>NC_071669.1:26960000-31960000 GCF_028554725.1 Zeugodacus cucurbitae
GCCGTACATCCAAATCGGCTTTATGACCACATTGTATAAAAGCACTTTGTTGTCTAGGCTAAGTTTAGAGTTTTTATTTATAAGCCAATTTAAATTTGCAGCTCTTATCTTCATGCTAGTTATTTTACTAGATATATGTTATCTCCACGTAAGCCTTCTATCTAGGTGAATACCAAGATAGGTAACTTCATTCGCTTGGGGCACCAAAATATTGTTCATTTTTACTGCCGGACACATGTTTGGTCTTAGAGAAAATGTAACGTGCTTACACTTTTGTTCATTCACATTTATACGCCAGTTGGCTAGCCATTCTTCGACAGATCTTAAGTGCTCCGATAATATTATTGATGCTATAATGTGGCATTTGTTACGGCTCACTAAAGCTGTGTCATCCGAGAAAGTTGATGTCAAAACATTACTAGCTGTTGGAAGATCAGCAGTATATATGATGTACAGAGTTGGCCCTGAAACACTGCCTTGTGGTACACCAGCCCTTATTTGTCGTTCATCAGATATGAAGTCTCCCACTTTAACCATAAATTGTCTATTATTTAAATAAGACTCCAATATTTTATACAATTCTAAAGGTAGAATGTTTTTAATCTTATATAAAAGCCCTTCATGCCACACCTTATCAAATGCCTGAGCAACATCTAGAAATATAGCTGAACTCAAATGCTCTGTGCTCAAATGCACGAAACCCGAATTGATGCGCTGGTATTACATTATTTTCGTGGAGGAAAGGAGACATCTTTGATAGTAACACATTTTCAAATATTTTAGAAATACAGGGTAGAAGACTGATTGGTCTGTATGAAGACGGCTGTGTCAGGTCTTTCCCAGGTTTATCTATCAGGATAATTGCGACTTTTTCCATGAAATCGGATAGTATCCAAAACTAAAAATCGCATTAAAGAGCAAAGAGAGCACCTCTACAGCAATGTTTGGTAACTCTATTAGCATTTTTGGGGTGATATTATCATGTCCTGGCGACTTTTTTTGATTTAGTTCTTTTATGATGCAATTAATTTCAAAACGTGAAGTCTTAAAAGACTCGAGCGACTCATTTGCTGTGTTAGGTAAGTTTGACAACTTAAAGTTGTTCTTTGGGCAATTAGGTTGAAATACCTTTTCCAGGTGATTTGCAAAACAATTAGCCTTTTCCTCGTCACTTCGAGCCCAATTTCCACCCAAGTCTCGTATAGGCATTCGACGATGTAAAACAATAATATCACGTGATTCAAAATTTTCGTCAACTACAAAAATGCCAACTTCACCAATTGTGGGAGCATTAAAACGTCCTACATGTTGGCCCACAGGAGTTTTATCAGCTCTGTTAACAATTTTGTGATTATCAGATGTCATCATATCTATTACACTTTTAAATAATTGAATTTGTGCAACTATTGACCTTTTCACTAAATTGTTATGTGCACAACGTATATTGATTTCTTGTGAAGAATGAAAATGAAGTCATTTGAAAGCAGTTGTTATATTGTTTAAAAATTGTATGGAATCTGTTCCTATTCCTAAAAGCAATGAGTACAATGGTTCAGAGGACTTTTCCATTGCCTTCATTTTTGTATTTCAATGCCTCGCAATATATGCAAACCGAGTTCATAGATCCAATACGAACGCAGTTGTAGGCACTGTAATCAATTGCCATATCGTAACAGAAAGCAGCCCGATTCAAATTTGCTCCATTATTATTTCATTGTCGCGCTTCTCGGGTCTGACTTACCCGAATCCTTTCACGTTGATTGCGGTCTTTATTTTCCTGGACAGTACTATTATATTGATAATTCATTTGATTTGTTGCATTTCTGGTTCTTCTACCTTATTTATACGTCTTATAGTAGGCATGTCGAGTATAAACACACACACAACATCTTTTATTTTTTCTTTAAATCTAATATAATATGTACTTCAAACAGACGTTTAGATTTCAAGTGACGTGATGGAATATCGGCACAAATAGCAAATGTATACTCGATCATCATCAATCACATACAGTTAAAACATTCAGTTGTGTTTTATTTTTCCATTTCATATTTTTTGATTTAACATAACATAACCTTTTCTCTTTTCACCTGTAAGCTATATTGCACCCGCAAAAAGTGCTGACCAATATCTTCTAATTCAGTGGATGTTAACCGTTCCCCCACAAAAAGATAGTGGCCGCATTGTCTTAGCATTTAAGCTTAACTTTAAGAAATAATTAGAATTAAGATTAGTTGTTTTTTGCATCTTAATAAAGGAGCTATAATGATACAATAAAAAACATGGTTTTTATAACAAAAAAAAACTAATTTATATATTGTTGTCGGTTTAAACACAATCGATGCGTATACGGGGCGTGAGCTGTGGATTAGCTGACAATCATCTACTACGACAACCGACCACAACAATTAACAGTTTAATTAAGTTTTTAGACAGTCAAATTAAATGATCAATTGAAATTTTGGGCTTATTCGACTCTTGATGCGCGCCAAATGTCATCATTATGAATCAAGAATTTTTGTACTGCGTGCCAACAATGGAAGAAGAGAAGTAAGTAAAAGTGGTATTTATTGAATTTAATTATATACATTAATTATTATATTCACTTGAATATGGGAAAAATTAAATTCACCGGTTACACAATTACTTGTAAGGTCCCGACTTAACTTGGAGCCCAAGTTTGCTAGCGGGAAAAGGAAAAAGTTCGTCCTATGGGGTAAGGTCACCGAAAATACAGTGAGTGTCAGCTTAATTGATGCAGTCACAAAAATAAACTTTAGATACTAATAACATTTGAATTAAAAAAGATATTCCAAAAAATTAAAAGCCAAAATAAAGAACATCATTTCCTCTTAAAAACAAATATTTCATTTATTAAATGAACATGAACATGCTAAATCTTATTTTGAAGAAGCTGGTGATAGCCAAGAAAATGGTTTCGTGTACGCAAAAATAAAAGGAATACATTTGTATAGCTGTTATGCTGCTCCTAGTTTAACCATTCTAGAATTCCATGACATGCTTTTCAAGCTCACGTCGCACGCAAGGGGAAAGGTACCTCTAGTCATTGCTGGTGACTTCCATGCATGGGCTGTTGAATGGGGAAGTGCGATAACAAACATGAGGGGTACAGCATTATTATCAGCTTTCGCAAACCTTGACTTGGTTCTCCTCAATGATGGATACAAACCAACCTTCATGAAAGGTAGGGGGTCATCATTTATTGATATTACCTTCGTAAGCTCTGCGATAGCCTCGGAAACAACATGGAAAGTCTCCGAATTCTATACACATAGTGACCACCAATCTATAACGTTCGAGATTAACTTGCGCAATAAGCAATATTACCGACGTGGTTCTGTATCCAAAATAGCAAAAACAAGCTGGAAAACAAAAGCCTGTGACCTGGAAATGCTCGAATACGATATAAGCCAAATTCAGGAGGATTCATAAGGTGATGCTGAAAGTCAAACAAAACATGTAACACAATCACTAGTAATGCTTTGCGTTTCCGCGATGCCTAGAAGAAAACATGGACGAAACAAAGCTCCATTGTACTGGTTTACTGAAGCAATCGCTCAACTGAAGGCTGAATGCCTAAGGTTTCGACGTAGACAACAACGGGCTAGAGGAAGAGAAGATTTTGAGGAGCTCTTCGCCCAGTTTCGGGAAAAAAGAAAAGAACTTCATAGAGCCATAGTCAGCAGCAAGAAGCATGCTTTTCTTCTTCTTCTTCTTCTTAACTGGCGTAGAAACCGCTTACGCGGTTATAGCCGAGTCCACAACAGTGCGCCACGCATCTCTCCTTTTGGCGGTTTGGCGCCAATTGGTAATACCAAGTGAAGACAGGTCCTTCTCCACCTGGTCCTTCCACCGGAGTGGAGGTCTCCCTCTTCCTCGGCTTCCACCAGCGGGTACTGCATCGAAAACTTTCAGAGCTGGGGCACTTTCATCCATTCGAACAACATGACCCAGCCAGCGTAGCCGCTGTTTTTTTATTCGCTGGACTATGTCTATGTCGTCGAACAACACATACAGCTCATCATTCCATCTTCTGCGGTATTCGCCGTTGCCAATGTTTAAGGGACCGTAAATCTTCCGCAAAACCTTTCTCTCGAAAACTCCTAGTGCCGTCTCATCGGATGTTGACACCGTCCACGCTTCTGCACCATAAAGTAGGACGGGAATGATGAGGGACTTGTAGAGTTTAGTTTTTGTTCGTCGAGAGAGGACTTTACTTTTCAATTGCCTACTCAGTCCATAGTAGCACCTGTTGGCAAGAGTGATTCTGCGTTGGATTTCAAGGCTGACATTATTATCGGTGTTAATGTTGGTTCCTAGGTATACGAAATTATCTACAACTTCAAAGTTATGACTGTCAACAGTGACGTGGGAGCCAAGACGCGAATGCGCTGACTGTTTGTTTGATGACAGGAGATATTTCGTCTTGTCCTCGTTCACCACCAGACCCATTCGCTTCGCTTCCTTATCCAGGCGGGAAAAAGCAGAACTAACGGCGCGGGTGTTGTTTCCGATGATATCAATATCATCGGCGAACGCCAGGAGCTGTACACTCTTGTAGAAGATTGTACCATCTCTATTTAGCTCTGCAGCTCTTATAATTTTCTCCAGCATCAAGTTAAAGAAGTCGCACGATAGCGAGTCACCTTGTCTGAAACCTCGTTTGGTATCGAACGGCTCGGAGAGGTCCTTCCCGATCCTGACGGAGCTTTTGGTGTTGCTCAACGTCAACTTACACAGCCGTATTAGTTTTGCGGGGATACCAAATTCAGACATCGCGGCATAAAGGCAGCTCCTTTTCGTGCTGTCGAAAGCAGCTTTAAAGTCGACAAATAGATGGTGTGTGTCGATCCTTTTTTCACGGGTCTTCTCCAAGATTTGGCGCATGGTGAATATCTGGTCAGTTGTTGATTTTCCAGGTCTAAAGCCACACTGATAAGGTCCAATCAGTTTGTTGACGGTGGGCTTTAGCCTTTCACACAGTACGCTCGATAGAACCTTATAAGCGATGTTAAGGAGGCTTATCCCACGATAGTTGGCGCAGATTGTGGGGTCTCCCTTTTTGTGGATTGGGCAGAGTACACTGAGATTCCAATCGTCGGGCATGCTTTCTTCCGACCATATTTCGCAAAGAAGCTGATGCATGCACCTTATCAGCTCTTCGCCGCCGTATTTGAATAGCTCGGCCGGCAATCCATCGGCCCCCGCCGCCTTGTTGTTCTTCAAGCGGGTAATTGCTATTCTAATTTCTTCACGGTCGGGCAATGGAACATCTGTTCCATCGTCGTCGATTGGGGAATCGGGTTCGCCATCTCCTGGTGTTGTACTTTCACTGCCATTCAGCAGGCTGGAGAAGTGTTCCCTCCACAAACACAGTATACTCTGGTCATCAACCACTAGATCACCGCTGGGGGTCCTACAGGAGTGTGCTCCGGTCTTGAAACCTTCAGTTAGTCGCCGGATCTTTTCGTAAAATTTTCGAGCATTACCCCTGTCGGCCAGCTTGTCAAGCTCTTCATACTCACGCATTTCTGCCTCTTTCTTTCTTTTTCTGCAAATGCGTCTCGCTTCCCTCTTCAGCTCTCGGTATCTTTCCCATCCCGCTCGTGTTGCGGTCGATCGCAACATTGCGAGGTAGGCAGTCTGTTTTCTCTCCACTGCGAGATGACAATCCTCATCATACCAGCTGTTTTTTTGGCTTTTCCGAAAGCCAATGGTTTCGGTTGCAGCTGTACGTAAGGAGTTTGATATGCCGTCCCACAGCTCCCTTATACCGAGATGCTGATGAGTGCTCTCAGAGAGCAGGAGTGCAAGTCGAGTAGAAAATCGTTCGGCTGTCGGTTGTGATTGCAGCTTCTCGATGTCGAACCTTCCTTGTGTTTGTTGACGTGTGCGCTTTTCTACACAGAGGCGGGTGCGTATCTTAGCTGCTACAAGATAGTGGTCCGAGTCGATGTTGGGACCACGTAGCGTACGCACATCAAAAACACTGGAGACATGTCGTCCATCTATCACAACATGATCGATCTGGTTGCGAGTGATTCGATCCGGGGACAGCCAAGTAGCTTGATGGATTTTCTTATGCTGGAATCTAGTGCTACAGATGACCATATTTCGGGCCCCGGCGAAGTCGATCAGCCTCAGACCGTTTGGTGATGTTTCGTCATGGAGGCTGAATTTTCCGACTGTTGTGCCAAAGACACCTTCTTTACCCACCCTAGCGTTGAAATCGCCAAGCACGATTTTGACATCGTGGCGGGGGCAGCGCTCATAGGTACGTTCTAGGCGCTCATAGAAGGTATCTTTGGTCACATCGTCCTTCTCTTCCGTCGGGGCGTGGGCGCAAATCAGCGATATGTTGAAGAACCTCGCTTTGATGCGGATTGTGGCTAGACGTTCATCCACCGGAGTGAATGCCAGGACTCGACGACGGAGTCTCTCTCCCACCACGAATCCCACACCGAATTTGCGCTCCTTTATATGGCCGCTGTAGTAGATGTCACAAGGACCCACCTTCTTCCGTCCTTGTCCCGTCCATCGCATTTCTTGGATTGCGGTGATGTCAGCCTTTACTCTTACGAGGACATCAACCAGCTGGGCAGAGGCACCTTCCCAATTAAGGGTCCGGACATTCCAGGTGCATGCCCTTAAATCATAGTCCTTTATACGTTTGCCGTGGTCGTCATCAAAAGGGGGGTTTCTCATCCGAGGCCTGTGTTTCTTATTCACTGGTTATTCGTTTTTATGTGGTGGGTCCCAAGCCCTACGCACAACCGCATAAGCGGGATTCGCCTTCTCACTTTAGCTCGCTTCCAGACGGATGTCTGTTGGCTACCCAGAGGATACTTGGTCTAAGACCGGAAGTTGTGAGCTGCTTGAGCCACATGTAAAAGAATCGTTCCTGGCCACTCCCAACTGAATGGCAGTCAGAAACTTTCCTCACTTACGTGAACTTCTACATATGACTCCATCCTCCTTTGCTTTTAGCCAGCTTATTTCAGAAGTGGAAAATGACCCCTGGGGAAAAGCCTACCAGCTCGTAATGAATAACATAGGAAGATCAAGAAGCTCGCCTGTATCCCCCACTATACTTGGCAGAATAGTCCATACTTTATTCCCAAGAAGAGAACCTATGCAAATTCCTAATCTTATAATAAACCCGGTGGAAATCATGGAAGTGTCCCCTGAAGAAATAAAAATTGCGATGTCAAGAATAAAGACTAGGTTTAGACGGAATACCAAATTTCGTTACCAAAACTGGTTATAAGTGAAAAACCGCTATTGATTCGGAAAACATATACAAAGTGCTTGAAGGAAGGAGTCTTTCCCAAATGCTGGAAACGCCAACGCCTCGGTCTACTTCCCAAGGGTGACAAACCTCCAGGAGAACCCTCGTCGTATCGCCCGCTATGTATGCTTGATACGGCCGGAAAAGTACTAGAAACAATAATATGTAGGCGGCTTGAACAATATACCGAGCGAACTTCCGGTCTGAACCCAATGCAGTTCGGTTTTCGGAAAGGACGAAGCACTCTAGATGCTATACAAACTGTCTCGAAAATAGCAAAGAAAGCATTGGAAGGTACTAGGTGGCAATGGGGGATAAAGAATACTGCATTGTTATCACCCTTGACATAAAAAATGCCTTCAATTCAGCTAAGTGGACCCAGATTATCAAAGCGTTGACAAAGTTAAAAGTCCCTGAATACCTTATTCGTATTGTTATAAGTTATTTTGAAGATAGGGTGCTTGTATATGACACAGAATGCGGCCCTGAAACGTACAAAGTAACTGCTGGCGTCCCGCAGGTTTCAGACCTTGGTCCTGTGCTGTGGAACATAATGTACGACGGTGTTCTAAGAGTTGTTGTGCCAGATTCGGTAAAGATAGTAGGATTTGCGGACGATATAGCGGTTGTAGTCGTGGCGAAAACACTTGACGAAGCAAAACATAAATGTAACGAAACCATATATTAAGAAATGGTTGGACAACGCTGGCTTAAAACTAGCTGCGCCTAAAACGGAAGTGGTACGGAAGTGGTAGTCGTAAGAGAGTTGAGACCATTGAGATCATAATTGATGGGCATATCATAAAATCGAGCCCATATCTCGAATACCTGGGAGTTGTCTTGGATCACAGACTCTCATTTAAACAGCACTTGATAGCTACCCACATCAAAGCGGCGCGATCTGTGTCGGCAATATCTAGGATAATGCCCAATATGCGAGGCCCCAGGCAACAAGTGAGAAAGCTGTTAACTTGTGTTAGTAACTCTATCATTTTATACGCGGCGCCAATTTGGTTCTCTGTGACTAAATATATTTCGTACATGATAGGAGTCGCCTCGGTACACAGATTGGCATCACTAAGAACCTGCTGTGCGTTCAGAACAATATCGGACGATGCAATTAATCTGTGATATAAGACACCACAAAGCTTGTAACCAGCATGTGGTGCTTTAGTACGTATGCGCTGTATAAGCTTTGTAGCTTTGTACAGTGAATCGTGCATAATTGATGGTACGGGCCATCAATATCTTTTGAAGATTTACACCCACCTTTGGCGTATCCATAAAAACAAAAAAAAAAGCATAATGTTGCTGTTGCGCAACAATTATCGCAACTGTTCAGAACTCGTATAAGTATAACTTCAAAAATTCTGGTTCGTGTCATGAATTCTGATGTTATTGGTTTGATGTTCGATTCAGAATTGTTATTGGTTTTTGGTGTCATGGAAACCAGTTTTATCGATTTTTTTATCGGAATCAAACCAAGAGCCTCAGTGCTGACAGATTTGAAATATTACGTTTTAATTTATTTCGGTTTGCCGTTAAGTGATCTTAAAAATGTAAGTATATGTATATTATATTTATGTACACTAACTTTTTTCAATAAAAATAGGGGAAAACATAAAAACAAAACACAAAATTCAATAATTACCAATTGGTTGATGGATTATGGCAGGAATTAGCGGAGTCCCTCAATAGTGCGGGTAACTTCGCATTGGTTGAATTTAAAAGTAAACAGTTTATTTCGTTAGATCATCACCGAGTGGAAATGCGAAATAAAACGAAAATTAGCTTTTAATAAATCACAGAGTCATGCAACTGGAGGTGGTCCCTTCACTAAACATCAGCTAACTCATACAGAGGAAACAATTGTTATATTGTGTGGCTTAACACAAACAGTTAAGGGTATACAAGGGGTTTCACTTGGTACAACTAAAAACAATTGCGCAGTTGTAGATGTAGATATACCATGCACTTCACAACCAGTAAGTATATTAGATTTAAGTAGCCAAATAGATACGGACTCCAATATGCCCTCCACATCGCAGAAACGGCCAAATGAAAACGCCAATTTTTATAGGCCATCTAAGAGGCAAAAAATAGAAACCACATCAGACCGTCTTAAAAGATTTTTAAATGATGACACAAACGAAAAAGTTGAATCGAACAAAAAATTAGAAGAATTAATAAAAATTCATAAAGAAAATGCCAGTAGCTTAAGACGAATTTATAGGGCAATTGAAAAAAATAATGAATCAGTTTATAAAGGCCTAGAAGGAATTAAAGAAGAATTTATAAATATAGGTACTAGAATACAAAAAGCGTTAGTCGAGAAAACTGAAATTAAAAGAGAGGATCTCGAAATACTTAAATTTGAGCATAAACGGCAAATGAATAATAAATGATCAATATTATTCAATTATATAACACTAAAGTGCCTTGTTTAAAATTAATTAGGGTATTCACAAGGTGTCATTTTGTGTCATATCGTCATATTGTCATATTTTTTTATGACTGTCATACCAACACTGTTGTTGTTTCACATGCAAAATTAAAATATGACTGATATAACACTGCGTGGTATGTTTCTTGAGTTCGCTATTCTATACCCCTACCCACTTGCTGCCGAAGTTTTTCGGTTTTTTGCGGCATATGCCTAGTACTGCAGTAACCGGTTACTTTTTGGAACCGGTTTTTTTGGGACACACTCGTGGCAGTGTGTGCGGTCGGTGGGTGGGGCTTTGGGGCGTTTTGGGGCAAAACTTCGACGAGTCTGTGAAGAACCGGTTTTTTTTTGGGTCGGTCAGTGGTCGGTTTTGCTTGTGCCCTTCTGCCCGAACACTTCTCAACCGATTTATATATCTGGAAAATACAGACACTGTATATATCTGGAAAATACGGACACATATCTGGTTTTGGCCTCAGCAAAAATCGCTGTTTTTTTTTTTGCTAAGGCCAAAATCGGATGATCGCATATATATATTGATGATTTTTTTATCGCGTATCGCGGATATATAGCATTTCTGTCTTCTTAATTTTTCACTATCAGCTGATTAAGTGTAGAAATATGACAAAATATGACATACAACAGTTAAAGGTGCTCACAAGTGTCGTATTTTTAAGAATATTAAAATATGACATAAGACATACAACAAAGCTTGTGAATTGCCTAAATGTATCTTGTTTTCTCATAAATAATGTTATATTTATTTTTAAGTTCTTATTTAATAAAAATGTTAATAATGAGAATTAGAAATTACAAAGTATTTGCTATTTCTTTTCTTATTCTGCGGCCTTCATTTGGCATTATTCCAATATCCGTTGATAAACCATTGTCCTCAGAAATTTCATTTACACTGAATATATTTTCCTCTTGAGTATTTTCTTTATTATAGCTTCTACAGATGTTATGTAAAGCGCAACAGGCGTTCACAATTTTGACCACTTTTTCAGGACAATAATGTAATGTACTCAACAAGCAACGAAATCGGCTTTTTAAAACTCCAATAGTTCGTTCTACAATATTACGCGCAGATGCATGGGCCATATTAAATTTATGCTCTTTGGAGTAAAACTGCGGATCTCTATATGGTGTTAGTAAAAATGCTTCTATTCCCTATCCGCAATCTCCCAGTAATCTTAATGAACGATCACTTCTCTCATATTGCCTTTGAAAATATTGTTTTGCATCGCTAATATTTCAAATAAAAGCATCATGACTTGAACCTGGGTACCGTGCATCCACTGCTCTTATTTTCATATCGTTGTCACAAATCTATACTAGTAGTACTTTAAAGAAAAAGTGAATATAATAATGTGTTTAAAAATACTTACTATCAACGCGTTTATACTAAAGTATCCTTTTCGGTTAAGGTACAAATGTTCATCAACAGGGGGCTTTATTATTTTTATATCTGTGCCATCTATGCATCCGACAATCCCGAGAATTTTGTATTTTCCAAAGAAGTAATTTCTTGACCTCATCTTTTCATTTTCGTCCATGGATAGTTTTACCCACCGACTACAAATGTGTTGCTCTAGAAGGGATATAATATGCGTTAAAATTTGTGACACTTAGGATTCCTCTGGAACATCAAAGGGATTACTACGATCGCGTAAAATCCTTCTTTTTACTTTTTCGCTGCTTTCTTGCTCCAATAAAATAAAAGCAACTATAGCTCCACTCATTTTAAACACTTTTTCCTTTTTATTGAATATTTGCAATCAATTATTGGCTTAAAATTTACAAAAACTCCAAAATTTTTGGTTTTGTCAATTTTATCTCATGAATAAATAGCAGAACAACTGATTCGAATATTCGAAAAGACGAAAATCCAATCAGATTCTGTGACACCAATGAAAATCAGAATTGGTTTGCCATTCTGATATTCAGCAAATCTGTCTTGGATTTCACAACACCCCTGATTAACTATTTTGCAAAAATTTCTTACTTGATAAAAATATGAAAAAATTTTCAATTTTTTTGTTATTTTATCCAGTGCACAGAATAGGGATGCAAAAATATTTATTACTAGCAGACCCGGCCACACGTTTTTGTGGCTGAAGTATATGTATGTACATTAAATTAATTAATTAATTTTTAGTGAAAAAACTCTTACACATAAAGATGAAAACGTTATAGCCGGTAAATTTGAAATTTATTGATATACAGTGGGCGACAAAAGTCTACGTACGACCCATATTTTTGATGTATTGCTGAATTTAAAAATGGTATGGAAAAAGTAATGATGCAGTTTTGTTTTAATTACATTTTTATTAGGAAACCCCAAAACTAAAAAAAAACCATTGACAAAAGTCTACGTACGGCATGTATTATATACATTATTGCAAACTAGAAAGTAACGGGACAGTACCGTTTACTTTTATTTTGTGTTTATGCTTTACAATGAGCTTCATGTTAAGCACATTTCAATATAATCGCGTATAGTTTACACAACGTATAGTTGTCACAATGGGTCCTCGGAAAGAAATTTCAACAGATGTGCGAAACCTGGTGATAATGTACCTAAATCAACTGTTCAAACCATATATGAAAACTTTATAAAAAATAAAAGTGTTGAAAATAAACCACGAACCGGTCGACCGAAAAAGCTTAGTAGGAGAGATGTCTCTTTTATTTTAAAAGAAGTTGATAAGAATCCACAAATTCATGCCACTATGTTAGCCACGGAATTAACAGTACGATCGGATAAAGTTGTACATTCCAGAACAGTTCAAAGGGCTTTAAATGACAATGGATTACACAGCAGAACTCCACGCAGAAAACCCTTTATGAGTGAAAAGAACCGAAAGCTTCGTTTGGAATTCGCCCACAAGTATGAAGATAAAGATCTTGATTTCTGGAAACAAGTTTTATTCACAGACGAATCCAAGTACAACATTTTTGGAAGTGATGGAAGAGCCAAAGTTTGGAGAAGAGCCAATACAGCAATGAAGCCCAAACACCTCATCCCTACTGTCAAGCATGGCGGTGGAAATGTCATGGTTTGGGGCGCTGTGGCTGCATCTGGAGTAGGAAATTTAGTATTTGTGGAGGGGAACATGGATCGTTTTCAATATAAAAATATATTAGAACAAAATTTAAGAGTATCCGTAGATAAACTAAACCTTGGTAGGAGCTGGCTCTTCCAGCAGGATAACGATCCGAAGCACACGGCCCACATTATAAAGGAATGGCTGCTTTACTATGCCCCACGTCAATTAAATACACCACCACAAAGCCCAGATTTAAATATTATTCAGCATGTTTGGGAGATTTTGGAACGTAAGGTGAGAAAACATGTCATTACCAGTGCGCAAACACTAAGAGGGAAACTACAGGAAGAATGGCAACTTATAACACCCATTGAGATTAAAAATTTAGTTTCTTCAATGCCTAGACGCTTACAAGCAGTTATAGATGCCCATGGTGGGCCAACAAAATACTAATTTTTAAGATTCAGTGCCTTATTCAAATGTTTTTTTTATTAAAATGCTAGTCGTACGTAGACTTTTGTCAATGGTTTTTTTTAGTTTTTTGTGAACAGTTTGTTATGTTTGTATTGGAGTACACTTTTTGTTTTATAATTTCCTAATAAAAATGTAATTAAAACAAAACTGCATCATTACTTTTTCCATACTATTTTTACATTCAGCAATTCATCAAAAATATGGGTCGTACGTAGACTTTTATCGCCCACTGTATGTTAGTATTTGTAGATCTTTATTAATCTTTAAATTGTTTATTATTTTTTTTAATAAAAAGCAGAAGCGTAAAATAGCTTTGGTATATCATTTATAATAACAATCGATTATTTAAAACAAATAAATCGACCTATTTTTTACTTTTTTGTACAAATAATTTCACTTTAAACTAAATATGTAAATTTTATTGCAGTGAAAGGTTTCAGTTCAGAAAGTTCAAGACGCTGGCTTCAAAGCGACATTTGTAATCAGCCGTCGATACGTCGCAGGGATAAAGGGATGTCCTTATTCCAGTGTGAGAGCGCCTCAAAATTAGCGTTTTTATAACATTTTGCATTATTACCAGATCAGACAACATTTATTAGGATTACAAATTATTATATACAGAATGTTAAATTCAAAATATATCTACATATTTAAATTTCATTTAGCGATATAATGGAATGTTAAAATAGCCGGCTTTCGAGCTTTCTGTAATAAATAATGTTAATTAATACCTTTCAATTGACAATTAACACATTTTTTTATCATTTCTCATGAAAAATTAGTTAGTAGATGCCGCTAACCACTTTTAAATTTTGCGTTTTCGTTTATGTATATTTATTGTTTTAAGTTCGTATTAGTGATCTTGAATGGCGGTTAAAATGTCTCCGTCGCAATATTTTTTGGCAACATTTCAACTGTCAAAGATTGGTAGGTTTTGACGTTTGCCAGTGCGTTCTCACTTCCAATGAAAATAGAGTTGGACATCTCTTTATCTCTGCTACGTCGTGTCGTGTCGTCGGCTTTGTGTTCAGCACATGAAACACGTACTTGCAATCATTCTTACACCATAGAAGCGATGTCCGGTCAGTTGCTTGCTGACTTCACAGCAGGGATAAAGGGATGTCCAACTTATTCCAGTGTGAGAGCGCCTCAAAATTTGCGTTTTTTATAACATTTTGCATTATTACCAGATCAGACAAAATACTAATTTTTGGGCATTTAAATAAAAATACCTAACATTTATTATGGTTAAAAATTATTATATACTGAATGTTTAATATAAAATAACTTATTTCAATTTCATTTAGCGATAAAATGGTATATTAAAATAGCCGGTTTTCGAAGTTTCAGTAATAAATATGGTCAATTATTAAATGTCAACTGAAAATAAATCAATTTCTTTTATAATTTTCCATGAAAAATTAGTTGCTCGATGCTGCAATTCACAAAAATATTCTTAAACCACTTATAAATTACGCGTTTTCATTGATATTTATTGTTTAAAGTTCTTATTACTGATCTTGCAAGGCGGCTAAAAATGTCTCCATCGCATTATTTTTTTGGCAACATTTCAATCTGGCCTTTCCAGTTTCCCAATTGCGAAACGTCAAAACCTCCTCATCTCGACAAACTGTCAAAGTTTAGGTGGTTTTGACGTTTACAATTGCGCTCTCACTTCCAGTGATATGAGAGTTGTACATCTCTTTATCTCTGCTTCACAGCGAGCAAGACGTATGGCAGAGATAAAGAGATGTACAACTCTCATCTCACTGGAATTGAGAGCGCAATATCAAACGTCAAAACCACCTAAACTTTGACAGTTTGTCGAGATGAGGAGGTTTTGACGTTTCGCAATTGGAAAAGAGGGACGGCCATATTGAAATGTTGCCAAAAAATAATGCGACGGAGACATTTATAACCGCCGTGCAAGATCACTTATTAGAACTTAAAACAATAAATATAAAAGGAATCGCGAAATTTTAAGGTATTTGAAAAAATGTTTTGTGATCTGCAGCAGCGAGATTTTAGTTTTCCATGGAAAAAAATATTATTTGCCAGTTGATACGTATTGATTTACTTTATTTACCACTGAAAGTTTGAAAACCGGTTGGTTTAATATACCATAATATCACTAACCGAGATTTAAATAGTTATTATTTATATTAATCGTTAAGTGTAAAATAATTATTAGCCGTAATAAATGTTGGGTATTTTAATTTAAAAGCCCAAAAATTTGTATTTTGTCTGATCTGGTAACAATGCAAAATGTTATAAAAAACGCAAATTTTGAGGCGCTCTCACACTGGAATAAGTTGGACATCTCTTTATCCCTGACGTATGGTGTGCCGTAAATAAAAACATTCATCGTTGCTTGGATGAATGGAATAAATCCGACCATTTGCATCGGTTGAATATATACCTGGGTATCCTGGAACTGGTTATCCTGGTTTTCTTCGCATAAACTTTTTTGATGACTGATTCCAAGTATCGGCATTTCAGAATAAAGCAGTGTTTATGCAAAACTATCATTTTGACACGTCTCGAAAAAACTGGTTAAGGTAGTAGATGGTGGTTGGTGAGCTCTTTGTATTGCATTCTGAGATGTGAAAAATACTTTTTGTCCATTTTCCAAGTTCACGGCTAAGTGAACAACTGCTGGGTGTCTTTCATGAATTGGGAAAGAAAAAAATCATCACTCGAATTCTCTGCACCAAATCCAATCACAGCCATACCACTTCCTTTGGTTACGTATTTACATACATATGTACTTGTACTTACTTGATAGATTTGACTGAATGGCAAGATTCAACATTGATGTGTGCTTTAAATGTTTTGGATAAGATCGGTGAATATGGAACTATCCAACAGTTATCTATTTCAATTTCGTGCTGGTTGACAATTGTTGATCTTCCTTTGTTTGCTAGTGATTGGCGACGATATATCGGATAACCATCACTTCCAGTAATTGTTTCCGATGTTAGTGTCCGTGGATAACGTTTAGAACATTTGTTATCTACCGTGCATTTTGATTAAGTATCAAACCATGTATCATGTTTTTGACAACTACCTCATGCATGCCAGGATCTATGTACTTGTCCATTAGGGATTTCAGCTGATATAATTTCATCAACTACATTTGGCCTAATTTTTTGAACCAACCAAAGGTTCAAGGCGGTGGGGGCCGATGGATTGCCGACCGAGCTATTCAAATACGGCGGCGAAGAACTGATAAGGTGCATGCATCAGCTTCCTTGCGGAATATGGTCGGAAGAAAGCATGGCCGGCGATTGGAATCTCTGTGTGCTCTACCCAATCCACAAAAAGGGAGACCCCACAATCTGCGCCAATTACCGTGGGATAAGCCTCCTAAGCATCGCTTATAAGATTCTATCAAGCGTACTGTGTGAAAGACTAAAGCCCACCGTTAACAAACCCCAAACTGATTGGACCTTATCAGTGTGGCTTTAGACCTGGAACATCTACATCTGACCAGATATTTATCATACGCCAAATCTTGGAAAAGACTCGTGAAAAGAGGATCGACACACCCCACTGTTTCGTATTTAAAACACCCGCGCCGTTAGTTCTGCTTTTTCCAGACTGGATAAGGAAGCGAAACGTTTGCGTCTGGTGGTGAACGAGGACAAGATGAAATATCTCTCGTCAAACAAACAGTCAGCGCATTCGCGTCTTAGCTCCCACGTCACCGTTGACAGTCATAACTTTGAAGTTGTAGATAATTTCCTCTACCTGGAAACCAGCATTAACAGCAATAACAATGTCAGCCTTGAAATCCAACGCAGAATCACTCTTGCCAACTACTATGGGCTGAGTGGGCCATTGAAAGGTATAGTCCTCTCTCGACGAACAAAAGCCAAACTATACAAGTCTCTCATCATTACGGTCCTACTTTACGGTGCAGAAGCGTGGACGAGGTCAACATCCGATGAGACGGCACTAGGAGTTTTCGAGAGAAAGGTTTTGCGGAAGATTTATGGTCCCTTAAACATTGACAACGGCGAATACCGCAGAAGATGGAATGATGAGCTGTAAGCGTTATTCGAAGACAGAAACATGCTTCAGCGAATAAAAAGACAGCGGCTACACTGGCTAGGTCATGTTGTTCGAATGGACGAAAGTGCTCCAGTTCTGAAAGAGTTCGATGCAGTACCCGCTGGTGGAAGACGAGGAAGAGGAAGACCTCCACTCCGATGGAAGGACCAGGTGGTGAGAGACCTAGCTTCGCTTGGTATAACCAATTGGCGCCAAACTGCCAGAAGGAGGGATACGTGGCGCGCTGTTGTGGACTCGGCTATAACCGCGTAAGCGGTGTCTACGCCAGTCAAGAAGAAGAAGAAGCATGTCACCATATCCTATGGTCAAAAAATCATTTTCTTTTCATTTATTTCATGTGTATTTTCATTTAATTTTTTAGAATTCCTTATCGGTTCATCCGCCACAGCAACCATCCGCAACATGTGCACTGCCATCTCCGTCACGTGTGGTGTCGTTACCATCGTTTATGTTGCCATCTCCATCACCTTCGCTGCAGTCGCCTTCTTTACCGTCGCCATCACCATCCTCAAGTCAACTGAAAGGAAGCGTAATTACAATGTTGAAATGGTGAAGATTATGAAACAGCAAGGAAGCCATGGTGGTGACTGAAGAGATTGTTGGTGCGATTCGTGAGCACAACAGACTGACAGACAGATTTTTAAGTATGATGGAAAAACTTGGCAAAAAACTTTAAGTTTTTCTTCAATTTTTTAAATTGTTATATGGGTGATTCTACGATAAGAGATTACTTGTGCGGCAATCAGCTTAAAGTCTTGTTTTAGTCCTTTATGTTGTTATTTTTTTTTAATTAAATAATATTACAACTTACTGCATAATGAACGCAATATTTTCTGAAAATACTTACATAGTCTAAAAAAGTATCTCCGGCTGTTCTCAACATATGGTGAAAAGCAACGAATGTGTGACAAATAGAAAACGCGCGATAAACAAGAGAGTAATTGTCGCTGATAATAACAAAATTGATGTTAAATGCACTGGCGATGTGCAACTCTGTCTAGCAGGTAAAAATAATAATGTTAATGCAACAATCAAAAATGCTGAATACGTTCCGAGTTTGTCGAATTTACTTTCATTCAGTCAAATGACTGAAAATGGAAAATCGCTTCTCTTTAAAAACAAATAAATGGTTTATATCGCCTGAACTGTGCACCAGAGATCTGCATTGAGTAATAATGAAATTAGTGCACAAACTCATGAGCCAAACAAATTGGTGTAAATGAGTACTAATACAAATATCAAAAATGACAAAGACTCATTTCCACCAAACCAAAAAAAACTCATAGTATTTCTACACTTATATGTGCCGTCAATTTATGACTCAAACGAGCGTATATTAAAAATTTCATTTTACTCACTTGTTCATTGGTCACGATGAAAATAAACTTGAATGAGCTCACTACACTGATCGGCATGAGTGGAATTGTGACTTCGTAGCTGAGCACGAAAGTAAAGATACCCAGTAGGAACTTTATCACATTACATGTTTCATTATTTCATTGAACATGCATTTTCGTGCGTCTTTATTTATTTCAATACATTACTATTAAAAGAAATATATTAGAACCTAAAAGTATTAACTTTACTGTCATTAATTAACTTAAAACATTAAATGTAATACACGACATCAAAGAACCAAACACATCGTTAGTCATTTCCCGCAGGTCACTTTTGCCTAGCGGCGGCACAGAATTCGTCAGTTTTACTTTGATCCTATTCGTATCACTTTATTTATTTAGCTATACTATTGGTGTTATTTTGGTGGTATGGCTCATTTTTGTTTAACTTGACTGAATTATTGGCTCATGAGACAATTGAGCACTTCAACGATACGTATGAAGAGAAACTTACTCATTTTTCATGTTCTCGCTTTGTGTGCTGTGCGTAAATGTGTTTTAGTGGATCTTTGTGTTTGATGATTTTTGACTTATATGCACTAATACTACTTTTTGTGTTACTCAACCAATGACTCAAAAAAGGGAATAATTGCAGTTCTCTGCTGTGCACAACACGATAATGCAGCGATGGGCGTAGTCAGCTACGATTTATGGCATAGGCGCTTAGGTCATGCCTGTCGGAAAAGTTCCACAGCTATTCAAAGTGCCTCAGAAGGTGTAAAATTTACAACAGGTGGTAACGACAAGTGTGTGGTTTGTATAAAAGGCAAGCAAACCCGAGCATAACACAGTGAAAAAGGACAGCGTGCTCAACAAACTTTGGAACTAATACATAGTGACGTAATGGGTCCATTGAATGTTCTTTTCTTTTCTGGTGCGCGATACTTATTAACGTTTACGGATGACTATTCCAGAAAAGTCTTTGCTATACCAATTAAATCAAAAGCAGCGGTTTTCGATGAATTTGTGAAATTCAAAGCAATGGTGGAGAACCAATGCTCGAAACGTATAAAAGTCCTCCGAACGGACAATGGGCGCGAATTTGTAAATGAAGCCTTCGACAACTATCTAACGAAATATGGCATCATCCATCAGAAGACGACACCCTACACCCCCGAACAGAATGGCGTTGCAGAGAGGCAAAACCGGACAATAACTGAAAAAATCAGATGCATGTTGCTGGATGCAAATTTGGAAGACAGATTCTGGGCTGAAGCTGCTGTAACTGCGGCATATCTACTGAATCGTACACCATGTAGAGGTAACAATCGGAGTCCAGAAGAGCTGTGGACCGGAAAACAACCAAACTTGAAACACCTCAAAGTCTTTGGTTGTAGGGCAATGGTTCACGTAGCCAAAGAAAAGCGCAGTAAGTTAAAATCTAAATCTCGAGAATGTATTCTCGTAGGCTACAGCACTGAATCAAAGGCATACCGACTGTATGACCCTGTAGCGAAAAATATTATCGTTAGTTGTGATGCAGTTTTCATTGAAAATCATATTAATCAAAATTCTTCAGCTGCAGATGCAAAGTCAGTTAATTTATGGTTACCAGAGCCACCTTCAGTAGCCAATTCAAGGGAGGAATGTGAGGAAGAATTGCCAATAGAAGACCGCACTGATGCAACTTCAGATAACAACTCACATACAGATGATAACCATGAATCGATAATAGAGAGCGAGTCTACTGTTGAAAATATGTCAACTGATAGCGATGACGAATTTATTCCAGAAGAAAAAACAACAGCATTGGACAATGAAGGAGTACGTCGCTCCAAGCGATTGGGGAATATGTTGCGACCAAATTATAATCTTTGCATAACTGATTATGTGACTTTAGATCCCAACACTGTTGAAGAAGCGATGGCAAGTCATGAACATAATCTTTGGCAATCTGCAATGTGTGAAGAAATTGAATCTCATAAAATCAACGACACATGGGAACTATCAGCCCTTCCTACGGGAAAGAAAGCCATACCATCAAAATGGGTTTTTAAGAGAAAAGTAAATGCTGACAGAGATCCTGTGCGTTATAAAGCCAGGCTTGTGGTGAAAGGATTCAACCAGAAACAGCACATAGATTACGACGAGACATTCGCACCAGTTGTGCGATATACCTCAATTCGTTTTTTACTCGCCCTTGCGGTGAAATATAATCTTACTGTTTACCAAATGGATGCTGTAACTGAATTTTTACATGGCGACCTTAAAGAAGAGATCTTTATGACTCAGCCGAGTGGCTTTGATGATGGATCCGGTCGTGTCTGCAAGCTGCGAAAATCGATATACGGTCTGAAACAATCTAGTCGCGTTTGGAACATACAGCTCAATTTAACGTTAGTTAGTTTCGGCTGGAAGCGCTGTAACGTTGACCAATGCGTATATTTTCTTATCACTGACAAAACAATGCTGTTCGTCGCTGTTTACGTAGATGATGTCATCCTCTTTGCCAATGACACAAAGCTGCTGAACAAACTGAAAAATAAGCTCTCTGAAACCTTCAAAATGAAAGATCTGGGTTCAGCATCATCGGTTTTGGGTATGCGTATAGCTCAAAATCTCAAAGAAGGAACTCTGAAGATCGACCAATCTTGCAATATTGCCGA
The DNA here is from genome assembly GCF_028554725.1 of Zeugodacus cucurbitae. NCBI lineage: Eukaryota > Metazoa > Arthropoda > Insecta > Diptera > Tephritidae > Zeugodacus > Zeugodacus cucurbitae. Next base: position 26,981,357 of record NC_071669.1, read on the forward strand.
TGTAATCAGACGTTTCGGCATGGAGGAATGCAACCCTGTAAGCACAGCTCTTGACGTGAACCAAAAGCTGTCCGTGGAGATGTGTCCAACTAATAATGACGACAAAAGGGAAATGGCTACTGTTCCCTATAAGCAAGCTATTGGATGCCTGCTGTTTGCCGCTCAGGTCACGCGACCTGATATCTGTTTTGCTGTCAACCTGCTAAGCAGATACAGCACGAACCCAGGGAAGGCCCATTGGACTGCAGTAAAGCGGCTCATGCGCTATCTCAAGGGAACCATTGACAAGGGCTTAGTCTATAAGAGAAGTTCTGATGACATCGTTGGTTTTTGCGACGCTGACTGGGCAAATGATGTAAGTGATCGCTGCTCAACAAATGGATATGTATTTTCCTTTCAGAATGCTGCCATTTCATGGGCTACCAAAAGGCAACGGACGATAGCCTGCCGCAACACAAGAATCAATCTGGCTTAAACGATTTGAAAAGGAGTTGGTGCCCAATGCTTCGAAATCAATTACCTTATTCTGTGATAACAAGAGCGCTATACATATAGCTGAACGAAGCATGTAGACATCAAATCAAACTTCATCAAAGAAAAAATTGAAGATGGCAAAATTAAGTTATACCATATTGGCACCGATAAAATGATAGCTGATATTTTCACGAAAGCATTATCTGCGCCAAAAACAAGACAATTCTCAAATGAATTTGGCTTAAAATAATTTATTCTAATATTATTATTTGTAAACTATTTACTCTTACTCATATATTGTATTATTATTTTCAAATTGAATTGCCATTGTATAACGAATTATTATTCCTGAATTCCATTTTGTAATGAACTTAAATATTATATATATATACAATTTAGGGAAGGTGTTGCGAAGAAATTTGTATAATTAAATATGCGACACGCCCTGTGTAAATCTAGTACTTAGTATTGACAGATGTCATTATTAATAGAAGCTAAGTTCATATTTAATAAACTTGCTTCCTTCCTTTTGATACTCTTACCGAGGTAACACGCGTTTGCTCTGCACACTTTAACAAAAATTCTAAGTGAAAAATGTATTAACTTGAAAAAGAAGTCCGCAATGGCGGAATTAAACAACAATAGTACAAAAAAGTCGTATATAAAGCATTTTTTCACTTTTCCAACCAACAAAAAAGTTGGCAAAATGGTGAAATCCAGAAGGAGGGATACGTGGCGCGCTGTTTTGGACTCGGCTATAACCGAGTAAGCGGTGTCTACGCCAGTCAAGAAGAAAGAAGAAGAAGATTTGGGTTTATTGGGTGAGTGGGTACATAATCGGAAAGGCTATTCATGATGAATGCTCGAGCCGATATTTTGTAATTTGTGTTTATGGGTGAACAAAGGGTAATATTGGAAATTTTCGTGGGGGTTGCTAAAACCGTGTTGGTTATTCCTGTCACTTGGGTTGATACAGGGTGAGTGGGTATATCCAGGCTTCGTTGAAGTCTTTGAGATATAAATGTCGCCTCCGATCATGATTCTATAAGTGCTCTTGCTGAGAATCGCTGACCATTATGTTTTACCTGTACCATTGCAGTACCCAATAATATCTGCTTCCTACTTGGGTTGTGTGGGTCTTGGGTTGAGAATTCAGTGGACTGTATCGTTGTGGTGTAGGCTTGCTGATTTGAATTTTGGGTGGGTATTGAGGTATTGAGGTTTCTCTATGTATCAGGGTGTTATGTCTTTTGTGACATTTACGGCATGAGTATTTACTGATGCAATTCTTGTAGCTGTGTGATGTAGCTAAACAATTGTAGCAATAGCCGTACTTTTTGATTGTAGAAATGCGGGTCTCAACATTCATTGCTAAAAATTTGGGGCATTCGCGGATTGGATGATGATTTTTGCAAAGTTTGCAACTATCTGCTTCGGGGTAGGGTTGAGAAGTGGTGTAATTATTTCCTTTTCGGTGGTTTGACGGTTCCGCTATTTGACTTTTAGACACGTTAACATGAAATGTATTAAACTTCTTTTCGTCTGTCTTTTTTACTGAACTAGGGTGAGACGAGTGGGTTTTTGCTAATGAAGCCTTGAAATTTCCAACAGATTCGAGGGTTTTGTATTTACATATGTGTCAAGAACGAGTCGAAATTTGACCATGTGGTATTGTAGAATTATCTGATAGGGTGTATTCGAAAGCTTCTAAAGTTTGTTTGGGTAGTTTCGAGCTACAAAGATATAAGATATAAGTATCGGGTCCCAACTTTGTGTGTCAATCTCAAGATTTGCTAAATTGGTTAAAACATTATTAACCGCTCGTTGCAGACTTTTTATAGCGCAGCCTGTTTCTTGAGTCACATCGGGTAAACTAAACAGAACAACTCCGCCATAGCCGGTCCCAAGCCCGTGTTGTAAAAGGAGGAGGGTAGGACGAAGCACCCCGAATGGCTTCTAGTAAGCGTCTCGGGAAGTAGGAGGATGAAGCGAACAATGCCCTCTGAAAAGCCTCGTCCACCTTTAGCATAAGGTAAAAATGCAACCCAAAATGATGAGCGAAGGTACTAACGTATTGATTACTACTCCAGGTGGAACCCACGCAAATGGCGGAGGAACCAAAAAGCTCGAAGAGAGCTAAACATCAAGCTCCTTGCAAGGGACCACCAGAGCGGGACAGCAATGGACCCTCAGGTTCCGGGACCAGCAAGAAGAGTAACGCCAAGATAGAAAAGGACAAGAGGTCTTACGCAGAGGTGGCCCATCCTTTCAACTATGCGGTAATAGACACGGGTGGACCCGGGGGGAGCATGTCGACGGAGCAGCAGTCCCTGTTTGAGGCGGCTTTTGGTGACGGTCTGATGGACCTAATCCTATCGTCGACTTCCAGCAGGTCTGTTTTCAAAATCGACATGGCTCGCTTCGAGAAGGGCGTCTTCCGTCTGGCCATCAACTCCGTGGAGGACACTTCAGCCATTCGTTCCATGGTGGAGAGTCTGCCGGAGCTATGGGATAACTGCAAGCTGCGCATGGTGCGCGACGATTAGGTCCCTAGACTCCTAAAGACTCACATCTTCGTTAGGGGACGAGCGGCGGTCATGTCCACGGAGTCCATCGTGAAGATGCTGGCCAAACAGAACACGGCACTGAGGACGGAACTGTGGGAGATATTCCATCGCAGTAGCACTCCGGAAGGGGATGTTATCGTGATGGGTATAGACCCAGATTCCCACTCGTACCTGGAATCAGTCGGTGGTAGGGCCCACCTGTTGTTCTCCACTGTCCAATTTAGAATAGGGCACCGTCAGGTAGAAAGCAAACCTCCTTCGGGGATGGTTCGCCCAGGCGAGGACCGTTCTACCAAGACTAGTGCGAGGACACAGGAGGTACCACCACCGGTCAGGGTGACGGTCGGGGCACGCCCGGGAACCACGTCGTCGTCGACAGCACTGTCGAGGGAACGCAGGGACCCACGTGCAACAAACAGCGCATCGGGACAGGCGACTGGTACTGACGCGGAAATGGTAGGCTCCTCAGGACTGACCCCTTCTCAGGAGGATAAGCTCCTGAGTAGCCCCCCAAAATGCTGATCACTCAGATCAACTGCCACCGTAGCAGTGTGGCGTCCACGAATCTGGTCGACAAACTAGTAAAAGGTAAGGCTGACATTGCCTTAATCCAGGAACCCAGTACCTTTGGTAATCGGGTTACTGGATTAAGCTCGGCAAATCTTAAAATATTTTATGCTAATGGCAGATCCAGACCAAGGACCTGCATTTTATGCAAAAAACACTATAACTTTTCTCTTTTAGCAGACTTGTCGACGGAGGACATCACTGTGGTTAAATTAACCGACCAACCACTGCTCTTGGTGGCACTCTACCTGCCCTTCGACTCCCCATCTCCGCCCCCCACGGAAGAGCTGAGGAAGGTAACGGAGTACGCAGGAAAAACAGGTATGCAACTAATCATTGGAACAGACGCTAATTCCCTTCATACAGCCTGGGGCAGCTCAGACTGTAATCCTAGGGGATTAGCCCTGTTCGAATACTTTAATTCTAAGGACCTTCTGACAATGAATATAGGTAATATCCCCACCTTTATTAATAAGCGTAGAAGGGAAGTCTTAGACATAACGATATGCAATACCAATGCGGTAGGCCTAGTGTCGGACTGGAGGGTTTCCTTGGAACACTCATTTTCCGATCATAGGTACATTGATTTTAGTGTCAACATCGGGGGCACAGAGCAACCGATGTTTAGGAATAAATCAAAAACCAATTGGTGCAAATACTTGGCTGAACTCGGGCGCCTAGTAGGTAGACTCGAGGACACAGATCAGCTCAACTCCAAGTCCTCCATTGACTTAGAGGTGGAGAATCTCACAGATTGTGTTATTAATGCATTTGAAAAAGCTTGTCCTCTTCGAACGGCGGGTTCTTCCACCGACAGACCTTGGATGAACTAAAAAGCCTTCGAAGAAATTCTCGTAGGGCCTTCAACAAGGCCAAGAGGTTTGATAGTGCTAAATGTTGGGACGAATACCAGACCGCATTTCGCAAATATAAACACAAACTCAGAATAGCAAAACGTAACTCGTGGCGCCTGTTCTGTGAACAAGTCGATAGCGTAAGCGGCGCAGCAAAAATTAAAAGATTTTTATCTAAAGACCACATGCAGACCGCGCTAATGGTAGACAACCAAGGACGCAGGGCCTTAGACATGGCGGAGTCAATAAAAATCTTATTAGATACACACTTCCCACAGTCCACGATGGGTAGTCCGCAACCTTTTGTACAATCTACTCAGGTTGACGACCTCGTGTTCACTCCGGAGATGGTCATTAGGGCTTTTAGGAGTTTCAAAGCTTTTAAAGCAGCAGGCACTGATGGGATATTTCCCGCCCTTTTACAATACGGGGCAGACTTACTATCAGTCCGTATGGCTAAAATATTCACCACCTGTGTCCGTCTAGCGTACACCCCATGTAAATGGCAGGATGCCAAGGTTATCTTCATCCCCAAACCGGGTAAAGAAAATTATTCCTTGCCAAAATCGTATAGGCCGATCAGTCTAACGTCCTTCCTACTGAAAAGTATGGAAAGAATCTGTGACGACCTAATCAAACAACAAATTCCACCCAAGCGCTTGTGGAATTTGGGACTATCGAGAAATCCTTGGACAAGAAAGAGTTCACCCTCGCGGCTTTTATAGACGTCGAGGGGGCCTTCAATAACGCCAACACCGCTGCATTGATCTCGTCTGTTGCCTCATTCGACATCAACCAGCACATTTTGGCTTGTTTGAGTCATATGCTAAGTAACAGACGAGCCGTCTACGACGTGGAAGGAATAAAAATCTCTCACCAGATCACTTGTGGAACCCCGCAAGGAGGTATCCTGTCCCCCTTGCTGTGGGTCACTTTCATCAGTAAACTGATACTCCTACTTGACGAGGAGAATTTTAATGTCGTCTGTTATGCGGACGACCTAGCGATTCTCTGTTCAGGGAAAAATCTCAATCGTTTATCACGGCTCCTAGAGAAAGCCCTGGAAATCTCCTCAACTTGGGCGGAGAGACATGGGCTCTCGGTAAATACGGAAAAAACAGAAATCTTTTTTTTTACAAGAAGGACGAAAATTCCACAATTTAATTTCCCATCTATAAGGGGTAAGAGCATTAAAATTACTAGCTCCGTCAAATATCTTGGGGTCATCCTAGATAAAAAATTAAGCTGGAGAGAACAAATTGAGTGTAGGGCTTCCAAAGCTCTCCGTATATGGAACTCCTGCAGAAGAGCCATTGCCACGAAGTGGGGTCTTCGACCCCAGATGGTATATTGGCTGTATACAAGTGTGATTCGAGCGACACTAACATATGGTGCGTTAGTTTGGTGGAAAGCGCTAACGAAAAAGTGCCGGATTAAACCATTGGAACAGGTTCAAAGGACCTGCTTGATAGGGATAACCGGTGCTATGAAAACAACTTCAACAAAGTCTTTGGAGGTTATCCTTGATATCCGGCCAATACATATCCAAGTGAAGTATGTTGCAGCGCTTACAGCGTGTAGGCTAAAGATCTTGGGCCACTGGACCCAAACATTGTACCAATGGGGACATGGGATCATAATAAATCTTGTCACTGAACTTGGTTTGGATTGGTCCTGTGGTCGGGAAACCGAGACTGTGGAGGAAACTAAAGCAACATTCTCCTTCCCCAGCAGAGAAGATTGGACCAATGGAGCAATCACAGATAGTACCAACGGTGAAATCTATATATTCACCGACGGATCAAAAGGTGAAACAGGAACGGGAGCAGGCTTCTTCTGTAAATACCCACATGCAGAAAGAAGCTTAAAGCTAAACGACTACAATTCGGTATTCCAAGCTGAGATTGTCGGAATAAGGGAAGGCGCTAGGTGGGCCTGTACCCAAGCAAACAGGTCCATCAACTTTCTTGTGGATAGCCAAGCCGCGATTAAGGCTATCCGCTGCGCCAATACAAAGTCTCAATGGGTCAGATCATGCAAAGAGGCAATTAATAGACTAGCGGGAGAAAACTCAGTTAGCATTATCTGGGTACCCGGTCATATAGGGATAGAAGGAAATGAAAAGGCAGATGAGTTGGCTCGCTCAGGTGCAGCTGGGAATACAGTTCCCTTAAACTGCCCCAGACCTTTCAGTTCCCTAAAGCGCTGCCTAAAGCAATGGATGCTAGGGGAACAGCTCAGGTCCTGGAACATGTGCAACACGAGTCGCACCACAAAGCTCCTATGGGGCAGTGTTGACACTGGACAGACCAAAAAACTTCTTACTTTAAGTAAAAGAGAACTAAGCTGTACCACAGGGGTCATCACGGGGCACCTGCCTCTAAGAGGCCACCTGCAGAGACTTGGCATAGTAGAATCGGCGGAATGCAGGGCGTGCGAGGAAGATGATGAGACACTAGAGCATTATCTCTGCGAATGCCCGGCCTTCTGTCGTTTAAGAAGAGATACCTTCTATGGCTCCCATTACTCTAATCTAAGAGAAATTGGGCAGCAGGGATGGAATAAAATCAGAAACTTCGTTAAATTGACCGAATTGTTCAGGTGACGCTTATCAGGGTACCTTCGGGGAGCACAATGGGCCTAATAATGGCCTAAGTGCGGCCGCTTGCGGTCAGGCTCTCTTCGCCTCCCTTTTCAACCAACCAACCAACCAAACAGAATCTTCAATTGGGCATTGACCTTCATTCTTTTATTTTCATACTGGTCCACAAGATTTTTCCAGGCCAGTATGAAACCATCATTTGTAAGGGGTGTGTTCTCTTGCTTCACCTCGGGTCTTCTGAGTTAGGTGGAATAGTTTTTCGATATTACTAATTCTCGAGTTACGGATATACAACGCTGTAAACATGTCCCGAAAGGTGAGCCAAGTTGTATAATCTCTGTAAAAAAAAGTCAGTGTCGCATGGTGGTATATGAACTGTGGGGCCGAAATCTATTGCTGAGTCTTCTGAGGGTCTTTCCTTTATTGGTTGGTTTGACAATTATGTTTTACGTGTGTCTACATCTTCATTAATTGAAGCTAAACAAGAGAGGTACATTTGATAGCATTTTTTATATCTATCTTTAACTTTCTTATAATCGATGGTTTCTTGGGTTTCGCGATCTTTATCGTAAAAAGAATTTAGTTTAACTTTTTTTATTTCTAGAGTATAAACTGTCTCCTCTTCATTTTGGGTCTGGAAATGATCTTCCACGAATTCGATTAAATCGGTTGTGGTAAATTTGAAGACCTCCATTTTAATAGTTTGGATGGGTGTGGTTTGAGTTAGAAGGAATTTTCAATAAATTGGGTGAAGAGTAAAAACTTTGAATATTTCGGGTTAAAAAGAATTTTTTTTCGAGTTGGGTTAATAGTGTTTATAATTGGAGGAAAACAAATATTTATATAATATATACGCGAAATATAGGTATGAACAAATTTGCCACACAAAAATTTGAGGATTTGTCGCAACTTTTCCTATTGGGTCACCGAATTGGGTCGAATTTCCTGTTGGGTCTTTTCTTTGTTATGTGCTATGTGCTGCCCGCTTTAGTGTCCGCTACCAACAATATTTTTATAGGAACTAGATCGCTAGTTCGTATGTAAGTAAATAAGTACGTGTGTGTGTATGTATTTATATCAATATTTTTTAACAAGAAGAGTGCAATAGCCGACGGCAAATAATTATCCGTTCTTTATTGCACTTCTTTTGTGTAAATATATAATTCAATAGCCCAAGCAAAATTTGTCAAACTCACTGCTGACAAATAAATTGAACTTAAGGTCGCTTAAGTATACAATTTGAAAATTGAACTTTTGACGATTTTACTTTGCACTTTTAATATAAATGATAACAACGGGTGTCACTTACAGATTCTTCGGATTCGATATTTAAATGATTTATATGTGTCCTACTTATCGGTGGTGGTCGGTGTTCAACTTTGTTGGCTGCACGGTGTTTGGGGGATATAATTCCAACGATGTTGCTGTTGTTGTGTGAATTCCCACGAAGTACTTTCCTTTAAATTTTCCGGCTCGAAGGATCAAAATGTCGAGTTATATCGACGTTGGGGCCGATGTTGCGTTAAAGAAAAGTTAGTGGTTTCGATTTTCAAATTTACAAAAATTCAGTGTATATTCAATATGATTTTGAGTTATGTGTACATCAAATATATATGAGTTTGGGTGTGATTTTACAATATTTGTTAATTGTTTTATGTATAATTAGTTACAATTTAGTGTTAGTACATCATAACTATTTTAACCTGTTTTGTGTTTGTATTCCTTTTTATGTTGTGTACTGTATAATTCCTCCTTTTGTGATTCTTCCTTCTTGGGTGTTGGGTTTTCTTTTCACTTTCACTTGTGAATTTGTGTTTTTAATTACTAGGTAAGCGCGGGTTTTTTGTGTGTTTTTACTTAAAGGCGCGGGTTTGGGTTTCTCACTTGTGTTGTTCACTTTCTTCTGTGTTTCTTCTATGTTGTTGTGTAAAGGGTGATCAGTGATTAGCGAAGTTGGGACGGTTTATCTCCTCTGCATTACCTCTCTATTACTTTTTGGAGAGTAATGCAGAGGAGTATTTGTTTGGACTAAACAACCATTATTAGATCCGGAATGGTTAAAATAAATATGGATACAGTTTTTATTTGCCATTTTGCACATCGGTATTATTTAAAATTTTAGTTTGTTTACATTTTACCTGCCAAAAAATTATTATGAAAGAAAAAAGCGATGAACTTGATATGCCTCTAGTTCAATATACAAGCTATGATAGCTTATGACAAGAGTGTACAGCTACTGGCGTACGTCGATGATATCGATATCATAGGAAACTACATCCGCGCCGTTAGTTCTGATTTTTCGCGCCTGGATAGGGAAGCGAAGCGAATGGGTCTGGTGGTGAACGAGGACAACACGAAATGACGGGAGACATCAAACAAACAGTCAGCGCATTCGCGTCTTGGCTCCCACGTCACTGTTGACAGTCATAACTTTGAAGTTGTAGATAATTTCGTATACCTGGGCACCAGCATCAACACCGATAATAATGTCAGCCTTGAAATCCAACGCAGAATCACTCTTGGTAACTGACTACGGACTGAGTAGGCAATTGAAAAGTAAAATCCTCTCTCGACGAACAAAAACTAAACTCTACAAGTCCCTCATCATTCCCGTCCTACTTTATGGCGCAGAAGCGTGGACGGTGTCAACATCCGATGAGACGGCACTAGGAGTTTTCGAGAGAAAGGTTTTGCGGAAGATTTATGGTCCCTTAAACATTGGCAACGGCGAATATCGCAGACGATGGAATGATGAGCTGTATGTGTTATTCGACGACATAGACATAGTCCAGCGAATAAAAAACAGCGGCTACGCTGGCTAGGTCATGTTGTTCGAATGGACGAAGTGCCCCAGCTCTGAAAGTTTTAGATGCCAAATGATGAACTAAAACGGCAACCGTGATAGCCACTCGGTTTTGTGACGAAATAGCGTTGCGCTAGTTTGTGTCAACTAAATTTAAATTAGTAAAAAAGCTCAAAACTTGTGCGGCTTAATCTTATAAATTGTCACCTTTGCAATTGCAAGTAATCGCAAAGAAATATGATTGCCGGTTCTATAATGATTATTAGTAGAATGACAAAAGTTGTTATGTCCCAATTATACTTACCAACTGCACTTTCGAGCATTTGAACATTATTAATATATGCAAGAAAAAGTGATTTCAATTGCGAGATGTTTTCCATTTTACCAATTTCTTCTTAAAACAAATTATAACAGCTGATCGATTATCGAGTCTATCGTAAATGGAGTTTTCGGCTTCTGATTTATAATTTTAATGTATCGAGTAATTTGGCTATTAGTCGTGTAAATAATGTAGCTTGGTGGTGTGAATGAGAGAACTCGGTTCAGCAATTATCCCAGCTCTCATATATCATATTCGTATACCATGTGTAATTATTTTTGTTATTCTAATGGGTCAAATATGTATGTATGTACATGGTTCAAATTGTGGGTTCTCATAATAAAATCACATAAATAAATTGTAATGTAATACTCCTGGTTTCATAGCTGCAGATGAATGGCCGGATAGGAATACATTGGGGGACAGTTTGTGATCCAAGTTGGAGAACATGGTATGCCGTATACCCCACAGAAAATGTGAAAGCAAAATGTGACCATTTCGAATAAAATTTTGTACACAGCTCATTTAATAAACAGAGGCGGACATAATTATTCACACATCGTTCAGTTTTCCATAAAAACAGTTTTATCTTGGAAATCATAAAAACTAGCTTATAGGTTTGTTCTAAGGAAATCTTTATTCATATCTTAGGTATTTAGAAATAACAAAAATTTAATAAATTGACTTTCCATTTTAAATAAATATACCAAAATTGCATATTACTTCATTTATGCAAGGGACAAAACTATTCACACACTCTTGTTTAACAAGAAATGTTATAATATATTAAAAAAAATTAATATTTGGTGCGCAATCATATTGTTTCAATACATCTTTAAGCATATTTTGCATGGCGTAAATTAACTTTTTTGTCACACTTGCTCCTATATTTTGCCATTCTCACTGAAGAACTTCTCATAGTTGAGATTTGCTGGTAATATTTTGCTTACTGACACGCCTACCAAACGCATCCCACAAATGTTTTATGGGATTTAGGTCAGGAGACTGTGGAGGAGTCGCAAGAATATGAGGACATTGTATATCATCCATATACGCTTGTCGTTAGCAGTATGTTTGGGGTCATTGTCCTGTTGGAGATAAAAGTGATTCCCAAGGTTTAGCCTTTGAGCGCTTTCTTTTAAATTGTCCTTCAGTATATTCAAGTAAACTGTTTCATCAATTGTCCCCTCAATGAATACGAGATTTCCAACATCGGCTGCTGACGTACAAACCCATACCATGACTCCTCCACCCCAATGTTTAACTGTACTTATCGAGTTATTTTTCACAAGTTCAATATTAGGGTTCCTCCAGACCCGTATTATGCCTTCTGACTGAAAAATATTGAATTTACTCTCGTCGCTAAAGAGAATGTTGCTCCAGAACTCAGATGGTTTATCCTTGTATGCTTTTGCGAAGTCTACCCTCTTTTGTATTAGCGTTGCTGGCGGGAGGTTTTATGATACTGTAAATAGTACATATATCTGCTTCTATTTACATGCTTACTTATTTCGGCACTTGACATATTTTGTTTATGTAAATTTAAAATAATTTTTATTACTTCTGCGGTAGTTTCTTTTAATTTTCGACCCATTTTAAACAATGTCAACTCACTTGCACAAATAACAATACCGAATGTTGGAAATTCAATGTAAAATTATAAATTTCGAGTGTAGCATTCATAGTAGTACATTTCCAAATGCTTCCGTTACATTTTATTACTAAAATGTTTGATTTAAATGTCATGACTTTGAGTTGTGTGAATAATTTTGTCCCTTGCATAAATGAAGTAATATGCAATTTTGGTATATTTATTTAAAATGGAAAGTCAATTTATTAAATTATTGCTATTTTTAAATACCTAAGATATGAATAAAGATTTCCTTAGAACAAACCTATAAGCTTGTTTTTATGATTTCCAAGATAAAAGTGTTTTTGTGGCAAACTGAACGATGTGTGAATAATTATGTCCGCCTTTGTACATATGCATTATTAAATACAAATAATTTTACTAACTTTAATTTTTATTACAATTTCTCTTGTAGATAAATGTCTTCGATAACATGTTAAGGTTAGGTAAGTGCGAATTTTAAACTTGTGCACTCATATTTTGAATTCCTGCATAAACAACACGAATAGTCCAATATTTAGTTACGTCCCTCCCATCTTTTCTGATTCCAAGTAAATCATTTCGAATTAATTTCACTCTATACCCTGCGGTGATTTTCCACCATGTGATTTTAAATGTTTCCACTTGAATAACAATGTAATATCCTAAGTGGGCAATGTATGTAATATTTGTTTAATAAGCTAATAATAATATATCAATCTTAAATAAGGAACAGTTATTGATACATAAACACACATTCGTATAAGTAAGCAGCCCTTTGTTTATGTACATTAGTTAAAAACCACTGAGAAACTCGATTCAAAAATTGTATTATATACTTTTAAGCGTACAAACTTATTTAATATTGCACAAGAATTTAATTTATGGCAAAAAGTTCCCGAAAAGGGTTCAACATCTTTCTTAATCGATATGAGTACTTCTAAGTGTACACATACTGTATGTATGTACGTGAACAACGTTTATGGAAGTCGTCAGTTCTATATAATCTGCTGAATTACATAAGCGGAATATCTCATGGCAACCACTTAATTTTATTGAAATATCTTCGATTTAGACGTTTTTTTTAACAATATTCGTACATGTGTGATATAAATAAACCATGGGACGATTTTCCTTCTCATGATCCTCTCTATTAAATTTAAAAATTTTTAATTAAACAATTTGTAGTATAATTCTAGTTCTTTATAATCTTTCGCTTAACACACTTTGCATGTATTAATTATACGATGTTTCAATATTAAAGCCCTTCAAAGTGCCAAAGAACATGGGAGTCAATATCAATGTATGTATTCTTCCTCAAGAAGGAACTGGAAGCATTAATCGATGAAGATTGTTGCATAGCAATTTCACAATGATATACATATACATATATACACATATACAGTTAGTCAAGAAACAGTGTACACATTGAAAATATTTGAGGCAAAAAAAGCTGCGAAATCAATGCAAAAACAAACCAAGAACAACAAAAAACAAAAATCATTCAATTTTGTTAGTGTCAAGAAACACTTTACACACTTCGATTTTTTTTACTTGTTATACATTTCACCGTACTTTACCGTTACCTATTTTTCGTAAAGGCATTTACAATGAATTTGTCAATTAGTTGGTGATTCATAATTGTTCTTTTCATATCTAAAGTACTCAATATTGTCTTTTTAACATGCCGTGCAAAGGGTTTAGTTTGAAAAGGTCCAACTATTGCCCCATAATCCCCAATGGGGTAAAAACGTTTGAGAGCTATCAGCAATGTTTTTTTTAACCTTCTAAAGAGTGTATATTGGGTTAAATTGATCGGAAAATAAGGAGATACTAGAACCAAAGCGAAGAAAAGGCCCTAAATTATAAATAAGTAGACGTGCACAGTGCCTAATGTCTCGAAAACTTTAGGAAATTCTTCATTTTCCATTTTAAAAAAAATTGTGTAAAATACAACATGCCTAAACAATAAGGTTGACGTTTTTTGGAGCTACTTGCAAGCCTCTGCCAACTTTTCGATATAGAGCTTTTAGTTTGCCGAAAGCGTTTTCTACACAGTACATACAGTAGAAAACCTTATTCGTGGGAAATTCTCGGTGGTAAGATAGCCGCCATATTGGAAAAACACAGTGCTGTATATATTGACTGAGCAAATATTATATATATTGCTCGTCTTATATAAAGCGAAATTATTTATTTATGCTATATTTCATTTATAGAAGATTTTAACATCAATGTGTGCCATATTATATGCAAAAAATTTATTTAATGTAGATGAGATATTTAATAAGTCGTGAGAATAAAATACAGCTCTCATACAAGTACAGTATACTCTCGAAAAGTAAATCGATTGGTATTTTGGGTAATTTACTTTTCCAAATATATACATAAATTACCTGTCGATTTACTTTTCGAGAGTATACTGTATTAAATGCATTTTTAAACTTAAAAAATTCATTCATTTATTTGCTTCAATAAAACATATGGATTTACATGAAAAACATATTTACATTTACATACATACATATGTATTTACGATGAAGAGAAAAAATCTTGAATATTCTTTTGTTTTTTTCTTTTGCGATATATTTTCTGACCATTTTTGTACGACAATTCAAAACGTCTGACACCTGATTTGCATCGTTTTCATTTTTAAACCAGTGGATCAAGTAGGAGAGTTTATTTACTAAAAAGACGCGATAAACAAGAGAGTAAGTGTTTTTGCAACATCGTAAAAAACGCTGCTTGCTTCGTTTCGAATTTTTTATCACACTCTCTGAAAAGTAAATTAAACAAGTATGGAAGGGCTAAGTTCGGGTGTAACCGAACATTTTAAACTCTCGCAATTTATTTATTTAATTTTATTTATATTATATAATACACAATTTGACCCACATATTCGTCATATTGTATAAAGTCCATTGAAAATTGGAAACCCTAATATTAGGTTAGAAGCACCGAGGTCCTAATGTTCGATATATGGGTCCTTGAAAATCTATGGTCCGATTTCGGCGATTTTTAGAATGGGGCTGCCACACTATAAACATAGTATTTGTGCAAAGTTCTGCACCGATATCTTCACTAGTGCTTACTTTATGTATTGTAAAGTAAACGATTCAGATCGTCTTCAAAGTTCTGGTATATAGGAAGTAGGCGTGGTTGTGAAGCGATTTGGCCTATTTTCACAACATATCATTGGGATATAAGGAAACTATTACAAACCAAGTTTCATTGAAATCGATCGAGTAGTTCCTGAGATATGATTTTTGACCCATAAGGGGCCACGCCCATTTTCCATTTTGTAAAAAAATCTGAGTGCAGCTTCCATCTGCCATTTCTTATGTGAAATTTAGTGTTTCTGGCGTTTTTCAGTAGAGAGTTAACCCACTTCTAGTAGTTTTCAACATAACCTTTGTATGGGAGGTGGGCGTGGTTACAATCCGATTTCCTCTATTTTTGGACTGTATAAGGTAGTACCTAAAATAAACGACTCTAGAAAGTTTCCTTGATATAGCTTTAGTAGTTTGGGAGATATGTACAAGAAACTTAGTAGGGGGCGGGGCCACGCCCACTTCCCAAAAAAATTACATCCACATATGTCCCTTCATAGTGCGATCTTTCATACCAAATTTTACTTCCATAGCTTTATTTATAGCTTAGTTATGGCACTTTAAGTGTTTTCGGTTTTCGCCATTTTGTGGGCGTGGAAGTGGTCCGATTACGCCTTCTTATGGTGCCAAGAAATACGTCTTCCAAGTTTCATCAAGATATCTCAATTTTTACTCAAGTTACAGCTTGCACGGACGGACGGACAGACAGACATCCGGATTTGAACTTTTCTCGTCACCCTGATCATTTTGATATATATAACCCTATATCTAACTCGTTTAGTTTTAGGACTTACAACCAACCGTTATGTGGACAAAACTATAATACTCTCGTAGCAACTTTGTTGCGAGAGTATAAAAATTTACTTTTTCGAGGTGCATGTGTAATCTTAAAGGTGATTAACTTTTCCGCGATTATTTACTTTCTGAGAATTTACTTTTCGAGAGTATACTGTACTTCTCTGTGGTAAGTTACTTTTGACCACATTTATTTAAACTTTACCGAATTTACAAAATTAAAAAATAATAAATTTTTGCTAGTTTTTACTTAAATTATTTACATACAAATATTTATATTTAAAAAGCTTTAAATGGCAAAGCTTGAAGCACACAAGCTTTATGAGCTTGAAACGATACGTGGTCACCTCCTTATTAACCCTGCTTAGATAACGTACGTCTGCGAGAAGTACACTTGTTTTATTTTTCGTTCTCTCTCTCACAACCGTTAAAAGGGAATATTCTCGCTTTCAGTTTTCTCAGTCGTTAACTGCAGCTTGTGAGTGGTGACTAGGGATGGCAAAAATTTATTTTTCATCGATTAAATAATCAAATGATTAATTGCAAGATATAAAAAAATAATTGCAATTAATTGCAATTAATGTAAAAAAATCGATTAATCGATTAATTCCAATGTTTGCAACTTTGCGTAAAAATAAAACCAATAAAATATAGGAGACTATATTCTTATTTCAGACATTCAAATTGTGTTCGTATATACACAAAAAGAAAAACGGAAATAAAATTAAAAAATCGTATTAAAAATTCATTTGTCTTAGCATAAAGGAATATATATTCATTGAAGTCAAGCAAATTTAGAAGTCTGTTCAACCAAGTTTGAAGAAAAAGCAATTTCGATAAACGTATTGTTGTTGATTGCGTATTTCGGTCGCAGTTGCACCCGCTTTTGAGAAAAGCCGCTCAGCTGGTACTGAGGTACCAAGTAGATGACAATACTTTTTTGAAAGTCCGTACAGTTTGGGTAAACGGTTTTCATTTCTTCCCAAGCCTAAATAGTATTTCGACTTAGTTCTAATACCTGACAATTCAAATAAAAGCTCAATTCATATTGTGGAGATGTAAAATCGTTGTCCTTCCTCCTTCTTTTGTGCACTAGAGTGCACAAAATGGTGTCAGTGTCATCATCACTTAGGGAAACATTGTCTTTACTCCTAGATTGCAGAGTCTAATTTGAACACATATATTTATATATAACTAGAAGAAATTTAAAATATAATACCGATTGGTCCAACTTACCACCAATTTCCAGGCTACAGTTGCATGCTTTAATTTTAAATGCTGCAACATATTTGATATGTTATTAGAAAATTTTAAATTTTTGCAGCAAAATTGACACTTAACGTAGTTATTGCTTATTTTATTAAAAAAATGTCCACACTTCGCTTTTAACTGGCGCCATTGCTCTTCAAACAACTTAACGTAAAATGCGTTTGACTTAACTGTAAATGCAGTGTTACCAGACATTCATTTGTTGATATTAAACTACGTTGACATATTAGAATTTAACTATGTTTACACCGTTTGCAATTTCGACCCCTGTAGCTAACTTAGATGAACATAAAATGTATTAAATTTCAAAATGCTGTTTGCGATTATTTTGCAATTACTCGAGTAATAGTCGAGTAATTTGAAAAGGTGTTTCGATGCAATTAAATCGTAAATTGAATGAAAATAATCGATTAATTTAATCAAATGATTAATCGTTGCCATCCCTAGTGGTGACAGTTTTTCAGTGATAAGTGTTTTCTCTGATGAAATATTACAAGTTTGTTTTCTGAGGTACGTCTGAGAGACGTATCGTTATATTTTATGCCTAAGACAGACAAATGGTTTCTGTACTACGATATGTACTACAATAAAAGCTCAAGGAACCATATACCAGCATAGTGACATACATGTAGTATTGTACTATGTTTACATCCATCAGCTGATGCAAATAAATTCAAGCAAAATATAATTATGAATAACAGGCAGGAAAATTGATCCTGACTTAGTTATAACTCCAAGCAAACTTAACAAATTATTGTCCATTATAATTATTACATATTACATAGTATTACATACATATAACATATTTTTCACATCATTTCAAATTTTGTTTTTTGATTTCAATTTATTTTGAATTTAATTTATTTTCTGTATGTCAAAATGTCAGAAAACATATGATTGTTGCAGATGAGCTTAAAGCTTTCGGTGTGTTCAATGCAATCCATTGTAGTACATTTCACAACACCACAAAATTTCAATGGTTTCTAGAACTCTATTGTAGTACGGAACACCATTTGCTTTCAAACAAAATTCGGAAAACCGGTGATACACATACATATGTTTTCTGAAGCATACTACAATATATACTACATGTCTGTCTCAGGTATTACGTAACTTTTTTATGTTCTCGTTTTTTCGTGTCTTTGATGAAGCTCTGAGAGGTTTTATACATAATTTCTCATTTCTTTTAGTTAATAAACATGGAGAATCAAAGTGTGGATGACACAAAAATTTCTGCTCTTTTGCAGGATATTTTGGATGGCTGAAAATCAATCGCAATTCATTTCAAATGGAAGCGAATCAGAAAATGAATTGCTGGAGGATAATGTACAAATCGACGTGGAAGATTGAGTCGTAAAGAGCATATAAAGTCACTTTCATTGTCTTTGACAACCCCATGGATGCAGAAGAGATTGAAAATCCCAACTTTGTCGAGAACACTCAGAAGTAATATTGAAATTTCTGCAAAAGATGAACTCAGCAATGGATGTGGTGCTAGTGGAGGTCAGCCTTCTTCAAAAAAGAAAAGGTACTGTGGCTTTTGCCCGTCCAAAATCCGACGTATGTATGTCAAAAATGACATGCGTAAAATGTGACACACCCGTGTGTGGGGAACACAATAATTTAGTATGTAATTCTTGCATATAATTATGTCAAAAGTTAATTTTTTTGCATTATATAAATGAACACTGATATTGTTATCTAATTTAACCAAAACAAAAAAATATTTTTTTAAGTTTTATGTTATGAACTGGCGTCCTTTTAAAAAGACAAATTTTTTGTGATGAATTTTTAATACAAGTGAAATTTCCTTTCAATTTCTTAAATAAATAATAATTTTCTTGAAACAAATATGCAAAATAAAAGTATAATAATTAAATAAAAGATCTACGTAAAACAAGTAAGGAAGGGCTAAGTTCGGGTGTAACCGAACATTTTATACTCTCGCAATTTATTGATGTAATTTTATAAAGACAACACAATTCGACCCATATATTCGGCATAAAGTTCAATAGAATAACGAAAATCATCATAAATAGTATATGGGGACTGAGGTAATTCCTAAACCGATTTCACTCGTTTTCACCACCAAGATACAACGTATCGAAGACTATACGCTCACTTAATTTAATATTACTTATAATTAGGTATATGGGATCTGGGGGAAGTTATGACCCAATTTTTACCATTTCAGGTACAGAGAGAAACTGTTATAAGAAAAAAATTCAGACGGAATGAATTACATTAAAATATCTGAGGGATTTACCTATATTTTCGGTGAAAAATTAACCTTAGGCACTGAGTTCTTCATGTTTGATATCAGGGGCCTTGAAAAGTCATGGTTCGATTTTGACAATTTTTCCACAAGTGATGTCACAGCTCAAATACAGTATTTGTGTAAAGTTTTATTCCGCTAGCTTCATTGGTTCCTTATGAATACATTATAAAGTGAACGAATCAGATGGAATTCAAAATTGGGTTATATGGGAAGTAGACGTAGTTGTGAACCGATTTCGCCCATATTCCACCCGTGTCATCAGGGTGTCAAGAAAGTGTTATGTACCGAATTTCATTGAAATCGGTCGAATAGTTCTTGAGATATGGTTTTGGACCCATAAGTGGGCGACGCCACGCCCATTTTCCATTTTGTAAAAAAATCTCAGTGCAGCTTTCGCCTTTTCTTATGTAAAATTTGGTGTTTCTGACGTTTTTCGTTAGGGAGTTAACCCATTTTTAGTAATTTTCAACCTAACCTTTGTATGGGAGGTGGGCGTGGTTATTATCCGATTTCTTTCATTTTTGGACTGTATAAGGAAATGGCTAAAAGAAACGACTGCAGAAAGTTTGGCTTATATAGCTTTATTGGTTTGCGAGTTATATACAAAAAACCTATTTGGGGGCGGGGTCACGCCCACTTTTCCAAAAAAATTACATCCAAATGTGCCCCTCCCTAATGGGATCCTATGTTCCAAATTTCATTTTCATAACTTTATTTATGGCTTAGTTATGACACTGTATAGGTTTTCGGTTTCCTCCATTTTGTGGGCGTGGCAGTGGACCTATTTTGCCCATTTTCGAAAGCAACCTCCTCAGGGTGCCAAGGAACATCAAGATATCTCAATTTTTACTCAAGTTATGCGTTGCACGGCGGACGGACGGACGGACAGACATCCGGATTTCTACTCGTCATCCTGATCATTTATGTATATATAACCCCATATCTAACTCTCATATTTCTTGGTGACACAAACAACCGTTATGTGAACAAAACTATGATACTCTGTGCAACAGGTTGCGAGAGTATAAAAATATCTGCAAAAGTGTCTCAATTGACATCATTAAAGGACCAAAACTTGAGCACGTCTCTCAGACGTACGTTATCTTTTCAGTACTTAAAAATATCGTTATCTAAGCAGGATTAAACATTTTTAAAACAAAATATGTGATGATGCTATTGAATAGGTATTTCAAACCATCGGGCCCAAGGTAACAAGAATCAAAATCGTCATTTAATACTAATTCAAGTTTTTTTTTATGACATTTATTAAAGGCTCAAGAGCTTTTACTAAGTTTGACGAATCCTACACTTCTTATTTTGTAAAAGTATAGGCGTCTTCAAGGATTTACCCTTTCTCGAATAGTGTTAAAGACAGCAAACAATTAATACCACCTTAAAATTTAATAAATATGCGAAATAATTTTAAATAATGCCAATAATAATGAAAAAATGTATTTAATTTTATAATTATTTAAGCACTGTTCATCGGACTTTAAATTTTTTGTGAAGATTAAATGCTAGCACAACACCCTAATTACATACAACAAAAGTACGCCTCGGTGGTGTGTAAAATGATGAAAAATAATAACCAGAGGTTTTCTTCTGTATGTACTGAGATTTTCTATAACTCTGCGACATTTTGACAAACGGTAATTAAATGATTTTTCTAAAAGTGGTTGATTTGGTGAATATGGAAAAGGCTTCATCATATAACGCGACAATCGAAAAGCTGAATCGCCAATAAGTAGCACAGGAACATTACTGCTCCGAAGCACTGCGAGAAACCAAGTTGCTCAAACATTTTCCTTAAACCTGATGTCATCCATCTTTGCCACAACGTACTCCTAAAAAGTGACATTGCGGTCCTTTTAATTATGGCATATGTATGAGGGATACACAGTTTGTGAACTACAGTATACTTTCGAAAAGTAAATTCTCAGAAAGTAAATAATCGCGGAAAAGTTAATCACCTTTAAGATTACACATGCACCTCGAAAAAGTAAATTTTTTAATTTACTTTTCAGAGAGTGTGATAAAAAATTCGAAACGAAGCAGCGTTTTTTACGATGTTGCAAAAACACTTATTCTCTTGTTTATCGCGTCGTTTTAGTAAAGAAACTCTCCTACTTGATCCACTGGTTTAAAAATGAAAACGATGCAAATCAGGTGTCAGACTTTTTGAATTGTCGTACAAAAATGGTCAGAAAATATATTGCAAAAGAAAAAAAGCAAAAGAATATTCAAGATTTTTTCTCTTCATAGTAAATATATTTTATTGAAGCAAATAAATGAATGAATTTTTTAAGTTTAAAATGCATTTAATATTATAAAAACAGGTAATTTATGTATATATTTGGAAAAGTAAATTATTCGAAAAAGTAAATTACCCAAAATACCAATCGATTTACTTTTCGAGAGTATACTGTAATTCTTTGGAAAATGCAAATTGATATAAAAAAACTAACTTTGACTGACATTAAATTTCTTTAACATACCTTTGTTTTTTATGATTTTTCTTTTACAGTATCATTATAAGATATATTTAGTAATAGAATATGTTAAAAAATGGAAAAACAAAAACATAAGATAGGCCTCAAATAAGCAAAAACAATAAAAAACCAATTGTTAATGAATTCTTTGCAAAATGCAAGCACGAATTCATGAGAAAAGAACGGGACATTAAAAAAAAAAACAAGCCAACACGTGTTCTTCTGGGAATATTCTGACATACATATGTACATATATTCATATTGCGAATTGCACAGATCTAATTGGAAATTGTCATGCAAATGAGTTCACGAGAAATTTAACCAAATGGTATATTTTCATTATTTTAAAGAAAAAAAAAATAGTTGTCAAAAATTTTTAATATTAAGCTAAGGACTATATACAATAGTATTCAATTGCAAAAAATAAAATATACTGCATTGGAAGAACTCTGGACGCAAACTTTCAGAGCTTTCACTTTGGAATTTTTCTTAAATATTACAATAAGTAACTAAAAACCCCAAAAATTTGCCTGAAAGAGTTGGGGAAAAATATAAAAAAAATATTACAACAACAATAGTAACCATGAGGTAGTAAAAAAATGTTAAATCTTCCCAAGTACTCCCCCCCCATTGAGCCAGAAAAAAGCCATCGCTATATGCCAATAGCATCTATTACTATTGAAATTAGGTGGACATGTTATGGTGTGGGGGTGCATATTTTTCAAAAGCGTCTGAAATTTTGTTTTTTGTTGATGGGATTATGAACCAGCACACTTTTCTGCAAATTTTTAGCGATAGTTTGGAAAAATCCGCCATCTTAATTTGGTATTTAGGATACATTTAACTTATATCAGGATAATGACCCAAAATATAAAGCCTATATCGTAAGGTCTTAGTTGCTGAAAAATTGTTCCAAAGTTATAGAAACGCCGACTCAATATCCTGACATAAATCCAATAAAAAATCTATGGAGTGAATTGGACAGGCGTTGCGTCAAACCCCGGTTTCATCTCTCTTCGCACTAAAAACACGGCTTCAGGAAGAATGATATAAATATGCAATAATTGCATTCTGAAAATTATATCGAATATGTCAAATCGCTTGAGCGAAGTTATAAAAAGCCAAGGCAGTAACACAAAGTACTTAAAACTGAAAAAATTTTGGTTTTTTAAACACATTTCTATTAATTTATCAAAAAAAACTGAATATTAAAGTTACGTGAATTTTTGACTATTTTCTAAATTTTAATTATTTTGTGGTATTATTCCAACAAAAAAATTTTGATATGTACATATGTATATTATTAGCTAAAATATAAAACTACACTTTGGCATTCAAAAATTTTACTTCATTATTGATTTTAACCATTTTATCCGCACTTAAAGTGCTTGAAATAAAAAACCGAATATTAAAGTTACTCACCGTATGTACATAAATAGATTCATAGATACCTACTATGTATGTAAGTACGTACATAAAATTGTTATTACATTTTTTCCTATAATGATAAAAAATATTAAAATATTTGAAAAACTTTAATTGGTTATATTTGGGTTTAAGAGGTTGAAAACATGAGTATATTTAAATTTTTTTAATGTATGCAATCATATATTTCATTCAGCATTTTAAAGATATACTACATATTTAAGAGTATTTTGTGAAATTTATATTTACAAATTCCGAAAGTTTAGGCGGTTGGTACCAAAAAAAAGGTTCTTGCCGTGGACATCATAACACATTATTGGTTCATCCAAATCAACAAACCAAAAATATTTGTTATTAATGAACGAAGGAAAAAAGAAAAGATTAAAAATTGAATTCTTGATAGATTTTTAACAAAAAAAACTAACTTTTGTGGTCAAATTTTTGCCATATACTGACTCGAAAAATAGTTGTAATAAAGATGAGTGGACATGTTTCAACAGAATCGCTTCATAACTTTTCAAGAAATCGTGTCAACTGACTTCAAAACTCGAGTTTTGAGATAAATCCGTTTAAAGTTTTACATTCTTTAAATTTTTATCATATAGATTTCATCCTTTTGGATAATATTTAAATATTGTACTATTTAATAAGACAAACAACTTTAAAATTTTGATTCCCACGTAATCGCTTAATTCACCAAATGATCCAAATTAGCGTGATTCCTGTAATTGAACAAGCTGTTCATTTAAACGGGATTCTTCTAATTACAATTTTGATGTGCAATTAAGCGAAAAGGATTGGTTTATTTATAGAGTAAAACTGATTTTAGGTTTGTAACCTAAAAATAACAAAAACATACAACGCATATCTAAAACACGGAGAGGACCCTTCATTTAAGTAAATTTAAAAAGTCGATAAAAAAATTTTACGTTCTCACTTTGCGGTAAACTAGATTATCGACGGAATCGAATTGACTGAGGATTTAATGATTAGGCCCATTAATTACTTATAATTGACGCTACACGCGCGATCATATCATTGTTGTAGACCAGTGGTCGGCACTGCTTACAGCTTTGACAGACGGCAGAGTTAATCGCCATAAACTCCGCACTTATATCCTAGAGAGACAACAGAGTTAACCCCGATTTTTTTTTGAATATTTCTTTATTTATTGAATCTGCATTGAGCTGTATTGGTGAAACGTTACTCTTTAGTACGCAGGCATATCCCTTCTTTTTAGGCGTGTTTGATCGCAGGAGTGTACTAAAGCAGTAGCCAATGGGTTTGGGTGATCACAGAGTTTAGATAAATATTTCAATCTGCTGTCCTCTACATCTTTCTTTACCATAGGGATACCAAGATCTTTATGGATATTTTCATTGCGCATGTACCATGGTGATCATTTTCGATTGGAACCTTTGTATTATATCAATATTAGTTGCACAGGTCGTACCCCACAGTTGAATGCCATACATCCAAATCGGCTTTATGACCGCATTGTATAAAAGCACTTTGTTGTCTAAGCTAAGTTTAGAGTTTTTATTTAAAAGCTAATTTAAATTTGCAGCTCTTATCTTCATGCACGTTATTTTACTAGATATATGTTTTCTCCACGTAAGCCTTCTATCTAGCTGAATACCAAGATAGGCACTAGAATATTGTTCATTTTTACTGCCGGGCACATTTTCGGTCTTAGGGAAAATGTAACGTGCTTACACTTTTGTTCATTCACATTTATACGCCAGTTGGCTAGCCATTCTTCGACAGATCTTAAGTGCTCCGATAATATTCTTGATGCTATAATGGGGCATTTGTTACGACTCACTAAAGCTGTGTCATCCGCAAAATTTGATGTCAAAACATTATTAGCAGTTGGAAGATCAGCTGTATATATGATGTATAGAGTTGGGCCTAAAACACTGCCCTGTGGTACTCCAGCCCTTATTGAACGTTCATCAGATATAAAATCACCTACTTTTACAGCAAATTTTCTATTTTTTAAATAGGACTCCAAGGTTTTATGCAATTGGAAAGGTAAACTTTTTTTAATCTTAAACAAAAGTCCTTCATGCCACACTTTATCAAACGCCTGAGCCACATCTAGAAATATAGCAGAACAGTACTCTCTATGTTCGAATGCCTTCCTAATTTCGTTAGTAATTCTATTTACTTGCTCTACAGTGCCATGTTTTGCACGAAAACCGAATTGGTGCGTTGGTATTACATTATTTTCAAGGAGGAAAGGAGACATCTTTGATAGTAACACTTTTTCAAATATTTTAGAAAGACAGGGTAGGAGACTGATTGGTCTGTATGAAGACGGCTGTGTCAGGTCTTTCCCCGGTTTATCTATCATGATTATCTGCGATTTTTGAAATAGGGTAGTATCCGAAACTAAAAATTGCATTAAAGAGCAAGGAGAGCACTGTTAAATCAATACATATTTGGTAACTCAATTAGCATTTTTGGAGCAATATTATCGTGGCCTGACGATTTTTTTGGATTAAGCTCTTTTATGATACTAACAATTTCAGTAGTTGAAGGTTGCGGTATTTTCCCATTTCCCATTTTCTACCCAAGCCTCTTAAAGGCATGTTAGAGTCGACTGGAGGCTTCATAGACTTTTGGGCTTTCCAAAGGGAGTTTCGTTTACTTGAATTTGGATACAGTTTCTTTATATAATTTTGAGTGTTATATTCTTCCTCGCCTTTAAGTGCTTTTTTTAGTTTACGCGCAGCAGATTTCAGTTGGAGCTGAGTAGAAGGGGAACGATTTATTTGCCATTCACGTCTAGCTCGCCTTTTTTCATTTACAAGCTTTTCAATTTCGCTATTAGTGGTTAGGCCCACTTTCGTTTCAACAAATATGGGTTGTTCACATAACTTTATTAGTACAGGCGAATGATCAGAAGATAGATCAGTACATGTATCAGCTGTCATAAGCGATCTATCTATATTTTTGATTACAGCGAAATCAATTCGATCTGGTATTTTGTTACGATCACTGGGCCAGTATGTTGGCTTGTCAGGAGATATTATATCAAGAATATTATACTTATTCATAATAGTGTTGTACAACTGTCTTCCTACGGGGTTAATTAGACGTGATCCCTGTACATGTGTTTTGCATTGTAATCTCCACCTGCTAGAAATCTATGACCTAGTGTTCCAAAAAAGTCTTTAAATTCACTATCTGTGATTTTAAAACGAGGTGGGCAGTATATAGCCGTTAGATTGAAATCACAACTCCGATTTTTTAATGATATAGTTTTAGCTTGTAACTGGGCTGTAGAATGAGAATCCAGAGCATGGTGGTTGAGCCGATTCCTAACCAACACTGCCGTTCCACCATGCGCTTTTCCATCCGGGTGATTTGTAACATAGAGTCTATATCCTTGTTTATTGAAGTTATTTTTGTTTGTTAGATGAGTTTCTGATATTACAATACATCTATATTTTTTTAGACAGAAATCTAATAATCTCTTGTTTATGTTGGTTAACACTGTTAGCATTCCATATACAGAGTTTGGCATTCGGGTCTACTGCTGAATAGGGATGGCAAAATTTTTTTTTTAATCGATTAAATAATCAAATGATTAATTGAAAGATATAAAAAAATAATTGCAATTAATTGCAATTAATGTAAAAAAATCGATTAATCGATTAATTCCAATGTTTTCAAATAATACTAAACTGCATAAAGACCACCACCAGTTTCAGCGCCGAATCTTGTATTATAATTCTCTATCACAGAGCCCCAGACATATCCAAAAAGAGAAAATGGCCTACATTTGAAGTTAAGTAGCACAATGACATTCAATTTTTCAAAATATGCACAGCAATCTTAATGTAAAAGAATTGTCTCTTGCTTGAAAGACTATGTTTTGCAACTTTGCGTAAAAATAAAACCAATAAAATATGTATGTATGTATGTGATTGGCGTTCAACCGTTTAGCCGGTTATAGCCGAATCGATGAGAGCGCGCCACTACTCTCTTTCCTTCGCAGTTCGGCGCCAGTTGGAGATTCCAAGTGTAACCAGGTCGCTCTCCACCTGGTCCCTCCAACGGAGTGGAGGTCTTCCCCTTCCTCGACTTCCTCCGGCGGATACTGCATCGAACACTTTCAGCGCTGGAGTGTTTTGTCCATTCGGACAACATGACCTAACCGCTGTCTTTTTATTCGCTGAACTATGTCAATGTCGTCGTATAACTCGTACAGCTCATCGTTCCATCGTCTGCGGTATTCGCCGTTGCAAATGTTCTGAGGTCCGTAAATCTTGCGCAAAATTTTCCTCTCGAAAACTCCTAGTGTCGTCTCATCTGATGTTGACATCGTCCAAGCTTCTGCACCATAAAGCAAGACGGGAAAGATAAGCGGCTTGTAGAGTTTGATTTTGGTTCATCGAGAGAGGACTTTACTGTTCAATTGCCTACTCAGTCCAAAGTAGCAGTAAATAGGAGACTATATTCTTATTTCAGACATTCAAATTGTGTTGGTATATACACAAAAACAAAAACGGAAATAAAATTAAAATATCGTATTAAAAATTCATTTGTCTTATCATAAAGGAAAATATATTCATTGAAGTCAAGAAAATTTAGAATACTGTTCAACCAAGTTTGAAGAAAAAGCAATTTCGATAAACGTTTTGTTGTCAAACGATTGCGTTTTTCGGTCGCAGTTACACCCGCTTTTGATATTTGAGTTGATATTTAACGTAGTTATTGCTTATTTTATTAAAAAATTTCCATACTTCGCTTTTAACTGGCGCCATTGCAATTCAAACAACTGAACGAAAAATGCGTTTGACTTAACTATAAATGCAGTGTTAAAAGACATTCATTTTTTGATATTAAACTACGTTGACATATTAGAATTTAACTATGTTTACAACGTTTGCAGTCATTAATGACTGATGTGACCAATTTCGACCCTTGTAAGCTAACTTAGATGAACATAAAATGTATTAAATTTGAAAATGCAGTTTGCGATTATTTTGCAATTACTCGAGTAATAGTCGAGTAATTAGAAAAGGTGTTTCGATGCAATTAAATCGTAAATTAAATGAAAATAATCGATTAATTTAATCAAATGATTAATCGTTGCCATCCCTACTGCTGAAACTGAAATGCAAGTTATCCAAACAATATTGCGAAATAATTGCTTCCTACCTAAAAGACAGATACTTTCGCATAAAGCAAGAGGATGCATACTCAAACTTGCAACCGATAGAAGCGGATGTTCCACTTGCTTTTTACAAGTGATATCCCCACTGACTCAAGTTACGTGACAGCAATTTTTGCGGATGACGCAGCCTTGTTAGCTGCAGGAGAGTCAACCTCAATATCTACCCTTCGAGTGCAAACAGCAGTCAAGGCAATTACTAAATGGTAGCCAGTCTGTTTTCTCTCCGCTGCGAGACGACAATCCTCATCATACCAGCTTTTTTTTTTTTTGACATTTCCGAAAGCCAATTGTTTCGTTTGCAGCTGTACGTACGGAGCTTGATATGTCGTCCCACAGTTCCTTTATACCGAGAAGCTGATGAGTGCTCTCAGAGAGCAGGTGTGCAAGTCGAGTAGAAAATCGTTCAACTGTCTGTTGTGATTGCAGCTTCTTGATGTCGAACCTTGCTTGTATTTGTTGACGTGTGCGCTTTTCTACACAGAGTCGGGTGCGTATTTTAGCTGCTACAACATAGTAGTCCGAGTCGATGATAAGACCACGAAGCGTACGCACCACCCTAGCGTGGAAATCACCAAGCACGATTTTGTCATCGAGGTGGAGGCAACGATCATAGGTGCGTTCGAGGCGCTCATGGAAGGTATCTTTGATCACTTCGTCCTTCTCTTCCGTCGGGGGATGGGCGCAAATAAGCGAGTGAATGCCAGGATTCGACGACGGAGTCTATCTTCCACCATGAATCCCACAACGAATTTACGCTCCTTTATATGGCCGCTGTAGCAGATGTCACAAGGATCTACCTTCTTCCGCATTGTCCCGTCCATCGCATTTCTTGGATTGCGGTGATGTCAGCCTTTACTCTTACGAGGACATCAACCAGCTGGGCAGAGGCACCTTCCCAATTAAGAGTCCGGACATTCCAGGTGCATGCCCTTAAATCATAGTCCTTAATAAGTTTACAGTGGTCGTCATCAAAATTGGGATTCCTTATGGGTCCGAAACCCTACGCACAACCGTATAAGCGGGATTCGCCCTCTCACTTTAGCTCGCTTCCTAACGGATGTCTGTTGGCTACCCAGTGGTACTTGGTCTAAGGCAGGAAGTCGTGAGCTGCTTAAGCCACATGCAAAGGAATCGTTCCTGGCCACTCCCAAGTGAATGACAGTCAGAAACTTCCCTCACTTACGTGAAGTGCTACACATGACTCCATCCTCCATTGCATTGTAATAGATCCTTTTAGGCGAGCACCTAAATTAGTGGGTCGGATTTTTATTTATTTTCTTTCGGTTTATTTGATGCGATTTTATGTTTCGGCGGTCGACAAAAAGCATAGTTTAACTAGCGATCTGGTTAGCATTCCGATTTGCGTACGCAGATCGACTACACGAATATGACCGTCAGAGCCGTAGTGAAACTGAGGCGAGATTTGAAGCTTTTTACAGCTGATACCCATAAGCTACCCATATGAGGAGCGCTTAGATGTATAAACTGCCAATTAATACTTTAGGGAGCGTATTTTTGCACAATATCGGGTGAGACTCCACAAATTGTTTTTCTTCTCCGATAAACGTTTTGCGCTTTTTGAGGGGAAGCCACGTCGTCCGACGAAACGAGCAAATGCCGCGAGAAAGAGATTAATACATAGCTCAAGGTGGACTGATTTTTTCGTGAAACAGACAAAGACAGCCACATAGCCTTTCATGACGCCTTTATCTGAAAGGGGCCAGCAAAATCCACACCTGTAGTAGTGAAAGGCAGAGCGAAATTGCAGCGTTCAGGTGGAAGTGCTGCCATAATCTGCCATGAAAATGCACTATGAATATATGCGATGAATAAGGTGGCAAATGGAGACTTTTCTGGTATAATTATACGGTGGCGTTCATTATAAGTCAGGCTTGAAATAGCAATCCGACCATTCGCACGAAGCAGACCTTTCGTATCTAGATAGGGGTTAAGGACTAAAAGTGAGTTCCTTTTATCAATCAGCTTCGGTTCTTTTAATAATGATATGTCGCGGCTGACCTAGCGTATTTGTGTCGATGCGATAAGTGCGACCTTTGCCTTTTGTAAGTCTTGGTGCGTCAATTTATCGCATGAGGGATAAGTTAATCCTTTGACTTTCAGTTTGAGGCGCTCTATGAGTGCCCGCGGGATAGGAATGCAAACAATGCATCGATGTTTCTGAAACATCGATGTTTTTGTCAAAAAGCATCGATATTTGCCATTGATGTTGTGATTCTAAAAACATCGATGTTGCCTGGATCGATGTTTTTCAAATTTTACTTCACATCTTTGCAGCACTTTTACTCGGTATTAATGCGAAAACATCTGCTTCGAAAGGCTTTAGCAAACTGTCATGTGTTTTGTTGTAAAATACGGAGAATTCGTTGGTTGAATGTGCACTTGAATAATACTTATGAATTAATCGAAAATACATTTTGTGTGACAGACTATTTCGTGCTATGTGTGTTAGAAGTTGTTTTTGAGCGTTTAATATAAGTCTACATTTTAGGAGTAGTGAATATAAACTATACAGAGGTAGTCAAAATTATTTACACATCGAACGTTTTTTTTACAAGTTTCACACAAAAAGCTTTTTCTTGTTGTTGTTGTTGATGCTATGCCACAAAATCATATGTTGTTGGAAACCTTCATCTATTCCTAAAAGGAAGAAGTTAGTTTGGTGAGAATAGCTGGACATACATATGTACATATAACAGAGAAATGGGCAAATTAAACGATGACTCTTAGTAGTCAAAACTATATACACACATTTTTTTGCGTCAAAAGTATTTACACACAGCGATTTAGCCTTTATCCTTGGATTTGGTTTGAGCAATAGTAGTAATTGGATTCTATTGCATTCATAACAACATAACTCAGCCTTAAAATATAAAAATTGGTAAATAAAATGCCGACAACAAAGGAATTATCAATTATAACTAGATCGGAGACTGTTACTAAGTTTAAGACTGGGGTTTCGGCTTCGGAGTTAGTTAAAATTTAGAGAATTTGAGGTAATACTGTTTATAGTGTTATTAAAAAGAAGGACACGAACAATTAAAAGGATAATTTAAAGAGAACTGGGCGGAAACCTGTGATAAGTCAAAGAGAATGCAGAAGATTAGTAGGAACTGTCATACAAAATCCCACAATTAGTCCTGTTAATATTGCACCAGCATCGAATCAGCATATTGCATGAATAGTCAAGGATGCTACACTGCTTTACACTGCTCAGGACATTAAAAAAGTTAACAGAAATACCTGACGTTTGGCAAAAATTGGTCAATATTTCCGAAAATAAAAAAGCGGTATGACAGTCATTTGCCTTAAAATAGATCATGATGCTTGTCATGGGCAGATAATGCTAAATTTTGATTCCATGGCTTGTTTAGCAAACGCTTTATGTAGTTACCACGTGAAAATAAGAAATATGCAGTTTAGGCTCTAAATAGAGTCGGAGGTGCCATGCTGATTTTTTGAGGAAGTTTTCCTTACTTAAGTTTTGGAGATTTGCTACTAATTTAGGGACCCTAAATCATCCGGATATATCAAAATGCACATGACCATGCCATTGTAGTGGTTAGTCGGCCTTTTCCAACTATTTACTACATTTTACAACAGGACAATGCTCCATTTCAAAAAGGATCTTTACCTACAAAGGTTTTAAATGAAGCAAGTCAAGTTGACCTCCGCACAACCCTGACCAAAACTTTAGTCAAAATGTTTTCTTCTTTCATTTTCTTTCGTTAAATATCAGAGGACAATTGATATAATAACCGAAAACGCCGAAATTACCGACATTTAGTTTAAATTAACTGTTAACTTAGCGCATAATTGGGTTGAATCAATTCGGACCATAAACCAGGCAGTTATTGATGCCAATGGTAATGTTACCAATTATGAATTTATCGCCTAAGAATAGGACCTTATACTGTACATTAAAATTTAAAAATTATCATTAAATAAGAACAGGATAATAGAGCTCAAGTTGTGTGTAAATACTTTTGACTACTGCGAGTCTTCAGTTCATTTACTTATTTCTCCGCCATAATTCTAGCTATTCTTGCCAAACTGATTTCATTCGCTCAGGAATAGATCAAGGTTTACAACAACAACAACAAGCGAATCCACTTTGTGTGAAACTTGTAAAAAAAACTCCCGATGTGTAAATAATTTTGACTACCTCTGTATATGTAATCATTTAAAATTGTCAGCTGAGGTATTTATTTCCAAGCATCATTCAAAGTGTAGATATGCCAGCATTGTCGAACTTAAAAAAACGTAAAAATTGAAATGGTTAAAATATAACATATATATGTATGTATAATAATAAGTTGTTCAAAAGCTAAATTAGTAACTAAGTGCGAATTAATTTAACGTCAGAGTTTATGTGATTTTCTTGTTAATGTGTAGAAATATCGCTACAAAATTTAACTTAACCTTTCCTACCATGAATTAATAGTATAATTATTTCATTTATACTTAGACACTTATATCTATACTAATATTATAAAGCTGAAGAGTTTGTTTGTTTGTTTGTTTGTTTGAACGCGCTAATCTCCGAAACTACTGGCTCGAATTGAATAATTCTTTCTGTGTTGGATAGTCCATTTATCGAGGAAGGTTATAGGCTATATAACTGCGACCAATAGGATCAGTGGTAAATGTGTAAAAAACGGGGGAAATTATTTATCTTTGGTCGAAATTATTTGTTGCGCTGCGAAAGCGGTTCAAGATACACAAAAGTTGAATAAAAAAATTATTTCTCTTTTAATGATGTAAAAAAAGTCCGTGAGTACCGTTTTTGTGATAACTAATTTGGTCGAAATTATTTGTTAGAGTTGTATTAACATAATAATATTAATCTTTATCCAAATAAATGTGTTGTTGGTGTCCGTACTGAACGGTCGAACGCAGCGCCAATTTGTTTTTGCGATATATTATCATCGTAATAATACTTTTTAAACACATTTTCATTTTGTAGTTGTTTTCGTTATAGTAGATATTTTTTTTGTTTTAGTACATTATCTTGTTTCTAATAGTTTCACAGTAATTAATCCTTTTTTATTTTCATGTAGATTATTAATTAAATAAGTAGGTTAGTTTACCTTATTTTTCTTTTGACATAATATTCAGTTTACGTAAATACCAAGTGCAGGTAAAATTAATTACAAATAATATATAATTTCATGTTCGAATTTTCAACATTTTGCTTTTTTAAATGAACTCACGCAAGAAACGGGAAAGTACATACATTTGTATGGTTGTATGGGAGAATGTGTATGTGTGTGTGTAAAAAATTACAACTTTTGAAATGTTTATTTAAACCCGTGCGAAACCGGAGTGGTCTGCTAGTTGTAGATAAATTGCTAAGACCACATAAACAAACGTAGTAGTTAGAGTTCAAACTGATGATATTTATTATATTTGCCAATCCATAACTATTCCAACAAAGGGCTTTATTTTATGGTTTCTGCTGGTAGTTAATTTTTATTTGTAGTTAATTTGATCTCCTATATATTTATATGTATATACTATATTTATTGCCGAAAATATATTTGACCAGTACAACAATTTTTCGAGCAAGAAATATGCTTGAATGCAAACTCAAGGACTAACAAAGCCACTAAAACATTCAATACACCAAAAACTGAAAGAATAAAAAATAACATAAAGCCACCGAAAAAGTTTTAAGCTTAGCTATAAAAACACCATGAACAGCTAGAATCCACATTGAAAACACGCATACATACGTAAGCACTCAAGTGAGTGCTCTAACTTTACGCAAATCCTCGCATACATAAATATTTGTGGTCACATTAAATTTAAGAGGACATTAAAACAACTACTAACTACTTTTACTACCTGACACAAGCTGAACGTTTTCCCAATGCATACGAATTGTACATACATATGTATATGTATATGTATCTACATTGAAGCTAAATGTTTGTATGCTGTTGTGCAAGATTTATGTTTTGTAAATAATTGTGATTAATTTATCACTGAAGGTTTACAACAACATAGCATTTTGTTACCCTGCGACAACAACAACAACAAGCAAAAGCTTTTTCTGTGAAACTTGTATAAAATCGTCTAATGTGTAAATAATTTTGACACCACTGTATGTTAATAATTGCATTAGACGTTTAAATATGTACATAAAATTTCAGATTTTAAAAATGCTGCCTTCAAAATTAAAAAGAAAGGTCTGGAGCTTCTTCATAAGAAATTCAGATGCTACCGCCACATGCAAACAATGCAACAATAAGTTAAAAACATCAGGTAACACGTCGAATCTTCGCTGTCACGTTGAGAATGTACATAAAAAGGTATTACTCGAACAAGTTGATAATGCAGAATGCTCCTCCAAAACTACGCCGCACTCGGAACCAAAACATCGAAAAATTTCTGAAATAATTAACATGTCACCAACCGCTGGGACGACTGCGTCAATTGAGTTATCCGACAATAGTAATAAGAAGAATGCATGTATTGAATCGTCCCCTAGTACATGTACATCAGTACTGCAAAATAAATCGGATCAGTTGCCAGCGCTGATCCAACCTAATGTGAAAGATCAAAAGTATTTCTTACCAAGATGGCCCTAAATCAAAGAAAATTACTGAAGCAATTGTGAAATATATTTAGGCTGTTCACGGTTAGGTGGTTATCGGGTTATGTGATTATTAGATTAAAAATATTACACAAACAGCTGTTCATTGTTTACAATTTTAGTTCAATGAAATTCCTACTTATAAAATGCCTAAACAAAGTTTAAAAAGCAAAATAATCGAATTTAAAATAAGTTCTGCTATTCAGGAAATGGACTTTATTGAAGGTATGTGCTTATTAAATAATCCGAATTTTAAGGGTTCAAAAAATTCTTTGTATAAAATTTGCAGAATTTCGTATTTCTGTAGACACTAAAATTGGAGTATAAATAAATGACAAACAAATTATATTTATTTTGTACTTTATGATTCTTACTTACTTTGATGATTTTTGATGCTTCGTGAGGCTTTTCTAAGCTTTTTATTTCGGTTTTAATTTGCCGATTGTAAACAAAAACAGCTGTTAATGGCAGATTTTCCAATAAGAAAATCTAATTGGAAATGTCATTCGCTTAGTTTTATTTATTTTTTGTGCTGCCATTTAGTAAAATTCCAACGACTTTCTTACACTGGAAATAAGCAAACAACCACATAATCTGTAAACAAGGGCCTAGGTTGGTCAAAGTTGGTTATTTTGCCATACCTAATTTTCTTGTTGTTTACTTAATCGCATAACCACATAACCCGATAACCACCTTATCGTGAACAGCCTAATTATAATGGACAACAAGCCATTTGCCACTGTAGAAGGAAAAGGTTTTCTGCAGATGATGAAAGAACTGGTTCCGCTTTTTAAAGTTTCAAGTAGAGAAACAATAAAATTTCGAGTGGATGAAAAATGCGCTGTCTTCAATTTTCAAAGAGTATATTCGTAAGTGCGACAGTTATTGCCTAACGTGTGACATATGGACGGAGACAATGAAAAATCAGTCGTTCCTTGGGGTAACAATTCATTTTTTGGACAATTTACGTTTGTTGAGTGGGTCGTTAGGAGTAATCGGACTGCATGAAAATCATACAGCAGCTTATTTAGAAGAAACTATGTTTAAACTTTTAAACGAGTGGAACGTTTCCATAAATAAAGTTTCTGCTTGTGTAACTGGTAATGATTCAACCATGATGAAATTAAATAAAAGCTTGTTTGGCGAAAAAAATAATACTCTGCTTCGCACACACGCTTAATTTGGTTGTAACGCAATCAATAGTTAAGTCCACGGAAGTATCAGCTTTGATAACTAAGGTGCGCGACATTGTTAAGTTTTTTTAAAAATTGTTAATGCCAGTGATAAATTGCGGAAGAAACAAATAGACACCGGACTTTCTACAAGTAATACCAAGAAAATGACGTAAGAACGCGATGGAATTCAAGTTTTTATATGTTAGAGAGTTTTGTCCAGTTAGCCCCTATTTTAAGTGAAGTACCACTCACTCGCCCAGAAGCACCCTCTATGGTTAATGCCTCCGAGCTGCACAAAATTAAGGAGGTGATTGAATTATTAAAGTGTTTTGAAATTGTGACCAGGGAGATTTCGGCTGATGCCTACGTTACTATTAGCAATGTTATACGTTTAGTAAGCTGTTTAACGGAAGCTCTGACAAAAATTTTAGCTCAAGATGCTATTGTAGGGGAGCTAAAAAGTGAACTGATCATAAACAGTTGGCCCACCAAAATATGAAATGTAAGTTTTCCAATTTATCTGCTATTACAACAACGGAAGTTGAAGTGCAAATGTATTTTGGATCAGCTGTTGCTTCTATCAATCAGAATCCAACAGAAATGTGGGATGATATGAAAAATGTATTTCCTGAATTGTATAAAGAACCTTTGAAATATTTATCCATTGGGGCCACTTCAGTCCCTAGTGAAGGACTGTTTTCTACAGCTGGAGCAACGATCACACAGCAAAGAAATCGCATGACAGGGAAAAGACTTTCCAAATTGTTATTTTTAAATGCTGTTTTAAATAAATAATTTGTTTGTTCAAAAACTATATATGTATGTATATCTTTTATTTATTGAGAAAAGGTTTTAATAGGTACATAGCTAAAATATATATCAACTAAAGGAGTACTACTGTATTTCATTTATTTATGGTTCTGAAATTATGCTCACTAAGAAAATACGATAAAAAAGTTCAAAAATCCATCAATGTTTCGATACATCGATGTTTCAATGGCCGATGTTTTTGATTTCGATGTTGTTTGAAGAAACACCGAACCATCGATGTTTCA
Organism: Zeugodacus cucurbitae; assembly: GCF_028554725.1. NCBI lineage: Eukaryota > Metazoa > Arthropoda > Insecta > Diptera > Tephritidae > Zeugodacus > Zeugodacus cucurbitae. The sequence goes on from NC_071669.1 coordinate 27,018,552, forward strand.
TTTCACGATGTTTGCATCCCTACCGCGGGAACGCTGAAAACCGTTCAAGGATGTCAGTATAATCCAGAGTTGCATGATACATATGTGTCGATTTTTCGACTTTCAGGGGCTATTATGTTTCGGATGAGCGATTGTGGCCAAGAATCGGGAGATTCTGCAAACCATCTGGGCCTATTCCAACAGAGGGTGGTGGTGGCGAGATGCAGAGGTTTGCATCCTTTTGTACCTAGATCAGCAGGATTATCAGCACTGGCTACATGTCGCCAAGTGGCTGATCCTACTAGGTCAAGTATTTGAGACTTTCTGAAATATTTGTACCTGTGAAATATGGTTCAGATTATTAGCGAAGAGGTTTCACTTGTTCGTCCCAGTGGGTTCCGTCTAGCCATAGTTCTTGGATCAGGATTTTCGCTTGTATCATAATTGGCGAAAGGCATCCTGCGGGGTCGAAAAGTTTTGCCACAAAAGATAAAATTTGTCTCTTTGTTATGGCGGATAATACGGAAATTGACTCTGTAGTATATGAAAATTGGTCAGATATCGCATTCCATTGGATGTCTAGTGTTTTGTTCTGCTTTCCTTTTCGAATATAAGGAAATTATTATCCAACAAATGATCTTTTGGAATATTTTTTATGATATTTGGGTGATTGGCTGTAATCTTTTTTAAAATTAACCCTGCGGTGTTGAGGACATATATTACCTGTGATAATGACTCGTATGCTAGTGGAAGACTGTGGCTTCCAGACATGATATCGTCCTCATACGTTTGTGTTTTTAACACTTGTGTCGCCAGAGGAAATTCTGACTTTGTGTTTTCTGCCAGTTGATGGAGAGTGTGAATGGATAAGTATGGAGCACAGTTTACGCCAAAGGTGACTGTTTTTAATTTGAAGTCTCATAGGGAACTATGGGCAGATTTCCGAAAAATAATTCGCTGAAAATTTTAATCATCTTTATGTTACACTATTTGTCGATACATTTTTCCGACATCCCCATTGAATACGTATTTGAATATATGCCAATTTAGTATGAGGAGCATTAAATCTGGTTGGAGTGTAGGTCCCGTAAATAGAATATCATTTTGGGAATTTGTTGTTTTTTTGTCAGGCTTTACTACTGTGTGATGTGGCAAGTCGAATGAGTAATATTTGCCTTTTATGATTTTTTCACATGGGCTGATTTCGTTCATGTGATCTAAATGGAGGTATTCTTCTAAGACACCATCATACTCTTGTTTGAGTTCACCTTTTCTAAGTAGGTTTTTTCCGAACTTAGAAACTGTCGTATTGCAGAGGTGCGAGAGTTATCTAAGGCGAGTAAAAAATTTTTGGATTAACCCTTTCAGGCCTAATGTTGGATATAGGCAACATTGTACATACCGGCTTCTAACTCTCGTTATTTAAATATTTTTGACCAGCGGTTTTTTCAATTATGTAGACTTATAGTATGTATTTTGCAATCTTATAGTTACTTTTTCTGATTTTAACTGTGAACGTGTTCATTCAGTAACAGTTCTCCGGAGAGAGAAATTGTTTCGCAAAAAAAGTTATTTACAAAAAAAGTTCAAAAAATGTTCAAAAACATAAAGATAATTGTTTTATTTAAAAAAAAGTGAACTATATAAATAAGTAAAGATAACAGAGTTATTTAAAAAAAAAATCATGAGAAAACTGTTTAGTTAATTTAGAATAATTTAATTTGTGCCTATAAGCAACATCCTGTAACTAATCAACCAGGAAACATAGGACTTTGAAATTTGTATCACTTCATATTTGAGTTAAGACTAAGATATATCTGTTCTAAAAAAATGTTAACTCCGCCCATTTTAATTTGGGCATGAAAGGGTTAATACCAAAATCAATTAAAGGTGGAATAATGATTTGTTCATCCATTTCAAGCATTATGCGAGCAATAAAGGCAGTTTCGTTAGTCTCTACAAAAATAGCTCGATTCCTCGCATTTTCATACATTTTGGAGGAATAAATGAGCTTTATACGAATAAAGGATAAAGCGTATAGTGCTGAACACAAACACGACGACACGACACGACGTAACGACTGCTGATCACAAATGTCGCTTTGAAGCTGACGTCTTGAACATTTTGAAGACGCCAGCGACATATCAAACAGAAATTTCATTGTTGCCTAAAATCTTTCACTTCAATAAAATTTACATATTTCGTTTAAAGTCAAATTATTTTTGCAAGTTTGTAAAAATAGGTCGATTTATTTGTTTTAAATAATCGATTGTTGTTATAAATGATATATCAAAGCTATATTACGCTTCTGCTGGCAAAATAACGTCATACTTGCTAGAACTTTAAATAGAAATTAGAAACATTTCTAATTTAGCGACAGCGAAGACTTTAACCCTTCTGTCGCAAAGTCGAATTGTTGTCTAAAAAGATATGCCCATAAGAACGCGTGTATTTTAATATTTGACAGATGTCGCTCGTCGCTTGTTGTCGTCTATGTGTTCAGCACTTAAAGGCTGATCATAACTGTTAATTACTGTGAAATTATTTTATGTTCTATAAAATCGTATTTAGTCCATTTAAATTATTTTGAATTTGCAATCAACGCGTCAACGGGTCGCGAATTTTTGTATAAAGTTGTTTACTGGTAAAAAGTGATAAATTTTAGTATAAATGTATGTAGAGTAAAGTAGGCAAATATGGACCACCAATCCTTTTTTGGTATATAGGTCACCAAATACATGCAATAATACAATCAAATTTATTTGATTAACTTAAAAAAACAATTCATTTTTAATTTTTTTTGTGAAACAATAACTCCAAACGCAAAATATATTATAAACTAAAAAAACGTAAAAATACCCAGAAACGCGAAAAAAATATTGGGGGGTAATATGGACCAGGTAGTCCATATTAGCCGAAGTGATTATTGTGTACACATGTCGCATATAAAGAGATTTTGTTCACAACCAGCACATTCCTCATGGCTCCAATTTTTGCAAGAGACACATTGAACCCATATTTCACCAGACCGATCTTCCGAATAAAACGTAGAGCAATATAGGCATTTCGCATCCTCTTTCTCACCGGCGTTGACAAATTCTAGAATTTCACCGTCAGATTCGTCCCGGACACTGTAATTGTCATCCAAGTCCGAAGAGGATGAGGAATTTGTTTTCTTCCTTTTTCCTGATATGAAAATAAAGAATAAAATGTTATCTACAAATGTCAAATCAAAACCTTGATTTACCCCTCTCTGCAGAAGTAAGGCTAATCTGCCTTTTACCCTTCCTTGACAATACTTGGGGTAATTTTGATGGAACAACACTTATGCCTGTTTCATCAACGTTAAAAACATTGTTGGCTGAATAATTAAAATTGTCCATTTCCTTTTCAAGGATATCAAAAAAGGTATTCACATTATCTTTTGTGAAACCTCGTGCTCTTGCCAATGAAGTTTCCGTCGGAGAGCGGAACGCTAAATTTGGGTTCCTCTTTAAAAACAAGCGCAGCCAATCCTTACCCGCGAAATGATTTTCTTTTGAAAATGGGTGCATAATATTATTTTTTCAGCCAGTTGATAGGCTAAGTACTTAACATCCATTCTGCTTAGACCAAGTAGTTTCGATTCCATTGTCAAAAAGTACTCCACCAACATCTTTTCAAAATTTTCAGGAAAAACTGATTTGCGCCCTAATTTAGTGTTTACGACCTTTTCGATTTCGGTGTCTTTCTTTAACGCTAGCCCTATTAAAGTTGACTTAGGGACATTGTACATCTTAGCTGCCTTCAGATAACCGCAGGTATTACATCGCACGCTGTGATCGCCTTTTTCATGTCCTCGGGATTCCAATTTTTACGCTTCCCAAGAGCCATATCCTACATTAATAAGATCTTAATGAACTTAAAGATAATCGAGCTAAAAAGTAAGAATTGTTCTGCGGGTAATATGGACCATTAGTCCATATTAGCCTCTACTGTGGTAGTCCATATTACACTCAACATGTGGTGGATAACTAGGTGGTCCATATTACCCACGTGGTCCATATTACCCACCTTTACCCTAATTATTTATAAAAAAATGTGTGTATATTTATTCTCAAGACGTTTAGTGAAAAAATAAATTGAAAAATAGTCTACTATATTGGTCCATCAAAGCCCCCAGAGATAAGAGCTTTCCTTAGCAGAAGAGCTGATTAAAAAACTTTTGTTTTTCGGTAAGATCTGAGTTTTTTATATTTCGTTTAAGTAACTAATATATGTTATTTATTTATTTTTTTCATAATTTGCAGAATCCTTTAAAGAAAACTTTACATCATGTGGGGACTTTACAATCGAAACAGAAAGACCTAATCACTAAAATCTATTCCGACTTTTAATTACTATAACTATTTTTGTTAAGTGAATTACTATTTCGTATATCTTTAAAATAAAAAATTTTCAATAATTTACCACTATTTGTATTTTTGTGTGTCGAATTTCTGCTCTTTTCCGTGCTCTTCCTGGAGATAAAGAATATTACTCTCTCTGCTCTCGTTTCAGAGATCAAAAAGAGCTTAAAGGATGCTCGTTTTGCCCTCCATTAGGAGTTCAAAAGGAGTGATCCCTCGTAAGGACATGCTATGTTAAAAAGGAGTAATAACTGCATGCGCCTCGGAGCATTGTGGAGTAATCCATTACTCGCAATCCATTACTGGGGGGAGCTCTTCCAACTCCCAAAATTTCCTTCATTGTGAATTAAGACATTCGGTTGTCATGGTGGAAACTGTTTCAGTAACTATTCCACTTAGTATCCAACCAAAGATGGTATTTTGAGCAAGAAGGGTGTTTGAGTTTTTTTTTAACACCTTCTAGTATAATTTGCGGTATATAGTCGCTGCCTAGGAAAATGTCTATTTGAGTTGGGGTGTTGCAGGATCTGCTAGAGTTACAGTGGCAAGCAAAAGTGAGTGCATGTTTGAAAATTCTATGTTTCAATATCTGTAACTTCCTCAATATTAAATCAAATTCAACCAAATTTTCAGCATTAATTATTTATTATGTACTTAAAAAAATGACATTTGTAAAAAAGTTAAACTAAAACAAAAAAATTGACTTACGATCAAAAACTTAAAATATGAGCAATGCACTCAGTTTAGCACATTATGAAATCTTCGAATAAATTGAGCATATACTTAATAATTCTCCATAAGTAGTCTAATTAACCGTTACCTTTTGACATATTGAGTGCTTAGAAGTAAATTTAACAGTTCTGCTTATCAGTTTAGTGGGCTTTGTTTATTTGTGAAGACAAATTTATTAAAAATGCGCAAAATTTCAGAATCAATTGAAGATAGTGTAGTGGTAATGCTAAAAAACAATTTATCTCCACGCACTATTGCAAAAAACTTAAAAATAAGTAAAAAAAACTGTAATGGCTGTAAAAAAAAGATTAGTTGTTGTTGAATCCAATTTCGGTGGCCGCCCAAAACTGCTTACAGATGCGGATGCTCGTGCAATGGCACAAAATTTAAAAAAAGATAAGCGGGTAACACCCAAAAAAGCGGCTGAAATGCTGGACAAGAACGTTAGTGCCTCTACTGTTCAGAGAGAATTGCACAGAATTAGTTTTATATCCGCAATAAAAAAAAGAAACCAGCACTGTCTGATAAAAATATAAAAGCGCGTTTGGCATTCTGCAGAAAGTATCAGGATTGGACAGAGGATGACTGGAAAAGGGTTATCTGGTCTGATGAAAGTAAAATTAATAGATTTCAGTCCGACGGCAAACAATATTATTGGCGCAGACCACATGAACGCATTCAAAAACACCACGTCAAGCAAACCGTGAAACATGGTGGTGGAAGCTTAATGATATGGGGGTGTTTCACGTGGTGACATATGCGTAGACCACTCGTAAAAATTGAAGGCATCATGAAGAAGGAAGACTATCTTCAAATATTACAAACAAATTTGCCGGATTTTTTGGAGTGCACATATCCAGAGGAAGAAATGGTTTTTCAGCTGGATGGGGACCCGAAACACACGGCCAAAATAGTGAAAAAATGGTTGGACGAACAGAAATTCCAGAAGCTAATGTGGCCTGCGCAAAGCCCAGATTTAAACCCAATCGAAAATTTGTGGTCCTTGGTAAAAAGACGATTGGGTTTACACGAAAGGGCCCCAAAAAATATGGCAGAACTTATGGAACGCGTTCGGGACGAATGGACAAACATTCCTCGGGAAACCATACAACATCTGGTTGAAAGTATGCCCAGACGCATAGCAAGTGTGAAAAAAAACAAAGGTCTTTGGACAAAATATTAAATTTCTTTCAATTTATTCGAAGATTTCATAATGTGCAAAACTGAGTGCATTGCTCATATTTTAAGTTTTTGATCGTAAGTCAATTTTTTTGTTTTAGTTTAACTTTTTTACAAATGTCATTTTTTTAAGTACATAATAAATAATTAATGCTGAAAATTTGGTTGAATTTGATTTAATATTGAGGAAGTTACAGATATTGAAACATAGAATTTTCAAACATGCACTCACTTTTGCTTGCCACTGTATTTGTGAAACCTTATCACAATGCTTGCTATTTATTTGATAGCTTGGAAACATGTTTGTTAGTTGCGGTAAGCCAATAGCATCTGAATGCACTTATCCGCTTGGGGTGAAATTAAAGTAATATTTTATTCGAGTTTTGTATTACTCTTCCGCCCATTCCCGTAATTTAAAATTTAGCTTACTTTGTAGGCAATTTAAGTTTATTTTGTTCCTTAAACGCTATGAATGATCGTTGTGATCCTTGGTCTATTAAGGCTCTAAGTTTAAATATGTGTTCGATGGAGACAACAGCTGTTGGTAGTAATACCTTACTTTGAATTTCGCTGAGTAGCGTTTGTGTCTTTTGTGCCTTTGAGCAACATGGTGTCCCTTAGCTAATTTCGGGAGTTACTGTTGCAATTAAACCCGTCGCTCTTTTTGCATAAGCGCTACCTTGGGGTGTGTCTTTTATGACAATATACGAAATTGAATTTGCTTTCACATTTAGTAAAATTGTGTGCGTGGGACAAGCAGTTTGTACATAGCCTTTTAGACCTGACAAAGTAGTTCCTTCAGTTTATATTTAATTTTTTAAACTTCTCGCAAGTTTTAAGTTATGCCCTCCTGTACATATGTAGTTCGCATGACGTATGTTTGTTCCGTTCAGATGTGAACGAATGTGCTTTGAAAAAGCTTCAATTTAAATTGTTGTTGCTATTGACTTGCGGTCTATTGAAGCTTCTGTTTGGGTCGTGCTGAACGTTTTTAGTTTTTTTTATCTACCCTTCCGCAATTTCATATTGGTAGTTAAGAATTCTTTCATTTGCTGCCCCGTTGGGAAGGTTCTTCTTGACGAGAGCGATTGCTCCAAGAAAAGTAATGTTATTTCTGTTTACCACAATAGGGAATATTTTGTGACGATAGAACCGACAAACAATTTGAGACAGTGGATTCCAGTTTTATGAATTCTGCACTTGTTTCTTTTTGAATTTTCGGCAAGTTCATGAGTATCGTTATTTGCTTGTCGACCAATATTCTTTTGTTTTCATATCTTGCTTTCAGAGCTTCCGAAGCCAAATTGAAATTGTCGTTATTTAATGAATTTATTATTTATTGGATGTATTATATAACATTTTTCGCACTTATGAGTTATTTCAATAAGTTTTAGTATGCCCAAATTCCTGACATCGATAGCACTGGACAATGTCTTTAGTTTGACGAGGAGAGACTCTACCTCAATAATTACATTGTTTAAATGCCTTAGTTCATAGATTTCCTTGTTATTGGCGCTGGGCTCCAAATCATCAAAAAACATTGATAAAGGTTGCTTTGATATTCTATGTACTTTTATCATTAGATACGTTTCTTACTTTGTGACCTAATAGTGTAATGTTATTATTTTTTTCCTCTAAAGAAAGTGGAAAAGTGAATTCCTTTTATCACTACTCTAAATGGACGATGTCTCACAGTTTTTCTATATCAGTCTATATTATTTATCACAATTCTAATTTGTCCATCACATCACGATTTATATCTAAAATCTTTTGTTACAATTACACTTCAAATAAAATTTTTAATTTCGCTTATATTATAAACGGTTTTGGAGGATTAGCACTTCTGTTTCTTTCGCTGACACGTTTTTGTCTTCACTAACCTCCAGGAGAACATCGTCGTCATCACTTAGGATGTCAAACCAATTAGGATGAATTATAATTTGTTTTTTCTCTTGGAGTTTAAGAAATTGAGTGTTTGTTCGTTTTCCATTTTTGAAGAATTTATTTTGCCATTTATGGTTTGTACATGTGTTCATTTTCTCTGATGCATTCATTTTACAATGCTATTCAAGTAAATTTGTAGTTAATATATTTTTTTTGTTTGTTTCGATAACAAGTTATAATCACTCTGACTCTCACTCTCACTACGCGGGATAATACACTTGTTAATAACCCACGTCAGGTGTCAAGGGCAGGCAATTATGATATCGCATCTTTTTGCAGAGTTGCTCACATTTTTTAGAGCCTTCTTGCTGTGTTAGTAGCACTGGAAAATGCAGAGAACGTATAATATAGACAAAGAACGTATAATAATAAGAAGGTGCAAATGTTAGCTATGCCAAAATGTTATTTACCACTAGGGAACATCGAAAAAATTTCGAACAATATAAAGGAACATGAGAACAGAAATCGCATTAGGCAATATATGAAAATTGTGTAATAAAAAGCAATTACCATATGGGGAGAATATAAAAATAATCAAGACATTAACAATAAAAGTAAACTTGTAGAATTTCGAGTGGGATTTGAACTTCGTCGAAATATTTAAAGTTGCAATATAAAGTCGTCCTATACAAATAGAACCACTGATCATATTGCTTCTGTGATGTCTAGGGCAGACTAAATTCATAATCAGCTCGATTTTACTCCACACACATACTTAAGTATGTATTCATACTTTTATCGATTACATACTTGCAAAAAATTAAACATTCGTGTAAGGTACACAAACAACAACCAATTGTATGCGCAAGCGTTTCCTGTTTGGTCAATTATTGCGCTTGCCTTACATATGTATTCTAATTAGAACATTTAAATGTTTCATGCTACAACAAAAACAATTTCATTCGTAAAGAACGCGCGTCTTCCACAAAGCAAAGTGCGTGAATTCGCAACTCTGCGTCTTCTAACGAGGATAACAAAATTTCAATTGTAGAATATTGAAGAGTCAACCACCCATTGAAAATAAATCTTCCATCCAGCCCCGCATATTCAATCCTCCCACAAGCTATTTCTTCACGACGATGCTAAAAATCAATAGTTGAAGAATATTCTAATGTTCACTTCAGAAGTGAACAGTGGCAACATAGCCCTTTCCAGACACAAAAGATTCTTCAGTCAATTCTGTGGAGGCTTGCAAATCAATGTTCAGATGAATGCATGTCCCTTATCCATTGTTTTCGATTTAGCCTATTTTAGCTGCAACTCGGCGGCATGAAACGCAGGCAAATCGAACATTACATTACTATAAAAGTAGCGTATGTCATAATTCAAGAACAAACCATGAGAAATAAATAAATGTGACAATTATCGCTAGATTGTCGATTTGAAACATTTTTGCCAACTCTGCGACGACTTGCACAATTCGACGTCAATATGTATGTGACCTCATCTGTATGTTTCTAGGCGAAGTCATAGACATAAACGTTTTGCTGAATTTTGGGCAGATGAGCAAATAAATCATCACAGAAATTTTTGGCTAAAAGAATTCCATGCAAAAAATTGTTTATAATAAATGTTAGAGTTTTTTAACAAAAATTAAAAAAAAGTCAAAAAGTAGTACTTTGAAAATTATGCGGGTAATGTCGTATACATGGTTCGTTAAATATGGTATACCATATTACCAACACAATATCAACGATTTAGAATTTTTTCGCGTGTGACTATAGTTTAAAAGAACCGGATCTTCTTTAGATGGTTCAGACAGATGGCCTGACGATTTCGTTCCTCCTCCATAAGGAGTGAATTACAATTCTTTCTTGGGAAAATGAAATATGGAGGCACAAAGGATCCGACAGCACTCATATATGTTATAACCGTTTTTAGCAATGAGCGTTCCGCGGAAGTCATGGAAGTCCGTATAACCAGTCTTCACCCGCACATTTGGCCAAAACTTTGAATTTATTAAGAATATTGTTTTTAAGTCAATTTGGAATGCAAGAGACCGCAAAGCATCTTCAAAGTGTATTACAATGTCACTCTCTATTTCTATTTCTGCAAAAAATTGTTTTCCGACAAAGTTTTGTTGCGAGCAGTTCCTCTGATGATTCGTGGCTTCTAGCCATACGCTGCGAAATTGTGAACTTCGTACATATATTTTTGAGGCCAGTAGAGTACCAACTTCCACATTTCTTACAGCTGCTATGGCTATTATCGTATGCTACACAATCTATTGCCTTCTTTTATCCTTTTTGGGCATTATTATTGTATGATGTAACTCTAAAATTAAAATATTAACCTAAATAACATAGGGCTGGTAATATGGTACACTATACCAAATTGGCCTGCTACTAGTGTACCATATTAGACGCTTTTGTCCTGAATGCTTTATTTAGTGTTTTTTCAAAAGCTCACTTTCTTTAAAACTTTTCTGTTTTAATATAATTGCGATAAGTAATTTATCTGATCTAATTTATCTAACTAAGTTTCATAGGAAAATACGTTATAACATAAAAAAATTACTTAATGTTGTGTCCCAATAGCTCTCTAAAATTTTGAGGATTAAATGAGAGTTAGGAGTTACATGAGATAACTTCCGAATTAATTCCGACTAAAGCGTTTAATTCAAACGAGTTTAACAAACCGAATTTGCAAGTAACCCTCAAGCGTAGGGTTTTCATAAAATTAAACATGTATGACATAACAATAACTACAAAAAATAGCATAATCAAACTTAAGAACAAAACCACGGTTTTTAACATATAACCCTATTCTCATAGAAAGCATAGAAGCTATCGCTAATACTCCAAAAACTGAAAGGTCCGCTGTAAACGCATCAAGGACATCAACTCCAACCGTGGCCGCACCAAGAAAGCAAAGAGGAACGGAGACACACATTCTTAATGTCGTCATCCGCAATAGCAGTAGATACTAACGAAGAGAAGCCATTTATCGATCGGGCGACATCTCTACAATACTTACCACGCATTGCACCCAATATACACTTCTACTCACTACACCACCCACCAACTGCTTCCACAATACATTCATCAAAAACTCCACACAATCCACGCATATTCACCACGCAACAAACATTAAAAGGATTATCACGCGAGGAGAACTTTCCTTTATATATCGATTTCCGTCCGTGTACGCTGCATCGTCGATCACCGCCGAGCTCCCCCCAAGGATCACCCGTTTATTAAATAATTTTAAAACCTATCTATTTCCAAAAATAATGTTAAGTTAAATTGTAAACTAGAGTGAAATGTAAAGAAAACATCTAAAATTGAACATAATCAAAAATTAAAGTAGTTATTGCATTACAAAATTTTGGTGCATATTGTTTTAAATAAGAAATATTCGTGGACAGTCTTAAGTAAGTAAAAATTCAGTATTTTTAAAATACTTCCCACAATGCTACGTCCAAATGTATGAACTTCATTAAATTTGCATTCTGGTGAGCCTCATACCCGGATCGGTCAGCCGTTAGCAATCAAGGCTCCAATTGATACCCAACATCTTGTACAAAAAACAAAAAAATTTACTCAGTGATTGAAAGATTTAATGAATAATGTCCTTAGCAATCAAACATTTCTTCGATTATAATCCAGCTCCATTTATCTCATTGCAATCATGCACATTAGCCTTTTCTTTTGTAGTATAAATGTTTGTTCCTATGTGAGCCTATAACTTATATGTAGGATAGAAATGGTTGAAACTCTGTGTTTTCGTAATACATCATATTTGAGAGAAATATTATGCATAAGTACATATGCAAGTAAAAATAATGTCACAAATATTCAATAAAAAATACATATTTATGGTTTATAAGCTCTTTACATAAATACTCTTACGAGTACAGTCACACATTCATTTATATTTATGACATAGATACATACATATGTAAATATACATAAATATATTTGCATTTAAAGATTATTGTTGGAATTACCGGATTTATACACTGTGAATAAATGTATGAATCAATTAATGCCATCGGTGCACTTTGTTATGGTAATGTGAACATTCGTATTTGTATATTGCTAAATATGGGTATTTAAAAACATACAGTTTCAATTAATATAAACCGTTTCATTTAAATTGGAAATATAGAAAGATATTTATGAATATATTAACATACTTATCCTTACTATACATGTTTTACCTTTTCAAGTATTGTTATACTTACTAAATAGCATAAATATAATATTAACTTTAAACCAGTCTCGACCAAACTACCACACGCACAAAATTATACAAATGTTAGTTAAGAAGAACAAGAAGCGAAGCAAGCAGCGAAACAAAAAGTAAACAAAGCAGCTACATAATTAAAAAATATGTTTATTTTAGTTTATTCAATTATCTTAGTAATGTCAATTTCATATTCATAATTTTGTTTTTTGCTTTTGCATTTTGCTTGTAGATATCGTTTATTATGTTCTTATATAAAGTTGAATCCAGACATACAATTTCTAAATCTATATATTGAACATCTAAAAATATATGAACTTATTTGTTCTGTTCAACGGACTAGCGTGGGGCGGGACAAAGGGACAGATTCTAATATCCGACAGGCATCATAACCTTTGTTTCCAAAACAACTAAAAAATTCAAGATTATTTTCATTTTCATACATAAAAAATTGATCAATTTTTTTTTCGCTTGTTCTGATGCGAAGCTTCGGGCATGTTGATGTGAAAAAACGAAAACTAAAAATAGTAGGAGCTGGTCGACAAGGTTTAAAGTTTAAACCTATTAACATTCATAACAACAAAAATCGACATCTTGTTCTAATATCGGAACGATAAGGATTATGAGCGCGTAATATTGAAGGTATTCGAATTTGTTAGAATTAAGTTGAAGATTTTTTATGTTTATTAAAAAAAAATTTTCGGACTTAATTTTTTAAATGTACGTAGCATATTTATGGTATACACATATTAAATACATACATACATAAAGGTTTAATATCGCCAATAGGTTTATAATTTAAGTTCGATTATATTCGTATGTGAATCTCATTTGGTTTGTTGAAGCGTAATTATTGGAAACTGCTGATTATCATCCAATATTCTCTCGCACGCGCTTGTTAACACATACATAAGTAAATACCCACATGGTTTCCGAATCAGCGTTGAAGTTAGATGTGCCTGACTGAATTCCTTCCTTATTTCCATTTGCATTAATTTTCTTTCACGCTGACATTGCCAAGCAACAAATTGAATTAGAAATTAGGTAAAATGGAGATAAGGGAATGCGGTTTAGGAAAATATGATTTCATTGGTTTCAACCGATGACTGGTCACCCTTGCCGTCGTCGAAATAAATAGCAAAGACAAACAATTCGGATATACATATGTACTAGTCTGTACGTATATGAGATGGGGCATGTAGATTATGACCACACCTACCTCTCATACAATGGTTATTTTGAAAACTACTGAAAATAATTTCATTCAGTAAGGAAAAACACCAGAAATCTTAAATTTTATGGTAAATATGATACAGAAAAGCTGCACTAAGAATGGTATAAACAATGGGTGATTTGACCCATTTATGAGTCAAAAGCTACTTGATACCACATATAACACTATCGAGCGAAATCGCTTTAAATCACGCCTATTTTTTATACCTTAATATTGAAGTCCTTCTGATTCGTTTACTTTACAATCTCTTAATTAATCTCTAATGCAGATATCGGAACAGGACATAAACATAAAACACATACAAAATCCTCCCCAACGAAAGACTAAACAGAGCCTCGGATGAGAAACCCCATTTTTCATGACGATCCCTGCAAACGTTTAAAGGATCACGATTTGAGGGCACGCACCTTGAATGTCCGGACTCTTAATTGGGAAGGTGCCTCCGCTCAGCTGGTTAATGTCCTCATACAAGTAAAAGCTAACATCACCGCCATCCAAGAAGTGTGATGGACAGGACAAGGACGTAAGAAGGTGGGTCCTTGTGATATCTACTACAGCGGCCATATGTATGTATGTAATTGGCGTTGAACCGTTTAGCCGGTTCTAGCCGAATCGATGAGAGCGCGCCACTCCACTCTTTCCTTCGCTGTTCGGCGTCAGTTGGAGATTCCTAGTGTAACCAGGTCGCTCTCCACCTGGTCCCTGCAAAGGAGTGAATGCCTTCCCCTTTCTCGGCTTCCTTTGGCGGGTACTCTATCGAAAACTTTTAGAGCTGGAGTGTTTTCATCCATTCGGACAACATGACCTAGCCAGCGTAGCCGCTGTCTTTTTATTCGCTGAACTATGTCAATGTCGGCGTATAACTCGTACAGCTCATCGTTCCATCGTCTGCGGTATTCGCCGTTGCTAATGTTCTGATTACCATAAATCTTGCGCAAAATTTTTCTCTCGAAAACTCCTAGTCTGGTCTCATCTGATGTTGACATCTCCAAGCTTCTGCACTATAAAGCAGGACGGGAATGATAAGCGACTTGTAGAGTTTTATTTTGGTTCGTCGAGAGAGGACTTTACTTTTCAATTGTCTACTCAGTCCAAAGTAGCACCTGTTGGTAATAGTGATTCTGCACTGGATTTTGAGGCTGACATTGTTCGTGTTATGATGCTGGTTCCGAGGTATACGAAATTATCTACGAAGTTATGGCCATATAAAGGAGCGCAAATTTGGTGTTGGATTTGTGGTGGGAGAGACACTCCATAGCCGAGTCTTGGCGGTTAAAGAAGTTGTCTTTGGCACAACAGTCCGAAAATTCAGCTTCCATGACAAAACATCACCAAACGGCCTGAGGCTGATCGACATCACGGGGGCCCGAAATTTGATTGTCTGTAGTACCAGACTCCAGCACAAGAAAATGCATCAAGCTACTTAGCTGTCCCCTGATCGAAACGCGTGCAATCAAATCGATCATTTTGTGATAGACGGAAGACATGTCTCCTGTGGTTTAGACGTGCGTACGCTCCGAGGACCAAATATTTACTCGGACCATTATCTGATAGCAGCGAAGATACGCACTCGCCTCTGTGTAGAAAAGAACGTCCGCTAACAAACACAAGTAAGGTTCAATGTCGAAAAGCTGCAATCGCAACAGACATTTTCTATTTGCACTCCTGCTCTCTGAGAGCACTCAACAGCATCTCGATATTGCATACGGGTTCAGCCGAAACAATTGGTCTCCGGCAGCGGCAAAAAACCAGTTGGTACGATAAGAATTGTCGTTCAGCAGTGGATAGAAAACAGACTGCCTACCTCGCAACGTTGCGATAGCACACAACACAATCTATTGCTTGAAAAAATAATACGAGCTCCAGAGCTAAATAGAGAAGATACAATCTTCTATAAGTGTGTCCAGCTGCTCACGTACGCCGATGATATTGATATTATCGGAAGCAACAACCGCTCCGTTTGTTCAGCTTTTTTCAGACTGAAATATCTCCTGTCATCAAACAAACACTCAGCGCACTCGCGTCTTGGCTTCCACGTCACTGTTGAGAGTCATAAAATTGAAGTCGACAATTATTTCTTGGGAACCAGCGATAATAACTTCAACAATGTCAGCCTCGAAATCCAACGCAGAATCACTCTTGCCAACAGGTGGACTGAGTAGGCAAAAAAAAAGTAAAGTCCTCTCTCGACGAACCAAAATCAAACTCTACAAGTCGCTCATTATTCCCGTCTTGATGTATGGTGCTGAAGCATGGACAATGACAAGATCCGATGAGACGACTCTTGGGGTTTTCCAGAGAAAGACGATGGAATGATGAGCTTTACGAATTATACGATGACATTGACATAGTTCAGCAAATAAATATACATGGACTACGCTGGCTAGGTTATGTTGTACGAATGGATGAAAGCACTCTAGCTCTGAAAGTGTTCGATGCTGTAGCCGCTGGAGGAAGCCGAAGAAGAGGATGACCTCCACTCCGTCGGAAAGACCAAGTGGAGATTGACCTGACTTCACTTGGTGTTTCTAGTTGGCGCCAAAAAGCAAAAATGAGGAATGATCTTGGCTTCGGTGACGATATTGATTACTCGAGGTCGATTTATGTTATGTGTTATGTTAGGTTTCATGTCAGGAAAACTTCTCTTTCGAGTTAAACTACGTTGAGTGTAAGGCTCGATTGTAAGCATTTTTTCTTTAGTTTTAATTTGTAGTCCAGCCTAACCTAAGTAATACACAAATCAATACGGATATATTTGTATGCAATCATATTATTTGTTCGCATAACGGGTGTTTGTAACACCTAAAACTAAACGAGTTAGATATAGGGTTATATATACCAAAGTGCTCATGGTAAAGTCTAGTCTGTCCGTCTGTGCAAGCGCGAGATGAGTAAAAATGGACATATCTTAATGAAACTTGGTACACATATTTCTTGGCAGCATGAGATGATATTGAAAATCGAAATCGGACCACTGCAACGCCTACAAAGTTGCAGAAACCGAAAACATTTAAAGTGCCATAACTAAGCTATAAATAAAGAATTTGAGGCATATTTGGATGTAATTTTTTGTGGAAGTGGGCGTGGCCCCGCCCTACTAAGTTTTTTGTACATATCTCGTAAACCAGTAAAACTATATCAACAAAACTCACTAGAGTCGTGGCTTATACGGTCCAAAAATGGAGGAAAGCGCATTATAACCACGCCTACGTCCCATACAAAGGATATGCTGAAAACTACTTCAAATGCTTTAATTCAATAAGGAAAAACTTTAACTGTAAATAAAAAACTAAAAGATGGTACAGAAGAGCTGGACTGAAAATGGTATACACAATTTTAAATGGGCGTGGTTCCGCCCTCTTAGGGTCAACCCACACAGGAGCATTCAAAAACGTCTTTCTACAACTGACCATAGCTTCATATTGGCCAATCCGCACCGAACAAGGCGAAACAAAAAGGCATGTTCGATCCTTGACTTGTTCGAAAAAAAGACGTTTCGTTGCTTACCCGTTGTATAATAGATATTGGCCGTTAATATAATAGATATTGACGCGAAAAAATAATATTTTTATTTGGTGCAAGAATTAAAAATATTTTACATAAATAAATAAATTAATTATATACATGGTGTAATAATTAATCTTTCCAGGAGTTATGCTTTTACGGTAGTTTGCATTTTACTTAAAAATTAAATGGTTTATTAAAGACAGCAATTATTTGAATGTTCGACACCTGCATCCTTGTGAAATACGGACATTTTTTCGGTTCATAAAACAAATTTTTAATAATTGAAAAGAGGACTGCATAGATCAGAATATCAAAGAAACATTCATACATACATATGTATTTAAACAATATACTGTGACATTTCTATTTACAAATTCCAAAATCTCAGCCGTTGACACCTCATTCCCCATGACGTGTCTAAAAAAGGTCTTGCCGTGGACATCATAACGCATGATTGGTTCATCTAAAAATAATAAACTAAAAATATTTCGATAGTATATAGATAAATCTAGTAAATGAACGAAGGAAAAAACAAATTTTGAATTACATAATATTAACCAAAATACATATATTGGGTCGAAAAAATATGTAGTTGTAATAAAGATACAAAAATCATTCGTTCATTGATGTTAGTTCAAAGATATGTGCAAAATTTGAACAAAATCGCTTTATAAATTTTCGAGATATCGTGACTTAAAAAATTAAATTTTGAGATAAACGCGTTTAAAGTTTTACATTCATACTGAATATCGTACGTTCTTGTCGCAGAGTTGCTTTTGAATCTCAAGTCGATTTAAATTCAATTTAAAATAAATGGAGATTTTATTTTGTAAGGTAAATCGATATCAATAAGCGTTTAAATCGAGCAGAGGCCGGTAAATTGATCAATTTGCTTCTGTCTAAAAACGCTATTACTGATTTTTGCTATGTTTATGTAGCAGACTCTAAAAAATATTGATAGCTATATGTATATATTAAATTTCGCCATATACACAATGTGGTAATCTAAATGTTTTAAAAGCAATAAAATGTGCGGAAAATAATTCCATTATAGAACCACTTAGGTTTGCAGCTGTTCCATTATTATTGATAAGTGAAAAGTTTTTACTATTTGCTATGCAGTAAGTTTTTTTTTTGTAATTTCTCACTTGAACTCTGCCACAGGGTGATATCCACTTGTGCAAAATGCTGTTTGAGCAAGTAAAGGCAAATGTGGATAAAAGTGCGAATCGCTTTAAAACGCTTGATTGCATTCCAATTTACAGTTTCGATTTGCATACGTACATATGTATGTAACAATAAAACAAAAAGCATTTGTGTAAGAGCTTTTAAAACAAAAAAAAACGAACTTTGCATACAATTTTTTTCTCACACAAACCCCCACACGTATTATAGAAATTTTTGTGTTTGAATATAGTACAATTAAGAGACCACATACATATGTACATAAATATATCGTTTATTTATTTAAATATTACTGGGATAATTTAACAATAAGCAAAGAATTCCTAAAATTATTAGTAGATTATAAAATAAAATCAATCGTTTTAAAGGGGGAAATGGGGTTATTCGTTCGGGTTACCTGTTGTTTGATATGTAAATTATTAATATTATTATAATATATGTATGTAAATATAAATTGAACGAATCATAATTGTGTTAAATGCGATGTAGCAATATTAGAATGTAAATCGAATACTACGTTCCAAATTAATTTAAATTTTCTATAACAATTTTTTATAACCTTTTCTGTATCATCTTCATCTTAAAACATGTAAGGAAGGGCTAAGTTCGGGTGCAACCGAACATTTTATACTCTCGCATTTTATTTATTTAACTTTATTTATATTATATAATACACAATTTGACCCACATATTCGTTATATATATTGTATAAAGTCCATTGAAAGTTGGAAACATAATATTAGGTTAGAAGCACCGAGGTCCTCGTGTTCGATATATGGGGCCTTAAAAATCTATGGTCCGATTTTTGGACTGTACTAAGAAGTGGCTAAATAAAACCACTGCAGAAAGTTTGGTTTATATAGCTCTATTGGTTTCCGAGATATGTACAAAAAACCAATTTGACCGTGACCACGCCCACCTCCCCAAACAAATTACATCCAAATGTGCCCCTCCCTAATGGGATTCTATGTTCCAAATTTCATTTTCATAACTTTATTTATGGCTTAGTTATGACACTGTATAGGTTTTCGGTTTCCGCCATTTTGTGGCCATGGCAGTGGACCGATTTTGCCCATTTTCGAAAGCAACCTCCTCAGGGTGCCAAGGAACATGTGTTCCAAGTTTCATTAAGATATCTTAATTTTTACTCAAGTTATCGCTTGCACGGACATACGGACATACGGACGGACGGACAGACATGGTAAAGGGAGCGAGCTCCTAGCGGTGCCCCAAATCAATTTCTATAACTGTGCATATGCAAAAGTATATAGACGGAGGCTGGATTGATTGGAATTCAGGGTGTACTAATAGTTGTGAGTTGATTTTAGTTAAAATAATTACGTTTTATTTTTTATGTGATTTATATTTATGAAGGCAAACCCTCTTGAATTAATTTAGGACGAAGCGGAAGAAAATACTAGGATATCAAAGCAATTAAGACTGTCAAAACAATATTGCTGCTGGTTCTGACCTTTCAACTAGATTTCGTTTCGATTACATATTTAGCGCATGTATACACACAAATAAATGAAAATAGGTAAAATGTTCGTATTATGTAGTGAAGAAACAATATAAAATAATCCACATTTTCCTATCCAATCTATTCAAAACAAGTACGGAAAGACTAAGTTCGGGTGTCACCGAACATTTTATACTCTCGCAATTTATTGATGTAGTTTGTTTAAGACAACACACAATTTGACCCATATATTCGGAATAAAGTTCAATAGTAAAGGGTGATTTTTTAAGAGCTTGATAACTTTTAAAAAAAAAAAAACGCATAAAATTCATCGGTTCTTTATTTGAAACGTTAGATTGGTTCATGACATTTACTTTTTGAAGATAATTTCATTTAAATGTTGACCGCGGCTGCGTCTTAGGTGGTCCATTCGGAAAGTCCAATTTTGGGCAACTTTTTCGAGCATTTCGGCCGGAATAGCCCGAATTTCTTCGGAAATGTTGTCTTCCAAAGCTGGAATAGTTGCTGGCTTATTTCTGTAGACTTTAGACTTGACGTAGCCCCACAAAAAATAGTCTAAAGGCGTTAAATCGCATGATCTTGGTGGCCAACTTACGGGTCCATTTCTTGAGATGAATTGTTCTCCGAAGTTTTCCCTCAAAATGGCCATAGAATCGCGAGCTGTGTGGCATGTAGCGCCATCTTGTTGAAACCACATGTCAACCAAGTTCAGTTCTTCCATTTTTGGCAACAAAAAGTTTGTTAGCATCGAACGATAGCGATCGCCATTCACCGTAACGTTGCGTCCAACAGCATCTTTGAAAAAATACGGTCCAATGATTCCACCAGCGTACAAACCACACCAAACAGTGCATTTTTCGGGATGCATGGGCAGTTCTTGAACGGCTTCTGGTTGCTCTTCACCCCAAATGCGGCAATTTTGCTTATTTACGTAGCCATTCAACCAGAAATGAGCCTCATCGCTGAACAAAATTTGTCGATAAAAAAGCGGATTTTCACATTTCGAACCGAACACTGATTTTGGTAATAAAATTCAATGATTTGCAAGCGTTGCTCGTTAGTAAGTCTATTCATGATGAAATGTCAAAGCATACTGAGCATCTTTCTCTTTGACACCATGTCTGAAATCCCACGTGATCTGTCAAATACTAATGCATGAAAATCCTAACCTCAAAAAAATCACCCGTTATAACAAAAATCATCTAATGCAATGCATTTATCTAAATCAATACTTTTATGACAATTTCTTATTAAAATTATATTTTTTAAATGTGTTGAAGAAATTTTATTACGTTGCTTCGAACAAATAAATTTTAAATCTGAAAAAATTTGTTCACATAAATAAGTAGATGGAAATAAGGCTAAACATTGAAATGAATTTTTTTTTTAATTCAGGGTATAATGAGTCATCCAAATTTTTCCAGAACTCTATAATATTTGAATGGTTTGAAAATCACATTCACTTCGAAGAATAATTAATTCCGATTGTAAACGAAATTCGTATTGACTTACAACGCAATGAAAAGGGTTTTCTAATATTGCTAATAGTGGTTGTATTTGTTCAAAATCTTTGAATCTATCTTCAAAATTATTAAAAATAGTTTCTAAAATTACTAAATGATCATGTTGTTTAACATATTTCATTCTGGAGAAAATCAACGAAGTTCTAGGGAAATTTGAATAATTATCAGATTTTATTTCAGCTATAAGCAAATATAGTGAAGTTTTAAAGTGGCAAAGGAGTTTCACCGCATCTTGCATGGTTTTTTCGCTACCTTGTTGTTGCAAATTAAATTCATTTATTTTTAAGGAAATATCGGCCAAAAATGCCAAACTCAAAATAAAATTATTATCTTTTAAACAATTTATCGCAGGCTTTTCAATTTGCTCAGTTTCAAGGAACTGCAAAACTTCTTTCCTTAAATCAAACAACCTGTTAAGGCACTCACCTCTACTTAACCACCGCACTTCTGTAAACATTTTAAGATCTGTGTGACCAGCACTCGTACTTTTTAAAAAAATTACAAACTTTCTGCGTATAAGTGCATGATGCCCAATTCAATTTTTTTCTTTATTTCACATTCAATGCAAGCTCCTATTTCATTAGTGCGCCGCGCTACACTTCGAGGAGATAAAGGGATATTTTCAATTAACTTATGGCTATAATTAAGTTTTTTGAAAACTTTGATACAAATATTTTTAATAAATTTTCCATCGGAAAATGGCCTGCCTTGTTTAACTATGTCAAAACTAATAGATCTTGATAACTTCGCTTCTAAATTGTCCCTCAAATGGTCATTTATATCGGAACACTCCATTAAAATTAACCATTTTCTTATTTTATCTAAAAAAATTAACTTCTTCTTAATAAAAATACTTTTCCTTGCTTCTTCATCTAATACATTAATATCATAATGAAAAGAAACAAAATGTCTTTTAAGGGCATATTCCTTATTGTCTTTAAATGACTTGTAACATAAAAGACATTGCATTTCATTAAAAGCATTTTGAACCATGAAATATTTCTCGCAGGGCATGTTTGCAAAGTGTTATAGGCTTGCTTGATGTTCACGCGTTGCTGGTTCGACAACGACTGAACGACTGAGTCGCCACAATTGTGGTATGGAGTGCCGACCACTGCTTTAGACGATCAAGTTGACGAAGATGATCACGAAATTAACGCTACGGAGACACCACAAAATGTCACTGAAAACGCCAATCGCCGTGATATTTGGAGGAAGAGACCTTTTGATATACAATTGGAAGAGAGTGTTTCTCAATCTGCGGAAATTAACGTAACTTTGGAGCCTCCTAAACATTATTTCTCTGCTTATTTCAATTACGATTTTTTAAAAAGAGTAGTGGAGTACACAAACATGTACCATATGCTTACGAAAGGAAAACCACTGGCGGCTACAATCGGAGAAATAAAGAATTTCTTTGGTATAATTGTTGCAATGGGTTGCATACGTTACCCAAGATTGCGCATGTACTGAAAAAAAAGACTTCCTATTGTAGCTGATACAATGAGTCGCGATCGTTTCCTTCTTTTGCGCATGTGTCTCCATGTGGTGGACGCCAATGAAGTAACAGAAGAAGAGAAACAATCCAATGTTTGTTGGTAAATAAAACCTTTGATTGAAGTTATTAGATCAGCTTGTCGAAGCCTTCCCAAAAAGCCAGGCGATAATTATTCTATAGACGAACAAATGATCCCATTCACTGGCCGTTGTCCTGTTCGACAAAGTCTCCCTAACAAACCAAGAGGAGTGGGATTGAAGAATGAAGTCTTAACAAATTCTGAAGGTCTGGTGCTTGATTTTGAAACCTATCAAGGAAAGACGACACCACTTTCGAATACGAACGTGGGTCTAGGACCAGCCTTCTTTTTGCGTTTGGTTGAAACACTGCCAGAAGGTTCAAAAGTTTTTTTTGATCGCTACTTTACGACAATACCGCTTCTTCAGACGCTTTTAAGTCGTGGTATTTATGCCACTGGGACAATAATGAGAAACAGAATAAAAAATATCCACCTCACCAATGAAAAACAAATGAAAAGGGGCGATATGGAAGAATTTTGTCAAAGCGAAGACAATATTGTCGTGGTGCAGTGGAAAGATTCTAAAGCGGTAATCCTGGCATCATCAGCATATGGTTGTGGACCGGTTTCCAATGTTAATCGCTGGGGAAAAAAAGAAAAAAGGTATGTTGAAGTTCCAGCCCCAAGGATAGTAAGAGAATACAACAAATCGATGGGAGGCGTGGATATTTATGATCAGTTAATGGAGGCATATCGCTCATTTTTCAAGACGCGGAAATGGACTTTAGCTTTAGCTGAACAACTGATCGCTATTGAGAAAAGGACACATGCAGTATGAATCCGACACCGAGGAAGAAGAAACTCACGGTTTTGCAAAAAGATATCGTCCATCTTCCCAGCCATGCAGCGATAAGAGGCTTGATCGGTTCAACCACTGGCCAATTAAGCATGATTTGTCATCCGCAAGATGCTGTAGGCTTGTTGGTTGTAGATCCCGGACACGCACATTGTGTTCCAAATGTCAAATTTATTTATGTTTAAATAAAAGACAAAATTCTTTAAAAAAAAAATATCATACAGAAAAATAATAAATATAATAAAAATAAAATTGAATTAAAGAACATTTCGAGTTATGTTTTGCACATTTTTTTATTTGAAATCAGACCGAAACGCAACAATTGTGCGTATCATAGAAATAAAGGATAACCTGAAAATTTCAAAAAACAAACGTATTGGTTATTATCTACAATGGCCAAAGTTTGAAAAGTCAGTCTAAGGTCATTTTTAGGACTGGCAAGCTATTATAGGCGTTTCATTAAAGACTTTGCTAGCATTGTCAAACCTCTGACAGACATTCAAAAGGTGAAAATCAACGAGTCAGAGCTACTCAGTCAAAGAAAGTGAAGATCACACCAGATTAATACAGTACCAAGCTTTTGAGACTTTGAAATATATCTTGATATCTGAATTGAAGGGAAATGAACTTAAATTTTCACAGACCACCAACCTCTAACATTTGCGGTTTCAGATAAAAACCCAAATGCAAAAATCAAACGTTGAAAGGCGTTTATTGGCGAACACAATGCTAAATTTAATTATAAACCAGGAAAGGAGAACAAGGTGGCGACAGCAGGTTAATATGGTGGAACAAGAACAAAATTCTAATTATGCAACGATTTATAGTGAACAGTCATTAACTTATTCCATACGGGCCCCACAATTGTTTCAAAAAACAAATTATTATAGAAGAAGCAAAGAATCCATGTAAACGAACTTTTAATATATTTGTATAGAATAGAATAAGGCATGTTATTCATTTTCGTGACAAAAACATAATTTTAGAGATTATTAAAAACGTTGTCAACACCAACGTTGTGTATGGAATCCATTGCAGTTTGCACATGATATAGTAAAATTATTTCCAAATACGAAGTTTGGGAGGTTCTTTTGCAAGCACCTTATAGTCCAGGCCAGCACCAAGTGATTTTTACGTGATCCTGTCTATGGCGATCTTTTAAAAATAGACACTTCTAGTTACGAATGCTTCTTTAATAGTGGCTTTATTACATTACCTTCAAAATCTCAACAAGTTGTTAAACAAAACTGTGCATATATGACATAAATTGAATCTTTCTAGCAGTACTAAATAAATCCTTCAATTTAACACTAAACCTACCAGAGCGATACCTGACCGCTTCTGAGACTTTAATTATTTAATCGGCCCTATTCCCGTTGTCGTTGTCGTTTTAATAGTCGTTTCTAAGTCGTCGTCGTTCTTATCGTCGTTTCGTTCCTAAATTGGTATTCTTGAAGTATATCGTAACGCCTAAGATAAGTTATCGAAATTTGTCTACATATTTTATATAGTATAATTTAACCCTTTTCTAAAGTCCTTGGCATATGCAGGATATTTTTCCATTTCAGAAATTAAAATTTCAAACTGTTTCCGATTTGGAATTTTCATCTTTACTTCAAATATTCCTTTAAACAACCGCGTCGTTTCTATGACGCTCACAATTATAGCAACGACAAAAAACGACTGTATTTCGTTTCTATAGTCGTTTCAAATTGGGGAATCTCAATTTATTTTCGATAATTGTCGTTAACGCCAACAGGAATGCCAAATAGGCGTTCTTAAGTCGTTTTAAAACGATAACGACAACGGGAATAGGGGCGAATTTTATTTAATATTATATGATATTTATTTTGTGTTTATTGTTTATCCTAAATTTTGTATTAATTACAATTGACTGGAAAATAGTATAACTTTTATTTCAAACGTGGTCATTTGAACGTCATCTATAGAAATATTTATGTATATAAAATGTGTCAGTAGGTTTAGTCTTCTTGACTGGCGTAGACACCGCTTACGCGGTTATAGCCGAGTCCAAAACAGCGCGCCACGTATCCCTCCTTCTGGCAATTTGGCGCCAATTGGTTATACCAAGCGAAGCCAGGTCCCTCTCCACCTGGTCCTTCCATCGGAGTGGAGGTCTCCCTCTTCCTTGGCTTTCACCAGCGGGTACTGCATCGAATACTTTCAGAGCTGGAGCACTTTCATCCATTCGAACAACATTGGCCAGCGTAGCCGCTGTTTTTTTTTATTCGCTGGACTATGTCTATGTCGTCGAATAACACATACAGCTCATCGTTCCATCGTCTGCGGTATTCGCCGCTGCAAATGTTTAAAACTCGAAAACTCCTAGTGCCGTCTCATCGGATATTGACATCGTCCACGCTCCTGCACCGTAAAGTAGGACGGGAATGATGAGAGACTTGTAGAGTTTGGTTTTTGTTCGTCGAGAGAGGACTTTAGTTTTCAATTGCCTACTTAGTCCATAGTAGCACCTGTTGGCAAGAGTGATTCTGCGTTGGATTTCCAGGCTGACATTGTTATTGCTGTTAATGCTGGTTCACAGGTAGACGAAATTATCAACAACTTCAAAGTTATGACAGTCAGCAGTGACGTGGGAGCCAAGACGCGAATGCGCCGACTGTTTGGAGATATTTCGTCTTGTCCTCATTCACCTCCAGACCCATTCGCTTCGCCTTCTTATCCCTGCGGGAAAAAGCAGGTTGATGCTTCTGATGTTATCAATATCATCAGGGTACGCCAGTAGCTGTACACTCTTGTAGATGATTGTACCTTCTCTATTTAGCTCTGCAGCTCTTATAATTTTTTTCAGCATCAAGTTAAAGAAGTCGCATGATAGTGAGCCACCTTGTCTGAAACCTCGTCTGGTATCGAACGGCTCGGAGAGGTCCTTCCCGATACTGACGGAGCTTTTGGTGTTGCTCAACGTCAGTTTACACAGCCGTATTACTTTCGCGGGGATACCAAATTCAGACATCGCGACATAAAGGCAACTCCTTTTCGTGCTGTCGAAAGCAGCTTTAAAGTCGACAAAGAGATGGTGTGTGTCGATCCTATTTTCACGGGTCTTCTCCAAAATTTGACGCATGGTGAATATCTGGTCTGTTGTTGATTTTCCAGGTCTAAAGCCACACGGATAAGGTCCAATCAGTTTGTTGACGGTGGGCTTTAGTCTTTCACACAATACGCTCGACAGAACCTTATACGCGATGTTGAGGAGGCTTATCCCACGGTAATTGGCGCAAATTGTGGGGTCTCCCTTTTTGTGTATTGGGCAGAGTACACTGAGATTCCAATCGTCAGGCATGCTTTCTTCCGACCATATTCTGCAAAGAAGCTGATGCAAGCACCTTATCAGCTCTTCGCCGCCGTATTTGAATAGCTCGGCCGGTAATCCATCGGCACCCGCCGCCTTATTGTTCTTCAAGCGGGTAATTGCTATTCGAGTTTCTTCACGGTCGGGCAATGGAACATCTGCTCCATCGTTGTCGATTGGGGAATCGGGTTCGCCATCTCCTGTTGTTGCACTTTCACTGCCATTCAGCAGGCTGGAGAAGTGTTCCCTCCATAAACTCAGTATACTCTGGTCATCAATAACTAGATCACCTCTGGGGGTCCTACAGGAGTGTGCTCCGGTCTTGAAACCTTCAGTTAGTCGCCGGATCTTTTCGTAAGATTTTCGAGCATTACCCCTGTCGGCCAGCTTGTCAAGCTCTTCATACTCACGCATTTCGGCCTCTTTCTTTTTTTGTCTGCAAATGCGTCTCGCTTCCCTCTTCAGCTCTCGGTATCTTTCCCATCCCGCTCGTGTTGCGGTCGATCGCAACATTGCGAGGTAGGCAGTCTGTTTTCTCTCCACTGCGAGACGACAATCCTCATCATACCAGCTGTTTTTTGGGCTTTTCCGAAAACCAATGGTTTCGGTTGCAGCTGTACGTAAGGAGTTTGATAAGCCGTCCCACAGCTCCCTTATACCGAGATGCTGATGAGTGCTCTCAGAGAGCAGGAGTGCAAGTCGAGTAGAAAATCGTTCGGCTGTCGGTTGTGATTGCAGCTTCTCGATGTCGAACCTTCCTTGTGTTTGCGTATTTTAGCTGCTACAAGATTGTGGTCCGAGTCGATGTTGGGACCACGAAGCGTACGCACATCAGAAACACTGTATACATGTCGTCCATCTATCGCAACATGATCGATCTGGTTGCGAGGAATTCGATCCGGGGACAGCCAAGTAGCTTGATGATTTTCTTATGCTGGAATCGAGTACTACAGACGACCATATTTCGGGCCCCGGCGAAGTCGATCAGCCTCAGACCATTTGGTGATGTTTCGTCATGGAGGCTGAATATTCCGACTTTTGTGCCAAAGACACCTTCTTTACCCACCCTGGCGTTGAAATCGCCAAGCACGATTTTGACATCGTGGCGGGGGCAGCGCTAATAGGTACGTTCTAGGCGCTCATAGAAGGTATCTTTGATCACTTCGTCCTTCTCTTCCGTCGGGGCGTGGGCGCAAATCAGCGATATGTTGAAGAACCTCGCTTTGATGCGGATTGTGGCTAAACGTTCATCCACCGGAGTGAATGCCAGGACTCGACGACGGAGTCTCTCTCCCACCACGAATCCCACACCGAATTTGCGCTCCTTTATATGGCCGCTGTAGTAGATGTCATAAGGACCCACCTTCTTCCGTCCTTGTCCCGTCCATCGCATTTCTTGGATTGCGGTGATGTCAGCCTTTACTCTTACGAGGACATCAACCAGCTGGGCAGAGGCACCTTCCCAATTAAGGGTCCGGACATTCCAGGTGCATGCCCTTAAAAGGTTTAGTGTTAAGTGGGTTTAGTGTTAATCCAAAATTATTGAATTTCTTTATACATGACCAAAATTATTATCGTGATGAATTATAAGTTTAGTCATATGTGAAGCACTGTGTTTTATATGGTAAACAGAGAAATTAAAATTTTATGCTTTAAAAAATAAGAAAAGTAAAACAAAAATGTATTTTAGTGTAATCCGAAGGAAGTAGGAAGAATCGCCCTAATATGGCCGATGCCGATGCTGAATTTTGTGGCCGATACTGGCCGATACCGATACCAAGGCCGATTAATCGGTCGGTCTCTAGGTTATTGTTTGAACCTACAGTCATGTGAAAAATAATAAGGACACTTGCTTGAAAATAGGTAAAAAATTGTTTGCTGGGATGTCAGTGAAGTAAAGAACCCTTATCAAAGAAAAAATAACATGACATGACAAAGACATGTGTCATGTCCCTATTATTTTTCACATGACTGTATGTTGTGTGACCTTGGGTTTGTTTTAATGTGAGTACATTTACAAACAGTTGCTAATGCCATGGGTTATCATATGCAAACATCTTATCCTTAGTAATGTTTGTGTTATTGTCTGTTGAATGCTATTGTTTTGCATGGCAATGCATTTTAAGTAATAATTATTTATTTAAGTGTTTGTTTATGTATTTACTTTGTACTGCCTCAGCATTGGCGAAGATAACATATTGCGAGAGAAAAAATAATCGGCCCTATTCCCGTTGTCGTTGTCGTTTTAATAGTCGTTTCGTTCCTAAATTGGTATTCTTGAAGTATATCGTAACGCCTAAGAAAAGTTATCGAAATTTGTCTACATATTTTATATAGTATACTTTAAGGCGCTCTTTTCCTATATAAAAATTTCTTTCTTATGTAACGAGACAAATTTTTAAAGCAGTCCTTAATGGATTTTATGCTATTTTCTATTTACTCTAAACAACGTTATCACTGTAATTATTGTACTTACGTACAACAATGTTAGTCTTCCATCTTTATTTGATTTTTTAAAAGAAGTAGTGGTGACATCTGCGTCCTCCTAACTTTCTTCTAAAATATGTTATACTTCCAGCGTCTCATGCTCCTTGCTTCTGGCTAATCCGACTACTCTACCTAGTGGTCCAGCCTACACATGGGTATGTGTTTATTAACTCCTCGTCTTGTTGGAGTACTATTTTTTTCTTCGTTTTGAATTTTTAGACCTTTCATATCTTAAATATACTCTTAGATATAAAAATGCAATTTTATTAATGCCAACAATTTCCGACGCGAGAAAGCGGTAAAATGGATGTAGTTTTTTTTTTGAGAAAAAATATCCCTCCCAAGAAATCGAAATTTAAAGGATTTATCCCTTTTCTAAAGTCCTTGGCATATGCAGGATATTTTTCCAATTCAGAAATTAAAATTTCAAACTGTTTCCGATTTGGAATTTTCATCTTCACTTCAAATATTCGTTCAAACAACCGCGTCGTTTCTATGACGCTCACAATTATAGCAACGACAAAAAACGACTGTTTCTATGTTGTTTCTATAGTCGTTGCAAATTGGGGAATCTCAATTTATTTTCGATAAATGTTGTTAACGCCAACAGGAATGCCAAATAGGCGTTCTTAAGTCGTTTTAAAACGATAACGACAACGGGAATAGGGGCGAATGATTCAATATTAGTGGACTGTATGTGTTTTAAAATAGTGAGAATTACACAGTTTCATATCTTATCTAATATGTTGAATATCATTAAGTGTAATAAAACTACATATATTGATACGTACTGAATGTCCCTTGGTATCAACATACATGTTCATTTTTGAACAATTTCATTATGTCGAAAAGAACATATTTACATAAGTGATCTACAAAAAAGAAAAAAAGTTACATCTCAAAACGAAATAACGGAAAACTTCCAAAGCTCACTTCGTTTTTTACGGTTGAAGAAACAAATAAGGCGAGGGACTATTCATTCTCATCACCGCAAGACAAAAGTACCTCTAAATGTCTCCAGGAAAAGGAGGTTACATGTGACGAAAATGACAAATATACATTAGATGCTGAACCATCGACTTCAAGCCACTGTGAATTAATAGCTGCAAGCTTAGATAATGTATCTGCGTCTCCTGACCCTGGTACTTACTGTGACGATATTTCACCGGAAGAAGTCCGTGATATTTGGATTCGAGAAGGACCAGAGTTTTTCCAAAATATAAGAAGTAAATTGACGAATGGTGAGACTTAACAAAGAAAATGGCTCCTTTATTCACCAGCTAAGAAATCTGTATTCTGTTATTGCTGTCGTCTATTTAATACCGCTACTGGTACTGGACATAATTTAAGTTCTCCTAATGGATATTAAGATTGGAAGCATATAAGTAACTTATTGATAGAGCAGTTTACAGCACAGGGAATTTATGATGAATTATGTGTTAAGAATGAAAACTACTGGACGAATTGATACTGAGTTGCTGTCCCAAAATAATACAGAAATTAACTATTGGAAGAATGTGCTTAGGAGGATTGTTGCAGTAGTGAAATTTTTGGCTTCAAGAGGTCTTGCTTTTCGTGGCCATAATGAGACATTAGGATCGCAAAATAATGGGAATTTTTTGGGATGCTTAGAACTGATTAGTGAATTTGATCCTTTTCTTGCTGATCACGTACAAAATCACAATCGAAATCGTGGAAAAGGAAGTACATCATATTTATCGGCAAATATTTTTAATGAATTTATTAATTTAATGGGACAGCAAGTTTTGAAAACCATTGTTAAAGAACTTAAATCAGCAAAATACTATTCTATTAGCGTAGATTCTACGCCAGATCTGTCCCACGTTGACCAACTAACATAGTTAGTTACGTAAAAGACGGACAGCCTATTGAGAGATTTATGCAATTTTTGCCTATGGATAAACATAATGCGCAATATATAGCAGATACCATTTTAAACTTTTTTGAAAGCCTTGATATTCCTATAAAAGATTGTCGCGGTCAGAGCTATGACAATGGGCCTCTTGCATAAAACGTGAGCTTAAGCTCAGACTCGATTTTTTGAGTAAAAGGTGCTTGTCGTATGCATAATAAAATTTGATGTGTTTGCATTTACTCGCTGCTTCCGTTTGATCTCATCTTGCTAAGTTTGAACGAAGTTAGATGAGCTAGAGCTCAATTTCATATGCATAAAAACTAGCTTTTGCTTTCTTTTGTAAGCTCTTGCTCAAATTTTGTTGAGGCTGCCTTATAGTTGACTCGCGTACACTGAAAAGGACTCATAGCTGAATATTTTGTGCCAAAAAGAAATACAAAAAGTTATCAACATCGTAAAACAAATTTAACAATTGAGGATATAAAAAAAATATACAGGTTTGTATTCTTAATTATTATTTTTTATATACAGCTACTCACACTCAAAATGGGACACTACGAAAAGTCCACAATTCCTATATTTTAAACTCAAAATTGAAGCCTTGCTTAAGTTTTAAAGTTTATTTTCAATATAATTCATTTTATTAATAATATTTAAAGACAAAACAAAACAATTTTTCCTTTTATTTCATAAAACAAATAAATAATTTGCATTTTGGTTTGAACATTGCTTAAATTGAAGCTCACTCTTAAAGTGGGACACTAAAATTATTTTATTATAATATTGCTTTGGACGCATGATTAGTATTTGGTTGACTTCCCTTGGTGGCAATCACAGCATACAGACGTCGGGGCATACTTTCCACTAATTTTTTGCAAAATTCTGGCTCAATATTATACCATTCTTCCTTTACAGCGTCCTTCAGAGCGGTAATTTTTTTCACTCTACGTTTCGCAACTCTTTTTTTCAATTCCGCCCACAAATGCTCAATTACGTTTAAGTCTGGAGACTGGGGAGGTGTCTCCCGTACTTTCGGGCAATTATGTAGTAGCCAGTTTCGCGCATTCCAAGACTTATGCTTCGTTATCCTGGTAAAACACGAAGTCGTCTTTTATGCCGAGATTTTCAGCGCTTTCCTTCACAGTTTCTTTAAGAATATCAATATAATACTTAGAGTCCATTATTCCGTTGACGAAGTGTATTTTACCGACTCCAGACTCAGACATACACCCCCATACCATAAGAGACCCGCCACCATATTTTACTGTTTTTTTAATCGCCGCATCATGAAGTTCAGTACGAGGTGTCTGCCAAGCAAATCTTTTTCCATCCGGCCCAAAGAGATTTAATTCTTTTTTCGCTTTAGGTTCTTTTTACAGACGAAACCGTAGAGTGAAAAATATTACCGCTCTGAAGGACGCTGTAAAGGAAGACTGGTATAAAATTGAGCCAGAATTTTGCAAAAAATTAGTGGAAAGTATGCCCCGACGTCTGCATGCTGTGATTGCCACCAAGGGAAGTCAACCAAATACTAATCATGCGTCCAAAGCAATATTATAATAAAATAATTTTAGTGTCCCACTTTAAGAGTGAGCTTCAATTTAAGCAATGTTCAAACCAAAATGCAAATTATTTTTTTTATGAAATAAAAGGAAAAAATGTTTTGTTTTGTCTTTAAATATTATTAATAAAATGAATTATATTGAAAATAAGCTTTAAAACTTAAGCAAGGCTTCAATTATGAGTTTAAAATATAGGAATTGTGGACTTTTCGTAGTGTCCCATTTTGAGTGTGAGTAGCTGTAATTAATAATAAAATTATAATTACATAGGTTTGCTGACAATAGCATCTGTTGGTTATCTTATTATTTTTTTGAGGAGTCAGAAGAAACACTTAGTGGTGCCCTCAGTAACATTGATTCCAAAATGGTATAACCACAAAATTGCTACGAGAGTATAATAACTAGTTTTGTTCACTTAACGGTAGTATGTAACACCCAAAACTAAACGAGTTAGATATAGAGTTTAAAATATACCAAAGTGATCAGGGTGACGAGTAGAGTTCAAATCCGGATATCGGTCTGTCTGTCCGTCCGTCCGTGCAAACTGTAACTTGAGTAAAAATAGTCACATATCTTGATGAAACTTGGTACACGTGTTTTTTGGCACTATAGGAAGATTGATTTCGAAGATGGGCTAAATCGGACCACTGCCACGTCCACAAAATGGCGGAACCCGAAAAGGCATAAAGTGCCATTACTAAGCCATAAATAAAGCTATGAAAGTATAATTAGGTACAAAGGATCGCACTGCAAAAGGGGCATATTTGTATATAATTTTTGTACATATCTCGTAAACTACTAAAGCTATATCAACCAAACTCTCTAAAACCCTTCCTTTTAATCGAATTATAACCACGCCCATCTCCCATGCAAATGTTATAAAAATGCTTTAATTCAGTTAGGGAAAACCCCAGAAACCTGAAATTTCGTTATAAAGATGGAATACAAAATTTCAAATTGGCTCCTCCGACTTATGGGTCCAAACCCATACGACAGAAACTAATCCACCAATTTCAATGAAATTCGGTTCATAATATATTCCAGCCATCCCAATAAAATGTTGTGAAAATAGGCCAAATCGATTAATAACAACGCCTACTTCCTTTATACCAGAACTGCGAAGTCAATCTGAATCGTTTACTTTATTCAATACTAGCTGACCCGGCGAACTTCGCCCCGCCCAATTTTTATTTGAAATAGTTAAAACGCTTTTTGAACTCTGTTCAAGGCCATTTATTTGTATGGAATGTTAATATATTCAGGGAATAACGTCTCTGATCAATATAAATATTTTTGGTGAAGTTCGTTCTTTGTTTTGTTGTGTAGCGTGTAAACAAATAAAGAAGATGGCTCTCCAACACGCTAACATGACACATACATACCTATGTATGTACATATGAAACTGTAAAATTTTGAACTTAAACGATAAATCGGTTTGAATCATTCGAATTCCTCATTTCCTCACTTTTAGATTTGCTGTGTTGTAGTATACTATTCACTACAGTGAAATTATTATTTATGAATAAAGACGGAAACCTTAGTACATATCTGGTATAAAAATCCACGGGATTGAGATTTGAACTTGAGGTCAAAATTTTTAATATTATTGATGAAAATTTTCGTAGAGTTGATAATAAGCACAAATTTTCATAAAATAGTTCGTTTTTGATTTTATTTTCAAGTTTTTAACAAATAAGTTAATTACAAAATTGTTAGTTGATAACATGTAACATTTAATTTTATAATATTAGGAAAGATAATTCTTAATTTTTAATAGTAGTATTTATTTTTTTTTTTGAATTATAAACATTTTAATTTTACTTAGCACTAATTGGTGCACAATATTTTTGGTTAACCTGTCTCGAGCTAACACAAATAGATTTGATGGTTTTCACACACGTGAGCATGCAACATATAATTGCCCATGGGAAAAACATGGATTATCCAAATCTAACCCACAAATGGACATTGTTTGGCCTTGAGACTTATTAATGGACATGGCAAAAGTTAAACGATTAGGAAACTGTAGTCTGTGCATTATTGAGGTTCGATTTTTTTGGTGGCATTTTATTGAAAATATTACTTCAAAGTTCAAAATAACATTTAATAAATAGAATGAAAGCTAATAATACTTACTTTTATTTAATTCGTTTTAAGAGTTTTAAATAATAAAAAGAAAGCAAAGCGTGGCCGAGTCTGATAAATTTTAAACACACGTTTTACGTTTAATAAATTTTAGCTAAAATAAACGTTTGGACTTTTAATATAACAGCATCTGCTTCATCTAGCCTAATACAGCGCACTTATTCAATTACCTTACAACGTCAGCCGTTAGTATCACAAATAAGTGTCAATAAATGTATTCTCATGTAGCGCCATCTACTGCAATAGCACATATAGCTCTAAATTTAACTCCAAATGTACTCCATACTTATGTTGTGCTTAAGATACAACAGGAAAATAGTGTTTTACAGTTCATACTTAGGTTATGCTTAACTGAAAATAGGAGGCTTAAGCAATGCTTAAATAACAGCTGATTTTTGTTTTGAATTTGCTTTGAATTTTCAGCGACATCTTTCGTAGCGTAGGGCAAGTGTCCGTTCGTTTGCACTCAATAACAGCTTATACTTTTCCTTCAGTTCCCATAGGTGCTTCGACTCGCTAGTGATGAAATTTGGGGTTCTTTTGTTGTTTTCATCAATTTTTGATATAATTTTCCTCGCAAATTTATGTATTGTCTGTTATAATTTAAATATTTCAAACATATTTTTATGAATGACATTTGTAAAACATATGTTGCCATATATCATAATAAAATTTTATAGAAATTAAGCATTGACTGTGAAACGCAAACGACTACTCAGTTTGCAACAATACTTAGCTAAGATTTTATTTAGGCACAACTTAAGTATGGACTGTGAAACCGGGCATTAGCCATACAAAATTCTATACCTAAATGCAAATAAATGAAATTTTTTTTTTGCATTTAGGAAATACATGCAGAAATCAACTCTGCGATTTCCTAAATTCCTCTGAAATCTCCCAAATTCGAGGAAGATTTACTGGAAAAGAGTGGCAGCATTGCTTATTTGTCTGACCATACATATGTACATAACTTTATTTATTTCACGGATTGTATGTGATTTTTTCTTAAATTTAGAATATTGGAAGTCATAGATTCGTATAACTTTACCACAAATAATATAAACTTCAAACAACGCATTTTCATTTAATGTTTTTAGCAAGTGGCAGCTTTTGTTATGACAGCCTAAATCCATGAAAATTTAGAAAGAAATGTAGCGCCATCTACTATAACATAGCGCACTTAGCGCCACCAACTGGTGGATAGCTCTTTGCTAATAATAAACAAATAATTTGCAATAAATAAATAATGCGACTATAAGGAGAGTTATAAACTATCCTATCTTTCAAGTTGGACCAAACTGCACACAGTGTTAAAAATTTCATTAATATCGGTTCAGTAGCTTAGGAGTCCATCGAAAACAAACAACGTGACACGTGATTTTTATATATTAAGATATAAAGTAAGCACTGCATTTATAGTGCGGCATCGCTCTTCTAAAAACTGAAATTGGACTATAAATTTAAAATTTATAGGAAATATTTTTCTTCTAATAATATGTATCCGTGACAAAAATGGGTAAAATCGGGTCGTAACTTCACCTAGCTTCCATGTACCTTCCATTTCCAACCTTCAATGTACTATATGTATGACGAATATGTGGGTCAAATTGTGTGTTATAGTAATACAATTAAATGATTAATCGAAATTTAAAGAGTATAAAATGTTCGGTTACACCCGAACTTATTGCTTTTCCCATTAATTGAATGCCCAATTTTTGCTCAATTTCTTTTACACATGTTTATAGTGTATGTTTCTTTTATTTTTAATGCTTGGTAATTGACTCTTTTCTAGCAAATATTTATTTTGTTTTAATTTTTCTACTAAAAATTTAGAAATGTCGT
Organism: Zeugodacus cucurbitae; assembly: GCF_028554725.1. Classification (NCBI taxonomy): domain Eukaryota; kingdom Metazoa; phylum Arthropoda; class Insecta; order Diptera; family Tephritidae; genus Zeugodacus; species Zeugodacus cucurbitae. The sequence goes on from NC_071669.1 coordinate 27,055,510, forward strand.
AAGTTTCTATTTTATTATTATTATTTGATCCTACTTCTACTTCACTTTCACTTGACGACAAGTTTGAACTCCTATAACATTAGATGTTTGCTCTCCCTTTGCTCACCCTTTGCTCAAGCAATTGCAATTGCGCTTATACTCGCTTTATGCGTGAGGCCGAATGCATCAAATATGTCTGGAAAGTACTCTGGTGTTCAGTCAAGAATAAAATAAATTTTCGAATTTGCGATTTACGTTCCATGTGCGGCACATTCGCTAAATTTAGAGGGTGTTCAGGCTGTTGAGTGTGTTACTGGAGCGGTCATTCTTTCAATTTGTACAAAAATTGTTCAATTTTTTCTCGGCTTCGACAAAACGATGGAAAATTTTGACAGAGCATTTAGGAGCAAATAGAGTCCTAAAGTCTCTTTCGGAAACTAGATGGCCTGCACGTGCCAATGCTATTAATGATATGCAAAATGGTTATTTCAATATTTCTGAAGCATTGTCTTCAATCGCAAGTGACACCAATCCACCAGGAGACACTAGAAAGGAGGCCCAAAGCCTATGAAAAAAAAGGGAAAATTTGAGACTGTTCTTCTAACGGATATATGGAATGATCTTTTGGGAATTATGAATAAAACAAACCTAAGTTTACTGAATAGCACCCTGACCATGGACGTTGTAACGGAACTTTACGAATATCTGATCAGTTACGTCAATACCGCACGCAATAATTTTGATCAGCACGAAACGGCTGCTAAAGAAAAAAATTCATTTGCTGACTACAAAGATACATTTGAAAGAAAAAGATTCGCAGCACAAGCATCACTATTTTTGAAGGATCATCAGAGACTGCACAGTTGAGAGGCAAGGATAAGTTGCGTGTAGATACTTTCATTCCCATAATTGACACATTAAATCAGTGGTCGGCACGAGAGGAATTGTGACTGTGTAGGTGAGCACGAAATAATGAATACCCAGTGAGAACTCTGTAATCTAACATTTTAAGAATGTTTTTAATTTTTTCATAAAACATGAATTTTTGTACTCATTTATTCATTTTATTATTTAAACAAATACATTAGATCCCAATAGCATTAAGTTTTCTGTCTTTAAATAGCTTAAAACCATAAACATAATACATAACATAAAACGACATTCATAAAAGTAGGCATTTCGCGCAGGGCACTTAGCAAAGTGCCATAGCCATGCGAGTTACATATACGAATAATTACAGTGGCTCACAGTTTATTTCGTGTAAGCAACAATTTTGATAATACTGATATGAAATTAATATTTTTTGCTCTGAACTAAATGAACGAATGATGCAATTATATTGATAATTTAGTTTTAAATACAAAACATGTAAAAAAATTTACAAAAGTATTCAAATTCAATATTTTATTAAACAAAAACCAAAAACACTCATAATTCATGGGTCACAGCTTATTTCGTGTGTTGATTTTCGTTCACGTGATACATGGAAATAACGGATGCCGAAAACTAACGGTAAATCAAAGTGTGAACTATGAATACTTAAGAAGCAGTTTATGTTCTAAAAACAATCTAGATCAGTTGCAATTACGCGGTATATCAACATGGGTCCACGCACTTCAATTGAAAAACGCGAATTAGTTATTAAACATTTTCAAAGTGGAAAAACGCAAAAACAAATTGCTGAAATGGTTGATTTAAGTTCATCTACAGTTCAATATATAATTCAGCACTTTATAAGTGAAAATCCCGTGCATAACAAGGGTCGAAAGGCTCCTAATAAAATTTTTAATGAAACGGATGAGAGGTGGATTTCAAAAAAGATTAAAAATTAACCAATGTTAAGTGCTCCAGCGGTGACCAAAGATGTTGAAATGTTTCTCGGCAAAAAATGTCATCCAGAAACTGTGCGCAGAATATTAAGAGATTCCAATTTTCATGGGCGGAATAAGCCTTTTATAGATAAGAAAAATAAAAAAGCCCGTTTAAAGTTCGCAAATGACCATTTAAACAAGGACAATGCTTTTTGGAATACGGTTATTTTCGCCGATGAGAGCAAGTTTAATCTTTTTGCGTCAGATGGTAAAGGCGTTGGTCGATTGGAGTTTATAGACTCCACTATGAATAAAGAAGTGTACCTAGACTTACTGAAGCAAAATTTGCTTCAAAGTGCAGACACTTTTCGCTTCTACCAGGACAACGACCCTAAATATAAATCTGGTCTTGTACAAACTTGGCTCATTTGGAATTGTCCACACCTCGTCCAAACACCTGCACAGTCACCAGATTTGAACGTTATTGAAAATGTATGGCACATTCTGGAAATTAATATTAGAAAACACCACATTTCTAGCGTCCAAACTCTAAAAGCGGCTTTGAGGGAAGAGTGGGGTAAAATATCGCCAGTTTATACAAAGAAATTGGTGGAATCAATGCAAACCCGCATGAAAGCTGTAATCGAGCAAAAGGCTTTTCCACAAAATATTGAAATTTTATTTTGGTTTACTTTTTATAACTTTTTAGTAAGAATTTTTATACCACACGAAATAAGCTGTGACCCATGAATTATGAGTGTTTTTGGTTTTTGTTTAATAAAATATTGAATTTGAGTACTTTTGTAAATTTTTTTACATGTTTTGTATGTAAAACTAAATTATCAATATAATTGCATCATTCGTTCATTTAGTTCAGAGCAAAAAATATTAATTTCATATCAGTATTATCAAAAATGTTGCTTACACGAAATAAGCTGTGAGCCACTGTATGTAAAGACACCTGACGGTGCAATTGATAAGTACGATGAACTGTTGAAACAAATTGTAACATAATACCATGTCCGGCCTTTTACTAAAATGTTAAATAAATAAAGTAATTGAAAATGAAAAAGGCAATAAATTTCTTAAGAATTATCCAAATCAACAGTAATATGCTTAATCAACAATTTCATAAATACAATATGTTAAAATTAATTAATATGCAAATTGTAATTAAACTAAGCTTGATTTTAAGTGAATAACATTAAATAAAGTAGTCTGTTCTTGGATGTCATCAACGTCAGCTCGTTGCAACTTAAATTGATTTTTATTTTTTAGAAACCCGTTCTCCACGACCAAAGTTAAAAGTTGCGCGATGTTTACTCCAGAGATAAAGAGATGTCCAACTCTATTTTCATTGGAAGTGAGAGCGCACGGACAAACGTCAAAACCTACCAATCTTTGACAGTTGACTGGAATCAGTAGGTTTTGACGTTTCGCAATTGGGAAACTGGAACGGCCATATTGAAATGTTGCTAAAAAAATTATACGACAGAGACATTTTTAACCGCCGTGCAAGATTACTTATAAGAGCTTAAAACAATAAATAAAAGAGGGTAAAGAAATTTTTTATGATATGCAGCATAGGGAAATTAATTTTTCATGGAAAATTGTAAAAAAATTATTAATTGTCAGTTGACAAGTGATAATTTTCCTTATTTATTAGTGAAAGTTCGACGTACCTTAATATCGCTAAAAGAAATTTAAATATGTCATTTTTATATTAAAGATACAGTATAATTTTTTTTTTAACCGTAATAAATGTTGGGTATTTTAATTTAAATGCCCAAGAATTTGTATTTTGTCTGGTCTGGCAATAATTCAAATTGTTATAAAAAACGCTTATTTTGAGGCGCTCTCACGCTGGAATAAGTTGGACATCCCTTTATCCGTGGTTTACTCATTGCTGGTTCGACAACGACTGAACGATAGAGCGTGAAGTGCTGAACACAAAGACGGCGACACGACATGACATGATAAATGATAAGTCAAAGTTATTTTACGTTTCTGCTGGCAAAATAACGTCATACTTGTGAGAACTTTGAATAATTTTACATTTCACATATTAGTGGCAGCTCTACAGCGGCCATTGTCGTCGGCAATATTAGAAACATTTCTAATTTGGCGACAGCGAAGACTTCAACCCTTTTGTGGTGAAGTCGTGCTGTTGCCAAAAAATCTGTGCCCATAAGAACGCGTGTATTTTAATATTTGACAGATGTCGCTAGTCGCTTGTCGTCTTCTATGTGTTCAGCACATAAGCGTACGTGTGACTTGAGTCGGGACAATTGTGCTATGCAGTGCCGACCACTGCATTAAATACACATTTAAAAAAAACGTTCGGCAGCATACCAAGTAATTTATAGTCGATTTAGTTATCTTTGTCAGTTAACAACAATTGAATCTGGCGAGTTGATCAAAAAATGCAAACCATTTTCAGAATTTTATCATGAAGACATTGATGCAGATGAGCTCAAAACAGAATGTTTTCATTTAAGCCAATATTTAAAAAACACATCAATGCAATCAGCGGATTTAAATATCTCAAACTTACATATCCTAATATAATCAAATAATTAGGAAGAAACTTTTCCAAACGTAGAAATTGCTACTAGAATATTCCTTTATCTTATGGTTACCAAATGTAGTGGAAAGCGCTCATTTTCGCAGCTTAAGAGAATAAAAAATGAATTGCGAACAACAATGTTACAAGAACGACTGAGTAGTTTGGCAATTATGTGCATAGAAAGTTAAAAAAATTTACTTTAAAGATATAATAGAGGATTTTGCTCAACAGAAATCCCGAAAGAAATCGTTATCTTAATATCGTAATCACACACACACCTACACGCATCATCATTAATGACATTTATATCATAAGTGCTGAACACAAAGACGACGACACGACACGACGTAGCGACGGCTGATCACAAATGTCGCTTTGAAGCCAGCGTCTTGAACATTTTGAAGACGGCAGCGACATATCAAAAAGCAATTTCATGGTTGCCGTACTAACATCTTTCATTTCAATAAAATTTAAATATTTAGTTTAAAGTGAAATTATTTGTGAAAAAAATGTAAAAATGGTCGATTTATTTGTTTTAAATAATCGATTGTTCTTATAAATGACATATCAAAGCTATTTTACGTTTCTGCTGGCAAAATAACGTCATACTTGTGAGAACTTTGAATAATTTTACATTTCACATGTTAGTGGCAGCTCTACAGCGGCCATTGTCGTCGGCAAAATTAGAAACATTTCTAATTTGGCGACAGCGAAGACTTCAACCCTTTTGTGGTGAAGTCGTGCTGTTGCCAAAAAATCTGTGCCCATAAGAACGCTTGTATTTTAATATTTGACAGATGTCGCTCGTCGCTTGTCGTCTTCTATGTGTTCAGCACAATACTGTATTTGATTACCTTTATTAAATGTAAAAAAAAAATTAGTAGAAGTCGTTTTTTCTACTTTCAAAAAGGGCCCCGAATTCTTGTGTGCACAAGGACCCCAGCTTGGTTTAAGACGGCCCTGACTTAATATGTAAATACATTGGAACTTCTCTAACTCGAATCACCATAATCCACAAAAAAACTTCGAGTTAGAGAGGCTTCGAGTTATAGAATTTTCATAAAAACTTAAAACTTCCAAAAAGTGGTAAAATATAGATGTTTACACAGTTTTATTTATTTACTTCGCATAAAGTTTTATGTATATAACCTTAAAACATAAATTCTGTAATTTTGTTTATTGCACTTTGCTATTGTTTGGCTCGTGACATCTGTATCCCATGCCATAAATCGTTAGCTAAAATGCAAACGGCCCTAACTAACAAAAAAATCAAGATGGGTTTTTTGATTGATTATAATATATTTATTCAAACTACATGTTCATACAAAATTACAGAGTCATACGATTAAAAATAGTTGTTTTATTAACGAAGTACAAAAGGCCCTTAATGTTTTTAGTAAACAATACACGTGTTTTTTTTAACGATTTCAGTGTTTAACTATAATTGAATTGTTCAAATTTTGAGCAAATTAATTACATATCATTAGTATGAATTCGGATAGTGAAAATATGTCGGAAAATAATTTAGCAAGTGGTGCAACCAGAAATGCGAGTAATACTACAAAAAATGTGAGAGTTAATAACCAGCAGGACAGAAATATCAAGGTTTATCTAAAGGAAATATAAGTTATAGAAAGCCCAGAGAAATGAAAGATGCGTGTAAGTCGAAGTTCTGTGAGAAAAGGTTCATTCGATTTTGTTCCCATTTTACAGAAGATACTCGTAAAGAAATTTTTGACTCGTTCAGGATAATGTCGTGGGATGAAAAAAAATTATATGTAACAAACCTCATTGAATGTTCCAAAACACAACGTGTAACTGTTGAAAATTCCAAACGCTCCAACACTAAATATTATTTTCTGAAGCACAATACAAATCGAATGCAAGTTTGTCGACAAATGTTTCTATCAACTTTGGGCTTATCAGAAAAAATGGTACGAAGACATATTTTGCCACCTCTAAATTGTCATTTAATATTGTAAACAAATTCCACTACTTTGTCAAATTAATGGAGAAACAGATATAAAAACATGTAAGGAAGGGCTAAGTTCGGGTGTAACCGAAAATTTTATACTCTCGCAATTTATTTATTTAACTTTATTTATATTATACTAGCAGACCCGGCCACACGTTTTGTGGCAAAGATATACAATCAATCTTGGCTTCGATGACGATACAAAGTTCATTACAAAACCGAGGTTGATTTATGTTATACAGGATGATGACAGCTGTTGCTACTTTTAAATGTAAAATTAAGTGGTGATAATCCAGGTAATTCCAATGATTATAAAAATCCTTTGGGATAGTTGGCTACGTCATCCTAATTTGTATCTGTATTAGCTCTCCTGTAACGAAATTATAAATTGTCGCATTGACATCGACGACATCTTTATTTTTTGCGTTTGTTGATTTCAATATTGGTCGTTCACTTAGCCAATTATGGGTATTATATTGTTGTTTTATGACCGGAAAGAGACAGAAATGTTATTAATCCATCGAGGTGTCAACTGTGACCTTACCAGTTCCAATATCTAGCAACTGCTTCTACAATCAATGTTTGATCTTGTTGCAAAAACACTTGGATGTATAAATAAGCGATTTTTGTGCGCCGTACTTCCCAAATTATCAACTTGCATATCTGGAGAATCTTCGCTATAGCTCTATTTTTGGCGATTTTGCAAACTGGTGTCAGGGATAAAGGGATGTCCAACTTATTCCAGCGTGAGAGCGCCTCAAAATAAGCGTTTTTTATAACAATTTGCATTATTGCCAGACTAGACAAAATACAAATTTTTGGGCATTTAAATTAAAATACCCAACATTTATTACGGTTAAAAAAAAATGTTATACTGAATTTTTAATATAAAAATTACATATTTAAATTTCTTTTAGCGATATTAAGGTACGTTAAAATTGCTTGTTTTCGAACTTTCAGTAATAAATAAGGAAAATTATCACTTGTCAACTGACAATTGATAATTTTTTTACAATTTTCCATGAAAAATTAATTTCCCTATGCTGCGTATCATAAAAAATTTCTTTACCCTCTTTTAAATTTCGCGTTTACATTTATATTTATTGTTTTAAGCTCTTATAAGTAATCTTGCACGGCGTTCAAAAATGTCTCTGTCGTATAATGTTTTTAGCAACATTTCAATATGGCCGTTCCAGTTTCCCAATTGCGAAACGTCAAAACCTACTGATTCCAGTCAACTGTCAAAGATTGGTAGGTTTTGACGTTTGTCCGTGTGCTCTCACTTCCAATGAAAATAGAGTTGGGCATCCCTTTATCTCTGCTGGTGTTTCGTTGATTTGCAATTTAGGAGTAATTTCAATGCCGAATGTACAGTTTGTGTGCCTACTAACAGGTAGCCAAGTTGCCCCTATTCCCGTTATGCTTTGATGGTGAAAATGAGTGAAATCGGTTCAGGAATTACCGCGGTCCTCATATACAATATAAGATGATTTTCGTTATTATATTCTTCTTTATAAATATATGGCTCAGTATTGTGTGTTATCTTAATAAAATTACATCACTAAATTGCGAGAGTATAAAATGTTCGGTTACACCCAAACTTAGCCTTTCCTTACTTGTTACAAATTGTTTTGGACTATCCAACCTTATACAATTGAAAAATGGCAAAAATATTTTAACAAAGCAACAATGACTACCTTCAAAATATTATTATTTTTTGTTTTCTATTTTTTTTTAATTTTGTTGTCAACTCATATAAAGTTCTGTTATTGCAATCTTCCGCGCAATTTTTCTATATTTACTTACTTTCTAAACCTTTCTTGGCCATGCTTGAATATTTTAAAAACCTAAGGTCCGATTTCGGCGATTTTTAGAATGAGGCTGACAGACAATAAACATAGTATTTGTCCAATGTCTGCACCAATATCTTCAGTAGTGCTTACTTTATATATTGTAAAGTAAACGATTCAGATCATCTTCAAAGTTCTGGTATATAGGAAGTAGGCGTGGTTGTGAAGCGAGTTGGCCTATTTTTACGACATATCATTGGGATGTAAGGAAACTATTACAAACCAAGTTTTATAGAAATCGGTCAGGTAGTTCCTGAGATATGGTTTTTGACCCCTAAGCCCATTTTCCATTGCGTAAAAAAATCTGAGTACAGCTTCCATCTGCCATTTCTTATGTGAAATTTAGTGTTTCTGACGTTTTTCTTTAGTGAGTTAACCCACTTTTAGTAATTTTCAACCTAACCTATGAGAGGTGGGCGTGGTTATTATCTGATTTCTTTCATTTTTTGACTGTATTAAGAAGTGGCTAAAAAAACGACTGCAGAAAGTTTGCTCTATTGGTTTGCGAGATATGTACAAAAAACCTATTGGGAGGCGGGGCCACGCCGACTTCCCCAAAAAACGGACGAACGGACGGACAGACAGACATTCGGATTTGAACTCTACTCTTCACCTGATCACTTTGGTGTATATAATATATCTAATTCATTTAGTTTTGGGTGTTACAAACAACCGTTATGTGAACAAAACTATAATACTCTCTTTAGCAACTTTGTTGCGAGAGTGTAATAAGAAAGGAAAATTGTGTTTTCAAGAGGTTTTCAATGTCGGTCCGAACGTAGTATAATCATATAATGATTCTTAAAGAGCGTATTCAATAGTCGCTTGCAAGCATTCTAGAATTCCGTGGCATGTAATTGTCATTATTCCCGTTTCTAACTTATTTATCTTAAATCGTATTTTTATCATACAAATGAACCATTGTCTCCATCATTAACAGTGGTATTCAATATCAATATGTTCAGCCTTGTGTAGGCCGAGGGGTTGCTGTCAGTATGTCTCTTTCTTTGATGGTGTGTCAACTACTGCAAAGAAGGGTTCTGGCCTTGAGTAGCATAACGGGTTGGGTCTTTTTCGATTCCTCATTGCCAGAAATATACGCGGTATGTGATCCTACTTAAGCCACTAAACCTCATTTTTCATTCCAATTAAATCATTTTTAACATACTTTCACTTTATACTTTGCAGGGATTATCCACCATGTGATTCTAATTGTTTCCACTTGAATAAAGTTCAGTGGGCAATGTATTCAAATATATGAACATATATGTATAATATTCGTTTAATAAGCAAATAATAATCTTATAATTTTCTTTTGTCTGTAGATTTAATTTGTATTGCATACTGTTACGCATACGCACAAACGTACATATGTAAAGGGTATTTTTTTAGACTAGTGGTTTTCAAGCAGAAATAAAACGCGTATAACTTAAAGTATAAAAATAACAACCGTTACAAGTAATCATCTTTTTGTATATAACTCGCAAACCAATAAAGCTATAAAAACCAAACTTTCTGCAGTCGTTTCTTTTAGCCATTTCCTCATACAGTCCAAAAATGAAAGAAATCGGATAATAACCATGCCCACCTCCCATACGAAAGTTAGGTTGAAAATTACTAAAAGTGGGTTAACTCACTAACAAAAAACGTCAGATACACTCAAATTTTTTTTACAAAATGAAAAATGGGCGTGGCATCGCCTACTTATGGGTCAAAAACCATATCTCAGGAACTACTCGACCGATTCGAATGAAATTCGGTATATGCTCTTTTCTTGACACCCTGACAACACGGTTAAAAAATAAGCGAAATCGGTTCACAACCACGACTACTTTCCATATAACTCAATTTCGAATTCCATCTGGATCCTTCACTTTATAATATATACATTAGGAACCAATGATGATAGCGAAATAAAACTTTACAAAAAACTGTATATGATCTGTGGCATCATTTGTGAAAAATTGTCGAAAACGGACTATAACTTTTCAAGGCCCCAGATATCGAACATGTTGAACTAAGCGCCTAAGGTTAAATTTTAACCGAAAATATGGGTAAATCTCTCAGATAATTTAATGTAATTCAGAGGAAATTGTTTTATTCCAATTGTGTATTTCTGTTCCAAAAATTATTAAAATCGGATCACAACATCTCCTAGCTCCCATATACAATAATTATAGGTTTTTCAAAAATATCATCCCCATCAGGAATTACCTCAGCGGTTCAGGAATTACCTCAGCCCTCATATCTATATATGACGATTTTCGTTATTCTATTAAACTTTATGCCGAATTTATGGGTAAATTTGTGCGTTATTATACTCTCGCAACAAAAGTTGCTAAAGAGAGTATTATAGTTTTGTTCAAATAACGGTTGTTTGCAACACCTAAAACTAAAAGAGTTAGATATAGAGTCATATATACCGAAGTGATCAGGGTGACGAGTAGATTTGAAATCCGGATGTCTGTCCGTCCGTCCGTCTGTCCGTCTGTGCAAGCTGTAACTTGAGTAAAAATTAAGATATCTTGACGAATATCTCAGGAACTACTCGACCGATTTCTATGAAACTTGGTTTGTAATAGTTTCCTTACACCCCAATGATATGTTGTGAAAATAGGCCAAATCGCTTCGCCCCATTCTAAAAATCGCCGAAATCGGACCATAGGTTTTCAAGGCCCCATATATCGAACATGAGGACCTCAGTGCTTCTAACCTAATATTAGGGTTTCCAACTTTCAATGGACTTTATACAATATATATGACGAATATGTGCGTCAAATTGTGTATTATATAATATTAATAAAGTTAAATAAATAAATTGCGAGAGTATAAAAAGTTCGGTTACACCCGAACTTAGCCCTTCCTTACTTGTTTGTTATAATCTTCTTCTTCTTCAGTGAGAAAGAGAGTTATAACCGCATTTTTTGTTATGAACTGTCTGTTAGTAAAGTCAATAATACAGTTTAAGTCCATTAAAATATTATTTCCTATGAGACCATCAAATTTATTATTCTAAAAATTCGCAGAAATAATATTTATGTTTAAATTCTTTAAAGATTGGGAATTTATAATTAGGTATATTGGACTTATGGGAAGTTATGAACCGATTTTAACCATTTTTGGTACAGAGACACACTATTGGAACAAAAAGATTCCCTCTGCATTAAATTAAGATATCTGAGAGATTTACCGATATTTACGGTGAAAAGTTACCCCAAGGCACTGAATTCTTCATATTCGATATCCGGGGCATCGAAAAGTTATAGTCCGATTTCAAATGTTTTTTGCAAGTTATGATCTTATACTGATCACATACAGTACTTGTGCAAAGTTTTATTACCTAATTGGTTCGTTATGTATAATTTATAGAGTCAAGGAATGAGATGGAATGGATGGATGGAGGGGCATACTAAGTTTTACTAAGTTTTTTGTATATACATATTTATCTCGTTAACTACCTAAGCTGGAACAACGAAACTTTCTAGAGTCGGTTTTTTTACTACCTTATACAGTCCAAAAATGGATAAAATCGGATTAATTCGGAAAACTACTAAAACACTTTAACTCTGTAAGGAAAAATTCAGAAACTTAAAATTTCATTATAAAGATGGTACAGAAGGGCAGCACTCAAGTATACAAAACTTTAAATGGGTGTGGCTCCGCCCAGTTCTGTGTCAAAAACCGTATCTCCGAAACTACCCGACCAATTTCAATGAATTTCCCTGGCATCCCAATAATATGTTGTGAAAATAGCCAAATCGATTCAAAACCGCAAATACTTCCTATATACGATACCAGAACTGTGAAGTAATCTGAATGGTTTATTTTACAATGTATAAAGTAAGCACTAGTGAAGATATCGGATCAGAACGTTGCACAAATACTGCATTTATAGTGTGGGATCACCCTTTCCAAAGCCGTCAAAATCGGACCATAAGTCAAGGCACCATATATGGACCATGATGACCTTAGTGCTTCTAATATTTTTTTTACCGAAAATGTAGGTAAGCCTCTCATATATTTTGGAGAAATTCAAAGGGGATATTTTTCTTCCAATAATATGTCTACGTGCCAAAATTACGTGAAATCGGATCATAATATCTCCTAGCTCACACAGAGCCAAAAACTTCACCTTCATATAATCAATAAGATTGACTTCTAAAAAAGCTTTTCGAGCGAGGAGAGCTAGGGGGGGAAATATTGATGAAAATTTTACTAGAAAGTCTTCTTAATTTTATCTTAAATTTCTTCTAAAATCTCTTGAAAAGGAAACCGGCTGAAAATAAAAAGATAACTTCTTATTTATTAATTTGTTTTTGTAATTTTGTCAAAAATTCAATTGTAAGAAGAAATCTACTTGTTTTTATGAGAAAACTATTAAAGAGCAAATCAATTAGGACATCCACTTATTTTTACTAGAACCTTATTAAATTGATTAAAAAAACACCTTTTATTTTTAAAAGAGTTCTTATCAATTTAAAATTTGCTAATAACGTTTCACATATTAATGTTTGTATATTGCATCAGCTAACTTAGACAAATTTTACTTGGCGACAGTGATATTCTTTTTATCCCGTTGCTTTTTTGTGAAGTTGTGAAGTGCCACATTTCAGTTGCTCTTGTTCAGTTCAAAATGTGCGATATTTATGGTGAACCAAGCCAAGGCAACGATGAATTCTTGGAATTGTTAAAGGCTTGGGGCTTGCTAAACGAAATAATTGATACCCTGATTGAACGGGGGGTTTATTCCTTTCTCATTCTTGAGAAAATGCAAATTGACGACGATAACGCTTTTTTCAATAGATGTGACGCAAAACATTTCGGAGAACGCATAAAATTCAAAGCCGGTTTGAGGGAGTGGCGAACAAAAAAGGTAAGATGATTCTTTTATTTTTAAATTATATATAAATTATAAATTCAGTTTATAGAGCGGTAGGCACAACACAAGTAATCGCTAAAGAAAAAACTTTAATTGTGCTTTAAAAGCCAAATTTTAAGTAATTTTAATTTGAAAGTTAGTGTGTGGATTGTGTTTTTATACTCCCGCATAACGGTTGTTTGTGTCACCAAGAAATAAAAGAGTTAAATATGTGGTTATATATATATAAAATCGGTTCACAACCACGCCTACTTCCTATATAGCAGAACTTTGAAGACGATCTGAATCGTTTACTTTACAATATATAAAGTAAGCACTAGTGAAGATATCGGTGCAGAACTTTGCACAAATACTACGTTTATAGCGTGCCAGTCCCATTCTAAAAATCACCGAAATCGGACCATAGGTTTCCAAGGCCCCATATATCGAACATGAGGACCTCGGTGCTTCTAACCTAATATTAGGGTTTCCAACTTTCAATGGACTTTATATTACAATATATATGACGAATATGTGGGTCAAATTGTGTATTATATAATATTATTATATAAATGTTCGGTTACACCCGAACTTAGCCCTTCCCTACTTGTTAAGGGTGTTCCATTTATTTGTGACCAGGAGACACAAACTGCAAACACCGAAGTCTTATATTGGCTGAAAAAAATATCCAGTGATTTGTCTTCCGTCAAATCGGGAGAATGTAATACCTACCTTGTTCGCCTCAAACAAAGAATTTTAATCTACGCGAGCTTTTAAAAAAAAAATTTGAAAATAAAGTTTTATCTGATGAAATATTGAGAAATGTATCTGAACCATTTAAAAATGTGGATTCTGAATATAAGTTTCTTAAAGAATTGGAAAATTTGAAGCATTTTAAACATCCGCAAAAGTATGTAATAAGCAATGAATTGTCTGGAATTATTAAACAATAATCCGACTTTAACTAGCGCTAAACCAGAAATAGTATTGAATGAAATACCTTTTCAAATAAAACAATTTTTTGAAAGTGAAGGGGTATGGGAATCTATTATTGCCAATGTTGAAATCATTTCAAAACTTGCTTTTTATTATAATTTTATAAATGGAGATCTTTGGAAAACTGCGAAATTCGATGAAGTCAAGTTGACAATACCACTTTTCTTATACATGGACGATTTTGATATCAATGATCCCCTGCGCTCGAAATCCTGCCAACAGAAAATATGTGGTATTTATTACACTTTTCTTTTTTGTATTTGTATGCGGATTTATGAAAAGTTCAGATATATGTGACTATGGTTTTAATATTGCCTTCACTCCACTTGTAGATATTTTAAAGAAATTATATGTTGATGGTTTGAGTATTGACATGTGTAGGTGGTCAACATTTCCAAGTTTACATTCGGCTTGATCAAATATTAGGTAATAAGCTTGGTCTAAACACAGCTTTAGGATACAATAGTTCATTTTCATCAAATTGTTTTTGTAGAGTATGCAAACGCAACAAAAAAGAAACACGCATTGATTGTATCGAATATACCGATTCTTTATACCCGAGACACACATGCAGTAACAATACCATGATAAAAATATTATGGTATTGTGTTTACTACGTACATTGACACTCATCGATTTGTAGTAAACTGAAATACCAACTTTGTTTCACAGACATCAGTTATTTCAAAATATTGTAAACAATAAATATTTACATATGAGTAATGGAAAAATCATTTTTTTAAATTACAAAAAAATGCAAAAATATGTATTTTATGCACAAAAAACAGAAGTAGTTGAAATGTATCTTAAAAGCCCGTCACATGAGTCTTGAAAAAAAACTTGTGTAAAATTTTTTTATTTTTCTTTTTATTTATTTATTTTTGAAAAGTCATTTTGACAAAATATTTTAAAAAGCTTTTGTATATAAGTTCTCACCTAGGTTTCTTACCTATTTTTAGCTGTGTTTAGTGAAATACCACAAAAAAAATGCTGATAATAATATTACATTGCGCACATGGTAAAGTGCTAGTATTTGGTGACACACATCTGGTATTTGTACGAATAATAGTATTGTTACTACTTGTGTGTCTTGGGTACTAAGAAACAATACTAATTATGAACTTGATATTACATTAAATCAAGAATGATAGAAGACAAGATTACGACAGGCGTTTACAGTTAGTTATTTTGAGTTTTGAGTTCCTGTTGAGTGCCAAGTTTCACGACCCCGAACACGCGAGCAAAACAAAATTGCACTGTGGTACAAAACAATAAAACCAAAACAATGAGCTGAAGTCAAGGCTAGTGCTTAATTATTATTGTAAATTCTAAGTGAAAAATGTATTAACTTGAAAAAGAAGTCCGCAATGGCGGAATTAGACAACAATAGTACAAAAAAGACGTCTATAAAGAACTTTTTTCACTTTCCAACCAACAAAAAGGTTGGCAAAATGGCGAACTTTTTGTAACAAAACTTATAATTTTAATTATAGATATGCATTATTATATTGGATCATTTTATAAATGAAGATTTTAAGAATTACGTTCATTGTGATATTTTATCTGAACATTATTCAATTTGGTCCACTATGTTTCACATTTCCGTTTTCCATTTGACATTTCTACTGTTGCCTATTCTCATTCGTGGGTCGTGAACGCTTCAGCCTGTCGTAATCTTGTCTTCTATCATTCTTGCATTAAATGAGCCAGCTGTAAATGGCATAAAATATAACTCTGTATTCAACTCTCTTTCGTTTTTTCATGTCACCGATAACATTTCATATGATTTCATGCGCGACTTATTCAGTGGTGTATGCAAATATAATTGTAGTAAAATATTCTTCTTCTTCTTCTTGACTGGCGTAGACACCGCTTACGCGGTTATAGCCGAGTCCAAAACTGCGCGCCACGTATCCCTCCTTCTGGCAGTTTGGCGCCAATTGGTTATACCAAGCGAGGCCAGGTCCCTCTCCACCTGGTCCTTCCATCGGAGTGGAGGTCTCCCTCGTCCTCGGCTTCCACCAGCGGGTACTGCATCGAATACTTTCAGAGCTGGAGCACTTTCATCCATTCGAACAACATGACCTAGCCAGCGTAGCCGCTGTTTTTTTATTCGCTGGACTATGTCTATGTCGTCGAATAACACATACAGCTCATCGTTCCATCGTCTGCGGTATTCGCCGTTGCCAATGTTTAAGGGACCATAAATCTTCCGCAAAACCTTTCTCTCGAAAACTCCTAGTGCCGTCTCATCGGATATTGACATCGTCCACGCTTCTGCACCGTAAAGTAGGACGGGAATGATGAGAGACTTGTAGAGTTTGGTTTTTGTTCGTCGAGAGAGGACTTTACTTTTCAATTGCCTACTTAGTCCATAGTAGCACCTGTTGGCAAGAGTGATTCTGCGTTGGATTTCCAGGCTGACATTGTTATTGCTGTTAACGCAGGTTCCCAGGTAGACGAAATTATCTAGAACTTCAAAGTTATGACTGTCAACAGTGACGTGGGAGCCAAGACGCGAATGCGCTGACTGTTTTTTTGACGACAGGAGATATTTCGTCTTGTCCTCGTTCACCACCAGACCCATACGCTTCGCTTCCTTATCCAGTCTGGAAAAAGCAGAACTAACGGCGCGGGTGTTGTTTCCAATGATATCGATATCATCGGCGTACGCCAGTAGTTGTACACTCTTATAGAAGATTGTACCTTCTCTATTTAGCTCTGCAGCTCGTATTATTTTCTCCAGCATCAGGTTAAAGAAATCACACGAGAGTGAATCACCTTGTCTGAAACCTCGTCTGGTATCGAACGGCTCGGACAGGTCCTTCCCGATCCTGACGGAGCTTTTGGTGTTGCTCAACGTCAGCTTACACAGCCGTATTAGTTTTGCGGGGATATATTAAAATATTACATTACTTCATATACGAAAAAAATGTTCACTTTGGAAACTTTTAATTCCTGGAAGCAAATGTTCCAATATGGACAAACAGAAATAGGTAATGTTTCTCCTCCTGTAAAAAAAGATCATATAAAGAACGCTAATTTTAAAATGAACGCGAAGCAAATGCAAAAGCAATGTAATGATTGGCGACCTTATCCCACCGAATGATTCTGTTTACAAATTTTTAGTTCTTTTCATTAAACTAATTGACTACATATGTATGTGTTAATGACAAATTTCAACGACGATCTCTTAATTAAACTTCAAGTGTTGATTGAAGAACACAACAGTTTATATCAATGTTTGTTTAAGGATACTTTAAAACCCAAACACCACAACCTTGAACATTACCCCACTATTATTAAAAAACTAGGCCACCTAAAATACCTATGGTCATTTAGATTTGAGGCTGAACACCAAATTCATAAAAAATATTCTTTTATCTATGGGAATCAAATCAGCTATAAGATTTGGGAATTCAGTTAAAACTAATAACTTTTTTTAAGCCGAAATTGTTTGTAAAGAACAATGTCCTTTTACAAAAGAAATTTACATTTCATCATTAAATTTAATGCAATTTCTTAATAAGCGAAAATAATATTAGTATTGTAGTGAAAACTCATAGTTGTCTAAATTTTTCTGAGAGATTTCAATCATATTTGCAGTGAAAAACATAATTACACTCTCATCAAATTTAAATCTTTAGATGGTCCGCCAATAGATTTTTATGTTTTAAATAATGGTCTTAAAGTTATAAGAGCCAAAAAATATTGGTAAAAATACCTTTAATTTTCTATTAGAGTTATACGAATTATAAGTTTTATTTATGTTATAAAAATTACAAGGAAATATGTAAAGTAAATTGTAATTATATATACATAAGTATTTAAACTAGCTATCGTTATGCTAATGCTGAATTAAGAAATAAAAAACAGTTAAAAAAATTCGTGTTATATTTATTTAGAAAGTATTAATTTCAATTAAGGGGAAAATAATATCAAATTGATAAGATCATCGGCTTGTTAAAATCAAGATGATGTTCCAATAATAATTAAGACTCCCATCTTATGTATTTATGTTAAGGAGAGTTTCTGTTTAGTTTTACAGGTTATCTACTTGATTTTATTAAGAAGCGTTTATTGAAAAGGTTTTCACCTTAGTTTTATAGGTTGTCTATTACATTTCACTGAAAAGAATTACATCTAAATTCTACGCGTCATCTCCTAAATGATATTGAAAAGGTATTCACCTTAGTTTAACGTTTTATCTTCAAATTTCTATTAAAAGGAGATATACAGTAATAATAAGATGGGCATCTTATTGGAGTGAAATTGAAGAGAAATCTTCTAAACTTTCTTCTAATTTACAGGGCATTTTAGGTGGCCATTTCGCTCTGTGCAACTTTCAATGGACTTTAACCATATACGAATATGTGGGTGAAATTGTGCCTTATATTAATAAAATAAAATAAATAAATTGCGAGAGTATAAAATGTTCGGTTACACCTTAACTTAGCCCTTCCTTACTTGTTTTAAATCTACATTTAATATGGGGTTCAACTTGTGCATGTGCATATGCACATGCATGTGTCGTGTTAAAATGACAGGACACAACAAACAAGTTACTACTACATTTTCTTTACTACATTTTAACGCATTCGCATTTGCCATTGTTCGAAATTTGTACCCACAGACAATATCCAGAAGTTGAATTACATGGTTACCCTTACCTATGTTCAAGTTAACGAGTACCTCATGCATATGTAGAGGCAACCCACCAGACAAAGAACCTCCCTAAATATTTGGAAAACGAAAAAATTGAAAACGTCTGAACTGCTACAAAAGAATGTAAACAGATGGTCAGTTTGGGGCAGCAGTAACAAAGTCATGTATACACATTTGGGTCATTTATGCAGAAATGGCCAGGGGCAAGAGACCAGGTCATTTAACTTAATTAATATGGTTGATGTAAAGTCAGCCGTAAGATATAATTAAGTATATGTGACCTGGTCTACGAAAAGGGAGCTAGTTTTCTGGGAAACAGCTGTTAAAAATAAACAACTCTCATCTTCCATCCGAATCAACTAAAAAGTGAAAATTGATTTTTTGACACCTAAGCCCCCTTTCCGTAAACCAGGTCACATATAACTATCTTCGGTATATGAAGCAGTAAATCTGGCGTATTAATGTCAGAATACACCATTGTTAAAAAAAGATTCCATTCATGCTATTATCGTATGATATAGGGTATATTCACTGAAATTTTCAGCATAAAGTCATCTATAGTTATTGAGCATTACATATGCTGTTAGCTTAAAAAGGTATAGCCCGATATTTTGTGGCATATACATATATCTACAGTATAAAAACAAAACTAATCATTGTCGAAACATAATTTCTATTTCCACACTGTCAACTGACAATATAAGCCATTTTCCCTTAAACCAAAATATATTCAATATCAGTCTTACTATTAGCGAATTTTTAATTAAAAAAATACTGAATAGAAAGTCTTGTACAGGTAAATTCGGTATTTTCCGTTTTGTTAATTGGAATATGTTCAGCATAACTGTGCACATGTACACCTACAAGGAACATTTAAAGTGAATTACGTTACGCTTAGACACCATTTCGTTTTATTACCTAGCATGTTGACGCCGAAATGAGATTGTTAACATGAGAGAAGGAACATATTTTCTGTGATAGTGCCATATACTCTATTCAGATACATAAGTGCAATAGGGTGACCCAATTTTTTATCAAAGTAAACAATACCAAACTGCGGCATCGCATTTTGAAAATCAATTGTAATCGATTTTGCATGCTCTTTTCGTTTTTCGGGGCAAATTCTTTGAATTGAGGATTTAGATACCGGAAATTGGAGTGTTGAAGTCTTTCCGCATCGATGTTTTTGTTTTTTTTTTTTTTGTGTTGCAAAAACTCGACCTGAGTTGACCAATGTTATTCCAACGATATTATGTTTGCGTTCGAATCAGTTCAGTCTTCTTTTACATGATGAAATGATGATGATTATCCACTCCACATAAGTTCACCCGTAGTAAATAAATAAAACTGTGTATACAATTTATTTTACAGTGTTTGTTTAAGTTGTATGTTTTAATGAAAATTTCTATAACTCGATTTTTTTTTTGTGGATTATGGTGATTCGAGTTAGAGAAATTCCACTGTATCTAACTTAATGTCATTAGTTTAACAGTTCCTATTTTCAAACAATTCTCATAAAAATACCACTCAAATAGTATTTGATTCAAAAAGACGACTTTGTGGTAAATGTAATGTAAATAAATCTTGCAAGTAATGCATAACAGCTCCTACGAGTATATTTATAGTGAACGCTTATCTACAATGTATGTACATGGATGGATACTTTCCTTTCATAGTGACAAACAGTAATAGAAAATGTTTATTTCTTTCAACGGCAGTCCAATCTCAATCCAAATTGAAGACGTTTGGCGAATTCTCACGTAAAAAACCATGCATGTCTTTCAACGTAATAAATTACTGGTGACAATTTAAATATTGTCTACAATGGAGTAAAATCAAAACCAATATATAACAGAAATACGTAAGAAATACATACCGTTACATATTAAAGGCATGTACATAAAATTAGTTTGTATATTAAAGCAAATATACGTTAAATTTATAGATTGAAATAAAGGAAAGGAATAGAAGTCATTATCGACATACATACATACATATGTACATAAAGAAATGTGTAAAGTGACTTAATTCTTATTTTAGTACCATCTTAATGCGATTTTTACCTATTATCGTATATAATTAAAATTGGAGATACGATTGGCCACATACATCTGTATATTTGTATGTGGGAGGACATATTGAACATCTTTACAATTGAGCCTTTGATGTTGCATATAAGAGAAAGTTTTATACATATTTTTATTTAATCATAAACTCAATAACAAAATCGGTGATCGAAAGAACTGAGGGCAAGCGATATGCACAATGGTAAAAACGACTCAAATGACAAATTTTTGACAAAAATGTCAATATATATACAGTAGTTTTCCGAAATAGCGAAGACATTAATTATCAGGCCTGTTCGTCACATCAAATTTTTCGTTAATTCGAGTACTCACTTAGTGGTATGTTTTTGAATAAAAATGAGTTAAATATGCGTAAATTGCAGTTTAATAAATTGTTTTGTTATCCTATACGGGATCAGCATATTTTTTCACTAGTAATACTTGGTTAATCGCCATTCGCTACGTTGGAATACGAATGTTACATTTGATGTGTATATACAATAAGTTTTGAGAAATTGTCATTGTTCTTCTTTGCTGCTCTTATCCTTTTTGCGCTGATCAATAATCAAATTCAATATTTTTCATGTACTATTTTTTTCAATTTGCGGATTGCTTTTGAATTTTTCATAATTATTATATTTTTATCTCTGTTTTTTATTCGTTAAACCGAGTACTTACAAATCGCCGATGTTCGTTGTTTAAGGTACTCAATGTACTCAATGTAAACATTTTGCTTGTTCGTTATAAGCGGTTTTCGTTAAAGCGAATGTTCGTTATTTCGGAAAACTACTATATTTTTGTTAATTTTACTTTGAAATACATTTTAATCGATTAAATAAGAGGTAAGGCATAGCAGCGCTCGAGACAAAGGGATAAAAAATATATTTTTTTGCACAGATTTAAGATTTTTTTCCACCTAAGAAAATGATGCAACACTGTTGCGCATGATTAAGAGGAAATTTTAGGCCAAGTTTGCACCATAATTGTCCTTTGTAGGTTGTGAACATATAAAATAAATATTTTCAGCTAGTTAATTCTTAAAATATATCCAAAGTATCAAACGAAATGAACTCAACAATAGATAGATTCAATAGTATTACTTACACGTGGACAAGAGTTCAGCCAAATACTTGCATGGGCGATGCCACGCCCATTTTCCATTTTGTAAAAAAATCTGAGTGCAGCTTCCTTCTGCAATTTCTTCAAACTTTCATAATTCAGATCTCTTTGCGGTGGACATTCGAGGAAACCATGGCAAGGAAATCCAGCACGTTGACAGTATTTTTTTTTTATCATAAGAGAGTCAAATTCGTCCCAGTAAAAACCAACCACCGAATATCATCCAAAACCGAAATTCTTTTCGACAATTCACTTACAGTGTTGCATTAATCAAGATATGTTATCAGAGAAAGCATAATTTTTGATCTATATTTCGTTTTTACATTTTTAATAATTCACCACTTAAAGCCTTAACACGGTGGTCCTCGACTAAATTCAACCCTGACTTCCTAACACCTCCGATTTTCTTCTTGGGAATGATTAGGGACTATTTCAAGACCATTTTGCAAAAAAAAAAATTAAAATCGTAGAGTGAGCACTTTTTTTATTTCTCTTATAATTACTTTGTGCTAAATTCGTTTTTAACCCTCCGTTCATTCAATTTGTTGATACAATACTTTTCTTTTGAGAATATATGACATAAAATAAAACAAAAGGTGTACATTTCACTCTAAAAACATTTTATTAATTCATAAAAAATAATGCATAAAGATACAATCACGAAACATTTGTATAAGAAGCAATCATTTTAAAGATGCTGAGAATTATATTCGCAGACAGCGCGTAATAGTCTTTCAATGTAATTAGGATTTTTTTGTGAAACTTTATATTTAGCCCATGTAACTGGAAAATCATAGTGTACAGCTTCCATAACTTGTTCACTATAAAAACCTAAACCCTTTTGATGTTTCAAGCAGAATTGTTTTACATGATAGAACACTGCATGAACTTTAGGGGTCACTGAAATGTTTAAATTTAAATACTTTTCTTTAAACTCATCGATATAATCGGTGACTTTTGTATCCAAATTTACCGTGAAACAGGCTTTAACTACCATATTAAAGCTTTGAAAAGCATCAACATATTTTAATCAGCCTAAGCTACAGATTGAACGCAATAAATCAACTTTATTCAGTAATAACTTACAACTATTTCCCTTGAAAGAAGGGTTGCCATATGTCATTTCACGTTGAACGCTGCAATTTTCTGCCCATTTGTTAGCCTCTTCTTCAAATTCCTCTAACATGTGGGAAAACATTGTGTTCACGACTCCAAGTAGTAAATGCAATTCCGGAGGAGGAACCAAATCTAAAATAAGCTGATCGTTGCTTGTTTGGATGATAGGTGGGTGTATACAATTATTGTATGTTTTTGCATCAGATTTCTTACTCCTAGCATCAGACCAGTCCATATAATTTTTTAGTCCACTACCAATAGTTCGAGGCTCATCATCATCATGGAAATTATTTTTGTCTGCATAACACCAACAACATGGACATAAACTTGAATGGGACTTAATACCAACAATAATGTTTGCGAGTTTTAAATCAGTAGCAATTGTTCCTTCAAACTCATTAATCCCTAATGCTGCCCACAACTGTGACACATTCACATAATTTTCTTGAGCATAGGAAGCCAGAGCAAGAATAAACAGTTTTTTAACACTCGAGTTTTTCGATTTTTTGGCTTCTATACCACCACTATACAATTGACGACTACACTTTTTTTCACTTTCAAGAAAATGATCATTTGAGTCTGACTGTACACTGAGACAAACTTTTAAAAACCCGCCTCCTCCATCTATACCGAATTTCAAATGTTCACTATCAGTGTTGCGTGATTCCATTATGTACTTAATTAATCCATGTAGATCGGTACAATAAAGTACTAACTCGGGAACATCAGATGCAACATTTTTTTTTACATTTATAAAATCAAAAGTCTTATATTGAAAAAAAGTGTCCAAGGTATGATTGCTTTCGAGTTATTTTTTTTTTAAGTGCGGCTCTATAATTTTAGAATTTTTCGTTGCTGTGCGAATTGCAGTCGCAATCCCAGTAGTAACCTTGTAACTTAAATTGAACTGAGTTAGGATATTTTGAAAATCTTTTACAGAAAATAATGTTTCTTTCGATTTTTTGGGGTTGCCGATCGTAACTTTCAGGAAATTTCCCCCTTTTGATTGCGATAACTTTGTTGAGCTGGACTCATCTTTCTCTTTAATAACATTTTTAATTAAGCCGGATGTTAACTGTTCCTTCGTTTTTAAATCAAACGTGTTTGTAATACTCTGTAAATTATCAACAATTTTTGAGGTTTTACAAATGTGACTTTTACCTTTCTGGACAAGAGAAAAACAGTTATAACAGCGTTTAGTAACTTCACAGTTTTTGGACTTAATCGTCTTCGAATTACACTTACGCTTAGTCCAGAAAACATTTTTTGGAATAAGTTTTTTCATTCCATTCGATCTTGCGAATTCACAAAAATAACAGTCGCATTTAACAGATTCATTTAATCTTGTTTGTTTTTTTAAACGAAATTTTGAGAAGTCTATTTGTAAAATTCGGTTCCTGTCAATATCAGAATATAAATTTTTTTTGCACGAAGGACACACTACTTTTGGAAGACATTCATTTTGCTCGTCATAACTTTGAAAAAAGTTAATAATTTTTGTTTTCAATGCAGATTGTATATTAATCATAGTCTTATTTTTAGTACAACACAACAAACAAATAATATAACGAATTTCTTCGTGTGTACGGGCATGATTCTTAATAATTTTTGGTTTACTGTGCGACATGACACTCGAATAAGATAATTAAAACTGGATTTACTAACAACTTTAATTTATATTTTAATCCGTACATTCGTGTAAACTTTAGTTGTTGAGGTTTTGTTTATTAACGATGCATCGAAACTAACGTCACTCTAATGCTACGTTTATGTAAAAAACATTTTGAAGTTAGATCTGTTTGTTCGTTACATGTATTGCAAATATTTCGTGATTAATAAGTGCGTGTACCTCTATAAAATATTTTTAATCAATTAATACAATGTTTTTAGAGTAAAATGTACATCTTTTGTTTTATTTTATGTCATATATTCTCAAAAAAAAAGTATTGTATCAACAAATTGAATGAACGGAGGGTTAAAAACGAATTTAGAACAAAGTAATTATAAGAGAAATAAAAAAAGTGCATTTAAAAAAAGTGCTCACACTACGATTTTAATTTTTTTGCAAAATGGTCCTGAAATAGTCCCTAATCATTCCCAAGAAGAAAATCGAAGGAGTTAGGAAGTCAGGGTTGAATTTAGTCGAGGACCACCGTGTTAAATTGAATGTTATGTCTCAAGCGGTACAAATATAATATAATTGTGGATAATATAAGTAAAAAGCATACAAATACATATGTATATGTACCACCGTGTTAAATTGAATGTTATGTCTCAAGCGGTACAAATATAATATAATTGTGGATAATATAAGTAAAAAGCATACAAATACATATGTATATGTAGTGGTTAGGGTGTTATCAAATGAAACACTATTTAAACACTTACTTAATTAAATAAACTTTATTCACGCACGAGTAAATCCTATTTACAAATATAATATATTATTTGTTAATACATATAGTTACGAATATATTTAAAGTTGAGCGCAGTAGAACACGTGTGGTCTGGTCGGATGATCAAAAGGAATAGAGCGAATAAGAGAAATGAATATGAGGTGATTAATATTGTAACGGGACTAAATACTTTAGTTGCTGAATACAGTGTTACCAGAAAGGTGTTAATTACAATATTAAGAATAGTTATTTAATTAATCTATTACAATTAGGAGTGATGCTAGTCGCTACATATACATATTAAATGTATTGTTCAAGATAGAAAGGAATTTTAATGCTTGCCGTTTAAAAATTTAAACAAATTTTGTCCAACTTCCAACTGTCCAAATTAAGCAGTGAATATATGAATATTTTGTACTATATTATGTTGGTACTGAGCATTTTTGCGAGTGTCCAAATTATAAGGTACATGCACATCAAAATATATAATTGCGTCAGTAGAAAATGCTGTTTACACTCGAACTTAACCATTTTTTTACTTGTTCATATAAATATATAAAAAGAAAGAGGCCGAAATGCGTGAGTATGAAAAGCTTGAAAAAAAGCTGGCCGACATGGGTAATGCTCGAAAATTTTATGAAAAGATGAGGCGATTTACAGAAGGTTTCAAGACCGGAGCATTATCATGTAGGGACCGAGATAATCTGGTAGCGGATGTCCAGAGCATACTGGGATTACTTCTCCGACCTGCAGAATGGCAGTGGAAGTACATCACCAGGAAATGGCGAACCCGATTCCCCAATCGATGATGATGGAAGACCCGACCACGAAGAAATTCGAAAAGCAATTACCCGCTTGAAAACAACAAAGCGGCGGGGCCGATAGATTACCGGCCGTGCTATTCAAATACGGCGGCGAAGAACTGATAAGGTGCATGCATCAGCTTCTTTGTAGAATATGGTTGGAAGAAGCATGCCCGACAATTGGAATCTCAGAGTGCTATGCCCAATCCATAAAAAGGAAGACTCCACAATCTGAGCCAATTGCCGTGGTATAAGTCTCCTCAATATCGCATACAAGGTTCTATCGAGCGTACTGTGTGAAAGACTAAAGCCCACCGTCAACAAACTGATTGGACCTTATCAGTGTGGCTTTAGACCTGGAATATCGACAACTGACCAGATATTCACGACGTTCCGCGTGTAGTGATGTGCCAATCAAGTGCGAATATTTGTGGGAATGCAAATAAAGTTTAGGATAAACAGTATTCATTCATTTCTTCACATGCCTCTGCATTGGTTCGTTTCAGGTCTAAAACTTGGCAATTCAAATGAAAACTTAGCTTAGTCTGGGGAAATTGCTCATTATTCTGCCTTCGCATTTTGCTATGAACTAATTATTTATGAAGGGTTCATAGGATAAAATCATTTCCCAAAGACTCTTTGATTGAAGGTCCGCACTTTCATTTTCGTCAGAGTCTGGTCGTGTTCTTTCATACTACCTTATAATTGTCTTAATAAATCAGCTATTTCGATTAACTCTTCTTTGTCCCTTGATGTGATCAGGAAAATTTAATAAAACTTGACTTGTGTATGATATATATCATATATAATGTTTAGTTCCATCTTGTGCTGACATCTAAAATAATCGCATCAATTCACTCGCTCTGATATGTCGCTTATCATTGAAAACAGCCATTATATTACTTTGGTAAATTGAGTGTCAAAAATGTTTATCTACTAATTTTGTAATTAAACGATTACTGATTCGATTAACCAGAACAAGAAATTCGATTCAATTAATTCACTTTCTAAAAGAATACACGATTAATGCTAATCATTCGATTAATTTTGTCATCCCTACTTGCATATGCATAAACAAAATGAATTGCGTTTTATTGGAAATAATGATGCAGCTTTACTTTACACGTAAGTTTATATCAACAAACCAATTAGAGTTTTCAAAAAGTTTTAATGTTAGATCATTTGAATTGCATGAACTAAGTAGTAAGGAAAGGCTAAGTTCGGGTGCAAACGAACATTTTATACTCTCGCAATTTATTGAAGAAATTTAACCAATACATATATGCGGAATAAAGCTCACCGTATTTTTGAAAAACCTATAATTAGGTATATGGGAGCTAGGAGAAGATACTTTTGAAAAACCTACAATGAGGTATATGGAGATGTTATGACCCGATTTTAATAATTTTTGGAAAAGAGACACACTATTAGAAGAAAACAATTTCCTCCGAATTAAATTGAGATATCTGAGAGATTTACCCATATTTTCGGTTAAAATTTATCCTTAGGCGCTGAGTTCAACATGTTCGATATCTGGGGCCTTGAAAAGTTGTGGTCCGTTTTCGACAATTTTGTCACAAGTGAAGCCAGAGATGATACGCACTAATTGTGTAAAGTTTTATTCCACTATCTTCATTGGTTCCTTATGTTTACATTATAAAGTGAAGGAATAAGATGGATTTCAAAATTGAGTTATAAGGAAAGTAGTAGTGGTTGTGAACTGACAACCGGTCGAGTAGTTCCTGAGATATAATTTTTGATCCATAAGTGGGCGATGCCACGCCCATTTTCCATTTTGTAAAAAAATCTGGTTACAGCTCCCTTCTGCTATTTCTTCTGCAAAATTTAGTGTTTCTGACGTTTTTCGTTAGTTAGTTAACCCGCTTTTAGTAATTTTCAACCTAACCTTTGTATGGGAGGTGGGCGTGGTTATTATCCGATTTCAACTATTTTCATGGTGTGTGGTGGGGTACATAAGAGAACCTTCTTACACACTTCCCCAAAAAAATTACATCCAAATATGCCCCCTCCTAGTGTGATCCTTTATTCCAAATTTTACTTTTATAACTTCATTTATGGCTTAGTTATGACCCTTTATGTGTTTTTGGTTTTCGCCATTTTGTGGGCGTGGCAATGGTCCGATTCTGCCCATTTTCGAACTTGATCTTCTTATGGTGCCAAGGAATATTTGTGCCAAGTTTCATCAAGGTATCTTAATTTTTACTCAAGTTACAGCTTGCACAGACGGACAGACTGTCTGTCCGTCCATCCGGATTTCAAATCTACTCGTCACCCTGATCAGTTTGGTATATATGACTCTATATCTAACTCGTTTAGTTTTGGGTGTTACAAACAACCGTTATGTGAACAAAACTATAATACTCTCTAGCAACTTTGTTGTTGCGAGAGTATAAAAATATTTATATTTCTATTGTGCTTTTTGATAATATTTTGTTTTCGAGTAATCTTAAACATTGTGAATGGGCTACATAAGTAAAACAAAACTTGGTAGCACTCAGCAAGCGGCGATAGAATTTTAATGAGGTATCCGCATACTCTCTTGCACGAATTCAACTGGATAACTTTGTAGTTGTTTTCACATGTAAAACTTTTGACAAGCGAGCAGAGAAGTGACCAATCGATTACAGCTTATATGCATACATAACAAGTAAGGAAGGGCTAAGTTCCCATTAAAAGTTCGTGATATTTTGTGAAAATCGGTTTACAGCCACGCCTACCTCCTATATACCAGAACTTTAAAGTCGATCTGAATCGTTTATTTTACAATATATAAAGATTAGATATTTTGAAGAAATTTGTAGGGAATTCTAATTAATATTATTCTAATAAGAAAATTTCGCTCCCGCTGAAAACAACTTTTTTGTGTGAGGTGCAATTGCTTCAGCCGGCAAGACTTCAATGTGCTGCATTTAAAGTCGGATCAGTTAAATTTGTATAATTCAAGTTTTCGTTGGAATATTCCATCCCCAACTAGTTAGGAATGCAAACATCGTGAAGTGAAACATCGATGGTTCGATGTATCGATGTTTCTTCAACTTTAATACTTTTTAACTTTTTTGACGTATTTCAATGTTAGTAGAAACAGAACCATAATCATAAATAAATGAAATATGGTAGTTAGTATGTTTTATGTTGATACATTTCATTTACACTTAACTTTAACTATCTGTTAAAACTCAATAAATAACATAATTTTAATATTCATCTGCGTGAAAGGTACTCTGGCATAAGAAAACAGTCGTCCACTCGGGGCTGAAGTGGTCAGAATGTACAAACACTAAGAAGCCTCTATACAACTCCGGAAACACACTTTTTATGTTACCCCACATCTCTATTGGATTCTGAGTGATAGAAGTAACATCTATTCCAAGATACATTTGATCTTCAACCATCCGTCGTTGCAATTGTAGAATAATTTAACAGCTTACATTTCTTATTTTGGTGGGCCAAATATTTCTGATGATTCCAAATATTAAAGGAGTGTTCTGTTTCACACTCATTCAAAGATCCCATTGTATCAGCGTTATTCTTTGCATACTATATGGAACAGTTTAAACAAACAATGTTTTTGTTTAGCTATAGTATCTTTAAAATACAGTAATTTGAATCTCGGATCTAACGCAGTAGCCAACACCAGAATTGAATTGTCATAACAGATCATAAAATTAACCTCTGTATTTTATAAGCGCATAACCTACAAATAAATTATCCGTATTTTACAAAATAAATGCCAGTGTGACAAAGCGTTTTCACATATAGGGGTTAAAAACAGCGACATAAAACATCGCTGAAAGTAACATCGATGCAACGATGTTTTTAGATTCGAAACATCGATGGCAAAAATCGATGCTTTTAGACATAAACATCGATGTTTCAAAATTGGACATCGATACATCGTTTGCATCCCTACGACTAGTAGGGAATAGTTACATCTACAATAATGCAAGAGCATATAATACAAAAGTAACCCAAACTTTAATGAAGATAATAAAACTAGTAAGTAGAACTTTTCTCTTAATACGTGACAACACTTACCTAAAAATCACTGTTATCGCACGTTGCCTGCAGTAGACACCATGTAAACACTAAAATAGTGAATGTACAAACTTACGAGAGCATGTAGCCTTTAGTAAAAGTTAGACTGCTTACGAAAATATGAGCGACGATAATCGCTGAAACTAACTTTGTTGAGAAAGTTTTTCCACAACCGATGGGTCAATGCCCAATTTTTCGACTATCAAAATGTTGTTCGCCAAGATTTTATGAATCGTTTGAAAGTGTTGCATAAACAAAATGTACACCTAATTTAAAATGAATATGCCTAACCAAACATTTCCATTGATTTCATAAGGCATGAATACATATATCTGTTGCAAATGTATATGAGTATGGGTTTTACTGCTTTTTCAATATTCACTATGCTTTACTCCAGTGTTGTGCAATGCAATAGTATGTAGCTTTCACTTGTGTGCGTAAAGCGTTGCTGCAAACTGTGTTGGCAGAAAAGTACACTGAATAAATAATGAGCAATTTTTTTTATAATGTTGATGAAAATGATTTAAGTTCAATTTGTACAAATTTTGATCAGTGCGTTTTCCATTACTTTGTCCACATTTATCTCAGAATTATACTCCTTAATTCGAATGAGGTCAACTATATGTTGATCCGAAAGATTGTTTCTATACTTATTTTGGACCAATTTAAGTGTTGAAAATGAAACTTCACAGCTATATGTGGATTCAAACATGGAATATAATCTAAAAATTTGTGTTTTTATGTTATAATCTTTTGTTTCATCTATTTTCTTCCAAAAATTAATCCCTGATTCAATAGCCAATGATAAATCACTCCGCATCTTTAGTTATTTTTCTTGAACCTCAGGGTCTTGGTTATGAAGGGTGCAATATAAGGGATTATTATGAATCGAAATAATTTAAATAGTATTATGCTTTTTTTTGTAAAAACAGACTTGATCGTTCGGTACCTAAAATTAAATCATACTGATTGTGGGAGGATTCATAATGTCTACATAATGCATAACGTGTAAGATGTGCAATCACTTTATTACAAATGAGGCAACGGGCTTCTCCCTCCATATTTTCCACAAAAAAAAAAATTTGTCTCCCATTCAATTTAAAAATTTTTTATAAATTACGCAAGGGGGTATTTTCTGGCAGTGTAAAAATTTAAACTTCCGCATACGTGCTAGCTCACAGAATTCTGAAACGCAACTGAAATAATTAGCTTCGCCATACGCTGTTGCCGAACCAAGCCATTCGTATTGTGCTGAACTTATAGAAGACGACAAGCGACGAGCGACATCTGTCAAATATTAAAATACACGCGTTCTTATGGGCACAGATTTTTTGACAACAGCACGACTACGCGACAACAGGCTTGTAGTTGTCGTTGTCGCCAAATTAGAAATGTTTCTAATTTTGCCAACGACAATGGCCGCTGTAGAGCTGCCACTAACATGTGAAATGTAAAATTATTCAAAGTTCTCACAAGTATGACGTTATTTTTCCAGCAGAAACGTAAAATAGCTTTGATATAAAATTTATAATAGCAATCGATTATTTAAAACAAATAAATATACTATTTTTACATTTTTTGCACAAATAATTTCACTTTAAACTAAATATGTAAATTTTATTGAAGTGAAAGGTTTCAGTACGGCAACAATGAAATTGCTATTGGATATGTCGCTGCCGTCTTCAAAAAAAAAGACGCTGGCTTCAAAGCGACATTTGTGATCAGCCGTCGCTACGTCGTGTCGTGTCGTCGTCTTTGTGTTCAGCACTTATGTTATACGAGCAGTTTATTGGCTCTTTCGTTTTTTCTGAAGCTGGCAGAAGAGTATACGTGTGAGTATACGTGTTTGACGTCGCAGCAGCTAGCCTATGCCCCGGGCATAGGAAAAACACATTTTGGCCGACACTGCTTTACTCTATTCATGGATGCACATGTATATGCATAAATTTTTGAATTTTAGCAGATTTATAGTGTTTTAATAATTCAGCATGCAAATCTTCCGGTGGTTCCTGTTTATATATTTTATTTTGATTTATTGAATATACATATTTATAACATTGATAGTATTTGTATTGTATTTCAATACGATTTTTTTTTTGCGATTATATGACTCGACTAAAGTTTTTCATCAATCAATTTTCATAACTATACGTGAAATTATCAATTGGTATAAGCATTTAAGCACATTACTCGTTTGAAGGAAATGTTTGAGTTTATTGTAAAACAGTCATTGTCTTTAAGAATGCTACGCAAATTAAGCTATTCACCCAAAAAATGTAAGCATATACATATGTACATTAAACTATCTGCTGTAAATTTAAATAATATGGCTTTAAGAATTCAGCTCCTCCCCTTATCCTCATATACTTCTTCCTGTCAATTTATTTATTATAAGTTGGCCATTATAACAAATTTTAGGTGCATTCCTTCATAATGTAAAAGCAAGAATATTTTGATAATTTTGTATTATTATTTTTTACTTCATTGTATACAACCCTTAATAAAAGTACATAACTACTCACATAGCTCAGACGTCAATTTGGATTCGAATTGGATGGCGTTGTAAGTGGATTATTTTCCATTTCTGCAAATTACTTCCCTGCCTTTTCAAATACTTTCATCAATGTTTGCCAATAAATTAGCCATTCAACTCCATTGACTTACTGTGGCAGAGGAAACTGTCGTGCATTCGTTATTTCCAAAAATACCTTAATTTGTAATTTAATTAATGCTTTCGCTCCTAAATTGCGGAGTGCGCACAGGGATGTTCTTTGGTAAGCCCAGGGTCAGGTGCACATGTTTGTAGTCCAATTAAACTATAGGGCTATTCGGAATCTGGTGCATCTTGCATCCTTGCAATTGCAAATTAGCGAACATATTTTTGCTTTTACACTAACAAAATGTACAGGGATGCAATTGCTACACCCTTGCAAATAAGCAACACTAAAACACCATTGAATTCGTGCAACACTGGATGGAAAATTGTTAGCTGTTGTCAAAAATGAAAAACAATGTCGTAATGTCTTTTGTTCAGCAGCTTTAAATTGAAAATATTAAACTTTTATTTATAAACAATGTTTACTTTGACCAATCAGCTGTGAATTAAAAGTTTACAACATAGGTTGCAAAGAAACCGCAAAAAGACGCGCACAGTTGATAGGAAATATAAGCAATTGTATAATTTAGCAAAGGCAGTTGCACAAGATTCTGAATTGCCCTTATATTATTATATTCTGGATAAATATACGCTATAAGTTGTCGATTGTGTACTTCTTGATACGACAGTTAATGCTTTATAGTTTTTTTACTAGAATATTCGGGAAAGCAAATTCAATAAATTCATCTAACGATTGCGCAATTGTAGTGTAAAAATTGTTCGATACTCGTATTGTGATAGATGCGTTGGTGCTATCGATTTGTATTTTACCATCACCATTTTCTAACAATTGTCTTGAAAACTCATGGGCAGCTGATATATTTTGTCGGTGAATTCGCATATTAATGTTCAGTGTACATTTCTGCGCATATTTCCAAAGAACTGATGACTTCAAACAGGCATTTATATCAGGCAGGAGTTAGTCGCATAACAATGTGGATATATTGCGAAAATCATTCCAATGTATCCGTACGTACTATATCAAACTGACTATTATAATAAAAAACCGCACGCTTCATTTAAACCAAAACAGGACGATGTATTCGTGAGCGCCGTGGAAGACTCAGTATAGGTACAATGTCAACAGATCTACATATTTCGTGCATTACGTTCACGCTGCGTTGCATTAGCTTGCGCGAGTTCATCAGCAGTTTCTGATCGACTTAGTAATGCCACATAATTTGAATTACTTGTTCGCCGACCTATTTGTACTCGTTTAGCTCGTGGTATTTTTCCTACATATAAAAAATAATAAATCAAATCAGAAACAAGTAAGGAAGGGCTAAGTTCGGTTGTCACAGAAAATTTTATACTCTCGCAATTTATTTATTTAATTTTATTAATATAACAAACAATTTGACCCACATATTCGGCATATATATAGTATAAAGTCCATTGAATATTGGAAACCAAAATATTAGGTATATGGAAGTTAAGTCAAGTTATGACCTGATTTCACACATTTTAGGCACAGAGACATATTATTAGAAGAAACATATTCCCTCTGAATTTCTTCAAAATATTTGAGAGACTTACCTATATTTTCGGTAAAAAAAATTTGTTAGAAGCACTGAGGTCCTCATATTCGACATATAGGGTCTTAAAAACTTAGGGACTCAATTTTTACTCAACATTCGGACAAACGCCCGACTTTACGTCACCCTGATAATTTTTATATATATAACCATATATCTAACTCGTTTAGTTTTAGGACTTACAACCAACCGTTATGTGAACAAAACTATAATACTCACTTAGCAACCTTTGTTGTGAGAGTATAACAAATTGCAATTGTTACAAAATAATAAAACACCCATATACACACATTATGTTTCTTCAAATAAAGAATCACAAATGTATATGTTCATGTATTTGACTTCAACTTCAACTTGACTTCCTAGGTCTTCATGTGCGATAAAGGAGGCCTTGATTTCAACCATTTTTAAATGAGTAACAATTCCAACTAATTTGTTGCCGAAAATATCGGCAAAGCTATCAGATATTTTATAAAAATGTAAAGGAAATCTTTATCTTTTCCTGTGCCAAAGATAATCTATCCATTTCCCTGAGTTGTGTTATCCGTACATTACGTGAAATGTACTTGCAGTTATATTATGCTTGCAGTTATATTAGGTAAATCCGAATTATTACTAATTTTCAGTTAAATAATCAGAAGCATTAATAAAATTTTGGGTGTAATTACATTGGAAATATATACATATGTGTTTCATATTAAAGCGCTCTCTGAGCGCGCACTGTGTGTACGTGTGTTTCACATGTATACTCAATCGTTATAACAACGTAGCAACGATGACAGGTCATGTGCTGAACATATAGAAGACGACAAGCGACGAGCGATATCTGTCAAATATTGAAATACACGCGTTCTTATGGGCACAGATTTTTTGACAACAGCACGACTACGCGACAACAGGCTTGTAGTTGTCGTTGTCGCCAAATTAGAAATGTTTCTAATTTTGCCGACGACAATGGCCGCTGTAGAGCTGCCACTAACATGTGAAATGTGAAATTATTCAAAGTTCTCACAAGTATGACGTTATTTTGCCAGCAGAAGCGTAAAATATCTTTTATATATGATTTATAATAACAATCGATTATTTAAAACAAATAAATCGGCCTATTGTTACATTTTTTGCAGAAATAATATCACTTTAAACTAAATTTTATTGAAGTGAATATGTTAGTACGGCAACAATGAAATTGCTGTTTGATATGTCGCTGCCGTCTTTAAAATGTTCAAGATGCTGGCTTCAACGCGACATTTGTGATCAGCCGTCGCTACGTCGTGTCGTGTCGTCGTCTTTGTGTTCAGCACTTCAGTTGCATTCTGACTTCACAGCGAGCAAGACAAGTGTGTTGAGCTATGCGCATATACATATGTACATATAAATGAACAATTTTGTTTCCGTTGTTTTTATTATTATATTATTATATTATATTAAATTATTACAGCAAAACTAAAAATGTTCATATTACATTCTTTTTTTTAATATTAGAACATATTTAATTAAGCCATAAACTTTCAAATTTTATTCTATGTAAATGATTTAAATTTAATTTACATTACTTCCTTTACTTATTTTCAATATTTCCATACACATGTATATGTGTATACCGTACATAGTATGTGTGAAACACACGAATGTATCACGAGCTGAAAATGTTCGGGACCTGTAGAATGTATCACTCGGTCAGTTGAGTCGTTCTCAACACGCACACACTCTCACAAATTAAATTGTTTGATTGTATAAGTTTGCCGACCACTCCTGCCAGCCAAAGGTGGTAAAAAAGCTGGTTACACCGAAGCTTTGCCATAAGCCAGCATAGCTGCTTGTGAGTTTTTTAACCACTATTCCCCTCACACGTACGAATACAAGTGATCTTACATCTCTGTGTCATATAATATATATACACAAAAATATAGCTGAACTGCTCTAATATCCCTAATCGTCAGCTGATGCAGAGTTGCATTTTTTTCATCCCTATTTATAAATTTTCTTAAAATTTCAAACATATTATTTTAATTTAAAAATTATTTTTTTAAACTTTATTTATTTATATGTTAACATATTTACATTTTATTTTTACAATTATTTAAAAAATATTATTATAATTAAATATTTATTAGATAAATTACTTTTTGTAAAATATGTTATTGATATCTGAAAATAAAAGATAAGATAAAAGAAAAAGATTATTAATATCTGAAAAAAAGAATATTGGTTGAGAAATATATTAATTAAATAAAAATAGTTATAATATCTGAAAAAAAAAATTAATGAAAGCTGAAAAAAGATTAATTAAATAATAATAATTATAAAATATTAATTAAATATTTGTAATTATAAATTCTGAAAAAATTAATTAATGGTGAAAAAAAATTAATTTAATTAAATCTGAAAAAGGTTAGTTTAAGCTGAAAAAAAGATTAATTAAATAATAACAATTATAAAATCCGAAAAAATGTTAATTAAAGCTGAAAAAAATATTTATTAATAAATAATAATTATAAAATCTAAAAAAAAGGTTAATTGAAGCTGAAAAAATATTAATTAAATATAAATAATAATAGTTAATATGAATTATTACTTTCCGCCAGAAGGTCCATCACAGACAAAATATTAAACATTATTAGAACTACAATGTTTGGAAAATAGTTAAATTTCTTTATATTAAAAAAATGTTAAATTTATTCATAACCAATTACAAGATATACGAAAGCCAAGTCGCATAGGAGCTACTTTTCTCATTTCGATTTGTTTGTTGCATTCGTTTTTTAGTGAAAATTGTGAAAGAAACATATCATGTATTAATTTTTGCTTTGTGTAAAACCTTTATAAAGGTACAAATAGCAAAATAAATGCTTGCGATTGCAAATAAATGGAAGTTTTTGTTCTCTTATTGTGTTATATTTCAATGTCCCGTGCGAATTCAAAAAATAGCACTTATTCCCACTGCATCGGAAATGTAAGCAGAAAAATCGCGAAATTTTGTTTAAATTCCACTGAACTAGCAAATAGATTACATTTTGCGAAAAATATAGGCTTACACATCATTTCATAATATAGGACATTTTTGTTGGTTTCTCGTTGGATATTATTTAAACGTAAATACATTCACTACTTTTTTAAACGATTATATATCAACCGGTAATTGGCACAGATTGTGGGATCTCCCTTTTTATGAATTGGGCAGAGTACCCTGAGACTCCAATCGTCAGGTATGCTTTCTTCCGACCGTATTCTGCAAAGAAGCTGATGCATGTACCTTATCAGTTCTTCGCCGCCGTATTTGAATAGCTCAGCCGGTAATCTATCGGCCCCGCTGCTTTGTTGTTCTTCAAGCGGGTAATTGCTATTCGAATTTCTTCATATTCGGGTTATGGAATATCTGTTCCATCGTCATCGATTGGAGAATCGGGTTCGCCATCTCCATAATCCCAGTATGCCCTGGACGGTTATCAGATTACCACCTTGGTCTCTACATGAGGATGCTCCGATTTTGCTCTCCGGTTCAAGCTCTTCGTACTCACGCATTTCGGTCTCTTTCTTTTTTTGTCTGCAGATGTGTCTCGCTTCCCTCTTCAGCTCTCGGTATCTATCCCATCCCGCACGTGTTGTGGTCGTTTGCAACGTTGCGAGGTAGGCAGTACATTTTCTCTCCGCTGGGAGACGGCAATCCTCATCGTACCAGCTCGTATTTTGTCGTTGCCGAAATCCAATTGTTCCGGCTGCAGCAATCCGCAGTGAATTTGAGATGCCGTTCCACAGATCCCTTATACCGAGATGCAGATGAGTGGTCTCAGAGAGCAGGTGTGCAAGTCGTGTAGAGTATTTCGTGGTTGTCTGTTGCGATTGCAGCTTTTCGATGTCGAACCTTCCTTGTGTTTGTTGATGGGCTTTCTTTGCTGCACAGAGGCGACTGCGTTTCTTGGATGCAACCAGATAATGGTCCGAGTCTATATTTGGTCCTCGGAGCGTACGCACGTCTAAAACACTGGAGACATGTCTACCGTCTATCACAACATGACCGATTTGGTTACCCGTGTTTCGAACAGGAGACAGCCAGGTTTCTTGGTGAATTTGCTTGTGCTGTCTTATGGTACTACAGACGACCATATTTCGCGACGGTCAGCCTCAGACCGTTTGGTGATGTTTCGTCATGGAGGTTGAATTTTCCAACTGTTGTGCCAAAGACACCTTCTTTACCCACCTTAGCGTTGAAATCGACAAGCACGATTTTGATATCGTGGCGGGGGCAGCGCTCGGAGGTGCGTTCTAGACGCTCATAGAAAGTATCTTTGGTCACATCGTCCTTCTCTTCCGCGAGATGTTGAAGAACCTCGCTTTTATGCGGATTGTAGCTAGACGTTCATCCCCCGGGGTGAATGCCAGGACTCGGCCTTTATTCGTATGAGGACATCAACCAGCTGGGCAGAGGCGCTTTCCCAATTAAGGGCCCGGACATTCCAAGAGCATGCCCTTAAATCATTATCCTTAAACGTTTGCAGTCGGTCGTCATCAGAAGTGGGGTGTCACATCCGAGACTTTCGTCAATTTTTCATTGGTACATCATTTTTATATGGTGGGTCCCAAACCCTACGTACAACCGCAGAAGCGGGCTTCGCCTTCTCACTTTAGTTCACCTCCAAACGGCTGTTTGTTGGCTATCCAGAGGATACTTGGTCTAAAACCAGAAGTCGTAAGCTGCTGGAACCAGAATCGTTTCTGGCCAATTCCAAGTGAATGGCAATCAGACACTTTCCTTACTTACGTAAACTTCTACACATGATCCCATCCCAATAACCAAGTAGGCCTTCTGAAATGTTACTTTGTCTTACATACATTTATATATTGGCGATGTTTGTTCAAATGATGACTGGACAAGAAATATACACTTTTACTGTAATGATGCCACCGAAAATTTAAATGTGAACTGTATAAAAAATAAAATACGGGAATAGCACTGCTTAGCACAGAAGTCGTATTTTAGTGATAAGATTGTTTCCTGGTACTGACATTTAATAAAACCGGGTTAATTCTTCCAAGCCCCATATACTTAATTTAAGGATTTTGTAAAAGTGGCATTGGTTTCTCGATAGCACTTACTGCTTAATTAATTTCCTACACCACTAAGTAATCAATACTTAAATGTAGCCTAACCCACCAGCGTTTGTTTCTACTTCTAACGCCAATGTCAACAAACCACAACTACCACGACCCAACAACCATTCGACTATTAGTGGCCACAACGAATGCGCAGTAACTGCGCTGAAATAAATAAGAGTTGTTTCCGACACAAAAATAAAAAAATAATAATTTGAAGCAGCCCAAACGTATGCCATTAGGAATGCAAACATCGTGATGAAACATCGATTGTTCGTTGTATCGATGTTTCTTCAAACAACATCGAAATCAAAAACATCGGCCATTGAAACATCGATGTATCGAAACATTGATGGATTTTCGAACTTTGAGCATAATTACAGAACCATAAATAAGTGAAATACAGTAGTACTCCTTTAGTTGATATATATTTTAGCTACCTATTAAAACCTTTTCTCAATAAATAAAAGATATATATAGTTTTTGAACAAACAACAAATTATTTATTTAAAACAGGATTTAAAAATTACAATTTGGAAAGTCTTTTCCCTGTCAAGCGATTTCTTTGCTGTGTGATCGTTGCTCCAGCTGTAGAAAACAGTCGTTCAGTAGGGACTGAAGTGGCTACAATGGGTAAATATTTCAAAGTTTGTTTATACAATTCAGGAAATACATTTTTCATATCATCCCACATTTCTGTTGGATTCTGATTGATAGAAGCAACAGCTGATCCAAGATACGTTTGCACTTCAACTTCCGTTGTTGTAATAGCAGATAATCTGGAAAACGTACATTTCATATTTTGGTGGGCTAACTGTTTATGATCCAAATATCCAAATAAACGGGTTTTCTGTTGCAAACTCATCCGAAGATTCCGACGTACTAACGCCATTATTTGCATTCTTTATAAAACTATTTAAATACAAAACTGTTTTGTTTTTAGCCAGTGCATCTTTAAAATGCAAAAAATTTGAACCTCGGATCCAATACAGTAGGCAACGCCAGAACTGAATTAAATTCAAGTTTGTCAAATCTCTTATCCTACAATAGCATCTTGAGCTGAAATTTTTGTCAGAGCTTCCGTTAAACAGCTTACTAAACGTATAACATTGCTAATGGTAACGTAGGTATCAGCCGAAATCTCCCTAGTCACAATTTCAAAACACTTTAATAATTCAATCACCTCCTTAATTTTGTTCAGCTCGGAGGCATAGAGGGTATAGAGGGTGCTTCTGGGCGAGTGAGC
The DNA here is from genome assembly GCF_028554725.1 of Zeugodacus cucurbitae. Lineage (NCBI taxonomy): Eukaryota > Metazoa > Arthropoda > Insecta > Diptera > Tephritidae > Zeugodacus > Zeugodacus cucurbitae. Next base: position 27,096,294 of record NC_071669.1, read on the forward strand.
GGTACTTCACTTAAAATAGGGGCTAACTGGACAAATCTCTCTAACATACAAAAACATGAATTCCATCGCGTTCTTACGTCATTTTCTTGGTATTACTTGTAGAAAGTCCGGTGTCTATTTGTTTCTTCCGCAATTTATCACTGGCATTAACAATTTTTTAATAACCTTAACAATGTCGCGCACCTTAGTTATCAAAGCTGATACTTCCGTGGACTTAACTATTGATTGCGTTACAACCAAATTAAGCGCGTGTGCGAAGCAGAGTTTTAGTTTTTTTCGGCAAACAAGCTTTTATTTAATTTCATCATGGTTGAATCATTATCAGTTACACAAGCAGAAACTTTATTTATGGAAACGTTCCACTCGTTGAAAAGTTTAAACATAGTTTCTTCTAAATAAGCTGCTGTATGACTTTCATGCAGTCCGATTACTCCTAACGACCCACTCAACAAACGTAAATTGTCCAAAAAATGAATTGTTACCCCAAGGAACGATTGATTTTTCATTGTCTCCGTCCATATGTCATACGTTAGACAATAACTGTCGCACTTACGAATATACTCTTTGAAAATTGAAGACAGCGCATTTTTCATCCACTCGTAATTTTATTGTTTCTCTACTTGGAACTTTAAAAGGCGGCACCAGTTCTTCATCTGCAGAAAACCTTTTCCTTCTGCAGTGGAAAATGGCTTGTTGTCCATTATAATATATTTCACAATTGCTTCAGTAATTTTCCTTGATTTAGGGCCATCTTGATAAGAAATACTTTTGACCTGCTCAAAAAAATCTTTCACATTAGGTTGGATCAGCGCTGGCAACTGATCCGATGTGGCGGTAGCATCTGAATTTCTTATGAAGAATCTCCAGACCTTGCTTTTTAATTTTGAAGGCAGCATTTTTAAAATCTGAAATATTATGTACATATTTAAACGTCTAATGCAATTATTAACATACAGAGGTGTCAAAATTATTTACACATCGGACGATTTTTTACAAGTTTCACAGAAAAAGCTTGTGCGTGTTGTTGTTGTTGTCGCAGGGTAACAAAATGCTATGTTGTTGTAAACCTTGATCTATTTCTGAGAGAATGAAGTCAGTTTGCCAAGAATAGCAAGAAATATGGCGGAGATATAAGCAAATGATCTACAGAGTCGTAGTAGTCAAAAGTATTTACACACAACTTGAGCTCTGTTATCCTGTTCTTATTTAATGATAATTTTTAAATTTTAATGTTCAGTATAAGTTCCTATTCTAAGGCGATAAATTCATAATTGGTAACATTACCATTGGCATCAATAACAGCCTGCTTTATGGTCCGAATTGATTCAACCCAATTATGCGCTACGTTAACAGTTAATTTAGACTAAATGTCGGTAATTTCGGCGTTTTCGGTTATTATATCAATTGTCCTCTGATATTTAATGAAAGATCAAACATTTTGACTAAAGTTTTGGTCAGGGCTGTGCGGAGGTCAACTTGATTTGCTTCATTTAAAACTTTTGTAGGTAAAGATCCTTTTTGAAATGGAGCATTGTCCTGTTGTAAAATGTAGTAAATAGTTGGAAAAGGCCGACTAACCACTACAATGGCATGGTCATGTGAATTTTGATATATCCGGATGATTTAGGGTCTCTAAATTAGTAGCAAATCTCCAAAACTTTAGTAAGGAAAACTTCCTCAAAAAATCAGCATGTCACCTCCGACTCTATTTAGCGCCTAAACTGCATATTTCTTATTTTCACGTGGTAAATGCATAAAGCGTTTGCAAAACAAGCCATGGAATCAAAATTCAGCATTATCTGCCCATGACAAGCTTAATGATCTAATTTAAGTCAAATGACTGTCATATCGCTTTTTTATTTTCAGAAATATTGACCAATTTTTGTCAAACGTCAGGTATTTCTGTTAACTTTTTTAATGTCCTGAGCAGTGTAAAGCAGTGTAGCATCCTTGACTATTCATGCAATATGCTGATTCGATGCTGGTGCAATATTAACAGGACTAATTGTGGGATTTTGTATGACAGTTCCTACTAGTCTTCTGCATTCTCTTTGACTTATCACAGGTTTCCGCCCAGTTCTCTTTAAACTATCCTTGTAATTGGTCGTGTCCTTCTTTTTAATAACATTATAAACAGTGTTCCCTCAAATTCTATAAATTTTAACTAACTCCGAAGCCGAAACCCCAGTCTTAAACTTAGTAACAGTCTCCGATCTAGTTATAATCGATAATTCCTTTGTTGTCGGCATTTTAATTTTAAGGCTGATTTTTATATTTTAAGGCTGAGTTATGTTGTTATGAATGCAATAGAATCCAATTACTACTATTGCTCAAACCAAATCCAAGGACAAAGGCTAAATCGCTGTGTGTAAATATTTTTGACACAAAAAAATGTGAGTAAATAGTTTTGACTACTAAGAGTCATCGTTTAATTTGCCCATTTCTCTATTATATGTACAAATGTCCACCTATTCTCACCAAACTAACTTCTTCCTTTAGGAATTGATGAAGGTTTCCAACAACATATGATTTTGTGGAATGGCATCAACAACAACAACAAGAAAAAACTTTTTGTGTGAAACTTGTAAAAAAACGTTCGATGTGTAAATAATTTCGACTACCTCTGTATATTTTATATTCACTACACCTAAAATATACCCTGCAAGACAGCGGTAACTGCACAAACACAATCAAACTTTTTCAGCTGTTTACACATACAATTACAACACTTTCATTTGTTTACTATTTGGAATTGAATTGGAGAAAGCTTTAGTTAGAACGAGAAAATATATTGCCACTGTAAGCATATTGATATAATAACATGCTAAAAGAAGACAGATATTACATTAAAAAAAAAGAAGCACTGAAATTGAAGCGGCAATTTGACCATTTTATAAAAAAATTGGCGCTTGAAGAGGTAAGGTTATTTTTGGTTAAATTTTATTATTAATATTAATTGATTGGTATTTTTATACAGGAGTTACATACAGTGAGTCACAGTCAAAAGTATCCACTTGAGTTTTTTATATTACAAATACGATTGGTGATAGTTAATTATTAATTTCAATTTTATTGTTTTTTATATTTGAGCACTAACGTCTTAACTTACAATTAATAAAATAAAATTAACAATATTTGTGTAAATTCTATATAAATAAAATAATAATTGTAAAACAAAATCAATTTCAACCTCACAGTGAAAAGTATCCACTGGCAATACTTATAACTTTATAACTGTTAACAGTTATTTCTCTCATGAAATGACAAGCAAAATATTGGATCAGTTATTTTCTTACAGTTTCAGTTATTTTTTTACACACATAAGTTTGTCCATTTTGAGGAATTAAGACCATGGGACGCCACACAACGATTGTCGAAAGAAAATTAGTCATTCATCATGCTGAACTAGGAAAATCGCAACAAAAAATTGCAGAAATACTCAATATTACTAGATCTGCTGTCCAAAAAATTATATTGAGGCATAAAACGGAGAATCGTATCTGCAACAAGCCGAAAACCAGCGAGAAAAAAATGTTCACTGAAAGAGACGAAAAGTGGTTGCTTCGACAGGTGGCCGATAATCCGAAGCTTAGTGCACCTAAACTTGCTGAAATCGCGGAGAAATATCTAAACAAAAAGTGTAACCCAGAAACCATTCGGAGAATCTTGCGTAAGAATGGTCTTCATGGTAGAGTTGCACTAAAAAAGCCATTCATCAATCCGAAAAACCGCCAAATTCGATTGGAGTTCGTTCAGGAACATGAAAAAAAGGATTTTGAATTCTGGAAGTCAGTTATTTTTGCCGATGAAAGCAAGTTTAACATGTTTGGGTCGGATGGACCAAGTAAGATATGGCGTAGGGCGAATAAAGCCTTGGATCCTAAACACACAATTCCAACCGTAAAACACGGAGGAGGCTCTGTAATGGTATGGGGTTGTATGAGTGCTGCCGGCGTAGGAAATCTAGTTTTTATCTAAGGAATCATGGATAAGATGTATTATTTAAACATTCGGAAAGATAATTTGCAGAGTAGTGCCGAAAAATTGGGGTTGGGGGAACATTCCAATTTTATCAAGATAATGACCTCAAACACAAACCCACATTGTTCGAGATTGGATGCTTTATAACTGTCCAAAAGTGATTCAAACACCTCCCCAATCCCCGGATTTGAATCCTATTGAAAATTTATGGAGTATTTTGGAGAAAAATATTAGAAGTCATAACATCTCAAGCATACTAACTCTGAAAAAAGCATTGCAAGAAGAATGGGAAAAAATTCAATCTTCTTACACTGAAAATTTGGTTAAATCTATTCCAAAAAGGCTCAAAGCAGTAAAGGACAATAAAGGATATCATACCAAGTATTAACCACCTACGAAAATCCTATTTTCAATAAAACTTTTATCGTGGATACTTTTCACTGTGAGGTAGAAATTGATTTTGTTTTACAATTATTATTTTTTTATTTTGAATTTACATAAATATCGTTAATTTTATTTTATTAATTTTAAGTTAAGATGTTAATGTTCAAATATAAAAAACAATAAAATTGAATTTAATAATTAACTATCAACAATCGCATTTTCAATATAAAAAACACAAGTGGATACTTTTGACTGTGACTCACTGTATATAAAAGAATTTAATTCAAAAGGTAAGTGTGATTTGTGTTTATCTAATAAATTGTGTGTTTTTACTAATAAAGTTTTAATGAAATTGCAGGAAAAATCAAGGCACAAAGACCGGGACTTGTTGCAAAAGAAAATGTAAGTTATTTTTAAATTATCTTAATTAATACCTATTTATTATTATATTTAAAGCGTGTAGGTAAAAAGTGATAAAAAAAAAATGAATTTGGTATACAAGCTGTTGGTACCCAACTCATTTAAATATGTGCGTTTGGATGTCAGAATAGCTGCTCGTTTGCAGAATGCTGAACATATTAACCTCAATGGTTAAATAAAAAATTTTAATTTTGTGGTTAATTATTTTAAAGTGAAATTATTTAGGGAGTAACTAATTATTTAAAAGTATAGACAAAATTTTGTACCAATTGCTGTATCTTGAAGTTAACGTTGTCAACATTAAAATATTTTGCTGCCAAAGTGTCGGGATTACTAAATCAGATTAATACATTTTGTATTTGGTTGCAGTTGTATTCCACTGCTCCTAAAAATATTATTTGTGCTGAGAAATCAATTTGAAGTTCCATCATATGTTATTTTCATTGTAAAAAGAACATAAAGTTGTCCAAATAATATGCATCCAATTTGAATCAAAGCGGTCAAAGAAGTAGTGGGATGTGTTACGCCCATTGTCAATTTTTTTAGTGAAGTTTAAGGATGAGCTAAGTTATATTAGGATATCCAGATTATATTATCGCTTGAACAATTGTTTGATCGGACAGAAAGTGTATAAATCCTAATACGCAATCATACGCAAAAAGAGCTTTTTTTTTAAAATTCGTCAAACATCCGAAATGAAATAAAAACTTCTTATATTTGCAGTGTGAGCGAGATAAAAGGATTGTTGCATTAGAAAAGCTTTTTAATTGTTTTTAAAGCTCATTTGCTAACAATTTTCGCGCCAATTTACGTAGCATTTTTCGGAAAAGTGAATAATGACTCGAAGGTGAGGTTTATATTTTTATAAATAGCAAGCGAGGAATTTGTATATCTTAAAATGTGTATAAACTTAAAGCTAAAACCCTAAGCTACCAAATGAATATAAAGTGCAGTGAAAAATTGAGCTCCGAAAGTGTTTTAACTATTTGTAAACTATTGCGTATGTTTTATCATACGTAAACGCTAGCCCAGTTTTTGCTATATGAAAATAATATCTCTTTGTAGACAAGCAACAACTGAGGAGATAGTTGGATGGCTCTAAGATTTAAATGAAGATGATAATGCAGAGATTATAGAGGCGAGGAATAGGTTTGAAAAAATACATCGCTACCTTCATTTCAATGATAATACACAAATTGATTCGAATAGTAAGGCATTCAAAGTTCAGCCTGTTCTTGATCATTTAAATACAAAGTTTAAAGAGCTTGGAAAACCCTTTGTAAATTTATTTTCTGTAGACGAATCGATGGAGCCGTATTTTGGTAAGTATTCTTTCAAGCAGTTTATACGAGGAAAACCAAATCGCTATGGATACTGAAGAGTTGTTAAGAAAAATATAACAGTGGTGGGAACGATTCGCTCGGACTGTATTGAAAATGCTCCTTTGAGCAGCATGAAAAGAGAACTCCGTGGTACTTGTGAAGCACTAAAATCTAAAAATATTACCCCAGTTAGGTGGAATGATAACAATAATGTCACCATTGCAACAAATTGTAAAAACGACAACAACCGGATTATGCAAAAGATATGATCGACAACAGAAAAACAGACAAGACGTAAAGCAACCAGTCATTATCAAGGAGTATAATTCGGGAATGGGTGGAGTCGATCTCTTTGACCAGCAAACGGCAGCGTACCGAACTCGGAATCGGTCAAGAAAATGGTATTTGGGGATTTTCAGATTTTGCTTAAATGGTGCCGTTGTAAATTTATGGATATAATTTCGGCTTGCACCCAGATAACTGTTTCTACAAATATCATGTAAACTGAGTCAGCAACTAAATCTGAAAATTAACAGAGAATATGTCATTAAATATATAAATACGATGTCAATTTGAACTCAAAAGTTATAGTGATGTTTACATTTTATTTTCATATAGGCAGGTCTCCTCAATTAATATTCACTTATGTACATATTTAAATGCCTTCATATCATAATTGATATTTATGGTTACAATTGATAGTTATATTTAATAACATTTTATACTAATATTTTCGTTTATGCAATATAATACTATAATGCACATTCTACATTCATATCTATTAAGCATATTATGTACATACAAATATCATCTAATAATTAAATATAAACCATCGTTGGCATTATATTTTTAAAAGGCTATTTGTAGTTTGAACGCTGAGTTTATTTCGATTATTTTCAATTTCAGTTCATTAATCTATATATTACTTAGGCTTTTAATTTTACATCAAACTTCAATTTTTCTTCGGCATTAAGTAAAATATATTCTGCATAGAATAATCGAAATTTGAAGCTACTATTGCAAAATTTCGGAAATTAAATGAATCTGAGCAAGAGGTTTCAAATGACTTTGATAGGAGTCAGTTAGATAATAATGATGATATTCCTAGTACCAGCAGAGCAGCTGATGATAGGCTTGATGTATTAAATGATTAATGGCTTGCCATTATGAGCTAAAACTTTGTTAGGTACAACTAGAGAAAGAGTTAGCGTGGAAATTATACCAGGTGAAAAATTTTTATATTTTGGAATAGAAGAAAACTTAAATAGTATAGAATTTGATATTTTAGAAAATTGTGAAAGGATAGATATTGTCGTTGGTGTAGATGGGCTTCAATTGACAAAATCGTCTAAAAATTGTGTGTGGCCTGTAATGGGTTCCATTGTAAATTTTCCTAATGTTAGTCCGTTTTTAATTGCTTGCTTCCAAGTAAACCAAATAACCCAGACGATTTTCTCAGTTTTTTGTGTTGAAGTAGGTTTTCTAAGAGCTAACGGACTGAAAGTAGGTAGAAATCAGGAAAGCAAACAGTTCGATATTAGGTCCTTTACCTGTGATTTTCTAGCCCGCGCCTTTGTGACTGGGGTTATATCGCATACATGAAAACATTGTTGTCCGAAATGTGTATGTTCAAGCCGTTATATTAAAGGTAGAGTTAGTTTTTCAACAACTGTGGGATTATCGCGTAGTGGTGATAGTTTTAGAAATAGGAGAGATAGGGAACACCACAGATTAGATTTTAGGGATAAAGAAATTTTATTGGAATCTGCAAATTTTAATATGGTTTCACAATTTCCTTTGGAACCAATGCACTTGGTAGATTTAGGTATAACCAAAAAAATATTGAAATTGCTTATTTATAAGGGAAATATAAATATAATGAACGAGAAGCTGCGTTTTTTGGCAAAATTTGTGCCTTCTGAATTTGGTCGCAAAGTGCAAGATTTTAATGAAATAAATAATTGGAAATCCACAGAGTTCTGACAATTTTTGCTGTACACAGGTGCATATATTTGTTTTGAAAGACTGCATTAATGAAAACCTTTACTATAATTTTCTTTTGCTACATGTCGGAATTAGAATACTTTCTTGTGAGCAGTCAGATGAACATAAAATAAATGTAGCTGAAAAAATTTTACATGAATTTGTTAATTTGTTTTCTAATTTACACGGCGAACACTTAATTAGCTTTAATGTACACGGGTTATTCAATCTAGCTGACTGCGTAAGACAATTTGGGGCGATTGACAGCTTCTATGCATATAAATTCGAGAATTATATGCAAACTTAAAAAATAAAAAAAATAAAAAAGCCGGATAAAGTATTGCAGCAATTAAAAAATAGATATAATGAAAGAAAAAATTCGTTTGCGGTTTGTAATAAAATTTCTAAATTTGGGTTGTTTTCGTTAGATATTAAAAAATATTAAGATAGTTTTTGTTATTCTGATGTAATCGGGCATATAAAAATTATTGGTGAGAAAATTGAGGGGGTGGTTTTGTAGGACTTCTTTTATCTGAAACTAGGGAGTATTTTCAGGAGCCAATTGCCTCTGCTGGTGTAGGTATAATTGTAGCTAGTATTTCAGAGATTGAGGTAGTTGTAAATAGAGTAGATATTAAATATAAGTATTTTTCTATACCTTTATATGATAAGTTTCTATTAATTCCATTAATACATCATTTATTTAATGACTTTCATTAGAATGAATTTTGAGGATTTAATAACAGAGGAAGTCGAATCTGAAGTGGAATGCTCGCAAGCGTTCAGCCCCGTTAAAGGTTGTATTAAAGTAAAAAATATTATATTTTTAATGATAATTTTTTTACAGTACAAGTATTTCAAAAACGGCACTACGATCTTTGAGCCCCTCAATACAATCTGTCAACATCTGTGGTACAGACTGTGTCATCTGGCGGCCATGCAGAACTTATGGATAAACTCAAGGCAATTGAATCACGACAAATAGCCGATTTTCAATTTGTATAGGAGCATATTACGGCCATTCGGAAGGTCCTAAAAGAGAACGTAAGGAATACAATTTTATATTTATTAAACAAAATAATTTATACTACATTTTCTAGATTCCGGAAAAAGCAGAGATACAAGCTCAAAGCAAAATACTGCGCGAATGTTGCGTTATAGCGGCAAAAACGCAGCATTCCATCAGCCGCATCACCGGTGACATGGAGGGCGAAGAATATCTGGAGCTTGCTTCAAAATTGCCCATTTTATCGGAGGAGCATCTGAGCTTTGTCGAAGACAAGCTAAAAACAAAAGAAAGCACAGATGCTCTGGTAAATAATTTTTAACTTTGAAATATAATATGATTTTAATTTAATTTATTGGTATTTATTTCTAACAGATGCGGCTGGTGGTAAAGTCAAAAGGTGCCAAAGGCACTGTAGATGGCGTACTGCGTGGCCTCTTTGCAGATGATTTAATGCACCACTATAATCTTGTGGGGCGCAAAGAAAAAAGCCTTGCTGGAACTGAAAAGCGTAGGGTTGGTTTTTGGTAAGTTTTTTTTTTTAAATATGAATATAGAAATATTAATTAATTAAATTTTTCTTTCTAGATGTATTTTCAGAGAAAGGAAAAAACACTGTAAACGGGGAGCTGTGACGTTATGTGGACTTAAGCCACAATAGATTTAAACAAAAAGAACATAAGCTTAGATCTAAATTAATTACGTAGATTTAGTTTTAATTTTAATATTTATTTGTATATATTAGTTATAAGTTATATATATTTTATATTTAATTTAACATTTATTTGAATATATTAGTTATAAGTTGTATATCGTCACCTGAAATGCAAAATAACGTATCATCAAAAAATTCGAAATTGGGTTTTTATTGATTACGATTCAACACATCATATTACATAAGTGTCAAAAATTTTAGGCTTCTGCGACCCAAAATACCCAAGTTATATTAAAAATTCAAAAAAACGTATCAACAAGTGCATGCTTTCCTTAAACAATATAACGTATCATCACTAATGTAAAAATAACAAAGTATTTTTTTTTTTTTTATAACGGAGTTAGCCTTGATTTATTGTTATGTTTGTTTCTATTAGTTATGTTTAATGTGCTTTGGTGATATAATTTAAATCGTTTTTATACTGAAAGTTATAAAACAGGTAAAACAAGAAAAGTGTTGTGAAATAATAAGATGTGTTCCATAATTAAAGATGCTGAAAATAATAAAGAAAATGTGCAAGGTTGTAAAAAAATTAACAAAAGGGAAGAAAATATAAAAAATCGAATGTATGGTAAACAATATGACGGCTTATCAAAAGGAAATATTTGCGAAAGGAAACCACGAGAAATAAAAGCAGCATGCACATCTAATTATTGTGTACAAAGTTCAACTCGGCATTGTTCTCTTTATTCAGAAAATGTGCGGAAGGAGATATTTGAAAATTTTTGGCAAATGTCATGGGACCAAAAGAAAGTTTATGTAACTAGGAGTATTGAAGTTCATGCTAAAAAGCGGATTTATGTGGAAAATTCCCGAACGTTCATATTCAAAATCCTATTTTTTGCATCATAAAAGAGTACGTCATCAAGTGTGCAGTAAAATGTTTTTGTCAACCCTTGGTATTTCGGAAACTATGGTAAGAAGTTGGTTGAGTTCCAGTGAACTTTATAGCACTCAATTGGGTCCTGAAAATAAAAAAAATTTGCAAGTGGAAAATCGAAGAAACACAATACGGGAAAAAAACCTATCAAGATAGATTAAATTATTTAATTAAATGGTTGGAAGACATTCCGAAACTAGAATCCCATTACCGACGTCAGTATACAAATAAATTGTATTTTCAATCAGAATTTAAATCGTATGCAAATGTGTATGAAGTTTATTCTCGAGACTGTAAATCGCATAATGCAAATGATATCGCTCCTATATCCTTCCCAAATTTTATGAAATTTTTAAATACAAATAATTTATCGATTTTTAAACCAAGAAATGATATGTGTAACACTTGCATATCTTTCGAATCAAAAAATATCTCAGTGGAACAATATGATGTCCACAGAAAAGATATAAGGGAAATGAGAGAAGAAAAAAATAATGACATTGAAAGTGCTAAAGCGGGCTTATGCTCTTTATTATGTATGGACATGCAAGCGGTAAAGCTTATTCCGCAGTCAAAGGCAAATGCATCTTATTACAAAATGAAACTTCAAGTTCATAATTTTACTATATATAACGTTATTACTCATAAATCTGACAACTATGTCTGGGATGAAACTGAAGGCAGTCTTGTTGCTTCGACTTTCGCAACAATTGTAATAAAGCACATAAAGAAAGAAATACTTAATACCCCAAACATCCATCACTTTATTATATATTCTGATGGTTGCTTTTATCAAAATCGGAATGCAGTATTATCCAATGCCTTAATATAGTTTTGTGTAGTAAACCACATTACCATTGAGCATAAGTATTTAGTCGTAGGGCATACACAAATGGAATGTGACTCTACTCACTCATTAATACAACGCAAAATGAATAATAAACAAATTAATTTGCCCTCCCAACTAGTTCAACTAATGAAAGACGCACGAAAAAATCCATATCCACTAGTGGTTCATCACCTACAACACAGTTATTTCCTGGATTATGAAAATCTTCCAAAGCGGTATTCATCTATTCGACCAGGTAAACAATTTTACATCTATTTACATACGTACATGCACAAAACTTTGACAAGTTTTATGCTCAGCTTTCTATTCTATTTTTATTTACTTATTTAAAATATTTATGGATTTTTAAAATAAGTAAATTATTTTATTTTATTATATATTTGTTCTCTCAGGTAATAAAGTTGGAGATCCTACAGTAAATATGATTCGTGCTTTGGCATATGATACAACGGGATCCATATATTACAAAACCTGTTTTAAGGACGAGTATCAGCTTCTTCCAAAAAGGACTACCAGAAATTTTGAAATTCAGCAGCCTAATCTTTTGCACCCGCAAAGGTTAACGATATCCAAGAAGAAATGGCAACATCTGCAGGACCTAAAGGCTTTGATTCCAGCAGACTGTCATTACTTTTATGATAATATACCTTTTGAATAATTAATTGTTTAATAAACAATTATTAAACATTGTTCTCATTTTGACTTGAAATATTTTAATTTTTTTAGTACTTATGTACATATTAATAATAAAAATAACATGAAATATGGAAAACTTGCACCTGTTTTTATTTAAAATTAAAAAAAAAGTATTAATATTCCAATTTTAAATTTTTATACAAATTTAGATTGATCATACGTTATTTTGATTCAGAAATGAAAATTCAAAATAACGTAAGACACCTACTATAAAATTAGCAGAATTTTTTTTTTTATTTTTTTCCTAAAATATACTTATAGTGTTATGTTAATTCAGATTTGAAAATTTTGTTTCAATATCGCAAGTGGTTTTCTTTTTATACGGTTTTTTGCTTCTCCTGTAAACTTACGAAAAGTGATGTTACGTTATTTTGCATTTCAGGTGACGATATATTAGTTTTAATTTAAATATTCAAATATATTTGCATATATTAAATTTCATTTTTATATATTTTATATAATATAAATTTAAATTAACATTTTGTTATTACTGAATCAATTTTTATTGTGTAGTTCTATTATGTATTATTTTATATTCATTATTAGTGTTGTTTTTCTATTTTAGATGTTAGATGCCTGGATGCTTGGATGCTACTTTGGAGGCTATAATATTTAAACGCAACGTATCGAAATTTGGGTAATACAATGAGATAATTAATTGCATATATAAATCAGCTAATTCTTTTCTTATTTTCCAGGTTATTATATTTGTTCCTGCTATTCCTGCAAGGAGCACAGGACGACAGGGCTTTATTTCGCCTCAAAATTTTCCTGTAGGCCTGAGGAAAGGGAATTTCTTGATATTTCGTTAGTAGGTTTGCGTAAGGTGTATCCAGTCCACACCCAACAATGCTAAAATACATACATGTATTTAGATTAAGAATAAAATAAGATTATATATCATTTGAATTCTTAAATTAGAACATAAATTGCATAATTATAATAATTTATATATAATTTTTTTTTTCAATATTTCCTTATTTATTGAATCTGCTTTTACTTTAAGCCTAACAACAAGTTATAAAATCTTAAATCTATTTAAAAACTAGACAAGCTCAACCAAGTGATTGAGCTGTATTGGTGAAACGTTGCTCTTTAGTTCGCAGGCATATCCCTTCTTTTTAGGCGTGTTTGATCGCAGGAATGTACTAAAGCATTAGCCAATGGGTTTGGGTGATCACGGAGTTTAGATAAATATTTCAATCTGCTGTCCTCTACTTCTTTCTTTACCATAGGGATACCAAGATCTTTATGGATATTTTCATTGCGCATGTACCATGGTGAGCACGTGATTGATCTAAGCAACTTCGATTGGAACCTTTGTATTATATCAATATTAGTTGCACAGGTCGTACCCCACAGTTGAATGCCATACATCCAAATTGGCTTTATGACCGCATTGTATAAAAGCACTTTGTTGTCTAAGCTAAGTTTAGAGTTTTTATTTAAAAGCCAATTTAAATTTGCAGCTCTTATCTTCATGCACGTTATTTTACTAGATATATGTTTTCTCCACGTAAGCCTTCTATCTAGGTGAATACCAAGATAGGTAACTTCATTCGCTTGAGGCACTAGAATATTGTTCATTTTTACTGCCGGGCACGTTTTTGGTCTTAGGGAAAATGTAACATGCTTGCACTTTTGTTCATTTACATTTATAAGCCAGTTTGCTAGCCATTCTTCGACAGAACTTAAGTGCTTCGCTAATATTCTTGATGCTATAATGGGGCATTTGTTACGACTCACTAAAGCTGTGTCATCCGCAAAAGTTGATGTCAAAACATTATTAGCAGTTGGAAGATCAGCTGTATATATGATGTATAGAGTTGGGCCTAAAACACTGCCCTGTGGTACTCCAGCCCTTATTGAACGTTCATCAGATATAAAATCACCTACTTTTACAGCAAATTTTCTATTTTTTAAATAGGACTCCAAGGTTTTATGCAATTGGAAAGGTAAACTTTTTTTAATCTTAAACAAAAGTCCTTCATGCCACACTTTATCAAACGCCTGAGCCACATCTAGAAATATAGCAGAACAGTACTCTCTATGTTCGAATGCCTTCCTAATTTCGTTAGTAATTCTATTTACTTGCTCTACAGTGCCATGTTTTGCACGAAAACCGAATTGGTGCGTTGGTATAACATTATTTTCATGAAGGAAAGGAGACATCTTTGATAGTAACACTTTTTCAAATATTTTAGAAAGACAGGGTAGGAGACTGATTGGTCTGTATGAAGACGGCTGTGTCAGGTCTTTCCCCGGTTTATCTATCATGATTATCTGCGACTTTTTCCATGAAATAGGATAGTATCCGAAATTAAAAATTGCATTAAAGAGCAAGGAGAGCACTGTTAAAGCAATGTTTGGTAACTCAATTAGCATTTTTGGAGTAATATTATCGTGGCCTGACGATTTTTTTTGGATTAAGCTCTTTTATGATACTAAGAATTTCAGTAGTTGAAGTCTTAATAGACCCAAGCGACTCGTTTGCGGTATTGTGGATGATTGGCAACTTAAAATTGTTCTTTGGGCAATTTGATTGAAATACCTTTTCTAGGTGATTCGCAAAACAATTTGCCTTATCTTCGTCACTTCGTTCCCATTTTCCACCCAAGCCTCTTAAAGGGATGTTGGAGTCGACTGGAGGCTTCGTAGACTTTTGGGCTTTCCAAAGGGAGTTTCGTTTACTTGAATTTGGACATAGTTTCTTTATATAATTTTGAGTGTTATATTCTTCCTCGCTTTTAAGTGCTTTTTTTAGGTTACGCACAGCAGATTTCAGTTGGAGCTGAGTAGAAGGGGAACGATTTACGTCTAGCTCGCCTTTTTTCATTTACAAGCTTTTCAATTTCGCTATTAGTGATTTTTCGGCGACCAAGAGGCTTATAATTCTTATTTGGTGTTGCTGAGACTGCTGCATTAGTTATTATATCATTGAGTTCTCTTATGCCTTCGTCAATGTCACATTCTGTGTTTATTTTTAGATCAATATTAATGTGGCTACTTACGTATTTTTTGTATTTTAGCCAGTTCGTTTTATGAGATGTTAGGCCCACTTTCGTTTCAACAAATATGGGTTGTTCACATAACTTTATTAGTACAGGCGAATGATCAGAAGATAGATCAGTACATGTATCAGCTGTCATAAGCGATCTATCTATATTTTTGATTACAGCGAAATCAATTAGATCTGGTATTTTGTTACGATCACTGGGCCAGTATGTTGGCTTGCCAGGAGATATTATATCAAGATTATTATACTTATTCATAATAGTGTTGTACAGCTGGCGTCCTTTCGGATTAATAAGACGTGAACCCCAGTACCTGTGTTTTGCATTATAATCTCCACCTGCTAGAAATCTATGACCTAGCGTACCAAAAAAGTCTTTAAATTCTCTATCTGTAATTTTAAAACGAGGTGGGCAGTATATAGCCGTTAGATTTAAATCACAGTTCCGATTTTTTAAGGATATTGTTGTAGCTTGTAAGTGGGCTGTATCATGAGATTCCCGAGCATAGTGGTTTAACCGATTTCTAACCAAAACTGCCGTTCCACCGTGTGCTTTTCCATCCGGGTGATTTGTAACATAGAGTCTAAATCCCGGTATTTTAAAATTGTTTTTGTTTGTCAGATGAGTCTCTGATATTAGCATTACATCTATATTTTTTTCAGATAGAAATTTAATAATCTCTAATTTATGTTGGTTAACACCGTTAGCATTCCATATACAGATATTTAGTACGCTCATTTTTTACTTAATAAAGTTTGCAGCATTTGGTTTTGTGATTTTATTAAATCTAGGATCATGCTTTGCATAGTAGACATAAATTGTGTCATACATTGCGTAAGATTTATAATCATGGTTTCAATACCTCCTGTTGGTGGATTTTGTGGTAGTTGCATTTGTACCGTGTTGCCTTTTACAACATTGGCATAGCTCCCTTGTACTGCAGTATTTTTAAGTATACCGGGTTTTGTAATGTGGTCTGTGATATCTATAATTTCGTTACGGGGTGTATGTAATATTTGGTTACGATGTGCTTGAATTCCCTGTGATAGCTTCGATTTTAAATCTTTGTATACAGGACAGCCCCTATAGTTAGCAGTGTGATTTCTTCCACAATTGCTGCATTTTTTAGTTAAGTCTTCTTTCTTAATTGTGCATTTGGAAGTGGGATGTGAATCTCCACATACCACACAAACACTGCGTAGGGTGCAATAGGATTTGGTATGCCCATACTCTTGGCAATTGGTGCATTGTACTGGACCATTTCTTTTGTGTGGTTCTTCTACTGTTACTCTACGGTGTAGCAAATATTTCAAGTTATATATAGGATGCGTTTCGTTTTTTTTAAGCTGGTTAGAATTCGGCATCAATTCAATTCTAAACATGGGTTGTGGTACTTTGTTTCTGTTGAAGATATTTACAACAGTTTTAATTTCAAAGCCGCATTCTTCAAGAGCTTCTTTGACCTCGCTGGAGTCTACGGAAGACTCTATGCCTTTAACTACAACAACTAAGCCCTTAGAGCTCTTAAGTTGGTAAGAATAATAGTTCTTATTTTTAGTTGACAAAAACTTAACAATGTTCATAAAACTTTTTTCAGTGTAGGACTGTATTTTAGTTTCGTCGATATTGCCTTTTTTCAAAGGCATTATATGAAAATTGTTGCTACCTACATTTTCACTTAGTTTAGCAACAAGTGCATTTGAGCTACGCTCTCGCAGATATATTGGTGGCGGTTTGGCATTGGCTGCTGTGGTGGTACCCTTCGCAGCGTCTTCCGAATCATTGCTTAATAAGGCAAATCTGTTGCCCTTTAAAATCTCGGGTTTATTCTTGAGTGGCGTGCCGCCTTGAAATTTTTTAGGATTAACCGCTGAATTTGAAGGACTTAACTTCCTTTTTATATTGACGTAGCGGTCAATGCCAATCTGAACCGATGAACATTTTTTCATAGGTACATTCTCACCCTCTTTTTTGTTTTCTTTCGCTGTCATTTCACTTGCCGGTACCTGCGTATTTGTTGGGGCGTTCTTGCTGGTTGCTAGCATCTGTGGGCTGCCGTTCTCTGTTGATTTTGTTGTTTGTAAGACCAGCTTAGGCACAGTTGGTCGCTGTGATAAAACATCCTTCTCACCGTTGCCTTGTTTGTTGGTGGGAGCTGGTTTTGCAGGCTCGACAAAGCTAAAGTTAGCATTCAGAGAATGCCTACGGCCTTGTTGGTGAGGCTGCGCTGCGCTCATAATATTGTTATTATTTACCACTCACTAGTTGTTATTTTATTATTTTATTTGTTTGTACACTGTTTTTTTGTGATTTTTTATGTTTTGATTATCACTTTCGGCGTTAATGCCTAACGCTTGCTTTAATGCACTTTTTAAGATACTTGTTTATTGTTATTATTTTTTTTTTGGTTTGTATTTTGAAAGATTTCACGGACCGCATCGAGAACACGTCCGTATGGTTTGAAAGCTCGCAATAAAAATATTATTATATATAAATAAAATTTTATTCTTGCAAAGTTGAAGTGAACGGTAGGAGTGAACGCAAGTGCAATTTTCGGTGCCGTAAAAAAGTCTAAATAACATTGTTAAACTGAATGCGAAACCGAATTTTTTGTGCATGAAATAAAGACACAGAGTCCTGGCATGGATTGAATGTGTCTTCACTTTTGTGGTTTGCGGAATCTTGTAAAAAAAAGGAAACAAAATTGCTTAAACTGAAAGCCAGTATAAGCAAGCCTGCTAGTACAGCACCAAAATCATCAAATGTAAGTGTTGATGAAGTATACAATACGGATGAAGATGAACTAGCTAAAGAAACTGAGTGGATACTCAAAAAGAAGCGATCTTCAAACAAACGTAAAGCTGATAGTTCCCCAACAAATAATAGCCCTTTGGAAAATAAAAATAATGAAAATGCGACCATTAATGCTACCAAAATTCATCGACCACCACCAATTATAATAAACGATGTTAAAGATTTTAATAAATTACATTCGAATATTACCGCTCTAACAAAAAACAAATTTTTAATAAAGCTGTTGAGTAACGGTTCCTACAAAATAAATACATTTGATCCTACTGATTACCGAACAACAATAAAATTCTTGTCAAACGAAAATATATGTAAAGGTAATGATAAAAATCAGTTTTTACACCACTCATGTGATACTCAATCCATCTTGAACGATCTTAAAGATCAAGGCTTTAATGTGTTAAATGCAATTAACAAATTTAAGTGGAAGACTAAAGAACCGCTGGATATGATTTTTGTAGTATTCGATGCTACCGAGGACATTAAGAAAGTTTATCAGATCAAAAGCATTCTTAATACCGTTATCAAGGTTGAGTCTATCAAAGCCTCTAAATTAATTCCTCAGTGCAAAAACTGTCAAGCTTTTGGACATACAAAAAACTTCTGCGGTAAGCCATCGAGATGTGTGAAATGTGGAGGCAAACATCATACAACTGAATGCTCCAAAGGCGAAAAAGATCCCGCCAAATGTTGCAACTGCGGCGATTTTCATCCTGCAAGCTACCGTGGTTGTGTCGTTGCAAAAGAACTGCAAAAAATTAGAGACCAAAAGAAAGATAATACAGTTGAGGAGAATGTCAATGCCCAGGCGAAAAACTCCGTTGCGGACAAAGGAAGGAATGAAGTAAGACCTCTCCCATCAACTTCTAAACTTACAAATGGTTAAGCAAGGTCAGGCAAATACAGTTCAAAAAAGTAGTCCGTTATCCCAAATTCTGGATAAACTAGACGAACAAGAAAAATTATTTAAGTCCATAAATCAGCGGCTCAGCGCTCTTGAATACCATATACAATTTATTGATGAACAGAAACTCTTTGAAAATAATGCTATGGAACGCCAATGGTCTTTCCAAAAGTAAAAATGAATTGGAAGTTATTCTAAACGACAGAAATATTGATGTATGTTTGTTGTCCGAAACACATTTTACGAACCATTCATTTTTAAAATTCAAAAAATTATGACTTATACCACAATCCGCACCCGGCAAACTCAGCACGAGGAGGAAGCGCCGTTTTAATCAAAAGTATTATTAAACCTTTCGAAGAAGCCCAGATTAAGACTGAAGAAATTCAAGCTACAGCAATTTCAGTAAAAATGCACAGTCAGTCATTATACTTAATTGCTCTATATAGTCCGCCGAGGCATAATATCAAAACTGATACCTATACGAGTTTATTAAAAAAATATGACGGAAGGTACATCATGGGTGGTGACTTTAAAGCAAAACACACTCATTGGGGATCACGTTTAACTACAACCAAAGGTCGAGAACTAGTGAAAGCTATACAAGTTATTGGATGCAATGTCATTTCGACAGGGAGACCCACTTATTGGCCTGCAGATGGTAGGAAATTACCAGATCTACTTGACTTTTTTGTCATCAACAAAGTATCGAAAATCAATTTACGTATTGAAGATATCTCAGATTTAAGCTCTGATCATTCACCAGTGTTACTAACTTTATGTGAAAAACCAGTAATTTCGTCTGGCACGTGTTCTTTATCTAATAAACATACTGATTGGTATAAATTAAAGACTATACTGAATAAAGTCGATTTTAAGCTAAAGCGCATATCGACAGATGCCGACTTAGTTCGTTAAGTTGAATCTTTCACAAAAGTAATTCAAAATGCTGCGTGGAACAGTACACCGAATATTCGCGTGAATCTAAGTGGAAACAAATTCCCAAAATACATCTTATATGGCATCCATAAAAAACGCAAATTTCGACGAAGATGGCAGCAAACTAGGTCGGCCGCTCTCAAAACAGAGCTTAATAGATGTACAGCGGAACAAAGAACACAAATTAGACAGTTTAAAAACTATTCCTTCAAAACGTATTTGTCCAAACTTACTGTTGATAAATCTACCGATTATTCGCTCTGGAAAGCTGCAAGGAATATTAATAAACAAATAAAACATGTCGCACCAATAAAATTAAACGAAACTGAATGGGCCAAAACGAATGCACAAAAAGCTGCAGTATTTGCAAATCATTTGAGAAACACATTTACACCTAACGATGGAGATGAACTAAACTGTGAAAATAGTTGGTTGGATCCACTCGTCAACATTTCTCCAGTTAATTGTAAAGAAATTAAAAGTCTTATCAGGAACGCAAGGTTCAAAAAAGCTCCTGGGTTTGATTTAATAACCGCAGAGATATAATGCAATCTACCAAAGAATTGTATAAAAAAATTGTTAACATTGTAAACGGCGCATTATACTTAAGATACTTTCCATCGCTTTGGAAAGTATCAGAAGTTATTATGATACCTAAGCCGGGTAAACCACTACATGATGTCACATCTTACAGGCCAATATCGCTGCTGCCAGCTTTATCGAAAGTCTTCGAGAACGTTCTCATAAAGAGGCTCAAATCAATCATAGATCGAAAACACCTTATACCATTACATCAGTTTGGCTTTCGTGATCATCATTCAACAATTGACCAGGTACACCGAATCGTTAATTTCGTTGAAAATGCTATGGATAAAAAGAACGTTTGTTCTGCGGCCTTCTTAGACGTGCCTCAGGCTTTTGATAGAGTTTGGCATTCGGGTCTACTGCTGAAACTGAAATGCATGTTACCCAAACAATATTGCGAAATAATTGCTTCCTACCTAAAAGACAGATACCTTCGCATAAAGCAAGAGGATGCATACTCAAACTTGCAACCGATAGAAGCGGGTGTTCCACAGGGAAGCGTGTTGGGGCCCATACTTTACTTGCTTTTTACAAGTGATATCGCCACTGACTCAAGTTACGTGACAGCAACATTTTGAGTCAACCTCAATATCTACCCTTCGAGTGCAAACAGCAGTCAATGCAATTACTAAATGGGCTTCCAAGTGGCGTATTAAATTAAACGATTCCAAATCAATGCACGTAGACTTTACTTTAAAAAATGGTACTCCTATACCACATCACAATAATGCTAAGTACCTAGGAATCACCCTAGATGCAAAGCTTCGCTGGAAAGAGCATGTCAAGAAAAAAAGGTGCGAGCTTGATTTAAAATTTGCTAAGTTTTACCACTTGGTCGGTAGGAGATCCACGCTTTCATCGCAAACAAGCTGATTATATACAATCAAGTACTAAAGCCAATTTGTTCCTATGGAGCTCAAATATGGGGTTGCTCAACTCAAAACTGTATTGCCTGCATTCAGCGCTTCCAAAATAAGGTACTAAGAAGTATAGTTAATGCTCCTTGGTATGTTAGATCTGCTGACCTTCATCGTGATCTTGGTGTGAATACAGTAGTTAACGAAATAACCAAACTTGCAAAGACTCACGAAATGAGGCTTATACAGCATGTAAATGAAGAGGCATCGGTACTGCTGAACGAGAAAACCGACTGAAACGTAAGAGGCATTCAGACTTAGCAAGTCAACTGTAGCAGCAAATGAATTTTTCTAACATTTAGCTTTTAATTATTATTTTTAAGTTATTAGAATTGAATTATTGTTAGTATTTAATCATTGTACGATATACTAGGTACAATTGTAATAAAAAAAAAATAACTTGCAAATGTAAAAATTTAATAATAAGTTTAAACTGCTTAAGTTTATAAGATTGTACTATCTACATATTCGATTTTGTAATGATTAAAAAAATTAAAAAACAAGAAAAGAATTATTTTTACCTGTTAGCGGAAAGATATAACAAATATAGATAACAAGCTGCTAACCAAAATAATGACCCGTACGCTAACAAATACATCTGAATAACATAGGGGTAACATAGATGCTAACATATGCTTTAGCAGAGGTAACATATATATAACATGCCAAATATGAAAAAATATGATGCCATTAACAGACTGTTAGTTGTCAAAACTTGACCAATAGGAGGCAAGTATAAGTGTTATCGTAGAACGGGACTTATGCAAAATGTAATTGGATAGAGTGAGAAGACCATTGAAAGAGTAGGGGCATAGTGTTACTTCTTTCCCACGCTTCGAACAAAAGTAACAGACAAATTAATTTTTGCTAAAGTTTAGAGTAACACAGCTGTAACATGTTAGCCGATAATTACCCGTCTTGCAGGGTAGTTGTGATTGATAACAGATGAATTCGAAACAAAACTTATATTAAACGCTCAAAAATAACTTCTTACACACATAGCACGAAATAGACTGTCACACAAACTTATTTCGTATTAATTCAACTCTCCGTATTTTACAACAAAACACATGACAGTTTTGCTAAAACCTTTCGAAGCAGATGTTTTCGCATTAATACCGAGAATAAGTGCTGCAAAGATGTGGAGTAAAATTTGAAAAACATCGATCCAGGCAACATCGATGGAAAATATCGATGCATTGTTTGCATCCATATATGCCATTGACTACAAATTGCTGTTAAATTCACATTTAGCACAACTAGCTTTAAAATTTACAAGAAAATATAACAGTTAGAGGAATGAAAGATACGAAGAGTAATTGGGTCCCTTAGGAAATTCAGTAAAATAAAAAAAGGTGTGCGCGCTATTATTCGCAGTCAATAGCACACTCTATCCATCTCAACTTCATTTTCATGTCTTACGTTTTATGTAATCAATTCTATTATATTTATATCAAGTTAAAAATGTTTAAAAAAATATATTTGTATTGTCCTTTTTGGTATTATTTTTATTTAATTCTAGTATAGTTTTTCTATTTATATCAAGTTAAAAATGTTTAAAAAAAATATATTTGTATTATCCTTTTTGATATTAATTTGTCTTTTTATTTATTTTTACTATTGTGAATGGGCTACATAAGTAAAACAAAACTTGGTAGCACTCAGCAAGCGGCGATAGAATTTTTAATAAGAGAGAAGTGACTAATCGATTGTGATTGGCGTTGAACCGTTTAGCCGGTTATAGCCGAATCGATGAGAGCGAGTTAATTCATAAACTTATGAAAGGTTTCAAAAAAATATATATTCTTTTGGTGAATGTGATCTTTATTCTTGCAAATTACATACTTAAATGAACATGTTTTCGCATTATCCTATCTATTCGTTAAGTTGATAACATATTAACTCTCCTCTCTAAAAAAAAAAACAAAATGTCCTCATTTTTATACTCTCGCAACATGTTGCACAGAGTATAATAGTTTTGTTCACACAACGGTTGTTTGTGTCCCCAAGAAATAAAGAGCTAGATATGGGGTTATATATATGTATATATAAATGATCAGGATGACGAGTGGATTTGATATCCGTATGTCTGTTCGTCCGTCCGTCCGTGCAAGCGATAACTTGAGTAAAAATTAAGATATCTTAATGAAACTTGGAACACATATTCCTTGGCACCCTGCTTTCGAAAATGGGCAAAATTGGTCCACTGCTACGCCCACAAAATGACGGAAACCCAAAACCCATAACTAAGCCATAAATAAAGTTATGAAAATAAAATTTGGAACATAGGATCACATTAGGGAGGGGCATATTTGAATGTAATTGCTTTTGAAAAGAGGGCGTGACCCCGCCCCCAATAGGTTTTTTGTATATAACTCGCAAACCAATAAAGCTATATAAACCAAACTTTCTGCAGTCTTTCTTTTAGTCATTTCCTTATACAGTCCAAAAATGAAAGAAATCGGATAATAACCACGCCCACCTCCCTTACGAAAGTTAGGTTGAAAATTACTAAAAGTGGGTTAACTCACTAACGAAAAACGTCAGATACACTAAATTTTACAGAAGAAATAGCAGAAGGAAGCTTCACTCAAATTTTTTCACAAACTTAAAAATGGGCGTGGCATCGCCCACTTATTGGTCAAAACCATATCTCAGGAACTACTCGACAGATTTCAATGAAAATTGGTATATAATATTTTCTTCACACCCTGACAACACGGTTAAAAAATGAGCGAAATCGGTTCACAACCACGACTAATTTCCTTATAACTCAATTTTGAATTCCATCTGAATCCTTCACTATATTATATATACATTAGGAACCAATGAAGATAGCGAAATAAAACTTTACACAAATACTGTATATGATCTATGGCATCACTTGTGAAAAAATTGTCGAAAACAGACTATAACTTTTCAAGGTCCCAGATATCGAACATGTTGAACTCAGGGCCTAAGGTTAAATTTTAACCGAAAATATGGGTAAATCTCTCAGATAATTTAATGTTATTCAGAGGAAATAGTTTTCTTCCAATAGTGTGTCTCTGTTCCAAAAATTATTAAAATCGGGTCACAACATCTCCTAGCTCCCATATACATAACACTAGTCTACAGGCAATATGCAACTGATTGGCTATTGGTGTTTTTATATTAAATTAGGTGTACTAATAATCAATTCATATTTAAAAATTCCGTACCACGTAAGATTTTTAAGAATTTCAAAATTATTTTTTTTACGTAGTATTAAGTAAATTTTTTGTTCTACTTGCGCCAAATCCATATATACTTTGAGTTATTTGTTAGTCGAGAGTATTTATGACATTTCTCGTATGTCTTATCTGTATTCTTTCTTGTTTATCAATTTAAAACTTGAAGGTAGTTGTATATTTATTTCAATAGCCGTGGAAAGTGAGATTTTTTGATTAAAATGTCTAAAGTACGAAAACGTGGTTGTAATACATCGACTGATTCATTTTGTTATGTTTGTGGCTTGTATACACCTAAATCTCATGCCAGATTAATAACTAAAGTGACTGAATTAGCATATCTCAAGTATTTTGGTTTTCCTATAGTGAATCAAGAACGGAATTGGACTCCTCATATTTGTTGCCAGACTTGTATGTCAAACTTAAGCCACTGACTTAATGGAAATAGATCATCAATGCCCTTTGCTATTCCGATGATCTGGTGTGAGCCGACAAACCATGCTACCGATTGCTATTTTTGTATGACAAACGTATGCGGATTTTCACAAAAAAAAAAACACAAAATTCAATATCCCGACATAAGATGAAGAAGAAAAGAAAAAAACACATTTGATCGAGCAGCCTGAGCTTAATGATTTAGTGCGTGACCTTAATTTATCTAAACAACATGCAGAAGTTTTAGCGTCAAGGTTACAGCAGCAATTTACTGGCCAAAGGTACAAAGGTCACCGCGTTTAGATACCGTAATGAAGAGTTTGTCTCTTTCTTTACATTACGAGATAAAATTTGCTTTTGTACTGATCATGCAAGTGTTATGGAGAAGTTAGGCTATCAAAATAATCCAGAAGAGTGGCGGTTATTCATAGACTCATCTAAGAAAAGTTTAAAAGCCGTTTTGCTACATAATGGCAACACTAAATCTTCTATTCCACTTTCCCACGCTGTTGATATGAAGGAAACTTATGATTCTTCTTATGTCATTGATTATGAATTGCACAAACTACAACACATACAAGTGGCAGATATGTGGTGATCTTAAAGTCATAGGACTACTTCTTGGGCTTCAAGGGGGATTTACTAAATACTGCTGTTTTTTGTGCCTTTGGGACAGTAGAGCAACAGAAAAACATTACAAAATAAAAGATTGGCCGCAAAGAGGTGATTTCGTGCCGGGTGAAGCTAACATCATGAATATACCTCTAGTTGACCCTCGTAAGGTTTTGCTGCCCCCTTTACACATAAAACTCGGATTGATGAAAAACTTTGTTAAATCTTTAGATAAGAATAGCGAAGCTTTCAAACACCTCAAAGAAGTTTTCCCGAAGTTAAGTGACGCCAAGCTAAAATAAGGAATTTTCATTGGACCCCAAATCCGAAAAATTCTGAAGGACAAGCAGTTTGAAGAGAAACTAAACCCCGTTCAATGTAAAGCCTGGATATCATTTAGAAGCACTGTCACGGATTTTTTTAGGAAACAAAAAGTCTAACACGTATGAGGAACTAATCGACGAGTTGCTGGAAAACTACCAAAGAATGGGTTGCAGAATGTCACTAAAATTCATTTTTTACATTCACATTTGAGTTTTTTTCCACAAAATTTGGGTTCTGTCAGTGATGAACAGAGAAAGTAATAGAGAATACAAGAAAAAATCGACATTTGCAAAAAGGAAATCTACAAAACAGGTTCAATAGTTATATGTAATTATTACACGATATAATTAAAGTCTTACATAAAGTAAAAACTTTTTTTATTTTTAAATTTTATCAGTATATTAGTCAACAGGGCATTTTTCAAATATTTCTCCAAAGAGACTTTTTTTTGACGTAACTGGAAAACTGTACGTGATGTTTTTTTTTACCTTCTAATTCAAACTTAGGAACCTTCAAAGATAACGATGCACGCATAGCAAAGACAGTTGCATTTTTTCGCTTTTTATTTGTAGATTTGTGTAATTATTCAAGAGTAAAAGAATGTAAACAATCACTAAATACTTTCATATGTAAAACCAACAAGGATAATGAATGTATTTCGAAATTAGTGCTAAAAGAAAAGGCAAATTGTAAAACTATTGAAGAAACAAATGCAAATATCGCAAGATTAGATTATGGTAATATAATATTAGATGGATACTATAATACTGTGTCCTCACGGTTTTCTATAACTATGTAAATTAGATATTTTTGTTCAGTTATTGTACGTCTTTTTAACAGTGCGTAAATTATTTGTTTTGGTTCATAAACATTTTGTGTTCTTTTTTTATTATGATATTCTAAAACTTTGTCTTTGTTTTTTTCAATCAATTGTTTTATATCCGGATAATTCTTCCTATTGAAAAATACTTCCACCGGTTTTTGTTTGGTCACCGAGTGTATTGTCCTATTATACTCGTATGCTGCGTTAAATATTTCCGTAACTGGATCGGTGTTATTCGGCCCTATTCCCGTTGTCGTTGTCCTTTTAATAGTCGTCGTCGTTCTTATCGTCGTTTCGTTCCTAAATTGGTATTCTTGAAGTATATCGTAACGCCTAAGAAAAGTTATCGAAATTCGTCTACATATTTTCTATAGTATACTTTACGGTTCTCTTTTCCCATATAAAAATTTCTTTCTTATGTAACGAGACACATTTTTAAAGCAGTCCTTAATGGATTTTATGCTATTCTCTATTGACTCTAAACAACTTTATCACTGTAATTACAACAATGTTAGTCTTCCATCTTTATTTGATTTTTTAAAAGAAACCACTACTTCTTCCTCAAAACTGCGTCCTCCAAACTTTCTTCTTAAATATTTTATACTTCTTGCTTCTGGCTAATCCGACTACTCTACCTAGTGGTCCAGCCAAAGGAGGCATTGGTATCTGTTTATTAACTCCTCTTGTCTTGTTGGAGTACTATTTATTTCTTCGTTTTGAATTTTAATGTCTTAAATATACTCTTAGAAATAAAAACGCAATTTATTAATGCCAACAATTTCCGACGAGAGATGGCGGTGGAATGGATTTAGTTTTTTTTTTAGAAAAAATCGAAATTTAAAGGATTAATCCCTTTTCTAAAGTCTTTGGCATATGCAGGATATTTTTCCATTTCAGAAATTAAAATTTCAAACTGTTTCCGATTTGGAATTTTCATCTTCACTTCAAATATTCCTTCAAACAACCGCGTCGTTTCTATGTCGCTCACAATTATGCCAACGACAAAAAACGACTGTTTCTATGTCCTATGTATGTATGTGATTGGCGTTGCAACCGTTTAGCCGGTTATAGCCGAATCGACGATAGTGCGCCACCTGTCTCTCTCCTTCGCAGTTCGGCGCCAGTTGGAGATCCCAAGTGTAACCAGGTCGCTCTCCACCTGGTCCCTCCAACGGAGTGGAGGCCTTCCCCTTCCTCGGCTTCCTCCGGCGGGTACTGCATCGAACACTTTCAGGGCTGGAGTGTTTTCGTCCATTCGGACAACATGACCTAGCCAGCGTAGCCGCTGTCTTTTTATTCGCTGAACTATGTCAATGTCGTCGTATAACTCGTACAGCTCATCGTTCCATCGTCTGCGGTATTCGCCGTTGCCAATGTTCTGAGGACCATAAATCTTGCGCAAAATTTTCCTCTCGAAAACTCCTAGTGTCGTCTCATCTGATGTTGACATCGTCCAAGCTTCTGCACCGTAAAGCAGGACGGGAATGATAAGCGACTTGTAGAGCTTGATTTTGGTTCGTCGAGAGAGGACTTTACTGTTCAATTGCCTACTCAGTCCAAAGTAGCACCTGTTGGCAAGAGTTATTCTGCGCTGGATTTCGAGGCTGACATTGTTCGTGTTGTTGATGCTGGTTCCCAGGTATACGAAATTATCTACGACCTCGAAGTTATGACTGTCAACAGTGACGTGGGAGCCAAGACGCGAATGCGCCGACTGTTTGTTTGATGACAGGAGATATTTCGTCTTGTCCTCATTCACCTCCAGACCCATTCGCTTCGCCTCCTTATCCATGCGGGAAAAAGCAGAACAAACGGCGCGGTTGTTGCTTCCGATGATATCAATATCATCGGCGTACGCCATTAGCTGTACACTCTTGTAGAAGATTGTACCTTCTCGGTTTAGCTCTGCAGCTCTTATAATTTTTTCCAGCATCAGGTTAAAGAAGTCGCACGATAGTGAGTCACCTTGTCTGAAACCTCGTTTGGTATCGAACGGCTCGGAGAGGTCCTTCCCAATCATGACGGAGCTTTTGGTGTTGCTCAACGTCAATTTACACAGCCGTATTAGTTTTGCGGGGATACCAAATTCAGACATCGCGGCGTAAAGGCAACTCCTTTTCGTGCTGTCGAAAGAAGCTTTAAAATCGACAAAAAGGTGGTGTGTGTCGATCCTCTTTTCTCGGGTCTTTTCCAAGATTTGGCGCATGGTGAATATCTGGTCAGTTGTCGATTTTCCAGGTCTAAAGCCACACTGATAAGGTCCAATCAGTTTGTTGACGGTGGGCTTTAGTCTTTCACACAATACGCTCGATAGAACCTTGTATGCGATATTTAGGAGGCTGATCCCACGGTAATTGGCGCAGATTGTGGGATCTCCCTTTTTATGGATTGGGCAGAGCACACTGAGATTCCAATCGTCAGGCATGCTTTCTTCCGACCATATTCTGCAAAGAAGCTGATGCATGCACCTTATCAGTTCTTCGCCGCCGTATTTGAATAGTTCTGCCGGTAATCTATCGGCCCCCGCTGCTTTGTTGTTCTTCAAGCGGGTAATTGCTATTCGAATTTCTTCATGGTCGGGTAATGGAACATCTGTTCCATCGTCATCGATTGGGGGATCGGGTTCGCCATCTCCTGGTGTTGTACTCTCAATGCCATTCAGCAGGTCGGAGAAGTGTTCCCTCCATAATCCCAGTATGCCCTGGACATCGGTTACCAGATTACCACCTTGGTCTCTACATGAGGATGCTCCGGTCTTGAAACCTTCGTTAAGTCGCTTCATTTTTTCATAAAATTTTCGAGCATTCCCTCTGACTGCCAGCTTCTCAAGCTCTTCGTACTCACGCATTTCGGCCTCTTTCTTTTTTTGTCTGCAAATGCGTCTCGCTTCCCCCTTCAGCTCTCGGTATCTATCCCATCCCGCACGTGTTGTGGTCGTTTGCAATGTTGCGAGGTAGGCAGTCTGTTTTCTCTCCGCTGCGAGACGGCACTCCTCATCGTACCAGCTTGTTTTTTGTCGTTGCCGAAAACCAATTGTTTCGGCTGCAGCGGTACGCAGTGAGTTTGAGATGCCGTGCCACAGTTCCCTTATACCGAGATGCTGATGAGTGCTCTCAGAGAGCAGGAGTGCAAGTCGAGTAGAGTATTTCGTGGCTGTCTGTTGCGATTGCAGCTTTTCGACGTCGAACCTTCCTTGTGTTTGTTGACGGGCATTCTTTGCTGCACAGAGGCGGGTGCGTATCTTCGCTGCGACCAGATAATGGTCCGAGTCTATATTTGGTCCTCGGAGCGTACGCACGTCTAAAACACAGGAGACGTGTTTTCCGTCTATCACAACGTGATCGATTTGGTTCCGCGTGTTTCGATCAGGAGACAGCCAAGTAGCTTGATGTATTTTCTTATGCTGGAATCTGGTACTACAGACGACCATATTTCGGGCCCCAGCGAAGTCGATCAGCCTCAGGCCGTTTGGCGATGTTTCGTCATGGAGGCTGAATTTTCCGACTGTTGTGCCAAAGACACCTTCTTTACCCACCCTGGCGTTAAAATCACCAAGCACGACTTTTACATCGTGGCGGGGGCAGCGCTCATAGGTGCGTTCTAGGCGCTCATAGAAAGCATCTTTGGTCACATCGTCCTTCTCTTCCGTTGGGGCGTGGGCGCAAATCAGCGATATGTTGAAGAACCTCGCTTTGATGCGGATTGTGGCTAGACGTTCATCCACCGGAGTGAATGCCAGGACTCTGCGACGGAGTCTCTCTCCCACCACAAATCCAACACCAAATTTGCGCTCCTTTATATGGCCGCTGTAGTAGATGTCACAAGGACCCACCTTCTTCCGTCCTTGTCCCGTCCATCGCACTTCTTGGATGGCGGTGATGTCAGCCTTAAGTCGTATGAGGACATCAACCAGCTGGGCAGAGGCACCTTCCCAATTAAGGGTCCGGACATTCCAGGTGCATGCCCTTATATCATTATCCTTAAAACGTTTGCAGGGGTCGTCATCAAAAGGGGGGTGTCTCATCCGAGGCTTTCGTAGATTTTTCATTGGTACTTCGTTTTTATGTGGTGGGTCCCAAGCCCTACGCACAACCGCATAAGCGGGCTTCGCCTTGTCACTTTAGCTCGCCTTCAAACGGATGTCTGTTGGCTACCCAGAGGATACTTGGTCTAAAACCGGAAGTCGTGAGCTGCTTGAACCATGTGGAGAAGAATCGTTTCTGGCCACTCCCAAGTGAATGACAATCCAAAACTTTCCTCACTTGCGTGAACTTCTACACATGATCCCATCCTCCAATGTCCTATAGTCGTTTCAAATTGGGGAATCTCAATTTATTTTCGATCAATGGCGTTATCGCCAACAGGAATGCCAAATAGGCGTTCTTAAGTCGTTTTAAAACGATAACGACAACGGGAATAGGGGCGAGTTTGTTTAGCTAATGTTGCTGCGATTTCTATCAGTGTGCTATGCAAGCGTTCAACTGAACCGTTTGATGTCGAATGAGCTGTTGGCGTACGATTATGTGAAGTCGTCGGTATAGTGACATACAAGTTATCGATGTGAATATACTCTCATTGTCCATTTGTAGGTTTCTACAATATGGGTATGTAAGTGTGAGAAATTCTTCTAGTTTGTCTACGGTGTTGACTTTATCTGCTATTTCTCTCATTAATAAATACTGGGATTATGGAGGGAACACTTCTCCGACCTGCTGAATGGCAGTGAGAGTACAACACCAGGAGATGGCGAACCCGATCCCCCAATCGATGACGATGGAACAGATGTTCCATTACCCGACCATGAAGAAATTCGAATAGCAATTACCCGCTTGAAGAACAACAAAGCAGCGGGGGCCGATAGATTACCGGCAGAACTATTCAAATACGGCGGCGAAGAACTGATAAGGTGCATGCATCAGCTTCTTTGCAGAATATGGTCGGAAGAAAGCATGCCTGACGATTGGAATCTCAGTGTGCTCTGCCCAATCCATAAAAAGGGAGATCTCACAATCTGCGCCAATTACCGTGGGATCAGCCTCCTAAATATCGCATACAAGGTTCTATCGAGCGTATTGTGTGAAAGACTAAAGCCCACCGTCAACAAACTGATTGGACCTTATCAGTGTGGCTTTAGACCTGGAAAATCGACAACTGACCAGATATTCACCATGCGCCAAATCTTGGAAAAGACCCGAGAAAAGAGGATCGACACACACCACCTTTTTGTCGATTTTAAAGCTGCTTTCGACAGCACGAAAAGGAGTTGCCTTTACGCCGCGATGTCTGAATTTGGTATCCCCGCAAAACTAATACGGCTGTGTAAATTGACGTTGAGCAACACCAAAAGCTCCGTCATGATTGGGAAGAACCTCTCCGAGCCGTTCGATACCAAACGAGGTTTCAGACAAGGTGACTCACTATCGTGCGACTTCTTTAACCTGATGCTGGAAAAAATTATAAGAGCTGCAGAGCTAAACCGAGAAGGTACAATCTTCTACAAGAGTGTACAGCTCCTAGCGTACGCCGATGATATTGATATCATCGGAAGCAACAACCGCGCCGTTTGTTCTGCTTTTTCCCGCATGGATAAGGAGGCGAAGCGAATGGGTCTGGAGGTGAATGAGGACAAGACGAAATATCTCCTGTCATCAAACAAACAGTCGGCGCATTCGCGTCTTGGCTCCCACGTCACTGTTGACAGTCATAACTTCGAGGTCGTAGATAATTTCGTATACCTGGGAACCAGCATCAACAACACGAACAATGTCAGCCTCGAAATCCAGCGCAGAATAACTCTTGCCAACAGGTGCTACTTTGGACTGAGTAGGCAATTGAACAGTAAAGTCCTCTCTCGACGAACCAAAATCAAGCTCTACAAGTCGCTTATCATTCCCGTCCTGCTTTACGGTGCAGAAGCTTGGACGATGTCAACATCAGATGAGACGACACTAGGAGTTTTCGAGAGGAAAATTTTGCGCAAGATTTATGGTCCTCAGAACATTGGCAACGGCGAATACCGCAGACGATGGAACGATGAGCTGTACGAGTTATACGACGACATTGACATAGTTCAGCGAATAAAAAGACAGCGGCTACGCTGGCTAGGTCATGTTGTCCGAATGGACGAAAACACTCCAGCCCTGAAAGTGTTCGATGCAGTACCCGCCGGAGGAAGCCGAGGAAGGGGAAGGCCTCCACTCCGTTGGAGGGACCAGGTGGAGAGCGACCTGGTTACACTTGGGATCTCCAACTGGCGCCGAACTGCGAAGGAGAGAGACAGGTGGCGCACTATCGTCGATTCGGCTATAACCGGCTAAACGGTTGCAACGCCAATCACATACATACACATACTAGTTATATATGTTCTAGATTCTCCTGGTAGATTTGTTGCTGGTATTTCCCTGTCAGTTGTTTGGTTGGTCTACGCTCGTATTTTTGTTCATAACAATTTGAACAGTTTCGTGCAAAGTTTTTGATTTGTTTCGCCATATCGGGCCAAAAATATTGTTGTCTAATTTCCATCTCGTTATTTTTCTCATATCTATGCGCTCGGTTATGTGTATTTATTATAATTTCCAATTGCTTGTTTTTGTCTGTTATGTCTTCGACTAGATTTTGTGCTATAAAGAGCTTGCACGAAGTTTAGAAAATGTTTACTTAGTAGTGATTTTATTGCGAATAGTTCTTGTTCATCAATTTTAATCGCGTTATTGAAATTAGGTGTAAAAATTTCTTTTAAGGGTTTTGTTAGAGTGTCACTGTTTTGATATTCAATAATGTGTCTGTGATACTTTGGAAAAGTCGTTTGAGTTTCTTTTTTATTTCGGTTAGTTTTCTTTAAGATGATTTGATTCTAAAATGAATTTATCGTTTGTTTTGCGTATGTATAGTTTTCGTTTGGTGAACTATGTGTGGAGTGCATCGATTCTATAGTTGAAATGTTAATTTTTTGTCTTGATAAGGCATCTGCTACTACATTTTGATTTCCTGGTTTGTATACTATTTTTGCTCCAGATAATTGTATAAAATTTTTCCATCTTTTTAGTTTTATATTTGGATTTTTGTCCGAAATAGAAAATATCAATGCCTGGTGATCAGTGTGTATAAGTAAAGTTTAACAGGTGAGACTGTGTGAGCCGGTCGACCGACGCGGCAAATAATTACACAAGTTATGTTCTGCAAATATACTTTATTAGCCCGGGACTTGTGTCTCGGCTTAGGATCAACTTAAATCTGAGCTAGCCCAAAACCTAACTTAACCACTAAACCCTAATAACGCATGTCCAGTAGTCGACGCTGCCGGCTTTGACGTCTGCGTCGTGCTGCTCTGCTTCATAAAATTGATGATAGTGCAAGCAACGATCGCTGGTCAATTGTTTATGCAATCGGCTATTGACACTGTTTATGCTGTTTATGTAATCTGATATTTGCTTTAGTGGCGGTCGTTGCCCACACACAATCTGCTGATGAGGCAAGATGTTGTATTGGCCTCACCACATTCGTACCCAACTGGAAATTGGGCATTATGTGTTAACTACTCCCCCCTTCGAAACACGATCGTCCTCGTTCGTTGCCATATCTTTCACTACCAGGTTAATCTCGTGTAATGCTCGTGTTTTCTTCTTGTACTGCCAGAGGAAAGCGAGGCCACTGATCAACGCAGCTACTCCCAGACCCAGGATGAAAGCAAGTGTCCGGCTCGTGACGGTCGTTAGTTCTTCCTTAATTTCGTCAATGGTTTGTAGATTTTGATTGTTGAGGCGGTGAAGGTAAGGCAAACTCAAAATGGTCTCATGGCCAGTGATGTTCAGCAGGGGTGAAGCAGCAATACCTGGAGCCTTTTCCAGCCTGCTCATTCTGTTAACGTACTTAGTGCCGTTCAGGAACACATGATCCTCGAAAGTGACAAGATACGTGCCACTTACATTTTTCTCAGGTGTTTCATCAATGGCGATTCTGGTTGGGCTGTCGTTAATGATTATGACTCCATCGTCAACTATGGTGCTAGCGTTAAGGTGACTCGGTTGCGTGTTACAATGTGCTGTGCCACCGGTGTGAAGTTGCAGAGCGCATGTTGTGTTTGTAGTTAATCTGCAGAACGTTGAAGTTGTTGTTGCTTCACAGTTGTTGACCGCCAAAATTCCGCTCTTGCACTCGACCACTGTGTTTTCGTTGATTTGCAGCACGACGCCGTTGTGTACCACTGGAAAAATCAAAACCTTCCTACACAAAAACTTAACTCTAGGATATTTGATTATAAAATTAATTACATCATTGTGCTGAATAACTTTAACGGTTGACACTTCCATTAGTTCAGTGATTGCTATATCTGTGATTGGCCCAACCAATATGGATTTCAAACCCTCGTCATCAATGATTACTGGATTTACTACCTTTATTTTCGCAAGGGTTATTGCGAGCATTATATTCTGAATTTCCGTGATCATAATCCTATTTCGAGTGAGTAAAATTTCAAAAAGGTGCGCCGTATCGATTTTTTCTTTCTTCGCCTCTTTGAGGAGTTCATTCACTGTATTAGTTAGTGCGTTAATCTGTTCCTGTGTCCTTGTGTTAATCACTACCTGTCTATTGTTGGATTCTACTAGTTGGGCTTCTGTCATTCTAATTTGGTGGAAATCGTCAGCGTCTGGGGTACCTGTGATAAATTTAAGGGCTGAACCCAGAAAGTCTAGGCTTCTTGCCATTCTATGGTGTTCGCTTATAGCGGCTAGTAATGTTCTAACATGTCTATTGTCAATCTCTAGCAACTTTCGCATGTGCGATTGCGGGAACAGGTCCGTCATGTTGGCAGTTTCGTCTGTCATGCGCATAAACTCGGTCAAATTAGTTGAGTGCCTCAGGTAATTGTATTCGTTCCATACTAGTGCGTCGCCGTCCACTACCGGTATGTAATGCGAGTATGAGTAATCCGTTAACTTGGCTGCCGCTATCCCGAAAGTGAGAAGTATTGTGATTGAAAACCTAAAGAAGCAATATAAGGTGATTAGAAATTAATTCGTCATTTTTTAAGGCTAAGTACTTTATCTAAGGTTGTCCTTATGGACTATCCTTCCATTTATTAGGACTGTTGTTCCTAGATCTGCCTCTACTCTCCTCTCCTCACACAGGGGGGTTAACTTGTTCCCCAACCTTCTATTAGTTTTTACCATTACTTTTTCCCCCACTTCAAAGACCCTATTCTGCCTCGACGGGTTATTTCTATCGAGCTGAGCCTGTTGTGCTTGTTCAATTTTACCTTTCACTTCCTTTCGGAATTCTTCGGTTGAGGCGTATATTACCTCAATAGGCTCTTTATTTGTGACCGAGTGTATTGTTCGGTTATATTCAATGGTAGCTTGAGTGATCAGGTCCATTGTATCGCTTATTCTTCTTTCAAGTTTAAGGCACCTAGCAATTTCTACCAAGGTACTGTGAAACTTCTCTACCTGTCCGTTGGAAGAGCTGTGGAGAGGGGGAGCGTTTACGATATCAATCCCATATTGGTTCTTCAACAGAGTCACAATGGTGTCCGAGTTGAAGGACGCCTCATTATCACAATAAATAGTTTTTGTTCCTGGGAAGAAATTAATCAACTGAAGGATGGGTATTTTTACATCCGTTATTGTCCGCGACGGTATCGGTTGAACTACTGCAAATTTAGAGAATTTATCAACACAAGTTAAAAAATGCTTCTTGTCTGTGGAGAAAATATCTATGTGCAGCATTTCACCTGCGTACGATGGAATCGGCGTAACGCCGAGTTCCTGCCTTCTAGGGTGTCGATCGTATTTGGCTTTCGTGCATATTTTGTAGTTTGTGACAATTTCGTTTGCCAATTTGGACATTTTCGGAAAATAATAGTCACAGAGGATCTGTTTCACATTTTCCTGCGCAGCTCTATGAGCACGATTGTGTTCAGTAGTGACTATTTCCCTTTGTTCATCCTTGTTCGTAATATCCGACACCATGTTTTTGCAGTACCAGAATTTGGTAGATGGGAAGCATCTTACCAATTCGTGCTGTATGCTGGCTAGCGCCGGTAGCTCGCAGTGAATCGCGTTCACCACGAGGGGGTTAATAACCTCCTTTACTTCGTCAATGAGGCTGTTTCTATCTATGAAGTGAATAACGTGGCGGGTTTTTCCGCCAAAGAGTATAAAATTTCGTTTCAGAGGGAAACGCGACTCCTCCAAAACTATTTGATTCCTGAAGCAGTTTATGGGTTTTTCTGTTGCTTCGACCGTGTAGGTCAGTGACAATTCACTGTGAATTGTCGCTGCGTCAGATTTGAGTTCGCTCTCCAACGCATTTATGTTCTGCCGTGAGAGAGCATCTGCGACAGAGTTTTCCTTACCAGGTTTATAGTGAATTTTAGCGTTATGCTCGTCTATGAATGCCTTCCACCGTTTTATTTTTGCATTCGGATTCTTATCAGAAACCGCAAACGTTAGAGGCTGGTGGTCTGTATAGATGTTGATGTCCCTAGTTCCGTAGAGATAATTTTGAAGTTTCCCTAAAGCCCATACTATGGCCAGCAATTCTCTTTCATTTGTTGCATAATGTATTTCCCTATCTTTCAGCGTTCTTGAAATCATTGTAATTGGTTTACCATTCTGCGAGAGGACTGCGCCAATACCGTTAGCGGAGGCGTCTGTCGTTAGGTCAAATGGTTTTTTAAAATCTGGATACATTAAGATTACATCCTCAGATGCTAGGATGTTTCTTAATCTTTCGAAGGCATTACGTTGCGCCTCACTAAAATCAATGGGTACCCTTCTAGACTTGTGTTTACTTACTAAGCCATTTTCACCTTTTAGGATCTCAGTTAAAGGTCTTGCTATGGAGGCGAAATCTTTTATGAAACACCTGTAATAGCTTGCTAGCCCTAGAAAGGATCTAAGGCTGAACAAATCCTTAGGTTCAGGATATTCCTGAACGGCCTTGACCTTTGCGGGGTCAGTTTTTGCCCCACCTCTTGTTACTATGAAACCGAGATATTCCACACTTGTTTTAAAAAAATGTGTTTTTTCTCGTGACACTTTCATGTTGGCCTCACATAGTTTTTCCAAAACCCAATTTATATGTTTGACATGTTCCGATTCATTTTCGGAAAAAATTATGACGTCATCGACGTAAACATAGCATGATTTGCCAATTTGTTCGCGTAAGACGTCGTCGATCGCCCGCTGGAAGATGCTTCCAGCATTCTTCAAACCGAATGGCAATCGACAAAACTCATATTTCCCACCGTTAACGGAAAAAGACGTTTTCTCGCGATCCTGCTCGGCGAGGATAATCTGATGGTAACCTGATTTTAAATCTAAAGTCGTAAAGTACTTAGCTTTCCCTAAATTTGCCAGAATCATTGAAATATTCGGCATTGGGTACTTATCGGCAATAGTGCGCTCGTTGAGCTTCCTAAAATCAATAACCAGACGTTTGTTTTTGTTGCCTAACTCGTCGTAACCTTTTTTATCCACGACCCAGGTTGGGTTGTTGTAAGGGGACCTTGACGGTCTAATGATTTTATTGCGTAGCAATTCTTTTATTTCCTTTTCGACAAAATCTGCCACTCCCATTGGGTGAGGATACAACTTCGAATAAACAGGCTCGTTATCTTTGGTTCGGATCGTGGCCACAATCGAAGTGTTAAATGGCAACAGCTCGTTAGAGTCTGCGAATGCCTTAATCCTTTTCAGGATCATTTTTTTAAATTCTGCCTTCACTGAACTTGGTACCTGTATGTCGTTGACATTTGTAAAGTTAACGTTGCTGCACTTATGATATTGCAGATCTTCTGACATGGTACCATAACTTATTTTGCCTCCGTCTAGGTCAATAGTCGCGCCCACCTGCGTTAGCAGGTCAAGGCCTATGATTCCGTCGAACAGTGTTAGATTATCCAACACAAAGAATGGGGATGTTACCCCGAAAATATTTATCAGGCATTTCTCTTTGATTTTATTGGACCCATGGATAGAGTTCACATTAAACGGGGAGTCTACCGGCTTTACGCCTTTAAGCTCCTTTACGGGCCTGACATAATTTTTTGCCGCCCCCGTGTCAATTAAGAACCTTAGTGTTTTCCCAGCCAACGTCCGCTCAAGGAACGGTAGCCGGGAGTGGCCTCTAAAAAATTAATAGAGTCACTTTCGTAGTCAACTTCATTTTCATTGTCTACCTCTGCTACTGCAGCTGCGGCAGCAACCTCATACGCTTGAAAATCCTGATCAACATCCGAATGATTCAAATTGTTGATCCTTTGACGCCTAAAATCTGTCATACGCTCTGAATTATTCTGTCTCTTATTTCCCTGAATGGGAGCATTGTGAATACCGGCAACTTGTGCCTGTTGGTATTCCGTTGGGTGCCTAAATTTAAACGAACTAGGATCGACGTCCATAGGTTCGGGGCCTCTACCACGAAAATCCCTATCATTTTCGCGTTGCCTAAATGATGAAGCCTTTCCTGCATTATTTCTGCCCTGACTCTTGAAGTAATGTGGATTTTTTGCGTGATTGGCATCGCTGCCACTATTCTGTGCATAATTATTTTGTCGCCGAGTTTGGGGTTTTTGACTCCCTGACTTTTGAGCTCTCTCTTCGGCATTTTTAGCGTAAGTTGCCGCGAACATGTATCTATCGTGACTCGACTCGGCCTCGCGAGCTAGCGCCAAGGCACTTGGTAAATCCTTTGGTCTAGCTGGGAATACAGCCTGGTATAGAGGTCTTTTTAAACCCGATACGAACGTGTTTAGGGCATCACATCTAAATTTTTCATTTAGGACAGCTGCAGCAGCTGTATCATATGTCATAAGCGTTTTATTTATTATGAGGGTCAGTTTCTTTTCTATCTCATCATAGTATTGTGACAAGCTCAAATCGCCCTGACGCAAGGTATCTAACTCTTGTTGGAGAATGCGCACTGGAGTTTTGTCAGCGTAGGTGAAATCCAATCGTGCCACAATGGCCTTAAAATTTAAAACTGTGTTAAATGAGGCCAGTAAATTATTCGCTGAACCCCTAATCTTATTCCGAATAATACCCACTGCCTCGTAATGCTTTACGCTGCCTTCATAAGGTTCGAATAATTCGTAGGCGGCCATCGCTGCTTGCCTCCACGAGATATATTCTTCTTGTTTACCATCAAACTCTGGCAATGACTTGACGAGGTCTAACGTCTGACTACACGATTTTCCCTGCACTATCGTAATTTTCTGGTAGCTTTCTACTTCAGGGGTCGTGATCTTCAATGCACTCATCTCATTCCTAACTTCACTAATTTTTTCATCAATAACCTGTTTCCATTGAGCGGCCTGTGCCGCCAATGCGGCTTCTAACACCGCTTGTACCTGTCTTGCCTCCATACCGGTCTCTGTTTCCACAACGTCGGCCACACGTAACCTGCTAGTATGGTTTATCAATTCCTGCACTGAGTTATCGTAAAGCTCTTTATCGTAAGGGGGGTGGCTCATTAGACCCTGAACAAACTAACACACACAAGTATTTTTTCACTCAAACGCGGCGCAATCGTTAACGGCCACCAAAAACAACAATAAAAAAAAGATCACTTCACTCTTTATATAATGCTGCTTTTATTAATTTAACAAATGATGACGATTGGCTGTGCCATTCACTTACATGATTTTTCAATAAATAATTCCGTTGCTCTGTGGCTGGTTTGTTGATTGTTGATCGCTAATTTTCCTCTTCTTGCCCCACGTTGGGCGCCAGTA
Source organism: Zeugodacus cucurbitae (assembly GCF_028554725.1). Lineage (NCBI taxonomy): Eukaryota > Metazoa > Arthropoda > Insecta > Diptera > Tephritidae > Zeugodacus > Zeugodacus cucurbitae. The sequence continues at coordinate 27,136,839 of NC_071669.1, forward strand.
AAGTTTAACAGGTGAGACTGTGTGAGCCGGTCGACCGACGCGGCAAATAATTACACAAGTTATGTTCTGCAAATATACTTTATTAGCCCGGGACTTGTGTCTCGGCTTAGGATCAACTTAAATCTGAGCTAGCCCAAAACCTAACTTAACCACTAAACCCTAATAACGCATGTCCAGTAGTCGACGCTGCCGGCTTTGACGTCTGCGTCGTGCTGCTCTGCTTCATAAAATTGATGATAGTGCAAGCAACGATCGCTGGTCAATTGTTTATGCAATCGGTTATTGACACTGTTTATGCTGTTTATGTAATCTGATATTTGCTTTAGTGGCGGTCGTTGCCCACACACAATCTGCTGATGAGGCAAGATGTTGTATTGGCCTCACCACATTCGTACCCAACTGGAAATTGGGCATTATGTGTTAACTTATATTTAAATCTGCTATACCGTAAATATAATTCCTAAGTTTTCCTGTAGCCCATACTATTGCTAATAATTCTTTTTCCGTTGTACAATAATTTTCTTCTGTTTTTGTTAATGTTCTTGATATAAAAATATAGGTTTCTTTTCTTGTGATAAAACTCCTCCTATGGCAAAATTACTCGCATCTGTAGTTAAATCAAAAGGTTTTGAGAAATCTGGTTGAAATTGTTCAGCTTGTTCTTTTAATTTTGTTTTAATTATTTGTATAGCTTTTATAGCATCTTTATCTAATTTAATTTTTTTCTTAGCTGACATTTTTTTACTTGTTATACCATTTTCTCCTTGTGGATGTACGGTTAATGGTTTTGTTATTTTGCAATATCCTTGTATAAATTTCCTATAATATCCCGCCATACCTGAAAATGACCTTAATTCTTTGTTCTTTGTATTGAGGTATCGGATACTTGTCTACCGTTATCCTATTATGTGTTATTATATGTTCTAAATATTCGACTTGATTTTTAAAGAAGTGTGATTTTTCATCAGAGATTTACATATTTGCTTTATGTAATGCGCTTACTATTATTTGGATGTGTTTAATATGTTCTTTAGGTGTCGAGGAATATATTAACACGTCGTCGATATATACAAACGCAAATTTATTTATATATTCTCGTAGAATATCATCAACACATCTTTGAAATATTGAGGGTGCATTTCTTAATCCGAAGGGCATTCGTATGAATTCATATTTTGCTCTATTTCTCCAAAATGCTTTTTTTCCCTATCTTCTTTTTTTATCATAATTTGATGAAATCCTGCTTCTAGATCATTCGTAGAAAAATATTTACATAGCTTTACTTAACGCTTGTATTGTCATGTTTATATCCGGAATAGGATATCTATCTGTTATAGTTTTTGAATTTAATTTTTGAAAATCTATCACTAATCTTCCATTTTCCATTTTCATTTATACCCTTTTTTGGTACTGTCCAAACTGGTGCGTTATAAAAACTTTTACTAGGTTGTATTATATTATTCTTTAATAATTTTTTCTATTTCTGAATTGACAAAATCGTTATCTGCGTACGGATATTGGTATTGTTTCGTCCAAACAGGTTCATTACTTTCTGTTCTAATGGTTGCTTCTATCGTTGTGGTAAATGGTAACTTTTCTGTTTTATTATTTCTCCTAATTATTTCTCTAATCTCCTCTTCATAATCTTTATTATCATTTGTGTAATTTATTTTTTGATTTTTGTTTTTATTTGTATATTTTAATTGTAGTGACGTGAAATCTATTTCAGCATTTAATTTTTTCAATCCACAAAATCCTATTATCATATCAAAATCGTTGATATCTTCTAGTTCAAAAAATGGTAAATCATGGCTTAACAGATGTATTATTTTTTACTAGTCATGAATATCCATGCATTGATTTTGTCCATACAGGATATATTGATATACTCTTACCTATTCTGCATTTGTTTGATATGTAGTTGTTTGTAGCGCCTGAGTCGATTATGATATTCACTTCTTGTTGTGCCGGACCATCCTTGAGTGTTAGGCAAGGTAGTCTATTCTTTAGTCTAAAAAAGTACTCGATGTATCGTCAGCTTCTTCCATGTGTCTTAAGGTTTGTTCTGGCTGAGGTTCAGGTTGTTGCTGTGTGTTGATCCTTTGTATCTTTTGCGGAATGATGTTTCTATTACGCAGTGAATACACTTGCAGACTTGTATGCATACCGGGTCGCAAGTCAGTTTACTGTACACTTATACACTAATAGATATACTTAATACTTGTACGATTTTGTAGAAAATTTTATTTTTGTACATATTTTCAATGTTGAATTATTTAAGAATGAGCCACAATAGGAAAATTCAAATTACTTTGGAAAATATATAAAAGATATTTTCTTGCGGCCGCACCAGTTGCCTCGGCTTGATTCGAAACTTTGAACGCGTTTTTCTCAAAATGTTCTTTTTCAAAACAATATTTTCTAGGGAGGATGGGATCATGTGTAGAAGTTCACGCAAGTGAGGAAAGTTTTGGATTGTCATTCACTTGGGAGTGGCCAGAAACGATTCTTCTCCACATGGTTCAAGCAGCTCACGACTTCCGGTTTTAGACCAAGTATCCTCTGGGTAGCCAACAGACATCCGTTTGAAGGCGAGCTAAAGTGACAAGGCGAAGCCCGCTTATGCGGTTGTGCGTAGGGCTTGGGACCCACCACATAAAAACGAAGTACCAATGAAAAATCTACGAAAGCCTCGGATGAGACACCCCCCTTTTGATGACAACCCCTGCAAACGTTTTAAGGATTATGATATAAGGGCATGCACCTGGAATGTCCGGACCCTTAATTGGGAAAGTGCCTCTGCCCAGCTGGTTGTTGTCCTCATACGACTCAAGGCTGACATCACCGCCATCCAAGAAGTGCGATGGACGGGACAAGGACGGAAGAAGGTGGGTCCTGGTGACATCTACTACAGCGGCCATATAAAGGAGCGCAAATTTGGTGTTGGATTTGTGGTGGGAGAGAGACTCCGTCGCAGAGTCCTGGTATTCACCCCGGTGGATGAACGTCTTGCCACAATCCGCATCAAAGCGAGGTTCTTCAACATATCGCTGATTTGCGCCCACGCCCCAACGGAAGAGAAGGACGATGTGACCAAAGATGCTTTCTATGAGCGCCTAGAACGCAGCTATGAGCGCTGCCCCCGCCACGATGTAAAAGTCGTGCTTGGCGATTTTAACGCCAGGGTGGGTAAAGAAGGTGTCTTTGGCACAACAGTCGGAAAATTCAGCCTCCATAACGAAACATCGCCAAACGGCCTGAGGCTGATCGACTTCGCTGGGGCCCGAAATATGGTCGTCTGTAGTACCAGATTCCAGCATAAGAAAATACATCAAGCCACTTGGCTGTCTCCTGATCGAAACACGAGGAACCAAATCAATCACGTTGTGATAGACGGAAGACATGTCTCCTGTGTTTTAGACGTGCGTACGCTCCGAGGACCAAATATAGACTCGGACCATTATCTGGTCGCAGCGAAGATACGCACCCGCCTCTGTGCAGCAAAGAATGCCCATCAACAAACACAAGGAAGGTGCGACTTAACGAAGGTTTCAAGACCGGAGCATCCTCATGTAGAGACCAAGGTGGTAATCTGGTAACCGATGTCCAGGGCATACTGGGATTATGGAGGGAACACTTCTCCGACCTGCTGAATGGCATTGAGAGTACAACACCAGGAGATGGCGAACCCGATCCCCCAATCGATGACGATGGAACAGATGTTCCATTACCCTACCATGAAGATATTCGAATAGTAATTACCCGCTTGAAGAACAACAAAGCAGCGGGGGCCGATAGATTACCGGCAGAACTATTCAAATAAGGTGGCGAAGAACTGATAAGGTGCATGCATCAGCTTCTTTGCAGAATATGGTCGGAAGAAAGCATGCCTGACGATTGGAATCTCAGTGTGCTCTGCCCAATCCATAAAAAGGGAGATCCCACAATCTGCGCCAATTACCGTGGGATCAGCCTCCTAAATATCGCATACAAGGTTCTATCGAACGTATTGTGTGAAAGACTAAAGCCCACCGTCAACAAACTGATTGGACCTTATCAGTGTGGCTTTAGACCTGGAAAATCGACAACTGACCAGATATTCACCATGCGCCAAATTTTGGAGAAGTCCCGTGAAAAGAGGATCGACACACACCACCTTTTTGTCGATTTTAAAGCTGCTTTCGACAGCACGAAAAGGAGTTGCCTTTACGCCGCGATGTCTGAATTTGGTATCCCCGCAAAACTAATACGGCTGTGTAAATTGACGTTGAGCAACACCAAAAGCTCCGTCATGATTGGGAAGGACCTCTCCGAGCCGTTCGATACCAAACGAGGTTTCAGACAAGGTGACTCACTATCGTGCGACTTCTTTAACCTGATGCTGGAAAAAATTATAAGAGCTGCAGAGCTAAACCGAGAAGGTACAATCTTCTACAAGAGTGTACAGCTCCTGGCGTACGCCGATGATATTGATATCATCGGAAGCAACAACCGCGCCGTTTATTCTGCTTTTTCCCGCATGGATAAGGAGGCGAAGCGAATGGGTCTGGAGGTGAATGAGGACAAGACGAAATATCTCCTGTCATCAAACAAACAGTCGGCGCATTCGCGTCTTGGCTCCCACGTCACTGTTGACAGTCATAACTTCGAGGTCGTAGATAATTTCGTATACCTGGGAACCAGCATCAACAACACGAACAATGTCAGCCTCGAAATCCAGCGCAGAATAACTCTTGCCAACAGGTGCTACTTTGGACTGAGTAGGCAATTGAACAGTAAAGTCCTCTCTCGACGAACCAAAATCAAGCTCTACAAGAGGACGCTTATCATTCCCGTCCTGCTTTACGGTGCAAAAGCTTGGACGATGTCAACGTCAGATGAGACGACACTAGGAGTTTTCGAGAGGAAAATTTTGCGTAAGATTTATGGTCCTCAGAACATTGGCAACGGCGAATACCGCAGACGATGGAACGATGAGCTGTACGAGTTATACGACGACATTGACATAGTTCAGCGAATAAAAAGACAGCATCTACGCTGGCTAGGTCATGTTGTCCGAATGGACGAAAACACTCCAGCCCTGAAAGTGTTCGATGCAGTACCCGCCGGAGGAAGCCGAGGAAGGGGAAGGCCTCCACTCCGTTGGAGGGACCAGGTGGAGAGCGACCTGGTTACACTTGGGATCTCCAACTGGCGCCGAACTGCGAAGGAGAGAGAGAGGTGGCGCACTAACGTCGATTCGTCTATAACCGGCTAAACGGTTGCAACGCCAATCACCTACATACATTTTCTAGGTCTACTTCACCAACACAACATTATTCTAGATTAATACATATGTATGTATGTACTCTTAACGGCAAAATTTTTGAATTTTTAATTTTGGTTAGTACAAATATATATTGCCATTTGACGCCACTTTAAAAATGACTTTAAATTCATGGCTCTACACCAGAAGCTCCCCTTAAGTGCTAAGTACATATATTTAGAAGCCAATGTGCGTATATTGTCGTCGATATTTTTATACTCTCGCAACAAATGTTGCTAAAGAGAGTATTATAGTTTTGTTCACATAACGGTTGTTTGTAGCACCCAAAACTAAACGAGTTAGATATAGGGTTATATATACCAAAGTGATCAGGGTGAAGAGTGGAGTTCAAATCCGAATGTCTGTCTGTCCGTCCGTCCGTCCGTCCGTCCGTCTGTGCAAGCTGTAACTTGAGTACAAATTAAGATATCTTGATGAAACTTGGCACACTTATTTTTGGGCACCATAGGAAGGTTGCTTTAGAAAATGAGCAAAATCGGACCACTGCCACGCCCACAAAATGGAGAAAACCGAAAACACATAAAGTGTCATAACTAAGCCATAAATAAAGCTATGGAAATAAAATTTGGAATGAAGGATCGCACTATGAAGGGGCATATTTGGATGTAATTTTTTTGCGGAAGTGGGCGTGGCCCCGCCCCCTACTAAGTTTTTGGTACATATCTCGCAAAGCAATAAAGCTATATAAACCAAACTTTCTGCAGTCGTTTTTTTTAGCCACTTTTTAATACAGTCTAAAAATGAAAGAAATCGGATAATAACCACGCCCACCTCCCATACAAAAGTTAGGTTGAAAATTACCAAAAGTGGGTTAACTCACTAACGAAAAACGTCACAAACACTAAATTTCACATAAGAAATGGCAGATGAAGGCTGCACTCAGATTTTTTTACAAAATGGAAAATGGGCGTGGCGTCGCCCACTTATGGGTCAAAAACCATATCTCAAGAACTACTAGACCGATTTCAATGAAACTTGGCTTGTAATAGTTTCCTTACATCCCAATAATATGTTGTGAAAATAGGCCAAATCGCTTCACAACCACGCCTACTTCCTCTATACCAGAACTTTGAAGATGATCTGAATCGTTTACTTTACAATATATAAAGTAAACACTAGTGAAGATATCGGTGCAGAACTTTGCACAAATATTATGTTAATAGTGTGGCAGCCCCATTCTAAAAATCGGCGAAATCGGACCATAGGTTTTTAAGACCCCATATATCGAACACGAGGACCTCGGTGCTTCTAACCTAATATTATGGTTTCCAACTTTCAATGGACTTTATACAATATATATGACGAATATGTGGGTCAAATTGTGTATTTTATAATATAAATAAAGTTAAATAAATAAATTGCGAGAGTATAAAATGTTCGGTTACACCCGAACTTAGCCCTTCCTTACTTGTTATAACTAAAATTTAGATTGTGTAACCACCTAATACCAAGCGATTAAAATAAAAAGTGTTATTAAGGTATTCATATAAAAACTGTCTTTTGCTGGTTTTTATAATGTGAAAACTGTTGGTTTATGTCTCTTTCCTCGGTTAGTCAAATAAAAGAATAAGTGCTCTTGTCCTCACGGATAAAACAAAACCAACCTAACATTCGAGTCTCCCTCTCAACAGGCCGAATTTTTATTCCAACAGCCCTATTCTGAAAAAACCTCATAACTGAGGTGAGAGGAAAATTTTGAGAGATTTCTTCTGTGACATATTTTGTGAAGCTATTCTGGCTCGAACCTCATAAGGAAAAAGATTAAAAAAACACCACATGAGGTGAAAAGCACATCGCTGTCAAACAGCTGTTTTAATAAAAATAAACAAATACAAATTTGAAATGGATAACCAAGAAATGTAAGTAATTTTTCAAATTCAAACATTTTAATGTAAATGTAATGATTTCATTTATTTTTACTAAGCTAACTCCGACCAATCGTCAAGAGCTGCAAATGCTTTGGTCGGTTTGGTGATACTGTACTATACTACAGTTATTGTGTTCGAGTTGCGACGTTATAATTATGTATGTGTACATATATATGTACATACTACCCAGTAAAAAATCTTTGGATTAAGGTTAGTTTCCAGCTCTCAAGAAAAAGCTCAAGAAATTATCGGTATTGTTTCTTTTGTATGAAATAGTAGTAAGCAAGAAATTTTGACATTTCATATTGCACCGTGAATGTTAAACAATGGAAGAAGAAGAGTGTGAAAAATTCAAAACAAACAAGAAAGAGATTTATTTAAGCAAGAGTAATTGGTAAGTTATTTAAATTTATTTAAAAATGTCGTGATTAACTATTTGTATTTATTTTTCAGGTGGTTTTTAGTTTCTAGAATGGAAGACGATGAGTAAATTTTATACACTATTTCACCAAATTATAGTTTTTATACAAATATATTTTCTTATATTTTAGGCTAAATTTGATGATATTGATGAACTGTGGTGCTTTCATGACCATCATGGAATATGGCAGCAACAAGAAAAATCGCAGGAAAATGTGTCATTGGGTGAGCCCTTATCTCAAGGCAAGAAATGAGAAGGGGAGGTTTGCCACCGATTTCGAAAACTTGCGGAATGATCCAGCTCGTTTCGTGGAAAATTTCCGCATGCCGCCATGTATTTTTGATGAGCTTTGGGAGATGCTGGAGCCACATCTGCTTCCAAAGCGAAATAGCAGACCAAAGGATTTCATCCCAGCTAAAGCCAAGTTTGCAATTGTACTAGAGTATGTTATGAAAATATATAATATATTATATTAGCACAAATAGGATTTGACCGCCTTCTTTTTTCAGGTACCTGGCTTCTGGAGATTTACAACGCCATATTGCCTCCTGCTACCGAATTAGTAAGCAGCATTTTGGAAGAATCGTGTCCGACGTGTGTAAGGCAATATGCTGCGATTTGAAAAATGAAATACCAGAGTGAACTGAACACACGTTGTTGGAAATATCTAATAGCTTCCGAACGCAATGGAATTTTCCGAACTGCGTCGGGGCTATCGATGGAAAACACATATCTATCAAAGCCCCACCAAAATGTGGAAGCGTGTTTTATAATTACAAAGTAAGTAAATATGTCTGTATATGTATAGATTATAATACCCTCGTACGCTAGGATATGAAAATGAGTAAAATCGGTTCAGGAATTACCTCAGCCCTCACATACTATATATGCCGATTTTCGTTATTCTATTGGGCTTTATGAAGAATATCTGGGTTAAATTGTGTGTTATCTCAATAAAATTACAAAAATTTATTGCGAGAGTATATAAATGTGCTACCAAATCCTCTTGTTTCTTCAAGATGTTATTGAATTGACTCCATGCCTCATCATTTTGGCTTCCGCTAAATTTCCGCTTACTTGTGGTGGGTGTTGGATTCTGAAAAATGCACAAACAAAAAATAAAACATTTTCATTTACATGCACATTATATACACATGATATACACTTACATAATCATATTGCGGAACATTTAACTCCTCCACATCCGCTCTATTTATGGGGGAAGATGAATCGAAATCTTCAAAAACTGGACTTGTGAAAGTTCTGCGAAAACAATGCATAACTTCATGAAATTTTAAAATAATATTAAATTTACTTACTTTCGTTTCTGTGATACATTTGGCAAAAATGCCATTTCTTCAGCAAACTCCCAATCAACAGTATCTGAAAACAAAGGCTCCTCCAGCGTTTCTCCACAAGCGCTACCACTTTTGTGATTGCGGGCCACTTTGGCGTGATAGCGATAGCTCTCCCGTAAGCTAATCCACTCAGCTTTGCACTCACTAACTAATATAAAATAAAAACAAGTTAAGAGATTCATAAAATAAAAGTTTAATTTATATACACTTACCAGTTTTGCCAAGCTTATGTGGACCCAGGCCTGCTCCACAGCATTTTTATTTGAATGCAAAACGTTAGTAATGTCCCATATTCGGGGCCATTCTTCCACTTCTTTAATTAAGTTTTGTTTTTCACCTGCAGTGAAATTTCCAATTCGCTTTTGCCGCTTTGTTGTAGGTATTGAGTCTTCCATTTCTAATGTTTAAGCCAAAGAATATATAAAATTCAAATCAAATTCAAATAAAACCACAAACTTGCTTCTTCTTCCCGCTCAATTTACTTCAGAAATATATAGAAACTGTTATGTTTCTTCGCAAAACCAGTGTTGCCTATCCACAATTTATAAAATAAAAGTAGTAAATATACTTACTGAATTTCTTGAGAGCTGGATGTTGCCACAAGAAAATTTAATACAAGAAAACTTCTTGAGCTTTTCTATAGTGTTTTTTTGTATGGAGTTTTTGCTTTTCTTGAGAGCTGGAAACTAACCTTTAATACCAAAATCGAGTAAAGAAGGAGTAATGATTTGTTCATCCATTTCGAGCATTATGTGAGCAATAAAGTCATTTTTGTTAGTTTTTACAACAATCGTTTGTTTCCTCGCTTTTTGTTACATTTTGGAGGAATAAATGAGCTTTATAAGAATAGAGGATAAAGCGTAAAGGCTGATCATAACTGTTAATTATTGTGAAATTCTTTTATGTTCTATAAAAGCGTATTTTGTCAATTTAAATTAGTTTGAATTTTGCAATCGACGCGTCAACGTGAATCAAGTGTCGCGAATATTTGTATAAAATTTTTATGCGGGTAAAAAGTGATAAATTACAGTATAAATATATGTAATTATTTATAAAAAATTTGTGTGTATTTATTCTCAAGACGATTAGTGCAAAAATAAATTGAAAAATAGTCTACTATATTGGTCCATCAAAGCCTCCAGATATCAAAGCTAATTAAAAACAAAAACTATTGTTTTTCGGTAAGATCTGATTTTTTTATATTTCGTTTAAGTAACTAATATATGTTATATATTTTTTTCATACTTTCCAGAATCCGTTAAAGAAAACTTTACATCATGTGGGGACTTTACAATCGAAACTGAAAGACCTATTCACTAAAATCTACTCCAACTTTCAATTCAACGTAAATATTAAAATTAGCTCTACCACTTACCAAATATAAACATTATTTTGAATTATTATAACTAATTTTGTTAAGTGAATTAATATATCTTATATCTTAAAAATAAAAATTTTTAATAATTTACAACACTGTTTATATTTTTGTGTGTCGGATTTCTGCTCTTTTTGGAGACAAAAAAGATTACTCCCTCTACTCTCGTTTCAGAGGTCAAAAAGAGCTTAAAGAATGCTCGGTTTGTCCTCCATTAGGAGTTCAAAAGGAGTGATCCCTCGTAAGGACATGCCATGTTAAGAAGGAGTAATAAATGAATGGGGTTCGGAGCATTGTGGAGTAATCCATTACTCGCAAAAGAGCGTTCTAAGATTAATCTTTGGATGATCGAATTTTTTACTGGGTATGTATATGTTTAAAATTATTTAAAACAAGTAAGGAAGGGCTTTCCGGATTTCAAATCCACTCGTCATCCTGATCATTTATGTATATATAACCCCATATCTAACTCTTATATTTCTTGGTGACACAAACAACCGTTATGTGAACAAAACTATTATACTCTGTGCAACAGGTTGCGAGAGTATAAAAATATTAATAAACAAGTAAGGAAGGGCTAAGTTCGGGTACAGAATTTGACCCGCACATTCGTCATATATATTGCGTAAAGTCCATTGAAAGTTGGAAACCATAATATTAGGTTAGAAGCACCGAGGTCCTCGTGTTCGATATATGGGGACTTAAAAACCTATGGTCTGTTTTCGGCGATTTTTAGAATGGGGCTGCCACACTATTAATATAGTATTTATTCAAAGTTCTACACCGATATCTTCACTAGTGCTTACTTTATATATTGTAATGTAAACGATTCAGATCCACTTCAAAGTTCAGGTATATAGGAAGTAGGCGTGGTTGTGAATCGGTTTGGCCTATTTTCACAACATATCATTGGGATGTAAAAGAACTATTAGAAACCAAGTTTCATTAAAATCGGTCAAGTAGTTCCTGAGATATGGTTTTTGATCCATAAGTGGGTGACGCCACGCCCATTTTCCATTTTGTAAAAAAATCTGAGTGCAGCTTCCATCTGCCATTTCTTATGTGAAATGTAGTGTTTCTGACGTTTTTCGTTAGTGAGTTAACCCACTTTTAGTAATTTTCAACCTAACCTTTATATGGGAGGTGGGCGTGGTTATTATCCGATTTCTTTCATTTTTGGACTGTACTAAGAAGTGGCTAAACAATACGACTGCAGAAAGTTTGGTTTATATAGCTCTATTGGTTTCCGAGATATGTACAAAAAACCAATTTGAGGGCGTGACCACGTCTACCTCCACAAAAAAATTACATCCAAATGTGCCTCTCCCTAATGGGATCCTATGTTCCAAATTTCATTTTCATAACTTTATTTATGGCTTAGTTATGACACTGTATAGGTTTTCGGTTTCCGTCATTTTGTGGGCGTGGCAGTGGACCGATTTTGCAGTGGACCATTTTCGAAAGCAACCTCCTCAGGGTGCCAAGGAACATGTGTTCCAAGTTTCATTAAGATATCTTAATTTTTACTCAAGTTATCGCTTGCACGGACAGACGGACGGACGGACAGACATCCGGATTTCAAATCCACTCGTCATCCTGATCATTTATGTATATATAACCCCATATCTAACTCTTATATTTCTTGGTGACACAAAAACCGTTATGTGATCAAAACTATTATACTCTCTTTAGCAACTTTTGTTGCGAGAGTATAATTATAGAATGAAGGAGTCCTCCTATTGACCTCTTTTAGGAGCAGTAAGGGAGATTTTTTAATTTTGTTCTTATATTGTGTTTTATTTTATATTTTATTTTAGTGTTGGCCTCCTTTTGTCATCTTTTAGGAGCAAAAGGGAGATTTTATACTTCTATTGTGATTTTTTTTTTACTTCATTTCAGTATTGATCTCCTTTTGTCCTCCTTTAGGAGCAATAAAGGAGATTTTTTAATTTTTCGTAGCTTAAAAATCGTACTTTTGATTCAAAAATTACAATTTAACGGGAAGTAATAACTGTTAATTTTTGTCTTCAAGCAATTGTTCATTTCAACTGTGTTTTTTAAAGCTTGCAGACGTAAGTGTTTTATATCTATTGAGTATTAAATATTTTAAATTGATAATTAAATGTGCTCTAAAAGGCATTTAAAACGCCTAGTGAATAAAAAATTAAATAATTTAAATAAAAAAACACAATAATAATACACAAAATGAAAATGATGTGGAAAGTGAAAGTGAAAATGATGTGGAAAGAAAGAAACATGGAACAAAGAATACGGAAGCTAGAGGAAATATCGGCGCAGAACACTATACTCCTGGAGCGGATTATTGACATATTTCCACCGATGAAGATTGAATTAATGATATTTCCTATTAAAACATGAATGATTTAGCATCTACAGAATCCTTGCTTTTGAAAAATTTTCAAAGAAACCCCTATCAAAAATTTTAGATGAAGTGATTGCGGAGTCCCTGCTCTTAAAAGTGAATTGGGATGGAGCCATTGAAGAATTATGCACTTTTCAATAAATTTCAACTCATGTCATCTATTTTTTTAACAAGTTTAATTTTTATAGGCCTTAAAAGATGATTACTCATGCCCTGATTTTGAGGCAAAGATCAAAAAGGCGTTTCTCAAATGTAAGGATCAGTTCTACAGGAACACTTATAATATAAAAAAATAATAGATTTCATGTACATTCATTTAATTAAAAAACTTTAATAAAAAATAAAATTATAAAAATTTGTTTTTGTTAAAATAATTGCAGGTTGAAAATAATATAGGATTTATCATAGAGATCTCCTATAGCAGTAATCATAGAGATCTCCATTAGGAGGTTAAAGGGAGTACTCGCGTTCCAATGACATGCAATGTTAAAAACGAGTATACAATTTTACGTGTATTTACACACGAGTATTAGGAGTAATAGGGAGTATAGGATATCTCCTAAAGGATTAATCCAGGAGGTCTCAAACGATCATCCTAAAATCTGCTGGGTATGTGTAGAAAATTTTGTATACATGGGTGTGTGTTTTCACAATATTGGACAATTGTTTTATGTGTAATTTGTTAGGATTAAGTGTTAGTGTTTCTTAACTATATTAACTTGTGGTGTTCACATTTGTTCCTTGGTTGGATTTTGCAGAATGTGTTAATTCCTCATTTTTGGTTTGTATTTGATGCATTGTCCATCCGTGAGTGTATTTGTTTTAGGTTAATACAAAAATGGAATAAATAATATAAGTTAATAATAATAAATAAATAATATTATAAATACATGTATATATTATAAAAACATGATGTAGCTTTCTCTAACTCTAGCACCCTCCCAAATATTGGGGTTTTCGATAACAATTCCGGTGCCTTGTGAATCTTCTAAAACTTCAGCGAAGCCAAGGTCTGCAGCCACACCATGCTTCAGTCAAAGTCTCTCTAATTGGTGTAGCGTGCTTTGACGTGCAACTTATTGTAACACACCTCCCTTGAATTTGAAAGTTCTTCGACTGGCGTTAACAGCCATGCTCCAATGGATATCATTGGTCATCTTGGTCGCAGACCCTTCAGAATTTTCCTCCTAATCCTCGATTCCTCCTGCTCCTCAACAATAACCGCACAAACAAAATAAAACAGTTCCTCTATGCTAGTTATAACACTCAAATATTTACATATTTGTTTTCAAATATTGATGTAAAGCAAATAAAACACAGATGTTTTTATGTTGTGATGGCTTTTAAATTTTCGCCAGCATAAGGTAATCATCCCAAAATTCAAAAACTTCACAAGGTGAGTGTGGTGATTTTTGTGCTGTGTGAAAATAGTGAATTGTGAAGAGTGTGAAAGAAAATAAGCATAATAGCTTAAAATCGTACAATAGAAGTAACTCCATAGACGCAATGGCGAGTTTGCAAAAATTCGAATTTGTTCACGAAAAGCTGTGAAAAAGCAAAAAAGAGAACAGCCCTGCACAAATATGCATATATTCGAAACAGTTGGTGATAGAAACCGTTTACGAGAATTTACTGCATTCGAATTTGACGAAAACGATGATCGCTGTAAACAGAAATTTGATTACATAGAAAACAGTTTGACAGCCGCTGATTTGTTGGTAATCTGTAATGTTTTTGGGTTTGACTGGCAATGCTTGTAATTTAAAATTACACATATTTCGAAATCTGCAATGCGAAACGTTGCTATGCGCAGTCGCGTAGTTTTGACGACGCCGCGCAAGTAGTATTCGCATTTGAATATCAACAACAATGAGAACAAAGGGGAAATGTTACAATGTGCAGAAGAGGAGAAGTAACAACAAACAACAATACACTTTCGCGATATCGAAGACTCTACTCGTTTGTTTGTGCGATTTCACACGGGCGAGAAATTTGATATCGTAGTGTGGATACGCGAACGAATTCCAGAAATTTATTTTTACAAACAAGTCTTTACGAGGTTTACAAACTATTTATTCAAAGTGAACGCGGAATAACATATTGGCTAAAACTGAATTTAGCTTTAGAAGAAGAATTTAAAACAATTCTAAACAGTAACATAGAAAACAATGCATTGATACAGTAGGTTATTGACGGAATTACAGATATTAATATATTAACAAAACAGAGTTTAACGGTGCATTAGATCTAAGGTAATTTAAAGAAAAACTGAAAGTGTATGAAACAATTCCAGAAAATAGCAGAGTAAATTGAGCCACGAAATACTCTACACGACTTGCACTCCTGCTCTCTGAGAGCACTCATCAGCATCTCGGTATAAGGGAACTGTGGAACGGCATCTCAAACTCACTGCGTACCGCTGCAGCCGAAACAATTGGATTTCGGCAATGACAAAAAACAAGCTGGTACGATGAGGATTGCCGTCTCGCAGCGGAGAGAAAACAGACTGCCTACCTCGCAACGTTGCAAACGACCACAACACGTGCGGGATGGGCTAGATACCGAGAGCTGAAGAGGGAAGCGAGACACATCTGCAGACAAAAAAAAGACAGAGGCCGAAATGCGTGAGTACGAAGAGCTTGAGAAGTTGGCAGACAGAGGTATTGCTCAAAAATTGTATGAATTGTACGAAGGTTTCAAGACCGGAGCATCTTCCTGTAGAGACCAAGGTGGTAATCTGGTAACCGATGTCCAGGGCATACTGGGATTATGGAGGGAACACTTCTCCGACCTGCTGAATGGCAGTGAAAGTACAACACCAGGAAATCGATGACGATGGAACAGATGTTCCATTACCCGACCATGAAGAAATTCGAATAGCAATTACCCGCTTAAAGAGCAACAAAGCAGCGGGGGCCGAAAGATTACCGGCCGAGCTATTCAAATATGGTGGCGAAGAACTGATAAGGTGCATGCATCAGCTTCTTTGCAGAATATGGTATATATACTCTGCCCAATCAATAAAAAGGGAGACCCACAATCTGCGCCAATTACCGTGGGATCAGCCTCCTAAATATCGCATACAAGGTTCTATCGAGCGTACTGTGTGAAAGACTAAAGCCCACCGTCAACAAACTGATTGGACCTTATCAGTGTGGCTTTAGACCTGGAAAATCGACAACTGACCAGATATTCACCATGCGCCAAATCTTGGAGAAGACCCGTGAAAAGAGGATCAACGCACACCACCTTTTTGTCGATTTTAAAGCTGCTTTCGTCAGCACGAAAAGGAGTTGCCTTTACGCCGCGATGTCTGAATTTGGTATCCCCGCAAAACTAATACGGCTGTGTAAGTTGACGTGAGTAACACAAAAAGCTCCGTCATGATTGGGAAGGACCTCTCCGAGCCGTTCGATATCAAACGAGATTTCAGACAAGGTGACTCACTATCGTGCGACTTCTTTAACTTGATGAATATAAGAGCTGCAGAGCTAAATAGAGAAGGTACAATCTTCTACAAGAGTGTACAGCTCCTGGCGTACGCAGATGATATTGATATCATCGGAAGCAACAACCGCGCCGTTAGTTCAGCTTTTTCCCGCCTGGATAGGGAAGCGAAGCGAATGGGTCTGGAGGTGAATGAGGACAAGACGAAATATCTCCTGTCATCAAACAAACAGTCAGCCTCGACGAACCAAACTCAAACTCTACAAGTCGCTTATCATTCCCGTCCTGCTTTATGGTGCAGAAGCTTGGACGATGTCAACATCAGATAAGTCGACGCTGGGAGTTTTCGAGAGGAAAATTTTGAATTAAGCGATTACGTGTGAATGTTGAAAGTTTTTTTGTTTTATTAAATTGTCCAATATTAAAATATTATCTAAAAGTATGAAATCGATATGATTAAAATTTCAAGAATGTAAAACTTTAAACGGATTTATCTCAAAATTCGAATTTTGAAGTCAGTGGAAACGATTTTTTGAAAAGTTATGAAGCGGTTCTGTTGAAAAATTTCCACACATCTTTGTTACAACTATTTTTCGAGTCAGTATATGGCGAAAATTTGAAAAAGTTAGTTTTTTTGTTCAAAATCTATCAAGAATTAAGTTTTTAATCTTGTCTTTTTTCCTTCGTTAATTAACAACAAATATTTTTTGTTCTTTGATTTGTTCTTTGATTATGATGTCCACGGCAAGAACATTTTTTGGACACTTCATGGAAGATGAGGTAACAACGTCTAAGCTTTCGGAATTTGTAAATATAAATTTCACAAAATACTGTTTAAATATGTATCTTTAATATGCTGAATGAAATATATGATTGTATACATTAACAAGTAAGGAAAGGCTAAGTTCGGGTGCAATTGAACATTTTATACTCTTGCAATTTACTGAAGAAATTTTATTAAGATAACACCCAAATTTACCTATAAATTCGGCACAAAGTTTAATAGAATAATGAAAATCGTCCTATATAGTGTATGAGGGCTGAGGAAATTCCTGAACCGATTTCATTCATTTTCACCAGCAAGGTACACTATATCCTATAGTCTTGGACTTAATTTCGCTAAGATATCTCACATCTTAATCAATACATATGTATGTAAAGGGTGATTTTTTAAGAGCTTGATAACTTTTTTTAAAAAAAAAAACGCATAAAATTTGCAAAATCTCATCGGTTCTTTATTTGAAACGTTAGATTGGTTCATGACATTTACTTTTTGAAGATAATTTCATTTAAATGTTGACCGCGGCTGCGTCTTAGGTGGTCCATTCGGAAAGTCCAATTTTGGGCAACTTTTTCGAGCATTTCGGCCGGAATAGCCCGAATTTCTTCGGAAATGTTGTCTTCCAAAGCTGGAATAGTTGCTGGCTTATTTCTGTAGACTTTAGACTTGACGTAGCCCCACAAAAAATAGTCTAAAGGCGTTAAATCGCATGATCTTGGTGGCCAACTTACGGGTCCATTTCTTGAGATGAATTGTTCTCCGAAGTTTTCCCTCAAAATGGCCATAGAATCGCGAGCTGTGTGGCATGTAGCGCCATCTTGTTGAAACCACATGTCAACCAAGTTCAGTTCTTCCATTTTTGGCAACAAAAAGTTTGTTAGCATCGAACGATAGCGATCGCCATTCACCGTAACGTTGCGTCCAACAGCATCTTTGAAAAAATACGGTCCAATGATTCCACCAGCGTACAAACCACACCAAACAGTGCATTTTTCGGGATGCATGGGCAGTTCTTGAACGGCTTCTGGTTGCTCTTCACCCCAAATGCGGCAATTTTGCTTATTTACGTAGCCATTCAACCAGAAATGAGCCTCATCGCTGAACAAAATTTGTCGATAAAAAAGCGGATTTCACATTTCGAACCGAACACTGATTTTGGTAATAAAATTCAATGATTTGCAAGCGTTGCTCGTTAGTAAGTCTATTCATGATGAAATGTCAAAGCATACTGAGCATCTTTCTCTTTGACACCATGTCTGAAATCCCACGTGATCTGTCAAATACTAATGCATGAAAATCCTAACCTCAAAAAAATCACCCGTTACTTGGCTGTCTCCTGATCGAAACACGCGGAACCAAATCGATCACGTTGTGATAGACGGAAGACATGTCTCCTGTGTTTTAGACGTGCGTACGCTCCGAGGACCAAATATAGACTCGGACCATTATCTGGTCGCAGCGAAGATACGCACCCGCCTCAGTGCAGCAAAGAACGCCCGTCAACAAACACAAGGAAGGTTCGACGGCGAAAAGCTGCACTCGCAACAGACAGCCACGAAATACACTACTCGACTTGCACTCCTGCTCTCTGAGAGCACTCGTCAGCATCTCGGTATAAGGGAACTGTGGAACGGCATCTCAAACTCACTGCGTACCGCTGCAGCCGAAACAATCGGTTTTCGGCAACGACAAAAAACAAGCTGTTACGATGAGGATTGCCGTCTCGCAGCGGAGAGAAAACAGACTGCCTACCTCGCAACGTTGCAAACGACCACAACACGTGCGGGATGGGATAGATAACGAGAGCTGAAGAGGGAAGCGAGACGCATCTGCATACAAAAAAAGAAAAAAGCCGAAATGCGTAACGAAGGTTTCAAGACCGGAGCATCCTCATGTAGAGACCAAGGTGGTAATCTGGTAACCGATGTCCAGGGCATACTGGGATTATGGAGGGAACACTTCTCCGACCTGCTGAATGGCAGTGAGAGTACAACACCAGGAGATGGCGAACCCGATCCCACACTCGATGACGATGGAACAGATGTTCCATTACCCGACCATGAAGAAATCCGAATAGCAATTACCAGCTTGAAGAACAACAAAGCAGCGGGGGCCGATAGATTACCGGCAGAGCTATTCAAATACGGAGGCCAAGAACTGATGAGGTGCATGCATCAGCTTCTTTGCAGAATATGGTCGGAAGAAAGCATGCCTGACGATTGGAATCTCAGTGTGCTCTGCCCAATCCATAAAAAGGGAGATCCCACAATCTGCGCCAATTACCGTGGGATCAGCCTCCTAAATATCGCATACAAGGTTCTATCGAGCGTACTGTGTGAAAGACTAAAGCCCACCGTCAACAAACTGATTGGACTTTATCAGTGTGGCTTTAGACCTGGAAAATCGACAACTGACCAGATATTCACCATGCGCCAAATCTTGGAGAAGACCCGTGAAAAGAGGATCGACACACACCACCTTTTTGTCGATTTTAAAGCTGCTTTCGACAGCACGAAAAGGAGCTGCCTTTATGCCGCGATGTCTGAATTTGGTATCCCCGCAAAACTAATACGGCTGTGTAAGTTGACGTTGAGCAACACCAAAAGCTCCGTCATGATTGGGAAGGACCTCTCCGAGCCGTTCGATACCAAACGAGGTTTCAGACAAGGTGACTCACTATCGTGCAACTTCTTTAACCTGATGCTGGAAAAAATTATAAGAGCTGCTATAGAGAAGGAGCTAAATAGAGAAGGTACAATCTTCTACAAGAGTGTACAGCTCCTGGCGTACGCCGATGATATTGATATCATCGGAAGCAACAACCGCGCCGTTTGTTCTGCTTTTTCCCGCATGGATAAGGAGGCGAAGCGAATGGGTCTGGAGGTGAATGAGGACAAGACGAAATATCTCCTGTCATCAAGCAAACAGTCGGCGCATTCGCGTCTTGGCTCCCACGTCACTGTTTACAGTCATAACTTCGAGATCGTAGATAATTTTGTATACCTGGGAACCAGCATCAACAACACGAACAATGTCAGCCTCGAAATCCAGCGCAGAATAACTCTTGCCAAAAGGTGCTACTTTGGACTGAGTAAGCAATTGAACAGTAAAGTCCTCTCTCGACGAACCAAAATCAAGCTCTAGAAGTCGCTTATCATTCCCGTCCTGCTTTACGGTGAAGAAGCTTGGACGATGTCAACATCAGATGAGACGACACTAGGAGTTTTCGAGAGGAAAATTTTGCGCAAGATTTATGGTCCTCAGCAGACGATGGAACGATGAGCTGTACGAGTTATACGACGACATTGACATAGTTCAGCGAATAAAAAGACAGCGGCTACGCTGGCTAGGCCATGTAGTCCGAATGGACGAAAACGCTCCAGCCCTGAAAGTGTTCGATGCAGTACCCGCCGGAGGAAGCCGAGGAAGGTCCCTCCACTCCGTTGGAGGGACCAGGTGGAGAGCGACCTGGTTACACTTGGGATCTCCAACTGGCGCCGAACTGCGAAGGAGAGAGAGAGGTGGCGCACTATCGTCGATTCGGCTATAACCGGCTAAACGGTTGCAACGCCAATCACATACATAAATATGTATTGGTTAATATGTGAGATATCTTAGAAAAATTAAGTGAGCGTATAGTCTTGGATATAGTGTACCCTGCTGGTGAAAAGGAAAGAAATTGGTTCAGGAATTACCTCAGCCCTCATATAGTAAATATATACTATATGATATACGATTTTCGTTATTCTATTAAAATTTATGCCGAATGTATGGGTATATTTTGTATATTTGTAAGTTTCTTCAATAAATTGCGAGAGTATAATGTTCGGTTGCACCCGAACTTAGCCTTTCCTTACTTGTTTTTTCTTATTTTCTTTTCAATTGCATATCGGAAGTTAGTTGATTGTAAGAAGTGGTTTATTGCAGTTGGCAAAGTTTATTAAAAAGTGCTTATCTAAATAGAAATGACTTCCAATTGAAGACGGTGTAAAAATTACGCTGACACATTTTGTTACATTTGTGGAGAATACACCTTTAAATAAAACATAAGACCTATTTCGGAATTTGTTACAATACTTGCTGTGTAAATTTACGATAGTGAACTCAAGGAAAACGAATTAGGCTTAAGTTTGGTATGCCGATGGTTTGGAGAGAGCCCAGAAATCATTTGGACGACTGTTACTTCTGTTTTTTGAGTATTGCTGGTATTAATAGGAAAAATTGAAATAAATGGCAGTTTCCCGATTTACCGTCAGCACGCCGTCCAATTCCCCATTCCGAAGATGTTCCCATTCCAAAACTGAATGATTCTCCAGAGCCGAGTTCGGAGTTTGAACATAATGCCGCTAATGATCTAAGTGATTGCGACAGTGTTTTCGAAGACACAGAAACTATTTCTCTACGTTTTAACCAATGCGTGTTGAATAACTTAATTCGAGATTTGGCCTTATCAAAAGAAGTGTCTGAAGGAGCTTCGAGGTTAAATGATAAGAAATTGTTAGAACGTGGAACAAATATAACTTATTACCGCACCAGGGATAAAGCTTTTTTAACATTTTTTACTAAGGAAGGCAATCTGGTGTTTTGTAATAATATAAATGGTCTTATGCTGGAAATGGGGCAATCCAAGTATTGGCGTCTCTTCGTGGACAGTTCCAAGAGATTATTGCACAATGGCAATGTGTATGCATCAATTCCAATTGCGCACTCCACAACAATGAAAGAAGAATATAACAACATTGCATTAGTGATGAAAAAGATAAAATACCAAGAACCCCAATGGATCATTTGTGTTGATCTTAAAATGGACAACAGAGTGGTTATACTAAGTACCCTTGCTTTTTGTGTCTCTGGGATAGCAGATCCAAGCAACAACATTGGCTGCAAAAACATTGGCCTACGAGAGAAAAAAGGATTGTTGGCGATAAAAATATTGTAAATGAAGCTTTAGTTCCACGTGAAAAGATCGTTTAACCACTGTTGCACATCAAATTAGGACTCATGAAGCAGTTTTTTAAGGCTCTGAATCGCGATGGGAATGTTTTTCATATATTTGCAGCAAAATGCCTAACCTAAGCAGAGATAAGATTAGAGCAGGAATTTTTGACGGTCCCCAAATAAAGCAGTTTATGAATGACAACGATTTTGATAAGTCAATGATCGAATATGAATTTCTTGGGAAATAATAAAGCTCCAAATTATGTTCAATTAGAGGAGAATATGCTGGATAAGTTCAGAGACCTTGACTGCAACATGAATATTAAAATCCATTATTTGCACAGTCACTTGGACCGATTTCCCGAAAATTTGGGTAATTTAAACGAAGAACAAGGAGAAAGGTTTCATCAAGATATCAAAATTATGTAGAATCGGTACCAAGGAAGGTGGGATACACATATGATGGCAGACTACTGTTGGAATTTGCAAAGAGACTCTGATCCGGCTGTTCATTCCAGATTGTCTCTTAAAAGAAGCTTTATATTCTCTAACTAGTATTATATATATACATATATATATATATTATATTTTTAATGCTTTGTGAGAATTTTTTTTTTATTTTAATAAATCTGTATGAAACAGTTTTACTTCTTTTTATACTCTCGCAACAAAGTTGCTACGAGAGTATTATAGTTTTGTCCACATAACGGTTGGTTCTAAGTCCTAAAACTAAACGAGTTAGATATAGGGTTATATATATCAAAATGATCAGGGTGACGAGAAAAGTTCAAATCCGGATGTCTGTCTGTACGTCCGTCTGTCCGTCCGTCCGTGCAAGCTGTAACTTAAGTAAAAATTGAGAAATCTTGATGAAACTTGGCACACTTATTTCTTAGCACAATAAGAAGGTTAAGTTCGAAAATGGGCGTAATCGGACCACTGCCACGCCCACAAAATGGCGAAAACCGAAAACACTTAAAGTGCTATAACTAAGCTATAAATAAAGCTATGGAAGGAAAATTTGGTATGAAGGATCGCACTATGAAGGGGCATATGTAAATGTATTTTTTTTGGGGAAGAGCACGTGGCCCCGCCCCCTACTAAGTTTTTTGTACATATCTCGCAAACTACGAAAGCTATATCACGAAAACTTTCTGGAGTCGTTTCTTTTAGGTACTACCTTATACAGTCCAAAAATGGAGAAAATCGGATTATAACCACGTCTACCTCCCATACAAAGGTTATGTTGAAAACTACTAAAAGTGGGTTAACTCTCTACTGAAAAACGCCAGAAACACTACATTTCACATAAGAAATGGCAGATGGAAGCTGCACTCAGATTTTTTTAAAAAATGGAAAATGGGCGTGGCGTTGCCAACTTATGGGTTAAAAACCATATCTCAGGAACTACTCGACCGATTTCAATGAAACTTGGTTTGTAATAGTTTCCTTACATCCCAATGATATGTTGTGAAAATAGGCCGAATCGCTTCACAACCACGCCTACTTCCTATATACCAGAACTTTGAAGACGATCTGAAACGTTTACATTACAATATATAAGTAACAAATACTATGTTTATAGTGTGGCAACCCCATTCTAAAAATTGCCGAAATCGGACCATAGGTTTTCAAAGCCCCATATATCGAACATGAGGACATCGGTGCTTCTAACCTAATATTAGGGTTTCCAACTTTCGATGGACTTTATACAATATATATGACGAATATGTGGGTCTAATTGTGTATTATTAATATTAATAAAGTTAAATAAATAAATTGCGAGAGTATAAAATGTTCGGTTACACCCGAACTAAGCCCTTCCTTACTTACTTGTTATATTTTGAATATTCCTATGAAAAGTTTTACTTTTTAAATATGTACTTAAAAAATTTGGCAATAACTATAACAGCAAATAAAAAAATGTTGATAAAAAAAAAATTGGAAAAAACTGACAGACGGTCATAATGGAAGGTCATAAGTGGAGGGTATAAAAAAGCTATATCAGGAAGAGCTGATAGAGACAAACTGATTACAGATTTGAATTCAGCGCTCCCAAATTAACTAGAATCAGTTGATAAATTCAAAGAAGCAACTTGAGTGTTGGCCTGTGTTATCATCATAACCTCGAAACCATCTAAGTGATGCAGCAAATTGGAAATTACACACACTTCTTCTTCTTCTTGACTGGCGTAGACACCGCTTACGCGGTTATAGCCGAATGCAAAACAGCGCTCCACGTCTCCCTCCTTCTGGCAGTTTGGCGCCAATTGGTTATACCAAGCGAAGCCAGGTCCCTCGACCTGGTCCTTCCATCGGATTGGAGGTCTCCCTCTTCCTCGGCTTCCACCAGCGGATACTGCATCGAATACTTTCAGAGCTGGAACACTTTCATCCATTCGAACAACATGACCTAGCTAGCGTAGCCGCTGTCTTTTTATTCGCTGGACTATGTCTATGTCGTCGAATAACACATACAGCTCATCGTTCCATCGTCTGCGTTATTCGCCGTTGCCAATGTTTAAGGGACCATAAATCTTCCGCAAAACCTTTCTCTCGAAAACTCCTAGTGCCGTCTCATCGGATGTTGACATCGTGCACGCTTACACACACTTAGTAATTAAAATTCTCGTAATGATTTGTAATGAATAAATTAACAAACACATATTGCATACATTAAAACTATCAGAATGACTAATCGAGTTGAGTGTCGGATGTCTGTCTGACTAAAGTAAAAATTTAGAAATTTTGATGAAAATGGGTACACACATTTCTTGATATTCTGAGGATTTTGATATTGCAGATGAAATCAAAATCCGAAGAAAAAAAATCAAGGCCCCATGTACGGAATATGTAGTGTTTCTGGCTTACTTTTTACCTTAAATTCCTGTTTGTAATGTGTCTTAATGAAATCAAGTGGGCATCTTGAGACTGTAATCAGTGTCCATGAAATACCCGGATTGGAGCAAGGTATTGCGAACTCAACGTTTTGTTTTGCTTAAATAGTTTATTGAGCTCTTGATATTTATAGTAGTAACTTACATACGAATATAGTATAATGTATACCACAGAGATGAGAATACCATATATTAAGTAAAACCCAATTTAAAACAAGTAAGGTAAGGCTAAGTTCGGGTGCAACCGAACATTTTATACTCTGGCAATTTATTAATATACAGTAGTTTTCCGAAATAACAAACACATTAATTGGCATCGAATTTTTCGTTAATTCGAGTACTTGCTTAGAGGTATATTTATACTCTCGCAACATGTTGCACAGAGTACATAGTTTTGTTCACATAACAGTTGTTTGTGTCACCAAGAAATAAAAGAGTTAGATATGGGGTTATATATATATATATAAATGATCAGGATGACGAGTGGATTTGAAATCCGGATGTCTGTCCGTCCGTCTGTCCGTCTGCCCGTGCAAGCGATAACTTGAGTAAAAATTAAGTAATCTTAATGAAACTGGGAACACATGTTCCTTGGCACCCTGAGGAGGTTGCTTTCGAAAATGGGCAAAATCGGTCCACTGCCACGCCCACAAAATGGCGGAAACTTAAAACATATAAAGTGCCATAACTAAGCCATAAAAAAAGCTATGGAATTAAAATTTTGAACACAGGATCGCATTAGGGAGGGGCACATTTGGATGTAATTTGTTTGAAGAAGTGGGCGTGGCCCGCCCTCAAATAGGTTTTTTATATTTATCTCGCAAATCAATTAAGCTATATAAACCAAACTTTCTGCAGTCGTTTCTTTTAGCCACTTCTTAATGCAGTCCAAAAATGAAAAAAATCGGATAATAACCACGCCCACCTCCCATACAAAGGTTAGGTTGAAAATTACTAAAAGTGGGTTAACTCACTAACGAAAAACGTCAGAAACACTAAATTTCACAAAAGAAATGGCAGATGGAAGCTGCACTTAGATTTTTTTACAAAATGGAAAATGGGTGAGCGTCGCCCACTTATGGGTCAAAAACCATATCTCAGGAACTTCTCTTAATATATAAAAATCACGTGTCACATTGTTTGTTTTCGATGGACTCCTAAACTACTGAACCGATTTTAATGAAATTTTTAACACTGTGTGCAGTTTGGTCCAACTTGAAAGATAGGATAGTTTATAACTCTCCTTATAGTCGCATTATTTATTTATTGCAAATTATTTGTTTATTATTAGCAAAGAGCTATCCACCAGTTGGTGGCGCTAAGTACGCTATGTAACAGTAGATGGCGCTATATTTCTTTTTAAATGTTCATGGATTTAGGCTGTCATAACAAAAGCTGCCACTTGCTAAAAACATTAAATGAAAATGCGTTGTTTGAAGTTTATATTATTTGTGGTAAAGTTATACGAATCTATGACTTCCAATATTCTAAATTTAAGAAAAAATCACATACAATCCGTGAAATAAATAAAGTTATGTACATATGTATGGTCAGACAAATAAGCAATGTTGCCACTCTTTTCCAGTAAATCTTCCTCGAATTTGGGAGATTTCAGAGGAATTTAGGAAATCGCAGAGTTGATTTCTGCATGTATTTCCTAAATGCAAAAAAAAAAATTTTCATTTATTTGCATATAGGTATAGAATTTTGTATGGCTAATGCCCGGTTTCACAGTCCATACTTAAGTTGTGCCTAAATAAAATCTTAGCTAAGTATTGTTGCAAACTGAGTAGTCGTTTGCGTTTCACAGTCAATGCTTAATTTATATAAAATTTTATTATGATATATGGCAACGTTATGGGCAACATATGTTTTACAAATGTCATTCATAAAAATATGTTTGAAATATTTAAATTATAACAGACAATACATAAAAAATTGATGAAAACAACAAAAGAACCCCAAATTTCATCACTAGCGAGTCGGAGCATCTATGGGAACTGAAGGAAAAGTATAAGCTGTTATTGAGTGCAAACGAACGGACACTTGCCCTACGCTACAAAAGATGTCGCTGAAAATTCAAAGCAAATTTAAAACAAAAATCAGCTGTTATTTAAGCATTGCTTAAGCCTCCCATTTTCAGTTAAGCATAACTTAAGTATGAACTGTAAAATACTATTTTCCTGTTTTATCTTAAGTACAACATAAGTATGGAGTACATTTGGAGTTAAATTTAGAGCTATATGTGCTATTGCAGTAGATGGCGCTACATGAGAATACATTTATTGACACTTATTTGTGATACTAACGGCTGACGTTGTAAGGTAATTGAATAAGTGCGCTGTATTAGGCTAGATGGCGCTATACAAGCAGATGCTGTTATATTAAAGTCCAAACGTTTATTTTAGCTAAAATTTATTAAACGTAAAACGTGTGTTTAAAATTTACCATTTATTAAACGTAAAACGTGTGTTTAAAATTTATCAGACTCGGCCACGCTTTGCTTTCTTTTTATTATTTAAAACTCTTTAAACGAATTAAATAAAAGTAAGTATTTTTAGCTTGCTTTTCTTTTATTTATTAAATCTTATTTTGAAAAAAAAAAATCGAACCTCAATAATGCACAGACTACAGTTTCCTATTCGTTTAGCTTTTGCCATGTTCATTAATATGTCTCAAGGCCAAACAATGTCCATTTGTGGGTTAGATTTGGATAATCCATGTTTTTCCCATGGGCAATTATATGTTGCATGCTCACGTGTGGGAAAACCATCAAATCTATTTGTGTTAGCTAGAGACAGGTTAACCAAAAATATTGTGCACCAATTAGTGCTAAGTTAAATTAAAATGTTTATAATTCAAAAAAATAAATACTACTACTTCCTAAGATTATAAAATTAAATGTTACATGTTATCAACTAACAATTTTGTAATTAACTTATTTGTTAAAAACTTGAATATAAAATCAAAAATGAACTATTTTATGAAAATTTGTGCTTATTATCAACTCTACGAAAATTTTCATCAATAATTTTAAAAATTTTAACCTCAAGTTCAAATCTCAATCCCGTGGATTTTTATACCAGATATGTATATACTAAGGTTTCCGTCTTTATTCATAAATAATAATTTCACTGTAGTGAATAGTTTACTACAACACAGCAAATCTAAAAGTGAGGAAATGTTCATTCTGAGAATTCGAATGATTCAAACCGATTTATCGTTTAAGTTCAAGTTTTACAGTTTCATATGTACATACATAGGTATGTATGTGTCATGTTAGCGTGTTGGAGAGCCATCTTCTTTATTTGTTTACACGCTACACAACAAAACAAAGAACGAACTTCGCCAAAAATATTTATATTGATCACAGACGTTATTCCCTGAATATATTAACATTCCATACAAATAAATGGCCTTGAACAGAGTTCAAAAAGCGTTTCAACTATTTCAAATAAAAATTGGGCGGGGCGAAGTTCGCCGGGTCAGCTAGTTACAATATGTATGTATGTGATTGGCGTTGCAACCGTTTAGCCGGTTATAGCCGAATCGACGATAGTGCGCCACCTCTCTCTCTCCTTCGCAGTTCGGCGCCAGTTGGAGATCCCAAGTGTAACCAGGTCGCTCTCCACCTGGTCCCTCCAACGGAGTGGAGGCCTTCCCCTTCCTCGGCTTCCTCCGGCGGGTACTGCATCGAACACTTTCAGGGCTGGAGTGTTTTCGTCCATTCGGACAACATGACCTAGCCAGCGTAGCCGCTGTCTTTTTATTCGCTGAACTATGTCAATGTCGTCGTATAACTCGTACAGCTCATCGTTCCATCGTCTGCGGTATTCGCCGTTGCCAATGTTCTTAGGACCATAAATCTTACGCAAAATTTTCCTCTCGAAAACTCCTAGTGTCGTCTCATCTGATGTTGACATCGTCCAAGCTTCTGCACCGTAAAACAGGACGGGAATGATAAGCGACTTGTAGAGCTTGATTTTGGTTCGTCGAGAGAGGACTTTACTGTTCAATTGCCTACTCAGTCCAAAGTAGCACCTGTTGGCAAGAGTTATTCTGCGCTGGATTTCGAGGCTGACATTGTTCGTGTTGTTGATGCTGGTTCCCAGGTATACGAAATTATCTACGACCTCGAAGTTATGACTGTCAACAGTGACGTGGGAGCCAAGACGCGAATGCGCCGACTGTTTGTTTGATGACAGGAGATATTTCGTCTTGTCCTCATTCACCTCCAGACCCATTCGCTTCGCCTCCTTATCCATGCGGGAAAAAGCAGAACAAACGGCGCGGTTGTTGCTTCCGATGATATCAATATCATCGGCGTACGCCAGGAGCCGTACACTCTTGTAGAAGATTGTATCTTCTCGGTTTAGCTCTGCAGCTCTTATAATTTTTTCCAGCATCAGGTTAAAGAAGTCGCACGATAGTGAGTCACCTTGTCTGAAACCTCATTTGGTATCGAACGGCTCGGAGAGGTCCTTCCCAATCATGACGGAGCTTTTGGTGTTGCTCAACGTCAATTTACACAGCCGTATTAGTTTTGCGGGGATACCAAATTCAGACATCGCGGCATAAAGGCAGCTCCTTTTCGTGCTGTCGAAAGCAGCTTTAAAATCGACAAAAAGGTGGTGTGTCGATCCTCTTTTCACGGGTCTTCTCCAAGATTTGGCGCATGGTAAGTTGTCGATTTTCCAGCTCTAAAGCCACACTGATAAGGTCCAATCAGTTCGTTGACGGTGGGCTTTAGTCTTTCACACAGTACGCTCGATAGAACCTTGTATGCGATATTTAGGAGGCTGATCCCACGGTAATTGGCGCAGATTGTGGGATCTCCCTTTTTATGGATTGGGTAGAGCACACTGAGATTCCAAACGTCAGGCATGCTTTCTTCCGACCATATTCTGCAAAGAAGCTGATGCATGCACCTTATCAGTTCTTCGCCGCCGTATTTGAATAGTTCTGCCGGTAATCTATCGGCCCCCGCTGCTTTGTTGTTCTTCAAGCGGGTAATTGCTATTCGAATTTCTTCATGGTCGAGTAATGGAACATCTGTTCCATCGTCATCGATGGGGGGATCGGGTTCGCCATCTCCTGGTGTTGTACTCTCACTGCCATTCAGCAGGTCGGAGAAGTGTTCCCTCCATAATCCCAGTATGCCCTGGACATCGGTTACCAGATTACCCCCTTGGTCTCTACATGAGGATGTTCCGGTTTTGAAACCTTCGTTAAGTCGCTTCATTTTTTCATAAAATTTTCGAGCATTCCCTCTGACTGCCAGCTTCTCAAGCTCTTCGTACTCACGCATTTCGGCCTCTTTCTTTTTTTGTCTGCAGATGCGTCTCGCTTCCCTCTTCAGCTCTTGGTATCTATCCCATCCCGCACGTGTTGTGGTCGTTTGCAACGTTGCGAGGTAGGCAGTCTGTTTTCTCTCCGCTGCGAGACGGCACTCCTCATCGTACCAGCTTGTTTTTTGTCGTTGCCGAAAACCAATTGTTTCGGCTGCAGCGGTACGCAATGAGTTTGAGATGCCGTTCCACAGTTCCCTTATACCGAGATGCTGATGAGTGCTCTCAGAGAGCAGGAGTGCAAGTCGAGTAGAGTATTTCGTGGCTGTCTGTTGCGATTGCAGCTTTTCGACGTCGAACCTTCCTTGTGTTTGTTGACGGGCATTCTTTGCTGCACAGAGGTGGGTGCGTATCTTCGCTGCGACCAGATAATGGTCCGAGTCTATATTTGGTCCTCGGAGCGTACGCACGTCTAAAACACAGGAGACATGTCTTCCGTCTATCACAACGTGATCGATTTGGTTCCGCGTGTTTCGATCAGGAGATAGCCAGGTAGCTTGATGTATTTTCTTATGCTGGAATCTGGTACTACAGACGACCATATTTCGGGCCCCAGCGAAGTCGATCAGCCTCAGGCCGTTTGGCGATGTTTCGTCATGGAGGCTGAATTTTTCGACTGTTGTGCCAAAGACACCTTCTTTACCCACCCTGGCTTTAAAATCGACAAGCACGACTTTTACATCGTGGCGGGGGCAGCGCTCATAGGTGCGTTCTAGGCGCTCATAGAAAGCATCTTTGGTCACATCGTCCTTCTCTTCCGTTGGGGCGTGGGCGCAAATCAGCGATATGTTGAAGAACCTCGCTTTGATGCGGATTGTGGCAAGACGTTCATCCACCGGGGTGAATGCCAGGACTCTGCGACAGAGTCTCTCTCCCACCACAAATCCAACACCAAATTTGCGCTCCTTTATATGGCCGCTGTAGTAGATGTCACAAGGACCCACCTTCTTCCGTCCTTGTCCCGTCCATCGCACTTCTTGGATGGCGGTGATGTCAGCCTTGAGTCGTATGAAGACATCAACCAGCTGGGCAGAGGCACCTTCCCAATTAAGGGTCCGGACATTCCAGGTGCATGCCCTTATATCATTATCCTTAAAACGTTTGCAGGGGTCGTCATCAAAAGGGGGGTGTCTCATCCGAGGCTTTCGTAGATTTTTCATTGGGGAGATTTTTTTATGTGGTGGGTCCCAAGCCCTACGCACAACCGCATAAGCGGGCTTCGCCTTCTGACTTTAGCTCGCCTTCAAACGGATGTCTGTTGGCTACCCAGAGGATACTTGGTCTAAAACCGGAAGTCGTGAGCTGCTTGAACCATGTGGAGAAGAATCGTTTCTGGCCACTCCCAAGTGAATGACAATCAAAAACTTTCCTCACTTGCGTGAACTTCTACACATGATCCCATCCTCCTGCAATACATAAGAATATATACATTACAATATATAAGTAACAAATACTATGTTTATAGTGTGGCAACCCCATTGTAAAAATCGCCGAAATCGGACCATAAGTTTTCAAGGCCCCATATATCGAACATGAGGACATCGGTGCTTCTAACCTAATATTAGGGTTTCTAACTTTCGATGGACTTTATACAATATATATGACGAATATGTGGGTCTAATTGTGTATTATTAATATTAATAAAGTTATATAAGTAAATTGCGAGAGTATAAAATGTTCGGTTACACCCGAACTAAGCCCTTCCTTACTTACTTGTTATTTTGTGAATATTCCTATGAAAAGTTTTACTTTTTAAATATGTACTTAAAAAATTTGGCAAATAACTATAACAGCAAATAAAGAAATGTTGATGAAAAAAAAAAATTGGAAAAAACTGACAGACGGTCATAATGGAAGGTCATAAGTGGAGGGTATAAAAAAGCTATATCAGGAAGAGCTGATAGAGACAAACTGATTACAGATTTGAATTCAGCGCTCCCAAATTAACTAGAATCAGTTGATAAATTCAAAGAAGCAACTTGAGTGTTGGCCTGTGTTATCATCATAACCTCGAAACCATCTAAGTGATGCAGTAAATTGGAAATTACACACACTTCTTCTTCTTCTTGACTGGCGTAGACACCGCTTACGCGGTTATAGCCGAATGCAAAATAGCGCTCCACGTCTCCCTCCTTCTGGCAGTTTGGCGCAAATTGGTTATACCAAGCGAAGCCAGGTCCCTCGACCTGGTCCTTCCATCGGATTGGAGGTCTCCCTCTTCCTCGGCTTCCACCAGCGGGTACTGCATCGAATACTTTCAGAGCTGGAGCACTTTCATCCATTCGAACAACATGACCTAGCTAGCGTAGCCGCTGTCTTTTTATTCGCTGGACTATGTCTATGTCGTCGAATAGCACATACAGCTCATCGTTCCATCGTCTGCGGTATTCGCTGTTGCCAATGTTTAAGGGACCATAAATCTTCCGCAAAACCTTTCTCTCGAAAACTCCTAGTGCCGTCTCATCGGATGTTGACATCGTCCACGCTTACACACACTTAGTAATTAAAATTCTCGTAATGATTTGTAATGAATAAATTAACAAACACATATTGCATACATTAAAACTATCAGAATGACTAATCGAGTTGAGTGTCGGATGTCTGTCTGACTAAAGTAAAAATTTAGAAATTTTGATGAAAATGGGTACACACATTTCTTGATATTCTGAGGATTTTGATATTGCAGATGAAATCAAAATCCGAAGAAAAAAAAATCAAGGCCCCATGTACGGAATATGTAGTGTTTCTGGCTTACTTTTTACCTTAAATTCCTGTTTGTAATGTGTCTTAATGAAATCAAGTGGGCATCTTGAGACTGTAATCAGTGTCCATGAAATACCCGGATTGGAGCAAGGTATTGCGAACTCAACGTTTTGTTTTGCTTAAATAGTTTATTGAGCTCTTGATATTTATAGTAGTAACTTACATACGAATATAGTATAATGTATACCACAGAGATGAGAATACCATATATTAAGTAAAACCCAATTTAAAACAAGTAAGGTAAGGCTAAGTTCGGGTGCAACCGAACATTTTATACTCTGGCAATTTATTAATATACAGTAGTTTTCCGAAATAACGAACACATTAATTGGCATGGAATTTTTCTTTAATTCGAGTACTTGCTTAGAGGTATATTTATACTCTCGCAACATGTTGCACAGAGTACATAGTTTTGTTCACATAACGGTTGTTTGTGTCACCAAGAAATAAAAGAGTTAGATATGGGGTTATATATATATAAATGATCAGGATGACGAGTGGATTTGAAATCCGGATGTCTGTCCGTCCGTCTGTCCGTCTGCCCGTGCAAGCGATAACTTGAGTAAAAATTAAGTAATCTTAATGAAACTGGGAACACATGTTCCTTGGCACCCTGAGGAGGTTGCTTTCGAAAATGGGCAAAATCGGTCCACTGCCACGCCCACAAAATGGCGGAAACTTAAAACATATAAAGTGCCATAACTAAGCCATAAAAAAAGCTATGGAAATAAAATTTTGAACACAGGATCGCATTAGGGGGGGCACATTTGGATGTAATTTGTTTGAAGAAGTGGGCGTGGCCCGCCCTCAAATAGGTTTTTTATATTTATCTCGCAAATCAATTAAGCTATATAAACCAAACTTTCTGCAGTCGTTTCTTTTAGCCACTTCTTAATGCAGTCCAAAAATGAAAAAAATCGGATAATAACCACGCCCACCTCCCATACAAAGGTTAGGTTGAAAATTACTAAAAGTGGGTTAACTCACTAACGAAAAACGTCAGAAACACTAAATTTCACAAAAGAAATGGCAGATGGAAGTTGCACTTAGATTTTTTTACAAAATGGAAAATGGGTGGGCGTCGCCCACTTATGGGTCAAAAACCATATCTCAGGAACTTCTCGACCGATTTCAATGAAACTTGGTTTGTAATAGTTTCCTTACATCCCAATGATATGTTGTGAAAATAAGCCAAATCGCTTCACAACCACGCCTACTTCCTATATACCAGAACTTTGAAGACGATCTGAATCGTTTAAATATATAAAGTAAGCATTAGTGAAGATATCGGTGCAGAACTTTGCACAAATACTATGTTTATAGTGTGGCAGCCCCATTCTAAAAATCGCCGAAACCGGACCATAGGTTTTTAAGGCCCCATATATCGAACATGAGGACCTCGGTGCTTCTAGCCTAATATTATGGTTTCCAACTTTCAATGGACTTTATACAATATATATGACGAATATGTGGGTCAAATTGTGTATTTTATAATATAAATAAAGTTAAATAAATACATTGCGAGAGTATAAAATGTTCGCTTACACCCGAACTTAGCCCTTCCTTACTTGTTTCAAGTTATATTTTTAATTCTGGTTCGATGTTATTTGATTTTTTTTTCTCTTTCTTCATATGTCTTTTTCATGTTGTTCGTTAAACCGAGTACTTACAAATCACCGATGTTCGTTTTTTAAGGTACTTAATGTAAAAAATTTGCTTGTTTGTTATAAGCGGTTTTCGTTAGAACGAATATTCGTTATTTCGGAAAACTACTGTAGTTTGTTTAAGACAACACACAATTTGACCCATATATTCGGCATAAAGTTCAATTGAATAACGAAAATCATCATATATAATGTATGAGGGCTGAGGTAATTCTTGAATCGATTTCACTTATTTTCACCACCAAGGTACACTGTATACAGAACTATACGCTCACTTAATTTTGCTAAGATATCTCACATATTAACCACTATACATGTGGAATAAAGCCCATCGTATTTTTAAAAAACCTATAATTAGTGTATTGGAGCTAGGAGATGTTATGACCAAATTTTAATAATTTTTGGAACAGAAACACACTATTAAACGAAAACAATGTCCTCTGAATTACATTAAATTGTCTGAGAGATTTACCCATATTTTCGGTTAAAAATTACTCTTAGAAGCTAAGTTTATTATGTTCGATATACAGGGTCTTGAAAAGTTATAGTCCGATTTCGACAATTTTTTCACAGAGAAATCACAGATGATATGCAGTATTTGTGTAAAGCTTTATTCTATCTTCATTGGTTCCTTTTGTATACATTATGAAATGAAGGAATCAGATGGAATTCAAACTTGAGTTATATGGAAAGTAGTTGTGATTGTGAACCGATTTTGCCCATTTTCCATCCGTGTAATCAGAGTGTCAAGAAAGTATTATGTACCGAATTTCATTGTAATCGGTCGAGTAGTTCCTGAGATATGGTTTTTGACCCATAAGTGGGCGATGCCACGCCCATTCTTCATTTTGTAAAAAAATCTGAGTGCAGATGAGTTTTATGACTTACAAACAACCGTTAAGTGAACAAAACTATAATACTCTCTTAGGAACTTTGGTTGCGAGATTATAAAAAGGAACAAATTAAATGTCTAGTTTGTAACCAGTACGGTATTAGGAAACCTATTTTCGCAGTTCTAGTTTACAACTTTCCACTAAAGCTAATCATATACGAAGTATGTTTGTATGTATATACCCATTGTATGTAAATTTCATCATACACGTTTGTAAAAGATGAATTTCATAGAGGATTCACGCGATTGTACCCATTAATCTTACTACATTTTACTATGTAGATAAGTATCAAATTAATGTTGGCAATTACTTTTAGTTACATGTGCACATGATGCACATTTGTTGGAAAAGATGTACTTCTGTTTATGGAAATATTTTTGTTTAAAATAAATGCCACAAATGTAGCGCATATTTGTCCAATTTACAAGGCTAATTGGTATACGACGTTCTTTAATTTATTACGTTTATTATTTCATATTATTTCTGTTGTTTGTAGAGAGCATTGACAGTGAACAGATTAAGGCGATTTCCGGAACAACGTGCCAATATAGTTATCCATTTCACCGATTTATTAGTATGCAGAGATGATTATATTTGGCAGACTAAACAACAATCGTGTTTCCCAACTAATTATGTATGTAAATGAATGGGGACATGGATTTTTGTTGTAATATGGGGTATAACTATTCGAAACTAATTCTAGGCATATTTTAGCAATATTAGTATGTATGTATGTATATCGATAAAAATATTTATGATAAAAGTCATATATTATAAATGTCTCTGGCCAACTCTTCTAAATATTTAACCCCTAACCTAACTATAAACAAGAAGGGGGTTTCACAATCAAAAATGAAAAGTGAACGTCAAATATACACAATATATAGTGCAATATGCTGAAGTGATGAAAGTGTTTTCAGAGTCGAAACTTTCGTCTTCTACCCTCTGCGAAGCCACTTAGTTTGTATAAGATATCGACGAAACAATTGTACAACATATGCATATGTACATACGTTTATACGGCAATGTACTGTTATCTTATGATGGAGAGAGACTCTAGAGTGATAAGAAAATAATTAGTCTGTTTCTGGAAACCAAATTAGTCAAATCAAATGCAAAAATTTGAATGAACGAAAATTTGTCAAATATTAATATCTATGTTCACAATTGAAATTAAATCTTTTCAATATGCTGGTTGAAAGAAAATAAAAAGAGTGAATACTAATAGAAAAAGGGAATGTATGTGAGTCTTCAATTTAATATTACGTTTAGAAATAAATTTTACCAAATGCTAAAATTATGGTGACAAAAACATTTCGTGATATTTATGACTGGCACAATTTGTGAAGCGAATAAAATATCTTTTCACAGATGATTATTTTGATACACCATGGGTTATTCAATTTCGTACAGATTATGTAAATATGCCTGTGCACGTGTGAAATATTCGCAAATAGAATATATGCATATGTGTTTGCAATTTTTGGGATTTTGTTTTGCATATCCTATGGATAAGTTGGAAAGTTTGCCCTTCAGTTCGGCTCATTAGTGAAAGACTAGTGCGTTCACTACTTACTGGTAACCACCACTGGTTACCCACCATAATACCGGCAATGCAATTCACTCATGAATTTAACACGGCGATGTCATTGGCGGTAACCAGTTTACACTATTCACTAGTGATTCACCACCTATACTTCACTAGATACTTCATCACATATCACTAACTATATTTCACTGGCTACCTCACTACATACCATCTTCTATATTTCACTAGCTGCTTCACCACTTATAACTTTCTATATTACACTAGTTACCTCACTACCTACCACCTTATATATTTCACTAGTTATCTCATTACATACTTAGTTCATACCATTCATCATTTAATAATACAGGATACAATTTTTATATGTCAATATTCATATCATGTTCGGATTTATTTTTATTTTTATTTACACTATGTTTATTCTATTTTTTGTAGCTGAAGGCTCGAAGTCATCGCTAACTGGAATTGATTCTGGAAAGATATATGTATATTAAAATAATTTAGTAAAGATGTATTTTCACACATAAATCAATATGTAATTGAGTGCTATCACAAACATAACGTAAACAGTTATAATATCTTGAAAGAAGTAAACAGTATTTACATACCTATTTAGGGAGTAAAAATTCTCCAGACCTCTTAAAGATTTTTTTCCATGAATTCCGTCAATATTATATTCTTGGACAACAGCGTCCGTCAATATCTCTTTAAGATTTTTAACCACCCCTGACGACCTTAAAAGGGATTTCATAGTCTTTACCTGAAAAGAAAAGTAATTATTATAAAGGAATTAAGATGCAAAGATTGACCAAAACTTACATAACATTCGCGATTGTCGTTATTTATTTCTGCATTTTCTACGTCCTCCACACTTGACAATGGAAATTTTGCTGTTAAAACAGTTTCCTCAGCAATGTGGCGATTCCACTTATTTACAACCACTTTCATATCGACTACTGCTTCCATGCAAATTCGGAGTTGATCTCAAATATGTAAATAAATGTAAGCAAACATATATGTAGTTATGTATATAAAGTACAGATGATTTAAATTTGTTTACACGTAGATATGTATGTATGTCAATGTGCGTGAATTTAATACTTGTCCCTATAAAATTTTTCTTACCTCTTAAAAGCTTGTTATCCTGTAGCATTGTCTCTAAGAAAATACTAAAGAATAATTATAGTTATTATAATTATATACTCTTCCATGCGTTTTTAGAACATCTGACAATTGCATTCCTTTCAGTCTTTAGCTGAAATATTGTAAAAGTTCAATCTTAAAGTATTGAAATAATTATATTTAGTTATACATATATGTACATACCTTGAGCTATGTATTTAAGCTATATTTTTCTGGAATTCTCGGGCCTCTAAATCTATCTCACTGTTTAAAACACTTTATTCTATTTCTACCACTTGCTCATCCTTTTCACATGTTTTATTTTCTTTAATCTTCACAGTTTCGTCCGTTTTTTCCACGATTTTTAATATTTTTTCCTTTCCGCGTATTAAAGCCGCTTCAAATGCCTTTATACATTTTCTCACCTTTATTCACTTTTTATTTAAACGGTTTAAAATATTATTAATCAAACCATCAAACCATGGTTATACAGTTTCACACATAGTTACATACATACATATACAAGTATATACATATATAACTTATAAATATGCAAATATGTATGTATGTGTCAATTTTTAAATACATACATAAATATGCGCAAACACATTTTTTTGAAAATATTGGATAAGTCTAAATTACCAATGCAAAACAAACTCATGTTGAAAAATGTTTAATTGGAAAATCACATGTACCTTATTTCACACATATTATTTAGATGATAATTTAAATCGTACTATAACTTTTCAATGTATCAGTTAACGTATAGTTCTATTAATTTATCAGACGAAGATTAAATTATTTTACTATAAATAAAACCCATTTAACTGCTTGCGTACATGTGCGTATGTACATAAGATACTTGTATATGTTTACATTCCGAAAATGCAATATATAAAGGTATATTCGAAACTTCCATGCGCCAATAGAATTAATAATATTATCAAACAAGTTATTATTCGTTTAACTTGATGAGTGATATACATACATACATACAAATGTATATGTGCGGTGATCCACATTTAACAATTAATTAAAATTGATCATTCGCAGGTTAACAATAAGTTCATTTA
Source organism: Zeugodacus cucurbitae (assembly GCF_028554725.1). Lineage (NCBI taxonomy): Eukaryota > Metazoa > Arthropoda > Insecta > Diptera > Tephritidae > Zeugodacus > Zeugodacus cucurbitae. The sequence goes on from NC_071669.1 coordinate 27,176,045, forward strand.
TATTAGCACAACTAAAGGATAAGTTATCATACTCATCACTATAATTACATTTAGTTACATAATTGCTATCTTCCTGTCGCATAATAATTAAGCATTTTTATACTCTCGCAACAAAAGTTGCTAAGAGAGTATTATAGTTTTGTTCACATAACAAAACTAAACGAGTTAGATATAAGGTTATATATACCAAAGTGATCAGGGTGACGAGTAAAGTTCAAATCCGAATGTCTGTCTGTCCGTCCGTCCGTCTGTCCGTCCGTGCAAGCTGTAACTTAAGTAAAAATGAAAGAAATCGGATAATAACCACGCCCACCTCCCATACAAAGGTTAGGTTGAAAATGACTAAAAGTGCGTTAACTCACTAACGAGAAACGTCAGAAACACCAAATTTTACAAAGAAATGGCAGAAGGAAGCTGCACTGAGATTTTTCTACAAAATGGAAAATGGGCGTAGCTTCGCCCACTTATGGGTCAAAAACCATATCTCAAGAACTACTCTTCCGATATAACTCAATTTTGAATCCTTCTGATTGTTTCACTTTATAATGTATAGATAAGGAACCGATAAAGATAGCGAAATAAAACTTTACACAAATACTGTATTTGAGCTGTGACATCACTTATGGAAAAATTGTCAAAATCGAACCATGAATTTTCAAGGCCCCTGATATCAAACATGAAGAACTCAGTGCCTAATGGTAATTTTTCACCGAAAATATAGGTAAATCTCTAAATAAATTACGAGAGTATACAATGTTCGGTTGCACCCGAACTTAGCCTTTCCTTACTTGTAATGAATACATTATACTTATAATATTAATATTAACAGTTGGATTTTGGATATCTCGTCGCACAGACGTGTAGTAATAAAGAACCATTTACCACAATTGCTGACCCCTACATGATGACTTTAGCAGTCATCTTGGACTAACGGTGGAACAACAGTAATCAGCCCTATACCGACAATCGGCTACGCCAATAAAGATGAACCACAGAACCATCATTTCGCAGCGTTTTTCATCAACCAACCGAAAATTTCGTAACTATCGTTCGCATTATTTTCTTTATATAACAATTAAACGTTTAAATTGAAAATGAATCAATATGCCTTCCGACCATGACACCCCCGCCTACCGAAAGCACCTCTATTCCTGGTAACAACTCTAGTCCAGCTACAATTCGTGTTCCAAGCTAAAATGAAAATAGACCAGAACTCTGGTTCGCGCAGTTCCGGAATCACAATGCCATACACGAGGTGTACAAATTCCATCACACAATTCGGCAAATTACCACGCGCACAGCAGGCGTCGCTGGAGACATTATAATCATTCCACCAGCCGACAAGCCATATCAACGATTAAAAGCCGCACTATTCGCGTGCTATTCCAAATCTATAGAAGCAAAACTCCTGTACGGTGGGTATCTTGGTGACAAAACGCCATCTCAAAATGTTCGACACCTTCGAAGTTTAGTGTGAGACATATATGAGGAGATATTACGGGTAATGTGGTTCTCACACCTGCACGACCAAATCCGCACGTGTTTGGATACGCCGCACACAGCCGAGCTACAAGAATTAAGCGAGACATTACGTGCCCAAACCTTCTCAAGGCTCTCACATGGCTGCAACATCACTTGCAAACAATTACGGCTCCGATTCTACAGATGTGGGACAAAAACGCGCTCACATTACAAATTGTCTTCAGAAGCTTTCGAACAACAACCAAACTACTGAGCAAAAGTGCTTTCGCTCACAACGCAGCAACAAAAGAAGATCCATAGTTTAGACATTATGTGTCGTTCCCAATATCGGCCTTCACAAATCCTTAAAATGGCAGATGTCTCGAACCCGATCATTGGCGCCGATTTACTTTCGCACTACGGTCTTCTCGTCGATCTCAAAAATCCACGACTCATCGACGAAACCACTCGACTATGCACCTCAGGCACAACCAAAAGCGAGAATGTACAGTCGATAAAATTGCAACAGTCGGATCAATTATCAGAATTTTGGCAAATGCTAGCCGAATTCCCTAAGATCACACGTCCCGACGGTGCACCAATACAAGCTTCACATAGCACTAGATAGCACTAGTTAACGCAGCGTTCCTGGCACACCCGGATAACAGCGCCGGATTAGCGAACACTGGCAAACACTCGCCTTATTTAGCAAACTCGCAACATCCGTTCAAAAAAGATCACCTTACGATCGTGAACTCATCGCAGTGTACGAAGCAGTTAAATATTTCAGGCACATCGTGATCTTCACAGATCACAAACCCTTAATACATGCATTCAAAAAGAAGACTAAACGCGCATCACCATGGCAACATCGTTGCGGACGCCTTATCAAAGAACGTATAATAATAAGAAGGAGCAAATGTTAACTCGCAACTTTTTGAGTGCGAAATTATAAGGGAACATCGAAAACTCGCCACTTCGAAAGAAAAAAGTACACCACAGCATCAGCGAACTGGGAACAATGATACAAACAGACGCAAGTGATCTGAACAAAGCACTGACTAAGGCGCGCGCATTTTCATTTTCCCTATAGCGCACATTGTAAACGCGAAGGAGTTAACGAAATGCGGTTCCGAGCATTTACGTTCGAATTCTGTAATACTGAAATTTTTTTAATCATCTTTTTTTTTAAGGATTTTTTGCAGATCTACCTTTATATAGTAATTTCAATAGCATATTTTCTTTATTTTAATAATTATAATATTTCATGAAAATATTTGCTCATCTGCCAAAAATCCAGCAAAACGTTTATGCCAATGAACGCAATTCAGATTCACGCACACATTAATCAATACACATACGCTTGTCGTCACTTTTGCCTTTTCCTCGAGTACAGTTGATGGTCGATGGCAAGGAGGGGTCGAGGCGGAGTGGTCCCCTAATGATCCTAATGATATATTTATTACTGGATTAAATTATACAGAATTGAACAAAATTTAAGAATTATTTTGAATTCATATATTCTTAATTAAATGACCCCTTAATATATCAATATTTCGCAATACAAATAGATATCTAGCATTTAAGAAAACCCTGCGTTAAAACGCCTCTGCCCATGGTGTTGTGTCGAAGGTATAACGGCGATTTTGCGCGAAGGCGGCGTGACGCTACATTGTTGTAAAGTTGTAGCAAAATGTTGCAAATAAGTAAATGACCGCTTCCCTTACCCCTGACAACTTTGCCAACTAACGTACAGAAGTGCTCACATACATATTGATGTCGAATTGTGCGAGTTGACGAGGAATTGACAAAAATATTTCAAATCGACAATCGAGAAGCAATGTCGGCTATGTTGTCACATTTGTTTCTTTTGCAGGGTTTTGTTCTTGAATTGTGACATACGCTACTTTTATAGTAATGTAATGTTCGATTTGCCTACGTTTCATGCCGCTGAGTTTCAGCTAAAATAGGCTAAATCGGAAACAAAGGATAAGGGATATGCATTCATCTGAACATTGATTTTCAAGCCTCCACAGAATTTATTCAAGAATCTTTTATATTTGGGAAGGGCTATGTTGCCACTTTTTACTTCTGATGTGAACAATCTTGATTTTTAGCATCGTCGTGAAGAAATAAGTTGTGGGCGGCTTGTATATGCGGGGGTCAATGGTTGGTTGACTCTTAAAATTGAAATAAATTTTTGACATCCCCGTTAGAAGATCATTATCATCATACTAAAACAACTTTTGCTTTACCAGGCGCCCATAAAAAAAAGTGCGACGCTGAGTTGCGAATTCACGCACTTTACTTTTTGGAAGACGCGCGTTCCTTATGAATGAAATTGTTTTTGTTGTAGCATGAAACATTTAAATGTTCTAATTAGAATACATATGTATGTAGCGCAAGCGCAAATATTGACCAATCATAAAGCACTTGCCAATACGATTGGTTGTTGTTTGTGTAACTTGCGCGTTTTTTATTCATTTTTTGCAAGTAATCGTTAGAAGGAATTGTGAGGCATGTGCTTGCATGCGTGTACATCTCTTTTGGCATTAGAAAAAATATGGAATTCAGCATAAATTTACATACATACTTAATTATATGAATTTACTTTGCCATAGGCAACCAGAAATCAATGTGATCAGTGGACCTGCTGGCATAGGACAACTTTATGTTGCAACTTGAAATATTTTGCCGAAGTTCAAATCCCGCCAGAAATTCTACAATTTTATTTTTATTTTTATGTTTTTTTTTTTTTTATTTTATTTTACTTTAAAATTAATCAGAATTACCTTGATTATTTTTACATTCTCCCATAAGTTAATTGCTTTTTATTACAAATTTATCTAATATTCCCTAATGCATATGAGCAAGATCAGCTGCGCAAGCAATCTCTGTTCTCATGTTCCTTTATATTGTGGAATACACTTGCTTGGTTCCCTTATCGAGTGGTAAACATATTCGATTTGTTCCCCTTTTGAGTGGTGTGTTCCTTTATAGTGTTCGAAATTTTTTCGATGTTCCCTAATGTCAAATAACATTTTGGCATAGCTAACATTTGCTCCTTCTTATTATTATACGTTCTTTGGCCTAACGGTGTTTTTTTTGTTTACACTTCGCTTATTATATTCGCACATAGAATTTTCACTTTTGATTGGATTTTGTTAAGAAAGCACGTGTTACAACAATCGAACAACGAGAATTAGTCCTTAAACACCATCAAAATGGACTTTCTCGGCGAAAAATTGCAAACATTTTCCATATACCAGATGGTACCGTGAAAGCCATCATCCACAGATTCGTTTTCGAAAACCGCATGATATAACCGGCAAAACATTTTGTACGGAAACCGTTCGACGTGTTTTAAGAGAACATAATTTTCATGGCCGAGTTGCTCGCAAGAAGCCGTTTATTAATAAAAAAAATAGATACAACCGCTTGATGTTCGCAAAGGAGCACATAAAAAAGGATACAGGATTCTGGAATGATGTAATTTTTGCTGATGAGTCCAAATTCAATATTTTTGGATCCGATGGACGATTATATGTGTGGAGGAAGCCCAATACAGAGCTTCAAGATAAGCACCTAAAGCCGACTGTAAAGCATGGTGGTGGACATGTAATGGTGTGGGCCTGTATGTCGGCTGCAGGTGTTGGAAGGCTTCAGTTTATAGAGTCAACAATGGACCAAATTCTTTATCTAAATATCCTGAAGGATAATTTGATTCAAAGCGCCGAGGATCTAGGGGTAAAGGAAAATTTTAGATTTTATCAAGACAACGATCCCAAACATACTTCGGGAATCGTTCAAACTTGGCTAATTTACAATTGTCCACATGTGATGAAACCACCGGCACAATCACCCGACCTAAACGTGATTGAAAACTTGTGGTCCATTTTGGATACCAATATCCGCAAACGACAGATCTCCAATAAAAACGATCTTAAAGTTGCGTTGATGGAAGAGTGGGCTAAAATACCTCCAGAAACAACAAAAAAGTTGGTGGAATCTATGCCAAAGCGCCTAAAAATGGTCATAGACGAGAAGGGAGGCCATACAAAATATTAAAATTTTGTTATCCTTTTGCTATTTTGTTAATTTTTATTTAATTTAAGAAATGGGTCAAATAAGCTGTGACATTGAAAACATGAGTATTTTTCTTTTAAGTTGAATAAATATGAAACCTTTTGTTAATTTAATAAAAATTAAGCGTTTTATTATTCCTTCAATATCCACTAAAAAAACTGCGTTTTTATTTTTTTGCTATCTTTTTTAGTTAAAAAGTTATACTCATTTATTTTTGAAAATATAAGGTGGGTCAAATAAGCTGTGATCCACTGTATATAAAAAATGTAATAAAAATGAGTTTTTGTAACATATGTCCAAACAGGTTAATTTGTCAAAACCGAATTGAAGAAAAATGTCGAAAGAAGTTGTTTTTGCAACATTTATATTTATTTAATATTTTGAATTTTTAATCCTCCTTCATTTCACCGAGATTAAAACTATGAAATTCGGTTTTAATCAGAGGTAATCAGGGGTGTTGTGAAATACAAGACAGCTTTGCTGAATGTCAGGATGGCAAGGCAAACCAACTCTGATTTTCAATGGTGCCACGGAATCTGATTACATTATCATCTTTTGGAACATAAACAAAACTATTATCGAATTAGCTGTGCCACTATTTATTCATCAAGCGAAATAAACAATACAAATTTTTATCAATTGATTACTTCAAAATATTGTTTATATATATATAAATATATTTATATATGTAAATGGAAAAATGTACATATTTAAGTGTACAAATATTTTGTTTAACTTTTATGTAAAAAGTTAGATACTTCTATGATTTGATCTATTTGTGAATTTTTTGGACTAATTTAATTTTTTCCATTTAACTAAATAATTATGTCAATTAGCGTTCATATCCTCTCTTTTTAATAAGAATTATATTTTTCCAAAGCGTTTTAACGACAAATCAAAATAAATTTGAACAAAATTTTTCAAATCTGTCAGCTCTGAAGCTTGGTTTGTTTCTGATAGTTAAAAAGATAAAATTGGTTTCCATGACACCTAAAACCAATAATATTTCTCATTCGAACATCAAACCAATAATATCAGAATTCATGACACGAAACAGAAATTTTTGTCGGGTTGAATTCTGTTTCCGACAACTATCAAATTCCACAACAACCCTGAAAAAGTCTCTTTTCCTATTTAGTGATATATGGAATCGTATTCCACACGACGTCGAATAATATTTTTTTAAATGCTTCATCCAAGTGTAAAATAAATATTAAAAAAAAAAACAAAATAAAAAAAAATGAGATTGATAAGCATTGCTGAAGGTCGAAAACTAACATTTTGCTGGTTTGTCAATTTTTTTCGATTCCTGAGCAAAATTAGCATTGTCGTGACGATTCTTTGTTGAATAAAGAGTTGATTTTTTCCATCTTAATCTAATGTGCTTACTAATTGCGATTTTTGGGTTTAACACATATTGCGAAAGTCAACCTGGGACTTTTTAAATGTTTTATGTGGCACAAGCAGCTCACGGACATCCGTTTAGAGGCGAGCTACAGTGAGAAGGTGAAACCAGCTTATGCGGTTGTGCATAGGGTTTGGGACCCACCACATAAAAACGAAAATAGTACATTTTAAACACTAAAATTCAAAAACTTTCAATACCTCATGTGTCAAGAAAGTGTTTTGCACTTAAACAAAAAAAAAATTGGAACAAGAAACAAAAACTTTAAATTACTTTGTGTGGCTTTCCTTTGCAGCATGTAGTCGAGTCTTCAGGGTAAATTAGATTTTGTATGTCGTAATTGCTGGGTATTTTGCGCCCCTCTTCCGATATTTTGGTATTAAACTCTGTTTCGGACTCGGTTTAGATTATTTTTTCTTGAAATAAACTCACAAATTGTCGATTGGGTTCATGTATGGACTCTGGGCTAGAGTTTCCATAACTTTCCCACAATTATAGATCATACACATCCTCATAGAATGAGGCTTATATTTCGGGTCAATATCCCGGTAAAATTTAAATTTCGGATTGTTGTCTTCCATAAAACCAAACTTGTGAACATTGCTTAACAAATAGGGTTTTAAATTGCTTAAGCATTGAGCTGCACCTATAGCATCGTCGATGAAAGGCAAATCGCCGGCCGGCCGAAGGTTTTGCTTCCAGTAAGCCTTACTAGTTTGCATGTTTTATAATATGTATATAAAATTGTTTGTCTACTTAAACTACTACATGAATGATAAATCTTCGAAATTTTTACCGATCTGGCCATTACAGTACACCAACTGAGCCACATCAAACAAGATTCTTTTGCCAGGCATTTTAATTTTCACCACACAACGGTTCGAATCATAATTTAGTCACTAACTGATAGCAGATTAATAAAAACAAGTATGGAGAGGCTAAGTTCACTAAGGCTAAGTTCCATATATTCGCATATTAGGAGCCGGGCCCACGCCCACTTAAAAAAAGAAATTACATCAAAATGTGCCCCTCCCTAATTTTACTTTCATAACTTTATTTATGGCTTAGTTATGACACTTAATGTGTTTTCGGTTTTCGCTATTTTGTGGGCGTGGCAGTGGATAACCAACCTGCATACTCCGAAACATTTTGCAATTGTCTAATATTTTATTATACTCCCGCAACATGTTGCACAGAGTATTATAGTTTTGTTCACATAACGGTTGTTTGTAACAGAAATAAAATAGTTAGATATGGGGTTATATACATATATGGGCAAATCCCAGAAACTGTCTACCAACCAAAAATATTTGAACTTAATCCAACCTAATTTTTTTTTAATGGAGCATTAGAATAGATATCCAATTTTATAAATTTATAAAAAAAAATTATTTCGATGACGATTAATACAAAAATTATTACCAAATCCTACCCTACCTCATGTCTTTTCAGATGTTATCCAAAATAGTGAAATTTTTTACGTAGTTATTTTCTCAGGAGCTTTTCCTTTAAGAAAACACTTACCTTTTGGCGACCGTTTAAACAAGTATTAAATGAAAGGTATTTTTAATTTCACAACACTTGGTTTGAATCCTTTATTAAGGGATATAAAACCGTAAAGAATGAAAACGCGCGGAAAACTGCCTTATGTTCTCGACGATGTGTGACGAACTGAAGAAAAAAAAAATGACTGTCTTCTTCCTTCGCTTTCTGTGTCCTCATGTGTACAGTTATGGGTTTGTTGTGTAGATGTGTATCGGTGTGTAGTGTTGATGAGTAGTGTGCTCTTGAGTGGTGTGGATGATAATCGGTGGTGTGGTGAGTATGGTGGATGTAGCGTGTTAGTGATGCGAGTTTGAATATGGTGAGTGTTGTGTCCGGGATGATTAGAGTTTTTTCGGGTTTAAGTGCTGCTGTGATGTTTGTGTGTGATATGTATGTTAGTTGTTTGTAAGAGGACAAGGCTCATTTAGCCATTACGTATTCATCATTGCTTTAGTATTAACATAGATGGTCCAATCGAAAGCCATATTGTTATTCACTCAATTCTCTTTAAAATTTGTAAAAAAAATTTCGTTTACTTTTCTGGAAACATTAAAATTTGGTATAAAATGCCAGGTAAATGCGTTGTAGCGTGCGTAACGGAAAATCAGGTTTTTTATATTGTGAGTAGAAAAAAATTTTTTTTTTACAAATCTTCTATAATTTAAATTTAAATAAGTATCCTGCTTTTAAGAAAAAAAAATTTCATTCTTCAATTAAAAACCAAAAAATTACAGCATATTCATTTCTGTGGCGTGCGTAACGATTTGAGTTCTCACAAAAATTACAATAGAAACCTTTGCAATTTTTACTCTGTTTTTTTATCACTTCGCTTCTTAAATAATAATAAAACAAGATGAAGCTGTTCTGCAAGTCGATTTTGCGAAAAACTATAGGCTCCTCAATCAAAATCAAATTCAGTCTGCACATTTTAGTTACTCCCAAGTTACCATTTTTACTTGTGTTGCCTGGTTGTACAATTGCACAAGATCGTTTGCTATTACGAGCGATCAACTGTCACACAATAAATATGATGTTTATTGCTTTCTCCAGTTAATTGTAAAGAAACTTAAAGAACAAAACGCTATTTCGAAGTTATTTTTATTTTCTGATGGCTGTGCAAGTCAATTTGAAAACAAGTTCATTTTGAGTATTATACCGTTTTTTAAAGAAAAATTAGATTTGACCAACTTTGAGTGGAATTTTTTTGCAACTGCTCACGGAAAGGGTGCAGTAGACGGAATTGGAGCTGTCATAAAGAGAAAAATTTGGCAAATGGTGAAAGCTCAGAATATTGTTCTTAATAACGCCCATGATTTTTTTAAATTGGCAAAAAATAATATAAATAGTATTTCTATTTTATATGTAAGCAGTACATATATAAAAAATACAACTGCATTTCTTTCGGAGAGATGGGCTAACGTTAAGAGCATTCCCGGAATAAAAGGCAACCATTATTTTTCATTTCTTAATGAAAATGAGCTCGAAATAGCACTAACGGCAGATTCAGCAAAACATCAAATTTATTTATAAACATATATACATTAATAAATTAATTTATAAACATAAAATATGAATTAAAAAATCTTATTAAATAATAGTATATTTTGTTTTGTTAAAATAAATACAATTGTTTTTATTTATATATTACTGGAAAAAATTTAGCGTGTGTAACGTAGCGTGCGTAACGTTGGGTTCACGGCCATTGATAAAAAACTACACAATTTTTTGGCTGCAAGTAAGTTATTTTAGAATTCTCTTATTTTCATCTTTCTTTAAGGTATTTCATTTGGTGTGCTTTATTATACAAAATTTGCTAAAAATTACGAAAACATACCTCAACCTTCAAAGCTACTTCCATTTTTTGTAGCGTGCGTAACAATACTTTGAGATCAAATTTAAACCTGTTACAAAAAATATTTTGATGACATTTGAAAGTACACTCAAATCCCACTAAACACTGTGTATAACTTGAAGGTATGTCTTTTGAAAGACCAAAAAATTGTTATATTTCAATCCGAAAACGCGTACGAATGTGGCGTTCGTAACGCAGGATTTGCCCATATATAAATGATGAGGATGACGAGTGAAGTTGAAATCCGAATGTCTGTCTGTCCGTCCGTCCGTGCAAGCTGTAACTTGATTAAAAATTGAGATATCTTTATAAAACTTAAACACATATTCCTTGGCACCCTGAGGAAAAATTTGGGACAAAGGATCGTTCTAGTAAGGGCCATATTTGGATGTATTTTTTTTGGGGAAGTGGGGGTAGCCCCGCAAATCAGTTATTTGTATATATCTTGCAAATCAATAAAGCTATAAAATCGGATAATAACCAGGCCCACATCCCACACAAAAGTTAGGTTGAAAATTATTAAAAGTGCGTTAACTCACTAACGAAAAACGTCAGAAACACTAAAATTTTACAGAAGAAATAGCAGAAAGAAGCTGCACACAGATCTTTTAACAAAATGGAAAATGGGCGTGGCGTCGCCAACTTGTGGGTTAAAAACCATATCTCAGGAACTACTTGACAGATTTCAATGAAATTCGGTATATAATAATTTCTTGACACCCAGATGACCCATATAACTCAATTTTGAATTCCATCTATTGCTTCACTTTATACTATATACATACATATGGAACCAATGAAGATAGCGGAATAAAACTTTACCAACAAATACTGTATATGATCTGTTGCAACACTTGTGGAAAAATTTTTGAAATCGGTCTATAACTTTTCAAGCCCCCGGATATCTACATGAAGAACTCAGTTTCTTAGGGTAATTTTTCATCGAAAATATCAGTAAATCTTTCAGATATTTTAATTTAATTCAGAGGACATTTTTTTCTCCTAATTGTGTGTCTCTGTTCCAAAAATTATTAAAATCGGATCAGAACTGCCCCTAGCTCCCATATATCTAATTATGTGTGGACTTTATTGCGCATATATCGGTTAATATGCAAGATATCTTAGTAGTGTAGCTTGGTGGGAAAAATGATCGAAATCGGTTTAGGAATTACAATAACCCTCATATACCACATATGATGATTTTCTTTTTTCTATTGGAGTTTATGCCGAATATATGGGTAAAATTGTGTGCTATCTTAATAAAATTAAATCAATAAATTGCGAGAGTATAAAATGTTAGGTCGCACCCGAACTTAACCTTTCCTTACTTGTTTTTTTTTTTTTTGCAAAATTTCATGCACATATAATTATTTGTATGAGGTATAATTTCACTTCACAATGAATGATGTTTTGATGAGACGATTCACGCTAACGCGACTACTATTTTTATGGTGACTCGGTTCTTGGACATTTCTATTTTTTCCATGTTAAAGTTAAGAAATTATATTTAGACAATACATAATTTTTATACTCTCGCAACCTGTTGCACAGAGTATTATAGTTTTGTTCACATAACGGTTGTTTGTGTCACCAAGAAATAAAAGAGTTAGATATGGGGTTATATATATAAATGATCAGGATGACGAGTGGAGTTGAAATCCGGATGTCTGTCCGTCCGTCCGTCCGTGCAAGCTGTAACTCAAGTAAAAATTGAGATATCTTAATGAAACTTGGAACACATGTTCCTTGGGACCATGAGAGGGTTGCTTTCGAAAATGAGCAAAAGGCAGTGGACCGACCACGCCAACAAAATGGCGAAAACCAAAATCACATAAAGTGTCATAACTAAGCCATAAATAAAGTAATAATAGTAAAATTTGGAATAAAGGATTGCACTAGGAAGGGGCATATTTGGATGTAATTTTTTTGGGGAAGTGGGCGTGGCCCCGCCCCCAAATCGGTTATTTGTATATATCTCGCAAACCAATTAAGCTATATAAACCAAACTTTCTGCAGTCGATTCTCTTACGTACCCCACCACAAACCATGAAAACTGTTGAAATCGGATAATAACCACGACCCCCTCCCATACAAAGGTTAGGTTGAAAATTACTAAAAGTGGGTTAACTCACTAACGAAAAACGTCAGAAACACTAAATTTCACATAAGAAATGGCAGATGAAAGCTGCACTCAGATTTTTTTACAAAATGGAAAATGGGCGTGGCGTCGCCCACTTATGGGTCAAATACCATATCTCAGGAACTATTCGACCGATTTCAATGAAACTTGGTTTGTAATAGTTTCCTTACCTTCCAATAATATGTTGTGAAAATTGGCCAAATCGATTCACAGCCACGCTTACTTCCTGTATACCAGAACTTTGAAGACGATCTGAATTGTTTACTTTACAATATATAAAGTAAGCACTAGTGAAGATATCGGTGCAGAACTTTGCACAAATACTACGTTTATAGTGTGGCAGCCCCATTCTAAAAATCGCCAAAATCGGACCATATGTTCTCAAGGCCCCATATATCGAACATGAGGACCTCAATGTTTTTAACCTAATATTAAGTTTTCCAACTTTCAATGGACTTTATACAATATAGTTATATGACGAATATGTGGGTCAAATTGTGTATTATATAATATTAATAAAGTTAAATAAATAAATTGCGAGAGTATAAAATGTTCGGTTACACCCGACTTTAGCCCTTCCTTACTTGTTGATTTTTGCTTCGGTATACCTGTATAAAGTTTTAGGTAAAAAATAAAACAGGAAAAATTAGTAATCTCCTTGAAGTTTTGAAAATTTATGTCAAATACTCATAAATTCGCAAACATTTTATAAACGCTATTTGATGTTCCTAGCGAAGCTATGTTAGAGTAGATAGAAATAAATGACCGTATAACATGCGTGTTACGTATTTACTTATCAGAGGGAGGGGGGTATTATTTTCTTTACACTGACCGATGGAGTAACTGTGACATTGAGAGTTTTCGCGAGTTTTCACAACAAAGGAACCGACGATTCTTGAAATATTAGGAATTGTAGCTGAGTAAAAGTTTATCGCGTAAACAGAGGTGCACTATTTTGACAAGCTCTGTTGTTCTTGTCCTTTGGATGATGACTGATGACCAAAAGTATCAGTACTAGTATATTTTCTTCTGATTTAGCTAATAACCTGGAACCTGGAGTCTTTCACCATTCTAGATGGATAACAACAGCTAATGGATTTCTGAGATTGTAGACAAAGTAATTCAACGAAATGAATATTTTGGTCACCCAGAAAATCTTTTCATTACCATGTTTGGTGACGACAGGTGGGGAACTAGCGTATCGAAGAATTGTAGAAGCAAGATCACAGAATGCTGAAAGACTTCGAAAGTGTAAAGTACCTGCATTCAACTTCGATGCCAAAAGTTACACTAACATTATTATCTGGCTGTGAGATTATTATAGATTGTGATATACATAACTGAGCCACCTCTAACTCTAAATATGTCTGATGAAACCTTGAAAGACATTGTCAAAAATGGTTTTGGAACATGCCACACTCATGCCTGCATCAAGTTGGTACAGAAGCATCACGTGCAGTTTGTGGGGGAACTTGTGAAAAGCTGATTGGATATTTTAATACTTTTTTCAGTTTGATAGAACAGAGCCTGAACAGTTTTAAATTTATGTATGTATGTATGTTTACACATTTTATTATTGTTTTGTGGTGGTTAAGGTGTTATTAAATGAAACACTATTTAACCACTTACTCACTTACACACGAATAAAGCCTATTTACAAATATAATATATATTTAATATTGTATATAGTTACGAATATATTTAAAGTATAGCGCAGTAGAACACGTATGGTTTCGTCGGAAGATCAAAAGGAATAGAGCGAATAATATTATGTTCCCACAGAGAAATTGAAGTAATTTGATTACATTTAAACGCTTAACAAAACTATACATACTATATACTAAACATAAACACCAAATATTTATTAAAAGAAAATATTGTAATGTCGTACTTTGTTATAAAAATTGTCTTTTTTTTATAAATATTCTCCACTAAATGGAAATAATTGAGGAATTGTTTGATTTGTTTGTTGCATGCACACATAATACTCAAAATGGGTAGTCTACATGGAGCAAATTCTACAAGGTCTATTTGGATGAAGGTACATACATGTGTATATAAATATTGGTATTATATGTACATATTATAATGTAATTCGTTGAATTATGTGTATATAATTCAGACTCGTGGCCAAATGTTTTGGGAAGTCGATTGCCAGGTGAATTCAGATGCATTCTTTAAAAGCAACTTCCGAATGAAGCGCAAATCATTCAATAAATTGTGCATTATGTTGAAAGGCTTGGAGAAGAAAACCACAACTACCGGAAAACAATTTAATTAGAAAAACGCATTGCTATTGCTTTATAAAGTACTGTTTGCTCCATTCTAATTGAGTTCTGCCATGAAGTCTGGCGATGTTTGTGGCCATTGTTTTTGAAGAAATTCCCAATGAACGAATTTCAAGTGCGGGAGTATATAAATGGTTTTGAGTCATTGGGTTTCCCTCAAGTGTTAGGAGCTATAGGTAATAGGTTAAATTTTTTCCGATGGACTTTTTATATATTTTTAAGTTTTAGATGGTTGTCATATAGAAGTTCGCCCAGCAGCAGAAGATGCTGTTGACTACTACAATTACAAAGGCTGGAATTCCACAGTTCTTTTGGCTTTAGTAGATGCAAGGTAAGTTTTTTTATGAAGCTCTTTTAACACCTAATGTATTTCTTTAATGTTATAGATGCCGCTTTATATATGTACATCAACGTTGGTAGTCCAGGCCGTTGTAATGACTCTTCAATATTTGATAGTCCATCTTTAAAAAGCCAGTTGTCACAATCTTGTTTATTTAAAGACATGAGTTGACAAATTTCGTCAGTTAATGTTCCAGTAGTTTTATTCGGCGACTCTGCGTTCAAACTAGATGAACTACCCTTTTTGTGTAAACCAACCTTTGGATAAAAAAAAAATTTAACTATGTTCTCTCGAAATGTCGAAGAGTGGTGGAGAATGCTTTCGGTCATTTAAAAGCAAGGTTTAGACGCGTTGGCAAAGGCTTGGATAACCACATGGTCAACACGAGAGCTGTCATCAAAGCGTGCTGTGTTTTGCACAACTTTTTAAATGAGGAAAATGATGAAATTAATGAAAAGTGGATTGCAGCACAACAAATCGAAAACAAAACTCGAAAGTTGCCAGAAAACGTCTCTTACGTTTGTGGAAATGTTAACCCAAGAGCAGAGGAAATAAGACAAGCGTTTGTTTCATATTTCGGTCAGTAATTATTTGAAATTATTTATTTATTTATTCCACTACAAAAAACAAATATTTCTATATTATATATATATATAATGGGCCTAATCATTGAATTCGTTTCGATCGAAAAATGGTTCGATTCGATCGAAAAATTTTACATGGGAGTCATTGAATCGATAGTCACATTTTCGATCGAATTGAATTTAGTTACCGACGCGATAAAATGCTTTCCGCGGCACATAGATGTCACTAATTTCGGAATCATTGATACCGCAATATCGAAAATTTGCATCGAAATCAATCCGTTGGTGAGTGTGTTGCGGAAATTTTAAAGAAATGGAAAATTTGTTAGTATTTATATATAAAATTGTTAATGACGCATTTAATTATGTTTTACATTGAAATTTTAGAGATAAGAGACAAAAACACACTAATAAAACACAATTTGAAGTGTTAGTAAATGAAATGAAGTTACACCCCGACATAGCGAAAGGATTTCCGCCACCTGCTGACCCCCAAAGTAGCCCAAGCTAGCCCTGTGAAATTTGATGTGATTCGTGTGTGTGTGATATCGAATATGAGATGTTGTTGCATTCGTATCGATAATCACATTTTCGATCGAATTGAACTTACTTACCGACGCGATAGAATGCTTTCCGCGGCACATAGATGTCGCTAATCATTGATACCGCAATATCGAAAATTTGAATCGAAATCAATCCGTTGGTGAGTGCGTTGTGATGATGACGTACTTAATTATGTTTTGAATTGAAATTTTAGAGATAAGAGGCAAAAACACACCAACAAAACACAATTTGAAGTGTTAGTATGAAGTTACGCCACGACATAGCGAAAGGATTTTCGCAGAGAGCACCAGGCGATTTGAATACTTTTTGGGAAGAAATATCAAATAAACTGAACGCTTTAGGTCCTCCAATCAAGGACAGAACTGGATGGAAGAAGGTATGAAAAATCATAATTTGTAAATTATCGGCTATTAAACTTCTTTCTTAACCTATAACTAGGTTTGGACAGATTTTAAGTTTGCAACAAAGAAAAAATGGTAAAATATGCAAAACACATTTCTGGAACAGGTGGTGGGCCCTTCAGCCAAGTTTCTTTAAGTTCACTTGAAGAGGAGGTGAGTGTTATACTGTCACTCAATACATCAGTGAAGGGCTTAAAAGGCATTAACAGTTTTGGATGCTTACCACTCACTTCAATAGAAAATATCCCTGATGAGATTCCTACAACAAGTAGTGCTAGCAAGAGACCAGTTGAGTCAATTTTTTCCCAGCCTGACATTGAATTGGTTGAACCTACATCACATATGACTCCTGGTCAGGCAATAGAATCTAATGTGGATGCCGATATTTTCTGTACTCCACATAAAAAGAACAAAACAAACAAGATGGATCTTCTTACAGAACAAATAACGATCCAAAAAAAAAAATGGAGACAAATATTTCAAAACTGCAGGACACGCTTGTGAAACATCAAAAAGAATATATTAAAGACCAGTCCGACACAAATAGGTGGCTTAGAAAACTTAATGAAACTGAAAAGGATAAATTAAAGGAAATGAAGCGACATAATTCCGTCATGGAAAAAATAGCAATAGATAAATTAGAAACGAAAAAGAAAATTTTAGAACTAGAACTTGAACATTTAAATAAGCCATAAGTTTTTTTGAACTAACAAAACATTTCGTTTTAATGAATTTTTATGTTTTTTAACTTAGTCTAATAAAAATGAATTCAACATGTATATTAAAAATATCTAAAAAACTATCTCTTATTCTACTTGCTTCGTCGGTGGGCATATCATCTAAATCATTGTCATCATCGATGGAATATTCATTTGCAGTTGTATCCAGGTATGGCTCATTAAAAGTTTCGTTAGAATTAAAATTCAAACGAATATTATGCAATGCACAGCAGAAATTAACAATACGCGCTGCTTTAAATGGCTCGTAATGTAGACCTCGTTCACTGCAAAGGCAACGAAATACAGATTTTAATAAACCTATTGTTTTCTCAACAATTATTCGGCCTTTAGCATGATGCGTATTAAATCTTCTTTTTCTAAGGCATGTGATTGGTTCTCTAAATGGAGTTATAAGCCACGGTTGAAGAGGGTATCCTTTGTCACCTTTAATGAGTATATTTTTATTAGTTGATGGTATTTTTATCAATGGATTCTCACCTAATATTAAATTTGCATTTCCTCTCCGATAATTGGTAGCGCTGATAGATTTCATGTCACTCAAATCCCATATATGAGAATCGTGACTACTGCCTGGATATTTAGCACATACGTAACGTATTTGCATTTTGTGGTCGCACACCTACATATACTTAGATGTACATTCAAAAAAGCGAATATAAACACTTAGTTAAAAGATAATTATAAAAGCCTCACAATCATAACGTTCAGTCTTGAAAATCCTTTGCGGTTATAATAGAGATGTTTATCTCTTTTTGGAGCCATTATCTTTATGTGAGTTCCATCAACTGCCATTGTCACGCCTGGAATTTTTGATTTGACAAAAAAAAAGGTTTTTGATTCCAATTCTTCGCTGTAAGTCATGTAAATAGAAATCCACCTCGAACATAACCTGTACTCAAGACAGTTAAGAACTTCTTCCAATATTCCACAGAATGTCGATTGGGCCACATTTATATTGAAGTCCTTTCCAATGCAATGCTGATAGTTGCCTGTCGCAAAGAAACGTAGACATGCAGCAAGCTTTAATTTCGGAGAAAGAGAACCTTGTCTCTTGTCATTTCCACATACATTTTCGTATTCCCTTAAAATATATGTAAATGCTCTTTTGTTGACGCGAAAATTTTTGATGAAACTGTAAATACGTATACATATAAATGAAGTTATGTATTCCTTTTTTAGCTTAAATCCTTACTTAAAATCATCCATTTCCAATATGTCTTTTGAACTATTTCTTAAATTTCTGCGCTCACGACGAATTTTTACACAATTTTCATTTTCACTATCACTATCACTTAAATTTAACGCGATTGTATCCATTTTAACGAAACGAAATAAAAATTCCAGACAATTTAATTTTTCAAACCTGTCAAACTTACAGTCGACAATGAAGTTTGACATTTTTATTTTGTGGTAAAGCAGTTTATCGACGGAATGAATGATTGCATAAAAATTTTCGATCGAAAATACTTATCGAATCGAAATCGAATTCGCTGCGGATTCAATGATTAGGCCCAATATACACATTTTTTAAGTTTATTTATATTAATATTTTCCAATTAATACATTCTTTTTATTATATTAATTTTTTTCATTGACAATTCATTTTCATTTATTTACACATGTATCTTAAAACTAAAACTTAAATTTATCTTCATTTTTTAAACTAAAACTTAATTTCTACTTCAATCTAGTTTTGGCGACGAAGGAAGTCGATGAAAGCGTCCCTCATTTCCCCGACATCGTTCACATACATTTGTAACATGTCCAGACGCTTTTCATCGGCATCCTTCATCGCCTCAGTCGCCTTTAAAAATTCGTCCCGCATCTCCTCCATTACCATCACAGCCGTTTTTTTTCTTCTTACTAAAAAAAAAATTTGTTGTTAATGAAATGGCACAGTCGAACATATATGACTTTGCACATGCATCAAAGAATTTATTTACATGGAGAAAAGTAGATGACATGGTGAAAAGTATAGCTGGATCGACATTAAATGGCTAAGATATACCAAAGAAACTGGAAATGTTTATTTTAAAAAATCCTTAAATGAAGAAGAACCTTTTAAATTGATAAACATATCTAAACGAGGAATAAACTGCGTGAGAATGACAGAATTAAAAATATGCTACGACGCACCTTTAAAAATTGGCACAAAAAAAAACAAGATCTTTTAGATATGTTACCTCTTGTGGATGAAGTGTATAAGCCATTTTATATAAACTTAGCAACAGAAGAGCAGTTAGATTGTCATTCAGATCTTACAGAAGCTGATGAAACTAATGAATAATTAATGCTTTAATTTGCTTTGAACCCAGATTTTTTGTACTATGAGTTGAACTTATTAATATGATTTAAGAAACAATACATGAAGCTGTATATTTTTGTTATGAATAAATTTCTTGTTTTAAAAATAAACAAATACAAAAATCTTTTATCGAATGAGTTATTTGTTTCAGTTTTAGCAAAAGCTCTTATGTCAACTTAAGTATTATCCAACTGAAGTATTCATTTTGACAAAATATCTTAAGTCAAATTAAGATTTGATTTTTCTTAACTTTTCGTTTTTTAAAATATCTTATGTACAAAACAACGAATAAAACATACTTCTTACTAAAATTTTTTCAAAATCGGCATATAATGTCTTAAGAAATAGTTTTGCTTTATCCTTGATTAAAAATAACTCATTAAATTTCAACACAATAGATTTTAGAGGAAATCGCCAATATCTCATAACTCAATTTTAAGACTTAAGATGTTATGGTAAAACGACACAGATATTTATTTTATTTATATTTATTTGTAATTTTTTGTTTTTTATTTTTGATTTGAACTATGTCTGTTATTTTCTCTTCTTTTTAAATTGTGTGTTTATTTTTTCACTTTGACAGTTTGTAGTGTCCAAATCAGCTGCAGCACAAATGTGACCAACAGATGGCGCAAAATCAGAGTCGCACAGGAGGATTTAGAGAAGTTCAGCTTCAAATCACTTTGGTGAAATGATTTTGAAGTGTCAATTTTGTATGACGAAATCTCGTTAAATCCAGCGGTTTAGTGAGTTAAACGCCTCAGCAACCTAAACCTCGCAGATTTGTGTCTGTGGGAACGTAATATAAGAGAAATGAATATGAAGTGATTAATATTGTAACGGGGCTAAATATTTTAGTTACTGAATACAGTGTTACCAGAAAGGAAACCTTCTTGACTACTATTTTAAAATTGATTTCATCATAAAAACACTAAAATTTAGAAAAAAATCGAAAAAAGTACCTGTGGAACGAATGATTCACTGAAAATTTTTAAAACTGCGTGGATTCTTTGCATTTCCATTTGTCAAGATTTTGAGTTTACATATGAGTTCCAGTAGCATTTGAGTAACACAAATACGTGATTCGCTGCTTCTCCGGCTTTACACCTGAGCCAATTTTTCCCAATCTGGAGACATACGTTTTTTCTGGCAGAAGTTTCAGGAATTAACCGGACTTATAAGCGTTATATAGTTGATGCCTGTACAAGTTCAAATCGGACATTTTTCTATAAAAGGGTCAATTTGCTAAGACAAATTTTTGAATTTTTAATGCAGGTTTTTAGCTTTTTCTTCCACAATTATAGCACTTACTGGACAGTTCTTATTTCGCATACGGATAAAACAACGATAAACAGCTTTCTCCATTTTGGGCAGCTCTCATGTATGCAGGGGTTTTCTTTTTACAGGGCCAGAAAATTTGTTTGCCACAAATTGTGGAAATAGCAACATTATATTTCTTCGCTAAGACCGTCACACTCGACACTTTTTGTAAATGACTGAGAATTCCATCTTTTTCTTTTAACATAAAACACACAGATTTCTTAGAACTCATTTTTACGTCCGAAATCTTAGATAAAACGCTTTATGCAAAGCCAAACTTGCGACTGAAATTTGTTGCCCGTTATTTTATTTCCCCAAAAACTATAAAATATAATATGAGAAAAGTCCAATCATGTAATTAGTCAACCTGTCTGAGGTGTTGAGGACCATTGCATAAAAATGCTATTTTGTCTCAAGCATATTTATAAAGTAATTGGATACTATATAAAAAGAAACAAGTTTAACGTATCTGTAGTACAATATAAAGAGAATATACTGTGTATATACAAGGGGAAGCTGTACATACATATGTATGTGTGTATATGTATTCGTACTATGTCTATGCTTCACCTTTAAATACAGTAACGTTAAACTATCACAAAATCAGTATGAAGACTTTTTGATATCAGCAAATCTTCGAAATGTGTGCGTTAGTGTAAACTTATAAACTATTTTGTTAAGTGCCAACGTCTACCCTAATACGAGCGTACACGATGAAGAAATTTCTTTCAAGTAGCAATACATTAACACTTTTCGAACTTGAATGATGTATTATTATCAATTTTGCAATCAAATTGGTGGTCAAATTGATAATCAGTGCAGTGATATCACAAATCATATTCCAAAATCTAATAATATTAAAAAGAATACTGTACAAGGGAGCTATGCCAATGTTGTAAAAGGCAACACGGTACAAATGCAACCACCGCAAAATCCCCCAAATGGTGGTATTGAAGCTATGATTATAAATCTTACGCAATGTATGACACAATTTATGTCTACAATGCAAAACATGATCCATGATTTAATGAAAACAAAAAACCAAATGCTGCAAACTTTATTAAGTAAAAATGAGCATACAAAACATTTGTATATGGAATGCTAACGGTGTTAACCAACATAAACAAGAGATTATTAAATTTCTGTCTGAAAAAAATATAGATGTAATGCTAATATCAGGAACTCATCTGACAAAGAAAAATAACTTCAATATACCCGGATTTAGACACTATGCTACAAATCACCCAGATTGAAAAGCGCACAGTGGAACGGCAGTATTGGTTAGAAATCAGCTTAACAACTATGCTCTAGAATATCATGGTACAGCCCAGTTACAAACTACAACAATATCATTAAAAAATCGGGGTTGTGATTTAAATCTAACGGCTATATACTGTCCACCTCGTTTTAAAATTACAGATCGTGAATTTAAAGACTTTTTTTGGAACGCTAGGTCGTAGATTCCTAGCAGGTGGAGATTACAATGCAAAACACATGTACTGGGGCTCACGTCTAATTAACACTAAAGGAAGACATCTGTACAACACAATAAATGTATGTTACCAGTCTGCACGATTCATACTGTCCGCTAAAGATACACCTCATTTGGGACCACGCCCATCTATGTTGGACTTGCGAAACAGTATGCCTGCGTACTAAACCCTGAACTCCGGCTCCTAAAGCTTGTAATTGGACCTGCGGGACCGCCGTTACGCACTACTTCGCAGGACCAAGCTGGGCCACTATGCCACTTCACATGCTCCCCGCAGGGTTATTCATCTTGTATTACACTTCTGCGCTGTCGTTCTTTTACCCTAAGTTCTTGGATCGCCATATCGGTCCACTCCTTCATTTCAGCCCACACCAGCCGCGATTGCAGCATGTGACTCACTATGTTATCAGGCGTTATTACTTCATTAATTATACGCTCTTCCGAGGTTCTCTTCTTTACATATCTCGAGCAGGATAAAAATATATGTTCTGCATTTTCTTCTGCACTTTTGCAGAAGGAACATTCAATATTGTTATCGTGATTAGATTAGATAATATTGTGAGGATTGCACCGCGACCTAAGGTCTATTGTGCCCTCTCCAGCTATCACAGCACCCCCTCCAACGTCACGTTAAGAAATCTTAACAGTGTGATGCATGCGATACTTCCTCTTTGGGGATAAAGGGCCCCAATTGACTGTCCCCTCTCCTTCGCGATCGCCGGGCAGTCAAGGAGTAGGTGCTCTGGTGTCTCCGCCTCTAAATCACAAAATCGGCAAAGGTCCGACTTGTGTATTCCCATTTTGTGCAGATGACACCGTAGTCTGCAGTGGCCGGTATATAGTGCCACCAATTGTCTCAGCTTGTTCCTGGGTAGCGCCATTAACTGTTTGAATCTTTTCAGATTGTATCCTCCCAGGAACAGTTTTGAGTGGCGAAGTCCCTGCATGTGCAACCAACAGCGATTCCTGCTTGCTGCCTCCTCCTCTTTCAGGCGGGTTGTAAGAACATGCCGACCAACCGCAATAAAGGGTTCTGGCCCGATTGGGTTGGTGCCCACGGCCTTCCTTGCCAGTTGGTCCGCGAATTCGTTTCCCTCTATTCCTTTATGCCCTGGAACCCAAGCTAGGGTTATGCTGTTATTTCTGCAAATCCTGTTCAAAGTATCTATGCAGTCCATGACCAGCCCCGAGTCCACCTCGAAGGATGATAGTGCCTGAAGAGCTGCTTGGCTATCGCTGATAATGGCTATGCGTTCCTTATGATATCCCCTGTCCAATATTACCTCTGCACACTTGGTAACGGCATAGACTTCAGCTTGGAAGATGCTGGGGAAATTTCCCATGGATAAAGACAGCTTCAGGCGTGGCCCCGTTATCCCGGCGCCTATACCAACTGCTGTCTTTGATCCGTCAGTGTACCATTGTTGTGTGCTTCTACTTATGAGTTCCTTGAGAGTTGAATCCTCCCATTCCCTTTTGTTGGATATTACTGTTTTGAAACGTCTCACAAGAGGAACCCACTTAATGATATCGTCCCTCGGGAGGAGAGTCATTGGAAGATTTCTACCGATGATATCCAGTTGCCGGGCGCTTAACATCCTGCTGTTTCCTAAACCTGGCCTTGTTAGCGCCAGTAAGGTTTTCTTGGCCATAGTGCCAACCACCAAATGAAGGGGGGTTAGGTTTAGGATTGCTTCCAAAGCTGCAGTTGGACACGTGCGCATAGCACCAGTGATGCATATACAAGCCAACCGCTGCAGTTTGACCAGTTGCTTTTCAGCTGTGGCCAGGGAGATCCTTGAAGACCAGACCACCGCTCCATAAGTGGTTACAGGCCTCACAATCATGGTGTACATCCATCGCAGTATGTGCGGGCTACAGCCCCAAGTTTTGCCTGCCAGGCGTTTGCATACCATTAGTGCCTTGGTGACCTTCGCTATCACGGAGTCCACATGCTTCTTCCACCTCAGTTTCGTATCTAGTAATACTCCAAGATATTTTATTTCCTCTACCCTAGCTACCGCTTCGCCATTGAGTGTAATGGAACCCAGGACTGGGAGCGATTTTCTCCTTGTGAAGGGGATAATGGCTGTTTTTGATGGATTGATGTTGAGTCCAACATTAATACACCATTTCCTCGCTAGGGTTAGTTCCCTTTGGACAATGTCTCCAAGAGTGCTTTCGAATTTGCCTCTGGGGATGATTACGATGTCATCCCCATATCCCTGACATCGTATTCCTTTTTCTGATAGCACCTCTAATAGCTCGTCCACGACTAGACTCCACAGATGCGGTGTGATAACCCCACCCTGGGGACAGCCTTTTGTCGTGCCTGTTTAGGACTCTAGTGACACTTACGTGGGAGGTGTTATCAAACGCACCCTCTGTGTCTAGAAAGGCACACAGGACCACCTCACCGGTCGCAAATGCATCCTCAACCTCAGATACCAAGCTGTGCAGAGCCGTGTCAGTTGATCTACCAACTCTGTAGGCGTGTTGGCTCGAGTGTAACGGGTAAAGCTCTAATGCCACAGTCCTGATGTAGTAATCCACAATTTTTTCCATGCCTTTCAGTAGGAAGGAGGTAAGACTGATTGGCCTGTATGATTTCGCCAAGGAGTAGTCCCTCCTGCCAACCTTCGGTATGAAGACTACCTGTGCGATTCTCCATTTTTCCGGGATGTAGGCATGTGCTAGACTATCTCTCATCAGCCTGACTAGGTGATTGAGGATATGTTCCTGACCATGCTGGAGCAGCGCTGGGAAAATACCATCTGCTCCTGGTGATTTGTACTTTTTAAAAGTTATTATGGCCCATCTTAGTGAGTCGGTGGTAAAGACTTCCTTAGCCACCTTCCAGTCCAGTGGACCAGGCTTGTGATCCTCCGTCCGGACTAGCTGTTCCGTAGGGATCGCACCTGGGAAGTGCGTCTCCAGCAGACATTTCGCCCTTTCCTCCAGACTTGTCGTGAATGTGCCATCAGGCTTCCTGATTGCTAACTTCGTCTCGATGGCTCCTTTGGCAAGGGCTTTGTGGAGCCTGGCTGCCGCAGGAGTTGAAGAGACGTTCTCACAAAATTTCCTGAAGTTGTCCCTTTTTGCAATCCTAATTTCCTTACTGTACTCAGTCAGGTTTCTCCTGTATTCGGTCCATTCACCAGTGCGTTTGGCTTTGTTAAATAGTCGCACCACCCTCCTTAGTGACGAGAGTTTCTTGGACCACCATGGGTTTTTGTTTTTAATTTTCAGGGATGTCAGAGGGCAGCTTGCCTGAAATGCATCTATTATGATGCTCTCCATAATAACTGCCCTATCTTCGATTCCCCTGCATCCACTTTCACCGCTGTTATACACAACACTCTCCGCGTTAAGACCGAGAATATCGTTATATTTGGACCAATTCACGTTTCTAGGGTTCCGTACCTCTGTACGATTCCCAACAACTAACCCCACCTTGAATTTAATAATTCTGTGGTCGGACAAAGAGGGTTCTGTGAAGACTCTCCACTGAGTGATCATTCCATTTGCAGGGTGGTTACTGAGAGTAACATCTAGTACCTCTTCTCTAGCCCTAGTGACGAATGTTGGTTGGCAGCCAACATTACTTATTTCTAGGTTGTTACTTAGTATAAACTCCAATAGTGACTCACCTCTGTTATTGCAGTCACTGCTTCCCCACTTCCAATGATGAGCGTTTGCATCGCAGCCCAATACCAGGGGAAGATTGGCCATACTGCAGTAGTCGACCAGATTCTGTATTACATCTGGTGGTGCCACGGACGATTCACCTGGGAAGTAGGCCGAGGCAATGATTACCTCTCCCGCTGTGCAGTTAACCTGCACCGCTACGAGATCTCTTGTTAGGAATTCTGAAAAACAGAAGAAGTCAATGCCATTTCTTACCCTGGGCAACCGTCAGCCGGGATTTGAATAGGTTTAGACCTCCTCCGATTTCTAATCCTTTTCCGGCTGTTACTAGGCGGCGTAGTTTGCCGTGATACCTCTTCTGCCCTCTTACTGGTAGAGGGAGCCTCATCATCGTCCCTAGCATGTTCCTCGAAGAGATCTCTCTCCTCAGAGGTTAGTCGTGCCAAGAATTACCGACGTTTGACACCAGCCGCTCCTGGTGTGCGAGTACCTTCACCTGCCTCCTTAGGCGTTGCTACAGGGTTGGTTGGTTTTCGTTTTTGACTTTTATCTTGTCCTTTTACGTTGCTAGTGTCGTTGCCTTTAGGGGTATTGTCATTTTTGTTAGTTGTGTTTTTGTTGTTGTTTTTGTTCATCTTTGTCGTACGACCGGTAGCTCGAGTAGCCAAGCATCGCGGTCTAAAATTCTGAAGGTGGCACCGCGCCAGCGCCCCATAGCGCGGTAAGTTACTTCCCAAGGCGGCCCGGTATTGGGAAGGCTTCGTAATACTACAGCCGAAGTTACCTCCCGGCTCCAAATCATCCAATGGGCACGGTACGCATAACACCCCGGATTAGGAGGTGGTAGCTCTTGGTCACCAGACACCGCTCCACCTAGGCGGAGCGAATGTCCGGCTAAGCCTCTGCACCAACGACAAGGTGGCTACCATCGCAAGAGGCCGTGAGATACTGCCTAAAACAGCCATGACCAGACAGGAACTGGGTCAGATAGAAGTCTGTCTCTCCATGTAGCCTCTCAATCCAGGTTGATACGTTCTTAATGAGTCTATAGGTCCATCTTCCTTTTTCTGTCGTATCCTATTGCGCTTGCCACTCGTTAAGACTCACCTGGCTCTCCTCTTTGCGCTCATCGTCCGTCAGGCGCCTATTTACACTTTTTTTGATAGACTCTGCTAAGCTCCGAAGCCATTTAATTCGGTGGCATAAGTCCAGCTATGATACCAACAGCTTCATGTGACACCGTTCTAAACACGCAGGCAACTCCATAATAACAGACCCTATACGGAGCCTTGCGGTACTCCACCTGTCACCACGTACTTTTTTGGGCCTACATCAGTAACGTACAATAGCAGCCTATCAGACAGATAACTACTAATTATGCGCAGTAGGTACCTCGGTGTATTACTCGCCTCCAATGCGTTTATAATGTTCGGCCAGTATGCCGAGTTGAAAGTATTTTTTACGTCAAGTGTGACAACCGCACAATATTCTTTCTCACCGAACATCCATCTGGTGCCCGATATGGCCGCAATATCCGTCACATTGTTTCTACTGCGTCTATGGTGGATCGACGTCTTCTGAAGCCAAATTGGTTATCAGATAGACCAAATTGCTCATCTTCTAGGTTGCGTTCCAGACGTACGCAGATCAACCTCTCCAGTATTTTACCCATGGGATCGATCGTGCAGAGTTTCGGCTTCCGTAGTAGGACTATGCGCTGTTTTTTCCACACTTTTGGAAAAACTCCTTCATTTAAGCACCGTGTATAAAGCTCGGTGAACACTCTTTTGTTTTGATTGATGACGATTTTGAGTGCCTTGTTCGGGATGCCATCAAGTCCAGAAGCCTTTGCGTTGCCGAATCTCTCCGCCACCTCGATAATTTCTTTCTCATCGATTATCATGGCTTCCACAACTGCGGGTAACCTTCTACGCGATTGTAGCTCTTGCCTAGGGAAGAGAGTTTTCACCACCTTTTCTAGGAGGATGTGCTTGGCTTCTACCCCTTCTGACCTTCGTCATGACAATTTTATATGCGTCACTCCACGGATTTTCGTCCACCTTCTCACACAATTGATTGAAGCTAGAGGACTTGCTTCTTTTGTTCTTAAACAATTCGCATATTCTTGTGTGATCTGGCCTACCTTGATTTCTTTGAGAGAGACGTCGCAACTTATGGCATTCACTTGGCAGCGTCACAGGCTTTTGGTGGGGTTTCTTAAGACTGGCGCGTGATTGTGTTCACGTACCGATTTCTACCATAATGGCATGATGATCACTATGAGTATAGAAGTCGCACACCTTTCAATTTGTTCTTCTAACTAATGTGCCGCTAGCGAAAGCGACCATTCTTTTCAAAAGTGTTTCTTACTCCCTTATTGAGCAGTACAACGTCTGGCACGGATAATGCTTTGATCATTCACCTGTACTAATAAAGTTGTGTGAACAACTCATATTCATTGATCCACTGCACTGAACAGGTTGCAGTGGTTGCAGTACTACTGCCAAACCAATCATACGGCGCACTGGTGCCACAGTCCTCAAAGACTCGGACTAAGAAAGCGCCGTAAGCATTAACGCCGACAAAGAAGAAGAGCTTTTTCGCACTCCTGTGCAGTCGACCGTGGGTACCAACTCTGGTAACAAGAGAAGCCTAACAAGGAGGGGATGGAAGCCAAGGCCAGATACCAGGCGGCGGTCGGTATATGTAACCGACTCGATGGCAAGTCCAACCTAAAGGAAGATGAGGTGCACCGGTTGACTTGGGCCAGAGAGGAGATGAAGACCGGCCGGGCCCATTTAGCAACTGGTACAATGCCTCGGATCCAGCATTTGGTAATCGGATTGACGAGCAAATAGCTGAAAAGAGGCAGCGTTCGACGGAGAGCGAACCGAAGGCGCCAGCGAAGAAGAGGAAGTAGCTGAGGATGTAGCTGAGAAGCAACTCGTCAGACATGCGTACGATAAACTAACGACATCCAAATCAGCGGCGTCACAGGAGCGGTGGAAAGTAGTGGAAATGAAGCTATTGGAAGCCCTCTTCGCGAGGAAGAACGCTGAGCCAAGCGCGCCCATGTCCACATTTGATGGAGCTGGGTGGAGTTAAAATCCTAAAGTGCAAGGATGGCCTGTCGCTCAAATGGGTAAAGAAAGCTGTAAGAACGCTTCCTAGCCTATGAGAGACTGGAGGGCGGCTACGATGTGGCTTTAGTCCAAGAACCATGGATTGCATCGGGTAAAGAGGTCGCTGGGCAAAAGTCACAAATCTTTACCACATACACCCCGAGCGTTATTAACAAGGTAATGGGGGCTACTCTGTAAGGCGTTGCGCAAGTGAAAATTCTCGCAAACGCAAAAAAGATACTCTGTAAATGCGACAATCGAATCGTAATTTCCGTTCAACGCATTTGTTTTTTCCCTTCGCAATGAAAGTATTGCGTTTACGAGATTCAAACACGTGTGTTTTACGAATTTTTCATTCGATATCAAACTGGCAAACGCAATGAACAAAAAATGTAAGTAAATAGGTATATTTGTAGTTTAGTTTACTAAAATAATGCCCTTAACAGAGCATATTCCAAAAATATGGAAAACAGAAAATATGAATTGACCATTGGTGCTGAAAAGCAAATATTATGAAGTTATACGTTATACGGTGTGACCAATAAAAATGTTGTATTTTAATTATCCTTTTATATCGTGTGATTATTTGATGTTCATGGTGATGCTTTGTTAAAGAAAGATAGAAATAAATGACCTTAAAACATCTGTGTTATCTAACACGGGGCAGGGGTATTACTTTCTCTACACCCACCGATTTTACAGATAGAAGATCATTATGTGGTTTTATCGGATCAAATAAGCAACTGGTATTTTGGCTGACACCTGTGA
Source organism: Zeugodacus cucurbitae (assembly GCF_028554725.1). Lineage (NCBI taxonomy): Eukaryota > Metazoa > Arthropoda > Insecta > Diptera > Tephritidae > Zeugodacus > Zeugodacus cucurbitae. The sequence goes on from NC_071669.1 coordinate 27,206,106, forward strand.
GTGGAGACACCTAAAAATATTAAAAACACTATATCATTCCATTTGAATTCTAAGTTGGTAAAGCTGAGTGAATTAGCTGTTGTTGGGTGCGATGGAACTGTAGTGAATACAGGTTTCAAAGGGTGTTATTAAAGAAGCTGTCTTTGGCACAAGAGCCGGAAAATTCAGCCTCCATGACGAAACATCTCCAAACGGCTTGAGGCTGATCGATAGCAAAGGTACGCACTTGCCTCTGTGCAGCAAAGAACGCCCGTCAACAAACGCAAGGAAGATTCGACGTCGAAAAGCTGCAATCGCAACAGATAGCCATGAAATACTCTACTCGACTTGCACTCCTGCTCTCTGAGAGCATTTATCGGCATATCGGTATAAGGGAACTGGAACGGCACTGCGTACCGCGCAGCCGAAACAATTGGATTTCGGCAACGACAAAATACGAGCTGGTACGATGAGGATTGCCGTCTCGCAGCGGAGATGCGGGATGGGATAAATATCGAGAGCTGAAGAGGGAAGCGAGACGCATTTGCAGACAGAAAAAAAGAAACCGAAAGGCGAGAGCAGGTAGAGCTTGAGAAGCTGGCAGACAGAGGTAATGCTCGAAAATTTTATGAATTGTACGATTGTTTCAAGACCGGAGCATCCTCATGAAGAGACCAAGGTGGTAATCTGGTAACCGATGTCCAGGACATACTGGGATTATGGAGGAAACACTTCTCCGACCTGCTGAATGGCAGTGAAAGTACAACACCAGGTGATGGCGAACCCGATTCACCAATCGATGACGATGGAATAGATGTTCCATTACCCGACCATGAAGAAATTCGAATAGCAATTACCCGCCTGAAGAACCACAAACCGGCGGGGGCCGGTAGATTACCGTCCGAGCTTTTCAAATACGACGAAGAACTGATAAGGTACATGCGTCAGCTTCTTTGCAAAATATGGTCAGAAGAAAACATGCCCGACGATTGGAATCTCAGTGTGCTCTACCCAATCCACAAAAAGGGAGATCCCACAATCTGTGCCAATTACCGTGGGATAAGCCTCCTAAATATCGCCTATAAGGTGTTATCGAGCGTACTGGCTATAACCGACTAAACGGTTCCGCCAATCACATACATACAATAATTGTTACCAGTACTGGTATATTTTCTTCTGATTTAGCTAATATTCTTGATGGCTAACAATAGCTAATCGAATTCTAAGATTTTATGCCACTTAAATTGACCCAGAAGAAAAGCTAGTTGTATTAGCCACGTACGTTATGAAAATTTGTGGAACATTGTGGTTTACAATAAAAGGTAATTCCTCGTGCATTAACGGAGCTAAAGCATTAACCAAACATTAAGTCGTTATTGGTATTCCGATATGAAAGCAATCGTTTACAAAGTATTCCAACGAAAAGGATATTTTGGTCACCCTGAAAATCTTCTCATTGCCATGCTTGTTGACGACAGATCGGTTATAAAGGATATTGCACAGCGATGAATTGTAGCAAGATCAGAGAATGCTCGAAAAATTTGAACGTTTAAAGTACCTTCATCCAACTTCGATGCCAAAGGTTACACTGACATTACTATGTGAGGAAACTGTAATATAACTGAGCCACCTCTATCTTTAAATATGTCTGATGAAACTTGAAAGACATTGTCAGAAATGATTTTGGTACATGCCACACCCAAGCCAAAAAACAAGAAAACAATTTTTTCTCCATAAATTATCGGTCCACCTTATTATACATATCAGAGAACTGCAAAAATCACTATTTTCTTGATTTACTCATACGCGAACTTTTTCATTCAACTCAACTCACTGAAAAAAAACAGAGTGTTGAGTAAAAATCAACTCAATTTGCCGTACACATCATTCTTTGGATTTTGAGTCCTCGGTTCAAAATTTCTCACTCACTTCAACTCACTGAACACAAGTCAGCGTTCAATAAAATGAGCCTGTGTTGACGAAAGCATCATTCGGTTCAATTTGAGTTGATCGATTATGATTAAACAATTAGCGACAAGACGACACGATGTGAGCGTTACGACTGCATGACTGCATGTACCGTAACAATTTCTATGCAGTTTGTTGTGGTGTCTTGTTCTTCTTCTCACATTTCATCTGTGCAGAAAAAGTGCCGCTTGCTGCGCGCATGAATAAAATCATACGAGTTGATTTTTGCGAGTTGAGTGTTGTTCTTGTTCAAAACAATGATTGTTGCATCGAATAAGCAAGCGCCCGAAATCATTATATTGAACACGAGCCGAACAAACTCGGAGTGAAACAAAAAATCGCGCACACACGAGTGAATTTAAAATCAACAACGAAAATGTGAGCTCAGGCAAGTTTGATCGGCTGATCCGAACAGTGTGATTATTCGGCTGTTGAGCGCGTACGAATGTTTTTCATTCAGCAAATGCCGTTCTCTGATACATATCAAAGTGATGAGGATGACGAAACGAGTTGAATGCCGGATGTCTGTCATTCGGTCCGCGCAAGCGATAACTTGAGTTAAATTTGATAAATAATTTTACGGTCATGTCACCGTACGGATATTTTAAGTGGGTTTGGGCCTCAGCGGTAGTCAAAGCGGTTAAAGTTTAATGCGTTTAAATTTTGTTCAAATTATGTGGGATGAATAAGTAAGAAAGTTTTGTACACTAAAGTTTTGCAAACTAATACGATAACACATGCAGACCTGTATACATGCATACATATGTATGTATGTACATATATTAACGTGAGAAATTTCCTTAAGCTTGCCACAGTTCACTGTCACTGTAATCACCTTAACTGTGTTTCTATAAATAAATTTAAGCGGATCTAATAGGCCGTAAAGACATATACTCTTGTTGCTGTTGTTGTGAAAAACAAAGTAAGTAATTTACATATTGGCATGTGATAGCTGAGGAGTTGAAGGTACGAAATGGAAAAATTAACGTTACTAGTCTCCACAACTCTCGTGCGTTCCATAATCTGCATTTTACATCTGAGTGCGCAAGCAAATGTATTTTTAATAAATTGTGGCAGATGTGCACATGAAACAAGCTGACAATGCTTTATGTTGTAAAGGTCTAATTTTTCGAATGGCTGAAGACTCTTGTATATTCAACTCCTTTTTGAGTCAAATTACAGTTCGAATAAAAGATCAAATTGCACAAATTAAGGTGTTAGGTAAAGCGAAATATCGGAGAGTCGTACGAGGATCATGAAGGATAGTTTTATAACGGATATGGTTACGACACCTGTTGAATTTAGTATAAATATCTTTCATCATTGTAACTCTATTATATATCTAATATGTAAATACGAAACTCTTACTTCGCGATACTCCAGAGTGGAAGCTCAAAGCCGAGCCAACGCTGATGAATGCTAGAAATAAGCGTCAAAGCTGTGCGCATACATTTTCATACGAAATCACACAGTTAGCGCAGAGTGGAAGTTGACCGAGGCAGAGCGTAACGCTGATAGGTTGAAAATTACTAAAAGTGCGTTAACTCATTAACGAAAAATTTTACAGAAGAAATAGCAGAAAAAAGCTGCACTCATATTTTTTTACAAAATAAAAATGGGCGTGGCATCGCCCACTTATGGGTCAAAAACCATATCTCAAGAACTGCTCGACTGATTTCAATGAGAATCGGTATATAATATTTTCTTTACATCCTGATAACACGGATAAAAAATGGGCGAAATCGGTTCACAACCACGACTACTTTCTTTATAACTCAATTTTGAATACCATCTGATTCCTTCAATTTATGATGTATACATAAGGAACCAATGAAGATAGCGGAATAAAACTTTACACAAAAAGTGCATATCATCTGTGGCTTCACTTATGAAAAAATTGTCGAAAACGGACTATAACTTTTCAAGGCCCCAGTTATCGAACATGTTGAACTCAGCGCCTAAGGGTAAATTTTAACCGAAAATATGGGTACTCCGATAATTTAATGTAATTCAGAGGAAATTGTTTTCTTCTAATAGTGTGTCTCTTTTATAAAAAATATTAAAATCGGGTCATAACATCTCTTAGCTCCCAAATACCTAATTATAGGTTTTTCAAAAATATTATCTCCTAGCTCCCATATACATAGGTTATAGGTTTTTTAAAAATACGGCGGGCTTTATTCCGCATATATTGTATTGGTTAATATGTGAGATATCTTAGCACAATTAAGTGAGCGTATATTGGATATAGTGTACCTTGCGGGTGAAAATTAATGAAATCGGTTCAGGAATTACCTCAGCCCTCATATATGCTGATTTTCGTTATTGTATTCAACTTTATGCCGAATTTATGGGTAAATTTGTGTGTTGTGTAAATAAAATTTCTTTAATAAATTGCGATAGTATAAAATGTTCGGTTGCACCCGAACTTAGTCTTTCCTTACTTGTTAATTTAAATTTGAATTAAGTTCGAAAATTTGTTTAATATAATAATAATATAATATTGAAATATATATATGTATATAATTATATATTAAAATCAAGAGTAAAATCAAATATAAATTGATTTATATGATCAGCGCTAAACTCTCGCATCCACTCTGCGGTACCTGGAATTGATCAGCGCTGATCAATTTTAGATACCGCAGAATGGATGCGAGAATAAGCGCAATTTGCTATTATACACGTACATGTGTACTTCTGTTTTCAATCTTGTAATATTTGTATACAGATTTAAGACGCTATATTCAAAAGGTTTTTGGATATACCCAAATATAAATCGGAACATGCGATTACATGCGTCCAAATTAAAAAGAAAGAGAATTTATATAAATACACATTATATTAATGAAACAAAAATATTTTAATTTTATTTTATTTAATTAAAATTAAATATGTCATTATATTAATGCCATACATACATATTTCTACTCAAATTGCATGTAACATCAAAATCAGGTCGTACAACGGTTCAGCGCGTGTCGGCGCCGAAAAACACTTCTGAAGTGTCGCGCTGCCGGTGAAATTTGGTATGAAAATATACGCGCACAGTTATGAAGCTCATTTCTCGCATTCATCAACTTTGCGCTCGGCTCGGCTTTGAGCCGCCGCTGTAGAGCTGCCATTAATATGTCGCTACGTCGTCTTTGTATTCAGCACTTGAGATTTTTTGATAAAACTTCGTACACATTATCCTTAACACCATGAAAGGGTTGGTATTACAGATAAGTGGAATCGGAACACTGCCATGCTCACAAAATGACGTTAACCGAACTAAGTTTCTTGTATATTCTCTAACTCGAATCACCATAATGCACAAAAAAACTTCGAGTTAGAGAGACTTCGAGTTATAGAATTTTCATTAAAACATATAAATTTTTCAAAAGCTGTAAAAGAAGATTTATACACTGTATTATTTATTTACTTCGCAAAAATTTTGATGGACATACGTTAAAAGAAGTTTTCTGTAATTTTGTTTGTTGCACTTTGCTATCGGAGGATGGGATCATGTGTAGAAGTTCACGCAAGTGAGGAAAGTTTTTGATTGTCATTCACTTGGGAGTGGCCAAAAACGATTCTTCTCCACATGGTTCAAGCAGCTCACGACTTCCGGTTTTAGACCAAGTATCCTCTGGATAGCCAACAGACATCCGTTTGAAGGCGAGCTAAAGTGAGAAGGCGAAGCCCGCTTATGCGGTTGTGCGTAGGGTTTGGGACCCACCACATAAAAACGAAGTACCAATGAAAAATCTACGAAAGCCTCGGATGAGACACCCCCTTTTGATGACGACCCCTGCAAACGTTTTAAGGATAATGATATAAGGGCATGCACCTGGAATGTCCAGACCCTTAATTGGGAAGGTGCCTCTGCCCAGCTGGTTGATGTCCTCATACGACTCAAGGCTGACATCACCGCCATCCAAGAAGTGCGATGGACGGGACAAGGACGGAAGAAGGTGGGTCCTTGTGACATCTACTACAGCGGCCATATAAAGGAGCGCAAATTTGGTGTTGGATTTGTGGTGGGAGAGAGACTCCGTCGCAGAGTCCTGGCATTCACCCTGGTGGATGAACGTCTTCCCACAATCCGGATCAAAGCGAGGTTCTTCAACATATCGCTGATTTGCGAACACGCCCCAACGGAAGAGAAGGACGATGTGACCAAAGATGCTTTCTATGAGCGCCTAGAACGCACTTTGTTTTTTTACCACCAATATAGGTCATTCAATCAGTCATTTATGGTTATTATATTGAGGTTTCATGTCAGGAAAACTTCTCTTTCAAGTCAATGAAGTGACAGAAATCTGTTGGAAATGCTATTAATCCATCGAGGTGTCAACTGCGTCCCTACCATTTCCAACTGCTTCTACAATCGCAATTTAATATTGTTGCAAAAACACTCATATGTTAGTTGTTAATTGGCGATTCTTTATGTGTCGCCACAAATTAAATGACTTTAAGCATGCGATTAGCCCGTCAGTAACAGTTGATCCTGGAATAATTGGAAGAGTCTGGCGTAAATCACCTGTTAACAGAATCCTGGCTCCACCAAAAACGTTTATCGACAATCAAGATCTTATAAAGTCCTGTGCAGTACCTCCAGTGACTTCTTGAATATTTGGAAAATCTTCGTTATAGCGCTATTTTTGGCGATTTTGGCGACTGGTGTTTCGTTCATTTGCAATTTAGGAGTAATTTCAAGGCCGAATGTGCCGTTTGTTTGCCTACTAACAGGTGCCTATTCCCGTTAATCTTGGAAACCTTGGAACCTTGGTGAAAATGAGTGAAATTGGTTCTAGAATTACATCAGCTCTCATATACTATATATGATGATTTTCTATTGGACTTTATGCCGAATATATAGGTCATATTGTGTGTTATCTTAATAAAATTACATCAATAAATTGTGAGAGTATAGGCTAAGTTCGGTTGGACCCGCACTTAGCCTTTCCTTATTTGTTACAAATTGTTTTGGGCTATCGACACAACCTTATACAATTGAACAATAACAAAAATATTTTAACAAAGCAACAATGACAACCTTCAAATTATAATTTTTTGTTTTCTCTTTTATATTTTTCTTGTCAACTCGAATAAAATTCTCTTATTATTATTTTCCTCGAAATTTTTCCATATTTACTCACTTTCTAATCTTTTTCTGGCCTTCCACGAATATTTCAAGACTAAAATTAGCCAGATCGGTTTGAACTTCAACAACCAATAACTTCCCGATTTTAGAAAATTTTTAATTTTCTTCGCGGAAAGTTAAAAAAATTTAGGGGTGGACCACCCTTAACATTTAGGAGGATGAAAAATAGATGTTGTCCGATTCTCCACCCTAGCCGATATGCACGCTAAGATTCACGAAAATCGGTCGAGCGTGTTCAGAGGAGTTCAATAACGTACACCGTGACACGAGAATTTTATATATTAGATGAAGCGACTTAACGAAGGTTTCAAGACCGGAGCATTCTCATGTAGAGACCAAGGTGGTAATCTGGTAACCGATGTCCAGGGCATACTGGGATTATGGAGGGAACACTTCTCTGACCTGCTGAATGGCAGTGAGAGTACAACACCAGGAGATGGCGAACCCGATCCCACAATCGATGACGATGGAACAGATGTTCCATTACCCGACCATGAAGAAATCCGAATAGCAATTACCCGCTTGAAGAACAACAAAGCAGCGGGGGCCGATAGATTACCGGCACAGCTATTCAAATACGGCTGCGAAGAACTGATTAGGTGCATGCATCAGCTTCTTTGCAGAATATGGTCGGAAGAAAGCATGCCTGACGATTGGAATCCCAGTGTGCTCTGCCCAATCCATAAAACGGGAGATCCCACAATCTGCGCCAATTACCGTGGGATCAGCCTCCTAAATATCGCTTACAAGGTTCTATCGAGCGTACTGTGTGAAAGACTAAAGCCAACCGTCAACAAACTGATTGGACCTTATCAGTGTGGCTTTAGACCTGGAAAATCGACAACTGACCAGATATTCACCATGCGCCAAATATTGGAGAAGACCCGTGAAAAGAGGATCGACACACCACCTTTTTGTCAATTTTAAAGCTGCTTTCGACAGCACGAAAAGGAACTGCCTTTATGCCGCGATGTCTGAATTTGGTATCCCCGCAAAACTAATACGGCTGTGTAAGTTGACGTTGAGCAACACCAAAAGCTCCGTCATGATTGAGAACGACCTCTCCGAGCCGTTCGATACCAAACGAGGTTTCAGACGAGGTGACTCGCTATCGTGCGACTTCTTTAACTTGATGCTGGAGAAAATTATAAGAGCTGCAGAGCTAAATAGAGAAGGTACAATCTTCTACAAGAGTGTACAGCTCCTGGCGTACGCCGATGATATTGATATCATCGGAAGCAACAACCGCGCCGTTTGTTCTGCTACCCCGCATGGATAAGGAGGCGAAGCGAATGGGTCTGGAGGTAAATGAGGACAAGACGAAATATCTCCTGTCATCAAGCAAACAGTCGGCGCATTCGCGTCTTGGCTCCCACGTCACTGTTGATAGTCATAACTTCGAAGTCGTAGATAATTTCGTATACCTGGGAACCAGTATCAACAACACGAACAATGTCAGCCTCGAAATCCAGCGCAGAAAACCTCTTGCCAACAGGTGCTACTTTGGACTGAGTTGGCAATTGAACAGTAAAGTCCTCTCTCGACGAACCAAAATCAAGCTCTACAAGTCGCTTATCATTCCCATCCTGCTTTACGGTGCAGAAGCTGGGACGATGTCAACATCAGATGAGACGACACTAGGAGTTTTCGAGAGGAAAATTTTGCGCAAGATTTATGGTCTTCAGATTGGCAACGGCGAATACCGCAGACGATGGAAAGATGAGCTGTACGAGTTATACGACGACATTGACATAGTTCAGCGAATAAAAAGACAGCGGCTACGCTGGCTAGGTCATGTTGTCCGAATGGACGAAAACACTCCAGCCCTGAAAGTGTTCGATGCAGTACCCGCCGGAGGAAGCAGAGGAAGGGGAAGGCCTCCACTCCGTTGGAGGGACCAGGTGCAGAGCGACCTGGTTACACTTGGGATATCCAACTGGCGCCGAACTGCGAAGGAGAGTGAGAGGTGGCGCACTATCGTCGATTCGGCTATAACCGGCTAAACGGTTGCAACGCCAATCACAAACATACATACTTTGCTATTGTCTGGCTCTTGACGTCTGTATCTCATGCCTTTGTTACACGATCTATGAAATCTATAAGTGTAATATTATATTTTTTGTTCGCTAAGTACGATATAGAGGGACTCTTTTAAAATTCTGCCTCGATAGTAAAGTTTTAAATATTGTAAGTTCTTCTATTGCCACTTCAAGAGTTCGAGTTATGGAGAACTTCGAGTTATAGAAATTCGAGTTAGAGAATGAAATTTGACTTCTAAACGCTATCAATTCAAGTGTTCGAGTTATAGAGATCTTCGACTTATAGAAGTTCGAGTTATGGAAGTTCCACTGTATCTCGTACACTACAAAAAATACAGCAACAAAACCTTCTAGAGTAATTTCCTTCAGCCGCAGTATTTTACGTCATGAAAGTGGGAAAAATTAGATTACAAGTGCTTTAATTCACTAACGTAAAATATCAGCAACCCAGTTCAACAACCACGCCTGTTTCCCATTTACCACAACTTTGAAGTCGTTCTAAATCGTTTACTGTACAATATATAAAGCACTAATGAAGTTATCCGTATAAAACTTTGCACAAATACCGCATTTCATTGTCCGTCTAAAAAACACCGAAATCGGACGATCAATTTTCAAGACCCCAGATACCAAACATGAATACCTCAGTGCCTGTGGCCTATTTTTTCGCAAAATATATGAAAATCTTTCATATTATATATTCGAAAGAGGCTCAAAGGAGAGGTGCCAATACTGTGCCTCTGTGCCAAATATGGGCAAAATCGGGTGAATATTTCTTCTAGCCACCATATACCTCATATATGAATTTTTAAACTTCCGGTGGACTTTACACTGTATATATCATATATCTTGGATATAATGTAGCTTGGTGGCAAAAATAGTTGAAGTCGGTCCCTGAATTATTCCAGCTTCCATATAATAGATAAAACGATTTTCGGTATTCTAGTGGACTTAATGCCGAATAAGTATAACCGTCAGATTGTGTTTCTCATAATAAAACCACATAAATAAATAGCGAGAGTATAAAATGTTCGATTGCACTCAAATTTTTAAATTTATTGAAATTTGATTTTAAAACTAGTTAATGCAAGATTTAAATTTCGTACCGAATTACGGTAGCCTCAACATGTTCCAGACATTGCTGTAAAATATTTCAGTTCATTAAATCACTAAGGGTGAGTTTGCGAAGTTCTTCGTTTTGATGCTGTAGCATATTATATAATAAAAAATTGCGAAACTCAGGTGTCGTAACTGGCAGCATTCATGTTTGCAACAATGTGCATTCCCTGGTAAACGGGTTGTGGTTGTATGAGCTGTCCGAGCTCTAGTGCCGTTACGTTGGACGTAACCATTTAATTAAATACTTGCAAAAGTCAACATATAAAGTAGCAGAGACAGTTTTATTGCACAACTGAAACGCTTGTTGGACGCGTATTGAGAAAAGAGCAAAAATGAAATAGGATGTGGCAAATAAAGGGTGATTTTTTAAGAGCTTGATAACTTTTTTTAAAAAAAAAGCGCATAAAATTTGCAATTCTTTATTTGAAACGTTAGATTGGTTCATGACATTTACTTTTTGAAGATAATTTCATTTAAATGTTGACCGCGGCTGCGTCTTAGGTGGTCCATTCGGAAAGTCCAATTTTGGGCAACTTTTTCGAGCATTTCGGCCGGAATAGCCCGAATTTCTTCGGAAATGTTGTCTTCCAAAGCTGGAATAGTTGCTGGCTTATTTCTGTAGACTTTAGACTTGACGTAGCCCCACAAAAAATAGTCTAAAGGTGTTAAATCGCATGATCTTGGTGGCCAACTTACGGGTCCATTTCTTGAGATGAATTGTTCTCCGAAGTTTTCCCTCAAAATGGCCATAGAATCGCGAGCTGTGTGGCATGTAGCGCCATCTTGTTGAAACCACATGTCAACCAAGTTCAGTTCTTCCATTTTTGGCAACAAAAAGTTTGTTAGCATCGAACGATAGCGATCGCCATTCACCGTAACGTTGCGTCCAACAGCATCTTTGAAAAAATACGGTCCAATGATTCCACCAGCGTACAAACCACACCAAACAGTGCATTTTTCGGGATGCATGGGCAGTTCTTGAACGGCTTCTGGTTGCTCTTCACCCCAAATGCGGCAATTTTGCTTATTTACGTAGCCATTCAACCAGAAATGAGCCTCATCGCTGAACAAAATTTGTCGATAAACACATTTCGAACCGAACACTGATTTTGGTAATAAAATTCAATGATTTGCAAGCGTTGCTCGTTAGTAAGTCTATTCATGATGAAATGTCAAAGCATACTGAGCATCTTCCTCTTTGACACCATGTCTGAAATCCCACGTGATCTGTCAAATACTAATGCATGAAAATCCTAACCTCAAAAAAATCACCCGTTATCATGCGTTGGAATTACCAATTTCATAACCTTATATACAAATGTTTAACGAAGAGGAAATACTAAGTTCTGCGGCATGTCCTATTCAGATATATAAGATAAAAGTAACGGTCAACTGGAGCTAAGGTAAAGTATAACTTTCTGCCTAACCTTTTATGGTGGACGGTGGTGATTTGTATCCACTTTTTGTTGTAATTCTAGAGAGAAACGTTTTTAGCGAGACTGGTGTGTATATCCTAAGTAGTTTACCTGATAATTACATTACATATTCACGTAGAGCTCAGTTTGTGCTTTAGTTAAAGCCTCTAAAAGATTTTCACTTAACGCCATTTTGTGGACGTGACAAAGCGACCTATTTTTTATCAAGTTTTCGATTGCACAGACGGATAAAAACACAGACATACGGATTTGGGCATATGACGGCAGTCTAGTAACGACTAGGCGAGCCGGTTGCATATGATACGTTAGACCATGCAAACAATCACGGAACGGTATACAAGACCTTATTGAAATAGAAAATGTAAAACTGCCACAAGATTTCATTTGGCCCAAAATTATATTTTTACAAATTAATTACTAATAGCTTAATTCTGCTTGAGGCGACCATTAGATAAATGTCAAAGTAATGCGTGAATTTCTATTTGCTATTTAATCATTTCATAGATAACAAGTAAGGAAAGGCTAAGTTCGGGTTGCAACCGAACATTTTATACTCTCGCAATTTATTTAGAGATTTACCTATAATTTCGGTTAAAAATTACCCTTAGGCACTGAGTTCTTCATGTTTGATATCAGGGGCCTTGAAAGTCATGGTTCGATTTTGATAATTTTTCCACAAGTGATGTCACAGCTCAAATACAGTATTTGTGTAAAGTTTTATTTCGCTACCTTATGTATACATTATAAAGTGAACGAATCAGAAGGATTCAAAATTGAGTTATATGGGAAGTAGGCGTAGTTGTGAACCGATTTCGCCCATATTCCACCAGTTTCATCAGGGTGTCAAGAAAATATTATATACCGAATTTCATTGAAATCTGCCGAGTAGTTCTTGTGATATGGTTTTGACCCATAAGTGGGCGACGCCACGCCCATTTTCCATTTTGTGAAAAAATCTCTGTGCAGCTTCCTTCTGCCATTTCTTATGTAAAATTTGGTGTTTCTGACGTTTCTCGTTAGTGAGTTAACGCACTTTTAGTAATTTTCAACCTAACCTTTGTATAGGAGGTGGGCGTAGTTATTATCCAATTTCTTTAATTTTTGGACTGTATAAGGAAACGGCTAAAAGAAACGACTGCAGAAAGTTTGGTTTATATAGCTTTATTGGTTTGCAAGATATATACAAAAACCCTATTTGGGGGCGGGGTCACGCCCACTTTTCCAAAAAAATTACATGCAAATGTGCCCCTCCCTAATGCGATCCTATGTTCCAAAATTTATTTTCATAACTTTATTTATGGCTTAGTTACAGCTCCTTATGTGTTTTTGGTTATCGCCATTTTGTGGGCGTGGCGGTGGTCCGATTCCGCCCATCTTCGAACTTAGCCTTCTTATGGTGCCAAGGAACACGTGTTCCAAGTTTCATTAAGATATCTCAATTTTTACTCAAGTTACAGCTTGCACGGACGGACAGACAGACATCCTGATTTGAACTTTACTCGTCACCCTGATCACTTTGGTATATATAACCCTATATCTAACTCGTTTAGTTTTGGGTGTTACCGTTATGTGGACAAAACTATAATACTTTCTTAGCAACTTTTGTTGCGAGAGTATAAAAACACGGTTTCAGTTTCTCAAAAAAATTTTGGTTGATCAATTAATTTGGCTGTCTAAAAACGCTATTACGCAAAATGCAACAAGTAGGGAAGTCCTAAGCTCGTGTATAACCGAACATTTTATACTCTCGAAATTTATTTATTTAATTTTATTAAGATAACACACAATTCGTCCCGTATATTCGGCATAAATCGTTATATGTGGTATACGGCGACTACATTATATCCAATATTATACGCTTACCTAATTTTGCCAAGCACAATATTATAATTAATTTTTCACCGAAAATATAGGTAGATCTATAAATAAATTGCGAGAGTATAAAATGTTCGGTTGCACCTGAACTTAGCCTTTCCTTACTTGTTATTTATCCTCTTGTATAAGTTAAATAATTATTGTTTTGATTTTTTGGTTATTTGATATTTTAATTTCTTATAACATGACTAATTTGAGTTTTATTTATGATTTTTACAATGAAAATACAATGCTTACGTATGTATGCGTGTTTTCAATGTGGATTCTAGCTGTTCATGGTGTTTTATAGCTAAGCTTAACACTTTTTCGGTGGCTTTATGTTATTTTTTATTCTTTCAGTTTTTGGTGTATTGAATGTTTTAGTGGCTTTGTTAGTCCTTGAGTTTGCATTCAAGCATATTTTTTGCTCGAAAAATTGTTGTACTGGTCAAATATATTTTCGGCAATAAATATAGTATATACATACATATAAATATATAGGAGATCAAATTAACTACAAATAAAAATTAACTACTGGCAGAAACCATAAAATAAAGCTCTTTGTTGGCATAGTTATGGATTGGCAAATATAATAAATATCATCGTTTGAAATCTAAGTAGTAGTTTGTTTATGTGGTCATAGCAATTTATCTACAATAAAAGTGTCTAAGTATAAATGTACTAATTATACTATTAATTCATGGTAGGAAAGGTTAAGTTAAATTTTGTAGCGATATTTATACACATTAACAAGAAAATCACATAAACTCTGACGTTAAATGAATTCGCATTTGAAGGCGAGCTAAAGTGAGAAGGCGAAGCCCGTTTATGAGGTTGTTCGTAGGGCTTGGGACCCACCACATAAAAACGAAGTACCAAAGAAAAATCTACGAAAGCCTCGGATGCGACACCCCCCTTTTGATGACGACCCCTGCACCTGCACCTGGAATGTCCGGACCCTTAATTGGGAAGGTGCCACTGCCCAGCTGGTTGATGTCCTCATACGACTCAAGGCTGACATCACCGCCATCCAAGAAGTGCGATGGACGGGACAAGGACGGAAGAAGGTGGGTCCTTGTGACATCTACTACAGCGGCCATATAAAGGAGCGCAAATTTGGTGTTGGATTTGTGGTGGGAGAGAGACTCTGTCGCAGAGTCCTGGCATTCACCCCGGTGGATGAACGTCTTGCCACAATCCGCATCAAAGCGAGGTTCTTCAACATATCGCTGATTTGCGCCCACGCCCCAACGGAAGAGAAGGGCGATGTGACCAATGATGCTTTCTATGAGCGCCTAGAACGCACCTATGAGCGCTGCCCCCGCCACGATGTAAAAAACGTGCTTGGCGATTTTAACGCCAGGGTGGGTAAAGAAGGTGTCTTTGGCACAACAGTCGGAAAATTCTGCCTCCATGACGAAACATGGCCAAACGGCCTGAGGCTGATCGACTTCGCTGGGGCCCGAAATATGGTCGTCTGTAGTACCAGATTCCAGCATAAGAAAATACATCAAGCCACTTGGCTGTCTCCTGATCGAAACACGAGGAACCAAATCAATCACGTTGTGATAGACGGAAGACATGTCTCCTGTGTTTTAGACGTGCGTACGCTCCGAGGACCAAATATAGACTCGGACCATTATCTTGTCGCAGCGAAGATACGCACCCGCCTCTGTGCAGCAAAGAATGCCCGTCAACAAACACAAGGAAGGTCTGCATTATTCTTCTTTTCACGTGGTAAATGCATAAAACGTTTACTAAAGAAGCCCTGGAACTAAAATTCAGCCTTATCTGCCCACGACAGGCTTGAGGATGCATTTTAAGGCAAACGAGAGGCATATCGCTTTTTTAGTTTCGGAAGAGGTTAACTTTATGCACAACGTAGGTATTTATGTTACTATTTTTAAATGTCCTTAACAGTGTAGCATCGTTGACTGTTCATGCAATATGCTGATTCGTTGCTTCTGCAATATTAACAGGACTAATTGTGGGATTTTGTATGACAGTTCCTACTAATCTTCTGCATTCTCTTTGAGTTATCACAGGTTTCCGCCCAGCTCTCTTTAAAGTATCCTTGCAATTGTTCGTCTCCTTCTTTTTAATCACATTATGAACAGTATTCCATCAAATTCCATAAATTTTAACTAACTCCGAAGCCGAAACCCCAGTCTTAAACTTAGTAACAGTCTCCAATCTAGTTATAATCGATAATTCCTTTGTTTTCGACATTTTATTTTCCAATTTTTATATTTTAAGGCTGAGTTAGGTTGTGAATGCAATAGAGTCCAATTACTACTCTTGATTAAACCAAATCCAAGGATAAGGGCTAAATCGCCGTGTGTAAATACTTTTGACTACTAAGAGTCATCGGCTAATTTGCCCATTTCTCTGTTAGGGGCCATCCATAAATTACGTCACACGAATTTAAGGACTTTTTAACCCCTCCCCCCCTCCTTGTCACAAGTTGTCACATTTTGAACTGACACCCCCTGACGTGACGTCACCCATTTCCAATTTTATGGATTTATCATAAAATAAAAAAAAATAAATTTTTATAAAAAAAAATAAATTTTTATTGATTCTTATATTTATTGTATAATCTTTAATAAAATCAACATTTAGTTAAATATTAAAGTACAGAGACAACGGATGACTAGTCAAGAAATAATAGATACTTAATTATGCTAATTTTCGCGATAGGTAACAGCTCTTGTTTTTTATGTGATTGTTTGTGTTGATTGGTGGCTTTATATGAAGAAAAATATAGGCCACATATGCTACACGATCTTTTAAATAAGTAGGACACGACACTAGGGCAATAACTATCATATGGAACTTGTTTAGATGGGATGATGCTTGGAGATTTAATAATATCTGTAGTAATAATGGAGCAAACTTAGCGTCGTTGTCATCACTCCCTGTGACTCCATAACCTTCTGATGTCTGTTTAATTAACACAGGTGGTGGGAAAATCCTTCTTTTAATAATTTCCAAAGACTAGAACGTCTTACACCGCAACATGCAATAGTTTCCAATTTAACTATTTGTAAAAAATATTGTGACTCACGTACATGTTTAGCATACCAAGTTGCATTATTTTTCAACATCATAGAATGTTCAATATCCAGTCCAGTAACAGTTGGTGCAACATATTCAGCAACGACTGGAAAATTATCAATGACTAACTTGCTCCAAATCTCAACCAACACATTTTCGAAGTTTCGTTTTTCTAGATCTAAGTCAGTAGTTCGATTAATTGAATCAAGATGTGACCCAAAAGCATTATGTTTTAATAGTACACCAGTAAGTGATCGGCGTGGTACAGAGCAGTCAGTCGTATAGCACCCAAGAGCGCAGCAGAGCGGGAAACGATATTGCCCTAAATTTTGAAATGTGATGTCACAAAGCTTTTGACCCCCCCTGCCCCTTGTCACACAATGTCACTTCTGAGTGATACCCTCCCCCCCTTCAAGGTGTGACGTAATTTATGGATGGCCCCTAATGTGCAGATAAAATATCACAATGAACGTAATTCTTAAAATCTTCATTTATAAAATGATCCAATATAATAATGCATATTTATAATTAAAATTATATGTTTTGTTACAAAAAGTTCGCCATTTTGCCAACTTTTTTGTTGGTTGGAAACGTGAAAAAAATTCTTAATAGTCGACTTTTTTGTACTATTGTTGTTTAATTCCGCCATTGCGGACTTCTTTTTCAAGTTAATACATTTTTCACTTAGAATTTTAAATAATAATTAAGCACTAGCCTTGACTTCAGCTCTTTGTTTTGGTTTTATTGTTTTGTACCACCGTGCAATTTTGATTTGCTCGCGTGTTCGGGGTCGTGAAAGTTGTCACTCAACAGGAACTCAAAACCCAAAAAAGCTAACTGTAAACGCCTGTCGTATTCTTGTTTTCTAATATTCTTGTATCGGCCACAAAATTCAGCATCGGCATCGACATCGGCCATATTTGGCTAAAGCTATAGCAAGGAAACTTTCTCGTTTCTTTTAGATACTACCTTATACAGTCCAAAAATGGAGGAAATCGGATTATAACCACGCCCACTTCCCATACAAAGGTTATGTTGAAAATTACTAAAAAAGCTTTAATTCAGTAAGGAAAACCAACAGAAACCTTAAATTTCATTATAAAGAAGGTACAGAAGAGCTGCACTCAAAATGGTATACAAAATTTTAAATCAGCGTGGTTCCGCCCACTTAAGGGTCAAAAACCATATCTCCGAAACTACTCGACAAATTTCAATGAAATTCGCTTCATAATATCTGCCTAGCTTCCCAATGATATGCTGTGAAAATAGCCTAATCGGTTCACAACCACGCCTACTTCCCATATACCAGAACTCTGAAGTCGGTCTGAATAGTTTACTTTACAATGTATAAAGTTAGTACTAGTGAAGATATCGGAACAGACCTTTGCAAAAATACTGTATTTAAAGAGTGTCATCGTCCTTCTAAAAATCATCGAATCGGTCCATAAGTTTTCAAGTCTCTATATATCGAATATGAGTACTTCTAACAAATTTTAAACCGAAATTATAGCTAAGTCTTTCAGATATTTTGAAGAAATTGTTTAGAGAATATGTTTTTTCTAGAAATCATTGTTGCTATTGGCAAAACCTGGGAGAGTATATTTTAAAAAAATTCTCTTGAGACAAATTTTCATTATCAACATCAACAAGTGCTCCAGCTTTAAACAACGAAGTGGAAAAAATCCTTGGGAAGAACAGTCATCCCAAAACCACAAAAATTCTCAGAAGCTGATTTCAATGGCCGCTGAGCCCGAACAGTTATATAAGCCTGAAAGCTTCTGGAATACCATAATTTTTGCTGATGAGAGTATTATTATCCGATAGAAATAGATACATATGTATGGAGTCCATACTAGGGACAAATGCAATTGCTGAGCTACAACCGACCGATCGTCGTCTTCTGGTGTCGGGAATTTGGAATTCAACGATTGTACTATGTACAAGTCTGTGTATCTGAACATTTTAAAATGAAATTTGCTATAAAATGCTGCAAAATTAAATACTTTTGATAACTTTCGGTACTATCAAGATAAAGATCCGAAGCATAAATTCGGAGTAGAGTAAAATTGGCTTATTTGGAATGTCCACATAGTACAAACACCAGCACAATCTTCAGATTTGAATGCAATTGAGAATCTGTGGTCAGTTTTGGAACGAGACATGCAAAAATACCAAATTAGAAATAAAGCCGACTTGAAAAACGCCCTGCAAACAGAACGGAATAAAATTGATCCAACCTATACAAATAAATTGGTAGAATACATGCTGAAACGTTTGACAAAGTACTTTCGCATTTTCGCTGTGAGATGCAATATTATGCTGCTAACTAACTATTTATAAAATCTGATTATTTAAAGCAAAAATTTAATGTGTATATCTGCCGCTGTTAAATGGTATTTACATATTTTTGAAAATGTATTTATCTTTCAAGTAATACTTGCTTTAGTATTTCTTGTACGGTTGCATCACTTTGACTGTGAGCCACTGTATATTTTGTAAAAATAAATTATTTAGTTTTGAATATTAATTGAATTAACCCTTTCAGGCCTAGCTATAACAATTGTGAGATCTGGTTTTAACTACAGTAAACTACGCTAAAAAAATTAATTTCTATGTGTTAACCCGCAAGCAGTTATTGTGAGCACTGTTTTTCAATAGAACTGCAAAAAAAACAAAACATTTGAACGATAAATAGCGGATCACAGGCTTTAGTTTCAAATAGTAATTTAGCATGTTTAGACATGCGTCCAAGTGGTTTGTGTTTTTATTCTTTCCGAAAACACAGCTTCCTATTATTGATGGTTGCCAAAATCAAATAAGGGTGAAGACACCTTTAGAATACTTAAATAATTATTTTCCGGAATACCACTATGAGAATGTGGTGAAATTTACCAAAAAGTACGTCTTGGCTAATCGTGGTCAAAAGGCGCATTATGTAACTGCCGATATAAAACGATTTTACGGGTGTGCAATCATAATGGGCTCCCTTGGCTACCCTGCTATAAGAATGTACTGGTCAAATGAATGCAAAATTCCTGCAATATTTAATTCAATGTCTCGAGACAAATTTCTCCAACTACGGTCAGACATACACTTTGTAGACTTTTCTGTTCCAGATTCCACTAACAAATTTTGGATAAGTTCAACCCATCATAGACATGATTAGGGAGCGCTTCAATGAATTGGCAACTGATATCACAAACTACTCGATTGACGAACAAATGATGCCATTCACTGGAAGATGCCCTGCTCGGCAAGAAATCAGATCAAAACCCCGGCCTATTTGATTAAAAAATCTTGCATGCGCAACTTCTACAGGCATTGTGGTAGATTTTGAAGTCTTCCAAGGGGCAGGGACATTTGAAGACTGCGGTCTTGAACATGGGCCATCTATAGTTATGCGACTAATAAAAAACTTACTGAAAGGCATCCAAATATATTTCGACAGGTTTTTTAATACAACACCACTCGTAGAATCACTTTACCAAATGGATTATCCTGCAACAGGTACAATAATGGCAAACAGGATACCTAAATGTGTTAAATTCCCTCTGGATAAAGATATGAATCGAGGTGATATATGCCAGTTTTTAAATAATAATAACGTAGCTCTTGTGAAATGGAAGGATACAGAAGCGGTTATAGTTGCTTCAAGAAACCCCGTTGGTGGAGTTGAGAGGTGAAATAGAAATCTGAAACGCCGGTTGCCCGTTGAAATACCTTCAGTAATTGAAAACTATAACACGTTTATGGGAGGGGTTGATTTGTGTGATAAAATGCTCGAATATTACAGAATTAAAATGAAGACAAAAAAATGGACTGTCAAGGTGTCTTTTCACTTTCTTGATCTGGCAATCTATAATTCATGGATGGAATACAGAGAAGACTGCAAGACTCCGGACTACCAAAGTCGAAAGTCAAGTCATTTTTAACATTCAGAATGCTTAGAGCTTGGCACTGTACTAGCAGCTTACTTCGAAGCTCAGGTTGAACCGTTTAAATTGCCTGAAGACTTTTACCGAAGCAAATATCGACCTCATGATGCACCTGATGACATACGTTATAATCGCTATAACCACTGGCCTTCAATTTCAGATGATCCGCCGAGGGTTTGCCGCAATAATTGCGGAAGTCGATCAAGAGGAAGATGCCAGAAATGTAATGTTACCCTTTGTCTGACAAAAAATAAGAACTGTTTTGAAAAGTACCATACACGTAACTGACTAAAGTATATACAATTGCTTTATATTTCTTAGTAACCTAACTTTCTTTTCTTTTATTCAAACAATTAAAGTTAAAATGATTTTTATAAAATAGTAAAGTATTTGAAAATTTTTGAGTTAAATAAAAAATTTGAAGAATGATCCTGTATCATTTTTGGGGAGATATTTTACAGCTTAATACCACAAATGTGCGATGATATGTTTTTAAAAAAGGACACTTTGGAAGCGTTTTTCAGGTAAATTTTGTCATATATTTACAAAAAAATTGTATTCCAAAGTCTAATGCGAAATTATTATAAAAAATATCCCTAGGACTGAAAGGGTTAATAAAAACTTTCATATTTACATATGAACTGTTTTTTTACTACTTTTGTGATGTTATTTGTTTTTTTTTTTTTCTTTTGTTACTATACCAGTTTACTTAATAAATTTGTTCATGAAAGAATCGGCATCGGCATCGGCTTCTGCTAAAAATTGGGTATCGGTCGGACACTAGTACGTAGACGATCACTTACGCTCTTTGCTAAGACTTTGCCCATGCCTGATTAAGACAATTTAAGTGTTTTCGGCTTTCGCCATTTGGAGGTCGTGGCAGTGGTCCGATTACGCCCACCTTCGAACTTAACCTTCTTATGGTGCCAAGAAATATTTCATCAAGATATCTTAATTTTTACTCAAGTTACAGCTTGCACGGACGGACGGACAGATGGACAGACAGACATCCGGATTTGAACTTTACTCGTCACCCTGATCATTTTGATATATATAACTCTAAAAATCTAACTCGTTTAGTTTTAAGACTTACAACCAACCGTTATGTGAACAAAACTATAATACTCTCTTTACCAACTTTGTTGCGAGAGTATAAAAAGATCATCTCATTTAGTGCTACTGAAATGTTTCATTAGTGAGCAATTAGTAGTAGTACTAAAGCAATGATAGTAGTTTTCAACCAAACTATTATATGAGAGGAAATAATCATCTGAAAATACATCCATGACTGCTTTCTCCAAACACAATACTTGTTACTTAGGTAATTTTATTTTTTTAAGTTGACAGTTGCATACATACGTCAAAAACCGATGGAAATGTTGAAAAATCACCATTAGAGAAGTTGCTGAAAATATCGGCATATCGGTGGGCTCATGCCGTTTAATTCGGAAATTTTGCGCAAGAAGCATGTGACAGCGAAGTTCGTTCCAAAATTACTAAATTTTGACCAAAAAATCGTCGTCATACTCGTATTTTATACTCGTACATTACAAAAATATGGTAACGAAACTATAATAGATGCAGTGCATTTTGTAAGAATAAAATGAGTGTGAAATAATGTGAAGTGTCTGTAACTATACTTAAATATCTGGTATACGCCACTATATTAAGTAAAAGTTTTGTCATGTAGTTTTAAGATATCTCGTAATATGACTAAAGATTCAAAAAAGGCAAATCATTACAATTTAGTTAGGTTATTTTAAACGAAGTAACTTAAAAATTACCATTTTTGCCTAAACAGAGAGGAAAACACAATCATCAACAACCGACCGACGACCTTATCAAGAACTTTAGAGTTAACACTTCAGAGAACACTAATAAATAACATAGTAGTACTCAGGAGCTACGATGATTTCGCCGCACAAACAGGACTTAAAATCAATATCACGATGACAAAAGTCATGTGCATCAACACAAAAACAAATCACAAAAAATTGTGGGTTAGCAACCGATTTAAGTAATAACGTAAAGTCTGGATATATATCCATATACATATGCAAGAAAACAATATACTGCTCCGACAGTGTTCATTCTACTGATAGTTAGAGTAAGACTGGGCTCCGAAACCTCCGCTGCAGTGCTCTCGAAACATTAAACTAAACGTGGCGGAAATTTCTCATATTACTCATGGCCTATCCTTCAGGTTATACACTGCATACGACGTTCCAATTCATCGGAAATGAGGCAGTCAGTCAGTCTTAATATTCAAATTGTCCTTTTGCTGTTGTACTTTGCAAAGTTATTTTTTATAACGTGCTTTGATTGTTAATGATTGCCTTTTTTTGATGGTACATAAGTACCGTAATTTTTATACATTTTACTGAAAAATTCAACAGGCTTAATTGATTTCACATGGGCGCTATACCATTTTTATACTCTCGCAACAAAGTTGCTAAAGATAATATTATAGTTTTGTTCACATAACGGTTGTTTGTAACACCCAAAACTAAACGAGTCAGATGTAGGGTTATATATACCAAAGTGATCAGAGTGAAGAGTGGAGTTCAAATCCGAATGTCTGTCTGTCCGTCCGTCTGTGCACCCGCCACGAAATTCTCAGGAGTCGTTTTTTTCAGGCATTTCCTTATATAGACCAAAAATGGAGGACATCGGATTATAACCACGCCCACCTCTAATACAAAGGTTATGTTGAAAACGACTAAAAATGCTTTAAATCAGTAAGGGAAAACACCAGAAACCTTAAATTTCATTATAAAGAAGATACAGAAGGGCTCCACCCAAATTGGTATACAAAATTTCAAGTGGGTGTGGCTCCGCCCACTTATGGGTAAAAAACCATATCTCAGGAACTACTACACCGATTTCAATGAAACTTGGTTTGTAATATTTTCCTTACATCCCAATGATATTTTGTGAAAATAGGCCAAATCGCTTCACAACCACGCCTACTTCCTATATACCAGAACTTTGAAGATGATCTGAATCGTTACTTTACAATATATAAAGTAAGCACTATTGAAGATATCGGTGAAGAACTTTGCACAAGTACTATGTTTATAGTGTGACAGCCCCATTCTAAAAATCGCCAAAATCGAATCATAAGTTTTTAAGGCCCCATATATCGAACACGGGGACCTCGGTGCTTCTAAACTAATATTATGGTTTCCAACTTTCAATGGACTTTATACAATATATATGACGAATATGTGGATCAAATTGTGTATTATATAATATAAATTTTAACTTTATTTTAACTTTTAACTTTAAATAAATTGCGAGAGTATAAAGTGTTCGGTTACACCCGAACTTAGCCCTTCGTTACTTGTTTACACTCATATTGTAATAAATTGTGTTTTCCGATTTTTATTCACATCGATAAAAGTATACATCACACACTTTCAAATGACACGACTTTTTCTGGAAACATTTGGAACAGATGGTGTACAAAGCAATTAAACGTGAGTGGCCCCATTTTGGTGGCCATATGCAACAAAATGTAAATTAACGGTAAAAAGCGAAAGGTAAGTGAAGTAATTCACAATTACTGTGTTGTAAAAAATAATATAAACAACTTGTACCAGTACCAAAACCAATGTGATAGAGTGGTCTGCGCAATATATTGACCTAATTTGTTAGAGCATTTGTCTTAAAAAGAGAGGATGAAACTGACGTATTTCTATTATTTTTTCCACTATTTATCTTGGCGAAAGTTGTTTAGTGTGTACATATGTATGTAAATTTGCGGTTGAATGCCACATTGATTTCAGTATTTAATTACAATGACACAAGAAAATTTGATTCCAATACGCAAAACTTATACAAACATTCTTTTAAAACCGATGTAGCATTTACTTGTATGATTTATAGTTTCATTTCCTTGACCCTGAAATATTCCGTAATAAGTACATATCTTTAAGTGAGAGCTAGAATCTTTCAAAGTCAAAAACATTTTTCGAATTTTAGTATTGTAGTAGAATAAAGTAATATCAGGTAATAAAGCTAATAAACAAACACTCTCTTTATGAACTAGCTCTCTAATTCTACATTTTCTTGAAGGTGAATGTACCTTATTTGTTTTTTACATGTGCGAATACATACAGAAGGATGGGGCTTTGTGTAGAAGTTCACGCAAGTGAGGAAAGTTTCTGATTGCTATTCACTTGGGTGTGGCCAAAATGGTTCAAGCAGCTCACGACTTCCGGTCCAATTATCCTCTGGGTAGCCAAAAAACATCCGTTTGGAGGCGAGAACGCGAACGCATTTCGTGTCTGTGCTGGGAAGGTACTTCTGCTCAGCTGGTTGATGTCCTCATACGACTAAACACATTATCGCCTTCCAAGAAGTGGGGTGGACGGGACAAGGACGGAAGAAAGTGGGTCCTTGTGACATCTACTACAGCGGTTATATAAAGGAACTCAAATAATGGTGTTGGATTTGTTGTGGGAGAAAAGTTCCGTCGACGAGTGCAACAGATGCCTGCTACATACATATGTATGTATATATGCAATTATATTTTCGTGAAAAAAAATATTTAAAAACAGTCTGCACTTTGCTTTGGGGCTAATTTTTAAAAGAACACACACAACCATTTCTGATTGCATGAATGTCACTGCAAACACCTTAAATGTGCTTCTATAATTAAATTTGATCGGATTTTGAATTATGCCCTAATAGGCCACAAAATAACGGGTAATCTTATTGCTGTTGTGGTGAATTTCCTGTGTGTGTAATTTCCATATTCGCATGTGACAGATGCGGAGTCGAGAACACTAAATGAAAACAGCAACGTTATAGACTAGAAAACATATCAGTTTTGTTTTGTCAGCTAATGTTTTTTAATAAATTGTAGCAGATGTGCACACGTGAAGACTTGGCAGAAGCAAGCTGACGATTATTGGCGCTGTAAAGCCCTGATTGTTTTATTAAAAAATAAAGCACTTGGATGTACAACTTTCCTTTGGCTTATTGTTTTGGTTCAGCACAATTTTGAATTTCAATGAAAGCACAACAACAACTAGCGTAAAATGTTGCACAGTGTTGTTGATCATGGATATGGTATTTCTTGATGGTGAAATTAGTACAATGGGTTCCACCTTTCCTATACTATATATAGTGATTCTCGTTGTTCTAGGGGACTTTATGCCGAATATAGGAGTTGAATTGTGAGTTATCTTAATAAAATTAATGAAAATGTTGTTATGCGTTAACACCATGACTGTGTCAATTTTCATAAAGGCAAATCCTCTTGCTCTTGTTTAATCATATTTGTGACAGGTGGATTAACGGTGAGATTAATTTTAATTTTATGCTGCAACATGTTCTGTCAGTGATGTCTGCACTGCAAAATATTTGAGTTCAAAAATTTCTGAGCGTGAGCTTGCGCTATTCAGCTTAAATTCTGCAAAATATTGCACAAATTCAGGTGTTTTTACGTGCAAGTGTCATGTTTTCAACAATGTGCAATGCAATGTTCCCGTGACAAGAGGGTTGGGGTTGCATGCGGTGTCTGAGCTCTAATGCCGTTGCGTTGTACGTAACTATTTAATTAAAAGTATGTAACTTGCAAAAGTCAACAGTAAACACAGCAAGGAACCTTTACTTGCAGAGCTGAAAATTTTACGTAGTTCTACAAGTGGTCAGGAAATGCGGACTGGTGGTGTGAATGAGCAAACTTGAAAAAGGATATACATACATACATATGTATGTACATATTTATGAAGTTGGTGCTTTTGAGTAACCAATTTTATAGCCTTGACATATTTTAAGAAAAAGTTTATTAAACCTCTCAATGTTAACCCTCTCATGAGTGGAGCTAACATTTTTTAGGACAGATACATATATACAATTAGTCTTAACTGAAATATGAAGTGATAAAAATTTCAAAGTCCTTTGTATCCTGGTTCATTAGTTACATTGCTTATAGGCACACATTAAATTATCTATCTATATATATATAAATGAAACCCGTTTTCCGTTGTCACGACATAGCATGAAAACGACTGGACCGATTTCACTCATCTTTTTGTGTTTATTCCAGGGGGTTTGAGGATGGTTCTTACGGAAAGAAAAAGTTAAAAAAATTGCCTGAAAAAGTCTAAAATTCATATTTTTCTAATCTACCATATAAACAATTTCTATTCTATAGATACATACATATGTATGTATGTATAAAAACGAGTTGCTGTTCGTTAGTCTCGCAAAAAGTCAAGAACTGCCATACCGATCTGGCTAATTTTAGTCTTAAAATATTCGAGCATGGCCAAGAAAGGTTTAGAAAGTAAGTAAATATAGAAAAATTGCGCGGAAGATTGCAATGACAGAACTTTATATGAGTTGACAACAAAATTAAAAAAAAAAATAGAAAACATAAAATAATAATATTTTGAAGGTAGTCATTGTTGCTTTGTTAAAATATTTTTGCCATTTTTCAGTTGTATAACATGTATGTAACAAGTAAGGAAAGGCTAAGTTTGGGTGCAACCGAACATTTTATACTCTCGAAATTTAGTTATGTAATTTTATTAAGATAACACACAATACTGACCCATATATTCATAAAGAAGAATATAATAACGAAAATCATATATTGTATATGAGGACCGTGGTAATTCCTGAACCGATTTCACTCATTTTCACCATCAAAGCATAACGGGAATAGGGGCAACTTGGCTACCTATTAGTAGGCACACAAACTGTACATTGGACATTGAAATTACTCCCAAATTGCAAATCAACGAAACACCAGTTTGCAAAATCGCCAAAAATAGAGCTATAGCGAAGATTCTCCAGATATGCAAGTTGATAATTTGGGAAGTACGACGCACAAAAATCGATTATTTATACATCCAAGTGTTTTTGCAACAAGATCAAACATTGATTGTAGAAGCAGTTGCTAGATATTGGAACTGGTGAGGTCACAGTTGACACCTCATGGATTAATAACATTTCTGTCTCTTTCCGGACATAAAACAACAATATAGTACCCATAGTTGGCTGAGTGAACGACCAATATTGAAATCAACAAACACAAAAAATAAAGATGTCGTCGATGTCAATGCGACAATTTAGAATTTCGTTACAGGAGAGCTAGTACAGATACAAATTAGGATGACGTAGCCAACTATCCCAAAGGATTTTATAATCATTGGAATTGCCTGGATTATCACCACTTAATTTTACATTTAAAAGTAGCATCAGTTGTCATCATGCTGAATAACATAAATCAACCTCGACTTTGTAATGAACTTTGTATCGTCATCGAAGCCAAGATTGATTGTATATCTTAGCCACAAAACGTGTGGCCGGGTCTGCTAGTTATAAATAAAGTAAACACTTTTCTCATGATTTTTTTTTTAATAACTCTCTTATCTTAACTTATTTATATATAATAGTTCACTTTGTTTTAAAATAAAACAATTATTTTTATGTTTTTGAACACTTTTTGTATAACTTTTATCGCGAAACGATTTTTGTCAGCTTCCCTCTGCGGTGAACTCTTACTGAATGAACACGGGCACAACTCATACCAGAAAAAGTAACTGTAAAAAAACACATACATAAGTCCACATAATTGAAAAAACCGCTGGTCAAAAATATTTTAATAACGAGAATTAGAAGCCGGTAAGTGCCTATAGGCAAAATTGGGCATGAAAGTGTTTATATGTTTTTAGAATATTCCTTGAAGTAAAACGATGGTTTTACTTGATGGTTTCGGGTGCAATCGAACATTTTATACTCTCGTAATTTATTGATATATTTTTATTAAGATAACACACAATTTGACCCAATTTGAAAATCCTATAATTAGGTATATGAGAGCTAGGGGAAGTTATGACCCGATTTTAACCGTTTCACACTATTAGAAGAAAAAATATTTCCTCTGAATTAAATTAAGATACCTGAGAAATTTACCGAAATTTTCGGTGAAAAATTACTATGGGGCACTGAATTCTTCATATTCGATATTCAGATCATATACATTATTTGTGTAAAGTTTTATTTCGCTTTCTTCATTGGTTCCTTCTGTATATATTATAAAGTGAAGGAATGAGATGGAGTTCAAAATTGAGAGGCATGGGACGTTGTCGTGGTTGTGAACCGATTTCATCCATTTTCCACACGTGTCATCAGGGTGTCAAGAAAATATTATATACCGCATTTCATTGAAATCTGTGGGGTAGTTCCTGAGATATCGTTTTTGACCCATAAGTGAGCGATGCCACGCCCATTTTCCATTTTGTAAAAAAATCTGAGTGCAGCTTCCTTCTGTAATTTCTTCTGTAAAATTAAGTGTTTCTGACGTTTTTCGTTAGTGAGATAACCCACTTTTAGTAATTTTTAACCTAACCTTTGTATGGGAGGTGATGGGTGGTTATTATCGGATTTCAACTATTTTCATGGTGTATGGTGGGGTACGTAAGGTAAACGACTGCGGAAAGTTTAGTTTGCATAGCTTTATTGGTTTGCAAGATATATACAAAAAACCTATTTATGGGCGTGGCCCCGCCCCTTTCCCCAAAATAATTACATCCAAATATGCCCCTTCCTAGTGCGATCCCTTGTGCCAAACTTTACTTGTATAACTTTATTTATAGCTTAGTTATGACACTTTATGTGTTTTCGCTTTTCGCCATTTTGTGGGCGTGGGAGTGCCCTCTCACGGTCCCAAAGAACATGTGTTCCAAGTTTCATTAAGATATCTAAAATTTTACTCAAGTTATCCGTTGCACGGACGGACAGACAGACATTCGGATTTTGACTCGTCTCGTCACCGTGATCATTTTGATATATATAACCCTATATAGTAACCCGTTTAGTTTTATGAACTTACAAACAACCGTTATGTGAACAAAACTAAACATAGCAACTTTTGTTGCGAGAGTATAAAAATAAAAGTATTTTGAAGGTTGTCATTGTTGCTTTGTTAAAATATTTTTGTCACTGTTGAATTGTATAAAGCTGTGTCGATAGCTCAAAACAATTTGTAACAAGTTAAGCTCCAGTTACCGATGCTTGACTTGACTCAGCTTCGAAAAATTTGGCTTGGAAAACTTAGATGTAGTTTTACTTCATGTGCTGAACACATAGAAGACGACAACAACAACAGCACGACTACGCGACAACAGGCTTGTAGTTGTCGTTGTCGTTGTTAAAAATGTTTCTAATTTTGCCGACAACAATGGCCGTTGTAGAGCTGCCACTAACATGTGAAATGTAAAATTATTCAAAGTTCTCACAAGTATGACGTTATTTTGCCAGCAGAAACGTAAAATAGCTTTGATATATCATTTACAATAACAATCGATTATTTAAAACAAATAAATCGACAATTTTTGCGTAAATAATTTCACTTTAAACTAAATATATAAATTTTATTGAAGTGAAAGATTATAGTACGGCAACAATGAAATTGCTGTTTGATATGTCGCTGCCATCTTCAAAATGTTCAAAACGCTGGCTTCAAAACGACATTTGTGATCAGCCGTCGCTACGTCGTGTCGTGTCGTCGTCTTTCACACAACTTCAACTTCAGCTGTTATTATTATAGTTTCTGGGTAGAGTTGCCAGATGTTCAGATTTAACTTTAAAATTAAATTTTTTAAATTAAAATATCACCAAGATTGAAGATTTTAAAACTAGTATACAAAAAAATCTTCACTATTAGGAAATCTGTGAACACGTGAAGATTTTCTGTTTGAAAGAAAACTCTTTAATAAATATATGAATATAGCTGTGAGCAGAATAGCAAAATATTTTTTTTCTGAGCAGATCACCAAAATTCTTGGAGAGATTCGCAATAGTTATGTTTCGGTTGCAAAAATTGCCCTCATATCGTACCTATTTGATTTGATTTGTTTATTGCACTTAAAGTTAAACAAGTATTTGCGTTATAAATAAAATAAAAGATTTTTTTATTCAACACATTAAAAAATAATTGTTGTGAAAAAGGTATTTTCCTCCGAATTATTTTATTTTTTTTATTTGAAGATTTATAAATATTAAAAATTAGAATTTTAACATATTTAATTTTAAACGAAAACAATCAGTCAACACTGGAATAGTGTCATAATGACAATGAAAAGAGAAGCAGTGAGAGCAGTTCAAATGTCAACGTAACTTGGAGTTCTAAATTCAACAGACTTTCAAGTCAAGTCATGCGTTCGGTCAAGTCAAGCATGGATAACTGAGCTTTTAGGAAGGGCTACATGCCTAAAATCATCTAATTTGTGGCGACACATAAAGAATCGCCAATTAACAACTAGCATACGAGTGTTTTGGCAACAATATCAAGTTCAAATGTCAACGTAACTTGGAGTTCTAAATTCAACAGACTTTCAAGTCAAGTCATGCGTTCGGTCAAGTCAAGCATGGATAACTGAGCTTTTAGGAAGGGCTACATGCCTAAAATCATCTAATTTGTGGCGACACATAAAGAATCGCCAATTAACAACTAGCATACGAGTGTTTTGGCAACAATATCAAACCGTGATTATAGAAGCAGTCCTGACATGAAACCACAATCTAATAACCTCAAAACAAAGATGTCAATGCTGACAAACCAGTATAACGTAGTCAATTACCCCACACACTATTTAAAATTGCCAGGACTATCACCACTCACTTTTCAATTAAAAGTAGTGTGAGTTGTCATCATGTTGCGTAAAATAAATTAATATTGACTTTGCAATAGAACATGACTGGCTGTGAAGAAGGTAATCAATATCGTCACCGAGCCAAGATTTGAAATTTGCTCATTTGTTACATAACGGTTAAAAAAATTTAAAGTTTAACATATTATGATGACTTACGCTTAATACATATCTACAATAATGCATATCAACCTTTTTCAAATTTACGGGCTATAACTTTTCGTT
Source organism: Zeugodacus cucurbitae (assembly GCF_028554725.1). Classification (NCBI taxonomy): domain Eukaryota; kingdom Metazoa; phylum Arthropoda; class Insecta; order Diptera; family Tephritidae; genus Zeugodacus; species Zeugodacus cucurbitae. The sequence goes on from NC_071669.1 coordinate 27,237,537, forward strand.
ATGAATTTTTTCACTATATTGAAAAAATTTGAGTGCGGCTGAACTGATTTTATTTGGGATAATTTTAGTCTTGAAATGTTCGTGGAGATCTAGGGAAAGTTTAAAAGGTGAGAAAAACAAAACCCCTTTTCGTTTTCCCATACAAACGCTTTTTAAATAATATGTACATGTAAATGATTTTTTGTTCTTTAGTCTCGCTAAACGCAGAACCGATTTGGCTAATTTTAGTATTGAAATGTCCGCGGAAGGAAAGTAAGAACGGCATATTCGGCACTGAAGCTTCCGTCAAACATGCAAATCAATGAAACACATGTTTGCAACGCAATCAGCTATGGTGAAAATGTTGAAGAATTGTAAACTGATAGTATGAGATTAGTTCAATTCTCCAGAAGCACTTGACAGAACAATGAAGGTTCTGTGGAATAATAATCGTCGCTTTGCACAGTGGTTCCGCCCATAGGCCAAAAATAAAAAAATCCATTACACGATTTTTTATCAAAATGTATACAGATGTCTTCTAAATTGTTCAAACTTCCTATTTGCAAACCGAGTTTTCCTAAAAATCTAACGATACTTTCTAAAGATAGAATTAAATGCATGAATACCTGTATTTTTTTTAAAGCACATCAAATTCTTTTTTAATTTCGCAGTAACAACGAACTTCAATTTGTTCTGGTAATTGTTCAAATTAACGAATCAAGATTATTGTAATGGATTTTGAAGTTAAAGGTATTTATTTTAACTTGTGAAATTAATTGAGACTAACGTGATTTGTGTTTTTAGTGAAGTAAATGTTTTATATCAACTATTTTTTTTTTTGTACCTTTTTTGTTGCGTCTTCTATTTGTTTACATAAAGTTTTAATTGTGTTCCCCCGCGATCCCCCTTTAATTATATTTTATATAGTATTTGGAAGAGTCTTAAGGTAATAAACGTGTTAAATTTGGGTGCGGAAAATTGCGGATGTATTTGTAATCGTCAAAATAATAAAGCTCTTTGAATTAACTACAGTTCCATAACTTTTTGAATTGGCAATAGCGTTTGGAAATCAAATTTCATTCAAATTTGATTCCATAACTCAAACTTCTATAACTCGAGTTTCTCCTTAACTCGAACTCTTGAATTTACAATAGAAGCCAAATTTCACAGAAATCTCCTTCCATAAATCGAACATTTCGACCAGGGCATAATACAAAATTTAAAATTTTACTATCAAGGAACAATTTTAAAGGAGTCCCTATATTCGTATGGAGACGAACAAAACAAAATGATATTACACTTATAGATTTCATAAACCGTGTAACAAAGGCATGAGATACAGACGTCAAGAGCCAAACGATAGCAAAGTGCAACAATCAAAATTACAGAATACATGATTTAATGTATTTAAATAAAACTTTTTGCGAAGTAAATAACTAAAACTGTGGGTAAATCTATATTTTACAGCTTTTTCAAAAATGTATGTTTCAATGAAAATTGTGGATTATGGTGATTCGAGTTAGAGAAGTTCCACTGTATTTTTAAGTTCAAACTCATTACAATTGAGCTAAAAAAGCTTGGAAAGAAGGGTAAAGCGTCGTTTTTTCAATCTGTGGTTTACTTGAGGAGACATTATAAGTTTTTGTTCTAATTATAATGGCTGTTGAATGGCAGTGAAAAAATGAACTATATTAAATTTTTCTTTTTTATATTCTCGCAACAAAGTTGCTAAAGTAGTAGTTTTTGTTCACATAACGGTTGTTTGTAACACCCAAAACTAAAAGAGTTATATATAGGGTTATATATACCAAAGTTATCAGGGTGAAGAGTGGAGTTCAAATCCGGATGTCTGTCTGTCCGTCCGTCCGTCCGTTTGTGCAAGCTGTAACTTGAGTCAAAATTAAGATATCTTAATGAAACTTGGAACACTTGTTTTTTGACACCATAGGAAGGCTTTCGAAGATGGTCAAAATCGGACCACTGCCACGCCCACGAAATGTCGAAAACCGAAAACACATAAAGTGCCATAACTAAGCCATAAATAAAGCTATGGAAATAAAATTTGATACAAAGGATTGTTCTAGGAATAGGCATATTTGGATGTAATTTTTTTGGGAAAGCGGATGTGGCCCTGCCCGAAATTCTCAGGAGTCGTTTTTCAGGCATTTCCTTAAATAGACCAAAAATGGAGGATATCGGTTTATAACCACGCCCACCTCTAATACAAAGGTTGTGTTGAAAACGACTAAAAATGCTTTAAATCAGTAAGGGAAAACACCAGAAACCTTAAATTTCATTATAAAGAAGATACAGAAGGGCTCCACCCAAATTGGTATACAAAATTTCAAATGGGTGTGGCTTCGCCCACTTATGGGTCGAAAACCATGTCTCCGAAACTATTAGACCAATATCAATGAAACTTGGTTTGTAATATTTTGATATGTTGTGAAATTAGACCAAATTGGTTCACAACCACGCCTACTTCCTATATACCAGAACTTTGAAGCCAATCTGAATCGTTTACTTTACAACATATAAAGTAAGTACTAGTGAAGATATCGGTGCAGAACTTTGCATAAATTCTATGTTTATAGTGTGGCAGCCCCATTCCAAAAATCGCCAAAATTGACCATAGGTTTTTAAGGCCCCATATATCGAACACGAGGGCCTCGGTGCTTCTAACCTAATATTAGGGTTTCCAACTTTCAATGGACTGTTTACCAAATATATGACGAATATGTGGGTCAAATTGTCTATTATAATATTAAATAAAAAAAATTGCGAGAGTAGTTGAACTATGACCTTTTCTACTTTTTTACTTCAAACCTTCTAATAACGGTGTATTATAGCCGCTGTTGATCTCTTTTTAATGATAGGTGTTAAATATTATATCTGGTGTATCAAAAAATATGAACTCCCTAGCTTTACCAGCTTAGAGTTGCAACCTTCGACACTTTGGATTTGAACTAAATCGGATACACTGCAGTATCCTGAATGTTTAACATATTTATGGAATACGACCCGACTTGAAAATGTTTAATTTCGAATTTTTCTTATCGTTATGTATACGCAGTTGCTGCTTTTAAAATGAAAAATATATCTGCCTGTTGCGGAACAAAAACAATAATGCATGTGGCATTTTCGGCATTGTCGAACTAACATATATTCCTGTATTTCCACTTCTGATTGTTCTCATTTACACCGGCAGTTACCCAGAGTGCTTTTTAAAATTTAAGAGTGATATTCAGTCGTATGATCACATAACATTAATATTCGCTTCTCCCTATTATATCCGAAGTGAAATCACCTTGAATTGCTAGTTGTTTTATATTTTTCATCTGTTAAGTTGTATTTATGTCATGTAAGATTTTGTAACTAAGGTGCAATCCACACCTTTCATCCACGAGTTTTACTAACTTTCGTATCTTCACATTCTTCTAACTATTTGCTTGTGATTTACATATATACATATAGTGTAGCAACGTAATTATCGTTCGTAGTTGTGTGGAAACTAATGTGAATTTAACAGCAATTAGTAGTCAATGGAATATGTTAGAGCTTGGTGTTATTGTGTGGTTTTCGTGTCGAAAACAACTCCTATTACCTGTTTCACAGTTGCCACGTATTCGTTGTGTAGCAAACACCAATAAATGGATGGGTGTGAGTTGGGGTTGCGGTTTTCTGACATTGGCATTAAAAGCAATTGCCGGTGGGAGAGGATAAATTGAGGAATTGGAGTAGAAAATAATTCAATTACAACTGCTTTGCTTTGCAAGCAACACCACCCCGATTAAAGGTCAAGCGTGTGAAGATTTATTTACAATACAAACCACATATGTATATATGTATGTGTATATACATTCGCATTTTCTCCTAATAACGACTGTTAAACTCCAATTCAACATCTTAAAAATTAAGTTTTATAGACACATAAAAATATGTAATTTGACTATAAATAATCTAACATTCCTTTGTGCTTGAAATTTGTTCGAAACCAGTATCAGAAAATATATTGTTATAATGGAGTGCGAAGTAAAAAAAACATTGCATAAATGGCAGATGTATTTCTTGCATGAAAAAGCTTCTCATTAAAATCCAGCAGCTGAATACTGAATTTGTTCAATGCCCTCAATTTGTCGAATATTATCAAGACGTATGATATAAATAAGAAGAAGAAGGTCGGAAGATATACAAACATACATTTACTCATGGTTAGCACTTCGACATGAATAACTTCACTATTAAATTTTATTGTGCACATTATGTGTATGTATCATTGTGAGCGCAGACCACACATGGCGTATATAAAATGCAAATAATACTTTACAGCAATTCCTGAATATTGTCAAATGAAAATGAATTTATGGAACCACCTGATGTTTAGCTGCGCGTTAGCCTTGGAGCAAATAACCTGTTCAGTTTCACATTGTATTCTTAAACCAGTACACTCGCAACATGTTGCTCAGAGTAGAACAGGTTTATTGAGCTAATGATAGTTTATATAGTTATATGTATGTACATATGTACATATGTATTTATATATGCATATTATAGGTTTATGCAACAAATAATTCTGAATATCCTGATCCTCTCCTAATTTGCAGATACTCATTACCGACAAAAATTATTTGTAAACTGTTAGAATGGTTCTTGAAATGGCGAACATTGCGACATCAAACGATAACGGTTCCGCATGTACTTAGCCCTTCCTTACCTGTTTTTGATTAAATTCTTCCAAGCGCAGTTGTCATATTTCAAATTGTCTTATTCTATAAATTTTTTGTGACATTGTACAACGACTGTCACGTGTTTGACATTTATGGAACAGATGTAATAAAATTGCACTGATGTCAGACGTTACAATAAATTAGGGATAAAACAGGTTCAGGTTTTATTGACTTAATGGCATAAAAGTGGGATTGATTAATATTTTAATTATTTGATTTGCTGTGCGCAGATTTAGCAACAACAATTTTTCTGTAAAGCTACTTCTTCTTAGAAGCGTAGACACCGCTTACGCGGTTATAGCCGAGTCCACAACAACGCGCCGTACATCCGTTCCACAGTTCCCTTATACCGAGATTCTGATGAGTGCTCTCACAGAACAGGAGTGCAAGTCGAGTAGAAAATCGTTCGGCTGTCGATTGTTATTCCAGCGGGATTCGCTTTCTCAGTTTAGCTCGCCTCCTAACGGATATCTGTTGGCTACCCAGAAAATACTTGGTCTAAGACCGGAAGTCGTGAGCTGCTTGAGCCACATGCAAAAGAATCATTCCTGGCCACTCCCACTTCTCTGTAAAGCATCTCTGAAAATAATATAGTATACTTAATGTATACCACAAATACTATAATATTTTCAATTTTCAAAGTATAAAAATAATTTTAACGTATCTAATGTACGTAATTAGTATAAACACGCCGTTCTGTTATGCTAAAGCTGCATTAAAGTTGGAAAATATATGGGATTCGGCCCATTTTTCAGAGGCCTCTGCATATACATAATTCGCGAGTGAAATATAAAATTTTAATAATAAGTACAATAAAGTTGTGTTGATAAGGTTAATTCACCACGCATATTATTCGCCAGATTGCCTGGAAGTTATAGTATTAGTATCAATTCCTTTTAAATAATTGCTGTACAATCAAAGTGCAATAAGTCGTAATGGTTAGTGAATAATGGGTAAAACTGGTAACAGCATGATATGCTTTCATTAAAGGCAATTCGGCAATATATCAAAGGGAGTCGTCCGTACTATCTCTTACGGATGTAAGCCACACGTTTATTCTTAAATAGATCTAACTGAAAAATATTTAATTGTTTAACTAAGATAACATCTACCGATAAGATACCTGCACGATTTGCAGATGCAAATATTTTGTATAAAGTGACAGACATTTGTTTAAACGCGGCATTTTTTTCATTTTGCTTCATTCTCTCTTTTTAATCAATGACTTGCTTAAAACAAATTCTATGTTATATAGCTTGCTAGGCTAACGGGAGTTGGTTTGTAGTGCGAAAACCTAAGCTCGTTGTTGTTGTTATATTTATTGCAATTTTTTTTAATAATATGATAAAAAAAAGGGTAGACATTCGTTTAAACGCACCAGGGCAAAGAAGGCGAAAACATTTTTTTGATTGGAAAAAACAACTGGATTGCTTCGTAAAATAAATAATTGGTAACTTTAGATTAATTAAAGAGTAAAATTTTTTTATCATTATATACATGTTTAAAATTATATCACGATTCCAGAGGGAAAATACCTCGGTGACTCAAAAAAGCCCAAATCAATATTTACCACAAGGAAGGTTATTGAAATCTGGAGATTGGGCACAAAATTGAAAGATCAGATGCAGTCGTTAGCTTTTTTTTTAATGTAAAAATTATGGCGTGAAAAATCCAGCGAAGGGCAATGTAAAACTTAATATTCGCCAAATAAATCAAATTATAAGCCAAACAAAACTTAAACAAATTTTGAACTGCACAAAAAATAAAAGATAATTTGAGTTTTCCAGTGACAACCAGGCATATTGCTCACAATTTACATAACAGAAATTAGTTAAAATGGAAGAAACCGGTGTGCAAGTCTGGTTGAAGCCTCATCACAAACAAGTGCACTGAGACTTCACCCGGAAACCCATTCAGTGGACAACTGAGATGGATGATGTTGTGTTTTCCGATGAAAAAATATTAAATTTAGATGGTCCAGACTCTTCAGTTGTTGCTGACACTATTTGTCAAAAATATATATATTATAGTTTGGGAGACATTTTAATCGAGAGGTAAAGCAAAATTATGCTTTGTGTCGCCGAAAATTAACTCAAAATGTACACCGAAATGTTGGACCATGTCTCAGTTGGTTGAGCACCCGCCGGAGGAAGCCGAAGAAGGGGAAGGTCCCCACTCCGTTGGAGGGACCAGGTGGAGAGCGACCTGTTTACACTTGGAATCTCCAACTGGCGCTGAACTGCGAAGGAAAGAGAGGAGTGGCGCGCTCTCATTGATTCGGCTATAACCGGCTAAACGGTTCAACACCAATTACATATGTACATACATGCAGAAATGTGCGCAATTCCATCATCAATATTGTAAAAAAATTTCATTCTGATGAGTAGAAAAATAAACTGTGAAATAAGAATGTGGCGTTATTTAACTTATTATGTTGCATTCTTTGCATTTTTAACCACAACAACGACACAGTTGTCAGTTGTGCCCGAATTAGGCATGTTTTTTTTTCAGAAAGAAAGACGTATGTATTTTGTATTACAACACAGATTGTCATAGGGTGAATTTGGTTTTCTTTTCAGAAAGAACGACATATTTTGTGTTAGAAAGATATTTATGAAAAGGTAATTAAATCTTTCGCGTTGCTTTTTTCACGAATATCGACACATTTAACATATGTCAGCGAAATCATTTGATTAAATATATTAATTGCCATTAGTTTTTTCAATATACTTGTGGCATTTTTCTATGGTTGCTAAATAAGAGACAATTGAAACCTTAAACTGCTCTCCTGAAAAATCGACAGTTTTGAGTTGTGACACTATTCATGTAAATGAGCGATATGTCACTTATAATTAATCACTTTTTACCCGTATATATTCGCACTAACGCTCACGTGTTGATTACAAAATTCAGACTATTTTAAAGTCAAAAAATACGCGTTTATTGCAAACAAAAGAATTTCACAAGAATTAATCAGTTGAGATTTGCAGTTATGGTTAATCCTTTATTTATACATTTTGGAGTAATAAGCGATTTTTGTAGAAAATCCCTCTAGAGGAGCCAGGTGAAAAGCTCCTCAGGTGTATTCAGCTGCAAAATAAGTCAATACTTTGTATTGACGACTGGCAGCTAATAAAATATGAAAAACCCAACAAATTAAGTAGACCAATACAAGTGGCCATTTGTGAGGATTCGATATATTCTACAAACGAAATGAATTTGGGAATAGGTTTGCGGGCTGGGAGGAAGTCCTGGATCTGACGCTATCAACGGATACAGATAGCCTTGTCGTCGATGACTGCAGAGTGTTCGACGAGCAATCCATGTCGGATCACTCCTGGATTTTCTTCTGCATTCGCGAAAAATCCAGTACTCCCCTCCAATATCGAAACCCTAAAAGAACAGCATGGGTTGAATTTAATAGGATAGCAACAAGAGGACTAACTGTTTGCCAAAATAGCAAAACGATCAGTAACACCAGAACTAGATTTTGAGGTGCAGAAGATTAAAAACATGTTACCGAATTCGTTCAATCAATCCACACAATAAACAGATCTGAGAAAGGAGAAGACGTCACCTTGGTTGAACAGAGACCTAAAGAAACTAAGAACATTACTAAGGAAACTTTTGAGCAAGATACTATCCAAAGAACACATCAAAGATGCATACATAAAAACGGAAGGAGGTTTCAAACTGAACAACATGCAATTACATGAGGTGGTTAACGTAATAGAAAAGTCACTACCTCACAAACAGTATACAATGACTGCCTTCTTGAACATAAGGGGAGCCTTCAACAATATAAAATTAAGCACGATACTTGGTTCACTGGCTCACGCCGACACAGACCACATGATTGGCAGTTGCGTGAAATCGATGCTTATGAACAGGATGATCATAGCAACTAACGGATCAACTAACTCCTCAAGGAGGTGTCCTATCCCGCTTATATGGGTGGTGTCACTAAACGAAATACTGCATGAACTCAACAAAGGTGGTGTGAAAGCAGACGACATATTGTTGATGGTATCAGGTCTTTTCCCGTCCACTAACAGTGCGATTATGGAAAGGGCCCTAAGGAGGTTACACAAATGGACAGCAGGCAATGGCTTAGGTGTAAACCCGGGTCAGACAGACCTGATGCTATTTACGAGTAAAACCAAGATACCCCAATTTAATCTTGTTTCACTCAGCGATACAACAATTCCTCTGTCCTCAACAGCTAATTACCTAGGGGTGCAGACGGATACCAAACTGAACTGGAAAATTAATATTGAATACAGTGCTTATATAGTGCTTAATATAGCGCTTAATGTACTACTGCACCTACTGCCCATAGACGTATTCATACGAAAAGATGCTGCTTTTGTTCGGCTATAAGAATAAATGATCTACGTGGTTGGAACGAAAAAAGTTGTGGACATAGCGGTATCTTGAACCATTTAACTAACAATTTAAATAAATCTAACAATATCTCCCCAAATTTAGACTTCAACATTGACTTTCAGGTTAGGATACCCTCTAGGCGTGAATGGAGAACAGGTCTAGTGGTAGAGGAGGATACAATCTCTGGACATATCTTCTACCAGACAGCAGAAGGCCTGTGGAGCTCTTTTGAACAACAATGGGGGATACAGAAAGCGAATATATACACAGACAGTCAAGCAGCATTGCTGGCTTTGTCGTCTCCAGAGATTAATTCCCACGTAGTCAGCAATTGCTAAAATGTTTTCTGCTCATTAACAGAAAAACTCAACCTGTCCATTATCAGGGTTCCCGGCAACCGGAACATTTTCGGTAACGAAAAAGCAGATGAATTGGTAAAAGCAGGGGCCTCTCTAGATGCATCCGAGGCGGAACAAATACCATGCCCATCAGGGAATATCAGAAGAGAGATATACAAACATTACAAACAAATACACTACTGGAAAAAATTAAGGGATAAAAAAAAATTCCAAATTTTTGGGCAAATTTCAACAGGCAGTAACTTCGAAAGAAATGGTCGTACAAGCAATCGATAAAGAAGGAAATTATAGCTCAAAGTGTCTAGTTTTTGGATTAGAACTTTAATTTTTAACCTCTGCGGTTCTTGAGTAATCGTAGAAAAACCAGCAAGAACAAAAATTTTCAAATTTTTTAAGTTTTTTTTTTTGTCTACCGGCGCTTTTTAGCTTAACCACTATAAGGATCGGATACTTTGTTCATTTAGCTTTAATTTGATTTTTGAACACCTCGATACGTTCACTTCTCGCCGAGATATCGGTTTTCAAATGGAAAAGGATCCTTTTGTCTTTGATTATCGATATCTCAGCTACCAATGATCGCACAGAAAGTTAAAGGTAGCGCTCTATTTTCCAAACAACCTCCAAAAGCCTTTTTTTATTGCATTTTCAAATTCATGTGACAATAAGAAACATTTTTTTTCGGAAAAGCAATGGCTAGTCGTTAATGAGAATTCATTCAAGTTCTTGAAACCCACCTATAACTTTCTGTGCGATCATTGGTTGCTGAGATATCGATAATCAAAGACAAAAGGATTCTTTTCCATTTGAAAACTGATATCTCGGCGAGAAGTGAACGTATCGAGGTGTTCAAAAAACAAAATTAAAGCTAAATGAACAAAGTATCCGATCCTTATAGTGGTTAAGCTAAAAAGCGTCCGTAGACCAAAAAAAAATTTTGAAAATTTTTTTCTTGCTGGTTTTTCTACGATTACTCAAAAACCGCAGAGGTTAACAATTTTTAAAGTTCTAATCCAAAAACTAGACACATGGAGCTATAATTTCCTTCTGTATCGATTTCTTGTACGACCATTTCTTTCAAAGTTACTGCCTGTTGAAATTTGCCCAAAAATTTGGAATTTTTTTTATACTCTCGCAACAAAGTTTCTGCGAGAGTATTATAGTTTTGTCCACATAACGGTTGGTTGTAAGTCCTAAAACTAAACGAGTTAGATATAGGGTTATATATATCAAAATGATCAGGGTGAAAAAAACAGCTGGTATGATGAGGATTGTCGTCTCGCAGTGGAGAGAAAACAGACTGCCTACCTCGCAATGTTGCGATCGACCGCAACACGAGCGGGATGGGAAAGATACCGAGAGCTGAAGAGGGAAGCGAGACGCATTTGCAGAAAAAGAAAGAAAGAGGCAGAAATGCGTGAGTATGAAGAGCTTGACAAGCTGGCCGACAGGATTAATGCTCGAAAATTTTACGAAAAGATCCGGCGACTAACTGAAGGTTTCAAGATCGGAGCACACTCCTGTAGGACCCCCAGTGGTGATCTAGTGGTTGATGACCAGAGTATACTGTGTTTGTGGAGGGAACACTTCTCCAGCCTGCTGAATGGCAGTGAAAGTACAACACCAGGAGATGGCGAACCCGATTCCCCAATCGACGACGATGGAACAGATGTTCCATTGCCCGACCGTGAAGAAATAAGAATAGCGATTACCCGCTTGAAGAACAACAAGGCGGCGGGGCCGATGGATTGCCGGCCGAGCTATTCAAATACGGCGGCGAAGAGCTGATAAGGTGCATGCATCAGCTTCTTTGCGAAATATGGTCGGAAGAAAGCATGCCCGACGATTGGAATCTCAGTGTACTCTGCCCAATCCACAAAAAGGGAGACCCCACAATCTGCGCCAACTATCGTGGGATAAGCCTCCTTAACATCGCTTATAAGGTTCTATCGAGCGTACTGTGTGAAAGACAAAAGCCCACCGTCAACAAACTGATTGGACCTTATCAGTGTGGCTTTAGACCTGGAAAATCAACAACTGACCAGATATTCACCATGCGCCAAATCTTGGAGAAGACCCGTGAAAAAAGGATCGACACACACCATCTATTTGTCGACTTTAAAGCTGCTTTCGACAGCACGAAAAGGAGCTGCCTTTATGCCGCGATGTCTGAATTTGGTATCCCCGCAAAACTAATACGGCTGTGTAAGTTGACGTTGAGCAACACCAAAAGCTCCGTCAGGATCGGGAAGGACCTCTCCGAGCCGTTCGATACCAAACGAGGTTTCAGACGAGGTGACTCGCTATCGTGCGACTTCTTTAACTTGATGCTGGAGAAAATTATAAGAGCTGCAGAGCTAAATAGAGAAGGTACAATCTTCTACAAGAGTGTACAGCTCCTGGCGTACGCCGATGATATTGATATCATCGGAAACAACACCCGCGCCGTTAGTTCTGCTTTTTCCCGCCTGGATAAGGAAGCGAAGCGAATGGGTCTGGTGGTGAACGAGGACAAGACGAAATATCTCCTGTCATCAAACAAACAGTCAGCGCATTCGCGCCTTGGCTCCCACGTCACTGTTGACAGTCATAACTTTGAAGTTGTAGATAATTTCGTATACCTAGGAACCAACATTAACACCGATAATAATGTCAGCCTTGAAATCCAACGCAGAATCACTCTTGCCAACAGGTGCTACTATGGACTGAGTAGGCAATTGAAAAGTAAAGTCCTCTCTCGACGAACAAAAACTAAACTCTACAAGTCCCTCATCATTCCCGTCATACTTTATGGTGCAGAAGCGTGGACGGTGTCAACATCCGATGAGACGGCACTAGGAGTTTTCGAGAGAAAGGTTTTGCGGAAGATTTACGGTCCCTTAAACATTGGCAACGGCGAATACCGCAGAAGATGGAATGATGAGCTGTATGTGTTGTTCGACGACATAGACATAGTCCAGCGAATAAAAAGACAGCGGCTACGCTGGCTGGGTCATGTTGTTCGAATGGATGAAAGTGCCCCAGCTCTGAAAGTTTTCGATGCAGTACCCGCTGGTGGAAGCCGAGGAAGAGGGAGACCTCTACTCCGGTGGAAGGACCAGGTGGAGAAGGACCTGTCTTCACTTGGTATTTCCAATTGGCGCCAAACCGCCAAAAGGAGAGATGCGTGGCGCACTGTTGTGGACTCGGCTATAACCGCGTAAGCGGTTTCTACGCCAGTTAAGAAGAAGAAGATCAGGGTGACGAGAAAAGTTCAAATCCGGATGTCTGTCTGTCCGTCCGTCCGTGCAAGCTGTAACTTGAGTAAAAATTGAGATATATAATGAAACTTGGAACACGTGTTCCTTGGCACCATAAGAAGGTTAAGTTCGAAGATGGGCGGAATCGGACCACTGCCACACCCACAAAATTGCGATAACCAAAAACACATAAAGAGCTATAACTAAGCCATAAATAAAGTTATGAAAATAAAATTTGGAACATAGGATCGCATTAGGGAGGGGCACATTTGAATGTAATTTTTTTTTTGGAAAAGTGGGCGTGATCCCCGCCCCCAAATATGTTTTTTGTATATATCTTGCAAACCAATAAAGCTATATAAACAAAACTTGCTGCAGTCGTTTCTTTTAGCCGTTTCCTTATACAGTCCAAAAATGAAAGAAATCGGATAATAACCATGCCCACCTCCCATACAAAGGTTATGTTGAAAACTACTAAAAGTGGGTTAACTCAATAACGAAAAACGCCAGAAACACTAAATTTCACAAAAGAAATGGCAGATGGAAGCTGCACTCAGATTTTTTTACAAAATGGGAAATGGGCGTGGCGTCACCCACTTATGGGTCAAAAACCATATCTCAGGAACTACTCGACCGATTTCAATGAAACTTGGTTTGTAATAGTTTCCTTACATCCCAATGATATGTTGTGAAAATAGCCCAAATCGCTTCACAACCACGCCTATCATATATATACCAGAACTTCGAAGACGATCTGAATCGTTTACTTTACAATATATTAGTATAAAGTAAGCACTAGTGAAGATATCGGTGCAGAACTTTGCACAAATACTACGTTTATAGTGTGGCAGCCCCATTCTAAAAATCACCGAAATCGGACCATAGGTTTTTAAGGCCCCATATATCGAACACGAGGACCTCTTTGCTTCTAACCTAATATTATGGTTTCCAACTTTCAATGGACTTTATACAAAATATATGACGAATATGTGGGTCAAATTGTGTATTATATAATATTAATAAAGTTAAATAAATAAATTGCGAGAGTATAAAATGTTCGGTTGCACCCGAACTTAGCCCTTCCTTACTTGTTTATCCCTTAATTTTTTCCAGTAGTGTAGATAGATGGAAAACTATAAGCAAATGTAAAATTTAAGTTAATAAGGGAACGGTCTCCCAATTTCTTTGCGAATGCCCGGCACCTACCTACCTACTCCTTTATTACTCGATTTTGGTATTAATCCCTACTATGTGGATCTGTCACATCATATTTAACGGTAAAATAAAAGTTCAAAGACAGCCTGACAGGATTATAACATTAAACTCGTAGGTCTTCCGCACTATTCTGTTAAAATTGTGGTCCCGTACGTGCCATTTACACAAATGCTCAAAAATAAATATGTTGCACCCACAATTTGTTGTGTGAAATCTTGTGAGTAATGCGGTTGAAACAAACACTTTTTTTATTGAAAACCCAAAACCCATAATATACAAAATGTATGAAAAATGGACACGACGAAAGAGAAAAGAGATTGTGGCTTGTGTGTACATACTATATTATTAAGGGAATATACGCTAAAAGATCATAAAAGATTTAATTTGACAAAACTGCCTTACCCACAAGGAAAGCGCAATGAGCGCGCATGCTCAGATGCACGTAGGCGATGTTTACTTTGCTTAGAGATTGGTCCAGGAGAAATTGGATAGATGCTAAAAGCTTCGACATTAGTAGTCTCTTCGGCGTTGCCGCGAGTTGACCGGGTTCACGTGCGAAACATGGAAAATTTCTGACTGACTGTTCCGTCATAGACATACTAAGATTGTACTTTCTCAGTAACTGGGGGCTTAGTGCGGTGGACATCTTGACAGCGCATACTAGTTTTCAGTACGAAAAGCGTCGACTTGTATGCGACTAGAGTGAGTGAGTTTGTATAATGGTGCATGATGGTTGGTTGCCCACTGATTAAATTATGTGAATGGCAAATGCGTGAACGAGTGTGATTGCCGTCGATAAAATGATTATAATATGATTTGTTGGCGTTCGACGCTCTTTAAGTGTTTTAGTTCAAACTTAAAGTATTCAGGTGTCCTATGTATGGTTCTTTATAGTGTTACGAGTGAATTTCAAGTTTAAGTGTATGTACTTATATAAATATTGGAATAAATAAAGTTTACCTGCTATTGTAACTTATTATATAAAACCGAATTTGTTTCAGTCACGACGATTTGAATTAATTATTAACTAAATTTAACATATATAAAAAAAAAATTGCAACTGCTTTGTGATTATGTAAAATTTATTAACCCTGTCTTTAATATATAACTCGTAAAGAATTAGAATAATTCCGGTTGGTTGCTCCAGAAAATATGTCCTCTTCATTTCATCATGATACCTCATATATTGACCGATATAAAAGTTTTAAAGTCAATAATAAAGAAGGATATTCTTGAACCCAGTATATGGTGAACCCCCCGTATATATACTGCGTGGCATCAGGTTAAAAAGCAAGCCATAAGCATTTTTTGGAAAATAACGGCTGAAATAATAAAGGCAGTAATAATAAAGTATTTTCCATTGCTGATAATAGAGTAATTTCTAGAGAAAGATCCAATTTCCATCAATCGACCATCAAGGTCAGGGCAAATGGTGGTACAAAAGCGTGCTTTAAAGGTTTATAACGTTTTTAGACAGAAGCAAATTGATCAATTTACCGGCCTCTGCTCGATTTAAACGCTTATTAATATCGATTTACCATACAAAATAAAATCTCCATTTATTTTAAATTGAATTTAAATTGACTTGAAAAGCAAATGCAACTCTGCGACAAAGACGTACGATATACGTTCTTTGTCTGCGATTGGCTGAATTTTTTGATAAAATAGCATTAATACTACTAGATCAGCTGATGAAATTACCAACTTCTTATGAAAAGCAAAAACAAAAATGTATAACAGCTGATCGTAAATCAAGTAACCGGCAGTATAAACGGCAAAAATGGGTTTCTCGATTTAAATTTAAATTGATCAATTTATTTGGCTGTCTAAAAACGCTATAAAACCGCTATTAAAGAGTTATACCCGAGACACACATGTAGTAACAATACTAAATATAATAGGTACGAATACCAGATGTGTTTTACCAAATACCAGCACTTTTTTCAAAATATTTTGTCAAAATGACTTTTCAAAAATAATTATTTTAATTATAATTAAATAAAAAGGAAAATAAGACATTTTTTTTTTCAAAAAAGACAAGACCATGTACAGCTTTATTTTGTGACACGATTTTGAGATATACGTTATTTACTTCTAGAGAAAATACGTTCTTTTGCAATTGGGTTTACTACAAATCGATGTGTGTCAATGTACGTAGTAAACTCAATACCTTTATCATGGTATTTTTACCACATGGTGTATTCTAAGGAATGCTCCATATTTGAAAATATGAATGCCCCTTTTACGGGTTACAACCCGACTCAGTGGAATTGAATTAAGGCAATTTAACTGTAGATCAACCAAACCTAAATTTGTTATTTAGAATTTCAACTAATTTTAGTTTAAGCTTGATTCACGTTGCCAACTTAAAAAAGATAAGGTACAATTAAATAATCATTATATATGATTTTTATTTTTTTTTTTGCTCAAAATAAAACTCACTTTTGGATTACATGATTGTTATTACGTTTTTTGGTACTATTTTTATACTCTCGCAACAAAAGTTGCTAAGAGAGTATTATAACACATATTCCTTGGCTCTTGGGCGAAATCGGACCATTTCCACGCCCACAAAATGGCGAAAACCAAAAATTTATAAAGTGTCATAACTAAGCCATAAATAAAGTTATGAAAATAAAATTTGGAACATAGGATCGCATTAGGGAGGGGCACATTTAGATGTATTTTTTTTTGGAAAAGTGGGCGTGACCGTTCTCAAATAATTTTTTGTATCTAACTCGCAAACCAATAAAGCTATACAACCAAACTTTCTGCAGTCATTTCTTTTAGCCGTTTCCTTATACAGTCCAAAAATGAAAGAAATCGGATAATAACCACGCCCATACAAAGGTTAGGTTGAAAATGACTAAAAATGGGTTAACTCACTAACGAGAAACTTCAGAAACACCGCCCAGTTATGGCTCAAAAACCATATCTCAGGAACTACTCGACAGATTTCAATGAAATTCGGTACATATACCTTCTTGACACTCTGTATAAAATGTTCGGTTGCACCAGAATTTAGCCTTTCCTTACTTGTTTCATGTCCTTTTAGAATGAGATATGGTTTTTGACTCATTTAGGCTGTGGCAAAATCATATCTTACATTTAAGCCTTAAGCTATGTTCTAAAAGGACATGCAAAAATAGTCATAGTACGTAATGGCGAACAAGTAATCCAAAAGATAGTTTTATTTTGAGCAAAAAAAATGATTATTTATGATTTTCTACAAATTACTCAAAATAAATCATTAACGGTGAAGAAAATCATAAAAATCAATATATAATCATTATTTTGTGATTTGTATAATAAAACTTATAATGATTACGGTCCCTGCAAAATACATATATTTATGTGGCTTCGTGAACGTTCGATTACACGGGAACTTCAAAGCACTAAGTACGCCAATGTTGTAGTGGCTAATAATAACATTTATTGCTGACTAATGAGTTAATTGGTAATAATCCATTTTGTTTTTATACTCTCGCAACAAAAGTTGCTAAGAGAGTATTACAGTTTTGATCACATAATGACTGTTTGTAAGTCATAAAACTAAACGAGTGAGATATACGGTTATATATATCAAAATTATCAGGGTCGAGACGAGTCAAAATCCGTCGTCCGTCCGTCCGTGCAACGGATAACTTGAGTACAAATTGAGATATCTTGACGAAACTTGGTACACATGTTCCTTGGGACCGTGAGAGGGTTGCTTTCGAAGATGGGCAAAATCGGACCACACCCACAAAATGGCGAAAACCGAAAACACATAAACTGTCATATCTAGCCATAAATTAAGTAATAAACGTCATAAATACTAGATTTTACAGAAAAAAATAGGAGAAACTAGCTGCACTCAGATTTATTTACAAAATGGAATATTTTGAACTCCATCTTATTCTTTCACTTTATAATATATATGTACATAAGGAACCAATGAAGATAGCAGAATAAAACTTTACACAAATACTGTACATGATTATTATATTATGATCTGTGGCATCACTTGTGAAAAAAATTGTCGAAATCGGACTATAACTTTTCAATGCCCCGGAGATCGGATATAAAGAATCCGTGAATTATGGTAATTTTTCAACCAAAATATCGGTAAATCTTTCAGATATCTTAATTTAATTCAGGGGAAATCTTTTTCTTCTAATAGTGTGTCTCTGTACCAGAAATGGTTAGGCCATAACTTTCCCTAGCTCTAATATACCTAATTATAGGATTTTAAAAAATACGATTGACTTAATAGCTTAAAAAATTAACCGATTTATAAGATATGTGAAATATCTTAGCCAAATTAAATGAACATATAATGTATGTTGGTGATGAAAATAGTGAAATCGGTTCAGGAATTACCTCAGCCTATATACAATATATGATTCTATATACTACCACATATTTTCGTTTTTGTATTAGACTTAATGCCGAATATATGAGTCAAATCGTGTGTAATATTAATAAATATATAGCAATAAATTGCGAGAGTATAAAATATTCGGTTGCATCCGAACTTAGCCTTTCTTCACTTGTTCTTACTAAACTAGATGAAGGGACCTTTTCACAAATGTGTGCGAGCACCGGCAGTACTTCCTAAATTGAAATTACGCGCCACTCTCCGTTTCTTTGCTGGTCACAAATCTAGAGCAAAATCTGCTAATGAGGTTTTAAATATTATGGAAAATTGTATTAAAGCGAAGGGGCTAAAGAGGAGCAAACCGTTTCATAATTAACATTTTGTATTATTATACTTTTTTAAAAAGTACATTTGCAGGAGAGAAAGTCCTATCGATTTATCGCGTTACTCCCACAAACCCTCAGTTTCTGCTTTCGAAATGCGTCATGCATCACACAGATTCGGGACATTTCTCTATCAGTTTAATCAATTTTTTAAACCCTAGTTTTTGGTTACAACAACATTTGTTTTTAATATATTTGTAAAATTTTGTTTATAAAAATTATTTAAAGCATTTTATTTAATCGATTTAACTACAACTGCTATCTAGTTTTAACTAACATTTGTTTGGCCGTAATAGGGGCATACAACTACAGAAAGAAGTACCCCTTACAGATACCACAAGAGAAACAGGAAGCCTTATTGGCATTATATTGTCTTTTGGGATGAAAAGAAAACTTATGATCATGATCTTCGGCTGGAGGAGAGTCAGTTGGAATGGCCACATAGTCGTGGGGGTGGTGTGATAGGTTGGGGAGCCATCTTCCACCATGTTATACATATGTATAGTGATTGCAATTTTTATACTCTCGCAACAAAAGTTGCTAAGAGAGTATTATGTTCACATAACGGTTGTTTGTTAGTCATAAAATTAAACGAGTTAGATATAGGGCTATATACAGAGGTAGTCAAAATTATTTACACATCGGACGTTTTTTTACATGTTTCACACAAAAAGATTTCGCTTGTTGTTGTTGTTGTCGCAGGGTAACAAAATGCTATGTTGTTGTAAACCTTGATATATTACTGAGCGAATGAAGTCAGTTTGGCTAGAATAGCTAGAAATATGGCGGAGAAATAAGCAAATGAACTGAAGACTCGGAGTAGTCAAAAGTATTTACACACATTTTTTTTGCGTCAAAAGTATTTACACACAACATGAAATGGATTATCCTGTTAGTTTTTAATGATAATTTTTTTTAATTTTAATGTTTAGTCTAAGTTACTATTCTAAGGCGATAAATTCATAATTGGTAACATTACCATTGGCATCAATACCAGCCTGCTTTATGGTCCGAATTGATTCAACACAATTGTGCGCTAAGTTAACAGTTAATTTAGACCAAATGTCGCTAATTTCGGCGTTTTCGGTTATTATATCAATTGCCCTCTGATATTTAACGAAAGACCAAACATTTTGACTAAAGTTTTGGTCAGGTCTGTGCGGAGGTCAACTTGATTTGCTTCATTTAAAACTTTTGAAGGTAAAGATCCTTCATGAAATGGAGCATTATCCTGTTTTAAAATGTTGTCAATAGTTGGAAAAGGCCGACGGACCACTACAATGGCATGGTCATGTGAATTCTGATATATCCGGATGATTTAGGGTCACTAAATTAGTACCAAATCTCCAAAACAGAAGTAAGGAAAATTTCCCCAAAGAATAAAAAAAAAATCAAAAATCATCACTCCCGACTCTATTTAGCGTCTAAGCTGCATTATTTTTCTTCTCATGTGGTAAATGCATAAAGCGTTTACTAAAGAAGCCCTGGAACAAAAAATCAGCCTTATCTGTCCACGACAGGCTTTAGGATGCATTTTAAGGCAAATGAGAGGCATATCGCTTTTTTGGTTTCGGAAATAAAGCTTTTTTGGTTTCGGAAGTGGTCAACTTTATGCACAACGTATGTATTTATGTGACTATTTTTAAATGTCCTTAGCAGTGTAGCATCATTGACTGTTCATGTAATATGCTGATTCGATGATGCTGCAAAAAAGGAAAGGACTAAAAGGACTAATTGTGGGATTTTGTATGACAGTTCCTACTAATCTTCTGCATTCTCTTTGAGTTATCACAGGTTTCCGCCCAATTATCTTTAAATTGTCCTTGCAATACTTCGTTTCCTTCTTTTTAATAACATTATAAACAGTATTCCATCAAATTCTATACATTTTCACTAACTCCGAAGCCTAAATCCGAGACTTAAACTTAGTAACAGTCTCCAATCTAGTTATAATCGAAAATTCCTTTGTTTTCGATATTTTATTTACCAATTTTTATATTTTAAGGCTGAGTTAGGTTGTTAAGAATGCAATAGAATCAAATTACTACTTTTGTTCAAACCAAATCCAAGGATAAGGCTAAATCGCCGTGTGTAAATACTTTTGACGCAAAAAAAATTTGTGTAAATACTTTTTACTACTGCGAGTCTTCAGTTCATTTGCTTATATCTCCGCCATATTTCTAGCTATTCTAGTCAAACTGACTTCATTCTCTCAGGACAGATCAAGGTTTACAACAACATAGCATTTTGTTACTCTGCGACAACAACAACAACAAGCGACAGCTTTTTCTGTGAAACATGTAAAAAAACGTCCGATGTGTAAATAATTTTGACTACCTCTGTATATCAAAATGATCAGAATGACGAGACGAGTCAAAATCCGTGAGAGGGAGAAAACACATAAAGTGTCATAACTAAGCATTAAATAAAGTTATAAAAGTAAAATTTGGTACAAAGGATCGCCCTAGCAAGGGGCATATTTGAATGTATTTTTTTTTCTTAATACAATCTAAAAATTAAAGAACTCGGATAATAACCTCGCCCACCTCCCATACAAAGGTTGGGTTGAAAATTACTAAAAGTGAGTTAAGAAAAAATTTAGAAACATTAAATTTTACAGAAGAAATAGCAGAAATAAGAAATAGCTCTTCCTTCGCTTTATAATATATACTTAAGGAACCAATGAAGATAGCGAAATTTCTTTTTACAACATTGGTAAGGCCTATATTGGAGTATGGTTTTGTGGTATAGATTCCTAGTTACCAACCTCATTCTGATAAGCTAGAGTCCGTTCAAAAACAATTTTTACTTTTTGCTTTAGGCCACTTACATTGGGATTCAAGATTGGATCTTCCCCCGTATACTAGTCGTTTAAAACTTATAAATCTTCCCACACTCACTAGTCGCAGAGAAATCTGAATTTTATTACCTTTCCAAAATCACCACAATCTTAAAAATCGGTCTATTGATGATAGAGTTACAGGAATACAAATATGAAAGTAAATTAAATGTGTTGCACGTCCATTCTCAAGCGCCGCATGCTCGTGATATACCGTTATAACGGTTCTAATGTTATTCGTATTATCTTATTACGGTATGGAAAACCAGTAAGGGATAGTGTGGCTTTGAAATATGGAAGTCTGAGACATAAAAATGGCAAAAATTCTTAATTTTTCAGGATTTCAAGCTCCTTGCGCAACCTCTAAACCTTTTTTGATTGACCTAAAACTTTGTATATACTAGGGTTTTGGCTATTCTCATATTTCTAGGGGGTGCGATCGAGAATCAGAATACTTTGGAAAATAAGGGCCACCCTAATGTACATATATAAAACTTTACACAACTACTGTATATGATCAGTATCAGATCATAACTTGTGAAAAAAACTTTGAAATCGGACTATAACTTTTCGATGCCCGGATATTGAATATGAAGAATTCAGGGCCTTAGGGTAATCTTTCACCGAAAATATCGGTAAATCTCTCAGATATCTTTATTTAATTCAGAGGGAATCTTTTTCTTCTAATAGTGTATCTCTGTACCAAAAATTGTTTAGATTCGGGTCATAACTTCCCCATATCCTAATTATAGGTAATATAAAATTAAGTGAGTGTATAGTCTTCGATGTATTGTATCTTGGCGGTGAAAACGAATGAAATCGGTTCAGGAATTACCTCAGTTCCCATATACTATAATATTTATGATGATTTTTGTTATTCTGTTGAACTTTATGCAGAATATATGGGTCGAATTGTGTTATCTTTATAAAATTACATCAATAAATTGCGAGTATAAAATCTTTCCTTACTTGTTGTAAACTTTAAATCCGTTGTCATTGCTACTATTCAGCTGTTAGGCGTAACATGGTGAGACCAAGCTACTAAACCATTCGGTTAGTTAATTATGTACGTATTTTCCCCGGCTTGCATATCGTTCCTCTTTGCCGCGTTAAATGTGAATTGGGAAATGCATTCTGAAAAGCAAAGGCAATCAGGGTTGAACTAAACTGAAGTATTAACTACGCCTTTTCCTGATATGGTTGACGCTGCAGTACTGTTACTCATATGGGTTTATCGCTCATTAGTACAGATTTACTCACTTTGGTAATACATCCATCAGGTTTCTTTTATTGCTTTGCTTGATTTTTTGGTAAAATTTTGAATCCCCACTGGTGGTCAGCCAGGCCTGGTAATTTTTTTCAATGTGGATTTCCAAACGTATACTAATTATTCGAGAAAATGCTCTCTTTATGCACTACGTAAACAGTTTCGTTTAATTGCAACTTACGAATCATTCCGCTTGTCCAATAATTTCGATTATTTTTTATAGCACATCTTGATACATATGTATTCATGTCGTAGCACGTTCTGTCGCGCAGTTTCATGAGAAATCTGAATATTGCACTCTTCCTAGAACTCTTTCGTAAGAACACTGATCGAAATTTTTGGAATTTGGTCAAGTTTTCGAGACATTAAGCACTGTACATGTCCACTTATTTATAATTTAGGGCCTTTTTCTGGCTTTGGTTCTTGTATTTCCATATTTTCCAATCAATTTTAGCCATTTTACACTATTTAGAGGGTTAAAGAAAACATTGCTGTTAGATCTCAAACGTTTTTACCCCATTGGGGATTATGGGGCAATAGTTGGACCTCTTCAAACTAAACCCTTTGCATGGAATATTAAAAAGACAATAATGGGTAATTCAGGTATGAAAAAAAGCAAAAATTAATCACCAACTAATTGACAAATTCATTGTAAATGCCTTTACGAAGAATAGGTAACGGTGAAGTACGGTTAACTGTATAACACGTGCTTAACAAGTCAAATAATCGAAGTGTGTAAAGTTTTTCTTGACACTAACAAAATTGAATGATTTTTGTTTTTTGTTGTTCTTGGTTGGTTTTTGCATTGCTTTCGCAGCTTTTTTTGCATCACAGCTCTTGAAATACTGTAAGTAACCATCCCTGATTCAAAAAATATGTTGAACTGAAGTAAAAAGTAAAAAATTTGGCTGCGGAAAGTGAAAAAGTGTATTTATTTTCTATGTGTAAACTGTTTCTTGACATACTGTACGTATTTTCCCCGGCTTGCATATCGTTCCTCTTTGCCGCGTTAAATGTGAATTGGGAAATGCATTCTGAAAAGCAAAGGCAATCAGGATTGAACTAAACTGAAGTATTAACTACGCCTTTTCCTGATATGGTTTTACGCTGCAGTACTGTTACTCATATGGGTTTATCGCTCATTAGTACAGATTTACTCACTTTGGTAATACATCCATCAGGTTTCTTTTATTGCTTTGCTTGATTTTTTGGTTAACTTTTGAATCCCCACTGATGGTCAGCCAGGCCTGGTAATTTTTTTCAATGTGGATTTCCAAACGTATACTAATTATTCGAGAAAATACTCTCTTTATGCACTACGTAAACAATTTCGTGAACGATTTTAATTGCAACTTACGAATCATTCCGCTTGTCCAATAACCTCTTTCTTACTCTTGACTTTTCAAAGAGAACAGTGTCTGTACTACAGTTTTAATAGTCTACGATAAGTTGGCATTTGTCTTTTGTACAATATGGATCTTGTCATTGCGATCTTTTAAATATACGAAGGTTTTCAATTCATGCGCAACAATGTTTAAAGTTTTTTCCCTGCGTTTGAGCTTTACTTTTATTACTTTGCTTTTTATTGCGGTTGTGTAAAATGTTCGGTTACAACTGAACTTAGCCCTTCCTTACTTATTATATATTATACTAGTGTTGAGTCGCATACTTTGTACGACTTTGAAGCTTTTAATTATTATTGCTTCCGAAAGGGGGAAAGAACAATTCAACTTTTAACGCAATTATACATTAAGTTTACAAACACTGTCCCCTTTACTTTGCTTGAATATGAAATAAAGGGTGATTTTTTAAGAGCTTGATAACTTTTTTAAAAAAAAAAACGCATAAAATTTGCAAAATCTCATCGGTTCTTTATTTGAATTGATTAAATTTAGATTGGTTCATGACATTTACTTTTTGAAGATAATTTCATTTAAATGTTGACCGCGGCTGCGTCTTAGGTGGTCCATTCGGAAAGTCCAATTTTGGGCAACTTTTTCGAGCATTTCGGCCGGAATAGCCCGAATTTCTTCGGAAATGTTGTCTTCCAAAGCTGGAATAGTTGCTGGCTTATTTCTGTAGACTTTAGACTTGACGTAGCCCCACAAAAAATAGTCTAAAGGCGTTAAATCGCATGATCTTGGTGGCCAACTTACGGGTCCATTTCTTGAGATGAATTGTTCTCCGAAGTTTTCCTCAAAATGGCCATAGAATCGCGAGCTGTGTGGCATGTAGCGCCATCTTGTTGAAACCACATGTCAACCAAGTTCAGTTCTTCCATTTTTGGCAACAAAAAGTTTGTTAGCATCGAACGATAGCGATCGCCATTCACCGTAACGTTGCGTCCAACAGCATCTTTGAAAAAATACGGTCCAATGATTCCACCAGCGTACAAACCACACCAAACAGTGCATTTTTCGGGATGCATGGGCAGTTCTTGAACGGCTTCTGGTTGCTCTTCACCCCAAATGCGGCAATTTTGCTTATTTACGTAGCCATTCAACCAGAAATGAGCCTCATCGCTGAACAAAATTTGTCGATAAAAACATTTCGAACCGAACACTGATTTTGGTAATAAAATTCAATGATTTGCAAGCGTTGCTCGTTAGTAAGTCTATTCATGATGAAATGTCAAAGCATACTGAGCATCTTTCTCTTTGACACCATGTCTGAAATCCCACGTGATCTGTCAAATACTAATGCATGAAAATCCTAACCTCAAAAAAATCACCCGTTACCAATACTTAATCCTAATGCATTTTATGGTTCTATCTTATTGTATAGATGTATGTATTTTACGTACATATATATGGTATGTATGGAGATAGTTACAACACTGAAATACACTTCAGCTCCGTTATTTGGTCCCTTTGCAGTTGGCATCTAAATAAGCTTCATCACTTGACCCGAAAAAGAATTTCTGATCTAAATTTATATAATTTAAGAGAAATATACAAATAGTTGCAGGCTTAAATAAACACTCATTTATGACAATATAAAAAAAGTCAGACAATTGCAAGAAACTAATTCACAAATAAACTTTTTAGTGACACTCATATCGCTCATTTACATGAATAGTGTCACAACTCAAAAAAGCCGATTTTCAGGAGAGCGATTTTCAATTGTCTCTTATTAAGCAAATATAGATGAGCGTAAGTGGACTAAAAAGAGTGCACTGAAGCTTTGCAGGTATAAACGTGAACCCTTTGGAATTATGTCGCTATTTGTGAAAAATATAAATCAATTTCGCTGTCATAAGTTAAATGTTTCGTTATTGCATCATGAAAAATTGAATTCCCTTTTCACAGATATCGTTCTAACACAAAATATGTCGTTCTTTATGAAAAGAAAACCAAATTCACCCTATGACAATATGTGTTGTAACACAAAATATGACGTTATTTACTACGTTTATGCTGCATTTATACACGGTTATACGAGGGCTGCTATATATATTTCTGGCCTATGCAACACTAAGTGTTGCCACGTGCAATCTGACATTTCCATTGGAAAGTTTGACATTTTTTAGCATAACATCACTCAGAACGTTTTGTCATTTAATCGTCAATTGTTTTATTTACAGGGAATTAAAAAATTCATCTCGGCCAAAAAATGGAATTACCTCGTGAACATTTTCGTACGATCATTTTTCACAACTTTCGACGAGGATTATCGTGACAAGAGTGCATCGATGAACTAAAATCTTTGTATGGCTATGAAGCACTATCCTATAGCACTGTGAAAAACTGGTACAAAAAATTCAATCGTGGCCGACGCTCGCTCAAAGACGAATTCCGTGAAGGTCGTCCAAAAACAGCCGTTGTGCCAGAAAACATCGATGCCGTACGTGAACTGATAATGCAAGACCGTCATGTAACATACTTTCAGATAGAGGCATGCCTATGCATTTCTCCCACCAGCATACATTCGATATTGCATGAACACCTGGCCGTAAAAAAGGTTTGTTCTCGTTGGATCCCGAACAATTTGACAATAAAAGTGTATAAATCTTGATGGAGAATATTTTGAAAAACAATAAAACCATTTTCGTTGATAAATATTCCTATTTTCATTATTATTATTCTCGTATTCTCCATGGGTAAAGCCTATAAGCATAAACGACAAATACTCTACTCGAGGTGAAAGTTGTTTTATTTTTGAATATTTTCAATACACTTACATTTTAGAGTACACTTACTTTATATACCTTTGATTCAAGTTCTTCACATTGACTTTTATTTAGTTGAAAAAATTAAATTATGGTAGAAAATATTATAAATTTTGATAAAAATTTTGGTAAATTATTAAATTTTTAGCGAAAAATTAGCAATACGGAAACCCTGTATATGCAAATTCTCAAAACAATATGCACCGGCACAAGAATCAGCTGATTTGACGTTCAACTTAACTCTAAATCCCTTTATGCACCCGAGTTAACACGTCTACATACATACGTAAAGAAAATGTGTATATTCTATCCGAGAAAATTATTTAACACGCGGTGAAAAAGTATTTATGCATGTGGGTTGAACGTGTTTTTTGAGTTATGACACTATTCATGTAAATAAGCGATATGTATTTCTACTCTCGCAACAAGTTGCAATGAGAGTATAATAGTTTAGGTTTAATTTTTACATTCATTAGCAAGTGCACATTGTCGTATTGTGCAATCTTGCGACATAGTCCTCCTCGCTCAACCTCTGCAAGCAGACTTAATATTTTTGATCACGTTGTAAAATTTAATTGAAAATGAATAAATTGCGAGAGTATAAAATGTTCGGTTCCACCTGAACTTGGGTGCCTTACTTGTTATATTTACAAATAACTGTAACTTTCCTAACGCCTTTTATTATGGGCGCTACAGAAGGTTAGTTGTGAGCAGGTGGTATAAAAATGCTTTACTTAAATTATGTTATGAATGGTTGTTATATGAACGAAGAGTTAAAAAACTTTAAAGTGTTATAATTTATGTCAGAAAAATTGAAATAAACGGTTTTTTTCGATTTTTCAGCAAAGAGGAACACCACATTTGAGTCATTTAGTCAATGGAATCCCAGTTTGGTATAGTCAACAATGTCCTTTTTCACCAAACAACAATCCAATACCCATTTTGATCGTAACGTTTCGCATTAGCATGTGTAGGAATAAACTTGAAGACTGCCTAGGATCAATCATGTTGTGATTCTGTTAATGTTGCTGATGAGGGACGACCTCCTTTTCTATTGGTTGACTCGAGAAATGTAGCACTATAAGTAATCAGAGAATTCGCGACATCAAATTGAAGATTAGTGAGTGGAATGTGCTTTAGTTTTGGTTGAAGTACACTCAAATGAATGAATCCATCAGAATGTTCGAAAGTCTGCACCTCGCATGTGTTTATTATAGAAACCGAGAACAGCAGGCCTAGGGATCTCCAAATATTTTTTTCCGGTGCGCTCCAATGAATGCAATTTCCAATTGTTCATCTCCCATACAAGACGATAAGCAACGCGCACATACATACATATTAAATTGTGATAGATTTCACATTTTTTCAACTCGGAAGGAACACTTAGCTTTTCAAATCTATTTCTTGAGACAAAGTTTAATATTACAGTAAGATTGA
The DNA here is from genome assembly GCF_028554725.1 of Zeugodacus cucurbitae. Taxonomy (NCBI): domain Eukaryota; kingdom Metazoa; phylum Arthropoda; class Insecta; order Diptera; family Tephritidae; genus Zeugodacus; species Zeugodacus cucurbitae. The sequence goes on from NC_071669.1 coordinate 27,265,893, forward strand.
GGCTTGCGGACAAAACCAATTTTAATAGGGGCAATTTTATATCACCGAAATAAAACAGAATTTAGGATTATAGAATTTTCACATTTAAGATGGAATCCTGTTTCCAAAAACTTTCTGTAATTTCAAATACCTTTGATTATCATTTTCTTAGAGAATTAAGATACATTTTTTCAATGCTATTATGTTATTTTTGTTCTTTCATTGTATGACGAATCATATCTATTCACAAATTTCTTCCAAAAGTCCAATTTCAATGCACTCTGCGCTTTCAACAATGTCCCTAACATCGCTAAAACATCTCCACTGTCTTCATCACTCGAAACATTCCAAAAAACTACAAATATTGTGAATTTCACTTTAAGATATGTACATCTTTCTCTTTTCAACGAAAACAACGTTGCCCACAGGCAACTTGTGAGATTCAAAAAATCTTCATTTAATACGCATACGACTTACAAACAAACTTGTTTTTCAACAAATATTATTCAATAAATTTCGACCAAAACTGCATACTCATTTTTTCATTACATTAAATTATTATTATAATTGGATCGATTCTAACAAACGTTTACAAATTATCAATGACTTTAACGCACTATGTTAAAAAAAATACTGTAACAATAACGGTAAAGAATGTTGTTAACAGTTTTGATTTTCATTCTTAATATATGAACCTATAAGTAGCCACTTAAATCAAGTTTAACCATTGAACACAGCAACGTCGGATCTTTTCAGAAAAACTGGCATCCACAAATGTTTACTGCGATTGTAAATATTTAATAATGTCGAAGAGGGAATTGGCAAACCCAAGAAATTTTCACAAAAAATCTAAAAAAATATTTTTTTTTATTACACTACTACAATGGATTGCATTGAACACACCGAAAGCTTTAAGCTCTTCTGCCATAATCATATGTTTTCTGACATTTTCACATACAGAAAATAAATTGAATTCAAAATTAATTGAAATCAAAAAACAAAATTTGAAAAAAAATGTAATATGTATGTAATAATATGTAATATGTAATAATTATATTGGACAACAATATTTTAAGATTGCTTGAAGTTATGACTAAGTCAGGATCAATTTTCCTGCCTGTTATTCATAATTACATTTTGCTTGAATTTATTTGTATCATTCATATCATTCATATCTGATGAATGTAAACATAGTACAATATACTACATGTGTGTCACTATGCTGGTATATGGTTTCTTGAGCTTTTATTGCAGTACATATAATAGTATGGAAACCATATGTCTGTCTTAGGTATTAAAGCACTTGCGCATACGATTTATTGTTGTTTATGTAACTTGCGAGAATGCTTCATTTTTTACAAGTAATCGATAGAAGGAATTATGAGGAATATATGTGTGTATCAGAGAACGGCTTCCGTTGAGCGCAAAAATGTTCATGCATAAACAATACCCGAACTATCAGCCCATTGGGCTCAAGCGCTCAAAATGGCATTCGTGAATATATTCGCTACTGAGCTAAATTCAGCTCAATTGCGGTAAATTCGTTTGCTTGCTGAGTTTATTCACGCTCGTGCCCAGGCGTTCGCTCATTCGGCTCAACAATGATCGTGTTGAATGAAAACAAGCACACAAAAGAGCAAACTCAACGTCTATGAGCAAACTCAACGGGTATGAGCAAACTCAACACATGTCAAAAAACTCACTGTGCTTGAATAAATGCGAATTAAAAAAAAAATTAATTAATTAAGCTAAAACTAAAAATTTTCATTTTTAAGAAATTCATAAAATATTTTATAATATTTTTTTTTAATGTTATTATCACTAATTCATTGTATTTTCACTGTTTTACTAATAAAATTTAATTATTTCACTTGTTAAAACAAAAAATTCAGTAATTAGTGGGGTGCCTAATACCTTTGGCCAAAGAACGTATAATAATAAGAAGAAGCAAATGTTAACTCGCAACTTTTTGAGTGCGAAATTATAAGGGAATATCGAAAACTCGCCACTTCGAAAGAAAAAAGTACACCACAGCATCAGCGAACTGGGAACAATGTTACAAACAGACGCAAGTGATCTGAACAAAGCACTGACTAAGGCGCGCGCATTTTCATTTTCCCTATAGCGCAGATTGTAAACGCGAAGGAGTTAACGAAATGCGGTTCCGAGCATTTACGTTCGAATTCATCTTTTCATCATCTTTTTTTTTTAAAGGATTTTTTGCAGATCTACCTTTATATAGTAATTTCAATAGCATATTTTCTTTATTTTAATAATTATAATATTTCATGAAAATATTTGCTCATCTGCCAAAAATCCAGCAAAACGTTTATGCCAATGAACGCAATTCAGATTCACGCACACATTAATCAATACACATACGCTTGTCGTCACTTTTGCCTTTTCCTCGAGTACAGTTGATGGTCGATGGCAAGGAGGGGTCGAGGCGGAGTGGTCCCCTAATGATCCTAATGATATATTTATTACTGGATTAAATTATACAGAATTGAACAAAATTTAAGAATTATTGTGAATTCATATATTCTTATTTAAATGACCCCTTAATATATCAATATTTCACAATACAAATAGATATCTAGCATTTAAGAAAACCCTGCGTTGAAACGCCTCTGCCCATGGTGTTGTGTCGAAGGTGTAACGGCGATTTTGCGCGAAGGCGGCGTGACGCTACATTGTGTTGTTGTAAAGTTGTAGCAAAATGTTGCAAATAAGTAAATGACCGCTTCCCTTACCCCTGACAACTTTGCCAACAAACATACAGATGTGCTCACATACATATTGATGTCGAATTGTGCGAGTCGACGAGAAATTGACAAAAATATTTCAAATCGACAATCGAGAAGCAATGTCGGCTATGTTGTCACATTTGTTTCTTTTGCAGGGTTTTGTTCTTGAATTGTGACATACGCTACTTTTATAGTAATGTAATGTTCGATTTGCCTACGTTTCATGCCGCTGAGTTTCAGCTAAAATAGGCTAAATCGGAAACAAAGGATAAGGGATATGCATTCATCTGAACATTGATTTTCAAGCCTCCACAGAATTTATTCAAGAATCTTTTATATTTGGGAAGGGCTATGTTGCCACTTTTCACTTCTGATGTGAACAATCTTGATTTTTAGCATCGTCGTGAAGAAATAACTTGTGGGCGGCTTGTATATGCGGGGGTCAATGGCAATGGTCGCATTATCATCATACTAAAACGATTTTTGCTTTACCAGGCGCCCATAAAAAGAAGTGCGACGCTGAGTTGCGAATTCACGCACTTTACTTTTTGGAAGACGCGCGTTCCTTATGAATGAAATTGTTTTTGTTGTGGCAGAAACATTTAAATGTTCTAATTAGAATACATATGTAGCGCAAGCGCAAATATTGACCAATCATAAAGCACTTGCGCATACGATTGGTTGTTGTTTGTGTAACTTGCGCGTTTTTTATTCATTTTTTGCAAGTAATTGTTAGAAGGAATTGTGAGGAACATATGTACGTGTGTATGCTTGCATGCGTGTACATCTCTTTTGGCATTAGAAAAAATATGGAATTCAGTATAAACTTACACACATACTTAATTATATGAATTTACTTTGCCATAGACAACTAGAAATCAATGTGATCAGTGGACCTGCTGGCATAGGGCAACTTTATGTTGCAACTTGAAATATTTTGCCGAAGTTCAAATCCCGCCAGAAATTCTACAATTTTATTTTTATTTTCATGTTTTTTTTTATTTTATTTTACTTTAAAATTAATCAGAATTACTTTGATTATTTTTACATTCTCCCATAAGTTAATTGCTTTTTATTACAAATTTATCTAATATTCCCTAATGCATATGAGCAAGATCAGCTGCGCAAGCAATCTCTGTTCTCATGTTCCTTTATATTGTGGTATACACTTGCTTGGTTCCCTTATCGAGTGGTAAACATATTCGATTTGTTCCCCTTTTGAGTGGTGTGTTCCTTTATAGTGTTCGAAATTTTTTCGATGTTCCCTAATGTCAAATAACATTTTGGCATAGCTAACATTTGCTCCTTCTTATTATTATACGTTCTTTGCTTTGTCCAAGGTTGTATGTGTATCACCGGTTTTCTGAATTTTGTTTGATAGCAAATGGAGTTCCGTACTACAATAGAGTTCTAGAAACCATTGAAATTTTGTGGTGTTGTGAAATGTACTACAATAGATTGCATTGAACACACCGAAAGCTTTAAGCTCTTCTGCCACAATCATATGTTTTCTGACATTTTGACATACAGAAAGTAAATTAAATTCAAAATTAATTGAAATCAAAAAACAAAATTTGAAAAAAAAAGATATGAAAAATGTGTAATATGTATGTAATAATATGTAATATGTAATAATTATATTGGACAATAATATTTTAAGATTGCTTGAAGTTATAACTAAGTCAGGAAATATTTAAATATTTTGAAATCCAGATCGCAGATCGTGGATCGCGAGTTAAATATTGAATGTTTAGCATATTTTGTGATTTACAAGTCCGAATTGATGAAATACAACAGTGCAAAAATTTTAAAATTAACTTTATTTTAAATAAATGAACATGAATTATACTGTTTACAACAGAATCTTTGCCAGAGTTATGCAACGTCCAAATATTGGATACATATTGGAACAATAGCCAAACATGATTTTCTTAGGTTTTCTTCCGAAATTTTATGAAAAAATGTACGAAAAAATAAAAAAAATTTCTTATGAAAACACTAACAACATCGTATAAATATTGACGTAATATACATATATCGAACGTCTAGCAGTCGCGAAGTAATCCATCAATATTCAATATAAATCGCGATCCAAATATCACGATACATATTGAAGGTGTAGCAGGCCCCTTCGAGACAACACATGTACAGAGCCGCTTTGATAGAAGGTCGCCTATTAATAATAGCACTTGATTGCTAAATATTGATATATGGATTATTTAAGTAAATATGTTATTATATATATTATTTAAAATCAAGGGCCACAGCACCCCCGACCCTTCCTTGCGAAAGACCATCCCACTTGTTTCTTTCAATTGTACTAGCGTAAAATCAAAAGTATCGACAACCCAAGAATGATAGAAGACAAGATTACGACAGGCGTTTACAGTTAGCTTTTTTGGGTTTTGAGTTCCTGTTGAGTGACAACTTTCACGACCCCGAACACGCGAGCAAAACAAAATTGCACGGTGGTACAAAACAATAAAACCAAAACAAAGAGCTGAAGTCAAGGCTAGTGCTTAATTATTATTTAAAATTATAAGTGAAAAATGTATTAACTTGAAAAAGAAGTCCGTAATAGCGGAATTAAACAACAATAGTACAAAACGTCGTCTATGAAGATTTTTTTCACTTTTTCACTTTTTGGTTTTCACCAACCAGCAAAATGGCGAATTTTTTGTAACAAAACATATGTATAATTTTAATTATAAATATGCATTATTATATTGTATCATTTTATAAATGAAGATTTTAAGAATTACGTTCATTATGATATTTTATCTGCACATTATTCAATTTGGTTCACTATGTTTCACATTTCCGTTTTCCATTTGACAATTCTTCTGTTGCCTATTCCCATTCGTGGGTCGTGAACGTTTCAGCCTGTCGTAATCTTCTCTTCTATCATTCTTGCGACAACCGTATCTGTATGAATGAATGTGTGCTTGAATATGATTTGCGTTCAGACCAAAAATATTTTATTGAATTGTTGGCAGACGAGCAAATATTTTCATGAAATATTATAATTATTAAAATAAAGAAAATATTCTATTGAAATGACTATATGAACGTAGATCTTCAAAAATTCTTTTAAAAAAAAGATTATTAAAAACGTTTCAGCATTACAGAATTCGAACGTAAATGGTCGGGACCGCATTTCGTTAACTCCTTCGCGCTTACAATCTGCGCAATAGTTAAAATGGAAATGCGCCCGCCTTAGTCAGTGTTTTGTTCAGATCACTTGCGTCTGTTTGTTTCATTGTTCCCAGTTCCCTGATGCTGTGGTGTACTTTTTTCTTTCAAAGTGGCGGGTTTTCGATGTTCCCTTATAATTTCGCACTATAAAACTTGCGAGTTAACATTTGCTCCTTCTTATTATTATACATTCTTTGCCCAATAGCAAAGAACGTATAATAAAAAGAAGGTGCAAATGTTAGCTATGCCAAAATGTTATTTGACATTAGAGAACATCGAAGAAATTTCGAACACTATAAAGGAACACACCACTCGAAAGGGGAACAAATAAAATGCTTACCACTCGATAAGGGAGTGTTTACCACAATGTAAAGGAACGTGGGAACAGAGATTGCTTGCGCAGTTGATCTTGCACATGCGCATGAGGGGATTTTAGGAAAATGTATAACAAAAAGCAATTAACTTATGGGGAGAATATAAAAATAATCAAGGTAATTCTGATTAATTTTAAGTAAAATAAAATAAACAAGTAAGGAAAGGCTAAGTTCGGGTGTAACCGAACATTTTATACTCTCGCAATTTATGTATTTAACTTTATTTATATTATATAATACATAATTTGACCCACATTCATCATATATATTGTGTAAAGTTCATTGAAAGTTGGAAACCCTAATATTAGGTTAGAAACACCGAGGTCCTCATGTTCGATATATGGGGCCTTGAAAACCTATGGTCCGATTTCGGCGATTTTTAGAATGGGGCTTCCACACTATAAAGGTAGTATTTGTGCAAAGTTCTGCATCGATACCTTCACCAGTGCTTACTTTATATATTGTAAAGTAAACGATTTAGATCGTCTTCAAAGTTCTGGTATATAGGAATTAGGCGTGGTTGTGAAGCGATTTGGCCTATTTTCACAACATATCATTGGGATGTAAGGAAACTATTACAAATCAAGTTTCATTGAAATCGGTCGAGTAGTTCCTGAGATATGATTTTTGACCCATAAGTGGGCGATGCCACGCCCATTTTCCATTTTGTAAAAAAAATCTGGGTGCAGCTTCTATCTGCCATTCCTTATGTGAAATTTAGTGTTTCTGGCGTTTTTCGTTTCTGAGTTAACTCACTTTTAGTAAGTTTCAACCTAACCTTTGTATGGGAGGTGGGCATGGTTATTATTCGATTTCTTTCATTTTTGGACTGTATTAGGAAGTCGCGAAAAAAAACAACTGCAGAAAGTTTGGTATATATAGCTCTATTGGTTTGCGAGATATGTACAAAAAACTTAATAGGGGGCGGGGCCACGCCCACTTCCCAAAAAAAATTACATCCAAATATGCCCCTTCATAGTGCGATCCTTCATACCAAATTTTATTTCCATAGCTTTATTTATGGCTTAGTTATGGCACTTTATGTGTTTTCGGTTTTCGCCATTTTGTGGGCGTGGCAGTGGTCCGATTTTGCTCATTATCGAAAGCAACCTTCCTATGGTGCCAAGAAATAAGTGTGCCAAGTTTCATCAAGATATCTTAATTTTTACTCAAGTTACAGCTTGCACAGACGGACGGACGGACAGACAGACATTCAGATTTGAACTCCACTCTTCACCCTGATCACTTTGGTATATATAACCCTATATCTAACTCGTTTAGTTTTGGGTGTTACAAACAACCGTTATGTGAACAAAACTATAATACTCTCTTTAGCAACATGTGTTGCGAGAGTATTAAAACAAGTAAGGAAGGGCTAAGTTCGGATGTAACCGAACATTTTATGCTCTCGCAATTTATTTATTGAACTTTATTTATATTAATAATACACAATTTGACCCACATATTCGTCATATATATTGCATAAAGTCCATTGAAAGTTGGAAATCATAATATTAGGTTGGAAGCACCGAGGCCCTCGTGTTCGATATATGGGACCTTAAAAACCTATGGTCCGATTTTGGCGATTTTTAGAATGGGGCTGCCACACTATAAAAGTAGTATTTGTGCAAAGCTCTGCACCGATATCTTCACTAGTGCTTACTTTATAACGGGTGATTTTTTTGAGGTTAGGATTTTCATGCATTAGTATTTGACAGATCACGTGGGATTTCAGACATGGTGTCAAAGAGAAAGATGCTCAGTATGCTTTGACATTTCATCATGAATAGACTTACTAACGAGCAACGCTTGCAAATCATTGAATTTTATTACCAAAATCAGTGTTCGGTTCGAAATGTGTTTCGCGCTTTACGTCCGATTTATGGTCTACATAATCGACCAAGTGAGCAAACAATTAATGCGATTGTGACCAAGTTTCGCACTCATTTTACTTTATTGGACATTAAACCAACCACACGAATGCGTACAGTGCGTACAGAAGAGAATATTGCGTCTGTTTCTGAGAGTGTGGCTGAAGACCGTGAAATGTCGATTCGTCGCCGTTCGCAGCAATTGGGTTTGTGTTATTCGACCACATGGAAGATTTTACGCAAAGATCTTGGTGTAAAACCGTATAAAATACAGCTCGTGCAAGAACTGAAGCCGAACGATCTGCCACAACGTCGAATTTTCAGTGAATGGGCCCTAGAAAAGTTGGCAGAAAATCCGCTTTTTTATCGACAAATTTTGTTCAGCGATGAGGCTCATTTCTGGTTGAATGGCTACGTAAATAAGCAAAATTGCCGCATTTGGGGTGAAGAGCAACCAGAAGCCGTTCAAGAACTGCCCATGCATCCCGAAAAATGCACTGTTTGGTGTGGTTTGTACGCTGGTGGAATCATTGGACCGTATTTTTTCAAAGATGCTGTTGGACGCAACGTTACGGTGAATGGCGATCGCTATCGTTCGATGCTAACAAACTTTTTGTTGCCAAAAATGGAAGAACTGAACTTGGTTGACATGTGGTTTCAACAAGATGGCGCTACATGCCACACAGCTCGCGATTCTATGGCCATTTTGAGGGAAAACTTCGGAGAACAATTAATCTCAAGAAATGGACCCGTAAGTTGGCCACCAAGATCATGCGATTTAACGCCTTTAGACTATTTTTTGTGGGGCTACGTCAAGTCTAAAGTCTACAGAAATAAGCCAGCAACTATTCCAGCTTTGGAAGACAACATTTCCGAAGAAATTCGGGCTATTCCGGCCGAAATGCTCGAAAAAGTTGCCCAAAATTGGACTTTCCGAATGGACCACCTAAGACGCAGGCGCGGTCAACATTTAAATGAAATTATCTTCAAAAAGTAAATGTAAATAGTAAATTTTATGCGTTTTTTTTTTTTTTAAAAAGTTATCAAGCTCTTAAAAAATCACCCTTTATGTGTATTGTAAAGAAAGCGATTCAGATAATCTTCAAAGTTCTGGTATATAGGAAGTAGGCGCGGTTGTGAAGCGATTTGGCCTATTTTCACAACATATCATTGGGATGTAAGGAAACTATTATAAACCAAGTTTCATTGAAATCGGTCAAGTAGTTCTTGAGATATGGTTTTTGACCCATAAGTGGGCGATGCCACGCCCATTTTCCATTTTGTGAAAAAATCTGAGTGTAGCTTCCATCTGCCATTTCTTATGTGAAATTTAGTGTTTCTGACGTTTTTGGTTAGTGAGTTAACCCACTTTTAGTAATTTTCAACCTAACCTTTGTATGGGAGGGGGGCGTGGTTATTATCCGATTTCTGTCATTTTTGGACTGTACAAGGAAATGGAAAATTTGAAAGTAGTTTAATTCCTACTTTATTTTTAATTTTAGGATGAGGATATCAACCAGAACGTTTACAGGCTGGTGTTTATTTATTATTTTACACTTTATTAGTTTCTTTACCTATATTGGTTGGGATTTTTTATTTATATAATACTTTAAATACTATAAACTTTTATTTATTGGGTAATTATATATTTAATTATGATTTGTTGTATTTAAGTTTAATTTTAGCCTTTTTAGTTAAGATACCAATATTTTTGGTTCATTTATGGCTACCTAAAGCTCATGTAGAGGCTCCAGTTTCAGGATCAATAATTTTAGCTGGCATTATATTGAAGTTAGGAGGATATGGGTTATTACGAGTGTTTTCTTTTATACAAATGAGAGGCATTAAATATAATTATATTTGAGTTAGTATTAGATTAGTAGGGGGGTATTGATTAGTTTGGTTTGTTTACATCAAACTGATTTAAAGGCTCTTATTGCTTATTCTTCTGTAGCTCATATAGGTATTGTATTAGGGGGTCTTATAACTTTAACTTATTGAGGTCTTTGCGGATCTTATACTTTGATAATTGAAATTTCTTTATTGAATAGAATTGTTAGTTGATCTTGAGTTACTATAATTTCTTTATCTTTACTATCTTTTTTTAGAGCTGCATATACATTATATTTATATGCTTATAGTCAACATGGTAAGGTATTTTCTGGCGCATATTCATTTAGAGGGGGTAAGATTCGGGAATATTTGCTATTATTTCTTCATTGGTTTCCTTTAAATTTATTAATTTTAAAGAGAGATATTTGTTTATTTTGACTTTAATTAATCTAAATAGTTTATTTAAAATATTGATTTGTGGTGTCAATGATATGAGTTAGTCATTTTAGATCGTGAAATATTTATCAATTTGTAGAATTAGATTTTTGGTTTTAATTTCTATTAGAATCAATTTTTTTTTGTCTAGTTTGTTATTTTTAATAAATGATTATACTATCTTTTTGGAGTGAGAAGTTGTAAGTTTAAATTCAGCTAGAATTGTAATAACCTTTTTATTTGATTGAATAAGTTTATTATTTATATCTTTTGTTCTATTAATTGCTTCTTTAGTTATTTATTATAGAAAGGAGTATATGAGAGGTGATTTAAATATTAATCGTTTTATTATATTAGTTCTTATATTCGTTATATCTATAATGTTATTAATTATTAGTCCAAATTTGATTAGAATTTTATTAGGGTGAGATGGGTTAGGATTAGTATCTTATTGTTTAGTTATTTATTTTCAAAATGTTAAGTCATATAATGCTGGCATATTAACAGCTTTATCCAATCGGATTGGGGATGTCGCATTTTTATTAGCTATTGCTTGAATGTTAAATTACGGGAGTTGAAACTATATTTTTTATTTAGAAGTTATGAAAAATAGAGTAGAAATGGAAATTATTGGGGCTTTGATTATATTAGCCGCTATAACTAAGAGTGCTCAGATTCCATTTTCATCTTGATTACCTGCTGCTATAGCGGCTCCTACACCAGTTTCTGCTTTAGTTCATTCTTCTACTTTGGTGACTGCTGGGGTTTATTTATTAATTCGATTTAATATTTTGTTGAGAGGTAGATGATTAGGGGATTTATTATTATTATTATCTGGTTTGACTATATTTATAGCTGGATTGGGGGCTAATTTTGAATTTGACCTAAAAAAGAGTATTGCCCTATCTACTTTAAGACAATTAGGATTAATAATAAGAATTTTATCTATAGGATTTTATAAATTAGCTTTTTTTCATCTGTTAACTCATGCTTTATTTAAGGCTCTTTTATTTATATGTGCTGGAGCTATTATTCATAATATGAATAATTCTCAAGATATTCGTTTGATAGGAGGACTTGGTATTTATATACCATTAACATCTGGTTGTTTTAATGTTGCTAATTTAGCGTTGTGTGGTATGCCTTTTTTAGCTGGGTTTTATTCTAAGGACATAATTCTTGAGATTGTTTCTTTAAGTTATATTAATATATTTTCTTTCTTTCTATATTTTTTTTCTACTGGTTTAACTGTTTGCTATTCTTTTCGATTGGTCTATTATTCAATAACAGGTGAATTAAATTGTGGTTCTTTAAATATGTTAAGAGATGAGGGATGAATTATGCTTCGTGGGATGAGAGGTTTACTAGTAATGAGAATTGTGGGAGGTAGTATGTTAAGTTGATTGATTTTTCCTACACCATATATAATTTGTTTGCCTAGTTATTTGAAGCTGTTAACTTTGTTTGTTTGTATTGTGGGAGGTGTATTAGGCTATTTAATTTCAAATGTTTCTCTATTTTATTTTAATAAATCTTTAAGTAATTATGTTAGCAGTTATTTTTTTGGTTCTATATGATTTATACCTTATATCTCTACTTATGGGATTATTAACTATCCCTTGATTTTAGGAGGAAGAGTATGTAAATCTTTTGATCAGGGTTGATCAGAATTTTTAGGGGGTCAAAATTTATATAACGAATTAGGGAAATATTCTCAACATATATTTGTTATACACAATAATAACTTGAAGATTTATCTTTTATTATTTGTTTTATGAATTACTTTCTTGTTTTCTTTCTTTTTAATATTTTATTCAAATAGCTTAAATGTAGAGCATAACACTGAAGATGTTAGGGTAATTATGTAATTTTTGGATATAGTGAATTAGTTTTAGTAATTTATAAAAATAGTAAAATAGTGTTTCTGACGTTTTTGGTTAGTGAGTTAACCCACTTTTAGTAATTTTCAACCCAACCCTTGTATGGGAGGTGGGCGTGGTTATTATCCGATTTCAACTATTTTCATGGTGTGTGGTGGGGTACGTAAGAGGACTGTATTTAGAAGTGGCTGAAAAAACGACTTCAGAAAGTTTTTATATAGCTTCATTGGTTTGCGAGATATATATAAATAACCGATTTGGGGGCGGGGCCACGTCCACTTCCCCAAAAAATTACATCCACATATGCCTCTTCCTAGTGCGATCCTTTATTCCAAATTTTACCTTTATAACTTTATTTATGGCTTAGTTATGATACTTTTGTGTCTCGTCACCCTGATCATTTTGATATACATATATAACCCTATATCTGACTCGTTTAATTTTATGACTTACAAACAACCGTTATGTGAACAAAACTATAATACTTTCTTAGCAACTTTTGTTGCGAGAGTATAAACATATTCCCTCTGAATTTCTTCAAAAAATCTGAGAGACTTACTTATATTTTCGGTAAAAAAGAGAGGAACTCAGTATCCTCATGTTCAATGTATGGAGCCTTAAAATCTTATGGTCCGACTTCGGGGCTTCCCGATGTCTTGCGATGAGGAAATCCAGCATTTATTAATTGCTACGGGAGTGCCGCGAGCAAACGGGCAAGTAGAGCGTATGCACCTGATTATTATTCCGATGATAGCTAAGTTGGGAAATGAGTACTGGAAACTGGTACAAGCACGTGGATCGTGTGCAGCAAATAATCAACAGCACGTCGCCAAGAAGCACCAGACAATCACCTTTTAGAATTATGGCTGGACTTGAGATGCGATTGAAAGGAATACCACATTTACTCGAACTGCTGGAGGAATCAGCCATCGAAGAACTCGATGCAGAGCGCGAGGTAATTCGTCAGTTGACACGACACAATATTGCTAGGATTCAGGACAAAGGGAGAACATGCAACAAAAGGCAAAGAGCAGAGGTCGACTATAATAAAAACGAGCTAGAAGCCATCAAGCGAACGCAGTATGCTTGCCCCCGCCACGATGTCAAAATCGTGCTTGGCGATATTAACGCCAGGGTGGGTAAAGAAGGTGTCTTTGGCACAACAGTCGGAAAATTCAGCCTCCATGACGAAACATCGCCAAACGGTCTGAGGCTGATCGACTTCGCTGGGGCCCGAAATATGGTCGTCTGTAGTACCAGATTCCAGCATAAGAAAATACATCAAGCTACTTGGCTGTCTCCTGATCGAAACACGCGTAACCAAATCGATCACGTTGTGATAGACGGAAGACATGTCTCCAGTGTTTTAGACGTACGTACGCTCCGAGGACCAAATATAGACTCGGACCATTATCTGGTTGCAGCGAAGATACGTACCCGCCTCTGTGCAGCAAAGAACGCCCGTCAACAAACACAAAGAAGGTTCGACGTCGAAAAGCTGCAAACGCAACAGACAGCCACGAAATACTCTACTCGACTTGCACTCCTGCTCTCTGAGAGCACTCATCAGCATCTCGGTATAAGGGAACTGTGGGAGGGCATCTCAAACTCACTGCGTACCGCTGCAACCGAAACCATTGGCTTTCGGAAAAGTCAAAAAAACAGCTGGTACACCAAAAGCTTCATCATGATTGGGAAGGACCTCTCCCAGCCGTTCGATACCAAACGAGGTTTCAGGCAAGGTGACCCACTATCGTGCGACTTCTTTAACTTGATGTTGGAAAAAATAATACGAGCTGCAGAGCTAAATAGAGAAGGTACAATCTTCTACAAGAGTGTACAGCTGCTGGCGTACGCCGATGATATTGATATCATCGGAAGCAACAACCGCGCCGTTTGTTCTGCTTTTTCCCGCATGGATAAGGAGGCGAAGCGAATGGGTCTGGAGGTGAATGAGGACAAGACGAAATATCTCCTGTCATTAAGCAAACAGTCGGCGCATTCGCGTCTTGGCTCCCACGTCACTGTTGACAGTCATAACGTCGAAGTTGTAGATAATTTCATATACCTGGGAACCAGTATCAACAACACCAACAATGTCAGCCTCGAAATCCAGCGCAGAATAACTCTTGCCAACAGGTGCTACTTTGGACTGAGTAGGCAATTGAACAGTAAAGTCCGTTGGAGGGACCAGGTGGAGAGCGACCTGGTTACACTTGGAATCTCCATCTGGCGCCGAACTGCGAAGGAAAGAGAGGAGTGGCGCGCTCTCATCGATTCGGCTATAACCGGCTAAACGGTTGAACGCCAATCACATACATACATTTAAATTTGGTATATAAAATGATTTTTCTACTGCTTCTTCCGTTTTGCTGTCCGTGCCTATGTGCCATGTTGATGATTTCATTTTCCATAACTGTTGGAACTATCTTTGTGTTTAGTCGCCGATAATCGCAACACAAACGTTTCCTTCCATCTTTCTTCGAAACTAATACCACTGGTGACGCATAATTTTAATTACTGCGTTTAATGATCCCGTCCTTCAACCACTCTTTAACTTGTTCATCTTCTTCCTGTCTATCGGCATATGACATCCGTCTGGGATTTTCGAATACTGGGTTGTCATCTGATAGTAAGATCTTCATCTCTACTGGCGAATCCGAATTGCTTGTACGAGTAGGCTTATAATTCGCTACCATTCTTCTTACTATAGTTGCTTGCTCTTTGTTGAGTTGTAAAATATCGACTTCATCCACAGGTACCTTTTCCATTCCTAAGAACTTATACATGATTCCAAACTCTTCGCTCAGTTCGGCAATCCTGTTATCACCTTCATCAATTGGGTTGTTCTTAGCATCAGTGCTCAGACTCATGAATCAACTTCGAACTCGCTTCTGAAATGCTTAACTCTCGCGGCTCCTTAGCCACAGCAGCGTCCTCGCTCTCATTGTTTGCTACTTCCAAAGTCCTTCTAACACGGATCCGCTTGCGATACTTCCTAACAGCCTCCATATACTGCTCCTCATCTTCATGCACCCTTGCGCCCACATTTGATTTCACATCAAACCTCTTAGGCTTCGCTGACCCAACACTCCGATCTTTCCTTAATGTTCCAGTATTCACCTCCTCCTTGCTTTGTGTCTTTTCATCCACCTTCTTCTGCCTGAACTCGGCGCCATCTTGCGTAACGAATAAATCGACTTGTCTCAGAACGTCGTTACCAATCACGAGCGTATATTTGATGTCTCGCTCTCTCACTACGTGAAAATTTACATTCAATTTTATGTTGTCTATCTTGATGGATGTGGTAAAGCTTCCTATTGTTCTAAGTTTGCTGGTACCGATACCCATCAACTGTCGCTGTTCTCTACTTGAGTCAACGTCCAGACTAAGTATGTTTACCGTATCGTAACGTATAATACATAAGTCGCTACCTGTGTCGATGAATGTCAACGCAGATTTTCCGTTGAAATTTACATCCTTAAAAATCAATCCACTATATTAGGCTTGAGTCATTTAACCCTATCATTGTTCGAAGTTTGGACGAAGTCAATGAGTCCTCAACATCAACAGTAAAGTTGTTGTAATCGACTCTAACCTCACACACACTCCGTTGGCTTGCTATCTCTTCCACATCAGTTTCGGAACCGTCACTCACAGTCAGGCCGATATCAAAGAACGTATAATAATAAGAAGGAGCAAATGTTAACTCGCAACTTTTTGAGTGCGAAATTATAAGGGAACATCGAAAACTCGCCACTTCGAAAGAAAAAAGTACACCACAGGATCAGCGAACTGGGAACAATGATACAAACAGACGCAAGTGATCTGAACAAAACACTGACTAAGGCGCGCGCATTTTCATTTTCCCTATAGCGCAGATTGTAAACGCGAAGGAGTTAACGAAATGCGGTTCCGAGCATTTACGTTCGAATTCATCTTTTCATCATCTTTTTTTTTTTAAAGGATTTTTTGAAGATCTACTTTTATATAGTAATTTCAATAGCATATTTTCTTTATTTTAATAATTATAATATTTCATGAAAATATTTGCTCATCTGCCAAAAATCCAGCAAAACGTTTATGCCAATGAACGCAATTCAGATTCACGCACACATTAATCAATACACATACGCTTGTCGTCACTTTTGCCTTTTCCTCGAGTACAGTTGATGGTCGATGGCAAGGAGGGGTCGAGGCGGAGTGGTCCCCTAATGATCCTAATGATATATTTATTACTGGATTAAATTATACAGAATTGAACAAAATTTAAGAATTATTGTGAATTCATATATTCTTATTTAAATGACCCCTTAATATATCAATATTTCACAATACAAATAGATATCTAGCATTTAAGAAAACCCTGCGTTGAAACGCCTCTGCCCATGGTGTTGTGTCGAAGGTGTAACGGCGATTTTGCGCGAAGGCGGCGTGACGCTACATTGTGTTGTTGTAAAGTTGTAGCAAAATGTTGCAAATAAGTAAATGACCGCTTCCCTTACCCCTGACAACTTTGCCAACAAACATACAGATGTGCTCACATACATATTGATGTCGAATTGTGCGAGTCGACGAGAAATTGACAAAAATATTTCAAATCGACAATCGAGAAGCAATGTCGGCTATGTTGTCACATTTGTTTCTTTTGCAGGGTTTTGTTCTTGAATTGTGACATACGCTACTTTTATAGTAATGTAATGTTCGATTTGCCTACGTTTCATGCCGCTGAGTTTCAGCTAAAATAGGCTAAATCGGAAACAAAGGATAAGGGATATGCATTCATCTGAACATTGATTTTCAAGCCTCCACAGAATTTATTCAAGAATCTTTTATATTTGGGAAGGGCTATGTTGCCACTTTTCACTTCTGATGTGAACAATCTTGATTTTTAGCATCGTCGTGAAGAAATAACTTGTGGGCGGCTTGTATATGCGGGGGTCAATGGCAATGGTCGCATTATCATCATACTAAAACGATTTTTGCTTTACCAGGCGCCCATAAAAAGAAGTGCGACGCTGAGTTGCGAATTCACGCACTTTACTTTTTGGAAGACGCGCGTTCCTTATGAATGAAATTGTTTTTGTTGTGGCAGAAACATTTAAATGTTCTAATTAGAATACATATGTAGCGCAAGCGCAAATATTGACCAATCATAAAGCACTTGCGCATACGATTGGTTGTTGTTTGTGTAACTTGCGCGTTTTTTATTCATTTTTTGCAAGTAATTGTTAGAAGGAATTGTGAGGAACATATGTACGTGTGTATGCTTGCATGCGTGTACATCTCTTTTGGCATTAGAAAAAATATGGAATTCAGTATAAACTTACACACATACTTAATTATATGAATTTACTTTGCCATAGACAACTAGAAATCAATGTGATCAGTGGACCTGCTGGCATAGGGCAACTTTATGTTGCAACTTGAAATATTTTGCCGAAGTTCAAATCCCGCCAGAAATTCTACAATTTTATTTTTATTTTCATGTTTTTTTTTATTTTATTTTACTTTAAAATTAATCAGAATTACTTTGATTATTTTTACATTCTCCCATAAGTTAATTGCTTTTTATTACAAATTTATCTAATATTCCCTAATGCATATGAGCAAGATCAGCTGCGCAAGCAATCTCTGTTCTCATGTTCCTTTATATTGTGGTATACACTTGCTTGGTTCCCTTATCGAGTGGTAAACATATTCGATTTGTTCCCCTTTTGAGTGGTGTGTTCCTTTATAGTGTTCGAAATTTTTTCGATGTTCCCTAATGTCAAATAACATTTTGGCATAGCTAACATTTGCTCCTTCTTATTATTATACGTTCTTTGCTTTGTCCAAGGTTGTATGTGTATCACCGGTTTTCTGAATTTTGTTTGATAGCAAATGGAGTTCCGTACTACAATAGAGTTCTAGAAACCATTGAAATTTTGTGGTGTTGTGAAATGTACTACAATAGATTGCATTGAACACACCGAAAGCTTTAAGCTCTTCTGCCACAATCATATGTTTTCTGACATTTTGACATACAGAAAGTAAATTAAATTCAAAATTAATTGAAATCAAAAAACAAAATTTGAAAAAAAAAAGATATGAAAAATATGTAATATGTATGTAATAATATGTAATATGTAATAATTGTATTGGACAATCACCGAAAATTTGGGTAAATCTCTCAGGTATCTTAATTTAATTCAGAGGAAATATTTTTCTTCTAATAGAAGAACCCGAAATGGTTATAATCGAGTCATAACTTCCCCTATCTCTCATATACCTAATTATAGGATTTTCAAATTGGGTCAAATTGTGTGTTATCTTAACCCTAACTTGGGCACCAACTTTTTACTACGATTTCGGGCACTATTTACATTTGTAAATACGTACATTTGTATATGTTATTTTAGAGAGAAGTTGATATTCCGTAAAAATCTAATCTAAATTAGAGAGAGAAAGAGAGTAACTTTTAAGAATAATATCCTTTCCTTTTAGAGGCCGAACCAAGTTCACGCATTATATTCCATCCAAGCTAGCCAAATACGGCATAAAGCTATGGTGGGTTTGTGATGCGAAATCATACTACCCTCTGACTGGTCAAATTTATACTGGTAAATCGTGCAGTGACAGAGAAAAAAACCAAGGAGAAAGAGTGGTTAAAGATTTGGTTGAACAGTACAAAAATACTGGAAGAAATGTCACAATTCCATTTCCTTTAATAAAGTAAAAATATACAAAAATAAAATAACTTAGTACTTCGGTCTGCATCAGTCATTACCCCCTAAGTAATTAACCGTTTTTCATTGTAAAAAATTAGATGAAAACAGCCTATTATAAAAAATCTCGTTTTCATTAAATTCAACTGGTAATAATTAATTGTTTATTATTAATTTAATAATAAAATATAACTATTACTTAATAACATAAAAAAATAAATTAATAATTGAAATAATAATTAAATAAGATAACAAAAAATTATCATATCTGTATAAAAAGATTTAGTAAATAATTAATTTTATACAAATTTTTTTTTTTTTTTTTTTAAATTATAAAATTTATAAAATATTAAAATTTAAAATAGATTTTCATTCAAAATTTATTTTTATATAGTCTTAAAAATTTTAAAATATTAGTTAAAGATAAATTAACGATATACCAGTTAAGATTAATAAATATCTATATGTATATAAATATTTAATTAATTAATATATGCCTATTAATTATGTCAAAAAAACCCTAGAATTCAGAGATCTATAACAATTAGATCAATTGATTAGTAGATAAAATCATCTGTAGTTAGACATTTGTATAAATAAATAATAAAAATAACTCTTTGTTATTCATCTATCTATTTATCTATGAGTTGTACTTTTAGCTCTCGGAAATGTCTATATTGGAATTTACTGTTAACTACTAGTAAAAAATACAATTTAAATAAGTTTACTAATTTAACTTATTTAGATAAAATTAATTTAAATGTAATTATTTTATCTAACTTAATTAAAATTAACTATAGAAAAAAAAAAAAAAAAAAAATTAGATGAAAACAGCCTATTATAAATGAAATAAGCTGTTTTCATTGAATGAATTGCCTGACGAAAAGGGTTACCTTGATAGGGTAAATTATGTAATAATATTACATTCATTATATTTAATAGAATTAAACTATTTCTAAAAGTATCAAAAACTTTTGTGCATCATACACCAAAATATATCAATTATAAAAAGATAAGCTAATCAAGCTACTGGGTTCATACCCCATTTATAAAGGTCCTAATCCTTTTCTTTTTAATTTTTAATAATTCAGCTAAAATTATATTCTTCTTTATCTTAATTACAGGTACAATAATCACAGTATCATCTAATTCTTGATTGGGAGCTTGAATAGGTCTAGAAATTAATTTATTATCTTTTATCCCCCTAATAAATAGTAATAATTTAATATCTACAGAAGCCTCTCTTAAGTATTTCCTAACTCAAGCCTTAGCCTCAGCAGTATTATTATTTGCTATTATAATGAGATACTTAAACAATTTTCCTGTCACACAAAAAAATTCTTTATATAATGACTTAATTATTACATCATCACTATTATTAAAAAGAGGGGCAGCCCCCTTTCATTTCTGATTTCCAAATGTTATAGAAGGCTTATCGTGAATAAACGCTTTAACTTTAATAACCTGACAAAAAATTGCCCCTCTTATATTAATCTCCTACATTTCGCAAAACAATTTTATTCTTTTAGTAATCTTTACATCAACCATTGTAGGATCTTTAGGAGGATTAAATCAAACTTCCTTACGAAAGTTAATAGCCTTCTCCTCTATCAACCACCTAGGTTGAATATTAGCGGCTATCCAAACTAGTGAATCGATATGATTAATTTATTTTTCATTTTATTCATTTTTATCCTTCAGTCTAACCTTCATATTCAACAATTTTAAAATATTCCACATCAATCAACTATTCGATTCATTTTTTAGATCAAAAATTTTAAAATTTATATTATTTCTTAATCTTCTATCCTTAGGTGGACTACCCCCATTCATTGGGTTTCTACCTAAATGGTTGGTTATTCAGATATTAGTTCTAAAAAGACAATACATTTTAGTAACCATCATAACTGTAATAACTTTAATTACATTATTTTTTTATCTACGACTATGTTTTGCAGCTTTTATACTAAACTACTACGAAAATAATTGAACGGTAAATATATTCATCAACAATTTTTCTTTTAAAACTATACTTGTTTTATCTTTCATCTCTACATTTAGATTAGTACTAGTTTCCCTAGTCTACCTATTCTTGTAAATTTATAGAATAAGGCTTTAAGTTAAATAAACTAATAGCCTTCAAAGCTATAAATATAAGTATAGTCTTTTAAGCCTTAGTAAGTTTTTACTCCTTTAGAATTGCAGTCTAATGTCATTATTGACTATAAAGCCTTGATTAAAAAGAATAAATTCTTATAAATAGATTTACAGTCTATTGCCTAAACTTCAGCCATTTAATCGCGACAATGGCTATTTTCAACGAACCATAAAGATATCGGAACATTATATTTTATTTTCGGAGCTTGAGCAGGTATAGTAGGAACATCTCTTAGAATCTTAGTCCGGGCAGAACTGGGTCACCCAGGAGCTTTAATCGGAGATGATCAAATCTATAATGTCATCGTAACAGCTCATGCATTTGTTATGATTTTTTTCATAGTAATACCTATTATAATTGGAGGATTTGGAAATTGACTAGTACCCCTAATACTAGGAGCGCCAGATATAGCATTCCCTCGAATGAATAATATAAGATTTTGATTATTACCTCCCTCTCTTACATTACTTTTAGTGAGCAGTATAGTAGAAAACGGAGCTGGTACAGGTTGAACTGTTTATCCTCCCCTTTCATCAATTATCGCTCATGGTGGGGCCTCAGTTGATTTAGCTATTTTTTCTCTGCATTTAGCTGGTATTTCATCAATTTTAGGAGCCGTAAATTTCATTACTACAGTAATTAATATGCGATCAACAGGAATCACATTTGACCGGATACCTTTATTCGTTTGAGCCGTAGTATTGACAGCTCTTCTTTTACTTCTATCTCTACCTGTATTAGCCGGAGCTATTACTATACTTTTAACAGACCGAAACTTAAACACCTCTTTCTTCGACCCAGCTGGTGGTGGAGACCCTATTTTATACCAACATTTGTTTTGATTCTTTGGACACCCTGAAGTTTATATTTTAATTTTACCAGGATTCGGTATAATTTCTCATATTATTAGACAAGAATCGGGTAAAAAGGAAACATTTGGTTCCTTAGGTATAATTTACGCTATAATAGCAATTGGATTACTTGGGTTTATCGTATGAGCCCATCATATATTTACAGTAGGTATAGATGTTGATACTCGAGCTTACTTCACTTCAGCTACAATAATTATTGCTGTTCCTACTGGAATTAAAATTTTCAGATGACTAGCCACTCTTCATGGAACACAATTAAATTATTCCCCAGCTATATTATGAGCTTTAGGTTTTGTATTTTTATTCACAGTTGGGGGACTAACTGGAGTAGTATTAGCCAACTCTTCTGTTGATATTATTCTTCATGACACTTACTACGTAGTAGCTCATTTCCATTATGTTTTATCAATAGGAGCAGTATTTGCTATTATAGCTGGATTTGTACACTGATATCCATTATTTACTGGATTAGTTTTAAACCCTAAGTGATTAAAAAGTCAATTTATTATTATATTTATTGGTGTAAACTTAACTTTCTTCCCTCAACACTTCTTAGGATTAGCAGGAATACCTCGACGCTACTCCGACTACCCAGATGCTTACACAACATGAAATGTAGTTTCTACAATTGGTTCATCAATTTCTTTACTAGGAATTCTTTTCTTCTTATTTATTATTTGAGAAAGATTAGTTACTCAACGTCAAGTAATTTACCCAATGCAACTTAGTTCTTCAATTGAATGACTTCAAAATACACCACCTGCTGAACATAGTTATTCAGAATTACCTCTTTTAACTAATTTCTAATATGGCAGATTAGTGCAATGGATTTAAGCTCCATATATAAAGTATTTTACTTTTATTAGAAACTAATGACAACATGAGCTGCCCTTGGCCTTCAAGATAGTGCCTCTCCTCTTATAGAACAACTTACATTTTTTCATGATCATGCTCTTATAATTTTAGTAATAATTACAACTCTTGTAGGTTATTTAATATTTATATTGTTCTTCAATACTTACACAAACCGAAACCTCCTTCACGGTCAAACCATTGAAATAATTTGAACTATTCTTCCAGCAATTGTTCTGCTATTTATTGCTTTCCCCTCTCTACGCCTACTTTACTTATTGGATGAAATTAATGAACCTTCAGTAACTTTAAAGGCTATCGGACACCAATGATACTGAAGTTACGAATATTCAGATTTCATAAATGTAGAATTTGACTCATATATAATCCCTACTAATGAATTAGCTACAGACGGATTTCGTTTATTAGACGTAGATAACCGAGTAGTTTTACCTATAAATTCACAAATTCGAATTTTAGTGACAGCCGCAGATGTAATCCACTCTTGAACAATTCCATCGTTAGGAGTAAAAGTTGATGGAACCCCGGGTCGATTAAACCAAACTAATTTTTTAATAAACCGCCCAGGTTTATTCTATGGTCAATGTTCTGAAATTTGCGGAGCTAATCACAGTTTTATACCTATTGTAATCGAAAGAATCCCTGTTAATCATTTTATTAAATGAGTTACTAACAGAGCTAACTCATAATTTATCATTAGATGACTGAAAGCAAGTTCTGGTCTCTTAAACCATTTTATAGTAAATTAGCACTTACTTCTAATGAAAAAAAATTAGTTAAAATATAACATTAGTATGTCAAACTGAAATTACTGAATTAATTAGTATTTTTTAATTCCACAAATAGCTCCTATCGGTTGATTAAGTTTATTTATTATCTTCTCAATTACTTTTATTTTGTTTAGTATAATAAATTATTATTCTGTACTTCCACAAACCCCTAAATCTCAAATCTCAAAGAAGTATTCATCTACATCCCTTAACTGAAAATGATAACAAATTTATTCTCTGTATTCGATCCCTCATCAAGCATTTTCAATTTATCATTAAATTGAATAAGAACATTCCTAGGGTTATTGTTAATCCCATCAGCTTACTGATTAATACCATCACGATGACATATTTTTTGAAATTCTATTTTACTAACACTACATAAGGAATTCAAAACCTTATTAGGTCCCTCAGGTCATTCAGGTTCAACCTTCATTTTCGTTTCATTATTTTCTCTAATTCTATTTAATAATTTTATAGGTTTATTCCCTTATATCTTCACAAGTACAAGTCATTTAACATTGACCCTTACCTTGGCTCTTCCTCTATGATTATGTTTTATATTATATGGGTGAATTAACCACACTCAACACATATTCGCCCATTTAGTGCCTCAAGGAACTCCAGCAGTACTAATACCATTCATGGTATGTATTGAAACTATTAGTAATATTATTCGGCCAGGAACTTTAGCTGTTCGACTAGCGGCTAATGTAATCGCAGGACACTTATTATTAACCCTATTGGGAAATACTGGCCCTTCGTTATCTTACATTATTGTATCCCTTTTATTAATTGGACAAATTGCTTTATTAGTACTTGAATCAGCTGTAGCTATTATTCAGTCATATGTATTTGCTGTTTTAAGTACTTTATACTCTAGTGAAGTAAATTAATGTCAACACACTCAAATCACCCATTCCATTTAGTAGATTATAGCCCATGACCTTTAACAGGAGCTATCGGAGCTATAACATCAGTATCAGGTTTAGTTAAATGATTCCACCAATACGACATTTCGCTATTTCTATTAGGAAATGTAATTACTATCCTAACAGTCTATCAATGATGACGAGACGTCTCACGAGAAGGAACATTTCAAGGATTACATACCCTACCAGTTACATTAGGCCTTCGATGAGGAATAATTTTAATTATTTTATCAGAAGTCTTATTCTTTGTATCCTTCTTTTGAGCATTTTTCCATAGCAGACTATCACCTGCCATCGAATTAGATGCTTCATGACCCCCTGCTGGTATTCAACCATTCAATCCATTCCAAATTCCTTTGTTAAATACAGCAATTCTTTTATCATCTGGAGTTACAGTAACTTGAGCTCACCATAGATTAATAGAGGGTAATCATTCTCAAGCCACACAAGGATTATTTTTTACAGTTTTATTAGGGGTTTACTTCACTATCCTACAAGCCTATGAATACATCGAAGCACCTTTTACTATTGCAGATTCAGTTTACGGTTCTACATTCTTTATAGCAACAGGCTTCCATGGAATTCACGTATTAATTGGAACAACTTTCCTTTTTGTCTGTTTAATCCGACATTTAAATAATCATTTTTCTAAAACTCATCATTTCGGATTTGAAGCAGCCGCATGATACTGACATTTCGTTGATATTGTATGATTATTCCTCTATATCTCAATTTATTGATGAGGAGGTTAATTAATTATCTGTATAGTATATAAGTATATTTGACTTCCAATCATAAGGTCTACTAATCAGTAGTATAGATAATCTTTTCAATCATTATTATAGGGTTAATTCTAATAACAATCACCAGAATTGTAATAATTTTAGCTTCAGTACTTTCAAAAAAAGCTCTTACAGACCGAGAAAAATGTTCTCCATTTGAATGTGGATTTGATCCAAAGTCATCTTCACGCCTACCTTTCTCACTTCGATTCTTCCTAATCACTATTATTTTTCTAATTTTCGATGTAGAAATTGCTCTTATTTTACCTATAGTTCTAATTATCTCTACTTCAGACATCTTCATATGAACAATTACCTCAATTATTTTCATTATTATTCTAATTATTGGATTATATCATGAATGAAATCAAGGAATATTAAACTGATCAAACTAAACCTAGGGTTGTAGTTAATTATAACATTTGATTTGCATTCAAAAAGTATTGATATTCTCAATCTACCTTAAACAGAATATGAAGCGATTTATTGCAATTAGTTTCGACCTAATCTTAGGTATTTAATACCCTTATTCTCTAAATGTATAAAATTAATTATTTACTAAATCTTTTTAATTGAAGCCAAAAAGAGGCTTATCACTGTTAATGATAGAATTGAAGTTATTCTCCAATTAAGGAAGTATGACGTTCAAGAAAAAGCTGCTAACTTTTATCTTTTAATGGTTAAACTCCATTTGTACTTCTGTTTATATAGTTTAGCAAAAACATTACATTTTCATTGTAAAAACAAAATTTTACTATTTTTATAAATTACTAAAACTAATTCACTATATCCAAAAATTACATAATTACCCTAACATCTTCAGTGTTATGCTCTACATTTAAGCTATTTGAATAAAATATTAAAAAGAAAGAAAACAAGAAAGTAATTCATAAAACAAATAATAAAAGATAAATCTTCAAGTTATTATTGTGTATAACAAATATATGTTGAGAATATTTCCCTAATTCGTTATATAAATTTTGACCCCCTAAAAATTCTGATCAACCCTGATCAAAAGATTTACATACTCTTCCTCCTAAAATCAAGGGATAGTTAATAATCCCATAAGTAGAGATATAAGGTATAAATCATATAGAACCAAAAAAATAACTGCTAACATAATTACTTAAAGATTTATTAAAATAAAATAGAGAAACATTTGAAATTAAATAGCCTAATACACCTCCCACAATACAAACAAACAAAGTTAACAACTTCAAATAACTAGGCAAACAAATTATATATGGTGTAGGAAAAATCAATCAACTTAACATACTACCTCCCACAATTCTCATTACTAGTAAACCTCTCATCCCACGAAGCATAATTCATCCCTCATCTCTTAACATATTTAAAGAACCACAATTTAATTCACCTGTTATTGAATAATAGACCAATCGAAAAGAATAGCAAACAGTTAAACCAGTAGAAAAAAAATATAGAAAGAAAGAAAATATATTAATATAACTTAAAGAAACAATCTCAAGAATTATGTCCTTAGAATAAAACCCAGCTAAAAAAGGCATACCACACAACGCTAAATTAGCAACATTAAAACAACCAGATGTTAATGGTATATAAATACCAAGTCCTCCTATCAAACGAATATCTTGAGAATTATTCATATTATGAATAATAGCTCCAGCACATATAAATAAAAGAGCCTTAAATAAAGCATGAGTTAACAGATGAAAAAAAGCTAATTTATAAAATCCTATAGATAAAATTCTTATTATTAATCCTAATTGTCTTAAAGTAGATAGGGCAATACTCTTTTTTAGGTCAAATTCAAAATTAGCCCCCAATCCAGCTATAAATATAGTCAAACCAGATAATAATAATAATAAATCCCCTAATCATCTACCTCTCAACAAAATATTAAATCGAATTAATAAATAAACCCCAGCAGTCACCAAAGTAGAAGAATGAACTAAAGCAGAAACTGGTGTAGGAGCCGCTATAGCAGCAGGTAATCAAGATGAAAATGGAATCTGAGCACTCTTAGTTATAGCGGCTAATATAATCAAAGCCCCAATAATTTCCATTTCTACTCTATTTTTCATAACTTCTAAATAAAAAATATAGTTTCAACTCCCGTAATTTAACATTCAAGCAATAGCTAATAAAAATGCGACATCCCCAATCCGATTGGATAAAGCTGTTAATATGCCAGCATTATATGACTTAACATTTTGAAAATAAATAACTAAACAATAAGATACTAATCCTAACCCATCTCACCCTAATAAAATTCTAATCAAATTTGGACTAATAATTAATAACATTATAGATATAACGAATATAAGAACTAATATAATAAAACGATTAATATTTAAATCACCTCTCATATACTCCTTTCTATAATAAATAACTAAAGAAGCAATTAATAGAACAAAAGATATAAATAATAAACTTATTCAATCAAATAAAAAGGTTATTACAATTCTAGCTGAATTTAAACTTACAACTTCTCACTCCAAAAAGATAGTATAATCATTTATTAAAAATAACAAACTAGACAAAAAAAAATTGATTCTAATAGAAATTAAAACCAAAAATCTAATTCTACAAATTGATAAATATTTCACGATCTAAAATGACTAACTCATATCATTGACACCACAAATCAATATTTTAAATAAACTATTTAGATTAATTAAAGTCAAAATAAACAAATATCTCTCTTTAAAATTAATAAATTTAAAGGAAACCAATGAAGAAATAATAGCAAATATTCCCGAATCTTACCCCCTCTAAATGAATATGCGCCAGAAAATACCTTACCATGTTGACTATAAGCATATAAATATAATGTATATGCAGCTCTAAAAAAAGATAGTAAAGATAAAGAAATTATAGTAACTCAAGATCAACTAACAATTCTATTCAATAAAGAAATTTCAATTATCAAAGTATAAGATCCGCAAAGACCTCAATAAGTTAAAGTTATAAGACCCCCTAATACAATACCTATATGAGCTACAGAAGAATAAGCAATAAGAGCCTTTAAATCAGTTTGACGTAAACAAACCAAACTAATCAATACCCCCCCTACTAATCTAATACTAACTCAAATATAATTATATTTAATGCCTCTCATTTGTATAAAAGAAAACACTCGTAATAACCCATATCCTCCTAACTTCAATATAATGCCAGCTAAAATTATTGATCCTGAAACTGGAGCCTCTACATGAGCTTTAGGTAGCCATAAATGAACCAAAAATATTGGTATCTTAACTAAAAAGGCTAAAATTAAACTTAAATACAACAAATCATAATTAAATATATAATTACCCAATAAATAAAAGTTTATAGTATTTAAAGTATTATATAAATAAAAAATCCCAACCAATATAGGTAAAGAAACTAATAAAGTGTAAAATAATAAATAAACACCAGCCTGTAAACGTTCTGGTTGATATCCTCATCCTAAAATTAAAAATAAAGTAGGAATTAAACTACTTTCAAATTTTCCATTTCCTTGTACAGTCCAAAAATGACAGAAATCGGATAATAACCACGCCCCCCTCCCATACAAAGGTTAGGTTGAAAATTACTAAAAGTGGGTTAACTCACTAACCAAAAACGTCAGAAACACTAAATTTCACATAAGAAATGGCAGATGGAAGCTACACTCAGATTTTTTCACAAAATGGAAAATGGGCGTGGCATCGCCCACTTATGGGTCAAAAACCATATCTCAAGAACTACTTGACCGATTTCAATGAAACTTGGTTTATAATAGTTTCCTTACATCCCAATGATATGTTGTGAAAATAGGCCAAATCGCTTCACAACCGCGCCTACTTCCTATATACCAGAACTTTGAAGATTATCTGAATCGCTTTCTTTACAATACACATATAAAGTAAGCACTAGTGAAGATATCGGTGCAGAGCTTTGCACAAATACTACTTTTATAGTGTGGCAGCCCCATTCTAAAAATCGCCAAAATCGGACCATAGGTTTTTAAGGTCCCATATATCGAACACGAGGGCCTCGGTGCTTCCAACCTAATATTATGATTTCCAACTTTCAATGGACTTTATGCAATATATATGACGAATATGTGGGTCAAATTGTGTATTATTAATATAAATAAAGTTCAATAAATAAATTGCGAGAGCATAAAATGTTCGGTTACATCCGAACTTAGCCCTTCCTTACTTGTTTTAATACTCTCGCAACACATGTTGCTAAAGAGAGTATTATAGTTTTGTTCACATAACGGTTGTTTGTAACACCCAAAACTAAACGAGTTAGATATAGGGTTATATATACCAAAGTGATCAGGGTGAAGAGTGGAGTTCAAATCCGAATGTCTGTCTGTCCGTCCGTCCGTCTGTGCAAGCTGTAACTTGAGTAAAAATTAAGATATCTTGATGAAACTTGGCACACTTATTTCTTGGCACCATAGGAAGGTTGCTTTCGATAATGAGCAAAATCGGACCACTGCCACGCCCACAAAATGGCGAAAACCGAAAACACATAAAGTGCCATAACTAAGCCATAAATAAAGCTATGGAAATAAAATTTGGTATGAAGGATCGCACTATGAAGGGGCATATTTGGATGTAATTTTTTTGGGAAGTGGGCGTGGCCCCGACCCCTATTAAGTTTTTTGTACATATCTCGCAAACCAATAGAGCTATATATACCAAACTTTCTGCAGTTTTTTTTTCGCGACTTCCTAATACAGTCCAAAAATGAAAGAAATCGAATAATAACCACGCCCACCTCCCATACAAAGGTTAGGTTGAAACTTACTAAAAGTGAGTTAACTCAGAAACGAAAAACGCCAGAAACACTAAATTTCACATAAGGAATGGCAGATAGAAGCTGCACCCAGATGTTTTTTACAAAATGGAAAATGGGCGTGGCATCGCCCACTTATGGGTCAAAAATCATATCTCAGGAACTACTCGACCGATTTAAATCGTTTACTTTACAATATATAAAGTAAGCACTGGTGAAGGTATCGATGCAGAACTTTGCACAAATACTACCTTTATAGTGTGGAAGCCCCATTCTAAAAATCGCCGAAATCGGACCATAGGTTTTCAAGGCCCCATATATCGAACATGAGGACCTCGGTGCTTCTAACCTAATATTAGGGTTTCCAACTTTCAATGAACTTTACACAATACATATGATGAATATGTGGGTTAAATTATGTATTATATAATATAAATAAAGTTAAATACATAAATTGCGAGAGTATAAAATGTTCGGTTACACCCGAACTTAGCCTTTCCTTACTTGTTTATTTTATTTTACTTAAAATTAATCAGAATTACCTTGATTATTTTTATATTCTCCCCATAAGTTAATTGCTTTTTGTTATACATTTTCCTAAAATCCCCTCATGCGCATGTGCAAGATCAACTGCGCAAGCAATCTCTGTTCCCACGTTCCTTTACATTGTGGTAAACACTCCCTTATCGAGTGGTAAACATTTTATTTGTTCCCCTTTCGAGTGGTGTGTTCCTTTATAGTGTTCGAAATTTCTTCGATGTTCTCTAATGTCAAATAACATTTTGGCATAGCTAACATTTGCACCTTCTTTTTATTATACGTTCTTTGCTATTGGGCAAAGAATGTATAATAATAAGAAGGAGCAAATGTTAACTCGCAAGTTTTATAGTGCGAAATTATAAGGGAACATCGAAAACCCGCCACTTTGAAAGAAAAAAGTACACCACAGCATCAGGGAACTGGGAACAATGAAACAAACAGACGCAAGTGATCTGAACAAAACACTGACTAAGGCGCGCGCATTTCCATTTTAACTATTGCGCAGATTGTAAGCGCGAAGGAGTTAACGAAATGCGGTCCCGACCATTTACGTTCGAATTCTGTAATGCTGAAACGTTTTTAATAATCTTTTTTTAAAAAGAATTTTTGAAGATCTACGTTCATATAGTCATTTCAATAGAATATTTTCTTTATTTTAATAATTATAATATTTCATGAAAATATTTGCTCGTCTGCCAACAATTCAATAAAATACTTTTGGTCTGAACGCAAATCATATTCAAGCACACATTCATTCATACAGATACGGTTGTCGCAAGAATGATAGAAGAGAAGATTACGACAGGCTGAAACGTTCACGACCCACGAATGGGAATAGGCAACAGAAGAATTGTCAAATGGAAAACGGAAATGTGAAACATAGTGAACCAAATTGAATAATGTGCAGATAAAATATCATAATGAACGTAATTCTTAAAATCTTCATTTATAAAATGATCCAATATAATAATGCATATTTATAATTAAAATTATACATATGTTTTGTTACAAAAAATTCGCCATTTTGCTGGTTGGTGAAAACCAAAAAGTGAAAAAGTGAAAAAAATCTTCATAGACGACGTTTTGTACTATTGTTGTTTAATTCCGCTATTACGGACTTCTTTTTCAAGTTAATACATTTTTCACTTATAATTTTAAATAATAATTAAGCACTAGCCTTGACTTCAGCTCTTTGTTTTGGTTTTATTGTTTTGTACCACCGTGCAATTTTGTTTTGCTCGCGTGTTCGGGGTCGTGAAAGTTGTCACTCAACAGGAACTCAAAACCCAAAAAAGCTAACTGTAAACGCCTGTCGTAATCTTGTCTTCTATCATTCTTGGGTTGTCGATACTTTTGATTTTACGCTAGTACAATTGAAAGAAACAAGTGGGATGGTCTTTCGCAAGGAAGGGTCGGGGGTGCTGTGGCCCTTGATTTTAAATAATATATATAATAACATATTTACTTAAATAATCCATATATCAATATTTAGCAATCAAGTGCTATTATTAATAGGCGACCTTCTATCAAAGCGGCTCTGTACATGTGTTGTCTCGAAGGGGCCTGCTACACCTTCAATATGTATCGTGATATTTGGATCGCGATTTATATTGAATATTGATGGATTACTTCGCGACTGCTAGACGTTCGATATATGTATATTACGTCAATATTTATACGATGTTGTTAGTGTTTTCATAAGAAATTTTTTTTATTTTTTCGTACATTTTTTCATAAAATTTCGGAAGAAAACCTAAGAAAATCATGTTTGGCTATTGTTCCAATATGTATCCAATATTTGGACGTTGCATAACTCTGGCAAAGATTCTGTTGTAAACAGTATAATTCATGTTCATTTATTTAAAATAAAGTTAATTTTAAAATTTTGGCACTGTTGTATTTCATCAATTCGGACTTGTAAATCACAAAATATGCTAAACATTCAATATTTAACTCGCGATCCACGATCTGCGATCTGGATTTCAAAATATTTAAATATTTCCTGACTTAGTTATAACTTCAAGCAATCTTAAAATATTATTGTCCAATACAATTATTACATATTACATATTATTACATACATATTACACATTTTTCATATCTTTTTTTTTCAAATTTTGTTTTTTGATTTCAATTAATTTTGAATTTAATTTACTTTCTGTATGTCAAAATGTCAGAAAACATATGATTGTGGCAGAAGAGCTTAAAGCTTTCGGTGTGTTCAATGCAATCTATTGTAGTACATTTCACAACACCACAAAATTTCAATGGTTTCTAGAACTCTATTGTAGTACGGAACTCCATTTGCTATCAAACAAAATTCAGAAAACCGGTGATACACATACAACCTTGGACAAAGCAAAGAACGCATAATAATAAGAAGGAGCAAATGTTAGCTATGCCAAAATGTTATTTGACATTAGGGAACATCGAAAAAATTTCGAACACTATAAAGGAACACACCACTCAAAAGGGGAACAAATCGAATATGTTTACCACTCGATAAGGGAACCAAGCAAGTGTATACCACAATATAAAGGAACATGAGAACAGAGATTGCTTGCGCAGCTGATCTTGCTCATATGCATTAGGGAATATTAGATAAATTTGTAATAAAAAGCAATTAACTTATGGGAGAATGTAAAAATAATCAAAGTAATTCTGATTAATTTTAAAGTAAAATAAAATAAAAAAAAACATGAAAATAAAAATAAAATTGTAGAATTTCTGGCGGGATTTGAACTTCAGCAAAATATTTCAAGTTGCAACATAAAGTTGCCCTATGCCAGCAGGTCCACTGATCACATTGATTTCTAGTTGTCTATGGCAAAGTAAATTCATATAATTAAGTATGTGTGTAAGTTTATACTGAATTCCATATTTTTTCTAATGCCAAAAGAGATGTACACGCATGCAAGCATACACACGTACATATGTTCCTCACAATTCCTTCTAACAATTACTTGCAAAAAATGAATAAAAAACGCGCAAGTTACACAAACAACAACCAATCGTATGCGCAAGTGCTTTATGATTGGTCAATATTTGCGCTTGCGCTACATATGTATTCTAATTAGAACATTTAAATGTTTCTGCCACAACAAAAACAATTTCATTCATAAGGAACGCGCGTCTTCCAAAAAGTAAAGTGCGTGAATTCGCAACTCAGCGTCGCACTTCTTTTTATGGGCGCCTGGTAAAGCAAAAATCGTTTTAGTATGATGATAATGCGACCATTGCCATTGACCCCCGCATATACAAGCCGCCCACAAGTTATTTCTTCACGACGATGCTAAAAATCAAGATTGTTCACATCAGAAGTGAAAAGTGGCAACATAGCCCTTCCCAAATATAAAAGATTCTTGAATAAATTCTGTGGAGGCTTGAAAATCAATGTTCAGATGAATGCATATCCCTTATCCTTTGTTTCCGATTTAGCCTATTTTAGCTGAAACTCAGCGGCATGAAACGTAGGCAAATCGAACATTACATTACTATAAAAGTAGCGTATGTCACAATTCAAGAACAAAACCCTGCAAAAGAAACAAATGTGACAACATAGCCGACATTGCTTCTCGATTGTCGATTTGAAATATTTTTGTCAATTTCTCGTCGACTCGCACAATTCGACATCAATATGTATGTGAGCACATCTGTATGTTTGTTGGCAAAGTTGTCAGGGGTAAGGGAAGCGGTCATTTACTTATTTGCAACATTTTGCTACAACTTTACAACAACACAATGTAGCGTCACGCCGCCTTCGCGCAAAATCGCCGTTACACCTTCGACACAACACCATGGGCAGAGGCGTTTCAACGCAGGGTTTTCTTAAATGCTAGATATCTATTTGTATTGTGAAATATTGATATATTAAGGGGTCATTTAAATAAGAATATATGAATTCACAATAATTCTTAAATTTTGTTCAATTCTGTATAATTTAATCCAGTAATAAATATATCATTAGGATCATTAGGGGACCACTCCGCCTCGACCCCTCCTTGCCATCGACCATCAACTGTACTCGAGGAAAAGGCAAAAGTGACGACAAGCGTATGTGTATTGATTAATGTGTGCGTGAATCTGAATTGCGTTCATTGGCATAAACGTTTTGCTGGATTTTTGGCAGATGAGCAAATATTTTCATGAAATATTATAATTATTAAAATAAAGAAAATATGCTATTGAAATTACTATATAAAAGTAGATCTTCAAAAAATCCTTTAAAAAAAAAAGATGATGAAAAGATGAATTCGAACGTAAATGCTCGGAACCGCATTTCGTTAACTCCTTCGCGTTTACAATCTGCGCTATAGGGAAAATGAAAATGCGCGCGCCTTAGTCAGTGTTTTGTTCAGATCACTTGCGTCTGTTTGTATCATTGTTCCCAGTTCGCTGATCCTGTGGTGTACTTTTTTCTTTCGAAGTGGCGAGTTTTCGATGTTCCCTTATAATTTCGCACTCAAAAAGTTGCGAGTTAACATTTGCTCCTTCTTATTATTATACGTTCTTTGATATCGGCCTGACTGTGAGTGACGGTTCCGAAACTGATGTGGAAGAGATAGCAAGCCAACGGAGTGTGTGTGAGGTTAGAGTCGATTACAACAACTTTACTCTCCGAGATGTTGAGGACTCATTGACTTCGTCCAAACTTCGAACAATGATAGGGTTAAATGACTCAAGCCTAATATAGTGGATTGATTTTTAAGGATGTAAATTTCAACGGAAAATCTGCGTTGACATTCATCGACACAGGTAGCGACTTATGTATTATACGTTACGATACGGTAAACATACTTAGTCTGGACGTTGACTCAAGTAGAGAACAGCGACAGTTGATGGGTATCGGTACCAGCAAACTTAGAACAATAGGAAGCTTTACCACATCCATCAAGATAGACAACATAAAATTGAATGTAAATTTTCACGTAGTGAGAGAGCGAGACATCAAATATACGCTCGTGATTGGTAACGACGTTCTGAGACAAGTCGATTTATTCGTTACGCAAGATGGCGCCGAGTTCAGGCAGAAGAAGGTGGATGAAAAGACACAAAGCAAGGAGGAGGTGAATACTGGAACATTAAGGAAAGATCGGAGTGTTGGGTCAGCGAAGCCTAAGAGGTTT
Source organism: Zeugodacus cucurbitae (assembly GCF_028554725.1). Classification (NCBI taxonomy): domain Eukaryota; kingdom Metazoa; phylum Arthropoda; class Insecta; order Diptera; family Tephritidae; genus Zeugodacus; species Zeugodacus cucurbitae. The sequence goes on from NC_071669.1 coordinate 27,301,725, forward strand.
GATGTGAAATCAAATGTGGGCGCAAGGGTGCATGAAGATGAGGAGCAGTATATGGAGGCTGTTAGGAAGTATCGCAAGCGGATCCGTGTTAGAAGGACTTTGGAAGTAGCAAACAATGAGAGCGAGGACGCTGCTGTGGCTAAGGAGCCGAGAGAGTTAAGCATTTCAGAAGCGAGTTCGAAGTTGATTCATGAGTCTGAGCACTGATGCTAAGAACAACCCAATTGATGAAGGTGATAACAGGATTGCCGAACTGAGCGAAGAGTTTGGAATCATGTATATGTTCTTAGGAATGGAAAAGGTACCTGTGGATGAAGTCGATATTTTACAACTCAACAAAGAGCAAGCAACTATAGTAAGAAGAATGGTAGCGAATTATAAGCCTACTCGTACAAGCAATTCGGTTTCGCTAGTAGAGATGAAGATCTTACTATCAGATGACAACCCAGTATTCGAAAATCCCAGACGGATGTCATATGCCGATAGACAGGAAGAAGATGAACAAGTTAAAGAGTGGTTGAAGGACGGGATCATTAAACGCAGTAATTAAAATTATGCGTCACCAGTGGTATTAGTTTCGAAGAAAGATGGAAGGAAACGTTTGTGTTGCGATTATCGGCGACTATACACAAAGATAGTTCCAACAGTTATGGAAAATGAAATCATCAACATGGCACATAGGCACGGACACTTTTCCATCAAGAAAACGGAAGAAGCAGTAGAAAAATCATTTTATATACCAAATTTAAATGTATGTATGTGATTGGCGTTCAACCGTTTAGCCGGTTATAGCCGAATCGATGAGAGCGCGCCACTCCTCTCTATCCTTCGCAGTTCGGCGCCAGATGGAGATTCCAAGTGTAACCAGGTCGCTCTCCACCTGGTCCCTCCAAAGGACTTTACTGTTCAATTGCCTACTCAGTCCAAAGTAGCACCTGTTGGCAAGAGTTATTCTGCGCTGGATTTCGAGGCTGACATTGTTGGTGTTGTTGATACTGGTTCCCAGGTATATGAAATTATCTACAACTTCGAAGTTATGACTGTCAACAGTGACGTGGGAGCCAAGACGCGAATGCGCCGACTGTTTGCTTGATGACAGGAGATATTTCGTCTTGTCCTCATTCACCTCCAGACCCATTCGCTTCGCCTCCTTATCCATGCGGGAAAAAGCAGAACAAACGGCGCGGTTGTTGCTTCTGATGATATCAATATCATGGGCGTACGCCAGCAGCTGTACACTCTTGTAGAAGATTGTACCTTCTCTATTTAGCTCTACAGCTCGTATTATTTTTTCCAACATCAAGTTAAAGAAGTCGCACGATAGTGGGTCACCTTGCCTGAAACCTCGTTTGGTATCGAACGGCTGGGAGAGGTCCTTCCCAATCATGATGAAGCTTTTGGTGTACCAGCTGTTTTTTTGACTTTTCCGAAAGCCAATGGTTTCGGTTGCAGCGGTACGCAGTGAGTTTGAGATGCCCTCCCACAGTTCCCTTATACCGAGATGCTGATGAGTGCTCTCAGAGAGCAGGAGTGCAAGTCGAGTAGAGTATTTCGTGGCTGTCTGTTGCGTTTGCAGCTTTTCGACGTCGAACCTTCTTTGTGTTTGTTGACGGGCGTTCTTTGCTGCACAGAAGCGGGTACGTACCTTCGCTGCCACCAGATAATGGTCCGAGTCTATATTTGGTCCTCGGAGCGTACGTACGTCTAAAACACTGGAGACATGTCTTCCGTCTATCACAACGTGATCGATTTGGTTACGCGTGTTTCGATCAGGAGACAGCCAAGTAGCTTGATGTATTTTCTTATGCTGGAATCTGGTACTACAGACGACCATATTTCGGGCCCCAGCGAAGTCGATCAGCCTCAGACCGTTTGGCGATGTTTCGTCATGGAGGCTGAATTTTCCGACTGTTGTGCCAAAGACACCTTCTTTACCCACCCTGGCGTTAATATCGCCAAGCACGATTTTGACATCGTGGCGGGGGCAAGCATACTGCGTTCGCTTGATGGCTTCTAGCTCGTTTTTATTATAGTCGACCTCTGCTCTTTGCCTTTTGTTGCATGTTCTCCCTTTGTCCTGAATCCTAGCAATATTGTGTCGTGTCAACTGACGAATTACCTCGCGCTCTGCATCGAGTTCTTCGATGGCTGATTCCTCCAGCAGTTCGAGTAAATGTGGTATTCCTTTCAATCGCATCTCAAGTCCAGCCATAATTCTAAAAGGTGATTGTCTGGTGCTTCTTGGCGACGTGCTGTTGATTATTTGCTGCACACGATCCACGTGCTTGTACCAGTTTCCAGTACTCATTTCCCAACTTAGCTATCATCGGAATAATAATCAGGTGCATACGCTCTACCCGTTTGCTCGCGGTACTCCCGTAGCAATTAATAAATGCTGGATTTCCTCATCGCAAGACATCGGGAAGCCCCGAAGTCGGACCATAAGATTTTAAGGCTCCATACATTGAACATGAGGATACTGAGTTCCTCTCTTTTTTACCGAAAATATAAGTAAGTCTCTCAGATTTTTTGAAGAAATTCAGAGGGAATATGTTTATACTCTCGCAACAAAAGTTGCTAAGAAAGTATTATAGTTTTGTTCACATAACGGTTGTTTGTAAGTCATAAAATTAAACGAGTCAGATATAGGGTTATATATGTATATCAAAATGATCAGGGTGACGAGACACAAAAGTATCATAACTAAGCCATAAATAAAGTTATAAAGGTAAAATTTGGAATAAAGGATCGCACTAGGAAGGGGCATATGTGGATGTAATTTTTTGGGGAAGTGGACGTGGCCCCGCCCCCAAATCGGTTATTTATATATATCTCGCAAACCAATGAAGCTATATAAAAACTTTCTGAAGTCGTTTTTTCAGCCACTTCTAAATACAGTCCTCTTACGTACCCCACCACACACCATGAAAATAGTTGAAATCGGATAATAACCACGCCCACCTCCCATACAAGGGTTGGGTTGAAAATTACTAAAAGTGGGTTAACTCACTAACCAAAAACGTCAGAAACAAAATTTTACTATTTTTATAAATTACTAAAACTAATTCACTATATCCAAAAATTACATAATTACCCTAACATCTTCAGTGTTATGCTCTACATTTAAGCTATTTGAATAAAATATTAAAAAGAAAGAAAACAAGAAAGTAATTCATAAAACAAATAATAAAAGATAAATCTTCAAGTTATTATTGTGTATAACAAATATATGTTGAGAATTATTCCCTAATTCGTTATATAAATTTTGACCCCCTAAAAATTCTGATCAACCCTGATCAAAAGATTTACATACTCTTCCTCCTAAAATCAAGGGATAGTTAATAATCCCATAAGTAGAGATATAAGGTATAAATCATATAGAACCAAAAAAATAACTGCTAACATAATTACTTAAAGATTTATTAAAATAAAATAGAGAAACATTTGAAATTAAATAGCCTAATACACCTCCCACAATACAAACAAACAAAGTTAACAACTTCAAATAACTAGGCAAACAAATTATATATGGTGTAGGAAAAATCAATCAACTTAACATACTACCTCCCACAATTCTCATTACTAGTAAACCTCTCATCCCACGAAGCATAATTCATCCCTCATCTCTTAACATATTTAAAGAACCACAATTTAATTCACCTGTTATTGAATAATAGACCAATCGAAAAGAATAGCAAACAGTTAAACCAGTAGAAAAAAAATATAGAAAGAAAGAAAATATATTAATATAACTTAAAGAAACAATCTCAAGAATTATGTCCTTAGAATAAAACCCAGCTAAAAAAGGCATACCACACAACGCTAAATTAGCAACATTAAAACAACCAGATGTTAATGGTATATAAATACCAAGTCCTCCTATCAAACGAATATCTTGAGAATTATTCATATTATGAATAATAGCTCCAGCACATATAAATAAAAGAGCCTTAAATAAAGCATGAGTTAACAGATGAAAAAAAGCTAATTTATAAAATCCTATAGATAAAATTCTTATTATTAATCCTAATTGTCTTAAAGTAGATAGGGCAATACTCTTTTTTAGGTCAAATTCAAAATTAGCCCCCAATCCAGCTATAAATATAGTCAAACCAGATAATAATAATAATAAATCCCCTAATCATCTACCTCTCAACAAAATATTAAATCGAATTAATAAATAAACCCCAGCAGTCACCAAAGTAGAAGAATGAACTAAAGCAGAAACTGGTGTAGGAGCCGCTATAGCAGCAGGTAATCAAGATGAAAATGGAATCTGAGCACTCTTAGTTATAGCGGCTAATATAATCAAAGCCCCAATAATTTCCATTTCTACTCTATTTTTCATAACTTCTAAATAAAAAATATAGTTTCAACTCCCGTAATTTAACATTCAAGCAATAGCTAATAAAAATGCGACATCCCCAATCCGATTGGATAAAGCTGTTAATATGCCAGCATTATATGACTTAACATTTTGAAAATAAATAACTAAACAATAAGATACTAATCCTAACCCATCTCACCCTAATAAAATTCTAATCAAATTTGGACTAATAATTAATAACATTATAGATATAACGAATATAAGAACTAATATAATAAAACGATTAATATTTAAATCACCTCTCATATACTCCTTTCTATAATAAATAACTAAAGAAGCAATTAATAGAACAAAAGATATAAATAATAAACTTATTCAATCAAATAAAAAGGTTATTACAATTCTAGCTGAATTTAAACTTACAACTTCTCACTCCAAAAAGATAGTATAATCATTTATTAAAAATAACAAACTAGACAAAAAAAAATTGATTCTAATAGAAATTAAAACCAAAAATCTAATTCTACAAATTGATAAATATTTCACGATCTAAAATGACTAACTCATATCATTGACACCACAAATCAATATTTTAAATAAACTATTTAGATTAATTAAAGTCAAAATAAACAAATATCTCTCTTTAAAATTAATAAATTTAAAGGAAACCAATGAAGAAATAATAGCAAATATTCCCGAATCTTACCCCCTCTAAATGAATATGCGCCAGAAAATACCTTACCATGTTGACTATAAGCATATAAATATAATGTATATGCAGCTCTAAAAAAAGATAGTAAAGATAAAGAAATTATAGTAACTCAAGATCAACTAACAATTCTATTCAATAAAGAAATTTCAATTATCAAAGTATAAGATCCGCAAAGACCTCAATAAGTTAAAGTTATAAGACCCCCTAATACAATACCTATATGAGCTACAGAAGAATAAGCAATAAGAGCCTTTAAATCAGTTTGACGTAAACAAACCAAACTAATCAATACCCCCCCTACTAATCTAATACTAACTCAAATATAATTATATTTAATGCCTCTCATTTGTATAAAAGAAAACACTCGTAATAACCCATATCCTCCTAACTTCAATATAATGCCAGCTAAAATTATTGATCCTGAAACTGGAGCCTCTACATGAGCTTTAGGTAGCCATAAATGAACCAAAAATATTGGTATCTTAACTAAAAAGGCTAAAATTAAACTTAAATACAACAAATCATAATTAAATATATAATTACCCAATAAATAAAAGTTTATAGTATTTAAAGTATTATATAAATAAAAAATCCCAACCAATATAGGTAAAGAAACTAATAAAGTGTAAAATAATAAATAAACACCAGCCTGTAAACGTTCTGGTTGATATCCTCATCCTAAAATTAAAAATAAAGTAGGAATTAAACTACTTTCAAATTTTCCATTTCCTTGTACAGTCCAAAAATGACAGAAATCGGATAATAACCACGCCCCCCTCCCATACAAAGGTTAGGTTGAAAATTACTAAAAGTGGGTTAACTCACTAACCAAAAACGTCAGAAACACTAAATTTCACATAAGAAATGGCAGATGGAAGCTACACTCAGATTTTTTCACAAAATGGAAAATGGGCGTGGCATCGCCCACTTATGGGTCAAAAACCATATCTCAAGAACTACTTGACCGATTTCAATGAAACTTGGTTTATAATAGTTTCCTTACATCCCAATGATATGTTGTGAAAATAGGCCAAATCGCTTCACAACCGCGCCTACTTCCTATATACCAGAACTTTGAAGATTATCTGAATCGCTTTCTTTACAATACACATAAAGGGTGATTTTTTAAGAGCTTGATAACTTTTTAAAAAAAAAAAAAACGCATAAAATTTACTATTTACATTTACTTTTTGAAGATAATTTCATTTAAATGTTGACCGCGCCTGCGTCTTAGGTGGTCCATTCGGAAAGTCCAATTTTGGGCAACTTTTTCGAGCATTTCGGCCGGAATAGCCCGAATTTCTTCGGAAATGTTGTCTTCCAAAGCTGGAATAGTTGCTGGCTTATTTCTGTAGACTTTAGACTTGACGTAGCCCCACAAAAAATAGTCTAAAGGCGTTAAATCGCATGATCTTGGTGGCCAACTTACGGGTCCATTTCTTGAGATTAATTGTTCTCCGAAGTTTTCCCTCAAAATGGCCATAGAATCGCGAGCTGTGTGGCATGTAGCGCCATCTTGTTGAAACCACATGTCAACCAAGTTCAGTTCTTCCATTTTTGGCAACAAAAAGTTTGTTAGCATCGAACGATAGCGATCGCCATTCACCGTAACGTTGCGTCCAACAGCATCTTTGAAAAAATACGGTCCAATGATTCCACCAGCGTACAAACCACACCAAACAGTGCATTTTTCGGGATGCATGGGCAGTTCTTGAACGGCTTCTGGTTGCTCTTCACCCCAAATGCGGCAATTTTGCTTATTTACGTAGCCATTCAACCAGAAATGAGCCTCATCGCTGAACAAAATTTGTCGATAAAAAAGCGGATTTTCTGCCAACTTTTCTAGGGCCCATTCACTGAAAATTCGACGTTGTGGCAGATCGTTCGGCTTCAGTTCTTGCACGAGCTGTATTTTATACGGTTTTACACCAAGATCTTTGCGTAAAATCTTCCATGTGGTCGAATAACACAAACCCAATTGCTGCGAACGGCGACGAATCGACATTTCACGGTCTTCAGCCACACTCTCAGAAACAGACGCAATATTCTCTTCTGTACGCACTGTACGCATTCGTGTGGTTGGTTTAATGTCCAATAAAGTAAAATGAGTGCGAAACTTGGTCACAATCGCATTAATTGTTTGCTCACTTGGTCGATTATGTAGACCATAAATCGGACGTAAAGCGCGAAACACATTTCGAACCGAACACTGATTTTGGTAATAAAATTCAATGATTTGCAAGCGTTGCTCGTTAGTAAGTCTATTCATGATGAAATGTCAAAGCATACTGAGCATCTTTCTCTTTGACACCATGTCTGAAATCCCACGTGATCTGTCAAATACTAATGCATGAAAATCCTAACCTCAAAAAAATCACCCGTTATAAAGTAAGCACTAGTGAAGATATCGGTGCAGAGCTTTGCACAAATACTACTTTTATAGTGTGGCAGCCCCATTCTAAAAATCGCCAAAATCGGACCATAGGTTTTTAAGGTCCCATATATCGAACACGAGGGCCTCGGTGCTTCCAACCTAATATTATGATTTCCAACTTTCAATGGACTTTATGCAATATATATGACGAATATGTGGGTCAAATTGTGTATTATTAATATAAATAAAGTTCAATAAATAAATTGCGAGAGCATAAAATGTTCGGTTACATCCGAACTTAGCCCTTCCTTACTTGTTTTAATACTCTCGCAACACATGTTGCTAAAGAGAGTATTATAGTTTTGTTCACATAACGGTTGTTTGTAACACCCAAAACTAAACGAGTTAGATATAGGGTTATATATACCAAAGTGATCAGGGTGAAGAGTGGAGTTCAAATCTGAATGTCTGTCTGTCCGTCCGTCCGTCTGTGCAAGCTGTAACTTGAGTAAAAATTAAGATATCTTGATGAAACTTGGCACACTTATTTCTTGGCACCATAGGAAGGTTGCTTTCGATAATGAGCAAAATCGGACCACTGCCACGCCCACAAAATGGCGAAAACCGAAAACACATAAAGTGCCATAACTAAGCCATAAATAAAGCTATGGAAATAAAATTTGGTATGAAGGATCGCACTATGAAGGGGCATATTTGGATGTAATTTTTTTTGGGAAGTGGGCGTGGCCCCGCCCCCTATTAAGTTTTTTGTACATATCTCGCAAACCAATAGAGCTATATATACCAAACTTTCTGCAGTTGTTTTTTTTCGCGACTTCCTAATACAGTCCAAAAATGAAAGAAATCGAATAATAACCACGCCCACCTCCCATACAAAGGTTAGGTTGAAACTTACTAAAAGTGAGTTAACTCAGAAACGAAAAACGCCAGAAACACTAAATTTCACATAAGGAATGGCAGATAGAAGCTGCACCCACTTTCCGGAAACACTTTCCAATACTTCTTACGTCTTATATTCATTCAAAGCATATGCGCTTCCTTAACCACGTTAGTTTGAGATTAGTCGTACTGAGTATTTAATAAAATAAATAAGGAATGGCTTAGGACGGGTGCAACCGAACATTTTATACTCTCACAATTTATTGATGTAATTTTTTTAAGATAACACAAAATTTGACCCATATATTCGGGATAAAGCCCAATAGAATTACGAAAATCATCATAAATAGTATATGAGAGCTGCTGTAAATCCTGAACTAATTTCAAGACAACCCGCTTATTTAATTTTTCTAAGAAACATATTAACCGATATATGCGGAATATAGCCCACCGGAAGTTTGATAATCCGAATATAACGTGTATGGGAGCTAGGGGAATCGCTAATAATCGCTAATTCACAAATGGTCCAAATAAGCGTGATTCCTGTAATTAAACGAGATTCTTTTAATTGAACAAATTTTTCAATTAAGTGAGTATCTGTTAATTGATTCCCCGGTTCATTGAACGTAGTACTAGATTCCAGCATAAGAAAATCCATCAAGCTACTTGGCTGTTACCCGATCGAATCACTCGCAACCAGATCGATCATGTTGTGATTGATGGACGACATATCTCCAGTGTTTTTGATGTGCGTACGCTTCGTGGTCCCAACATCGACTCGGACCATTATCTTGTAGCAGCTAAGATACGCACCCACCTCTGTGTAGAAAAGCGCAACAAACACAAGGAAGATTCGACGTCGAGAAGCTGCAATCACAACCGACAGCCGAACGATTTTCTCGCGTCTCGGTATGAGGAAACTGTAGGACGGCATATTCCTTACTTACGGAAAAGTCAAAAAAACAGTTGTTGTGATGAGGATTGTCGTCTCGCAGTTTAGAGAAAACAGACTGCATACCTCGCAATGTTGCGATCGACTGCAACACGATGGGAAAAATACTGAGAGTTGAAAAGAGAAGCGAGACGTATTTGAAGACAAAAAAAGAAAGAGGCCGAAATGCGTGAGAATGAAGAGCGACAGGGGTAAAGCTTGAAAATTTTACGAAAAAATCCGGCGACTAACTGAAGGTTTCAAGACCGGAGCACACTCCTGTAGGACCCCTAGACGTGATCTAGTTGTTGATGACCAGAGTATACTGTTTTTGTGGAAAGAACACTTCTCCAGCCAGCTGAATGGCAGTGAAAGTACAACACCAGGAGATGGCAAACCCGATTCCCCAATCAACGACGATGGAATAGATGTTCCATTACCCGACTGTGAAGAAATTAGAATAGCAATTACCCGCTTGAAGAAGAACAAGGCGGCGGGGTCGATGGATTTCCAGCCGAGCTATTCAAATACGGCGGCGAAGAGCTGATAAGGTGCATGCATCAGTTTCTTTGCGGAATTCGAGCGAACTGTGTGAAAGACTAAAGCCTACCGTCAACAAACTGATTGGATCTTATCAATGTGCCGATCAATCAATCAATCAATCAACAACTGACCAGATATTCACCATGAGCCAAATCTTGGAAAAGAGGATCGACACACACCATCTCTTTGTCGATTTTAAAGCCGCCTTCGACAGCACGAAAGGAGCAGCCTTTATGCCGCGATGTCTAAATTTGGTATCCCCGCAAAACTAATACGGCTGTGCAAGCTAACGTTGAGCAACACCAAAAGTTCCGTCAGGATCGGGAAGGACCTCTCCGAGCCGTTCGATACCAAACGAGGTTTCAGACAAGGTCACTCGGTATCGTGTGACTTCTTTAACATGATGCTGGAAAAAATATTTCGAGCCGCAGAGCTAAACAGAGAAGGTACACTTTTCTATAAGATGATACTGATATCATTGGAAACAACACCCGCGCCGTTAGTTCTGTTTTTTCCCGCCTGGATAAGAAAGCGAAGCGAATGGGTCTGGTGGTGAACGAGGACAAGACGAAATATCTCCTGTCATCACACAAACAGTCTCTGTTGACAGTCATAACTTTGAAGTTGTAGATAATTTCGTATACCTAGGCACCAGCATCAACACCGATAATAATGTCAGCCTTGAAATCCAACGCAGAATCACTCTTGCCAAGAGCTGCTACTATGGGCTAAGTAGGCAATTGAAAAGTAAAGTCCTCTCTCGACGAACAAAAAATAAACTCTATAGGTCCCTCATCATTCCCGTCCTACTTTATGGTGCAGAAGCGTGGACGTCAACATCCGATGAGACGGCACTGGGAGTTTTCGACAGAAAGGTTTTGCGGAAGATTTATGGTCCCTTAAACATTGGCAACGGCGAATACCGCAGACGATGGAATTATGAGCTGTATGTGTTATTCGACGACATAGAAATAGTCCAGCGAATAAAAAGACAGCGGCTACGCTGGCTAGGTCATGTTGTTCGAATGGACGAAAGTGCCCCAGCCCTGAAAGTTTTCGATGCAGTACCCGCTGGTGGAAGCCGAGGAAGAGGGAGCCCTCCACTCCGATGGAAGTACCAAGTGGAGAAGGACCTCTCCTCACTTAGTATTACCAATTGGCGCCAAACTGCCAAAAGGAGAGATGCGTGGCGCGCTGTTGTGGACTACCGCGTACGGGGTATCTACGCCAGTCAATAAGAAGGAACGAAAAATTTTGATGTGCAATTAAGCGAAAAGTACTGTATATATATTCCTATATCTAACTCCTTTAGTTTTGGGTGTTTTGTGTGAAACAACCGTTATGTGAACAAAACTATTATACTCTCTTAGAAACTTTGTTGCGATAGTATAAAAAATGTTCAATAGGATACTCCAAACCCGTGGAATTTTAAATTGTACAGTTTCTTGAACACACCACGTATATGAGTAGGGCTCCCGGTAATTAAAATAATACAAACACGCAAACTGTCAAATATCAATGCAAATTCGAGAGTCTATGATTAGCAGTTCATCGGCCTAATATTTGCTATTGATTACAAAAGTCCCACTGTTGTGTCATTGCCAGCATATTTGCCTTCGTGATGTTTTCTTTTAAAATTGAGTTTTACACTTTTGTCGTGAGTTACCAAGAATTACTGATGCTGCTGTTTACGTTGTCAATGGGCATTGAAAATCATAAGCGCAATCAAGCATGTCTTCAGCTGGTTAAACTTATTTCAGTACTCCGTGATGTGTTAAGCTGAAGTTTGTAAAAAGTTTGAAATTCGTTTGTACTACATGCTATGTGCGCTCATATATCAGATGTGTTTAGAATTAAGCTGTAAGTTACTTTTTGAAGTAGAAGTGTCGTTAAACTCTACGTAAATAATTTTCTGGATTCTTTGAGGTGGAAATATATGTCAGATAAGCAATTACGTGAGAATAAGCTTAAGCTGAGGATATGTAATAGTGTCTTGAAAATTTTTTATTTTTCTGTGTCTGATGAGGTAATTCCCGAACTGATTTCATTAATTTCCATCAGCAAGGTACGTTATATACTAGACTAGACTATACGCTCACTTAATTTTGCTAAGATATCTCACATATTAACCAATACAATATATGAGAAATAAAGCCCACCGTATTTTTGAAAAACCTATAATTACGTTTATTGGAGCTAGGAGATGTTATAACCCGATTTTAATAATTTTTGGAACAGAGACACACTATTAGAAGAAAACAATTTCCTCTGACTTACATTAAATTATCTGAGAGATTTGCCCATATTTTCGGTTAAAATTTACCCTTAGGCGCTGAGTTCAACATGTTCGATATATGGGGCCTTGACAAGTTTTAGTCCGTTTTCGACAATTTTGTCACAAGTGAAGCCAGAGCTGATATGCACTATTTGTGTAAAGTTTTATTCCGCTTTCTTCATTGGTTCATTATGTATGTATACATTATAGAGTGAAGAAATCAGATGGAATTCAAAATTTAGTTATAAGGAAAGTATTCGTGGTTGTGAACCGATTTTTATCCGTGTTATCAGGGTGGCAAGAAAATATTATACCGAATTACATTCGAATCGGTCGAGTAGTTCCTGAGATATGGTTTTGACTCATACATATGTGGGCGATGCGACGCCCATTTTCCATTTTGCAAAAAAATCTGAGTGTAGCTTCCTTCCGTAAAATTTAGTGTTTCTGACGTTTTTCGTCAGTGAGTTAACACACTTCTATGGGAGGTGGGCATGGTTATTATCCCATTTCAACTATTTTCATGGTGTGTGGTGGGCTACGTAAGATAACCGACTGCAGAAAGTTTGGTTTATATAGCTTGATTGGTTTGCGAGATATACACAAATAACCGATTTGAAGGCGGGGCCACGCCCACTTCCCCAAAAAAATTACATCCACATATGCCCCTTCCTAGTGCGATCCTTTATTCCAAATTTTACCTTTATAACTTTATTTATGGCTTAGTTATGACAGTTTATGTGTTTTTGGTTTTCGCCATTTTGTGGGCGATGGTCCGATTTCGCCCAAGTGCCAAGGAATACGTGTTCCAAGTTTCGTTAAGATATCTAAAATTTTACTCAAGTTACCCGTTGCATGGACAGACGGACGGACGGACGGACAGACAGACATCCGGATTTCAACTCGTATCGTCATCGTGATCATTTTGATATACATAACCCTATATCTAACTCGTTTAGTTTTATGACTTACAAACAACCGTTATGTGAACAACACCATAATAGTCCCTTAGCAACTTTTGCTGCGAGAGTATAATAATAGGAAATAATTCACAGAATACCGCGAAAACAGACATGCACCATCAATGGTTGAAAGGAGATTTGAAGAATTGATTACTCTGACATCGTTGACAATTAGAGACTCAAAAATTTTTTAAATTACAGTTCATATAGAGTTTAGAGGGCTTGAGGACAGTGTAGGTGCGAAATTTTAATGTGTTCATGTGCAAAGTGTTCTGCATACATAAATATAAACATATGTATGTATGTATATGTAAAACATATTTGGCAATGAACAAACGCTTAAATATCTCATTGAGAGAGCTATCCTCACGTACCACCAGCTACTCTTCCTTTCACCAACAAGCACTTTCAAAATTCTAATTGCTACATTAATTGAGTCGTTTGCAGTCAAGTCTACAACTTCCCTTTACAAATTGCTTTGACTACTGCCCTTGTTCCTTATTTGTGATCTTGAGAATGGCACTAAGTCGCGTAACGAGGTTTATGCAAACATAATTATAGAATGCGGTGCTCACAAGTAGGTTGCTGGTAGGGCAGTTAACACAGATAATAAAAAATGTGAAGTAAACGGCTTTTAGCACATACACATTTTTGCAAACATAAACAAGTATGTACCTACTATATAATTACTAAAATATTATATTATTGAGCCACTTATTATTAGTGAACAAATTTTAAACATTCAAACATTGCAATACGGTAACATAATAATTATTAACAAAATAACAATAATTATTATTATTTTTTCTATTAATATATACAGAGTTTTCAAGGCAGGAACATCCGTTCCCATTTTAAGTGAAATTATTATAAACCGTTTAAGGACAAAGTATAAATGAAGGCTGCATTTCACAGTATAAGCGTGTAAATATTAAACTTTCGTTTAACCCTGCATAGCCAATGATGATGATAGTCGTTTTTTAATGCATAAAATAAGATGTCGTTACTTATGGAAAAAAGTAGAACATAAGAAGTTTTGGTTTTTTTATTTCAGGAGATAACTTATAAAAGTGTAATTTTTAACCACTTTCAAAATATTTTATTCAAAAACTATTTTCTAAAAGTGATATTTAATCATGATTAAAAGATATACAAAATAGCGTTGGTTATGCAGGGTTAAATAAATATGTATGTATGTATATACTATCAAAACTAATTAGAGTATATAGCGTGTGCAGAAGTTGCGGTGTTGACCTAGTTAAATAGAGAATTGTTCATCCTGTTTTCTATGAATTGTTTTTCTTCACTTTGATTGTTTATCCATTATTTGAATTGAAACTGTTAAGAAAATAAAAAAAATGTTAACAAAGATAGATGAAAGGATTAAATTAAAGGCAATTAAATTAAGATGTAAAAGAGCAACTAGATACATTAATGAACGTCATCGTGGTTGGTTAACTTTTGCTCGCTTCAGTGATAACGCCATTTAACGGACTCCTTACTTACCCACCTTACTTGATTGCATACACAAGTACAAATATAGTATAGCAAACGGGTTCTAAATTACGTGACATCAAATCACTGAGTCCTATAGTCGCAGGCATTGTATTGTTGTTTTTATCCATATAAAAGCAATGGATAAATGAAACAGATTTTCTTTTAGACGTAGGTTTTTCCAAAGTGTATTCAACAAAGTGAACTAAGTAGTTGACATACCCGATTTTGACAATAAAATAGTAAACAATTCATGTATTTATTTACATTAACCCGTCTTTTTTATCTTGAACAATATAATATATATTGATAAAATTGTTTGCAATTTTTCAGTTGGAGCACAAAACATTAGTAAATTGCTTCCTTGAGTTGTTTTGCATAAGCAGAAAGTATTCGGCATATTCTTTTATTAATTTAAAAAATATTATTTTTTTTTGGTTTGAAATTTGTTTACTTTTGAATTTCAAAATTTAAATTTTTGACTAAATGTAAGGGTTAAATCAATGGCAACAAACATGTCAAATTCGGGTAAAAATTAAATGCCACTGAGTTCTGTAGTCGCAAGCATTGTATTGTTGTTTTGATCCATATAGGCAAAAAGAAAATGAAACATTTTTTCTTTTAGACGTGGGTTTTTCAATGTTTTTTTTTATATCTGCTATTTGATTTATACTCCGTTTGTCATTTCATAATGAACTGGCTTACACCGGTACAATATTTATTTGCTGCAAATTTTAATGTTTTACATATAATATTTCGCCCTAGAATCTTGGTTAGAGCGCTAGCACAGAGGGATACAATATGAACTTTTCGAAAAATTAGTCTGATGGATTCAGATAAAATTATATAACTCTAAAGTCAATCAATTCCTTACGTGCCGATCAATAATTCATTGATTAACAGTAAAAAATAATATTCTCCGAATGATAAATTAAATAATTTTAAAAGCAGTATAGCTATTATCTTAGCTACTATATCGGATCATGCGTATGACTCGTTTTATATATGTGATATATTTATATGTAATAGTGAGTACGGGAAATAGATCACGGTCTAGTCCATCACTTGTTGGTTAATAAGTGAGATATCTTAGCAAAATTAAGTGCCTGTATAGTCATAGGCATTATATAACTCGATGTCGAAAATTTTGAAATCGGTACAGGAATTACCCATGTGGGCTGGGGCTTCATAATATATGTAACGATTTTCGTTATTCTAGTGGACTAATAAAATACAATTATTAAATTTCGAGAGATAGTTTTTCACCGACTTTTCATTAAAATTAAAAATTTAAAAAGTTTTTATGATTAAATTCCTAAGAACATCTCAAATACAATGTCGTATGGTGTCCGATTTCTCCTTTCAATTTTTGTCATTTTGATTCGAACTCTCAAAATATGTTCATATGTTCTGCTAGTTATGTGGAGCTACACCCAAAAAAACGTTTAACAAACTTTTATTGGATGAGATTTCAGCTCAGAAGTCACATGGAATTTCTGCTTTTGAGTACTCGTCTGTGCAGTTGTGAAATGAAAATAGCAGAGGAGTTGTGAACACCACTTATCCTCAAAATAACGGTCATACTAGTTTCAGCTTTTACACAACTTGAGTCAGTCCAATCATACTCTGAAATTGGCACACTCAATTAGAGATGAGTGCATCGGTACATTCCTCAATGCAGGAAGAAATACAGCACAAGTGAATGCCAACAGTTAAATTTTGCTGTACACATTTTTGGTTGATATTTACAAAGGGCCACTAATTGAACTCTGAAAGAGCTTTTCGCCCACATAGGATACCGAGGAAGCAAAGTGATAGATAGATTTGGCAATATGACACGAACAGCAGTTTCTGCCGTGGAAACACATACATATGTATATATGAATGCCTGGTAAATGTGCTTTTGCATATATATATGCGAGTTTTGTTGAAATGATGACAATTTGATTTTCGAATACCTGTCAGTCATTCGGGACATTACAAACAGCAAAAAATATCTTTGAGCTATTAAAGATATTTTTGTGTATAAAAAAATTAATAACAAAAACTAAAGTTCGGGCTTTACTTTCACACTTAAACATAAAATAGCACCATCAAGTTTTGTATAATAAAGGACATAACGACTAACCTAGAAACCCCAGGTACAACTCCAAGCAATGAACTCATTTAACCATTCACATTAAATAAAACTGAGTGATCTGAAACTTTCAGAAATTTAATTTATAACTTCTATTCAGCAAAAGTTACGCAAAATGTTATGTTGACGGATTTTTTTTTTCAATAAATTCAACATAAAAACGGAGGAACATATGTATATGCATGTACATAAATCTCCACATGCTTGACCTCAAATCGCAGTGGTATTGTTGGTTTTATAGCACTTGCTGGATGATTTATTTCCTACTCCACTGAGTAATCAATACTTCAATTTATCCTCATCCACAGGCGATTCCCTCTAATACTAATATCAGTAATCGACTAGACCACACCACACCCACTCAATAGTTGGTGACCGCTACACAACGGATGTGTAGCAACTGCACCCAAACAGATAAGGACGAATTGGGCGAAAACACACAATCGCAAACTTTAGAAGCAGCCCAAACCTATTCCATTGACTACTAATTGCTGTTAAATCTACATACTTACATATATTCACTTCTATACGAATTCGAAAATATAGCAATTGCACTGATAAGGTATTACCAAAAAATATATATATAGGTAGCCTTATTTAATACCGATCCATACCAAAGTCCACCGTACCATCTTTAGTGAAAAATTTCACTCTGTTTTTTAAATCTGTCATTTTCAATAAAACAAGCAAAGCTGAGCGCAACGCTGATGCATGCTAGAAATAAGTGTCAAAGCTGTGCGCATACATTTTCATACGAAATTACACAGTTAGCGCAGAGTGGAAGTTGACCGAGGAAGAGCGTAACGCTGATAAACGCGAGAAAACCAGTTTGGAGTGTTTTTCGGCGCTGAAACTTATTTATTCACTTCATTTTTGCAGTTTTAAGTACAAATATGTACATATGTGATTATCTTGATACTTTTTAAATTTGGTAGAAAGGATCGCACTAGGAAGGGGCATATTTAGATGTAATTATTTTGGGGAAGGGGGCGAGGCCACGCCCACAAATAGGTTTTTTTATATATCTCGCAAATCGGATAATAACCACGCCCACCTCCCATACAAAGATTATGTAGAAAATTACGTTAACTCAAAAACCTAACTCACTAACGACTCATAAACCCTAACTTTTGCAGAAGCAATGGAAGAAGGAAGCTGTACTCAGATTTTTTACAAAATGAAAAATGGGCGTGGCGTCGCCCACTTATGGGTCAAAAACCATATCTCAGGAACTACTCGACCGATTACAATGAAATTCAGGATATAATACTTTCTTGACACTCTGATAACACGGATGGAAAATTGACAAAATCGGTTCACAACCACGACTACGTTCCATATAACTCAATTTTGCATTCCATCTGATTCTTTCACTTTTAATAGTGTGTCTCAGTACCAAAAATGGCTAAAATCGGTGCATAACTTCCCCTAACTCGTATATACCTAACTATAGGTTTTTCAAAAATACGATGCGCTTAATAGTGAAATCGGTTCAGGAATTGCAACTGTGTTCGAAATAATAGCAGTGACCAATCAAAATTTAAATAAGTGAAATTATTACACTTAAAAACTTCTAGTCATGTAATTTTTTTATGCAGAAACATGGGCCTAAATATTGAGAATCTGAGTTTAAATTGATATTTGATACAGTTATCATATTCATGGAGTACCGTTATTTTTTCTGCAACGTAGTTGTTTTTTGTTGTGATTAATAATATCAGTATTGAGCATTTCACTTTAAAAACCAATTTATTGATTATAATAAAACAAAATAAAGTTTAAATAATTAATACATAGTCGAATTACTATCGTTGGATACAATCGCTGCACATCTCCAAGGCATGGAGTCCATAAAATGCCTACGTTTCTCGAGAGGAATGGCCTTGCGCATCTTCCTCATAATACTCCATAAGTGCTTCGAATTTGATGGGAGTTTTTTTCTCTACAGCTTCATTAACCTCTGCCCAAAGATTCTCACTTCAATTAAGGTCAGATGATTGAGCCGGGTAAACCATAACCTTAAATCCATGTGAATTAAACACATTGACTGCCTGATGGCATTCTAAGGGTAGTTGTCATGTTGATAGACCCTTTTTTGTGCGATTTTCGATTCAGCGTATGGGAGCATAGTCGGCTCAATATTTCCACGTACATTTTAGCATCCATGTTCCAATATAACGGACCTATACCGTAGTAAAAGAAGCATTCCAATAGGTTGATTTAACAAACCCATGTTACACGCTCGGAAAACAAATCTAGGATAAAATACTTTAGTTACTTGGTGTCACATAAATGATATGCCACTGAATCTTAAAAAATGTAAAACGATGTGCTTTTCCCGTAGATCTGTTGATCCTTCTCCCTATGTAATAAATAACTTCAGTTTAGAGCAAGTATCTAGCTTTGTTGATTTAGGAGTTACTATGGACCCTAAACTAAATTTTAATTCTCATGTAAATTCAATTGTTTTAAAAGCTAAAGGTGTTCTTAGCTTTGTTAAACGTTGGTCTAAAGAATTTAGTGATCCGTATATTACTAAAACTCTTTTTACAACATTGGTAAGACCTATATTGGAGTATGGTTCTGTGGTATGGAATCCTAGCTACAATACCCATTCTGATAAGTTAGAGTCCGTTCAAAAACAATTTTTACTCTTTGCTTTAGGTCACTTACACTGGGATTCAAGATTGAATCTTCCTCCGTACACTAGTCGCTTAAAACTTATAAATCTACCTACACTCACTAGTCGTAGGGAAATGCTAGGTATAATATTTCTAGTAAAACTTCTGAATGGTTCTGTTTGTAGCTCTTTTCTTTTGTCTGATATCAAGTTCAATGTCCCATTTCGTTCATCTAGGCAGTTTATACCATTACTTTTAAAATCTTCGAGAACAAATTTTGAGTTAAACGAACCATTCCGTCAAATATGTTATGATTTTAATTCTCATTCCAGCACATTTGACCTGTCTGATTCGATCTTTAGCATTAAAAAAATTTGTCTTCGCTTAATAAGTAACATTAAACATTTTTTAACCTTTTGCTTTTGTAAATTTAAATCTTAGCTGTTGAAATTTTTCTTTCTGTAGCTGAGCAGTTTGAGATCTCGACGCTTAAAAACTCTTGCCTTTCATAAATAAATAAATTAAGATTTTCCTGGCCCTTATTGATGTTCTCGGGAACAAAATAAAACAATTTTCGTTCCGTCGGACTACAATATCTTGCGTAATTTTTCGACTGGCCAACGCAGGTGCTCTTCAGTAATTTGAACTGTGGCTTGCAAATGCCGCGGTTCTAGTAAAGTCACTTTCTTTGGGCTCCTGCCGAAAAATGTTACCTGTTTTTAACTCTTGACTTATTGTGGACTCAATTACACTAAGATTTAACCAGTCTTTAGTTTTTTTTGGTATAAATTCGCTTTTCTCGTGACAAACCCACAACTGTTCTCAACCATGGCCGCGAAAAAGTTCAATTTCTTCCCCTTGTTTCAGGATTTGGTTTAAATTTTTGTGCATTCAGATGCGTATTGACACAACATCCGACGAAATTTTCAATCATTCTCCTTTAGAAAAGTTTTTGCTACGTCCCATTTTCTTAAAATAAATGCGTTTACAAATTTAAGAGCGACTTCAATATAAATTTTCGCATTTCAATCAAACTATTTAAAATAATCCAAAAAAACCAACTACGTTGCACAAAAAATATCGGTATTCCATTTATATGATAACTGTGTCAAATATCAATTTAAACCAGAGGTGG
Source organism: Zeugodacus cucurbitae (assembly GCF_028554725.1). Classification (NCBI taxonomy): domain Eukaryota; kingdom Metazoa; phylum Arthropoda; class Insecta; order Diptera; family Tephritidae; genus Zeugodacus; species Zeugodacus cucurbitae. Next base: position 27,322,136 of record NC_071669.1, read on the forward strand.
GCAGAAGTTGATTTTCCTATGCACGCGTGCATAGGGCCTCTGCTGCGACGAGCAGCACAAAATATTACGCTATTTATAGCGTAACGAACGAACGAACGAACGATCGGTAGCCCTCGGCACAATGAAGACTGAATGCTATCATACCAGTGGCTATGGGAAAGCAAAACAGTCGCATGCAAACCAGAGATAAAGAGATGTACAACTCTCATATCACTGGAAGTGAGAGCGCAATTGTAAACGTCAAAACCACCTAAACTTTGACAGTTTGTCGAGATGAGGAGGTTTTGACGTTTCGCAATTGGGAAACTGGAAAGGCCAGATTGAAATGTTGCAAAAAAAATAATGCGATGGAGACATTTTTAGCCGCCTTGCAAGATCACTAATAAGAACTTAAAACAATAAATATCAATGAAAACGCGTAATTTAAAAGTGGTTTAAGAATATTTTTGTGAATTGCAGCATCGAGAAACTAATTTTTCATGGAAAATTATAAAAGAAATTGATTTATTTTCAGTTGACACTTAATAATTGACCATATTTATTACTGAAACTTCGAAAACCGGCTATTTTAATATACCATTTTATCGCTAAATGAAATTGAAATAAGTTATTTTATATTAAACATTCAGTATATAATAATTTTTAACCATAATAAATGTTGGGTATTTTTATTAAAATGCCCAAAAATTAGTATTTTGTCTGATCTGGTAATAATGCAAAATGTTATAAAAAACGCAAATTTTGAGGCGCTCTCACACTGGAATAAGTTGGACATCCCTTTATCCCTGATGCAAACACTTGTTCAAGCAACACCACGCTGCGCTATTTCAAATATACAGTGAGAGCTAACAATGTTTATGCGCGAATGGGAAGAAGATTTTTTCTTTATAGAAAATTTGGATGGAAGAGCACAATGTCTTATTTGTAACGACATTGTTGGTGGCAATTCTAAATTTTGTTTAAGCCGACATTATTTCTCTTGCCATACAAATTTTAAATTTTTTACTGGAGGTGAGCGGAAGCTAATGCTTTTGCAATTGCAAGCACAATTTTTTTAAAATTCATTGCAAATGATAATAATAATGATACTGAAACTGAAACTGATAATGGTAAAAATAATAATAAAGATATTGATTTGCCTTTAATAAAGGCATCTTTTACTGTTGCGTTGGCTTTGGCAAAGCAGTGTCGCCCATTTGAAGATGGCCTTTTTTCTTAAATTTGTCTTCAAAAGACCTACGAAGGAGAAATAGACATAGATAGTCTTATTAAATAATAATAATAATAATAATAATAATAATATAATAATATAATATAATAATGATAATAATATAATAATATAATAATGAGATAATAAGAATAAAAAGTAATAACAATAAATAATAATCAAGAATAGCACATTAGCTCAGTGTACACTGTTGCTGTGCCGAACGACATGCTCAACTTCGTGCTTTCGCTGCTTCACACACAAATAGTAATAGTATGCGTGTACAAATGTAACAATATGTGTGAGAGGTGGGCACCTCTGATTTAAACCAATGTTGTCCAACGTGACTGTGTGCACGTTATGCTTGTGTTGGTTATTAGCGTACATTCGGAAAGCTACGAGCAGACAACACGAATACGGAATAGTGCGTACAAATAAGTAAACGTACTTTTTAAAAATTACGGTTAACTAAATTATCTATATTTATTTCTTTATTATATTGCTTAATTCTAATGAGATCAGAAATGTGATTGTTTGATAGTATAGCTGTGAATTTAATTTTAATAAAATTTTCTTTTGTAATTATCAAGAAGACTTTTTCGGGCGTCTCCCTCGATATTCACAAGATTTTTGTGACAACGTTCATAATGTCTTTTTATATCATGTTTGCTACAACGCTTTATTTTTTTATAACAAATTAAGCATTCTGCATGCTTATTATTGTTCTCAATAAAAAAAATAACATTTCCCAAATTTGTTGGAACATTTTTAGTGCGTTCTGTTTTCTAGCGTCAACTGATCGCAAAATTCTGCTTTGCTTGCCTACGAAGTTGAATACAGTAGAACAACCGTGCTTTCACAGACACTTGTCGCGACATGTTGGTTTGAGGTGTCTGGCTTGTCCGTGCGCTATTGTGCGCATAGGCCGTCGACAACGTTGATTTAAACACAGATTCCCAATATTTAGGCCCATTTTTCTGCATAAAAAAATTACATGGCTAGAAGTTTTTAAGTGTAATAATTTCACTTATTTAAATTTTGATTAGCCACTGCTATTATTTCGAACACAGTTGTACCCCAGCCCTCATTTACTATATATGCTGATTTTCGTTATTCTATTGGACTTTTTTGCTTAATATATGGGTCAAATTGTGTGTTATCTTAAAAAATCTATATCAATAAATTACGAGAGTATAAAATGTTCGGTTGCACCCGAACTTAGCCTTTTCTTACTTGTTTTAATTTAAATTTGAATTAAATAAATTGAGTTCGAAAATTTGTTTAATAAAATAATAATATAATACTAAAAAATATATATGTATATAATTATAGATTAAAATCAAGAGTGTAATCAAATATAAATTGTTTTATATTTAAAAAGCTTTTGCGAATATCGTATTAAATCAGTATACAAATATTAAAAGATTAAAGAGCAAAAGTACACATGTATGTACATATGTACGTGACGTGTAACAACTATAAAAGTGTGGGCCATCTAAATTTAATATTTTTTCATCGGAAATCACAACATCAACCATCTCAGTTGTCCACTGCATGGGTTTCCGGGTGAAGTCTAAGTGCACTTGTTTGTGATGAGGCTTCAAGCAGACTTGCACACCGGTTTCTTCTATTTTAACTAATTTCTGTTATGTAAAATGTGAGCAATAAGCCTGGTTGTCACTGGAAAATCCAAATTATCTTGTATATTATGTGGAGTTCAAAACATGTTTAGTGGTTTGATTTTTAATTTGATTTATCTGGCGAATATTAAGTTTTACATTGCCCTTCGTTGGACTTTACACGCCAAAATTTTTACGCTTTTTTTTTTTAAATTGCTCACGACTCATCTGAACTTTCACTTTTGTGCCCGATCTCCAGGTTTCAATAACCTTCCTTATGGTAAATATTGATTTGAGCTGTTTTGTGTCACCGAGGCATTATTCCCCTGTATTCGCGATATAATCTTAAACATGTATATAGTGATAAAACAATTTTACTCTTTAATTAACCTAAAGATTATAATGCCATATTATAATAATAATTTTGTAAAATAACATGATTTAATAGCAAAGAAAATTAATGAAATTTTGTAATTTTTTCGTGTTTCTGACCCTAACCCTTAAACGAATAAAAATAATATTGAAATTAAAAATATTGCTCTTAAGGTTTGAACATTTTTTGTTAAACCCAACGACAGATCGTAGCACCTTATTTTAGTAGAAAAAAAGTTTAGTAGTTAGAATTATCAAGTACTACAAAGATTCTCAAACGAAAAAGGCATACGCGTTAGTGCTATTAGTAGTTGAGGGTTATAGACCTTTGAGATTAAAGAGTCATTTAGTTTATCTATACTTCTATACTAATATTATAAAGAGGAAAGGTTTGTTTTTTTGTTTGTTTGTCTCGAATAGGCTCCGAAACTACTGAACCGATTTGAAAAATTCTTTCACCGTTGGAAAGCTATACTATCCCTGAGTGACATAGGCTATATTTAGTTAAAACAAGTAAGGAAGGGCTAAGTTCGGGTGTAACCGAACATTTCATACTCTCGCGATTTATTTATTTAACTTTATTTATATTATATAATACACAATTTGACCCACATATTCGTCATATATATTGTAGAAAGTCCATTGAAAGTTGGAAACCCTAATATTAGGTTAGAAGTACCGAGGTCCTCATGTTCGATATATGGGGCCTTGACAACCTATGGTCCGATTTCGGTGATTTTTAGAATGAGGCTGACACACTATAAACGTTATATTTGTGCAAAGTTCTGCATCAATAAATTTACTAGTGCTTACTTTATATATTGTAAAGTAAACGATTCAGATCGTCTTAAATTTCTGGTATATAGGAAGTAGGCGTGGTTGTGAAGCGATTTGGCCTATTTTCAAAACATATCATTGTATGTAAAGAAACTATTACAAACCAAGTTTCATTGAAATCGGTCGAGTAGTTCCTGAGATATGGTTTTTGACCCATAAGTGGGCGATGCCACGCCCATTTTCCACTTTGTAAAAAATTCTGAGTGCAGCTTCTATCTGCCATTGCTTATGTGAAATTTAGTATTTCTGACGTTTTTCCTTATCGAGTTAACCCACTTTTAGTAATTTTCAACCTAACCTTTGTATGGGAGGTGGGCGTGGTTATTATCCGATTTCTTTCATTTTTGGACTGCATTAAGAAATGGCTAAAAGAAACGACTGCAGAAAGTTTGGTTTATATAGCTTTATTGATTTGCGAGATACATACAAAAAACCTATTTAAGAGCGGGGCCACGCCCACTTCCCCAAAAAAATTACATCCACATATGACCCCTCCTAGTGCGATCCTTCATACCAAATTTTATAGCTATTTTCCAAAGCTTTATTTATAGCTTAGTTATGGCACTTTAAGTGTTTTTGGTTTTCGCCATTTTGTGGGCGTGGTGCCAAGGAACACGTGTTCCAAGTTTCATTAAGATATCTCAATTTTTACTCAAGTTACAGCGTGCACGGACGGACGGACAGACAGACATCCGGATTTGAACTTTTCTCGTCACCCTGATCATTTTGATATATATAACCCTATATCTAACTCGTTTAGTTTAGGACTTAGTTTTAGGACCAACCGTTATGTGGACAAAACTATAATACTCTCGTAGCAACTTTGTTGCGAGAGTATAAAAAATAGGGTTCCTTACCAAAACTCCGATAATGTAAAAAAAATACCAAAAAACTTTCTTTAATCGCGAATGCTGCGAAAACGATTGGAGATATAACAAAGTGATGTACTACAATTTTGTAGAACTTATCATTATCTACAAAAATCATCATATCTCTAACTATTATAGTTTTGTCACTATAAGCGATTTTATATAAGAAAATTTATTAAAATACCACTACTTGAAAAGGCTCTTTATTTGTACCTTAAATTCTTATCGAAATAAATGATTTATTATTTAAGATCGCTTCTTTATATAACTTTTTGAATTATTAGATTCTGGCATTCCATTCCAAAGATATCAGGAGTTCAAAATTTTGAAAACCCGCTCGGCGGCTAACTATGCGTTGTATGTACAGTTGTAGGCGTCACTCGGGAACGGTGTTACGGGAGGGTGTTAAGATCACTCGCGCGGTCGATACTCTACTGAATGGTCCTGTGCGGAATTAAAAAAATTGTCGCTTGATAATAATATAATATAAAAATTAATTGCTGTTCGTTTGTGCCGCAAAAATTTTAATCTTGAAATATTCGTGGAAGGCCATAAAAAGATTAGAAAGTGAGTAAATATGGAAAAATTGCGAGGAAGATAATAAGAAGAGAATTTTATTCGAGATGACAAGAAAAATATAAAAAGAGAAAACAAAAAAATAATATTTTGAAAGTTGTCATTGTTGCTTTGTTAAAATATGTTTGTTATTGTTCAATTGTATAAGGTTGTGTCGATAGTCCAAAACAATTTCTAACAAATAAGGAAAGGCTAAGTTCGGGTCCAACCGAACATTTTATACTCTCGCAATTTATTGATGTAATTTTATTAAGATAACATACAATTGTACCTATATATTCGACATAAAGTCCAATAGAAAATCATCATATGTAGTATATGAAGGCTGATGTAATTCCAGAAACAATTTCACTCATTTTCACCACCAAGGTTAATAAGCAAACAAACGGCACATTCGGCCTTGAAATTACTCCTAAATTGCAAATGAACGAAACACCAGTGGGCAAAATCGCCAAAAATAGCGCTATAACGAAGATTTTCCAAATATTCAAGAAGGCGACAAATAAAGAATCGCCAATTAAAAACTAACATTTGAATGTTTTTGCAACAATATAATAAGAATACGTCCGTTCTTTTCGAATGTAACTTTATTAATCATCGTAAATTACAATTCTTAAAACTAAGAGTATATTACAATGAGCTTAAAACTAGTGTGAGAGCAAAAATGTGTATTGTTGTTATTTACAGAGAAAGTCCTTATTGGAAAGATCAGTTTGCAAGTGAGTAAATAACGAAATGGAATGAATATATGTGAGAGGCTAAATAGTAGATGTAAATAAAGATTGCAATTATAAATGTATGTTGTTAGTAGTGGGAGCATTGGTATATGACTCCTCCATCCCTAAGACATTTGCGTCCTCGCAAATCAAAATGTGTTTACATGTTTACTTATTATGTAAATAAATATAGTTTCTTAATTCAATAAATGTAATTATTTATACTATTCTTGAAAATTGTATCGTCTTTTTAGTTGAGTTTTATAATATTTTGTTTTACGGTTGTTTGAATCGTCGATAACATAGTTTCCATTTCTAGTATAATCAACAAGTTTTTTATACATATTTAGGCTTATTTTTAGGAATTTGTCTATTACGTACAATATTATCTAGCAATTCTTTCGGTTCATGATCTCTATTTTTGTTCAATTTCTCAATCCTTTCAATTTTTTGTTTTTCGTACAACTTGCTTAACTCTTCAATAGACTCTTTATTGAAATTCTTTATTATAAAATCAATAGGCCTCATTTTTGTTGTTGTATGAAATGTATTATTATAAAAAGTAAAAATTTTAAAAAGTTTTTCTTCTAAATCCAAATTTTTATTTTCTTTGTCAGCTTCCATTAACCTTAAATGTTCATTCAAAGTCCCATGAAGTCGTTCTACGTCTGAGTTTCCAGTTTTTAAATATGCAGTAGTAGTAAGCACTTCAATATTCTGTTCCTTTAAAAACAAACGTACTGCACTGTGTAGAATACACCTGTCATCGTCAAACACGATTTTGTTCATTTTACCCAAAAATAGTATTCTTTGCTTTATAGCAGCTAAAATTGCTATCCAATTTCTATCATTAATTTTATGAAAAGTGGCATATTTTGAAAATTTGTCGAAAGTTGTAAAGTACATTGTATTTCTGTATGGAAACCAAATATCTATATGTACAATGTCATTAAAATGAGTGGGCGTTTCCGTAACTTGATATGGAGTTTTAAGTGGTTTTCTATCAAACTTGGCTATTTGACAAATCGAACCATTATTAACTACATATGTTATTAGCTTAAATAATTTGGGATAAAAGTATTGAGTTTTCAATTCAAGGTATACTTCTTGTATGCCCCTATGATTGTTACGTAAATGCTCTTTTTCTATGATTGTTAATATTTCAATTTTATCTGTAATTTCATTTAGTTCAATGTTTGATCTGTATAGTTTTATATTGCTATTTTCAAAGAAATTTACGTACAAATACTGGAATTTTATAAACAGCTCATTATTTTCGCAATAAATACATATAACACCTTTATTTGTCAGACATTTTTCCAAAATACTTTTTAGATCTGATTTGTTAGTTACTGTTATATGAGTTTGGCACTTTTTATTTATAATTTTTAAATAATATTTTTCCTGTTGGCCATACTCTAAATAAATTTGATTTTTATAGCAATTGATACACCTTTCAGTTATAAATATGTATTTTAAATTATCTTCTAATGCGCTATGCACAGTTGCATCTACTGACATACCATTTTGGTATTCTGCGTTTTTACTCTCATTGTCACTATTTTCAATATTATTATATATAACTTTATCTACGATATTATCATTATTTGTGTCAAAATATCTGCTTAAGGTGTCCGCAAAAGTATTATCTTTTCCTTTAATATATGTTATTTCAAAGTTATATTCATTAAGCAGAATTTTCCACCTCTGTAATTTCTTATTAGGCTCTTTAATATTATGTAACCAAATTAAAGGCTTGTGATCCGTTTGTATTAAAAATTTTCGGCCATATAAGTAAGTTCGAAAATGTTTCACCGACCAAACAAGGGCTAAAGCTTCTTTCTCTATAGTGGAATATCGAATTTCATGATCCGACAAAGTTCGAGATGCATAGCAAATTGGATGACTATTTTGACTTAAAACAGAGCCAATTGCAAATTGGGAAGCATCCGTTGTGAGTATGAATAATATCCTGTCATACCAATAAATTGCCTTATTTCTTTAATATTCGTTGGCGGTTTCATTTTTTCTATGGATGATATCTTTGAGGGGTCTGGTTTTATACCTTCCCTCGACACGACATGTCCCAAAAACTTAGTTGTATAACCAGCGAATTGACATTTGTGCAACTGAATTTTTAAATTAGAAGCACGCAAAGTGTTGAAGATCTTTTTAATAGATATAATATGTTCATCAAAGCTGGTGGAAAATATTAATATGTCATCTAAGTAGACAACACATATTTTGTTTATATGGTCTCTTAAAACATAATTAATAAGCCTCTGAAATGTTGCAGGTGCTGTTTTGAGGCCAAAAGGCATTCTCGTAAATTCGTAATGACCATCAGCTGTTGAAAATGCCGTCTTTGCTCTATCATTAGGGTGTACCTCAATCTGGTGAAAGCCTTTCGCCAGATCAATAGTACTAAAATAACAGCATTTTCCCAATTTGTCAAATATGTCATGCATATTTGGAATTGGGAACTTATCATCTATCGTTTGCTCATTCAGCTTGCGATAATCAATAACTACTCGCCACTGTGGTTTACCGTTTTTATCTGCCTTTTTGGGCACAACCCATAATGGCGAATTATATGGACTATTACTGGGTACGATTATTTCTTGCGCTAACATTTCTTTTATCTGACGATCTACCTCCGCGCGATGTACCACCGGATATCTATAAAGACGACTGTATATTGGAGTATCACTTTTTGTGATTATCCTATGTTTAATTTCAGTAATAAAAGGCAAGTTTTCCCCTTCCTTATAAAAAATATCTTGGTAATTATTTAAAACCATCCTCAAAACTTCTTCATCTTTTGGGTTTAAATGTTTTGCAAACTCTACAACTGAGTTGTTGTATCATCTGTTAATAGTTTTCTGTTTTTATAATCAATTATTGAATTTAAATTTAATAAAATATTATTCCCTATGATACCGTCGAAATAGTTGTGAAATGGATATATATATATATATATTTGGCGTAGGAACCGCTTTAAGCGATGATAGCCGATTCCACCAGAGCGCGCCACTCATTCCTCCTTTTTGCTTTTTGGCGCCAACTGGAAACACCAAGTGAAGCCAGGTCACTTTGCACTTGGTCTTTCCACCGGAGTGGAGGTCGTCCTCTTCCGCGGCTTCCTCCAGCGGGTACTGCATCGAATACTTTCAGAGCTGGAGTGTTTTCTTCCATCCGTACAACATGACCTAGCCAGCGTAGCCGCTGTCTTTTTATTCGCTGAACTATGTCAATGTCGTCGTATAAATCGTACAGCTCATCGTTCCATCGTCTGCGGTATTCGCCGTTGCCAATGTTTAGAGGACCATAAATCTTGCGCAAAACCATTCTCTCGAAAACCCCAAGAGTCGTCTCATCGGATGTTGTCATCGTCCACGCTTCAGCGCCATACATCAGGACGGGAATAATGAGCGACTTATAGAGTTTGATTTTGGTTTGTCGAGAGAGGACTTTACTTTTCAATTGCCTACTCAGTCCAAAGTAGCACCTGTTGGCAAGAGTGATTCTGCGTTGGATTTCAAGGCTGACATTGTTGGTGTAGTTAATGCTGGTTCCCAGATAAACGAAATTATCTACAACTTCAAAGTTATGACTGTCAACAGTGATGTGGGAGCCAAGACGCGAGTGCGCCGACTGTTTGTTTGATGACAGGAGATATTTCGTCTTGTCCTCATTCACCACCAGACCCATACGCTTCGCTTCTTTATCTAGTCTGGAAAACGCAGAACAAACGGCGCGGTTGTTGCTTCCGATGACATCAATATCATCGGCATACGCCAGAAATGGATATTCTATAAAATTCACAAAATAGTTATTTTTCTTAAATTCCAATGATCAGGATTTTCATTATTCTGCGAACTATTGCAGATTGGTCACTTTCTTGGAGGCAACCACAGTTTTCGTACTTCTTTATTATGTCGTTACCTGCTACTGTTTCTTTTAAAACCTCTTCGACGTTGGGTTCGTTGTTTGGGGATGTTGAACGTGTGCTTGCAGAGCTCAGCCAGCTTCGAATGGATGAAAGGTTTGTTATAGTTCTATCACCACTGCAGAACGTGAGCATATCGAACTAGAAAGACATTAATATAAATAATTTATAAGCGTGTTATAAATGTGTGCGAAACCCTCAATGTGAAAATTTAAACGGAAGTTACGCCGAATTTTTAAAATGATTTGCTTACATTATTTTCTAAACGCCATTTTTGCAAGTTATACCGGAACTTAATTTTGTCCAATTAGTTCTCTGGCATTAAAATTTCGTCAATGTCGTGGGAATGGATCATCTGCAAAATTGCTACACTCTTTAAACCACATCTATTGAACCACATCATTTGACGACAAATCCCACGAACACAATAAATTAATTAACTGTTCTTCACTATCCAAAATTACTACGGACTCATTGTCGACATTTTTCGTTGTAGGGGACTCATCTCCCAACGGACATTGCTCGGCAAATAACGACAGCTCAGTTGATGGTATCCTCCTCCTCTCCTCACTCATAGTGTAAACTAAAATGCACAAAAATTGTTTTTAAACATATATTTTTGTTGAAATAAATGTGTATATAAACCATAACATACCTGCAGAGTAGACTTTTCGCAAATGTCGTCTTTTATATAAAAGAAATCACTGTGGAAGTCCCTTTTAAACAGCCTCCGTAAGCAGCGGCCGATGCGGCAGGCACACTAATGCAAATGCAAACTATGAAAGCTCCTTTTGCGCAGCTTCACTAAACGCGAAATGTCTTGAAGTAATCACTTTCACTTAAATTAATACTTTCAGCACATATATTTACCTATAAAACCCAAATTAAAGTATTTGCGCACGCAACACGTGTTTCTGTTAGAATGATCGATGGAAAAATGTAAGCGTTCCCTCTCATCGTATCGAGAAACAGTAAAATTAAATGCGAAATGGTTGTGACAAATACTTTTACATTTAAAAAACTGTAATCAAAAGAAAATTAAATACGAAACCTTTAAAACAACTATTTTTATAGTTAGTTATAGCGGGTTTTTTTTTCAGTGTAGGTACACTTCTTTATTCATAGTGGAGTCTATAAACTCCAATCGAGCAACGCCTGCAGATGACATACACCCCCAAATCATTACATGACCGCCACCATGTTTTACTGTTGCGCGTAAATTTTTTGTTTGGAGCTCAGTATTTGGTTTCCGCCATACGTATGCTTTACCATCTGACGCAAAAAGATTAAACTTGCTCTTATCGGCGAAAATAACCGTATTCCAAAAAGCATTGTCCTTGTTTAAATGGTCATTTGCGAACTGTAAACGGGCTTTTTTATTTTTCTTATCTATAAAAGGCTTATTCCGTGCTGTTCGCCCATGAAAATTGGAATCCCTTAATATTCTGCGCACAGTTTCTGGATGACATTTTTTGCCGAGAAACATTTCAACATCTTTGGTCACCGCTGGAGCACTTAACATTGGTTCTTTTTTAATCTTTTTTGAAATCCACCTCTCATCCGTTTCATTAAAAATTTTATTAGGAGCCTTTCGACCCTTGTTATGCACGGGATTTTCACTTACAAAGCGATGAATTATATATTGAACTGTAGATGAACTTAAATCAACCAATTCAGCAATTTATTTTTGCGTTTTTCCACTTTGAAAATGTTTAATAACTAATTCGCGTTTTTCAATTGAAGTGCGTGGACCCATGTTGATATACCGCGTAATTGCAACTGATCTGCATTGTTTTTAGAGCATAAACTGCTTCTTAAGTATTCATAGTTCACACTTTGATTTACCGTTAGTTTTCTGCATCCGTTATTTCCATGTATCACATGAACGAAAATCAACACACGAAATAAGCTGTGACTCATGAATTATGAGTGTTTTTGGTTTTTGTTTAATAAAAGATTGAATTTGAATACTTTTGTAAATTTATTTACATGTTTTGTATTTAAAACTAAATTATCAATATAATTGCATCATTCGTTCATTTAGTTCAGAGCAAAAAATATTAATTTCATATCAGTTTTACCAAAATTGATGCTTACACGAAATAAGCTGTGAGCCACTGTAAATTTATTGATATTAAATTAATTTTAAATTATTTCATAATCAATTACGAGATATACCAAAGCCAAGTCGAATAGGAACTACTTTTCTCATTTCGATTTTTCTATTGGATTTGTTTGTTCGCCAAAATTGTTAAAGAAACATCTTCTTGACTGGCGTAGACACCGCTTACGCGGTTATAGCCGAGTCCAAAACAGCGCGCCACGCATCTCTCCTTCTGGCAGTTTGGCGCCAATTGGTTATTCCAAGCGAAGCCAGGTCCCTCTCCACCTGGTCCTTCCATCGGAGTGGAGGTCTCCCTCTTCCTCTGCTTCCACCAGCGGGTACTGCATCGAATACTTTCAGAGCTGGAGCACCTTCATCCATTCGAACAACATGTCCTAGCCAGCGTAGCCGGTTAAAGAAACATATCATGTATAATTTTTTGCTTTGTGTAAAACCTTTATAAGGGTACAAAGATCCAAATAAAATGCATAAGAAAGCATGCGATTGCAAATAACTGTAAGTTTTTGCTCTCTTATTATCCTATATTTTAATGTCTCGTGCGACATCAAAAAACAACACTTATTCCCACTGCATCGCAAATAAAAGCAGCGAGCTCGCCAAATTTTGGGTATAAACAGTAAACTTGTATACAATTAAAATAAAAAAACCTTGTTCAAAAATCAGAAGATTTATGGTTTTGGTAACTACTTAAAATTGGTCCCGTGCGACATCGTAGGTGTGGAATTTAAAAATTGAAATTTATTTTTTGTCTTATAAAATTGACTTAAGTATGTAAATAGATACATTTACATTAATTATTTACAGATGAGCAAAAACCGCACTTTAAATTCCACTGAAATAGCTATTCAAATAGATTTTGGCAAAAATTATAGGCTTCCAAATCAAAATAAGAGTGCTCATTTTAACAAGGTTGTAAGGGAAAATCGTTTGCTTTTAAAAGTGACAAGTTAGTGCATGAAATATTATTTTCTTGATAAATCTCTTAACTAAAAATAAGAAATCCTTGAGTTGCTTTTCAAAAATATTTTTTTTTTTAAGGTAACTGCTCTCAGTTTAAAAACAAATTCATATTATCAAGCATGGTTGATTTTATGAAATAATTAAAATACTCTTCATTAGAATAGAAATTTTTTGCAAGGAGCCATCGATGGAGTGGGAACAGTTATCAAAAGGAAAGTCTGTCAGATAACGAAATCCAAAAAATTTTATATTATTTTTTTTTTCTAAAAAAAAATGTATTTCACATTCATAATACCATTTTCATTTCATACTATAGAATTTTTGTTGTGTTTCTCGTTGGATATTAGTTAAAATAAATACATTTACTACTTTTAAAGCCATTTTATTGAACTTGATGTTAAATAATTTCGTATTATAAAACAAAATCAACATAAATATTATGATGAACAAAAATGTCCCGTGCGAATGTGGTTAATAATTAATTACAAAAAAACTATAAATTATTTTTAGATGAAATTCATACCATCTTTAAAGTTGTTCCCAAAAACAACTTCCATTTTTTGTCCCGTGCGAATGCCTTGGTATTTTGCAATTATCTTGAAAATGAAAACCGTTCCAAAATCAACGTTAACACTAAATGTAGAGCTAATGAAGGGCTATTAAAAAATCCTACTGTCAAAATTAAAAAACATTTTTATACTCTCGCAACAAATGTTAATAAAGAGAGTATTATAGTTTTGTTCACATAACGGTTGTTTGTAACACCCAAAACTAAACGAGTTAGATATAGGGTTATATATACCAAAGTGATCAGGGTGAAGAGTGGAGTTTAAATCCGAATGTCTGTCTGTCCGTCCGTCCGTCCGTCCGTCTGTGCAAGCTGTAACTTGAGTAAAAATTAAGATATCTCGATGAAACTTGGCACACTTATTTCTTGGCACCATAGGAAGGTTGCTTTCGAAAATGGGCGGAATCGGACCACTGCCACGCCCACCAAATGGCGAAAATCGAAAACACATAAAGTGCCATAACTAAGCCATAAATAAAGCTATGGAAATAAAATTTGGTATGGATGTAATTTTTTGGGGAAGTGGGCGTGGCCCCTCCCCCTACTAAGTTTTTTGTATATATCTCGCAAACCAATAGAGCTATATAAACCAAACTTTCAGCAGTTAGCCACTTCCTGATGCAGTCCAAAAATGAAAGAAATCGGATCATAACCACGCCCACCTCCCATACAAAGGTTAGGTTGAAAATTACTAAAAGTGGGTTAACTCACTAACGAAAAACGTCAGAAACACTAAATTTCACATAAGAAATGGCAGATGGAAGCTGCACTCAGATTTTTTTACAAAATGGAAAATGGGCGTGGCGACGCCCACTTATGGGTCAAAAACCATATCTCAGGAACTACTCGACCGATTTCAATGAAACTTGGTTTCTAATAGTTTCCTTACATACCAATGATATGTTGTGAAAATAGGCCAAATCGCTTCACAACCACGTCTACTTCCTATTTACCAGAACTTTGAAGACAATCTGAATCGTTTCCTTTACAATATATAAAGTAAGTACTAGTGAAGATATCGGTGCAAAACTTTGCACAAATACTATGCTAATAGTGTGGCAGCCCCATTCCAAAAAGCGCCGAAATCGGACCATAGGTTTTTAAGGCCCCATATATCGAACACGAGGACCTCGGTGCTTCTAAACTAATATTATGGTTTCCAACTTTCAATGGACTTTCTACAATATATATGACGAATATGTGGGTCAAATTGTATATTATATAATATAAATAAAGTTAAATAAATTAATTGGGAGAGTATAAAATGTTCGGTTACATCCGAACTTAGCCCTTCCTTACTTGTTGTTCATACTTTTTTTTATTTGAAAGGTGTACGATTGTCCCGTTCGACATGGCGGAAATGCACATATGCAGAATAAAGCCCTCCGAATTTTTGAAAAACATATACATAATTAAGTATACATATGGGAGCTAGGGGAAGCTATGATTCGATTTTCACCGTTTTTGGTAAGAGAAAAACTATTAGGAGAAAAAGATTTGCTTTGAATTAAATTAAAATATCTGACAGATTTACCGATATATTCGGTGAAAAATTACCCTTAGTCACCGGGTTCTTCATGTTCGATATCATGGGCCTAGAAAAGTTATGGCCCAATTTCGACAATTTTTCTATAAGTGATATACAGTATTTGTGTAAGGTTTTATTCCGTTATCTTCATTGGTTCCCAATCTATATATTTTAAAGTTAACAAATTAGATGGAATTCATAATTGAATTATGTGTAATTGAAAGGCGTGGTTATGAACCATTTTTCATCCGTGTTATCAGGGTCACAAGAAAACCTTATATACCGAATTTTATTGAAATCGGTCGAGTAGATCCTGAGATATGGTTTTTGACCCATAAGTGGGCGATGCCACGCGTGAGAGAAACGACTGCAGAAAGTTTGGTTTATATAGCTTTATTACTATGCGAGATATATACAAAAAACCTATTTGGGGGCGTGGTCACGCCCACTTATAAAAAAAATTATATCCAAATATGCCCCTTATTAGTGCGATCCTTTGTACCAAAGTTTTCTTTTATAACTTTATTTATGGCTCATGTACCATTTTATGTGTTATCGGTTACTTGCACAGATTCTACTCGTCTGATCAATCTCATCATCCTGATCAATTTGGTATATATAACTCCATATCTAGCTCGATTAGTTTTAGGTGATACAAACAACCGTTATGTAAACAAAACTATAATACTCTTTTAGCAACTTTGTTGCAAGAGTAAAAAAATACTGAATTGCAGCTAGAAATAGTCGAGCGAAATGGGACTAGTTAGTTTGTGCCTAAAAATAAAAACAATATATTTGAAATGTTTATTTTTTAATTATTTCTTAGGGTATCACTTAGAGCATCGTAATCGTAGAATATAAGATACCAACAAAAGTAAAAATACATTCATAATCAACCTTTTCTTCTTATTCAAATGGTGTATAACATTTTTCGATCATGCTTATACGACAGATTATATAAGCTGTCGAAGTTGGTTCTTTGAAAAAAAATTAAGAAATTTAAAGCACTATAAATTAGAGCCGTTTTTTTTTTTAAATAAAGCCTTTATTGCGGAGACTGACTTCGAAAATCGAAGAAAGCAAGTTTTTTTACTCATTACTCAATTTCCCTGAAAAAGTAAGTTTGGTTCAATACCCAGCCGTGTGTTGTATAGTGTAATTGTACTAGAAATCTGTCAACTAATTTTTTTATGTACATAATATTATGTACTACATATGTAAGTTTTTTCCTTACGTATTTTCCTTACGAATAGATATCTCAAAAGTATATCTAAATAGCCATCTAACTGAAGAAGTTTATATAAGACAGCCGGAAGGTTTTATAGATAGTAAAAATCCGGACAAGGTGCTAAAATTAAACAAAGCTATTTATGGCCTTAAACAGCCAGGTAGAGAGTGGAATAGTACACTCGATATAGCATTGAAGAATTTGGGTTTCAATCCGTGCAAAAGCAAGTCTTGTTTGTATGTCAAAAAGCGAGGTAAAGTATATAGCTATATAGCAGTTTATGTTGATGACTTAATATTAGCATATCCTAGTGGAGAAGAGATTACAAATATAAAACGCAAACTATCGTTAAAGTTTAAGTTGCAAGATGGTAATACACTGAAGTTCTATCTTGGTTTCGAAATAGAACGAGAGGGCAAAACATGTGCGATTTCTGTGTGTCTGAAAAAATATATCAAGGAGTTGTTGAGCGTATACGGTATAACCTAATGTCGTCCAGTAAGCGCACCCCTCGATCCTGACTTTCAAACGAGTTGCAACGATGAGAACTGCTCCAAGGTGGACGTAACAAATTATCAGTCGTTAATAGGAGCTTTAATATACTTGGCCATTCCGACGCGTCTTGACATAATGCATGCAGTAAGTTTATTGGCTCAAAGAAACCAAGATCCTCATTCCCAACAGGAAGCTGGCGCAAAGCGTGTTCTGCGGTACTTATCCAAAACCGTAGATTTAAAGCTTCATTATTGTAAAAGTGGTAAACGCAAAAAGGCTATGCGGATGCAGATTGGGCAAACAACAATACAGATAGGAAGTCATACACCAGCTACCTAGTGTATCTTCGTCGCTTACTGAAGGAAATAGAAGATAGATAGAATAGATCCGATTTTGTTGAAAGACGACAATATGAGCGCTATACAAATTTCGAAGAATCCTGTATTTAATAGGAGAACTAAGCATGTAGAGATAAAATATCATTACATTAGTGATGTAGTAGAACGTAAAGAAATTGAATTAGAGTATGTTTCCACAAATGAAAATGTATCTGATATTTTTACTAAAAATTTGCAAAAACAAAAACATGTAAAGTTTGTAGATATGCTTGGTCTTAAATATTAATGTATAGAAATATTTCACTTGAGAAAGAGTGTCGAAATTGTATGCTTATGTTACAAGTCATATATTTCTCATAAGGGCTTTCTTTCATGTTGAATAATAATATGAATTTTGAATTTTTAACCCTTTATGCCCCCTTCGATTTTTTTCGAAAATATCTCAAAATGTTCCTTATTTCATCACCTTTTTACACCCGAAAGGGAATTTTGGGACAGCAATATTTGTATGAGCTACAAATAAAAAACCAACTCAGAACATGATGAAAAATCATTGAGTTATGCACTATTATTATCTGCATTTAGCGTAACCCAGGATTAACGACGTGGACGTAGCAGACATTTAATCCCTTTTTGTTTTTTTTTCTATTTTTTAATATTTTTTTTAATTTTTTTGTATTTTTCAAATTTTTAATTTTTTTTTTGTTCTTGTATTTTATTTAAAATTATTACGTACTTGAATCTAAACTAACTATCTGTTCATTAGTTTTAAGGTTATGGCGATTCGAAAATTTTTTTACAAAAACCTTTGGCCCCTTACATTATGGCAACCCCGCGTTACACAGACCTAACACCATATTTTTAAACTCTCGCAACAAAGTTGCTAGAGAGTATTATAGTTTTGTTCACATAACGGTTGTTTGTAACACCCAAAACTAAACGAGTTAGATATAGAGTCATATATACCAAAGTGATCAGGGTGACGAGTAGATTTGAAATCCGGATGTCTGTCCGTCCGTCCGTCTGTCCGTCTGTCCGTTTGTGCAAGCTGTAACTTGAGTAAAAATTAAGATATCTTGACGAAACTTGGCACAAATATTCCTTGGCACCATAAGAAGGTTAAGTTCGAAAATGGACCATTGCCACGCCCACAAACCAAAAACACATAAAGTATCATAACTAAGCCATAAATGAAGTTATAAAAGTTAAATTTGGAATAAAGGACCACACTAGGAAGGGGCATATTTGGATGTAATTTTTTTGGGGAAGTGGGCTTGACCCCGCCCACAAATCGGTTATTTATATTTAACTCGCAAACCAATAAAGCTATATAAACCAAACTTTCTGCAGTCGATTCTCTTAGGTATCCCACCACACACCATGAAAATAGTTGAAATCGGATAATAACCACGCCCACCTCTCATACAAAGGTTAGGTTGAAAATTACTAAAAATGGGTTAACTAACTAACGAAAAACGTCAGAAACATTAAATTTTGCAGAAGAAATAGCAGAAGGGAGCTGTACTCAGATTTTTTTACAAAATGGAAAATGGGCGTGGCATTGCCCACTTATGGGTCAAAAACCATATCTCAGGAACTACTCGACCGATTCGAATGAAATTCGGTATATAATATTTTCTTGACACCTTGATAACACGGACAATGGGCGAAATCAGTTCACAACCACGACTACTTTCCTTATAACTCAATTTTTAATTCCATCTTATTCCTTCACTTAATAATGTAAACATAAGAAACCAATGAAGATAGCGGAATAAAACTTTACACAAATAGTGCGATGATATGCACTGGCTTCACTTGCAAAAAAATTGTCGAAAACGGATCCTAACTTTTCAATGCCCCAGATATCGAACATGTTAAACTCAGCGCCTAAGGATAAATTTTAACCGAAAATATGGGTAAATCTCTCAGATAATTTAATGTAATTCAGAGGAAATTGTTTAAAATAGAGACACCTCTTTTCCAAAAATTATTAAAATCGGGTCATAACATCTCCATATATGTACCTCATTGTAGGTTTTTCAAAAGTTTCTTCTCCTATCTCCCATATACCTAATTATAGGTTTTTCAAAAATACGGTGAGCTTTATTCCGCATATATGTATTGGTTAATATGTGAGCTATCTTAGCAAAATTAAGTGAGCGTATCGTCTTGGATATAGTGTACCTTGCTGATGAAAATGAATGAAATCGGTTCAGGAATTACCTTAGCCCTCATATACTATATATGACGATTTTCGGTATTCTATTAAACTTTATGCCGAATGTAAGGGTTAATTTGTATGTTATCTTAATAAAATTTCTTCAATAAATTGCGATAAAATGTTCGGTTGCACCCGAACTTAACCTTTCCTTACTTGTTTATTTTAGATTTTACATATACTATAAGATATATCATTGCCAAAGAAAATAAAGAACTTTTTTTTTAAGTGGCTTTTTTTCCAGAGAATGCCTCATATATTTTATGTATACACTATATATGTATGTATGTACATATAGTTCCTGATTAAACCACTGAAGTATAATCAGATGCATTCTTTATTCTCGCGGTCCATTCGCGTAAGTACTTTACAAATTCTGCCAACACATTTCTTTTTGTCACATTTAACCACCCTAAGGGTTTCATTCACGTTAATTGCTTCATACATCCTCTTTTTTAAAACGTTTTCAGAAAAAGTTGTCTCATTTTCATTTGAATGGTGTGATTTATGCTTTCATGGATGCGAGTAAAAAAGGGATTTTACACGCTCCCAACGGAAATCAATTAAATCTGTTAAATTGTGCATTAATGTGCATACAAAATTACTGATTTATAATATACATATGACATAAAATGACGGTTAAATCATAAAAACAAATAATGAATTTGTTTAACTGATTTTTTTAGATTCTCACAATATGGATGTATTATAGGTCAAGGTGATAAGAAAAGTTGTGCACCCTGTAATAAATTTTATTTCATTTTGCAAGGATCAAGGACGGATACATATTTTAGTTGTACTTTATATTAAAAGACGTTGAATATGAAATCCATATTCGTTACTCCTTTATATTGTAACTGAATTATAAAATTATTTATTAGATTCTTAACTTACATATATCATAGGTCATACAAATAATTATATGTACTTGAATTTTTTGCAAAAAAAATATAATATTACAAAATTGTAAAATATTTCTGGGTATGCAGGTTTGTTATTATTAATATATCTTTATATATATAGATTTCATGTCACGTTGTTTGTCCGGTATTGGCGTCTAAACTTATTTTAATGAAATTTAAACAGGACTACAGTAGTTAAATAATTAGTTAGTTACTTCCTAAATAACTTCAATTCGTGGCACGGCCACTAGAAAGATATAAAAAAAACTAATGACTGTAGAATAGTTATGTACTTATTGGTCAATTCTTACTCAAATTTTCTTCAAATTTAAGGTGACGTATAGTCTCAAACTACTTTCCATTTTGGAAAACAGGAGCAGAGGCATCCCCCAGAGCTCTTCAATAGGAATACGACAACTTTACGGTCGTTAAAGATGTTCTTCGTGTGGATTGAATCGTTATCCCACTGATATGTCCAGTTATATGCCATAAATATTGCCAGGAGTTTTTTATGACTCGCTGTCCAAAAGACATAGATATTAGCATTCATTTCAGTATATATAAAACATGTATGTAGATGTCATTCCACTGCATCAAAATGCAGCCCATGAAATCAAGGTACCACTTCCAAATCATCGCTTGTAGCAGGACCATCGTTCCTGATGCGAATCTCTCCAATATTTCTTGCAATGATCTGAAAGAAAATAATATAATATGAAAGAAAATATATATATAATTGTAAAAATTATATTTCTTGTTATTTGCAATCTTATCTACATAGGTCCTTATTTGACCGCTGCTTGTCGAGTCCGCAAGTGTTAGCCGTCGAATCATCATTTTGCACCGATTATCAATGTTTTTTTCGTCCGTTGTGTTGCCCGGTACCTTTAATTAATGGGGTTTTTACGATATTTTGATATACAGTTTCGATGTCGCTTTGGTCTAGAGGCATTTTGGAACCGCTTTCATGTATTCCTATGATTATTCCTGGTTCCTCGGCTAATCAACTAGTACCACGAGGCCTTATAGGCTTAAAGTTAAATAAATGTAAATTTTTAATAATTCATTGAGTTAATACACTTTCAATAATTTTGCAAACAAATTTTAACGAAACAAGTAAGGAAGGGCTAAGTTCGGGTGTAACCGAACATTTTATACCCTCGCAATTTATTTATTTAACTTTATTTATAATATATAATACACAATTTGACCCACATATTCGTCATATATATTGTATAAAGTAAATTGAAAGTTGGAAACCATAATATTAGGTTAGAAGCACCGAAGTCCTCGTGTTCGATATATGGGGCCTTAAAAACCTATGGTCCGATTTCGGCGATTTTAAGAATGGGGCTGCCACACTATGAACATAGTATTTGTGCAAAGTTCTGCACCGATATCTTCACTAGTGCTTACTTAATATATTGTAAAGTAAACGATTTAGATCGTCTTCAAAATTCTGGTATATAGAAAGTAGGCGTGGTTGTGAAGCGATTTGGCCTATTTTCACAACATATCATTGGGATGTAAGGAAACTAATACAAACCAAGTTTCATTGAAATCGGTCGAGTAGTTCCTGAGATATGGTTTTTGACCCATAAGTGGGCGACGCCACGCCCATTTTCCATTTTGTAAAAAAATCTCAGTGCAGCTTCCTTCTGCCATTTCTTATGTACAATTTGGTTTTTCTGACGTTTTTCGTTAGTGAGTTAACGCACTTTTAGTAATTTTCACCCTAACCTTTGTATGGGAGGTGGGCGTGGTTATGATCCGATTTCTTTCAGTTTTGGACTGTATAAGGAAATGGTTAAAATAAACGACTGAAGAAAGTTTGGTTTATATAGCTTAATTGGTTTGCGAGTTATATACAAAAAACCTATTTGGGGGCGGGGTCAAGCCCACTTTTCCAAAAAAATTACATCCAAATGTGCCCCTCCCTAATGGGATGCTATGTTCCAAATTTCATTTTCATAACTTTATTTATGGCTTAGTTATGACACTGTATAGGTTTTCGGTTTCCTCCATTTTGTGGGCATGGAATGTATCAAGGCTAATGTAAAATATCGATATTCGCGCATCTTTAAAAACAGCTGTTCTAACCCATCTCATATTTCAATTCAATTAAAAATTCGATAATAATACTTATTACAGTGGCAAGCAAAACTGAGTGCATTGCTCATATTTTAAGTTTTTGACCGTAAGTCAATTTATTTTGTTTTAGTTTAACTTTTTTACAAATGTCATTTTTTAAGTATGTATGTAAGTGATTGGCGTTGAAACCGTTTAGCCGGTTATAGCCGAATCGACGATAGTGCGCAACCTCTCTCTCTCCATCGCAGTTCGGCGCCAGTTGGAGATCCCAAGTGTAACCAGGTCGCTCTCCACCTGGTCCCTCCAACGGAGTGGAGGCCTTCTCCTTCCTCGGCTTCCTCCGGCGGGTACTGGATCGAACACTTTCAGGGCTGGAGTGTTTTCGTCCATTCGGACAACATGACCTAGCCAGCGTAGCCGCTGTCTTTTTATTCGCAGAACTATGTCAATGTCGTCGTATAACTCGTACAGCTCATCGTTCAATCGTCTGCGGTATTCGCCGTTGCCAATGTTCTGAGGACCATAAATCTTGCGCAAAATTTTCCTCTCGAAAACTCCTAGTGTCGTCTCATCTGATGTTGACATCGTCCAAGCTTCTGCACCGTAAAGCAGGACGGGAATGATAAGCGACTTGTAGAGCTTGATTTTGGTTCGTCGAGAGAGGACTTTACTGTTCAATTGCCTACTCAGTCCAAAGTAGCACCTGTTGGCAAGAGTTATTCTGCGCTGGATTTCGAGGCTGACCGTGTTGTTGATGCTGGTTCCCAGGTATACGAAATTATCTACGACCTCGAAGTTATGACTGTCAACAGTGACGTGGGAGCCAAGACGCGAATGCGCCGACTGTTTGCTTGATGACAGGAGATATTTCGTCTTGTCCTCATTCACCTCCAGACCCATTCGCTTCGCCTCCTTATCCATGCCGGAAAAAGCAGAACAAACGGCGCGGTTGTTGCTTCCGATGATATCAATATCATCGGCGTACGCCAAGAGCTGTACACTCTTGTAGAAGATTGTACCTTCTCGGTTTAGCTGTGCATATAATTTTTTCCAGCATCAGGTTAAAGAAGTCGCACGATAGCGAGTCACCTTGTCTGAAACCTCGTTTGGTATCGAACGCCTCGGAGAGATCCTTCCCAATCATGACGGAGCTTTTGGTGTTGCTTAACGTCAACTTACACAGCCGTATTAGTTTTGCGGGGATACCAAATTCAGACATCGCGGCGTAAAGGCAGCTCCTTTTCGTGCTGTCGAAAGCAGCTTTAAAATCGACAAAAAGGTGGTGTGTGTCGATCCTCTTTTCACGGGTCTTCTCCAAAATTTGGCGCATGGTGAATATCTGGTCAGTTGTCGATTTTCCAGGTCTAAAGCCACACTGATAAGGTCCGATCAGTTTGTTGACGGTGGGCTTTAGTCTTTCACACAATACGCTCGATAGAACCTTGTAAGCGATATTTAGGAGGCTGATCCCACGGTAATTGGCGCAGATTGTGGGATCTCCCTTTTTATGGATTGGGCAGAGCACACTGAGATTCCAATCGTCAGGCATGCTTTCTTCCGACCATATTCTGCAAAGAAGCTGATGCATGCACCTTATCAGTTCTTCGCCGCCGTATTTGAATAGTTCTGCCGGTAATCTATCGGCCCCGCTGCTTTGTTAATGTTAAATAATTAATGCTGAAAATTTGGTTGAATTTGATTTAATATTGAGGAAGTTACAGATATTGAAACAGAATTTTCAAACATGCACTTACTTTTGCTTGCCACTGTATATACTTATACTTAAAATTAGGCAAAATAAGGCCATAATGGAAGCTTTGGCTGAGCAAAAGGTATTGCAGCCGAAATTAATTCGTCAAGAGTCAGTGGGTGCCCCATAGCAGATTTTTTCTCGCTGCAGGCAGAAGAAACTTTGAGGGCTGTGGAGGAACATATTTATATGGAAAGTTACGAAGTTTTTTAAATAAATAAATTCCAAAATGAATTCAAAATTTTTCGTTATGGTAGAGTTTTATTGCAACTAGTTTTTAATGAGGATTAGTTTGGGACTATCTTAAAATGTATACCGTAGAACCAATCCAATGGAGCTACTTCACAACTGTCCAAAGGGGAACCTGTGAAAGTCGAGTTGCAAAGTAATGCACTTGGAAAAGTTAATTTCAGTGCAAAACAAAATTTAAAATTGCCGCGCAATAATATAAGAACTAATTAATTAATGACACATAAAGTGTCATAACTAAGCCATAAATGAAGATATAAAAGTAAATTTTGGAATAGAGGATCGCACTAGGAGGGGGCATATTTGGATGTAATTTTTTTGGGGAAGTGGGCGTGGCCCCGCCCACAAATCGGTTATTTGTATTTAACTCGCAAACTAATAAAGCTATAAAAACCAAACTTTCTGCAGTCGGTTCTCTTACATACCCCACCACACACCATGAAAATAGTTGAAATCGGATAATAACCACGCCCACCTCCCATACAAAGGTTAGGTTGAAAATTACTAAAAGTGGGTTAACTAACTAACGAAAAACGTCAGAAACACTAAATTTTGCAGAAGAAATAGCAGAAAGGAGCTGCACTCAGATTTTTTTACAAAATGGAAAATGGGCGTGTCATCGCCCACTTATGGGTCAAAAACCATATCTCAGGAACTACTCGACCGATTCGAATGAAATTCGGAATATAATATTTTCTTGACACCCTGATGATACGTGTGGAAAATAGATGAAATCGGTTCACAACCACGACAACTTCCCATGTAACACAATTTTGAAATCCATCTTATTCCTTCACTTTATAATGTAAACAAACTTTTCCTGTAATAAAACTTTACACAATTAGTGCATATCATCTCTGGCTTCACTTGTGAAAAAATTGTCGAAAACGGACCATAACTTTTCAAGGCCCCAGATATCGAACATGTTGAACTCAGCGCCTAAGGATAAATTTTAACCGAAAATATGGGTAAATCTCGCAGATATATCAATTTAATTCAGAGGAAATTGTTTTCTTCTAATAGTGTGTCTCTGTTCCAAAAATTATTAAAATCGGGTCATAACATTTCCATATACCTCATTGTAGGTTTTTCAAAAGTATCTTCTCCTAGCTCCCATATACCTAATTGGTTTTTCAAAAATACGGTGAACTTTATTCCGCATATATGTATTGGTTAAATTTCTTCAATAAATTGCGAGAGTATAAAATGTTCTGTTGCACCCGAACTTAGCCTTTCCTTACTTGTTTTTTTTTTGTTTTTGTTTTCGTATTCAATTCTTTTTATACTCTCGCAACAAAAGTTGTTAAAGAGAGTATTATAGTTTTGTCCACATAACGGTTGTTCGTAAGTCCTATAACTAAACGAGTTAGATATAGGGTTATAACGGGTGATTTTTTTGAGGTTAGGATTTTCATGCATTAGTATTTGACAGATCACGTGGGATTTCAGACATGGTGTCAAAGAGAAAGATGCTCAGTATGCTTTGACATTTCATCATGAATGATGAAACGATCTGCCACAACGTCGAATTTTCAGTGAATGGGCCCTAGAAAAGTTGGCAGAAAATCCGCTTTTTTATCGACAAATTTTGTTCAGCGATGAGGCTCATTTCTGGTTGAATGGCTACGTAAATAAGCAAAATTGCCGCATTTGGGGTGAAGAGCAACCAGAAGCCGTTCAAGAACTGCCCATGCATCCCGAAAAATGCACTGTTTGGTGTGGTTTGTACGCTGGTGGAATCATTGGACCGTATTTTTTCAAAGATGCTGTTGGACGCAACGTTACGGTGAATGGCGATCGCTATCGTTCGATGCTAACAAACTTTTTGTTGCCAAAAATGGAAGAACTGAACTTGGTTGACATGTGGTTTCAACAAGATGGCGCTACATGCCACACAGCTCGCGATTCTATGGCCATTTTGAGGGAAAACTTCGGAGAACAATTCATCTCAAGAAATGGACCCGTAAGTTGGCCACCAAGATCATGCGATTTAACGCCTTTAGACTATTTTTTGTGGGGCTACGTCAAGTCTAAAGTCTACAGAAATAAGCCAGCAACTATTCCAGCTTTGGAAGACAACATTTCCGAAGAAATTCGGGCTATTCCGGCCGAAATGCTCGAAAAAGTTGCCCAAAATTGGACTTTCCGAATGGACCACCTAAGACGCAGCCGCGGTCAACATTTAAATGAAATTATCTTCAAAAAGTAAATGTCATGAACCAATCTAACGTTTCAAATAAAGAACCGATGAGATTTTGCAAATTTTATGCGTTTTTTTTTTTTAAAAAGTTATCAAGCTCTTAAAAAATCACCCTTTATATACCAAAGTGATCAGGATGACGAGTAAAATTCAAATCCGTCTGTCCGTTCGTGCAAGCTGTAACTTGAGTAAAAATTGAGATATCTTAATGAAACTTGGAACACGTGTTCCTTGGCACCATAAGAAGGTTAAGTTCGAATATGGGCGAAATCGGACCACTGCCACGCCTACAAAATGACGATAACCAAAAACACATAAAGAGCTATAACTAAGCCATAAACAAAGTTATGAAAATAAAATTTGGAACCTAGGATCGCATTAGGGAGGGGTACATTCGAATGTAATTTTTTTGGAAAAGTGGGCGTGACCCCGCCCCAAATATGTTTTTTGTATATATCTTGCAAACCAATAAAGCTATATTAACCAAACTTTCTGCAGTCGTTTCTCTTAGCCGTTTCCTTATACAGTCCAAAAATGAAAGAAATCGGATAATAACCACGCCCACCTCCCATACAAAGGTTAGGTTGAAAATGACTTAAAGTACGTTAACTCACTAACGAGAAGAAACACAAAATTTCACATAAATGATAGCAGAAGGAAGCTGCACTCAGATCCTTTTACAAAATGGAAAATAGGCGTGGCATCGCCCACTTATGGGTTAAAAACCATATCTCAGGAACTACTCGACAGATTTCAAATTCGGTATAGAATATTTTATTGACACCCTGATGACATGTGTGGAAAATGGATGAAATCGGTTCACAACCACGACTACTTTCTTTATAACTCAATTTTGAATTCCATCTGAATCCTTCACTTTATAATACATATATACATTAGGAACAAATGATGATAGCGAAATAAAACTTTACACAAATACAGTATATGATCTGTGGCATCACTTGTGAAAAAATTGTCGAAAACGGACTATAACTTTTCAAGGCCCCAGATATCGAAAATGTTGAACTCAGAGCCTAAGGTTAAATTTTAACCGAAAATATGGGTAAATCTCTCAGCTTATTTAATGTAATTCAGAGGAATTTGTTTTCTTCCAATAGTGTGTCTCTGTTCCAAAAATTATTAAAATCGGGTCACAACATATCCTAGCTCCCATATACCTAATTATAGGTTTTTCAAAAATTCGTTGGGCCTTATTACGCATATATGTATTGGTTAATATGTGATATATCTTAGCAAAATTAAGTGAGCGTATAGTATTGGATATAGTGTCCCTTGCTGGTGAAATTGAATGAAATCGGTTCAGGAATTACCTCAGCCCTCATATCTATATATGACGATTTTCGTTATTCTATTAAACTTTATGCCGAATTTATGGGTAAATTTGTGCGTCATCTTAATAAAATTTCTTCAATAAATTGCGAGAGTATAAAATGTTCGGTTATACCCGAATTTAGCCTTTCCTTACTTGTTTTTATTCTGTTGCTGGCGTGTGGAAAAAAATTCAATGTAGTCCGCTCGAATTCCATATCCGTTGCAGCGGTAGGGAATTTTTGATGGCATGCCTCTATAAGAGAAAAAATTACAAATAAGAATAAAGCAATAAAATAAATATTACGCCTTAATGCTGTCGTCACACCAGAGAACTTGACCAATTACCATATGATACAAGTGTCAATTATGATATGAGGTGATAATTGCGCCAAAATTACAAGATTTTTATGAATTGCGCGGGATGATATGTAATGTTCTTTCTTTTATTTTGACCAATTACCATATGATACAAGTGTCAATTATGATATGAGGTGATGATTGCGCCAAAATCAAAAGATTTTTATGAATTGCGCGGGACGGTTGATTTTTGCTGTTTTGTGTGTTTTGTTAAAAAATTCTTTAAAAAAATTAAAAAATGCCTAAAGTTAGGAAGTGCCGTGTCCGTGAATGTGAAAGTACCAGCGGGGTACTACGGTTATTCCGGTTTCCAAATGAAAGGGGGCTGGCTGCAAAGTGGAAGGAGAATTTGCAAATTTTGCCCACCGACCACTTTTCAGCCACCAACTCTTTCGTTTGTGAAAAACATTTTGAAAAAGAGGCAATAGGCCCAAAACTGCTAAAGAAGGACGCGATTCCGACGTTGAACCTGGGTAAGTTCAGTGCAATTTATATTTATTAGTTCTATTTTATTGGGCATATACATAATTGCTGGTGGGTGTCCACACGTGCACGTACATACCCGTAAATATGTGTGTGTACAGATTTTTCCACACATATGTATGTATGCACGTATCCACAGATCCACAAGCATGCACACATTATTGTGTACGCGCACGTGAAATGTAAATTGTGCATTAGGGGTGTAGTAAATAAAATAATTTATTTTTGTATTAGGGGGGTACATAAAAATTAACTTTTATTTATATTTTTGAATAATTATTTGTAGAAATTAATAAAATATTATTATTTATTGTTTATTTTACTGTATGTTTCAATAATTGATTTTCAATAGGCATTGAGGGGAGCCCAGCCCAAAAGTTCGTGCCAGCAAAACCAATTCACAGTTGCTGCGTTAGCAACTGTACGGGATGGGGGTCCCGGAAACTCTTCTTGTTGCTAGCAACAATTGGGCTCGGGCCTGTAATTTGCAATTGCCTTTAAATAAAAATAAAAATTGTACATATGCGAACGTCATTTCTATAAGAAAGACGTTTCGGTAAAACGAATTTTGCACGACGTTGTACCGGCTCTAAATATTAAAGAAAATGATGATAATAATAGCGATATATCATCGGAATGGGTTTTGCCGGCGGTAGGAAAAAGCTATGAGGTAAAAACTGAAAAAGCGGCTTCACCCTCTAGCTTTACTTTGTCCGAAATGGAAAAGATGACAAAGCTATGCGAAATCGAGATGAAATGTGAAGAGATCTCTACTTATGATCATGAGCATTATGCTCGAGTAGCCAGAGGCTACCAAAAAAATGCGCTGAAGCAAAGCCAAACCATAGCGCAATTAAAAAAACACATTTATGATCTACAAAAAAAATGTGAAGCTTTAGAAAAAAGCATAATTATACCCAGCGGTGCAAGCGAATACGCGATAACATTCGCAAAAATGATTCTTAAAAACAAAACCTCCTATGACGAAAAGTAGAAGATAATGGCATTAAAAAACGCTTTTGCGTTGGCGGCCGAACCGGTCTGTGTCCCCCGGTATCGATGATAAGGTTTTACACAATTTAGAGAAAATTGTAAGAAACATGTCAAAAGAGGAGCGCATTTGCCAAATAATTTTCGACGAAGTCTCAGTAAAAAAAGATCTGACGTACAATAAAGTACGGGACGTTATAAAGGGTGATTTTTTAAGAGCTTGATAACTTTTTAAAAAAAAAAACGCATAAAATTTGCAAAATCTCATCGGTTCTTTATTTGAAACGTTAGATTGGTTCATGACATTTACTTTTTGAAGATAATTTCATTTAAATGTTGACCGCGGCTGCGTCTTAGGTGGTCCATTCGGAAAGTCCAATTTTGGGCAACTTTTTCGAGCATTTCGGCCGGAATAGCCCGAATTTCTTCGGAAATGTTGTCTTCCAAAGCTGGAATAGTTGCTGGCTTATTTCTGTAGACTTTAGACTTGACGTAGCCCCACAAAAAATAGTCTAAAGGCGTTAAATCGCATGATCTTGGTGGCCAACTTACGGGTCCATTTCTTGAGATGAATTGTTCTCCGAAGTTTTCCCTCAAAATGGCCATAGAATCGCGAGCTGTGTGGCATGTAGCGCCATCTTGTTGAAACCACATGTCAACCAAGTTCAGTTCTTCCATTTTTGGCAACAAAAAGTTTGTTAGCATCGAACGATAGCGATCGCCATTCACCGTAACGTTGCGTCCAACAGCATCTTTGAAAAAATACGGTCCAATGATTCCACCAGCGTACAAACCACACCAAACAGTGCATTTTTCGGGATGCATGGGCAGTTCTTGAACGGCTTCTGGTTGCTCTTCACCCCAAATGCGGCAATTTTGCTTATTTACGTAGCCATTCAACCAGAAATGAGCCTCATCGCTGAACAAAATTTGTCGATAAGAAAGCGGAACACCGAACACTGATTTTGGTAATAAAATTCAATGATTTGCAAGCGTTGCTCGTTAGTAAGTCTATTCATGATGAAATGTCAAAGCATACTGAGCATCTTTCTCTTTGACACCATGTCTGAAATCCCACGTGATCTGTCAAATACTAATGCATGAAAATCCTAACCTCAAAAAAATCACCCGTTAGATGGCTTCGTCGATAACGGAGAAGGTCACCGAGAAAGTGTGATCGGCAATAAGTGCTGCTTTTTCATGGTGAAAGGCTTAGTGTCCAAATGGAAATATATAGTTTCCTACTACGTAGCCAAGGAAGGCGTAAAAAGTGGACAATTAATGATGTTGTTAAATAACAACTTAGATGCCTGCGGAAAAATCGGGCTTAACGTGAAATCGATAGTTTGCGATCAAGGCGCGCAAAATATAAAATTGAAAGGACTATTGGGCGTCAGTTCACATCAGCCATTTTTCTATTACAAAGAAAAAAATATATATTTTATGTTCGATTATTGCCATTTGATTAAATGCATCCGCAACATGTAAGATATATGCCATAGATCAGGCAAATGTCAATTTTAAAATGTGCCCGAAATTGACCTATTCTCACGTATACCCGGGCAGTTTTGAAAAAATGTCTGTGTCCAGAGCCACACAGTTACTCAGCAATTCGGTAGCCGCCGCTATAGAAATGGCTACCAATCAAAATCTTTTGGGCTCCGATGAGCAATCCAAAGCACGCGCCAAGGCAACCCAATCATTCGTAAAAAAAATGAACGATCTATTTGATGAATTGGATTGTAAAACGCTCCATAATGCGAATCCAATAAGGCGACCAATACATAGAGATTGTATTGCAAAAATCAATATATTAAAAGATTATATCGCATATATAGATGCCATTAAGAGTCCACATTTCAAGATAATGTGCCTCGACTCTACCATATTGACAATTACCGCAATGATGAAATTGAGCGAAGACATTTTTAAAGAAAATGATCAAATATCATTCGTACTCTTAGGGAAGATGAACCAAGACGCGCTTGAAAACTTTTTTTATAAAATCCGGGCAAATGTGGGAATGAATAGCCATCCATCAGTACACGAAATGCAATACATTGTAGCGAGGCTAATGTCAATGC
Source organism: Zeugodacus cucurbitae (assembly GCF_028554725.1). NCBI lineage: Eukaryota > Metazoa > Arthropoda > Insecta > Diptera > Tephritidae > Zeugodacus > Zeugodacus cucurbitae. The sequence goes on from NC_071669.1 coordinate 27,354,182, forward strand.
ATGTTCTACGTCGTCAATTCTCCCAAACAGGGAGCAATTGTGAAGAAGATGACGACATAAACCTTGCTTGGAATTATGGCCAAGAAGACGACCTGAGAGAAAACTTAAAACCAGCAGAGCAACTTGCCGTGGAAGAAATAGAGATTCCAGATGAGCACTTTGAAAAACCAGCCGAAATTCAGGTACGTCGCTACTATACTGGATATGCCATTTTCCAAAAGGTTTTATGCCAATTAATATGTGAAAAATGTGTTACTGTGATGAGGAATACTAACAGCTCGCTTCAAGACTCATCGGAAGCCCTCATAAGGTCGAAGAATTATAAAAGTCCCGATGATTTGAGATTAATTAATCCCGATGATAGAGTTTTTGAAGTATGCCGACTTCAAATGAATTTTTATAAGGAATTATTTTTAAAAAACGCTCATAAAGTGGGTATCAAATCATTGATGATAGCCCAAATTACGAAAAGGACACAGAAGATTTATCCACAATGGTATGAGGAGGCAGGGGAATGCCTAGGACACAGGCACGTATTCCTCGACTTTTTAATAACTGTTTTACTATATAAAAACAGTAAGTGGCTGGCACATCAAACCGTCGACGAAAGTAAAAAAATCGCTAAAGCCAGCGCATATCAAAAAAAATTAAAAAAATTGGCGACGTAAATTGCTGGTCTGGCAACTGCGGCAACTTCTGTTTTTTTTTTATCGGTAAAATAAATTCATATTAATAAATAAATACGGAGATTAATACACTTTTCTTTTTCTTTCCAGATTATATTCCCAAATATTAATTATTATTATTTTTTTTTCTTTCAGGATAGTCCGTAGTAATTAATTTGTATGTTTAGATGTAAATTTTAGTCTTAGTTTTAGTTTGCAGTATATTAGTATAGTTATAGTTTGTAGTTTTTGATTAGAAAACATGAGCCAAGTTTTTATAAAGTTAGATTTAATTATGTTAAATCGAATTTTAAATATAAAACTGGTGAAAAAGAAAAAAGACCTTATCTTCAATGATTAGGTTGTGCGATAATTTGCCATATGTTGGTAGGCAATTCTTAAAATTGTGTATTATTAAATATATATATTTTATTCAGAAATATTTTTATTTTATTTTAATAATTTTTTTATTTTTTTCATTTCAGTTTTTTCGATTAAATTTTTCCTAATATTTAATCAAAATCATTATTTAATTTTTGATTATTTTTAAGCAATATTTATAAAATAAATAATTTTTTTCAATAAAAGTTCGAAATTTTTGCCCATACAAATGTCTCATTTATTTCAATTGATTTCAGCTCGATTTTCATACAAAAATTTGACTGGCGTACAAGCAAATTACAAACGTGTTACATTAATATATATTATTTCCATACGCACTTTTGAGTTTGCATACATACACATGTACACAGCTGACTTCTCGCATGAGCTTGCCTTCTTGACGAGGGAATAAAATCAAATTGTACTAAAGCTTATTCTTCTTAGGGTAACCAAACCATAATTGAGAACGTGCAAATATGCTTGAAGAATGCTCGTACTGCTGCGGTGAGTGCTTGGGTTCAAATCTCCAGCTGGCATTTATTTTTTAATTTTTATTTTTCTTATACTTGATTAGAATAATTTCAGAAAGACAAAAATTTAATATTTTATCAACACAGATACATATGACATGAAGTGATGTTATCAAATGTGAACTCAGTACAACTTTTTACATTTTTCGGGTTCACCTCTCCACATTTGCAATATTTTATAAATATTTTTTTTTTTATATTATCTAAAATTTCTGTAAAATCCTATTTATGAGTTAAAAAATCATATTAATTATATACAATTAATAAAAAGCCATAAGAAGTCAAAAATGTATATCATATCAAAGCATGGGCATATCACATCAAAAGGCCAATCGTCACATATTTTCATTCCCCCGACAGTCAATTCTGTAAAATAATAACGAGTATAACAGCAATTGGTGAATTCCCTACTCGTCGGTTTTCAGCTCTGTACACGAGCCAATCAAGCATCATACTAAAATCAAAATGCACCTTCTCTATGTTATAAGTTCTCTGGTCACACTAAGTGCTCTTGCCGGTTTTTTCGTCTTCGTTCCTTTCCAGGAGTATATCTGGGCAACATCGTTCGTAAAAACTTTTCGCCAAGCCATTTTAACAAATTTGTTCGAATTGGATGCTATAATCATTTGCAATTCAGGCACCTACAAAAATATATAGAAAAATTGTTGATATAATAATATAAATGAGAATTAAAGTTTGATGATTTTATTAGTGTAATAAAGAAGTCATTCAAATTGATAACTTCCACGGATGAAATTTTTAATACACCATTTTCCTGTAAAAAATGTATGACTTTAAAAATCTTATTTTTTATGTTGTGAAAATTATCTGTAATTTTTAAGGATAAATAAAATGAATTTGTATTTAATGACTTCATTGGCTGATTTTGCTTTACATTTGCAACCTCAAAATTATCATTACTGAACAAACTTTCCTCAACTAAACGATTATAAATTTGGGCAGCAATATGAGTTTTACTATTACATTTACGTTTAAGCTTGGACAATAAGTTCTCGAACTTAAATGCGCTAATAGATTCTAATGGAGGGATACGTGGCGCGCTATTTTGGACTCGGCTATAACCGCGTAAGCGGTGTCTACGCCAGTCAAGAAGAAGAATAGATTCTAATCCTCCATAATTTATTGCATCAGAATGTAAATGAGTAAGACAGTGGAAGTTAAAAGTTAAGAATGAATCGTCATAAAGTCTAGAAATGTTTTTGACTAATTCATTTAAAAGAATTTTCGCACACTCATTATTTGCAAGAGGTTTCATTTAATAAAATTCGCATACCCAAACTAAGTAGCAAAAAGTGATTGTACCTTTCAGCGTCTAAAATATCAGCTAGTAAGACAATTCCGGTATATAATAGAAACTGCCTTAGTTCTGTAGCCTTAAACCTCTCAATTTCTTGTAGGGTACGTGGATGTCGAGCAAATTCTTTGGGAACCTGATTACTTAAAAAGAGTATTTCAGAATTTAATGAATTAATTTGGGCTGGTTTTAAAGAATACAATCTATTTTTGTGCCTAATCCAGCCAAGAAGTAAGCTTTTCATGACACCTAAACACAGCACATGCATATAGTCATATGGAAATGACTTCACAATGTCGATTGGTAACTTTTCAATAGCTATTTGGTCCAATATTTTATGATGATTTACATTACTTCGTGAGCGAAAATCTGCATCTGTTCTATTAGGATAGATTTCACTACGGAAAATTATCCGATGTCCAACAGATTCGCCTTTTCGAGTGCATTTTATGCAACAAAAAAACCAGTGTGCCCTTTAACACCCAATACATAGGATCTTGCTGGGGCATCACAAATAAAAGGCCGGCAATAATGACCGCCCACTCCGCTAGCTCTTTCCTAACTGAAGTGCTTGTCACGTTTAGATTGGATTCCTCATATACGGAATCTTCACTTTCTATATCACTAAACTCATATTCCACACTATCGGAAGTAGAAGGACTTTCCTTCCATCACTATCTGTGAGCTCCATCACTATCTGTGAGCAAGTCAAATATCTGCCTCACTTCACTTTTTATTTTCTTTGTAGTATGCATTTTCTGTTCGAAATATCAAAATTATAACAAATATTTATCTATACTAATATTATAAAGAGGAAAGGTTTGTTTTTTTGTTTGTTTGTCTCGAATAGGCTCCGAAACTACTGTACCGATTTGAAAAATTCTTTCACCGTTGGAAAGCTATACTATCCCTGAGTGACATAGGCTATATTTAGTTTAAAAAACAATAAGGTTACTTACCAAAACTCCGATAATGTAAAAAAATACCAAAAAACTTTCTTTAATTGCGAATGCTGCGAAAACGATTGAAGGTATAACAAAGTGATGTACTAAAACGTCGCGACACGAAGCGATTTTATACTTATAAAAAAATTAATTAAAGTACCACTACTTGAAAAGGCTCTTTATTTGTACCTTAGTATTAAGGATGGAGGATGGGATCATGTGAAGAAGTTCACGCAAGTGAGGAAAGTTTTTGATTGCCATTCACTTGGGAGTGGCCAGGAACGATTCTTCTTCACATGGTTCAAGCAGCTCACGACTTCCGGTTTTAGACCAAGTATCCTCTGGGTAGCCAACAGACATTCGTTTGAAGGCGAGCTAAAGTGAGAAGGCGAAGCCCGCCCGATGTCCAGGACGAAACATCGCCAAACGCTCTGAGGCTGATCGACTTCGCTGGGGCCCGAAATATGGTCGTCTGTAGTACCAGATTCCAGCATAAGAAAATACATCAAGCTACTTGGCTGTCTCCTGATCGAAACACGCGGAACCAAATCGATCACGTTGTGATAGACGGAAGACATGTCTCCTGTGTTTTAGACGTACGCTCCGAGGACCAAATATAGACACGGACCATTATCTGGTCGCAGCGAAGATACGCACCCGCCTCTCTGCAGCAAAGAACGCCCGTCAACAAACACAAGGAAGGTTCGACGTCGAAAAGCTGCAATCGCAACAGACAGCCACGAAATACTCTACTCGACTTGCACTCCTGCTCTCTGAGAGCACTCATCAGCATCTCGGTATAAGGGAACTGTGGAACGGCATCTCAAACTCACTGCGTACCGCTGGAGCCGAAACAATTGGTTTTCGGCAACGACAAAAAACAAGCTGGTACGATGAGGATTGCCGTCTCGCAGCGGAGAGAAAACAGACTGCCTACCTCGCAACGTTGCGGGATGGGATAAATACCGAGAGCTGAAGAGGGAAGCGAGACGCATCTGCAGACAAAAAAAGAAAGAAGCCGAAATGCGTGAATACGAATAGCTTGAGAAGCTGGCAGACAGAGGTAATGCTCGAAAATTTTATGAAAAAATTAAGCGACTTAACGAAGGTTTCAAGACCGGAGCATCCTCATGTAGAGACCAAGGTGGTAATCTGGTAACCGATGTCCAGGACATACTGGGATTATGGAGGGAACACTTCTCCGAGCTGCTGAATGGCAGTGAGAGTACAACACCAGGAGATGGCGAACCCGATCCCACAATCGATGACGATGGAACAGATGTTCCATTACCCGACCATGAAGAAATCCGAATAGCAATTACCCGCTTGAAGAACAACAAAACAGCGGGGGCCGATAGATTACCGGCAGAGCTATTCAAATACGGCGGCGAAGAACTGACAAGGTGCATGCATCAGCTTCTTTGCAGAATATGGTCGGAAGAAAGCATGCCTGACGATTGGAATCTCAGTGTGCTCCGCCCAATCCATAAAAAGGGAGGTCTCACAATCTGCGCCAATTACCGTGGGATCAGCCTCCTAAATATCGCATACAAGGTTCTATCGAGCGTACTGTGTGAAAGACTAAAGCCCACCGTCAACAAACTGATTGGACCTTATCAGTGTGGCTTTAGACCTGGATCGACACCCACCACCTTTTTGTCGATTTTAAAGCTGCTTTCGACAGCACGAAAAGGAGCAGCCTTTATGCCGCGATGTCTGAATTTGGTATCCCCGCAAAACTAATACAGCTGAGTAAGTTGACATTGAGCAACACCAAAAGCTCCGTCATGATTGGGAAGGACCTCTCCGAGCCGTTCGATACCAAACGAGGTTTCAGACAAGGTGACTCACTATCGTGCGACTTCTTTAACCTGATGCTGAAAAATATTATAAGAGCTGCAGAGCTAAATAGAGGAGGTACATTCTTCTACAAGAGTGTACAGCTCTTGGCGTACGCCGATGATATTGATATCATCGGAAGCAACAACCGCGCCGTTTCTTCTGCTTTTTCCCGCATGGATAAGGAGGCGAAGCGAATGGGTCTGGAGGTGAATGAGGACAAGACGAAATATCTCCTGTCATCAAGCAAACAGTCGGCGCATTCGCGTCTTGGCTCCCACGTCACTGTTGACAGTCATAACTTCGAGGTCGTAGATAATTTCGTATACCTGAGAACCAGCATCAACAACACGAACAATGTCAGCCTCGAAATCCAGCGCAGAATAACTCTTGCCAACAGGTGCTACTTTGGACTGAGTAGGAAATTGAACAAAAATCAAGCTCTACAAGTCGCTTATCATTCCCGTCCTGCTTTACGGTGCAGAAGCTTGGACGATGTCAACATCAGATGAGACGACACTAGGAGTTTTCGAGAGAAAAATTTTGCGCAAGATTTATGGTCCTCAGAACATTGGCAACGGCGAATACCGCAGACGATGGAACGATGAGCTGTACGAGTTATACGACGACATTGACATAGTTCAGCGAATAAAAAGACAGCGGCTACGCTGGCTAGGTCATGTTGTCCGAATGGACGAAAACGCTCCAGCCCTGAAAGTGTTCGATGCAGTACCCGCCGGAGGAAGCCGAGGAAGGGGAAGGCCTCCACTCCGTTGGAGGGACTAGGTGGAGAGCGACCTGGTTACACTTGGGATCTCCAACTGGCCGAACTGCGAAGGAGAGAGAAGAGTGGCGCGCTCTCATTGATTCGGCTATAACCAGCTAAACGGTTGCAACGCCAATCACATACACACATAATATTAATCCTTATCGAAATGAATGATTTATTATTTAACCCTTTATAACTCAACTAAGTAAAAACGAAAAAACTGTATCGTTTCTAATAGATTTCGGATAGAAATGAAATACGTGTTTTATAGTTTCAACATTTTTTTTTTTTTATTTGGGTGAAAAACAACAAAAAAGGGTATGTGACAGATATGTCACGTTATGTAACAACGTCTCTAAGCTCATTAAATAATAATATTTGTATTTCGTGAATATTTACATGTTTTTTAAGAAGTGTGAAATTCTTTGATGCAGTTGTTTTGCCTGTTGTAGCATAAAGCCACAACACATTTTTCACATACCGTTTGTGATACTCCAACACATCCTAGACGCTTGCAACGAATTCGTTTTTCTGCCCATACCGGCCAGTGTCTAACTTGATCTTGCCTAACTGCCATAGGAGGAAGGGCTGGGCCCTTATGCTTTTTAGATTGTATCTCCGCTTCAATTCCTCTTCGTTTCATAGGGGACTTTGTACCCAATTTGCACAACACCGTGGCAACATCTAAACGAAAATCATCAGATGACAACTGATTGCCCTCTATTTTTTTTTCTTTATAAGCTCTTTTGCATAAGAGCCAAGCAAAAGACACTGCAAGGTCTAAAAAGTGATAAAATAGACGAACGCGCCACCGCTTGCTTATTACCTTATTACTCAATGTTACAGAAATGGTACAAACCTAAACTTCACTATATATTGTATTAGTGAACATTTTTCGTATTATCTTATAGAAATTAAACATAATAGTGAACTTACCTGGACTTTTCTACTAAATATTTTATTAAAACACTGAAAATTTTCTTATTTTTATCTTTCCGGTAATTGCAAGCACGTGCATTCACTAACTTTACCACAGCGAAAAAGAAAGAATCGTTTTGTAAGTGATGCCAATACATAAAAAACCAGAGAATTTTAAAATTGAAAAATACGGAGTGTGACAGTGCTTCTATATCATACTAAAAAGGGAAAAATTAATTTTCCTTTGTTTTGTACCCTCTAAAAGGGTTTGTAACATATCTGTCACATGATGCTATAAAGGGTTAAGACCTTTATATAACCTTTTGAATTTTTAGATTCTGACATTCCATTCAAAAGATATCACGAGTTAAAAATTTTGAAAAACATCCGCTCGGCGGCTAACTATGCGTTGTAGAGTTGTAGGCGTCTTTCGGGCATGGAGGTAGGGAAGGGGGGTTAAGATCACTCGCGCGGCCGGCTCCCTACTGAATGGTCGTGTGCGGAATTAAAAAAAAATTGTCGCTTGATTATTAATATAAAAATGAATTGCTGTTCGTTTGTGCCGCAAAAAACTAGAACGGCAAACCGATCTGGCTAATTTTAATCTTAAAATATTCGTGGAAGGCCAAAAAAAGATTAGAAAGTGAGTAAATATGGAAAAATTGCGAGGAAGATAATAAGAAGAGAATTTTATTCGAGATGACAAGAAAAATATAAAAAGAGAAAACAAAAAAATAATATTTTGAAAGTTGTCATTGTTGCTTTGTTAAAATATGTTTGTTATTGTTCAATTGTATAAGGTTGTGTCGATAGTCCAAAACAATTTCTAACAAATAAGGAAAGGCTAAGTTCGGGTCCAACCGAACATTTTATACTCTCGCAATTTATTGATGTAATTTTATTAAGATAACACACAATTTGACCTATATATTCAGCATAAAGTCCAATACAGAATCATCATATATAGTATATGAGGGCTGATGTAATTCCAGAACCAATTTCACTCATTTTCACCACCAAGGTTAACGGGAATAGGGTCAACTTGGCACCTTTTAGTAGGTAAACAAACGGCACATTCGGCCTTGAAATTACTCCTAAATTGCAAATGAACGAAACACCAGTTGGCAAAATCGCCAAAAATAGCGCTATAACGAAGATTTTCCAAATATTCAAGAAGTCGCTGGAGGTACTGCACAGGACTTTAAAAGATCTTGATTGTCGATGAACGTTTTTGGTGGAGCCAGGATTCTGTTAGCAGGTGATTTACGCCAGACTCTTCCAATTATTCCTGGATCAACTGTTACTGACGGGCTAATCGCATGCATAAAATCATTTAATTTGTGGCGACACATAAATAATCGCCAATTAAATTAATAAATTAAAAGATATCGATGATCTTAATGCCACAATTTAGAATTTCGGTCCAAGAGAGTTGACACAGCTACAAACCAGGATGACGTAGTCAATTCTCCCAAACTATTTAAAATTGCCTGTACTATCACCACTCACTTTGCAATTAAAAGTAGTGTGAGTTGTAATCATGCTGCGTAACATAAATCAACCCCGAGTAATCAATATCGTCGCCGAAGCCAAGATTGGACCAACTTAATTTAATGTATGTATAATTCTATTTCTATTATTTATTATTATCTTATTTCCTAAGGTTTCTTTAACTTGTTGTTTCTTATATCTAGGTTGTAATTTATTTCTCTCTCCTATTATTTTCTCATAAATAATTTGTCAGGGTTGATATTGCTTGTCTGTTCTATGTTTATTATGAAACATTTTTTATAAAGTACATCATTTGGTTTAAAATTCGTTACTGAATGTATTGTTGTATTGTACTTTTGCGCTGCAACAGATTTTACACAAAATCGTTAATATCTCAAAATACGATTTGCGGACTTAAGATGTTATGATAAAACGTCACAGATATATAAAAAAAATGAAGCTGATGGTAAAATTTTGTGTAAAAACGAAAAATAAAATTATGAAATTTACACTAGTTTCACAGCATAAAAATGAATTGATAGAGCCTTGCAACAAGTAAGATGGAATCTTTATTATATATATATTAGGGCGGGTCGATTTAAAAATCGCTCATTGCCCTGTGAAAATCGTATTCTAGGGATCAAAATAAGAAACTTTGCCGAAGGAACCATACCTCTGAAACGAATTCTGATGTCTCCCAATTTACGTCGAACTTTTGGGTAGGGGCAAATTTTGAAAAATCCCACTTTGACCCATTTAGAGTGTTCCAATCGAGTCCAAATGTATGACCGACCCCCACTAACTTTGGACGGCTGATCCACCCATGCCAGTGGCACACCCCCTGGAACTCCCCTGGGGGATTCCTAGGGATGCAAACGATGTATCGATGTTTTTGAAACATCGATGTTTTCGTCAAAAAGCATCGATGTTAGCCATCGATGTCTCGAATCTAAAAATATCGATGCATCGATGTCACTTTTAACGATGTTTTATGTCGATGTTTTATATAAAAATTTGATTTCACACCTTCACACTTTTTCGGGTATTAAACCGAAACCCTCTATTTGGATACGCTTTATTACATTGGAATTCGATTTTTGTAAAATTCGTTAAGGGAATGTGCGCTTGGACAATACTGCGGTTACTTTTATAATTTATTTATACAATTTAATTCTGGCGTAGGCTACTGCGTTAGAGCAGAGATTCAAATTACAGTATTTTAAAGATGCTATAGCTAAAAGAAATACTTTCTGCTTTAAAACAGAATACTCTTTTGATATTTGGAACTAGAATAAACATTTGGTGAAATGTAAGCTGTCAAATTTATCTACAATTACAGGTACGGAAGGTTGGTTGGAAAGTATATCTCGGCTGTTACCCCTACCAATCAGAAGCCAATAGAGTTTGGGTTGTTTTGAAATTCTGTTATTTATATAATGCTAAGTGAAGTAAAATGTATCAACTTAAGACGTACTACATTTCATTTATTTATGCTTCTGTATCCCTTAGCTTTTCAGACTAAATTTAAAATAAATTAAAAAAGTTCAAATATACATCGATGTTTCGATGTTTTAATGGCCGATGTTTTTGATTTCGATGGGTTTTGAAAAAACATCGATACATCGAACCATCGATGTTTCATTTCACGATGTTTGCATCCCTAGGGATTCCCCATACAATAATTTCAAAAAATCATCATTTTTGGCCTTTACATGAAAAAATCAGTTAAATGGCTATGTTTTTTCTTTATTTTTTATTTATTTATTTATAATAATACCTATTTTTTCTCTTAAGAAATTTATTTAGTCAGAACATATGTAAATGAAAAAATTAATTTAAGTGAATTATAGAAAATAAACTTAAAAAAAAATATTGTTTGAAGTCTTTTTTACTTTCTGGGCAATTTCGCACGGCTCTCTAATGTCGTCGCCATAACAGCCTCTACATTTTCCGGTATAACCCGTTTGGAAACGCTAGCTAGAAATTGAACATGTCGTTCCGTTCCTTGTATGTGTGATGGAATTTTTCGATCATTAAACGGTGAATCATCTTGACTTAAATATTCTTTCAATGTATCGTACGGAATGCTTCGCGTGAATGGTGGTTCAAATACGATATTTATATCATTCAAATTGATGATTTCCGTATAACTTGTGCAATTAAAGTTTATATCTGGATTTTTATAAACTCTAAGTTCCATTGGCTCGTCAACATCGGTTCGATAGCGTATAATTTTCTTGATGGCACAGTCGCGCTTTTCTTTCCTATCATCAAACAACATTGATAACAAGATATTTTCCGAATGCGCATAATATGAATTACATATCTTTAATTACTTGATTGACAATTTTGCGTAAACGAGGTACTAGAAATTCATTTCATGTTCCAGTCTTACGTAACCAATCAATTCAGAATTGGGTTCTCTCAAAATAACAAGATGAGGTTCTTTTACCATCCTAGAATGATACTTCTCATCAATTTTATCTATCGTTAAAGTATCATCTTTTCTGCCATCGAATGAAAACGCTAACAAATTGGTATCATCTAACCGTTTGCGAAGCACTTCTTGTCTGCATTTCTCTTTTTCTCTGCGAACTTTCGATTTATCCATGATGAGAGGTTTCCCATGCTTATCTTTAATTTTAAAATCTTGCAAAAGAGCGGTTCCCAATGCTGATGCTACTCTGTCAGGCACACCAAATCTGTCACAATACAAGGCAAAGTTAAAACAATCGTATCTCTCTGTGTATTGTGAACTTGTGCTTCTATCCATATCTTCTTGAACCGGTGGCGGTGCGTATGTTGAATCATCGGGATCTTGGTATGTTGGCATTGATGACATAGAGTTGCTCCTTGCTCTTCAGTTTCCATCATAAATGCATTCATTGTTAGTCTTCTCTGATTATGTTGATCGTGCATGAACTCTTTGAGGCGTTCGGGAACCCAGCCGCATGCACATGGAGCTGCCTTCAAATCGCATTTACATGTTCCAATGTAAACAAGTAAGAAAGGGCTAAGTTCGGGTGTAACCAAACATTTTATACTCTTGCAATTTATTTATTTAACTTTATTTATATTATATAATACACAATTTGACCACATATTCGTCATATATATTGTATAAAGTCCATTAAAAGTTGGAAACCATAATATTAGGTTAGAAGCACCGAGGTCCTCGTGTTCGATATATGGGGCCTTAAAAACCAATGGTCCGATTTCGGCGATTTTTAGAATGGGGCTGCCACACTATAAACATAGTATTTGTTACTTATATATTGTAATGTAAACGTTTCAGATCGTCTTCAAAGTTCTGGTATATAGGAAGTAGGCGTGGTTGTGAAGCGATTTGGCCTATTTTCACAACATATCATTGGGATGTAAGGAAACTATTACGAACCAAGTTTCATTGAAATCGGTGGAGTAGTTCCTGAGATATGGTTTTTGACCCATAAGTGGGCGACGTCACGCCCATTTTCCATTTTGTAAAAAAATCTCCGTGTAGTTTCTTACGTTTTTCGTTAGTGAGTTAACCCACTTTTAGTAATTTTCAACCTAACCTTTGAATGGGAGGTGGGCGTGGTTATTATTTTTTTTTGGACTGTATAAGGAAATGGCTAAAAAAAACGACTGCAGAAAGTTTGGTTTATATAGCTCTATTGGTTTGCGAGATATATACAAAAAACCTATTTCGGGGCGGGGCCACGCCCACTTCCCCAAAAAAATTACATCCAAATATGCCCCTTTATAGTGCGATCCTTCATACCAAATTTTATTTTTGGCTTAGTTATGACACTTTATGTGTTTTCGGTTTTTCAAAAAGCTATAAAATATAGTCTTATGCCCAGTTTTATTTATTTACCTCGCATACATTTTTTTTAAATACGTTAAAACATATACTCTGTAATTTTGTTTGTTGCAGTTTGCTATTGTTTGGCCTTTGACGTCTGTATCACATGCCTTTGGACATGTTCTGATGGCTTACTATACAAGTATATACACCTCTGTTGCCTGTCTTTGTGTGCTTCTACTTCAATTTTCTACTTCTTTTCCATTTTCTCCATTTACTTTATTTTATGTGTTTGTTGTTTCAGCTTGCAATACAGTGGAAACGCTTCTCATTCACGAGGACCTAATGAGTCTGCAACATGCTGAAGCGTGTGTGAAGTGTGAAAATCTATTCAGGACCGAAACTTAGTCAGAAGTTAACCTTTGGTCCTCCGGCTGCAAAGAGTCTGAAGTATGTATATGGAGCTCCGAAGTGTTGCATCGAGATTGCGAAGGATATCTACTGAGCACATACACACATACGGTAATGGGCATACCGATGTGATGGTCAGATTTTACAACCATTGTTGCAGTGAAAAGAAATCAATGTGTGCTTAATTGCTTCTCCTAATTAGCTTGTGTGCGCTAAATAAAGATTGATAACTCTTGTTTTATTGTAAAAACAAAAAATGCAAATTCGCTGGAGCAATACATATATACAAAAATGACTGGTGGGTTAACGTCAAGGTTACCTCCGTCCCGTTAAAACCCTCGCCAGACCTCATAAGGGCGTACGTCAACCCTCGCTTTAGCCTCTATAACCTTGGGGCCATTAAAGGAGACTACATTCCGGAAGGTGGATAGCAGCTCTGGGTACCTGTTAAAAATGAGTTTCATTAAATCTACAAAAACCGACGGAGGAGAAGGAAAGTCGTAACCGACTTTAAAACCCGGGAGGGTCACTGCCGGTGGTGAGGGAACCATATACCGCGAAAAGCAGTAAAAAGTCCATTACCGCCCGTAATGGGTAGCAAGTCAGTTAATGTCTACCGAATGCAGCGATCAGTGGGCGGTAGTGCGAGGCAGAACCGCCAGCACCAGTAGAGGAGCCTCTGCTAGGTTCATAGGGGGCTCTGGGTCTGTAAGAAATGCTGATCATCACCATCAAAATGAATTTCGACAAATGTCATGGTGACATCATTCATTTGCAACACATAATAGAATTTCCTAATATTTTGCCATCGTGATGCTATAACCTTGGGGCCATTAAAGGAGACTACATTCCGGAAGGTGGATAGCAGCTCTGGGTACCTGTTAAAAATGAGTTTCATTAAATCTACAAAAACCGACGGAGGAGAAGGAAAGTCGTAACCGACTTTAAAACCCGGGAGGGTCACTGCCGGTGGTGAGGGAACCATATACCGCGAAAAGCAGTAAAAAGTCCATTACCGCCCGTAATGGGTAGCAAGTCAGTTAATGTCTACCGAATGCAGCGATCAGTGGGCGGTAGTGCGAGGCAGAACCGCCAGCACCAGTAGAGGAGCCTCTGCTAGGTTCATAGGGGGCTCTGGGTCTGTAAGAAATGCTGATCATCACCATCAAAATGAATTTCGACAAATGTCATGGTGACATCATTCATTTGCAACACATAATAGAATTTCCTAATATTTTGCCATCGTGCTCATGAGTGGCAGATTTTATGGAGTGAATAAAAATTACTTGATTAGATGAATATTTTGTAAAACCATTAGTCATTAAACTTCGTACATACATATGGATTTAAAATGTTTTTTAATTTAACAGTAGGATTTTTTAATAGCTCTTTATTAGCCCTACATTTACTGTTGATTGGAACGGTTTTCATTTTGAAGATAATTGCAAAAAAACCAAGACATTCGCACGGGACAAAAAATGGAAGTCGCTTATGGTGACAACGATTGAAACGGCGATTTCAGCGAATTGTGAAGCAATATTCAAATGTTTTTGATATGAATTTCTTCCAAAAATAATTTATAGTTTTTTTAATTAACACAAACCTACCGAAATATTTTGTATACTTATTTCTACCTAGTCCGATCAAATTACGGCTTTTGAAATAAACATTATGATTGTAATTAATACAGAGTTTAGCATAAACAATAAACATAAAATAATTAGCATATAATAATTAAACCGAGTGGGGTTGCACTCCGGGAGTGCAGGCAGAAGTGTAAACTTGAACTTATGGCGCGTTGGGCACATAAGAAATTGTACATAAAAAATCAAGTTTATCAAAGCAATGTGGGCACTTTTTGAATGCACATGAAGTATAATAATATAGAAACTATATTCGAAGGAAGTGGTTTTATTTAAATGATTAAATAATAGTAAATAGTAAATACAAAATTTATCAATTCTCATCCATAATTTCAACAACTCTTACATCATCATTGTCAACAAGGTTTTAACACAATACCATAGCAGCAACACAAGTCAAATGAAATATTTAAATAAATAAATTTTCCATTTAATATTCATTTTTAAATTGATATTAAAAACTTTCAATCTTGTCCGTCGCGAGGGCACGAACGAATTCCCATGCAAAGACTGCGTATAGTATACATATAATATAATAATACACGCGGTGTATATCAGAGAACTGCAATTATTCTATTTTTTAAGTCATTGGTTGAGTAACATAAAAAATAGTATTAGTGCATATAAGTAAGTCAAAACTCATCAAACACTAATATTCACTAAAACACATTTACGCACAGCACACAAAGCGAGAGTATGAGTAATGAGTAAGTTTCTCTTGATACGTTTCGTTGAAGTGCTCAGTTGTCTCATGAGACAATATTGCAGTCAAGCTAAACCAAAATGAGCCATACCACCAAAAAACACAAAAAGTATATGTAGCTGAATGAATAAACTGATACGAATATGATCAAAGTAAAACTGACGAGGTCTGTGCCGCCGCTAGGCAAATGTGGCCTGTGGGAATTGACTAACGATGGGTTTTGTTCGTTGATATAGTGTATTACATTTAATGTTTTAAGTTATTTAACGACAGTAAAGTTATTACTTTTAGGTTCTAATATATTGCTTTTGATATTAATATATTTAAAATGAATAAAGACGCACGAAAATGCATATTCAATGAAATAATGAAAAATTGAATGTGACAAAATTCTCACTGGGTATCTTAACTTACGTGCTCAGGTACGAAGTCACAATTCCATTAGTTCCGATCAGTGTACCGAACTCATTCAAGTTTATTTTCATCGTGACCAATGAATAAGTGAGTAAAATCAAATTTTTACTATACACTCGCTTGAGTCATAAATTGACGGCACATATAAGTGTAGAAATACTATGACTTTTTTTTTTTGGTTTCATGGAAATGAGTCTTAGTCAACACTCCCGCAACAAAAGTTGCTAAAGAGAGTATTATAGTTTTGTTCACGTAACGGTTGTTTGTAACACCCAAAACTAAACGAGTTAGATATAGGGTTATATATACCAAAGTGATCAGGGTGAAGAGTGGAGTTCAAATCTGAATGTCTGTCTGTCCGTCCGTCCGTCCGTCTGTGCAAGCTGTAACTTGAGTAAAAATTAAGATATATTGATGAAACTTGGCACCATAGGAAGGTTGCTTTCGAAAATGAGCAAAATCGGACCACTGCCACGCCCACAAAATGGCGAAAGCCGAAAACACATAAAGTGCCATAACTAAGCCATAAATAAAGCTATGGAAATGAAATTTGGTATGGAGGATCGCACTATGAAGGGCATATTTGGATGTAATTTTTTTGGGGAAGTAGGCGTGGCCCCGCCCCCTACTAAGTTTTTTGAACATATCTCGCAAACTAATAGAGCTATATAAACCAAACTTTCTGCAGTCGTTTTTTTAGCCACTTCCTAATACCGTCCAAAAATTAAAGAAATCGGATCATAACCACGCCCACCTCCCATACAAAAGTTAGGTTGAAAATTACTAAAAGTTGGTTAACTCACTAACGAAAAACGTCAGAAACACTAAATTTCACATAAGAAATGTAAGATAAAAGCTGCACTCAGATTTTTTTACAAAATGGAAAATGGGCGTGGCGTCGCCAACTTATGGGTCAAAAACCATATCTCAGGAACTACTCCACCGATTTCAATGAAACTTGGTTCGTAATAGTTTCCTTACATCCCAATGATATGTTGTGAAAATAGGCCAAATCGCTTCACAACCACGCCTACTTCCTATATACCAGAACTTTGAAGACGATCTGAAACGTTTACATTACAATATATAAGTAACAAATACTATGTTTATAGTGTGGCAGCCCCATTCTAAAAATCGCCGAAATCGGACCATAGGTTTTTAAGGCCCCATATATCGAACACGAGGACCTCGGTGCTTCTAACCTAATATTATGGTTTCCTATGGACTTTATACAATATATATGACGAAAATGTGGGTCATATTGTGTATTATATAATATTAATAAAGTTAAATAAATAGATTGCGAGAGTATAAAATGTTCGGTAACACCCGAACTTAGCCCTTTCTTACTTGTTGATATTAGTATTAGTACTCATTTGAACTAATTTATTTGGCTCATGAGTTAGTCCACTAATTTCATTAGTACTCAATCTGGTGAATATCTGTGTAAAATCTCATCAGTCGCGAAAACGGCTGACAATGCTCACCCACAAAAGTGCCCAACGCATAAGAAGTTTTCACTTCAAACCCATTTATATTTCAAAGTCTCTAAAGCGGTCACTTGACCCCTCTGGTTGGTTTAGTGTTAAATATTTACCACATTCGTACGGGACATTTTATTTCATCATAATATTTATATTGATTATGTTATTATAATACGGAATTATTTAACAACGAGGCCAGTAAAATTCTATGAATATAAATGAAAATAGTATTATGAATATGAAGCAACTTTTACTTCTTGAACATTGCAACAAAATAAATGCAACTGGGATATATCTTGAATGCATATAACTATTTTCCATTTTTCTTCTAAATTATATAATAAGGAATTATTTTTCATTTGATCAGTTGACATAAAATACCTTTTAACCCCAGTTATACTAATATTTATTATTTTATTTTAATTGTATAAAGATTAACTGTTTATACTCACTTCTGCTACTTTCTGCTTATATTTCCGATGAAGTGGTAACAAGTGCTATTTTTTGATGTCGAACGGGACATTAAAATATAGGATAATAAGAGAGGAAAAACGGTTATTTGCAATCGAATACTTTATTATGCATTTGATACTGCACTTTGTACCCTTATAAAGATTTTACACAGAGCACAAATTAATAATTAATTGTTTCATTAATAATTTTCTCCAAAAAACACATGCAGTAGAAAAATCGAAATGAGGAAAGTAGCTCCTGGGCTTCCGCATATCTCGTAATTGTTTATGAATAAACTTTAATTTAATTTAAATACTTTCCTTTGAAAATATGCAAAAACTTTGTAATTCGGCGTAATGTAATGGGCGGAAATACCCATATGTATGTATGTACATATGTATATATGTATAATATCCAAAAACAAATATTTCATTAGGTACTTTGTCATGCATTACAATATTTGCAATATTTTGGACATCGACAGGGTAGGCTTCTAAAAACTGTGTTACAGTAATTGAATTCAATAAAGATTGATAACTCTTGTTTTATTGTAAAAACAAAAAATGCAAATTCGCTGGAGCAATACATATATACAAAAATGACTGGTGGGTTAACGTCAAGGTTACCTCCGTCCCGTTAAAACCCTCGCCAGACCTCATAAGGGCGTACGTCAACCCTCGCTTTAGCCTCTATAACCTTGGGGCCATTAAAGGAGACTACATTCCGGAAGGTGGATAGCAGCTCTGGGTACCTGTTAAAAATGAGTTTCATTAAATCTACAAAAACCGACGGAGGAGAAGGAAAGTCGTAACCGACTTTAAAACCCGGGAGGGTCACTGCCGGTGGTGAGGGAACCATATACCGCGAAAAGCAGTAAAAAGTCCATTACCGCCCGTAATGGGTAGCAAGTCAGTTAATGTCTACCGAATGCAGCGATCAGTGGGCGGTAGTGCGAGGCAGAACCGCCAGCACCAGTAGAGGAGCCTCTGCTAGGTTCATAGGGGGCTCTGGGTCTGTAAGAAATGCTGATCATCACCATCAAAATGAATTTCGACAAATGTCATGGTGACATCATTCATTTGCAACACATAATAGAATTTCCTAATATTTTGCCATCGTGATGCTATAACCTTGGGGCCATTAAAGGAGACTACATTCCGGAAGGTGGATAGCAGCTCTGGGTACCTGTTAAAAATGAGTTTCATTAAATCTACAAAAACCGACGGAGGAGAAGGAAAGTCGTAACCGACTTTAAAACCCGGGAGGGTCACTGCCGGTGGTGAGGGAACCATATACCGCGAAAAGCAGTAAAAAGTCCATTACCGCCCGTAATGGGTAGCAAGTCAGTTAATGTCTACCGAATGCAGCGATCAGTGGGCGGTAGTGCGAGGCAGAACCGCCAGCACCAGTAGAGGAGCCTCTGCTAGGTTCATAGGGGGCTCTGGGTCTGTAAGAAATGCTGATCATCACCATCAAAATGAATTTCGACAAATGTCATGGTGACATCATTCATTTGCAACACATAATAGAATTTCCTAATATTTTGCCATCGTGCTCATGAGTGGCAGATTTTATGGAGTGAATAAAAATTACTTGATTAGATGAATATTTTGTAAAACCATTAGTCATTAAACTTCGTACATACATATGGATTTAAAATGTTTTTTAATTTAACAGTAGGATTTTTTAATAGCTCTTTATTAGCCCTACATTTACTGTTGATTGGAACGGTTTTCATTTTGAAGATAATTGCAAAAAAACCAAGACATTCGCACGGGACAAAAAATGGAAGTCGCTTATGGTGACAACGATTGAAACGGCGATTTCAGCGAATTGTGAAGCAATATTCAAATGTTTTTGATTGTAGAACGTTGTGCACTGATGCCATTAAAATTGATATGAATTTCTTCCAAAAATAATTTATAGTTTTTTTAATTAACACAAACCTACCGAAATATTTTGTATACTTATTTCTACCTAGTCCGATCAAATTACGGCTTTTGAAATAAACATTATGATTGTAATTAATACAGAGTTTAGCATAAACAATAAACATAAAATAATTAGCATATAATAATTAAACCGAGTGGGGTTGCACTCCGGGAGTGCAGGCAGAAGTGTAAACTTGAACTTATGGCGCGTTGGGCACATAAGAAATTGTACATAAAAAATCAAGTTTATCAAAGCAATGTGGGCACTTTTTGAATGCACATGAAGTATAATAATATAGAAACTATATTCGAAGGAAGTGGTTTTATTTAAATGATTAAATAATAGTAAATAGTAAATACAAAATTTATCAATTCTCATCCATAATTTCAACAACTCTTACATCATCATTATCAACAAGGTTTTAACACAATACCATAGCAGCAACACAAGTCAAATGAAATATTTAAATAAATAAATTTTCCATTTAATATTTATTTTTAAATTGATATTAAAAACTTTCAATCTTGTCCGTCGCGAGGGCACGAACGAATTCCCATGCAAAGACTGCGTATAGTATACATATAATATAATAATACACGCGGTGTATATCAGAGAACTGCAATTATTCTATTTTTTAAGTCATTGGTTGAGTAACATAAAAAATAGTATTAGTGCATATAAGTAAGTCAAAACTCATCAAACACTAATATTCACTAAAACACATTTACGCACAGCACACAAAGCGAGAGTATGAGTAATGAGTAAGTTTCTCTTGATACGTTTCGTTGAAGTGCTCAGTTGTCTCATGAGACAATATTGCAGTCAAGCTAAACCAAAATGAGCCATACCACCAAAAAACACAAAAAGTATATGTAGCTGAATGAATAAACTGATACGAATATGATCAAAGTAAAACTGACGAGGTCTGTGCCGCCGCTAGGCAAATGTGGCCTGTGGGAATTGACTAACGATGGGTTTTGTTCGTTGATATAGTGTATTACATTTAATGTTTTAAGTTATTTAACGACAGTAAAGTTATTACTTTTAGGTTCTAATATATTGCTTTTGATATTAATATATTTAAAATGAATAAAGACGCACGAAAATGCATATTCAATGAAATAATGAAAAATTGAATGTGACAAAATTCTCACTGGGTATCTTAACTTACGTGCTCAGGTACGAAGTCACAATTCCATTAGTTCCGATCAGTGTACCGAACTCATTCAAGTTTATTTTCATCGTGACCAATGAATAAGTGAGTAAAATCAAATTTTTACTATACACTCGCTTGAGTCATAAATTGACGGCACATATAAGTGTAGAAATACTATGACTTTTTTTTTTTGGTTTCATGGAAATGAGTCTTAGTCAACACTCCCGCAACAAAAGTTGCTAAAGAGAGTATTATAGTTTTGTTCACGTAACGGTTGTTTGTAACACCCAAAACTAAACGAGTTAGATATAGGGTTATATATACCAAAGTGATCAGGGTGAAGAGTGGAGTTCAAATCTGAATGTCTGTCTGTCCGTCCGTCCGTCCGTCTGTGCAAGCTGTAACTTGAGTAAAAATTAAGATATATTGATGAAACTTGGCACCATAGGAAGGTTGCTTTCGAAAATGAGCAAAATCGGACCACTGCCACGCCCACAAAATGGCGAAAGCCGAAAACACATAAAGTGCCATAACTAAGCCATAAATAAAGCTATGGAAATGAAATTTGGTATGGAGGATCGCACTATGAAGGGCATATTTGGATGTAATTTTTTTGGGGAAGTAGGCGTGGCCCCGCCCCCTACTAAGTTTTTTGAACATATCTCGCAAACTAATAGAGCTATATAAACCAAACTTTCTGCAGTCGTTTTTTTAGCCACTTCCTAATACCGTCCAAAAATTAAAGAAATCGGATCATAACCACGCCCACCTCCCATACAAAAGTTAGGTTGAAAATTACTAAAAGTTGGTTAACTCACTAACGAAAAACGTCAGAAACACTAAATTTCACATAAGAAATGTAAGATAAAAGCTGCACTCAGATTTTTTTACAAAATGGAAAATGGGCGTGGCGTCGCCAACTTATGGGTCAAAAACCATATCTCAGGAACTACTCCACCGATTTCAATGAAACTTGGTTCGTAATAGTTTCCTTACATCCCAATGATATGTTGTGAAAATAGGCCAAATCGCTTCACAACCACGCCTACTTCCTATATACCAGAACTTTGAAGACGATCTGAAACGTTTACATTACAATATAACGGGTGATTTTTTTGAGGTTAGGATTTTCATGCATTAGTATTTGACAGATCACGTGGGATTTCAGACATGGTGTCAAAGAGAAAGATGCTCAGTATGCTTTGACATTTCATCATGAATGATGAAACGATCTGCCACAACGTCGAATTTTCAGTGAATGGGCCCTAGAAAAGTTGGCAGAAAATCCGCTTTTTTATCGACAAATTTTGTTCAGCGATGAGGCTCATTTCTGGTTGAATGGCTACGTAAATAAGCAAAATTGCCGCATTTGGGGTGAAGAGCAACCAGAAGCCGTTCAAGAACTGCCCATGCATCCCGAAAAATGCACTGTTTGGTGTGGTTTGTACGCTGGTGGAATCATTGGACCGTATTTTTTCAAAGATGCTGTTGGACGCAACGTTACGGTGAATGGCGATCGCTATCGTTCGATGCTAACAAACTTTTTGTTGCCAAAAATGGAAGAACTGAACTTGGTTGACATGTGGTTTCAACAAGATGGCGCTACATGCCACACAGCTCGCGATTCTATGGCCATTTTGAGGGAAAACTTCGGAGAACAATTCATCTCAAGAAATGGACCCGTAAGTTGGCCACCAAGATCATGCGATTTAACGCCTTTAGACTATTTTTTGTGGGGCTACGTCAAGTCTAAAGTCTACAGAAATAAGCCAGCAACTATTCCAGCTTTGGAAGACAACATTTCCGAAGAAATTCGGGCTATTCCGGCCGAAATGCTCGAAAAAGTTGCCCAAAATTGGACTTTCCGAATGGACCACCTAAGACGCAGCCGCGGTCAACATTTAAATGAAATTATCTTCAAAAAGTAAATGTCATGAACCAATCTAACGTTTCAAATAAAGAACCGATGAGATTTTGCAAATTTTATGCGTTTTTTTTTTTAAAAAAGTTATCAAGCTCTTAAAAAATCACCCTTTATAAGTAACAAATACTATGTTTATAGTGTGGCAGCCCCATTCTAAAAATCGCCGAAATCGGACCATAGGTTTTTAAGGCCCCATATATCGAACACGAGGACCTCGGTGCTTCTAACCTAATATTATGGTTTCCTATGGACTTTATACAATATATATGACGAAAATGTGGGTCATATTGTGTATTATATAATATTAATAAAGTTAAATAAATAGATTGCGAGAGTATAAAATGTTCGGTAACACCCGAACTTAGCCCTTTCTTACTTGTTGATATTAGTATTAGTACTCATTTGAACTAATTTATTTGGCTCATGAGTTAGTCCACTAATTTCATTAGTACTCAATCTGGTGAATATCTGTGTAAAATCTCATCAGTCGCGAAAACGGCTGACAATGCTCACCCACAAAAGTGCCCAACGCATAAGAAGTTTTCACTTCAAACCCATTTATATTTCAAAGTCTCTAAAGCGGTCACTTGACCCCTCTGGTTGGTTTAGTGTTAAATATTTACCACATTCGTACGGGACATTTTATTTCATCATTATATTTATATTGATTATGTTATTATAATACGGAATTATTTAACAACGAGGCCAGTAAAATTCTATGAATATAAATGAAAATAGTATTATGAATATGAAGCAACTTTTACTTCTTGAACATTGCAACAAAATAAATGCAACTGGGATATATCTTGAATGCATATAACTATTTTCCATTTTTCTTCTAAATTATATAATAAGGAATTATTTTTCATTTGATCAGTTGACATAAAATACCTTTTAACCCCAGTTATACTAATATTTATTATTTTATTTTAATTGTATAAAGATTAACTGTTTATACTCACTTCTGCTACTTTCTGCTTATATTTCCGATGAAGTGGTAACAAGTGCTATTTTTTG
Source organism: Zeugodacus cucurbitae (assembly GCF_028554725.1). Classification (NCBI taxonomy): domain Eukaryota; kingdom Metazoa; phylum Arthropoda; class Insecta; order Diptera; family Tephritidae; genus Zeugodacus; species Zeugodacus cucurbitae. The sequence goes on from NC_071669.1 coordinate 27,377,958, forward strand.
ATGTCGAACGGGACATTAAAATATAGGATAATAAGAGAGGAAAAACGGTTATTTGCAATCGAATACTTTATTATGCATTTGATACTGCACTTTGTACCCTTATAAAGATTTTACACAGAGCACAAATTAATAATTAATTGTTTCATTAATAATTTTCTCCAAAAAACACATGCAGTAGAAAAATCGAAATGAGGAAAGTAGCTCCTGGGCTTCCGCATATCTCGTAATTGTTTATGAATAAACTTTAATTTAATTTAAATACTTTCCTTTGAAAATATGCAAAAACTTTGTAATTCGGCGTAATGTAATGGGCGGAAATACCCATATGTATGTATGTACATATGTATATATGTATAATATCCAAAAACAAATATTTCATTAGGTACTTTGTCATGCATTACAATATTTGCAATATTTTGGACATCGACAGGGTAGGCTTCTAAAAACTGTGTTACAGTAATTGAATTCAAGTATGTTTTCAATATGCTATGGAAAAGTAAAGTTTTGTAGTAGCATTTCACAAGTATGTATGTAGTATGGATGTATTTTGAATAACTTGAGTGCATGAGTATTTAAATTAGAGTCCGACCGATTAATCGGCCTTGGCATCGGCATCGGCCAGTATCGGCCACAAAATTCAGCATCAGCCATATTTGCCCGATTCTTTCTACTTCTTTTGAATTACATTTACATAAATTTTTCTTTTACTTTCTTGATATCTTAAAAGCCTAAAATATTAAGTCTTCTGTTCACTTTATAAAACACAGTTTGAATCATATTTTACTGAATCGTTCCTCACGATGATAATATTAAGTTTAGTATAAAGTACTTTATTATATTTGTTTTAAATTTATTTATTATTTTATTATTAAATCATTATCATTATTTAAAATGATCCGATTTATTACAAATATTCACAGTTTTGTTCAACAACTTGTTAAGATTTTGAAGATAATTGCGAAATGTCACTCTTATATTTGCAAAAAAACTGAAAAGAAAGCTGACAAATTTTCATAATTAACATCATTTGCCATACTCAGTGCTGGCTTGGACTATGATATGCATGTAAAAAAACCTCCCAAAAGAGCTTTCTTTCTTGCAACTTGTTTTGAGAAAAGACGAATAAACTTCCATCCGAGAACTCGTAGCTTCTGACGAGTCATCAACGAAGTGTGTGGCCTTGCCCTTCCAATCCCACCAACCACACAGCAAAACCTTCCTGGCCGTCAATCCCGACCGTTTCCGCTTGATATTGTCGTATGCATGCACTCAATGTAAAATAAACTCGTGTTAAAAAGACACATTTTTTAGTCGAGAGACCACTAGTGATGAGCGATATTTCACTACCGGAGCTTTTTCACTGTGATTGAAAAATCGCGTATAGCAACAGTGATCAATTTTTGTAAATATCAGTGATTGAAAATCGCTATTGCAGTTAAGTAATTTGAGTTCGATCACAGTAGCTATAGAGAAGTTCAGTGCTTTTGTTCGATCACAGTACATATACGAGTTCAGTAATTTTAATTCGACCACTGTAACAGTAGCAGTTCAGTGATTCTAATCCGATCACTGTAGCAATAGAGTTCAGTGATTCTAATTCGATCACTGTAACAATATCAGTTCGAAAGTAGCAAGCACTGTTCAGTACCAATATCAGTTCGAAAGTAGCAATCACTGTTCAGTAACAATATCAGTTCGAAAGTAGCAATCACTGTTCAGTACCAATATCACTTCGAAAGTAGCAATCACTGTTCAGTAACAATATCAGTTCGAAAGTAGCAATAACTGTCCAGTGATCACAGTAGGAATTTTTGTTGTGATTTCGATAATTTTGGATACGGTGATTACAAAAGCAGTTAAATGTACCCAAAATTTATTAATTAGTGATAGTGATTACAAAAGCAGGTAAATTTTGGATATTGTAAAAATTAATAAAAATGTATATGTAAAAAATTTAAAAAAAAATTGGAGTACAAATTCTCATAAATTCGTTTTTTTTATTGTGATCGCAATAGCAATAAATAATCACAGTGATTTAAAAGTAGCAATCACTGAAATCACAGTGATTCAAAAATTGCAATATCGCTCATCACTAGTGGAAATGAATCGTTTCTGGCCACTCCCAAGTTCATGGCAATCAAAAACTTTCCTCACTTGCGTGAACTTCTTCACATGATCCCATCCTCCCACAATTAGTCCTCTTAATAATGCAGCACCATCGAATTAACATACCGCATGAACAGTCAATGATGTCACACTGTTCAAGGCATTATAAAAATTTAACATAAATTCCTCCGTTGTGCATAAAGTGTTCAATATTTCCGAAACCACAAAAAAACGATATGCTTCTCATTTCCTGTAAATAACATCCTAAAGCCTGGTGTGGACAGGTAAGCCTGAATTTTGGTTCCAGGGCATGTTTAGCAAACGCTTTATGCATTTACCACGTGAAAATAAGAAATATGCAGTTTAGACGCTAAACAGAGTCGGAGGAGACATGATGACTTTTTGGGGACGTTTTTCTTACTTAAGTTCTGAAGATTTGGTACTAATTTAGGGACCCTACGTCATCCGGATATATCAGAATTAAAATGAACATACCATTGTAGTGGTTAGTCGGCCTTTTCTAACTATATATCTCATTTTACAATAGGACAAATGTTGCACACACAGCACACACCCATATTTCTAGCTTGTCTTGACAAACCGACTTCATTCGCTCAAGAATAGATCAAGGTTTACAACAACATAGCATTTTGTTACCCTGCGACAATAACAACATCAAGCAAAATCTTTTTCTGTGAAACTTGTAAAAAAACGTTAGATGTGTAAATAATTTTGACTACCTCTGTAAGTTATTTTCGTTTTCTCCAAGAAGTGGGTACGTCAGCTGTATATCTTTTTTTCTATAATACAAATACAGTTAGTGTCATAAGTCTCAAAATGATAAAAAAATAAAGAATTTATTGAATTCAAATTTTTTTATTCTTATACAAGTTTAAACATCAAATGTTGACGCGCACGCTCGTAAACGTGATCTAATTACACAGTTCACATTAGCGAAATGATCAAGTTTTCGAATACCCGAAAATAATCATTTAATAAATGTAGACAAAAAAAGTTGTTAAGAGAGTATTATAGATAGATATAGGGTTATATATACCAAAGAGATCAGGGCGACGAGGCGAGTACGTGGCCATAACTAAGCTACAAACAAAGCTTTGGAAATAAAATTTGGTTCAAAGGATCGCACTATGAAGGGGCATATTTGGATGTAATTTTCTTGGGGAAGTGGGCGTTGCCCCGCCCTCAAATAGGTTTTTTGTATATATCTTGCAAACCAATAAAGCTATATAAACCAAACTTTCTGCAGTCGTTTCATTTACCCACTTCTTAATACAGTCCAAAAATGAAAGAAATCGGATAATAACCACGCCCACCTCCCATACAAATGTTAGGTTGAAAATTACTAAACGTGCGTTAACTCAGTAACGAAAAACGCCAGAAACACTAAATTTTACAAAAGAATTTGCAGAAATAAGCTGCAATCATATTTTTTTACAAAATGGAAAATGGGCGCGGCATCGCCCACTTATGGGTCAAAAACCATATCTCAGGAACTACTCGACAGATTTCAATGAAATTCGTTGTATAATATTTTCTTGACACCCTGATGACACATATGAGACTCATATATCTTAATTTAAATTCAGAGGAAATCTTTAGTGTGTCTCTGTATCAGTGTATCAGTATAGTCTTGGATATAGTGTACCTTGGTGTGAAAATTAGTGAAATCGGTTGAGGAATTACATCAGTCTTCATATACTATATATGATGGTTTTTGTTATTCTATTGGACTTTATCAAATTGTGTGTTATCTTAATAAAAATATAGCAATAAATTGCGAGAGTAAAAAATGTTCGGTTGCGCCCGAACTTAGCCTTTCCTTACTTGTTATTATTTCGTATACATATTTATTTGTCACTTAAGGGATATGATAAGAAATGTAACTCAGTAAATGTAAGAGAAGATGATTTAAAAAATCGGGCATCTTTTTTTGCCTTTTCTGTTTTTCTAATAATTTTAATACAGCTTTTCCACTTAGTCATGATCTATTTAAACATTTTCGCGTAATAATTTCAATACCTAAATTTCTTACAAGCCTTTACTGAATTCTGAACATTACTTACACTAATCTTAAATATTTATGTTCAAAAGTGATTTTTAGGTAGATCTTTTAAGAACTGACATTGATGTATAGTGCTGATTTGTAAATCTTTAGTGCCACCGACAACAAAAAAAAAAACAAAAGAAGATTAAAATAAACAATACACTTGTTTCATATGCAAACAAACGAGTATTCGAATATATACATTTCGACACTTTTTACACATTACAAAATTTACATTACAGACAATAATCTTGATACGCTCATGGGGTTTGCCTGGATTTGGACATTCTGCAACTAATTTGCATGTTCGTCACTTTCATTTTGCACTCTATCACTCTTTCTTGCCAGCTTTCTTTGCACATGTTCCAAGTAGAGATCGACACAATTTAACACAATTAGAGAGAATGTAGAATATAGAGAAGGTCCAATTGCGGACCAGCGTGTGAATTGTCAAAAACTAACAAAATCCTTTAAGCGAGTTTCACCACGACGGGGTCGGAAGGAGAAATATTAACAGTGAAACGTTAGCAGAGCTGAGTATTAAATGAAAAATATGCTCAGAGGTATACATTTATATTATAGACGCATGTTAGGCTTTTTGTTTATATGTTGATGAATTTATATGCTTACTATATACAATTGATATTAAATTCGTTTTGCGGATAATTATGAATGTATCCACAATTGAAAACATTTCAAATAAATTATGCCATTTCAGAGGTACATATATTTGTAAAAAAAAATATTCAAACGGACCCACATATTTATGTAATGTTTTATAATAATATACATATGTACATACATACTTTCATAAAAGTCTATTTATATTTTTATACTAAATACATTTCGTATAACACTAAAATGAACTTCATATGTCGTAACTTAAACTTGCATATATATATGTATATTAAGCATTTACATATATAGGTATGTCTTAAAAAAATTGAATTGTCTCATTATCACTTATCAGTGAAGGACATTTCAAATATGCACGCATTGCTCTGTATGCATATACATACATACATATGTTTGTATGTCACTGAAAAAACATTCAAACTTACATTTGCATATGCGTGCACCGTAAGTCTGCCAACCATCAGAAAAAATCAAAAGCATTGTTCTACAAAAACAACAAACCTCTCAAGAGCAGCATCACAAGTCAATATGGCAACCAATCGGTGAAGCCAAATTTTGTAGTAAACACACCAAAAACATTTTCATTCATGAATGCAGGCGCACATTCACTTGGCAAAGTTGCTTCATTCATAAAAGCAGAGCCATATACATCTCCCCGCGCATGCCATGCCAACAAACGCCTTTTCGCGACGATTACAAAAATCATAAATTGAAGATTTTTCTAATGTTCCCTCCAGAAGGAAAAGTTGCAACGCCCCAAAAACCTAGGGAGAAAATGGCAACCCCAATAGCCCTTGAGTCGATTTAAAATATTTTTCAGCAAAAATTCTGTGGCTCGCAAAAATTTATGTCGATATGTTTGCATGCGCATACACATTTACGGCAAGCCGATTTTCTACCAACAGCGCAATGTAGCGTCGCTTTGGCATTGCGCAGGCGGGTATCAATTTTTCGACACATCGAGCTTTATAGGGCCGTTTCAAGTGATCCTGCCGTAATAATATTTGCGCTTAATATGTATTGACAAATATTGAAGTATTAATTGATTATCTATATAATTAAATACATTTTAATATCTACCAACATATTAAATCATGTTTAGAATAATTACTATTGATCTTTTTGAGAAACAAGGCATAAAACTTAAAGACATTATATGTTGGGCATCTGGGCTTTTCCGCATGCGTACGCACCACATTCCTTACAACTCTTTGACATGAAAACAAAAAAATCATAGGCTACGGCCATATTTACATATGTACATATATTGAATGTTGACAAATTGACATACAGACACAATTCGAATGGTTCTTTCTGTTGTGATAACTAAAGTAAATAAATGTAGTATTATTATGTTAAATTTACATAAGAATATAAAGTAATTTAGTTTATTGTATATTGTAAATGATTACATAAGTATGTGTTCATGTGCCTTCATATCAAATATCAACGAAATATCATAAATTATATGCAAAAAGTCATTTGCGCATTTTATATAAGCAAATATGTAGGCGTACATTTCCTAACATAGAAATTAACACTATTTTTCTCATTTAACACTGTAAACGCTTAATTCTGCTATTTTCGAGCCCTCTGATGTTAAACAGTGGTGAAACTCCCTTATAGAAACGAGTATCCCTTCGAAAAGCGCACCAGTGTGGCCATTAGCCCGCCGTGAACCTTCTCTATATTCTACATTCTCTGGTCTCAGTACTGAAAGTGCACGTGGAGTTTTCGTTCGCAGTTTTGGGTCTTTCATCCGTGATTATACCAAGAACAGTACTGAAAGTGCACATGTAGTTTTGGTTCGCAGTTTTGGGTCCTTCATCCGTGATTGATGATGAATGTAATGCATAAGAAAGGGATGAACGTTCACACGTCCACAAGAGTTTCGGGTACTTTTGTCAATCCGCCCTTAAGAATCGCATAAAAACTTTCATTGAAAGTGCTAGTACCGCTCCCTGGCTTTTCACGGAAGAATTCGCCGGTATCTGTCTTGCAGGGGTACATCTCTCTCTCATCCATACAAAAATTAGGGTTAATGAATGTTGCCACTCTAACTACCGAGATTGCCATTGAACTACAAAAAGTTAATATTGGGTATGTGTTGGTAAAAGCTGAAAAACTATGCATGTGTAGTGGTGTATGAGTTAGCTCCGTCTTGTAGGGTACTTATAAAATTAACAGCAGTTGCAATCATAATAAAAATCTGTTTCTTTGGATAGTAAGAAATGGCACGACAAATATAATGAAATTGTAAACAGTTTAAAAACTCTTTATAAACATACATATGTAGGTGGAAAAAAACCAACAAAGCGGCTAGCAAAAACGAAAAGTACCGAAAATTTTAAGAAAGTTTTGCAAGAAACCATTGGTCTAAAATTAATTACCGGTTCGCGCAGAGCGACTTTAGATTTTGAGGTCATACTTATTAAATTGTACTCAAAAATCTGTTGTCAGAAGCAGTTGCTTGGGTAGGACATGGAATCCCTGGGTCAGGAAGCGGCGGATCATCAGACTCAATAAACTGCAACAAGTGTTTGTATGGAATGTTTGCTGTTATCCTAAACCCTTAGATTAGTCGGATCACAAATTTTATCGCGATGTCTTTTCTCTTATCATAAAGCATTGCCAGTAAGATATTTTCAGGATGAGCGAAGCATGAATTATTTTGGATTACAGTGTTAACAATTTCTCGCAGCGTTGGTGGTAATATCGCGTGGTCTGTATAAATTAAAAAAACAAGAGACTGTCGTATACAACTGAGTTGTAGAACTTAATGTTAAAGTACATCGGTAGGTAAACTTTCATTATAGTGTAATAAACAAACAAACCAGTGCAATGGTCCATTCAACATGACTTCGAATCTCCTTAAAATTCCATTTTCAGAACCTTTGTTTGTTGCTTCTCCATCACAGCGAATTCCAATGAGTCTCTCAAGGGGCATATTTTTCTCTATAAGGAGCTCGCACAATTGCCTCGTTTTTGTTTTAGCGTCCTCGGCGTCGACTTTTACGTAACCCAACAATCAGCTCTCAGGCTCTTTAAGAACCACTAAATGTGATTCTTTTACCATTCTCGGATGATATCTTCCATTTTCTTCTTCGCTCGTCAGAGGATTGTTTTTTCTGCCATCAAAGGAGAAGGCTACCGATCACAGTCATTGCGTTGCTTTCGTCGAAGAGAATCCCTACATTTCTTTCTTTCACGTGAAACTTTAGATTTGTCCATAATTATTGGTTCCCCATTTTCATCTTTAAAGTCAATTTCTTTGAAAAGCGATGTTGCCCAAAACAAGCAACCCTATTATCGATTTCAAACCTATCGTACGCCATAACGAAATGAGGTGTATCGTACCTTTCGGTAATAATTTTTTTTCGACGAACTTGGCTCTCTTGCAGTTGGCATGGCAAACATCACCTCTGATTCAACATCCATATTTGTTGAGCTAGGAAAAGAAGTTGGATCAAGATTAGTTGGCGCCAGTGTTGATTGTTGGTAAAGAGCAATCGCCTCGAATTCGGGAATGGTTAGCTTCCTCTTACTGTGCTCTTGGTGTTCAATGGGTATTAAACCACAACAGCAAGGTAATGTTTTTGTGCACTGACATTTTCTAATATAAAACACTTGATCAATTGTTTCCAGAAACGTTGAAGACTTACTAGGTCTACTTTTAAATTTTATTTCATCATGATATTTATTTAGCAATGTTTTCAGTTTTTTGGAGGCAGTTTTTTCATTGATTAACGGAATGTTTAATTTATTCCAAATTTTCCAATTTTTTTTTTGCCACTTGTGTGTTTAGATTACCGTACGATTGCTTTTTTTGTTATTTTTTGCTCAGCCACGCGTAAAAATAAATAGTAATTTAATACGTCACGATTACTTGGTAGATTTAGATCACTCTTGGAAAGCCAATATTCAGCCTGCGAAAAGTTGGTGGAATCAACTGGCATTGCAGACGTTTCCATTATAATATATTAATCGAAAACTATTTAAAACTTGAAAAAAATATTTAGAAAACACTATTATTTATTCAACGCAGACCACTTGTGTGGTAAGAGTGCCGTACGATTGCTTGTTGTTTTTTGCTCAGCCACGTGAAAAAACAAATAAGTTACAAAAGCTTGCTATTATTGCATGGTATGCTGTTATATTTAAAACTATAGGTTTTTGAGTACAATTTAAAAAGTATGACCCCAAAATCTAAAGTCGCTCTGCGCGAACTGGGTATTAATTTTAGACCCATCGTTTCAGGGCAAAACTTTCATAGAATTTTCTGTAGTTTTCGCTTTTGCTAGCCGCTTTTTGCGAAAAAAAATTCGACCCGTCCTAACATACATACCAATATTTATAACTTTTGCTACCTATTTATGTACATATGGCTAGTCGAAATATTCTCACTTAATTATATGACAATGTCTTTTATAGAGATATATTCGATGTAAATTCAACAAAGAGATAATTTTAATATTTGTATTTGTATTTGTATTTAGGACGATTTCATCACATTATTTTACATATTGAGGTTAGGGCAGAGTTTATACTCGGGAACATGTTTTTCACGCAATTGTAATGTTATGCCATTATGGTATAGCTTCTGTAGTTTGCGAGATAAGTAAAACTATTATTATTATATAAATGAGCAAACCTACGTACACTTTCCAAAAATAAACTCCTTCCGAAATTGTCCACATAGTGTGAGTGTGATACTATATAATAGAATATAAGAGTTTGACAGCATTTTAGATGTGCAATCAAGATCCGTTTACGCCTTCTCATATCATAAAGGATGAGCTATAAAATTCCCCGATAGACATGTTTTCTTGTCCATAACATAGGTTAGCTTTTGTCGTTCCAGACCTTGGTCCAGCCCATTTCGTTAATCAGGCGTGTAAAGCGGTATATCAGAAATACATAAACCGTCGCTTGATAGAAGGGGCTGTGAGAGCATGGTTGGCATACTCGCTGGCCTGGTGGCTGTACAAGCTTGTAAGATGGGGCTGATAGATGGAGACGATTGTAGGAAATGTCGTGAGGATCCAGAGAAACAATGGATCATCTCTTGTGCGATTGTCCTGTATTGTCAAGGCAACATATAAGGCACTTGGTTGCCTCACAGTGTGAGAATCTGGAAGAAGTATTAATACTGAGGCCACATTCAATCTCAAAATTCGTGTCCAGCGTAGGTATCCGAAAAGATGACTACTCCTCATGGACTACGTCACGGCATTCTATTATATCACTAATCCATAGATTTATTTCTTTCCACTCTTTATTTCAAGCTTGTGTTTGTGACACTGTGTTGTGATGAAAACGGGGGATATGTACACACTAGTATATACATATTTTTATTTATATCGGTGGGTGTCAAGGTTTCATACATAAGTCCTTACGAGCTTGAAATATTGGCCATTTGGTGGAAAATTTTGGGTCTTTATTATGAAATGCAAAACATCCAGTAGCGAATTATGCTACATACATGAATGCAATTGAAATTATGAAAATATAACTGTGAAAATACTATTTTTACTCTATCGTATTTAAGTTTTGCTTCAGAATTTTGATTTTCGACTGTTTTTTTTTACATGGTTATTTTGCTAAAAAACACAAAAAAGGTTAAAATTTCTGTCGTAATCTTTTCTTCCATCATTCTTGATATATTAATTTTATGTAATACTATATTAAACTTTCATGGATGTTGGGCTAAACCGACAGAATGAGTCATAAGCTACAACGTAATTTTTCCCTTATTTGAAGTTTGCCTCCAATGCTAAATAAGTATATGCCTTCAAATTTCGCATTGAGCTTAGTGTATAATATTATCATTAATTATAATATGTATAGATGTTGATAAAAACAGATGTATGGACATAAAAAAAAGGTGCGTGGAGTCCCTACGCGCGGAAGAAGTTATACTTCTTAATGATAATCCAAGAAATGCATATCATTTTGTATAAAAGAAAACTAGCGAGAGGGAAAGGATAAAAATATGGTGGAGTGACCAACACTTTCTTAAATTCACGTTTGTTTGAATCATTTGAATCACTATTCACTGTGTACTAATACTACAAATAGTACGTCAATATTATATATCACGAATTAATTAGTAAATAAACACTGTCTACAGAAATGATCCTGTGAAGTCTTAACTTTTCAGCGGCTAACGCAGAGTATTTCAACCAAAAGTGACACAAAATAGTTGAGAATTCGTAGAAATGAAACAAAAACGAAAGAAAAATAATGCGCAAGCATACAAACATACATATGTCTACTGTACTTATTATATATATATACTAGGGCAATTCACAATCTGGTGCATATGGTTTTGCATATTTGAAAATGCAAATGAGCGAGGCGTATTGTTGCTTTTACACTAACAAAATATACAGCGAATTTGCCATTGCAAATATGCAAGGTCATTTGCACCAGCTTGTGAATTGCCCTACTGTACTTATTGACTGCATTATTATATATATTTATTTGTATAAAACCTTGGAATTTATTCATTGAAATCAAAACTCAGAAGTCGTTTTATCCATTGTAACCGAGAAACATCATTTCTAATATGCCACAAGACAAAATTAGAAATGAAGTTCATAAACCTCACGCTGTCAGATAAAACGATATACCTTCTCATCGCGGGTGCTAATACTTTCGATTTGCAAAGAAAATAAATGAAGACTGACTACAGAAATGATCCTGTGAAGTATAGTCTTAACTTTTCAACGCAGAGTATTTCAACCAAAATTCACACAAAATAGTTGAGAATTCGCAGAAATGAAACAGAAACGAAAGAAAAATAATGCGCAAGCATACAATCATACATATGCGTACACATGTGAATATGTCACCAACCAAAAATTTAAACATTGCTCTACAAAAACAAGAATTGCTCAAATAGCATAAGCATCAGAGAACTGCAAAACTCACTTTTTCCTTGAATCAGCTCATACGCAAAAATTTCTATTCAATTCCAATCACTGAGCGAAGCACAGCGTTGAGTAAAAATCAGCTCATGTTGCCGAACCGCTCATTCGCGTACAATGTGAGCCTTCGGTCCGAAATGCTTTGCTCACGTTTGCTCACTTCACGAAATGTTTAGCTCACGTTCGCTCACTTCACGAAATTTTTAGCTCACTTTCGCTCAGTGATTGGAAGTGAATAGAAACTTTTGCGTATGAGCTGATTCAAGGAAAAAGTGAGTTTTGCAGTTCTTTGGTATACATATACAATTATATATGTACATATATATATGTATATATGCATGTGTGTGTGCCAACGGATTTTACAAAACCAGTAGCGCTGCTGGTTGCGCATTTATTCAAGCACAGTGAGTTTATTCATATGTGTTGAGTTTGCTCATACCCGTTGAGTTTGCTCATAGACGTTGAGTTTGCTCTTTTGTGTGCTTGTTTTCATTCAACACGATCATTGTTGAGCCGAATGAGCGAATGCCTGGGTAGAGCTGTTTCTACACGAGCGTGAATAAACTCAGCAAGCAAACGAATTTACCGCAATTGAGCTGAATTTAGCTCAGTAGCGAATATATTCACGAATGCCATTTTGAGCGCTTGAGCCGAATGGGCTGATAGTTCGGGTATTGTTTGTGTATGAACATTTTTGCGCTCAACGAAAGCCGTTCTCTGATAAGCATGGCATGTGCTTTAAGTTCTCTGTTTTACTCTCATTCTCTCTCTCTCTCTCTCTCGCGTTAATTGTTCAACGCTATTCCCTCTCCATTGAAGCCTTAAACAATTATAGCAACCTTTTCCGAAGTCGTATAAAAAGTATAATTTAAAAAAATGTACAATAGTAACATTGAAAGTATTTTTATTTACGCTTCAAATTAATGACACGCACAAGGAAAGTAACTTTCCAATGCATGTTCAAATTTCATGTCACTAAAAATGAGTGACAATTGTGAACACTGGAAGCTAGATTGAAATGCAGGGATTGGGAAAATATGCAATTCGTGTACCATGAAAGCTTTGTAAGAGCAAGAGAATCCGTCTAATAATTAAATTTCAAATAAATATTAAAATTTTGTTCTTTATTATTTATTGTACACCTTCATATTCTCACAATACAACCTACAAATATCATAATCGCAATCATGTAGCATTTACACTTTGATCTGCAACTACAGAATAATGTCATACAATAACATATTTTTATACTCTCGCAACATGTTGCACAGAGTATTTTAGTTTTGTTCACATAACCGTTGTTTGTGTCACCAAGAAATAAAAGAGTTAGATATGGGGTTATATATATATAAATGATATAAATTTGGAACATAGGATCGTATTAGGGAGGGGCACATTTGGATGTAATTTTTTTTAAAGTGACCCCACCCCCAAATAGGTTTTTCTGTATATCACTCGCAAACCAATAAAGCTATATAAACCAAACTTTCTGCAGTCGTTTCTTTTAGCCATTTCCTTATACAGTCCAAAAATGATACAAATCGGATAATGACTAAAAGTGCGTTAACTCAGTAAAAACGTTAGGAACACTAAATTTCACATAAGAAATGACAGATGTAAGCTGCAGATGTTTTTACAAAATGAAAAATGGGCGTGGCGTCGCCCACTTCGGGGTCAAAAATCATATCTCAAGAACTACTCGACCGATTTCAATGAAATTCGGTATGTAACACTTTCTTGACACCCTGATGACACTGGTGGGCGAAATCGGTTCACAACCTACTTCCCATATAACTCAATTTTGAATTCTTCTGATTCGTTCACTTTATAATATATACATATGTACATACATTAAGAACCACTGAAGATATCAGAATAAAATTTTACACATTTTAATATAAAATTAAGTAGGCGTATAGTCTTCGATATATTGTATCTTGGTTGTGAAAACGAGTGAAATCGGTTCAGGAATTACCTCAGTCCCCATGTATATTTATGATGATTTTCGTTATTCTATTGAACTTTATTCAGAATATGTGGGTCGAATTGTGTTATCTTTATAAAATTACATCAATAAATTGCGAGAGTATAAAATGTTCGGTTACACCCGAACTTAGCCTTTCCTTACTTGTTTGAGAATATTTTGGTAACGCAAACGTATATTGTATGTATTTTTTGCATCCATTATGCCAAATGTTAAACATTAAGGAAATTATCTCTTGTGTGCACTTACTTCATACCTTTGTGCATATTTTGCTAATGTGCAATTACGTTATCATCCCCCATGTTGACACTCAAGAAAAACTCCAATTTTGTATAATAGGTCCCTACAGATTTCATGTAAGAAAAATTCGAAAAGAATGCAACCACCGAACGCACTAAGCGATGCGGCAACATTCTTATGTGCATTCACAGTTTTGCATGTGCATGCATTAATACAAATTAGTAGATTCAAGTACATAAAGTTTGTGAACTAATTGTTTTCAAAATGCAAATAGATACAATTAACTTTGACAAGAAATTTGTATTGCAAAGATTTTGTTTTTTATGAGTTTTCTTTTACAGCATTATTATAACATATATTCGTGCACCCTATTTTTCAGCGAAAATAGACATTTTAAAACCAATTTTGAAAACAAAAACTAGATTTGGAAGAAAAATGACTACAGAATGGCAAATGTATACTTAGTGAGAGATCATTTTTGTTTAATAACTTCTAGTACGAGAGCTAGCAACGTCAAAAAAACACAAATAGTGCATATTATCTTTGGCTTCACTTGTGAAAAAATTGTCGAAAACGGACCATAACTTTTCAAGGCCCCAGATATCAACATGTTGAACTCAGCGCCTAAGGATAAATTTTAACCGAAAATATGGGTAAATCTCTCAGATATCTCAATTTAATTCAGAGGAAATTATTTTCTTCTAATAGTGTGTCTCTGTTCCAAAAATTATTTAAATCGGGTCATAACATTTCCATATACCTCATTGTAGGTTTTTCAAAAATACGGTGAGCTTTATTCCGCATATATGTATGTATTGGTTAAATTTCTTCATTCGAGTACTCACTTAGAGGTATGTTTTTCAATAAAAATTACTTAAATATCCGTAAATTGCAGTTTAATAAATTGCTTTATTAATTATTTGTTAAAAAATAAAAAAAAAAACATAACAAAATAATTTAAATCCATTAAATTCTTCCAAAATGGACCAATTCTGACACTTATACTTACATTTGGTGCTGATAAATAATTTTAACCTTATTTTATAAAATTCTAATATTTTTCAATTTGCATATTTCTTTTGATTTTTTTCAAGTTACATATATTTATACTCTCGCAACAAATGTTGCTAAAGAGAGTATTATAGTTTTGTTCACATAACGGTTGTTTGTAACACCCAAAACTAAACGAGTTAGATATAGGGTTATATATACCAAAGTGATCAGGGTGAAGAGTGGAGTTCAAATCCGAATGTCTGTCAGTCCGTCCGCCCGTCTGTGCAAGCTGTAACTTGAGTAAAAATTAAGATATCTTGATGAAACTTGGCACACATGTTCCTTGGGACCATGAAATGAGCAAAATCGGACCACTGCCACGCCCACAAAATGGCGAAAACCGAAAACACATAAAGTGCCATAACTAAGCCATAAATAAAGCTGTGGAAATAAAATTTGGTGTGAAGGATAGCACTGTGAAGGGGCATATTTGAATGTAATTTTTTTGGGGAAGTGGGCGTGGCCCCGCCCCCTACTAAGTTTTTTGTACATATCTTGCAAACCAATAGAGCTATATAAACCAAACTTTCTGCAGTCGTTTTTTTTAGCCACTTCCTAGTACAGTCCAAAAAAGAAATCGGATCATAACCACGCCCACCTCCCATACAAAAGTTAGGTTGAAAATTACAAAAAGTGGGTTAACTCACTAACGAAAAACGTCAGAAACACTAAATTTCACATAAGAAATGGCAAATGAAAGCTGCA
The DNA here is from genome assembly GCF_028554725.1 of Zeugodacus cucurbitae. Lineage (NCBI taxonomy): Eukaryota > Metazoa > Arthropoda > Insecta > Diptera > Tephritidae > Zeugodacus > Zeugodacus cucurbitae. The sequence continues at coordinate 27,393,676 of NC_071669.1, forward strand.
CTAAGATTTTTTTACAAAATGGAAAATGGGCGTGGCGTCGCCCACTTATGGGTCAAAAAACATATCTCAGAAACTACTCCACCGATTTCAATGAAACTTGGTTTGTAATAGTTTCCTTACATCCCAATGATATCTTGTGAAAATAGGCCAAATCGCTTCACAACCACGCCTACTTCCTATATACCAGAACTTTGAAGACGATCTGAATCGTTTACATTACAATATATAAAGTAAGCACTAGTGAAGATATCGGTGCAGAACCTTTCACAAATACTATGTTTGTAGTGTGGCAGCCCCATTCTAAAAATCGCCGAAATCGGATCATAGGTTTTTAAGGCCCCATATATCGAACACGAGGACCTCGGTGCTTCTAGTCTAATATTATGGTTCCCAACTTTCAATGGACTTTATACAATATATATGACGAATATGTGGGTCAAATTGTGTATTACATAATAGTGGTACTCATTTAACGTTGCAATGATATAAATATAGTAAATTTGCAATATGGCAACAAATGTTAAATGAACGCTCTTTGGCAATATTGTGGTAATATCAGATTATTGTGAATTAATCGTAAGCATGCCATGAATGCCACTGAAAAAGGTCTCGCATATTTGCAAGATTGTCGTAAAATGAAATGCATGTAAAAATTAACAGCTGTTTTACGATATTGTAATTTTGCGATGTTGCCATACGTTTACGACGTTAAATGAGTACCACTAATATAAATAAAGTCAAATAAATAAATTGCGAGAGTATAAAATGTTCGGTTACACCCGAACTTAGCCCTTCCTTACTTGTTTTAATTATGAATACTTTTCGACAGATGATTGATTGATTATTGAACGGAATGAAACGGGATGCCATATATTTGAGAAAATAGTTTTTCTTAAATTGTAAAACTATGGAAACAAATTTGAGAAATTGCCCTTGAGAAACGTTTGAGAAAATGTTGTCTTTCAAATTGCATAAATGTTAAATTTCAAATTGAAAATCAATATTTTCTCCAACGTTTGAGAATTTCAAATCCAGTGTTTTTTGAGATGTACTTCACATGGGGAAAATCCCACATCTTCGAAAATTTTCCCCTATTGTAAATGTAATTTTGTTCAGGTGAAACAGCAAAATTTGTTCACAAAATAAATTGTAGGGAACAAGTATACATACATATGTACATATAAACAATTTAATCAATATTAACGACTTTTTTATACTCTCGTAACGGTTGTTTGTAACAGCCAAAACTAAACGAGTTAGATATAGAGTTATATGTATCAAAATGAGCAGGGTGAAGAATGGAGTTCAAATCCGGATGTCTGTCTGTCCGTCCGTCCGCCGGTGCAAGCTGTAACTTGAGTAAAAATTAAGATATATTAATTGCACACTTGTTTCTTGGCACAATAGGAAGGTTGCTTCCGAAGATGAGCAAAATCGGACCACTACCACGCTTCCAAAATGGCGAAAACCAAAAACACACTAAGCCATAAATAAAGCTATGGAAATAAAATTTGGTACAAAGTATCGTACTATGAAGGAGCATATGGGGATGTAATTTTTTTTGGAGAGATGGGCGTGTCCCCGCCCCCAACTAAGTGTTTTGTACATATCTCATAAACTATTTAAGCTACATATATCAAACAAATTTTCTAGAATGGTTTCTTTTAGGTACTCTTTTAGGTGGAAATAAAAATTCATGGGAATGCTTTACAATAAGGCTGATTACTTTTTACTTCATTTCAACATTTTTTTAATCAGGGTTGGTTACATACAGTAATTAAAGAGAATTGATGCAAAAAAAACTGCAAAACAATTACGGTAAAGTACGGTTAACTGTGTAACAAGTGCTAAAAAAGTAAAGAAATCGAAGTGTGTAAAGAGTTTCTTGACACTAACAAAATTTAATGATACTTGTTTTTGGTTTGTTTTTGCATTGCTGTTGCGGTTGTTTTTGCATCAAGCCTCTTTAACCCTCTCAGACGCGATGTCCCTTATGAGGTATATCACCAATTTCAAAACTAAGCTTAATTTTATTTATGAAAGATATGATATTGGAAGTTATGTGTTTTATAAGCTTCCGTTTGGCATTATTTAAAATCAATATATGCAATAACTGCAGTGCACGCGTTGATTTCGTGAAGGAGTGTTTTTGCTACATATTTAGTGCTGATAAATTGTTTTATAAAAGTGAAATTTTGGGTAAATTTTCCTGACAAAATTTGTAATTCCATATATTACTCAACGGTTGATTTTTAAATGTGTAACCGCTCCCTTTAATATTTTCCGCCTTTCATATAACTTGTTCAGAAATGACTACTTTACCTAATAACACAGAGGAAAATCTGGAATCTTTAGAACGAGATTCTGTCCACCACACAATAACACCATAGAGCAGTGTAGCACCAGTGCATGAGAGAGGGAGTAAGCCCCCAGGTAGTGCCGAGCAACTGCCTGCATGCATAAAGAGCATTACTAGCCTTTCTTACACAATGTGCTTCTACAGTAACTTACTGTCCAAGACGACTCCTAGGTACTTAGTGCGGTCCTTTGGTGATAGTTCTGTTCCGTTTAGCGAGGGGAACCTCCATTGAGGGATTTTGTATTTCCTTGTAAACACAAGCAGATCGGCTTTTCCGCATTGCTAATAGTATGCAGACACTTTCCTGTTATTACTATGGCTATGTCGTCCGCATATGCTATTATCTTGGGAGCTTTATCTTCTAAGTTCTTCAACAGATTATTCAGTGTCCAAAGGAGCGGAGAAAGTACCCCGCCCTGCGGAGTTCCCCTACCAACTTCCTTGGTCGTTCTGGCATCGTTCCATTCTGCCGTTATCCTTCTAGAAGTCAGGAGGCTTTTTACCCAGTGCCGTATGACTGGTTCAATCCCTATAGACTCGATGTCATTCAGAATGCACCGGAAATGTCCAGAAAAACTCCGAGAGCATACTCTTTATATTCCAGGGCCTTTTCGATGTTAAATACTAGTGAATGGAGTGCAGTCTCTACAGATCTGCCTTTAGTATACGCATGCTGTGCCTTGGACAGGCTGCCAGGGACACTCAAGAAAAACTCCAATTTTGTATAATAGGTCCCTTCAGATTTCATGTAAGAAAAATTCGAAAAGAATGCAACCACCGAACGCACTAAGCGATGCGGCAACATTCTTATGTGCATTCACAGTTTTGCATGTGCATGCATTAATACAAATTAGTAGATTCAAGTACATAAAGTTTGTGAACTAATTGTTTTCAAAATGCAAATAGATACAATTAACTTTGACAAGAAATTTGTATTGCAAAGATTTTGTTTTTTATGAGTTTTCTTTTACAGCATTATTATAACATATATTCGTGCACCCTATTTTTCAGCGAAAATAGACATTTTAAAACCAATTTTGAAAACAAAAACTAGATTTGGAAGAAAAATGACTACAGAATGGCAAATGTATACTTAGTGAGAGATCATTTTTGTTTAATAACTTCTAGTACGAGAGCTAGCAACGTCAAAAAAACACAAATAGTGCATATTATCTTTGGCTTCACTTGTGAAAAAATTGTCGAAAACGGACCATAACTTTTCAAGGCCCCAGATATCAACATGTTGAACTCAGCGCCTAAGGATAAATTTTAACCGAAAATATGGGTAAATCTCTCAGATATCTCAATTTAATTCAGAGGAAATTATTTTCTTCTAATAGTGTGTCTCTGTTCCAAAAAATATTTAAATCGGGTCATAACATTTCCATATACCTCATTGTAGGTTTTTCAAAAATACGGTGAGCTTTATTCCGCATATATGTATGTATTGGTTAAATTTCTTCATTCGAGTACTCACTTAGAGGTATGTTTTTCAATAAAAATTAGTTAAATATCCGTAAATTGCAGTTTAATAAATTGCTTTATTAATTATTTGTTAAAAAATAAAAAAAAAACATAACAAAATAATTTAAATCCATTAAATTCTTCCAAAATGGACCAATTCTGACACTTATACTTACATTTGGTGCTGATAAATAATTTTAACCTTATTTTATAAAATTCTAATATTTTTCAATTTGCATATTTCTTTTGATTTTTTTCAAGTTACATATATTTATACTCTCGTAACAAATGTTGCTAAAGAGAGTATTATAGTTTTGTTCACATAACGGTTGTTTGTAACACCCAAAACTAAACGAGTTAGATATAGGGTTATGTATACCAAAGTGATCAGGGTGAAGAGTGGAGTTCAAATCCGAATGTCTGTCAGTCCGTCCGCCCGTCTGTGCAAGCTGTAACTTGAGTAAAAATTAAGATATCTTGATGAAACTTGGCACACATGTTCCTTGGGACCATGAAATGAGCAAAATCGGACCACTGCCACGCCCACAAAATGGCGAAAACCGAAAACACATAAAGTGCCATAACTAAGCCATAAATAAAGCTGTGGAAATAAAATTTGGTGTGAAGGATAGCACTGTGAAGGGGCATATTTGAATGTAATTTTTTTGGGGAAGTGGGCGTGGCCCCGCCCCCTACTAAGTTTTTTGTACATATCTTGCAAACCAATAGAGCTATATAAACCAAACTTTCTGCAGTCGTTTTTTTTAGCCACTTCCTAGTACAGTCCAAAAAAGAAATCGGATCATAACCACGCCCACCTCCCATACAAAAGTTAGGTTGAAAATTACAAAAAGTGGGTTAACTCACTAACGAAAAACGTCAGAAACACTAAATTTCACATAAGAAATGGCAAATGAAAGCTGCACTAAGATTTTTTTACAAAATGGAAAATGGGCGTGGCGTCGCCCACTTATGGGTCAAAAAACATATCTCAGAAACTACTCCACCGATTTCAATGAAACTTGGTTTGTAATAGTTTCCTTACATCCCAATGATATCTTGTGAAAATAGGCCAAATCGCTTCACAACCACGCCTACTTCCTATATACCAGAACTTTGAAGACGATCTGAATCGTTTACATTACAATATATAAAGTAAGCACTAGTGAAGATATCGGTGCAGAACCTTTCACAAATACTATGTTTGTAGTGTGGCAGCCCCATTCTAAAAATCGCCGAAATCGGATCATAGGTTTTTAAGGCCCCATATATCGAACACGAGGACCTCGGTGCTTCTAGTCTAATATTATGGTTCCCAACTTTCAATGGACTTTATACAATATATATGACGAATATGTGGGTCAAATTGTGTATTACATAATAGTGGTACTCATTTAACGTTGCAATGATATAAATATAGTAAATTTGCAATATGGCAACAAATGTTAAATGAACGCTCTTTGGCAATATTGTGGTAATATCAGATTATTGTGAATTAATCGTAAGCATGCCATGAATGCCACTGAAAAAGGTCTCGCATATTTGCAAGATTGTCGTAAAATGAAATGCATGTAAAAATTAACAGCTGTTTTACGATATTGTAATTTTGCGATGTTGCCATACGTTTACGACGTTAAATGAGTACCACTAATATAAATAAAGTCAAATAAATAAATTGCGAGAGTATAAAATGTTCGGTTACACCCGAACTTAGCCCTTCCTTACTTGTTTTAATTATGAATACTTTTCGACAGATGATTGATTGATTATTGAACGGAATGAAACGGGATGCCATATATTTGAGAAAATAGTTTTTCTTAAATTGTAAAACTATGGAAACAAATTTGAGAAATTGCCCTTGAGAAACGTTTGAGAAAATGTTGTCTTTCAAATTGCATAAATGTTAAATTTCAAATTGAAAATCAATATTTTCTCCAACGTTTGAGAATTTCAAATCCAGTGTTTTTTGAGATGTACTTCACATGGGGAAAATCCCACATATTCGAAAATTTTCCCCTATTGTAAATGTAATTTTGTTCAGGTGAAACAGCAAAATTTGTTCACAAAATAAATTGTAGGGAACAAGTATACATACATATGTACATATAAACAATTTAATCAATACTACGAATAATACGACTTTTTTATACTCTCGTAACGGTTGTTTGTAACAGCCAAAACTAAACGAGTTAGATATAGAGTTATATGTATCAAAATGAGCAGGGTGAAGAATGGAGTTCAAATCCGGATGTCTGTCTGTCCGTCCGTCCGCCGGTGCAAGCTGTAACTTGAGTAAAAATTAAGATATATTAATTGCACACTTGTTTCTTGGCACAATAGGAAGGTTGCTTCCGAAGATGAGCAAAATCGGACCACTACCACGCTTCCAAAATGGCGAAAACCAAAAACACACTAAGCCATAAATAAAGCTATGGAAATAAAATTTGGTACAAAGTATCGTACTATGAAGGAGCATATGGGGATGTAATTTTTTTTGGAGAGATGGGCGTGTCCCCGCCCCCAACTAAGTGTTTTGTACATATCTCATAAACTATTTAAGCTACATATATCAAACAAATTTTCTAGAATGGTTTCTTTTAGGTACTCTTTTAGGTGGAAATAAAAATTCATGGGAATGCTTTACAATAAGGCTGATTACTTTTTACTTCATTTCAACATTTTTTTAATCAGGGTTGGTTACATACAGTAATTAAAGAGAATTGATGCAAAAAAAAAACTGCAAAACAATTACGGTAAAGTACGGTTAACTGTGTAACAAGTGCTAAAAAAGTAAAGAAATCGAAGTGTGTAAAGAGTTTCTTGACACTAACAAAATTTAATGATACTTGTTTTTGGTTTGTTTTTGCATTGCTGTTGCGGTTGTTTTTGCATCAAGTCTCTTTAACCCTCTCAGACGCGATGTCCCTTATGAGGTATATCACCAATTTCAAAACTAAGCTTAATTTTATTTATGAAAGATATGATATTGGAAGTTATGTGTTTTATAAGCTTCCGTTTGGCATTATTTAAAATCAATATATGCAATAACTGCAGTGCACGCGTTGATTTCGTGAAGGAGTGTTTTTGCTACATATTTAGTGCTGATAAATTGTTTTATAAAAGTGAAATTTTGGGTAAATTTTCCTGACAAAATTTGTAATTCCATATATTACTCAACGGTTGATTTTTAAATGTGTAACCGCTCCCTTTAATATTTTCCGCCTTTCATATAACTTGTTCAGAAATGACTACTTTACCTAATAACACAGAGGAAAATCTGGAATCTTTAGAACGAGATTCTGTCCACCACACAATAACACCATAGAGCAGTGTAGCACCAGTGCATGAGAGAGGGAGTAAGCCCCCAGGTAGTGCCGAGCAACTGCCTGCATGCATAAAGAGCATTACTAGCCTTTCTTACACAATGTGCTTCTACAGTAACTTACTGTCCAAGACGACTCCTAGGTACTTAGTGCGGTCCTTTGGTGATAGTTCTGTTCCGTTTAGCGAGGGGAACCTCCATTGAGGGATTTTGTATTTCCTTGTAAACACAAGCAGATCGGCTTTTCCGCATTGCTAATAGTATGCAGACACTTTCCTGTTATTACTATGGCTATGTCGTCCGCATATGCTATTATCTTGGGAGCTTTATCTTCTAAGTTCTTCAACAGATTATTCAGTGTCCAAAGGAGCGGAGAAAGTACCCCGCCCTGCGGAGTTCCCCTACCAACTTCCTTGGTCGTTCTGGCATCGTTCCATTCTGCCGTTATCCTTCTAGAAGTCAGGAGGCTTTTTACCCAGTGCCGTATGACTGGTTCAATCCCTATAGACTCGATGTCATTCAGAATGCACCGGAAATGTCCAGAAAAACTCCGAGAGCATACTCTTTATATTCCAGGGCCTTTTCGATGTTAAATACTAGTGAATGGAGTGCAGTCTCTACAGATCTGCCTTTAGTATACGCATGCTGTGCCTTGGACAGGCTGCCAGGGGCGTCCGCGTCCCTTATATGCACGTCTATGATTTTCTCTAATGTTTTCAGAAGGAAAGAGGTTAAGCTTATGGGCCTAAACTCCTTTGAGTAGGTTGGGTTGTTCTTACCTGTCTTTGGAATGAACGCTGCCCTAGCCTCTCTCCACGAGTGCGGCACATACCCGAACCTTAGGCATCCTCTAAAAGTCGTTTTTAACCACGGCACAACCAACCGTGGTATATTTTGTAGCATGGCTGGGATGATTCCATCCTTACCTGGGGATTTGAATCTTGTCATCCGTGATAATTTGTTCAGGAAAATTCCTAGGACATTCCTCTACACACTCAGGAGTGGCTGTATTCTTACAGCCCGAGAAGTGCACGCTGACAAGGTTCTCTAATGAGTCCTCACAGTTGTGCGTCCATTCCCCGTCAATTTTGCGAATCAGACCAGGTGGAGCGGGACTCTTGGATAATAGCTGTAATTGAGGATACGCGGATTGGAATGCCTTGTTGAGAGCATTTGTAAATAGGTTTACGCCCTCCTCTAGTTCTTTGTAAGAGTTAAAAGTGCAAGGTCTGAGTCTCTTAAACAATAATATCCGTCTGTAGAGGTCCCAATTTGCCCTTCTGGGATCCCTTCTACCTACACCTCTTATTTTAGCTTTCGATCGAATGGAGAAGTAGATGTACCTATGATCAGAGGATGATGGTGTACCTAACACCTTCCAGTTCTCCACCAATACACCTCTACTTGTAAATAGAGTAATGTCCAAAACGTTTTTTGATGTGGGTCCTATATAAGTAGGTTCCTCACCTCGATTGGCTAGCGCTAAACTACTTACCCTGTTGGTTACGCTCGGGGTGTATGTTATAAAGTTTTTAAACTTTAGCCCAGAGACCACGTTACCCGAAGCTATCCATGGTTCCTGGACTAGAGCCACGTCGTAGCCGTCCTTCTCTAAATTGAGAAGGAGCTCGGCTGTGGCGATCCTACTCTTGTGGAGGTTCACCTGAAGTACCCTCTGCTCCTTATTTTGCGCCATCAGATTGCTGGGTAGGTGCCCTCTCCACCTCCTGTAAGACCAGTGAAGTCGCCATTATCTCTTCAATGCCGAGATCCTTCCCCACTTCACCTTTTTCGAGAGTGTTCTCGTTGCCGTCCGCAGGGTGGCGCTTTTTAAGGCGAAGGTACACGCTAGCAACGCCCCATGCCATCTTCCCGAACCTCGCATAGAGTATGTCGTCCGCCGCTTTATTAATCTGGAGTATATGGCTTTGGCCTCCGTCTTCGTTTGAAGATTTCGCCACGCTTACTACCCTCCAGTCGCTAGTCGGCACGTCCGGGTTTTGTCTTTGCAGCAACCGCAGAGCATGATTCGGGTCTACCACCCTAGGTATAATAACCTTCGCTTTGGGCACCAAAGGAATGCTGCTACGGTCCACCACCTCCAATTTGGCATTTTCCCATAGGTTCGGAAGCGTTTTTACAGCCTCTTTCACCCATGTCAACGACGGGTCGTCCATACATTTCAGGATCTTGACCCCCCAAGCCACCCCGCTCCATCGAAAGTTGGCATGGGTGCGCTTGGATCGGAGTCCATCTGTGTGAAGAGGGCTTCCAACAGCTTCAGCTCCACTGCTTTCCGCCGCTCTTGTGACATCTGTCCCAGCGGGTTGCTGCGATCGATGAGCGCAACGATCAGGTGTCGCCTCGCAATCTCATTGACCGCCGCCGCTGCTTTGGACGTTGTCGGCTTCTCGTCCGTATGCCTGACGTCTAGCTTCTCGGCTGCGTCTTTGCATCTCCTCCTTTTCGATAGTGCCTTCGTTTCACCTTCCGTAGAGCGCTGCCTCTTCTCCGCAATATGCTCCTCAATACGATTCGCAAACGCTGGGTTTGAAGCATTGCACCAATTACGAGTGGCGAAGTGAGCTCGGCCGTTCTTTACCTCCTCTCTGGCCCAAGCCAACCTTTTCTTTTCATCCTCCTTCAGGTTACGCTTGCCTTCGAGTCGCCTGCAGTAACAGTTGATCCAGGAATAATTGGAAGAGTCTGGCGTAAATCACCTGCTAACAGAATCCTGGCTCCACCAAAAACATTCATCGACAATCAAGATCTTTTAAAGTCCTCCAGAGACTTCTTGAATATTTGGAAAATCTTCGTTATACCGCTATTTTTGACGATTTTGCCGACTGGTGTTTCGTTCATTTGCAATTTAGGAGTAATATCAAGGCCGAATGTGCCGTTTGTTTGCCTACTAACAGAAACAAAGAACAAAAAAATAAAAGAAGGTTGAAGCTTTTAGCTGAAGAAAGCCAGTGGCTCCCAGTTTGTTGTTGTCTTTAATGTAGCACAGCGCCAATAGCGTACTCGGAGGCGTCAGTGTATATGGACCAAGGAAGTGTTGTGTCAGGGTATGCTAACAGCGTTACTTTACGCAGCTCTTCCTTGCATGTGACGAATGCTGCTACGCCTTCTGGAGTCCAAGGAACCGGATGAGAACCTTTTATTGAAGCCCCTTGGATATACTGGTGCAAGGGTGCCTGAAACTTGGCAGCGTTTTGAGGAAATTTGCAATAAAAATTGAACATAGCGAGGAACTCACGGAGTTGTCGGATCGTTGTTGAGCGAGGGAAGATGACGATCGCGTCTCCTTTACCTGGAAGGGGTAAAATCCCTTTTGCTGAGATGCGGTGTCCCAAAAAGTCGTCTTCAGGTAGACCAAAACAGCACTTAGTGGTGTTAATTACCACACCATACTCAGAGAGCCGTTCGAAAAGTAGACGAATCTACAACGTCTTTAGAAGCCATTAGGATGTCGTTTATATATGGAAATGTGAAGTCGTCCAATCCCCGTGTCACATCGTCGATAAATCGTTGAAATGTTTGCACGGCGTTCCGAAGTCCGTACGTAATGAACGGAAATTCGAAAAGTCCAAACGGTGTTATGATGGCCGTTTTGTCAACATCTTCTTTGGCAACTGGTATTTGATGAAAAGCCCGATCGAGATCAATTGTTGAAAATATGGTTTTACCAGTTAAATTGGCAGTAAAATCATCTAAAACACGAACGGGATATCTGTCAGACAATGTACGCGCATTAAGTTGTCGAAAATCCTCACAAGGTCGCCATTCACCTTTCTTTTTCGGGACCAGGTGAAGCGGAGATGACCAGGAACTCTTCGAGCGTTGAGCGATTCCTAGATGTAGCATTTTATCGAATTCCGCATTTGCAATTTTAAGTTTGTCAAGAACGAGTCTTCGGGCCTTGCAGGAGACACGAGGTCCTGGTGTAGTAGCAATATGGTGCAGCGTCGTATGTTTTGTTGGTTGACAGATTCCTTCGGGTCTCATCAATTAGGAAACTGCTTGAGTGTATCTGCCCATAGTGGATCGACGGGCAATATTTTGATCTCTGAATTGATATTGGATACTGATAACTTACATGCGACTTTTTATCCGGTTATCGAATCAATAAGACAGCTGTTCTTAAGGTCGGGTTAGATGCCGAAATGTGCCAAAAAGTCTGCGCCAATAAGAGGTTTGGGTTTGTCCGCCACTACGAAGCGCCATGTGAAATTTCATCTAAGTCCAAAATTTAATGATAGAGTTATACAGCCGTAAGTGTTGATCGTAGACCCGTTTGCCGCTCTGAGGTTATAATTTGCTCGTTCCGTTGACCAAGGAGCGAGAGACTTGGGGAAAAGTGGAGAGATCAGCGCCAGTATTCACTAAAAATTGGATTTTGGTGGCGAAATCTGTTACGAAAACGCGGTTTGATTCGAGTGAGGAGCCGTTAAACGCCACTAACGGTCCGACAAAAAGTTTCACTGGTACGTGATTGGCGATTTGCAACGGTTTGCTTTATTGCCGAAAGTTTGATGATACCAGCACATATTGTTGTTGAGTGCTGGTGAAAACTTACGTGAACGGGTGCGCTGCCGAGAGCGGGTAGAACCTCTGCCTTTAAACATCGAGGTTAGCTCGTTGATTGAAGCTTCGAGACGAGAAATGCGGGAATTCTACCGTTGGTGTTGTTGTTGGATCTTAAACGGAATTGATTTGTGCTGTCCCTTATAGTCCAGGCCATTATTTCAAAATCTCAACAAGTTGTTAAACAAAACTGTGAATATTTGACATAAATCGATTCATTCTAGCAGTGCTAAATAAAATCTTCAATTTGATGCAAAATTATTGAATTTCTTTATACTAGACTTAAATTATCATCGTGATGAATTATTAGTTTAGTCAAATGTGAATCACTGTATTTTATCAGAAGAATTAAAATTTTATGCTTTAAGTAAAAAAAAAAAATTATTTTAGTGTAATCCGAAAGAAGTAGAAAGAATCGGCCAAATATGACCGATGCCGATGCTGAATTTTGGTCGATACTGGTGGATGCCGATACCAAGGCCGATTAATCGGTCGGTCTCTAGATGCAAGTATTAATCGCGTTGTCATCTGGAGTCTGCTCAGCCACATTGTGCGTAGAATATTGTCAGGAACGGTATTGTCGAGGCTTCTAAGATGGCGCTGAAATTGCGACGGGTTTCTGTCACCCAAAGTTTCTCGATCGAGAAGTTTATGTAACCGAGCATCTCGAGAAAGCGTGAGTGAACCACAAGGCTGGTCTTTCCGAATTGATTAGCGGACATCGTATAGACACACGTTGAAGCGGCATGATGCTGTCGGCGGAACACTAGGACTGTCTGGCATGTCGAATAGATGATGTCAAATTTTTGCAAAATTTGAATGCTAGACTCCCACGTCGAGATAGCTACCGTGCGAGAAAACACCAAAACGCTTCCATTTGTAGAGCGATCTGGTGCGCGGTTAACCACAAAAATCACTTCACCAAGAGTACGAATAGAAAAAGCACATTAGTTAAAAAAAATTACGGACGAGTTTGCGAATTTTAAATTTTACTTATCAATAAATATAATATAAAAATTTATAACAATTTAATATGGTAAAAGATTGTGGTTTGTACCACAAAAAATAAGAGTTTTAGGTAAGAGCATTTACTCGTGCTTGAACGAAGGAACGACAAAAAAAGTAAAAATTTTAATTGTGGCAGACATTTTTCCAAAAAAATTAAAGAAATTCCGGTAAAATTTGCTTGACATTTTTTTTTAAATAGCTGTAATTGAAAAAAAAAAAAATAAAATCCTTCGTTCAATTACAAGTAAATTGAATCTCAAAGACCTGTGCAAAATTTCATCAAGATCGGTTGAGTTGTCTCCGAGAAAATTTGACAACCGACTTTGAAAACACGGTTCCGAGAAAAACGCGTTTAAAGTTTTGAGTAACAATAATACCTGACTTGGAGCGCACACCTTCCAAAGGCTGGAACTCCGAAACTATTATTCCTAATGTATGTATGTATTATAAAGTGAACGAATCCAAAATTGAGTTAGGGTATAAGAGGGAGGTTTCGACACGTTAAGAGAAATCCGTTTTTTTTTAGAGAAACCAAAGTAAGAGCAGATACTTTCTCTCATAATTATTGTTGATATGAATGTATATTACCCTTTCCTTTCATATTTAGTCTTCCCTTCCATTTGTTTTCCAACTTATAATCAAGTTACTATGAGAACCCATATATTTATATTTTTACTTCAATAAAAAGAACAGAAAAAAACTTATAACTTAACTTAACTGAAATATTACGTTAGCTTTAACGCACATCTAAATTTAAAAATAAATTTGCTTTGTGTACGGGAAGTTCCTGGTGGGTGTTCAGGCGTAGGCAACGTACGCACTATGCCCTACTTAGAAACCAAGCTTTTGTCTTCGATATTAGGTTCATAAAATATTTGCGTTTTGAGCTGACGTCTTAGAAATTTTACGATGCATTCACTTCTACGACTACACCAATGAAATATAAATCGGTTTTGTTCGTGAATTTAACCAGCATAAATATATTCTCTTTAATATTCATTTCGTCCTCTAAAGACTTATGTTCATTCATGGAAATTTCGCTTTCAACGGGAATTCCATCAGTGACCTCCAAAGCTGTTTCCTCGTTGTTGAGATCGTCACCAAAATCAAAGGATTTGTCAGAATCAGCCAAGCTGTAGGAACCGTCTTCGCTGGATGATAAACTTATCTTTCGCTGCTTTTTAGCTTTTGGATTGCGCATTGTTTTTGTTTTTTTACAAAGCTTTAGCTTTGACAACTTGGATTTATTAACGCTTTGTTCTCTCAACCTCTGAGTCCATGTTAGATTTGCTATATCAGAAATTTCGATTTTCTTTCACGGATTGTTGATCATAAAATCATTAAATGATTGCTTATAAAAATTCTTGAAAGGTCCGAATACCGATACATCAAGCGGCTGAAGTTTGTGTGAGGTATGGGGTGGGAAAGATAGTAAACATATTCCGTTTTCTCGACTGTAAATGACGCTGTTTAGACTACAATGGGAAGCATGGTTATCCATCAGAAGTAGAACAGGATCGTCTATAGTGCAACGCGCATGACCTTTAATGTGGATAAGAACATCTATAAAAAGCTCCGAGTTCATCCATCCACTGTTTGATAAAAGTGCTTTTGAGCCTGGCACTGATCCCTTTAGAAAATTAGGATTCATGCGATTACGAGGGTAAACGTAAATCGGTGGAATATGGTTACCAGATCCGTTAAAAATCCCTACCAAAGATACTAAACTTTCCCTTACTGCAGATACGGCTTGCGATACGGTTCGCTTTCCTTTTTCAGCTATAACCTAAAAGTGTTTGTAGAACTTGAAGGTTATTTGAAATATAAAAATGAAGTAATTCTTACTTTAGGAGAATCCAAAACAGTACTTATTCCAGTCTCAACTATGTTGTAAATTCGGTCAGAAGTAAAGTTGTTTAAATCGTATACTTTTTTTAAGTTTGAAAAAAATAAAGAAACCGCTTCCTGAGAAAATGCAAAAAGGCGTTATATGCTGGTGTTTTCAGGTTTTCGTAGACTTAAATCATTATTTCTATGCCTGAAGCATTTCAACCAATCAATTCCAGCTTTATTCTCTTTGTCCCAGCTTGGGGGATATTTAATTTTACATTTAGAAGCATATTCGAAAACGAAACGTCTAGCCAAGTCATACGTTAACCCGTGATGAAGACTAGAAGTTCTTTTGAAATATACCGTTAAATATCTTTCTTCACAACTCTCACATTCGTTTGCACAATAGCGCACGGACAAGCCAGACACCTCACACCAACATGTCGCGACAAGTGTCTGTGAAAGCACGATTGTGCTACTGTATTCAACTTCGTAGGCAAGCAAAGCAAAATTTTGCGATCAGTTGACGCTAGAAAACAGAACGCACTAAAAATGTTCCAACAAATTTGGGAAATATGTTATTTTTTTTATTGAGAACAATAATAAGCATGCAGAATGCTTAATTTGTTATAAAAAAATAAAGCGTTGTAGCAAACATGATATAAAAAGACATTATGAACGTTGTCACAAAAATCTTGTAAATATCGAGGGAGACGCCCGAAAAAGTCTTCTTGATAACTACAAAAGAAAATTTTATTAAAATTAAATTCTCAGCTATACTATCAAACAATCACATTTCTGATCTCATTAGAATTAAGCAATATAATAAAGAAATAAATATAGATAATTTAGTTGAACATAATTTTTAAAAAGTACGTTTACTTATTTGTACGCACTGTTCCGTATTCGTGTTGTCTGCTCGTAGCTTTCCGAATGTACGCTAATAACCAACACAAGCATAACGTGCACACAGTCACGTTGGACAACACTGAACTAAACCAATATCAGTTATAAAGCATGCCAAATTTGAGAAAGACGAAGCCTCCCACATGTCGAAGCCTCCCCCTTCTACCCTATATGGGAAGTAGGTGTGCTTGCAAACCGATTTCTCCCATTCATCCGAGTTATCAGGGTGTCAAGAAAATATTATATCCTGAATTTCATTGAAATCGGTGGAATAGTTCCTGAGATATGGTTTTTGACCCATTATTGGGCGACGCCACGCCCATTTTCCATTTTGAAAAAAAATCTGAGTACATCTTCCTTCTGCTAATGCTTTTGTAAAATTTAGAGTTTCTGATGTTATTCGTTAGAGAGTTAATGCACTTTTAGTAATTTTCATTATAACTTTTGTATGGGAGTTTGACGTGGTTATTAGATTTCCACTATTTTCGTGTATGAAGGGGTACGTAAGGAAACGACTTCAGAAAGTTGGGTAGCTTTATTGGTTTGCGAGATAGGAATTTCTTTATGCCGAATATATGGGTCGAATTATGTGTTATCTTATTAAAAGTGCAGTGGAACTTTCATAACTCGAAGATCTCCATAACTCGAATTGGCAATAGCGTTTAGAAGCCAAATTTCATACAAATTTCCTTCCCTAACTCGAATTTTTATAACTCGAAGTTCTCCATAACTCGAACTCTTGAAGTGGCAATAGAAGGCAACTTTCATATAAATTTCCTTCCATAAATCGAAATTTTTGGTCAGGGCATAATACAAAATTTAAAATTTTACTATCGAGGGAGAATTTTAAAAGAGTCCCTCTATAGTTATGGGTTGCATAAATCATCTAACAAAGGCTTGGGATATAGACGTCAATAGCCAAACAATAGCAAAATGCAACAAACTATATTACAAAAAACATCTTTTAACGTTTGTTTATAAATTTTTTTTTCGAAGTAAATAAATAAAACAGTGTATAAATCTATATTTTACAGCATTTTGAAAAATTGTATGCTTTAATGAAAATTCTATAACTCGAAGTCTCTCTAACTCGAAGTTTTTTTGTGGATTATGGTGATTCTAGTTAGAGAAGTTCCACTGTATATCAATAAATTGCGAGAGTATAAAATGTTTGGTTGCACCCGAACTTAGCCTTTCCTTACTTGTAATATATTGTTTTAAAATTTGGTGAAAATCGTTAGCATATTTATACATATTTGAGTCTGTGAACATATGTGCAAGGATGAGTGTATATGTACATATCTGTAAGTGATATCGATCTGTTGGGAACCAGGGGCTGCAATGTGAAATTAAAACTGATACAATAGCGAAACTGATGTTCGCCCTTCCCGTTGCCTTCGGGCAAAAGACGGCATAACGGTGTAAGTAAACAGCCAGACAACCAATGTTATGCTGCCATAGAGTTCTGGTTGCAAAAGAAGCTTTGCATGGAACTGGATCGATTACAATTTCCGCTGCAGTCACAAACACGATATTACTTTCATGGTCGTGGATGCACTTGGTTCTGTATAAATAAATCTATAAAAGCGAACTTTAAGCAGAGAAAATATTCTATCAATATCGTAGCAAAGAAAATAAAAAGAATTTCTTTATTTTTGGTTGGCAAAAGCGATCCTTTGTAAATGTCAATACTCTCTTTGTGATTAAAGTCCTGCATCTCATAGGGACAACGGTTTAAATAATAGTTGAAATATTAATTACAACGAATAAACATTTGATACGGAAAATTTTGTAGTTTTACTCTTTTTTCTACTGTCTTTCAGTGCGATGACCGGTATTTTTATGCTGTTTTTGCAATATACATACGTATATACATATGTATGTATATCTTTCAGTAACAATTACATATTAAGCAATACCAAAAGTAGAATAAATGTCACCAGTCATGCATTTCTGTAAAGGTAACAACTTCAAACTAGGATATGATACTGAAAAACCTAGTGTCAAATTAAACCGAATTCAATAAAAATTTGGCCATTTGCGTGACTTATGCTATGTTTACATATAACGTGATTATCTCCATTTACGAGCTTAACTTAATATGTTATTAAGAAACGAGGTTTCCCATACAAAATTCTTCTCTGGATAATTCGAGATTATAACATTATCTCGTTTTATATTATACAACTAGATTCGGTGTTATTCCTAGGTTTATCGATAATTTTGCGAAGAAGAGGAGAAATGTCAAATGAAAATGTAAACAAAATGGCCGACAGCGAGAAATATGTGTAGTACAACAACAAATGTAACACATTTGACAATTGATAATCTCATTTGGGTATACATATGTGAACGGTTAGATTATTGAACGAGCTTAGAACGAGATTATTTTCATATGTAAACATACTATAAGACTTGAAGTCATCGAAACATAAGAAAATCTTAATTATAATAGCTTATTTATCTAAAACATCAGGCTTCTCTGAAAATAAACCAAGATACACTGACAGTGGCTAACGGTAAACGCTTGAGTTTTACATTATTTGCGAGGTTAAATCCGTTGTCGGTGCAATAAATCTTAAAATTAAATATATTTTACATATGTATATGGAGGATGGGGTCATATGTAGAAGTTCACGGAAGTGAGGAAAGTTTCTGATTGCCATTCACTTGGGAGTGGCCAGGAACGATTCTTTTGCATATGACTCAAGAAGCTCACGACTTCCGGTTTTAGACCAAGTATCCTCTTGGCAGCCAACAGACATCAGTTTTAAGGCGAGCTAAAGTGAGAAGGCGAAGCCCGCTTCTCCGGTTGTGCGTAAGGTTTGGGGCCCACCACTTAAAAAAAACCCCCCCAATGAAAGACCGAACAGAGCCTCGGATGAGAAACCCCAATTTTGATGACGACTCCTGCAAACGTTTTAAGAATCACTATTTAAGGTCATGAACCTGAAATGTCCGGACCCTTAATTGGGAAGGTGCCTCTGCCCGGCTGGTTGATGTCCTCATACAACTAAAGGCTGACATCACCGCCATCCAAGAAGTGCGATGGGCGGGACAATGACGGAAGAAGGTGGGTCCTTGTGACATCTACTACAGCGGCCATATAAAGGAGCGCAAATTTGGTGTTGGATTTGTGGTGGGAGAGAGACTCTGTCGTTGAGTCCTGGCATTCACCCTGGTGGACGAACGTCTTGCCACAATCCGCATCAAAGCGAGGTTCTTCAACATATCACTGATTTTCGCCCACGCCCCAACGGAAGAGAAGGCCGATGTGACCAAAGATGCTTTCTATGAGTGGCTAGAACGCACCTATAAGCGCTGCCACCGCCACGATGTCAAAATCGTGCTTGGCGATTTTAACGATAGGGTGGGTAAAGAAGATGTCTTTGGCACAACAGTCGGAAAATTCAGCCTCCATGACGAAACATCACCAAACGGCCTGAGGCTGATCGACTTCGCTGGGGCCCGAAATGTGGTCGTCTGTAGTACCAGATTCCAACATAAGAAAATACATCAAGCAACGTGGCTGTCCCCTGATCGAAAGACGCGGAATCAAATCGATCACGTTGTGATAGACGGAAGACATGCCTCCTGTGTTTTAGACGTGCGTACGCTCCGAGGACCAAATATTGACTCGGACCATTATCTAGTAGCAACAAAGATACGCACTCTCCTCTCTGCCGCAAAGAACGTCCGTCAACAAACACAAGGAAGGTTCGACGTCGAAAAGCTACAATCACAACCGACAGCCGAACGATTTTCTACTGGACTTGCACTCCTGCTCTCAGCATCTCGATATAAGGGAGCTGTGGAACGGCATCTCAAACTCATTGCATACCGCTGCAGCCGAAACAATTTTTCTTCGGCAACGACAATGATGAGAATTCTCATGGATGGAGAGAAAACAGACTGCCTACCTCGAAGCTATCGACCACAACACGTTCGGAGGAAAAAGGAAGCGAGACGCATATGCAGACGTAAAAAGAAAGAGACCGAAATGCGTGAGTATGAAAAGCTTGAAAAGCTGGCCGACATGGGTAACGCTCGAAAATTTTATGAAAAGATGAGGCGATTTACAGAAGGTTTCAAAACCGGATCATTATCATGTAGGGCCCGAGGAGGTAATATGGTAATGGATGTCCAGAGCATTTTGAGATTATGGAGGGAACACTTCTCCGACCTGCTGAATGGCAGTGAAAGTACAACACCAGGAGATGGCGAAGCCGATCCCCCAATCGATGACGATGGACTAAATGTTCTATAACCCGACCATGAAGAAATTCGAATAGCAATTACCCGCTTGAAGAATAACAAATCGGCAGGGCCGATGGATTACCGGCCGAGCTATTCAAATACGGCGGCGAAGAACTGATAAAGTGCATGCATTAGCTTCTTTGCAGAATGTGGTGGGAAGAAAGCATGCCTGACGATTGGAATCTCATTGTGCCCTACCTAATTTATAAAAAGGGCGACCCCACAATCTTCGTCAATTACCGTTGGATAAGCCTCCTCAACATTGCATACACAAATCAAGGTCCAGTCGAGCGTATTGTGGGAAAGACTAAAGCCCACCGTCAACGAACTCATTGGGCCTTATCAGTGTGGCTTTAGACCTGTAAAATCCACCATGGACCAGATATTCACCATGCGCCATATCTTGGAAAAGACCCGAGAGAGAAAAATCGACACTCACCACCTTTTCATCGATTTTAAAGCTGCCCCTCAAAACTAATACGGCTGTGTAAACTGACGTTGAGCAACACCAAACGCCGAGGTTTCAGACAGGGTGACTCACTATCGTACGACTTCTTCAATCTATTGCTGGAAAAAAATAATACGAGCTGCAGAGCTAAATAGAGGAGGTACAATAAGAAGGTACAATAAGAGTGTACAGATTCTGGCGTACGCCAGATATCAATATCATCGGAAGCAACAACCGCGCCGTTTGCTCTGCTTATTCCAGACTTGATAAGGAAGCGAAGCGAATGGGTCTGGAGGTGAATAAGGACAAGACGAAATATCTCCTGTCATCAAGCTAACAGTCAGCGCATTCGCGGCTCACTGTTGACAGTCATAACTTCGAAGTCGTAGATAATTTCGGATACCTGGGAACAAGTATCAACAATACCAACAATATCAGCCTCGAAATCCAGCGCAGAATCACTCTTGCCAACAGGTGCTACTTTGGACTGAGTAGGCAATTGAAAAGTAAAGTCCTCTCTCGACGAACCAAAATCAAACTCTATAAGTCGCTCATTATTCCCGTCCTGATGTATGGTGCTGAAGCGTGGACGATGACAACATCCGATGAGACGACTGCAGAATCATACATCCTTCCATACGTAACACATTTTCGTAAGGAATTTCGTTAAGAAATCAGTCACTTTGATTTTCGGGCTATTTTCTGAAAGTGCATAAATATGTACATATGTACGATGACCTACACATACTAACACGCTTCTGTGCAGTTTTCAAATTCGTCTGTATCCAATCCATAAGTATAATGTCATATTTTGTGTTCGCCTCCATACGATATAGGGACTCTTTTAAAATTCTGCTTTGATAGTAAAAGTTTAAATTTTGTGTGATAGTAAAAGTAGAAAATGTGTATTGAATTTTACTTCTATCGCCACTTCAAGAGTTCAAGTTATAGAAATTCGAATTATGTATGGAAATTTGTATGAAATGTGATTTCTAAACGCATTGCCAATTCAAAAGTTAGAGACATGGAGATCTTCGAGTTAAAGAAGTTCAAGTTATGGCAGTTCCACTGTATTTCTAATTTTTCAAGAATTAAAATTTATCAAGATTTTCGTATTCAGCGTCATAAATAAAAACCCCTTTTCTTGAAAAATTTTCAAGAAGTCAAATAATATTGTCAGTGCTCTTAACAAATAAAATATATGTATTCAGCCTTGTTGTAAATTTTTTGGATTTTGTGATGATTACCTTATGCTGGAGAAAATTCAAAAGCTCAAATGCTCACAATTTTCTCAAATATCTGTGACGTGTGAAAGCAGCCATCACAATTCAAAAATATTTGTGTTTGTTTTGGTTTTAGCAATATTTGGAAACAAATGTGTAAATAGTTATTTGCGTGCTATAACGAGCATGGAGGAATTGTTCTTTGAAAAAAGGGCCTCTATAAAAGTTCAGTTATCGAATAATTGTGTTTAACCGAATCTGGAGCAATATGGACGTACCTTGCATTTTCATTTGTTGAGCGATTTGCTGCCAACCACATCCGATAAGGACGCATTATTTTTGTAAAGCAAAGGGCACTGACGCACAGCCTCTATAGACGATGGTTTACACCCAGGTTATTTTTATACTCTCGCAACAAAGTTGTGCGTAATCGGACCACTGCCACGCCCACAAAATGGCGATAACCGAAATTTTGGTACAAAGGATTGTTCTAGGAAGGGGCATATTTGGATGTATGTGGCCCCGCCCACTACTAAGTTTTTTGTACATATATCGCAAACTAATTAAGCTATATCCAGGAAACTTTCTAGAGTCGTTTCTTTCAGGTACTACCTTATACCGTCCAAAAATGAAGGAAATCGGGACATAACCACGCCCACCTCCCATACAAAGGTTAATTTCAAAATTACTAAAAATGCAGTAAGTTCAGTAAGGAAAACTACCAGAAACCTTAAATTTCATTGTAAAGATGGTACAGAAGAGCTGCTCTCAAAATGGTATACAAAATTTTAAATGGGCGTGGTTCCGCCCACTTATGGGTCAAAAACCATATCTTCCTTACTTGTTTTATAATTCTTTTGTTTTTTAACTTTCGACTGTAAATACGCAATTGTGATGTTTTTCATTTGTTTACAAATTTTACATCAATTTGTATTTATTTTGAACTTATTTCTCTTGAAACAACTGTTTGACAGCAAAATGCTTTTCACCTCAATTGGTGACTTTTTTAAGCTTTTTTCTTATGAGGTTCGAGCCAGAATAGACTCACAAAATATACGTCACAAGAAACCTCACAAATTTTTCCTTTTTTTTTTTTGTGAATGAAAACTTATATTCGAACTTCGGCTTCTGTCACAAATATTTTTGTTTTGATTTTTTGTTGATTCGTATTGGGGCTACAAATGAAGATTCCATTTATAAAGCCAATTGCGCGACTATTTGAACATAAAATGATAAACTATCAACAGAACAATTTTAAGTGCTGACTCGAATTACGTTCTCAAACACGAAAAAGGATGTAATAGCATATTCGAAGGGATAATGCAATGAAACAAGTTGAACGGACGCACATTGTGTAGCATCTTAACAATCTTGTACTATTCAGAAATTGATTTCTATGGTGGCGCCGCGCATTTCAAGAAATCATGTTCCTGTTCCAAAATGCATGTACTTTATCCTTATTTTCTTTGTGAAAGTTCTTTACTATATCAGGATTTTCCACCCCAAAACCTTCAACTGTAAATTTGTAATTTTGTCTAAGGCGTCAGTGAGCACTTAATATTAATATAATATTAATTAGCTATGGTTTCATATAGCTAAAGAACTATCTAATATACATAGACCTTAGTTCATATTAAAAAAGTGGTTAATATTGATTAAATTGTTAATATTGATACTTGTTCCCTACAATTGATTTTGTGAACATAATTACATTTACAATAAGGGACAATTTTCGAAGATGTGAGATTTTCCCCACGTGAAATTCATGTTACAAAAAACACAAATGTGTGAGTTTTTTCATTGGGAATATCGTTCACATGAAATTTACAATAAGGCTGAATATCTGGTTGTGGATGGCCGTGAATGTGAATTTGTTGCATTGGAGAACATTTCACTTTTATTGTTATTTTTATGTATACAAAAAGAAAACTGAGAGCATGATGGCTCGCATTATTCAGTAGTTATTTATATTAAGAAGTTTATTTTTCCCAAATTTATGCCAATACATGACAAATTTTAGATTTTCGTAGTTCCGAAGGAACTTCTCTGAAACTAAACTTAACAACCAACTAAATCAAAATTGCATTCCAAATGATCAAAAATGAACATGTACGTTGATGCCACAGAGCATCACTTGGTCACATCAATATATTTAGTTTTTTATTATTCTACATATAGAGAATAAGAATAGAAATATGTAAAAACACATACAGCCCACTGACCATAAATATGTATATTCAAATGCATTGAGCGAGCATACATTCATACATAATCAAAGACATAACATATATAGTACAACAAACATACATTTATATGAGGAACGCAATAATAGAAACATATTTATATGTTTGCACAAGATAACGTATTATACGAAATAAGTAAAATTAGAATGAAATAGTTCTCACTGAAGACTGGTTATCATTTATTTTCCCCTACCAGCGTAAAGAGATATTTGAGACAGCTAGTCTTATTCACCAAATATTTTTAAATCTATAATGAAGGACTTCTATGTACATATATTATATTATATAGTATTATTTGGCTCCGCGGGATAGCAAAAGACCAAGAAGGGATCTGGGATGGAAAAGCAAATATATAGCCTCTGCCATCCGCCTATCAACACAATCTACACACGGTACTGCCTTTTGATTAGCAAATGAGGCTCTGGCTTCCATAAAGGCGGTATAAAGGTCCAGACCCAATGCTGGCTGACTTTACTAGCTTTGCTGTTGGAACTGTCAAATCTGAATAGAACTATAACTATACTAGAGCATTTGGTCCCTTAAACATTGGCAACGGCGAATACCGCAGACGATGGAACGATGAGCTGTAAGTGTTATTCGACGACATAGACATAGTCCAGCGAATAAAAAGACAGCGGCTATGCTGGCTAGGTCATGTTGTTCGAATGGATGAAAGTGCTCCAGCTCTGAAAGTATTCGATGCAGTACCAGTATTCGGACCTCCACTCCGATGGAAGGACCAGGTGGAGAGCGACCTGGCTTCGCTTGGTATAACCAATTGGCGCAAAACTGCCAGAAGGAGGGAGACGTGGCGCGCTGTTTTGAACTCGGGTATAACCGCGTAAGCGATGTCTACGCCAGTCAAGAAGAAGAAGAAGAAGAGCATATGAAAAGAGACCAAATGGAGCTTTGCTTCAAGCGCTTGAAGTTACGAATAGATCTATGCTCTATTTGCCTGCGCTTCTGGCGCTATTGACATTTGATATTGTAACTTTATCACATATGCGTTTGCCAGTACAAATAGTTAAAATGTATAATATTTAAAATATTTGATATATGTATGTAGAAATGTACCAAGCCTTTATAATAATATTACATTTAACATCTAACTATTAGCAAGTTATGTTTGAATTTTTGATGTACAAATAATTAAGTGTACGGCAACAGTGATTGTGACATTATTTTGAAAGCATGCAAAGCGCTCATTTGGTCATACAAGCATTCAAAATACGCAAAGTCAACGAAAGCAAATAAAGCCAGCCAGCATTGGCTCTGGACCTTAACCTTATCATCTGGACAAAACAATTACAAGGAATCAGGGCAGGAGGCTTCAGTCAGAAGCCAGGATTTTTATTAAAATTGGTCGAGTAGTTTCGGAGATATGGTTTTTGACTCATAAGTGGCCGGAGCAACATCCATTTAAAATTGTGTATACAAATTTGAGTGCAGCCCTTCTGTACCTTCTTTATAATGAAATTTAAGGTTTCTAGTGTTTTCCCTAACTGAATTAAAGCATTTTTAGTAGTTTTCAACATAACATGTTTGGGCTGTATAAGGCAGTATCTAAAATAAATGATTCTAGAAAGTTTAGTTGATATAGCTTTAAAAGTTTACGAGATATGTACAAAATACTTAATAGGGGGCGGGGCCACGCTCACTTTCCCAAAAAATTACATCCAAATGTGACCAAGTTTCATCAAGATATCTCAATTTTTACTCAAGTTATCGCTTGCACAGACGGACGGACAGACAGACATCCGGATTTCAAATCTCCTCGTCACCCTGATTACTTTATACCTAATTCGATTAGTTTTAGGTGTTACAAACAACCGTTAGGTGAACGAAACTATTGTACTCTCTTAGCAACTTTGTTTCGAGAGCATAAGAATACGACCATATTCGGGACATGGAATATCTAGCCCAAGAGCAAAGGACTTCTGATGAAGAATATTTTGCTTCTAGTTGTGTACTAAATATTTGTTTAAAGAAAGAAGTGTATGGAAAACATCCAATATATACAAAATGGGATAAATTTGGCGAGGTACACCATTTGTATAATGATTTAAGACGTTACCCGCATAAGTTTTTTGGAAGTACTCGATTGAAAATCGAAACATTTGATTATATTCTTAAAAAGAAAGTTGAATCCAAAGTAACTAAAAATTGGAGTGATTTAAAAGAATACCGCATATTTTTTTATTTTTTGGTATACATGGTTATATACAAAATTCTAGATATCCATTCGGCATACAAATTTTGCTTCAGGTTCCAATTTACGAATATGCTGCGGAAGAGACTCAGGAAAAAGTCTCATCTTCATCTCGTTCTTTTTGTTATATTGTTTGTTTTTCTCAAGCAAAAGTAATTTACGTTTTTTCAACCTCATTGCGAAGTGGGCGGTATTTTAAATTTAAGTTATATTCTAATTATCATCATTTTCTTGGAGTGGTTCTTCGTTACAACTTTTGTCCGAAGGATAACTTTTCTTCTTTAAATTTCCACTTAGTTCCCGGTACTTCATTTGGTCTTTTAAAAAATGTAGTTTTTTAAAGTAAGGCTAATTCGAGTTAATATCTGGTTCTATATTAGTACTATCACCAGATGTTGGAACAGGAATTTGGAGTAATTCAGCTCAAAATTAATCGCGAATATACTTCTACTTTTTCTTCACAACTTCTTCTGAAAAATATTAAATATAATTTTGAACAGATATTTGGCAACAGGGGCATCATTTATTTCATTAGGATTTGCTTTTCGGATTGTCAAAGAAAGATGTCAGGTTCTCTGGGAACAATTGCACAATCAAATGTCTGTTCTGATTCCAAGTAATTGTAAAACATTTATTTTCAACAGTATTACAAGCCATAGCTGATGCCAACTGCAAATTAATAGCAATAGAAGTAGGCGGATATGGAAAGCAAAGAGATTGTGTTACTTTCAGCTATTCTCAAAACATAACGATGTATCTGTACCAAACGATGCGAATCTGTATGGAACTAATATAAACTTACCATTCGTTTTTCTTGGCGATGAAGCGTATCCGCTATTAAAATGCTTGTTACGGCCATATACATACATATTAGAAAAGAAATCACGGAAGATCACAAATTTTAAAGGGCGACTTTTAAGAGCAGGAAAGTGCATTGAGCGTGGATTTGGAATTATAAACGTAAAATTTTGAATACTATGGAAGCAAGGCAAGAAATATCACTTATTAAAATATTTATACCCATAGTTATGCTCATGTAACATGTAACCACTAACTGCGTGAAATTAACTGAATAATATATACATATGTTTGTTTCAATGTTAGTCAGCGCCGAAAAGCACTTCAAAACTGTTGCCAATAGTTTCATAGAAAATATGTTTATTGAAACTAAATATGTATGTTCAAATGTCGTTAAAAAGTTTCATTTAATTATTATCTAAAGACAATAAAATATGATCTCTAATTTTATGACAAATTTTAGTTAATTAATGCCGTTATTCTGCGAGCAGTCTCAAGTCTCTAATAGAGACGAATCTGTGGTGTAATCTCTATATTGACATTTTTGGTATATCAGTCTCTCATTTGTTATGTGCTTTAAACCAGGTTAATTAATGCCGTTATTCTGCAAGCAGTCTCAAGTCTCTAATAGAGACGAATCTGTGGTGTAATCTCTATATTGACATTTTTGGTATATCAGTCTCTCATTTGTTATGTGCTTTAAACCAGGTCACAGCAAAACAGGAGCACAATAATGGATGATGCAATTGGCCTAATATATGATATTATGACCAAAAAACGAATGAAAGAAGGGAGATAATATATTAATATTTGTAATTTTTCAATAATGGATAGCAAAGTGCTTATCTTTTAGTTACACTCGAAGGCGCAATCTTTCATTTGTAGAAAATACGGTAGGAAATTTTTTCGATTTTCAAAGCACACATATCGCTCATTTACTTGAATAGTGTCACAACTCAAAAAACAAGATTTTTGAGTTGAGTATGCAGAAATGTGCGCAATTTCTGCGTCCATATTGTATAACAATTTCATTCTGATGCGTGGAAAAATAAACCGTGAAATAAGAATGTGCCGTTATTAAACTTGTTATATTGCATTATTTTTTAACCACAAAAACGACACTTCTCAGTTGTGCCTTTAGTCTTTCACACAGTACGCTCGATACGCTCGATAGATCCTTATAGGCGATATTTAGAAGGCTTATCCCACGGTAATTGGCACAGATTGTAGGATCTCCCTTTTTATGGATTGGGCAGAGCACACTGAGATTCCAATCGTCAGGCATGGCTTCTTCCAACTATATTCTGCAAAGAAGCTGAAATAAAGAATATATTTAAAACAAGTAAGGGATGGCTAAGTTCGGGCGTAACCGAACATTTTATACTCTCGCAATATATTGAAGAGAATTAAGCCCGCACATAATTTGGTATATGTGAGTCCGGGAAGTTCTGTTCCGAATTTAATAATTTTTTGAACAGAGACACACAATGAGGAGAAAAAAATTTCCTCTGAATTACATTAAATTATCTGAAAGATTTACTAATTTTTCTGTAAAAATTTACCCTTAGGGGGTGAGTTCTACATGTTCGATATTAGGGGCTTTGAAAAGTTATAGCCCGTTTTCGACAATTTTTTCACAAGTGAAGCCAGAGATGATGTGCACTATTTATGTAAAGTTTTATTCCGCTATATTCATTGGTTCCTTATGTTTACATTATAAAGTGAAGGAATGAGATGGAATTCCAAATTGAGTTATAAGGAAAGTATTCGTGGTTGTGAATCGATTTCGCCCATTTTTTATCCGTGTTATCAGAGTGTCAAGAAAATATTATATACCCATTTTCCATTTTGTAGAAAATCTAAGGACAGCTTCTTTCTGCTATTTCTCCTGTAAAATTTAGTGTTTCTGAAGTTTTTCGTTAGTGAGATAACCCACTTTTAGTAATTTTCAACCTAACCTTTGTATGGGAAGTGGGCCTAGTTATTATCCGATTTCAACTGATTTCATGGTGTGTGGTGGGGTACGTAAGAGAACTGACTGCAGAAAGTTTGGTTTATATAGCTTTATTGGTTTGCGAGATATATACAAATCACCGATTTATGGGCGGGGCCACGCCCACTTACCCAAAAAAAATTACATCCAAATATGCCCCTTCCCAGTGCGATCCTTTATTCCAAAATTTTTTTATAACTTTATTTATAGCTTAGTTATGACACTTATGTGTTTTCGGTATTCACCATTTTGTGGGCGTGCAAGTTTAGCACTTGCTAATGAATATAAAAATCAATAATATTTTATATTTAGTATAAATTATAGTTAGTTTGGGCAATGTAATAATAATGTAAAGGTAATTTTATGCTGTTTTGCAATGATATAAGTGTTTTCATTTCATACATAAAATATACCATTTCGTCCGCATCAACCTGCTCAGTCAACTGCTGTATGCAGGCTGATTTTATCGTCGTTTATTTATCGTATTGTCCAATCGTAGGTGCTCGTTTTACGCTCTTCGTTTGTGCGTTATGTGCTGAACACATAGAAGACGACAAGCGACGAGCGACATCTGTCAAATATTAAAATTCACGCGTTCTTATGGGCACAGATTTTTTAACAACAGCATGACTACGCGACAACAGGCTTGTAGTTGTCGTTGTCGCCAAATTAGAAATGTTTCTAATTTTGCCGACGACAATGGCCGTTGTAGAGCTGCCACTAATACATATGTGAAATGTAAAATTATTCAAAGTTATAACAAGTATGAAGTTATTTTGCCAGCAGAAACGTAAAATAACTTTGATATATCATTTATAATAACAATCGATTATTTAAAACAAATAAATCGACCATTTTTACATCTTTTGCGCAAATAATTTCACTTTAAACTAAATATGTAAATTTTATTGAAATGAAAGGTTTTAGTACGGCAACAATGAAATTGCAGTTTGATATGTCGCTGCCGTCTTCAAAATGTTCAAGACGCTGGCTTCAAAGCGACATTTGTAATCAGCAGTCGCTACGTCGTGTCGTGTCGTCGTCGGCTTTGTGTTCGGCACTTATGACGTTATTTTGCCAGCAGAAACGTAAAATAGCTTTGATATATCATTTATAATAACAATCGATTATTTAAAACAAATAAATCGCAAATTTTTACATTTTTTCCGCAATTAATTTCGCTTTAAACTAAATATGTAAATTAAATGAAGTGAAAGATTTTAGTACGGCAACAATGAAATTGCTGTTTGAGATGTCGCTGCCGTCTTCAAAATATTTGAGACGCTGGCTTCAAAGCGACATTTGTGATCAGCCGTCGCTACGTCGTGTCGTGTCGTCGTCGGCTTTGTGTTCATCTGTCAAATAGACGAGTTCTTGTGGTCACAGCTTTTTCGACAACAGCACGGCATCGCGACAGCAGAAGTTATCGCTGTCGCCAAATTACAAATGTTTCTAATTTTGCCGACGACAATGGCCGAGGTAGAGCTCCACCAATGTTCAAGACGCTGGCTTCAAAGCGACATTTGTGGTCAGTCGTCGCTACGTCGTGTCGTGAAGCCTTTTCAATCGTTGTCCACCACACAAGAACTACCTAATAAACCGTAATTCATATTAAAAAAGTTGTTAAATTTTATTAAAATGTTAATACAAAGTTTTATGATTCGATTTCTCGATTACGATTAAGAGAACTTTCTGAAAATGTGAGATTTTTCTCTTGTAAAATTCATGATACGAAAAACACAAATTTTAGTAATTTGTCATTTATAGAAAGCATAAGGAATAAGATCGACTACCAGGATGTTTTGAAGAAAAATTTGCGTTCCAGTTTCGGAAAACTGAATTTGTATCGCTCTTGGGTATTTCAGGACAATGATCCTAAAAATTCTGCGAAAGTTGTGACAGAATGGACGAAAACACTCCAGCTCTGAAAGTGTTCGATGCAGTACCAGCTGAAGGAAGCTGCGAAAGAGGACGACCTCCACTCCGTTGGAAAGAACAACTGGAATGTGACCTGGCTTCATTTGGTGTTTCCAGTTGGCGCCAAAAAGCAAAAAGGAGGAATGAGTAGCGTGCTCTGGTGGATTCTGCTATAATCGGTTACAGCGGTTCATACGCCAAATATATATATGTGGCAACACCATAAAGTTTTATAATTTATGATCGCTAATGCAACCAGGCATTTTAACAATTTCACATTTTATTGTGAATTATCCTTCATACGAGTACTATTGTACCCTTTTATGAACTGCCAATAAATCTTCCCTGTTTCTCATCAACCATCGAACGATCAACAAATATGTATATCCTGCATAAAAAACTATATATATATCTATATATAAAAATGTTCGATCCTACTGTAATCAAGAGACTGCATTCAAACAATCATCGTTATCATCAAGCACAAGCAATTGGACCACTAACTACAGTCACCGGGCCTGAACCCCATCCAGCCTTTATGGGAGCATCTTGGCAAACTAATCAGGAAAAGGGTAGTCAGCATTAAGGACATGCACAGAGATGTTATTGCGGAAAAGTGACTAAAAATTCTACGGGAAGTAACAGAAAAGCTAGCCAATTCAATGCTGCGACGTTTAACACTCATAATCATAATTAAAACTAATGGAAAACACACAAAGTATTGAAATTTTGTTTCCATTACATTTGTACACTTTCTTTTGACGCTGATTGTATACATTTAATTTAATGCATTTTTCGGGTCAAATGAAGAGGAGATGTTTGAATAAGTTAACAAAGATGTCAACTGCAATGAGTTTCAAACTAAAGAATGTAGCTGAAGTGTATACCAGTTGAAGTGCATAACAATGTCCACGCAAACCATAAACTAACACAAGATATACTCATAAAACGCACATAAATTGAGGTAGTATTTAATAAGAAAATAAGAAACGTTATACTTATGTTAAGTGTATAAATGTATTTAAGTCGATTTTTTTTGAAGGAATACAAATGAAGTTAAGAAAGCTTCAAAATTCTTATATCAGAAAGTACATAACATGTAGTTTAAAATGTATCCATGCATTTACCTATGTCCACATTTTCCTAAACAAGTATTCATATAAAGTGTACCAATCGGATTTAAATCAAAAGAGTTATTGTCAGATAAATGTTGAAAAAAAATATAATAATATTAATTTTATTTATTCTCCTCTACAAGAAGAAGAAAAAATTACAGAAAACTTAATTGATGGACTTAAGCGGTTATATACCTTTTGTGGGGTCGAAAAATTCGAAAAAATTTGTATGTCATATTTTCAAAATGTGTACTTTTAAGATATCCTCCAAAGGCGCGATTGGAGTTATAGAACCAAAGTTCTAGGTCTGTATTGCGCGCTACTCTCTAAGGTTATCGTGTCGCAGTTAAAACTTTGAGCTTGATTATCTCGAAATTCAATTTTTTCTTCGTTCATGTATTTCAGATGAGCTGTTCTTGATTTATCGTGCTCACCGCAAGCGTGTGTACAAAAGAGGCGTTACCGAACATGGGCCATGGTCGTCACAATTCACCGAATTTTCTGATACTTTTTTTCTACAAATACTTGACATTATGAAAGTCGTGTTGAAATATATAATGTAAAATACCAAAAAAATTGCAAACAAATTTTCACATGCCGAAAGGTATGTACATATGTAAGTCTTTTAACAGTGTAATAACTACAATAAATAAAAAGGTCTATTTAATAAAGGAATGAAAAAAATCTGAAAATTTAAAGTTACTGAGTATGTTTATTTTTGACTTCGCCCACACAGTCACAGTTCTCCTAGTTTATCAAGTACTTGAAGAAGTTATAACGATTTAAATGATAATAATACCTAATATTAGGTATAAGGTTCCTGAACCAGTTTAACTTATTTTCATGAGATGACAGGTGAAGACTCCCCTAAAATACAGTATTTGTGTAAAGTTTCATGCTATCCAGCTTTGAAAGTGTTCGATGCAGTACGCGCTGGAGGAAGGCGAGGAAGACCTCCACTCCGTTGGAAGGACCAGGTGGAGAAGGTCCTGAGTGCACTTGGTATTTCCAATTGGCGACAAACTGGCAAATAGACAAATATGGACTACCTATCTTTTTTAGGTATTTGGTTCGCCAAATAAATGCAGTAATACAATCAAATCTATTTGATTAACTTAAAAAAACAATTAGTTTTTATTTTTATTTTGTAAAATAATAACTCCAAAAGCAAAATATACATATGTATTATAAACTGAAGAAAGACAAAAAAATACCAGGTAGTTGTAGGGCTCTCATTCTGCCTGTTTAAGATTAATAGTTCAATTTTAGTCCTAATATTTAAGTTTATTCCCAATTGTTAGAATTCCTATCTGGCAATGCCTTATCTCTGTTTACTTTCATCTTTCTTTTATCATGCACTTCTGCTTGCTATGCTATTTGTGCATAATAGTGCAGGACATACATGCATTAGCCTTTCTCCTTTCTGATGTCAAGCCGCCAAATAAAAGTAAGATTCAATTGGAACTCTACCCGCTGTAAAATTAATTACTTAACATTTTTGGTGCCTCCTGTGAGGAAAAATATTTAAATTTTGTGTGTTAATACGGTTGATTATTTTCCATGGCGAAACTCAACTGTCGTACATCTGGGGTGAATTCAATTAAGCGCATGCACGCACATGTGTCTGATGGCGTCATGTATGATCAGGATGTTTTTCATCTTCAACAAGAACTCAGATCAGTTGAAGCACACTTCGAACGATTCGTGGAGAATCACAATCATCTGGTTGGAGGAGCTACGCTCAACGAGATGGGTTCACATGATGCGCTTTGGAAAACAGTATAGGAGCTTTACAAGGAAGTATGCAGTAATCTAAATCGTTTAATCTCATCGTCAAAGGTCGAATCCAATGTCACCGATGTTCCCCGTCTGTGCATGGCCACTTGGTTGATCTTAAATTAGATCCGTTAGCTATTCCGTCATTCGATGTAGACATGTGGAAGTGGTTAGGGTTCAAAGATGCGTTTGAAACACTGGTTCATCACTCGGCATATCCGGAAGCATTCAAGTAGGGTAAACTTCGCCAGGCAGTTAATGTGGCTTCTGTTCCCCTAAGGAAAGAGCTCAGGAGAGAGAGCTTTCAACCTATACGGACGTGTATTTGATGCGCTCCGTGATTATTCTCTAAAACCTAAAATTAAAATAAAATACGTAAAAAACTAAACAACTTAAACAGTTCATTAAGCCAAGCGTTAGTCAATAACGCCGAAATTGTTAGCAAAACAAAAAAAAATCACAAAAATAAAAGTGTACAAACAATAATAAATACTAAATAACAAATTCTAAGTGCGAGAAAATAAACAATAAACAATAACATGAGCGCTGCGCAGCCTCACCAACAAGGCCGTAGGTATTCTCTGAATGCCTACTTTAGCTTTGTCGAGCCTGCAAAACCAGCTCCTACCAACAAACAAGGCAAAGGCGAGAAGGATGAGACATCACAGCGATCAACTGAGCAGCACCCTAAGCAGAGCTTAGCAACAACAATAGCAGCAGAGAACGGCAGCCAACAACGGCCAGCAACAAACACGAACGCATCAACAAATAAGCAGGTACCTGCAAGCGAGGAGACAGCGAAGAAAAGCATAACGCAAGGTGAGAATGCACAAATCAAAAAAGGTCCATCTGTTCAGATTGGCATTGACCGCTACGTCAATATTAAAAGGAAATTAAGTCCTGTGAAGTCAGCGGTCAATCCTAAAAAATTTCAAGGCGGCACGCCAACCAAGAATAAACCTGACGTTTTAAATGGCAACAGATTTGCCGTACTAAGCAATGGTTCTGATGATGATGCGAAGGGTACCACCACAGTCGCGTATGCCAAACCGCCCCCAATATATTTGCGCGAGCGTAGCTCAAATACTCTTGTTGCTAAATTAAGCGAAATTGTAGGTACAAAAAACTTTCATATAGTGCCTTTAAAAAAAGGCAATATAGATGAAACGAAAATACAGACATACACTGAGAAAAGTTTTATGGATGTTGTAAAGTTTTTGTCGGATAAAAACAAAAATTATTATTCCTATCAGTTGAAGAGCTCAAAGGGCCTAGCTGTAGTAATTAAAGGTATAGAGTCATCTGTAGACTCTAGTGAAATCAAAGAAGCTCTTGAAGAATGTGGCTTTGAAGTTAAAACTGTCGTAAACATCTTTAACAGAAACAAAGTACCACAACCAATGTTTAGAATTGAATTGATGCCGAATTCTAACCAGCTTAAAAAGAACGAAGTGCATCCAATATATAATTTAAAATATTTGCTGCACCGTAGAGTAACCGTAGAAGAACCACACCAAAGAAACGGTCCGGTACAATGCACCAACTGCCAAGAGTATGGCCATACCAAATCTTATTGCACTCTACGCAGTGTTTGTGTGGTATGTGGAGATTTACATCCCACTTCAAAATGTATCCTCAAGAAAGAGGATTTAAACAAAAAATGCAGCAACTGTGGAGGAAGTCACACTGCCAACTACAGGGGTTGTCCTGTTTATAAAGATTTGAAATCGAAGTTGTCACAGGGAATTCAAGCACGTCGTAACCAAATGTTACATACTCCCCGTACTGACATTATAGATATCACAGACCATATTCCGAAATCTAGTAATATTAAAAATAATACTGTACAAGGGAGCTATGCCAATGTTGTAAAAGGCAACAATATACAAATGCAACCACCGCAAAATCCTCCAAATAGTGGTATTGAAACTGTGATCATAAATCTTACGCAATGCATGAAACAATTTATGTCTACAATGCAAAACATGATCCAAGATTTAATAAAATCACAAAACCAAATGCTGCAAACTTTATTAAGTAAAAAATTAGCATACTAAACATTTGTATATGGAACGCTAACGGTGTTAACCAACATAAACTAGAGATAATTAGATTTCTGTCTGAAAAAAATATAGATGTAATGTTAATATCAGAGACTCATCTGACAAACAAAAACAATTTTAAAATACCGGGATTTAGACTGTATGTTACAAATCACCCGGATGGAAAAGCACATGGCGTAACGGCAGTATTGGTTAGAAATCGGTTAAACCACTTTACTCTCGGTCCTCATGCTACAGCACAGTTACAAGCTACAACAATATCGTTAAAAAATCGGGGTTGTGATTTAAATCTATCGGCTATATACTGCCCACCTCGTTTTAAAATTACAGATAGCGAATTTAAAGACTTTTTTGGAACGCTAGGTCATAGATTTCTAGCGGGTGGAGATTATAATGCAAAACACATGTACTGGGGGTCACGTCTTAATAATCCGAAAGGACGCCAGTTGTACCAAACCATTATGAACCACAATAACCTTGAAATAATATCTCCTGGTAAGCCTACATACTGGCCAAGTGGTCGTAACAAAATACCAGATTTAATTGATTTCGCTGTAACCAGAAATATAGATAGATCACTTGTGACAGCTGATACATGTACAGACTTATCTTCTGATCATTCACCTGTACTAATAAAGTTGTGTGAAGAACCCATATTCGTTGAGCCAAAGGTGGGTCTAACATCTCACAAAACGAACTGGTTAAAATACAAAAAATATGTGAGTAGCCACATTAATATTGATGTAAAATTAGATACAGAAAGAGATATTGATGAAGGTATAAGAGAATTTAATGATGTAGTATCAAATGCAGCTGTCATAGCAACACCAAACATAAGCAATAAACCGATTATCCGCAGAAAAATCACTAATAATGAAATAGAAAAGCTTGTAAATGAAAAAAGGCGAGCTAGACGTGAATGTCAGTTAAATCGCTCCCCTTCTACTCAGCTGCAACTAAAATATGCTGTACGAAAACTAAAAACAGCGCTTAAACGAGAGGAAGAATACCACACTCACAATTATATAAAGAAACTGTGTCCAAATTCAAACAAAGGAAATTCTCTTTGGAAAGCCCAAAAGTCAATGAAGCCTCCAGTCGACTCCAACTTGCCTATAAGAGGCTTGGGTGGGCACGAAGTGACGAGGATAAGGCAAATTGTTTCGCAAATCACCTAGAAAAAGTATTTCAACCTAATTGCCCAAAGAACAGCTTTAAGCTGCCAATCATCTCTAATAGCGCTAACGAGTCGCTTGGGTCTATTCAAACGTCATCTTCTGAAATTATTAAAATCATAAAAGAGCTGAATCCAAAAAAGTCGGCAGGACACGATAAAATTACTCCAAAAATGCTAATTGAGTTACCAAATATTGCTTTAACAGTACTCTCCTTGCTCTTTAACGCTATTCTCAGTTTCGGGTACTATCCAAATTCATGGAAAAAGTCGCAGATCATCATGATAGAGAAACCAGGTAAAGACTTGACACAGCCGTCTTCATACAGACCAATCAGTCTTCTACCCTGTCTTTCTAAAATATTTGAAAAAGTGTTACTATCAAAGGTGGCTCCTTTCCTCCATGAAAATAATGTAATACCAACGCACCAATTCGGTTTTCGTGCAAAACATGGCACTGTAGAACATGTAAATAGAATTACTAACGAAATCAGAAGGGCGTTCGAGTATATAGAGTACTGTTCTGCTATATTTCTAGATGTGGCTCAGGCGTTCGATAAAGTGTGGCATGACGGGCTTTTATATAAGATTAAAAAAAGCTTACCTCTCGAAATGCATAAAACCTTGGAGTCTTATTTAAAAAATAGAAAGTTTACTATCAAAGTAGGAGACTTCATTTCTGAAGAACGACCAATAAGAGCTGGTGTACCTCAGGGCAGTGTTTTAGGGCCAACTCTATACATAATATATACAGCAGACCTTCCAACAGCTAGTAATATTTTGACATCAACTTTTGCGGATGATACAGCTTTAGTGAGCCGAAACAAATGCCCAATTATAGCATCAAAAGTATTAGGAGCGCATTTGATTTTTGTCGAAGAATGGCTAGCAAACTGGCGTATAAATGTAAACGAACAGAAGTGCAAGCATGTTACATTTTCTCTAAAACCAAAAACGTGTCTGGCAGTTAAAATGAACAATATTTTAGTACCCCAAGCGACTGAAGTAACATATCTTGGTATTCACTTGGATAGAAGGCTCACGTGGAGAAAACACATATCGAGCAAAATAACCTGCATGAAGATAAGAGCAGCACATTTAAATTGGCTTTTAAATAAAAATTCAAAACTTAGCCTAGACAACAAAGTTCTATTATACAACGCGGTCATAAAGCCGATTTGGATGTACGGCATCCAACTGTGGGGTGCAACCTGTGCAACCAATATCGATATAATTCAGAGATTCCAATCAAAAATGCTTAGAACAATCACGTGCTCACTATGGTATATGCGTAATGAAAATATCCATAAAGATCTTGGTATTCTCATGGTAAAGAAAGAAGTAGAGAACAGCAGAAATAAATATTTATCCAAACTCCGCGATCACCCAAACCCATTGGCTAATGCTTTATTACATTCTTGTAATCAATCACGTCTAAAAAGAAGAGATATGCCAGCACACTGAGGAACGTTTCACCAAAACAACTCAATCAATTGGTTGAGCTTGTCTAGTTTTAATTAGAATTTAGATTTTATAACTTATTGTTAGGCTCCAAAGAGCAGATTCAATAAATAAAGAAATATATGAAAAAAAGTCCCCTAATTGGAGGAATATACTCGGGTGGCTATCAAGATGTGTGGAGTGCTTTGAAGGAACGTTACGAAAACAAATAGCTAGCTAGCGGAACTACACTTATCCCGTTTTCTTAGGCTCAACGCAGCAGCCCAGGAGTCATCACAATCGTTGCTGTCTATTGTGGACACAGTTCATGAGTCGCTGCGCGCTTTAGGGGTGATGCATATTCCTAAACATCATTGGGATGCAATAGTTGTGCCAATCGTGGTGACTAAGCTTCCAGCTGTAACCAAACGGGATTGGCGTCTGCTTTCCTGCAGACATACACAGTTAGAAGACCTTCTGAAGTTTCTAGAAAGTCGTGTTCATTCCCTGTTTGCGGAACCATCGGCAGCAATAATGGTGAGTCGGCAGCAGCGACCAGTGAAGGCGCATGTCGCTACTACAGATGCAGCGCTGTGTGGTCACAGCTGCTTACCACATCGAATCGCTAAGTGTCCTACAGTGTCGGCTCTCAATCTAGAGCTACGATTTGAAGCAATTAAGAGATTACAATTGTGTTACAACTGCTTACGTGCTGGTCATTCTCTAAGGCAAGCACAACACAATCCTATGTCGTGCCAAGGCCACTAATGATTCAACGCCTGGATCTACGATTACGTCAGCAGTATCTAATAACGTGCCTATTGAGGTGCAGACAACCTCAACAGAATGACTAGCAGCACTCTCCAGGTCCCTTGTTGTCAATCCAAAGCCGATCACTCTTTCAGCAGCGAATATAAGGGTGAACGATATCGTTCTAGTTAAACAAGAGAACATGCCTCCTTCGCATTGGTGTCTTGGTCGAGTCATAACAGTACATCCTGGAGCTGATGGAGCAGTCCGCAATGTCACGTTAAGAATCCTCTAAAGGATACATGAACTCAGCTGTACAGAAATTGTGTGTACTAATAGAAAATGAGGATTTCGAGTCAGTAGACTCGACCGGGCAGGATGTTTAAGATTAATAATTTAATTTTAGTCCTAATATTCAAGTTTATTCCCAATTGTTATAATTACTAACTGGCAATCCCTTATCTCTGTTTACTTTGCTATCTTTCTTTTATCATCCACTTCTGCTTGCTATGCTATTTATACACGCGAATTCAATGTTACGGTATTTTACATTTCTACAAACTACTATAAATAGTGCAGGACATACATGCACTCATTTTCTGATGTCAAGCTATACGGTCAAGCCGTCAAATAAACGTAAAATTCAATTGGAACTCTACCCGCTGTAAAATTTATTACTTAACACTGTCTTTTACCCTTCCTTGACAATACTTGTGTCATCAACGTAAAAAGCATTGTTGGCTGAATAATTAAAATGGTCCATTTCATTTTCAAGGTTGTCAAAAAAGGATATTCACATAATATTTTGTGAAACCTCGTGCTCTTGCCAATGTTTCTTAGAAATGTTTCTAATTTTGCCGACGACAATGGCCGCTGTAGAGCTGCCACTAACATGTGAAATGTAAAATTATTAAAACTTATAACAAATATGACGTTATTTTGCCAGCAGAAACGTAAAATAGCTTTGATATATCATTTATAATAACAATCGATTATTTAAAACAAATAAATCGACCATTTTTACATTTTTTGCGTAAATAATTTCACTTGAAACTAAATATGTAAATTTTATTGAAGTGAAAGATGTTAGTACGGCAACAATGAAATTGCTGTTTGATATGTCGCTGCCGTCTTCAAAATGTTCAAGACGCTGGCTTCAAAGCGACATTTGTGGTCAGCCGTCGCTACGTCGTGTCGTGTCGTCGTCTTTGTGTTCAGCACTTGATACAAACAGACGCAAATGATCCGAAAAAAACACTGGCTAAAGCGTGCACATTTCAATTTTCCCTATAGCGCAGATTATAAGCGCGAAGGAGTTAACGAAATGCGGTCCCGAGCATTTACGATCGAATCTGTAATGCTGAAACTTTTTCAATAATCTTTTTTTAAAAGAAGTTTTTGCAGATTTACGTTCAAATAATCATTTCAATATATTTTCTTTATTTTAATAATTTAGTTAATAATATGAAAAAATTTTAGGTATGAACGCAAATCATATTCACGCACACATTCATTAATACACATATGCTAGTCGACACTTTTTGCTTTTACGCGAGTACAGTTGAAAGTAACAAGTGGGATGGTCGTTCGCAAGGAAGGGTCGGGGGTGCTGTAGCCCTTGATTTTGAATAATATATATATTAACGGATTAATTTATAGAAAATTGTACAAACTTTCAAAATTAGTATAAATATATTAATATTTACTTATGTCTAAATGAGTCTTAGCACCCTCAACCCAACACACCAATACACCATCACACCACATTTTCACTCAACCACACAACACTGACACGGCACATTCACCACACTCCCCACATCATCACATCACCACTTAACTTCCACATCAATATACCACGCCTACACCACACATAAGAACACCACCCCAAAAGGAACAAAAAGAAGGAGGAGCGATCGCGCTGATTGCCCTTTTTACCTTGCTAGGTCAAGGTCAGACCGCTCACACACCAGTCTGTCGCCGAGTTCAGTCGAAGACACACCGTGCCGTCCGTGGTCGCTGCATACGCTTTGATTTTTCATACGTACTCGTTTCCAATTTTATATACTTACCTAGTGTAAACCGAATTTGTAAACTTAAAAATTA
Organism: Zeugodacus cucurbitae; assembly: GCF_028554725.1. Taxonomy (NCBI): domain Eukaryota; kingdom Metazoa; phylum Arthropoda; class Insecta; order Diptera; family Tephritidae; genus Zeugodacus; species Zeugodacus cucurbitae. The sequence goes on from NC_071669.1 coordinate 27,434,661, forward strand.
CTATTTATATACTTACCTATTTTTATATATTTATCACCGTGAAATAAACCGAATTTGTAATCTTATAACTTATAATTCGTTATTAATCCTTTTTTGGTATTTTCGGCTAGTAATCACAAGGTGAGTAGGGTGACAGTAAATACATGGTCCTTCGAGCCGGATAGAAAGGCACCTTAAAATTTAAACAAAAAGTGTTGTGAAAAAACAAAATATAATTACTACCTAAAAGTAAAGTGCCGCAAAATAAATACATAAATACATAAAATAATACAAATACAATAAGAAAAATTCCAGTTTAAAAGAAAAAAAAAACGGTACATAAAACCTGAAGTGCGGCAAAACTAGACATACAAAAAGTGTCGAAAAGTACGTTTACTACATAATTTATACTAAAACCCAAAAAAAAAAACAAAAAAGTGCAGTGCTGTGCGGTGACAAATACAGTGAACATTTTAAATAAATAAGTGCAGTGACAAATACAGTGAACATTTTAAATAAATAATTGAAAATTATTAATAATTAAAAAAAGGAAATAAAGATATTGTGACATAACAACCAAGTGCATTTTGGAAAAATCAAAAAAAAAAAAACCGGGCGCGAAAAACCAAAAAAAAAAAAAAAAAATCAATCGGTCGCGTTATTCAAAACCAAAGGAAAAATAAAAATAAAGTAATAAAACAAAAAAGCAACAAAACAACAAAACAACATATAGGAAACAAATAAGAAAACCGGAATAACAACTATCATCGAAAAGGAGGAAATCTAAACACAGGAACATAGAAGGCGACAGAAATCGAAAAATAGGCAAAAACAACAAAATCCAAAATACATATCGATCCCAAAAAAAAAAAAAAAAAAAAAAAAACATAAAAATCCCCTTGAGGCCAGTTTAAGTAAGTCGTTTCCATTTACTTATTATTACTTGTATGTAAATATGTATGTATAAAAAAAAAAAAATACCTTAAAACGGTTACAAAAAAAACGGGTACTAAGCGTTAATATACGGTGTATCGAAATACCGATATCAAAAAATATTGCCTTCTGTTTATCGTTGTGTACATACATACACACATAAACTAAACTAAAAAAAAAATTCCAAGTATCCACTTGCAATATTTATCCAGCAATACCCCTTCGGTCTCTCTGAGCACCAAGCAGGATTGCATAAAGCACATAAACAAAAGGCATAGCAAAAATCAAGAGATAAAAAACCCGAAACAAAAGGAAATATAATAATAAACATACATGCTCACTTACAAAAATTTAAACTATTATGTACCACATCATATTGTCAACACTACAAGACATCATACTTACATATAACATATTTACATACGTATATATCACATTAAGCGCAGACGTACATTACCTGCAAAATATAAAACCTTAAAACACAATTACAAACATACATACGTATGAATATACCTCCCACTTACCAAATTAATAATTATAATAACATACTTACATATATCATATGCTAAGTGCAGCAGTAAAATACCAGTATTTTATTCGTGTCGCGAAAACAACAACGCAACAATAAAAGAACGCGAAAATAATACGAACGATACTTATATACGTATACTTATATATGTACATATATACATTCAAAGTCCACATTGGCAAAATTTTAAGCAACACCCCTTGTATTTTGGAGAACAAAAAACAAGCAGGTTTGCAACGCACAACAAATAAGCATATTACATGCACACAATAGGCACATAAGGTGCACGCATATATATATATACAAAGGGTATTGACCCACTTTTACTTACGAACGCGATCATATACAAGGGTATACGGATAATTCCGCAACAAACAAAAAAAAAACAAAAAACGCGATAAACAAATACGATAAACGCGGCATTTACTAACTTACGGAAAAAATAATTCTTATTTATTTTTAAACGAGTTTTCGGTCACGACAAATCTCAGTTTACACTGAAAGAAAATATATATATATTATTAAATAACATTTTCTAAATGAACATAAATTCTAAAAAATCTAAGGCGACTCAATTTTTAAAAATTCCTAAAATGATTTCTGACGATAAGAGTCCAAGTGCACCTGCAGAAGCTACACGCTCAAAGCAAGGTGCTACAATACCGAAAAGGGGGAAAGACATGTTGTACTCTAAATTCATTTCTGAGAGTGACTGTCTAATAAGATACTGCACTCGATTTACATCTTCGCCGATGCAAAACAACTCTGAATCGGCACTTGAAATAAAATGTCAAACAATTGAAAATTTTTGGACACGTCTCCAAGCGGTGTATGACTTAATAGTAGAAACTGATAATTCAGATCTACCTGAAAATTTTAAATCTTCGGCTTACGCCAAATATGAAAACTGTTTAGACCAGTATGTAGACACAAAAATTGTGATCTCAAATCAATTAAAACTTTTGAAGTCAATCGCGCCTACTCCCCAATCGAGAGTAGAGCTGGCACAAATAAAACCCCAAGAAAATAATTCAGACATTTATCTCCAAGTGCCAGCATGCGATACAGAAATATTTCACGGATGTTATGATCAATGGCCGTCCTTCCGGGACATGTTCACAGCTCTTTTTATAAATCATCCTAGACTCGCAGATGCACGAAAACTATACCACCTAAGGTATAAAACACAAGGGGAAGCAGGCATGATCGTCAAGCAATTCGGCTTAAATGGCGAAAGCTTTAAGCTGGCTTGGCAAGCACTAGTCGAAAGATACGAAAATAAAAGAGTAATGATAGAAAATCCTATTAAAACTATACTACATTACCCTAAAATCAAACAAGAAACCAGCCATGAATTTCAAAAGTTTTACTCGACAGTGACAAATTGCCTATCAAATATTGCCTATATGATAGTAACTATTTGCGCAGAAAAACTCCCTGATGCTGCGTTACTACGATGGGAACAGTCACTAGACGATAGAAGAGTGATGCCCACATGGGAGCAAATGAAAAAATTCCTCGCTGCTCAGTACGAGATAGCTGAGCGAATGGGCAGACAAAATATGAATGTAATTAGCCTTCAAAATGAGTCGAGTAAAAGCTTGCTTAAACCTCAAGCCAGCAAACATATCCAATACAATACACATGTGAATAAAAGTCACTCCTTCGTGTCAAACCAAGCCAACAAATGGCAAACAGTATGTGAAATGTGTAAGGGGGGTCATAAAATAAAATCTTGCGAGATATTTAAAAAATTAAATATAAACGAATGGAACAACTTTGTCAGGTCAAAAAGACTCTGTACAAACTGCTTGTCCCACGCACACAATCTCAATAATTGCGAAAGCAAATTCAATTGCGTATATTGCCATAAAAGACATCATTCCATGTTACACTACAACATGTCCCCCATTACACCTCAAGGTAGCGCTTATACAAAAAGAGCCACGGGTTTAGTTGCAACAGCAACTCCCGAAACACAAAAACTTGAAATTAGCCAAGAGACACCATGTTGCTCAAAGACACAAACGTTACACAGCGAAATTCAAAGCAAGGTATTACTACCAACAGCAATTGTCTCCATCGAACACAGAGGAGAACTGTTTAAGCTTAGAGCCTTAATAGACCAAGGATCACAACGATCATTCATAGCGTCTAAGGCACAAAATAAACTAAAACTGCCAACTAAGCAAGCTAAATTTGAAATTACGGGAATGGGAAGAGTAATACAAAGCTCTAATAAAATATGCCCTATTACCCTAATTTCGCCCCAAGCGGATAAGCGCATACAAGCAGATGCTATTGTCTTACCGCAATTAACAAACATGCTTCCAAGCTATCAATTAAATAGCAAGCATTGGGATAAGGTTTCACACCTAACTCTAGCAGGTCCCAACTACAACACCCCAGCTCAAATAGACATTCTACTAGGCAGCGACATTATACTAGAAGGTGTTGAAAAAATCTCAAACACCCTTCCAGCTCAAAATACCATCTTCGGTTGGATACTAAGTGGACTAGTTACTGAAACAGTTTCAACCATGACAACTTAAGTTGAAGAAATACCCAACGAATGTCTTAGTTCACAATTAAGGAAATTTTGGGAGCTAGAAGAGCTCCCCCCCATTTCGGTTACAACACCACAAGATCAGTATTGTGAAGACTTTTACAAAGCCACAACTACTCGATCAGATAATGGTCGGTATGTCGTACGACTACCACTAAAACAACAATTTCCAGACACACTCGCCTTAGGTCACTCTCGCACCTCTGCAATACAGCAGTTTCTAAGTATGGAAAAAAAACCTACTCAGAAAAGGTGAACTCAAACAAGAGTACGATAGTGTCTTAGAAGAATACCTCCATTTAGATCACATGGAGGAAATAAGCCCATGCGAAAAAATCATAAAAGGCAAATATCACTCATTCTACTTGCCACATCACGCAGTAATAAAGCCTGATAAAAAAACAACAAAAGTTAGAGTTGTATTTAATGCATCAAGATCCACTAGCTCAGGGAATTCCCTAAATGATATTTTATTTACGGGACCGACACTCCAACCAGATTTAATGCTCCTCATACTAAATTGCCGTATATTCAAATACGTATTCAATGGGGATGTCGAAAAAATGTATCGACAAATAGCCGTACATAAAGATGATCAAGATTTTCAGCGAATTATTTTTCGAAAATCTGACAATAGTCCACTACGAGACTTCAAATTAAAAACAGTCACCTTTGGCGTAAACTGTGCTCCATACTTAGCCATTCGTACTCTCCACGAACTGGCAGAAGACACAAAGTCAGAATTCCTGCTGGCAACACAAGTGTTAAAAACACAAACATATGTAGACGATATCCTGTCTGGAAGCCACAGTCTTCCATTAGCATATGAATCCTTATCACAGGTAATAAATGCCCGCAACATCGCAGGATTTCCGTTAAAAAACATTACAGCCAACCACCCAAATATCTTAAAAAATATTCCAAAAGATAATTTGTTGGATACTAATTTCCTTGTATTCGAAAAGGAAAGTACAACAAAAACACTAGGCGTCCAATGGAATGCGATATCTGATAAGTTTTCATATACTACAGAGTCAATTTCCGCATTATCAGCCAAATCCTGATCCAAGAATTATGGCTAGACGGAACTGACTGGGACGAACAAGTAAAGCCTCTTCGTTTAGAAAAATGGTCCCAGTTTGCTACTAATCTGAACGACATTTCTCAGATACAAATACCTCGGTGGGTAAACTATTCCCCCGAATACAAAGTAGAACTACACGGCTTTTGCGACGCCTCTGAAAAGGCATATTGTGCTACTATCTATTTGCGCACACAATGCGATACAGCAACAACAAGTCACCTACTAGTAGCAAAGGCGAAAGTTGCTCCTTTAAAAACACTAAGTCTACCACGGCTTGAACTCTGCGGCGCACTGCTACTAGCCAAGCTAGTATCTATGGTGCAAACCCATTTAAACATGGTAAGATACAAATTATATCTTTGGTCCGATTCCGAAATAGTTCTAGCATGGTTAGAAAAACCACCACATGCGTGGAAAACGTACATTTCTAACAGAACGCCTCAAATACTTGACCTAGTGGGATCAGCCACTTGGCGACACGTAGCTAGTGCTGACAACCCTGCTGATCTAGGTACAAGAGGATGCAAACCTCTGCATCTCGCCACCACCACCCTATGGTGGAATGGTCCCAGATGGTTAACAGAATCTCACGATTCTTGGCCACAATCGCCAAGGCACAACATAATTGCCCCTGAAAGTCGAAAAATCGCCACTTATCACACTACACTGGATGATGTCGACATCCTTGAACGATTTTCATCGTTCCCCCGAGCACTCAGAGTAGTCGCCTATGTGCTCAAATTCATAGAGCTACTGAAACTTAAGGCAAAGGGATCAACTTGTCCCCCCTGCGATAAACTGACGCACCAAGACTTACAAAAGGCAAAGGTCGCTCTTATCGCATCAACCCAAACGCGCTACTTCTGCCGCGACATATCACTACTAAGAGAATCGAAGCCGATTGATAAAAGAAGCTCACTCTTAGTATTGAATCCATTCATAGACAAGAAAGGTCTGCTTCGTGCGAATGGTCGGCTTGCTAATTCAAGCCTTACATATAACGAACGCCATCCCATAATAATACCAGAGAGATCCCCTTTTTCCACATTATTAATTAATTACATCCACATACTCATGCTTCATGCCGAACAGCGCACAGTGGATCCCTCCATAGGCCAAAAATCAAAAAATCGATCAGAATATTTTTTGATAAAATGTTAACGAGTTATCTCTAAAATGACCAAACTTTTAAATGGCAACCCAGTTTTAACTGGAAATCTAACGGGACTTTAAAAAAAATGTATTGATGACGAGAACACGTGTTCATTTTCAAAGCGTAGCTGCATATAGGGCGAATATTTCATAAGTAAATCGTAATTCAAAGTGGTCAGTCAAATAAATAAGTTATCGAATTTTAATTATTTTAAATGGATTTTATAGTGGAATGTATTTATTTTATGTTCTAAAATTAATAAAAGTTAACTCATGTTTTATTTTTTTTTTATCAATGTTTTTGTTGGCCTTGTTTTTTTTGTATATTTTGTGTGCGTTTTCCATGTTTAGTTAAAGTTTTAGTTATGTTCCCCCCCTCTCCCCCTTAAATTTTTTTTTAGTGTATTTGTGTGGGTTTTAAGATAATATAAATGTTAAAGTTAGCTGCAGAAAGTTGCAGATATGTGCACAATCTACAATATACTAACGCCGCCTTTTTTCTTCAATGTCGAATTTGCCTTGCAAAGTAACTGTTTCTTGTGTTGCGGCATCTCTTTGCCTTTGTTTTTTGTGTTTTGTGTACTTATTAATTTAAAATTATAATTTTGATCTTGATTTCCATTTTGTGATTTGATTTTGATAGGCGACTGTTATCAGTGTATGTTCACACGTTGGTATATATTCGAGCCTTGGTGCACAGAAACTGGTACCAATGCTGAAAAATGTCAAAAGGCTATTCTCCATGTGAAATATTAAAAAAATCGGCTACATGCCCGAGATGAGCGAGCTAACGAAATGCATTGGGTACACTTGCAAAAAAATTGCAGCATTTTGGATTCAGTACAAGCGTAAGAAATCAACAGTTGTAGAATATAAATCGAATTGGCTAAAGGAAAAAGTAATAATATCAATGGATCGCATAGAAACTAAAACTGAAACAGTGGTTAGAAGCGCTAAGCGTGGACGTCCGAAATTAGTATTTAATAGGTCATCAAAGAGAACAAAGCGTCGAAGAATAGCTCAGCTATCGAAAATTGACGAATCTGCATCTATGGCTTTACGTTGCAAGATGCTAAGTAATGAAATGTGCAAAGCTAACATTGATGAAGTCCTATCACTATTTATAGAGACAAACATGAGCAAACATCAATATATACTTATTAGAACTTTTGTGAACTCAAAGGCGTGTTGCGACCTTTTACCAAGCTACAAGCTACTTTCAATGGCTAAAGCATCAAGCTATCCCGACAAAATAAGTGTGAGTGAATCGCAGGCTGAAGTTGATTTGCAGAGCTTGGTTGATCACACGGCTTCGCGGATTATCAGACTGCAGAATGATGTTCTGGACAGCATTGGATGTGATTTGGATGATAACCTAGTTTTAATTGGGAAATGGGGATTTGACGGCAGCACTGGACATTCAGAATATAAACAAAAGTTCATGAATAACGATATGAACGATACCAGCCTTTTTGTTACATCATATGTGCCACTGCAACTTAAAATGGTAGGAAATGATCCTAAACATCAAAAAATAATTCGGAAGAATCCGCGACCGTCGTCAACACGCTACTGCAGACCAATCAGATTTCAATTCCAAAAAGAAACCTCTCAATTAGCTGTAAATGAAGAAAAATATTTTAAAGATAAAATTGAATTGCTAAAGCCAACGATATGTACGATATCTAATAAGAAAATTATAGTTGAACACAGTTTACAGCTTACAATGGTTGATGGAAAAATCTGTAATGCCTTAAGTGAAATATCATCTTCTAAGTGCTACATATGTGAAGCGAAACCAACAGAGATGAACGATTTGAAAAAATGTTTGGAAAAAAATGTTCATGAAACTCGTTTTGAGTTTGGATTGTCTCCATTACACTCTTTTTTGAATATTTTTTGCATTTGTCGTATAGACTAGACCTGAAGAGTTGGCGAATTTATACCTCAGAAGGAAAAGAATGCTTTCTGCAAAGAAAAATTAAAATTCAAAAAGACTTTCGCCAAAAAGTGGGACTTTTAGTCGACAAACCCAGAAGTGGAGGAAGCGGCACCTCAAACGATGGTAATACGGCTAGAACATTTTTTTATAACCCGGAATTGGCAGCTGAAATTACTGGTCTGAATGAAAATGTAATAATGCGATGTTCAACATTGCTGCAATGCTTGGCATCAGGCTACAAAATCAATGTAGACAAATTTGCAGAGTATGCACTAGAGACTGCCAAACAGCTAACCCATTTGTATCCTTGGTACTATCTACCACCCACAGTACACAAAGTGTTAATTCATGCCCCAGACATAATAAATCATGCTCTTGTGTCCATTGGAGAGTTATATGAAGAAGCGGCAGAATCTAGAAATAAGGATATCAAAATGTTTAGAAGGCAACATACCCGAAAGATATCACGGATTGCTGCAAACGCAGATCTAATAAATAGATTGCTTTTAAGCTCAGATCCCTTTATTACAAGTCAAAGAAAACTGCCATCTTGTAAAAAATCAGCACTTTTAAAATCTACATATCAACTTTTAAATGACACAATCTTATAAATATTATTTGTTATCTTTTTTTTCTTAATTAACTTATTAAGAATATATATGTATAACTGTGAGCGGACAGGAATGAACCGTTTCCTTTTCCCTCAAAATATTATTTTTTTTTTATTATATTAATAAAATTAGAAAGTTTAAAACCGAAAATAAAAAAAATATTAAAACTTGACCCGATCATTTCTATGGGAGCTATAGGATATAGTCGCACGATGTGGCCAATTTTTTCACAGCATATTTAAAATATTTTTCTAGATTTTTGGTAAAAATTTCATAACGATATCTCAACTAGAAGTATTTATGGCCGCGGCTCCATACAACCGGATCCACTGTGCAGCGCCTCATGCAACAGATGGTTCGTCAAGAGTACTACGTTCCCCGCCTTAAGCCCCAAATCAAGAAGTGCATTTTCATGTGCAAGATCTGCACTATGCACAAGCAGAAAATGCGAACGCAGATTATGGCGGCACTTCCACCTGAACGCTGCAACTTCGCTCTGCCTTTCACCACTACAGGTGTCGACTTTGCTGGACCTTTTCAAATAAAGGCGTCTATGCTAAGGTCTCCCACTCTCATGAAAGGCTATGTGGCTGTCTTTGTCTGTTTTACGACAAAAGCAGTTGACCTTGAGCTATGTACCAATCTGACGAAGGAGGCTTTTCTCGCGGCATTTGCTCGCTTCGTCGGAAGACGTGGCTTTCCATCAAAAATCATGAGCGATAATGGTAAAACTTTTATTGGGACTCAAAGAGCCACAGAAAAACAGTTTGTGGATTTCATAAAACAAGTCTCACCTGACATTGTACAAAAATATGCTCCTCAAGGCATCAATTGGCAGTTTATCCCCCCAAGCGCTCCACACATGGGTGGCCTATGGGAAGCAGCCGTAAAAAGCTTCAAATCCCATTTCAAGAAGCTAGCTGGCACTTACAAATTTAATTATGAAGAGTTTACGACATTGTTAACAAGAATTGAAGCCGTCCTCAACTCACGGCCTCTCGTTATCCTCTCGCAAGATCCATCCGACTTCACAGCCTTAACCCCAGGGCATTTTCTTACAGGAGCGCCCATACTGGCCACACCTGAGCCAGATGTGGCGTCGCTTTCCTTATTAAACAGATGGGAAAGAAGTAAAATTCTCCATCATGAATTCAGTCTACGATGGAAAGAAGATTACTTAAAGGACCTCCACAGAAGGCACCGGTGGAAAACACCAGAAAAGGCGCCTCAGCTTTGAGATTGCGTTTTAATCAATGATGATTGTCTCCCCCCAACCGAATGGCGGCTTGGCCGCATAGAAAAGCTTTACCACGGCTCCGACGGTCATATTCGCGTAGTCGATCTTCGTACGCAAAACGGAACACTAACTAGGCCGCTCGTTAAACTATGCTTTCTGCCGACAGCCGATAAAATAATAACCTAAAACGAAAACAATAAACCGATAAAACGATAATTAATGAAACTATGAAAACAAATTATAAATGATCGATCCACATGACGACCAACGCATACTATATAACGTAGCAGTAACTAAAATATCGATATCTACAACACGCATATAATATTAGTACTATTTTGACAGGTAAATATGGATAGCGATATGCCCACAGCACCAACGCCAGCCGTTCGGTCAACGATCCACGTGACACGCCCGGGGCCCGCTCCAGCTCCTCGAACCCCTGCGGCCATAGCGCCACCAACCGCTGACCGTGCATCACGCGCGAACCCGACGCCGGTGCCAGCAGCTCCGCAGCGCACCCGATGCCCACTTTGTCGGCGCCCACACCGATTGCCACACTGCAGCATCTTCAAGAAGATGTTACCGCCGCTACGACAACAGATCGCCCAGGCACATGGCCACTGCTTGAATTGCTTGGCGACTACCCACTCCACGCCGGAGTGTACTTCCAGCTATGGGTGCCAAATATGCATGCGGTCGCATCACACCCTCCTACATCGCGAGGGGCCACCTGCCCCCCGCAACCGTGGTACGAACCAACGCCCGCAGTCGAACCATGTTGCACGAAGGCAACTACGACACTCACATAATCGACGCCCACACTATGCCACATTCACACGCTCCCGTCCACACAGGTCGCCGTCCCGCCGGTCCACTGGGCTCAGCAATGTGGTGGCTACTTTACAACAACTGCAACGACTACTAGGCTAATTACTCACATCATCACATCACCACTTAACTTCCACATCAATATACCACGCCTACACCACACATAAGAACACCACCCCAAAAGGAACAAAAAGAAGGAGGAGCGATCGCGCTGATTGCCCTTTTTACCTTGCTAGGTCAAGGCCAGACCGCTCACACACCAGTCTGTCGCCGAGTTCAGTCGAAGACACACCGTGCCGTCCGTGGTCGCTGCATACGCTTTGATTTTTCATACGTACTCGTTTCCAATTTTATATACTTACCTAGTGTAAACCGAATTTGTAAACTTAAAAATTACTATTTATATACTTACCTATTTTTATATATTTATCACCGTGAAATAAACCGAATTTGTAATCTTATAACTTATAATTCGTTATTAATCCTTTTTTGGTATTTTCGGCTAGTAATCACAAGGCGAGTAGGGTGACAGTAAATACAACTTAAATAATCCCTCCATATATTAATATTTAGCAATACAAATCAAGTGCTATCATTAATAGGCGATCCTCCATCAAAGCGCCTCTGTACATGTGTTGTCTCGAAGAAGTAAAGGAGATTTTGCGCGAAGGCGAAGTGACATAACATTGCGTAGTTCTTGTGTTGTTACAAAATGTTGAAAATAAGCAAATGACCGCTTCCCTTACCCCTGACAACTTTGCCTAGAAACATACAGATGAGCACGCATACATATTGACGCCGAATTGTGCGAGTCGCTATGTTGTCACATTTATTTCTTTCGCAGGGTTTTGTTCTTGAATTATGACATACGCTACTTTTATAGTTATGCAATGTTCGATTTGCCTACATTTCATGCCGCTGAGTTTCAGCTAAAATAGGCTAAATCGAAAACAAAGGATATGGGATATGCATTCATCTGAACATTACACACAGTATGATTTCTTTTGTTTCACGTGCAAATGTATTTTAAGCTCACGTTCTTTAATTCTCAAGTATTTTCCAGGCATTTTTTTTTACGATTCGAATGAGTCACTGAAATATCCCGCTAGCTTACTTTGTACATTTTAGCAAAGCATCGTTATAAAAAAGGTTGCCTATTATTATTTAAAAAAAAGCAAAAGCGAAATGTACGAAGACTTTATTGTAGTAAAAATAGTGCAATTCTTCCAATTGTTATGTATAGCTTTCAAACAATTTAAAAATCCCCTCATGCGCATGTGCACACCTTTTGATTTGTGTGTTCCTTTATAGTGTTCCAAATTTCTTCGATGTTCCCTAATGTCAAATAACATTTGGGCATATGTAACATTTACACCTTCTTATTATTATATGTTCTAAGGTATTTCTATTAAAAATCAACAGATAGACGAAAACAGAACAACAAAAAACATGAGGAGAGAAAAATGGACCCGACAAAAGAGAATATGTTTTGGTAAATAACTTGTAAATTGGTTCATTTCAATCATGTACTTGTACACCACAGTTACATAAATATACGCTCGCAGAGAGTGAAATATTTAATTTGTCAAAACGGCTTTATCTACTAGCAAAAATAGAGCGCGCATGCTCATATGCCGCGGCGTTCCAACTCGCTGAGTGAAAGAGTTGCTCAAGATGAAATTTGAAAGCAATCAGCTCTGATATCAGACAGCTTCACAATTAGTAGCCGCCTCGGCTTTATCACGGGTGACCGGCTTCAGTTGCAATCCGCCACATGGAAAAATTCCACTTGAACCATAGTTGTGTGTCGTTACAGACGTTATCAGTAACTGGTGGCGAAGTTCATGGAATGCAAGAGCTAATGTTCAGCCCATTTTATGTACGACTACAAAGTAAAATCAATGAGTTTATGCAATAGTGCAAGAGCTTGTTGACCAATGGTTAAGTGTTAGTGTCTAGTAGAATCATGAACGAATTTCATTTTCGCTTTTTTGATTGTTGCCTTGGTCGCCTTTCAAGTGTAATAGCTCACATTAAACGTATGACTTTTTCCAATTGTGCATTGGATTATAGCACAAGATTTAAAATTTAAAATTAAAATGTGTCAAGTAACACGTAAAATATCAATATGACGCACAATATTTGTTGTTATTTGTAACACCTCAAACTCATCGAGATCTAGACAGACCGGTTGATTAGAGATTACTCCCACCAGTGGATATGTAGGTTGGAAAATTTCAACAACTCGATTCATTTCGTCCGCTTATGATGATTCAAAAGTTAAATCACATCATCAGGGGAGAATACTCCAGGTTCTTGTCATTGCGCTAATTAGTTAGTTAAACTGCTGTCTCGGCTCGGCGAACATCTTACCAGCTGTGATAAGGTGAGCAGTAGCAGCAAAATTGCGGAATTGACGCTCAAAATGTCGAAAAAATTATATGAAGCCAACCAAAGTGCCTTTGAGAGAGTGGTGTACAAATGTTGGCTGCTGCAGTACCTGTAAAGAATTTTCTCGCACTATTCGGTTTTTTTGGGGGATGGGGTCATATGTAGAAGTTCAAGCAAGTGAGGAAAGTTTCTGATTGCCATTCACTTGGGAGTGGCCAGGAACGATTCTTTTGCATATGACTCAAGCAGCTCACGACTTCCGGTTTTAGACCAAGTATCCCCTGGGTAGCTAACAGACATCCGTTTGGAGGCGAGCTAAAGTGAGAAGGCGAAGCCCGCTTGTGCGGTTGTGCGTAGGGCTTGGGACCCACCACATAAAAAAATCTCCCCAATGAAAACAGGATTCGGCTATAATCGCTTAAAGCGGTTCCTACGCCAAATATATATATATATATATTCAATTTTTTGGGCGACTTCATTATTGTTTGTTTTGGGAGCAGACTTCTATTCCATACACTCCACTCACGCATAGTGACACATTTCTGAAAATGACACCAGCCAGATCGAGAATTGACTGATATAATATTCCGGCGAATTGCGGTTTCATAAGAAAAATTAAAATTTTCACAATCACCATCAAAAGCAGCACCAGTTGTGATGAGTTTTTATTTGAAATCTTAATTAATATTGAAAATACCTTATCGAACAAACGTACATTCTAGCGATATATGTACTCGAATGTATGTAGTTTAAATAAATCATGTATTGATTTTATTCTACTATCTAATTGTTATAACAATCATTGAAACAAATGGGACAAATGTAAATTACAAAATTATGCATTGTTATTCAACATCACCTTAGTCACCTTAGTATTCATACTGACTACATATCAAGTTTAATGCAATTTATATATACCTATGTACATATGTGTATCATATGCTATGTACATACATATATACATACCTAAGTATATATAAAGGCTTGAAACCGCAGTTACGTGTGTATGTAAAGTAAGATTACTTATGTATTTATTCGAATGTGAATCTCATTCGGTTTATTGAAGCGTAGTTATTGGTTACCGTTGAATACTCTCCAATAATCACGCATATGTGGTTGTCTACTCCCCTAAGCAAACATTTTCGTTCCAGAGGTTGGATGTGCGTGACTGAATATGTTCCATATTTCAATTTGCTGTGTCGTTTTAATTATCATTCCCAAAGACATTTCCAATCAACAACTCGAGTTATGTATGTATATATTTTATGTATGAAATGAAAACAATGATTTTATTGTAAAATAACATAAAATTACTTATTATACTCTCGTAACAAAGTTGATAGCAACAAAGTTGCTAAGAGAGTATTATAGTTTTGTTCACATAACGGTTGTTTGTAACACCGCAAACTAAACGATCTAACTCGGGTTATACATATGTATATACCAAAGTGATCAGGGTGAAGAGTGGAGTTCAAATCTGGATGTCTCGTCTGTCTGTCCGTTCGTCTGTGCAAGATGTAACTTGAGCAAAAATTAAGATATCTTGATGAAACTTGGCACACTTGTTTCATGGCACCATGCTTTCGAAGATGGTAAAATCGGGCCACTGCCACGCCCACAAAATGCCGAAAACCGAAACACTTGGTATAACGGATCGCACTATGAAGGGATATAGCCCCGCCCCTACTAAGTTTTTTGTACATATCTCGTAAACTAAACTTTAAACTAAATATGTAAATTTTATTGAAGTTCAAAATGTTCAAGACGCTGTCTTCAAAGCGACATTTGTAATCAGCCGTCGCTACGTCGTGTCGTGTCGTCGTCTTTGTGTTCAGCACTTCAGTGATCTGATCTATAGCTGAAGGTGCACAGGCACAGGAAATAGAAGTTTTGACAAATTTTCCTATGGGCAGTAGTTGTGCAGATAAAGGAAGTCAAACGAATTTTAGTTTGACATCCATTGCAAAAAGTAATAAAAAATATATAGAGGAAAATTTAAGTTTGAGGGCTCAATTGGAAGAAAAAGACCAGGAGATTAGTTATTTAAAGTATCAATTGATAGAAGTGTCATCAAAAGTAAAGTCTTTAGAGAGGGAAATTAAAACTTTGATAAAGGATTTCAATTGTGATAGGGATTTAGATAGAGATAAATAAATAGTATTATAAACAAGTAAGGAAAGGCTAAGTTCGGGTGCAACCGAACATTTTATACTCGCAATTTATTGAAGAAATTTTATTAAGATAACACACAAATTTACCCATAAATTCGGCATAAAGTTTAATAGAATAACGAAAAACGTCATATGTATATAGATATGAGGGCTGAGGTAATTCCTGAACTGATTTTATTAATTTTCACCGGCAACGTACACTATATCCAAGGCTATACGCTCACCTAATTTTGCTAAGATATCTCACATATTAACCAATACAAACATGCGGAATGAAGCCCACCGTATTTTTGAAAATTCTATATGTAAATAGGTATAAGGGAGCTAGGAGATGATATTTTTGAAAAACCTATAAGTAGGTAAATGGGAGCTAGGATATGTTATGACCCGATTTTAATAATTTTTGGAACAGAGACACACACACGCAATGACTCTTATGGTTCAAGGTATTGGTGGAATGCCTTGGTCACATCCACTTTCTTATTTCATTGCCCATGGGTCATGTTAAGGGGATGTTGCCAAAAAATATATATTTGAGGCCATCACCCAATTACAAAATATTGGTCTCATACTTTGCCATTTTGTTTTAGATAAGGGATCTAACTTTTTGTATTTGTCCAGAATTTTAGGAGTATCGGAAGAGCGCACATATTTCCAGATAAATGGCAAGGATATATTCTTTTTTTTGATAGTCCCCACCTTTCAAAGAGTACCAGGAATTGTTTAGAAAATTCGAAGAACAGAGTCAGTTTTAAATCGCGTCCAGTGAGTTGGGAAGATATTATTTAGTATTATAACAAAGAAATTAACTGAAGCACATATATATGTTTCCGAACAATTTTTAAAAGATGAGCCTGGGAGGCTAAGGTTATGAGTGACACCGTAGCTTCGGGTATGCTCGCTAAATATACAAGTTAACTCAAGTAGCTCATCCACAGATGGAGAACTCACACATGGCTTGAGTGGACAAAATACTAATATCTCGCCAGCCACTGCGTTGATGCTATTATTAGTGCAGCAGTAGATATTGAGAGGATAAGGAAATTCGTTATCTGACGTCAGACACTGCATTGGTCGCCTTATACTATTAATATTAATCCTTTGGATTTAAGTTTTAGTTATAAATTGTAGCTCATAAGGTGCAGCAGTAGCTCACCAAATTAGAATAAAGTACACAATACAACATAGAATGTGTTGTTTAACTTATTTAACTTACATAGCTCTGGTCTTCTGTCCTGTCCTAACGCTAGGTTTTTCAATACATCCGAGTATGTTTTGTTTTTTAATAAACTATTCGATATTTTCAATTTCGGCAACAGACGCTCAAATAAACTTTTTAGATGAAGCAGTAGGAGTTTTAAAATCGATTAGAGTAGAGGATGAAAATGGTTCTGGTATAACCAATTCATTCAATTACATTAAGGGTTGGATTTTTAATATTAGTAGTTTAAGACGATTGTGGCGATTTTTGACACTGACATGATTCAATAGTTTACACACGAGATAACTTTGCCAGCATACTTTAGACCATTACTTCGGACAAATTAGAAGAGGAGGTGGCAGATGTGTAAGGATAACACCTTACTTGTTTTGCAACCTCTTCAAAAAATCTTGGGGGTTACGATACGCCAATATCTCAGTAAAGGGAAATTGCGAACCCGTTCCGCAAAACGAAATGACTAGAGAAAAGACTCACGAAATAAACGCAAGCGTGTGTAATGACAATACAGTACGAGATCTCTCTTGGCAAGAATTTCAAGGTTTACCCCTACCAGATCACACTTTTAATAGGATAATAGGTGATGATAATTCAGAGCTAGAAGATTTAGAAGTAGACTTTTTAAAAGAAAATGCGTATGCATATTTTTGCGGTTACCTTTATTTAAAAATTTCTCAGACACACGATTTCTTCCAATCCTTACCTTATATAGAAGAATACGATGTTTCAAGGGAATTTTATTTTATTCTACAAAGACAAGTTGACAGGTGTAGTTTAATAAGACCACCACAGGGATTTTTAGATTATTTAAAAGAGTTAGAAATAATTTTCCTAAAAGAATTTTATTCAACTTGCCATAGGATTGGTATAGGTCAGCTTTTATTTGACAAATTTAAAAATGTCACACCCTATTTCTGCTGTGAAAACTCTAACAGCACTTTAATTTTAACCTTATTAATTAAGATAAAGATCAGAGACCTGCAGAAGTGCACCGCCACTCAAAATACACCGCGTGCTTACTCGCATATTTCTCATACTTGTGTATCAAAAACACTTAGCCAAATATGTCGCGGTGGTTTTAACACTCACAGAATTTTTCCACTTAGCTCAAAGCATTTAAAAAACACTTAACTCTCTTCTGCTTATTCATGTTATTACTTTAGCTGAGCGACAACACAAAAAAAGCGGTTTGAGTAAATGACATTCTCAAATTTTAGCAACTCTCTGAGTATTGAGTTCATTTAATACTTTGTTGTTCTTTGCACGCTCGTTTTGAGTTTTTTGTATGTGATTTACACGAGTAGCAGATCGAGCAGCCGAAGACGCTGTCATCCATGTGCTAAACCCCTGTAAGAAACAGCTGAAGGTCAAATGATCAACAAAACAATAATTAGTGTGTATATGCATGGACAAGAAATAATAATCGCTTTTTTCCAAAAGCAAACTTTGACTATATTAAAAAGGGATATAAATATATCAATTTTACATGCTAAAAATTTTTTTAATTCTAATTATCGTACGAACAGTCAAAAGGTTGACATTGTTCTTGCAGGGAATGTTCCACAACGAATGACACACTTGCGTCAGCATACATAAAACAACAAAAAAGTTTGCAGTTCTTAATAAGCAACGCACAAAAAACTGAAGCACGACAAAAAAAGAATACACGAACAACAATACAATAGTAAACACTCAAGTACACGCGCTACTGGTGATGAGTGTGTCTTGCTTTTTCCTTTGCTGGTCTTGAGTATGATCACCACTTGTCAGTGCAAATCAAAAAGAAGAATGTGTAAAACAAATACAATTAATATGCAATAGCAAGTATACGACTGTCTCAGTAGCTTCTCCACTCATAGTTCTTTGAGTAGATGTTAGCTCACATTGCATGTCTATGAGTGTGAGTGGACACCGCCATCGCTTTTGAGCAAGTTTACTCTAAGTACGGAAATTAGGCACTCATGCAGTTCTCTGATAAAGATTTTCTTTATACTTAAATTTTTTAATAGAAGCCTTAGCACCCCTAATTTCAAGTCGAAAATATTATGCGATTCCCATATGTAGGTACTATCCCTGAGTGACATAAGCTATATAAAGTTAAAAAAAAAAATAGGGTTCCTTACCAAAACTCCTATAATGTAAAAAAAATACCAAAAAACTTTCTTTAATCGCGAATGCTGCGAAAACGGTTGAAGATATAACAAAGTGATGTATTACAATTCCAGAACTTATCATTATCTACAAAAAACATCGCGACATCATATCTCTAAATATTATAGTTTTGTCACAATAAGCGATTTTATATAAAATAAGTAAGGAAAGGCTAAGTTCGGGTGCAACCGAACATTTTATACTCTCGCAATTTATTGATATATTTTTATTAAGATAACACACAATTTGACCCAATTTGAAAATCCTATAATTAGGTACATATATGAGAGGTAGGGGAAGTTACACAATTAGAAAAAAAATATTTCCTCTAAATTAAATTAAGATTTACCGAAATTTCGGCGAAAAATTACCATGGGCACTGAAATCTTCACAGATCATATACAGTATTTGTGTAAAGTTTTATTTCGCTATTATCATTGGTTCCTTATGTACATATTAAAAATTGAAGGAATAAGATGGAGTTCAAAATTGAGTTACATGGGAAGTTGTCGTAGTTGTGAACCGATTTCATCCATTTTCCACACGTGCGACAGGGTGCCACGAAAATATTATATACCGAATTTCATTCGAATCGGTCGAGTAGTTCCTGAGATATGGGTTTTGACCCATAAGTGGGCAATGCCACGCCCATTTACCATTTTGTAAAATAATCTGAGTGCTGCATCCGTCTGCAATTTCTTCTGTAAAATTTAGTATTTCTGACGGTTTTCGTTAGTGAGTTAACCCATTTTTAGTAATTTTCAACCTAACCTTTGTATG
Source organism: Zeugodacus cucurbitae (assembly GCF_028554725.1). Taxonomy (NCBI): domain Eukaryota; kingdom Metazoa; phylum Arthropoda; class Insecta; order Diptera; family Tephritidae; genus Zeugodacus; species Zeugodacus cucurbitae. The sequence goes on from NC_071669.1 coordinate 27,454,237, forward strand.
GGAGGTGGGCGTGGTTATTATCCGATTTCAACTATTTTCATGGTGTATGGTGGGGTACGTAAGAGAAACGACTGCAGAAAGTTTGGTTAATATGGCTTTATTGGTTTACGAGATATATACAAATAACCTATTCGGGGGCGGGGCCACACCCGCTACCCCAAAAAAATTGCATCCAAATATGTCCCTTGCTAGTGCGATCCTTTGTTCCAAATTTTACTATTATTTATTTATGGCTTAGTTATGACACTTTATGTGTTTTCGGTTTTCGCCATTTTGGGGGCGTGGTAGTGGCCCATTTTCGAAAGCAACCCTCTCACGGTCCCAAGGAACATGCGTTCGAAGTTTCATCAAGATATCTAAATTTTTACTCAAGTTATCCGTTGCACGGATGGACGGACGGACAGACAGACATTCGGATTTTGACTCGTCTCGTCACCATGATCATTTTGATATATGAAACCCTAGATCTAACTCGTTTAGTTTTATGACTTACAAACAACCGTTATGTGAACAAAACTATAATACTCTCTGCAACTTTTGTTGCGAGAGTATAAAAATTAATTAAAATACCACTACTTGAAAAGGCTCTTTATTTATACCTATTAATCCTTATCGAAATAAATGATTTATTATTTAAGATCGCTTCAAAACCTTTATATAACTTTTTGAATTATTAGATTCTGACATTCCATTCAAAAGATATCACGAGTTAAAAATTTTGAAAAGCCGCTCGGTGGCTAACTATGCGTTGTAGAGTTGTAGGCGTCACTCGGGCAGGGAGGTACGGGAGGGGGGTTAAGTTCACTCGCGCGGTCGATTCCTTACTCAATGGTCCTGTGCGGAATTACAAAAAATTGTCGCTTGATAAGTTCGGGTGTAACCGAACATTTTATACTCTCGCAATTTATTGATGTAATTTTATAAAGATAACACAATTCGACCCACATATTCGGTATAAAGTTCAATAGAATAACGAAAATCATCATAAATAGTATATGGGGACTGAGGTAATTCCTAAACCGATTTCACCACCAAGATACAATGTATCGAAGACGATACGCTCACTTAATTTAATATTACTTATAATTAGGTATATGGGATCTGGGGCAAGTTATGACCCGATTTTTACCATTTCAGGTACAGAGAGAAACTGCTATAAGAAAAAATTCAGAGGGAATGAATTACATTAAAATATCTGAGGGATTTACCTATATTTTCGGTGAAAAATTACCCTTAGGCACTGAGTTCTTAATGTTCGATATCAGGGGCCTTGAAAAGTCATGGTTCGATTTTGACAATTTTTCCACAAGTGATGTCACAGCTCAAATACAGTATTTGTGTAAAGTTTTATTCCGCTATATTCATTTGTTCCTAATGTATATATGTATTATAAAGTTAACGAATCAAAAGAATTCAAAATTGAGTTATATGGGAAGTATTCCACCGTGTCATCAGGGTGTCAAGAAAGTGTTATATACCGAATTTCATTGAAATCAGTCGAATAGTTCTTGAGATATGGTTTTTGACCCATAAGTGGGCGACGCCACGCCCATTTTCCATTTTGTAAAAAAATCTCAGTGCAGCTTCCTTCTGCCATTTCTTATGTGAAATTTGGTGTTTGTGACGTTTTTCGTTAGTGAGTTAACGCACTTTTAATAATTTTCAACCTAACCTTTGTATGGAAGGTGGGCGTGGTTATTATCCGATTTCTTTCATTTTTGAACTGTATAAGGAAATGGCTAAAATAAACGACTGCAGAAAGTTTGGTTTACATAGCTTTGTAAGTTTGCGAGTTATATACACAAAACCTATTTGGGGCGGGGTCACGCCCACTTTTCAAAAACAGTTACATCCAAATGTGCCCCTCTCTAATGGGATCCTATGTTCAAAATTTTTCATAACTTTATTTATGGCTTAGTTATGACACTGTATAGGTTTTCGGTTTCCGCCTTTTTGTGGACGTGGCAGTGGACCGATTTTGACCATTTTCGAAAGCAACCTCCTCAGGGTGCCAAGGAACATGTGTTCCAAGTTAAGATATCTTATGTTAAGATATCTTAATTTTTACTCAAGTTATCGATTGCACGGACAGACTGACGGACAGACATCCGTATTTCAAATCCGCTCGTCATCCTGATCATTTATATATATATAACCTCATATCTAACTCTTATATTTCTTGGAGACACAAACAACCGTTATGTGAACAAAACTATAATACTCTGTGCAACAGGTTGCGAGAGTATAAAAATGAATTGCTATTCGTTTGTGCCGCCAAAAAACGAGAACGGCCAAAACGATCAGGCTGATAAAAATTTAATTAAAACAACCCTTAAAGGGTTAATATTTTGGTTAGCAGTTTGTTACCTATATTTGTTATATCTTTTTTTTCCGCTAACAGGTAAAATCAATTTTTTTTTGTTTTTTAATTTATTTTATTACATTTTCAATCATTACAAAATCAAATATGTAGATAGTACAATCTTATAAACTTAAACAGTTTAAACTTATTATTAAATTTTTACATTTGCAAGTTATTAACATTAAAATTGTATTTATATATAAATTATTATAATTATGCAATTTATGTTCTAATTTAACAATTCAAATGATATATAATCTTATTTTATTCTTTATCTAAATATATGTATGTATGTTAACATTGTTGGGTGTGGACTGGATACACCTTACGCAAACCCGCAAACGAAATAATAAGAAATTACACATCCTCAGACCTACAGGAAAATTTTGAGGCGAAATAAAGCCCTGTCGTCCTGTGCTCCTTGCAGGAATAGCAGGAACAAATATAATATATATATTGTTGCCTGGAAAATAAGAAAATAATTAGCAGATTTATATATGCAATTAATTATCTGCATCGTATTACCCAAATTTCGATACGTTGCGTATAAATATTATAGCCTTACATCTTACATCTAAAATAGAAAAATAACACGAATAATGAATACATATGTATATGGAAAATAATACATAATAAAACTACACAATAAAAATTGATTCAGTAATATGAAGGCATTTACAGTGGCTCACAGCTTACAAAAACCAAAAACACTCATAATTCATGGGTCACAGCTTATTTCGTGTGTCGATTTTCGTTCATGTGATACATGCAAATAACGGATGCAGAAAACTAACGGTAAATCAAAGAGTGAACTATGAATACTTAAGAAGCAGTATATCAACATGGGTTGAAAAACGCGAATTAGTTATTAAACATTTTCAAAGTGGAAAAACGCAAAAACAAATTGCTGAAATGGTTGATTTAAGTTCACCTACAGTTCAATATATAATTCAGCGCTTTGTTCGTGAAAATCGCATGCATAACAAGGGTCGAAAGGCTCCTAATAAAATTTTTAATGAAACGGATGAGAGGTGGATTTTAAAAAAGATTAAAAAAGAACCAATGTTAAGTGCTCCAGCGGTGACCAAAGATGTTGAAATGTTTCTCGGCAAAAAATGTCATCCAGAACTGTGCGCAGAATATTAAGGGATTCCAATTTTCATGGGCGAACAGCACGGAATAAGCCTTTTATAAATAAGAAAAATAAGAAAGCCCGTTTACAGTTCGCAAAATACCATTTAAACAAGGACAATGCTTTTTGGTTATTTTCGCGGATGAGAGCAAGTTTAATCTTTTTGCGTCAGATGGTAAAGCATACGTATGGCGGAAACCAAATACTGAGCTCCAAACAAAAAATTTACGCGCAACAGTAAAACATGGTGGCGGTCATGTAATGGTTTGGGGTGTATGTCATCTGCAGGCGTTGGTAGATTGGAGTTTATAGACTCCACTATGAATAAAGAAGTGGACCTAGACTTACTGAAGCAAAATTTCCTTCAAAGTGCAGAAGACCTGGGTATACGTGACACTTTTCGCTTCTACCAGGACAACGACCCTAAACATAAATCTGGTCTTGTACAAACTTAGCTCATTTGGAATTGTCCACACCTCATCCAAACACCTGCACAGTCACCAGATTTGAACGTTATTGAAAATGTATGGCACATTCTGGAAATTAATATTAGAAAACACCACATTTCTAGCGTCCAAACTCTAAAAGCGGCTTTGAAGGAAGAGTGGGGTAAAATATCGCCAAATTATACAAAAAAATTGGTGGAATCAATGCAAAACCGCATGAAAGCTGTAATCGAGCAAAAAGGCTTTTCCACAAAATATTGAAATTTTATTTTCGTTTACTTTTTAGTAAGAATTTTTATACCACACGAAATAAGCTGTGACCCATGAATTATGAGTGTTTTTGGTTTTTGTTTAATAAAATATTGAATTTGAATACTTTCGTAAATTTGTTTACATGTTTTGTATTTAAAACTAAATTATCAATATAATTGCATCATTCGTTCATTTAGTTCAGAGCAAAAAATATTAATTTCATATCAGTATTATCAAAATTGTTGCTTACACGAAATAAGTTGTGAGCCACTGTATGTACATGAATGAATATTAGTTAAATAGTTCAATCTATTGAACCGGTTTTAATGTACACGACTGCTTTGGTCCAACTTAAAAGATGGTATAGATTATATTTCAAATTTTAGTCGCAATGTTCATCCGACTGTCCATTCGGTCATGCGATAATTTGATATGATGATATGATAATTAATTATGATAATATTAAAATAACTTACATTTTCTTTTGTATAAAATGAAGTCCCGGTCGTTGTCTTTGCTTTGATTTTGCCTGCAATTTCATTAAAACTTTATTAGTAAAAACACACAAATTATTAGATAAACACAAATCACACTTACCTTTTAAAATTAATTCTTTTATATATCTCCTGTATAAAAAAAAAAAACAAATCAATTAATATTAACAATAAAATTTAACCAAAAAATAACCTTACCTCTTCAAGCCCAAATTTTTTATAAAATGGCCAAATTGCCGCTTCAATTTCAGTTTTTCTTTTTTTTTTTAATGTAATATCTGTCTTCTTTTAGCATGTTATTATATCAATATGCTTACAGTGGCAATATTTTTTCTCGTTCTAACTAAAGCTTTCTCCAATTCAATTCCAAATTGTAAACAAATGTAAGTGTTGTAATTGTATGTGTAAACAGCTGAAAAAAACAGCTTGCAGGGATCTTTACAAATATGTTCGCACCAAAAGCGTTGCTTTCGTATTTTTTTTTGCTTTTCATTTTCAGCGCATCCCGAAATTACAAGCAGCGCCACAATTGCATCATCCGATGCCATAACGTCCGCTCACTTCAAAGATTGCAACGAAATGATGTATGAGCAACTTGTCGCATAAGTGTACAGTGAACTGACTTGTAACCCGGTATGCATACACGTCTGCAAGTGTATTCACTGCTTAAGCCATAAATATAGTTATGAAAATGAAATTTGGAACATAGAATCGCATTAGGGAGGGGAACATTTGGATGTAATTGTTTTTAAAAAGTGGGCGTGACCCCGCCTCTAAATAGATTTTTTGTATATAACTCGCAAACTAATAAAGCTATATAAACCAAACTTTCTGCAGTCGTGTATTTTAGCCATTTCCTTATACAGTTCAAAAATGAAAGAAATCGGATAATAACCACGCCCACCTCCCATACAAAGGTTAAGTTGAAAATTACTAAAAGTGCGTTAACTCACTAACGAAAAACGTCAGAAACACCAAATTTTACATAAGAAATGGCAAAAGGAAGCTGCACTGAGATTTTTTTACAAAATGGAAAATGGGCGTGGCGTCGCCCACTTATGGGTCAAAAACCATATCTCAAGAACTATTCGACCGATTTCAATGAAATTCGGTATATAACACTTTCTTGACACCCTGATGACACGGGTGGAATATGCGAAATCGGTTCACAACTACGTCTACTTCCCATATAACTCAATTTTGAATTCTTTTGATTCGTTCACTTTATAATTAATATGTATAATTATAATATATATATATGTACATTAGGAACAAATGAAGATAGCGGAATAAAACTTTACACAAATACTGTATTTGAGCTGTGACATCACTTGTGGAAAAATTGTCAAAATCGGACCATGACTCTTCAAGGCCCCTGATATCGAACATGAAGAACTCAGTGCCTAAGGGTAATTTTTCAACGAAAATATAGGTAAATCCCTCAGATATTTTAATGTAATTCATTCCGTCTGAATTTTTTTCTTATAACAGTTTCTCTCTGTACCTGAAATGGTAAAAATCGGGTCATAACTTCCCCCAGATCCCATATACCTAATTATAAGTAATATTAAATTAAGTGAGCGTATAGTCTTCGATACATTGTATCTTGGTGGTGAAAACGACTGAAATCGGTTTAGGAATTACCTCAGTCCCCATATACTATTTATGATGATTTTCGTTATTTTGTTGAACTTTATGCCGAATATATGGGTCGAATTGTTACTTTACTTACTTTATTACATGTTTTAGTCTTGAAATATTCGTGGAAGGCCAGAAAAAGATTAGAAACTGAGTAAATTTGAAAAAATTGCGAGGAAGATAACAATAAGAGAATTTTATTCGAGTTGACAAGAAAAATATAAAAAGAGTAAACAAAAAAATAATATTATGAAGGTTGTCATTGTTGCTTTGTTAAAATATTTTTGTTATTGTTCAATTGTATAAGGTTGTGTCGATAGCCCAAAACAATTTGTAACAAATAAGGAAAGGCTAAGTTCACGTCCAACCGAATATTTTATACTCTCGCAATTTATTGATGCAATTTTATTAAGATAACACACAATTAGACCTATATATTTAGCATAAAGTTCAATAGAAAATCATCATATATAGTATATAAGGGCCGATGTTATTCCAGAACCAATTGCACTCATTTTCCCCACCAAGGTTAACGGGAATGGGGACAACTTGGCACATGTTAGTAGGCAAACAAACGGCCAGTCGGCAAAATCGTCAAAAACGAATAACGAAGATTTTCCAAATATTCAAGAAGTCGCTGCAGGACTTTAAAAGATCTTGATTGTCGATGAACGTTTTTGGTTGAGCCAGGATTCTGTTCGCAGGTGATTTACGCCAGACTCTTCCAATTATTCCTGGATCAACTGTTACTGACGGGGTAATCACATGCCTAAAATTATTTAATTTGTGGAGATACATAAAGAATCGCCAATTAACAACTAACATATGAGTGTTTTTGCAACAATATCAAATTGCGATTGTAGAAGTAGTTGGCAGCTGACACCTCGATGGATTAATAGCATTTCCAACAGATTTCTGTCACTTCATTGACTCGAAAGAGAAGTTTTCCTGACATGAAACCTCAATATGATAACCATAAATGACTGATTGAATGACCTATATTGGTGGTAAAAAAAAGATATCGATGATCTTAATGCGACAATTTAGAATTTCGGTCCAGGAGAGTTACAGCTACAAACCAGGATGACGTAGTCAATGATCCCAAACTTTATAAAATTGCCTGTACTATCACCACTCACTTTGCAATTAAAAGTAGTGTGAGTTGTCATCATGCTGCGTAACATAAATCAACCTCGAGTAATCAATATCGTCGCAGAAGCCAAGATTGGACCAACTTACTTTAATGTATACCTTAGCCACAACAACGTGTGGTCGGGTCTGCTAGTATATATATATATATATATATGGCGTAGAAACCGCTTTAAGCGATTATAGCCGAATCCACCAGAGCGCGCCACTCGTTCAACCTTTTTGCACTTTGCACTTGGTCTTTCCACCGGAGTGGAGGTCGTCCTCTTCCGCGGCTTTCTCCAGCGGGTACTGCATCGAACACTTTCAGAGCTGGAGTGTTTTCATCCATTCGTACAACATGACCTCGCCAGCGTAGCCGCTGTCTTTTTATTCGCAAAACCTTTCTCTCGAAAACCCCAAGAGTTGGCTCAGCGGATGTTGTCATCGTCCACGCTTCGGCGCCATACATCAGGACGGGAATAATGAGCGACTTGTAGAGTTTGATTTTTGTTCGTCGAGAGAGGACTTTACTTTGCAATTGCCTACTCAGTCCAAAGTAACACCTGTTGGCAAGAGTGATTCTGCGTTGGATTTCAAGGCTACCATTGTTGGTGTTGTTAACGCTGGTTCCCAAGTAGACAAAACTATCTACTACTTCAAAGTTATGACTGTCAACAGTGACGTGGGAGCCAAGACGCGAGTGCGCTGACTGTTTTTATGATGACAGGAGATATTTCGTCTTGTCCTCATTCACCACCAGACCCATAAGCTTCGCTTCTTTATCTAGTCTAGAAAAAGCAGAACAAATGGCGCGGTTGTTGCTATCAATATCATCTGTATACGCCAGCAGCTGTACACTCTTGTAGAAGATTGTACCTTCTCTATTTAGCTCTGCAGCTCGTATTATTTTTTCCAGTAATTGATTGAAGTTAAGAAGAATTGATTGAAGAAGTCGCACGATAGTGAGTCACCCTGTCTGAAGCCTCGTTTGGTATCGAACGTAACCTTATATGCGATATTGAGGAGACTTATACCACGGTAATTGGCGCAGATTGTGGGGTCTCCCTTTTTATGGATTGGGCAGAGCACACTGAGATTCCAATCGTCGGGCATGCTTTCTTCCGACCATATTCTACAAAGAAGCTGATGCATGCACCTTATCAGCTCTTCGCCGCCATATTTGAATAGCTCGGCCGGTAATCTATCGGAACCCGCAGCCTTATTGTTCTTCAAGCGGGTAATTGATATTCGAATTTCTTCATGGTCTGTTCCATCGTCATCCATTGAGGAATCGGGTTCGCCATCTCCTGGTTTTGTACTTTCACTGCCATTCAGCAGATCGGAGAAGTGTTCCCTCCATATATGCCCTTGACATCGGTTACCAGATTACCACCTTGGTCGTCTCTATATGAGGATGCTCCAGTCTTTTTCGTAAAATTTTCGACAATTACCCCAGTCGGCCAAGCTCTTCATACTCCCCCATTTCGGCCTCTTTCTTTTTTTGTCTGCAAATGCGTCTCGCTTCCCTCTGAAGCTCCCGGTGTCTATCCCATCCCTTACGGTCGATCGCAACATTACGAGGTAGGCAATCTGTTTTCCCTCCTCTGCGTGACGATAATCCTCATCATACCAGCGGTTTTCCGAGCTTGATATGCCGTTCCACAGTTCCCTTATACCGAGATTCTGATGAGTGTTCTCAGAGAACAGGAGTGCAAGTCGAGTAGAAAATCGTTCGGCTGTCGATTGTGATTCCAGCGGGATTCGCTTTCTCAGTTTAGCTCGCCTCCAAACGGATGTCTGTTGGCTACCCAGAGAATACTTGGTCTAAGACCGGAAATCGTGATCTGCTTAAGCCACATGCAAAAGAATCATTCCTAGCCACTCCCAAGTGAATGGCAGTCAGAAACTTTCCTCACTTACGTGAACTTCTACGTATGACTCCATCCTCCACTTTTCTGTAATGCATCTCTGAAAATAATATAGTATACTTACAGCCCTATTCTGTGCACTTTACAAATTCAACAAATTTCTAATTTGTAAAATATTTAAATTTATCAAGCATTTCGTATTCTGTGTCTAAAATAAAAAGCTCTTTACTTTATAAGTTGTTAAGAAGTAAAATGCTCTTGACAAATAAAATATCTCGCTGTGGATAGTTATGAAAGTGAATTTGTTGCAATGGAGATATTTTACTTTAGTCGTTAGTTTTCTACAAAGAGGAAAAATATGAACATGTGAATGGCTCGCGTTATTGAGCCGTTTTTATAATATATTAAGAAGTTTATTTTTCCGTTTTTTGTATAAAAAATGAAATTGACGAAATTGTTGTCTATATATTGGCAAATTTTTGCCAACAAAAAACAAAGATTAGATTTCGTAGTCCCCAAGGAACTTTTCTGAAGCTAAACATAACAACCAACTAAATCAAAATTGCATTCCAAACAGTTTTAAATATATTACATATGTATATGTATTATATTATGAAGTGTTTTACGGCTTTGCGGGGGAGCAAAAGACTATGAAGGATCTGGGATGGAAAAGTGAATATATAGGCTCTGCCATTTGATTATCAATCAACTTTATTTACGCGCGGCACTCCCTTTTTGGTTAGGTATAACCCTGTCATCTATATAGAGTAAATGGAGTTGTGAAACCAAACCAAATACTTTGCATCAGGTCTTAAAGGCTTCAGTCGATTTCTCGACATCAGAATCGGATAGATAGGCTGATAACTCTTTGGTCAATCATAAACCAATCTTATCAACGAAGCCACACTGAAGAAGGCTCGGTTAAAACAAACACTCATCCAAATAACGGCCTTTTGCATGGAAAGTAAAGCTTCGGAGCATGGAATATTTGCGCACCCTAAGAAAAGTCTAGACCAAAAGCAATAAATTTATGGTGAAATTGAAGTTAAATTATTAACTATTTTGCAACAAATATTGAAATGTTTTTGAAAACTTACGTTAAAAAATAATTCAAATCAATTTTTCAATTCAATTCGAATATAATTGGGCAGAATCAGCTGTTTCTGTTTACATTATTTTGTTTCCCACACGTGTGGGGAAAAGCTATGCGTACTGAAGCTTTTAATTTTATCAAAATTGTCACAGAATACCAAAAAAGTTCTTACTTGATAAAAATCTGAAAAAATTTTAAACTTTTTTGTTATTTTGTCAAATGCACAGAATAGGGCTGTTACTATATCCCTCGCAATATAAATATTTTGCATGTGCAATCCAGAGCTATCATTTATAAGTGACCCTCTATCAAAGCTCCTCTGTACATGTGTTGTCTCGAAGAAGTAACGGAGATTTTGAGGGAAGGCGAAGTGACACAACAATGTGTAGTTGTTGCGTTGTCACAAAACGTTGCAAATAAGCAAATGACCGCTTCCCTTACTCCTGACAACTTTGCCCGCAAACGTTCAAATGTGCTCGCATACATATTGATGTCGAATAGCGCGAGTCGACGAGGAATTGACAAAAATGTTTCAAATTGACAATCTAGCGACAAGTTCAGCTATGTTGTCACATTTGTGCCTTTCACAGGGTTTTCTTCCTGAATAATGACATAGGCTACTTTTGTAGAAATATGAAGTTTGATATGCCTGCAATGCATGCCATCGAGTTTCAGTTAAAATAAGCTAACTCGAAAAACTATGAATAAGTGATAGGGGTAAATATGAACATTGATTTGCAAGCCTACACAAAATTGACTGAAGAATCTTTTGTGTCTGGAAAGGGGTATGTTGCCACTATTCACTTCTGAAGTGAAAATTCTTCAACTCTTGATTTTTAGCATCGTCGTGAAGAAATAATTTGTGGACGGCTTGAATAAGCGGGGATGGATGGAAGAAGCTTTTTCAATGGTTGCTGGTTGGTTGACTCTTCAATCGTCTCTATTACCGTTGTCGTTATCGTTGTAAAACGACTTAAGAACGCCTATTTGGCATTCCTGTTGGCGTTAACGACATTTATCGAAAATAAATTGAGATTCCCCAATTTGAAACGACTATAGAAACGACATAGAAACAGTCGTTTTTTGTCGTTGCTATAATTGTGAGCGACATAGAAACGACGCGGTTGTTTAAAGAAATATTTGAAGTGAAGATGAAAATTCCAAATCGGAAAAAGATTGAAATTTTAATTTCTGAAATGGAAAAATATCCTGCATTTGCCAAAGACTTTAGAAAAGGGATAAATCCTTTAAATTTCGATTTTTTGGGAGGGATATTTTTTTCTCAAAAAAAAAAAAATAAATCCATTCCACCGCATCTCTCGTCGGAAATTGTTGGCATTAATAAAATTGCATTTTTATATCTAAGAATATATTTAAGATATGAAAGATCTTAAAATTCAAAACGAAGAAAAAAATAGTACTCCAACAAGAGGAGGAGTTAATAAACAGATACCCATGTCTCCTTAGGCTGGACCACTAGTTAGAGTAGTCGGATTAGCCAGAAGCAAGGAACATGAGACGTTTAGGGTCAATATAGAATAGCATAAAATCCATTAAGGACTGCTTTAAAAATGTGGGAAAGTATACTATATAAAATACATAGACAAATTTCGATAACTTTTCTTAGACGTTATAATATACAGTCAGCGTCATATTTCATCGTACGGCACCCTAAAATCAGTTTGTTGACTTTATTGGGCGACTGTATAATTCATATGCAAATTGATTGAATATAAGTATGTCAAAATAAAAATGAGATATTAAGAAAAGCATAAAATGGACAAAACTTTTGCGTCATATTTCATCGTACGCTACACAATTATGTAATAAAATCTATTATTATTATATTATAGACGTTACATTTGTTTTGAAACTTAAATCTTGTGGGTCCATCTTTTAGAGTTACTACCTCTTGCAATCTATTTCGTATCGAAGCGATGAGTTTTGCTGTAAATGTAGTGGATATTTTGTTCCACTCTTCTATTAAGGCCTCTTTTAAAGTAATCACTGACGAAATTTTATGTGTTTGAAGTTTCTTTTTCAAATAATACCACACGAGTTCAATCGGGTTGAGGTCCGGGCTTTGTGGGAGAGCGTGAAGCTGTTTTCGCGTATTGTACAGCAGCCACTCGCGAACCAAATATTCAGTAAGCTTCGGGTCGTTGTCTTGTTGAAAGATAAAATTATCTGGTAAACCTAATTTTTAAACTGACTGCTTCAAAATTTCCAAATATTGTCCATTTTTCCGTTAATAAACACCAACTTTCCTACTCCAGAAGCCGCCATACACCCCCACACCATCACGCTGCCTCTACCATGTTTAACCGCACATCGCAAATTCTTTGGAAGGTCCATCATATCCGAAAATATTGAATTTGCTTTCGTCTGTAAAAATAACTATCTGCCAAAAGTCAAGACCCTTCTTTAAGTGCTCATTTGCAAAAGTTAGACGTTTTTGTCTGTTTGTTTCAGATATAAGTGGTTTTCGACGCGCTGTTCGTGAAGAATATCCGTTTCATCGTAATGTTCTCTGGATTGTAGACTTGCTCACACATTTTTCCGAAGCCTTTTTTCTATTTCAGTGCATATTTCTGAACTGCTTACTCGAGCATTTTTTCGTACCATATCCACAACAGCCCGTTCATCTCTCCCATTAAGTTTTCGCGAGCGTCCCGATCGTTTTTTGTATTCGCAAGTATTATTTGTTTTCAAACGCATTTACTACGTGCTGTATAGTAGACTTAGACTTAAAGGTATTTTTAGCAATTTCCTTATAATTATATGTTCTTTGGTAAAAAGAAGGTAAAAACGCGTAAAAACTGAATACTGCCTAATTATCAATTTTGAGATTTCCCCTTTTATTAGAACTGTTTATAGCGTAACATCAAACTAAAAAGTTAAAAATACATTGATCCCGCTTAAGTGTACCCCCGTTTAAGTGCCTTTCCCGCTTAAATGCCTGTAATATTTTAGCCACAAACACAAAATTGTTTGCAATTTTTCTCTTTTAAGTGTCTTTTCATATTTGTAATATTTAATGCGCATTGCATGCGCATGCATTTTGTAACGTTTTTTTCATATTTATTGTTATTAATAAGTATTTTTGTTATTAATAATAAATAAATGTGATTTTCATTCTAAAAGAAAAAATATTAGATCAAAATATTGGAGAAAAGGCTTGGTATTTAAGTGCCTTTCCCGCTTAAGTGTCTCAAAAGTCTTGTATGTTAGGTATTACGGTTTTAAGATGTTTAAAAACAGTAAAGTTATTTCTTTTAATAATAAAATAACTAAAATTAAGAAATGAGCACAAAAATGTATGTTTTATGGCAAAATGGAAAACATTTTCAAAATGTAAGATTTACGAAAATCGAACACACAATTTTTTCGTTCCCTCATAATACGAGGGCGACGATTTATAAATATGTTTATTAAAACCTCGCACTCCATGTCACTTATGTACGTCGTCAGTTTCCATTTTTTTTAAATATAGAAATATCCTCCTAATTGCAAATTAGCTGGTAGAAAAACGAAAATATATTTGCATATGACAGTATTTAAATAATATTTAAATGGCAAAGCGTGATCACTTAAATACTTAAATAAAAATTAAGTCTAAGGTGAAACTGAAATTAATTATTCTTCACTTAAATTTTTTTCGTGAAACCGGCTTTAATCTCTTGCTCATATGTACATACATATGTATGTATGTCTCTATTTGTAAACACACACATACATATGTACATATGTGTAATTCTTTTAAACCACTAATATAATAAAAACAAGCAAGGAACAGCTAAGTTCGGTTGTGACCGGACATTTTATACTCTCGCAATTTATTTATTTAATTTTATTAATACAATACACAATTTGACCCACATATTCGTCATATATGCCCATAAAGCCCATGGAAAGTTGGAAGCCCTAATATTAAGTATGTATTTGGGAGTTAGAAAAAGTATTCAACAAAATACACTCCGGTGGGTACCCGGGTGGCAACACAAGGGTTAATATACATATGCTGACAAAAATAATTAACGAAACATATTAGTATTTTCGGTTATTTTTTTGATTTTTACTTAATTTTTACCTTTTGACGTTTACCTATAGATTTAGAGGGAACAGAACGGCAACGGCCCAACGGCAATGCTTATGGACTTCCGTGTACAGCAACAAATCTTCATGTTTAGCATTACTCTTATTTAATATCTTTTGCCTTTTGCTGATAGAGCTTGTTGATAGATTGTGTAATGCTACATGTGCACATTGGTATCATGGTTTATCAATTGCCTGAATAAACCTTTCTTTCTTCCAGTCATAAATCTAGCTCCATCTGTACAAACAGTGCACAATTTACTCGGATCCAAAACTTCAAAAACACGCTTTTGAAGCATCGAATCTGGTTTGTCCTCTATTACAATAAAATTATTGTATACACCTCTGATACAAATAATTAATTGGGACAAATAAGTTGGACCTGTGCTTTCATCAAGACATATTAAATAAAAGTTACATTGAGAAAATGTTTGCTTGAATTTGACTTTAATATAGTAACTTATATCTTCTGTTTCGCGGCGAAACGTTCGGCCTGTAAATGGAACCTGTTTAATAAGTTTGAAAAACTCCAAACCAGACTTTTTTTTCAAAACATTGAAGTACCGACTTGGTCACCATCTTGCTGAATTCGCCATCGGTAAACCATCGATAATTTTTAATCAAGGCTGATTTTACCATAAAGTTTACTTCATATTTAGCTTCTACCAATTGAGAATCACCTAGTGTGTGACATTTTTGAGTGCTAGAAAGTTAATGATAATCTGCGCTATACTTTCATGAAATGGCTTTTGTAATCTTAATAAATTAAGCTCTCTATCTTTTTCGGTATATCTTTCTAGATCTTTGTACAGACTTGTGTAATGTCTTTCTAAACTAAATAATTGGGCTTCGCCACCTAAAGCAAAGAAAATATCCAACTCCAATCCAATTTTAAAGGAAATATTTGTTTTATTTTGTTTTCATAAATATATACAGTCGCCTAATAAAGTCTACATACCCCCCCGAAAATTGCAATTCTGAGTCATCTATGTACAATGGAAAAACAAAATACATACCAAACGAACTCTTATTAAGAGCAATAAGATATTTTGACAAATTTTTTTTAATTTTTCTATATTTTAAAAAAATATTTCATAAAAATTGTTTTCCAAACACAGAAAAGTCTACATACTCCTAACCAAAACGTATTTTCAACAAAAAAAAGAGTAATAATAATATTTAATTTAATATTTAGTGGGAACACCTCGGCTCTGCAGAACAGCGTTTAATCGGTTTTTCATTGAAACAACAATTTTTTTTGTATAGTCTGTTGAAATAAGATCCCATTCCTCTAGTAGTGCGTTTTTTAGGTCCTGTTTGTTTTTTATCATTCTTTTTCTGATACGACGATCTAATTCATCCCATAAATGCTCTATGGGTTTCAAATCAGGCGACTGGGGAGGAGAATGAAGTTGATGAGGTACATTATATAGCAGCCATTCTTTAACAATACGTGTAGTATGCTATGGGTCATTATCTTGCTGGCAGTACCAACCCTCTGCAAGACCAATTTTATCTGCGGATTGCCTCAGATTATCTTTTAATAAGTTCAGATACACCATACGATCCATTGTTGTTTCGATAAACACTAATTAAACTCACGCAATTTATTGAAGAAGTTTTATTAAGATAACACACAAATTTACCCATAAATAAAGTTTAATAGAATACAGCCCACCCAACATAATTAGGTATATGGAGATGTTAAGACCCGATTTTAATAAGTTTTGGAACAGAGACACACTATTAGAAGAAAACAATTTCCTCTGAATTACATTAAATTATCTGAGAGATTTACCCATATTTTCGGTTAAAATTTACTCTTAGTCGCTGAGTTCAACATGTTCGATATCTGGGGCCTTGGAAATTTATAGTCCGTTGTCGACAATTTTTTCACAAGGGAAGCCAGAGATGATACGCACTATTTGTGAAAAATATTATTTTACTATCTTCATTGTATACATTATAAAGTGAAAGAATCAGATGGAAATCAAAATTGAGTTATAAGGAAAGTAGTCGTGGTTGTGAACTGACTTCGCCGATTTCGACTATTGTCATGGTGTGTGGTGGGGTACGTAAGAGAACCGACTGTAGAAAAGCTTTGCAAGTTCGTACCGCAACTTCTGAAAGCATTTTAAAAGCAGTTAGGGACTGTTGTGTGTAAATTTCGAACCGTACTTTGCGTAGACGTTTTTACGAAAATTGACTGAAGTGCAAGAGGCCTGCTAAAAAGCCGAAATTAACACAGCTGATGCAGAAAAGACGTGTTTTATGGGCTAAGGAGCAAGGTAATTCACACATTTATTGCATTCTTAATTTTTTCTTAATTAAAGCAGACACATTTAATTTTTTTATTTTTACGTTTTTTATAGGTCATCTTTAGCGATGAATGCCATCTAGGATGCCGTCACCCGAGTGGAAAATTATGTGCGGAGGAGGAGAGGAGAACGATTTTCTGAAGCGTGCATTATTCCTAGAGTAAAGCATCCTCCTTCAGTGATGGTTTGGAGCTGCATTTCAGACGAAGGACCCGGCCCAATTCACTTCGTCGAAGGCACGATGCGCTCTGACCAATACATAAATGTTTTGGAAAATGTTTTTTTGCCATATTTGGAAAGGCTAAGGTATCCGGCAAGCGACTACACGTTTATGCAAGATGATGCTTCTTGCCATACCTCCAGAGCGAGCATGAATTGCATTAATTCGTTGAACTTGGATGTGCTGCCATGGCCAGGGAATTCCCACGACTTAAACCCAATTGAAAATTGTTGGGCATATCTGAAACACAAGGTCTACCAACGAAATAACAGAAGAATTACAATTCTCAAAGAAAACATCAATGACGTATGGGAAAATGATGTTGATTTGCCTACAAAAATAAAAAAATGCATTCGTAGTATGCCTAGTAGGATCGCAGCCGTATTAGCGAATAAGGGTAATGGTACCAAATATTAAATATATTTGCAATTAGCGTCACGAAGACAAAAAAATATCATTGTTGCATCAATAAAGCCGAAATAAGTTAAATGGTTATGGTTTAGTTTTTATTCCTGCTCAAACTTCAAACTGTTCAAAAATATTGCCCGTCCGTAATTCGATAGCCAGGTATTGTACATTAATTTCATATTGATGTATTAAATAAATGTGATCTCATACTTCAAAACAATTTTTAGCGCATACATACGTACATATCAGTACACTATATATAAGAATAAACATTTTGTATATTTTAAGTTCCTATTTTTGTTTAAAATGAAACATATACATATTAATTTTATATTTTACTTTTGTTTTTATTGTTATTAAAAAGATTAATAAGAAATAAATTAAATTTTCATTGTAAAAGAAAAAACTAGACGATCGAGGTGTTGAAGTAAAATTTTGGTAAGTGCCTCGAGGCACTAAAGCGGGATTCTTTTAAGTGCCTTTCCCGCTTAAGTGACCCAAAAGTCTTGCATGAGAAGAAGGGACACTTAAGCGGGGATTACTGTACACAATTTGACCCACGTATTCGTCATATATATTGTCTAAAGTCCATTGAAAGTTGGAAACTTAATATTAGGGTAGAAGTACCGAGTATGTTCGATATATGGGGCCTTAAAAACCTATGGTCCGATTTCGGCGATTTTTAGAATGGGACTGCCACACTATAAACAGTTAGGCTGTTCACGATAAGGTGGTTATCGGGTTATGTGGTTATGTGATTAAGTAAACAACAACAAAATTAGGTATTGTTGTATGCAGGTTGTTTGCATATTTCTAGTGTTAGAAAGTCGTTCGAATTTTACTAAATGGCAGCACAAAAAATAAATGAAACTAAGCTAACATTTCCAATTAGATTTTCTTATTGGAAAATCTGCTATTAACAGCTGTTTTTTGTTTACAATCGGCAAATTAAAACCAAAATAAAGAGCTTCGAAAAGCCTCACAAAGCATCAAAAATCATTAAAATTATCAAAAATCATCAAATTAAGTAAGAATCATAAAGTACAAAATAAATATATGTACATTTTTTGTCATTTATTTATACTCCAATTTTAGTGTCTACAGAAATACGAAATTCTGCAAATTTTATACAAAGAATTTTCTGAACCCTTAAAATTCGGATTATTTAATAAGTACATACCTTCAATAAAGTTCATTTCCTGAATAGCAGAACTTATTTTAAATTCGATTATTTTGCTTTTTAAATTTTGTTAAGGCATTTTATAAGTAGGAATTTTATTGAACTAAAATTGTAAACAATGAACAGCTGTTTGTGTAAAAATAAGCAAATAACCATACATAGGATGTTCATGGAGCATTGAAGTTATTTTTAATCTAATAATCACATAACCCGATAACCACCTAACCGTGAACAGCCTAAGTATTTGTGCAAAGTTCTGCACCGATATGTTCACTAGTGCTTACTTTATATATTGTAAAGTAAACGATTCAGATCGTCTTCAAAGTTCTGGTATATAGGAAGTAGGCGTGGTTATGAAGCGATTTGGCCTATTTTCACAACATATCATTGGGATGAAAGGAAATCGGTGAAGTAGTTCCTGAGATATGGTTTTTGACCCATAAGTGGGCGATGCCACGCCCATTTTTCATTTTGTAAAAAAATCTGAGGGCAGCTTCCATCTGCCATTTCTTATGTGAAATTTAGGGTTTCTGACGTTTTTCGTTAGTGAGTTAACCTACTTTTAGTAATTTTCAACCTAACCTTTGTATGGGAGGTGGGCGTGGTTATTATCCGATTTCTTTCATTTTTGGACTGTATTAAGAAGTGGCTAAAAAAACGATTTGGTTTATATAGCTTTAATGGTTTGCGAGATATGTACAAAAAGCCTATTTGTGTCGGGGGCCACGCCCACTTCCACAAAAAAAATACATCCAAATATTCCCCTTCATAGTGCGATCCTTCATATCAAATTTTATTTTTTCGGTTTTCGCCATTTTGTGGGCGTGGCAGTGGTCCGATTTTGCAAATTTTCGAAAGCAACCTTCCTATGGTGCCAAGTTTTATCAAGATATCTTAATTTTTACTCAAGTTGCAGCTTTTAAAGACACGGACGGACAGACAGACAGACATTCAGATTTGAACTCCACTCTTTACCCTGATCACTTTGGTATATATAACCCTATATTTAACTCGTGGGTGTTACAAACAACCATTATGTGAACAAAACTATAATACTCTCTTTAGCAACTTTGTTAGTGTCAAACAATTCGTTTTTGTTTATTTCTAAGAATGTATTACACAGTTAGCCGTACTTTACGGTTACCTATTCTTCGTAAAGACATTTGTAATGAATTTTTAAATTATTTGGTGATTCATTTTTCTTTTTTTTATATCTAAAATACCCAATATTGTCTTTTTAATATGCCGTGCAAAGGGTTTAGTTTGAAGAGGTCCAATTATTGCCTCATAATCCCCAATGGGGTAACGTTTGAGAGATATCACCAATGTTTTATTTAACCCTCTAAAGAGTGTATAATCGGACAAACAGATCGAAAAATAAGGAAATTCTAGAGCAAAAGCGAGGAAGAGGCCTTAAATTATAAATTACTGGACGTGTACAGCACATAATGACTCGAAAACTTGACCAAATTCCAAAAATGTTGGTTAGTACTCTTACGAAATAGTTCCAGGAAGAGTGCATCATTCAGGTTTCTCATGAAACTGAGCGATGTCGTCATATACTGTGACGAGACCAAGAAGTTTGTATTACAACAGTTGGCCCACTATAGTATGACACTTTTCATTGTAAAGGCACAGCATCATTCCAACTGTTATTTTTTATTACACATCTTGATGCATATTCATGTCGTAGGATGATTTGGCGCGCATCATATGTACATACATATGTATATTTCAATATCCCGTGCGACACCAATAAATTACACTTGTTACGACTGCATCGAAAATATAAATAGAAAGCAGATTTTCATACAATTAAGATTACAAAAGTGTTAAAAACTCATATTTGTAATTTTAGTAACTACTTAAAATTGGTCATGTGCGACATTGTAAGAGTGTAATTTAAGGATTAAAAATAATTTTTGTCTTAAAAAATTTATTTAAGTATCTACATATGTATGTATTTATGTAAATGCCAAGTATGAACAAAAACCGCATCGAAAATAATAAAGAGAGTTTCAAATGGTAGAGGAAAAGTTAAAGGAAGATCAATTAAAATTACAGAACAATACATTAAAAAAAAAAATGATAAGGAAAGCGTTGGATGAAGGAAATATTAAATTGATAGAAGAAAAAGACGGTGTGAGCGCATACGTAAGAGACAAAGTCGAGAAATGCTCACTAAACGGCGAAATGCAAGACAAACATAATGTGATCATTATAAATGGAATGGAAAGCAGATGCAGCAGATAACATGCACAGAAAATTAAAAGTTCTAGAAGTTTTGTTTAAAAGTATAATAACAATTCTAGCAATATGGTCCTAGGAAATGTAGTTAATTTTATCAAAGAGTTTTATATAAACAACGGCGTTAGTGTGCAGTTTTAGGAAAAGGAGGATACAATTTTGTTTGAGGGAGGGCTAATTTTTAAACGATATACAGCTACTCACACTCAAAATGGGACACTACGAAAAAAAGTTTCCGCCAGAAAGTCCACCACAGACAAAATATTAAACATTATTAGAATTACAAAGTTTTTGCATATTTCCATAGGAAAGTATTTAATTTTATTTATATTAAATTAATTCATAACCAATTACGAGATATACGAAAGCCAAGTCGCATAGGAGCTAATTTTCTCATTTCGAATTTTCTACTGCATTTCCCTCGTGCGACATCAAAAAACAACACTTGTTCCCACTGCATCGGAAATATTAGCAAAAAGTTCGCAAAATTTTGAGTAAAACGGTTAATTTGTATACAATTAAAATAAAAAACGCCTTGTTCAAAAACCTGAAGATTTGTTAATTTGGTAACTACTTAAAAAAGGTCACGTGCGACATCGTTAGTGTGGAGTTCAAAAATATAAAGTTATTTTTTGTCTTATAAAATTAACTTAGATAAGTATGTAAATAGATACGTTTACATTAATTATTTGCTAATGAGCAAAAACCACACTTTAAATTTCACTGAACTAGCTATTTAAATAGATTTTGGCGAAAAATTATGTGGTGAACACAAAGACGACGACACGACACGACGTAGCGACGGCTGATTACAAATGTCGCTTGAACTTTTTGAAGACGGCAGCGACATATCAAACAGCAATTTCATTGTTGCTGTACTGAAACCTTTCACTGCAATAAAATTTACATATTTAGTTTAAAGTAAAATTATTTGTACAAAAAAAGTAAAAAGTGGTTGATTTATTTGTTTTAAATAACCGATTGTTATTATAAATGATATATCAAAGCTTTTTTACGCTTCTTCTGGCAAAATAACGTCATACTTGTTAGAACTTTACATTTCACATATTAGTGGCAGCACTACAGCGGACATTGTCGTCGGCAAAATTAAAAACATTTCTAATTTGGCGACAGCGAAGACTTGAACCATTTTGTCGCGAAGTCGTGCTGTTGTCTAAAAATCTGTGCCCATAAGAAGCGTGTATTTTAATATTTGACAGATGTCGATCGTCGCTTGTCGTCGTCTATGTGCTCAGCACTTGTGTTGTTGATTTGAATTGTTCGCTGAGAGCAAAACATTGCGTTGTCATGTTAAATGAACGAATGACTTGAAACAAGGAGTAAACCTGCTTGTGCAGCAGTTTGGTATACACCAGAGATCTGCATTGAGTAATAATGAAATTAGTGCACAAACTCATGAGCCAAACAAATTGGTGTAAATGAGTACTAATACAAATATCAAAAATGACAAAGACTCATTTCCACCAAACCAAAAAAAACTCATAGTATTTTTATTATTTTAAAATGGGGCTGCCACACTATAAACATAGTATTTGTTACTTATATATTGTAATGTAAACGTTTCAGATCGTCTTCAAAGTTCTGGTATATAGGAAGTAGGCGTGGTTGTGAAGCGATTTGGCCTATTTTCACAACATATCATTGGGATGTAAGGAAACTATTACGAACCAAGTTTCATTGAAATCGGTGGAGTAGTTCCTGAGATATGGTTTTTGATCCATAAGTTGGCGACGCCACGCCCATTTTCCATTTTGTAAAAAAATCTGAGTGCAGCTTTTATCTTACATTTCTTATGTGAAATTTAGTGTTTCTGACGTTTTTCGTTAGTGAGTTAACCAACTTTTAGTAATTTTCAACCTAACTTTTGTATGGGAGGTGGGCGTGGTTATGATCCGATTTCTTTAATTTTTGGACGGTATTAGGAAGTGGCTAAAAAAACGACTGCAGAAAGTTTGGTTTACATAGCTCTATTAGTTTGCGAGATATGTTCAAAAAACTTAGTAGGGGGCGGGGCCACGCCTACTTCCCCAAAAAAATTACATCCAAATATGCCCCTTCATAGTGCGATCCTCCATACCAAATTTCATTTCCATAGCTTTATTTATGGCTTAGTTATGGCACTTTATGTGTTTTCGGCTTTCGCCATTTTGTGGGCGTGGCAGTGGTCCGATTTTGCTCATTTTCGAAAGCAACCTTCCTATGGTGCCAAGTTTCATCAATATATCTTAATTTTTACTCAAGTTACAGCTTGCACAGACGGACGGACGGACGGACAGACAGACATTCAGATTTGAACTCCACTCTTCACCCTGATCACTTTGGTATATATAACCCTATATCTAACTCGTTTAGTTTTGGGTGTTACAAACAACCGTTACGTGAACAAAACTATAATACTCTCTTTAGCAACTTTTGTTGCGGGAGTGTTGACTAAGACTCATTTCCATGAAACCAAAAAAAAAAAGTCATAGTATTTCTACACTTATATGTGCCGTCAATTTATGACTCAAACGAGCGTATATTAAAAATTTCATTTTACTCACTTGTTCATTGGTCACGATGAAAATAAACTTGAATGAGCTCGCTACACTGATCGGCATGAGTGGAATTGTGACTTAGTAGCTGAGCACGAAAGTAAAGATACCCAGTAGGAACTTTGTCACATTACATGTTTCATTATTTCATTGAACATGCATTTTCGTGCGTCTTTATTTATTTTCAATACATTACTATTAAAAGAAATATATTAGAACCTAAAAGTATTAACTTTACTGTCATTAATTAACTTAAAACATTAAATGTAATACACGACATCAAAGAACAAAACACATCGTTAGTCATTTCCCGCAGGGCACTTTTGCCTAGCGGCGGCACAGCCTTCGTCAGTTTTACTTTGATCCTATTCGTATCACTTTATTTATTTAGCTATACTATTGGTGTTATTTTGGTGGTATGGCTCATTTTTGTTTAACTTGACTGAATTATTGGCTCATGAGACAATTGAGCACTTCAACGATACGTATGAAGAGAAACTTACTCATTTTTCATGTTCTCGCTTTGTGTGCTGTGCGTAAGTGTGTTTTAGTGGATCTTTGTGTTTGATGATTTTTGACTTATATGCACTAATGCTACTTTTTGTGTTACTCAACCAATGACTCAAAAAAGGGAATAATTGCAGTTCTCTGGTATACACATTGATCCCGCTGAAGTGACTATATTTTGCGACATCGTTGTTTTTTCTCTAAATTTACATATAAAATTCGCCGCTTAAGTGCCTGTAATATTTAAGCCACAAATACAAAATTGTTTGCAATTTTATTCTTTTAAGTGCCTTTTAATATTTTTGACATTGAATGCGGTGAGAATTGTTAAAAGGAAAACATATACATACATAGTTATGTAATATTTTCTTCCATATTTATTGTTATCAATAAGTATACATATTTGTTATTAATAAGAAATAAATATGACTTTCATTATAAAAGAAAAAATATAAGATCGAAGTATTTGAGAAAAAGCTTGGTAAGTACCACGAGGCACTTAATACGGATTTATTTAAGAGCCTTTCCCGTTTCTTGCATGTTAAGAGTGGGCGAAGACACCGTTTACGCGGTTATAGCCGAGTCCACAACAGCGCGCCACGCATCTCTCCTTTTGGCAGTTTGGCGCCAATTGGTAATACCAAGTGAAGACAGGTCCTTCTCCACCTGGTCCTTCCATCGGAGTGGAGGTCTCCCTCTTCCCCGGCTTCCACCAGCGGGTACTGCATCGAAAACTTTCAGAGCTGGGGCACTTTCGTCCATTCGAACAACATGACCTATCCAGCGTAGCCGGTGTCTTTTTTATTCGCTGGACTATGTCTATGTCGGCGAACAACACATACAGCTCATCATTTCATCTTCTGCGGTACTCGCCGTTGGCAAAGTTTAAGGGACCATAAATCTTCCGCAAAACCTTTCTCTCGAAAACTCCTTGTGCCGTTTCTTCGGATGTTGACACCGTTTCACGCTTCTGCACCAGTTTAGTTTTTGTTCGTCGAGAGAGGACTTTACAATTGCCTACTCAGTCCATAATAGCACCTGTTGGCAAGAGTGTTCTGCGTTGGATTTCAAGGCTGACATTATTATCGGTGTTGATGCTGGGTCCCAGGTATACGAAATTATTTACAACTTCAAAGTTATGACTGTCAACAGTGACGTGGGAGCCAAGACGCGAATGCGCTGAATGTTTGTTTGATGACAGGAGATATTTCGTCTTGTCCTCGTTCACCACCAGACCCATTCGCTTCGCTTCCTTATCCAGGCGGGAAAAAACAGAACTAACGGGTGTTGTTTCCAATGATATCGATATCATCGGCGTACGCCAGTAGCTGTACACTCTTATAAAAAAATGTACCTTCTCTGGTTAGCTCTGCGGCTCGAACTATTTTTTTCCAGCATTAGGTTAAAGAAGTCACACGATAGCGAGTCACTTTGTCTGAAACCTCGTTTGGTATCGAACGGCTCGGAGAGGTCCTTCCCGCTCCTGACGGAGCTTTTGGTGTTGCTCAACGTCAGCTTACACAGCCGTATAAGTTTTGCAGGGATACCAAATTCAGACATCGCGGCATAAAGGCAGCTCCTTTTCGTGCTGTCGAAAGCAGCTTTAAAGTCGACAAACAGATGGTGTGTAAAACTTAAAACGTGTTTATCTCAAAACTTAAATTTTGAAGTCAGTGAACACAATTTTTCGATATGTTATGAAACAATTCTGTTAAAATTTTCCACACATCTTTATCACACACTGGTATCGCAGAGAAGCATTCAAGGTGCACGGACGTGCTTTTTAATTCGCTCCGTGAAATCTGTTGTTTTTTCTTGTTACAAAAGCAAACAAACATCAACATAAATAGCATCGATTAAATTGTCAACAGACAATCAAATCAAAATACAGTGTACACAAATTTACATAAAAAACATAAACAAATAGTGCACAAAACAAAAATATAAAAACAATAATAATAATAATAAACAAACAATAATGAGTGCTGCGCAGCCTCACCAGCAAAGCCGTAGGCATTCCTTAAATGCCTACTTCAGTTTTGTGGAACCAACAAAAACAACTCCTGCCAACAAAAAAAGCAACGGCGGTGATGAGTCATCGCAGCGATCAGCTGAATTGGAATCGATGCAAAGGACGCAGTCGGCAGAAGCAGAAGTAAACAGCAATCGCGCAACAACAAATGCGCTGATAGCGACAAGTATGCAGGTACCAACAAGCACTCGGTTAACGAAGGAAAACAAAAAAGAAGGTGAGAATGTACAATGCAAGAAAGGACCATCTATTCAGACTGGTATTGACCGCTACATAAACACAAAAAGGAAATCTAGTCCAATTAAATCAGCGGTCAATAACAAAAAATTTCAAGCAGGCACGCCAAATGGTAAAAAGCCAGACATTTTAATTGGCAATAGATTTGCCTTACTGAGCAGGGAACCTAACGACGATGCGAAGGGTACTACTGCAGCAGTGAATGCCAAACCTCCTCCAATCTATTTGCGTGAGCGTAGCTCAAATGCGCTTGTCTCCAAATTGAGCAATTTAATAGGCACGAACAATTTTCATATAGTGCCTTTAAAAAAAGGTAACATAGATGAAACGTAAATACAAACGTACACTGAAAAAAGTTTCATGGATGTAGTGAAATTCTTATCAAATAATAACAAGAATTACTACTCGTACCAATAGAAAAGCTCTAAAGGTCTAGTGGTAGTTATAAAAGGTATAGAGTCGTCGGTAGAATGTAACGACGTTAAAGAAGCTCTCGAAGAAGGTGGTTTTAGTATTAAATCAGTAGTAAATATATTTAACAGAAACAAAGTACCTCAGCCAATGTTCAAAATAGAACTGATGCCAAATAATGAACAACTAAAGAAAAATGAAACACATCCAATTTACAAGTTAAAATATTTGCTCCATCGCAGAATCACCGTCGAGGAACCACATAAAAGAAATGGTCCGGTCCAATGCACCAACTGCCAAGAGTATGGGCACACGAAAGCATATTGCACTCTACGCAGTGTAAATATTCCTTCCAACGAAATTATTGAAAACCCTGTCCATATTTCAAAACAATGTATTCTTAAAAATAATGCTGTACAAGGGAGCTATGCAAACGTGGTAAAAGGTAACACAACACAAATGCAATTGCCTCAAAACCAACCACATGGAAGCATTGAAACAATGATTTTAAAACTTACCCAATGTATGACACAATTTATGTCAACAATGCAAAATATGATTCAAGAGGTAATTAAAGCCCAAAACCAAATGTTGTAAACTTTTTTAAGTAAAAAATGAGCGTACTTAACATTTGTATATGGAATGCTAATGGTGTTAACCAACATAAATTGGAGCGTATTAGATTTCTGAATGAAAATAATGTAGATGTAATGCTGTTGTCAGAAACCCATCTTACGAATAAAAATAATTTCTTTATACCGGAGTATAGACTCTATGTTACAAATCACCCAGATGGAAAGGCACATGGTGGAACAGCAGTGTTAGTTAGAAAACGATTAAGCCACCACGCATTAGAATCTCATGCTACAGCGCAGTTACAAGCTACAACAATATCTATAAAAAATCGTTGCGGAGACTTAAACCTGACGGCTATATACTGTCCACCTCGTTTTAAAATTACAGAGAGTGAATTTAAAGACTTTTTTGAAACGCTAGGTCATAGATTTCTAGCAGGTGGAGATTACAATGCAAAACATATGTATTGGGGCTCACGACTTATTAATCCGAAAGGACGACAGCTGTATCATACTATTATAAATAGGCGCAATAACCTTGATATAATATCCCCGGGTAAGCCGACATATTGGCCTACTGATCGTAAAAAAATACCAGATTTAATTGATTTTGCAGTAATCAAAAATATAGATAAATCGCACATAACAGTAGATGCATGTACTGACCTATCTTCTGATCACTCTCCTATACTAATAAAGTTATGTGAACAACCCATATTTATTGAAAAGAAAGTGGGCCTAACATCTCACAAAACGAACTGGCTAAAATACAAAAAATACGTGAGTAGCCACATTAATATTGAATACAAAATAAATAAAGAAGGAGATATTGACGAAACTATAAGGGAACTCAATGATATAATTATTAACGCAGCGGTCTTAGCAACACCAAAGAAAAGCTATAAGCCACTTGGTCTCAGGAAAATCAGTAATAGAGAAATAGAACAGCTTGTAAATGAAAAAAGGCGTGCTAGACGAGAATGGCAGATAAATCGCTCCCCTTCCACTCAGCTTCAATTGAAATCTGCTGTACGCAAATTAAAAAAAGCGCTTAAACTCGAGGAAGAACTCAACAATGAAATATATATAAAGAAGCTGTGTCCAAACTCAAGCAAGCAAAATTCACTGTGGAAAGCCCAAAAGTCCATGAAGCCACCAGTCGACTCCAACATGCCTATACGAGACTTGGGGGGAAATTGGGCTCGAAGTGACGAGGAAAAGGCTACTTGTTTTGCAAATCACCTAGAAAAGGTATTTCAACCAAATTGCCCAAAGAAAAACTTTAAATTGTCAATCTTACCTAACACAGCAAATGAGTCGCCCGACTCCTTCAAGTCTTCACCTTCTGAAATTATTGGCATCATAAAAGAGCTTAATCCAAAAAAGTCGCCAGGACATGATAATATCACCCCAAAATTGCTAATTGAGTTACCAAATATTGCTGTAGAGGTGCTCTCTTTGCTCTTCAATGCAATTCTAAGTTTCGGATACTATCCAATTTCGTGGAAAAAGTCGCAGATTATCCTGATAGATAAACCTGGGAAAGACTTGACACAGCCGTCTTCATACAGACCAATCAGTCTTCTACCCTGCCTTTCGAAAATATTTGAAAAGGTGCTGCTATCAAAGATGTCTCCTTTCCTCCACGAAAATAATGTAATACCAACGCACCAATTCGGGTTTCGTGCAAAACATAATACAATAGAACAAGTAAATAGAATAACTAACGAAATAAGAAAAGCATTCGAGCACAGAGAGCACTGTTCAGCTATATTTCTAGACGTAGCTCAGGCATTTGATAAGGTGTGGCTTGGGCTTTTGTGAAGGGCTTTTATATAAGATTAAAAACATTCTACCTTTAGAATTGTATAAAATATTGGAGTCTTATTTAAAAAATAGACAATTTACGGTTAAAGTGGGAGACTTCATATCTGATGAACGACAAATAAGGGCTGGTGTACCACAAGGCAGTGTTTTAGGCCCAACTCTGTACATCATATATACTGCTGATCTTCCAACAGCTAATAATGTTTTGACATCAACTTTCGCGGATGACACAGCTTTAGTGAGCCGTAACAAATGCCACATTATAGCATCAAGAATGTTATCGGAGCACTTAAGATCTGTCGAAGAATGGCTAGCCAACTGGCGTATAAATGTGAATGAACAAAAGTGTAAGCACGTTACATTTTCGCTAAGACCAAAAATGTGCCCGGCAGTAAAAATGAACAATATTATAGTGCCCCAAGTGAATGAAGTTACCTATCTTGGTATTCACCTAGATAGAAGGCTTACATGGAGAAAACATATATCTAGTAAAATAACGTGCATGAAGATAAGAGCTGCAAATTTGAATTGGCTTTTAAATAAAAACTCTAAACTTAGCCTAGACAACAAAGTGCTTTTATACAATGCGGTCATAAAGCCGATTTGGATGTATGGCATTCAACTGTGGGGTACGACCTGTGCAACTAATATTGATATAATACAAAGGTTCCAATCGAAAATGCTTAGATCAATCACGTGCTCACCATGGTACATTCGCAATGAAAATATCCATAAAGATCTTGGTATCCCTATGGTGAAGAAAGCAGTAGAGGACAGCAGATTGAAATATATATCTAAACTCCGTGATCACCCAAACCCATTGCCTTAGTACATTCCTGCGATCAAACACGCCTAAAAAGAAGGGATATGCCTGCGTACTAAAGAGCAACGTTTCACCAATACAGCTCAATCACTTGTTTGAGCTTGTCTAGTTTTTTAAATAGTTTTAAGATTTTATAACTTATTGTTAGGCTTAAAGTAAAAGCAGATTCAATAAATAAAGACATATTGAAAAAAAAAATCTTTATCACAACTATTTTTTCGAACTAATTTGACCTCAAAAGAAATATCTTTTGGTTTGCTGATTTTAATGAAACAATAATGAGTTATGTTGTCCACGTAAAGAACCTTTTTTCACATGCCATGGGAGATGAGGTACAAACGGCTGAGCATTCGCAATTTGAAAATAATAACTCCACAAAGTACTGTATAAATAGGTAGTATCTATGATTTGCTGAATAGTTGAAATAAAATATATGATTGTATATATTAAAAAAAGTAAAAATATAAATGTTTTCAACCGCTGAAGCTCACCTAACCTCATAGAGGAAAATGCATATGTATGTGCACTTAAAGTTTTTCAAATATTTGAATATATTTTTAATCTTAACCTAACACCCCGATTCACTTGAATAGGTATGTACATACATATTTTATACTTAATTTACGAGCATATATGTAACTCTTTATTTAGATATCGCAGCAGCTTCATTTAAGCCTTGTTTTAAAGATGAACAGCTTTTTTTTTAACAAATGCTGTGAAAATGAAAAATATACCTTTCAAAATTTACTTCATATATGTATGTAGACTGAACAAGTAAAAAAAATTTGCGTCACTTGAATAATCTCAATACAAGAATTTATTTAAATTAACCATACAAGTGTAAATGTTTAGTATAGTTTTACAAATTAATGATTTTACTACTTAGCACTGCCTCATTTATTTAGCATAAAATTGAGAAAATTCTGTTCGGAAGGCTATCATAAAGTCTTTTTAAGTAGTCCAAGGATACCTCACTCCTTGCTTTTTTCCGCTGATATACATAATAACTCCTGATCACCGAATTGACTGCCTGATTCATAAACTTTGCGGGACATCCACCCCCCAAAGGTTTTCCATTATATTATGGTCTTCAACGAACTCATATTTTGAGCTGTAATCCCAGATTTTACTACCTTTGCATCCACAACGCAGAACATTCGGCCCTATTCCCGTTGTCGTTGTCGTTTTAATAGTCGTTTCTAAGTCGTTGTCGTTCTTATCGTCGTTTCGTTCCTAAATTGGTATTCTTGAAGTATATCGTAACGCCAAAGAAAAGTTATCGAAATTTGTCTACATATTTTATATAGTATACTTTAAGGAGCTCTTTTCCCATATAAAAATTTCTTTCTTATGCAACGAGACACATTTTTAAAGCAGTCCTTAATGGATTTTATGCTATTCTATATTGACCCTAAACAACGTTATCACTGTAATTATTATACTTAAGTACAACAATGTTAGTCTTCCATCTTTATTTGATTTTTTAAAAGAAGTAGTGGTGACATCTGCGTCCTCCAAACTTTTTTCTAAAATATGTTATACTTCCAGCGTCTCATGATCCTTGCTTCTGGCTAATCCGACTACTCTAACTAGTGGTCCAGCCAAAGGAGACATGGGTATCTGTTTATTAACTCCTCCTCTTGTTGGAGTACTATTTTTTTCTTCGTTTTGAATTTTAAGATCTTTCATATCTTAAATATATTCTTAGATATAAAAATGCAATTTTATTAATGCCAACAATTTCCGACGAGAGATGCGGTGGAATGGATTTATTTTTTTTTTTTTTTGAGAAAAAAATATCCCTCCCAAAAAATCGAAATTTAAAGGATTTATCCCTTTTCTAAAGTCTTTGGCATATGCAGGATATTTTTCCATTTCAGAAATTAAAATTTCAAACTGTTTCCGATTTGGAATTTTCATCTTCACTTCAAATATTCCTTCAAACAACCGCGTCGTTTCTATGTCGCTCACAATTATAGCAACGACAAAAAACGACTGTTTCTATGTCGTTTCTATAGTCGTTTCAAATTGGGGAATCTCAATTTATTTTCGATAAATGTCGTTAACGCCAACAGGAATGCCAAATAGGCGTTCTTAAGTCGTTTTAAAACGATAACGATAACGACAACGGGAATAGGGGCGATTATCTTCATGGTATGTCCACGGAAATGTTCAAAAATATTACAAAATTGCGGAAATGCAGAATCGACTATTTGTTGCTGTCAAGATGCAATAATTTTCATGTTTGAAACTGTAGCTTAATTGTAAATTTAGAGAAAAAATAGCGGTGCCGTAAAATATTGTCACTTGCTTAAAGTGGGGATCACTGTATATAAAATGTTCTGTTACACCAGAGCGTTCACACTATTTGACAAATATTTTGGGTGCAAATGTTATGTTCATCCCTTCAATAGTACAGGAACACACAGAAATATGTGTCACTACCTGACAAGACAGCTATGGGCTTACAACGACCCTGTAAGAGATATTGATAAAACGACGAACCTCTCGTGTAAGTGTACAGTTAGTCAACTAAATCAATTTCATTCATTTTGCCTTTTATTGACACAAAGAATCAACTTTGACTTTGAATTTCTATAACATAAGTAGGTTTAGTTTTTTATGATTTTTCTTTTACAGTATTATTCTAAGATACATCTAGTAACAGTAAAACAACAAAAGTAAAAACAAAAACATAAGATAGGCCTTGAATAAGACATTCTTTCAAAAAAAAAAAACAACAAGTGCTCTTTTGGGAATATTCTGGTATATATCAATTTTTTAGTGATCAATCATCAATATATATATCAATATACAGTGATCCCCGCTTAAGTGCCTCCCTGTTTAAGCCATAAATATAAAATTGTTTGCAATTTTCCTCTTTTAAGTATTGTCAAATGGAAAACATATACAAAGTTTTCTAATGTTTTATTTCCATATTTATTGTTATTAATAAGTATTTTTGTTATTAATAAAAAATAAATATTACTTTCGTTCTAAAAGAAAAAATATTAGATCGAAATATTTGAGAAAAAGCTTGGTAAGTAACTTGAGGCACTTAAACAGGATTTATTTAAGTGCCTTTCCCGCTTAAATGTCCAAAAGTCTTGCATGTTAAGAAGGGGCACTTAAGCGGGGATTATTCAGGGGCAAAGAAATAAAATAAACCGCATTTGAAGAACTCTGAAAGCACTCAGGGCTTTCGATCTGGGATTATTCTTACCTATTACAATAAGCAGATAAATACACCAAAAATTATCATAAGAGAGTTGAGGAAATTTATAAAAAAAAGATTGTTACAACAGTAACCATGAGGAAATGAGAAAAGTGTTGAATCTTCCCCAGTATTCGTCCCATGTAGCCAGGAAAATGTCACCAGAAAAATCTTAAAAACTATGTTATAGAAATTTAATGTCAAAGTTGATTTTTTATATCAATTTGCATTTTGCAAAGAATTAGTTAACAAACTGTATATTTGTTTCTTTTCCAATTTTTTGACATATTGCACAAGGGTTCCGCTGATAGGACAAAAATTAAAAAATTCATCTCACTATTTTTTGTCAAAATGTATACCGGTGGCCTCTAAATGGTCCAAACTCTCTATTTGTAAACCGCGTTTTCCTAAAAATGTAAGGGTACTTTCTAAAAATGGAGTGAAATGCATTATCATAATCGATTTTAAAATTAAAGGTAAATACTAATGCGCTTTGAATTCACTATTTTTACGTTCAAACTCATTATAACTGGGCTAAGAAAGCTTTGAAAGAAGGATAAGTCAGCTTTATTTTAATCTGTGTATTGTTTACTAGAGGAAACATTATAAGTTTTTGTTCTAATTATAATGGCTGTTGAATTGCTGTGAAAAAATTAACTGTATTAAATTCGTTGATAATTTGCTTTTTTCCAGTTTTTTCGTCGCCTTTTTAAATGTTTTTACAAAGCCTTACTGACGCTCCGACCATGACCATGAGAAGTAATTTGGTGCACCATCGTCATATAAGTGCAATTACATAGCACAAGCGTTAGGATTTAGTAGTCCGATGTAGCCAATTTTTTTACTATATATTTAAAATATTTTTCAAGATTTTTGGTGAAATTTTCATAGTGATATCCCAACGGGAAGTATTTATGGCCACGCCTTCATACAAGCCGCACCACTGTGTATTGGATCCTACAACAAAGGTTTTTAAGCAAAGACAAACTTTTTTTTACATACATAGTTTGGAAAATTGTGCAGCAAGTCATATCAAAGTAGAAGAAGATTTTCAGTGAAATTTCATAGCTGAACATATTCTACGATATATTGTGGTAGTCGCGCAAAATTGCTGCATGACTACTAGTATGTACATACATATGTATGTATGTATGTATTTCGCCGCTTTTGTTCCTCGATATTACTCTTGTTCTTTGTCTAGTCACGTTGCTGAGATGTCGTCCTGTTTACGTGCCATGTGTAACTGTACATAACATTAAAGTAAACTGCAGAAACTTTACCGTATCGGTAAACTATGTAGAAAACTATTTTAATTTTCATGTTAACAAAACCATTTCGAATTTTTCAGAGCAATTTGCATTGTCTACACTTCGTTGATGGAAGTTTGTTTCTTTCGTACAAGGGAAGGTCACTTCTTTCTACGTGCTGACATCCTACGAGATATCAGTTTTCCGTGCGAATTTAAAATATGTATACCAGTTTCAAACGATAAATGGCAATATACAAAATATAAAATTTAAATATGAAATCTAATGAATAAAAATAATAGACATCATAATATTATTATTTTTAGTGTAGTTAATCATATAAAAAAGTTGAAATTAAATAAATAATCTACTACAAATCGTATTATAATTGACAATTATATTACATTATTTACAGAGTGACATATGAAATATTTTGAGAAAGATTTATATGTATGTACATGTACATATGTATATAAAGGGATTTTCAATAGGACACTACAAAATCAAACGACTACGTCCAACAATTGAGCGCCTTGTGCAAAAATTTGAATCATATTCACAGTAATGCGAATTTGCCGCTAGCGCATCAATTGAGGAAGACCCAAATCAGTATTTCACATGTCGTTCACAAGCGTTGGGGATCTATGTGACGTCGTTGTGGCGAATTTAGCAAGAACTGAAACCACTTGACCACCAGAATCGTCGTATGTTAATTGGGCTGAGCAACAACTTGAAAATGATCCGGATTTTCATCGAAAAGTCATCTTCAGCGTTGAGGCTCTTTTCTGACTGAATGCCTTCGTCAATAATCAAAATATGCATTTTTGGTCAGGCAGCACTCCATGAGTCACCATCACATTCTGAAAATATTACGGTTTGATGCGTTTTTGGATCGGCGGCGTCATTAGGCCGCACTTCTTCCGTGATGATCAAGACCGGCACATTACTTTGAATGGGAATCGATACCGCTTAATGATTCCTTAATGTGGTTCCAACAGAACGGCTATTTCCTGTGGCGCTACGTCAAGTCTATGATCTGTTCCAACAAGCCAGCGAAGATTGATGAACTTCGTACGAATATAGAACGTGAAATTGCTGCAGTATCGCCCGATTTATGCTTGAAAACCGTCGACAATTGGGCTTAGCGTCTGGACTTCTGCAAGCATGCCCATGGTTTCCATGTAAAAGAAATCGAGTTCCATTCATAATGGCTTCGAATGTACTTTCACAGGAATAAAGAATTTCACTGATATCCCATTTTGGTTTTATTTAAGAAACATTTGTAGCGCTTTTATTGAAAAAGTCTTTACATACATACATATTGCCAATAAAGTCTTGCTTGTTTTCGATTGAAAGCGTGAATCTCCTACCGACTAGAGGGTAAAACTTAACAAATTTTAAATCAAGGGTGATTCCTAGGTACTCAGTATTATTGTGATGTGGTAT
Organism: Zeugodacus cucurbitae; assembly: GCF_028554725.1. Lineage (NCBI taxonomy): Eukaryota > Metazoa > Arthropoda > Insecta > Diptera > Tephritidae > Zeugodacus > Zeugodacus cucurbitae. The sequence continues at coordinate 27,489,995 of NC_071669.1, forward strand.
AGGAGCACCATTTATATAAATGGGATGGTATGATGTTTTTTTTAAGTAAAGTCCACGTGCATTGATTTGGAATCGTTTAATTTAATGCGCCACTTGGAAGCCCATTCAGTAATTGCATTGACTGCTGTTTGCACTCGAAGGGTAGATATTGAGGTTGACTCTCCTGCTGCAAACATGTCGCTATCACATAACTTGAGTCAGTGGGGATATCACGTGTAAAAAGCAAGTAAAGCATTGGCCCCAACACGCTTCCCTGTGGAACACCCGCTTCTATCGGTTGCAAGTTGGAGTATGCATCCTCTTGTTTTATGCGAAAGTATCTACATATGTATCTTTTAGGTAGGAAGCAATTATTTCCCAATATTGTTTGGGAAACGTGCATTTCAATTTCAGCAAAAACTCTATCAAAAGCCTGAGACTCGTCTAAGAAGGCCACCGAACAAACGTTCTTGTTATCCAAAGCATTTTCAACGAAATTAACGATTCGGTGTACCTGGTCAATTGTTGAATGATGATTACGAAATCCGAACTGATGTACTGGTATAAGGTGTTTTCGATTTATTATTAATTTGAGCCTCTTTATGAGAACGTTCTCGAAGACTTTCGATAGAGCTGGCAGCAGCGATATTGGCCTGTAAAATGTGACATCATGTAGTGGTTTACCCGGCTTAGGTATCATAATAACTTCTGATACTTTCCAAAGCGATGGAACGTGTCTTAAGTGCTCTGGAGACGATCAAATAATTGCGTCAAACAGTGCATAAGTGTTAGTGATGTTCAATCGTGTGTTGCCCGCAAACGTTCAAATTAACACGTCAAAAATCAGTTTAGTTTTGAGCTCGTAACGAACGTTCATCATGTCATCGTCGATTATGATTATCTATTATTGGCATGTGCTGCAATTCTTATGAAAAAAAAAATTCTTCATTTTTGTATTATTTTATATTATTTAGTTTATTTGATTATATTTGACTTTACTTTATTTCATTTTATTATTTTAATTTATTTCATTTCATTTTATTTTATTTTAGTTTATTTAATTTTATTTATTTTAAAATTTCAGACTTATTTCAATTCACTTTTTTTCTGCTTCGCTTCACTTCACTTTTCTATGTCCTCTCAGCTTGAAATCTTCCCTGCAAATGAGCTCATGCTTGTCAAACATGAGTGGAGACGATCAAATTATCGTCCGTCAAATAGAAATATCAAAAATTTTTGATTCTCATCAAACAGAGCCGACGAGAGCCGACGACACCAACACACTAAAAGTGTTTGACGCAATTATTTGATCGTCTCCAAGGCGCTTTAGGTAAATACACTGTTTACAAATTTTTATACAATTCTGTTGTAAATTGCGTAATATTTCTCCGGTTATTAAATCAAACCCAGGAGCTTTTTTGAGCCTTGCTCTCCTGATAAGACTTTTAATTTCTTTACTAGTAACTGGAGAAATGCTGACGAGTGGATCCAACCAACTATTTTCACAGTTTAGCTCAAGTCCATCATTAGGTGTAAATGTGTTTCTCAAATGATTTGCAAATATTGCAGCTTTATGTGCATTCGTTTTCCCCACTCAGTTTCGTTTATTTTTATTGGTGCGACATGTTTTATTTGTTTATTAATATTCCTTGCAGCTTTCCAGAGCGAATAATCGGTAGTTTTATCAACTGTGAGTTTGGACAAATACGTTTTCAAGGAATAGTTTTTAAACTGTCTAATTTTTGTTCGTAGTTCCGTTATACATCTATTACGCTCTGTTTTGAGAGCAGCCGACCTAGTTTGCTGCCATCTTCGTCGAAGTTTGCGTTTTTTTATGTATTTCGGGAATTTGTTTCCACTTAGATTCACGCGAATATTCGGTGCACTGTTCCACGGAGCATTCTGAATTACTTTTGTGAAAGATTTAACTTCACAATCTAAGCTTAAAATCGACTTAAATCGAACTTTATACCAATCAGTATGTTTATTAGATAAAGAACGCGTGCCGGGCGAAATTACTGGTTTTTCACTTAAAGTTAGTAACACTGGTGGATGATCAGAGCTTAAATCTGAGCTATCTTCAATACGTAAATTGATTTTCGATACTTTGTTGATGACAAAAAAGTCAAGTAGATCTAGAGCAATTAAGTATAATGACTGACCGTGCATTTTTACTGTAATTGCTGTAGCTTGAATTTCTTCAGTCTTAATCTGAGCTTCTTTAAAATTTTTAATAATACTTTTAATTAAAACCGCGCTTCCTCCTCGTGCGGAGTGTGGTATAAGTCATAATTTTTGAATTTTAAAAATGATTGGTTCGTAAATATATTTATATATCTATATTTCTGTCGTTTAGAATAACTTCCAATTCATTTTTATACTCTCGCAACCTGTTGCACAGAGTATCATAGTTTTGTTCACATAGCGGTTGTTTGGGTCTTCTTCTTCTTAACTGGCGTAGAAACCGCTTACGCGGTTATAGCCGAGTCCACAACAGTGCGCCACGCATCTCTCCTTTTGGCGGTTTGGCGCCAATTGGTAATACCAAGTGAAGACAGGTCCTTCTCCACCTGGTACTTCCACCGGAGTGGAGGTCTCCCTCTTCCTCGGCTTCCACCAGCGGGTACTGCATCGAAAACTTTCAGAGCTGGGGCACTTTCATCCATTCGAACAAGATGACCCAGCCAGCGTAGCCTCTGTCTTTTTATTCGCTGAACTATGTCTATGTCGTCGAACAACACATACAGCTCATCATTCCATCTTCTGCGGTATTCGCCGTTGCCAATGTTTAAGGGACCGTAAATCTTCCGCAAAACCTTTCTCTCGAAAACTCCTAGTGCCGTCTCATCGGATGTTGACACCGTCCACGCTTCTGCACCATAAAGTAGGACGGGAATGATAATGGACTTGTAGAGTTTAGTTTTTGTTCGTCGAGAGAGGACTTTACTTTTCAATTGCCTACTCAGTCCATAGTAGCACCTGTTGGCAAGAGTGATTCTGCTTTGGATTTCAAGGCTGACATTATTAGTTTTGCGGGGATATCAAATTCAGACATCGTGACATAAAGGCAGCTCCTTTTTGTGCTGTCGAAAGCAGCTTTAAAGTCGACAAATAGATGGTGTGTGTCGATCCTCTTTTCACGGGTCTTCTCCAAGATTTGGCGCATGGTGAATATCTGGTCAGTTGTTGATTTTCCAGGTCTAAAGCCACACTGATAAGGTCCAATCAGTTTTTTGACGATGGGCTTTAGTCTTTCACACAGTACGCTCGATAGAACCTTATACGCGATGTTAAGGAGGCTTATCCCACGATAGTTGGCGCAGATTGTGGGGTTTCCCTTTTTGTGGATTGGGCAGAGTACACTGAGATTCCAATCGTCGGGTATGCTTTCTTCCGACCATATTTCGCAAAGAAGCTGATGCATGCACCTTATCAGCTCTTCGCCGCCGTATTTGAATAGCTCGGTCGGCAATCCATCGGCCCCCGCCGCCTTGTTGTTCTTCGAGCGGGTAATTGCTATTCGAATTTCTTCACGGTCGGGCAATGGAACATCTGTTCCATCGTCGTCGATTGGGGAATCGGGTTCGCCATCTCCTGGTGTTGTACTTTCACTGCCATTCAGCAGGCTGGAGAAGTGTTCCCTCCACAAACACAGTATACTCTGGTCATCAACCACTAGATCACCACTGGGGGTCCTACAGGAGTGTGCTCCGGTCTTGAAACCTTCAGTTAGTCGCCGGATCTTTTCGTAAAATTTTCGAGCATTACCCCTGTCGGCCAGCTTGTCAAGCTCTTCATACTCACGCATTTCTGCCTCTTTCTTTCTTTTTCTGCAAATGCGTCTCGCTTCCCTCTTCAGCTCTCGGTATCTTTCCCATCCCGCTCGTGTTGCAGTCGATCGCAACATTGCGAGGTAGGCAGTCTGTTTTCTCTCCACTGCGAGACGTTTGTTTGTGTCACTAAGAAATAAAAGAGTTAGATATGGGGTTATATATATATAAAGGACCAGGATGACGAGTGGATTTGAAATCCGGATGTCTGTCCTTCCGTCTGACCGTCTGTCTGTCCGTCTGTCCTTCTGTCCGTGCAAGCGATAACTTGAGTAAAAATTAAGATATCTTAATGAAACTTGGAACACATATTCCTTGGCACCCTGAGGAGGTTGCTTTCGAAAATGGTCAAAATCGGTCCACTGCCATGCCCACAAAATGGCGGAAACCGAAAACCTATACAGTGTCATAACTAAGCCATAAATAAAGTTATTAAAATAAAATTTGGAAGACAGGATCGCATTAGGGAGGGGCACATTTGGATGTAATTTTTTTGGAGAAGTGGGCGTGGCCCCGTCCTCAACTAGGTTTCAAATAAGCAAATCAATAAAGCTATATAAACCAAACTTTCTGCAGTCGATTTTTAGCCACTTCTTAATATAGTCCAAAAATGAAAGAAATCGGATAATAACCACACCCACCTCCCATACAAAGGATAGTTTGAAAATTACTAAAAGTGGGTTAACTCGCTAAGGAAAAACGTCAGAAACACTAAATTTCACATAAGAAATGGCAGATGGAAGCTGCACTCAGATTTTTTTACAAAATGGAAATGGGCGTGGCATCGCCCACTTATGGGTCAAAAACCATATCTCAGGAACAACTTGACCGGTTTCAATGAAACTTGGTTTGTAATTTCCTTACATCCCAATGATATGTTGTGAAAATAGGCCAAATCGGTTCACAACCACGCCTACTTCCTATATACCAGAACTTTGAAGACAATCTGAATCGTTTACTTTACAATATATAAAGTAAGCACTAGAGGGTACAATCTTCTACAAGAGTGTACAGCTCCTGGCGTATGCCGATGATATTGATATCATCGGAAGCAACAACCGCGCCGTTTGTTCTGCGTTTTCCAGACTAGATAAAGAAGCGAAGCGTATGGGTCTGGTGGTGAATGAGGACAAGACGAAATATCTCCTGTCATCAAACAAACAGTCAGCGCACTCGCGTCTTGGCTCCCACGTCACTGTTGACAGCCATAACTTTGAAGTAGTAGACTGAGTAGGCAATTGAAAAGTAAAGTCCTCTCTCGACGAACCAAAATCAAACTCTATAAGTCGCTCATTATTCCCGTCCTGATGTATGGCGCTGAAGCGTGGACGATGACAACATCCGATGAGACGACTCTTGGGGTTTTCGAGAGAAAGGTTTTGCGCAAGATTTATGGTCCTCTAAACATTGGCAACGGCGAATACCGCAGACGATGGAACGATGAGCTGTACGATTTATACGACGACATTGACATAGTTCAGCGAATAAAAAGACAGCGGCTACGCTGGCTAGGTCATGTTGTACGGATGGAAGAAAACACTCCAGCTCTGAAAGTATTCGATGCAGTACCCGCTGGAGGAAGCCGCGGAAGAGGACGACCTCCACTCCGGTGGAAAGACCAAGTGCAAAGTGGCCTGGCTTCACTTGGTGTTTCCAGTTGGCGCCAAAAAGCAAAAAGGAGGAATGAGTGGCGCGCTCTGGTGGATTCGGCTATAATCGCTTAAAGCGGTTCCTACGCCAAATATATATATATATACTAGTGAAGATATCGATGCAGTACTTTGCATAAATACTATGTTTATAGTGTGGCAGCGCCATTCTAAAAATCGCCGAAATCGGACCATAGGTTTTCAATGCCTGATATATCGAACATGAGGACCTCGGTGCTTCTAACCTAATATTAGGGTTTTCAACTTTCAATGAACTTCATACAATATATGTATATGACGCATATGTGGGTCAAATTGTGTATTATATATTATAAATAAAGTTAAATAAATTGCGAGAGTATAAAATGTTCGGTTACACCCGAACTTAGCCCTTCCTTTCTTGTTACTTTTAGAAAGACCATTGGCGCTCCATAGCTTTATTTTCAAAGAGTTACTGTTCATCCATAAATTGTATATGGATCAAGTGCGCTGAGTCGCTGATTTAAGCACTTAAATAATTAACAGACCTTCCGGGTTTAAAAAAAAAACGTTTCAAAAGTTATACGTTTTTACACACTTATACACACTCTCCCATGCATATGTATGTACTTTCCCGTTTCTTGCGTGGGTTCATTTTAAAAAAGTGAATTGAGGAAAATTCGAACATGAAACTATATTTTATTATTAAAAACATACATACAAATACAAATCTTTTCTCTTTATAATAGTAGTATAGATGAACTTTCCTTTATTTCATGATGCAGACTTACATATGGCGCATTAAATTACTAAAATGACGATGACATTATGGTCTGGTCTTAAAAATTTATAAAATCAATTTAGATTTTTTTCAATATTTCCTTATTTATTGAATCTGCCCTTTGAAGCCTAACAATAAGTTATAAAATCTTAATACTAATTAATACAAGACAAGCTCAACCAAGTGATTGAGTTGTTTTTGTGAAACGTTACTCTTTAGTGTGCAGGCATATCTTTTTGCATTAAATGGATTTTTGTACTTCATTTATTTTAATTTCTAAGCGACATTTGTAGGCAGCTGTCGCTACGTCGCGTCGTGTCGTCGTCTTTGTGTTCAGAGCATTATAGAAACCATTGGCCCTATTGGCCAGTAAAATCATTTGCCTTAGACAGGAACAGGTAGTATTAACTTTTTGGCGGGTCCGAACTATAAGGTCGATGTATAAGAACGGTCCAAACAAATTCTGTCGGTGCTCTATAGATATATTTGGCCTAGCGTTGTCCTGATTAAATACAATTTCTCTCCTGCTTCTGGGCAATTGTTACCTTTACTGCACAGGTCCTAAATAAAATTTGACCATAGGGGATTGGTTATAGTAAATGATTCCATGTTAATGCCACCAAACACATAGCAAAATCTTCTTGACCGTTCTAGCTTGGCCACCGGCTCACTGCGATTCAACAACGACCGTTTTCGCATGTTGTTTCTGAAGCACTTTTCATCACCAGTAGAATCCGTTGCAGTAGAATTCGGTCCATGATATTTTTTGCGTTGACTAGTATGTAGGGTTGCAACGATGTATCGATGTTGTTTTGATTTCGAAGAAACATCGATGTCAGCATCCCTGATAGTATGGCTTCCATACATTGAACTTATTTAATAATAAAATGTAAGAATGGAACCATTATTATAACAAACTTTACATGACGGACTCGACGATTTACAGCGCTCTTAGCAGTTACAGTATCTAGACCATTTACATTTTCAGCAATCTGCCTAGCGCTTTTGGCGTTATCGATGGAAAATTTCTATTTGCTGTATTTCAACTCTACACTTTCCATGTTAAGCCAAAGATGGCGCAAGTTCAAACAATACTGAGACTATGGGAAAAAATAATCGCTATACATATGAAGCTATATCGATACACTTCCCCTCAATCATTTAAAATTGTTATGAGATGACTGGCAGCATCTTGCACTAACATGCAGTATTAACATGGAAAGTGTAGAGTTGAAATACCTTTTGGAAACATACTGGCATGTTTCCTCTATTACATTTTATCTAGATATTCTTTTTTTACATATAGCAGTGAATTGACAATAGTCATTAATACCATTGCTTATACGCCATGGAAGCCGAAAGTACTTATAAATCAAGAATGAAATTCTATGTGGCAGCAGCAAGCAAGTACATATAATTTATTTACAGCAATATAAGTATACATATGTGCATATAGATATGTACTATATCACTCATCTCTGTATGTAAATATTTATGTACATATGTTTGCTGTAAGCTGAAAAGCTAAGAACAATTTCACGAACTGCGTTATTGGCGTGATTATGTCGCTCAAATGAAATTCTTTTTGCCATAGCGATTGCTGGCATGAGACATTGAAGTGTTAGGCTGTTTTCGTAAACGCAATATGCAATGCATACATGCAATACACAATATTCGTAAACGCCACTGCATTATTTTAGGCAAAATATTTCATTCATAAATGCATAACAGCCCTACAGCATTGCAGTAAAAAGAAACAAATGAAATAAATAGTATACAAATATGTATAAGAAATAGTTATTAAAATTAGGGTCCCGCTGATGAATATGAATATATTGTTATTAAAATATGTTAATTTAAAAATGTATTATTAAAATTTAATTCTTATTCCAAAATATATTTTTATTTTAAGTAATAAAAAGTGGAAGTTTCTTCCAAACAAAAAATTTTCTAACGCACTCAATAACAAATTATCCATTCAAAAAATAATTTAGTATCACAACAAACTATTTAGCAGTTGTTTAAGGCAGTGCGTTGGGACATTCATAAATGTCATATAAATGCATAGCATATTTTGGTGAAGCATGCAAAAGCAACCTTAGTCTACATAACACATTTGTTAGTGCTCACTTCTCCGTTACCGAGATAAGACAATTTTAAATTTGAAGTTGTTTGTACTTTTTGACTCTTAAGTTTTATATATGTACGAGTTATCAATGACTGCTGACCAGATGCAATGCAAATATTTAACGTGTATGCTTCGCACAAAAATTTAATGGATGACAACTGGAAATATATCTTGTTGACATATGTAGGTTAGCAGCAAATTAAATTGTATCACTCGGTGGAGTAAGAAATTATTCATCCTGCTTTAAAATACTTGTCTAACACTTGCATATTTTTTTACAAATCGCATACCTATTCACATTTAATTCAGCCAGTTTCAGATATGGTGGTATTTTTATACTCTCGCAACAAAAGTTGCTAAGTGAGTATTATAGTTTTGTTCACCTAACGGTTGTTTGTAAGTCATAAAACTAAACGAGTTAGATATAGGGTTATATATATCAAAATGATCAGGGTGACGAAACGAGTCAAAATCCGAATGTCTGTCTGTCCGTCCGTCCGTCCGTCCGCCTGTCCGTGCAACGGATAACTTGAGTAAAAATTGAGATATCTTAACGAAACTTGAAACACATATTCCTTGGCACCCTGAGGAGGTTGCTTTCGAAAATGGGCAAAATCGGACCATTGCCACGCCCACAAAATGGCGAAAACCAAAAACTTATAAAGTGTCATAACTAAACCATAAATAAAGTTATGAAAAATTTGGAACATAGGATCGTATTAGGGAGGGGCACATTTGGATGTAATTTTTTTGGAAAAGTGGGCTTGACCCCGCCCTCAAATAGGTTTTTTGTATATAACTCGCAAACCAATAAAGCTATATAAACCAAACTTTCTGCAGTCGTTTCTTTTAGCCATTTCCTTATACAGTCCAAAAATGAAAGAAATGGGATTATAATCACGACCACCTCCCATACAAAGGTTAGGTTGAAAATGACTAAAAGTGGGTTAACTCACTAACGAGAAACGTCAAAAACACTAAATTTTACAGAAGAAATAGCAGAAGGAAGCTGCACTCAGATTTTTTTACAAAATGAAAAATGGGCGTGGCATCTCCCACTTATGGGTCAAAAACCATATCTCAGGAACTACTCGACCGATTTCAATGAAATTCGGTATATACTACTTTCTTGACAGCCTGATGACACGTGTGAAAAATGGATGAAATCGGTTCATAACCACGACAACTTCCCATATAACTCAATTTTGAATTCCATCTGATTCCTTCACTTTATAATGTATACATAAGAAACCAATGAAGATAGCGGAATAAAACTTTACACAAATAGTACATATCATCTCTGGCTTCACTTGAGAAAAAAATTTCGAAAACGGACTATAACTTTTCAAGGCCCCTGTTATCGAACGTGTTGAACTCCGTGCCTAAGGGTAAATTTAACCGAAAATATGGACAAATCTCTCTGATAATTTAATGTAGTTCAGAGGAAAGTGTTTATTCTAATAGTGTGTCTCGGTTCCAAAAATTATTAAAATCGGATATTAACATCTCCTAGCTCCCATATACCTAATTATAGGCTTTTCAAAAATATGGTGCGCTTTAATCTGCATATATGTATTGATTAATAGGTGAGATATCTTAGCGAAATTAAGTGAGTGTATAGTCTTGGATATAGTGTACCTTGCTGGTGAAAATGAATGAAATCGGTTCAGGAATTTCCTCAGCCCTCATACACTATATAGGACGATTTTCGTTATTCTATTAAACAATGTGCCGAATTTATAGGTAAATTTGGGTGTTATCTTAATAAAATTTCTTCAATAAATTGCGAGAGTATAAAATGTTCGGTTGCACCCGAACTTAGCCTTTCCTTATTTGTTTAACTATCTATTCGAATTAAAGCATATACTTATATAAGTTTGTTCCCGTGTTGTTAAATGAAGAGAAAGGTAAAAATCTGCAGTATTCATTTTTACGTTATTTCCTTCATTCCCATCCTGAGCATTGTGTCATAACAAGTAAAATTAATAGAATTACATTTTCTTCTTCTTTAATGGCGTAGTCACCGCTAATGCGATTATAGCAAAGTTAAGGACAGAATAATTAACGATACAGGTTCTTTTCCATGTAGTATGTCCAATGGAGTGGAGATCTTCCTCGGCATCCACCAAGGAGTACTGCATCGAACACTTTCAAAATTGGAAGGCTTTAATACATTTGAATAACAAAACCTAACTAGCGTAGCCGATGTCTTTTTATTCGCTAACTAAGTTATTATCGCCGGTATTCGACCATGCCAATGTTCAAAAGATCATAAACAGGGATGGGCAACACCACAATAAAACGAGCATCACAAAATGAGATTGTGTTAGTGCGCTTACTGTGGAACCAAGCGAATCAGCGATCAAAAATATTCAGTACCTATTCTTGCAGGGGTTGAGCGAGTAGGTCTATGCCGCACAATTGCACAATGTGCAAAGAGTAAGTGCACGTGCTAATGAATGTAAATGTAATAATCTTTTATCTATATTATTTATAACAAGGATAGTTCTTACGAAGAAAAAAATTTAAAAAAATGTCTGAAAGAGTCTTAATCCACATCTTTCTAACCTCCCAAACAAATAATTTGTATTCTATAGATATGTATAAAAATTAATCGTTGTTTGTTTGTCTCACAAAAAGTCGAGAACGGCCAAACCGATCTGGCTTATTTTAGTCTTGAAATATTCTTGGAAAACCAGGAAAGAATTAGAAAGTATGTAAATATTGAAAAATTGCGAGGAAGATAATAATAAGAGAATTTTATTTGAATTGACAAAAAAAAAAAATATAAAGAAAACATAATATAATAGTATTTTGAAAGTTGACATTGTTGTTTTGTTAAAATATGTTTGTTATTATTAATTTAAGGTTGTGTCCTCAGTATATACAGTAGAAAACCTTTGGTTTGTTTACATTAATTTTCATCTTTTAACACACCACCGAGGCGTACTTTGGTTGTGTACTACGCTTTTTTTGCTACAATTGTGGTAATTAGGGTGTTGTGCTAGCATTTAATCTTCACAAAAATTTTAAAGTCCGATGAACAGTACTTAAATAATTATTAAATAAAATAATTTTTTCATTATTATTGGAATTATTTTAAATTATTTCGCAAATTTATTAAAGTTTATGGTGGTATTAAATGTTATTTATTGATAAGTTAGTTATATTTTATGTACAAGTATATAACGTGATTCAACTAATTTTTAAATATTGTATCAAAATAAATACATCCCTGGGTTGGTGACACTGCATTTGGCGCTTTCAAATTTTAAAAGATTTTTTCTAAATAACCTTGAAAGAGTATGTATGTTTGGTTCAAGATAGTTCTTCAATAGATAGTCAGCAATCTATTAGATATTGTATGGAAATTGATATAATTGAAAACTATTTCCTTCAGAGAAATTCATTTTCATATTTATATGGATATATGTATAAGGAATACTTTAAAATGCACAATTGTTTACTGTCTTTAACACTATTCGAGAAAGTGTAGATCTCTGAAGACGCCTATACTTGTACAAAATAAAAAGTGTAGGATTCGTCAAACTTAGTAAAAGCCCTTGAGCTTTTTATAAATTTCATAAAAAACTTGTATTAGTAGTAAATGACGATTTTGATTCTTGTAACCTTGGACCCGATGGTTTGAAATACCTATTCAATAGGATCATGACATACATATGTATTTTGTTTTAAAAATGTTTAATAAGGAGGCGACCACGTATCGTTTCAAGCTCATAAATCTTTTGTGTACATCCAAGCTTTGCAATTCAAAGCCTTTTACATATAAATATTTGTAAATAATTTAAGTAAAAACTAGCAAAAAAGAATTTTGCTAATTTTGTGTCAGTAAAGTTTAAATAAATGTGGCCAAAAATAACTTACCACAGAGAAGTACTTATATGAGAGCTAATAATATGGCGCACATAGATGTTAAAATCTTCTATAAGTGAAATATAGCATAAATCAATAATTTCGCTTTATATAAGGCAACTATATATATAATATTTGCAATTTTATAAATAAAGTTTTACTAAAATTAAGTACTCAATATATACAGCACTGCGGTTTTCCAAGATGGCGGCTATCTTACGAGAATTCCCTACGAATAAGGTTTTCTTCTGTATGTACTGTGGTTGTGTCGATAGCCCAAAACAATTTGTAACAAGTAAGGAAATGCTATGTTCGGGTGCACCAACATTTTGTACTATGGCAATTTATTGATATCATTTTGTGAAGATAATTCAATTTGACCCATAAATTCGTCATAAAGTCCACTAGATTACACAATTCATCACATATAGTATATGAGTGCTAAGGTAATTCCTGAATCGATTTCACTCATTTGAAACCAAAAACACATAAAGTGTCATAACTAAGCCATAAATAAAGTTATTAAAATAAAATTTGGAACATAGGATCGCATCAGGGAGGGGCACATTTGGATGTAATTTTTTTAAGAAGTGGGCGTGGCCCCGCCCTCAAATAGGTTTTTTGTATTTATTTCGCAAATCAATAAAGCTATATAAACCAAACTTTCTGCAGTCGTTTCTTTTAGCCACTTCTTAATGCAGTCCAAAAATGAAAGAAATCGGATAATAACCACACCCACCTCCCATACAAAGGTTAGGTTGAAAATTACTAAAAGTGGGTTACCTCGCTAAGGAAAAACATCAGAAACACTAAATTTCACATAAGCAATGGCAGATAGAAGCTGCACTCAGATTTTTTTACAAAATGGAAAATGGGCGTGGCATCGCCCACTTATGGGTCAAAAACCATATCTCAGGAACTACTTGACCGATTTCAATGAAACTTGGTTTGTAATAGTTTCCTTACATCCCAATGATATGTTGTGAAAATAGGTCAAATCGGTTCACTATATACCAGAACTTTGAAGACGATCTGAATCGTTTACTTTACAATATATAAAGTAAGCACTAGTGAAGATATCGGTGCAGAAAGCACAAGTACTAAGTTTATAGTGTGGCAGCCCCATTCTAAAAATCGCCGAAATCGGACCATAGGTTTTCAAGGCCCCATATATCGAACATGAGGACCTCGGTGCTTCTAACTTAGTATTAGGGTTTCTAACTTTCAATGGACTTTATACAATATATATGACGAATATGTGGGTCAAATTGTGTATTATATAATATAAATAAAGTTAAATAAATAAATTGCGAGAGTATAAAATGTTCGGTTACACCCGAACTTGGCCCTTCCTTAATTGTTTTTTTTTTTTAATTTCATGTTTTCATTTATGTATATTAAGTTATCAAGTTGCAAATATTAAAATAATTCATCTCGCCTATTACTAATTGTTTGTTGATTTCATTTTCAATACTTAAATCATTAAGAGTTATACATATAGTATGGAGAACACAAGCACTAACAATTATATTCACCACAAAAAAATATTGGATTGTTCGGTAAAATGTAAAATTCTTCTAAATTTGTTGAAATTTCGTTGCGATGCGATCAAGTTTCAATAGTCTTTAAAAGGTGGTACCAACCAATTTGTACAAAATGAAAAGCCTCATTTGGAAATAGTCTCTCTGAACTAGTGAAAAAAGATGCGATTTACGAAGAACTCTGCTGTCATGAAGAGAACCAAGTTCACCACAAGTTACATTTACGAATCTTTTATCAGCATCCAAAACAGATTGAAGCACTATACTATATGTATGCTTTCTATCGAAATAATACCGGTACTATATTTAAGCAGTTAAAGAAGACACTCCAAATAAATTAGCAAGCTGCCGAAAAGTGACGGTGTTACTCATGTATCAAATATAAATATACAATTTTTTTCTAGGTGGTACAATTAGCCAAAGATAAGCTCCTCTTCATTTTGTAAATACTGAGAAACTTAAACGCAGAATAATTTATTAGTATAAACAATACACATTACATATGTACTATATGTTTAAATAAACTTTCTTATCAAATTATAATACTCATTGTTTTCCATTTTCCATTTTCGTTTTTAATATAAAATTATTCTATCTTTTTTAACTTTGAAAATTAAATTGTTTTGTTAGCGAACTATCAAAGAGTTCAGTGCGCCCAAGTATAGACAATTCGATTTCAGTGCTGCCAATTCGTATGAAAATTTGAAAAGTTTCTTCGATTGGCTTGTCTAGAGCATTTAGCCAATCGATGACAGCTTATTTTGGAACAATTGAAGCAGCTTCGTTGGAGAGCTTTGCGGTTAATGCTACTAGCAAAGTAGAAACGCATGAAACAGCAGAATAAGCGGAGAAGAGGCAAGAAAGAGAAGAGCAGTAGCGATTGGTAATGAAGATTCCATAATAAGAATAGAAACCTGAAAGGTGACTAAAATAAATTGAAGGAATAATACATACAGTGAAGGTAATACATATTAGTACAGTAAAATAAGTTTGAACACGTTTTTTCAATAAATTTATTGTAATCCATGGGGCCTGCTACACCTTCAATATTTATCGTGATATTTGTATCGCGATCTATATTGAATATTGATGAATTACATCGCGACTGCTAGACGTTCAATATATATTACGTCAATATTTATACGATGTTGTTAGTGTTTTCATAAGAAAAAATATTTAAAAAATGTATTTGTTTATTTTTTCGTACATTTTTTCATAAAATTTCGGAAGAAAACCTAAGAAAATCGTCTTTGGTTGTTGTTTTTGCTCCCACAGCAATTCATTATATGTATCCAATATTTGGACGTTATCAAAAAACCTTTGGCAGATGAGTTGCATAGCTCTGGTAAAGATTATATTGTAAACAGTATAATTCATGTTCATTTATTAGAATAAAGTTAATTTTAAAATTTTGGCACTGTTGTATTTCACCAATTCGGACTTGTAAATCACAAAATATGCTACTCATTCAATATCTATCTCGCGATCCACGATCCGCGATCTGGATTTCAAAATATTTAAATATATTGTTCAATAAATATCGCGATACAGGAAATATCACGATAAATACTGAACGTGTAGCAGGCTTCTATAAGTTAAGTTTCAACATCGTAACACATACAGTAAAGGTAATACATATTAGTACAGATAAATTACAAATGTATTGAAACCTATAATATTGAACACGTTTTTCTAATGCGCAAATTTAAAACAGGAAATTTTAACAAATCAATTTGTTTGCAAATCTAGAAACTGTAATCATTAGTTATATAAGATTATTACTAATTTTGTAAACGTTCATAAGTGGTAATTCAACATGGATTCTCAAACTATTAAAACTATGACAGTGGCGTTGTTAAAAGAAAAGCTCGTGGAACTGGGACTGACAACGAACGGAAGAAAATCAGACTTACAGGTGCGCTTGATCCGACATTTTGGCTTAAATGATGGTGAATTCAGTGACGAAGAATCGAGCGCCAGTCAGTATGAAGATGTGGAAACGATGGATCGCCCATGTAGTAGGAATGTTTCACACTTTACTTTGAGAGACATTGAATATAGTATATCTTCACTTACTGTACAGACTCACTAGGCGTTAAGCAGTGGATAATTGAATTTGAAGATAATGCGGCTACTGTAGGGTGGAATGAATTACACTTTACGTTGAGAGACATTGAATATAGTATATCTTCACTTACTGTACAGACTCACTAGCCGTTAAGCAGTGGATAATTGAATTTGAAGATAATGCGGCTACTGTAGGGTGGAATGAATTACATATGTTTATTTATGCAAAACAACTCTTAAAGAGTGCAGCTAAGTCGTTCATAAGGGGCGTAAGTGGTATAAATGAGTAAGTGGTTTAAAAATGATACTTCTTAAAGAGTTTGGTGCGAAACTGTCTTCAGCGGAAATTCACAATATGAAACCGAGTGGGGTTGCAGGAATGCAGGCATGAGAAATTGTACATAAAAATCAAGTTTATCAAAGCAATGTGGGCACTTTTTGAATGTACATGAAGTATAATAATATAGAAACTATATTCAAGGAAGTGGTTTTATTTAAATGATTAAATATTAGTAAATAGTAAATACAAAATTTATCAATTCTCATTCATAATTTCAACAACTCTTACATTATCATTATCAGCATTTTCATCATTATTATCAGGATTTTCATCAAATTCTAAAACTGAAACAATAGGTCTATGGTAACTAAAGTATGAAATGAACAATTTTGATCTAACTCTATACTAATATTATAAAGCTGAAGAGTTTGTTTGTTTGAACGCGCTAATCTCCGAAACTACTGGCTGGAATTGAATGATTCTTTTTGTGTTGGATAGTCCATTTATCGAGGAAGGCTATAGGCTATATAGCATCAGGAGCGAAGAAACAGTGGTAAATGTGTAAAAAACGGGGGAAATTATTTATCTTTGAGGGCTTCCGTTCCTGGTTGTACCATTCTTGATGAAATGTTCAAAGGTTGTTCGTTGTGGATCTTGGAAGGTTTAGTCGGAAAATTGTAAAATTCCAAAAAGTGACTTTTTCCATACATTTTTTTTCAATCTATCTATAAAAAAAAAAAACAATTCGAAAAAGTCGGAAATTGGAAAGTGGCAACAGAGAATTCAGAATTGCAAATGAACGGTGACATCTACAATGAAGCATTGAAATTCATATGCCATCACCAAATCAACCAGTATAAAGAAATGTTCCATTATTTAATGAGCAGCAAAAGACAACCTATGATGAATTGGTTAAGGCTGTCCATGATGGAAATGGTGGACTTTTATTTCTTGATACGCACGGTGGAACTGGGAATCCTGATTGATTCTGATATCATTGATTTTGGCAACAATACGATCTCAAAATGGCATTACGTTGGCTCTCGCATCTACTGGAACTGCAGCAACGCTACTTGAAGTTGGAAGAACGGTACAATCGACACATTAGCTTCAGTTAAATATGCAAATCTATGAAACATCTGTGAGATGAGCGCAATTTTCTAGAAGCACTTGACAGAACAATGAAAGATCTGTGGAATAATAATCGTCGCTTTGGTGGCGTAATGATACTGTTATTGACAAACACATGCTGTTATTTCGAAATCAATCGAAGTCATCGTACTTGTGGCGGCACGCGAAAACCATATGATTGACCATGAATATGCGTGTGTTCCTGCAACAGGAAAGCACCGCAAAAGATTTGCAAAGAACTGGGCAAATTCTGGTTAATACTTCTAATGGTTTGATATCAATCCGATGTCGATGATTTAATCTATACGACTTAAAGTGTTCAGGTGTTCATACACATCGATCGATCATGTTGAAAATGAAGACGAAGCTATGAATTATCCAGTGAAATTTCTAAATTCTTTGTCATTTATTTTGCTTCGCAATCTTCAAGCAGCTATCGAATAATGTAATAGTTGCATGAATTTTTTAAAGGGACTTACAAGGGGGCAGAATGCTTGATTCCACGAATTTCTTTGAGTTCCAACGATTTGCCATTTCAGTTCAAACGTATTCAGTTTCCAATGAGACTTGCATTTGGGATGACAATCAACAGGTCTCAAAGACAGTCGCTGGAGGTGTGTGGCATAAATTTCATTCACGAGTTGAAAAATCATCTTCTCTGTACATTTACGCACCGGAACAGAAAACAAAAAATGTTGTTTTTTAAGCTGAGTTACATTGAAAAAATATTTAGAAAAATCGCAAATAAATGTTTTCTAACACTATACAAATTCAACTTTGTTTTCAAAACAAATAATTTCCCGCAGTGCAACGACTGCGGAGTCAGCTAGTCTATTTATATATCTTGTGAATACTGCATCAATAGTAGATTTGTATTTTGTTGTTGATTGATTCAATTAATGATTGATTTTTGACATCTGCAAAGTTTATGTTGAAATCTCCACTCAAAATCATAGGATAATGATCAAATCTTCTATTACTTTTTATCAAAAATAGCTTTAGAATAAATTAATAAATTTGAATACAAGAACTCTCCTATTGTTTGTAAAGTCTGTTTTGGTGAAATATAAACGGCAGCCATTATTATTGTTTCTCCATTAGAATGACATTGGGAAATACATACATCACCAATATTCGAAACATTAGTGCTAAACATACTGGTACATATATCTCGCATGCACTTCCATACGATCTGTAGAAAATGTGGCCATAGTATCATCGGACCGATGATAAATAGCCACCCCACCTGCTGGACGATTGTGTCTTTTGAAACTTGGTATAAAGTTGAAATTTGGAATGTCAATGGTTTCTTCGTTACTCACATGAGTTTCTGATAACATTAACACACTCATTTTCTCAACAAGAGCATCTACTGATAGGTCATATACATGTCGTCGTAAGCTTTGACAATTGAATGAAAAAATAGATAACCCTTTTTTGTAGAAATTAAATCAATAAATGTCAAATGAAATATTTAAATAAATAAATTTTCCATTTAATATTCATTTATAAAATAAATATAAAAAACTCTTATGCCCGGTTTCACAGTCAGTGCTTAGGTTGTTCTTAAGATAAAACAGAAATATTGCGTTTTACAGTTCATACTTAAGTTCTGCTTAAGTACTGAAAATGGGAGACTTAAGCAGTGCTTAAGTAACAGCTGATTTTTGTTTTGAATATTGACTTATTTGTCAAAAAAATAAAATAAAAATTATTTGCTAAAAATTTTTTTGGAATTTCTTGCATTCAATGACGGTTATATGCTTTCCTGCGAGTTGCAATAGGTGTTAAAAAGTTATTTTTCATCTACAATAATTTCAATTTGTCAAATGGTATTTGTAAACAAATGTTTTTCATTGTGCTGCCATATATCATAATACAATTTTATAGAAAATAAGCATCGACTGTGAAACGCAAATGACTACTCAGTCAACAACAATGCTTGGCTAGGATTTTATTTGGGCACAACTTAAGTACGAACTGTGAAACCGGGCATTAATATTGTCTGTCGCAAGGGCACGAACGAATTCCCATGCAAAGACTGTGTATACTATACATATATTATAAGAATACACGCGGTGTATATCTGCGAACTGCAATTATTCCATTTTTTGAGTCATTGGTTGAGTAACATAAAAAATAGTATTAGTGCATATAAGTCAAAACTCATCAAACACTAATATCCACTAAAACACATTTACGCACTGCACACAAAGCGAGAGTATGAATAATGAGTAAGTTTCTCTTGATACGTTTCGTTGAAGTGCTCAATTGTCTCATGAGACAATAATTCAGTCAAGCTAAACCAAAATGAGCCATACCCCCAAAAAACACCGAGAGTATAGCTGAATGAATAAAGTGATACGAATATGATCAAAGTAAAACTGACGAAGTCTGTGCCGTCGTGTGATCGTTGATATTGTGTATTACATTTAATGTTTTAAGTTATTTAATGACAGTAAATTTAATACTTTCAGGTTCTAATATATTTCTTTTAATATTAATATATTGAAAATGAATAAAGACGCACGAAAATGCATATTCAATGAAATAATGAAAAATTGAATGAGACAAAATTCTCACTGGGTATCTTAACTTTCGTGCTCAGCTACGAAGTCACAATTCCACTCGTTCCGTTTATTTTCATCGTGACCAATGAATAAGTGAGTAAAATCAAAAATCGTTTGAGTCATAAATTGACGGCACATATAAGTGTAGAAATACTAGGAGTTTTTCTTGATTTCGTGGAAATGAGTCTTGGTCATTTTTGATATTAGTATTAGTACTCATTTGCACTAATTTGTTTGGCTCAAGAGTTAGTGCACTAATTTCATTAGTAATCAATTTGGTGTATATCTGTGTAAAATCTCATCTGTCGCGAAAACGGCTGAAAATGCTCACCCACAAAAGTGCCTAACGCGCCATAAGAAGTTTTCATTTCAAAAATTCGGTCGACGCAACTACCTCAGCCTAGAATTTCTGAAAATCAGTGTGATGTAAAAGTAAATGGCAATCCAGTTGAATGTAATAAATGTTTGAAGTGTGGTGAAGGAACACATCGTTCGTTTGAATGCACAGATAATTATTCTCAGAACAGTGCAGTTAAGCAGAAAAATATATATAAATGTAATAAGAGCTGTAGGCGGATTAATATTTAAGAACATTCAACAAAATGGTTTTACTTTTTCCACGTTAGTTGATACTGGAAGTGATCTTTGTATTATGCGTTATGATACTTTAGTGTTGCGTTTAGAAGGACTAATGGATAGTGTCATTATTACGCAAGGAAGTTTCGATATAGAAATGAACATAGACAATATTAAACTAAATGTCAACTTCCATGTATGTATGTATGTGATTGGCGTTCAACCGTTTAGCCGATTATAGCCGAATCGATGAGAGCGCGCCACTCCTCTCTTTCCTTCGCAGTTCGGCGCCAGTTGGAGATTCCAAGTGTAACCAGGTCGCTCTGCATCTGGTCCCTCCAACGGAGTGGAGGCCTTCCCCTATCTCGGCTTCCTCCGGCGGGTACTGCATCGAACACTTTCAGAGCTGGAGTGTTTTCGTCCACTCGGACAACATGACCTAGCCAGCGTAACCCCTGTCTTTTTATTCGCTGAACTATGTTAATGTCGTCGTATAACTCGTACAGCTCATCGTTCCATCGTCTGCGGTATTCGCCGTTGCCAATGTTCTGAGGTCCATAAATCTTGCGCAAAATTTTCCTCTCGAAAACTCCTAGTGTTGCCTCATCTGATGTTCACATCGTCCAAGCTTCTGCGCCATAAAGCATTACAGGAATGATAAGCGACTTGTAGAGTTTGATTTTGGTTCGTCGAGAGAGGACTTTACTGTTCAATTGCCTACTCAGTCCAAAGTAGCACCTATTGGCAAGAGTGATTCTGGGCTGGATTTCGAGGCTGACATTGTTGGTGTTGTTGAGACTGGTTCCGAGGTATACGAAATTATCTACAACTTCAAAGTTATGACTGTCAACAGTGACGTGGGAGCCAAGACGCGAGTGCGCCGACTGTTTGCTTGATGACAGGAGATATTTCGTCTTGTCCTCATTCCCCTCCAGACCCATTCGCTTCGCCTCCTTATCCATGCGGGAAAAAGCAGAACAAACGGCGCGGTTGTTGCTTCCGATGATATCAATATCATCGGTGTACGCCAGCAGCTGTACACTCTTGTAGAAGATTGTACCTTCTCTATTTAGCTCTGCAGCTCTTATAATTTTTTCCAACATCAAGTTAAAGAAGTCGCACGATCGCACGACGGAGCTTTTGGTGTTGCTCAACGTCAACTTACACAGCCGAATTAGTTTTGCGGGAATACCAAATTCAGACATCGCGGCATAAAGGCAACTCCTTTTCGTGCTGTCGAAAGCAGCTTTGAAATCGACAAAGAGGTGGTGTGGTCTTCTCCAAGATTTGGCGCATGGTGAATATCTGGTCCATGGTGGACTTTCCAGGTCTAAAGCCACACTGATAAGGTCCAATCAGTTTGTTGACGGTGGGCTTAAGTCTTTCACACAGTACATTCGATAGAACCTTATAGGCGATATTTAGGAGGTAATTGGCACAGTTTGTGGGATCTCCCTTTTTATGGATTGGGCAGAGCACACTGAGATTCCAATCGTCAGGTATGCTTTCTTCCGACCAGATTTTGCAAAGAAGCTGATGCATGCAGCTTATCAGTTCTTCGCCGCCGTATTTGAATAGCTCAGCCGGTAATCCATCGGCCCCTGCCGCTTTGTTGTTCTTCAAGCGGGTAATTGCTATTCGAATTTCTTCATGGTCGGGTAATGGAACATCTATTCCATTGTCATCGGTTGGGGAATCGAGTTCGCCAACCCCTGGTGTTGTACTTTCACTGCCATTCAGTAGGTCGGAGAAGTGTTCCCTCCATAATCCCAGTATGCCCTGGACATCGGTTACTAGATTACCACCTTGGTCTCTACATGAGGATGCTCCGGTCTTGAAACCTTCGTTAAGTCGCTTCATTTTTTCATAAAATTTTCGAGCATTCCCTCTATCTGCCAGCTTCTTAAGCTCTTCGTACTCACGCATTTCGGCCTCTTTCTTTTTTTGTCTGCAAATGCGTCTCGCTTCCCTCTTCAGCTCTCGGTATCTATCCTATCCCGCACGTGTTGTGGTCGTTTGCAACGTTGCGAGGTAGGCAGTTTTCTCTCCGCTGCGAGACGGCATTCCTCATCGTACCAGCTGTTTTTTTTTTGAGTTTTCCGAAAGCCAATGGTTTCGGTTGCAGCGGTACGCAGTGAGTTTGAGATGCCGTCCCACAGTTCCCTTATACCGAGATGCTGATGAGTGCTCTCAGAGAACAGGAGTGCAAGTCGAGTAGAGTATTTCGTGGCTGTCTGTTGTGTTTGCAGCTTTTCGACGTCGAACCTTCCTTGTGTTTGTTGACGGGAGTTTCGATCAGGAGATAGCCAAGTAGCTTGATGTATTTTCTTATGCTGGAATCTGGTACTACAGACGACCACATTTCGGGCCCCAGCGAAGTCGATCAGCCTCAGGCCGTTTGGCGATGTTTCGTCATGGAGGCTGAATTTTCCGACTGTTGTGCCAAAGACACCTTCTTTACCCACCCTGGCGTTAAAATCGCCAAGCACGATTTTGACATCGTGGCGGGGGCAGCGCTCAAGCATCTTTGGTCACATCGTCCTTCTCTTCCATTGGGGCGTGGGCGCTAATAAGCGATATGTTGAAGAACCTCGCTTTGATGCGGATTGTGGCTAGACGTTCATCCACCGGGGTGAATGCCAGAACTCGGCGACGGAGTCTCTCTCCCAGCACTAATCCAACACCAAATTTGCGCTCCTTTATATTGCCGCTGTAGTAGATGTCACAAGGACGCACCTTCTTCCGTCATTGTCCCGTCCATCGCACTTCTTGGATGGCGGTGATGTCAGCCTTTAGTCGTATGAGGACATCAATCAGCTGGGCGGAGCCACTTTCCCAATTAAGGATCCGGACATTCCAAGTGCATGCCCTTATATCATTGTCCTTAAAACGTTTGCAGGGGTCGTCATCAAAAGGGGGGTGTCTCATCCGAGGCTTTCGACGAGTTTTCATTGGTACTTCGTTTTTATGTGGTGGGTCCCAAGCGCTACGCACAACCGCAGAAGCGGGTTCGCCTTCTCACTTTAGCTCGCTTTCAAACGGATGTTTGTTAGCTACCCAGAGGATACTTGGTCTAAAACCGGAAGTCGTGAGCTGCTTGAAGAATCGTTTCTGGACACTCCCAAGTGAATGACAATCAAAAAGTTTCCTCACTTACGTGAACTTCTACACAAGATCCCATCCTCCATGTAGTCAACGAAAAAGACTTGCGTTATGCTGCTATAATAGGTAATAGTGTATTGGGAATAGTTGACTTGTTGGTAAGGGAAGGTGACACAATCTTCGTTAAGAAATCTGTTAACACCGAAAATGTGCAGAACCAGAATGACTTGTTCACAGAATTTAAAAGCATTTGTTTGTCTATAGAATGTGGAAAAGGAAAAAAACAGGTAGCAGATTTTAATAATTTGAATAGAGACCAATCTACAGTTTTATTATCCATGATTAATACGCACTCACCAACCAAGAAAATAAAAAGTCCAGTTACTATGAAGATTATTCTCACAGCTGATGTTCCAGTGTACTCTACCCCTAGACGAGTACCTTACGTAGATCAGTGTTTCATTGAAAATAAAGTTTGTCAATGGTTAGAGGAGGGAATAATACAGCAGAGTACTTCAGAATATGCTTCACCTGTAGTTTTACTACCGAAAAAAGATGGGTGTAAGAGAATGTGTTGCGATTACCGGAAATTAAACCAGAAGATAATTAAGGATAATTTTCCTATGGTGTTTATTGACGAACGGTTACAGAGCGCAAAGGTTTTTACAACCTTAGATTTGGCTAAGGAATTCTTCCACGTACCAGTTTCAGCCGAATCTCAAAAGTATACATCATTTGTTACACACCACGGTCAGTATGAATTTGTATACGTTAAGTTTGGTATTTCGGATTCTCCAGCAGTTTTTTGTCGATTTGTTACTTCAATTTTCAGAGATTTAATACAGAATGGTACTATTATCGTATACATGGATGCTATTTTAGTAGCTGCAAGCGATGAAGAAACTAATATCCAGAAACTAGGACTTGTGTTGAAACGCGCATCGGAATATGGGTTACGAATACGGTGGTATAAATGCCAGTTTTTAATGAAAAGAGTGTCGTTCTTTGGATACCTAGTAGAAGAGGGAATTATAAGACCTTCAGAGGAGCAAATAAGAGCAGTATCAAATTTTCAAATCCCCAATAATATAAAGTCGATTCAGCGTTTTATAGGTTTAACATCATATTTTCAAAGGTTTGTTGCTGATTACGCATCGAAAGCTAGCCCACTTACAGACTTGTTACGAAAGAGTGTTAAGTTTAAGATGGGCGATGAACAACTCTTGACAATCGAACAATTAAAATTAATTTTGACAAGTGCACCAGTGGTTAAACTATACGATCCGTAGGCAGAAACTGAAATACATACAGATGCGAGTATGTATGGTTATGGGGCGGTATTGTTGCAAAAAGACTCAACCGATCAACAGTATCCATCCAGTACAATACATGAGTCGTCGGACAACTCCACAGGAAGAAAAGTATCATTCATACGAGCAAGAGGTTCTAGCTATCATCGAGGCTTTAAAGAGTGGCGTATCTATCTAATGGGTATGAATTTTAAAATCATCACAGATTGTATCGCGTTAGCTCAAAAGATGAAGAAGAGTGAAGTTCCTTTAAGGGTCCCGAGGTGGGCTATCTTCCTTCAAGATTTTTCGTTTACTATCGAGCACCGATCCGGAACAAAAATGAGGCACGTAGATGCTTTGAGTCGAATTTCTTCTTTAATGATAGAAGACTCCATAAGACAACAGTTAAAAGTAGCTCAATTAAGTGCGGAGTGAATAAAAGCAATCTGCAAAGTACTTGATAAGGAAGAGTATATGGACTTTTTTGTAAAGTACGATTTGTTTTACAAAGACCTAGTATTGGAATTGCTAGTAGTACCAACAGGAATCGAATAAGATATTATTAAGTTAGCTTATAGAAAAGGGCGCTATGGTATAAAAAAACTCATGATTGTCTGGAAAAAGAGTTGTATATTCCTAATTTGCTGTCCAAGGTAGAGAAAGTAGTTAGAAATTGCGTTGAGTGCATTGTCACCGAAAGCAAAATGGGTAAGAAAAAAGGTTATCTTTCACCAATAGATAGAGAAAATACACCTCTATCAACTTTTCACATTGACCATGTAGGACCGATGGAATCAACTACAAAGAAATACAAACATATATTGGTAATTGTCAACGGTTTTTCGAAGTTTGTTTGGTTGTACCCAGTAAAGACAACAGATAGTGCATCGGAGAAGGATTATTTCAGACAGAGGAACTGCGTTCACATCGGATGCATTCCTAGAGTATTGTAAAGCAAATGCCACTCAGCATTTACTAAAAGCAACAGCGTGTAAGCGAGAGAGACGGACAGACATCCGGATTTCAACTTCACTTGTTATCCTGATCATTTATATATATGTATATAACCCTATACCTAACTCTTTTATTTCTGGGTGATACAAACATATACTCTGTGCAACATGTTGCGAAAAAAAATTAATAAAATTAAAAATTAATGTACATATATTTCTTTTGTTTTTGGAAAGATATACCGCTCCTTTACATTAATAGTTTCACAACTCGAAAAGTTGATTTTTGAGGAGAGAGGTTTAAAGTTTTCAATTGTCTCTTATTTAGCATATATAGAAAAATGCTATAATTTTATTGACTAAATAGTAACATGTAATATATTAAATAAACGTGACCACTTTTGAATTACGGCGTTATTTGTGAAAAATATAAATCTAATTCGCTGTCATAAGTTAAATGTGTTATTATTGCTGAAATGCAAAATGATGAGAAGATTTTAATTTTATTTTCTCCAATATCAGTGTATGGAATAACGACACATACTTATCTCGTCTGTTTATTTTTCTACGCATCAAAATGCATTTTTTACACAATATTGACAATGATATTAAGCACACAAAATCATTTTTACTCTATTTGGTCCATAAATAAAAAGTCAAACGGCAACCGGGATAGAACGATAGATCCAGTGCTAAACACAAGGACGACGACACGACACGACGTAGTGACGGCTGATTACAAAAGTTGATTTGAAGCCAGCGTCTTGAACACTTTGAAGACGGCAGCGACACATCAAACAGCAATTTCATTGCATATTTAGTTTAAAGTGAAATTATTTCTGCAAAAAATGTGAATTGGAGTCAAATGTAAGAAACAGGAAATTTACAGTTAAAGTAGCAGATTTCATATCAGAAGACCGAGCAATAAGGGCTAGTGTACCTCAGGGCAGTGTATTAGGACCAACTCTGTATATAATATATACAGCAGACATTCCAACAGATAAAAACGTATTGACATTCACTTTTGCGGATGACACAGCTCTAGTAAGCCGTAAGAAATGCCCCATCAGAGCGTCAAGAGTATTAGAGCAACATTTAACTTTTGTCAAAGCATTGGAAGTCAACTGGCGTATAAATATTAATGAGCAAAGATGCAAACATGTTACATTTTTTCTAAGACTAGAAACATGTCGGACAGTGAAAATAAACAATGTGCTAGTACCCCAATCGAATGAAGTAATTTATTTTGGGATTCACCTGGTACATGCGTAACGAAAATATCCATAAAGATCTTGATATTTCTATGGTAAAGGAGGAGATAGAGAACAGCAGAAATAAATATATTTATAAACTTCGTGAACATCCAAACCCATTGGTAAATGCCTTGGTACATTCCTGTAATCAAACACGCTTAAAAAGAAGAGATCTACCATCCGACTAGACAGCAAAGTTCTACCAAAACAGCTCAACCACACTCTTGAGCTTCTTTAGTTGTAAATAGATATAAGATTTTAATACTTATTGTTAGGCTTTGAACAAAGCAGATCCAATAAATAAAGAAATACTGGAAAAAAAGTGAAAATGGGTCGATTTATTTGTATTAAATAATCGATTGTTATTATAACTGATATATCAAAGCCATTTTACACTTCTGCTGGCAAAATAACGTCGTACTTGTTAGAACTTTGAATAATTTCACATATTAGTGACAGCTTTACAGCGGCCATTGTCGTCGGCAAAATTATAAACATTTCTAATTTGGAAACAGCGAAGACTTCAAACCTTTTGCCGCTAAGTCATGCTGTTGTCTAAAAAGCTGTGCCCATAAGAACGCGTGTATTTTAATATTTGACAGATGTCGCTCGTAGCTTGTCGTCGTCTATGTGTTCAGCACTTCGCTCAGTGGCTTTTCCACTCATAGTTCTGTGAGTAGATAATCAGTGTTTAAAAAACTGCAGTGGAAGTAGCAGAAGTCGCAATATTTGTGCTTTTTGCTGCTTCGACTGTCGGCTCGACTGTTTGCTGCTTTTGCTTTCTGTTGCTATTGCTTTCGGTGAGCTGTAGCTAGCTTCATGTGATTTTACGGTAAATTTCTGATACGTACATCTCTGTAAACCGTTTTTTTTTGTAGAAAAACCGAGTGCCCAGTTATTCTGTTTTCGGTAAAAAAGCTGTGTTTGGTTCAAAAACCGACAACTCACTTAGTCTGTTTTTGGCAAAAAAAAATGTGTTTAAATTAAATAATAAATTAAAATTTTCTGTTTTTTTTGCAAAAAAACCAGTTTTGGTAAAACCGAGTACCCACTTTGTACCAAAACAACAAACCGGTTTTTTGCCAAAAAAGCTGAAAAATGTATGTAAGTGGGTACCCAAACACCAAAAATGTGACCAAAAATCGATTTTTGTACGAGTAACAGGTTATTGTTACTTTTTGACACTGTTTTTTTTTGTGGCCCACCCGTGGCACTGTGGGTAGTCGGTTGGTGTATCGCAAACCGGTTTTTTTCAAAACTTCGACGAGTGGGTAGTCGGTTTTCGTAGAAAAACTGGTTTTTTGGCTCGGTCAGTGGTCGGTTTTGCTCGTTCATTTTTGCCCGAACAATTCTCAACCGATTTATGCCGCACACTTCTTATATCTGGAAAATACGGACATATATCTGATTTTGGGCTCAGCAAAAATCGCTACGTTTTTTTACTGAGTCCAAAATAGGATATTGTCAATCAGTTTTTGTAACAAAAAAATAAAAATTGAGCAACCATGTAAGTTATTTGACAGTTATTCTAGTTGTTGTTTTTGCTTTTCATAATTAAATCTTTATTGGGATAGGGTGGCAAAAAAATAATACGGACAAGTTATAAAAAGGCGGAAAATACGTATTAATTGTGAAAAGGGCACAATAAACAGAATTTAATTTCATATAGCTAATATATAATGTAATGTACTCATTTGAAAAAATAGTGTAATTTTAAATTTTTATGATTTATGTGATTTAGCGTCAGGTGTTTAAAAGGGACACATATTTCTATATTTGAATGCAGTAACTTGGAAAATAATTGTTGCACTATTTGAAAAAACTTAACTCCGTATGTAGGTCTGCAGCCATAAAGTGGCCATAGATGACATACAATCAATGTTTAAAAGAAAAAAATGTGTTCATATAATGTATTGTCTAAATATAGACAAATACATAAAATTGATAATGTAACAAATTTATATGAGAAGAAGGGTTATTTTGATAACTGTTTGATCTCTCCCATGTTTATTGACTGATTAAAGCGCCTAAAATCGATTTGTATTTACAATAAAAATATACACATGCATATTTACTTATGTATAAATTGTATTTTCCATTCCCAATTTTGTCTATAAATATTTCAAAATAATTAAATTATAATACTATTTAAATTACTGCTAACTTTTCGTATCATACCGCAATATCCCATTACAATGCTATTTCGAGAATCCCACTTATAGTAAAATAAATCTTCTCGTTTCAATTAAATAAAATATTTTCAAATAATTATGTTGGGTATTCATCCCTATCAAGAAGAATTAATATAATTTAATTTCGTAATACTAAATAACATCATAAAAATACCAAAAATTCGAATGGTAATAAACAATAATACACAAATTTTTGATTATGTGAAACCCTTTTTGGGGAATATGAATTAGCTCAACATAGGCGGCCATGTTGGCTTAAATGTCAAAAGTAGTTTCTGGAGGTGGGTTTTTGGAGTTTCTATACTTCTCTATACAATGATCATGATCGAAAGCAACAGCAGAACAAGAAACAAAACAATGAAAAGGATTTGTGTCTCTGCTTCGACTGCGACTTCGGTTTTTTTTCCGAAGCAGAAGTCGAAGCAAAAGCAAAGAAATGAAATTTGCCGGCAAATTTGGTTTTGGATTTGTGGTAGTTGAGAGACTCCGTCGCCGAGTCCTGGCATTCACCCCAGTGGATGAATGTCTAGATCTTTTCAAAATCTCGCAAATTTGCGCTCACGCCCCAACGGAAGGGAACAACGATTTGACCAAATGTTTTTTTTTGTGGTTTACGTGGGTGGAAAATATTTTTGGCTTAACCACTATACGGATCGGTTACTTTGTTCATTTAGCTTTAATTTGGTTTTTTGAACACCTAGATACTCGCCGAGATATCGGTCTTTAAATGGAAAAGGATCCTTTTGTCTTTGATTATCGATATCTCAGCAACCAATGATCGCACAGAAAGTTAAAGGTGGGTTTCAAGAACTTGAATGAATTCTCATTAACCACTAGCCATTGCTTTTCCGAAAAAATTGTTTTTCTTATTGTCACATGAATTTGAAAATGCAACAAAAAAAGGGCTTTTGGTGGTTTTTTGGAAAATCGAGTGCTAGATCGAAAATATTGAGGAAACCATTAATGTTAAGTGTGCCTTTCACAGTTCAATACCACAAAAACCCTACAAAAAATCAAATTAATCCAGAAAGCCGTTTTTTTCACTCGATCGAATTTTTGAAAAAATTAAAGGATCACGTTTTTTGCTCTGAAAAGCTCATAATTTAAAAAATGAGAAAAAAATCGTTTCTCCTAGCTTTTTTACATTTTTGCTCCACAAAAAGCTTAAATTTAAAACAAAAAAAAAAAAACAAGTTAAGGAAATTCAAGAAACCATCGCCCAATCATTTTTTACGCGCTGCTGTATTCCTTGATTCTACTGATGGATTAATTAGATTTTTTTGTAGGGTTTTTGTGAACATATTGAACTGTAAAAGGCACACTTAACATTTGTGGTTTCCTCAATATTTTCGATCTAGCGCTCGATTTTCCAAAAAACCACCAAAAGCCCTTTTTTTGTTGCATTTTCATATTCATGTGACAATAAGAAAAAATTGGAAAAATCCAGATGGTAGTCCAGAAAATGAATTTTAAGGGACATGTTGCAACCCATTTTTTATAGGAAGTAAGTGGTTCAGTCATAAGATCTTTGTAATTGACAGCTTTCACATTTGTTTTAACTTTCATTAGTTCTCTTATTTGCGGATCCAATAATATGCCCCCCTTAATTTTTGCTTCACTGACTCTTGGAAATTTTTGTTTCAGATACAAGAACCACCTTCCATTTCTGTCCATTGCCTTAACAAAATTCTTCATTGAACCCAATTTTATATGCAAAGGTGGTAGTAATACCTTTTTTGGAATCAACTATAGGTTCAGGGGTAACGTTTTTTTGTCCCGGAGTAAGTGCCTGACCTACTAGTCACTGCTTCTGTACATAATGACAGTCTCTCTCGCACGGCTGTCCCATTAGCAAAGGAAGAAACAATATTTCGTATATCTTAGTTGCATTCCAAGAAGAAGAGCTTTTACTTTTAGGTCTCCATAAATTGCCCAACCATATTCATGATAACAAATGTGCTCCAAAAGAATAGACGCCAATGTGCATTAAACAGAAGGTTAACTTCTGAACAGTATACAAGATCCCCTTGAGGAATGCAATTTGTGAAGTCTTTCAGCTTTTTTATGTAAAAGGTAATATTTAAATCACTTTGGAGAAGGTTCCAACCATTCAGCTTGGATGCTAAAAGTTCGGACTGCGATTTTGAAAGGCTTAGATCGCGAACTAAGTCATTAAGTTCTCTTTGTGAAATTAGATGCAGCACTGTTCAACATCCTGGTAAATCAAATAAAGGATCTGTTGTCGTTTCCTTGCGGTTTCTGTAACATCACTTGAAGAGCTAGTCGATTCTAGTTCTTCATCGAGACTCCAAGATTCTGGTGCTTTTGGAATAGGAAGTTGTTTGTGTTTGACAGGTCTTAAAGCTGATGGTAAATTATAGTACTTAATCGTATGTTTAGAATTCCAATACCTTATTCGTGAGGCAAAAGTAGCAGTCTGTAACATGGTCTTTAGGTTCTCCCCAAACCATTTGCGCTACAAAAGGCATTTTACGATTTGAACCTGTTAAGAATGTTACTCAAGTTTTACAACAGATTTGAGGGGCCCATGCTTTGTCTTGGTCCTCAACTTTAACCCTTAAATGCATGAGATTTGCTCCCAAATTGAGACTTCAGACCACTTCGTTAGGTCATTGTCAATTGAGTATAAACTTCTTCAAGATGCGGTAATTTTTAAATAACCCTTAGCATTTGTATCAAAACTGTGATACAGAATATCTGACTGAATTACGAAGCATTAATTGCTTCAAATCGCATGTACCTTGTATGGTACGCCATACATTCAAGTGTTAACACTAAAACATAGTTCGTAAGCTTTTAGCACAAGCGGAGTAAAATTATGTTTTTGCTATTTACAAGTTAGTTCTCCGCACAGATAACACAACTGTTGGCACTATTTACGCACTGCCTAGGCATTGTACCTAAAAATCTCAAAAGAGATAAAGATATGTATGTACAACTCTCACATCACTGGAAGTGAGAGCACAATATCAAACGTCAAAACCTACCAATCTTTTAACAGTTGGAATAGATTAGTAGTTTTTGACGTTTTGCAATTGGGAAACTAGAGGGGCCAGATTGAAATGTTGCCAAAAAATTATACGACAGAGACATTTTTAATAGCTTATAAGTACTTAAAACAATAAATATAAATAGAAACGCGAAATTTTAAGGTATTTGAAGAAATGTCGGGAATTCGGGAATTAATTTTCCATGGGAAATAAAAAGAAAATGTATTAATTTCCAGTTGATACGTATTAATTCACTTTATTTACCACTGAAAGAAACTCTGTTGTTTTAATATCCATAATAATATCGCTGGAGGATGGGATCATGTGTAGAAGTTCACGCAAGTGAGGAAAGTCTTTGATTGTCATTCACTTGGGAGTGTCCAG
The DNA here is from genome assembly GCF_028554725.1 of Zeugodacus cucurbitae. NCBI lineage: Eukaryota > Metazoa > Arthropoda > Insecta > Diptera > Tephritidae > Zeugodacus > Zeugodacus cucurbitae. Next base: position 27,522,563 of record NC_071669.1, read on the forward strand.
AAACGATTCTTTTCCACATGGTTCACGCAAGTTAATTCATAAACTTATGAATGGTTTCAAAAAATATATATTATTTTGCTGAATGTGATTTATTTCTTGCAAATTACATACTTAATTGAACATGTTTGTGTATTATCCTATGTGTTATATACTATTCGTTAAGTTGATAACATATCCATGTTTTGTGGCTTAGGTCTAAAGTCTAATCTTATTATTTATTGTAAACAAGTGCTTATCATGCGGCTTATCTTGCGGCCTATGCATGTCTTGTATTCAGATATGAGTTCAAAGTCTTGTTTTGATACTCTTGTTTATTTGATTAGGCAGAGCTGGCTTTACCAGCGTTTCACATATACTTGTGTATAAATGTTGTTGATACTGGTATTAACTCGCAGCTCACGACTTCCGGTTTTAGACCAAGTATCCTCTGGGTAGCCAACAGACATCCGTTTGAAGGCGAGCTAAAGTGAGAAGGCGAAGCCCGCTTCTGCGGTTGTTCCCTTTTGATGACGACCCCTGCAAACGTTTTAAGGATAATGATTTAAGGGCATGCACTTGGAATGCTTGGGTAAAGAAGGCGTCTTTGGCACAACAGTCGGAAAATTCAGCCTCCATGACGAAACATTGCCAAACGGCCTGAGGCTGATTGACTTCGCTGGGACCCGAAATATGGTCGTCTGTAGTATCAGATTCCAACATAAGAAAATACATCAAGCTACTGGGCTGTCTCCTGATCGAAAAACGAGTAACCAAATCGATCACGTTGTGATAGACGGAAGACATGTATCCAGTGTTTTAGACGTGCGTACGCTCCGAGGACCAAATATAGACTCGGGCAAAGAACGCCTGTCAACAAACACAAGGAAGGTTCGACGTCGAAAAGCTGCAATCGCAACAGACAGCCACGAAATACTCTACTCGACTTGCACTCCTGTTCTCTGAGAGCACTCATCAGCATCTCGGTATAAGGGAACTGTGGAACGGCATTTCAAACTCACTGCGTACCGCTGCAACCGAAACCATTGGCTTTCGGAAAACTCAAAAAAACAGCTGGTACGATGAGGAATGCCGTCTCGCAGCGGAGAGAAAACAGACTGCCTACCTCGCAACGTTGCAAACGACCACAAGGGGAAGCGAGACGCATCTGCAGACAAAAAAAGAAAGAGGCCGAAATGCGTGAGTACGAAGAGCTTCAGAAGCTGGCAGACAGAGGTACTGCTCGAAAATTTTATGAAAAACTTAAGCGACTTAAAGAAGGTTTCAAGACCGGAGCATCCTCATGTAAAGACCAAGGTGGTAATGTGGTAACCGATGTCTAGGGCATACTGTGATTATGGAGGGAACACTTCTCCGACCTGCTGAATGGCAGTGAAAGTACAACACCAGGGGTTGGCGAACTCGATTCCCCAACCGATGACGATGGAACAGATGTTCCATTACCCGACCATGAAGAAATTTTAATAGCAATTATCCGCTTGAAGAACAACAAAGCAGCGGCCAATAGATTACCGGCTGAGCTATTCAAATATGGCGGCGAAGAACTGATAAGCTGCATGCATCAGCTTCTTTGCAAAATATGGTCGGAAGAAAGCATGCCTGACGACTGGAATCTCAGTGTGCTCTGCCCAATCCATAAAAAGGGAGATCCCACAATCTGCGCCAATTACCGTGGGATAGGCCTCCTAAATATCGCATACAAGGTTCCATCGAGCGTACTGTGTGAAAGACTAAAGCCCACCGTCAACAAACTGATTGGACCTTATCAGTGTGGCTTTAAACCTGGAAAATCGACAACTGACCAGATATTCACTATGCGCCAAATCTTGGAGAAGACCCGTGAAAACGAAATCGACACACACCACATTTTTGTCGATTTTAAAACTGCATTCGACAGCACGAAAAGGCGATGCCTTTACGCCCCGATGTCTGAATTTGGTATCCCCGCAAAACTAATACGGCTGTGTAAGTTGACGTTGAGAATGAGCAACTCCAAAAGCTCCGTCATGATTGGGAAGGACCTCTCCGAGCCGTTTGATACCAAACGAGGTTTCAGACAAGGTGACTCACTATCGTGCGACTTCTTTAACTTAATGTTGGAGAAAATTATATGAGCTGCAGAGCTAAATAGAGAAGGTACAATCTTCTACAAGAGTGTACAGGTCCTGGCGTACGCCAATGATATTGTTATCATCGGAAGCAACAACCGCGCCGTTAGTTCTGCTTTTTCCCGCCTGGATAACGAAGCGAAGCGAATGGGTCTGGAGGTGAATGAGGACAAGACGAAATATATACTGTCATCAAACAAACAGTCAGCGCACTCGCGTCTTGGCTCCCACGTCACTGTTGACAGCCATAACTTTGAAGTAGTAGATAATTTCGTATATCTTGGAACCAGCATCAACAACACGAACAACGTCAGCCTCGAAATCCAGCGCAGAATCACTCTTGCCAACAGGTGCTACTTTGGACTCAGTAGGCAATTGAACAGTAAAGTCCTCTCTCGACGAACCAAAATCAAACTCTACAAGTCGCTTATCATTCCCGTCCTGCTTTATGGTGCAGAAGCTTGGACGATGTCAACATCAGATGAGACGACACTAGGAGTTTTCGCTACACTAGGAAAATTTTGTGCAAGATTTATGGTCCTCAGAACATTGGCAACGGCGAATACCGCAGGCGATGGAACGATGAGCTGTACGAGTTATACGACGACATTGACATAGTTCAGCGAATAAAAAGACAGTGGCTACGCTGGCTAGGTCATGTTGCCCGAATGGACGAAAACACTCCAGCCCTGAAAGTGTTCGATGCAGTACCCGCCAGAGGAAGCCAAGGAAGGGGAAGGCCTCCACTCCGTTGGAGGAACCAGGTGGAGAGCAACCTGGTTACACTTGGGATCTCCAACTGGCCCCGAACTGCGAAGGAGAGAGAGAAGTGGCGTACTATCGTCAATTCAGCTATAACCGGCTAAACGGTTGCAACGCCAATCACATACATACATACATACAATAATGTCGCTAACCGAGATTTAAATAGTTATAATTTTATTAATCGTAAAGTATGTAAAAAATATTAAACGTAGTAAATGTTGGGTATTTTAATTTAAATGCCCAAAAACTAGTATTTTGTCTGATTTGGTAACAATGCAAAATGTTATAAAAAACGTAAATTTTGAGGCGCTCTCCTACCGGAATTAGTTGGACATCCCTTTATCCCTGTTTACATCCTTGTTAAAATGAAGTCTGTGTGATTTCACAACTATAAGAGCATAAATAAAACAAGAAACAAGTAAGGAAGGGCTAAGTTCGGGTGTAACCGAACATTTTATACTCTCGCAATTTATTTATTTAACTTTATTTATATTATATAATACACAATTTGACCCACATATTCGTCACATATATTGTATAAAGTCCATTGAAAGTTGGAAACCATAATATTAGGTTAGAAGCACCGAGGTCCTCATCTTCGATTAATGGGGCCTTAAAACCTGTGGTCCGATTTCGGCGATTTTTAGAATGGGGCTGCCACACTATAAAGGTAGTATTTGTGCAAAGTTCTGCATCGACATCTTCACTAGTGCTCACTTTATATATTGTAATGTAAATGATTCAGATCGACTTCAAAGTTCTGGTATATAGGAAGTAGGTGTTGTTGTGAAGCGATTTGGCCTATTTTCACAACATATCATTGGGATGTAATTCATTGAAATTGATCATTGAAATCGGTCAAGTAGTTCCTGAGATATGGTTTTTGACCCATAAGTGGGCGACGCCACGCCCATTTTCCATTTTGTAAAAATATCTGAGTGCAGCTTTCATCTGCCATTTCTTATGTGAAATTTAGTGTTTCTGACGTTTTTCGTTAGTGAGTTAACCCACTTTTTGTAATTTTCAACCTAACTTTTGTATGGGAGGTGGGCGTGGTTATGATCCGATTTCTTTCACTTTTGGACTGTATTAGGAAGTGGCTAAAAAAAAACGACTGCAGAAAGTTTGGTTTATCTAGCTCCATTGGTTTGCGAGTTATGTACAAAAAACTTAGTAGGGGGCGGGGCCACGCCCACTTCCCAAAAAAATTACATCCAAATATGCCCCTTCATAGTGCGATCCTTCATACCAAATTTTATTTCCATAGCTTTAGTTATGGCTTAGTTATGGCACTTTATGTGTTTTCGGTTTTCGCCATTTTTTGTCCGTGGCAGTGGTCCGATTTTGCTCATTTTCGAAAGCAACCTTCCTATGGTGCCGAGAAATAAGTGTGCCAAGTTTCATCAAGATATCTTATTTTTTAACAGCTTGCACAGACGGACGGACGGACGGACGGACGGACAGACAGACATTCGGATTTGAACTCCACTCTTCACCCTGATCACTTTGGTATATATAACCCTATATCTAACTCGTTTAGTTTTGGGTGTTACAAACAACCGTTATGTGAACAAAACTATAATACTCTCTTTAGCAACATTTGTTGCGAGAGTATAAAAACGTTGGCTTCGGCTGTACCGAAGCTAATATACCCTTCACAGGTGCATTTCTTTTAAGCAAATCTAAAGACATAAGAAAAAGTAAATAAAAAAAAGAAAACATTTTACTAATTAAGATTCAATTATTTTTATGAACAATAACTCACACCAAATTTCGTTAAGATATGTAGTAAAATGCGGAAGTTTTCCATACAAGCCCTTGATTCCGATCGGTCAGTTTGTATGGCAGCTATATGATATAATGGTCCGATATCGACAGTTCCGACAAATGAGCAGCTTCTTGAAGAGAAAATAAGATCTGCATAATTTTAAAACAATATCTTAAAAACTGAAACTAGTTCGTATATATACAGACAGGCAGACAGACGGACATGGCTAAATCGACTCACTTCAACATACTGATCATTTATATACATATATACTTTATAGGGCCTCCGACGCATCCTTCTGGGTGTTACAAACATCGTGACAAACTTAATATACCCTGTTCAGGGTATAAAAATGAAAATGAGACAGCATTAAAGATAGCGCTAACAAAGAATGATAAAGTAAGCAATTAACGTGAGTTAATTGATGGATGGATAGAATTAAAATATCACATGTATGGATGTAGTTAAACTCCATATGAGGCTTAAGTAAAATAAAGCCAGGTTGCATTTAATTATTCTTTTTCAAATTTCACAATTTTTGTTCATATTTTTAGTTCGAATATGTATATTTATACTCTCTCAACAAAAGTTGCTAAAGAGAGTATTATAGTTTTGTTAACATAACGGTTGTTTGTAACACCCAAAACTAAACGAGTTAGATATAGGGTTATACTTATGTACCAAAGTGATCAGGGTGAAGAGTGGAGTTCAAATCCGAATGTCCGTCCGTCCGTCCGTCTGTGCAAGCTGTAACTTGAGTAAAAATTAAGATATCTTGATGAAACTTGGCACACTTATTTCTTGGCACCATAGGAAGGTTGCCTTCGAAAAGCAAAATCGGTCCACTGCCACGCCCACAAAATGGCGAAAACCGAAAACACATAAAGTGCCATAACTAAGCCATAAATAAAGCTATGGAAATAAAATTTGGTATGAAGGATCGCACTATGAAGGGGCATATTTGGATGTAATTTTTTTGGGAAGTGGGCGTGGCCCCGCCCCCTACTAAGTTTTTTGTACATAACTCGCAAACCAATATAACTCGCTATATATGTAAATATATATTTTGAACTGCTACTGCAAAAAATTTTTTGAAGTGAAAACTTCTTATGGCGCGTTAGGCACTTTTGTGGGTGAGCATTTTCAGCCGTTTTCGCGACAGATGAGATTTTACACAGATATACACCAGATTGAGTACTAATGAAATTAGGGCACCAACTTTTGAGCCAAACAAATTAGTGCAAATGAGTACTAATACTAATATCAAAAATTACTAAGACTCATTTCCACGAAACCAAAAAAAAACTCATAGTATTTCTACACTTATATGTGCCGTCAATTTCAACTCAAACGAGTGTATAGTAACAATTTGATTTTACTCACTTATTCATTGGTCACGATGAAAATAAACTTGTATGAGTTCGGTACACTGATCGGAACGAGTGGAATTGTGACTTCGTAGCTGAGCACGAAAGTTGAGATACCCAGTGAGAATTTTGTCACCTTAATTTTTTCATTATTTCATGGAATATGCATTTTCGTGCGTCTTTATTCATTTTCAATATATTAATATTAAAAGAAATATATTAGAACCAGAAAGTATTAAATTTACTGTCATTAAATAATATAGAACATTAAATGTAATACACAATATCAACGAACACACGGCGGCACAGACTTAGTCAGTTTTACTTTGATTATATTCGTATTACTTTATTCATTCAGCTATACTCTTGGTGTTTTTTGGTGGTATGGGTCATTTTGGTTTAGCTTGACTGAATTATTGTCTCATGAGACAATTGAGCACTTCAACGAAACGTATCAAGAGAAACTTACTGATTATGCATACTCTCGCTTTGTGTGCAGTGCGTAAATGTGTTTTAGTGGATATTAGTGTTTGATGAGTTTTGACTTATATGCACTAATACTATTTTGATTGTTACTCAACCAATGACTCAAAAAATGGACTAATTGCAGTTCTCTAATATATACCGCGTGTATTCTTATAATATATGTATCAGAGAACGGCTTCCGTTGAGCCCAAAAATGTTCATGCACGAACAATATCCGAACTATCTGCCCATTCGGCTCAAGCGCTCAAAATGGCATTCGTGAATGTTTTTTTCGGTTCAACAATGATCGTATTGAATGAAAACAAAAACACAAAAGAGCAAACTCAACGCCTATGAGCAAACTTAACGCATATGAATAAACTCACTGTGCCTCGTATTAATTTCAAGAACTGCAAAACTCACTTGTCAATTCCAATCACTGAGCGAAAGTGAGCTAAACATTTCGTGAAGTGAGCAAAGCATTTCGGACCGAAGGCTCACATTGTACGCGAATGAGCGGTTCGGCAACATGAGCTGATTTTTACTCAACACTGTGTTTTGCTTAGTGATTGGAATTGAATAGAAACTTTTGCGTATGAGCTGATTCAAGGAAAAAGTGAGTTTTGCAGTTCTCTAAACTACTAAACGTAGTCTTTGCATGGGAATTCGTTCGTGACCTCGCGACAGACAATATTGAGAGTTTTTTATAGTTATTTTATAAATGAATATTAAATGGAAAATTTATTTATTTAAATATTTCATTTGACATTTATTGATTTAATTTCTACAAAAAAAGGGTTATCTATTTTTTCATTCAATTGTCAAAGCTTACGACGACATGTACATGACTTATCAGTTGATGCTCTTGTTGAGAAAATGAGTGTGTTAATATTATCAGAAACTCATGTGAGTCACGAAGAAACCATTGACATTCCAAATTTCAACTTTATAGCAAGTTTCAAAAGAGACAATCGTCCAGCAGGTGGGGTGGCTATTTATCATCGGTCCGATGATACTATGGCCACATTTTCTACAGATCATATGGAAGTGCATGCGAGATATATGTTCCAGTATGTTTAGCACTAATGTTTCGAATATTGGTGATGTATGTATTTCCCAATGCCATTCTAATGGAGAAACAATAATAATGGCTGCCGTTTATATTTCACCAAAACAGTCTTTACAAGCAATACGAGAGTTCTTGTATTCAAATTTATTAATTTATTCTAAAGCTATTTGTGATAAAAAGTAATAGAAGATTTGATAATTATCCTATGATTTTGAGTGGAGATTTCAACATAAACTTTGCAGATGTCAAAAATCAATTATTGATTGAATTTTTATATGAAGAATTTGATTTAACCGATGTCCAATGATCGCAATCTTAGCGCAACAAAATACAAAACTACTATTGATGCAGTATTCACAAGATATATAAATAGATTTATATATCGAAATTGTTCATTTCATATTTTAGTTACCATAGAAGTTTTTGTCCTTCACCCTACCGGCTACTTTATAACCGATCAGCTTTTATACATTTATGTTTTTGCTTTTCATAATAAGTTGGTAAGTTTCATCAGCCGATATTTTGTATATATTTCCAGTAGCGACATCTACCGTAGATTTTTTTTGTACGGTAAATCGACCTTAATCAGCGTTTTAATCGAGCAGAGGCCGGTTAATTGGTCATTTAGTTGCTGTGTGAAATGGCTATTAGACAAGGGGTTATACATATTATATATCAAAATGATCAGGATGACGAGACGAGTTGAAATCCGGATGGCTATCTGTCCGTCCGTCCGTCTGTCCGTCTATCCATGCAACGGATAACTTGAGTAAAAACTGAGATATTTTGACGAAACTTGGTACATGTTCCCTGTGACCGTTGGCGGGTTGTTATTGAAAATATGATAAACTATTGGACCATTGCCACGCCCACTAATCTATGAAGTGTCATAACTTAGCCTTAAATAAAGTTATAAAATTTGGCATAAAGGATCGCACTAGAAATGGGCATATTTAGATGTAATTTGTTTGGGAAAGTGGGTGCGGCCCCTCCTCCATCGCTAACACCAAACAAACTCGAAATTATTGCTTTTATAAGTTGCATTTGTACGGACAATTGGCCAATGAACACTTCATCATATTTTATTAGCTTAAAAATAACATCAAACATTGTTCGACTGACAAGCACAATTTGTCTAAACCAGTTGTCATCCAAATACGGCAAAACGATTCTTAACAAATTCTTACGATTTTGGAACAGAATGATGAATACATGGGCACATACATACATATACATATATAAAATATTTAGACACTGCAATTGCATGGGCAAAGCTATCCTTCATTTCATGTTCTTTTTTATATTGGTTATCTAGGATACGGTTTGAATTTAGTATTGAACACTCAAAATAAAAGCAATTAGATTACAGTTATTTTTTCCAAAAAGCTCCATCATTTGTAAGGATTTTTAACAACAAAACAGCTGATCGATAAAAAGCATTTACAGAAATACTTTTTACAAATAATGTGGTTTATGTAATAATTGTGGAACCATAGTCGTTCTGACCGACATTTTGGGTTTTCGATGTGTTTTCATTGAAAATTCACAAATTTATTTGTTTGTTTACATTTTGAGCAACGAAAATGGCATGTTTTATAATATTTAATATTTGCTTATAATTATTATTAATGATCGTGTTTTATAGAATCACGGCAAGACAATTTTAATAATGAAGGTATTGGCTTTGAAAAGCCAGATAAATACCTTGCGCAACGATGATTCTTCAAGAGAATTGATGGAGACTCTTACTACCCAGCACCTTTGCCTTGCAAAAAAGATAGAAGAGGTGAACAAACAACGTTTAATCCTATTAGGTATAGTAAAGGAACTTGGGACGCCGATTAAATCATGTTGGACAAAAGTTTGTAAAGGTTTTTACTGATGCACTTGTTTTTAATTAAATATAATTAATTCCAGCAACGTAAGAATAATTTTTGGGAACATAATTGCTATTGAAATGGATCTGTGTTTTTTAAAGAAAACTTCCGTTAATTTAATGAATTATGCGACATCCTTCGGCCTTAATTAATTAATTTCACGCGAAGAGCGCGCACCTTATTTTGCCACAATTCAATTAGGAGCGCTTCCTCCCTCTCACCCAAGGAATTTCTTATTTTTCTACATTCTTTTTTTAAATGTAAACAAATATCAGCTGACAATTAGGGGATGGCAAAATATGTCTTCCAATTATATCGACTAAACTAGAGCAGACATCGATTATAATGAGTGGAATGTAAGTTTTCAAGAAGTTTTCAGCGAAAACTGAGATTTCCCATTTTTTCAATGAAAACACAGTTTTCATGTCGGTCCGAACGTAGTATTATACCGTTTTGTGATTAAATCTATCAATGGAAGCACAAACTATTCAAGCACTGCTTCATGCTGCCAACTAAAAATACACGAATTAACTAATAGATTGTCCCGAATAGAAACAACTCCTCGTGTGGAGGAATTTCAACTAGTGATAACTCTATCTGGTATTACGTGCGACGAATCCTTGGATTTAGTTAAAATTATGCCAGAATTTATTGGACATCAAGCGCGTTACGTAGCTACTCACAAGCAGCTCACACCGCATTCAAAGTCTTTGAAGGGAGCTCACGACACTATCAAGCCTTGGGCATAATTAGGAATAAAATTATGGTAATATGCTCATTTAATACGGTGATAAATTTACACGCGATAATTGCGAGACTAGATTTCAAATATTTTGACAAAAAAGCGATCTATTTGATCGAACAAGAGCTTTCAATGCTCAGTCAAGGTCGTCATCAGTTGTACTATGATGTGATCGGACGTAAATTAACTATGCTAATAAAAAAAACTACAATTACCCATAGTGACAACAAACCACTTATTGAGTCCCTTTGTAAGAAATATCGCGAATATTCGCATCGTGTATTTATTTCTGGTCCTATTATGTGACATGATATTTTCTAATTATCTAAGCTCCGCCTAGACCTAGCTCAAGAGTTGGATGCAAATGGAGCTAGAATGATCAAAATGACTTTCATGAACTCATTTGGGAGAAATAACTCCCCACCTAATCCCAATAATTACCAATATTCCCCACAGTACCGTAAAATCACCAATGAACCACTACCGCAACGACCAGTGCCGGTGAATATTGACCAGGATGGCGAATATTGCGAATCAAATAAATATAAGAATAATTATAAAGAATATGAAAATTATAATTGCAACAACCAGGTTGCAGACTATAATAAAGTTTCAATTAAACTCAATGACGAAATTAATTTTTTAGGACCAAATCCCTCTTGACCTATATTAGCAGAACACTTGGGGAAAGAGGTTTAAAATTTTTAATCGACACGGGAGACGCGAATTTTCACGGTACTGAATTGGTAGAACGTTATTGTACAATTAATATTTTTAACACAAACTCAAAATTCTTTATACTAAATAGCCTGTTCTTAAAGAAATATACGGCAATATTGACATGAAACTAGGAATTTTAAGATATAACGGAGGACAAGCAAAATTTTCGTATTATCGTTGCCCCGATATTAATAAACTTAATATACACATTTTTCAACGGCATGCAGGAGTATTTGCTGACCCTGATGAAGCTTTGCCCTATAATACAAATATAGTAGCCACAATTAGATCCGTAGATAGCCTTCCGGTATATTCTACAAGTTATCCATACCCTATCGCAGCGGCAGAACACATAAATTTCTAACTTACTACATGACGGAATATTATGACAGTCGCCATGCAACAATCATATTTGGGTTGTAGATAAAACAGGACAAGAAAAAATCACGACTTGTAATAGACTTTAGAAAACTAAATAGTAAAACAATAAGTGACAGATACCCAATTCCAGACACAACAATAATACTATCAAATATGGGAAACTCTACTTTCTTTTCAACGATCGATTTAAAGTCAGGCTTCCATTTAAAGTCAGACAACTTTCTCAGTCAACAATGAAAAGTATGAGTTCTGCAGACTATCATTTGGCCTTAAAAATGCTCCCAGCATTTTTCAAAGAGACATTGCCGACATTTTGAGGAAAGGAATTGGAAAAACATGTCATGCTTACATCGATGATGTAATAATATTTTTCAAGACAGCTACGGAACACAGAAGAGACACTGATAAAATTCTTACTAAATTATTTAACGATAACATGCGAGTTACATAAAAGAATAACTTTCAACAAAAATACTTGTTCAAAATTTTTCTTTTTGTTCTAATTAATTATATGTAAAAGTCTGAATTCAAATAATGAAAAAATAAATGAAAAATGTGAGTTTGAAAAATGGAATCATTCCAACTGATTGTCTGAAATATAAAAATTCGGAAATAAAATTTAAAATTCGATCGGAGCACGGAGTTAAATATAAAAGTGGCGTAGACGGTAATCCTTGAAAAAAAAAAAAACAAGTAAAAAAAGCCTAAGTTCGGGTGCAACCGAACATTTTATACTCTCGCAATTTATTGATATATTTTTATTAAGATAACACACAATTTGACCCAATTGGAAAATTCTATAATTAGGTATATGAGAGATAGTGGATTTTAACCATTTCTGGTACAGAGACACACTATTAGAAGAAAAAGATTTCCTCTGAAATTACAATGGGACACTGAATTCTTCATATTCGATATTCGGGGCTTTGAAAAGTTATAGTCCGATTTCGACAATTTTCGGTGAACAATTACAATGGGACACTGAATTCTTCATATTCGATATTCGGGGCTTTGAAAAGTTATAGTACGATTTCGACAATTTTTCACAAGTGCTGTGGCATCACTTGTAGTATGTGTGTAAAGTTTTATTTCGCTATATTCATTGGTTCCTTATGTTTATATTATAAAGTGAAGGAATAAGATGGAATTCAAAAGTGTCAAGAAAATATTATATACCGAATTTCATTCGAATCGGTCGGTAGTTCCTGAGATATGATTTTTGACCCATAAGTGGGCAATGCCACGCCCATTTTCCATTTTGAAAAAAAATCTGAGTGCAGCTTCCTTCTGCAATTCCGTCTGTAAAATTTAGTGGGGAGGTGGGCGTGGTTATTATCCGATTTCAACTATTTTCATGGTGTGTGGTGGGGTACGTAAGAAAACCGACTGCAGAAAGTTTGGTTTATATAGCTTTATTGGTTTGCGAGATATATACAAATAACCGATTTGGGGGCGGGCCACGCCCACTTCCACAAAAAAGTTACATCCACATATGCCCCTTTCTAGTGCGATCCTTTATTCCAAATTTTACTTTTATAACTTTATTTATAGCTTAGTTATGACACTTTATGTGTTTTTGGTTTTCGCCATTTTGTGGGCGTGGCAATGTTCAGATTATTCGAAAACAACCCTCTCTGAGTTTTAAATGTTACAAACAATCGTTATGTGAACAAAACTATTATACTCTCGTAGCAACTTTGTTGCGAGAGTATAAAAAGAATCTATAATTCCCAAAACCATCGTGCGAAATTGTGGCCAACTTAGAAAGTTGATCAGACCCTCCAGGATATAACATAAAATAATTGTGTGCAATGAAAAACGACCTTAACATTAAGAAGTAAGGAAAGGCTAAGTTCGGGTGTAACGGAACATTTTATACTCTCGCAATTTATTGAAGAAATTTTTTAAGATAACACACAAATTTACCCATAAATTCGGCATATAATTTAGTATGTATGTATGTGATTGGCGTTGCAACCGTTTAGCCGGTTATAGCCGAATCGACGATAGTGCGTCACCTCTCTCTCTCCTTCGCAGTTCGGCGCCAGTTGGTGATCCCAAGTGTAACCAGGTCGCTCTCCACCTGGTCCCTCCAACGGAGTGGAGGCCTTCCCCTTCCTCGGCTTTCTCCGGCGGGTACTGCATCGAACACTTTCAGGGCTGGAGTGTTTTCGTCCATTCGGACAACATGACCTAGCCAGCGTAGCCGCTGTCTTTTTATTCGCTGAACTATGTCAATGTCGTCGTAAAACTCGTAAAGCTCATCGTTCCATCGTCTGCGGTATTCGCCGTTGCCAATGTTCTGAGGACCATAAATCTTACGCAAAATTTTCCTCTCGAAAACTCCTAGTGTCGTCTCATCTGATGTTGACATCGTCCAAGCTTCTGCACCGTAAAGCAGGACGGGAATGATAAGCGACTTGTAGAGCTTGATTTTGGTTCGTCGAGAGAGGACTTTACTGTTCAATTGCCTACTCAGTCCAAAGTAGCACCTGTTGGCAAGAGTTATTCTGCGCTGGATTTCGAGGCTGACATTGTTCGTGTTGTTGATGCTGGTTCCCAGGTATACGAAATTATCTACGACCTCGAAGTTATGACTGTCAACAGTGACGTGGAGGCCAAGACGCGAATGCGCCGACTGTTTGCTTGATAACAGGAGATATTTCGTCTTGTCCTCATTCACCTCCAGACCCATTCGCTTCGCCTCCTTATCCATGCGGGAAAAAGCAGAACAAACGGCGCGGTTGTTGCTTCCGATGATATCAATATCATCGGTGTACGCCAGCCGCTGTACACTCTTGTAGAAGATTGTACCTTCTCGGTTTAGCTCTGCAGCTCTTATAATTTTTTCGGTTTTCGCCATTTTGTGGGCGTAGCAGTGCACAGTGGTTAGGCTTATATGAAGGCGCGGTCATAAATACTTCCCATTGAGATATCGCTATGGAATTTTCACAAAAAGAAAAAAAAATTTCAGAAAAATGTTTTAAATATATATTAAAAAAAATGGCCCCATCGGACTACTAGGTAATATAGCTTCCCATTGAGATATCGCTTTGGAATTTTCACAAAAAGAAAAAAAAAATGTCAGAAAAATATTTTAAATATATATTAAAAAATTGGCCCCATCGGACTACTAGGTCCTATAGCTCCCATAGAACAGTAATTGCCATTATATGGCAATGATGCTCAAAAATACTTCCCATGGTCATGGTTGGAGCGTCAAAACTTTCAGTAAGGCTTAGTAAAAAAATTTAAGAAAGCGATAAACAAGCTGAACATGACTTGTCGTTATAGTTTCCCCCATCCAACCCCCACAATCAACCTATAAGAATAATATCATATTGTTACGTATCAAGATATTCAGCACATCTTATTATTATATCCCTTACGTTTACACATCTTATTATCATACTCCTACGTTTTACAACACTTAATCCTTAACTCTACACTTATTTTCTCTACTACTCCATCCTCCATTCGCTAGTAAGATCTAGAATGTAAGCTTTTCATGCAAGAATGATAGAAGACAAGATTACGACAGGCGTTTACAGTTAGTTATTTTGAGTTTTGAGTTCCTGTTGAGTGACAAGTTTCACGACCAAGAACACGCGAGCAAAACAAAATTACACGGTGGTACAAAACAATAAAACCAAAACAAAGAGCTTAAGTCAAGGCTTGTGCTTAATTATTATTTAAAATTTTAAGTGAAAAATGTATTAATTTGAAAAAGAAGTCCGCAATGGCGGATTTAAACAACAATAGTACCAAAAAAGTCGTCTATAAAGATTTTTTTCTCACTTTTCCAACCAACAAAAAAGTTGGTAAAATGGCGAACTTTTTGTAACAAAACATATAATTTTAATTATAAATATGCATGATTATATAAGATCATTTTATAAATGAAGATTTTAAGAATTACGTTCATCGTGATATTTTATCTGCACATTATTCAATTTGGTTCACTATGTTTCACATTTCCGTTTTCCATTTGACAATTCTTCTGTTGCCTATTCCCATTCGTTGGTCGTGAACGCTCAGCCTGTCGTAATCTTGTCTTCTATCATTCTTGCTTTTCATGTATCTGTAACGCAGTTCTTATTTGGAATTGACCGAATAAAGAGCCATTTCATATCTATATAAAACCGAGTGGGGTTGCACTCCGGGAGTGCAGACAGAAGTGAAAACTTGAACTTATGGCACTTTGGGCACTTTTTTCGGTGAGCTACAATAGATCTGTGGTAACTAAAGTATGAAATGAACAATTTTGATTTGAATCTATTTATATATCTTGTGAATACTGCATCAATAGTAGTTTAGTATATTGTTGTGCTAAGATTGCGATCATTGGACATCGTTAAATCAAATTCTTCATATAAAAATTCAATTAATGATTGATTTTTGACATCTGCAAAGTTTATGTTGAAATCTCCACTCAAAATCATAGGATAATGATCAAAACTTCTATTAATTTTCACCGTACATAGGGCGGAAGCAGCTTTAGAATAAATGAATAAATTGGAATACAAGAACTCTCGTATTGCTTGTAAAGACTGCCATTAGAATGGCATTGGGAAATACATATATCACCAATATTAGAAACATTAGTGCTAAACATACTGGAACATATATCTCGCATGCACTTCCATATGAGCTGTAGAAAATGTGGTCATAGTATCATCGGACCGATGATAAATAGCCACCCCACCTGCTGGACGATTGTCTCTTTAGAAACTTGCTATAAAGTTGAAATTTGGATTGTCAATGGTTTCTTCGTTACTCACATGCGTTTCTGATAATATTAACACACTCATTTTCTCAACAAGAGCATCAACTGATAGGTCATGTACATGTCGTCGTAAGCTTTGAGAATTGAATGAAAAAAAAATAACCCTTTTTTTGTAGAAATTAAATCAATAAATGTCAAATGAAATATTTATATAAATTAATTTTCCATTTAATATTCATTTATAAAATAAATATAACAAACTCTCAATATTGTCTGTCGCGAGGGAACGAACGAATTCCCATGCAAAGACTGCGTATAGTATACATACATATATTATAAGAATACACGCGGTGTATATCAGAGAACTGAAATTATTCCATTTTTTGAGTCATTGGTTGAGTAACAAAAAAAATTGTGCATTTATGTAAGTCAAAACTCTTCAAACACTAATATCCACTAAAACACATTTACGCACTGCACATAAAGCGAGAGTATGAATAATGAGTAAGTTTCTCTTGATACGTTTCGTTGAAGTGCTCAATTGCCTCATGAGACAATAATTCAATCAAGCTAAACCAAAATGAGCCATACCCCCAAAAAACACCGAGAGTATAGCTGAATGAATAAAGTAATACGAATATGATCAAAGTAAAACTGACGAAGTCTGTGCCGCCGCTAGGCAAATGTGGCCTGTGGGAATTGACTAACGATGTGTTTTGTTCGTTGATATGGTGTATTACATTTAATGTTTTAAGTTATTTAATGACAGTAAAGTTAATCCTTTTAGGTTCTAATATATTGCTTTTAATATTAATATATTGAAAATGAATAGAGACGCACGAAAATGCATATTCAATGAAATAATGAAAAATTTAATGTCACAAAATTCTCACTGGATATCTTAACTTTCGTGCTCAGCTACGAAGTCACAATTCCACTCATTCAAGTTTATTTCCATCGTGACCAATGAATAAGTGAGTAAAATCAAATTGTTACTATACACTCGTTTGAGTCATAAATTGACGGCACATATATAAGAAGTTTTCAGTTCAAAAATCATGTAAGAAAAAAGCAAATTATCAACCAATTGAGTACAGTTCATTTTTTCACAGCCATTCAACAGCCATTATAATTAGAACAAAAACTTATAATGTACCCTCTAGTAAACCGTACACAGATTGATATAAAAACGATTTAACCTTCTTTCCAAGCTTTCTGAGCCCAATTATGATGAGTTTGAACTTGAAAATAGTTAATTCAAAGGGCATTATTATTTTGACGATTGCAAATACATCCGCAACTTTCCGCACCTAACCTTAACACTTTTATTACCTTAAGACTCTGCTAAATACTATATAAAATATAATTAAAGGGGTATCGCGGGGGAACATAGGTGATATAAAACACTAATTTCACTAAAAACACAAATCACGTTAGACTTAATTAAGTTCACAAGTTAAAATAAATACTTTTAGCTTCAAAATCCATTAAAAATATCTTGCTTCGTTAACCTGAACAATTACCAGAACAAATGGAAGTTCGTTGTTGCTGCGAAATTAAAAAAAAAAATTCTGATGGGCTTTAAAAAAAATTCAGTTGTTCATGCAATTAACTCTATTTTTAGAAAGTACCGTTAGATTTTTAGGAAAACCTGGTTTGCAAGTGTGGACAATTTAGAGGCCATCGGTATACATTTTGTCAAAAAATCGTGAGATGGATTTTTTGATTTTTGACCTTTGGTGAACCACTGTGCAGTGGTTCGATTTTGCCCATTTTCGAAAGCAACCCTCTCAGGGTCCCAAGCAACGTGTGTTCCAAGTTTCATAAATATCTCAATTTTTACTCAAGTTATCCGTTACACGGACGGACGGACAGACAGACATTGGGATTTCGACTCGTCTCGTCACCCTGATCATTTTGAGATATAAACCCTATATCTAACTCGTTTAGTTTTATGACTTACAAACAACCGTTATGTGAACAAAACTATAATACTCTCTTAGCAACTTTTGTTTGACTTTGTTTGTTCTTTCTAACAGTGTGCAAAAAATCAGGCACAGCCCTCTATCCTCCATGTACCACATATTCGGACTTTCAAACTTCCGGTGGACTTTATACCGTATATATCGGTGAGTACGTGAGCTATCTTAGCAAAATTAAGTGAACATATAATATTGGATGTAGTGTAGCTTGGTGGCAAAAATAGTTAAAATAGGTTCAGGAATAATCCCAGTCCCCATATCCTATATATAATGATTTTTGTTTTCTAGTGGACTTTATTCCGAATATGTGGGTCCAATTGTGTATTCTTTTAATAAAATTCAATAATTATATTGCGGGAGTATATAATGTTCGGTTACACCCAAACTTAGCCCTTCCTTACTTGTTGTTGTAGATTTTAAAATGGATATGCAAAGTTTTTACGGTAAAAAGTTAAGGAACCTTTCTGTGGTCAACGAATATGTTGGATCAAGTGATCCTTGATTGATACATATTAACCATTGCATACCAATGCTCTAGGCGGGAAGGAAGTAAGAGGGATGTCCATCAGCCAAAGTAAACCGTGGAATACAACTCGAGAATGGGTGGAGTTGACCTCTACGACCAAGCTTTGCATGCTTACCCTATAAAGTTTCGGGGAAAGAAATGGTGGTTGCCTCTTTTCACATCAAAACGAATCCCGAACCACAGGTGCAGGGAGTGTCACCAAAGAATTCGGTGGATTTGTGAGCTATAGCACTTTGCGCGGAGCGAGAATGTTTCAAAAATTATCATAATAATGGCCATCAAAAAATTAATTAAACTTTTTTAAGATGGAGTTAATTACATAATTTCATTTCATTTCATAAACGCCTTATAAATGAATTTGAGAAAAAAGGGATTTATATATGGTTGGTATTTAATGGGTTAAGGTCCAATTATGCGTACTTGACATAGCATTTCTAAACGTAAGAACTGTCACATAAATAATCTGTTGAACATACTTTGCATGTATTTTCAATCTCTCATTGTTTGTCTTTTTTTCTCATTGCTCCTATTATAACGCTATTCCATCGTTGCCTGAACGTTTAAAAATTAATTATGAGAAGATTTTAATCTTGAAGATTTATTTAGACATGCGCTGTCGCACTATAAATGCAGTATTTGTGCAAAGTTCTCTTCCGACCAATTTCATTAGGATATCTAAATTTTTATTAAAATTATCGCCTGCTCGAACTGACGGATATTGGGTCGATCCAATACCTTTTGACAAATTCGAGTTTTCAGGCAAACTAAACTCTATTCACTCCGTCGTGGTTTCGTCACCATTTTTATTCCAAGTTAGCCTTGGGAAATTGTCTCTCAAGAAATTTTAGCGTAAAATTCGTAGTTAATGAGCTGTTATGCAATGTACGGAAGGAGTTAGTTTTAGTTTATAATTGACCTGGAATTTCTCAACCCTTCTCAGCCCTGTACTGTCCGAGAATACTAATATAGTAATTATTCAAAACTTAATTGAATGGTCGCTGAAGGTATCAAAATCTAAATATCTCTCACAGTAACAGTCCCTTACTGATTTTTGGTAGGTTATTAAATTAAATATATATTAAATGTGTCCATAGAAACAATCTAAATGTTTTAAAGGCAATAAAACGTGTGGAAAATAATTCCATTATAGATCCACTTAGGATTGCAGCAGTTCCATTATTATTGATAAGTTTTTTTGTACTATTTGCTACGCAGTACATTTATTCTTTGTCATTTCCCACTTGAACTCTGTCACGGGGTGATATCCACTTGTAAAAACACTCGTGCAAAATGCAGTTTGAGCAAGTAAACGACAACGGCGAATCGCTTAAAAACGCTTCATTGCATTTCAATTTACAGTTACGATTTTCATACGTATGTACCAATACAACAACAAGCATTTCTGTAAGTGAAAACCAAATAAAACAAGTAAGGAAAGGCTAAGTTCGGGTGCAACCGAACATTTTATACTCTCGCAATTCATTGAAGAAATTTTATTACGATAACATACAATTAACCCATAAATTCGGCATAAAGTTTTATAGAATAACGAAAATCGTCATATATAGTATATGAGGGCTGAGGTAATTCCTGAACCGATGTCATGCATTTTCACCAGCAAGGTACACTATATCCAAGACTATACGCTCAATTATTAGGCCAAAATATCTCACATATTAACCAATACATATATGCGGAATAAAGCCCACAGTATTTTTTAAAAACCTATAATTAGGTATATGGGAGCTAGGAGAAGATATTTATGAAAAATCTATAATTAGATATATGGGAGCTAGGATATGTTATGACCCGATTTTAATAATTTTTGGAACAGAGACACACTATTAGAAGGAAACATTTTCCTCTGAATTACATTAAATTATCTGGGAGATTTACCCATATTTTCGGTTCAAATTTATCCTGAGTTCGCTGAGTTCATCATGTTCGATATCTGGGGCCTTGAAAAGTTATAGTCCGTTTTCGACAATTTTTTCACAAGTGAAGTCAGAGATGATATGCACTATTTGTGTAAAGTTTTATTCCGCTATCTTCATTGTTTCCTTTTGTTTATATTATAAAATAGTGTTTATATTAATAAAGGAATAAGATGGAATTCAAAATTGAGTTATAAGGAATGTAGTCGTGGTTGTGAACCGATTTCGAACGATTTATAACCGATAACCGATTTATCCGTGTTATCAGGGTGTCAAGAAAATATTATATACCGAATTTCATTGAAATCTGTCGAGTAGTTCCTGAGATTTGGTTTTTAACCCATAAGTGGGCGATGCCACGCCCATTTTCCATTTTGTAAGAAAATCTGAGTGCAGCTTCCTTCTGCTATTTCTTCTGTAAAATTTAATGTTTCTGACGTTTTTCGTTAGTGAGTTAACCCACTTTTAGTCATTTTCAACATAACCTTTGTATGGGAGGTGGGCGTGGTTATTATCCGATTTCAACTATTTTCATTGGGTGTGGTGGTGTACGTAAGAGAACCGACTGCAGAAATTTTGGTTTATATAGCTTTATTGGTTTGCGAGTTAAATACAAATAAAAGATTTGTGGGCGGGGCCACGCCCACTTCCCCAAAAAAATTACACCCAAATATGCCCCTTCCTAGTGCGATCCTTTATTCCCATTTCGCCATTTTGTGGGCGTGGCAATGGTGTGATTCCGCCCATTTTCCCAAGGAATATTTGTGCCAAGTTTCGTCAAGATATCTTAATTTTCACTCAAATTACAGC
Organism: Zeugodacus cucurbitae; assembly: GCF_028554725.1. NCBI lineage: Eukaryota > Metazoa > Arthropoda > Insecta > Diptera > Tephritidae > Zeugodacus > Zeugodacus cucurbitae. The sequence goes on from NC_071669.1 coordinate 27,543,800, forward strand.
TTGCACAGACGGACAGACAGACAGGCGGACAGACGGACGGACGGACAGACATCCGGATTTCAAATCTACTCGTCCCCCTGATCACTTTGGTGTATATGACTCTATATCTCACTCTTTTAGTTTTAGGTGTTACAAACAACCGTTATGTGAACAAAACTATAATACTCTCTTAGCAACTTTTGTTGCGAGAGTATAAAAACAAGTAATGAAAGGCTAAGTTCGGGTGCAACCGAACATTTTATACTCTCGCAATTTATTGATTTATTCTATTAAGATAATATAATTTGACCCATATATTCGGCATAAAGTCCAATATAATAACGAAAATCATCATAAATAGTATTTGTGTAAACAATACAGTATTTGTGTAAAGTTTTATTCAGATATCCTGATATATGTATTATATTATAAAGTGAAGGAATCGGATGGAATTCAAAGTTGAGTTATATGGGAAGTAGGCGTGGCTGTAAACCGATGGGCGTGGTTATTTCTGATTATATAAATTTATGTAGCGTGTGATGGGGTACGTAATGAAAATGACTGTAGGAAGTTTGGCTTATATAACTTTATTAACTGCACGATATTCACAAAAAACTTGTTTAGGGGCGGGGCCACGCACACTTTTCAGAAAAGATTACATCCAGCTATGCTCCTTCCTAGTGCGATTCTTTATGCCACCTTTTACTATTATAGCTTTATTTATGGCTTAGTTACAAGGTGACAAGGAATATAAGTATGTATCAAGTTTCGTTAAGATATCTTAATTTTTACTCAAGTTATCTGTTGCACGAACAGACAGACATCCGGATTTCAACTCGGCTCGTCCTCCTGATCATTTCTATGTATAGAACCCTATATCTTACTCGTCTATTTAGATTGGTATAATTTAACAGTAAGCAAAGAATCACAAACTTAATTCTGGACAAGAATCTAATCAGGAGATCAAACGTAGATTAAGTTATGCCAATAGGTGCTAATGTTAGATCGATAAAACTGTGATAGTTTTTTTCAAAAAAAAAAAAAAGACAAGACCAAATTCGACGGTTTCCCCCTATTTCGGGTCCTACGAATCGAACTGCATCATTACTTTTTTGAGTTACAATCATGGTTTCATACAAAAATTTTTTTTGAAGTTTTTCATCAAAGTGGCCCAATAATAAGACTCATCTATCAATGTCCAACACAAATCAGCAAGCAACGAGTCACGCTTTTAACCACTGCATTGATAAGAAATAACAACAAGTAACGTTTGAAAGAAACGTTAAATGCTTGCCTAAGAGTCAAAATTTAAGCATAGATTACAGAGAATAGAGATAGAGGGAAAAAACATTAAAAAAATGGATTAAATTTCAGTTTTTTCGACATATTGGCTATAAGGACACAGAAAACATTGATTTTGGGGTTTACAGTCATCTAAGAACTTAAAGACGGACTTATTCTGAGAAGCTTTGCCAAAGAAAGTTTACCAAAAAAGTCAACATTAAATAAGTTAGAGACCGAAGAAAAATGTGCCTTTCTCTTACAATGGGCAACTTTGATGAAAAACTTCAAAAAAAATTTTTGTATGAAACCATGATTAACTGAAAAAAGTAATGATGCAGTTCGATTCGTAGGACCCGAAATAGGGGGAAACCGTCGAATTTAGTCTTGTCTTTTTTTTTGACTATCACAGTGTAATCAATTGAAAAGCAGATTCCTTTCTCGATTAACAAATTTTTCTCTCTATAAGTCGCTTATCATTCCCGTACTATTATACTCTACAGGAACATGGACGATGAGAAAGGAGTTGGAGGACGGAGAAATTTCTTTTTTTCTTATGACTCAATCTACCGCAAACAATATTTTCAAAGTAAAGCTTCAATGTTTTGGCGTGTTGTCGAATCAACTCAATTGGTCAGTGAATATCAAAGTTATTAAATGGGGCTTAATGCAACATGTTCGAAAAAGCAAAACTAGAATCTGCATCAGAAATAAAAATTCGAAAATGCCGGCATAATCTCAACTGGAAAAACTACGAAAAGTTGCCAGAAATGTCTACATTACCGAAAAAGAATTAAAATTTAAAAAGTTGCATCTGTAAAGCAGGTGGAAAGTGAAGACAGAAAATATTTAATAAAAACGAACAATGTATTAGGTCTACAACTTTTTCCAATAGATGTCTCTAGGGTTAAGCACTGGTCGATTAAATCGATATAAAAAACAAAAAATTAAAATTTAAAGAGGGGAGCCTGCTTTAGAAGCTTCAAGCATTTTTTTTTTTGGAAAGGAAAGAAATGTCTCTTTGAAATAAAACTTGTAGGATTTATTCTTATATATTTGAAGAGTCTTCTCAAATTTTTTTATTATTATACATTGGCAATTCTTCATGTGAATTTTAATTGAAGAAATTTACGAAATTGTCATCTGAAACAAAAAAACAAAGAAATGTTTAGTTTTCAATAGTATAATTCCTAGGTGAACCAAGAAAATTCAACAAAATGTGAAAAAATCAACAATTTTTCGGAGATTAAAAAATGCATTAAAAAAAATTTACTTTAAATCGTTTAAAACCCGGATTAATGTTACCTTTCTTAAGGTATTTTAGGTTCACATAATTTAAGTTTTGGCTTATATATATATTGAAGCGTTATCCTGCTGATATGTCAAGTTATATGCCATAAGAATTGCCAGCAAATTTTATTAACTCGCTGTCCACAAGATCTATATAAATATTAGCATTCATTTTAGTGGATATACATGAGGGTGACGAGTATAAAGTAGGCGCGGCGTCGCCCATTTAACCATATCAAACAACAAACCATATCTCAGAAACTATTCGGTCGAGTATAGGCGAAGGGTCGAAATAAGGGCAAAGTCGGTTTACAACCACGCCTACTTCCCATATAGCTCAATTTTGAATTCCATCTGACTCCTTCACTTTATAATATAATATATACATCAGGATAGCTAAATAAAATTTTACACAAATGCTATTTATGATGATTTTCGTTATTATATTGGACTTTATGCCAAATTGTAATAAAATTAATAAAAAAATCAATAAATTGCGAGAGTATAAAATGTTCGGTTACACCAGAACTTAGTCCTTTCTTACTTGTTTTATATTTATATAATTATTTTCCTTTACGAGTATTAAAAACAGAAGTTATTTATTTCCAAAGGAAAATTAAAATTAAAATGGGCATAAGCGATTGCTTAAAGTTCAATAAATACCTTCAAATGATTGGTAATTGGAGAAAGCTCTTAGCAGTCCCAAGTCAATTTATTTAACTATAAATATGCAAAAGTATATAGCGGAAGCTGGATTTATTGGAATTCATGATGTACTAATAGTTGTGAGTTGATTTTAGATAAAATAAATTATGTTTTATGTGATATAAATTTATGAAGGTATCCCTTTTGGCAAACATGAGCTACTTTTGCACAAAGGGGAAGAAAATAATGGAAAAACCAAAGCAATTAAGAATTTCAAAACAGCCTTACTGCTGGTTCTGACGTTTCAACTAAAAAAGGAAAAGCCGTTAACTTTTGCAACCCACCATTTTATGCCTATTGTATAAAGGTTCAGTGTTCTGTAAACAAAGCATTTTGATTGACAGGGACCACTTATGCCGCGAAGCACTGCCGTTGTAAACGGTTACCGAAGTGGGTCGATAGGCAAACAATATGACGATTACATACTATTTAGTGCATGTATACACACAAATAAACGAAAACGAATATGTAAAATTTATGTACTGAAGAAACAATATGAAATAATCCACGTCTTCATACCCAATGTATTCAAAAAGACAGTTTGAAACTTTTATAAACGGCATGAGGACATCAGTGCTTTTGATTAATTTCGAAAATATCGATAAATCTCTCTGATATTGGTTTTCTTTTATGCTTGCAACTTCTTATGTAGCAATTAATATTCGACTTCGTACCGAACAAGGTACTATTTCTATTAAATCGTCCAGTACAGATTCAACGACTAGACGTGTCCTCGACTTTAATCTAGGCAGGTACATACATATATGAATTTGAATAAGGGCTCAAAGAATAAAACATTCTGTGTTAGATATGGATTATCGCCGCAAGCAAATTTATAATTATAAATTGTAATTTTATATTATGATTTACTAGATCGCTTCTAATTCTTTAAAATGTATAACGCATCCATATAAGGTTATTTGAAGTGTTTTTAGTAATTCCTTTCATATTATTTTAAAAACTCTTACAGAAATGGTGTTGGTGCATGTTGATTGGTGTGCATGTAAATCGTAACTGTGAAACGAAAAGCAATCAAGCGTTATAAAGCGATTCGCACTTTCATTTCCATTTGCCGTTATTTGCACAAACTGCATGAGTGCATGAGTGTTTTTCAAATGGAAATCATTCTGCGAACTTTAAGTGTGAAATAATAAAAAAGAGAATTGCTGCGAAGATAAAAGTAAAAGATTTTCGCTTTAGAATTCATAAAGGAATTATGTTTCACGACTTTTATAATTTTAAAGCAATTATATTCCGTCGTTAAGTTTGTTTGAAATATATTTTTAAAATGTTACTTAGACAGAATAATTTCTTTAACGCTAAGTATTGAATCAAATGATGTTTGTTTTAAAGTCAAACTAACTAATTTATATTACCGAATGACATAATCGAAATATTCTCTCTTATCTTCTATTGTGATATATAAAACAAGAAATTAATCTTAATGTACCAATCATCCAGAAGTTGAACGTTTTTATCCATTTTTAACCCCATAGCAAATATTCTTGGAATTTCATTAGGATATCTTAGATATTATCGGCATTTTCGGTTAAAGGTCAGACATAGGCACGCACGTTCTCGGTACCGAAACATAGAGTAACAGTGATCTCATTGATGCTTGATTTATGATGTTATAAAGGACATTCCCGTTTTGTCTATTTGGAAACTGTAACATTGAGTTGCCAAGATAATGTTATGGATCATTTGGTTGAAATATGTGGTGTAAAAGTGGTTTTGTACACTGATTCATGCAGATGTACTATACCACCTTTGCGGTAAAACTTAATGTGCTTATATGTATTTATGTATACATTTACAGTAACCCCCGCTGAAGTGTCTCCCGTTTAAGTGCCTTTCCCGTTTAAGGACACATATTTTGCGGCATCGTTGTTTTTTCTATAAATTTACATATAAACTTCCCCCCTAGGTGCCTTTCCCGCCAATATGACAATTTAACAATTGTTTAACATTGTCAAAAAATTTATGGAGTGCAACAATTGATGTTCAACATTTAGAGTAATAGCTTTTTAAAATATTTCAAAAATTTCATCCGAATAAAATGACTAAAATTTTAATCATAATTATTCGGTTAACAAATAAAGTGTACTATTAATGTATTAAATAAATTTTGATGTACACTATATATAAGAAGAAACATTTTATATATTTTATAGTTCCTTTTTTTTGTGTAAATAGGAAAATATACACAAATTTATGTTAATTTTTTTGTTATTAATAACAAATAATTATGATTATCAATTTGAAAGAAAATAATATTAGATCAATATATTTTAGAACAAGAAAGGAAGAGCTAAGTTCGGGTGTAACCGAACATTTTATACTCTCGCAATTTATTAATGTAATTTTATAAAGACAACACAATTCGACCCATATATTCGGCATAAAGTTCAATAGAATAACGAAAATCACCATAAATAGTATATGAGGTAATTCCTAAACCGATTTCACTCGTTTTCACCACTAAGATACAATGTATCGAAGACTATACGCTCACTTAATTTAATATTACTTATAATTAGGTATATGGGATCTGGGGGAAGTTATGACCCGATTTTTACCATTTCAGGTACAGAGAGAAACTGTTATAAGAAAAAAATTCAGAGGGAATGAATTACATTAAAATATCTGAGTGATTTATCTATATTTTCGGTGAAAAATTACCCTTAGGCACTGAGTTCTTCATGTTCGATATCAGGGGCCTTGAAAAGTCAAGGTCCGATTTTGACAATTTTTCCACAAGTGATGTCACAGCTCAAATACAGTATTTGTGTAAATACAGTATATATATCCTTGATTAATATATGAATTATTCTGCTCACCTTTCAAAATAATGTTTGATTCATTTTGCACTAAACCAATAATTCCTCGCGAAAATAAGTAAATCCATAATTTTTAAAATTTTAATGCCATAAGAATGAACATATTTACATCAATAATTCATCGCTTTGTTCGACAACTTTTTGGAATTTTGAAGGTAATTACATGATCCCGAAGAGTTCTCTTGAGACGAATATTTCACAAGCAACATTCGTCATAGCCATGAACAGGAAGTAATCACTTGGTGTCAGGTTCGGACTATAACGTTGATACAAAAGAATGTCCCAAACGCTCTTCCGGAGCATCTATCCAAATATACTAAATACTATCCAAATGCGTGACCTGGCATTGCTTCCTTCAGACAGTCACACTGTTGACAGTACAGGTTCGAATTAAGTTTGGCCCCAGGAGGATATCACAAAGTAAATTATTCTCTTCCAATCCCACCAAACACATAGCAGAACTTTCCTCATCGTCAATCCTTCTTGGGCAACCGTTTGCGTCGGCTCTCCGCCATTTGTATTTGACAGTTTTCGCTTGACGTTATCGTTATTCAACCACTTTTCATCATCCGCAACCATCCGCTTCAGAAGTGCATCGATTTTGTTGCGATTCAGCAGCGGTTCACAGTTTGAAATTCCGTCGGTGAAGTTTTGCGTAAACTCAACTCGTCTGATAGCCATACTTCAAACATCATCACCAAAAGTACAAATCGCACATATACAATGCGAGATAAAGTTACTAAAGTCATCTTATTAAAAAATAACGGATATACTTTTTAGGCTTACTATTTTTGAATATTGACCTCAAAGCTCTTACTTGTCCTTAAAGGAAAAAGGTAATGACACACAGTGAATGAAGCGAGTAACTTGTTTTTTCTACCTCTATATTATAATAATAAGTTATTTAATTTGAAATATTACTTATATTCGAACCAATGTGCATCTCATAGTTTGACTCGAACCTTCGTTATTTATATATGAACTTATATACTTATTTTGTGATGTTATTCGTTTTTGTTTTCCTTTTGTTATTCTACTAGTTTACGAAATAAAATTGTTAATGAAAGGATTGAAAATGGCCTAGCTTGTTTTTGATTCTTCACTGCCAAAAATATATGGCGTAATCATCGTTGTGTGTGATACGATGTATTCGGGCAAAAGAATCCTACTTATTACAGCTTGAATGCGTAGATAATTCTTTACGTAGTTCCCTTAATATTTTTTCCTTCCAATTAAATCATTTGGAATACACTTTCACTTTATACTTTGTAGTGTTTTTCCACCATGTGAATCTAAATGTTTCCATTTGAATAACTATGTAATCTCCTAAGTGGGCAGTGTATTCAGGTATACCTATGTAATAATGTAATAATAATATAATAGTATGTAATTTAACAATTTTGTTTAGCCTGTAGATATTTAATTTTTATTGCAAGCGTATGTAAAGGGTGGTTTTTTAGACAAGTGATTTTCAGGAAAAAATAAAATTCATATAATTAAAGTAAAACAAGTAAGGAAGGGCTAAGTTCGGGTGTAACCGAACATTTTATACTCTCGCAATTTATTTATTTAACTTTATTAATATTATATAATACACAATTTGACCCACATATTCGTCATATATATTGTATAAAGTCCATTGAAAGTTGGAAACCCTAATATTAGGTTAGAAGTACCGAGGTCCTCATGTTCGATATATGGGGCCTTGACAACATATGGTCCGATTTCGGTGATTTTTATAATGGGGCTGCCACACTATAAACGTAGTATTTGTGTAAAGTTCTGCATCGATATCTTCACTAGTGCTTACTTTATATATTGTAAAGTTAACGATTCAGATCGTCTTCAAAGTTCTGGTATATAGGAAGTAGGCGTGGTTGTGAAGCGATTTGGCCTATTTTCACAACATATCATTGGGATGTAAGGAAACTATTACAAACCAAGTTTCATTGAAATCGGTCGAGTAGTTCCTGAGATATGGTTTTTGACCCATAAGTGAGCGACGCCACGCCCATTTTCCATTTTGTAAAAAAATCTGAGTGTAGCTTCTATCTGCCATTTTCTATGTGAAATTTAGTGTTTCTGGCGTTTTTCGTTAGTGTGCTAACCCACTTTTAGTAATTTTCAATCTATCCTTTTTATGGGAGGGGGGCGTGGTTATTATCCGATTTCTGTCATTTTCGAACTGAATAAGGAAATGGCTAAAAAAACGACTGCAGAAAGTTTGATTTATATAGCTCTATTGGTTTGCGAGATATATACAAAAAACCTATTTGGGGGCGGGGCCACACCCACTTCCCCAAACAAATTGCATCCAAATATGCCTCTTGATAGTGCGATCCTTCATACCAAATTTTATTTCCATAGCTTTATTTATGGCTTAGTTATGGCACTTTATGTGTTTTCGGTTTTCGCCATTTTGTGGGCGTGGCAGTGGTCCGATTTTGCTGATTTTCGAACTTAACCTTTTTATGGTGCCAAGGAACACGTGTTCCAAGTTTCATTAAGATATCTCAATTTTTACTCAAGTTACAGCTTGCACGGACGGACGGATAGACGGACGGACAGACAGACATCCGAATTTGAACTTTTCTCGTCACCCTGATCATTTTGATATATATAACCCTATATCTAACTCGTTTAGTTTTAGGACTTACAACCAACCGTTATGTGGACTAAACTATAATACTCTCGTAGCAACTTTGTTGCGAGAGTATAAAAAAGCAACTGTTACAAATAAGCATATTTTCTTTTGCATATGTATGTATGTATAAAGGTTAAAAAAAAACCGAACCAATCAATCTGAATTTTTATACTCTACCATCATATTGCACAGAGAGTAGAATAGTTTTGTTCACATAATGGTTGTTTGTAACTCCTAAAACTAAAGGAGTTAGATATAGGGTTATATACATATATCAAATTTAATACATTTGAGTTAAAAATAATACCTATAAGTCTATGACTTTTCAACGCCCCAGATATCGAACATGAAGACCTCAGGCACTTATCGGTATCATAATTTTAAAATATCGGTAAATCTCTCAGATATTTTATTGAATTTCAGGAAAAGGTATATATTTTATAAAAATCCTTACAATAATATGTCTCTGTGCCAAAAATGAATGAAATTGGGTCATAACTTCACTTAACGTCGTACTAATATTAGGGATTTCAAACATACGGTGGGCTTTATGATATCTTAACAAATTTAAGTGAGCGGATAATAATGGTTATATTACGGCTTTGTGGTGAGAATGAGTGAAATCGGTTCTGGGAATATCTCAGCTTTGATATACTATAAACAATAAAATATTCGGATACATCCGAACATAGCCCTTCCTTTATTGTTACTGCATATGTATATTGCGTTATATAAATTTTTTATGCGATACAAACTTATTCTATTATGATTATATAAGGCATAGAGGCTTCAACACCCTTCTTTACCAATGTGAGAATTTGGAAGTGTATATGTATTACCATACAAATTCATGTAAATGTGAAATATTTACACATACACACAAACAATATGTTTTCACCCGTTTCAATGGAGTTGAGTGCACAATAATCTAAGCATTAAATTCCATTACTGTTTACAAGTTCCTACATTGTAAATTCGGATGAACATTAAAAGAAACCACCCGCATTAGTTCACCAAAATTAATTTAAACAAGTAAGGAAAGGCTAAGTTCGGGTGCAACCGAACATTTTATATTCTCGAAATTTATTGCAATATGTTTATTAAGATAACACACAATCATATATAGTATATAGGCTGAGGTAATTCATGAACCGATTTCACCAACATACATTATATCTAAGATATTTTTAAGATCGGTTAATAAACCGATTTATTAGCAATTAAACCCATCGTATTTTTGAAAATCTTATAATTAGGTATATGAGAGCTAGGGGAAGTTATGACCCGATTTTAACCATTTCTGGTAGAGAGACACGCTATAAGAAGAAACTGATTTCCTCTGAATTAAATTGAGATATCTAAAAGATTTACCGATATTTTCGATGAAGAATGTCCCTAAGGCACTGTATTCTTCATATTCAATTTACGGGGCATTAAAAAGTTATAGACAGATCATATACAGTATTTGTATAAAGTTTTATTCCGCTATCTTCATTGGTACATATATTATAAAGTGAAGGAATAAGACGGAATTAAAAATTGAGTTATATAAGAAGTTGTTGTGGTTGTGAATCGATACATCTATTTTCCACACGTGTCATCAGGTTATCAAGAAAATATTATATACCGAATTTCACTGAAATCTGTCGAGTAGTTCCTGAGATATGGTTTTTGACCCATAAGAGGGCGATGTCACGCTTCTGTTCTTCTTCTGTCCGTCCGTACAAGCGACAACTTGAGTCATAATTTAGATATCTTAATAAATTTGGTACACTTGGACCTTTCGCCAAGCTTACTAGCGACATATCCTTTTAGTATTCTATCATACACAACTAAAAGTGGGGAAATCGGATAATAAATACAAAGGTTATGTTGAAAATTATATAAACTACACATTAACTCAATGAACTTCTCGACTAATTTCAAACAAATTGAGTACATGATATTTTCGTAATAAAGATTATACCTTGAGTATGGGACTACTTCCCATATGACACACGGTATCGGACAACTTTGAACATACTTGCACTGCATTAGAGGTTATTAAAAAAGTGTTTATTATTGAGTCTCCTTAAGTACTAAACTTACATTTCACTTACAACTATAGCTTAACCTACGCTACCGTCACTGCTGTCGGAGAAGGCTGCTTTTTCCCTAATAGGTTATAGTAGGAGGGACCTTGAAGGACGACTGATGCCATTGGAAAGAAGGTGGGCTACTTCTTTGTTAACGAAGTCAGCCACGCCCATAGGATATGGGTAGAGTTTGGAGAAAACTGATTCTCCAGTTTTAGTTCTAATGTTAGCAATTATATTTGTACTGACAGACAAAGGCACGTTAGAATCTGCAAAGGTTCTATTTATTAGATATCATTTTACAAGCCTGATTTCCGACAGAAGAAGGAATCTCTTCGCTTCATGGAACAACAGGTTTTCGTTTCCAAAATCATGTCGTATTGCTCAAGTCTATTTGAGCATTTACTTGGTTTAATACTCATACATTCAAGCAATTTATTTCGTGAGAGTGTATGAGTGTTGAGAGCTACTGACTGATCAAGTGTTATGTTCTACTGGTCCCGAACTTTTTAGGACTAGTTAAAGTAGGACCAATACTGGTATCCTAACAATCGTTTTTTATAGTGTACGTTAGTTTAACACATACAATCAACAGTTTACTGCGAAGAAATGTGTGTGAAAACTTTATGTAAATAAAATAATAAAAAAATAAATACACAGGAACTTCCATAACTCGAACTTCTATATCTCGATGATCTCCATAACTCGAACCTTTGTATTTACAATAGCGTTTAGAAATAAAATTTCATACAAATTTCCTTCCATAACTCAAACTTCCGTAACACGAACTCTTGGATTGGCAATAGAAGTTTCATAAAAATCTCCTTCCATAAATAGAACTTTTCGATCGGGGCCTAGCAAAATTTAAAATTTACAATCGAGGCACATTTTTAAAAGAGTCCCTCAATATCTGGAGGCGAACAAAAAATATAATATTACTCTAAAGGATTTCATAAATAATGTAACTAAACCATTGGATAGTCGAGAGCCAAACAATAGCAAAGTGCAACAAACAAAATTAAATAATACATGTTTTAACGTATTTAAATAAAACGTTATGCGAAGTAAATAATGAAAACTGTGTATAAATCTATATTTTACAGCTTTGTTAAAAATGTATGCTTTAATGGAAATTTCTATGACTCGTAGTATCTCCAACTCGAAGTTTTTTGGTGATTTAAGTTAGAGAAGTTCCACTGTGTTATATAGAAAAGCATTGTATTTTGTGTTCATACAGTATCGGACAAAACTAAAGTAGCCCCTAGTGCGTTTTATGAAATTGCTGTTTTTCTTAAAACTAAGAGTTCAGAAATAAATTTTTGCATATATTATTAGGCTAAATAATCACTTAAAACAAAGCAATTCAATTTTTATTATTTTCTTGTGATTTTAAAAATTTCAAGGAAAATATTCCATAGCCCTCAAAAACCCATCGGACAAAACTAAAGCACCCCCTTTGATTGGTGTCATCAAATACGTTTCTGTTCTAATATTTTGTTGAAAAAGAAATTATAAATAGCATTTTCCGAATTGACGATAATAGCCTTTCCCAGTCTTAGTTTTAATTCTACACTTTTTCTCAATAAATTTCATGTCAACGATACCATAAAAATCCAGAAATATTTTTTAATTCAATGGATGAATTCAGGTGAACAAACTAAACACTTTAAACCACCATTCTATTAGCTTGCAAGCTGCGTTTACTTTGCTCAGAGATGTATTAATGACCATTATCTCGTTGGTACATCCATCGAAATGAAATAACCCTTTAATTTATAGCAGTATCACATTTTAATTAATGTCGGAGTACACGAAAAGGTCCATTATTCCTATTATTTTTTGTTTTGACTGGATCTCTTACCCAGAAAAAAAAATTACACGTTACTACCACAGTATTTCGTAGTTGCTATAATACTAGTGATTGAAAGAAACTTTTTAAACTTCCCACAGATTCATCAAATGATAAAATAATTTTCAATTACTAGTCTCTCCAATCAATTTAAGCTTTGGTTAAAACATTTTTAACTTTAAATTTTTTCCTGAAGTGATTAGCTACTTGGCTGACCGTATAGTACCCAAATATGCTTTAATGGACTGTCTGCCAAATGTTAATTTATTAATAGATCAACTAAAATTTGTTTTTATTTGTTCGCTAGAAATTATTTCATTATTTCGAATACGATTTTCAATCAAAAATACATTCTACCGATAATTTTTTTGCCACTTTTATACAGAAGGTACGCTACATACATTGTTGGTTTTGGCGATATTTTCTTATTAGCGAGGATCAATTACTGACAATTTTTACACGAATTTTATGTAGGGATAAACCACTTTCCCAGCGGTTTTTATTGTGTTCTTAAATTCTGAATATTACCTGTTTTACTTACAATTTTTAATACTTAAATACTGTTAACAATGTGGGACTTAAACAGTCTAAAATTTTGCCAAAACATCGTTCAGATCTATGTGGGAGAAGTTCTTTTAAGTGTTCCAACATGTTTGCAAACATTCAGTTGATGTTTATTTAAAATTTAATTAGTTTTTTTTTTATATAGGGGGTGCTTTAGTTTTGTCCGATGGATTCTTAAAATCACAAGAAAACAAATAAGGAAGGGCTAACCAAACATTTTATACTCTCGCAATTTATTTATTTAACTTTATTTATATTATATAATACACAATTTGACCCACATATTCGTCATAAATATTGTATGAAGTCCATTAAAAGTTGGAAACCATTATATTAGGTTAGAAGCACTGAGGTCCTCGTGTTCGATATATGGGGCCTTAAAAACCTATGGTCCGATTTCGGCGATTTTTAGAATGGGGCTGCCACACTATAAACATAGTATTTGTGCAAAGTTCGGCACCGATATCTTCACTAGTGCTTACTTTATATATTGTAATGTAAACGATTCAGATCGTCTTCAAAGTTCTGGTATATAGGAAGTAGGCGTGGTTGTGAAGCGATTTGGCCTATTTTCACAACATATCATTGGGATGTAAGGAAACTATTGCAAACCAAGTTTCATTGAAATCGGTCGAGTAGTTCCTGAGATATGGTTTTTGACCCATAAGTAGGCGACGCCACGCCCATTTTCCATTTTGTAAAAAAATCTGAGTGCAGCTTCCATCTGTGATTTCTTATGTGAAATTTAGTGTTTCTGACGTTTTTCGTTAGTGAGTTAACCCACTTTCAGTAATTTTCAACCTAACCTTTGTATGGGAGGTGGGCGTGGTTATTATCCGATTTCTTTCATTTTTGGACTGTATTAAGAAGTGGCTAAAAAAACGACTGCAGAAAATTTGGTTTGTATAGCTCCATTGGTTTCCGAGATATGTACAAAAAACCGATTTTGGGGCGGGGCCACGCCCACTTCCCCACATCCACATATGCCCCTTCTTAGTGCGATCCTTCATACCAAATTTTATTTTCATAGCTTTATTTATGGCACTTTATGTGTTTTCGGCGTTTTCTTTTGTTTAATATATTTTTGATAACACTGCTGCTGCCAATTCCGAGGCTGTTTTCAAAAGAACACAGCAATATTCCTGCACATTCATGTAAAAAAACTTAGTTGTCGAATATGATAATGTTAGTGATGAAAGGTACCAATCTTTTGCGTGTTCATAAATGCAGTAAAATGCCAACAATTTATTTGACAAAGCAGTGTTGCCATGCAATATTGCTTGGCATTGTAAATGAATTTCTTTGCAGTGTTGCATTGCAAACTGCGTTTATGAAGTCAGCCAGACATTCGGATTTGAACTCCACTCTTCACCCTGATCACTTTGGTATATAAGTTAAAGAACGAAACGAAAAGAATTAAACAATTAACGAAATGCAAGCTCTGCAATTAATATTTCGTAATAACATAAAATGCAAGCCCAGCCTAAAAAAATAGCACGGAAATAAGCCAGCGAACCAAGAAACACGCGCACCGAATTGATCAGTAGCGTCAGCTAAATCGCACGTTTATATAGGGCTAGGTTTAATATAATTAAATAGTCATAATTTAGTAGTAGTAACGAATAGTCTTAATTTAGTTGTAGTTATGAATAGTCAGTGGTAATGGTCATAAAAATAAATTGAAGATTAAAAACACCCATTATCGTGTTATAATTTTTTATTTTATTCTTTTGAATAAGAATAAAAACACCCATTATCGTGTTATAATTTTTTATTTTATTCTTTTGTTGTTCCATTACTGTTTACAAGTTCCTACATTGTAAATTCGGATGAACATTAAAAGAAACCACCCGCATTAGTTCACCAAAATTAATTTAAACAAGTAAGGAAAGGCTAAGTTCGGGTGCAACCGAACATTTTATATTCTCGAAATTTATTGCAATATGTTTATTAAGATAACACACAATCATATATAGTATATAGGCTGAGGTAATTCATGAACCGATTTCACCAACATACATTATATCTAAGATATTTTTAAGATCGGTTAATAAACCGATTTATTAGCAATTAAACCCATCGTATTTTTGAAAATCTTATAATTAGGTATATGAGAGCTAGGGGAAGTTATGACCCGATTTTAACTATTTCTGGTAGAGAGACACGCTATAAGAAGAAACTGATTTCCTCTGAATTAAATTGAGATATCTAAAAGATTTACCGATATTTTCGATGAAGAATGTCCCTAAGGCACTGTATTCTTCATATTCAATTTACGGGGCATTAAAAAGTTATAGACAGATCATATACAGTATTTGTATAAAGTTTTATTCCGCTATCTTCATTGGTACATATATTATAAAGTGAAGGAATAAGACGGAATTCAAAATTGAGTTATATAAGAAGTTGTTGTGGTTGTGAATCGATACATCTATTTTCCACACGTGTCATCAGGTTATCAAGAAAATATTATATACCGAATTTCACTGAAATCTGTCGAGTAGTTCCTGAGATATGGTTTTTGACCCATAAGAGGGCGATGTCACGCTTCTGTTCTTCTTCTGTCCGTCCGTACAAGCGACAACTTGAGTCATAATTTAGATATCTTAATAAATTTGGTACACTTGGACCTTTCGCCAAGCTTACTAGCGACATATCCTTTTAGTATTCTATCATACACAACTAAAAGTGGGGAAATCGGATAATAAATACAAAGGTTATGTTGAAAATTATATAAACAACACATTAACTCAATGAACTTCTCGACTAATTTCAAACAAATTGAGTACATGATATTTTCGTAATAAAGATTATACCTTGAGTATGGGACTACTTCCCATATGACACACGGTATCGGACAACTTTGAACAAATTATATAAACTACACATTAACTCAATGAACTTCTCGACTAATTTCAAACAAATTGAGTACATGATATTTTCGTAATAAAGATTATACCTTGAGTATGGGACTACTTCCCATATGACACACGGTATCGGACAACTTTGAACATACTTGCACTGCATTAGAGGTTATTAAAAAAGTGTTTATTATTGAGTCTCCTTAAGTACTAAACTTACATTTCACTTACAACTATAGCTTAACCTACGCTACCGTCACTGCTGTCGGAGAAGGCTGCTTTTTCCCTAATAGGTTATAGTAGGAGGGACCTTGAAGGACGACTGATGCCATTGGAAAGAAGGTGGGCTACTTCTTTGTTAACGAAGTCAGCCACGCCCATAGGATATGGGTAGAGTTTGGAGAAAACTGATTCTCCAGTTTTAGTTCTAATGTTAGCAATTATATTTGTACTGACAGACAAAGGCACGTTAGAATCTGCAAAGGTTCTATTTATTAGATATCATTTTACAAGCCTGATTTCCGACAGAAGAAGGAATCTCTTCGCTTCATGGAACAACAGGTTTTCGTTTCCAAAATCATGTCGTATTGCTCAAGTCTATTTGAGCATTTACTTGGTTTAATACTCATACATTCAAGCAATTTATTTCGTGAGAGTGTATGAGTGTTGAGAGCTACTGACTGATCAAGTGTTATGTTCTACTGGTCCCGAACTTTTTAGGACTAGTTAAAGTAGGACCAATACTGGTATCCTAACAATCGTTTTTTATAGTGTACGTTAGTTTAACACATACAATCAACAGTTTACTGCGAAGAAATGTGTGTGAAAACTTTATGTAAATAAAATAATAAAAAAATAAATACACAGGAACTTCCATAACTCGAACTTCTATATCTCGATGATCTCCATAACTCGAACCTTTGTATTTACAATAGCGTTTAGAAATAAAATTTCATACAAATTTCCTTCCATAACTCAAACTTCCGTAACACGAACTCTTGGATTGGCAATAGAAGTTTCATAAAAATCTCCTTCCATAAATAGAACTTTTCGATCGGGGCCTAGCAAAATTTAAAATTTACAATCGAGGCACATTTTTAAAAGAGTCCCTCAATATCTGGAGGCGAACAAAAAATATAATATTACTCTAAAGGATTTCATAAATAATGTAACTAAACCATTGGATAGTCGAGAGCCAAACAATAGCAAAGTGCAACAAACAAAATTAAATAATACATGTTTTAACGTATTTAAATAAAACGTTATGCGAAGTAAATAATGAAAACTGTGTATAAATCTATATTTTACAGCTTTGTTAAAAATGTATGCTTTAATGGAAATTTCTATGACTCGTAGTATCTCCAACTCGAAGTTTTTTGGTGATTTAAGTTAGAGAAGTTCCACTGTGTTATATAGAAAAGCATTGTATTTTGTGTTCATACAGTATCGGACAAAACTAAAGTAGCCCCTAGTGCGTTTTATGAAATTGCTGTTTTTCTTAAAACTAAGAGTTCAGAAATAAATTTTTGCATATATTATTAGGCTAAATAATCACTTAAAACAAAGCAATTCAATTTTTATTATTTTCTTGTGATTTTAAAAATTTCAAGGAAAATATTCCATAGCCCTCAAAAACCCATCGGACAAAACTAAAGCACCCCCTTTGATTGGTGTCATCAAATACGTTTCTGTTCTAATATTTTGTTGAAAAAGAAATTATAAATAGCATTTTCCGAATTGACGATAATAGCCTTTCCCAGTCTTAGTTTTAATTCTACACTTTTTCTCAATAAATTTCATGTCAACGATACCATAAAAATCCAGAAATATTTTTTAATTCAATGGATGAATTCAGGTGAACAAACTAAACACTTTAAACCACCATTCTATTAGCTTGCAAGCTGCGTTTACTTTGCTCAGAGATGTATTAATGACCATTATCTCGTTGGTACATCCATCGAAATGAAATAACCCTTTAATTTATAGCAGTATCACATTTTAATTAATGTCGGAGTACACGAAAAGGTCCATTATTCCTATTATTTTTTGTTTTGACTGGATCTCTTACCCAGAAAAAAAAATTACACGTTACTACCACAGTATTTCGTAGTTGCTATAATACTAGTGATTGAAAGAAACTTTTTAAACTTCCCACAGATTCATCAAATGATAAAATAATTTTCAATTACTAGTCTCTCCAATCAATTTAAGCTTTGGTTAAAACATTTTTAACTTTAAATTTTTTCCTGAAGTGATTAGCTACTTGGCTGACCGTATAGTACCCAAATATGCTTTAATGGACTGTCTGCCAAATGTTAATTTATTAATAGATCAACTAAAATTTGTTTTTATTTGTTCGCTAGAAATTATTTCATTATTTCGAATACGATTTTCAATCAAAAATACATTCTACCGATAATTTTTTTGCCACTTTTATACAGAAGGTACGCTACATACATTGTTGGTTTTGGCGATATTTTCTTATTAGCGAGGATCAATTACTGACAATTTTTACACGAATTTTATGTAGGGATAAACCACTTTCCCAGCGGTTTTTATTGTGTTCTTAAATTCTGAATATTACCTGTTTTACTTACAATTTTTAATACTTAAATACTGTTAACAATGTGGGACTTAAACAGTCTAAAATTTTGCCAAAACATCGTTCAGATCTATGTGGGAGAAGTTCTTTTAAGTGTTCCAACATGTTTGCAAACATTCAGTTGATGTTTATTTAAAATTTAATTAGTTTTTTTTTTATATAGGGGGTGCTTTAGTTTTGTCCGATGGATTCTTAAAATCACAAGAAAACAAATAAGGAAGGGCTAACCAAACATTTTATACTCTCGCAATTTATTTATTTAACTTTATTTATATTATATAATACACAATTTGACCCACATATTCGTCATAAATATTGTATGAAGTCCATTAAAAGTTGGAAACCATTATATTAGGTTAGAAGCACTGAGGTCCTCGTGTTCGATATATGGGGCCTTAAAAACCTATGGTCCGATTTCGGCGATTTTTAGAATGGGGCTGCCACACTATAAACATAGTATTTGTGCAAAGTTCGGCACCGATATCTTCACTAGTGCTTACTTTATATATTGTAATGTAAACGATTCAGATCGTCTTCAAAGTTCTGGTATATAGGAAGTAGGCGTGGTTGTGAAGCGATTTGGCCTATTTTCACAACATATCATTGGGATGTAAGGAAACTATTGCAAACCAAGTTTCATTGAAATCGGTCGAGTAGTTCCTGAGATATGGTTTTTGACCCATAAGTAGGCGACGCCACGCCCATTTTCCATTTTGTAAAAAAATCTGAGTGCAGCTTCCATCTGTGATTTCTTATGTGAAATTTAGTGTTTCTGACGTTTTTCGTTAGTGAGTTAACCCACTTTCAGTAATTTTCAACCTAACCTTTGTATGGGAGGTGGGCGTGGTTATTATCCGATTTCTTTCATTTTTGGACTGTATTAAGAAGTGGCTAAAAAAACGACTGCAGAAAATTTGGTTTGTATAGCTCCATTGGTTTCCGAGATATGTACAAAAAACCGATTTTGGGGCGGGGCCACGCCCACTTCCCCACATCCACATATGCCCCTTCTTAGTGCGATCCTTCATACCAAATTTTATTTTCATAGCTTTATTTATGGCACTTTATGTGTTTTCGGCGTTTTCTTTTGTTTAATATATTTTTGATAACACTGCTGCTGCCAATTCCGAGGCTGTTTTCAAAAGAACACAGCAATATTCCTGCACATTCATGTAAAAAAACTTAGTTGTCGAATATGATAATGTTAGTGATGAAAGGTACCAATCTTTTGCGTGTTCATAAATGCAGTAAAATGCCAACAATTTATTTGACAAAGCAGTGTTGCCATGCAATATTGCTTGGCATTGTAAATGAATTTCTTTGCAGTGTTGCATTGCAAACTGCGTTTATGAAGTCAGCCAGACATTCGGATTTGAACTCCACTCTTCACCCTGATCACTTTGGTATATAAGTTAAAGAACGAAATATTAAATAAAGTAAGCTTTGCAATTTATTTCGTAAAAGAATTAAACAATTAACGAAATGCAAGCTCTGCAATTAATATTTCGTAATAACATAAAATGCAAGCCCAGCCTAAAAAAATAGCACGGAAATAAGCCAGCGAACCAAGAAACACGCGCACCGAATTGATCAGTAGCGTCAGCTAAATCGCACGTTTATATAGGGCTAGGTTTAATATAATTAAATAGTCATAATTTAGTAGTAGTAACGAATAGTCTTAATTTAGTTGTAGTTATGAATAGTCAGTGGTAATGGTCATAAAAATAAATTGAAGATTAAAAACACCCATTATCGTGTTATAATTTTTTATTTTATTCTTTTGAATAAGAATAAAAACACCCATTATCGTGTTATAATTTTTTATTTTATTCTTTTGAATAAGAATAAAATTAACTGGCGCCCGAGCATTGACCGGTACGTGTAACGATACGGCAAAACGTTCAGTGAGTTCGCGGCTTGCAATAACATTTGCAGCAACCGGTCAAATCGCGAAGTGTAGAAAGACGCACAAATTCGCGGAAAATAAACGTCGTTTAATACTACGATCATCGGTGGTCTCGAAGTCTTGTAGGTAAGGCCGCAGGACACCCCTAGCAAGGTACGCATCGCAGGAGCCTCAGTAGTAACACAAAAGTTACAAAAAGGATGAAATCCGGATCGTCGAGGGAAGGAGCCATATCATTAACCATAGTATTGTAAGATTAATTAACTAAAAGTCATAATTATTATAAAAAAAATTTTGAAATTATCATTATTGATTATTATTAAAATCAATTGGAAATTAATATAAAGAAAAAGAATCAAACATTACGATTTTTGTAAACAGCCAGACACTGGTTATAATTAAACTCGAAAAATGAATGATTTCAACAAAAGTTACGGCATTATTTCCGAAATATTTTAAAACAATTTATTCGTTCTCTGAATCTGAAATTAAATTAATAATTGCGTGATTATTTTATGGCCAATCCAAACAATTTAATCAGGCAAAAAGGATGAAATCCGGATCGTCGAGGGAAGGAGCCATATCATTAACCATAGTATTGTAAGATTAATTAACTAAAAGTCATAATTATTATAAAAAAAATTTTGAAATTATCATTATTGATTATTATTAAAATCAATTGGAAATTAATATAAAGAAAAAGAATCAAACATTACGATTTTTGTAAACAGCCAGACACTGGTTATAATTAAACTCGAAAAATGAATGATTTCAACAAAAGTTACGGCATTATTTCCGAAATATTTTAAAACAATTTATTCGTTCTCTGAATCTGAAATTAAATTAATAATTGCGTGATTATTTTATGGCCAATCCAAACAATTTAATCAGGCCTCCACAACACAGGCGCATCCACAACACAAAACAGAATTATGGTCGAAAACGTTGACCGAGCTGCACTTACAGCCACGATTAGTGAAATTATTGCACAGCAATTGCCAGGATTATTAAGGCGACAGAATTCACCGGAAGAATTCACTAAAATAGCCGATCAGGTAATCGCTCCAGAACATGCCAGGAATTTAGGTGACTTAGGTAGGGTACCAGACATAGTAAAAACAATATGTGAGTTTTCAGGTGATCCATCCGAATTCAGTTCATGGAAAAAGGGTGTTGATCGTATCCTAAAGGCATATAGTGCTTATCGAGGTACGCCAAAATACTATGGTATCTTGCATACCATACGAATTAAAATAATAGGACATGCCGATATGGCATTAGAATCTTATAATACCCCACTTAATTGGTTAGCCATTTCTAAATGCCTAACATTACATTATGCGGACAAACGTGACATAAATACTTTAGAATACCAAATGACTATGTTAGTCCAAACCTATAATCAATCAGTAGAAGAATTCTATCAGACAGTCTATAAGCACTTATCCCTAATTTTGAATAAAATTGGTTGTATGGGATTAGGTAGAGAAGCAGAACAACTAATGTCGAAAATGTACAGAGATAAAGCTCTAGATACTTTTGTACGAGGGCTGCGAGTAGGGATGGCAACGATTAATCATTTGATTAAATTAATCGATTATTTTCATTCAATTTACGATTTAATTGCATCGAAACACCTTTTCTAATTACTCGAGTAATTGCAAAATAATCGCAAACAGCATTTTGAAATTTAATACATTTTATGTTCATCTAAGTTAGCTACAAGGGTCGAAATTGCAAACGGTGAAAACATAGTTAAATTGTAATATGTCAAAATAGTTTTATATCAACAAATGAATGTCTGGTAACACTGCATTTACAGTTAAGTCAAACGCATTTTACGTTCAGTTGTTTAAGGAGCAATGGCGTAGTTAAAAGCGAAGTGTGGACATTTTTTTAATAAAATAAGCAATAGCTACGTTAAATGTCAACTTTGCTGCAAAAATTTAAAATTTTCTAATAACACATCAAATATGTTGCAGCATTTAAAATTAAAGCATGCAACTGTAGCCTGCAAATTGGTGGTAAGTTGGTGCAATCGGTATTACATTTTAAATTTCTTCTAGTTATTATAAATATATGTATGTGTACAAATTAGACTCTGCAATCTAGGAGTAAATACAACGTTTCCCTAAGTGATGATGACACTGACACCATTTTGTGCACTCTAGTGCACAAAAGAAGGAGGAAGGACAACGATTTTACAAATTCACAAGATGAATTGAGCTTTTATTTGAATTGTCAGGTATTAGAACTATGTCGAAACAGTATTTAGGCTTGGGAAGAAATGTAAACCGTTTACCCAAACTGTACGGACTTTCAAAAAAGTATTGTCATCTACTTGGTACCTCAGTACCAGCTGAGCGGCTTTTCTCAAAAGCGGGTGCAACTGCGACCGAAAAACGCAATCGTTTGACAACAAAACGTTTATCGAAATTACTTTTTCTTCAAACTTGGTTGAACAGACTTGACTTGCTTGACTTCAATGAATATATTTTCCTTTATGCTAAGACAAATGAATTTTTAATACGATATTTTAATTTTATTTCCGTTTTGGTTTTTGTGTATATACGAACACAATTTGAATGTCTGAAATAAGAATATAGTCTCCTATATTTTATTGGTTTTATTTTTACGCAAAGTTGCAAACATTGGAATTAATCGATTAATCGATTTTTTTACATTAATTGCAATTATTTTTTTATATCTTGCAATTAATCATTTGATTATTTAATCGATTAAAAAAATTTTTTTGCCATCCCTAGTTGCAAGGTGACTTACCACGCCTATTAGGAATTAAAGAACCAGTAGATTTACCTTCAGCACTACATCTGTGTTTGAAATTAGAGAACCAAACTTTTCGTACAAACCATTCTGCAAACAAAGGACAAACAAATAACTTCAGAAATCAGAATTTCAAACCCATACCTGCTGCACGCAACATTCAATTTATAAATAGACAACAATCAGTCCCACCAAGCCCCTACCAATTAGGGATGCAAACATCGTGAAATGAAACATCGATGGTTCGATGTATCGATGTTTCCTCAAAACCCATCGAAATCAAAAACATCGGCCAATAAAACATCGATACATCGAAACATCGATGTATTTTTTAACTTTTTTAACTTCTTTTAAATTTAGTATGAAAAGCAAAAGGATATAGAAGCAGAAGCATAAATAAATGAAACTTAGTAGTACGTCTTAATTTACTACATTTTATTTCACTTAGCTTTATCTATCTGTTAAAGTTTTTTCTCAATAAATAACAGAATTTAAAGACAACAGCTTGGAAAGTTTTTTCACTGTCAAGAGGTTTTCCGATTTTTCATCCGCGTGATAGTTGCCCTGATTTAAGAAAATAGTCGTTAACTCGGGACTGAAGTGGCCACAATGTATAAATATTAAGAAGCGTGTTTATACATCTCTGGAAACACACTATTCATGTCAAACCAAACTCTATTGGATACTGATTCATAGGAGTAATAGCTTATCTATACTTCTATACTACTATTATAAAGATAAAAGATTTGTATGTATGTTTGTAATGAATAAACTCAAAAACTACTGTGCCGATTTCAAAAAATCTTTCACCATTGGAAAGCTACATTCCCCTCGAGTAACATAGGCTATATTTATTGCTAGAATCTCAACTTTCTTCAAATAGTTCAAATAGTAGTAGTGAAACTGAAAATCTTGAAAGTCTTACAAGTCATTCTCTTCGCATCGCAATCGTATGTCAGAGATTCGAGTAACGAGCGCTCACAGCTGCTTGATGAACAAAATTTCAAAACAAATTTCAAAGTTTTGACCGTCGAACTCTGAGCGTTCCCAACGCCTTCATAATGAGAGAGAAAGACAACGGACACCAAATACTAGAGGTTATAATCAAGTTTTAGTTCGTTGCAAATAAAATATAATTTCATGTTTGAATTTTCCACATTTTACTTTTTTAAAATGAACCCACGTAAGAAAAACCTAAAAGTACATACCCATGCATGGGAGTGTGTGTATAAGTGTGTAAAAACCTATAACTTTTAAAATTTTTGTTTAAACCCGTGCGAAGCCGGAGCGGTCCGCTAATCTGAGATACATGTTCTCTTCAACCTTCCGTCCCTGTAATTACAGCTTACATTTCACATTTTGGAGGGACAAATGTTTATTCTGGTTCCAAATATCAAACGAGGATTCTGTTGTATCAGCGCCATTCTTTGCATTTTTTATGAAACAAAAAATAATGTATTTCTTTTAGCCACAGCATCTTTAAAATGCAGTAATTTGAATCTTGGATCCAACGCAGTAGCCAACGCCAGAATTAAATTGTCAAAATAAATCATAAAATTAACCGTATTTTGCCCCTGACGAATTCTCTGTATTTTACAACAAAACGAGTTCCAATGTGGCAAAGCGTTTCCAAATAGAGGATTTCGGGTTAATACCCGAAGTAAAGAAGAGGTGAAGTAAAATTTTAACATAAAACATCGACATAAAACATCGTTAAAAGTGACATCGATGTATCGATGTTTTTAGATTCGACACATCGATGGCAAACATCGATACTTTTTGACGAAAACATCGATGTTTCAAAAACATCGATACATCGTTTGCATCCCTACTACCAATACCACCATTATGAAACCTGACACCTGACGAAACTGAACGATTGAGGATATTATCCCTAGAAGCTCTAGAAGTATTGCATTTAAACAACACAGCACAATTGCAACACATTAAAACACACTCCATGATCAACAGTATTACCCTGGTAACGCTTTTTGGCATTACTCTGACTCTCGTCTTGGGATTGCACAAATACAGTCAACGGCTGAAGAGTATAACATTGCAACTAGGGCCTACACCGGTCACAAAAACAATAGTATCAGCCACCGCACCACCAAACTGCAATGAATCAACAATTGAGATACAAAATAACCTACCCCAATTCAATAACATTCCATATTTCTAGAAATCGCTTGAGGACAAGTATTAATTCAAGGGGGAAGAGTTAAAGAACGAAATATTTAAAAAAAAGCAAGCTTTGCAATTTATTTCGTAAAAGAATGAAACAATTAACGAAATGCAAGCTCTGCAATTAATATTTCGTAATAACATAAAATGCAAGCCCAGCCTAAAAAATAGCACGGAAATAAGCCAGCGAACCAAGAAACAC
The DNA here is from genome assembly GCF_028554725.1 of Zeugodacus cucurbitae. Taxonomy (NCBI): domain Eukaryota; kingdom Metazoa; phylum Arthropoda; class Insecta; order Diptera; family Tephritidae; genus Zeugodacus; species Zeugodacus cucurbitae. The sequence goes on from NC_071669.1 coordinate 27,569,566, forward strand.
GCGCACCGAATTGATCAGCAGCGTCAGCTAAATCGCACGTTTATATAGTGCTAGGTTTAATATAATTAAATAGTCATAATTTAGTAGTAGTAACGAATAGTCTTAATTTAGTTGTAGTTATGAATAGTCAGTGGTAATGGTCATAAAAATAAATTGAAGATTAAAAACACCCATTATCGTGATATTAAATATTATTTTATTCTTTTAAATAAGAATAAAATTAACTTATACAACCCTATATCTAACTCGTTTAAGCACTGAATACACTTGCAGACTTGTCTGTACTACATGTCAAGTATGACATACCGTCGCATCGGGTAAAGCCGGGTCTGCATACCAAATTTTAGGTCTGCACACAAGTATGAAGAAAATTGAAATGTTTAAATTTTTCTGTTGGTTGTTGCGACATGTATGTCCGTTTATTGTACGCAATGCAGACAGAACCTCATACTTCGAAAGAATTCAGAGCGATAGGTAGTGCGCGCACAATGGCTTTAACAGATAATGAGTTTTGGCGCGATTTTATCGAAGTGTTTAGAAATGAAAAAATATTATGGGAAGTAAAAAATGACAACTACAAAAATAAATTAAAGCGTTTACAAAGCTGGGAAATTCTTTTAACAAAGTATAAAGAATTTGATTCGAGTGCTACTATAGATGTTGTGAAAAAACATATTAATGGCATGAGGAATTGCTATAGTATATATAGCCGAAAAACGTTCATGGGGCGTAATTGCGTCTCTCATGAATGTATCATCTTTTTTATTAGGGGTTCCACCATCGACAGGAGTTCTTCATAATTTTCATTATTCATTCGAACAAAATTTTTAACTTTTTTTATAGAATTTGTTTCCAATTCCTTAAGAAGTGGTAAGTGTGAATATTTTGACCGTTTTTTATAAAAATTTTCACACCAAAATCGTTCTTTTCGCGTTTCTGCCTTCCTTTTCTTTTCGTTATCACTGCACACTGAAATTATAAGCAGCGTTACAATTTCATCTTCCGATGCCATACATAACGTCCGCTCACTTCAAAGATTGACACGAAATGAAGTATGAACAACTTGTCGCATAAGTGTACAGTGAACTGACTTGCGACCCGGTGTGCATTCAAGTCTGCAAGTGTATTCACTGCTTAAGTTTTGGGTGTTACAAACAACTGTTATGTGAACAAAACAATAATACTCTCTAGCAACTTTGTTGCGAGAGTATAATAATAACAAGTAAGGAAGGGCTAAGTTCGGATGTAACCGAACATTTAATACTCTCGCAATTTATTTATTTAACTTTATTAATATTATATAATACACAATTTGAACCACATATTCGTCATATATATTGTATAAAGTCCATAGACAGTTGGAAACCCTAATATTAGGTTAGAAGCACCGAGTTCCTTATGTTCGATATATGGGGCCTTGATAACCTATGGTCCGATTTTGGCTATTTTTAGAATGGAGCTGCCCACTATGAACGTAGTATTTGTGCAAAGTTCTGCACCGATATCTTCACTAGTGCTTACTTTATATACCCTAAAGTAAACGAGCGATTCATAAGTGGGCGACGCCACGCCCATTTTCCATTTTGTAAAAAAATCTGAGTGCAAATCTGAGTGAAATTTAGTATTTCTGACGTTTTTCGTTAGTGAGTTAACCCACTTTTAGTAATTTTCAACCTAACTTTTGTATGTGAGGTGGGCGTGGTTATTATCCGATTTCAACTATTTTCATGGTGTGTGGGGAAGTACGTAAGAGAATCGACTGCAGAAAGTTCGGTTTTTATAGCTTCATTGGTTTTCGAGATATATACAAATAACCGATTTGGGGGCGGGGCCACGCCCACTTCCCCAAAAAAATTACTTCCAAATATGCACCTTCCTAGTGCGATCCTTTGTTTTACATTTTATTTCCATAGCTTTATTTATGGCTTAGTTATGACACTTTATGTGTTTTCGGTTTTCGCCATTTTGTGGGCGTGGCAGTGGACCGTATTTGCCCTCTCACGGTCCCAAGGAACATGTGTTCCAAGTTTCATTAAGATATCCAGGTGCATGCCCTCAAATCGTGATCCTTAAAACGTTTGCAGGGGTCGTCATCAAAAGTGGGGTTTGTGTTTCGCGTGCTTCTCTTAACTTACGGTGAACATAATCGACCTACTGTGCGACACCATCACCCATCTTGAGACCCAGCATTCATAATTGGATATTATTCTATCGAAAAGACCACGTCCAGCACGCATTGAAGAAAAAATAGCAGCCTTAGCTGAGAGTGTACACGCAGTTCTTGTTTGCAGCAGCTAGGACTGACGTATGGAACGACTTAGCGCAATTTACGTCGATATTTTAAATTAAAAGCGTACGGTCTACAGCTTGTGCAAAGAACTGATATCGCTCGACCTTGCCAAGCTACATCGCTTCCCTCTGTGTGCTGTTGAAAAGTTCCAACGATTTCGTGCTAAATTCTGTTCGTTTATGGCTCAATGGGTATATAAACATGCAAAATCGCTGGTTTGTGGGCTGGTGGAATCATCGGTCCATATTTCTTCAAAAATGATGCCGTGAGAACGTAACCGCCATGATAACCCATGACAACCGACTACTCGAAGCTCCTGATTTCAGCGACATTGGTTTCAACAAAACGGCGCCACTTCCAAACATCGCTTCAATCAATGGGTTTATTGAGAGAACACTTCGTAGAGCAGGTCAATTGACCACGAAGATCATGTGATATCACACCATTAGACAAATGAAAGAGGAAAAATAAATATTAATCAATATTGGAGTCCAGCCAAAGTTAAATTTTATTCCAATATATTTTTAGTTGAAGTAATAAAAAATGGAAGTTTCTTAAAGTTTCTGCCAAAGTGAAGAATTTTCTAACGCACTCAATAATAAATTATCCATCCAAAAAATAATTTAGTGTCACAATAAACTTTAACTTTTTAAGGTAGTGCATTGGAACAGTCATAAACGTCATATAAATGCATTGCATATTTTGGCAAAGCATGGAAGTTATGCATAAATGCTTTGCATGGCATGGGCATATGTTTTAAAAATGCTTTGCATGTTTCGTTTACGAAAGCAGCCATTGTATCCCTTTTGGCAAACACTCCTGAATTACTTTAGCACAAAGTGGAACAAGAATGTTGGAAACAAAGCAATTAAGGCTTTGAAAACAGCCTTGTTCCTGGTTCTGACGTTTGAACTAAAAAAAACCCTCAACTTTTATGACCCGCCCTTTTATGCCTATTGTGTAAAGGTTCAGTATTATGTAAACAAATCATTCTGATTGACAGGGACCACTTATGCTTCGAAGGCAGTGCTCTGTCATCGTAGAGGGTCGAAAGGCAAACAATCTGACAATTACTTATTGAGTGTATAGTTGGGTAGAGGTGCATATACATATAAACATAAATAAATGAACACGAATATGTAAAATGTAGTGAATAAATAATATTAAATAATCCACATCTACATAGCCTACTCTATTAAAATTTGTGTTCAAACTACTGTGAAACCGGAACCATAGTTAACGATAGATATAGGTATGAAGTGGTCACATAATTTTATTATATTTAAGCTTCTAACTATTTGTTATATTTACATATTTATTATATTATTGTATTTATATAAGAACAAATTAGCTTATATAAATTTGTGTTTGGGGAATATCGATTACATATAGAAAATACATTTATCAGTTTTCTTATACTGGCAATCATAAACAATTTTTATTTGAAATGAAGTGCGTACAAATTTAAGGCACTTGAAAAAGGAGAATTTTTCGTTTTCTTAATTATCAAATTATTTTCATCGAATACATTTGTATCCGATAAACAATTACATCATGTCAGTTAATAATTTATAATAATTCAATTTATAGAAAAAGTTACTAAATTTCTGTAATACCATTTTTACAAAATGTTGCGGATGAATAGGACACATTTCCACGTAGGTTATTATTGTCCGCATATTGTTAGTAAAACAAGTAAATTCGGATGTAACCGAACATCTCTCGTAATTTGCCGGTTCAAAGTCATGGGAATATTGAATTGGTATTGATAACATTTATATTAAATAAATATGGAACAGAAATTCATTTCACGTAATTCGTGATTCACTAAGACGTGATTGTTTACCGATTTTTCCATTTTAAAACTATAACTTCAGGATATTGGGGAAATATTACGTCCAAATTCGCATGAAATTGGTGGAGTGGTTCCTGAGATATTGTTTTTGATCCATAATGAACTGGTACCACGCTAATTTTAACACGCCTTTCTGTACCCTTGTCATTCTAAAATTTACTGCTTCTGATATTTTTCGATACCAAGTTAAAGCACTTGTTGTAGTTTTAACATAAACTTTTTATGAGGGTCGGAGGGGTATTTATCCTATTTCACATTTTTCTTACTATACAATGATACAATGAAGCAAAATGTATCGACATGTTGTGAGAGAATTCAAATCGTTTAAATTTGGGCGAATAATGGCAACATACGCTCATAAATTACAGAACAACGGAGCGTCGTTATAATTGATTTGCCTACATAGTAACAGTTTCATAAAAGTACATACGCCATTGTACCGCATTATGAGCATATTATGAAGATAAATAGTAACTTCAAAAAGCTTTGTTTTACAAAATGTGTTTAAGGCACAAATTAATCGTTTGATCTGTAAGATGTCCGTGCTATTTTTACAAGAACATGTCACAAGTTAAAACAATTGCACTAGAATTTTGGCCACAAATCGGAAAGAGTTACATATCTTAATTAAAAAAGTAACTATTTTTGAGTTGAAACACTATTATATTAAACGCGTCACTCGCATTCATTCATATGTGGTTGTAGAAGGGATATTGTAAGACACACATATGTACGAGTATAAAGCAGTTACGACTGCATACCATGCTGTTACCTCTGATACAAATTATTCTATAGCTATTACGACTGATTGTATTTTGAATATGAAACAATTTTTGTATATGACCATTGGATGACAAAACTATAAGCTTGATTGCAAATGTAAGACATCTGGCGTTCGGCAAAGCTTGTTGAAGGGCATATGTATGTATTACAGTAGTATTCCGAAATAACGAATATTCGTTTTAACGAAAACCGCTTATAACGAACAAGCAAATTTGTTAAATAACGAACATCGGGGATTTGTAAATACTCGGTTTAACGAACAACATGAATAAGTCATATGAAGAAAGAGAAAAAATCAAATAACATCGAACCAGAATTAAAAATAAAACTTGAAAAAAATGTGGCACAAACCACAATCTCTTACAATATTAAATTGTTATAAATCTTTATATTATATTTATCGATTTGGCAACATCATTCCAGTAAGTCAGCAATTCATGCGCACTTCCAGGAATGCTGACACGAACATAGCATAAAAGGAAATAACTAATAAATAAGTAACAGTTAGGTATGCAAGCACCTGCTGGTATAAAACTTAGTGCATAAGCCTAATTATGTCCCTTTTTAACTTAGCAGCGACTACGTGCGCATCGGCGCTTAAAATATATTATTAATTCTAGTTAACGCGTTTTATTTCGGGGACCACAATAATCACCACATTGGTGACCCCGACGTGATTTACGGTATAATAGTTATTCCGCGTTTTTAAGTAAAATTTAAAATTCGCAAACTCGTTCGTAAATTTCTTAACTAAAGTGCTTTTTTAATTCGTCCACTTGGTGAAATGATTTTTGTGATTAACCGCGCACGTGGTCGCTCGCCCTACAAATTGGAGCCTTTGGTGTTTTCTTGCACGGTGACTATCTCGACGTGGGAGTGAAGTACACAAATTTTGCAAAAAAATTTGATATTATGCATTCGACATGCCAGACAACGCTAGTGTTCAAGCCGCCGACAGCATCACGCCGCTTCAACGTGTGTCTATACGATGTCCACTTTTCACTTCGGAAAGACCAGCCTTATGGTTCGCTCAGCTATAAGTTCCTCAGCTAGTTCCACCTGGCCGGGATCTCAGACGAAATCACACAGTACCATTACGCTTCTTCGCACCTTGACCCGAAGGCTGCCGCAGAGGTGGAAGATCTCCTCTTGAAGGTTCCAACAGAAGCACCATACACTCGGCTCAAAGGTATACTTGTCGAACGTCTCACGCTCTCTCGATTACAACAACTTCTCGAACGAGAAACTTTGGGCGACAGAAAGCCGTCGCAATTTCTGCGCCATCTTAGAAGCCTCGACAACACCGTTCCTGACAATATTCTACGCACAAAGTGGCTGAGCAGACTTCCGATGACAACGCAATCAATACTTGCATCCCATGCAGACATTAACCTCGACAAGCTAGCATCTTTGGCAGATAAAATACATGACATCGCATTGCCCACAGCACAAATCAATTCCGTTCAAGAACCAACAACAACACCAACCGTCGAATCTCGCATTTCTCGTCTCGAAGCTTCAATCAACGAGCTAACCTCGATGTTTAAAGGCAGAGGTACTACCCGCTCTAGGCAGCGCTCTCGTTCACGTAGGTTTTCACCAGCACCCAACAACAATATGTGCTGGTACCATCAAACTTTCGGCAATAAAGCAAACCGTTGCAAATCGCCATGCACGTACCAGGGAAACTTTCCGTCGGACCGTTAGTGGCGGTTAACGGCTCCTGACTCGATTCCAACCGCCTTTTCATAACAGATCGCGCCACCAAAATCCAATTTTTAGTGGATACTGGCGCTGATCTCTGCACTTTTCCCAAGTCTCTCGCACCTTGGTCAACGGAACGAGCAAATTATAATCTCACAGCGGCAAACGGATCTACAATCAACAATTACGGCTGCATAACTCTATGATTAAATTTTGGACTTAGACGAAATTTCACATGGCGCTTCGTAGTGGCGGACATATCCAAACCTATTATTGGCGCAGACTTTTTGGCACATTACGGCATCTTACCCGATCTTAAGAACAGCTGTCTTATTGATTCGATAACCGGATTAAAAGTCGCATGTAAGTTATCAGTATCCAATATCATTTCAGAAGTCAAAGTACTGCCTGTCGATCCTATATGGGCAGACACACTCAAGAAGTTTCCTAATCTGACGAAGCCTGAAGGAATCTGTCAACCAACAAAACATACAACGCTGCACCACATTGCTACTACACCAGGACCTCCCGTCTCCTGTAAGGCACGAAGACTCGTTCCTGACAAACTAAAAATTGCAAAGGCAGAATTCGATAAAATGCTACAACTGGGAATCGCTCAACGCTCGAAGAGTTCCTGGTCATCTCCGCTTCACCTGGTCCCGAAAAAGACAGGTGAATGGCGACCTTGTGGAGATTTTCGTCGACTTAATGCGCGTACATTGCCTGACAGATATCCCGTTCGTGTTTTGGAAGATTTTACTGCCAATTTAACTGGCAAAACTATATTTTCAACAATTGATCTCGTCCGCGCTTTTCATCAAATACCAGTTGCCAAAGAAGATGTTGACAAAACGGCCATCATAACACCGTTTGGACTTTTCGAATTTCCGTTCATGACGTTCGGACTTCGGAACGCCGCGCAAACATTTCAGCGATTTATCGACGAAGTGACACGGGGATTGGACGACTTCACATTCCCATATATAGACGACATTCTAATCGCTTCTAAAGACATAAAGGAGCACCATACGCATCTTCGTTTACTTTTCAAACGGCTCTCTCAGTATGGTGTCGTAATTAACACCACTAAGTGCTGTTTTGGTCTTCCCGAAGTCGACTTTTTGGGACACCGCATCTCAGCAAAAGAGATCCTCCTTTCGTCATGGTCAAAAGAAAACATTCATCTTTAAAGAACTAGCGACTTGTTCTCATGTTTTTGTTCGTCGTGACGCTTCACATCACTCATTTACTTCTCCGTACGAAGGACCGGTTCGAATGATTTCAAGACATGATAAATATTTCATCGTAGACGTCAGAGGCGAAAATACTACTGTTTCAATCGACCGACTTAAGCCGGTATATTTACTTCCCGACGATACTGAGCAGAGCAACTATAACGACAACAACACAACGTTCATTTCATCAAATTCACCAGAGTCATCCGAACCTGGGACATCACGACTTTCATCGTCATATCGTCCAGACACCGACTTAAGCTTTTCTACGCCGTCTCCTAAAAGACGCGTCAAATTTCGCTAAACATTGTTACATATCTTTTCTATTTAGTTATTGCTAACTTTCTCCAACAAGGGGAGTATTTGTGGCACAAACCACAATCTCTTACAATATTAAATTGTTATAAATCTTTATATTATATTTATCGATTTGGCAACATCATTCCAGTAAGTCAGCAATTCGAACATAGCTTAAAAGGAAATAACTAATAAATAAGTAACAGCTAGGTAACTTATGCACTAAGTTTTATACCAGCAAACTTAGTGCATAAGCCTAATTATGTCCCTTTTTAACTTAGCAGCGCCTACGTGCGCATCGGCGCTTAAAATATATTATTAAACTAATTATAGTTAACGCGTTTTATTTCGGGGACCACAATAATCACAAATTGAAAAAATTTTGAATTTTATAAAAAAGCTTAAAATTACCATATAGAAGTATAAGTGTCAGAATTGGTTTTGGAAGAATTTATTGGATTTGAATTGTTTTGTTATGGTTTTTAATTTTTTAATAACTAATTAATAAAACGATTTATTAAACTGCAATTTACGGATATTTAACTAATTTTTATTGAAAAACATACCTCTAAGTGAGTACTCGAATTAACGAAAAATTCGAAGTAACGAACAAGCCTGACAATTAATGTGTTCGTTATTTCGGAAAACTACTGTACTTAAATAAATTACGTAATAGATAACGTAAATTACTGTATTATTCTTGTTTCATGGTATATGCGGTTGTACTACTATATTAAAAAAAATTCTGAATATGTGTAAAGGGGTTTTCAATAAGAGTACAAATGTTGTTTTTAAAATAAAAGAAAAACGGTTTTGGATATCTATGAAATTATTTATTCCTGAGAAAGTACATTCGGGCACACTTGCAAAAGTCCAGACGCTGAACAATTTTCGACGGTTTTCAAGCATAAATCGGCCGATACTGCTGCAATTTCACGCTCGATTTTCGTACGAAGTTCATCAATCGTCGCTGGCTTATTGGCATAGATCATAGACAGTTGCCCCACAGGAAATTGTATAATGGCGTTTGACCGAGGCGGCTAATTGATTGGGCCATTTCGTGAGATAACACGTTCACCAAACTTGATTTTCAATAAATCGATTGTGACATTCGCTGTGTGGCTTGTGGCGCCGTCCTGTTAGAACCACATATTGCCCCAGTTCATATCATCCAATTCGGCCCAAAAAATTTCGGTTATCATAAAATAGAAAGTGCCGGTCTTGATCATCACGGAAGAAGTACGGCCCAATGATGTCGCCAGCCCATAAACCGCACCAAACCGTAATTTTTTCGGAATGAAATGATGACTCATGGAGAACGTGTGGATTGCTACCAGATATTACCTGCCACATATTTAGCTTATTGACGAAGCCATTCATGACTCCCATAAATTGAACGTAGCGCTCTTAAAGATGAGGCCACAGACTCTGAGTTTCGGTAGTAAATTTTAATAATTTCGACTCGTTGTTGGATCGTCTCTCTTTTCATGATGAAATGGCAAACCTTACTGAAGCGAAATGTCAAAAGAGCTAAAATGTAGCGTCGTTTGTTGTCCCTATTGGTCTACTTTTGTAGCGCTACTTTTGAAACCCCCTTTATATACCACTATGATATAGTTAATTTGATAGTATGTGGAATCAACTTAATGAAGTATTTACTGCAAGTGCGCCATTCTTATGGAACAAATCTTAAGCAGCTTCAGTACATCTGAGGGATTTTGATGAAGAGCTTTTTCATGTGAGAAATACGTTTTGATATTATCTTCTACAGTTCCGTGATTACATACCAGAAATACTTTGAAGTATTTATAACAAGCACTTTTCTGATATTTCAAGCACAGTCGTACGGTAAGTTCTTTCGCAATTTGTAAGAATAAAAGCTGCGGATAAGCGCTTTAATTATTTCATTAAATATATTTCGGAACAAAGGTTCCAAAAAAAATAATACCAAAATTTGTAAATGTTCCGTGGTAAATAAGTAATTCAGATCTACACCGTGATCTTTATATAAAAATGGTCCGCGAAGCATTCAGAGAGGTTGGAGAATCGCGTAAACGCTGAAGCCCGATGACTATGAGAGACTAGAAATAACAGGCATAGACTAAAGCGAACAACATTCCATGAACTTATATGAACATAAAAAGTATTATACGTAACATTTAGTTTCTGAAAAAAGAAAAGCTTACTACAAGCGGTTGTATTGTATTCATATTTTCAAACAAGTAAGGAAGGGCTAAGTTCCGATGTAACCGAACATTTTATACCCTTTTTATTTATTTATTTAATTTTATTAATATAACACACAATTTGACAAACATATTCGTCATATATTTGGTATAAACTCCATTGGAAGTTGGCAACCCTAATATTAGGTATATGGGAGCTAGGTAAAGTTCTGACCCGATTACACTAATTTTTTGCACGGAGTCATATTATTAGAAGAAGAATATTCCCTCTGAATTTCTTCAAAATATCTGAAACACTTACTTATAGTTTCGATAAAAAATGTATTAAAAGCACTGAGGTTCTCATGTTCGATACATGGGGCCTTAAAAACGTATGGTCCTATTTCGACGATTTTTAGAACGGCGATGACACACTATAAATGCAAATTTGTAGTGCTTACTTTATTTATTTGTAAAGTAAACGTCTTTTTTCAAAACATATCCTTGGGATGTCAGGAAAATATTATTAGTCGAATTTTATTGAAATTGGTCGAGTAGTTTCGGAGATATGGTTTTTGACCCATAAGTGTGAGGAGCTACGCTCATTTAAAATTTTGTATACAAATTTGAGAGCCCCCTTTAAGCTGAAAATTAAGGGTTCTGGTGTTTTTCCTTACTGAATTAAAGTATTTTTATTGGTATTCAACATATTCAACATAACCTTTGTATGGGAGATAGGCGTGGTTATAATTCGATTTTCTCCATTTATCGACTGTTTAGTCCTACAAAAACTTAAAACCATATATCATAAAAATGGTTGAAATGTAGAATATTTTAAATATGTTTATACAAATATGCATAAATTTACGAATTATTAATAACTAGAGGACCGCCACGGCTTCGCACGGGCTTAAACAAACATTTTCATTCCGTTTCTTGCGTGGCCTTCTTCAGGCTTTTGATTACGTAGACTTTACTTGGAAAAACATCATAGTAAACGAAATAACCAAACTTGCAAAGACTAACGGCTTATACAGCATGTAAATGAAGAGGCATCGACTCATCAAAGCTGCTGAACGAGAAAACCGACTGAAACGTAAGAGACATTCATACTGAGCAAGGCAACTGTAGCAGCAAATGAATTTCTCTAACATTTAGCTTTTAATTATTATTTTTAACTTATTATAATTGAATTATTGTTAGTATTTAATCATTGTATACTATGTACAATTGTAAAAAAATTATAATATTAACTTAGCATTTGCATTTCTATGAAGGCTCCTCAAGCGATGTTTACAGGTGTTTAGGTGTATAAGTTAACACCAATTAAGCTACCCCACATTAAACATAATTATTGTTTAATTAGTTATAAGTGGCAATATAACCCTTTTTATTTTTACCAATAAGCTATATTGCACCCGCAACAAGTGCTGACAAATCTTGTCTAATCCTGTGGAACAAAATGTTAACCGTTTCCTACAGTGGCAGCGTTGTTGCTTTAGAGTTTAAGCCTTATTTTAAGAAAAATTAGAATGAAGTCGATCAGTTGTAATTTACACCTCAATAAAGGAGCTACATATGCTCCAATAAAAAAATGTTTTTTTATAATTAAAAAACCTAATTGGTGCCCGAGCTAAATTTTACTAAAGTCAAGCGATTCGGCATTTTTTCAAAGAGAGGTCCATGGAAAAAAGGAAAAAAGTTCAACAAAAAATTAAAATACTTAAAAACAAGTAAGGAGAGGCTAAGTTCGGGTGCAACCGAACATTTTATACTCTCGCAATTTATTTAGAGATTTACCTATATTTTCGGTGAAAAATTACCCTTAGGCACTGAGTTCTTCATGTTCGATATCAGGGGCCTTGAAAAGTCATGGTCCGATTTTGACAATTATTCCACAAGTGATGTCACAGCTCAAATACAGTATCTGTGTACAGTTTTATTTCGCTATCTTTATCTGTTCCTTATGTATACATTATAAAGTAAAAGAATCAGAAGGATTTAAAATTGAGTTATATGGGAAGTAGGCGTAGTTGTGAACCGATTTCATCCTTTTTCCACATGTGTCATCAGGGTGCCAAGAAAATATTATATACCGAATTTGATTCGAATCTGTAGAGTAGTTCCTGAGATATGGTTTTTGACCCATAAGTGGGCGACGTCACGCCCATTTTCCATTTTGTAAAAAAATCTGAGTGCAGCTTTCATCTGCCATTTCTCATGTGAAATTTAGTGTTTCTGACGTTTTTCGTTAGTGAGTTAACTCACTTTAAGTAACTTTGAGCCTAACTTTTGTATGGGAGGTGGGCGTGGTTATGATACGATTTCTTTCATTTTTGGACTGTAATAGGAAGTGGCTAAAAAAAACGACTGCAGAAAGTTTGGTTTATATAGCTCTATTGGTTTGCGAGATATGTACATAAAACTTAGTAGGGGGCGGGGCCACGCCCACTTCCCCAAAAAAATTACATCCAAATATGCCCTTTCATAGTGCGATCCTTCATACCAAATTTTATTTCTATAGCTTTATTTATGGCTTAGTTATGGCACTTTATGTGTTTTCGGTTTTCGCCATTTTGTGGGCGTGGCAGTGGTCCGATTTTGCTCATTTTCGAAAGCAACTTTCCTATGGTGCCAAGAAATAAGTGTGCCAAGTTTCATCAAGATATCTTGATTTTTACTCAAGTTACAGCTTGCACAGACGGACGGACGGACGGACAGACATTCGGATTTGAACTCCACTCTTCACTCTGGTATATATAACCCTATATCTAACTCGTTTAGTTTTGGGTGTTACAAACAACCGTTATGTGAACAAAACTATAATACTCTCTTTAGCAACATTTGTTGCGAGAGTATAATTAAATAATAATTTCGTAAAAATTTTAGACCGAATCAAATTATATTGGCACAACATAGCAACGTCATGCCAGCACATCAGCAATGTGCTTACGTGCTGAAAGAAACGTAACGTAAAAGCAAGACGATTACAGTTATGCTGACCTGACCTGTTGCTGATGTGTACTTAACCCTGGACGGTCATCCTTTTTTTTTGTACATTAACGTCATCCTTCCTCAATATGACGACGACTTATTTCAAATACATTTTCAGCAGGGTGTGAGTCGAAATAATGAACGCGTTTTATTTTTTTTTATTTATTTATTTCATTATTAATAAATACAAGTCAAAAATAAAAAGGAAAATTGTATTCTTTTAACTTAAAATTAATAATTCACAGTCTTCTAAAAACATATTTACAGTGAAAATAAAATAGTTCGTAGTCATTTTGACGAAGGATGACCGTCTAGGGTTAAACATTCCCTTTTTAATTCTGGCGGCGAACGTGTGCAGAGCTTTAGGCACAACCACAAATTAAAAATTAAACGTCGTGGCACTGAAAAATTTTCCACGTGGCAAAATTTGTTCACTTTCAAAAAAATGAAGTTAAAAAAAGTATTCAAAAATATAAAATTGGAAAACCCTGGCTTCAAACCGTGTGAGGAAGGAGGCCCCTCAGTAGTCCTGGAGAAAGGACAAAAAGGACGATGACCAACCAAGGAGCGTCAGCCGCCTCACCAAACTGTTAACGTAAGACTTAGAATAAGAAAAAATTATAATTGAAATAAATATTAAGATTTATTATTCTATGTATACATATATTTATTTATATTAGTATTTAAAATATTTAAATATGATATATAAAATCAGGGTTGTACACCCTATAATAAGAAAAAAATCATACTGCGATTCACCACCTACGGGGGGACCCTCCAGCATATAACATTAATATAACTCTGCGATTCACCACAAACGGGACCCCAGAGATTATTAAAATTTAATAAAAAACGAAAATTGTATATAAAAAGAAAATCGTACAGTCTATAAAATTAACAAAAAATTTATAACATTTATATAACTCTGCGATTCACCAAAAACGGGACCCTCCGGAGATTATTAATTTACCATCACATTTCAAAAAGTCAAAGCTGAAAGCTAAAAAAACAAAAAAAAACCAAGTTGCGTATTGAAAATAGTTTTATAAAGTTATTCAAAGTCGTGGTGATTTCCATTCGATCAAATTTGCGTAGCGGATCGAAATATGGTATTGAAATTAAAACGTTTGTTAAATGCAATGTATGCAATTGTTAATACCGTTTTTTACACATTTCATTAGTTTGAAATTATTAACAAAAAATATATATATATTCGAAAATTTATAGAAATTAAAAATTTATTGAAATTAGATAATAATAATAAAGAATTTTGGTATATATTTAAAAGTAAAATTCCTTCAAAATGACTAACCCACACAATATAATTAGACCATCATTACTAAGTAATAATCCTACACAACCAACAACTTCTAATCCTACAATCCAAGTGTCTCCCGAACTAAATAACTTAATAAAAAACATCGTAACTCAAATACTACAGACAGACGGGCAAAACATAATTCAATCATTCTTAAACAATAGTTCAAATCACAACATTACAGATCAGACAATATACGAACGATACAGAAATGACATGAGCGAAATGGACAAAATCCGACGTGGTTCGTTCATTAAGAGAGTTTTCAGGAAACGCTTCAAAGTTTAGTTCCTGGAAAAAAAGAGTAGAACGTATCTTAAAAATATGCGAACCTTCAAAAGGTACACCCCGATATTTCGGTATATTTAATGTTATTAGGAACAAAATAATAGGAAAAGCAGACGTAGCATTATAATCGTATAACACCCCTCTAGATTGGACGGCAATATCACGTTGTTTAACAACCCACTACGCTGACAAACGAGACATTGGTACATTAGAATATCAAATGACCTGTCTTGAACAAGGTAGGTTAACTATTAACGAATTCTACCAAAAGGTATATTCGCATCTATCGTTAATTCTCAACAAGATAGGATGCATGGAGGTAGGAGAAGAATCAATACATTTACTTACCGAAAACTACCGTGCAAAAGTACTAGATACCTTCATTAGGGAACTTTCAGGAGATCTCTATAGACTCCTCGGGATTAAAGAACCGAAAAGTCTTCCCGAAGCTCTACATCTTTGTTTAAAACTTGAAAATCAGAATTTCAGAGCACAATATGCATATAACCAAAAATACAATTTTTCACCAAACTATCGTCACCAACAAAATCCACAACAACAATTCGTTCAATTAAAACAGTTCCTACCAAAATATATGCAGCCTCCAAACCAACAATTTCATCAAACTAAATTTCACCCTTAATTAGCTTACATCCCACAACCAAATTAAAATTTTAATCCTTATGGTCAACAACGGTATCCTCAATATCCTGAGAACCAGCAATAAAGAAATCCTCCTCAAAGGCCACCAAAACCACCTCAACCAATGGATGTAGACGTTCGCTTTAGAACAAATGCTATTAACTATGCAAACCGACCAAGTCTCCAAGATTCAGGCAAAAGGCCAATAAATAACACTTCCATGATTAACCATCCACCACCGAAGATTCAAAGAAATTTTCATGTAAAGTCATGCTTTGAACCTAAAAACGAACAGAATTACCAGTACGATAATGACCAAACTACCGACTACCAATACAGTGACTATAACTACAATACCTCTAATAATGTAGAAAGTTATAAAGATGAACCATCTGTAGATCTGACAGATATACATTTTTTCGGTTAAATAGCTCTTCGTTGCCTTATTTCAAATGCAAATATTAGTAGATACAGGTTCAAATAAAAATTATATTCATTCAAATTTAGTTCCAAAACCTAAAGAAAACGATAACCCTTTTTACGCTAATTCTGTTGGTGGTAAAATAAAAGTTACCCATCAAACTTTCTTAAATCTATTTAATATCGAAGAATGTAAACTAAAGTTTTTCTTATTACCAGCTCTTTCAACTTTTCACGCAATTCTAGGAAATGATAGTTTAAAAGAATTATCAGCAGTAATACATACTACAGAAAATTTTATGATCGTAGCAAATAAACGTAAAATTCAACTCCACCAATATAAAGCTCAAGACGTTAATGCTATTCTAATCCGTGATGAACATATGAATGCTTCAGAAAAATACCAAATTAAACTTTTACATAAACATAAAAACTTATTTTCAGAACCCAACGAAAAATTAACCTATACGACAAAAGTAATAGCAGAAATTAGAACGAACTCAGATACTCCTATTTATTCAAAATCTTAACCATATCCTATTAGCCTAAAACAAGAAGTAGAAGAACAAATAAATAAATTACTAGAAGACGGTATTATAAGAAAATCTAGATCACCATACAACTCACCAATATGGGTTGTATGAAAAGAAATTCAGACTGGTTATCGACTACACTATAGTCTTACTACTACTATGGTCACTATAGCAGACAGATATCCCATACCCGAGATAAATGAAGTATTGGCACAATTAGGAGAAAATCGAGTATTTTCGGTAATCGATTTAAAAAGCGGTTTTCATCAAATTCCCCTTAAAGACTCCCACGTGGAGAAGACAGCATTTTCAGTGAACAACGGAAAATATTAGTTCACTAGACTCCCTTTTGGACTAAAAAATGCTCCATCCATATTTCAACGGACATTAGACGACATACTCAGACAACACATAGGAAAAATATGTTATGTCTATATAGACGATATAATCATATTTAGCAAATACATAGAATCACAGAACATATTGATATAATTTTTGATACTCTTTGTAAAGCTAATATGAAAGTGCAAGCAAACAAATGCCAATTCTATAAAGGTCAAGTAGAATTTTTAGGGTTTATAGTTTCTTCTGCTGGCATTTCCACAAACCCATCTAAAGTAAAAGACATTGAAAATGTTCCATACCCCAAAACACTTAAAGATCTTAGATCATTTTTAGGTCTTTCCGGATATTATAGACGCTTCATAAAATACTACGCAAAATTAGCGAAACCACTTACGAATTTACTTCGAGGTGAAGAAGGTAGAATTTCTAAAGATATTTCAAAGAAAATTAATATTCATTTAACGGAAGAAGCCAAAGAAGCATTCGGCAAAATTAAATCTGCTCTCATCTCAAAAGACATAATAATGCAATATCCGAATTATAATATAGAATTTAATCTCACAACAGACGCTTCAGAATATGCTCTAGTATTAGAACAAAACGGTAAACCCATAACTTTCATTTCTAGGACCTTAAATAACACAGAAGAAAATTATGCAGTTAATGAAAAAGAAATGCTTGCTATAATCTGGGCACTCAATTCTCTCAGAAATTATCTGTATGGTCAAGCAAAAATTATACTACATACCGATCATCAACCATTAACTTAGTAACAAAAATAGCAATTCGAAACTAAAACGATGGAAATCCATTTTAGAAGAGTATAGTTATGAAATAAAATATACGCCTGGAAAATCCAACATAGTAGCGGATGCACATCTAGACCATTCCAAATAAATTCATTATCAGTTGCTACTAATTCAGATGAAAGTTCATCTCATAATTTAATTCCCTCAGTAGAAGGCCCAATAAATGTTTTCAAAAACCAAATTTTCTTATTCATAGGACAAGAAAATAGCTATCAATTTAAATTACCTTTCCCAACATACCTAGGGATGCAAACATCGTGAAATTAAACATCGATGGTTCGATGTATCGATGTTTCTCCAAAACCCATCGAAATCTAAAACATCGATACATCGAAACATCGATGTATTTTTGAACTTTTTTAACGTATTTTATAAGTGAGCATAAAAGGCTTATTTCAGAACCATAAATAAGTAAGTAGTACGCCTTTAGTTGATATATATTTGAGCTACCTATTAAAACCTTTTCTCAATAAATAAAATATATAAATAGTTTTTTAACAAACAACAAATTATTTATTTAAAACAGAATTTAAAAATAACAATTTGGAAAGTCTTTTTCCTGTCAAGCGATTTCTTTGCTGTGTGATCGTTGCTCCAGCTTTAGAAAACAGTCGTTCACTAGGTACTGAAGTGGCCACAATAGATAAATATTTGGAAGCTTGTTTATACAATTCCGAGAATACATTTTTTATATCATCCCACATTTCTGTTGGATTCTGATTGATAGAAGCAACAGCCGATCCAAGATACATTTGCACTTCAACTTCCGTTGTTGTAATAGCAGATGAATTGGAAAACTTACATTTCATATTTTGGTGGGCCAACTGTTTATGATGGCTCCAAATATCAAACGGGTTTTCTGTTGCAAACTCAGCCAAAGATTCCGACGTACTAACGCTATTATTTGCATCCTTTATGAAACTATTTAAATACAAACAAACAAAAAAAAAAAAAAATTTGAATCTCGGATCCAATACAGTAGCCAACGCCAGAACTGAATTAAATTCAAGTTTGTCAAATCTCTTATTCATGTTCTTTTGCAGTTCACTTTTTAGCTCCCCTACAATAGCATCTTGAGCTGAAATTTTTATCAGAGCTTCAGTTAAACAGCTTACTAAAGGTATAACCTTGCTAATGGTAACGTAGGTATCAGCCGAAATCTCCCTGGTCACAATTTCAAAACACTTTAATAATTCAATCAGCTCCTTAATTTTGTTCAGCTCGGAGGCATTAACCATAGAGGGTGCTTCTGGGCGAGTGAGCAGTACTTCACTTAAAATAGGGTCTAACTGAATCTTTCTGAATTTCTTATAAAGAAGCTCCAGACCCTGCTTTTTAATTTTGAAGGCAGCATTTTGAAAATCTGAAATATTGTGTACATATTTAATCGTCTAATGCAATTATTTACATATATTTTATATTCACTACACCTGTAATAAAGTTGTGATTGATAACAGATGAATTCGAAACAACACTTATATTAAACGCTCAAAAACAACTTCTAACACACATAGCACGAAAAAGACTGTCACACAAAATGTATTTTCGATTTTTTGTAAAACTTATTTCGCATTAATTCATAAGCGAATTGTCAGTATTATTCAAGTGCACATTCAACCAACGAATTCTCCGTAGTAGATGTTTTCGCATTAATACCGAGAAAAAGCAAGCTGCAAAGATGTGGAGTAAAATTTGAAAAAAACATCGACATAAAACATCGTTGAAAGTGACATCGATGTATCGATATTTTTAGAATCACAACATCGATGGCTATCATCGATACTTTTTGACGAAAACATCGATGTTTCAGAAACATCGATACATCGTTTGCATCCCTAAACATACCACAGACATAATAATCAAAACAAGTTACTCAGCAGAAGATTTATTATCAATTTTAAAAAGGCGACTTAACCCTTCAGTAATAAATGGAATATTTACCTCAGAAGCAATAGTAGGCAGAATTCAAGAAATTTATCCAATACATTTTTGTAATTACAAAGTAAGACACACCCAAACGAAGGTTAAGGATTTAGAATCGAATGAAGAACAGGAAAACTAAATACTTATAGAACATAAAAGAGCACACCGAAATGCAATTGAAAACAAAAAAAAAAAATTTTAGAAAAATTTTATTTTCCAAAAATGTTACCAAAATTAAATCAATAATTAAACAATGCAGCATTTGCGCAGAAAACAAATACGATAGACATCCTCCTTATTATCTAGATATTCAAGCAACTGCAATTCCAAAATATCCAGGGCAAATAGTACATATCGATATATGTATATAGCGGATAAACATTTAATATTAACAGCAGTTGACAAATTTTCCAAATACGCACATGCAAAATTAATAAATTCAAGATCTTCAGAAGACATACGGGAACCACTTAGACAAATAATTTTCAATTTCGGAGTACCTCAGAATATCATAATAGATAACGAAAAGTCTTTAAACGCCCATTCAATAAAGTTTATGTTAAAAGATCAATTTAGGATTAATATACATAGAATACCTCCACAAACCAGCACAGCTAATGGACAAGTTGAACGTTTCCACTCCACTTTATCAGAAATAATAAGTTGTTTAAAATCAGAAAATACTGAAAGGACAAAAACCTATCGAATCATTTTTTGGACGTAGAATATATACCAACCCTGAACAATAATAACAGAATAACATTCAAAGACTTAGGCTGCGTGCATGTCGGAGCTGCGATAAGCGATAAGAGCGAAGCGTAGAAAATTTATACATGTAATTTAATACAAGTGTGCATGTCGGAGCAGCGCGCGAACCCACTATTTGCTGGCTATCATCGATAAGAGCGTAGAAATTGTAGGTCAGTAATTTCTTTTAGCCGTTTCCTTATACAGTCAAAAAATGAAAGAAATCGGATAATAGCCACGCCCACCTCCCATACAAAGGTTAGGTTGAAAATGACTAAAAGTACGTTAACTCACTAACGAGAAACGTCAGAAACACCAAATTTTACATAAGAAAGGGCAGAAGGAAGCTGCACTGAGATTTTTTTACAAAATGGAAAATGGGCGTGGCGTCGCCCACTTATGGGTCAAAAACCATATCTCAAAAACTACTCTACCGATTTCAATGAAATTCGGTATATAACACGTTCTTGGCACGCTGATGAGACTGGTAGAATATGGGCGAAATCGGTTCACAACTATGCCTACATCCCATATAACTCAATTTTGAATTTCATCTGATTCCTTCACTTTATAAGATATACATAAGGAACCAATGAAGATAGCGAAAATTTATCCAAAACATTTACACAAATACTGTATTTACAAATACTGTATTTGAAATGTGACATCACTTGTGGAAAAATAGTCAAAATCGGACCATGACTTTTCAAGGCCCCTGATATCAAACATGAAGAACTCAGTGCCTAAGGGTAATTTTTCACCGAAAATATAGGTAAATCTCTAAATAAATTGCGAGAGTATAAAATGTTCGGTTGCACCCGAACTTAGCCTTTCCTTACTTGTTTTCTATAGTAATTTGTTGATGCTTATGAGCAGCAGAACAACAAAAATGTACCGTTTCTTTTCGTTTGTCGCATACTCGTATGCTTATTAAAACGGTTAAGTTTGTGTTATTGACCCGAAAAATGTACTGCCCGAAGAATGTACTTGAGATTTGCGTACTTTTTGTATAACGGTAGTACATTGGGTACTAACTTCCTAGCTGGGCTCTAAGCTACCGGGGGGGTCGGCAGGTCGCGGATAGCCGGACGGCCTGTAGTAGCAGGTTAGTTGCGAAATAAGTCTGAACGAATAAGCAACCCCCGACGATGAGCGACAGGAGTGGAGGATGCGGTATAAAAGCCAGCAAATCTGTCGAAACTCCTGTGACTGTGGCGAATCGACACCGCCTCATAGAAATATGTGTCTCCCTGAACATGCAAGGGCATGTTGAGTAATACAAAAATCCAGGCGCGACGGACCCAAAATGGGCGGCTTCCTGGTCAGCGTCTGTTCACCATGTTAGGTGCGGCTGTTACAACAACTTGACCGGTAAACAACGTGACGCACTGGGAGTCCCTCGAAAACTCAACAACGACTTCTCCGTTGCTAGGTTGGATAGGGTGATGTGAGCCTGCTCTGCCGAGGTGTCAGCCGCGCTGTTTACCAGTAACCAGCCCCTTCGGGCTCTGGCTAAGAAGTGTGCATTGGGCGTAGGATTAGTAGCCTACGTTGCTCCGGGCGAGCGCTGGTCCGTCCGTGTTCTCCGGGACTGGTAAAGCGAAGGACAGGCCTCAGGGAACTGGGGTAGGAGCATAGACTCCGAGGGTATACCCGTTCCTGTTTATTTCGGCCCGCCCCCCCTGCACACGATGCGCTGGTAAAACAAACTAGAAAGATATGGAAACTTATTTGAGAAAAAACAATAGTAGCAGCAACATTTATGCCGCAATAATAGGTAGTGGAACTAAAACCACAAATGACTGTACCAACAAGGATCCAGAGATATGCTCCTCCCAGAGAACACCGAGTATGGATATAGATCCCTTTAAACGAGCCCCAAGACTTGGCAGATCGCCTACAAAAGTTCTCAGCGTGGATAAACCACTGAGAGCAAGATCGTCGTCTCCAGCGTTGCAAGATAGTACACCACAGGTTAACTTAGTCGAAACGTGTGTAGACACTATGAAACTATTGGGAGAGGAAATCATGAAGCTGACGGAAATGATGCGACCACCGCAGCGAACCATCAACTACAACCTTAGGGATCTCCTTAGCCATATAGGAGTGCTATATAACAAGGCGCAAGAAGAGCACTATAAACTGAAAGAAAGAAGGCACATTCTGAACATGCCCTCGACCGCGGATATAACACCGAAGAGACCCCGTGACGAAAACCAAGCCAAACGAAGGACGCCACCGAAAAAAAACAAGACCACCGATGAAGAGGAACCGAGGAAGCCTAAGGAGAAGAAAAAAATTGACAAACCAACTACCGTCAGTAAAGGAATACTAAAGGAAAAAGACGACTGGACCGAGGTTAAAAGAAAAAAAAAGAAATTATACAAGCATCCACCACGTCCTGATGCAATAGTTATTTCGCGAACAGGAAATCTGTCTTATAGCGACATCTTAAGGGCGGTGAAAAAAGAAGATGCCCTGCAGAAGCTGGGTGAAAACGTAACCCGAATTAGGAAGACGGCCAAAGGCGAAATGCTGCTGGAATTAAAAGAAGCGCAAATGAAAGACACAGGCGAATACACGAACGAGATATGTAAAGTGCTTGGGAACCAGGCAAAAATCAAAGCACTTACTCATGAGACAACAGTGGAAATTAGGGATCTTGACGAGATAACATCTGAAGAAGATATTAGCAACGCAATACGTACCCAGGTAAAGGAACTTGGTGATTTTGACAAAGGTGCTATTAAAAGCATCAAAGCTGCATACGCGGGTACGCAAACGGCCGTTCTAACCCTCTCTGCTCTTCAGGCAAGAGCACTACTAGAGGCAAAAAACATAAAAAAAGGCTGGGTAATATGCCGGATCAGAGAAAGGCCGAACCTTAAAAAGTGCTATAGGTGCTTGGAATACGGGCATTTGGCTAGAACCTGCAGCAACCCAGATGATAGAAGCCAGTCCTGTCTTAAATGTGGGGAAAAAGGACACTTTGCGAAGACATATGATAAGAAACCATCGTGTGATGTATGTAAAAAAAACGGACGAGGGAGTACAGACCACCAAATTGGTAGTAAAAAATGTCCTATGTACCAAGCAGCGTGCAAATGGGCCAAAACATTAGGGTCTTGCAACTCAACCTCAACCACTGTGAAGCGGCTCAAGATTTACTTACGCAAACGGTGTTTGAGCAAAAGGTGGACGTAGCAATCATCAGCGAACAATACAAAAACATAGGTACCGCAAATTGGATCTCTGATCAAACGAGCAAAGCTGCCATTTGAGCCTGTGGGGAAAAAACACTCCAAAATAAGCCGCTAATAGGACATACTTACTACACACGAGCAACAATCGGTGGCATAAACTTCTATAGCTGTTACCTACCGCCGAGTGTACCGCAGACTGAATACGAAAGAATCCTTGATAACCTGGTTCTAGAGGTTGCACATACAACAATGAACATTGTGGCAGGTGATTTCAACGCGTGGGCAACGGAATGGGGTAGCACTCACACGAACAGGAGAGGAGACGCCCTTCTCAAGGCGTTTTCATCACTTGATATTGTACTGTTAAACACTGGTAACAGGAATACATTTGAAAAGAACGGCCGTGGTTCCGTGATAGACATCACGTTTGCTAGTAGCTCCCTAGTGCGAATAACAACCTGGAAAGTAAGTGAACTATGCACGCATAGTGACCATCTGGCAATCCTCTTCGAAATTGGAAATCATGCACATATACAAAGATTTAGATCCCATAAGAGAGTTCAAACCAGAGGATGGAAAATTAACACCCTTGACGAAGAATTATTCAAACTCATGCTAGACAACGACCCGAAAAATGCCACAGAAACGGAACGACAGGCTGAGTATCTAATACAACACATCAGTAAGGCATGTGATGCTGCTATGTGCAAGAAAAAGCAATCCACGTATAGAAGACCAGCTACTGGTGGAATTATGAAATTGAAGACCTAAGAAAAGAATGTCACAAAGCGAGGCGCCTGTGTCAAAGAGGACGACTTTCGGCAGAGTACACAGTGCTACAAGAACGTTTTAAGAAAAAACGGAACGAACTAAAAAAGACAATTAAAAAGAGCAAGGCCTGCTGCTTTAAAGAGTTGTGCAACAAGTTAGAAGAAAATCCATGGGGTGACGCTTACAAGATTGTTATGACAAAAGTCCGAGGATGTAAAGGCCAAGCCCCAACCTGCCCAACGCTGCTAAAGTCTGTAGTAGAGACTCTCTTCCCTGCACAAACGCCGCAAGAATACTGCATCGAAGAATCAGGAACAATGTGCCCAACAGTTACTGACAAAGAGGTCGTAGAAGCTGCGGAACGATTCGCCAACACCAAGGCATCTGGGTTAGATGGCATTCCTAACAAGGCCCTAAAGATTGCGATTAAGCTAAACACTGAGCCGTTTACAAAAATGTTCACAAAGTGCCTACGAGAGGGTGTGTTCCCTAAAATCTGGAAGAGACAACGATTGGTCCTCATTCAAAAACCAAATAAACCAGCCGGAGAACCAAGCTCGTACCGACCACTATGTATGTTAGACACGATCGGGAAAATATTGGAGAGAATAATATGCGTGCGCTTGGAACAACATCTTGAAACAGAATTACCGGGCCTGGCCGATAACCAATATGGGTTTCGCAGACACAGGTCGACAATTGACGCAATTAAAAAACTTACTGATATCGCAAGTAAAGCCATAGAAGGAACCAGGTGGATGTATGGTCCTACTGGCCGCATATACTAAGAGCCCTTGAAGTCAAAAAGACACCCCCCTATCTGATGAAGATAATTTCTAACTATCTGTCGGACAGAATACTCTTATATGATACAGACGAAGGACCACAAAGCTATACAGTGACGGGCGGAGTACCACAGGGCTCTGTCATGGGCCCGCTTCTGTGGAACGTCCTATATGACGGAGTACTGCGCCTCCCGCTACCGAAGTCTATACAAATAATTGGATATGCTGATGACATCGCAGTGACTATAGTAGCGAAAGAGATCAGTCAAATAGAGCGACTCTGCAATCATGCGGCGATAAAAATAAAATAATGGCTTACGGCGACAAAACTCCAGCTAGCAGGCCAAAAAACTGAAGCAGTCCTTATAACAAGCAGGAAGAAACTCGAGGTCGCCACGTTAAACATTGACGGATTCAATATTACAACACAGCAGTCACTAAAATATTTAGGAGTGATGATAGATTCGAGACTAAACTACAACACGCATTTAGACAAAGCCTGCGAAAAAGCGTCAAGAGTGACGGCGGCACTAACCAGGATAATGGCCAACATCGGTGGTCCCAGACAGAATAGACGCGCTCTTCTGGCCAAAGTAAGTCAGTCCATACTCATGTATGCTGCACCTATATGGGGGACAGCATTACGACAGAAAACATGCGTAGAAAAAGCAAAGACAATAGTCCGATTAAGTGCGATAAGGATTGTGTGTGCTTATCGGACCGTATCACATGAGGCAGTTGGAGTCATAGCAGGCATCATGCCCCCAGACATAATGGCCATGGAAATCAAGAGAACATATGATAAAACAAAAGGCTCTGGAAGGCGTCTAACAATAGAAGAGAAGAAACAGGAAAGACAAAGTAGTTTAAATGAATGGCAGAAACGTTGGGATGCAGCAACTTCGGGGAGATGGACCCACAGGCTTATTAAAAGTGTGCAACAGTGGGTAGATAGAAAACATGGAGAAACTGACTTCTACCTTACGCAGTTTTTAACAGGGCATGGTTGTTATAGAGAATATCTATACAAATATGGACACGATAACCAAACGAACTGCTCTTTCTGTGGCAGAGCTGGAGAAAACGCTCTACACATCTTCTTTTCGTGCCCGAGGTATGAGAATGAGAGATGTGAAATAGAAGAGCTGACAACGGATCGAGTAACGCCGGGCAACATCGTGCACTACATGATCCAGTCGAAGCTGGTTTGGGACAAAGTGAGAACATGGACAACGGTAGTTATGCAAGAACTTAGAAGACAAGAGTGGAGACGCAGCGAAAGTAGAAGGATTAATCAGACGTAAACCGGAAAGGTGTAATTGACGAGCCGAATGGCAAAGCATGGCCTCACGACGAAATGCTTAACGGCGGTCCCGTGGGGCGTTTATCAAGTAATGACGACGGAGTTAGGGTTTAGTACGTAGGCGTATTGACCAACTTAAAGGGGCCAATGCGAATCGTGCATACCGTCCGGAAAAATTACGGTATCTTTTGAAGATTCCCCCTCCGAGATCAAAAAAAAAAAAAAAAAAAAAGTTTGTGTTATTGTGCCATTTATTTTAAAAGCGGCCTTTACACGGTCACACATGTGTGACAACATGTGTGACATCACACCAAGTTGTATCGTGTAAAGGGGAAAAAAACATGCATGCCATACATGTTCAAAGTTTTCAAAATTGTTTAATTTTTCTGCTGGTGTGTCACACAAGTGTGATCGTGTGAAGGGCTGCATGATGCACGCAGAGTATTTTTTCGAAAAAAATACAGTGTGCAGAGATGGTGTCGCGCATGAACGAGCAATTTTGGAAAGAGTTCTTTGAACTCTATCGAAGTTTTCCAGAAGTGTGGCAAATAAAAAGCGAGTGCTATAAAAATAAAAAGAATGCAGCGTATGAAGTGCTTCTATCAAAATTAAAAGAAATTGATAGTAACGCTAACCTGGATAACTTAAAATATAAAATCAATTCTTTTCGTTCCTCTTACCGCCGCGAACTTAAAAAAAAAATAAGTGAAAAATCTGGCGCTGGTGTGGAGGACATACAAATACCGACGTTATGGTATTTTGATGACCTCTCGTTTTTGGCAGATCAGGAGGTGCAAGTGAGCGGTCATTCGTCAATAGAAACAAAATAGGTATGTATTTTTAATGACGATTTTGTATACATTTTTTTTATAAAGTTAATGTTCCAATGAACCGACGCTATTGAAATATTCACAAAATATGTTTCGAATTTCCTTAGCGTTGTTGGAATAGTTTCGGTTTGTGGTATTTTGCAATTCTGTCATTTCAATGAATTGTTTATCATTACCTTCTATTCTGCGAAGATATGAAGCGCTACTACGTTTACTTAAAAAATGATGCAAATAACATATCGCAAGTACAATCTTTGAGCACTTTTCTGGGGATAAATTTATGGTGGTCAGCAAAACACGAAATCTTGAAGATATAATTCCAAACGTATTTTCCACAACTCGTCTTGTTCGTGATAAACGGTAGATGTATTGTAGCTGCTGGTGTGTTAATCCCCTGTGGCTATATGGCTTCATAAAATTTTCATGCAGGGCAAAAGCGTCATCTGCTACAAAAACAAACGGCAGCTCTTTGTCAAAACCAGGGGGTTTAACTGGGGGAGGAATTTTTAACTTTCTCTCTCCATGCATAACTGCAAAATTTGAGTTTCCATAAACCCCACCATCAGACACTCTTAGCATTAGCTCCAACTTCGACCATTGTGAATTGATATTTTGCATTGACAAGTGCCATCAGTACAATGCTATATGTTTTCTTGTAGTTGAAATAGTAAGCGCTTATATCACTTCAATCCCATGCGCACCAACTCCAGCCATCCAGAGAAGTCATCACTCTGGACCACACAACGTCAGTTTTTACCTGCAATCAGCATAAATTCGCATGCTAATGGAAACAACCTTGACTTAACTTGAATTTTAATTAATTCTTCACCGACTCAAATTATTCTTAACTTTTTTGAATAAGCACTCATATTCCTTCCTTTATGACTTCAGTTTTTTTTATTTTGAAAAATGTCTTATGTTTTTTGTTGAATAATACTTACTGAAATAAAATCCTTGAGTACTTTTACTATTGATTCACATGTTTCTATTATTAAATTGCTCAAAGTTGGGGTTGCAATGCGTGACGGAAATTTTAAACTTTCGTAAGACTCTCCAGTGGCCAAAAATCTTAGCGTTACAGAAAGACGTTCATTTGGCGAAATTGCATCTCTCATAACAGTATCTTGCTTTTCGATTAATGGCGTTATCAGCGCCAAGAGGTCGTTGTAAACTGCAACATCCATCCTTAGAAAATTTTTGTAATGCTTTGGGCAAGATATTTCTAGTTCTTTTAACAAATCTGTATGCGAAAGTGTTGGTCTTTTCTTACGCCAATCTTGCACCCAAATTCGTTTTTTCTTGCCACTTTTTGCAATTTCTTCCTCTTCCTCCATTTCCAAAATTTCTTCAATAAGAAGAGCTGCCACTAATGCGCGTGCCATGTTTACTCGTTGAAATCTGAACGAAAGTGAAGTTCACACACATGCATGACCGTGTGAACGAAAACGTCAAACTTTTGCATCATGCCATGTTCGCGAGCATGTGTGACCGAGTAAAGGCCGCTAAAAACTCATTAAATTGGATTATGACAAAAGTATAGTTTGAATACATTGCGAATATTCTCAGCAGTTTGATTCTGTCGCCCTGCGACTGTTTGGTTTATTACTATATTTCTAGGCATTAAAGTCCAGTTTTGGGGGGATGGGGTCATATGTAGAAGTTCACGCAAGTGAGGAAAGTTTCTGATTGCCACTTGGGAGTGGCCAGGAACGATTCTTTTGCATATGACTCAAGCAGCTCACGACTTCCGGTTTTAGACCAAGTATCCCCTGGGTAGCTAACAGACATCCGTTTGGAGGCGAGCTAAAGTGAGAAGGCGAAGCCCGCTTGTGCGGTTGTGCGTAGGGCTTGGGACCCACCACATAAAAACGAATAACCAGTGAATAAGAAACACAGGCCTCGGATGAGAAACCCCCCTTTTGATGACGACCACGGCAAACGTATAAAGGACTATGATTTGAGGGCATGCACCTGGAATGTCCGGACTCTTAATTGGGAAGGTGCCTCTGCCCAGCTGGTTGATGTCCTCATACAACTAAAGGCTGACATCACCGCCGTCCAAGAAGTGCGATGGACGGGACAAGGACGGAAGAAGGTGGGTCCTTGTGACATCTACTACAGCGGCCATATAAAGGAGCGCAAATTCGGTGTTGGATTTGTGGTGGGAGAGAGACTACGTCGCCGAGTCCTGGCATTCACCCCGGTGGATGAGCGTCTTGCCACAATCCGCATCAAAGCGAGGTTCTTCAACATATCGCTGATTTGCGCCCACGCCCCAACGGAAGAGAAGGACGATGCGACCAAAGATGCTTTCTATGAGCGCCTAGAACGCATCTATGAGCGCTGCCCCCGCCACGATGTCAAAATCGTGCTTGGCGATTTTAACGCCAGGGTGGGTAAAGAAGGTGTCTTTGGCACAACAGTCGGAAAATTCAGCCTCCATGACGAAACATCGCCAAACGGCCTGAGGCTGATCGACTTCGCTGGGGCCCGAAATATGGTTGTCTGTAGTACCAGATTCCAGCATAAAAAAATTCATCAAGCAACGTGGCTGTCCCCTGATCGAAACACGCGCAATCAAATCGATCACGTTGTGATAGACGGAAGACATGTCTCCAGTGTTTTAGACGTGCGTACGCTCCGAGGACCAAACATTGACTCGGACCATTATCTAGTAGCAGCAAAGATACGCACTCGCCTCTGTGCAGCAAAGAACGCCCGTCAACAAACACAAGGAAGGTTCGACGTCGAAAAGCTGCAATCACAACCGACAGCCGAACGATTTTCTACTCGACTTGCACTCCTGCTCTCGGAGAGCACTCATCAGCATCTCGATATAAGGGAGCTGTGGAACGGCATCTCAAACTCATTGCATACCGCTGCAGCCGAAACAATTGGTCTCCGGCAACGCCAAAAAACCAGTTGGTACGATGAGAATTGTCGCTCCGCAGTGGAGAGAAAACAGACTGCCTACCTCGCAACGTTGCGATCGACCACAACACGTTCGGGGTGGGATAGATATCGAGAACTGAAGAGGGAAGCGAGACGCATTTGCAGACGTAAAAAGAAAGAGGCCGAAATGCGTGAGTATGAAAAGCTTGAAAAGCTGGCCGACATGGGTAATGCTCGAAAATTTTATGAAAAGATGAGGCGATTAACAGAAGGTTTCAAGACCGGAGCATTATCATGTAGGGACCGATAAGGTAATCTGGTAACGGATGTCCAGAGCACACTGGGATTATGGAGGGAACACTTCTCCGACCTGCTCAATGGCAGTGAAAGTACAACACCAGGAGATGGCGAACCCGATTCCCCAATCGATGACGATGGAATAGATGTTCCATTACCCGACCATGAAGAAATTCGAATAGCAATTACCCGCTTGAAGAACAACAAAGCGGCGGGGGCCGATGGATTACCGGCCGAGCTATTCAAATACGGCGGCGAAGAACTGATAAGGTGCATGCATCAGCTTCTTTGTAGAATATGGTCGGAAGAAAGCATGCCTGACGATTGGAATCTTAGTGTGCTCTGCCCAATCCATAAGAAGGGAGACCCCACAATCTGCGCCAACTACCGTGGTATAAGTCTCCTCAATATCGCATATAAGGTTTTGTCGAGCGTATTGTGTGAAAGACTAAAGCCCACCGTCAACGAACTGATTGGACCTTATCAGTGTGGCTTTAGACCTGGAAAATCTACAATGGACCAGATATTCACCATGCGCCAAATCTTGGAAAAGACCCGAGAGAGAAGAATCGATACCCACCATCTTTTTATCGATTTTAAAGCTGCCTTCGATAGCACGAAAAGGAGCTGCCTTTATGCCGCGATGTCTGAATTTGGTATCCCTGCAAAACTAATACGGCTATGTAAGCTGACGTTGAGCAACACCAAAAGCTCCGTCAGGATCGGGAAGGACCTCTCCGAGCCGTTCGATACCAAACGAGGCTTCAGACAGGGTGACTCACTATCGTGCGACTTCTTCAATCTATTGCTGGAAAAAATAATACGAGCTGCAGAACTAAATAGAGAGGGTACAATCTTCTACAAGAGTGTACAGCTCCTGGCGTATGCCGATGATATTGATATCATCGGAAGCAACAACCGCGCCGTTTGTTCTGCGTTTTCCAGACTAGATAAAGAAGCGAAGCGTATGGGTCTGGTGGTGAATGAGGACAAGACGAAATATCTCCTGTCATCAAACAAACAGTCAGCGCACTCGCGTCTTGGCTCCCACGTCACTGTTGACAGTCATAACTTTGAAGTTGTAGATAATTTCGTTTATCTGGGAACCAGCATTAACAACACCAACAATGTCAGCCTTGAAATCCAACGCAGAATCACTCTTGCCAACAGGTGCTACTTTGGACTGAGTAGGCAATTGAAAAGTAAAGTCCTCTCTCGACGAACCAAAATCAAACTCTATAAGTCGCTCATTATTCCCGTCCTGATGTATGGCGCTGAAGCGTGGACGATGACAACATCCGATGAGACGACTCTTGGGGTTTTCGAGAGAAAAGTTTTGCGCAAGATTGGTCCTCTAAACATTGGCAACGGCGAATACCGCAGACGATGGAACGATGAGCTGTACGATTTATACGACGACATTGACATAGTTCAGCGAATAAAAAGACAGCGGCTACGCTGGCTAGGTCATGTTGTACGGATGGAAGAAAACACTCCAGCTCTGAAAGTATTCGATGCAGTACCCGCTGGAGGAAGCCGCGGAAGAGGACGACCTCCACTCCGGTGGAAAGACCAAGTGCAAAGTGACCTGGCTTCACTTGGTGTTTCCAGTTGGCGCCAAAAAGCAAAAAGGAGGAATGAGTGGCGCGCTCTGGTGGATTCGGCTATAATCGCTTAAAGCGGTTCCTACGCCAAATATATATATATATATAAAGTCCAGTTTTGAGTTAAATGATGTTCAATTACTTCTCTATCAATAATTACATTATGCAGTAAGCAAATGCTTTTAATTATAACGTCAGCTAAAGTTGGGGCGGTTTGAATAGATGTAGCTAAAATTTTCCATTTGGAATAAATTATACCAAAAGTACATTCAACCGTTCTTCTCGCCCTTAACAGCCTAGGATTAAAATATTCCTTGTCCGCATCTAATCTTTTTCTGCTATAAGGTTTTAATAAATTCGCTAAAGTGGATAAGCTTCATCGCCTATAATAACAAAAGGTGCAATGATGTCAGAATTGGGTAACGCACATGCTTCAGAAATTTTAAGTCTTCAATCCGTTCAATATAAAAATAAATTCGAAGCCCTAAATGTTCCACCATCATTCTGTTTACCGTAACCACCAACATCAATGCATATAAACTTGTAATTGGCATCTAATGCATCACTAATGCTTGTAAAACAATAGAAAATTTTTTTTTGTAATTGTAGTACTTTGTTTCAGAATGTGTAGGACTTTGAACACGAACGTGTTTCCCGTCTCTACTCCCAATACAATTAGCGAAATCCCACAAATTTTTGAAATCGTCCGCAATTTTTAAAAAGTCACTTTCGTCTGGAACTTTCATGTGAATGGGATGAAGCACTTCCCAGATAACATTAACAACTTCTTTTACAATTTGTCCAATTGTTGAAGCTCCCATTCGAAACGAAAACGCTAGACTCCGAAATGACTGACCAGTTGATAAATATCTTAAATAAAAAAGATTTAAAAACACATTTTAACAAATATATTAATTTAAAATTTGCATTAAGTATTGTTTAATTTTTTATTGTAGTACCCGTAGTTCGAAATAAATGGTAAGGCCTACGTGACAAATACAGAATTACACTGGCAAACATTTCCAAACCAAAATATGGTTCCGCTCGATTGGTATTATTATGCATTGGTATTAAGGATATGATAATATGCAGCAGTAGATATCAACAACAAAATATTTTCTTCTTCAGAATCACTCATTTTTTCAGCTGTTCACTATACAAAACTTAACTTGCAAATGCAATTTATGCTCTTATCGCAGCTCTATTATGCACACCACACAAAACTATAACTCGACGCTATGCTCTTGTCGCTGCTCTTATCGACGCTCTTATCGCTTATCGCAGCTCCGACATGCACGCAGCCTTAGACAGAAACAGGAACAAGACTTAATTTTTCACAATAAAAATAGAAAACATATAACGTTAAAGCATATAAAGTTGGAGAAACCATTTACATCAAAATTAATAAAAAATACTTATTGCCGTATCTTCAAAATTAATAAAAGATACTTATATCCGCTGACTTCAAGATATAGAAAAGAAATAGTAAATGAAAATCATAATTCTACAGTGGTAACTCAAACGGGCAAAATAATTCACAAAAGCCTTATAAAAAAATAAAAGACAAATTGAAAAAAAAAATAGAACAAAACACTAATTCTAATCTTTTGAGATTGTTTGCTGCGGCAACAATAGCAATATTGCAATACATTACAATAATACATTATAAACAATAATAATGAAAAAATAATGTTCAAACCTATTGTATATCTTTATCTTATTCCATAACCTCTACTTTATTATTATTTCATCACAAAAGACAAAAAAAAAAACATTTAGAAACCAACACTAAATTTTATGGATGCCGCATGGGAATAAATAGAATGAAATCCTAACCATAGCGATTGTAATAATAAAACTAATAAAATTAAAATGTAAAGAAAGAAAAAAATAAAAACCAACAAATTATAAAGATGAATAATTATCAAAAAATAATAATTATCATAAATAAATTATAAAAAAAAATTGAAAATAAAATAGAAAAGTTAGTTTTAAGTATATAATTTAAATTTGAAAATATAAAAATTATTAATTATGTGATTGATTGCGCCAAAACCAAGTAAATTCATATATATTATAAGGAATAAAATAATGTAAAAAAGTATATAGCAAACAAAAATTAATTTATGTATATAATGAATAACAAAGAGGGAGGATGGGGTCATATGTAGAAGTTCACGTAAGTTAGGAAAGTTTCTGACTGCCATTCAGTTGGGAGTGGCCAGGAACGATTCTTTTACATGTGGCTCAAGCAGCTTACAACTTCCGGTCTTAGACCAAGTATCCTCTGGGTAGCCAACAGACATCCGTCTGGAAGCGAGCTAAAGTGAGAAGGCGAATCCCGCTTATGCGGTTGTGCGTAGGGCTTGGGACCCACCACATAAAAACGAATAACCAGTGAATAAGAAACACAGGCCTCGGATGAGAAACCCCCCTTTTGATGACGACCACGGCAAACGTATAAAGGACTATGATTTAAGGGCATGCACCTGGAATGTCCGGACCCTTAACTGGGAAGGTGCCTCTGCCCAGCTGGTTGATGTCCTCGTAAGAGTAAAGGCTGATATCACCGCAATCCAAGAAATGCGATGGACGGGACAAGGACGGAAGAAGGTGGGTCCTTGTGACATCTACTACAGCGGCCATATAAAGGAGCGCAAATTCGGTGTGGGATTCGTGGTGGGAGAGAGACTCCGTCGTCGAGTCCTGGCATTCACTCCGGTGGATGAACGTCTAGCCACAATCCGCATCAAAGCGAGGTTCTTCAACATATCGCTGATTTGCGCCCACGCCCCGACGGAAGAGAAGGACGATGTGACCAAAGATACCTTCTATGAGCGCCTAGAACGTACCTATGAGCGCTGCCCCCGCCACGATGTCAAAATCGTGCTTGGCGATTTCAACGCTAGGGTGGGTAAAGAAGGTGTCTTTGGCACAACAGTCGGAAAATTCAGCCTCCATGACGAAACATCACCAAACGGTCTGAGGCTGATCGACTTCGCCGGGGCCCGAAATATGGTCATCTGTAGCACTAGATTCCAGCATAAGAAAATCCATCAAGCTACTTGGCTGTCCCCGGATCGAATCACTCGCAACCAGATCGATCATGTTGTGATAGATGGACGACATGTCTCCAGTGTTTTTGATGTGCGTACGCTTCGTGGTCCCAACATCGACTCGGACCACTATCTTGTAGCAGCTAAGATACGCACCCGCCTCTGTGTAGAAAAGCGCACACGTCAACAAACACAAGGAAGGTTCGACATCGAGAAGCTGCAATCACAACCGACAGCCGAACGATTTTCTACTCGACTTGCACTCCTGCTCTCTGAGAGCACTCATCAGCATCTCGGTATAAGGGAGCTGTGGGACGGCATATCAAACTCCTTACGTACAGCTGCAACCGAAACCATTGGCTTTCGGAAAAGCCAAAAAAACAGCTGGTATGATGAGGATTGTCGTCTCGCAGTGGAGAGAAAACAGACTGCCTACCTCGCAATGTTGCGATCGACCGCAACACGAGCGGGATGGGAAAGATACCGAGAGCTGAAAAGGGAAGCGAGACGCATTTGCAGAAAAAGAAAGAAAGAGGCAGAAATGCGTGAGTATGAAGAGCTTGACAAGCTGGCCGACAGGGGTAATGCTCGAAAATTTTACGAAAAGATCCGGCGACTAACTGAAGGTTTCAAGACCGGAGCACACTCCTGTAGGACCCCCAGCGGTGATCTAGTGGTTGATGACCAGAGTATACTGTGTTTGTGGAGGGAACACTTCTCCAGCCTGCTGAATGGCAGTGAAAGTACAACACCAGGAGATGGCGAACCCGATTCTCCAATCGACGACGATGGAACAGATGTTCCATTGCCCGACCGTGAAGAAATTAGAATAGCAATTACCCGCTTGAAGAACAACAAGGCGGCGGGGGCCGATTGATTGCCGGCCGAGCTATTCAAATACGGCGGCGAAGAGCTGATAAGGTGCATGCATCAGCTTCTTTGCGAAATATGGTCGGAAGAAAGCATGCCCGACGATTGGAATCTCAGTGTACTCTGCCCAATCCACAAAAAGGGAGACCCCACAATCTGCGCCAACTATCGTGGGATAAGCCTCCTTAACATCGCTTATACGGTTCTATCGAGCGTACTGTGTGAAAGACTAAAGCCCACCGTCAACAAACTGATTGGACTTTATCAGTGTGGCTTTAGACCTGGAAAATCAACAACTGACCAGATATTCACCATGCGCCAAATCTTGGAGAAGACCCGTGAAAAAAGGATCGACACACACCATCTATTTGTCGACTTTAAAGCTGCTTTCGACAGCACGAAAAGGAGCTGCCTTTATGCCGCGATGTCTGAATTTGGCATCCCCGCAAAACTAATACGGCTGTGTAAGTTGACGTTGAGCAACACCAAAAGCTCCGTCAGGATCGGGAAGGACCTCTCCGAGCCGTTCGATACCAAACGAGGTTTCAGACAAGGTGACTCGCTATCGTGCGACTTCTTTAACTTGATGCTGGAGAAAATTATAAGAGCTGCAGAGCTAAATAGAGATGGTACAATCTTCTACAAGAGTGTACAGCTCCTGGCGTTCGCCGATGATATTGATATCATCGGAAACAACACCCGCGCCGTTAGTTCTGCTTTTTCCCGCCTGGATAAGGAAGCGAAGCGAATGGGTCTGGTGGTGAACGAGGACAAGACGAAATATCTCCTGTCATCAAACAAACAGTCAGCGCATTCGCGTCTTGGCTCCCACGTCACTGTTGACAGTCATAACTTTGAAGTTGTAGATAATTTCGTATACCTAGGAACCAACATTAACACCGATAATAATGTCAGCCTTGAAATCCAACGCAGAATCACTCTTGCCAACAGGTGCTACTATGGACTGAGTAGGCAATTGAAAAGTAAAGTCCTCTCTCGACGAACAAAAACTAAACTCTACAAGTCCCTCATCATTCCCGTCCTACTTTATGGTGCAGAAGCGTGGACGGTGTCAACATCCGATGAGACGGCACTAGGAGTTTTCGAGAGAAAGGTTTTGCGGAAGATTTACGGTCCCTTAAACATTGGCAACGGCGAATACCGCAGAAGATGGAATGATGAGCTGTATGTGTTGTTCGACGACATAGACATAGTCCAGCGAATAAAAAAACAGCGGCTACGCTGGCTGGGTCATGTTGTTCGAATGGATGAAAGTGCCCCAGCTCTGAAAGTTTTCGATGCAGTACCCGCTGGTGGAAGCCGAGGAAGAGGGAGACCTCCACTCCGGTGGAAGGACCAGGTGGAGAAGGACCTGTCTTCACTTGGTATTACCAATTGGCGCCAAACCGCCAAAAGGAGAGATGCGTGGCGCACTGTTGTGGACTCGGCTATAACCGCGTAAGCGGTTTCTACGCCAGTTAAGAAGAAGAAGAAGAATGAATAACAAAAAATGTCACTACCAACAATATTGCAACTACCATTAAAATATCTTAAATGATAAGAAATATTGTTATTAAAAAACCTATATACAAATTACTAAACTATTCATTTACTATTTTCTAAAAACAAAAAATGTATTTCTTGAAAAAGATGTTGTAAAATATTCAAATTATAATTTGATAGTAGTAATGATTAAGAAAATAAAATTAAATCAATACCAGGTAATTAAAAACAAAAAAAAAAATTGTAAAGACGTCGAACGAGGACGTTCGATTTTAAGGGTGGAGGAGTTAACACCAATTAAGCTACCCCTAAACTAAACATAATTATTGTTTAATTAGTTATAAGTGGCAATATAATCCTTTTTATTTTTACCAATAAGCTATATTGCACCCGCAACAAGTGCTGACAAATCTTGTGTAATCCTGTGGAACAAAATGTTAACCGTTTCCTACAGTGGCGGCGTTGCTTTAGAGTTTAAGCCTTATTTTAAGAAAAATTAGAATTAAGTCGATCAGTTTAATTTACACCTCAATAAAGGAGCTACATATGCACCAATAAAAAAATGTTTTTTTATAATTAAAAAACCTAATTTATACATAAATTTACATAAGTGACTTTGTACATGTTGCACAGAGTATAATGATTTTATTCACATAACAGTTGTTTGTAAGTCCTAAAACTACAGAAGTTAGATATTGGGTTATATATATCAAAGTGATTTGAGTGACGAGTAGAATTGAAGTCCGGATGTCTGTCTATCCGTCCGTTCATGCAAGCGATAACTTGAGTGAAATTGAGAAGTCTTAATATAACTTGATGAACGTGTTCCTTGCCACAAAATTACAATAGGTTAGATTAGGTTAGGTTACTCTGGCAGGCTACAACGCCACACATAGACCAGTTTTGGTCCTTTGTGAAACCAGATGGAGTGTCGTCACTTGGTTAATAAGGAGTAGTCATCCTTTAGGATGCCAGCGCTTGTTGCGAATTTCAAAAGGCTTTGTGGCTTTACCAACGAAATCTCTTCCAGATTAACGTAATGTGCAGCCCCCAAATGCCGAAGCCGTTGTCTTGATAATGCAGGACATTCACAGAAGAGGTGCTCCATTGTTTTTCTGGTGCCTTGCTCTTGACATTTCCTACAGTCTTCACGTGCGCCGCCACAAGACAGTGACCAGTGAGTATGCCGACCATATTCCTACATTTGTTTCTATCGAGCGCCAATAAAAATTTCGTGTACTTCTTATCTACCGCCTTGCACATAACTTTTGCGGTTTTGCATCCCGGTATATTATTCCAGAAATTGCATCATCATGAAAAATCAAACTTAACATTTTTTCATTTATAATTCGAATAGTTTTAACTGAAATTATAACGGGCGGTACCAGCTTTGTTAATAACAACTGCATACATTTTATTGGGGAGAGAACTCTATAGTTTTTTTATAAAATCTGGTGTAATGGTTGACGAAATGAGTTTTATGTCGTCGATTAGTTCGGTTTTGGTGGTATATTGCTTACCACTCTCATACACCTTCCTAACCAACCATCCCCAGACGTTATCTATTATATTTAGGTCTGGGGAGTACGGCGGCCACTCCAGAACACCGACATTTTGGCTTTGTACCATGTTTTTACAGACCGGACAAGCTTCTAACTCAGCTGTTGTACTGTAAATACCATTCTAGATTGGCAAAAATATTTTAAACAAATAAGGAAAGGCTAAGTTCGGGTGCAACCGAACATTTTATACTCTCGCAATTTATTGCTATATTTTTATTAAGAAGACTCACAATTTGACCCATATATTCGGCATAAATATATTTCACATATTAACCGATTATAAGCTATTACGCTCATCGAATTTTTGAATATCCTATAATTAGGTATTCTCATATATTGATATATAAAGGAAGTTATTACCCGATTTTAACCTTTTATGGTACATAGACACACTATTAAAAGAAAATATTTCCTCTGAATTAAATAAAGATACCTGAGATTTACCGAAATTTTCGGTGAAAAGTTACCTTGGGGCACTGAGTTCTTCATATTCGATATCCGGGGCATTGAAAAGTTATAGTCCGATTTCGACAATTTTTTCACAAGTGATGTCACAGATAATGTACAGTATTTGTGTAAAGTTTTATTTCGCTATCTTCATTGGTTCCTTATGTATATATTATAAAGTGAACGAATCAGATGGAATTCAAAAATGAGTTATATGGGTAGCTGTCGTGGTTGTGAACTGATTTCGTCCATTTTCCACACGTGTCATCAGGTTGTATAACGAATTTAATTGAAATCGGTCGAGGAGTTCCTGAGATATGGTTTTTGACCCATAAGTGGGCGACGCCACGCCTTGGCACGAAACTTGGCACACTTATTTCTTGGCACCATAGGAAGGTTGCCTTCGAAAATGAGCAAAATCGGACCACTGCCACGCCCACAAAATGGCGAAAACCGAAAACACATAAAGTGCCATAACTAAGCCATAAATAAAGTTATGAAAATGAAATTTGGAACATAGGATCCCATTAGGGAGGGGCACATTAGGATGTAATTTTTTTTTGGGAGGTGGGCGTGACCCCGCCCCCAAATAGGTTTTTTGTATATAACTCGCAAACCAATAAAGCTATATAAGCCAAACTTTCTACAGTCGTTTCTTTTAGCCATTTCCTTATACAGACCAAAAATGACAGAAGTCGGATAATAACTACGCCCTCCTCCAATACAAAGGTTAGGTTGAAAATTACTAAAAGTGGGTTAACTCACTAACCAAAAACGCAAGAAACACACACACTCTCAGGAACTACTCCACCGATTGCAATGAAACTTGGTTTGTAATAGTTTCCTTACATCCCAATGATATGTTGTGGAAATAGGCCAAATGGGTTTACAACCACGCCTACTTCCTATATACCAGAACTTTGAAGACGATCTGAATCGTTTACTTTACAATATATAAAGTAAGCACTAGTGGAGATATCGGTGCAGAACTTTGCACAAATACTACGTTTATAGTGTGGCAGCCCCATTCTAAAAATCGCCGAAATCGGACCATAGGTTTTTAAGGCCCCATATATCGAACACGAGGACCTCGGTGCTTCTACCCTAATATTATGGTTTCCAACTTTCAATGGACTTTATGCAATATATATGACGAATATGTGGGTCAAATTGTGTATTATATAATATAAATAAAGTTAAATAAATAAATTGCGAGAGTATAAAATGTTCGGTTACACCCGAACTTAGCCCTTCCTTACTTGTTTTCAACATAATTTTGTATGGGAGGTGGGTGTGGTTATTATCCGATTTCTTTCATTTTGAACGGTTAACTGAATAGTCAAAAATGAGCGGTTAATCGAATAGTCGATGACTGACGATTATCCGAATAATGCAAACCGAATATTATTATTCGAATAATGCCATATTCGGTTAATTCCACCAAGAGGTCTAATATATTCATATATAACCCCATATCTAACTCTTTTATTTCTTGGTGACACAAACAACCGTTATGTGAACAAAACTATAATACTCTGTGCAACATGTTGGAGTGAATTGGACAGGCGTTGCATCAAAACGCGGTTTCATCTCTCACCGCACTAAAAACACGGCTCCAGGAAGAATGGTATAGATAGGCAATAATTACATTCTGAAAATTATATCGAATATGTTAAATCGCATTAGCGAAGTTATGAAAAACCAAGACAGTAACACAAAGTACGTAAATCTGAAAAAATTTTGGTTTTTAAAACGCTTTTGTATTAATTTATCAAAAAACCGAATATTAAAGTTGCATCAATTTTTTACTGTTTTTGTATGTACAGTATAAGCTCTTTATCCGCGTGGTATATGTTCCATAAATATGCCGCGAATACAGAAACAGTGATGGTAATTTATATGGGATTATAGGGGATATGTTCCTAGGTGACAAACAAACGAATTGGTATATAAAAAAATAACTTAATTGAAGTTTTTGAACATTTGAATTAATTATCTTAAGGCTTAGGCAATGGTTTGCAGAATTTGGTAATTTTGTCTTGCTTAGCAGTTTTCAAAAGCTCCTTCAATTCAGACTGATACACAGCAGTCCCATTAGCAAAATTAGACTTCGTTCCATAGACTGATCAATGTTCATAACGAAATCGCAGATTTCATTTGCCATTCTTAAACCTTGACTAATATTTTTCAAATTGAATGTCAAAAAAGTGAAGAGTTTATTGGTT
The DNA here is from genome assembly GCF_028554725.1 of Zeugodacus cucurbitae. NCBI lineage: Eukaryota > Metazoa > Arthropoda > Insecta > Diptera > Tephritidae > Zeugodacus > Zeugodacus cucurbitae. Next base: position 27,611,262 of record NC_071669.1, read on the forward strand.
CAATTTAATTTAAAGTGTTTTGTGAAAGTTTTCTAAAAAATTGGTAAGAACAAGAGTTCAATTCCATGTGAGCCCCTTCCATATGGAAATATTACCAAAAGTTCAAAAATATTGCGAAAATAGTGGAATATTTAACATTTTCTTGTAATAAGATCTATTTTACTTTTTTATTAGTCCATTTGACAAGAATATTGGGTTGGATACCAATTGGAATAATTTTATTATTATGTATGTACTTATTAGATCCGCGAATAAAAAAATGTTTAGTCGCGAATATAGAAATTGGGTCTCATTTTTTTAATCCGCGCACAGTGAAAACGCGAATAAGGAGTATATATAAGTTAATGTTAATGTGCATTTTAGCTGACGCTGCTGATTAACGTATTGGTCAATTCGGTGCACGTGTTGCTTGATTCGCTTAATTGCAGAGCTTGCATTTCTTTAATTGTTTCAATCTTTTAGGTTGTTATGAAATATTAATTGCAAAGCTTGCTTTATTTAATATTTTCGTTCTTTAACTCTTCCCCCTTGAATTTATGCTTGTCCTCAAGCGATTTCTAGAAATATGGAATGTTATTGAATTGGGGTAGGTTACTTTGTATCTCAATTGTTGATTCATTTCAGTTTGGTGGTTACTGAACCTTTTGTTGTTGATTAGCACTGAATCATCTGATATTTGTATTAAATAGGTGCCCTTTAAATGCAAATCGGTGCCATTTCAACCTATGTTGCCATTGTAGTTGTTTAATATAATGGCACCGTTTTGAAGTCAGATCATCAAGCATTCCGTACCAATCATGCGTCTAATGGAGGACAACAAAATACTTTCAGAAATCAATCCAATAGACCAATGACGGTACCACGCCATGTTCAGATCCCTAACAATCTAACTTTTCAGACTAGACCTCCTCTTCCACCTAGAATTAACATAATGCAAAACCCAAATATGTATCACTGACAATCAAGTAATTTTTTATTGACAGCCACAACAAAGGCAATACTTTACTAATGTAGGTAATCAATTACAACAGAATCCTAACGTACAAAGACCAACATATCAATCACCTCGCCCTATGGCAGCCAAACCACAACCACGACCAGAACCGATAGACATTGACAGAAGTATTCAAACTAAACAGATTAATTATATGAACAGACCACAATTTGATCTAGGTAAAAGGCCCCCATGCTATCAAACGAAATAGCCAAACGACAAAGAAACTTCAATATTCAGACAATATGAAGAACATAACTAAACAGTCAAACTAACTTATACCACTAACGTTAAAGCCGAAATACGCACAAATACAGACACACCAGTCTACTCTAAATTCCATCAGTCTTTGAAACAAGAAGTCAACAAGCAAGTTAAAGAACTTTTAGATAACAATATTATACGTCCATCTCGATCACCACATAAGTAACCTGTGTGGATTGTAACAAAAAATGAGACGCCTCAAACATCTAAAAATATAGAGTGGTAATCGATTACAGGAAACTAAATAGTGTTACAATAGCGGACAGGTACCCAATACCAGATATTAATGGAGTACTCTCTCAGTTAGGTAATAACAAATTATTTTCCGTATTAGACCTTAAAAGTGGGTTTCATCAAATTCTTCTAAAATAAAGTGCTACAGAGAAAACAGCCTTTTCAATGAATAACGGAAAATATGAATTCACCAGACTCCCATTTGGACTTAAAAACGCTCCTTCTATATTTCAACGTGCCCTTAATGACATTCTTAGAGACCACATAGGGAAAATTTGCTACATTTATATCGATGACATCATCGTATTTAGTCAAGACGTTGAAACACACTGTAAAAACCTTGATCTAAATTTTCAAACTTTGAAAGCAGCAAATATCAAATGCCAACTAGATAAATTCGAGTTCTTCAAAACCAAAGTAGAATTTTTAGGATTTCTTATCTCAGACAAAGGTATCGAAACAAACCCAGCATTCTACCTTTGCTAATTCTTCTTCTTCTTGACTGGTGTAGACAACGCTTACGCAGTTATAGCCAAGTCCACAACAGCGCGCCACGCATCTCTCGTTTTGGCAGTTTGGCACCAATTGGTTACACAAAGCTAAGCCAGGTACCTCTCCACCTGGTCCTTCCATCGGAGTGGAGGTCTCCCTCTTCCTCGGCTTCCACCAGCGGGTACTGCATCGAAAACTTTTAGAGCTGGGACATATTCGTCCATTCGAACAACATGACCTAACCAGCGTAGCCGCTGTCTTTTTATTCGCTGGACTATGTCTATGTCGTCGAATAACACATACAGCTCATCATTCCATCGTCTGCGGTATTGGCCCTTACCAATGTTTAAGGGACCATAAATCTTCCGCAAAACATTTCTCTCGAAAACTCCTAGTGCCGTCTCATCGGATGTTGACACCGTCCACACTTCTGCACCATAGAGTAGGACGGGAATGATGAGGTATTTGTAGAGTTTAGTTTTTGTTCGTCGAAACAGGACTTTACTTTTCAATTGCCTACTCAGTCCATAATAGCACTTGTTGGCAAGAGTGATTCTGCGTTGGATTTCAAGGCTGACATTATTATCGGTGTTGATGCTGGTGCCTAGGTATACGAAATTGTCTACAACTTCAAAGTTATGACTGTCAACAGTGACGTGTGAGCCAAGGCGTGATGACAGGATATATTTCGTCTTGTCCTCCTTTACCACCAGACCCATTCGCTTCGCTTCCCTATCCAACAGAACTAACGGCGCGGGTGTTGTTTCCAATGATATCGATATCATCGGCGTACGCCAGGACCTGTACACTCTTGTAGAATATTGTACCTTCTCTATTTAGCTCTGCGACTCGAACTATTTTTTCCAGCATCAGGTTAAACGATAGTCACACGATAGCGAATCACATTGTCTGAAACCTCGTTTGGTATCGAACGGCTCGGAGAGGTCCTTCCCGATCCTGACGCAGCTTTTGGTGTTGCTCAACGTCAGCTTACACAGCCGTATTAGACGCAGATTGTGGGATCTCCCTTTTTATGGATTGGGTAGAGTACACTGAGATTCCAATCATCGGGCATGCTTTCTTCCGACCATATTCCGCAAAGAAGCTGATGCATGCACCTTATCAGCTCTTCGCCGCCATATTTGAATAGCTCGGCCGGCAATCCATCGGCCCCCGCCGCCTTGTTGTTCTTCAAGCGGGTAATTGCTATTCTAATTTCTTCACGATCGGGCTATGTAACATATGTTCCATCGTCGTCGATTGGGGGATCGGGTTCTCCATCTCCTGGTGTTGTACTTCCACTGCCTCTCAGCAGGCTGGAGAAGTGTTCCCTCCACAAAAACAGTATACTTTGGTCATCAACAACAAGATCACCTCTAGGGGTCCTACAGGAGTGTGCTCCGGTTTTGAAGCCTTCAGTTAGTCGCCAGATCTTTTCGTAAAATTTTCGAGCATTACCCCTGTCGGCCAGCTTGTCAAACTCTTCATACTAACGGATTTCGGCCTCTTTCTGTTTTTGGCTGCAAATGCGTCTCGCTTCCCTCTTCTGCTCACGGTATCTTTCCCATCCCGCTCGTGTTGTGGTCGATCGCAACATTGCGAGGTAGGCAGTCTGTTTTCTCTCCACTGCGAGACGAAAATCTTCATCATACCAGCTGTTTTTTTTTACTTTTCCGAAAGCCAATTTCCTTATACCGAGATGCTGATGAGTGCTCTCAGAGAGTGCAAGTCGAGTAGAAAATTGTTCGGCTGTCGGTTGTTATTGCGGCTTCTCGATGTCGAACCATCCTTGTGTTTGTTGACGTGTGCGCTTTTCTACACAGAGGTGGGTGCGTATCTTAGCTACAAGATAGTGGTCCGAGTCGATGTTGGGACCACGAAGCGTACGCACATCAAAAACACTGAAGACATGTCTTCTGTCTATCACAACATGATCGATCTGGTTGCGAGTGATTCGATCCGGGGACAGCCAAGTAGCTTGATGAATTTTCTTATGCTGGAATCTAGTACTACAGGCGACCATATTTCGGACCCCGGCGAAGTCGATCAGCCTCACACCGTTTGGCGATGTTTCGTCATGGAGGCTAAATTTTCCGACTGATGTGCCAAAGATACCTTCTTTATCAACCCTAGCGTATATACATTCTCTCCCACCACGAATCCCATACCGAATTTGCGCTCCTTTATATGGTCGCTGTAGTAGATGTCACAAGGACCCTTCTTCCGTCCTTGTCCCGTCCATCGCATTTCTTGGATTGCGCTGTTGTCAGCCTTTACTCTTACGAGGGCATCAACCAGCTAATTACCCAAAAACCCTCAAAGAACCCAGATCATTTCTTGGACTATCCGGTTTTTATAGAAGGTTTATAATGGGTTACGCTGCAATAGCCAAACCGCTCACGGCACTACTCAGGGGAGAAGATGGAAGAGTATCAAAAGGTGCATCGGCTAAGAAAACAATACATCTAGATAATGAAGCCAAGAAAGCATTTGAACAGCTAAAAATGCGTTAATATCTGATGACGTAGTACCACAATATCCTGATTTCAATAAAGAATTTACATTAACTACAGACGCCTCTGTCCATGCAATAGTCTCTCTCAAGCTGAGAGACCAATTGCATTTATATCGAGAACTCTATCAAAAACTGAAGAAAGTTACGATGGCTTAGTTATCTTCTAAAGCAACCTTCCTATGGTGCCAAGAAACAAGTGTGCCAAGTTTCATCAAGATATCTCCATTTTTACTCAAGTTACAGCTTGCACAGACAGACGTCCGGATATGAACTCCACTCTTCACCCTGATCACTTTGGTATATATAACCCTATATCTAACTCGTTTAGTTTTGGGTCTTGCAAACAACCGTTATGTGAACAAAACTATAATACTCTCTTAGCAACTTTGTTGCGAGAGTATAACTAGAATGAATTAAATTCTCACTCAATTCAAGTCTTTCATTGCCCCTCACCTTCGGTAAGGTTTGTTAGAAACTGCATTCTTTTGAACAATCGAGCCGGATTTACAATTTGGTTCTTCGAGCCGATTTTACAATTGGTCCTTCGAGCTGGATGATTTTTCATTTGGTTCTTCGAGCCGGATTATACATAGGGACTTGTTCATTCATTGAAATGAAAAAAAAAAAAATTACAAACGGGGACAATTTTCTAAAAAAGGCTACTTTTTTCTTCTGATGAAATGTATTGAAAATGAAAAAATTTTATATGAAAATTTAAAATCGTTCAAGGACACGTCAAAAAAATTAAGAACAATTTGAAAAAAAAATTAAATCATTTGAAAACTCTTTCTGCAATCCTAGTCACCGCAATGACTTTTAAACATGAATTTCGTGATTGATGCGTCTATAACTTCGGTTCTACTGCTGAAATCTTTATAAAAATTTTGAAAATTTTTTGACCGACTTCAACATATATAACCCCTTAAAACACTTCACATTATTATCCTATTTTTTTACTCTCGCAATAAAAGTTACTAAGAGAGTATTACAGTTCTGTTCACATAACGGTTGTTTGTAAGTCATAAAACTAAACGAGTTAGATATAGGGTTATATATATCAAAGTGATCCAATCATCGGGCATGCTTTCTTCCGACCATATTCCGCAAAGAAGCTGATGCATGCAAATTAATTTCTTGACCTTATGTAAAAGGTTTTTAATAAATAAAAAACGAGTGTTTAGTCAAGCGACCGAAAAACGTCCGAGTCTTGGAAGAGACTGTCCTTTTATCTTTATTTTACTTACTTTTATACAATCTTGTTCTTAAGGCTAAGTACAAATATTCTTACAATCTAATAGTCATCTTTTAAACATATGTTCCACTTTAGATGCGCTACATGTGGTAAATGAAAGGTTCATCTTACAATCTAATGTGTGTGACGAATGTCCACTTAAGACCACGTGTGGTAAGTGAAAAGATCATCTTACAATCTAATGTGTACAACGAGTGTGTAACACGATTCTTAATAGTAGATGTGCCAATGACATATTGGACACATTTGTTTCGTAGTTCAAATTGTAAATATCTTATCGGTGGTGTTAACTCCCCCACCTCTAAATTGAAGCGTCCCGATTCAAAGAGGAATAGTACTTGATCCTTTCCATCATTTGATCAATAGGTTGGGCTTGCTCTTGCATTGGAATTTGTTCAATGTTAACTTTAACTTATGTGCTCTTATTTTTTTTGTATTTACAGGTTATCAATATTACTACTATAAGGCCCACAATTGTTATCAGACAGTAATTTATCATTTTACTTTTTTTTGCCTCATGTCTGAGTTCTGTTATTTCTTGAATATTTTCAATGTTTTGAAAATGTATTTCTTCCATACTTAAATTCTTTGTGATTGTAATATTAATTACTTTAACTGGATTTGGTAATAATTTTATAGTGAGAGGTTTACGATGTCTATAGACTAAGTTATCAATTTTAACATTACAATTTTCAAATTTTATTAAATAATTACCGTTAATAGTAAGGTTGTTAGAGTTACAGTTATGATAAATGGTTTTATTTTTTGCATTGATTACATAAATATGGTTTGTATCCATTTCTATTACTTTTGATTGGTTAACATTTTGAGCCTAAAAGATTTTAAGATTTGATATTATCTTTATGAATTGTTCTGTTTCTGTTTTGTATTTTAATTTTATTTCCTAAGTCTTCTACTACTATTTGTTTTTTATATTTGGGGTTTAATTTATTTCTTTCTCCAAATATTTTCTCATATATTATATCTCCCCATTGATAGCTTTTTTGAAGCCTTTTCTTGTTATGATATTCCAGCATTTTTTTCTTGGGCATTCTGTAACACATCTTTCATATTTTGGTGTGGTTCTTTATTAAATAAAATAGTGCAGGGCTGTTTGCCTGTTACTGAATGAATTGTTTTATTGTACTGTTGAACTGCTCTCATAATTGATTCAAAATTACTTATTAAGCTGTGTTCTTGTTTTAAACATCTAGAAATTTCTATTAGTGTTGAATGAACTCTTTCTATTTGTCCATTACTTGTACTGTGGCGTGGTGTACAATAATAAATTTGTATGTTTATCCTCTCAATTAAAGACTTGAACTGTATCGTACTTAAGCCTGGTTCATTATCGATAACTATACTTTTAACATCTGGAAATGTTTGTAATAGTTCTAAACTTTTTCTTCTAAATTTGATTTATCCTCTATATATTTGACTATTAGAAATTTTGAATATGAATCAATACACGTAAGAAATTTAAGTTTTTGTGCGAAAAAGATATCTATATGAAGTTGTTCTCCCTCTTTCTCTGGTATTGGTGCTTCCCCTATTAGGATTAATTTCGGATGTCTTTCGTATTTATTATTATTACATATGTTACAATTTTTCGCATATTGCTTAAACTGTTTTATCATTAAAGGCCAATAATACTGCTGCCTAATTTGTGCTAAATTTTCCCTATAATTTCTATGTGCTCTATTGTGTGTTTGCTCAATTATCGTTCCCTGATCTTCTTTATTGCTTATATCGTTAGGGAATAGCTTAGTATATAGAAATTTTACTGTGGGAAATGTATCCTTCAAAATGTTTTTTATAGCATATAGCACCTCAGGTGTGCAAAATATTCCTGTAACTACTTTTGGGCTCACATATTCTTTTAGAATATCAATTATGTTTTCTGGTCTATCATACTCAATTAGAAATCGTTTATTATTAAAAGAGGAAATCGTCTCTAAGACAGTAATTCTTGCTCCATTATCAATTACTATTTGTTGCTTAAAGTGATTCAAAGGTTTTTTTGTTTCAAGAATTTGATACTCATCGCTACTTTCTGCAGAGTGTTGGGTTTCTATTAGTGAATCACCTGAGTCGCTCGACTCACATGAACTATTTAAATTATTTAAGATTTGTCTTGATAGTGCATCAGCAACTACATTTGTTGTCCCTGGTTTATAAATTATTTTTGGAGAAAACTCCTCTATAAAAGCTCTCCATCTTTTCATTTTAACATTAGGATTTTTTTCGGACATTGCAAATGCTAGTGGTTGATGATCCGTGTGAATTTCTAAATCTTTTACTGCATAAAGGTAATGGCGTAATGCTTTTAATGCCCAAACTATGGCGAATAATTCTTTCTCGTTTGTCGCATAATTTTCTTCGGTAGAATTAAGTGTCTTCGAAATAAATGTAATAGGTCTTCCGTCTTGGGATAAGACTGCCCCTACAGCAACATTGGATGCATCAGTAGTTAAAATTAATTTTTTCTCGAAATTTGATTGAACTAATTCAATTTGTTCCTGCAACGCTCTTTTTAAGGTTTCACAGGCTGCGATGCCTTCTTGTTCAAGATTAATAATTGTTTTCTTAGACATATACTGCGAAATTTGACCATTTTCCCCCTTTAAGTGTTTTGTTAATGGTTTAGCAATTGTTGCATAATTCTCTATAAATTTCCTATAGTATCCCGTTAATCCTAAAAATCCTCTAAGTTGTCGTAACTTCTTAGGATATGGGTAATTTTTTATTGTTTCTACTTTTTTGGGATCAGTTTTTATAACCTTATGAGATACAACGTATCCTAAAAATTCAACTTCGGTTTCTATAAATTTTGATTTTTCTATAGATATTTTCATATGTGCTTTTTCGAGGGTTTTCACTATATATTTCAAATGGAATATATGTTCTTCTAGGGTTTTTGAGTATACTATTATGTCATCAACATATACGTGACAAAATTTTCCTATACATTCGTGTAATATATTATTCATTGCTCTCTGAAATATACTTGGAGCATTTTTAAGTCCGAATGGCATTCTTAAATATTCATATTTTCCGTTATTTACAGAAAATGCTGTTTTCTCTATGTCCTTTTGCTCCATCAATATCTGATGAAATCCAGACTCTAAATCTATTGTGGAAAAGTATTTCGATTCTCCCAGATTAAAGAGAATCACCTCAGGATTAGGCATTGGATATCTATCGGTTATAGTTTTTTCATTTATTTTTTTAAAGTCAATGACCATTCTTAATTTCGGACTTCCGTCTTCATTTATTCCTTTTTTAGGAACGACCCAAACGGGAGAATTATATGGGCTTTTACTATGCCGTATAATTCCTTTTTCTAGCAAACTTTCGATTTCCTTATTAACAAAATTATTCGCAGATATTGAATAAGGATATTGTTTTGACCATATAGGTTTATCATCCTCAGTCCTAATTTCTGCTTTAATATCTGTTCTAAAAGGTAAATCCATGTTCACGTTTTGATGATGATGATTAATTATTTTAATAACATCCTTTCTTAACAGTGGGATGCAGATATGTTTTGTTTCCTTATCGTTATAAGATAATTCGTTAGACATTTCAAAATTATTTATTTTTAAAATATTATGAGCATTTGCTTCATTTATTATTTGTTTATTCGTAGTATCATTTCTTATTTCATTTTGGCATGATACATTTTTTTCGATAATCTTGCCAGTATTATCTTTGATAGGTGTCTCAAGATGTTTTCGTCCCAAGGGGTTTACTATAATTAAATCATTAAGAAAATTTATTTTCTCTGTTTTATTATCCCCGTAAATCAATGTTCTGTTTGGGATATCAATCGTGGCTCCGATTTTATTTAAGAAATTAATTCCAATTAAAAGATCGCTTTCTAAATTGTCAATTTGATAAAAACGTTCCTGTATACCCAACAGATTGATATTATGAAAGTGTTTTATTATAGTTGAACCATGAATGGTTCTTACTCTCTTCTTAATTACTAAAATGTTTTTATTATGATAAATTCCAGACCGTATATATGAGCTGGTTGCCCCTGTATCTATAAGAATTCTAAAGATTTGCCCCGTTTTTGTATCGGTTTTAATAACATAAGGCAAATCTGAGTTTACCCTAAAAAATGGTTCTCACCAATATTATTTATTCTTTGAATTTTTGGCTGAGGTTGTGTGCTTATTTGTGCACTTTCAATTAACCTCTTTGGTATATTGGTTGGTCCATAATTGGTCTGCCAATTATACCTGTTACTTCTAACATCTGGTTGGTTTATTTGCATAGCACTGGGCCTATTTGTTAATTGGATTGATTGATCCACTTCCATTGGTTCTGTATGATTGGAATATATCTGGTATGAATTATTTTGGTTGAAATTCCTTTGAGGGTACCTTAAATTATTCTGAAAATGCGGATATCTTCGATTAGCTTGAGGCTGGTTTCGTGAACCAATTTCATGGTTGTTTTTAGTAAATTGCAAAGCAAATTGGGATCGCAATTGGTTTGAATGAAGTTCTTGTGCTTTTGCAAGAGCATTTGGCAAATCGGTAGGTGTCAACGTAAATAAAATTTGGTTTAAAGGATAATTTAAACCTGTTATAAACGTTCTAAGCGCGGTTTCGCGGTTCTTTATATTCAATTGTTTCGTGATCTCGGAATTCGTTCCGTGTGTCATAATGGTTTTATTAATTAATAATGTTAATTTCTGATTAACTTCATTATAGTAATCAATTAAGGATTTTGATCCTTGTCGCATAATACTCATCTCTTGGTCAATCACATGAATTGGCCTTCTATCTGCATACGCAAAATCTAATCTAGAGAATATGGCTTCTAGGTTTAATACTGTGCCATGATTAGTTAAGATATCGTTGGCATTGCCTACAATTTTGTTTCGCAATATCGTTAGCGCCCCAAAATATCTCCTACTTCCTTCTATATAGAGACTCATAGAATTTTTTGCAGCTTCTCTCCAGCTGACATAAGATTTGCCAGAGAATTCTGGTAAAGACTTTATTATATCTAAATTTTCATTGCATGATATAGAATCGTTAATTTTCTGAGTTTCATACTCAGTTACATTTGTTGCATTAGTTAATGCTTTTAATTGATTATTCAACTGATCTATCTCAGTTCTTAAATTACTAGTTTGTGTAGCTATTATTCTAGCTATATCTTCTACTGTAAAATTATTGACTGCCATTTTATCTTTTATTTATTTTATTTTTTTTTTCAATTGTTTCTTTCTTTATTACCTATAATTTCTGTTTATTAAATATTTATTGTTTTGATCCTTTCTGGGAAAGGATACTCTTTTATTCTGGAGGGTCTGGGGTTCAGAATCGCAGAATTGAGTTTATATTATAAACCGGAGGGTCCCCCTTGCGGTGGTGAATCGCGGTTTCAAAATATTTTGTTATCCGGCTTAAATACTAGTTGTTTGTTGTATTTAATGTATCAATAATTTAATAATTAATATTGTTGTCTTATGTACGGTCAGTAATATAATAATTAATATTGTTGTCTTATGTACGGTCAGTTGTACAAGAGGAATTAATATTTATAATAATTACTACTAACTTGTTGTTGTTGAAGTTGTTGTTATTGCTCTGCCTTTGGGGGTTGGAGCTGCTCCTTCAATTGCCAACTTATTTCTATGAGTTGACTTTATACATATCTTACGCACTTTAAAAATATGTTGTTGTTCTTTTTATTAAAATTATTTATTTATCCACTTGATTTTGTAAATGGATTGTTCCAAGAAACTGTGTGTGATGTATCATTTTTTTAAAACAATTTAGTTGCAAATTTAAATATTTCGTTTTTTTTGCTGTTTTTTTCGAAAATGGATTGATTGTGTTTTTTTTTTTTTATATTTTTTTTTCTTTTCTCGCGATTTCGCAATACTTGTTTGCGTTTGTTTGTTTTTAAACCGATCCGTTTAAAACATTTTGGTCCATAGGAGTTTTTTATTTCTCCTGGCAGGATCGCCAATTAATTTCTTGACCTTATGTAAAAGGTTTTTAATAAATAAAAAACGAGTGTTTAGTCAAGCGACCGAAAAACGTCCGAGTCTTGGAAGAGACTGTCCTTTTATCTTTATTTTACTTACTTTTATACAATCTTGTTCTTAAGGCTAAGTACAAATATTCTTACAATCTAATAGTCATCTTTTAAACATATGTTCCACTTTAGATGCGCTACATGTGGTAAATGAAAGGTTCATCTTACAATCTAATGTGTGTGACGAATGTCCACTTAAGACCACGTGTGGTAAGTGAAAAGATCATCTTACAATCCAATGTGTACAACGAGTGTGTAACACGATTCTTAATAGTAGATGTGCCAATGACATATTGGACACATTTGTTTCGTAGTTCAAATTGTAAATATCTTATCGGTGGTGTTAGCTTGCACCTTATCAGCTCTTCGCCGCCATATTTGAATAGCTCGGCCGGCAATCCATCGGCCCCCGCCGCCTTGTTGTTCTTCAAGCGGGTAATTGCTATTCTAATTTCTTCACGATCGGGCTATGTAACATATGTTCCATCGTCGTCGATTGGGGGATCGGGTTCTCCATCTCCTGGTGTTGTACTTCCACTGCCTCTCAGCAGGCTGGAGAAGTGTTCCCTCCACAAAAACAGTATACTTTGGTCATCAACAACAAGATCACCGCTAGGGGTCCTACAGGAGTGTGCTCCGGTTTTGAAGCCTTCAGTTAGTCGCCAGATCTTTTCGTAAAATTTTCGAGCATAGGGTTATATATATCGAGTTAGATATAGGGTTATATATATCAAAATGATCAGGGCGACGAGACGAGTCAAAACACGAATATCTGTCTGTCCGTCCAACGGAGAACTTGAGTAAAAATTTAGATATCTTGACGAATCTTGGCACACAAGTTCCTTGGTCCCGCAAGAGGGCAAAACGGGCCACTCCCACGACCACAAAATGGCGAAAACCGAAAACACAAAAAGTGTCATAACTAAGCCATAAATAAAGTTATAAAAGTAAAATTTGGAATAAAGGATTGCACTAATATTGGTCATATTTGGATGTAATTTTTTTTGGTAAGTGCTCCCACGCTTTGCCACTTCTTCATACATTCCAAAAATTAAAGAAATCGGATAATAACCACACCTACCTCCCATAGAAAGGTTAGGTTGAAATTACTAAAAGTGCGTTAACTTACTAACGAAAAACGTTAGAAACACTAAAGTTTACAGAGTAAATAGCAGAAAGAAGCTGCACACAGATCTTTTTACAAAATGGAAAATGGGCGTGGCATCGCCCACTTATGGGTCAAAACCATATCTCAGGAACTACTTAACAGATTTCATTGAAATTCGGTATATAATATTTTCTTGACACCCTGATGACACGTGTGGATGAAATCTGTTCACAACCGCGACAACTTCCCATATAACTAAATTTTGAAGTCCATCTGATGCCTTCACTTTATTAGATCTACGTATGGAACCAATGAAGATAGTGAAATAAAACTTAACACAAATACTGTATTTGATCCGTGGCATCACTTGTGAAAAAATAGTCGAGATCGGACTATAACTTTTCAATGCCCCAGATATCGAATATGAAGAACTTAGTTCCTTACAGTAATTTTTCACCGATAATATCGGCTATTATCAAACTTAGCCCTTCCTTACTTGTTTTTTCTATTCTATTATACTTTTAATATGTTTAGTGTTTATAGTACATAAACCTGAAGATTATCCAATGGTTGTTAAATGTATAAATTGATACTAAATTGAATGTCTTACATCTTAATACTATACTCGCGTACCCTAAGATGAAAAAAAGAAAAAAAAAAAAAACAAAATTTAAATTCAATTAATAAAGTGAATGTATAATTCTATTTTCTGGAAAAATATATTTCTCTTTTGTTGCTTAGACAATCCCACGTCCTCTTCGGTTTTGAATTAGGTTTGGTCCATTTTACTCATTTATGCCCACTTTTTGGTCCATAAATAAAAAGTCAAATGGCTTCCTCTGTACGGACGGACGTCAACGTGATTATTTATTTATGTATATATAACCACATATCTAACTCATTTATTTCTGGATGACACAAACATTCGTTATGTGAACAAAACTGTTATATTCTCTTAGCAACTTTGTTGCTCAATATTTCAATTTTTTATTAGTGTATCAAAGCAATTATAGTAGTTTTCAACCAAACAAATATTGGGGGTCAGTGCGGTTTAGTCTGATTTAGTTATAGAACTTCATGGCATTTTGTCAGCGTGGCATTGCTCCGATTTCCTGCAATACCAGCTGGTTGATGCGGTGATAAAGGTAAATGTCTTTAGTAAGTTTAGTTGATACATATACGTACATATGTAGTCTCAGTAGTTTGTGAGAACTGTAACAAAACTTATCGCAGAACTAAGTAAAACCGGTACATAGAATTATCAACTGAAAATACTTCCATGATTGTTTTTTCCAAAGATAGTACTTGTTATCTTAGTAATTTTACCAAAGGTAGGTTGCATATTTCTTATGGTTGGCAATTTAATTATACCGATAATCATAGCGACAATAAACTATTATGGTGATGGCCCGTCTTCCTCATATACGATATACATATACATATACATATACAAACATGTACATGCACTAAAAATCCCTGTAGTTCGGTACCATCGGGGAAGAGCTAACGATATGACTAATTCCTAATCATTAGAACCAGTTCCAGCCCGATTACTCGCAATGTTATTTGACTAAAGATTTTTACATTGCAATGTCCTACAAGAGTAATCGAGCGGTGCGACGCATTACCAGTCATTGGTGAAATGACTAGTTCCAAAATCGATAGTGAATCGCTAATACAGAATCGCTAGCGTTTTCATTAATTCAAAATGGCTAGTGATTTGACTGACTCCAAATCGTTAGTGATTTCGTTAATTCGAAATTACAAGTGGTTTGACTAACTCAAAATCGTTAGCGATTTCATTAATTCAAACTCGCTAGCGATTCTACTGGTTCAATTTTACGAAAATAAAAGAAATTTGTATGAAATTCAAACCAATAGATTTATTAAATTCAATTATACATATGTATTTTTTTTTTATTTTTTTTCTTACTTAGTAGTTTTGTTTTCACCATTAGTTCAAACTAATTTATTAAACAAAGATAATTTTTTAACGTGTTTTAAAATATGTACTATCTTACATTATATTGTTATTTATTAATTATTTTTTTCCTTATTTACTAAATGATTTTTTTGGCGCAGTTGATTCTCTGGCGATCCAGCGTCTATCCCGGTAGGAATGGACTCTCAAATAAATTAAAATATATTTGTTATTAACTGTTTTAATTAAAAAGCTTGTCCTGTTCTTACCAATAAGGGCGTCGAAAAATTTTTTTAAAGCTTTTGAGCGAATCTTTGCCCAACACTCCATCAATATTGTACTGCATGGCCAATTCGTCCGTTATAACCAGAACCCTGGAGAATTTGTGTCATACATTTGATCTGCAAGAAAGTAAAGGGTTGAAACGGTAAAAATAAAAAAAAAATCGAAATTTACTGAAACGTATTTTAAATAAGGAAATCGAAAGAAAAAATATTACTTACGTAGTTCTTCTTTCCGATAGCTTCTATATCTTCATTAATTCGGCCCAAATCTTTTTTGTTTTTAATCGGAAATTCTCTAATTATCGATGAGTCGTCGGTGCGTTCTTTAAGAAGCTGCTGAATGAGGACTTTCTGCTGCGCTACTTCTTCTAGGAGCACTTGGTACTGAGCAGATATTTGGCTCATTTTTCTTTCCATCAGTTCTAGAAATAAAAAATATATATGAATGAAAAGAGGAGTATACTTGTTGGTAGCTTATACTTTACCTTCGATGAAAGCCTTTAAAGCTTCCTTACCTTCGCATTTACATGCCTTTTCTGTATGTACTTGATTGTAGCAAGTCTTTTTAATTTTTTTTGGGTTCGGACCATCCATATTGCCTTCTGTAATTTATTACTTTTTATTTCCCAATTTTTATAATTATTTATTTTTTATTTTTATTTTATTTGTTACTCATTACTATTATTGTTGTTATTTTTTAAATTTTATTATCACTAGATTTCATGTTAATGTATCGTTTTTTACTGCTTTATTTTATTGAAGATATTTATATATATTATAATATATTTGGTAATACGTATTTACAGGTAACAAAAATGTTTTCGCATCTAATAAAAATGGAGCATTGGTATTACAATATGTTTGCCTTCAAAGGGAATTGCGAAAGCCTTACATTCTAATTCTGATAAAGCAAATTTTGCAATATCAGCTCCAGAATCTGCTAAATCTATAACATAGATCCCTAAGGAACTAGAAACAAACGGCGTATCATAGAAGCTGCTTGTTTTGACATATTTTCTACCTATTATTGAATCATCTGTTATTTCATAAATTACTACTGGCAAATCCATGTAACAAAAATTATCAGGTTGGGAACTACTGAGGACAGATCCCTTGAAAATACATTTATTACCTTTAACATAAGTGTCGAAATGGCCAGGCGATGTTGAAAAGGGGCATTCATAAATCTTTCGATGTAGTTGCTCTAAGATTTTTGAAGGCCTTTTTATCATTTTCTTTAGGTACTGCAAATAATTTTCAAAAGAGTAGCAAGATCCAGAAATCGGATCCCCTATATATTTTACGGCTTCCTTTAAATGCAGAAGACTGTGAACGTTATAAGAAACACTGTTTTCACCAAACAAAATGGGGAAGTTTTCTACAAAGTCATTGAGCATGAATTGGGCAGTGTCTAAGTTTGAATCTCGTTGCTTAGAGCAACAAAGAAGCCTATATGCACAGTGCAATAAAAGGAAGGTGTAATAAATATCTTCATGTACCTCACCTTTCAGTGCTATGATGCCAGTGTATAATAAAAACTGTCTAAATTCGATTGCCTTCCAATGCACCAAATCTTCTAGAGTCTTGGTTTTCGAATAAACTCCTTTGGAATGTGGTAGCTAATAGAAAGTGGTTTTTTAGAAATGTTGTTTTTATTTAGAAGGGAAAGTTTAAAGGAAACTTTATTGTTCAACAATCTGCATAAAAATTTGCGCATAATGCCTAAATCTATGAGATGCATACAATCCAATGGAATCTGGCTGACCATTGAAATGTTTAAATTTTCAAGTACGTTCTTTTGTGATACAAAATGTGAACTATGATGTTCAGGGTACTTTCTGTTCGAGAAATCCTCATCAATTATTAAATCACTAGAAGTAGTGCTGTATGTCAAAACACCATCTATTTTTCGACCTACCTGTGTACATATGAAGCAACCATACCGGGAGGTATGTGACGGAGTTCCACGAATATACATAAGCTCGTGCGGGAGCATCACCAACTATAGCCCTAATATCTGTTTTAATAGTCTTGTTTTTCAATTGCAAGCCATGCTCAATTAAGTCGGTAATTTCGGAAAATAAGGAGTTTAAATATTCCTCGCAGCTTTTAGGTTTTGACTTTCCAATAAAAACACCAACAGGGAAAACTGGCATTCCCTGAATATTATTTATACGAATTAAAATTGGCCATTGATTGATTAAAATTAACTTTGCCACTGAATTCTTGAACTTTGAAAAAGCGGTAAACCGTTTATGTTAATATCAATGTTCAAGGTGTCGTCTAACTGAATCAATTTGTCTATATTATTTAATTGCCATTTTAATCCTACATGCAAGTATTCGCCACCAGCAATAGTTGAAATATTTGGCTTGGACGGACAATCGGACTTATAAAAGGAACTCACATTAACATTAACCCTGGCTCACCAATGTTAGTCGAAACGACGTTTCTTTTTGCTCTCGCAATTTTTTTTTTTCTTTTTATCTATCGTCCTCTCATTTAATATTGTGACAGTTGATTCAGTCAAAGATGACATGATACGAAACTCTTTATTCTGAGAGAGCGCTGTAAAAATCCACATTTTTTATAACATTTGACAATGATCCCACTATGTAAAAAATAAATTGGGCATTTTAGAAATAACTTTTGGGTATTTTAACTTTTAGATATTATTTTTAAATGCTCTGTTCCCTATTAGACCTATATCATATATATACTAACTTAAATATACTTATATACTAATTATAAATAATTAAGAAAATAAAAACATGATTTTTTATAAATTCATGCAACAAAATATATTAATTTATTAACATAAAATATATAATATATTAAATATAATGATGTCATTTGATATATTAGATGCCATTTGTAACAAATAATAGCAAAAAAAATAGTTTCACACAATTTAATATTATCAGTGTATTTCCCTAAAATTATATTTCGCACTGATTTTGTCATATACTTTTACCGGTATTACTTCTGGCATCCCGCCTTTTCTGTCAAAAATTCCTTCAACTCGCATTGCTACCAACTTAAAATGAGAGATCAGGGAATTCGGTTTGAGGAAAAATGAGAGAGTTTCGTATCATGTCATCTTTGATTCAGTTGCAAAGCTACTGCCGATGAACACAGTCACGTCAGAGATAAAGAGATGTACAACTCTCATCTCACTGGAATTGAGAGCGCAATATCAAACGTCAAAACCACCTAAACTTTGACAGTTTGTCGAGATGAGGAGGTTTTGACGTTTCGCAATTGGTAAAGAGGGACGGCCATATTGAAATGTTGCCAAAAAAATAATGCGACGGAGACATTTATAACCGCCGTGCAAGATCACTTACTAGAACTTAAAACAATAAATATAAAAGGAATCGCGAAATTTTAAGGTATTTTAAAAAATGTTTTGTGATCTGCAGCAGCGAGATTTTAGTTTTCCATGGAAAAAAATATTATTTGCCAGTTGATACGTATTGATTTACTTTATTTACCGCTAAAAGTTGGAAAACCGGTTGGTTTGATATACCATAATATCACTAACCGAGATTTAAATAGTTATTATTTACATATATTAATCGCTAAGTATAAAATAATTATTAGCCGTAATAAATGTTGGGTATTTTAATTTAAATGCCCAAAAATTTGTATTTTGTCTGATCTGGTAATAATGCAAAATGTTATAAAAAACGCAAATTTTGAGGCGCTCTCACACTGGAATAAGTTGGACATCCCTTTATCCCTGGTCACGTTGTGTGGATTAGCTGAAGGGTATGTATGTATGTGTTTGTAAAAGTAAGGTAGTCGTTACGACTAACATTAAACCCAAAAGTGCAACTTTTTTTAGCGAGTAATATGGCTGCACATAGAATATCTGACGATGAAATTGAGAGAATTTTGGATCTTTCCGATGATGGAGAAGAAGATTTCAGTGCTTCCGAAAGCGAGTACGCACCAAGTCCATCCGAAGAAATGATGCAGGGAAGTTCGTCAGATGAAGCAGTAGATAGTGATGGTTATGTAGGCAGTGATCACAATCTGGAAGGCAGCGATGAAGAAAGCAAAAATATTATACCTTTTTCAAAAAACATTTTACGTGGGAAAAATAAACACAAATGGACGAAATTTGCGCCTTCTGCCCATATCAAAAACACCGCAACGAAATGAAGAATCGACTGCGCCAGTCAAATTATTACACAAGGATCGTGATAGTAAAATGAAAAATGTAAATAAACTTAAACAATCCTTTCTTAAAAAAAAACTCGATATTTCAATTTTGTGTAATAATTTTACTTACATATGTTTAATCTTATAAAAAAAGCCGCAAAAATTATTTATTTTTTACAAGCGTTAAGTATACTCACAGCCAAAATGAGAATGCAAAGTAAATATGGTTATAAATGTGAGCTATCCTGGAATAACATTTAAAAGTTTTGACATTTTAGTATTGTCATTTGTAAAGTATATTTCAAAATGGGCCGCCAAGCAAATATTGAAGTGCGCGAGTTACTCCTAAGTATTATAAAGACGGAAAAATTCAACGCAACGTCGCGTAAATGGTGAAACTGGGTCAATGAACTATTCGGCGTATCATTTAATGTTATTCTCTTGAAAATCGTAGCGCAAATAAAATTAATCGACTCATTTAAAACATTTAACGAAAGTGATTCCCGTTGGATTGCACGGAAAATACGAGAAAATCCCCATTTAAGTGCTCCAGCTTAAAGCAACGAAATGGAAAAAGTCCTTGGGAAGAACAGTCATCCCAAAACCACAAAATGAAGGCTCAGAGAAGCTGATTTAAATGTCCGCACAGCCCGAATAAACTATATATCAATGCTAAAACTCGTAGTGCAAGGTTGAATGTTGAAAACGATCAGTTATATTCTGGAATACCGTATTTTTTGCAGATGAGAGTAATTTCAACCTATTTAGATTGGATAGATATAGACATGTATGGACAAAACCAATTGCTGAGCTACTACCGCAAAATCTACGTAGTACCGTAAAACATGGTGGAAAGCATGTAATGGTGTGGGGATACATGTCGTCTTCTGGTGTCGGGAATTTGGAATTCATCGATTGTAATATGAACAAGAGTGTGTATCTGGAAATTTTGAAACGAAATTTGCTAAAGATACGAAGCACATATTCGGAGTTGCGCAAAGTTGGCTTATTTGGAACTGTCCACATAGTGCGAACACCAGCGCAATCTTCAGATTTTAATGCACTTGAGAATCTGTGGTCAGATTTGGTGGGAGACATGCGAAAATACCAAATTAGAATTAAAGCCGAACAGAACGGAATAAAATTGCTCCGAACTATACAAAGAAATTGGTAGAATCCATGCTGAAACTAATGAAAGCATTTATTGATAGTAAGGGGCATCCCACAAAGTACTAATCGACCTAAAAATTTAATTGTTTCCTTAAAAAATTGCAATATATTTTGTTACTGCATCATTTTCGCTGTGATGTGCAATATTATGCTGTAGTTGGTTTTTGTTGTAGATAAATGAAATACCTATAAAATCTGATTTTTTTTAAGCATAAATTTAATGTGCACATCTGCCGCTGTAAAGTGGCATTTACATTTTTAGATCTTTTTTATCATATTATTAAAATAAAATGCATTATATAACATAGAATTTGTTTTAAGAAAGTCATTTATAAAAGAGAGAGAATGAAGCAAAATGAAAAATAAGGCTGCATTTAAACGAATGTCTGTCACTGTAATACATCAATTGAAAGAAACGTCACAACAGATTACAAGTATACCAAAGAAATTGAAAAAAAATGGTTGCAGAAAACCCAACTGGCAAGAGTTGTCTTAACAAAATAGTTTAAAAACTTTCCATTAAGATAAAGACATTTAAAACAAGTAAGGAAGGGCTAAGTTTGGGTGTCACCGAACATTTTATACTCTCGCAATTTATTTATTTAATATTATTAATATAACAAACAATTATATTCACATATTCGGCATATACAGAGGTAGTCAAAATTATTTACACATCGAACGTTTTTTTACAAATTTCACACCAAAAGCTTTTGTTTGTTGTTGTCGCAGGGTAACAAAATGCTATGTTGTTGTAAATCTTGATATATTCCTGAGCGAATGAAGTCAGTTTGGCTAGAATAGCTAGAAATATGGCGGAGAAATAAGCAAATGAAATGAAAACTGTCAGTAGTCAAAATTATTTACACACATTTTTTTTGCGTTAAAAGTATTTTCACACGACTTAAACCGTATTATCCAGTTCTTAATGAATTATAATTTTATAAATTTTAATATTCCTCAAAAACAGCCTGCTATCTGGTTCGAATTGATTCTACCCAATTGTGCGCTAAGTTAAGTGTTAATTTATACCCAATTTCGTTCATTCATTGTATCAATTGTCCTCTGATATTTAACGAAAGCCCTACCATTTTTAATAAAGTTTAGATCGGTGATCGGCGCAGGCCAACTAGAATTGCTTCATTTAAAACTTTTGTAGGTAACAATCCTTCATGATATGGAGCATTGCCGATTGACCTGTACCACGTCATGGTTATGTGAATTATTGCATATCCGGATTGATTTCTTCTTCTTCTTAACTGGCGTAGAAACCGCTTACGCGGTTATAGCCGAGTCCACAACAGTGCGCCACGCATCTCTCCTTTTGGCGGTTTGGCGCCAATTGGTAATACCAAGTGAAGACAGGTCCTTCTCCACCTGGTCCTTCCACCGGAGTGGAGGTCTCCCTCTTCCTCGGCTTCCACCAGCGGGTACTGCATCGAAAACTTTCAGAGCTGAGGCACTTTCATCCATTCGAACAACATGACCCAGCCAGCGTAGCCGCTGTCTTTTTATTCGCTGGACTATGTCTATGTCGTCGAACAACACATACAGTTCATCATTCCATCTTCTGCGGTATTCGCCGTTGCCAATGTTTAAGGGACCGTAAATCTTCCGCAAAACCTTTCTCTCGAAAACTCCTAGTGCCGTCTCATCGGATGTTGACACCGTCCATGCTTCTGCACCATAAAGTAGGACGGGAATGATGAGGGACTTGTAGAGTTTAGTTTTTGTTCGTCGAGAGAGGACTTTACTTTTCAATTGCCTACTCAGTCTATAGTAGCACCTGTTGGCAAGAGTGATTCTGCGTTGGATTTCAAGGCTGACATTATTATCGGTGTTAATGTTGGTTCCTAGGTATACGAAATTATCTATAACTTCAAAGTTATGACTGTCAACAGTGACGTGGGAGCCAAGACGCGAATGCGCTGACTGTTTGTTTGATGACAGGAGATATTTCGTCTTGTCCTCGTTCACCACCAGACCCATTCGCTTCGCTTCCTTATCCAGGCGGGAAAAAGCAGAACTAACGGCGCGGGTGTTGTTTCCAATGATATCGATATCATCGGCGTACGCCAGTAGCTGTACACTCTTGTAGAATCCGGATTGATTTAGTAACCCTAAATTAGTACCAAATTTCCAAATCTTAAGTAAGGAAAACATCCCCAAAAATTCTCCTGTAACCTCCGACTCTATTTAGCGCCTGAACTGCATATTTCTTATTCTCACGTCGTAAATGCACAAAGGATTTTATTGATTTTTGACCAATAAGTGGGCGGAGCCACGACCATTTAAAATAGTGTATACCATTTTGAGTGTAGCCCTTCTGTACCATCTTTAAAATAAAATTTCTGGTTTTTTCCTTACCGAATTAAAGAATTTTTAATCTTTGTATGGGAAGAGGGCGTGGTTATAATCCAATTTCCTCCATTTTTGGACTGCATAAGGTAGTACCTAAAAGAAACGATTCTTGAAAGTTTCTTTAGCTTTAGTAGCTTACGAGATATGTACAAAAAACTTAGTATGGGGCGGGGTCACGCCCACTTCCCCAAAAACATCCACATATGCCCCTTTATAGTGCGATTCTCCAAACCAAATTTTACTTTTCTAGCTTTATTTATGGCTTAGTTATGACACTTTATAGGTTTTCGCCATTTTGTGGGCGTGGCAGTGGTCCGATTTTGCCCATCTTCGAACTTAACCCACTTATAGTGCCAAGAAATACGTCTTCCAAGTTTCATCAATATATCTCAATTTTTACTCAAGTTACAGCATGCACGGACGGATGGACAGACCGTATTTGAACTTTACTCGTCACCCTAATCATTTTGATATATATAACTCTATTTCTAACTCGTTAAGTTTTAGGACTTACAACCACTCTAATAATACTCTCTTTAGCAACTTTTGTTGCGAGAGTGTAAATATAACTCTAACTTTTATCTGAAAGAGTACAAAAAACTCTTCGCGACCAGTAATTCAGCATAAACCACGAAAACAACTTCCTCAATATGAAATATGAAAACAACTTCCTCAAAATATTATATGTAAGTAAAATTACTGCATAATGAATTTTACAACAATACGTTTCTATTTACAGGAACCGCAAAAGTGATTATGTTCAACAAACCTGGAAAGTGAGCACATGATGTACATATCTTCGTATCGGCCCATATCTCTCCTGGCAATACTTTCAAAGCTTATGGAAGAATTGTTTGCTCTTCGTCTTAGCAACATAATAGAAGAGAAGAAGATGATACCGGTGCATCAGTTCGGATTTTGATAAAATCACTCCACTATTGACCAAGTGCATAGAATCACTCGAAAGTTTTTGATAAAGTTTGCCATAGCGGACTCCTATCAAAATTAAGGAGCTTTTGCCAACAGAATATTACAATTTCTGGTATTGTCACTGGCGAAGCGAATGAAATTTCAGTAGAATTTCGCCAACTCCAATTGTGAGTATACGTTCATTTATATTTGCTTTGATATCTCACAAATTATCCGATATATGCGGTAGAAAGCCAAGAGATGTTTGAAAATCCGTATTTGAGGTATGTACATACATGGGGACATGGGGCCATTGTCCATTTTTGGCTAAGAGGCACTCTTTTTTAAAGAACACATCCTTTAAACTTCTTTAGATCATCTGAGTGCTTTACCCATATTTTTGATAAATTAACCACAAGCTTGATTTCGAATTTTGGACGGACGATCTTACACTATGAATGTAGTATTTGTGCAAAGTTTTGTTGCGATATCTTTAGTGGTCCTTAATTTATATATTGTAAAGTGAACGAATCAGATTAATTTCAAAATTGCATAATAAGGAAAGTAGGTAATCTTGTAAACCGATTTCGCCCATTTTCAAACCATGGCATTGGGATGCCAAAAAACTGTTATGAACCACATTTCGTTGAAATAGGTTGTGTATTTCCATGTTTTTTATTCAAACTTTACTTCCCACATTCATTAAACTTTTTCTCGTATTAACCTGAAACCCTCTATTCCTGGCAAAGCTTTAAATACAATTAAAATACAGAGAATTCGTTGGTAGAATATGCGATTGATATTCGAAACAAGTAAGGAATGGCTAAGTTCGGGTGCAACCAAACATTTTATACTCCCGCAATTTATTGCAATATTTTTATTAAGATCACACCATATATTCATCACCAATACACATTATATCTAAGAGTATATGCTCACTTAATTTGGCTAAGATATTTCACATATTAACCGATTTATAAGCTATTTTTGAATATATTTTTGAAAATCCTATATGAGAGCTAGTTTAAGTTATGACCCGATTTTAACAATTTCTGGTACAGAGACACACTATTAGAAGAAAACTATTTCCTCTGAATTAAATTGAGATATCTGAGAGATTTGCCGATATTTTCGGTGAAAAATTGCCATAAGGCACTCTTCATATTCGTATATATTGAAAAGTTATAGTCCGATTTCGACAATTTTTTCACAGTGATGACACGGATCATATACAGTATTTGTGTAAAGTTTTATTTCGCTATCTTCATTGGTTCCTTATGTGTATCTTATAAAGTGAAGGAATCAGATGGTCTTAAAAATTGAGTTATATGGGAAGTTGTCGTGGTTGTGAACCGATTTCATCCATTTTCCACACGTGTCATCAGGATATCTCTTTTTACTCAAGTTATCCATTGCACGGACGGACGGACGAACAGACAGACATTCAGATTTCGACTCGTCTCGTCGCCCTAATAATTATATCATATAAGCCTAACTCGTTTCGTTTTATGACTTACAAACAACCGTTATGTGAACAAAACTATAATACTCTATTAATAAATATTCGTAAATCCTACATATATTGTATAGGAATTCAAAGAGAATATTTTTCGAAAAAAAGTGGGTAAAATCGGTACCGTATTCATCGGTTAATATGTGAAACATCTTAAGTGAGGGATATTGGATATTGTATAACTTGATGACGAAAATAAGTGAAATTGCTCGAGGAACTAACCCAGTTCTCATATACTATGTATATAATTTCATTGTTCTAATGCACTATATGTCGAATAAATTAATCAAATTGTGAGTTATCTTAATAAAATTAAATAGATCGGTAACATCCGAAATTGGTCCTACCTTACTTTTTTATACATGTGTGTATGTTATAATGTTGTTAAGCGTTCACACCACGACTGTTTTAATTTTCATAAAGGTAAATCCTCTTGCTCTTGTTTAATCATATTTGTGACCTATCTAACTATTGGTGTATTTGAACTATGTAGTTCAAGCTAGCTATTGCAGATTTGAATTGGATTGATCATCAGAAGTTAGTCCAAAAAAATCTGGTGGAAATTTGGAACCATGTACAGACACAATTTCCTAAATTATACAAATTAGCTTTCAAATACTTAAATAAATAAATTTAATAAAACTGTTACACTTCAAATTTATTTATTGAAGTTTTCTTTAACAGTATTATTTCAGAACTTAATTTTTAGATTTACTGCTTTAAAAGCAAATTTTAATAACTTTCGTTAAAAGTGATACATACTATTTCCAGAGATAAAAAGATGTACAACTATCATCTCACTGGAAGTGAGAGTGCAATATTAAACGTCAAAACCTCCTCGACTTTGACAGTTGACTGGATGGAGGAGGTTTTGACGTTACGCAATTGGGAAACTGGAAAGGCCACATTGAAATGTTGCCAAAAAGTAAAGCGATGGAGACATTTATAACCGCCGTGCAAGATCCCTAATAAGAACTTAAAACAATAAATATAAATGAAAATGCGAAATTTAAAGGTGGTTTAAGAATATTTTTGTGAATTGCAGCATCGAGAAACTAATTTTTCATGGAAAATTATAAAAGAAATTGATTAATTCTCAGTTGACACTTAATAATTGGCCTTATTTATTACTGAAATTATTACTGAATACCATTATATCGCTAAATGAAATTGAAAAAAGCTATTTTTATATTAAACATTCAGTATATAATAATTTTTAACCATAATAAATGTTGGGTATTTTAATTTAAATGCCCAATAATTAGTATTTAGACTGATCTGGTAACAAAGCAAAATGTTATAAAAAACGAAAATTTTGAAACCGCTCTCATACTGGAATAAGTTGGACATCCCTTTATCCCTGCTTTTTCTATGCATCGATGTTTTTATACCAAAACTCTCGCGGAAAATCAATATCAAAACAAAAAAAAAAATAAGCAACTAAAACAAATAAGTTTGCCAACAATAAAAAATAATAATATAAACTACTGGAAAAAATTAAGGGATAAAAAAAAATTCCAAATTTTTGCGCAAACTTCAACAGGCCGTAACTTCGAAAGAAATGGTCGTACAAGAAATCGATTAAGAAGGAAATTATAGCTCCAAGTGTCTAGTTTTTGGATTAGAATTATAAAATTTTTTAAACTCTGCGGTTTTTGAGTAATCGTAGATAAACCAGCAACAAAAAAAAATTTCAAAATTTTTTAGTTTTTTTTTTGTCTACGGGCGTGGAAAAAAATCTACGTCCACTTCTCGCCGAGATATCGGTCTTCAAATGGAAAAGGATCCTTTTGTCTTTGATTATCGATATCTCAGCAACCAATGAAAAAAAAAATAATTTCAAAAAAAAAGATATTTTTTGAATTTTTTTCTCTTGAAAACTTTAAGAGAATAATTACCGCCGGCATTAGCGTTATCCAAAGCGTACCACGTGGAGGTTGCGCGGTCGGATTTACGCTTCTGTGTGTGTGTGTGTATGTATGTATGGTCCTTCAGGAGAATTGAGACCCGCTGGCTCATCAGTTCCACCGTATTCGTAACTCATTCTCTGAGGATTTTTATCAATTTAATACCGGGTATTACCACTCCTGTTTTCAATAACCGCTCTTAATCGTTCAGCCATGTTAATGCAGACGGTAATTTGAGGTTGCGGAATGGTATTCCAAATTTGCTGAAGCGCGCGCTCCAAGGCACCTAAAAAAAAATTCTGAAAATTTGGATACTCTCTGCGCAACCAACGGCCCATTATGTCCCAAAAGTGCTCTATGGGGGTGAGGTCTGAGCTCATTGCTGGGTGTTGCAACAATGTGATGTCATGCCGCTCAAAGAAGCGCCTGGTAATGTTGGCTGTGTGTGGACGTGCGTTATCTTGTATGAATATGAACGACCTCAGATGTTGTCGTCTGCGCAGAACAATGGGTCTTAAAATTTGGCCGATGTAACGCCTAGCTGTCAAATTTTCGCGTACAATTACCAAAGGTTTCTTGAAACGTCGCCCCACACCATGACTGATCCACCGCCGTAGGCGACGACTGGACGGACAAAGTTCTGGCGAAAACGTTCTCCACGACGGCGCCAAACGAGAGGACGTAAGTCGTTACCATGCAGATTGAAACGAGACTCGTCAGTGAATAAAACATTTGACCATTGCCTCAAGGTCCAATTCCGATGAGCGTTAGCATACGCTAAAGAGCTCGACGATGTCTCGCTGTCAACAGGGGTACACGTGCGTGTAACCCAGTTTCACGGAGACGATTGATGACTGTTCGAGAGGAAATGTTTCGCACTTGATGCCATCGTTGCTGTTGCTGTTGTCTGCGATTGAGGAAGTTCGAAGCAACAATATTCGCATTGACAAAAGGTTGTCGTCGAACTTCTTTGACAATTGCCCGATCATCGCGGACATTAGTAACTCGATGGCGACCTTGTCCGGGGCGACGATTGTATTAGCTCGTCTCTTGTTATCTGGCATAAGCTCGAGATACGACGGATTGACTTACACCCATCCGGACAGCAACTGAATGTTGTCTGTAACCTTCGTCAATAAGAGTTACTAACCGAGCAACTTCTACCTCCGATAAATGTCGTCTAACCATGACTGAAAATTAAAAATGTAAAAAAATTTTCAATTCTGACCAAAAAAATTTTAAAAAAATTCTTTTAGTGCAAAGTAATTAGTTTTGAAAAAAACTGTTCAATTAAGCGATTTGCTAAGGATTCATAAAAAGTAAAATAAACAAGTAAGGAAGGGCTAAGTTCGGGTGTAACCGAACATTTTATACTCTCGCAATTTATTTATTTAACTTTATTTATTAATTTTCAACCTAACCTTTGTATGGGAGGTGGGCGTGGTTATCATCCGATGTCAACTAATTTCATGGTATGTGGTGGTGTACGTAAGAGAACCGACTGCAGAAAGTTTGTTTTATATAGCTTCATTGATATGCGAGATATATGCAAAAACCCTATTTTGAGGCGGGGCCACGCCCACTTTCCCAAAAAAATTACATCCAAATATGCCTCTTCCTAGTGCGTTTCTTTGTTCCAAATTTTACTTTTATAACATTATTTATGGCTTAGTTATGACACTTTATGTGTTTTCGGTTTTCGCCATTTTGTGGGCGTGGCAGTGGTACGAGTTTGCCCATTTTCGAAAGCAACCCTCTCACAGTTCCAAGGAACATGTGTTCCAAGTTTCATCAAGATATCTCAATTTTTACTCAAGTTATCCGTTGCACGGACGGACGGACGGACATTCGGATTTTGACTCGCCTCCTCACCAAGATCATTTTGATATATATAACCCTATATCTAACTCGTTTAGTTTTATGACTTACAAACAACCGTTATGTGAACAAAACTATAATACTCTCTTAGCAACTTTTGTTGCGAGAGTATAAAAACAATCTGCGAAAAGCGTGTGATAAAAAATCGAAATTCGATTGGGGGTATTAACTCTTTTTTTTTAAATTTAAGTAAAAGGAGATCAGTAGAATAAAGGAATACAGCTGCGAAAACGCGTTAAAAATGATTGGGCGATGGTTTCTTCAATTTCCTTAACTTTACTTTTTTCAAAAATTCGATCGAGTGAAACAAATAAAACGGCTGGCTGGATTAATTTGATTTTCTGTAGGGTTATTGTGGACATATTGAACTGTAAAAGGCACACTTAACATTAGTGGTTTCCTCAATATTTTCGATCTAGCGCTCGATTTTCCAAAAAAACACTAAAAGCCCTTTTTTTGTTGCATTTTCAAATTCATGTGACAATAAGAAAAAAAAATATTGGAAAGGCAATGGCTAGTCGTTAAGGAGAAATCATTCAAGTTCTTGAAACCCACCTTTAACTTTCTGTGCGATCATTGGTTGCTGAGATATCGATAATCAAAGACAAAAGGATTCTTTTCCATTTCAAGACCGATATCTCGGCGAGAAGTGGACGTATAGAGGTGTTCAAAAAACCAAGTTAAAGCCAATTGAACAAAGTATCCGATGCGTATAGTGGTTAAGCTAAAAAGATTTTTTCCACGCCCGTAGACAAAAAAAAAACTAAAAAATTTTGAAAATTTTTTTTGTTGCTGGTTTATCTACGATTACTCAAAAACCGCAGAGTTTAAAAAATTTTATAATTCTAATCCAAAAACTAGACACTTTTAGCTATAATTTCCTTCTTAATCGATTTCTTGTACGACCATTTCTTTCGAAGTTACGGCCTGTTGAAGTTTGCGCAAAAATTTGGAATTTTTTTTATCCCTTAATTTTTTTCGGTAGAAAGTGAGCAAAAATAATAAAGAGGAAGTAAACATGAGCGCTGCGCAGCCTCAACAACAAGGTCGTAGGCATTCTATGAACGCTCCAAATCTGTTCCAACAAATAAACATTATAACGGTGAGAAGGATGAGCAAACACTAGCAGGCAAGCATGGACCAGAAAACGATATATCGAAGGAAAACACATAGCAAGGTGAGCATGTACCAAAAATAAAAATCAGCGGTCAATTAAAAAAAATTTCAACCCGCCACGCCTTTATTTTTGAAGAAATTCAGAGTGAATATTTTTCTTCTAATAAAATGTCTCCGTGCCAAAAATGGATAAAATCGGGTCC
The DNA here is from genome assembly GCF_028554725.1 of Zeugodacus cucurbitae. Classification (NCBI taxonomy): domain Eukaryota; kingdom Metazoa; phylum Arthropoda; class Insecta; order Diptera; family Tephritidae; genus Zeugodacus; species Zeugodacus cucurbitae. The sequence goes on from NC_071669.1 coordinate 27,641,613, forward strand.
TAAGCTCCCATATACCTAATATTAGGGAGTCCAACTTTCATTGTACTTTATACCATATATATGACGAATATGTTTGTCAAATTGTGGGTTATATTAATACAAATAAATAAATAAATTGCGAGAGTATGAAATGTTAGGTTACACCCGAACTTAGCCCTTCGTAACATGTTTTAATTTCAATATACTACACTAATCCAGTTACATTTTATAGTACACTTATTATACTCTCGCAACAAAAGTTGCTAAAGACAGTGTTATAGTTTTGTCCACATAACGGTTGGTTGTAAGTCTTAAAACTAAACCAGTTAGATATAGATATAGATAGATAGATATATATCAAAATGATCGGGGTGACGAGTAAAGTTCAAATCCGTATGTCTGTATGTCCGTCCGTCCGTTCAAGCTGTAACTTGAGTAAAAATTGAGATATCTTGATGAAACTTGGAAGACGTATTTCTTGGCACCATAAGAAGGTTAATTTCGAAGATGGGCGAAATCGGTCCACTGCCACGCCCACAAAATGGCGAAAACCGAATACACATAAAGTGTCATAACTAAGCTATAAATAAAGTTATAAAAGTAAAATTTGGTACGAAGGATCGCATTAGGAAGGTGCGCATTTGGATGTAATTATTTTGGGCAAGTGGGCGTGGTCCCGCCCCCAAATAGGGTTTTGGTATATATCTCGCCAACCAATAAAGCTATATAAACCAAACTTTCTGCAGTCGGTTGCCTTACGTACCCCACCATACACCATGAAAATAGTTGAAATCGGATAATAACTACGCCCATCTCCCATACAAAGGTTAGGTTGGAAATTACTAAAAGTGCTACTCGACAGATTTCAATGAGAATCGGTATATAATATTTTCTTGACACCCTGATGACACGTGTGGAAAATGGATGAAATCCGTTCACAACAACGACAACTTTGACAACTCAATTGTGAATTCCATCTTATTCCTTGCATCCCTTGTGATCGAATTCGGAATATAACTTTTCAATGCTCCGGATATCGAATATGAAGAACTCAGTGCCTAATGGTAATTTTTCATCGAAAATGTCGGTAAATCTCTCAGATATCTTAATTTAATTCAGAGGAAAACGTTTTCTTCTAATAGTGTGTCTCTGTACCAGAAATGGTTAAAATCGGGTCATAACTCCCCCTAGCTCCCATATACCTAATATTAGGAGTTTCAAACTTTCAATGGACTTTATACTATACTATATATACATATGTATATGCCGAATATGTGTGTCAATAATCTTAATAAAAATATAGCAATAAATTGCGAGAGTGTAAAATGTTCGGTTGCACCCGAACTTAGCCTTTCCTTATTTGTTGTTTTTACTTTCTTGATTACTTAAAAGCCTAAAATATTAAGCCTGTTCACCTTATAAAACACAATTTGATTCATATTTGTCTGAACCAAACATTCCTCACGATGTTAATATTAAGTCTAATATAAACAACATCATAATTACACTCTCGCAACAAAGTTGGGTAAGTCTTTCAGATATTTTGAAGAAATTCAGAGGGAACATTTTTCTTCTAATAATATGACTGCCAAAAATGATTAAAATCGGGTCATAACTTCCCTGGCTCCCATATACCTAATTTAGGGTTTTCAAACATTCAATGGACTTATTACTACAGTAGAATCCGGTTATAACGACTCCGCTTATAGTGTCCGTCCGGTTATTGCGACGAAAACTCGATGGCTTGGTTGGTCCCCATACAAACTTATATGAAAGAGCCTCCGCTTAGTACGTCTCCGCTTTTAGCGACTAAAGCAGCAACTACATAGCTCGCGAATGCGAATGCAAACGTTTGACAGTTGAGTTGAATACACACGTTCTTAGGGGATGAGCTACATAGCTTTCGCATGTTTTCGCAACCAACGCTCCGAAATTCGAACTCGGATTCGAAGACGCACAGAAGTTGAAAATATTCTACTTTCAAATATTCTACTAAATAAATACTTTTAGATCATGGATGACGAAATTTTAATTAACGAAGTGCGTAATTTAATTTTATGCAGAAGCTGTATGTTAGGCTCGATGGAGATATCTTAGAGATAGATATGTTAGAGAATGCTCAAAAAGAACCTACGCTTATGGAAGTGCAGCAGACTCACCCGATATGGAATGGCCATTATTTTCTCAATTAGAATTTCTAAGAGAAAATGTGAAGCCGCGGAAGTAATATATATTATATAATTCATCACATAGGAATTATTGTAATAAGTTTATTTTTTTTCTACAGAATGACATCAAGCATATCAGAGACTGAGTCGTCGTCTGGTTCAGCAAACACAGTACAATACGAGAACTATGATGATATGATCGAGACAATTCTCGATGATTCTATGCCGCCAGAACTTCCTTCAACGAGTGAGAATTCGAGAAGTAAAAAACGAGATAACCATGAAGTAGGAGAGCATTTAATAACATTTATGGATACCATGAAGGAAATTGTTCAAAAACGCTCGGAGAAAAGTAAGCACGACAGTTTCCTTCAGATGGTAGGAGAAAAAATTTGTGAACTGCCGGAAAAGGAACAAGATGAGGTAGAAAAAATTTATTTTAAACCATCTTTTTGAAAGAGTTGGACGTCGCCAGGCATAGTTTATTTTTTATTTATGAATTATTATTATTTTTATTTTTTTATTTATGAATTATTATTATCTTTAAATATGTGATGAATTATGTGGTAGTTTAGTTACGAAAACACTTTTAATTTTAAGTTTTTATGACTGTGATGTATATACATTTTTTAACATAGAAATATTTTTACTTCTGCAATTGAATTTCTCCAAATAATCGTTGTGTCAAACTTGAAAAAATTATTATTATAAAGTTTTCTGTGATGTAGATATGTATATAAGAAGTTTAATAGTGAAAATATTGTTTAATTTAAGTTATGAAAACGACTGTGATGTATATATGTAGTTAATAGTGAAAAACATGTTTTTTATTTCAAATGAATATACTTCTTCTTTATTATGTTTGAATTAAATAAATGCTTCATAAAATATTTTGAATTATAATGATATGTTTTTATTTATAAGGTTTTTGGTCTATTTTTATTTAGTCGTTTCATGTTTTATTTGCGAAAACATATTCTTTTAGGATGTCACGCAATTGGTATGCAGATCTAACGGAATTATTTGATGATAATCGTGAAATGTTTCGTAACGGATTCACTTCAAGGAATTTAATAAAATAACTCCGTCGTTTTGACTGCCATATGCACCGACTTCCACAGCAGTAAATGTATAATTTGGATCACAAATACTAAGTAACACAATACTGTACGTTCCTGCAAAAAATATAATCAAGTTATTGGCAGCAATTAATCTACACATATCGTTCTGTCGTATACCTTTATAATTATAAAAGTTAGAACCGGATTTAGCGGGACATGTTATTGGGACATGCTTTCCATCTATAGCTCCAACACAGTTTGGTAAATTCCAAATATTTTTGAAGTCTTCCGCTATTCTTCTCCACTCTTCTTCATTTGGTTGAGATAAGTAAAACTGGCTTAAAGTGTTCCAAATTATTTCGCAAGTTTCTACCACAATCCTTCTTATAACTTCCACTGACATCCTAAATGTTAAGAGACAAATATTGCCTACTAGGACCATGTGCCAAATATCTGAAGAAGATTAAGATGTGTATTTTTTTAATAAGTAATAATCACTTAATGAAATACTTACATTAGTGTGAGGAATAATCTGCATTCTGCTGGTATAGAGGGGCGCCAGGAATTTTTCTCCAACTGTTCTTTCAGCATATTAAAAAGGACGTCGAATATTTCTGGTCTCATACGTGTCGCCAAACGAAACTGTTCTTTATCTCGAGTTTTTAATAATGTAAAAGTTGTAGCAAAAAACCATTTTTTCGCGTTCCAGGTACAACTCACGTGTCCACATTTTTTTTCTTTTGTTTAATTTTATGTATTCCATATACACCACAACAACACTGCACATAATCAGTAATAAAAACTCAAAATCGTCCTCCATTATATTTAGTTCGTTATAAAATTCACAAATCAAAAATGTGTACGTGTGTCACTCGTGCATCACTGAATACAACTGTCAACGCATTCAAAAGCGCATTTATGTAGTTGCTCGAAATAACTCAGTCGAGCGCATTCTTTCGCATTCGCATTCTCGAGCTATGTCGTTTCAGCTTAACCGCTTATATCGACGAAATTTTTCAGAAATTAGAAATGTATGTATTTATCAGTGATCGGCACCCTTGCTAGTGTGCGTAGCAGCGACACGAAGACTCTTACACTCTCACTACTCTCTGTCATTTTAGCCGTCGTCTTAGCATTGCTGCTGCTAGAGAGATATAGTCGAAGTGCAATGCTGACGTCACATAAATGTTTACATCGTGCGTGTGCAGACCACATAGCCTATTCGATAGGATGTTCCGTTATATTTCTAGTTTTTTCTGCTTTTTTCCAATTTTCCATTTTTTTGAATGCGTAAATTCGCCAAATTTGAGTTAATGCGCAAAATGCACAAAATGCGCAATAAGGAAGTCATTCAGTTTAAGCTCGCCACTTGTGCATTACACCCGCAAAATGTCTCAAAAACGAAAGTGCTTCTCTGTTGAAGAAAAAATGCAAATTATTCGGCGCCTGGAAGCCGGTGAGCGCAACGTTACTCTGGCAAAAGAGTGCCAACACAACAATTGCCACAATCAAAAAAAAATAAAGAAACAATTAAAACGTTATTTAATAGTAATATCTTAAAACCAAAACGCGTCAGAGCTTCAACTCAAGATCAAGTGGACAAAGCATTGTTACAGTGGTTCATATTGCAACGCAGTCGAGGAATCCCATTAAGTGGTCCACTGCTTCAAGAAAAAGCAAATTTTTTCGCTAAGCAATTTAAAATTGAAAATTTTAATTGTACTGTGAGTTTGATAAGCCGCTTTAAAGTCAGGCATAATATTGTCGGCGGTATATTCAGTGGAGAATCTTTGTCTGTACAAAAAATCGATGTTAGCGAGTGACTTACAAAGGTTTGGCCTATACTATGAAAAGATTTCACTGATGAGGAAATTTTTAATGCCGACGAAACTGGACTATTCTACAAATGAACTCCAGAGAACACATAATTTAAAGGTGAGAAGGAAAATTATTTTTAAGATATCTGTTTATTGAAATTTTAATTTATAGGTGAAAAATGCACTGGAAGGAAAGGAAAGGATAACTGTGCTTGTTGCAGCCAATATGGATGGTAATATTAAAAAGCATTGACTGGTTATTGGAAATTCAAAGCGACCTAGGATTGGGATGCTGAGCTTAAAAAGCAGAAAAAGGAAGATATTGCTAGAATTATCCAGCCCATCCCCAAATTAGTGACCTAACAAATATCACATTAGTTTTCCTTCCACCAAATACGACATCTGTATTACAACCAATGGATCAACTTTTCGGAAAAATCTTGTACTTAAAATAATCAGCAATATGGATGAAAGCAAAGATGAAAATTATTCTGCGAATTTAAAGACTTTTTTGGAACGCTAGGTCCAAGATTTCTAGCAGGTGGTGATTACTATGCAAAAGACATGTACTGCATAATAACCTTGATATAATGGGTCTCATGCATAAAAACGAGTAAAAGCGCTGAGTTGAGGCAGAGAACTTACAACATAGAGAAGGAGCATTTTGATTTTTGTATGATGCTCGATACGGTCATTTACAGAGCTTATAATTGGCTAGTAGGGAATTCACCATTCGCTCGTTACTCGTTATTATTTAACAGAATTGACTGCTGGGGAATGAACATTTGTGATGATTGGCCTTTTGATGTGATATGCCCATGCTTTGATATGATAAACTATTTTGACTTTTTATAAATTTTAACTGATCAATAGAATTTTTTCAGCTCATAAATAATATTTAAAATAATCTGTAGAAAAATAAATAAAAATTTATGTCAATATTTCGGTTTCATTTATAAATGAAATGTGAAAAATATTTAATAGAATTTGTAGGAAATTAAAAAAATATTTTTCAATATTTCGGTTTTATAAATTAAATGTGTTAAAATTTAAAAAATTGCTACATTTTAAAAAAATTATAGGTATAAATGAGCATTTGTATGTATAGATATGCATATACACATATATATATTATCTGTCATATGCGCGATCGCATAAAAAACCTCCCACGTACACGATATTTCTACATATGTATGTATCTACTACATTCATTCATAAATATATTTTTATGTAAGCGTAAAAAGGGAATTCCTTCATATGAGCAATCACCAACGCACAAATATTCGCGAATGACCTACAAACTTACAAGTGTACGTACATATGTATGTATGTAGAATATTACGAATTGGCAATCGTCATACGAACAACAACACCATTCCTTCATATGCGCAACAGCAAACGCACCAATTAGAATATGTGAATGTGAATGACCGTCAAAGCACATATACGCATATACAAACTTACGTACATGAGTAACTCATTACAAAAAACTATGAACATCAAGAAGCAGAAACAACAATATGTCAACTCTTTTCCCCGCTGCACACGTCGGTGGCGACGAACTGCTTCCTCGCGACGAAGACAAAAGCTAAAATCATATTTCGATGTTGATGCTGAAGTCAAAGCGAAAAGTAGCAACAGTTCAAGCAGCTTGACAAAAATCACAAAAGAATCAATTTTCATATTTGCCATCAATTGTGGCAGAAATATAAAATATGCGGAAAAATAAGACTTCGGCCAGTATTTGAACCCGAGCACTGTCTAAATAGCGGATGCGCGCGTACCACACGCACCACGAAAGCTGCTGAAAGTCGATCAGCTTAATTGATATTTTATAACCCATAGCACAAGATGCTAGCTCTAATAGAAATATGAATATGATTCTCGGCCACTGCCAGTTTTCTCTTCTGAAGGAAATATCAGAAATTATTTGAATTTGTGATTTTTAGCATCCCAGACAATGCCGCTTTTGGGCAAGGCATGCGCGGAGATGTGCGCGACGCTTGCGCTTATGAATGAAGTTCACAGCTTTGTTGTTGATACGCATGCGTTTCAACATGGAAATGTGTTGTAATTTTTTGTTGTAGGCGAGTTGCTTTTTCCGAAGATGTGTCGAAGTGACAAATCTGCGGAATGTAGATTTGTATATTCACATTTATATGTACATATGTATGTATGTACATATAAATTTTTGCACGCGTATGGTAGTAAAAATATTTGAACATACACATTGTTATGAAATTTGCCGACGGCAAATCAATGATTGTTCGAGTCCAGAATGATATTATAGATTTGTTATATGTATGTGATTGGCGTTGCAACCGTTTAGCCGGTTATAGCCGAATCGACGATAGTGCGCCACCTGTCTCTCTCCTTCGCAGTTCGGCGCCAGTTGGAGATCCCAAGTGTAACCAGGTCGCTCTCCACCTGGTCCCTCCAACGGAGTGGAGGCCTTCCCCTTCCTCGGCTTCCTCCGGCGGGTACTGCATCGAACACTTTCAGGGCTGGAGTGTTTTCGTCCATTCGGACAACATGACCTAGCCAGCGTAACCGCTGTCTTTTTATTCGCTGAACTATGTCAATGTCGTCGTATAACTCGTACAGCTCATCGTTCCATCGTCTGCGGTATTCGCCGTTGCCAATGTTCTGAGGACCATAAATCTTGCGCAAAATTTTCCTCTCGAAAACTCCTAGTGTCGTCTCATCTGATGTTGACATCGTCCAAGCTTCTGCACCGTAAAGCAGGACGGGAATGATAAGCGACTTGTAGAGCTTGATTTTGGTTCGTCGAGAGAGGACTTTACTGTTCAATTGCCTACTCAGTCCAAAGTAGCACCTGTTGGCAAGAGTTATTCTGCGCTGGATTTCGAGGCTGACATTGTTCGTGTTATTGATGCTGGTTCCCAGGTATACGAAATTATCTACGACCTCGAAGTTATGACTGTCAACAGTGACGTGGGAGCCAAGACGCGAATGCGCCGACTGTTTGTTTGATGACAGGAGATATTTCGTCTTGTCCTCATTCACCTCCAGACCCATTCGCTTCGCCTCCTTATCCATGCGGGAAAAAGCAGAACAAACGGCGCGGTTGTTGCTTCCGATGATATCAATATCATCTGCGTACGCCAGGAGCTGTACACTCTTGTAGAAGATTGTACCTTCTCGGTTTAGCTCTGCAGCTCTTATAATTTTTTCCAGCATCAGGTTAAAGAAGTCGCACGATAGCGAGTCACCTTGTCTGAAGCCTCGTTTGGTATCGAACGGCTCGGAGAGGTCCTTCCCAATCATGACGGAGCTTTTGGTGTTACTCAACGTCAATTTACACAGCCGTATTAGTTTTGCGGGGATACCAAATTCAGACATCGCGGCGTAAAGGCAACTCCTTTTCGTGCTGTCGAAAGCAGCTTTAAAATCGACAAAAAGGTGGTGTGTGTCGATCCTCTTTTCTCGGGTCTTTTCCAAGATTTGGCGCATGGTGAATATCTGGTCAGTTGTCGATTTTCCAGGTCTAAAGCCACACTGATAAGGTCCAATCAGTTTGTTGACGGTGGGCTTTAGTCTTTCACACAATACGCTCGATAGAACCTTGTATGCGATATTTAGGAGGCTGATCCCACGGTAATTGGCGCAGATTGTGGGATCTCCCTTTTTATGGATTGGGCAGAGCACACTGAGATTCCAATCGTCAGGCATGCTTTCTTCCGACCATATTCTGCAAAGAAGCTGATGCATGCACCTTATCAGTTCTTCGCCGCCGTATTTGAATAGTTCTGCCGGTAATCTATCGGCCCCCGCTGCTTTGTTGTTCTTCAAGCGGGTAATTGCTATTCGAATTTCTTCATGGTCGGGTAATGGAACATCTATTCCATCGTCATCGATTGGGGGATCGGGTTCGCCATCTCCTGGTGTTGTACTCTCACTGCCATTCAGCAGTTCGGAGAAGTGTTCCCTCCATAATCCCAGTATGCCCTGGGCATCGGTTACCAGATTACCACCTTGGTCTCTACATGAGGATGCTCCGGTCTTGAAACCTTCGTTAAGTCGCTTCATTTTTTCATAAAATTTTCGAGCATTCCCTCTGTCTGCCAGCTTCTCAAGCTCTTCGTACTCACGCATTTCGGCCTCTTTCTTTTTTTGTCTGCAAATGCGTCTCGCTTCCCTCTTCAGCTCTCGGTATCTATCCCATCCCGCACGTGTTGTGGTCGTTTGCAATGTTGCGAGGTAGGCAGTCTGTTTTCTCTCCGCTGCGAGACGGCACTCCTCATCGTACCAGCTTGTTTTTTGTCGTTGCCGAAAACCAATTGTTTCGGCTGCAGCGGTACGCAGTGAGTTTGAGATGCCGTTCCACAGTTCCCTTATACCGAGATGCTGATGAGTGCTCTCAGAGAGCAGGAGTGCAAGTCGAGTAGAGTATTTCGTGGCTGTCTGTTGCGATTGCAGCTTGTCGACGTCGAACCTTCCTTGTGTTTGTTGACGGGCATTCTTTGCTGCACAGAGGCGGGTGCGTATCTTCGCTGCGACCAGATAATGGTCCGAGTCTATATTTGGTCCTCGGAGCGTACGCACGTCTAAAACACAGGAGACATGTCTTCCGTCTATCACAACGTGATCGATTTGGTTCCGCGTGTTTCGATCAGGAGACAGCCAAGTAGCTTGATGTATTTTCTTATGTTGGAATCTGGTACTACAGACGACCATATTTCGGGCCCCAGCGAAGTCGATCAGCCTCAGGCCGTTTGGCGATGTTTCGTCATGGAGGCTGAATTTTCCGACTGTTGTGCCAAAGACACCTTCTTTACCCACCCTGGCGTTAAAATCACCAAGCACGACTTTTACATCGTGGCGGGGGCAGCGCTCATAGGTGCGTTCTAGGCGCTCATAGAAAGCATCTTTGGTCACATCGTCCTTCTCTTCCGTTGGGGCGTGGGCGCAAATCAGCGATATGTTGAAGAACCTCGCTTTGATGCGGATTGTGGCTAGACGTTCATCCACCGGGGTGAATGCCAGGACTCTGCGACGGAGTCTCTCTCCCACCACAAATCCAACACCAAATTTGCGCTCCTTTATATGGCCGCTGTAGTAGATGTCACAAGGACCCACCTTCTTCCGTCCTTGTCCCGTCCATCGCACTTCTTGGATGGCGGTGATGTCAGCCTTAAGTCGTATGAGGACATCAACCAGCTGGGCAGAGGCACCTTCCCAATTAAGGGTCCGGACATTCCAGGTGCATGCCCTTATATCATTATCCTTAAAACGTTTGCAGGGGTCGTCATCAAAAGGGGGGTGTCTCATCCGAGGCTTTCGTAGATTTTTCATTGGGGGGTGTTTTTATGTGGTGGGTCCCAAACCCTACGCACAACCGCATAAGCGGGCTTCGCCTTCTCACTTTAGCTCGCCTTCAAACGGATGTCTGTTGGCTACCCAGAGGATACTTGGTCTAAAACCGGAAGTAGTGAGCTGCTTGAACCATGTGGAGAAGAATCGTTTCTGGCCACTCCCAAGTGAGTGACAATCAAAAACTTTCCTCACTTGCGTGAACTTCTACACATGATCCCATCCTGTATATAGTTTATTTAAATAATTAAAGAATAAAATGGACTTTTTAATCAGATTTGAATAAAAAATATCTAATAAAAATTAAATGAAATAAAAATATTTATGAATAATATATAAATTTAATAAAACACGACTTTCAGGATTGACTACCATCAATTGGCGAATTTTCGCACAATCAGTGAATTATCATTCATATGTACATACATATGTATATTCACACATATTTTCTTATTTTGCCTATCCAAGGAATTCCCTAGTTGAGAAAGGGCAACAGGTTCGACGCTCATCATAAACATAATTTTTCATTCATTTTATTAATAATTGGGTAAAAATATGATTTTAATTATTAATTATTTCAATTTATAAATTAGTTTAAAATAACTTAAAATTAAAAGAAATGAAAATTTAATTAAAATTGAATAATAATATCAAATGATTATTTCATGTGCCAGCGATTTCTCGTTTTACAGAATTCCCTATGCTAAAACTGAAATCGCTGTTAACTTTTCATGAGGTGAGTTCCCCAGCAGCGTGGTAAATTCCCTAGTACACTTCTTTCAGATTTGAATTTCAGTCGCTGTCGAACCTGCACCTTCTCTATGTTGTAAGTTCTCTGTACATATACAGTCATGTGAAAAATAATAGGGACACTTTCTTGAAAATAGGTAAAAAATAAAATTAAAAATAAAATAAAAAAATTATCAAAAATGCAACATGCAATTGTTTGCTGGGATGTCAGTGAAGTAAAGAACCCTTATCAAAGAAAAAATGTTGATCATTTTGTGAAGTAAGATCGGTTTTGAGTGTGCGCAATAATAGGGACATGTGTCATGTGTCCCTATTATTTTGCACATGACTGTATATGTGTAAGGAAACTTGTCAACGGTAGGTATAGTCCGTTAAGAAAAAAATGTACCAAAGCGTTTTAAACAGTTTCGGCTAAAAGTACCGTGATAAAAAATGAAAAATCAGCAAAATTATAAATTGCCGTTCTAACGCTCTAGTGCGTAATAGAGGTACGTACGTAACTAATAGAACATCGCTTCTACATAGTTATCTTCGCTGCTGCCACATATTCATCAACAACAGAATTGCAAACATGTCAAGTGAAAGTGAAGTGGAATCAAATATTAATAATAAAAAGGAAACTGACGAAATTTCAAAATTTTTGGTAGAAAAACTAAAAAATAATAAATATTTGCTAGAGAAGAGTCAATTACCGAGCATAAAAAAAAAAACAAACAATTGAAACATATGTAAACGAAATTAAGCAGAGATTTGGCATAGAATTAACGGAGAAAAATATAATAAAACAAGTAAGGAAAGGCTAAGTTCGGGTGTAACCGAACATTTTATACTCGCGCAATTTATTTATTTAACTTTATTTATATTATATAATACACAATTTGACCCACATATTCATCATATATATTGTATAAAGTCCATTGAAAGTTGGAAACCCTAATATTAGGTTAGAAGCACCGAGGTCCTCATGTTCGATACATGGGGCCTTGAAAACCTATGGTCCGATTTCGGCGATTTTTAGAATGTGGCTTCCACACTATAAAGGTAGTATTTGTGCAAAGTTCTGCATCGATATCTTCACTTGTGCTACCTTTATATATTGTAAAGTTAACGATTCAGATCGTCTTCAAAGTTCTGGTATATAGGAAGTAGCCGTGGTTGGCCAATTTTCACAACATATTATTGGGAGGAAACTATTACAAACCAAGTTTCATTGAAAACGGTCAAGTAGTTCCTGAGATATGGTTGTTGACCCATAAGTGGGCGACACAACGCCTATTTTCCATTTTGTAAAAAAATCTGAGTGCAGCTTCTATCTGCCATTTCTTATGTGAAATTTAGTGTTTCTGACGTTTTTCGTTAGTGAGTTAACCCACTTTTAGTAATTTTCAACCTAACCTTTGTATGGGAGGTGGGCGTGGTTATTATACGATTTCAACTATTTTCATGGTGTGTGGTGGGATACGTAAGAGAATCGACTGCTGAAAGTTGGGTTTATATAGCTTCATTGGTTTGTGAGATATATACAAATAACCGATTTGGGGGCGGGGCCACGCCCACTTCCCCAAAATAATTACATCCAAATATGCCCTTTCCTAGTGTGATCCTTTATTCCAAATTCTACTGGTATAACTTTATTTATGGGGTAGTTATAACTCTTTATGTGTTTTTGGTTTTCGCCATTTTGTGGGCGTGGCAGTAAAACGATTTTGCTTATTTTCGAAAGCAACTCTCTCATGGTCCCAAGGAACATGTGTTCCAAGTTTCATTAAGATTTCTCAATTTTTACTCAAGTTAGCGCTTGCACGCACGGACGGACCGACAGACATCCGGATTTCAACTCCACTCGTCATCCTGATCATTTATATAAATATATAACCCCATATCTAACTCTTTTATTTCTTGGTGACACAAACAACCGTTATGTGAACGAAACTATGATACTCTGTGCAACAGGTTGCGAGAGTATAAAAAGTAAAAGAAAAGAAATTAATCTAGTTATATTAAGTTTATGAATGTCCGTTATACATATGCATACAACCTATTTTGAAAAACCAAGGTTATTGAATTAAATTTTTTGTTTTGATTTAAGAATTAATTTGTTTTTTTTTTTTTTAAAGCCTATTACGAACATGGCACCCATAAAATAAACAAAAATTTTTTTTTTGCTCCTTCTGGTTATTGCGTCCTCCTGGTATAACGACGTAAAATCGTCGGTCCCTTGAAAGTCGTTATAACCGGAATCTACTGTATTTACATACATATATGCCGAATATGTGAGCCAAATTGTGTGATACACTAATAAAATTAAATAAATACTTTGCGAGAGTATAAAATGTTCGTTTACATCCGAACTTACTTGCCCTTCCTTACTTGTTATACTCTCGCAACAAAAGTTGCTAAGAGAGTATTATAGTTTTGTTCACATAACGGTTGTTTGTAAGTCATAAAACTAAACGAGTTAGATATAGGGTTATATATATCAAAATGATCATGGTGACGAGACGAGTCAAAATCCGAATGTCTGTCTGTCCGTCCGTCCGTCCGTGCAACGGATAACTTGAGTAAACATTGAGATATCCTAATGAAACTTGGAACACATGTTCCTTGGGACCGTGAGAGGGTTGCTTTCAAATAGGCAAAATCGGACCACTGCCACGCCCACAAAATGGCGAAAACCGAAAATACATAAAGTGTCATTACTAAGCTATTAATAAAGTTATAAGAGTAAAATTTGGAACAAAGGATCACACTAGGAAGGGGCGTATTTTGATGTAATTTTTTTGGAGAAGTGGGCGTGGCCCCGCTCCCGAAACGGTTATTTGCATATATCTCGCAAATCAATGAAGCTGTATAAACCAAACTTTCTGCAAACGGTGCTCTTACGTGCCCCATCGCACACCATAAAAATAGGCTTGGCATCGCCCACTTATGGGTCAAGATCTCAGGAACTACTTGACCGATTCAATTAAAATTCGGTATATAATATTTTCTTGAAACCCTGATGACACGTGTAGAAAATGGAAAAAATTACAACCACGACAACTTCCCATGTAACTCAATTTTGAACTCCATCTTCTTCCTTTACTTTATAATATATATTTAAGGAACCAATGAAGATAGCGAAATAAAACTTTATACAAATACTGTATATGATCTGTGGCGTCACTTGGTCACTTGTGAAAATCGGAATTTGTCGAAATCGGACTATAACTTTTGAAAGCCTCGAATGTCGAATATGAAGAATTCAGTGCCCCATGGTAATTTTTCACCGAAATGTTCGGTAAATCTCTCAGGCATCTTAATTTAATTTGGAGGAAATATTTTTCTTCAAATAGTGTTTCTCTGTACCAGAAATGGATAAAATTGGGTCATAACTTCCCCTAGCCCTCATATACCTAATTATAGGATTTTCAAATTAGGTGAAATTGTGTGTTATCTTAATAAAACAAGTAAGGAAGGGCTAAGTTCGGGTGTAACCGAACATTTTATACTCTCGGAATTTATTTATTTAACTTTATTTATATTATATTATACACAATTTGACCCACATATTCGTCATATCTATTGTATAAAGTCCATTGAAAGTTGGAAACCATAATATTAGGGTAGAAGCACCGAGGTCCTCGTGTTCGATATATGGGGCCTTAAAAACCTATGGTTCGATTTCGACGATTTTTAGAATGGGGCTGCCACACTATTAACATAGTATTTATGCAAAGTTCTGCACCGATATCTTCACTAGTGCTTACTTTATATATTGTAAAGTAAACGATTCAGATCGTCTTCAAAGTTTTGGTATATAGGAAGTAGACGTGGTTGTGAAGCGATTCTATTTTCACAAGATATCATTGGGATGTAAGGAAACTATTACAAACCAAGTTTCATTGAAATCGGTCGAGTAGTTCCTGAGATATGGTTTTTGACCCATAAGTGGGTGACGCCACGCCCGTTTTCCATTTTGTAAAAAAATCTCAGTGCAGCTTCCATCTGCCATTTCTTACGTGAAATTTTGTGTTTCTGACGTTTCTTATTAGTGAGATAACCCACTTTTAGTAATTTTCAACCTAACCTTTGTATGGGAGGTGGGCGTGGTTATTATCCGATTTCAACTATTTTAATGATGTATGGTGACGTACGTAAGAGAACCGACTGCAGAAAGATTGGTTTATATATCTTAGTTGGTTTGCGAGATATATACAAATAACCGATTTGGGGGCGGGGCCACGTCCACTTCCCCAAAAAAATTACATCCAAATATGCCCCTTCATAGTGCGATCCTTCATACCAAATTTTTTTGTTTCAATAGCTTTATTTATGGGCGTGGTAGTGCCCATTTTCGAACTTAACCTTCTTATGGTGCCAAGAAAAACGTGTTCCAAGTTTCATTAAGATATCTCAATATGAACTTTTCTCGTCACCCTGATCATTTTGATATATATAACCTATATCTAACTCGTTTAGTTTTAGGACTTACAACCAACCGTTATGTGGACAAAACTATAATACTCTCGTAGCAACTTTGTTGCGAGAGTATAAATATATCAATAAAATGCGAGTGTATAAAATGTTCGGTTGCACCCGAACTTAGCCTTTCCTTGCTTGTTTTTGTTTTAAATTTATTATTACATTATTTATAATGACCCGATTTATTTCAAATATGCACAGTATTGTTCAACAATTTGTTGAGATTTTGAAGATAATTTCATAATGTCACTCGTATAGAAACCCTTCATACATACTCTGCGAATAACTTATTTTTTTTCTATATTTTATAAAAATTAGTTATTTAGTTTTAAATATTAATTGAATTAATAAAAACTTGATTAATCGGCATCGGCTTCGGCAAAAAATTGGGTATCGGCCGGACCCTAATGTGTATATTCTATCCGTGGTAAAAAAGTGTTTATGTATAATTATAACCGAGTAGAAATGAAGCATAAACGTGGTAATAGAGTGCCAATTATGCCAAATTATTTGTGCAAGATTGGTTCATAAAGCAGTAGTAGGTTTCCAGATGGGGGCGGGATAACCTTCACTTTTTGGCAATTTTTATACTTATCATACCATCTTTCATGTAAAAGTTGCTTCTCCTAGGGTGTTTCTTTGGCGAGTTAACTAGATCGAGTTCTGGCGTGGTTATTATCTGATTTCGGTCCTTTTCTTCATTAATGACGAAAAGCTGGAGATACATTTTTATACTCTCGCAACAAAGTTGCTAAAGAGAGTTAAGGCAGTAGTCTGCTTTAGAAGCCGGAAAAATGCGTTTTTTTAGCAATTTTTTTGAAAGGGAAGGGAATGATTGCGGTAAACGGAATTTTAAGACGATAGTGTACTATATTTAAGACTTAAAAAACAATATTTATTATTAAAAAATATTGAAATTTTTTCAAAGTTGTTAGTATTTTTCTGGAGCGCCTGGAGTCTGCACTTATAATGCATCTCAAACAGTCGAACCAATTTTTTTTTTATTTTTATAAGTTTCTTTTCTTTATGAACTAAACAAATACCGAAGAAGTTATAAAATTACAAATTTTTTCGATGTTTGAAAAAAAAATTCACTTTTTTAAGAAAAAAAAGGAAGAACTGCGGGCTGGGATATCAGCCCAAACGTCGGTGGGAGACGAGGCTGCTACCACCGGCGGGAACAGCGACTTTTCAAGCTGTGTCGCCAGCGGCCACACCTCCACTGCAACGGGAGCAAGTTGCGGTGGTTGTAATGCTACTGCCAGATCAGCTCTGCAGCGCGCGGGTTCCGCAATCCATGAAGATTCGGACCCAGAAAGCGCTGTGAGCATAAATACGGACAAAGAAGAAGAGCTTCTTCGCTCTCCGCAGGATTCGACCGAGGGTTCCAACTCTGGCAACAAGAGAGGGCCCCGGAAGAAGCCCAGCAAGGAGGGGTTGAAAGCCAAATCGAGGTACAAGGCGGCGGTCAGCATTTGTAACCGACTCGAAGGCAAGTCCAACCTGAGTGAAGAGGAGATGAAACGGTTGGCTTGGGCCAGAGAGGATGTGAAAAGCGGACGAGCGCACTTTGCCTCACGTAGTTGGTGCAGTGCCTCGAACTCAGCATTTGCTAACCGTATCGAGGGGCATATTGCTGAGAAGAGGCAACGGTCGACAGAGAGCGAACCGAAAGCGCCAACAAAGAAAAGAAAGACAAAAGACGAGGCTGAGAAGCCAAAAGTCAAGCGAGCGGACGACAAGCCGACAACGTCCAGAGCAGCGGCGGCAGCTAATGAGGTGGCAAAGCGACACTTGATCGTGGCTCTCATTGACCGCAGTAACCCGCTGGGACAGATGTCGCAGGAGCGGTGGAAAGTAGTCGAAATGAAGCTACTAGAAGCTAGAAGCCAATGCCAACGTTTGATGGAGCGGGGTGGCTTGGTGGCGTCAAAATCCTTAAATGTAAGGACGACCCGTCGCTGACATGGGTGAAGGAAGCAGTGAGAACGCTTCCAAACCTGTGGAAGGACGCGAAACTCGAGGTTGTGGATCGGAGCAGCATTCCGTCGGTTCCCAAAGCGAAGGTGGTGATACCTCGCGTGGTAGACCCGGAACATGCACTTCGACTGCTACAACGACAAAACCCGGACGTGCCGACCAGTGATTGGAGAGTAGTGAGCGTAGCTAAAACTGCAAACGCAGATGGAGGCCAGAGCTATATACTCCAAATCAATAAGGCGGCTGACGACATTTTATATGCCAGATTCGGGAAGATGGCGTGGGGAGTTGGAAGCGTATTCCTTCGTCTCAAAAAGCGCCACCCTGCGGATGGCAACGTAAACACACTGGAGACGGGTGAAGTCGAAAAAGATCTCGGAATTGAAGAGATAATGGCGACTTCATTAGTCTTGCAGGAGGTGGAGGGGTCACCTGATCAGTACTCTAAGGTTAATGAACCAGGAGCTGACGGTACTTCAGGTGAACCTCCACAAAAGTAAGATTGCATCTGCCGAACTCCTTCTCAATCTAGAGAAGGGCGGCTACGACGTGGCTTTACTCCAGGAACCATGGATAGCATCGGGTAACATGGTCGCTGGACTAAAGTCACCTAACTACACAACATATACCCCGAGCGTCACTAACAAGGTAAGAACGGCGGTACTGGTAAGCAAAAAGATGTATTCCCATGTTAACTTAAATCTCTCCACAGATGACCTGACGGTGGTGGCGGTAAAGGATTGCAGGGATGAGCTCATACTCCTTGCATCCTGTTACCTGCCACATGACGGCGAGGCACCGACTGCAGAACTCCAGAGGCTGGTGGCTACATCCAGCAGAAGGAAACAGTCGCTGGTAGTTGGGGCTGACGCTAACGCGCACCACACGATTTGGGGAAGCCGGGATATCAATGCAAGAGGTGAGTCCCTATTAAACTTTATATTAATGAGTAGTCTAGTGATAGCAAACCGGGGGGAGGAACCTACGTATATAGGACCAACCTCGAAAAACGTCCTAGACTTTACACTTTATACCAGTGGTGGTACAACGGTTGAGAACTGGAGGGTGCTAAGTACACCGTCATTCTCTGACCATAGATACATACATTTCTCTATTAGAAAGGGGGTTAAAGCTAGACTTGAGGCTAAAAGAAACTCCAAAATTACAAACTGGGTACGTTACCGACAAATACTGTTTGGTAAAAGACTTAGACCGTGCGTGTTCAACTCTCCACAAGAGTTAGAGGAAGGTGTGAATCTCTTCTGTAGCACTCTTACTAAGGCTTATCAGTCCGCTTGTCCTATGCTGCGGCCCAAACGCAAAACGAGACCCCCTTGGTGGAACAAGGAGCTCGAATCGTGTAGACGCAGTGTAAGGAAAATCTTCAACTTGGCCAAGCTAGCGGAGAGCGAGGAATGTTGGAATATAAGGATCTGTTAAGAGACCAAAAAAAGTTAATGCGCAGGAGCAAACGACAGTCCTGGAAAAACTTTTGTAGCAGCTTTGAAAGAACAAATGAGGTGGCAAGACTTAGAAAACTGTTATCTAAACGCCCCCCCTCGCCAGGCCTGGTTCGCAGAAACAACGGAGAGTGGACGGAGAATTGCAGGGACTCCTTAGAGGTTCTAGTTAGCGCACACTTTCCGGGATGCAAGAACCCGGTTAACACTCCACACGAAGGAAATACTGCTGTTATCCTGTCCGAGTGTATAATCACGGAGGATAAAATAGAATGGGCAATCCGCTCCTTCGACTCTTACAAATCTCCCGGTACGGATGGCATCTTTCCAGCTATGCTAAAGAACGCAATGCAGATGGTCGTGCCGTGGTTGCGAATGATATTCAGAGGATGTTTAAGGTTTGGCTGTGAGAGAGGCTAGGGTGGTTTTCATACCGAAGGCAGGTAAAAACAATCTAACCTACTCGAAAGAGTTCAGGCCCATAAGTCTTACCTCTTTCCTTCTGAAGGCGCTGGAGAAAATACTAGATGCACATATAAGAGACACAGCACCTCCTGGCAGCTTGTCCAAATCGCAACATGCGTATACAAAGGCAGATCCGTGGAGACTGCACTCCATTCATTGGTATATAACATTGAAAAAGCTCTAGAATACAAGGAATATGCTCTGGGAGCATTCAATAATGTGTCTACGGAATCCATACTGCGAAGTATTGAGTCAATGGGTATTAAGCCTGTCATACAAAGATGGGTGAAAAACCTCTTGATGTCTAGAAAGCAGGGACCGAAAATAAGAGTTATTTTACAATTTTTAATCAAAAAAGTCATACATAAAGGAACATCGTAGAAAAGTTTGATTACACCATCATGATTTTTAGGTGAACTATATGCGAAATATTGTATGATTTTTAAATTTTGATTTTTATATATTTAGATCAAAAATAAAAGTTATTTTTGATTTTTATTTTTTTAGATCAAAAAATAAGAATTATTTTTGATTTTTATATTTTTAAATCAATAATAAAAATCAATTCAAAATTTGTGACATAATATGTTTCTTAATCTCTGTTAAGCTTTAAAGAAAAACTAAGGTGTACGGTTATAATAACAACAAATTGTTATGCCCCTGAACTTGATAATGGATAGAACGCATATATTCATATATAAAAATTGGAATCATGCAGCATATTGTAATACATACGGCATAAATAAATAAATAAAAATTTGAATTGATTTTTATTATTGATTTAAAAATATAAAAATCAAAAATAATTCTTATTTTTTGATCTAAAAAAATAAAAATCAAAAATAACTTTTATTTTTGATCTAAATATATAAAAATCAAAAATAATTTTTATTTTTGATCTAAATATATAAAAATCAAAAATAACTCTTACTTTTTGATTTTTTTGATAAAAGTCATAAGAGTCACGGTCCCTGCTAGAAAGATAAAAGCAGAATGGAATGATGCCAGTGTGACCAAGGAAGTCTGTAGAGGTACTCCGCAAGGCGGAGTGCTATCTCCACTCTTATGGACATTAGTGGTAAACAACTTACTAAAACAGTTTGAAAACAAAGCTCCCAAGATAACAGCGTATGCGGATGACATCGCCATCTTAATAACGGGAAAATGTCTGCACACTGTCAGCAGTATAATGACCAGCACTCTCAGCACTGTCAATAACTGGGCAACGCAAGCGGGACTGGGGCTCAATGCGGAAAAGACAGACCTTCTGGTGTTTACTAGAAGGTACAAAATACCTGCATGGAGGCCCCCTTCGCTAAATGGGACCGAGCTCCCGCTCAAGGACCGTACCAAATACCTAGGGGTAGTCTTGGACACCAAACTTCTGTGGAAGTACAATGTGGAAGAAAGAGTGAGGAAAGCCAGTAATGCTCTGTATGCATGCAGGAAGATGTTTGGCACTACCTGGGGCTTTCTCCCACTCTCATGCACTGGTGCTACACAGCAATAGTGAGACCAATTCTGCTCTACGGGGTTCTGGTATGGTGAACGGGTACCAGGAAATCTACGTATCGGAAGCCGATGGAAAAGGTTTAGCGGCTTGCAGCGCTATGTATAACGGGGGCCCTAAGAACCACCCCAACGGCTGCTCTAGAACGAATATTAAACCTACCACCTATAGATCTCTTTGCCATTCTACAACTGGGAAAGAGGTTTCATGGTAAACATGGAAAAGGATGGTTGGCGCAAGGGCACCGTAACTACACGCAACACCTTAAATATCTATACGGATGGCTCTAAAATGGGTGAGGGAGTAGGTGCAGGAATATACTGTCCGGAATTAGGCATAAGACAACCGTTCAAACTGCCGAACCACTGCAGTATATTTCAAGCAGAGGTCTTTGCTATTGGGAAGGCAGCAGAGCTAGCCTCCAGCGCACAAAGCCAATACTCTAAAATTAACATCTACGTAGACAGCCAAGCGGCAATCAAGGCAGTAACATCGTGTCGAATATCGGCCAAAAGTGTCCTGAGCAGCAGGGCAGCAGTGGTGAGGGTCGCCAGAAATATGAGGCTACAAGGCATTGAGGGCAACGAAATCGTAGACGGGATTGCCAAGAGTGGTGTACAGCTGTCACCCAGAAACATGATCAACATCGCTAAACCCATGCACATTCTATACGATGACATAGACAGGTGCATGGCAAGAAGAATCATATCTCGCTGGAAGAATCTACCGGGGTGTAAAACTGCAAAGGCCATGTGCAAAGCGGTAGATCAAAAATATACAAGGTTCCTACTGGAGCTCGATAGAAAGGGCTGTAGGACCATGGTTGGCATTCTTACCGGTCACAGCCTTATAGCGGCGCATGCCTATAAAATGGGGCTGTTAGATCGGGAGGAATGCAGAAAATGTAAAGAGCAGGGCACCAAGGAAACAGTGGAGCATCTCTTGTGCGTTTGTCCTGCGTTAGCGAGACAGCGTTTTAGGTACTTAGGGGCCCCACAGTACGATAAGCTAGAGGAGTTATCGTCAGTGAAGCCTCATAAACTATTAAAATTCACGACAGGCGCAGGCATCCTGAACGATGACTACTACTCAGGGAACACGTAAAGGCGCCCCATTCTGGTATCGCAAAGCACCATAACTGGTCTATGCGTGGCCTGCAGGCCTACCAGACTAACCTAACCTAACCTAACCTAAGAAAAACAAGTAAGGAAGGGCTAAGTTCGGGTGTAACCGAACATTTTATACTCTCGCAATTTATTTATTTAACTTTATATATATTATATAATACACAATTTGACCCACATATTCGTCATATATATTGTATAAAGTTCATTGAAAGTTGGAATCCATAATATTAGGTTAGAAGCACCGAGGTCCTCGTGTTCGATATATGCGGCCTTAAAAACCTATGGTCCGATTTCGGCGATTTTTAGAATGGGGCTGCCACACCAAAAACATAGTATTTGTGCAAAGTTCTGCACCGATATCTTCACTAGTACTTACTTTATATATTGTAAAGTAAACGAGTCAGATTGTCTTCAAAGTTCTGGTATATAGGAAGTAGGCGTGGTTGTGAAGCGATTTTGCCTATTTTCACAACATATCATTAGGATGTAAGGAAACTATTATAAACCAAGTTTCATTGAAATCGGTCGAGTAGTTCCTGAGATATGGTTTTTGACCCATAAGTGGGCGACGCCACGCCCATTTTCCATTTTGTAAAAAAATCTCAGTGCAGCTTCCCTCTGCCATTTCTTATTTAAAATTTGGTGTTTCTGACGTTTCTCCTTAGTGAGTTAACGCACTTTTAGTCTTTTTCAACCTAACCTTTGTATGGGAGGTGGGCGTGGTTATTATTCGATTTCTTTCATTTTTGGACTGTATAAGGAAACGGCTAAAAGAAACGACTGCAGAGAACCAGAGTTTGGTTTATATAGCTTTATTGGTTTGCAAGATATATACAAAAAACATATTTGGGGGCGGGGTCACACCCACTTTTCCAAAAAAAATTACATTTGAATGTGCCCCTCTCTAATGCGATCCTATGTTCCAAATTTTATCTTCATAACTTTATTTATGGCTTAGTTATAGGTCTTTATGTGTTTTTGGTTATCGCCATTTTGTGGGCGTGGCAATGGTCCGATTCCGCGAACTTAACCATCTTATGGTGCCAAGGAATACGTGTTCCAAGTTTCATTAAGATATCTCAATTTTTACTCAAGTTACAGCTTGCACGGACGGACAGACGGACGGACAGACAGACATCCGGATTTCAACTTTATTCGTCACCCTGATCACTTTGGTATATATAACCCTATATCTAACCCGTTTAGTTTTAGGACTTACAAACAACCGTTATGTGGACAAAACTATAATACTCTCTTTAGCAACATTTGTTGCGAGAGTATAAAAGTGCAATTTTGTTAATGTCAACCATCTCCGACGCGAGATGGCGGTTCGAATGGATTTAGTTTTTGGAAATATCCCTCCAAAAAAATCGAAATTTAAAGGTTTTATCCCTCTTCTAAAACCTTTGACATATGCACGATATTTTTCCATTTCCGGAAAAAAATTAAATTTCGAACTGTTTCTGATTTGGAATTTTCATCTTCACTTTAAATATTCCTTCAAACAACCGCGTCGTTTCTATGTCGTTCTCAATTAAAGCAACGGCAAAGAACGACTGTTCCTATGTCGTAGCTTCACTCGTTTCAATTGGAGAATCTCAATTTATTTTCGATAAATGTCTATAACGCCAACAGGAATGCCAATAGATGTTCTTATTTCGTATTAAAACGATAACGACAACGGGAATAGGACCGATTATATCATATATGACTGCAATCTATTCATGAATTTATGTGCAACAGTTTTAATATAAAGTTTCACCAACACTTGGAAATATGTCCTTTAAGCCTTGTAAATTGCGATAGTATAAATTGTTCGGTTCTTTACAAACATCCATCTTTACTTGTTGTCTATTGAGCAATGTTAATGTACATCAGCATTGTAGCAATGTATCGCTCGCTTCTGACAATAGTTTCGTTCATGTATTTGTTTACTTCTCACATGTTAACAACTTCATTTAGGCTTCCTTGTGGATGGCAATTGAGTTAAACGATGACTGAGGTGGTCAAATCAAATAGCTATGCTTTGTATGTGGATATATGTATGTATGTAGTAGTCAGTTGTTTGCGAATTAACCAAAATATTTTTGTGAAGTATTCTTCGAATTTAAATACTGTATTTAAAACAAGTAAAGAAAGGCTAATTTCAGGTGTAATCGAACATTTTATAATCTCGCAATTTATTTATTTAATTTTATTAACATAACACACAATTTGACTCTCATAGTAGTCATTATTTGAAAACTCTGTTATTAGGTATAAGGGAGCTATGGGAAGTTATGACCTAATATCACTCATTTTTAGCACGGAGACATATTATTAGAAGAATAATATTCCGTCTAAATTTCTTCAAAATATCTGAGAGACTTACTTATATTTTCGGTAAACAATTTATTCGATGGTCTGAGGTCCTCATGTTCGATATATGAGTCCGATTTCGACGATTTTTGGAAGGGCGATGACACACATTTTGCAGTATTTGTGCGAACACAAGTTCCGATATCTTCACTCTACTTTATATATTGTAAAGTAAACGATTCATATAGTCTTCTCAGTTCTGGTATATAGGAAGTAGGCGTGGTTGTGAACCGAATTGCAATATTTTCATAACATATCATTGGGATACCAGGAAGATATTATGAACCGAATTTCATAGAAATTGGTAGAGTAGTTACGGTGATATGGTTTTTGACCCACTTTTCAAATTTTATATACCAATATGAGTGCCGCTCTTCTGTCAATTACAATGAAAACTATGTATTTAATATAAGGTTTACACTGTAGTTAAGCAACACAAATGTAATATAACTGGAGTTCATTTAACTCTATTCCAAAGAAAGTTCTTGCAATAAAATGTCTGCACATTCGTTCTTCAAACCGTGGCAGACAAATAAATTTTCTTATAACTTCATTTCTCTCCTTGCTGCATTTTGTTATGAGTTCAGACCTTTTGAGACGAAATATCGGACCCCAATCCTGTAAACTTCGGTATAGCTTATACCTTGAAATAGTGCTGTTTTGACCATCGACGGTTTCAGTTTTTGTTCAAACACACAATAACTGAAATCCAATAAATGAAGCGATCATCGCGTCGATATATGTAAATAAACGATAATTATAAAAACGAAGCGGTTATGCGGTTTTCACATTAAAAATGCAGTCGAACATTTTACATAAATTTCTGCAATATAAAATTAAAATGTCAACAAATAAATATTCGAAAAAACATATAAAAATGAAAAAGATTGCATTGTATTGGTAAATATCTGCTACTATTTACAAATTTTTGAACAATTATTTGGATAGATTTCACAAAAAACATTATTTTTTTTGCTAAACCAGAAGTGGTGTCAAAAAAGAGAGAGAAAGCTGCTTACTTACCAAACCTTTTATAATTGAATCATGTATCGGAATGAAAACGAGAACGAAAACGTTTTTCAAAATTCTAAAATCAAATTCATTTTTGCCACGTAAAAACACTATTAGAAGAAAAAGAGTCCCTCTGAAATTCTTCAAATATCTGAAAGCCTTACCTATATTTTCGTTAAACATTTTATTAGAAGTACTGAGGTCATCATTTTCGATACATGGTGCCCTGAAAACTTATGGTCTTATTTCGACGATTTTTAGAAGGGCGATGTCACACTATAAATGCAGTATTTGTGCAAAGTTATGATCCGATATCTTCACTAGTGCTTAATTTGAATATTGTAAAGTAAACGATTCAGATCGACTTCAAAGTTGTGATATATGGAAAGAAGGCGTAGTTGTGGACCCATTTTCAAAACATGTCATTGGGATGCCAGGAAAATGTTAAGAACCGAATTTCATTTGTCATTGGTCGAGTATTTTCGGAGATATGGTTTTTGACTCATAAGTGTACAATCTTTACCATGAAATTAAAGGTTTCTAGTGTTTTTCCTAACTCAATTAAGTTTTTTTTTGCAAATCTCGTAAACAACTAAAGTTGCTACTAGTTTTCATGGCATCCTAATTATATTTTTGAAAATGGGGCTAATGACACAGATGTACGGGCGAAATCGGTTCACAACCAAGCCTACTTCCCATATTACTCAATTTTGAATTCCTTCTCATTCCTTCACTTTATAATTGGGGTACTCACAAATGGTTTAAAAAAATTGTTGTGGGATTTCTTACAAAACAAATTTACACAATTACAACTCAGAGCGTTTTGTATTCTGTTCGTTGTATATTGATGTTTTTACTTAATCAGCTTCTGTCTTAGAATTATCACAACAAAATTATAATGAGGTGTTCACAACAATCGTATTTTTTTAACATTTTCATTTATGACTTTTATCTTTATTACTGCTTATGCCTAACCTAATTATATACATGAGATGAATGCGGAATGAAAATAGCGGAGTAAAGCTTTGCATAAATACTGTATTTGAGATCTGGCATCACTTATGGAATTTGTCGAAATCGGACTATAACTTTTCAAGGGTCCGGATATCGAACATGGTTAAAATCGGGTTATAACTTCCCCTAGCTCCCATTGGACGATGGAGTCATATGTAGAAGTTCACGTAAGTGAGGAAAGTTCTGACTGTTATTCACTTGGGAGTGTCCAGGAACGATTCTTTTACATGTGGCCCAAGCAGCTCACAACTTCCGGTGTTAGACCAAGTATCCTCTGGGTAGCCAACAGACATCCGTTTGGAGGCGGGCTAAAGTGAGAAGGCGAAACCCGCTTTTGCGGTTGTGCGTAGGGTTTGGGACCCACCACATAAAAACACCCCCCAATGAAAAGAAAGAAACAGCCTCGGATGAGAGACTCCAATTTTGATGACGACCACTGCAAACGTTTAAAGGACTACGAATTAAGGGCATGCACCTGGAATGTCCGGACCCTTAATTGGGAAGGTGCCTCTGCCCAGCTGGTTGATGTCCTCGTAAGAGTAAAGGCTGACATCACCGCAATCCAAGAAATGCGATGGACGGGACAAGGACGGAAGAAGGTGGGTCCATGTGACATCTACTACAACGGCTATATAAAGGAGCGCAAATTCGGTTTGGGATTCGTGGTGGGAGAGAGAATCCGTCGTCAAGTCCTGGCATTCATTCCGGTGGATGAACATCTAGCCACAATCCGCATCAAAGCGAGGTTCTTCAATATATCGCTGATTTGCTCCCACGCCCCGACGGAAGAGAAGGACGAAGTGATCAAAGATACCTTCTATGAGCGCGTAGAACGTACCTATGAGCGCTGCCCCCACCACGATGTCAAAATTGTGCTTGGCAATTTCAACGCTAGGGTGGGTAAAGAAGGTGTCTTTGGCACAACAGTCGGAAAATAAAGCCTCCATGACGAAACATCACCAAACGGTCTGAGGCTGATCGACTTCGCCGGGGCCGAAATATGGTCGTCTGTAGTACTAGATTCCAGCATAAGAAAATCCATCAAGCTACTTGGCTGTCCCCGGATCGAATCACTCGCAACCAGATCAATCATGTTGTGATAAATGGACGTCATGTCTCCAGTGTTTTTGATATACGTACGCTTCGTGGTCCCAACATCGACTCGGACCACTATCTTGTAGCAGCTAAGATACGCACCCGCCTCTGTGTAGAAAAGCTCACACGTCAACAGACACAAGAAAGGTTCGACATCGAGAAGCTGCAATCACAACCGACAGCCGAACGACTTTCTACTCGACTTGCACTCCTGCTCCCTGAGAGCACTCATCAGCATCTCGGTATAAGAGAGCCGGGACGGCATACTTATACAGCTTACGTACAGCTGCAACCGAAACCATTGGTTTTCGAAAAAGTCAGAAAAACAGCTGGTATGATGAGGATTGTCGTCTCGCAGTGGAGAGAAAACAGACTGCCTACCTCGCAATGTTGCGATCGACCGCAACACGAGCGGGATGGGAAAGATACCGAGAGCTGAAAAGGGAAGCGAGACGCATTTGCAGACAAAAAAAGAAAGAGGCCGAAATGCGTGAGTATGAAGACCTTGACAAGCTGGCCGACAGAGGTAATGCTCGAAAATTTTACGAAAAGATCCGGCGACTAACTGAATGTTTCAAGACCGGAGCACACTCCTGTAGGACCCCCAGAGGTGATCTAGTAATTGTTGACCAGAGTATACTGAGTTTGTGGAGGGAACACTTCTCCATCCTGCTGAATGGCAGTGAAAGTACAACACCAGGAGATGGCGAACCCGATCCCCAATCGACGACGATGGAGCAGATGTTCCAATGCCCGACCGTGAAGAAATTCGAATAGCAATTTCCCGCTTGAAGAACAATAAGGCGGCGGGGGCCGATGGATTACCGGCCAAGCTATTCAAATGTGGCGGCGAAGAGCTGATAAGGTGCTTGCATCAGCTTCTTTGCAGAATATGGTCGGAAGAAAGCATGCCCGACGATTGGAATCTCAGTGTACTCTGCCCAATACACAAAAAGGGAGACCCCACAATTTGCGCCAATTACCGTAGTCCAGCGACAGCGGCTACGCTGGCTAGGTCATTTTGTTCGAATAGATGAAAGTGCTCCAGCTCTAAAAGTATTCGATGCAGTACCCGCTGGTGGAAGCCGAGGAAGAGGGAGACCTCCACTCCGATGGAAGGACCAGGTGGAGAGGGGCCTGGCTTTGCTTGGTATAACCAATTGGCGCCAAACTGCCAGAAGGAGGGATACGTGGCGCGCTGTTTTGAACTCGACTATAACCGCGTAAGCGGTGTCTACGCCAGTCAAAAAGAAGAAGCTGACATATACCTAAAGCGTATAGTCTTTGATATAGTGTACCTTTGTGGTAAAAATGAGTGAAATCGGTTCAGGAATTACCTCAGCCCTGATATACTACATATATGGGTCAAATATTCAGTTGATCAATTTTTATGTATAAACTAAGTGTTACTTAGACATGCCTTTTTATACTCTCACAACAAAGTTGCTAAAGAGAGAATTACAGTTTTTTTAACATAACGGTTGTTTGTAACACCCAAAACTGAACGAGTTAGATATAGGGTTATATATACCAAAGTGAACAGAGTGAAGAGTGGAGTTCAAATCCGGATGTCCGTCTGTCCGTCTGTGCAAGCTGTAACTTGAGTAAAAAATAAATATCTTGATGAAAATTGGAACACTTGTTTCTTGGCACCATAGGAAGGTTGCTTTCGAAGATGAGCAAAATCGGACCACTGCCACGCCCACAAAATGGTGAAAACCAAAAACACATAAAGTGCCATAACTAAGCCATAAATAAAGTTATAAAAGTAAAATTTCGTACAAAGGATTGTTCTACGAAGGGGCATATTTGGATGTAATTTTTTTGGGGAAGTGGGCGTGGCCCCGTCCCCTACTAAACTTTTTGTACATATCTCGCAAACTACTAAGGCTATATCAAGGAAACTTTATAGAATCGTTTATTTTAGGTACTACCTTATACAGTCCAAAACTGAAAGAAATCGGATAATAACCACGCCCACCTCCCATATAAAGGTTATGTTGAAAACGACTAAAATTGAGTTAATTCAGTAAGGGAAAACACCAGAAACCTTAAATTTCATTATACAGAAGGGCTCCACCCAAATTTGTATACACTTATGGATCAAAAACCACATCTCCGAAACTACTCGACCAATATCAATGAAATTTGGTTTGTAATATTTTCCTTGCATCTCAATGATATGTTGTGAAAATAAATTGCGAAAGTATAAAATGTTCGGTCACAACCGAACTTAGCCCTTCCTTACTTGTTTCTGTTTATTTACTTATTAATAAATTTAAAAATCTATAAAGTACATATATATGTATGTAGACGGTTTTTCAAAAGGGTCTACAAAAGTATACCGATAGTGACAGCAAACAACGCCATAATTTTCCTGTTCTTTTGACATTTCTCTTCAGTGGGGTTTGCTAGTTCATCATTGAAAGTTATACATATGATTCAACAATTAGGCGAAAACTTTTAAATTTATTACCGAAATTCGGAGTCAGTGGCCTCAACTTTAAGAGCCTACGTCCAATTTATGGTCTTCATAATCGTCCTGTCTGACCGCTCAGTGATAACCACATATTTTTGGGCCGAATTGGATGATATGGACTTGGACAATATGTGGTTCCAACAGGACGACGCCACAATTGATTTATTGTAAACCAAGTTTGGTGAACTTGTTATCTCGCGGTCTTGGGTTCAGCGTCTGGAATTCTGCAAGCGAGCCCGTGGTGGCCATGCAAAAGAAATCGAGTTCCATATATGTATAATGGCATCAAATGTACTTCCACAGGTATAAAAAATTTATTTTGTAGTGCTCTTATTTATATCGATAGATAGAGGACTTTTCTTTTCAATTGCCTACTCAGTCCAAAGTAGCAACTATTGGCAAGAGTGATTCTGCGCTGGATTTCGAGGCTAATATTGTTCGTGTTGTTGATGCTGGTTCCAAGGTATACGAAATTATCGACGACTTCGAAGTTATGACTGTCAGCAGTGACGTGGGAGCCAAGACGCGAATGCGCCGACTGTTTGCTTGATGTCAGGAGATATTTCGTCTTTCCTCATTCACCTCCAGACCCATTCGCTTCCCCTCCTTATCCATGCGGGAAAAAGCAGAACAAACGGCGCGGTTGTTGCTTCAGATGATATCAATATCAACGGCGTACGCCAGCAGCTGTACACTCTTGTAGAAGATTGTACCTTCTCTATTTAGCTCCGCAGCTCGTATTATTTTTTTCCAACATCAAGTAAAGAAGTCGATAGTGCGTCACCTTGTCTGAAACCTCGTTTGGTATCGAACGGCTCGGAGAGGTCCTTCTCAATCATGACGGAGCTTTTGGTGTTGCTCAACGTCAACTTACACAGCCGTATTAGTTTTGCAGTGATACTAAATTCGGACATCGCGGCATAAAGGCAGCTCCTTTTCGTGCTGTCGAAAGCAGCTTTAAAGTCGACAAAGAGATGGTGTGTGTCGATCCTATTTTCACGGGTCTTATCCAA
This sequence comes from Zeugodacus cucurbitae, assembly GCF_028554725.1. Lineage (NCBI taxonomy): Eukaryota > Metazoa > Arthropoda > Insecta > Diptera > Tephritidae > Zeugodacus > Zeugodacus cucurbitae. The sequence continues at coordinate 27,672,698 of NC_071669.1, forward strand.
GATTTGGCGCATGGTGAATATCTGGTCCATGGTGGACTTTTCGAGCATTACCTCTGTCTTACGCATTTCGGCCTCTTTCTTTTTTTGCCTGCAGATACGTCTCGCTTCCCTCTTCAGCTCTCGGTATCTATCCCATCTTCACTTGTTGTAGGCAGTCTGATTTCTCTCCGCTGCGAGACGACAATCCTCGTCGTACCAGCTTAATTTTTGTAGTTGCCGAAATCCAATTGTTTCGGCTGCAGCTGTACGCAGTGAGTTTGAGATGCCGTTCCACAGATCCCTTTTATCGAGATGCTGATGAGTGCTCTCAGAGAGCTGGAGTGCAAGTCGAGTAGAAAATAGTACGGCTGTCGGTTGTGATTGCAGCTTTTCGACGTCTAACCTTCCTTGTGTTTGTTGACGGGCGTTCTTTGCTGCACATAGTGCAGCGAGTGCGTATCTTTGCTGCTGCTAGGTAATGGGCCGAGTCTACATTTGGAGCGTACGCACGTCTAAAACAAAAGAGACATGTCTTCCGTCTATCACAACGTGATCGATTTGGTTACGCGTGTTTCGATAAGGAGACAGCCAAGTAGCTTGATGTATTTTCTTATGCTGGAATCTGGTACTACAGACGACCATATGTCGGGCCCCAGCGAAGTCGATCAGCCTCAGGCCGTTTGGCGATTTTTCGTCATGGAGGCTGAAGTTTCCAACTGTTGTGCCAAAGACACCTTCTTAACCCACCCTAGCGTTGAAATCACCAAGCACGATTTTGACATCGTGGCGGGGGCAGCGCTCGTAGGTGCGTTCTAGGCGCTCATAGAAAGTATCTTTGGTCACATCGTCCTTCTCTTCCGTTGGGGCGTGGGCGCAAATAAGCGATATGTTGAAGAACTTCGCTTTTACGCGGATTGTGGCTAGACGTACAACCACCGGGGTAAATGCCAGGACTCGGCGCCGGAGTCTCTATCCCACCACAAATCCAACACCAAATTTGCCCTCCTTTATATGGCCGCTGTAGTAGATTTCACAAGGACCCACCTTCTTCCGTCCTTGTCCCACTCACACTTCTTGGATATCCGTGATATCAGCCTTTAGTCGTATGAGGACATTAACCAGCTGGGCAGAGGCACCTTCCCAATTAAGGGTCCGGACATTCCAGGTGCATGCCCTTAAATCATTATCCTTAAAACGTTTGCAGGGGTCGTCATTAAAAGGAGGGTGTCTCATCCGAGGCTTTCTTCGATTTTTCATTGGTACTTCGTTTTTATGTGGTGGGTGCCAAACCCTACGCACAAAAGCAGAAGCGGGTTCGCCTTCTCACTTTAGCTCGCCTTCAAACGGATGTCTGTTGGCTACCCAGAGGATACTTGGCCTAAAACCGGAAGTCGTGAGCTGCTTGAATCATGTGGAGAAGAATCGTTTCTGGCCATTCCCAAGTGAATGACAATCAGAAACTTTTCTCACTTACGTGAACTTCTACACATGATCCCATTCTCCTCGCAACATGTTGCTTAGAGTAAAACAGGTTTATTTAGCTAATGATAGTTTATATACTTATATACGTATGATAGATGCTCGTTTTATGCATCGAATAAATTTCATTATCCAGACAGTTCTCATATTTCAAATTGACTTATACCTGAGACATACATGTAGTACATATTGTAGTATGCTTCAGAAACCATATGTGTATCACCGAATTTTGTTTGAAAGCAAATGGTGTTCTGTACTACAACACATTTCTAGAAAGCATTGAAATTGTGTGGTGTTGTGAAATATACTTCAATGGATCGCATTGAACACGCCGAAAGCTTTAGAGTCGTCTGCCACAATCATATGTTTTCTGACATTTTTACATTACAGAAAATTAATTAAATTCAAAATAAACTGAAATAAAGAAAACAAGTAAGGAAGGGCTAAGATCGGTTGTGATTTATAATAAAAGTAGTAATATCTAATAGATTTCATAACGGCTTGTGAATTTATGGTGATGTCTGCTAATGAAAAAATCCTCGGTTCAGAAATACCCGTATTTGGTGAAGTACAATGCTTTGATTCAAACATACAGCTTCTAAGAACATATTTATTATTGTTGAGTATCAATTATACCCAAGTCACCAAGCGATTCTTTGTTGATGGTAATCTTAGAAATATTGTTTCTAAGTGGGTAGAATCATATTGCTTTCGTCGCCCTCTTACAAGCGTTGACAGTTTTTTGTTTCATTAGTTATTTGTACGATATAAGTTCTGAAGATGAAATAATAAGTGAAACAGAGAATAATTCCGATGGAAATCCTACGGACAATATTCAACCTAATTGGAACATTGAATCGGTGGGTAGTGGCAGTGGGTAGGTGGGTAGGGGCACTTGCTGCCGAATTTTTTCGGTTTTTTGCGGCATATGCCTAGTACTGCAGTAACCGGTTACTTTTTGGAATCGGGTTTTTTGGGACACACTCGTTGCCCTACCCACCTACCCGCTGCCCCTACCCACTTGCTGCCGAATTTTTTCGGTTTTTTGCGGCATATGCCTAGTACTGCAGTAACCGGTTATTTTTTGGAACCGGGTTTTTTTGGGACACACCCGTGGCAGTGTGGGCGGTCGGTGGGTGGGGCTTTGGGGCGTTTTGGGGCGTTTTGGGGCAAAAATTCGACGGGTAGTCGGTTTTCTGTGAAGAACCGGTTTTTCTGGGTCGGTTTTGCTCGTGCCCTTCTGCCCGAACACTTCTCAACCGATTTATACCGCACATTGCATATATCTGGAAAATACGGACATATATCTGGTTTTGGCCTCAGCAAAAATCGCTATGATTAAGTGTAGAAATATGACAAAATATGACATACAACAGTTCAGGATGCTCACAAGTGTCGTATTTTTTAAGAATATTAAAATATGACATAAGACATACAACAAAGCTTGTGAATTGCCTAATAGAATAACGAACTCAAGAAACATACCACGCAGTGTTGTATCAGTCATATTTTAATTTTGCATGTGAAACAACAACAGTGTTGATATGACAGTCATAAAAAAATATGACAATATGACGATATGACACAATATGACACCTTGTGAATACCCTAAGTGTTAGTTAGAATGAAATGCGATCAAAAAATGGTGAATTTGTGTGGTCGAAAATACCAGATATGCTTCTAATCGCATCAATATATTTAGAAGCGCTTTTGATTTATTTATAAACAAACGCATAAAATCTATAGTTTTGAAACAAACAAACATGGAAGGATCTTCACAGTTTGGAAATGAATGGGATGCGATGGATTAAATAGAGTTAGGTGCATATCTAGGTCTTCTTATATTTGCTGGCGTTTTCAAGTCTAACGATGAAAGCCTCGACAGCTTGTGGTCTGGACAACCTATATTTCGAGTAACAATGTCCCTAAAACAGTTCAAAAAATTACCGTCATTTTGCGTTTTGATAAACGTTCGGATGGAGAAGCAAGGAGACAGAGTGATAAATTAGCAGCTATAAGAGATATATGGGATGAATGGGCGACGCTATTGCCTATGTACTATAATCCGAATACAAATATCACAATTGACGAACAGTTACTTTTATTCAGAGGTCGGTGTCCTTTTCGCCAATATATGCCAAGTAAACCAAGTAAATACGGCGTAAAATTTTGGATTTTGTGTGACAGTGAAACAGGATATGTTCGTTCAATTCAATGCTATACCGGAAAACTTCAAGGAAATGCTCCGGAAAAAAATCAAGGGATGCGTGTTGTTTTAGATCTGACAGAGAGCTTACAGGGCTACAATCTGATATGTGATAATTTTTTTACATCATATGAATTAGCCGAAACACTTTTAGACCGTAAGTTTACCGTGCCATGAGTCTAGCAGAGGTTCCTTTGCTAGTGCTGGCGATGTCGCCAAGCAACTCAGCCTTCTTGTGGTCAGCAATTGGCTGGACTCCGCCGACACCTCCCGTCCGTCCGTCAGTAGTTTTCCCGGAGACAGAGGCCGCCCTATTCCTGTTGGGCAATCTGGGAGGGGACGATTTCGTCCTCACCTCAGGTGCCGAGCTCCCAATTGAGACCAGGATGGATCCAGGTGTCGGTTCCGACTTCCTTTCACCTTCCAATGTACTGCTGTCGTTCTTGTCCTCGTTAGTTGTGTTGTTTTTGTTGTTTTTTGATTCAGTATTCATGCTAAATGGGTCCCCACTCAGAGCCGCTATCCACCCCCCGAGAGGTAGTCGCCTTTGATGGTCCCAAGGTTATCTCGTAAACGAGGCCAAGACGAGGGTTGACGCACTCCTTTATGAGGCTATGCGTTCAGAGCCGACCAGCGTAAAGAGGGAGTCTTCTCAACCAACACCTACCACACCAACTGAATGGTGACGGGGGGGGGAACGTACTCCGAGGCCTGCCATGGTTTTAACGGGACGGAGGCGGTTGCGACATTAACCCGTCAGCCATTTCTGATGTGTGTCACCACATCATACTCAGGTGACAGAATGCCGCACCCACCAGCCCAGGGTTCAACCAATTCATAAAAGGTGTTCCTACTCGTTGTCCGAATACGTGCCTAAGGTCGTCAATCAAGGGGGGTTGGTAAGGCCGTGAAAGGCCGCAGGTCATTTAGCGTTACCCAGGGTGCACCACTCGGAGGCGACCTGCACTACACCCCCTAACGCAACTAAGGGAGCTGTTGATTTTCTAGACAAAATGGTTTCGGCCTATAGTTGCAAACGTATGACAAGAAGGTGGCCTGTAGCCATATTTCATAATATGATTGATATCTCATGTTTCAATGCTTACGTATTATATTGTGATACCAATCCTGATTGGAAACAGAACAGGACAGTACAAAGACGTCTGTTTTTAGAAAAACTGGGCATGGAATTGGTCAATGGTCACATTGAGCGTAGGTACTCTTCCTTGGACAAATGCATTGCTGGAATTAGTACAACGAGTGAAGACAACTGTTACTGAGACAACAGCTACTTCCAGTGCACAGAGTTGTAATAAAAGAAAAAGGTGTAATGTATGTCCGTCATCAAGAGATGCCAATACTTCGAAAATCTGTAAAAAATGTAAGAAATCCATATGTCCAAGACATTTGTTAATTATGTGCCTCTCATGTTGTCAAGAGTAACAAATGTCATAAATTGTGTCTTTTTTATTTGAATAAATATATAACATAAATAATTCCATCTGTATTTAATTTGTAAAAATAACACCGAGTTTTTTTTTTTAAATCGGGTCAATATGACCCGAAGACCTTAAGTTTGCGTAGTATTTGAGGAACCGGGAAGGTTAATTTAATTAATATAACACGCAATTTGACGCATATATTCGGCATATATATGGTATAAAATCCATCAAAAGTTGGAAACCATAGTATTAGTATGGGAGCTATGTGAAGTTATGACCCCTTTTCACCCATTTTTGATACGGATACAAATTATTAAATTGTCTCCATTTTTGAATTGTATAAGATAGTACCTAAAATAGTATACTCTAGAGAGTTTTGTTGATATAGCTTTATTTGTTTTACTTTCATAGCTTTATTTAGGGTTTAGTTATCGCGTTTTATGGGGTTTCGGGTTTCGAAAGCAACCTCCTCAGGGTGCCAAGGAACATGTGTTCCAAGTTTCATTAAGATATCTTAATTTTTACTCAAGTTATCGCTTGCACGGACAGACGGACGGACAGATCCGGATTTTAAATCCACTCGTCATCCTGATCATATATGTATATATAACCCCATATCTAACTCTTATATTTCTTGGTAACACAAACAACCGTTATGTGAACAAAACTATTATACTCTGTGCAACAGGTTGCGAGAGTATAAATATGTTGAGAAGTAATAATTATAATGCAAAATAATATTTTAAGATTGCTTGCATTAATAACTAAGTCAGGATCCATTTTCCTGCCTGTTATCCATAATTATATTTTGCTTTAATTTATTTGTATCAGCTGATGCATGTAAACAATACTACATGTGTGTCACTATGCTGGTATATGATATCTTGAGCTTTTATTGTCGTACACATTGTAGTACGGAAACCATAGGCATTATTCCATAATTTGTTTGTGATATATATAGTACGTGACAGTCGTGTTTGACATTTATGTAATAAAATTTTAATAAGCACTGCACAGATGTTAAATTAGGAATAAAAAGGTTCAGTTTTGATTGACTTAATGCCATAAAAGTGGGAATTGACGCATTTTTTCCTTATTTGATTTATTGTACTGTTGGGCAGATTTATCAACAACAGGTTTTCTGTAAAGCATCTCTTTTGAAGTACATATACATATAGTACATATACCGTAGATTCTATTATATTTACAAATTTCCATATACATATACATACATATATGGAATGTGCATATTTAAGTTAAACGAAATGAGTGTACGTCTTATTTAGTATAACTGTTCTTTCTGTTCTGTTATTAAGTTTGTTGTATATACATAGTTACATGGAACATTTAAAATGATATGCAATAAGAATAGATAAAATTTAGATAAAAAAGTACATTTTAAACATCAAAATTCAAAAACACTCAATATTTATTGTGTCAGTGGAAAAGTGGAATAAGAAACAAAAACTTCAAATTAATATTTTGTGTGGCTTCCCTTTGCAATATACACAGCCTATAGTCGAGTTTTCGTACGAGGGCTGCTATATATATTTCTGGCCTAATAATGAAAATAGGAATATTTATCAACGAAAATGGTTTTATTGTTTTTCAAAATATTCTCCATCAAGATTTATACACTTTTGCATGCGCTCAAACCAATTTTCGAAGCACTTTTTTTGAGCGATTGTCAAATTGTGCGGGATCCAACGAGAACAAACCTTTTTGTTCAGGTGTTCATGCAATATCGAATGTATGCTGGTGGGAGAAATACATAGGCATGCCTCTATCTGAAGGTATGTTACATGTCTTGCATTATCAGTTCATGTACGGCATCGATGTTTTCTGGCCCAACGGCTATTTTTGGACGACCTTCACGAAATTCGTCTTTGAGCGAGCGTGCGCCACGATTGAATTCGTTGTACCAGTTTTTCACAGTGCTATAGGATGGTGCTTCATAGCCATACAAAGATCTTAGTTCATCGATGCACTCTTTTCGCGATAATCCAGTTCGAAAGTTGTGAAAAATGATCGCACGAAAATGTTCACGAGTTAATTCCATTTTTTGGCCGAGATGAATTTTTTAATTCCCTGTAAATAAAACAATTCACGATTAAATGACAAAACGTTCTGAGTGATGTTATGCTAAAAAATGTCAAACTTTCCAATGGAAATGTCAGATTGCACCTGGCAACACTTAGTGTTGCCTAAGCCAGAAATATATATAGCAGCCCTCGTAGAGTAAATAAGTTTTTCTACGTCGTAGTTGCTAGGTATTTTGCGCCACTATTCCGTTATTATGGTTTGCAGCTCTGCCCGATTTTTAGGTGTTCGTTTAGATACTTTTTTTTGTAATAAACCCACAAATTTTTAATAAACAATTAAAGAACAACCACATCTTCACAGTATGAGCCTCATGTTTTGGGTCATTATACTGGTAAAATTTAAATTTCGGCTTGTTGTCTTTAATAAAACCAAACTTTTGAGCACTGCTTATCAAATACATATGTTTTTAAAATTAAAGCCACATCGCCAACTCTTTACTTGCCCCATACCATGACAGACAAACTTAACAGTTGGATTAGTTTCGATTTTCCAACGCTTTTAAAGGCTTCCTCCTTTATTTGGTCAATCATTATAGCAGAGCATTACTTTGGTCTCGTCACAGAATATGACATCATCCCAAAAGATAACTGGTGAACGATAACCGAATTTCAATATTCTTAACGGAAAGCAGTGGCTTCTTTGTTGTAACTCGTGATGTAAACTCATTCCGATTAAGAAGATATCTTACAGTTTTATGGGACACAGTGACAACTCATTCAATCTGCAGATCAAATGCAAGGGCCCTAGTCAAGATTCGTGGGTCGTTATATATTTAATGCGGCTGGCCACTCGAAGGCTTTGCTTCCAGACTGCTTTCCTTGTTTGCACGTTTTAAAATATTATAAATTGTTTTTCTACTTAAGCAAAACATTAATCACAACTCTTCGACACTTTTACCGATCTGGTAATTATAGTATAGCAACTAAGCCACATCAAACGAGGTTCTTTTGCCAGGCATTTTATTTTTTCAACACACAAAAGATCGAATTACAATTTCGTCACTAGTTGATAACAGATTAAAAAATAAATAAATAGCAAATAAGTTGTAAAATTCCTAGTATTGTACGCTTTGAGCGTTTCATACAGTAAAATCCTACTTCCAGTAAAGTGTTGGTCGCATTGGGTTTGTTTGACTTGTGTTAAAATACTTTCTTGACGCATCTATGTATTTGAAGAAGTTTCTAATTTATAAGCTTTTTAAAACGATTTTCTTCCGAATTTTTATCCTTTTTATTTTATAAATCATTTTAAATGTTATAAGGAACTATAATCGACTTTAAAAATCAATATTTTATATTAAAAATTACTTACTTTAAGATATTTAGAAATCGTAAAACCATATTTTTCTCTTGTCAAAACAATTTCTTGACATACCGTACATATCAAAGAGAGTTGTCTGTAGCAATCTACTACTCGTTTATTGTAAATTATTTCTAACTCAAAAATATTTAATTGTTTAACTAAGAAATTGCTACCAACTTAGTATGCGTCATTGTATAAACCTACAAGTAGATAATCTAAACTACATAGAAAGATATTGCGATTAGAATACAATAGAATGAAGGAAACCGATAGGCATTCGGTAAGGGTTTACGTGCGTAATATACTACTAAAAAGGCACTTCGCGCGGGTTGCCTTAAGATTTTGCTACTATGAACAACAACAACTCAAGGCAATGGGCACTTCCCGCGGGTTGCACTGTACTAAAAAAGACCCAAAACTACAATGTCGAGTTGCCGTGTTATGCTACACAATTTATTACTTTATGTAAACTTATAGGAATTTTTGAAATATTTTTCGGTTTTTTAGAAATTATAAAGAACTAACAGACCCGGTCACACGTTTTTGTGGCTAAGGTATTCATTAAATTAAGTCGGTCCAATCTTGACTTCAGCGACGATATTGATTACTCGAGGTTGAGTTATGTTACGCAGCATGATGACAACTCATACTATTTTAATTGCAAAGTGAGTGGTGATAGTACAGGCAATTTTAAATAGTTTGGAATAATTGACTACGTCATCCTGGTTTGTAGCTGTGTCAACTCTCTTGGACCGAAATTCTAAATTGTCGCATTAAGATCATCGATATCTTTTTTTTACCACCAATATAGGTCATTCAATCAGTCATTTATGGTTATCATATTGAGGTTTCATGTCAGGAAAACTTCTCTTTCGAGTCAATGAAGTGACAGAAATCTGTTGGAAATGCTATTAATCCATGGAGGTGTCAACTGCAACCCTACCCATTTTCAACTGATTCTACAGTCGCAATTTGATATTGTTGCAAAAACACTCATATGTTAGTTGTTAATTGATGATTTTTTATGTGTCGCCACAAATTAAATGATTTTAGGCATGCGATTAGCCCGTCAGTAACAGTTGATCCAGGAATAATTGGAAGAGTCTGGCGTAAATCACATCTTAATAAAATTACATCAATAAATTGCGAGAGTATAAAATGTTCGGTTGGACTCGAACTTAGCCTTTCCTTATTTGTTACAAATTGTTTTGGGCTATCGACACAACCTTATACAATTGAACAATAACAAAAATATTTTAACAAAACAACAATGATAACCTTCAAAATATTATTTTTTTGTTTTCTCTTTTTATATTTTTTCTTGTCAACTCGAATAAAATTCTCTTATTATTATCTTCATCGCAATTTTTCCATATTTACTCACTTTCTAATCTTTTTCTGGCTTTACACGAATATTTCAAGACTAAAATTACCCAGATCGGTATGGCCGTTCTCGTTTTTTTGCGGCACAAACGAACAGCAATTCATTTTTATATTATATTATTATCAAGCGACAATTTTTTTAATTCCGCACAGGACCATTCAGTAGGGAATCGACCGAGCGAGTGATCTTAACCCCCTCCCGTACCACCGTGCCCGAGTGACGCCTACAACTCTACATACAACGCATAGTTAGTTGTCGAGCGGCTTTTCAAAATTTTTAACTCGTGATATCTTTTGAATGGAATGTCAGAATCTAATAATTCAAAAAGTTATATAAAGGTTTTGAAGCGATCTTAAAAAATAAATCATTTATTTCGATAAGGATTAATACAAAGGAACTAATAAAGAGCCTTTTCAAGGAGTGGTATTTTAATTAATTTTTTTATATAAAATCGCTTATTGTGACAATACTATAATAGTTAGAGATATGATGTCCGGACGTTTTTTGTAGATAATGATAAGTTCTAAGTAGTACATCACTTTGTTATATCTTCAATCGTTTTTGCAGCATTCGCGATTAAAGAAAGTTTTTTGGTATTTTTTTTCATTATCGGAGTTTTGGTAAGGAACTCTACTTTTTTTATACTAAATATAGCCTATGTCAGTCAGGGATAGTATAGCTTTCCAACGGTGAAAGAATTTTTAAAATCGGTGCAGTAGTTTCGGAGCCTATTGGAGACAAACAAACAAAAAATCAAACCTTTCCTCTTTATAATATTAGTATAGATAATTTATATGCTTTTGATCAGAAAATATTTTCAAATTTATATAAAATATTCGGCAAATATTATTATATCATTATTAACCCTTCGGCACAAATTGAGATTGTACCCCTCATAAATAATTAGTGGGTCAATATGACCCAATAGCAAAAACACGTCAGTATGGTAAAATTATAATGGCAACTCATTTTTTATACTCTCGCAACAAATGTTGCTAAAGAGAGTATTATAGTTTTGTTCTCATAACGGTTGTTTGTAACACCCAAAACTTAACGAGTTAGATATAGGGTTATATATACCAAAGTGATCAGGGTGAAGAGTGGAGTTCAAATCCGAATGTCTGTCTGTCCGTCCGTCCGTCCGTCCGTCCGTCCGTCTGTGCAAGCTGTAACTTGAGTAAAAATTAAGATATCTTAATGAAACTGGGCACACTTATTTCTTGGCACCACTTGGACCACTGCCACGCCCACAAATGGCGAAAACCGAAAACACATAAAGTGCCATAACTAAGCCATAAATAAAGCTATGGAAATAAAATTTGGTATGAAGGATCGCACTATGAAGGGGCATATTTGGATGTAATTTTTTTGGGGAAGTGGGCGTGGCCCCGCCCCTACTAAGTTTTTTGTACATATCTCGCAAACCAATAGAGCTATATAAACCAAACTTTCTGCAGTCGTTTTTTTAGCCACATCCTAATACAGTCCAAAAATAAAAGAAATCGGATCATAACCACGCCAACCTCCCTTACAAAAGTTAGGTTGAAAATTACTAAAAGTGGGTTAACTCATAACTCATTTGACGCATTTGCAGACAAAAAAGAAAGAGGCCGAAATGCGTGAGTATGAAGAGCTTGACAAGCTGGCCGACAGGGGTAATGCTCGAAAATTTTACGAAAAGATCCGGCGACTAACTGAAGGTTTCAAGACCGGAGCACACTCCTGTAGGACCCCCAGAGGTGATCTAGTTATTGATAACCAGAGTATACTGAGTTTGTGGAGGGAGCACTTCTCCAGCCTGCTGAATGGCAGTGAAAGTACAACAACAGGAGATGGCGAACCCGATTCCCCAATCGACGACGATGGAGCAGATTTTCCATTGCCCGACCGTGAAGAAATTCGAATAGCAATTACCCGCTTGAAGAACAATAAGGCGGCGGGGGCCGATGGATTACCGGCCGAGCTATTCAAATACGGCGGCGAAGAGCTGATAAGGTGCTTGCATCAGCTTCTTTGCAGAATATGGTCGGAAGAAAGCATGCCTGACGATTGGAATCTCAGTGTACTCTGCCCAATGCACAAAAAGGGAGACCCCACAATTTGCGCCAATTACCGTGGAATAAGCCTCCTCAACATCGCGTATAAGGTTCTGTCGAGCGTATTGTGTGAAAGACTAAAGCCCACCGTCAACAAACTGATTGGACCTTATCAGTGTGGCTTTAGACCTGGAAAATCAACAACAGACCAGATATTCACCATGCGCCAAATTTTGGAGAAGACCCGTGAAAATAGGATCGACACACACCATCTCTTTGTCGACTTTAAAGCTGCTTTCGACAGCACGAAAAGGAGTTGCCTTTATGTCGCGATGTCTGAATTTGTTATCCCCGCAAAACTAATACGGCTGTGTAAACTGACGTTGAGCAACACCAAAAGTTCCGTCAGGATCGGGAAGGACCTCTCCGAGCCGTTCGATACCAGACGAGGTTTCAGACAAGGTGACTCACTATCGTGCGACTTCTTTAACTTGATGCTGGAGAAAATTATAGGAGCTGCAGAACTAAATAGAGAAGGTACAATCTTCTACAAGAGTGTACAGCTACTGGCGTACGCCGATGATATCGATATCATTGGAAACAACACCCGCGCCGTTAGTTCTGCTTTTTCCAGACTGGATAAGGAAGCGAAGCGTATGGGTCTGGTGGTGAACGAGGACAAGACGAAATATCTCCTGTCGTCAAACAAACAGTCAGCGCATTCGCGTCTTGGCTCCCACGTCACTGTTGACAGTCATAACTTTGAAGTTGTAGATAATTTCGTCTACCTGGGAACCAGCATTAACAGCAATAACAATGTCAGCCTGGAAATCCAACGCAGAATCACTCTTGCCAACAGGTGCTACTATGGACTAAGTAGGCAATTGAAAAGTAAAGTCCTCTCTCGACGAACAAAAACCAAACTCTACAAGTCTCTCATCATTCCCGTCCTACTTTACGGTGCAGAAGCGTGGACGATGTCAACATCCGATGAGACGGCACTAGGAGTTTTCGAGAGAAAGGTTTTGCGGAAGATTTATGGTCCCTTAAGGATTGGCAAACGCGAATACCGCAGACGATGGAACGATGAGCTGTATGTGTTATTCGACGACATAGACATAGTCCAGCGAATAAAAAAACAGCGGCTACGCTGGCTAGGTCATGTTGTTCGAATGGATGAAAGTGCTCCAGCTCTGAAAGTATTCGATGCAGTACCCGCTGGTGGAAGCCGAGGAAGAGGGAGACCTCCACTCCGAACTGCCAGAAGGAGGGATACGTGGCGCGCTGTTTTGGACTCGGCTATAACCGCGTAAGCGGTGTCTACGCCAGTCAAGAAGAAGAAGGGTTAACTCATTAACGAAAACCGTCAGAAACACTAAATTTCATTTAAGAAATGGCAGATGAAAGCTGCACTCAGATTTTTTTACAAAATGGAAAATGGGCGTGACGTCGCCTACTTATGGGTCAAAAACCATATCTCAGGAACTACTCCACCGATTTCAATGAGACTTGGTTTGTAATAGTTTCCTTACATCCCAATGATATGTTGTGAAAATAGGCCAAATAGCTTCACAACCACGCCTACTTCCTATATAACAGAACTTTGAAGACAATATGAATCGTTTACTTTACAATATTTAAAGTAAGTACTAGTGAAGATATCGGTGCAGAACTTTGCACAAATACTATGAGGCAGCCCCATTCTAAAAATCGCCGAAATCGGACCATAGGTTTTTAAGGCCCCATATATCGAACACGAGGACCTCGGTGCTTCTAACCTAATATTATGGTTTCCAACTTTCAATGGACTTTATGCAATATGTATGACGAATATGTGGGTCAAATTGTGTATTATATAATATAAATAAAGTTAAATAAATAAATTGCGAGAGAATAAAATATTCGGTTACACCCGAACTTAGCCCTTCCTTACTTGTTTTATTATTCAAACAAAAAATTAACAAATTCAAAATTGTTTTCAATAGGAGTCAGTAAAAAATAGATCAATCCTGACAATTTATACACTGCCTTTACACTATGTTGTTTGCATATAAATTTCAAGCATTTATCGCAACGAACTGAATGCTTGTTGGAGTTTTTAGTATGTGGACAATAAAAACACCTTTGTCTCTTACCCAAGAAGCATAAAGGAGAATTTTGAGGCTGCACGACCGTGGATAAACTGGGAGTGTCTGCTGCAACTGCTTCCTGGATGTTTTCCACAACTCTTTTTGCAGAAGGACCATAGGGTTACCAAAGATGTGGCCAAGTCTACTAAAAATAATCGCCGCTTAAAGTTTTTAGTTCTGTTCCATTCGGGATTAAGTTCGGTCCATATAACATATGCGTTATATCCCGAAACATCGACCATATTGAAAAGAGTGCAACTGGCGATCATTTCGTTTGGCGTTTACATGTGTACATTGCTACTAATTGGTCCAGCGCATCAACACCTGCTTTAGTCGCATTATAGTGATGTATTATTTCTGGTTTCTTTTTCTGATCATCCCTGGTCTCTGCCGAATGATGAAGAGTACTCATTACAACAACGAATTTGTATTTATTTGGCATGTAGGTCACAACAGTCACATTTTGTGTGAAAAAGAATTCCGAATAATACTCTGGTTTTTTCCTGACGACAATAGCTTGGAGGGGAAGAAACTTCTTGTTCTTTCTAACTGTTCCTACTACCGTTATTTTACGTCGTAGCAATTCGACAGCCAAATTGTAGGTTGTAAAAAAGTTGTCACACGTGACGGTATAACCTCTTTCCAAATTGCGTGATATTTATAACTACATTTTCACCTAAAGAAAATATTTTTGTATTGTTTGTTTCACTGCTATTTTTCTCATGTTGATAGCTTTTACCTTGGTTCTTTTCTGGCCCTTCCTAGATAGACATCCATATTCCACGCGTAGTTGGACTTGGAATCGCAAAGAGCCCATATTTTTATGCCATATTTGGCAAGTTTGGAAGTCTAAAACAGCATCTTCCACGAAAAGGTACCAGCTGCTCATCGGCGGTAACATTTTCATTTGGATTATACATCAGTTTAAGATTTTTGCTCCATTTGTCCCAAATATTTCTTATTGGAGCTAGCTTATCACGTAACCGTCTGGTTTCCATATCTTCATGGCTATCAAAACGGAGGCATCGTGAAATTTGCATAAATCGTTTAATATGCATAACAGCGCCGAATATGGGTCTTCCATTTGTTTCATCCCATAAACATCTCAAGCTTTCCCCGTTAGACTTCATTTCAACAATAATTTGTTTCAGTTCTAGTGACATGAATAAATCGAAAGCACATTTTATGCTAGCAACCAAGGAACGTGCGTGTTGTGAAGGGCCTGGTTTATTTGAAAGAATGCATTCTTGTCACATTCTGCTGCATTGCATTTGTTGCGGA
The DNA here is from genome assembly GCF_028554725.1 of Zeugodacus cucurbitae. Taxonomy (NCBI): domain Eukaryota; kingdom Metazoa; phylum Arthropoda; class Insecta; order Diptera; family Tephritidae; genus Zeugodacus; species Zeugodacus cucurbitae. The sequence continues at coordinate 27,688,039 of NC_071669.1, forward strand.
TCTTTATACCAAACAATCGTACCATCTTTTGCAGGAAAACATTCATTATTTCCTTGTGCTTCTCTGCTAAGACTTTCAATGCTATCAAAAGAATCTGTAGATATATCAGACTCCTTTATTTCGGATTCATCACATTGAAAATCTTGATCTTCATCAGACGCTTCATCAAGTGACTCGTCATCATCATTGACAATTTCTTCAATTCTTTGACGAGATAGAATCTATACAAATATGAATACATACCTACATATAATAAAAGAATCGCAATATTATAAAAAAATTAAATTATTACCTGGTTTCTTCGTTGCATTTTAATTGCGCAGATTTTTACATTCGCATATCAATTTTCGCATATCAATTTTCTACCCGAGCGTCTTCACAGTTGAAATAAATCACACAACTGACAACTTTTTCATAAGCTTGGACGTATGTAGGTATGTTTGCTGTATGTAGTAGAATACAGTTATCCCAGAGCAAAACAAAATTCACCAACTACATACATATGTACATACATAGCATAAAAAAAAATCAGAAAATAAAGTTCAATACCGTTATCACTAGGCACCGCAAAATTCACAAATGAGCACTAGCACGCTTTTTCTGTTTAGTCACATTTGAGCATAAATTTTCTTGGTGGTCAAAATGACCCACAAATTGTATACGCGTACGAAAAGTTTTTAAAAAATTATGTAAAACAAGTAAGGAAGGGCTAAGTTCGGGTGTAACCGAACATTTTATACTCTCGCAATTTTTTTATTTAACTTTATTAATATTATATTATACACAATTTGACCCACATATTCGTCATATATATTGTATAAAGTCCATTGAAGGTTGGTTCTCATGTTCGATATATGGGGCCTTGAAAACCTATGGTCCAATTTCGGCGATTTTTAGAATGGGGCTGCCACACTATAAACGTAGTATTTGTGCAAAGTTCTGCATCGATATCTTCACTAGTGCTTACTTTATATATTGTAAAGTAAACGATTCAGATCGTCTTCAAAGTTCTAGTATATAGGAAGTAGGCGTGGTTGTGAAGCGATTTGGCCTATTTTCACAACATATCATTGGGATGTAAGGAAACTATTACAAACCAAGTTTCATTGAAATCGATCGAGCAGTTCCTGAGATATGGTTTTTGACCCATCCATGTTATTTTTATACTCTCGCAACAAAGTTGCTACGAGAGTATTATAGTTTTGTCAACATAACGGTTGGTTGTAAGTCCTAAAACTAAACGAGTTAGATGTAGGGTTATATATATCAAAATGATCAGGGTGACGAGAAAAGTTCAAATCCGGATGTCTGTCTGTCCGCCCGTCTGTGCAAGCTGTAACTTGAGTAAAAATTAAGATATCTTGATGAAACTTGACACACTTATTTCTTGGCACCATAAGAAGGTTAAGTTCGAAAATGGGCGTAATCGGACCACTGCCACGCCCACAAAATGGCGAAAACCGAAAACACTTAAAGTGCCATAACTAAGCTATAAATAAAGCTATGGAAGGAAAATTTGGTATGAAGGATCGCACTATGAAGGGGCATATGTGGATGTAATTTTTTTGGCGAAGTTAAAACCATTTCTCAGGAACTACTCGACCGATTTCAATGAAATTCGGTATATAACACTTTCTTGACGCTCTGACAACGCGGGTGGAATGTGGGCGAAACCACGACTACTTTCCTTATAACTCAGTTGTGAATTCCATCTTATTCCTTCACTTTATAATATCTACATAAGGAACCAATGGAATAAATCTTTACACAAATATTGTATATCATCTCTGGCTTCATTTGTGAAAAAATTGTCGAAAACGGACTATAACCTTTCAAGGCCCCGGATATCGAACATGTTGAATTCAGCGCCTAAGGGTAAATTTTAACCGAAAATATGGGCATATTTCTTAGATAATTTAATTTTTCTGTTCCAAAAATTATTAATATCGGGTCATAACATCTCCTAGCTCCCATATACCTAATTATAGGTTTTTCAAAAATACGGTGGGCTTTATTCCACATATATGTATTGGTTAATATGTGAGATATCTTAGGAAAATTAAGTGAGCGTAGTCTTGGATATAGTGCAGTGTAGTTCAGGAATTACCTCAGCCCTCATTTACTATATATGACGATTTTCGTTATTCTATTAAACTTTATGCCGAATTTATGGTAAAATTTGTGTGTTATGTAAATAAAATTTCTTCAATAAATTGCGAGAGCATAAAATGTTCGGTTACATCCGAACTTGTCCCTTCCTTACTTGTATTAATATATGGGTGATTCTACGATAAGAGGTAACTTGTGCGGAAATCAGCTTAAAGTATTGTTTTTGTCCTTTATGTTGCTATTTTTTTAAATGAATCACATCATATTAATGTAGCGTATTAAATTATATTACAATTTACTGCATAATTAAAACATTTTTTCTGGAATTCCTTACAAAGTCTAAAAAAGTCTCTCCCCTGGCTTGTCCCGTTGCTACTTTTTATTTAACTTTCGGACAATACATATATTTTTTGTATGAGATGCTAAACCAAAACTAAGTTCAATCGGAAGTAAAATAATTAAAATTAAGTATTGTTAAATAAAAAACAAAATTATTTTGTTTATTTCATATAATTTTTATACTCTCGCAACAAAAGTTGCTAAAGAGAGTATTATAGTTTTGTTCACCTAACGGTTGTTTGTTAGTCCTAAAACTAAACGAGTTAGATATAGGGTTATATATACCAAAGTGATCAGGGTGACGAGTAAAGTTCAAATCCGGATGTCTGTCTGTCCGTCTCTCCGTCCGTGCAAGCTGTAACTTGAGTAAAAATTGAGATATCTTAATGAAACTTGGAACACGTGTTCCTTGGCACCATAAGAAGGTTAAGTTCGAAAATGGGCGGAATCGGACCACTGCCACGCCCACAAAATGGCGATAACCAAAAACACATAAAGAGCTATAACTAAGCCATAAATGAAGTTATGAAAATAAAATTTGGAACATAGGATCGCATTAGGGAGGGGCATATTTGAATGTAATTTTTTTGGAAAAGTGGGCGTGACCCCGCCCCCAAATAGGTTTTTTATATATATCTTGCAAACCAATAAAGCTATATAAACCAAACTTTCTGCAGTCATTTCTTTTCGCCGCTTCCTTATACAGTATAAAAATGAAAGAAATCGGATAATAACCACGCCCACCTCCCATACAAAGGTTAGGTTGAAAATGACTAAAAGTGCGTTAACTCACTAACGAGAAACGTCAGAAACACAAAATTTCACAGATATGATAGCAGAAGGAAGCTGCACTCAGATCTTTTTACCAAATGGGAAATGGGCGTGGCATCGCCCACTTATGGGTCAAAAACCATATCGCAGGAACTACTCGACAGATTTCAATGAAATTCGGTATATAATATTTTATTGACACCCTGATGACATGTGTGGAAAATGGATGAAATCGGTTCACAACCACGACTACTTTCTTTATAACACACTTTTGAATTCCATCTGAATCCTTCACTTTATAATATATACATTAGGAACCAATGATGATAGCGAAATAAAACTTTACACAAATACAGTAACTTTAACTTTTCAAGGCCCCAGATATCGAACATGTTGAACTCAGCGCCTAAGGTTAAATTTTAACCGAAAATATGGGTAAATCTCTCAACTAATTTAATGTAATTCAGAGGAAATTGTTTTCTTCCAATAGTGTGTCTCTGTTCCAAAAATTATTAAAATCGGGTCACAACATCTCTTAGCTCCCATATACATAATTATAGGTTTTGCAAAAATATCATCCCCTAGCTCCCATATACCTAATTAAAGGTTTTTCAAAAATTCGTTGGGCTTTATTACGCATATATGTATTGGTTAATATGTGATATATCTTAGCAAAATTAAGTGAGCGTATAGTATTGGATATAGTGTACCTTGCTGGTGAAATTGAATGAAATCGGTTCAGGAATTACCTCAGCCCTCATACACTATATAGGACGATTTTCGTTATTCTATTAAACTTTATGCCGAATTTAAGGGTAAATTTGTGCGTTATCTTAATAAAATTTCTTCAATAAATTGCGAGAGTAGACACCCGAACCCGAACTTAGCCTTTCCTTACTTGTTAAAATTAACTTTTGTCCCGATTTTTTTATGTATCTACCCTGCCAAATTTTGTTCCGCTTGTACGACATAAATTCAAAGACGATCGCATTGAAAACAGGTAAGGAAGGGCTAAGTTCGGGTGTAACCGAACATTTTATACTCTCGCAATTTATTTATTTAACTAAATTAATATTATATAATACACAATTTGACCCACATATTCGTCATATATGTTGTATAAAGTCTATTGAAAGTTGGAAACCCTAATATTAGGTTAGATGCACCGAGGTCCTCATGTTCGATATATGGGGCCTTGAAAACCTATGGTCCGATTTTTAGAAATGGGCTGCCACACTATAAATACAGTATTTGTGCAAAGTTTTGCACCGATATCTTCACTATTGCTTACTATATATATTGTAAAATAAACGATTCAGATCATCTTCTAAGTTCTGGTATATAGGAAGTAGGCGTGGTTGTGAAGCGATTTGGCTAATTTTCATTGCATATTATTGGGAGGTAAGGAAACTATTACAAACCAAGTTTCATTGAAATCGGTCGAGTAGTTCCTGAGATATGGTTTTTGACCCATAAGTGGGCGACGCCACGCCCATTTTCCATTTTGTAAAAAAATCTGAGTGCAGAAAGTTTGGTTTATATAACTTCATTGGTTTGCGAGATATATACAAATAATCGATTTGGGGGCGGGACAACGCCCACTTCCCCAAAAAAATTACATCCAAATATGTCCCTTCCTAGTGCAATCCTTTATTCCAAATTTTACTGTTATAACTTTATTTATGGCTTAGTTAAGTCACTTTATGTGTTTTTGGTTTTCGCCATTTTGTGGGCGTGGCAGTGAACCGATTTTACCCATTTTCTAAAGCAACCTTCCTATGGTGCCAAGAAATAAGTGTTCCAAGTTTCATTAAGATATCTTAATTTTTACTCAAGTTACAGCTTGCACAGACGGACGGACGGACAGACAGACAGACATTCGGATTTGAACTCCACTCTTCACCCTGATCACTTTGGTATACATAACCCTATATCTAACTCGTTTAGTTTTGGGTGTTACAAACAACCGTTACGTGAACAACACTATAATACTCTCTTTAGCAACATTTGTTGCGAGAGTATAAAAATGCTCATGGGCTCATATCAGCCTGAAGTTAACAATAGTAATCGCGAAATCCGTTTGAGCGCTGTAGGTTTTTAGTTATTGCGCCCCGATCGTGCGGTGTACTGAATTCGAAAACTGATTTTGTCTCCCCCCTGGCATAACGTATACTATTAATTTAATTTATTTGCTCTTATTGTCCTAAGTTACTAATACTGTGATAATTAAAGTGAAATAAATAATTAACCCAAAAAATAAATCAGTCAATTAAGACAATTAAATTTTTCATAATAACGTCTCTCCCATGTCGTATTTCCCCTGGCAAAATAACTGCCAGGGGAGAAAGTTAGAGACCAGGAGAGATACCATTCATCATGACCGGAAGTCGTGAGCTGCTTGAGTCTTGATACTTTCTGGCGTGAATCGCTCTTACCAACAGATGCTAGTTTGGACTGAGTGGACATTTAAATGTTAAAGGCCTCTCTCGATGAACCAAAACCAAACTCTACAAGTCCCCTATCATCCCCGTTCTGCTGTATGGTGCAGAAGCATGGACGATGTCAACATCCGATGAGACGGCACTAGGAGTTTTCGAGAAAAAGGTTTTGTAGAAGATATATGGTCCTTTGAACATTGACAACGGCGAATACCGCAGATGATGGAACGATAAGCTATACGACGACACTGACATATGTAGTTCAGCGAATAAAAAGACAGAGGCTACGTCATGTTGTTCGAATGACGAAAGCGCTTCAGCTTGGAAAGTTGTCGATGCAGTACCTGCTTGTGGAAGCAGAGGAACAGTAAGCCCTCCATTCCGTAGGAAAAACCAGGTTAAAAGTGACCTGGTTTGTATTGGTATTTCCATTCGCGCCAAACAACAAAAAAGGAGAGATGACTAGCGCGCTCAAATATATTCGCCTATAATCGCATAAGCGGTGCATACGCCAAATATATGTACATACATATGTATATGCATGTATATATAAATAAGATCAGGATGGCCAGACTCTCCCCTTGCCAAATATTCTTTTGAAAGGGCAGAGAATATATTACGTCATTAAAAAGTCAAAAATGTTTTTGAAAGATCTTAAGATTTTATATTTAATATTTGTTTCATTTATTTATGATAAAGAGTGAATTTATTGAGTTGTTATTTTAATTAAACCCTATTATTCATCTAGGAAAGAGAGTACCTTTAATTTGTAAATAATAAACTTTACGTGTCTCCCCTGGCCGATGTATTTACCCTGGTCGTCGTAAAAGTAATAAAAATACAGTAAAAGCTCTTTATTTGCGGGGTATATGTTCCATAAATATGCCACGAATACAGAAACCGTGAATACGGGATGGTAATTTATATGGGATTATAGGGGATCCCCTGAAATTGGGTCTCATTTTTTTAATCCGCGAATAGTGAAAACGCGAATAAAGGAAGCGCGAATAAGGAGCTTTTACTGTATTAAGTGACTTGCCCTTACGTGAGAAGATAAATAAAAGGGAAAAATCATAATATAGAGGTTTCATGAAAAATAACCAAAGTTTTTCTTTGGCTGTTTTCTCTATGCAATTGAAACATCTTATCGTAGAATCACCCATATATATATATAGATTTTTGGTGAAAATTTCATAGCGATATCTCAACGGGAAGTATTTATCACCGCGCCTTCATACAAGCCGAACCACTGTGGTATGCAAGTATGAACACAAAATACAATGCTTTTATTTCTATTTTGATTATCTATTTTTTTATTATTTTTGCAAGTCAGTTCATAAAAACACAACTATTAATTTTCCAACTTCATTCGCTATTTTAATTATATATATGTACTTATATACAGTGCATCACTAAAGTAAGTATGCACCATGATTAACAGCCGAATATGTGAATTTATTTCCAAAATAATTCGACATTTTTTGTATAAAAATATATATGCAAGTGCTCTGCAAGATTACTTACAAGAATACGATGACTAAAAATTTTTCCGTTATCTTGTCTGGTGTCATTTCGTAAGAAACGTTAAAAATCATATAACAAAAGTATGTATGCAGTTCGCAAATTTATGTATTTCGTTAGTCTTTATGTGATTTATTTGTGAGAAAGACCAACAAATTTGTTTTGTTGTGTAGGCACGAACCTTTTTTAAAGTTATAAAGTGAATTTTAGTTAAAAATTTGGTCATAGCTCCTCGAGCAAAGAACTTTCACAAGATATGAAGGATTTAATAATAAAATTGTACAAAGATAAAAAAGCCAACGCCAAATTGCAGAAGACGTTAACAAAAGCAACGCCACAGTACAAAAAATTATTGAAAATTTTAAAAGAGAAGGTAATACCAATAATCAACCAAGAACTGGGCGCCCGAAAATTTTCACGGAGCAGGAACGAAGAATAATTGTACGAAAGGTACAGAAAAACCCCAAAATAAGTGCACCTAAAATACAGGCCGAAATAGAAAAGGAAACTGGCAAGACTTCTAACCCCCAAACCATTCGTCGTGCTTTGTATACTGCTGGTTTCCATGGTCGGAACATCCGTAAAAAGCCGTTTGTAAATAGTACTAACAGAAAGAAAAGACTTGAATTTGTAAAACTGCACGAAACCAAAGACGAAAACTTTTAGAATACCGTTATTTTCTCTGACGAGAGTAAATTTAATATTTTTGGTTCCGACGGGCGTGGAAAAGTATGGAGAAAACCAAATTCAGAGCTCGATCCTCAAAACATGACCGGTACAGTTAAACATGGTGGTGGCTCAATAATGGTGTGGGGTTGTATGGCGGCTTCTGGTGTAGGAAATTTGGTTGTGATTGAAGGAATAATGGATAAAACTGTTTATCTCAACATTTTGAAGGATAATTTAAAACAAAGTGCATTAAAATTGAGTCTTGAGCGATCATTTGTCTTCCAACAGGACAATGGCCCTAACATTCAGCTCTAGTTGTCAGAGATTGGCTGTTGTATAACACGCCAAAGCAGCTAAAAACACCACCTCAATCGCCAGATATAAATGTTATTGAACATTTGTGGGAACATCTTGACAGACAAATAAGGAAACATGAAATAAAGGACAAAGATGACATAAAAAAAGCACTTATGGAGGAATGGGGAAAGATTCCAATTTCTCTGACTCAGGGACTTGTAGAGTTTAGTTTTTGTTCGTCGAGAGAGCACTTTACTTTTCAATTGCCTACTCAGTCCATAGTAGTACCTGTTGGCAAGAGTGATTCTGCGTTGGATTTTAAGGCTGACATTATTAGTTTTGCGGGGATATCAAATTCAGACATCGTGACATAAAGGCAGCTCTTTTTTGTGCTGTCGAAAGCAGCTTTAAAGTCGACAAATAGATGGTGTTATTCGATCCTCTTTTCACGGGTCTTCTCCAAGATTTGGCGCATGGTGAATATCTGGTCAGTTGTTGATTTTCCAGGTCTAAAGCCACACTGATAAGGTCCAATCAGTTTTTTGACGATGGGCTTTAGTCTTTCACACGGTACGCTCGATAGAACCTTATAAGCGATGTTAAGGAGACTTATCCCACGATAGTTGGCGCAGATTGTGTGGTCTCCCTTTTTGTGGATTGGGCAGAATACACTGAGATTCCAATCGTCGGGCATGCTTTCTTCCGTCCATATTCCGCAAAGAAGCTGATGCATACACCTTATCAGCTCTTCGCCGCCGTATTTGAATAGCTCGGTCGGCAATCCATCGGCCCCCGCCGCCTTGTTGTTCTTCAAGCGGGTAATTGCTATTCTAATTTCTTCACGGTCGGGCAATGGAACATCTGTTCCATCGTCGTCGATTGGGAATCGGGTTCGCCATCTCCTGGTGTTGTACTTTCATTGCCATTCAGCAGGCTGGAGAAGTGTTCCCTCCACAAACACAGTATACTCTGGTCATCAACAACTAGATCACCTCTGGAGGTCCTACAGGAGTGTGCTCCGGTCTTGAAACCTTCAGTTAGTCGCCGGATCTTTTCGTAAAATTTTCGAGCATTACCCTTGTCGGCCAGCTTGTCAAGCTCTTCATACTCACGCATTTCGGCCTCTTTCTTTTTTTGTCTGCAAATGCGTCTTGCTTCCCTCTTCAGCTCTCGGTATCTTTATGTATATATAGAAGCCGGTATAATGAGTGAAGTTATTTAACCAATTTTCGCCTTTAAGCTGTATAATATTTGATGAAACATGCTTACATAGTTATGTTAAGATATCTTATGAATCGTCCGTAAAAATCGGTAATAAAGCTAACCAAATGGGAAAATCATTTTGATTCAAGTATTTGCTTGATTAATATCCCAAACTAGCTTTCTGGATCATTTATATGATACGAATCCAAACACAAAATTTTATTTCTATTTCGATACGTTTTATTTGGTGCTTTTCCTTATTTAATAAAAGCATTTTTAGTAGTTTTCAACATAACCTTTGTATGGGAGGTTGGCGTGGTTATAACCCGATTTTCTTCATTTTTGGATTGTATAAGGGAGTACCTAAAAGAAAGTGAGTGATTTCACATAGCGGACGCTTATTCCGGTATTCTGCTTGTCACGATTGTCTCATATCTCTATTTGTCACAATTGTGAATTAGCGACCCTGTTAGTCAGGATGTATCATGTTGGCATTTTGGCTTGATACAGGCTCAAAAATGTTCACCAAATAGTGTGGTGAAAAGAAAGAAAAGCTATCAGCTGTTTATTTTAGATGATTTGAGATGAGCGCATATTCACAATGGTAATTTATAATTTTGTGTAATTGATTACACGCAATTATTTTTTTTAAACCAAATTTCAGCAGAAAATTTTCTTGTAAATAATTGGTAATACCAAATAGTTTGTAATAAATGCGTAATATATGTATTTTATCTGAATTAATTGTTAAGTAAATATGAAAAATTTGAACAACCCAACAATCGATTAACACATGTACTCATCCTTACATTTGAACATAATGGCAATCGAAGGTAAGTAATTGTAAAAAATACAAATTTCATTATTTTATGATTATTATATATTTTGGTTTTTGGATATATATACATAGGTTAGGTTAGGTTAGGTTTGTAGGCAGATCTCTGCAAAACAGAAAGATCTCACTTAGACAGCCTGGCGCTGTCCATTGTGGTACCAATAAAACTCCCCGTGGATCAAAGACCTTTAAGATTCAGCAAACCGCTTGGAATCCGTTATAAATTTCTTAAGACTGGTAATATCGATTCTAGCCAATTCGCTAGGATCGTCGAAAAAGGGCTTTCGGAGGTGTTTCAACCTCAGTCTGGCAAAAGCTGGACAGTGCAGTAGGAAATGCTTAGATGATTCCATCTCGCCTTCCTCCATACAGCTTTGGCAACTGGCATCTGCCACGATCCCAAGTCTAACCTCATGGGTACCCATTGGACAATGTCCAGTAAGTACCCCTATGATTTGCGCTGAGATGGACCTTGCCCAGAGAAAGCAGTTGAAAGGACCGCTTACGCTCCACAGAGGGCCAAAGGACCTCGCCACTGCACAAGTACTGGTAGTTGACCAGCGCTTGACGAGCTCATGCGTAGTCTGCATGTCCAGCTCTCTTGCGCAGGTGGACCATGGACTACCAATGCACTCCCATTCCGACGTCAATGTAGCTAGGGTACCCTCCCTTGCAAGCTTGTCCGCTATGCAGTTACCAGCGATCCCGCGGTGACCGGGTACCCACACTAGTCGGATTGCAAAATAGCTGGAGGCTATTGATAAGGATCTAAGACACTCCTTAACAAGCACAGAGCGTACCGTCATCGATTCCAATGCCAGTATTGCCGCCCTGCTGTCGGAGTGAATACATACCTCTCTAAAAGAGGTCACCATACGAAGCAGTGCGTCCACTGCTACTTTGATCGCAGCGACCTCTGCTTGGAAGACACTACAGTGGTCAGGTAGCCTAAAGCTGGTATTGATAGAAAGCTTTCTGCAGAAAACTCCCTCTCCCACCTTTCCCCTAAGCTTCGATCCATCCGTGAAAAAGCTGACTGCACTTTTCCTCCATTGACTTCTACCCACCCACATATCCCTCGTAGGTACATATGTAGAGAAGAAGCCTCTAGGGGACGGTTCCGCAGTGCAGTGGTCCAAGTTGTCAGGGATATAATGCCGTCTAGTCCGGGGGACTTGAAAGGCTTGAAAGAATTCTACGACCAGGTTAGGTGGCGATCATCCAGAAGGTTTACGAAGGCGCTTTCGCCCCCTTGAAGCTCTCCGAGGGAAGCTCTTTCCACAGATTGGTTTTTTGGGAAATGAGCATCCAAAAGTAGCTTTAGTGACTCCTCACTGCTCGAGGTCCACTCTCCAGCACCATCTCTCAAGTAACCCACGGATATTGGGCTCTTGGACAGAATACGCCTAAATCTCGAGGACTCCTGGCAGCCTTCCACGCTTTCGCAGTAGGCTCTCCAAGAAGACCGTTTGGCCTTCTTCATTTCAGACTTAAAAATGGCAAGTCCCACCTTATACAAAGCCCAATCGTCACCTAGACCACTTCTACGGGCTTTATTGAAGAACCTTCGACTAGAAGATCTGAGCTCCGAAAGTTCCGGCGTCCACCAAAGAGGTTTCCCTTTGCCTTTCTGAGATCTTAGAAGACAGGAACTTTCACGGGCCATCCTGCACCCAGAGCTGAAAACTTCGACACACTCATCAATCGCATTGGCCGAGAGAACTGAGTCTCGTGGGGACGCTGCCGGAAGAGCTGAACGAAGCTTCCTACAATATAGAACCCAATTTGTATTCCTAAGGTTCCTAAAAGGTTTGCGTACTGGACAGGCTCTGCCCAGATTGAAACTAATATACCTATGGTCCGAATAGGAGTGATCATTGAGAACCTTCCATTCCGAGATCAAAGGTACGACGTCCCTAGATACTAGGGTAAGATCGAGGACTTCCTCCCTACCCGCAGTCACGAACGTATGGGAGTTCCCCCTATTGCATATAAATAAATCAACGCTACTTATAAAATCAAAGAGCGACTCACCTCTAACGTTTATGTCCGAGCTTCCCCGGACAGTATGTCTTGCGTTGGCGTCCGAGCCAATGATGGCGTTGACTTTCCTCCACCTGGCCTCCCAGAGAGCCTTTCTCAGTATAGCGGGAGGTGGTTCCACCTCGTCGTCGTGCAGCATATAGGCCGAGATTAGCCAGAGTTCTCCGGCATCACCCTCCAGTCTGGTGGTCACAACGTCTCCGCTACTGTAATTGGGTAAAAGGAAAACGTTAAGTTCATTACGGACAAGCATGCAAGCTCTGATTTTACCTGCGCAGCTAGCTGTCATTAGCTTGTGGCTCTTCGTCCTTAAACCCGATACACCGTTGCTGCTTAGCCACGGCTCCTGGATCAGGACGACGTCGGCCTCGTCCAATCCTAGACGAAGCAATAAGTTGGCGGATGCCGCCTTTGCGTGTTGGAGATTAATTTGCAGGATCTTCATCCTCCAAACCCTTCTCCAACAGTGCGAGTTCCGCACTCTCCATACACTCGGCTCGATCCTCCTCGAACAGTTTGCCGAGATTGAAGACTGATCCATCTCCAATACTCGCCGTGTCCGAGTGGGATGAGTCAACATCCATGTCCGTTTGGGCATCAATTCCCTCCTCTCCCGCTCCTGGAGGTAGTGGGACATCGGCTTTGGCATCGGTAGGGAGGACCCGAAGGACCACCTTCTCGAAACCATAGCTGATGACCCCCTTTACATCGCTGAGAGGACCCAAGGACTCCTTGTTCAGAAGTATCAGCGCTTGCCGATATGGCTCCTAAGTTTTCTCTATCCGAATGACCTTCCAAGTTTGAACAGGAAGAGAAGGATTGCAATAACGCAAGATTTCTTCGATCTCTCCTGTAGTGGAAGTTCTTCCTTGGCCACCGCCTCGAGCTTAGCCCCCTTCCAGACCTCTCCCACCAGGGACACCGCTTCCTTACACAAGGATGCTGATCTTTCATCAGCACACCTGACAAGCTTGTGGATGCCGTAGTGCCATCCTGCGCTCTCGCAGCTTGGAGGGGGACCAGGGTTTCCTCTGATCACCCTCATGAAAACCGCGGAAATGGCCGCCGCGACCCGCTTCCACTCATCGTGGGAGATGGCTCCATCTTCCCTGCTCCGATCGCATACCCCAAGCTCAATAGACCCCGCAAGTTTGGCGATTTCGCTAAACTTAGGGGCCTCTTCAACCCGAGGTTTCTTATCTTGTCGCTTAACCTGCGATTGAGTTTCACCCAATCCCACCGGTTTACCATCGCCACCGTCGCTAAGCACCTTCCTAGCCCACTCGAGTGTGCTAGCATGCTGCCCAGGTTTCTGCTCAGCATGCTCGCCACCGTAGCGTTCCAAGATTTTGGCTGCCATGCGGCGGTCCGACTTCAACTTTTTGGACGCCGACACCTGTTTTCTAGCGTTTGATCCGGGCCCCGGGACTCCTGTGAGCTTAGCAGAGGCTCCTTTACTGGTGCTGGCGACTTCGCCTCGCACCATACTAACCGCTGTTTTCGGCAGGCTTCCGCCGACAGCGCCTAGCTTCTTGCCCTTAACGGATCCTCACCTGCGAAGGTTTTGTTTTTTCACCGCCTTTCGCGGTAGACGGTTCCGTCGCCGCCGGCAGTGAACCTCCCGGGACACTGTCCGTTTTGAAAGTCGATTCCAACTTTCCATCTCCCACCTCCTGTTTATTGTTATGTGGACTGTTCATATTTTAATTGGGTCCCCACTCAGAGCCGCTATCCATCTCCCGGAAAGGTAGTCGCCTTTAAAATGGTCCCAAGGTTATCTCAGTTAAGAGGCCAAGGCGAGGGTTGACGCACGTCCTTATGGGGCAATGCGTTCAGAGCCGACCAGCGTAAAGAGGGAGTCTTCTCAACCTACACCTACCACATCAACTTAATGATGACGGGAGCGGAACGTACTCCGAGGCCTGCCAGGGTTTTAACGGGACGGAGGCAGCCTTGGCATTAACCCACCAGCCATTTCTGTAGAGTGTCACCCCTACATACTCAGGTGGCGGAATACCAAGACCACCAGCCCAGGTAACAACCAAATCCAAAAGAGAAATTTCAAAAATCGTAGTCCGAGTCGGTCCAGGGTCGTAGTCCGTGAAGGAGCTTCAAAAAAAGGCCGTGGAGGCCGCAGGTCATTTAGCGTTACCCAGGATGCACCACTAGGAGGCGACCCGCTCTACATACATATAATCATACATATTTGTATAAAAAAATAGCCGGATTGCACCTATGAGTGTTGCAAAAGATAAGCACTTTGTTATCCCTTATTGCAAAATTGCAAATTACAAATATTAATACAATACCTTTCTTCTTACTTTCGTTTTTTCATTATAATATATATACATATTAATATATTTTTTGCCAATTACATCATCCATTATTGTACTATATAACTACCATTGTTTTTCTGTGACCTGGTTTAAAACATATAACAAATTAGAGAGATAGAGATGAGACAAAAGCGCCAGAATATCAAAAAGTAAATATAGAGATTACACCACAGATTCGTCTCTATTAGAGACTTGAGACTGCTCGCAGTATACCGCCATTAGTCTCCATATTGGGCGCTGATCTCATACATTTAAGGGTTAAAGTGATCAATCAACTACCAAAAGGGTGAACGTTTATAAAGGCAGAAGCTAAAAAAAAACAAGTAAGGAAAAGCTAAGTTCGGGGGTGAGCGAACATTTTATAATCTCGCAATTTATTGATGGAATTTCATTAAGATAACATACAATTTGACCCATATACTCGTATTCGGCATAAAGTCCTATAGAATAACGAAAATCATCACATATGGTATATGGGGCTGATGTAATTCCTAAACCGATTTCACTAATTTTCCCCAGCAAGCTACACTATATACTAGACTATATGCTCACTTAATTTTGCTAAGATATCTCACATATTAGCCGATATATGCGGAATAAAGCCCACACATTATTAGGTATATGGGAGCTAGGGGAAGTTCTGATCCGATTTTAATAAGTTTTGTAACAGAGACACACAATTAGGTTCAAATAATTTCCTCTGAATTAAATTACAATATCTGAAAGATTTTCCGATATTTTCGGTGAACAATTACCCTTAGGCACTGAGTTCTTCATGTAGATATCCGGGGCCTTGAAAAGTTATAGTCCGATTTCGAAAAATTTTATGCCACAGATGATATACAGTATTTGTGTAAAGTTTTATTCCGCTATCTTCATCGGTTTTTATGTATGTATATATTACAAAGTGAACGAATAGATGGAATTCAGAATTGAGTTATATGGGAAGTTGGCATGCTTGTGAAGCCATTTCGCCCATTTTGCATCCGTGTTGTCAGGGTGTCTAGATAATATTATATACCGAATTTCATTGAAATCGGTCGAGTAGTTCCTGAGATATGGTTTTCGCCATTTTGTGGGTGTGGCAGTGGACCGATTTCGCCCATCTTCGAAATCAACCTCCAGGGAATATGTGTTCCAAGTTTCATTAAGATATCTAAATTTTTACTCAAGTTATAGCTTGCACGGACAGACGGACGGACAGACGTCCAGATTTCAACTCCACTCGTCATCCTGATCATTTATATATATAACCCCATATCTAGCTCTTTTATTTCTTGGTGAAACAAACAACCGTTATGTGAACAAAACTATAATACTCTGTGTAACATGTTGCGAGAGTATAAAAACACCTCTTAATAAGCTGCGATAAAAAATACACATATTCTTGTTCGATGACGTTTAACCTTCTAATGAGCGACATTATATCATATTTTCGGATGAGAATACGTTTTTTTATGAAGGCCCAGATGAAAAAAAGTTTATTTCCATCACGTGCTCCATGGATCGCAAATACACTCGGGTCAATGGTGTAACGGTTTACGGAGCCATATCATATTATGATACCCGCGATTTGCAGTTTTTAACGCCAAATAGGAATGCAAATGTATATAACCGAATTCGAAAAAGTGGATTTCCCGATTTTAAAAATAGTTTTGGTAATCTAGAATGATACTCACGGCATAACAATGCTTAAATTCAGCTTGTCCGATCTGAGAAACATTGATACGTAGCCAAAATGTCGGTGTTCTGGAGTGGCCAATTCTGGACGCTTCTGGTCGATTGCCTGCTTCAAGCGGTCCAATTGTTCGCCGTAGATGGTAAAATTAATCGTCTGGACATATGGGAGCAGCTTATAGTGGATGATTCCCTTCCAATCCCACCAAGCACATAGCAAAACCTTCCTGGCTGTCAATCCCGGCTTGGCCACTGTTTGGGAAGGTTCACCGGCCTTCGACCACGACCGTTTTCGCTTGATATTGTCGTATGTGATCCATTTTTCGTCGCCAGTCACCATCCGCTTCAGAAATGAGGCGAGTTCGTTCCGTTCCAGCAGTCCAGAAGGTTTTTTTGTGTCAAATCATGCGGCACCCAAACATCAAGCTTTTTTGTGAATCCAGTCTTCTGCAGATGGTTTAAAATGGTTTGGTGACTAACTCCCATCTCCTGGTCGATGTCACGAGATGCCACATGCCGGGCTAACTCGATGTTTTTCATGACTTGATCGGTATTCGTCGTCACAGGTTTTGCGCCGACTGGCTTATCCATGTGTCGTTTTCACCCGCTCAAAAACGTCGAAACCATTCCTCCGCAGTTCGAAATGATACAGTACCATCTCCCAAAAAACCATTAATCTCACGGAACTTTTCTCTAGCGGATTTGCCTTTAACGAAGGAAAACTTTAAAATAGCGGGAATTTCGGCGTTAGTGAACTCCATGTTTACACGTCTATAACTGTTGAACGAAATATGCAAACTAATCACGCATAGTATCGTTTTTTAGGTTATGTCAAGACCTTTCAATGATGTTTAGTATTGCCTAATACGAGCTCTGTAGCGCTTTATACATAGCCGCGAAATTCAAAAGATAAAAAGGCGGAAGGGAGATATTTGCCAACCTACTATTATAGATAACGTCTGGGGATGGTTGGTTAGAAAGGTGTATGAGAGTGGTTATCAATATACCACTAAAACGAAACTAATCGACGACATAAGACACATTTGGTCAACCATTACACTAGTTTTTGTTAAAAAACTATAGGGTTCTGTCCCCAATAAAATTTATGAAGTTTTTTGTTAAAAAAGATGGCACCACCCATTTCTAATTTGGTTTAAAAATATTCCAATTCTAAATTAAAAATATTAAGTATAATTTTTCATATGAAATAAACGGAAAAAATGATATTAGCGTAGGGGGCGCTATCCTGATGACGCAATTTTCGTTTGCAAATTTGTGTACTGTTTTGGTTCTTAGTTCATTAACATTTTATAATGAATCGTATGTGTGCTTTTATAGATTATTTTGAGGCAAATTGTTTAAAGTGTGTTAGAAAAAAAATGTGTGGCTCTAACGCAAATACCAAAATATTTGGTATCAACCAAGCATGCTTGGGGAGGCGCTATCCTGATGACGCGCGGTATATACATACATACATACATATAACCTGGTGACGTATTAAACATGTTTTGTGAGGATTAATTATTAATTATACATAAATGGTAACTTGTAACAGCTAATTTCTACGTATTTAGAATTTAGCCTCAAAATAGGTAAGTAAGGCCGAGATAGCTCGTTTGAAGTCGAACATGTTATAATCTTGCAATTTCCAAGTATCAACGCAGAGAAATATTTTCAGATGTTTGCATTACTTGATATGCAAAACAAGTACGAATTCTATATTAGATATACATATGTATATCGGCAAACGGGAAGGTTTGCGCTATATTTTTGGGGCGAATAAGTAAATATTTATAACCAATTTGCGCATTGCTCAGTTCGGTAGTAAACCAGTCTTAGACTTAACTTCCTCAAGCCCATATTGGCGAATAATTGGTGGTGTGTTCAACGGTAATTTTCGCTTTAAAAAAATTATTCATTAGTCAGTCTTAAGATTAATGTAAATAGTAAATGTAATCAGTACTTTAACAACAATAAACTCAATATTGGATTTTTGACTTTATGTTTGATATTCAATGTGTTTAATAATTTAATGAAATAAAGAGAACATGTTTTCTGGACCACAATATGTCTTAATATTAAATCGGTGAAGATCTGCAAAAGGAGGCTAATGATTTCCGCACATCCGGTTGACTTTTCTCTATCTCTTGTAGACATGCCCACTAAATTGCATTAACATCATAAATTTCTCTTAGAGAATGAATTAGATAAATTATTTTTATATAAATATCTTGGGTAAGAAACTAGTATGAGTATGAGGTCACCAGGTGAGTTAACATTATTAAGTGTTATAGTTGTCCATTCACGTTTTTCTCGAATATTTCAATCATATGCAAACTGCGATAACGAAAGTAATCATTAGCATCGCTGAACGTATTTTCTCACCTGATGAAGTTTTAAAAGAATGTTCAAGAAAAGCTTCTTTTAATTAAGGTAATTACTATTTAAATCCATCTAAACCTACACATGTAAGATTCTGTGAGAAAAATCCAATCATACGATTAGTCAACCTGTTTTGTGAAGCGGAGGTGTTTGGGACCATTAAATAAAAATATTAAAGCATCCCAAGCTTAAGAAACTAAATGAATGCTATATAAAAAGAAAAAAATGTAAAGCTTTTGTAGTACAAGTATATGTATTCGTAAAGTAGTAATGAAAAGCTATTTTAGCAGCATCAAATAGCCGATGAAGAGTAGGGTGAATGCTTTTTACATAATTACTTTTGGTTTTCTGTATGTGAAACATCTGGTCTCTTGTGGAACACACAATTGGGCATATAATTTCTCATCAAAACAGATGACCACCGTCAGTCGGTGGAAGAGCATTACAAAAATTTACGACAATGAATCACCTTGTAGAAAAACTAGTACTTTGCCCAGATAAAGAGAATATATTCTTTATATATAACATTAACATTTCTGACACAAGTACGTTGACATTGTGTGCGTATATGTACTCGTACATATGTCTATATTTCATCTTTAAATATATTAACGTTGAATTATCGAAAATTTAATATGAGGTTTTTGAGACCAGCAAGGCTTTGGAAAGCGTTAGTGTAAAGATTTAAACTATTATTTAAAGTGCAAATGCCTATGCCGAGTGCTGCACCTGAATTAAGTTTCCACCGTCGGTTTCTCAATGTACAAGTATGATTCCAGTTCCACGTCCTACAGTATTCTAAGGCCTAATTTCAAATCTTTTATGCAATTAAGATTTGTGTTACTCTGTTACTCTCAATTTTTAACCCTAATGCGATCGTTACACAATCAAGAAATTTATTTCAAGTTGTAATACACTAACACTTTATTATCAATTTTACAATCAAGTTGTTAGGCAACTTCACTTAGTTTTGCAAACAAAATCCATGCAATTCAATGAAATATGAATATTTCATTTCATTGATGGTATTATATCAAGATAAAAGCATATAACCATTTTCTGCAGAAATAAAAATCTATTTATCTCAACAAACAGCTTAAAAATCATGTTTTATCGATTTTATACATATATACTCCAACGTTCTTTTGGTATAACATTTCTGCTCCATTTTCCATTTTTGAAGAACTTTAATTTGAGAACTATAATTCAATCTTAAATTGCATGCATTTTAGGTCGTAGTTTAGAATTTGAATCAGTTTTTCAAAGCTAGTTTTTGATGGTGCAACTGCTGCGTAACTTAATTTTGAAGATAAATCTGCACTTCTGAAAATATCGCTAAATCCCACAGATATTTTAAAAAAATACAAAAACGGGCAAAATCGAGAAATATTTGAAATACCTTAGCAAAATTAAGTGATCGTATAATATTTGGTGGATGGGGTCATACGTAGAAGTTCACGCAAGTGAAGAAAGTATCTGATTGCCATTCACTTGGGAGTGGCCAGGAACGATTCTTTTGCATATGACTCAAGAAGCTCACGACTTCCGGTTTTAGACCAAGTATCCTCTGGGTAGCCAACAGACATCCGTTTGAAGGCGAATCCCGCATCTGCGGTTGTGCGTAGGGTTTGGGACCCACCACTTAAAAAATGCATGCACCTGGAATGTCCGGACCCTTAATTGGGAAGGTGCCTCCTGTGTTTTAGACGTGCGTACGCTCCGTGGTCCCAACATCGACCTGGACCATTATCTAGTAGCAGCAAAGATACGCACTCGTCTTTGTGCAGCAAAAAACGCCCGTCAACAAACACAAGGAAGGTTCGACGTCGAAAAGCTGCAATCACAACCGACAGTCGTACTATTTTCTACTCGACTTGCACTCCAGCTCTCTGAGAGCACTCATCAGCATCACGATAAAAGGGATCTGTGGAACGGCAGCTCAAACTCATTGCATACCGCTGCAGCCGAAACAATTGGTCTTCGGCAACGACAAAAAACAAGTTGGTACGATGAGAATTGTCGTTCCGCAGTGGAGAGAAAACAGGCTGCCTACCTCGCAACGTTGCGATCGGCCACAATACGTTCGGGGTGGGATAGATATCTAGAACTGAAGAGGGAAGCGAGATGCATATGCACACTTAAAAATAAAGAGGCCGAAATGCGTGAGTATGAAAAGCTGGCCGACATGGGTAACGCTCGAAAATTTTATGAAAAGATGAGGCGATTTACAGAAGGTTTCAAGACCGGAGCATTATCATGTAGGGACCGAGGAGGTAATCTGGTAACGGATGTCCAGAGCATACTGGGATTATGGAGGGAACACTTCTCCGACCTGCTGAATGGCAGTGGAAGTACAACACCAGGAGATAACGAACCCGATCCCCCAATCGATGACGATGGAATAGATGTTCCATTACCCGCCCATGAAGAAATTCGAATACCTATTACACGCTTGAAGAACAACAAAACGAAAAACTGATAAGGTACATGCATCAGCTTCTTTGTAGAATATGGTCGGAAGAAAGCATGCCTGACGATTGGAATCTCAGTGTGCTCTGCCCAATCTAATAAAAGGGAGACCCCATAATCTGCGCCATTTACCGTGGGATAAGCCTCGTAAACATTTGCATACAAGGTCCTGTCAAGCATATTGTGTGAAAGACTAAAGCTAAATCCACCATTGACCTGATTTTCACCATGCGCCAAATCTTGGAGCTGCCTCTATGCCACGATGTCTTAACTTGGTATCCCCTCTAAGCTAATACGGTTATGTAAACTTACGTTGAGGAACACCAAAAGATCCGTCAGGATCGGGAAGAACCTCTCCGAGAAGTTCGATACTAAACAAGGTTTCAGACAAGAAGTCGCGCGACTTCTTCAATATATTGCTGGAAAAAATAATACGGGCTGCAGAGCTAAATAGAGAAGGTACAATCTTCTATAAGAGTGTACAGCTGCTGGCGTACGTCGATGATATTGATATCATCGGAAGCAACAACCGCGCCGTTAGTTCTGCTTTTCCCGCCTGGATAAGGAAGCGAATCGTATGACTCTGGTGGTGAATGAGGACAAGACGAAATATCTCCTGTCATCAAACAAACAGTCAGCGCACTCGCGTCTTGGCTCCCACGTCACTGTTGACAGTCTTAACTTTGAAGTTGTAGATAACTTCGAATACTTGGGAACCAGCATTATCAACACCAACAATGTCAACCTCGAAATCCAATGCAAAATCACTCTTGTCAACAGGTGCCTTTGAACTGAGTAGGCAATTGAAAAGTAAAGTCCTCTCTCAACGAACCAAAATCAAACAAGTCGCTTATTATTCCCGTCCTGATGTATGGCGCTGAAGCGTGAACGATGACAACATCCGATGAGACGACTCTTGGGATTTTCGAGAGAAAGGTTTTGCGCAAAATGTATGGTTCTCTAAACATTGGCAATGGTGAATACCGCACACAATGGAACGATGAGCTGTACGATTTATACGACGACCTTGGCATAGTTCAGCGAATAAAAAGACAGCGGCTACGCTGGCTAGGTCATGTTGTACGGATGGATGAAAACACTCCAGCTCTGAAAGAGTTCGATGCAGTACCCGCTGGAGGAAGCTGTAATCGCATAAAGCGGTTCCTACGCCAAATATATATATATATATATATATATAGTCTTGGATATACTGTAGATTGGTAGTGAAAATGAGGGAAATTGGGGCAATAATTACCCCAGGCCTCATATATATAATGGTTTTTGTTTTCTATTGGTCTTTGTTCGGAATATGTCGGTCAAATTGTGTGCACTCTAAATAAAATTAAATAAATAAATTGCGAGAGTATAAAATTTTCGGGTTCACGAGAACTTAGTTTATTTGTTATTAATAAGAAATCAATGTGATTTTCATTCTAAACATTTTTTTGGTAGGTGCTTCGATGCTCTTAAGCGGGATTCATTTAAGTGTATTCAGAAATGTTACACTTTTAGCAGTGACACTCAAGCGGGGATTACTGTATTTTAACATCAGTGCACTACACTAAATTAACGCGTATATTCAACAATACCTTTATAAATGTATAGACCTTTAATAGGAACATTAGTTTAATATATCCAATAAATTGTTAGATAATTTCAGCAGGTCACTATAGTCAATTGTAATAAAAAACTTCAATGAATTTAACTTTAACACAAGCAACCGTGATTAGTTCAATCGTGAAACTTTGATGCTTCTTTCACTGACTCAGTGCTTAGTATCAGAAAAGGCTTAGGGAAAATGTTCAAGTATAACTTACCATCTGTTGCATATGTATGTTTGTTTTGGTTTCATAAAAAATATTTCAAAGCATTGGAGCTTCGGCTAATAATGACTTGATGGCTGTCACCTAACCTTTATTGAGGGATTATAGGAAATATATTACCCTTTTCATTTAATACTTTTCTTGATTAAATAAATTCAATACGTTGTAAACTCATACAAACATATTTATGATAATATTATAGTATGTGCATGAGGAGACGCGGACAAATGGTTTTTTATTCAGAGTCTTAACTTTTTTTGGTTTCACCTTTACTTTGACAGTACAAATGAAAGAAGAATTGGCTTTCGTCGCTTACATACAGGTGTACACGTACTTATATATATTTTCAGGAAATCACTAATCGTCGGATAAAACTTACCCTCAGATAGGATTTAATTGCTGTTTCTGAGTATATCAAATCCTTCTTTCCTTATAACTCAATTTTGAATTCCATCTGATTCCTTCAATTTATAATGTATTCATAAGGAACCAATGAAGATAGCGGAATAAAACTTTACACAAATAGTGCGATCATCTCTGGCTTCACTTGTGAAAAAATTTTCGAAAACGGACTATATATAACTTTTCAAGGCCCCTGCTATCGAACATATTGAACTTAGCGCTTAAGGGTAAATTTTAACCGAAAATATGGGTAAATCTCCCAAATAATTTAATGTAATTCAGGGGAAATTGTTTTCTTCTAATAGTGTGTTTCTTTTCCAAAAATTATTAAAATCGGGTCATAACATCTCTTAGCTCCCATATACCTAATTATAGGTTTTTCAAAAATACCATCTCCTAGCTCCCATATAGGTTATAGGTTTTTTGTATATGTATCATATATGTATTGGTTCATATGTGAGATAGCTTAGCAAAATTAAGTGAGCGTATATTTGATATAGTGTACCTTGCTGGTGCAAATTAATGAAATCGGTTCAGGAATTACCTCAGCCCTCATATACAATAATGCACATTTTCGTTATTGTATTCAACTTTATGCCGAATTTATGGGTAAATTTGTGTGTTATCTTAATAAAATTTTTTCAATAAATTGGGCAAGTGTAACATGTTCGGTTGCACCCGAACTTAGCCTTTCCTTACTTGTTCTCATATACTTCTTTTATTTTATTATTAATTTTACATTCGTATCTTTATTTATGGCTCATCTTATTTGTGTTTTCTGTTCTCTTAGCAACTTTGTTGCGAGAGTATAATAAAACAAGTAAGGAAGGGCTAAATTCGGGTCTAACCGAACAACTTAACTTTAACTTTATTTATATTAATAATACACAATTTGAAACACATATACGTCATATATATTGTATAAAGTCCATTGAATGTTGGAAACCCTAATATTTGGTATATAGGAGTTAGGTGAAGTTATGACCCGATTTTACGCATTTTAAGCACGGAGATATATTATTAAAGAACGATATTCCCTCTGAATTTCTTCAAAATATCTGATAAAAAATTTTTCGATACAAAAAATTAGAAGCACTGAGGTCTTCATGTTCTATATATGGGATCTTTAAGACTTATGGTTCGATTTCGATGATATTTAAACAGCGATGCCACACTATAAATACAGTATTTGCAAAGTTCTGTTCCGATATTTTCACTAGTGCTTACTTTATAGATTGTAAGGTAAACGATTCAGATCGACTTCAAAGTTCTGGTATATGGTTGTGCACCGATTTAACCTATTTTTAAACCATATCATTGGAATGCCAGAGAAGTATTTCAAATCGAATTTCATTGAAATTGGTCGAGTAGTTTCTGAGGTATGGTTCTTAACCCATAAGTAGGCGAAGCCACACCTATTTAAAATTTTGTATACCGATTTCAGTGCAGCCCATCTGTACCATCTTTATAATGAAATTTGAGGTTTCTGCTATTTTCCCTTACTGAATTAAAGCATTTTTAGTAGTTTTCAATATAACCTTTGTATGGGAGGTAGGCGTGGTTATAATCCGATTTCCTCCATTTTTGGACTGTATAAGGTATCTAAAAGAAACGACCCTAGAGAGTTTCGTTGATATAGTTTACGAGATATGTACAAAAACCAAATATGCCCCTTCGTAGTGCGATCCGTTGTACGAAATTTTACTTTTTTCCAAGGAACATGTGTTCCAAGTTTCATTAATGATATCTCAATTTTTACTCAAGTAAAAGACATACATTCGGATTTCGACACCCTGATCATTTTGATATATATAACCCTATATCAAACTCGTTTAGTTTTATGACTTACAAACAACCGTTATGTGAACAAAACTATAATACTCTCTTAGCAACTTTTGTTGCGAGAGTATAAAAAATTATTCTGAAAAGTCGGAAAGTCGCAAGTGACAACAGAGAATTCAGAATTGCAAATGAACGATGACATCTACAATGAAACATTGGTGTTGATTGAAGATTTGTGTTTGATTATGAGTGGCAAACTATTGGCTGAAATTCATATGCCAGCGCCAAATCGTCAAACCATTATACCCCCACCTTAAGGGGGTATTCTGGTCTAGACGCATGAATTGTAGGCATTTTTTAAACTAAGATAAAAAAATGAAAAACATTTTTACTATCTATTTTTATATATGTTTTTTATTGACATTTTAATAATATAAAAAAAATTGCAAGAAAAACAAGTAAGGAAGGGCTAAGTTCGGGTGTAACCGAACATTTTATACTCTCGCAATTTATTTATTTAACTTTATTAATATTATATAATACACAATTTGACCCACATATTCGTCATATATATAAAGTCCATTGAAAGTTGGAAACCATAATATTAGGTTAGAAGTACCGAGGTCCTCATCTTCGATATATGAGGCCTTGAAAACCTATGGTCCGATTTTGGCGATTTTTAGAATGGGGCTGCCACACTATAAACATAGTATTTGTGCAAAGTTCTGCACCGATATCTTCACTAGTGCTTACTTTATATATTGTAAAGTAAACGATTCAGATCGTCTTCAAAGTTCTGGTATATAGGAAGTAGGCGTGGTTGTGAAGCGATTTGGCCTATTTTCACAACATATTATTGGGATGTAAGGAAACTATTACAAACCAAGTTTCATTGAAATCGGTCGAGTAGTTCATGAGATATGGTTTTTCACCCATAAGTGGGCGACGCCACACCCATTTTCCATTTTGTAAAAAAAGCTTCCATTTGCCTTTTATTATGTGAAATTTGGTGTTTCTGACGTTTTGCGTTAGTGAGTTAACCCACTTTTAGTAATTTTCAACCTAACCTTTGTATGGGAGGTGGGCGTGGATATTATCCGATTTCAACAATTTTCATGTGGTGTGGTGGGGTACGTAAGAGAATCGACTACAGAAAGTTTGGTTTATATATCTTTATTGGTTTGCGAACTATTTGTGGGCGGGGTCACGCCCACTTAAAAAAAAAAATTACATCCAAATGTGCCCCTCCCTAATGCGATCCTATGTTCGAAATTTTATTTTCATAACTTTATTTATGGCTTAGTTATGACACTGTATAGGTTTTCGGTTTTCGCCATTTTGTGGGCGTGGCAGTGGACCGATTTTGCCCATTTTTGAAAGCAACCTCCGCAGGGTGTCAAGGAATGTGTGTTCCAAGTTTTATTAAGATATCTTAATTTTTACTCAAGTTAGCGGTTGCACGGACAGACGGACGGACAGACGTCCGGATTTCAAATCCACTCGTCATCCTGATCATTTATGTATATATAACCCCATATCTAACTCTTATATTTCTTGGTGACACAAACAACCGTTATGTGAACAAAACTATGATACTCTGTGCAACAGGTTGCGAGAGTATAAAAACCAAAATTCGTCGAGATACGGGCCGGTTAGTAAGGATGTCGTTATCGGGTAATATACCACCTTAAAACACGTCCGTACTCTTTGAATGCACTTAGAAAACCGATTCTATGACTTGCTTTTCAATATAGTCCAATTTTAGTAGGAACTGAATGCAGGTTTATCGTGTAGTAAGAAGCCAGTTCCATTAATAGCTAATGGCATTCTTGTATCTATGTCTATGTATCTTAGAGGAATTCCTTATAGCGTTTCACACAGTCAAATTATTTGATCAATTAAAATTTAGATTGAGAAACCAGTTTTAGCTGTTATACATTTTTATACTTTTGCAACAAAAGTTGCTAAGAGAGTATTATAGTTTTGTTCACATAACGGTTATTTGTAAGTCATAAAACTAAACGAGTTAGATATAGGGTTATATTTATCAAAGTGATCAGGATGGCGAGACGATTTGAAATCTGGATACCTGCCTGTCCGTCCGTCCGTCAGTCCGTGCAACGGATAACTTGAGTAAAAATTGGAATATCTTAATGAACCTTGGTGCACATTTTCCTTGAGACCCTGAGAGGTTGGTATTCAAAATGGGCGAAATCGGACCATTGTCATGCCCACGCCTATAAAGAGTCACAACTAAGTCATAAATAAAGATATGAAAGTAAAATTTGGTACAGAGGATCCCATTAGGGTCTATATTTTGGGTGTGGTCTCGCCCTCAATAGATTTTTTAAATTTCTCGCAAACAAATAAAGCTATATAAACGAAACATTCTGCAGTTACTTTCCTTACGTACCCTATTATACACCATAAAAAAAGTAAAAAATCGGACAATAACCACGCCCATCTCCCATACACAGGTTAAGTTGAAGTGCGTTAACTCACTAACGGAAACATCAGAAACACTAAATTTTACAGAAGATGAAGTTTGAACAATTTGTTCAATTAAAAGAATCCCGTTTAAATGAAAATTTGTTCAGTTACAGGAATCACGCTTATTTCGACCATTTGGTGAATTACCACAAAAGTTAGTTTTTTTGTTCAAAATCTATCAAAAATTAAGTTTTTAATCTTTACTTTTCTTCTTCGTTCATTAACAACAAATATTTTTGGTTTGTAGATTTGGATGAACCAATAATTAATTATGATGCCCATGCCAAGAACCTTTTTTTGGACACTTCATGGAAGATGAGGTACCAAGCTAAGCTTTCGGAATTTGTAAATTTATATTTATCACAAAATACTGTTTAAATATGTATCAACCTCTTAAGCCCACCTAATCCATGCATATACTGCATACATACATATGTGCACTTAAGGTTTTTCAAATATTTGAATATTTATTACCATTATACGAAATAATGCAATAACAATTTTATGTACTAACATAGGTATCTATGAATCTATTTATGTACATATATGTATTTATTTGTTTATACAATTTATTATTAAAACAAGAAACAACGCTAACTTCGGCTGTACCGAAGCTAATATACCCTTCACAGGTGCATTTCTTTTAGTAACTATGTGTTTAATCAAATCTAAAGACATAAGAAAAAGTAAGTAAAAAAGAGAAAACATTTTACTAACCGATCTGAACAATTTTTTCGGAGATTAAATTATTTCTATGAGCAATAACTCACACCAAATTTCGTGAAGATATGTAGTAAAATGAGGAAGTTTTCCATACAAGCCCTTGATTCCGATCGTTCAGTTTGTATGGCAGTTATATGATATAGTGGTCCGATATCGGCAGTTCCGACAAATGAACTTGAAGAGAAAATAACATCTGGAAAATTTCAAAACGATATCTTAAAAACTGAAGGACTAGTTCGTATATATACAGACAGACAGACAGACGGACATGGCTAAATCGACTCAGTTCAACATACTGATAATTTATATATTTATATACTTTATAGGGCCTCCGACGCTTCCTTCTGGGTGTTTCAAACTTCGTGACAAACTTAATATACCCTGTTCAGGGTATCAAAATATACAGTGTTGATTAGAAGATTAGTTTTTTTAACAATATTTTTTGGTAGAATTAAAGGTTAGTTTCTAGCTCTCAAGAAAAAGCTCAAGAAATTATCGGTATTGTTTCTTTTGTATGAAATAGTAGTAAGCAGAAATTTTGATATTTCATATTGCACCGTGAATGTTAAACAATGGAAGAAGAAGAGTGTGAAAAATTCAAAACAAACAAAAAAGAGATTTATTTAAGCAAGAGTAATTGGTAAGTTACTTAAATTTATTTAAAAATATCGTAATTAACTATTTGTATTTATTTTTCAGGTGGTGCTCTTTAGTTTCTAGAATGGAAGACGATGAGTAAATTTTATACACTATTTCACCAAATTATAGTTTTTATACAAATATATTTTCTTATATTTTAGGCTAAATTTGATGATATTATTGAACTGTGGTGCTTTCATAACCATCATGGAATCTGGAATCATCAAAAAAAATCGCAGAAAAATGTGTCATTGGGTGAGCCCTTATCTCAAGGCAAGAAATGAGAAGGGGAGGTTTGTCACCGAATTCGAAAACTTGCGGAATGATCCAGCTCGTTTCGTTGAAAATTTCCGCATGCCGCCATGTATATTTAATGAGCTTTGGGAGATGCTGGAGCCACATCTGCTTCCAAAGCGAAATAGCAGACCAAAGGATTTCATCCCAGCTAAAGCCAAGTTTGCAATTTTACTAGAGTATGTTATGAAAATATATAATATACTATATTAGCACAAATAGGATTTGACTGCCTTCTTTTTTCAGGTACCTGGCTTCTGGAGATTTACAACGCCATATTGCCTCCTGCTATCGAATTAGTAAGCAGCATTTTGGAAGAATCGTGTCCGACGTGTGTAAGGCAATATGCTGCGTATTGAAAAATGAAATACCAGAGTGGACTGAACACTCGTTATTGGAGATATCTAATTGCTTCCGAACGCAATGGAATTTTCCGAACTGCGTCGGGGCTATCGATGGAAAACACATAGCTATCAAAGCCCCACCAAATTGTGTAGGCGTGTTTTATAATTACAAAGTAAGTAAATATGTCTGTATATGTATAGATTATAATACCCTCGTACGCTAGGGTATGAAAATGAGTAAAATCGGTTCAGGAATTACCTCAGCCCTCACATACTATATATGCCGATTTTCGTTATTCTATTGGGCTTTATGAAGAATATCTGGGTCAAATTGTGTGTTATCTCAATAAAATTACAAAAATTTATTGCGATAGTATAAAATGTTCGGTTGCACCCGAACTTAGACTTTCTTTACTTGTTATTAATATGCTTTTATTATAGGGATTCCATTCCATTGTGTTAATGGCTATATGTGATGCCAATTATAAATTCACATACTTGGATAATGGTGCTTACGGAAGTGAAGGAGACTCCAATATTATGAAGAATTCGAGTTTCGGTATCAGCATTCTTAATGACAGCTGCCAATTTCCGGCCAACGGCTTTATCGATGGCAAAAAAGTACCATATTTCATTGTAGGAGACGACGCATTTCCTCTGTGTAAACGTATACTGAAGCCTTATAATAGCAAAAACCTTTCCAAAGAGGAAAACAATTTCAATTATCGTTTAAGTAGAGCAAGACGGTGTATTGAAAACGCGTTTGGAATTTTAAGTGCAAAATGGCTTTGCCTGAGAAAGGTATTATTTTGTCATCCGGATCGTGCACAATCGATTGTTTCAGCATGCTGCTTACTACATAACTTCCTGATCAATAAATGTCGACCGGCTTATAATCCTCCTACCTTCTCTGGATTCGAAGGCATCGACGGGGTATGGGAATCAGGAGAATGAGAAACTATACAACAAGAAGGCCCTTTGAATGAATTAGGTGCCTACCGGGGGAGAGCATCAGATTATGGCAAATATGTACGAAATGTCATAAAAGATTATGTAAATTCTACATCTGGATCTGTTCCATGGCAAAATAATGCAACATTTCTTTGAACTTTCCAATATTCATGTTTATTTATAAAAAAATACTTACTACTTATTTTATGTATACCAATATATATGTTTTTTATTAAAAAATAAGTTTAATGTTTCTAAATTTCATGTTTATTTATTTCATAACTAATCATAAGGTAAAAGTGTATAAAAAGTTAATTGTTAGTTTTATTTCTGTTCCTTATTCTATTTTTTTGTTTTAAGTTCATTTACTTGCTGTAACAGCATACTGTTAAATTCCATACACATATCATCACCAACTGACCGTGGAAGCTTATTCAACAACCAGTCAAAACCAGCAAGGACTTGTGCATATGGTGAGTTCTTCTTTCCTGCTACCAAATCCTTTTGTTTCTTCAAGATGTTATTGAATCGACTCCATGCCTCATCATTTTGGCTTCCGCTAAATTTCCGCTTACTTGTGGTGGGTGTTGGATTCTGAAAAATGCAAAAACAAAAAATAAAACATTTTCATTTACATGCACATTATATACACATGATATACATTTACATAATCATATTGCGGAACATTTAACTCCTCCATATCCGCTCTATTTATGGGGGAAGATGAATCGAAATCTTTAAAAGCTGGACTTGTGAAAGTTCTGCGAAAACAATGCATAACTTCATGAAATTTTAAAATAATATTAAATTTACTTACTTTCGTTTCTGTGATACATTTGGCAAAAATGCCATTTCTTCAGCAAACTCCCAATCAACAGTATCTGAAAACAAAGGCTCCTCCAGCGTTTCTCCACCAGCGCTACCACTTTTGTGCTTACGGGCCACTTTGGCGTGATAGCGATAGCTCTCCCGTAAGCTAATCCACCCAGCTTTGCACTCACTAACTAATAAAAAATAAAAACAAGTTAAGATATTCATAAAATAAAAGTTTAATTTATATACACTGACCAGTTTTGCCAAGAGAATTGCTTATGTGGACCCAGGCCTGCTCCACAGCATTTTTATTTGAATGCAAAACGTTAGTAATGTCCCATATTCGGGGCCATTCTTCCACTTCTTTAATTAAGTTTTGTTTTTCACCTGCAGTGAAATGTCCAATTCGCTTTTGCCGCTTTGTTGTAGGTATTGAGTCTTCCATTTCTAATGTTTAAGCCAAAGAATATATAAAATTCAAATCAAATTCAAATAAAACCACAAATTTGCTTCTTCTTCTCGCTCAATTTACTTCAGAAATATATAGAAACTGTTATGTTTCTTCGCAAAACCAGTGTTGCCTATCCACAATTTATAAAATAAAAGAAGTAAATATACTTACTGAATTTCTTGAGAGCTGGATGTTGCCACAAGAAAATTTAATACAAGAAAACTTCTTGAGCTTTTCTTTAGTGTTTTTTTTGTATGGAGTTTTTGCTTTTCTTGAGAGCTGGAAACTAACCTTAACCGGGGAAATTTAAAAGGAAAATGATTTTTGATGACATATATTTTGAACCAACTAAGCGAGAAAATCAATTAACCGAGTCCAATTATCCGAAAAAATTTACATGTGCTTTCATAAGCTATATTTTTTGCCCGATAACACCGTTCAATTAAACGGGGAAACCAATTAACCATAGGGTCAATTAAACGAAAAGTACTGTAATATATAAATGATTTGTTGCTCGTTTGTGCCGCAAAAAAAACGAGAACGGCTAAACCGATCTGGCTAATTAGGGTGCCAAAGCATACGTGTTCCAAGTTTCGTTAAGATAAATTTTTACTCAAGTTATCCGTTGCACAGACGGACGGACAGACATCCGGATTTCGACTCGTCTCGTCATCCTGATAATTTTGATATATGGGAGATTCTACGATAAGAGGTTTCAATTGCATAGAGAAAACGGCCAAAGAAAAACTTTGGATTTTTTTCAGGAAACCTCTATATTATGATTTTTGTCCCTTTTAGTTATCTTCTCACGTAAGGGCAAGTCACTTAATACATATTTTATTACTTTTTCGACGACCAGGGTAAATACATCAGCCAGGGGAGAGACGTAAAGTATATGGTAGATAATTATTTTACCAAAAGCAAAAAATTAATTTATAATAGTTTTACAAATTAAAGGTACTCTCTTTCCTAGATGAATAAAATTAAAATAACAAATCAATAAATTCACTATTTTCCCTAAATAAACGAAACAAATATTAAATATAAAATCTTAAGATCTTTCAAAAACATTTCTGACTTTTTAAAGACGTAATATATCCTCTGCTGTCAAAAGAAGATTTGGCATGGGGAGAGTCTGGCCAACCTGACCTTTTTTATATATACATACACTAGCAGACCCGGCCACACGTTGTTGTGGCTAAGGTATACATTAAATTAAGTTGGTCCAATCTTGGCTTCGGCGACGATATTGATTACTCGAGGTCGATTTATGTTACGCAGCATGGTGACAACTCACACTACTTTTAATTGCAAGGTGAGTGGTGACAGTACAGGCAATTTTAAATAGTTTGGGATAATTGACTACGTCATCCTGGTTTGTAGCTGTGTCAACTCTCCTGGACCGAAATTCTAAATTGTCGCATTAAAATCATCGATATCTTTGTTTTTTTTACCACCAATATAGGTCATTTAATCAGTCATTTATGGTTATCATATTGAGATTTCATGTCAGGAAAACTTCTCTTTCGAGTTAATGAAGTGACAGAAATATGTTCGAAATGCTATTAATCCATCGAGGTGTCAACTGCGACCCTACCATTTCCAACTGCTTCTACAATCGCAATTTGATATTGTTGCAAAAACACTCATATGTTAGTTGTTAATTAGCGATACTTTATGTGTCGCCACAAATTAAATGACTTTAGGCATGCGATTAGCCCGTCAGAAACAGTTGATCCAGGAATAATTGGAAGAGTCTGGCGTAAATCACCCGTTAACAGAATCCTGGCTCCACCAAAAACGTTCATCGACAATCAAAATCTTTTAAAGTCCTGTGCAGTACCTCCAGCGACTTCTTGAATATTTGGAAAATCTTCGTTATAGCGCTATTTTTGGGGATTTTGCCGACTGGTGTTTCGTTCATTTGCAATTTAGGAGTAATTTCAAGGCCGAATGTGCCGTTTGTTTGCTTACTAACAGGTGCCTATTCCCGTTAACCTTGGAAACCTAGGAACCTTGGTGAAAATGAGTGAAATTGGTTCTGGAATTACATCAGCCCTCATATACTATATATGATGATTTTCTATTGGACTTTATGCCGAATATATAGGTCATATTGTGTGTTATCTTAATAAAATTACATCAATAAATTGCGAGAGTGTAAAATGTTCGGTTGGACGTGAACTTAGCCTTTCCTTATTTTTTACAAATTGTTTTCGGCTATCGACACAACCTTATACAATTGAACAATAACAAAAATATTTTAACAAAGCAACAATGACAACCTTCAAAATATTATTTTTTTGTTTTCTCTTTTTATATTTTCCTTGTCAACTCGAATAAAATTCTCTTATTGATATCTTCCTCGCAATTTTTCCACATTTACTCACTTTCTAATCTTTTTCTGGCCTTCCACGAATATTTCAAGACTAAAATTAGCCAGATTGGTTTGAACTTCAACAACCAATAACTTACCGATTTTAGAAAATTTTTAAAATTCTTCGCGGAAAGTTAAAAAAATTTAGGGGTGTACCACCCTTAACATTTAGGAGGATGAAAAATATATGTTGTCCGATTCTCCACCCTAGCCGATATGCACGCTAAGATTCACGAAAATCGGTCGAGCGGTTTCAGAGTAGTTCAATAACGTACACCGTGACACGAGAATTTTATATACATATTAGATATATGTATGTATATATATTTGACGTATGCACCGCTTATGCGAATATAGGCGAATCTATGAACGCGCTAGTCATCTCACCTTTTTGCTGTTTGGCGCGAATTGGAAATACCAATAGAAACCAGTTCACTTTTAACCTGGTTTTTCCTACGGAATGGAGGGGTTTCTGTTCCTCTGCTTCCACCAGCGGGTACTGCATCGAACACTTTCCAAGCAGAAGCGCTTTCGAACAACATGACGTAGCCTCTGTATTTTTATTGGCTGAACTACATATGTCAGTGTCGTCGTCGCCCTGGTCTCTAACTTTCTCCCCTGGCAGTTATTTTGCCAGGGGAAATACGGCAGGAGAGAGACGTTTTCATGAAAAATTTAATTGCTTTAATTGACTGAATTATTTGTTAGGTTAACTATAATTTAATTATCACAGTATTAGGAACTTAGGACCATAAAGGCAAATAAATTAAATTAATAGTATACGTTATATGAATTGCTAGGGGAGAGACAAAATCAGTTTTCGAATCCAGTACACCGCATGATCGGGGCGCAATAACTAAAAAACTACAGCGCTCAAACGAATTGCGCGATTAGTATTGTTAACTTCAGGCTGAAATGAGCAAATGAACACTTTTTTCAATGCGATCGTCTTTGAATTTATGTCGTACAAGCGGAACAAAATTTGGCAGGATAGATACATAAAAAAATCGGGACAAAAGTTAATTTTAACAAGTAAGGAAAGGCTAAGTCGGGTGCAACCGAACATTTTATACTCTCGCAATTTATTGATATATGTATTTTTATTAAGATAACACACAATTTGACCCAATTTGAAAATCCTATAATTAGATATATGAGAGCTAGGGGAAGTTACACTATTAGAAGAAAAATATTTCCTCTAAATTAAATTAAGATACCTGAGAGATTTACCGAAATTTTCGGTGAAAAATTACCATGGGGCACTGAATTCTTCATATTCAATATTCGGGGCTTTAAAAAGTTATTGTCCGATTTCGACAATTTTTTCACAAATTATGCCACAGATTATATGCAGTATTTGTGAAAAGTTTTATTTCGCTATATTCCTTATGTATATATTATAAAGTGAAGGAATAAGATGGAGTTCAAAATTGAGTTACTTGGGAAGTTGTCGTGGTTGTGAACCGCTTTCATCCATTTTCCACTCGTGTCATCAGTGTGTCAAGAAAATATTATGTACCGAATTTTAATGAAATCTGTTAAGTAGTTCCTGAGATATGGTTTTGACCCATAAGTGGGCGATGCCACGCCCATTTTCCATTTTGTAAAAAGATCTGTGTGCAGCTTCTTTCTGCTATTTCTTCTGTAAAATTTAGTGTTTCTGACGTTTTTCGTTAGTGAGTTAACTCACTTTTAGTAATTTTCAACCTAACCTTTGTATGGGAGGTGGGCGTGGTTATTATCCGATTATTCTTTCATTTTTGGACTGTCTTAAGAAGTGGCTAACAAAAACGACTGCAGAAAGTTTGGTTTATATAGCTCTATTTGTTTCCGAGTTATATACAAAAAACCTATTTGGGGGCGGAGCCACGCCCACTTCCCAAAAAAAAATACATCCAAATATGACCCTTCCTAGGGCGATCCTTTGTTCCAAATTTTACTTTTATAACTTTTTTTATGGCTTAGTTATGACACTTTATGTGTTTTTGGTTTTCGCCATTATGTGGGCGTGGCAGTGTTCCGATTTTGCCCATTTTCGAAAGCAACCCTCTCACGGTCCCAAGGAACGTGTGTTCCAAGTTTCATCAAGATATCTCAATTTTTACTCAAGTTATCCGTTGCACGGACGGACGGACAGACAGACATTCGGATATTGACTCGTCTCGCCACCCTGATCATTTTGATATATATAACCCTATATCTAACTCGTTTAGTTTTATGTCTTACAAACAACCGTTATGTGAACAAAACTATAATACTCTCTTAGCAACTTTTTTGCGAGAGAATAATAATTATATGAAATAAACAAAACAGTTTTGTTATTTATTTAACAATACATAATTTTAATTACTTTACTTCCGATTGAACTTAGTTTTGGTTTAGCATCTCATACAAAAAATATATGTATTGTCCGAAAGTTAAATAAGAAGTAGCAACGGGACAAGCCAGGGGAGAGACTTTTTTAGACTTTGTAAGGAATTCCAGAAAAAAATGTTTTAATTATGCAGTAAATTGTACTGTTATTTAATGCACTACATTAATATGATGTGATTCATTTAAAAAAATAGCAACATTAAGAACAAAAACAATACTTTAAGCTGATCGCCGCACAAGTTACCTCTTATTGTAGAATCACTCATATATAACCCTATATCCAACTAGTTTAGTTTTATGACTTAGAAACAACCGTTATGTGAACAAAACTATAATACTCTCTTAGCAACTTTTGTTGCGAGAGTATAAAATGTGCTGAATTGGTATACGTATGACATTAAAGAGAGTGTTAAAATATGAATTAAATCGATCTGGTTATGTCAAATTCTATCCATTTTAAATCACAAAATTATCCGGTTGATTTTATAATCCATAATAAATAAGCAGACATATAAATGATTTAAAAGTAGTTTCGGACATTTTGGCATTTATCATGCTTTAAACACAAATACGGAGAACAAACTAAGTTGCAAAACCGCAGAAAATATATTTTCTATGTTATATATTAAAAATTGAATTAGGAATAGGGAAATGACAAATGGCAAATGGCGTCATAAATTGCAAGAATCGTAAGCATTTTCAACTTTCCTTCATCCATGTACATAGTAGATAGGCGCTTGATGCAAAGCTAGCTATCTTTCAAATTGTCGCTGTGAGTAGAGATATGTATACATTTTGTATGTAGTTTTATTAGCCAAATTTATTTGATGTTTATCTACTTGGATGTTACACATGATCTTGGCGATGAGGCAAAGTAATTGTAATTGACAGTGGTACCGGGACTAGACCACGGTTTAACCGTTTTCTTCACCATATTGGTTAATATTTGAGATATCTTTGCACAATTAAGTGACACTATAGTCTTGGACATAATATAATATGTGTAGCTTGTGAAATCGGTACAGAAATAAATTTCGAGAGAGAGTTTCTCATCTGCACTAAAACTTGTTAGATAGTTTTTGCGAATAAGTTCCTAAAAACAATTTCTTGACAAATACACATCCGTATGGTGTCCGATTTCTCCTAAGGATTTCGTAATTTTGGTTCGAACTTTCAAAATATTAATGTTCTGCTAGTTAAGCGGAGCTACTTTTTTGGAATGAGATTTCAGCTCAGAAACCACTTAGAATTTCGGCCTTTGATTACTCGTGCATGTAGTTGTAAAATGAAAATGACAGAGGGGTTATGAACACCACTTAACCTCAAAATAACAGACAGTTTCAATATTTTTTACAAAAGTTGAGACAGTCCAATTCGTACTCTGAAATTGGAGCACTCAATTAGGAATGTGCATCGGTATATCCATCAATGCAGGAAGAAATGCAGCACATGTGAATGGCAACACTTCAATTTAGCTGTACACATTTTTTGGTTGATATTTGCAAAAGGAGATTAATTGATCTCTGAAAGAGCATTCCACTAGCATAGGACATCGGTGAAGGAAAGACTCGAACAGAGGTTTCTAATGTTGATACATACAGTTGCGAGCACTGAAATAGTAGTGCCTATTGGCAAAGAGAATTTTGCTTTAAATTTTTTATACTCTCGCAACCTGTTGCACAGAGTATCATAGTTTTGTTCACATAACGGTTGTTTGTGTCACCAAGAAATATAAGAGTTAGATATGGGGTTATATATACATAAATGATCAGGATGACGAGTAGATTTGAAATCCGGATGTCTGTCCGTCTGTCCGTCTGTCCGTGCAAGCGATAACTTGAGTAAAAATTAAGATATCTTAATGAAAGTTGGAACACATGTTCCTTGGCATCCTGAGGAGGTTGCTTTCGAAAATGGGCAAAATCGGTTCACTGCCACGCCCACAAAATGGAGGAAACCGAAAACCTTTACAGTGTCATAACTAAGTCATAAATAAAGTTATGAAAATGAAATTTGGAACATAGGATCCCATTAGGGAGGGGCACATTTGGATGTAATTTTTTTGGAAAAGTGGGCGTGACCCCGACCTCAAATAAGTTTTTTGTATATAACTCGCAAACCAATAAAGCTATATAAGCCAAACTTTCTGCAGTCGTTTTCTTTAGCCATTTCCTTATACAGTCCAAAAATGAAAGAAATCGGATAATAACCACGCCCACCTCCCATACAAAGGTTAGGTTGAAAATTACTAAAAGTGGGTTAACTCCCTAACGAAAAACGTCAGAAACACCAAATTTTACATAAGAAATGGCAGAAGAAAGCTGCACTGAGATTTTTTTACAAAATGGAAAATGGGCGTGGCGTCGCCCACTTATGGGTCAAAAACCATATCTCAAAAACTATTCGACCGATTTCAATGAAATTCGGTATATAACACTTTCTTGACACCCTGATGACACGGGTGGAATATGGGCGAAATCGGTTCACAACTACGTCTACTTCCGATATAACCCAATTTTGAATTCCATCTGATTCGTTCACTTTATAATGTATTCATAAGGAACCAATGAAGCTAGCGGAATAAAACTTTACACAAATACTGTATTTGAGCTGTGACATCACTTGTGGAAAAATTGTCAAAATCGGACCATGACTTTTCAAGGCCCCTGATATCAAGCATGAAGAACTCAGTGAATAAGGTTAATTTTTCACCGAAAATATAGGTAAATCCCTCAGATATTTTAATGTAATTCATTCCCTCTGAATTTTTTTCTTATAACAGTTTCTCTCTGTACCTGAAATGGTAAAAATCGGGTCATAATTTCCCCCAGATCCTATATACCTAATTATAAGTAATATTAAATTAAGTGATCGTATAGTCTTCGATACATTGTATCTTGGTGGTGAAAACGAGTGAAATCGGTTTAGGAATTACCTCAGTCCCCATATACTATTTATAATGGTTTTCGTTATTCTATTGAACTTTATGCCGAATATATGGGTCGAATTGTGTTGTCTTTATAAAATTACATCAATAAATTGCGAGAGTATAAAATGTTCGGTTACACCCGAACTTAGCCCTTCCTTACTTGTTTTCTTTTATGATATTGCCGCCGTCCATTATTATTGTTATATCCTCTGAGATTTAACGGCCTTGTTATACAAAACAACAAGTATGAAACACTTACATTACATTACTATTTTACAGTTAATTATATAAAGATATCTGTTTTTTTGAGCGAGAAATATAATAGTAGTGAAAGGTGAGCTAATCCAAAAATATTTTTACTATAAAATATTTATTTTTATGATACAAAAAGTGAGTTTCCTGTTCTTTTATTTCTTATTCAATGAAAAATTAAAAAACATGTGACTGTACATCTTTTTGTGGGCCGCGGGAAGCACTGTGGTGAAGAAAAATGATAATGAGGATACAGTCTCTCATAAACGCCGGTGAAACCTACAAAGAAGTGGGGTAGGGTGTTCAGCCAAAATGATTCGCAATGCAATTATTTATAAGAAACAAGTAAGGAAGGGCTAAGTTAGGGTGTAACCGAACATTTTATACTCTCGCAATTTATTTATTTAACTTTATTAATATTATATAATACATAATTTGATCCACATATTCGTCATTTATATTGTATAAAATCCATTGAAAGTTGGAAACCATAATATTAGGTTAGAAGTACCGAGGTTCGATATATGGGGCCTTGACAACCTATGGTCCGATTTCGGTGATTTTTAGAATGGGGCTGCTATAAACGTAGTATTTGTGCAAATTTCTGCATCGATATCTTTACTAGTGCTTACTTTATATATTGTAAAGTAAACGATTCAGATCGTCTTCAAAGTTCTGGTATATAGGAAGTAGGCGTGGTTGTGAAGCGATTTGGTCTATTTTCACAACATATCATTGGGATGTAAGGAAACTATTACAAACCAAGTTTCATTGAAATCGGTCGAGTAGTTCCTGAGATATGGTTTTTGACCCATAAGTGAGCGACGCCACGCCCATTTTCCATTTTGTAAAAAATCTGCGTGTAGCTTCTATCTGCCATTTCCTAGTGTTTCTGACGTTCTTGGTTAGTGAGCTAACCCACTTTTAGTAATTTTCAACCTAACTTTTGTATGGGAGGTGGGCGTGGTTATTATCCGATTTCTTTCATTTTTGGACTGTATTAGGAAGTGGCTAAAGAAGACGACCGCAGAAAGTTTGGTTTATATAGCTCTATTGGTTTGCGAGATATATACAAAAAACCTATTTGGGGGCGGGGCCACGCCCACTTCCCCAAAAGAATTACATCCAAATATGTCTCTTCATAGTGTGATCCTTCATACCAAATTTTATTTCCATAGCTTTATTTATGGCTTAGTTATGGCACTTTATGTGTTTTTGGTTTTCGCCATTTTGTGGGCGTGGCAGTGGACAAAACTATAATACTCTCGTAGCAACTTTGTTGCGAGAGTATAAAAATACGAAAAATGGGGGGCAAGGCGGATTATTTCTCAGCAGTGTCTACGAAAAGTCGAAAGATGCGCTAAAACTTGACTTACAATGTCAGCTGTGGAGATTTGGGACCTACTGAACCTGCCCTGCGGTGTTCATGCAGTGAGAAAACTTCTACGTGAACATAATTTATATACTCAAAGTCATCTACAAATACTCTTATTAAAAAAATCATGTAGGACGACGTCTTAAATTTTACCAAAGGACACCTAACTTGACCGATTGAGAAATGGCGCAACATCTTGTGGACCGACGACTCGAAAGTGGTTCAATAAGGCGGAAAAGGTTACCATTAGTATGTAAGACTCATGCCAATGATCTCAATCTCATTGAAAACCTTTTCACAGACGTAAAGAAAGTTGTGTGGAATGATAAACCCAAAAACAACAACGAATTGTGGACCGTAGTGCAGCAAGCATGGATAACATACCACTTAAAAGATTCCCGGGGTCTCGTAGGTTCTATGAAGAGGTGTTGTATAGCTTTTATCAAAAATCGTGGTCATGCTACCAAGTGCTGTTTTATTTCTATTACTTCACTACTATTTTACTGCTCTCTATAATTTTCTCACATAAACACATCAAATCAAAATATTTTATTATATTTAATAAACATAGCCTTGAAAATATAATCCACTTTTACTACTCGCAGCTGTATATGTATGTGAATGTCGTGAAAAATGTCCTTTGCTTCTACATATATATGCGATGTTTGTTGGAATGATGACAATTTAATTTTTGAATACCTGTCTGTTAGTTGGGACAAATAAAAAAGTATCTTTGAGGTATTAAAGATATTTTTGTGTTGAATATTAAATACAGTTAATAACAAGAACTAAAGTTCGAGTCTTATTTTCACACTCAAATATAACACTGCACCATTCACATTAAATATAACAAAACGACCTGGAACTTACAGAAATTTAAATATTCTATTCAGTAAAAGTTATACAATTGGATATGTTGAAGGATTTTTCCCATAAAATCAACACAAAAACTATATTGTGTATTAATATATAAACATATGTATGCCGTTTGTAAATAAATCTTCACACGCTTGACCTCAAATCGCTGTGGCTTTGTTTGCTTTATAGCACTTATTGGATGATTTATTTCCTACTCCAAGGAGTAATCAATACTTCAATTTATCCTCACCCACAGGCGATTCCCTCTAATGCCAATGTCAACAATCCGCTATCCCACTCCACACCCACGCAATTGTTGGTGACCGCTACATAACGGATGCGTGGCAACTGTGCTGAAACAGATAAGGGCGAAGTGTTTTCGACACGAAAAACGCACAATAGCATACGTTTGGGCAGCCCTAACCTATTTCATTGACTACTAATTGCTGTTAAATCCACATTCGCTTACTCACGTATTTGAATATTTAATAGATAATTCGGGTTCTAAAATATGCGATCTAGTAGTTGAGAAGTTATTATCACTGTTAAAATAACGCAAACATATAAAGTAAGTGAGTTTGGGAAGAAAAGTCAGGAAAATTCGACCAAAAAGTTGCGTATTGTACCTTAAAAAATGAAATTGATATGGCGCTAATGTATAACCAAAACTGTTTATATAAAGGTGGTCTTACCTCGTCAACGGAGAAGCGAATACTAAAACATTTGTTATATGGCCTAAATACTGAATTCTGGTTCACTTTGATTATCACTCTTGCTGAGAGAAATGATAAATGGATTTGAGCATGCGCTGTCCGTTATAATCACGCCGATAACGCAGTTCATCACATTACTCTTATATTGTTAGCTCCGTCATCCAGAAGAGAATATATTTTTTCATCCGTAAAAACATACATAAGTACTTTAGAGGAACGCCATCAATCTTATTTTTATAACTACCACCAATTTCTGTAATTGATGTCAATCACAATATGTTACGATGAATTGATGTTAGTTTCTTGCTCGATGATGTCGAAAATGCCACTTACAATTTCGCAATAGATGAAACACATACACATTATATTCGCAATTGCCAACAAGGAATTATTGTCAAAATGTTGTATTAAATAATATTGCATATGTATTTAATTGACGAAATTTTATTTTTTTATCAAATATTTTGGAGTTAGAGTTGGTTTTTAGTTTATTAAAACATAATATGATA
Organism: Zeugodacus cucurbitae; assembly: GCF_028554725.1. Classification (NCBI taxonomy): domain Eukaryota; kingdom Metazoa; phylum Arthropoda; class Insecta; order Diptera; family Tephritidae; genus Zeugodacus; species Zeugodacus cucurbitae. The sequence continues at coordinate 27,731,226 of NC_071669.1, forward strand.
TGAAAGACAGTAGAACTTCCATAACTGGAAGTTTTTTTGTGGATTATGGTGATTAGAGTTAAGGAAGTCTCAAGCTCGACCGTACCATCTTCAGTGTAAAATCTAACTCTTCTGACGTTTTCTTCCTTAACCAATTTTTTAGACGTGTGATTTTAAATTTTTCTTATTCTACTCTGCCCAATCCACCATAAGGGAGACCCCAAAATCTGTGCCAGTTACCGTGGGACAAGCCTCCTTAACATTGCTTATAAGGTTCTATCGAGCGTACTGTGTGAAATACTAAAGTCCACCGTCAACAAACTGATTGAACCTTTTTTTAGAACTGGAAAATCTACAACTTTACCATGCGCTAAATCTTGGAAAATACCCGTGTAAGGAGGAGTTAAAGGAGTTGCTTCTACGCCGCGATGTCCGAATTTAGTATCACTGCAAAACTAATACGGCTGTGTAAGCAGACGTTGAGCAACACCAAAAGCTCCGTCAGGATCGGGAAAGACAAGATGACCCACTATCGTGTGACTTCTTTAACCTGATGCTGGAAAAAATAATACGAGCTGCAGAGCTAAATAGAGAAGGTACAATCTTCTATAAGAGTGTACAGAAGCGTATGGGTCTGGTGGTGAATGAGGACAAGTCGAAATATCTCCTGACAATTGAAAAGTAAAGTCCTCTCTCGACGAAAAAAGCCAAACTCTATAAGTGTTCGATGCAGTACCCGCTGGTGGAAGCCGAGAAAGAGGGAGACCTCCACTCCGTCGGAACGACCAGGTGGAGAAGGACCTGGCTTCACTTGGTATCACCAATTGGTGCCAAACTGCCAAAAGGAGAAATGCGTGGCGCGCTGTTGTAGACTGCTCTGACCGCAGTAACAAAAGTAGGAGAGTTTCCCCTATTGCAAATGAAAAAGTCCTCACTATTGATAAAGTCAAATACTGACTCACGTAGATATCAGTGCATCCCGTGGTCATCACCAGTTTATGGCTCCTCGCCCTTAATCTAGAGACACGGCTACTGCTCAGCCACGGTCCCTGGATAAGGACGATATCGGTTTGGTCTGTTCCCTGACAAAACAAAAGGTTTGCGAAGACCTCCTTAGTATATTGAAAATTATTCTGAAGGATCTTCATCCTCCAGACTCTTCTCCAACTGTGCGAGTTCCTCACTATCCATGCTTTCCAGCCGATTCTCTTCTAAAAGCTTACCAAGATTGAGAACGGATCCATCGTCACAGATACATCACCGCCGTCACTAAGAACCTTCCTTGCCCACTCCTGCGAACTAGCATGCTGAGCAGATTCCTTTTTATACACTGAACAGACAGGGTATATTAAGTTTGTCACGATGTTTTTAACAACCAGAAGGAAGCGTCGGAGACCCTATAAAGTATATAGGGTATATAAATGATCAGTATGTTGAACTGAGTCGATTTAGCCATGTCCGTTTGTCTGTCCGTCTGTATATATCGAACTAGTCCTTCAGTTTTTAAGATATCGTTTTGAAAATTTGCAGATGTTATTTTCTCTCCAAGAAGCTGCTCATTTGTCGGAACTGCCGATATCGGACCACTATAGCATATAGCTGCCATACGATCGGAATCAAGGGCTTGTATGGAAAACTTCCGCATTTTACTACATATCTTCACGAAATTTGGTGTGAGTTATTGTTCATAGAAATAGTTTAATCTCCGGAAAAATTGTTCAGATCGGTTCACTATAGCATATTAGCATATAGCTGCCATACAAACTGAACGATCGGAATCAATGGCTTGTATGGAAAACTTCCGCATTTTACTACATATCTTCACGAAAGTTGGTGTGAGTTATTGTTCATAGAAATAATTTAATCTCCGAAAAAATTATTCAGATCGGTCACTGTAGCATATAGCTGCCATACAAACCGAACGATCGGAATCAATGGCTTGTATGGAAAATTTTAGCATTTGACGTGGTATCTTCACGAAATTTGACATGGATTACTGCTTAAGGTAATAATATAATCTCCGAAAAAATTGTTCAGATCGGTTAACTATGTATATGTTATTAATTGATAGATAGGAACAAAGGAAAACAAAGTTGGAAGGTGTAACCAGATAAAACACAGGAAGGACTATAAATATAGGATTCTAAAAAAAAAAATGTATAAAAAAGGGTGTAAACACAACGGATTACTTCAGTTTACGCATGCAGCTATAGCAGATAGATAGGAACAAAAGAAAACCTAGATAGAAAACAAAGTTGGAAGGTGTAACCAGATAAAACATAGGAAGGACTTTAAATATAGGATTCTAAAAAAAATTTATAAAAAAGGGCGTAAACACAACGGATTACTTCAGTTTACGCATGCTGCTTAAACTTTCAACAACACTTTCAAATTTATCGAAAAAAATCCTTTTTTAAAAAATGTCTATTATTTTTATACTCTCGCAACAAAAGTTGCTAAAGAGAGTATTATAGTTTTGTTCACCTAACGGTTGTTTGTAAGTCATAAAACTAAACGAGTTAGATATAGGGTTATATATATCAAAATGATCAGGGCGACGAGACGAGTCAAAATCCGAATGTCTGTCTGTCCTCCGTCCGTCCGTGCAACGGATAACTGGAGTAAAAATTTAGATATCTTGATGAAACTTGGAACACACGTTCCTTGGGACCGTGAGAGGGTTGCTTTCGAAAATGGGCAAAATCGGACCACTGCCATGCCCACAAAATGGCGAAAACCGAAAACACACAAAGTGTCATACCTAAGCCATAAAAAAAGTTATAAAAGTAAAATTTGGAATAGAGGATCGCACTAGGAAGGGGCATATTTGGATGTAATTTTTTTGGGAAAGTGGGCGTGGCCCCGCCCCCAAAATCGGTTATTTGTACATAACTCGCAAACCAATAGAGCTATATAAACCAAACTTTCTGCAGTCAGTTCTCTTACGTACCCCACCACACACCATGAAAATAGTTGAAATCGGATAATAACCACGCCCACCTCCCATACAAAGGTTTGGTTGAAACTTACTTAAAGTGAGTTAACTCTGTAACGAAAAACGCCAGAAACACTAAATTTCACATAAGAAATGGCAGATAGAAGCTGCACTCAGATTTTTTTACAAAATGGAAAATGGGCGTGGCATCGCCCACTTATGGGTCAAAAACCATATCTCAGGAACTACTCGACCGATTTCAATGAAACTTGGTTTGTAATAGTTTTCTTACATCCCAATGATATGTTGTGAAAATAGGCCAAATCGCTTCACAACCACGCATACTTCCTATATACCAGAACTTTGAAGACGATCTGAATCGTTAACTTTACAATATATAAAGGTAGCACAAGTGAAGATATCGGTGTAGAACTTTCCACAAATACTACCTTTATAGTGTGGAAGCCACATTCTAAAAATCGCCGAAATCGGACCATAGGTTTTCAAGGCCCCATGTATCGAACATGAGGACCTCGGTACTTCTAACCTAATATTAGGGTTTCCAACTTTCAATTGACTTTATACAACATATATGATGAATATGTGGGTCAAATTGTGTATTATATAATAAATATAAAGTTAAATAAATTAATTGCGAGAGTATAAAATGTTCGGTTACACCCGAACTTAGCCTTTCCTTACTTGTTTTAAATATATTATTATTTATTTGTTATTCACTATTTTTTAACTCTTAATTTTTTGTATATTTTTTATTGGTATAAATATTTTATATTAATTTATAAAAATGGCAAGAGTATCTAGGCAGTCGCAGGAACAAAGACGTCGGAATGCTTTGAATCGAAGCCGACAACAATATAGCCAAAATTTGGAAATAAATCGGCTGAGGAACGCCGACTATATTGCACAATTACGCAGTTCAAATTTGGAGTTCCGTAATGAAGAGAGAATCCGGGACAGTTCTGCACGTTCCAATAGACAACAAAACCTGCTTTACAAAGCAGCGGAGCAGGAACGCAACACCGCGGAACATTTAAATAGGCGTTTGAATCCGGAGTATAGAGCTCAGGGGCAGGAGCGCGACACAATAGAACGTTCTGTACGACGCCAGAATCCAATAACTAGAGAAGAAGAAAGGCAACGAGATACTGCATTGAGGAGAAGTCGGCGAGAAGATCTAATAAGAAGACGTCGTGAACAAATTTTAAATTCTTCTCAAAGGAGAGTGACACGCCAGCAAACCAGGCAACAACTTGCAAACGAGCAGGAATCATGGTTGGAAAGAGTACGATTCTATAGGTTAGATCCAGCAAATCGTCAGTTGGAGAGCGAAAGGCAAGCCAGGAGGAATATCAGAAGACGTCGTGAACTTTCTCCTGATGCACTGCTAGAAGAAGCAGCACGCCAACGTCGAGCTGCCAACATCTTTGATATGTACGCATTGTTAATAAAAAAAGGCCCATTGAAATATGCGTATGTTGTGGGGGCACTTGGTTCCCACACCAAGTAAAAAAGTTAGAAAAACGTCAGACCTCAACAAAGTTCACGCACTCGGAAGATGCTAGAAAAGTTTTTTACTTGTCATCGAAGTTTCCAAGGATTGTTAAACAAGGTAAAATACCAAATATCTGCCTCTCAGAAGGATTGGAATTTCCTGATATTCCAGAATGTCTTCAAGATTTAACGTGCCTGAAGGAAAGGCTAATATCCCTGAGAATCCCATTTATGCGCATCACGTCTTTAGGATATGAACGACAATGTGCTATTCATGGAGCAGTAGTAAATTTCCCGATTTCTGTTGTAGTCACCATGCTGCCACGAAGATTTGAACAGCCATATTATTCAAGTGCACCTGAAACGTCGCTTGGAATATCAGCAAAATTTTATGACGGAGACAGTGCGACCAGCAAAACTATTGCAGGCACTGAATTATCTGCTGGGTACAGAGCTCTACTTCAAGCACAATATTCAAATGTCAAGTGATTGGCTGACAAATGTAGGAAACGAGGAAACTGTGCCATTTATTGCGGATCCTGCAGATGAGGCAACAGTAAGATAACTGTTTAATGCCCGACAGGAAATAGAAGAGGAATTAAATCCAGGTGAAAACAGATCCATTGAACAAGTTGCAATGGCACCAGGGCAAGGTATATGCCCAAGGGATGTTACAACCGACGATGATGCTCAGGAGTTATCGTATCCAAAAATTTACTGCGGAAAGAAGAGGACATCCACGGCAACTTATAGCAAAATTGCGCTATCTGAAATACGACGCTTTGATCGACGTTGCGCGCGTGTGGACGTCCTTCTGTATACATATTTATAAGTTCTACGAGTTGGAGCGCATCAAAAATGCAATTTCTATTTGCCTGCGGAAAATGTGAGGAATGAAAACTTTGTCAGCAACCTGCACATTGGGAGGTTGAAAAGAAAAAAGTTTTAGCCATGATCCGTCAGTTTGGTTTGCCAGAGCTGCAGAGACAAAATGGCCGGAGCTGTTGGTCATATTAAAGAGAGTAGTAGCCTTATCAAGTTCTGAAAAGGCGAGACTCATAAGGACAGATCCAGTTACATGTTCCAGATATTTATTCAATCGATTCCGCCAAATGCTGAAATTGTTAAAAAATGGACTATTTGGAGTACATTTAGTAGTCCGTTACTATTACAGAATTGAATTTCAGCATAGGGGATCACCACATTGTCATGGTATGTACTGGTTAAGCGATGCACCGCAATTGGAAAGTGATGGAATCATCAACACAACTGAAGTTCAAACTTTCATCGACCGACACATTACGACTGATGGGGATGATTTGGACTTACAGGAATTTATTCAGTACCAAAAACACAGACATGGTCGAGCTTGCCTAAGAGACCTGCATGGAAAACAAGTATGCCGATTCAACATGCCATATCCACCGATGCCGCGGACAGAAAGTCTTTTGGATCAGGATTTTTTTGGAGAATGAGGAGGGTATTGAGCAACAAAAACTTCAACTTATAAAAATACAGAAACTATTAAATCTGACGGATCTCGCAGAAGAAGAAATAATAATGTTGAACTGCTTTGAACATTTTTTGGCGGATGAGCGGATTAACACTGATTATGAAGGATACAAGCTCGCTCTTCGCTAATCTGTAAAAAAGCCACACATTTTCTTAAAGAGAAAATTTTCGGACAGACTTGTAAATATATATAATTAATTATATAGAGGGAAGCGAGACGCATTTGCAGACGTAAAAAGAAAGAGGCCGAAATGCGTGAGTATGAAAAGCTTGAAAAACTGGCCGACATGGGTAATGCTCGAAAATTTTATGAAAAGATGAGGCGATTAACAGAAGGTTTCAAGACCGGAGCATGTAGGGACCGAGAAGGTAATCTGGTAACGGATGTCCAGAGCACACTGGGATTATGGAGGGAACACTTCTCCGACCTGCTCAATGGCAGTGAAAGTACAACACCAGGAGATGGCGAACCCGATTCCCCAATCGATGACGATGGAATAGATGTTCCATTACCCGACCATGAAGAAATTCGAATAGCAATTACCCGCTTGAAGAACAACAAAGCGGCGGGGGCCGATGGATTACCGGCCGAGCTATTCAAATACGGCGGCGAAGAACTGATAAGGTGCATGCATCAGCTTCTTTGTAGAATATGGTGGGAAGAAAGCATGCCTGACGATTGGAATCTTAGTGTGCTCTGCCCAATCCATAAGAAGGGAGACCCCACAATCTGCGCCAACTACCGTGGTATAAGTCTCCTCAATATCGCATATAAGGTTTTGTCGAGCGTATTGTGTGAAAGACTAAAGCCCACCGTCAACGAACTGATTGGACCTTATCAGTGTGGCTTTAGACCTGGAAAATCCACAATGGACCAGATATTCACCATGCGCCAAATCTTGGAAAAGACCCGAGAGAGAATAATCGATACTCTCCATCTTTTTATCGATTTTAAAGCTGCCTTCGATAGCACGAAAAGGAGCTGCCTTTATGCCGCGATGTCTGAATTTGGTATCCCTGCAAAACTAATACGGCTATGTAAGCTGACGTTGAGCAACACCAAAAGCTCCGTCAGGATAGGGAAGGACCTCTCCGAGCCGTTCGATACCAAACGAGGCTTCAGACAGGGTGACTCACTATCGTGCGACTTCTTCAATCTATTGCTGGAAAAAATAATACGAGCTGCAGAACTAAATAGAGAGGGTACAATCTTCTACAAGAGTGTACAGCTCCTGGCGTATGCCGATGATATTGATATCATCGGAAGCAACAACCGCGCCGTGTGTTCTGCGTTTTCCAGACTAGATAAAGAAGCGAAGCGTATGGGTCTGGTGGTGAATGAGGACAAGACGAAATATCTCCTGTCATCAAACAAACAGTCAGCGCACTCGCGTCTTGGCTCCCACGTCACTGTTGACAGTCAAAACTTTGAAGTTGTAGATAATTTCGTTTATCTGGGAACCAGCATTAACAACACCAACAATGTCAGCCTTGAAATCCAACGCAGAATCACTCTTGCCAACAGGTGCTACTTTGGACTGAGTAGGCAATTGAAAAGTAAAGTCCTCTCTCGCCGAACCAAAATCAAACTCTATAAGTCGCTCATTATTCCCGTCCTGATGTATGGCGCTGAAGCGGGGACGATGACAACATCCGATGAGACGACTCTTGGGGTTTTCGAGAGAAAGGTTTTGCGCAAGATTTATGGTCCTCTAAACATTGGCAACGGCGAATACCGCAGACGATGGAACGATGAGCTGTACGACGACATTGACATAGTTCAGCGAATAAAAAGACAGCGGCTACGCTGGCTAGGTCATGTTGTACGGATGGAAGAAAACACTCCAGCTCTGAAAGTATTCGATGCAGTACCCGCTGGAGGAAGCCGCGGAAGAGGACGACCTCCACTCCGGTGGAAAGACCAAGTGCAAAGTGACCTGGCTTCACTTGGTGTTTCCAGTTGGCGCCAAAAAGCAAAAAGGAGGAATGAGTGGCGCGCTCTGGTGGATTCGGCTATAATCGCTTAAAGCGGTTCCTACGCCATATATATATATATAACTATATAAATAAATCCAATAGAGGGGTATCAACACTACTGAGGCAAGCCATGGAGGAAATAAATGATGGGAATTTCTCCATTAAAGGAAAACTGCAGCACATCGGAAACAAATTTGTAAACGGGTCGGAAATATCGGCTCAAGAAGCAGCTTATAATATTTTGGGACTGTATTTATCGGAAGCGAGTAATGGGGAGATTAGGGTGATTCAAAATAAAAATGTTTTTTTCTTGCAAACAGGCTTAAAAGTTTCAATACAACGTAAGAAGATGTCAGTTAAAATTTGAGCCCTTAATATTAATATTAAGACTGTCCGCATCGCGTGTTTCTATTTCCCGTAAGAATAACATGGAAAAATTATTCTCTGCACTTTTTGAATTTTATTGCTAGTCTGCCATGTATTATAAAAAAGAGACTTCCACTTGTCTTTGTAGAGAATTGAACACTCTACAAAAAAGGTTAATTTTTTGAGAAACCTAATAGTTTACAAGTTATTCAAGACCAAAGTTTAATTTATCGAAAATTTTAAGGTTTTTGATGCATTTCAGCGAATTTGATGGTTTTATTGGAATAAATTACTCAAAAAATTCATGTTTATCTGAAATTTAGTTTCTTAGACAATCATTGATAATAATTCTCGGTAGTCATCCGAAGAAAAATCGAATAGTCTAAAAATTTATTATAAATTTTTTTTATGAAAATAAAAATCATGTTAAATTGTTTTTCAGTTCATCCAATAGTTTGTAAATGTTCTAAAAGTTGATGTAACTCATTTAAATTCTCAAAATTATGGGTGAAAAATTATTTCATTATTGATTGATCGACCAGAAAGAAATTTTTTACCTATTGTCGGTAACATAGTTATTTCTCTATTATAAGTAGAGTTGTGGATAAAATAGTTTAGTTTGTTGATACTTGTAAAAATTTATGTTTGTTTTTCTCAGTGTATTGTTTTGTTAAAGTATTGGTTCCATTAAATATTGATAGTTATTTGGTTAATTCGACTTTTAATCTTATCTTTGTTTATGAAGAGCAATCCATTAACCATGGATTATTTAAGTCGTATTATTGGTAACAATCTAATTGAAGATTTTGTTGGACGTAAACAACAAAGAAGAGGTTATGTCAGTATATCTTTATCATAAGAATTGTTTAAAAGCACAACGGAGAGAATGTTGTTCGATTACTATTAATAAAGTGAAAGAAAAGTGGTCACAAGCAGGAATTCCAACGTGTGGAACAGAATATGCAATAAAAAAACTTTCTGACCTCTTAGATCAAGTGAAAAACTTACAAAAAAGTTCCAAGCGTAGACGGTCAAACACACAGAGGCAGAAAGAGTCAAATTTTGGTCATAAATTAAAAAATTTATTCGACATTGCTCGATTCAATGTCGAAAGATTTATCAATGACGATCAAAAATTATTTTTGGCTGGCCAAAGATCAAAAAGTCGATTCGTATTAATCGATAATGCTTCGAAACCGGAAAAAATCGATGAAGAAATGATTGTTGATTGTGCTGGTACATTTATAAAATTTATGATAGCTATTTCAAATTGAAATGATTATTTGTTAAATTTGAATTAATATTTATATTTTTATATGTAGGTGAGGTTGAAAGTCACATGCTATTAACTGCACGAAAATCTAGGATTATTCAATCTGATTTATCAGCGACCACGTCTAGTCAAACATCAAATCCAGTATCTGACCATGAAATGCCAGCGAGCCAACCTACGAAGATTGACATAATGACACCTGAGCTTGCTGGAGCACTTGATCGAGGAAAAATTAGTAATCGGAACGCTCTTTTTGTATTAGCTGCTGCGTATAAGAGCGTAGGGATTGATATTTCCACCCTCAATCTTAGCTATAGTACACTTTATCGTGGCCGTAATAAGCTTCGTACGAACATCGTTGAAGATTTGAAAAAAGAATTTCTTACAGACGACCGTTATGTTGTGCATTGGGATGGTAAAGTTCTGTGCGATATTTCTGAAAAAAAAATCTGTAGATCGCATTGCGATTCTTCTATCTGTTAATGGAGTTGATCAGCTTCTTGGAGTTCCAAAAGCTGACAGTGGAACAGCTCATCAACAAGCTTCAGCTGTTATTTCAACTTTAAATCAATGGAATGTAGCTCCATACGTAAAAGCAATGTGTTTTGACAAGCGCAGTGGATGGCAAAAGCCATCTACAGCTTGAAAATTTTCATGTTTCGAGATCAATTTCATCTTTCACTCCGCGAAACAAATAGTTTACGACAAGTTTGTATATTTGTGATCTTATTCTACTTGAAAATGTGGTATACGGCGACATCTGCTATTCTGGCATCAAATAATGATTTGGAATTTTTAAAAAAATTGATTTCTTATGATCGTGTTGATGCAGCAGTTTCACAAAAAGCTTGTGCTAAAATGAGTGACCACTTATGGCACTTAAATGAGGAATTAGCTGTTATCTCTTTATTTGATTCTAATGTTTCCATTGAAATAAAAGGAAAGATGATTGAGAAAATTAATTCTCGACCAGCTTCTACAACAATGAATCAGCGGTATCAAGTAGTCAAAAATGAGCACGAATTATTTTTACAAAAAGATTTAAGTGATTTTGTATCAAAACAATCATTGGAGTTGTTTAAAAAATTCGATTCACCAAGCGATTTTTTAGAAAAGGATATTTCAACTTGGTCTAGTGACGAAAAATTACATCGAATGTGCTGAATTTTTTAAAGGATTAAAAATAACAAATGACGTAGCGGAAAGAGGAGTAGCATTAATCGAATAATATAACTTCTAACCAAAGATGAGAAGCAACTACAGTATTTGTTACAGGTAGTTCGAGAACATCGTCAACGCTATCCAGATTGTTTAAAAAAATCTTCAATAGCAATATTAACTTAGATTACATTAGACTAAATAATTTTAAAAACAATAATGAACAATAATGAATAACCTGCCACTTTGTCCGTAAAAAGTTTATCACCGGTGAAATTAGACCTTATTAATCTCTCATCTCCTTGCCCTCAAGGAGAGAAGCCTTCCTCTTCAAAAGTGCTTAATCCTCCGAAAATAATTAACGATAACCTTAAGCGGAAAACTTTCAGGATCCGCCTCCTATTAACTCTGAGTTTGTGGCAAAAATTGTGGGTGTACTATTTGCTGTGCATTCTTCAATTCCATCTGAAAACCAAAATTCTTCCGTCCTTGTCCCGTCCATCGCACTTCTTGGATGGCGGTGATGTCAGCCTTGAGTCGTATGAGGACATCAACCAGCTGGGCAGAGGCACCTTCCCAATTAAGGGTCCGGACATTCCCAGGTGCATGCCCTTATATCATTATCCTTAAAACGTTTGCAGGGGTCGTCATCAAAAGGGGGTGTATCATCCGAGGCTTTCGTAGATTTTTCATTGGTACTTCGTTTTTATGTGGTGGGTCCCAAGCCCTACGCACAACCGCATAAGCGGGCTTCGCCTTCTCACTTTAGCTCGCCTTCAAACGGATGTCTGTTGGCTACCCAGAGGATACTTGGTCTAAAACCGGAAGTCGTGAGCTGCTTGAACCATGTGGAGAAGAATCGTTTCTGGCCACTCCCAAGTGAATGACAATCAAAAACTTCCCTCACTTGCGTGAACTTCTACACATTATCCCATCCTTCAATTTATCTTTTATATTACCTTTGCATAAAAGTGGAGTTAGATCATCTGTTGAGAACTATAGGGGGATAGCTAAAATGTCAGCTATACCCAAACTTTTTGAAGCTATTGTCGCTGACCAAATAACTTTCTTAATCTCTCCTTTAATTTCATTTTCTCAGCATGGATTTTGTAAAGGGATATCTACAGTAACAAACTTACTTGAATTTTTAAACCATGTGTCAATGGGTTTTAGGGATAATAAGAATACTGATGTTATATATACAGACTTTAGTAAAGCATTCGATACAGTGAACCACTCAATTCTTTTGCAAAAACTGGATCTTCTTGGTTTTCAACCAACACTTCTTAAATGGGTATCCTCATATCTTACTAACAGAAAACAACAAGTTTTATTTAATAATACATTATCCGATTCAATTAGAGTCACTTCAGGGGTTCCACAGGGTAGTCATCTCGGCCCGATTCTGTTTTTGTTGTTCATCAATGATATACCTTCTGTAATTAAGTTTTCAGAAATTTTATTATATGCGGATGATGTACAACTTTTTAAATCATATACTTCTCATAACGAAAGGACTGAGTTGCAATCGGCTTTAAATAATTTAGTCACTAGGTGTCACAAAAATGATATACCACTGAATCTTAAAAAATGTAAAACGATGTGCTTTTCCCGTAGATCTGTTGATCTTTCTCCCTATGTAATAAATAACTTCAGTTTAGAGCAAGTTTTTAGCTTTGTTGATTTAAGAGTTACTATGGACCCTAATCTAAATTTTAATTCTCATGTAAATTCAATTGCCTTAAAAGCTAAAGGTGCTCTTAGCTTTGTTAAACGTTGGTCTAAAGAATTTAGTGATCCGTATATTACTAAAATTCTTTTTACAACATTGGTAAGGCCTATATTGGAGTATGGTTCTGTGGTATGGAATCCTAGCTATCAATCCCATTCTGATAAGCTTGAGTCCGTTCAAAAAAAATTTTTACTTTTTGCTCTAGGCCACTTACATTGGCATTCAAGATTGAATCTTCCCCCGTATACTAGTCGTTTAAAACTTATAAATCTTCCCACACTCATTAGTCGCAGAGAAATGCTAGGTATAATATTCCTAGTAAAACTTCTGAATGGTTTAGTTTGTAGTTCATTCCTTTTGTCTGATATTAAGTTTAATGTCCCATTGCGTTCATTAAGGCAGTTTAGACCATTATTTCTAAAATCTTCTAGAACGAATTTTGAGTTAAATGAACCATTCCGCCGAATATGTCATGATTTTAATTCGCAGTCCAGCACATTTGATGCATCTGACTCAATATTTAGCATCAAAAAAACTTTTATAAATTTTTAAATCTCAGCTGTTGAAATGTTTCTTTCTGTAGCTGAGCAGTTTGAGAACCGGACGCTTAAAAATCTCTTGCCTTTCTAAACTCGGCAAATTCCGCTCGTATGCGGACTGCGCCCCACGCGAGGAGGGTAATCGTTTGAGTTAATAAAAAAAAAAAAAAAAAAAAAAAAATTCTTGAAAAAGTAAATAATTTTTTTTATTCAAACAAAACCAATTGTTAGTTAATATATTCCTTCTGTGAGTATTTCAGATGATTAAAGAAAATTTTTTGTGTTTAGATTAAACAAAAAAGCTGAACTATGATTTTGAAGCTAATTGATGCTAAAAATGATTTCAAAGAGTTTCACTAGTCGCATTATTGCAACAAATTATTATCAGTGATTGTCTAAGAAACTAAATTTCAGATAAACATAAATTTTTTGAGTTATTTATTCCAATAAAACCATCAAATTCGCTGAAATGCATCAAAAACCTTAAAATTTTGGATAAATTAAACTTTGGTCTTGAATAACTTGTAAACTATTAGGTTTCTCAAAAAATTATACAAGACCTTTTTTGTAGAGCGTTCAATTCTCTACAAAGACAAGTGGAAGTCTCTTTTTTATAATACATGACAGACTAGAAATAAAATTCAAAAAGCGCAGAGAATAATTTTTCCATGTAATATTAAGGGCTCAAATTTTAATTGACATCTTCTTACGTTGAATTGAAACTTTTAAGCCTGTTTGCAAGGTAAAAAATTTTTTTTTTTTGTAATCACCCTAGGGGAGATATATATATATATACATCACATCCAAACAATCGAGTAAAGATGCTAAAGCCCAGACGAGAATTGGATGCTTAACAGGATAATTCTGCGGACATATATGTTTCGAGTGTACTGGATCACTACTCTCAAAGGCCCGATCAATTGGAAGAACTATGCTTAGCAGATTTTCAAAAACAAATAGGAATATTAATTTTAATAATGAAGACTACAATGAAGTAGAAAACGAGGATGAAACAACCACTGTACCTCCAATGGCATTAAAAGATGGATCAGGATTTTTAAGGAAAAGGAAGCAAGCACTTATTCTGCGCTGGAAACGTTTTAGCGTTGAAAATTCAAGAGCTGATTTCTTCAGAGAAACTGCCATGATGTTTCACCCATGGAGAAATGAGGAGGCCGAGCTCTTAAGTAATGATGTCGAGAGTGTTTGCAACGCACACAAGGTGCAAATTGAGCAGAATAAGCTCAAATATGACATATTTTTAACCAACGAGTTTGAACTGAGTCTGGAAAACCTGCATGTTTCAGCGGAAGTAATAGCCGATGAGAGAGCTGCCTCTCAACTTTTGGATCCCGAATTCAGAGCTCTAGCTGTTCCAGAGCAAGTAGGAGATGTTAATGTTTTTCACGAGGACAGCAATAGTGTGGAAGAGGCGGTTCGATTAATTAAACTAACACCTCTAATATTAGAAGAAGATTTACTGGCAATGGTACAATCTCTTAACAACAACCAGAGAGAATATTTTGCTCATGTAATGCACAATGTCAGTAATACCTGAGACAGACATGTAGTATACATTGTAGTATGCTTCAGAAACCATATGTGTATCACCGGTTTTCCGAATTTTGTTTGAAAGCAAATGGTGTTCCGTACTACAATAGAGTTCTAGAAACCATTGAAATTTTGTGGTGTTGTGAAATGTACTAGAATGGATTGCATTGAACACACCGAAAGCTTTAAGCTCTTCTGCCACAATCATATGTTTTCTGACATTTTGACATACAGAAAATAAATTAAATTCAAAATTAATTGAAATCAAAAAACAAAATTTGAAAAAAAAATTATGTGAAAAATATGTAATATGTATGTAATAATATGTAATATGTAATAATTATATTGGATAATAATATTTTAAGATTGCTTGAAGTTATAACTAAGTCAGGATCAATTTTCCTGCCTGTTTTTCATAATTACATTTTGCTTGAATTTATTTGTATCAGCTGATGAATGTAAACATAGTACAATATACTACATGTGTGTCACTATGCTGGTTCATGGTTTCTAGAGCTTTTATTGTAGTAAATATTATAGTATGGAAACCATATGTCTGTCTTAGGTACAAGAAGAAAATATTTTACGAATATGTCGGAGGTGGTGCTGGAGTGGGCAAAAGCCGGCTTATAACGACTATATATCAGTCGTTGACATTGCGCGCTAACAGTGTACCAGGAACTAACCCCGAAACAGCCAAAGTGTTACTCTGCGCACCCACTGGCAAAGCAGCATTTGGAATTGGAGGTCTAACACTTCATTCCATTTTTTCACTCCCCGTCAACCAGTCCTCCGCCGATCTTCGGCCCCTCAATAGTGACACATTGAACACTATTCATGCTAATCTCATAGATATTAAGCTTATAATATTTGATGAAATTTCAATGGTTGAAGCAAAGATGTTTGCGTATTTAGATTGTAGGCTAAAGCAAATTTTTAGGAGCAGTGCTTACTTTGGAGGCATTCCAATTATCGTGTTTGGTGACTTAAAACAGTTGCCACCAGTAGGAGATCGATGGATATTTGCGCCGAATGGCAATGATCATTACAGTGTAATTACAGAAACACCACTTTGGGATCAATTTCGATACTTCGAAATAATGCGTCAGCGTGAAGATCAAGAATTTGCCATCGCTTTAAACAACATGTCAGAGGGAAATATGACACACGCTGACATCCAATTAACCAAAAGCAGGGGAAAGACCTCTAATGAGATACCCAATGAAGCCATCCATCTCTTTTATTCAAATGCTGGAGCAAATAATTTCAATTCAACAAAACTGGCTGGTCGATAAAATATATGGTAACAATCAACATAAGCACAAGTGATGGATTAGTAAATGGTGCTACAGGGGAACTAATGCAGGTGGATTCCGAATCGTCTGGACCTGAAAGCACAGTGGTGATACTATGGATGAAATTCGCAGAACCAAGAGTTGGAAGCTTTGCACGTTCCAAGAAGCCGCGTAGTCGCAACGCAGATTGGACTCCAAAAATGAGCGTGGTCCGATCATTCCAATACAAGCGAAATGAACAAATAACTATAGAACGTAGACAGTTTCCTGTCATTCCAGCTGAAGCTATCACGATACATAAAAGTCTAAACAAGTGCGTAAGCAAATGATTATATGTACAATCAGCTGTTCTCTTCTTACAATTACCAGCTGTGATCAAAGCTGCCATACAGGTTTAATAAATACAGCATAAAAAGTTGTATTCCCAACTACATTACCGACCAAACGACAGGTTGCTAACACCCAGTAGGGAAATCGCTAAAAACAAAAAATGGCTGAACCTCAACATGAGGTGACACCGAAAAATTTTCTAAGCACGTTTAGAGTGAATACAATTAAAGAGTTACAAAAGGCTAACTCTCTTGTAAATGAAAGGCTTAAAACCTTAGAAGCGATGTGTAATCAATTAGCACTAAAAAAAGAAAATGAAGAACTGAAAGCCAGTATAAGCAAGCCTGCTAGTACAGCACCAAAACCATCAAATGTAAGTGTTGATGAAGTATACAATACGGATGAAGATGAACTAGCTAAAGAAACTGAGTGGATACTCAAAAAGAAGCGATCTTCAAAAAAACGTAAAGCTGATAGTTCCCCAACAATTAATAGCCCTTTGGAAAATAAAAATAATGAAAATGCGGCTATTAATGATACCAAAATTCATCGACCACCACCAATTATAATAAACGATGTTAAAGATTTTAATAAATTACATTCGAATATTACCGCTCTAACAAAAAACAAATTTTTAATAAAGCTGTTGAGTAACGGTGCCTACAAACTAAATGCATTTGATCCTACTGACTATCGAACAACAACAAAATTCTTGTCAAACGAAAATATACCTTGGTTTAGCTACGAGAGCAAACACAACAGGCCAATAAAGGTAATGATAACAAGTAAGGAAGGGCTAAGTTCGGGTGTAACCGAACATTTTATACTCTCGCAATTTATTTAACTTTATTAATATTATATAATACACAATTTGACCCACATATTCGTCATATATATTGTATAAAGTCCATTGACAGTTGGAAACCCTAATATTAGGTGAGAAGCACCGAGGTCCTCATGTTCGATATATGAGACCCTGAAAACCTATGGTCCGATTTCGGCGATTTTTAGAATGGGGCTGCCACACTATAAACGTAGTATTTGTGCAAAGTTCTGCACCGATATCTCCACTAGTGCTTACTTTATATATTGTAAAGTAAACGATTCAGATCGTCTTCAAAGTTTTCACAACATATCATTGGGATGTAAGGAAACTATTACAAACCAAGTTTCATAGAAATCCATCGAGTAGTTCCTGAGATATGGTTTTTGACCCATAAGTGGGCGACGCCACGCCCATTTTACATTTTCCAAAAAATCTGAGTGCAGCTTCCCTCTGCCATTTCTTATGTGAAATTTAGTGTTTCTGATGTTTTTCGTTAGTGAGTTAACGCATTTTTAGTAATTTTCAACCTAACCTTTGTATGGGAGGTGGACGTGGTTATTATCCGATTTCTTTAATTTTTCGACTGCATTAAGAAGTGGCACAAAGTTTGGTTTATATAGCTTTATTGATTTGCGAGATAAATACAAAAAACCTATTTGAGGGCGGGGCCACGCCCGCTTCTCCAAAAAAAATTACATCCACATGTGCCCCTCCCTAATGCGATCCTGTGTTCCAAATTTTATTTTAATAACTTTATTTATGGCTTAGTTATGACACTCTATAGGTTTTCAGTTTCCACCATTTTGTGGGCGTGTTAGTGGACCGATTTTGCCCATTTTCGAAAGCAACCTTCTCAGGGTGCCAAGGAATATGTGTTCCAAGTTTCATTAAGATATCTTAATTTTTACTCAAGTTATCGCTTGCACGGAAAGACATCCGGATTTCAAATCCACTCGTCATCCTGATCATTTATATATATATAACCCCATATCTAACTCTTTTATTTCTTGGTGACACAAACAACCGTTATGTGAACAAAACTATGATACTCTGTGCAACATGTTGCGAGAGTATAAAAAATTTACACCACTAATGTGATACTCAATCCATCTTGAACGATCTTAAAGATCAATCTTTTAATGTGTTAAATGCATTGCCGCTAGATATGTTTTTAGTAGTATTCGATGCTACCGAGGACATTAAGAAAGTTTATCAGATCAAAAGCATTCTTAATACCGTTATCAAGGTTGAGCCTATCAAAGCCTCTAAATTAATTCCTCAGTGCAAAAACTGTCAAGCTTTTGGACATACAAAAAACTTCTGCGGTAAGACATCGAGATGTGTGAAATGTGGAGGCAAACATCCTACAACTGAATGCACCAAAGCAGAAAAAGATCCCGCCAAATGTTGCAACTGCGGCGATTCTCATCCTGTAAGCTACCGTGGTTGTGTCGTTGCAAAAGAACTGCAAAAAATTAAAGACAAAAAGAATGGTATTACAGTTGAGGAGAATGTGAATGCTCAGGCGAAAAACTCCGTTGCGAACAAAGGAAGGAATGAAGTTAGACCCCTCCCATCAACTTCTAAACTTACATTTGCGCAAATGGCTAAGCAAGGTCAGACAAATACAGTTCAAAAAAGTAGTCCGTTATCCCAAATTCTGAATAAACTAAACGAACAAGAAAAATTATTTAAGTCCATAAATGAGCGGCTCAGCGGTATTGAATACCATATACAATTTATTGATGAACAGTAACTCTTTGAAAATAATGCTATGGAACGCCAATGGTCTTTCCAAAAGTAAAAATGAATTGGAAGTTATTCTAAACGTCAGAAATATTGATGTATGTTTGTTGTCCGAAACACATTTTACGAACCATTCATTTTTAAAATTCAAAAATTATGACTTATACCACACTCCGCACTCGGCAAACTCAGCACGAGGAGGAAGCGCGGTTTTAATCAAAAGTATTATTAAACATTTCGAAGAAGCCCAGATTAAGACTGAAGAAATTCAAGCTACAGCAATTTCAGTAAATATGCACTGTCAGTCATTATACTTAATTGCTCTATATAGTCCGCCCAGGCATAATATCAAAACTGATACTTATACGAGTTAATTAAAAAAATATGACGGAAGGTACATCATGGGTGGTGACTTTAATGCAAAACACACTCATTGGTGATCACATTTAACTACAACCAAAGGTCGAGAACTACTGAAAGCTATACAAGTTATTGGATGCAATGTCATTTCGACAGGGAGACCCACTTATTGGCCTGCAGATAGTAGGAAATTACCAGATCTACTTGACTTTTTTGTCATCAACAAAGTATCGAAAATCAATTTACGTATTGAAGATAGCTCAGATTTAAGCTCTGATCATTCACCAGTGTTACTAACTTTATGTGAAAAACCAGTAATTTCGTCTGGCACGTGTTCTCTATCTAATAAACTTACTGATTGGTATAAATTTAAGACTATACTGAATAAAGTCGATTTTAAGCCAAAGCGCATATCGACAGATGCCGACTTAGATTGTGAAGTTGAATCTTTCACAAAAGTAATTCAAAATGCTGCGTGGAACAGTACACCGAATATTCGCGTGAATCTAAGTGGAAACAAATTCCCAAAATACATCTTAGATGGTATCCATAAAAAATGCAAATTTCGACGAAGATGGCAGCAAACTAGGTCGGCTGCTCTCAAAACAGAGCTTAATAGATGTACAGCGGAACAAAGAACACAAATTAGACAGTTTAAAAACTATTCCTTTAAAACGTATTTGTCCAAACTCACTGTTGATAAAACTATCGATTATTCGCTCTGGAAAGCTGCAAGAAATATTAATAAACAAATAAAACATGTCGCACCAATAAAATTAAACGAAACTGAATGGGCCAAAACGAATGCACAAAAAGTATTTGCAAATCGTTTGAGAAACACATTTACACCTAACGATGGAGATGAGCTAAACTGTGAAAATAGTTGGTTGGATCCACTCGTCAACATTGCTCCAGTTAATTGTAAAGAAATTAAAAGTCTTATCAGGAACGCAAGGCTCAAAAAAGCTCCTGGGTTTGATTTAATAATCGGAGAGATATTACGCAATCTACCAAAGAATTGTATAAAAAAAAATTGTAAACATTGTAAACAGCGCATTATACTTAAGATACGTTCCATCGCTTTGGAAAGTATCAGAAGTTATTATGATACCTAAGCCGGGTAAACCACTACATGATGTCACATCTTACAGGCCAATATCGCTGCTGCCAGCTCTATCGAAAGTCTTCGAGAACGTTCTCATAAAGAGGCTCAAATCAATAATAGATCGAAAACACCTTATACCAGTACATCAGTTCGGCTTTCGTGATCATCATTCAACAACTGACCAGGTATACCGAATCGTTAATTTCGTTGAAAATGCTATGGATAAAAAGAACGTTTGTTCTGCGGCCTTCTTAGACGTGTCTCAGGCTTTTGATAGAGTTTGGCATTCGGGTCTACTGCTGAAACTGAAATGCATGTTACTCAAACAATATTGCGAAATAATTGCTTCCTACCTAAAAGACAGATACTTTTGCAAAAAGCAAGAGGATGCATACTCAAACTTGCAACCGATAGAAGAGGGTGTTCCACAGGGAAGCGTGTTGGGGCCAATACTTTACTTGCTTTCTACAAGTGATATCCCCACTGACTCAAGTTACGTGAGAGCAACTTTTGCGGATGCGGACTTTGTTAGCAGCAGGAGAGTCAACCTCAATATCTACCCTTCGGGTGCAAACAGCAGTCAATGCAATTACTAAATGGGCTTCCAAGTGGCGCATTAAATTAAACGATTCAAAATCAATGCACGTAGACTTTACTTTAAAAAAACAATCATACCATCCCATTTATATAAATGGTACTCCTATACCACATCACAATAATGCTAAGTACCTAGGAATCACCCTAGATGCAAAGCTTCGCTGGAAAGAGCATGTCAAGAAAAAAAGGTGCGAGCTTGATTTAAAATTTGCTAAGTTTTACCATATTTGGGCCTATGGAGCTCAACTATGGGGTTGCTCAACTCAAAACTGTATTGCCTGCATTCAGCGCTTCCAAAATAAGGTACTAAGAAGTATAGTTAATGCTCCTTGGTATATTAGATCTGCTGACCTTCACTGTGATCTTGGTGTGAATTCAGTAGTGAACGAAATAACCAAACTTGCAAAGACTCACGAAATGAGTTTTTTCTCAATAAATAACAGAATTTAAAAACAACGACATGGAAAGTTTTTTCACTGTCATTTCTTGTCGATTTTACTTCTGCGTAATAGTTGCCCTGGGTTTAGAAAGCGGTCATTTACTTGGCACTGAAGTGGGCACAATGTGTAAATATTAATAAGCCTATTTATACAACACCGGAAACACAGTATTCATGTCAATCCAAGCTCTATTGGCTTCGGATTGGTAGTGGTAACAGCCGAGATACATTTTCTCTTCAACCTTCGTCCCTGTAATTGTAGATAAATTAGACAGCTTACATTTTACCGTTTGGTGGACCAAATGTTTATTCTGGTTCCAAATATCAAACGAGTATTCTGTTTCACACTCATCCGAAGATTTCGCTGTATCAGCGCGATTCTTTGAATTTATTATGAAACAAAAAAAAGCATTTCTTTTAGCCATAGCATCTTTAAAATGCAGTAATTTGAATCTCTGATCTAACGCAGTAGCCTACGCCAGAGTAATAAATTGTATAAATAAATCATAAAAGTAACCGCAGTATTGTCCAAGCGCACATTCCCTTACCGAATTCTCCGTATTTTACAAAAATCGAATTCCAATGAAATAAAGCGTATCCAAATAGAGGGTTTCGAGTTAATACCCGACAAAGTGTGAAGTCAAATTTTTATATAGAACATCGACATAAAACATCGTTGAAAGTGACATTGATGCATGGATGTTTTTAGATTCGAGACACCGATGGCTAACATCTATGCTTTTTGACGAAAACATCGATGTTTCAAAAACATCGATACATCGTTTGCATCCCTACGTAATAGGCCTTCAAACTTAGCAAGGCAACTGTAGCAGCAAATGAATTTCTCTAACATTTACCTTTTAATTATTATTTTTAAGTTATTAGAATTGAATTGTTGTTAGTATTTAATCATTGTATACTAGGTACAATTGTAATAAAAAAAATATTTATTTAATTTTTCGATAATAAAAATATGGAAAATTTGTCTTACGTTGATATGTACCAGCGTTCCATTGGGATTTTGTTTCACTCCTTGGGCTGATCCTTTTCCATTTGTACTAAGGTTTGTTTGATCCTTTGTCGCTAAGTAGTCGCTTTCGTTGAAAATTATTTTTTTGAATTATAACACACTTGTAGCCGTACTTTTTGATTTTCCGGCTATTCACTATTGTTCGATTTTTTTCTTTTCTTTTTAAAACTTAACGATCGCGTAGCCGTACTTTTTAGTTTTCAGGCTGTTTAACACTTTTAGCGCGCTGGTTTCTGCTCGGGCGCCAGTTAATTATTTTTGGTATTAATTAAAATAAAAATAAAATTTTTTTAATTAGAACTATGCTCTTGATTCATTGAATTTACTTTATGTACTAAATTTTACAATTCTGTTTTCTTAATTCTAAGGTGTTTGCCACTGCGTGTTGTTTGTAATTGCTGACTTGTTGCTTCCCACGGATTGCAGAGCACATGTTGCAAATTCGGCGGTTTGGCAGGTTCATCTTGAATATTTTTTCCATCAAGTCTTCCAAAAAAAAAAAAATCAACGTGCTGCTAATTTCAGCTCAACAGCTATGCTCGTTAGCTTCATGATAGGCCTTATATCGTTAATAATATTTTCAAAAGTTTCTTTATTTAATCTGTAGAACGAAATTAATATGTAAATCATAAGATGTTGCTTGCTAACATTGGCCACACAGCTTACATGCATGTAATTGCACTTACGGAGGACGGGATCATGTGTAGAAGTTCACGTAAGTGAGGAAAGTTGTTGTCTATTTCTATCGCTTATTTGCGCCCACGCCCCAATGGAAGAGAAGGACGATGTCACCAAAGATGCTTTCTATGAGCGCCTGGAACGCACCTATGAGCGCTGCCCCCGCCACGATGTCAAAATCGTGCTTGGCGATTTCAACGCCAGGGTGGGTAAAGAAAGTGTCTTTGGCACAACAGTCGGAAAATTCAGCCTCCATAACGAAACCTCGCCAAACAGCCTGAGGCTGATCGACTTCGCTTGGGCCCAAAATATGGTCGTCTGTAGTACCAGATTCCAGCATAAGAAAATACATCAAGCTACTTGACTGTCTCCTGATCGAAACACGCGTAACCAAATTGATCACGTTGTGATAGACGGAAGACATGTATCCAGTGTTTTAGACGTGCGTACGCTCCGAGGACCAAATATAGACTCGGAACATTATCTGGTTGCAGCGAAG
Source organism: Zeugodacus cucurbitae (assembly GCF_028554725.1). Taxonomy (NCBI): domain Eukaryota; kingdom Metazoa; phylum Arthropoda; class Insecta; order Diptera; family Tephritidae; genus Zeugodacus; species Zeugodacus cucurbitae. The sequence goes on from NC_071669.1 coordinate 27,754,665, forward strand.
ATACGCACCCGCCTGTGTGCAGCAAAGAACGCCCGTTAACAAACACAAGGAAGGTTCGACGTCGAAAAGCTGCAAACACAACAGACAGCCACGAAATATTCTACTCGACTTGCACTCCTGCTCTCTGAGAGCACTCATCAGCATCTCGGTATAAGGGAACTGTGGGACGGCATCTCAAACTCACTGCGTACCGCTGCAACCGAAACCATTGGCTTTCGGAAAAGTAAAAAAACAGCTGGTACGATGAGGATTGCTGTTTCGCAGTGGAGAGAAAACAGGCTGCCTACCTCGCAACGTTGCAAACGACCACAACACGTGCGGGATGGGATAGATACCGAGAGCTGAAGAGGGAAGCGAGACGCAACTGCAGACAAAAAAAGAAAAAGACCTAAATTCGTGAGTACGAAGAGCTTCAGAAGCTGGCAGACAGAGGTACTGCTCGAAAATTTTATGAAAAAATGAAGCGACTTAACGAAGGTTTCAAGACCGGAGCATCCTCATGTAGAGACCAAGGTGGTAATCTGGTAACCGATGTCCAGGGCATACTGCGATTATGGAGGGAACACTTCTCCGACATGCTGAATGGCAGTGAAAGTACAACACCAGGAGTTGGCGAACCCGATTCCCCAATCGATGACGATGGAATAGATGTTCCATTACCCGACCATGAAGAAATTCAAATAGCAATTACCCGCTTGAAGAACAACAAAGCGGCAGGGGCCGATAGATTACCGGCTGAGCTATTCAAATACGGCGGCGAAGAACTGATAAGGTGCATGCATCAGCTTCTTTGCAAAATATGGTCGGAAGAAAGCATACCTGACGATTGGAATCTCAGTGTGCTCTGCCCAAATGATTGGACCTTATCAGTGTGGCTTTAGACCTGGAGAGTCCACCATGGACCAGATATTCACCATGCGCTAAATCTTGGAGACGACCCGTGAAAAGAGGATCGACACACACCACCTTTTTGTCGATTTCAAAGCTGCTAAGGAAAGAGAGGAGTGGCGCGCTCTCATCGATTCGGCTATAATCGGCTAAACGGTTGAACGCCAATCACATACACAGTTGCACTTACACTGACTAACGGAATATCTAAAGGATTTGAGCGATCTCTTAAAAAACATCAAGCTACTTTCTCACTCTTCCAGTCATTTCGGTACATTAAATAAGCAAAAACAATGAAAACATTTCAATTCACAAAGAAAAAAAAATCGAAACAAAATTTTTATTGAATGTTAGTTGTTTGCCTATCAGCTGTTTCGAATTTAAGTTCGAACCAGAACAAAATCGGTTGAATTTCATCACACCTCAAATCAATTCGTGTGAATTTTTCAATGTGGAATTTTTACCGTATCAGTACCTCTACGATGTCCACACACAACATTTAAAACAAGAATTAACTTTTAACTCTAACTGGTGGAATATACTTAATTGAAGTAAGAACGCCTTTAAAGTGTTACAGTATTGCTCGGCACTGTATATCGAAATTGGAGTTAAAAAATTAATTATTTTCACCATATAAAAACTCATAAACTAAAAGTAAATCGAAAGCAAATCCGTGTCCGCTATTAATATCAATACTTTCTAATCATTACTTACAGTACATCAGTGAGTAAATTAACACTTTTTTATGGGTTTGTTGGTTTATATTTACTGGAAAGACATTCCTCATGTCATTAGTTTTAGTCACAGTTCGTGCGAGATGCAACATTGCCAAACACTGCCAATAATTCCAAGATCTACTGCTGCCGACGTAATAAACGCTTGCTTCAAATAATCGAATCTATGGCGTTATGTGAAGAAACTTCAGCTAACAATAAACATGAGAGTTGCATTGCTCAACGATAAATCTGTTGAGGACTTCTCTGATCAATTGTTGAATATTCGTCGAGTACTAACCACAAAAATAATGATTAATAAAGATGTTAATTACTTATTATACATAATTCAGAATGAGACCATTGGTACTCTTCATTAATTCAAACCTATTGACTGTGTAATAAACGAAGACAAACCAGAACCAACTATACAATAATATTTTTAAATTCTTTGAATCTGTATGGTTTACCACCGTACAATTTACGACTAAAAGTTGACTCTATAGTAATTAACGTTTCAAAACTTAAACCAACCAAACTGTGCGATGGTGATAAAAAAAATTGAGGATATCGATCAACACAACCAATATCCTGTTTTCGTTTAAACGAGTTCAATTTCAATTTCCGATATGTTTTGCAATCACTACGACCATTAACAAATGATAAGGCCAATCCTTGAAAATTTGTGGTCTGAATCTAGAAAATTCATAAAACGAAAAATGTTATCTATCTCAATATATACTGGATTAATTCATAGATTAATTTCACCCATCACTTAAGTTTGCTAAGATATCTTATACGTATATTGTCCGGAAGTTTGTATTTTTATAAGATAAGATAAGCAGGAAAAGACTCCCTCTTAATTTTATCAAAAGATCTTCTAGATACACTTGAGATTTCCACTAATTTTCGGAAGTTGGGACCTTGAAATGATTATGTTATGATCCAACTTCGATAACTACAATTATTAGACGAGCGGTACCACATCTCCTGTGCATTATGTGTAAAAATTGTCATTCTGATAACTTCATTTATATGTACATATATTGTAAAGTGGAAGGATCAGATGGAGTTTAAAGTTATGGTATATGAGAAGTAACGTGTGGCTGACTTCATAAACGCAGTTTGCAATGCAACACTACAATGCCTAGTGTTCATAATCGCCAGGTAAGAGGAGACAAAGTCACGCTCTATCACACTGAGCGCGGGTATAGGAAGGTTAAAGAAAACAAAATGAAGTACATGTAATATACCATTAATCTGGTTTGGTGGAAATATAAAAGAAAATAAAATCAAACCGGACGGTTACTTCGATCACGATATACAAATAGACGGTCAAATATTTCATTTAAAGTTTTACGTTGTTCCAACCAAATGTATGGATATCGATGTGGTCCTTGGCGAAGAAAGGCAGAAATAACAATTAGCCGTGAAGGTTTAAAAATTACAAAGATCCAAGTGGACAACGAAAATAATGAAGAAGTGCCATTAATGAAGATAGATGTGCTGACTGGCAATTTCGAACTAGATATTGGTAACTAAACAAAAAGTACGCGAATTAATATACAATTATGAACCCAAAAATATTGCTACAACTGATGTAGAAATGCGAATTATACTTAGTGATGAATCGCCAATTTTTTGTAGACCACGCCGGGTACCTTTCTCACAAGTAGCTATCGTTAATAATCAAATCGACGAATGGCTTAAAGACGGTATAATCGAAGAATCAAACTCTGACTTTACAAGTCCAGTTGTTTTAGTTAAAAAAAAGACGGGTCACATAGACTTTGCGTTGATTATCGACAAATTATTAAAGTAATTATCAAAGATCAATTCCCACTTCCGCTTATAGACGACCAATTAGATCGATTACAATATGCGACAATTTTGAGTACCATCGACCTTAAAAATGGATTTTTCCACGTTCCGGTAGCAGAATGCAGTAAAAAATACACATCGCTTGTAACACAAAATGGTCAATACCAATTTAATAAAGTACCGTTTGGATTATCTAATTCTCCGGGAGCTTTTCAGAGGCACATAAACGCAATCTTCAGAAATTTTGCACGACAAGGTATTGCATTGCTATATAACGACGACATCATAATCCCAGGTAAAAACGAAGAACACCCAGTAAGTAATCTAGAGAATGTAAACAACACATGCAGAGACTACGGGTTGCATTTAAACATTAAAAAATGCCAGTTCTTGAAAAAGAAAGTCAAATTTCTCGGGTAAGTTATAGAAAACCAGACGCTACGGGCATTACCAGGGAAGATAGAAGCTGTTTTAAATTATAAAATACCATAGACGAAAAAGCAACTTCTTAGTTTTTTGGGATTGGCAGGTCATTTTAGAAAGTTCATACAAAATTATTCTATTATTGCCAAACCATTAACAGGCATGACTAAACAAAATTATTCATTTAAAATCGGATATGAAGAAGAAACAGCTTTCGATTTACTCAAGAAAGCTCTAGTCGAAAATCTGGTACTTGGTATTTATAATCAGAAGTACGAAACGGGGCTTCACACTGATGCTTCTATAGACGTTTTCGAGGCTATGTAATTACAGAAGTCACCAAACGACGGTCAACTTCATCCAATTTACTACATGAGTAGAAAAACAACTGATGATCAAAGAAAATTCATTTTCTTAGATCGAATATTTTATACAAAATCTATAATGGTAACGAATTCCGGAATGTATGCAAAATCAAATTATTGCACGTGCTAAGAAGGCAAAAGATTTCATAATTCAAGAATATTTCATACAAAACGTCGATGATAAAATTAAGAAATACATTAGTTGCTGCATACCTTGTATACTAAGCAATCGTAAACAAAGCAAACAAGAAGGTTTACTACATCCGCTGAACAAAGATGAAACACCACTACATACTTTTCACATAGATTTTCTGGGTCCGCTAGAGTCAACAAATAAAAACCACAAGCATATTTTAGCAGTGGTTGACTCATTTACTAAGTTTTGCTGGGTGTATCGCTCTAAATCGACAACTACGTCCGAAGTGATATCGAAGCTACAAAATCAGAGCATGATTTTCGGAAATCCAACAAATATTATCTGCGACAGAGGGCTGCTTTTTCCTCAAACGACTTCCAAAAATATTGTGTCAATGAAAACATAATATATATATATATTTGGCGTAGGAACCGCTTTAAGCGATTATAGCCGAATCCACCAGAGCGCGCCACTCATTCCTTCTTTTTGCTTTTTGGCGCCAACTGGAAACACCAAGTGAAGCCAGGTCACTTTGCACTTGGTCTTTCCACCGGAGTGGAGGTCGTCCTCTTCCGCGGCTTCCTCCAGCGGGTACTGCATCGAATACTTTCAGAGCTGGAGTGTTTTCTTCCATCCGTACAACATGACCTAGCCAGCGTAGCCGCTGTCTTTTTATTCGCTGAACTATGTCATTGTCGTCGTATAAATCGTACAACTCATCGTTCCATCGTCTGCGGTATTCGCCGTTGCCAATGTTTAGAGGACCATAAATCTTGCGCAAAACCTTTCTCTCGAAAACCCCAAGAGTCGTCTCAGGAGATATTTCGTCTTGTCCTCATTCACCACCAGACCCATACGCTTCGCTTCTTTATCTAGTCTGGAAAACGCAGAACACACGGCGCGGTTGTTGCTTCCGATGATATCAATATCATCGGCATACGCCAGGAGCTGTACACTCTTGTAGAAGATTGTACCCTCTCTATTTAGTTCTGCAGCTCGTATTATTTTTTCCAGCAATAGATTGAAGAAGTCGCACGATAGTGAGTCACCCTGTCTGAAGCCTCGTTTGGTATCGAACGGCTCGGAGAGGTCCTTCCCGATCCTGACGGAGCTTTTGGTGTTGCTCAACGTCAGCTTACATAGCCGTATTAGTTTTGCAGGGATACCAAATTCAGACATCGCGGCATAAAGGCAGCTCCTTTTCGTGCTATCGAAGGCAGCTTTAAAATCGATAAAAAGATGGTGAGTATCGATTCTTCTCTCTCGGGTCTTTTCCAAGATTTGGCGCATGGTGAATATCTGGTCCATTGTGGATTTTCCAGGTCTAAAGCCACACTGATAAGGTCCAATCAGTTCGTTGACGGTGGGCTTTAGTCTTTCACACAATACGCTCGACAAAACCTTATATGCGATATTGAGGAGACTTATACCACGGTAGTTGGCGCAGATTGTGGGGTCTCCCTTCTTATGGATTGGGCAGAGCACACTAAGATTCCAATCGTCAGGCATGCTTTCTTCCGACCATATTCTACAAAGAAGCTGATGCATGCACCTTATCAGTTCTTCGCCGCCGTATTTGAATAGCTCGGCCGGTAATCCATCGGCCCCCGCCGCTTTGTTGCTCTTCAAGCGGGTAATTGCTATTCGAATTTCTTCATGGTCGGGTAATGGAACATCTATTCCATCGTCATCGATTGGGGAATCGGGTTCGCCATCTCCTGGTGTTGTACTTTCACTGCCATTGAGCAGGTCGGAGAAGTGTTCCCTCCATAATCCCAGTGTGCTCTGGACATCCGTTACCAGATTACCTTCTCGGTCCCTACATGATAATGCTCCGGTCTTGAAACCTTCTGTTAATCGCCTCATCTTTTCATAAAATTTTCGAGCATTACCCATGTCGGCCAGCTTTTCAAGCTTTTCATACTCACGCATTTCGGCCTCTTTCTTTTTACGTCTGCAAATGCGTCTCGCTTCCCTCTTCAGTTCTCGATATCTATCCCACCCCGAACGTGTTGTGGTCGATCGCAACGTTGCGAGGTAGGCAGTCTGTTTTCTCTCCACTGCGGAACGACAATTCTCATCGTACCAACTGTTTTTTTGGCGTTGCCGGAGACCAATTGTTTCGGCTGCAGCGGTATGCAATGAGTTTGAGATGCCGTTCCACAGCTCCCTTATATCGAGATGCTGATGAGTGCTCTCAGAGAGCAGGAGTGCAAGTCGAGTAGAAAATCGTTCGGCTGTCGGTTGTGATTGCAGCTTCTCGACGTCGAACCTTCCTTGTGTTTGTTGACGGGCGTTCTTTGCTGCACAGAGGCGGGTGCGTATCTTTGCTGCTACTAGATAATGGTCCGAGTCAATGTTTGGTCCTCGAAGCGTACGCACGTCTAAAACACTGGAGACATGTCTTCCGTCTATCAGAACGTGATCGATTTGATTGCGCGTGTTTCGATCAGGGGACAGCCACGTTGCTTGATGAATTTGTTTATGCTGGAATCTGGTACTACAGACAACCATATTTCGGGCCCCAGCGAAGTCGATCAGCCTCAGGCCGTTTGGCGATGTTTCGTCATGGAGGCTGAATTTTCCGACTGTTGTGCCAAAGACACCTTCTTTACCCACCCTGGCGTTAAAATCGCCAAGCACGATTTTGACATCGTGGCGGGGGCAGCGCTCATAGGTGCGTTCTAGGCGCTCATAGAAAGCATCTTTGGTCACATCGTCCTTCTCTTCCGTTGGGGCGTGGGCGCAAATCAGCGATATGTTGAAGAACCTCGCTTTGATGCGGATTGTGGCAAGACGTTCATCCACCGGGGTGAATGCCAGGACTCGGCGACGTAGTCTCTCTCCCACCACAAATCCAACACCGAATTTGCGCTCCTTTATATGGCCGCTGTAGTAGATGTCACAAGGACCCACCTTCTTCCGTCCTTGTCCCGTCCATCGTACTTCTTGGACGGCGGTGATGTCAGCCTTGAGTTGTATGAGGACATCAACCAGCTGGGCAGAGGCACCTTCCCAATTAAGAGTCCGGACATTCCAGGTGCATGCCCTCAAATCATGATCCTTAGTACGTTTGCAGGGGTCGTCATCAAAAGGGGGGTTTCTCATCCGAGGCTCGGTGTTTGTTTTCATTGGGGAGATTTTTTTTATGTGGTGGGTCCCAAGCCCTACGCACAATCGCACAAGCGGGCTTCGCCTTCTCACTTTAGCTCACCTCCAAACGGATGTCTGTTAGCTACCCAGGGGATACTTGGTCTAAAACCGGAAGTCGTGAGCTGCTTGAGTCATATGCAAAAGAATCGTTCCTGGCCACTCCCAAGTGAATGGCAATCAGAAACTTTCCTCACTAGCGTGAACTTCTACATATGACCCCATCCCCCAAAGTTATTCCAAATAACAACAGGACTACCTCGAGTAAACGGACAAGTCGAAAGGCCGAACGCTATCATTATTTCAGTTTTATCGAAACACAGCACAGATGACCCATCGAAATGGTACAGATACGTGGACAGAGTCCAACAAGCAGTTAATTCAAATTATTCAAGAAGTATAAACACTACGCCTTTTGAATTATTGATCGGAGCGAAGATGCGAACAATAGATGATCCTCAAATACACGATCTCATCCAGCAAGAGAAATTTCGACGATGAAATTTTTTTGTAATGAGCAAAAACTTGATTACAACCTCTAGTCTTTGATGTCCGTTGTCTTTCTCTCTGATTATGTAAGCGTTGGGAACGCTCAGAGTTCGACTCCATAGTGCAAGCTTGTATATTTCTAAAATTGTTTTCTTCAAGCCGTACTTGGGCGGTTCTGAAATTTTGTTCAGCAATCAGCAGCGATCGGTCGATAATCGATTCTCGCGAATGTGCTTGTATATTAATTGTCTAATAGCTATTTATAAAAATGTAATTGCAAAATTTTAAGAAATACTCGAGTCGCTACGCTGTTCGGATAGTTCAAAGTTACAATATATTATTTACTGAAAAAATTAAAATAAGATGGATTTAGTTCTGAAAAGAACTGAATATTAGTTCTGATCATTTTTCATTTCCATAAAATATTCATAGTGATAACATCCATGCGTGATGTTTTAATGTTTTTTGGGTTATTTGTAATTTAGTGTTGTGAGATTCAAATCAAAACCTTTAACAACACGTAGGTAGGCGAATGTGAGCGGCGACCACGCGACAATTTTCAAAAACTTACATTTTTCAACTCGTGATATCTTTCGGATGGATTATTACCAAAGTATAAATAAAGGAGCTTTTATAGCGGTGGTATTTAAATATATTTTTTTATGAAAAAATACTTATTGATAATGATATAGACTTATGATGTCGCGATATTTTTTGTAGATATTGATATTGTTCTGTTATCAATAGTTTTCGCAGTGCATGCGACGAAAGACATTTTATTGCACTTTTTTACTCCTTGGATTACGGTAGTTAAATTTTAATTAGGATTCCTTCTGTAACATGCTTCTTAAGTAAACATATAAACTGACCTATTTGCTAAATATACAAAATACATTCAGCTTAAAATTTTGGTTGGTTTGGGCTTAAAAGTTTGCTTATATTATTTACCCTATTTTGTCAACTTGCAACGTCAGAAACATTAAATTTGGGACTGAATTCGTGCTTAATATCACTTAATTGCTTATGGAAGTAGCAACGTTTACTAGTAAAAAAACGGCATTAAATTCACTTGCAATTAGTGAATGAACAGTTAAATTAATCGTGAACAAGAGTCAAATAGATTAATTTCGAATAAATTATTTTAAGTTTCTCAGTGTGCAGAGTCCAGGTACTAATCCCTAATTAATTAATTAAAACTAAGTGTTATTCTTGTAAACGAAGGTAGAAATATACAAAAATAATACTAAAAATAATACTAATGACCGATGATATTGAAGTGCGTTGACATCGAAGTCTGGTAACCTCATCGAAATCAAACCAATCTAAAGATATAAAGCGTATTAGTATTGATTCTCCTAAATAAAAAAACAAACAACATCAAACGCTGAATGAAGTTCCAAATAATACCACCCGGTTCTCTGAACTGGATTTGGACTTGCAATGCTTGAACAGCATTTAGACTTTTTAGACATTTTCAAACCAATTTTGAAAACAAAAACTAGATTTGGATGAAAAATGACTGCAGAATGCCAAATGTATTGATTTTTATATAAAAAGTAATAATATTTACACAAAAACTAAAAATATAACATAAACACTCGCAAAATCCGTATTCGTACACCTCTAACTGATACCAACCAAATTATGTATGTATGTACATACAGTGGAACTTCTCTAACTCGAATCACCATAATCGACAAAAAAACTTCGAGTTAAAAAGACTTCGAGTTATAGAAATTTTCATTAAAACATATGTAAATATTTCAAAAAGCTGTAAAATATAGATTTACCTACAGATTTAGTTATTTACTTCGCAATTTGTTATTGTTTGGCTCTTGACGTCTGTATCTCATGCCTTTGTGAAATACAGTTGAACTTCCATAACTCGGAAGTCTCTCTAACTCGAAGTTTTTTTGTGGGTTATGGTGATTCGAGTTAGAGAAGTTCCACTGTATATATTATTTCTACAACTTTGCTTCCGCCATTTTCCAATAGATATCTTTAAGGTCAAGCACTGGTCGATTAAATCGTTTTATATCGATCTTGGACATTTGGGTCAACATTAACCCAACAAAATATTTGTAGAGATCTGTTTGCATCCCAAACTTATTCTCAACTGAAAGTGACACTTTTTGAGCCGAATTCTCGACATTTGCGGGAAATGTTGCTTTTCTTTTTTAATTCCATGAAAAGTGCGGCTGAGGCTCATCGACATTTGTAACCGTTTTTATACAAAAAAAATTTTATTTACAAAAAAAAGGGCGGAAGAAAAGTTGTAGACCTAATATGTAAATGTAATATTCTATTTTTTGTTAGCCTCTATACGAAGATAGGGACTCAATTAAAATTATTCCTTGATAGAACAATTTTAAATTTTGTATTATACCCTGGTCGGAAAGTTCGATTTATGGAAGGAAATTTGTATGAAATTTGACTTCTATTGCCAATTTAATAGTTCGAGTTATGGAGAACTTCGACTTATGGAAGTTCCAATGTATGTATTATACAAATATATGCCCAAATATATACTTTTATATCCAGAAATTCGAATAGCAATTACCCGCTTGAAGAACAACAAAGCGGCGGGGGCCGATGGATTACCGGCTGAGCTATTCAAATACGGCTGCGAAGAACTGATAAGGTGCATGCATCAGCTTCTTTGTAGAATATGGTCCGAAGAAAGCATGCCTGACGATTAGAATCTTAGTGTGCTCTGCCCAATCCATAAGAAGGGAGATACCACAATCTGCGCCAACTACCGTTGTATAAGTCTCCTCAATATCGCATATAAGATTTTGTCGAGCGTATTGTGTGAAAGACTAAAGCCCACCCAATGGACCCGATATTCACCATGTGCCAAATCTTGGAAAAGACCCGAGAGAGAAGAATCGATACTCACCATCTTTTTATCGATTTTAAAGCTGCCTTCGATAGCACGAAAAGGAGCTGCCTTTATGCCGCGATGTCTGAATTTGGTATCCCTGCAAAACTAATACGGCTATGTAAGCTGACGTTGAGCAACACCAAAAGCTTCGTCTGGATCGGGAAGGACCTCTCCGAGCCGTTCGATACCAAACGAGGCTTCAGACAGGGTGACTCACTATCGTGCGACTTCTTCAATCTATTGCTGGAAAAAATAATACGAGCTGCAGAGCTAAATAGAGAAGGTACAATCTTCTACAAGAGTGTACACCTCCTGGCGTATGCCGATGATATTGATATCATCGGAAGCAACAACCGCGCCGTTTGTTCTGCGTTTTCCAGACTAGATAAAGAAGCGAAGCGTATGGGTCTGGTGGTGAATGAAGACAAGACGAAATATCTCCTGTCATCAAACAAACAGTCAGCGCACTCGCGTCTTGGCTCCCACGTCACTGTTGACAGTCATAACTTTGAAGTTGTAGATAATTTCGTTTATCTGGGAACCAGCATTAACAACATCAACAATGTCAGCCTTGAAATCCAACGCAGAATCCAAAATCAAACTGTATAAGTCGCTGATTATTCCCGTCCTGATGTATGGCGCTGAAGCGTGGACGATGACAACATCCGATGAGACGACTCTTGGGGTTTTCGAGAGAAAGGTTTGCGCAAGATTCATGGTCCTCTAAACATTGGCAACGGCGAATACCGCAGATGATGGAACGATGAGCTGTACGATTTATACGACGACATTGACATAGTTCAGCGAATAAAAAGACAGCGGCTACGCTGGCTAGGTCATGTTGTACGGATGGAAGAAAACATTCCAGCTCTGAAAGTATTCAATGCAGTACCCGCTGGAGGAAGCCGCGGAAGAGGACGACCTCCACTCCGGTGGAAAGACCAAGTGCAAAGTGACCTGGCTTCACTTGGTGTTTCCAGTTGGCGCCAAAAAGCAAAAAGAAGGAATGAGTGGCGCGCTCTGGTGGATTCGGCTGTAATCGCTTAAAGCGGTTCCTACGCCATATACAGTGGGGAGCAAAACCGTCAACATGTTTACTGAATGCGACTAAAGGTCCTTATATCTTTTTTTCTACTAGCAGTATCGGCAACATTTATACACCAAAATAAAGATAATAATTCAATTTATTAAAAATAGAAAACAGAACAGCTTTTTTTTATTCTTGAACGAAAATATACGATAAATTCCATTTACAAGTCATTTTGACAGTTTTGCACCACTGTATAAGTATGCCATGAAAGTCCCGCTATATTTACCGGAATGGCTGGGTTCGGTAATTCAATGGAAGTTCTGAGTAGAGACGGAGTTAACAATTTATATTAGTAACGTTTTGTCTGTCGTGGCGATTACTAAAAATTTTTCCAGGGGTTTTTTGTGAACCAAAAAAAAAAATGCGAAAGTTACTGCGAGACGTCGAAGATAAAGTTATTGTTTTAATTAAAAACGGCTATTCAGCTAGGAAAATTGCTGAAAAGTTAAATATAAGTCGACAAACGGTAATAAATGTGAAGAAAAGACAAAATATTGTCCAAGTTGTAAACGCTGGAGGCCGCCCGCGGAAGCTTACCGATGGTGATGCCCGTGCTGTTGAGCGATTATTACGCAAAAATGAATGTAGGACTCCTCGAGAAGCTGCTGCTAAGTTAGAACTTCAAGCGAGTACATGGACAGTTCGACGCTCTTTGAATAAAATTGGTATGGTTGCTGCGGTTAAACAAAAAAAAACCTGCTTTATCTGAACGAAATGTTAAAGCTAGACTTCATTTTTGCCGAGAACGGAAAGATTGGACAATTGAGGACTGGAAAAGGGTTATATGGTCAGATGAGACGAAAATTAACAGGTATCAATCTGATGGTAAGGCATATTTTTGGCATCGTCCGCAAGAAAAGCTTCAGCGTGGATAGGTAAAGCAAACTGTCAAATTCGGTGGCGGAAGTTTGATGATTTGGGGTTGCTTCACGTGGTGGCATATTGGTCCTTTGTTTAGAATAAGTGGAATAATGAATAAGGAGATATATCTGCATATTCTAAATTCACAGTTGCCTGACTTCGTGGACGAATGTGCCTATCCAGCGGAGGAAATAATTTTTCAACAAGATGGCGACCCGAAACATACGGCGAAAATTGTCCAAGAATGGCTCCAAAATCAAAGTTTTAAAACTTTCAAATGGCCAGCACAAAGTCCCGACCTTAACCCGATAGAAAATCTGTGGGCATACGTTAAGCAGCAGCTGGCTAAGTATCGAGATCCGCCTTCCAACATGGACGAACTGTGGAGTCGGGTACAGACGGAGTGGAGAAATATACCCCACTCAATTATTGAAAACTTGGTTGAAAGTATGCCCAGACGCATAAAAAGCGTAATAAAAAATAAAGGTCTATGGACAAAGTACTAAGCCCTGTGAAGAACTTAGGTCTAAGTGTATAAGTGCAAAACTGTCAAAATGACTTGTAAATGGAATTTATCGTATATTTTCGTTCAAGAATAAAAAAAAAGCTGTTCTGTGTTCTATTTTTAATAAATTGAATTATTATCTTTATTTTGGTGTATAAATGTTGCCGATACTGCTAGTAGAAAAAAAGATATAAGGACCTTTAGTCGCATTCAGTAAACATGTTGACGGTTTTGCTCCCCACTGAATATATATATATATATATCCATAAATATACAAACTTATTTTAGTACCTTGTTAGGATCATTTTCCGTAAATACGACATACGAATTTGAAACAATAACTGAAGTTTTCAGATCTGCAATTGAGACGACTCAAGTTTATAGGCGCATCCATCTTAATGTGCAGACTGTATAACATTTACTATGCAGATATACATATGTATATGTAAGTTCCTAAAATCAAATATCCTGAAGAGAGTTAATCTGTATCCGGTCAAACAGAACTGAACACAAACACAAAAGTTGATTTTGCACGTACGTAGTCACACGCGCAAAAACTACATATCTATACAAATAAGCACACTTATTTAAAAATATAAGTTCACAGTTCAGTAAAGTAAAGTAAGATATACTAGGTATTGTATATAAAATCAAGTAAGGAAAGGCTATGTTAGGGTGCAACCGAACATTTTACACTCTCTAAATTTATTTACATATATAGTTTTATTAATATAACTCACAATTTGACCCTTAGAAGTCCACTAGAATAACGAAAACCATCATATATAGCATATGAGGCTATTCCTGAACCAATTCTTCTCATTTTCACCACCAAGGTACACTATATCCAAAACTATACGCTCATCTAATTTTGCTAAGATATCTCACATATTAACCGATATATGCGGTATAAAGCCCACAGGAAGTTGTATAATCTGAATATAGGGTTTATGAGAGCTAGGGGAATTTATGACCCGATTTGTTTTTTTTTTGTATAGAGAGACACTATTAGAAGATTCCCTCTGAATTAAAATCAAATATCTGAGACCGATATTTCCGGTGAAAAATTACTCATAAGCACTGAGTTCTTCACGTTCGATAACCGGGGTATTGAAAGGTTATAGTCCGATTTTGAAAGTTTTTTCACAAGACGTGCAACACCTCAAATACAGCATGTGTGTAAAGTTTTATTCCGCTATTTTCATAATCTTTGTATGGGCGGTGGCCGTGGTTATAATCCGATTTCTTTCATTTTGGAACTGTATAAGGAAGTAGCTAAAAAACCGACTGCGGAAAGCCTGGTTTATAAAGCTTTATTGGTTTGCGAGATATATATAAAAAACCTATTTGTGGGCGGGGCCACGCCCATTTCCCCAAAAAAATTACATCCAAATATGACCCTTCTTAACGCGATCCTTTATACCAAATTTTACTATTATAACTTTATTTATGCCATAGTTATCACACTCTATGCGTTTTCTGGTTTAGTCATTTTGTGAGCGTGGCAGTGGTCCGATTTCGTTCATTTTCAAGATATCTTAGGTTTTACTCAAGTTATCCGTTGCACGGACAGATAGGCATCTGGACTCGTCTTAACTCGTCTCGTCATCCGGATCATTTTGTTATACTATATATAAGCTATATAATTTTTTTTTTTAATTAAGAATTTTAACATTTTTTACCTAAAATAGGACAGGAAAATTGTCAACAATTAAATTAAACAGTCAACAAGTAATAAAGGCATCATTATAATCTCTTAAGGAAAAAGTACTGTCATTCATTATAAATCATAAAATGAGCATCTGAAATAGTTTAATAAATAATACAAATGACCAAAAACTGGCGACAAACTGTCGCGTATGAACAATTGCAAATTGAATTGGATTCTATGTTACTGGTTGGGAATTGTCTGATTGCTTTTAGATTTGCTGCAATGATGTCCCTATTTACAGACTCTTAAGACGAAATGCACATCACGCGTAATATCTCTCAAGGCACAGTTTAGTTTTCATACCCGAAGGTGAATAATTTCGCCATAAAGCCCATAAGATTAACGAAAATCATTATACATATACAGTAATTCCTGAAACGTTTTCACTCAACAAATTTATATCCATTCACTTAATCTTAAATAAGATACATATCTTATATCTGAACGATATACATACATAATATGGTTTAAAGGCTTCGAAATCTTTATATTAGGTTTATAGGAATTAGGGGAAGAAATTTTCCGATTTTATCCCTTATAAAAATATAGGTACCAAGGCCCTGATGCACCATATATAGGGTCTTGAAAAATTATAGCCCGATTTCTGATTTTTGTGGTTATTATCCTATTTCTCCTATTTTAATGGTGTGACTATCTTCGTCTTGTCATTCTGATCCCTTTATTATATGTAATTCTATATATATCTCGATTAGTTTTAGAACTTGCTAACAATCGTTATGGGAACAAAACTATTATACTCACGCAATTTTGCTCAGACAACTCCCATACTGCCTGATATATGAACTGAATTCTGTTGAAATAGTTTTAACTTTTTAATAGCTTTTCTGTACCATCTTTACTATGAATAAAAGCATACTACTATAGGAAAATATGGTATATAATAAATATTTTTCCAATAGTAGTAAATCTATTGCAATTCACGTTACTACAATGGAATTGAAAAAATATTTGTGTTTAGGACCAGTTTCAAAAATTCGATACCGTTTAGATTATTATTTTATTATAGATTTCTATAATATTAGAAAGATAAAATATGGCATGAAAAGAAAATGTAATTATATTTCATTAAAATTGCCTTTGAAGCAGATTCTTTCTAATAACTGAACCGAAAATTTTTCGACATTTTTTGTTTGCTTTACACCTCTCAGTTTCCATTTAATGGTCAATATTTGGTACTCATGAGGACTCATAAAAATATGTCATCCGCTGACCTAAATACCCAGTTTTAGTACAACGTACAAACAAAAAAGAGTTGAATATAAATTTGCATTCAACACAGCATGAACTTAAAATATGAGCAACAATAGTGAAATGTAATAAAGAACAACATGTAAATGCATAAATGGATTTTAAAAGAATTATATATGTATGTAAGTATATGTATAAAATATGTTGCTATCACACATGAGTACTGCGATCAGATAGCGTTGAGATGTAATAAATGCGATTTTTATAACGCTACGTGTAGAATATTTCAACTATATTTTTTTTGTCTTTTTGCCATTCATTTCCTTTTGTCGCATTTACCACCCAAAGGATTTTATTCACGTTAATTGCTTTATACATCATATTTTTAAAACGTTTTCAGAAAAAGTCGTCTCATTTTCATTTGAATGTTGTGATTTAAGCATTCGTGAATGCGAGTAAAATTTTTTTCATTTTATTCACAAGCTCCCAACGGAAATCAATTAAATATGTTCAATTTTACATTAAAGTGCATACAAAATTACTGATTCACCATATACATATGATATAAAATGATTATTAAATCAAAAAGCCAAACAATAAATTTGTTTAACTGAATTTTATGTAGATTCTCACAATTCACAAAACAAGTAAACCGGAAGGCGGAAATCATTATATTTGGGATTAGAGGTTATAACAAAGTATTTCATTCATATTTAAAGTATAAACATATTGTGGCCAAAAAACACGTTCACTATACTTCATTATACTGACAGAAATACACGGTATATACTCAACCATTTTGATATTAATATAAATTAAGCAGAAAATATTTAAACCAGTTTTATTTAGATAACTCAGACATGCACCGATATTCATTATAATTCTATGTTTACGCTATAAAGCTATATATTCAATGTAAAATCAACAAGTCTCAATCCTTGAATTAAGAACATTAGATTTAGGAGAAGTACCGATTTTATCCATTTTAGTGCCTAGATACAAAAAATCCTATATGAATTCCGATCAAATAGTTCTCAAGAATAATGAATAATTATATATAGTATATGAGGGCTGGAGTAATTTGTAGCTAGATTTCACCCATTTTCAATCATTTTGATATAATTCTATATCTAGATCTAATAGTTTTAGGAGTTAGAAATAACCGTATAATCTCTGCAGCACTTTGCGAACGTATAAAAAGTAGAACAGTGGAACTTATCTAACTTGAATTACAATAATCCACAAGAAAACTTCGAGTTACAGAATTTTCATTAAAACATACAATTTTTCAAAAAGTTTTAAAATATAGATTTATAGAGAGTTTTATAAGTTTACTTCACATAAAGTTTTATGTATATAACCTTAAAACATAAATTCTGTAATTTGTTTGTTGCATTATGCTATTGTTTGGCTCTTGACGTCTGTACCCCATACCTTTCTTACATGATTTATGCAACACATAAATGTATTATCATATTTTTTGTTCGCCTCCATACGATATAGGGACTCTTTTAAAATTCTGCCTTGATAATAAAATTTTAAATTTTGTATTATGACATCGTCGAAAAGTTCGATTTATGGAACGAAATTTGTATGAAATTTAACTTCTATTGCCAATTCAAGAGTTCGATTATGGAGAACTTCGAGTTAAGGAAGTTTGAGTTATGGAAGGAAATTTGTATGAAATTTGATTTCTAAACGCTATTGCCAATTCAAAAGTTAGAGTTATGGAGATCTTCGAATTATAGAAGTTCCACTGTATTTCGCACAATACTGGTCCAATTGTATGGTTTGTTTGGTTGTGAATCAGGATAAACAACCTTTCCCCTGGTATGCCTATTTATTTAATTTCAGTATAAATTTTCCACGAAAAACACTTAAATTAAAAACAAGTAAGGAAAGGCTAAGTTCGGGTGCCACCGAACATTTTATACTGTCGCAATTTATTGAAGAAATTTTATTAAAATATCTATAAAAATATCATAAAGACTATACGTTCACTTAATTTTGCTAATATATCTCACATAATAACCAATATATATATATGCTGAATAAAACCCACCGTATTTTTGGAAAACCTATAACTAGGTGTATGGAGATTTGATGACCCGATTTTAATAATTTTTGGAAGAGAGACACACTATTAGAAGAAAAAAATTACCTCTGAATTACATTAAATTATCTGTAAATGATGTAAAGTTTTATTCCGCTATCTTCATTGGTTCCTTATGTTTACATTATAAAGTGAAGGTATAAGAGGAAATTCAAAATTGAGTTATAAGGAAAGTAGTCGTGGTTGAGAACCGATTTCAAGAAAATATTCAGGGTGTCAAGAAAATATTATATACCGAATTTCATTCGAATCGGTCGAGTAGTTCCTGAGATATGGTTTTTGATCCATAAGTGGGCGATGTCACGCCCATATTCCATTTTGTAGAAAAATCTGAGTGCAGTTTCCTTCTGCTATTTCTTCTGTAAAATTTAGTGTTTCTGGTGTTTTTCGTTAGTGAGTTAATCCACTTTTAGTAATTATCAACCTAACCTTTGTATAAGAGGTGGGCGTGGTTATTATCCGATTTCAACTACAGTGGAATTTCTCTAACTCGAGTTATAGAAATGCGAGTTAGGGAAGGAAATTTGTATGAAATTTGGCTTTTAAATGCTATTGCCAATTCAAGTGTTCGAGTTATGGAGATCTTCGAGTTATAGAAGTTCGAGTTCCCAAGGGATATTTGTGCCAAGTTTCGTCAAGATATCTTAATTTTTACTGAAGTTACAGCTTGCACAGATGAACAGACATCCGGATTTCAAATCTACTCGTCACCCTGATCACTTTGGTATATATGACTCTATATCTAACTCTTTCTGTTTTAGATGTTACAAACGTTTGATCAAAACTATAATACTCTCTTAGCAACTTTTGTTGCGAGAGTATAATTATATATCGTTGAATAAAAAGGGTAACATATCAAATAGTGAAGAAAACGAGCTTACAAAAGATAGTAAGTAACGTAATGTTGGTTGCTATTCTTATGGATGTGAAGGTTGCAGTGTTTACACATCCCAGCAATTGAAAGTTGAAAATTTTCAACATCTGTGCGTATTCGAATTCGAGTTCGAATTTCGGAGTGCTGGAGTGAGAAAGCAATGGAGCTCGACACATAAGAACATGTGTATTCAACTCAACTGTCAAACGTTCGCATTCGCATACGCTAGCTAAGGACGTTCAGCTTTATTTAACAGTATAGATATATTTTAAAGCAATGGTTTTAGTTTCTTCGGTACTTCCGGAAAACCACTCTTATCCGTTCTCTCATATAAACAATAAAGTTACCTACTAACTGGACAAATTCAGTTTTCAAACTAATGTTTGACTCGTTGTATTTTTAATATATACATATGAACGCAGGCATAACAATTCGAACCAAGAGCTTTATTTTATTATTTTAACTGGCAATTCATTTAATCCGTTTTTTATGAAAATTTATTTCCGTATAAATCCCAAAAGGCCTGTTCAACAATTATTCGGACAAAAAATACCTAAATGTCAACTACATATGTATATCTACATCACAAAAATATATAATATATACCAAATACTGAATGAATAATAGAATAACACAAAAGAGAAAGTGTTAAGCTATAAAAAACACCAAAACAGCTAGAATTCGTAGTGAATTTATGCGTATAAGCGCGTTGACTTTACGGAAATGTTCACATACATAAATATTGATAGTCATTGGATTTTAGAGGACAGTAAAACAACTATTAACTAGCTTTACTACCTGACACAAACTTAATATTTTGCAAATATTGTATATACTCGTATGTACATATGCATCCGTTTGCATGGAACTTGACAGTGTGTAGTGTGCTGAATTTTTGTATTATGGTTGTACTGGATAAATCGTGAGTAATTTCTTACTGGGACGGTTAATATTAATAATACATTTAATATTATATTCATTTCTTTAGTACATCACATTAATAAATAAAATCGTCATATATTCTTCCCATATGAAAAAAATCTTAAACTAAACCCGTCGAAAAAATTAAAATAAAAACTAAAGAAAATGTTCATCTTTTGAAAATGACTCTAAGAAATATTATATGAAATAATTATAATATGACTAGCAGACCAGGCCACACGTTGTTGTGGCTAAGGTATACATTAAATTAAGTTGGTCCAATCTTGGCTTCGGCGACGATATTCATTACTCGAGGTCGATTTATGTTATGTGTTATGTTAGGTTTCATGTCAGGAAAACTTCTCTTTCGAGTCAATGAAGTGACAGAATTCTGTTGGCAATGTTATTAATCCATCGAGATGTCAACTGCGACCCTACCATTTCCAACTGCTTCTAACGGGTGATTTTTTTGAGGTTAGGATTTTCATGCATTAGTATTTGACAGATCACGTGGGATTTCAGACATGGTGTCAAAGAGAAAGATGCTCAGTATGCTTTGACATTTCATCATGAATAGACTTACTAACGAGCAACGCTTGCAAATCATTGAATTTTATTACCAAAATCAGTGTTCGGTTCGACAAATCGAAAAATCGACAAATCGACAAATTTTGTTCAGCGATGAGGCTCATTTCTGGTTGAATGGCTACGTAAATAAGCAAAATTGCCGCATTTGGGGTGAAGAGCAACCAGAAGCCGTTCAAGAACTGCCCATGCATCCCGAAAAATGCACTGTTTGGTGTGGTTTGTACGCTGGTGGAATCATTGGACCGTATTTTTTCAAAGATGCTGTTGGACGCAACGTTACGGTGAATGGCGACCGCTATCGTTCGATGCTAACAAACTTTTTGTTGCCAAAAATGGAAGAACTGAACTTGGTTGACATGTGGTTTCAACAAGATGGCGCTACATGCCACACAGCTCGCGATTCTATGGCCATTTTGAGGGAAAACTTCGGAGAACAATTCATCTCAAGAAATGGACCCGTAAGTTGGCCACCAAGATCATGCGATTTAACGCCTTTAGACTATTTTTTTTTTTATTTGGGGGATGGGGTCATATGTAGAAGTTCACGCAAGTGAGGAAAGTTTCTGATTGCCATTCACTTGGGAGTGGCCAGGAACGATTCTTTTGCATATGACTCAAGCAGCTCACGACTTCCGGTTTTAGACCAAGTATCCCCTGGGTAGCTAACAGACATCCGTTTGGAGGCGAGCTAAAGTGAGAAGGCGAAGCCCGCTTGTGCGGTTGTGCGTAGGGCTTGGGACCCACCACATAAAAAAATCTCCCCAATGAAAACAAACACCGAGCCTCGGATGAGAAACCCCCCTTTTGATGACGACCCCTGCAAACGTACTAAGGATCATGATTTGAGGGCATGCACCTGGAATGTCCGGACTCTTAATTGGGAAGGTGCCTCTGCCCAGCTGGTTGATGTCCTCATACAACTAAAGGCTGACATCACCGCCGTCCAAGAAGTGCGATGGACGGGACAAGGACGGAAGAAGGTGGGTCCTTGTGACATCTACTACAGCGGCCATATAAAGGAGCGCAAATTTGGTGTTGGATTTGTGGTGGGAGAGAGACTCCGTCGCCGAGTCCTGGCATTCACCCCGGTGGATGAACGTCTAGCCACAATCCGCATAAAAGCGAGGTTCTTCAACATATCGCTGATTTGCGCCCACGCCCCAACGGAAGAGAAGGACGATGTGACCAAAGACGCTTTCTATGAGCGCCTAGAACGCACCTATGAGCGCTGCCCCCGCCACGATGTCAAAATCGTGCTTGGCGATTTTAACGCCAGGGTGGGTAAAGAAGGTGTCTTTGGCACAACAGTCGGAAAATTCAGCCTCCAAGACGAAACATCGCCAAACGGCCTGAGGCTGATCGACTTCGCTGGGGCCCGAAATATGGTTGTCTGTAGTACCAGATTCCAGCATAAAAAAATTCATCAAGCAACGTGGCTGTCCCCTGATCGAAACACGCGCAACCAAATCGATCACGTTGTGATAGACGGAAGACATGTCTCCAGTGTTTTAGACGTGCGTACGCTCCGAGGACCAAACATTGACTCGGACCATTATCTAGTAGCAGCAAAGATACGCACTCGCCTCTGTGCAGCAAAGAACGCCCGTCAACAAACACAAGGAAGGTTCGCCGTCGAAAAGCTGCAATCACAACCGACAGCCGAACGATTTTCTACTCGACTTGCACTCCTGCTCTCTGAGAGCACTCATCAGCATCTCGATATAAGGGAGCTGTGGAACGGCATCTCAAACTCATTGCATACCGCTGCAGCCGAAACAATTGGTCTACGGCAACGCCAAAAAACCAGTTGGTACGATGAGAATTGTCGTTCCGCAGTGGAGAGAAAACAGACTGCCTACCTCGCAACGTTGCGATCGACCACAACACGTTCGGGGTGGGATAGATATCGAGAACTGAAGAGGGAAGCGAGACGCATTTGCAGACGTAAAAAGAAAGAGGCCGAAATGCGTGAGTATGAAAAGCTTGAAAAGCTGGCCGACATGGGTAATGCTCGAAAATTTTATGAAAAGATGAGGCGATTAACAGAAGGTTTCAAGACCGGAGCATTATCATGTAGGGACCGAGAAGGTAATCTGGTAGCGGATGTCCAGAGCACACTGGGATTATGGAGGGAACACTTCTCCGACCTGCTCAATGGCAGTGAAAGTACAACACCAGGAGATGGCGAACCCGATTCCCCAATCGATGACGATGGAATAGATGTTCCATTACCCGACCATGAAGAAATTCGAATAGCAATTACCCGCTTGAAGAACAACAAAGCGGCGGGGGCCGATGGATTACCGGCCGAGCTATTCAAATACGGCGGCGAAGAACTGATAAGGTGCATGCATCAGCTTCTTTGTAGAATATGGTCGGAAGAAAGCATGCCTGACGATTGGAATCTTAGTGTGCTCTGCCCAATCCATAAGAAGGGAGACCCCACAATCTGCGCCAACTACCGTGGTATAAGTCTCCTCAATATCGCATATAAGGTTTTGTCGAGCGTATTGTGTGAAAGACTAAAGCCCACCGTCAACGAACTGATTGGACCTTATCAGTGTGGCTTTAGACCTGGAAAATCCACAATGGACCAGATATTCACCATGCGCCAAATCTTGGAAAAGACCCGAGAGAGAAGAATCGATACTCACCATCTTTTTATCGATTTTAAAGCTGCCTTCGATAGCACGAAAAGGAGCTGCCTTTATGCCGCGATGTCTGAATTTGGTATCCCTGCAAAACTAATACGGCTATGTAAGCTGACGTTGAGCAACACCAAAAGCTCCGTCAGGATCGGGAAGGACCTCTCCGAGCCGTTCGATACCAAACGAGGCTTCAGACAGGGTGACTCACTATCGTGCGACTTCTTCAATCTATTGCTGGAAAAAATAATACGAGCTGCAGAACTAAATAGAGAGGGTACAATCTTCTACAAGAGTGTACAGCTCCTGGCGTATGCCGATGATATTGATATCATCGGAAGCAACAACCGCGCCGTTTGTTCTGCGTTTTCCAGACTAGATAAAGAAGCGAAGCGTATGGGTCTGGTGGTGAATGAGGACAAGACGAAATATCTCCTGTCATCAAACAAACAGTCGGCGCACTCGCGTCTTGGCTCCCACGTCACTGTTGACAGTCATAACTTTGAAGTTGTAGATAATTTCGTTTATCTGGGAACCAGCATTAACAACACCAACAATGTCAGCCTTGAAATCCAACGCAGAATCACTCTTGCCAACAGGTGCTACTTTGGACTGAGTAGGCAATTGAAATGTAAAGTCCTCTCTCGACGAACCAAAATCAAACTCTATAAGTCGCTCATTATTCCCGTCCTGATGTATGGCGCTGAAGCGTGGACGATGACAACATCCGATGAGACGACTCTTGGGGTTTTCGAGAGAAAGGTTTTGCGCAAGATTTTTGGTCCTCTAAACATTGGCAACGGCGAATACCGCAGGCGATGGAACGATGAGCTGTACGATTTATACGACGACATTGACATAGTTCAGCGAATAAAAAGACAGCGGCTACGCTGGCTAGGTCATGTTGTACGGATGGAAGAAAACACTCCAGCTCTGAAAGTATTCGATGCAGTACCCGCTGGAGGAAGCCGCGGAAGAGGACGACCTCCACTCCGGTGGAAAGACCAAGTGCAAAGTGACCTGGCTTCACTTGGTGTTTCCAATTGGCGCCAAAAAGCAAAAAGGAGGAATGAGTGGCGCGCTCTGGTGGATTCGGCTATAATCGCTTAAAGCGGTTCCTACGCCAAATATATATATATATTCCAGCTTTGGAAGACAACATTTCCGAAGAAATTCGGGCTATTCCGGCCGAAATGCTCGAAAAAGTTGCCCAAAATTGGACTTTCCGAATGGACCACCTAAGACGCAACCGCGGTCAACATTTAAATGAAATACAATCGCAATTTGATATTGTTGCAAAAACACTCATATGTTAGTTGTTAATTGTCGATTCTTTATGTGTCGCCACAAATTAAATGATTTTAGGTATGCGATTAGCCCGTCAGTAACAGTTGATCCAGGAATAATTGGAAGAGTCTGGCGTAAATCACCTGCTAACAGAATCCTGGCTCCACCAAAAACGTTCATCGACAATCAAGATCTTTTAAAGTCCTGTGCAGTACTTCCAGCGAATTCTTGAATATTTGGAACATCTTCGTTATAGCGCTATTTTTGGCGATTTTGCCGACTGGTGTTGCGTTCATTTGCAATTTAGGATTAATTTCAAGGCCGAATGTGCCGTTTGTTTGCCTACTAACAGGTGCCAAGATGTCCCGTTAACTTTGGTGGTGAAAATGAGTGAATTACTATACTATACTATATATGATGATTTTCTATTGGACTTTATGCCGAATATATAGGCCAAAATGCGAGAGTATAAAATATTCGGTTGGACCCGAACTTAGCCTTTCCTTATTTGTTACAAATTGTTTTGGGCTATCGACACAACCTTATACAATTTTTTTTTTCTCAATATTTCTTTATTTATTGAATCTGCTTTGTTTAAAGCATAACAATAAGTATTAAAATCTTAAATCTATTTACAACTAAGTAAGCTCAAGAATGTGTTTGAGCTTTTTGGTAGAACGTTGCTCTTTAGTAGGCAGGTAGATCTCTTCTTTTTAAACGAGTTTGATTGGAATGTACCAAGGCATACAATTGAACAATAACAAACATATTTTAACAAAGCAACAATGACAACCTTGAAAATATTAGTTTTTTGTTTTCTCTTTTTATATTTTACTTGTCAACTCGAATAAAATTGTCTTATTATTATCTTCCTAGCAATTTTTCCATATTTACTCACTCTCTAATCTTTTCCTGGCCTTCCACGAATATTTCAAGACTAAAATTAGCCAGATCGGTTTGGCCGTTCTCGACTTTTTGCGAGACTAAGGAACAGCAATTCATTTTTATATTATATTTATGTAACTGTAAATTAGAAGTAAAACAAAATGTTAATTATTAATTGTAGAGACGATTAATCTGAATAATAAGTATCCTATCATCTAAGTTGGACCAAATTACATGTATATGCCAACTTTCATGAATATCAGTTGACTCGTTTTTGAGTTCATTCGGAACATACACACGGACACTGGATTTTTATTATATATTAAGAAATAACAATTTATGTACACTATCAGCCCTAATCTGTGCACTTGACACAAAAAAACTTTAAAATTTATTCAGATTTTTATCAAGTAAGAAATTTATTGATATTCTGTGACAATTTTTATAAAATAAAAAGCTTTAGTACGCATTGCATTTCCCCACACGTGTGGGAAATGTAAATGTAAACACAAATATATGATGTCTGTACAATCAAAGATGACATGATACGAAACTCTTTGTTTTGAGAGAGCTCTGTAATCTAAAGCTAAGTATTTGTGCTAATTTGCTTTTGTGTTATATTTAAATTTTAATTGTATTTTAACTATTTTCTTAAATTCTGGTGCCGTGGTCATTCATTTGTTGTTGTTATCAATTATCAATTTTCTTTCATACTTTGCAATTGTTTGTGCGATTGCATATTGTTTTTGTTTTAATTTGCTCTTTTTCTTTTGATTCGTTTTTTCTTTCATTTTTGCTCACAGCTGTTTGCGTGTTATTTTTAAGTGACTCAGTACTTCTAAAACTGCTCACTATTATATTAACTATTTTGTTTTTTCCTTTAATTTAAATTTTTCCATAATGACTTGCAATTTTCCGAATTGCACTATTGAAGGCGATTCTGATCGTTTTGTTTCTTGTTGGCTTCGTGACGGGTTTGTCCATCTTAAATGTGATGGATTGACAGGTAGAATCTTATATTCTATTCTCAAAAGCTCAAATTTGTGGTATTCGAATGAGCTATGTTAATTTTTATAAAAAACTTTTTTCTAACTACATAATCAAAGTAAAAAATAATATTATGCGTAATACGAAATTGTTTTATGGTTTCGTTAACTCCAAACGTATTATATCTAATTTTCCGTCTGCGATGAAATATAAATCAACAATGTCATGTGACAATTATAATATTTCTAATATGTTTGCAGAATTCTTCAAATCCAATTATTGTTCAAACTCCCCTATCAATGTGCCATATCAGCAAGCGTTATGTCCGAGTACTGTAATTAATAAATTATTTCTGAAACTGATGTCTTAAATTATTTAGTTACGTTAAAAAATCCGATTTATTATGGCCCTGATATGATTCCTTCAAGCTTCCTTAAAAATTACTTATCTATCTGCCCTTAACTAAGCTTTTCAACCTATCTCTTAAACAAGGTATTTTTCCGTCAATGTGGAAAAATTCTTTTATACTACCATTGCATAAAAGTGGAGTTAGATCATCTGTTAAGAACTATAGGGGGATAGCTAAAATGTCAGCTATACGCAAACTTTTTGACCAAAAAAATAATTTCATTTTCTCAGCATGGATTTTGTAAAGGAAAATCTACAGTAACAAACTTGCTTGAATTCGTAAACCATGTGTCAATGGGTTTTTGGGATAATAAGAATACTGATGTTATATAAGTATACAGGCTTTAGTGAAGCATTCGATAAAGTAAACTACTCAATTCTTTTGCAAAAACTGGATCTTCTTGTTTTTCAACCAAGACTTCTTGAATGGGTATCCTCATATCTTACTAATAGAAAACAACAAGTTTTATTTAATAATACATTATCCGATTCAATTAGTGTCACTTCAGGGGTTCCACAGGGTAGTCATCTCGACCCGATTCTGTTCTTGTTGTTCATTAATGATATACCTTCCGTAATTAAGTTTTCAGAAATTTTATTATATGCGAATGATGTAAAACTTTTTAAATCATATACTTCTCATAACGAAAGGACTGAGTTGCAATCAGATTTAAATAATTTAGTTACTTCTTCTTCTTCTTCCGAGTCCACAACAGCGCGCCACGTATCCCTCCTTCTGGCAGTTTGGCGCCAATTGGTTATGCCAAGCGAAGCCAGGTCCCTCTCCATCTGGTCCTTCCATCGGAGTGGAGGTCTCCCTCCTCCTCGACTTCCACCAGCGGGTACTGCATCGAATACTTTCAGAGCTGGAGCACTTTCATCCATTCGAACAACATGACCTAGCCAGCATATACGGTTTTTTTTTAATCACTGGACTATGTCTATGTCATCGAATAACACATACAGCTCATCGTTCCATCGTCTGCGGAATTCGCCGTTGCCAATGTTTAAGGGACCATAAAGTCTCATCGGATGTTGACATCGTCCACCAGAGATAAAGATGTGTACAACTCTCATATCACTGGAAGTGAGAGCGCAATTTTAAACGTCAAAACCTCCTCGACTTTGACAGTTGACTGGATGACTGGTTTCGCAATTAGGAAACTGGAAATGCCAGATTGAAAAGTTGCCAAAAAATAATGCGATGGAGACATTTTTAACTGCCGTGCAAGATCACTAATAAGAACTAAAAAAATAAATATAAATGAAAACGTGAAATTTAAAAGTGATTTAAGAATATTTTTGTGAATTGCAGCATCGAGAAACTAATTTTTCATGGAAAATTATAAAAGAAACTGATTAATTTTCAGTTGACACTTAATAATTAACCTTATTTATTACTGAAAGTTCGAAAACCGGCTATTTTAATATACCATTATATCGATAAATGAAATTGAAATAAGTTATTTTTATATTAAACATTCAGTATATAATAATTTTTAACCATAATAAATGTTCGGTATTTTAATTTAAATGCCCAAAAATTAGTATTTTGTCTGATCTGGTAATAATGCAAAATGTTATAAAAAACGCAAATTTTGAGGCGCTCTCACACTGGAATAAGTTGGACATCCCTTTATCCCTGTCGTCCACGCATCTGCACCGTAAAGTAGCACGGGAATGATCAGAGAGTTGTAGAGTTTGGTTTTTGTTCGTCGAGAGAGGACTTTACTTTTCAATTGCCTACTTAGTCCATAGTAGCACCTGTTGGCATTGTTATTGCTGTTAATGCTGGTTCCCAAGTAGACGAAATTATCTACAACTTCAAAGTTATGACTGTCAACAGTGACGTGGGAGCCAAGACGAGAATGCGCTGACTGTTCTTATCCAGTCTGGAAAAAGCAAAACTAACGGCGCAGGTGTTGTTTCCAATGATATCGATATCATCGGCGTACGCCAGTAGGTGTACACTCTTATAGAAGATTGTACCTTCTCTATTTAGCTCTGCAGCTCGTATTATTTTCTCCAGCATCAGGTTAAAGAAATCACACGATCTTCCGATCCTGACGGAGCTTTTGGTGTTGCTCAACGTCAGCTTACACAGCCGTATTAGTTTTGCGGGGATATCAAATTCAGACATCGCTGGCATAAAGGCAGCTCCTTTTCGTGCTGTCGAAAGCAGCTTTAAAGTCGAGAGATGGTGTGTGTCGATCCTATTTTCACGGGTCTTCTCCAAAAATGTGCTCCGGAATGTGCTCCGGTCTTGAAACCTTCAGTTAGTCGCCGGATCTTTTCGTAAAATTGTCGAGCCTCACCCCTGTCGGCCAGCTTGTCAAGCTGTTCATACTCACGCATTTCGGCCTTTTTCTTTTTTTTGTCTGCAAATGCGTCTCGCTTCCCTCTTCAGCTCTCGGTATCTTTCCCATCCCGTTTTCTCTCCACTGCGAGACGACAATCCTCATCATACCAGCTGTTTTTTTGACTTTTCCGAAAGCCAATGGTTTCGGTTGCAGCCGTACGTAAGGAGTTTGGTATGCCCAACAGTTCCCTTATACCGAGATGCTGATGAGTGCTCTCAGAGAGCAGGAGTGCAAGTCGAGTAGAAAATCGTTCGGCAGTCGGTTGTGATTGCAGCTTCTCGATGTCGAACCTTCCTTGTGTTTGTTGACGTGTGCGCTTTTCTACACAGAGGCGGGTGCGTATCTTAGCTGCTACAAGATAGTGGTCCGAGTCGATGTTGGGACCACGAAGCGTACGCACATCAAAAACACTGGAGACATGTCGTCCATCTATCACAACATGATCAATCTGGTTGCGAGTGATTCGATCCAGGGACAGCCAAGTAGCTTGATGGATTTCCTTGTGCTGGAATCTAGTACTACAGACGACCATATTTCGGGCTCCGGCG
The DNA here is from genome assembly GCF_028554725.1 of Zeugodacus cucurbitae. Classification (NCBI taxonomy): domain Eukaryota; kingdom Metazoa; phylum Arthropoda; class Insecta; order Diptera; family Tephritidae; genus Zeugodacus; species Zeugodacus cucurbitae. Next base: position 27,784,526 of record NC_071669.1, read on the forward strand.
AAGTCGATCAGCCTCAGACCTTCTTCCGTCCTTGTCCCTTTAAACGTTTGCAGTGGTCGTCATCAAAATTGGGGTCTCTATATCCCTAAGCTATTCCCGTAGAACTGTTGATCCTTCTCCCTATGTAATAAATACATAACTTCAGTTTAGAGCAAGTTTTTAGCTTTGTTGATTTAGGAGTTACTATGGACCCTAAACTAAATTTTAATTCTCATGTAAATTCGATTGTCTTAAAAGCTAAAGGTGCTCTTAGCTTTGTTAAACGTTGGTCTAAAGAATTTAGTGATCCATATATAACCAAAATTCTTTTTACAACATTGGTAAGGCCTATATTGGAGTATGGTTCTGTGGTATGGAATCCTAGCTTCCACTCCCATTCTGATAAGCTTGAGTCCGTTCAAAAACAATTTTTATTGTTTGCTTTAGGCCACTTACATTGGCATTCAAGAATGAATATTCCCCCGCATACTAGTCATTTAAAACTTATAAATCTTCCCACACCCACAAGTCGCAGAGAAATGCTAGGTATAATATTCCTAGTACAACTTCTAAATGGTTTTGTTTGTAGTTTTTTCCTTTTGTCTGATATTAAGTTTAATGTCCCATTGCGTTCATCTAGGCAGTTTAGACCATTACTTCTAAAATCTTCTAGAACAAATTTTGAGTTAAACGAACCATTCCGCCGAAGCAGAGACAAAAATCAAATAGCAGCAACAGTCGCCGTTTTCATTTTTTTGCTTCTTGCTTTCGATCATGATCATAAGTCGAAGCAACAGCAAGTGTCGACTGTCGGCAGTCGCAGTCGCAAAAATTGATGTACTCGACTTTTTGCTGCTTTTGATTTCTGTTGCTATTGTTTTGGTGAGCAGCAGCTAGCTTCGATTTCTATTTTGCTGAGGGAGGCAACCAGCATGGAGTAGGCAAGGACTTCGATGTTCCAATGGCTCAGTCTACATTTTGTTGCGTCTTAAAAGATGTATTAGCATCGCTTCAGTCCCATCTGTGCCCTCAGTGGATAAATCTTAATTTAAGTAGCGATGAAAAAAGACAAGCCAGGAGGGATTTCTACCAGAAATACGGATTTCCAGGTGCGATTTTGTGCGTAGACGGGACACACATTAAAATCGTTGCTCCAACAAAAGATAAGTTTCTCCATGATTGTAAGTAAGGTGGCAAATTCACATGTCAAACTTCTTACTCAATGTTTTGCAGATATGCGACAATAATATGAAAATACGTTATGTAAACGCTCAGTATCCTGGGAGCAATCATGACTCCCATATATGGAATGTTAGCAGTGCGCGTTATTTTTTTGAGAAAAAGTACCTCGATGGGGAACGAAACACTTTTGGTTATTATACCTACATACATATATACATATGTATAAAAATTGTCATAACTCTTTACAAACTTTCAAAATTACAATTTTCAGGAGATGCTGGATATGCCCTAGAACCATCATCAACTTATAATGATGAAGCTTCACAGATAAGACAGGCTATATGTAGAACACTTACACGAATATAATATCCTAAATAAATTTAACACGATATATTTATGGAGGTATAATTAAATTTTTATTTATTTAAATATTTTTGATAATGTAAGCTTTGTTGCTCCACTTGCAACATTTGCTACTTAATAGAATTTTTTGCAGCAATTAAATTTTCCATTGCTCTATTATGCCTACCGGTTTCTTCCACTTCTGCTTTCTTTAGGTCGCATAATCGCGCATATCTGAAGAAAGATCGTCTAACTTTTCGAAAACCTTTTTTTGAAAATCTTTTTGAAGTAAAAGTTGTTCTTTTACAAAATCTATTGTACTTGTTTCTGGTGGCTTAGTGCTGCGTCTTGGCAGTGCAGGGCTACAACTCATTGAAGGCCTCGGCTTCATTATCAGTGTCAACTGCCATAGATAAACCCACATTCACTGTGTTTTGTATGCCGTTAGTACTCGTCTCTAACGCAGTTAATTTAATTATAGCTTCTTCCAATTCGCTGAAATGGTGCTGTCTATTTCGACCGCCACCAGTAGCTGACTGTTCTTTTTTGTTTTCGGCCAATTTCCTTTTTATATATGCCTTCCAATCTAGCCATACCTTTTAAAAAATAAATTATAGAATATATAAATTATTCTTTTAGTTTCAATAATTAAAAGAACTGTAATAAGTTACCTTCTTCCAGCTTGAAATGTCTTTAGTAGGGGGGCCTACACTGTTGAGTTCATCGGCTACTTTACTCCAAAATTCCGCTGCTTCTTCCTTAGGACACTTTGAAAAACCCTGCGCCATTTCGGGCTTTTGCTGCAAAAGTTCAAGCAGAAGCGCATATTGTTGTTTCGTGGTTATTACTTTAGACCTGTGGAAATCAAATTGAAATATATTTTATTCTTAACAAATGCAATTAACTTAAATTCAGTAAAAACTTACATTTGAACCTATTTTTGCTTTATTTCTTCTTTTTTATGTATGTTCTTAAATTTTTCCGTTAGCAAAAACGCGTTGTAGAATAATTTTAAAAAACTTCCGAATTTGACGATTCGAATGTATTCTGTGAATGTCACTTTACGAATTTCGAACTTACATTTTAAGATAATCGAATTGCATGGAAGCAATTTCGTAACTTTTCCGAAAAAACATTGTACGATGAATTGCGTGATAGGGCTAATAGTAAATCCCAAAAACTCAATACTTTGTTGGAAAAATTTAGATTTTTCCATCGACACTCGCAACTTGTATATTTAACTCCGTGTACCGATCGAATTTTAAATTTTATTTCCGAATTATTATATTTCAGACAACCAGTTGGTATGATTCCATGTTTCATTTATTTTTTCATTATTTGAATACAGACTCTTACATAAAATTATTTTGATCAAAAAGAAATATTTTGAACAAGTATTTTTGTTGAAAGTTATTCTTTTATGTAACTACTGCTCGGTTTGGAATAAACTTCTCCTGAATTTTGTATTTCATTTTATTTTTATATATCTATACTCATTCTTCATATTTGTTTAAAAGGTTTCCTTTGATTATTACAATTAAATTAAAAATTTTACAATCATTTAAAATCATATATTTTTATATAAAACAATTGTAGAATTGATTTAAAACTAAATTACAATGTTGGTAAATTAGAATACTTACAATCGTACATTTTTATTAAACAATTATTAAGTTACATTTTTTGAAAACTAATCTAAAATGTTGGTTTACTTGTACTTGTTCTTTTATTGTCTAGTTTGTCTTTAATGTCACTTCATTGAGTATTTGCTATTATTATTATTATTATTATTATACTATTATCTTTGAATATTTCATGTGTCCTGATTTAAATTAACTGTTGATGTTCATTTCAATATCATTATTTTCATTTGAAATGTTAAATATTAGAAGGATGTATATTCTTCAACTTTTCTTTTCTATACTTGGGTTGTTCTTTATGTCTAACTGCTTTTTTTATAAATCTCTCTCTCCTCTTTTCTTCATAATTTTCCTTGTTTTTATTTAATTTATTTATAACTTTATTTTTAGTTTCATTTAAATTATTTTTTACTATTCCTTCATTTATTTCATTGTGGTGAACTTGATTGGGTGTACATTTAATTCTCGAATGGAATCTATCATTATAATTTCTAATGGCTTTTTGCATTAATTGTTTTACTGACAATTCTTTATTTGATTTATACAATATTCGAAATTTCTCTGCTATAGTAGATAATTTTTCGTGGTTTTCATAATTTAGCAAAGTGATCTTCTAGATCATTTAATGGGTAAGCTACACCAAATTTAGAAAATTTATCTATTATTGTTAGAAAATGTAACCTTTTTATAACGTAGGTATCCATATGAATGATTTACATTTTTTTTTGTAGGTGTTTCTGTAAAACAAAATTTAGGTTTGATCGGTCTCCTATCATATTTTACTTCTTAACAGGTTTCGCATTGGTAAATTACTTTTTGTATTAATTCTCCTAATTTCGGATAATAAATTGAATTACTAAGTTGATTATATGTTTCTTGTATTATCGAAAGCATACTTTCTCGAATGTAATATAACGAATTTTGTTTAACAGCTTCAACTTCTGTTTTTATATCCTGTACTCTCATTGTGCTTTTTATAAATTCTAGTTGTTTATCATTTGAAAACATCTCTATTAATTTCTGTTGAACTGTATTGTACTGTCGGTCAGATAGTTCTGAATAAATTCCTATTTCTCCTTTTGTAATATATTTTTTAAATATTTCATCTAATCTTTCAAAATCATATTCCGAAATGAAAATAATGCTTTTGCCATGTATAATTTTGAATTCGTTAATTTTATTTGTGTTTTATATTTAATAAATATTTCATTCTTGATATAAAATTATAATCTATATTATTAACTATGTTTGAGTAATCTTCTATAAATTCATCAGTAATTTCATCCTCCTTCCCCTCTTTGATAACGTCCTCGTTATTTTTGATTCTACTAAGAAAATCTGCTACTGTGTTTTCTTTTCCTTTAATATATTCAATATTAAATTGATATTCTCCTAATTTTAACAACCATCTTACAATCTTAAATTTTCTACCATATATAGTATAAAATAATTTACGCTCCAAATAATTGCTAAAAACTTTTTATCAGTTGCAGAATAATTCCTTTCATGATTATTTAATTTTTTTGAAGCAAAACATAATAGAAGTCATTCTTGTGATATAAATGCTCCTATTGCATAATTTAATGCATCTGTAGTTAATGTAAATATCTTTTCAAAATTTGGATACCGTAAAATTGAATGTGAACTTATCAATTACTAAAGTTTTACGAAAGCTTCTATGTATGAAGGATCTTTTGTATTAATTCGGACTTCTTGCTTTAAATATTTTGAAATTGGCTGTGCCACTTATGCATAATCTTTAACAAATTTTCGATAATAGCCGGTTATACCTAAAAAGCTCATGCCATCTTTTGTTAGAACATGCCCCAAAAATTCTGTTTCTTTTTTAGAAAATTACACTTATCCATTTGTATTTTCAAATTCTTTGATTCTAGAACCCTAAATATATCTCTAATTGATTGTATATGTTCTTGTAACGTTGTACTAAAGATAAATATATCATCTAAATATATCACGCAAATTTTATTTATAAAATCTCGTAAAATTTCATTCATAAGACGTTGAAATCTTGCAGGTGCATTCTTTAACCCGAATGGCATCCTTGTAAATTCATACAAACCATGAGGAGTTACGAAAGCTGTTTTGCACCTACGTACATATCTTCCTCTTTAATTCTAATTTGATGATAACCTTTTGCCAGGTCCAATGTTGTGAAATATTGAGCACGTCCCAATTAATCTAACTGCCTTCCCTAAATAAAAGCGTTGGCGGAACATTTTTTAACGCTCAGCGTTAACGTCGATGCGCCATCCCTAAATAAAAGCGGCAACTTTACGTCAAATATCAAAATGTTTACTTGAATTGTTGAAATTTTATTGTACAGCGAAACTTCGTTTTTCGCAGCCAACTATACTTCGGAACGCTCTGTCCAAATAGAAAATTTCAACCGCTCAGCGTCGCCGTCGCGTTATTTAGGTATGCGCCATACAAATTGTATGGACATGAGAATTTTTTGACAGTCATTTGTCGCTGCCGCTTTTATTTAGGGAAGACAGTAATATCGATTCAATGTATGGTAAAGGATATTTATCATCAATTGTCACTTCATTTAATTTTCTATAATCGACTACTATTCTATACTTCCTTTTCTCTGAATTATCCATTTTCTTGGGAATAACTATTATAGGACTAGAGTATCTAGAATTACTTTTTCTTATAATTTCTTGTTCCTCCATTTCCTTGATTTGTTTTCTAACTTCCTCTTCGTGTTGAGGTGAATATCTATTATATATATGTATGTATGTATGTGATTGGCGTTCAACCGTTTAGCCGATTATAGCCGAATCGATGAGAGCCCGCCACTCCTCTCTTTCCTTCGCAGTTCGGCGCCAGTTGGAAATTCCAAGTGTAACCAGGTCGCTCTCCACCTGGCCCCTCCAACGGAGTGGAGGCCTTCCCCTTACTCGGCTTCCTCCGGCTGGTACTGCATCGAACACTTTCAGAGCTGGAGTGTTTTCGTCCATTCGGACAACATGACGCACGAAAATGCATGTTCAATGAAATAATGAAAAATGTAATGTGACAAAGTTCTCACTGAGTATCTTTACTTTCGTGCTCAGCTACGAAGTCACAATTCCACTCATGAGTCTTAGTCATGTTTGATAATAGTATTAGTACTCATTTACACCAATTTGTGTGGCTCATGAGTTAGTGCACTAATTTCATTATTACTCAATTCAGATCTCTGATGAGGATCATCCCTTTCTGTTTTTGTCACTTTTAATTGTTCTCTACGAGGATCATTGGTTTTTCACTTTTAATTATCCTCTATGAGGATCACTTGTTTTTCACTTAAACTAATTTTTTTGTGTCCTTTATAAGGATATTTTCTGTATAGGTCCGAACCCACGGCCACGATCACGTATCCTTTTCCGCTCTTCATATATATGTACATGAGTTTAACTCTAAAAACTTGTTCCATCAGATCCATGAAAACCCTAATGTTAGGTATATGGGACCTACGAGAAGTTATGACTCGATTTTTACTAATTTTTGGCATGAAGACATATTATTAGAAGAAAAATATTCCCTCTGATTTTTTTAATATCTGGGAGACTAATTTTATGTTCGGATCGACATTGAAAACATGTTTTCATAAAAAAGTGGGTTTTCGTTCTAAAACTTGTGTTTTCATCCATGCAAAATCTGTCGCAGAAAACTTCTTGAAAACTTACATTCCACTTATTATAATCGATGTCTGCTCATGTTTAGTCGATATAATTGGAATACATATTTTGCCCTCCACAAGTTATCAGTTAATATTTGTTTGCATTTTCAAAAGAATGGAGAAAAAACAATAGTACATATTGTGGTGAGAGGGAGGAAGCGTTCCGAATTGAATTGTGGCAAAATAAGGTGTGTACTCTACACGGGCCCTGAAAAAATAGCCATTAAAATAATCTGTTTTTTCAACTCTTCTATACTATTTTTTGCAAGGCCCAGCACCTTGGCCTCTATCAACTCTCTTGAAAAACATCGTTGCGCACGATATTTATCTGGATTTTCGATTCTATAAAACACGATAATTAATAATAATTATAAGCAAATTAAAACAAATAAATAAATTTGTGAACTGTCAATGAAAACGCATCGAAAACACATGATGTCGGTCAGAACGACTTTGGTTCCACAATCCACAAATTGTGTTTTCAATATGTTTTCAATGTCGTAGTATTACGTAATGTAGTATTACCTACATATATTTTCGGTAAAAAAACTTATTAGAAGCACTGCGGTCCTCATGTTCGATATATGGGGGTTTCAAAACTTATGATTGGCGATTGTTAGTAGGCCGATTCCACACTATCAATGCAGTAATTGTGCAAAGTTCTGTTCCGACATCTTCATTAGTGCTTACTGTATGTATTATAAAGTAAATGATTCAGATCGACTTCAAAGTTCTAGTATATGGGAAGTATGCGTGTTTGTGAACCGATTTGGCGTATTTTCATAACATATAATTGAATGCCAGATAAATATTATCAACCGATTTTCATTGAAATTTGTAGAGAAGTTTCTGAGATATGGTTTTTAACCCATAAGTGAGAGGAGCCACCCACGCCCATCTAAAATTTTGTATACCAATTTGAGTGTAGCCCTTCTGTACCATCTTTAAAAGGAAATTTAAGGTTTCTAATGTTTTTCCTTACCGAATTAAAGCATTTTTAATAATTTTTAACATAACCTTTGTATGGGTGGTGGGCTTGGTTACAATCCGATTTCCTCCATTTAGACTGTATAAGGATGTACCTAAATTAAACGACTCTTGAGAGTTTGGTTGATATAGCTTTAGTAGTTTACGAGATATGTACAAAAACGTAGTAGGGGCGGGCCTACTTTCCCAAAAAACTCGTCAATTACCGAAAGCAACCTTCTTATGGTACCAAGAGATATGAATACTATTGTTTCATCAAGATCGGCTCTCAAATCTGCTAGTCAAACTGATCACTTTGGTATATATAACCTTATTTCTAACTCGTTTAGTTTTAGGACTTACAAAGAGCCATTATGTGGACAATAATAATTAATTATAATACTCTCTTAGCAACTTTTGTTGCGAGAGTATAAAAAACAAAAGTAGGCATGTACTTCCATAATAACAATTTACTCGTTAGATACAGCGCTAAACTCTCGCATCCACTCTGCGGTACCTAAAATGGATGACTGTCTATCCGTCCGTGCAAGCTGTAACTTGAGTAAAAATTGAGGTATCTTAATGAAACTTTTAACACGTGTTCCTTGGCACCATAAAAAGGTTAAGTTCGAAGCTGGCCGGAATCGGCCCACAAAATGGCGATAACCGAAAACACATAAAGAGCTATAACTAATCCATAAAAAAGCTATGAAAGTAAAATTTGGTACAAACGATTGCTCTAGGAAGGGGCATATTTGGATGTAATTTTTTTGGGAAAGTGGGCCTAGCCCCGACCTTTACTAAGTTTTTTTTTGCACATATCTCGAAAACTACTAAAGCTATATTAACAAAATTTTCAGGAATCGTTTTTTCAGGAATCGTTTTTTCAGGCATTTCCTTATATAGTCCAAAAATGGAGGAGATTATAACCACGCCCACCTCCCATACAAAGGTTATGTTGAAAACTACTAAAAATGCTTTAATTCAGTAAGGAAAACCAACAGAAACCTTAAATTTCATTATAAAGATGGTGCAGAAGAGCTGTACTCGAAATGGTATGTATGTGATTGGCGTTGAACCGTTTAGCCGGTTATAGCCGAATCAATGAGAGCGCGCCACTCGTATCTTTCCTTCGCAGTTCGGCGCCAGTTGAAGATCCCAAATGTAACCAGGTCGTTCTCCACCTGGTCCCTCCAACGGAGTGGAGGCCTTCCCCTTCCTCAGCTTCCTCCGGCGGGTACTGCATCGAACACTTTCAGAGCTGGAGAGTTTTCGTCCATTCGGACAACATGACCTAGCCAGCGTAGCCGCTGTCTTTTTATTCGCTGAACTATGTCAGTGTCGTCGTATAACTCGTACAGCTCATCGTTCCATCGTCTGCGGTATTCGCCGTTGCCAATGTTCCGAGGACCATAAATTTTGCGCAAAATTTTCCTCTCGAAAACTCCTAGTGTCGTCTCATCTGATGTTGACATCGTCCAAGCTTCTGCACCATAAAGCAGGACGGGAATGATAAGTGACTTGTTGAGTTTGATTTTTGTTCGTCGAGTGAGGACTTTACTGTTCAATTGCCTACTCAGTCCAAAGTAGCACCTGTTGGCAAGAGTGATTCTGCGCTGGATTTCGAGGCTGACATTGTTGGTATTATTGATACTGCTTCCCAGGTATACGAAATTATCTACGACTTCGAAGTTATGACAGTGACGTGGGAGCCAAGACGCGAGTGCGCCGACTGTTTGCTTGATGACAGGAGATATTTCGTCTTGTCCTCATCCACCTCCAGACCCATTCGCTTCGCCTCCTTATCCACGCGGGAAAAAGCAGAACAAATGGCGCGGTTGTTGCTTCCGTTGATATCAATATCATCGGCGTACGCCAGCAGCTCTACACTCTTATAGAAGATTGTACCTTCTCTATTTAGTTCTGCAGCTCGTATTATTTTTTCCAGCATCAAGTTAAAGAAAGCGCACGATAGTGAGTCACCTTGTCTGAAACCTCGTTTGGTATCGAACGGCTCGGAGAGGTCCTTCCCAATCATGACGGAGCTTTTGGTGTTGCTCAGCGTCAACTTGCACAGCCGTATTAGTTTTGCGGTGATACCAAATTCAGACATCGCGGCATAAAGGCAGCTGCTTTTCGTGCTGTCGAAAGCAGCTTTGAAATCGACAAAAAGGTGGTGTGTGTCGATCCTCTTTTCACGGGTCTTCTCCAAGATTTGGCGCATGGTGAATATTTGGTCAGTTGTCGATTTTCCAGGTCTAAAGCCACACTGGTAAGGTCCTATCAGATTGTTTACGGTGGGCTTTAGTCTTTCACACAGTACGCTCGATAGAACCTTGTATGCGATACTTAGGAGGCTTATCTCACGGTAATCTATCGGCCCCCGCCGCTTTGTTGTTCTTCAAGCGGGTAATTGCTATTTGAATTTCTTCATGGTCGGGTAATGGAACATCTGTTCCATCGATTGGGGATCGGGTTCGCCATCTCCTGGTGTTGTACTTTCACTGCCATTCAGCAGGTCGGTGAAGTGTTCCCTCCATAATCCCAGTACGCCCTGGACATCGGTAACCAGATTACCACCTTGGTCTCTACATGAGGATGCTCCGGTCTTGAAATCTTCGTTAAGTCGCTTCATTTTTTCATAAAATTTTCGAGCATTACCTCTGTCTGCCAGCTTTTCAAGCTCTTCGTACTCACGCATTTCGGAGTCTTTCTTTTTTTGTCTGCAGATGCGTCTCGCTTCCCTCTTCAGCTCTCGGTATCTATCCCATCCCGCACATGTTGTGGTCGTTTGCAACGTTGCGAGGTAGGCCAAGGTAAGTCGCCAAGCACGATTTTGACATCGTGGCGGGGGCAGCGCTCATAGGTGCGTTCTAGAAGAAGAAGGTGCGATATGTTGAAGAACGTCGCTTTTATGTGGATTGTGGCTAGACGTTCATCCACCGGGGTGAATGCCAGGACTCGGCGACGGAGTCTCTCTCTCACCACAAATCCAACACCAAATTTGCGCTCCTTTATATGGCCGCTGTAGTAGATGTCACAAGGGCCCACCTTCTTCCGTCCTTGTCCCGTCCATCGGACTTCTTGGATGGCGGTGATATCAGCCTTTAGTCGTATGAGGAAATCAACCAGCTGGGCAGAGGCACCTTTCCAATTAAGGGTCCGGACATTCCAGGTGCATGCCCTTAAATCAGTATCCTTAAAACGTTTGCAGGGGTCGTTATCAAAAGGGGGTGTCTCATCCGAGGCTTTCTTCTTCGATTTTTCATTGGTACTTCGTTTTTATGTGGTGGGACCCAAACCCTACGCACAACCGCAAAAGCGAGTTCGCCTTCTCACTTTAGCTCGCCTCCAAACGGCTGTATGTTGGCTACCCAGAGAAAACTTGGTCTAAAACCGGAAGTCGTGAGCTGCTTGAATCGTGTGGAGAAGAATCGTTTCTGACCACTCCCAAGTGAATGAAACTAAATAAAAACTTTCCTCACTTACTTGAACTTCTACACATGATCCCATCCTCCTGAAATTCCCTCAAAATGGTATACAAAATTTAAAATGGGCGTGGTTCCGCCCACTTATGGGTCAAAAACTATATCTCCGAAACTACTCAACCCATTTCAATGAAATTCGGTTTGTAATATTTCTCTTGCATCCCAATTATATCCCCAATTATATCTTGCGAAAATAGTCTAAATCGCTTCACAACCACGCCTACTTCCTATATACCAGAACTTTAAAGACGATCTGAATAGTTTACTTTCCAATACAGTACTTTTCGCTTAATTGCACATCGAAATTTACACAAATTTTCGTTCAATTAACTGGGGAATCAATTAACAGAATCCCGTTTAAATGAAAAGTTTGTTCAATTACAGGAATCACGCATATTTGGACCATTTGGTGAATTACCACAAAAGTTAGTTTTTTTGTTCAAAATCTATCAAAAATTCGGTTTGTAATCTTTTCTTATTTCCTTCGTTCATTAACAACAAATATTTCTGTTTTGTTGATTTGGATGAACCAATAATTAGTTATGATGCCCATGGCAAGAACCTTTTTTTGGACACTTCATGGAAGATGAGGTACCAGCGGCTAAGCTTTCGGAAATTGTAAATATAAAATACGGGTCATAACTTCACCTAATTTCCACCATATAATATTAGGGTTTCCAACTTTCAATGGACTTTATACCATATATATGACGAATATGTGGGTCAAATTTTGTGTTATATTAATAAAATTATATAAATAAATTGCGAGAGTATCAAATGTTCGGTTACACCCGAACTTAGCGCTTCCTTACTTGTTAATATTTACAGATATATATGGTAATAAATACTATATAATTACAAATTAAATATATTAAGAAATAATATATTAAGTTAATTATTTTTTATTTTTAATTAAAATTAAAAATATAATTAAATTAATATACATAAATAGCATATAATCACTTCAGTCAAGTGAATAAATACGTTTCAGCGCATTTCGGCGCGGAAAGACGCTTCAAAGCTGTTTTTCTCACGCTGATCAGCTTTACGCTCATCTTCGGTCAGCTTCCACTCTGCGCTGTCTGTGCAATTTCGTATGAAATCGTATGTGCATAGCTTTGAAGCTTTTTTTCTCGCATTCATCAGCGTTGCGCTCGGCACGGCCATGAGCGTTCCCTCTGCAGGTACCCTAAGACTATTTCAATATACATGAAGGCAAAGCAAAAATTCAAAATACGAACCGGATTACGGAAACCATTTAACGTTGCAACACGCTCCAGACATCACTGCAAAATAGTTTAGCTCATTAAATCCCTAAGCGTAAATTTGCGACGCTTTCAGCTTTAATTCTGCAGCGGGGTTGTATGAAATGTCCATGCACTAGTGTCGATGCGTTGGACGTAACTATTTAATTAATACTATATAGCTTGCGAAATTCAACAATAAACGCAGCAGGGGAACTTTACTTGCACAACCGAAACTTTTGCAGAGTTCTCCCAGCGGTCGGAAAATGGGTACAGATGAGGTGAATGAATTTGATTGTTAAGCAAAGTGCAAATTTTAAAGTGAACGTGGACGATATTATTGTGCGAATGATAAATTTTATAACCTTGGTATATTTTAAAAAATTTAACAATTTAAATAAAAAGTGATCAAAAAGTGAAAAAGAAAAGCTGTGTATGTACATATACATATACTTATGTAAATACATATGATGAATACTAAATTTTATTAAGTATGACATATCAAATTATGCACCTTTGTCATCTAAATCCAACCAAGGTAAATAAAGATTTGAATTCATTAACCTGATTTCTGGATCACATATCTGTGTTAATTTATTATAGAGTTTTATTTTGATATCTTTCATAATTTTGTAAACATTCTCTTACTTCTGCCAATATCTAGTTTACATTCATCAATAAAACATATACAGTTGATCTCCTTTTTGCACGGTTAACTGGGACAGTAAATTACTCGTGTAAAAAAAACCGTGCAAAAAAAAATCAAATTTTTATATAAAACTCACTATTGGGACCAATTTAAGAAAAAAATCGTGCAAAAAATAGCAAACGTGTAAAAAAGATCTAATTTTACATGAAATTTTATCTATTCGTACAATGACAATTTTCACTGTTGTTGTTGTTGTTATAGACTTTTCTGGTATTATATGTATGTCCATATTACTGTTAGAAGGAACAAACAACAACTATTCTGGGAATGGTAAAAAAATAATAATTTTCAAAGTTCCGTCATTAATCGCTGTGTCTTCTTTTTTCTTACTCTTCATACAGCTTCATTTATTTGTTTACGTATTGAATTTGTTGCATCCTTTTCACTGGCTTTCGAATCTAAGATTTGTATTTTTTAGTTTAATTTTAAATTAATTTTATTTAGAATTTATTAAATTCTATTAACAGCAATGGATTTGTGACGTATTGACGGATGGAATTTAGATTTTATTGCAAAAAAGTATACAATTAAAATAAAAAATCCGTGTAAAAAAAATAAAACCGTGTAAAAATGGTAACTGGGAAGTGTTCAAAAACACCGTGTAAAAAAAAACCGTGCAAAAAAAACCGTGTAAAAAGGAGATCAACTGTATATTTAAATTATATTATTAAAGTATCACACATATTGATCGAAATAAACGTTAAAAACCCAACCGGAAAGTCACAAATGATGTATTGTTATTCAGAAAATAACTGTTTATACATATACATATATTTTTCTAAAGATAACTTACTAACTAGTTCCAGATTAAACGAATTAAACCCTTATAATTAAAAACCTTTAAAAGGGTAACTGATACAAAAAATTACAAAAAACATAACATTTTTGCATAACATCCCTCCATAGCGATATAAAGAGGTACCAAATTTGCTTGCATCGGTCAATATTTTGTATCACTCCTAATATTTTAACTACATCGATATGTCTCGTGATGCGTAAACTCTACAATGAATATCAGGGAAGAATACCAAAGATATTTGAATGAAATTTTACAAACATATACCCTGCAAAACTATCTTAGTCGGCCAATTCGATGTTTTCGATAGTTTGTGTTGAAACCATCAATAGTATCGGATATTGCTACATAATTTCTTCTACAACTTTGAAGTTGTTGATGATTTCATCCATCTGGAAACCAATGGATAACAATGTCAGCCTTGAAGTCCAACGCAGAGTCACTCTTGCTATGCATATGCTAATATGGGTTGAGTAGGCAATTGAAAAGTAAAGTCCTCTTTCGACGAACAAAAACCACACTCAACAAGTCTCTCATCATTTCCGTCATTCTTTATGGTGCAGAAGCGTGGACGATGTCAACATCCGATGAGACGGCACTACGAGTTTTCGAGAGAAAGGTTTTGCGGAAGCTTTACTGTCCCTTAAACATTTGCAACGACGAATACCGCAGACGATGGAATGATGAGCTGTATGAGTTGGCATAGCTAAGCGAATAAAAAGACAGGAGCTATTCTGGTTAGATCATGTCATCCGAATGGTCGAAAACACTCCAGCTTTGAAAGTATTCTGTACCCGTTGGTGGAAGTCGACCAGTACCTGGCTGCACTTGGGACTTCCAATTAGCGCTTATTGTTGTATACATAAATGTATACATTCCTATATATCGCTCATTTACATGAATAGTGTCATAACACAAAAAACACGATTGAAATTGTTCTATTTGTTCTTTACTTTAATTTGACCCTTAATCACTTTTAGTAGTTTTCAACATTATATTTATAAGGAGTTGGGTGTAAGTTTGGTTTATATAGCTCAGGGACCAATAAACATGCGTACCAAATTTCATTAAGATATCTACTCAAGTCATCGATTATATGCACAGACAGACAGGCAGATCGAAATCCGAATTTCAAATCATCTTGTCATGTTGGTCATATTGACATGTTTAACTCGATAGTTTTTAGTCTCACAAACAAGCCTTAGGCGAACTAAAAACTATTTTACTCTGTCCAACTTGTATACTTTCTCCATAATAAAATACAATTAATGGGTTATGCCAATATTTTACCATTTCAAGTTTTTTCCCAATTTTTTTGTTTTTAAGACTTGTGATATAATAAAATGTACATAAAACAAGGAGACACATTCGAAAAGTTTTACGTTTAAGAAGAAGCTAAGACAACGCTAAGACGGCAGATATTTATTCACGGATTTACCACTGATACAGTGACCAATTTACAGTCAGTGGGCAACCAACCATCTTCCTTAATACCACAAATCCACTGACTTTAGTCGCATACAAAGTAGGCTATTCTTGGCCCACTGAGAGTAGTTTGTCAATGTTTTTACTTTCACTGCATTTCCACTCCAGTTAATGATAACGTGTAATCTTTATTTACCTAGCCGGTCTACATCCGAGGCGACTACTAAGAGCGATGCGGTCTACTAAAATGGATTTCTAATTTTTCCTTAAACCTTTTACTCAGCAAGGTAGACTGAAGGTGAACTTGAGTATGCGCGCTCTCCTTTTGATTGTAGGTAAGGCAGTTCGATCAATTTAAATATATATTGCATGCTCTTTGAGCGTATATTTCTGAATTAGAGTAACATCTATTTACAAAATATTTTAAATATGGCAGCTGTGCAGCTCTGCTAGCTTTGTTTTGTTGTTTCATTTTCGTCTATCTGTTGCTTCTTGATATGAAGCCGAAATTGAACGCCACTGCGTATAAGTAATGGGGAGACACTTCTATTGTCAATTTGCAATAAACTGTGTTCCTGCTTTAGTGCCCCTTTGCTTCGATCTAATATTTTTTCTTTTAGAATGGAAGTCACATTTATTTCTTATTAATAACAAAAATACCTATTAATAACAATAAATAACATCACAAAACTATGTACATATATGATTTCCTTTTGACAATACTCAGCGCATTCAATGTCCAAAATATTAGAAGACGCTTTAAAAGGGGAAAATTCGAACAATTTTGTATTTCCACTTAAGTGGAGACTCTTAAGCGGGGAATAACGATGTCGCAAAATATTGTCGATTAAGCGGGAAAGCGGGGATCACTGTACTTATAATTGTGCACAAAAACACCATTGCTTCACATAGATCGTGAAAATCTATTTTTGTATATGGATGATTCTACGATAAGAGGTTTCAATTGCGTAGAGAATACGGCCAAAGAGAAACTTTGGACTTTTTTCATGAAACCTCTATATTATGATTTTCGTCCCTTTCCCACTTAAGGGCAATTCACTTTATAAATATTTTATTATATATATTTACATCGGCCAGCGGACAGACGTAAAAATTAT
Organism: Zeugodacus cucurbitae; assembly: GCF_028554725.1. NCBI lineage: Eukaryota > Metazoa > Arthropoda > Insecta > Diptera > Tephritidae > Zeugodacus > Zeugodacus cucurbitae. The sequence continues at coordinate 27,801,103 of NC_071669.1, forward strand.
GGTAGAAAATTATTTTATCAAAAGCAAAAATAAACTTAAAATAGTAATACAAATTAAAGGTACTCTCTTTCCTAGATGAATAAGCCATAAAATTAAAATAACAAATCAATAAATTCACTCTCTATCCTAAATAAACGAAACAAATCTATATATATATAAATTTTATGTCACGTTGTTTGTCCGGGATTGGCGCCTAAACTACTGAACCGATTTTAATGAAATTTTGCACATTCCTGCAGTTTGGTCCAACTTAAAAGATAGGATGGTTTATATTTCAAATTTTAGTCGCAATGTCCATCCGTCTGTCGATTCGGCCATTCGGTCAAGCGATAATTTGAATTGCAATCTAGATATCTTAATACAACTTTATGGATAAGAAAACCCGGACAAATGCAAAAAATAACAAGTAAGGAAAGGCTAAGTTCGGGTGCAACCGAACATTTTACACTCTCGCAATTTATTTAGAGATTTACCTTGAAAAGTCAGTAATATTTAATTTAGTAATATTTTCTTGACACCCTGATGACACTGGTGAAGTATGGGCGAAATCGGTTCACAACTACGTCTACTTCCCATATAACTCAATTTTGAATTCTTTTGATTCGTTCACTTTATAATACATATATACATTAGGAACAAATGAAGATAGCGGAATAAAACATTACACAAATACTGTATTTGAGCTGTGACATCACTTGTCCATAAGTGAGCGACCAAAAATTGTCAAAATCGAACCATGACTTTTCAAGGCCCCTGATATCGAACATGAAGAACTCAGTGCCTAAGGTTAATTTTTCACCGAAAATATAGGTAAATCCCTCAGATATTTTTATGTAATTCATTCCCTCTGAATGCAGAGGTACAGTTTCTCTCTGTACCTGAAATGGTAAAAATCGGGTCATAACTTCCCCCAGATCCCATATACCTAATTATAAGTAATATTAAATTAAGTGAGTGTATAGTCTTCGATACATTGTATCTTGGTGGTGAAAACGAGTGAAATCGGTTTAGGAATTACCTCAGTCCCCATATACTATTTATGATGATTTTCGTTATTCTATTGAACTTTATACCAAATATATGGGTCGACTTGTGTTATCTTTATAAAATTACATCAATAAATTGCGAGAGTATAAAATGTTCGGTTACACCCGAACTTCGCCCTTCCTTACTTGTTTTTACTTCTCATTTTCAGCGCATACCGAAATTACAAGGAGCGCTATAATTTTCTCTTCTAATGCCATGTCCGTTCACTTCAAAAATTGCAATGAAATGATGTATGAACAACTTGTCGCTTAAGTCGCTTAAGTGTGCGACCCAGTATGCATACAACTCTGCAAGTGTATTTGCCGCTTTACAGTAAACAGATTGCTAAAAACGATTGTATTAATACTGAATTGCGTACCTGTAGGTCATCGAAAGCATGATTGATAGAAAAGAAAGAAGACGGCGACTTCTCTGTAATTCAGATTTATATTTTTTCGGCCAAATAGTTTCGTTGTTTATTCAATTAGATTCGCGTCGCGGTTATTTTCTTTCTATTATTAACAAATAAAAAAGGAAATATGTGTTTATTTAAAATGATAATGAAAAAGTCAAAGTGGAAAGGTAAAGTGAGACAGAAATAGTAATACAAATAAGGTTTTAAGAGTTAAGAATTAGAACTTTATTTCAAACGTATTCACAAAACTCCATGCATGGCCAATGTGTTTAAGTTAAAAATGCTTGCAAATATTTGAAAAACATACGTGAAAATAATATTGGTACATAGTGAATATGAATTTATGTATGATTTTGTGAATTCATATTTAACACTTTATATAATATATGTATATACTTCTTTGCAGTTACTGGTGGTTTTGGCCCAAATTGCCAATAAAATTTCCATTAGGAAGTGCTGAACAGCGTGGAAGGATTACCAATAATACAATTGTAACATCAACTTTTTTACTTTTAATAAAATTCTTGCTTTTCAGATAAGGTCGTTTCAAACCACTCGGAGATGTAAAAACTCTCAAAGTTATATTGGCCGATGCTTTTCAAGAAGATGTACACAGATGGTAAATAAAAATTGTAAACGAAAAAAAGAATAAAAATTTACATTTTAAATTTATTATCATTTAAATACATATATCGTGTACCAAATATTATGCATAGTATTTGGGTTAGAGCTAAAAAAATTTTCAAAGATACTTGAAACAATTTGCCTCAAAATAAGCTATGAAAGGACACAATACAAATCATTATAATATTTTAATGAATTAAAAAAAAAACAGTACAAAAATTTGCAAACGAAAATTGCGTCATCAGGATTTTATAGCTTATTTTTAGGCAATTGTTTAAAGTATGTTGGAAAAGAATTTTTTGGGGGGGCACTATCCTGATGACGCGCAGTGTATATTTAAATGTATACATATACATCGCTATTAGATCTACTTCTATGGGTTTTGTTGAACGATCTGCTGCTTGTATTCCTGAAATTTCTAAATCTTCCGAAATCTTCTAGCCTGTACCGTCCAAACTTAAACTAATATACCTATTATGAAAGAAGGAAGCATCCCACATTCTGTGTTGCCAAAGTTGCCCACGGTAAGGACGGGGACAGTCTCCGGCGTCGTTAGGAGTGACCGAACAGCCGCCTTCTTAAAGCCTTAGCCATTGAACCGTTTTTCGGACCTGTTTTGGTAGTGCGGTAAAATCAGGTCAGCCAAGGCCCGATCATATTTCAGGTTTACCATGTACCATTTCTCTTAACGATCCCTTAGCTCCAGTTTTGTATCTTATCTATTGCAAAATATGTATGTAACGGTAAAGAATTGCTGTTCAGCTAGTAATGCAGCTGAGCATTTTTCAAAACGAAATTAAAGTGAAAGAATACTTGCTTGTTTTAAATAAAATAATTGAAAATTTGTTCAAATCAATGGAACTTTTGATTTCAATGCCTGGAGATTCTCTAAATTGTTGAAATATTAGCTTTGAAATTAAAATAAACAAATGCCACAATTATTTTCAAATTGAAGTGAGGATTAATTAGCTAAAACTGTATTTATTATTGTAATAAGCTCTATTAAGTTTTATTTGTAAAAGATAATTGAGAATTATTCCCTTAAGAAATTTACTTATACTTAATGAAATCTTTTAATTAATAATTATTTGGTACAGTTAAAATAAATACTAAACACACAAATTATCCTTGCATGTGTTCATAAGTCTGTACATCAATTATAACGTAAATAAAGTTGTGTGCTTATCTTCACTTTTCAATTAAGTTTCTTTAGTTTCAACATCAAAGAGCTGCAAATGCTACAAATGTGTGTACTATACATACCTTGTAGTCAAAATAACTTGTAATAAGCTCCTTAAAGCTAGTATCAAAAAATACGAATAACTAGGTATCTGATTGTGTTTCTCAAAAAAAGTCGTAGAGGACGAAACTGTCGAGATTTAGGTCAGGAATACACCTATTTCGTAGTGCTTTAAAACAGATACAAAACTGTCTAGTTTAATTGATATCATCTGGTATAATTTTGGTTGTTGTTTTGTACCTTCCCATTATAATTGAAAATATGCCGACATAACTATGAACAATATTGATAAAAATGCGCTCCGATGATTTGCTTACTACCTCGATTTTAATACGAAAATAGTTGTGAACGCAATTTTATTCTGACTGGTTTTACAGTTTCCTACAGAGCAAGGTTTCATGACATTGTTTTACTTCATGCTCGAGTTATTTATATTGAAATCAAACCACATAACATAAATTTATATATTCAAAATATGACATAATGCAAATCGACATATTTTCGCTTAATTTTAATGTGATGGCTTGCACAAATGCCAATTAATGTATCAATCTGAGAAATCAAACAGAGGTGTTGAAATTATATCTTAGATGCATGGGTCCAGACCATTTTCGTTGATATTCAGCAATAAATCACTTTATAGTTAAGAAAACATGTGCACTAAATTTCATTAACAAATCGAACATTGTGACCAATATTAACGATATAAAGTGAATTAAATAAAAACGAAACAACAACAAAGGCATCACCGCCATCCAAGAAATGCGATGGACGGGACAAGGACATAAGGAGGTGGGTCCTTGTGACATCTACTACCGCGGCCATATAAAGGAGCGAAAATTCGGTGTGTAATTCGTGGTGGGAGAGAGACTGATTCGCCGAACCTGACATTCACTCCGGTGGATGAACGTCCAGCCACAATCCACGTCAAAGCCAGGTTATTCAACATACCGCTGACTTGCGCCCATGCCCCAAAATAAGAGAACTTACCTATGAGCGCTACCCCCGCCACGATGTTAAAATTGTGCTTGGCGATTTCAACGCTAGGGTGGGTAAAGAAGGTGTCTTTGGCGCAACAGTCGGAAAATTCAGCCCCCATGATGAAACCTCCCCAAATGACGACGAGGATTGACGTCTCGCAGTGGCTTAAAATGTCTCCTCTAGTAAACCGTACACAGATTGAAATAACGACGATTTATCCTTCTTTCCATGCTTTCTTTGCCCAATTATGATGAATTTGAACTTAAATATAGTTAATTCAAAGGGCATTATTATTTTGACGATTGCAAATACATCTGCAACTTTCCGTACCTAACTTTAACACTTTTATTACCTTAAGACTCGGGTAAAGACAATATAAAATAAATCTAACGGGGGATCGTGGGAGCGTTAGATTTTTTAGAAACCCGGGTTGCAAATAGGAAGTTTGGACAATTTAGAATACATCGGTATACATTTTGTCAAAAAATCGTGCGATGGATTTTTTGATTTTTGGCCTATAGCGGAACCACTGTGCAGTGTGGCTTTGGATCTGGAAAATTTACAACTGACCATATCTTCACCATGCGCCAAATCTTGGAAAATACCCGTAAAAGAGGATCGACACACACCCTGTGCTGGCCGCCGCCTCACAAATGCCGTCTCTTTGTCGGTTTCAAAGCTGCTTTCAACAGCACGAAAAGGAGTTGCCTCTATGCCGCTATGCCTGAATTTAGTATCCCTGCAAAGCTAATACGGTTGTGTAAGCTTGCGTTGAGCAACACCAAAAGCTCCGTCAGGATCGACCTCTCTGAGCCGTTCGATTCCAAACGAGGTTTCAGACAGGGTGACTCACATACGAGTGAGTTCTCTAAGCTGATGCTGGAGAAAATAATACTTGCCGCAGAGCTAAATAGAGATGGTACAATCTTCTATAAGAGTGTACAGCTGATGAAATTGATATCAACGGAAGTAACAACCGCGCCGTTAGTTCTGCTTTTTCCAGACTGGGTAAGGAAGCGGAGCAAATGGGTCTGGTGGTGAATGAGGATAAGACGAAATATCTCCTGACATCAAAGAAACAGTCAGCGCAATCGCGTATTGGCTCCCACGTCACTGTTGACGGTCATAACTTTGAAGTTGTAGATAATTTCTTGGACCTAGGCACCAACACCAATAATAATTTCAGTCTTGAAATCCAACTCAGAATCGCTCTTGCCAACTGGTGCTACTATGGAATACCGCAGACGATGGAATGATGAGCTGTATGTGTTATAGATATAGTTCAGTGAATAAAAAGACAGCGGCTACGCTGGTTAGGTCATATCATTCGAATGGACGAAAGGGCTCCAGGTCTGAAAGTGTTCGATGCAATTCCCTGCTGGTAGAAGCCGAGGATGAGGGAAATCTCCACTCCGTTGGAAGGACCAGATGGAGAAAAACCTGACTTCACTTGGCATTACCAATTGGCGCCAAACTGCCAAAACTATGAATAGCATTAGAATTTTTCCGGTTGCTATGACAACTTCATCTGCAACATCGTCAATTTTAATAGTGGTACTCATTTAACGTCGTAAACGTATGGCAACATCGCATAATTGTAATATCGTAAAACAGCTGTTAATTTTTACATGCATTTTATTTTACGACAATCTTGCAAATATGCGAGACCGTTTTCAATGGCAACCATTGCATTTTGCGCCATTCACAATCAGCTGGAAGCGTATATTTGGTGTTTGAAAAGAAATGGAAGCGGTAAGTAAATTCGTAACAATTAATTATTTGCTTGTATTATTAATATTCATTTGATTATTTAATAGAAAAAAAGATTAAGGCTAAACGGCACATTTCGTTGGTCTGAAAGCCAAACGAAAGACCTTTTGATAAATATAGTGGACGCAATAAAAGAGAATCCGGACCATTTTGAGGTAATATTGATATATTTTTGGTCATTTCATCATTTAACATTTTACAATCTGCTTTTAGAAACCAACAGCCCAAAGGTTTTACAACAAAATTGGCGAAAAAGTTCCAAATTTAATGAATATTAAATGGGACATAATGAGGACTAAAATGAGGCATTTGAAAACGACTTTTTTATCTGCGCTCAAGTGGAAAGGCCAGACTGGTGCAGGCTTGCTTGAAAGTGGCGATCCTCATAGTGTGGAAGAATACATAAAAAGAATATGTCCTTTTTATGACGACCTGCACGTGATATTTCTACGTCGCATAAGTGTTCAGCCACCAGCGATTTATCAATCAACAGAGTTGGTGTCAGCGTTGGACGATACATATATAGAATACATTACCCCAGAGATAGACCCCGACACAAGTTCTTCGAGTCCGTTACCCAGTCCGTCCGTTATTATGTATCCTTCTGCAGATGAAGTAGTTAGTCCGTCCGCTAATTTTGCATGAACATCGACACCAAGAAGAAATATGAAAAGATCTCATAGCAGTTAAAATCCATTTTCTTTACTTTTCGAAATCCAAAATAAGAAGTTAGAACTAGAAACGAAAAAATTTGAATTTGAAAAAGAGAAAGAGGAAAACAATTTTCAATTGCAGAAATTACGGTTGGAGAAAGAAATGGAAGTAGAAATGGAAAAAGTCAGATTGGAACACGAACGATTGAAAAGCTTGAATAGCTCATAAGTTGCCAAAATGAAATCATCTGTATCCAATATTAGATTTTTTTCCATTTTGACTTTTCCTTATTAATATATTTGTTGGTTTGTTTTACTTATAGTGACTTAGTGAATATGGTCCACCTTGCTTTTTTTACTGTATCTGTATTATCAGTTATTTCTAGTCAAATAATTTATGTTACTTGTTTATGTTAAGAAATTGAATTTTATTTGAAAAAATAAATAAGAAAAGAATTTTTAAATTAAGATCTTTATTGATTAAACAATAGTTCAAAAATTTGTCGTCGCCTTATCTCCCCTTCATTGGTACGAGCATTTGATTCCCATAACGACTCGTCAATACTGTGCTCCTCCGATTCGTCAGGTTGGTAATCGAAATAATCATCTTGTTGGAGTATGAAATTGTGTAACAATGCACAACAGAGAATCCATTTATTAACTTTTCTCATACACTTTTCATTTTTTATTTGGAGCCTTAAGCCTTTTAAACTACCAAATCTTTCCTTTAGCATTCCAAAGCAATGTTCAATTCGATTTCTATATTGACTGAATGTTTTGTTAAAAAAATTCCTTTGGCTTAGTGTTAAATTTCTGGAATTTTCTCTTAATGGCGTTATAACAGTACTCGATAATTTATATGCACTGTCACCTGCAATCCATTCACCTTCTCCAAAAAATTTACGTGCTTCAATTGACAATTCGCTGTTATTAAAAATACGTGCATCATGAACGCTACCTGGAAAGCCTAACACCAAGTGCCTTATTTGTAATCGATGATCGCACACGGCTTGTGCCTTAACCGAGTAAATATGCTTTCGTGAGAAGTAGGCTTCTGGGTCCTGTGACGGTTTTTCCGCCAATGGAATTTCGGTACCATCAACGTATCCTATGCAGTTAGGTAACTCAGTCGATGTTTCTAAAACGAGCTTTCTGCGTTCTTCCGTATTTGGCCAAAATAAAAACTGGTCCTTATATTTCAACAGCGCATTAAATATGCGTTCAGTTAAATTCTAAAATATAAAAACATGTTAATGTATTATGAGGAAAACTGACGAATTCTCACCTGAATGATACCACCATCACTGATTCCAAATAAACCTGCAATCTTCGAAAGAGTAGCTCCTTTACCGCTAGAACCTAAGCGATACAACACAATTGCCAGTTGCGGATCCAAAATAGCATCGAAAGTTTTCCAAGTGACACGTGTGATGTTCTTGAATCGGTTTTCATCAAGTTCCCATAAAATTTCATTCAAAAATACCCTGGATTTCGGTACACTATTTTGAATAAATTGTACGCTGTATCTGCATTCTTCGCCTAAAGCCAATACATGTATTAGGTCCTCCATTATTTCATTTTCTTTACGTTTCTTCTCTTCTGCAAAACAAAAAATGTAGTCATTTAAAATAAAACCAATTTAATTTAAATACATACCATTGTCCTCACAAAAGAATTCAACAATCATTAAATCGTTTAATGCTGATAATTCCAATAACTTCAAAAGATTTTGTTTATTGCTGATTTTCGGCATTTTAGCTTTTTTATTAACTACAAATGAAAAAATGACAGACCTATGGTAATATTGCCGCAGTTGCCAAAGAGCGCTCATTTAACTTGTGTTGCAATGTTGCAAATTTACCATTTTTATATAATTGCGACTTTAAATGAGTACCATTAATATTTATTTTACGTTATTTTATGTTCATTATTGGAAATGAAAATGCCGACTAATATTTCTTGATGAATACTCTTACGCCAACATAAATATAATAATTGTAAGCGAATGAGAATAATAATCTCGCCTGAAGAAATGTCAGTCTTTGGGAGAGAATTCAAACTTTTTCGAATTCTATTTATTTACTATCACTGCTTCCGAAATTTTTTTGGTTCTTGGTAACAATTAGAGATGGGAAAAAGTTTTATTAATCGAATAATGAATTATATGATTAATTAAGTCCATACGATTATTAATTGCAATTAATCACTAAAAAATGAAAACTATAATTAATCATATGATTAAATTTGTATACTCTCGTAACAAAAGTTGCAAAGACATAACAGTTGTTTGTAAGTCATAAAAGTAAACGAGTTAGATATAGGGTTATATATACCAAAGTGATCAGGGTGACGAGTAAAGTTCAAATCCGGATGTCTGTCTGTCCGTCCGTCCGTCTGACCGTCTGTCCGTCCGTGCAAGCTGTAACTTGAGTAAAAATTTAGAACATAGGATCTCATTAGGGAGGGGCACATTTTATTGCAATTTTTTTGAAAAAATGGGCGTGACCCTGCCCCCAAATAGGTTTTTTGTATATATCTTGCAAACCAATAAAGCTATATAAACAAAACTTTCTGCAGTCGTTTCTTTTAGCCGTTTCCTTATACAGTACAAAAATTAAAAAAATCGTATAATAACCACCCCCACCTCCCATACAAAGGTTAGGTTGAAAATTACTAAAAGTACATTAACTCACTAACGAGAAACGTCAGAAACACCAAATTTTACATAAGAAATGACAGAAGGAAGCTGGACTCAGATTTTTTACAAAATGTATAATGGGCGTGGCGTCGCCCACTTATGGGTCAAAAACGATATCTCAAGAACTACTCGACATATTTCAATCAAATTCGGTATATAGTATTTTCTTGACACCCTGATGACAATGGTGGAATATGGGCGAAATCGGTTTACAACTATGCCTACTTCCCATATAACTCAATTTTGAATTCCATCTGATTCGTTCACTTTATAAAGTATACATAAGGAACCAATGAAGATAGCGAAATAAAACTTTACACAAATAGTGCATATCATCTCTGGCTTCACTTGAGAAAAAATTGTCGAAAACGAACCATAATTTTTCAAGGCCCAAGATATCGAATATGTTGAACTCAGCGCCTAAGGGTAAATTTTAACCGAAAATATGGTAAATCTCTCAGATAATTTAATATAATTCAGAGGAAAGTGTTTTATTCTAAAAGTGTGTCTCTGTTTGTTAAAATCGGGTAATAACTTCCCCCAGCTCCCATATATGTATCTAATTATAGGTTTTTCAATACGGTGGGCTTTATTCCGCATATATGTATTGGTTAATATGTGTGATATCTTAGCAAAATTATGTGAGTGTATAGTCTTGGATATAGTGTACCCTGCTGATGAAAATGAATGAAATCGGTTCAGGAAATACCTCAGCCCTCATATACTATATGTAACGATTTTCGTTATTCTATTCAACTTTGTGCTGAATTTAATCAAATTTCTTCAATAAATTGCGAGAGTATAAAATGTTCGGTTGCACCCGAACTTAGCCTTTCCTAAACTTGTTATTGATAAAAATACCTCTAAGTGAGTAGTCGAATTAACGAAATATTCGATATAGCGAACAGGCCTGACAGTTAATGTGTTCGTTATTTCGGAAAACTACTGTATATATTCAAAATGGGCCGCCAAACAAGTATTGAAGTGCGGGACCGTAATCATTATAAGTCTTATTATAAAAATCAGAAAATAATGATTATATATTGATTTTTATGATTCTCTTCGCCGTCAATGATTAATTTTGAGTAATTTGTAAAAAATCATAAATAATCATTAATGATTAATGATTAATTTTGAGTAATTTGTAAAAAATCATAAATAATCTTTTAGAACATAGCTGAAGGATCAAATATAAGATATGATTTTACCACAGCCTAAATGAGTCAAAAATCATATCTCAGGACCAATTTCAATGAAATTCGGTCCATGATATTTTGATGTCATTCCAATATTTTCATGTCATTCTAAAAGGTTATGAAAAAATTGTACGAAAAAACTTAATAACAAACATGTAATCCAAAAGTGAGTTTTATTTTGAGCAAAAAATTTAAAAATCATAATTAATCATTATATATGAAACAAAATAATCGATTATTGCATTAATGTACATACATTCATTCATATCCAATATTGTTATAGAAAGTCAATGATACAATTATACTAAAATCGTTTAATTATAAAACAAATTTTGCGATATTTTCTAACACCTAACACTTCAGTAAAAACAGAAATATCTCATAAAACTCTGAGAGCATAGGCGGAATTGGCAAAGTGCCACCCCCACAACGATGAGCGAAAAGCTATATAGCGATAAGCTATAAAAATCCATTAATAAAAAACTTTGCCTTTGAGATGTGAAATCTAAAATCTTTAGGACCCGAATTTGAGTGTGTCAGTGTCTATGACTGACTTTTACGGAAAATATCGTTAAATTTTCATGAAATTCAACTTGTCCCAATGTGCATATATAATGATACAGTATACTCTTGAAAAGTAAATTCTCAGAAAGTAAATAATCGCGGAAAAGTTAATCACCTTTAAGATTACACAAGCACTTCGAAAAAGTAAATTTTTTAATTTACTTTTCAGGGAGTGTGATCAAAAATTCGAAACGAAGCAAGCAGCGTATTTTAAGATGTTGCAAAAACACTTACTCTCTTGTTTATCGCGTCTTTTTAGTAAATAAACTCTCCTACTTCATCCACTGGTTTAAAAATGAAAACGATGCAAATCAGGTGTCAGACTTTTTGAATTGTCGTACAAAAATGGTCAGAAAATATATTGCAAAAGAAAAAAAAAACAAAAGAATATTCAAGATTTTCTCTTCATAGTAAATACATATGTATGTATGTAAATGTAAATATGTTTTTCATGTAAATCCATATGTTTTATTGAAGCAAATAAATGAATGAATTTTTTAAGTTTAAAAATGCATTTAATATTATAATAATTTATGTATATATTTGGAAAAGTAAATTATTCGAAAAAGTAAATTACCCGAAATACCAATCGATTTACTTTTCGAGAGTATACTGTATAATGGTCTCTTAGATTGAGTTTTTGTCGCATATATCTGAATACAAGATGCGGCATTATAATTAAGTTTGCACTAGTATGATAAATGCAAAAAAATTGTATATCCACTAAGTGTATCTGTATATATGTATGTAGTTAAATTTATATTATTATCAGAACGGAGCTAATAAACTAGGAATAAAGAATAACATAAAAGTGAGCTATCAAAATAAATAACAAAGATGTTTAGCCTCTGCAATCTCAAATTCATTACAAGTTGATACTTATTGCATAATTAGCATCAAAGAAAAAATGATGCGAACGTGAAAATGGCCGTTTAGAGTGAAAACAACTGCCGTTTCATTGTCAGCGGCGACCGTCTGTCGCGAAAGGAAACGTGTTGATTTTGATTTTAGATTAATGGTGAACATTTGTCTCATTGATTGTTGCAGCGAAATTATCATGATGAAAAGCGATTACATTGTGTGAGAATGAGAATTTCCGCCTACATATCGGTCCAATTTCATAATGTACAGCATGTTGCATAATAATAACCGTTACCAATTTTTAAATTTAAATAAATAACAAGTAAGGAAAGGCTAAGTTCGGGTGTAACCGAACATTTTATACTCTCGCAATTTATTTATTTAACTTTATTTATATTATATAATACACAATATGACTCACATATTCATCATATATTGTATAAAGTCCATTGAAAGTTGGAAACCATAATATTAGGTTAGAAGCACCGAGGTCCTCGTATTCGATATATGGGGCCTTGAAAACCTATGGTCCGATTTCGGCGATTTTTAGAATGGGGCTTCCACACTATGAAGGTAGTATTTGTGGAAAGTTCTACACCGATATCTTCACTAGTGCTTACTTTATTTATTGTAATGTAAATGATTCAGATCGTCTTCAAAGTTCTGGTATATAGGAAGTAGGCGTGGTTGTGAAGCGATTGGGCCAATTTTCACAACATATCATTGGGATGTAAGAAAACTATCACAAACCAAGTTTCATTGAAATCGGTCGAGTAGTTCCTGAGATTTGGTTTTTGACCCATAAGTGGGCGATGCCACGCCCATTTTCCATTTTGTAAAAAAATCTGAGTGCAGCTTCTATCTGCCATTTCTTATGTAAAATTTAGTGTTTCTGGCGTTTTTCGTTACTGAGTTAACTCACTTTTAGTAAGTTTCAACCTAACCTTTGTATGGGAGGTGGGCGTGGTTATTATCCGATTTCAACTATTTTCATGGTGTGTGGTGGGGTACGTAAGAGAACTGACTGCAGAAAGTTTGGTTTATATAGCTTTATTGGTTTGCGATTTATATACAAATAATCGATTTGGGGGCGGGACACGCCCACTTTCCCAAAAAAAATTACATCCAAATATGCCCCTTCCTAGTGCGATCCTCTATTCCAAATTTTTATAACTTTATTTATGGCTTAGTTATGACACTTTATGTGTTTTTGGTTTTCGCCATTTTGTGGGCGTGGCAGTGGTCCGATTTTGCCCATTTTCGAACTTGATCTTCTTATGGTGCCAATCGGATGCTCACAATTTATTTATGTAATTTTATAATGACAATACACCATTTGAAACATACATATATTCGTCACAAAATCCATTAGAATAACGCAAATCATTATACCGGCAATTTATGTAAAACATTATGCATTGACATTGAGGTCATCATGTTCGATATCGGTGGCCGTAAAAATGTATAGTCCGCCTTCGACAATTTTCAGTGAGTGTTGCCAAACTTCAAATGCAGTCTTTGTGTAAAGGTTTGTTTCGTTATCTCCATTGTTTCTCGATATGTATATGTTGTAAAGTGGACGAATCAGATGGAATGAAAATTTGTGTTACATGGGAAATTTCCATTGGTAAAATGGGGGTGTCAAATACATACCAAAGGTTATTTTCCGAATTCACCCATTTTCATGGTTTTATATAGCTTTAATAGGTTGCGAGATATGAAGAAAAAACCTCTTTAAAAGAATTACTTAGAATTAATTAGTAATCTCCGCTATAGTGACCCTTCTTAACATGCAAGACTTTTGAGACACTTAAGCGGGAAAGGCGCTTAAATGAATTCCCATTAAGTGCCTCGAGGTATTTACCAAGCTTCTTCTAAAATACTTCGATCTAATACTTTTTTTTTAGAATGAAAGTCACATTTATTTCTTAATAATAGCAAAAACGCTTATTAATGACAATAAATATGAAACAAGTAAGGAAAAGCTAAGTTCGGGTGCAACCGAACATTTTATACTCTCGTAATTTATTGCTATGTTTTTATTAAGATACACACAATTTGACCCATATATTCGCACTTAAGCAGCAATTATACATAGTAAACATTGGTGACGAAAATGAGTGAAATCGATTCAGGAATTTTGGTACAAAGGATCGCACTAGGAAGGTGCATATTTGGATGTAATTTTTTTGGGGAAGGAGGCGGGGCCACGCCTATAAGCTATATAAACCAAACTTTCTGCAGTCGTTTTCCTTACGTACCCCATCATACACCACGAATATTGGAAATCGGATAATAACCACGCCCACCTCCCATACAAAGGTTATGTTGAAACTTACTGAAAGTGCGTTAACTCACTAACGAATAACATCAGAAACCATCAATTGTACAAAAGAAATGACAGATGGAAGCTGTAGTGACATTTTTCTACAAAATGGAAAATGGGTGTGGCCCCGCCCACTTCTGGATTATAATAGAATTTTCTTGACACCCTGATGACACGTGAAGGAAATGGTGAAATCGGTTCACAACCACGACTACTTCCAAATAACTCAAAGGAAATCTTTTTCTTCTAATAGTGTGTCTCCGTACCAAAAATGGTTAAAAACGGTTCATAAATTCCACTAGCTCCCATATACCTAATTATGTATGTATGTGATTGGCGTTGCAACCGTTTAGCCGGTTATAGCCGAATCGACGATAGTGCGCCACCTCTCTCTTTCCTTCGCAGTTCGGCGCCAGTTGGAGATCCCAAGTGTAACCAGGTCGCTCTCCACCTGGTCCCTCCAACGGAGTGGAGGCCTTGCCCTTCCTCGGCTTCCTCCGGCGGGTACTGCACCGAACACTTTCAGGGCTGGAGTGTTTTCGTCCATTCGGACAACATGACCTAGCCAGCGTAGCCGCTGTCTTTTTATTCGCTGACCTATGTCAATGTCGTCGTATAACTCGTACAGCTCATCGTTCCGTCTGCGGTATTCGCCGTTGCCAATGTTCTGAGGACCATAAATCTTGCGCAAAATTTTCCTCTCGAAAACTCCTAGTGTCGTCTCATCTGATGTTGACATCGTCCAAGCTTCTGCACCGTAAAGCAGGACGGGAATGATAAGCGACTTGTAGAGCTTGATTTTGGTTCGTCGAGAGAGGACTTTACTGTTCAATTGCCAACTCAGTCCAAAGTAGCACCTGTTGGCAAGAGTTATTCTGCGCTGGATTTCGAGGCTGACATTGTTCGTGTTGTTGATGCTGGTTCCCAGGTATACGAAATTATCTACGACCTCGAAGTTATGACTGTCAACAGTGACGTGGGAGCCAAGACGCGAAGATAGATATTTCGTCTTGTCCTCATTCACCTCCAGACCCATTCGCTTCGCCTCCTTATCCATGCGGGAAAAAGCAGAACAAACGGCGCGGTTGTTGCTTCCGATGATATCAATATCATCGGCGTACGCCAGGAGCTGTACACTCTTGTAGAAGATTCTACCTTCTCGGTTTAGCTCTGCAGCTCTTATAATTTTTTCCAGCATCAGGTTAAAGAAGTCGCACGATAGTGAGTCACCTTGTCTGAAACCTCGTTTGGTATCGAACGGCTCGGAGAGGTCCTTCCCAATCATGGCGGAGCTTTTGGTGTTGCTCAACGTCAATTTACACAGCCGTATTACTTTTGCGGGGATACCAAATTCAGACATCGCGGCGTAAAGGCAACTCCTTTTCGTGCTGTCGAAAGCAGCTTTAAAATCGACAAAAAGGTGGTGTGTGTCGATCCTCTTTTCACGGGTCTTCTCCAAAATTTGGCGTATGGTGAATATCTGGTCAGTTGTCGATTTTCCAGGTCTAAAGCCACACTGATAAGGACCAATCAGTTTGTTGACGGTGGGCTTTAGTCTTTCACACAGTACGCTCGATAGAACCTTGTATGCGATATTTAGGAGGCTGATCCCTCGGTAATTGGCGCAGATTGTGGGATCTCCCTTTTTAAGGATTGGGCAGAGCACACTGAGATTCCAATCGTCAGGCATGCTTTCTTCCGACCATATTCTGCAAAGAAGCTGATGCATGCACCTTATCAGTTCTTCGCCGCCGTATTTGAATAGTTCTGCCGGTAATCTATCGGCCCCCGCTGCTTTGTTGTTCTTCAAGCGGGTAATTGCTATTCGAATTTCTTCATGGTCGGGTAATGGAACATCTGTTCCATCGTCATCGATTGGGGGATCGGGTTCGCCATCTCCTTGTGTTGTACTCTCACTGCCATTCAGCAGGCCGGAGAAGTGTTCCCTCCATAATCCCAGTATGCCCTGGACATCGGTTACCAGATTACCACCTTGGTCTTTACATGAGGATGCTCCGGTCTTGAAACCTTCGTTAAGTCGCTTCATTTTTTCATAAAATTTTCGAGCATTCCCTCTGTCTGCCAGCTTCTCAAGCTCTTCGTACTCACGCATTTCGGCCTCTTTCTTTTTTGTCTGCAGATGCGTCTCGCTTCCCTCTTCAGCTCTCGGTATCTATCCCATCCTGCACGTGTTGTGGTCGTTTGCAACGTTGCGAGGTAGGCAGTCTGTTTTCTCTCCGCTGCGAGACGGCACTCCTCATCGTACCAGCTTGTTTTTCGTCGTTGCCGAAAACCAATTGTTTCGGCTGCAGCGGTACGCAGTGAGTTTGAGATGCCGTTCCACAGTTCCCTTATACCGAGATGCTGATGAGTGCTCTCAGAGAGCAGGAGTGCAAGTCGAGTAGAGTATTTCGTGGCTGTCTGTTGCGATTGCAGCTTTTCGACGTCGAACCTTCCTTGTGTTTGTTGACGGGCATTCTTTGCTGCACAGAGGCGGGTGCGTATCTTCGCTGCGACCAGATAATGGTCCGAGTCTATATTTGGTCCTCGCAGCGTACGCACGTCTAAAACACAGGAGACATGTTTTCCGTCTATCACAACGTGATCGATTTGGTTCCGCGTGTTTCGATCAGGAGACAGCCAAGTAGCTTGATGTATTTTCTTATGCTGGAATCTGGTACTACAGACGACCATATTTCGGGCCCCAGCGAAGTCGATCAGCCTCAGACCGTTTGGCGATGTTTCGTCATGGAGGCTGAATTTTCCGACTGTGTCACCAAAGACACCATCTTTACCCACCCTGGCGTTAAAATCGCCAATCACGACTTTTACATCGTGGCGGGGGCAGCGCTCATAGGTGCGTTCTAGGCGCTCATAGAAAGCATCTTTGGTCACATCGTCCTTCTCTTCCGTTGGGGCGTGGGCGCAAATCAGCGATATGTTGAAGAACCTCGCTTTGATGCGGATTGTGGCAAGACGTTCATCCATCGGGGTGAATGCCAGGACTCTGCGACGGAGTCTCTCTCCCACCACAAATCCAACACCAAATTTACGATCCTTTATATGGCCGCTGTAGTAGATGTCACAAGGACCCACCTTCTTCCGTCCTTGTCCCGTCCATCGCACTTCTTGGATGGCGGTGATGTCAGCCTTGAGTCGTATGAGGACATCAACCAGCTGGGCAGAGGCACCTTCCCAATTAAGGGTCCGGACATTCCAGGTGCATGCCCTTATATCATTATCCTTAAAACGTTTGCAGGGATCGTCATCAAAAGGGGGGTGTCTCATCCGAGGCTTTCGTAGATTTTTCATTGGTACTTCGTTTTTATGTGGTGGGTCCCAAGCCCTACGCACAACCGCATAAGCGGGCTTCGCCTTCTCACTTTAGCTCGCCTTCAAACGGATGTCTGTTGGCTACCCAGAGGATACTTGATCTAAAACCGGAAGTCGTGAGCTGCTTGAACCATGTGGAGAAGAATCGTTTCTGGCCACTCCCAAGTGAATGACAATCAAAAACTTTCCTCACTTGCGTGAACTTCTACACATGAGATGTGAAATATCTTAGCTAAATTAAGTGATTAAGTTATTCTATTGGACTTTATGCCGAATATATAGGTCAAATTGTGTGTTATCTTAATAAAACTATATCAATAAATTGCGAGAGTATAAAATGTTTGATTGCACCCGAACTTAGCCTTTCCTGACTTGTTATATATAGGAGTGCATACCAACACATACTTAATATCATATTCATCTGTCTATGAACGAGAGGTCATTGTACTGGGGTAAGGATGTATCCACATTTCTATACAATAGAAATGTTACTCATCCAAGATTCTTCACATGTGTTCTTCGTAACCATGCCAGTTATACCATAACAGCTTTGCTACATAAGACTTTGCGTACATAAGTATATACATGCATATGTATGTATGTACTTGTATACTATTTCAGATTCGTACATAAAATGATGTACACGTGTATCATGAAAAATGTGACGTCAAGACAAAAATTAATAAAATTGCACCTAATATGCGGATGTATGTGTAAATGTAATTAAATGTGCGTTAAATATATATGTAATAAAGAAGAAGAATGGTATTAAGAACGTGAAAAAACAGAATTAAACGTATGCAAATATGAAGTATGAAGAAACATACTATGATGGCTGCCACGTTCTAAGATGTGATTGCATTTTCGCCAGATCACTGTAATCAATAGCTTAAGTAATACATAATGACATAATTTGTCTCCAAGCCCAAGAATATAGAAATAGATGTTTTCTTCCAGACATGTTGTTAAAAAAACATACCCCAAAACTTTCTGATAGAATATACCTATGTATAATATACATATGTATGCATGTTATATATACATATATTGTGGTATATGTAGATATGTATCAACATCAAATGGAAAAGAAAACATTTTAATATTTAAATGAAATGCATTCTAATCAGAATTCCCAAATTAAAATCCTATTTAATTGGCATTAGAATTGATTAATATGGTATATAGGAAATATAATGTTAATATTTTCATTAAAGATATAAAATGAAAAAAAATTTGGGTACTTATTATTTCCTGATATTCTCATGTAACATTGTAAATAACAGATAATTGTATCTCGGACATGAAGCAAAATATAATATTGAAACTAATTGAATATACATATATCATATAGTATAGATGACACACTGACAACTGACCAGATCTTACACAATCAAATAAGGCGAGTTTTAAATGATTATGGTTGTATACTCATATGTATGTATATATGTAAGTACGCAGTACTTATGTATGTAAAAGTGTCTGCTATATTCAACTTATTGACACAACTAAAAGTTATAGTTGGAAATTAATTGAACAACCGCTGTTTTTCTCAGCGTGAAGTTTTCCAAGAATCACATGTGAGATGTTCGTACTGTAGTTATTACGCTAATAAAATACTATGGATACACTACGTAATATAATTAATTACTTATTCTAAATTTATCATTGGAAAGATCAATCAGTGATTTTGACAGCTTTTTCTTTGTATTGCTCCATTGGTGACAGACAGAACAGTATTTGATTTACAAGCTTGGGAGGAAAACATATGCGAACAATAGAAACTCAAGAATGTATACAAATATAAATATCAGATAAATTATAGATAATTTCCCATAGTTTCCTAAGTCAAACTAAAGCAAAAAAAAAAAAAAAACAAGTAAGGAAAGGCTAAGTTCGGGTGCAACCGAACATTTTATAATTTTTCCCGCAATTTATTAAAGAAATTTTTTTAAAATAACACACAAATTTACCCATAAATTCGGCATAAACTCCAATAGAAAAACGAAAATCATCATATACATATAGTATAGTGGCTGAGGTAATTCTTGAACCGATTTCACTCATTTTCACCACCAACATACATTATATCTATGATTATATGCTCACTTAATTAAGCTAAGATATTTCACATATTAACCGATTTATATGCGATTAAACCCATCGTATTTTTGAAAACCCTATAATTAGGTATATTGGAACTAGGGGAAGTGATGACGCAATTTTAACCATTTCTGGTACAGAGACACAATATTAGTAGAAAAAGATTTCCTCTGAATTAAATTAAGATATCCAGTAAAGTTTTATTCCGTTATCTTCGTTGGTCCCTCATGTACATATTACAAGGTGAAGGTATAAGATGGAATTCAAAATTGAGTTATATGGGAAGTTGTCGTGGTTGTGAACCGAATTCATCCATTTCCCACACGTGTCGTCAGGATGTCAAGAAAATATTATATACCGAATTTCATTGAAATCTGTCGAGTAGTTCCTGAGATTTTGTTTTTGACCCATAAGTGAAATCTGAGTGCAGTTTCCCTTGCTCTTCTGAGAAATAGAGTGTTAGTGACTTAGTTTTTTTTTATTACAATTGTACCTAGTATACAATGATTAAATACTAACGAAAATTTAATTCTAATAAGTTAAAAATAATAATTAAAAGCTAAATGTTAGAGAAATTCATTTGCTGCTACAGTTGCATTGCTAAGTCTGAAGGCCTCTTACGTTTCAGTCGGTTGTCTCGTTCAACAGTACCGATGAATATGGATGCCTCTTCATTTACATGCTGTATAAGCCTGATTTCGTGAGTCTTTGCAAGTTCCTTAGTGAGTTAACGCGCTTTTAGTCATTTTCAACCTAGTCTTTGTATGAGAGGTGGGCGTGGTCATCATCAGATTTCAAATATTTTCATGGTATATGGTGGGGTACGTAAGGAAACCGACTGCAGAAAGTTTGGTTTATATAGCTTTATTGGTTTGCGAGATATATACAAAAAACTATTTGGGGGTGGGGCCACGCCCACTTCCCCAAAAAAATTACATCCAAATATGCCCCTTACTAAGACGATCCTTTGTACCAAATTTTACTTTTATAACTTTTTTTATGGCTTCGGAAAACTACTGTATATAACCCCATATCTAACTCTTTTATTTCTTGGTGACACAAACAACCGTACAACTTTCTTGCGAGAGTATAAAATTCTGAGGGCATCTAAGGATGAAACTTGGAAAAGTATACTGAATATATGGCTCAAGTTGTGTGTTATTATACTCTCGCAACCTGTTGCATAGAGTATAATAGTTTTGTTCACCTAACGGTTGTTTGTGTCACCAAGAAATATAAGAGTTAGATATGGGCTTATATATACATAAATGATCAGGATGACGAGTTGATTTGAAATCCGGATGTCTGTCCGTCCGTCCGTCTGTCCGTCTGTCCGTGCAAGCGATAACTTGAGTAAAAATTAAGATATCTTAATGAAACTTGGAACACATGTTCCTTGGCACCATGAGGAGGTTGCTTTCGAAAATGGGCAAAATCGGTCCACTGCCACGCCCACAAAATGGTGGAAACCGAAAACATATGCAGTGTCATAACTAAGCCATAAATAAAGTTATGAAAATGAAATTAGGAACATAGGATCCCATTAGGGAGGGGCACATTTGGATGTAATTTTTTTGGAAAATTGGACGTGACCCCGCCCTCAAATAGATTTTTTGTATATAACTCGCAAACCAATAAAGCTATATATGCCAAACTTTCTGAAGTCATTTCTTTTAGCCATTTCCTTATACAGTCCAAAAATGAAAGAAATCGGATAATAACCACGCCCACCTCCCATACAAAGGTTAGGTTGAAAATTACTAAAAGTGAGTTAACTCAGTAACGAAAAACGCCAGAAACACTAAATTTCACATAAGAAATGGCAGATAGAAGCTGCATCCAGATTTTTTTACAAAATGGAAAATGGGCGTGGCATCGCCCACTTATGGGTCAAAAACCATATCTCTGGAACTACTCGATCGATTTCAATGAAACTTGGTTTGTAATAGTTTTCTTACATCCCAATGATATGTTGTGAAAATAGGCCAAATCGCTTCACAACCACGCCAACTTCCTATATACCAGAACTTTGAAGACGATCTGAATCGTTAACTTTACAATATATAAAGGAAGCACTAGTGAAGATATCGATGCAGAACTTTGCACAAATACTACCTTTATAGTGGGGAAGCCCCATTCTAAAAATCGCCGAAATCGGACCCTAGGTTTTCAAGGCCCCATGTATCGAACATGAGGACCTCGGTGCTTCTAACCTAATATTAGGGTTTCCAACTTTCAATGGACTTTATACAATATATATGATGAATATGTGGGTCAAATTGTGTATTATTAATATAAATAAAGTTAAATAAATAAATTGCGAGAGTATAAAATGTTCCGTTACACCCGAACATAGCCTTTCCTTACTTGTTTTTATTAAATTTCATGCAAGCAGATTCTTGAGAAGATACCCTCCTTAACCCTAATTCACCAAATATACTGATGAAATCGATCTAGATCCTTGTCAAGTCCCCTATTAAAATGGAAATTAAATATTCTTCTTCCGAGCATACTATATGTTGTCACTCTTGGTCCAGGCAAATTTTCCAATATCGAGGCGTTGTGTTACGAATTTAGTGTTGTGATTTTGAACAAAAATTTTTATATAGATCTCACAATCGCTTCTTCTAAACAAAATATTTTTTTTAAAAAAATATTTTCCTCCAGAAGATAAACGACAGAGTCTACCAAATGGCGTAATACAGTTTCTACACACAATGGTGGACAAAAAAAGAGTACACTCCAGAAATTAAGGGGTTTTTGATTGTATATAAAAACAATCATAAGGACATAAAATAAAAACGTTTTATTATAGCTGAATAATGTACTTACTATAATCAATATCGACTTTGATAACATAGTTTGATTTGTTAATGCTACATTGATGTGAAGTCAAGTCTCAAAAAGTAAGTGTCCCGTATTTTTTTTGTTTGAAAAAATACTCTACCAATTGTTCTCGAAGAACTATTATTAAAGTATTTAGCAATTCTGATACTGTTAGTTCCACAAAATATTAAATGCAACCATGAAGTATAAAACTATGTAAGCTGCAATTTACCTGAAAAGCGCAACAATTAATTTGTATAAAATGAAAATACAATAGTTTTCCGAAATAACGAATATTCGTTTTAACGAAAACTGCTTATAACGAACAAGCAAATTTGTTACATTGAGTACCTTCAATAACGAACATCGAAGATTTGTAAGTACTCGGTTTAACAAACAAAAAATCAAATAACATCGAACCTTTATTAAAAACAAGTAAGGAAGGGCTAAGTTCGGGTGTAACCGAACATTTTATACGAGATATGTACAAAAACCTTAGTAGGGGGCGGGGCCACGCCCACTTCCCCAAAAAGATTACATCCAAATATGCCCCTTCATAGTGCGATCCTTCATACCAAATTTTATTTCCATAGCTTTATTTATGGCTAAGTTATGGCACTTTATGTGTTTTCGGTTTTCGCCATTTTGTGGGCGTGGCAGTGGTCCGATTTTGCTCATTTTCGAAAGAAACCTTCCTATGGTGCCAAGAAATAAGACAGACAGACATTCGGATTTGAACTCCACTCTTCACCCTGATCACTTTGGTATATATAACCCTATATCTAACTCGTTTAGTTTTGGGTGTTACAAACAACCGTTATGTGAACAAAACTATAATACTCTCTTTAGCAATATTTGTTGCGAGAGTATAATAAAACTAGAAAATATTCAAAAGAAATGTGCAATTGAAAAAAATGTTGAATTTTATAAAAAAAACTTAAAAGTAACAGTTATTAATCAATTTTGTTATGCTTTTTAATTTTTTAACAAATAATTAATAAAACAATTTATTAAACTGGAATTTACGAATATTTAACTCATTTTCATTGAAAAACTTATCTCTAAGTGAGTACTCAAATTAACGAAAAATGCAATGTAACGAACAGGCCTGACAATGAATGTGCTGGTTATTTCGGAAAACTACTGTATATAGTTTCAACAAGTAAGGAAAGGCCAAGTTCGGGTTTAACCGAACATTTTATACTCCTGCAAAGTATTTATTTATTGTTATTGAAATAACATTTATTTATTGTTATTGAAATAACATACAATTCGATTCGCTTTTTTTCACTTCACTTTTAAACGCAGATATTTTAATAATGTGTTCATCGTCGATTAAACAAGCCCTTAAAATATTTGCGCTTGATTATATACTATATCGATTATAATTATACCGAAAAATAATTAAACTCAATTTCCAAAGGGCTCTGCTCAAGATTATTATGAATAATTATTAAAAATATTTATCGGAAGTAGTAGTCTTTTCAACACCATAAATATTAAGATATTAACGTAAAAAGTTAATAAAACTACTTATTTTTACATGAACGTGTTAATTGCTAGACTTAACAAATAAGGAAATGCTAAGTTCGGGTGTAACAGAACATTTTATACTCGTATAGAAGAAATTTTATTAAGATAACACAATTTGACCATATAATCATCATAAATAGTATATGAGGGCTGAGGTTATTCCTGGAATTCAGAATTGAGTTATATGGGAAGTAGTCGTGGTTGTGAACCGATCTCGACCATATTCCGTTCGTTTCACCAGGATATTAAGAAAATATTATGTACCCAATTTCATTAATATCGGTCGAGTAGTTTCTAAGATATGGTTTTTGACCTATAATTGGGCGAAGCCACGCCATTAATATCGGTCGAGTAGTTTCTAAGATATGGTTTTTGACCTATAATTGGGCGAAGCCACGCCCATTTTACATTTTTTATAAAATCTGAGTGTAGCTTCCTTCTGCCATATCTTACGTAAAATATTGTATTTCTGGTGTTTTCCGTTAGTGAGTTAACGCACTTTTAGTAATTATCAACATAACCTTTGTATGGGGGCGTGGTTATTATCTGATTTCAATTCTTTGTATGGTGTGTGATGGACTACGTAAGAGAAACGACTGCAGAAAGTTTGGTTTACATAAAACCTATTTGGGAGTGGGGCCTCGCCCACTTCCCAAATAATATTACATCCAAATATGCCCCTTCCTAGTGGGATCCCTTGTGCCAAAATTCGCTTTAAAAGCTTTAGTTACGGCACTTTATATTTTTTCAATACCAACCGTGTCATGGTGCCAAGGTATGTGGTATGTCTACCAAGTTTCATTAAAACATCTCCATTTTTTCTCAAGTTATCGCTATCACAGACGGACGGACAGGCATCCGTATTTCAAATCTACTCGTCATACTGATCACTATATATAACCCTATATCTAACTCGTTTAGTTTTAGGTGTTACAAACAACCGTTATGTGAACAAAACTATAATACTCTCTATCAACTTTGTTGCGAGAGTATACATAAAATGAGTCGAATATGTAAATTAATTAATTTCTTATCTAACAAAAAAAAATTATATATATTTTAAATATAAATTATTAGTTATCATACACCATATTGAAT
The DNA here is from genome assembly GCF_028554725.1 of Zeugodacus cucurbitae. NCBI lineage: Eukaryota > Metazoa > Arthropoda > Insecta > Diptera > Tephritidae > Zeugodacus > Zeugodacus cucurbitae. Next base: position 27,826,347 of record NC_071669.1, read on the forward strand.
GTGTCGAGATCTAGTTTTTGATTTTTAAGTGAGAGTAAAGCGTACATAGTAGAGCTCTTGGTATTCGACTAATCGACTAACCAAATTAACCGAATAGGGCATTATTCGAATAATAATATTCGGTTTCCACTATTCCGATAGTCGTCAGTCATCGACGGTTAACGGTTCGTTGTCGACTATTCGAATAGTGCAAGTTCATTCATTTTCTTATTTTTATTGAAAAAAGTGAAACATTAAAACTAACAAAGAACTTGCTTTAAAATAGAAAAAATAACAATGATTTCACGGGACCCATTAAGTAATGACAAAATAGTTTTTAACCATTTCAACTGGGCGAATGTATTAAATCAGTATTTTTCATAAAACGGCACTCACTCTCTTTGCAACATGTTGCGAGAGTATAAAAAGAGAGACTGTTCTGTATGTAAATTCTGGAGATATTCTTTCAGTTTTGGAATACCTTATTTATTGTATTATTTATCATTGGCAATACAAAATAAGTGTTTGATTTATTTCCGTACTATTTCTGTTTGTTACAAACATTGATGAGTTTTGCATAACTATGGAACTTTGTAACTTATGTCCTAAGTATGTACCTATATACGCACCCCAATTTCAATCACATGCAATCTGCGTAATGCCAATGCAATTTGGGAAACAAATCATAAGATTTTCAAATTATTCTTAACTGTAGATTGCAAAAGTTCTCTTCTATGGCATGGCCATGATCTCTACTTTTAAAAAATGATTTTTAGACTTCTGCTGCTGCTGTTTATGTTGCCGACAGGCAGATAAAATTAAAATCGACAAAATAACGATGGCACTTGTTTACAACTGGTTATAGCAATTTAAGTGAGGCGTTCAGCTAAAGTTTGTTAAAAGTTTGAGATTCGTTTACGCTACCTACAAAAATACATACATATATACATATGCGTTCATTTATAAGAACGCATTTTGTTAGTTGCTCATCTTATCATCATGCTTAATCAAGTAAAGAAAGATTATTATACCGTAAATTGGATTTTTGAAACGAGAGTCCTTTGGCTCCAAAATGTCACGAGTTTTTTGACGAGTTTGTAATAAAAACAAGTAAGGAAGGGCTAAGTTCGGGTGTAACCGAACATTTTATACTCTCGCAATTTATTTATTTAACTTTATTTATATTATATAATACACAATTGTAAGTCCATTGAAAGTTGGAAACCCTAATATTAGGTTAGAAGCACCGAGGTCCTCATAGTCGATATATGGGGCCTTAAAAACCTATGCTCCTCTTTTTAGAATGGGGCTGCCACACTATAAACATAGTATTTGTGCAAAGTTCTGCACCGATATCTTCACTAGTGCTTACTTTATATATTGTAAAGTAAACGATTCAGATCGTCTTCAAAGTTCTGGTATATAGGAAGTAGGCGTGGTTGTGAAGCGATTTGAGATCATTGGGATGTTTTTGACCCATAAGTGGGCGACGCCACGCCCATTTTCCATTTAAAAAAAAATCTGAGAATTACATCCAAATGTGCCCATTCATAGTGCGATCATTCATACCAAATTTCATTTCCATAGCTTTATTTATGGCTTAGTTATGGTACTTTATGTGTTTTCGGTTTTCGCCATTTTGTGGGCGTGTCAGTGGTCCGATTTTGCTCGAAAGCAACCTTCCTATGGTGCCAAGAAATAAGTGTGCCAAGTTTCATCAAGATATCTTAATTTTTACTTAAGTTACAGCTTACACAGACGGACGGACAGACAGACATTCGGATTTGAACTCCACTCTTCACCCTGATCACTTTGGTATATATAACCCTATATCTAACTTGTTTAGTTTTGGGTGTTAAAAACAGCCCTTATGTGAACAAAACTCTAATACTCTCTTTAACAAGTTTGTTGAGAGAGTATAAATATAAATATAACAATAACATTGGCATAAATTGGACCCTTCAATTTATTGCAAACAAAATTTAGAAGTAAAGTTGAAGCATAAGTTCTGTAGGTGTATTTCGAAAATTAAATAAAATATTGTAAATATGAAGTTAACACACATACAAGAAGTAAGGAATGGTTAAGTTAGAACCGAACTTTTTATAATCTCGTAATTTGATTTGAAATGGGTGTGATCGAACATTTTATGCTCTTTCAATTTTTTAAGGTCAAAGTATATGTTATATAAATAATATTGTGTTGGTTACTCTAGCTATCCAACTATAGTTTAACTGCCATACTCAAATCTTATTCCTGCGTCCACGTCGAGCACACCAGGCACCATGAGCAACCTTGAGTAGGGTGCGGTAAACAAGTGACCACGAGATGCGGCTGCAAACGGCTCGCTATACGAACGTAATCACTAAAACCTTCTCCCCAGCTGTAGGGTTGGGGACCCGCCACGTAAAAGGTTATTACAATGAAAGAGTCACCAAAACCTCGGCTATTAGCCTCTTCAAACAAACTCGCACTCGTCTCTGTGCAGCACGGAACTTCCGCTAACAAATACAAGGAAGGTTCGACGCCGAAAAGCTGCAATCGCAACAGACAGCCGAACGATTTTCCACTTGACTTGCACCCCTGCTCTCTGAGAGCACTCATCAGCATCTCGATATAAGAAACTGTGGAACGGCATCTGAAACTCATTGCATACCTCTGCAGACGAAACAAATGGAATTTGAAAACGTCAAAAAACAAGTTCGTACGATGAGAATTGTAGTTTCTCAGTGGAAAAAACAGACTGCCCACCTCGCAACATTGTGATCGACAACAACACGTTCGGGATGGGATAGATACTTAGAGCTGAAGAGGGAAACGAGACGCATTTGCAGACAAAAAAAGTATGCGGCCGAAATACGTGAGTATGAAGAGCTTGAAAAACTGGCAGACATGGGTAATGCTCGGAAATTTTATGAAAAGTTGAGGAGGTTTTCAAGATCGGAGCATTATCATTTAGGGGCCTAGGAGGTAATTTGGTAACGGATGTCGAGAGCATACTGAGGTTATGGAGCGAACACTTCTCCGACCTGCTGAATGGCAGTGAAAGTAGAACACCAGCGGGGCGTACCCGATTCCCCAATTCATGACGATGGAATAGAGGTTAAGTAGGTTTATCCTACAGTAATTGGCCCAGATTGTGGGGTCTCCCTTTTTGTGGATTGAGAAGAGTACACTTTGATTCCTAGCGTTAAAATCACCAAACAACTGGGTAGCCAACAGACATCCGTTTGGAGTAGAGCTTAAATGAGAAGACGGAATCCGCTTCAACTTGAGTGATATGATAATCTATATATCTAATATTATTCGCAATGTCATCTGTTTGTCCAGCCGTCCGTCAATCGATAACTTGATCTGGATATACTAATATAATTTTGCCCACTTAACCCTTCACATGAATTCGGACTACTGCAACAACTAAAAAATGTAGTTAAACAAAAAAGGCATATAACAAAGCTACGAACTAAGCTTTAATGTTTGGAGCACATGATCACGGTACGAAAGGGCGTCTGTGGTTAATGGCCAGGTAAATTGGCAGGGTCAAAAGACATTTTTTGTATATATACATGTATCGCAAACCACTAAAGCTGACTAAAGCTTTTATAATAAAGATAGTAGAGAAGAGCTCCACCCAAAAGGTGGACAATTTGATCTATTTGATCCAAATCGGGTGCCAATTATTATTTTGACAATTTTATGTTTCAATGGACTATATGAAGATATCAGAATAAATCTTGCCAAAATATTTGTATATTAATCTATCACCAACTATATTCTTTTTTATTGCCTGCTGATTTATGACAGACTTTGCCAATCCTTCTACGCCGATTAGATTAACACGTGTACAAAAAATTATTTTTAAAGCGAAATGTTGAAACCCTTTAATCACATGCTTTTTAAATTTCAAAGTGATTTGTCAGCACAAATATTATTAATGAGAGCGGTAGAATACAACGTGTAGGCAATGCATTAATCTGACAGACAATTCCTGACCAATTTTTCACGAAAAAAATTAATTAATTAAATTATATTCGCGATCTTACAAAATAATTATTTGAAACATAATTGGTTCAGTAAAAATTTTGATGTTGATGACATTAGCTTAAAGACGTATTGTGTATTTTTTATACTCTCGCAGCATGTTGCACAGAGTATTATAGTTTTGTTCATATAACGGTTGTTTGTGTCACCTAGAAATAAAATAGTAAGATATGCGGTTATATATACATAAATGATCAGGATGACGAGTAGATTTGAAATCCGGCTGTCTGTCCGTCTGTCCGTGCAAGCGATAACTAGAGTAAAAATTAAGATATCTTAATGAAACTTGGAACACATGTTCCTTGGCACCCTGAGGAGGTTGCTTTCGAAAATGGGCAAAATCGGTCCACTGCCACGCCCACAAAATGGTGGAAACCGAAAATCTATACAGTGTCATAACTAAGCCATAAATAAAGTTATGAAAATGAAATTTGGAACATAGGATCCCATTAAGGAGGGGCACATTTGGATGTAATTTTTTTGGAAAAGTGGGCGTGACCCCGCCCCCAAATAGGTTTTTTGTATATAACTCGCAAACCAATAAAGCTATATAAGTCAATCTTTCTGCAGTCGTTTCTTTTAGCCATTTCCTTATACAGTCCAAAAATGAAAGAAATCGGATAATAACCACGCCCACCTCCCATACTAAGGTTAGGTTGAAAATTACTAAAAGTGGGTTAACTCCCTAAAGAAAAACGTCAGAAACACCAAATTTTGCATAAGAAATGGCAGAGGGAAGCTGCACTGAGATTTTTTTACAAAATGGAAAATGGGCGTGGCGTCGCCCACTTATGGGTCAAAAACCATATCTCAAGAACTATTCGACCGATTTCAATGCAATTCGGTATGTTTCTTGACACCCTGATGACACGAGTGGAATATGGGCGAAATCGGTTCACAACTACGTCTACTTCCCATATAACTCAATTTTGAATTCCATCTGATTCGTTCACTTTATGATGTATTCATAAGGAACCAATGAAGCTAGCGGAATAAAACTTTACACAAATACTGTATTTGAGCTGTGACATCACTTGTGGAAAAATTGTCAAAATCGGACCTTGACTTTTCAAGGCCCCTGATATCGAACATGAAGAACTCAGTGCCTAAGGGTAATTTTTCACCGAAAATATAGATAAATCACTCAGATATTTTAATGTAATTCATTCCCTCTGAATTTTTTTCTTATAACAGTTTCTCTTTGTACCTGAAATGGTAAAAATTGGGTCATAACTTCCCCCAGATCCCATATACCTAATTATAAGTAATATTAAATTAAGTGATCGTATAGTCTTCGATACGTTGTATCTTGGTGGTGAAAACGAGTGAAATCGGTTTAGGAATTACCTCAGTCCCCATATACTATTTATGATGATTTTCGTTATTCTATTGAACTTTATGCATATGAATATATACATATGAATATATGGGTCGAATTGTGTTGTCTTTATAAAATTACATCAATAAATTGCGAGAGTATAAAATGTTCGGTTACACCCCAACTTAGCCCTTCCTTACTTGTTTTTTTTATACTCTGGCAACCTGTTGCACAGAGTATATTAGTTTTGTTCACCTAACGGTTGTTTGTGTCACCAAGAAATATAAGAGTTAGATATGGGGTTATATATACATAAATGATCAGGATGACGAGTGGATTTGAAATCCGGATGTCCGTCTGTCCGTCTGTCCGTGCAAGCGATAACTTGAGTAAAAATTAAGATATCTTAATGAAACTTGGAACACATGTTCCTTGGCACCCTGAGGAGGTTGCTTTCGAAAATGGGCAAAATTGGTATACTGCCACGCCCACAAAATGGCGGAAACCGAAAACCTATACAGTGTCATAACTAAGCCATAAATAAAGTTATGAAAATGAAATTTGGAACATAGGATCCCATTAGGGAGGGGCACATTTGGATGTAATTTTTTTTGGGAAGTGGGCGTGGTCCCGCCCTTGAATTGGTTTTTTGTACATATCTCGGAAACCAATAGAGCTATATAAATCAAACTTTCTGCAGTCGTTTTGTTTAGCCACTTCTTAGTACAGTCCTAAAATGAAAGAAATCGGATAATAACCACGCCCACCTCCAATACAAAGGTTAGGTTGAAAATTACTAAAAGTGGGTTAACTCACTAACGAAAAACGTCAGAAACACTAAATTTCACGCAAGAAATGGCAGATGGAAGCTGAACTCAGATTTTTTTACAAAATGGAAAATGGGCGTGGCGTCGCCCACTTATGGGTCAAAAACCATATCTCAGGAACTACTCGACCGATTTCAATGAAACTTGGTTTGTAATAATTTCCTTACATCTCAATGATATGTTGTGAAAATAGGCCAAATCACTTCACAACCACGCCTACTTCCTATATACCAGAACTTTGAAGACGATCTGAATCGCTTGCTTTACAATACATAAAGTAAGTACTAGTGAAGATATCGGTGCAAAACTTTGCACAAATACTATGTTTATAGTGTGGCAGCCCCATTCTAAAAATCGCCGAAATCGGACCATAGGTTTTTAAGGCCCCATATATCGAACACGAGGACCTCGGTGCTTCTAGTCTAATATTATGGTTGCCAACTTTCAATGGACTTTATACAATATATATGACGAATATGTGGGTCAAATTGTGTATTGCATAATATAAATAAAGTCAAATAAATAAATTGCGAGAGTATAAAATGTTCGGTTACACCCGAACTTAGCCCTTCCTTACTTGTTTCAATATACATTTATTTACTGAATCTGCTCTTTAAAGCCTAACAATAAGTTATAAAATCTTAAAACTAATTAAAACTAGACAAGCTCAACCAATTGATTGAGTTGTTTTGGTGAAACGTTGCTCATTAGTACGCAGGCATATCTCTTCGTTTTAGACGTGATTGATTACAGGATTGTACTAAAGCATTTTGGGTGATCACGGAGTTTAGATAAATATTTCAATCTGCTGTCCTCTACTTCTTTCTTTACCATAGGGATACCAAGATCTTTATGGATATTATCATTGCGCATGTACCATGGTGAGCACGTGATTGTTCTAAGCATTTTCGATTGGAACCTTTATATTATATCGGTATTAGTTGCACAGGTCGTACCCCACAGTTGAATGCCGTACATCCAAATCGGCTTTATGACCGCATTGTATAAAAGCACTTTGTTGGCTAAGCTAGGTTTAGAGTTTTTATTTAAAAGCCAATTTAAATTTGCAGCTCTTATCTTCATGCACGTTATTTTACTAGATATATGTTTTCTCCATGTAAGCCTTCTATCTAGGTGAATACCAAGATAGGTAACTTCATACGCTTGAGGCACTAGAATATTGTTCATTTTTACTGCCGGGCACATTTTTGGTGTTAGGGAAAATGTAACATGCTTGCACTTTTGTTCATTCACATTTATACGCCAGTTGGCTAGACATTCTTCGACAGATCTTAAGTGCTCCGTTAATATTCTCGATGCTATAATGTGGCATTTATTACGGCTCACTAAAGCTGTGTCATCCGCGAAAGTTGATGTCAAAACATTATTAACTGTTGGAAGATCAGCAGTATATATGATGTACAGAGTTGGCCCTAAAACACTGTTGTGGTACACCAGCCCTTATTTGTCGTTCATCAGATATGAAGTCTCCTACTTTAACCATAAATAGTCTATTATTTAAATAAGACTTCAATATTTTATACCATTCTAAAGGTAGAATGTTTTTAATCTTATATAAAAGCCCTTCATGCCACATCTTATCAAATGCCTGAGCAACGTCTAGAAATATAGGTGAACAGTACTCTCTGTGCTCAAATGCTTTTCTTATTTCGTTAGTTATTCTATTTACTTGCTCTATCGTGTTTTGCACGAAACCCAAATTGATGCGTTGGTATTACATTATTTTCGTGGAGGACTTGAAGTCTTAAAAGACTCGAGCGACTCATTTGCTGTGTTAGGTAAGATTGACAACTTAAAGTTGTTCTTTGGGCAATTAGCAAAATCCAGGTGATTTGCAAAACAATTAGCCTTTTCCTCGTCACTTCGAGCCCAATCTAGCACGCCTTTTTCCATTTACAAGCTCTTCTATTTCTCTATTAGTGGTTTTTCGGAGACCAAGTGGCTTATAGTTTCTGTTTGGTGTTGCTAAGACAGCTGCGTTAGTTATTATATCATTGAGTTCTCTTATGCTTTCGTCAATATCTCTTCCTGTATTTATTTTGTACTCACTATATTTTAACGTTTTATAAGATGTAAGACCCACTTTTGGATCAACGAATATGGGTTGTGTATATTTTAATTAAATAATTAGTGACTACCTAAATAATGTCACTTTATCAAATAGTTAACCAGAATATTATTTAGCATATAGCTCATCTACAGAAAAGCAGTACCAGTTTACCACCGGTTACCAGTATGTAAAAACTTAGTGGATTCATTTATTTCTTAAATATGAAGTTACGCTGTAAGAATATACATGTGTATGACATCGGATTGTAACCAACCAGTTACTCTTATTATGTTTAAAGATACTATAAGTACTGCCTTTATTTTTTAAAAGACAAACGCCTGAGATATAAATCGGATCACTCCACAAAAAGAATATTTAAATAAAACTTAGAATTAACAGTGACTCTAACATGGTCCACTCTCATCTAAAAAAAGTCCGAATCAAACTATAAGTTTTCAATCCCCAATATGAGATGAGGACCTTTAAGTTCTTGGCTTTCATGTAAACTAAGTTTTTCTACAATTCGTCGGTCACAAAAATATACAGCTCTAGTAAAGTTTTTATTAATAGTAGTACTCATTTAACGTTGTAAACGTATGGCAATATCTCAAAATAGCAATATCGTAACATAGCTATTAATTTTTACATGCATTTCGACATTCTTGCAAATATTAGAGACCGTTTTCAGTGGCAACCATAGCATTTTGTGCCATTCACAATCAGCTGGAAGCGTCTATTTGGTGTTTTAAACGAAATGGAAGCGGTAAGTAAATTGATTATATGCTTGTATTATTAATATTCAATTGATTATTTAATAAAAAAATATTAAGGCTAAACGGCACATTTCGTTGGTCCGAAAGCCAAACGAAAGACCTTTTGAAAAATATAGTGGACGCAATAAAAGAGAATCCGGACCATTTTGAGGTAATATTGATATTTTATTTGTCATTTCATCATTTTACATTTTACGATCTACTTTTAGAAACCAACAGCCCAAATGTTTTACAACAAAATTGACGAAAATTTTCCAAATTTAATGAATATTAAATGGAACATATGTATGTATGTGATTGGCGTTGCAACCGTTTAGCCGGTTATAGCCTGGTCCCTCCAACGGAGTGGAGGCCTTCCCCTTCCTCGGCTTCCTCCGGCGGGTACTGCATCGAACACTTTCAGGGCTGGAGCGTTTTCGTCCATTCGGACAACATGACCTAGCCAACGTAGCCGCTGTCTTTTTATTCGCTGAACTATGTCAATGTCGTCGTAAAACTCGTAGAGCTCATCGTTCCATCGTCTGCGGTATTCGCTGTTGCCAATGTTCTGAGGACGATAAATCTTGCGCAAAATTTTCCTCTCTAAAACTCCTAGTGTCGTCTCATCTGATGTTGACATCGTCCAAGCTTCTGCACCATAAAGCAGGACGGGAATGATAAGCCTACTCAGTCCAAAGTAGCACATGTTGGCAAGAGTTATTCTGCGTTGAATTTCGAGGTTAATATTGTTCGTGTTGTTGATGCTGGTTCCCAGGTATACGAAATTATCTACGACCTCGAAGTTATGACTGTCAACAGTGACGTGGGAGCCAAGACGCGAATGCGCCGACTGTTTGCTTGATGACAGGAGATATTTCGTCTTGTCCTCATTCACCTCCAGACCCATTCGCTTCGCCTCCTTATCCATGCGGGAAAAAGCAGAACAAACGGCGCGGTTGTTGCTTCCGATGATATCAATATCATCGGCGTACGCCAGGAGCTGTACACTCTTGTAGAAGATTGTACCTTCTCTATTTAGCTCTGCAGCTCTTATAATTTTTTCCAGCATCAGGTTAAAGAAGTCGCACGATAGTGAGTCACCTTGTCTGAAACCTCGTTTGGTATCGAACGGCTCGGAGAGGCCCTTCCCAATCATGACGGAGCTTTTGGTGTTGCTCAACGTCAACTTACACAGCTGTATTAGTTTTGCGGGGATACCAAATTCAGACATCGCGGCGTAAAGGCAACTCCTTTTCGTGCTGTCGAAAGCAGCTTTAAAATCGACAAAAAGGTGGTGTGTGTCGATCCTCTTTTCACGGGTCTTCTCCAAGATTTGGCGCATGGTGAATATCTGGTCTGTTGTTGATTTTCCAGGTCTAAAGTCACACTGATAAGGTCCAATCAGTTTGTTGACGGTGGGCTTTAGTCTTTCACACAGTACGCTCGACAGAACCTTGTGTGCGATATTTAGGAGGCTGATCACACGGTAATTGGCGCAGATTGTGGGATCTCCGTTTTTATGGATTAGGCAGAGCACACTGAGATTCCAATCATCAGGCATGCTTTCTTCCGACCATATTCTGCAAAGAAGCTGATGCATGAACCTTATCAGTTCTTCGCCGCAGTATTTGAATAGCTCTGCCGGTAATCTATGGGCCCCCGCTGCTTTGTTCTTCTTCAAGCGGGTATTTGCTATTCGGATTTCTTCATGGAACATCTGTTCCATCGTCATCGATTGTGTGATCGGGTTCGCCATCTCCTGGTGTTGTACTTTCTCTGCCATTCAGCAGGTCGGAGAAGTGTTCCCTCCATAATCCCAGTATGCCCTGGACATCGGTTACCAGATTACCACCTTGGTCTCTACATGAGGATGCTCCGGTCTTGAAACCTTCGTTAAGTTGCTTCATTTTTTCATAAAATTTTCGAGCATTACCTCTGTCTGCCAGCTTCTCAAGCTCTTCGTACTCACTCATTTCGGCCTCTTTCTTTTTTTGTCTGCAGATGCGTCTCGCTTCCCTCTTCAGCTCTCGGTATCTATCCCATCCCGCACGTGTTGTGGTCGTTTGCAACGTTGCGAGGTAGGCAGTCTGTTTTCTCTCCGCTGCGAGACGGCACTCCTCATCGTACCAGCTTGTTTTTCGTCGTTGCCGAAAACCAATTGTTTCGGCTGCAGCGGTACGCAGTGAGTATGAGATGCCGTTCCACAGTTCCCTTATACCGAGATGCTGATGAGTGCTCTCAGAGAGCAGGAGTGCAAGTCGAGTAGAGTATTTCGTGGCTGTCTGTTGCGATTGCAGCTTTTCGACGTCGAACCTTCCTTGTGTTTGTTGACGGGCTTTCTTTGCTGCACAGAGGCGGGTGCGTATCTTCGCTGCGACCAGATAATGGTCCGAGTCTATATTTGGTCCTCGGAGCGTACGCACGTCTAAAACACAGGAGACATGTCTTCCGCCTATCACAACGTGATCGATTTGGTTCCGCGTGTTTCGATCAGGAGACAGCCAAGTAGCTTGATGTATTTTCTTATGCTGGAATCTGGTACTACAGACGACCATATTTCGGGCCCCAGCGAAGTCGATCAGCCTCAGGCCGTTTGGCGATGTTTCGTCATGGAGGCTGAATTTTCCGAAATCAGCGATATGTTGAAGAACCTCGCTTTGATGCGGATTGTGGCAAGACGTTCATCCACCGGGGTGAATGCTAGGACTCTGCGACGGAGTCTCTCTCCCACCACAAATCCAACACCAAATTTGTGCTCCTTTATATGGCCGCTGTAGTAGATGTCACAAGGACCCACCTTCTTCCGTCCTTGGCCCGTCCATCGCACTTCTTGGATGGCGGTGACGTCAGCCTTGAGTCGTATGAGGACATCAACCAGCTGGGCAGAGGCACCTTCCCAATTAAGGGTCCGGACATTCCAGGTGCATGCCCTTATATCATTATCCTTAAAACGTTTGCAGGGGTCGTCATCAAAAGGGAGGTGTCTCATCCGAGGCTTTCGTAGATTTTTCATTGTGGGGTGTTTTTATGTGGTGGGTCCCAAACTCTACGCACAACCGCATAAGCGGGCTTCGCCTTCTCAGTTTAGCTCGCCTTCAAACGGATGTCTGTTGGCTACCCAGAGTGTACTTGGTCTAAAACCGGAAGTCGTGAGCTGCTTGAACCATGTGGAGAAGAATCATTTCTGGCCACTCCCAAGTGAATGACAATCAAAAACTTTCCTCACTTGCGTGAACTTCTACACATGATCCCATCCTCCTAAATGGAATATAATGAGAACTAAAATGAAGCTTTTGAAAGCGACTTTTTATCAGCGCTCAAGTGGAAAGGCCAGACTGCTGCAGGCTTACATGAAAGTGGCGATCCTCATAGTGTGGAAGAATACATAAAAAGAATATGTCTTATTTATAAAGACCTGCACGAGATATTTGGACGTCGCATAAGTGTTCAGCCACCAGCAATTTATCAATCAACATCTACATCAAAAACAAATACGAAAAGATCTTATAGCAGCTCCAATCCATTTTCATTATTTTTCGAAATCCAAAATAAAAAGTTGGAACATATACAATATATATATTTGGCGTAGGAACCGCTTTAAGCGATTATAGCCGAATTCACCAGAGCATTCCTCCTGTTTGCTTTTTGGCGCCAACAATTGGTCTTTCCATCGGAGCCTCTTCCGCGGCTTCCTCCAGCGGATACTGCATCGACATTCAGAGCTGGAGTGTTTTCATCCATTCGTACAACATAACCTGGCCAGCGTAAACGCTGTCTTCTTATTCGCTGAACTATGTCAATGTCGTCGTATAAATCGTACAGCTCATCGTTCCATCGTCTGCGGTATTCGCCGTTGCCAATATTAAGAGGACCATAAATCTTGCGCAGAACCTTTCTCTCAAAAACCCCAAGAGTCGTCTCATCGGATGTTGTCATCATCCAAGCTTCAGCGCTATACATCAGGACGGGAATAATAAGAGACTTGTTTGATTTTGATTCGTCGACAGAGGACTTTACTTTTCAATTGCCTACTCAGTCCAAAGTAGCACCTGTTGGCAAGAGTGATTTGCGTTGACGCGAATGCGGTGACTGTTTGTTTGATAACAGGAGATATTTCGTCTTGTCCTCGTTCACCACCAGACCCATACGCTTCGCTTCCTTATCAAGTCTGGAAAAAGCAGACCAAACGGCGCGGTTGCTGCTTCCGATGATATCATCGCAGTCGCACGATAGTGCGTCAGCCTGTCTGAAGCCTCGTTTGGTATCGAACGGCTCGGAGTGGTCCTTCCCGATGCTGACGGAGCTTTTGATATTGCTCAATGTCAGTTTACATAGGCGTATTAGTTTCGTAGGGATACCACATTCAGACATCGCGGCATAGATCGAACTCCTTTTCGTGGTGTCAAAGGCAGCTATAAAATCAATGAAAAGGTGGTGAGTGTCGATTCTTCGCTCACGAGTCTTTTCCAAGATTTGCGCATGGTGAATATCTGGTCCATGGTGGATTTTCCAGGTGTAAAGCCAGACTGATAAGGTCCGATCAGTTCGTTGACGGTTGGCTTTAAACTTTCACACAATACGACAGGACCTTATATGCGATAAGGAGGAGACTTATACCACGGTAGTTGGTGCAGATTGCGGTGTCTCCTTTTTATGGATTGGGCAGAGCACACTGAGATTCCAATTGTCAGGCATGCTTCCTGATGCTGATGCATGCACCTTATCAGTTCTTTGTCGCCGTATTTGAATAGCTCGGCCGGCAATCCATCGGCGCCCTTTGCCTTGTTGTTCTTCAAGCGAGTAATTGCTATTCTAATTTCTTCACGGTCGGGCAATGAATCATCTGTTCTATCGGCGTCGATTGGGGAATCGGGTTCGCTATCTCCTGCTACTGTACTTTCACTGCCATTCGGCAGGTCGGATAAGTGTTCCCTCCATAACCCCAGTATGCTCTGGACATACGTTACCAGATTACCCAATCGGTTCGCACATGATAATGCTCCGGTCTTGAAACCTGCTGCAAATCGTCTAATCTTTTTATAAAATTTTCGAGCATTATCCATGTCGGCCAGCATTTCGGCCTCTTTCTTTTTACGTCTGCAAATGAGTCTCGAGTAGAAAATCGCTCGGCTATTGGTTGTGATTGCAGCTTTTCGACGTCGAACCTTCCTTGTGTTCGTTGGCGGGCGTTCTTTGCTGCACCGAGGCGAGTGCGTATCTTTACTGCTACTAGATAATAGTCCGAGTCAATATTTGGACCTCGGAGCGTACACTCGTCAAAAACACAGGAGACATGTCCTACGTCTATCATAACGTGATATATTTGATTGCGCGTGTTCCGATCAGGGGATCAGGGGGTAGCTTGATTAATTTTCTTGTGCTGGAATCTGGTACTACAGACAACTATATTTTGGGCCCTAGCGAAGTCGATCAGCTTCAGGCCGTTTGGCGTTGTTTCCTCATGGAGGCTGAATCTTCCGACTTTTGTGCCAAAGACACCCTCTTTACCCACCCTAGCGTTAAAATCACCAAGCATGATTTTGACATCGTGACGGGGGTAGCGCTCACATGTGCGTTCTAGGCGCTCATAGAAAGCATCTTTGATCACATCGTCCTTCTCTTCAGTTGGAGCATGGGTGCAAATCAGCGATATGTTGAAGAACTTCGCTTTGATGCGGATTGTGGCTAGACGTTCATCCATCGGTGTGAATGTCAGGGCTCGGCGACGTAGTCTCTTTCCCACCACAAATCCAACACCAAATTTGCGCTCTTTTATATGGCCGCTGTAGTAGATGTCACAAGGACCCACCTTCTTCCGTCCTTGTCCCGTCCATCGCACTTTTTGGCCACTTTTGGTCAGCCTTTAGTTGTAAGAGGACATCAACCAGCTGGGCAGAGGCACCTTTCCAATTAAGGGTCCGGGCATTCCAGGTGCATGCCATCAAATCGTGATCCTTAAAAGTTTGCAGGGGTCGTCATCAAAAGTGGGATTTCTCTTCCGAGGCTCTATTTGGTCTTTCATTGGAGAGGCTTTTTTTTGTGGTGGGTCCCAAACCCTACGCACAACTGCAGAAGCGGGACTTGCCTTCTCACTTTAGCTCGCCTTCAAACGGATGTCTGTTGACTACACAGAGGATAATTGGTATAAACCGGAAGTCGTGAGCTGCTTTAGTCATATGCAAAAGAAACGTTCCTTGCCAATACCAAGTGAATGGCGATCAAAAACTTTCTTCACTTGCGTGAACTTCTTCATATGACCTCATCCCTCACTAGAGAGCAACGAAAAAATTGGAATTTGAACAAGTAAGGAAGGGCTAAGTTCGGGTGTAACCGAACATTTTATACTATCGTAATATTATTCCTAATTTCATTCGTTTTCACCACCAAGATACAATGTATCGAAGACCATACGCTCCCTTAATTTAATATTACTTATGATTAGGTATATAGGATCTGGGGGAAGTTATGACCCGATTTTTACCATTGCAGGTATAGAGAGAAACTGTTATAAGAAAACAATTCAGAAGGAATGAATCACATTAAAATATCTGAGGGATTTACCTATATTTTCGGTGAAAAATTTCCCTTAGGCATTGAGTTCTTCATGTTCGATATCAGGTGCCTTGAAAAGTTATGGTCCGATTTTGACAATTTTTCCACAAGTGATATCACAGCTCAAATACAGTATTTGTGTAAAGTTTTATTTCGCTATCTTCATTTGTTCCTAATGTATATATGTATTATAAAGTGAACGAATCAAAAGAATTCAAAATTGAGTTATATGGGAAGTAGACGTACTTGTGAACGGATTTCGCCCAAATTCCACTCGTGTCATCAGGGTGTCAAGAAACATACCGAATTGCATTGAAATCGGTCGAATAGTTCTTGAGATATGGTTTTTGACCCATAAGTGGGCGACGCCACGTCCATTTTCCATTTTGTAAAAAAATCTCAGTGCAGCTTCATTCTGCCATTTCTTATGTAAAATTTGGTGTTTCTGACGTTTTTTGTTAGTGAGTTAACGCACTTTTAGTAATTTTCAACCTAACCTTTGTATGGGAGGTGGGCGTGGTTATTATCCCATTTCTTTCATTTTTGGACTGTATAAGGAAATGGCTGAAATAAACGACTATAGAAAGTTTGGTTCATAAAGCTTTATTGGTTTGCGAGTTATATACAAAAAACCTATTTGGGGGCGGGGTCACGCCCACTTTTCAAAAAAAATTACATCCAAATGTGCCCCTCCCTAAAGGGATCCTATGTTCCAAATTGCTTTTTCATTACTTTATTTATGGCTTAGTTATGACACTGTATAGGTTTTCGGTTTCAGCCATTTTGTGGGCGTGGCAGTGGACCTATTTTGCCCATTTTCGAAAGCAACCTCCTCAGGGTGCCAAGGAATATGTGTTCCAAGTTTCATTAAGATATCTTAATTTTTACTCAAGTTATTTCTTGGTGACACAAACAACCGTTATGTGAACAAAACTGTAATACTCTGTGCAACAGGTTGCGAGAGTATAAAAAGACAGAGAGGAAAACAATTTTCGATTGCAGAAATTACGGTTGGAGAAAGCAATGGAAGTAGAAATGGAAAAAGTCAGATTGGAACACGAAAGATTGAAAAGCTTAAATTGCTCATAAGTTGCAAAAATGTAATCATCTGTATTCCAATATAAGATTTTTTCCATTTTGACTTTTTCTTCTTAATACATTTGTTGGTTTGTTTTACTAATAGTGACTTAGTGAATATGGTCCACCTTGCTGTTTTTACTTTATCCGTATTAACAGTTATTTCTAGTCAAATATCTTATGTTACTTGTTTATGAAAAAATGTAAAGAAATTGAATTTTATTTGAAAAAATAAAAAAGCAAAGAATTTTTAAAATAAGATATTTATTGATTCATTAATAGTTCAAAGATTTGTCGTCGCTTTATCTCCCCTACATTGGTACGAGCATTTGGTTCCCATAACGACTCGTTAATATTGTGCTCCGATTCTTCAGGTTGGTAATCGAAATAATCGTTTTGTTGAAGTATAAAGTTGTGTAACAATGCACAACAGAGAATCCATTTGTTAACTTTTCTTATACCATGTTCATTTTTTATTTAGAGCCTTAAGCCTTTTAAACTACCAAATCTTTCCTTCAGCATTCCAAAACAATGTTCAATTCGAATTCTATATCGATTGAATGTTTTGTTAAAAACATTCCTTTGGCTTAGTGTCAAATTTCTAGAATTGTGTAAATGGTAATATAACAGTACTAGATAATTTATATGCACTGTCACCTGCCATCCATTCACCTCCTCCAAAAAATTGATGTGCTTCAATTGACAATTCGCTGTTATTAAAAAGACGTGCATCATGAACGCTACGTGGAAAGCCTAACGTCGTTTTTACCACCAAGATACAAAATATCGAAGGCTATACGATCACCTAATTGTATATTACCTATAATTAGGTATATGGGATCTGGGGAAGTTATGACCCGATTTAAACCATTTTTGGTACAGAGACAAACTGTTATAAGTTAAAATTCAGAGGGAATGAACTACATTAAAATATATTTACCTATATTTTCGGTGAAGAATTACCCTTAGGTACTGAGTTTTTCATGTTCGATATCAGGGGCCTTGAAAAGTCATGGTCCGATTTTGACAATTTTTCCACAAGTGATGTCAAAGCTCAAATACAGTATTTGTGTAAAGTTTTATCCCGCTATCTACATTGGTTCCTAATGTACAGAGGTAGTCAAAACTATTTACACATCGGACGATTTTTTACAAGTTTCACACAAAAAGCATTCGCTTGTTGTTGTTGTTGTCGCAGTGTAATAAAATGCTATGTTGTTGTAAACCTTGATCCCAGCAGCACCCAAAACCACCTCTCATACAAAGGTTGAAAATTACTGAAAGTGGGTTAACTCACTAACGAAAAACGTCAGAAACACTAAATTTTAAAGAAGAAATAGCAGAAAGAAGCTACACTCAGATTTTTTTACAAAATTGAAAATGGATGTGGCATCGCCCACTTATGGGTCAAAAACCATATCTCAGGAAGTACTCGACATATTTAAATGAAATTCGGTACATAATATTTTCTTGACACCCTGATGACACGTGTGGAAAATGTATGAAATCGATTCACAACCACGACAACTTCATATATAACTCAATTTTGTATTCCATCTAATTCCTTCACTTTATAAGATATACATAAGGAACCAATGAAGATAAAGAAATAAAACTTTACACAAATACTGTATATGATCCGTGGCATCACTTGTGAAAAAATCGTCGAAATCGGACTATAACTTTTCAATGCCCCGTATATCGATTATGAAGAACTCAGTGCCTTATGGTACGATGGGCTTAATAGCTTATAAATCGGTTTATATGTGTAATATCTTAGCCTAATTAAGTGAGCATATGTATGTATATATGACGATTTTCGTTTTTCTACTGGGCTTTATGCCGAATATATGGGTCAAATTGTGTGTTATCGTTACAAAAATACAGCAATAAATTGCGAGAGTATAAAATGTCCGGTTACATCCGAACTTAGCCTTTCCTTACTTGATATATAATTGCGATGTTAAATGAGTATTACTAATCATATACATAGCTTTGAAATTTAGGCATATGTATGCTCCGATTTAAGTGCCTATGGAAAATGAAATTAAAATATTCTAAGGAGGAGTAGAAATTGATATGCTTTGAATATACGTACGTAAATGTGCGCCAAGTTTTCATTTAAATAAATATGTATGCCGCGTTTACTTTACTTTGTACATACATACATATGTACATACTAAGCCATATACATCTCGTTCAAAAAATAAAGGGAATTTTACTTTTCAATTGTCCAAAAATCTAATAATAAAATTGTTGTTTTATTATGTATTTATATGCAAGTACAGTGGAACTTCCATAACTCGAAGATTTCCATAACTCGAACTTTTGAATTGGCAATGGCGTTTAGAAATCAAATTTCGTACAAATTTGCTTCTATAACTCAAACTTCCTTAACTCGACGTTCTCTATAAGTCGAACTCTTGAATGGGCATTACAAGCCAAATTTCATACAAATTTCCTTCTATAAATCGAACTTTGCGACCACGGTATAACACAAAATTTAAAATTGTACTATCGATGCAGAGTTTTAAAATAGCCTCTCTATATCGTAAGGGTGCGACCAAAAAATATGATATTACACTTATGGACTGCATAAAGAATGTAACAACGGCATGGGATACAGACGTCAAGAGCCAAACAATAGTACACCGCAACAATCAAAATTACAGAATACATCTTTTAACATGTGTACATAAACCTTTATCCGAAGTAAATAAATAAAACTGCGTATAAATCTACATATATTTTACAGCTTTTTGAAAAATTGTAAGTTTTAATAAAAATTCTATAACTCGAAGACTCTTTAACTCGAAGTTTTTTTGTGGAAAATGGTGATTCGAGTTAGAGAAGTTCCACTGTATATCAATGCCCCTGAAGTACGGTACAGTTTTCAACTGTATTCATTGCTTACTTTATCTGTAGCAGCCGCTAAGGGGCCATCCATGAATTACGTCACGCCTTGAAGGTGCCTTGAATGTGTGACATCACATTTCAAAATTTAGGGCAATATCGTTGCCCGCTCTGCTGCGCTCCTGGGTGCTAGACGACTGGCTGCTCTGTACCACGCCGATCATGGAGCAGCATAATTAAGTATCTATTATTTCGTGACTAGTCATTAGTTGTCTCTGTCTTTAAATTCGTGTGACGTAATTTATGGATGGGCCCTAAGGTTAGACATGTTTTTATGATCTAAACAATTTTCGTTTGTCAACAGCCCACACTTCGTTGCTTCTTTATGAATTCTTCTTCCATATTCCCCAAAAAAAAAACAATTGCCGTTATTTTTTGAACATACCTCGAACATAGCACAGAATAGCTGCTGTTTTACTATCGTTCACTGTTTTCTTTTCTTTGTTGGAAGTTACGATGGTGACCTAGATAAATGCAAACCTGCGTTTGTTAATTTTTAGGAAATGGTTTTCTCTTCATTTTGATTGTTTATTCGTTGACTGGTTGTCAAGAATTCTGAGCGAGTAGATTCAAACTGTTAGGAAAAAAATGTTAAAGTAGACGGATGAAAGGATTGTGTAACCGTGCGAAAACCTTCAGATTTTCAGCGAAAATTTAATTGAAATAGAAAAGAGCAACGAAATGTTTTAATGAATGCGGTTGGTAATGTTTAAACTTTCTGTTCGCTTCAATGAGAATGCCGTTTAACAAGCCCGTTACTTACTAAACCTTTAAGAAGATTAATATTACATACAAACACTATATTATGCAAGTATAGCAGTGCGAGTAAATTGTTATTAAAACAATTTAGTGCTTTCGCAAATATACATATATATTTGGCGTAAGAACCGCTTAGGCGATTATAGTTGAATCCACCAGAGCGCTCCATTCATCTCTCCGTTTTACAATTTGGCGCCATTTGGAAATTCCAAGTGCTGTCAGGTTACTTTCCACCTGGTATTTTCAACGGAGTGGAGGTCGTTCTCTTCCGCGACTTCCAACAGCGGGCACTGCATCAAACACTTTCAAAGGTCGACTGTTTTCGGTCATTCGAACAACATGGCCTAGCCAGCATGTCCGCTGTCATTTTATTCGCTGAACTATGTCAATGTCGTCGTATAAATCGTACAGCTCATCGTCTGCGGTATTCGCCGTTGCCAATGTCCATTCAGATGTTGTCATCCTCCACGCTTCTGCGATATACATCAGGACGGGAATAATGAACGACTTGTAGAGTTTAATTTTTGTACGTCGAGAGAGGACTTTACTTTTTAATTGCCTACTCAGTCCAGAATAGCACCTGCTGGCAAGAGTGATTGCCGACATGGTTTTCAAGTAGACGAAATTATCTACCACTTCAAAGTTATGACTGTTAACAGGGACTTGGGAGCCAAGATACGAATGCGCTGACTGTTTGTTTGAAGACAGGCGATATTTCGTATTATCCTGGAGCACCAACAGACCCATTCACTTCGCTTCCTTATCCAGTCTAGAAAAAGCAGAACTAAGGGCGCGGGTGTTGTTTCTCTATTTAGCTCGATTTTTTTTCCCAGCAACAGCTTAAAGACATTTATTTATTCAATTTTATAAGGACATACAATTAGCTCACAATATCACCCATATAAACCAGTAAGAGTTTTGGCTTAGTTATGGCACTTTATAACATAGCATTGACTCGCTTTCCTCCATCTGCAATACCAACCTCTCATAGTTCTAAGGAGCTTTAATCTCCAGTTTAATACGTGATCGCAGTTTATAATGTTGTGTGAAAATGCGTGAAATTGGATAATAACTAGTCCATGTGGGGTTGGAAGGTTATGTTCGAAACTACTAAACGTATGGCAACTGTCCTTTTATAATAGTACTGTAATAAATATTATTCGTTTTTAATTTATGCCACACTGATATAAATCTATCATGTTAAGCTGTTACGTAATTTTAAGTTTTACATTTTACCAATTAAGAATAATATACACCATTTCACATACGTAACCCCTTGCAAAATTCGAAATTTCTGTTATTCAACTTTTTATCGTGATACACATCAATATATAAATAGTAATGTTCACATGTGCAGGATTCATGCTCAGATAGGTTGATACTACGACCACTCCAATGACTTCCAATTATTTAATCAGTAGCTGTGACCATGTGCACTGGTGTGATTAATTGATTCGTACATTTATTGACAGTACATAATCCTTAAATCCCAACATTCATATTTACCATATATTATATACAACGGCATATACACGTATTTATTAACTTACTCCACTGCATTGAATCATTTGGCATTGTGCTTATAAAGATGTTGTTGTGATCTTATGAAGTAGTCCCATTTATTTGTTTTAATTAAGACCATACCCTTTTGTATTTTTAAAGTTTTAAATTGCCATTATATACTAAGAATGCGTGAATATATATGTACAATGTATGTATATAAAGCTTCTGATATATATAGTTTGGCCATCAGTACTTATACATATAACATAGACTTATTTCACAATTTTTTTACACTAAACGTATCTATTGAGAGAAATGTATTGCTACCGACGACCTACATATCTTTTTGAACATTTTCTTACACAGAATATAATTGTTTTGAGACGCTTGAAAATGAATGAGACGAGTTAAATTCAAATTTAATTGAACTATCTTGTTGAAACTTAGTACACGTGTTCCTTGGTACTATGAGAATATTGAATATGCGGAAGATTTTCTGCGTAGAGAGGAGCATCTGTTTCACTTTTCTTGATACTATCTGAACATGAGTTAAACCTGGTAATAACTACCGCCCAATAACGATTATGTCCAAGCCTTGTATTTAACCACAAGGAAGGTACAACAGTGTTGCATGCGAATCGGTTTACAAATTGGATAATGGGCGAGGCGCCTTCCACTATTATGTGCCCCCACTGTCTTGGCACCTATACAGATTTGACCAATTTAATGCATAGCATGTCATCGACATCGTAAACGGAATACAACCACATCTTCTTTCCATACAACCTAATATAAAACTCTATCTGATTCTTTATCTTTTCATTAATACAAATATTGCTACTACTGTGTCCCATCTGCCATATAAAATGTAATTATTCCATGTACTTATCTCAATTGGATGAACTTGTATGGTAATTTTCGATAGACTTTATATCCTGCCTATCAGTAAATATGTGCAACATTTAACGAAATAAAGGGCAATATAATTATTTCCGCCCTTCTGATTGACAAATATTAATAAATTAGGCGACGAAATTGCGATTAGCATTACGGTATGGCAATAACAATCACTGCCCATTACTTATACGAAGTGGCGTTCAAGTACGACTTCCTATCAAGAAGCAACAGATAGACGAGACAAAACAACAAAACAAAACCTGTAGAAGACAAAATGTATGAGAAGTAGAACCGGCGAAAGAGAAAAGAAGAATTGACTCTCATATTGAAAATACATTGTATGTACATAGATACTAGTTCAGAAATGTATGGACCTTTAATCACTCGAAGAGCATGAAATATTTAATTTGGCAGAACTGCTTTACCTACAATAAAAAATAGAGCGCGCATGCTCAGATTCATCTGCTGTCTACCATTCTGAGTGTAAAAATTGTCTAAGGAGAAATTAGAAAGACTTCAGCCACGATGCTAGACAGCATCGCCCTTAGTAGTCGCCTCGACTTTGACGCGGGTGGACCGGGTTCGCTTGCAAATTGCCGCATAAAAAATTGTTCCTTATCACATATTTTTGTGTGTCGTCTCAGACAAATTAAAATGACACGTTATCAATGACTGGAGGCAAAGTAAAGTGAACGTGAAAACCTTGACAGTGCACATGGTGCTGAGTGCGAGGGAGTTGGCTGCAACCAGTTTATGTAAAAGTGCAATATGGTTGGTTGACCATTGAATATGTGTTTGTGAAAAATAAATGCGTGAACGAATTTGATTGCCGTCGTTAAAGTAATGTAAATCATTTTATGGACGCCCTTCAAGTTCTATCTGAGAATATTGTTTAATAGTGTCACACATAAATCTATTTATATTAATTCACAAGATTTAAAAGCAAAACCTCGGAAAAAATAAAGTAGCAGTGTCAAAATTGACATTCCATTATTTTTGGTTTAAGTTTACGTACAAAAGTGCCCCGCCTCAAGTTAATCCACTATTGTGGCCGTCGGCGTAGTTTGGTCAATAATAATTTAATGAGAATGAATGCTGGGAGTGGTTGTGGTTTGTTGACACTGTCATTAGAAACTATCGAAGATTGGTCAAGACCAATTTTCGTATTGATTACACTGCTGTGTGAAAATTTATCGTCACGTTGTTAACAACAAATAAACCTTAAATTAATTAAATATTAAATGAAAATATATGTACGTGTACTTACAGCTTTTGGAAAAAAATTAAGTTTATATGTGCACATCAGGACTAATTTGTTACCACTATCTGAGTCCAATTTTAATAAAATTGAAATATATTTTATTATGTTAATTTATTTTATTATTTTATTTTTCTTTTTCTTTTTTGATGATCATGAAAAGTACTTATTCGTATATCCAAATAGTACTGAATAAATATATACAATACAACTAACAAATAGATCTTACACAATTGGAATACCTTCTTAAGGGGAAATCTTTTAAAACATAAATTATCTTATACGCTTTATTATTACATACAGCCTTGGCCAAAAGTATTAGTCACCCCATTAAAAGACATGTATTCTCAAATGTGGCTATCAAAGTTACCACTTATTTTTGTAAATGTCTTACATGGGTGTTTAACTGTTGATTAAACGAATAACGAATTAAAACGAAACGAATTAAAAAAAAAATTAAGCTAAAACTAAAGATTGTCATTTTTAAGAAGATCAAAAAATATTTTATAAAAATTTTTATTATTTTTTTTTAATTTTTTTTTTTTTAATGTTATTATCACTAATTCATTGTATTTTCACTGTTTTACTAATAAAACTTCATTATTTCACTTGTTAAAACAAAAAATTCAGTAATTAATGGTGTGCCTAATACTTTTGGCCGGAAACCTAAAGGATATAGACAGTTTTAACATAACATCCATCATCTGGTCGTAAACTATTATAATTATATCATATTGATCCATAAATCGACTTACATTGTGTTGTAAATGTAACCCCTAACGGTTGAGTTGAAGGTAGGAAGACCATACACGTTGAAATCCGTGAAATGTGTTTTGTATAGTACAGGATAGATTTGCCATGTCAACAAAATGCCTTTAAGTTAAAAACTATAAAGTAATAAAATGTTATAATTAAGCCAAAAATTGAACTGTTTTTGACTTAGAGCATCACAGTAGAGGGGATCATCTGTGACTGCAAAACTTTTGAAAAGTGGACATGGTCTCACCCTTAATTGGTTTTATTCACACGTCTCGTTAACGAAATAAAGGTTGAAGCATTGTATGTGATTGGCGTTGCAACCGTTTAGCCGGTTATAGCCGAATCGACGATAGTGCGCCACCTCTCTCTCTCCTTCGCAGTTCGGCGCCAGTTGGAGATCCCAAGTTTAACCAGGTCGCTCTCCACCTGGTCCCTCCAACGGAGTGGAGGCCTTCCCCTTCCTCGGCTTCCTCCGGCGGGTACTGCATCGAACACTTTCAGGGCTCTAGTGTTTTCGTCCATTCGGACAACATGACCTAGCCAGCGTAGCCGCTGTCTTTTTATTCGCTGAACTATGTCAATGTCGTCGTATAACTCGTACAGCTCATCGTTCCATCGTCTGCGGTATTCGCCGTTGCCAATGTTCTGAGGACCATAAATCTTGCGCAAAATTTTCCTCTCGAAAACTCCTAGTGTCGTCTCATCTGATGTTGACATCGTCCAAGCTTCTGCACCGTAAAATAGGACGGGAATGATAAGGGACTTGTAGAGCTTGATTTTGGTTCGTCGAGAGAGGACTTTACTGTTCAATTGCCTACTCAGTCCAAAGTAGCACCTGTTGGCAAGAGTTATTCTGCGCTGGATTTCGAGGCTGACATTGTTCGTGTTGTTGATGCTGGTTCCCAGGTATACGACTATACTAATAAGACTATACGCTCACTTAATTTTGCGAATATTGCGGAATAAAGCCCACCGCATTTTTGAAAACCTTTTTGTAATTAGGTATATGGGAGCTTGGATATGTTATGACCCAATTTTAATATTTTTTGGAAGAGAGACTCATTATTAGAAGAAAATAATTTCCTCTGTATTATTTATAAGGAAAGTAGTCGTGGTTGTGAACCGATTTCGAACATTTTTTATCCGTGTTATCAGGGTGTCAGGAAAATATTATATACCGAATTTCATTGAAATCTGTCGATAAGTTCCTGAGATATGGTTTTTGACCCATAAGTGGGCGATGCCACGCCCATTTTTCATTTTGCAAAAAAATCTGAGTGCAGCTTCCCTCTGCTATTTCTTCTGTAAAATTATGTAAGTGTTTCTGCCATTTTTCGTTAGTGAGTTAACCCACTTTCAGTAATTTTCAACCAAACCTTTGTATGGGAGGTGGGTGTGGTTATTATCCGATTTCAACTATTTTCATGGTGTGTGATGGGGTACGTAAGAGAACTGACTGCAGAAAGTTTGGTTTATATAGCTTCATTGATTTGCGAGATATATACAAATAACCGATTTGAGGGCGGGGCCATTACCAAAAAAATTACATCCAAATATGCTCCTAGTGGGATCCTTTATTCCAAATTTTACCTTTATAACTTTATTTATGGCTTAGTTATGACACTTTAAAAGTTTGTGGGCGTGGCAATGGTCCGATTTTGCCCATTTTCGAAAGCAACCTCCTCAGGGTGCCAAGGAATACGTGTTCCAAGTTTCGTTAAGATATCTCAATTTTTACTCAAGTTATCCGTTGCACGGACAGACATCCGGATTTCAACTCACCTCGTCATCCTGATCATTTTGATACAACCGTTATGTGAAAAAAACTATAATACTCTCTTAGCAACTTTTGTTGCGAGAGTATAAAAATAGTACAAAACAGCAGTTTGTCCTCACCACAATAATAAAAAGACCCTTCTAGCGAGTCACTATCAATATACATATGTATGTAGCCTTTCGTTGTCCTGATGTAACATAATTATTCTCCTATTAGCTAACTGCTTTGAGGCAATTGCTTCCTTCAGACAAGGTGTGACACCACTCATCATTATTGAAATTGGATTAAAGAAAAATAGGATTATTAGAATATGATTATGATTGAAAGAACATGTTGAACTTAGTGCAGATATATTTTAATGCTTTCCTAATAATAATGTACTCTGATGTTAAAAATTGATGAAATTAAGCAATACCTGGCATAAAAAAGTTCAAACTTTTGGTTGGTTTTATACCGTATATATCTGTAAACTAGGAGTTTTCGAGGGGAAAATTTTGCCTAAGATTTATGGTCCTCAGAGCATTGGCAACGGCGAATACCGCAGACGATGGAACGATGGCCTGTACGATTTATTCGACGACATTGACATAGTTCAGCGAATAAAAAGATGTTGTCCGCAAGGACGAAAACACACCAGCTTTGAAAGTTTTCGATGCAGTACCCGCTGGTGGCTGGTCGCGGGAGAGGAAGGCCTCCACTCCGTTGGAAAGACCAGGTGGAAAGCGACCTGGTTACACTTGGGATTTCCAACTCTCGCCGAATTGCGAAGGAAAGATATGAATGGCGCGCTGTTGTCGATTCGGCTATAACCGGCTAAATGGTTTCTACAACTACATACATACATATCAGTAAGATATCTTAGCAAAACTTGAACTCTAATACAGTAAAATATTGGCTATAGTATATTTTGGTGAATGATTTTTATACCGAAAATATTGGTAAAATGTGAGTTATCCAAATAGAATTTCGAACATACAGATTCTTTTTATGTTTTTATGTGACGAAATCTGTCTAATCGTCATACCCCTATTATGTCGCTATCACACTCTTTGTCTATTTTATTATTACCACTTTATAATATACTACAGTAAATCTCAGTATTATTCATATAGTCAAAGAGCTTATAAATCAAAATGTAATATTGAATCTGTTGGGACTAATACTTTTCATAAGTGAAAAAAGTTGATGGTTTTTCATTTCATTAATATGATATATACATATAGAAAACATATAAAGAAGGAAGGAAGGATCTCTTCATTAAGATCAACCAGGGGGACGGAGATCTTCATATTCGATATATTAGGACTTGGTATGGACCGATTTGTATTATTTTTTTAATCATATCAAGAGGAGAAGTTCTGATTAGCTTTGTAATCAAATCAAATCAATCCCATATTAGTAGTATTAGAAGTTGTAGTAATACATATGTACATCAAACTAAATTATTTAACGATAGCTAATAGACAGTTATCTTACGTAATGTAAATTTGTGTACACACATGAGTTAATTACAATACTGTATTCGATTGGTCACTTTTCAGCACGCTATCTTTGTGCATGCTCGTTTGTAAAAAAAATGTACATGGGAAAGCAACAACAACAAGTTTTATTGTACAAAATGGCTCAAAGGACATATTTGTTTAATGTTTTTAACTTGAAATAATTGATTAAAGAAAGCGGGGGCATGGGAACTGCTCAAAAATAAGGAGTTACACAATTTTACTACGCAGATTAACACCCATCTTACGTATCTATAATAGCCTGAATCGAGTCGCCTTACCCTACCGTTGCCCGAAAAATACATTAGAGAGGCTACTGGCGAATTTGACAGGCTACTGATCGCCAGTGGCTAATATTATCTGTTACTATCAATCAACATCATAGTATCCAAATATGTCAAAAGCAGACTACTGACAAAACTAGTTTCTTCATTATAGATTGTAGCTTTGAGTATATCCATATACATATATATTAAGATGGCGAAGAAATTGTAAATACAATTAAAAAATTAATTTACATTAATATATAATTGAATGGGTTGTTATACTCTCGCAACAAATGTTGCTAAAGAGAGTATTATAGTTTTGTCATATATACCAAAGTGATCAGGGTGAAGAGTGGAGTTCAAATCCGAATGTCTGTCTGTCCGTCTGTCCGTCTGTGCAAGCTGTAACTTGAGTAAAAATTAAGATATCTTTATGAAACTTGGCACACTTATTTCTTGGCACCATAGGAAGGTTGCTTTCGAAAAGCAAAATCGGTCCACTGCCACGCCCACAAAATGGCGAAAACCGAAAACACATAAAGTGCCATAACTAAGCCATAAATAAAGCTATGGAAATAAAATTTGGTATGAAGGATCGCACTATGAAGGGGCATTTTTTTGGGGAAGTGGGCGTGGCCCCGCCCCCTACTAAGTTTTTTGTACATATCTCAGAAACCAATAGAGCTATATAAACCAAACTTTCTGCAGTCGTTTTCTTTAGCCACTTCCTAATACAGTCCAAAAATGAAAGAAATTGGATGATAACCACGCCCACCTCCCATACAAATGTTAGGTTGACAATTACTAAAAGTGGGTTAACTCACTAACGAAAATCGCCAGAAACACAAAATTTCACATAAGAAATGGCAGATGAAAGCTGCACTCAGATTTTTTTACAAAATCGAAAATGGGCGTAGCGTCGCCCACTTAAACGATAAACGATTCAGATTATCTTCACAGTTCTGGTATGTAGGAAGTAGGCGTGATTGTGAACCGATTTGCCCTATTTTCACAACATATCAATTGGATTCCAGGAAAATATTACGAACCGAATTTCATTGAAATTGGTCGAGTCGTTTTGGAGATATGGTGTTTGACGCATATGTGGGCGGAGCCAAGCCCATTTCTACTTGTGTATACCAATTTGAGTGCAGCTCTTTCGTACATTCTTTGTAATGAAATTTAAGG
Source organism: Zeugodacus cucurbitae (assembly GCF_028554725.1). Taxonomy (NCBI): domain Eukaryota; kingdom Metazoa; phylum Arthropoda; class Insecta; order Diptera; family Tephritidae; genus Zeugodacus; species Zeugodacus cucurbitae. Next base: position 27,855,783 of record NC_071669.1, read on the forward strand.
TTTCTGTTGGTTTTCCTTACTGAATTAAAGCGTTTTTAGTAGTTTTCAACACAACCTTTGTACCGCGTGGCCGCTTGCACGGACAGGCGGACAGACATCCGGATTTCAACTCCACTCGGCTACTCGTCTTAATTTTTAGCGTACATCACAAGTATATGGAACGATCTCTAATTAGCCTTCGAATTAATTCGACATTCAAGCTTTCCTCCCAACTTATGAGAAATAATTCATAACTACTCAACATAGTTCTTTTTTTATATTTTAATTCTAATAAATGATTTTTGTTCACGCATTTCTATTTTTAACTGCACAAAAAACAATTGGGGTGTAAGTATTTATCCACCAAAGAAGATAGCGCAACACTATTGTGCATGCATAAAAGTATTTTCAGTGCAGGGTTGCACCACAAGTGCTACCTGTAAGTTGGAACATCTGCAAAGCTTGTTCTATTGACTTCTCTTCAACGCTTTGACAGCTATAGAATGGACAAATATTAATATTTTTGTTTTGCGATTGGACCAAAAAGATTTATTTTATTTCACATTAAAACTCATTTTAAGTATAGAGCCTAATTTAATTATATTTCTTTATATACTAGATACATACATACATATGTATATGGTAAAAAAGCAATTACGCATAGAATTCGTAAAGTAAGATTATACTCAAATGTGAATTTCATTCGGTCTGTTGAAGTGTAGTTATTGGGTACTGCCGAATATTATCCAATAATCACGCACTTGTACTTGTCCACACACTGCATAAACACCCACATGAGTTTTATAGTCAGAATTGTGTTTGGATGTACGTGACTGAATTTGTTCCTTATTTCCATTTGCATAGGCGCATTAATTATCATTCACGCTGGCATTGCCAGGCAACAACTCGAATTGAGTGAAGTGTGACAGAGGGAAGAAGATGGTGCTCGAAAATGTGGCCACAGCAGCGGTTTCGATCGAAGATTGTTGAAGCGTGCTGGTATCGAAATAGACAACAAATACACACACACACACGTATTTTTTATATGTATGTAGTTTATCTGGTTCCGCATAAGTGCATGTGCCGCAATGAGTTGCGTGCAATTATGTTACGAGTAAAAAGTTGATCCACATTTACAGTACTCTGAAGACCTTGAAATTATACGTCAACTTATACGTTTTTAACAAACATGTACATATGTATATATTTACATACATACACAAATGAGTAAAAAAGTTCATTTATATGCATACTTACATACATATACATATTATACTTGCGAATTTGGTGATAACCGCTTTCGCAACTTTTTTTTTAAATAAACCTTCTATATTTACCATTGTAGCTGCGGAAAGAACTTAGTTAGGCTACAAAAATGCAAATACTGAATAATACATGCACGCCCGGGTCGAAAGACAATATAAACAAAACCTTAACTTCACGACAGCGAATCTTGCAACTATTGTCATCGTCGATGCCCGACTACTAGACCTATTAACTAAATAAATACATACATACATATGTATATATGTAAGTACGAGTGAACGTAAGAAAAATATTTGGGTGTAATTATATTTTCGTGCAAAAAATCACCAGCAAATACAAGAAAAGACAACCGCATCTGAAGAAAAGTCCAAAGAGCAGTATCAAAATATCTTAACCGGTAAGATCCTTCACCTCTTCTCTGTCCTTATTAATTCCAGTTTCCAACCTTTCTTCGTTTTCTCGGCTTTATTTTGTGTTTATGGCATTGCTTTTGGGTTTATAAATAAAATCACTAATTTATCCTGAGTTCCCTTGGGAGTAAATTCGAATATAATATGCCTTTTGTGCGTACGCGTTAGTAGTTTGTATGTGTTTGTACATATGTGCATAGAGTGTATTTATGGTATATACGCGGGAATATTCACTAAATTTATTAGAATCATATAATCATATAAGAATCGAATGTCGCAATACATATATTGAATATTGACTAAACACCAAATAAAGCATACATATGCGGGAATGTTTATGTCTGTATGTAAAAATTCAAGTTTGTCCAAAACGTGAGAGGGGCGAATCGAACAAACAACTGCAATAAATAAGGTACATTGACATAATAAAACACAGAAGGAATGACAAGAGGTTGTGTAATTTTAATAAGGTATCCGCATACTCTCTCGTACTAAATTCGACTGAATAAATGTGTTGTTGGTGCCACATGTAAATTTCTTAACAATTGAGCGTGAAGCTGACAGAGAAACAAAGAAGTGGCGAATCAAAAATGTATAAATATATTTTAATTATTTTGCAGAGAATTTAAAGAATTTTATCACAAATTCATCACTCTGAAATTATTGTCGGCTTTATTCCAAATTTCTATCTTTAAGTAAAGATTTCTTTAGATATTTTACTTTAGATACCCAATAATATTCTAATAAGATTATATAATAATATAGTACTTCACAAACGATCATGTTGTATAATAAATGGGCATAATTCGAAAAATTTGTTTGAATGTTACCATATCACAATTTGTGATATTCTAACTCCTATCGAGATAGATAAAGGATTAAATATATGTATTTAAAACCCTACGGGAGGATGAATTTCCAATGAACAGGAAGCAACGGACTCGGATGAGAAACCCCAACTTTGTTAAAGACCCGTGAAAAGAGGATCGACACACACCATCTCTTTGTCGGTTTTAAAGCTGCTTTCGACAGCTCGAAAAGGAGTTGCCTCTATGCCGCTATGTCTGAAATTGGTATCCCTGCAAAAATAATACGGCTGTGTAAGCTGACGTTGAGCAACTCCAAAACGGTACCAAACGAGGATTCATATAGGGTGACTCTCTATCGTGTTATTTATTTAACCTGTTGCTGGAAAAAATAATACGAGCATAGCTAAATAGAGAAGGTGCAATCTTTTATAAGAGTGTACAGCGCCGATGATATTGATATCATTGGAAACAACACACGCGCCGTTACTTCTGCTTTTTCTAGACTGGATAATGAAGCGAAGCGTATGGGTCTGGTGGTGAACGAGGACAAGACGAAATATCTCCTGTCATCAAACAAACAGTCAGCGCATTCGCGTCTTGGCTGCCACGTCACTGTTGACTGTCATAACTTTGAAGTTGTAGATAATTTCGTATACCTTGGCACCAGCATCAACCCCAATAATAATGTTAGCCTTGAAATGCAACGCAGAAGTGCTACAATGGACTGAGTATGAAATTTAAATGTAAAGTCCTCTCTCAACGAACAAAAACCAAACTCTACAAGTCCCTCATCATTCCCGTCCTGCTTTATGGTGCTGAAGCGTGGACGACAACATCCGATTAGACGGAAGATTTTGCGGAAGATTTACGGTCCCTTAAACATTGGCAACGGCAAATACCCCAGACATAGTTCAGCGAATAAAAAGACAACGGCTACGCTGTTGTTGATGTTGTTCGAATGGACGAAAGTGCTCCCGCTCTGCAAGTGTTCGTACCCGCTGGTGGAAACCGAGGAAGAGGGAGACCTCCACTCCGATGGAAGGACTAAGGACTGCCTTCAATTGGCGCCAAACTGGCCAAAGGAGAGATGCGCGCTGTTGTGAACTCGGCTATAACCGCGTTAGCGCTATCTACGCCAGTTAAGAAGAAGATTTAACAACCTACAGGATCATAATGTTTTTGACGGGTTTAAGACGAAAGTTTAGATATCTAATCTTTCCTTAGTGGGCTGGTGTTGCAAATGGACGGTATCGAAGAATTTCCACAACAATATAACGGCGTTAATTGATCATATTTAGACTATGTTGAAGCTGTATTTTCAACATTTGTAAATTAAAATTATTCCAATTTACTCCTTTTGGGTCAAAAACCATATCTCAAGAACTACACTATCAATTTCAACCGAATTTAGTACATATTTGTGCGAAATTATTTAGGAAACTTTATAGCCTGTATAAGGGAAATATAAGGATACGTCGTTTTAAATCACAATTTTACCAATATATTTGGCAAAGAGGCTACCAGCATGACCGATTTAAACCGTTTTCATCACTAAGCCATAGTACTTGTATTGCCAGGATCATACATACATGTGTTGATATCTTACAGTCAATATGGTATCAAAACAAAACTAAATGAATTAAAAACAAGTAAGGAAGGGCTAAGTTCGGGTGTAACCGAACATTTTATACTCTCGCAATTTATTTATTTATATTAATAATACACAATTTGACCCACATATTCGTCATATATAGTGCATAAAGTCCATTGAAAGTTGGAAACCATAATATTAGGTTAGAAGCACCGAGGCCCTCGTGTTCGATATATGGGGCCTTAAAAACCTATGGTCCGATTTCGGCGATTTTTAGAATGGGGCTGCCACACTATAAACATGGTATTTTTGCAAAGCTCTGCACCGATATCTTCACTAGTGCTTACTTTATATATTGTAAAGTAAGCGATTCAGATAGTCCTCAAAGTTCTGGTATATAGGAAGTAGGCGCGGTTGTGCGCACACAACATATCATTGGGATGTAAGGAAACTATTATAAACCAAGTTTCATTGAAATCGGTCGAGTAGTTCCTGAGATATTGTTTTTGACCCATAAGTGGGCGACGCCACGCCCATTTTCCATTTTGTAAAAAAATCTGAGTGTAGCTTCCATCTGCCATTCCTTATGTGAAATTTAGTGTTTCTGACGTTTTTGGTTAGTGAGTTAACCCACTTTTAGTAATTTTCAACCCAACCTTTGTATGGGAGGGGGGCGTGGTTATTATCCGATTTCTGTCATTTTTGGACTGTATAAGGAAATGGCTTAAAAAACGACTGCAGAAAGTTTGATTTATATGGCTCTATTGGTTTGCGAGATATATACAAAAAACCGATTTGGGGGCGGGGCCACGCCCACTTTCCCAAAAAAAATTACATCCAAATATACCCCTTCATAGTGCGATCCTTCATACCAAATTTAATTTCCATAGCTTTATTTATGGCTTAGTTATGGCACTTTATGTGTTTTCGGTTTTCGCCATTTTGTGGCAGTGGTCCGATTTTGCTCATTTTCGAAAGCAACCTTCCTATGGTGCCAAGAAATAAGTGTGCAAAGTTTCATCAAGATATCTTAATTTTTACTCAAGTTACAGCTTGCACAGACGGACGGACGGACAGACAGACATTCGGATTTGAACTCCACTCCTCAACCTTGATCACTTTGGTATATATAACCCTATATCTAACTCTTTTAGTTTTGGGTGTCAAACAACCGTTATGTGAACAAAACTATAATACTCTTTTTAGCAACTTTTGTTGCGAGAGTATAATGAATTAAAAAACTCTTATATTAGTTATATGATAGCTGATTGACCATATTTTAAAAATTTTGGTACCTGGGCCTATTTTTAAGAGGAAAATATTATATGTATGTCCTATGAATTTCATTAAGAAGATTTTCCGATATTTTTGGAAAACAGGCATTGACATTGACGTCTCCATAAATATTTGGTACCTGGGGGCTTAACAATTAGAGACCTAATTCTGACGCTTTTGTTTTGATTCGTTACAAACAACCGATATGTGAACAAAACAATTATACTCTCTTTGCAACGTATTGCGAGAGTACAAAAATAAATTAATATTTCTTCTTTATGTATTGCTGAACATGAACTTATTTACATTACGTTCACAGAAATTTAAAAAATCTACAAAATTGTTTATGTTGAAATAACTAAAATAATAATAGTGTCCGAAAAGTGTTTCGGAGATTCATTAATCTTAGTCATAGTAGAAACAGAAGAAACCCATCACCGGGACTACATATTGATGTGTGTCAAAATAGAAATATTTACTTAGCCTAGCCGTATAAAAGAAATTAAGTACTTCACAAACAATATTTTCTTCTTAATCCAATAATAAATAATTATTTTTACACAACACATCACAAATACAAATGTATTGATGGATGAGGGCTTGTCTTGGAAAAATTTCGCTGATAATACGATGACAGATTTGTGTAAAAAAAAGAATTAAGCAAATAATGAAGTTTGGGCCTAGCCGAATGTTAAAAATCTCTATATATCTGAAATAACTAATTTAAGTCAATCAAATTAACACAAATTATTCATCATAACAGTATTAGGATATAGTAAATTGCTATAAAAACGTAAAAAATAATTAAATTGGGTCGATATTTTTAAATTTAAATTATTATTTATTTAAGAGTAAAGTAATTAAGAAAAGAATAAGTAAAATAAGTTTATAAGTATTAAAGTCGTTAGCAACCAAAAATCCTAATCGAACGGAAATCTGCCTAAATGCAATTCATTCTCGTTAATTACAGATCTCGCAAATAACAGAATTGCATATTTTTGACGACGTCAATCATCCAATCAGTATCAATTGGGCATCAGTGAATACATATATTTTAAAAATTTAAGAAATATATGCCAAAGGTACAATATCGTCTTAGCCCTATTTCTAATAGATTTTCTGATATTACTAACAATTTCCAAATACTTATTTTAAGAATGATACAAATTTTTAGTCAGCTACATAAGTACATATGTATGTATGTTTTTATATAATTATGTTAAATCAGTTTTGTAGGCAGCTTGCCACATCTCAGCTGCAGGTCGGCACAACGGAAGCAGGCATTTATCCACAAGTAGAAATAGTGCCATCGTGCGAAAACAAACTAAAATAAGAAATTCGTAACATATACAATTAACAAACGCCAATAAGACAAGAATTGAAAGAAATATTTACGAGAATATTTAGTATCTGTAGATATGCTTTTTGTTGTACCCTGTAGGAAAGCTATTCAGTAACAAATAATTTCTAAAAAATTTGTACTCAGTACTGAAATTACTTCCTAACCCCAAACTGGAATCCTTAATATTGACAGATTATTGAAATATCCGATTTTTGATAGTATTGCATCCAATTATGTGTTCACAAAAGTTTAACATATCTACATAGTGTTATACTAGAAATACATTTCAAAATCTTGCATGGCATTTCAATATTTACATGGATGTTTATGTATATACTAAAAAAGAAATACATGTACATACCATATATACTAATATTAAATTTTTCTTTGCACGAGCAACTATGTACTAGAGCAAATCCGATGCATTGTGTGTGATTAAAATCAGTATTTAACTTTCAAATTGACGCATAATAGTGAAATCTTAGCAACTGTCCTAAGTTATTTGATACTTTGAAGCTTATGTGCGCTTCGAAAACAAATATACTCGAGTGTATCGATGAGATGTATAATATCTACGTATGTATACAACGCACAGAGCAATGGGGCCCTAAGTGGTGACGCTGTTGTGGAAGATTTAGTAGTGCTAATAAAGTAGAATTGTGATGAAGGAATTTAATGATGCCATGATTTTTATTATGAATAATCTATTCAAACAAACGAGGTGTTCGAAAGCATAATTTGTAGTTCATACGTCCTAAGCGTATGCTCACGTTTTTATACTCTCGCAGCATGTTGCACAGAGTATTATAGTTTTGTTCATATAACGGTTGTTTGTGTCACCTAGAAATAAAATAGTAAGATATGCGGTTATATATATATAAATGATCAGGATGACGAGTGGAGTTGAAATCCGGATGTCTATCCGTCTGCCCGTGCAAGCTATAACTTGAGTAAAAATTAAGATATCTTAATGAAACCTGGAACACATACTCCTTGGCACCCTGAGGAGGTTGCTTTCGAAGATGGGCAAAATCGGTCCACTGCCACCCCCACAAAATGTCGAACAATTTGGAATTGGTTTTTTGTATAAATCTTGCAAACCAAAAACACAGTATAAACCGAACTTTCTGCAGTCATTTCTGTAGCCATTTCCTTATACAGTCCAAAAATGAAAGAAATCGGATAATTACCACGTCCACCTCACATACAAAGGTTATGTTGAAAATGACTAAAAGTGCGTTAACTCACTTACAAAAAACGTCAGAAACACAAAATTTTACAGAAGGAATATCAGAAAGAAGCTGCACTGGGATTTTCGTTAATTACTTTAGTTTCCATATACCATTTATTATGCTTTTCGTTATTCTATTGAACTTTATGTGGAATATATGGGTCGATTTGTGTTATCTTTATAAAATTACATCAATAAATTGCGAGAGTATAAAATGTTTGGTTGCACCCGAACTTAGCCTTTCCTCACTTGTTTTAAATGTGTTTACTTTGAAGACTTATATACATTAGCTAAACTAAAGGAATACTATTTATCTAATATAGCAATATGAACGAATGCATATGTTCCCGTAGATGTACATATTTAAACTGCCACGACTATTCATAATGAACTATGGAATATGTATCTACAATATTTGTAGTGAATGTGCATATATACAGTGCACATTTGGATTTACAAACTATTAAAGCATATATTTTTATACTCTCGCAACAAAAGTTACTAAGATAGTATTATAGTTTTGTTCACATAACGGTTGTTTGTAAGTCGTAAAACTAAACGAGTTAAATATAGGGTTATATATATCAAAATTATCAGGATGAAGAGACGAGTTGAAATCCGATGTTTGTCTGTCTGCCCGTCTGTCCGTGCAACGGATAACTTGAGTAAAAATTGAGATATCTTAACGAAACTTGGAACACGTATTCCTTGGCACCCTGAGGAGGTTGCTTTCGAAGATGGGCAAAATCGGACCATTGCCACGCCCACAACTAAGCCAGAAATAAAGTTATAAAAGTAAAATTTGGAATAAAGGATCGCATTAGGAATAAAATTTTACACAAATAGTGTAGAGTGCATATCATCTCTCGCTTCACTTGTGAAAAAATTTTCGAAAACGGACTATAACTTTACAAGGCCCCAGATATCGAACATATTGAACTCAGCGCCTAAGGGTAAATTAGAACCGAAACAAGTGAGGAAAGGCTAAGTTCGGGTGCAACCGAACATTTTATACTCCCGCAATTTATTGATGTAATTTTATAAAAATAATACAATTCGACCCATATATTCTGAATAAAGTTCAATAGAATAACGAAAATCATCATAAATAGCATATGGGGACTGAGGTAATTCCTGAACCGTTTTCACCACCAAGATATTACATTATATCTCGAAGACTGGGATAACGGGCCAAAAAAAAAGCGTTTTTGAAGATTTTTTTTTGAGAAAACTTCTGAATATTTTTGAATAGTTTTATTATCATATTATTCAGTGACATTTCAAATATGTTTTACAAAAAATCAGTTTTACAAAATGTCGAAAATCAACGAAGTTGCAGCCACTTGAAGTAGGCACTCAACGGAATTCCGCACATTGCGGTGTCCCGGATATAAGATCGGAGAATCATCTGAAACACATGGGATAAAAAAAAATTAGTTCTTTAGAAGTATATCTCCCAGCCAACGGTGCCCTTTTAAAAGAAAAATTGTTTTTTCATTTTTTCATCGGTCGGTGAAGGTAAAAAGTACGTTTTTAGCCCTAAAAATGCGCCATTTTGTGGCTGTAAAAGCGAATAGAAGCAAAAAATAAATAAAATGGGACCGTTGGCTGGGAGTCAATTCTATGTTGCACAAGTGTGCAAAATTTCAATACGATCGGTGCATAACTTTTTGAGTTATCGTGGACACCGACTTCAGAAAAGGCGTTTCGAGAAAAACGCGTTCAAAGTTTTGGGATTCGTCAAATCTTTTCACATATTCGTGAGCACTTGGGCCGGTGGTGACTTCCATCTTTCTCCGAATGAGCTGAAATTTTGAGACAACATTCTTCAATAGTTGTACATTCGATTTAACAAATAAAAAAAAAATGATTTTTTTAAATATTTTATTCCATACCCCCCCCTTAACGATTGTCGTTATTCTATTAAACTTTATGCCGAATTTATGGGTAAATTTGTGTGTTATCTTAATAAAACTTTTTCAATAAATTGCGAAAGTATAAAATGTTCGGTTGCACCCGAACTTAGCCTTTCCTTACTTGTTTTTTACACTCTCGCAACAAAATTTGCTAAGAGAGTATTATAGTTTTGTTCACATAACGGTTGTTGATAAGTCATAAAACTAAACGAGTTAGATATACGGTTATGTAATAAAACTTGAGTTAACTAACTAACGGAAAACATCAGAAACACAAAACTTTTAAGAAAAAATGGCAGAAAGAAGCTGCACTCAGATTTTTTTTCAAAGTTTAAATGGCCCACTTATGCGTCAAAAACCATATCTCAGGAAGTACTCGACAGATTTCAATGATATGGTATATAATATTTTTTTGATTATGGTATATAATATTTTCTTGACACCCTGATGATACCTGTGGAAAATGGATAAAATCGATCCACATCCACGACAACTTCCCATATAACTGAATTCTGAACTCCATCTTATTCTTGCACTTTATAATATATATGTATGTACATAACGAACCAATGAAGATAGCGAAATAAAACTTTACACAAATACTGTATATAATCTGTGGCATCACTTGTGAAAAGTTATGACCGAAATGGAACTGTAATTTTTCAAGGCCCCGGATATCAAGTATGAAGAAATCAGTGCCTTATGGTAATTTTTCACCGAAAATTACGTTAAATCTCTCAGGTAGCTTAATTTAATTCAGAGGAAAATTTTTTCTTCTAATAGTGTGTCTCTGTACCAGAAATGGTTAAAATGTGGTCATAACTTTCCCTAGCTCTGATATACCTACTTATAAGATTTTCAAAAATACGATATTCTTAATAGCTTATAAATCGGTTAATATGTGAAATATTTTAGCTAAATTAAATGATCATATAATCTTAGATATAATGTATGCTGGTGGTGAAAATGAGTGAAGTCTGTTTAGGAATTACCTCAGCCCTCATATACTATATATGATTATTTTCGTTTTTCTATTGGACTTTATGCCGGATATATGGGTCAAATTTTGTGTTACCTTAATCAAAAATATAGCAATAAATTGCGAGAGTATAAAAGGTTCGTTTGCACCCGAACTTAGCCTTTCCTTACTGGTTTTTTCTATTAAGAATATTTTACTATTTGAACTGGTCTGCATGTTATGTACACTTCTTAAAATTTTTATACTCTCGCAACAAAGTTGCTAAGAGGTATAATAGTTTTGTCCACCTACCGGTTGTTTGTAACACCTAAAACTAATCGAGTTAGGTAGTTATATATACCAAAGTGATCCGGGTGAGGAGTAGATTTGAAATCCGGATGTCTGTCTGTGGGTCTGTGCAAGCGGTAACTAGAGTAAAAATTTAGATATCTTGATACACATACTCCTTGGCACCATAAGATTACTTTCGAAGATGGGCGAAATCGGACCACTGTTACGCCCACAAAATGGCGAAAACCGACAACACATAAAGTGTCATAACTAAGCCATAAATAAAGCTATGAAAGTCAAATTTGGTACAGAGTATCACACTAAGGAGCTGATGAGTGGCCCGGCCCCCTTCTAAGTTTTTTGTACATATCTAGTAAACCACTAAAGCTATATCAATTTCAGAGGGAATTTATTACGTTGATCTCCTTTTTAAACGGTGTTTTTGAACACTTCCAGTTACCATTTTTACACGGTTGTATTTTTTTTTACACGGATTTTTTATTTTAATTGTTTACTTTTTTGCAATAAAATCAAAATTCCATCCGTCAATACGTCACAAATCTATTGCTGTTAATAGAATTTAATAAATTCTAAATTAGGTTTAAACTAAAAAATACAAATCTTAGATTCGAAAGCCAGTGAAAAGGTTGCAACAATTTCAATACGTAAACAAATAAATGAAGCTGTACTTCTTCATAGTAAGAAAAAATAAGACACAGCCATTAATGACGGAACTATGAAAAGTATTATTTTTTTACCATTCCCAGAATAGTTGTCGTTTGTTCCTTCTAACAGTAATATGTACATACATATAAAACCAGAAAAGTCTATACCCACAACAACAGAGAAAATTCTCACTGTACGAATAGGTAGAATTGCATGTAAAATTTGATCTTTTTTACACGTTTTCTATTTTTTGCACGATTTTTTTCTTAAATTGGTCCCAATAGTGAGCTTTATATAAAATTTTTTTTTTGCACGGTTTTTTTTTACACGAGTAATTTACTGTCCCAGTTAACCGTGCAAAAAGGAGATCAACTGTATTCTAATAATATGTCTCCGTGCCAAAAATCAGCTGTTGGTGCAAAGCGCGTATTTAGTATTTTGTAATCAAGTGAGGATGGGATCATGTGTAGAAGTTCACGTAAGTGAGGAAAGTTTTTGATTGTCATTCACTTAGGAGTGGCCAGAAACGATTCTTCTCCACATGATTCAAGCAGCTCACGACTTCCGGTTTTAGACCAAGTATTCTCTGGGTAGCTAACAAACATCCTCATGTGGAGACCAAGACGGTAATCTGGTAACCGATGTCCAGGGATTACTGGGATTATGGAGGAACACTTCTCCGTCCTGCTGAATGGCAGAGAAAGTACAACACCAGGAGATGGCGAACCCGATTCGATGACGATGGAATAGATATTCCATTACCCGACTATGAAGAAATTCGAATAGCAATTACCCGCTTGAAGAACAACAAAGCGGCAGGGGCCGATGGATTACCGGCTGAGCTATTCAAATACGGCGGCGAAGAACTGATAAGGTGCATGCATCAGATACTTTGCAAAATATGGTCGGAAGAAAGCATGCCTGACGATTGGAATCTCAGTGTGCTCTGCCCAATCCATAAAAAGGGAGATCCCACAAACTGTGCCAATTACCGTGGGATAAGCCTCCTAAATATCGCCTATAAGGTTCTATCGAGCGTACTGTGTGAAAGGCTAAAGCCCACCGTCAACAAACTGATTGGATCTTATCAGTGAATCTTAGACGTGGAAAATTCACCATGCGCCGAATCTTGGAGAAGACCCATGAAAATAGGATCGACACACACCACCTTTTTGTCGATTTTAAAGCTGCTTTCGACAGCACGAATTTATGCCGCGATGTCTGAATTTGGTATCCCCGCAAAACTAATACAGCTGTGTAAGTTGACGTTGAGCAACACCAAAAGCTCCGTCATGATTGGGAAGGACCTCTCCGAGCCGTTCGATACCAAACGAGGCTTCAGACAAGGTGACTCACTATCGTGCGACTTCTTTAACTTGATGTTGGACTTCTATTTACGAGCTGCAGAGCTAAATAGAGAAGCTACAATCTTCTACAAGAGTGTACAGCTCCTGGCGTACGCCGATGATATTGATATCAACGGAAGCAACAACCGCGCCATTTGTTCTGCTTTTTCCCGCGTGGATAAGGAGGCGAAGCGAATGGGTCTGGAGGTGGATGAGGACAAGACGAAATATCTCCTGTCATCAAGCAAACAGTCGGCGCACTCGCGTCTTGGCTCCCACGTCACTGTCATAACTTCGAAGTCGTAGATAATTTCGTATACCTGGGATGCAGTATCAATAATACCAACAATGTCAGCCTCGAAATCCAGCGCAGAATCACTCTTGCCAACAGGTGCTACTTTGGACTGAGTAGGCAATTGAACAGTAAAGTCCTCACTCGACGAACAAAAATCAAACTCAACAAGTCACTTATCATTCCCGTCCTGCTTTATGGTGCAGAAGCTTGGACGATGTCAACATCAGATGAGACGACACTAGGAGTTTTCGAGAGGAAAATTTTGCGCAAAATTTATGGTCCTCGGAACATTGGCAACGGCGAATACCGCAGACGATGGAACGATGAGCTGTACGAGTTATACGACGACATTGACATAGTTCAGCGAATAAAAAGACAGCGGCTACGCTGGCTAGGTCATGTTGTCCGAATGGACGAAAACACTTCAGCCCTGAAAGTGTTCGATGTAGTACCCGCCGGAGGAAGCCGAGGAAGGGGAATGCCTCCACTCCGTTGGAGGGACCAGGTGGAGAGCGACCTGGTTACACTTGGAATCTCCAACTGGCGCCGAACTGCGAAGGAAAGAGAAGAGTGGCGCGCTCTCATCGATTAGGCTATAACCGGCTAAACGGTTGAACGCCAATAACAAACATACATACATACAATCAAGTGAAAGAGTTACATTTTACTTTGCCACAATAAATTCGTATTCTTACTATTTGAGTTGCGATTGCAAAAGCAATATCAGTTCACTGTGATTCAAATATCGCAATACATATCTATCTACATATATATAATGTGAGTCAGTGCAAAATCTGTTCCGATTACATATGTCTCAATAAAATAATGTGGACATATTTCCTTATATTAAGCGGTTACATCTAGTTAGAATTGTCCAAAAATCTTTTTTTTTAATTTTTACATGTTCGTAATGTATATACATGTATGTATGTATTTAAGTATACACTCTGAAAATATTAGGTCAATCATCATAGTACCGTAGTATAAGTCCACTATGAAAATTGGGTCGCTTCATCGCAAATTTTTTGGCTGTCGCGGTGTATATAAAAACAACAACTAACTTTCATTTGAGCTAAAAATGCCACTTGGAACCGAATTTCGTCTGAGGAACAGATCAAGATTGAGATTATGAACAAAAATGTTTTAAAAATTTATGTAAATACTGCTGAAGTAATGTGGTTTCGAAAAACCATAGGAAACTTTTATTGATCCAAAAATTTATACACATATTATGGTATCTTTTAACTGTATTTTAAGACTTAGTACTAGTAAAAATATTTATTTGAAAAATAGCTACAGCTGATCTCCAGGAGCTCCAGGAAAGACGTTTTGCGGTGACCACTATATCTCGGAACTGGATCATCCGAAATTAAAAAACCAAACAGATTTCGTTAAAATAATGCTAAATCTAGTAATTAATCGAAGGAATAAGCAAAATTAAATTTTTTGACAAAATGGCGGTTTCTCAAAAAAAAAATCGATTCTTCACCGATATTTCGGCCTTAAATTGTATATAAAAAAAAAATATTTATCGGAGAGAAAAAGTCTTCGATTAATTACTAAAAAATATATTTAAGAAGGTCGTGTTAAAATTTGAGACTAATCGGTCTAGCCGTTTTCGAGTAATGTTGGTCACCGACTTTGAAAACACCATTTTGAGAAAAACGCGTTTAAAGTTTGGACCTTGCACTTCCAAGCACTCTGAAACGCCTTTTCAAATTTTTCATTTGCTTGTAACTTTGAAAATATTCACCGGAACGATATGAACTTTTCTGTGTGTATTCTTAAATATATGTACATTAAGAAAATTAAATAAAAAAAATCGATTTTTTGAAAATTCTAACTGTATATAACCCCTTAAGCGGAGACTCTTAAGCGGGGAATTTTATATGTATGTAAATTTAGAGGAAAAACACCGATGCCGCAAAATATGGTCACTTAAGCGGGAAAGGCACTTAAACTAGGGGGCACGTAAGCGGGGATCACTGTATATGTTCTATGTTATATGAGGACTAAGGGCAATTTTTCCAGAAGCGAAGCCACAAATTGAATATACATACATGGTATTTGTGTAAAGTTCCGTTATACTATCTTCATCGGTTCATTATATATATATTATAAAGTGAAGGAATCAGAAGGAATTTAAAATTGAGTTATATGGGAAGTAGTCGTGGTTATAAACCGATTTCGCCCATTTTTTAATGGTGTCAAGATAATATTTTAATTGCTATGGAATATATGTACCAAGTTTCGTTAAGATATCTTAATTTTTACTCCGTTGCACGTACAGACGGACGGACGGACATACAGACATCCATACCTAAGTCGCTTAGTTTTATGACTTACAAACAACCGTAGTAGCACATAGTACAAGTTAATATGATACCCAATATTATTGCAATCTGTTTTAAATTTGGACTAATAAGGAATATTAAATGCATTTGCAACATTGCTGAAGTTTTGTTTAAGTTTAGTTAGATTAGGTTAGGTTAGGTTACTCTGGTAGGCTATAAAGCCACACATAGACCAGTTTATGTCCTTTGGGATACCAGATGGAGTGCCGTCACGTAGTTAATGAGGAGTAGTCATCCTTTAGGATGCCTACGCTTGTTGTGAATTTCAAAAGGCTTTGTGGCTTCACCAACGAAATCTCTTCCAGATTAACGTAATGTGAAGCACCAAGTGCTGAAGCCGTTGTCTTGATAATGCAGGACATTCACAGAAGAGGTGCTCCACTGTTTCCCTGGTGTCTTGCTCTTGACATTTCCTGCAGTCTTCGCGATCTATCAGCCCCATCTTGTAGGCGTGCGCCGCCACAAAACAGTGGCCAGTGAGAATGCCGACCATATTCCTACATTTACTTCTATCGAGCGTCAATAAAAATCTCGTGTACTTCTTATCTACCGCCTTACACATAACTTTTACAATTTTGCATCCAGGTATATTATTTCAGCCCGCTTTGAACTTTTTTACCAAGTTTCAGTCTAGATCATCATATAGACAGTGTAAAGGTTTATCTACGTTCATCATGTTTTCCGATGACAGTTTTACGCCTCGTTTGGCAATCTCGTCCACTATTTCGTTACCCTCTATGCCATTGTGGCCTGGCACCCAGTAGAATTGAAGTCGCCTATTTTTGGCGACATCAATCACTGCTGTCCTACCACACAAGACACTTTTGGCCGATATGCTGAAGGAGGATATTGCCTTGATTGCCTTTAATTAAGACCTAGAAATATCTTCCGTCTAAGATCATCTTTTATTTTAAACCAACTCAGTCATTTCTCAGTACGATTTTAATAACACGGTTTTATTAATTTGCGTTTGAGTTCAAAACCCGATGCATTCATTTCTTTGTATTGCCTTCTCATTACGTTTGTAGTCCACAAAATTCTCGTTCAAATCCGGATTTGATGACTTTATATGTATGTGTGGTATTCGTTTCATATTAAAATAAACGTAAATATTAGTATAAATGTTTTATAATACTCATATTATAGAGATATATGTATGTACATCTGTGTTATGTTTACCTCTTTAGCGTGTAAGAATAAACACATTCGCAAGCAATTGACATCTTTTCTGAGGTCACTTTCCAGTCCATTTGCAATTTTCAAATCGTCTGAAAACAAATTCAAGTTAACTTAAGAAGTATGATAGTGTACTCACAAATGTTTTAAACGTACTCAAATTTGTACATGTCAAATCTAAGCACATTTGTGTCAAACGGCCCATCTCTTTGAATATGTTAAATGGATCCAAGGGATCATAACAAATTAATTGGTTTATATTAAAAAGAACAAGAAGATATAATAACGATAAATACATGTAAATTAATAATTTAATAATTTTTGTAAAATTGTGGCAGTAGATTACATATGCACTGAATACTGCAATAATTGTGAAATTTCATCAAAGAAATATCAAAATCAAGTAAACAAGTAAAGGCTAAGTTCGGGTGCAACCGAACATTTTATACTCCCTCAATTTATTGATATATTTTTATTAAGATAACACACAATTTGACCCAATTTGAAAATCCTTTAAATATTAGAAGAAAAATATTTCCTCTGAACTAAATTAAAATATCTGAGAGATTTACCGAAATTTTCGGTGAAAAATTACCTAAAGTTATATTCCGATTTCGACAAACTCCGATTTTCACAAGTGACGCCACAGATCATAAACAGTATTTTTGTAAAGTTTTATTTCGCTATCTTCATTGGTTTTTTATCCATTTTCATCAGGGTGTCAAGAAAATATTATATACCGAATTTTATTCGAATCAGTCGAGTAGTTCCTGAGATATAGTTTTTGACCCATAAGTGGGCGATGCCACGCCCATTTTCAATTTTGTGAACAAATCAGAGTGCAGCTTCCTTCTGCAATTTCTTCTGTAAAATTTAGTGTTTCTGACGTTTTTTACTAGTGAGATAATCCACTTTTAGTAATTGACAAACTAACCTTTGTATGGGAGGTGGGCGTGGTTATTATCCGATTTCAACTATTTTCATGGTGTGTGATGGGGTACGTAAGAGAACCGACTGCAGAAAGTTTGGTTTATATCGCTTCATTGATTTGCGAGATATATGCAAATAACCGATTCGGAGGCGGTATAACGCCCACTTCCCCAAAAAAATTACATCCAAATATGCCCCTTCCTAGTGCGATCCTTTGTTTCAAATTTTACTTTTATAACTTTATTTATGGCTTAGTTATGACACTTTATGTGTTTTCGGTTTTCGCCATTTTGTGGGCGTGGCAGTGGTTCGATTTTGCCCACCCTCTCACGGTCGCAAGTTTCATTAGGATATCTCAATTTTTACTCAAGTTATCCGTTGCACGGACGGACGGACAGACGGAAGGACGGACAGACAGACAGACATTCGGATTTTGACTCGTCTCGTCACCATGATCTTTTTGATATATATAACCCTATATCTAACTCGTTTAGTTTTATGACTTACAAACAACCGTTATATGAACAAAACTGTAATACTCTCTTAGTATCTTTTGTTGCGAGAGTATAACAATACTTAGAAAATACACATTACTTTGAATGCATTGAAGCGGACGTATTGTGAATTTATGCGGTAACTAATAAAATTAGGGATGGCAATAAAAATAATTTACCTTGAATATGAGTGTAACTGTTGTATCAGAAATTGTTGAGGGCAAGGTTACCATTTTACGATTAATTCCTTCAAAACACGATTGGGGCAATAATAACGAAAGAAAATATAAAGTCATATAGTAGCCTAAGGAAGCTCCTTAATAATATCCTGCTGCCCTTCATTCTCAATAATTAGGTACATATGATTTGTTAATTCCGCTATTTCGCTTGGTAGTGACGAGAACTACCATTATATGGTTTGAAAATGTGATAAGCGGCTAATATCTCCAACAGACTTAAGACTCTCCCCCCGCAAACTCGGGAATTTGACGGCGTCTAAGTTTTCGTAAGGGTTTTTGCATTGAAAATAAAAAAACGGCGAACTCTTGGACGTCAGTCAATAAACCCATAAACAAACAAACTGATTTCTTTATATATCTTATTAATTTGGTCTGAAGATTCCCTCCCGAGCAGCAGTCACAAAATTTTATGTTCCAGCGCCTCAGTCTTCGTTCGTTGAATAAGGTAACTTGCGGATGAGCGCGCTTCCGTCAATGGTAATGCAAGATTGGGGTTATTTTACTGTCGCTGCCATTAACTCTTTTATACTTCCAATACGAATTGTGCGTGTGTATATTGCAACGCATTTGGGTGTAAACCAAGGCTAGTTGGGCGACAATTAATCAATTATTTTAATTTTTAATTATACATCTATTATAATTTTTGAAGAGCGTTAACTTTCGTTGAGTTTTTAACAGGAACAGAAACTAAAAATTTAATGCTAACAGAATGAAACTTCATGGCGACCAAGCAAATTTCCTGTGTTTACCGGCTATCCAACGACATCCGCCCAATGCTGAATCAGCAATTGTTGCTGGTAACTCAAGATAGTTGGCTTTAGTTAACTTGCTGGTGTTGCATGAAGTTTAATAGGCTTGTTGACATAATAGTTGTTTGTAACACCTAAAAATAATCGACGCCCTTCCTTACTTGTTTTGAAGAAATACGAACGTATGCTCTTCATTATGTGTTCAACAATAAATTTTCACTTTCAAATCGAGGTGCATAAACTCAATTTAAATTAAAATTTAGGCTAAAATAATTGTATTATTTATTTATATAATATATTTCTTAATTTTAAATGCTAACATTTTTTCCTTTATTGTATGTTTCAGAATTATACATGATCACAGATGAGTAAAGAAATGCTTGGGTTTCCTAATCAAACTTTACCTGGAAGAAACATATACATCTTATCTGAGTCACTCATTGGATGTATCCCGTGACTTTTTTTTATAAAAATATAAGGGCTGCATAGCGCTGAAGCGAAATAACAGTTAAGCCTGTAAAATGCAAAATGCCTCCAAATCAGCAACAGGCGTTATTGTTGCTAAATATTTCGAACGGCATGTATTCGTCTCCAGAGAACTATGACTTAAGCAAAAATACGAAAACTTCGTTATCGAATGTTACGGGTTCACTAGGTCCAGATTTAAGCACCACTGTAACATCTACAACTTTTGTAAGTGCCTCAACAATTAACGACAGCCAATTGGAGACGACCAATGGGTGCGGCACCACGGCAGATACTGAAAAGTTTTACTTGAGTCACTTTGGGGTACAACTGGCAGTGCCTGAATGGGAAGCTATATTTACTACCCTAGTGCTCTCCATTATAATAGTACTAACTATAATTGGGAATATACTAGTAATTTTGAGTGTATTCACCTACAAGCCCCTACGAATAGTTCAAAACTTCTTTATAGTTTCATTGGCTGTAGCCGATCTAACGGTAGCATTACTTGTATTACCGTTCAACGTAGCATATTCGATACTTGGACGTTGGGAATTCGGTATACATGTTTGTAAGATGTGGCTAACTTGTGATGTTTTGTGTTGTACATCATCAATACTCAATTTATGCGCTATTGCGCTTGATCGCTACTGGGCCATAACAGATCCCATTAATTATGCCCAGAAGCGTACAGTGGGTCGTGTGCTGTTGTTAATAGCCGGCGTTTGGATTCTATCATTAGTAATTAGTTCACCACCGCTAGTAGGCTGGAATGACTGGCCGGATGAATTTACGAGTGCCACGCCGTGCGAATTAACATCTAATCGTGGATATGTGATATACTCATCATTGGGATCGTTCTTCATTCCCTTAGCAATAATGACTATCGTGTACATCGAAATCTACATTGCAACCAGACGAAGACTGCGCGAACGCGCCAAAGCTTCTAAAATAAATACTATGGCAATGAAGAGTGGTGATATGGACACCCCAGCCGAGACCAATGCAAGTGCCAGACGTGAAAGCTACGCGCTGAGCTCTTTTTGTTTGACCATATTGAGTTGCGGCAAATCCTCTACGCAGTCAACATCGTCAGTTACGATACAAAATGATCCAGACTCAGTTAGCAGTGAGACGCATGCAAATAACGAAATACAGAGTGCGGATAGTAAACAGGAAACAGAGCAACAACGTACAGTTGTTGCGACACAACGAAAGAAAAATCGACGCGCAAAAATTAAGGATTCAATTAAGCAGGGAAAAATGCGAGTAAAAAAAGAACAACAAAAACCAAAAATCGCTGATGAACCAAACGACGAGAAAAACAATGATTCTGTTGACTTAGTTGGCACGAAACAATTACTGCTCATGGTAGCCGAAAGACAAGAATTGAAAAATTGTGAAATTTCAACAAGTAAGCAGAAAGTCGGCTCCGAGTGCACAGAACCAATCGATTCAAACAATGATGAAAACACTTCACTCAAAATAACGCCCCCACAATCTTCAACAGGCGCCACATCCACTGTTGCAATGACGTTACAAAAGAAACCCGGTGGCGTATACCAATTCATTGAGGAAAAGCAGAAGATATCACTGTCAAAGGAACGACGAGCTGCACGTACACTGGGCATTATAATGGGCGTGTTTGTTATTTGTTGGCTGCCTTTCTTCCTTATGTACGTCATCCTGCCTTTCTGCGAGACTTGCTGCCCAACAAACAAATTCAAGAATTTCATTACATGGTTGGGCTATATAAATTCGGGACTAAATCCAGTTATATATACAATATTTAATTTGGACTATAGGCGAGCCTTCACAAGACTTCTCGGATTTAATTAGAAAGGAATCATAACTGTTAATAATACTAAATGTCGATATAGTTTTACTTGTTTGAATGCTATTAATAATGTATACTCGTATGAATACGTTAGTACATATATTATGATAATTTGTATGTTTTTTGTATAGACAAATGAATAACTTACTTTATAGAAAAGTTTATTGTTGTAGTGAACCAACTGTTATCCTCTATAGCTTGCAAGCTCATTGTTAATAGATTATATAAATAATTTGTATAAGCAATGACAAATATAGAAATATAGTACATACATAATATGTAGAGTAAATCGAAATTAATCACAGTTTTTCATTGCACATGGTGCACCATAACTAGAAGATTTGCTATATTTTTAAAAACATTACTAATTTGTGTACCAATAGTTCGATTTTAAAACGTTTAACTATTATACACTGTAATTTTCTTACTAGATTTGGATCTTAAGGTTATTATCATTTATTAACACATTTTTCGATAGTGTACATAAAAATTTTAAGGGGCATTTTTTTAAAACAAGGTACTAGATCGAATGTTTCGAAGTTTTTTGGACATAATAAGGTATATTTACAGAACAAAAATAATTGAAAAATCTCAAAAATTAACAAAATGGCGTAGTTTTTAAAAAAATGTCGTTTTTTAAATGCCAAATTGACAGTTTTCAACCAATCAAAAAGATCGTAGGTCATTGTATGATAATATGTAAGTATATTCAAGAACACTCAGTTTAAATTTAAATGTGTTGATAGGTCAATTTCTCGTTGAGTTATGATGTCAGCAATTTTGAAAATTGTCGTTTTGAGAAAAACGTGTTTAAAGTATCAACTATAGCGGCATATACGTGCGAGCGGTCGTTCTTTAGAACGCTGTCATTCAAAAACTATTCAAAATACGACCGCACCGCTTTCACAAGATATTTTTGGAAGTATAAATTATCGATTAAGCAAAAAACAAAAAAAAAAAAATCAATTTTTTAAAAGTGTCACACTGGTTTAGCCCCTTAAGCTAAAAATGTTGTGTAGAACATGAGTTACAGCATTCTGAACACCCCGCATTAAAAAAATGGGCTCGCACTTCCCCGATTCCTGCTGATTGACTTATCGGAAACAAAAAAAAATAGCGGCATTTTGATCTGTAAGCTGAAATGCATGCAATGCACTGCGATTAAGTGATTATTCCAAAAATTGGACTTTTGGTAGACATATGAGAAAAAATGCGAATTTTGCGTTTTGTTTAGTTTATTTGCTATAAAAATCGAAATCAAATTTGAAATCATTCGGTCAATCTGTTTTTGAGAACCGAAAACGAGATGAGAAAGTTTGAAAAACATAGTTTTGAGAAAAACACGTTCAAAGTTTCCAGTTGTCAAACAGCTCCTTCTTCAAACTGCTGTATCTTTAAAATGACTACGAATTTATAAAAAAGATACCTTACTACCGTATTCTAGACATGTTTAGAAAGCAAGCAAGCAATCACAAGTGATGACAGCCGTTAAGCTGAAAACCGTTGTTCTATTACTCGCGGAAGTTTAGTTTTATCTTTCATTTTCCTTAATTTCGGATACATTAAATTTATGCTCCAAAGTTCATGTTTTCAAAACTAAGGACCTACAGCAAAAACATATTTTCGTGAATGATAGACTGTCTTCTTCTATCTAGATTTATTAAACATTTTTACCATTTATAAAATATGAACAATGATATTATTCTTAAAATTAAATTTCTGTGAAATTGTAAATTTGAATAGTAATAATGTAAACAAATATAAGAATAATGGGCCTAATCATTGAATCCGCAGCGAATTCGATTTCGATACGATAAAGATTTTCGATCGAAAATGTTCATGCAATCATTGATTCCGTCGATAAACTGCTTTACCACAAAGTGGGAACGTAAAACTGTTTTATCGACAAATGCGACAAATTTGAAAAAGTGTCTGTGCTTTTTGCTTTATTCTAAAAAAATTAAAACTGACATTTAACTATTGAGATATTTCTTCCATAAAAATATTTAATTTCCTGAGGCTCTTTGAGAAAATTCTTTCGCTATTTCGAGTGGGCAACTTTATATCGCTTTTAAACATTTTTAATTTATTTTTGTTAGTCCGTTTTTGTCTTTCGTCTCTAAAATACCCATATAAAACATAATTTAGTCCGTCATCAGTAATTGTTTACATAAAAACTTCCAAATGGTTTATTTCTTTTACATTTCCGCAACTCGTTCACCAACGGATAGATTTCGAGCAAAATTTTCCATTTTGCGGATTCAATGATTTCGTAATTAGCGACATCTATTAGCAGCGGAATGTATTTTTTCGAGTCGGTAAGTGAGTTCAATGTGATCGTAAATTTAATTTTCGATACGGATTCAATGATTCCGACGTAAAATTTTTCGATCCAATCGAACCAATTTTCGATCGAAACGGATTCAATGATTAGACCCAATATATCCATAATAATCGTACCATTCGTATAGAAAAGTGAATGCATTCATACCAAAGTAGTTAAATTATTTATTCGGAAATAATTTTAAAATATAGAAAATTTAAAATATAATAAGACTAACAAACCCTTTTCTGTGCACTTGACAAAATTTCAAAAAAAAATTTTTTTTTTTTTCAGATTTTTATTAAGTAATACCTGAGACAAACATGTAGTACATATTGTAATATGCTTCAGAAACAATATGTGTATCACCAGTTCCGAATTTTGTTTGAAAGCAAATGGTGTTCCATACTACAATACGGTTCTATGAAAAAATGATGTGAAAAATATGTTGAGAAGTAATAATTATAATGGAGAATAATATTTAAGCATTGTTTGAAGTTATAACTAACTCAGGAACAATTTTCCTGCCTGTAATTCAAAATATATTTTCCTTGATTTTTATTTGCATCAGCTGATGGATGTAAACATAGTACAATACTACATGTGTGTCACCATGCTTGTACATGGTTTCTTGAGCTTTTATTGTCGTACACATTGTAGTACGGAAACCATATGTCTGTCTTAGGCATAAGAAATTTTTTTGGTATTCTGTATTTTGGTATTTGGTATTGGTATTTGGTATTTTGATAAAATAAAAAGCTTCATTACGCATATCTTTTCCCCACACGTGTGGGAAACAAAATAATGTAAACAAAAACAGCTAATTTCTGTCCATTTATATTCGAATTGAATTCGTTTTAATATTTTTTAAAAAATAGTTGATAATTTAACATTAATTTCACAGTAAGTCCTTTGCTCTTTGGATTTGAAGTTTCTGAGAATGCGCAAACATTCCATGCTCCAAATCTGGCCTTATTTTTCATGCTGAAGGTGGTTATTTTGATTAGTGTTTGTTTTAACCGAGCATTTTTATTGTGACTTCGTGTAAAAGTTTGGTTTAAGATTAACCAAACATCAGTCTATCTATCCGGTTTTTATACAGATGATAAGGGGCCATCCATAAATTACGTCACACGAATTTACGGACTTTTTAACCCCTCCCCCCTCCTTGTGACAAGTTGTCACAGTTTGAACTCACCCCCTCCCCCTCTCCCCCGAGGCGTGACGTCACCCATTTTCCAATTTTATGGATTTATCATATAATAAAAAAAAAAACAGGTTATTCTATTTATTCTTATATTTAGTGAATAATCTTTAATAAAATCAACATTTAGTTAAATATTAAAGTACAGAGACAACGAATGACTAGTCACAAAATAATAGATACTTAATTATGCTGCTGCATGATCGGCGTGGTACAGAGCAGCCAGTCGTCTAGCACCCATGAGCGCAGCAGAGCGGGAAACAATATTGCCCTAAATTTTGAAATGTGATGTCACAAAGCTTTTGACCCCCCTTCCCCTTGTAACACAATGCCACTTCTGAATGATACCCTTCCCCCCCCCCCCCCTTCAAGGCGTGACGTAATTTATGGATGGCCCCTAAGGTTATACGGCTTTTACTCGGTCGCCAGAAGCTCGTTTGCTAACCAAACAGAGGGTGCCGCTCGTAGGTAAGATTGATAATCGGATGGCAACAAGTAAGGAAGGGCTAAGTTCGGGTGTAACCGAACATTTTATAGTCTCGCAATTTACTTATTTAACTTTATTTATATTATATAATACACAATTTGACCCACATATTCGTCATATATATTGTATAAAGTCCATTGAAAGTTGGGAACCATAATATTTGGTTAGAAGCACCGAGGTCCTCGTGTTCGATAAATGGGGCCTTAAAAACCTATGGTCCGATTTCGGCAATTTTTAGAATGGGGCTGCCACACTATTAACATAGTATTTGTGCAAAGTTCTGCACCGATATCTTCACTAGTACTTACTTTATATATTGTAAAGTAAACGATTCAGATTGTCTTCAAAGTTCTGGTATATAGGAAGTAGGCGTGGTTGTGAAGCGATTTGGCCTATTTTCACAACATATTATTGGGATGTAAGGAAACTATTACAAACCAAGTTTCATTGAAATCGGTCGAGTAGTTCCTGAGATATGGTTTTTGACCCATAAGTGGGCGACGCCACGCCCATTTTCCATTTTGTAAAAAAAGCTGAGTGCAGCTTGCATCTGCCATTTCTTATGTGAAATTTAGTGTTTCTGACGTTTTCCGTTAATGAGTTAACCCACTTTTAGTAATTTTCAACCTAACTTTTGTATGGGAGGTGGGCGTGGTTATGATCCGATTTCTGTCATTTTTGGGCTGTATTAGGAAGTGGCTAAAAAAACGACTGCAGAAAGTTTGATTTATATAGCTCTATTGGTTTACGAGATATGTACAAAAAACTTAGTAGGGGGCGGGGCCACGCCCACTTCCCCAAAAAAATTACATCCAAATATGCCCCTTCATAGTGCGATCCTTCATATCAAATTTTATTTCCTTAGCTTTATTTATGGCTTAGTTATGGCACTTTATGTGTTTTCGGTTTTCGCCATTTTGTGGGCGTGGCAGTGGTCCGATTTTGCTCATTTTCGAAAGCAACCTTCCTATGGTGCCAAGAAATAAGTGTGCCAAGTTTCATCAAGATATCTTAATTTTTACTCAAGTTACATCTTGCACAGACGGACGGACGGACGGACGGACGGACAGACAGACATTCGGATTTGAACTCCACTCTTCACCCTGATCACTTTGGTATATATAACCCTATATCTAACTCGTTTAGTTTTGGGTGTTACAAACAACCGTTATGTGAACAAAACTATAATACTCTCTTTAGCAACATTTGTTGCGAGAGTATAAAAAATAAACATCTTAATATATAATAGGCTAGACAGACGGTAGATTAACTGCGCTTTTAATCAATTCCAATTTTGTGGGTGACAGAGGGCAGTAAAGCGAGTTATAAGCTCTTATAACAGCTGATTGGCAATGATATTTCCATTTTGGTGAAATAAAACTGGATAGAAAGCAAATATTGCGGTTATTAGCCGCACAACTAGTACAAAATCACTAATTATTAAAAAAATATACATAAATACGTTATTATACATGTTTAACAATGTTGTCAACGAAAATGCAACGAACTCCCACTAACTCTCTAAAATTTTGAGGATTAAATGGGAGTTAGCAAACGGAGTTAACTGAGATAACTCTCGAATTAACCTCGATTAAAGCAGTTATTCCGAATTACCGCCGCCGTCTATCAGGGGTATAAGCCTCTGAATAACGCGTTCCATCACCATGTTCACAATTTTCCTCTTTGTATAAAAATAACAATAACAAGTAAGGAAGGGCTAAGTTCGGGTGTAACCGAACATTTTATACTCTCGCAATTTATTTATTTAACTTTATTTATATTATATAATACACAATTTGACCCACATATTCGTCATATACATATATTGTAAAGGGTGATTTTTTAAGAGCTTGATAACTTTTTTTAAAAAAAAAAATTTGCAAACTCTCATCGGTTCTTTATTTGAAACGTTAGATTGGTTCATGACATTTACTTTTTGAAGATAATTTCATTTAAATGTTGACCGCGGCTGCGTCTTAGGTGGTCCATTCGGAAAGTCCAATTTTGGGCAACTTTTTCGAGCATTTCGGCCGGAATAGCCCGAATTTCTTCGGAAATGTTGTCTTCCAAAGCTGGAATAGTTGCTGGCTTATTTCTATAGACTTTAGACTTGACGTAGCCCCACAAAAAATAGTCTAAAGGCGTTAAATCGCATGATCTTGGTGGCCAACTTACGGGTCCATTTCTTGAGATGAATTGTTCTCCGAAGTTTTCCCTCAAAATGGCCATAGAATCGCGAGCTGTGTGGCATGTAGCGCCATCTTGTTGAAACCACATGTCAACCAAGTTCAGTTCTTCCATTTTTGGCAACAAAAAGTTTGTTAGCATCGAACGATAGCGATCGCCATTCACCGTAACGTTGCGTCCAACAGCATCTTTGAAAAAATACGGTCCAATGATTCCACCAGCGTACAAACCACACCAAACAGTGCATTTTTCGGGATGCATGGGCAGTTCTTGAACGGCTTCTGGTTGCTCTTCACCCCAAATGCGGCAATTTTGCTTATTTACGTAGCCATTCAACCAGAAATGAGCCTCATCGCTGAACAA
This sequence comes from Zeugodacus cucurbitae, assembly GCF_028554725.1. Taxonomy (NCBI): domain Eukaryota; kingdom Metazoa; phylum Arthropoda; class Insecta; order Diptera; family Tephritidae; genus Zeugodacus; species Zeugodacus cucurbitae. The sequence continues at coordinate 27,883,966 of NC_071669.1, forward strand.
AATTTGTCGATAAAAAAGCGGATTTTCTGCCAACTTTTCTAGGGCCCATTCACTGAAAATTCGACGTTGTGGCAGATCGTTCGGCTTCAGTTCTTGCACGAGCTGTATTTTATACGGTTTTACACCAAGATCTTTGCGTAAAATCTTCCATGTGGTCGAATAACACAAACCCAATTGCTGCGAACGGCGACGAATCGACATTTCACGGTCTTCAGCCACACTCTCAGAAACAGACGCAATATTCTCTTCTGTACGCACTGTACGCATTCGTGTGGTTGGTTTAATGTCCAATAAAGTAAACTGAGTGCGAAACTTGGTCACAATCGCATTAATTGTTTGCTCACTTGGTCGATTATGTAGACCATAAATCGGACGTAAAGCGCGAAACACATTTCGAACCGAACACTGATTTTGGTAATAAAATTCAATGATTTGCAAGCGTTGCTCGTTAGTAAGTCTATTCATGATGAAATGTCAAAGCATACTGAGCATCTTTCTCTTTGACACCATGTCTGAAATCCCACGTGATCTGTCAAATACTAATGCATGAAAATCCTAACCTCAAAAAAATCACCCGTTATAAAGTCCATTGAAAGTTGGAAACCCTAATATTAGGTTAGAAGCACCGAGGTCCTCGTGTTCGATATATGAGGCCTTAAAAACCTATGGTCCGATTTCGACGATTTTTAGAAAGGGGCTGGCACACTATAAACATAGTATTTGTGCAAAGTTCTGCACCGATATCTTCACTAGTGCTTACTTTATATATTGTAAAGTAAACGATTCAGATCGTCTTCAAAGTTCTGGTTGTGAAGCGATTTGGCCTATTTTCACAACATATCATTAGAATGTAAGGAAACTATTACAAACCAAGTTTCATTGAAATCGGTCGAGTAGTTCCTGGGATATGGTTTTTTACCCATAAGTGGGCGACGCCACGCCCATTTTCCATTTTGTAAAAAAATCTGAGTGCAGCTTCCATCTGCCATTTCTTATGTGAAATTTAGTGTTTCTGACGTTTTTCGTTAGTGAGTTAACCCACTTTTAGTAATTTTCAACCTAACCTTTGTATGGGAGGTGGGCGTGGTTATTATCCGATTTCTTTTATTTTTGGACTGTATTAAGAAGTGGCTAAAAAAACGACTGTAGAAAGTTTGGTTTATATAGCTCTATTGGTTTCCGAGATATGTACAAAAAACCTATTTGGGGGCGGGGCCATGCCCACCTCCCCAAAAAAAATACGTCCAAATATGCCCCTTCATAGTGCGACCCTTCATACCAAATTTTATTTCTATAGCTTTATTTATGGCTTAGTTATTATGGCACTTTATGTGTTTTCGGTTTTCGCCATTTTGTGGGACCACTGATTTTGCTCATTTTCGAAAGCAACCTTCCTATGGTGCCAAGAAATAAGTGTGCCAAGTTTCATTAAGATATCTTAATTTTTACTCAAATTTTTACGGACAGACAGACATTCGGATTTGAACTCCATTTTTTACCCAGATCAGTTTGGTATATATAACCTATATCTAACTCGTTTAGTTTTGGGTGTTACAAACAACCGTTATGTGAACAAAACTATAATACTCTCTAGCAACTTTGTTGCGAGAGTATAATAATAAAATATCTTCCATTGCAACAAATTCAGCTTCACAACTATCCATGTCCAGATATTTTATTTGTAAAAAACACTGTCAAAAGCATTTGGCTTCTTAACAATTTATCAAGAAAAGAGTTTTTTATTTTAGACACAGATTACGAAATGCTTGATAAATTTAAAATTTTTATAAATTAGAAATTTGTAAAGTGCACAGAATAGGGCTGTAAGAAAGACCTGTTCTGATAAGTCTTATGAACAGGGAGAAAATAATGTTTTGAATAGATAAATTGTAATTAAGCGCTACATATTGTAAAGCTCCATTATGAAAATTTAGTAATCCTTAAATTTCAATTCTCTCTTAAAATTAGGAATAAAAGTTATTAATCAAAAGAAATCTTAAATAAGTACTTTAATTGTAAATAAAAAGAAAATGTGTGTAAATAATAGATTTTATGATAAATGTTTTGTGTTATTTCTATAATATATACTTTAAAATTAATTTTTGTATATTTATTAAATCATTCCGCTTCGAGAATTACAATGGTTTCATGGAAATATTGCCTCTAAAAAACTTGTTAGAAACTACATTACCCTATTATTTCAGTGATGTATAACATATTTTTCGATCAAGCTTATACATACAGTGAGTGTAAGCTTGCAGTTACACATTGAGATGCAGTCACAAAAATAATCTTTAGATACTAATAACATTTGAATAAAAAATATATCCAAAAATATTAAAAGCCAAATAAAGAGCATTATTTCCACTTAAAAACAAACATTTCATTTATATTCACAAACTAAAAAATAATATTATTGGAATGAGCAGCTTATTTGATGCGACAATAAAAGGTATAAAAAAAATAAAGTTTTCGATTTTTCAGTATTTTGTTTGGTAACCATTTTAAGATATAACCGCTCTTAGACGACTTTGCATTGAATTTACTAGGTTTCCTCCGGGGATGTTTTCTGATATTTTTTTCTGGTAAAGCCCATAAATTCTCTATAACATTTAAGTCAGGAGATTGTGCTGGTGGTTGCATTAGGTGAGGGCAATTCCATATTTCCGTCTATGAACACGAGGTTATCAAAGCTCGTTGCTACCATGCAGGCCCAAACCATAACACTTCCTCCACCGTGTTTCACCGTCGCCCGTAGATTCTTCACATCCAGTTGTTTGTTGGGTTTCCGCCACACCATCGACCATCCGTCAGAGCCCAAAAATTATATTTGGACTCGTCTGAAAAGATGAGACGAGTAACTCTGTTCTTCTGATTAATGAATGGCTTCTTGAGAGCAACGCGACCATGAAAATCATGTGATCGATCGTAAGATGCGGCGAATTGTTGATGTACTGCAATCTTTCCCAAAGAAGTTTTTTACTTCATCCGCCAATTTTTGCGCCGACAATTTGGGATTTTCACTAATTTTTCTAATGATTTATCTTTCATCACTTTGCGTAAATATCTTATTAGGGGCATTCCGTCTCTTGTTATGCATTCGATTCTCATACGAAAACCGCTCCATTATGTGCTGGACTGTAGAAGATGGAATATTTAGCATCTCAGCTATAGAACGCTGGCTTTTTCCAAGCTTAAAAAGCTGGTGAATAAATTATTAAAAATTAATTTTTACTCGTGACGCTGCTTACATGTTCACACCAAAAACTGTAATAATTCTACAAACTAAGCTAATACAACACACAGCAGCATGTATTGTTGGAAATTTTTAATATAACGGGAATAGTACTGTTAGAAGTTGGCTGCATCAAATAATCTGCTAATTTTAAAAATAATATATTCTCATTATTTTCAGGTTTGTAAAATCAATGCTGAAAATTCCAAATAAATGAAATATTTTTTTAAGAGGAAATAATGATCTTTATTTTGGCTTTTAATTTTTTGGAATATCTTTTTTAATTCAAATGTTATTAGTATCTAAAGATTGTTTTTGTGACTGCATCAATTATGCTGACACTCACTGTATGTATGACAGATGCTCTTTATGCTTTGAAAAATACTGGACCAATTTATGAAAATTAGTGTGGTTGTGAATGTGGTCAGGCGACTTTTCACCAGATATGTGATTTCGTTTATTTACATTTTCACAACTAAATAACGTAATTTAGAATTTCAAGTAGGAGGTCATCCGTATATCTGAATTTTTAATTGATTAGAGAGAAATTGCTTGGGCAATTTTGAAACTATGAATTTCTCAAAACGCACCACAAAACATTATTCAATTGAAAAATTTTATCAATAAATCATGGAAAAAATTATTACAAAGGAATGCGAAGAACTTGTGGAGACCATGGATGATCGTTTATATAAAATAATCGGCTGAAATTGAGGTCAACATGATTTAAATACCTAGTTATTTTATTGCTTAATGTCAAAAAAATTATTTACTTATTTTTTTGCATTTTGTATATTTTTAAGTACTATAGGATCTGTACATTAACTATCTGAAATATGTTTAATCAAAAAAAATTATATCACTTTGAACACATTTATGTATATTGCGGGGAAACCTACTTATGTGACTGTATGCGTATGAGGTCACATTTATTTACTACACAATCAGTTTTTTTGTCCAACTGTGGAGTGTTGTGAGTAAGTGAGTTGTGAGAGATGGCAATATCATACGCTGATATCTTTGGGGTTTTACCGTTTAAATTGCTTAACGCGTTATTCACCACCAATGCTTATAAGAGCGGTGATAGCACTCCGCCTCGAGGAATACCTCGTCAATCCTTCTTGAACATCCTAGCATCGTTACATTCCTATTGGTCTAAAGAATTTCGTATGTTACTAAAATTCTCTTTACATCTTTTGTAAAGCCTATATTGGATTAGAGTTCCGTGGTATGAAACTCTAGTTACCAAATTCATTCTGATAATCTATGAGTCCGTTCAAAAACAGCTTTTCCTTTTTGCTTCAGGTCACTTGCCAATGCAATGCATTTCAGATAGGATCTTCCTCTATTTACAAGTTGTTTAAAACCTTATTCTATACTCTCTTGTCTTAGCGATATGCTCGAGGTATATCTATAGTAAAACTATAATATAATAAATAACTTCAATAAAATTTAAACGTTTTAAAAATGCCTTGCATGACGATCGTTTGCGGGTTTATTATTAAAAAAAAAATGGTGGTGCCCTCTGACAGTAACTATTTTTCATTCACCAGAGAGAATTTCAATTACCTCATACGCTAATTATTGTACGATAATGACATCGAGCTCTGGGATAGATGGTGTTTCAGCGCAATTATTCCCTTTTTTGAGTCATTGGTTGAGTAACACAAAAAATAGTATTAGTGCATATAAGACAAAAATCATCAAATAATAATATCCACTAAAACACATTTACGCACAGCACACAAAGTGAGAGTATGAATAATGAGTAAGTTTCTCCTGATACGTATTCAGAGAACGTTAAATATAGAGAAGGTCCAATTGCGGACCAGCGTGTGAATTGTCAAAAACTAACAAAATCCTATAAGTGTATTTTACCACGGCCGGCTCGGAAGGAGATGAGTATTAAATGAAAAATATGCTCAGACGTTTACATTGAATGTATAGCCGCATGTTAGCCTTTCGGCTTATATATATTTACTTTTATATGCAATCGTATCAGCTGATATGATATTTATTTAGCGAATATGTATTAATTAATTGTACAATTCATAACATTGTGTATAAAGAATTGCATATGAAGTTATTTGGAGTTACTTGCATAGAAAATATTTTTAATAATATTTATATTTTAAATATATAAATATCATATTCCTTTTGTATTAATAGAAATTAAATCTTTCATCAGTTCAATGTTGGCTATATAATAAATATATCTGCACATTCTTATGTTCGTGTGCCTTTAAACCAGTGGTCGGCACTCCATACCACAATTGTGCCGACTCAAGTCACACGTACGCTTACGCTCTAGTGCTGAACACAAAGACGACGACACGACACGACGTAGCGACGGCTGACCACAAATGTCGCTTCGAAGCCAGCGTCTTGAACATTTTGAAGACGGCAGCGACATATCAAACAGCAATTTCATTGTTGCCGTACTAACATCTTTCACTTCAATAAAATTTACATATTTAGTTTAAAGTGAACTTATTTACGCAAAAAATTTAAAAATGGTCGATTTATTTGTTTTAAATAATCGATTGTTATTATAAATGATATATCAAAGCTATTTTACGTTTCTGCTGGCAAAATAACGTCATACTTGTGAGAACTTTGAATAATTTTACATTTCACATGTTAGTGGCAGCTCTACAGCGGCCATTGTCGTCGGCAAAATTAGAAATATTTTTAATTTGGCGACAGCGCAGACTTAAACCATCGTGCTGTTGTCAAAAAATCTGTGCCCATAAGAACGCGTGTATTTTAATATTTGACAAATGTCGCTCGTCGCTTGTCGTCTTCTATGTGTTCAACACATCTATCATTCAGTCGTTGTCGAACCAGCAACGAGTAAACATCGCGCATGGCTATGGCACTTTGCATAAGTGCCCTGCGCGAAATGCCTTACTGTTATGAAAGTCGTTTGATGTTAAGCTCCAGTTACCCATACTTGACTTGACTCAGCTTCGAAAAATTTGACTTGGAAAACTTAGATGCAGTTATACTAAACACAGCGCGTAGAAATCAGCTGTTTTTGAATGTTGAGAGAGCACACAAATGTGACATTTTAATTGATTTGTGAAGTTTGTGAAAATTTAATAAATAATAAAACAAATTGTTTTGCCGAATACCTTAATAATAATAATAAATTTTAATAATGGATAGCGATTTATTCCAAGAACTTGTTTATTTAAATATTCTTCGCCTTCAAAGAAGAAAAGTTTTGAGAAGACGTAAACGCCGCTGGTCCGTTCATCCAGCTAATCGGGATAGAAACCCAAATGGTTTCTTCTGGAAGAACTTTTTATAATTAAAAGAAGACGACCAAAAACTATTTCTTTTAACACGGATGAATCGGACAGTGTACAATATTCTTTTAAATATAATTAGTCCGTTTTTAAAAAAACCAAAACAACAAGTTGGCGTCGAGGAACGAGTGGTTATAACATTAATGTAAGTTAAACAATCCTTGAAACATATTCATTTAATTGTATTCTCATATATTTTTTAGGTACCTCGCTTATGGAACACCTTTTGAGGTCATAGCCTCGATGCATAAGTTAGGCAAAACAACAGTGCGGAATATCGTACTTGAAACGTGTGAAATACTTTGGTTACATCTGTCCCCGATATACCTTAGCGAGCCAAGTACCGCACAATATAAAGATATTGCTGCAGATTTTTTAAAACTGTGGAATATACCCAACTGTGTCGGAGCAATTGACGGGAAGCATATAGCTATTGTTCGTCCACAAAATTCAGGCTCGTTATTTTATAACTATAAAAAGTTTTATAGTATAGTTTTAATGGCATCCTGCGACGCTAGGTATACGTTTACCTCTGCCAGCATTGGTAGCTATGGAGGACAAAGTGACGGAGGTACATTAAAAGATTTGCAATATATAGATATTTACTTATTTTTATTTTATTTCAAGGTGTCTTTCAGCAAACTAAATTTGGTAAAGCGCTCTTGGAAAACAAATTGCCACTACCACCAAGAGCTCCATTATGGAATGAATTCTCAACAGATTTTCCACATTTTTTTGTGGCCGACGCAGCGTTTCCGTTGAAGGAAAACTTAATGCGACCTTACCCCGTTGCACAGCTGCCACGAAACAAAGCAATTTTCAATTACCGGTTATCGCGAGCTCGTAGAGTAATCGAAAATAGCTTTGGTATTTTAACCGCTCGATGGCGTGTTCTACGAAAGGTCATAGACTTTAGCCCAAAGAACTGCGAAACAATTGTGTTAACCTGCTTGGTTCTTCACAATTTTGTAATGTTGAATGACCATGATCGTTGGTATTGTCCAGATACATTTGTAGACACAGACACCGCAGACCATGGAATATTGGAGGGAGAATGGCGTGAAGATTTAGAGAGTGTTGGAGGTGCATTACATTCAATAAGTTCAACTCGACGCAATGCATCTTGTATCGCATTCCGTGTAAGGGATTTTTTGGCAGAATATTTTATTAACCAGGGAGCAGTTTCATTTCAAGAAGATCGTATTTAGTGTATATTTATTTTATTTATATTTATATTTATTTATATCGTATTTAATGTGTAAAATTGTAATCCAAGTATGAAGTACTATACTTTTTGTTACGTTAACTTTTTTATGATATTTTATTAAACCATATGTTTACATGACTTAGTAACATATTTTTCCGCGCTTTGTATGTGTGTGGTGAATCTTAGTAACCCTCATTAATTTTATTAAACTTCTAACAAACCAATTGTATTTCATCAAAGAGAATTTCCATTTAATAAACCTAATAATAATTTTTATAACGTTTTACAAATATCGTGTGTTTGCCCCTTTCACATACTGGTTATAATTCCGCACGTAAGTATACCTGTGTCATACGTATACACCATAGATATATCTATAAATATTGTTTTATTTACTGAAAAAGATAGATATATCTATAAATATTGTTTTATTTACTGAAAAAGATGGTAATTATCTGTATTAGGAAGATTACACAGGCATATGGCAAATGAATTCTGTATAGTAAAGTTTATTACGAAAATATATGTATATATTTTATTTACCGACAAAATCATAATTATGACGGTATCTAATTAGTAAATAAAATAAGACATAGGCTGTATAATCAAATAAATGTACATACAAAATAGGATAATTTTTCCCTATCAAAATCACTACCAACATAACTACATAACACATAAAAAATAAAAGACAAAGACACAAAATGAAAGAGTTATAAAAACAAATTGTTTTATTTTTTTTCAAATACATTCTTAAAACTATTTTTGAAAATTAAGGTACATTGTTGTTTCTTACGTATTTTAAACATTTTTACATATTAATTCAATATAAGTATAAAACGTCAAGCGTTTTAAACATTTTAAAAATATTTTTGAAAAATGAGGTACATTGTTGTTTCTTACGTCTAGGTAACAAGCGTTTTAAACATTTTAAAACTATTTTTGAAAAATGAAATACATCGTTGTTTCTTACGTCTAGGTAACAAGCCTTTTAAACATTTTTACATATTAATTCAATATATGTATAAAACATCAAACAAATGATTTAAAAATTAAAAAAAAAATTATTCGGGTTCCGATTTAATAGCAAATAATGAATTTGTTAAAACTTGTATTGCTTTCATTTGTTTTACCTCGTTCATATCGTTCATGATAGAGGTCAACATAACACCGAACGACCTCACCGCCTCGCTGGCTTTGCTCCTCTCTGCACACATGCTTTTGTATAGCTCGCACGCTTCTTTGAAGCAGCCGTCGTCATCGCTGTTTGTTTTCTTTACTCTTTTCCGGATCGGAGTTGAAAACGACAACTCCGAAGGCGACGGTAAATTAGTCTGAGAACATTCAAAACTAATTGGCTCCAACAGCTCCTGCGAAAACATATCATCTAAAATGTTTGTGGTGCAACGATTTCTGTAAAAGGGAAATAAATATTTAATACGTATAAAATATTAAAAAAATATTAACTTACGGTCTGGGCCGTATATATAGTTTTAAAAAGCTCATATTATCGAACAATGGCCAGGTTTCGGCGTTACTCGCCCCACTTCCTGATGGTGCCTCCATTTTCCTTACCACCCTACTGAATTTTTCCCTTAGAGTCAGCCACCTCTTCGAGCACTGCTCTTCTGTAAAATAAACACAACTTAAACTATTAACATCTACACATATATATATACAAAGTATATTACAATCTAATAAATAAATTGTTAATAACAATTACTTACCAGTAGCACCTAGCTCCTTCGCCACGCTTACCCACGCGTCCCTCTTCCGGCTCGGCACTCGGTAGCCTACGCAGGCCTTGTTATATAAAATTTCACGCGCCCGCACTTCTTCTATTAATTTTTCATCATTCATTGTGTTTATTCGGATTATTTATCAAATGGCAAATTAAATATAGAAAATTAAATGAGATTATGAAAATGAAATGATGAAAATGAAATGAAACGTGCTATCAAAAAAGCGCGCGAAATAACTGAGCTGTCACTCTCTGAAATGTCAAAATAAAGGGAGAGAGCAAAGATGCCACTCTCTGAAATGTCAACTTAACTTGAAATTCTAAATTCAACAGACTTTCAAGTCAAGTCATGCGTTCGGTAATCAAATACATGCAAGGCCCATTAAACGGATCTTTTATGTGACAGTTATCAAGTCTCTCTAGGTCAAGTCAAGTATGGGTAACTGGAGCTTTATGCATTAAATTTAAGGTTTTAAGCTGTTTGAAGACAATAAAGTTAATGCTTTTATGATTTAATATATTTGTTTTAATAACTTAAATGAAAAAATGGCCACCAAAATGCATGTTTTATGAAAAAATGGAAAACATTCTCAAAATGTAAGGTTCCAGAGTTCTCACTGGGTATCTTTCATTTCGTGCTCACCTACACAGCCACAATTTCTCTCGTGCCGACCACTGCTTTAAACCAGTGGTCGGCAAACTTATACAATCAAACAATTTATTTTGTGAGAGTGTATGCGTGTTGAGAACTACTCAACTGACTAAAAGTTCTGTTCTACTGGTCCCGGACTTTTTTAGAACTGGGGAAATTTGGACCAATACTGGTTACCTAACCATAATTTTTATAGTGTACGTTAGCTTAACACATACAGTCAATTGTTTTTACTGCGTAGAAATGTGTATGAAAACATTATAAAGCAGTAAACTTTATGTAAATTACATTTTTTGCAAAACAAAAATCGATAGTACTACTTCGAGTTAAACACACAATTATTAATTATATTACAAACAATGAATGAACGAATGAAGTTGGAAAATTAATCGTTGTGTTTTTATGAACTGACTTGCAAAAATAATAAAAAAAAATTAATAATCTACATAGAAATATTATAATATATATAAAAGCATTGCCTTTTGTGTTCATACATGCGTGCGTACAATCCACCATACGTCCTGCTCGCTGTGAAGTCAGCAAGCAAATGACCTGACATCGCGTCTGTGGTGTAAAAATGATTGCAAGTACGTGTGTTTCACACGTACTCTCAGTGTGCGCTCAGAGAGCACTCCGCGGGCAATGGGCTGCCGATCACTGCTTTAAACATCCAAATAATGGTATTATCACTTATCAGTGAAGGACGCGTGCACGTTTTCTATATATACATCATATGTGCATAACAATGCACTTGTAAGTTAGTCAACTTAAAAAAAATCGAAAGCATTGCTCTACAAAAACAACAAGCGTCGGAATACGAATGGGCAGCATCACAAGTCAACATGGCAACCAATCGGCGAAGTCAAATTATCTAGTAAACACAACAAAAATATTTTCATTCAAGAACGCAAGCGCATATTCACTTGGCAAAGTTGCTTCATTCATAAAAGCATGCCATGCCAACAAACGCCTTTTCGCGACGATGACAAAAATCATAAATTGAAGATTTTTCTAATGTTCCCTCCAGAAGGAAAAGTTGCAACGCCCCAAAAACCTAGGGAGAAAAGTGGCAACATAGCCCTTGAGTCGATTTAAAATATTTTTCAGCAAAAATTCTGTGGCTCGCAAAAATTATGTCGATATGTTTGCATGCTCATACATATTTACGGCAAGCCGATTTTCTACCAACAACGCAATGTAGCGTCGCGCAGGCGGCCATCAATTTTTCGACACATCGAGCTTTACAGGGCCGTTTCAAGTGATCCCGCCGTAATAATATTTTCGCTTAATATGTATTGACAAATCTTGAAGTATTAATGATGTATCTACACAATTAAATACATTTTAATATTCTACCAATATATTAAATCATATTTTAAATAATTACTATTGATTTTTGTAAGAAACAAGACATAAAACTTAAAGACATTATATGTTGACTTTTTGAAATGAAAACAAAAAAATCATAGGCTTTGGCCATTGGTTGACCGTGGCAACGAAGATTTTATATGAAGCCATGAGTGCACATTTTTACATATGTACATATATTGAATGTTGACTAATTGACATATGTACACAATTTGAATGATTCTTTGATATTTGTTTACATGCACACATAATTACAAATGCGCGGACGTTTATGATTTTGAGATATTATAGAAATTATTCATGACCAAAGTAATTAAATATATACATATACAGCAGTTTTCCGAAATAACGAACACATTAATCGTCAGGTCTGTCCATTACATCGAATTTTTCGTTAATTCGAGTACTCACTTAGAGGTATGTTTTTCAATAAAAATGAGTTAAATATACGGAAATTGCAGTTTAATATATTGTTTTAGTAATTCTTTGTTAAAAAATTAAAAACCAGCACAAAACATTTCAAATCCAATAAATTCTTCCAAAATGGACCAAATCTGACACTTATTATTTGGTGCTGATAAATAATTTTTAGTTTTTATATATAAAATTCAACATTTTTTCAATTTGCACATTTCTTTTGAATTTTTCAAGTTTTATTTTTAATTCTGGTTAGATGTTATTTGATTTTTTTCTCTTTCTTTATATGTCTTCTTCATGTTGTTCGTTAAACCGAGTCCTTACAAATCACCGATGTTCGTTATTTAAGGTACTCAATGTAACAAGTTTGCTTGTTCGTTATAAGCGGTTTTCGTTAAAACGAATATTCGTTATTTCGGAAAACTACTGTATATTAAATATATTATTTTACATATAGATATATATAACAATGTTAGTTAATTTTATATTTCAAAGGTTTTTATGGAATAAATAATGAGGTAGACATTTATTAAATATGTGTGCATGTCCTTTAATATCAAATATAAACAAAATATCTACAAATTACATACATATATGTATAAATCTATACAAGTCGTTTACGCATTGTATATAAGCGAATCTGTAAGCGTACATTTACTAACATTGAAATTAATACAATTTTTCTCAGTTAACACTGAAAATACTCAAATCTGTTATTTTTGAGCCCTCTGATGTTAAGCTGTGGTGAAACTCGCTTATAGAAACGAGTACCCCTTCGAAAAGCGGACCAGTGTGACAATTGGCACGAACCTTCTCTATATTATACGTTCTCTGCAGCCGGTTTCACGAAACAAATTTAAGTGAAAAATAATTAATTTCAGTTTCACCATTTGACTTAATTTTTATTTAAATGGTCACGCTTTGCCATTTAAATACTGTCATATGTAACTATAGTTACGCTTTTCTATCAGCTGAATTCCCATTTGCTTACCATTATGACAAAGAAATACAATTTATTTGTTTACATAAATCAGCTGTTATTCTTACTAACATCCCTGCCTTTCAATTTTTGGGTGCCTAATGTCAAGTTCTGACTGTCATTCACTTGGGAGTGGCCAGGAACGATTCTTTTACATGTGGCTCAAGCAGCTCACGACTTCCGGTCTTAGACCAAGTATCCTCTGGGTAGCCAACAGACATCCGTTTGGAGGTGAGCTAAAGTGAGAAGGCGAAACCCGCCTATGCGGTTGTGCGTAGGGTTTGGGACCCACCACATAAAAACACCCCCCAATGAAAAAGAAAAAACAGCCTCGGATGAGAGACCCCAATTTTGATGACGACCACTGCAAACGTTTAAAGGACTACGAAATAAGAGCATGCACCTGGAATGTCCGGACCCTTAATTGGGAAGGTGCCTCTGCCCAGCTGGTTGATGTCCTCGTAAGAGTAAAGGCTGACATCACCGCAATCCAAGAAATGCGATGGACGGGACAAGGACGGAAGAAGGTGGGTCCTTGTGACATCTACTACAGCGGCTATATAAAGGAGCGCAAATTCGGTGTGGGATTCGTGGTGGGAGAGAGACTCCGTCATCGAGTCCTGGCATTAACTCCGGTGGATGAACGTCTAGCCACAATCCGCATCAAAGCGAGGTTCTTCAACATATCGCTGATTTGCGCCCACGCCCCGACGGAAGAGAAGGACGAAGTGATCAAAGATACCTTCTATGAGCGCCTAGAACGTACCTATGAGCGCTGCCCCCGCCACGATGTCAAAATCGTGCTTGGCGATTTCAACGCTAGGGTGGGTAAAGAAGGTGTCTTTGGCACAACAGTCGGAAAATTCAGCCTCCATGACGAAACATCACCAAACGGTCTGAGGCTGATCGTCTTCGCCGGGGCCCGAAATATGGTCGTCTGTAGTACTAGATTCCAGCATAAGAAAATCCATCAAGCTACTTGGCTGTCCCCGGATCGAATCACTCGCAACCAGATCGATCATGTTGTGATAGATGGACGACATGTCTCCAGTGTTTTTGATGTGCGTACGCTTCGTGGTCCCAACATCGACTCGGACCACTATCTTGTAGCAGCTAAGATACGCACCCGCCGTATGTAGAAAATCGCACACGTCAACAAACACAAGGAAGGTTCGATATCGAGAAGCTGCAATCACAACCGACAGCCGAACGATTTTCTACTCGACTTGCACTCCTGCTCTCTGAGAGCGCTCATCAACATCTCGGTATAAGGGAGCTGTGGGACGGCATATCAAACTCCTTACGTACAGCTGCAACCGAAACCATTGGTTTTCGGAAAAGTCAAAAAAACAGCTGGTATGATGAGGATTGTCGTCTCGCAGTGGAGAGAAAACAGACTGCCTACCTCGCAATGTTGCGATCGACCGCAACACGAGCGGGATGGGAAAGATACCGAGAGCTGAAGAGGGAAGCGAGACGCATTTGCAGACAAAAAAAGAAAGAGGCCGAAATGCGTGAGTATAAAGAGCTTGACAAGCTGGCCGACAGGGGTAATGCTCGAAAATTTTACGAAAAGATCCGGCGACTAACTGAAGGTTTCAAGACCGGAGCAAACTCCTGTAGGACCCCCAGAGGTGATCTAGTTATTGATGACCAGAGTATACTGAGTTTGTGGAGGGAACACTTCTCCAGCCTGCTGAATGGCAGTGAAAGTACAACACCAGGAGATGGCAAACCCGATTCCCCAATCGACGACGATGGAGCAGATGTTCCATTGCCCGACCGTGAAGAAATTCGAATGGCAATTACCCGCTTGAAGAACAATAAGGCGGCGGGTGCCGATGGATTACCGGCCGAGCTATTCAAATACGGCGGCGAAGAGCTGATAAGGTGCTTGCATCAGCTTCTTTGCAGAATATGGTCGCAAGAAAGCATGCCTGACGATTGGAATCTCAGTGTACTCTGCCCAATACACAAAAAGGGAGACCCCACAATTTGCGCCAATTACCGTGGGATAAGCCTCCTCAACATCGCGTATAAGGTTCTGTCGAGCGTATTGTGTGAAAGACTAAAGCGCACCGTCAACAAACTGATTGGACCTTATCAGTGTGGCTTTAGACCTGGAAAATCAACAACAGACCATCATCATGCGCCAAATTTTGGAGAAGACCCGTGAAAATAGGATCGACACACACCATCTCTTTGTCGACTTTAAAGCTGCTTTCGACAGCACGAAAAGGAGCTGCCTTTATGCCGCGATGTCTGAATTTGGTATCCCCGCAAAACTAATACGGCTGTGTAAGCTGACGGTGAACAACACCAAAAGCTCCGTCAGGATTGGGAAGGACCTCTCCGAGCCGTTCGATTCCAGACGAGGTTTCAGACAAGGTGACTCACTCTCGTGTGATTTCTTTAACCTGATGCTGGAGAAAATAATACGATCTGCAGAGCTAAACAGAGAAGGTACAATATTCTATAAGAGTGTACAGCTACTGGCGTACGCCGATGATATCGATATCATTGGAAACAACAGACGCGCCGTTAGTTCTGCTTTCTCCAGACTGGATAAGGAAGCGAAGCGTATGGGTCTGGTGGTGAACGAGGACAAGACGAAATATCTCCTGTCGTCAAACAAAAAGTCAGCGCATTCGCGTCTTGATTTTAATTGATCAATTAATTTGGCTGTCTAAAACCGCTATTAAAATAAAAATTTATAACTAAAACTTAAATCTAAAAAAATATATCTAGAGCCTAGTTCACTTTTGCTACGTAATTTTGTACCAGTTCACCAATTTCCTTATCCTCTCAATAGCTTCTTCGCGTTCAAAAGCGCGCCGTTTATTCCTCGCTTTGGCAGTTTGGCGCCAATTGGTTATACCAAGTGAAGCCAGGTCCTTCTCCACCTGGTCCTTCCAACGGAGTGGAGGTCTCCCTCTTCCTCGGCCTCCTCCAGCGGGTACTGCATCGAACATATTCAGAGCTGGATAATTTTCGTCTATTCGAACAACATGACATAGCCAGCGTAGCCGCTGTCTCTTTATTCGCTGAACTATGTCTACGTCGTCGAATAACACATCCCTTTATTCCTTATTTTTCTTCTTTCGTCTTCTTCTTCTTATTTTCTCCAGCATCAGGTTAAAGAACTCACACGATAGTGAGTCACCTTCTCTGAAACCTCGTTTGGTATCGAACGGCTCGGAGAGGTCGTTCCCGATCCTGACGAAGCTTTTGGTGGTGGCAACTTCTTTTCGTGTTGTCGCAGCGGCTTTTAAATCGACAAATATATGGTGTATGTCGATCCTCTTTTCACGTGTCTTTTCCAAGATTTGTCGCATTGTGAATATCTGGTCAGTTGTAGATTTTCCAGATCTAAAGCCACACTGATAAGGTTCAATCAGTTTGTTGAGGGTGGGTTTTAGTCTCTCACATAGTACGCTCGATAGAACCTTATGCGCGATGTTGAGGAGGCTTATCCCACGGTAATTGGCGCAGAATCGTCGGGCGTGTTTTATTCCGACCATATTCAAAAAAGAAACTGATGCATGCACCTTATCAGACTTATTTGAATAGCTTGGCCAACACTCCAGCGGGTAATTGCTATTCGATTTTATTTTCTTTCTTCACAGTCGGGTAATGGAACATCAGTTCCATCGTCATCAATTGAGGAATCGGGTTCGCCATCTCCTGGTGTTGTACTTTCACTGCCATTCAGCAGTTCGCAGAAATGTTCCCTCGACAAACTCAGTGTACTCCACTTGGTCACCTCTGGGGGTCCTACAGCAGCACACTGCGGTCTTGAAACCTTCAGTTAGTCGCCGGATCTTTTCGTAGAATTTTCGAGCATTACTCCTGTCGGCCTGCTTGTCACGCTCCTCACGCATTTCGCCCTCTTTCTTTTTTTGTCTACAGTTGCGGCTCGCTTCCCCTTCAGATCCAGTTATCTATCCCATCCCGCACGTGTTGCGGTCGATCGCAACATTGCGAGGTAGGCAGTCTGTTTTATCTGCACTGCGAGACGACAATCCTCATCATACCAGTTTTTTTTTTTTGTTTTTTTTATAACTCCTTTTCGCCAATAGTTTAGGTTGCAGCTGTACGTCCCACAGTTACCTTATACCGAGTTGCTGATGAGTGTTCTCAGAGAGCAGGAGTGCAAGTAGTAGAAAATCGTTCGGCTGTCTGTTGACGTGTGCGCTTTGCTGCACAGAGGCGGGTCCGTATCTTTACTGCTACAAGATAGTGGTCCGGGCCCCGGCCAAGTCGATCAGCCTCAGGCCGTTTGGCGATGTTTCGTCATGGAGGCTGAATTTTCCGACTGATTTAAATATACGAAAATTGCAGTTTAATATATTGTTTTAGTAATTCTTTGTTAAAAAATTAAAAACCAGCACAAAACATTTCAAATCCAATAAATTCTTCCAAAATGGACCAAATCTGACACTTATTATTTGGTGCTGATAAATAATTTTTAGTTTTTATATATAAAATTCAACATTTTTTCAATTTGCACATTTCTTTTGAATTTTTCAAGTTTTATTTTTAATTCTGGTTAGATGTTATTTGATTTTTTTCTCTTTCTTTATATGTCTTCTTCATGTTGTTCGTTAAACCGAGTCCTTACAAATCACCGATGTTCGTTATTTAAGGTACTCAATGTAACAAGTTTGCTTGTTCGTTATAAGCGGTTTTCGTTAAAACGAATATTCGTTATTTCGGAAAACTACTGTATATTAAATATATTATTTTACATATAGATATATATAACAATGTTAGTTTATTTTATATTTCAAAGGTTTTTATGGAATAAATAATGAGGTAGACATTTATTAAATATGTGTGCATGTCCTTTAATATCAAATATAAACAAAATATCTACAAATTACATACATATATGTATAAATCTATACAAGTCGTTTACGCATTGTATATAAGCGAATCTGTAAGCGTACATTTACTAACATTGAAATTAATACAATTTTTCTCAGTTAACACTGAAAATACTCAAATCTGTTATTTTTGAGCCCTCTGATGTTAAGCTGTGGTGAAACTCGCTTATAGAAACGAGTACCCCTTCGAAAAGCGGACCAGTGTGACAATTGGCACGAACCTTCTCTATATTATACGTTCTCTGCAGCCGGTTTCACGAAACAAATTTAAGTGAAAAATAATTAATTTCAGTTTCACCATTTGACTTAATTTTTATTTAAATGGTCACGCTTTGCCATTTAAATACTGTCATATGTAACTATAGTTACGCTTTTCTATCAGCTGAATTCCCATTTGCTTACCATTATGACAAAGAAATACAATTTATTTGTTTACATAAATCAGCTGTTATTCTTACTAACATCCCTGCCTTTCAATTTTTGGGTGCCTAATGTCAAGTTCTGACTGTCATTCACTTGGGAGTGGCCAGGAACGATTCTTTTACATGTGGCTCAAGCAGCTCACGACTTCCGGTCTTAGACCAAGTATCCTCTGGGTAGCCAACAGACATCCGTTTGGAGGTGAGCTAAAGTGAGAAGGCGAAACCCGCCTATGCGGTTGTGCGTAGGGTTTGGGACCCACCACATAAAAACACCCCCCAATGAAAAAGAAAAAACAGCCTCGGATGAGAGACCCCAATTTTGATGACGACCACTGCAAACGTTTAAAGGACTACGAAATAAGAGCATGCACCTGGAATGTCCGGACCCTTAATTGGGAAGGTGCCTCTGCCCAGCTGGTTGATGTCCTCGTAAGAGTAAAGGCTGACATCACCGCAATCCAAGAAATGCGATGGACGGGACAAGGACGGAAGAAGGTGGGTCCTTGTGACATCTACTACAGCGGCTATATAAAGGAGCGCAAATTCGGTGTGGGATTCGTGGTGGGAGAGAGACTCCGTCATCGAGTCCTGGCATTAACTCCGGTGGATGAACGTCTAGCCACAATCCGCATCAAAGCGAGGTTCTTCAACATATCGCTGATTTGCGCCCACGCCCCGACGGAAGAGAAGGACGAAGTGATCAAAGATACCTTCTATGAGCGCCTAGAACGTACCTATGAGCGCTGCCCCCGCCACGATGTCAAAATCGTGCTTGGCGATTTCAACGCTAGGGTGGGTAAAGAAGGTGTCTTTGGCACAACAGTCGGAAAATTCAGCCTCCATGACGAAACATCACCAAACGGTCTGAGGCTGATCGTCTTCGCCGGGGCCCGAAATATGGTCGTCTGTAGTACTAGATTCCAGCATAAGAAAATCCATCAAGCTACTTGGCTGTCCCCGGATCGAATCACTCGCAACCAGATCGATCATGTTGTGATAGATGGACGACATGTCTCCAGTGTTTTTGATGTGCGTACGCTTCGTGGTCCCAACATCGACTCGGACCAATATCTTGTAGCAGCTAAGATACGCACCCGCCGTATGTAGAAAATCGCACACGTCAACAAACACAAGGAAGGTTCGATATCGAGAAGCTGCAATCACAACCGACAGCCGAACGATTTTCTACTCGACTTGCACTCCTGCTCTCTGAGAGCGCTCATCAACATCTCGGTATAAGGGAGCTGTGGGACGGCATATCAAACTCCTTACGTACAGCTGCAACCGAAACCATTGGTTTTCGGAAAAGTCAAAAAAACAGCTGGTATGATGAGGATTGTCGTCTCGCAGTGGAGAGAAAACAGACTGCCTACCTCGCAATGTTGCGATCGACCGCAACACGAGCGGGATGGGAAAGATACCGAGAGCTGAAGAGGGAAGCGAGACGCATTTGCAGACAAAAAAAGAAAGAGGCCGAAATGCGTGAGTATAAAGAGCTTGACAAGCTGGCCGACAGGGGTAATGCTCGAAAATTTTACGAAAAGATCCGGCGACTAACTGAAGGTTTCAAGACCGGAGCAAACTCCTGTAGGACCCCCAGAGGTGATCTAGTTATTGATGACCAGAGTATACTGAGTTTGTGGAGGGAACACTTCTCCAGCCTGCTGAATGGCAGTGAAAGTACAACACCAGGAGATGGCAAACCCGATTCCCCAATCGACGACGATGGAGCAGATGTTCCATTGCCCGACCGTGAAGAAATTCGAATGGCAATTACCCGCTTGAAGAACAATAAGGCGGCGGGTGCCGATGGATTACCGGCCGAGCTATTCAAATACGGCGGCGAAGAGCTGATAAGGTGCTTGCATCAGCTTCTTTGCAGAATATGGTCGCAAGAAAGCATGCCTGACGATTGGAATCTCAGTGTACTCTGCCCAATACACAAAAAGGGAGACCCCACAATTTGCGCCAATTACCGTGGGATAAGCCTCCTCAACATCGCGTATAAGGTTCTGTCGAGCGTATTGTGTGAAAGACTAAAGCGCACCGTCAACAAACTGATTGGACCTTATCAGTGTGGCTTTAGACCTGGAAAATCAACAACAGACCATCATCATGCGCCAAATTTTGGAGAAGACCCGTGAAAATAGGATCGACACACACCATCTCTTTGTCGACTTTAAAGCTGCTTTCGACAGCACGAAAAGGAGCTGCCTTTATGCCGCGATGTCTGAATTTGGTATCCCCGCAAAACTAATACGGCTGTGTAAGCTGACGGTGAACAACACCAAAAGCTCCGTCAGGATTGGGAAGGACCTCTCCGAGCCGTTCGATTCCAGACGAGGTTTCAGACAAGGTGACTCACTCTCGTGTGATTTCTTTAACCTGATGCTGGAGAAAATAATACGATCTGCAGAGCTAAACAGAGAAGGTACAATATTCTATAAGAGTGTACAGCTACTGGCGTACGCCGATGATATCGATATCATTGGAAACAACAGACGCGCCGTTAGTTCTGCTTTCTCCAGACTGGATAAGGAAGCGAAGCGTATGGGTCTGGTGGTGAACGAGGACAAGACGAAATATCTCCTGTCGTCAAACAAAAAGTCAGCGCATTCGCGTCTTGATTTTAATTGATCAATTAATTTGGCTGTCTAAAACCGCTATTAAAATAAAAATTTATAACTAAAACTTAAATCTAAAAAAATATATCTAGAGCCTAGTTCACTTTTGCTACGTAATTTTGTACCAGTTCACCAATTTCCTTATCCTCTCAATAGCTTCTTCGCGTTCAAAAGCGCGCCGTTTATTCCTCGCTTTGGCAGTTTGGCGCCAATTGGTTATACCAAGTGAAGCCAGGTCCTTCTCCACCTGGTCCTTCCAACGGAGTGGAGGTCTCCCTCTTCCTCGGCCTCCTCCAGCGGGTACTGCATCGAACATATTCAGAGCTGGATAATTTTCGTCTATTCGAACAACATGACATAGCCAGCGTAGCCGCTGTCTCTTTATTCGCTGAACTATGTCTACGTCGTCGAATAACACATCCCTTTATTCCTTATTTTTCTTCTTTCGTCTTCTTCTTCTTATTTTCTCCAGCATCAGGTTAAAGAACTCACACGATAGTGAGTCACCTTCTCTGAAACCTCGTTTGGTATCGAACGGCTCGGAGAGGTCGTTCCCGATCCTGACGAAGCTTTTGGTGGTGGCAACTTCTTTTCGTGTTGTCGCAGCGGCTTTTAAATCGACAAATATATGGTGTATGTCGATCCTCTTTTCACGTGTCTTTTCCAAGATTTGTCGCATTGTGAATATCTGGTCAGTTGTAGATTTTCCAGATCTAAAGCCACACTGATAAGGTTCAATCAGTTTGTTGAGGGTGGGTTTTAGTCTCTCACATAGTACGCTCGATAGAACCTTATGCGCGATGTTGAGGAGGCTTATCCCACGGTAATTGGCGCAGAATCGTCGGGCGTGTTTTATTCCGACCATATTCAAAAAAGAAACTGATGCATGCACCTTATCAGACTTATTTGAATAGCTTGGCCAACACTCCAGCGGGTAATTGCTATTCGATTTTATTTTCTTTCTTCACAATCGGGTAATGGAACATCAGTTCCATCGTCATCAATTGAGGAATCGGGTTCGCCATCTCCTGGTGTTGTACTTTCACTGCCATTCAGCAGTTCGCAGAAATGTTCCCTCGACAAACTCAGTGTACTCCACTTGGTCACCTCTGGGGGTCCTACAGCAGCACACTGCGGTCTTGAAACCTTCAGTTAGTCGCCGGATCTTTTCGTAGAATTTTCGAGCATTACTCCTGTCGGCCTGCTTGTCACGCTCCTCACGCATTTCGGCCTCTTTCTTTTTTTGTCTACAGTTGCGGCTCGCTTCCCCTTCAGATCCAGTTATCTATCCCATCCCGCACGTGTTGCGGTCGATCGCAACATTGCGAGGTAGGCAGTCTGTTTTATCTGCACTGCGAGACGACAATCCTCATCATACCAGTTTTTTTTTTTTGTTTTTTTTATAACTCCTTTTCGCCAATAGTTTAGGTTGCAGCTGTACGTCCTACAGTTACCTTATACCGAGTTGCTGATGAGTGTTCTCAGAGAGCAGGAGTGCAAGTAGTAGAAAATCGTTCGGCTGTCTGTTGACGTGTGCGCTTTGCTGCACAGAGGCGGGTCCGTATCTTTACTGCTACAAGATAGTGGTCCGGGCCCCGGCCAAGTCGATCAGCCTCAGGCCGTTTGGCGATGTTTCGTCATGGAGGCTGAATTTTCCGACTGTTGTGCCAAAGACACCTCCTTTACCCACCCTGGCGTTAAAATCGCCAAGCACGATTTTGACATCGTGGCGGGGGCAGCGCTCATAGGTACGTTGTAGTCGCTCATAGAAAGCATCTTTGGTCACATCGTCCTTCTCTTCCGTTGGGGCGTGGGCGCAAATAAGCGATATGTTGAAGAACCTCGCTTTTATGCGGATTGTGGCTAGACGTTCATCCACCGGGGTGAATGCCACGACTCGGCGACGGAGTCTCTCTCCCACCACAAATCCAACACCAAATGTGCGCTCCTTTATATGGCCGCTGTAGTAGATGTCACAAGGACCCACCTTCTTCCGTCCTTGTCCCGTCCATCGAATTACTTGGATTGCGGGGATATCAGTCTTTATTCTTACGAGGACATCAACCAGCTGGGCAGAGGCACCTTCCCAATTAAGGGTCGGGACATTCAGGTGCATGCCCTTAAATCGTAATCCTTAATACCTTTGCAGTGGTCGTCATCAAAATTGGGTCTCTCATCCGAGGCTGTTGTTTCGTTTTCATTGGGGGAGTTTTTTATGTGGTAGGCCACTCTCAGGTGAATGACAGTCAGAAACTTTATTCACTTTCGTGAATTTCTACATATGACTCCATCCTCCAATATCTTCTCTTGCACTAATAATAGCATCAAGCGACCAACGCAGTGCTATATTTTGCTACCTAATTTTAAAATTAAATTTTTTTGATTCGATTTTGTACTTTCTCGAACCTTTTTCATAGTTAGTTCCAAAGGTATGATTTTCATAACAAACTAAAAACTCCGTTCACAATGTTTTATCCTTTTCCGTGGAGTTTTCCTTATTCACGGTACGATCGCATCACTATGCCAAAAATAAACTTAAACTTGCTCAGTTATCGTAATATATCGCATAAATTTATTGTGCAATAGTTCAGACTTGAGAAAAATATCAAACTTATGCTTTAAGCACAATAACTGCGCATTTTTGCACAAACACAATGTGGTATTCGTGGCTTAAATATTACAGTCATTTAATAGCGTTTTTAGACAGAAGCAAATTGATCAATTTAGCGGCCTCTGCTCGACTTGAGCGCTTATTAATATCGATTTACCATACAAAATTAAATCTCCATTTATTTTAAATTGAATTTAAATCGAATTTAAAATCAAATGTAACTCCGACAAAGACGTACGATATACGTCCTTTGTCTGTGATTGGCTGAATTATTTGATAAAATAGCATTAATACTACTAGACGGTAGATGGCGCTGCTGAAAAATAATAATCAGTTGATGAAGTTACCAACTTCTTATGAAAAGCAAAAACAAAAATGCATAATAGCTGATCGTAAATCGAGTAGCCGGCAGTATAAACAGCAAAAAAGGGTTTCTCAAATTAAATTTAAATTGATCAATTTATTTGGCTGTCTAAAAACGCTATTAAATCGAATATTTGATTGATTGACAAATTTTTTCGCGTAAAACTACTTTCTTCATTGGCGGCCTTCAGCCGCGCTTCAAAAAATGACCTTGTTCGAGCCAACACCGGGGGTTATCAAAGAGATGGAAATGGAAAGTTCTGTCGTTTACTCTAAAACTCTATATTGAGTTCGATCACTGGATTGTCAGATAAAAGTCACACTTTAATGGTTATACACTAATCTTTATTTCTAATTTCTTATAACTTAACACTTTATTACTTCTACTCTTCTTCACAACTCTAACTTATAACTTGTTTACACATTATTCTTAGAATTGTCCTTACTCGACAACTCTCTTATTAGAACTGAGTCTTGCTGCCAGTCCGGCAACCCTTATATAGTCGATTGTGAGCGATACATCGGCACTCGAACATTCTGGCAACTACGAATATCGATGTCTAGATACATCTGGAAATTTATCGATTTCGATTGTCAATTCTAGTTTGTTTTGGTGCCATTTTTGTTACAATACTATTGGGTGATTCCTGAATCTGGCACCGCTATTAGCTAGCTGTCAACTCAAAAGTGTAATTGACAGTTCAAGGGTTTTGAAGTGTTTGATTTAAAAGTTACTTTTGTATTTGTGTATTCGTATTAATGATTTGCTCTAACTTTTAGAAAAAAGCGATTATAAATGATTGCAACAATATTTATGGAACCGAACTGCTAATTGATTCTAGTATGGATATCTCGGGATCCCAAAAAAACTCTTCTCAATTTCAGTGCTCACAATCTTCTTTATCAACGGAAGAAGATTTATCATTTTCATCTGCGATTGATAGAGAATTGGATTCACTTGTATTAGGGGATGAGCTTCCTGCGTTTGAAATTAGACTTGTATCACCGCTTGGCAGAACACCTTCGCCAATAGACACCTATCCAGAAGATTTTCGAACACCTCTTCGGCACCCAAAGTTAGATGATGATGGTGAATGCTTAAGCTCCGATTTTGTAACTCTTCAAGAAATCAACTCATTGATAAGTCCGCCTGCTGATGACGAAGAAAGTAAAGCAGTGAGTCGTTGCAATAGCCTAGAAACAATATTTGAAGGCGTATTCTTAAATACACCGCCCAAGAAACGGAATAATGTACGAACCAATCCAATGCGGGGAAATCTTTTTGAGAAAATTGTTGTTAATCGGATGTGCAGTGGAAAGGAAAACAAATTACCAAATGGCGGGACAGTCTGTGAAAATAGTAACCCCAGATGAGCATAATCCTCGCACGTTTAAAATAAATACAAGAATTTCTATAATACAATCCGATATTAAGAATTTAATATATACTTATTTTAAAATAAAATTATTTTAATCCAATACAATAATAATACTCTAAAAGACAAATATTAAAAAAAGATAAAGGTTTAAATTTTTTATATATACGTAGCTGCTTTAAATTAAAATTAAATGGATTTGAGACAATATTATTTAACTTCAGAGTAGCAAACTATTAAATACTTAGCGGTGTACTAATCTAGAAACTTCATTTGTATAAAATATACAGCGAAACAAAATTATGTAAATCCACATACTGTAAGTAGTATCAATTTTTATTTTGCCCAAGATTAAATATTAGTATTATTTAAAATCAATAAAACTGATCTTCATCTTTTATAAATATAATATATATCATCAAAAATCACATTTTTACATAGCACCATTTTTATTTTGCACATGTACATATATATGGGTACTTAATTAAGTTTATTTACTGAATTCTTATTGTAACATAACAATGTGTAAAAAAATATTTATACGTAGTAACATTCTTATTGATAGAATACATATAAATACGTATTAAAAACTTTTAGTTTAAAATATAGAATGATTGCGTCAGGAATTTCTCACACTCTCCCAGGTTACATTAAATGTTTTTGGAGTGTTTTGAAGCGGAAAATATTTTCACTTTCAGTAATCCTGGATTTACTTCGCTCCACCTGTTAACGAAATTCAAATGAAATAATGTACGAGTATCATTTGCTGCTTACCTTAGATTGCGCTCTTTTAAACGGGTTTTAACTTTATTTTTAATTGTGGACACACCGCCCGTACTATGTAGCCCACGGCCAGTTATTATGAATATGTGTTTATAACTTCGAGAGATGGTGCGCAATCCTGTAATATGTCGATCTAAAAATATATCCAAACAGCTGATAGCCTCCAACACATGCAAATAATGCAAGTCCAAAAGTTCTGGGTTATTTTGAGTATATTTGTGAACATCCATAATGCAATTGGCGGCACGATGATTGTACATATCCAATTTCATTTTGTGTAAGTTGGCAATTTGTGAGTAATAAACTGCGACCGCGCTGTAACCCTTTTGAATCGCTTCTTTTGCTTTTTGATAGCATTCAGCTTTTAGCTGACAGTGATGTGCTGCGAGGTTTCGCATTTCTTCAAAATCATGCAAGGCCATTCGTTTTGCTTCCTCCGGCTGCAGAGACACTTTAATAACGCGTTCTTCATTAGCTGCGCTAATGCCACTGTTGTTCTTGTTGTTTTGTTGTTCACTTTTTACCTATAGATGAATAAAAAAATGTAAATATAATGAATATAAAAAGAAAACTAAAATTAACAACGATACCTTTTCTTGCTCTTCTAAGGTACAATCTACCAATTTCTTATGTAATTCTGAAACATGTTGGTCTTCTAAAGGCTGAGTGGTTTTATTAAGTACTTTGACTGTTTCGTCGTAGTTGTTATTATGGGCTGATAAAATTTCAGCCAGAGTTTCTCGTGGAATGTTTGGAAATATTTCGCATAGTTTCATTTGGGTTAGGTGTGAGGCCAAGTCGCTTGGTGTATATTGTTCTTGTATGTTTTGTGTTCTTTGCTTTTCTAGTTCTTGATCATTTTTGTAAATTTGCCAAGCATATTCCATATCTAGTAACTCTTGAATATTTTCAGGCGACTCCTTAACATTTTCATACTTAGGATTTTTTAGTAGGCGGGCAAAATGAGCATCTTCACTCATTATTTTTTGTCTTTGCTCTTCAAGCTGATTATACGCTGATTCTATCCAAAGCATGTAAAGTTCCTTAGCTAGTGTGCGGGGCATGAATACATTTGAAACTGGATTATCGGGTAGCTTTTCCACTAGTGACGTCATTTCAGCTTGGAATATTTGCCTCAATTGTTTCACCAAATCTTCTCCTAGATTGACTTCAATTATTTCATTTGTTTCGGAATTAAACTCATCGTCATCTACAGACTCGCCTTCGATTGGGGGTTCCGTCTGAACTTCAGTGCTTGCATAGTATTTTTGTGGAGGATTTCGGTATTTTTCCCGCATTTCACGCAGTTTTCGAACATGAGGCGAAAATTGTTCTCCGTTAAGTACAAAACGATTTGCTAATATTTCGGATATTTCTTGCATTTCAGGATTTAACCGTTGATTTGTACGCGTAGCCCGCGTTCGTTGTCTTTGTGGTTTTGATCCTGTTCCCAAGGAAGGTGGTGTAGGTATTGGTGTTATCGCTTCAGTGCTATTATTTGGCATTAACGTGCAATTACATCTGAAATCATCTGCTATATCAGGTACATGCTGCGTATCACGACTGCTGGGTGGAGTCAAAAGTTCGTCCTCTCTTAAAAGAAGATCAACGGTCCAGTCTATATCGCCTCCACATTTTACAAACAAATCCCAAAGGCTAGCCAACTCTTTATTCGGATATATTTGCCGTAAAGATGCAAATTCTTTATTTTCATTTCGACAGCCGATACTATGACGTTCGAATATTGGCGATTGCTTTAAATCATCATCTTCCTGCACTTTGTCACTTTGAGGTTTGTTAGAGTCGTAAACGCCTTCGCGTAGTAAGTCTAAAAGAGATTTTTCTTGGCATCCCTTATCTTTGGTTGTTTCATGATTCACATACATATTTGGTTCTGTATTCCAAAATTTGTTTATTTCTTGTTCATGAGGCTGCCAAGCGACTGCTTCATTAGTATTGACTACGTTGATTTCATTTGTTTTTTCATTTTCTGTTTGAGGTTTTAATTCAAATGTAGAGTTTTTCTTTTTGGGTTTGTCCCTTTGTTGTTTTGGAGCGTTTACTTCGATAGATTGCGAGGTATTTTCCGAAACAGTTGATGAAACTGTATTGATGTCGTCTTGCGAATGACTTTTTTCAGGTTTATATATTTGAAATACTTCATCTGTTTCGACATCTTTTTGTGTAAGCGTTACTGGCGGCATTGACCGCATTTGTGGCAATGAAACTCTGTATTTTGTCGTCTTTAACATCTGCAAAGTAAAAATATATCTGCAATTAGTTCAAATTTTAACTTTTACTTTTGGGCATGTACATATATATATATATCTGTTCCAAGAAGTTTTGTGAGTTCTTTTTTATCATTAAATGTAGATTGTTATACTCGTTGTAGCTTTTTTTAATATTTTTTAATGTTATTCAATCATTAAAAAAAAAGAAATAATAATCATTCAGCATTTTAGCATTTAGCTTCGCAGTTACGTGTGTCCAAATTTAACAGAAATTGTATTTGTTTACTGTAGTTTCAGATTATTCGCCACTTACATACATAAATATTTATAATATCAAATCTGTTTAGCTTCTGCATTTATAAGTACATATACATATATATATATATATATATATATTTATACAGTGAAACTTCTCAATATCAATATCTATATCAATAGATATATAAATACATTTATTTCTATATTAAAAATTAATTATAAATATATTACTTATATATACATATATATAGATGGCCGGGCCACGCATTGCTGTGAATAAGGTTATCTATTTGATAAAGTGAAATTATTTAGTAACTAATTATTTAACTACTTTCAAAGTTTTCCGTCAGCTTTAGTTTGCGATAAATATACAAAACTCACTTTTCTCGCCAATTTATCAAACTATTAATTCCGTACCTAGATCATGTGTTCCTAATTTTATAACTTCAATTACATTTTTATTATATCCCTTTTTGTTTAACTACTATTTTTTAGTCGTTGCAGAAGTCCAATTTTTGCAATCAAGAGTACCAACCTTCTCATCGTATCAATGTTTAAGTTTGAGCTAAGTTATATAAGGATATCAAACATATCAAATTATCGCTTGACCAAATGGCCGATCGGATAGACGGATGTTGAGCTGTAACCACGTCCACTTACATAAACATGTGTAAAACCTAATGTCCTTCTCTGCTGCGAATATCTGTTGCAAGTCTTATTTATGTTTAACTTATATATTTTTTATTTTTTGCATTTGTCAGGGTTTGGCTATCTACAATACAATCTCATATTGCTAATTGTAACGTGTACGAAGTTTTATTAAGACATCTAGATTTCAAATCAATGTATCGCTTTTTAGAATGGCCGAATGGGCAGTCGGATGGACATTGCGATTAAAATTTTAAATATAAACAATCCTATCTTTTAAGTTAGACCAAAAGCAAAATTTCATTAAAATCGGTTCAGTAGTTACATATATATTCTCACCTTCAATAAATCATTCACTGTGCCTTTCTCAAAGTTATTTAGCATTATCTTTATTTTTTCAGTAGGAACCCCATGGCCATTTTTAACAGTCAGTTTGGCCGCTGAGTAACGCCAAGATGTTCTAGGTTCAAAAATCTCAATAATATATCCATTTTGTACAGCAGTTTGTACGTATGGCATCATTTCCCATAGCTTTATGTTTGTGTTATCTACAAAAATTGGACTCCAACCAGACTTAGCACGTTCAGCCACTTGTCGTTGATTAAATTCATGAGCTTTATCTAAAAGGGCTGGTTGATATTTATATACACCAGAAGAATTGTAAAAGAAGTTATCGGAACTAAAAATGAAATCATTTAAAGTATACTGATCGTTCATTGACACATAACGTTCTACAAAGCTCTTCGCCAAGTAGGTTTTGCCACTTCCAGGTGCGCCTCTCATAAGCACCATAACTTTTGAGCAATCTGTTATCAATTTAGCAATACGTAGTTCTACGAAATTAGATGTGTTGTTTTGAGTTTTACTCGTATTCATCGTATAATTATTATATTGTCGTTTCGGACCCGTATCTTTATTGGCTAAAAACATGTTTTGCTTTGGAACTGCCCCACTACGAAGTTTTCTTTGGTTTTCATTGTTGTTGTTGCTATTTGCCTTTATCAAGAAGTCGACACATAGATCAACTGCAAAATTAATATTTCAGTAATATTAGCAACATTTAATTTTTATTTAAATTACCATCCCAAGCTTGTGATTCACAAATTCTTCGCATTTGAGGGCTCGGAGAACAATTAAATATATCTCCCAATTGCTTCATTACATTTTGTTTTTCTTCTTCTGTTAATTGCGCATTTTTTGATACAAGCCCCGAGTTTGGCATTTTTATCAACTATTTCCTCCAGAATTCCCGCTATAACTACGATAATAATACATGCATTTGCAAATGAGACACAAATAAATGTTGGCAGAAAATGGTTACAAAATCAAATATTAAAAACAATAACAGTATTGCCATACCGTTAGAAGTTCTCTAAAGTTTTTAATTTGTGATTTGTTGTAGACGAAATATATTTCATTAAAAGGGCCCCTACACCACACAAAAGCATTGCGCAAAACGAGACTTGTGCAAATCAATATTGTGCGAATTACTATACAACAAAACTGCTCAATAATTATTTTGAAGTAGCGGACCTAGCATTAATATGTGGTTTTTCAACTTCTACCTTTAGTTAGTTTGAAAAGTTTGATTTTCATAACAAACTAATGCCTCCGTCCACAATGTTTTATCCTTTTCTGGGGTATATTTCATTTCATATATTGCGATATTTTCGCCATACATCGCGCAAATTCGTTGTGCATTAATTCAGACTTGAGTAAAATATCAAATTGATTTTGTTTTTAGCACAATAATTTGCAATTTTGAACTTGTGTGGTGTAGGGGCCCTATAATGAAATAAAAATCTAAAACTCAAATTTGCAACTTAACCAACTTTGTAACCATCAGCATAGAATATATCCAAGTCTTCATATTGTATTACACTGTGTGAACTCGTATTAATGGCTGAGAAATAAAAGAGTGGCAATGGCAATTGTTACTGTCATAATTATTTTCTACTTTTCCTTTTTAATATTCTCACTACTCCAGCAAAGTGATATTAAGAAAATTGAATTGTAATATTTATAAGTATACTTAATATGTTTTGTGTTTTTAAATCCAACAATTTATTGTATATAATTTACCAGTAAGTTATATTATATGGAGTAGTAAATGTTAAATTGATATCAATTTAACTTTCAATTTGTGTGAACAGATAGAGGTAATCATGTATTTCACTGTCGGTTGGCCAAGAGTGCTTAGTGTGGAATTCCCAGGGGAGAAATCATCTATTAATCACATTTGCTGTGATGCTGTTAAGATATTAGTAGCTGCAATTGGTGATAATTTTATTGGTATTTGGTATGCAAATCCATTAATTCCAATTTCGTTCTATCGCCGAGATGATGACTCTATTGCTCAATTGGGGACAAATAAAGTAATTATATGGAAGCCGGATTCACGACAATTAGCAATACTTACAAGTTTGGGAGTTCTTATCTTATATCACATAGAATTTGATGCCGATGGAAGTGGGATTTTAACACAAATAGATCCTCCAACAGCAAGTTTGCGAAGAGACTCAGCAGAACTTTTTATAAAAGAAAATGTACCTAAATTGAATATACGTGAGCATTGCTCTATTAAATTAGAATCGGCCATCACCACCATATGTTGCATAAGTCTTTCAGAATTACTTTTTGCAACAGATCAGTGTGACCTTGTACGGGTTCAGTGGACGGATTTGGACGCGGAAGTAGTAGGTGAAACTGGAGAAAAATCTTTAGCGCTCCATGCTTCTATAAACTTACGCAATATCCCATTTTATGTCAATCGAAACTGCAATTTAAAAAGCATTCCCCCTCTAGGGGATAGTTCGTATGTAGCAGCGTTGGAGTATTCGCCATTTGTTGGAGGATGTGCTGCAGTTTTCAGCGATAATCGCGCAGCATTTTTAATTGCCATGCATTTGCGTTTTGAACCACAAAATATGCATGCATTTTGGGTCCCGGATGTTGAAGACGCAACTGTTTGCAGCGTCAATCACAAATTCCGATTATTGGCCTATGGCCGGAAAAATTCCGATGTGTCAGTATATGCTATTGAAGATACGACCGGTGGCCTGGAATTTTCACATAGATTATCTGTGAATTCGAGTGTGATAGCAGGTTCATTGGGTAGTGTGTGCGAATTAAAGTGGAGCCCGGATGGTTGTGTGCTTATCGTTGCTTGGGAGAAAGGTGGAATTTCATTATGGAGTACATTTGGATCTTTACTTATGTCATCTTTGAATTGGGATTTTGGATTACATGTGGATTTGCAACATCATAATCCCTTGCGAGTTGGTAAGCTAGAATGGTCCACAGAAGGATATCACCTTTTCATGACATGCGAGAAAAAAATGGAGCACTGTGATGAAAACGCTAAAAGTTTTTATGAAGTTTTGCAATTAAATTTTGTTAAAAGTACAATGTCAATGAATCCTTGTATGGCGTCACATTCGCATGTTTTATTACAAGGTAAGGCTATAATGTTACCAATTATTATATAATATACGTAATGATACCTTTCTTTTTCAGGGGATGACACATTGTATATTAATCAAGGAGATAATCTGGAAAAAATTTATTTTGGCTCCAAATTTACTTTTCCCAATAACAGCACAGAACCAACAAAAGTAGATTGCAATCAAGATGATAGCATAGAAATGAAGAAGTCTATTGATATATCCAGCATTCTTTCAGAAAGCAAATTATGGAATGTAATTCAGCTGCCTTTAACATATGCAGCCAGTAATTGGCCAATCCGATATTCTGCAATTAATACTGAGGGTACTCATTTAGCAGTTGCCGGAAGAACGGGACTAGCCCATTACTCTATGCTGACGAAAAAGTGGAAATTGTTTGGCAATGAATCGCAAGAAAAAGATTTTGTTGTATCTGGTGGTTTGCTTTGGTGGAAAGGTTTTATTGTAATGGGATGTTATTCTTTGTTGGATCGTACTGATGAGATTCGTTGCTATCCCGAGGAATGCAAACTCGATAATCAATATGGTAATAAAATTCAGGTTCGCGCTCCAGTTATTTCCATGAATATGTTTCGAGACCAGCTAATTGCATTAACAGCCGATGGCATCGTTAGTCTATTCGAGTTGAAAAAATTCGATGCTTATTCCTTAAGCGTCCATTGTGCCTATGAAGTTGATGTGAAAAGCATTTGCATACACCCTGCTTGCATTGTATCTTTGACTATTACAAATCTGCGAAATGATTTAACTATGAAGACATCGGCTGTTTCAAGCGATGCAGCGGAGACTATTATTGTGAATGTATGTGGGCGAATATTAATGATTCAACGTGACTCGCGCAATAGTGTCATTAATTCGTTAATGGCTTCGTGCCTGGCATCGTGTGTAGAATGTTTTTGGCTTTCTAATGCATTGGAAAAAAGTCCTATGCAAGACTGTTTGTGGTTGTTCTCTGGAGCACATGGAATGAGGGTATGGCTTCCTATTTTACCACCTCTAAATGAGAAAATACATGAGCCGCCCCAGCGATTACATACGTTCATGTCAAAGCGAATAATGTTATCATTTCCCCTAAAGTTGTATCCATTGGTGATTTTGTTTGACAATGTCATTGTATTAGGTGTAGAAAATGAAACCACATTGTTCACTAATGAGGCGAGCTCTCATTTCTCATTGCCCTTCAGTTTGTTGGAAAGAAAATCACAAGTTTATTTGCATAAAATACTCCGTCAGCTGATTAAAAGAAATCTTGGATATAGTGCTTGGGAAATAGCAAAATCATGTCGGTCGTTGCCTTATTTTCCTCATTCTTTGGAGTTATTACTTCATGAAGTGCTCGAAGAAGAAGCTCTGACTAAAGATCCTATTCCAGATGCATTGCTGCCAAGCATTCTTGATTTTATTCGAGAATTTCCCGTATACCTCCAAACAATAGTACAATGTGCACGAAAAACAGAAATAGCGCTGTGGCCATATTTATTTTCTATGGCTGGAAAACCGAAAGATCTATTTCAACAATGTTTGCAATCGGAGGAATTGGAAACAGCGGCAAGTTTTTTAATTATACTTCAAAATTTGGAACCTTCTATTATTAGCAAGCAGTATGCCACCCTGTTGCTGGACATCGCCATACAAAATCACAAATGGGAACTTGCGAAAGATTTAATACGCTTTCTTAAAGCCATCGACCCTAATGAAATAGATTCTCCTCGTTCTTCAATGGTTGTAAATATGAAGATTGCGCCTCCCTCGCAATCTCAATCTCAAGTTAATCAAAATGCCGAAGTTTTCAATATGATTTTGGGGCCAATAGCACGGGAACGCAGTTTTTCGACAACCGTTACTTCAAATTTACCTAAAGAGAAAAAAGATAAACAAACGTCATTAACGAATCCATCAAGTTCAAATGGGAC
Source organism: Zeugodacus cucurbitae (assembly GCF_028554725.1). Taxonomy (NCBI): domain Eukaryota; kingdom Metazoa; phylum Arthropoda; class Insecta; order Diptera; family Tephritidae; genus Zeugodacus; species Zeugodacus cucurbitae. The sequence continues at coordinate 27,918,455 of NC_071669.1, forward strand.
GTCTTTAACAGCAATTCCAAATGAGACGACAACGTCATCGGTTCCAAATACTGGTACCTCGACAGTAGTTCGACGAAAAATTGAGAGAAGTAATTCAACAAAGGATCGTAAAGAAATATTTTGCATTGAAACTATTCTCCAAAGTCATGCTCGTAAACTATTGCAAAAACATAAGCTGATTGAGTTAGGTTACATGAGTGCCTTCCTCGATTTTCATTTAGTATCATGGCTTTCACAAGAATCAGATCGGTCCGCACGTCTTGATGACTACGTGGAAACACTCAACTGTTTGCATGAAGAACTAAAATTGCCACCTGCCCTTTTGCATCCAACAACAGAAGAATCTGAGTTGTCGTTAACTACGGATTATAAACAAATCAAAAAGCAATTTGACGATAATCAACATTCCTTTTTGTTGCATCCATCCAGTCAAACTTCTGAGTCGGGTTATTTCAGCTTGGCTCTAATGGATACACCAACAAGTATGAACAATGGAAACGTAATACCAAGCAATATAACGGCTATTAAGGAGAATGAAGAACTGAGATATATGAATACTCAGATAACTGACTATATTAAATCACGTTCAAATTCCCAAGCCTCTTTCGATAATTGCCGTTACCGTCCATCTATTATTACGCACGACGCGATACCAAGCGTGTATTCGTTACATTTTGATAATGCGATTATAAGCGAGAATAGTTTGACAATAATGCCGGAAAAACTGAGTATAAAAATCCGTTATTTGCTTCAATTGTTTATTGAAGCGAATTGTACAGACTACGCATTAGTTTTGTCCATTTTGCTCCAAGATGCCGCCTCTATTGGTAGAATCATCAATGTCATGATTCGTTCGGAATCGCTTTTAACTTGCCAACGAATAGATGGAGCGCTTAAACGCTTAACCCAGTGGTCCTTCGATAGAGAATGCCTCTACCGCCCATTTATGATATCGCTTCAACCTCATATATATCACCTAGATCAGTATATTAGCTCGGTTACCAGCAAATTTCCTATGCACCACAACATTGAAGAAGGAGACTTATCTCTAGGAGTTCTACCAGATAATACACTGGAAAACTCTAATAATATTGCTCAATCAAATCATATCACAAATATTAATCCAAAATGGGGATTAGACAACCTTCCTTCTGAAAATTCCTCTAACGATTTAACTGACACATCAAATAACGTTAATAATAATTTGAGAGGGTCGTCGAAAGGTCAAACGAGTCGCAGTGAAGCAGGTGCATGCCGAATGATGTAATTAAATAAACTATTCCAAAATATTGTCAATTACATACAGATGATTTGTACATATATTCATACGATTTTAAAGTACATGTAATTTGCTCGCATATGTTTAAAGTCTACATTCAAAGCAATCTTAGGATAATTTAACACAAAGAAAAAACTAAATAAATGGTAGTTGTTAAAGGTTAGATCATTTTTATTAAGAAAATCTTAATTGAATATAGTTTTTAATGCAAATTTTTAAGTAATATAATAAATAAAATATCTGTTTATACTCCAATAAAATACTATATGCAAGTTTTTGTAATATTGTAATGTTTTGCCCAACAGAGTCAGAACAATTCTTAACTTTCAAAAACGCAAAAAAGAAATTGATGTTTCGGGTTGTGGCCAAACATATTTATTTCTATTATGAATAGGTGCATGTAGGTATGGCGATTGATCTCGCTACCCATAAAACAACATGACTACTACCAATGTAATATTAACTTGTTTATTATAAACAAGTAAGGCTGGACTAAGTTTGGGTGTAACCGAACATTTTATACTCTCTTTGCACTATACTCAGGAACTTGTTTTATTAAGATAACACTAAATTTTACCCATGTATTCAGCATAAATTGCACTAGAATAAAAAAAACATTACACATAATATACGGGGAAGAAGATGGAGTACAGAATTAACCTATTCGCCCATTTCCACATTAAAGCCTAAGGATGTCAATAAAATATTACGTACTAAATGAAGATGTGGTTTTTGATCCATTAATATCATATGTGCCAAAAAGAGTCGATTTATATTTCATTTTGTCAAAAGGAGCTCTTTTTGGTAATAGGAGCATTTAAACAGATTTTTTTGAATGAACTTCCAGTTGATACATTAACAAATATCAAGGGATGTGTTGAAGAACATCCACCGACAAGCATGGCAGCCGTGGTTACCTCAAGAGCAATAAAATGACCACGAGTATTAAAACTTCATTACACTGCTTATACTGGTTCTTTAAATTAGGTATGGAAGTTTCTCTGATTTACGGGGCATCTCGAAAGGCAAATATTTATATCATATAAACTGTCAAATCGATTGCTATGGCCGTTGTTAGAAGTTTTAGGTGGGCATTTGATAGCTGATATGTAAGTTATCTCAAGTAGCTCATCCACAGATGGAGAACTCATGCGTGGCTTGAGTGAACAAAATCTCTCCAGCCACTGCGTTGGTCGCTCGATACTATAAATGGTGCAACAGAAGATATTGAGAGGATTCGTTATCTCACGTCAGCCACTGCATTGGTCGCCTGATACCAGGGATAAAGGGATGTCCAATTTATTCCAGTGTGAGAGCGCTATTACCAGATTAGACAAAATACTAATTTTTGGGCATTTAAATTAAAATACCCAACATTTATTACGGCTAATAATTATTTTATACTTAACGATTAATATAAAAATAACTATTTAAATCTCGGTTAGCGATATTATGGTATATTAAAACAACCGGTTTTCGAACTTTCAGATAAATAAAGTAAATTAATACGTATCAACTGGCAATTAATACATTCTTTTATTATTTTCCATGGAAAATTAAAATTCCCCTGCAGCGGATCACAAAACATTTCTTCAAACGTATATATGTGATTGGCGTTGCAACCGTTTAGCCGGTTATAGCCGAATCGACGATAGTGCGCCACCTCTCTCTCTCCTTCGCAGTTCGGCGCCAGTTGGAGATCCCAAGTGTAACCAGGTCGCTCTCCACCTGGTTCCTCCAACGGAGTGGAGGCCTTCCCCTTCCTCGGCTTCCTCCGGCGGGTACTGCATCGAACACTTTCAGGGCTGGAGTGTTTTCGTCCATTCGGACAACATGACCTAGCCAGCGTAGCCGCTGTCTTTTTATTCGCTGAACTATGTCAATGTCGTCGTATAACTCGTACAGCTCATCGTTCCATCGTCTGCGGTATTCGCCGTTGCCAATGTTCCGAGGACCATAAATCTTGCGCAAAATTTTCCTCTCGAAAACTCCTAGTGTCGTCTCATCTGATGTTGACATCGTCCAAGCTTCTGCACCGTAGAGCAGGACGGGAATGATAAGCGACTTGTAGAGCTTGATTTTGGTTCGTCGAGAGAGGACTTTACTGTTCAATTGCCTACTCAGTCCAAAGTAGCACCTGTTGGCAAGAGTTATTCTGCGCTGGACTTCGAGGCTGACATTGTTCGTGTTGTTGATGCTGGTTCCCAGGTATACGAAATTATCTACGACCTCGAAGTTATGACGGTCAACAGTGACGTGGGAGCCAAGACGCGAATGCGCCGACTGTTTGTTTGATGACAGGAGATATTTCGTCTTGTCCTCATTCACCTCCAGATCCATTCGCTTCGCCTCCTTATCCATGCGGGAAAAAGCAGAACAAACGGTGCGGTTGTTGCTTCCGATGATATCAATATCATCGGCGTACGCCAGGAGCTGTACACTCTTGTAGAAGATTGTACCTTCTCGGTTTAGCTCTGCAGCTCTTATAATTTTTTCCAGCATCAGGTTAAAGAAGTCGCACGATAGTGAGTCACCTTGTCTGAAACCTCGTTTGGTATCGAACGGCTCGGAGAGGTCCTTCCCAATCATGACGGAGCTTTTGGTGTTGCTCAACGTCAATTTACACAGCCGTATTAGTTTTGCGGTGATACCAAATTCAGACATCGCGGCGTAAAGGCAACTCCTTTTCGTGCTGTCGAAAGCAGCTTTAAAATCGACAAAAAGGTGGTGTGTGTCGATCCTCTTTTCACGGGTCTTCTCCAAAATTTGGCGCATGGTGAATATCTGGTCAGTTGTCGATTTTCCAGGTCTAAAGCCACACTGATAAGGTCCAATTAGTTTGTTGACGGTGGGCTTTAGTCTTTCACACAATACGCTCGACAGAACCTTGTATGTGATATTTAGGAGGCTGATCCCACGGTAATTGGCGCAGATTGTGGGATCTCCCTTTTTATGGATTGGGCAGAGCACACTGAGATTCCAATCGTCAGGCATGCTTTCTTCCGACCATATTCTGCAAAGAAGCTGATGCATGCACCTTATCAGTTCTTCGCCGCCGTATTTGAATAGTTCTGCCGGTAATCTATCGGCCCCCGCTGCTTTGTTGTTCTTCAAGCGGTTAATTGCTATTCGAATTTCTTCATGGTCGGGTAATGGAACATCTGTTCCATCGTCATCGATTGGGGGATCGGGTTCGCCATCTCCTGGTGTTGTACTCTCACTGCCATTCAGCAGGTCGGAGAAGTGTTCCCTCCATAATCCCAGTATGCCCTGGACATCGGTTACCAGATTACCACCTTGGTCTCTACATGAGGATGCTCCGGTCTTGAAACCTTCGTTAAGTCGCTTCATTTTTTCATAAAATTTCTGTCTGCCAGCTTCTCAAGCTCTTCGTACTCACGCATTTCGGCCTCTTTCTTTTTTTGTCTGCAAATGCGTCTCGCTTCCCTCTTCAGCTCTCGGTATCTATCCCATCCCGCACGTGTTGTGGTCGTTTGCAACGTTGCGAGGTAGGCAGTCTGTTTTCTCTCCGCTGCGAGACGGCACTCCTCATCGTACCAGCTTGTTTTTTGTCGTTGCCGAAAACCAATTGTTTCGGCTGCAGCGGTACGCAGTGAGTTTGAGATGCCGTTCCACAGTTCCCTTATACCGAGATGCTGATGAGTGCTCTCAGAGAGCAGGAGTGCAAGTCGAGTAGAGTATTTCGTGGCTGTCTGGTGTGATTGCAGCTTTTTGACGTCGAACCTTCCTTGTGTTTGTTGACGGGCATTCTTTGCTGCACAGAGGCGGGTGCGTATCTTCGCTGCGACCAGATAATGGTCCGAGTCTATATTTGGTCCTCGGAGCGTACGCACGTCTAAAACACAGGAGACATGTCTTCCGTCTATCACAACGTGATCGATTTGGTTCCGCGTGTTTCGATCAGGAGACAGCCAAGTAGCTTGATGTATTTTCTTATGCTGGAATCTGGTACTACAAACGACCATATTTCGGGCCCCAGCGAAGTCGATCAGCCTCAGGCCGTTTGGCGATGTTTCGTCATGGAGGCTGAATTTTCCGACTGTTGTGCCAAAGACACCTTCTTTACCCACCCTGGCGTTAAAATCGCCAAGCACGACTTTTACATCGTGGCGGGGGCAGCGCTCATAGGTGCGTTCTAGGCGCTCATAGAAAGCATCTTTGGTCACATCGTCCTTCTCTTCCGTTGGGGCGTGGGCGCAAATCAGCGATATGTTGAAGAACCTCGCTTTGATGCGGATTGTGGCAAGACGTTCATCCACCCGGGTGAATGCCAGGACTCTGCGACGGAGTCTCTCTCCCACCACAAATCCAACACCAAATTTGCGCTCCTTTATATGGCCGCTGTAGTAGATGTCACAAGGACCCACCTTCTTCCGTCCTTGTCCCGTCCATCGCACTTCTTGGATGGCGGTGATGTCAGCCTTGAGTCGTATGAGGACATCAACCAGCTGGGCAGAGGCACCTTCCCAATTAAGGGTCCGGACATTCCAGGTGCATGCCCTTATATCATAATCCTTAAAACGTTTGCAGGGGTCGTCATCAAAAGGGGGGTGTCTCATCCGAGGCTTTCGTAGATTTTTCATTGGTACTTCGTTTTTATGTGGTGGGTCCCAAGCCCTACGCACAACCGCATAAGCGGGCTTCGCCTTCTCACTTTAGCTCGCCTTCAATCGGATGTCTGTTGGCTAACCAGAGGATACTTGGTCTAAAACCGGAAGTCGTGAGCTGCTTGAACCATGTGGAGAAGAATCGTTTCTTTTCATTTCTTCAAATATGTACCTTAAAATTTCGCGTTTCCATTTATATTTATTGTTTTAAGTTCTTATAAGTGATCGTGCACGGCGGTTATAAATGTCTCCATCGCATTATTTGTTTGGCAACATTTCAATCTGGCCGTCCCTCTTTTCCAATTGTGAAACGTCAATCCCTAAGTGAAACAATGCAAAGTCACGTAGGCTCTAGAATCTAGAGTGTAGATATACTTTTATTTAGATTTAAGTTTTAGTTATAAATTGTAGCTCATAAGGTGCAGCAGTAGCTCACCAAATTATAATAAAATAAACAATACAAAATAACCTGTGTTGTTTAGTATTATTTAACTAACGCCCAACAAGAAGAATTGGAACCCAACAAAAACGGATTGGAACATAATTACTATAAATAAATAAAGAAGCATGTAAATAGAGTGCTTATTCGACAAAAAAAATCGAAATAAATAAAAAAAAAAGTTTTGCTTTCAATTAATTTTAATAATTAATTTTCATAAAATATTAAAAATAAATATTCTAGTGACAGTGAATTAGAGTGTCCAAATTGACCTTATAAAAATGTCGCTCAGAGAATCTGAAATAAGAGCGCTTGTCGAGCTTGCCGTTAACACTGCGCTTGCAAATCAAGCTCACATTTTCGAAAAAAAGAAAAAAGCTATAGAAAATAAATTTGTATCATTAACGGTACCCGAGGAAGTATTTAAAGATGCTGAAATAGTACAAGGAATACGTTGCGATGAAACATTAGACATGGTAATGTCACTACCTGACTTCGAATGGAAGCAAGAGACATATGTATCGTGGCGCTAAGCTGCCCATATGGGCTATTAAAGTTTTGAGACTTATGTGGGGAGTTCTAAACACTACCAGGCATTAGGCATTATTAGAAATAAAATAAGGGGATCCGATGATGTGATGCTGTCCTCATACGATACACCACTTAATTTTAAAGCAATAATTAATAGACTAGACTATAGATACGCTGACAAGCGTCTCTTTATCTTATAGAACAAGAGTTATCGACTCTGTGTCAAGGAAACTTGTCAATAATGCAGTTCTATGAGGAAGTCGAGCGTAAGTTAGCGCTCCTTTTTAATAAAAATATAATGACATACGAAAGCACCTTAGCTGCTTCTCTTAACGAGAAATACAGAACAGATGCACTGAGGATCTTTATTTCAGGTACGAAAAAACCCTTAAATGACATTCTTTTTGCGGCACGAGGAATTAAAATATCAAAGTACAGCCGAATTAGAGGCGAATGATATTAGAGATGAAACTTCTCAATATGATGAAATAAATTTTTTAGAAACCATTAAACCGTTAGTAGAACTAAAAAACGTCACAACAGAAAACGATTATGTTAAAGCATCAAGAGAAGAAGAACGCTCCTCAGTAAAATATGAAGTTGCAAATGAAATGTTTGAAACAACGGAAATAAAGGAAGAATTGATTTACAAATATATAGTTGAAGAAGAATCTTCGGCAGAAATTGATGAATCAAAGACTAAGGAAATATCAACCGAATTAGCTAAAACCACAGAAGAAGGCGAGGATGATGATAACACACAAACCATAATATGTCCTCTAAAAACAATCGTAGAAACATACCCAGGAAATGACGATCATGTTCGAATTGTGATGTTGAAGCCTTGCAACAACAGATACACTTCACAAGGAAATAGAACAGCACTAAAGAAACATTTTGAGAAGACAAATAGTTACTCAAACTCAATTGAAAAAATATATGTAATATCAACCATATGGGAATTATTGATTCCATGGCAGTCAACATTAGATGAAACCTGCGAATTCGCGAATAACCTGCATTAATCAATACCGCTAATACAGATTATAAATTAGATTACTCATCGATGCCAATATTCTGTCAGGAGTTTCAGGAAGCTGCAATTGAAATCGACTTGGGAACAGCGGTTCTAATAAAAAGGAGAGAAGTCCTTAAGGACAGATAAGTCTCAGAAATATGGCGAAACAAGATTGCTTATGAACCACTTCTCCCAGTCGCACATGCAAAAAAAATAGTATCTGATGAAGATCATATAGAAACGCTTTTAGAAACAGTTATCACCATAGTAAGCAAGGAGTATTAATAGTATAGGACCGCTTTGAAATTGATGCTTGGAACTCCCGATTTTGATAATTTTGAAAATCCAACCAGTAAAAGCTAAATGAGTCAATAGATAGATAACCAATAATAAATACTCAGATAAAGGAACGATTTATCAAATTAATTAAAACCGTAAATAATATCGTTAATTTTGCAAATTATAAAGAAATTGATATTGATCACCTCTATGAAACACTATTGTTGTCACTTACACTCGCAAAGAATAGCGTTATTAACTCTCTTACTCTCGATTCAAACGATATAGAAAACATGTTAAATGAGCACTCTACAGGTATGACAATAATAGATTTAATGGAAGTAGCATATGTCAATGTAATACTAGATCATAATTTCCTACATTTAATAATTAAATATCCTGAACCTACATCTTAGTTTGTAAAAAGATAACTCTTTTTCCTGTCGAACACAACGACACAATACTACATTTCGATAAAGGCAACAACGCCGCAGATTGCTGCGATAAGATCCTACCAATTGGAAACTGCACCAATACAGTCACGAAGACTTTCTGCAAGAAATTACCTTTCTTGTGATCAACAACTACACTCCGGTGGCACGGCGCATTGCAATAACCGCTATGTAACTGCTATGATAAAAATTGACAAAAGTTCCGGAAAAACGATCCATGGTACATTTCTGGTGACATTCGATGAAGAAGTCGAAATAAATGGGTCTCTATTCTCGAATATGAAGAATATTGTTAGACGCTCAGCTCAGCGACATCGGCGCTCTTTAAAATCACTGGACACCAAGAAATTCTAAGTTCATCATACCTACAAAGGCTTAACATCAAGAATCTACAGTACATTGCAGACATAGATAAAAAGCTGACAACAAGATCTGTAATATTCAGCGTGGCTATCCTCCTCATCACAGCTATTGTATTTTTTTTTTTGAAGGTGCTCCAAAATTTAAAAGAAAAGAGACGCACATCTTCCCGAAAGATTGTTATTGACAGCCTGAAGAAGCCCGAGGACGGCCTACATTTAGAAGGGGACGAGTTATCTCAAGTAGCTCATCCACAGATGGAGAACTCACGCATGGCTTGAGTGAACAAAATCCTTATCCCACGCCAGCCACTGCGTTGGTCGCTCGATACTATTAATAGTGCAACAATGCAAAGTCACGTAGCTAATAGTAAACATAGGCTCTAGATATACTTTTCTTTAGATTTAAGTTTTAGTTATAAATTGTAGCTCATAAGGTGCAGCAGAAGCTCACCAAAGTATAATAAAATAAACAATACAAAATAGCCTGTGTTGTTTAATATTACTTAACTTGTACATATATCATTTTCAAAATGGCGCCAGCAAAGTATGTTCGCTGTATTAGAGCGCTTAAATGATTAAAAAAAATGCCAAAAGTTGGTGAAAAAGAGAAAAAACGAAACGTTTTTATATTGAGATAGTAATATAAAATATAATTGTACTAATTCGCGATCGATTTCAATTTATTAAGACGCAAAACAAATAAATTGCCAATAATCTCAGTATATACAGCCTCTGGTTTGTTTACATTATTTTTCATCATTTTACACACCACTAAGTCGTACTTGGGTTGTGTGAACGTTTTTATACTCTCGCAACAAAAGTTGCTAAGAGAGTATTATAGTTTTGTTCACATACCGATTGTTTGTAAGTCATAAAATTAAACGAGTTAGATATAGGTTTATATATATCAAAATGATCAGGGTAACGAGTCAAAATCCGAATGTCTGTCTGTCCGTCCGTGCAACGGATAACTCGAGTAAAAATTAGAGAGAGAGATATCTTGATGAAACTTGGAACACATGTTCCTTGGGACCGTGAGAGGGTTGCTTTCGAAAATGGGCAAAATCGGACCACTGCCACGCCCACAAAATGGCGAAAACCGAAAACACATAAAGTGTCCTAACTAAGCCATAAAAATTATAAAAGTAAAATTTGGAACAAAGGATCACACTAGGAAGGGGCATATTTGGATGTAATTTTGTTGGGAAAGTCGGTTATTTGTATATATCTCGCAAACCAATAAAGCTATATAAAACAAACTTTCTGCAGTCGGTTCTCTTACGTACCCCACCACACACCATGAAATTAGTTGAAATCGGACAATAACCACGCCCACCTCCCATACAAAGGTTAGGTTGAAAATTACTAAAAGTGGGTTTACTCACTAACGAAAAACGTCAGAAACACTCAATTTCTCATAAGAAATGGCAGATGATTTTACAAAATGGAAAATGGGCGTGGCGTCACCCACTTATGGGTCAAAAACCATATCTCAGGAACTACTCGACCGATTTCAATAAAACTTGGTTTGTAAGAGTTTCTTTACATCCCAATGATATGTTGTGAAAATAGGCCAAATCGCTTCACAACCACGTTTACTTCCTATATACCAGAACTTTGAAGACGATCTGAATCGTTAACTTTACAATATATAATGTTAGCACTAGTTAAGATATCGATGCAGAGCTTTGCACAAATACTACCTTTATAGTGTGGCAGCCCCATTCTAAAAATCGCCGAAATCGGACCATAGGTTTTCAAGGCCCCATATATCGAACATGAGGACCTCGGTGCTTCTAACCTAATATTAGGGTTTCCAACTTTCAATGGACGTTATACAATATATATGACGTATATGTGGGTCAAATTGTGTATTATATAATATAAATAAAGTTAAATAAATAAATTGCGAGAGTATAAAATGTTCGCTTAAAACTTAGCCCTTCCTTACTTGTTTTTTGCCACAATTGTGCTAATTAGGGTGCTGTGCTAGCATTTAATCTTCACATAAATTTTAAAGTCCGATGGACAGTACTTAACTAATTATAAAAATAAATAAATTTTTTCATTAATTTTGGAATTATTTTAAATTATTTCGCATATTTATTAAATTTTATGGTGGTATTAAATGTTATTTAGTTATAATTTATGTACAAGTGTAACGCGATTCAACTAATTTTTAAATATTGAATTAAAATAAATACATCCCTGGGTTGGTGACACTGCATTTGGCACTTTAAAGTTTTAAAAGATTTAAAGATTGAAACAATTTGAATAATTTCACTAAATAACTTGAAAGAGTATGTACATATGTCTGGTTCAAGATAGTTCTTGGCAACTTTTCAAGCTTTGGCAATGTCTTCTATAGATAGTAAGCAATCTATTAGACATTGTATGAAAATTGATATAATTGAAAACGATTTCCTTCAGAGAAATTTATTTGCATATTTTTATGGTTATTTGTATAATGAATATTTTAAAATGCACAATTGTTTGCTTTCTTTAACACTATTCGAGAAAGGGTAAATCTTTGAAGACGCCTATACTTTTACAAAATAAAAAGTGTAGGATTCGTCAAACTTAGTAAAAGCTCTTGAGCCTTTTATAAATTACATAAAAAAAACTTGAATTAGTATTAAATTACGATTTTGAATCTTGTTACCTTGGACCCGGTGGTTTGAAATACCAATTCTAAATTCTTAATTTCAAATTATTTAAAATTTTGAACCAACGAATTATTTTTTATTTGTTTTGTCAAACTGTCACAAAGAAATCAGCTGTTCCGAATTTAAATTCTAAACCAAACAAAATCATTTGAATTGATTTCGGATCCGAATTGAAATTGCGTGATTTCCAGAACATGCCTGATTATTTTGTTCTTAGAAAATGAAATAATGACTTGTATGAACATATCGCTCATTTACATGAATAGTGGCACAACTCAAAAAACTTGATTTTTCAGGAGGGCGGTTTAAAGTTTTCAATTGTCTCCTATTTAGCAAAAATAGAAAAACGCCATAAGTTTATTGAATAAACTAATGGTATGTAAAATATTTAATAAAATGCTTCGCATAAATGGACTAAAAAGAGTGTACTGCAGTTTTTTCAGGGACATAAACATGACCTCTCTTGAATTATGTGAAAAATACATATCAATTTCGCTGTCATAAGTTAAATGTGTCGTTATTACTGAAAAAATAAACACGAAAAACTTACAGCCCTATTCTCATGCCCTCAATAAAATCACCACACTCACTATTGTGAGGTTTTTGTATTTTGTGATGATTACCTTATTCTGGAGAAAATTCAAAAGCTCAAATGCTCACAATTTTATCAAATATCTGTGACGTGTGAAAGCAGCCATCACAATACAAAAATATTTGTGTTTGTTTTGGTTTTTAGCAATATTTGTAAACAAATGTGTAAATATTTGCGTGCTATAACGAGTATGGAGGAATTGTTCTTTCAAAAAAATGGCCACTATAAAAGTTCAGTTATCGAATAATTGTGTTTAACCGAATCTGGAGCAATATGGACGTACCTTGCATTTTCATTTGTTGAGCGATTTGCTGCCAACCACATCTACGATCCGATAAGGACGCATTATTTTTGTAAAGCAAAGGACACTGACGCACAGCCTCTATAGACGATGATTTACACCCAGGTTATTTTTATACTCTCGCAACAAAGTTGCTACGAAAGTATTATAGTTTTGTATAACGGTTGGTTACAAGTCCAAAACTAAACGAGTTAGATATAGGGTTATATATATCAAAATGATCAGGGTGACGAAAAAAGTTCAAATCCGGACGTCTGTCCGTCCGTCCGTGCAAGCTGAGTAAAAATTGAGATATCTTGATGAAACTTGGAAGACGTATTTCTTGGCACCATAAGAAGGTTAAGTTCGAAAATGTGCGTAATCGGACCACTGCCACGCCCACAAAATGGCGATAACCGAAAATTTGGTACAAAGGATTTTTCTAGGAAGGGGCATATTTGGATGTAATTTTTTTGGGGAATTGGGCGTGGCCCCGCCCACTACTAAGTTTTTTGTACATACCTCGCAAACTAATTAAGCTATATCAAGGAGACTTTCTAGAGTCGTTTCTTTTAGGTACTACCTTATACAGTCCAAAAATGAAGAAAATCGGGTCATAACCACGCCCACCTCCCATACAAAGGTTATATTGAAAATTACTAAAAATGAAGTAAGTTCAGTAAGGAAAACCACCAGAAACCTTAAATTTCATTGTAAAAATGGTACAGAAGAGCTGCTCTCAAAATGGTATACAAAATTTTAAATGGGCGTGGTTCCGCCCACTTATGGGTCAAAAACCATATCTTCCTTACTTGTTTTATAATTCTTTTGTTTTTTAACTTTCGACTGTAAATACGCAATTTCTTTTGTTTCATTTGTTTACAAATTTTACATCAATTTGTATTTATTTCGAATTTATTTCTTTTGAAACAACTGTTTGACAGCAAAATGCTTTTCACCTCAATTGGTGACTTTTTTAAGCTTTTTTCTTATGATGTTCGAGCCAGAATAGACTCACAAATTATACGTCACAAGAAACCTCACAAATTTTTTCTCACAACTCAGTTATGAGGTTTTTTCAGAATAGGGCTGTTAATTCCCTTTTCACAATGATTGTTCTAACACAAAATTTAATATGTCGTTCTTTCTGTAAAGAAAACCAACTTCACCCTATGACATATGTACTTTAATAAAATATGTCTTTCTTTCGGAACAAAACATGCCTAATTTTGGCACAACTGAGATGTGTCGTTGTTGAGGTTAAAAAATAATGCAACATAAAAAGTTTAATAACGTCACATTCTTATTTCACGGTTTATTTTTCTACCCATCAGAATAAAATTTATATAGAATATATATATATATATATATTTGGCGTAGGAACCGCTTTAAGCGATTATAGCCGAATCCACCAGAGCGCGCCACTCATTCCTCCTTTTTGCTTTTTGGCGCCAACTGAAAACACCAAGTGAAGCCAGGTCACTTTGCACTTGGTCTTTCCACCGGAGTGGACGTCGTCCTCATCCGCGGCTTCCTCCAGCGGGTACTGCATCGAATACTTTCAGAGCTGGAGTATTTTCTTCCATCCGTACAACATGACCTAGCCAGCGTAGCCGCTGTCTTTTTATTCGCTGAACTATGTCAATGTCGTCGTATAAATCGTACAGCTCATCGTTCCATCGTCTGCGGTATTCGCCGTTGCCAATGTTTAGAGGACCATAAATCTTGCGCAAAACCTTTCTCTTGAAAACCCCAAGAGTCGTCTCATCGGATGTTGTCATCGTCCACGCTTCAGCGCCATACATCAGGACGGGAATAATGAGCGACTTTTAGAGTTTGATTTTGGTTCGTCGAGAGAGGACTTTACTTTTCAATTGCCTACTCAGTCCAAAGTAGCACCTGTTGGCAAGAGTGATTCTGCGTTGGATTTCAAGGCTGACATTGTTGGTGTTGTTAATGCTGGTTCCCAGATAAACGAAATTATCTACAACTTCAAAGTTATGACTGTCAACAGTGACGTGGGAGCCAAGACGCGAGTGCGCCGACTGTTTGTTTGATGACAGGAGATATTTCGTCTTGTCCTCATTCACCACCAGACCCATACGCTTCGCTTCTTTATCTAGTCTGGAAAACGCAGAACAAACGGCGCGGTTGTTCCTTCCGATGATATCAATATCATCGGCATACGCCAGGAGCTGTACACTCTTGTAGAAGATTGTACCCTCTCTATTTAGTTCTGCAGCTCGTATTATTTTTTCCAGCAATAGATTGAAGAAGTCGCACGATAGTGAGTCACCCTGTCTGAAGCCTCGTTTGGTATCGAACGGCTCGGAGACGTCCTTCCCGATCCTGACGGAGCTTTTGGTGTTGCTCAACGTCAGCTTACATAGCCGTATTAGTTTTGCAGGGATACCAAATTCAGACATCGCGGCATAAAGGCAGCTCCTTTTCGTGCTATCGAAGGCAGCTTTAAAATCGATAAAAAGATGGTGAGTATCGATTCTTCTCTCTCGGGTCTTTTCCAAGATTTGGCGCATTGTGAATATCTGGTCAGCTGTCGATTTTCCAGGTCTAAAGCCACACTGATAAGGTCCAATCAGTTCGTTGACGGTGGGCTTTAGTCTTTCACACAATACGCTCGACAAAACCTTATATGCGATATTGAGGAGACTTATACCACGGTAGTTGGCGCAGATTATGGGGTCTCCCTTCTTATGGATTGGGCAGAGCACACTAAGATTCCAATCGTCAGGCATGCTTTCTTCCGACCATATTCTACAAAGAAGCTGATGCATGCACCTTATCAGTTCTTCGCCGCCGTATTTGAATAGCTCGGCCGGTAATCCATCGGCCCCCGCTGCTTTGTTGTTCTTCAAGCGGGTAATTGCTATTCGATTTTCTTCATGGTCGGGTAATGGAACATCTATTCCATCGTCATCGATTGGGGAATCGGGTTCGCCATCTCCTGGTGTTGTACTTTCACTGCCATTGAGCAGGTCGGAGAAGTGTTCCCTCCATAATCCCAGTATGCTCTGGACATCCGTTACCAGATTACCTCCTCGGTCCCTACATGATAATGCTCCGGTCTTGAAACCTTCTGTAAATCGCCTCATCTTTTCATAAAATTTTCGAGCATTACCCATGTCGGCCAGCTTTTCAAGCTTTTCATACTCACGCATTTCGGCCTCATTCTTTTTATGTCTGCAAATGCGTCTCGCTTCCCTCTTCAGTTCTCGATATCTATCCCACCCCGAACGTGTTGTGGTCGATCGCAACGTTGCGAGGTAGGCAGTCTGTTTTCTCTCCACTGCGGAACGACAATTCTCATCATACCAACTGGTTTTTTGGCGTTGCCGGAGACCAATTGTTTCGGCTGCAGCGGTATGCAGTGAGTTTGAGATGCCGTTCCACAGCTCCCTTATATCGAGATGCTGATGAGTGCTCTCAGAGAGCAGGAGTGCAAGTCGAGTAGAAAATCGTTCGGCTGTCGGTTGTGATTGCAGCTTTTCGACGTCGAACCTTCCTTGTGTTTGTTGACGGGCGTTCTTTGCTGCACAGAGGCGAGTGCGTATCTTTGCTGCTACTAGATATTGGTCCGAGTCAATGTTTGGTCCTCGGAGCGTACGCACGTCTAAAACACTGGAGACATGTCTTCCGTCTATCACAACGTGATCGATTTGATTGCGCGTGTTTCGATCAGGGGACAGCCACGTTGCTTGATGCATTTTTTTATGCTGGAATCTGGTACTACAGACAACCATATTTCGGGCCCCAGCGAAGTCGATCAGCCTCAGGCCGTTTGGCGATGTTTCGTCATGGAGGCTGAATTTTCCGACTGTTGTGCCAAAGACACCTTCTTTACCCACCCAGGCGTTAAAATCGCCAAGCACGATTTTGAAATCGTGGCGGGGGCAGCGCTCATAGGTGCCTTCTAGGCGCTCATAGAAAGCATCTTTGGTCACATCGTCCGTCTCTACCGTTGGGGCGTGGGCGCAAATCAGCGATATGTTGAAGAACCTCGTTTTGATGCGGATTGTGGCAAGACGTTCATCCACCGGGGTGAATGCCAGGACTCGGCAACACCGAATTTGCGCTCCTTTATATGGCCGCTGTAGTAGATGTCACAAAGACCCACCTTCTTCCGTCCTTGTCCCGTCCATCGCACTTCTTGGATGGCGGTGATGTCAGCCTTTAGTTGTATGAGGACATCAACCAGCTGGGCAGAGGCACCTACCCAATTAAGAGTCCGGACATTCCAGGTGCAGGCCCTCAAATCATGATCCTTAGTACGTTTGCAGGGGTCGTCATCAAAAGGGGGGTTTCTCATCCGAGGCTCGGTGTTTGTTTTCATTGGGGAGATTTTTTTATGTGGTGGGTCCCAAGCCCTACGCACAACCGCAGAAGCGGGCTTCGCCTTCTCACTTTAGCTCGCCTCCAAACGGATGTCTGTTAGCTACCCAGAGGATACTTGGTCTAAAACCGGAAGTCGTGAGCTGCTTGAGTCATATGCAAAAGAATCGTTCCTGGCCACTCCCAAGTGAATGGCAATCAGAAACTTTCCTCACTTGCGTGAACTTCTACATATGACCCCATCCCCCGAATTATGTAGAATATGGATGATGAAATTGCGCACATTTCTGCATACTCCACTAAAAAATCGTGTTATTTGAGTTATGACACTATTCATGTAAATGAGCGATATGTGAGTCAAAATCTATTGAAATACAAATTCAAAAGCATGCATAAATAAGTGAGTGCGATGACGAACCTATTAAAGAAATTGTTGAGCCAATATCATCGTATAAAGAAGCATTGGAACATTTGGTTCTATTAAAAAATTTGGTAGAGATGCTATTATCTTTTTGAAATTCAACTTATTATATTAAACCAATCTGTGCTTAAAATCTATGGTGTAAATGAACAAAAGTGCAAGCATGTTAAATTTTCCCTAAGACCAAAAACGTGCCGGCAGTAAAAATGAACAATATTTAGTACCCCAAGCGACTAAAGTAACATACATATCTTGGTATTCACTTGGATAGAAGGCTCACGTGGAGAAAACACATATCGAGCAAAATAACCTGCATGAAGATAAGAGCTGCAAACTTAAATTGGCTTCTAAACAAAAATTCAAAACTTAGCCTAGACAACAAAGTTCTATTATATAACGCGGTCATAAAGCCGAATGTATGGCATTCAACTGTGGGATGCGACCTGTGCTACCATTATCGATATAATTCAGAGATTCCAATCAAAAATGCTTAGGACAATCACGTGCTCACCATGGTACTTGCGTAATGAAAATATTCATAAAGATCTTGATATTCTCATGTTAAAGAAAGAAGTAGAGCATAGTAGAAACAAATATATATCCAAACTCCGAGATCACCCAAACCAATTGGCTAATGCTTTAGTACATTCTTATAATCAATCACGTTTAAAAAGAGAAGATTTTATAACTTATTGTTAGGCATCAAAGATCAGCTTCAATAAATGAAGAAATATTAAAAAAAAAAATCTTCTATTAATGTACATATGTATAAAAACAAGAATTTTTTTTTCAACCAAATTAAACTTACATTTACATTATTTAAATATAAATATGCATTCAATTGCCTGTACATATGTACATATGTATGATTAGGGCTCTTAAAGTTATTTGAATATCCGGATGTAACTGTTCGTATTAATATTAACCGATTATTATTCTAATACGATTATTCGAATAGTTGTTCTGCTCCGACTATTCGAATAGTTGATCTGCTGCGAGTATTTGATAAATGAAAATTGTTTGAAATCCAAGCAGCCTTTGCTTTTTGTTTGTGAAAATGTCAATTGGGCACATTTTTCGTGAGTTTCACTTTTTTCAATAATAATAGAATAATAATATAAATTTATTGAACTTGTACTATTCGAATAGTAGACAACGAACGGTTAACCGGATAGTCGCAAATGAACGGTTAATCGAATAGTCGACAACTTACGATGATACGAATACTGCAAATCTAATATTATTATTCGAATAATGCCCTATCCGGTTAATTTGGTTAATCGATTAATCGAATACTAAGAGCTCTAATATGTATGTATGTACATATGTACATAAATATAATACACATTTATACACTCTGTTGCAAAAGCCCTTGAGGCTAACAGATAGGTATTTTGAAGAATTTTTTCAATGAAACTTGTTAAAAGTTAAAAAAAAGTAGCAGTTTGGAGATCTCAAATAATTGTCACGCGATTTTCTTAGCAATTTGAACAAAAAACAAGTAAGGAAGGGCTAAGTTCGGGTGTAACCGAACATTTTATACTCTCGCAATTTATTTATTTAACTTTATTAATATTATATAATACACAATATTCGTCATATATATTGTATAAAGTTCATTGAAAGTTGGAAACCATAATATTAGGTTAGATGCACCGAGGTCCTCGTGTTCGAAATATGGGGACTCAAAAACCTATGGTCCGATTTCGGTGATTTTTAGAATGGGGCAGCCACACTATAAACGTAGTATTTGTGCAAAGTTCTGCATCGATATCTTTACTAGTGCTTACTTTATATATTGTAAAGTAAACGATTCAGATCGACTTAAAATTCTGGTATATAGGAAGTAGGCGTGGTTGTGAAGCGATTTGGCCTATTTTCACAACATATTATTGGAATGTAAGTAAACTATTACAGTTTCATTGAAATCGGTCGAGTAGTTCCTGAGATATGGGCCATAAGTGGGCGACGCCACGCCCATTTTCCATTTTGTAAAAAAATCTGAATGCAGCTTCCATCTGCCATTTCTTATGTGAAATTTAGTGTTTCTGGCGTTTTTCGTTAGTGAGTTAACCCACTTTTAGTAATTTTCAACCTAACCTTTGAATGGGAGGTGGGCGTGGTTATTATCCGATTTCTTTTATTTTTGGACTGTATTAAGAAGTGGCTAAAAAAACGACTGTAGAAAGTTTGGTTTATATAGCTCTATTGGTTTCCGAGATATGTACAAAAAACCTATTTGAGGGCGGGGCAACGCCCACCTCCCCAAAAAAATTACATCCAAATATGCCCCTTCATAGTGCGACCCTTCATACCAAATTTTATTTCTATAGCTTTATTTATGGCTTAGTTATGGCACTTTATGTGTTTTCGGTTTTCGCCATTTTGTGGGCGTGGCTGTGGTCCGATTTTGCTCATTTTCGAAAGCAACCTTCCTATGGTGCCAAGAAATAAGTGTGCCAAGTTTCATCAAGATATCTTAATTTTTACTCAAGTTACAGCTTGCACAGACGGACGGACGGACGGACAGACAGACATTCGGATTTGAACTCCACTCTTCACCCTGATCACTTTGGTATAAAACTATAATACTCTCTTTAGCAACTTTGTTGCTAGCAACTTTGTTGCGAGAGTATAAATATTATTAGTGTATTCAACAAAGTGAACTAAGTATGTATATGACATTTAATTTTTCTTTACCCGAATTTGGCATGTATGTTGCCATTGATTTAACCCATACATTTATTCAATGAATAAATGAATAAAAGAAAATGCCGAATACTTTCTGCTTGTGCAAAACAACTCATGGAAGAAAGTTACCAATGTTTAGTGCTCCAACTGACAAATTGCAACAAATTTTATCAATTTACATTATATTGTTTAAGATAAAAAATACGGGTTAATGTAAACGAATACATGAATTATTTACTATTTTATTGTCAAACAAGGGTATGACAAATACTTAGTTCAGTTTGTTGAATACAGATGATGATCTAGAGTAATGTCGCAACGATTGCAACTATGACAAAGTTGTGAAAAAAATTTTTTTTTCGGAAAATTACGATTGTCTTAAAAATAAAACTATTATTGTACCACTTTTTTGACGTCCGTATTTTAAAAAATAGCAAAAAAAAGAAAACTCTCCAATAATATTAGGTGAAACGGTTAAGTATAACTTGAGAAATTGTGAGTATCGTTTTGAAAAAGTCGGTTTCGAGGAAAACGCCTTTAAAGCGTCTGCCAAGCCGAGCTAGTTTGGATGCCGCACCAGAAAATTGTATCTCCGAAAATAATTTGACTTTTGAAATATCCTCTATTATTCGTAAATGGTTAAACATTGAAAATATAACCAAATAAATAACTTGTTACCTGTTACCCCCGTTTCGAAAAAAAAGCAAAGAAGTAGTTTCAGAAACGATTTTAATTCAATTTGGTCGACATTTTGTCATTGCATGTTTTGATTCGTATATACTTATGTATGTACATATTTAAATTATGCTTATTTTTTATGAAGTGTGCTTAAATTTAACAAAAGAGACGATTTTATTTTTCACTCATCTTTATGTTTGTAAATGTCAATTTTACAATAATTGATAAGTTTTATCTAACAGCATTAGCCGGCATACCAGCTGCAGGCGGGGACACGACCACTACTGCAAAAAAATTACATCCACATATGCCCCTTCCTAGTGCGATGCTTTGTACCAAATTATACTTTTATAACAGTATTTATGGCTTAGTTATGACACTTTATGTGTTTTTGGTTTTGGAATTTTGTGTGTTTGGCAGTGGTCCGATTTGGCCTATTTTCAATAGCAACCCTCTCACGGTCCCAAGGCACATGTGTTCCAACATCACGACAGACTTCCGGATTTAAACTCGTCTCTTCATCCTAACCATTTTGATATATACTCGTATAACCCTATATCTAACTCTTTACGTTCCGTACTCAACTTTCAAGAGCGTACTTGGAAGGTTTTGAAATTTTGTTGAGCAAGCAGCTGCGACCGCTCGTTACTCGACTCTTTGGCACGCAATTGCGATGCAAAGAGAATGACTCGCAAGACGATTTTCAGTTTCAGATTAAGATTCTCCATCACGGAGTCTTTTCGATACCCTCACCTGGGAACTATTTCCAGAAAGTTGAAATAAATATAGCCTATGTTACTCGGGGTGAATGTAGCTCTCCAATGGTGAAAGAGTTTTTGAAATCGGCACAGTAGTTTTTGATTTTATTCATTGCAAGATTAGATTAGATTATATATTGAGGATTGCACCGCGACCTAAGGTCTATTGTGGCCTCTCCAGTTATCACAGCACTCCCTCCAAACAAGTCACGTTAAGAAACCTTAACAGAGTTGCAGAGCTGATGGATGCGATACTACCTCTTTGGGATACAGAGCCGCAATTGTCTGTCCCCGCCGGATAGTCAAAGAGTAAGTGCTCTGGTGTCTCCGCTTCAGACTCGTAGAATCGGCAAAGATCCGACGAGTAGATTCCCAGTTTGTGCAGATGACACCGTAGTCTTCAGTGGCCGGTATAGAATACCAATAGTTGTCTCAGTTTGTTCCTGGGGAGCGCCATTAACTGTTTGAATCTTTTCAGATTGTGTCTTCCGAGGAACAGTTTGGAGTGGCGAAGTCCCTGCATGTGCAGCCAGCAGCGATTCCTGCTTGCCACTTCCTTTTCTTGTAAACGGCTGCTAAGAACGTGCCGACTAACCACGTTGAACTGCTTGGCTATCGCTGATAATGGCTATGCATTCATTATGGTAGTTCCTGTCTAACTCCAACCTTAACGCACCATTTCCTGGCTAAGGTTAGCCCTCTTTGAACGATGTCTCTAAGAGTGCGTTCGAATTGCCTCTGGCTATGATTACGATGTCATCCGCATATCCCTGACATCGAATTCCATTTCCTGATAATACCTCCAATAGCTCGTCCACGACTAGACTCAATAGAAGCGGTGATATTACCCTACCTTGGGGACAATCTCTTGTCGTACCTAGTCGTAGCCTACTTGAGCCTATCTGCGTTTCTGCGATTCTTGTCCAAGAACTGCATTTACCCATCTTACGATCGGTGGGTCGAACCGTCTCCTGTCTCGTGACACTTGAAGGAGGTGTTATCAAACGCACCCTCTATGTCTAGAAAAGCTCACAGAAACACCTCACCAGCCGCAAATGCATCCTCTTCCTCCGATACTAAGCTGTACAGAGCTGTGTCCGTTGATCTTCCAACTTTATAGGCATCTTGACGAGATGATTGAGGATATGTTCCTGACCATGCTGGAACAGCGCTGGAAAAATACCATCCACTCCTGGTGATTTGTACCTCTTAAAGGTTCCTATGGCCCATCTTACTGAGTCGGTGGTCAAGATTTCTTTAGCCACCTTCCAGTCCAGTGAACCAGGCTTATTCGGGGCTAGCTGCTCTGTAGAGATCGCACCTGGGAAGTGCGTCTCCACCAGACAATTCGCCCTTTCCTCCAGACTTGTTGTGAACGTGCCATCACGATTCCTGATTGCTAACTTCGTCTCTATAGCTCTTTTGACAAGGGCTTTGTGGAGCCTAGCTGCCGCAGGAGTTTAAGAGACGTGTTCACAAAATTTCCTGGACCAGTTCACGTTTCTTGGGTCCCGCCACTTTGTAAGATTCCCAACAACTACCCCCACCTCGAATTGAATGATCCTATGGTCGGACCAAGAAGGTTCAAAGGAGACTCCCAGCTTCCGCACTTCATCTGATAGTGCTACGAACGATTCACCCGGGTAGTAGGTCAAAGCAATGAATACTTCGCCCGCTGCACAGTTGACCTGCACTGCTACGAAATCTCTCGTTAGGAATTCTGAAAGACAGAAGTAGTCAATATCCTTCCTTACCACAACACAGGCCTTGGGTCTCTAACTAGAGAGATCCCAAATTATCTTTCTGTTAATTTCTGTGAGGCCTTTTACCTCTCCTCTGAAAGCCTACGGTTCCTGAATTAGGAGGGCACCCAAGTTATCCGACATGAACCTGTTCGAAATGACAGCCGAGGCTGTCATAGCTCTGTGCAGGTTCACTTGGGCTATTACCATGTGAGATGAGTCTATAGAACCGGCTCCTCCAGGAGTGGTTCCTTCTCCTCGCAGGCCTTGTCAACATGCATAGCCTCCGGAGCAAGTTCTTCCAAGAGCACTTGGGTGATTGGTAGGGAGGTTTGCTCACCCACATCGGATTGCTCCTCCGTGTTAATCACGACGTCGCTCCCTCGACTAGAGGACAAAACGGGCAACCGGTTTGCTCACGATTTTAGACTCTAGACTAGAAGTCAAAACGGGCGGAGTACTAGCCTCGCCAATCGGTTTAGACTTGTCGTCTTTAGACTCCGTGCCCTTCTTAAGCCAGGTCTTATCACAATTGTTCTGTACCTGAAGTATAGCCCATATCCTTGTTGGCGGTTTTTTGTAAAGGACTCATCATCGATGACGATGTTCAGGCTGAGCCCCGCCTCCTCATCGCTATTGCTGATTACCCTCCAAGCTGAGAGGTTCAAACCTTCGTTCTGCGCTTTCAGCAGACCAAAAACATTGTCTGAGCTCTTGCCAGGACATCTCGGGAGAAACACCGTCATATTATGCGTTCTCGGTATTTCATCCCCTCGCCTGGTGCAGAGTACCGGTCCCTTCCATCCTATTAGGCGCGGATCAGTCTCCGCCAGCCAGGAAGCCGTTTGCTCATCCCTACAATCAATCAGCAGTAGCCACTTTACGCTGGCCCCACTCATTCCAGCTCTCATTGAGTCATGTAGCCCCCTGGGCAACCGTCAGCCGGGATTGGAATCGGTTTGGTCCTTCTCCGATTTCTCGACCTTTTCCGGTTGTTACTAGGCGGCGTCGTTTGCCGTGACGCTAGCTAGTAGAACTGCCCTCTAGCTAGTAGAACATGCCCTGGCATGTTCCTCGAAGAGAGCTCTCTCCTCCGATGTTAGTCGTGCTAAGAACTGCCGACGTTTGACACCAGGCGCTCCTGATGCCTCCTTAGGTATCGATACAGAGTTGATTGGTTTCTTATCATGTCCTTTTTACGGTGCCAGTGTCGTTGCCTTTAGGGGTATTGTCATTTTTGTTTGTCGTTTTTTTGTTGTAGTAATTTTGGTAAGGTTTCACGGAAGATTTACGGTCCCTTAAACATTGGCAACGGCGAATACCGCAGACCATGGAACGATGAGCTGTATGTGTTATTCGACGACATAGACATAGTCCAGCGAATAAAAAGACAGCGGCTACGCTGGCTAGGACATGTTGTTCGAATGGATGAAAGTGCTCAAGCTCTGAAAGTATTCGATGCAGTACCCGCTGGTGGAACCCGAGGTGGAGGGAGACCTTCACTCCAATGGAATAACCAGGTGGAGAGGGACCTGGCTTCGCTTGGTATAACCAATTGGCGCCAAACTGCCAGAAGGAGGAATACGTGGCGCGCTGTTGTGGACTCGGCTATAACCGCGTAATCGGTGTCTACGCCAGTCAAGAAGAAGAAGAAGTTTTAGTAAGGCCACAGTTACTTCCCAAGGCGGCCCGGTATTGTTATACTACAACCGAATTTACATCCCGGCTGCAAGTCATCCAATGGGCATGGTACGCATTACTCCCTGGATTGGGAGCTGGTAGCTCTTGGTCACCTCACACGACCTAGGCGGGGCGCATGTACGGCTAAGCCTTTGCACCAACGACAAGGTGCCTACCATTCGCAGACATACACACAAATCAAACATACAAATCTTTCCTCTTTATAATAGTAGTATAGATAAACAAACGTTATTTGAACAAAACTATAACTTATAAACTTTGCTGCGCAAGTTTAAGAATATTTATCGGAAGTTGTAGTGTTTTCAACACCATAAACATTAGGACATTAACCTAAAAAGGTGGTAACAGTAGTTATTTTTATATGAACGTGTTATTGTCAATTCTGTTAATTATATAATTTCCTATGTAATAGATAAAATTTTATACATCTATAACTTTTTTTATAACTTAAAAACGGGCTAGGAGGATGGAGTCATATGTAGAAGTTCAGGTAAGTGAGAGAAGTTTCTGACTGTCATTCACTTGGGAGTGGCCAGGAACTATTATTTTGCATGTGGCTCAAGCAACTCACGACTTCCGGTCGTTTGGAGGCGAGCTAAAGTGAGAAGGCGAACCAGGGCTTATACGGTTGGTAACCAATGCATAGGAAGCAACAGACTCGGATAAGGAACCACAATTTTGATGACGACCACTGCAAACGTATTAAGGACTATGATTTAAGGGCATGCACCTGGAATTTCCGGACTCTTAATTGGGTAGGTTCCTCTGCCCAGCTGGTTGATGTTCTCGTAAGAGTATAGGCTGACATCACCGCCATCCAAGAAATGCGATGGACGAGACAAGGACGGAAGAAGGAGGGTCCTTGTGACATCTACTACAGCAGCCATATAAAGGTGCGCAAATTCGGTGTGGGATTCGTGGTGGAAGAGAGACTCCGTCGTCGACTCCTGGAATTCACTCCGGTGGATAAACGTCTAGCCACAATCCGCATCAAAGCGAGGTTCTTCAACATATCGCATATTTGCCCCTACGCCCCAATGGAAGAGAAGGACGAAGTGATCAAAGATACCTTCTATGAACGCCTAGAACGTACCTATGAGCGTTGTCTCCGCCACCATGTCAAAATCGTGCTTGGGAATTTCAACGCTAGGGTAGGTAAAGAAGGTGTCTTTGGCACAACAGTCGGAAAATTCAGCCTCCATGACGAAACATCGTTAAACGGCCTGAGACTGATCGACTTCGCTGCGGCCTGAAATATGGTCGTCTGTAGTAATAGATTCAAGCAAAAAACACAAAAAAAAATAGCTTATGATGAGGATTGCCGTCTCACAGTGCAGAGAAAACAGACAGCCTAATCCGCAATATTGCGATCGATTGCAATTCCCTCGCTGGAGAGGGAAGCTAGACGCATCTGCAGACAAAAAAAGAGAGAGCCTGAAATGCGTTAGTATGAAGACCTCGACAAGCTGGCCGACAGTGGTAATTCTCCCAGAGGTGATCTAGTTGTTGATGACAAGAGTATACTGAGTTTATGGAGGGAACACTTTTCCAGGGTGCTGAATGGCAGTGAATGTACAACACCAGGAGATCACGAATCGATGACTATGAAGCAGATGTTCCTTTGCCCGACCGTGAAGAAATTCGAATAGCAATAACCAATGTTGAAGAACAAAAAGGCGGCGTGGGCCGATGGATTGTCAGCCGAGCTATTCAAATACGTCGGCGAAGAGCTGATAAGGTGCATGCATCAGCTTCTTTGCGGAATATGGTCGGAAGAAATCAAGCCTGACGATTGGAATCTCTATCGAACGTACTGTGTGAAAGACTAAAGCCCACCGTCAACAAACTGATTGGACCTTATCAGTGTGGCTTTGACCTGGGAAACCTACATCTGACAAGATATTCACCATGCGCCAAATCTTGGAAAAGACCCTTGAAAAGAGGAATGACACACACAACATCTCTTTTAAAGCTGCTTTTGACAGCACGAAAAGGAGTTGCCTCTATGCCGCTATGTCTGAATTTGGTATCCATGTAAAATTAATACGGCTGTGTACTGACGTTGAGCAACATCAAAAGCTCCGTCAGGATCGGGAAAGACCTCTCCAACCCATTCGATACCTAACCAGCTTTCAGACAAGGTGACTCATATCGTGTGACTTCTTTAACCTGATGCTGGAGAAAATAATACGAGCTGCAGAGCTAAATAGAGAAGGTACAATTTTCTACAAGAGTGTACAGCTGCTGGCGTACGCCGATGATATCGATATCATTGGAAACAACATCCGCGCCGTTAGTTCTGCTTTTTCTCGCCTGGATAAGTAAGCGAAGCGAATGGGTCTGGTGGTGAACGAGGACAAGACGAAATATCTCCTGTCATCAAACAAACAGTCAGTGCATTCGCGTCTTGGCCCCCACGTCACTGTTGACAGTCATAAATTTGAAGTTGTAGATAATTTCGTATACCTAGGAACCAGCATTAACACCGATAATAATGTCAGCCTTGAAATCCAACGCAGAATCACTCTTGCCAACAGGTGCTACTATGGACTGAGTAGGCAATTGAAAAGTAAAGTCCTCTCTCGACGAACAAAAACTAAACTCTACAAGTCCCTCATCATTCCCGTCCTACTTTATGGTGCAGAAGCTTTTACGGTGTCAACATCCGATGAGACGGCACTAGGAGTTTTCGAGAGAAAGGTTTTGCGAAAGATTTACGGTCCCTTAAAATTTGGCAACGGCGAATACCGCAGACGATGGAATGAATGAGCTGTATATGTTATTCGACGACATAGGCATAGCCCAGCGAATAAAAAGACAGCGGCTACGTCATGTTGTTCGAATGGACGAAAGTGCTCCAGCTCTGAAAGTGTTCGATGAAGTACCCGCTGGTGGAAGCCGAGGAAGAGGGAGGCCTCCACTCCGATGGAAAGACCAGGTAGAGAAGGACCCGTTTTCACTTGGTATTACCAATTGGCGTAATGCTCCTGTTATCAGGCGATTTTTGACAAACACTTCCTGTTATTGCGAAATCAACAGCGCCGGATGAATTGAACACATGTCTTGTATTTGTGGAGGTACGTGAAAACCATATGATTGACTATGAATATGCGATTATACCTGCAACAGTATAGCACCGCAGAAGAACTGCTAAGGATTGGAAATGGGAAAATTCCGGTTGATACTTCTAATGGTTTGATATCAATTCCAAATGCAATTTGTCTATTCACTTCAACGAAAGATGAACTCATCCCGATTGTTTATCCGAACATTGTCCAAAATTATCGTAACTACGATAGATTGAGTGTACGCGCAATTTTATCTGTAAAAATCTTAAGCGGGGATCACTGTATTTCAGTATTCTCTATGTAATATGATAAGGTATTATTGATTATGCATAAAATTTACATATATGTAAATTGTCACGTGAAGTGCTGAAAGCAGCGTCTTGGACATTTATAAGACGGCGGCGACATGTCAAACAGCAATTTCATTGTTGCCGTACTGAAACTTTTCACTTCAATAAAATTTACATATTTTGTTCAAAGTGAAATTTTTTGTGCAAACAATGTAAAGGTCGATTTATCGGTTTTAAATAATCGATTGTTATTACAAATGATATATCAAAGTTATTTTACGTTTCTGCTGGCAAACTAACGTTATACCTTTTAAACTTTGAAAAATTTTACGTTTCACAAATTAGTGGGAGCTCTACAGCGGCCATTGTCGTCGGCAAAATTAGGAACATTTCTCATTTGAAAACAGCGACAACTTCAAGACTGCTGTCGCGAAGTCGTCCTGTTGTCTAAAAAGCTATGCTCATAAGAACGCGTGTATTTTAATATTTGACAGATGTCGCTTGTCGTAGTCATTGTATAAGCAGGTTTCCACAATGATCGTCGTCTATGTGTTCAAACTTGTCTTGTGGAATTATTTAGAATTATATATGTATGTATGTATTTCTATTCATAACGGATAATATAGGTGATTAATTAATAAAATATACATTAATCTCCCAAGAATTCATGTGCACACATGAGATATTCAACGTACTATATTTTGATTTGTATGGCATTAGCACATTCATAACATAACAAGTCACAGCATAAAATACCTTGTAGTAGTGCATGCGACACTCTTACTATTGTCGTAGTTAGGAGCCAAGGTGGGGATTGTATGAACAGCGTTGTATGTCTTATCACATCACCTGACAACAATATTGGTATTCGATACATATAAGCTGTGCGAAAATTTGCCCCGTCCGAATAAGGGACGGGAAGTAAACGGCGTACATATATATTCCTCCTTTACGCCATTTGACGGAGAAACAATGGGATGTTTTCACAGTAACCGCACGGAAAAGTTCATCTATGCAAAAGAATTTTCATTACATGTATGTATGTATGTATACATACTCGCATACATACGTGTAATATGATAGTACATACATTCGTTTATTGCGTGACTAGTGCTGGAAGGCAAGGAAGCTTAAAACTTTTTGGCCCCAAAGTGCATTCATCTACCCACTTGGTTTTTATATGTCCTACCGTTCAGTGTTCTCAGCGTGAAACATTTTGCATGAATCGATGTTTATGCACTTTTTTGTATACGTACATACACTCCGCGTCATCAGGATAGCGCCCCCAAGCATGTTTGGTTGATACCAAATATTTTCCATAATATTTCGGTTAGGCTACAACATTTTTTTCTAACAACAAAAAACAATTAAACAATTTGCTTCAAAATAAGCTATAGGAGAACACAATACAATGAACTATAAAATTTTAATGAATTAAAAACCAAAATTGTAAAAAATTAGCAAATGAAATTTGTGTCATCAGGATAGCGCTCCCTATGCTAACTTCATTTTTTCCGTTTACTTCATATGAAAAATTAAACTTAACATTTCTAATTTATAATTCGAGTATTTTTAACTTGAAGTAATGGACGGTGCCACCTTTGTTAATAAAAACTTCATAAATTTTATTAGGGAGCTTATGACCCGATTTCGCTCATATTTGGCGCGGAGACATATTATTAGAAGAAACATATTCCCTCTGAATTTCTTTAAAATATCTGAGAGACTTACCGTTTCGGTTTTCGGTAAAAATTAGTTAGAAGCACTGAAGTCCTAATATTCAATATATTCTTGAAAACTTATGGACCGATTTGACCGATTTTTAGAAGGTCAATTTTTGCAAAGTTCTGATCCGATATCTTCACTAGTGCTTACTTTATATATTGTAAAGTAAACGATTCAGATCGTCTTCAAAGTTCTGGTATATGGGAAGTAGGCGTGGTTATGAACCGATTTGGACTATTTTCACAACACATCATTGGGAAGGAAGATATTATGAACCGAATTTCATTGAAATTGGTCGAGTAGTTTCGGAGATATGGTTTTTGACCTATAAGTGGTCGGAAGCACGCCCATTTAATTTTTTTTATACCATTTTGTGTGTAGCTCTTCTGTGCCATCTTTATAATGAAATTTAAGGTTTCTGGTGGATTTCCTAACTGAAATTTTTAGAGGTTTTCAACATAATTTTTGTATGGGAGGTGGGCGTGGTTAGAAAACAGAGAGAAAACAGACAGACTGGATAGATACCGAGAGCTGAAGAGGGAACCGAGACGCATCTGCAGACAAAAAAAGAAAGAGGCCGAAATGCGTGAGTACGAAGAGCTTGAGAAGCTGGCAGACAGAGGGAATGCTCGAAATTTTTATGAAAAAATTAAGCGACTTAACGAAGGTTTCAAGACCGGAGCATCCTCATGTAGAGACCAAGGTGGTAATCTTGTAACCGATGTCCAGGGCATACTGGGATTATGGAGGAAACACTTCTCCGACCTGCTGAATGGCAGTGAAAGTACAACACCAGGAGTTGGCGTACCCGATTCCCCAATCGATGACGATGGAATAGATGTTCCATTACCCGACCATGAAGAAATTCGAATAGCAATTACCCGCCTGAAGAACAACAAAGTGGCAGGGGCCGATAGATTACCGGCTGAGCTATTCAAAAACGGTGGCGAAGAACTGATAAGGTGCATGCATCAGCCTCTTTGCAAAATATGGTCGGAAGAAACCATGCCTGACGATTGGAATCTCAGTGTGCTCTGCCCAATCCATAAAAAAGGAGATCCCACAAACTGTGCTAATTACCGTGGGATAAGCCTCCTAAATATCGCCTATAAGGTTCTATCGAGCGTACTGTGTGAAAGACTTAAGCCCGCCGTCAACAAACTGATTGGACCTTATCAGTGTGGCTTTAGACCTGGAAAGTCCACCATGGATCAGATATTCACCATGCGCCAAATCTTGGAGAAGACCCGTGAAAAGAGGATCTACACACACCACCTTTTTGTAGATTTCAAAGCTGCTTTCGACAGCACGAAAAGGAGCTGCCTTTATGCCGCGATGTCTGAATTTGGTATCCCCGCAAAACTAATATGGCTGTGTAAGGTGACGTTGAGCAACACCAAAAGCTCCGTCATGATTGGGAAGGACCTCTCCGAGCCGTTCGATACCAAAGGAGGTTACAAGAGTGTACAGCTGCTGGCGCACGCCGATGATATTGATATCATCGGAAGCAACAACCGCGCCGTTTGTTCTGCTTTTTCCCGCATGGATAAGGAGGCGAAGCGAATGGGTCTGGAGGTGGATGAGGACAAGACGAAATATCTCCTGTCATCAAGCAAACAGTCGGCGCACTCGCGTCTTGGCTCCCACGTCACTGTCATAACTTCGAAGTCGTAGATAATTTCGTATACCTGGGAAGCAGTATCAATAATACCAACAATGTCAGCCTCGAAATCCAGCGCAGAATCACTCTTGCCAACAGGTGCTACTTTGGACTGAGTAGGCAATTGAACAGTAAAGTCCTCACTCGACGAACAAAAATCAAACTCAACAAGTCACTTATCATTCCCGTCCTGCTTTATGGTGCAGAAGCCTGGACGATGTCAACATCAGATGAGACGACACTAGGAGTTATCGAGAGGAAAATTTTGCAGAACATTGGCAACGGCGAATACCGCAGACGATGGAACGATGACCTGTATGAGTTATACGACGACATTGACATAGTTCAGCGAATAAAAAACAGCGGCTACGCTGGCTAGGTCATGTTGTCCAAATGACGAAAACACTCCAGCTCTGAAAGTGTTCCATGCAGTACCCGCCGGAGGAAGCCAAGGAAGGGGAAGGCCTCCACTCCTTTGGAGGGATCAGGTGGAGAGCAACCTGGTTACACTTGGAATCTCCAACTGGCGCCGAACTGCGAAGGAAAGAGAGAAGTGGCGCGCTCTCATCGATTCGGCTATAACCGGCTAAACGGTTGAACGCCAATCACATACATACATACATGGTGCCCAGAAATACGTCTTCCAAGTTTCATCAAGATATCTGAATTTTTACTCAAGTTACAGCTTGCACGGACGGACGCACATCGTGCATTACAACTCCCTTGGGAACGATCGTGAAAAATTATAATATAATAATTTTGTTATTTTCGGTTTTAAACTTTTTTTTATTTTATTGTAATGACAGAGATATTAACATTTGGAGGGGAAAACGCGTAGTTCACTCCCGCCCGCCCACTTCTTTACATATATACATATACAGATTTTTAATAAGAATTTTTTATACCTATATATACAGATTGTTAATAAGATATTATAATAAGATACGTAACAAAAAAATTAAAAACAAGTAAGGAAGGACTATATTCGTATCTGAGATATTTACTAGCAGAGAATTAGCTAAAAACACTAAGGCCATCATGTTCTCTATCTGGGGCCTTGAAAGGTTATAGTCCGATTTCGGATGGACTTCAAAATTGAGGTGTAAATGTTGTAAACCGATTTCGCCAATTTTCAAACTGTAGCATTGGGATGCCAAAAAAATGTTATGAACCGAATTTTGTAGGAATTGGTAGTAAAGGGTTAAAAATAAGTGGGCGAAGCCACGTCCATTGACAATTTTTTATACCAAGATTAATTCCGCTCTTCTGTACCATCTTTACAATCCAATTTAGGGTTTGTGGTGTTTTTCCTTACTGAATTAAAGCACTTTTAGTAGTTTTGTATGCGAGGTGGGCGTGGTTATAATCCAATTTCCGCGAATTTCACGCCAAATAATCTAGTGCCAAATGGAAATGACTCCAGAAAATTTGGTTGATATAGTTTTAGCAGTTTATGAGATATTGACAATAAACATAATGAGGCTCAGCCCCGCCCACTTTCCAAAAAAAAAAATTATCCAAATATCCATCTCCCTACCAAATTGTACAGAATTTTCTTTTAATAACTATATTTATGACTTAGTTATAGCACTTTACAAGGTAAATTTGACCTTGAAGACAAAACGATGGCGTTAGTATATTGTCATAAGAAGTTTGACAAATACACTGGAAAATCAAAGGAGGAGAGGAGAATCAAATAGGGGGGAACACAACTAAAACTTTAACTAAACATAATAAAGACGCGTAAAAAATCTACAAAAAACTAGGTAAAGAAAAGTATTAATTAAAAAAATACAACACAAATTAGCTTTTATTAATTTTGGAACATAAAATATATTCTTTTTACTTTAAACTCCTATTAAATTCATTAAAATTCGGGAAAGAAAATATTCGACAGACCACTTTGAATTGCCTCTTTAGTTGTGAAGTATTCGCTGCGCTTTGAAAATGGACATTTGCTCACGTCTTCGATTCTATTTTTAGAAAGTCCCTTTTTTCCAGATAAAACTATTTTTCCATATAAAAGTTTGGTAATTTTAGAAACAATTCGTTTACATTTTCTCAAAATATTTTGTTACCGATTTTTTGATGTTTGGCCTATGGACGGAACCACTGTGTTATAGTTTCCAAATTAAGAGAGATAATTAACATTGCATATGGGGGCACAATCCTGATGACGCAATTTTCGTTTACAAATTTCGTTTACAAATTTTACGTTTGTGCTGTTTTGGTTTTTCAGTCATTTAAATTTTGTAATGAAACTTATTGTGCCCTCGTATAGCTTATTTTGAGACAAATTGTTTAAAGTATGTTAGAAAAAAATTTTATAGCTCTAACCCAAATACTATGAAAATATTTGTTACCAACCAAGCATGCTTGGGGGGGCGCTATCCTGATGACGCGGAGTGTACATACATACATACATATGTATGTATGGAAGTATCTGAAACATGCATATTTAATGTGTATTGTATACTTCTATTCGACATTTTTTCATCATATTCTGACATTATTGCACCTTTGTTGAACTCAGTATCAGAAGCCGTAAATAATTTTTGGTTTGGTTGCAAGGATGTCTGATAAACATGTTAAACGTAATTTTCCTCCATTACTACTCTCCTTCTACAAGTATATTCAAGACGAAATTTATAAAATTTTTAATTAACGTAAAAGTTTTGCATAGCTCCATCACATTGTCACATGGCGAAGTATGCAGTGATTTCAATATCGGTTGCGAATTTTTTCAAACTTAAGTTCGGCAACGGAATATAAAACATTTTTAACATATAACAAATCAGCTTGCTATAATGCCAAATTGTTTTATATGTACATATATATATTTTGCATAAAAATACTTAATCTGAAATAAAAAAAATTGCTTTTAATGTTATATCGTGCATTTTTCGTTCGTTGTTTTATAGGAAATTATTTTTTGCAAATTTTAAATTTTGCATGAATTTCACTCATTGGGTCGAAAAATTGCCACAATTCACATCTTTTTTATTAGAATCTTCGCAATTTTATATAATAATAATAATATACATACATATATATAATTTTATGACGCGTTTCACAAAATCAAAATTCGTATTTGAAGATTTTTTTTGAATCAACCGTTGAATACTATTCAAATGAATATTATTCAATGTAATAATATTCTAATATTATAAAATCACTATATCTAGCTCGAACACCTAAAAATCATCGCATACGATATCTGGTAACTAGTACTACTACTAATAAAATAGTAGCTTGTTAAAAAATTACTAATCACTGATATTTATGTCGCTATAAACAAGATACAGTACTTTCGAATGACACTTGACTCTAAGCTGCGGTGGAAAATTCATGTGAAACAAGTAAGGAAGGGCTAAGTTCGGGTGTAACCGAACATTTTATACTCTCGCAATTTATTTAACTTTATTAATATTATATAATACACAATTTGACCCACATATTCGTCATATATATTGTATAAAGTCCATTGAAAGTTGGAAACCCTAATATTAGGTTAGAAGCACCGAGGTCCTCATGTTCGATATATGGGGCGTTGAAAACGTATGGTCCGATTTCGGCGATTTTTAGAATGGGGCTGCCACACTATAAACGTAGTATTTGTGTAAATTTCTGCACCGATATCTTCACTAGTGCTTACATTATATATTGTAAAGTAAACGGTTCAGATCGTTTTCAAAGTTCTGGTATATAGGAAGTAGGCGTGGTTGTGAACCGATTTGGCCTATTTTCACAACATATCATTGGGATGTAAGGAAACTATTACAAACCAAGTTTCATTGAAATCGATCAGGTAGTTCCTGAGATTTTGACCCATAAGTGGGCGATGCCACGCCCATTTTCCATTTTGTAAAAAAATCTGAGTGCAGCTTCTATCTGCCTTTGCTTGTGTGAAATTTATTGTTTCTGACGTTTTTCGTTAGCGAGTTAACCCACTTTTAGTAATTTTCAACCTAACCTTTGTATGGGAGGTGGGCGTAGTTATTATCCGATTTTGGACTGCAATAAGAAGTGGCTAAAAGAAACGACTGCAGAAAGTTTGGTTTATATAGCTTTATTGATTTGCGAGATAAATACAACAAACCTAGTTGAGGGCTTGGTCACGCTCACTTCTTCGAAAAAATTACATGCAAATGTGCCCCTCCCTAATGCGATCCTGTGTTCCAAATTTTTTTTTAATAACTTTATTTATGGCTTAGTTATCACACTGGATAGGTTTTCAGTTTCCGCCATTTTGTGGGCGTGGCAGTGGACCGATTTTGCCCATTTTCGAAAGCAACCTCCTCAGGGTGCCAAGGACTATGTGTTCCAAGTTTCATTAAGATATCTTAATTTTTACTCAAGTTATCGCTTGCACGGACAGACGGACAGACAGACAGACGGACAGACATCCGGATTTCAAATCCACTCGTCATCCTGATCATGTATATATATATAACCCCATATCTAACTCTTTTATTTTTTGGTGACACAAGCAACATGTTGCGAGAGTATAAAAAAACGAAAGAGCTGCGACTCAAGCAATATAGGTATCAAATTAGTGTTATCCCTTGAAAATAAGTTACTTATCTGTAAACAAGTGCTCAGACCGATATTGAGCTATCACAACTCTTTGGGTGTACTTACGCAAATAACAAGAAAGTCATCCAATAATTCCAAAACAAAATACTAAGGAAAATTGTCAAAGCGCTTTGGTATTGTAGATGTGCTGAAATAGAGCGTGATCTAAACATAAACTCAGTTAACGCAGGAATATTAAAAATTGCAGCAACATGAAGCCCGGTTGCTAACGCATTGTAACGAAGAAGTAGCCATTTTAACTTTTAGAGATGGACAGTAAGACGACTCAAACGGGTAAAACCCAGCGATATTTTAAATGAGTCCATACTCTGAGTCGTTGTGTAATTTTGTTTTTGAACTAGTTGAAATGTAAAATAACTAATAATAAAAAACAAGTAAGGAAGAGCTAAGTTCGGGTGTATTTATATAATTTTATTAATATAACAAACAATTTGACTTATATATTCGGCATATATATGATATATAGTCCATTGAATGTTGGAAACCCTAATATTAGGTATATGGGAGTTAGGTGAAGTTATGACCCGATTTTACGTATTTTAGGCACGAAGACATATTATTAAAAAATTAAATTCCCTCCGAATTTCTTCAAAATATCTGAGAGTCTTACCTATATTTTCGGTAAAAAAAGAATTAGAAGCCCTGAGGTCCTCATGTTCGATACATGGGGCCTTGAAAATTTATGGCCCGATTTCACCGATTTTTAGAAGGGCGATGCCACACTATAAATATAGTATTACTTTATATATTGTAAAGTAAACGGTTCAGATCGACTTCAAAGTTCTGGTATATGGGAAGTAGGCGTGGTTGTGAACCGATGTGGCCTATTTTCACAACATATAATTGGGATGCAAGGGAAATATTACAAACCGAATTTCATTGAAATTGGTCGAGTAGATTCGGAGATATGGTTCTTGACCCATAAGTGGACGGAACCACGCCCAATTACAATTTTCTATACAATATTGAATGCAGCTCTTCTGTGCCTTCTTTATAATGAAATTCAAGGCTTCTGTTGGTTTTCCTTACTGAATTAAAGCATTTTTAGTAGTTTTCAACGTAACCTTTGTATGGGAGGTGGGCGTGGTTATAATTCGATTTCTCGATGTTTGGACTTTATAAGAAAATGCCTAAAAAAACGACTTCTGAAGATTTCGTTGATTTCGTAAACTACTAATTACGAGATGTGTACAAAAAACATAGTAGAGGCGGGACCACGACCACTTTCCCAAAAAAATTACATCCCAATATGCCCATTCCTAGAACATTCGTTTGTACCAAATTTTAAATTCATAGCTTAATTTATCCTTTAGCTTTATGGAAGTAAAATTTGGTACAAAGGATCGAACCATGAAGGGGCATATTTTGATGTAATTTTTTTGGAGAAGTGGGCGTGGCCCCACCCCACTACTCAGTTTTTTGTGTGTGGAGGAAATCGGATTATAACCACGCCTTCCTCCCATACAAAGGTTATGTTGAAATCTACTAAAAATGCTTTAATTCATTAAGGGAAAACACTAGATACCTTAAATTTCATTATAAAGAAGGTACGGGAACTAATCGACCAATTTAAATGAAATTCGCTTCATAACATTCTCCTGGCATCCCAATATATGATATGTTATGAAAATAGTGCAAATCGGTTCACAACCACGCCTACTTTCCATATACCAGAACTTTGAAGTCGAATGAATCGTTTACTTTACAATATATAAGTTAAGCGCTAGTGAAGATATCGGAACAGAACTTTGCACAAATTCTGAATTTATAGTATGGCATCGCCTTTCTAAAAATCGTCGAAATCGGATAATAAGATGTCAAGACACCATATAGCGACCATGAGGACTTCAGTGCTTCTAATAAATTATTGCCGAAAATATAGGTAAGTCTCTCAGATATTTTGAAGAAATTCAGAGGGAATATTTTTCTTCTAACAAAATGACTCCGTGCTAAAAATGAGTGAAATCGGGTCATAACTTCCCCTAGTTCCCATATACCTAATGTTAGGGTTTTCAAACTTTCAATGGACTTTATACCATATATATTCCAATAACAATAACAATGTCAGCCTGGAAATCCAACGCAGAATCACTCTTGCCAACAGGTGCTACTATGGACTAAGTAGGCAATTGAAAAGTATAGTCCTCTCTCGACGAACAAAAACCAAACTCTACAAGTCTCTCATCATTCCCGTCTTACTTTACGGTGCAGAAGCGTGGACGATGTCAACATCCGATGGGACGACACTAGGAGTTTTCGAGAGAAAGGTCCTGATGACACGCGGTGTATTTGTAAACCAGTTAGGGTGGACAGAGAGTTTATTAATTGAAAAAATTTATGCACCATGAGGTCACATTTAGATGAAAACTGTTCACTTAATGATATCATGAATAAATATTCTAATATTAAATCTTTAGATGGCATTAGAACCATACATATTACACACAGAAAAAGCCTAACCAACCAAAACTGTATTACAAATAAAATGCAATATTTTCAAACTAATCAAAACATAAAAAGAAACAGTTCAGTTACACGAATTAAACGAAACACTAATATGTATAATCAAAATTACGAAAACACACAAAATACTAACACACGTCAAAATTAACAGTATCCACACAATTTTACACAAAAATTACGTTAAAGGAAAAGTAGCCACAATACTAGATTCGCGAAGAAGCACTAACAACAATAATACCACATTGACACCTGAACCAATGGAAATGGGTGTACTCGAAGATAATGAAGAACATTTTTTAGCAACGCCTCAAGAACGAAACCGCCCATAATACATATAACGATAGGAAAAACTAAAATTAGTTGCCTTATAGATACAGGATTAACTACAAGAATATTAAAAGAAGGGATATTATCGGAAAATTATCCCAAAATAACAATGAAATATTCTATAAAATACAAAACCTTAAACGGGATAACTCAAATAAAAAGTGTAGTAACAATACCATTTCCAAAAGAATTTAGATGCCTTGGCACCCTTGAATGGAAACTCTTGAACTTTTCGAACAAAAAATTTCCATGCATAATAGGTCAAAACATCCTAAAACCTTCACAAGTAAAAATTATTTGTGCGGAAAACTTATTTGGAGCATACTGAACATAATTATCTAAAAGATAAATTTTTATTTCTCCTATTTGAATAATGAAGAACATCAAACAACCTTAAAGCTGCTCAATGACTTCGAAGTCCTTTTATTTAAAGAAGGAGGTAAACTGTCATGTACTAACGAAGTAAAACATGAAATCATAACAACAAATGATATACCTTTACACTCCAAAATTTATAGATATACTTAAAACAAAGAGATAAAATGTCAAATTGAAGAAATGCTACAACAAAAAATAATTAAAGAAAGCAATTCACCCTATAATAGTCCCTTATGGAATGACAAGAAAAAATTAGACAATTCCGGGACAAAGAAATATAGAATTGTTATATAGAATTGTAGATGACAAATTTCAAATTCCAAACTTAAATTCAATCTTAGACAAACTAGGTAGATGACAGTATTTCACCACTCTGGATTTAGCCAAAGGTTTTCACCAAATCTTAGAGAGGAGGACAGAAGAAAAACCGTTTTCACAACACAATTTGGGCATTACGAATTTAATCGAATGCTATTTGGATTAAAAAATGCACCATCAACTTTTCAAAGATTAATGAATAGAGTCCTTAGCGCGCATATTAATAAATATGCGTCGTATATATGGGTGATATATTAGTATTTGGCACTTCTTTATAAGAGCATTAACTAATTTAAAACAAATATTCAAAGCCCTAAAGGCCGTGAAATATTTTAGGTCTTATGTCTTCGGTAGGCAATTTGATTTAGAATGCGACCACCAACCTTTGAAAAGACTAATGACAAAATACACCGGGAAGGACATAAGTCTAAGACTTCAAAGATGGTTTGAGAGTTTAGGTGTATATAATAAGGTGTATGTAAAGTAGCAGCATGTCAGTAGAACTGGAAACTGTCCATTCACAAGAAGAAAATTAAGGATTTGAAATTCCAATACTTGATACAATTGTTAACAGGTTTAAAACGCAAGTAATAATAATAGAGGAGAAACAAACAGCCATTGAATATATATTCAATTACCAACGAATTTATATTGATCAAAGAGATACTGAAGAAAATAGAATAAGAGATGTTATTAGAAGTGAAATATGTAGAGGAAAGGTAGGTATATATTCACATCTTAGCTATCATGAATATTACAAAGTACAGAAAATTATTGAAGAAGAATTTTCATCTAATCCTAACGTGAAATTTGTCAAGTGTTCTTATTTAGCAAATAACGTTGACAACGAAGAAGAATTAAGAAAACAAATTTCACTATTTCATAAAAATGAAAGTGGTCACTGTGGAATTATAGTAACTTATGAAAACTTAAAGAATAAACTATATAATCCTCATATTAAAGAGCTAATACATCGGGTAATAAATAGTTGCGATACATGCTCAGGCGGTAAATATGATCGAAATCCCATAAAAAACAAATTTTATATTACTGAAACACCCAAAACTACTAATGAAATAATTCATGTTGATACTTATGTAAATAAAAACATTCATTTGTCATCTTCATAGATAAATTTTCGAAACATGCATGGGTAGGCAGGTACCCTTACAGACAGTAATAGCAGAACCATTGTATGTCAATTGCAACAATTCTTATCCATAAAAGGAAAGGTACAGAAAATGGTGTTCGACAATGAATTTAGGGCTCAAAATATTGAAGATTTTCTAAATAGAGAAGGAATACAATACCACATAACTAAACCGAATAGTAAGGAGTAAAAGCTAATTTAATCACTCAACAAATAACACAAACTAACGGATACATAGAAATTCATAATAATAATCAAAGCATCCCCATAGAATCCGATTTAATTTTACATAAAGTAGATATTCTCCGAGCCGTTCGATACCAAACGAGGTCTCAGACAAGGTGACTCACTATTGTGCTGGAAAAAATTATACGAGCTGCAGAGCTAAATAGAGAAGGTACAACCTTCTATAAGAGTGTACAGCTGCTGGCGTACGTCGATGATATTGATATCATCGGAAGCAACAACCGCGCCGTTAGTTCTGATTTTCCCGCCTGGATAAGGAATCGAAGCGAATGGGTTTGGAGGTGAATGAGGACAAGACGAAATATTTCCTGTCATCAAGCAAACAGTCAGAGCATTCGTCTCTTGGCTCCCACGTCACTGTTGGCAGTCATATCTTCGAAGTCGTAGATAATTTCGTATACTTGGGAACCAGCATCAACAACACCAACAATGTCAGTCTCAGCCCACCTCCCATACAAAGGTTAGGTTGAAAATTATTAAAAGTGGGTTAACTCGCTAAGGAAAAACGCCTACTTCCTATATACCAGAACTTTGAAGCCGATCTGAATCGTTTACTTTACAATATATAAACTAAGCACTAGTGAAGATATCGGTGCAGAACTTTGCACAAATACTACGTTTATAGTGTGGCAGTCCCATTCTAAAAATCGCCGATATCGGACCATAGGTTTTCAAGGCCCCATATATCGAACATGAGGACCTCGGTGCTTCTAATCTAATATTAGGGTTTCCAACTTTCAATGGATTTTATACAATATATATGACGAATATGTGGGTCAAATTGTGTATTATATAATATTAATAAAGTTAAATAAATTGCGAGAGTATAAAATGTTCGGTTACACCCGAACTTAGCCCTTCCTTGCTTGTTTTAAATAATCGATTGTTATTATAAATGATATTTTAAAATAACGTCATAATTTTATATTTCCCATGTTAGTGGCAGCTCTACAGCGGCCATTGTCGTCGGCAAAATTAGAAACATTTATAATTTGGCGACAGGAAGACTTCAACCCTTTTGTCGCGAAGTCGTGCTGTTGTCTAAAAAGCTGGTCCCATAAGAACGCGAGTATTTTAATATTTGACTGATGTCGCTTGTCGTCGTCTATGTGTTCAGCACTTCACTACGTACTTCTGCAACCGAAACAATTGGATTTCGACAACGACAAAAAATGAGGATTGTCGTCTCGCAGCGGAGAGGAAATAGATTGCCTACCTCGCAACGTTGCAAACGACCAGAACACGTGCGGGATGGGAAAGATACCGACAGCTGAAGAGAGAAGCGGGACGTCTTTGCAGACAGAAAAAGAAAGAGGCTGAAATGCGTGAGAATGAAGAGCTTGAAAAGCTGGCCGACAGAGGTAGTGCTCGAAAATTTTATGAAAAATTGAAGCGACTTAACGAAATTTTAAAAACCGGAGCATCCTCATATAGAGACCAAGGTGGTAATCTGGTAACCGATGTCCAGGGCATACCTCGACCTGCTGA
Source organism: Zeugodacus cucurbitae (assembly GCF_028554725.1). NCBI lineage: Eukaryota > Metazoa > Arthropoda > Insecta > Diptera > Tephritidae > Zeugodacus > Zeugodacus cucurbitae. The sequence goes on from NC_071669.1 coordinate 27,961,031, forward strand.
ATGGTAGTGAAAGTATAACACCGGGAGATGGCGAACCTGATTCCCTAATCGATGACGATGGAACATACATATGTCCCCTCAACATCGCCCATAAGGTTCTATCGAGCGAACTGTGTGAAAGACTGAAGCCCACCGTCAACAAACTGATTGGACCTTATCAGTGTGGCTTTAGACCTGAAAAATCCACAACTGACCAGATATTCACCATGCGCCAAATCTTGGAAAAGACACGTGAAAAGAGCTTCGACACATGTTGACTGAAGACATACTCGAATCAGAAGACATAAATCAGATGCTGCTAGTCCAACATATCTGCAGAGCCTGTGACGCCGCCATGATTAGAAAGAAACAAAGCTTTAAACGTAAGTCAGCTTACTGGTGCAGTGAGATCCACCAATTGCGAATAGATAGTAATAAAGCGAGGCGACAGTACCAGAGGGCTGCAGGAACGGTAAAACATGAGAATATCCGCGAAAATTTCAAGAGTAAACGAACATTGTTGAAAAAAGCAATAAAAGCAAGTAAAGCATCGTGTTTCAAAGAACTTTGTAACAAACTCGATGAAAATCCTTGGGAAGGAGCGTATAAGTTGGTCATGTATAAGGTTCGTGGTCCTAATGTTACGGAATCGGAAGTAATAAATGCTGCTGCCCGATTCGGTAATGCTAAAGCGCCAGGTCTAGATGGAATTCCAAATCGTGCTTTGAAGATCGCAATAAAACAAACCCCAAAGAGTTTGATGAAAAATGCATGACTGGTGGTGTTTTCCCAAAACTATGGAAAAACACCCAATCCACAAAAAGGGAGACTGCACAATGTGCGCCAACTACCGTGGGATAAGCCTCCTCAACATCGCCCATAAGGTTCTATCGAGCGTACTGTGTGAAAGACTGAAGCCCACCGTCAACAAACTGATTGGACCTTATCAGTGTGGCTTTAGACCTGAAAAATCCACAACTGACCAGATATTCACAATGCGCCAAATCTTGGAAAAGACACGTGAAAAGAGGATCGACACACACCATCTCTCTGTCGATTTTAAAGCTGCTTTCGACAGCACGAAAAGTTGCTGCCTTTATGCCGCGATGTCTGAATTTGGTATCCCCGCAAAACTAATACGGCTGTGTAAGTTGACTTTGAGCAACACCAAAAGCTCCGTCATGTATTTTTTCTCATTTGCCTAATATTGAAGGTTAAGCATTAGAAGTCATTCACCTCAATGCAGTTAATAATTGTATTTGCATTGTGTATGTTTCGCGCAATTATACGTATATTTGTTTGTGCACATTAGTTAGTCCTATTTAACATGTACCGAGCTACCGTGGTTGTGTCGTTGCAAAAGAACTGTAAAAAATTAGAGACAAAAGGAATGGTAATACAGTTGAGGAGAATGTCAATGATCAGGCGAAAAACCCCGTTGCGGACAAAGGAAGGAAGGAAGTAAGACCCCTCCCATCAACTTCTAAACTTACATTTGCGCAAATGGCTAAACAAGGTCAGACAAATACAGTTCAAACAAGTAAGTAAGGGCTAAATTCGGGTGTAACCGAACATTTTATACTCTCGCAATTTATTTATTTAACTTGATTTATGTTATATAATACACAATTTGACCTACATATATATTGTATAAAGTCCATTGAAAGTTTGAAACCCAAATATTAGATTAGAAGCACCGAGGTCCTCGTGTTCGATATATGGGGACTTAAAGACCTATGGTCCGATTTCGGCGATTTTTGGAATGGGACTGCCACACTATAAACATAGTATTTGTGCAAAGTTCTGCACCGATATCTTCACTAGTGCTTACTTTATGTATTGTAAAGTAAACGATTCAGATCGTCTTCAAAGTTCTGGTGTATAGGAAGTAGGCGTGGTTGTGAAGCGATTTGGCCTATTTTCACAACATATCATTGGGATGTAAGGAAACTATTACAAACCAAGTTTTATTGAAATCGGTCCAGTAGTTCCTGAGATATGGTTTTTGACCCATAAGTGGGTGACGCCACGGCCATTCTCCATTTTGTAAAATCATCGGCCATTTCTTATGTGAAATTTAGTGTTTCTGACGTTTTTCGTTAGTGAGTAAACCCAATTTTAGTAATTTTCAACCTAACCTTTGTATTGGAGGTGGGCGTGGATATTATCCGATTTCTTTCATTTTTGGACTGTATTAAGAAGTGGTTAAAAAACGAAAGAGTAAGTAAGAAAGTTTGGTTTATATAACTCTATTTGTTTGCGGGATATGTACAAAAAACTTATTTGGGGCGGGGCCACGCCCACTTCCCAAAAAAAATTACATCCAAATATGCCCCTTCATAGTGCTATCCTTCATACCAAATTTTATTTCCATAGCTTTAGTTATGGCGCTTTATGTGTTTTCGGGTTTCGCCATTTTGTGGGCGTGTCAGTGGTCCGATTTTGCTTTTCGAAAGCAACCTTCATGCACCTTGGTGCTAAGAAATAAGTGTGCCAAGTTTCATCAAGATGTCTTAATTTTTACTCAAGTTACAGCTTGCACAGACGGACGGACGGACAGAGAGACATTCGGATTTGAACTCCACTCTTCACCCTGATCACTTTGGCATATATAACTCTATATCTAACTCGTTTAGTTTTGGGTGTTACAAACAACAAAAAAAAACTATAATACTCTCTTTAGCATTTTTGTTGCGAGAGTATAAAAAGTAGTCCGTTATCCCAAATTTTGGATAAAATAAACGAACAAGAACAAGAAAGGAAAGGCTAAGTTCGGGTGCAACCGAACATTTTATACTCTCGCAATTTATTGAAGAAATTTTATTAAGATAACCTACAAATTAACCCATAAATTCAACATAAAGTTTAATAGAATAACGAAAATCGTCATATAAAGTATATGAGGGCTGAGCTAATTCCTGAACCGATTTCATTCATTTTCACCAGCAAGGTACACTATATCCAAGACTATACGCTCAAATAAATTGGCTAAAATATCTCACATATTAACCAATACATATATGCGGAATAAACCACCGTATTTTTGAAAAACCTATAATTAAATGTATGGGAGCTAGGATATGTTATGACCCGATTTTAATAATTTTTGGAACAGAGACACACTTTTAGAAGATTTTCCTCCAAATTACATTAAATTATCTTGGAGATTTTTCCCATATTTTCCCATATTTTCGGTTAAAATTTATCCTTAGGCACTGAGTTCAACATGTTCGATATCTGGGACCTTGAAAAGTTATAGTCCATTTTCAATAATGTTTACACAACTGAAGCCAGAGATGATATGCACTATTTGTGTACATTTTTATTCCGCTATCTTCATTGGTTCCTTATGTTTATATTATAAAGTGAAGGAATAAGAGGGAATAAGGAATATAGTCGTGGTTGTGAACCGATTTCGCCCATTTTTCATTTCCATTTTTTCAATCAAGATATGACAAGAAAATATTATATACCGAATTTCATTGAAATCTGTCGAGTAGTTCCTGAGATATGGTTTTTGACCCATCCAAAAAATACACCCAAATATGCCCCTTCCTAGTGCCATCCTTTGTTCCATATTTATTCGCTTCCGCCCATTTTCGAAAGCAACCCTCTCACGGTCCCAAGGAATATTTGCCAAGTTTCGTCAAGATATCTTAATTTTTACTCAAGTTACAGCTTGCACAGACGGACATACGGACGTACGGACAGACATCAGGATTTCAAATCTACTCGTCACCCTGATCACTTTGGTATATATGTCTCTTGTCTCTATTTGTCACAATTGCGAATTGGCGACCCTGTTAGTCAGGATGTATCATTTTCGTATTCTGGTTGATACAGTCTCAAAAAAGTTCACCAAATAGTGTGGTGAAATGAAAAGCAAGCTATCAGCTGTTTATTTTAGTTGATTAGAGATGAGTGCATGTTCACAATGATAATTTGTGAATTGATTGCACGCAAGTAGTTTTTTTAACCAAATTTCAGCAGAAAAATGTCTTATAAATAATTGGATAATACTATTATTGAAAATAATACTAAAATAATTTATAATAAATGCGTAAATATGAAAAAATTTACCTAATAATCGCTTAACAGATGTACTCATCCTTACATTTGAGCATAACGGCAATCGAAGGTAAATAATTGTAAAAAATACAAATTCATTATTTTATGATTATTATATATTTTGGATTTTGGATATATATATAATATATACAAACATATTTGTGTTTTGGAAATCGAAATAATTTCCCAAACGTATTTTCTTCATCTAAAATGTGATATTCCTTGTTGCGCAAAATAGCCAGATTGCGCCTACGAGTGCAGCTAAAACATAAGCACTTTGTTATCCATTATTGCAAAGTTGCAAATATTAATATATTATCTCTCTCCTTCTCGTTTTTTTTTTTCATTATAATATATATTAGGCCAATTGCATCATCCATTATATTGCTCTTGTTTTTCTGTGACCTGGTTTAAAGCACATCACAAATTAGAGACTGTTGTTGCTCAAATAGAGATGAGAGAAACTCGCCAGAATACCAAAAAGTCACTATAGAGATTACACCACAGATTCGTCTCTATTAGAGACTGGTTATATACCGGCATATATCTCACTCTTTTAGTTTTAGGTGTTACAAACAACCGTTATGTGATCAAAACTATAATACTCTCTTAGCAACTTTTGTTGCGAGAGTATAAAAATTATTTAAGTCCATAAATCAGCGTCTCAGCGCTCTTGAAGGATGGGATCATGTGTAGAAGTTCACGTAAGTGAGGAAAGGTTTTGATTGTCATTCATTGGGAGTGGCCAGAAACGATTCTTCTCCACATGATTCAAGCAGCTCACGACTTCCGGTTTTAGACCAAGTATCCTCTGGGTAGCTAACAAACATCCGTTTGAAGGCGAGCTAAAGTGAGAAGGTGAACCCGCTCCTGCGGTTGTGCGTAGGGTTTGGTACCCACCAAATAAAAACGAAGTACCAATGAAAAATCGAAAGCCTCGGATGAGACACCCCCCATTTGATGACGACCCCTTCAAACGTTTTAAGGATAATGATTTAAGGGCATGCACCTGGAATGTCCGGACCCTTAATTGGGAAGGTGCCTCTGCCAAGCTGGTTGATGTCCTCATACGACTAAAGGCTGACATCACCCCATCCAAGAAGTGCGATGGCCGGCAAAGGATGGAAGAAGGTGGGTCCTTGTGACATCTACTTCAGCGGCCATATAAATGAGCGCAAATTTGGTGTTGGATTTGTGGTGGGAGAGAGACTCCGTCGCCGAGTCCTGGCATGGCGTGGGTAAAGAAGGTGTCTTTGGCACAACAGTCGGAAAATTCAGCCTCCATGACGAAACATCGCCAAACGGCCTGATGCTGAAGCGAAGATACGCACCCGCCTCTGTGCAGCAAAAAACGCCCGTCAACAAACACAAGGAAGGTTCGACGTCGAAAAGCTGCAATCGCAACAGATAGCCACGAAATACTGTACTCGACTTGAACTCCTCCTCTCTGAGAGCACTCATCAGCATCTCGGTATAAGGGAACTGTGGAACGGCATCTCAAACTCACTGCGTACCGCTGCAGCTGAAACAATTGGATTTCGGCGACGACAAAAAACAAGCTGGTACAATGAGGAATGCCGTCTCGCAGCGGAGAGAAAACAGACTGCCTACCTCGCAACGTTGCAAACAACCACAACACGTGCGGGATGGGATAGATACCGAGAGCTGAAGAGGGAAGCGAGCTGCATCTGCAGACAAAAAAAGAAAGAGGCCGAAATGCGTGAGTACCAAGAGCTTAAGAAACTGGCAGACAGAGGGAATGCTCGAAAATTTTACTAAAAAATTAAGCGATTTAACGAAGGTTTCACGAGCGGAGCATCCTCATGTAGAGACCAAGTTGGTAATCTGGTAACCGATGTCCAGGGCATACTTGGATAATGGAGGGAACACTTCTCCGACCTGCTGAATGGCAGTGAAAGTACAACACCAGAAGATGACGAACCCGATTCCCCAATCAATGACGATGGAATAGATATTCCATTACCCGACCATGAAGAAATTCGAATAGCAATTACCCGCCTGAAGAACAACAAAGCGGCAGGGGCCGATAGATTACCGGCTGAGCTATTCAACTGCGGCGGCGAACAACTGATAAGGTGCATGCATCACCTTCTTTGCAAAATATGGTCGGAAGAAAGCATGCCTGACGATTGGAATCTCAGTGTGCTTTGCCCAATCCATAAAAAGGGAGATCCCACAAACTGTGCCAATTACCGTGGGATAAGCCTCCTAAATATCGCCTATAACGTTCCATCGAGCGTACTGTGTGAAAGACTTAAGCCCACCGTCAACAAACTGATTGGACCTTATCAGTGTGGCTTTAGACCTGGAAAATCGACAACTGACCAGATCTTGGAGAAGACCCGTGGAAAGGGGATCGACACACACCACCTTTTTGTCGATTTTAAAGCTGCTTTCGACAGCACGAAAAGGAACTGCCTTTATGCCGCGATGTTTGAATTTGGTATCCCCGAAAACTAATACGGCTGTGTAAATTGACGCTGAGCAACACCAAAAGCTCCGTCATGATTGGGAAGGACCTCTTCGAGCCGTTCGATACCAAACGAGGTTTCAGACAAGGTGACTCACTATCGTGCGACTTCTTTAACTTGATGTTGGAAAAAATAATACAAGCTGCAGAGCTAAATAGAGAAGGTACAATCTTCTACAAGAGTGTACAGCTCCTGGCGTACGCCGATGCAACAACCGCGCCGTTTGTTCTGCTTTTTTCCGCATGGATAAGGAGGCGAAGCGAATGGGTCTGGAGGTGAATGAGAACAAGACGAAATATCTCCTGTCATCAAGCAAACAGTCGGCGCACTCGCGTCTTGGCTCCCACGTCACTGTTGACAGTCATAACTTCGAAGTCGTAGATAATTTCGTATACCTGGGAACCAGTATCAACAACACCAACAATGTCAGCCTCGAAATCCAAGGCAGAATCACTCTTGCCAACAGGTGCTACTTTGGACTGAGTAGGCAATTGAATAGTAAAGTCCTCTCTCGATGAACCAAAATCAAACTCTACAAGTCACTTATCATTCCCGTCCTGCTTTATGGTGCAGAAGCTTGGACGATGTCAACATCAGATGAGACGACACTATGGTCCTCAGAACATTGGCAACGGCGAATACCGACGATGGAACGATGACCTGTACGAGCTATACGACGACATTGACATAGTTCAGCGAATAAAAAGACAGCGGCTACGCTGGCTAGGTCATGTTGTCCGAATGGACGAAAACACTCCAGCCCTGAAAGTGTTCGATGCAGTACACGCCGGAGGAAGCCGAGGAAGGGGAAGGCCTCCACTCCGTTGGAGGGACCAGGTGGAGAGCGACCTGGTTACACTTGGAATCTCGAACTGGCGCCGAACTGCGAAGGAAAGAGAAGAGTGGCGCGCTCTCATCGATTCGGTAACCGGCTAAACGGTTGAACGCCAATAACATACATGCAGCGCTCTAGAATACCATATACAATTTATTGATGAACAGTAACTCTTTGAAAATAATGCTATGGAACGCCAATGGTCTTTCCAAAAGTAAAAATGAATTGGAAGTTATTCTAAACGACAGAAATATTGATGTTTGTTTGTTGTCCGAAACACATTTTACGAACCTTTCATTTTTTGAATTCAAAAATTAATACTTATACCACCCTCCGCACCCAGCAAACTCAGCATAAAGAGGAAGCGCGGTTTTAATCACAAGTAATTTTAAACATTTCGAAGAAGCTCAGATTAAGACAATTTTAGTAAAAATGCACAGTCAGTCATTATACTTAATTGCTCTATGTAGTCCGCCCAGGCAAAATATCAAAACTGATACTTATACGAATTAATTTAAAAAAAATATGACGAAAGGATTTTAATGCAAAATACACTCATTGGGGATCTCGTTCAATTACAACCAAAGATCGAGAACTTCTGAAATCTATACAAGTTATTGGATGCAATGTTATTTCGACAGGGAGACCCACTTATTGGCCTGCAGATAGTAGGAAATTACCAGATCTTCCTGACTTTTTTTCGTCATCAACAAAATATCGAAAATAAATTTACGTATTGAAAATTGCGCCGATATAAGCTCAATATTGCGAAATAATTGCTTCCTACCTAAAAGATAGATACTTTTGCATAAAACAAGAGGACGCATACTGAAACTTGCAACCGTTAGAAACAGGTGTTCCCCTGGGAAGCGTGTTGGGGCCAATGCTTCACTTTCTTTTTACAAGTGATATCCCCACTGACTCAAGTTATGTGGCAGCGACATTTGCGGATGAGACAGCCCTGTTAGCAGCAGTAGAGTCAACCTCAGTATCTACCCTTCGAGTGCAAACAGCAGTCATTGCAATTACTAAATGGGCTTCCAAGTGGCGGATTAAATTAAATGATTCCAAATCAATGCACGTAGACTTTACTTTAAAAAACATCATACCATCCAATTTATATAATTTGTACTCCTATACGGCATCAGAATAATGCTAAGTATCTAGAAATCACCCTAGATGCTAAGCTTTGCTGGAAAGAGCATGTCAAGAAATCGAAAACAAGTTTATATATAATGAATTACTAAAGCCAATTTGGGCCTATGGGTTGTTCAAGTCAAAACTGTATTGTCTGCATTCAGCTCTTCCAAAATAAGGTACTAAGAAGTATAGTTAATGCTCCTTGGTATATTAGATCTGCTGACCTTCACCGTGATCTTGGTGTGAATACAGTAGTTAACGAAATAATCAAACTTGCATAGGCTCACGAAATGAGGCTTAGACAGCATGTAAATGAAGAGGTATCCAGACTCATCGAAACTGCTGAACGAGAAAACTGACATGAAACATAAGAAGCCTGTGACTGTAGCAGCAAATGAATTTCTCTAACATTTAGCTTTTAATTACTATTTTTAACTTATTAGAATTTAATTGTTGTTAGTATTTAATCATTTTATACTAGGTACAATTGTAATAAAAACAAGTAAGGAAGGGCTAAGTTCGGGTATAACTGAACATTTTATACTCTCGCAATTTATTTATTTAACATTATTAATATTATATAATACACAATTTGATCTACATATATATTGTATAAAGTCCATTGAAATTTGGAAACCCTAATATTAAGTTAGAAGCACCGAGGTCCTCATGTTCGATAAATGGGGCCTTGAAAACCTATGGTCCGATTTTGGCGATTTTTATAATGGGGCTGGCGCACTATAAAGGTAGTATTTGTGCAAAGCTCTGCAGCGATATCTTCACTAGTGCTTACTTTATATATTGTAAAGTAAACGATTCAGATCGTCTTCAAAGTTCTGGTATATAGGTAGTAGGCGTGGTTGTGAAGCGATTTGGCCTATTTTCACAACATATCATTGGAATGTAAGGAAACTATTACAAACCAAGTTTCATTGAAATCGGTTAAGTAGTTCCTGAGATATGGTTTTTGACCTATAAGTGGGCGATGCCACCCCCATTTTCCATTTTGTAAAAAATCTGAGTGCAGCTTCCATCTGCCATTTCTTATGTGAAATTTAGTGTTTCTGTCGTTTTTTGTTACTGAGTAAACTCACTTTTAGTAATTTTCAACCTAACCTTTGTATGGGAGGTGGGCGTAGTTATTATCGATTTCAACTAATTTCATGGTGTGTGGTGGGGTACGTAAGAGAGGAATTATGTATTTAACGGTATTGAAATATTGTTTAGAATAGTATTTAAGGAAAAGAATTTTGCATTAAAGTCAGTCTAATAGCAGTGTCATTACTCGGTCCTTTATTAATTTCTTCATCGCTGCAACTTCGCTTGGGCGTTTCGCTTTTTGTAAATTTGCGCGGTTATAAAAAAAGCTTTGTAGCCCTACAGTAATAATATACAACAACTGAATTAGCAAACCAGAAATTTTCAAATAATTACAAAATGTTTACAAAATTATATTACCACAATCAAACAATATTAAATACTTTTAATGTCACTCTAACTTTAGGAGAATTAAAATTAACGTCGATACATAATCTAAAAGAAATAGAAGAAATAAAATACAACAATATGGTTGTAACATACAGTGTACCAACAGTGGTAATATTAGTAGTAATATTAGTTTCCATACTATTAATGTGCAATCATTGTAAAAGAAATAAAGAAAGAATTGAGAAGAGTCATTTGTCTAGGGGGAGGAGTTACATATTTAATTTCACAAAGGTCTATATGTACGGAAACCTCAAACGTAGAAGAGATAATGAAAAAATACTTAAATCAAACTAACAACATTACTGTGTAAAACATATATTTACTTGTTGGCTAATTAAAATTGATATTCCCATAAATATGTATAACAAAATTGCCAGTATCGTTGCTTCATGAAAATTAAACAACGAAATTTGCAATGTAAACAATTTTTATTATAAAAAACCATCGCGGCTCAAATTTCATGTCACCGAACTCTAATTTATGAATACTACATGAAATGTAAGATGGGGTCATGTGTAGAAGTTCACTTCAATGAGGAAAGTTCCGGACTATCATTCACTTGGGAGGCGAGCTAAAGTCAGAAGGCGAACCCCGCTTATGCGGTTGTGCGTAGGGTTTGGGACCCACCACATAAAAAAACCCCAATGAAAAGGAAGCAACAGCAACGGATGAGAGACCCCAATTTTGATGGCGACCACTATAAACGTATGTGCCGAGAATGTCCGAACCCTTAATTGGGAAGGTGCCTCTGCCCAGACAGCACCGCCATACAAGAAATGCGATGGACAGTACAAGGGCGGAAAAAGGGTGGGTGCTTGTGACATCTACTACAGCGGCCATATAAAGGAGCGCAAATTTGATGTTGGATTTGTTGTGGGAGAGAGGCTCCGTCGCCGAGTCCTGGCATTCACCCCGGTGGATGAACGTCTAGCCACAATCCGCATCAAAGCGACGTTCTTCAACATATCGCTTATTTTCACGCCCCGTCGGAAGAGAAGGACGATGTGACCAAAGATACTTTCTATGAGCGCCTAGAACGCAACTACGAGCGCGGTTCCCGCCACGATGTAAAAATCGTGCTTGGCGATTTCAACGCTGGACATCGAAAAGCTGCTATCACAACCGACAGCCGAACGATTTTCTACACGACTTGCACTCCTGCTCTCTGAGAGCACTCAACAACAACACGTTATAAGGGAACTGTGGGACGGCATATGAAGCTCCTTACGTACGACCATGAAGTAATTCGAGTAGCACTTACCCGCTTGAAGAACAACAAAGCGGGGTGAGCCGATGGATTGCCGGCCGAGCTATTCAAATACGGCGGCGAAGAACTGATAAGGTGCATGCATCAGCTTCTTTGCGAAATATGGTCAGAAGAAAGCATGCCTGACGATTGGAATCTAAGTGTACTCTGCCCAATCCACAAAAAGGGAGACCCTACAATCTGCGCCAACTACCGTGGGATAATCCTTCTTTTCATCGCTTATAAGGTTCTATCGAGCGTACTGAGTGAAAGACTAAAGCCCACCGTCAACAAACTGATTGGACCTTGGTGGCTTTAGACCTGGAAAATCAACAACTCTGAAAGTGTTCGATGCGGTACCCGCTGGTAGAAGTCGAGGAAGAAGACCTCCACGCCAATGGAAGGTCCAGGTGGAGAAAGACCTGGCTTCACTTGGTGTTACCAATTGGCGCCAAACTGTCAAAAGGAGAGGCGCTGTTCTGGACTCGGCTATAACCGCGTAAGCGGTATCTACACCAGTCAAGACATGAAAAGTCAAAGTAATAACCAATTATGTAAGAATATTTGTACGTTTTCTTTTACTCACTTGAAAAAGTACTTAAGTCATATAAGTGTCAATGCACTAAAATATAATACTTGAAATCGGCTACACGTGTAATTTTTTTATATTTTGCTCATTATCGAATGCTTAATTTTAAGAATGAAATATTTGTAAAATTAGTCTTAAGACCAACGTCAAGAAATATAAAAGATCTTTCTACATTTTTTTGCATTTTGTTTATCCATATGTGGTGTTTTAATGAATAACTCAAAAAATGTACCAATAAATTTGCGTCATTTGAATACGTACAGTAGTCTCAATACAAGGATTTATGTAGATTAACTAGTATAAATGTTTTAGTATAGTTTTACATATTAATGCTTTTAGTATTTAGTACTGCCTCCTTTATTTAGGATAATTGAAAAAAATCTCTTCGGAACGCTTCGTAATTGCTTTTTAACTAGTACAAAGATGTCTCACTCCATGCTCCATTTTATCGCTGCTATAAGGGACTACCGATCATCGAATTGACGTCTTGACTCATAACCCTTCCGCGACACCAACCCCCCCAACGGTTTCTGTTATATTAAGGTCAGGATGTGACGCGAACTCGCGACATCAAATCTGGGGCAGCTCGGATACTTTCTGAGTTCATCGTAGATGTAGATCTTTTGGTTTGTAACAGGAGAAACATCCCTACCTTTGTGACTGCGGGCAGGGAGGAGGTCCTAGACCTCACCCTTGCCTCAAACACGATTGGACCTATGATCTTGGGCTGGAGGGTTCTAGAGGATCACTCTTTCTCGAACCATAGATATATCGCGTTCAGTCTTGATGAAGCAATTGCGCCCAGCAAAAGCTATAGGAATTTTAGGAAGACGAACTGGGAACTATATGGTAGGAGACTCCGACTTGTTCTACCAGATGCGCCGGAGCGGGAATCCTTGCTCACGACGGATGCAGTGGATGAATGTGTCAGAGTCTTTAGTTCCGCGTGTAATTATGCCTTGGAGAGCTCCTGTCCAATGATAACATCGAAAGGCAGAGGGAAACCCTTCTGATGGACTTCGGAGCTTTATGAAATTAGGGCATTTAGCAGAAGGCTATTGAAAAAGGCTCGCAGAAGGATTTCAGGTCCATCAGTCTCTGTTCCTTCATATTGAAAACTTTGGAGAGGTTGATTGATCGGTACATCAGGGGAAGGATACCAGTAGATCTTGTATCAAGCGCGTAGCACGCTTACTGTAAAGGAAGGTCAGTAGACACCGCCTTACACACTGTGGTTACTTGGATAGAAAAGTCTGTCGCACACAAACACTTTGCCGTAGGAATCTTTCTCGATATTGATAATGGAATATTATTGTATCAATAATGTTCTGCCGTAAGCGGTAATTGGAGCCCTGAATAGGTTCGGGGTTGAATCCAACCTTATGCATCTTGTTTTCAGCCTTCTCTGCGAAAGAACGATCGTGGCGGATTGGGTAGCGCGCGTGTACATCGTGCTGTTAACAGGGGAACCCCCTAAGGAGGAGTTCTCTCGCCTCTTCTTTGGATCATGGTAGTTAACGACCTGCTAGAGAAACTTGCAGAGAGCGTCTGCCGGGTGGTAGCTATCATGGTTGAGGGGAAGGGAACGGGAAGGCTGATGAGCTTGCAAGGTCAGGAACGACGGACTTACTATTAGAAGCATGGAATCATGTAGGAGCACCATTGTCCTATTGCGGTTTGCTAATGGTTAGATGGGCTCCGGCTTAAAAATCTTACCGGACGCTAGCTGTAGAAACTGCATGGAGGAGGATGAGGTGGAATCATCTCATCACTTTCTTCTGGAATGTCCCGCCTTTGCGAGATCAAGAAAGAGATTTCTTGGATCTCCCTTTTTAGAGCAGACTAGCGAATATAGAAGTTATAAATTTCTATAGATTTGTAGTAGGTTCAGGGCGCTTTGTCGACTTCTAATTGTTAGGAGGGATCCAGGCTTCACAAAGGACTATATTTTAAAGTCCACGTGTGTTTCCTTTTGGGAAACAGCCTTACAACCTAACCTAACCTAAGGTTAAGAGAATGCGGTGGCGACTTCAACAAACTCACATTTTGAGCTACCCTTTGGTATATCCATGGAATGGGTCCAAAAATATTGGAAAATTTCGGAAATGCAGACTCGAGTATTTGTTTGTACGAAGATGCAGTCGTTTCTGATGTTTGAAACCGCTCTCAATTGTTCTATAATAACATATCGCACCCAAAACCATCACACCTTCTGCAAGGCTATGTTGACGGGCTAGAAAACGTTCCTCCTTCCCAAGGCCAAAAAATGTCTTAGATATTATAAATAACAATTATATTAATTTCGCCAAAACGGGCATGCTTTCGCAATGACGCAAAACAATATGTATGTATTTATGTGACGCAAATTTAAAAGCACATGTTTTGACTTGTGTTCCTTTAAACACCGCATATAGTAAACAAAATTATGAAACGTAAATTTTTATTTTCAAAACATTTGTTCAAAATAGATCCAACTTTACACCTTCCAAATAAAGAGATATAGATACGTATTTTAAAAATAAAATATGTACATATGTACCTATTCAAGTGAATCGAGGTGTACGTATTCCATTGTAGAGGATACCTAATATTTATAACTTTCGGTTTAATTGACTTATGACGAAAATATCGGTCAATGTGTGACTTATCTTAATAAAATTGGTGTAAATGTTATTTCAATCATAATTTAATTTAATGCCAAAATGAAATTAATGACCACAGATACCCTCCTATCACCAGTTCAAAGTCCATAGATTGCGACTTACCGGTTTTAATTATTCTGAATATATCGGTCAATATACATCTGAATATCTGAATATGTCGGGCAATATACATACTCGTATGTGATATTCTAATGAAATAAGGTGAATTTATTTTCTTGACGGCAATTTGGTTTAGATAAATATTTTTGAGATAATACGAATGAGATCTATTCAGACTTAGAACACTTGTTATACGAATTATGTCCATGATTTTGTTTGTATTGCACCAGCACTGTGTCATCTGGTAAAAATTAGTGATATCGTTATGTACTGCATCTTCACACAGCACTTATGTGTGCGATGAATTAGTTACACCCAAACTTAGCCCTTCAATAAATGTTTTATTACAGGTTTTTCCAACATCTGAAAATATTTCCCTGCTTTTGAACCTTTCTAATTGCGAGAAAGAGCGGGAGTGCTACAATGTTAGGTACATAATTACATGTTATAATAAGAAATGTCTCCATAAACTATATTTATCATCATGAATGAAACAAAAGTGTAAATTGTTCTCAATTAAGTTTTATTCTGGTTGTTATTGCTGTTTTTGCAGGTTTATCTTTATATTCAAATCATTCTTGATGCAAGTAATCGCAATGATGCTGATAAACATAACTCGCTTATACATATGTACGTAAATACAAGTAATAGTGGAAAATACTTAAAATAAATTTATAAAACAGTAAGTAAATATGTCTGCTTAAACAATACGAGTACAAAAATGCTCATGAGCATATTAAAGCTTCAATTGGCAATTTAACTTTCGATATGAATATCTGTCTTTGAAATATATTTGATTTACTTTATGTCTGGTAAATAACACACTTTCAGAGTATAATAGTTTTGTTTACATAACGTTTGTTTGTAACTCCTACAACTAAACGAGTTAGATAGTGAAGTTGTACAGTAAATCAAAAAAAAAAAAAAAAAACGTGTATAGGGAAATGTTTTGACTTGGACTGGATACTTTGCAATATTAAAAAAATATTTTGGCTTTGTGGCCGACCTGAGGCATTCCGCTTTAGTGGTTACGGAATGGCTATTGTACAACATTAAAAAATGCTGCCGCATCCCCCACAAAATATAGGCAAACATGTGCGGGCCTATATGGATATAAAGCTACCAGAACCCAAAGTTAATAGTAAAAATGAGGTTAAGACTGTTCTTCAGGAGATATATACCTATATTCTATTGTTGGAAGACTGCAAGCCTTGAAAAATGCCAAAGGTGCTCATACAAAGTCTCATTTTTTTCTTAAACAACATTGTAATCTTCTTCAATGCAAACTGTACAAGTTTTTTTTGGGTTCCGAAATCGGGAAATTTTTCAAAGAAAACTTAATTTTTTAAAATAAATTTTATTTACATTCAAATAACTAATAGAACGCACATTTGGACGCATGTCTTTGTTTTAGTTGACTGTATGTATATACCAAAGTGATCAGGGTGATGAGAAGAGTTGAAATCCGGATGTTTGTCGTTTGTTCGTTTGTCTATGTAAGTGATAACATGAGTATAAAGTAAGAAGGTTGCCATCGCAAACCGCAATGTTAGTGCTGTAACTAAGCCGTAAATAAAGCTTGCTTTAAATAAATTTTTTGGTACAGAGGATCACCTTTGGATGCATTTTTAAATATACAGTGGAACTTCCATAACTCGAACTTCTATAAGTCGAAGATCTCCATAACTCGAACTCTTGAAGTGGCAATAGAAGTAAAATTTCATACAAATTTCCTTCCATAAATCGAACTTTTCGACCAGGGCATAATACAAATTTTAAAATTTTACTATCGAGGCAGGATTTTAAAGAAGTCCCTATATTGGTATGAAGGCGAACAAAAAATTTGATATTACTCTAATGGATTTCATAAATCATGTAACAAAGGCATGGAATACAGACGTGAAGAGTCAAACAATAGCAAAATGCAACAAACAATATTACGGAATACATGTTTTAAGGTATGTACATAAAACTTTTTGCGAAGTAAATAAATAAAACTGTGGGTAAATCTATATTTTGCAACTTTTTGAAAAATTTATGCTTTAATGAAAATTTCTATAACTCGAAGTCTTTCTAATTCGAAGTTAGAGAAATTCCACTGTATTTTTTATTATAAATTAAACTAATATTTTATTTAAACTTATCCTGCAAACAGTAAAGTTATACTGTGCTAATTTAAAGAAAACGTATAGTGGAGTGGGCTGAGGTAATTCCTGAACCGATTTCTCTCATTTTCATCACCACGGTACACTATATCCAAGACTATACGCTCACTTAATTTAGCTAAAATATTTCACATATTAACCGATTTATAGGTACTAAGCCCATCGTATTCTTGGAAAACCTACATATGTATATGGAGCTAAGGGAAGTTATGGCACGATTTTAATAATTTTTGGAACAGAGACGCACTATTAGAAGAAAACAATTTCCTCTGTATTACATTAAGATATCTGAGAAATTTACCGATATTTTCGGTGAAAAATTACCCTAGAGTTTTTCATGTTCGATATCCGCGGTCTTGAAAAGTTATAGTCCGATTTCGACAATTTTTACACAAGTGAAGCCACAGATGATATACAGAGTAAAGTTTTACTCCGCTATCTTCATTGGTTCCTTATGTATACATTATAAAGTGAAGGAAGCGGATGGAACTCAAAATTGAGTTATGTGAAAAGTAGACGTTCTTGTGAACCGATTTCGCCCATTTTCCATCCGTATTATCAGGGTGTCAAGAAAGTATTATATACCGAATTTCATTTAAATCGGTCAAGTAGTTCCCATTTTCCATTTTGTAAAAATATCTCAGTGCAACTCTACTCTGCCATTTTTTCTGTAAAATTTAGTGTTTCTAACGCTTTCTGTTAGTAAGTTGACGCACTTTTAGTAATTTTCAATCTAACCTTTGTATGGGAGTGGGCGTTTGGTTGATTTAGCTTTATTGAAATATATTCACAAAAAACTTATTTTCTAAATAAAGCGGGCCATGCTCACTTAAAGAATTACATCCAGATATGCCCCTTCCTAGTGCGATCTTGGATTTTGCAACTACATACATAGTTATTTGGGGTCAAATAGATATTATTGTATTTATTAGCTATACATTTAATTTAATTAGATATAAATTTTAGACCCAATAGTTCCTTTGAGTAGAGTTCGCAAACTATCGATAGTTGCAATCATTGATAGTGAGCGATAGTATACTTTCTTTTTCTTACAGTGGAAATCAATGAAGTTAAGATATAAATTATTTAGCATATTATATCAAAAAATATAATTTTAATTATAATTATTATTTATTTTTGATTAATCCAATGTTTTCCGCAAAAAATAACATATTAACATGCGCTTCGATTTTATAAATGTTGCTGGGATATATATACAACATCTCTTCGTAAAATTCAAAACAGTCTGTTTCAGTGATAACTTGATCTACTTCGACAAAAAATACAAATTAATTAGTAACAAGTAAGTAAGGGCTAAGTTCGAATGTCACCGAACATTTTATACTCTCGCAATTTATTTATTTAATTTTATGAATATAACAAACAATTTGACGCACATATTCGGCATATATATGGTATGAAAGTTTGAAAATCTTAATATTCAGTATATGGGAGCTAGGGGAAGTTTTTACCCAATTTCACGCATTGCACGGATACATATTATTAGAAGAAAAATATTCCGTCTGAATTTCTTCAAAATATCTGAGAGACTTACTTATATTTTCGGTAAAAAAATAATTTGAAGCTCTGAGGTCCTTATGTTCGATATATGGGGCCTTGAATTCTTATGGTCCGATTTCGGCGGTTTTTAGAAGTGCGATGTCTCACTATAAATGCAGAATTTGTGCAAAGTTCTGTTCCGATATCTTCATTAGTGCTTGCTTTAGAGATTGTAAAGTAAACGATTCAGATCGACTTCAAAGTTCTGGTGTATGGGAAATATGCGTGGTTGTGAACCACATTGGACTGTTTTCATAACATATCATTGGGAAGCCAGGAAGATATTATGAACCGAATTTCATTGAAATTGGTCGAGTAGTATCGGTGATATGGTTTTTGACCCATAAGTGGGCGGACCCGTATAAAATGTTGTATACAGTTTTGAGTGCAGTTCTTCTGTACCTTATCTTTATAATGAAATTTAAGGTTTCTGGTGGTTTTCCTTATTGAATTAAAGCATTTTCCTCCGATTTCCTCAATATTTGGACTGTATAAGGTAGTACCTAAAAGAAACGACTCTAGAGAGTTAGGTTGTTAAAGCTTTAGTAGTTTACGAGATATGTACAAAAAACTGAGTAAGGGGCGGGCCACTCCAACTTCCCCAAAAAATTACAATGTGCCCCTTCATACCAAATTTCACTTTCATAGGTTAATTTATGGCTTAGTTATAGCTCTTTATTTGTTTTCGGTTATCGACATTTTGTGGGCGTGGCAGTGGATTTCGCCCATCTTCGAGCTTAACCTTCTAATGATGCCAAGAGATACTTATACCAAGTCTCATCAATATATTCCAATTTTTACTCAAGTTACAGCTTGCACGGACGGACGGACAGACAGACATCCGGATTTGAACTGCACTCGTCACCCGGATCATTTTGATATACATAACCATATATCTAACTCGTTTAGTTTTAGGACTTACAACCAACTGTTATGTGAACAAAACTATAATACTATCTTTATCAACTTTGTTAACATAAACTATTATATTACTCAATATCGAAATTACGAAAAATAATATGAATATAAGAATTTTTTTTTTAATTCTGCCTTGTATACACCATCGATAGTGCCATCGATAGTTTGCGAACTTTACCTTTGAGTGCGCAGAGCTCCAAATATTGAAGGAACTATTGCAAATTCTCGAGTTAATTTGTTAGAAGAGTTTATATAAACTTGATCAGCGCTTTCTGGAAATCATTTAAAGGATGTCGCATTTTTTAACATATGAAATTTAATATACTGACAGATAAAGTAGAGATCTTGAACTGATATGAAGTCATTGTTGTATGCTTTGTCAATAGCATATTTAAAAACACCATTGAATTCAAAATTAATGAATATATTTGTATTTAACTTAAATACGACTATATGTACCTTAAAATCGACGATTTCACTAATTTTATCTAAAAACATAGTTATCCTAGACAAATTTACGGTTGTTAAATCAATGCTTTAAGCTTTTCAGCCCTTTATGCAGTCGGTATGCCATAAACGCTTAAACATTTTCAAATTAATATTTGGTCATATCCATATACACTCAAGTATATTATATATACTCACTTCTGCAGTAAACCGGACATATGAATTTATATGTACATACATATGTATGTATGTATATAAATTTGCGCAGCTTTTATTTATGCACTTTGTTTGCATCATTTTACAAATGGCAGCAAAGCACTTAAAATTATTATGCTAAGTGTAATCCAGGACAACAGTATACGTATAAGTTCATATGTTATGTCGATTGAATAATAAATAGAAATTCGGCTCTAAAATAATTGATGCGATATTCTCATTTAGTTGACCGTGATTTTTCAAATTTGAAAAATAATTTATGGTACCCCAATGGTTCGAGGTATGACCCTACAGTATATAATAATTTAGCCAAACTGTGATGTGAAGGAACCTTAGATAAGTATGTAAAATTACGTTTATAATATATGGGGTAAGTACATTTGCACCTGTAAGAATTCATACCCTTTGAAATCAATCGGTCACGTTTATGTTCAATCCAACAATGAAAGTAAAATAAATTTATCAGGCAGGTTCTGCGATCCGAGTGTAAAAGTCCAAATATCGGATTGAAAGTGAATTTGTGAACCTGTCTGTATGTGTGAAATAATTGACACCAGCATTCGAAGTCCTAAATATGCCGCTTACTTGTCAAAAGGCGTCTGTTGTTTTATTATAATGAGTGTAGTACGAATGTGGTTTCATTCGTAACTATCGCACTAACGACCGACCATACACTGGGAGAATATTCAGTTATTTCATTCCAGTGCGTACTACATATATGCAACTACATAAATAATTATGTAACATGTTTATACACATGTAACTGCCAACTTTGGTATTTAGGAACCCGAATAGCCATATTTAAATATGCGCACTAAACGTATATATGTACATAAGTAAGTATAGTATATTTCACTATCTGTACATGAGTAAGTATAAATGAATCACTATTTGTATAATTTTAATAAATCATTCCGGTCCATTCTCGTAAATTGATTTTATTTAACGTTCTTTAATGTACATAACAAAACGAAATGATTAGTACAATTTGAACTGTTTACAAATACAATTAAACACAAATTTTATTTAATGAAATATACTGCATAGTCAGTTAGTTCATATAAAAATATGCATATGCGGCTTTTACTGTAATAAAATGTAATATTCGTTAGTTTGTATATGTATGTACATAACTACTATGAATGACTGTATTTAGAACCGTTTTAGTTAATTAGAGAGTAGGAACTTAAAATAAATTATTGTAAAGTACAGACACTAACATGCTTCGCAATACACTATGTGATATGAGCATAGAAATATATATATGTATGAGTGAATGTTTATTAAATATTTAATCATACGACTATATATATGAATTAAACAGAGTTATGTATAATTTAATCACTTTTCAGTCGGATTTGGTTATTTATAAAATATTTAGATGGTGCTTGCCTTTTTCAGCAAAATCACTAAAAAAACGATAAAAAAACTATTTGTTAACTTTGAAATATTTCATTTCTGATTCGAATAGCATCTAATTCTCCATTTATATGTAAAGAATCTAAAAAAAAGTTGTTCTATTTAGTACCAGGTATGTTTTAGTTGACCAAACAATTAAAAACTGCTCGTGGGTGGTCGGTTTGCAAAGCTTTGGATGCGAAGACTTTAAAAACATCGATGTATTCACGTAGGGTTTCAGTTGGTCATTGAATTATACGTACTTCACGTTTTTTGTCTTTTGAGAAAAGAGCAATTATTTTCATTAATAAAAAACTTATTAAGAAATCAATTGGTTTTTTAGAAATTTTTGAAAGAAAAAATATAGCAATAGTTAATGTTTTGAGTCCATTGAAACGTCTAAAAATAGACTAATTTCACTTACAAGGACTATTGCCAAATTATTCGAAATATTGCCAAACAAATAGAGTGCTGCTCCAGAACTGTTGATAGATATTTAAAAGATCCAGAGGAATATGAAAAAAGTTTGGCGGAACTAATCACGATCAGATTATAAAATTGTTAAAATTGCTTCCAATTCCACTTAGAGGGCTTCCAAGAACAGGGAATTAGAAGGAGTAAATGACACTCGACTCAATGATTGGTGTTCAGTTGTTTTTACTAATGAACAAGTAAGGAAGGGCTAAGTTCGGGTGTAACCGAACATTTTATACTCTCGCAATTTATTGATGTAATTTTATAAAGACAACACAATTCGACCCATATATTCGGCATAAAGTTCAATAGAATAACGAAAATCATCATAAATAGTATATGGGGACTGAGGTAATTCCTAAACCGATTTCACTCGTTTTCACCACCAAGATACAACGTACCGAAGACTATACGCTCACTTAATTTAATATTACTTATAATTAGGTATATGGGATCTGGGGGAAGTTATGACCCAATTTTTACCATTTCAGGTACAGAGAGAAACTGTTATAAGAAAAAAATTCAGAGGGAATGAATTACATTAAAATATCTGAGGGATTTACCTATATTTTCGGTGAAAAATTAACCTTAGGCACTGAGTTCTTCATGTTTGATATCAGGGGCCTTGAAAAGTCATGGTTCGATTTTGACAATTTTTCCACAAGTGATGTCACAGCTCAAATACAGTATTTGTGTAAAGTTTTATTCCGCTAGCTTCATTGGTTCCTTATGAATACATTATAAAGTGAACGAATCAGATGGAATTCAAAATTGGGTTATATGGGAAGTAGACGTAGTTGTGAACCGATTTCGCCCATATTCCACCCGTGTCATCAGGGTGTCAAGAAAGTGTTATGTACCGAATTTCATTGAAATCGGTCGAATAGTTCTTGAGATATGGTTTTTGACCCATAAGTGGGCGACGCCACGCCCATTTTCCATTTTGTAAAAAAATCTCAGTGCAGCTTTCTTCTGCCTTTTCTTATGTAAAATTTGGTGTTTCTGACGTTTTTCGTTAGGGAGTTAACCCACTTTTAGTAATTTTCAACCTAACCTTTGTATGGGAGGTGGGCGTGGTTATTATCCGATTTCTTTCATTTTTGGACTGTATAAGGAAATGGCTAAAAGAAACGACTGCAGAAAGTTTGGCTTATATAGCTTTATTGGTTTGCGAGTTATATACAAAAAACCTATTTGGGGGCGGGGTCACGCCCACTTTTCCAAAAAAATTACATCCAAATGTGCCCCTCCCTAATGGGATCCTATGTTCCAAATTTCATTTTCATAACTTTATTTATGGCTTAGTTATGACACTGTATAAGTTTTCGGTTTCCATTTTGTGGGCGTGGCAGTGGACCGATTTTGCCCATTTTCGAAAGCAACCTCCTCAGGGTGCCAAGGAACATGTGTTCCAAGTTTCATTAAGATATCTTAATTTTTACTCAAGTTATCGCTTGCACGGACAGACGGACAGACGGACAGACGGACGGACAGACATCCGGATTTCAAATCTACTCGTCATCCTGATCATTTATGTATATATAACCCCATATCTAACTCTTATATTTCTTGGTGACACAAACAACCGTTATGTGAACAAAACTATGATACTCTGTGCAACAGGTTGCGAGAGTATAAAAACGTTTTAATTCAGAGGGACCCGACGGCTTCCATTACAATTTTCATTATTTACCCAAAAGAAGAAGTGTGTTTAAGCCGCCATCATAAGTGGGTAATGGTACGGGTTGACATCACGTTTTATAGAACAATTGGTTTTATTTTTATTGATTAGAAAATGAACGGTGAGCGTTTCAAAACCACATTCAGATTTTCTATTATTAAAAGATCAAAAGAAGCAAAATTATTTATTTATTCAATCCTA
The DNA here is from genome assembly GCF_028554725.1 of Zeugodacus cucurbitae. Lineage (NCBI taxonomy): Eukaryota > Metazoa > Arthropoda > Insecta > Diptera > Tephritidae > Zeugodacus > Zeugodacus cucurbitae. Next base: position 27,984,690 of record NC_071669.1, read on the forward strand.
ATGAGTCTAATATTGGCATTCACTAAAAATAAAAATTAAAAAACGTTATTTTTGTTCCAAAAATTAATTACTTTAACTGCGTATATTTCAGTGACCAAGAAAAGTTGACATTATTTTAAACTGCTCTAAAAAATGTTTGAAAAAACACGATTTTGTTAATCATTGTAAATCTTTTGAAGATTACTCCCGAAATATCATTCAATAACATTGGCTTTTGCACATTAACTTTTATTTAATTGAATCCAACAAAATAGCTAAGCTGCATACTATTGTAAGTACGGGTGCGTCTAACATATTGACGAGGAGTGTATATGTTTTACTTGCTCAGGACTTGAATAATGAAACGGTCACAATATTTCTGAATACTCAATTCATAGAGGCAGATGCACTACAACATCGGTACTCCGGACACTCAGTTGTGGACTTCACAGTAATGCGCCCATTCGACTGTATCAATGCTGCACTACCAAGCACAGAGTTGATAAAATTAACATTTTATTTATATTAAAAATATATGAATTTTCGATAAGCGATTTCGATAAATGCGATGTTCACTTTTATTTCTAATTCATAAAACCGGTACCAATATGTAATCATTCACAGTCTGTAAAAGAAATGTAGTTTTAAAACTGCAAGTTAAGATAAAAGTACGTTACAGTACTTAGTACTAGTAATATTTTCGATTGTGTGTTATTTTATTCTCGTATTATTGTTTGCTGTAGGGGTTCATTCTACATACGTGCGGCAACTAACATTTATGAGTACGTATTTATGTAATGGTAATTATTTATATATGTACACCACTACATTCGTATTTATTTTTGATTATGTATGTATATGTATGTATATATGTAAGTATAATTCATAGTTATTCTTTCAAGGGACCGAAATGACAAAAGGAAAGAGGAATTATGGGAATTCAAACTCGCAGTTTTTCCATATTTTGTAAAAAGTTATTTAAGCTTTGGCAAAAACTAACAAAAAAAGCAAAATAACACTTTACGCAATAACAATTTTGTATCAATTGGCTCGAAGGTAAATTAAAATTTGCATATGGAAATAAACAATTTGATTTTACTCCCTGTAACTGGAACATCCGATGTAAAGTATTATTTTTTTATATTTCGAAATAGATCAGCAAGGAAAGTGCAGGAATATGTAAATGATATTGGAATAGAAAATATTTGAACGCAACTAAGAAATCATTCTCCAACTCGCAGGAAAAGTCTTCGTTTAAAACATTCTTCAATTGCCGTGATTTCTTTCCAAATTTTATTTAAAATGCAAATTTTAAAAACAAATTAATATTACACTTATTACATGATTGGAGTTCCTCTCTAACGGTTTTTTCTCCATAAGCTACAGAAAATTAAAAAAATTAAAATGTTGAAAATATAAAAAAAAAATCAAAATATAAATCAAAACTAGCCATCATGTCTGCCTTTTCTTTCTCTCAATTTGAAAAAATTATTGTGTGAATATTTTGAGAATCTTCCTTACAGTTTTTATTTTTGTATTACTTAAAAGCTGATAATAAGTAAAAGATAATCCAGGTAAGTGCTGAGTTTGGTCTAAGATCGCTTTTGTGAAGCGATACTCTTGTATTAATCGCAGACTTAATATTTTGTTAAAAGGAGAGACAGTTGAATTTACTTTGGGGTTAACATCTAGTTAATCAATGTATGCATGTATGTTTATATGTTTGAGTATCAACGCGTTTGTTGTGATTATACATGGTATTTAAGTTTTCTGATAGCTAGAGGGGGCGGTTGAGGTGGTGTGTTGATATCGGTATTCACAAACACTGATGAGTATATGGCGGTCTACACTACTACTATTGCTAACACTTCACGACTACGTTTGTTAATCGTTAATTTTGTATAAGGTATGTATGTATTTGTATTTGTGATTTTTTGTTTTTTTTATTTATTTACTTTTCAACTACGATTCTTAGTTTAACTATGTATGTTAACGACATTTATGCACTCATATTATTTTTCTTTTTGTATATATTATGTAGTTATCTATGTAAATAAACATGACATTTAAATAGTAATATATTTCGATTAACCATTTTTCTACTGCACATCCGCGTTTCATAGATTACTTTATACTTTACTCTTACAAAATCCGTCTTATTGCTTTACTTTCACATTTTAACATACAATTAAGTTATGTCTTCTAATAATATCAATAAGTCGTTAGGAATTGCATAGGCTTTCATACTATTTCGCATTTTTACAATTTTTGTTGCAGTAAGTTGATAGGTACATACCAAAAATTTTAGTTAGTAAGGTTAATAGGTAGGTAGATCTATGCAAATATTATTTAGTGTGAGAAAATTTATTTTTAGTTCGAAATACTACATGTAAATAAATATAACAATAGTTCATCAATCATTCAATACCGAACGAATTTTTCGTAGCAAGTACATTTTTTCAAACCTTTTTTCAATTCTTAGATTACTTTTAGTACTATTACTATTCTCTGCATTTCTATTTGCAGCCACTACACTCAACTCCACTTTTCCATTTTCTGTACAGCAATTTAAGAATTTAAAATAAGAGCAAAGCAATGAACATTTTTTTATTTTGACACTCTTTAAACCGGATAGGGATCCTCTTCAACACCGCCAACATAAAACTCATAAGGTTTTGGAGGATTTAAGGCTACAGTTTGAGGTGATTAAGATATGATAATCTTTTAAGTTTAAAAAAAATTGGTAAATGCAAACTAAAGTAATTAGTAAAAAATTAATTTGCTAATAATAACTTGCATTTTTATTATTCAATGTATGATATCGAAATGAAGATCTAGTTTAGGGTTATTTATTGTATTAGTTTTTTTTTAACTCTATGATATTGCAGTTCTAAATAAAAATCATACTAATCCTAAGAATTAATAATAGCTGTACGAATTCAAACTAATTTTTTTATAGCAACTTAGTATATTATTCTTTAAACTGTCCTGAAAAATTTACATAAATTATTTTCTTAAGTTAATAAGCAAATAGAACAAATTATAAATCATGTACGGAAGTATTCAACCAGAGTTCAATAGGATTGCTTCAAAAAGTGGAGCAAAGTGTATCGACTTTTAAAATGATATCTACGTCATACATATAATGTAGTGTATGTATATAAGTATTATAGTATCCACTCCAGTACTCTATCGTAAATAGTATTTTTGTATGTGGTATAAAAAAATATTTCAGCTCGATTCTGCGTCCATATGCTTACACCTAGTAATTCTTATACATATGCTATTATTTTTAAGATCTCACCTTTTTGCAATAATTGAAGAATCTAAATCAATTGTTTAAGTTAAGTAAAGGAACACAAAACTTTAAGCTTTGTAAGCTAAATATTAGTAAGTATACATATTTGTAAGTAGGGATAAAACTAATAAATTCAATAAAGTTGCAGGTATGTAAAGTATTCATATGGCATTTCGCTTTTCAACGTCTGCGTTTTCCCACTTTAACTTTCTAGACTTAACTTTCTTCTTAGATTTTTCGCATACTAAGATTTTCATTTACGCCTTCAGTACGATTTCATAGTTCACTTCTTTCAAATTTGATTCAGTAGGACTAACAAGTAGTTTGTATATACGTAGTGACATGTATATCATTAATACTTAAAATATGGTACATACTTATATGTATTCTTAAATTTTCAACAGTTTTGATTGTTTTGTGTTTTCAATGCATTTTCATTATGAATCTCTTAAAATATATGTTTTTCATCATTTAATTTTTTGTTTCTAAAGATACGGTATTTGGTATAAAAATGTTTACGACAGTTTTCTAACTTTATTTTATGTACACACAATAATATGTATGCGTGTATGTGTATTATTATGACGGAAATATTTTAAGTATATCTGTCTGTATATATAAATGTAAATGTATGCATGACGTTCGCATTTACCACAAGTACCTCATATGTATAAATAGTTTGCTCAAAATACTCACATTTATTTTCACTACTAAACACCTCACTACAATAACTACGGCTATTATGATTCTCTTACTACTTACTTTAGCTTTTAATTGCTATTATTTGTTATAGGTATGTATATACGCGTTAGTATTGAATACTGTAGGTCGGATTTGGTGGCCACTTTATCCATAATATCCATATTTTTATTTTTAAGTTTTTAAATTAATTAAAATCCTAATTCTCAACGTCTTTTTATAAGTTCTGTTTTAAAAGGCTAAACATTGCTTTCAATTAAGTAAAAACAATTAATCGATTTGGGCATTCGTTCGTACAACTTTTATAAGAACTTCGTTATCGAATGTCAACGAATACAGATAACATTTCTTGAGCATCTAAATTTTATAATTTTATGTTTTTCTCTATTCGGATCACATACACTGTCGAAATTTCACAAAAGGATTTAAAATTCTTATAACACCAAACTTCATAAAACGAAAAAGATTTAACAATTTTCAGATGTATTTAATGTTATGTCTTACTTCCGATGTGGTCTAGCATCATATTTTATAATGAAGATCTTCTGGGTGGTGCGTGCAGTACTAGGTCTGAGGTCTTATGCATACATAATTATTTTAAATATATTATCGCACAGAAATTCATAATATACGTTTGCACATACTTAACTCCAATATAACTATTTTACCAGTTGCATTCATCTTCACACTAAACATATGCTATATTTCAATTATTCGTATAAAGCCTTTCTATTGTAATGTAATATGAACAATTTTTTCAAACTTCCGCAACACAGATGTAACTCTGGCACGAAAAACTCACTAATTTTCGGTGGCCAATAGTGCTTGGTGCGATATTATATTTCCTAACAGCAAATCGGAAGAGTAGTAATGCATCCATTTGAAGGGATCTTTAACGTGGACCGCTTAAGCGTAAATTTAACTAAGTTTGGACGGGAAAATTAAGCAATAATTATTGATTGTTTAAAGTCAATTAAAAACAATTTTTTTCTTAATCTCAAATGAACTGAACGCATTGGGTATATTCTGTGTCAATGATAAATGTTTAGCCTTTCAATTATAGGTAGTATTTTACCAAACGTTATTTATTTAAATAATAGAACATACATACTATATCGAATATCAAACCAATTCCATTGTTACCCTTGACAATGTGCTCAAAATTAAGAAAAAAATCATTAATGTTTTAAAAGAAATTATACATATGCATATTATTCATGAAGGTTTAAATAAAATGAGAGTGAAGAAAAAGATAAAAAAAATATGAATTGGCAAGTATATTTTGCGCCCATTGTCAATCTAGGAAGATTTTATTAGCTGCGTTTGTGTAGATATGGCAGCATACTAATGCATAGCCTACTAATTCACTGGCGATATACTCATCCAAAATAGTTTTCGGCTTAATATCAGATACGTAGTTTCTAGTTATATCCAATTTTCGCGTATTTTTCACACACAGTAACATAATTCTTAAGTAAAGTATTTGGTTATTTAGATATTTGCGTTACATGCAAAGTATCGATTTTACACACTAAATACGAGTATTCTATAAATGTATAATATCGAGTCACAAACGAGTATTCGATAACTAATTATTGCTTTCCATTTAAATTTCACCGATTTTTAATGCTTATGGTTTTAGCGTATTGTATGATTATCGCTACATTATTTATGAATAATATAATATATGTAATATGTATGTAGGTAGTTATGAGTGTTGTACTTAACTAATAACATCGTAATTATTATGGTTTCCGTAAGTCTACAATTCGGCAATAAAAATTTGTTAAAAATAATCAATAACTTACTACACCCTAATGTAACAAAAATACGAGAAATCCATGCAGCTACATAATTCATCTGAGGATTGGGGGGAGCAGAGTACATGTAATGACATCAGCGTCGAGTGGCTAGTCAGATGAAAGTATTGGAATGGGAACACTTAAAATGTTCTTCAAATAAGGTACCATCGGTTGTGCCGCTGTAGAATAATGAAAGCACACGCGTACCAGAAAGTTGTCGCAAAACTTCTACTATAGTCTTGGGCTTTGCTTAATCCTTGCGTTTCGGTGGCTGCAGAACTACGACTGCTCCTTGCTGCTCCCTCAATGATATTATTGTTGTCCATTTCATGAAGCACAGGCAACTCAAGGTCCATTTGCCCCACATTCTCAGCGACAAATAAGCGTTGCTTTGGTTTACAGTATTGGTGCTGCTTAAATGTTTTTGTTATGTTTATGTTGTATCCTTCGAGGTACTCTGAGCCCTGCAACAACCAAAAACAAAGAAAATAATGAGCCGATGTAGCAAAAGAGCGGTAGAGCAAGATTTGGTTTAAAAATCAAAACAAAATGGGATTCCATAATGTAGAGAAATATAATAAATTACAGCATTAATTAAAATACTTTTGTAAAGAAAAAAATAGTAGGTAGCGAATGGTAGCGATTCTAGCTCTCTCGTTTTCGATTAAGGAAGGTGAAATTTTCAAAGGAATTCACTGTCAGAGTTGCACAACTCGAATAAATCTGTATAAAAAACGAGCCAAAAAATAAAAATTTTTGCCTGGGTTATATTAAGAGAGTGAAGGAATAATTTCACAATATTGTTATATTGATATGACTGCAATGAGAACTCACTATTATAGATTTCACTTAGCTTGTAGCAATGCATTTATATATGTATATATATATATGTATGCCTATGTTCCTAAACTAGAGTATTAATTACAAATTAAAGTTAATAAAAAAGTAAGAAAAGACCAAGTTCGGGCATTAACACATTACTCCTACTATTTGTAAGGCTCAATGGAATTAACAAGTGCTTTATTTTTCGTAACACTTAACACTAGTTCGCAACATGTTGTACAGAATTTTGTTCACATAACGGTTATTTGTAAGACGAGTTAAAATCTGTCGGTCTGTCCGTGCAATATATTGATAAAACTGTGCTAAACCGAACTAATTTCAAATTACATATGTATGTCTCGACAGAGACTTCTATGTGTAGCGCCCATATTACCCTCAATGAAAGTTTGCCTTCTTACTCCAGCTCCCTAAATCTTTACACTACAGTCACCATACTTTACAATTGATACTATTTGGATAAACCACAGCGTTAGTTTTCATTCAAACTTCATCGTTATCAAAAATTTCGAACTTTGACTCGTCTGTAAATATAAAATTTTTTCTAAAAGTTCTTCCCCTTTTATTTTTGTTCTTTGCCAATTCTAATCGAACTTTGGGGCTTTTTATACGATGCGTTTTTTATCTATATATGTATGTATAGTATATACAAATTTCATGTCACGTTGTTTGTCCGGGATTGGCGCCTAAATTACTGAACCGGTTTTAATGAAATTTTGCACATGTCTGCAATTTGGTCCAACTTAAAAGATATGATAGTTTATATTTCAAATTTTAGTCGCAATATCCGTCCATTCGGTCAAGCGATAATTTTAATTGAAATCTAGATATCTTAGTAAAACTTCGTATACGTTACAATTAGAAAAATGAGATTTCATTGTAGATAGGCAAAACCGGACAAATGAAAAATATAACAAGTAAGGAAGGGCTAAGTTCGGGTATAACCGAACATTTAATACTCTCGCAATTTATTTATTAATTTTATTAATATAACAAACAATTTGACACATATTTTCGTCATATATGCGGTATAAAGTCCATTGAAAGTTGGAAACCCTAAGGTTAGGTATATGGGTACTAGTGTAGGTTTCGGCCCGATTTCATTTGACACGGAGACATATTATTAGAAGAATAATAGTCCCTCTGAATTTCTTCAAAAGATCTTCACTAGTGCTTATTGCGTAGTGAACAATTCAGATGGACTTCAAAGTTCTGGTATATAGGCGTGGTTGTGAATAGGTTTCTATAGTTTTCCCTTACAGAATTAAAGCATTTTTAGTCGTTTTCAACATAATCTTTGTATGGGAGGTAGGAGTGGTTATTATCCGATTTCCTCCATTTTTGGACTGTATAAGGTAGTATCTAAAAGAAACGACTCTAGAAAGTTTGGTTGATATAGCTTTAGTAGCTTACGAGATATGTACAAACAACTTAATAGGAGGAGGGGCCACGCCCACTTTCCGTTTTCTCACTTTTATCTGTTTTCGGTTTTCGCCATTTTGTGGCGTGGCAGTAGATTGCTTTCGGCCTTCTTATGGTGCCAAGGAATATCTGTACCAAGTTTCATCAAAATATCTCAATTTTTGCTCAAGTTATTGCTTGCACAGACGGACAGACATACATCCGGATTTCAAACCTACCCGTCACTCTGATCACTTTGGTATATATAACTCCATACCTAACTCGATTGGTGTTACAAACAACAGCTAGATGAACAAAACTATTATACTCTCTTAGTAACTTTGTAGCGAGGCTATAAAAAAAGAAGTTACGAAAAAAACAAGTAAGGAAAGGCTAAGTTCAGGTGCAACCGAACATTTCATACTTTCGTAATTTATTGATCTAATTTTATAAAGGTAACACAATTCGACCTATACATATATTCCGCATAAAGTCCAAGAGAATAACGATAATCATCATATATAGTATATGAGGGCTGAGATAATTCCTGAAACGATTTCACTATTAAGCCCATCGTGTGTTTGAAAAGCTTATAATTAGTTATATGGGGGCTAGGGGAAGTTATGAACCGATTTTAACCAGTTTTTGTACAGAGACACAATATTAGAAGAAAAAGATTCTCTCTGAATTAAATTAAGATGTATGAGAAATTTACCGATATTTTCGGTGAAAAATTACCTTAAGGCACTGAATTCTTCATATTCGATATCCGGGCATCGAAAAGTTATAGTCGAAAAGTATAACTTTATTTATAGCTTAGTCATGACACTCTATGTGTTTTCGGTTTTCGCCATTTTATGGGCGTGGCAATTGTCCGGTTTCACCCAACAATACCAACCTCCTCAGGGTGCCAAGGAATACGTGTTCCAATTTTCGTCAAGATATCTTAATTTTTACTCAAGTTACAGCTTACACAGACGGACGGACGGACGGACAAACGTCCGGATTTCAAATCTATTCGTTACCCTGATCACTTTGGTATATATGACTCTATATCTAACTCTTTTGGTTTTAGGTGTTAGAAACAACCGTTATGTGAACAAAACGATTATACTCTCTTAGAAACTTTGTTGCGAGAGTATAATAAGACTTTTACAACAGATATTCACAGTACGGAAGGACATTAGGATTTACACATTGTTAGGTAAGGGGCCGAGGTCACAGCTCACCATCCGTTTGTCCGGTCTGGATATTCTAATATAACTTAGCTCATATTTTCTTAAGGCATATGTGGTTAATTGTTTGATAAATTGGCGAGAAAAACCAAATTGTTAGTTTTTGTAAATTTATCACAAACCACTAAAGATCACCGAAAGTGGTGAAAGTAGTAGAGTATTCTCAAGATATTATCAAATAGTTAACCAGAATAAAATTTAACATATGTACACATACCTTATCCACAGCAGTGCGTGGACCGGCCACTAGTATTTACATATTTTTGCTTTCAAAAACTGTTATTTTTACAAATAAAAAAATTATTCAATACTCTTCTAAGCTACCGTAGTATGTGTACAAATTCTCAGGATAATTAATTTAGAAGTTTTCTCAAGAAATATGTTTGAAAATCCTAATTTTTTGGAGCTCTTAACTAGATGTAATCCTTAAGCCAAATCTGTCCAGCCGTTCCTGATTTACAAATAGTGTAACTATTACGACTTTCTTTTATAAATGAATGTATACATAATATAGTTATTATACTCATATATTCGATATACTGAACATTCTATTAAAACACTTACTGGTATAACATGATTTTTTGCGCCCCAGCATAGAGGCTTAAAAGATCCACTTCTAGTTGCCTCTTGAAACTCATCAAATTGATTTTGCCAGTCGTAAGAAATTAATCGTGCCTCCAGCGTCATACCAGCTAATTCCGGCGGTGAAGAAATCAATACTGGATTGGAATCGCTGAAAAAATATATAAAAATAATTATTATTATGTTAGAAAATAAATAAGTATTTTATTAGGGAAATTTGTCTCCTCCTATATAGTTTTACATATATATATTAAACAGCTCTGGACGATGAGATGAGCTGAATTCCGGATGTCTATCTGTCCATGGAAGCGATAACTTGTGTAAAATTACGAAATCTTTTAAAAGTGGGCATTGCTCTGCTCCCCCATAGCTTTTATGTATGTTATGTATGTGCACATAGCTTATATATTTTAAAACACAATATTCGGCATGGTATTGAACCAAACTATCTTTTTCGAGGGATTGGGTCATTAGTAATGAAAATGTATTATCCCATTTTCGAAGTTAGCCCCCAAAATGGAAATAAAATTATTATTATTTACAGAAATCCAAAATGTGAATAAAATCTAAATTTTCTTCTTAATTCAATGATGTATAAAACATTTCCGTCAACCTTATACCTAATACCTAAGACAGACATATGGTTTCCATACTATAATATGTACTACAATAAAAGCTCTAGAAACCATGAACCAGCATAGTGACACACATGTAGTATATTGTATATTGTACTATGTTTACATTCATCAGCTGATACAAATAAATTCAAGCAAAATGTAATTATGAATAACAGGCAGGAAAATTCCTGACTTAGTTATAACAACAAGCAATCTTAAAATATTATTATCCAATATAATTATTACATATAATAGTTTTGTTCACATAACGGTTGTTTGTGTCACCAAGAAATATAAGAGTTAGATATGGGGTTATATAAACATAAATGATCAGGATGACGAGCAGATTTGAAATCCGGATGTCTGTCCGTCCGTCTGTCCGTCCGTCCGTCTGTCCGTCTGTCCGTCTGTCCGTGCAAGCGATAACTTGAGTAAAAATTAAGATATCTTAATGAAACTTGGAACACATGTTCCTTGGCACCCTGAGGAGGTTGCTTTCGAAAATGGGCAAAATCGGTCCACTGCCACGCCCACAAAGTGGAGGAAACCGAAAACCTATACATTGTCATAACTAAGCCATAAATAAAGTTATGAAAATGAAATTTGGAACATAGGATCCAATTAGGGAGGGACACATTTGGATGTAAGTTTTTTGGAAAAGTGGGCGTGACCCCGCCCCCAAATAGGTTTTTTGTATATAACTCGCAAACCAATAAAGTTATATAAACCAAACTTTCTGCAGTCGTTTCTTTTACCCATTTCCTTATACAGTCCAAAAATGAAAGAAATCGGATAATAACCACGCCCACCTCCCATACAAAGGTTAGGTTGAAAATTACTAAAAGTGGGTCAGAAACACCAAATCTTACATAAGAAATGGCAGAAGGAAGCTGCACTCAGATTTTTAAAAAAAATGGAAAATGGGCGTAACGTCGCCCACTTATGGGTCAAAAACCATATCTCAGGAACTACTCGACCGATTTCAATGAAACTTGGTTTGTAATAGTTTCCTTACATCCCAATGATATGTTGTGAAAATAGGCCAAATCGCTTCAAAACCACGCATACTTCCTATATACCAGAACTTAGAAGACGATCTGAATCGTTTACTTTACAATATATAAAGTAAGCACTAGTGAAGATATCGGTGCAGAACTTTGCACAAATACTATGTTTATAGTGTGACAGCCCCATTCTAAAAATAGCCGAAATCGGACCATAGGTTCTTAAGGCCCCATATATCGAACACGAGGACCTCGGTGCTTCTAACCTAATATTATGGTTTCCAACTTTCAATGGACTTTATACAATATATGTATATGACGAATATGTGGGTCTAATTGTGTATTATATAATATAAATAAAGTTAAAAAAATAAATTGCGAGAGTTTAAAATGTTTGGTTACACCCGAACTTAGCCCTTCCTTACTTGTTTTCACATAATTTTTTTAAAATTTTGTTTTTTGATTTCAATTAATTTTGAATTTAATTTATTTTCTGTACGTCAAAATGTCAGAAAACATATGATTGTGGCAGAAGAGCTTAAAGCTTTCGGTGTGTTCAATACAATCCATTGTAGTACATTTCACAACACCACAAAATTTCAATGGTTTCTAGAACTCTATTGTAGTACCATTTGATTTCAAACAAAATTCGGAAAACCCGTGATACACATATGGTTTCTGAAGCATACTACAATATGTACTACATGTCTGTCTCAGGTATAAAATTTCACAACCATAAAGGAGTAATTATGTTTTACTCTTCACATTTCTATAATATGAGACAATATTTGACCGAACATAGCACAACTTTTCAGGTTGTTATTATGTGTATTTAAATATTTGCATGTTTCTTGTGATACCAGTTATATCTGATTTTAACCTTGTCATTTTCGCTCTGCTTTGTGTGAGCCAACTGTCAGCGGCAGACGTGTTCGGCAATTTTGCACCGGTAGATATACACAAATGTAGCCCAACGTAAAATAAACGAAAATTCGACCGAGCATCATTTCTAGCATCGCCCACACAATTAGGATAATTAATTTTGTATAAGTCGATGGGTATGGTAAAATCCCCGCTTCATTTATACCTATCTTCTATTCCTCGCCTTCAAGTTTCAACCATCCATCGTTAGTCTGTGAAAGCATAAGTATGTATGTATTTGAGTATGTGCAATGTGCGGCAGTTGCTAAAATCCTTCGAAAGCCGCACACAAATCTCTTTTAATTAATTTATGATTCCCTTCTCACAATTTGCGCCGCAACCGTGAAGCGGAAACAACAAAAATAAATAATAGTCAACAAAATGGTTGTTCGTACGAGTGTGCTGTTAAATTGAGAAGTACTCGTAATAGCCGCCGTTGTCGAATAAATGGTGGTAGTTGTGATGCTTTTGATTTTTAGGAGAGCTTACTATTGAGTTCCCAACACTCAAAGCAGGGTACCTTGGCGCCTTTTACGCGCTACGCCCCCTTTTGACAGCTTCCGGCGATTTGTTGCGGTACGAAGCAGTAAAATATTGCAGCCGCAGATTGATCCCACTGCGCTTTATCAATCGCATACCAAATCTGTATATACGAGTACACGCCAACAAAAATGAGCGCAAACTGATGGAGTGGGAATAAATAAAAATATACGAGTATATGTATGTCTTTATATATTTTAAATACACTTATTCAATATATAAACTAATGTGGCGAATAGTGGAGAGTCTCGAACTAGCATTACTCCATGCAAGTTTAGAGCAATCGACCCGAGCGACAGCTTGTTTAATCATTGTTTTCACCTGCAAGCGACACTCAGTATGCAATTTGGAAATCTCCCAACAATGAAGAGAATTCTTCCTTTGAACTTTTGTATTCGTTCGAACAGGGCTCCCTGTAATGGCGTTTGAAAATAAATTAATTTATACCTAGTCTTTGAGAGTACTGGGACCGACTATGCTTAACGGTTCTTCACCCGACATTTGCAATCGTCACTGCAATTTAATCGATAGAACTCTTTTATAAATATAAATATAAATATAAATATAATATATGAGGGTTATGAAAAAAACTTTGTCATGATCCGTAGCACTGTGCATAACAGAAATTTCTTTATCTTGCCTATGCACTAATCCCTTTACGAGTATTAATAACGGGTGATTTTTTTGAGGTTAGGATTTTCATGCATTAGTATTTGACAGATCACGTGGGATTTCAGACATGGTGTCAAAGAGAAAGATGCTCAGTATGCTTTGACATTTCATCATGAATAGACTTACTAACGAGCAACGCTTGCAAATCATTGAATTTTATTACCAAAATCAGTGTTCGGTGTTCCGCTTTTTTATCGACAAATTTTGTTCAGCGATGAGGCTCATTTCTGGTTGAATGGCTACGTAAATAAGCAAAATTGCCGCATTTGGGGTGAAGAGCAACCAGAAGCCGTTCAAGAACTGCCCATGCATCCCGAAAAATGCACTGTTTGGTGTGGTTTGTACGCTGGTGGAATCATTGGACCGTATTTTTTCAAAGATGCTGTTGGACGCAACGTTACGGTGAATGGCGATCGCTATCGTTCGATGCTAACAAACTTTTTGTTGCCAAAAATGGAAGAACTGAACTTGGTTGACATGTGGTTTCAACAAGATGGCGCTACATGCCACACAGCTCGCGATTCTATGGCCATTTTGAGGGAAAACTTCGGAGAACAATTCATCTCAAGAAATGGACCCGTAAGTTGGCCACCAAGATCATGCGATTTAACGCCTTTAGACTATTTTTTGTGGGGCTACGTCAAGTCTAAAGTCTACAGAAATAAGCCAGCAACTATTCCAGCTTTGGAAGACAACATTTCCGAAGAAATTCGGGCTATTCCGGCCGAAATGCTCGAAAAAGTTGCCCAAAATTGGACTTTCCGAATGGACCACCTAAGACGCAGCCGCGGTCAACATTTAAATGAAATTATCTTCAAAAAGTAAATGTCATGAACCAATCTAACGTTTTTATGCGTTTTTTTTTAAAAAAAGTTATCAAGCTCTTAAAAAATCACCCTTTAGATATTAATATTATATAGGGGCACATGTAGAGAAATGCGTGTTCACTAATCCCTGCAGTGAAAACAACTACCTATAGCTAGTATGAACTCCAATCTCAACTAATCTGCTGACTTTATCTTTTCTATATGTGATCAAACAACAAACATTTGAAAAGTTAGGTCATTTTTGGTTTGTTTCAGATTGGTACATTTTCAGTACGAACTGGTGTAACCGAAAATTTTATAATCTCGCAATTATTAATATCAACAAAGAGATATCGGTCTCATTTGACTTAAATTACATTACAAATAAGCCTAAATTTTAATATCAGAGCTTGTTTAGTAAACGCTTTATGCACTTACAACGTGAGGAGAAGAGATATGTAGCTCATGCGCTAAGCAGGGTCGATTATGACATGATGATTTTTGGGGGAAGTTTTCCTTACTTCAGTTATGAAAATTTGATACTATTTTAAGGGATCCTAAATCATCAGGTTATTTCACAATCACAATTCACAGGACCAGGCCATTGTATTGGTCAGTCGACTTTTTCCAACTATTGACTGGATTTTACAACACGACAATGATCCATATCATAAAGGATCATAACGCATAAAACTTTTAAGTGAAGCAAATCAAGTTGGGATCCGCAGATCTGATGTCTGAGAATAATTGATAATGGCCGAAAACCTTAAATTACCGAAATTTGGTATAAATTAACAGTTAACTTAGCGCACAATTGGTGCGTTCGAACTAGATAGCAGTCTGTTATTGATGCCAAAGGCGATATAACCAATTATAAATTAAGCTGAACTTTAAAGTTAAAAAAAGTGTGTATAACCTTTTGACTTCTGCTACATAGTCATCAATTCATTTGCTTTGTTCTCTGTCAGATGTCCAGCTATTCTTACCAAAATGACGTCATTCTCTTAGGAATATATCAAGGTTTACAATAACATAGCATTTTGTTACACTGTAACAAGAATAAAAAAACTTTGTCTGTGGAATTTGTAAAAAAACGCTCAATGTGGAAATAATATTTTTTCTTTTAAGTGTTTTTTTATAAATAATACATATGTATGTATACACTAGTCGGCACAATTATTTTGACGAAACTCTTTTTGACTATTGAACTTAGCGTTGCTTGAAATCGTCAAATAACGGTACGAAAATGAGGCGCAAAACAAATAATCTATTTTTAGCTATGTGCATGCCAAATTTTATTTCGTTTACCTTTTGCATTCTCTTTCTGATGATAAGAATGCATGCAGTCATCGGCTTTCTGCGTGGCACAAGTATTTTGACAGCATCCTTATTTAAATATTTTCACACTTTTAAGCCCGCGAGAATTAAAGAACTTCTGTGTTTAACTTTGAGCAATAATATTAAACGTTGTTATTAAATAGAAAGTTATTAAAAATTATTAAATAACATGGGTAAAACGGCTGAGCTAAGTTTGGTTACCAGATCCTCAATGGTAGCAAAGTTTAACGCTGGAATAGCAGTCAAAGACATTGCCAATGAGTTTAAAGTGTCGCGTCAAACAGTGCACTACCAAATTAAAAAGTTTAAAAATCATAATGACATGCGTAATTTAAGAAGATCAGGTGCTAAGCGCAAAACAGATTTTAGTGAAGACCGAGCAGATCAATTTAATTTGACAGCTAAAACTCCAATTAGCGAGCGCACAGTCCGTCGACGATTAAAAGAATGTGATTTTAATACTTATAAAGTCAGGGAAGTACCATATATAACAAAAGCAAACAAGCTTAAAAGACTGGCTTTCGCAAAGCAATATGTCCATAAGCCAAAGGAGTTCTGGAGGAGCGTTCTATGGACAGATGAAAGCTCATTTGAGTATAATTCATCAAAAAATAACTTTTTGTAAGATTACCAATGGAACAAAGGCAGAAAAGGCGGCCCGTTTGCCAAAAAGTAAGCCATGGTGGAGGCTCTGTGATGTTCTGGGGATGTGTAGCGTATAATGGACTGGGTGACTTCGTTCCTGTCACTGGCTCGATGAACCAAGACCAATATTTACGGGTTCTAAATGATAATGCATTTACTTCTGGAGATAGGCTTATTGGTCAATCCTTCATTCTGCAACAGGATAACGCCCCATGCCACAAAGCCAAGATGATAACAAAAATGTTAAAGGATGTTGGTGTTACCACTTTGGACTGGCCACCTCAAAGTCCAGATTTAAATATAATTGAAAACGTCTGGTCTCTTACGAAACGTAAAAGAACAGTATCGTTGAATAAAAAAATGAGAGGAGACAATTTCTGAGGTCAGTTCCCTTTGGGAACAGATATCTCCAGCAGAACGAAAGGAATCTATAAATAATCAGATTCAGTACGTTAACGCTTTGGAATATCTAAAAAATGCGTCCCGTCAACTTTTTCAAATAATTTCAGTATAGTAAATAAGCTCATATTTACAAATATATTTTACACAAAATTATTATTATATGTCAGTTGTTTGACTATCAGCTGTTCGAATCGGAATGAAATCGGGTGAATTTCATCACATCTCAAATGAATTCATGCGATTTGATATTTCAATTATTCCAATTTTTTTGATTTTTTATTAACAGAATCCTGAAATCGGTTTTTTAACATAAATTCCAGAAAATACAAAATTAATGATTTTGAATAAATAATCTATATGGATCTATTAGTCGAAATCAAATTACCAGCAATATTTTAATAATTATGCTGGTAGATGTTGGAGGCTAATTTTTATGCTGTTTTAATTAGATTATGAGCAAAATATCTTTAAAATGTATGTATATTATTTTCTTTACATATACATATTTGACTAATGGTGGTGTCAGCATATAATCCCATATTTATGCAATAGTAAATAATTAATTGAAACTGATTTTAATAGAGGCAGAATTCGGTAAAGTTCGTATTGAAATTAAATTTTGTACATGGTGTAGCCTTCAATTCAATATTCAGTATAGTCAGCAGACTAATCTAATATATAATAATAAAAAGCAACGGCAATTTTTTGTGTCATCAAGAAATAAAAGAGTTAGATATGTGGTTATATACATAATATATAAATGATCAGCATGGCGAATGGAGTTGAAATCCGCATGTCTGTCCGTCCGTCTGTCCGTGCAAGCGATAACTTGAGTAAAAATTAAGATATCTTAATGAAACTTGGAACACATGTTCCTTTGTACCCTGAGGAGGTTGCTTTCGAAGATGGGCAAAATAGGTCCACTGTCACGCCCACTAAATGGCGAAAACCGGAAACCTTTTCAGTGTCATAAATAAGCCATAAATAAAAGTTATGAAAACAAGTAAGGAAGGGCTAAGTTCGGGTGTAACCGAACATTTTATACTCTCGCAATTTATTTCTTTAACTTTATTTCGTACATATATATTGTATAGAGTCCATTGAAAGTTAGAAACCCTAATCTTAGGTTAGAAGTACCGAGGTCCTCATGTTCGCTATATGGGGCCTTGACATCCTATGGTCCGATTTCGGTGATTTTTAGAATGGGGCTGCCACACTATAAACGTAGTATTAGTGCAAAGTTCTGCATCGCTATCTTCACTAGTGCTTACTTTATACATTGTAAAGTTAACGATTCAGATCGTCTTCAAAGTTCTAGTATATAGGAAGTAGGCGTGATTGTGAAGCCAAGTTTCATTGAAATCGGTCGAGTAGTTCCTGAGATGTGGTTTTTGACCCATAAGTGGGCGACGCCACGCCCATTTTCCCTTTTGTAAAAAATCTGAGTGTAGCTTCTATCTGTAATTTCCTATGTGAAATTTAGTGTTTCTGACGTTTTTGGTTAGTGAACTAACCCACTTTTAGTAATTTTCAACCTAACTTTTGTATGGGAGCTGGGCGTGGTTATTATCCGATTTTTGGACTGTGTAAGGAAGTGGCTAAAAAAAACGACTGCAGAAAGTTTGGTTTATATAGCTCTATTGGTTTGCGAGATATATACAAAAAACCTATTTGGGGGCGGGGCCACGCCCACTTCCCCAAAAAAATTCCATCCAAATATGCCTCTTCATAGTGAGATCCTTCATACCAAATTTTATTTCCATAGCTTTATTTATGGCTTAGTTATGGCACTTTATGTGTTTTCGGTTTTCGCCATTTTGTGGGCGTGGCAAGTTTCAATAAGATATCTCAATTTTTACTCAAGTTACAGCTTGCACGGACGGACGGACAGACGGACGGACAGACAGACATCCGGATTTGAACTTTTCTCGTCACCCTGATCATTTTGGTATATATAACCCTATATCTAACTCGTTTAGTTTTAGGACTTACAACCAACCGTTATGTGGACAAAACTATAATACTCTCGTAGCAACTTTGTTGCGAGAGTATAAAAATTTGGAACATAGAATCGCATTAGACAGGTGCACATTTGGATGTAATTTTTTTTTAAGTGGGCGTGGCCCCGCCCCCAATATGTTTTTTGTATATATCTTGCAAACCAAAAAAACTGTATAAACCAAACTTTCTGCAGTCGTTTCTTTTAGTCATTTCCTCATACACTCCAAAAATGAAAGAAATCGATACACAGATACAGATACACTAAATTGTACAGAATAAATATCAGAAAGAAGTTGCACTGAGATTTTTTTACAAAATGGAAAATGGGCGTGGCATCGCCCACTTATGGGTCACAAACCATATATCAAGAACTACTCGACCGATTTCAATGAAATTCGGTATTCTTGACACCCTGATGACACGGGTGGAATATGGGCGAAATCGGTTCACAACCATGCCTACTTCCCATATAACTCAATTTTTAATTCTTCAGATTCGTTCACTTTATAATATATACTTTAGGAACCAATGAAGATAGCGGAATAAAACTTTACACAAACACTGTATTTGAACTGTGACATCACTTGAGGAAAAATTGTCAAAATCGGACCATGACTTTTCAAGGCCCCTGATATCGAACATGAAGAACTCAGTGCCTACGGGTAATTTTTCACCGAAAATATAGGTAAATCTCTCAGTTATTTTATGTTATTCATTCCCTCTGAATTTTTTTTCTTATAACGGTTTATCGCTGTACTAAAAATGGTTAAAATCGGGTCATAACTTCCTCCAGATACAATATACCTAATTATAGGTAATATAAAATTAAGTGATCGTATAATCTTCGATATATTGTATCTTGGTGATGAAAACGAGTGAAATTTGTTCAGGTTTACCTCAGTCCCCATATACTATTTATGATGATTTTCGTTATTATATTGAACTTTAGGCCGAATATATGGGTCGAATTGTGCTATCTTTATAAAATTACATCAATAAATTGAGAGAGTATAAAATGTTCAGTTGCACCCGAACTTAGCCTTTCCTTACTTGTTCGTTGTAATTTTATAACTTAAGAAATGTTTAGGCTTTGTTCGGACTATTGATTAGATGGTTTATGTGAAGTTTGAACAAAATCGGTGGAGCGGTTCTTCATTTATCTACATACATATACATATGTATACAGCATATTGCTGTTCGTTATTCTCGCTAAAACTCGAGAACGGGAAGGTTTAAAAGTTTTAAAAGTTTTGTGATTTTATAAGATAACACACAATTTGACCCATATATTCGGCATAAAGTCCAATAGACTAACGAAAATCATCATATACATATGGTATATGAGGGCTGATGCAATTCCTAAACCGATTTCACTAAGATATCTCACATATTAATCGATATATGCGGAATAAAGCCCACACATTATTAGGTATATGGGAGCTAGGGGAAGTTCTGATCCGATTTTAATAATTTTTGGAACAGTGACATACAATTAGAAGGCACCGATAGTTTCGGTGAAAAATTACCCTTAGGCTTTGAGTTCTTCATGTAGATATCCGGGGCCTTGAAAAGTTATAGTCCGACTTCGCAAAATTTCCCAAAAGTGCAGCCACAGATGATATACAGGATTTGTGTAAAGTTTTATTCCGCTATCTTCATCGGTTTCTTATGTGTATATAATAAAGTGAACGAATCAGATGGAATTCAGAATTGAGTTATATGGGAAGTGGGCTTGTGAACCGATTTCGCCCATTTTTATTTTATACACCGAATTTCATTGAAATCCGTCTAGTAGTTCCTGAGAAATGGGTTTTGACCAATAAGTGGACGACGCCACGCCGATTTTCCATTTTGTAAAAAAATCTGAGTGCAGCTTTCATCTGCCATTTCTCATGTAAAATTTAGTGTTTCTGACTTTTTTCGTTAGTGAGTAAACTCACTTTTAGTAATTTTCAACATAACCTTTGTTTGGGAGGTGGGCGTGGTTATTATCCGATTTCTTTAATTTTTGGACTGTATAAGGAAATAGCTAAAAGAAACGACTACAGAAAGTTTGGTTTATAGCTTAATTGATTTGCAAGATATATACAAAAAACCTATTTTGGGCAGGGCCACGACTATATATATATATATTTGGCGTAGGAACCGCTTTAAGCGATCATAGCCGAATCCACCAGGGCGCGCCACTCATTCCTCCTTTTTGCTTTTTGGCGCCAACTGGAAACACCAAGTGAAGCCAGGTCACTTTGCACTTGGTCTTTCCACCGGAGTGGAGGTCGTCCTCTTCCGCGGCTTCCTCCAGCGGGTACTGCATCGAATACTTTCAGAGCTGGAGTGTTTTCTTCCATCCGTACAACATGACCTAGCCAGCGTAGCCGCTGTCTTTTTATTCGCTGAACTATGTCAATGTCGTCGTATAAATCGTACAGCTCATCGTTCCATCGTCTGCGGTATTCGCCGTTGCCAATGTTTAGAGGACCATAAATCTTGCGCAAAACCTTTCTCTCGAAAACCCCAAGAGTCGTCTCATCGGATGTTGTCATCGTCCACGCTTCAGCGCCATACATCAGGACGGGAATAATGAGCGACTTATAGAGTTTGATTTTGGGTCGTCGAGAGAGGACTTTACTTTTCAATTGCCTACTCAGTCCAAAGTAGCACCTGTTGGCAAGAGTGATTCTGCGTTGGATTTCAAGGCTGACATTGTTGGTGTTGTTAATGCTGGTTCCCAGATAAACGAAATTATCTACAACTTCAAAGTTATGACTGTCAACAGTGACGTGGGAGCCAAGACGCGAGTGCGCCGACTGTTTGTTTGATGACAGGAGATATTTCGTCTTGTCCTCATTCACCACCAGACCCATACGCTTTGCTTCTTTATCTAGTCTGGAAAACGCAGAACAAACGGCGCGGTTGTTGCTTCCGATGATATCAATATCATCGGCATACGCCAGGTGCTGTACGCTCTTGTAGAAGATTGTACCCTTTCTATTTAGTTCTGCAGCTCGTATTATTTTTTCCAGCAATAGATTGAAGAAGTCGCACGATAGTGAGTCACCCTGTCTGAAACCTCGTTTGGTATCGAACGGCTCGGAGAGGTCCTTCCCGATCCTGACGGAGCTTTTGGTGTTGCTCAACGTCAGCTTACATAGCCGTATTAGTTTTGCAGGGATACCAAATTCAGACATCGCGGCATAAAGGCAGCTCCTTTTCGTGCTATCGAAGGCAGCTTTAAAATCGATAAAAAGATGGTGAGTATCGATTCTTCTCTCTCGGGTCTTTTCCAAGATTTGGCGCATGGTGAATATCTGGTCCATTGTGGATTTTCCAGGTCTAAAGCCACACTGATAAGGTCCAATCAGTTCGTTGACGGTGGGCTTTAGTCTTTCACACAATACGCTCGACAAAACCTTATATGCGATATTGAGGAGACTTATACCACGGTAGTTGGCGCAGATTGTGGGGTCTCCCTTCTTATGGATTGGGCAGAGCACACTAAGATTCCAATCGTCAGGCATGCTTTCTTCCGACCATATTCTACAAAGAAGCTGATGCATGCACCTTATCAGTTCTTCGCCGCCGTATTTGAATAGCTCGGCCGGTAATCCATCGGCCCCCGCCGCTTTGTTGTTCTTCAAGCGGGTAATTGCTATTCGAATTTCTTCATGGTCGGGTAATGGAACATCTATTCCATCGTCATCGATTGGGGAATCGGGTTCGCCATCTCCTGGTGTTGTACTTTCACTGCCATTGAGCAGGTCGGAGAAGTGTTCCCTCCATAATCCCAGTGTGCTCTGGACATCCGTTACCAGATTATCTTCTCGGTCCCTACATGATAATGCTCCGGTCTTGAAACCTTCTGTTAATCGCCTCATCTTTTCATAAAATTTTCGAGCATTACCCATGTCGGCCAGCTTTTCAAGCTTTTCATACTCACGCATTTCGGCCTCTTTCTTTTTACGTCTGCAAATGCGTCTCGCTTCCCTCTTCAGTTCTCGATATCTATCCCACCCCGAACGTGTTGTGGTCGATCGCAACGTTGCGAGGTAGGCAGTCTGTTTTCTCTCCACTGCGGAACGACAATTCTCATCGTACCAACTGGTTTTCTGGCGTTGCCGGAGACCAATTGTTTCGGCTGCAGTGGTATGCAATGAGTTTGAGATGCCGTTCCACAGCTCCCTTATATCGAGATGCTGATGAGTGCTCTCAGAGAGCAGGAGTGCAAGTCGAGTAGAAAATCGTTCGGCTGTCGGTTGTGATTGCAGCTTTTCGACGTCGAACCTTCCTTGTGTTTGTTGACGGGCGTTCTTTGCTGCACAGAGGCGAGTGCGTATCTTTGCTGCTACTAGATAATGGTCCGAGTCAATGTTTGGTCCTCGGAGCGTACGCACGTCTAAAACACTGGAGACATGTCTTCCGTCTATCACAACGTGATCGATTTGGTTGCGCGTGTTTCGATCAGGGGACAGCCACGTTGCTTGATGAATTTGTTTATGCTGGAATCTGGTACTACAGACAACCATATTTCGGGCCCCAGCGAAGTCGATCAGCCTCAGGCCGTTTGGCGATGTTTCGTCATGGAGGCTGAATTTTCCGACTGTTGTGCCAAAGACACCTTCTTTACCCACCCTGGCGTTAAAATCGACGCCACGACTACTTGAAAAAAAATTACACCCAGATATGCTTCTCCCTAATGTGATTGTTATGACACTTTGTGTGTTTTCGGTTTTCGCCATTTTGTGGGCGTGGCAGTGGACCGATTTTACCCTTCTTCGAAAGCAACCTCAGGGCGCCTCTGAATATGTGTTACAAGTTTCATTAGGATATCTCAATTTTTACTCAAGTTATAGCTTGCACGGACAGACGGACAGACAGACGGACGGACAGACATTCGGGTTTCAACTTAACTCGTCATCCTGATCATTTATATATATAACCCCATATCTAACTCTTTTATTTCTGGGTGATACAAACAACCGTTATGTGAATAAAACTATAATAACTTGTGCGACATGTTGCGAGAGTATAAAAATTCGGAAAAGTCGGAAGTTCTGTGGAATAATAATCGCTGCTTTGGTGGCGTAATGCTCTTGTTATCAGGCGATTTTTGACAAACGTTTCATGTTATTTCGAAAGCAACAGTATAGCACCGCAGAAGAACAGCTAAGGATTGGAAATGGGCAAATACCGGTTGAGACTTTCAATGGTTTGATAACAATTCCAAATGCCATTTGTCAATTCACTTCAACGAAAGATGAACTCATCGCGAATGTTTATCCCAACATTGTTCAAAATTATCGTAACTACGATAGGTTAAGGATAGCAATTTTAGCAGTTATAAATACCGATGTTGATAACTTAAACTATACGATTCTAAATTCTTTGGATTTGCCTGACATGCCGCCGCATCATTTGCGTCTCAAAGTTGGATCCGTCATTGCTATGCTTCGCAATCTTCATGCGCCGAAACCATGTAATTGAATCCGACTAAATGTGACGCAGCCATCGAATAATTCGCAAATAAATATTTTCAATGCAATATAAATCCACTTTGTTTTCTTTTCAAAACAAATAATTTCGCGCAGGGTAAAGTCTTCGGGCTCAGCTAGTACTAATTAAATGTGAAGGAATCTACGATAAGAATTACTTGAATATATAGAGAGCCAATTCTTTCCGAAAAGGGGAGCTATTACTCTTATTTTGTTTTGTGAATAAAAGTGATTCAATAACGTTACATAAATAAAAAACTTACGTTGCAAGTTCTTCGATTCCTAGCGAGTGGAGCACCGTTGGTAAACTTGGTAAGGAGTGACATGTGGTAAGTTCCTTTTGGCGCGGGTAATAAAGTGTCAGTACCGTGCAACTCTCCTCTTTCATAGTCAGGCCACCTGCAACGAAACGAAATAATAATGTAACTATGACTGAAATTTCAAAAATGGGTACTAAATGGATTGGTTGAATAAAAGTGGTTATCATTTGTCCAGAATCAAAATAAACTGCATTATTTTTTAAATAGAAGGTAAAGGGTTGGTACCTTGAGACTATTACGATAAAAGCAAAAAGTATTTGTGTTGGTATACAATATTTACTTTTATTCTTACATACGTATATATACCCATTTGTATATGGCACTTGAATATTCTGCTCATACTACTTTGTTTGATATCTAGCGAGAAACGCGTCAATGAAAACGGTGCTTTCATTGCGCATATAAACACTATGGAAAGGGATGCGTGCCTCTGAAAGTGTTGTAGACAGTTGATTGCGGTGTGCAACCATAGGTAACTCTCTCTAAACGATTTGTTTGCAGGCGAAATGTGGAGCGCCTTCATACATGCATTTTGCAATTTGACTGTCGTTCTTTTGGTTTAACTATTCACAATGTTGCTACATCCACGCTCAACTGTGGTACGCTTCTCCTGTAATGGCTACTTACCAAGGGTAATGGCTTTTCGTGTGGAGCTGTCGTAAATACACTCAACAATGAGCCGATCCCCAGGCAAAGACCGCACTGGAGCAGGCAGATGGCGAAATTCTTGATACGTTGGGTCGATGTTGGTGTCCATCAAGATTGGAAAAAGTTCTTCAGTCTGTCGGATCTGCAAATATTATATCAATGGTTAGTTCCACGGAAATACATTGCTGGCAGCTTATAGCTAAGGATAAAACCAAACAAATTATATAACTATTTTTAAAACATTTTCCAGTACAATATCTTCAAAAAATGTTAGTAATTATTCTATTATTAAAAATAAAAAAGTCAGATGATAGTATGGTCTTATAGTCAAAGCACGTATGAAACTCAAGGGAATTGCACCGTAAGTGATTATGTTTGACAATTATTTTGCATATTAATTTGCCATTATTTTTCTAATTATTGTAAACCCAACGAATCCACATTATTATACTTTTTTATGAGTATTTTAAATAATTCAAAAATCAAATTTAAATATGGACAATATGAAAGGTAGGATTAAAGACGGCAATCCACATACACTGGTGGCAGAAATAATAGGGACGGACATAGTTCTTGGTTTTTTAACATAATTTTTGGTATTTTTTTCGTTTCTTTTTCTAGATGCACTAAATTTAACATTATTTTTATTTGATATTATATATCTTCTTCCTATTTTGGTTGTAATTTACCAATATTATCAATTCATTAACTTTTAATATTTTGTGGTAGATTCTTTTATTTTTAGCAGTTTCTGACATCATTGGGACATAGATACCACCAATTTGGCACAAACATCTATCAAAATGCTATACAAAACGTTCTTGTAGTACTCCAGAACGGAAATGGATTCGTAATATAACCAATTCTTGACGATATTTGCTAAGTGCTTGGGACCGTTGTCCTGCATAAAATCCCATTTTCAAGGCGTCTCTTCTTCAACGTACGGTTTCATTGTTGTTTTGAGAATGCGCAGGTAGTCTACTGCACACATTCTATCGTTCCGACAACCGATGAAGAGAAATAACCCCATGCCATAATCAAACCACCTCTTTTAATTTTGTACGTATGATTACACACTTGTATTTCAGGACACCTATTGTTACGTTTTCCGTCAGATCCGAGCTATTTTGGTTAGTTTTACTTTGGTTTCGTCCGATCCACGCATGTTCCCTTCAATTTTGGTGAACCAAGTGCCTACTCGTAAATTTAAACCTTTCCTTTTCTTGTATAGTTTCGCCATTATTGTTCGATCAAGAGAGTCGCACCCAGTGCGCGGCCTATATTCTACTTGTATTCCATTAAATTACAAACCTAATATTATTTCTTATTTATTTATCTATTCAACCGAAATATTAATAACCTCTTTTGTTTCGATATTTTATTTTTTAAAAAAATTTATGTTGAGCATCCCTATTATTTTTGCCAATTTAAAACGCTGACAACTAAAACAAATAGCATTAATCCAGTCATTCTGGAAATAAATGAGAGAACACGTTAAACATGCATTAAACACAAATTGCGTTATCAAACTTCGTTGTACAGTTGTTTATATGAACTTTTATTGGCGCTATGAAATTGGCCTATTATTTCTGCCACCAGTGATAATACAAAGTCACGATAATACCGTGAAAAACAAACCGATTAATTATCTTACTACTATTACTTAGTACTATCTTATTGTATAATTAAGTTCATTTATTGTAATATTTGGTAAAACCTTTAAAGTGCAGAGAATATAACTAGTGACTCACTATCGTGTGACTTCTTTAACTTGATGCTGGAAAAAATTATACGAGCTGCAGATCTAAATCTAATACAAAAACCAAATTGTAAGAGCGTACTAAGTAGTAAAGCTTTTAGCTGAACTCGTTTAAGATTAGCCTAAAAGTATACACCGAAATCGGTATACAACGTTGCCATATAGTTATTATTACTAATTAGGTTTATTATGGAAATTCTCCATACGCCTACACTTGGTGGAGGCCAACTACCCAAAAACCCGGTAACTACAGCAAACAAGGCAAATCATTGTGAAACCATAATAAACCAACAAACCAGGCAGTTGGAATCAATCACAAACTGTGTGCTGAATTAAAAAAAAATAGCCTTGCTCCAAGCTGAAAACCAGTACTTGAAAACCAAAAATATAAATTCGACAAAGAAAGACACACATGAAAGTTTTGAAACAGATGAGGAAGAGCTTGCCCATGAAACAGATTGGATCATGAAAAAAGACCCAGTAAAAAAAGAAATGCTGAACTATCTCCTCAGCGTATTGTGCCAACTACGTCAAATACCACAAAAACAGGCATAATTGATCAAAAAGAAGAAAAAATCTCACGGCCTCCACCAATAATGATATCAGGTATAATATTTACAATATTACGAATAAGGAAGCTAAAAAAGGTTTTTCTATCAAATTATTATTAAGAAGTAACATTGTCTATAATATCAATACATCAGACGCTGATGATTACAGATAGTTAACCAAAATCTTATCTAATGAGAGTTTACCATGGTTTTCTTACGAGAATAAGCAATCGCGACCAATTAAAGTAATGGTCAAAAACTTACATCACTCAAATAAGCCAGAGGATATAATGTTTGATTTTCATGAAAAAAGATTCAAATCTATAAAGGCAGTTAACAAACTTAAATGGAAAACGAAGGAGCCGCTAGATATGTTTCTTCTTACCTTCGAAGCAACTGAAAATTACTCATACTCACAATTACTGTGGCAAGCAAGCAAGATGTGTGAAATGTGCTATGGAATGCAAACGGCTTAATTAAACACCAAAATGAACTAATATCGGAAACTCATATTAAATTTAGAAATTTTGCAACATATCATGCAATACATACGAATAATTGTGCACGAGGAGGAGCTGCCATTATAATAAGAAGCAATATTAAACACCACCAAGAAAACAGCAAACCTGCAGATGAATTTCAAGCAACAACTATAACGATAGATAGTGTCAATAACTTGTCTCTTTCTGCGGTTTACAGTCCTCCAAGACATCAAATAAAATGCGATAGCTACATAGAACTGATCAGTAGCCACAAAAACCGATTTATCATCGGCGGTGACTTTAATGCGAAACATACCCATTGGGGATCGCGACTATAACCACAAAAGGCAGGTTATTAAAACCTCTTCGAATGACTGGGTACAGTTCTATGTCTACGGTGAGTTATTGAAAATGCTTTTGAAGAAAGAAAAGTTTGTTTGGCCGTCTTTCTCGACGTTTCCAAAGCTTTTTATAAAGTTTGCCATGGCGGACTCCTAAACAAAATTAAGGTGCTTTTACTAACAGAATATTACAATATTTTAAAATCATACATTTCGGACCGCTTTTTTCGAATTAAACATGGAGATATGTACTCTGACTTAAAGGAAATAAAAGCCGGTTTTCCTCAGGGTAGCTTGTTAGGTCCCATTCTCTACTTACTTTTTACGTGTGATCTACCTAACGATGACAATTGTACTACAGCAACATTTGCCGATGACACTGCTGTTTTGACTGTCGGTAAAACACAGACTGAATCAACTATCAAATTACAACAACACTTAAACAAAATTTATGAATGGGCATCCAAATGGCGAATAAAATTAAACGAAACTAAATCAGTACATGTGGATTTCACCTACAATAATATCAGATATATGCCACTGTACATAAACGGTGTACAAATACCATATCACAACACTGCGAAATACCTTGGTATGACTTGAAACTTAAATGGAGAGCACATGTTAAAAAAAAAGAAGAATTAGAAATAAAATTCAGAAATATGTATTGGCTATCGGGCAGAAACTCTGCTCTATCCACATTTAACCAAGTTCTTATTTATAAGCAAATACTCAAATCAGTTTGGACTTATGGTATTCAACTTTGGGACTACTCAAGCCCCAGCACTGTCGCACAAATTCAGCGATTTCAAAACAAAATTCTAAGATGCGCCGTCAATGAAGATCACGTCAAAGATCTTGAACGCGATCTCGGAATTGACTCAGTTGCCGCATCAATCCACAAACTTGCAAAATCTCACATGGAAAGACTTACTCACCATGTGAACACCGAAGCCTCTGCTCTTGTCGCTCAAAGCGAATGGAAAGAAAGACTTAAACGCAAAAAGCCGCACCACCTTACGCAGAACCTTCCTGTTACTAATTGTCTTTTATAGAGATATTTTGGAACATATGTACATACATACATATGTTATTCAAGTAACTCCATCGAGGGTTGAATCTTATAGGTAGGCGTTACATACTTTTAGGGCACTTCCTTACAGTGTCGCTCAAATATTTTTGGTACTACTAAAAATAAGTTACAACCATTTGAAGATACAGGTGGAAAAGCATTTTAAAACGAGTTTTCTATTGCAGTTGCTTTACGGAAGTGTTTAATGTAGGCCAATTACAAAACTAAATTTTATTATTTTATTTATTGGGTTTGCATAATTTCATATTATTTCTCTTGGTCTGCTTTTATTTTTACATTGATGTTATTACGCATTTTTGTTAAGTGCGTCTTTGCATTTTAAATTCCCCGCTATATAAGTATGCACAGCTTTTCTATAAAAGTATACTTTCATTAAAGATATGTATTTATAGACATATGTTGTATACTTTTAAGCGCATCTTTTTGCTGAGTTGCACACACTTCTGATCGCCTTCTTGCAGTGGAAAAAGTTACAAACATACAAAGAAACATACATACATGTGAAGCTAATAAAAGCGTATTAAAAATAAAGAACTCGATATGGTATTTTGTTTCTCGTGATCCAATTTTTTAAATCATGATACTATCTCATAGTGGCTATATCAATGCTTAGAAGCTCAGAAGACTAAAAATATAAAATATTGCATAATAATCAGTCAACAAATAAATATAAAGTCCCATACATACCTGCCGAAGCTTAACCTTTTTGCCAATTTGGTGTGTTCGCATCATCACCGCAAAAATGTTTATTCCCTGCGCAGGAAAAGCATAGGCTGTACAATCTTCAATACATTGGCCTTCAGAGATTACTTCCCTTTGACCGGGAGGAATTATGTGTCGCCAATTTGGATCCATACCTAAAAAAGCGTGTTCGATATAAATATATTATATAATATAATTCAATAAACAAAAAATCAATACGCCCTTAAATCGATTGAAACAGTTAAAAGTATGTATTAATAAAATCTTTATGAATACCTACAATAACGGGTTATCCATTTGCTTGAGTTATTTCCTTATATTTTTAGTACAATATTTGTTGACTGTAGCAATATTTTATTTTCATTTCCATTGCCACCTCACCATGCTCACATTGATTCCCATTACAATTTCAATTTTCCAATTTCGACTCTCACAACTCGCACAATACCACATCAAAAGTATCCTTTCGTGTTTTTAATACGAATTTCGATTGACGTGCACGAAAGCACAGCATGAAATATAAATTCGGTTATATTTTTGACGAAATTATCGCGCGAAAATATCCATGCTTGGCCAGGTGAAGTTGCGCTAAGTATAATTTCCGCGCCAAACTTCCATTTTATATATCTATGCACATACAGTGTCTCACAACCAAAGTGATGCAACCGTACAAGAAATACTAAAGCAAATATTACTTAAAAACTATAATTACCATTATAATTAAAAAAATTAATTACCACTTTTTAGCGGCAGATATGCACATTAAATGTATGCTTTAAAAAAATCAGTCAATTAAAAAATCAATATAAGTTTGTCCATTCGTTCAGTGTAGCCATTGTCTATGCAATTTTGCCCAATGCTGTTGTGGCTTCCGGACAACGAGTACAATGTGGAGCTCGAAAGGCGGAATTTGCGCCAACTCAAGTGATGTAGTATAGGGTTGCGTGTAAGGTCAGGTAAAAGCGAACTTCAACAAAACCAATATTTTCAATTACATAAAAAGTGAAGGAAAATTGTTATTGCTGTCCATTCTGACGATTTCATTTCAGTAAACATGAAATTAAGAACGCAAGCACACGACAATAAGTAGGGGGTATAATGTAATATATGTACTTTTTTATTTTCACTTTTATTTTAAGTGTTGTCATTGCACTGGCACTGGTAAATAAAGCGATTTTGGAACAGGTTTAGTGGCACGCGATCAGACTGACGAATGATTGCCATTCGTGTTCGTCAACAGTTATTCATCTATGTAACATTTGGGACAGATCTTCAGTATAATCAATATTGTACTATTCTATTAACAATTATCCTAATACGAAGTGCTTAAAATTATTGCATAATTACCAATTGAAAGAATGCCAGCGTCATTCGGACGCAGTACGTGGGTGAAGTAAATTCTTAAGCCGGAATTATCAGCCATTTGACGATTATAGCTCTGGAAATTATTAGGTTGTAAATTGTTGTAGTGTGTTTCCATCAGATAATATTTGGCAACATCGGATTCGATGGGGTAACCCGCGTCCTCCGGAAATGTAAAGCCCTGTAAAAAAATGGAGAGAACAATGAAAGTGACGTATGCGTGTGTCAAACTATTTCAGGAACGAGAATGGAACCCGTTATAGTTGAGCAAAACTTTTTCTTATGAAAGTTCATAAAATATAAATTAAAAAAAGCTGTAAAATATAGTTTTATGCACAGTTTTAATTATTTACATCGCATAAAGTTTTTTGTACATAAATAAAAACATTAATTCTGTAATTTTGTTGGTTGCACTTTGCTATTGTTTGGCTCTTGACGTCTGTATCTCATGCCTTTGTTACACGATTTATGAAATCCATTAGAGTAATAACATTTTTTTTTCTCCTCCATACCATATATAGGGACTCTTTTAAAATTGTGCCTCGATAGTAAAATTTTGAATTTTTTTATTATGCCCTGTTCGAGAAGTTCGTTTTATGGAAGGAAATTTGGCGTCAAGAGTTCGAGTAATGGAGATCTTCGAGTTATGGAAGAAAATTTTTATGAAATTTAATTTCTATCCTATTCCTATTGCTTATACAAAAGTTCGAGTTATGGAGATCTTCGAGTTATAAAGTGCTGCTCAGGAACTATTGACAGACGTTTCAAATGTCTAGAAGAATATGAAAAAAACTTTAAACAGCGAAAAACAGTACAATTATTATTATTATTGGTTAGTATTCTACTAAGTCGGCAACTAAGATCAAGGAATTACCCTGAGTAAACACAATATTTTCAAACGTTTCGCGTACAATCAAAAATGCAAAACATATTTAGCGTTTAAAAATGATGAAACATCCACTTCTGAATGCAATACGCAAAGAAAAACGGCTTCAATTCGAGGAAGGGTACAAGCCTTGGATTGTTCATTCTGAAACTCGACTCCAAGAAAATGTTTGAAAACCATAATTTCGTTAATTTCTTTTAATCTTTTGAAGATTATCCCTGAAATATCATTGAATAACAATGGCTTTTGCATATCATCTTTTGTATAACTGAATCTGAAATAAAAGCTCTAAACTGAATGTTATTGTAAGTACGGGTGCGTCGAGCCTATTGACGAGGAGTGTATGTATGCCGAAATAATTATGTGATTGTTTTGATTCATTTTTGTGCAGATTCGGTCGTTTCACTTTCGAAAAACTTTCTCAACAGTGAAAATTACTTCCACGGCGGTTGACCGCCCCTGAAGAAGCCTATTGAATATGTTGAGCCAAATTTCTTTAGCTCCCCACCCTATTGTTAATAAGCTAAAGCAAACTCTGAACTGATTATTTTTATACCCTCGCAACAAAAGTTACTATTATAGTTTTTTTTTCAATATTTGTTTATTTATTGAATCTGCTCTTTGAAGCCTAACAATAAGTTATAAAATCCTAATTTTAATTAAAACAAGTAAGGAAAGGCTAAGTTCGGGTGCAACCGAACATTTTATACTCTCGCAATTTATTGAAGAAATTTAACCAATACATATATGCGGAATAAAGCTATTTTTGAACAAGTAAGGAAGGGCTAAGTTCGGGTGTAACCGAACATTTTATACTCTCGCAATTTATTTATTTAACTTTATTTATATTATACATATAATACACAATTTGACCCACATATTCGTCATATATATTGTATAAAGTCTATTGAAAGTTAGAAACCCTAATATTAGGTTAGAAGCACCGAGGTCCCGTGTTCGATATATGGGCCTTAAAAACCTATGGTCCGATTTCGGCGATTTTTAGAATGAGGCTGCCACACTATAAACATAGTATTTGTGCAAAGTTCTGCACCGATATCTTCACTAGTGCTTACTTTATATATTGTAAAGTAACCGATTCAGATCGTCTTCAAAGTTCTGGTATATAGGAAGTAGGCGTGGTTGTGAAGCGATTTGGCCTATTTTCACAACATATTATTGGGATGTAAGGAAACTATTACAAACCAAGTTTCATTGAAATCGGTCGAGTAGTTCCTGAGATATGGTTTTTGACCCATAAGTGGGCGATGCCACGCCCATTTTCCATTTTGTAAAAAGATCTGAGTACAGCTCCCTTCTGCTGATATCTTAATTTTTACTCAAGTTACAGCTTGCACAGACGGACGGACGGACGGACGGACAGACAGACATTCGGATTTGAACTCCACTTTTCACCCTAATCACTTTGGTATATATAACTCGTTTAGTTTTGGGTGTTACAAACAACCGTTATGTGAACAAAACTATAATACTCTCTTAGCAACTTTGTTGCGAGAGTATAAAAACCTATAATTAGGTATATGGGAGCTAGGAGAAGATACTTTTGAAAAACCTACAATGAGGTATATGGAAATGTTATGACCCGATTTTAATAATTTTTGGAACAGAGAAACACTATTAGAATTATAAAACAATTTCCTCTGAATTAAATTGAGATATCTGAGAGATTTACCCATATTTTCGGTTAAAATTCATCCTTAGGCGCTGAGTTCAACATGTTCGATATCTGGGGCCTTGAAAAGTTATGCTCCGTTTTCGACAATTTTTTCACAAGTGAAGCCAAAGATGATATGCACTAATTGTGTAAAGTTTTATTCCGTTATCTTCATTGGTTCCATATGTTTACATTATAAAGTGAAGGAATAAGATGGATTTCGAAATTGAGTTACCGATTTCGCCCATTTTTTATACGTGTTATCAGGGTGTCAAAAATATTACATACCGAATTTCATTCGAATCGGTCGAGTAGTTCTTGAGATATGGTTTTTGACCCATAAGTGGGCGATGCCACGCCCATTTTCCATTTTGTAAAAAGATCTGAGTACAGCTCCCTTCTGCTATTTCTTCTGCAAAATTTAGTGTTTCTGACGTTTTTCGTTAGTTAGTTAACCTACTTTTAGTAATTTTCAACCTAACCTTTGTATGGGAGGTGGGCGTGGTTATTATCCGATTTCAACAATTTTCATGGTATGTGGTGGGGTATGTTAGAGAACCGACTGCAGAAAGTTTGGTTTATATAATTTATGGCTTGGTTGTGACACTTTATGTGTTTTTAGTTTTCGCCATTTTGTGGGCGTGGCAATGGTCCGATTCTGCCCATTTTCGAACTTGATCTTCTTATGGTGTCAAGGAATATTTGTACCAAGTTTCGTCAAGATATCTTAATTTTTACTCAAGTTACAGCTTGCACAGACGGACAGACGGACGGACGGACAGACATCCGAATTTCAAATCTACTCGTCACCCTGATCACTTTGGTATATATAACCCTATATCTAACTCGTTTAGTTTTAGGTGTTACAAACAACCGTTATGTGAACAAAAGCAACTTTTGTTGCGAGAGTATAACTAGACAAGCTCAACCAAGTGATTGAGTTGTTTTGGTGAAACGTTGCTCTTCAGTGTATTGGCATATCTCTTCTTTTTAGACGTGATTGATTATAAGAATGTACTAAAGCATTAGCCAATGGGTTTGTGTGATCTCGGAGTTTGGATAAATATTTGTTTCTACTGTTCTCTGCTTCATTCTTTACCATGAGAATACCAAGATCTTTATGGATATTTTCATTACGCATGTACCATGGTGAGCACGTGATTGTTCTAAGCATTTTTGATTGGAATCTCTGAATTATATACATAATGGTTGCACAGGTCGTACCCCACAGTTTACTGCCGTACATTGAAATCGGTTTTATGACCTCGGTATTTTGAAATTGTTTTTGTTTGTTAGATGAGTCTGTGATATTAACATTACATCTATGATTTTTCAGACAGAAATCTAATAAGTTCCAATTTATGTTGGTTAATACCGTTAGCATTCCATATATAGATATTTAGTACGCTCATTTTTATACTCTCGCAACCTGTTACACAGAGTATAATACTTTTGTTCACATAACGGCTGTTTGTGTCACCAAGAAATATAAGAGTTAGATATGGGGTTATATATACATAAATGATCAGGATGACGAGTGGATTTGAAATCCGGATGATATCTTAATGAAACTTGGAACACACATTCCTTGGCACCGTGAGGAGGTTGCTTTCGAAAATGGGCAAAATCGGTCCACTGCCACGCCCATAAAATGGCGGAAACCGAAAACCTATACAGTGTCCTAACTAAGCAATAAATAAAGTTATGAAAATGAAATTTGGAACATAGGATCCCATTAGGGAGGGGCACATTTGGATGTAATTTTTTTGGAAAAGTGGGAGTGACCTCGCCCCAAATAGGTTTTTTGCATATAACTCGCAAACCAATAAAGCTATATAAACCAAACTTTCTGCAGTCGTTTATTTTAGCCATTTCCTTATACAGTCCAAAAATGAAAGAATTCGGATAATAACCACGCCCACCTCCCATACAAAGGTTAGGTTGATATTACTAAAAGTGGGTTAACTCTCTAACGAAAAACGTCAGAAACACCAAATTTTACATAAGAAATGGCAGAAGGAAGCTGCACTGAGATTTTTTTACAAAATGGAAAATGGGCATGGCGTCGCCCACTTATGGGTCAAAAACCATATCTCAAGAACTACTCAACAGATTTCAATGAAATTCGGTATATAACACTTTCTTGACACCCTGATGACACGGGTGGAATATATAACTCAATTCTACTTCCCATATAACTCAATTTTGAATTCTTTTGATTCGTTCACTTTATTATACATACATATATACATTAGGAACAAATGAAGATAGCGGCATAAAACATTACGCAAATACTGTATTTGAGTGATGTCACACTTGTGGAAAAATTGTCAAAATCGAACTATGACTTTTCAAGGCCCCTGATATCGAACATGAAGAACTCAGTGCCTAAGAGTAATTTTTCACCGAAAATATAGGTAAATCCCTCAGATATTTTTATGTAATTCATTCCCTCTGATTTTTTTTCTTATAACAGTTCTGTACCTAAAATCATATGGTCATAACTTCCCCCAGATCCCATATACCTAATTATAAGTATTATTAAATTAAGTGAGCGTATAGTCATCGATACATTGTATCTTGGTGGTGAAAACGAGTGAAATCGGTTTAGGAATTACCTCAGTCCCCATATACTATTTATGATGATTTTCGTTGTTCTATTAAACTTTATGCCGAATTTATGGGTAAATTTGTGTGTTATCTTAATAAAATTCCTTCAATAAATTGCGAGAGTATGAAATGTTCGGTTGCACCTGAACTAGTCCTTATTTGTTTTTATATAAGGTTTACCAATATCTGAAAATTACACTACATACAAATTACGAGGGTATAAAATGTTTGTTTGCACCTGAACTTGGGCCTTCCATATTTGTTAACAAATCCATTTATTTGTCTATACTTCAAACTATCAACACACATTCAAATCTAGTTAAAATCAATATTCTTAAAACAATGAGCCGTTTAAGAGCATATACTGTTATTTCAGATTTATTTTTAACGGATATATTTGTGAATCGTAAATTCTCAATCAAAATTATT
This sequence comes from Zeugodacus cucurbitae, assembly GCF_028554725.1. Lineage (NCBI taxonomy): Eukaryota > Metazoa > Arthropoda > Insecta > Diptera > Tephritidae > Zeugodacus > Zeugodacus cucurbitae. Next base: position 28,021,819 of record NC_071669.1, read on the forward strand.
TCAATTGTTTACCACAATACTCTCTATTTTTTGCATCTTGCACCCATGTTCCGATCATATATATGTGTAATTTATAATATATACATATCTTTTCAAAAGATTGTACATGGGTATATGCACGTATGTATTTATAATCGATATTGGATGATGGCACAATAGTCCTCAAAATATTGAATCTCAAGCCTCATAGTATGTAATTTCAATTGAACTTACCTCCGAACCGCGAGACCATGATGAGACAATAGCATTGCACGCTAAAGGCATATCACGATTGCCAATACATTGTCGTCCCTGCTCTCGTGCCATTTTCTCAAGATCTGGCAGTGATCCTTGACATTCGTACAGCGTAATTTGTTGTAAATAATGTATGCTTGCCGATGAGTCATATATCGGTTCGTACTGCAAGGTATTTACGTTTTAATCAGATTATATCACACGATATTAAGCAAATGTATACACGTAAATATTGAATGCAATGAGCGGATAACAACTTACCTTTATAAGATGGTGTTTTCGATTAATATCTTCTAATTTGAACATTTTGCACCAAGATAATGCGCTGTCTCCGTTTGGAAGTGCTACATCTTCATTTCGTAGCTCCATTTGTCGTATTTGATCATCTTTACGAAAATGAATGTGTGCCCTTTGGGTAAGAACCATTGGATGATATGGTCGAAAAGCGGAGTCCGGATCAGGTAATGTTCCAGATTGAACTGATCCATGAGGTGGATCGCGGCTTTGATACATATAAATTATTCGCATAGTATTATTCTATAAAAAAGATTTCCATAAATAATTTCCTTTCTATAACAGTTCTTAGAACGAAATGAACAATGGAAGTTAAAGTCAAAACACACTTTTAACTTTATTAACAAATACTTATGACCGAAAATTGTGTTTCTTTTTCATTGTTGTTTTTATCACACTTTTTGTAGTTTCCAACACAAGATTTATACATTAAATCGATTAAATCTATACTAATATTATAAAGCTGAAGAGTTTGTTTGTTTGTTTGTTTGAACGCGCTAATCTCCGAAACTACTCGTTCGAATTGAATAATTATTTTTGTGTTGGATAGTCCATTTATCGAGGAAGGCGATAGGCTACATAGCATCAGGAGCGAAGAAACAGCGGTAAATGTGTAAAAAAACGGGGGAAATTATTTACCTTTGAGGGCTTCCGTTCCTTGCGCTGCGAAAGCGGTTCAAGATTAGATACGCTAAGGATCGAGAACGGTTGGACCATTCTTGATGAAATGTTCAGAGGTTGTTCTTTGTGGATCTTGGAAGGTTTAGTTGGAAAATTGTAAAATTCCAAAACGTGACTTTTTTCCATACATTTTTTTTTCAATCTATCTATAAAAAAAACAATTCGGTAAAGTCGGAAATTGGCAAGTAGCAACAGAGAATTCAGAATTGCAAATGAACGGTGACATCTACAATGAAACATTGAAATTCATATGCCATCACCAAATCGTCAAATTAGAGATGTACTGAATCGTGCATACGACAGTATAACTTTGGAACAACAAGTATAAAGAAATGTTCCATTATTTAATGAGCACCAAAAGCTTTTATTCTTGATACGCACGGTGGAACTGGGAATCCTGATTGATTCTGATATCATTGATTTTGGCAACAATACGATCGCAAAATGGCATTACGTTGGCTCTCGCATCTACGGGAATTGCAGCAACGCTACTTGAAGTTGGAAAAACGGCACATTCGACATTGTAGCTTCAGTTAAACATGCAAACCTATGAAACATCTATGAGATGAGCGCAATTTTCTAGAAGCACTTGACAGAACAATGAAAGATCTGTGGAATAATAATCGTCGCTTTGGTGGCGTAATGATACTGTTATTGACGAACACATTCTGTTATTTCGAAATCAACAACGGCGGAGGAATTGAACGCATGTCTCAAGTCATCGTACTTGTGGCGGCACGCGAAAACCATATGATTGACCATGAATATGCGGGTGTTCCTGCAACAGGAAAGCACCGCAGAAGATTTACAAAAAACTGGGAAAATTCTGAAAATCAATCCGAACATTAGCCAAATTTATCGTAACTATGATTGGTTGAGTGCACGCAGATTTATAAATGCCAAAAATACCGATGACGATGATTTAATTTTTATGACTTAAAGTCAACTTCCGGGAGATTTGTGTTCATACACATCGATCGATCATGTTGAAAATGAAGACGAAGCTGTGAATTATCCAGTGAAATTTCTAAATTCTTTGTCATTATAATGCTTTGTCATTTATTATGCTTCGCAATCTTCAAGCAGCTATCGAATAATGTAATAGTTGCAAGAATTTTTTAAAGGGACTTACAAGGGGGCAGAATGCTTGATTCCACGAATTTCTTTGAGTTCCAACGATTTGCCATTTCAGTTCAAATGTATTCAGTTTCCAACGAGACTTGCATTTGGGATGACAATCAACAAGTCTCAAAGACAGTCGCTGGAGGTGTGTGGCATAAATTTCATTCACGAGTTGAAAAACCATCTTCTCTGTACATTTACGCACCGGAACAGAAAACAAAAAATGTTTTTTATTAATCTGAGTTACATTGAAAAAATATTTAGAAAAATCGCAAATAAATGTTTTCCAACACTATACAAATTCAACTTTGTTTTCAAAACAAATAATTTCACGCAGTGCAACGACTGCGGAGTCAGCTAGTAGCTAGATATTTGTGTATAACACTATATCTATTTGATAAATTAATTTCGATAAATTTTAGGTGAAACAAACAACCTGTAAGTGAACAAAACTATGTATATCATGTTGCGGAAGTATAAAAAGTATATTATACAAGACGAGGGCTTATGGAAGCAAGGAAATTTGCTTCTCATAACATAGTATGTATATACCTATATATTTTCTCATAGTTCCTAGATGGAAAATAGGGCCTCTATGTAGATAAATAATAAAAAAGTACTGAATAACAAGGATAATCACTAAGGATAATAGTTGACTTTCTAGTTTTTAATTAAATATTACATTAAAAACGTCAAAACTCAAGAATAATTCAGCTTAGGAGTAGGCTAATTATTGACATATGTTTCCCTGGTTGATGAAAATGAGTTAGTCCAACAAATCTATAAAGTAAATTAAGTAGATTTGGAGAAACTGGCCCTAAGTATTTTAAAACAGAACTCTTAATGCCGAAGTAATTATTGAATACTCTAACTCGAGTATTCTGTCTGTGATTTGGCACTTCAAACATAAACAAAATACATAGTATCCGTGAATTCTATCATACCATAGTTTATATGCATTCACGTAAACAATGAAGGCGGCCTTTAATTTCCGAATGATAATAGTATGTAATTCTTGTTGCGAAAGCGTGGGTATATACATTTAATTTGCTTTATTGTGTATCATTATATTTATGCGCGCATATGTATAAATTCACTTGTATATAAGAACGTTAATATATGCACGTGCCACGTATATAAATATGTGTAAACGTATATGTATTTAGCTTTCACTATTTAGACTTTGCACTTGCATCGGAACATCGGCGCATTCGTCATTACTTTGTTTTACAGGGTGACCGAATACATTTGAGAAGCCATTTGAATCCATTTCGTCTAAGTGCCACATGTGGAGCTGTTAAGTGTGACTGTAGTGTTGCTGTATTAACAGCGGTTCTGACAATTGACTAGCCGCCTAACCGTCTAGTGGCTTTGTTGCTTGTCCATTTTCAGTGGACACAATACTTTAATTAACAATTCAACACAACCCCCTGGAGCGTCGCTCGCGTACATTCCGCCCGATCCGTTGGAAAAAGTACAACCAAGTGGAAATGGGGTGGATGACGAGTTCCACATGTGTACAATGAGTGGATGGAAGTTGAAAAGTCATTACTGAAAGCAGTAGGCGAGGAAAGACACATGCGAACATGTTTTCACTAAAGCTTTTATTTGCATGTAAATATGTATCTAGTCCGGCACCTGTATGTACCGCATACATGCTGTTGAGAAAAAACACAAGTAAACACAAGTACACAAGTAAATATAATGAAATTAAAAAAAATCAAATAAAAGCAAAGCGAAAAGAGGTTATGTCGGGGTGAAAACATCATGAGGTAACAACCAAAAATTAATGAAAACAAACAAGCCATGACCAGTTGTGGCTGAGGCAGTTATCGTGACTAAAGACCGACAGGATTTAATGGCCGAAAGGAAAGCGTTACTTTTATTGCTGTCAACTTTAACGCAACTCTCGACTTCGACGAAGGCAAACGAAAGTTTTTTGGGTTTATTTTGTTAGCTTTCTACATAACCAATGTCGAGATCGAGTAATTTGCTTCTGTTGGCTTTACCCTTAATGTTGAACTCAACTACTCTTTGAAATACAGTAGAACTTCACTAACTAAAATCACCATAATCCCCAAAAAACTTCGATTTAGGGAGACTTCGAGTTATAGAATTTTCATTAAATCATATAATTTTTCAAAAAACTGTAAAATATAGATTTCGATACAGTTTTATTAATTTATTTCGCATAAAGTTTTATGTACATCCGTTAAAACATGTTTTCTGTACTTTTGTTTCTTTCAGTTTTCTATTGTTTGACTCTTGTCGTCTGTATCTCATGCCTTTGTTAGATGATTTATGCAATCCTTAAGTGTAATATCATATTTTTTGTTCGTCTCCATATGATATAGAGAGGCACTTTTAAAATTTTGGCTCGATAGTAAAATTTAAAATTTTGTATTATGACTTTATAAATATACAAATATATAAAAATACTTCTATTTTAATTATAAAGCTTATAATTGTTTTCTATCCGTCGCAATACTAGGAAAATCAAAATTTGAATCTGAGATGAAAGTGATTTCTCCAATTTTATATTTATTTAAATTTTTGTAAATAATTATGTACTATATAATGTAATTTTGTTAATTGATTTGATTTTACACTGCCGCATTTGGATCTGATTCACATCAAATAATTCAAAATGGATTCATGCCCAACGGTTCGCTTTGAGAATATGCTGATGTACATAAATTACAATTTTTATCCATTATCCTTTTAAGCCAGGAAAAATATTCCATATTAAAACTCTCCGCGCGACAAATTTATTTTGCTTTTTACTCTTGAAAATGTATGACAGAGTAGATTGGATTGAATTGAATTGGGTCCATATACATAGTTAGGGGTTGGCGTCAGGCCGTGCGTTTTGCTCTTTCTATGTGCACTACTCGGTCACTAAATACAAGTGAAAAGGGAATGAAATTTTTTGTGCAATCACTTGGAGCATTAGTCACGCTGTATGCGCTTCATTAAGTGGCTGTAATGCCCAGTAGTGTTTGAAGGAGTTGGGGTTTGAGGACTACGAGAACATTGCTTGGCGTCAATTTTGCCGTTTGTGGGTGTGTGGTTGGGTGAAATCAAATTGACATATTTTATCGCAGTACTTTCGCTGTACGAGTACTTTGTTTGCAAAAGTTATTTGCCATAACCGTCCACCCAGTCATTTCTCACCCTTCCTCTTATAAATATTTTTATTCCTATTTTGTTAACTTTTCCAGATTGCGCGGTTACTAAATTGGCACATAAGGTTTGACTTCTCAGCTTGTTTGCTTGTATAAAATTAATTTATTGAAAGAAATATGAGAGCAAGACATTTGTGGAAATAAAATTTTGGGTTTAGCAAAAAAAGAAACATTTACATATACACATAAATAATTCTTAAACACAACCACTTATACACCCTTGTTTGAAGGGCCCCCATTTAGGAATAAACTTTTTGTGTACTAAAATTTCATTTCGTTGATTAACTAGTTCATATTATGCATGAGTGGGCAGTAGACGCAATTATGAATTCTAGTTATGTTTCTGTTCTTTGAATTCGCAGTGGATCTACCCATAGGACTGATCTATTCTGCGTTTTGTTAACTAATATAACATTTGTTGTTTTCTTCTTTTTTTTTAGTTAAAAAATGATCGCCATTTCGTTTATTCTTTTTATAGCACAGTAGCACTCAATCCACACCAATTATATCAATTAAATTATACATAAGTGGTACTCTCTCAATCATAGCAATAAATGTTTGTTTCCTATAAACAAACGAGCTTATAAAGGGCGATTTTTTAAGAGCTTGATAACTTTTTAAAAAAAAAAAACGCATAAAATTTGCAAAATCTCATCGGTTCTTTATTTGAAACGTTAGATTGGTTCATGACATTTACTTTTTGAAGATAATTTCATTTAAATGTTGACCGCGGCTGCGTCTTAGGTGGTCCATTCGGAAAGTCCAATTTTGGGCAACTTTTTCGAGCATTTCGGCCGGAATAGCCCGAATTTCTTCGGAAATGTTGTCTTCCAAAGCTGGAATAGTTGCTGGCTTATTTCTGTAGACTTTAGACTTGACGTAGCCCCACAAAAAATAGTCTAAAGGCGTTAAATCGCATGATCTTGGTGGCCAACTTACGGGTCCATTTCTTGAGATGAATTGTTCTCCGAAGTTTTCCCTCAAAATGGCCATAGAATCGCGAGCTGTGTGGCATGTAGCGCCATCTTGTTGAAACCACATGTCAACCAAGTTCAGTTCTTCCATTTTTGGCAACAAAAAGTTTGTTAGCATCGAACGATAGCGATCGCCATTCACCGTAACGTTGCGTCCAACAGCATCTTTGAAAAAATACGGTCCAATGATTCCACCAGCGTACAAACCACACCAAACAGTGCATTTTTCGGGATGCATGGGCAGTTCTTGAACGGCTTCTGGTTGCTCTTCACCCCAAATGCGGCAATTTTGCTTATTTACGTAGCCATTCAACCAGAAATGAGCCTCATCGCTGAACAAAATTTGTCGATAAAAAAGCGGATTTTCTGCCAACTTTTCTAGGGCCCATTCACTGAAAATTCGACGTTGTGGCAGATCGTTCGGCTTCAGTTCTTGCACGAGCTGTATTTTATACGGTTTTACACCAAGATCTTTGCGTAAAATCTTCCATGTGGTCGAATAACACAAACCCAATTGCTGCGAACGGCGACGAATCGACATTTCACGGTCTTCAGCCACACTCTCAGAAACAGACGCAATATTCTCTTCTGTACGCACTGTACGCATTCGTGTGGTTGGTTTAATGTCCAATAAAGTAAACTGAGTGCGAAACTTGGTCACAATCGCATTAATTGTTTGCTCACTTGGTCGATTATGTAGACCATAAATCGGACGTAAAGCGCGAAACACATTTCGAACCGAACACTGATTTTGGTAATAAAATTCAATGATTTGCAAGCGTTGCTCGTTAGTAAGTCTATTCATGATGAAATGTCAAAGCATACTGAGCATCTTTCTCTTTGACACCATGTCTGAAATCCCACGTGATCTGTCAAATACTAATGCAAGAAAATCCTAACCTCAAAAAAATCACCCTTTACATATAATAATATATAATTATTATTTTTAAATCAATTTTCAGTAATATTTCGTTCGAATAAACCATTTTATTCTCAATTTTCATAAAATCTATCTAAACGTTCCAAATATATGAATAAACATCCATTTATTTCTCTCCCTGTCTGTTATAAATATGTTTAATCGCATTCTATTAACATTTTAAGATCGCGAAATTGCTAAATTGGCATATATCAACAATGATTGTGTACTTAAAATTGTTAAATTAGTTGGCTCAATTGCGAAGCTCATATCGGGCATATTTGGCCAATGCCTTGTACTTCTTTCACGAGTCACTTAAATCAATGTTTAGTCTTTTACTTTTAGATTTCTTTAAAGCTTAATATATAAATTCTACTGTCCACCTTATAAAACACAGTTTGATTCATATTTTATTGATGCAATCATTCCTCGTGAAAATAATATAAAATCTGGTATAAAGAAATCCATTATTTTTGCATTAAAAGAAGGTTATATTTGGCATTCATTTAGAATGATTTTGTTTTCTCCGACAACTTTAAACTACATCAATCGCCATAGACAGGAATTTGGTGGCAGGCCCGATCAAACCACGCTGCCGGAGCTTCTGTCGATTCACTTTGAACATGAGTGGTTTGTACATAGAAAAACCTTCTTGACCGTCAAACCTAGCTTGACCACTGTTTGTGCTGTCTCACCTCGATTCCACTACGACATTGTTGTCTTGACATTTTCGTCAACAGTCACCATCCGATTCAGAAATGTATTAATTTTGTTGAGTTTCAGCAGAGATTGGCAGATGAAAATACTCCTCATAAAAATACCAATCGTACTTATATTTACAACGCGACATACCTAATAGTAATGCCATCTATTGAAAAAATAATGAAATTCTTTTTACTATTTTCCTATGTATATTGGCTTCAAAGCAACTAATTCGCCTTAAAGAAAAAAATGACAGCTACAGTGACAATGTGAAAATGGTCCATCTGTAACCCAAGACTTTTAACTGCGAAAAAATATGTAAAAGTAAAACTAATGCTAAAAATTTAAATAAGGATCATAAGTTCACTTCATTCACAATATAAATACAACAAAAAATGTCTTTAATTCAATTGCATTTTTCTTTAAAAATTCATGTCACAGTGAAAATGGTCCACTGCTAAAACAATTCTTCTTCTTCTTGACTGGCGTAGACAACGCTTACGCGGTTCTAGCCGAGTCTACAACAGCGCGCCACGCATCTCTCCTTTTGGGAGTTTGGCGCCAATTGGTAATACGAGGGCTGCTATATATATTTCTGGCCTAATAATGAAAATAGGAATATTTATCAACGAAAATGGTTTTATTGTTTTTCAAAATATTCTCCATCAAGATTTATACACTTTTGCATGCGTCAAACCAATTTTCGAAGCACTTTTAAATGACAAAACGTTCTGAGTGATGTTATGCTAAAAAATGTCAAACTTTCTAATGGAAATGTCTGATTGCACCTGGCAACACTTAGTGTTGCTTAGGCCAGAAATATATATAGCAGCCCTCGTACCAAGTGATGACACGTCTTTCTCCACCTGGTCCTTCCATCGGAGTGGAGGTCTCCCTCTTCCTCGGCTTCCACCAGCGGGTACTGCATTGAAAACTTTCAGAGCTGGGGCGCTTTCGTCCATTCGAATAACATGACCTAGCCAGCGTAGCCGCTGTCTTTTTATTCGCTGGACTATGTGAGGGACTTGTAGAGTTTAGTTTTTGTTCGTCGAGAGAGTGATTCTGCGTTGGATTTCAAGGCTGACATTATTATCGGTGTTGATGCTGGTGCCTAGGTATACGAAATTATCTACAACTTCAAAGTTATGACTGTCAACAGTCGTGGGAGCCAAGACACGAGTGCGCTGACTGTTTGCTTGATGACAGGAGATATTTCACAACCAGACCCATTCGCTTCGCTTCCCTATCCAGGCGGGAAAAAGCAGAACTAACGGCGCGGGTGTTATTTCCAAAAATATCAATAGCATCGGCGTACGCCAGTAGCTGTACACTCTTATAGAAAATATAAGATATATATATATACATCTGAATCGTCAAAACCATTCCTCCGCAGTTCGAAGTGATAGAGTACCATTCCCCAAAACACCATTAATATCATGGAACGTTTCTCCAGCGGATTTGCCTTTAGCGAAAGAAAACTTTAAAATAGCGCGAATTTCGGCGTTAGTGAACTTCATATTTACACGTCAATGAAGGCAATGTCCAAACTAATCATGCATAGCGTCGCTTTGTAGGTTATGTTAAGACCTTTCAAAGGTGTGTAGTATTGTCAGATACGAGCTCTGTAGCGCTTTATACATAGCCACGAAATTCAAAAGACAAAAATACAGAAGGGAGATATTTACTAATTTATTAAATAAATTTCGTAATGAAATTTGAAATATAATGAATAAAAGCAAGTAAATAAATTGGAAATGAGAATCGTGTACCTGTGATCCCCAAAAAAACAAAATCTTCGTATAAAGCCATTCATAAGCAACACTAACCGATAAAGAAGATTTAACTTTGTGATAAGAAAGAAAATGAAGACGATTATTTCCGGAATTCTGTTATTTTCTGATTGTGGTGAAAATTTAATTTCTGTTAATTCTTTTTTGTAATAGTTGTAGGGGACTTTGACCAAAGTATAGACTTATTTCATTAATATATTAGGTATGAAACAGAAGATTATTTCAAACCTTCGTCTAAACGTAAATAAATGACCATCTAAAGATGAATTGACTTCTTCTTCTCTGAAAAGAATTTCTCCTATATTATTTATTAACCTTTATTAACCTTTCTTTCCCTTGCCCCCAAGGAGAGAAGCCATCTATACCTAAAGAACATTAACATAAAGCGGAATTTAAGAGGAAAACCAACTCTGAGTCTGGTGTCAAAACTTTAGTCGTTAAATAATACATGATATATACACAGTTGTATATTTGGTCAAAATTAAAAACTGGCGAAATTAAAATAAAACAAGTAAGGAATGGCTAAGTTCGGGTGCAACCGAACATTTTATACTCTCGCAATTTATTGAAGAAATTTTACTAAGATAACATTCAAATTAACCCATAAATTCGGCATAAAGTTTAATAGAATAACGAAAATCGTCATAACGGGTGATTTTTTTGAGGTTAGGATTTTCATGCATTAGTATTTGACAGATCACGTGGGATTTCAGACATGGTGTCAAAGAGAAAGATGCTCAGTATGCTTTGACATTTCATCATGAATAGACTTACTAACGAGCAACGCTTGCAAATCATTGAATTTTATTACCAAAATCAGTGTTCGGTTCGAAATGTGAAATCCGCTTTTTTATCGACAAATTTTGTTCAGCGATGAGGCTCATTTCTGGTTGAATGGCTACGTAAATAAGCAAAATTGCCGCATTTGGGGTGAAGAGCAACCAGAAGCCGTTCAAGAACTGCCCATGCATCCCGAAAAATGCACTGTTTGGTGTGGTTTGTACGCTGGTGGAATCATTGGACCGTATTTTTTCAAAGATGCTGTTGGACGCAACGTTACGGTGAATGGCGATCGCTATCGTTCGATGCTAACAAACTTTTTGTTGCCAAAAATGGAAGAACTGAACTTGGTTGACATGTGGTTTCAACAAGATGGCGCTACATGCCACACAGCTCGCGATTCTATGGCCATTTTGAGGGAAAACTTCGGAGAACAATTCATCTCAAGAAATGGACCCGTAAGTTGGCCACCAAGATCATGCGATTTAACGCCTTTAGACTATTTTTTGTGGGGCTACGTCAAGTCTAAAGTCTACAGAAATAAGCCAGCAACTATTCCAGCTTTGGAAGACAACATTTCCGAAGAAATTCGGGCTATTCCGGCCGAAATGCTCGAAAAAGTTGCCCAAAATTGGACTTTCCGAATGGACCACCTAAGACGCAGCCGCGGTCAACATTTAAATGAAATTATCTTCAAAAAGTAAATGTCATGAACCAATCTAACGTTTCAAATAAAGAACCGATGAGATTTTGCAAATTTTATGCGTTTTTTTTTTTTTTTAAAGTTATCAAGCTCTTAAAAAATCACCCTTTATATAGTATATGAGGGCTGAGGTAATTCTTGAACCGATTTCATTCATTTTCATCAGCAAGGTACACTATATCCAAGACGATACCCTCACTTAATTTTGCTAAGATAGCTCACATATTAACCAATACATATATGCGGAATAAAGCTCACCGTATTTTTGAAAAACCTATAATTAGGTACATGGGAGCTAGGATAAGATACTTTTGAATAACCTACAATGAGGTATATGGAGATGTCATGACCCGATTTTAATAATTTTTGGAAAAGAGACACACTATTAGAAGAAAACAATTTCTTCTGAATTAAGTTGAGATATCTGAGAGATTTACCCATATTTTCGGTTAATATTTATCCTTAGGCGCTGAGTTCAACAGGTTCGATATCTGGTTCATTGAAATGTTATGATCCGTTTTCGACAATTTTTTCGCAAGTGAAGCCAGAAATGATATGCACTATTTGTGTAAAGTTTTATTCCGCTATCTTCATTGGTTCCTTATGTTTGCATTATAAAGTGAAGGAATAAGATGGAATTAAAAATTGAGTTATAAGGAAAGTAGTCGTGGTTGTAAACCGATTTCGCCCATTTTTTGTCCGTGTTATCAGGGTGTCAAGAAAATATTATATACCGAATTTCATTCGAATCGGTCGAGTAGTTCCTGAGATATGGTTTTTGACCCATAAGTGGGTGATGCCACGCCCATTTTCCATTTTGTAAAAAAATCTGAGTACAGCTCCCTTCTGCTATTTCTTCTGCAAAATTTAGTGTTTCTGACGTTTTTCGTTAGTTAGTTAACCCGCTTTTAGTAATTTTCAACCTAACCTTTGTATGGGAGGTGGGCGTGGTTATTATCCGATTTCAACTATTTTCATGGTGTGTGGTGGGGTACATAAGAGAACCGACTGCAGAAAGTTTGGTTTATATAGAGTTAAATACAAATAACCGATTTGTGGGCGGGGCCACGCCCACTTCCCCAAAAAAATTACATCCAAATATGCCCCCTCCTAGTGTGATCCTTTATTCCAAATTTTACTTTTATAACTTCATTTATGGCTTAGTTATGACCCTTTATGTGTTTTTGGTTTTCTCCATTTTGTGGGCGTGGCAATGGTCCGATTCTGCCCATTTTCGAACTTGATCTTCTTATGGCGCCAAGGAATATTTGTGCCAAGTTTCGTCAAGATATCTTAATTTTTACTCAAGTTACAGCTTGCACAGACGGACAGACGGACAGACGGACGGAAGGACAGACATCCGGATTTAAAATCTACTCGTCACCCTGATCACTTTGGTATATATGACTCTATATCTAACTCGTTTAGTTTTGGGTGTTACAAACAACCGTTATGTGAACAAAACCATAATACTCTCTAGCAACTTTGTTGTTGCGAGAGTATAATAACTGTAGCCACACCGAGTATTTACTATCAAATTGTAAGCGGTCTTGATACCAAACAAACTGAATTATATTTAAATAGTATTCAATGCCTTAATAGTGGCTATATTTACTTAACGTTGTCCTATATAACTATTAATGTCATGTAAGAATCTTCAATTTGTATTGTTCCCAGAATGTTTTATGTCCAATTATTATTTAAACTTTCATAAAAATGTTCTGTATCAACATGTGTTATTCCCTTATTCCTTTAATTATGGCCCAGATATGATTCTCTCAATCCATACATACATATATTATATTTCGCATGAAGTCCCTTGGATAATGTAGATCATTAAATATAATATATGGAGGTTATGGTGATTTCTGGACCGATTTGAGCTATTTTTGTCACTAAACAATACCTTATATCGCATATAATACATTCACTTAATTTTGCTAAAATTTGGATGTATCTCGTATAAAGCCCATCAAAAAATTTAAAAATCATTATATCATTTATATGGAGGCTAGAGGAAGTATTGGTTCGCTTAATTATTAAAATATATAGGGTATTTACTGGTTCCAAATTCATAACTCAAGAACTACTAGACCAATTTCTAAAAAGCACCAACCACGCCTACTTCCCATACATTTTATAAGCCATATGATTCGTTAATTTTAAAATACATGACATTTGCAGCATACTACATTAGAGGTCATCTAAAATCGGACTATGACATTCAAGGCTCCAGATACCGAACATGAGCGCCTTTGTGACTATGGATAACTTATTATCGAAAATATCGGTTCAGATATTTTTTTCGCAAGATTCAGAGGAAGTCCTTTTCTTAAAAATGTGACTCTGTAGCAAAAATATGGCCTCTGTAAAAAATATAAAAAAATTAGATAAATCGGTCCAGGAATTACCGTAATTCTTTATATTTACTCTAGTAATGATTGTCGTTATTCTAGTTGACTTTACGCCCAATATATGGATCGTGTTCTATCTTAATAAAATTAAATAAATAAATTGTGAGAGTATAAAACGTTCAACGAACTGAGCCCTTCCTTGCTTATTTATAATACAATTCTTTACGGACCTTAAATAATTTCACACTTTTTAAATTCTTATAATTTTTAAGATTATTTTGTTCGATTGTGCCCAAACTACATATTACTTATTATATATCGGGTTATAAAAGTTGTATAAAACATAACTTTAGGTGCTTCTATTAATGACTTTCCTACAAGTTATGTACTTAAATGGATTAGACTTGCTGGTATCATATTTAGTAAATAAGCTGAAATATTTTCCGTTACCAGAAAAGCCACCAGCTTGTCAAACATAAACTGAAATTCATTAAAACTTATTCTGCGTAGCTCATTCCTTAATGGCATGGTTTTATCATGATATCAGTTTCAGATTGCAGCATTATATTCAAGTACTAGTATTTACAAGGATGTCGCAACTGATTCAAATTAATTCAACAGACAAATATTGAGAATGGCGGGTCGCCAATGCCAGAAAATCATACCAATAGATCCTGTTTGGAGTGTGTACTGTAAGTCGGTGTATACATATGCAAGTTTCCAATTTGCGAAACAGCAGCAAACATCTTGGTTGTTGATGTGTAATTTAGGCTGTAACATTGTTTGCCTACTTATAATCACAATTGTTTTTGTTTGGCTAAGTTCATTTCTCCTTGTGTTGGGCAAGCTCTGTCACACATATGCGGGGTGGTGATATTTGGTTTATGTAGTTGCGCGTATGTCCACAAATCCACTCACTGGGACTGGAAAGATTTGTACGATTGAATGTTAATGTTGGTGCAAAAGTGTGTCAGTTTATTTAGTAATTCGAAAGTTTTGGCCAAAGATTTGCGTGATATATAAAAGTTTTATCACTTTGGCTTTGCCTGAAGTAAAAGAGAGTTTACTAAACAAGCGCATTGTAAGCATATAGCAGGCATACACATATTTGAACACTCAATTTGACGGTTATAACGGTGTATGTAGTTGTTTTAAGTGTACTTAAGAGGTTAATGTATTCCAAATTTCAAATCGTCCGCCAGCGACATGTCATAATTCAATATAAAGCAATATGCATTCTATAGGTTTGTTCATTAGAAACCACTTATTTAAGTATTCTTATTGTAATAAGATTATAAGCTCATATGTGTACATTTCGAAGATTTGATTATTAAATACGCTCAATTATATTAATTTTTTTAAATAAAATATACCATTGTATAATATTATACAATTATGTCTACCAAAATAATACAATATGTAGATCTTTAAGGTTCAGTTTCTGCAACAAAAATTCTGATGTCATATTTTATTGTAAGCAAAATTCTGAAAAAAATTATATTTGTTCTTTTCCTATTTTGCTGGCTCTTTATTGATAACATCACGAATTATAGCTGTTTCTACTGCTTGAAATCAAACTTTATATTTTTGCGGTTGTTCATTTCGGGTATGTGGTTTTGTACTCACCGTTATAGCGATGTCATGCAATTTGTCGCACGTGTCTAATTTTCGACGAAATCTCAATACAGTGTGTGTTGTATTTTCATACCCCAACATAAGAATATAGTCCTGAGATGGATCCACTAAAGGTTCTACGTTGACATTTGTTGTGATGTGACGATCCTAATTCAAAAACAATAACAAATATCATATAGTGCTTTATTTAAAATATAAAATTTTAATGAAAACAGACTTAGATGCTCAACAAACTAATATTTATTAAATATTCAATATACACTTCAAATATCTAATAATAATATATTTTAGATAAATAGGTTAGGAAGATAACTTGTCCTGTGCGAAAATTAAAGTTAAGAGATATTTCGATAAAAATTACTATAAGTGTACTTTGGTACTTTGACGATGCTCGTGGTCCAGAAGAGAATCAGACTATTTCAGGCTGACAAAACGTCGTTAATCTGAAAATGATTTATCAGGATCACATTAGCAAGGAAGAGTGGGTGAGATATACTATAAGCCCTTTCATATAATCGCTCAAATTGCTAAAAGGGCGATAAATTTAAATATTGTCAGAAACATACTGTCCAATTAACACATTTAACACTAGGCGGGGCTCCATCCACGTTTAAATAATAATACCTAAGCAAATACTTGACCGATTTAAACAAACTTATCTTTATCATATTTTCATTACATCTTTATGTAACTGTTTGAAACGCATAAGCGTAGCTTTGCCACTTTCCCCTATACTTATAATGGATACAACAATGATTCAAATGAAACTTAGTTAAAAGAAGCCTCTCTTTTCAAAAGATAGTGTTGAATAATTACCAAAAAACTTAGAACTCCATTCTCAAAAGGATGTCCACTCCATGGTTTTCCTTCAGTATCCTTAGAGGACTTAGACAGCTTGTTCTTAACATAATATTTCCACATCAAATTCGAAGTAAAGGTAAAAAAAAGTAAGGTAAATTTTCATACAATACTATTTTCACAGATGTCCTGACAACGCGGTCACATATGGACATTCAATTTGAATACCAGTAGGTTGAGCATCGATAACTCCGCTCAGTATGTCAAATGTGTTCTTGTTCACTCGAGAAATGATTTTGGGAATTCACTGTGTTGTTGCAGAATCCAAAATGGATAAAATGAAGGAAAGAATGGGAGAATTTCAGAAGGTCAGCCGGGTTGTATGATGGCGCTCACTTGTATTTTTCATACTTCATTATAATGCACGCCCTTTTCAGTATTTAGCTTTTCTTTCGTTCTTCCTTCGGCACCACTTTCAGGCTGTATCAATTTTCCAACGATTTTTGTTTAACAATGTGCAAGTGGTATCTGTACAAAGGCATCGCAGGAAACGGAAATTAAAAGTCCTTCGTGACATGTTTGCCTTCATACCTCCGCTATGAGGTGAGAGGGGCACTTGGTATTGCTACGTATTGTCAGGTGGTTGGTAACTATACGAGATGTTCACGCATGTGCTAACCTATACATATATACCACATAAGTATGAATGTACATATGTCGATTAGTCGTATTTATGCAAGACGAATGTTAACTTTAGATGTTTTTATACATTGCCATAAATTTAAAATATCTCATCTAGATATGCATAATTTTGAACGCCAACCAACTTGTTTAAGTTTGTATAAATATGTTTTTACCTCGACCTTTTCACGGGCACTTTAAAGCATTTTATATATAGAAATATACATTAAAATACATTACATACATACATACATAGTGTACATTATATCTACGAGAAATGTGCAGGCGGAAATTCTACTTGGTCTCTTACAGTTTCATCTTGATGTGACTGCTACCTTCAACTCTTAGAATAACAGAAATTTAATGTTTCTTTTGTGAGTTTTTATCTCAAACACACTGCTCTATTGCCGTTGTTTTTGCTTTTAGCCATATTAGGTTGATTGTTGTTGTTGTAGTCATTATCATTGTTGTTAAGTTTTTAATTGCTGGGCCAAAGTCTTATCATACCACCATTCTGCAACAGTTCACCCAAATCGCACATTGTCATTGTATCAGCCACATCCACCATTCATACTCTAGGGCTTTGAGCATCCTTCACTCCGACACCATTGACGTTAAACACTTCGTCGAATGCAAGCGTGTCAAGGTTTAAGGATTTAATTTGTTGTGAGTCGCCGAGCTCGAACGTGTGCTGAGCTAAAAGCACCGGGCGAGCTCATTTGCTTCATTGTCCTTTCTTAAATCAATAAATGTAACAAAAATAAATTCTGCTTCTATGAAATTTATTTCACAATGCTAAAAATGGTGGCGGTTTGCTTTGTTGGCTGGCAGTGACGTCTGATCAGATTAAAAAGTGAGTTTAATAAGATTATGAACTTGGTACTTTTGTAACTATAATCAAAATGGCATGGCCGTAAGGCATAAGGAGAGGAATTAAATATGTATATCGAAGTCAGAATCTTTTAATTTTTCTTTCTATTATATAATTAAGTGCTCTACAAATACTTGATTGTATTTTAAAAATCATGCATGTATACGTATTTGTTTTCACTCCGAAGTTTGGCAACATACTACCAAAACAACATAAACAAAACTACGCGGCTCTGAAAATGTAGCAATTTGCTATTTTAAAGTAAATTTATCAATGATGTCATATAGCTTGAACAAAAATATTTGAGGCTTACCATATCTAAAAAAAAGTTTTTGGCAAGTTGTTCTTCAGTTTAGACCTTCCCACAGCCAATATACCAAACATGGTGATGAAACTATAATAATATTGTGTGCCTTGCAAATTCGAAAGTATTAAATGTTCGGTTACACTCGAACTTTGCCCTTCCTTTCTTGTTTTAACACAGATCTTGATGTTATTGAAAAACACTATTCTGGTGTACTCTTAAGTATGTTCACTTCAATATTTCTATACTTTATTAGGTTTTATTTTTATTTCAAATCGTGTTTATTGACGGTATTCGCAGGTGAATTTTTCTAGGAACTATTTTCTTATTTCTTCGATAAACTGTATTATATATTGAAGAGAGATTTTCGCATAACAAAATCCAATAAGCAAAACTTAATTCTTGGCTGTATACTGAAAAATTACCAATAAATATTCCCCTTGCAACACAAGCAAATACCATATAAACTTCATTTTAAAAAGTTTTTACTATATTAATAACTTTTAGGGGTATAAGAATTTAGGAACTAACTAAATAATATCCAAAATTAATTAATTTGTGTAATATTTGATGTACATATATATTTTATTATAAAAAACTTAAATGATTAGCTTCTTCACAGACACTCTTGTTCCATCGCAAAGTCAAGGTTGATGTTATACCGCATGATGACAACTGATGTTACTTTTAAATGCAAAATTAAATGGTGATACTAAAGTCAATTGCAATGATTATAAAAATTTGTACGCATAGTGGACTACGTCATCAATGACATCTTTGTTTTTTTGCCACCAATATTGGTCGTTCACTCAGCCAAATATGGTTATTATATTGTTGTTTTACGTCTGGAAAAACACGATGGATAAGCTCCTTTTCGAGTTGGTGAAGTGACAGAAATCTGTTGGAAATGTTATTAATCCATCGAGGTATCAACAGCGACGTTACCATTTTCAATTTCTAGCAACTGCTTCTACAATAACAGTTTGATCTTGTTGCAAAACACTTGTATGTTAGTCCTTAATTGGCGAATATTTATGTGCCGCCAGCAAAAGTTGATCGAGGAATAATTGGAAGAGTCTAAGTGGCGTAAATCACCTACCAACAGACTCATGGATCCACCAGAAATGTTTTGATTGTCGCGTAAATATTTTGAAGTCCTATGTAGTGCCTACAGCGACCTCTTCAGTGTCATTGTGCGTTCTTCCCAAATTATCAACTTGCATATCTGGAGAATCTTCGCTATAGCGCTATTTTTGGCGATTTTGCAAACTGGTGTTTCGTTGATTTACAATTTAGGAGTAATTTCAAAGCTGAGTATACAGGTTTTCTGCCTACTAACAGATGCCAAGTAGTGATGACCGATATTGCTATTTTGGATTCACTGTGATTTCAGTGATTGCTATTTTTAAATCACTGGATTTTATATTGCTATTGCGATCGCAACAAGAAAAAACTAATTTATGAAAATTGTACTCCACAATTTTTTTTTACATTTACATTTTTATTAATTTTAACAATATCCAAAATTTACCTGCTTTTGTTTCACCGTACCCAAAATTACCGAATTCGCAACTAAATTTGCTATTGAACAGTGATTGCTACTTTCGAACTGATATTGGTATTGAACAGTGATTGCTACTTTTCAGCTGATATTGGTACTGAACAGTGATTGCTACTGAACAGTGATTTGTACTTTTCGAACTGCTATTGCTACAGTGATCGAATTAGAATCACTGAACTGCTATATGTACTGTGATCGAACAAAAGCACTGAACTTCTCTATAGCTACTGTGATCGAACTCAAATTACTGAACTGCTATTGCGATTGTAAATCACAGCTATTTACAAAAATTGATCGCAGTTGCTATATGTGATTTTTCAATCACAGTGAAAAAATCACCGGTAGTGAAATATCGCTCATCACTAGTGCCAAGTTCCAACCCTAGGTCTATCTCATTTTGCGATCGAGTTTTTGCCAATATCAATGCAATTAGAAACTTTTTTCCAGTACCCCAAGTAGCACCAAGAAACTAAATCCCTCCAGATTCATTACTCACAGTTTGAATTTAATTAACGAATGCAATCCTATATTCATACAATTGTGGAACAGTTGTGCGAACTGTTTTTGTCAATGTTTCACTATCATAGTGTTGTTACCTCTGTAACTCATGGTCGTTTCTAATTTACATTTACATAAAATAAATAATTTATTATACGTTTAGACACGTCACGATTGAAATAAAAATTTTTGTCGCAGTATTCACTTGAGAATTTTTTTTTGGTTTCATATAATTTCATTTACGTTTATACATATTATGTACATATTTTATTACTATATAAAATCTACAAATTACGTTGCAATAGTTCCAAGCGCTTTGATTTATACTTTACAAATTATAGCAATGAAAAAAAACACATTTTTAATGGCTGGATTTTTTAAAACATAAATTTTTGAATAATCAATTGTTTTGGGCTATCGAGACAACCTTATACAATTAACAATGATAAAATATTTTAACAAAGAAACAATGGCAATTTTCAAACTATAACTATTTTTATACTCTCGCAACAAAGTTGCTAAGTCATAAAGAGAGTATAATAGAGTTTTTCATAACGGTTGTTTGTGTCACCCAGAAATGAAAGACTTAGATATAGGGTTATATATATAAAAAAGATCATGATGACAGTAGAGTTGAAATCCGGATGTCTGTCCGTCCGTCTGTCCATGCAAGCGATAACTTGAGGAAAAATTGAGATATCTTAATGAAACTTGGAACACATGTTCCTTGGGACCGTGAGAGGGTCGAAAATGGGAAAAGTCGGACCACTGTCACCCCCACAAAATGGAGCAAAGAAAAAAAACATATAAAGAGCTTTAACTAAGCCATAATTTGAGAAATTTGGTGTGAAGGATCGCACTATGAAGGGGTTGAAAACTACTAAAAATGCTTTAATTCGGTAAGGAAAACCACCAGAAACCTTAAATTTCATTATAAAGATGGTACAGAAGAGCTGCACTCAAAATGGTATACAAAATTTTAAATGGGCGAGGTTCCAACCACTAATGGGTCAAAACCATACCGCAGAAGCTACTCGACCAATTTCAGTGAAATTTGGTTTGTACTATATTCCTTGCATCCCAATGATATGTTGTGAAAATAGGCCAAATCGCTTCACAACCACACCTACTTTCTATATATCAGAACATTGAAGTCGATCTGAATCGTTTACTTTACAATATATACAGTAAGTGAAGCAGAAGTTTGCATAAATACTGCATTTATAGGTTTTACTGCAACCATAGGTTTTCAAGGCGCCATATATCGAACACTTTTTATTATCGAAAATATAGGTAAGTCTCCCAGATATTCTGAAGAAATTTGTAGGTAATATTTTTCTTCTAATAATATGTCTCCCTGCCAAAAATAGATGAAATCGGGCTATAACTTCACCTAGCTTCCATATACCTAACATTAGGGTTTCCAACTTTCAATGGACGATGTCCCATATATATGACGAATATGTGGGTAAATTGTGTGTTATATTAAAAAATTAAATAAATAAATTGCGAGTGTATAAAAGGTTCGGTCACAACCGAACTTACTTGTTATATTATAGATTATTATACATTTTTATACAGCTTGTTCTCGAAAAGGCGTTGTAAATTTAATAGTTTTTAAGGTCCTTTTCATAAAATGTGATAAATATGTTTTGTAACGATATTGCTATGGTCACGGGGTCAATCCATTTATGGAAGTAGAATGTGTTTTATTGGTTTTACCAAGTTTGTGAGATATGTTTAATTTATTTTCATAAATGGAGGTCGTTTTAACGTAATTAGTGCAAAAAATTGGTTTGTTATGAATTTGTCTCCACACACTTGCTCACACAATTAATTATTTAAGCCACATGAACTGTATTATATATAAATTCATATGTACATATACATATGTAAGTAAGTCGAATTTTAATGATAAATTAAAATAAAAAGTTTTACAAAATTAAAATAATAGACTTAAATTTATTGTATTTAAAAATTGTTAAGGCTCACTTTGAACAAAACAAAAGTTATTAATCATTGGTATATGTTTTTCGTGCTCATATAATTATGTCACCAAACCATGTCAGATAAAAGAAATCGATGTTTTTTATTTAAAAAGCTTGCTTTGTTTACTCTAGGGGTATTTTTTTGGGGACCCTTTTTGCAATATTATACCATAATGAACTTCATTCGACGATTTTCTCTAAACTATACTCTAAATAATCCCAATGTCTTCGGTCTCTGGCAAATCACTCGATACATTGGATATGGTTAAACGCAAGTCCGTCTTTAACGACCCTAGACCAGTGCTTCGGGTCGCTATTCAGCTGAAAGATCCAAGCTAACGGTAAATCGTTGGCATAACCTCCTTTCAAATGTTCCATGAAAATACCTTCGTATATACACTAGTAATTTTACCCTCAATTTGCACAAGTGGATATACTCCGTATTAGGTGAAGCACCTCCACACCATGGCTGATAATCCAGCATGTTTCCCTTTTTTCTCATATATCGCGGATTTAAGTCTTGTTATTCGCCTGCCATAGAGTCTACCATCATTCCCAAAGTTATTAAACATGGATTCATCACTCCATGCATATATATCAGAATTTTGAGTACTTTTACTGATACACTCTTGCACACGATAACCTTGGTTCGATGTTCTTCTTCAATACGTTTAGATTTAGTCGTGCAATTCACCCATTTAGGAAAAGAAAAATCAAATATTCCGTTACTTTCACAATGTTATTGAATTTTTGGAGGCACCCCATGTGATTTTTCCTTCACGAGAATCAAAACTAGTATTTTTACTCATTGTCAAAAAAAACTTTCACAAAACGTTTTTGAATTATTAATCAATACCTTTTTCTCTTTTCAATAATTTTTTTAATGATTGCTACGATTTCATTGCACCGGCCTAATTATATGACTGTCTAGACACCATAACACTCCTGACGGATCGCCAAGACCCTTATGATTTTACAAAGCGCTTGAACTGTTATTATGTTTTTAAGTCGGCTAATGTTGATTTTGAAACGCAGTGGTTTAATTGTGTGAGTGCAAGTGTATGTATGTAAATTTTAAATTTTATACTTACATACATATATAAAATGCGTGTACGCCTGAGCAAAACAAAATATTTAGAAATTTATTAAAATATTTCAGAATGATGAAGTTCGATTTGCAATATGTACAAACATAACCAACCCTGAATGTATTAACGTGTGCATAATAGTATTTTAATCGCATACGAGCATCTGCTGGATGTCAGAACTTGGAAAATATGTCTAAGAGATATTTTGCTCATTACAAGGAAGGGTTTAATTTATACGAGCTTGATTGAAGAGTACGTGTCTCTGTAGAAGCGGCGGGGGATTGTTACGTTATACTTGCGTTTGTAATCAGAAAGCAGCCTATAGAGTAGAACTTATCTCCTGCATTGTAAATTGCTTTTTCGCTGCCATGTATGTATGTATGTAAATATATTTATTTCAAATACTTATAGCGTTTGCAAATGTTGGTACCGTTCTCAGGGAACGTAAAGTACTACGAGAGTTATATTTTTCGTTTTGCGGTTGAGTGTTGCGGTTTTGCGGGTTTCGTGGTTCTTTATTTTATTACGTTTATATCTGTTTCGCTTCACCTAAACCAAAGGTGCCATGTGTAAGTATTCTCATTGGTGGGATATGCTGGCATTTAAATTTGAAATAAGTACTAGGGTTGCTCGATTAATGTAGAAGCTGTTCTGCATCATATCCAAATGTGGCCCTTACTAGGGCGATCTTTTGTACCAAATTTTACCTTTATAACTTTATTTATGGCTTAGATATGACACTTTAGTTCGTTTAGTTTTATGACCTACAAAAAACAGTTATGTGAACAAAACTATAATACTGCTAAGTGAGTTTGTTGCGAGCATATAAAAATGGTGATCAAGGACCACGGCTGCGTCAAGCGTTGACTTGGTTCGAAAGAATTGAAATCAAGTCTCAAAAATACCATGGAATATAAATATACAAATATGACAAAAATGTTGAATTATTAATTCCATTGAATATGGTTGAAATAGAAATACATATAAGTTTGTATTAATATCTAAATATTGTATATAATGTTACGTTTCGCTAAGTTTTTATAAGAAGTATTTTATTTCTAAAAGGAATTCCCGAGTTTTATCTTATCAGTTTTTTACAATTAACCAAGTATTTATTGTGCCACCCTTGTTCCTGTGCGAACATATAGATGCAGTGACGAGCAAAACTGTAACACGTTGAAGGCGCTCTTACTTCAACTAAGTATACTCCACCAGTTAGAGTTAAAATCTATATTTTTTGAAATATTGTGAGAAGACAATGTAGAGGTACGGTAAAAGTTCCAACACCAAACTGCAATAAACTATCGTAAACAGCGAAAATTAAAAATAACTAAAATGTTACAGTTATACTCGCGCGGCATGAGAGGGTTTCTTACCGCTATTTTTTGTAATTGTGGTAAGCAGGTGGAAAATTAATAATTGTTTTCTTAAGTAACAAAAGTAACCATTAACCAAGTGTCAAATACCCAGAAAATTTCAAATTTGATAAGGAGAAAACCATGCACAGGTTAAACAAAAATATTTGAAAATCACGTCCAACAACAAAGGTTGTCGGCCCAAATCATCTGAAAAGTAAAAAACAAAAATTGATAAAAATACATGTGCGGTTGCGGCGAGATTTTGTTGCAACACGTGAATATTGAACTGAAGAAAATTATGGGTTATGGAAAGTTTAAAAAAAAAAATTTTAACTATAAAAATTAAACTATTGTATTTATTAGTTTAAAGGTAAAATGATCTGATGAGGCGAAAATAAATCGTTATCAGTTTAATCGTGTTCCTAGTACTATACATGAGACCCAAATACGATTAAACCGAACCATGTTTCTGAAATAGAAAACCAATCATAGTTTGGGGGTGTACCACCAGTAATTGTGTAGGTCGTCTGGTACGCATTAATGGAATCATTATTTGAACATTTTACAACAAAATTTTCCGACAGTCATCGAAAATTTGGTATTGCTGCTGAAAAAGTTATGTTTCAGCAAGACACTGACCCGAAGCACATGGCTCGCATTGTACTTATTTTGGAATGGGACACTGTGAGGTGAGACATTTTTGCTCATCACTGTATATTTCAGCTTGCGTGTGCTTAAATATATTGTTTAGTAAATGTGCATGGGTGGTGTGGGGAAGTGATGGGTGGGTGAAGATAAATTGGAACATTTTCGAAATTTCAGCAGAGTGTTTCATACGCTCCTTCTGTAATCGGCATGTTGAATGGCTCGATGTACTCTTCAGGTTAATCCTTTGAGATATTATATTTGCTTGACTTATGTCATTATTCATGGTGCGACTGCCGTACATTTCGAATGCTACTCCAAATAATTGCATATATTTTCCAAAATATTTACGATTTCACCAGAGAAATTGAGCACAATCTCTTTACAATTCAAACATTAGTGAAGTGGATGATTAATTGATTTTTCAAAGATGTGTTCACTTGCACAGCAAAGTTATAATTTAGTATACAATGATATACATATGAACATCCTTTGAGCAATTTAAATATACATATGTATATTATTTGTTTTAAAACAGTTTATTTTTATTTTACACGATGGAACTTGAATATGGTTGTATCTCATATGATTTGTGCTTAATTTAAACGTTATAGAAAAATGTAACGCTAATGCGACAAAGAAGTTGAATTAAAACAAGTAAAGAAGGGCTAAGTTCGGGTGTAACTGAACATTTTATACTCTCGCAATTTAATGATGTAATTATATAAAGATAACACAAGTCGACCCATATATTTGGTATAAAGTTCAATAGAATAACGAAAATCATCATAAATAGTATATGGGGACTGAGGTAATTCCTAAACCGATTTCACTCGTTTTCACCACCAAGATACAATGTATCGAAGACTATACGCTCCCTTAATTTAATATTACTTATAATTAGGTATATGGGATCTGGGGGAAGTTATGACCCGATTTTTACCATTTCAGGTACAGAGAGAAACTGTTATATGTAAAAAATTCAGAGGGAATGAATTACATTAAAATATCTGAGGGATTTACCTATATTTTCGGTAAAAAATTAACCTTAGGCACTGAGTTCTTCATGTTCGATATCAGGGGCCTTGAAAAGTCATGGTCCGATTTTGACACTTTTTCCACAAAGGATGTCACAGCTCAAATGCAGTATTTGTGTAAAGTTTTATTCCGCTATCTTCATTGGTTCCTTATGAATACATTATAAAGTGACCGTATCAGATGGAATTCAAAATTGAGTTATATGGGAAGTAGACGTAGTTGTGAACCGATTTCGCCCGTGTCATCAGGGTGTCAAGAAAGTGTTATATACCGAATTTCATTGAAGTCGGTCGAATAGTTCTTGAGATATGGTTTTTAACCCATAAGTGGGCGACGCCACGCCCATTTTCCATTTTGTAAAAAATTCTCAGTGCAGCTACCTTCTGCCATTTCTTACGTCAGTACGTGAAAGCGATAACTTCCTTTTTTTTGCTACGTCAAGTCTAAAGTCTACAGAAATAAGCCAGCAACTATTCCAGCTTTGGAAGACAACATTTCCGAAGAAATTCGGGCTATTCCGGCCGAAATGCTCGAAAAAGTTGCCCAAAATTGGACTTTCCGAATGGACCACCTAAGACGCAGCCGCGGTCAACATTTAAATGAAATTATCTTCAAATGTCATGAACCAATCTAACGTTTCAAATAAAGAACCGATGAGATTTTGCAAATTTTATGCGTTTTTTTTTTTAAAAAAAGTTATCAAGCTCTTAAAAAATCACCCTTTATATGGGTCGACTTGTGTTATCTTTATAAAATTACATCATTAAATTGCGAGAGTATAAAATGTTCGGTTACACCCGCACTTAGCCCTTCCTTACTTGTTTTATACTTCTAAAATTGCAAATTGCAACACCTATAATATCTAGACATTTTCCCTGCACTATTTCTATACTCTCGCAACAAAGTTGGTAAGAGAGTATAATAGTTTTGTTCACATAACGGTTATTTGTAACACCCAAAACTAAACGAGTTATATATACCAAAGTGATTAGGATAAAAAGTGGAGTTCAAATACGGATGTCTGTCTGTCCGTCCGTATGTGCAAGCTGTAACGTGAGTAAAAATTAAAATTTTTTGATGATCTTGGTACACGTGTTTCTTGGCACGATAGGAAGGTTGCTTTCAAAGATGGACAAAATCAGATCACTGCCACGCCCACAAAATGGCGAAAACCAAAAGCACATAAAGTTTTTTTGGAGAAGTGGGCGTGTCCCCGCCCACCTCTAAGTTTTTGTACATATCTCTTAAACTACTAAAGCTATATCAACCAAACTTTCTAGAGTCGTTTCTTTTAGGTACTACCTTATACAGTCCAAAAATAGATGAAATCGGAATATAATCTCGCCTACCTCCCATACAAAGGTTATGTTTAAAACTACTAAAAATGCTTTCATTCAGTAAGGGAAAACACCATAAATTTTATTATAAAGAATGTACGGAAGAGTTGCACTTTAAATGGTCGTGGCTCCGCCCACTTATGGGTCAAAAACCATATATCCGAAACTACTCGATTAATTTCAATGAAATTCGGTTTATAATATCTTCCTCGATTCCCAATGATATATTATGAAAATAGTCCAAATCGGTTCACAACCACGCCTACTTCCCATATACCAGAGCTTTGAAGTCGATCTGAAAGTAAGCACTAGTGAAGATATCGGATCAGAACATCGCTCTACTAAAAATCGTCGAAATCGGACCATAAGTTTTCAAGGCCCCATATATCGAACATGAGGACCTCAGTGCTTCTAATTGTTTTTTTTTTACCGAAGATATAAGTAAGTTTCTCAGATATTTTGAAGAAATTCAAAGGTAATATATATCTTTTAATAATATGTCTCCGTGCTAAAATGCGTGAAATCGGGTCATAACCTCACATAACTCCCATATGTGTACCTAATATTAGGGTTTCCAACTTTCAATGGACTTTATACCATATATATGCCGAGTATGTGAGTCAAGTCGAGAATATAAAATGTTCGGTTACAACCGAACCTAGCCCTTCCTTACTTGTTCTGATTGAAATCCTTCAAATAATATATACAAAAATTTTATATAAAAACATTTCACTTTAATAAATTTAGAGTTCCCTTATTTTACATCTCCGAGATCATTGCTTATAGTCCAAACTAGATGTTTATAAGAGTGGTTGGAGGTACCAAGGCTTGTAAATGTTGAACATTATCATAACACTTAATTAAATGTTGTTATCTACAATATAATTTCCATACGCTTCAATGAAATATGAATTGGATATACATACATATGTACATGTATACAATTCGAGAACCATTTGCTTTATTTAATCTGTCATTGAGGTATTATGACGCGAATGATTGTTGACATTCGCCACCATTATGCTATTGAATGCCATTGGCATTCGCAATGGCGTTGTCATAACCGATAATAGTAGTCAGCCTGCAAAACTTTTTACGATGAAGCATATGAGTTTTTGCTGTGGATTTCATGCCAGTGCCACTAAAAGCAAATCCAAATTATATTTAAAAATCCCTTGTGGATTTTTAGCACTTTTTCACCAACCACTCCTTAGGCAGTGACAAAAAGTTTCACCTAACTTATAAAACCACCGCCCACCCTCTTTCGAGTTGTATATATAAGTATGTATGTACGCAATACACAATTGAATTCAGTCCGTTACATTGGTGATGTTGCGCTAGACATCCGCAGCCTCGGGCATTAGCTGATGTCAGAAAACGAAGTTGACACTCCTGAGAGCTGGTCTTGTTTGCACTGCCGCATTTAAATGGATGGAACTGCGAATATCCCCAATGGCAGCAAATGACCCAAGGAAATGTGCGAACTCTTTATAAAATATTAAAGAAAATTAGGGAATGGAAATTAGTGGACATATACTATATATGTTTAAAAACAAGACGATTTTATTATTTGAAAAAGTAACTTCTTAGCTAATATGTATTGTACGAGTATTAATAATCATTTTTATTGAATTAGAATAAAAAAATTGAGTGTATAACGGAAACCAAACGTTTTTCATTACCTCTTTATAACTTTTAGTTAGCTGAACACAAAAATGTTTTAACATTTGATTTGATACTGGACCCCAAGTAAATGCAGACTGTTAATGTATAAGTTTTCCTCCATACAAATCATACAACAATCATAAAAATTTCATGTATTAAAAACTAATAGTCCCAATGAATTTATATCCGTTCCTTGCAACAAAAGTTGCTAAGAGAGTATTATAGTTTTGTTCACATAACGGTTGTTTGTAAGTCATAAAACTAAAGGAGTTAGATAGAGGGTTATATATATCAAAATGATCACGGTGACGAGACGAGTCAAAATCCGAATGTCTGTCTGTCCGTCCGTCCGTCCGTGCAAGCTGTAACTTGAGTAAAAATTGAGATATCTTGATGAAACTTGGAACACATGTTCCTTGGGACCTTGAGAGGGTTGCTTTCGGACTACTGCCACGCCCACAAAATGAAAACCGAAAACACATAAAGTGTCATAACTAAGCCATAAACAAAGTTATAAAACTAAAATTTGGAACAAAGGATCGCACTTATCATATATAAGCAGATACTTTGAGGTTAAAAGTTTAAAAGTAGAAACAGTATGAAATCTATTACCAAGTTTTCTCATTTTTGGTACTCAATCATCACACCAAGGAGTGAATTATGGTATAAAGGTAACTGCACAGATATCAGAATAACGCTTATGTAATTATACAAGTTTGTTCATTTGTAATAGTTGCTATGTATGAAAATATATATGACACTTCCGCTAGCACTGTGATGTCCTTCGGTGTTTTTTCATAATGCGAAAAAGCTTATAATTACATTACATTATTGACCCGCATTAATGCGAACTATGGGATCTCTTATCGTTCTCAAAAAAAATTAAATTATAAATTAAACCAACAAGATAGTGTGTGTCTTCGAACAAGTTAACTTAAATAAGTACAAATATGTACTAAAGAAGGTACAAATACATATGTATGTACATACGTGTTCATATACATATTTGTGAGCAAAATGAGCACATTTGAATATAAAATACGAAAATCGTTTATTACAACTTCGTTCCATTCATGCGTAACTGTTCAAAAGGAAAACATTAGAGGGTTGCAAATGGTTACAAACAAAATACAAATAATTCAAAATAACAAAATGTAAATCTTTGCTTTGGGAAAATCAGATCTCCTTGGCTTGGTGAATTTCTGGGTTTCAAATATTTTCCAAAAAAAAAAAGTATTTGTATTCGTGAAGAAAAAAAATGGTTTGGTCTCAGCTGCTGTCGCACCCTTCAACCACTTAGTCGCTTTCCTAAATATATAATATATATTTATGTATGTACACATGTACATACATACATACATACATATGTTTATTTTGCGCTTTTCCCATTTATTTTCTTCGTATGTGGGTTCACAGCTCCAATTCCACTTAACAAAAGCGAAAAACAACCAAAAGAAAAATTGCTTACCACTTCATGTTCAAGTACGAGCAGATCCCAGCTGCGGGCACTGGGTTTGGCAAAATATGTTATCGGTAAACAAATAAAAATGTTTTATTGTACGCTTCAGGGCAAAAGCCCCCTTTTAGTTCACTCCTACGTAATCTTAATTCACTCAAATTCGATTACACTCTACACCTGCTTCGCGTGCATTATTGTATAATCTAAGAATAGATTAGGGAAATAATTTTATATATTTTATTATTTACTTTATTTAATTTGGATAAAAATACATTCATGCTTTACTTATATTTAGTATATAATCAATTTGTAAGTATTAAAATAGTGTCAATTTCTCCCTCGTATCTGTTATGTTTTTCATTAATTTCTCAAACGCTCGATATCTTGTTTTTCTAATCTTCCGCAGATATTAGTGTGCAAGATACCTCTATAAGGTTGATCGAGGTATTTTGATTCTCATAATACGATTTCACACAAAAATGGAATTATATAGGTATATCCGTCATTACGTTTATTTAGCTTGGTTTTATGGAGTTACATGAGTTTCACGGCTCACGGCTTACTTGACTCAAAAAAGTCGATTTTTCAGGAGAGCGATTTAAAGTTTTCAATTGTCTCTTATTTAGCAAATATAGAAGACTGACATCAGTTTATTGACAAATCTAGTGGCGTGTAATATTTTAAATACAATGTTGAGCAAAAATTAACCAAATAGTGTGTACTATTTTTTTTTTCTTGGGCATAAATGTAACCCATTTTGAATTATGTCGTTATTTGTGAAAAATATATAGATAAATTTAGTCATAAGTCAAATGAGTCGTTTTTGTTGAAAAAAGCAATATGAACAAGTAAGGAAGGGCTAATTTCGGGTGTAACCGAACATTTTATACTCTCGCAATTATTTATTTTACTAGTGGCAGTGGACCGATTTTGCTCATTTTCGAAAGCAACCCTCTCACGGTCCCAAGGAACATGTGTTCCAAGTTTCATTAAGATATCTCAATTTTTACTCAAGTTACTGCTTGCACGGACGGACAGACATCCGGATTTCAACTCCACTCGTCATCCTGATCATTTATATATGTATATATAACCCCATATCTAACTCTTTTATTTCTTGGTGACACAAACAACCGTTATGTGAACAAAACTATAATACTCCGTGCAACAGGTTGCGAGAGTATAAAAATTTAACTAATTTTTCACCAAAATCGTTGTAATACAAAATGCGTCGTTCTTTCTGAAAAGACGACCAAATTCACCTTTTCACAATATGTGTTGTAACACAAAATAACTCATTCTGGCACAACTGATAAGTGATAAGTGTCGTTATTGTGCGCGCCTCGCATCTCTCCTTTTGGCAGTTTGGCGCCAATTGGTAATACCAAGTGAAGACAGGTCCTTCTCCACCTGGTCCTTCCATCGGAGTGGAGGCCTCCCTCTTCCTTGGCTTCCACCAGCGGGTAATGCATCGAACACTTTCAGACTTGGAGCACTTTCGTCCATAAATCTTCCGCAAAGCCTTTCGCTCGAAAACACTGTGCCTTCTCATCCGATGTTGACATCGTCCACACTTCTGAACCATAAAGTAGGACGGGAATGAAGAGGGACTTGTAGAGTTTAGTTTTTGTTCGTCGAGTGAGGACTTTACTTTTCAATTGCCTACTCAGTCCATAGTAGCACCTGTTGGCAAGAGTGATTCTGCGTTGGATTTCAAGGCTAACATTATTATCGTTGTTGATACAGGTGCCTAGGTATACGAAATTATCTATAACTTCAAAGTTATGACTGTCAACAGTGACGTGGGAGCTAAGACGTGAATGCGCTGACTGTTTGTTTGATGACAGGAGATATTTCGTCTTGTCCTCGTTCACCACCAGACCCATTCGCTTCGCTTACTTATCCAGGCGAGAAAAAGCAGAACTAACGGCGCGGATGTTGTTTCCAATGATATCGATATCATCGGC
The DNA here is from genome assembly GCF_028554725.1 of Zeugodacus cucurbitae. Taxonomy (NCBI): domain Eukaryota; kingdom Metazoa; phylum Arthropoda; class Insecta; order Diptera; family Tephritidae; genus Zeugodacus; species Zeugodacus cucurbitae. The sequence continues at coordinate 28,054,450 of NC_071669.1, forward strand.
GTACGCCAGCAGCTGTACACTCTTATAGAAAATTGTACCTTCTCAATTTAGCTTTGCAGCTCATATTATTATCTCCAGCATCAGGTTAAAGACTCCTGACGGAGCTTTTGGTGTTGGTCAACGTCAGCATACACAGCCGTATTAATTTGGCAGGGATACCAAATTCAGACATAGCGGCATAGATGCAACTCCTTTTCGTGCTGTCGAAAGCAGTTTTAAAATCGACAAAGAGATGGTGTGTGTCTATCCTCATTCCACGGGTCTTTTCCAAGATTTGGTGCATGGTGAATATCTAAACAGATGTAATTTTCCAGGTCTAAGGCCACACTGATAAGTTCAAATCAGTTCGTTAACGGTGGGCTTTAGTCTTTCAAACAGTACGTTCGATAGAACCTTATAAGCGATGTTAAGGAGGCTTATCCCACGGTAATTGGCGCAGATTGTGGGGTCTCCCTTTTTGTGGATTGGACAGAGTACACTGAGATTCCAATCGTCGGGCATGCTTTCTTCCGACAATATTCCGCAAAGAAGCTGATACATGCACCTATCAGCTCTTCGAAGATATTTGAATAACCCGCCGCGTTGTTGTTCTTCAAGCGGGTAATTGCTATTCTAATTTCTTCACGGTCGGGTAATGGAACATCTGTTCCATCGTCGTCGATTAGGAATCGGGTTCGCCATCTCCTGGTGTTGTACTTTCACTGCCATTCAGTAGGCTGGAGAAGTGTTCCCTCCACAAACTCAGTATACTCCGGTTATCAATAACTAGATCACCTCTGGGTGTCCTACAGGAGTGTGCTCCGGTCTTGAAACCTTCAATTAGTCGGCGGATCTTTTCGTAGAAATTTCGAGCTGAAGCGCTTTCGTCCATTCGAACAACATAACCTAGCCAGCGTAGCGTCAATGTCGTCGTATAGCTCATCTTGCCATCATCTGGGGTATTCGCTTTGCCAATTTTCAAGGGACCATAAATCTTCTACAAAACCTTTTTCTCGAAAACTCCTAGTGCCGTCTCATCGGATGTTGACATCGTCCATGCTTCTGCACCATAAAGCAGAAAGGGGATGATAAGGACCTTGTAGAGTTTAGATTTGGTTCATCGAGAGAGGACTTTAACATTCAAATGTACACTCAGTTTAAAGTAGCACCTGTTGTTAAGATCGATTCTGCTTTGGATTGCGAGGCTAATATTCTTGGTTTTGTTGATTGTTTTAATTGACAGAATTATTTTTTTAGGTTAATTATATATTTCACTTTAATTGTCACAGTATTAGTAATTTAGGACAATAAAGGCAAATAAATTAAATTAATAGTATACATACGTTATATGAATTACCAGGGGAGAGACAAAATCAGTTTGCAAATCCAGTATACCGCACGATCGGCCCGCAATAACTAAAAAACTAATCAATATGTGTTCCAAGTTTCATTAAGATATCTTAATTTTTACTCAAGTGATCGCTTGCACGGACAGACGGACGGACAGACATCCGGATTTCAAATCCACTCGTCATCCTGATCATTTATATATATATAACCCCATATCTAGCTCTTTTATTTCTTGGTGACACAAACAACCGTTATGTGAACAAAACTATTATACTCTGTGCAAAATGTTGCGAGAGTATGAAAAGAGAAGTTAAGAAAAAATAAGACCTTTGCAACAGATAAGTGGACGTGGTCACAGCTCAGCATCCGTCTGTCCAGTCAGCAATTTGGTCAAGCGATAATTTGATCTGGATATCATAATATAACGTAGCACAATCTTAAACATTGATACTATGAGAAGGTCGGTATTCTTGATGGCCAAAATCGGACTTCTGCAACAACTAAAAAATAGTAGTTAAACAAAAATGGATATAACAAAACCACAATTTAAGTTATAAAATTCGGAACACATGATCTAGGTACGGGAGGGTATATGTGATTAATTGTTTGAAAATTTGGCGAGAAAAAACCCAAGAGGGAGTTTTGGTATATTTATCGCAAATCACTAATGCTGACGGAAAGCTTGGAAAATAGTTAATTAATTAATACTCCCTAAATAATTTAACTTTATCAAATAGTTAACCAGAATAGAATTTAACATACATAGTATATGTATATCTTTATATGTATGTATATATAAATCTTCTGTACGTGTGTTAGTCATTGAACTCTTCCTAAACGGCTGGACCGATTTTGATGAAATTTTTTGTGTGTACTCCAGGGGTTTTGAGGATGGTTTAGATTCACAATACGATCAACTCGATTTTGTTTTTTTAGTTGTAATATTTATTTAAATTTTTTGTTGATATTAGCACAACTTACATGGGATCCGGCAGATTGCGCTGTATTCGCTGTGTCAAATATTCAAGAGTGTGTCTTGAAATCATCGTGGGTGACCAGGAAAGAATTAAAAAATATGTAAATATGGAAAAGTTGCGATGAAAAAATTTTATTTCAATTGACAACAAAATTAAAAACAAAAAAACAAAAAATAATTTTGTTTTGAAGGTTGTCATTGTTGCTTTGTTAAAAAATGTTTGCCATTGTTCAATTGTATACGGTTGTGTCGATAGCCCAAAACAATTTGTAACAAATAAGAAAAGGGTAAGTTCGGGTGCAACCGAACATTTTATGCCCTCTCAATTTATTGCTATATTTTTATTAAGGTAACACATAGGCATAAAGTCCAATTGAAAATCATCATATATATAATTCCTGAACCAATTTCACTCATTTTCACCACCAAGGTTAACGGGAAAAAGGGCAACTTGGCACCTCTTAGTAGGCAAACAAACGGCACATTCGGTCTTGCAATTAATCCTAAATTGTAACTCAACGAAACACCAGTCTGCAAAATCGCAAAAAATATCGCTGTATCGTAAATTTTCCAGATATTCAAGAAGTCGCTGGAGGCACTGCACATGACTTTAAAAGATTTACGCGACATCCAAAACGTGTTTGGTGGACTCTTCCAATTATGCCTGAATCAACTGTTGCTGACGAGCTAATCGCATGCCTAAAATAATCTAATTTCACCCAGCAGAAAATATCATTAACAGCGATGTTCAACGTGAACAGCAATTTTATATAAACTCTTTGGCTACTTTTGTTGCTAATAATGAAAAATTTCTTACTGCTGGGCAACGAAATGTATACGATAAAATCAATAGCAGCACAACAAGGAGGTTTCTATTATTTCGATGCACCAGGTGGCACTGGTAAAACATTCCTTATCTCACTGATACTTGCAAGTATTCGTTCACAAAATCACATTGCATTGGCGATTGCTTCATCAGGTATTGCAGCCACCCTTCTTGATGGTGTACGAACTGCCCACTTAGCACTTAAATTATCTTTAAATATTCATACAAATCCCTACGCAATGTGTAACATAAAAAAAATTCAGGAATGGGTGAAGTTCTGAGAAAGTGCAAAATTATTATTTGGGATGAATGCACAATGGCCCATAAGCATTCACTAGAAGCTCTTTTCGGTGGTGCTCTGATCTTGGTGTCTGGTGATTTCAGACAAACCTTGCCTGTCATCCCACATGGAATATATGCGGACGAAATAAATGCATGTTTGAAAGAGTCCCATCTATGGCGACATGTCAGTAAATTAAACCTTACAATCAATATGCGTGCTCAACTCCGAAATGACCCATCTGCGTCGCGATTTTCTGAACAATTGCTAAACATTGGTAATGGTGAAATTCAATTATATAGAGATACGCAATATATTCAACTTCCAGAATACCTTTGCAATATGGTGGCTGCCAAAGATGAGTTGATGCAAAGTATTTTTCCATAGATACAATATAGTTATACAGAAAATACAGCAGTCACTGCCTGGTAATGAATTTACATTTAAATCAATTGACACTGTTGTTGATCCAGATGAAGTTGTCAACTATCCTGTAGAATTTTTGAATTTACCTGGAATGCGACCACATAACTTGCGATTAAAGATTGGCTCACCAATAATTTTGCTTCGAAATTTGAATGCACCAAAATTGTGTAATGGTGCGCGATTAGTCATAAAAAAAATCATGGGCAACATTCTTGAAGCCACTATTTTGAGTGGAAAATTTCAAGGTGAGGATGTACTCCTACCACGGATTCAAATGATTCCTTCAGATTCGCCGATACCATTTAAACGTTTACAATTTCCAATCCGTTTGGCATTTGCGATGACTATTCATAAGGCGCAAGGTTAAACGATCAATTTGTGGACTAGATTCTGTGCTTTTCTCACTGCCAATTATACGTTGCGTGCTCGAGGGTAGGAAAACCATCGAATTTATTTATTTATACCTCTCAAGGATTAACCAAAAATATTGTACATCCGATGGCATTACGATATTTTCAGTATTTGTAGATAATTAACTCTTAGAATAAATACCCGTTATAAAATAGTTTAAGATCCACCTTTTTCACCAAACGACTTTATTGGTTATTTTGTAATAAATATATATGAAAGACGTTAGGTATTGTACTAAGTTTCGAATAAAAATTTTCATCATAACGGTCTAATAATGGTTACAGCTAATTTCCAAAAGTTTACATTGAGACGTGGGACAGGACAACGTCTGTCGGGTCCGCTAGTATATATATATATTTGTTAACACTTTTAGGGTGTTATGGGGTGTAGCCATGCTTTTGGCTATAGGGCTATACTCAATTTCGACTCTCCCGTCCACGTCGCGCTCCCTGGAAATGTGAGCACCCTTGTATAGTAACCAACCCGGGTGGAGTCTTGAGTCACAAGGTGCATGCATTAGATTCTTTTCAGAATATGGTTAGACGAAAGCATTCCCATAAGATTGGAATCTATGCAAGTGTACAATTCACAAAATAGTAGACCCCACAATCTGTCAATATTACCGTGGAATAAACCTCTTCAATATCGAATATAAGGTTCTACCGGCCGACATTGATATACTATATGTAGTTCAGCGAATAAAAAGGCAGCGGCTACGGCCATTGGTAAACAAATAAACGCAATACACATTTTTTCTCAACAGAAAAAATATAATATTCACATATAAACATCAATAAAGTTTGTATTTCTATTAAGATTATCATTATGATATGTTACGCGTTAAATCAGATTTCTTGAGCTGTTCTAATAAAATATACAAAGCTAAATAAAGGATGTATAAGTGTTTTTATACTCTTGCAACAAAAGTTGCTAAGAGAGTATTATAGTTTTGTTCACATAACGGTTTTTTGTAAGTCATAAAATTAAACGAATTAGATATGGGGTTATATATATCAAAATTATCAGGGTGACGATACGAGTCTGTATCCGAATGTCTGTCTGTCCGTCCGTCCGTCCGCCCGTGCAACGGATAACTTGAATAAAAATTGAGTTATCTTGACGAAACTTGGTACACATGTTCCTTGGGACCGCGAGAGGGTTGCGAAAACCGAATACACATAAAGTCATAACTAAGCCATAAATAAAGTTATAAAAATAAAATTTGGTGCAAAGGATCGTCCTAGTAAGGGCAACATTTGGATGTACTTTTTTATGGGGAATGTATAGGTTTTTTGTATATATCTCACCAAACCAGTCGGTTCCCTTACGTACCCCACCATGCACCATAATCGGATAATAACCACGCCCACCTCCCATACAGAGGTTAGGTTGAAAATTACTATAAGTGCGTTAACTCACTAACGAAAAACGTCAGAAACAATAAATTTTACGGAAGAAATTTACAAAAGGGAAAATGAGCGTGGCATCGCCCACTTATGGGTCAAATACCATATCTCGGGAACTACTCGACAGATTTCAATGAAATTCGGTATATAATATTTTCTTGACACCGTGATAACACAAAATGGAAGAAATCGGTTCACAACCACGGCAACTTCCCTACATAAGGATCCAATGAAGATAGCGAAATAAAACTTTACACAAATACTGTATATGATCTGTAGCAACACTTGTAAAAAAATGATCGAAATCGAACTATAACTTTTCAATGCCCCGGATATTGAATATGAAGAATTCAGTGCCTTATGGTAATTTTTCACCGAAACTATCGGTAAATCTTTCAGATATCTTAATTTAATTCAGAGGAAATATGTTTCTTCTAATAGTGAGTCCCTGTACCAGAAATGGTTAAAATCAGGTCATAGCCTCCCTTAGCTCTCATATACCTAATTAATAAATATGTGAAATATCTTAGCCAAATTAAATGAGCATATAATCTTAGATATAATGTATGTTGGTGATGAAAATGAGTGAAATCGGTTCAGGGATTACCTCAGCCTATATACTATATATAATGATTTTCGTTTTACTATTGGACTTTATGCCGAATATATGGGCCAAATTGTGTGTTATCTTAATAAAAATATGGCAATAAATAATAAATAAATTGCGAGAGTATAAAATGTTTGGTTGCACCCGAACTTAGCCTTTCCTTACTTGTTTTATATATCTTCTTAAACGACGTCTTTTTATAAAAAAATTTGCTACTCAAATAATATCTAAAAGGGATAATGTTGTACTGTTTTAGTGCAGTGATGTTCGTTTTCTCCTTTCGCACTTTTAATTCGCAGTTCCATTTTGTTCAGACGACAGTTAGGAACAATAGAATCTACACACAGCTGATTCAAACTTAGAAGCAGTATAACTAGCAGACCCATTCGCTTCAATCATAAATTATCGCGTAGAGAAATTTTCTGGTGGAATGACGAGACATTCTTTGCGCCAACGGTATTTTTTAAGTAGGAATATCTAAGCTCGTTGCATGACTCTGAAAGTCAGTGGTGAGGTGCAGTAAAGCACGACAAGACGTTCAGTGAAAGGCACATGCTGCATTTCAATGGTTGGATATAAAAAAGCCGGCTATATAAATGACTTCTCAATCCTCTAGGAATTTTTTGAATTTATTCCAGTAGCCTCGGAGTACATACATACATATGTACTTACGGTAGAGTTAAAATCTATACCATTTACATATATCGTTGAACTTCGTGTTGTCCGTAACAGTATCAAAAGCATGTAGCATAATAAATAAAATAGTTAAAATACCAATCGATCTATGTTGTTATTGAATATACTCGTAGCAACTTTATCGATGGTTGTTTCAGTTTGAATTAATAACGTTAATTGAATTTTTTATAACTTGGCAGTTCGAAAGTTAGTTATAATAAGTTAGTTGATAATTTATCTTTAGCGTTTCACCACTGCAATTTCAAATATATCGGTATTCCTACGGGGTTAGTTTAAGCACTTTCATATGATTGTGCATAAATAGGTACATACAAGTACATATGTACGTATTTCTTATGACGACGATGAAGATAGTTGCGGCAACTTCAAATTGGCATTCATGAGGAATGGCGACGAATAGCGCAAGGCATCTTCCTGCTTCTCTGATGTGTTCTCACCTTCAGTCCACCTCATCAGAAGCGATAGCGGGCTGGTTATGAGTCAATAATGCTGTGCGTTCTACCAAAGAATGCATGGAGTGGACATAGATTAAAAGAGATGCTGACTTTCTAAACGATTTTTAAATATATAGTACATACTTGCATCATTGCGACTTTAGCTATTATTTAATTTCACTTTTTTTTAATTTCTTTGATTTGTATTGCACGTATCTTGACAAAAATGTTCTGTATCTATAAATTTGTATATATTATATAATGGACACTAACTTTTATCAAATTTTGTATATCACATAATGTAAAACGTAAATTGAGAAAATAGAAGAGTCTTCCAATGTTCACATACTCGCATGTATAATATAGATATATTTTAACTTTAAAAACCTTATATAAACGCAGTGAATTTCTCAAGCTTTGTTAATCCGTTTTTATGTATTAACTAAAATAAAAAAAATAATAAAATAAAAAATATAAACTAATCAAAAGAAATCATACATGAATTTGGTGCAATAAAATTCCAATATTTAATCTAAAGATAATCGTTATTGAATAAAAGTCGGTTGAAAAGTAGACCTCAACAGTAAAATATCAACCACACCAAGCAAAAATGTGCTCTAGCACATAGTCTTAACCTGAGCTCGGATTCGCCTATTGATGTAGAACAAAAAGTAAAAAAGTAATTTTACGATACACATTTTGATAACTATTTCGAAAGGTTTTAATTTAAGGTACCTACTCAATACCTCCTGTTCGGATCTCCTATCTGATCACAGCGCAGTTCTGCTCTCAATAATTAACCACCAGAGTACTTAGCAAATTGGCAAATATTTTAAATTATCGCAAATTTCGCCATTTTCTCTGAGGCAGATATCGATTATTCTGCAGAAGTCTTGACCAGGACCATACACAATGCTGCCTATTTGAGGCGTTTCCTGTTGCTGTTGTGGATGCTGCTTGTCAAATAGATTTTCCGATTTCTGAAATAGATGTTGTAGAAGTGCAGGAGGAGGTCAAAGCATAGGAAAACAAAAAGTCACCAGGCTATGACAGATTTAATACTTTTGCACTTAACCCTGCATTACCAACGCTATTTTGTTGTATATGATTTAAACAATGTTAGTCGTACTACCATGGTTACCATGGTCACTTTTAACTTTATTATATTTACACTTAAAAGTGTATTATAAAAGTGGTTAAAAATTATAGTCTGATATCTATACTAATATTATAAAACTGAAGAGTTTGTTTGTTTGTTTGTTTGAACGCGCTAATCTCCGAAACTACTGGTTCAAATTGAATAATTCTTTTTGTGTTGGATAGTTCATTTATCGAGGAAGGCTATAGGCTATAAAGCATCACGCTGCGACCAATAACGATAGAGCGAAGAAACAGTGGTAAATGTGTAAAATACGGAGGAAATTATTTATCTTTGAGGGCTTCCGTTCGTTGCGCTGCGAAAGCGGTTCAAGATTCACAAAAGTTATGTATGAAAGAATTATTTCTCTTTTAATGATCTAAAAAAAAGTCCGTGAGTACCGTTTTTGTGCTAACTAATTTGGTCGAAATTATTTGTTAGAGTTGTATTATATACTATATATGATGATTTTCGTTATTCTATTGGATTTTATGCCGAATATATGGGTCAAATTGTGTGATATCTTCATAAAACTGTAGGAATAAATTGCGAGAGTATAAAATGCTCTGTTGCACCCAAACTTAGCCCTTCCTTATTTTTTTTAGTATTGAAATATCCTTGGAAGTACAGGGAAAAAGTTAACAAATATTGAACATTTGCTAGAAAGATAATAATAAAAGACTTATATTTAAGTTGACAACAACGGCGGAACAGATAATATTGATTTTGGCAACAATATGAGATAAGTGCAATTCTCTAGACAGAACAATGAAAGATCTGTGGAATAATGATCGTCGCTTTGGTTGCGCAATGATACCGTTAGCTGGCGATTTTCGACAAATACTTCCTGTTATTCCAAAATCAACAGCGGCGGATGAATTGAATGTCTCAAGTCATAGTATTTGTGGCGATACGTGAAAACCATATGATTGACCATTAATATGCGAGTGTTCCTGCAACAGGATAAAACCACAGAAGAACTGTTAAAAATTGTAAATTGCAAATTCCGGTTGATTTTTTCAATGGTTTGATATCAATTCCACCTGGCATTTGTCAATTCACTTTAACGAAAGACGAATGTATATCTGATTACATTGGCCAAAATTATAAGTAACTACGATTGGTTGAGTGCACGCGCAATTTTAGCTGTCAAAAATAACGATGTTGATGACTTAATCTATACGATTCAAGTCAAATTCAGGGAGAGTTGTGTGTTGAATTTCTAAATTTTTTGGATTTGCTTGACATGCCGCCGCATCATTTACATCTTAAGGTAGGATTGGTCATTATTATGTAATTATGTCGAAACTGTGTAATTGAACCCTGATTGTGACGCAGCTATCGAATAATGTGATAGTTGCAAGAATTTTGAAAGGGACTTACAAGGGGCAGAATGCTTGATTCCACCAATTCCTCTGAGTTCCAACGATTTGCCATTTCAGTTCAAACGTATTAGTTTCCTCTGAAACTTGCATTTGCGATGTCAATCAACAGGTCACACAGACAGTTGCTGGAAATGTGTGGCATAAATCTGGTAATGCCATGTTTTTCATACGGTCAGCTATATGTGGAGTGTTCACGGGTTGAAAACCCATCTTCTCTGTACATTTACGCTCCGGAACAGAAAACAAAAAATGTTGTTTATCAAGCTGCGTAACATTGAAAAAAAAAATGTAGAAAAATCGAAAATAAATGCTTTTCAATACAATCTAAATTCAACTTTCTTTCTTTTTCAAAACAAATAATTTCACGCAGGGCAATGTCTGTGGGGTCAGCTAGTATCTTAATATATAAAAATCACGTGTCACGTTGTTTGTTTTCGATGGACTCCTAAACTACTGAACCGATTTTAATGAAATTTTTAACACTGTGTGCAGTTTGGTCCAACTTGAAAGATAGGATAGTTTATAACTCTCCTTATAGTCGCATTATTTATATATTGCAAATTATTTGTTTATTATTTGCAAAGAGCTATCCACCAGTTGGTGGCGCTAAGTGCGCTATGTTACAGTAAATGGCGCTATATTTCTTTCTAAATTTTCATGGATTTAGGCTGTCATAACAGAAGCTGCCACTTGCTAAAAACATTAAATGAAAATGCGTTGTTTGAAGTTTATATTATTTGTGGTAAAGTTATACGAATCTATGACTTCCAATATTCTAAATTTAAGAAAAAATCACATACAATCCGTGAAATAAATAAAGTTATGTACATATGTACGGTCAGACAAATAAGCAATGCTGCCACTCTTTTCCAGTAAATCTTCCTCGAATTTGGGAGATTTCAGAGGAATTTAGGAAATCGCAGAGTTGATTTCTGCATGTATTTCCTAAATGCAAAAAAAAAATTCATTTACTTGCATTTAGGTATAGAATTTTGTATGGCTAATGCCCGGTTTCACAGTCCATACTTAAGTTGTGCCTAAATAAAATCTTAGCTAAGTATTGTTGCAAACTGAGTAGTCGTTTGCGTTTCACAGTCAATGCTTAATTTCTATAAAATTTTATTATGATATATGGCAACGTTATGGGCAACATATGTTTTACAAATGTCATTCATAAAAATATGTTTGAAATATTTAAATTATAACAGACAATACATAAATTTGCGAGGAAAATTATATCAAAAATTGATGAAAACAACAAAAGAACCCCAAATTTCATCACTAGCGATTCGGAGCACCTATGGGAACTGAAGGAAAAGTGTAAGCTGTTATTGAGTGCAAACGAACGGACACTTGCCCTACGCTACGAAAGATGTCGCTGAAAATTCAAAGCAAATTCAAAATAAAAATCAGCTGTTATTTAAGCATTGCTTAAGCCTCCCAAATTAAATGTTACATGTTATCAACTAACAATTTTGTAATTAACTTATTTGTTAAAAACTTGAATATAAAATCAAAAATGAACTATTTTATGAAAATTTGTGCTTATTACAACTCTACGAAAATTTTCATCAACAATTTTAAAAATTTTGACCTCAAGTTCAAATCTCAATCCCGTGGATTTTTATACCAGATATATACTAAGGTTTCCGTCTTTATTCATAAATAATAATTTCACTGTAGTGAATAGTTTACTACAACACAGCAAATCTAAAAGTGAGGAAATGTTCATTCTGAGAATTCGAATGATTCAAACCGAGTTACCGTTTAAGTTAACAATTTTACAGTTTCATATGTACATACATAGGTATGTATGTGTCATGTTAGCGTGTTGGAGAACCATCTTCTTTATTTGTTTACACGCTACACAATAAAACAAAGAACGAACTTCGCCAAAAATATTTAAATTGATCAGAGACGTTATTCCCTGAATATATTAACATTCCATACAAATAAATGGCCTTGAACAGAGTTCAAAAAGCGTTTTAACTATTTCGAATAAAAATTGGGCGGGGCGAAGTTCGCCGGGTCAGCTAGTATATATACTATATATATATTAGTAATTATCTCGGAAGTATTCGAAAAAATATTTTTCCGCAGGTAAACTTTATAATTGATGCTATGGAAAATAGTAAGTACTACTCTACAGTGTTCCTTGATGTCCGTCGAATATTTGACAAAATCTGGCATTTATGCCTATTATTAAAATTAAAGGAGAAACTAACAACTACCAATACCTTATTATTTGCTGCTAAAGTCTTACTTGCACAATCGGACGTTCTACGTCAGATACCGTGATGCTGAGTTGGATTTGAGACCTGTTTGGGCTGGTTTGCCCGAAGGCAGTGCACTCGCTCTACATTCTTTATATAACCGACCTTCCAGTGATCAACTCTGATTCCACATTGAAGGCAACCTCTGCTGATGATACTGCACTGCTAGCATCAAGTAGCAACCCTACTACTGCTTCCAGAAAACTGCAGATTCAATTGAATGCTCTAGAACATATGCTCTAGAACATTGGCTCACCAACTGGAACATTGGCATCACACCGAAAAACGCGTGCATGTAATGCACTATACCCTCAAGCACTAGAATTGCCCTCAAGTGGCTTAATATGGTCAGTTTTTACCAACAAACACATTCCCAAAATATTTGGGGATTACAATTGATAAGAGGCGCACTTGGAAATATCACGTAAAAACAAGAAAAAACGTTAAATCGGCTGTACTGAAGCTAATATACCCTTCACAGGTACATTTCTTTTAGTAACTATGTGTTTAAGCAAATCTAAGACGTAAGAAAAAGTAAGTAAAACAAGTAAGGAAGGGCTAAGTTCGGGTGTAACCGAACATTTTATACTCACGCCCATTTTCCATTTTGTAAAAAATCTGAGTGCAGCTTCGATCTGCCATTGCTTATGTGAAATTTAGTGTTTCTGACGTTTTTCGTTAGTGAGTTAACCCACTTTTAGCAATTTTCAATCTAACCATTGTATGGGAGGTGGGCGTGGTTATTATCCGATTTCTTTAATTTTTGGACTGTATTAAGAAGTGGCTAAAACAACGACTTTGGTTTAGCTCTATTGGTTTGCGAGATATGTACAAAAAACCAATTTGAGGGCGGGTCTACGACCACTTCCCCAAAAAAATTACATACAAATATGCCACTTCAAAGTGCGATCCTTCATACCAAATTTTATTTCCATAGCTTTATTTATGGCTTAGTTATGGCACTTTATGTGTTTTCGGTTTTCGCCATTTTGTAGGCGTGGCAGTAGTCCGATTTTGCTCGTTTTCGAAAGCAACCTTTCTATGGTGCCAAGAAATAAGTGTGCTAAGTTTCATTAAGATATCTTAATTTTTACTCAAGTTACAGCTTGCACAGACGGACGGACGGACGGACAGACAGACAGACATTCGGATTTGAACTCCACTCTTCACCTTGATCACTTTGGTATATATAACCCTATATCTAACTCGTTTAGTTTTGGGTGTTACAAACAACCGTTATGTGAACAAAACTATAATACTCTCTAGCAACTTTGTTACGAGAGTATAAAAAAGAAAACATTTTACTAATTCTTTTTAGCCTGGTTAACATTAAGGTTATATAGTTAACCGATCTGAACAATTTCTTCGGAGATTATATTATTACCTTAAGCAGTAATCCTTGTCAAATTTTGTGAAGATACCACGTCAAATGCGAAAATTTTCCATACAAGCCATTGATTCCGATCGTTCGGTTTGTAACGCAGCTATATGCTATAGTGAACCGATCTAAACAATTTTTTCGGAGATTAAATTATTTCTATGAACAATAACTCACACCAAATTTCGTGAAGATATGTAGTAAAATGCGGAAGTTTTCCATACAAGCCCTTGATTCCGATCGTTCAGTTTGTATGGCAGCTATATGATATAGTTGTCCGATATCGGCAGTTCCGACAAATGAGCAGCTTCTTGAAGAGAAAATAACATCTGCAAAATTTCAAAACGATATCTTAAAAACTCAAGGACTAGTTCGTATATTTACAGACGGACATGGCTAAATCGTCTCAGCTCAACACACTGATCATTTATATATATACTTTATAGGGTCTCCAACGCTTCCTTCTGGGTGTTACAAACATCGTGACAAACTTAATATACACTGTCTGTTCAGGGTATAATAAAAAGAAATAAGATTAAAGTTGGCGAAGTTATACTAGGTCCTTAGCCAAAAATCCCGCCTCAGTCTGAAGAACAAGTTGCTTATTTATAAGATAATTATTAGGCCGATCTGAAGGTATGACATTCAAATCTGTTGCGATTCAAATTTAAAAATAATTCAAGCTTTTCAAAATAAATCTCTGGCCACCATAGTGGGGCTCTTTTCTATGTGAAATGTGATGTTCTCCACGATTTTTGGTAACTGTTAAAGAAACAATTGAAGAATTTAGCAGACGTTACTTCATCCGTTTGGAGCATTATGAAATTTATTTTTATGTTTTTTTAATTTAATTCAATTGTTTTTATTTAATGGCATACTACCATAATTCATCCTCATTGTGTTTTCATAAAATTTAGTTATTGTTTTTTATAATTAAACACATTCTAAATACAGTGGAACTTTCATAACCCGAACTTCCATAAGTCGAAAATCTCCATAACTCGAACTTTTGAATTAGCAATAGCGTTTAAAACTCAAATTCCATAAAAGTTTCCATACATTACTCAAACTTCCTTAACTCAAAGTTTTCCATAACTCGAACTCATGAATTGGCAATAGAAGTCAAATTTCATAAAAGCTTCCTTCCAACTTTTCAACCAGGGCATAATACAAAGTTTAATATTTTATTATCGAGGCAGAATTTTATATATCATATGGAGGCGAACAAAAAATGTGATATTACAATTATGGATTGCATAAATCATGTAACAAAGGCATGGTACAAAACTTTATGCGAATTAAATAAATAAATCTGGGCATAAATCTATATTTTATAGCTTTGTGAAAAATTACATGTTTTAAAGTAAATTCTATAACTCGAAGGTTTTTTGTGGATTATGGTGATTTGAGTTAGAGAAGTTCCACTGTATATTGAAATTAATGAAAAAAAACTAATTTTGAAAAAAAATATTGAAAAGTGAACAGTAATCGAAATAAATAAACATGTCTGTATGTGCAACCAAGCGAAGCTATAAATATAATTTAACCGTAATCGAACATTTTATACTCTTGCAATTGACTCGGAGCGGAGTGAATTTGCATGCGAATTTATGGTGAGTGCGTAGGAAAGGCCACGGATGACGATATTACCCATATTAAACGGTAGGTAATGCTAATTTCAGAATAACAAAGAAGATATATGATATAAAGACAACCGGAATAGCTTTACCAGTTCATAAGATATGTAGAAAAATATAGTGTTGGCCGATATTCATCGATGTAACATGAAACATCGATGTTTTTTTAATTTGATCATCGCTTAATATCGATGCATTGAATAGTGGTTGATATTTTCGATGCATCGATGCATCATATCGAACAAAACATCGATGCTTTTTTAATGGCCATCCCTAGAAAAATATACGCAGAACTTACGAAAATAACAAAACCGAAATCAAATTTTTGTGTCGTTTTCATAGCTGTATATTTTTTCCTTTAACGGCACTTTGTAGGCGTGGAATGGTCTGAATTGACCAATCGGCATTACCAATATTTTCAAAGTATCAGGAAACACTTCATTTTTGCTCAAGTTATCGCTTGAATGGATAGACGCACCAACAAGGCGGACAAACAGACAGCCGGAATTTGAATCGTCTCGTCATTGTGATAAACTTTATATACATACATAAGTCTAAATCCATCTGGATTAATTTTAGGTGTCACAATCAACCGTTAGTTGTAATGTTTAGCTTCGAATTGTTTAACAAATAAAAAAGCAATTCTGCAGCAGTTTTTTAGAATATATTTAAATATCAATTAAACCTGGTTGTCTAAGTGCGACCTTTGTACTTTATAAAAGTGATTAAACGAGAACGTTCAAATACATACATACATAAGTATGTTGATATGTACATACATACAAGTGTGTCAAGTGTAAGCTTTAAACATAATGTTGGTGCACAAATAACAAATACAAACCAACCATAAATATTCGGATGATTAATGACAGTGCGCGAACTATAACGCAGTCCAAAGACATGTGTGTAAAGTGGTAGGGAAGGGAGTAGTAAATAGCTGCGTGCCGCTTTGATTGGCATTTGAGTAATGAGACTGTTTTGTGTCCATTATATGGCTATTTGCGTATTTCGGTGCTAATGTGAGCCTATGCTCGAGTTTCTCTATGTATGTATGTATGTACAAAGTTATATAGCATTTTTTGTATTTAGACATACGCATGTATGCTTTTGCACATATATGAATTGGTGAAGCATCCTCTGGTGCAGGCAATCATGGAAACATTCAAATATTTGTAGCCATTGCAATTGGTAGTGCCGTCGCACATTAGCCTAATAATTCGGCACAACAGAACACTGGCAGTGGCGGTGGGAACAAACAAACGTCCCCAACATTTGAACCCGGCGGGCATGCAATCATCTATCTTTCAGAATATGGCACTGGTCCGGTCCAACTGATGGCCATTGTTCGTTTCGATAGTGACCAACATTCAACTGTGCACACCAGCTTCGCAATGAATGGAGCGTTTATGGGAACGCTTTGGCCACTCTACATGCTTATACATACACGAGTACTTATGTATGCAAGGAAGTCTGCAACATCGTAAGTGTGTGCGTGTGCGTTTATGTACATATACATAAGTGTGGACATGACGTGTGTTTGCAAAGAATTCAATTAAGCTGGCACTTGGATAAACACTTGATGAGGACTTGCCTATGCATATAGGCCTATAGTACAAATACTATATATATGTACATATGTACATATTCACATAACTTTTGTATAATTCAATTGTATTTCGTCCGGATATAGTTTGTTGTACAATAAATGACTCAGTCGCAAAGTTCAATATTGTTTGCATTGGCTTTCACGGGAACCCCGGAACTTACCTCAGGGTAAAAAATCTGCTGATAATGCATTAAGGTTTTCAAAAAGGCTTAAACTCATACAATGTTGTTAAAGAGAGTATTATAGCATTGTTCACAAAACGGTTTGTTGTAAGTCCTAAAACTAAACGAGTTAGATATAGGGTTATATATATCAAAATGATCAGGATGACAAGTAAAGTTCAAATCCGTATGTCCGTCTGTCCGTCCGTCCAAGCGATAACTTGAGTAAACATTGAGATATCTGGATGAAACTTGGTACACGTATTTCTTGGCACCATAAGAAGGTTAATTTTGAAGATGGGCGAACTTGGACCACTGCCTAGCCCACAAAGTGGCGATAGGCGAAAACATATAAAGTGCTGTAACTAAGCCATAAATAAAGCTATGAAAGTAAAATTTTGTACAAAGGATCGCAATACGAAGGGACATATTTGGATGTAATTTTTTTGGGGCAGTGGGCGTGGCCCCGCCCCTACTAAGTTCTTTGTTCATATCTCGTAAACTACTAAAACTATATCAAGGAAACTTTCTAGAGTCCTTTATTTTAGGTGCTACCTTATACAGTCCAAAAATGGAGGAAATCGGATTATAACCACGCCCACCTCCCATACAAAGGTTGTGTTGAAACCTACTAAGAATGTTTCAATTCAGTAAGGAAAACCACCAGAAACCTTAAATTTCATTATAAAGATGATACAGAAGAGCTGTACTCAAGTTGGTATAGAAAATTTAAAATGGTCGTGGCTCCGCCCACTTATGGGTCAAAAACCATGTATCCGAAACTACGCGATTAATTTGAATGAAATTCGGTTCATAATATCTTCCCGGCTTCCCAATGATATGTTGTGAAAATAGTCCAAATCGGTTCACAACCACGCCTACTTCCCATATACCAGAGCTTCAAAGTCGATCTGAATCGTTTACTTTACAATATATAAATTAAGCAATAGTGAAGATATCGGATCAGAACTTTGCACAAATTCTGCATTTATAGTGTGGCATTGCCCTTCTAAAAGTCGCCGCAATCGGACCATAAGTATTCAAGGCCCCATACATCAAACATGAGTACCTCAGAGCTTCGAATTAATTTTTTACCGAAAATATAAGTAAGTCTCTCAGATAAAAATTGGAATAAATTCAGAGGAAATATTTTTCTTCTAATAATATGTATCCGTGCAATGAGTGAAATCCGGCCATAACTTCCCCTAGCTCCCATATATTTAACATATTATTAAATTAATTGCGAGAGTTTAAAATGTTCAGTGACACCCGAAGGGCTAAGCCCTTCCTTATTTGTTAAGTTTGGTTTCAAGAAATAGTACTTTTCTGAAAATGACAATCCTTGACAATTCATGGACAAATAGCAAGTGAGTTGTTTATTCGCCTGCACTGCCCATCTCTTTGTGTAATGAAAATTTATACTATCGTAGTTGTGCATAGGTAAGCATGAAGACACTTCCAAGTCAGCACACAGTAGTTCTCAAGCAAACAGACCAGTGTACATTTCCATTATTCAATATTGAAATCTCACAGAAACGCAATGGCGTGCAAACAAATACAGTAAAAGCTCCTTACTCGCGGATTAAAAAAATGAGACCCAATTTCTATATTCGCGACTAAAATTTTTTTTATTCGCGGATCTAATAAGTACATACATAATAATAAAATTATTCCAATAGGTATCCAACCCAATATTCTTATCAAAAGGACTAATAAAAAAGTAAAATAGATCTTATTACAAGAAAATGTTAAATATTCCACTATTTTCGCAATATTTTTGAACTTTTGGTAATATTTCCATATAGACGGGGCTCACACAACTGAACTCTTGTTCTTACCCATTTTTTAGAAAACTTTCAAAAAAACACTTTAAATTAAATGGAACCAATAAACTCTTCACTTTTTAATAATTTTTTTTACACAGATCGTGATTGCTAAGGTTTCGTTACATTGGCTTAATTATATGAGCACACCCGACTAGATCACCTGCGAATTTATTTTAATTTTTTCGCCAACCACGATACTTATTTATTATAAGTCGCAAATGGAATAGGACGAGATGGGTTCGAACTAGGGATGCAAACATCGTGAAATGAAACATCGATGGTTCGATGTATCGATATTTCTTCAAAACACATCGAAATCAAAAATATCGGCCATTAAAACATCGATACATCGAAACATCGATGTATTTTTGAACTTTTTTAACTTATTTTAAATTTAGTGTGAAAAGCTAAGGAAGGCAGAAGCATAAATAAATAAAATGTAGTACGTCTTAAGTTGATACATTTTATTTCACTTGGCATATGTCTGTTAAAGTTTTTTCTCAACAAATAACAGAATTTTAAAACAACGATATGGAAAATTTTTTCACTGTCATTTCTTTTCGAGTTTACTTCCGCGTGATAGTTGCCCTGGGTTTAGAAAACGGTCGTTTACTCGGCACTAAGTTTATACAACTCCGGAAACACAGTATTCATGTCAACCCAAACTCTATTGGCTTCTGATTGGTAGGGGTAACAGCCGAGATACATTTTCTCTTCAACCTTCCGTCCCTGTAATTGTAGATAAATTTGACAGCTTACATTTCACCTTTTGGTGGACCAAATGTTTATTCTGGTTCCAAATATCAAACAAGTATTCTGTTTCACACTCATCCGAAGATTCCGTTGTATCAGCGTGATTCTTTGAATTTTTTATGAAACAAGAAAAAAGTACTTCTTTTAGCCGTAGCATTTTTAAGAGGCAGTAATTTGAATCTCTGATCTAACGCAGTAGCCTACGTCAGAATTAAATAGTATAAATAAATCATAAAAGTAACCGCAGTATTGTCCAAGCGCACATATCCTTAACAAATTCTCCGTATTTTACAAAAATCGAAAGTGAATCGTTGAAAGTGACATCGATGCATCGATGATTTTAGATTCGAGACATCGATGGCGAACATCGATGCTTTTTGACGAAAACATCGATGTTTCAAAAACATCGATACATCGTTTGCGTCCCTAGTTCGAACAGATAGAATCAAGTGACATTCAGGAATTGCTTGAATCGCAAGATGAAGATTTGACTGAAACCGACTTGGAGGAAATATTAAATTCACAACCTATTGAAAAAGAGGCACTGGAATCGTGACATTCAATTTAAAAAATCTTAGTGAAGGTTTAAGAATGGAAAATGACAAATTGCTAATGCGACTGCTGTGTATCAGTCTGAATTGAAGGAGCTTTTGAAAACTGCTAAGCAAGAAAAAATTACAAAATTCTTCCAACCTTTGCCTAAGCTTTAAGATTATTAATTAAAGTGTTCAAAAACTTCAATTAAATCATTTTTTTATATACCTATTTGTTTTTTTTTTGTCACCTAGGAACATATCCCCTATAATCCCATATAAATTACCACCCCGTATTCACGGTTTCTGTATTCGCGGCATATT
Organism: Zeugodacus cucurbitae; assembly: GCF_028554725.1. Lineage (NCBI taxonomy): Eukaryota > Metazoa > Arthropoda > Insecta > Diptera > Tephritidae > Zeugodacus > Zeugodacus cucurbitae. The sequence goes on from NC_071669.1 coordinate 28,074,855, forward strand.
TATGGAACCCGCGATAAAAGAGCTTTTACTGTACTCGTATTAAATTGTGACTCTATATATTTACATAGCTATGCTCAACCAAAAGTCTTATTGTATACTGAGTGTACGCACAATATTCAACTGTCATTGCAAAGACCTGCTTTCGGCCTACACAAATACCAAAGCAGCGTTGGTTCACTCCACATTGCTCCATGCTAAATACTAATTTGTAAATACAAGTAATGTATGCACAGGAGTTGTCGCAGAGGAGAGAGGAGAGGAGAGGAGAGTAAACAAGAAAAAACGTTAACTTTTCCTGTACCGAATCTAATATACCCTTCACAGGTGCATTTCTTTTAGTAACTATGTGTTTAAGCAAATCGAAAGACGTAAGAAAAAGTAAGTAAAACAAGTAAGGAAGGGCTTAGTTCGGGTGTAACCGAACATTTTATGCTCTCGCAATTTATTATTTAACTTTATTTATATTATATAATACACAATTTGACCCACATATTCGTCATATATATTGTATAAAGTCCATTGAAAGTTGGAAACCATAATATTAGGTAAGAAGCACCGAGGTCCTCGTGTTCGATATATGGGGCCTTAAAAACCTATGGTCCGATTTCGGCGATTTTTAGAATGGGTCTGCCACACTATAAACATAGTATTTGTGCAAAGTTCTGCACCGGTATCTTCACTAGTGCTTACTTTATATATTGTAAAGTAAACGATTCAGATCGTCTTCAAAGTTCTGGTATATAGGAAGTAGGCGTGGTTGTGAAGCGATTTGGCCTATTTTCACAACATATCATTGGGATGTAAGGAAACTATTACAAACCAAGTTTCATTGAAATCGGTCGAGTAGTTCTGAGATATGGTTTTTGACCCATAAGTGGGCGACGACACGCCCATTTTCCATTTTGTAAAAAAAATCTGAGTGCAGCTTCGATCTGTCATTGCTTATGTGAAATTTAGTATTTCTGACGTTTTTCGTTAGTGAGTTAACCCACTTTTAGCAATTTTCAACCTAACCTTTGTATGGGAGGTGGGCGTGGTTATGATCCGATTTCTTTCATTTTTGGACTGTATTAGGAAGTGGCTAAAAAAACGACTGCAGAAAGTTTGGTTTATATAGCTCTATTGATTTGCGAGATATGTACAAAAAATGGGGAAGTGAACAATTTTTGAACAAACTCACACCAAATTTCGTGAAGATATGTAGTAAAATGCGGAAGTTTTCCATACAAGCCCGATATCGGCAGTTCCGACAAATGAGCAGCTTCTTGAAGAGAAAATAACATCTGCAAAATTTCAAAACGATATCTTGAAAACTGAAGGACAAGTTCGTATATATACAGACGGACAGACAGACGGACATCGCTAAATCGACTCAGCTCAACATACTGATCATTTATATATATACTTTATAGGGTCTCCAACGCTTCCTTCTGGGTATTACAAACTTCGTGACAAACGTAATATACCCTGTCTGCTCAGGGTATAAAAACTGGCATGCAGATATATATGTATGTATAAACGTGATTGTATGTTTGGAGATCATGACATACTAGCTTTTTATTCCAATTTCTCTGACTTTAATAATTGCGTGGTTCCTAATCATGCTTGTAATTGTGTTCAAATTTATGTTCTGTTCGCACGATTGAATTAGTACTTAACCCTCTAATGCATGAATTTTTGTTTCGACTGTGATTTTTATATTAGACTATATTCAGGTCTGTGAAGACGAATCTGATGTTAGTTTTTCGATTTGTCAATTTGTGTACCTTTTACAGGTAAAATAAGGTAATCCGCCTCAAGGCGGACCTATGCATTAAAATGTTCATATAAATTTATGTTTTCATTTCTTCTTTATTGTGATATTTGAAAAAACAATCTTTTGCCGTTGAATTGCATAAATTAATTTTACATTTAATGCAAAATGCCTGAGTTTCTGATTTGCATCCACGAAATTTGCACATTTTTTTGCCTGAGCGGTCCAAAAACTTACACCAGTGTCCTATTTGATCGTATCTTATATTTTCTGATAGGTGATACGTCTTTTTAGCTTTTGGTGGAGGTGTTAAAGACGATGGACGACCACGTTTTACAGGTTTTGTCGAACCAATCAAACAAAGTGTTTCTGCCACTTCTGATCTGAAGTCAGGAAGTTTACACTTTAGGACGTCCTTATTTAGTCGGTTATAAAGACAATATGCATTCACCATACTCACGTCCAGCATGTGGTAAAATAATTTATTTGTCCATTTTCTGGTTTTCATTTTTATGTGGTATCGACCAATCAATCCGTCAACCAAATCCACACCACCCATATGCTGGTTGTATTCTTTCACAATAGCTGGACAATCCACCTCAACATTTTGTTTCAATTTTCGATCCCAACGATTTGCCTTTAAGGAATATGAACTTTCATTATGTACAATTGCATCTGTTCCTACGTAGGTGGATAACAGACGAACTGCTCTTGTGTCGTACCACAAAACGCTGCTTATGTCTACTCCAAAAACACTTCCCACGTATTCTTCATTATACCCACGTGCTACTTTTTTTGATTGCAGCTCTGCGTCTGTGGAAAGTTTTATATTTGGTACTCGATTTCCTCGCACTGTACCTAAACTGTGAATTCCGCGACTTCTCATATATAATAGCAATCCCAATGAGGTATAAAAGTTGTCAAAGTAAATAATATGATTGGCATTGTTTGGTATGACTTGTGACAACCTAACTACAACATTGGATGCAGCACCAAGATCTGGACAATTTGGCAAAATTTTGTTATCGCCGGCGCCACAATAAACTTCAAAGGAATACGAATATCCAAAGGAATCGCAAATCACGAATAGTTTCGCTCCCCATTTGTGAGGTTTTGCTGGCATATATTGCCTCACTGGGTTTCCACTCATTTTCGTGGCACACATTTGCTCATCAACGCAAAGTCTCTGCCGCATTGGAACTGAAGAAAAACGTTGGTTGAAATGTTTTACTAGCGGCCTTATTTTATACAAGAGGTCATAACCAGGTTGACCTTTCTCTATACGAGACGCATCATTATTGAAATGCAAGTGGTTTCTAATTTCTTCAAATCGATTGCATGTCATGGATAAACGTATCGGATCTAATCCGTATTGTCCCCAATATGAGCGACTGTTAGGAAAGCGATAAACAGACGTAAACAACAATATTCCCAAAAACTTACGCAGCTCTTGGTGATCGATACAAAACTTTGAAGATATATCTTTTTGCTTGGCATACAAGTTCATCTGTAAGGCTATTGCCTGCAAAATTTTTATTAAAAATTTAATAAACTGTTATATATTAGAAATTACCTTCAGAAAGTCTTCGGTCACAAAATATGCAAAGCAGTCGTAAGGTGTTTTTAAACATTTTAAAAAATCCGGCATGTCCTGGCCTTGAAAAGCCAAATCTGCAACACTCAGCTGAAGTTTTTTCTTCTTCCAAAGAATCGATCTTATCGCACTCATATCGTTTCTCAAATCACTTGCAGCTGGTAGGACTCCGATTTTTTCTTGCGATTCTAATGCTTTGTGCACAGAACGTGTCACTGTCGACGGTAAGAATACACTAGAAGTAACGTCACAAACAGGCAATGGAGGAATCGGTGGCAGCTCAATTATTTCAGCATTTTCTTCAAAGTCTGTCACATTCAAACTGCATTCGATTGCGTTTCGCATCATTTCTGAGGAGTTTAGCATTGCATCAATGATCGTATCATTTTCCGGTAGTGAGTAGGTTGGATCCATATCAGAATCGTCACTATCAAAATCGCATTCATTGTCGGAAGTATCAGTTACCAATTGCGACTCTTCGAAATATTGTCGAATTTCTTCATCCGTCATATGGGTCTTAGAATAACGCGACATATCTGATTATTATTCAATAATAAAATAAGAAAAATTTTCAATTGTATCACAAATATTTCATTTTACTTGAAAAAGGTAGGCAGCGCAATGCATGAGTCCGCCTCAAGGCGGAGTTCAATATTTTCGAATTTACTCACCTGCTATTAGTTTTTTTATTATAAATCGAACACTATCATAAAGAGCACAAAATTCCACACCCGTAAGTATTTTTTTCAACTTGAAACGACACAAGAATTTATATTTCTTGTTGTTCAGAAAATTGTGTTGATTGCAAAAATAATTAAATTGGCGGGAAAGTGCTAATCTGTCACTTCAAATTGACAGTACGTCAAAACTAGAAGTAGTATTGCCAATCTGAAAAAACCATTACGTAAGTTGAACTTTAAGCGTTCTTTTGAAAAAAAATCCGAATTTTAATATTAAAAGAAATATTTTATATCTGATTTTGAAAACACCCCGTCTGTAGGCAGGCATATGCACTAGAGGGTTAAATAATAATTTCTCATAGTGCTTATTGCTAAATCATTTAATCAGAATATGTGTACGACATGACATTCGCGCATACCATATGTACATTTGTATGAATCGCAAATACATATTATGTATATGTTTATACTCGTATGTATGTTAGTATGCCAACAATTTGTTTAAGTGAAAAGGCTTATCGTATGTATTTTGATCTAAATTATTATTACCTTAACATCCTGATGTTGCAATTTTAAAACGGGTGAATGTGCTTAACGACCACCTTCTTCTGATTGTTCCACTTTGCATAAATACTGAACTACAGATATTGAATCGGTCGTCGAAAAATGTGCGAAATCGGAACATAATTAGTCAGATATCGAATATGAGAACCAAGTGCCTATGACTCAGTTTTTACCGAAATCATCCGCGATATCTTAATGACATTAAAGGAAATATTTTCCTAAAAATAATGTGCTCTGGTGCTAAAAATAGATAATTTCGCTTTTTCTACGTTATATATATCGCATACAAGGTTCTATCGAGCAAAACAAACAAACTGATTGGACCTTATCAGTGTGGCTTTAGACCTGGAAAATCGACAACTGACCAGATATTCACCATGCGCCAAATTTTGGAGAAGACCCGTGAATAGAGGATCGACACACACCACCTTTTTGTCGATTTTAAAGCTGCTTTCGACAGCACGAAAAGGAGCTGCCTTTACGCCGCGATGTCTGAATTTGGTATCCCCGCAAAACTAATACGGCTGTGTAAATTGACGCTGAGCAACACCAAAAGCTCCGTCATGATTGGGAAGGACCTCTCCGAGCCGTTCGATACCAAACGAGGTTTCAAACAAGGTGACTCACTATCGTGCGACTTCTTTAACCTGATGCTGGAAAAAATTATAAGAGCTGCAGAGCTAAACCGAGAAGGTACAATCTTCTACAAGAGTGTACAGCTCCTGGCGTACGCCGATGATATTGATATCATCGGAAGCAACAACCGCGCCGTTTGTTCTGCTTTTTCCCGCATGGATAAGGAGGCGAAGCGAATGGGTCTGAAGGTGAATGAGGACAAGACGAAATATCTCCTGTCATCAAGCAAACAGTCGGCGCATTCGCGTCTTGGCTCCCACGTCACTGTTGACAGTCATAACTTCGAGGTCGTAGATAATTTCGTATACCTGGGAACCAGCATCAACAACACGAACAATGTCAGCCTCGAAATCCAGCGCAGAATAACTCTTGCCAACAGGTGCTACTTTGGACTGAGTAGGCAATTGAACAGTAAAGTCCTCTCTCGACGAACCAAAATCAAGCTCTACAAGTCGCTTATCATTCCCGTCCTGCTCTACGGTGCAGAAGCTTGGACGATGTCAACATCAGATGAGACGACACTAGGAGTTTTCAAGAGGAAAATTTTGCGCAAGATTTATGGTCCTCAGAACATTGGCAACGGCGAATACCGCAGACGATGGAACGATGAGCTGTACGAGTTATACGACGACATTGACATAGTTCAGCGAATAAAAAGACAGCGGCTACGCTGGCTAGGTCATGTTGTCCGAATGGACGAAAACACTCCAGCACTGAAAGTGTTCAATGCAGTACCCGCCGGAGGAAGCCGAGGAAGGGGAAGGCCTCCACTCCGTTGGAGGGACCAGGTGGAGAGCGACCTGGTTAAACTTGGGATCTCCAACTGGCGCCGAACTGCGAAGGAGAGAGAGAGGTGGCGCACTATCGTCGATTCGGCTATAACCGGCTAAGCGGTTGCAACGCCAATCACATACATACATATATCGGGAAATATGCAAGATGTCTTTCTTTTGATTATGTAAACATATGTATAATCGTAGTAATGCTATAGTTTGGTTGGAAAATGGGTGAAATTGGTTCAGGAATTACACAAGCCAAATTTTAAGATATACTTGTTGCACAAAGTACAATGCCGGAATAAAGCACTGCTTTTGAGGTATGGCAACGCCGATATAAAAAATGTCGAAATCGGACTGGAACGAACATGAGGGTCAATGAATAATTGTTTACCGAAAATAATATTATGGTTTTCAAACATCTGGTGGCCTTTATACCGTATATGTATATCGTCTAAATCCGATAAAAAGTGAAATATTGTACTAAGCCAACTTTTTTGTGGGGATAATCATGACACTATTTAATTATTACTTATTAACTCATTTTTTATATTAAATAAACCGTACTCTTCATAGAGAGAATTCTTAAACGATTAATTAAAAACAGCTTTACGATTTAATTTGAAATTATAGATTTTAGTGGCACCATACACAAAAATTCGCAAAACATAAAATGTATATTATAATGGAATGAATAAATTTGTACATTTATTATAAAATATCTTATAGAATGCATTATTCTTTTGTTGGTTGTATACTATTTTTAGAATGGGGCTGCCACACTATTAACATAGTATTTATGCAAAGTTCTGCACCGATATCTTCACTAGTGCTTACTTTATATATTGTAAAGTAAACGATTCAGATTGTCTTCAAAGTTCTGGTATATAGGAAGTAGGCAAATCGATTTGGCCTATTTTCACAACATATCATTGGGATGTAAGGAAACTATTACAAACCATGTTTCATTGAAATCGGTCCAGTAGTTCCTGAGATATGGTTTTTGACCCATAAGTGGGCGACGCCACGCCCATTTTCCATTTTGTAAAAAAGTCTGAGTGCAACTTTCATCTGCCATTTCTTATGTGAAATTTAGTGTTTCTGACGTTTTTCGTTAGTGAGTTAACCCACTTTTAGTAATTCTCAACCTAACTTTTGTATGGGAGGTGGGCGTGGTTATAATCCGATTTCTTTCATTTTTGGTCTGTATGAGAAAATGGCTAAAAAAACGACTGCAGAAAGTTTGGTTTATATAGCTTTATTGGTTTGCGAGATATGTACAAAAAACTTAGTAGGGGGCGGGGTTACGCCCACTTCCCAAAAAAAATTACATCCAAATTTTATTTCCATAGCTTTATTTATGGTTTAGTTATGGCACTTTATGTGTTTTCGGTTTTCGCCATTTTGTGGCAGTGGACCGATTTTGCTCATTTTTTCTCAATTTTTACTCAAGTTACAGCTTGCACGGACGGACGGACGGACGGACGGACAGACAGACATCCGGATTTGAACTTTACTCGTCACCCTGATCACTTTGGTATATATAACCCTATATCTAACTCGTTTAGTTTTGGGTGTTACAAACAACCGTTATGTGAACAAAACTATAATACTCTCTTTAGCAACATTTGTTGCGAGAGTATAAAAAGATATCGTTTATCCTTTTACAAATGAATATCACCCCTGTATGAGGAAGTTAACTATATAAATAAAATATGTGATACTTATCCTTATCTTTTATCTTTATATTTTGTTTGATTGACCACTCTTCATATATAATACATATGTATATAACCGAAGTGGCTTCTATGGAGAGTTTAAATAATGAACGTCGAAGTACGACTGTTAGTATTTTTATTTCTAAAATATTATTGATTTTTAAGCTATTGCCGCTGGATATTGATAAATGCAAATGCATGTACTATGTATATACAGGTGTGCACCTTCTTGGGTGTTCTCATATTTAGCACTTCGTGAGCATTAATAACTTGCTTCCAATGCGTTAATATTTATTACCTTTCTCGAACATTAACAATTGTGTTGCTAAAGTTGTCATAACTCAAAATCTTATACACTGAAGCGTAAAAAGGTTAAGCCGTACAATCAGCAATTCTCATAGTTTCTCCCCCATACTTATAAAATGTATACATACATAGGTCACACGAGTAATGATGGGGATACAATTTAGACACCATAAAGATAAATATTCTCAGATATAAAAGCAAAAATGAGCGTGAAAACACTTATCAACTGCGTGTGTAAGACCTATTATAGTTGATTGGGTGGGTGAAATATATTTAAGTATATTGTTAAGCTCACCTGAAAATATGTTTGACCCTTGTCTACCCATCCGATGGCGATGTCAGAGCCAGCGAGGTTGCCGTCGGGCGAGAAACCAAATCCAACGTAACCCAGCGTACGTGCTTGTATTTCGAATGTAATATCCTGATTAATGATTGTCCATAAAATGCGAAAATCCTCATTCAAATCGACGGCATGATCCCAGCTCAAAGTGTTGTCGTTGCCTCCGATGCCGTCCATACTCAAAACAACCAGACGACTACCTCCTTGACCGGCAATAGTGGTTATACTGTCTTCGCTACCATTGGCAACTACAACTACCTTAGCTATCATTGTTGCTGCTGATGCTGTCGATGTTGCCGAAGCTGCCGCAGCGGCAACTGCCGACGCTCCTTCTGTTGGCGGACAAACGCAACTCACTACCAAGATGAAGCAGGATATAAAACATGTGATTAACGATGACAGCGATGAACTTGAATGTTTCACTTCCTCCATCCGCACCGCTTTATTAGAAGTATTCTGGGTTGTTGCAGACATTGTCGTTGCCATGCCGTTCTAAATTAATGATATCGCGATGAGTGTGCTTGAATGCTGTCCTGTGAGCTTATGCGTGCGTTTGTATTTATGTATTTGTGCGAACCTACTCCTGGCCGACCGGCTTCTCGGGTGCGTGTTAATAGTTTCAAAATAAATGGTAAAAAAACGCAAAAGAATGTGCGTTCTGACCGTTTGCTTTGCTATTTGGCTGCGTGTGCCGGATTTGGCAGTTCGTTTTTATAAATTACGCTTGGGTTGACCAACCTATTTCTTTTGTAGCTGCCAGTCAGCGGTTTGTTGCCGATTGGCGTCGTTCCTCACAGCACCTCGCGTGAAATGAATGTATGTCCTGTGAACACCAACCTCAACACACACACTGATTTGTATAGAGCTGAACATATGTTTGTAGCGCAACGCCAGCAAATGCTTCAAATAAAGTTGACGGCAATTGGGCGCACGTCACTGATTGCTTTTAAATCCCGCTCCGAATGGTTTTAGACCGATCACTTGCCAAGTCCTTTAACGCTGACGCAGCTCGACGCCAACTGTTGTGTTGTTTCTCAGCGAAATTACTTATTATGGCAATGGGCGATAGTTGGGCCGTTTTGCAGTATTAAAAACAATTTTCTCAGCCAGTGGTCCCATAAGAAAAAATCTACTGCTTAGGTCCTTTTTTATGCTCTGCTGCCTCGTCAACCAATGTTGCTTATGGCCTAGTACAACAAATAAACATATATGCTTGTATATCTGCTTAAGTTGATATGAATGTGCCTTTTACGTTTTTATGTTCTACTTGCAATTTATTTGGCCTTTGCTTTTCTTTGTTTATTCAGTTTTGCTTTCCTTCGTGATTTTGTGTGTGTCTTCCATTTAGATATCTTCTTTTTTTGGTGTATCACAGCTCTGATGATATAAATAGCGTTAAAGTTTGTTTAAGGGTCACTATTTTGGTGGATTATTGGTCTACATGGCCATAAAAAAAAGAAAGAAGATGAATAGTCTCATACGGCGTAATTGCAGTTTTACTATTACGGTTTTTTGTGTGCTGCAAATGACAAGGAGCTTTATTTTAATTGGAATTTTATTGTATTTATCCTTAACTTGCCATCGGAAGTAGAGATTGTGCAGTTTCAGTGCCAAAGCTTCTTACTCTTATTAGCAGTTCACGCAGGTAAAGACGTGCGACAAATTTTTCTAATTAAGTTTACTTTTTGCTCTTCCGTTCATGTTGGTTTTGTGCGTTTTAATGTTTTCATGTTGCTCTCACGTTGGCATTCACGTAATTTGTACGCGTCCTACCGGTTTCGGTGGCATCAACCTTTTAAGTTAAGTTGTATTCAAGGTGCGTGCACAACTGTGGTAACACTGCAATGTGCGATGTCTGAAAGGCAGAAAAGACAGGAAAATTACACGTAATTAGTTTAATTTACTTTTGAAAATGTGTTTGATGTGTGTTTAGTTGTTAAATCGAGTATAATTGCATAAATGCACTGAACAGACGGAATTCAACTGCCAGAAAAGTGGCTCTGGCTTGGAACGTCTGCTCGCAGCAACAGGGAAGTGGGGTGAACGGTGGCGGTAGTTAATGTCGAGAAATACAAAGAAGTACGTATTCTTGCTTGGTTGAAAAGCAGAAATAAAAATTATCTGTGATCGGTTGTCCATATTGACAAAAAAGTCACTTTTAGAAGAAGAATATGGAGTGGTTAAGTTCAAGTGGTACCGAACATTTTATAATCTCAATATTTCCTCGTTTAATTTTATTAATTACCATATATTCGCCATAATGCTCACTAGATATCGAAAACCATCATATATAGTTCATGAGGGCTAAGATATTTCCTGAACCGTTTTCTTTAATTCGGCACAAAGCTACATTAAATTCAAAACTATTTATTCACTTAATTTTGATATATATGTCCGATCTTATTCTTATTTGGCACATTATTATAAGAAAATTATTTCCTCCGAATTTTTATATAATATGTAAGAATTTTACCGATATTTTCGATAAACATTCTATAAGCGTTGAAGTCCTCATGTTCGGAATCTTAAATCTTGAAAAGTTTGGTCCAAGTTGACTATTTTTAGTTAGCGATGCCACACTTTCAATATAGCATTAGTGCAAAGTTCTACTCCGATATTTTCATAGGTTCTTGTTTCATATATCTCAAAGTGAATAAATCAGATGAATTATAAAATTGTGTTATATAGGAAGTAGGCGTGGTTGTGAACCGGTGAAATTTTATGTGAAATTTTGAATTTGTAGCATCAGGATCTCAACAGAACCTTAGGTATCAAATTGCAATCACTCGAGTGGTTCCTGAAATATGGTTTTTGAGTCAAAAGTGGGAGATACTACGTTCTGAATCATCTTTATAACATGTGTATGCGAGGGGGGCGTGGTGACAACCCGATTTCACAAATTTTCCCATCATATGACGAAATGACCTGGGGAACTGCTTCTAGCAAAGTTGGACTTTACACATTTACTTGTTACTTTTTCAAATTAAGATATTAAATCTGTATATCGGGTAATGGACATACGGACATACATAATAGAATACCTGACGTTTTAATTCGTTCTTTTGCCACCGACACATATACATTGTTCACTGATCTAACAATTTTACCGGATGTTGACTAAGTCATTTGGAATATTATGATATCGATTTTCGTAAATATTATATTTTAGATATAAGTTTTCTAAACGTATTCTATTATATAAACGTAACAGCGTGGAAATGGCTGATAGCAGCGTAATATTCAAACATACTCAACGTCATTATTCATTTAAAAACATCATTCAGATATTTTCAGTCTGGTTCATCCATGGCTGCACGATTAGTCGTTGCATCTGACAGAAACAAGTCTAATAACATTACTTTGTGAATTAACTGCGCTTGGCAACGCTACAAAGTGGAGACTATGTAAAGGAAAACAGCTCCCGGATATACATTAACAGCTTACATCAATTTGCTAACGACGCTCGGAGCTGCAGGGAAGAAGAAGACTATATAAATGACGAATAGAAGTTGTAAGCAAAAGTAGTAACAAGGAGGATTGTCCTATATCTACATACTTAGTAACGAGATAAAATTAAATTATATATACAGCTGTTGTATGCCAAGTATAATAACAAAAAGTTTACCTTGATATCTGAGAATTTTGTGAAATAATTTGTAATCTTCTAAAAACATATTGGCATTGCACCATTAAGTTTGATGGTGAACATGAGTACGTTTACATTTATAAATTTGATTTTTCATAATTTTTTGTCTTGTATTTAATTTACTAATGGCGTGAATGAACGCTCCTCGTCATATCTGCGCTGAACAGAAATTGTGTGTAATGCTGACTTTTTCCACAGCTCCGAAGACCTCTTTCCGGATATGTTAAACGCTCATCTTTCTTATAAAATGAAATTTCATCCATAAATAAATGTCTCTCAACGATAAATGATAAGTACGTTAATTTAATGCAAAAGTAAATATCCATCATATATAGTAAGCGTCGTTATCTGTAATATTCAATCAGCTTTTATAAACTGCATATTTTTTGTTTGAAGGAAAAATTATCTCAATATTAGAAGTGGTAACAAAAAACGTATCTGCAAAATTTTGCAGAAAAGGATTGACATTGTTCCGCTCCTTAAGTTTTCTCTGAGTGGGGCTGCTTTTCATGAGAAATCTTGACAGTGCCACACCCCAAAGTTTTATAGAGAAGGGTATACTGTATCGTCCCTATTTGTAAAACCTCTTCGCTTTTACATGGCTTTAATTTGTGCGTGGGTGGGCTCGAAACCGTATTCATTTCAATTAATAAATGTTATCTCTATCTTATGTTTGAAAAATAAAGTTTTGAGAAAAACAGCTGCCAACTCAGCGCTTCGAGCAGCTCCTTCTTCTAGCTGCTTTATCTTTAAAATGACTTCGAATTTTTAAAAATGGGCATTTAAATTCCATTATTTTTAAAACTAATTAAGCAATATTTAATAAAATTGAATGAGCTTTAACATGAATAAAAGTAAAATGAATTCCATACACTGAATAAAAAATTATTAGAGTTTCTTAATGTAGCGTGGCAAAATTCATCAGCCACCCTGTATATACTGTCGAAATATACGTTAATAAATAATAATAAACTTTAAGATCTATCTTTATATAAATTTAGTGTTTCTGGCGTTTTTCGTTAGTGAATTCACATACTATTAGTAGTGAATTAGTAACCTTTGTATGTGAGTAATGGGGTACGTTAGGGAAATGACTGCAGAAAGTTTGTCTTATATATCTTTTGCGGTTTGTAAGATATATACAAAAAACCTATTGGGGGGCCGGTTCACACCCACTTTTCAAAAAGAATTACACCTAAATATTCCCCTTCCCTTGTAGCTTGTTGATATGTTTTCGGTTATTGTGGCAATCCCAATTACGTATATATGCAATATCAACCTCCTCAGGGTGCCAAGGTATATGCGTACCAAGTTTAATTTAGATATCTCAGAGGAACCAACAGATATCCGAATTCCAATTCTACTCGTCATTCTGTTCAGTTTGATATATTATATAACCCTATATCTAACTCTTTTATAATATACTCTATTAAACACTGTGCAACATGTTGCGAGAGTTTAAAAAGAAAACAGCTCACCAATTCACTGATTCAGTGCTTTAACTTATAAATCCATTCATATATGTTTGTACATGTAATATGATTGAATTTGATAACATAATAACATAATTATTACTAAACTTTTCATCCAGAAGCGTATTAAATTAATTTAAATCACTTATAATTCATACATATGTTCCGAAGACATATGAAAGAATGTGCATAAATATATGTACATACCTACATATGTATGTACATATGAGCAATACAAAAGAATATATGTATGTACATATATTTTCTCATGTATGAAACAGAAAGCAGTAAGAAAATATTTTTAATTTGTTGCTCATTAATCGCCCCATTCTGGGCACTCAGTTATATGTTAATTGATGATCGGAAGTCTCATCGAATCATTCATGCGAACGAAATCTATTTAATAAGTATACTAGATATGTATATAATTAAGCACATCCATACACGCATATTTGTTGGTAGATACATATGTATGTATATATAAGAGAATTAATAAAATGTATCTTAAGCGAAACGAATGAATAAATAAATCTTCTAGAACTGTCATTGATACTTACTATGTGGATATTTTCACTCAACTTCAAATACACACGCATATGTATGTGGACACACAGATGAATATTATATTTAAAATGCATCGTAAATCACATGCTGCTAACATAATTTAATCTAAATGAGCTTTTCCGTAGAAAACAAGCAGACTGCACATGCCAATGCCGCCAATAATGCCATGAGAAATATAAAGACACTCTTGTACCTATTTGTATATTTATACATACTTCTTTTAAGTGTTTGAAATATGTAGAAACTATAAAATGCAGCACTTATGTATCTGTGGCAGAGATCTCGACCATTAAAAACAACACACCACCATCAGTTAATACCCAGATATACAAATGCACAGAATCATGCATGTGTATGTGTTTATTAACTTTTACATATGTACATGTGTACACGTTCCTAAATTGTGTGGCTGTTTTTATAAAGGCGATATATGCCTATGTAATGCATTCTTAAAACTTCAATAATATAAAGAAACTGGGAAATACTCAAGTGAGCACAGTTTCAGTTCGCTTCATTACCACTGTTTCCGTACGTATAAATATAAGTATGTATGCACATTAGGGTGGCCCTTATTTTCCAAAGTATTCCGTTTCCCGATCGCACCCCCTAGAATTATGAGAATAGCCAAAAAACTAGTATATACAAAGTTTTAGGTCAATCAAAAAAGATTTAGAAGTTGCGCAAGGAGCTTGAAATCCGGAAAAATACGAATTTTTACATTAAATTTAGTCTACCCTACTGCCTACCCTATCATTTGTTATGTGCGAAAGGTAATTTAACTTGTAATAATAAAAAAATATAATATTATTTCTTATGATCTATCTTACGTGTACCCTCTTTAAATTTTCCTTGTAGCTTTTGTCTCTACCTTGTCGGCATCATATATGTATATGAAATATTGCTGAGAGGGGTTTTCGAGTGTTATTTTCCCGTAAATACAAGTAAAGACGTCCAATTGTTTCGCCGGTTTCAAGAGAATTGGGAAAATATTGATAAAAACAATTTTAAAGACTTGCTGCAAAACAATGAATTAAAATTACGTTTGAATGATAACGTAGATACTATTTTAAATTTTTGTAAGGAAGAGATGAAAAAGAAAATAGTTAGAGATGACTATAGGGAATTATTGGAATTGACGTCTATATGTCTAGGAGCAAATAACGGCGTAAAATTTCGTGTATCAACAACACCAAAACATCCTGGTCGCCCCTTTTTTCGTTGATTTATCAAAAACTTTTTGTCGGTGTCAATTTTAATTAGTTGTAATGCATTTCACTAAATTGCTTTACTTTTTGTTTTTGCTTTTCACTAGACCAATTTTTACTTTTTCCAATAGCTTGCCATTCTCTATACATATTTTCCAACTTGTCAATGCAGTGTATTTCAATTCTCTAATTCTAATTGGAATTCTTGCTTTTTCCCAAAATACAGACACTTCTTTTATAGTCAATCTAGCACTCTTACGAATTGATAATTTCACTATGTTATGATTATGAAAACAAAAAACTGATAACACTTGTTTATTTGATGGAAGTTTAGCACCAAGAATTTGACATCTTGACGTACCAATTAAGTAAATTTTTGACCGAAAATTATATTCACTCATTTTTATAATATTTTGCATTTAAATTGTCTACACGCCACGATTTCTCTGTACTCACTTTTGCGACTACGTTAGCACACTAGCTTTTAGCAATACAGAATATAAATTTTATCACATTAGAACCGTTATAACGGTATATCACGAGCATGCGACGCTTGAGAATGCACGTGCAACACATTTAATTTACTTTCATATTTTTATTTTTGTAACTCTATCATCAATCGACCGATTTTTAAGAATGTGGTAATTTTGGAAAGGTAATAAAATGCAGATCTTATTACGGTATGGAAAACCAGTAAGGGATAGTGTGGCTTTGAAATATGGAAGTCTGAGACATAAAAATTGCAAAAATTCTTAATTTTTCAGGATTTCAAGCTCCTTGCGCAACCTCTAAACTTTTTTTGATTAACCCAAAACTTTGTATATACCAGTTTTTGGGCTATTTGCATATTTCTAGGGGGTGCGATCGAGAATCCAGAAACTTTTTTTTCCTCCATACAACTAAGGGCCACCCTAATGTACATATATATATTTATGGTTGCATATCCAACAAACCTGTATGGGAATGATGCCGTGACTGGCCAACCTCGAAATGAGAGAACGCAACTATCGGAAAAGAGTCTACTGCGAAGCAGAATGCTAGAAGGGTGTCGCTAAACAAAATGCGAAGACATTACACACATCTTCATACGTGTCTTAATGTTTATAAATTTACATAAGTATGCATGTAAATAGATGCTGACAGTTTCGTAAGTTATTGCGTACCGTGCGTCGTCTGAAGGAGTATCAGCCATGAGCAACCACAAGCAACTTCCAGCGATCATTCCGTCGGATTAGGTACCAGAAAATATGTACGATAAAAGTGGAAAGCAGACCAGCCCGTGGGCAGTGGAGATGGTTCGGTTTGGCTAGAATGCTGCGTTTATCTTTGACTTGTGCATTTAAAAATGTCTCAGATTTAATGTGACACCGCTGATATTACATAAAATAGGTATATACTTACACTAACTATAAGTAACACAATAATATGACTGTATAAATTAGACATAGTGCACGATTGGCTTGCCATACATTAAGGGACTGCACACAATGGAATGGACTTATGGTGTTTAGAGTATTAATTAGCTCGCTCAAAGAGAAAACTTTTAGTTAAATTGATTTTGAATATTAATTGCTTTTACCGAGCATAAATAAAAAGTTACAGGTTCGAATGTTGATGAATAAATGAGGTGTCCAAACTTAGGTGAAATATTAAAAAATACTTTGGTTCTTTCTAACATTCTCTGAAGACACACTTAATGCGGAAGACGGGAAATGACAAAGAATGAAAAATATAAGAATCACAGTGAATTTCATATATGAGTATGAGGAATGCAGAAAGAAATGATAGTCTTTTAGAAATATCGGAATATAATATTATTTTAAAGTTGGACATTATTCGATTAACCGCTTATTTCCGACTATCCGGTTAACCGTTCGTTGTCGACTATTCGAATAGTGTAAGTTCATTCAATTTCCATTTTTATTGAAAAAAGTGAAATACAGGAAAAAAGCGCACAACTGACATTTTCACAAGTAAAAACAAACAAAAATCAAAGGCGACTTGGATTTCAAACAATTTTCATTTATTCGAATAGTGACAGTATAACTATTCGAATAACCGCAGTAGTACGACTATTCGAATAGTCGTAACATTGCGACTAATCGAATAGTACTAACCGGTTAATATTCGTACGAAAGGTTACAAACCGGATATTCGAATAATCGGTTTTCAGGTTAATCGAATAATTTTAAGAGCCCTAATACATGGTTTTCACTATTAGAAAACACAAAACAAATAATGTGGCAGGACGGAGGAGTTATTTAACATCTAACCAGTAGAAAATTCAGAAAAGGCTCCAAAGCTTGGGAGTAGCTCTTATCCATAACGAATGCCACCCCCAAACAAAATGGTTTAGCCGCATAGCAAGACTTCATAACGACTCCGGCGGTCATATCGTGAGTAACAGACGCTACCGAAGTGCACACCAGACTGCTCGTTAAACTATACTTTTTGCCAAACTCCAATAATACCGAAACGTAAATAAACCTATTAAATGAATAAAACAAATAAACATAAAAATCGTAAAAAATTAACTACAAAACTAACTTAAATGATCGATCAACCATCCGACCCATTCCTACCACATACCGAGGCACAACAGCCTTTATTAATCTATCGAACCATTCAGCCATATATTAACGCCTAGCAACAGCCATCAGACTGTACCGACAGCAAAGGTTGCCACACTACAATCCTCAGCAGCTCTACGCTACAACAACTGTTTATGGCTTAGTTAAAGCTCTTATAAGTTTTCGTTCATCGCCATTTTGTGGGCTTGTTGGTGGTCAAATTTTGTTCATCTACAATACCAACCTTCTTATGGTGCCAGGGGACACGTGTACATCAAGATCAAGATGCGTTTCATCAAGATATCTCAATTTTTATCATTAAGTTATCACTTGTATGGACGGACAGAGAGACATTCCAGTATATAAATATATTATTGTTCTTCAATATCAAAAATTGTTGTATAAATTAGTTTATTTACGATTTACAGATTGAGTATTTGGCTAAAGAGAATTCAATTTTATCAAGTGATTTTACAGTTGTTCCTCCCCTTGGCATGTTCGCATTGACTTTATGCATTGTAAAGTTCGACATACATATGTATGTAGGAATGTAGGTATTGTTAAGTTCAAGTGCCTTTCTAAAATTATGTAAATTGGGCTCGAAACTTACCATACACACATTTGATTACAAGCTTATTTATTGAGTATTGTTCTCGACCAACCGTTGTACATATTGTAAATAGATGCATTATATTTCTTCATCGGTGGTGGCTATATTGTACGTGTTTGTCATGCTAATCGGACAACAATTTCGAAAGGATGGCAATATAATTTCGAATTAATTCACGCAAGGCTTTGTTTGCACACAATACGAATGTGCAATTATCACAGTTGTAAAGTCTCTCACAGCCACCTAACCAGCAAGAGTTTTATTCGGGTCGCATGTGCGGTAACTCTCATGTAACCGTTGATTTTAAAAGTGTTTCCCTTTGCAGTCAAATACAATTCAAAAACCGAATACGAAAACAGTACGAGGGCGCCAGAAACACCAATAACAATAACAACAAAGGAAATTTTGCTGATTTAACAAGATAAATCACATAAGTTTCCACCTCTTGAACCAAACAAATGGGAATGTCAATACATATGTATGTATGTAAGTATATGGTATATGCGAGTTAAGGAAAAGCTCACAAAGCTTATTCTACACTCTGGAGTGCAATAAATTTTACTGGTGACGAGCGAAAAATTTTAAATGTGTACCTACGCACTACACCTACACAAAATTCGTAACCATGCGGAACTTGCCCATGCGTATAAATTTCTCCACATTCCACAAACATTTGACCGTTCATACATTTGTGAACGAACCCGAGAGAGCATAATTGCAATATCTTGTTAATTTACAATAGATTTTTATACTCTACTTTTTATACAAAGTTTCTAAAGTGAGTATTGTTCACATAACGTTTAGATATATGGTTAATGATCAGGGTGACGAGAATCGTTAAAATCCGGATGTAACTTGAGTAAAAATTGAAATATCTTGATGAAACTTGGTACACGTATTCCTTGGCACCATAAGAAGGTTGAGGAAATCGGATTATAACCACGCCCACCTCCCATACAAAGGTTATTTTGAAAACTACTGAAAATGCTTTAATTCAATAAGGAAAACCACCAGAAAACTTAAATTACATTATATATATAATACAGAAGAACTGCACTCAGAATGGTATCCACAATTTTAAATGGGCGGGACTCCGCCCACTTATGGGCCAAAAACCATATCTCCGAAACTATTCGACCAATTTCAATGAATTTCGGTTCATAATATCTTCCTGGCCTCCCAATAATATGTTATGAAAACAGTCTAAATCGGTTCACAACCACGCATACTTTCCATGTACCAGAACTTTGAAGTCGATCTGAATCGTTTACTTTACACCGAGTGAAATCGGCTAATACCTTCCCCTAGTTCCTATATACCTAATATTAAGGTTTTCAATATTTCAATGGACTTTAAACCATATATATGCCGAATATATGAGTCAAATTGTTTTTTATATTGATAAAATAAAATAATTAAATTGCGAGAGTATAAAATGTTCGGTGACACCCGAACTTAGCCCTTCATTACTTGTTCAAGAATATATAACTTTATTATTTTTTAAGAACAATTACCGTTTATTAATCAATTCCAAATATTGTAATATGAAGTATGAATAAACAATATACTCGTAGCTGGGATTATATAAGTTCCAGGGATTAAAGGAATTTTGCAGTGCACTTAAGTATTTCGCAAAGATATGCAGATATTTTTGCTAAGTTAAATTCATAAATTGTACATAAACCAGAAAATTATGATTTGTTCGGCCTCAGTACTTGGCCTAAAATATTTTTCGTTTCGTGTCTATAACAACCCACAGTGTCAATTTTTTCAGTTTAGTGGAGTTATTACGTTTTAAATACTACTCAAAGCATATTTTATATATAGATATGTGTGTCGACCCATCTATTGTCAGATGATGCATATGTGATGACTTAATAATTCCTACTGACCTTTTACTGACATACATAGGTACATAAGAGACGCTTGTGATTCTGTAGTTTGCTATACTTTCATGTATTTATCAACGTTCAGAGCTTGTACAAGCAATTGCAAGTGTGGCGTTATGTACGAACATGGAATCAAACAGAGTCCTGTGTGCTCTTATCCTTATACACATATACGAATGTATGTTGAAACTCCTGGAATTTGATTGTGTGCATTTAAAGTATCAGAACCTCAGCTTGTCTATGCTAACGCAGTCTCAGTGATAAAGTGCTCCAAATGTCTGTTTCATCGCACACCAACTACTACTACTACATTCGTAGATTGTGCACAATAACTCTTGCAACTACCTCAATCAGCCACCACGACGGAGAGCGTGAGTTGTGGCATTGCAACTCGTCATGCTATGATTCGCTTCAAGTGGAAGTCGAGAGAGCAGCCAAAATCATTTCAATAGCCGTAGTGCTGTTGTGAAGCTTACTGCCCGAGATCGATATAATTCATTCTGATGATATTGGTGAATGTTGAGAACGGGTAAGGAAACCGACGCAGTTATGCATCAGCTGCGAGAATACAAAATAAACATTGCACTTGACAGCAGTGGTACTAACGGGTTAAAGCGCTTGCAAGGACACTCCTAAAATATGCTGCTTTGGTATTACCACGCACACACCGAAACCACGTGCATTATGGAATTGTAGCAAATTTCTGACAGCACGAGGCCACCCCTCCTCCCACCCATCTCTCGATTTTAATTCGCTAGTAACGGCGTGCGATTTCTGCGGCTAATCATCAAGGGTATACGTTTTTTTATTATTTTAAATTTGAGTTTGAACCTATTTCAAAATCACTGTACTCTTGCATATTTTAAATTCAAGCTAAGTTTAGTTTCTATGATGGAAATTTTATTTCAAAAGCAGAAGTATAGAGTCATACATGGAGAGAAAAAGGTTTTTCTAACTATATACCATGTGACTGTGCCTCAATGTTTTATTGTGCGATTACTTTGCGTGCTTTTCGAAAGTCACTATCGAAGAATGTGTGATCCAAATCGGAAATCGTATATAAAGTTTATAATATATTGCTTAATAACTTTGATCATCTTTTTATACTCTCGCAAGAAAGTTGTTAAAGAGAGTATAATAGTTTTGTTCACATAACAGTTGTTTGTGTCACCCAGAAATAAAAGGTTTAGATATGGGGTTATATATGTATATCAAAATGATCAGGATAACGAGTGTCTGTCCGTCCGTCTGTCCGTGCAAGCGAGCAAAATTTAAGATAAATTGACGAAACTTGGTATATACTCGTATATTCCTTGGCACCCTGAGGAGGTTGGTATTGAAAATGGGCGAAATCGGACCACAGCCAGACCTCCAAATTGGCGAAAACCAAATACTTATAAAGTGTCATAACCAAGCCATAAATGAAGCTATAATAATAAAATTTGGCGTAAAGAATCGCAATAAGAAGGGGCATATCTGAATGCCATTTTTTTGAATAGTGGACGTGGCCCCGCCCCTAAATAGGTTTTCATACTCTCACAACAAAAGTTGCTAAGAGAGTATTATAGTTTTGTTCACCTTACGGTTGTTTGTAAGTCATAAAACTAAACGAGTTAGATATAGGGTTATATATATCAAAATGATCAGGGTGACGAGACGAGTCAAAATCCGAATGTCTGTCTGTCCGTCCGTCCGTCCGTCTGTCCGTGCAACGGATAACTTGAGTAAAAATTGAGATATCTTAACGAAACTTGGAACACGGCACCCTGAGGAGGTTGCTTTCGAAAATGGGCAAAATCGGACCATTGCCACGCCCACAAAATGGGGAAAGCCGAAAACACATAAAGTGCCATAACTAAGCCATAAATAAAGTTATTAAAATAAAATTTGGAACACAGGATCGCATTAGAGAGGGGCACATTTGGATGTAATTTTTTTGAAGAAGTGGGCGTGGCCCCGCCCTCAAATAGGTTTTTTGTATATAACGCAAACCAATAAAGCTATATAAACCAAACTTTCTGCAGTCGTTTCTTTTAGCCGCTTCCTTATACAGTCCAAAAATGAAAGAAATCGGATTATAACCACGCCCATCTCCCATACAAAGGTTAGGTTGAAAATGACTAAAAGTGGGTTAACTCACTAACGAGAAACGTCAGAAACACTAAATTTTACAGAAGAAATAGCAGAAGGAAGCTGCACTCACATTTTTTTACAAAATGAAAAATGGGCGTGGCATCTCCCACTTATGGGTCAAAAACCATATCTCAGGAACTACTTGATCGATTTCAATGAAATTTTGTACATAATACTTTCTTGACACCCTGATAACACATGTGAAAAATTGACCATGGTTCATAACCACGACAACTTCCCATATAACTCAATTTTGAATTCCATCTGATTCCTTCACTTTATAATGTATAGATAAGGAACCAATGAAGATAGCGGAATAAAACTTTACACAAATAGTACATATCATCTCTGGCTTCACTTGAGAAAAAACTGTCGAAAACGGACTATAACTTTTAAAGGCCCCTGTTATCGAACATGTTGAACTCCGCGCCTAAGGGTAAATTTTAACCGAAAATATGGATAAATCTCTCTGATAATTTAATCTAATTCAGAGGAAATTGTTTATTCTAATAGTGTGTCTCGGTTCCAAAAATTATTAAAATCGGATAATAACATCTCCTAGCTCCCATATACCTAATTATAGGTTTTTCAAAAATACGGTGGGCTTTAATCTGCATATATGGATTGATTAATATGTGAGATATCTTAGCGAAATTAAGAGAGTGTATAGTCTTGGATATAGTGTACCTTGCTGGTGAAAATACTATATATGACGATTTTCGTTATTCTATTAAACTTTATGCCGAATTTATGGGTTAATTTGTATGTTATCTTAATAAAATTTCTTCAAAAAATTGCGAGAGTATAAAATGTTCGGTTGCACCCGAACTTAGCCTTTCTTTACTTGTTTAAATATAATAAATTTGTTTTATAAATAAATAGTTAAATTTACTAAAAGATGTTGTGTGTTGAATTATTATTTTTCTCTCATATACATGCTCAATTCAATTGCAAAAACTCGTTAAAAATAAGTATTTTTATGATTATCGATCTAATTTCATTCTCTCTTATATAATTTATATCATAACAGTCTTAATTAATATAATTATTTCTATCGTTAAGCCCGTTTAAAATCAATCAAATACATCATAATGTATTGTACATATGTTTGTACTAAGCAATACAGTGGTTGGGGGTAGAGTCATTAACGATCAAAATGGAAAGTTGTACTTAATTCATTAATTATATGTATATGATTGAGGAAATACACTGTTGCAAGAATATGCAATACTCTGATGCTCCAATTATGCGCCGAAAGCCGTTGCAACCAACATTCCTGGCTTGCACTTCAATTCAGCATTTACTTAATTACCATTGCAATCAATTGATGATATCATCTCATTAATGAGTATGACCGTATATGTAGTCATAATCAATAAAAGAATAGAGTCTGATGGCAATGTGCAATTGGCCTAATTTAAAATACAAAAAAAAAACGGTAATGTATAATAAAATTGGTGCAAATGTTATTTAAAATACTTTTAACTTGTTTTTAAATTTATAACGTAAGGGTTAGGTCTTGTCGTCATAAGAATTATGAGTCTGTATTATTTTTCAGTGATAATACCATCGACTTAAATATCCGTGAATGTTTTAGTTGGACGTGCAAAAAATATAATTTAAGAAATTGTTATCTTAACAGTAACGGATTTGGTTGACCTAAAACTATGTATATAATGAGTTGACTTCCGGATGTCTGTCCTGTCTATCTGCGATAACATGAATACAAACATCAAAGGCACTAAATTTTATAGAAAAGATGATACTCAAAAAAAGATGGAAATGGCCGTGACACATCCCCATTTTTTGGGTCAAAAACCATATCTCATGAACTACTCGACCAATTTCATCTGTTTCCTTGATGAATTTTCAGGAATAATGATGACAACGGAATAAAATATTTCTGAGATCTTTATTGGAGATCCGCCATCGCTCATTAAAAAATGGGTCTATATCCTTTCAAGGTCCCATATGTCAAACAGGAGTACATCAGTGTCTGCGACTAATTTTTTACGGAAATCATCGGTAATTCTCTCAGCTATTCTTAATAATTTCAGGAAGAATGTTTTCTTTATATTATTGTGCCACTGTGCCAAAATCGGGGAATTATTTCCCTTAGCTATCACTACCAAATAAAAGGTATTGGCTGTATACTGTATTCATTGGTTAATCTGTGAGATTTGTTAGCACTATTAAGTGATACATTAATCTTGAATAAAATGAAGATTTGTGGTGAAAATAATTAAAATCGGTTCAGAAAACACTCTGTACCCAAAGTACTTTCTATATTGATTTCAGTTATTCTATTTGACTTTTTGCCGAATATATGTGTCGAATTGTGTGCTGTCTTAACATAATGTCGTGGAAACAGGCTACTCAAGATAGACTTTGACCTAGACCCAATATACCCAATACAGTAATGAAGTCTGTCTAGAACCTGGTCTATTCCCCATAACCTATTATATTATTATATTATAATATTAAAGAATCACTACTACCTGAAAATGTTTTCACTCCTTTGAGCTTCGAAAATTACGAATTTTGAAGAAAGTGGCCATTCGCTGAATATTCATACTAACAAAATTTTGCATTTTTAATCGATCGAAATGGGAACTTAAATTTAATATTTAAAATTCATGTTTATAAGTATGAAAATATAAGCAGTACATATAGTTATATATCGTAAATATAATTGTTTGTATGTATTTTGCACTAAACATAACAAACTGCCTATTTACCATTGCATGAATCGCAAAGAGAAACTTAATTTAGACATGAATGTATTGAGGACGACTAATTCAGTGCCTAGATTTCAATATAAATTTGCTAGAGGAAAACGAAATTAGATAGAATGATGAATACCTCAGGCTGAATGAACAACATTCTCAGGTACCTCTGATTGCCGATAGCCGTTGTAGCAATAACTATTTCTGCTATAATCAACTCGAAACAAACGTTCACACTCAGGCACCAGCCTAAACAAGTGAAGCGCCTGGCAAGCAGTAAAAGACATCACAAACTCCTCAATGAATTTTTCTTATATTACTAAACTTGAAAGACGCGTATTCTATGTACATATACACCCAGACTCTTTTTAAGACATTTTCTGTCGTTGTCGTCTTGCACCCCGAGTCAATGCTAAATCTTGTACTGTCGACACTCCTAATAATGCGCTCATACTCATGAATGCCTAACAATTCAAGTTGGAGTCAAGTTAGTACTGCTGTTGTTAAACATCAAAATGTCAGTCAATGTCATTAAATGGCTTTTTTATTGAGCCTAATAGTATGTGTGTGCTTGAAATATCTTAGAGATACTTTAGTGATGGCGGACAGTTGGCTTCAATTGTCACGGTGAGGAAGGCAGAGTCTCTGTGTGTTTTGCCAGATATGCGTATAAATGTAGATGTACCTAAAAATAAAACACTGTTTTATGCGGCTTCTGTTCACACTCTACACATTTCTATGTATGTGTATATATATATATTTATACATATAATATAGGTTTTGTAGTTTAGTTTAGAATTTAGTTTAGTTTCAGATAATAGGTATGACATTTTAGGTATTGAATATAATCAGTCTTTTAAGCAAATATAAAGTGTAATTAGAATTTTTTTATAGCTTATAGCGACGTATCGCCATGTCCACCACCTTTGTAAAATTTATCAGGAGGAAAACAATTATCCTTATCATGAGTTCCACTTCATCCCCATTAAATATTCGAAAGTCCTTAAAAACTTCTGAAAGGGATTGGACTAACCTAATCGTTCCCTTGGCAACGAATAATTGTAGGTTTGCCTGATCCACTATTGAATAAATACATACATACACTCACCAAGTAAAAGTTTATTTAAAAATTAAAACGTGTAAAAAAGTGGGGCTTGTAATTTCTATATTCGAATACTATCTACTTTTTCGGAGTAAAACTAATTTCACGTGAAACTTACAAAAAAACCTACTCGTATTCACTTCGAACTGAAAAAACCCTCAAGCGAATATTTTCCATGAATGCGAGTTGACTTAAATTATTTTACGTCTGATGTGAACATTTACTCTCATTATAATTTTTTGTTCCCTTCCCTATACTATATAAATTTAATAAAGGTGGCACATGTTGCAGATAGAATTTTTGCTCTGGATGAACAGAACAGAAAGCACATTCTAGCTGTGAATTTATTAATTCTGTCTGTTTACTGAATATTCTAATGTCAAGTTCTGTCTTCATCTGAAGATAGAAGTGGAAAGACATTCAAATTCGTTTATTCTTTGCTCACTTAAAAATTCTTGACGCGTGTATACGAGTATTATAGGTGGTTTTTTTGTTCAATTAGTTCACACACCGCGTGCTTTCCCCTTCAGTTGGTACGCAATGATTTTGAGCATTGCAGGGAATAAAGGCATAAATGCTGCACACTCCCCGCTTTTCGTCTATGACAATCACAACAGTAACCTGTAATAAAGGAATTATGCTCACCCCTCATTGCTCTAATCGCGGCACTTGTGTTTCGTAAATTGAATAAATATTTGCTGAACACTCGTGTTAATCAAATATTTATGAAGTCACCAAGCGAATATATAAGCGAAAATTCGGATGTGTTAGAAATTTGCACATTTTTGTATCTTCATTATCATTTGGTTGTATGTAAATACAAGTTTTGTGCATTTCAGCCGAAAGCCTATGATGCTAGCGCTGCGTACTTTAGTTTATTTAATAATTTGTTTATTATGTAAGCTTTAATAAAATAAAAAAAAAATAAAATAAAATAAAATATGTATGTATTTTACTCTGCTTGCTCTTTTATTAGGCAAGACTCATAGTTGAAATTTTTTTCCTATCTAATGGGGGTTCTCAAATACTCATATAGGGCGCTAGAAATTTCACCTAATTAATAATCATCTTCTTCATCATCTTCTTGTTCGTTTTGTTGTTTAAATAAATTTCGTTTTTACATAATAATTATTGAACATTTTTACATTCCCCAATTTATGAGTTTTAAACGCGTCTAGTGTATTTAGGGTCAAAATTTTATGATTAATATTGCGATTGTGGTAAAAAAATTTCAGATGCAGCTTCTTTGTCTGAATTTGGTATCTCTGCAAAACCAAAACGGCTGTGTAAACTGACGTTAAGCAATACAAAAGCACTGTCAGGATCGGAAAGCCGTTTTTTACCAAACGGCTTCAGACAGGGTCGCTCACTATCCGGTGACTTCTACAATTTATTGCTGAAGAAAATAATACGAGCTGCAGAGCTAAATAGAGAAGGTGTAATCCTTTACAAGAGGATATCTCTACCTTTCATACTTTCCAACCGACTGGAAGCTGTCTGCTGCCTCACAATGTAATATCGCATCTGCATCTGCTGCATTTCGGATCGGATGTCTCCAGTGCGTCTGTTGGTGGACCTTGCGGCAAAATTAAAATCAAAAAAATAATAAAATAAACAAGTAAGGAACCTCAAAGTTCGGGTGTAACCGAACTTTTTAAATTTCACAGTGTGCAAGGCATAAAGGCGAAGAAATATCTTCAGATATTGGTAAAACTTTGAAAAATGTGACTTTGAAGCAGTAGGGACATTACGTATGTACTTTAGTTACAAGCTAACAGCAGACAACGTCGTGAGAGTCACAATCGACGACAAGTAGCAAATAGATCGTGCGCATAAAGCTCTTTAAATCCAAACTCATCAACAAACTAGTACTAGTACTAGTATTGAACTGTAGTACGACCAGTCTTGTGCTATGGAGTTGAAACATGGTCAATAAGTGAAAAGTACAAAACAAAATTGATGACCTGCTGCTGGCATACGCCGATGATATAGACATCATTGGCCTCAACAATGGCGTCATTCGTTATGTATTTCCAGACTAGATAAAGAAGCGGAGCGAATAGGTCTGATAGTGAACGAGGACAAAACGAAATATCTCCTATCATCCAACAAACAGTCAGCGCATTCGTGCGATGTCGACATATGATGAAACGACACTAGGAGTTTTAGAGGAAAAAGTTTTGCGGAAGATTTATGGAGCTTGGAACATTGGCAACAACGAATCCCGCTGACGATGGAACGATGAGCTGTAAAAGTTATACGACGAGAAGGAGCTGGCTGCACTTTGAATCACCAATTGATGCCAAACAGCCAAAAGGTAAAATGAATGGCGCACTGTTGTTAACTTAGCTATAACCGCATAAGCGGTGTCTAAGCCAATAAAGAGAATAAGATATACATACAGTATTCTTCACTTTTTATTTTCGTTAGGCCAAACTCTCTAAAAATCTCACAGTTTAAAAATATACTATTAAAAAGTACAAATCGGTGGAATAAATAGTCTAATTTTCTAACTCGAAATCGAAAGTGTACCATAAAGAGAAACACCATGAAAAGCATTTGAGGCTTTAAATACCGTGCCCATTTCCTCGAATAATAGTTATCTCATAAATGATTTAAGGTTCTCAGCTGCCGCTTTCAACTATAAAATGTGAAAACCTACAGTTTTATTATATAAAAACAGATATATGTATGGATTTACCATACATAAACTTGCACTACTTTATATAGAAATTATAAGAAAATAACAGCGTTGCCGATATGAAGACTGGCCATCCAGACATTGTAAACAAATAAATTAAAATGAAATGTAAAAAAATCAACTTTACCAACCTCAACATACATGGAGTTGTATATAACTGCGTGTGTTTTTGCCTCTCGTGCAAAAAGTTCAAGCAACTTTCCGAATTGTTGATGCTGCACAATTTGCTACATTTCTTTTCGAGAAGATAACTGAAAATAATTTTCACTACACCACGACATGGAAGGTAAAGCGAAAACTAGAAGCAGAAGTTTCATAGTAAAGATTGGACGAAAACGTCTCTAAATATTTTGCCAGATAGAAAAATAAATAAGAGTTAGTAAACTTTTCTCATCTTCCAAAAATTTAAACTTGCCGCGAATAATTACTTTGTAAACACTAAAAATGTTTTACTCCACGGAAAACGCATCCGTAACTACCACACATCTGCGCCCGAAAGAGGATATCTCTACCTTTCATACTTTCCAACCGACTGGAAGCTGTTTGCTGCCTCACAATGTAATATCGCATCTGCATCTGCTGCATTTCGGTTCGGGTGTCTCCAGTGCGTCTGTTGGTGGACCTTGCAAAAATGGCGCGGTAAAATTAAAATCGAAAAAATAATAAAAGAAACAAATAAAGAACCTCTATGTTCGGGTGTAACCGAACTTTTTAAGTCTCACAGTGTGCAAGGTATAAAGGCGAAGAAATATCTTCAGATATTGGTAAAACTTTGAAAAATGTGACTTTGAAGCAGTAGGGACATTACGTATGTACCTTAGTTACAAGCTAACAGCAGACAACGTCGTGAGAGTCAGAATCGATTAAAAGTAGCAAATAGATCGTACGCACAAAGCTCTTTAAATCCAACAAACTAGCCCTGTATAGAACTGTAGTACGACCAGTCTTGTGTAATGGAGTTGAAACATGAACAATAAGCGAGAAATACAAAACAAAATTGATGAAAAATTTGAGAAAAATTTCCAGCGCTGTCACAATCAACAATAGTGGATGATTCAAGAGCCCAAAAGAGTATGGACGTTAAAGCAGTATCGGCAAAGCAGGGGGAAGGCAAAGATCAAGATGGAAGGACGAATTAAACGAAGATCAGAAGAAGCTCCGACTGGAAAACTGGAGAGAGACCACAAAAGACAAAATAGCTTGGAGGCGTATTGTTCAGCAGGACTAAGCTCACAAAGAGCTGTAGAGCCAAATGGTTATGAAGATGTTAAATTAAACTTTTATCATCTCTATCAGCTCATCGAATGGAAAATTGTAGACTTCTAAAGATCTTGTGAGTTAATTTATTTTTAGTAGTTTTGAACATATCACTTGTGTGGATGGTGGTCCGATTATTTTAATCTGTTTGTCAATGTATACCAACATTACCAAATTTTAATAAGATTTGAATCTAGATTTTTAGTCAAGTTATCTTTTGTATGGACGGATGGACAAAAATCCCAATTTCAACTCGTCTCGTCATCCTGATGTTACAAAGAACCATTAGGTGGGCAAAATAATTACACACCGTGTAATATGTTGCGAGAGTATAATAAAGCAGCTCAGAAGGACTTTATAAGGAAATAGCAACAACAGTTTCATCGTCACTTCTGTAAGTTGTTCACATTTTGGTTGCTTTTCGTACTTCGTTGACTTTCGGCAATGCGGGCCTTTTTTTCGAACTCTATTCGACAATGTTTGGTTGGATTCCTCCATACGGCAAAACACAGTTGCCGCAGAAGGGTTGTAAATACACATAAATAAATGTAACGACTGCTATATACAGTCAGTTGCAGATGCATGGTTGTCGATCTAAAACAACAAAAGACGGGGTCAACGTCAGCAAAATCAAAGTTTAAGCGAACTCATAATAGCATTAGTCTATGTAAATATTTGTCAACTTTCGCGAAAAGGAAAAGGTTTGTTCAAGTAACTACGTGGTTTTAAAGTTGGTTTACAACTTGGATGGCATTTATATTATGATTAAGTACTGTATATCGGTTTTGAAGAATACAATTAAAAACTTATTGGGCCTGACTTAAAATACTGTAGTTTCGCAAAACCAAAAATCAACTTTAAAACTGAAAGAGTGAGTGATATACACATGTATTTCATGAGATATCTTTATTAGATATTCATGGTCCCGTAGGAGAATGAAGAAAAGTGTCAAATCGTACATTTCATGAAACTCTAACACAGGCTATTCAACAAAAATTGTCTCGATATTTTTAGCGCTTTCATTTTACAATTATTGGTTGTAATAATATGAATTCATATTTCTGATGAAAGTACAATAGAATCCCGATTATCCGGATCATATAAAACCAGGGGTATTCCAGATAAACGAAAATCCTTATAATCAATTTCAAAACAAATCAAACAACATTTTAAAGTAATAAATTAGTATTGTGTAATCAGTTTTACATGCGCCGTTAAGATAATATGATACATAAATAAAACTCGAGCTATAATGATAATAAATACATACCTATTTAAAAATTTTGTTGAAAATAACATCTTATTGATGTGTGACGTAATGAATCATAACTTTTCTTTAAGGGATTTTATTCCACAGCATTTAGAGCTTCAAAAGCTTCTGCGTGAGATGGTATGTTCTTGAATGCCCCAGTTTCAGTCTTTTCATCATCTTCTCTATTTTTACTGCTCAAATCGTCAATGATTTTTTCATTAGTTAATAGAAGGATATAATATTAGGGTCTTTATTAACGTAGTTCAACCGCTCCTTAATGTTCTCTCATCAGTCCCTTCACTGTTGGTGAGAATTTTCATTACTTCTGAATTAAAGAATTAGATAGAGTTGATTTTAATTTATTCCATGCCCTTTGTAATGTTTGTGATTTCACAAAACTTATCGTAAAATGTCTCGTTGCACCGTCAAAACATTTTTAAATTGGCAAATAGATCGAATAATTGATGCTCAGATAATCGGGATTCTAATGTATTTACATTATAATAATAATTATTATTATTATTTATTACCAGTAACCATCCTATGTGATATGTTAACTACTCTTGTGATTGCAGCAAAAAAAAAGAAGTACTCTTATTCTTTCAAAAAGCGCTTAATTCTAATTCTGTACTAACTTATGTAAATACATACATATATAATTTCATGTAACATCTTATAATTTTTTCAAAATTTAAGTATAACATTAACATTTTTCTTAAACTGATAAATTATTATTCACATCTAGAAATGTACTTATAATTCTCATAATTTTCTAAGTTAAATTTATATATTTTTAATAGGTAACTAAATTTCCATGTCTCTATTGGAGTTGCCAAGCGCTTTTCTTGATCTTCTTAGATTTAGAGTATTTTCATCTTATAAATATGCAAAAGAAATCACCTCAACTTACTAAGTTTTCACTGCAACCACGAATACAATTTCAAGTTCGCTACAAAAATGTGGTTAAGAGTGGTGTGTTTCAAGTTGGTATAGAGATTAATAATGTATCGCCATCTTACTACTATTACGTCTAAATGCAGACAATTTAGCATTCCGAGGAACCAAAAAAGCACCACACCAGCCTGATGATGCCAAACAATACCCGTCTGCCATCGTCAATGCTATGTCATCATAAGTGGAAATCAATAGAAAATGCAGACACGTTGGATATTCCAACGACGAAAACTTCTAACAAGCTTATACAAATTCACAAGCAGAAGTATGCACAAACATACGTACAAATACTATTTACATGTGAATGCTTACATACATTTACCGCATAGACATTGAGGCGGTGCACATCATCTGCTTCTCCGAATAATGGTATGTGAGTCATGAATGAATTTGTTTGAATCGCAGTACCAACAGTGACAAGAAAAAAGTCAATGAGAAGGCAGAGGTCGATTTCCAAAACGACAGGAAAGAGGACGTTTTGGAATGCTGTTTGGTAAATCTTTGAAAGAGTTTATTTGATTGAAATTGCGAGGTTGTGCATAGTACGCTCTCTTTCTGATTTACTTCCACAATGTTTAAAAGATTTGCTTTTTATTCCGCCCTTTTAAGGTTCGCCTACATCGATTGTACATCAACAAGTAACTCTTAAGTGCTGAACACAAAGGCGTCATTTTGAAGACGTTGTCATAGTTGCCGTACTGAAACCTTTCACTTCAATAAAATTTTCATATTTAGTTTAAAGTGAAATTATTTGTGCGAAAAATGTAAAAATATGTCGATTTATTTGTTTTAAAAAATTGATTGTTATTATAAATGATATATCAAAGCTATTTTAGGCTTCTGCTGGCAAAATAATTTCATACTTGTTAGAACTTTGAATAATTTTACATTTCAAATGTGTATTAGCGGCAGCTCTACAGCGTTCATTGTCGTCGGCAAAATTACAAACATTTCTAATTTGGTGACAGCGAAGAGTTCAACCCTTTTGTCACGAAGTCTCTAAAAAGCTGGTCCCATAAGAACGCATCTATTTTAATATTGACAGATGTCGCTCGTCGCTTGTCGTCGTCTATGTGTTCAGTACTTTATACTCACGTGTTCAGCTTTATTACATTATACCAAAATTAAAATAACTCTTGGGCAAATGTGTAACTTATCCTTCAATCATTCTTCTTATTATTATTCGGAGCACTGAGGACCTCATGTTCGATATATGGGTCCTTGAATATTTATGGTACGATTTCGACGATTTTTAGAAGGGCCATGCCACATTATAAATACAGTATTTGTGCAAAGTTCTGTTCTGATATCTTCACAAGTGCTTACTTTATATATTGTAAAGTGAACGATTCAGATCGACTTCAAAGTTCTGGTATATGGGAAGTAGGCGTGGTTGTGAAGCGGTTTCATTGAAATTGGTCCAGTAGTTTCGGAGATATGGTTTTTGATCCATAAGTAAGCGGAGCCACACCCATTTACAATTTTGTATATCAATTTGAGAGCAGATCTTCTGTACCATCTTTTTAATGAAACTTAAGATTTCTGTTGTTTTACCTCACTAAATTAAAGCATTTTTAGTAGTTTTGAACATAACCTTTGTATGGGATGTGGTCGTGGTTATAATCCGATTTTCTCCATTTTAAGACTGTATAACGAAGTACCTAAAGAGAACGACGTCTGAGAGTTTCGTTGATTTGGTAGTTTACGAGATATAAACAAAACACTTAGTAGGGGCGCGGTCCCACTTTGTTTTTACATCCAAATATGTCCTATTACCCTAAATTTTTCTCATCTTTTTGGGCATTTTTATGTTTTTCCACTTTATAATATACTAGCTGACCCCGCAGACGTTGCCCTGCGCGAAATTATTAGTTTTGAAAAGAAAACAAAGTGGAATTTATATTGTGTTAAAAATATTTATTTGCGATTTTTTTACATTTTTATGAATGTAACGCAGCCCCATCGGACTACTAGGTCCCATAGCTCACATAGCACAGTAATTGCACTTACATCGCGATGATGCGTAAAAATACTTCTCATGGTCATGATCGGAACGTCAAAACTTTCAGTAAGGCTTTGTAAAAATAATTATGGAAGAAGGAAAAAAGATTAACATGAGTTGTCGTTAAAGTTTCCCCCATTCAACCTATAAGAATAATATCATATAAAACAAGTAAGGAAGGGCTAAGTTCGAACATTTTATACCCTCGCAATTTATTTATTTAATTTCATTAATATAACACACAATTTGGCCCACATATTCGTCATATATATGGTATAAAGTCCATTGAAAGTTGAAAACCCCAATATTAGGTTAGAAGCACCGGGGTCCTCATGTTCGATATATAGGGGCCTCGACGATTTTTAGAAAGGGGCTGCCACACTAAAAATGCAGTATTTAATCAAAGTTCTGTTCCGATATATTCACTAGTGCTTACTTTATATATTGTAAAGTAAGCGATTCAGATCGACTTCAAAGTTCTGGTATATAGGAAGTAGGCGTGGTTCTGATCCGATTTGGACTATTTTCACAACATATCATTGGGGTGCAAGAAAAATATTACAAACCAAATTTCATTGATATTGGTCGAGTAGTTTCGGAGATATGGATTTTGACCCATAAGTGGGCGGGACCACGCCATTAAAAATTTTGAGTGCAGATCTTCTGGACCTTCTTTATAATGAAATTTAAGGTTTCTGTTGGTTTTCCTTACTGAATGAAAGCATTTTTAGTAGTTTTAAACGTAACCTTTGTATGGGAGGTGGGCGTGGTTATAATCCGATTTCATCCATTTTTGGACTATATAAGCAAATGCCTGAAAAAAACGACTCCTGGGAATTTCGTTGATATAGCTTTAGTAATTTAGGAGATTTATTCAATAAACTTAGCAGGCGGCGGGGCCACGCCCACTCTCCCAAAAAAATTACATCCAAATATGCCCCTTCTCAGAACAATCCTTTGCACCAAATTTCACTTTCATAGCTTAATTAATGGCTTATTATAGCTCTTTATGTGTTTTCGGTTATCGCCATTTTGTAGGCGTGGCAGTAGTCCGATTCCGCCCATGGTCCCAAGGAACACGTGTTCAAAGTTTCATTAAGATATCTCAATTTTTACTCAAGTTACAGCTTGCACGGACGGACGGATAGACAGACATCCGGATTTGAACTTTACTCGTCACCCTGATACCTTTGGTATATATAACCTTATATCTAACTCGTTTAGTTTTAGGACTTACAAACAACCGTTATGTGGACAAAACTATAATATGTACTCTCTTTAGCAACTTTGTTGCAAGAGTATAAAAATCTTGTAGGAAAAAAACAAATTTAATACAGTTCATTTTTTCAAGCTTTCTAATTGGGCTATATGATGAGTTTGAACTTAAAAATAGTTAATTCAAAGGCCATTATTATTTTGACGATTGCAAATACATAAATTTTTCATATATTTATATATATTTCTATATTTTTAGAAAGTACCGTTAGATTTTTTGGAAAACCCGGTTTACAAATCGGAAGTTTGGACAATTTAGAGTATACATTTTGATAAAAATTTTGACATTTTGACCACTGTACAAAGCAATGATTATATTCCACAGAACTTTTATTGTTCTGTGAAGTGCTTCTAGAGAATTTAACTCTTCTCATACTATTGCCATAGCTATTGCGTTGCAAACAGGTGTTTCATCGATTTGCATTTTTAACGGAAGCTTCAGTGCCGAATGTGCCGTTCTTCCAACTTCTAGTAGCGTTGCAGCAATTCCAGTAGATGCGAGAGCCAACGCAATGCCATTTTGAGATCGTATTGTTGCCAAAATCAATGATATCAGTAACGTTTTCCCAGTTCCGCCGGGTGCATCAAGAAAAAATAGTCCACTGATTTCATCATTGACAGCCTTCATAAATTCATCATAGGCACTCTTTTTCTACTCATTCAATAATGGAACATTTCTTAATACTTGTTGTTCCAAAGTTATTCTGTCATATTCACGCTTACATTCCAATGTACGATTCAGTACATTTCTGATTTGACGATTTGGCGCTGGCACATGAATTTAGTCAATAGTTTGCCACTCATAATCAAACACAAATCTTCAATCAACACCAATATTTCATTGTAGATGTCATCGTTCATTTGCAATTCTGAATTCTCTGGTGCCGCTTGCTACTTTTCCGAAAAAAATTATGGAAGAAAGTCATGATTCAATTATAAAAGGTTTGGTAAGTAGTGACAGCCAAGTTTTGACACTGCGTTACAAAAGGTTGCATTTGCGAAGGAAAGAAAAATGGGAAGAATTTATTCGCATTTTGTGAAAACGTAGTTAAATTAATTTGTTTGGCAAAAAACAAGGCTATCAGTTTTTCGGCATTTTTTATTAATATGATATCATGTATTATAATTTAACCGCATTTCCTTACGTGGAACCATTATAGCTAATGAATTATCCGTGGAAAGTACATTTCAAAATATCAATTTCGTTTAAAATTAAAGAAAGAATTTTTGAATATAATTTAACTAAAGAAATGTTACTTAAAATTTTCATTTATTAAGTATATATTTTTATTTATTTATATATTTTATTTTATTTTCTTGTGCCACAGCTTGGAAGAACTCAAAAAAAATCTCAAAAATTCAAAATGCATCATCCTGTTATTATACACATATTTATCTAATATTTTTTCTTTTATCGGACACCAGTAAACAGATAAATTCTCACATACTACATAGTAAGCCTCAATATTACGGTTTCGCTTCAATTAAAGGAGAAGGAACATTAAGGAACCTTTTATCGGGAAAATTACTAAAAAACACAGGAAAAACTAGAGTTCTGCATATATTTCTAATTTCCTTGTGCAATAAAAGCAAAAGAAAAAACTGCCAAATACAATGAAAACTATTTATTGAATATTAGGTTTACACGGTAGTTACGCAACACAAATGTAAGATAACTGGAGATCATTTAACTCTACTCCAAAGAAAGTTCTTGCAATAAAAATGTCTGCACATTCGTTCTTCAAACCGTGGCAGAAAAATAAAATGTCTTATAACTTTATTTCTCGTCTTGCTGCTTTTTGTTATGAGTTCTAACCTTTTGAGACGAAATATCGGACCCCAATCCTATTAACATCGGTATAGCTTATAACTTAAAACAGTCGATTTTTTTTGCAATATAAAATTAAAATATACAACTAAAAAAAAATATAAAAAAAAAAATATATGAATGAAAGTACTTAGTGCCTACCCTTGTATTGGAAAATATCTGCTACTATTTACAAATTTTTTAACAATTTTCTGGATAGATTATTGTTTTGCTAACGCAGAAGGGGTGTCAAAAAAGAGTGAGAAAGCTGCCTTACCAAACCTTTTATAATTGAATCATGGAAGAAAGTCACTTTTTGGAATTTTACAATTTTATTAATTCAAATCAAATACAATATGATAGAGTTTGCTGAAATTGAAATGCATGTTACCCAAACAATATTGCGTAATAATTGCTTCCTACCTAAAAGATAGATACTTTCGCATAAAACAAGAGGATGCATACTCAAACTTGCAACCGATAGAAACGGGTGTTCCCCAGGGAAGCGTGTTGGGGCCAATGCTCTACTTGCTTTTTACAAGTGATATCTCCCCTGACTCAAGTTATGTGACAACGGATGACACAGCCCTGTTAGCAGCAGGAGAGTCAATCTCAGTATCTACCCTTCGAGTGCAAACAGCAGTCAATGCAATTACTAAATGGGCTTCCAAGTGGTGCGTTAAATTAAACGATTCCAAATCAATGCACGTAGACTTTACTTAAAGAAAAACATCATACCATCCCATTTATATAATTGGTGCTCCTATACCACATTACCTTGGAATCACCCTAGATGCTAAACTTCGCTGGAAAGAGCATGTCAAGAAAAAAAGGAGCTTGATTTAAAATTTGCTAAGCTGTTTATATATAATCAAGTACTAAAGCCAATTTGGGCCTATGGAGCTCAATTATGGGGTTGCTCAAGTCAAAACTGTATTGCCTGCATTCAGCGATTCCAAAATGAGGTACTAAAAAGTATAGTTAATGCTCCTTGGTCTGTTAGATCTGCTGACCTTCACCGTGATCTTGGTGTGAATTCAGTAATAACCAAACATGCAAAGACTCACGAAATGAGGCTTATACAGCATGTAATTGAAGAGGCATCCAGACTCATCGAAACTACTGAACGAGAAAACCGACTAAAACGTAAGAGGCCTTCAGACTTAGCAAGGCAAGCAAATGAATTACTCTAACATATAGCTTTTAATTATTATTTTTAACTTATTAGAATTGAATTGTTGTTAGTATTTAATCATTGTAATAATAACAAGTAAGGAAAGGCTAAGTTCGGGTGTAACCGAACATTTTATACTCTCGCAATTTATTTATTTAACTTTATTAATATTATATAATACACAATTTGACCCACATATTCATCATATATATTGTATAAAGTCCATTGAAAGTTGGAAACCCTAATATTAGGTTAGAAGCACCGAGGTCCTCATGTACGATAACCTATGGGCCTTGAAAACCTATGGTCCGATTTCGGCGATTTTTAGAATGGGGCTTCCACACTATAAAGGTAGTATTTGTGCAAAGTTCTGCATCAATATCTTCACTAGTGCTTCCTTTATATATTGTAAAGTTAACGGTTCAGATCGTCTTCAAAGTTCTGGTATATAGGAAGTTGGTGTGGTTGTGAAGCGATTTGGCCTATTTTCACAACATATCATTGGGATGTAAGAAAACTATCACAAACCAAGTTTCATTGAAATCGGTCGAGTAGTTCTCGGGATATGGTTTTTGACCCATAAGTGGGCGACGCCACGCCCATTTTCCATTTTGTAAAAAATCTGAGTGCAGCTTCTATCTGCCATTTCTTATGTGAAATTTAGTGTCTCTGGCGTTTTTCGTTACTGAGTGAACTCACTTTTAGTAAGTTTCAACCTAACCTTTGTATTGGAGGTGGGCGTGGTTATTATCCGATTTCAACTATTTTCATGGTGTGGGGGTGGTGTGTGGTGGGGTAGAGCTGAAGAGGGAAGCGAGACGCATTTGCAGACAAAACAAGAAAGAGGCCGAAATGCGTATGAAGAGCTTGACAAGTTGGCCGACAGGGGTAATGCTCGAAAATTTTACGAAAAGATCCGGCGACTAACTGAAGGTTTCAAGACCGGAGCACACTCCTGTAGGACCCCCAGAGGTGATCTAGTTATTGATGACCAGAGTATACTGAGTTTGTGGAGGGAACACTTCTCCAGCCTGCTGAATGGCAGTGAAAGTACAACAACAGGAGATAGCGAACCCGATTCCCCAATCGACGACGATGGAGCAGATGTTCCATTGCCCGACCGTCAAGAAATTCGAATAGCAATTACCCGCTTGAAGAACAATAAGGCGGCGGGGGCCGATGGATTACCGGCCGAGCTATTCAAATACGGCGGCGAAGAGCTGATAAGGTGCTTGCATCAGCTTCTTTGCAGAATATGGTCGGAAGAAAGCATGCCTGACGATTGGAATCTCAGTGTACTCTGCCCAATGCACAAAAAGGGAGACCCCACAATTTGCGCCAATTACCGTGGGATAAGCCTCCTCAACATCGCGTATAAGGTTCTGTCGAGCGTATTGTGTGAAAGACTAAAGCCCATCGTCAACAAACTGATTGGACCTTATCAGTGTGGCTTTAGACCTGGAAAATCAACAACAGACCAGATATTCACCATGCGCCAAATTTTGGAGAAGACCCGTGAAAATAGGATCGACACACACCATCTCTTTGCCGACTTTAAAGCTGCTTTCGACAGCACGAAAAGGAGTTGCCTTTATGCCGCGATGTCTGAATTTGGTATCCCCGCTAAACTAATACGGCTGGGTAAACTGACGTTGAGCAACACCAAAAGTTCCGTCAGGATCGGGAACGACCTCTCCGAGCCGTTCGATACCAGACGAGGTTTCAGACAAGGTGACTCACTATCGTGCGACTTCTTTAACTTGATGCTGGAGAAAATTATAAGAGCTGCAGAACTAAATAGAGAAGGTACAATCTTCTACAAGAGTGTACAGCTACTGGCGTACGCCGATGATATCGATATCATTGGAAACAACACCCGCGCCGTTAGTTCTGCTTTTTCCAGGCTGGATAAGGAAGCGAAGCGCATGGGTCTGGTGGTGAACGAGGACAAGACGAAATATCTCCTGTCATCAAACAAACAGTCAGCGCATTCGCGTCTTGGCTCCCACGTCACTGTTGACAGTCATAACTTTGAAGTTGTAGATAATTTCGTCTACCTGGGAACCAGCATTAACAGCAATAACAATGTCAGCCTGGAAATCCAACGCAGAATCACTCTTGCCAACAGGTGCTACTATGGACTAAGTAGGCAATTGAAAAGTAAAGTCTTCTCTCGACGAACAAAAACCAAACTCTACAAGTCTCTCATCATTCCCGTCCTACTTTACGGTGCAGAAGCGTGGACGATGTCAACATCCGATGAGACGGCACTAGGAGTTTTCGAGAGAAAGGTTTTGCGGAAGATTTATGGTCTTTTAAGAATTGGCAACGGCGAATACCGCAGACGATGGAACGATGAGCTGTATGTGTTATTCGACGACATAGACATAGTCCAGCGAATAAAAAAACAGCGGCTACGCTGGCTAGGTCATGTTGTTCGAATGGATGAAAGTGCTCCAGCTCTGAAAGTATTTGCTCCGATTTGGGGGCGGGACCACGCCCACTTTCCCAAAAAAATTACATCCAAATATGCCCCTTCCTAGTGCGATCCTCTATTCCAAATTTTACTTTTATAACTTTATTTATGGCTTAGTTATGACACTTTAGTGTTTTTGGTTTTCGTCATTTTGTGGGCGTGGCAGTGTTCCGATTTTGCGATTTTTCGAAAGCAACCCTCTCACGGTCCCAAGGAACGTGTGTTCCAAGTTTCATCAAGATATCTCAATTTTTACTCAAGTTATCCGTTGCACGGACGGACGGACGGACGGACAGACAGACAGACATTCGGATTTTGACTCGTCTCGTCACCCTGATCATTTTGATATATATAACCCTACATCTAACTCGTTTAGTTTTATGACTTACAAACAACCGTTATGTGAACAAAACTATAATACTCTCTTAGCAACTTTTGTTGCGAGAGTATAAAAAAATACAATTATCAAAATATTTCAATAAAACTTCAAAAAATGTCTTAACAAATCAACAATGAAACGAAACCTGGTAACTCTAAGGATATCCTTGTCCAGGGAAGCTATGCAAATGTGGTAAACAAATTGGTTACAAACCTTATTATCTAAAAAATGAGTATACTACATATTTGTATATGGAATGCCAACGGTGTAAACCAACACAAACTGGAGTTAATTTCTGACTGAAAAAAACATAGATGTTATGATGATATCAGAAACTCATTTAACAAATAAAAACAATTTCTTTATAGCGGGATATAGACTTCATGTTACAAATCATCCAGATGGAAAGGCGCACGGTGGAACAGCAGCATTGGTTAGAAATCGGCTAAACCACCATGCTTTAGAACCACATGCTACAGCGCAGCTACAAGCTACAACAATATCATTGAAAAATCGAGGCTCTGACCTCAATCTGACGGCTATATACTGTCCACCTCGTTTTAAAATTACAGACTGCGAATTTAAAGATTTTTTTGGAACGCTAGGTCCAAGATTTCTAGCAGGTGGTGATTATAATGCAAAACACATGTACTGGGGCTCACGTCTTATTAATCCGAAAGGACGACAGCTGTACTACACTATTATAAATAAGCACAATAACCTTGATATAATATCTCCTGGTAAGCCGACATACTGGCCCAGTGATAGAAACAAAATACCAGACTTAATAGATTTTGCTGTAGTCAAAAATATAGATAGATCGCTAATAACAGCAGATACATGTACAGACTTATCTTCAGATCATTCTCCTGTACTAATAAAGTTATGCGAACAGCCCATGATAGTTGAGCCAAAAGTATCTCTAACATCTTTTAAAACTAACTGGTTGAAATATAGAAAATATATCAGTAGCCACATTAACATAGATTTAAAAATAAATACAGGAAAAGATATTGATAACAGTATAGAAGAATTTAATGATGTAGTAACTAATGCAGCTGTCTTGGCAACACCAAAAAGAAACATTAAGGTTTTTAGAAACGTGACTAATATTGAAATAGAAAAACTTGTGAACGAAAAAAAGGCGAGCTAGACGCGAATGGCAGTTAAGTCGTTCCCCTTCAACTCTGCGTCAACTGAAATCGGCTGCACATAAGTTAAAAAAAGCACTTAAACGCGATGAAGAATACAATACTGAAAATTATATAAAGCACCTGTGTCCAAATTCTAGCAAGAAAAACTCCCTTTGGAAAGCCCAAAAGTATTTTAAGCCTCCAGTAGATTCCAAGATGCCTACAAGACAGTCGAATGGTAATTGGGCGCGCAGTAATGAGGAAAAGGCAAATTGCTTTGCAAATCACCTAGAAAAGGTATTTCAACCCAATGGACCAAAAAACAACTTTAAGTTGCCAACTTTGCCCAATATTGCAAACGAGTCAAGCGTGTCTATTAGGACGTCTACTTATGAAATTATCAAGATCCTAAAAGAGCTAAATCCGAAAAAGTCTTCAGGACACGATAATATTACTCCAAAAATGTTAATTGAGTTGCCAAATATTGCTATATCAGTGCTCTCTTTGCTCTTTAATGCAATTCTTGGTTTCGGGTCATCATGATAGATAAACCGGGAAAAGACCTGACACAACCATCTTCCTACAGACCAATAAGTCTCTTACCATGTCTTTCCAAAATATTCGAAAAAGTTTTACTATCAAAAATGTCTCCTTTCCTCCACGAAAATAATATAATACCAACCCATCAATTCGGGTTTCGTGCTAAACATGGCACAGTAGAGCAAGTGAATAGAATTACAAACGAAATCAGGAAATCATTCGAGCACAGAGAGTACTGTTCAGCTATTTTTCTCGATGTAGCTCAGGCGTTCGATAAGGTCTGGCATGAAGGCCTTTTATGGAAAATCAAAAACGTTTAACCTTACGAATTGTATAAAACATTGGAGTCATATTTAAGAAATAGGAAATTTACGGTTAAAGTAGCAGATTTTATATCAGAAGAACGAGCAATAAGGGCCGGTGTACCTCAGGGCAGTGTATTAGGCCCCACTCTGTACATAATATATACAGCAGACATTCCAATAGCTAATAACGTATTGACATCCACTTTTGCGGATGACACAGCCATAATAAGCCGAAACAAATGCCCCATTAGAGCATCAAGAGTATTAGAGGAGCACTTAACTTGTGTCGAAGAATGGCTAGCCAACTGGCGTATAAAAATTAATGAGCAAAAATGCAAGCATGTTACATTTTATCTAAGGCCAGAAACATGTCGGACAGTTAAAATAAACAATGTATTAGTACCCCAAGCGAATGAAGTAACTTATCTTGGGATTCACCTGGATCGAAGGCTTACGTGGCGGAAACATATAGCGAGTAAAGTAACTTGCATGAAGTTAAGAGCAGCAAATTTAAATTGGCTTCTAAACAAAAATTCTAAACTTAGCCTAGACAACAAAGTCCTGTTATACAATGCAATCATAAAACCGATTTGGATGTATGGTATTCAACTGTGGGGTACGACCTGTGCAACCAACATTGATATAATTCAGAGATTCCAATCTAAAATGCTTAGAACAATAACGGGTTCACCATGGTACATGCGTAATGAAAATATCCATAAGGAACTTGATATTCCTATGGTAAAGAAGGAAATAGAGGACAGCAGAAAGAAATATATTTCTAAACTTCGTGAACATCCAAACCCATTGGCAAACGCCTTGGTACATTCCAATCAAACTCGTTTAAAAAGAAGAGATCTACCTGCCTACTAAAGAGCAACGTTCTGCCAAAAAGCTCAAACACATTCTTGAGCTTACTTAGTTGTAAATAGATTTAAGATTTTAATACTTATTGTTAGGCTTTAAACAAAGCAGATTCAATAAATAAAGAAATATTGAAAAAAAAAAAAAATCAACAATGACAACCTTCAAAATATTTTTGTTATGTTTTTTTTTTATAATTTATGTATGTATGTTGTCAACTCAAACAAAATTCTCTTATTATTATATTTCTAGAAATTTGTCCATATTTGCTTACTTTATAAACCTCCTTGTAGCCAAGTCGGTTCTGCTATTCTCCACTTTTAGCGAAACTAACGAACAACAAATCATATATAGAAAATTATATATGGGAAAAATAAGAGAGCTGTTTTTAGGGGTTTCCCCGCAATTAATCGATCTTTACTCATCTTTTAAACTTTCTTTCCTGGATATTCATGAATATTTCAAGACTAAAATTAGCAGGGACCGTAAATAATGATTATCGCTCCGATTTTTAAGTAAAAAAATCAATCACC
The DNA here is from genome assembly GCF_028554725.1 of Zeugodacus cucurbitae. NCBI lineage: Eukaryota > Metazoa > Arthropoda > Insecta > Diptera > Tephritidae > Zeugodacus > Zeugodacus cucurbitae. Next base: position 28,119,791 of record NC_071669.1, read on the forward strand.
ATGTCCTTTTAGAACATAGCTGAGTTTTATTTTTAGCAAAAAAAAAATAAAAATCATATATAATGATTAATTATGATTTTTACATTTTTTGCTCAAAAATAATGATTATTTATGATTTTTTACAAATTACTCAAAATTAATCATTAACGGCGAAGAGAATCATAAAAATCAATATATAATCATTATTTTCTGATTTTTATAATAAAACTTATAATGATTACGGTCCCTGAAAATTAGCCAAATTGGTTCAGTCGTTTTCGACTAATGAACAGCAATTAATTTATATATATATATATATATAGTACCTAGATAAATGATGAACCGCTCCACCAATTTTGTGTAAACTTCACATAAACCATCTACTAAATAGTCCGAACAAAGCCTAAACATTTGGCATTGCTTTGTAAATCACCTAGAAATATATCATCATCTATACATCTATACTGCTGCTAACGAGTCGACCGTGTCTATTAGCAGTTTCGGATTAAGTATTTTGCCGCCCTAGACCTTGTCTGATTAGCCGCCCTTTTTAAAGGATGAAATTTTATTTCTTTGAGTCGGTTCATATTATTAAGATATAATATTTATTTCATAAAAGTATAATTGTTAAACAATACAAATAAATATTAACAACATAAATAACAGTCAGTTTTCTTAAACTATAATGTATAACTTAATTTCTAAATATCTTCTTTCTGGCTTTCATTTGAGCAAAATCATCAATTATGTCGTTGTAATCAATTTCTTGAACTAGTTGGGCTTCAATTGACAGTAGTGCTAAAGCATTGAGTCTCTCTTGGCCCATACTTGCGCGTAAATACGTTTTGACTCTTTGCAAGGTGGAAAAATATCTTTCTCCTGAACAGTTCGTAGCCGGAATACTCAAAAAAATACGTAGAGCAATGTCTACATTTGGATAAACATCTTGAAGATTTTGAGAATGTAAAAATTGAATATTCCTTGCGCGGAACGAATATCTTTTGTGTTCATTAGAGAATCTTTGAGTTGACAGTGCAAATGAATACATTCATTCGCGAAAGTATTTTCCAAATCATCAGAATACTTAGTAACTAATTCATCTGCGCGAATTTTTAATTCATTGGTATCTATTTCATACAATCATAAGCATTTTTACGTCCTGTCAATTGTACACTTAAAGTATCTAAAATTAGATAGTAAACGTTGGTTCGAAAATTTTCTTCTCCAGATAAAGCCGTTCTTTCATTTTCCCGTGACTCGTCAGCATTAAGTTTTCGGGTTTTTTACGACGGGTGTCATAGTGGTAATAATTTTGAACTCCAGATAGTGCTTTGGCTTTTTTTCATAATCAGAAAATTGTTTATCTCTCATATCTTGGAGAAATAATGCCAAAGAAATATATATTCTTATCACATGTGATAAACCAGCTTGAGAATCCTGAAGCTTCTTACTCGCAGCATTAAAGCGATCCAAAATTGCATTCCAAACTATGACTAGAATTGCTGTTTCTAGATGTTGTAATTTTTGCTGCAGTCCCTTAGCTTCAGCTCGCGTAGTAGGTTTTTCATCTTTGTTTTCACCAATAAAGTTTAGTGCAACAATTATTCCAGGCCACTCTTTTTCTAATGTGTAGCATGCATCATGTCGAGCCGACCAATGAGTTTGAGAAAGGCTTTTAAGTCTTAAACTTGTATGCTGTCTTAAAATTTCCCAACGATGTGTCGAAACGGTAAAAAAATTATATAATTCTTGCAAAGTAGAAAAAAAGTCAACTATATCGGTAACAGATTCAGCTGCACAAGTTCCCACCAAATTTAAAGAGTGACCAGCACAAGGAACATATTCAGCTAATGGATTAGTTGTTTTGATTCGTGCTTGCACTCCTGAATATAAACCTGACATGTTGCTAACCACGACAATTCATTATATTTAAACCATTATCCTCAAGAGATTTTAACAAAGCATCTTCAATATCTTTAGCCTTATTGCCAATATTTGGAATGAATTCCAGAAATCTTTCGACAGTTTTACCATTGTTACGTACATACATATCGGATAATTATCGTGAGTTGATCAACATGAGCAATATCGGGCGTGGAATCCACAATTACACCAAAATACTTAGCAGATTGCACTTCTTTAGAAATTTGTTGGAATACTTTATTTTGAATTAATAATATAATTTCTTCGTAGATTGTCTTAGATAAATACGAAGTATTTCCACGGCCAGGGTGCGCATATAATTTTAAATGTTCCTATAAAAACGGATCAAATTTAGCAAGAAGCTCGACTGAACCTCAAAAATGTCCATTATTGGGATCTCCAATTCGTTCTGAATGTCCTCTAAATGGCAGCCCTCTTATTGCGAGAGATTTAATTATCACAATTACTCGATGCAAAACTTTTTTAAAGTATAAAATTTCTTCATCTAGCTGCTCCATTAAACGTTGATCAACACGGCCTTGAATGACAGCTCGAGCTTTGAACTAATGTTAGTTTTGTGAAAATCAGAATTTTCATGAGCTTCAATGCGCGCTTTTGAGTTTCTCCAATCTCTAAACCCTTCACCAGTAAAAGCGTTTACTTCCCCACTCCTACCAAATAGTAAACATAGAGCATAAAATATGATGCTTTACTTTCTAAATAAATTAACCACTCACGATGTTGAATTTCTCCGTTCTTTAAATTACGTTGGAATAAGCTTTTAGAACAAAACCTCGTTTTATCATTATAAAAATTTCGTGAATTTTTAAAATCCGTTACATTATTTTGTGGTAAACTGTTTATAGTTATAAAATCTCGTGTTTCATCATTTATATTCCATAGAAAAGGATCACCACTCAATTGAAACATATCAGTTGTTGATTGACTTTCTTCCGCATCTTCTGATGAAAGAAAAGTTGACGACGTTTTGTTTGTATTTGTATCTTGCAATAAAGGAGGATTCGATTGTATTTCTTTGGTATCTTGTGCTGAAGTGTCTTCTAATCCCGGCTAAAAACCAAAAAATCTTTTAGGCACGGACATTAATTCATTCATATTTGAAATTAAAATTTTCCCTGATTAGACAGAAATATTAAAAAAAAATTCAATTCTCAATATTTCTATACTTACTTTCTCTAAAAGTTCAATTTATGAGAAATTATTTTTAATCTTTTTTATAGAGTAATATTAAAAAAAAAACTTGCAAGTGTATCAAAATACTTACATACGTCCGATGAACCTGATGCTTGCTGGTCTTCACTTACAAGTTTTTCTGATCTTGTCATAAAATTACATATTTTTGGAATTTTATTCAGTAAAGTTTCTTGTTTTGAATTGTTTCTTATTTTCTTCAAATTGTTTCTATTTTTCAAAAAAATGGCTATAAAATGAATATATTCATTTATTTATTCTATAGAAATCATTTTAAAGAATAAAAATATTTTTATATACTGTTTGTATGATGAGTTTGTAAGATGAATTTTAAATGAATACTTAGATCAATTCATATATGAAACACCGGAAGCAATTTTAGAAACGGCTCACTTGTAAGATTAACTTTACTAAAGATACAACAAGTCAACAGAGCTCTGAAAATTCGTCAGAAAATTGTTTATATTATTTATATTATATAATATAATACACAATTTGACCCACATATTCGTCATATATATTGTATAAAATCCATTGAAAGTTGGAAACCATAATATTAGGTTAGCAGCACCGAGGTCCTCGTGTTCGATATATGGGGCCATAAAAACTTATGGTCCGATTTCGGCGATTTTTAGAATAGGGCTGCCCTACTATAAACATAGTATTTGTGCAAAGTTCTGGACCGATATCTTCACTAGTGCTTACTTTATATATTGTAAAGTAAACGATTCAGATCGTCTTCAAAGTTCTGGTATATAAAAAGTAGGCGTGGTTGTGAAGCGATTTGGCCTATTTTCACAACATATCATTGGGATATGTAGTTCCTGAGATATGGTTTTTGAACCATAAGTGGGCGACGCCACGCCCATTTTCCATTTTGTAAAAAAATCTGAGTGCAACTTCCATCTGACATTTCTTATGTAAAATTTAGTGTTTCTGACGTTTTTCGTTAGTGAGTTAACCCACTTTTAGTAATTTTCAACCTAACCTTTGTATGGGAGGTGGGCGTGGTTTTTATCCGATTTCTTTCATTTGTGGACTGTATTAAGAAAAACGACTGCAGAAAGTTTGGTTTATGTAGCTCTATTGGTTTGCGAGATATGTACAAAAAACCTATTTGGGGGCGGGACCACACCCACTTCCCCAAAAAAATTACACCCAAATATTCCCCTTCATAATGAGATCCTTCATACCAAATTTTATATTGATAGCTTTATTAATTTTGTGGGCGTGGCAGAGGTCCGATTTCGCTCATTTTCGAAAGCAACGTTCCTATGTGTGGTTGGGGTTGAACCGTTTAGCCGGTTATAGCTGAATCGATGAGAGCGCACCACTCGTATCTTTCCTTCGCAGTTCGGCGCCAGTTGGAGATCCCAAGCGTAACCAGGTCGCTCTCCACCTGGTCCCTCCAACGGAGTGGAGGCCTTCCCCTTCCTCGGCTTCCTCCGGCGGGTACTGCATCGAACACTTTCAGAGCTGGAGTGTTTTCGACCATTCGGACAACATGACCTAGCCAGCGTAACCGCTGTCTTTTTATTCGCTGAACTATGTCAATGTCGTCGTATAGCTCGTACAGCTCATCGTTCCATCGTCTGCGGTATTCGCCGTTGCCAATGTTCTGAGGACCATAAATCTTGCGTAAAATTTTCCTCTTGAAAACTCCTAGTGTCGTCTCATCTGATGTTGACATCGTCCAAGCTTCTGCACCATAAAGCAGGACGGGAATGATAAGCGACTTGTAGAGTTTGATTTTGGTTCGCCGAGAGAGGACTTTACTTTTCATTTGCCTACTCAGTCCAAAGCAGCACCTATTGGCAAAAATGATTCTGCGCTGGATTTCGAGGGTGACATTGTTGGTGTTGTTGATATTGGTTCCCAGGTATACGAAATTATCTACGACTTCGAAGTTATGACTGCCAACAGTGACGTGAGAGCCAAGACGCGAACGCGCCGATGATATCAATATCATTGGCGTACGCCAGCAGCTGTACACCCTTATAGAAGATTGTACCTTCTCTATTTAGTTCTGCAGCATCAAGTTAAAGAAGTCGCACTATAGTGAGTCACCTTGTCTGAAACCTCGTTTGGTATCGAACGGCTCGGAGAGGTCCTTCCCAATCATGACGGAGCTTTTGGTGTTGCTCAGCGGATCTCCCTTTTTATGGATTGAGCACACTGAGATTCCAATCGTCAGGCATGCTTTCTTCCGACCATATTTTGCAAAGAAGCTGATGCATGCACCTTATCAGTTTTTCGTCGCCGTATTTGAATAGCTCGGGCGGTAATCTATCGGCTTTGTTGTTCTTTAAGCGGTTAATTGCTATTCGAATTTCTTCATAGTCGGGTAATGGAACATCTGTTCCATCGTCATCGATTGGGGAATCGGATTCGTTATCTCCTGGTGTTGTACTTTCACTGCCATTCAGCAGGTCGGAGAAGTGTTTTCTCCATAATCCCAGTATGCCTTGGACATCGGTTACTAGATTACTACCTTGGTCTCTACATGAGGATGTTCCGGTCTTGAAACCTTCAATAAGTCGCTTCATTAAGAGCAGGAGTGCAAGTCGAGTAGAGTATTTCGGGGCTGTCTGTTGCGTTTGCAGCTTTTCGACGTCGAACCTTCCTTGTGTTTGTTGACGGGCGTTCTTTGCGGCACAGAGGCGGGTGCGTATCTTCGTTGCAACCAGATAATGGTCCGAGTCTATATTTGGTCCTCGGAGCGTACGCACGTCTAAAACACAAGAGACATGTCTTCCGTCTATCACAACATGATCGATTTGGTTACGCGTGTTTCGATCAGGAGACAGCCAAGTAGCTTGGTGTATTTTCTTATGCTGGAATCTGGTACTACAGACGACCATATTTCGGGCCCTAGCGAAGTCGATCAGCCTCCGGCCATTTGGCGTTGTTTCGTCATTGAGGCTGAATTGTTTAAAAAATTGTCTTTAATACTGAGGCGCACTTGTTGCCATATTAATTCCATAATACAGAAGTAAGGAAAAGCTAAGTTCGGGTGCAACCGAACATTTTATACTATCGCAATTTATTGCTATAGCTTTAATAAGATATCACACAATTTGACCCATATATGCGGCATAAACTCCATTAGAATAACGAAAATCATCATACAAGGTTTACGAGGGCTCAGATAATTCCCGAACCAATTTTCACCACCAACATACATTATATCCAATATTATATGCTCACATAATTTCGCTCAGATATTTCACATAGTAACCGATATATGCGGAGTAAAGCCCACTGTATTTTTGAAAAACCTATAATTAGGTATATGGCAGGGGAAGTTATGACCCGATTTTAGTAATTTTTGGAACAAAGACATACTTTTAGAAGAAAAAGGTCCTCTGAATTACATTAAAATATCTGAGGAATTACCGATATTTTCGGTGAAAAATTACTTTATCTACTGGGTTCCTCGTGTTCAATATCCGGGGCCTTGAAAATATTATATACCGAATTTTATATAAATTGTAAATCTAAATATTTTTAAAGCGGATTGAATAGTACACAAATTTGTTACCGTTAGATTTACCCGAAAACGGGAAGAAAAACAAGTAAAGAAGGGATAAGTTCGATTGTGACCGAACACTTTATACTCTCGCAATTTATTTATTTAATTTTATTAATATAACACACAATTCGGCATATATATGGTAAAAAGTCAATTGAAAGTTTATTTTTGGCACGGATACATATTATTAGAAGATTATTATTACCTACAAATTTCTTCAGAATATCTGAGAGACATACATATGTGTATTTTCGGTAAAAAAAATTAGAAGTACTGAAGTCCTCATGTTCGATATATGGGGCCTTGAAAGACTATGGTCCGATTTCGACGATTTTTATAAAAAGGGTGCGACACCATAAATGCAGTATTTATGCAAACTTCATATCCGATATCTTCACTAGAACTTACTGTATATATTGTAAAGTACAATTCAGAACGACTTCAATGTTCTGGTATATAGGAAGTGGGTGTGGTTGTGAAGCGATTTGGCCTAATTTCACGACATATCATCAGAATGCAAGGAAAATAGTACAACCCAAATTTAACTGAAATTGGTCGAGTAGTTTCTTAGGTATGGTTTTTAACCCATACGTGGGTGGAGGCACGCCTATTCAAAATGTTGTATACCAATTTGAATGCAGCCCTTCTCTACCATTTTTATAATGATGGTGTTCTTCCTTACTTAATTAAACCATTTTTAGTAGTTTTCAACATAACATTTGTATGGAAGGTAGGCGGGGTTATTATCCGATTTCCCCCATTTTTGGATTGCATAAGAGAGTTTAAGAAAACGACTACTGAGAGTTTGGTTGATATAGCTCTAGTAGTTTACGAGATAAGTACAAAAAACTTAGTAGGGGTCGGGGTCACGCCCATTTCTCCCAAAAAATTACATCCAAATATGCCTTTTCATAGTGCGATCCTTTGTACCAAATTTTACTTTTATAGCTTTAACTAAGCCATACATTATGACTGTTTATGAGTTAATAGTATCGTTGAACATTGTATGAAAAACTGGGGTTACGGTTTGTTTTATAGCGATTTCTTTTCTCGCTGAAAACACTGCCTTTTTATTTTTTATATTTCAATATAGAATACATGCTGCATTACCTCTTTCAATGTGTTCCATTTTTTACATGATAAAAGAACAAAAAATGTCTTCCTGTCAAATCTCTCTCACAACTAGAAAACACGAGTACAGGAAAACGCTATTAGTTGTATTTTCAGACCATGAATGTTGAAAAGAGATTTATGCATAAACTTTTTTTTGCTCTCTATACATAAATTTTTTAATCTTTAACCTTTTACTATTTTATCTTTTGAGCGTTCATATGTATGTGTGTATGTATTTATGCTTAATTATAATAATATCCCTTTTAATATAAATCATAATTTTATCTAACAGTTACTTGACATTGGACTACTAAAATAATACTGTAAAAAATTCCACGTATCTTTTTTTCGATTTTTCATATCACAAGTCTGCGTTCACCAAGTCATTGTATTAAGCGATAATAGGATTTCGAATAGAAAAATATTAGGTTACGATTGCAGTAATCGGATGTATGGACACAACGTATTTGCATAGGTTTCTGCATAATTTCCGATTTGGAAGTCAGCACAAAAGTTCAATATTTTCGCATTCCTGTGAAAAGACAGTTAATGGACAAATGTACTATACATACAATAAGAAGGTGCGAATGGAGCTTGTTGATTGCTTCTTATTACGCTCAACTACGCCGCACCACATGCTGATGTTATGCAGGTATCCGCGGTTTTGAAAATAATCGGAACGTTGGAATGGCATCGTAGAAGGATGCCTGCAGACATCGTTAAGTCATTCCAGTACAATCGATTCCCAACCGAGACACATAGCTCAAGTACAAAGTTACTGACAACGCATGCTGTGGCTCAAAGCGAACGAAGTTGCAAATGCGAACATGGCCACTGCTGTGCCGGCAATGCAGTTAGGCGACGGTGGAAGTGAAGATGAAAGAATAATGAGGGTGGCAGTGCTGTACAAAAGGGAACGAGAAATATGAACAAGATACTCGTAGGCCAACGAAATCAAAATTGCGAACAGAAAAAGTGGTTATCGCCTGACAAAAAGAGGTTAGTACTTGCTGCCTGATCGTTTAACAAGCTGCGCATTCACGCCAAGAAGCCGCGACACAGCAGAAACACCGTGTTGGCGTTATATGAGCAGTAATACTCGTTTGGGTACAAGTAACATACTATAACTATGCAGCGTGTAGATGTGTACAGTTTGTGGACACCCGTAAATCATATATTAAGGAAGACAAAGGGGCCAACAGTCTGCCAGCCTGTTGGAATAGCACCCGGCAAACACGACGAGTGTACATCTCGAAGAAGACAATAGTGGTGAATTGCTGCCAGAAGGCAATGAAAGGCTTATGTACCTTTACTAGCAAGTAGGTATACAAACAACCGTACACATTTGAATGTGTGATTGAGCTATGGTAACAAGCGAAAAAGCGGTGAAGAAGGCGAAATGTGTGAATTGTAAAAAACGTGACACGCTCATATCGCTTGCCTCACATCTCGAAATATTATAATAAATATAATGCAGAAGGTGCTGAACAATTTCATCACGATGGTTTACAATGGTATTGCGGCGCAATCGTAAGTTGCGAAGTCGGCGAACTGCCAAAGCATGGAGTTGCTGTGAATCAAGGCGTCTGCTTTGGTGCGATATGTATGAATACATGCGGCAACACTGCGCTTGACGTATTGCCCAATTCGATCGCACAATGTATAACTTTGTTAATTTTGTTGCTCTGACCTTTTCGCTTCCAGCTTCAGCACCATCACAATTTCCGACGATTGTGTTTTCTTTGTGGCATTTTGCAAATATCATCAGCGTGATGTAGTTTTTTAAGTTGACTATATTCCATCATGGCCTGCAGATAAACAAAGCAGCAAAAGAGCAAACGGTTGAATGAAACAGTTAAAAATGTTCGGTTCGGTTGTAGCCATCGATGTCGAGGTTTGTAGGCGCACGTGTTTACGTACATACATACATACGTACGTCCACTTTATGTGCATAATAAATATACGAGAAAATACTATATATGAACCTACGAAAATGATGATGCATATGTATGACCTCGCAACGTACTGTATTTTACTACTTCTATCTGAAATTTGGCTCTCCCACACTTTTATATTAAATCTAATCGACATTAAATATTAAATTTTAAATAATAAATAAAATAAATGAATTAGTAATTTTAACGTAACGCTGGCATATATAATAGTAATATGCGTTAAAATAATTTTCATCACATATGTAAACAAATAAGCATTTCCATATGCATAAATAGCTGTATGTAGGTACATAAGACATATAATACTACAGTGGAACTTCTCTAACTCGAATCACCATAATCCACAAAAAAACTTCGAGTTATAGAATTTTCATTAAAACATATAAATTTTCAAAAAGCTGTAAAATATAGATTTATACACTGTTTTATTTATTGACTTCCCATAAAGTTTTATGTACATACATGCATTAAAATATGTATTCTGTAATTTTGTTTGTTGCACTTTGCTATTGTATGGCTCTCGACGTCTATATCCATGCCTTTGTTAGATGATTTATGCTTGATTATCCATATGTGTAATATTACATTTTTCATTTTCCTCCTTACAATATAGAGGCACTCTTTTAAAATTCTGCCTCGATAGTAAAATTTTAAATTTTGACCAAAAATTCGAGTAAGGGAAGGAAATTTGTATGAAATATGGCTTCTAAACGCTATTGCCAATTCAAGTGTTCGAGTTATGGAGATCTTCGAGTTATAAGAAGTTCGAGTAATGGAAGTTCCACTGTATATACAAAATATTCTTATTCATATACAAATGTATGGGTATAAGATAGTCGTGCAATACGCCAGAAGACAAACGTGTCTCCCAAAAACGTCAAGTAAAATTTTCATCAAAGTGTCTTGAGCTCTTAACATCTAATACGTCGGTTAATTCTTTCATTGTCGTCTTTTAATTAATAGTATATGGGGGCTGAGGTAATTCCTGAACCGATTTCATCAAGACTATACGTTCACTTAATTTTGCTAAGATATCTCACATATTAACCAATATATATAATATATGCGGAATAAAGCCCACCGTATTTTTAAAAAACCTATAATTAGGTATATGGGAGCTAACAGATGTTATGACCCGATTTTAATAATTTTTGGAACAGAGACACACTATTAGAAGAAAACAATATCCTCTGGATTAAATTAAATTATCTGAGAGAATTACCCATATTTATACTCTCGCAACAAAAGTTGCTGAAGAGAGTATTATAGTTTTGTTCACATAACGGTTGTTTGTAACACCTAAAACTAAAAGAGTTAGATATAGAGTCATATATACCAAAGTGATCAGGGTGACGAGTAGATTTGAAATCCGGATGTCTGTCCGCCTGTCCGTCTGTGCAAGATGTAACTTCAGTAAACATTAAGATATCTTGACAAAACTTGGCACAAATATTCCTTGGCACCATAAGAAGATCAAGTTCGAATGGGCAGAATCGGACCATTGCCACGCCCACAAAATGGCGAAAACCAAAAACACATAAAGTGTCATAACTAAGCCATAAATGAAGATATAAAAATTTGGAATAAAGGATTGCACTAGGAGGGGGCATATTTGGATGTAATTTTTTTGGGGAAGTGGGCGTGGCCCCGCCCACAAATCGGTTATTTGTATTTAACTCGCAAACTAATAAAGCTATATAAACCAAACTTTCTGCAGTCGGTTTTCTTACATACCCCACCACACATCATGAAAATAGTTGAAATCGGATAATAACCACGTCCACCTCCCATACAAAGGTTAAGTTGAAAATTACTAAAAGTGGGTTAACTAACTAACGAAAAACGTCAGAAACACTAAATTTTGCAGAAGAAATAGCAGAAGAGAGCTGTACTCAGATTTTTTTACAAAATGGAAAATGAGCGTGGCATCGCCCACTTATGGGTCAAAAACCATATCTCTACTACTCGACCGATTCGAATGAAATTCGGTATATAATATTTTCTTGACACCCTGATAACACGGACAAAAAATGGGCGAAATCGGTTCACAACCACTACTACTTTCCTTATAACTCAATTTTGAAATCCATCTTATTCCTTCACTTTATAATGTAAACATAAGGAACCAATGAAGATTGCGGAATAAAACTTTACACAATTAGTACATATCATCTCTGGCTTCACTTGTGAAAAAATTGTCGAAAACGGACCATAACTTTTCAAGGCCCCAGATATCGAACATGTTGAACTCAGCGCCTAAGGATACATTTTTTATCCGTGTTATCAGTCATGATTAGGGATGGCAACGATTAATCATTTGATTAAATTAATCGATTATTTTCATTCAATTTACGATTTAATTGCATCGAAACACCTTTTCTAATTACTCGACTATTACTCGAGTAATTGCAAAATAATCGCAAACAGCATTTTGAAATTTAATACATTTTATATTCATCTAAGTTAGCTACAAGGGTCGAAATTGCAAACGGCGTAAACATAGTTAAATTCTAATATATCAACGTAGTTTAATATCAACAAATGAATGTCTGGTAACACTGCATTTACAGTTAAGTCAAACGCATTTTACGTTCAGTTGTTTGAAGAGCAATGGCGCCAGTTAAAAGCGAAGTGTGGACATTTTTTTAATAAAATAAGCAATAACTACATTAAATGTCAACTTTGCTGCAAAAATTTTAAATTTTCTAATAACACTTCAAATATGTTGCAGCATTTAAAATTAAAGCATGCAACTGTAGCCTGCAAATTGGTGGTAAGTCGGAGCAATCGGTATTACATTTTGAATTTCTTCTACTTATATATAAATATATGTGTACAAATTAGACTCTGCAATCTTGGAGTAAAGACAATGTTTCCCTAAGTGATGATGACACTGACACCATTTTGTGCACAACGGGACAACGATTTTACATCTCCACAAGATGAATTGAGCTTTTATTTGAATTGTCAGGTATTAGAACTAAGTCGAAACACTATTTATGCTTGGGAAGAAATGAAAACCGTTTACCCAAACTGTACGGACTTTCAAAAAAGTATTGTCATCTACTTGGTACCTCAGTACCAGCTGAGCGGCTTTTCTCAAAAGCGGGTGCAACTGCGACCGAAAAACGCAATCGTTTGACAACAAAAAGTTTATCAAAATTGCTTTTTCTTCAAACTTGGTTGAACAGACTTCTAAATTTTCTGAATATATTCAATGAATATATTTTCCTTTATGCTAAAACAAATGAATTTTTAATATGATGTTTTAATTTTATTTCCGTTTTTGTTTTTATGTATATACCAACACAATTTGAATGTCTGAAATAAGAATGTAGTCTCCAATGTTTTATTGGTTTTATTTTTACGCAAAGTTGCAAACATTGGAATTAATCGATTAATCGATTTTTTTACATTAATTGCAGTTAATTGCAATTATTTTTTTATATCTTGCAATTAATCATTTGATTATTTAATCGATTAAAAAAAAATTTTGCCATCCCTAGTCATGATATGTCAAGAAAATATTATATACCGAATTTCATTGAAATCTGTCGTGTAGTTCCTGAGATATGGTTTTTGACCCATAAGTGGGCGATGCCGCGCCCATTTTTCATTTTGTAAAAAAAAATTAGTTTTTCTAACGTTTTTCGTTAGTGAGTTAACACACTTTTAGTAATTTTCAACCTAAACCCAACGTAAGAGAACCGACTGCAGAAAGTTTGGTTTATAGAAAGTTTACTTTTATAACTTTATTAATGGCTTAGTTATGACACTTTTTTGTTTTCGGTTTTCGGTAGGCGTCCGATTTTGCCCATTTTCGAAAGCAACCCTCTCACGGTCCCAAGTAACATATGTACCAAGTTTAGTTAAGATATCTTATTTTTTACGGACGGACAGACAGACATTCGGATTTTGATTCGTCTCGTCACCCTGATCATTTTGATATATTACCCTATATCTAACTCGTTTAGTTTTATGAGATAAAAACAACCGTTATGTGAACAAAACTATAAAACTCTCTTAGCAACTTTTGTTGCGAGAGTATAAAAAGAGTATAATTTGGAGAATCTTAAAACTGCATTAACAAAAATTCGAAGTACTTCTGATGTGAAGATTATTATTTTTCCTGTTATTATACCTACAGATATTAATAAGGAATTAAGCGATATGGACGGGCCTAGTTCGAAGGTTCGAAAAGTTATTAACAAATGGTAATAATCTGTGTTAAAAAATGTGAATACTGAAAAATATGTTTTTTTTAATAAATTGTTTGGAACTAATAATAAATATATCTAAGGTTTTAAAACATGTTTCTAACGCTACCTTTAACACGTAATGAGTATGTCAAAGCTTCAAAAACATTTCCAGTTTCTACTCTGGAATAGTTTATACCCTGCCTCCAACTGACATAAAGTTTGAACCTGTACTGAAATATGCAACATATTGGTATGAGATAGCAAATTTTTTAGTTAAGCCCTAATTATTATAAGTATACAGAAATTGTTCTAATACGTTTTTTTGCATCGATTTATAACTTTATATAAATAAAAAAAAGCATGTGGTCTGTATACAAATTATATATGTATATATCGTACATAATGTTTCATACATAATTTTCTTTAGTGAGGATTTCCCTTTAGCTTCGTCAGAATAAAAAGAAGAGAATAGATCGACTCACATATTGTGCATGGCCAATATACTTTGTAGTTAGTACGAGCAATTAGTTACTTGTGAATACTTTGAATTCTGTCAATTTCATGCTAAAGTATGTATGTATATAGTATGGTTTAGCGGCATATCGCGCGCCAACTGCTTGAGGAATCTTAAAATTTTAGCTGTTGTGCAGTCGATGTATTTTATGCACACGCACCAAAACCTCAAGAGGAAAAATTCAAAAAATTCCCATAGCGGAATTTAATGCAACCGGTTCAAGTATAATTTTGATTTTTTGTCACGTCCCTCAACATATGGAAATATTATTTGTAAATACTTTTATGTTCGGTACGTGACCAACCACACACCACACGCTAGATTTGGACAGCGGGCGTTAGTATTGCTGAAGGCTATATGACCCTTTTAATGACGAGAACGTTTTACTGGCTCAATGAAATTCAACGAACCGTCAATGTTGCCCACTTTATTAACTATAGGTGGGAGGTGGTATGGTCGCTGGTGCCGATGACTGCAACGAGGAACAATACGGAATCTGATGCACAAAGAAAGGGTATTTTTTAAATATTTAATACGAGAATTCCGTGAATTTTAAGCTTGAACTGTGACATTTACCAAACGTTTGGTTCCTAAATAAATAAATACTGGTAGGTAATGCAAACTCTTCACAAGGTATGTATATTGAAATGTTTACCGTTTAATCGAGCATTGCATTGAGTGGTGCTAGTGATCTTTAAATATTCATATCATGAAGAGTTATTTACAATCGATTTAAAGTCATAAAATAAATTCGTAATGTTTTCCGTTATAGCTTTTGATGTCAAGTGTTTTTCCTATACGTAATTCCATCAACCTAATGGAATTCAGCAAATATAAGTAAAAGTTTAAGATGTTTTGGAATTATTTGGCATTCACACAATTTTTATAATTCCATAAATTCTCAGAATTATCAGAACCATGATAGAAACAAAAAATCGGTTACTGCAGTAAAACCTCAAACCCGACAAAAGACGAACACAAAAACTTCGAAAATAACGGAAAATATCATACGAATATGGAAAACATTTCCGTAGTTGAAAAATTCGTGTTCGAACTCTTTAATGCCAAATGGTTCTTAATATAATTGCAGTGGTCACAAACAAATTTATTTGGTGACATAAAGATTATTGTAAGCCATGAAACTTCGGAAAGCGCATTCTTCAGCAAACATTGTCAAATGATTTTCTAGTGCGTTTCCTACAAGCATATTTTCTTCACAAAATATATCTGTAGGGCGTTATACAGTATATTTTTCTTCTTTAGGTGGTCTCATTTGCTGTTATATTTATATAAGCAGCAACGCTTTACGCCCGAGGAATAAAATGTTCAACCAACACGAAAGTGTATTCATTGTTCTAGCATTTCCGCCCTTTCTCATATAAATATATCCTCTTTCTCCACTAAAAAGTTTCCAAGTTTTCTATTGTTATTATGTTTATTTAAGTGCGCACGTTCATCTGTAGCTGCGTTGAATTAGCAAACAAATAGCAATCGAATCCAACAAACTAACGAAATCCGGAAGAGATTCTGATTCTGAACCCGACGCAAAAGCAGCTGGAAGCTTAAATAAACATCCAATAAAACTACTAAGCTATATGCATACTTATATACGTTCATGCATATATGAAGTACGCTTCAATAATGATATTGATTTTAATCAACCATGAATCTTTTCGTCCTCACTCTGCTGACATTTGCCTTCATTGGTGTATTGTACGAGTACATCTGTACGTCTATGTATTTATATTCCCTATAGGAAATGAGAGTGTTGTGTTGGAGCAATCTTTTGAAACATCTTTAATTTTTAACCGAAACTCCAATAGACAAACACTGAAAGCTTAAAAAGTAATGTTCGCCAGCGACACAAGTTCTTGTTGGATAAGTAAGGAAGGGCTAAATTTATTGGTGATTGAACATTTTATATTTTCGCATTTCATAAGGCTCTCTTATACACGACATGTTGCGAGAATACTAAAATGAAACTTACTGAAGTTATGGAACATCTTTGCAAAAATTATTTTCCAAGACAAGCAGATTATTTTAAAATAATAGTAAAATATGTTTTATAAAAAAAATTGTTTATTGTTAAGAGATAAAAAAAATTCAAAAAATATATGACAATAACCGTAACCGATATACATATTTATCTGCCCAACTCACTTCAGCAACATTGTTCTCACTAATTTTTGAGATCGAATTCTTTTTTCTATGCATCTATCCCCAACCTGTACCATTTTATTTATGCCTTTGTGCAGAGTTTTCACTTATGGCACAAAATTTTGGCTCACAATATTCGTTGGGGCTAACTGTTAACAATTTCGCATTTGCCAAGTTTTAAGCGAAAGTCATTTTCTGTTCCATTTATTTTTCTTTCTGCGTGGTGTTTAACAGAAATCGCCAAAGTTGGACATATAACTTTGTTTTGATTTATTGCTTCTAAGCAAAATACTTTCTTGGGTGCTTGTAAGTGTATTTGTATTTTAATAAGCTGAAGAAATTTAAACCAATTTAGATGTTTACACATTTTTGTATGATTACACTAAAAAATATTGATTAGTTAAAACCTGTTCTTACTTAAACAAAGATTATTAGGGTAAAAAACATCTTTTGTTGTCTAAATATTGCCTGAACAATTGCAAAGTATACAGGTTGCGCGCCCCTCTCTATAAACACTCTAATATGGTGTTTACCAACTACTACTCGTAAACAATTTATAATTGTAGTTTGACATCTATAAATACACCCATGTACGAGCCAATGTACCTAATTCAAAGTGTACAAAAAGGTTTTATTGTGAACCAAGAATGGATCACATTTAACAACTGGGCAATTTATATACTCGTATATCTACTTGTAAATATGTTCATACATACATTGGTTATAGATTCATATGATAGAAATGTGCATATGTGTGTAATGAAATGAGCACACACGGGATTATTACGGTCCTTCATATGTAAATGAGAGATAAACATCCATAGTCAACCGTACGTAATTTTTGTCAAATATTGTGCATATTTATATACAGTGTTGGCAAAAATAATAGAAACACTTTCGTTGCTCATTTCTATTTTTTTTTTTTTTTTTTTTGTTTACACAAGTGCTATATTGATTTTAGGCCAGGTTCTTCACATTAATCTTTGGTAATGGGGCCATTTTGAGGCATGTTTGAGGTAATTATTCTGCATGAAGTCCTTTTCTTTCTCAGAGTATGGTAGCATCTCCAACTGGATGTTAACGTATTTTTGGAGACCTCTGTTCTTTTTTTTCCTGCTGGACACTGATGCCTACAATGCATTCACGATAAAAAAAGACAAACGACGGAATGGTGCTCGCTTCCTGTACCGTTGCTTCCTTATTTCCCTTATTGTTACTTACTTGAAAATACATAATTTAAACCTCTATTTACGAATTTAACTGAAAATCAGTAAAATATTCATTGAATTGTAGCTTGTTTCTATTTATGTAAATATATTTCACTTGAACACTCATAAGAACGCCGAATACAGTAAACAGAAAAAGCGAAATCGATTATAAAAGGAGAGCAATAATAATTTTCGTACATAATTAACAAATTAGTTTCAAATGCAGGAATAGATGTTGTTTCTATTATTACTGCCACCACTGTATAAAACCATTGTGTAAATACATATATGCGTGAACATATGTAAATAGTATGTACGCAAATTTTATGGGAATACTCGCTAGGAAATATTATAGAAACAGCATTGCGATGCCACTGGTAATCTCCACGCTTTATGGCTGAGGTCTGTATTTGGTTTCCTTGTTGCTTTTGGATGCCACAAATATGCATGCTGCGCGTCTGTGCGTATGTTTTATGCCAAAAGCGCCTCAATCGGTTGTGCCGGTAATTTATGCTTAAGTTAAAGTCCTTGAATAAATACATGGAAAATCCTTTGAAATTGAAATTGAATATGCCTTTTGTGGTCGTAGTACGGTTAAGAACGAGACTATGCAAAGTAAAGACATGCGGTGTAAAGTAAAATGCTGTATTACGGTGAATGATGAAGTGAAGCGCCATGTATCGTCCAAAGAAAGGGGTTGGGCCTACACCGACGTGTGGTAAATGAAATTGCCATTCAAAAGCACTTTGGGAAAATTAAATTAATACTCATACATGAGAATGAAGAAGCTTTTACGGATTTCATTTCATTTATTTAGTATAAATATTCAATTTAATTCAATTCAGAATCCCTTTTACTATATACGAGTACCTCATAGTCACATATCATATGTATTGGATGCACATTCCATACTTCAATATTAGTACACAAGTACGTACGTATGAATACGTACAACTGCAATAATATAACATGTGTTTATCGATAATTTCAATGATGAGCATGTTTGCACGTATGCACCGATATGCTTGTGATATTTCATATTTACATATTTTAATTAATATCCATTGTAATATTTAAATACTGGTTATACAAGGTTAATCTGTTCATCGTCAAGAGCCAAGAGAAGTTTTGGAAATCAATTAGCAGAATGAAGTCATTAAAAAGGAAATTGGCACCACAACAGTTAGAAATTTTAACACAAGAAATTTATGATGAAACTCACGTGAAATTGCTGAATAAATACAAATATTGGTTGCATATTGGTATAGCGAAAATCATATTAAGTAAAAAATATGTACTTCATAACTGGAATATGTACGAAAACTGCAATACAGGATCTTAAGTTTGTGCAGTAGAATCGCTATTGTCCGAACATCGATTATCCGATTATCAGAACGGCAACGAGAGAGAAGAGAATGATGTACCATCTCACACAGAAGATCTGGCGAAAACAAAGTCCAAACAAATAGAAGAAAATCCATATATCTATGAATGTAGGTATTCTGACTTGATAAAATGCAAAGATTTTTCTGTCAGTTAAATCTCGACGAGGCAATTCATCAGATACCAATGCGTAAATAATATTAATATTTGCACTGTACCGATTTTTTCCTCTCAATTAAATGCATACTAAAATCAGAGTTCTGAATGATGCCTTTTACTACTTTTAAGCTGTGCTTGCAAATAAATTTACAAAAATAAAATAAAACAAAATCGCATACCTAATTATATTTTCCATTACATTCGGATTCTGTGAGCCTTTTCAAAACACATAAAATAACAAAATGAATAGCGTCTATATTGTAATAAAAGCCGGTTTAGACTAAACCTACTAAACATTTATCATTGATCCACTTATCACTTCGTTATGCTGAAAGTCCATTTCACAAAAATTATGCCTTAATAACAATTGAAATTGTTTTTAGATATGAAGAAAGAATACATTAATATATGTACGTTTGTATGTGTCTATAAATGAGATTAACTATCTATATTTGCATATATACATGTATGCATATTGAAATAATAATGAATTGTGCTTTACATGCCAGACTAGCCACAATTATGCCATCCATAGACAACTTGTATTAGCAAAACTTATAGCAAAAGCAAATACTGAGTACAGGAGAGTGCACTGCCAAAATTTTTGTTAGTTTAATTAAATAATTTTATGAAAAAATATGTACTAGTAAATCCAATTATTTTTCATGTAATTTACATCTACAAATTTGAAGACAGAACTCCCCGATCTTTTAGAGATATTATGAAATTCATATATAATCATATCATATTAAAGGTGACGTAACGTTAATCGATAAAAACTAAATTACTTCGAATTGCTACCACACACATCGTATTCTTCGGCGACTTTTTCCTGTCCTCATATATGCATGTATGTATTAAGAAATTTGTCGCTGGAAAATAATAGAACGATTAAGAGATTTTCAAGTCTGAAGCCTGTTTTGATAAGGTCGGTATCTGCATCGATGGCAACTGTAATATTTAAAAACTTACTCGAACTTTGATAAAAAAAATTTATATTTTTTAAACGATGCGAAAATGTTGGCCCACCTGCTGTGAATCTCATTACAACAACCTAAAAATGGTTACACATTTGGGAACCAGTGATAATTCGTCACAATTCATGCAACACACTTCGCATTTCATTTTCCGAAGTATTCTTTCACTCGATACAATTTTTACTGAGCTTTTGTTGTTTGACAGAATGCTGCATTTACCACACATGTGTATAGCATATGCATATAAAGGGATTTTCAATAAGAGCGCAACAAATTTTTTTTTAAATAAAACAAAAACGGAATTCAATGAGATCATTATTCCTGTGAAAGTACACTGTATGCCATTATGTATGGAACTCGATTTCTTTTGCATGGCCATCAGGGGCACGTTTACAGAAGCCCAGACGCTAAACCCAGTTTTCGTGAGATAACACGTTCACCAAACTTGGTTTTCAATAAATCGATTTTGGCATTCGTTGTATGGCTTGTGGCGGCGTCCTGTTGGAACCACATATTGTCCAAGCTCATATCATCAGACAGTACGATTATGACGACCCTAAATTGGACGTAGCACTCTTAAGGTCGAGGCCACTGACTCAGAATTTCGGTAGTAAATTGTAATAATTTCGACACGTTGTTGGATCGTATATCTTTCAATAATGAAATGGCAAATATTACTGAAGATAAATGTCAAAAGAACGAGAAAAAATATGACATAGTTTGCTGTCCCTATCGTTCTACTTTTGTAGCGTCCCTATTGTGACAGCCGGCACGACACTGTCAATGTTACATTTTACTCAGAAGATAAAGTATTAGCTGTACACACCTAAATTTTGCCCAGCGCCTCCAAGTGCACCAACGGCTTACTTATGTACATATGTATGTATGTATGTATTCAGTAACAATTGCTAAACATGAGTTAAAATGGAAGCGTGAAAGCAGCAGGCTAGTTAGTTTTTGATACAAAGTAATGTAGGGTTAGTTGAAATTGTTTTTATAAAAAAAATATTTTTTTTCACTTTTTTAATATACATACACAAACGTCTTAAGAAATTCATACATATTTACGAAGCTGTCAGATCTAAGGAATTATAATTTGGGAATGTATTATATGAAATAGGCATTTAAGGTTTTTGAAGTAGCTAAATCGGTCCCGCAAAACTAATACGGCTGTGTAAGTTGACGTTGAGCAACACCAAAATCTCCGTCATGATTGGGAAAGACCTCTCCGAGCCGTTCGATACCAAACGAGGTTTCAGACAAGGTGACTCACTATCGTGCGACTTCTTTAACTTGATGTTGGAAAAAATAATACGAGTTGCAGAGCTAAATAGAGAAGGTACAATCTTCTACAAGAGTGTACAGCTGCTGGCGTACGCCGATGATATTGATATCATCGGAAGCAACAACCGCGCCGTTTGTTCTGGGAACCAGTATCAACAACACCAACAATGTCAGCCTCGAAATCCAGCGCAGAATAACTCTTGCCAACAGCTGCAACTTTGGACTGAGTAGGCAATTGAACAGTAAAATCCTCTCTCGACGAACCAAAATCAAGCTCTACAAGTCGCTTATCATTCCCGTCCTGCTTTATGGTGCAGAAGCTTGGACGATGTCAACATCAGATGAGACGACACTAGGAGTTTTCGAGAGGAAAATTTTGCGCAAGATTTACGGACCTCAGAACATTGGTAACGGCGAATACCGCAGACGATGGAACGATGAGCTGTACGAGTTATACGACGACATTGACATAGTTGGTCATGTTGTCCGAATGGACGAAAACACTCCAGCTCTGAATGTGTTCGATGCAGTACCCACCGGAGGAAGCCGAGGAATGGGAAGGCCTCCACTCCGTTGGAGGGACCAGGTGGAGAGCGACCTGGTTACACTTGGCGCCGAACTGCGAAGGAAAGAGAGGAGTGGCGCGCTCTCATCGATTCGGCTATAACCGGCTAAACGGTTGAACGCCAATCGCATACATACATACAAATCGGCCGTAGCTCTAGTTACTGAAGGATGAAAATTTTTGTAAGTGTCTATTTTTTGATGCATTGAGTTCTGTTTGTGTGAATGATGCGTATATGTAAGTAGGCTTGTAGAAGTTTGAATGTGTATACTCATGTATAGTAGGTAGCAAGAGTTGATTTTGCCCGACGTAAACAATTGAGGTCGTCTACTTACCTTACAAATTGAAAGTCGAAAAGATAATTTTTTGCAGTTTTCTCTACACAGTTGGTCTTTTTATGCTAATGCTTTCAGTTGTCCAGTTGCCACTGGTGATTTTGAAAAGCGTATATGTATGTGGCTCTTTGCAATGCAATGGTGAATGCATCCCCTTAACGTCAAGGAGAATGGGCTGCCAACAGCGATAGCTTTCCCAGTTGGATAGTTTGCATTCGGCAGTGATGACAATGAAAACGATGTTCCTATAACGGTATAACGGCGATCGGAATGATGGAAGCTAATTAGGAATGCAAGTAGTTGTACTTCAGCAACAGCCGTCTATCCCTTCGCACTTCAATGTATTTATCGTAATCCTCGTTAAGCCAAATAACGCAAGTGAATATCACAATTCTAGAAGATGACCCAAAAACACTACACTGTACACAAAACACTTTCAATGTGTGGGCATATGAAAGTGATATGTTCATGCAAAAATTAAAAACACAATCCAAAGAAATGATAAAAACACGGACGAATACTCGCGAAAAATTGCGCTTGATAAGGAATAAGCTCCGGTAGTTATGAACGAACGCTCGAATAAACGTATTTGCAAAGTTTAGGGTTTCGAACCAAACGCTTTTAAAGTACTTTGAAAGTCTTTTTAAAGCATGCTAGATGCACTCAGATTCATATCAATTATGCACTTAAAACAGATATATTTTTTTTTATGTTAAACTACATGCCTTTACTTTTCTAATGACACGAACAAATAAATAGCAATGCATACACATATACACAAATGTTATATTTATGTATATTTCGTAATATAAACGATAAGTTCAACAACATTTTTCATAACATACACACAAAGTTGTATGGTCTACGAAGTTACGAAGTTGTGTATATATATATACATATACACATTTAACTTGTGACTGACAAGCCAAGTGATCGGGAAGAAGAAACAACTCCCACAAATGAAATTATTTTAATGAATTCGTGTGCTGATCAATCAATATTTTCATATATTCATACAAATATGGAAACAGTTAACGATATGAATGGGGTCCGGTGGCACGTTATACCACCCACGTCGTTGCGACCGGCGTTTTAGAGATGTTAGAGCTTTAAAACATATTTGACACCGTACATTTCTAATAGCTTACAATGCCGCGTATAATTGTTGTAGTAATTTTTTGTTAAGGTGTCTGTTTTTTTGGGAATCCCCTCTTCTTTTGTTTTCTTTCAGCTTGTCTTATTTGACAGCCGCTGGCGCAAAAAAACCGCAGCGAATAACGCAGCGCGAGAACCGAGAACCCGTTTCCGGCACTAACCATTCAATGCGTAACTTGTTACTGAATAATTTGCTGTTAGAGGTACCTGTATTAGGTCACCTCTGTGCCAGTTCACAATTATATTACTGCTGCTCTTCAATGTTCCAATTCCGTGTCGTCAATACAATAAATTCACCCCTCGCTTTTTGACAACAACGTAGCCACATCACATTTACACTTTCACATGCGGCAACTACAGCTCCCACAGCTCCACAACATCAATATTACAACAAACAGTGACACCCACAGAGTTCAACTTGCCGTCTGCCATCGTCCGTTTGGTTCGCAGTGAGTGTGTTTTGTCAGTCATTCAGGTACTAAGCGAAATTTGTTATGATGAATTCTCCGTTCTCACTCGCATCTCTTCAAGTATATTGATATACATATCTATATGTGTACACATATTTCTGCTCACTGGTGTGGCATTTGCCTATATTTTAAGCTACAAAGTTACATATACAATAACTTCCGTCGATTTGACTGTGCGCACAAGTGCATTTCTGACGAAGTCTGATGCACCCCGTTGTAATAAAAAAATTCAAGAGAGTGAGAATTGAAAATGAACCGGAATGTTGCTGGCGTTTCAATTCCGCTACATACCCAATATTATTAAGAGTATTGTTATTGCAGTATTGCTCTCTTCAAGCACAGGAACATATCCCCAACATTTATCACAGCATGTGAACACTTTATAAATACAGTAGTTTTCCGAAATAACGAACACATTAATTGTCAGGCCTGTTCGTTACATCGAATTTTTCTTTAATTCGAGTATTCTCTTAGAGGTATGTTCTTCATAAAAATGAATTAAGTATCCGTAAATTATAGTTTATTAAATTGTTTTGAACCATAACAGAACAATTCAAATGTAGCCCTCAAATAAGTAATATGCTTAAAAAGCAATTTCACGTCATACAAGATCAAACTATTTTTGCATTGGTAATACATACTCGTAAATTTTTAGAAAAATTTAAAAACTTGATTAATCGGCGTTCAATTCGTTGGAATACGAAAATTATATTTGATAGCTCCTTCTTGAAGTTCAATCAACATAGTAACTTTTTCAAATTTCTTAATGTTCTTCTTTGCATAAAATGACAGCCATTCTTTCCTTGGATAATTTTCTCCCTGGCGCTCTGCTGAGTATATATATATTATATCAGCTACATCCTTCCAAAATGGACAAAATTCACCACTACAGGTTGTTTCCGTTTTGTAGCAGTATTTTCAAATGCAGCAAATTCATTCAATTTGCACGTTATGACTATTTTATTTGATTTTTAACTCTTTCAACATATTTCTTCTTCATGTTGTTCGTTAAACCGAGTATCTACTTACAAATCCCCGATATTCGTTATTTAAGGTACTCAATGTAAAAAATTTGCATGTTCGTTATAAGCGGTTATCGTTAAAACGAATATTCGTACATTTATATGTGCATATTTGTTTCATAACAGCAAATGCAATTGCAACACCTGCAAAGAATCCTTCAATGTGAATTTTACAACATCTGTAATTCATTCATCAAGGTTTGTCTAAATACGCCGATTTTAGGCAAAAAATTACCATTACTCTGACTTGTTCTGTCATAGGTACATACATATGTTGCTATATTTCCGATTTTTCGTATTTTTTTACTGCAAATACATCAATTTCAAAAGAAATGCTGTGGATTATACATTGCGATCGTCACTCTCGAGGTACTATTGTACATGTAGTTGGCGCAGACACCAAAAAATTTGTTTACAATATGGCTTTTGTCGAAATTATGAAACCTCTTCATTCACCTAGCTTTGGCTAGACTGAGGTTTCGGCGAATCAGATGAACTTGCCAAAATACGTATTTGTCGTCTCAAAAAATTGTGAGAGGTTTTGTCGACTCTTAAAGGTATATGAGATGCATTTCTACGAGTTTGCGGCATCACAAAGGACTACATATATACATATCTATAACTACATGCTATTTGAGTGCAAATTCAAATGTCTGGATCTCACGCCCCCTGTTCAATATTAACCCACACACAAAACATTAGTATTTTAACCCTTAAACGCCTGGCGGTTCCTCCAGGAACCAACTGCTATTTTTATAAAAATGCATTTTTAAATATTACATTAAGTGACCTTTTGCTTTGATATATCCATTAACTTTTAGTTCAGCCGCCACTTTTGTGTGAGCTTTGTAATCATTTACATTTTGACTTCAGTAAGAGTGCATCAAAAAAATAATTTCGATTGTGTACTTTTAAGTGAAGATCGAACAATTATGTATATATTTAAAATGTATTCTTCTAATGAGCATCTAGTGAATCCTCAAAGGACCTCCTAATAAAATACCCTGTAAAATTTAAAATAATAATTTTTAAGAAGAATCGTAAAACAAATGTTGTTTGTAACCGACATTTATAATACACATCAAAATTTACCTACATTTTTATACACTCGCAACATGTTTTACTATAATACCGTGTTGGTGTTACCCAGAAATAAAAGAGTTAGAAATAGGGTTATATATATATGAATGATAAGGATGACGAGTGGATTCGAAATCCGGATGTCTGTCCGTGCAAGCGATAACTTGAGTACAAATAGAGATATCTTAATGAAACTTGGTACACATATTCCTTGGCACCCTGAGGAGGTTGATATTAAGTGAAGTTGGACCATTGGCACGCCCACAAAATGGCGACAACCAAAAACCTATTAAGTGTCATAACTAAGCCATAAATAAGGTTATAAAAAATTTGATACAGAGGGTGTAACTTTTTTTAAGTGGGCGTCGCCCACTTTTTTTTGTATATATCTTGCAAAATAATAAAGCTATATAAACCAAGGTTTCTGTAGTCACTTCCCTAACGTACCCCAGTATATACCATAAATATAGGTGAAATCGGATAATAACCACGCCCACCTCCCATACAAAGGTTAGGTTGAAAAATAATAAAAGTGCGTTAACTCACTAACGGAAAACATCAGAAACACTAAATCTTACGGATTCTACATTCAGATTTGTTTTTAAATGGAAAATGGACGCGGCGTCTCCCACTTATGAGCTATGAATTTCGGCAATTGATTTCATTAACTCAGAATGGTTAAAGTTACAATTTTTGATTTGCCCGTCAATTGTCCTACCGTACTTACCGCCCGTAGTCCATGATAGAAAACAAGAAAAAGAAAGAAAACAAGATTACTAACCAAAAATCATAACTCAGAAACTACTTGACCGATTTCAATCAAGTTCAAGTTCAAGTACTTTCTTGACACCCTGATGACACGTATGGAAAATGGGCGAAATCGGTTCACAACCACGCTTACTTCCCATATAACTCAATTTTGAATTCCAACTGATTCCCTCACTTTACAACGTATACATACGGAACTGATGAAGATAGCGGAATAAAACTTTACACAAATACTGTATATCATATGTGGCTTCACTTGTGCAAAAATTGTCGCAATCGGACTATAACTTTTCAAGGCTCCGGTATTAAAATCGGTTCATAACTTCCCGTAGGACCCATATACCTAATTATAGGTTTTTCAAAAACACGGTGGACTATATTCCGCATATATCGGTTAATATATGAGATATCTTAGCAAAATTAAGTATAGTAAGTGTATAGATATAGTGTTCCTTGGCGGTGTAAATTAGTGAAATCGGTTCAGGAATTACTTTTGCCCTGATATACCAAATGATGATTTTCGTTATTCTAGTGGACTTTAAGCGAATATATGGGTCAAATTGTGTGTTATATTTATAAAATTACAGATGTTGACATGTACCTACACATTTATTATACATTATGATGAAAGAATTGTTCATTAAAATGAACATTTAATTTCATTACTATTATTACAACCAGAACTAAGCGCAAGATCGTCATAAGAGCAAAGCAAAATGCCGTAAATACATCTTTGTTAGCTCCATGGTTCGATTATGCATATTGACTGACGGCTTTACAGCAGATGAATAGGCGGTCTACAGAATCGCTACAATTGCTGTTGTATGTGCAAGTCAGCATTAGCGTGTGAAGAGCGGTTCAAAACAGATTGCTAAATAAATTTGTATGTGAGTGAACTGCACCAAGCTGATATTAGGTACTGACCCCCTTTATGCGACCCTTCGTTGAACAAATAACCAACTATTGTCGCAATTCTTAGCTGCTACATTGATCGACGTTAATGCGTGTTGGTGCTTCCTAATGTACATACAAAAATACTGTATCAAGCACTGCAAGGGTCCACGCTAAATTTTTTATTGCTCACCAATAATGACAAAATTGGTTAGGAAATTAAGGAAAATTATGGGGTTGCAATAGTAGCAACTGTAACGAGTGCACACTCTCGTGGAAGCACACGAACTTGCAAACAGCACACAAATGCATTTTGTACACATGCACATCCATACAAACATATGTATATTTATGCGATTTATAATACGTGTGTAATTTTTTTAACGGTTCAGGCATACGAAATTGTTAAGAAGGGTTCGCGAGTTGACTGACTTGCTCGGATATTTTCAATAGTTTCGGCTTCGGTGCATTCAAGCGCAACAAATACGAGAAATGTGGAAACAAAATAAATGCGCAAAGCTAAGGGAAAAAGAAATTGCATCAATTTAATTTATTTGCGTTCGTACATAGAGTATAATATGTACTACGTCATGTGTGTAAGTGAAATTTTCCCAACCCTGTTGGGAAATGCTTCGATTCCGGTGTCTTCAACACCTTTATTAGCTCACGTTTAATTTGTATTTATTTTTATTGAAATTATAATACAGTGGAACTTCTCTAACTCGAATCACCATAATCCACAAAAAACTTCGAGTTATAGAATTTTCATTAAAACAAAAAATTTTTCAAAAAGCTGTAAAATATAGATTTATACCCAGTTTTTTTTATTTACTTTGCATAAAGTTTTATGTTCATATGTTAAAACATGTATTCTGTAATTTTGTTTGTTGCAGTTTGCTTTTGTTTGGCTCTTCACGACTGTATCCCACGCCTTTGTTACATGATTTATGCAATCCATAAGTGTAATATGATATTTTTTGATATACGATATAGAGGGACTCTATTAAAATTCTGCCTCGACAGTAAAATTGGAAATTTTGTATTATACCCCGATAAAAAATTTCGAATTATGGAAGGAAATTTGTAAAAAAGTTGCCTTCTATTACCACTTCAAGAGTTCGAGTTATGGAGAACTTCGAGTTATAGAAATTCGAGTTAGGGAAGGAAATTTGTATGAAATTTAACTTCTAAACGCTATTGCCAATTCAAGATATAGAAGATATTTGAGTTATGGAAATTCCACTGTTGTTCCAAACTATATATTGGGAATGTTCTTGGTGGGTTAGACAGTTTCTTGATGGGTCCTTTATATGAAATGTACGCAAACGCAGATGATATATGTTCTTGTATTTGATGCACAACTTTGATCTATGAATTTCGGCAAGTAATTTCATTAACTCAGAATGGTTAAAGTTGCAATTAGCGACAACTTTAATCCTGCTGTCGTTGTGTCCATAAGATAATTATACTCTCGCAACAAAAGTTGCTATGAGAGTATTATAGTTTTATTCACAGAACGGTTGTATGTAAGCCACTAACGAAAAACGTCACAGAAGAAATAGCAGAAAGAATCTGCACCAATATTTTTTTACAAAATGGAAAATGGGCGTGGCATCGCCCACTTATGGGTCAAAACCACAACTCAGGAACTACTTGACAGATTTCAATTCGGTATCTAATATTTTCTTGATGACACGTGTGGAAAATGGATGGAATCGGTTCACAACCACGACAACTTCCCATATAACTCAATTTTGAATTCCATCTTATTCCTTCACTTTATAATATATACATAAGGAACCAATGAAGATAGCGAAATAAAACTTTGCACAAATGCTGTATATGATCTGTCCCGGATATCGAATATAAGAAAATATCGGTAAATCTCTCAGAGGAAATCTTTTTCTTCTAATAGTGTGTCTCTGTACCGGAAATGGTTAAAATCGGATGAAAATTAATGAAATCGGTTCAGGAATTACCTCAGCCTATATACTATATATGATGATTTTGTGTGTTTATCTTAATAAAAATATAGCAATAAATTGCGAGAGTATAAAATGTTCGGTTGCACCCGAACTTAGCCTTTCCTTACTTGTTTTATTTTAACATTTGACAGATATCGCTCGTCCCTTGTCGTCGTTTATGTGTTCAGCACTTCTGGCTATATAGGAAACACGTAGTATCTCTGCAATTCTATACGATCAAGTCAAATTTGATATCGACCAGTTTAAATGGCTTTTGGTAAACTTCATACAAGTTTTAATATGACTTTGGCTAAATACAGGTACTTTTCGTGCGCTTCGCGCATTGAAATTTCCATTAAACAGTCATATTGTTCGGTATTTCAGTATTGATATTTGTTTCAAATTATGTTAGCATTTAAGCAAATTTCGTTCATACGGTTATAAGTTATTTGAATATAATATTAGGTAAGTTCGAGCTTTGTTTTTATTAGTACAAAACTTAGCAACTTCACACATGTAACTATAACAGCTTTACATACTTAAATTTCCAACCATGCAAATAGATATGTATGTATATATGCAGTCCTAAAGTTAAGATTGTGGTTCGTTTTTGCATCAGTCTGTCCTTGCTGACGAGGATAAATTGTGTCAGCTGCCAGTTTCCTAGTTCATACATCCGGGCCACTGGGCACAAACAGAATCACAGATTGGAACACTTTCCTAATGTCAAATAGCAAATACATACACATAAATATACATTTGTATGTATTTATGAATAGTTCCAACTTTAGCCGGTGTTGACAATGCAACAAACCGCTGTGTGTTTAAGTACAGACAATACCTATGAATACATACTCATGTGTTTGTAGAAGAGTTACCGTTATCAAAGTACGAATCACCGTTTTATACTAGTTAATGTACAATCCTCTCAAGTACCAGCAAATGCAGCAACTACTATTTGATATTTCATATAAACAACAACAACATCCGTTTGAATGAGAAACATCAAATGTTCTACGGAAATCTGAAACACTCAGAGCAACAGCGGAGATGACAGGACCAGCTACTGCAGCGGTAGTGCACCACAAACGGATGAACATGTCTGCATTCATGGCTGCCGAAAATTTTGAGTTCTTCACATTGAGCTATAATTGTCCTTGCCTCCTTGATCATGAAACCACAAGAGGAAACTATGTTGTTGTGTATGTGATGTATGGAGGTGCCAAAGTCTGACACAGACTAACAACTGTAGAACGAGTTTACTTCTGGTATATCCTTAAATTTATGTGACTTACATGTAAAAGTTTATAAAAAATATTCAACTCATGATTATTGTAAAATTACACAATTCAAATAACAAAAACATAAAATAAAACAATGATAACATAATCTAAGGTTCATGTCAAATTAAAAATTATAATATATCTATGTTTCTCATTGAACTGATATATGTAGGCATGTATAGTGTACATATATATACATATATAATATAAATATGTATATATATACAACTCTTTGAAAAATTTATATATTTAAAATAAGAAGTACATTTTTATGCTTAACATATGAACTAGTAGAACCATAACACTTCGTTCTGAATCTACAAATAAGTTTAATCAGAATATCAAATATCTTGAAGACGTAATAAATCACTAATTTAAGGGAGGAGATAACATAGAACGGGAAAAACAAGGCAATCACCATTTATCTAAAATATTTTTTTCTACTCTCGCAGCAAAAGTTGCTAAGAGAGTTTTATAGTTTTGTACACATAACGGTTGTTTGTAAGTCATAAAACTTAACGAGTTATATATATCAAAATGATCAGGGTGACGAGACGAGTAAAAATCCTAATGCCCGTCCGTCCATGCAAGCTGTAACTTGAGTAAAAATTGAGATATCTTAATGAAACTTGGTACACGTGTTGCTTGGCACCATAAGAAGGTTAAGTTCGAAGATGGGCGGAATCGGACCACAGTCACGCCCACAAAATGGCAAGGATTGTTCTAAGAAGGGGCATATTTGGATGTAATTCTTTTGGGAAAGTGTTCGTACCCCGCCCCCTACTAAGGTTTTTGTATAAGTTAACATTAGTTAACATGTTAATTAACATCAGATAAATTGGTCAGCTAACATAACTTAAACTGCTACTAATGCTACGCAAGTTCATGCTAAGCTCTTCATGCTGTAATGGTTGCTACGTTCATTTGCATATTAATATCTACTCTTTATCATTATTATCACCAACAAGAGCGGATAGCAATTGCATAACTTTGATATGTGACATTCGAAAAGTAAAAAAACACTGAACTGTTACGGTACCTTTAGAAGTTATAGTTGCAAGCATAGAGCTGGTCACAGCAAGATCACATGAGGAGCAAGATCACATAGCAACAGCGAGATTTTACCTCGTGTAAAGGGAGCCCTAATTACTTGTTGCTGCACCCACACAGAAATGCAGCGAAATATATGCTTGGGCTTTGGCTTAGTTAAGGCAGATGTAATGTAGAATTTAAACTGTGAACAACAAGAATAAATAATTGGAAAATAAATAACACCGTGTTTAACTTATATATTTTGCAAACTACTAAAGCTATATCAACGAAACTCTCAGGAGTCGTTTTTTTTTGGTATTGCCTTATATAGTCCAAAAATGGAGGAAATCGGATTATAACCACGCCCACCTCCCATACAAAGGTTACGTTGAAAACTACTAAAAATGCTTTAATTCAGTAAGGTACAGAAGAGCTGCATTCAAAATTGTATACATAATTTTAAATGGGCGTGGTTCCGCCCATTTATTTCAAAAACCATATCACCGAAACTACTCTACCAATTTCAATGAAATTCGGTTTGTAATATGTTTCTTACATCCCAATGATATGTTGTGAGAATAGGCCAAATCGGTTCACAACCACACCTACTTCCTATATACCAGAACTTTGATGACGATCTGAATCGTTTACTTTACAATATATAATGTAAGCACTAGTGAAGATATCGGAATAGAACTTTGCACAAATACTACATTTGTAGTGTGGCATCGCCCTTCTAAAAATTGCCAAAATCAGACCTAAGAGCTTCGAATAAATTTTTCTCCGAAAATATTGGTGAGTATCTCAGATATTTTGAAGAAATTCAGAGGGAATATTTTTCTTCTAATAATATGCAGCCGTGCACCGAGTGAAATCGGGTCATAACTTCCCCTAGCTCCCATATACCTAATGTTAGGGGTTTGAAACTTTCAATGGAAATACCATATATGTATATGCCGAATATGTGAGTCAAATTATGTGTTATATTAATAAAATTAAATAAATAAATTGCGAGAGTATAAAATGTTCGGTTACGCCCGAACTTAGCCCTTCCCTACTTGTTTTCATTTGTATTTTTTGAAAATTCTTGACATATTTTCCTCTTTAGCTTCGTTAAAGTAGTAAATTAAAAAAAAAAAACAATATCTAAATATTGTTCAAAATGGCATAATCTTAAAAGAGGAGTTACTATAAACACTTAAAAATTGTTAGTATGCATACTTGTAAGGCGTGATATATTCTGTCCTAACGTAGGCTAAAGATAATTTTTAGAAACTTCTACTATCGAATTTGAATAGGCCAAGTTAAAATGTATATATTCATATGTTTGTATGAAAGCTTTAAAAATATTTTAGGCTCTATATCATCCATATCTAAAGATTTAGGGCCGCTCTACCTAAACTCTGCGCCAAAGGGGACATGGTATCATACTAAATCTTGTTCCGGTCTTGTGACCGGGAAACTGAGACCGTTTGGAAGATAAATGCAATGTTTTCTTTTCCCAGCTGAGAACAATGGACCAACGCAGGGCTTCTGCTGTAATAACCCACATACAGAAAGCAGCTTCAAACTAAACTACTACAACTCGGTCAATTTCTGGCCGAGATTGATGGATTAAGAGAAGGGCTTGTGCTGAGTTGGCTTATACTCTAACTAACACGAAGTCTCGTGAGATCATGCAGATAGCAATTAATAGGAAAAATAAAATAAGAAGGTAGATAAGGTGACCTGCTCAGGGGCAGCTGGGAACGCAGTTCTCTTAAACTGAACCTTTCAGTTCGCCCAAGCTATACCTAAAACAATGAATGCTAGGGGAAGGTCTCAGGTCTTGGAACATTATCAACACGGGTCGTACCACAAACGACAATGGGGTAATGTTGACAATGGACTAAACAAAAAACTTCTTATTTTGAACTGTATCACAGGGGTCATCACGGTGCACTTACCAATTAATTTCTCTAAGAGGCACCTGCAGAGTCTTGGTATAGTATAATCGACAGAATTCAAGGCGGGCACAATGTCAGGCTCACTTTGCCTTTCTTTTAAACCAATCAACCCTCCATATGTATTTTAATTGGCTTTAATCGTTTCGTATATATATTTTTGCTTATAAACATTGTCAATAAGCTACTATATAACGGTCAAACAAAACAGCGTTCTTATTGTTATTCTAGTACATAACAAGATAAACCGAAAAAGTAAACAGTGAACACAAATTATTTTACAATGAGTCGCCTGTTTCAACACGATTATTAACGCATTGGTGTGCATTGCCGTAGTAACTTCCCTGCAGGAAAACAGTTTCAATTTAGAATGTTTTCCATACAAGAATGTTAAAAACTTGAAACGGAAAATATTACAGCTAAGTTAGACGTTCCATTGTCTCTACAAAATATATTACTGTCAATGAGTTCATTTATGGATACGGCTCTTGTGTCAAACGTTTGCAAACATATTAATGTAGACTTTATTCTTATATAATTATTCTGAGAAAAAAATAATTATCAAGTATCTACTATAAAAACTATGAAATTCCATCGGGTATACGAGCTAGCGATAAACAACTTTGCGATGGAAATAGATGTGCTCAAAATAAAAGAATTGGAGACAGCTGCTGTTCAGTTTTTGAACTAGCATGCAATTTCTCTAAAGGATTAACACATATCACCCCTGATTGTTGTTACTCAATACCTGAGTGAGTGTTATGCAAGTACATTATACTACCTTAATAAGTAACGTATACATATGTTGCTTGAAAAAGGGTTAATATCTCAGCTGGAATATTTCGAACTCATTACGCTACATTTCTGTAATTCGTCTCATCGTTGTTTTTGATAGAATTTGGTATCAACCATAACCGTATTTTGCGTGGAATACGTATTGTTGCCATACACATTGCATATCAGCATGTAGCTCTGTATATATACAGAAAAATTCTTGAAAACCGGTTTGGATGAAATCAAGGAACCTCAAACCATATTAAAAAAAAAAATAAAAAAAAGAGTTTGCTGTTCTCTGAAAGGGATAGGTGTCAATAGTGATTCACAACTTTGACTTTTCTCCGTTTATTCAAATATATATCAATTTTAAAGTCAATCGGAGAGATAAAAGTATAACTATAATGTATCCCGAGCAATACAATGCATCTATTTTTGATAATTTTTTCCACTAAGTTTTCATAATTTTAGTTTAAAAATCTGTTAGTCTCACTTCATAGACAAGCAATTTTTGAAATCCACAATAGGAGCATTCATCAGCTTTTTTAGGAGCACCTCCTATTCCGCTTTATTGGTATTTTCATTTCATTTTCTCTAATGAACCCCGCAAAAGGGAAATCTGTTTTGCATCGGTAGGCAAGCACCAACAGACATTCAACGTCCGTTTACCCCTCTTTTTGTGATTCGTGCGAACTGAAGCGCGTCGATAGTCATTGTTTTGTACAAGCCAGTGCTCACATCAGCATAAGCTGATTGAACGTTAACATGCAACACTTTTTGGCAACATTTCAAAGACCAGGCCAGCAGCGCCGCAACTCAACTATTTGGTCGCTTTGCCATTTATACGCTCAACTTGTTAGCCCCACTCTCTGCATACCTGCTTAACATAAACCCACGTTCCGACATTTTTAGCACCCCACTGTGCAGCATATGGCGACAACATACTGATAATCTTTTTCCAGACTGTGAACCCTTTGAAGATTATTTTTGCTTATTGAGCCGTTTTTGAAAGAGTTTTTGTATGCATTTACAAATTTCTGTATATCCTAATAGACTCCATCAATAGGTAGGTTTTTATATTCACTACATTAGAAAGCTTTATATATGTACATATGTATACATATATTAATATGCTAAACACATATATATTCATTGTTTATCATTATACTATACTAGCAGACCACTCCGGCTTCGCACGGAGTTAAAGTTATAAGTTTTTAAACACTTACCCTGCCAGCCAAAGGTTGTGAAAAAGCTGGTTAAACCGAAGTTTTTTAAACCCACAAAAGTGGTAAAAAAAGTGGTGAGTTTGCCATAGGCCAGCATAGCTGCTTGTGAGTTTTTTAACCACTATTCTATTCCCCTCACACGTACGAATACAAAAACAAAATAACCCAAATGTGTGCGTTGGTGTTAGTAATTGAAGAAACATGAGGGGAAAGTGGTTAGGCCTGGCTTGCAGGGTATACACACTCTCCCATACATATGTATGTATGTATGTACTTTGTCTTTCCTTGCGTGGATTCATTTTAAACAAGTAAGGAAAGGCTAAGTTCGGGTGCAACTTAACATTTTATACTCTCGCAATTTATTGAAGAAATTTAACCAATACATATATGCGGAATAAAGCTCACCGTATTTTTGAAAAACCTATAATTAGGTATATGGGAGCTAGGAGAAGATACTTTTGAAAAACCTACAATGAGGTATATGGAAATGTTATGACCGATTTTAAAAATTTTTGGAACAGAGACACACTATTAGAAGAAAACAATTTCCTCTGAATCAAATTGAGATATCTGAGGGACTTACCCATAGTTTCGGTTCAAATTTATCCTTAGACGCTGAGTTCAACATGTTCGATATCTGGGGCCTTGAAAAGTTATGGTCCGTTTTCGACAATTTTTTCACAAGTGAAGCCAGAGATGATATGCACTAATTGTGTAAAGTTTTATTCCGTTATCTTCATTGGTTCCTTATGTTTACATTATAAAGTGAAGGAATAAGATGGATTTCAAAATTGAGTTATAAGGAAAGTAGTAGTGGTTGTGAACCGATTTCGCCCATTTTTTGTCCGTGTTATCAGGGTGTCAAGAAAATATTATATACCGAATTTCATTCGAATCGGTCGAGTAGTTCCTGAGATATGGTTTTTGACCCATAAGTGGGCGATGCCACGCCCATTTTCCATTTTGTAAAAAAATCTGAGTACAGCTCCATTCTGCTATTTCTTAAGTGTTTCTGACGTTTTTCGTTAGTTAGTTAACCCACTTTTAGTAATTTTCAACCTAACCTTTGTATGGGAGGTGGACGTGGTTATTATCCGATTTCAACTCTTTTCATGGTGTGTGGTGGGGTATGTAAGAGAACCGACTGCAGAAAGTTTGGTTTATATAGCTTTATTGGTTTGCAAGATACATATAAAAAACCTATTTGGGCGCGGGGCCACGCCCACTTTTCCAAAAAAATTCCATTCAAATGTGCCCCTCCCTAATGCGATCTTATGTTCCAAATTTTATTTTCATAACTTTATTTATAGCTTAGTTATAGCTCTTTATGTGTTTTAGGTTATCGCCATTTTGTGGGCGTGGCAGTGGTCCCATTCCGCCCATCTTCGAACTTAACCTTCTTATGGTGCCAAGGAACACGTGTTCCAAGTTTCATTAAGATATCTCAATTTTTACTCAAGTTACAGCTTGCACGGACGGACAGACGGACGGACGGACAGGCAGACATCCGGATTTGAACTTTACTCGTCACCCTGATCACTTTGGTATATATAACCCTATATCTAACTCGTTTAGTTTTAGGACTTACAAACAACCGTTATGTGGACAAAACTATAATACTCTCTTAGCAACCTTTGTTGCGAGAGTATAAAAAGTTAAGTGAGGAAAATTCGAACATGAAATTATATTTTATTTGCAATTATAGTTTATAACTTGATTAGTCTTTTATGTCCGTTGTCTTTCTCTCTGATTATGAAGGTATTGGGAGTTTGACGGCCTAATGCGAGCTTGTATATTTCTAATATTTTGTTATTCAAGCCGCTGCACACGCTCCGTACTCGACTCTCAAGAGCGATTTCAGTTTTAGATTAAGATCCCGGAGTTTTTTTGATACTCTCACCTGGGAACTAATTCCAGAAAGTTGAGATTTTAGCAATAAATATAGCCTATGTTACTCGGGGTGAATGTAGCTTTCCAATGGTGAAATAATGTTCGAAATCGGTACAGTAGTTTTCGAGTTTATTCATTACAAACATATGTACATACAAATCTTTCCTCTTTATAATAGTATTTGGTACAAGTCTCAGGTACCAACTACGTCAGTGAGACGAAACATTAAACACTTTCAAATGAGGCCGTTCGAAAATTAAGTTAACAAACAAGTCTTTCTAAATTTTCCAAATCATATTTATAGGATGGGATCATGTGTAGAAGTTCACGCAAGTGAGGAAAGTTTTTGATTGTCACTCACTTGGGAGTGGCCAGAAACGATTCTTCTCCACATGGTTCAAGCAGCTCACGACTTCCGGTTTTAGACCAAGTATCCTCTGGGTAGCCAACAGACATCCGTTTGAAGGCGAGCTAAAGTGAGAAGGCGAAGCCCGCTTATGCGGTTGTGCGTAGGGTTTGGGACCCACCACATAAAAACACCCCCCAATGAAAAATCTACGAAAGCCTCGGATGAGACACCCCCCTTTTGATGACGACCCCTGCAAACGTTTTAAGGATAATGATATAAGGGCATGCACCTGGAATGTCCGGACCCTTAATTGGGAAGGTGCCTCTGCCCAGCTGGTTGATGTCCTCATACGACTTAAGGATGACATCACCGCCATCCAAGAAGTGCGATGGACGGGACAAGGACGGAAGAAGGTGGGTCCTTGTGACATCTACTACAGCGGCCATATAAAGGAGCGCAAATTTGGCGTTGGATTTGTGGTGGGAGAGAGACTCCGTCGCAGAGTCCTGGCATTCACCCCGGTGGATGAACGTCTAGCCACAATCCGCATCAAAGCGAGGTTCTTCAACATATCGCTGATTTGCGCCCACGCCCCAACGGAAGAGAAGGACGATGTGACCAAAGATGCTTTCTATGAGCGCCTAGAACGCACCTATGAGCGCTGCCCCCGCCACGATGTAAAAGTCGTGCTTGGTGATTTTAACGCCAGGGTGGGTAAAGAAGGTGTCTTTGGCACAACAGTCGGAAAATTCAGCCTCCATGACGAAACATCGCCAAACGGCCTGAGGCTGATCGACTTCGCTGGGGCCCGAAATATGGTCGTCTGTAGTACCAGATTCCAGCATAAGAAAATACATCAAGCTACTTGGCTGTCTCCTGATCGAAACACGCGGAACCAAATCGATCACGTTGTGATAGACGGAAGACATGTCTCCTGTGTTTTAGACGTGCGTACGCTCCGAGGACCAAATATAGACTCGGACCATTATCTGGTCGCAGCGAAGATACGCACCCGCCTCTGTGCAGCAAAGAATGCCCGTCAACAAACACAAGGAAGGTTCGACGTCGAAAAGCTGCAATCGCAACAGACAGCCACGAAATACTCTACTCGACTTGCACTCCTGCTCTCTGAGAGCACTCATCAGCATCTCGGTATAAGGGAACTGTGGAACGGCATCTCAAACTCACTGCGTACCGCTGCAGCCGAAACAATTGGTTTTCGGCAACGACAAAAAACAAGCTGGTACGATGAGGAGTGCCGTCTCGCAGCGGAGAGAAAACAGACTGCCTACCTCGCAACATTGCAAACGACCACAACACGTGCGGGATGGGATAGATACCGAGAGCTGAAGAGGGAAGCGAGACGCATTTGCAGACAAAAAAAGAAAGAGGCCGAAATGCGTGAGTACGAAGAGCTTGAGAAGCTGGCAGACAGAGGGAATGCTCGAAAATTTTATGAAAAAATGAAGCGACTTAACGAAGGTTTCAAGACCGGAGCATCCTCATGTAGAGACCAAGGTGGTAATCTGGTAACCGATGTCCAGGGCATACTGGGATTATGGAGGGAACACTTCTCCGACCTGCTGAATGGCAGTGAGAGTACAACACCAGGAGATGGCGAACCCGATCCCCCAATCGATGACGATGGAACAGATGTTCCATTACCCGACCATGATGAAATTCGAATAGCAATTACCCGCTGGAAGAACAACAAAGCAGCGGAGGCCGATAGATTACCGGCAGAACTATTCAAATACGGCGGCGAAGAACTGATAAGGTGCAGGCATCAGCTTCTTTGCAGAATATGGTCGGAAGAAAGCATGCCTGACGATTGGAATCTCAGTGTGCTCTGCCCAATCCATAAAAAGGGAGATCCCACAATCTGCGCCAATTACCGTGGGATCAGCCTCCTAAATATCGCATACAAGGTTCTATCGAGCGTATTGTGTGAAAGACTAAAGCCCACCGTCAACAAACTGATTGGACCTTATCAGTGTGGCTTTAGACCTGGAAAATCGACAACTGACCAGATATTCACCATGCGCCAAATCTTGG
This sequence comes from Zeugodacus cucurbitae, assembly GCF_028554725.1. NCBI lineage: Eukaryota > Metazoa > Arthropoda > Insecta > Diptera > Tephritidae > Zeugodacus > Zeugodacus cucurbitae. Next base: position 28,160,191 of record NC_071669.1, read on the forward strand.
AAAAGACCCGAGAAAAGAGGATCGACACACACCACCTTTTTGTCGATTTTAAAGCTGCTTTCGACAGCACGAAAAGGAGTTGCCTTTACGCCGCGATGTCTGAATTTGGTATCCCCGCAAAACTAATACGACTGTGTAAATTGACGTTGAGCAACACCAAAAGCTCCGTCATGATTGGGAAGGACCTCTCCGAGCCGTTCGATACCAAACGAGGTTTCAGACAAGGTGACTCACTATCGTGCGACTTCTTTAACCTGATGCTGGAAAAAATTATAAGAGCTGCAGAGCTAAACCGAGAAGGTACAATCTTCTACAAGAGTGTACAGCTCCTGGCGTACGCCGATGATATTGATATCATCGGAAGCAACAACCGCGCCGTTTGTTCTGCTTTTTCCCGCATGGATAAGGAGGCGAAGCGAATGGGTCTGGAGGTGAATGAGGACAAGACGAAATATCTCCTGTCATCAAACAAACAGTCGGCGCATTCGCGTCTTGGCTCCCACGTCACTGTTGACAGTCATAACTTCGAGGTCGTAGATAATTTCGTATACCTGGGAACCAGCATCAACAACACGAACAATGTCAGCCTCGAAATCCAGCGCAAAATAACTCTTGCCAACAGGTGCTACTTTGGACTGAGTAGGCAATTGAACAGTAAAGTCCTCTCTCGACGAACCAAAATCAAGCTCTACAAGTCGCTTATCATTCCCGTCCTGCTTTACGGTGCAGAAGCTTGGACGATGTCAACATCAGATGAGACGACACTAGGAGTTTTCGAGAGGAAAATTTTGCGCAAGATTTATGGTCCTCAGAACATTGGCAACGGCGAATACCGCAGACGATGGAACGATGAGCTGTACGAGTTATACGACGACATTGACATAGTTCAGCGAATAAAAAGACAGCGGCTACGCTGGCTAGGTCATGTTGTCCGAATGGACGAAAACACTCCAGCCCTGAAAGTGTTCGATGCAGTACCCGCCGGAGGAAGCCGAGGAAGGGGAAGGCCTCCACTCCGTTGGAGGGACCAGGTGGAGAGCGACCTGGTTACACTTGGGATCTCCAACTGGCGCCGAACTGCGAAGGAGAGAGACAGGTGGCGCACTATCGTCGATTCGGCTATAACCGGCTAAACGGTTGCAACGCCAATCACATACATACATACATTTATTCAATGTTAATAGAATGAACAAGCAATATAATTGTTATTATTTGGTTTTTATGTAAAGTAAATAATTTTTGCAATTAATTATTTATTATATATATCGCTCATTTACATAAATAGTGTCACAACTCAAAAGAGTCGAATTTTCAGGAGAGCAGTTTAAAGTTTTCAATTGTCTCTTATTTAGCGAATTACGCCATTAGTTTATTGAATAAAGTAGTGGTCTGTAATATATTTAATAAAATGCTGAGCATAAGTGGACTTTTTCTTGGGCATAAACGTGACCCACTTTGAATTATGTCATTATTTGTGAAAAATATAAATCAATTTCCATGTCGTAAGTTAAATTTGTCGTTATTCCTGAAAATAGCAACATAAAATTTTTTACAAATATCGTTGTAACACAAATTATGTATGTCTTTCTTTCTGAAAAAAAAACCATGCCTAATTCTGGCACAACTGAAATGTGTCGTTGTTGTGGTTAAAAAATAATACAACATAACAAGTTGAATAACGTCACATTCTTTTTTGGTTTATACGGTTTATTTTTCTACGCATCAGAATGAAAGTGTACAAAACTCTATTCCTATATTTCTTATATTTTTATGTTTTTGCTAAGTGATATAATGTAAGAATTTATGGATATTTAATACTAATCAAGTTTATAAAAAACAAAAACAAATATATTACAACAACAAAATTTATGAACATTAAACTGAAAACACATCAAATTTCTGGCGTCAAAACACAAGTCTACAAATGAACAGGGAGCGATGGAAACAAAAGTTAAATACTTTATGTGCTTTCCATTCGCTTTAATTATGGATGGTAAACGTCGAGGCATCGAATTGACAAGTTTTCGTGTTATTTTTTTTGTCATTATTCAACAATAACATCCTTGTGCATGTCCTTACTGCAGATCGCCCTTTTTCTGATATTTTTGTCCAGGTAATTATAAATACTCGTTAGGGGTTAGGCCTGGTGACTGTGGGTAGTGATCCAATTGCTTGGGTTCGTAATAGAGCATACAACTTTTGCAGTGTGTCTAGTGTTAAAAAAACATAAATTCTAACATTGTATCACTTAACAAAAACATAATTATATAGGAAAATAGTGTTGTACACTTTCTTTTGACGCTGACTGTATATTAAAAGCCAAATTTAACTTACTTAATTTATAATATTCCAATCATTTCTAACTAATCACTAAATACACTTATTAATACACTTATAATCTCGCATGTTGCATAGGGTATAAACGTTTTGTTCACATATTGGTTGTTTGTGTCACCTAAAACTAGACAAGTTAGTTACGGTTGCCTTTTATATTTCGGGATTATAGAACAAAAATGATTAATAATCGAAAATGGCTTCATTGTTTTTCAAAATATTATCCATTAAGATCTATACATTTTTGAGTTTAGTTATAACACTTTATATGTTTTCGGAGGAGAGCTGCATTCAGATTAAAAAAAATGGAAAATGGGCGTTGCCCACTTATGGGTAAAAAAATGTATCTCAGAAACTACTCGACCGATTTCAACGAAATTCGGCCACAATTATGAATGGGCCAAATCGGTTCAAACCCACGACTGCCTCCCATATACATAACTCAATTTTGAACTCCATCTTATTCCTTCACTTTATAATATATACATTAGGAACCAATGAAGATAGCGGAACAAACTTTACACAAATAGTGTATATCATATGTGGCTTCATTTATGGAAAAATTGTCGAAATCTAACTATAGCTTTTCAAGGCCCCGGATATCCAATGCCAACCCTCCTACGGTCCCAAGGAACATGTGTACCTAGTTTCGCCAAGATATCTTTATTTTTATGAAAGTTATCCGTTCCGACAGACATACATCCGGATTTCAACTCGTCTCGTCATCATTTTGATATATGTGCATACATAACCCTATATCTAACTCGTTTAGTTTTATGACTTACAAACATCCGTTAAATGAACAAAACTATAATACTCTGTAAGCAACTTTTGTTGTGAGAGTATAAAAATGAAAGAAAAGTCAAGATTAGCATTAAAGAGACCAATCCATATAAATATAATAATACTTTAAGCTTATCTAACAAATGGTTGAAGACTTAAGTAGTTATTTTTGTTTGTATTTTGTGCAAAATCAATTTATCCATGTAATTTCCGGTCCTTAGAAATGCTTTCTTAATTGGCAGTTACCATTTAAATTTGGGGATGTCTCCGTTTTCATGCAATTAATTACTGGTCTAAATATATTCATGAAACAATATACTATTTGTTAGTGCACAAACAACCCGTTCGTTTTACGTAGAAATACAATGGGAATCGTTGCATTAAAGCGCAAAGTAATATTTAAAACTGCTGCATGTTATAAGTAAATATTTATTTGTAGTCTTAAAAACCAAATTGATATTTGTATGTGTATATAAAAAATGGAAGTATCTGCTTTATAGCTATTTTGTATATAACGGAGCTACATAAAAATATTTACATATTGTGATTGGCGTTGCAACCGTTTAGCCGGTTATAGCCGAATCGACGATAGTGCGCCACCTGTCTCTCTCCTTCGCAGTTCGGCGCCAGTTGGAGATCCCAAGTGTTACCAGGTCGCTCTCCACCTGGTCCCTCCAACGGAGTGGAGGCCTTCCCCTTCCTCGGCTTCCTCCGGCGGGTACTGCATCGAACACTTTCAGGGCTGGAGTGTTTTCGTCCATTCGGACAACATGACCTAGCCAGCGTAGCCGCTGTCTTTTTATTCGCTGAACTATGTCAATGTCGTCGTATAACTCGTACAGCTCATCGTTCCATCGTCTGCGGTATTCGCCGTTGCCAATGTTCTGAGGACCATAAATCTTGCGCAAAATTTTCCTCTCGAAAACTCCTAGTGTCGTCTCATCTGATGTTGACATCGTCCAAGCTTCTGCACCGTAAAGCAGGACGGGAATGATAAGCGACTTGTAGAGCTTGATTTTGGTTCGTCGAGAGAGGACTTTACTGTTCAATTGCCTACTCAGTCCAAAGTAGCACCTGTTGGCAAGAGTTATTTTGCGCTGGATTTCGAGGCTGACATTGTTCGTGTTGTTGATGCTGGTTCCCAGGTATACGAAATTATCTACGACCTCGAAGTTATGACTGTCAACAGTGACGTGGGAGCCAAGACGCGAATGCGCCGACTGTTTGTTTGATGACAGGAGATATTTCGTCTTGTCCTCATTCACCTCCAGACCCATTCGCTTCGCCTCCTTATCCATGCGGGAAAAAGCAGAACAAACGGCGCGGTTGTTGCTTCCGATGATATCAATATCATCGGCGTACGCCAGGAGCTGTACACTCTTGTAGAAGATTGTACCTTCTCGGTTTAGCTCTGCAGCTCTTATAATTTTTTCCAGCATCAGGTTAAAGAAGTCGCACGATAGTGAGTCACCTTGTCTGAAACCTCGTTTGGTATCGAACGGCTCGGAGAGGTCCTTCCCAATCATGACGGAGCTTTTGGTGTTGCTCAACGTCAATTTACACAGCCGTATTAGTTTTGCGGGGATACCAAATTCAGACATCGCGGCGTAAAGGCAACTCCTTTTCGTGCTGTCGAAAGCAGCTTTAAAATCGACAAAAAGGTGGTGTGTGTCGATCCTCTTTTCTCGGGTCTTTTCCAAGATTTGGCGCATGGTGAATATCTGGTCAGTTGTCGATTTTCCAGGTCTAAAGCCACACTGATAAGGTCCAATCAGTTTGTTGACGGTGGGCTTTAGTCTTTCACACAATACGCTCGATAGAACCTTGTATGCGATATTTAGGAGGCTGATCCCACGGTAATTGGCGCAGATTGTGGGATCTCCCTTTTTATGGATTGGGCAGAGCACACTGAGATTCCAATCGTCAGGCATGCTTTCTTCCGACCATATTCTGCAAAGAAGCTGATGCATGCACCTTATCAGTTCTTCGCCGCCGTATTTGAATAGTTCTGCCGGTAATCTATCGGCCCCCGCTGCTTTGTTGTTCTTCAAGCGGGTAATATTTACATATTAGCTTTACCTTAACAGAAAGCTGGCTTGTTCATCCAATATCCTTCTTAAGAAGAATCATTGCACAAAAGGTGTTGAACTCTTTACTATTTGACATTTCGACACCTCAGATGAGTTTCTTTGAACGTTTCCACATTGCGAAGACTGGCTTAGTGCACATGAATCGAAACGGTTTTTTCTTAGCTGCATAAAATAGTTGATATATACAATTACATAAATTCAGACACCCCAGAACCCTTGCAGTGAAAGTGGTATACATACATACATGTTGCATATGTTTCTCCGGAAATAGTGTGCAAATCACATTTACAAATTTCCGATTCCAATGTGAAGATGCTCCCTTTCCTCCCGGCAACAAAACTCAACGCGTTACAACCCTCCACTAAACATCTTCTATCCCCTAACCCTTGACTGTCAGAACCCGTGTGAACTTTCTTTTTGAAATTTTTTTGGCAAAGCGTAAAAGCGAATAATTTTGTTATGAAGATTTTTTTAATTTTCCGGTCACATGATGCATAATTTTCCTGATCTTATTTCGATTAAGTTTTCAAATAAATGCGTTATGGCTATCCCTTCAAATGACAACGATTTCCATAAAAATAGTATTTCCAAAAATTCAGATTTTATCTGGTTTCTTATACAAGGGGGTTAGAACCAAATGTAGTACCTCAAAATCTTCCATAAACAACATAAAAGAAACTATTAGAATAAAATATTAACTCAATGCTGATATCAAAAATATTTAAAATGTTTTATTTCAACTGTTTTCTTTCCCGCGTTGATAAATATACAATATAAATATATGCTATGGGTTTGTGTGTTACTAAAGTGTATGCATATGCCTTTTATCCCACAAAATGGAAACCTACAGCCGGCAATTACTACCATGGTATGCCTTCGTACACCCCTAACCCTCGCAGGGCAAAGAGTTTATTGCAATTTCTTTCGCTTCATTTGCTTCTGATGCTGTGCCGCTTTGAAGTAGCTTTTACCGAATCCATATCAATATGTTTAATCTTACATCTTCGTATAAAATTTTGCACTACATTGATTGGACACACTCGCAGTATTATTTTTTGTTGTTGCCTCCCATTTTTTATTGATTCAATAAAGTATTTAGTATTACATACTTCATCGATAATAGAGAAGATATAAATTGAGAGATAAATTTGCAAACGCACGACTACTCAGTTATAAATCCATATACATACATATGTATGTATGTGCTATGACTTAAATGGATTAGAAAATATTTATGAATTAAATATATTAAGTTATTCTTCGAATTAATATGAATAATGCGTTAAAGTGCTATCGGTGTATCGAGTTGCGAAATACCGGATTTTACTAATTTGCTATTACAACCCAATGAAACGTTTTTAAAACGATGGTTTTTAATTCATATTTTCGGAGTTTAAAACAACAGAAAATGTTTCCAGAAAGAAAAAAAACTCAAAAAATTTCTAAATAGGTTAATAGGATGATCATTAGGTTGTCAAAACAGGACCCGAGGAGGAGTGCTACGGCCATCCATTGAGAAATTTTTGTTCACACTTCGATTAGAAGTTGCTGGCATAACTGTAGACTGTTATGGAAAAAAATCTTGGCCCAGAAGTTAGAAAGTATGAGCGGCGGACAAAATATGCAGCATTAGGTAAATAAAACCATTTTTGAATAATTTAGATTATCAGTTCTTTATAGAAAATGGAAATTAATAGTTGGATGAAAAAGATGACATGAAATACTAACTGATGATTTAAAATTTATTTAATATTTTTAAAATTTTTTGGTAAATTTCGTGCCACATCCGCAGCATTCTGCTGTGGTTTGTTGAGGGAACACTATTCATCTCATTTCTATTATTCCGCGACTGAATATGCTGCCACTGCTTAGCTTCGTAACTTAAAATAACACAAAAATGTACACCGATTCAACATTTCCTTAAAATATATAGCAATCTGTATCAGACCAATAGTCCACAGAGAAAAGCAAAACGTTTTCTGTTTCACTGAATCTGCTGCAACTAAACAAAATCTATCAGCGGCGGATTTGCCACTGCAAATCTCGCGTTCAAGCAATAAATCAAGCAACATTTCCCCTAAGATTCCAATCATTGCACGTCTGATACATTTTGCGCATGTTATGATCGTCTTTTATCACATTGCTGTTATTGTTAGTCAATTAAATAAAAAATTTATTTTATAAAACCCTAAAACGAGTTGGATATATATTCAATATCAACTTACATACAAGTATGTATATATGTATATATGTATTTGAAACATTTATAAAAATGTTCGAAAATATCTGATTTTCGCTCTTTGCGGAACATTTTCTGTACCTTTCATACATGCCATACGCTGATTGCATTTAACTAAAGTCTAATTCCATTTAACAACGTTCATTAAAAGGCTTAACAAGCGTTGAAAAAAGATAACTTAATTAAAATTTGTGTTTCTTGGCAAAATAATTAAATTATCAACAAATATAATATATATAATATATACTATTATATATGTACATATGTGTATACAGTGGAACTTCTCTAACTCGAATCACCATAAACCACAAAAAAATTTCAAGTTATAGAAAATTTCATTAAAACATAAATTTTTCAAAAAGCTGTAAAATATCGATTTATATACAGTTATGCTCTGGTCGAAAAGTTCGATTTATGGAAGTAAATTTGTATGAAATTTGACTTCTATTCCAATTGCCAAGTTCGAGTTATGGAGAACTTCGAGTTAAGGAAGTTTGAGTTATGGAAGGAAATTTGTATAAAATTTGGTTTCTAAAGGCTATCGCCAATTCAAAAGATCGAGTTATGGAGATCTTCGAGTTATAGAAGTTCGAGTTATGGAAGTTCCACTGTACTTATATTTGGCACCGCTTATGCGCTTGTAGCCGAATCTATAATAGCGCGACATTCATCTCTCCTTCTTGCTGTTTGACGCGAATTGGGGGTTTTCACCTGGCATGAGTTTTGGGTGGTTATCCTGTTGAAATTTAACATAATAATTAAAGGTGAAGGGGTCATATGTAGAAGTTCACGCAAGTGAAGAAGTGATTGTCATTCACTTGGGAGTAGCCAGGAACGATTTTTTGCATGTATCTCAAGCAGCTCACGACTTTCGGTCTTAGACCAAGTATCCTCTGGGTAGCCAACAGACATCCGTTTGGAGTCGAGCTAAAGTGAGAAGGCGAATCCCGCTTATGTGGCTGTACGTAGGGTTTGAGACTCACCACATAAAAAAACCCCCTAATGAAAAGGAAGCAACAACGATTCTTTTGCATATGTCTCAAGCAGTTCCAGTTTTAGACCAAGTATCCTCTGGGTAGCCAACAAACATCCGTTTGAAGACGAGCTAAAGTGAGAAGATGAAGCCCGAGGCCATATAAAGGAGCGCTAATTTGGTGTTGGATTCGTGGTGGGAGAGAGACTACGTCGCCGAGTCCTGGCATTCACCCCGGTGGATGAACGTCATGCCACAATCCGCATCAAAGCGAGGTTCTTCAACATATCGCTGATTTGCGCCCACTATCGTCGGCGGTATTCGCCGTTGCCAATGTTCTGAGGATCATAAATCTTTCGCAAAACCTTTTTCTCGAAAACTCCTAGCGTCCTCTCATTGGATGCTGACGTCTTTTAAAGTTTGGTTTGGTTCGTCGAGAGAAGACTTTACTTTTCAATTGCTCAGTCCAAAGTAGGACCTGTTAAATATTTAACAATATAAGGTATAATAATATAAGGTCTAGAAAAATGACGATTTTCGAAAAATGATGATGATTCGATGATTTCTGCAGTAATATAAAGGTTTTATTTAGCACAGAATAACAAATTTCGGTCAATTATGCGAGTAACTATTGGCAATCATATAACAAAATCTTCCGTCAGTACTTGCTAGGCCAGCGTTTGCGTCGGCTCACCGTGATTAGACCACGACCACATACAGAGAGAAGATGTTTTCAGGCTTCGGAGATGTTTGAACTGAAGTAATCTGCCAAAAATACTCTCTTCGATACTTAAGTGTACTTAGCCCAAAAAAAGCACAACCTCGCAAATTACGGAGACTATCGGGTAAACTAAATACCTATGATAAAATTGTCATTCAAAACCAGTAATAGATTTCTACATCCTTTGATTGATGTATACATAGATATAGATATAGACATATATATATACTTAAAGGGAGACTCCTATATTTAAGTACAATACATACACATACATACATACATATATGTATATTGTTGCGCACAGGTGTAAAGTTTACCATGATCCCATAGAAAGGAAAGGAGGAAGGTGTCTTTGGCACAACAGTCGGAAAATTCAGCCTCCATGACGAAACATCGCCAAACGGCCTGAGGCTGATCGACTTCGCTGGGGCCCGAAATATGGTCGTCTGTAGTACCAGATTCCAGCATAAGAAAATACATCAAGCTACTTGGCTGTCTCCTGATCGAAACACGCGGAACCAAATCGATCACGTTGTGATAGACGGAAGACATGTCTCCTGTGTTTTAGACGTGCGTACTCTCCGAGGACCAAATATAGACTCGGACCATTACCTGGTCGCAGCGAAGATACGCACCCGCCTCTGTGCAGCAAAGAATGCCCGTCAACAAACACAAGGAAGGTTCGACGTCGAAAAGCTGCAATCGCAACAGACAGCCACGAAATACTCTACTCGACTTGCACTCCTGCTCTCTGAGAGCACTCATCAGCATCTCGGTATAAGGGAACTGTGGAACGGCATCTCAAACTCACTGCGTACCGCTGCAGCCGAAACAATTGGTTTTCGGCAACGACAAAAAACAAGCTGGTACGATGAGGAGTGCCGTCTCGCAGCGGAGAGAAAACAGACTGCCTACCTCGCAACGTTGCAAACGACCACAACACGTGCGGGATGGGATAGATACCGAGAGCTGAGTACGAAGAGCTTGAGAAGCTGGCAGACAGAGGTAATGCTCGAAAATTTTATGAAAAAATGAAGCGACTTAACGAAGGTTTCAAGACCGGAGCATTCTCATGTAGAGACCAAGGTGGTAATCTGGTAACCGATGTCCAGGGCATACTGGGATTATGGAGGGAACACTTCTCCGACCTGCTGAATGGCAGTGAGAGTACAACACCAGGAGATGGCGAACCCGATCCCCCAATCGATGACGATGGAACAGATGTTCCATTACCCGACCATGGAGAAATTCGAATAGCAATTACCCGCTTGAAGAACAACAAAGCAGCGGGGGCCGATAGATTACCGGCATAACTATTCAAATACGGCGGCGAAGAACTGATAAGGTGCATGCATCAGCTTCTTTGCAGAATATGGTCGGAAGAAAGCATGCCTGACGATTGGAATCTCAGTGTGCTCTGCCCAATCCATAAAAAGGGAGATCCCACAATCTGCGCCAATTACCGTGGGATCAGCCTCCTAAATATCGCATACAAGGTTCTATCGAGCGTACTATGTGAAAGACTAAAGCCCACCGTCAACAAACTGATTGGACCTTATCAGTGTGGCTTTAGACCTGGAAAATCGACAACTGACCAGATATTCACCATGCGCCAAATTTTGGAGAAGACCCCTGAAAAGAGGATCGACACACACCACCTTTTTGACGATTTTAAAGCTGCTTTCGACAGCACGAAAAGGAGTTGCCTTTACGCCGCGATGTCTGAATTTGGTATCCCCGCAAAACTAATACGGCTGTGTAAATTGACGCTGAGCAACACCAAAAGCTCCGTCATGATTGGGAAGGACCTCTCCGAGCCGTTCGATACCAAACGAGGTTTCAGACAAGGTGACTCACTATCGTGCGACTTCTTTAACCTGATGCTGGAAAAAATTATAAGAGCTGCAGAGCTAAACCGAAAAGGTAAAATCTTCTACAAGAGTGTACAGCTCCTGGCGTACGCCTGGCGTTTCCCGCATGGATAAGGAGGCGAAGCGAATGGGTCTGGAGGTGAATGAGGACAAGACGAAATATCTCCTGTCATCAAGCAAACAGTCGGCGCATTCGCATCTTGGCTCCCACGTCACTGTTGACAGTCATAACTTTGAGGTCGTAGATAATTTCGTATACCTGGGAACCAGCATCAACAACACGAACAATGTCAGCCTCGAAATCCAGCGCTGAATAACTCTTGCCAACAGGTGCTACTTTGGACTGAGTAGGCAATTGAACAGTAAAGTCCTCTCTCGACGAACCAAAATCAAGCTCTACAAGTCGCTTATCATTCCCGTCCTGCTCTACGGTGCAGAAGCTTGGACGATGTCAACATCAGATGAGACGACACTAGGAGTTTTCGAGAGGAAAATTTTGCGCAAGATTTATGGTCCTCAGAACATTGGCAACGGCGAATACCGCAGACGATGGAACGATGAGCTGTACGAGTTATACGACGACATTGACATAGTTCAGCGAATAAAAAGACAGCGGCTACGCTGGCTAGGTCATGTTGTCCGAATGGAGGAAAACACTCCAGCACTGAAAGTGTTCGATGCAGTACCCGCCGGAGGAAGCCGAGGAAGGGGAAGGCCTCCACTCCGTTGGAGGGACCAGGTGGAGAGCGACCTGGTTAAACTTGGGATCTCCAACTGGCGCCGAACTGCGAAGGAGAGAGAGAGGTGGCGCACTATCGTCGATTCGGCTATAACCGGCTGAACGGTTGCAACGCCAATCACATACATACATACATAGAAAGGAATACCCATAAATCGTTCTGTAAAAAAATAGTGAAAACTTAAGTTGAATGTACATGTGTATATTCAGCCTCAGTTTCATATCAATTAGTAAGAATAAATTTTGTAAATTTTTTATTTCATATATATTTTTTTTTTTGAGTGTACAAGTTTTGTTCACCTAACGACAAAAGTAAAAGTATTTATAACATTTTCCTAACCTTTGCAGTTTAATAATAAGCAAATACACCTCATATTCTATGTATCAGAATAAATTTAAAAAATCCCTGCTTTTAAGCCTTGCAAATTTAAGTATTATATGTTGTGTAAAACTCGGACATAGCGTTTCATTTCTTCTTTAATATAAAGTTTTGCAAACACTTGAATATATGTTGTTATATAAACTAACCGTTAATCCTAAGTATTATAATGACGGAAAAAGTCAACAAAACGTCACGTAAATGGTGAAACTGAATCAAGGAACTATTCGGCATATCATTTAATGTTATGTTCTTGAAATCGTGTCGCAAATAAAATAAATCGACTCATAATAAAACATTTAACGAAAGTGACTCCCGTTGGATTGCACGGAAAATACGAGAAAATCCCCATTCTAGTGCTGAAGCTAAAACCAACAAAATGGAAAAAGTCCTTCGGAAGAACAGAACAGAAAATACATCGATGCTAAAACTCGAAGTGCAGTTATATAAACCTGCAACCTGCAACCCTGCAAGCTTATGGAATACCGTAATTTTTGCAGATGAGAGTAATTTCAAACTCTTTATATCGGATAGAAATATATATGTATGTATGGGATGGGGTCATATGTAGAAGTTCACGCAAGTGAGGAAAGTTTCTGATTGCCATTCACTTGGGAGTGGCCAGGAACGATTCTTTTGCATATGACTCAAGCAGCTCACGACTTCCGGTTTTAGACCAAGTATCCCCTGGGTAGCTAACAGACATCCGTTTGGAGGCGAGCTAAAGTGAGAAGGCGAAGCCCGCTTGTGCGGTTGTGCGTAGGGCTTGGGACCCACCACATAAAAAAATCTCCCCAATGAAAACAAACACCGAGCCTCGGATGAGAAACCCCCCTTTTGATGACGACCCCTGCAAACGTACTAAGGATCATGATTTGAGGGCATGCACCTGGAATGTCCGGACTCTTAATTGGGAAGGTGCCTCTGCCCAGCTGGTTGATGTCCTCATACAACTAAAGGCTGACATCACCGCCGTCCAAGAAGTGCGATGGACGGGACAAGGACGGAAGAAGGTGGGTCCTTGTGACATCTACTACAGCGGCCATATAAAGGAGCGCAAATTTGGTGTTGGATTTGTGGTGGGAGAGAGACTCCGTCGCCGAGTCCTGGCATTCACCCCGGTGGATGAACGTCTAGCCACAATCCGCATAAAAGCGAGGTTCTTCAACATATCGCTGATTTGCGCCCACGCCCCAACGGAAGAGAAGGACGATGTGACCAAAGACGCTTTCTATGAGCGCCTAGAACGCACCTATGAGCGCTGCCCCCGCCACGATGTCAAAATCGTGCTTGGCGATTTTAACGCCAGGGTGGGTAAAGAAGGTGTCTTTGGCACAACAGTCGGAAAATTCAGCCTCCATGACGAAACATCGCCAAACGGCCTGAGGCTGATCGACTTCGCTGGGGCCCGAAATATGGTTGTCTGTAGTACCAGATTCCAGCATAAAAAAATTCATCAAGCAACGTGGCTGTCCCCTGATCGAAACACGCGCAACCAAATCGATCACGTTGTGATAGACGGAAGACATGTCTCCAGTGTTTTAGACGTGCGTACGCTCCGAGGACCAAACATTGACTCGGACCATTATCTAGTAGCAGCAAAGATACGCACTCGCCTCTGTGCAGCAAAGAACGCCCGTCAACAAACACAAGGAAGGTTCGCCGTCGAAAAGCTGCAATCACAACCGACAGCCGAACGATTTTCTACTCGACTTGCACTCCTGCTCTCTGAGAGCACTCATCAGCATCTCGATATAAGGGAGCTGTGGAACGGCATCTCAAACTCATTGCATACCGCTGCAGCCGAAACAATTGGTCTACGGCAACGCCAAAAAACCAGTTGGTACGATGAGAATTGTCGTTCCGCAGTGGAGAGAAAACAGACTGCCTACCTCGCAACGTTGCGATCGACCACAACACGTTCGGGGTGGGATAGATATCGAGAACTGAAGAGGGAAGCGAGACGCATTTGCAGACGTAAAAAGAAAGAGGCCGAAATGCGTGAGTATGAAAAGCTTGAAAAGCTGGCCGACATGGGTAATGCTCGAAAATTTTATGAAAAGATGAGGCGATTAACAGAAGGTTTCAAGACCGGAGCATTATCATGTAGGGACCGAGAAGGTAATCTGGTAGCGGATGTCCAGAGCACACTGGGATTATGGAGGGAACACTTCTCCGACCTGCTCAATGGCAGTGAAAGTACAACACCAGGAGATGGCGAACCCGATTCCCCAATCGATGACGATGGAATAGATGTTCCATTACCCGACCATGAAGAAATTCGAATAGCAATTACCCGCTTGAAGAACAACAAAGCGGCGGGGGCCGATGGATTACCGGCCGAGCTATTCAAATACGGCGGCGAAGAACTGATAAGGTGCATGCATCAGCTTCTTTGTAGAATATGGTCGGAAGAAAGCATGCCTGACGATTGGAATCTTAGTGTGCTCTGCCCAATCCATAAGAAGGGAGACCCCACAATCTGCGCCAACTACCGTGGTATAAGTCTCCTCAATATCGCATATAAGGTTTTGTCGAGCGTATTGTGTGAAAGACTAAAGCCCACCGTCAACGAACTGATTGGACCTTATCAGTGTGGCTTTAGACCTGGAAAATCCACAATGGACCAGATATTCACCATGCGCCAAATCTTGGAAAAGACCCGAGAGAGAAGAATCGATACTCACCATCTTTTTATCGATTTTAAAGCTGCCTTCGATAGCACGAAAAGGAGCTGCCTTTATGCCGCGATGTCTGAATTTGGTATCCCTGCAAAACTAATACGGCTATGTAAGCTGACGTTGAGCAACACCAAAAGCTCCGTCAGGATCGGGAAGGACCTCTCCGAGCCGTTCGATACCAAACGAGGCTTCAGACAGGGTGACTCACTATCGTGCGACTTCTTCAATCTATTGCTGGAAAAAATAATACGAGCTGCAGAACTAAATAGAGAGGGTACAATCTTCTACAAGAGTGTACAGCTCCTGGCGTATGCCGATGATATTGATATCATCGGAAGCAACAACCGCGCCGTTTGTTCTGCGTTTTCCAGACTAGATAAAGAAGCGAAGCGTATGGGTCTGGTGGTGAATGAGGACAAGACGAAATATCTCCTGTCATCAAACAAACAGTCGGCGCACTCGCGTCTTGACAGTCATAACTTTGAAGTTGTAGATAATTTCGTTTATCTGGGAACCAGCATTAACAACACCAACAATGTCAGCCTTGAAATCCAACGCAGAATCACTCTTGCCAACAGGTGCTACTTTGGACTGAGTAGGCAATTGAAAAGTAAAGTCCTCTCTCGACGAACCAAAATCAAACTCTATAAGTCGCTCATTATTCCCGTCCTGATGTATGGCGCTGAAGCGTGGACGATGACAACATCCGATGAGACGACTCTTGGGGTTTTCGAGAGAAAGGTTTTGCGCAAGATTTTTGGTCCTCTAAACATTGGCAACGGCGAATACCGCAGGCGATGGAACGATGAGCTGTACGATTTATACGACGACATTGACATAGTTCAGCGAATAAAAAGACAGCGGCTACGCTGGCTAGGTCATGTTGTACGGATGGAAGAAAACACTCCAGCTCTGAAAGTATTCGATGCAGTACCCGCTGGAGGAAGCCGCGGAAGAGGACGACCTCCACTCCGGTGGAAAGACCAAGTGCAAAGTGACCTGGCTTCACTTGGTGTTTCCAATTGGCGCCAAAAAGCAAAAAGGAGGAATGAGTGGCGCGCTCTGGTGGATTCGGCTATAATCGCTTAAAGCGGTTCCTACGCCAAATATATATATATATATATGGACAAAACCAATTGCTAAGCTACAACCGCAAAATCTATGTAGTACCGTAAAACATGGTGGACAGCATGTAATGGTGTGGTGATGCATGTCGTCTCCTGGTGTCGGGAATTCGGAATTCATCGATTATACTATGTATCTGAACATTTTTAAAAGAAATTTGCTACAAAATGCTGCGAAATTAAATACATTTGATAACTTTAGGTACTATCAAGATAAAAATCCGATGCACAAATTCGGAGTTGTGAAAAGTTGGCTTATTTTGAACTGTCCACATAAGATCTGTAATCAGTTTAGATACGAGACATGCGAAAATACTAAATTAGAAATAAAGCCGACTTGAGAAACGCCCTGCAAACAGAACGGAATAAAATTGCTCCAATCTATACAAAAAAATGGAAACATATGAAAGCAGTTATTGACAGTAAGGGGCTTCCTACAAAGTACTAATCGACCTAACAATTTAGTTGTGTCCTTAAAAAATTGCAATATATTTGGTTTTTTTGTTACTGCATCATTTTCGCTGTGAGGTGCAATATTATACTGTAGTTTGTTTTCGTTGTAGATAAATAAAATAACTATAAAATCTGAGTTTTTAAAGCATAAATTTAATGTGTATATCTGCCGCTGTAAAATGGCATTTAAATTTTTTGGAAAATGTATTTAGTTTTTAAGTAATATGTGCTTTAGTATAGTAGTATTTTTTGTACGGTTGCATCACTTTGGCTGTGAGCCACTGTATACGAATTACTGGCGATACGTACATACAATAATTTTCTTTGTTCTAGTGTTCTTTGTGGCAGATATATCGAACAACGTGTGAGTTATTTTAAAACAATGGGGTGTAAAGATTTCTCAAGCAAACTGCCAAATAATGAAAAATGTGTCTTCACCTTCCTGTAACTCCAATTTTCCCCTATAATGTGATTATCGCAAGAGTATAAAAATGTTAATCAATAAATCATACAGAATTTATACAAATATACAGATACAGATTGTAATATACAGCATTTGAATTATGAAAAAAAGTTTTAGGCATTTTTATCATTTATTTGCCACATATCCTCAAGCTTTAATTATTTAATTTTTTTCTATTTTAACCCTTTTTTTTATTAAATTTGGCTTCTCCTGATTTATTTTATAATAAAAGACTAAAATATAAATTCGAACATGATTTGGGTATGAAACAATTTTAAACTGTAAGAGTTTTAATACTATTTTATACTATTCCCTAATACACTTTTCCAGAAAATAGTCTAAAAGAAACTAGTCTTTGAAATGTGCATACAATAATGCTGTAAAAAAATTATTGTAATTGTACATATAATTTAATGAAATTGATATGAAACATTTTCATCGAGTAAAGAATCTCATAGTGTTTCATCGATTCATTTCGCCATTAGATTAGTTATTATTTTCGTCGCAACAAACATGGTATTCGAGCACGAGTATATTGTAAAACTCCCTGACGCTAAAACGATTATTTATTTAAACAAAATAGGATATGAATAACCAATAAACTATAAAGAATAAAAATTTTGAAAGTAAGTTCAGTTATCACCAGAACTTAAAAATTATTTTAAGATCAAGTAATTAATTTTTAAATATCCAGACAAATATGGTGGTGTATATATATGCATGTATGTATGTATATACACATATAAATGTATAAGATAGAACAATTTTATAATGACGCCCCTTTTTTATTTTCTATAAATACAGGCATCAATCACAAATTCTATTCAGTATTAAGCGTGAAATAAGTGTTTTAGGAATTTAGTGGCATATACATAACTGTAAAATCGATCATATCAATGATCGCTGTGGGAATTGTGCAAAAATGAGCATTCGAAAGTATTTCATAACGTTGTTAATACTTCTACAAATATATAACATCGTTAGTGATGAATTCAATGAACAACCTCAAATTTACACCAATGACGGAAAATTAATATTTCATGCTGTACCTAATCGAAATATCACACTTCGTGTTAAAGGTGAAGGAAGTATTTTTCTTAACTCAGTGAATGTTTTGAATAAAGTGAAAAAGAAAAGGGCCCAGCTCCGGCCGGCACATCATGAAGATATGTTAACTTCTGAAAGTCTGCGTTCATTATTAACTACATTCCAATCGGATTTAAGATCGTTGGGCCTACGCTTCGCCAGCTTGCAAAATCGGACGCGTGGACGAGGTCAGTCAATAAATCTTCGTCGTAATTTGGGGCGTTTACAACGCACTCAAGATCGTATCGCGCGAATAGAGAACATCGTTCTGAAAAATGAATGCGAAGATAAGAGTGACAATGGTACGAAATGCAAGAATGGTGGTACCTGTTACGATGGCTACAATGACTTTCACTGTGAATGTTCAAATGGATGGACTGTAAGTATATTTCAGTATTATCAGACACCAAATTAGAGCTTATTGATTTAAGAACCTCTCAATTGCTATTACACGAGTAATTTGAGTGAGTTTGGAGTGAAAATATAATTACTAACACAACCATATTATGGGTGCATACTTACATTCATAAATCTGTCAAATCAACTAGAAGAACATTAATTTACAGCCACCACTCGACCAGGTCCGAAATATTGGGACAATGGAATAATAATAAAGCCAGGAAGTAACTATTTTACTTAAAATGTTATTTTAATCTCCTAAGTATTTATCTAAACTATTTCATTATTAAGTGGTTTCACAAAACGGAATAATTTAAGATTGAATTCGCCAAAAAATTATAAAACCTTTTTGGATCAGTGATTGTATTCGACATTCCATTTAAATGTCATTGTCAATTATATTCATAATTGTTGTACGAGTATATGTAAGATGTGAGTGTTAGCAACCTGTTTTTCTATCGTTCTCAAAGTAGGTCTAGATGCAATTGAGTAATTTGAGTGAAAAATATTTGGTATCAACCAAGCATGCTTGAGGGGGCACTATCCTGATGACGCGCGGTGTATATTCAATAACAAAAAGTATTGCATATATTCTAGTCACAGCTTATTTTATGCAGGAATTCGAATTTTTAAAACTTAAATACGAAATGTTGTTTTCGGAACATTTTTTAATATTTGGTATGATAACTATTATTAAGTATAACATATCCCATAATTTTTAAAATAAATTAAGTTCTTTTGTTAAAGTAGATTTTTTTATCTTTTTAATGGTACTAGTAATTATTAGTTATTTTTGTATTCCTTATAGTCGTTAAGTCATAAGATTTTAAAATCGGAAGTATGCGCTGCATAAAATAAGCTGTCAGCCACTGTATGTAGATATGAACAAAAAATAGTAGATACTAACACAGGAGTGTGCAGAAAAGTGGGCGTCATGCAGTGATTAACTTTCCGGTTTTACGGAAATAATATAACAGAAACAAAGATTCTTCTTAATAAATTTCATATTCAGAAATTCTATATGAATCTCTGTATTATATCAATGTTGATTGCACAAGTCGTTCCCCGTAGTTGAATACCATATATCTAAATCGTCTTTAAGACCGCATTGTATAACAGCACTTTGCTGTCTAGGCTAAGTTCAGAGTTTTTATTTAAAAGTCAATTTAAATTTGGTTCTCTTATCTTCATTCATTATATGTTACGAGAAAAGTTACTTCATGCGCTTGGGGCATTAGGACATTATTAACTTTAAAGGCCCGACACATTTTTAGTCGTAGTGAAAATGTAACATGCTTGCACTTGTTCATTCACATTTATTCACCAGTTGGCTTACCATTCTTCGACAAAAAATCAAGTGTTCTTCCAATACTTTTGATGCTATAATAGGACATTTGTTATGACTCATTAAAGCTGTGTTATCCGCAAAATTTAAGTATAGAGTTGTAGACTGACCTGTGGTACACCAGCCCTTATAGGTCGTTGATCAGATATGAAATCTCCTACTTTAACCGTAAATTTTCTATTTTTTAAAAAGGATTCCAATGATTTAAGCAATTCAAACGGTAAAATGTTTTTAATCTTAAATAAAAGCCTTTCATGCCACACTTTATCTAACGCCTTTGTTATATCTAGAAATATATGTACATACATAGCTGAGCAGTACTCTCTGTGATCGAACGTTTTTCTTACATTATTTTCACAAAGGAAAGGAGAAATTTTTGAGAGTAACACTTTTTCAAATATGTTAGAAAATCATTGTAGAAGAGTGATTGGTCTGTTTGAAGACGGCTGTGTTAAGTCTTTCGCAGGTTTATCTATTATAATTATAAATTATAAATATATGTATATATTCCAAAAACATTTAAATTTCTATTATTTTTTTGTATATAAAGGGGAAAACTTGCGAAGAAGATGTGGACGAATGTTATTTGTATGCAGGTACTGATTTGGGCTGCCAAAATAACGGAGACTGTATTAACACAATGGGAGGTTTCAGGTAATGTGTCAAATTAAATTTATTCGTAATAAAATGTGTTATATGTTTATTTTATATTAGTTGCTCATGTCATAACGGGTTTTATGGCACGCATTGCCGGATACGTAAGGCAGTCTGTGAGGAATCTGGCAATGGAGAATTGTGTGGTCATGGAACATGCGTGTATGCGAACAACGATGCTGGCTACACATGCATCTGTGATCAGGGTTGGACTAAGAATAAAGTAGTACCGGAAGCAGCTTGCAATATAGACATAAACGAATGTGAAGAAACAACTAATCCTTGCCATAGTGAATGCATCAATTTACCGGGCAGTTTCAAATGTGCTCCATGTCCCATGGGCTATACTGGCAATGGTTTATTTTGTGCCGATATTAATGAATGCTCTGCTAATAACGGTGGATGCAGCATGCAGCCGAAAGTGTCATGCATTAATTCAGAGGTAAATTTATTCTATATTACATTAGATGCTATCCAAGAGTACACATTGGCCTGAGAACAAAAATATTATGCGTTTTCCTAAATAAGAAATTTTCAAACCATCAGACAAGTTATACACACGATCGATTTCTCAACTGACAGCCTATTGAAGCAGGACAATTTATCAAGAGGTTTATTTTTTTATTTTTTATTTTTTTTTATTACAATTGTACAAGGATTTAATACTAACAACAATTCAATTCTAATAAGTTTAAAATAATAATTAAAAGCTAAATGTTAGAGGAATTCATTTGCTGCAACAGTTGCTTTGCTAAGGCCTCTTACGTTTCAGTCGGTTTTCTCATTCAGCAGTTCCGATGAGTCTCATTTCGTGAGTCTTTGCATGTTTGGTTATTACTGAATTCACACCAAGATCACGGTGAAGGTCAGCAGATCTAACATACCAAGGAGCATTAACTATACTTCTTAGTATCTTGTTTTGGAAGCGCTGAATGCAGGCAATACAGTTTTGACTTGAGCAACCCCATAGTTGAGCTTAATAGGCATTGATTTGGAATCAACAGGGCTGTCTCATCCACAAATGTCGCTGTCACATAACTTGAGTCAGTGGAGATATCTCTTGTAAAAAGCAAGTAAAGCATTGGCCCCAACATGCTTCCCTGGGGTACACCCGCTTCTATCGATTGCAAGTTTGAGTATACATCCTCTTGTTTTATGCGAAAGTATCTATCTTTTAGGTAGGAAGCAATTATACTCTCGCAACAAAGTTGCTAGCACCAAACTTTCTAAGAGAGTATTATAGTTTTGTTCACATAACGGTTGTTTGTAACACCCAAAACTAAACGAGTTATATATACCAAAGTGATCAGGGTGAAGAGTGGAGTTCAAATCCGAATGTCTGTCTGTCCGTCCATCCGTCTGTGCAAGCTGTAACTTGAGTAAAAATTAAGATATCGTAATGAAACTTGGAACACTTATTTATTGGCACCATAGGAAGGTTGCTTTCGAAAATGAGCAAAATCGGAACACTGCCACGCCCACAAAATGGCGAAAACCGAAAACACATAAAGTGCCATAACTAAGCCATAAATGAAGCTATGAAAATAAAATTTGGTATGAAGGATCACACTATGAAGGGGCATATTTGGATGTAATTTTTTTGGGGAGGTGGGCGTGGCCCTGCCCCCAAATAGGTTTTTTGTACATATCTCGCAAACCAATAGAGCTATATAAACCAAACTTTCTGCAGTCGTTTTTTTTTAACCACTTCCTAATACAGTCCAAAAATAAAAGAAATCGGATAATAACCACGCCCATCTCCCATACAAAAGTTAGGTTGAAAATTACTAAAAGTGGGTTAACTCACTAGCGAAAAACGTCAGAAACACTAAATTTCACATAAGAAATGGCAGATGAAAGCTGCACTCAGATTTTTTTACAAAATGGAAAATGGGCGTGGCGTCGCCCACTTATGGGTCAAAAACCATATCTCAGGAACTACTCGATCGATTTCATGTTGTGAAAATAGGCCAAATCGCTTCACAACCACGCCTACTTCCTATATACCAGAACTTTGAAGACGATCTGAATCGTTTACTTTACAATATATAAAGTAAGCACTAGTGAAGATATCGGTGCAGAACTTTGCACAAATACTATGTTTATAGTGTGGCAGCCCCATTCTAAAAATCGCCGAAATCGGACCATAGGTTTTTAAGGCCCATATATCGAACACGAGGACCTCGGTGCTTCTAACCTAATATTAGGGTTTCCAACTTTCAATGGACTTTATACAATATATATGACAAATATTAATTATATACTCATAATATAAATAAAGTTAAATAAATAAATTGCGAGAGTATAAAATGTTCTGTTACACCCGAACTTAGCCCTTCCTTACTTGTTTTTATACAATTCTTTGGTAGATTGCGTAATATTTCTCCGGTTATTAAATCAAACCCAGGAGCTTTCTTGAGCCTTGCGTTCCTGATAAGACTTTTAATTTCTTTACTAGTAACTGGAGAAATGCTGATGAGTGGATCCAACTAACTATTTTCACAGTTTAGCTCATGTCCATCGTTTGGTGAAAATGTGTTTCTCAAATGATTTGCAAACACTTTAGTTTTTTGTGCATTCGTTTTGGCCCATTCAGTTTCGTTTAATTTTATTGATGCAACATGTTTTATTTGTTTATTAATATTCCTTGCCGCTTTTCAGAGCGAATAATTGGTAGTTTTATCAACAGTGAGTTTGGACAAATACATTTTGAAGGAATAGAGAGCAGAAGCCCTAGTTTGCTGCCATCTTCGTCGAAGTTTG
Organism: Zeugodacus cucurbitae; assembly: GCF_028554725.1. Lineage (NCBI taxonomy): Eukaryota > Metazoa > Arthropoda > Insecta > Diptera > Tephritidae > Zeugodacus > Zeugodacus cucurbitae. Next base: position 28,183,288 of record NC_071669.1, read on the forward strand.
GGTTTTTTATGGATACCACCTAAGATGTAATTTGGGAATTTGTTTCCACTTAGATTCTTGCGAATATACTAGTACTGTTCCTCGCAGTACTTTGAATTACTTTTGTGAAAGATTCAACTTCACAATCTAAGTCCGCATCTGTCGATATGCGGTTTAGCTTAAATCGACTTTATTCAGTTTAGTCTTAAATTTAATCCAATCAGTATGTTTATTAGATAAAGAACACGTGCCGGATGAAATTGCTGGGTTTTCACATAAAGTTAGTAACACTGGTGAATGGTCAGAGCTTAAATCTGAGCTACCTTCAATACGTAAATTGATGACAAAAAAGTCACGAAGATCTGGTAATTTCCTACTACCTGCAGGCCAATAAGTGGGTCTCCCTGTCGAAATAACATTGCATCCAATAACTTGTATAGCTTTCAGACGTTCTCGACCTTTGGTTGTAGTTAAACGAGATCCCAAATGAGTGTGTTTTGCATTAAAGTCACCACCCATGATGTACCTTCCGTCATATTTTTTTAATAAACTCGTAGAAGTATCAGTTTTGATATCATGCCTGGGCGGACTATATAGAGCAATTAAGTATAATGACTGACTGTGCATTTTTACTGAAATTGCTGTAGCTTGAATTTCTTCAGTGTTAATCTGAGCTTCTTCGAAATGTTTAATAATACTTTTGATTAAAACCGCGCTTCCTCCTCGTGCTGAGTTTGAATAATTTTTTTTATATTTACATTTTGATAATGAATATTTATCCAATTTAATTAGGTGTGTTAAACCAATTAACTAAAACTAGTTTATTGATCATATTATGAAATCACTCCCTTGAAAACATGAAAACATAACCACGAAAGGCAGTACAATAGGTATGGGTGCCTAGATAAAGATATTTCAAAAAACTTTACAAATGTAAAAGCTTTGCGTATGATAAGTGTTGCATTGCTCCCTAATCAAGGCAACAACTGACCCACTCTTCGTATTCGCCAGTTTTGATCTTTAGCGATAATTTATTTCTGAAACTCAAAGAACATTTTATACTCTCGTAATTGCTTCTTCAACAAAACAGTGAAAGTATTTCAATTATAATTGGTATCTCTTTAACTTGTGTTGAAACAATTATTTTTACTGAAACTAGCACACCCGACAGTTGCTCTTTACCGTTTTGATTACAATTTTTAATAAACGCATTTAAATATCTAGCGTCATTACATATACATACATCGATGCATATGAGTATGTACATATGTAATAGACGAAAAAGTTGAAGCGCCAGTAAGTTTAATTAACAAACTATTTTATTTATCATAATTAGAGACCGACCGATTAATCCGCCTTGGTATCGATTCTTTCTACTTCTTTCGGATTATACTAAACATTTTTTTTTTTTGGATTTCTTTAGAGCATAAAATTTTAATTCTTCTGTTTACCATATAAAACACAGTGAATCACATTTGACTAAACTAACAATTCATCATGGTGATAATTAAGGTCTAGTATAAAGAAATTCAATAATTTAGCATTAACCTTTCATATATTTGATGAGATTTTTAAGATAATGTAACTAGGTTAACCTATTTTTAAAAGAAAATTTTTATGGTGCTGGCCTGGACTATAAGGTGCATGGAAAAGAACTTCCCAAACATGCTTCCGAAGTTTCTATTGAGTCACTATCACTATTTGCCGCCTTTCACAATGCGAGATATAAATGAGAAAAGTCGTCTCTTTGAAAATAACGGATTTTTTTACAAGACCTACTATTTTCGAATATTGGCCTTAATGCTCATATTTGTCCTTAAGGGGTAACCCAGTGTAACCCATGAAAATAGGTGAATTTTGTGAATTTTTTTAAGAAAGTACTCGGTCGAATGTTTCGAAGTTTTTTGCGCATAATAAGGTGTACTTTTAACTATATTTTAAGATTTTTTACAAAAATTTTGAAAAATAAAGGAGTTATGGGTTGTCTTGGGAGGTGCCAAAAAAAATGTTCCCCAACTGACATGATTCCGGCCGAATGAGTAACTGAAACACAAAAATTGAAAAAGGTTATTAAAGTTGAATAAAATCCCTATACAATGACTTACGATTATTGAAAAATATCAAACTTTAACAAAATGGCGTAGTTCTGAAAAAAATTTCGATTTTGTAGGTAAAAAATGGTCGTTTTTTAAATGACAAATTGACAATTTTCAACAAATCAAAAAGATCGTAGGTCACAGTATAGTAAATATATTCAAGAAACGATTCACAGGATATTTTTGAAATTATAAACTGTCGAATAAACAAAAAATAAAAAATCCTTTTTTTTATATGCTATATTGCTGATTGCTGATTCGCTTTGAGAAATCGCGAATAACTTATTTGTTCTATCAACATATATCTTATTATATAATAATAATTTATTTAGTTTTGAATATTAATTAAATGAATACACAACTTCATATTTACATATGAATTGAGTTGTTTACTTATTTTGTGATGTTATTTGTATTTGTTTTTATTTTGTTACTATACTAATTTACTAAATAATGTTGTTGATAAAAGAATCGGCATGGGCATCGGCCCATTAATCTGGCCGATTAATCGGCATCGGGCAAAATTTTGGTATCGGTCGGACACTAATCGTAATGCCATAAAATATTATTTGTTAATCCTTGAGGAGTACAAAAAATAAATTCGATAGTTAGAAACGAACCTTATTGTCATTGTTAGACCTTGTCCCTTTTTAATGTATGTATGTGATTGGCGTTGCAACCGTTTAGCCGGTTATAGTCGAATCGACGATAGTGCGCCACCTCTCTCTCTCCTTAGCAGTTCGGCGCCAGTTGGAGATCCCAAGTGTAATCAGGTCGCTCTCCACCTGGTCCCTCCAAAGGAGTGGAGGCCTTCCCTTTCCTCGGCTTCCTCCGGCGGGTACTGCATCGAACACTTTCAGGGCTGGAGTGTTTTCGTCCATTCGGACAACATGACCTAGCCAGCGTAGCCGCTGTCTTTTTATTCGCTGAACTATGTCAATGTCGTCGTATAACTCGTACAGCTCATCGTTCCATCGTCTGCGGTATTCGCCGATGCCAATGTTCTGAAGACCATAAATCTTGCTCAAAATTTTCCTCTCGAAAACTCCTAGTGTCGTCTCATCTGATGTTGACATCGTCCAAACTTCTGCACCATAAAGCAGGACGGGAATGATAAGCGACTTGTAGAGTTTGATTTTGGTTCGTCGAGAGAGGACTTTACTGTTCAATTGCCTACTCAGTCCAAAGTAGCACCTGTTGGCAAGAGTGATTCTGCGCTAGATTTCGAGGCTGACATTGTTCGTGTTGTTGATGCTGGTTCCCAGGTATACGAAATTATCTACAACTTCGAAGTTATGACTGTCAACAGTGACGTGGGAGCCAAGACGCGAGTGCGCCGACTGTTTGCTTGATGACAGGAGATATTTCGTCTTGTCCTCATTCACCACCAGACCCATACGCTTCGCTTCTTTATCAAGTCTGGAAAAAGCAGAACAAACGGCGCGGTTGTTGCTTCCGATGATATCAATATCATCGGCGTACGCCAGGAGCTGTACACTCTTGTAGAAGATTGTACCTTCTCTATTTAGCTCTGCAGCTCGTATTATTTTTTCCAACATCAAGTTAAAGAAGTCGCACGATAGTGAGTCACCTTGTCTGAAACCTCGTTTGGTATCGAACGGCTCGGAGAGGTCCTTCCCAATCATGACGGAGCTTTTGGTGTTGCTCAACGTCAACTTACACAGCCGTATTAGTTTTGCGGGGATACCAAATTCAGACATCGAGGCGTAAAGGTAGTTTGTGCTGTCGAAAGCAGCTTTAAAATCGACAAAAAGGTGGTGTGCGTCGATCCTATTTTCACGGGCCTTTTTAATAGTTATAGCAAATACAAATCGGATTGAAAATTGTATACACTCCTCGTCAATAGGTTAGACGCACACGTAATTATAATAGTATTCACCTTAGAACTTTTATTTTGGATTCAATTAAATATAAGATGATATGCAAAAATCATGGTTATTCAATGATATTTAAGGTATAGTATTCAAAAGATTAAAAAATTGTGTTTTTCAAACATTTTCTTAGATCAGTTTAATATAAGGCCATATATTTTGGTCACTAGAATAGACGCACTTAAAGTAATTAATTTTTGGAAGAAAAAGAGCTTATTTTTAGTGAGTGGCAATATTAGACTTATTAGGAAGTGTACTGCTCCATTTATTTGCAATAACTTCATATATCCGTTTCGTTCTTAAATGATAGAGAGAATCTATACAATTTGGCGAATTCTCACTTCAAGCAAGTGTAATTGCTACAATTAATGGTTTTTTATCTTCGCATTGCTTTCCTCCTTCATACACTTTCCATGTGTTTACTCCGACTGATTCCCTGATCTTAGATGGCGACTTAGTAGAATTGTAAGCAATTCTAACAATTTTACGATCAACTCGTGTTGTTTTTTGCGGTTTAAATTTTTTTTCATATTCTTCTGGATCTTTCAAACATCTATCAACAGTTCTGGAATAGCACTTTATTTATTTGACAATATTTCGATGCAATAGTCTATGTGAGTGAAAGAAGTATATTTTTAGGCGTTTCAACAAGCTCAAATCATTGCTTATTCCTATTTATTTCCAAATATTGCTAAAAAACAATTAATTTCTCAATATTACGTTTTTATTAATACAGTTGATCTCCTTTTTGCACGGTTAACTGGGACAGTAAATTACTCGTGTAAAAAAAAACCGTGCAAAAAAAATCAAATTTTTATATAAAACTCACTATTGGGACCAATTTAAGAAAAAAATCGTGCAAAAAATAGAAAACGTGTACAGTGAGAATTTTCACTGTTGTTGTTGTTATAGACTTTTCTGGTATTATATGTATGTACATATTACTGTTAGAAGGAACAAACAACAACTATTCTGGGAATGGTAAAAAAATAATAATTTTCAAAGTTCCGTCATTAATCGCTGTGTCTTCTTTTTTCTTACTCTTCATACAGCTTCATTTATTTGTTTACGTATTGAAATTGTTGCAACCTTTTCACTGGCTTTCGAATCTAAGATTTGTATTTTTTAGTTTAATTTTAAATTAATTTTAATTTAGAATTCATTAAATTCTATTAACAGCAATGGATTTGTGACGTATTGACGGATGGAATTTTGATTTTATTGCAAAAAGTATACAATTAGAATAAAAAATCCGTGTAAAATAAATAAAACCGTGTAAAAATGGTAACTGGGAAGTGTTCAAAAACACCGTGTAAAAAAAAACCGTGCAAAAAAAAACCGTGTAAAAAGGAGATCAACTGTATATGATTTTTACATAAGACAAAAAGGTTAAGTGCGTCTAATTCAATGACCAACTGAAAGCGCATGTGGATTCATCGAAGATTCCAAAGTTTTCGAATGCATAGTTATGCTTGCACAATCCAAGCAACTATGCGCAGTTTTTTATCGTACATTGTTTGAACTTACATAAGAACAAGTAATTAAGGGCTAAGTTCGGGTGTAACCGAACATTTTATACTCTCGCAATTTATTTATTTAACTTTATTTATATTATATAATACACAATTTGACCCAAAGTCAATTTCAATTTGAAAGTTGAAAACCCTAATATTAGGTTAGAAGCACCGAGATCCTCATGTTCGATATATGGGGCCTTAAAAACCTATTATACGATTTCGGCGATTTTTAAAATGGGGCTGCCACACTATAAATATTTATAATATTTGTGCAAAGTTCTGCATCGATATCTTCACTAGTGCTTACTTTATATATTGTAATGTAAACGATTCAGATCGTCTTCAAAGTTCTGGTATATAGGAAGTAGGCGTGGTTGCGAAGCGATTTGGCTTATTTTCACAACATATCATTGGGATGTAAAGAAACTGTTACAAACTAAGTTTCATTGAAATCGGTCGAATAGTTCCTAAGATATGGTTTTTGACCCATAAGTGGACGACGAAACGCCCATTTTCCATTTTGTAAAAAAATCTGAGTGCAGCTTTCATCTGTCATTTCTTATGTGAAACTTAGTGTTTCTGACGTTTTTCGTTAGTGAGTTACCCCACTATTAGTAATTTTCAGCCTAACTTTTGTATGGGAGGTGGGCGTGGTTATTATCCGATTTCTTTCATTTTTGGACTGTATTAGGAAGTGGCTAAAAAAATGACTGCAGAAAGTTTGGTTTATATAACTCTATTGGTTTGCGAGATATGTACAAAAAACTTAGTAGGGGACGGGGCCACGCCCACTTTCCCAAAAAAATTACATCCGAATATGCCCCTTCATAGTGCGATCCTTCATACCAAATATAGCTTAATTTATGTCTTGGTTAGTGCAATTTATGTGTTTTCGGTTTTCGCCATTTTGTGGGTGTGGCATTGGTCCGATTCCGCCCATCTTCGAACTTAACCTTCTTATGGTGCCAAGAAATAAGTGTGCCAAGTTTCATCAAGATATCTTAATTTTTACTCAAGTTACAGCTTGCACAGACAGACGGACGGACGGACGGACAGACATTCGGATTTGAACTCCACTCTTCACCCTGATCACTTTGGTATATATGTATAACCCTATAACTAACTCGTTTAGTTTTGGGTGTTACAAGCAACCGTTATGTGAACAAAACTTTTGTTGCGAGAGTATAAAAGATTTGCTCAACTAAAACATATTTGGTAGTAAATATAACGGGTCCTTTAAGGAAAAAATGGGTGCTTCTAACCTATGACCAGCAGTGTACGTTGGAACTGTTTATGAGAAGCTGAAGATATATTTTGGATCCGTGGTAGAATTACAACTTAACCTTAGGAATTTTCTCTCAAAATAGAGGCTTCAAGAATGATGAACATGATGGTTTTATATCAGTATCGTGCTACTACACAATTTAAGGACATTCAATTGTGGCATTCTATGTTGACCAATGTAAGCGGTCCAAGTAAAAGTAGAGGATGCATTTGTAATTTAAGAAGGACTGGACTGCAATGTCACTCGATTGCAACTAAATTATGCTTGAGAAATATTTGCAAACTATTTTAACAAGACAACCCACATATCGACCAATGTATTCGGGATAAAGTTATGTTTAATAACGAAAATCGTTTTAATATGTAGATGATGGCAATCATGAACTGATGTCACTCATGAATATAAGATATACATAAATAATTTAAATCTAAGTTGGTTTGACATCCTGAAAAAGTCCTTGTTTTAATTGTTTCAATTTGTGTTAACACTTTTAATTAATGTATTTTAATAGGGATCATACCACTGCGGAAATTGTCCATTGGGTTGGAAAGGTGATGGAAAAATATGCGAGAGCACGGCTCCAGAAAGTTGTGAATCCAAAGGCATATGCTATAGCGGAGCTAAGTGTGAATATATTTCAAACACAGTTGTCTGCACCTGCCCGTCAGGCATGTACGGTCATGGATTTGGTTCTTCTGGTTGCAGCTTACAGTCATTTACAGATCCTTGTACGAATCATACATGTCAGGTTAGTATATAAATTCAACTAAAAAATTATAACCGAGACTCATGTGGACAGCACTTAGTTCTTGTAATTTTCAGTTCGGTATTAAATTTGATATTCAACTTTTTGACTATTATTATTTTTATTTATATAACCCACAACTTGAATAACAAATAACATTAAATAGAGTTCCTGGACCGATTTCACTTATTTCGCTCCCAAACTACATTATATCCAAGTTTATATGTATGTATGTCTCGCATATTGTGATATGTACGATATTTAAGCACACCGGTAGCTTGAAACTGATATTATATGTGGTTGGTACATATTAGAATATATGACAGATTTGTCGATATTTCCCTTAAAATACTATCCACAAGCACAAGGGTCCTTACGTTCGATATCTGGGACCTTGTAAAGTTATAGTCCGATTTCGACAATTCGACCGATGTTTAAAAATTTTCCAAGTTTAACAGCTTGCGAGATACATATGTACTATATACAAAAGATACTATTTATAGATGCTCCGCCTTATATTGATTCTCCGTATCGAATTTTATAGCTTAATTGGTCACTTAACTATATATATACATATACATATACATATATATATATATATACAGAGGTAGTCAGAAAAAGCTTTCGCTTGTTGTTGTTGTTGTCGCAGGGTAACAAAATGCGATGTTGTTGTAAACCTTGATCTATTCCCGAGAGAATGAAGTCGGTTTGGCTAGAATAGCTAGAAACATGGCGGAGAAATAAGCAAATGAACTGAAGACTCGCAGTAGTCAAAAGTATTTACACACGGCGATTTAGCCTTTATCCTTGGATTTGGTTTGAGCAAAAGTAGTAATTTGATTCTATTGCATTCTTAACTACCTAACTCAGCCTTAAAATATAAAAATTGGTAATAAAATGTCGAAAACAAAGGAATTATCGATTATAACTAGATTGGAGACTGTTATTAAGTTTAAGACACGGGTTTAGGCTTCGGAGTTAGTTAAAATTTATAGAATTTGATGGAATACTGTTTATAATGTTATTAAAAAGAAGGAAACGAAGTATTGCAAGGACAATTTAAAGAGTAATGGGCAGAAACCTGAGATAACTCTAAGATAATGTAGAAGATTAGTAGGAACTGTCATACAAAATCCCACAATTAGTCCTCTTAATATTGCAGCATCATCGAATCAGCATATTGCATGAACAGCCAATGATGCTACACTTCTAAGGACATTTTAAAATAGTAACATAAATACATACGTTGTGTATAAAGTTGACCACTTCCGAAACCAAAAAAAGCTTTATTTCCGAAACCAAAAAAGCGATATGCCTCTCATTTGCCTTAAAATGCATTCTAAAACCTGTCGTGGACAGATAAGGCTGAATTTTTGTTCCAGGGCTTCTTTAGTAAACGCTTTATGCATTTACCACGTGAGAAGAAGAATAATGCAGCTTAGACGCTAAATAGAGTCGGGAGTGATGATTTTTGATTTTTTTTTATTCTTTGGGGAAATTTTCCTTACTTCTGTTTTGGAGATTTGGTACTAATTTAGTGACCCTAAATCATCCGGATATATCAGAATTCACATGACCATGCCATTGTAGTGGTCCGTCGGCCTTTTCCAACTATTGACTACATTTTACAACAGGATAATGCTCCATTTCATAAAGGATCTTTACATTTAAAAGTTTTAAATGAAGCAAATCAAGTTGACCTCCGCACAGCCCTGACCAAAACTTTAGTCAAAATGTTTGGTCTTTCGTTAAATATCAGAGGACAATTGATATAATAATCGAAAACGCCGAAATTAGCGACATTTGGTCTAAATTAACTGTTAACTTAGCGCACAATTGGGTTGAATCAATTCGGAAGATAAAGCAGGCTGGTATTGACGCCAATGGTAATGTAACCCATTATGAATTTATCGCCTTAGAATAGGAATTTATACTTAAAATGTTATAGTTATCATTAAATAAGAAAAGGATAATAGAGTTCATGTTGTGTGTAAATACTTTTGACGCAAAAAAAATGTGTGTAAATACTTTTGACTACTCCGAGTCTTCAGTTCATTTGCTTATTTCTCCGCCATATTTCTAGCTATTCTAGCCAAACCGACTTCATTCTCTCGGGAATAGATCAAGGTTTACAACAAAATCGCATTTTGTTACCCTGCGACAACAACAACAACAACAAGCGAAAGCTTTTTCTGTGAAACATCTAAAAAAACGTCCGATGTGTAAATAATTTTGACTACCTCTGTATATATATATCAGTTAACTCCATTTTGTTCATATTTTTTTTTTTACTCAACTTATTGCTTGTACGAACAGACGGAAATTAAAATTACTGATATAAATTTTTTCTGGTAAATCCATTCCGAATTTGCGGAACTCAAGTGAACTGTCACCTAAGAAATTGTGTTATTTTTTCGCTTTAGTGTCGATTATTTTCTGCCATGAGTAACAGTATGAAGTTTTTATTTTAATTCATATATACTAAATTTGTAGAATAATGCAACTTGTGAGGTAGTCGGAAGTGGCACACGATGCTTTTGTGAACCCGGATTCATGGGGCCTACATGCGATAAACCCGATGCTTGTCAATCTAGCCCATGCCTAAATGGTGGCACATGTACACTCTTATTAAATAATAAATACCGATGTTCTTGTCCTCGTGGAACCACCGGTCCATATTGCGAAATAGTTAGAAGTATTTGTGGATCCATAATACAACAACGTTCCGGAGTTTTATCTTACCCTCCTAATGATGGGGATTACTTGCCAAATGAACGATGTGCCTGGATAATACGTACTAATATTGCTCAAATATTAAATGTAACCTTTAGTAGATTCGAATTGGAACCAACCACTGATTGCAACAAGGATTGGCTTCAGTTGCACGATGGCCGTTCCCTAGCTTCAAGATTGATTGGGAGATTTTGTGGAAACTCTTTGCCTTTGGGCGGAAATATACAAACTTCTCAAAATGCATTGTTCTTCTGGTTTCGTTCTGATAATGAAACGACTGGCGCAGGTTTTAATTTAACCTGGACTTCTATGAATTATACTTGCGGTGGAGTGATGGCACTCGAAGTCGGAGCAAATGGAATAATACGTTCGCCTGGTTATCCAGGAAATACGCCACCTAATCGAGAGTGTGAATGGAGATTGGATGCACCATTCGGATACCGATTCCTTTTACGATTTTACGAAATTAATTTAGGTAGTGCAAGAGAGAATAACTGTACCCGAGACAAAGTAACGGTAATATAATAATGGTGGTCATTCGTAAAGATTTCAATTTTATTAATTACGTTTTATCTAACTGTAGATATATGATTCGGATTTATTATTAAGATCAGTATGTGAACCAACTCTGGTGGAACCATTGCATTCTTCTTCCAACGCCATCCGACTACAATTTCATACCGATTCTATCGGAACAGATAGCTTATTTCAGTTGCACTACGAAGTTTTGCCGGCTACACCTAACTGTGGTGGTATATTTTCGGAGCCATCAGGAGAAATTGCTGGCTACATTAACGGCCGCGTTTGTTCATATTTAATACAACAACCAATGGGTACAAAAATCAATCTGAATTTCACTAAAATTGACCTTCTAAAATCCGAAGGTTGTTATTTACAAAAAATTGAAGTAAGTATGAGTGTATTTGCTAGGTTTCCACAGAATAAGTATGCCACAAAATAATAAAAAAATCATGAAAAAATTTTTCATTGACAGATTTTCGATGGAAATACAGATGATGCCAATCTGCTCAAGCGGCTTTGCGGATATCAGGAAAATGGTGAATTGGTAACATCCAGCGGCAACGTATTATTAATACGTTATGAATACCTGTTACCCTCATTCAGTTTGCCAAAGAACTTCGAAGTGAAATATACAAGAGGTATGAACACACATGAATACTGTAAATTAATTATTATTGTAAATAATAATACTATAAATTTGTATACAAATGTTTATGGAATTGCCTATGTATGTGTGTATATCAACTAATAATTAATTTACTTCAAGTTTGCAATAGTGAATTTGTAAACACTGATGAAGGCAAGTTCACAACACCAAATTATCCACATTTGTATTATGAGCATATGGAATGCACTTTTATCATACGAGGACCAGCAAACACCGTCGTACACATTAATTTTACGGACTTTTCGATAAGCAAAAATGATGCACGTCAGGAGGTCGATGACGCCTCCCCATCCTTGCTGAGTAATAACACATCGTTTAGTGATGATGAAACGTTTGTTGATGTAAATTGGAGATGCACATTACTACTCAAATTTCATTTCGCATTACAAGTTATTTTTTGAACAGGTTTATTTATCGAATAACAATAAACGTCGTTATTATGAAGGGACATTCCTCCATCTGGTATCAGAAAAAAATGTTATGCGCATAGTTTTTCATGGTGGCACCAATAAACAAAAAGGCAGAGGAATACGTGTTGAATATCATTTTGAAAGATTGAATTGTGGAGGCATTTTAACGGGAGATAGCGGTCAATTCCATCATATAGCAAATACCCAACATATGGAAGAGGATTGTGAATGGGTGATCGAAGCACCACCAGGAAAACACATTCAACTGAGTGCACACTTTTCACATTGGAATTTATTTAAATGTGATCCAGGCGATGCAGATATTGACATTTATTCCAATGATACTTCCACTAAAGGTCAACTTTTGATGAGGTGAGGTTTTGGCTTTTTCTAATTATAAATATGAAATGAATTACAACTATGAACACATTTTAGTTTTTGTCAGCAAACAAAAGATATAAATGAATCGTTCCACACAAAAACCATCACTATAATTTTACATATGAGGCGCAAAATACGTTCCCTTGTTAACCTTTTTGTCAACTTTAAAGCAATTGATAACAACGCGGGTGAGTAGCGTTATTTCAGTGAAGATTATCAAATACAAATGAAAACTGAAAAGTATATACATATGTATGTACGTATTATACGTATTTACAAATCATACTTTCGACTGAAACAAATTTATATATATTAAAAATATTTACAGGTTGTGGTGGGAATTTTACCGCGAGATACGGAGTTCTGAAAACACCATCCTGGCCAGGAAATTACGATGATTCAATGGATTGTACTTGGATTATAAGTGCTCCAATCGGTCACCAAATAGAACTTGTTGTAAAGAATTTCAGTGTAGAAACCACATCAAGCAATTGTAACGATGATTATTTAGAGATCAGGTAATTATATGCATTCAAAATATAAAATATACTATACTAGCTGACCCGGCGAACTTCGCCCCGCCCAATTTTTATTTGAAATAGTTAAAACGCTTTTGAACTCTGTTCAAGGCCATTTATTTGTATGGAATGTTAATATATTCAGAGAATAACGTCTCTGATCAGTATAAATATTTTTGGCGAAGTTCGTTCTTTGTTTTGTTGTGTAGCGTGTAAACAAATAAAGAAGATGGCTCTCCAACACGCTAACATGACACATACATACCTATGTATGTACATATGAAACTGTAAAATTTTGAACTTAAACGATAAATCGGTTTGAATCATTCGAATTCTCAGAACGAACATTTCCTTCTTTTTTAGATTTGCTGTGTTGTAGTAAACTATTCACTACAGTGAAATTATTATTTATGAATAAAGACGGAAACCTTAGTATATACATATCTGGTATAAAAATCCACGGGATTGAGATTTGAACTTGAGGTCAAAATTTTTAAAATTATTGATGAAAATTTTCGTAGAGTTGATAATAAGCACAAATTTTCATAAAATTTGTTTTAACAAATAAGTTAATTACAAAATTGTTAATTGATAACATGTAACATTTAATATTATAATCTTAGGAAAGATAATTCTTAATTTTTAATAGTAGTATTTATTTTTTTGAATTATAAACATTTTAATTTAACTTAGCACTAATTGGTGCACAATATTTTTGGTTAACCTGTCTCGAGCTAACACAAATAGATTTGATGGTTTTCCCACACGTGAGCATGCAACATATAATTGCCCATGGGGAAAACATGGATTATCCAAATCTAACCCACAAATGGACATTGTTTGGCCTTGAGACTTATTAATGGACATGGCAAAAGCTAAACGAATAGGAAACTGTAGTCTGTGCATTATTGAGGTTCGATTTTTTTTTTTTTTTCAAAATAAGATTTAATAAATAAAATGAAAAGCAAGCTAATAATACTTACTTTTATTTAATTCGTTTAAAGAGTTTTAAATAATAAAAAGAAAGCAAAGCGTGGCCGAGTCTGATAAATTTTAAACACACGTTTTACGTTTAATAAATTTTAGCTAAAATAAACGTTTGGACTTTTAATATAACAGCATCTGCTTCTATAGCGCCATCTAGCCTAATACAGCGCACTTATTCAATTACCTTACAACGTCAGCCGTTAGTATCACAAATAAGTGTCAATAAATGTATTCTCATGTAGCGTCATCTACTGCAATAGCACATATAGCTCTAAATTTAACTCCAAGTGAACTCCATACTTATGTTGTGCTTAAGATAAAACAGGAAAATAGTATTTTACAGTTCATACTTAGGTTATGCTTAACTGAAAATGGGAGGCTTAAGCAATGCTTAAATAACAGCTGATTTTTGTTTTGAATTTGCTTTGAATTTTCAGCGACATCTTTCGTAGCGTAGGGCAAGTGTCCGTTCGTTTGCACTCAATAACAGCTTATACTTTTCCTTCAGTTCCCATAGGTGCTCCGACTCGCTAGTGATGAAATTTGGGGTTCTTTTGTTGTTTTCATCAATTTTTGATATAATTTTCCTCGCAAATTTATGTATTGTCTGTTATAATTTAAATATTTCAAACATATTTTTATGAATGACATTTGTAAAACATATGTTGCCCATAACGTTGCCATATATCATAATAAAATTTTATAGAAATTAAGCATTGACTGTGAAACGCAAACGACTACTCAGTTTGAAACAATTCTTAGCTAAGATTTTATTTAGGCACAACTTAAGTATGGACTGTGAAACCGGGCATTAGCCATACAAAATTCTATACCTAAATGCAAATAAATGAAATTTTCTTTTTGCATTTAGGAAATACATGCAGAAATCAACTCTGCGATTTCCTAAATTCCTCTGAAATCTCCCAAATTCGAGGAAGATTTACTGGAAAAGAGTGGCAGCATTGCTTATTTGTCTGACCATACATATGTACATAACTTTATTTATTTCACGGATTGTATGTGATTTTTTCTTAAATTTAGAATATTGGAAGTCATCGATTCGTATAACTTTACCACAAATAATATAAACTTCAAACAACGCATTTTCATTTAATGTTTTTAGCAAGTGGCAGCTTTTGTTATGACTTCCTAAATCCATGAAAATTTAGAGAGAAATGTAGCGCCATTTACTGTAACATAGCGCACTTAGCGCCACCAACTGGTGGATAGCTCTTTGCAAATAATAAACAAATAATTTGCAATGTATAAATAATGCGACTACAAGGAGAGTTATAAACTATCCTATCTTTCAAGTTGGATCAAACTGCACACAGTGTTAAAAATTTCATTAAAATCGGTTCAGTAGTTTAGGAGTCCATCGAAAACAAACAATGTGACACGTGATTTTTATATATTAAGATTAACATAGAGAACAAGCAAGTTTAATTTCAGGTGTGAAGCCAAAGTATTTAGTGTTAAATTACGTAATACTGTAAGAAGCAAAACAAAAATCTGCAAAACATTACGTTTTATTATATTATTATTATATTATATTATTTTCGTAATAATATCGATAGTTTGGCTAATATAATGAAATCCCGTTATCAGTGAACATATTTTCAAATAAGCTTTTACTTTAATTTATATAAAGAATTGTAAATGCTAATCTACATATTGATTACTCATAATATCGCAGATTAATTATTTAAACTAATTTAAATTAAATGTTATATTTTTATTTATTTAGAAATGGTAAAAGTTCAACATCCCCACTGATTGGCAAATTCTGCGGAAACACTATACCCGCACGGTTACCATCCTTTACAAATTACATGTATCTACATTTCGTGTCCGACTCATACATTTCCGACAAGGGATTCTATCTTACTTGGCAGCAAACTGAGACGGGTTGTGGTGGTAAACTCAATTCATATACTGGTTCAATACATTCTCCTCACAATTCTGATGTAAATGCTGGAACAATATCTTGCGATTGGCTTATAACTGTTGCTAGAGGATCAGCAATAACAGTATATATTACTGTTACCGGAGATTACTCCAATTTATGCAACCAAAATGTTTTAGCTGTATATGATGGACTAACCGCGAACGGTCCTCAATTAAAATTCAATTGTACTCTTAGTACTGCCTTTCAGTTAACAACTACTTCAAATCAGGCGTTGATAACATATAACTTTGATAAAAGTGATGTTGAAAATGGCTTGCAGTTCTTCATCGATTACGAAACTAACTGTAATATTAAACTTGACAACTTACAGGGCGTAATAGAATCACCAAATTTTCCCGACAATTATCCTCCAAATTTAAATTGTTTATGGGATGTACACGGCGGTCAAAACAATAAATTTCAATTAATATTTTCGCATTTAGATATTGAAATTCGAGATGAAATTTGCGATTTCGACTACGTAGATATTATTGATTTGCGAAACGAAGATGTACTTTCCAATCAGCATTTGTGTTCGAAACCTCATAGATCCATTACAACTGAAGGCAATCGGTTTCAAGTAAAATTCGTGACCGATTACTCTGAACATGCGAAAGGTTTTAGGTTGGAGTACAAACGCATTGGTTGTGGACACAAATTATCAACAAATTATGGAGTAATAGAATCACCCAATGCACCTTATAGCATCAATATGAACTGTGATTGGTATATTGAAGTTCAAGCTGGCAAAAAAATTGTTCTCAACTTCGATGAAATACACATTGAAACTAAAGGAGGAGACTGCACTGAGGATGGTATTATTGTTTCAGATGAAAAGAATTCCACTAGTTATATTTTGAAGGAGTGTCGTATAGATCAAGTGCCCGTTACAGTGACATCAGCGGCTAATCACTTATACATTCATTTTTATACGAGTAGTACAAGGTCAAGGAAATATATATCCGCCACTTATAACACTCGAGAATCCTCATGTGGTGGAACCTTCCGCGGCAATAGCGGACAAATAAAATACCCGAGTATTTCAGATGTCTCTGGTATAAATACAGAATGTGTCTGGCAAATTATAGTCGATAATAGTTATGGAATAAATTTGGCATTTGATGCTTTCAATATCAGCTGTAGTGGTACCTTTTTGAGTGTGTGGAAGCCACTTGGTGATACAGATCAACTTCTACAAAAAACTTGTGGAAGCATATTACCCGAAACTAGATGGATACAAAGCAATCGTCTGAAAGTTGTTTACAAAGCGGGTGCAGATGGTTGGGGAGCGTTCGCTTTCAAATTCAAGCGGGTAAGTAAAATGCCATTTTCTTTCAAATTCAAATGTGGGTAAGTCAAATTCAACACTCAACATATATGTATTGTAATACAAAATTATTTATCTTCACTGAGTAAAATGTAAATTATTTCTTATAAATATCTCTACCAGGCATGTGGAGGCTATTTAAATGATACTTCTGGTTATATAAAATCTCGTTGGGATGAAAATTGTGAATGGAAAATTGAATCGGCAGATTCAAAGATTTTCCTCAATATACTCCATTTGGAATGCGATTGTTCGAAACAAGCAAATTGTACCAGTGGCTTGAGAGTAGGTGTTGTAAGAACAAAAGCTTGATGACTTCACAACTTTTTATTCATAATTTTAAATTATTACAGTTAATGGATGGAAATGATGAAAGCAAATTAAATGAATATTGCGATTCTCATCAGTCTAACATTATACTATCAACAAGTGCTGTGTATATTTATGCAACGAAAATTGAATTTAAAGCCAAATATAGCATAGTGCAAAATTCATGTGGCGGTACCGTAACATCGATGCGAGGTATATTGACTTCACCATACTATCCTCAATCATATCCATCAAATGTTGAATGCATATGGGAAATAGTAGCGTCCTCAGGAAACTACATTGAGCTGGATATTGATGAAATGGATATTGTGGCATCCGAAAACTGTAACCAAGACTTCTTGGAAATACGACAGAAAAACGAGCTTGGGAAGATTGTCAGCTTATATTGCTCTAATGAAACTGTAACCGATAAAATAACTATATTTGAGAGAGTTTGGATCAAATTCCGTAGTGTAGAAGGAAATACGGCGAGAGGTTTTAAGCTACTGTGGAATTATGGTAAGTCTTATTATAGTTTTGTATGTCACATCTAAAACTTAACTAGGTAGATATAGAGTTGTGCAACTTGAGTAAAAATGTAGATACATATCTTTATAAAACTTGGTGTATGTATTTCTCAGCTGGTTGAGCGAAATTAGACCATTGAAAAATTGCATAGTTAATATTATAGTTAAAGTCCTAAAACTAAACGAGTTAGATATAGGGTTATATATACCAAAATGATCAGGGTGACGAGTAAAGTTCAAATCCGGATGTCTGTCCGTCCGTGCAAGCGGTAACTTGAGTAAAAATTGAGATATCTAATGAAACTTGGAACACGTGTTCCTTGGCACCATAAGAAGGTTAAGTTCGAAGATGGGCGGAATCGGACCACTGGCTGGTTATGAAAATAAAATTTGGAACATAGGATCGCATTAGGGAGGGGCACATTTGAATGTAATTTTTTTGGCAAAGTGGGCGTGACCCCGCCCCCAAATAGGTTTTTTGTATATATCTTGCAAACCAATAAAGCTATATAAACCAAACTTTCTGTAGTCGTTTCTTTTAGCCGTTTCCTTATACAGTCCAAAAATGAAAGAAATCGGATAATAACCACGCCCACCTCCCATACAAAGGTTAGGTTGAAAATTACTAAAAGTGCGTTAACTCACTAACGAGAAACGTCAGAAACACTAAATTTTACAGAAGAAATAGCAGAAGGAAGCTGCACTCACATTTTTTTACAAAATAGAAAATGGGCGTGGCGTCGCCCACTTATGGGTCAAAAACCATATCTCAAGAACTACTCGACAGATTTGTATGAAATTCGGTATATAATATTTTCTTGACACCCTGATGACACTGGTGGAATATAGGAATATATAACTACGTCTGCTTCCCATATAACTCAATTTTGATCCTTCTGATTCGTTCACTTTCACCATGACTTTTCAAGGCCCCTGATATCAAACATGAATAACTCAGTGCCTAAGGGTAATTTTTCACCGAAAATATAAGTAAATCTCTAAATAAATTGCGAGAGTATAAAATGTTCGGTTGCACCCGAACTTAGCCTTTCCTTACTTGTTTAAAGTTATCGCTTGCACAGCAGACATAATTCCTGTATTCAACACCTCTCGTCATCATGATCATTTTGATATATAACTTTACCTCTGTATCAATCTTGATTAGATACTACATATTCTCTATTTTATTGATGTCTGGTGGGTCCTTAAATCCAAGAGTAAATGACGAGGGCCATATCAATAGGTGCATTATCATGAGAAAACAGCGGCAAATTTCTAAATAAATTAAAAAAAATGGAAATCAGGAGTTTCGAATACCACTTGTCTAGCCCCTTAATATATGTTCAAACAAAAATTATATAAATCTTAGACTTAATAAATTAATCAGTCTTCCTCTTGACCACAGATGTTCCTCTCTTTATAATTAACATTACCGTCAACACAATTGACTTATTTTATTTTACCTTTTTAAACAGAATAAAATATACATGTAATTTTTGTATTCGACAATATGTAGATTTAAAGGAAAATGGATTTAACGTCAAATTTGATTGTTAATTCTTTTTCATAGCTCATTACAGTGAACTAAACAGCAGAGTGGGTTCGATCGAGGCACCCCCTTTAAATTCCATTCGTAATAAGGAAGCATACACATGGAGAATTCTATTGCCTAGAGGAAGTTTTATTTATATCGAATTCAAAGAGTATAATAGGGGCTTAAGAGTAAGAATACTTATATTCCTAAAAAGTTGTGTAGATTGTATATTTATTGATTTATTATTATTATTTTTATTTTTTTTATACATTTACTAGTTGTATGATGGTTTCGATGACTCGGCCTTGGAGATACCAATACCCGTTTCTCCCTGGCAATATACATCAAGTAGCAATGTTTTATATTTAATAAGTAATAATGAAGAGTTGGAAGCATTTAAAATTAATTGGAAAACTGTGAACAATAGCGTCACACAAACCAACTTAACAACAGGTGCCTGCAACAATACATTTGTTATAAGTTATATAAATCGCCTAAATATATCCTCACCTGGCTATCCCAACGATTATGCTAATGATTTGGACTGCGAATGGGTAATAAAACCAGAAGATCCGACGGAGCATATTGTTTTGAGCATATACGACGTTAAGCTCGAAACTAATGGAGAATCAGATTACTTGCGCGTTTTTTCATCCCCAAACTTAAGAAACTGGCATCAAGAGCTGAATATGTTTGATAGCAGAAACAAGTCTATACTGCCAATTAAAGTTGTGCATGGCACCCCATATTTGAAAGTGGTATTTCATTCTGATTATAGCGTGACTAACACTGGTTTTACAGCATTGGCTAGAACTGCTTGCGGAGCAAATATGACCGGACTAACAGGGCAAATACTGGACAGAAGAGCCATTCGCTCTTGGAGTTCAAATACAGAGTGCTTCTGGCACATTGAAGCGCAGACTGGAAAGCGGATCGCCTTAAACTTTAATTTCGGAAAACGTGTCGTGCCTAAAACGCAGACATGTCGGCAATATGCAATTGTATACGACGGTTTTGATGATAATGCACCCATATTAACACCTGGGCGGATATGTAACCAGGAGGGTCGAAATGTTAAAAGTATTAAGTCATCAAATAACCGATTAACAATTAAATACAATCTCAATTGGACTAATCCATTTGAGATGGATTTCGACTTTAATCTGACTTATCAGCAAGTCGGAGGTTGCGAAACAGAAATACAGCTAACTCATTATCTAACTTCAGTTAATATAAGCTCACCTAACTATCCCAATGTACCAAACCCACATACGGAATGCAATTGGATTATAGTCGGTCCCATTGGTGAAATATTACAAGCAGAATTTATAGAACGATTTAGCCTTAATACGCGATATTGCGATAAGGAGTATATCGAATTTTTTGATGGATCCACGGAATTATCACATAGTTTTGGACGTTTTTGTACAAAACCAAATCCAATACGCTCTACTGGAAATATTCTTCGTTTGCATTATTTAACTGACATAAATGAACCACGAAACGGATTTCTCCTAAATGTATCTATAGCGAACTGTGGTGGAATTTATACAGGCTTAATTGGAGAAATCTCATCAAAAGGTTACCCAGGGCCTGGCGCTTATCTAAAACCCGCCATTTGTGAATACACAATAAAAATGCCAATTCCATCCAGAATACGTTTAAATTTCAGTGATTTTGATTTACCTTTCGATGCCAACAATTTGAACCGTTCCGATCGCATTGAAATATTCACAGTGAGAGAGAACACCGAAACGATTGCTGTTTTATACGGAAATGCTACTGTTTTGCCTATTTTAGAAACCGATTACAACGTTGTAACCTTACGTTTCATAACGTTTGCTGGCAGTCATTTACATCGAGGATTTAGATTGAAATTTCATCGGTTATATGGTGGTTGCTATCGCGACGTGAACAACGAGTCAGGAATATTAACATTGGCACCACAGGAGCGGGCCTATGGCTATGCATCTTGCAGATGGAAAATAACGGTTCCGAAAGGCCAACGAATATCCTTTGAGTTTGAAAAATTCGAGTCTCAAAGTGTGCCCAATAATACAGATAGGTAAACATTATATCAAGTCTTTTATATGTCTTCTTATGTTTATGTATAATTACGGTTTTGAGGAAATATTTTGGATATCACGGTTTTCTACCGGGAGTTACATTTGTGATTTTTTATTTTAAATTATTTTGGTGATATTAGCTAAAGGGATTTACTTTTCCCACTATATAAACTGAGTACTGAGAATAAGTGTACTACGAACAAAAAATTACGTGTACAGGGAAATGTTTCACCTTTTAAGTTACTTATCTCTTAAACTAATTACGATATTTTCGTTTAAAAGTGAGATAAAGTGCGTTTTTTTTAGTTATTTGAATGTAATAAAAATTTATTTAAAAAAAATATTCTCTCCGAAAAATTAAAAGAAATGAGATAAATCCGATTATAGGAACCAAAAAAATTGTACACTTGTTGACAACACTTTAAATACAGTAATTTACTAAGTAGCTTTTGCATTCACTCAATTTTAGATTGTTATATCACGAAACAAGCCACACTTATCGAAAAGAAATATTGCGAAGCGTTTACTATACCAAAGGGTAAATCCACCGAGATAACAAACTATAGAATTCAGTAAAGATTAATATACAGATGAGTACAAATTTAATTTAATTTGATCTGATTATCGTCGATTTGTATGGAGAAAGGAGGGAGAAGCACTGTAAAATCAAACTTTAAATAATACTGTTAATCATTGCACCCCACATTATAATGTAAAATGTGAGTTTAACATCTAACCCACAAAATAGAGGCAAACATCTGCGAGCCTATATGGAGATAAAACTAGCAGAGCTCAAAGTTAAAGGTAACAAGTAAGGAAGGGCTAAGTTCGAGTGTAACCGAACTAAAATGTTCTTACTCCCACAATTTATTTATTTTATTTAATTAATATAACACACAATTTGATAACTCCATTGAAAGTTTGAAACCCTTTATATTAAGTATATGGGAGCTAGGAGAAGTTATGACCCGATTTCATATTAGAAGAAAAATATTCGTTTTCTATTTCTTCAAAATATCTGAGAGACTTACCTACATTTTCGGTAAAAATTTATTTGAAGTTCTGAGGTCCTCATGTTCGATGTACGGGCCCTTGAATACTTATAGTCCGATTTCGGCAATTTTTATAAGGGCGCTGACACGCTATAATTGCAGTATTCGAGCATTTGTTATCCGATATCTTCACTAGTGCTCACTTTATATATTGTAAAATAAATGCTTCAGATCGACTTCAAAGTAACGTTGTATGGAAAGGGTGGTTGTGAACTATGGACGATGGACTAATTTCATAACATATCATTGGGATGCCAGGAGAATGTTATGAACCGAATTTCATTTAAATTGGTTGAGTAGTTTCTGAGATATGGTTTTTGACCCATAAGAGGGTGGAGCCACGCCCATTTCAAACTTTGCATACCAATTTGCGCGCACCTCTTCTTTACCATGAAATTTAAGGTGTCTGGTGTTGTCTTAGTGGATTAAAGAATTTTTGGTAGTTTTCACCTTTGTATGTGAGGTGGGCTTGGTTATAATCCGAATTCTTCCATTTTTGAACTATACAAGGAAGTGGCTAAAAGAAACAACTCTAGAGAGTTTGGTTGATATAGCTTTAGTGGTTTACGAGATGTGTACAAATAACTAAATAGGGGCGGGGCCACGCCCACTTTCTCAAAAAATTACATGCAAATATGCCTCTTTTTATACTCTCGCAACAAAAGTTGCTAAGAGAGTATTATAGTTTTGTTCACATAACGGTTGTTTGTAAGTTATAAAACAAAACGAGTTAGATATAGGGTTATATATAACAAAATGATCAGGATGACGGGACGAGTTGAAATGTCTGTCTGTCCGTCCGTCTGTCTGACCGTGCAACAGATAACTTGAGTAAAAATTGAGATATCTTAACGAAAGTTGGAACACGTATTCCTCGGAACCCTGAGAGGGTTGCTTTCGATGATGGACAAAATCAGACCTTTGCCACGACCACAAAATGTCGAAAACTGAAAACACATAAAGTGTCATAACTAAGCCATTAATAAAGTTATAACAGTAAAATTTGGAATAAAGGATCGCACTAGAAAGGGCGTGGCCCCGACCCAAATCGGTTACTTGTAAATATCTCGCAAACCAATGAAGCTATATAAACCAAAATTTCTGGTTTTTCTTACGTACGCCACTGTACGGATAATAACCCCGCCCTCCTTCCATACAAAGGTTAGGTTGAAAATTACTAAAATTGGGTTAGCTCACTAACGAAAAACGTCAGAAACACTAAATTGTACAGGAGAAATAGCAGAAGGAAGCTGCATTCAGATTTATTTACAAAATAGAAAATGGGCGTGACATCGCCTACTTATGGGTCAAAAACCATATCTACTCGACAGATTTCAATGAAATCCGGTATATAATACCCCTTGACACCCTGATAACAAGGATAAAAAATGGGCGAAATCGGTTCACAACCACAACTGCTTTCCTTTTAACTAAATTTTGAATTCCAGCTGATTCCTTCACTTTATAATATATACATAAGGAACCAATGAAGATAGCGGAATAAAACTTTACACAAATTGTACATATCATCTCTGTCTTCACTTGTGAAAAAAATTTTCGAAAACGCACCATAACTTTTCAAACCTTAGATACCGAACATGTTGAACTCAGCGCCTAAGGGTAAATTTAACCGAAAATATGGGTAATTCTCTCAGATAATTTAATGTAATTCAGAGGATATTGTTTTCTTCTAATAGTGGGTCTCTGTTCCAAAAATTATTAAAATCGGGTCATAACATCTCCTAGCTCCCATATACCTAATTATAAGTTTTTATATGTATTGGTTAATATGTGAGATATCTTTGCAAAATTAAGTGAGCATATATTCTGGGGTATAGTGTACCTTGCTGGTGAAAATGAATGAAATCGGTTCAGGACAACTCGGTTACCTCATTCGTCATCTTCGTCATCCTGATCAACTTTGTTGCGAGAGTATAACAATTAGGTTAAGACAGCTCTTCAGGAGTTAAGGCTAAATATACCGCTCGAACTTACACAAAATTTATTGCATTCTAATGTTGGAAGACTGCAAAAGGCTAATAGGCACTAATTTTTCTTAAACAACTTTGTAATCTTCATCTATGCAAACTGTACAAGTTTTTGTTTGGCTTCAGAAATCGGAGTTATTTTAAATTTTTTAATTTTTCGCAGAAAACTTAATTTTAAATTTTTAAATACATTTTATTTACTTTCATATAACTAATAAAACGCACTTTATCTCACTTTTGGATTCCAGTAAATATCTTCACTAACACTATTCATTTCTGGAGTTCAATATTATTGTCAAGTTTTAAGTTATTGGGCTTATAAAACAATTTACTTGTATTTCATAGCTTTCTCTTCCAATCTTCCAGATTTATGATGTTAAGTCCTCCTTTCCTAAGAACAACAAAAATATCATTTTTCAATGATATGACTATGCTTTCAAAAATTGTCGAAATTGATGCAAACAACGTAACTACGTCTGAGAAAATAGTATCCTCGGATAACTTTATGTATGTTCGTATCGATATTAACGGGTATCTGAGGCCAATACGAAAACTTCAGGCACGCTACAGCTCGAATGAAGAATCTCCTTGCCCTAAAGATATCAACGAGCAGTTTGCTGGATCTGTGGATACAAGCAACCTTCCATCGAATACAAATTTCTTTTGCAGCTTAAAATTTGGATTAAACGGATTTGAGACTATAACATTTCATATAAAGGAGCTTCAGATTGCCAGAAATAACTCAATGAACTATCCATATGCCATCCGTTTCGTAGACGAAAGATTAATGATGCCATATAAAACAATATTTAGGAATATATCTGATACAGTGGTATCGTTTTCATCCAGAGGTGGAATGCTATCTATCCTGCAAAATGATGTAGTTAAGATTAAACGATTTTCTGCAAATTTTTATCGTCATTCTTGTGGCGGCAGTTTTAATATATTTGATGATTTCAAAATAGTATTTCCCCCAGACAATTTTGTATACAATGGAGATGGCAATCCTGTTGAGTGTTCATGGATGATCACAGGCGGTTCTGAAAGTCGACCTTATAAACTTATTGGAAATTTCAGCTTTATTAACGACTGCAATGAAGAATATATTGGCGTTTATTCCTTTATGTCGGCAGATCAACCACAAATAGCTAAAATATGTCACAATTCAACAGAACTTCTAGCTGGTATTGCCTTAAAACAACATGTGACAACCATATTGTATCATTCGAGCGACTATAAGGCTGGCTCATCATCATTTCAGATAAGGGCTGAATCATCTATTGCTTGTGGCACGAAAACGATGGTCAAAAGTAATTCCCCAACAGTGTCTATAAACTCTAAAAATTATCAAAATAATATAGAATGCAATTTGGAATTTGAAGCAGGTTCAGGACTTTACATGTTTGTGGAATTTACAGGGAGATTTTTTATTGAAAAATCTATAAACTGTACAAAAGATTATCTTCAAATATATACCTATGAAAGTGATGTTTGGCAACCAAAAGAACGATTTTGCGGCCGAGATGTTCCCAGCAAGTATAATGCAACATCAAATCGCATTATGATTGTATTTCGTACTAACAACTCAACTACAGGAGATGGATTCACTTTTCGTGTATCAGCACTCTGTTTGGCTACTTTTAACGTTACCGACCAGTTGCAAGTAGTACAAACTCCTGATTTACGTAGCCTGCCGTACTCACGGTTTCAGTGCGGTTATACATTTGTATCGAACTCTACAAATGCAATCAACTTGCAAATCAAAGAAGGATCTCCTACATACGCTCGCCATTCACACACTACAGGTTGGCCATGTTCATTGGGAACTTTCACAGTATATAAAAAGGATTCCGATGGAAATGAAATTAAAGCCGGCGAATATTGTGGTCCAATTGAAGTAACGGAAAGCCGTTATTTGCGTTTAACTAGTAACATGCTCTATGATCACTTTTTGATAGCATATCAACTGAATACATGCGGCGGAAATATCACCACTTACGCAATCATTCGTCCTCTAACAGCACTTAACAAAGAAGGCAACTCATACGCAAATAATATGAATTGCGTTTGGAATATAATAGCACCGACAGATTACTCCATATTAGTACGTTTTAAATATTTCGAAATAGAAACACACTACAAGTGTGAGTTTGATTTTGTAGCAATCAATGCAGGCTCTGCTCCAAGACTTGACAATGAATTAGTAAAGCTCTGCGGGAATTTAAGTGCGGACCCACCTTTGGTTCTAGTCGACGCTAATCAGGCTGTTATAACAGCAGTGTCTGATGATAGCAATGCAGAAAAAGGTTTTATGGCCGAAGTGATCTTTGTCCGCAATTGTAACGAGCGCATCGCCTTGACCAACGATGATAGCATTTCACAACCTCTTATAATGATTAGGAATTATACAGTTAATTCATTCGAGGAATTGCACTGCCAAATTCGTGTCACCGCACCAGAAAGTTATCGCGTCAAAATGCAAATTAGAAATCTTGATATAAATCCGGTTGAATGTGTGCATAAGAAGTGTGGACAGTGCAATTACCTAGAGTTCATCGAAGCTGCACAAAGAATGGATACATCCATTTCAATGGGTAAATTTTGCACAAAAGATGAAGTTAAAAAGACGCTTGTAACTTCCAATGAACATGCATTGATACAATTTAGTTTTATTAAGAAGGGAAATTACACACTCGAACTTGTTCTGGAAATAGAAAGGTCTATATGTGGCGTTTCCAATGAACTAGTGCTGCAGAGAGATAAGGTTCGGCTATTAAAAAGCGTTTTTAATAACATAAATCAATTAAAAGTATTATATTTTTAGAATTTAACTATCAGATTTCCACCTAATAATGGTTCCACATATCTATCTAATACTCACTGCCAATGGAGCATAAAATCAACGACCGATTTTCAAATTCATTTTGATTATTTACTCTTACAGCCGGCATCGCCTGAAACAGGCAAATGCGTTGACTATCTTCGAATAATTCA
Source organism: Zeugodacus cucurbitae (assembly GCF_028554725.1). Taxonomy (NCBI): domain Eukaryota; kingdom Metazoa; phylum Arthropoda; class Insecta; order Diptera; family Tephritidae; genus Zeugodacus; species Zeugodacus cucurbitae. The sequence goes on from NC_071669.1 coordinate 28,210,765, forward strand.
GGATACGGTAAATTAATTCAAATTTATTTCATTAATTTTTTTTTATAATAAAATATTAAAAAATGAATTTCAAAGTAATTCATGCATATGTATTTAAACTTTCTGACAGGAGGAAGAAGCTTATTGTGGAAACGCAACAGGATTTACCAAATATATAACTGCCTCCAGGGAAAATGAAAATGATTTTACCGAACTTACCTTTCACAGTGATGATTCCGTAGAAGATAAAGGTTTTAAAATCGAAATTTCCAGTCAGCAACGTAAGTAACTAAAGGTCACAGATAGCCAAAAAGAACTTTACCGCCAAATTAATTGTTGGAAACTTTTATATTTATATGAAATTACTAATCTGGTACTGGAAGAATTTTTGTATTCAATAACGTTTTTAAAGTCTTGAATAATTCATTAAAAAATAATTGAGTATTGTCTCGTTCTTTTGGAGAAATATAGTCGATTTATACATATATCGGAGCCAACTTAGGTTTTAATTCCCTGATATCGTCATAAAGTTGGAGTAATTCAATAGAGTTCGTAAATACCAAAACGTAAGGCCATAACGCTTTACGAATATTTCAATATTTCATATACATACATACATATAAGCTTTTGCATCATACATAAAAGGAAAGATGTTTAATTCAATTAATTAAATTTATAATTTTATGTAATTTATGCATCACTGTATTTTTGATTCCGCAAACTCGGTTATCACATTAGAAACTAATTTGATTACACAACTCAGTGTGTTAAAGGTATTTTGCCATATTTTCAGGTTGTAATCGCACTTATTCGAAACTCAGCGGACTTATCGATTTCGGAGCAAATGGGGACTCCAATCAAACCTGTTTCGAAAATATAGTTTTACCAGATAATTACACCATTAACCTATATGTGCTCGTAATGAATTCACATTATATGGAGAGAAATTGTTCTACACCTAATTTCCAGGTAAGCATGCTATGGTATATTAATAAATGTTTGTGTAATAGTTTTATAAATTCTATTTGTATTATATTTCTTTCCAGATAAATGACACCTCAGTTAGTAAAACTCTACGGACACGATGCATTTCCTATTTTTATGATGAGCACCTTCAAACAAACTCGAGTGCACTTCGTATATTTAGCAGAAACTTTGATACTTTAAATATATTTTACTACGCCAGCAAAAAATCGTCGGGCATAGGTTGCGGAGGGGAGATACATACAATGAGGGGTGATATTTCGAGCCCGTCTTATGAGCATCGAAACTTCTCCGAATGTCGTTGGGATGTAAATGTTCCCGAACCAAATCGCTTGGGACTGTATTTTAGAAGTACGTATATATAAAACGTCTTATCCGTATCTCTATTTTACTGCATTTGTTCTCATATTTTCGGAAGTTCATCTTAATTCGATATTATGATTCTTAAGAATCATACGAAATAATTACTATCAACGATTCTCTTATTTATTTTGTATGATATTTTCATGCTTTTTTTAGGAATGTCTATTGCTTTGTCACATTTTTATACTCTCGCAACAAATGTTGCTAAAGAGAGTATTATAGTTTTGTTCACATAACGGTTGTTTGCAACACCCTAAACTAAACGAGTTAGATATAGGGTTATATATACCAAAGTGATCAGGGTGAAGAGTGGATTTCAAATCCGAATGTCTGTCTGTCCGTCCGTCCGTCCGTCCGTCCGTCCGTCTGTGCAAGCTGTAACTTGAGTAAAAATTAAGATATCTTGAAGAAACTTGGCACACTTATTTCTTGGCACCATAGGAAGGTTGCTTTCGAAAATGAGCAAAATCGGACCACTGCCACGCCCACAAAATGGCGAAAACCGAAAACACATAAAGTGCCATAACTAAGCCATAAATAAAGCTATGGAAATAAAATTTTGTATGAAGGATCGTACTATGAAGGGGCATATTTGGATGTAATATTTTTGGAGAAGTGGGCGTGGCCCCGCCCCCTACTAAGTTTTTTGTACGTATCTCGCAAACCAATAGAGCTATATAAACCAAACTTTCTGCAGTCGTTTTTTTTGGTCACTTCCAAATACAGTCCAAAAATGAAAGAAATCGGATCATAACCACGCCCACCTCCCATACAAAAGTTAGGTTGAAAATTACTAAAAGTGGGTTAACTCATTAACGAAAAACGTCAGAACCACTAAATTTCACATAAGAAATGGCAGATAAAAGCTGCACTCAGATATTTTTACAAAATGGAAAATGGGCGTGGCGTCGACCACTTATGGGTCAAAAACCATATCTCAGGAACTACTCGATCGATTTCAATGAAACTTGGTTTGTAATAGTTTCCTTACATCCGAATGATATGTTGTGAAAATTGGCCAAATCGCTCCACAACCACGCCTACTTCCTATATACCAGAACTTTGAAGACAATCTGAATCGTTTACTTTACAATATATAAAGTAAGTACTAGTGAAGATATCGGTGCAGAACTTTGCACAAATACTATGTTAATAGTGTGTCAGCCCCATTCCAAAAATCGCCGAAATCGGACCATAGGTTTTCAAGGCCCCATATATCGAACATGAGGACCTCGGTGCTTCTAACCTAATATTATGGTTTCCAACTTTCAATGGCCTTTATACAATATATATGACGAATATGTGGGTCAAATTGTGTATTATATAATATAAATAAAGTTAAATAAATAAATTGCGGTAGTATTAAATGTTCGGTTACACCCGAACTTAGCCCTTCCTTACTTGTTTTCTTTACTGTTTTATTAACTTTTCAGCGTTCGACATGGGTTCAAAGGTAAACTGTGACTTGGATTATGTAAATATCGTTGAAATTTCGTCCAATGGAGAAGAGAAAGTAGCGAAAAGTATATGCGCAAATCAGTACATGAATGAGTTCGTTTCGAAAACAAGTAGAATTGCGATTATTTCGAAAAAATCGCCAAACTTTAATGGAAATGGATGGACTTTAAACTTTCGAAAGCTAGCTGACTAGTTTGAGATATACCTATTATACAATATTAATAAATAATTTTAATAAAATATCTATGTAATTATTACAACCTTTAAATTGATTTTTTATGAAATTAATTCTTAGATTAGACAAGATCCACAGTACAATCTATCATCGAACAAACAGCAAACCTTTTTATGAATTTCAATATAGTATTTTTTTGTTGATTACACAAATATAATTTTCATTTTTTATAAGTAAATTATTTATTACTGAACCTTAATTTGTACAATTTTCGAGTACATATATCTTCTATTAAGGTATGCATATGCTATAATATACTGTATTGAGTAGATTAGAATATGTTGCCACGAAAATTCAAAAAATAACTCAAAATTTAGCCCATATATGGATGATCGGGTGAATCGTGGACAGTTTTCACCCATTTTCGCCACCATTTATAGTAAATATTTCTAAAATTTTACGATGCCATAATTTTGATAAGCTATCTTGCATATTGATGGAAATACATACAGTGGAACTTCCATAACTCGAAGATCTCCATAACATAAACTTCTGAGTTGGCAATAGCGCTTAGAAACCAAATTTCATACAAATTTCCTTCCCTAACTCGAATTTTTATAACTCGAAGTTCTCCATAACTCGAACTCTTGAAGTGGCAATAGAAGTCAAATTTCATTCAAATTTCCTTCCATAAATCGAACTTTTCGACCAGGGCATAATACAAAATATAAAATTTTAATATCGATGCAGAATTTTAAAAGAGTCCCTCTATATCGTACGAAGGCGAAGAAAAAATATGATATTTCACCTACGGATTGCATAAATCAAGTAACAATGGCATGGGATACAGATGTCAAGCACCAAACAGTAGCAAACTGCAACCATAAAAATTACAAAATAGATGTTTTAACGTATGAACTTAAACTTTATGGGAAGTAGTCTCTCTAACACGAAGTTTTTCTGTGGATTATGGTGATTCGAGTTAGAGAAGTTCCACTGTAAATGATATAAAACCAACGGAATGCGATGACTATGAGTAGTGACTTAGTGATATAACTGAGCCACAAATAAAACTAGTGAAAAAATAACAATATAGAAAACAGAAAAGCTAAGGGAAAATACGCCATATTTTATAGCTTCGCTTCGAAAAAGGTGAAAACGCAAACGCAATAGATGTAAAATTGAATTATGTCATGATAATGAAACAGCTCATCACCTACAGTTTTGGTTTCGTCGATTCCTATTCTGGTAATTTTGATGTTAAAAACACTTCAAGCTTGGAAAGGTCAATTGTGGTAAATATATATAAACTGTACTGTTTCGATTGCGCAGGTGCTAAACATTGCTTAAAAAACAGGGATAAAAAATTAGGATCATTTAAATAAGACTGTATATAAGCTCGATGTACGGATCTCAAAAAACTCTCCTACATCCTGTATTGTCAACAATTGCACTGAAGAAAGTAATCGCCTAGAAACTGGCTGCTTTGGACTATAGGAGAGGAAGAATGTATGTTCCATCAATAACCAACAATCAATAAATAAAATATGAGAGAATTCCCCTTAATAATGGTATCCAACTTCCTTGTCATATATGCGATCATACGTGGTCTATATATTTTAGGGACAATTAAGCTGATAATAATTATCGGGACTTATCTATTTTCAAATCACATAAAAATCAAACTAAACTATAAGATCTGAAATTCGGCGGTGTCACGTTACTGAAATGAAACACATATAAGCCAGGGTCGCACTTTATGGCACTTCTGCGTCACATGACTGACATTCACTGCCATTCTCCGTGTATAATATTTTAAGAGTATACTATTATACATTCATTCGTCATAACATAATCCTGTGTACATAAGCACTATAAACATTGAATCTGAAAGTCTAGATTATCCGATCTGGGGTAGTGGCTATTATAATAAAACTTCCATAAGTTTCAGGCACGTGTGAAATTATAGAATATTGCAGTAAGTTTCTATTTATACGGCTGTCGACATATTTTTGGGTAATTAATTGGCATATGTTAAAAGTAAAGTAAAAGAAATTATTATAAAAAAATTGTTATACAAAAATACACCACCGTACATCAAACTCAATATTGGAGGGATATGGCATATGTTACAGAATACTTTCGACTTTAGTCTAAGTAGAATACCTTGTAAAAAATTCGAATAAATTCGAAAAGAAATTGAAAGTCGATTACTGCCTTAATAAGTAAAGTAATTCAAAAATTATAATTAGTTGGGCAACAAGCGCACTGTGGTAAGCTCATGTTTATATCAGCTCCTCATGTTTATTTCCTTAACGTAGGTGACTCAACTGGCAACAAGATATCGGCGAACTTCTGCTTAAAATATAGGGAGCCTAAAAAAAAACTATAACTAAATAACCATCTAAAGAGAGTTAATTCACCCAAAACCAGCATGCACTTATCTACTAGATATTTACATCAAGGTAGCTGATGAAGTTGTAATTTGTGGGCGATTTGTTTCATAAGAATTTACCAATAGATGGTACTCTATGTATGTGTGGTTGCATTACAACCTTCACGAGAACCCAGTAAATTCATATATATGCGTTACCTGTGCCCGAAGTAACAATGACTTCAAATTTTTTTGGCGATTTTTTATCTCTTTTGTAATGACTTGTATTCCTAAATGCCCATGAAATCATTCCATTAACTCTAATGACCCTTTTTTAAACCATTAGTGTGTTATTATAGGACTTTATAAAAGTAATCTAAATAATTTTCTTATGAGTATTTCAGTGATGATATCATTTTATAAACTACTTTTGCGGACTATAAAATATTTGTTTACATTTATATACACAAACAAGTGAGGAAACAAACATTTTATACTCTCGCAAAGTGCAGTTAAGTGCAGTTAAATGCAATTCTTTCGTAAAATTTAGTGTTTGACGATTTACGTCAGTGAATTAACATGCTTTTAGTAGTTTTCTATATAGCCTTTGTAGGAGGTGGGTATGTTTGTGTTTTATATCCGATTTCACATATGATGTGAAATGCATGCTGCAGGGAAATGTGTCCAATGAGTTTGGCTTATGTAGCTTAGGTGGTTTGGGAGAAATATACAAGAAAACTATTTTGTGGCGCCCACTTTTTTAACAAAATTATATCCAACTATGCTGTGATTCTCTGTAGAAGATTTCATTATCACAGCTTTATTTGTGTATTAATTAAAGCCCTTTATAACTTTTCGATCCGATTTCGTCCATTTGCAATCGAAACCCTCTCATGGTACAAAGGAATATGTTTACCAAGTTTTAATCAAGTAATTTTAAAATGTGTTTTTAGACATATGGAGATCAACTTATTCGACTACTTTTCGCAATAATTGGGGCCGTATGTAAAGTAAAATGAAAGTATGTAATTGGACGCTACTTGAATTGTGTAAAGATATATCAAAGCAATTTTACGTTTCTACTGTCAAAAATTTATAATTTTGCGACAGCGACAACATCAATCCTGCTGCCGTGAAGTGTATTCTAATATTTGGCAGATGCTGCTCGTCGCTTGTTGAGGTCTATGTATTCAGGGCATAAGTCAAATAACAACTGTCAAAAAGACCACAAATGTATTGTCTCATTGAAAACAACACGTCTAGAAAACCACCCATTATACGGAAAAACGCTGAACAATATACTTAATTAATACGATTCAGTCAGTTTTGTATGCGTCTTATTCAACAGTCAAGGAATATAGTTATGTATGTATAAATGTACAAATATATAAAACATTTTATGTCTTTATATATTTGTATGTACTAATGTTTCTACATTATATGCAGAAATCTTTCTCACAACTTAAGGATATATTTCTTTACATATTCATGCACCTAGCGTGTGACTTCCTCAATGCCGAAAGTCATTACAATTACTCCCAAAATAACCAACGACCATTAGTAGATTCATATATGTATGTATATTGTAAAAGTGCACTTAGCACTGAAGTCTGAAGTTTTATTTCATGGGAGAATTTTATTTGATTAAATTATAAAATCTAACATAGCTATCCTATATAACATTATGTTTGAAACACTATATGGGATTGGTCTTTGACTAGACTAGATTTTTCGCATCACTCAAAATGGTATATTTCACGAAGCGATTATCCGACTGTGACTTTATAAAATATATACAAGTTTTGTGAAGTTTCGGTGTAAGACAAAACGTATGGAATATATTTTTGTGACTTCTTTTCATACAAACTGAACGAACTTTTCCGCTGAAACCATACTGATATGAGCACATATTGCAAGAAGAAGATTAAATAAATTTATTGTTTTTCACAATTTTATTGTTTTTAGTCCCTTGATCCATGAAGTAATATAAAAATCAAAGATATCAATTTTCATTATCAACTTACTTACTTATAATAATCAAAGATATCAATTTTCATTATCAACTTACTTACTAACTTACGTTTTGGTTAGTGTTTGAATTTTTTGCCTTTCAGTATATTAAGAAAGAAGGATTTAGTAAATGGAAAACTGAAACTGAAAGGCTTCTTTGGTATCAAACGAATTTAACTGAAATTCAAATACGCCATGTACGATAAAGTCAAGCATGCACATATATATATATATACATGTACATATGTACATGTTTATAAAATAAAGCGAAGAATAAACAAAAATAATAGTTAATGTGCATCACAAATGAAGCTGAGTATTTGCGCGCGCACCTTTAAAACCACACACACCGGCTGTGTTCTTCTACCTAACTAATCCGCTTATCAAATTTCAGAAGGCTGCGCTGCAAAGGACTTCCTCACGATCGCAATTTAAGAAGATCCAGTAGACGGTAGAGAAGCAGAAAACACAAAGGTGCATCCGCTATTTATTTGCTTTCAACTTAATCTTACTTGACAAGAAGTCGAAGTCAGTGTTTCATTGCCTCTGTGTACAACTTTTTTTATTGTTTACGCACACAGACACATGTACTTGCCACACATATGTACATACATACGTTCCAGCACTGTATTATATATCTGTCCAGGCACTCGAAAATATGTGAGTTTCCAAAGTACGATGAACACCTCACATATTTATGGATATCCAATTAGGAATATTCATACGCAAAAGTTGAGAAAATAAAGAGAAGCGAAGAGCACATAAGGAACTCTAAAATGTCATGCTGAATTCTTAATATTATAACAAAATACTTTTTTAAATAACGGAAAGGGATTTCAAAATATTCGTCGTATAATGCAGAAACAACGCTCATAAAACTAGGAAAATATGGTTTCAAAACTTGTTAGTGGAATCAACATACATAAGAAGATTGAATATTATTTATTATTATTAGATTCAATTTCTTGATAATGCTAAACCAACTAATTTAGCTTATATTGCCTATTTGCCTTAAACTATTTCCAAACCACTATTCTATATGGTCAATGAAACATATATCCTCTGCGCATCTGCCACCACAGAATGAACAACAAAATTACTCCAACAAAATATCTCCCTCATTAGAGATTTCATATTATCTGCAGATTTTTCACTTATTATTAGTAGTAATTAACTGAATCACGACTTAAACACTGACACTTTCTTATTTTATGGTTAGCCGTCTGAAAGGCTTAAGACCTGTCAAAATGGCAATTTTGCCTGCACCTCCATTTAAATTATGAACAAGTTGGGACAATTGTGACTTACTGTGCTGTTATTTCACCTGACAACTTATTACTTTCTTCAATCAGAGGTATACATCAGTTAATAAAGTACAAACACTTACAATTTTAAGCAGTATTTTTGTTTTATTGTTTTATTTTCAACTATATACACATTTCTACATTGGTACAATAAAACTAATAAATATGATTTTATTATCGCTCAACGTCGAGTTACATATTCTTTTCTACATACTAAATACACATACATATGGTATAGTAACTTACTCATATAAAGTACTGCTAAAATATATCACAGCTTGGGTTGGCATACTCAACATTAAAATTTGTAGTAAGCCTTACAGTTATGTATAACTAACTAGTATATAATATAATGTTCTTATACATATCTTAAAATATGAAAGACTTACAACTTTAATCACGAACTCTAACATCAACGTTACATACATTATTGCTTAAATACGAGTATTGGTTAAGGTGTACAACATTATTTTAAGGGCGATTCCTTTCATTGTCATTTAAATATTGCTTTATCATTACAGTCATTCTTTTATCATCTATTTGTCTTTAATTTAGTATTAAAGTTAAAACTAGGTATATCAAAACAAAACTGCTACCAAACAATTTCATTGTAGATGACGCAGAAGAAGATTCTTGTCTGCTCAATGCCAATGTCTCGCTAAAAGAGCTTCGGCTGTTACGTACGGATGCCTCAAGTAAATCGTTGTTTGAAACACCCTGTACAACATCGTAGGGGTTCTGTGTTTCATATTGTGTGCTATTGTGTCGTCGTTGGCTGCAAAGATTTGCTGGCTCGTATGTATCGGTTATATTAATGGGCCAACTAGTTAAAATATTAGAAACCTATAAATGAAACAAAAACGCTTTTAACACAACAATTAATAATTAATCAATGTATTAAATTACCTTGGGCATGGGATTATCTCTTTGGCATGCAGCTTTAAAGGCACCTTTCAGTGTTATATCCTGAAACGCTTCAAACTGTTTCTCCCAGTCATATGTCAATAAACGTTCTTCGAGAGTCATTCCTTGTAATTCCGCTGGTAACGATATAACAACAGGGTCAGAGTTTCTGTTGCAGAAATAATACAATTTAGTTATCTATTAATTTAAATTGCATTAATAATAGGCTTACGCATTTAAATATTCAATTCCTAAAGAGTGTAAGACAGTTGCCAAACTAGGGGAGGAATGACATGATATGAGCTTATTTTGCCTTGGATAGTACATCATAAAAACAACACAGCTTTCCTCCTTCATAGACGGTCCGCCTAGTAAATATATCTAAATTGTAAAATAACATTAAACGAATTTGACCAATTTTTATACCTAAAGTGATTGCGCGCCGAGCTGATGTATCATAAACACATTCAGCGATCAATCTGTCGCCGGGAAAAGAGCGCGTAACCTGCGGTAACCGTCGGAATCCTTGATGATTCGGGTCAATATTGTTGTCAGAAACGATGGGAGCCAGTTCTTGCGTATTTCTTATCTACAAATACAGATGTATTAATATATATTAAAAATACATTTTAAAATCTCTCATATGTGCATATGAACAAAATAAAAATATTATATGGTATCAATGTTTTTTACCTGACGTAGTTTCACTTCTACACCTATCTGATGTGTTCGCGTCATAGTCGCAAATATATTTATACCCTCTGTTGGAAATGCAGCGTTTGTGCACTGCTCTATACAGTGACCTTGTGAAACAACTCGATTTTGACCCGGAGGAATAATATGATGCCAATTTGGTTCGATCCCTAAAAATTAAGCAACAGTTATTAATATCATATGTATATCATACATTTATATGTATACTTACCGATGGGCATTAGTCCAGCATCATTCATTCGTAAATTTTCGGTGATGTGTAACATTAGTCCAGAACTATCAAACATGTGATTTATTTTGAATTGCTCAAAATCAATATTCAAGCTATTATAATGTGTTTCCATCATAACAAAACGCACAATATTTGTGTCCAGTGGATAACCAACTTCAGGTGGATAGATGAAATCCTAAAATATGAGTTTTTATAAGCAAAAAACGAGGGTACAATATATTGTAAGATTAGCTTACCGAAGCTCCACGAGACCAAGAAGCTATATATGTATTACATAACAGCTGTGAGTTACGTACATTATGGCATTGGTGTCCAGGTTCATGTGCCAATGCGTCAAGTTCCGGCCCACTTCCATGGCACTCATACAGCGTAATATATTGCAAATATTGAACACTCCAAGACGAATCAAAAATAGGTTGGTACTGTAAAGGCCAAAGAGAATTTTGTTTACAAGGAGGAAAATAAATAATATTTCGAAATTTAAATTTGTCTTAAATTTGTTTATAACTTGAACTTAATACTAACCTTGACAATATGATTTTTTTTCTTCAGTTTATCCAGTTTGAAAAATTTACACCATATTAATGTTTCGTCGTCATATGGCAACTCGACGCCAGAATTACGGAATTCCAATTTTCGTGTGCTTTCTGAATTTTGCGAGGGAACAGGGCGTTCCAATAAAACTACTGACCGTGATTGTCGCCAAGCATTCCTTATGTTGGGCAAAGAACCAGGATTAACTAAGCCATTCCGAGGATCGTTCTCGTCGTATAAAAACATTAAACGCATAGTATTGTTCTAAGAATTAATAATTTACCAATGTACTAATGAATTAATAGAAAACCTATATAACGATTTACTTACAGTGATTGGAATATCAGAAACACCGTCACAGGTATCTAATTTTCGGCGAAACCGTATGATTGTATGTGTTGTGTTTTCGTACCCCTTAAGAAGTACATAGTCCTGAGAGGGATCAACTTGAGGTTCTGTAGACTTGCTATTTGGTGAAACAAAGCGATCCTGAAAGAATGTCTGCCCATTATCCACCCATCCAATAACAACGTCCGCCCCTTCTGGTCTTCCATTTGCTGAGAAACCAAATCCCACATATCCATGTGTTCGTACGTGTACTTCAAACATGGCATCCTGATTTGTGATTGTCCATAATAAGCGAAAACTATCATCTAAGTCTATAACGTGATCCCACGCCATAGAAAAAGATTTATCAATTTCCAACGGGAGCGACACTCCACCTATCCTCGATTCTATTACTCCAAACTGTGAAAAACTACAGCTCAGCAATATCCAGTATTGTAAAACTTTTACAACATAGATAATCCTTTGTATATTCGCTCGAGCCATTTTCAGAGATTTAAAATGCTTTCAAATAAATGTGTTCCCCTACGAATGTTCTATGGAGTATTTACATAGATAAAGCCTATTAGATATACATATATATGAATATTAGGTATTATTTCTAGATGAATTTACATACATATACTTATATATATGTGTATAATAATATATAAATAATTACAGTAGTTTTCCGAAATAACGAACACATTAATTGTCTGGCCTGTTCGTTATATCGAATTTTTCGTTAATTCGTGAGTACTCGAAGGTAGAGGTATGTTTCTCTATAAAAATGAGTTAAATATCCATAAATTGCAGTTTAATAAATTATTTTATTAATTCTTTGTTAAAAAAATAAAAAAAAACCATAACAAAACAATTGAAATCCAATAAATTTTTCCAAAATGGACCAATTCTGACACTTATACTTATATTTGGTGCTGACCAATAATTTTAAGCTTTTTTATAAAACTCATAATTTTTTTCAATTTGCACATTTTTTTAATTTTTTCAAGTTTCATTTTTAATTCTGATTCGAAGTTATTTGATTTTTTTCTCTTTCTTCATGTTGTTCGTTAAACCGAGTACTTACAAATCCCCGATGTTCGTTATTTACGGTACTCAATGTAACAAATTTGCTTGTTCGTTATAAGCGGTTTTCGTTAAAACGAATATTCGTTATTTCGGAAAACTACTGTATATACAAGTATATGTATGTAAAGTCTCAAGAAATCCACAAGAAATTGTTACTTAGAAATTAACCTTATACGAGTATACTACTGTACATTCAACAAATTGCTGAGTTTTAAACCCACATAAATGAGAACAAAATGTTTTATTAGATCGCAAATGCATTCTTGAATTTGAGCAGCGGGGAATACAGTTCCCTTAAAGTGCCCCAGACCTTTCAGTTCCCTTCAGCGCTGCCTAAAGCAATGGATGCTAGGGGAACGTCTCAGGTCCTGGAACATGTGCAACACGAGTCGCACATCAAAGCTACTATGGGGTAGTGTTCACACTGGACAGACCAAACAACTTCTTACTTTAAGCAAAAGAGAACTAAGCTGTATCACAGAGGTCATCACGGGGCACCTGCCTCTAAGAGGCCACCTGCAGAGACTTGGTATGGTAGAATCGGCGGAATGCAAGGCGTGCGCGGAAGATGATGAAACACTAGAGCATTATCTCTGCGAATGCCCGGCCTTCTGTCGTTTAAGAAGAGATACCTTCCAAGGCTCCCATTACTCTAATCTGAGAGAAATTGGGCAGCAAGGGATGGAATAAACTCAGAAACTTCGTTAAATCGACCGAGTTGTTCAGGTGACGCTTACCAGGGTACCTTCGGGGAGCACAATGGGCCTAATAATGGCCTAAGTGCGGCCGCTTGCGGACAGGCTATCTTCGCCTCCCTTTTCAACCAACCAACGAACCAAATGCATTCTTCAATTTAAAAGGTATTTTCGGAAATGTTGATGTTTCTTGGCAATATCCTTCTGAATTAAGATTAAAACTATATAAGTGTGACTCAAAAACATTCTGTATGGTATAGATATTAAAATACAAATACTCTATCGATCTAAATGTAGTTGATTATTGCAAATTGTATTTAGCATATTGCATATTGCAACATCTATTGTAAATAAAAATTAATGGGTATTATAAAAGTCATACAACGGGTTTTTATACTCTCGCAACAAAAGTTGTTATCGGAACAGAACTTTGTATAAATACTGCATTTATAGTGTGGCACTACCTTTCTAAAAATCGCCGAAATCGGACCATAAATTTTCAAGGCCCCAGATATCGAACATGACCACCTCAGTGCTTCTAACAAATTTTTTTACCGAAAATACAGATAAGTCTCTCAGATATTTTGAAAAAATTCAGAGGGAATATGTTTCTTCTAATAATATGTCTCCGTGCCTAAAATGTGTGAAATCGGGTCATAACTTCACCTATCTCCCATATACTTAATATTAGGGGTTTCAAACTTTCAATGGACTATCTTAATATATAAAAATCACGTGTCACGTTGTTTGTTTTCGATGGACTCCTAAACTACTGAACCGATTTTAATGAAATTTTTAACACTGTGTGCAGTTTGGTCCAACTTGAAAGATAGGATAGTTTATAACTCTTCTTATAGTCGCATTATTTATTTATTGCAAATTATTTGTTTATTATTAGCAAAGAGCTATCCACCAGTTGGTGGCGCTAAGTGCGCTATGTTACAGTAGATGGCGCTATATTTCTTTCTAAATTTTCATGGATTTAGGCTGTCATAACAAAAGCTGCCACTTGCTAAAAACATTAAATGAAAATGCGTTGTTTGAAGTTTATATTATTTGTGGTAAAGTTATACGAATCTATGACTTCCAATATTCTAAATTTAAGAAAAAATCACATACAATCCGTGTAATAAATAAAGTTATGTACAAATGTATGGTCAGACAAATAAGCAATGCTGCCACTCTTTTCCAATAAATCTTCCTCGAATTTGGAGATTTCAGAGGAATTTAGGAAATCGCAGAGTTGATTTCTGCATGTATTTCCTAAATGCAAGAAAAAAATTTCATTTATTTGCATTTAGGTATAGAATTTTGTATGGCTAATGCCCGGTTACACAGTCCATACTTAAGTTGTGCCTAAATAAAATCTTAGCTAAGTATTGTTGCAAACTGAGTAGTCGTTTGCGTTTCACAGTCAATGCTTAATTTCTATAAAATTGTATTATGATATATGGCAACGTTACGGGCAACATATGTTTTAAAAATGTCATTCATAAAATATGTTTGAAATATTTAAATTATAACAGACAATACATAAATTTGCGAGGAAAATTATATCAAAAATTGATGAAAACAACAAAAGAACCCCAAATTTCATCACTAGCGAGTCGGAGCACCTATGGGAACTGAAGGAAAAGTATAAGCTGTTATTGAGTGCAAACGAACGGACACTTGCCCTACGCTACGAAAGATGTCGCTGAAAATTCAAAGCAAATTCAAAACAAAAATCAGCTGTTATTGAAGCATTGCTTAAGCCTCCCATTTTCAGTTAAGCATAACCTAAGTATGAACTGTAAAATACTATTTTCCTGTTTTATCTTAAGCACAACATAAGTATGGAGTTCACTTGGAGTTAAATTTAGAGCTATATGTGCTATTGCAGTATATGGCGCTACATGAGAATACATTTATTGACACTTATTTGTGATACTAACGGCTGACGTTGTAAGGTAATTGAATAAGTGCGCTGTATTAGGCTAGATGGCGCTATAGAAGCAGATGCTGTTATATTAAAAGTCCAAACGTTTATTTTAGCTAAAATTTATTAAACGTAAAACGTGTGTTTAAAATTTATCAGACTCGGCCACGCTTTGCTTTCTTTTTATTATTTAAAACTCTTTAAACGAATTAAATAAAAGTAAGTATTATTAGCTTGCTTTTCATTTTATTTATTAAATCTTATTTTGAAAAAAAAAAAATCGAACCTCAATAATGCACAGACTACAGTTTCCTATTCGTTTAGCTTTTGCCATGTCCATTAATAAGTCTCAAGGCCAAACAATGTCCATTTGTGGGTTAGATTTGGATAATCCATGTTTTTCCCATGGGCAATTATATGTTGCATGCTCACGTGTGGGAAAACCATCAAATCTATTTGTGTTAGCTCGAGACAGGTTAACCAAAAATATTGTGCACCAATTAGTGCTAAGTTAAATTAAAATGTTTATAATTCAAAAAAATAAATACTACTATTAAAAATTAAGAATTATCTTTCCTAAGATTATAATATTAAATGTTACATGTTATCAACAAACAATTTTGTAATTAACTTATTTGTTAAAACAAATTTTATGAAAATTTGTGCTTATTATCAACTCTACGAAAATTTTCATCAATAATTTTAAAAATTTTGACCTCAAGTTCAAATCTCAATCCCGTGGATTTTTATACCAGATATGTATATACTAAGGTTTCCGTCTTTATTCATAAATAATAATTTCACTGTAGTGAATGTTTACTACAACACAGCAAATCTAAAAGTGAGGAAATGTTCGTTCTGAGAATTCGAATGATTCAAACCGATTTATCGTTTAAGTTCAAAATTTTACAGTTTCATATGTACATACATAGGTATGTATGTGTCATGTTAGCGTGTTGGAGAGCCATCTTCTTTATTTGTTTACACGCTACACAACAAAACAAAGAACGAACTTCGCCAAAAATATTTATACTGATCAGAGACGTTATTCCCTGAATATATTAACATTCCATACAAATAAATGGCCTTGAACAGAGTTCAAAAAGCGTTTTAACTATTTCAAATAAAAATTGGGCGGGGCGAAGTTTGCCGGGTCAGCTAGTATAGTATATATATATGCCGAATATGTTAGTCAAACTGTTTGTTATATTAATAAAATTAAATAAATAAATTGCGAGAGTATAAAATCTTCGATGACACCCGAACTTAGCCCTTCCTTACTTGTGTTTTCAAAGTTTATTTCTTCAATATTGTTTTCATAACGTTAGGTTCAACACCGGATACAATTTATATATGTTATACCTAGCATTTGAGATAACATTTTAGTATGTTTTAAATTATGAAAACCGACGGCAAGTAAAACAAATTCATATATGTATCTAGTTACTTTATTGTTTAGTTCACAAAAACCGTTCCTGTCTAACTATGAACGACGGTAAAACTACAGTGATTGCAATACTAAAGCTAATTGCTTTAACACCCACATTTAATGTATATTGGATAATATTTATGATTCCTGTAGCAATACCATTGATTGAGAGTTAATTCAGTCTTCAATCAAATTATTATGTTGCTTTTTTTAATATAACTTTATAGCACAACGTCTATAATGAGAACCTTTGCAAGACTGAATGTCTAGCATTACCATGTTTGCTTTCCAGTAATGTGTGTTGATTCTAACCAGTACAGTGCAGATATACACACATGTATTTATATCACACAATTCTACAATTTAAATTAACAATTACAAACGTTATTCCCTTAATCACACCAATATGATTTCGAAATTTGGGTACGCATATTTTTTAAAACCCATGTTGGTGTTGCATTCGACGAAAAAAAATGACTAACGATATGAGTATCCCACTGTGATGAAAATAATACACCGAGAACAAAGCCTACTTTCTTTTTTCCGTGGGCAGTAAAACTCTTTCATACATAAGTTGAAGTTTGTATACATATACATATGTACATGTATAAGCCTTTCTAATTTTCAGTTCACATACTAATGTACATATGTATGTATACGAATGGAGCATCTCATCATTTCAAAGGAATACATTTTAATTCGTACAGACACACACACACTTACATCTGCATGCAAGCATGTACTTATACATTCGCCGATACTTTACTTGAACATGCTGCAAGTAAAAGGTAATGAAAGGCAATGATGAAGCGTTGCACTGTACAACTAAACAAGTATTCAGTAGCGATAGAAAAGAGCAGCGGTGTTTTAAAAGATGAGTTACCATTTGTTATTTCTTACAAAATAGTGGAAGAACCAAGTCTTATTTCTCGGCTTCACTGCCACATAATTGTCGCGATAATCTTTAGACGGTAATATAATCTAGCAGAAAATGTTAATTTATATGCGCATAAGTTTACTACTAGTACAAATATTTTTTATTATTCCTGTTTAAATGTAATTAAATTACTTCACTAGATAGATTCATGCTAATATATATGAAAAGTTTATAATTAAATTTACATAGATAAGTCAAATTATTTCAAATACAAAAGTAGCGTTTCTACATTATTTGTTTCAGCGATGCTTTTATACTTTCATATATAAAGTTCATATGCAATACATACATACTAATGTATACTTAGACCGTCATACATATATGTACATATATGTATATGCCTATTTCAACAAATGCTTGTGCATATGCATTAAGTATCTGCGCTGCTTTTGCCTGCTTGCTTTAATAACTGTATTGAATAACTTAATTAATGCATTATGCGGACACTTCATTGCGAGCGCGTAGGCTGTATTCATATACACACATATACATATGAATACAAGTACTACTTCCGACTTTAGTTAAAAGCAAAAATATTCTAAAATGCGTAGCCTTACCCAATTCTTGCACAACAGTGAAGCTTTTAGTACTCTAGCGTTAATTCCATTAATATTCCATTAAAATGTGTCGCGTCTCATATCCAATTCGTTTTTCATCTGCACTTTAAAATTTTAATGAATTCATTTGTTTGCACAGCAATATAATCAATTTTCACAACACAAGTTTTCGTTTGATTCGCTCTAAAACGTGCAGAATATCGAAACAAATCAATTGCAGGTAGCATTCACAACACTTTTTATATATTTATGTACAAATACAAAACAATTCCTTCACTTATCAATAATCTCACTTTGATGCGTAAACGCTTGCCGCAACAAAACCCGCCTCAATAAATATAGTAATTTACCAACTCGCGTTCAGGGAATGACTGAAGCTACTTGTAAAATTCAACTTCTCTTTTCATTTCGTTTCATTTCCAAACTGTTCCGAATTCTAATAAGGGCCAAATTGGTGAAACAATGTTAAGAGCGAACACCTCACTACTATCTAAGAGAATTTATTTATGTAAGAAAAATGCATATGCATGAACAGTGGAATATATCCTCTGTTAAAATTACAGTTGCATAACCTTGGTCAATTTTAAAATGGTATTGTGTTTAATAACATATCTAGTCCATATACATACCTACATGTATACGTCCACACATTCTCATATACTTAAATACTCTAACATAAATATATGACATATGAAGACCATTATATAAATATTGTGGTTATTTAATTATTTTTTAAAGTTACAGATTTAGCTACAAATTTAGCGCACGGAAATCTAAGTTGTCTGAATTTGGTATCCCTGCAAAACTAATACGGGTGTGTAAACAGACGTAGAGCAACCCCAAAACGCCCGTCGGTATCTGGAAGAACCTCTCCAAGCAATTCGATACCAATCGCGACTTCAGAAAGTGGCAGTGGTCCGATTTTGCTCATTTTCGAAAGCAACCTTCCTATGTGTGGTTGGGGTTGAACCGTTTAGCCGGTTATAGCCGAATCGATGACAGCGCGCCACTCGTCTCTTTCCCCATCCTCGGCTTCCTCCGGTGGGTACTGCATCGAACACATTCAGAGCTGGAGCACTTTCATCCATTCGAACAACATGACCTAGCCAGCGTAGCCGATGTTTTTTTATTCGCTGGACTATGTCTATGTCGTCGAATAACACATACAGCTCATCGTTCCATAGTCTGCGGTATTCGCCGTTGCCAATGTTGAAGGGACCATAAATCTTCCGCAAACCTTTCTCTCGAAAACTCCTAGTGCCGTCTCATCGGATGTTGACATCGTCCACGCTTCTGCACCGTAAAGTAGGACGGGAATGATGAGAGACTTGTAGAGTTTGGTTTTTGTTCGTCGAGAGAGGACTTTACTTTTCAATTGCCTACTTAGTCCATAGTAGCACCTGTTGGCAAGAGTGATTCTGCGTTGGATTTCCAGGCTGACATTGTTATTGCTGTTAATGTTGGTTCCCAGGTAGATGAAATTATCTACAACTTCAAAGTTATGACTGTCAACAGTGAGTGGAAGCCAAGACGCGAATGCGCCGACTGTTTGCTTGATGACAGGAGATATTTCGTCTTGTCCTCATTCACCTCCAGACCCATTCGCTTCGCTTCCTTATCCGTGCGGGAAAAAGCAGAACACACGGCGCGGTTGTTGCTTCCGATGATATCAATATCATCGGCGTACGCCAGCAGCTGTACACTCTTGTAGAAGATTGTACCTTCTCTATTTAGCTCTGCAGCTCGTATTATTTTTTCCAACATGAAGTTAAAGAAGTCGCACGATAGTGAGTCACCTTGTCTGAAACCTCGTTTGGTATCGAACGGCTCGGAGAGTTCCTTCCCAATCATGACGGAGCTTTTGGTGTTGCTCAACGTCAACTTACAAAGCTGTATTAATTTTGCGGGGATACCAAATTAAGACATCGCGGCATAAAGGCAACTCCTTTTCGTGCTGTCGAAAGAAGCTTTAAAGTCGACAAAGAGATGGTGTGTGTCGATACTATTTTCACGGGTCTTCTCCAAAATTTGGCACATGGTGAATATCTGGTCTGTTGTTGATTTTCCAGGACTAAAGCCACACTGATAAGGTCCAATCAGTTTGTTGATGGTGGGCTTTAGTCTTTCACACAATACGCTCGACAGAACCTTATACGCGATGTTGAGGAGGCTTATCCCACGGTAATTGGCGCAAATTTTGGGGTCCCCCTTTTTGTGTATTGGGCAGAGTACACTGAGATTCCAATCGTCAGGCATGTTTTCTTCCGACCATATTCTGCAAAGAAGCTGATGCATGCACCTTATCAGCTACTCGCCGCCGTATTTGAATAGCTCGGCCGGTAATCCATCGACCCCCGCCGCCTTATTGTTCTTCAAGCGGGTAATTGCTATTCGAATTTCTTCATAGTCGGGTAATGGAACATCTATTCCATCGTCATCGATTGGGGATCGGGCTCGCCACCTCCTGCTGTTGTACTTTCACTGACATTCAGCAGGTCGGAGAAGTGTTCCCTCCATAATCCCAGTATGCTCTGGACATCCGTTACCACATTACCTCCTCGGTCCCTACATGATAATGCTCAGGTCTTGAAGCCTTATGTAGATCGCCTCATCTTTTCATAAAATTTTCGAGCATTACCAATGTCGGCCAGCTTTTCATACTCAAGCATTTCGGCCTCTTTCATTTTACGTCTGCAAATTGTTCGGCTGTCGATTGTGATTACAGCTTTTCGACGTCAAACCTTCCTTGTGTTTGTTGACGGGCGTTCTTTGCTGCACAGAGGCGAGTGCGTATCTTTGCTGCTACTAGATAATGGTCCGAGTCAATATTTGGTCCTCGGAGCATACGCACGTCTAAAACACAGGAGACATGTATTTCGTCTATCACAACGTGATCGATTTGATTGCGGGTGTTTTGATCAGGGGACAGCCATGTAGCTTGATGAATTTTCTTGTGCTGGAATCTAGCACTACAGACAACCATATTTCGGGCCCCAGCGAAGTCGATCAACCAAGCACGATTTTGACATAGCGGCGGGGGCAGCGCTCATAGGTACGTTCTAGGCGATCATAGAAAGCATATTTGGTCACATCGTCCTTCTCTTCTTCAATTTTTCGCTCCTTTATATGGCCGCTGTAGTAGATGTCACAAGGACCCACCTTCGTCCGTCCTTGTCCCGTCCATCGCACTTCTTGCATGGCGGTGATGTCAGCCTTTAGTTGTATGAGGACATCAACCAGCTGGGCAGAGGCACCTTCCCAATTAAGGGTCCGGACGTTCCAGGAGCATGCCCTCAAATCATGATCCTTAAAACGTTTGCAGGGGTCGTCATCAAAAGTGGGGTTTCTCCACTCCGTTGAAAAGACCAGGTGGAAAACGACTTGGTTTCTACATGTATTTCCAATTGGCGCCAAACAGCGTGAAAGAGTGAATGGCGCTCTTAGATTCGGCTATAATCGCGTAGGCGGTACCTACATAAGTATATATAAACAATTTTAATAAAACAATTATTCAACTTTAAAAATCTATAAAAAAAATGTTTATTTGTTGAAACGTTAACACAATTTAAAAAAAAAAAAATTGTTAAATGGTACCACGATGTTCTTCAAAAATTTTTTAACTGCTACTTGCTGGAATTTAAAAAGAAGAAGCCTCCGCATTCAAACAATAAAATATCCAAATCTTCCCAACTACATACATATGTATGTATATATATCTTTAGCAGCGTTAATGTCTTAACTCCTGGTACGCCGTCTTACCGATTCCACTCATCATGGTACTGCTCTTTTTTTATTTCATTGCAGACATTGGAAGGAAATATAACCACAATTACAGTTACATATAGAAATATGTATGTATATACAAATGTGTGTGAATGGGCGATGTAATGAATTTTCATTATGCATTAAGAATCATCGACAGCTAGCTATTTTAAAACAGTTACACAACTATACCTTTTTATAAAGCGATCAGAGGCACAAAATCATCAGAAAATGTGTGCCAAGTGAACATCTGCATCCTGATCGTTGTACATCTTAATTTTCAATATTGAAAAGGATATCATTTACAATTTTTTATGCAGTTTCGAAAATGCTGAAACAAAGCCCTATTTCAATGCACATTCTCAGGTAAGGAAAAGGAGCGATTCAATGTGATTTGTGCCAGCATGTAGCTACAAACATATATTCTCATATCATCGCAGTACCTGGCACATACATTAATATGTAACTATAGTATATATTTACATGAAGGATTCGGATCATACATCAACCGACCTTTTTGGTTGTGGGCATGGTGCTATTTTCAGTCTAAAGGGCGTAGAATACATTCGCAGTTTTATATTGCACTATACATAGGCATACAACAAATGATGGGATAGAATACTATGTAACTTTTGTTCTTTAAACAATAAGTTGTGAAGATTTTTGAAAGTGATACGATTTTTACAAAAATTATAAATGTGCATACAATTACATTTCCACCATAGTGTGCCGCATTATGAACAGTTCTTTTGCAATGCAATAGACACTGTATATACAAATAGAAATCAAACGGTGCCTAGCATTAAATATTCAAAAGTCATACACATATGTATATGCATATAAGTAAAACTTATATTTTACCATATCCTGATTCTAGGTGATATCAAACCCACAAGAAATTCGCCAATATTGGATACATTTTTTACCAAAAACGTAAACAGTTTTATAAATTCGCTGAATAGACTTAATTTGTTAGCTTATACTGAAAAAAGTATTGAAATGATTAGAATACCGTATCAAGTAAAATAAGTGGACCATACAACGTCATCACATCATTATGAAATAGTAATACTAAATGAACTTTGAATTTGTATTAGTTAGATTTTCCCCACATAGACTCTTAAAGCTAATTCTGATCTCGCTATTATCATATATTAATCTACATATACAATTCCTTGTTTACTTTAAAATATTTTCTAAATTAATTATTTGAATACTCTCCTAACATGCTGCTTAGAGTACAATTGTTTTGTTCGCCTAACCTTCTTCCACTTTAGAATGCGCAGATTTAGCAAAAATTACGATACCGAAATACAACTTTGCAGAATGATGTCCCCTAAAAATAGTCGAAATCTAACCATAACTTTTCAAGGCTCCAGATACATATAGAACATTTGAATACCAGTGCCTGTGAATAATTTTTAACCGAAAATATCGCTAAATCTATCAGATATCATACAGAAATTCAGAACAAATATTTATTATTAAACAATATGGCTCTGTGCCAATAATAAGTTAAAATACGGTTCAAAACATTCCCACGCTCCCATATACCTAACATAATGAATTTCATTGGGCATATATCGGTTAATATTAGTGGACCCTATATATCATGATTCTAACGGACTTTATGCAGATTATATGGGGGATGGGGTCATATGTAGAAGTTCACGCAAGTGAGGAAAGTTTCTGATTGCCATTCACTTGGGAGTGGCCAGGAACGATTCTTTTGCATATGACTCAAGCAGCTCACGACTTCCGGTTTTAGACCAAGTATCCCCTGGGTAGCTAACAGACATCCGTTTGGAGGCGAGCTAAAGTGAGAAGGCGAAGCCCGCTTGTGCGGTTGTGCGTAGGGCTTGGGACCCACCACATAAAAAAAATCTCCCCAATGAAAACAAACACCGAGCCTCGGATGAGAAACCCCCCTTTTGATGACGACCCCTGCAAACGTACTAAGGATCATGATTTGAGGGCATGCACCTGGAATGTCCGGACTCTTAATTGGGAAGGTGCCTCTGCCCAGCTGGTTGATGTCCTCATACAACTAAAGGCTGACATCACCGCCGTCCAAGAAGTGCGATGGACGGGACAAGGACGGAAGAAGGTGGGTCCTTGTGACATCTACTACAGCGGCCATATAAAGGAGCGCAAATTTGGTGTTGGATTTGTGGTGGGAGAGAGACTCCGTCGCCGAGTCCTGGCATTCACCCCGGTGGATGAACGTCTAGCCACAATCCGCATAAAAGCGAGGTTCTTCAACATATCGCTGATTTGCGCCCACGCCCCAACGGAAGAGAAGGACGATGTGACCAAAGACGCTTTCTATGAGCGCCTAGAACGCACCTATGAGCGCTGCCCCCGCCACGATGTCAAAATCGTGCTTGGCGATTTTAACGCCAGGGTGGGTAAAGAAGGTGTCTTTGGCACAACAGTCGGAAAATTCAGCCTCCATGACGAAACATCGCCAAACGGCCTGAGGCTGATCGACTTCGCTGGGGCCCGAAATATGGTTGTCTGTAGTACCAGATTCCAGCATAAAAAAATTCATCAAGCAACGTGGCTGTCCCCTGATCGAAACACGCGCAACCAAATCGATCACGTTGTGATAGACGGAAGACATGCCTCCAGTGTTTTAGACGTGCGTACGCTCCGAGGACCAAACATTGACTCGGACCATTATCTAGTAGCAGCAAAGATACGCACTCGCCTCTGTGCAGCAAAGAACGCCCGTCAACAAACACAAGGAAGGTTCGCCGTCGAAAAGCTGCAATCACAACCGACAGCCGAACGATTTTCTACTCGACTTGCACTCCTGCTCTCTGAGAGCACTCATCAGCATCTCGATATAAGGGAGCTGTGGAACGGCATCTCAAACTCATTGCATACCGCTGCAGCCGAAACAATTGGTCTACGGCAACGCCAAAAAACCAGTTGGTACGATGAGAATTGTCGTTCCGCAGTGGAGAGAAAACAGACTGCCTACCTCGCAACGTTGCGATCGACCACAACACGTTCGGGGTGGGATAGATATCGAGAACTGAAGAGGGAAGCGAGACGCATTTGCAGACGTAAAAAGAAAGAGGCCGAAATGCGTGAGTATGAAAAGCTTGAAAAGCTGGCCGACATGGGTAATGCTCGAAAATTTTATGAAAAGATGAGGCGATTAACAGAAGGTTTCAAGACCGGAGCATTATCATGTAGGGACCGAGAAGGTAATCTGGTAGCGGATGTCCAGAGCACACTGGGATTATGGAGGGAACACTTCTCCGACCTGCTCAATGGCAGTGAAAGTACAACACCAGGAGATGGCGAACCCGATTCCCCAATCGATGACGATGGAATAGATGTTCCATTACCCGACCATGAAGAAATTCGAATAGCAATTACCCGCTTGAAGAACAACAAAGCGGCGGGGGCCGATGGATTACCGGCCGAGCTATTCAAATACGGCGGCGAAGAACTGATAAGGTGCATGCATCAGCTTCTTTGTAGAATATGGTCGGAAGAAAGCATGCCTGACGATTGGAATCTTAGTGTGCTCTGCCCAATCCATAAGAAGGGAGACCCCACAATCTGCGCCAACTACCGTGGTATAAGTCTCCTCAATATCGCATATAAGGTTTTGTCGAGCGTATTGTGTGAAAGACTAAAGCCCACCGTCAACGAACTGATTGGACCTTATCAGTGTGGCTTTAGACCTGGAAAATCCACAATGGACCAGATATTCACCATGCGCCAAATCTTGGAAAAGACCCGAGAGAGAAGAATCGATACTCACCATCTTTTTATCGATTTTAAAGCTGCCTTCGATAGCACGAAAAGGAGCTGCCTTTATGCCGCGATGTCTGAATTTGGTATCCCTGCAAAACTAATACGGCTATGTAAGCTGACGTTGAGCAACACCAAAAGCTCCGTCAGGATCGGGAAGGACCTCTCCGAGCCGTTCGATACCAAACGAGGCTTCAGACAGGGTGACTCACTATCGTGCGACTTCTTCAATCTATTGCTGGAAAAAATAATACGAGCTGCAGAACTAAATAGAGAGGGTACAATCTTCTACAAGAGTGTACAGCTCCTGGCGTATGCCGATGATATTGATATCATCGGAAGCAACAACCGCGCCGTTTGTTCTGCGTTTTCCAGACTAGATAAAGAAGCGAAGCGTATGGGTCTGGTGGTGAATGAGGACAAGACGAAATATCTCCTGTCATCAAACAAACAGTCGGCGCACTCGCGTCTTGGCTCCCACGTCACTGTTGACAGTCATAACTTTGAAGTTGTAGATAATTTCGTTTATCTGGGAACCAGCATTAACAACACCAACAATGTCAGCCTTGAAATCCAACGCAGAATCACTCTTGCCAACAGGTGCTACTTTGGACTGAGTAGGCAATTGAAAAGTAAAGTCCTCTCTCGACGAACCAAAATCAAACTCTATAAGTCGCTCATTATTCCCGTCCTGATGTATGGCGCTGAAGCGTGGACGATGACAACATCCGATGAGACGACTCTTGGGGTTTTCGAGAGAAAGGTTTTGCGCAAGATTTTTGGTCCTCTAAACATTGGCAACGGCGAATACCGCAGGCGATGGAACGATGAGCTGTACGATTTATACGACGACATTGACATAGTTCAGCGAATAAAAAGACAGCGGCTACGCTGGCTAGGTCATGTTGTACGGATGGAAGAAAACACTCCAGCTCTGAAAGTATTCGATGCAGTACCCGCTGGAGGAAGCCGCGGAAGAGGACGACCTCCACTCCGGTGGAAAGACCAAGTGCAAAGTGACCTGGCTTCACTTGGTGTTTCCAATTGGCGCCAAAAAGCAAAAAGGAGGAATGAGTGGCGCGCTCTGGTGGATTCGGCTATAATCGCTTAAAGCGGTTCCTACGCCAAATATATATATATATATATATGGAAACAGTGTATCCTTAATAAAATTTCGAGCAAACATGTTTTTGGATATAGGCCAATAATAAGTTAAAATACGGTTCAAAACTTTTCCACGCTCCCATATACCTAATATAATGAATTTCATTGGGCATATATCGGTTAATATTAACATTTAAAGAAAGTGTTATCTTGGATACAATGTAGCTTGATGGCGAAAATGGAATAAATCTGACCAGGAATTACAACAGCTCCAACCCTATATATCATGATTCTAACGGACTTTATGCAGATTATATGGATAACAATGTATCCTTAATATAATTTCGTGCAAACAGGTTTTTGGATATAGACCTTCACATAATGAAATCTGTCTAGGCCTTGGTCTAGGTTTATTATTAAAATGATTTTCGCCAATCTGCTTGACTTTTCCCTTAATACCACTTACCCCGTTTTGTTCCTTTGTTGTCTTGCGAATTGCGTGAGTATACCATGTTCGGTTACACCCGAACTTAGCCCCTCCTTATTGTTAATTTTTAAACCTGTTTTTACTTATATATGTACATACATATATGTATATATTAAAATGACATTTATTTATTCAACTCAGCGCACATACATATGTGCCACATACACACGACTGCATATACTTACATACATGCATATGCACCTCGCAATGCAACAATTGTTTACTCCACCAAGTCGCACACAAATTGAAACACTTCAAGTGGTTGGCAACAGATTTATTAGTAATTAAGCGCCAGTAAAGTAAGCAAATATGTGTTTGCCCTTTTCTGGGCTCGAATTACATGCCATAATATTGAAAACCCTTTTGAAGTGGAAAATGCGTAACAACAACAACGCTGTAATATGACACGAAATGTATTTTTTCTTTGTAAATATATACCAATATTTAGATGGTAACTAAATTACAATGATATGCTTCATGCAACTAAGAAAAGTTGACGTATGAGTATTAACTAATTGACATCTCTGCCATAAATATAAAATTGAGTTGTACTATTAAAAAAGTGTATTTTTCATAAATCTTCCTTCTAAGAATTGTTTAGTAACACATGCTCTATTAGAAAAAATAAAATTTATACCAGAAGAGCACAGTACGAAGAGGCATTCTTACAATTTGAAATTCCACCCGAATCTTTCACCTTTCAACATGTGAAATAAAAAATAACACAAATAGTGTATTCAAGGTTTGAATGAATACTTGACCTTGTGACGAAAATATCGGTAATTTTTTTTAGTTATTTCAATCGAATTGGTTCAAATATTTATTATTATAAATCCAAATAATTTCGGTTAATGCCAAAATTAAATGAACGACCTCGAATGTCTTATGTACCATATACACATATCGGACAATATGTGTGATATTTTAATGAAATTAAGTGAACATGTTTTCTTGAATAAAAATGTGAGTATAATCGCTTCAGATTTTAGTATATCATAATAATATCAATCAAATTGAGTTTCCTCGCACTTCTTGTATCGCATTATGTCGGTATGTTTATGTTTCTGGTAAAAATTAGTGGTATTACGGACGAACGAGAAACTGCTCGCCAGGCTGCAGTCGGAATGTTTCTAACTGAGGTATAACTCAATCGTTGAGTTTTCGTTGCTCAACCTTGCTGGGGCCCTTAAATAGCCTGGTGCTCTGCGTAATAAGATGGCCTTACTTACGTAGCGGGGGTATGCGCAAACAGATCTTATTTCCCCACTCTCGTGGGTTCAATACATATATGAATACTGATAAAATAAAAATAAAAACACCAGAGAAATCCGGCCTTCCTTCAAAAAAGCCGAAAAGAAACAGTTGTTTCGTGAAGAGGGCTGCATTTATAACGAGCTCAAGAACGAAGAATTCAGAGACCGAACCTAAGCTTGTTCTAGAGGCAAAGGCTAGCACTAGGATACATGTGTATATAAGTTAAAGAACGAAATATTAAATAAAGCAAGCTTTGCAATTTATTTCGAATTTTCGAATGAAACAATTAACGAAATGCAAGCTCTGCAATAATTAATATTTCGTAATCAGCCCAGCCTAATCCAATCGCGAAGTGTAGAAAAACGCACAAATTCGCTTAAAATAAACGTCGTTTAAAACTATCATCGGTGGTATCCAAGTCTTGTAGGCAAGGCCGCAGGACACCCCTAGGAAGGTACGCATCGCAGGAGCCTCAGTAGTAACAGAAAAGTTACCAAAAGTATGAAATCCGGATCGTCGAGGGAAGGAGCCACATCATTAACCATAGTATTGTAAGATTAATTAAATTTATCACTAAAAATCATTGTTATTATAAAAAATTTTGAAATAATAATTATTGGAAATTAATATAAAGAAAAAGAATCAAACATTACGATTTTTGTAAACAGTCAGACACTGGTTATAATTAAACTCGAAAATTGCATGATTTCAACAAAAATTACGGCATTATTTCCGAAATATTTTCAACCAATTTATTCGTTCTCTGAAACGAAATGAAATTAATAATTGCGTGATTATTTTATGGCCAATCCAAACAATTTAATCGGGCCTTCAAGACTTAGCGCATCCACAACACAAAACAGAATTATGGTCGAAAACGTTGACCGAGCTGCACTTGCAGCCACGATTAGTGAAATTATAGGACAGCAATTGCCAGGATTATTAAGGCGACAGAACTCACCGGAAGAATTCCACAATATAGCCGATCAGGTAATCGCTCCAGAACATGCCAGGAATTTAGGTGACTTAGATAGGGTACCAGACATAGTAAAAACAATACTTGAGTTTTCAGGTGATCCATCCGAATTCAGTTCATGAAAAAAGGATGTTGATCGTATCCTAGAAGCATATAGTGCTTATCAAGGTACGCCAAAATACTATGGTATCTTGCATACCATACGAAGTAATATAATAGGACATGCTGATAAGGCATTAGAATCTATTATAAGATTAATTGATTAGCCATTTCCAAATGCCTAACATTACATTATGCGGACAAACGTGACATGAGTATGTTAGTCCAAACCTATAATCAATCAGTAGAAGAATTCCATCAGACAGTCTATAAGCACTTATCCCTAATTTTGAGTAAAATTGGTTATATGGGATTAGGTAGAGAAGCATAACAACTAATGACGAAAATGTACAGAGATAAAGCTCTAGATACCTTTGTACGAGGGTTGAGAGCTGACTTACCGCGCCTATTAGGAATGAAAGAACCAGTAGCTTTACCTTCAGCATTACATTTGTGTTTGAACAACAAAGGTGAAACAAGTAACTTCAGAAATCAGAATTTCAAACCCATACCTGCTGCACGCAACATTCAATTTATAAATAGACAACAATCAGTCCCATCAATTCCCTACCAATACCAGCAATATGGACAGCAACCTCCAGTCCCACCAAGACTTTACCAATACCAACAACATGGACAACAACCTCCAGTCCCACCAAGACTTTACCAATACCAACAATATGGATTACCACCAACCGCACAACCAAGACAGAACTTTAACAATTTCCAACCTACTGCCGCACCTCGACAATCATTCCCAAATAGACAATTCCAGGCCCCACCTAGCCTTATGGCACAAAAACCATTGCCTCGTCTAGAACCTATGGACGTGGACCCCAGTACACAAACGAAAATGGTCAATTACATGAACCGACCTCGCTTTGTAGTTGGCAAAAGACCCTCAGATCAAATATCAGAAGTACACAAACGACAGAGGAACTTTAACATACAAACTTCTAATAAAGGAGAGGAAATACAATCCGCTGAAAGGTACTCTACAACGACTGATTATGAAAATTTGAACGAGTACGTAGACCAAGTTGGCGAAATCGACAACAACACTTACGAATTCTACGATGATTGCTCAATAAATTTCCTAGAAGATTACGATCAAGAAGTACTTGATAAATCGGGAAAAGAGAACGTTGTAGATGATACAATCTCAAAAATAACAACTGAACAAATTGATTCTATCATTTCCACACAGCACAACGCTGAAAATTCTAATCATGGTTTAATACCTAGCATTATAAGTCCAATTCCAGAATACCCCGGTCAAATACTGCATATTGACATCTTGTACTAACGGCAATAGATAAATTTTCCAAACTAGCTCAAGCTCGAATCATTGAATCTAAAGCAATAAAAGATATTATAAGCCCTTTGCGCGATAGGAGTCCCTAAGCATATTGTTTTGGGCAATGAAAAATCTTTCAATTCACAATCCATTAAATTCATGTTAGAAGAACTAGGAATAGAAATTTATAATGCTCCACTATACAAAAGCACCGTTATCGTACAAATAGAACGATTTCATTCGACATTATCAGAAATAATGAGATGTCTTAAAAAAGAATCCACTCATCGAGATTTCAACGAACTTTTAGCCGGGGCAAAATACGAATACAATTACTATTTTCATTCAATTACGAAGAAACGACCATTAGAGGTATTTAATGGTAAGAAAGTAACAACAGATCCAGATCAATATGAAAAGACTCGACAGGATAACATCGACAGACTAAGGACAAAAAGAGACGCAGACTTATTAAACCATAACAAAAATCGGAAGAAAGTAATTAATTATCAACCAGGATAGGAAAAGAAGTACTCAAGGAAAACAAAAACACTACTATTTTAACAGAATCGGGAAAAACAGTCCATAAAATCCTTATCAAAATTTACCATTTACAGACTATTTCTATGAAATATGACTGACACTACTGGTAAATAGTTAATATTAATTACGCATCTCAATGGGCACGGTTAAATATTATAAACGCAATTTCATTAAATGAAGACGAATTAATTTAAATATAGAACATTTAAAAAAAGAGGAACTTGGAAAGCCTTTCGATAGAAGAAATCATGGAGTTTTCTAATGTTTCAATTCTACACAATAAAACTATGCTTTTATACATTGTTAAAATACCAAATATAGAAGAAACATAATATCAAAATATACTTGTAAAACCAATAATAAAAAATAATTCAATTATAAATTTAAACACAAATGGAATATTTGTTAATAAAAATTTTATATATAGCGTTCTAAAAAATTGTAAAACAGTAAATATAAAAATGTTTGATAAATACAATATTATTAATATCAGTAATTCAAATTGTACTCCTAAGTTAGTTAAAGAAGAAAACGCGATGTGTAGATTTAGCAATGCTGACCACGTAGCAGAGGTGGAAGAAATCGACGACGGTACCATTCTATTAAACAACTACAATGGCAACATAACCTGGAATTTCAAGGATTTGCATTTAGAGGGCTCCTACCTAATGCAAATATCAGATGATTCAGTGCTAATCAACAACAAGCGGTTCAGCAACCTGGAATCCACCATTATGAAACCAGGAATTCCTCTCGTACAGTTTACACCTGACGAAACTGAACGATTGAGGATATTATCCCTAGAAGCTCTAGAAGTATTGCATTTAAACAACACAGGACAATTGCAACACATTAAAACACACTCTATGATCAACAATATTGCCCTGGTAACGCTTTTTGGCATTGCTCTGACTCTCGTCTTGGGATTGCACAAATACAGTCAACGCCAGAAGAGTATAACATTGCAGCTATGGCCTACACCGGTCACAGAAACGAAAGTATCAGAAATCACCGCACCACCAAACTGCAATGAATCAACAATTGAGATACAAAATAACCTACCCCAATTCAATAACATTCCATATTTGGGGCATTCTCTGGAAAATAAGCCACTTGAAAAAAAAAGTTCTTTATTTTCTTTGGCAATTATATATCTTACAGTACATGTAAAACCTAAAATAAACAAGTAAGGAAGGGCTAAGTTCGGGTGTAACCGAACATTTTATACTCTCGTAATTTATTGATGTAATTTTATAAAGATAACACAAGTCGACCCATATATTTGGTATAAAGTTCAATAGAATAACGAAAATCATCATAAATAGTATATGGGGACTGAGGTAAGAGAAACTGTTATAAGAAAAAAATTCAGGGGGAATGAATTACATTAAAATATCTGAGGGATTTACGTATATTCCTTTTCCAAAAAAAATTACATCCAAATGTGTCCCTCCCTAATGGGATCCCATGTTCTAAATTTCATTTTCATAACTTTATTTATGGCTTAGTTATGACACTGTATAGGTTTTCGGTTTCCTCCATTTTGTGGGCGTGGCAGTGGACCGATTTTGCCCATTTTCGAAAGCACCCTCCTCAGGGTGCTAAGGAACATGTGTTCCAAATTTCATTAAGATATCTTAATTTTTACTCAAGTTATCGCTTGCACGGACAGACGAACAGACGGAGAGACGGACGGACGGACAGACATTCGGTTTTCAAATCTTCTCGTCATCCTGATCATTTATGTATATATAACGCCATATCTAACTCTTATATTTCTTGGTGACACAAACAACCGTTAGGTGAACAAAACTATTATACTCTGTGCAACAGGTTGCGAGAGTATAAACATATGGTTTTAGGTCTGTGTAATGCGGGGTTGCCATATTATAAGGGGCCAAAGTTTTTTGTAAAAAAATGTTTGAACCGCCATAACTTTAAAACTAATGAACAGATTTTAAAACACCATGTGACTTTTTTGTACAGAATTTCTCAAACTTTGAAACTGTATATCGTAAAAATTTTTAAAATTAATATTTCATAGCAAAAAATGAAAAAAAAAATTTTTTGGAATTTTTAGCAACTTATGCCTCCTTCGATTTTTTTCGAAAATATCTTAAAATGTTCCTTATTTCATCACCTTTTTACCCCCCAAAGGGAATTTTGGGACAGCAATATTTGTATGAGCTACAAATAAAAAACCAACTCAGAACATGATGAAAAATCATTGATTTATGCACTATTATTATCAGAATTTAGCGTAACCCCGGATTAACGACGTGGACGTAGCAGACATTTAATCCCTTTTTGTTTTTTTTTTTTATTTTTTAATATTTTTTTTCATTTTTTTGTATTTTTTCAAATTTTTAATTTTTCTTTGTTTTTGTTTTTTATTTAAAATTATCACGTACTTGAATCTAATCTACGTAATAATTTAAAAAAAAGCAAAAACCAAAAAAAAACAAACAAAAAAAATTAAAAATTTGAAAGATACCAAAAAAAAAGTAAAATCTGTACAGACTGGCATTGACCGCTACGTAAACATAAAAAGGAAATCAAGTCCTATCAAGACAGCGGTTAATGCCAAAAAGTTTCAACTCGCCACGGTTAATACAAATAAGCCTGGAAATTTAAATGGCAACAGATTTGCCATACTAAGCAATGGTTTGGACGACGATGCGAAGGGTGCCACCACAGTCGTGAATGCCAAGCCGCTGCCAATATATTTGCGTGAGCGTAGCTCAAAAGCACTCGTTGATAAACTAAGTGAAGTTGTAGGTACCAACAATTTTCATACAGTGACTTTGAAAAAAGGCAATATAGATGAAACTAAAATACAGTCCTACACTGAGAAAAGTTTCATGGATATAGTGAAATTTTTGACAAATAAGAACAACAATTATTATCAACTGAAGAGCTCTAAAGGCCTAGTTGTTGTTGTAAAAGGCATTGAGTCTTCGGTAGAATCTAATGATATCAAAGAAGCCCTTGAAGAATGCGGCTTTGGAATTAAAAATGTGGTAAATATCTTCAATAGAAATAAGGTACCACAACCAATGTTTAAAGTCGAATTGCTGCCAAAGTCGACCCATATATTTGGTATAAAGTTCAATAGAATAACGAAAATCATCGTAAATAGTATATGGGGACTGAGGTAAGAGAAACTGTTATAAGAAAAAAATTCAGAGGGAATGAATTACATTAAAATATCTGAGGGATTTACGTATATTCCTTTTCCAAAAAAAATTACATCCAAATGTGTCCCTCCCTAATGGGATCCCATGTTCTAAATTTCATTTTCATAACTTTATTTATGGCTTAGTTATGACACTGTATAGGTTTTCGGTTTCCTCCATTTTGTGGGCGTGGCAGTGGACCGATTTTGCCCATTTTCGAAAGCACCCTCCTCAGGGTGCTAAGGAACATGTGTTCCAAATTTTATTAAGATATCTTAATTTTTACTCAAGTTATCGCTTGCACGGACAGACGAACAGACGGAGAGACGGACGGACGGACAGGCATCCGGATTTCAAATCTTTTCGTCATCCTGATCATTTATGTATATATAACGCCATATCTAACTCTTATATTTCTTGGTGACACAAACAACCGTTAGGTGAACAAAACTATTATACTCTGTGCA
The DNA here is from genome assembly GCF_028554725.1 of Zeugodacus cucurbitae. Classification (NCBI taxonomy): domain Eukaryota; kingdom Metazoa; phylum Arthropoda; class Insecta; order Diptera; family Tephritidae; genus Zeugodacus; species Zeugodacus cucurbitae. The sequence goes on from NC_071669.1 coordinate 28,245,683, forward strand.
ACAGGTTGCGAGAGTATAAACATATGGTTTTAGGTCTGTGTAATGCGGGGTTGCCATATTATAAGGGGCCAAAGTTTTTTGTAAAAAAATGTTTGAACCGCCATAACTTTAAAACTAATGAACAGATTTTAAAACACCATGTGACTTTTTTGTACAGAATTTCTCAAACTTTGAAACTGTATATCGTAAAAATTTTTAAAATTAATATTTCATAGCAAAAAATGAAAAAAAAAAATTTTTGGAATTTTTAGCAACTTATGCCTCCTTCGATTTTTTTCGAAAATATCTTAAAATGTTCCTTATTTCATCACCTTTTTACCCCCCAAAGGGAATTTTGGGACAGCAATATTTGTATGAACTACAAATAAAAAACCAACTCAGAACATAATGAAAAATCATTGATTTATGCACTATTATTATCAGAATTTAGCGTAACCCCGGATTAACGACGTGGACGTAGCAGACATTTAATCCCTTTTTGTTTTTTTTATTTTTTAATATTTTTTTTAATTTTTTTGTATTTTTTCAAATTTTTAATTTTTCTTTGTTTTTGTTTTTTATTTAAAATTATCACGTACTTGAATCTAATCTACGTAATAATTTAAAAAAAAGCAAAAACCAAAAAAAACAAACAAAAAAAAATTAAAAATTTGAAAGATACCAAAAAAAAAGTAAAATCTGTACAGACTGGCATTGACCGCTACGTAAACATAAAAAGGAAATCAAGTCCTATCAAGACAGCGGTTAATGCCAAAAAGTTTCAACCCGCCACGGTTAATACAAATAAGCCTGGAAATTTAAATGGCAACAGATTTGCCATACTAAGCAATGGTTTGGACGACGATGCGAAGGGTGCCACCACAGTCGTGAATGCCAAGCCGCCGCCAATATATTTGCGTGAGCGTAGCTCAAAAGCACTCGTTGATAAACTAAGTGAAGTTGTAGGTACCAACAATTTTCATACAGTGACTTTGAAAAAAGGCAATATAGATGAAACTAAAATACAGTCCTACACTGAGAAAAGTTTCATGGATATAGTGAAATTTTTGACAAATAAGAACAACAATTATTATCAACTGAAGAGCTCTAAAGGCCTAGTTGTTGTTGTAAAAGGCATTGAGTCTTCGGTAGAATCTAATGATATCAAAGAAGCCCTTGAAGAATGCGGCTTTGGAATTAAAAATGTGGTAAATATCTTCAATAGAAATAAGGTACCACAACCAATGTTTAAAGTCGAATTGCTGCCAAACTCTAACCCAATTAAAAAGAATGAAACTCATCCAATATACAACTTAAAATATTTGTTACATCGTAGAATTACCATTGAAGAACCTCATAAAAGAAATGGTCCGGTACAATGCACCAACTGTCAAGAGTATGGGCATACCAAGTCTTATTGCACTCTACGCAGTGTTTGTGTGGTATGTGGTGATTTACACCCAACATCAAAATGTACTCTTAAAAAAGAGGATACAAATAAAAAATGCAGTAATTGTGGAGGAAATCACACTGCTAACTACAGAGGCTGCCCTGTATATAAAGACTTGAAATCAAAATTATCGCTGGGAATTCAAGCTCGTCGTAACCAAATGATAAATATCCCTCGTAACGAAAATATAGAAATTACAGACCAGAGTTCGAAACCTGGCAATTATAAAAATAGTCTTATCCAAGGAAGCTATGCAAATGTGCTAAAAGGAAGCGTTGTACAAATGCAACAACCCCAAAATCCACCTAATGGAGGTATTGAAAATATGATCCTAAACCTAACTCAATGTATGACACAATTTATGTCTAGCATGCAAAACATGATCCAAGATTTAATCAAATCACAAAACCAAATGCTACAGACCTTATTATCTAAAAACTGAGTATACTAAATATTTGTATATGGAATGCCAATGGTATAAACCAACACAAACTGGAGATAATACGATTTCTGACTGAAAAAGGCATAGATGTTATGCTACTGTCAGAAACTCATTTAACAAATAAGAACAATTTCTTTATACCGGGATATAGACTTCATGCTACAAATCATCCAGATGGAAAGGCGCACGGTGGAACAGCAGTATTGGTTAGAAATCGGTTAAGCCACCACGCTTTAGAACCGCATGCTACAGCCCAGTTACAAGCTACAACAATATCTTTGAAAAATCGGGGTTCTGACCTCAATCTAACTGCTATATATTGTCCACCTCGCTTTAAAATTACAGATTGCGAATTTAAAGACTTTTTTGGAACGCTAGGTCCAAGATTTCTAGCAGGTAGAGATTACATTGCAAAACACATGTACTGGGGCTCACGTCTTATTAATCCGAAAGGACGGCAGCTGTAGTACACTATTATAAACAAGCACAATAACCTTGATATAATATCTCCTGGTAAGCCGACATTCTGGCCCAGTGATAGAAACAAAATACCAGACTTAATAGATTTTGCTGTAGTCAAAAATATATATAGATCGCTAATAACAGCAGATACATGTACTGACTTATCTTCAGATCATTCTCCTGTACTTATAAAGTTATGCGAACAGCCCATGATAGTTGAGCCGAAAGTTTCTCTAACAACTCATAAAACAAACTGGTTGAAATATATAAAATATATCAGTAGCCACATTAACATAGATTTAAAAATAAATACAGGAAGAGATATTGATAACAGTATAGAAGAATTTAATGATGTAGTAACTAATGCAGCTGTCTTGGCAACACCAAAAAGAAACATTAAGGTTTTTAGAAACGTGACTAATATTGAAATAGAAAAGCTTGTGAACGAAAAAAGGCGACCTAAAAATCTGCTGTACGTAAATTAATAAAAGCGCTAAAACGCGAGGAAGAATACAGCACTGAAAATTATATAAAGAAACTGTGTCCAAATTCTACCAAGCAAAACTCTCTTTGGAAAGCCCAAAAGTCTTTTAAGCCACCGGTAGATTCCGACATGCCTATAAGACAGTCAAATGGTAATTGGGCACGAAGTGACGAAGATAAGGCCAATAGTTTTTTGCAAACCACCTAGAAAAGGTATTTCAATCAAATTGCCCAAAGAACAATTTTAAGTTGCCAATCATCCACAATACCGCAAACGAGTCGCTTGGGTTTATTAAGACTTCAACTACTGAAATTGTTAGTATCATAAAAGAGCTTAATCCAAAAAAATCGCCAGGCCACGATAATATTACTCCAAAAATGCTAATTGAGTTACCAAATATTGCTTTAACAGTGCTCTCCTTGCTTTTTAATGCAATTTTTAGTTTCGGATACTATCCTATTTCATGGAAAAAGTCGCAGATAATCATGATAGATAAACCGGGGAAAGACCTGACACAGCCGTCTTCATACAGACCAATCAGTCTTCTACCCTCTCTTTCTAAAATATTTGAAAAGGTGTTACTATCAAAGATGTCTCCTTCCCTACATGGCACTGTAGAACAAGTAAATAGAATTACTAACGAAATCAGAAGGGCGTCGAACATAGAGAGTACTGTTCGGCTATATTTCTAGATGTGGCTCAGGCGTTTGATAAAGTGTGGCATGAAGGACTTTTGTATAAGATTAAAAAAAGTTTACCTTTCCAATTGCATAAAACCTTGGAGTCCTATTTAAAAAATAGAAAATTTGCTGTAAAAGTAGGTGATTTTATATCTGATGAACGCTCAATAACGGCTGGAGTACCACAGGGCAGTGTTTTAGGCCCAACTCTGTGCATCATATATACAGCTGATCTTCCAACTGCTAATAATGTTTTGACATCAATTTTTGCGGATGACACAGCTTTAGTGAGTCGTAACAAATGCCCCATTATAGCATCAATAATATTAGCGGAGCACTTAAGTTCTGTCGAAGAATGGCTAGCAAACTGGCGTATAAATGTGAATGAACAAAAGTGCAAGCACGTTACATTTTCGCTAAGACCAAAAACGTGCCCGGCAGTAAAAATGAACAATATTATAGTGCCTCAAGCGAATGGAGTTACCTATCTTGGTATTCACCTAGATAGAAGGCTTACGTGGAGAAAACATATATCTAGTAAAATAACGTGCATGAAGATAAGAGCTGCAAATTTAAATTGGCTTTTAAATAAAAACTCTAAACTTAGCTTAGATAACAAAGTGCTTTTATACAATGCGGTCATAAAGCCGATTTGGATGTATGGCATTCAACTGTGGGGTACGACCTGAGCAACTAATATTGATATAATACAAAGGTTCCAATCGAAAATGCTTAGATCAATCACGTGCTCACCATGGTACATGCGCAATGAAAATATCCATAAACTCTGTGATCACCCAAACCCATTGGCTAATGCTTTAGTACATTCCTGCGATCAAACACGCCTAAAAAGAAGGGATATGCCTGCGTACTAAAGAGCAACGTTTCACCAATACAGCTCAATCACTTGGTTGAGCTTGTCAAGTTTTAAATAGATTTAAGATTTTATAACTTGTTGTTAGGCTTAAAAATAAGCAGATTCAATAAATAAGGAAATATTTAAAAAAAAAGGTTTTACATGTACTATAAGATATATAATTGCCAAAGAAAATAAAGAACTTTTTTTTCAAGTGGCTTTTTTTCCAGAGAATGCCCCATTTCTAGAAATCGCTAGAGGACAAGCATAAATTCAAGGGGGAAGAGTTAAAGAACGAATATTAAATAAAGCAAGCTTTGCAATTTATTTCGTAAAAGAATGAAACAATTAATGAAATGGAAGCTCTGCAAATAAATGTTCGCAATAACATAAAATGCAAGGCCAGCCTAAAAAACTAGCACGGAAATAAGCCAGCGATCCAAGAAACACGGGAACCGAAGTGATCAGCAGCGTCAGCTAAATCGCTCGTTTATATAGGGCTTGGTTTAATATAATTAAATAGTCATAACTTAGTAGTAGTAACGAATAGTCTTAATTTAGCAGTAGTTATGAATGGTCAGTAGTAATGGTCATAAAAATAAATTGGAAGATTAAAAGCACCTATTTCGTATTTTATTTTTTTTTTTTTATTCTTTTAAATAATAATAAAATTAACTTATATAATGCTTTTCGTTATTCAAATGGGCTTTATACCGAATATATAAATCGAATTGTGTGTTATCTTACAAACATAAATAAATAATATACAATGTTCGCCACACTAGAACATAGCCCTTCCTTACTTGTTATTACATGTTTTTAATATCGAATACTTCACTTTTTGATGTTTAAAAGAAGTATTTAGTAGTTTCATCCATAGAAATATAAATATTATATTGAAAATGTGGCCTCTTTTATTTCTTATGGATTCTTTGTAACCCTAATATTGTATTCATCACTCAATATTATAATATTATTATTTACAAACGCTAAAAAATATTCGCTTTCATAGAGATTATACAATATGACTCATATTATACATGAGTAAGAAACGTCATTCGCTATATACCACATATGCGCACCCCTTGCACTTCAACATATAAATACATTTCATTTCAATAGAGCTGTTATTTGACTTTTACTTATCTTGCACAGTAGGGGCCCACTCCTTTTGTTCCTCTAAGATCTATTGTAGGTTTTTAAAGGATCTCACACTTGCACATGAATATATGTATATCCATATGTATGTTGCAACAATATCATTGTCTCAAACTGCTTTGTCCTATTTTTACGGCTATAATTGCTTTTTGTTTGGCGTTACCTAAAGTAGAAGAGAACGCTGTACGACAACATGTAATATTTCGACGAGATACTTATTTGTATGTTTAACAAAATTAAGTTGCCAAAGGAAACAATGTATTACATTCGACGTCACCCAGTTTTCCAAAAAATTGTCAAAAATCAGAGAATAAATAAGTGCAAGTAGGTACATACATACCTATGTATTTACGTATGCATTCATGTATGTAATATTAGTATTTACACATATGCAATAAATATGTACATACAAAATTAAGACATTTTTAGTCGAGGAAGTTTTCGTAAATTTTATAAAGATCGGTTGAATAGTTCTCAAGAAATATTGACAACCGACTTTACAGATTTGTATGACAATAAAAAAACTGATGGTGTAACTTCTTCAAACTGTTTCTCCAGCACTATTACTCGAATGGATTTGATTTTTATTTTTTGAAGACGTATAATCCTTATAACCTTTTAATATGAATTTAGGATGAATAAAGAAAGCATGTACACAGATCACAAATTAAGCTACAAAATTCTGGATTATAACATTTTACAATTGATGCACTGTATATGGAGTCCACACGTACTTCATGAATCACCATTGTTATTCTTTTGACTGGCGTAGACACCGCTTACACGGTTATAACCGAGTCCCCAACAGAGCTGGAGCACTTTTATCCATTCGAACAACATGATCTAGCCAGCGTGGCCGCTGTCTTTTTATTCGCTGGACAATGTCAATGTCGTCGAATAACACATACAGATCATCATTCCATCGTCTGCGGTATTCGCCGTTGCCAATGTTTAAGAGCCCGTAAATCTTCCGCAAAACCTTTCTCTAGAAAACTCCTAGTGCCGTCTCATCGGATGTTGCCATCGTCCACGCTTCTGCAGCATAAAGTAGGACGGGAATGATGAAGTACTTGTAGAGTTTGATTTTGGTTCGTCGAGAGATGACTTTACTTTTCAATTGCCTACTCAGTCCATAAGTGCTCTTGTTGGCAAGAGTGATTCTGTCGGTGTTGATGTTTGCCTAGGTATTCGAAATTATCTACAACTTCATGTGCTGAACACATAGAAGACGACATCAGCGACATCTGTCAAATATTAAAATACACGCGTTCTTATGGGCACAGATTTTTGACAACAGCACGACTACGCGACAACAATAATTTAAAATAGCTTTGATATATCATTTATTATAACAATCGATTATTTAAAACACATAAATCGACATATTTTTACATTTTTTGCGTAAATAATTCCACTTTAAACTAAATATGTAAATTTTATTGAAGTGAAAGATGTTAGTACGGCAACAATGAAATTGCTGTTTGATGTGTCGCTGCCGTCTTCAAAATGTTCAAGACGCTGGCTTCGAAGCGATATTTGTGGTCAGCCGTCGCTATGTCGTGTCGTGTCGTCGTCTTTGTGTTCAGCACTTCAAAGTTATGACTGTCAACGTGACGTGGGAGCCAAGAGGTGAATGCGCTGACTGTTTGTTTGATGACAGGAGATATTTCGTATTGTCCTCGTTCACCACCAGACCCATACGTTTCGCTTCGTTATCCAGTGTGGAAAAAGCAAAACTAACGGCGCGGGGGTTGTTTCCAATGGCTTAGAGGCAACTCTTTTTCGTGCTGTCGAAAACAGCTTTAAAATCGACAAAGAGATGGTGTGTGTCGAACCTCTTTTCACGGGTCTTTGGCGCAGATTGTGGGGTCTCCCTTTTTGTGAATTGGGCAGAGTACATTGAATAGCTCAGCCGGCAATCCATCTTCAAGCGGGTAAATACTCCATCGTCGTCGATTGGGGAATCGGGTTCGCCATCTCCTGGTATTGTACTTTTACTGCCATTCAGCAGGCTGGAGAAGTGTTCCCTCCACAAACTCAGTACACTCTGCTCATCAATAACTAGATCTTTTCGTAGAATTTTCGAACATTACCCCTGTCGGCCAGATTGTCAAGCTCTTCAAACTCACGACGCATTTCGGCCTCTTTCTTTTTTTGTCTGTAAATGCTTCTCGCTTCCCTGTTCAGCTCCCGGTATCTGTCCCATCCCGCACGTGTTGCGGTCGATCGTGAAGTAGGCAGTCTGTTTTCTCTCCACTGCGAGACGACACTCCTCATCATATCAGCCATTTCGATGTCGAAACTTCCTTGTGTTTGTTGACGTGTGCGCTTTGCTACACAGAGGCGTGTGCGTATCTTAGCTGCTACAAGATAGTGGTCCGAGTCGATGTTAGGGTCACGGAGGGTACGCACATCAAAAACACTGGACACATGTCGTCCATCTATCACAACATGATCGATCTGGTTGCGCGTGATTCGATCGGGGGACAGCCATCCATCATAGGTGCTTTCTAGACGCTCATAGAAAGAATCTTTGGTCACATCGTCCTTCTCTTCCGTCGGGGCGTGGGCACAAATAAGCGATATGTTGAAGAACCTCGCAAAAGAATCGTTACTCTCCTCAGCAACTTTCCTCACTTACGTGACCTTCTACATATGTCTCCATCCATCATTGCATACCGAAAAAATTATGGTTTGGTCCGGTTTATGGGCCAGCGGCGTCACTTCTCTCGTGATGATCAAGACGGCATGTTACTGTGAATGGGAATCGCTACCGCTCAATAATGACCGAATATTTTTGTTGCAACAGGACGGCGTCACAAGCCGCACAGCGAATGTCACAACCGATTTATTGAAAACCAAATTTGGTAGTGCGATTTGACGTCGTTAGACTATTTCCTGTGGGACTACGTCAAGTCTACGGTCTATGCCAACAAGACAGCGACGATTGATGAAGTTCTTACAAATATCGAACTTGTTTCTACTTGAAAACCGTCGAAAATTGCAGACTTATAAATATTTTAACCGCGAAGAATCTCATTTAGGACAATGAATGAAAATCTTCAGAAGCCTACTCCTCTTCTTTTATTATGTAATCATTCTGAATTCTGGCGAACTTTATTTAATTTCTAAAGTTTTGTTAATAGCACACTAGCAATTATTGAAACGCTTAGAATAATTAAAAATTTTGTTTTGACAAGTAAGAAAAGGTGAAACGAATATTTTATATTTACCTACTAGCTGAATCGGCGGCGAATTTTTTACGCCTTAGAGGCAATAAATAAGCAAATTTTTTTTATTTTATTGACTCTACTAAGTCTACTTTTTTATTAGGATAATATAAAACAAGTAAGGAAGGGCTAGCTTCGGGTGTAACCGAACATTTTATACTCTCGCAATTTATTTATTTAATTTTATTAATATAACACACAATTTGACTTAGGGGAAGTTATGACCCGATTTCACTCATTGCACGGATACATATTATTAGAAAAATATTCCCTCTATATTTCTTCAAAATATCTGAGAGACTCACCAACCTGGAATACTTATAGTCCGATTTTGGCGATTTTTAGAAGGGCGATGCCACTCTATAAATGTAGTATTTGTGCAAAGCTCTTTTCCGATATCTTCACTAGTGTTTACTTTATATATTGTAAAGTAAAAGATTCAGATCACCTTCAAAGTTCTGGTATATAGGAAGGAGGCGTGGTTGTAAACCAATTTGGCCTATTTTCACAACATAGCATTGGGATGCGAGGATAATATTACAAACCGAATTTCATTGAAATTGGTCGAGTAGTTTCGGAGATATGGTTTTTGATCCTTAAGTGGGCGGAATCACGCCCAATTAAAATTATGTATACAATTTTGAGTGCAGCTCATCTGAACCTTCTTTGTAATGAAATTTAAGGTTGCTGTTGGTTTTCAACGTAACTTTTGTTTTGGTGGTGGGCGTGGTTATAATCTGATTTTCTCCATGGACTATATAAGGATATGCCTGAAAAAAACGACCCCTGAGAGTTTCGTTGATTTGGCCTCTACAAGTCCCTCATCATTCCCGTCCTACTTTATGGTGCAAAAGCGTGGACGGTGTCAACATCCGATGAGACGGCACTAGGAGTTTTCGAGAGAAAGGTTTTGCGGAAGATTTACGGTCCCTTAAACATTGGCAACGGCGAATACCGCAGAAGATGGAATGATGAGCTGTATGTGTTGTTCGACGACATAGACATAGTCCAGCGAATAAAAAGACAGCGGCTACGCTGGCTGGGTCATGTTGTTCGAATGGATGAAAGTGCCCCAGCTCTGAAAGTTTTCGATGCAGTACCCGCTGGTGGAAGCCGAGGAAGAGGGAGACCTCCACTCCGGTGGAAGGACCAGGTGGAGAAGGACCTGTCTTCACTTGGTATTACCAATTGGCGCCAAACCGCCAAAAGGAGAGATGCGTGGCGCACTGTTGTGGACTCGGCTATAACCGCGTAAGCGGTTTCTACGCCAGTTAAGAAGAAGAAGAAGAAGTTTACGAGATATATACAAAAAATTAGTAAGGGACGGAGTCACGCCCACTTTCCCAAAAAAATTACATCAAAATATGCCCCTTCCTAAAATAATCCTTTGTGCCAAATTTCACTTTCAAAGCTTAATTTATGGCTTATTTATAGCTCTTTATATGTTTTCGGTTATCGCCATTTTGTGGGCGTGGTAGTGGTCCAAAATAGCACATGTTGCCAAGACGTATTATGTATTATAATTGAACGGTGTTATCGGGCAAAAAATATAGCATATGAAAGCACATGTACATTTTTTTTTAATTGATTTTCCCGCTTAGTTGGTTCATAATATATGTATGTCATCAAAAATCATTTTCCTTTTAAATTTTCCCGGTTAATTTTACCAAATAATATTGTTGAAAAAACTAATCTTCTAATCAACACTGTATAATTTTTTATTAATAAATTTAAATAACAAATATATATACATATGTACATAAATAGATTCATAGACTTCACCTATGTAAGTATGTATAACAAATTGTTATTGAATTTTTTCCTATAATGGTAAAAAAAATTCAAATATTTGAAAAACTTTCTAGTCCACATATGTATGTATGCAGTTTCCTTTAAGGGGTTAGGTGGGTTTAAGTGGTTTAAAAAATGAGTATATTTACAATTTTTTTTAATGTATACAACATATATTTCATTCAGCAGATACATATTTGAACAGTATTTTGTGCAATTTATATATATAAATTCCGAAACGGTTTGCCGTTGGTACCTCATCTTCCATAAAGTGTCCAAAAAAAGGTTCTTGCCGTGGACATCATAGCTTATTATTGGTTCATCCAAATCAACAAACCAAAAATATTTATTGTTGTTGAACGAAGGAAAAAAGAAAAGATTAAAAATTTAATTTTGGATAGATTTTGAACTAAAAAACGAACTTTTGTGGTCAAATTTTCGCCATATATTGACTCAAAAAAAAATTGAATAATGATGTGTGGAAATTTTTCAACAAAATCGCTTCATAAATTTTCAAGAAATCGTGTCCACTGACCTCAAAATTCGAGTTTTGAGATAAACCCGCTTAATGTTTACCATTTTTGAAATTTTAACCATATCGATTTCATAATTTTGGATAATATTTTAATATTGTACTATTTAATAAGACAAACAATTTTCAAATTTTGATTCCCACGTAATCGCTTAATTCACCAAATGGTCCAAATAAGCGTGATTGCTGTAATTGAACAAACTGTCCATTTAAACGGGATTCTTTTAATTGAACAACATTGTAATTAATCGAAAAGTACTGTATATAAAAATAAATAAATATATAGAGGACTTTTCAATTGTTTTCAAATTATTTCTTAATAATTATTTCTCTATTTACTTACATGTGGCATCACTAGTTCAGTCTGACTAATGTGAAGAAACGCTCGTTCAATTACCATAGTAGCCACGGTAACAAATGTGCTTGTTATTTTATCAATACGCAAAAGGTCAAGAAGCAAGATAAGTTGCTAAAAAATCTGAAAATTTGTAACATGAGTAAGTTAGAAGATCTTTTAGCAAAGAAAAAAGCGGTGGTTCCTGTACTCGATCTAAGTAAGAATATCGTTCAGACAAAGGAAGAGTTTAAGCGTCTAATGGAAAAAGTGCCCGATTATAAAATGCGCCCAATCAAAGTACGTGCAGACGAAATAAAGATTAAGGAGAGAGATTTCTCATTTAAGATTTCAAAGAAAGAGGTGCGAAAACTATTAAAGCATAACGGCGAGCGGGAACCGATTTATATATACGGAGATCCTATACCGTCAGAAATGAAGGACGTACCTATAATGGACTTATGCTCAGTTCCAATTGATTGGAAGATGCTTACCACGTTACGGCCAAAGTCTAAGCAAGAGGAAGAGTACTTTAGTCGAATGACTGAGATGGCCAAGATGCAATTGAAGACCGAAATGCGCGACCGTAGGGAGTTCATGCTTAATAATTGCATAAAAAAGAATAAAAATAAGTCTGGGATTGTAGAAACTAAGTTGGCTGTGTGTGTTGAATGCGGGCAAGAAATGTGCTGTGGTATGTCAATATAGTCATTTATTAATTATTGATACAATGTGATTATGTATGGAATATAATAATTATCTTCCAGGAAAATCCTGCATGGATTTCAATTATGATCTATATGTACGTATAGAACCAAAAATTCCAAAGCCCAAACAGCCCGTAAATAACATAAACAAAGGAAAAATATCGGGACGGAAGCCTTTCACCAAGAATGGAATAAAGAACAAATCAAACAAGAAAAAATCGGCCACTTCTGCTATGCCAATGGCTTAATACTTTTCATTAAATAAATGAAACAAACTGTATTCTAAAATCTAAAACATTACAAAAAAACATTTACGAGTAAACCAATTTTATATTCCATTTGATTTGAAACAATGCCATAAAGGTGTATGGTGCTCATCTAAAACAGTAGTAACTATTCAAAGCCCTAGATATCGTATATGAGGTCCCCAATGCCTATTGCGTTCGTTGATTACCGACCAATCATTTGATAGCGGAAATGTGTGAAATCGATTCACTAATTACACCAGGTCGCATATACTATATATATTTTTCGTTATTCTACTGAACTTTATGGAGAATATCTGGCGAATTTGTGAGTTATCTTAACGCAATTAAGAGGGCATCTGTTGCTAATAATATTGTTTCCTGGTACAAATAATTGATAATTACTTCCACAAGCCTTATTATATACTTAAATAAAGGTTTTGAAACTTCCGCTCGACTTTATACTGAATATATCGATATTGATCGTTAGATATTTTAGTTAAAAAACTAAACCAGTTCGATGTCTATCCCACCCCGAACGTGTTGTGGTCGATCGCAACGTTGCGAGGTAGGCAGTCTGTTTTCTCTCCACTGCGGAACGACAATTCTCATCGTACCAACTGACTTTTTGTCGTTGCCAAAAACCAATTGTTTCGGCTGCAGCTGTATGCAATGAGTTTGAGATGCCGTTCCACAGCTCCCTTATATCGAGATGCTGATGAGTGCTCTCAGAGAGCAGGAATGGAAGTCGAGTAGAAAATCGATCGGCTGTCAGTTGTGATTGCAGCTTTTCCTTCGAATCTTCCTTGTGTTTCTTGCCGGGCGTTCTTTGCTGCACAGAGGCTAGTGCGTATCTTTGCTGCTACTAGATAATGGTCCGAGTCAATATTTGGTCCTCGGAGCGTGCGCACATCTAAAACACAGGAGATATGTCTTCCGTCTATCACAACGTGATCGATTTGATTGCGCGTGTTTCGATCAGGGGACAGCCACGTTCCTTGATGAATTTTCATGTGTTGGAATCTGGTACTACAGACAACCATATTTCGGACCCCAGCGAAGTCGATCAGCCTCAGACCGTTTGGCGATGTTTCGTCATGGAGGCTGAATTTTCCGACAGTTGTGCCAAAGACACCTTCTTTACCCACCCTGGCGTTAAAATCGCCAAGCACGATTTTGACATCGTGACAGGGGCAGCGCTCATAGGTGCGTTCTAGGCGCTCATAGAAAGTATATTTGGTCACATCGTCCTTCTCTTCCGTTGGGGCGTGGGAACAAATCAGCGATATGTTGAAGAACCTCACTTTGATGCGAATTGTGGCAAGACGTTCATCCACCGGGGTGAATGCCAGGACTCTGCGACCGAGTCTCTCTGCCACCGCGAATCCAACACCAAATTTTTTTAATAATAAACCCAAACGATTACCCTCCTCCCGCTCAACCGACGCGTGGGGCGCAGTCCGCATACGAGCGAAATTTGCCGAGTCTAGAAAGGCAAGAGATTTTTAAGCGTCCGGTTCTCAAACTGCTCAGCAACAGAAAGAAACATTTCGACAGCTGAGATTTAAAAATTTATAAAAACAAAAAGTTAAAAATTTCTGAATATTACCTATTAATACCTAAGACAGACATATGGTTTCCATACTATAATAGGTACTACAATAAAAGCTCTAGAAACCATGAACCAGCATAGTGACACACATGTATTGTACTATAAATAAATAAATTCAAGCAAAATGTAATTATGAATAACAGGCAGGAAAATTGATTATAACTTCAAGCAATCTTAAAATATTATTATCCAATATAATTATTACATATTACAAATTATTACATACATATTACATATTTTTCACAGTTTTTTTGATGCTAAATATTGAGTCAGATGGATCAAATGTGCTGCAATGAGAATTAAAATCCTGACATATTCGGCGGAATGGTTCGTTTAACTTAAAATTTATTCTAGAAGGTTTGTTTCGTCGAAAAAAGACCTTTTTTCATGAATTTTTTTAGAAAAAATTATTGCTGTAGGTTTATTTTACTGGAGGTATCGTTATTCAACCTGCTGTAACTTCGTTAGTTTTTCTCCGAATCACCTAAAAGTTGTAACACAATATTCTTTAGATGTTGATGGTTCAGAAAAAACAAAAAAAAATGGAAAAGAAGTTGTCAAACCTTACCCACACCCCAACCCCCCCCCCCCCCCCCCTTAAAAGATAGGTTGAAAAGCTTAGTTAAGGGCAGATAGATATATTTTGCACAATTTTTAAGAAAGCTTAAGGGAATCATATCAGGGCCATATTTAAACGAATTTTTTCAACGTAACTAAATAATTTAAGCCATCTGTTTCAGAAATAATTGGTGTATTAATTACAGTACTCGGACATAACACTTGATGATATGGCACATTCATAGGGGAGTTTGAACAGTAATTGGATTTGAAGAATTCTACAAACATATTAGAAATAATGTAATTGTCACATGACATTGTTGATTTATATTTCATCGCGGATGGAAAATTAGATATCATACGTTTGGAGTTAACGAAACCAGAGAACAATTTCGGATTACGAATAATATTATTTTTTACTTTGATTATGTAGTTTTTATAACATTTTTTTTAAGTTCCGCAAACTGTCGACGCAATTTAGAATATTTTAAAGAGTCAACAAGAGCTTCAGTTTTTTTATAAAGTTTAAAAGCTCGAGCTTTTTTATTTTTTAATTTACATAGCTCATTCGAATACCTAAAATTTGAACTTTTTCTTTTCGTAATAAAACATTTCGGAACAAATCTTTCAAAAATATTTAAAATTCTTTCATTAAAATGTGATATATTTAATTCAATATTACCACTGTAATCAGGCCAAGTCAATTTAGAAAGTTCACAATTAATCTTCTTGAAGTTAGCTTTCGCAAAGTTGAACCGAGAACAAAGGTCCTGTTTATTGTAAACACGTAATTCGTCCATGATTTCGATATTAATTTCCAAGGCAGACCGGACCACAGAAACTGTTGAAGTATTATCAACATAGACCAAATCTAAGAATTTACCATACTTGTTCGGAATTAAGTTAATTTGGTTAAGACCCATCTCAGACATTTCTTCCAAAAACTCAGTGCAAACAGGGGTAATGCAATCGACAACAGATTTCCAAGATACACACGGTAAATTGAAATCGCCATTTATTTATTAAAGAAGCATGCTGCATATATACAGATAAGTCCGATTGAGGCGGTATTTAAGATAAAGTTAAGTAAATAGAACATTTACTAATACAAATTAATGTCCGCATGAGGAACTTCTACTTCTTCAGATGGAATAGAAGAATGCACAGCAAATAGCATCTTTCATTTTTAAAGTTAAATTTTCTGTCATCAATATCGTTCGTTTTTAATTTCGACGAGATGTAAAACTTTATATCTTCGATTGTAGTATCCGAAGCAAGTCTCGAAACGAAAATTGATTGATTGATTTGCGCCCCTTTATATGGCCGTTGGAGTAGATGTCACAAGGACCCACCTTCGTCCGTCCTTGTCCCGTCCATCGCACTTCTTGGATGGCGGTGATGTCAGCCTTTAGTTGTATGAGGACATCAAGCAGCTGGGCAGAGGCACCTTCCCAATTAAGGGTCCGGACATTCCAGGTGCCCTTAAATCGTGATCCTTAAAACGTTTGCAGGGGTCGTCATCAAAAGTTGGGTTTCTCATCCGAGGCTTTGTTCGGTCTTTCATTTGGGAGGTTTTTTTAAGTGGTGGGTCCCAAACCCTACGCACAACCGCAGAAGCGGGCTTCACCTTCTCACTTTAGCTCGCCTTCAAACGGATGCATGTTGGCTACCCAGAGGATACTTGGTCTAAAACCGAAAGTCGTGAGCTGCTTGAGTCATATGCAAAAGAATCGTTCCTGGCCACTCCCAAGTGAATGGCAATCAGAAACTTTCCTCACTTGCGTGAACTTCTACATATGACCCCATTCCCCAACAACAGAATCGCTTCATAAGTTTTCAAGAAATTGTGTCCACTGACTTCAAAATTCGAGTTTTGACATAAATCCGTTTAAAGTTTTACATTCTTGAAATTTTAATCATATCGATTTCATACTTTTGGATAATATATTAATATTGAACTATAAACTGTATCAATGTATCAGTATTTTTCCAACAAATAATCATTTTTAAAAATTTATAAAAAATATCGTTTTTTATTCCTTTTCAATAATCGGAATTTTATATCAATCATCGATATAACAAAATTTTAAATATCGCTAACAAATATCGTTTTGTATTAAAAAAAATAATATAGATATTCAACAAGCCTCTTACTTTTCAAGTTGTTAGTCATACATACATACATACATATGTGTATTGAGTATCATATCCTCTATATGGTTTGATTGTATTCATCAGAAAACTTGCTATTGTACGGAAAGAATATATTGCTTATATAGTCGAATTAACCTAGTATTACTTACATTGTAGGGCGACATACATCTTGTTATTGGACTTGAACCTTCTTTTGCAGTGCGTCCCGTCTACAAAGAGGCTCACATCGCTTAGGGTATTTTTTAAGTTGTGGGTAAAACTTTGATGGAATAGCCTCTTAATAGTGGAAACCTGTTAAGAAATGAAAAAGGATGAAGAACTGTTGGGCTATTTATTATAATTTAAACTAGCAGAAGAGAGCGTCAGCTGATCGCATGCGAGCTGCTAATTTCTGATGGTGGAATTTTCGCTAGCTGATTTTATTATAAAAGTTAATTCAATTTTTACTGTCATTTGTTTAATTGTGTTTAAAAGATCTTGACTAACAATTTATTCAATATTATATTGATTAACTTTTAAGAAATTTTAAATTTTAAGTAATTGCCAAAAACAGCACTCGGGTGTTTATCTGCTAATTTCTGCTAGTTTTCCGTTTTTTACATTCGCTAGCTGTGAGAGTAACTTGTCATTTTCCTCTCCTAAAAAGCCAGCAGCTGCAGCAGTTAATATACACAACTTATGTTTCCGTCATCACTTCGAAGTTTTTTAATTGGTGCGTGAGCAGAGCAGTTGTCAATAAGCAAAGGCGCTTTCGGTGGCAAAAAGTTGTCTTGAGAAAAACTTATGTTTCCGTCATCACTTCGAAGCTTTTTAATTGGTGCGTGAGCAGAGCAGTTGTCAATAAGCAAAGGCGCTTTCGGTGGCAAAAAGTTGTCTTGAGAAAAACCCATGTTCTGAGAAAGTCCAGCTTTAGCAATCTTAGGCGTGTTTCATTTTACCACCGCAAGTTAATAGCTAAATCATGGACAAATAAAACGAATTTAGCTTATTTCACTTAAAAATGAATTGTGTTGGCGATGCGGGCGCGAACTCTCAGCGATATGCAATTTATTAAAAAAAAAACGGTTGAATTTATAAATCAAATTTCTCTCTTGTTTACCGCTTTTCTATAATATTCTGACATTTTAAGTAATCTACAATCATTATTAGATCCGGGTTGGTCAAAATAAATATGGATAACGTTTTTATTTCCCTTTTTGCACATAGAATCAAAAAGGGATTTCTCGCTATTGCCAACTACTTTTTTTTTTGGAAAAAACCACCAATTGTGAATGAAAAAAGTGATGATAGCTATGATAGCTTATGACAAGCCAACATAATTATGTTGACTAATAGCCTCGACAGATGAGCAAAATTAATGCGCCTTAAGAAATGCATATGCGTATTAAAATTTTATGGTGACATATGGCAAATTTTGTGCATTTGGACAGCTGATTGAGAAATCTGCCTATTAATTAAACAAAGTAAACAAATGTAAAATGTTTAAAGTGGATAAATGCGCGAGTTAAAGCAAATCAATTATTAATTAATTAATTGTGATTACAAAAGCAGGTAAATTTTGGATATTGTTAAAATTAATAGAAATGTAAATGTAAAAAATTAAAAAAAAAAAATGTGGAGTATAAATTCTCATAAATTCGTTTTTTTTTTTGTGATCGCAATAGCTACATATATAAAATCACAGTGATTTAAAAATAGCAATCACTGAAATCACAGTGATTTAAAAATTGAAATATCGCTCATCACTAGCTAAAATGTCCTCTAAAGCATACGCAATAGTGCTGGACAATTTTCTTAGGTGGAGAAATACTTAAATATGCTCAAAAATATTTTTGTATCCCTTTGTTTCGAGCTGCGTCTACTCTTTACGTGTTATTTGATAAATTAAAATGTATTTCAAAGTAAAAACAACAAACATCTATGTATTGTCATTTTTGTCTAAAATTTGTCCTTTGAGTCGTTTTTACGATTGTGAATAGTATACATATGTAAAACAAAATTTGGCAGCACTCAGCAAGCGGTGATAGCACTTTTAATGAGGTATCTGCATACTCTCCTGTACGAATTCTAATAGATAACTTTGTTGTTGCTTACACATGTAAATTTTTTGACAGACGAGCAGCGCCCAAAGATAGCAAGCATAGAAGTGACCAATCGATGACAGCTAATGTTTGGTTCTAATAATTGGAAGATTCGAAATTCTGAGAGTTCTAATTTGTGAGCGTCTACTGTAATTCCTTCACACTTCGCTGTGTAAAATTAGCATCGAATCTTTAAAACTTTCATGTGATGGTCCATATTATGAACCACTGTGAACCCGAAATATTAAACTGTCTTTTACAGCATTCTAAAGCTACCGATTCTAAGCCAATGCGAATTGAACCGGTTTTTAATTTCACACCAATTTATTAACACGTACATATATAAAACTGTACTGCGTTCGCAACCTTTGCCGAAAGATGGCGCCATAAGCAACACTATTTTTTGGTAAACCGGTTTAACTTCACTACCGCTGCAGAGATGACGCTGTACCATTATCCCAATAGTTCACCACCTCTAAAAACAACGAAGTGGTGAAGAGAAAATCAATACGTCACAGGGTGTTCTAAGGTAATCTGTTCAGTCAATTCTTACCACAATAATTAAATTTATTGAGATAAACACGAATCAATTTAAATTCATCCGTTATTTGTAACACCTAAAACAGTCAGGACAAGCGAACACTTACTTGTAAGCTATTGCTTGAATAAAAACAAAATATTTCGAAGAAATTTAATATGCATGTTCCTTGACACCCTGAGGTTGTTTATATTACTAATTGGTGAAACCGATGAAGCGAAAATTTAGCGGCAAATACACTTGTATGTACTACATGTCAACTATGGCGTTGCATAGTCTGCACACCAAATTCTAAAGCAGAAACTACATAGTTTTCTATGTAGCTCGCGAATGCGAATGCGAACGTCTGATAGTTGAGTTGAATATACATGTTCTTATGAGATGAGCTACAAAGCTTTCCCATGTTTTCACAACAAACGCTCCGAAATTCGAACTCGGATTCGAAGACGCACAGAAGTGGAAAATTTTCAACTTTCGTGTGCTAACACAGCAACCTTCACATTCTTAAGAACTGCAACCAACATTACGTTACTTACTATCTTGTGTGTTTTAATTATTTAAGCTCGTTTTCTTCGATATAAATATAAGTATTTTGTGAAATATATTATTTCTTAATTTATTAATAATATGTTTATCAAATATTTAAAGTAATTTTTAAAGATAAGTGAAGATGAAGTTTTAATAAACAAGGTAGGCACTTTAAATTTTCCTTCCCTTGCTTAATTCGAGGTTTTCTATGTACACTGCTTATAAAAATCACTAAAAATTTATAATCGCCGTCCATATTATTTAGTTCGTTTTCAAACCCGCAAATAAAATTTGAGTCTGTGTATCACCTTGTACTGCGCATTCAAAAGCGCATTTATCGAGTTGCTCGATATATACGCAGTCAAGTCAGCTTTAAGCTGAAACCACATAGCTCGCGTATGCGAATGCGAAAGCGTAAAAGTGCGCTTGACTGCGTATGTTTCGAGCAGCTCCATAAAAGCGCTTTTGAATGCGTTGATAGCTGTCCACAAGGTGATACACAGGCTCAATTTTTATTTGCGAGTTTGAAAACGAACTAAATAACATGGACAAGGATTTTCAATTTTAGTGATTTTTATTAGAGGTGTTCATAGAATACCTTGAGTTAAACAACGGAAGGAAAATTTAAACTGCCTACCTTGTATATTAAAACTTTATCACCCGTTATCTTTAAACATAATTTTAAATATTTGATAAACATATTATTAATAAATATTATATTTGTCAAAATACTTATATTGTATCGACGAAAACGAGCTTAAATAATTAAATTACACAAGATTGTAAGTAACATAATGTTTGTTGCTATTCTTAAGAATATGAAGGTTGCTGTGTTAGCGCATGAAAGTTTAAAATTTTCAACTTCTGTGCGTCTTCGAATCCGAGTTCGAATTTCGGAGCGTTTGTTGCGAAAACATGGGAAAGCTTTGTAGCTCATCTCATAAGAACATGTGTATTCAACTCAACTGTCAAACGTTCGCATTCGCATTCGCGAGCTGTAGTTTCTGCTTAAGTCTGCATACAAGTATGAACAAAATTGAAATGTTTCAATTTTTATGCTCGTCGCTGCGACGAGCAACGACGTTCTCTGGTGTGGTATGCAGACGATCTCATTCTTGCTTAATCTTTGCAGTAGAAGGTTGTGTGCGGTACACGATATTTCGAAAATTTATGAAGCGATTTTATTCAAATTTTACACACTTATTTGCAATAACATTATCTAGTTAATGATCTAAGGATTATATAGTATATATTTTTTTACAACTATTTTTTGAGCCAATATTTGCCGAAAATTTTATTTTTTTTTTTGTTAAAAATCTGTCAAAAATTGAAATTTTAATAGAAATTTTTTCATCGGTCTTTAACTAGATTTATTCATTTACTGTCGAAATATTTTTGGTTTATTGTTTTTAATGTCCACGGCAAGAGCCTTTTTGGACACATCATCGGAGATGAAGTACCAACGGCTGAGTTTTCGGCTGTTTAAAAATTTAAACAAAACAATCCTTAATGGCATATGAAACACCTACATGAGAGAACTCAGTAAAAATCTTTATAAAATCGTCCTCACCAAAAGCGTTGCTTTCGTTTTTTTGCTTTTCATTTTGAGCGCATCCCGAATTACAAGCAGTCACTTCAAATATTGCAACAAAGTAATGTACTTTCATATGTATGTATGTATGAACAACTTGTCGCATAAGTGTATAGAGAACTGACTTGCGACCCGATATGCATACAAGTCTAAACCTTGAAGGTCTCTTCATTTCTTGAGTATTATAATTAAGCATTGTCTAGTATTCAAAAATCAACAGAACGGAACGGAATTACATAAACTATAGCTTACTTTTTTTGGAGTCTTGATAATTTTTTTCCAGATTCATTCATCATACACATATGAATTGTACAATATG
The DNA here is from genome assembly GCF_028554725.1 of Zeugodacus cucurbitae. Taxonomy (NCBI): domain Eukaryota; kingdom Metazoa; phylum Arthropoda; class Insecta; order Diptera; family Tephritidae; genus Zeugodacus; species Zeugodacus cucurbitae. Next base: position 28,267,414 of record NC_071669.1, read on the forward strand.
CCTACTCTAATAAATTTTTATTGTTCATTTGTCACTACCCTTTCTCGAGAATGTCTACTCAAGGTAAACGAGAAATTGATATTTTACAAATGGCTACAGTTTTATTAGAAAAAACTTACACATTGTAAATACTTCATATAACGTTTAATACTCTAGTACCGGTACGAAAAATACTGGTTTGAAACTAGAACTACATGACTGATATGGTAAGACATATAATTAAATATGATATTCCAAATATAATTTTTAATCTAAAAAGAAATTTAATCCTTTTTTAATGTTTGAAAATTCGTATATAACATAGATTTATGGGGCTAGAATATTGACTTGATTTGGCATTGCGGCATACTATAAAAAGAAACGCACTTTCGTTGAATTTCTTTAGAATATCTACTGACATTTTCAGTACAAAATTAGCCACAAGCACCGAAGTCCACAAGCACAATACATGGGGCCTTGAAAAGGCCAAAAAGAAATATATATACAAAGCTAGTTATCAATCCCATTCTGATAAGCTTGAGTCCGTTCAAAAACAATTTTTACTTTTTGCTTTAGGCCACATATGTACATTGGGATTCAAGATTGAATCTTCCCCCGTATACTAGTCCTTTAAAACTTATAAATCTTCCCACGCTCACTAGTCGCAATGCTAGGTATAATATTCCTAGTAAAACTTTTAAATTGTTTAGTTAGTCGTTCTTTCCTTTTGTCTGATATTAAGTTTAATGTCCCATTGCGTTCACCTAGGCAGTTTTGACCATTAGTTCTAAAATCTTCTAGAACAAATTTTGAGTTAAACGAACCATTCCGCCGAATATGTCAGGATTTTAATTCTCATTCCAGCACATTTGATCCATCTCACTCAATATTTAATATCAAAAAAACTATTTTTTCTTCTCTTAATATAATATTCAGAAATTTTTAACTTTTTGTTTTTATACATTTTTAAATCTCAGCTGTTGAAATATTTCTTTCTGTAGCTGAGCAGTTTGAGAACTGGACGCATAAAAATCTCTTGCCTTTCTAGACTCGGCAAATTCCGCTCGTATGCGGACTGCGCCCCAAGCGTCGGTTGGGCGGGAGGAGGGTAATCGTTTGGGTTTATATATAAATATCCCATCTCTAGTGTGATCATCTGTACCTAATTTTTCTCTATAGCAGTATTTATGGCTTAGTTCTACCAAGTTATGGGTTTTCGGTTATCGCCATTTTGTAGTAGTAGTCAGGATTCAAGAAGCACGTGTACCAACGGACGGTCTAACGGACATCCGGATTTCAACTCTACTCGAAACCCTGATCACTTTGGTAAATATATATATCTATATCTAACTCGTTTAGTTTTATGTGTTATAAAAGATCGTAATGTGAACAAAATTATTATACTGTCTGCGCATACAGTGTTGCGAGATTATAAAAAGAACAATTTTCAGTTTCTCAAATCAGGTGTAGAATTTGATTCATGAAAAAAGCCGATAACGGACCTTCTCCCCTTTAGACGAAACTGGGCGTAAAAATGAAAGCATATGAGTGAGTGGCTAGTTAAAACACATACGTATACGTACATATATAAATTTGTATATATATACCTACATATATGCACATAGGTAGAGTATGTGGCAAAATATGGAATATCAGACGAAAACGGTTTAGAGGGCAGCTGCAACTCAATACGCGGTTGCGATACGAAAAAGCCAGAGAAACCACATATTCAGATGTCCCCCAATCTCGGTCGCTTTCAAAAGTAATATTTGATATTAAATAAAGTACAAACTAATGCAAGTATGTAGGTTTATAAATGTATATGCATGAGTACGTAAGCTGAAAATGCGTTTCTAACAGTTGTGTGACTTCCTTTGTATTTGTAGACTTACCTTCCTAAATTATATATATATAGAACTTAATCGCTTTACCCTACTACCCTGTAGGAAATTCTTTCAATTATTCATATTAACATGCAAATATTAATTTAACAAACGACTCAATAACGGTTTAAAATGTGAATTCAGTTCTTAAATATAATTTTTTCTTGTGTGTGTTTATTAAATACTATGTATGTACATGTAATTGTGGATGAAATTGTGGAGTGCAGTGTGATAAAGAGCCATTAAGTAAACCAATTTATTAATATACATTGGGTATTAAAGTAAAAGTTTACGTAAGTTGCCAGTGGTTTTCAATCGAGTTAAAAATTTGTCACGACAATTGAATTCAAGTTTTTATATTTCGCGCTTCAACCGTTTTTCATTTAGGGTAACTTAAACGATGATATGTACTCACCAATATCGATGTACGCTTGTTGTAGGTGATACTTGTATATTTTGTGGCAATCTGCTATTGAAGTGCAACTTAATGTTTATGAATTAATATATCGAGCACTTGGCATAGTATTGTCAGTATTAATCCGACACTTTATCAGAGCCGTGAGTCTGAGAACGATTCTAACCAAATATTTTGCCGCCTTGTTGCAGATGTGCGTTTGTATACCATATAGATAAAAATCCTTGAAAATCAGTTATATTTCGATTGTGATTCGGTGTGACTTTGAATTTATGCTTTCATTATGGTTGGGATTTTTTAGATCAGCAGTTACATATAGGAAGTTTATGCTATGTTTATACAAACATTCTACTGGCCTACTAAGTCCCAACATAGTTACAGCAAATTCCACATACATATGTAAATATAAACACTTAAGTTTTAATTGAGATGATTTGAGAAAAATTTTGCGAGGTTTTTCTGGAATTTTCTTGCGGCATCAGCGTTACAATTCAGTCCTAATGCCCTTGGAAATTTCAAATAATGGCACGACATAAGGCAAAATATATGCTATATAAAGCATAAATATTTCAAATAAATTAGTAATCGGCGAATGCCACGGAGAAATCGCGAGGTGAATGTAAGCTTGCAAAGCAATTTTTAGAGTTCAATTGTTGTTGCTGTTTTTCAGTTTTAGGCAAACAGAGGAGAACTAACATATAACTCACTGCTCGCTGTGCCATGATATGGTGCTTCTAGCGAACAAGTGAACAAATGCAAATCGGAGAAGTTGGATTTACATACATACATACATGTGTGTGTGTGTATAAAAGTAAATGTGTAAACTAAACTCTTAACATAAATCTTAACATTGATCAGCTGCAGAGGTGTGCTTTGCTACAAGAATATGCAAATATTGGTCAACCAGAACTAATTCCAAATAAAAGACGATGAAGAAATGGAAATGTAATAAATTTAAATCACTTTAATACACAATCATGAAATCAGGTGAAAGTGAGTTAGTTTTGTTATTAAAACTATAAAAGACAATGCTGCGTTAATTAAGAAGCATTAAATTGTTAAAATACCTCGGCAGCATGAAGTTTGCTCAGAATTCTTATTTGATTCTCCTTATTAGTTTTTGTGTATGCCCTATAAACGCATCTAAACAAAATAGCGAACGAAACCGAGCCAATTTGGTTATTGGTGGGAAAAAGGTTCCTATTGGCGGTGCGCCCTGGGCAGTTTCTATTATAAAAAATCGTCAGTTAATTTGTGGTGGCTCCTTATTAACCAACAAGATAGTGATTACGGCGGCCAGTTGCATCAAGGATGTAGAACCAGCAAAACTTTTGGTGCGGGCTGGAACTACAGCATTCAAAAATGGCGGAAAACTACGTAGAATCAAGGAGACCATCCATCATCCAAAATATGTGGAAAACAGCCACTCTTATAATGTGGCTCTTCTACATTTATTGCGGCCGTTCAATAGCACTGATAAACTTGTGGGACAAGTCAAATTGCCTGCTGCGAATTCGGTACAGCCATCATCAATATATATTTTTGGTTGGGGACTATCAAGCAATAAAACCAGTGTGCTTATGACGAAGAATTTGCGTTTCACAAAAACTAAAATATATTCTGAAAAGAAGTGTGCTCAATATCTGTATGAGGAAGATGACACTGATTACGTATTTTGTTCTGGCGATCGGACGAAAACTTCTGATATCTGTACTGATGACACAGGTAGCCCGGCAATATTCGAGGACAATATTCAGTTTGGTATAGTATCGGATGGTGGAGCATGCTCCCAAACACGTACAACAATTTTAACTAATCTCACCAAACATACGAATTGGATTAAAAATTTAATAAGCGAATTCGAGAGTGAAAAATAAAATGAAAAGTCTTGATAAAAGTAATTTGAATTATGACCTCAAATTATTTTGAACAGTTATTTAAAAAAGCGAATATTTCAATCAGAAAAATATAATAAAACTCTTTGTTATTTGTATTAATTGTGAATGGTGGCGACAATTCAAATTGAATAACGTAAATAAATTAATTTATTTCACTTTAACTATTGTATTCATTGCAATCGTTTTGTGATTTGTTATTATTGTTATAATAGTTTAAGTGTTTTAACTGGTTGTTATGAAGACATCGGAACTCAAAAATTATTAATAATTATAGGCGATTCAGCGCTAGAACAGCAGAGCACTAGTTTGTTCACAATTTGAGGTCGTCAACAGAAGTCAAGGTCATCGTGTCTGCAGTTTCCAGCGATTCCGGAGTGAATAAGAGCTAAAACAAATCAACTCGCCAGACTTTTAAAGTTATATGTACTGTTGTTGTTTTCAAATGTCATAAAGTTAATTCAACTAAGTTATTACTGTTTACATTTGTTTTTCAAATTGGCAGGGTATTCTTCAAATTGGGGAAACATAGCTCAAGTAGTTGTTTACATCTGTGAACTAAACCAATAGAAATACCGCGTATATGATTAATTTTGTAAAAATTATAAATTAATTAAGTTGTAAGTAATTTAATTTATTATATTTCTATTTTCGAATAAAGCATTTCCGTGTGCAGGACATGTTCTTATGAGGTGAGCTACATAGCTTTCGCATGTTTTCGCAACCAACGCTCCGAATTTCGAACTCGGATTCGAAGACGCACAGAAGTTGAAAATTTTCAACTTTCGTGTGCTAACACAGCAACCTTCACATTCTTCAGAACTGCAACCAACATTACGTTACTTACTATCTTGTGTGTTTTAATTATTTAAGCTCGTTTTCTTCGATACAATATAAGTATTTTGTGAAATATAATATTTATTAATTTATTAATAATATATTTATCAAATATTTAAAGTAATTTTTAAAAATTAGGGGTGATGAAGTTTTAATAAACTAGGCCGGCAGTTTAAATTTTCCTTCCTTTGCTTAATTCGAGGTTTTCATGTACACTGCTTATAAAAATCAATAAAAATTTAAAATCCATATTATTTAGGTCGTTTTCAAACTCGCAAATAAATACACACAACTTGTCAACACATTCAAAAGCGTATTCATGGAGGTGATCGAAATATACGCAGTCAAGCGCATATTTTTGCTTTTGCATTCGCATTCGCATACGCGAGCTATGTAGTTTCTATAACTCGAACTTCTATAAGTCGAAGATCTCCATAACTCGAACTTTTGAATTGGCAATAGCGTTTTGAAATCAAATTTCATACAAATTTGGCAATAGAAGTAAAATTTCATACAAAGTTCCTTTATGCCTAAGACAGACATATGTACTACGATGTGTACTACAATAAAAGCTCAAGAAACCATATACCAGCATAGTGACACACATGTAGTATTGTACTATGTTTACATCCATCAGCTGATACAAATAGATTCATGTAAAATATAATTATGAATAACAGGCAGGAAAATTGATCCTGACTTAGTTATAACTTTAAGCAATCTTAAAATATTATTGTCCAGTATAATTATTACATATTACATATTATTACATACATATTACATATTTTTCACATCATTTTTTGAAATTTTGTTTTTTGATGTGAAGTTATTTTTAATTTAATTTATTTTCTGTATGTCAAAATGTCAGAAAACATATGATTGTGGCAGAAGAGCTTAAAGCTTTCGGTGTGTTCAATGCAATCCATTGTAGTACATTTCACAACCGCACAAAATTTCAGTGGTTTCTAGAACTCTATTGTAGTTTTTTCGAACATATACGTAGAGGGGGGATTTGATGTTAGAATAACTCCGCAGCGTTTTTTGATTTTCCAAATACCGTGTACGAATTGAGAATTGTTTTTGTCTTTTGAAAGAGAAATTCGGTAGTTTAAAGGAGCTTAAATTTAGAATGCTTTCAACGTCAAATAAGAAGGAATGCAATGACTGGATTATGGTGTGTTGTATTCTTCACAACATGTTAATCAGTTTCGATATAGATTCTTTGATTGGCATTTCCCTTTCCCTTGCTGCAACATCCATCTTAAGCTTTTGCTTCCTTATTTCTGCGATCTCGCCATGAACCTGCAAAATATCTGACAAGGCAGTTTTGGAATATATTCCTTTCTGCCTTCGAGTGCACACATTGTCGTTCAACGCAGGACTTTTTAATTCTTCAGCTCCAACTGAACTGCCCGCTTCAACCACACATTCTGCTCCCGATGGACTTGTAGAATCGCTTTCTAACAGCGTCACCAAACTGTCTTCCACTACTGCAGAACAATTAAAATCTTTGAGCCGTTGGTTTCTTTTAAAAAAGAATTATTTGACTTTGTTTCGTTTTTTAAATTAAACATACAAACCTCGAAACTTCTATTTTCCATTAGGAACTCTACAAGCGCTTCTTCTTCTGCCACATTCCACTTATGTATGTACCGGGTTGAAATGGTTTACACTGCAATAAAATCATTTGCAACCACATAAACATCAAAATATTTTCATATTACACTTATATTCAACTTAATTTACCTGAATATCGTAGTTTCCTTCCATATTAATAACGAAATTTATTAAATTTATTAATTTCAAACACTTAAACGCCAATAATAAGAAAGTAAACAAATACAGCTGATAGACTAGCGAACTCAAGAAACATACCACGCAGTGTTGTATTTGTAAACAAATACAGCTGATAGAATAGTGAACTCAAGAAACATACCACGCAGTGTTGTATCAGTCATATTTTAATTTTGCATGTGAAAAAACAACAGTGTTGGTATCATAAAAAAATATGACAATATGACGCCTTGTGAATACCCTAATTGTTTAATGTCATTACCAAGATTTGATGGTGGTATTACTGAGGAAGATTTCTTCTTTACTAAAGAAAAGCTATATAGTAATTGCCAAGTAGTAAAACCACCTTCGAAATTATAAATTTTTTAACAAAAATCGAAGAAATTTATACACAACAATTTGATTCTACTTGCCATAGAAACGGATTTTCACAAATATTGTTTGAAACAAGTAAGGAAGGGCTAAGTTCGGGTGTAACCGAACATTTTATACTCTCGCAATTTATTTATTTAACTTCATTTATATTAATAATACACAATTTGACCCACATATTCGTCATATATAGTGCATAAAGTCCATTGAAAGTTGGAAACCATAATATTAGGTTAGAAGCACCGAGGCCCTCGTATTCGATATATGGGGCCTTAAAACCTATGGTCCGATTTCGGCGATTTTTTCGTCTTCAAAGTTCTGGTATATAGGAAGTAGGCGCGGTTGTGAAGCGATTTGGCCTATGTTCACAACATATCATTGGGATGTAAGGAAACTATTACGAACCAAGTTTTATTGAAATCGGTGGAGTAGTTACTGAGATATGGTTTTTGACCCATAAGTGGGCGACGCCACGCCCATTTTCCATTTTGTAAAAAAATATGAGTGTAGCTTCCATCTGCCATTTCTTATGTGAAATTTAGTGTTTCTGACGTTTTTGGTTAGTGAGTTAACCCACTTTTAGTAATTTTCAACCTAACGTTTGTATGGGAGGGGGGCGTGGTTAGAAAGTTTGGTTTATATAGCTCTATTGGTTTGCGAGATATATACAAAAAAACCGACTTGGGGGCGCGGCCACGCCCACTTCCCCAAAAAAATTACATCCAAATATGCCACTTCATAGTGCGATCCTTCATACCAAATTTTATTTCCATAGCTTTATTTATGGCTTAGTTATGGCACTTTATGTGTTTTCAGTTTTCGCGTTTCGCCATTTTGTGGGCGTGGCAGTGGTCCGATTTTGCCCATTTTCGAAAGCAACTTTGCAACTATGGTGCCAAGAAATAAGTGTGCCAAGTTTCATCAAGATATCTTAATTTTTACTCAAGTTACAGCTTGCACAGACGGACGGACAGACAGACAGACATTCGGATTTGAACTCCACTCTTCACCCTGATCACTTTGGTATATTTAACCCTATATCTAACTCGTTTAGTTTTGGGTGTTACAAACAACCGTTATGTGAACAAAACTATAATACTCTCTTTAGCAACTTTTGTTGCGAGAGTATAAAAATGCTGGATGTAGAACCCTACTATTGTTGTGAAAACTGTAATTCTTACGTGATAAAATGTCTCTATATAAGAATTAGAACATATTTCCTTGTAAACGCTTTTAATAAAAAAGTGAATCACACTGATTTCAAAAACAAAGTTTTTGTGTGTTACACACAAATAGAAATCTTGTCTATATGTGAAGAATAATATTCCATTTTCCGTGCGTTTATTTAAAACTCTGTGTAGAAATGCGTAGTATATCGAACAGGTGATCTCAGCTGTGAAACATTTTCCGTTAACCAGCTGATTATTTTGCTACTTGGATGGTTATACAATGCTTCACAGTTATTAAGACGTATGGTGTATATATAATATTATTTTATTTCCATTTTGATTATTAATTTTTTATTAGTTTTGTAAGGAAGTTCATAAAACCGAAACCATTAATTTTCCAACTACATTCGCTTTTTTATATTAATGTTAGTAATATAATTAATTATTGTGTAGCGAAGTAGTACCACCGATTTCTTTGCAAAACATGTAATTTACATAAAGTTTACTGATTTACAATGTTTTCATCTGTATGATTCAGTAATAACAATTGATTGTATTTAACAATTTTATCATTATAAAATAGCACAAAATAACTTTATATTAAATATAAATTATCATTAATTTTTACATTCATTAGCACGTGCACATATTCATATTGTACCTGCTCGCTCAACCTCTGCAAACAGACTGAATATTTTTGATCGCTGATTTGCTTGGTCCCACAGTAATCTCACTAACACAATCTCATTTTGTGATGCTCGTTTGATTGACTATATGTCGTATGTCATCGATTAGTTCCGTTTTGGTGGTATATTGTTTACCACTCTCATAAACCTTTTTAACCAACCATCCCCAGACGTTATCTATAATATTTAGGTCTGGGGAGTATGGCGGCCACTCCAGAACACCGACGCTTCGGTCTTGCATCCATGTTTGTCAAACCGGACAGATGAATTTAGGCATTGTTGTGCCTTGAATTTCATTCTTGATTGCCAAAAATTCCAAAAAAAAAAAACGGGAAATCAACTTTTTCAAATTCGGTTATACATATTTATTTGCATTCCTCCTTCCTTAATCACCCTTTTAGTAGTTGATTTGATCATTTAATATTATTTTTTCTTAAAGTTTGACAGAGGAGTTGTGATAATTTGAAGCTTCTCTGAGTATACACCGCCCGCCTGCTTCCGTAAATTGACGATTATTGCCACATTTGAAACTCTTTTCATAAGTTTCCTTATTTTGAAGATAATTGAGAAATATTTGTCGATGCCTTCCCACTTTTTCTGCAATTTTATCCAAAAACAACAAATATTCATGAACCGTATCGATTTTGGATTTTTCCACCACAGATAAACAATTCTTTTTCCCAAATTGTACAACAATTTGAAAACAATAATCAATTAAGCACTACAAAAAATTTGGTGCTTGTGGTTTCCAAATTATGCGAAATAATGGGCGCTATCCTGATGACGCAATTATCGTTTGCAATTATGGGAATTTTGATTTTTAAATCATTAAAATTTTATAATGCATCGTATTGAGTTCTATATATATGTATGTATATCTATAGCTTATTTTGAGGCAATTTGTTTAACGTATGTTCGAAAAATATTTTGTAGCTCTAAACCAAATACTATGAAAAATATTTGGTTTCAACCAAGCAGCTTGGGGGGAGCTGATAAATCTCGTGTCACAGTGTACGTTATTGAACTCCTCTGAAACCGCTTGACCGATTTTAGTGAATCTTAGCGTGCATATCCGCTAGGGTGGAGAATCGGACAACATCTATTTTTCATCCTCCTAAATGTTAAAGGTGGTCCACCCCTAAATTTTTTTAACTTTCCGCGAAGAAAATTAAAAAATTTCTAAAATCGGGAAGTTATTGTTGGTTGAAGTTCAAACCGATCTGGCTAATTTTAGTCTTGAAATATTCGTGGAAGGCCAGAAAAAGATTAGAAAGTGAGTAAATATGGAAAAATTGTGAGGAAGAAGCAATAAGAGAATTTTATTCGAGTTGACAAGAAAAAAATAAAAAGAGAAAACAAAAAAATAATATTTTGAAGGTTGTCATTGTTGCTTTGTTAAAATATTTGTGTTATTGTTCAAATGTATAAGGTTGTGTCGATAGCCCAAAACAATTTGTAAAAAATAAGGAAAGGCTAAGTAAATTTATTAAGAGGTAAAGTAATTTTATTAAGATAACATACAATATGACCTATATATTCGGCATAAAGTCCCATAGAAAATCATAACATATAGTATATAAGGGATGTGATTCCAGAACCAATTTCACTCATTTTCACCACCAAGGTTAATGGGAATAGGGGTAACTTGGCACCTGTTAGTAGGCAAACAAACGGCACATTCGGCCTTGAAATTACTCCTAAATCGCAAATGAACGAAACACCAGTCGGCAAAATCGCTAAAAATAGCGCTATAGCGAAGTTTTTCCAAATATTCAAGAATTCGCTGGAAGTACTGCACAGGACTTTAAAAGATCTTTATTGTCGATAAACGTTTTCGGTGGAGCCAGGATTCTGTTAACAAGTGATTTACGCCAGACTCATCCAATTATTCCTGGATCAACTGTTACTGACGGACTAATCGCATGCCTAAAGTCATTTAATTTGTGCAACAATATCAAATTGCGATTGTAGAAGCAGTTGGAAATGGTAGGGTCGCAGTTGACACCTCGATGGATTAAAGCATTTCCAACAGATTTCTGTCACTTCATTGACTTGAAAGAGAAGTTTTCCTGACATGAAACCTCAATATGATAACCATAAATGACTGATTGAATGACCTATAATGGTGGTAAAAAAAAAACAAAGATATCGATGATCAGCTACAAACCAGAATGACGTAGTCAATTTATTATCCCAAACTATTTAAAATTGCCTGTACTATCACCACTCACTTTGCAATTAAAAGTAGTGTGAGTTGTCATTATGCTGCGTAACATAAATCGACCTCGAGTAATCAATATCGTCGCCGAAGCCAAGATTGGACCGGCACAACAACGTGTGGCCGGGTCTGCTAGTATTTACATAAATATATTGAAATGATGAAAAAAAATATGTACTTTACTATTCAACAAATAGACTATTAAACAAAATAATCAAAAAATACTATAAACACAACCTTTTAATTTTTGGATAAAAACCAAAATGCTAATAACAAATAAATACATAAGTCTTTAATAACAATAATGTATTAGTAAACTACTTAAGATAATCCCATGATTTAAATACGACACCAAACTTAGAAGTCAATTCAGTTAATTTTCCTTTCGGTATAGTCGAACCGTATTCTGTTCTATTTTCGGAGCAAAAATTCCATATTGTTAAAGTTTCATCGTTGCCAGATGTAGCCAATCTGGTCCCATCAGGGCTCCAAACCACGAAACGGACTCCACTTTCCGGAATGCATAGCAAATCTACAACACGATTCAAAGAAGACATAATGAGTATTTTAAAATCCCAGCAGCCATCGTCACCTTGAAGGAATAAATTTGGGAAGATTTTTAGACAGCTTGTTGTGGGAAAATATAACAGTTTTTTACTTCAAACAAATGATGATGATAAAAAAATAATAATAGTAGAAACAAGCGAAACGATAAATACAATTTTACGAATTGTAAAATAACTACAATTCATGATGATCGACAAACATTGAGATATAATGGCAAATATATGTACGTACATATTTTGAAATTTTTCGCTGATAGAAGCACTTCGAAAATTTCGTCTTAATTTTTTATTTCTTTTGTTGAATGAAACCATTTGAACAAGTTATGGATAAATGCACCTTTTTTGGACTCTCTCACAAAACAAAAAGTTCTATAGCATCTTAAACAAATTTCATACCAAAGTGAACTAAATAACTGAAATCTATTAATTTTCAATGATAGAACTTTTTTATGAGCCTCATTTTGAATTACGTCTTCATTTGTATCTTCTATTAAGATACTTATGTATATACAATATAAACTCTAGCAAGTAGACAAAATATGAACTATATGAAGGAAAAATCACCCATATGAGCGAAAATCATTATATAAGAGGTATGGAGGCTATTACCAAGGTTGAAACCGACTGGGGATAGGGAAGGTCTGTTCCCGAGAACTTATTGCCACGTAATTATCTTAGGATAACCCATAAATTGACTTTTATATTGGGCATAAAGTCCACTAAAATAACTTATACGGGGTGTTTTTTTATACGTGTGGTTTTCAATGAGGCAGAACTTTTTTCGGTGTTGGTCTATTTGACAGCTGTTACTTGATTTATACTCATTTTGGTTTGCCATATAGTAATGAATAGACTTACTCCGGAACAAGTACAACCATAATTGCTACAAATATTGACCGAAAATTGGGCATCTCCGCTGGAATTTACTCGAGCCAGCTGCGGCGATCTATTGTCCGAAATCTTAAAATTTTAAAACATGCAAGACCAGTAAACTAATGTTAATCCAAAAGTTGACATGATTTTACTAAAATGTATTTCATATTAACCCATATTCTTATTTAGGTATGTCAGAGCTAGGAAAAGCATTGACCCAATTTGATTTATTTTTAGAATCTGTACACAATTGATCTGTAACCTGAGGGGCCCTTTCTCAATCTTTAGTTGTGCTTTATTTAAATTCTATATATATTATAAAGTAAACGAATCAGATCCCTCTTTCCAACTATAAATTAGGCTATCAAGTAATTTTTATAAAAAATTACCTTAATTAGTCGGTCCCAATATAAAGGCTATGTTAAAAACTACACGTTAGAAATACGTTAACTCACTAATAAAAAAAGAGAAACACTAAATTTTTTGGAAAATATGGGGAAAAATCGTTTGTAATTGAAATGAAGAATGGAAAGTAGGATTGGTGCATCTACTCTTTGGTTAAAATCAATATCAATATGGTATGCTTTACGACAGGTCATATATTCAATTTCACAAAAGCACTAATTAATGATATAAATTTTGTGTGCTCGTAAATAAATATAAACAAAAAAGAAATAAAAAATTAACCCAAATTACTACTAATTTCTATACCATTATGTTAAGCTAAACAAAAACGATTAGCATTATGACGTAGTATTAAAATATATTGAAGTACTAAGTTACTGATATAACTTACCTGCCATGGAAACACTCACAAGAAGCTCCGCAGTAATTTTACTAAATGTGATATGGTTGATAATAATACTTCGATCCATCCTCTGGTAGTATGCCACTATTTCTTTGCTCGGAACGTGTAGAACAACAATTGATGCTGGAACTGTTTCAGCTAAGATCGCAAAGAAAAGCAAGATATTTATTTAAAAGTTGCAGTTACATAATCAGAGTAGTGGGTTTTGTGAATATCGAATTAATCCGTATGTTATAGCATACAAATTATTATAAGCATAATAATAGATCGATTATTATTATTGTTTAATATGAAACTATAATATACTTACTGGCATAAACACAAGTTTACAACTATATTACATATATGTACTTACCTATAACCAAGTCGTCCCCATTCCAAGGGTGCCAATCGAAATCAGTATGTAATTTGCGTTTTGAACAAACGACTAGATACACATCACAGGAACTCCAATTATATACCACGATGTCTCCACTTGTATCTCCACTGGCAATGTATCTCATATTCGGTGACAGCTTTATTCTGTTGATAGGCATCTTATGACGTCGAACTTTTCTTAATACCTTTAAATCCGGCACTGAGAGAACATATAAGCAACCAAATCCTGTTCCACATATAATTTGTGATCCTGATTGATTCCATATCATGCTGTGTAGGTTTAAATGGTCTCTAGAGAATACTTTTCCATTCACAACCAAAGACTTTGTGGAATTAACAACTTCCCACAATTCTAAAACTGTTATAAAATAATAACAAGTAAGGAAGGGCTAAGTTCGGGTGTAACAGAACATTTTATACTCTCGCAATTTATTTATTTAACTTTATTCATATTATATAATACACAATTTGACCCACATATTCGTCATATATATGATATAAAGTCCATTGAAAGTTAGAAACCATAATATTAGGTTAGAAGCATCGAGGACCTCATGTTCGATATATGGGGCCTTGAAAACCTATGGTCCGATTTTGGCGATTTTTAGAATGGGGCTGCCACACTATAAACATAGTATTTGTGCAAAGTTCTGCACCGATATCTTCACTAGTGTTTACTTTATATATTGTAATGTAAACGATTCAGATCCACTTCAAAGTTCTGGTATATAGGAAGTAGGCGTGGTTGTGAACCGATTTGGCCTATTTTCACAACATATCATTGAGATGTAGGGAAACTATTACAAACCAAGTTTCATTGAAATCGGTCGAGTAGTTCCTATCTGAGTGCAGCTTTCATCTGCCATTTCTTATGTGAAATTTAGTGTTTCTGCCGTTTTTCGTTAATGAGTTAACCCACTTTTAGTAATTTCCAACCTAACCTTTGTATGGGAGGTGGACGAGGTTATTATCCGATTTCAACTATTTTCATGGGGTGTGGTGGGGTACGTAAGAGAATCGACTACAGAAAGTTTGGTTTATATAGCTTCATTGGTTTGCGAGTTATATACAAAAAACCTATTTGGGAGCGGGGTCACGCCCACTTTAAAAAAAAAAATACATCCAAATGTGCCCCTCCCTAATGAGATCTTATGTTCCAAATTTTATTTTCATAACTTTATTGATGGCTTAGTTATGATACTGTATAGGTTTTCGGTTTTCGCAATTTTGTGGGCGTGGCAGTGGACCGATTTTGCCTATTTTTGAAAGCAACCTCCTCAGGGTGCCAAGGAATGTGTGTTCCAAGTTTCATTAAGATATCTTAATTTTTACTCAAGTTATCGCTTGCACGGACAGACGGACAGACGGACGGACAGACATCCGGATTTCAAATCCACTCGTCATCCTGATCATTTAAATATATATAACCCCATATCTTACTCTTTTATTTCTTGGTGACACAAACAACCGTTAGGTGAACAAAACTATAATACTCTGTGCAACAGGATGCGAGAGTATAATAATTATAATAAAGTAACTAAGACCCACTACAAAAACATTACACAAACAAGTAACGAAAGGCTAAGTTCGGGTGTAACCGAAACGTTTATAACTCTTTCAATTTATTTATGTAATTTTATTATGGTAATACACAATTTGAGTTCGGCATAAAGTCCACTAGAATAACGAAAATTATTATATATAGTTTATTGGGGCTATGATAATTGCCGAATCGTTTTCGCTCATTTTCATCACCAAGCTATCCAAGATTATACGTACACTCAATTTTGCTATAATATCTCACATCTTAACCGATACCGTATATATAAAGTCCACCGAAAGTTTGAATATTCGTATATCGGGCATGTGGGGGCTAGAGGATTTTGCCCATTTACGGCATAGACATTAGCATTTGGATGGAAAGAGAATGTTACAAACCGAATTTCGTTGAAATTGGTCGTGTTTGGAGATTTAGTTTTTGACTACAATTTCTTTCCTTTCCCGTTTTCCCAAAACAAAAATTATCCAAATGTACCCCTTCATAGTGCGATCATCTGTACCAAATTGTGACTTTATAACTTTATATATGGCTTAGTTATAGCTTATAGGTTATACCTTCTTACGATGGCAAGGAACATGTGAACTCAGTTTTGACAAGATATCTAAATTTTTACTCAAGTTATCACTTGTACGGACGGACAGACAGACATCTGGATTTCAACTCTACTCGTCACCGTGATCACTCTAGTATATATAAATCCATATCTAACTTCTTTAGCTTTGGGTGTTACAAACAACCGTTATGTGAACAAAACTATTATACTCTTTGAGATATGTTGCGAGAGTGTCTTGACGACTATGATAACTACAACTTCATATTCAAACTAAATAACTAGATATTGGCATATTCGAATAATTCCCATTGATTCTTCTTAATCTAAATGGATTTTTAATATTTTAAAGAAATTATTAATAAAGCATACCAGATCATATTCCCTTCGGGTATGATAATATTCATTTGAATTATTATGTAAAATATGTATAAAAATATAATTTTAATGATTTAACCTGGATATTCATCGATTTTGCATCCAATTGCAAGAATCTTGCCATCCGGAGAAAATGCCAAAGACTTGATACTTTTTACATTGAATAACATAGTAACATCATCGGTACGTTTCCAAATTATCAAGTCTTGTCCAAAAGAAGCTACAATTTGTCCATTCACCGACCAATCCACCATATTTGGATCTAAAAATTATAAAATTTTTGTGAAAGTTTGGAGAATACATATGACAATTTTAAAGACAAGCATTTCCTAAAACACTGTCTTTCTTTTTAATTATTTTTACAACTTTTAAAATATTTATTAATATTTACCGAACGTCGAATCAAAACCGGGGGAGTCGTGTGTGGTTTCAGCAAATGCCAGAGGTTTTGAACGAGGGATGCAACGCCAATCGTACTCATCACTATATACATCAATAGTTTCAAGCATATAGGAGTGGCTTTCGAATCCTTTGACTGTTTGATCACTAAGCTGTAGAATTCTTTCTTCTTTCAATTCGAATGATTTATCGATTGCGATCTTTAGGCTATTTTGTCTCCAATAATTAGCTGCGAAACGCTATATGAAAAATGTTTGCTATAAAATTTAAATTTCTACTAATGGTACAATACATACAACTTTGAGGACATCTTTTTCCATATTCTTGGTTGCAAACTTAAGATTTTTGTTTAGGCGATGGGAAAAATATCGTCGAGGTATAAAACGATCTCCGTAAGGTGGTGCAATAATATAAGATAATGAAGTTCCACCCTTAAAGTAAATATTAATACTTTGTACAAGAGCTATCGCTTTTAAATAGCTACTGTCCAGTAATATTTTTGTTAATCATCATGCCTATTCTTGTTCTTCATAACTCGAACTCTTTTCGACCAATACAAAATGTAAAATTTTAAATCGAGGTAGAATGTTAAAAGAGTCCCTATATCATATTAAGGCAAACCATATGATATTACCTTGATATAATGGATTGCAAAAATTATGCAAAAAAATTATGGGATACAGACGTCAAGAGCCAAACAATAGAAAACAGCAACCAATTAAATAGGGAAGCTAAACTGTAGTTAAATATACGTACATATGTAAATATATGTAGACAATTCTATAAATAAATTGAATAGTCGATTTGAAACATTGCAAAGTTTTTAATCCCATTTGCAGTGTATATCTTGTGCTAAAAATGTAAAATCAGTTCCAACTGAATGATGAAATACATATTTACCTTCACAACCTCATTTTCCCATTGACTGTCACGCTTTTTAATGGAAGAATCTGTCCTCCCAGATTTTAGATTAGCGATCATCTCAGCTTTAAAACAATTTCGAGTAGTATGTACATTCATACCGACTAAATTTACATTGATTTCGCGTTGAGAAAATATTTCAACAATAGTTCACATAATAAAGGAAAGACCAATAAAAATATAATTTTGACCAAAGTCCAAAAGCCGTTAACAAACAGAGTAGCAGAGTTTCCTATTCTGTATATTTTCTTTTATCTTATTATTCTACGTTCATATATGAGGATAAATGAATCAACCTTATTCCAGATAAAACATTTGAAAAAAATTAACAATATTTTAAAACGATCTTAATATTTTTTAATCTTAACTATTAAATTTAAACAATTAATGCCAATATTCTGAGGACCATAAATCTTGCGCAAAATTTTCCTCTCGAAAACTCCTAGTGTCGTCTCATCTGATGTTGACATCGTCCAAGCTTCTGCACCATAAAGCAGGACGGGAATGAAAAGCGACTTGTAGAGTTTGATTTTGGTTCGTCGAGAGAGGACTTTACTGTTCAATTGTCCACTCAGTCCAAAGTAGCCCCTGTTGGCAAGAGTGATTCTGCGCTGGATTTCGAGGCTGACATTGTGGTTGATACTGGTTGATACGAAGGTATGAATGTTTGAGAGGCACAATCGTTGTTATAAATACGGAGGAATCGCTAGCATCACATCCATGAAAAGCTTGCTTATACGATCTGTGAATAGAGAGAGACTGTTCACTCAACCACCTATTTAGTATAAAGTTAAAGTTTTTAGTTAGTTAACGAGTCAATGCGATTTTCATGAGTTTGAATTTATCGATTTACTCTGTTTTACTTCAGCGGAAATTTTGCTTATTGTAATCGTGGTGGGAGAGAGACTCCGTCGTCGAGTCCTGGCATTCACTCCGGTGGATGAACGTCTAGTCACAATCCGCAAACTAAGCGAGGTTCTTCATCGCTGATTTGCGCCCACGCCCCGACGGAAGAGAAGGACGAAGTGATCAAAGATACCTTCTATGAGCGCCTAGAACGTACCTATGAGCGCTGCCCCCGCCACGATGTCAAAATCGTGCTTGGCGATTTCAACGCTAGGGTGGGTAAAGAAGGTGTCTTTGGCACAACAGTCGGAAAATTCAGCCTCCATGACGAAAGATCACCAAACGGTCTGAGGCTGATCGACTTCGCCGGGGCCCGAAGTATGGTCGTCTGTAGTACTAGATTCCAGCATAAGAAAATCCATCAAGCTACTTGGCTGTCCTCGGATCGAATCACTCGCAACCAGATCGATCATGTTGTGATAGATGGACGACATGTCTCCAGTGTTTTTGATGTGCGTACGCATCTTGTAGCAGCTAGGATACGCACCCGCCTCTGTGTAGAAAAGCGCACACGTCAACAAACACAAGGAAGGTTCGACATCGAGAAGCTGCAATCACAACCGACAGCCGAACGATTTTCTACTCGACTTGCACTCCTGCTCTCTGAGAGCACTCATCAGCATCTCGGTATAAGGGAGCTGTGGGACGGCATATCAAACTCCTTACGTACAGCTGCAACCGAAACCATTGGTTTTCGGAAAAGTCAAAAAAACAGCTGGTATGATGAGGCTTGTCGTCTTACAGTAGAGAGAAAACAGACTGCCTACCTCGCAATGTTGCGATCGACCGCAACACTAGCGGGATGGGAAAGATACCGAGAGCTGAAGAGGGAAGAGAGACGCATTTGCAGACAAAAAAAGAAAGATACCGAAATGCGTGAGTATGAAGAGCTTGACAAGCTGGCCGACAGGCGACTAACTGAAAGTTTCGGAGCACACTCCTGTAGGACCCCCAGAGGTGATCTAGTTATTGATGACCAGAGTATATTGAGTTTGTGGAGGGAACACTTCTCCAGCCTGCTGAATGGCAGTGAAAGTACAACACCAGGAAATGGCGAACCCGATTCCCCAATCGACGACGATGGAGCAGATGTTCCACTGCCCGACCGTGAAGAAATTCGCATAGCAATTACCCGCTTGAAGAACAATAAGGCGGCGGGGGCCGATGGATTACCGGCCGTGCTATTCAAATACGGCGGCGAAGAGCTGATAAGGTGCATGCATCAGCTTCTTTGCAGAATATGGTCGGAAGAAAGCATGCCTGACGATTGAAATCTCAGTGTGCTCTGCCCAATACACAAAAAGGGAGACCCCACAATTTGCGCCAATTACCGTGGGATAAGCCTCCTCAACATCGCGTATAAGGTTCTGTCGAGCGTATTGTGTGAAAGACTAAAGCCCACCGTCAACAAACTCATTGGACCTTAACAGTGTGGCTTTAGACCTGGAAAATCAACAACAGACCAGATATTCACCAAGCGCCAAATTTTGGAGAAGACCCGTGAAAATAGGATGGACACACACCATCTCTTTGTCGACTTTAAAGCTGCTTTCGACAGCACGAAAAGGAGTTGCCTTTATGCCGCGATGTCTTAATTTGGTATCCCCGCAAAACTAATACGGCTGTGTAAGTTGACGCTGAGCAACACCAAAAGCTCCGTCATGATTGGGAAGGACCTGTCCGAGCCGTTCCATACCAAACGAGGTTTCAGACAAGGTGACTCACTATCGTGCGACTTCTTTAACTTGATGTTGGAAAAAATAATACGAGCTGCAGAGCTAAATAGAGAAGGTACAATCTTCTACAAGAGTGTACAGCTGCTGGTGTACGCCGATGATATTGATATCATCGGAAGCAACAACCGCGCCGTGTGTTCTGCTTTTTCCCGCATGGATAAGAAGGCGAATTTCATCTACCTGGGAACCAGCATTAACAGCAATAACAATGTCAGCCTGGAAATCCAACGCAGAATCACTCTTGCCAACAGGTGCTACTATGGACTAAGTAGGCAATTGAAAAGTAAAGTCCTCTCTCGACGAACAAAAACCAAACTCTACAAGTCTCCCATCATTCCCGTCCTACTTTACGGTGCAGAAGCGTGGACAATGTCAACATCCGATGAGACGGCACTTGGAGTTTTCGAGAGAAAGGTTTTGCGGAAGATTTATGGTCCCTTAAACATTGGCAACGGCGAATAACGCAGACGATGGCACGATGAGCTGTATGTGTTATTCGACGACATAGACATAGTCCAGCGAATAAAGAAACAGCGGCTACGCTGGCTAGGTCATGTTGTTCAAATGGATGAAAGTGCTCCAGCTCTGAAAGTATTCGATGCAGTACCCGCTGGTGGAAGCCGAGGAAGAGGGAGACCTCCACTCCGATGGAAGGACCAGGTGGAGAGGGACCTGGCTTCGCTTGGTATAACCAATTGGCGCCAAACTGCCAGAAGGAGGGATACGTGGCGCGCTGTTTTGGACTCGGCTATAACCGCGTAAGCGGTGTCTACGCCAGTCAAGAAGAAGAAGAATGCACTGATATTCTGGATACCACTTTTTTCTCTTCTTTTATTATTTTATATGGTGAAAACTTAGCAAACTCTGGAGCAGGTTGTCTAACAACATTATATTGGTATCGAGATAATTTAGCTTCCACGAATACAATCGGTGCTTTATGATTTGACACTTGTGTACTGAGCATTTCTTTAAACTTTCGTCTAACCTTTTGTCTGTTGATGGCGAAAAATTTTGTGTTATTACGTATCGCTTCTGATTGTTCTACGGATCTAAATGGAAACACAGATCTAATTAGAAATGAGTTCACGAGAAATTTAATTAATTGGTATATTTTCATTATTTCAATGAAAAAATAAAAAAATAGGTGTCCAGAATACCACTATACATTTGAGTTTAACTGAAAGAAATGTTTATTTTAATAGTCAGTAGAATTGTCCTTATATTTTAAAACTAAATTAAGCCGCTTAATCAGAGAATTAACTACTGATTGTAGAATAATTATGTAAATATTGGCAAATTCCTGCTTTATGGCTAATTTAAGATGACGTACTGTCTCAAACTGCTTTCCGTTGTGGAAAACAGGAGCAGAGAGGTTCTCCCAGAGTTCCTCAATAGGATTTAGGTTCGAACTCAATGCTGCACATTGTAATACCGAAATTTCCCGGTCGTTAAAGATGTTCTTCGTGTGGATTGAAGCGTTATCCTTTCGATATGTCCAGTTATATGCCATAAATATTGCCAGCAAATTTTATTAACTCGCTGTCCAAAAGATCTTCATTGATTGGTATTTATTTGCAAACCTCAAATGTGCTTTATTATGTCTTTCTTTAGCGTTGGTTTAGGTGCCATGGAGGTGTGTTACAGAAACTGATTTTTTTGTATAATTGGAAAAATTATATTTATTGTGATTTTCTGTCTTAACTAGGTCCATATTTGGTCGCTGCTTATCAAGTCCGCAACTACTAGCCGTCGAATCATCCTTTCGCACCGCTCATCAATGTTGTTTTTCGTCCGCTGCGTCGCACTATACCATAATTAGTGGGGTTTTTAAAAAATTTGGAGATACAGTTCCGATGTCGCTTTGGTCTAGAGCCATTTTGGAACAGCTTTTATGCATTCCTATGATTATTAGTTGTTCCTCGGCTGATAAACTAGTACCACGAGGCTTTTAGGCTTAAAGTTAAATAAATGCAATAAAATTTTTAATAATTTATTAAGTTAATGCACCTACAATAATTTTGAAAACAAATTTTAGCAAAAAAGTTTTTGCAGCGAAATCCAAAAAATAACAGTGAATAAGAAATATTTTTTGTTTATAATAAGAAAATAGAAATGCACATATAATTATTTGACTGGGGTATGAAATACAAAATAGAATTCCTGAAGAGGGTAAGGAATCTGATAATGTAAATTTATCGAATAAAAGTACGAAATATGATGTAACGGGTTTCCTGAAAATCAGTAAGGAATCTGATCACGTAATTTTTCCAAGTGAAAGTAAGAAAAGAAAGTAAAGAGCAAAATTTCTCGAATGAGAGTACAGAATGTACATCAACTAAACCGCCGAGTGAAATTAGTGACAGTGGTAATAAACATATCAAAGGAATAGGTAGAAGAAGTGAAAGATTAAAGATTAAGCAACATACTATATCTTATAATGAATATGAAAACAGTTTGAATAAATATATGTGACCTGGTCTACGAAAAGGGAGCAAACGTGCGAAAACTAGTTTTCTGGGAAACAGCTGTTAAAAATAAGCAACTCTCATCTTCCATCCAAATCAACTAAAAAGTGAAAATTGATTTTTTGACATCTAAGCCCCCTTTCCGTAGACCAGGTCACATATATTGAATTCACATACTATGTTCAAAGATGTCCCAAATACATTTGATGAAATAAAATTTAGAAACGATAAATCCTTTTGGGAGGAAGCCATTAAAGCATAGTTGAGTGCTCATGAAATAAATAATTCTTGGACAATTAAAAAAAAGCCAGAAAACAAAAACATTGTTGACAGTAGATCAAGAATGATAGAAGACAAGATTACGACAGTCGTTTACAGTTAGCTTTTTTGGGTTTTGAGTTCCTGTTGAGTGACAACTTTCACGAACAACTTTCCCTAACACGCGAGCAAAACAAAAAACAAAAGAAAAATTTACAAATTACACGGTGGTACAAAAGAATAAAACCAAATAAAGAGCTGAAGTCAAGGCTAGTGCTTAATTATTATTTAAAATTCTATGCGAAAAATGTATTAACTTGAAAAAGAAGTCCGCAATGGCGGAATTAAACAACAATAGTACAAAAAAGTCGTATATAAAGAATTTTTTCACTTTTCCAACCAACAAAAAAGTTGGCAAAATGGCGAACTTTTTGTAACAAAACATATAATTTTAATTATAAATATGCATTATTATATTCGATAATTTTATAAATGAAGATTTTAAGAATTACGTTCATTGTGATATTTTATCTGCACTTTATTCAATTTGGTTCACTATGTTTCACATTTCCGTTTTCCATTTGACAATTCTTCTGTTGCCTATTCCCATTCGTGGATCGTGAACGCTTCGGTCTGTCGTAATCTTGTCTTCTATCATTTTTGCAGTAGATGGGTGTTTTCTATTAAATATAACGTACTCGGGGATCCTATAAAATATGTATGTATAAAGCAAGACTAGTTGCACGAGCATTTACTCAAAAATATCAAGTCGACTATGATGAAACACTTGCTCCTGTTGCTAGGGTTTCAAGTTTTCGATTCATATTAGCATTATCAACACTATATATCGTCACCTAAAATGCAAAAGGCCGTAACTAACATTTTTAGTATTTTACAGGAGAAGCAAAAAACGTTATAGATTAAAGACTACTTAAAGCTAAATATCCAAATTGTAGATTTAAGCTTAGAAAATAAAGACGGATTTGTTTCAGAGAACTGCAAAACTCACTTTTTCCTTGAATCAGTTCATACGCAAAAATTTCTATTCAATTCCAATCACTGAGCGAAGCACAGCGTTGAGTAAAAATCAGCTCATGTTGCCGAACCGCTCATTCGCGTACAATGTGAGCCTTCGGTCCGAAATGCTTTGCTCACGTTTGCTCACTTCACGAAATGTTTAGCTCACGTTCGCTCACTTCACGAAATTTTTAGCTCACTTTCGCTCAGTGATTGGAAATGAATAGAAACTTTTGCGTATGAGCTGATTCAAGGAAAAAGTGAGTTTTGCAGTTCTTTGGTATACATATACAATTATATATGTACGTATATATATGTATATATGCATGTGTGTGTGCCAACGGATTTTACAAAACCAGTAGCGCTGCTGGTTGCGCATTTATTCAAGCACAGTGAGTTTATTCATATGTGTTGAGTTTGCTCATACCCGTTGAGTTTGCTCTTTTGTGTGCTTGTTTTCATTCAACACGATCATCGTTGAGCCGAATGAGCGAATGCCTGGGTAGAGCTGTTTCTACACGAGCGTGAATAAACTCAGCAAGCAAACGAATGGGCTGATAGTTCGGGTATTGTTTGTGTATGAACATTTTTGCGCTCAACGGAAGCCGTTCTCTGATTTATTTCTGAAAACCAAATTAATGGGAAAAAAGCAGTCTTTAAGAAATGTTAGTTACGGCCTTTTGCACTCTATTTTTCTGAAACCAAAAAGCCGTAACTACTTGAAAAAAAATTGTGTATAAAATGAAAGCAATGGTTAAAATAAGAAAATGTGCTTTTAGGCTGTAACTAAAAAAGTTTTTAACAAGTTATGTCTTTTTGTATCTATTTATTGTAAGTATTTTAACACAAAAGAAATTATTTAATTAATACATTTAATTCGAGAAAATAAAACTAAATTAAACTGGTTAAGAAAAACAAAATAATTCATTTGAAAAAACAAAACCTGCAATACAAATAGTAAATTAGAATAGGTTTACCCTTCTGCTTTGTTAGGAAAAAATTACATATATAGTGTTTTGGGTCAATTTGACCCACTTATAAAAACTCCACTAATAACACTATTTTATTGAAAGAGTTCATATTTTTTTATTTGAATCAACTTAAGTGTATGTTAATTGCAGAAAATAGTTGAGATATGTATGTTTTAACGGCAATTTTCAAAGCCACATGTTCAGCAACATAAAAAACAGATGTTATTTTAATTTTCATATTTATCTATTCCATTTACTGCAGTTAACAAATTGAAGAAGAATCAATACAATACGACTAGACCTACAGGCGAATTTCGACGAGTTTTACTGAAAATTGGGTCAAATTGACCCAAACATAGCAGAAGGGTTAAGATGTAAAGGGTATGTTATCATAAAAGCTGTGGCAGTCAGCCGGAAGTAAAAATTTAAGTTCCTGCAGGTGTTTCCATTTCTTTTTGGATATTGATATTCTTTCGGTATGTAACTGTGAAGGTTCGATGTCCCTAAATTTTTGTTGTAGACGTTGTGGCAAAACGTTATAATCGTCGTTGATATTTGTTTTATAATAAATTTTTCCAGATGGATCATATGCCAAGGCACGGATCATATTAACAGTTGGCTCTCCGGATTTTTTGCCTGTATTGAAGAAAGGCAAAACACAATAACACAATTTGATATAGAATGAAAGATAATGAAAAAAACTGTAATTACGGATAACACAATGTGTCACATTGAAATTGAATCAAAGAGAATGAAAAAAGGGTAGTTACGGCTTTTTGGTTTATGAAATTGTTGAAGTTGTAGTTGCGGCCTTCTGATTCTCGCCTATAAAGTCGTTATTTTTGGACGTATGCATGTAAAATTTGCTGTGTACACGTGTTTCGGTTAAGTACTTCATAATCAGTCAAAAAGTCAATTTTGAATTTCTTGTTAGTTACGGCCTTTTGCATTTTAGGTGACAATATGTATGTATGTACATATATTTTGTTATTAATATGCAGTGGCTCACAGCTTTGCCCATTTATTAAAACGAAAATGTGTAATATTTTTTTATATATTTTATTAAAAACACTTAAATGCACATTTAAAGATACATTATTTTCGATTACAAACACAAAGAAAAACTTTCAAAATAATTTTTTTCTTAGGCATAATATTTACAACAAAAACAAAATAGACAAGACATGAAAACAGAAATCCAGGTGGAGTGAGAGAAAATATCTCCCGAATACACAAAAAACTTGTTGGGTCCATGCAATCCCGGCTTAAATCTGTTTTAAAGGCTACCCTACGAAATATTAATTTAATTAAAACTTGATTGAATTCTCTGCAGCATTCGTGTATTTTCAAGTAAAAGTGTTTAGTTGAACCGTGTGATGGTGCAAAAAATATAGTAGTTAATTGATTTTCCCACTTAGATGATTCAAAATTTATTTCATCAAAAATAATTTTCCTTTTATTTTCCCCGGTTAATTCCACTAAATAATATTGTTGTAAATGCTAATCTTCTAATCAATACTGTATAGTTTTTTAATAAGAAATTTGAAACACCAATACATATGTACATAAATAGATACATATCCCAGATAGCATTGTGTTGATTGTTTGGTGATTTACATATCATTATTGATTGTTCTTGGTGATTGTTTTTTGATAAATTTGCCGTTTACAATAACAAAATGTACAATTATCAAAAAATGCTCAGCAAGTTGATTAAATGTCAATTGTGTTGTTTCGTGATCCCGTTATGAGTATACAGTTAACAACATCAAAATATTTTTTTTGTGACAAAATAATGCATGCATTTCTCACTTCCATATAGTTCATCTCCAAAGCAACAGCTATCTAGTGCGTGAAATAAAAACATAATTTTAAAGTAATTAATTAAAATAGCTTAATAATTCATAGTTTTGTATTTGCCAATTAAAGTAATAAAAATTAATTATTTTATAATGTCAGCCACTCAAATAAAAAGAAAAGCTAGAAAGGAAGCTAAAAAAAATATAAATTCAAAGTGTTTGCATAGTGATTCAAGTGTTGAAGTTCAATTTCAAGACCAAGGTGTTGCAGTGGTAAATAATATTGATATTGTCAACGAAGCGAGAGAGGAAAGTAGATTTGAGGATTTCTTGGACAGTGATAGTGATAGTGTTACAAGTGATGAAAATGATGTAAACTATGATCTGCGTTCAGAGCTTATCAAATGGGCGTCAGACTTCGGAACAAGTTTTGTGGCATTTAATGCTTTACTGTGTGTGCTAAACAAATGCAACATAAAAGTTCCCAAAGATGCTAGAACAGTTTTACAAACACCGGCTGAAGTGGTCAAGCGAAATGTAGGAGATGGGATTTATGTACATTATGGTCTAAAGAATGCGTTGACAGACTTCTTAGTATTAAATGATTTCCGTCTTCCAAATATAATGCTTGATTTCGGCATTGATGGTCTGCCACTGTTCAAGAGCAGCTCGAAGCAAGTTTGGCCAATATTAGGCAGTATTGTCAATGCGGACTATGTTTTCATTGTAGGAATATTTGAAGGCAATTCAAAGCCGCACTGCTCAACTGATTTTTTAAGTGAATTTATTTCTGAACTTAAAGTCCTGCAACAGGAGGGTCTCGTTTTTGAAACAAAATTTTTTAACGTGGCGGTCCGATGTTTTGTAATGGATGCGCCCGCTAAGTCTTTTGTGTTAGGTATTAAAGGCCACACTGGGTACTATTCATGTGTACGTTGCACACGAAAAGGTAAAATAGTAAAACATCGCCTCGTTTTCCCCGAAACTCAAAACTTAGTTGCGAGAACAAATGAATCGTTCCGAATGCACTTGCAACCAGAGCATCATAAGCAGTCGTCCAAATCAACATTAGAAAATTTAAATATAGACATTATTCATCAATGTTGTTTAGATTATATGTATGTAGCTTGCTTGGGGGTTATGAGAACGCTTTTGAACGCATGGGTTAAGAAAAGAGGTGAACATTACTCCTTGCCTTTGTATAAAGCAGAAGTACTTTCAACAGAATTAGTTTTCAATAAAAAAAATATACCAAAGGAATTTAATAGGAAACCACGTAGTTTAAAAGAGCTTGATAGATGGAAGGCTACAGAATTGCGACAGTTTGCATTGTATACCGGGCCTTATTTGTTAAAAAATATATTATCACCAGAAAGATATGAGCACATTTTAAAATTTTCTTTAGCTTTAAGAATTTTACTTCATAAAGACGAATCAAAACAAAACAATCCATGTGCAGAAAATTTACTAAAATCTTTTGTAAGTGACATTCCGTCTATGTATGATATATCATTTATTACATGCAACTTTCATTCATTGTTGCATTTACATGATGATGCCAAAAGGTATGGGTCCTTAGATGGAATTAGCGCTTTCAAATTTGAGAATCACCTCCAAAAAGTGAAGCGGAAGGTAAAGAAAGGGGAACAAGTTGCTTCTCAAATTTACAAAAGGCAGGTAGAAAGTAGTTTTCACTTAAAAAGACTCGATGAAAATCAAAGTGTAGTATTTGGTAAAGTAGTTAACGGGCAAATCAAATGTTCAGGTAAATGGGTACTTCTTTTCTTTGGAGCAACCAAATAATTTCTGCCTAGTTATGAATTCAGTTATCCAAATTATAAAAATCATTAATTCCAATAATGTTCCACTTTTCACCGGTCTTGTCTTGAAAAATTTAACACCTTACTAATTTAACACCTATTTGTAACTTGTATTATGTGGCTGGCATTCAGTACGATAGGGAAATAGAATTTACAAAAGAAAAAATAACTTCCAAGAATATATGTTTGAATGAATCTTCTAGAAGTGGATTTTATTTCACACCACTAATTAACTGATTGACATCATGAGCTCTATAAATAATTATGGATATGAACCTAACAGCAGCCAAATAATATGTAAGTCCAAATAAAACACTTTAAATTTTCTTCATTTTTATTTAACTTTATGTTTCTCAGATCAAAATCTAGACAGCACAGACCAACAGTCTCTTAAAAATTTAATAGCGGAGTTGACGATGGAAGTGCTGGCTTTAAAGACAGAAGTGAAGGAGCTAAAGGAAGAAAACAAAATAAATTTGTTGAAGCTGACAGAGGAAGTTATTGCGGTCAAATTGGAAAACAGGGGAAAACCCTCTGAAAGTCAAAGCCCACAATTCGACCAACATTCGACGAGTTGACAATGTCTTTTTCGTGGAGGGGCACGGCAGATAAGCCAAGCGCGGAAAAATGTTTGGTTACAACAATAATAAAAAGTAATATTATTTTATATTGCATTAATTCTTTTAACAATAACTACATTTCTTTCCTCTTTCTTTAGATATTTGCCATGAAATGTTTCAAGTGGACGAAAAAGCCGTTAGATCAACGCTACAAAAACATTTCGTTTATGCAAACGAAAGAGTAAAAAAACGCCGTCTACCTTTGTCTGAAAATAAATGATTGTATTGAGCTGTAAGGAAAACTATGTTAATGAATTAATTTAAAATATAAATAAATTTGAATTTAAAAATAAACCAAAAAAGGAATATTGATTAATAAGATGACTGAAAACTGACTGAAAAAAAACAATCGAAATTTATAATAAAATGACTGTAAATTGACTAAGTATTGACTAGAAATGCATTGAGAAATGACTGGAAAAAACAATCGAAATTTATAATAAAATGACTGGAAATTGACCCTGAAAATGACTCAATCAAAATCATTCAATTTTGTTCGACCATTTTCTCCCGAGGGAACAGTCAATTTACAATGAATATTGATATAGAAATTGACTGTTTTCTATCAATTTTTCTATTGAAAATGAGTAATTTTCCATTAAAAATTGATAGTGAATGCTGGCTGGGATAGATACCTACAGTTCCTCACAGCCAAAATGATGCAGGAACGGAATGAAAAGTCGCTTAATAAAAAATCATGTTTATATTTCGAAGTTAAAAACTTTTACTAATTTATTGATTAGGTTCATATGTATATGTTTAATATTTTAAATAAAGTAAAAAAGAAGCGTTACTCCCTTCCCTAAATAAAAGCGTTGGCGGAACGTTTGTTACAGCTCAGCGTTAACGTCGTCATCGACCCTAAATAAAAGCGGCGACTTTACGTCAAATATCAATGTGTTTACTTGAATTGTTGTTGTGAAATTTTATTGTACAGAGAAACTTATTTTTTCGCAGCCAACTTTACTTTTGAACGCTCTGTCAAAATATAATTTTTCAACCGCTCAGCGGTGCCGTTGCGTTATATCGGTATGCGCCATACAAATTGTTTGGGCTGGAGAATTTTTTGACAGCCATTTGCCGCTGACGCTTTTTTTAGGGAAAGCAGTTAAGTAATAAAAAACATGTTCATATACCGAAACATAAGCTTACAGCCAAAATGATGTACAAATGTTTACCGTTAGCGGCGACAGTGTGGCGCCGATTTTCGAATGCAAAGTAAATATTTATTATAAATGTGAGCTATCCTGGAATAATATTTAAAAGTTTTGACATTTTATTAGTATTGTCATTTGTAATGCATATTTCAAAATGGCCCGCCAAACAATTATTAAAATGCACGAGTTAGCCCTAAGTATTATAGAGACCGAAAAAGTCAACGCAATATGGTGAAGCTGAGTCGGTTCGTAATAAAATATTTAACGAAAGTGACTCTCGTTGGATTGTACAGAAAATACGTAAAAATCCCCATTTAAGTGATCCAGCTTAAAGCAACGATATGGAAAATATCCTTGGGAAGAACAGTTATCCCAAAACCACAAGAAGAATGCTCAGAGAAGCTGATTTAAATGGCCTTACAGCCCGTAATACACCATATATCAATGCTAAAACTAGAAGTGCAAGGTTGAATGTTGCAAACGAACAGTTATATAAACATGGTTAAAAAAAACTAAAAAATAAACTTTGGCAAGAAAAAAATTTTAAAACAAAAGATATTTTTTAAATTTTTTTTATTTTATAGGAAGTCCTGTTTCTTTAGAAAAAATTAAGCTACCAACGAACAAAATCCATGGATAAATAGGAAAGTTGTACATGATCAAATAAATATATCCAAGTCTCTCAAAGTCAATGTATACGTATATGCGTATGTACAGTACGAACTCGGTAGTCGCAACTAATAGAAATCTATGTAGTTGTACTTATTGAGTTTGTTGCACCCAGCGAGGAAAAATATATAACAAGAAATATGACAAATGAAAGTCGTTTTATGATATAGAAAGCTTATTTTTTTATTAAAAATTTTATTTTTTAAACGTATCGGCTTTTATTCCCTATTAAATGCTCCAAAAGACTTTTTTATAATAGACTTTTATTAAGTTAATAACGTTTTGGTCCATTGGTTGGAGAATCGGGGTACAGTTAGGTGGAAGACACATAACGGTTATCATTTCATCATCACTTTTCATCTCATTGTCTTTAGGATGACACGGGGAGTTATCCAAGACCAATAGGGCTTTTTTGGGAAGTCGCTTGGATTCTAGAAATTCGCGTACCTATAACAATCCAAAAAAATACACATAAATTTTAAACAAAAATTCAATACAATGAAAAACAAAAAGTCATCCACGAGTTCTTGTTAGCCTTGTAGACAACGGGCATTTTTTGAAAATTTTTCAATGCTCTAGGGTTTTTGCTTTTCCAATAATAAAGAGATTAACTTGCGAGAAATGTTATTCTTTCCTTACTAACTTTCCGACCAGGAGCAGATGATTCCTTGAAAGCTCACCAACGTTTTATCTGGTATCTGCCTGAAAAAACAATCCGGACTCGTCGGCATTATAAATTTGTTCTGCAGAAAGATCAAGCTCCTTGATTTTAATTCTAAAACATATTACAAATTGGTCGACGGACGCTGTCTTATTGGAAAGCGGAAAGCTTCTCTCCACAAATTTTCATGTGGCGGAGGCCATATCGCCATTACTTGCATGAAAACATCCTGTCTTTTCTTTTATTTTCTCATGGAGCTTGCGAGCTTTTGACGATACCGACGGATATAGGCACATTTTCACTCCTTTGTTTCAAAAACCACTTGTAGAGAGCCTTTTCCATTCTTGGGTATTCATAAGATTTTAGGGTTTGCCGTTTTCCTGGCCCAGCTTCCATATTTGTGGCATATTTAAGTATACAAGCTTTTTTCTTCTTTATTCGCGTTATTGTCGACTTGTGAACTTTATAATCAATACAAAGAGCTTTTGTCGATACACCACTTTCTAGTTTATCCAAAATTTCATTTTTTTTTTAATTGTTAATTTTTTTGTGACCACCATGACTGCCGCGTTGCAAAACAAACTGATAATGAAAGTCATTTGTTGACAATTGCTCTTAACACACACACAAAAAACAGTAAAGTCGACAGAGCAACGGTAAAAGAACGATCAGTTTGTGAATACATAACAAAAAAAATGCCATAAGAAGAAACCGACAAAAAAATAACTGAAGCAAAACATATTTATATGTAAAGTTGCAGTTATTGAGGACAATATTTTTGAGTAGTTGCACTTATAAGGGTTACAATGCTATGTTTTATAGTGTTGCATGAATCGAGGAGTTGCGTGTATCGAGGGTTGCGGTTACCGAGTTTATACTGTAGTGTGTAAAGTAGGGGTTGGATATCTGGCTATTAGGGATGCAAACGATGTATCGATGTTTCTGAAACATTGATGTTTTCGTCAAAAAGCATCGATGTTAGCCATCGATGTTGTGATTCTAAAAATATCGATACATCGATGTCACTTTCAACGATGTTTTATGTCGATGTTTTTTTCAAATTTTCCTCCACATCTTTGTAGCACTTTTTCTCGGTATTAATGCAAAAACATCTGCTACGGAGAATTCGTTGGTTGAATGTGCACTTGAATAATACAGAGAATTCGCTTATGAATTAATGCGAAATAAGTTTTACAAAAAATCGAAAATACATTTTGTGTGACAGTCTTTTTCGTGCTATGTGTGTTAGAAGTTGTTTTTGAGCGTTTAATATAAGTGTTGTTTCGAATTCATCTGTTATCAATCACAACTTTATTACAGGTGTAGTGAATATAAAATATATGTAAATAATTGCATTAGACGATTAAATATGTACATAATATTTCAGATTTTCAAAATGCTGCCTTCAAAATTAAAAAGCAGGGTCTGGAGCTTCTTTATAAGAAATTCAGATGCTTCCGCCACATGCAAAATCTGCAGCAAGAAATTAAAAACATCAGGTAACACGTCGAATCTTCGCTGTCACGTTGAGAATGTACATAAAAAGGTATTACTCGATCAAGTTGATGATGCAGAATGCTCCTCCAAAACTACGCCGCACTCGGAACCAAAACAGCGTAAAATTTCTGATATAATGAACATAACACCAACCGCTGGGACGACAGCGTCAAGTGAGTTATCCGATAATAGTAGTAAGAAGACTGCATGTATTGAATCGTCTCCTAGTACATGTACTCCGTCAGTACTGCAAAATAAATCGGATCAGTTGCCAGCGCTGATCCAACCTAATGTGAAAGACTTTTTTGAGCAGGTCAAAAGTATTTCTTACCAAGATGGGTCTAAATCAAAGAAAATTACTGAAGCAATTGTGAAATATATTATAATGGACAACAAGCCATTTTCCACTGTAGAAGGAAAAGGTTCTCTGCAGATGATGAAAGAACTGGTTCCGCTTTTTAAAGTTCCAAGAAGAGAAACAATAAAATTACGAGTGGATGAAAAATATGAAGCCCTGTCTTCAATTTTCAAAGAGTATATTCGAAAGTGCGACAGCTATTGCCTAACGTATGACATATGGACGGAGACAATGAAAAATCAGTCGTTCCTTGGGGTAACAATTCATTTTTTGGACAATTTACGTTTGTTGAGTGAAACGTTAGGAGTAATCGAACTGCACGAAAGTCATACAGCAGCTTATATAGAAGGAACTATGCGTAAACTTTTCAACGAGTGGAACGTTTCCATAAATAAAGTTTCTGCTTGTGTAACTGATAATGATTCAACCATGATGAAATTAAATAGAAGCTTGTTTGGCGAAAAAAAATAATACCCTGCTTCGCACACACGCTTAATTTGGTTGTAACGCAATCAATAGATAAGTCCACGGAAGTATCAGCTTTGATAACTAAGGTGCGCGACATTGTTAAGTTTATTAAAAGAAGTGTTAATGCCAGTGATCAATTGCGGCAGAAACAAATAGACACCGGGGCTTCTACAAGTAATACCAAGAAAATGATTCTTGACGTAAGAACGCGATGGAATTCATGTTTTTATATGTTAGAGAGATTTGTCCAGTTAGCCCCTATTTTAAGTGAAGTACTGCTCACTCGCCCAGAAGCACCCTCTATGGTTAATTCCTCCGAGCTGAACAAAATTAAGGAGCTGATTGAATTATTAAAGTGTTTTGAAATTGTGACCAGGGAGATTTCGGCTGATACCTACGTTACCATTAGCAAGGTTATACCTTTTAGTAAGCTGTTTAACTGAAGCTCTGACAAAAATTTCAGCTCAAGATGCTATTGTAGGGGAGCTAAAAAGTGAACTGCAAAAGAACATGAATAAGAGATTTGACAAACTTGAATTTAATTCAGTTCTGGCGTTGGCTACTGTATTGGATCCGATATTCAAATTACTGCATTTTAAAGATGCACTGGCTAAAAAAAAAACAGTTTTGTATATAAATAGTTTCGTAAAGGATGCAAATAATAGCGTTAGTACGTCGGAATCTTCGGATAAGTTTGCCACAGAAAACCCGTTTGATATTTGGAGCCATCATAAACAGTTGGCCCACGAAAATATGAAATGTAAGTTTTCCAATTCATGCAAATGTATCTTGGATCGGCTGTTGCTTCTATCAATCAGAATCCAACAGAAATGTGGGATGATATGAAAAATGTATTCCCGGAATTGTACAAACAAGCTTCCAAATATTTATCTATTGTGGCCACTTCAGTACCTAGTGAACGACTGTTTTCTAAAGCTGGAGCAACGATCACACAGCAAAGAAATCGCTTGACAGGAAAAAGACTTTCCAAATTGCTATTTTTAAATTCTGTTTTAAATAAATAATTTGTTGTTTGTTAAAAAACTATTTATATATTTTAATTATTGAGAAAAGGTTTTAATAGGTAGCTCAAATATATATCAACTAAAGGCGTACTACTGTATTTCACTTATTTATGGTTCTGAAATAAGCCTTTTATGCTCACTTATAAAATACGTTAAAAAAGTTCAAAAATACATCGATGTTTCGATGTATCGATGTTTTAATGGCCGATGTTTTTGATTTCGATGGGTTTTGGAGAAACATCGATACATCGAACCATCGATGTTTAATTTCACGATGTTTGCATCCCTACTGGCTATGCGCTGTTTCTGTTAAGTAAAAAGTCAATTTTCATGTCGTTTTTAGTTTTTATAAACTCATTTATTTATATATTAGTAATATATATTAAAACAATATGTTATTTTTGTCTTAAGTTGATGTTCTTACATTATAGTCGAAATGATTATGTGTTTTGTTTTGTCGTTTATTTAGTTTAGGATCGGTTTCTCTTATGAGAAACCAACAGTAGTCACCCATCATACCGACGTCCCAGAAACCTTGGTATCGATTCTCAATTAATTGCATTTGCTGGTGAAACCTTTCGCCATGCTCGTCACTTTCGTCTCCGAGATTTGCCGGAAAAAAACTTAAATGGGATTGCAGAAATTGAATTTTTAAAGACATATTTACGCCTGGAGAAAAAAGAAAATGATGAGCTTGATGTGCAATGGCGGAATAATGATTTTTTCCTTCTTTACAAGTGGGACGTATTTGATATTATCCACACCAATTGTAAATTCAACTCTTTCCGGCCAATCCTTAATGCAATAGTGGTCTTTACGAGTCCGGCTATCCCATTTACAGAGAAAGCAGCAGTGTTTTGTGTAGCCACTTTGTAGACCGCATAACATTCCAACGACTTTAAGATCGACACATATTTTCCAATCATGCTCTTCATATTTGATGAATTTTAACAATTTCTCCATTACCTCGTATGTTTCCTTCGTGTTTACTGCATGCGCGATCGGGATCGAGGGCTTTTTGTTGCCATTATGCAGTAATACGGCCTTCAAGCTCAGTTTATTGCTGTCTATGAACAATCGCCACTCCTCGGAATCATATGGTTGACCAAACTCTTTGAATAATCCTGGAATGTCTTTGCAATAGCATACATTGTCTTCCTTCGAAAGAGAAAAGAAAGAAAGAGACGAAAGTGACGAGCATGGCGAACGGTTTCACCAGCAAATGCAATTAATTGAGAATCGATACCAAGGTTTCTGGGACGTCGGTATGATGGGTGACTACTGTTGGTTTCTCATAAGAGAAACCGATCCTAAACTAAATAAACGACAAAACAAAACACATAATCATTTCGACTATAATGTAAGAACATCAACTTAAGACAAAAATAACATATTGTTTTAATATATATTACTAATATATGAATAAATGAGTTTATAAAAACTAAAAACGACATGAAAATTGACTTTTTACTTAACAGAAACAGCGCATAGCCAGTAGGGACGCAAACATCGTGAAATTAAACATCGATGGTTCGATGTATCGATGTTTCTCCAAAACCCATCGAAATCAAAAACATCGGCCATTAAAACATCGATACATCGAAACATCGATGTATTTTTGAACTTTTTTAACGTATTTTATAAGTGAGCATAAAAGGCTTATTTCAGAACCATAAATAAGTGAAATACAGTAGTACGCCTTTAGTTGATATATATTTGAGCTACCTATTAAAACCTTTTCTCAATAAATAAAATATATAAATAGTTTTTTAACAAACAACAAATTATTTATTTAAAACAGAATTTAAAAATAGCAATTTGGAAAGTCTTTTTCCTGTCAAGCGATTTCTTTGCTGTGTGATCGTTGCTCCAGCTTTAGAAAACAGTCGTTCACTAGGTACTGAAGTGGCCACAATAGATAAATATTTGGAAGCTTGTTTGTACAATTCCGGGAATACATTTTTCATATCATCCCACATTTCTGTTGGATTCTGATTGATAGAAGCAACAGCCGATCCAAGATACATTTGCATGAATTGGAAAACTTACATTTCATATTTTCGTGGGCCAACTGTTTATGATGGCTCCAAATATCAAACGGGTTTTCTGTGGCAAACTTATCCGAAGATTCCGACGTACTAACGCTATTATTTGCATCCTTTACGAAACTATTTATATACAAAACTGTTTTTTTTTTAGCCAGTGCATCTTTAAAATGCAGTAATTTGAATCTCGGATCCAATACAGTAGCCAACGCCAGAACTGAATTAAATTCAAGTTCACTTTTTAGCTCCCCTACAATAGCATCTTGAGCTGAAATTTTTGTCAGAGCTTCAGTTAAACAGCTTACTAAAGGTATAACCTTGCTAATGGTAACGTAGGTATCAGCCGAAATCTCCCTGGTCACAATTTCAAAACACTTTAATAATTCAATCGGTTCTTTAATTTTGTTCAGCTCGGAGGAATTAACCATAGAGGGTGCTTCTGGGCGAGTGAGCAGTACTTCACTTAAAATAGGGGCTAACTGGACAAATCTCTCTAACATATAAAAACATGAATTCCATTGCGTTCTTACGTCAAGAATCATTTTCTTGGTATTACTTGTAGAAGCCCCGGTGTCTATTTGTTTCTGCCGCAATTGATCACTGGCATTAACACTTCTTTTAATAAACTTAACAATGTCGCGCACCTTAGTTATCAAAGCTGATACTTCCGTGGACTTATCTATTGATTGCGTTACAACCAAATTAAGCGTGTGTGCGAAGCAGGGTATTATTTTTTTTCGCCAAACAAGCTTCTATTTAATTTCATCATGGTTGAATCATTATCAGTTACACAAGCAGAAACTTTATTTATGGAAACGTTCCACTCGTTGAAAAGTTTACGCATAGTTCCTTCTATATAAGCTGCTGTATGACTTTCGTTCAGTTCGATTACTCCTAACGTCCCACTCAACAAACGTAAATTGTCCAAAAAATGAATTGTTACCCCAAGGAACGACTGATTTTTCATTGTCTCCGTCCATATGTCATACGTTAGGCAATAGCTGTCGCACTTTCGAATATACTCTTTGAAAATTGAAGACAGGGCTTCATATTTTTCATCCACTCGTAATTTTATTGTTTCTCTTCTTGGAACTTTAAAAAGCGGAACCAGTTCTTTCATCATCTGCAGAAAACCTTTTCCTTCTACAGTGGAAAATGGCTTGTTGTCCATTATAATATATTTCACAATTGCTTCAGTAATTTTCTTTGATTTAGACCCATCTTGGTAAGAAATACTTTTGACCTGCTCAAAAAAGTCTTTCACATTAGGTTGGATCAGCGCTGGCAACTGATCCGATTTATTTTGCAGTACTGACGGAGTACATGTACTAGGAGACGATTCAATGCATGCAGTCTTCTTACTACTATTATCGGATAACTCACTTGACGCTGTCGTCCCAGCGGTTGGTGTTATGTTCATTATATCAGAAATTTTTCGCTGTTTTGGTTCCGAGTGCGGCGTAGTTTTGGAGGAGCATTCTGCTTCATCAACTTGATCGAGTAATACCTTTTTATGTACATTCTCAACGTGACAGCGAAGATTCGACGTGTTACCTGATGTTTTTAATTTCTTGCTGCAGATTTTGCATGTGGCGGAAGCATCTGAATTTCTTATAAAGAAGCTCCAGACCCTGCTTTTTAATTTTGAAGGCAGCATTTTGAAAATCTGAAATATTATGTACATATTTAATCGTCTAATGCAATTATTTACATATATTTTATATTCACTACACCTGTAATAAAGTTGTGATTGATAACAGATGAATTCGAAACAACACTTATATTAAACGCTCAAAAACAACTTCTAACACACATAGCACGAAAAAGACTGTCACACAAAATGTATTTTCGATTTTTTGTAAAACTTATTTCGCATTAATTCATAAGCGAATTCTCTGTATTATTCAAGTGCACATTCAACCAACGAATTCTCCGTAGCAGATGTTTTTGCATTAATACCGAGAAAAAGTGCTACAAAGATGTGGAGGAAAATTTGAAAAAAACATCGACATAAAACATCGTTGAAAGTGACATCGATGTATCGATATTTTTAGAATCACAACATCGATGGCTAACATCGATGCTTTTTGACGAAAACATCAATGTTTCAGAAACATCGATACATCGTTTGCATCCCTAATAGCCAGATATCCAACCCCTACTTTACACACTACAGTATAAACTCGGTAACCGCAACCCTCGATACACGCAACTCCTCGATTCATGCAACACTATAAAACATAGCATTGTAACCCTTATAAGTGCAACTACTCAAAAATATTGTCCTCAATAACTGCAACTTTACATATAAATATGTTTTGCTTCAGTTATTTTTTTGTCGGTTTCTTCTTATGGCATTTTTTTGTTATGTATTCACAAACTGATCGTTCTTTTACCGTTGCTCTGTCGACTTTACTGTTTTTTGTGTGTGTGTTAAGAGCAATTGTCAACAAATGACTTTCATTATCAGTTTGTTTTGCAACGCGGCAGTCATGGTGGTCACAAAAAAATTAACAATTAAAAAAAAAATGAAATTTTGGATAAACTAGAAAGTGGTGTATCGACAAAAGCTCTTTGTATTGATTATAAAGTTCACAAGTCGACAATAACGCGAATAAAGAAGAAAAAAGCTTGTATACTTAAATATGCCACAAATATGGAAGCTGGGCCAGGAAAACGGCAAACCCTAAAATCTTATGAATACCCAAGAATGGAAAAGGCTCTCTACAAGTGGTTTTTGAAACAAAGGAGTGAAAATGTGCCTATATCCGTCGGTATCGTCAAAAGCTCGCAAGCTCCATGAGAAAATAAAAGAAAAGACAGGATGTTTTCATGCAAGTAATGGCGATATGGCCTCCGCCACATGAAAATTTGTGGAGAGAAGCTTTCCGCTTTCCAATAAGA
The DNA here is from genome assembly GCF_028554725.1 of Zeugodacus cucurbitae. Taxonomy (NCBI): domain Eukaryota; kingdom Metazoa; phylum Arthropoda; class Insecta; order Diptera; family Tephritidae; genus Zeugodacus; species Zeugodacus cucurbitae. The sequence goes on from NC_071669.1 coordinate 28,307,472, forward strand.
TAGCGTCCGTCGACCAATTTGTAATATGTTTTAGAATTAAAATCAAGGAGCTTGATCTTTCTGCAGAACAAATTTATAATGCCGACGAGTCCGGATTGTTTTTTCAGGCAGATACCAGATAAAACGTTGGTGAGCTTTCAAGGAATCATCTGCTCCTGGTCGGAAAGTTAGTAAGGAAAGAATAACATTTCTCGCAAGTTAATCTCTTTATTATTGGAAAAGCAAAAACCCTAGAGCATTGAAAAATTTTCAAAAAATGCCCGTTGTCTACAAGGCTAACAAGAACTCGTGGATGACTTTTTGTTTTTCATTGTATTGAATTTTTGTTTAAAATTTATGTGTATTTTTTTGGATTGTTATAGGTACGCGAATTTCTAGAATCCAAGCGACTTCCCAAAAAAGCCCTATTGGTCTTGGATAACTCCCCGTGTCATCCTAAAGACAATGAGATGAAAAGTGATGATGAAATGATAACCGTTATGTGTCTTCCACCTAACTGTACCCCGATTCTCCAACCAATGGACCAAAACGTTATTAACTTAATAAAAGTCTATTATAAAAAAGTCTTTTGGAGCATTTAATAGGGAATAAAAGCCGATACGTTTAAAAAATAAAATTTTTAATAAAAAAATAAGCTTTCTATATCATAAAACGACTTTCATTTGTCATATTTCTTGTTATATATTTTTCCTCGCTGGGTGCAACAAACTCAATAAGTACAACTACATAGATTTCTATTAGTTGCGACTACCGAGTTCGTACTGTACATACGCATATACGTATACATTGACTTTGAGAGACTTGGATATATTTATTTGATCATGTACAACTTTCCTATTTATCCATGGATTTTGTTCGTTGGTAGCTTAATTTTTTCTAAAGAAACAGGACTTCCTATAAAATAAAAAAAAATTTAAAAAATATCTTTTGTTTTAAAATTTTTTTCTTGCCAAAGTTTATTTTTTTTAATTTTTTCATAAAAAAAATTTAAAATCTCGAAGTGATTAATCAATTTCTCAGAAATTATAAGGCCTATGGAAAAATGGAGTAGGCAATATTGTTTGGAAATTTCATTCACTTTTATTTTCTATAATTTGCAGTAAGATTGCTCAACTGGTCAGTGAGATATACATGATTAAATGAAGACACCTTTTTTTTTGGTCGAATAACGGTTAATTGCAAATATCGCAAAAACGTATCCATAAAAAAAAAATTAACTCGATTTTCGAAATCAGCGAGCCATTTCACATACAAATTGGATAGTGGCGTTCTTGGAACATTTTTGCTGTAAACCAGTGTTATTAACGAAACATATTTGTATTTTAGGTTAAAAATCGTGGGTTGCTCAATATGATAAAAATATAATACAAAGCACCCACGCCTTTTAACCAAAAATATAAATATGTATGTTTTGTTAGTTACTTTTGTCAGCATATTTTAAGAATTAATTTTAATTTTTAAGTTTGATGTGGTTTAAACGCGTGTTCTTTTAAGTTTTTTTAAACTATATTTATTTTTAACTTTTTAGTTTGATGTTACGCTGTAAACAGTTCTGCTAAAAGGGGAAAACTCAAAATTGATAATTAGGCAGTATTCAGTTTTTACGCATGACCAAAGCAAAGAACGTAACTATATTTTTCCTCGCTGGGTGCAACAAACTCAATAAGTACAACTACATAGATTTCTATTAGTTGCGACTACCGAGTTCGTACTGTACATACGCATATACGTATACATTGACTTTGAGAGACTTGGATATATTTATTTGATCATGTACAACTTTCCTATTTATCCATGGATTTTGTTCGTTGGTAGCTTAATTTTTTCTAAAGAAACAGGACTTCCTATAAAATAAAAAAAAATTTAAAAAATATCTTTTGTTTTAAAATTTTTTTCTTGCCAAAGTTTATTTTTTTTAATTTTTTCATAAAAAAAATTTAAAATCTCGAAGTGATTAATCAATTTCTCAGAAATTATAAGGCCTATGGAAAAATGGAGTAGGCAATATTGTTTGGAAATTTCATTCACTTTTATTTTCTATAATTTGCAGTAAGATTGCTCAACTGGTCAGTGAGATATACATGATTAAATGAAGACACCTTTTTTTTTGGTCGAATAACGGTTAATTGCAAATATCGCAAAAACGTATCCATAAAAAAAAAAATTAACTCGATTTTCGAAATCAGCGAGCCATTTCACATACAAATTGGATAGTGGCGTTCTTGGAACATTTTTGCTGTAAACCAGTGTTATTAACGAAACATATTTGTATTTTAGGTTAAAAATCGTGGGTTGCTCAATATGATAAAAATATAATACAAAGCACCCACGCCTTTTAACCAAAAATATAAATATGTATGTTTTGTTAGTTACTTTTGTCAGCATATTTTAAGAATTAATTTTAATTTTTAAGTTTGATGTGGTTTAAACGCGTGTTCTTTTAAGTTTTTTTAAACTATATTTATTTTTAACTTTTTAGTTTGATGTTACGCTGTAAACAGTTCTGCTAAAAGGGGAAAACTCAAAATTGATAATTAGGCAGTATTCAGTTTTTACGCATGACCAAAGCAAAGAACGTATTTATAATAATAAGAAGGAGCAAATGTTAACTCGCAACTTTTTGAGTGCGAAATTATAAGGGAACATCGAAAACTGGCCACTTCGAAAGAAAAAAGTACACCACAGCAGCAGGGAACTGGGCACAATGATACAAACAGACGCAAGTGATCTGAACACAACACTGACTAAACATTTCCATTTTCCCTATAGCGCAGATTGTAAGCGCGAAGGAGTTAACGAAATGCGGTTCCGAGCATTTGCGTTCGAATTCTGTAATTCTGAAACTTTTTAATAATCTTTTTTAAAAGGATTTTTTGCAGATCTACCTTCATATAGAAATTTCAATTGCATATTTTCTTTATTTTAATAATTATAATATTTCAGGAAAATATTTGCTCATCTGCCAAAAATTCAGCAAAACGTTTATGCCAATGAACGCAAATCAGATTCACGCACACATTAATCCATACACATACGCTTGTCGTCACTTTTGCCTTTCCCTCGAGTACAGTTGAAAGAAGCAAGTGGGATGGTTGATGACAAGGAGGGGTCGCGGCGGAGTGGTCCCCTAATTTCCTAATGATTAAATTATAAGAATTGAACAAAATTTAAGAATTATTTTGAATTCATATATTCTTAATTAAATGACTCCTTAATATATCAATATTTCGCAATACAAATAGATATCTAGCATTTATAGAGAACCCTCCGTTGAAACGCCTCTGCGCATGGTGTTGTGTCGATGGGGTAACGGCGATTTTGCGCGAAGGCGGCTTGACGCTAAATTGTGTTGTTGTTGAGTTGTAGCAAAATCTTGCAAATAAGTTAATGACCGCTTCCCTTACCCCGGACAACTTTGCCGACAAACGTACATAAGTGCTCGCATACATTTTGATGTCGAATTGTGCGAGTCGACGAGGAATTGACAAAAATGTTTCAAATCTATATCTAGAGGCAATGTCGGCTATGTTGACACATTTGTTTCTTTCGCAGAGTCTTGTTCTTGAATTGTGACATACGCTACTTTTATAGTAATTCAATTTTCGATTTGCCTACGTTTTATGCCGCTGAGTTTCAGCTAAAATAGGCTAAATCGAAAATAAAGGATAAGGGATATGCATTCTTCTGATCATTGATTTGCAAGCCTCTACATAATTGATTGAAGAATCTTTTGTGTCTGGAAAGGGCTATGTTGCCACTTTTCACTTCTGATGTGAACAACTCTTGATTTTTAGCATCGTCCTGAAAAAATAACTTGTGGGCGGCTTGAAGATGCGTGAGTCAATGGTATTCTAAAATTGAAATTTTTTTTGTCATCCTCGTTAGAAGATTTCGCATCATCATCATACTGAAATGATTTTTGCTTTACCAGGCGCCCAGAAAAAGAAGTGCGACGTGGAATTGCGAATTCACGCACTTTACTTTGTGGAAGACGCGCGTTCCTTATGAATGAAATTGTTTTTGTTGTAGCATGAAACATTTATAAATGTTCTAATTAGAATACATACTTATGTAGCGCAATCGCAAATATTGACCAATCAGGAAGCGCTTGCGCATACGAAATTCTACAATTTTCTTTTTATGTTTTGTTTTACGTTAATATTTATCTGTATTACCTTGATTATTTTTATATGCTCCCTATAAGTTAATTGCTTATTATTTCACATTTTTCTAATATTCCCTAATGCACATGTGCTAGATCAGCTGCGCGAGCAATTTCTGTTCTCATGTTCCTTTATGTTGTGGTAAGCACTTGGTTGGTTCCCTTATCGAGTGGTAAACATTTGATCTGTTCCCTTTTGAGTGGTGTGTTCCTTTATAGTGTTCGCAATTTTTTCGATGTTCCCTAATGTCAAAGATGCCACTGACAGAATTCGAACGCAAATGCTCGGAACCGCATTTCGTTAACTCCTTCGCATAGCTAACATTTGCACCTTCTTATTATTATACTTTCTTTGATTTTACGTTCTTTGCTGTTACTAATTGGCTTTTATAGAGATGTTTTGTAACATATGAACATATGTTATTCAAATAAGTTATAGCAAAAAATGTATAATAATAAGAAGGTGCGAATGTTAGCTGTGTTAATACGGTCTTTGACATTAGGGAACATCGAAAAAATTTCGAACACTATAAAGGAACGCGCACCACTCAAAAGGGAAACAAATCAAATAAGGGAACCAACCAAGTGCTTACCACAATATAAAGGAACATGAGAACAGAAATTGCCCGCGCAGCTGATCTTGCTCATGTGCATTAGGGAATATTAGATAAATTTGTAATAAAAAGCAATTAACTTATGGGGAGAATATAAAAATATTCAAGGTAATTCTGATCAATTTTAAAGTAAAATAAAATTAAAAAAAAAAAAACATAAAATATAAAAAGAAAATTGTAGAATTTCGGGGGGATTTGAACTTCGGCAAAATATTTCAAATTGCAACATAAAGTTGTCCTATACGAACTGATCCACTGATCACATTTCTTTTCAATTGTTTATGGCAGATCAAATTCATAACAGTGCATCACTTAAGTAAATTTGCACCGTGATTAACAGCTGAATATGTGAATTTATTTCCAAAATATTTCGACATTTTTTTATCAAAATATGTATGCAAGTGCTATGCAAGTTTACTTACAAGAATATAAAAGACACGATGACTACAAAAGAATGTATGTATGTAGTTCGCAAATTTATGTATTTCGTTAGTCTTTATGTGATTTATTTGCGAGAAAGACCAACAAATTGGTTTCGTTGTGTAGACACGAACCCTTTTTATACTCTCGCAACATAAGTTGCTAAGAGAGTATTATAGTTTTGTTCACATAACGGTTGTTTGTAAGTCATAAAACTAAACGAGTTAGATATAGGGTTATTTATATCAAAATGATCAGGGTGACGTAGGTGAGTAAGGATGAGTAAGGAAGGGCTAAGTTCGGGTGTAACCGAACATTTTATACTCTCGCAATTTATTTATTTAGCTTTATTTATATTATATAATACACAATTTGACTCACATATTCGTCATATATATTGTATAAAGTCCATTGAAAGTTGGAAAACATAATATTAGGTTAGAAGCACCGAGGTCCTCGTTTTCGATATATGGGGCCTTAAAAACCTATAGTCCGACTTCGGCGATTTTTAGACTGGGGCTGCCACACTATAAACATAGTATTTGTGCAAAGTTCTGCACCGATATCTTCACAAGTGCTTACTTTATATATTGTAAAGCAAACGATTCAGATCGTCTTCAAAGTTCTGGTATATATATAGGAAGTAGGCGTGGTTGTGAAGCGATTTATCCTATTTTCACAACATATCATTCGGATGTAAGGAAACTATTACAAACCAAGTTTCATTGAAATCGGTCGAGTAGTTCCTGAGATATGGTTTTTGATTTTCCATTTTCCATTTTGTAAAAAAATCTGAGTGCAGCTTCCATCTGCCATTTCTTATGTGAAATTTAGTGTTTCTGACGTTTTTCGTTAGTGAGTTAACCCACTTTTAGTAATTTTCAATCTAACCTTTGTATGGGAGGTGGGCGTGGTTATTATCCGATTTCAACTATTTTCATGGGATGTGGTGGGGTACGTAAGAGAATCGACTACAGAAAGTTTGGTTTATATAGCTTTATTGATTTGCGGGTTATATACAATAAACCTATATGGGGGCGGGGTCACGCCCTCTTTTAAAAAAAATTACATCCCCTCCCTAATGCGATCCTATGTTCCAAATTTTATTTTCATAACTTTATTTATGGCTTAGTTATGACACTGTATATGTTTTCGGTTTTCGCCATTTTGTGGGCGTGGCAGTGGACCGATTTTGCCCATTTTTGAAAGCAACCTCCTCAGGGTGTCAGGAATCTGTGTTCCAAGTTTCATTAAGACATCTTACTTTTTACTCAAGTTATCGCTTGCATGGACAGACGGACAGATAGAAGCGAAAAGTGTCACGTATACTTAGGTCTTCTGCACTTTGAAACAAATTTTGCTTCAGTAAGTCTAGGTACACTTCTTTATTCATAGTGGAGTCTATAAACTCCAATCGACCAACGCCTGCAGATGACATACACCCCCAAACCATTACATGACCGCCACCATGTTTTACTGTTGCGCGTAAATTTTTTGTTTGGAGCTCAGTATTTGGTTTCTGCCATACGTATGCTTTACCATTTGACGCAAAAAGATTAAACTTGCCCTCATCGGCGAAAATAACCGTATTCCAAAAAGCATTGTCCTTGTTTAAATGGTCTTTTGCGAACTGTAAATGGGCTTTTTTATTTTTCTTATTTATAAAAGGTTTATTCCGTGCTGTTCGCCCATGAAAATTGGAATCCCTTAATATTCTGAGCACAGTTTCTGGATGACATTTTTTGCCGAGAAACATTTCAACATCTTTGGTCACCGCTGGAGCACTTAACACATCCGTTTCATTAAAAATTTTATTAGGAGCCTTTCTACCCTTATTATGCAAGCGATTTTCACGTACAAAGCGCTGAATTATATATTGAACTGTAGATGAACTTAAATCAACCATTTCAGCAATTAGTTTTTGCGTTTTTCCACTTTTAAAATGTTTAATAACTAATTCGCGTTTTTCAATTGAAGTGCGTGGACCCATGTTGATATACCGCGTAATTGCAACTGATCTGCATTGTTTTTAGAACATAAACTGCTTCTTAAGTATTCATAGTTCACACTTTGATTTACCGTTAGTTTTCTGCATGCGTTATTTCAATGTATCACATGAACGAAAATCAACACACGAAATAAGCTGTGACCCATGAATTATGAGTGTTTTTGGTTTTTGTTTAATAAAATATTGAATTTGAATACTTTTGTAAATTTTTTTACATGTTTTGTATTTAAAACTAAATTTTCAATATAATTCGTTCATTTAGTTCAGAGCAAAAAATATTAATTTCATATCAGTATTATCAAAATTGTTGCTTACACGAAATAAGCTGTGAGCCACTGTATATAACCCCATATCTCACTCTTTTATATCTTGGTGACACAAACAACCGTTATGTGAACAAAACTATAATACTCTGTGCAACAGGTTGCGAGAGTATAAAAATGTACAAAGATAAAAAGTCAACGCCAAATTGCAAAAGACGTTAATAAAATCAGCGCCACAGTACAAAAAATTCTTGAAAAATTTAAAAGAGAAGGTAATATCAAGAATCAACCAAGAACTGGGCGCCCGAAAATTTTCACGGAGCAGGAACGCAGAATAATTGTACGAAATGTACAGAAAAACCCCAAAATAAGTACCCATAAAATACAGGCCGAAATAGAAAAAGAAACTGGCAAGACTTCTAACCCCGAAACCATTCGTCGTGCTTTGTATACTGAGGGTTTTAACATCCGTAAAAAGCCATTTGTAAATAGTACTAACAGAAAGAAAATACTCGAATTTACAAAACTGCACGAAATCAAAACTTTTAGAATACCGTTATTTTCTCTGACGAGAGTAAATTTAATATTATTGGTTTAACGGACGTGGGAAAGTATAGAGAAAAGCAAATTCAGAGCTCGATCCTCAAAACAGGACCGGTACTGTTAAACATGGTGGTGGCTCAATAATTGTGTGGGGTTGTATGGCGGAAAATGAAATAAAGGGCAAAGATGACTTAAAGAAAGCACTTATGGAGGAATGGGAAAGATTCCAATTTCTCTGACTCAGAACCTGGTAAACTGTATGCCATCGCGGTTAAAAGCTGTCAAAAAGAGTAAACGAAATATTAACAGTTCATCATAATATTAAATTTTTGATTTGAAATTGAAATTATCGCTGCATACTTACTTTAGTGATACACTGTATGGCTCGACTTTACTCCATACACATAAGATTGTATGTAAATATTATACTGAATTCCTTCTTTTTTTCTAATGCCTAAAGAGATGTAAAGATGTGTAAACATATCGCTCATTTACATGAATAGTGTCATAACTCGAATAACACGATTTTAGAATTGAGTATGGAGAAATGTGCGCAATTTCATCATCCATATTGTATAAAAATTTCATTCGTATGTGTAGAAAAATAGACCATAAAATAAGAATGTGCCCTTATTAAACTTGTTATGTTGCATTATTTTTTAACCAAAATAACGACACTTCTCAGTTATGCCAGAATTAGTTATGATATTTTTTACGAAATAACGACATATTTTGTGTTCCAACACATATTGTGAAAAGGTGAATTTGATTTTATTTTCAGAAAGAATGTCTTAATTGTGTTCCCGCCCGATCCTCCGTTTGGTTTATTGTATGCTGTATTTGTCAGAGCCTTACAGCCGCCCAGTAGTTCGACTGGTGTCAAGCGATTACTAGAGCGTAAAACCTACTAGCGATTTCATGCATTACTAGTAATTAGTCTTTTCGCTAACCCACCCCAAAAAACAGTACTCTTGTTTGTTTTTACATTTCGCGCTCTCTCTCTCTAGTCTCTTTTGTCACACAATTTTTTTCCAAAAATTTTACGCGTCATTTCACATTTTTCCGACTAAGAGGAAGATGAAAGTTATAGAATATTTTTACATATAGTGAGAAAGTAATGTGCAAAAAGGTGAAAATTAATTTAATAAGTGAATAAATATAATAATACTGTAACGGATTTCCAAAATCTGTCGTTTACTCTTAAACTCTACCCTAAGTTCGATCACTGGATTGTCAAATAAAAGTCACACATTAATGGCTACACACTAATCTTTATTTATAATTCCTTATAACTTAACACTTTATTACTCAATACTCTACTTTACAACTCTAACTTATAGCTTGTTTACACTTTACTCGACAACTCTCTTCTTAGGATTGTCCTCACTCGACAACTCTCTTAATAGAACTGTGTCTTGCTGCAAGCCCGGCAGCCCTTATATAGTCGATTGCTAACATGTTATCGTCACTCGAACATTCTGGCAACTACGAATATCGATGTCTAGATACATCTGGCAAGTTATCGCCTACGATTGTCTATTCTAGTTTGTTCTGGTGCCATTTTCGTTACAATACAATAAGAATAAGAACGTAACACAAGAAGAAGGCAAAAAAAACCACGGCCGGTGGCGCCAATACCGAATCATCACAAACAACAACAAAATCACCGCAGATCACCCAAACTCTACAACCCATAGAACCATCGCTGGATTATCCACCCATAGATCAGGTTATATATGTACTTAATATAATTGAAAACATATTATTATAAGTACATCAATTTAACATTATTATAGTAAAAACTAATAATATTTTTTATTTTGCACACATATGTGTATGTACGTGTATTAAATAATAAATAAAAATTAATTAAAATAACTAATAATAAAAAATTAATATTAATAAAGAAAATAAATAATTAGTAAATAAGAATAATATAATGTAAGATAATTTTTAAGGACGAAAAAAGGGAGGAGATAGAATATAAGAATAGTAGAAAATAAGAAAATAAATTAATTGCATGAAATATATTCTTTGTATTTCGTAAACATTTGTTTTATTTTTTGTAAAAGTGTTGTTTTCAAAAGTTTTTCTCAGGCGTAGAACCACAAGCGTTAATGGACCAGTAGAATCGCTAGCGATTTTGAATTAATGAAACCTCTAGCGTGTTCGAATTAGTCAAATCACTAGGGCTATATATATCAAAATGATCAGGATGATGAGACGAGTTGAAATCCGAATCTTAACGAAACTTAGAACACGTATTCCTTGGCACCATGAGGAGGTTGCTTTCGAAAATGGGCAAAATCGGACCATTGCCACACCCACAAAATGGCGAAAACCAAAAACCTATAAAGTGTCATAACTAAGCCATAAATAAAGTTATAAAAGAAAAATTTAGAAAAAATGATCGCACTAGGAAGGGGCATATTTGGATGTAAATTTTTTGGGGAACTGGGCGTGGCCCCGCCCCCAAATCGGTTATTTGTATATATCTCGCAAACCAATAAAGCAATATAAACCAAACTCTCTGCAGTCGGTTCTCCTACGTACCCCACCACACACCATGAAAATAGTTGAAATCGGATAATAACCACGCCCACCTCCCATACAAAGGTTAGGTCGAAAATTACGAAAAGTGGGTTAACTCACTAACTAAAAACGTCAGAAAACTAAATTTCACGAAAAAATAATAGCAGAAGGAAGCTGCACTGAGATTTTTTTACAAAATGGAAAATGGGCGTGGCATCGCTCACTTATGGATCAAAAACCATATTTCAGGAAGTATTCGACAGATTTCAATGAAATTCGGTATATAATATTTTCTTGCCACCCTGATAACACGTGTGGAAAATGGACGAAATCGGTTCACAACCACGACAATTTCCCATATAACTCATTTTTGAATTCCATCTTATTCCTTCACTTTATAATATATGTATACATAAGGAACCAATGAAGATAGCGAAATAAAACTTTATACTGTATATGACTAGAACTTTCCAATGCCCCGGATATCGAACATGAAGAACTCAGTGCCCCATGATAACTTTTCATCGAAAATTCGGAATCTCTCGGGTATCTTAATTTAATTCAGAGGAAATATTTTTGTTCTAATAGTGCGTCTCTGTACCAGACAAGGTTAAATTCGGGTCATAACTTCCCTTATATATGAATATATGAGAATACCTAATTATAGGATTTTCAAAAAGTTTTAAGGATAATGATATAAGGGCATGCACCTGGAATGTCCGGACCCTTAATTGGGAAAGTGCCTCTGCCCAGCTGGTTGATGTCCTCATACGACTCAAGGCTGACATCACCGCCATCCAAGAAGTGCGATGGACGGGACAAGGACGGAAGAAGGTGGGTCCTTGTGACATCTACTACAGGGCCATATAAAAAAAAATCGATTTTTCACCGAAATTTCGGCCTTAAATTGTTTATAAAAAAATATTTATCGGAGAGAAAAAATCTACGATTAATTACTAAAAAATATATTTAAGAATGTCGTGTTAAAATTTGAGACTAATCGGTCTAGCCGTTTTCGAGTAATGTTGGTCACCGACTTTGAAAACACCATTTTGAGAAAAACGCGTTTAAAATTTGGACCTTGTACTTAAAAGCACTCTGAAACGCCTTTTCAAATTTTTCATTTGCTTGTCACTTTGAAAATATTCACCGGAACGATATGAAATTTTCTGTGTGTATTCTTAAATACAGAGGTAGTCAAAATTATTTACACATCGAATGTTTTTTTACATGTTTCACAGAAAAAGCTTTCGCTTGTTGTTGTTGTTGTCGCAGGGTAACAAAATGTTATGTTGTTGTAAACCTTGATCTATTCCCGAGCGAATGAAGTTGGTTTGGCTAGAATAGCTGGAAAAATGGCGGAGATATAAGCAAATGAACTGAAGAGTCGCAGTAGTCAAAAGTATTTACACACATTTTTTTGCGTCAAAAGTATTTACACACGGCGATTTAGCCTTTATCCTTGGATTTGGTTTGAGTAAAAGTAGTAATTTGATTCTATTGCATTCTTAACAACCTAACTCAGCCTTAAAATATAAAAATTGGTAAATAAAATTCAGAAACCAAAGGAATTAAGGATTATAACTAGATCGGAGACTGTTACTAAGTTTAAGACTCGGGTTTAAGCTTCGGAGTTAGTTAAAATTTATAGAATTTGATGGAATACTGTTTATAATGTTATTAAAAAGAAGGAAACGAAGTATTGCAAGGGCAATTTAAAGATAATTGGGCGGAAACCTGTGATAACTCAAAGAGAATGCAGAAGATTGGTAGGAACTGTCATACAAAATCACAAAATTAGTCCTCTTAATATTGCAGCATCATCGAATCAGCATATTGCATGAACAGCCAATGATGCTACACTGCTAAGGACATTTAAAAATAGTAACATAACATCCGAAAACAAAAAAGTTTTATTTCCGAAACAAAAAAGCGATATGCCTCTCATTTGCCTTAAAATGCATGCTAAAGCCTGTCGTGGACCGATAAGGCTGAATTTTAGTTCCAGGGCTTCTTTAGTATACGCTTTATACCTTTATCACGTGAGAAGAGGAATAAGACGCTAGAAGAAGAGGTTTAGACGCTAAATAGAGTTGGGAGTGACCTTTTGATTTTTTGGGGGATTTTCTTTACTTCTGTTTTATTTGGTACTAATTTAGAGACCCTAAATCATCCGGATATATTAGAATTCACATGACCATGCAATTATAGTGGTCTGTCGGCCTTTTCCAACTATTGACTACATTTTACAACAGGATAATGCTCCATTTCATAAAGGATCTTTACCTACAAAAGTTTTAAATGAAGCAAATCAAGTTGACCTCCGCATATCCCTGACCAAAACTTTAGTCAAAATGTTTGGTCTTTCGTTAAATATCAGAGGACAATTGATATAATAACCGAAAACGCCGAAATTACCGACATTTGGTCAAAATTAACAGTTACCTTAGCGCACAATTGGGTTGAATCAATTCGGACCATAAAGCAGGCTGGTATTAATGCCAATGGTAATGTAACCAATTTTGAATTTATTGCCTTAGAATAGGAACTTATACTGAACATTAAAATTGTATAGTTATCATTAAATAAGAACAGGATAATAGAGTTTATGTGGTGTGTAAATACTTTTGACGCAAAAAAAATGTGTGTAAATACTTTTGACTACTGCGAGTCTTCAGTTCATTTGCTTATTTTTCCACCATATTTCTAGCTATGCTTGCCAAACCGACGTCATTCGCTCGGGAATAGATCAAGGTTTACAACGACATGGCATTTTGTTACCCTGCGCAACAACAACAACAAGCGAAAGCTTTTTCTGTGAAACATGTAGAAAAACGTCCGATGTGTAAATAATTTTGACTACCTCTGTATATGTACATTAAGAAAATGAAATAAAAAAAATCGATTTTTTGAAAATTCTAACTGTATATAACCCCTTAAAGAAGGTGTCTTTGGCACAACAGTCGGAAAATTCAGCCTCCATGACGAAACATCGCCAAACGGCCTGAGGCTGATCGACTTCGCTGGGGCCCGAAATATGGTCGTCTGTAGTACCAGATTCCAGCATAAGAAAATACATCAAGCTACTTGGCTGTCTCCTGATCGAAAAACGCGGAACCAAATCGATCACGTTGTGATAGACGGAAGACATGTATCCTGTGTTTTAGACGTGCGTACGCTCCGAGGACCAAATATAGACTCGGACCATTATCTGGTCGCAGCGAAAATACGCACCCGCCTCTGTGCAGCAAAGAATGCCCGTCAACAAACAAAAGGAAGGTTCGACGTCGAAAAGCTGCAATCGCACCAGAGAGCCACGAAATACTCTACTCGACTTGCACTCCTGCTCTCTGAGAGCACTCATCAGCATCTCGGTATAAGGGAACTGTGGAACGGCATCTCAAACTCACTGCGTACCGCTGCAGACGAAACAATTGGTTATTGGCAACGACAAAAAACAAGCTGGTACGATGAGGAGTGCCGTCTCCCAGCGGAGAGAAAAACGACTGCCTACCTCGCAACGTTGCAAACAACCACAACACGTTCGGGATGGGATAGATACCGAGAGCTGAGGAAGGAAGCGAGAAACTGCACGAAATCAAAACTTTTAGAATACCGTTATTTTCTCTGACGAGAGTAAATTTAATATTATTGGTTTAACGGACGTGGGAAAGTATAGAGAAAAGCAAATTCAGAGCTCGATCCTCAAAACAGGACCGGTACTGTTAAACATGGTGGTGGCTCAATAATTGTGTGGGGTTGTATGGCGGAAAATGAAATAAAGGGCAAAGATGACTTAAAGAAAGCACTTATGGAGGAATGGGAAAGATTCCAATTTCTCTGACTCAGAACCTGGTAAACTGTATGCCATCGCGGTTAAAAGCTGTCAAAAAGAGTAAACGAAATATTAACAGTTCATCATAATATTAAATTTTTGATTTGAAATTGAAATTATCGCTGCATACTTACTTTAGTGATACACTGTATGGCTCGACTTTACTCCATACACATAAGATTGTATGTAAATATTATACTGAATTCCTTCTTTTTTTCTAATGCCTAAAGAGATGTAAAGATGTGTAAACATATCGCTCATTTACATGAATAGTGTCATAACTCGAATAACACGATTTTAGAATTGAGTATGGAGAAATGTGCGCAATTTCATCATCCATATTGTATAAAAATTTCATTCGTATGTGTAGAAAAATAGACCATAAAATAAGAATGTGCCCTTATTAAACTTGTTATGTTGCATTATTTTTTAACCAAAATAACGACACTTCTCAGTTATGCCAGAATTAGTTATGATATTTTTTACGAAATAACGACATATTTTGTGTTCCAACACATATTGTGAAAAGGTGAATTTGATTTTATTTTCAGAAAGAATGTCTTAATTGTGTTCCCGCCCGATCCTCCGTTTGGTTTATTGTATGCTGTATTTGTCAGAGCCTTACAGCCGCCCAGTAGTTCGACTGGTGTCAAGCGATTACTAGAGCGTAAAACCTACTAGCGATTTCATGCATTACTAGTAATTAGTCTTTTCGCTAACCCACCCCAAAAAACAGTACTCTTGTTTGTTTTTACATTTCGCGCTCTCTCTCTCTAGTCTCTTTTGTCACACAATTTTTTTCCAAAAATTTTACGCGTCATTTCACATTTTTCCGACTAAGAGGAAGATGAAAGTTATAGAATATTTTTACATATAGTGAGAAAGTAATGTGCAAAAAGGTGAAAATTAATTTAATAAGTGAATAAATATAATAATACTGTAACGGATTTCCAAAATCTGTCGTTTACTCTTAAACTCTACCCTAAGTTCGATCACTGGATTGTCAAATAAAAGTCACACATTAATGGCTACACACTAATCTTTATTTATAATTCCTTATAACTTAACACTTTATTACTCAATACTCTACTTTACAACTCTAACTTATAGCTTGTTTACACTTTACTCGACAACTCTCTTCTTAGGATTGTCCTCACTCGACAACTCTCTTAATAGAACTGTGTCTTGCTGCAAGCCCGGCAGCCCTTATTATACTAACATGTTATCGTCACTCGAACATTCTGGCAACTACGAATATCGATGTCTAGATACATCTGGCAAGTTATCGCCTACGATTGTCTATTCTAGTTTGTTCTGGTGCCATTTTCGTTACAATACAATAAGAATAAGAACGTAACACAAGAAGAAGGCAAAAAAAACCACGGCCGGTGGCGCCAATACCGAATCATCACAAACAACAACAAAATCACCGCAGATCACCCAAACTCTACAACCCATAGAACCATCGCTGGATTATCCACCCATAGATCAGGTTATATATGTACTTAATATAATTGAAAACATATTATTATAAGTACATCAATTTAACATTATTATAGTAAAAACTAATAATATTTTTTATTTTGCACACATATGTGTATGTACGTGTATTAAATAATAAATAAAAATTAATTAAAATAACTAATAATAAAAAATTAATATTAATAAAGAAAATAAATAATTAGTAAATAAGAATAATATAATGTAAGATAATTTTTAAGGACGAAAAAAGGGAGGAGATAGAATATAAGAATAGTAGAAAATAAGAAAATAAATTAATTGCATGAAATATATTCTTTGTATTTCGTAAACATTTGTTTTATTTTTTGTAAAAGTGTTGTTTTCAAAAGTTTTTCTCAGGCGTAGAACCACAAGCGTTAATGGACCAGTAGAATCGCTAGCGATTTTGAATTAATGAAACCTCTAGCGTGTTCGAATTAGTCAAATCACTAGGGCTATATATATCAAAATGATCAGGATGATGAGACGAGTTGAAATCCGAATCTTAACGAAACTTAGAACACGTATTCCTTGGCACCATGAGGAGGTTGCTTTCGAAAATGGGCAAAATCGGACCATTGCCACACCCACAAAATGGCGAAAACCAAAAACCTATAAAGTGTCATAACTAAGCCATAAATAAAGTTATAAAAGAAAAATTTAGAAAAAATGATCGCACTAGGAAGGGGCATATTTGGATGTAAATTTTTTGGGGAACTGGGCGTGGCCCCGCCCCCAAATCGGTTATTTGTATATATCTCGCAAACCAATAAAGCAATATAAACCAAACTCTCTGCAGTCGGTTCTCCTACGTACCCCACCACACACCATGAAAATAGTTGAAATCGGATAATAACCACGCCCACCTCCCATACAAAGGTTAGGTCGAAAATTACGAAAAGTGGGTTAACTCACTAACTAAAAACGTCAGAAAACTAAATTTCACGAAAAAATAATAGCAGAAGGAAGCTGCACTGAGATTTTTTTACAAAATGGAAAATGGGCGTGGCATCGCTCACTTATGGATCAAAAACCATATTTCAGGAAGTATTCGACAGATTTCAATGAAATTCGGTATATAATATTTTCTTGCCACCCTGATAACACGTGTGGAAAATGGACGAAATCGGTTCACAACCACGACAATTTCCCATATAACTCATTTTTGAATTCCATCTTATTCCTTCACTTTATAATATATGTATACATAAGGAACCAATGAAGATAGCGAAATAAAACTTTATACTGTATATGACTAGAACTTTCCAATGCCCCGGATATCGAACATGAAGAACTCAGTGCCCCATGATAACTTTTCATCGAAAATTCGGAATCTCTCGGGTATCTTAATTTAATTCAGAGGAAATATTTTTGTTCTAATAGTGCGTCTCTGTACCAGACAAGGTTAAATTCGGGTCATAACTTCCCTTATATATGAATATATGAGAATACCTAATTATAGGATTTTCAAAAAGTTTTAAGGATAATGATATAAGGGCATGCACCTGGAATGTCCGGACCCTTAATTGGGAAAGTGCCTCTGCCCAGCTGGTTGATGTCCTCATACGACTCAAGGCTGACATCACCGCCATCCAAGAAGTGCGATGGACGGGACAAGGACGGAAGAAGGTGGGTCCTTGTGACATCTACTACAGGGCCATATAAAAAAAAATCGATTTTTCACCGAAATTTCGGCCTTAAATTGTTTATAAAAAAATATTTATCGGAGAGAAAAAATCTACGATTAATTACTAAAAAATATATTTAAGAATGTCGTGTTAAAATTTGAGACTAATCGGTCTAGCCGTTTTCGAGTAATGTTGGTCACCGACTTTGAAAACACCATTTTGAGAAAAACGCGTTTAAAATTTGGACCTTGTACTTAAAAGCACTCTGAAACGCCTTTTCAAATTTTTCATTTGCTTGTCACTTTGAAAATATTCACCGGAACGATATGAAATTTTCTGTGTGTATTCTTAAATACAGAGGTAGTCAAAATTATTTACACATCGAATGTTTTTTTACATGTTTCACAGAAAAAGCTTTCGCTTGTTGTTGTTGTTGTCGCAGGGTAACAAAATGTTATGTTGTTGTAAACCTTGATCTATTCCCGAGCGAATGAAGTTGGTTTGGCTAGAATAGCTGGAAAAATGGCGGAGATATAAGCAAATGAACTGAAGAGTCGCAGTAGTCAAAAGTATTTACACACATTTTTTTGCGTCAAAAGTATTTACACACGGCGATTTAGCCTTTATCCTTGGATTTGGTTTGAGTAAAAGTAGTAATTTGATTCTATTGCATTCTTAACAACCTAACTCAGCCTTAAAATATAAAAATTGGTAAATAAAATTCAGAAACCAAAGGAATTAAGGATTATAACTAGATCGGAGACTGTTACTAAGTTTAAGACTCGGGTTTAAGCTTCGGAGTTAGTTAAAATTTATAGAATTTGATGGAATACTGTTTATAATGTTATTAAAAAGAAGGAAACGAAGTATTGCAAGGGCAATTTAAAGATAATTGGGCGGAAACCTGTGATAACTCAAAGAAAATGCAGAAGATTGGTAGGAACTGTCATACAAAATCACAAAATTAGTCCTCTTAATATTGCAGCATCATCGAATCAGCATATTGCATGAACAGCCAATGATGCTACACTGCTAAGGACATTTAAAAATAGTAACATAACATCCGAAAACAAAAAAGTTTTATTTCCGAAACAAAAAAGCGATATGCCTCTCATTTGCCTTAAAATGCATGCTAAAGCCTGTCGTGGACCGATAAGGCTGAATTTTAGTTCCAGGGCTTCTTTAGTATACGCTTTATACCTTTATCACGTGAGAAGAGGAATAAGACGCTAGAAGAAGAGGTTTAGACGCTAAATAGAGTTGGGAGTGACCTTTTGATTTTTTGGGGGATTTTCTTTACTTCTGTTTTATTTGGTACTAATTTAGAGACCCTAAATCATCCGGATATATTAGAATTCACATGACCATGCAATTATAGTGGTCTGTCGGCCTTTTCCAACTATTGACTACATTTTACAACAGGATAATGCTCCATTTCATAAAGGATCTTTACCTACAAAAGTTTTAAATGAAGCAAATCAAGTTGACCTCCGCATATCCCTGACCAAAACTTTAGTCAAAATGTTTGGTCTTTCGTTAAATATTAGAGGACAATTGATATAATAACCGAAAACGCCGAAATTACCGACATTTGGTCAAAATTAACAGTTACCTTAGCGCACAATTGGGTTGAATCAATTCGGACCATAAAGCAGGCTGGTATTAATGCCAATGGTAATGTAACCAATTTTGAATTTATTGCCTTAGAATAGGAACTTATACTGAACATTAAAATTGTATAGTTATCATTAAATAAGAACAGGATAATAGAGTTTATGTGGTGTGTAAATACTTTTGACGCAAAAAAAATGTGTGTAAATACTTTTGACTACTGCGAGTCTTCAGTTCATTTGCTTATTTTTCCACCATATTTCTAGCTATGCTTGCCAAACCGACGTCATTCGCTCGGGAATAGATCAAGGTTTACAACGACATGGCATTTTGTTACCCTGCGCAACAACAACAACAAGCGAAAGCTTTTTCTGTGAAACATGTAGAAAAACGTCCGATGTGTAAATAATTTTGACTACCTCTGTATATGTACATTAAGAAAATGAAATAAAAAAAATCGATTTTTTGAAAATTCTAACTGTATATAACCCCTTAAAGAAGGTGTCTTTGGCACAACAGTCGGAAAATTCAGCCTCCATGACGAAACATCGCCAAACGGCCTGAGGCTGATCGACTTCGCTGGGGCCCGAAATATGGTCGTCTGTAGTACCAGATTCCAGCATAAGAAAATACATCAAGCTACTTGGCTGTCTCCTGATCGAAACACGCGGAACCAAATCGATCACGTTGTGATAGACGGAAGACATGTATCCTGTGTT
This sequence comes from Zeugodacus cucurbitae, assembly GCF_028554725.1. NCBI lineage: Eukaryota > Metazoa > Arthropoda > Insecta > Diptera > Tephritidae > Zeugodacus > Zeugodacus cucurbitae. Next base: position 28,327,307 of record NC_071669.1, read on the forward strand.
TTAGACGTGCGTACGCTCCGAGGACCAAATATAGACTCGGACCATTATCTGGTCGCAGCGAAGATACGCACCCGCCTCTGTGCAGCAAAGAATGCCCGTCAACAAACAAAAGGAAGGTTCGACGTCGAAAAGCTGCAATCGCACCAGAGAGCCACGAAATACTCTACTCGACTTGCACTCCTGCTCTCTGAGAGCACTCATCAGCATCTCGGTATAAGGGAACTGTGGAACGGCATCTCAAACTCACTGCGTACCGCTGCAGACGAAACAATTGGTTATTGGCAACGACAAAAAACAAGCTGGTACGATGAGGAGTGCCGTCTCCCAGCGGAGAGAAAAACGACTGCCTACCTCGCAACGTTGCAAACAACCACAACACGTTCGGGATGGGATAGATACCGAGAGCTGAGGAAGGAAGCGAGACGCATATGCAGACAAAAAAAGAAAGAGGGCGAAATGCGTGAGTACGTAGAGCTTGAGAAGCTGGCAGACAGAGGGAATGCTCGAAAATTTTATGAAAAAATGAAGCGACTTAACGAAGGTTTCAAGACCGGAGCATTCTCATGTAGAGACCAAGGTGGTAATCTGGTAACCGATGTCCAGGGCATACTGGGATTATGGAGGGAACACTTCTCCGACCTGCTGAATGGCAGTGAGAGTACAACACCAGGAGATGGCGAACCCGATCCCCCAATCGATGACGATGGAACAGATGTTCCATTACCCGACCATGGAGAAATTCGAATAGCAATTACCCGCTTGAAGAACAACAAAGCAGCGGGGGCCGATAGATTACCGGCATAACTATTCAAATACGGCGGCGAAGAACTGATAAGGTGCAGCTTCTTTGCAGAATATGGTCGGAAGAAAGCATGCCTGACGATTGGAATCTCAGTGTGCTCTGCCCAATCCATAAAAAGGGAGATCCCACAATCTGCGCCAATTACCGTGGGATCAGCCTCCTAAATATCGCATACAAGGTTCTATCGAGCGTGCTGTGTGAAAGACTAAAGCCCACCGTCAACAAACTGATTGGACCTTATCAGTGTGGCTTTAGACCTGGAAAATCGACAACTGACCAGATATTCACCATGCGCCAAATTTTGGAGAAGACCCGTGAAAAGAGGATCGACACACACCACCTTTTTGTCGATTTTAAAGCTGCTTTCGACAGCACGAAAAGGAGCTGCCTTTACGCCGCGATGTCTGAATTTGGTATCCCCTCAAAACTAATACGGCTGTGTAAATTGACGTTGAGCAACACCAAAAGCTCCGTCATGATTGGGAAGGACCTCTCCGAGCCGTTCGATACCAAACGAGGTTTCAGACAAGGTGACTCACTATCGTGCGACTTCTTTAACCTGATGCTGGAAAAAATTATAAGAGCTGCAGAGATAAACCGAGAAGGTACAATCTTCTACAAGAGTGTACAGCTACTGGCGTACGCCGATGATATTGATATCATCGGAAGCAACAACCGCGCCGTTTGTTCTCCTTTTTCCCCGCATGGATAAGGAGGCGAAGCGAATGGGTCTGGAGGTGAATGAGGACAAGACGAAATATCTCCTGTCATCAAGCAAACAGTCGGCGCATTCGCGTCTTGGCTCCCACGTCACTGTTGACAGTCATAACTTCGAGGTCGTAGATAATTTCGTATACCTGGGAACCAGCATCAACAACACGAACAATGTCAGCCTCGAAATCCAGCGCAGAATAACTCTTGCCAACAGGTGCTACTTTGGACTGAGTAGGCAATTGAACAGTAAAGTCCTCTCTCGACGAACCAAAATCAAGCTCTACAAGTCGCTTATCATTCCCGTCTTGCTCTACGGTGCAGAAGCTTGGACGATGTCAACATCAGATGAGACGACACTAGGAGTTTTCGAGAGGAAAATTTTGCGCAAGATTTATGATCCTCAGAACATTGGTAACGGCGAATACCGCAGACGATGGAACGATGAGCTGTACGAGTTATACGACGACATTGACATAGTTCAGCGAATAAAAAGACAGCGGCTACGCTGGCTAGGTCATGTTGTCCGAATGGACGAAAACACTCCAGCCCTGAAAGTGTTCGATGCAGTACCCGCCGGAGGAAGCCGAGGAAGGGGAAGGCCTCCACTTCGTTGGAGGGACCAGGTGGAGAGCGACCTGGTTACACTTGGGATCTCCAACTGGCGACGAACTGCGAAGGAGAGAGAGAGGTGGCGCATTATCGTCGATTCAGCTATAACCGGCTAAACGGTTGCAACGCCAATCACATACATACATAAAATGTTCGGTTGCACCCGAACTTAGTCTTTCCTTACTTGTTTAATTGAAAATTAAGTTCCATTTTATTTTAATTTTTATTTAACTTTGCATTTAAGTTTCCCATTATTGACATTTGGCATGTTAGTAAGAATAACGGCTGATTTATGTAAACAAATAAATTGTATTTATTTGTCAAAATGGTAAACAAATGGGAATTCAGCTGATAGAAAAGCGTAACCATGGTTACATATGACAGTATTCAAATAATATTTAAATGGCAAAGCATGACCATTTAAATAAAAATTAAGTCAAATGGTGAAACAGAAATTAATTGTTTTCCATTTAAATTTGTTTCGAGAAACCCGGTAAGGTAATACAAATGTTAAAGTTAGGTGTGGAAATTCGCGGATGTATTTGCAATCGTCAAAACACTAATGACCTATGAATTCACTATTTGTACCTCAGTATATACAGTAGAAAACCTTTGATTTGTTTACATTAATTTTCATTTTTAAACACACCACCGAGGCGTACTTGGGTTGTGTGCTACGCTTTTTTTGCTACAATTATGATAATTAGGGTGTTGTGTTGTTAGCATTTAATCTTCATAAAAATTTTAAAGTCCGATGAACAGTACTTAAATAATTATTAAATAAAATAAATTTTTTCATTATTATTAGAATTATTTTGAATTAATTCGCATATTTATTAAATTTTGTGGTGATAATAACTGTTATTTATTGATTAGTTAGTTATATTTTATGTACAAGTGTATAACACGATTCCACTAATTTTTAAATATTGAATTAAAATAAATACATCCCTGGGTTGGTGACACTGTATTTGGCGCTTTCAAATTTTAAAAGAGTTAATATTACTATGAAACAACTTGAATAATTTTCACTAAATAACTTTGAAATATTATTTATGTCTGGTTCAAGATAGTCAGCAATGTATTAGACATTGTATGGAAATTGATATAATTGAAAACGATTTGCTTCAGAGAAATTCATTTTCATATTTATATGGTTATATGTATGTATAATGAATATTTTAAAATGCACAATTGTTTGCTGTCTTTAACACTATTCGAGAAAGGGTAGATCTCTGAAGACGCCTATACTTTTACAAAATAAAAAGTGTAGGATTCGTCAAACTTAGTAAAAGCTCTTGAGCTTTTTATAAATTTCATAAAAAAACTTGTATTAGTATTAAATGACGATTTCGATTCTTGTTACCTTGGACCCGATGGTTTGAAATACCTACATATTCAATAGGATCATGACATATTTTGTTTTAAAAATGCTTAATAAGGAGGCGACCACGTATCATTCAAGCTCATAAAGCTTTTGTGTACTTCCAAGCTTTGCAATTCAAAGCTTTTAAATATAATTATTTGTAAATAATTTAAGTAAAAACTGGCAAAATTGCATTTTTTTTATTTTATGTCAGTAAAGTTTAAATATGTAAATGTGGCCAAAAATATCTAACCACAGAGAACTACTTGTATGAGAGCTGTATTTTATTCTCACCAATAATAAAATATCTCATCTACATTAAATAAATTTTTTGCAATAATATGGCACACATTGATGTTAAAATCTTCCATAATTGAAATATAGCATAAATATATAATTTGATTTATATAAGACAGTTATATATTTAATATTTGTTATTTTATGACTACAGTTTTACTAAAATTTAGTACTCAATATATACAGCACTGTGTTTTTCCAAGATGGCGGCAATCTTAACAACAAGAATTCCCCACGAATAAGGTTTTCTACCGTATGTACTGTGATTTTTACGTTCAAACTCATTATAATTGGGCTAAGATAGCTTGGAAAGAATAAAGAAATCATCGTTATTTCAATCTGTGTACGGTTTACTAGAGAAGACATTATACGTTTTTGTTCTAATTAATGAATGGCAGTGAAAATATGAACTGTATTAAATTGGTTGATAATTTGCTTTTTTCCTATATGTTTTTTTATATGATAGTATTCTTATAGGTTGAATGTGGGGGTTGGATGGGTGGAACTATAACGACAAATCATGTTCAGCTTGTTTATCGCTTTCCCGCAGTACGGCTGGTATGAATTGGTTAATTGCGTTAGTGAACTCATATATTATAAGCAGGCATGGGCAAAGTCATAGCAGGTGCTAAAAGAGCGTAAGTGATCGTACGTATACGATCACTTACGCTCTTTTAGCACCTGCTAAGACTTTGCCCAGGCATTAGTTAATTCACGACACCGCCGTAATGCAGAGAAGCAGTAATACAAGAGAGAGATTGTGAGAGAATAGAGCATGATCTACAGTACGCAATTTTTTCAAGATGTACCAGAGAACGTTAAATATAGAGAAGGTCCAATTGCGGACCAGCGTGTGAATTGTCAAAACCTAACAAAACACGATGAGCGTGTTTCACCTCAGCCAGCTCGGAAGGAGAAATTTTAACAGCGTCACGTTAACATTGCTGAGCATTAAATGAAAAATATGCTCAGAGATTTACATTTCTATTATATCGGAATGTTAGCCCGTTTGCTTATATATTGATACATTTATATGCAATCATATGTGCTAATATGATGTTTATTTATGACTGCATGCAAAATTAACTTCAATCTAAATAAATTATGCGATTTCAGATGCATATTTGGCGTCAAAATATTTAAACGGACCTACATATGTATGTATTGTTTTAAAATAATATTCATACTTAATGTTTATATTTTTATATTAAATGTATTTCTTACAATACTAAAATTAACTACATATTTCATTATGTGAGTCTTGTATATATCTACATGTAAACAAAAGCGCTTACGTACATATGTAGATGCATATGTATAGACATCTTCCAAAATTCGAATTGTCTCGTTATCACTTATCAGTGAAGGACATATGCACGCATTGCTACATATGCATATACATAAATATGTTTGTATGTCATCGACGAAGAGGTAATGCATACACAAACTTACAATCGCATATGCGTACACGTAAGTTTGTCACCATCACAAAAAATCAAAAGCATTTTCTACAAAAACAACAAGCGCCTCAAACGCATAAGCAGCATCACAAGTCAATATGGCAGCCAATCAACGAAGCCAAATTTTGTAGTAAATACAACAAAAACATTTTCATTCATGAACGCAAGCGCACATTCACTTGGCAAAGTTGCTTCATTCATAAAAGCAACGCCATACACACCTCCCTGCGCATGCCATGTCTACAAACGGCTTTTCGCGACGATGATAAAAATCATAAATTGAAGATTTTTCTAATGTTCCCTCCAGAAGGAAAATTTGCAACATCGCAAAAACCTAGGTATAAAAATGGCACATAGCCCTTGAGTCGATTTTAAATATTTTTCAGCACAAATTCTGATCAAAGGCTCGCAAAAAATTATGTAGATATGTTTGCATGCTCATACATATTCATACATATTTACGACAAGCCGATTTTCTACCAACAACGCAATGTTGCGTCGCTTTGTCAGTGCGCAGGTGGCCATCAATTTTTCGACACATCGAGCTTTACAGAGGCGTTTCAAGTGATCCCTCCCTAATTATAAACGCGTTAATTATGTATTGTATAGTACTGACCTACAATTAGCAAATACAAATAATTAAATTTATTTAAATATTCTACCAATGTATTATGCCATAATTCAATGTACTACGATTGATTTCTGTAAGGATCAAGGCATAAAAATATAAACGATAATATGACTTGGGGACCTGATCCGCTTCCCTTCGAACGTGCGACACTGCATTGACTTGAAAACAAAAAAATCACAATTTGCGGGAATTCAATTTTGAGAAAACCTAGACGTTACAGTAAGCACAGTTTGATAAAAACACTTCTATTATTACTGCATTTACATACATGTCGATCATAAAAAACATGATTCACTGTAAAAAAATTCTAAACTTCGCGACAAATGTTTACCGTTACATATGGAGACAGCGTTTTATTTGTAATTTTCAAGTTGTACTTTTTCGGCATTATAGTTTCATGCACCATGGCGAAATGTAGAACACACATTCTTCCATTGCCAAATGTAGAACACACATTCTTCCATTGCCCGAAATATTACCATGAGAGGCAACATCTCAAATATTCGCTTGGTATAGACCCTACTCCTGATAACCTAGTAAACCAAATGGTCGAATCGGTAGAGAAATGGGAAGCAGTTTGCGAAGCTGCAGCCAGAATCATGAAATCACAACGAGCCAGCGAACAGCGGCGGAGAAGTGAGCTGTTAAATAGAACGAACAACTACGACTTGAACACACTAACACTGACGTGACGGGAAGGGTTGGCGACGAACAATGTACGAGGCGGGGTATTAGACCATCAGAGGTGGGGCCAAGTAAATGCAACTTGTGACTGAATGCATTTTGACCACCACGTACGTATGAGTGTAACTCAACCATCCTCCCGACGTAATACTTGACGGTGGTACCGGGGGAACGGTACAAGACGGTAGGAGGTTTAGTTCGGATTAAAGTTCCACACTGACTTGGGGTTCAGGCTTTCGATGCTTCCTCCTCGTAAAAAAAAAAAAAAATAAAAAAAAAACATATGGAGACAGCGTTTTATTTGTAATTTTCAAGTTGTACTTTTTCGGCATTATAGTTTCATGCACCATGGCGACGTGGTTGGTAATTAAATTAATTTATTAATATTATTTTAAACCTTCTAAATAAAAAGTGAAAAAAGGTGAGAAAAGACGCGGAAAGGAAAAAATATTTAAAAATATTGAAAATCGTGGAAAATACGGACGAAACTGTGAAAATTAAAGAAAATAAAAACTGTGAAAAGGATGAGCAAGTGGTAGAAATAGAAGAAAGTGTTTTCAGTAGTGAGATAGATTTAGAGGCAAATCCAGAAAAAGATAGCTTAAATACTAAATTAACTAGATGGTTTCATAAACATAGGCCCACTCGAAATAGCGCAGTTGGCCTAATTAAAATTTTAAGAGATGGAAATTTAAATGTAAATGCATTTTATAAATTTGATTCTGTGGAGAAGCCTATATTAACCAATGTTGCAGGGGGTTCATATATTAATTTCGGTTTGAGCAAACAGATAAAAATGATATTTGATGTGTTTGATGTTTCGACTTTATTGAGCATCGACCTGGACTACCTTTATTTAAGAGTTCTAAAGCCCAACTTTGGCCAATTTTAGTCCAGATAAATAATTAAGAAAATGTGCCTGTTTTTCCAGTAGGAGTATTTTTAGGGAACAGTAAACCGAATAACCTTGAAAATTTTTAGGTATGTTTTGTGGTGAGTTTGGGCACTTGTTGTATTATGGTTTACAAGTATTTGAGAAAACCATTCAAATCGAACTTCGAGCTATAGTTTGCGATGCTCCAGCGAGGGCATTCATTACCGGCATTCCTGGCCATACATCTAGACATGGTTGCTCAAAATGTACACCCACTCAGGTGTTTTGATCACTGATAAGGATTTTAAAAGTAGAAAATATGTAAACCATCACTCTAAGTTATACTTAAATAATAAAACCGTTTTTGAAAAAGTTAATGTGTCTATGGTTTCGCAAGTTCCATTAGATTGTTTGCATCTAATAAAATTAGCTATAATGCGTAAATTTTTAATAAGATTAGTTATACTAACAAAGTTTTAACGAAAATACCAAAAACTAAAATTCTTTTAATATCAAAGAAATTACTATCAATGCGTCGAAATATCCCAAAAGAGTTTGCTCGTAAGCCAAGTTCTCTTGACGAATTGCCCTATTGCAAGTCAACGGAATTCCTGCAATTTCTTCTGAACATTGGTATTATTGCTTTTGAAATTTCTGACGACCAGTATTATGAATTTCTTCTCTTGCATTGCGCATATAGACTATTGTGTTGCCCAAGGCTTCGTGAAGTGCTGAACACAAAGACCACGACACGACACAACGTAGCGACGGCTGATCACAAATGTCGCTTTGAAGCCAAAAAATGTAAAAATAGGTGGATTTATTTGTTTTAAATAATTGATTGTTATTATAAATGATATATCAAAGCTATTTTACGTTTCTACTGGCAAACTTTGAATAATTTTACATTTCACATGTTAGTGGCAGCTCTACAAAAATCTGTGCCTATAAGAAAGCGTGTATTTTGATATTTGACAGATGTCGCTTGTCGCTTGTCGTCTTCTATGTGTTCAGCACATAAATGGCTATTTTAGAGACAAGAGGCCAAAACACACTAACAAATATAAATTAAAGATGTTTAAAAGCGATATTAAGCAGAAACTACATAGCTCGCGAATGCGAATGCGAACGTTTGACAGTTGAGTTAAATACACATGTTCTTATGAGATGAGCTACATAGCTTTCGCATGTTTTCGCAACCAACGCTCCGAATTTCGAACTCGGATTCGAAGACGCACAGAAGGTGAAAATTTTCAACTTTCATGCGCTAACACAGCAACTTTCAAATTCTTAAGAATAGCAACCAACATTATGTGTACTTACAATCTTGTGTGTTTTAATTATTTAAGCCCGTTTTCTCGCTACAATAAGAGTATTTTTGTGAAATATAATATTTATTAATAATATTTTTATCAAATATTTGAAGTAATTTTTAAAGATTAGGGGTGATGAAGTTTTAATAAACAAGGTAGGTAGGTAGTTCGAGGTTTTCTATGTACATTGTTTATAAAAATCAAGACAAATTTAAAATCGACGTCCATATTATTTGGGTCATTTTGAAAATCGCAAAGAAAAAGTGTGTATGTGTATCACCTTGTACACAGCTGTCAACGTAATCAAAAGCGCATTTATGAAGTTCCTCGATATATACGCTATGTAGTTTTAGCTTAAAGTTGCTCCCTCGAAATAGAGAAAGAATTTTCTCAAAGAGCCTCAGGCGAATTAAATATTTTTTTGGAAGAAATTTCACAATAGTTAAATGTCAGTTTTAATTTTTTTTTTGAACAAAGCAAAAAGCACTGACACTTTATCAAATTTGTCGTATTTGTCGATAAAACAGTCTTACGTTCTCACTTTGTGCTAAAGCAGTTTATCGACGGAATCAATGATTGCATGAGCATTTTCGATCGAAAATCTTTATCGTATCGAAATCGAATTCGCTGCGGATTCAATGATTAGGCTCAATAATTACTTTTCTTTTCAGCTAAAGACAAAAAATCTTTAAGAAGTCTGGAGAATTTTTACTCCACCCTAATAGGTATGTAAATACTCTTTACTTTTTCAAGATATAATATTATAACTGTTTTACGTTATGTTTGTGATAGCACTAAAGTTAGCGATGACTTCGAGCCGGCCGAAAAACAATTGCGCAAAGCAATTCAGCTACAAAAGAATAGAATAAACAAAGCATAAAGTGTAAATAAAAATAAAAATAAATCCGAAGATGATATGAATATTGACATATAAAAATTGTATCCTGTAATATTAAATAATGAATGGTATGAACTAGGTAAGTAGCGAAATTACTAATGAACAAGTAAGGAAGGGCTAAGGTCGGCTGTAACCGAATATTTTATACCTTCGCATTTTATTTATTTAACTTTATTTATATTATATAATACACAATTTGACTCACATATTCGTCATATATATTGTATAAAGTCCATTGAAAGTTGGAAACCATAATATTAGGTTAGCACCGAGGTCTTCGTGTTCGATATATGGGGCCTTAAAAACCTGGTATATAGGAAGTAGGAATGGTTGTGAAGCGATTTGGCCTATTTTCACAACATATCATTGGGATGTAAGGAAACTATTACAAACCAAGTTTCATTGAAATCGGTGGAGTAGTTCCTGATATATGGTTTTTGACCCATAAGTGAGCGATGCCACGCCCATTTTTCATTTTGTAAAAAAATCTCAGTGCAGCTTCCTTCTGCTATTATTTCTGTGAAATTTAGTGTTTCTGACGTTTTTCGTTAGTGAGTTAACCCACTTTTCGTAATTTTCAACTTAACCTTTGTATGGGAGTTGGGCGCGGTTATTATCCGATTTCAACTATTTTCATGGTGTGTGGTTGAGTACGTAGGAGAACCGACTGCAGAAATTTTGGTTTATATAGCTTTATTGGTTTGCGAGATATATACAAATAATCGATTTGGGCGGGGCCACGCCCACTTCCCCAAAAAAAAAATTATATCCAAATATGCCCCGTCCTAGTGCGATCCTTTATTCCAAATCTTTTATAACTTTATTTATGGCTTAGTTATGACACTTTATAGGTTTTTGGTTTTCGCCATTTTGTGGGCGTGGCAATGGTCCGATTTTGCCCATTTTCGTCAGGGTGCCAAGGAATACGTGTTCCAAGATTCGTTAAGATATCTCAATTTTTACTCAAATTATCCGTTGCACGGACAGACGGACGGACAGACAGACATCCGGATTTCAACTCGTCTTGTCACCCTGATCATTTTGATATATGTACATATATAACCCTATATCTAACTCGTTTAGTTTTATGACCTACAAACAACCGTTATGTGAACAAAACTATAATACTCTATATAGAGTATAAAAATTTCGTGAAACCGCCTGTAAGGCTCTGACAAATACAGTATAAAACAAGTAAGGAGGAAGGGCTACGTTCGGGTGTAACCGAACATTTTATACTCTCGCAATTTATTTATTTTACTTTATTTATATAATATAATACACAATGAAAATAAATACAGTTTTTCACTTTCCGCAGCAAAATTTATTACTTTTTACATCAGTTCAACATTTTTTTTAATCAGGGATGGTTACATATAGTATTTAAAGAGAATTGCTTCAAAAAAATTGCGATAACAATGTAAAAACAAACGAAGAACAACAAAAAACAAAAATCATTAAATTTTGTTAGTGTCAAGAAACACTTTACATACTTCGTTTTTTTACTTGTTTAACACGTGTTACACAGTTAACCGTTACCTATTTTTCGTAAAGACATTTACAATGAATTTGTATATTAGTTCGTGATTGAGTTTTGCTTTTTTTCATATCTTAAATACCCAATAATGTCTTTTTAATATGCCATGCAAAGGGTTTGGTTTGAAGAGGTCCAACTATTGCCCCATAATCCCCAATGGGGTAACAACGTTTGAGATCTAACAGCAATGTTTTCTTTAACCCTCTAAATAGTGTATAATGGCTAAAATTGATGGGAAAATAAAGATCCGGATCTGAATCCCATCGAAACTATTTGGCTTCCTCTTTAGAAAAACGTGGGCTGTTTATGAAAGAGCTCGTAAAAATGTGAAAGAACTTTGGCATATAGTTCAGACTGAGTGGCCCGTTATACCAAGATTTAATTAATAGTTAACTTCTTATCTTAGTAATAGAACACAACAAGTAATATTTAATGCTACTTTTTCTGATTCAATTAATGTCCCTTCGTTCCACATAGTAGTCATATCGCATATATGCAAAACCATTTGCACCAGATTGTCCTAGTATATACATATATGCATATAATAAGAACAGTACGCATATGTATGTTTGTATGCTTCCGCATTATTTTTCTTTCGTTTCTGTATTTTATACTTCTATTGTGATTTTTTTTTGGAGGATGGGATCATGTGTAGAAGTTCACGCAAGTGAGGAAAGTTTTTGATTGTCATTCACTTAGGAGTGGCCAGAAACGATTCTTCTCCACAGCAGCTCACGACTTCCGGTTTTAGACCAAGTATCCTCTGGGTAGCCAACAGACATCCGTTTAAAGGCGAGCTAAAGTGAGAAGGCGAAGCCCGCTTATACGGTTGTGCGTAGGGCTTGGGACCCACCACATAAAAATGAAATACCAATGAAAAATCTACGAAAGCCTCGGATGAGACACCCCCCTTTTGATGACGACCCCTGCAAACGTTTTAAGGATAATGATATAAGGGCATGCACCTGGAATGTCCGGACCCTTAATTGGGAAGGTGCCTCTGCCCAGCTGGTTGATGTCCTCATAAGACTCAAGGCTGACATCACCGCCATCCAAGAAGTGCGATGGACGGGACAAGGACGGAAGAAGGTGGGTCCTTGTGACATCTACTACAGCGGCCATATAAAGGAGCGCAAATTTGGTGTTGGATTTGTGGTGGGAGAGAGACTCGGTCGCAGAGTCCTGGCATTCACTCCGGTGGATGAACGTCTTGCCACAATCCGCATCAAAGCGAGGTTCTTCAACATATCGCTGATTTGCGCCCACGCCCCAACGGAAGAGAAGGACGATGTGACCAAAGATGCTTTCTATGAGCGCCTAGAACGCACCTATGAGCGTTGCCCCCGCCACGATGTAAAAGTCGTGCTTGGCGATTTTAACGCCAGGGTGGGTAAGGAAGGTGTCTTTGGCACAACAGTCGGAAAATTCAGCCTCCATGACGAAACATCGCCAAACAGCCGGAGGCTGATCGATTTCGCTGGGGCCCGAAATATGGTCGTCTGTAGTACCAGATTCCAGCAGTGCGTACGCTCCGAGGACCAAATATAGACTCGGACCATTATCTGGTTGCAGCGAAGATACGCACCCGCCTCTGTGCCGCAAAGTCAACCCGTCAACAAACACAAGGAAGGTTCGACGTCGAAAAGCTGACAGCCACGAAATACTCTACTCGACTTGCACTCCTGCTCTCTGAGAGCACTCATCAGCATCTCGGTATAAGGGAACTGTGGAACGGCATCTCAAACTCACTGCGTACCGCTGCAGCCGAAACAATTGGATTTCGGCAACGACAAAAAACAAGCTGTTACGATGAGGAGTGCCGTCTCGCAGCGGAGAGAAAACAGACTGCCTACCTCGCAACGTTGCAAACGACCACAACAAGTGCGGGATGGGATAGATACCGAGAGCTGAAGAGGGAAGCGAGACGCATCTGCAGACAAAAAAAGAAAGAGGCCGAAATGCGTGACTTCGTACTTGAGAAGCTGGCAGACAGAGGGAATGCTCGAAAATTTTATGAAAAAATGAAGCGACTTAACGAAGCTTTCAAGACCGGAGCATCCTCATGTAGAGACCAAGGTGGTAATCTGGTAACCGATGTCCAGGGCATACTGGGATTATGGAGGGAACACTTCTCCGACCTGCTGAATGGCAGTGAGAGTACAACACCAGGAGATGGCGAACCCGATCCCCCAATCGATGACGATGGAACAGATGTTCCATTACCCGACCATGAAGAAATTCGAATAGCAATTACCCGCTTGAAGAACAACAAAGCAGCGGGGGCCGATAAGGTGATAAGGTGCATGCATCAGCTTCTTTGCAGAATATGGTCGGAAGAAAGCATGCCTGACGATTGGAATCTCAGTGTGCTCTGCTCAATCCAAAAAAAGGGAGATCCCACAATCTGCGCCAATTACCGTGGGATCAGCCTCCTAAATATCGCATACAAGGTTCTATCGAACGTACTGTGTGAAAGATTAAGCCCACCGTCAACAAACTGATTCCAATGACATGCAATGTTAAAAACGAGTATACAATTTTACGTGTATTTACACACGAGTATTAGGAGTAATAGGGAGTATAGGATATCTCCTAAAGGATTAGTCCAGGAGGTCTCAAACGATCAACCTAAAATCTGCTGGGATATAATATTGACGTACTATTTGTAGTATTAGCAGAGAACGTTAAATATAGAGAAGGTTCATGGTGTGCCGATTGTCAAAGTGGTCCTCTTTTCGCAGGGGTACTCGCCAAGATGAGCGTGTTTCACCACAGAAAATTATTAGCGTGTTTCACCACAGGTTTAACATCAGCGCACTCGAAAATAGCAGAATTGAGCTGTTTCAGTGTTAAATGAGAAAAATTGTGTTAATTTGAATGTTAATAACTGTACGCTTACAGATTCGCTTATATACAGTGCGCAAACGACGCGCTATATAATTTCATTTACATTTAATATCAAAATACATACGTATATATGCAAAACTTTATGATTTATTCCATAAAATGCTTTGAAGTATATAATGAAATAATTATTTTATATACATATGTTAAAATATAATATAATTATATTCTGCATCGAAATCGAAAGAACCATACGCATAATGTTTGTAAATTTGTTTACATGCATATGTGCGTAAACATGAGCCTCATGGTTCGTTGTAAAATCTTCGTTGCCACAGACAACGAATGGCCGCAAATTGTGATTTTTTGTTCTCAAGTCAAAGCAGTGTCGCACGTTCGAAGGGAAGGGGTCCAGGTCCCCAACTCATGTTATCGTTTGAATTTTTATGTCTTGATTCTTACAGAAATCAGTCGTAGTACATTGAAATATGGCATAATACATTGGTAGAATATTTAAATACATTTAATTATTTGTATTTGCTAATTGTAGGTAAATACTATACAATACATAATTAGCGCATTTATAATTAGGGAGGGATCACTTGAAACGCCTCTGTAAAGCTCGATGTGTCGAAGGTTTGATGGCCGCCTGCGCGACGTCAAAACGACGCAACATTGCGTTGTTGGTAGAAAATCGGCTTGTCGTAAATATGTATGAATATGTATGAGCATGCAAACATATCGACATAAATTTTTGCGAGCCTCAAATCAGAATTTTTGCTGAAAAATATTTTAAAAGGCTATGTTGCCCTTTTTGTACCTAGGTTTTTGCGATGTTGTAAATTTTCCTTCTGGAGGGAACATTAGAAAAATCTTCAATTTATGATTTTTGTCATCGTCGCGAAAAGTCGTTTGTAGACATGGCATGCGCAGGGAGGTGTGTATGGCGTTACTTTTATGAATGAAGCAACTTTGCCAAGTGAATGTGCGCTTGCGTTCATGAATGAAAATGGTTTTGTTGTATGTACTACAAAATTTGGCTTCGTTGATTGGCTGCCATATTGACTTGTGATGCTGCTTATGCGTTTGAGGCGCTTGTTGTTTTTGTAGAAAATGCTTTTGTTTTTTTGTGATGGTGACAAACTTACGCGTACGCATATGCGAATGTAAGTTTGTGTATGCATTACTTCTTCGTCGATGACATACAAACATATTTATGTATATGCATTTGTAGCAATACGTGCATATGTCCTTCACTGATAAGTGATAACGAGACAATTCGAATTTTGGAAGATGTCTATACATATGCATCTACATATGTACGTAAGCGCTTTTGTTTACATGTAGATATATACAAGACTCACATAATGAAATATGTAGTTAATTTTAGTATTGTAAGAAATACATTTAATATAAAAATAAAAACATTTTTTATGAAAGTAGGTATATTATTTTAAAACAATACATTCATATGTAGGTCCGTTTAAACATGCCGACAAATATGCCTCTGAAATCGCATAATTTATTTGAATTGAATAAATTTTACATGCAGTCATAAATAAATATCATATTAGCACATATGATTGCATATAAATGTATCAATATATTGGCAAACGGGCTAACATTCCGATATAATAGAAATGTAAATCTCTGAGCATATTTTTCATTTAATGCTCAGCAATGTTAACGTGACGCTGTTAAAATTTCTCCTTCCGAGCTGGCTGAGGTGAAACACGCTCATCGTGTTTTGTTAGATTTTGACAATTCACACGCTGGTCCGCAATTGGACCTTCTCTATATTTAACGTTCTCTGGTATTAGTACACAGTAAATAGTGATTCAAATGATTCAAACCGTTATCAACTGTAGGTAGGGATGACAAAAAATTTTTTTAATCGATTAAATAATCAAATGATTAATTGCAAGATATAAAAAAATAATTGCAATTAATGTAAAAAAATCGATTAATCGATTAATTCCAATGTTTTCAAATAATACTAAATTGCATAAGGACCACCACCATGTTTCAGCGCCGAATTTTGTATTATAATGCTCTATCACAGAGTCCCAGACATATCCTAAAAGAGAAAATGGCCTATATATGAAGTTAAGTAGCACAATGGTATTAAATTTTTCAAAATATGTACAGCAATCTTAAAGTAAAAGAATTGCCTCTTACTTGAAAGACTATAGGTCCAGACCCAATGCTGGCTGGCTTTACTTGCTTTAATGCTTGTATGACCAAATGAGCGCTTTGAAGGCTTTCAAAATAATGTCACAATCACTGTTGCCACACACTTAATTTAATGTAAATCAAAGTCAATCAAAACTTGGTAATAGTTTCATGTTAAATGTTATATTATTATAAACAGTTTGTAAATTTCTACATACATATATCAAATATTTTAAATATTCTACATTTTAACTATTTGTACTGGCAAACGCATATGTGATAAATATTTGCGTGTCAATGTAGCATCAAAAAAATTATTGAAATTGGTACATTTCGCCCAAACTGGTAACTCTAGTTACAATATCAAATGTCAAAAGCCCAGGAAGCGCTGGCAAATAGAGCATAGATCTATTCGTAACTTCAAGCGCTTGAAGCAAAGCTTCATTTGGTCTCTTTCCATATGCTCTAGTATAGTTCTATTCAGTGTTGACAGTTTTCACAGCAAAGCAAGTAAAGCCAGCCAGCATTGGGTCTGGACCTTATGTTTTGCAACTTTGCGTAAAAATAAAACCAATAAAATATAGGAGATTATATTCTTATTTCAGACATTCAAATTATGTTGGTATATACACAAAAACAAAAACGGAAATAAAATTAAAATATCGTATTAAAAATTCATTTGTCTTAGCATAAATGAAATTATATTCATTGAAGTCAAGAAATTTTATTCTCTGTTCAACCAAGTTTGAAGAAAAAGCAATTTCGATAAACGTTTTGTTGTCAAACGATTGCGTTTTTCGGTCGCAGTTGCACTCGCTTTTGAGAAAAGCCGCTCAGCTGGTACTGAGGTACCAAGTAGATGACAATACTTTTTTGAAAGTCCGTACGGTTTTCATTTCTTCCCAAGCATCAATAGTGTTTCGAAGCTGAAGGGCTTTCATTAATTGGTTTGCTGCTGCAACTCGGCATTTCAATCATGGTGTCAGTGTCATTATCACTTAGGGAAACATTGTCTTTACTCCTAGATTTCAGAGTCTAATTTGTACACATATATTTATATATAACTAGAAGAAATTTAAAATGTAATACCGATTGCTCCAACTTACCACCAATTTGCAGGCTACTGTTGCATGCTTTGATTTTAAATACTGCAACATATTTGATGTGTTATTAGAAAATTTCAAATTTTTGCAGCAAAGTTGACATTTAACGTAGTTATTGCTTATTTTATTCAAAAAATTTCCACACTTCGCTTTTACTGGCGTCATTGCTCTTCAAACAACTGAACGTAAAATGCGTTTGACTTAACTGTAAATGCAGTGTTACCAGGCATTCATTTGTTGACATTAAACTACGTTGACATATTAGAATTTAACTATATTTACACCGTTTCCAGTCATTAATGACTGATGCGATCAATTTCGACCCTTGTACGCAAACTTAGATGAGCATAAAATGTATTAAATTTCAAAATGCTGTTTGCGATTATTTTGCAATTACTCGAGTAATAGTCGAGTAATTAGAAAAGGTGTTTCGATGCAATTAAATCTTAAATTAAATGAAAATAATCGATTATTTTAATCAAATGATTAATCGTTGCCATCCCTAACTGCAGGTTCGTTTAGCGAACAACCGGTACTCCTTGCGGGAGATTTCAATGTAAATTTATCATTGTCAGAACCTGAACCATTACTGGCATTCCTCAGAGAGAAATTTTCATTAGAAATGATCCTACGACAAAAGGAGGTACGACTACTGATGCGGTATTCGCGAGAAATATAGATAAAATAGATGTAAGACATTTCGTATCGTATTTTAGTTATCATAATCCAATTGTAAATATTATAGATATCAATCCGTCAGAACCCAGAAATGATAATTGATTTGGACTTTGGTTTATAAAATGTGCATAATAAATTTATACCATGTGAATTTAAGAAAGTGTTGGTCACTCCACCATATTTTTATCCTTTCCCTCTCGCTAGTTTTCTTTCATACAAAATGATATACATTTCTTGGAATATCACTAAGAAGTATAACTTCTTCCGCGCGAAGGGACTCCACGCACCTTTTTTTTTTGATGACATCTATTTTTTGAGAAAATTTACATGTGCTTTCATATGCTATATTTTTTGCCCGATAACACCGTTCAATTACACGGGGAAACCAATTATCCATAGGGTCAATTAAACGAAAAGTACTGTAAACTATTTTTTTGTATTGGACACCATTGAATTAATCAAAAATAAATAATAATTATAATTAAAATAATATCTATTTTATGAGAACGCAATGTGAACGAACAGTCATCACCGTAGATATCGGATTTTTGTCCGTAAAAACGAGTCAGCAGATTGTTTCATACAACGCAGGCTTGCAAGTATCGATATTTTGTAGTAATTAAAAAAACTTAACATAACTCAAAATTACAGTCGAATACCATTATTTATAAATCGTTAAGATATTTTTAATTGTTGGATATTAGTTTTGATCTTTTATATTATAAAAAAATTAAACCTAAAAGCTACATAAATGTGCACAAAAAATTTATATAAATTGAGCAATGACAAAGAATAAAAACATTTCAAACGTTAATTTAAATTTGCCATAGTATTTAAATTTGTGTGTGCAAAAATTAATAAACTATGGACGAAAAGCTAATATCGTTGGTGAAATCAAAAAAACGAACTTTGCAATAAAAGTAGCCCCTAATATAAATTCCAACCATGTGAAGAAATCGGCAAGTAGATGAATACAAATGGTTAGTTTGTTTTATTTACAATTTTAAATATTAGTAATAACATATTATTATAATTATAAGACGCCTGCTACACGTTCAGTATTTATCGTGATATTTCCTGTATCGCGATATTTATTGAACGTTTAGCATGCAATATTGATGGATCACGATCCATATCACAAAATATTTAAATATTTTGAAATCCAGATCGCGGATCGTGGATCGCGAGATAAAAATTGTATTTTGTGATTTACAAGTCCGAATTGGTGAAATACAACAGTGCCAAAATTTTAAAATAAACTTTATTCTATTAAATGAACATAAATTATACTGTTTACAATAGAATCTTTGCCAGAGCTATGCAACTCATCTGCCAAAGGTTTTTTGATAACGTCCAAGTATTGGATACAGTAATAAGGAATTGCTGTGGGAGCAAAAACAATAGCCAAACATGATTTTCTTAGGTTTTCTTCCGAAATTTTATGAAAAAATGTACGAAAAAATAAACAAATAAATTTTTTAAAATTTTTTTCTTGTGAAAACACTAAATATTGACGTAATATATATTGAACGTCTAGCAGTCTCGAAGTAATCCATCAATATTCAAAATAGATCGCGATCAAAATATCACGATACATATTGAAGGTGTAGCAGGCCCCTAAAGGAGATGTGTGCCGTAGATGGTTATGACTTCGCGAACGGTATAGCAGGGAATTAAGAAAAGCAATTTTTGAAACCGCATATTGTTGCACTACCGCAAGTTTTAGCATATGTATTATATGAATTTACATATTCATTTAAATTTTTTAATAAAAAATTTCCTTTACCGAATTCGATGTTTGGAAAAATAGTTGCAAAACTAATGGACCTTCGCCATCGTGATCACCGCTGTTGTCCTCACAAGCAACATCGCTAAGGAGTGGAAAACGAAACGTGAAGTATGTAGATAGAAAAATGATCGAACTCATTGATTCTTTCAAAAGAAGAAGAAAGAAGAAGATTGGCCAGCAAAGAGCAAGAGAATAAAAACCCAGCTCTACTGTCATTCAGTTAAGTGCTGAACACAATGACGTAGCTGATTATTAATGTCTAGTGTTAGTTTATAGTGAAATTATTTGTGCAAAATGTGTAAAAATAGGTCAATGTATTTGTTTTAAATAATCGATTGTTATTATAAATGATATATCAAAGCTATTTTACGCTTCTACTGGCAAAATATCGTCATATTTGTTCGAACTTTGAATACAGCGGCACTTTACTATGGTTTCTATTTTGTCCAAAATGAAGAGCTGAACACAAAGACGACGACACGACACGACGTAGCGACGGCTGATCACAAATGTCGCTTTGAAGCCAGCGTCTTGAACATTTTGAAGACGGCAGCGACATATCAAACAGCAATTTCATTGTTGCTGTACTAAAATCTTTCACTTCAATAAAATTTACATATTTAGTTTAAAGTGAAATTATTTGTGCAAAAAATGAAAAAAATGGAGATTTATTTGTTTTAAATAATGGATTGTTATTGGGCCTAATCATTGAATCCGCAGCGAATTCGATTTCGATACGCTAAAGATTTTTGATCGAAAATGTTCATGCAATCATTAATTCCGTCGATATACTGCTTTACCACAAAGTGAGAACGTACAACTGTTTTATCGACAAATGCGACAAAATGGAAAAAGTGTCTGTGCTTTTTGCTTTATTCAAAAAAAATTAAAACTGACATTTAACTATTGAGAAATTTCTTCCATAAAAATATTTAATTCTCCTGAGTCTCTTTGAGAAAATTCTTTCGCTATTTCGAGTGGGCAACTTTATATCGCTTTTAAAGATTTTTAATTTATTTTTGTTAGTCCGTTTTTGTCTCTCGTCTCTAAAATACCCATTTAAAATATGATTTAGTCCGTCATCAGTAATTGTTTACATAAAAACTTTCAAATGGTTTATTTCTTTTACATTTCCGCAACTCATTCACCAACGGATAGATTTCGAGCAAAATTTTCGATTTTGCGGATTCAATGATTTCGTAATTAGCGACATCTATTAGCAGCGGAATGTATTTTTTCGAGTCGGTAAGTGAGTTCAATGTGATCGTAAATTTTATTTTTGATACGGATTCAATGATTCCGATGAAAATTTTTCGATCGAATCGAACCATTTTTTCGATCGAATCGAACCATTTTTCGATCGAAACGGATTCAATGATTAGGCCCATTATAAATGATATATCAAAGCTATTTTACGTTTCTGCTGGCAAAATAACGTCATACTTTTGAGAACAACGTCAACTACAAGCCTGTTGTCGCGTAGTCGTGCTGAAGTCAAAAAAGCTGTGCCCATAAGAACGCGTGTATTTTAATATTTGACAGATGTCGCTCGTCGCTTGTCGTCTTCTATGTGTTCAGCACATGAATGAAGAGAAACAGTCAACGGTTGATGCAAGTAGCTTTTGAAGTTCAACAGGAGCCAGAGTAGTTTGTATACTCTCGCAATATGTTATATAGAGTCTAATAGTCCGTTCGTCTGTGTAAGCGATAATAATACAAGGATATTGACTTGTTTACGCTTTAATTGTGAATTCTTATAAACTTAAGTTATTTTTACACGTTAAATAAATGCATTGATGAAATAATTAAAATTAATACTTATTTTCTAATGCGGTCAAATATATGGTCCTCCTATGGTAACGTCTATATTGTCTTGGTATGATAAAGATCCTTCATTAACAAAATAGTTAACAAGTCTTTCTCGTTAGTGAAACGTATTTGAAGGATCTCTACGCACTGAAGTTCGCATTGATTCTGATCGTTTAACGTTATAAAATTATGTAAAGTTATGCAAGCCAATACGATTTATTCAAGATTTTCTGCATTTTATCGTCGTTCTCAAAATTCTCCATCGAGCAGTCAATATTGCAAAGGAATTTTCTATGACTCTACAAGCGCGTGACAGTTTTGTATTAATGCATTGTCAAATGAAGTAAGTTGAAAAATTCCTAAATATGTACATTAATGAAAATTCATTATACTCGCACGTGTACATACATAGATTAATTAATTTTATATATT
Source organism: Zeugodacus cucurbitae (assembly GCF_028554725.1). Lineage (NCBI taxonomy): Eukaryota > Metazoa > Arthropoda > Insecta > Diptera > Tephritidae > Zeugodacus > Zeugodacus cucurbitae. The sequence goes on from NC_071669.1 coordinate 28,349,319, forward strand.
GTACTTCCGTCACTTTGACTTCCATAGCTAGCAATACTAAATGATGTGAACGTATATCGCATCACATACAGCCATCAACACGATGTTATAGAACTTTTTATAATTGCTTGCCATCAGTTACACCGACACAATTAGTAATGCTCCATATATTAAAAAATCGTTAGAGAAAACCTTATATTGAAACTCGGATGACATACATAAACCGCGAGATTATCTCACACGTCTCTAATATGAGTTCGCGCACTGTTGTCTTTTCTAATTTATAACTCCATGCAATACTCTGCACCGATACGCATTGTGACAAAAACCTAAAAAATATTAAGAAAAGTAATATATATATGTACATTCATTTACATTGGACTACCAATCAGCTAACAGCAAAATTAACGAGAGTGTTTCCTTCGTTCAATGAGTTTTATTTTTCGGCTTCTGCAAAGATTTCCTCACTAAGTTTAAATTTATCTGGCATCATTCTTGTATGCAAAAATAATTGTTCAGATCCGCTGTCCTCCATTATCCTAAAAATTGTTAACTGGTAACCAGTGGATGCCCAGTTTTTATTTATTGGGCAAATTTGATACCTTCTCCGTTTTTTTTTTTGTTTAATTAACATTGTTTGTTTTAATTAATATTGTCTACTTCCATATTGCTTTCGATTAAAATAAAATTCGAATAAAATGTATGAAATGTCAAATGTAAACAAAAGAGAACAGCTGATTTCTACATTGCCACTACGGGCATATCCTTCGGGCGGGCGGAACGTTTTTCAGTGTTTGAAATATCAGTGTCTATGGTCGATTATATATCGAATATATCAAATTAAAAAATATCCAAGATGTCTAAAATAAATGAAATAAATATTTATGTATTGGTTTTTTTTAGGTCATTCAATTATGCTGAAAACAACCTCTCAACCCGTGGTCCATGGTCTCAAACAAAGTACATATATCCTCTTCAAAAGAGTTAATACATTCCTATTTCCATTTTAACAAATATTTAAAAAAAAATTCCTATATTCTACCTATATATGTATGATTACACTTAATACACTGATTTTCTTACCCGAAACTTGCTTTGAGAAATCTAGACTGTCTATCGCCAGAAAATCTTTTATGATCAAAGAAGTTTCAAATAAAATTAAAACCGGGAATAACCAATGAACCAGTTACTCTTTATTTATACAACAAACAGATAACCAGTAGTAATACACTTGATTTATTCGAAATTTTATTGAATCTATTGAATTTGACTGTGTGTACAATATGAGTGTTATTCAAGCGTGCGCATGATTGCTTCATTATTAGGGCGACACACTTTTGTATTGTTGTTCAAATAAATTTAAGAAAAATTAACTCGAAATTCTATATGAATTCTTATGAATCTATATGTACTAGATAGCTAAAACCATGAAATACTTTATTTTGTTAGATATGGACCACCGTAATGTATGTAAGTATGTTCTTAAAATGTGCAATATTTATGCTAATGCTGAATTATATTGGGTATACGAAACGCAGCAACCAAAGCAACAACAACAATTTAAAAAATCAAACCCGCTATTACCTCACGATTCTACGTGGTTATGCGGCCAATATCAAACTAATTGGGGGTGTAATAGCACAATTTAATAGCTTCATCAATTCACACTTTAAACAATCGTCGCCCGAATTGCGCACCATCAACTGGGGTTACACATTCTCGAGTCACTCATTTGTCATTAGGCTAGTTTAACATTTGGCACTCGGTGTACTCATAAAGAAGTGAAGACTAGAGCAAATGTAAAATAAACAAATAGGCATGAGCCAAATTGTGCGTAGTTTTAATGTTTGAACGTGTGTACCATACATACATACATACAAACATGTATATATATATATATAAATACGTTAGCGAATGAAGTGGGCAGGTTACCACTGCAAAGACGAACAGCCGACTCAATCAACAAATTGTTTAAACACTCTACTTGTAACAAAGGATTCAAATGATTACAATGTGTACTTTTGAGTGTGTGTGTGTATGTGAATAAGGTTAATGGCAGAGGTTGGGTATACCGTACGCCATTGTGAAGTGTTGTCGTGAATTTTGACAGATGGTAATTTTTTCAGTTTGTGTTTATCATCCGACAATTTGTGTTTTCTACATTTGGAAATCGTTATCCCACTTGAAGTAGGGTAATTTAAATTAGTAAAAAAGTGTAACGGAAACGATTAAAGGGTTTGTCAACATGAATTTGCAGTTATGGAAACGATAATAAGTAGAATTGTAAATTTAAATTGACATTTGATGTTATCGAACGAACGTCTGTCAAAATATTGTTACATAAGTCGCTAAACACTTTGAAGCTACACAATTATTTAATGTATACGAGCACATGTGTATGGGTAGATCTACATAAGTGAGAAAAGCATCAACCTACTGTCAGTGTTTAATACTAATCGTACTATATGCTATATTTGACACTATACTCAGCTTAAAAAATGGTGTCGTTCGTTTATTTAAGTTTCACAGTTGAAAAAAAAAACCTATATGTATCTCGGGTAGTAGACTACCTTGAGGTAAGACCATGGCTATTGTACTATCAGTTATCACAACATAGTAAATATAAATACATACAAGTATGTAAAAAAAAATATTTTAACTAACGTCCCTGTCTCGGTAGGCATGAAAACCAACGACCTGGAAATCTTCTAAAAAATCCATCAGCCATTCGAATCACACACTTATCCGATCTATTTATATTTTTCAAATACTGAAATAAAAGTCTTTTGTGTGATATCTCAGTGAAATTGTTTGAATATATTGTATATCCATATAGATTTCTATCGGTCTGCAGAATAAAGTAGATATGTATTTCGAAAATGAAGAACGATATGTTAATTAAATCATAGAAAGCGGCTATAGTATAAGCTAACATGGTGGATTACTGAAAATACCATTATCTAAGGTTATCGTGGTCGAACACTGATAGCTGTGCTTTGTGTACTGTTTGAAAAATAACTTTTAATGAGTTTTTTTAATAAAATAATTATATTTTAATGAGTTTTATTTTTTCATTTGAGAATTTACAGATAAAAAATAGCTGATGTGTAGAAATTTTGCCATAGAGCGCTCTTTTAAGTCATTCTGCAAATTTGTCGGATTGATCGTTCTATATATGTATGTAAATATCGCATTTAATGAGTACAATTATTATAAGAATGTTTAAAGATAATTCCGAATGTCATATTCATAAACCATATGTACATATGTATGTATGCAAATATGTATGAGTAAAAGTGTTTAGAGCATGTCTACTTAAGAGGGTGAATAGTAAATTCGACACCCACTACTTATAGTTCCGATAAAATTATATGAGTTACGAAAAATTAATTCTTTGAAAGGTATGTTTAAGTTAGAGGTTTTTTATATACTGTATGTACATAATATAAGCATGCGGTCGTAAAAACGATTGCTTCCACATTTTAGTGTGATTTCTGGGCGGGAATTTCTTCTTCGTTTACATTTCATAAGTTAAATTTCGTTTTCGTGAAATTGTCACGCATAGCAAGGCAACAAATAAGCAAACAAACTACTAAAAGCATTGAAAATTATGTGTGTGTGTGTGTGTGTATAACGTTCGAACAACGGGATGATTTATGCTGCCAGTTGTTGAGTTACACACATCGTTATTGGAGGTAAAAAATTGCTTAATTATGCACTCACTTACACCAGACCAAATGGTTTTATCGCAACATATACTTACATGAAAAAATAGAAGAGGGATCGAAATACTTTTAGTTTTGCGGTAAGGGTGTTTAAGCGACCGTATAATTTACAATTTAGTTTTTGTTAGCTATATATGTATGTATGTATATTGTGACGCAGTCCCAAAATATCTGTCAAAAAAGATTTAATTCCGCAATCACTATGCTTATATGGAGATGTACTAGTAAAAATAGGTTAATAAAATTATATTAAGAATTTTGAATGGCCGATATTAAAATTTAAGAGAGTAGCTTTTGTTTTAGAGTTAAAAATTATTCACAAAATACATTAATCTCAATGAATAGTTTTGTATATACCAAAATTAATCAAATGACGATACGAATTGATTTTCGGATATCTGTCAGCCTGTCTGTGGAAGATATACATAACTTATATCAAGGACTAAGGACTAAGCTAGAGTTTTATAAAAATTTGGTACAGAGGATGAAGTGGGCTTGACGTCGTAGTGAAAAAGGGCGACATCTTTTAAAATCCCGTTATACCGCATATGAAGTACACGAATCTTATTTAGTCTCACATATTAACCGAAATGTACGATATAAAGTTTACCGGATGTTTAAGAATCCTAATATTAGATATATGGAAGCTAGGGAAAGTTATGACCCGATTTCAGCCAAATTTGCAAAGAGACTCATTATTAGAAGAAAAACAAGCAAGGAAAGGCTAAGTTCGGGTGCAACCGAACATTTTATACTCTCGCAATTTATTGCTGAAATTTTATTAAGATAACACAATTTGACCCATATATTCGACATAAAGTCTAATAAAATAACGAAAATCATCATATATAGTATATGAGGGCTGAGGTAATTCCCGGACCGATTTCACTAATTTTCACCACAAAGATAAACTATATACAAGACTTAATTTGGATCATTAACCGATTTATAAGTTATAAGGCCTATCGTATTTTTGAAAACCCTAAAACTAGGTATATGAGAGCTAAGGAAAATCATGACGGGATTTTAACCATTTTTAGTTCAAATACACACTATTAGAAGGAAAAGGTTCCGTTTAAATTACCCTTAAGCACTGACTTCCTCATGTTCGATATCGGGGACCTTGAAAAGTTATAGTCCGATCTCGATAATTTTTCCACAAGTGATGCTACAAACTCAAATACAGTATTATTGAAAAGTTTTATTCCGCTATGTATACATTATAAAGTGAACGAATCAGAAGGAATTCCGAATAGATTTATATGTGAAGTAGGCGTTGTTGTCAACCCATTTCGACCATTTTTCGGCCGTGTAATCAGGGTGTCAATAAAATTTACATATATACAGAGTTTCATTGAAATCGGTAGAGCAGGTTTTGAGTTATATTTTTTTACCCATAAGTGGGTAGCGCCACGCCCATTTTCAATAAAAAAAAACGGAATGTATCTTCCTTCTGTAAAATTTTGTGTTTCTGATTATTGGCGTGGCAATGGTCCGATTTCGCCCATTTTCAATAGCAACCCTCCCACGGTCCCCAGGAACATGTGTACCCATTCGACAATATATCTTAATTTTTACTCAAGTTATCCGTTGCACGGACGGACGGACGGACATCCGGATATTAATAATTTAATTTTAACTAATATACATAACCCTATATTTAACTCGTTTAGTTTTATGACTTACAAACAACCGTTATGTGAACAATGAAACAATGAAATTAAAATTTGGTATAAACAATCGCACTACAAAGGGGCATATCGGGATGTAATTTTTTTCGAAAACTACTCGTCCGATTCCATTTAAATTCGGTACATAATACTTTCTAGATACCCTGATGACACGGATGGAAATGGGCGAAATCGGTTCAGCAATTACCTCACCCTCATATACTACAGTGGCTCACAGCTTATTTCGTGTAAGCAACATTTTTGATAATACTGATATGAAATTAATATTTTTTGCTCTGAACTAAATGAACGAATGATGCAATTATATTGATAATTTAGTTTTAAATACAAAGCATGTAAAAAAATTTACAAAAGTATTCAAATTCAATATTTTATTAAACAAAAACCAAAAACACTCATAATTCATGGGTCACAGCTTATTTCGTGTGGTATAAAAATTCTTACTAAAAAGTTATAAAAAGTAAACCAAAATAAAATTTCAATATTTTGTGGAAAAGCCTTTTTTCTCGATTACTGCTTTCATGCGGTTTTGCATTGATTCCACCAATTTTTTTGTATAATCTGGCGATATTTTACCCCACTCTTCCTTCAAAGCCGCTTTTAGAGTTTGGACGCTAGAAATGTGGTGTTTTCTAATATTAATTTCCAGAATGTGCCATACATTTTCAATAACGTTCAAATCTGGTGACTGTGCAGGTGTTTGGACGAGGTGTGGACAATTCCAAATGAGCCAAGTTTGTACAAGACCAGATTTATGTTTAGGGTCGTTGTCCTGGTAGAAGTGAAAAGTGTCACGTATACCCAGGTCTTCTGCACTTTGAAGCAAATTTTGCTTCAGTAAGTCTAGGTACACTTCTTTATTCATAGTGGAGTCTATAAACTCCAATCGACCAACTCCTGCAGATGACTTACACCCCCAAACCATTACATGACCGCCACCATGTTTTACTGTTGCGAGTAAATTTTTTGTTTGGAGCTCAGTATTTGGTTTCCGCCATACGTATGCTTTACCATTTGACGCAAAAAGATTAAACTTGCTCTCATCGGCGAAAATAACCGTATTCCAAAAAGCATTGTCCTTGTTTAAATGGTCTTTTGCGAACTGTAAATGGGCTTTTTTATTTTTCTTATTTATAAAAGGCTTATTCCGTGCTGTTCGCCCATGAAAATTGGAATCCCTTAATATTCTGAGCACAGTTTCTGGGTGACATTTTTTGCCGAGAAACATTTCAACTTCTTTGGTCACCGCTGGAGCACTTAACATTGGTTCTTTTTTAATCTTTTTTAAAATCCACCTCTCATCCGTTTCATAAAAAATTTTATTAGGAGCCTTTCTACCCTTATTATGCAAGCGATTTTCACGTACAAAGCGCTGAATTATATATTGAACTGTAGATTAACTTAAATCAACCATTTCAGCAATTTGTTTTTGCGTATTTCCACTTTTAAAATGTTTATTAACTAATTCGCGTTTTTCAATTGAAGTGCGTGGACCCATATTGATATACCGCGTAATTGCAACTGATCTGCATTGTTTTTAGAACATAAACTGCTTCTTAAGTATTCATAGTTCACACTTTGATTTACCGTTAGTTTTCTGCATCCGTTATTTGCATGTATCACATGAACGAAAATCAACACACGAAATAAGCTGTGACCCATGAATTATGAGTGTTTTTGGTTTTTGTTTAATAAAATATTGAATTTGAATACTTTTGTAAATTTTTTTACATGTTTTGTATTTAAAACTAAATTATCAATATAATTGCATCATTCGTTCATTTAGTTCAGAGCAAAAAATATTAATTTCATATCATTATTATCAAAATTGTTGCTTACACGAAATAAGCTTTGAGCCACTGTATATATGATTATTTTCGTTATTCTATTGGGCTTAAAATATAACTATATCAATAAATTGCGAGAGTATAAAATGTTCGGTTGCACCCGAATTTAACCTTTCCCTACTTGTTTTCATTGATTTTAACTTAAAATAAACTAGAGGTACTCATTTAACATCGGAAACGTATGGCAACATCGCAAAATTACAATACCGTTAAACAGCTGTTAATTTTTACATGCATTTTATTTTACGACAATCTTGCAAATATGCGAGACCTTTTTCAATGGCATTCATGGCATGCTTATAATTAATTTACAATCAGCTGATATTACCGCAAAATTGCCAAAGAGCGCTCATTTAACTTATGTTGCCATATTGCAAATTTACTATTTTTATATAATTGCAACTTTAAATGAGTACCACTACTATATTTTTTAAATCAATGTAAACAATGAATGCTGGACGAAACGAAGGAGTAAACAAAATTATTGCGTTAATTTAAGTATTTCTCCATCAAAGAAAGTAGTATAAAACTATTGCACATGTCTCAGAGGACATGTTAGAGCAGGTTTGCATCCAGAGTGCTTACCGTTTGTTTAAACTCCAATTCTTGCAACAAAGAAATATCTACATAGTCTACTCAGTTCTTGCGACATCCAAATAATTTCACCTCGATACTTGCGACAAGAACTTATTGCTTTTGGTAACGGTTCCTTAGTTTGAATAAATTTCGAACGTCCCGTTTTATTTCGATGAAGAATTGTTGTGCCTCTTACGCTCGTCCATTTCTGGGAGATTTAAATCAGTTTTAACTGACGTTCTGTGTAGTGCGTTTCATAATGGGGAACCATTAACATTGACAAATTGACATTTTAAAGAAAAGGAGTGTAGCCTCTTTGGAAAGTGTTTGCCAGATATAACTATTGTGCGCTAAAAGAATACTCGACTCCGTGGCTTAAAATCAGTAAAGAAACAATAATCTGGTAACATGGCGTAAAACTAATGGCTAGAGGGAAATCATTGAATCTGCACTCAATTTTACGGATTTGCCTGTTGTTTACAAAGGAATTTTTCCATGGCGAAAATATTCCCGAAAAAGCTATTTTGGTTATTGATAATGCTCCCTGCCATCCAAAAAGAAGGTGCGTTAAAGAGTACTGATGGCTGAATTATTGGTACTGTGCCTTCCTCCGAACTGTACTGCTATTATACAGCCCATGGACCAGAATGTTATAAGGGTTACAAAAATTATCTACAAAACAAGCATTTTAGGCCATATCGTTCGACGAAAATAAACAGACGATGCTCTACGAATCATCAGCTCGAAAAACGGTATATGTTTTTTAGCCTAGCTAATGCATCAAATGCCCTTTAACGTACCTTCAATTCGGTCCTCATTTACACGTAACAACCTAATGGGATAATGAAGATGACAGTCATCTTTCAGAGTTTCGTTTATAGCTGAAGACACATTAAACATTCACACCATCTCAAGTTTTAAGAAGTATAACCATTGCAACAAATATTTCATTCTGAAATTGAGCAATGAATTAATTAACCCACTTTGCAGTCTTTCGTACAAAAAGGAGTTCACTGTGCCGATGATGATAGCCCTACTGATGGTGGAAAAACAAACGATGTGATCTTCAATACGAGAAAAGTTAGGTCGGCGGTGAATATAAGAGCATTAAATATTTGACTAGAATGGACGGAGCAAAACAACTCCCTTTTGCTAGTTTATGGGTTCAAAAGCTTTTGAGCAGTAACTCGGCTAACTATTGACAGTCAATTATATTTGCTATGGAAGCTCAGCTTTAGTATTAGCAGTCAATTGATGTCATTCATTCCCACGAGATGTATCCTTAATTTGTTTGGATGGTAAAAAATACAATAAAAGACATTCATATAGTTTATACAATTCACAGATGCAATTCTATTTGAGTGTGCTTAGCACTTATAAATGTAAACAATGCACAAACACATCTACTTCTATATATACATATATATGTATGTATGTATGTATAGGCATAATCAAGTGGAAGTAATAAATTCATAAAAGAACATATCCTTATGCAATTTCGGACCAGCGGATAACAACCGCAGCGGCTGCATAACAGGATAAAAATGATAATAATGCAGTAACACACATATGTACATACAGTGCGTTTCCACAATTTAATAGTCGGTCGATGCAGGAAATGTAGCTTCAGTAGTCTCAAAAGCATAATCCGTATATTGTTTTCCGCCCTCTTCTGCTTGGCCGATTGAATTTTCATACTTTCATATGTACAATATGTACAAACATAAGTGCAAATGTTATAAATGCATATACTATGGACACACTACCAAAAGAGCACCGCCGGCAACAAAGTGAACAGTCGACAACAATAAGGGTATTAACAAATGAACCTGTCAATCTTAAATTAAATTCTCTTTTGCGACTGTTTACTTATGTATTTAATGAAGATACAGAACTATAGCGCCATCTGCCTAATTCATAAACCGCGATACACAAGAAATAAGTAAGGGTTTCACGTTTATTTATCCGTAAGCGCAATTCAAATAAATAGACTCATACAGAACTAAAAATATGTACGTAATATATGTATTAATTAACCGATATATGCGGTATAAGGCCCCCGTATGCTTGTTCTGGCCCGATTATAACAATTTCTGGTACAGAGACACACTATTAGAAAAAAAATATTTCCTCTGAATTACTTTAAAATATTTGAGAGCTTTATCGATATTTTCAGTTTTTCATGTTCGACATCTGGGCCCTTGAAATTTATTGTCCGATTTCGATAAATTTAAGCAGGCGATGTCACACTAGAAATACAGTATTTGTGTAATGTTTTGCCCAGAGCTAACGATTTAACTACTTCCTAATCATTAGTACCGGTCCCACCCGATTACTCGAAATGTTATTTGACTATTTATTTTCTTTATTTACTAAATCATTTTTTTATTAATTCTCTTACCTACAATTTGTTTTTAAGTTGTTTTAAATCTTTATTAATATTACTTCTTTATTATTGGTTATTTAATTTTTATTCATTATTTGATATACATATGTGTTTCAAATAAAAAAGATTATTAGTTTTTGGTATAATAATATTAGCTAGTGGATTATACAAATTAAGTTTGAGTACTTATAATTAAATGTACATATTATGCAATAATATGTTTTCAATTATATTAAAAGTATATCCTGATCTTTAGTGGATAACCCATGACTCATTTTTGATGTTGGCAACAAAGCCAGATCATGGGCTACTGAACAGCTGACAGTCAAAATGACGAGCTACAGTGCCCTGGAGACGATCAAATAATTGCGTCAAACACTTTAAGTGTGTTGGTGTCGTCGGCTCTCGTCAGCTACACGTACGCTACACCGACCTGTTGTCGGCTCTGTTTGATGAAAATCAAAAATTTTTGATATTTCTATTTGACGGACGATAATTTGATCGTCTCCACTCATGTTTGACAAGCATGAGCTCATTTGCAGGGAAGATTTCAAGCTGAGAGGGCATATATATGTGAAGTAAAGCGAAGCGGAAAAAATAAAATAAAATAAAAAATAAAATAAAATAAAAAAATAAAATAAAATAAAATAAAAAAATAAAATAAAATAAAATAAAAAAAAAAAATAAAATAAATAAAATAAAATAAAAAATAAATAAAATAAAAAATAAAATAAAATAAAAAAATAAAATAAAATAATATAAAATAAAATAAATAAATAAAATAAAATAAATTAAATAAAAATAAAATAAATAAATTAAATAAAATAAAATAATATAAAACAATATAAAATAAAATAAAATAAAATAAACAAAAAAATAAAATAAAATAAAATAAATAAATTAAATTAAATTAAATTAAATTAAATTAATTTAAATAAAAATAAATAAATAAAATAAAATAAAATAAAATAAAATAAAATAAATAAAATAAATAAATAAAATAAAATAAAATAAAATAAAATAAAATAAAATAAAATAAAATAATAAAATAAATTAAAATAATAAAATAAAATAAAGTAAAATCAAATATAATAAAATAAACTAAATAATACAAAAATTGAGAATTTTTTTTTCATAAGAATTGCAGCACATGCCAATAATAGATCATCATCATCCGACGATGACATGATGACCGTTCGTTACGAGCTCAAAACTAAACTGATGTTTGACGTGTTAATTTGAACGTTTGCGGGCAACACATGATTGAACATCACTAACACATATGTGTTGTTTGACGCAATTATTTGATCGTCTCCAAGGCACTTACCACTAAGAATCCCGCAGAAATAAATGATGTAATAGTTCGGTTTTTGTACGATAAGTTTTCTTGTGATTTTTGAATTACTATTAACTTTTAATTAAATGGAGTTAATATCTGTATATTATTCTTTAGCAGCGTTAAATGTCATTTACGTAAATACATATCTGGGTAGAAATTTTCTCTTAAACTTTTAGAGAATATATTAAGGTGTTTATTTGTTTATAAAATATAAATAAATATATGTTACTAAAATATTTGCAGAAAACTAAGCTACATTTTTGTTTATGTTGACTTATAATACGTACAATTTTCAATTATTATAATATTCTATTATTTTTATGTGTATATGTTTATTGTTTATCTTAAAATATATATTTATAAATGTATGTGTTGGCGTAATATTGGTTAAGAAGTCTCTATTAAGCGTAAATTGCAAACCAATAAATACCAAAGAAATCGAATAACAATCTCCTAACTTATGTTTTCCCTCAGTGGCACCACTGCCAAATGTTATAAAAAATGCGAACTTCACAGCTCTCTCTCGAATGAAAGAGTTTCGTATCATGTTATCTTTGATGACAACATCCGATGAGAGGACTCTTGGGGTTTTCAAAAGAAAGGTTCTGTGCAAGATTTATGGTCCTCTTAACATTGGCAACGGTGAATACCGCAGACGATGGAACGATGAGCTGTACGATTTATACGACGACATTGACATAGTTCAGCGAATAAAAAGACAGCGGCTACGTTGGCTAGGTCATGTTGTACGAATGAATGAAAACACTCCAGCTCTGAAAGTGGTCGATGCAGTACCCGCTGGATGAAGCCACGGAAGAGGACGACCTCCACTGCGATGGAAAGACCAAGTGGAAAGTGGCTTGGCGTCGCTTGGTATTTCCAGTTGGCGCCAAAAAGCAAAAAGGCGGAATGAGTGGTGCGCTCTGGTGGATTCGGCTATAATAGCTTAAAGCGTTTCGTACGCCAAATATATATATGTATATATATAAATTATATAAATATATATTTTATAATTATTTATGTATATTTCCGGAACAAAAATTACGCATTTTCTTTTTATTCGGATAAATGTGAAATTATGCGTCAAAGTTTTGAAAAACAAATTGTGCGACAAAAGATATATGAGAGAGAGCGAGCGCAACCGAGCAAGAACAATCAAGAATACTCTTTTTAGGGGTGGGCTTTCCCAATTCATTTTTCTAGTAATTCCTCGTTGCATTACAAATCATTAGCGAATCATTAGTAATGCATGAAATCGCTAGTAGGTTCAGCGTTCTGCTAATTGCTTGACACCAGCCGAACTACAGGGGTATTACAGTTTTGTTCACATAAAGGTTGTTTGTATCAGCCAAAAAAAAAAGAGTTAAATATAGTGTTATATATATAAATGATCAGGATGACGAGTGGATTCGAATTCCTGATGTCTGTACGTCAGTCTGTCTGCCCATGCAAGCAATAACTTGAGTAAAAATTGAGATATCTTAATGAAACTTGGTACACATATTCTTTGGTATTTCATATGGGCGTAATCAGCCCATTGCTACGCCTACAAAATGGCGAAACCTGAAAACTTATAAAGAGCTATAACTAAGCCATAAATATATTTATAAAATTAAAATTTTGTTCAGAAGATCACACTAGGGAGGGCAAATTTTGGTGCAATTGGTGTCTGCCCCACTTAAGTACTTAAGCTATAGGAACCAAACTTACTATTCACATTTCCTTTTAACCCTCTCATGCCCGAATTGGTGGGGCTAAAAAATATTTGAGTACAAATATGTTTTAATCGCGACCTGAATATGAACTGACCAAAATTTCATAGTCCTAGGTGTCCTGGTTTGGGAGTTACAGGATGTTGCCTATAGGCAAAATTGGGCAACAGTGTATAATATATATATATATTTTTTTTTCAATATTTGTTTATTTATTGAATCTGCTCTTTGGAGCCTAACAATAAGTTATAAAATCTTAATTCTAATTAAAACTAGACAAGCTCAACCAAGTGATTGAGTTGTTTTGGTGAAACGTTGCTCATCAGTGTGCTGGCATATCTCTTCTTTTTAGACGCGATTGATTGCAAGAATGTGCTAAAGCGTTAGCCAATGGGTTTGGATGATCTCGGCGTTTGGATAAATATTTGTGTCTGCTGTTCTCTACTTCTTTCTTTACCATGAGAATACCAAGATCTTTATGGATATTTTCATTACGCATGTACCATGGTGAGCACGTGATTGTTCTAAGCATTTTTGATTGAAACCTCTGAATTATATCGATATTGGTTGCACAGGTCGTACCCACAGTTGAATGCCATACATCCAAATCGGCTTTATGACCGCATTGTATAAAAGCACTTTGTTGTCTAAGCTAAGTTTAGAGTTTCTATTTAAAAGCCAATTTAAATTTGCAGCTCTTATCTTCATGCACGTTATTTTACTAGATATATGTTTGCTCCACGTAAGCCTTCTATCTAGGTGAATACCAAGATAGGTAACTTCATTCGCTTGAGGCACTAGAATATTGTTCATTTTTACTGCCGGGCACATTTTTGCTCTTAGGGAAAATGTAACATGCTTGCACTTTTGTTTATTTACTTTTATACGCCAGTTTGCTAGCCATTCTTCGACAAAAATCAAATGATCTTCTAATACTCTTGATGCTATAATTGGGCATTTGTTTCGGCTTACTAAAGCTGTGTCATCCGCAAAAGTTGATGTCAAAACTTTACTAGCTGTTGGAATGTCTGCTGTATATATTATGTATAGAGTTGGCCCTAAGACACTGCCCTGCGGTACACCAGCTCTTATTGGTTATAATATATATATTTTTTTTTAATTGACGTCTTTTATTGAAAATTGTGTATGATAGGACACAAACACATTACAAATTATGTATGGTATGATACGAAGCAATTTTTTTGTGGATTGCAGCACAAATAAACGTTGCATTTGCTACATTTAGATCTGGGAAATTTCACATAAGAAATGGCAGTTGGAAGCTGCACTTAGATATTTTTACAAAATGGAAAATGGGCGTGGCATCGCCCACTTATGGGTCAAAAACCATATCTCAGGAACTACTCCACCGATTTCAATGAAACTTTGTAATAGTTTCTTTACATCCCAATGATATGTTGTGAAAATAGGCCAAATCGCTTCACAACCAGGCCTACTTCCTATATACCAGAATTTTAAGACCATCTGAATCGTTTACTTTACAATATATAAAGTAAGCACTAGTAAAGATATCGATGCAGAACTTTGCACAAATACTACGTTTATAGTGTGGCAGCCCCATTCTAAAAATCACCGAAATCGGACCATAGGTTGTCAAGGCCCCATATATCGAACATGAGGACCTCGGTACTTCTAACCTAATATTAGGGTTTCCAACTTTCAATGGACTTTATATCATATATATGACGAATATGTGGGTCAAATTGTGTATTATATAATATGAATAAAGTTAAATAAATAAATTGCGAGAGTATAAAATGTTCGGTTACACCCGAACTTAGCCCTTCCTTACTTATTTTTTTTTTATTTTCGTTTACGGAGATCGATCACTGCATGAACACGCGCGAAAATTATAACGTACATGAGAACTAAAATGATCTAAAACCCATACACCGACATTTTTGCAAAAGATCTCACACTAAAAAAATTCAAATTGCGGTACTTATGCGCTCATAAAGACAATGTTGCCTATAGGCAACATCGGGCATGAGAGGGTTAATACTCCGTTACACACATCCCATACGAAGGTTATGTTGAAAATTTAGTGCGTTAACTTACTAAAGGAAAACATAAGAAACGATAAATTATTCGGTTCACAACTGATATATATAATAGAATTTTGATTCCAACTGATTCTTTCACTTTGTAATGTATAAAATTCTGATTTCAGCTTGTGGATAACTTGTCAATTTCAACTTGTCAAATGAAGAACTCAGTGCTTAAGGTTAATCATTAAATCTCTCAGATATTTTAGTGTTATTCAGTGAGAATCCAAAAATGGTTAAATCGGGCCATAACTTCCCCTAGCTACATATGTTTGTATGTATGTGATTGGCGTTGCAACCGTTTAGCCGGTTATAGCCGAATCGATAGCGCGCCACTTCTCTCTATCCTTCGTAGTTTGGCGCCAGTTGGAGATCCCAAGTGTAACCAGGTCGCTCTCCACTTGGTCCCTCCAACGGAGTGGAGGCCTTCCCCTTCCTCGGCTTCCTCCGGCGGGTTCTGCATCGAACACTTTCAGAGCTGAAGTGTTTTCGTCCATTCGGACAACATGACCTAGCCAGCGTAGCCGCTGTCTTTTTATTCGCTGAACTATGTCAATGTCGTCGTATAGCTCATACAGCTCATCGTTTCACCGTCTGCGGTATTCGCCGTTGCCTATGTCCTGGGGACCATAAATCTTGCGCCTAAATGACTGTTTGTTTGATGGCAGGAGATATTTCGTCTTGTCCTCATTCACCTCCAGACCCATTCGCTTCGCTTCCCTTTTCAGGGGGGAAAAGCAGAATTAACAGCGCGGTTGTTGCTTCCGATGATATCAATATCATCGGCGTACGCCAGTAGCTGTACACTCTTATAGAAGATTGTACCTTCTCTATTTAGCTCTGCTGCTCGTATTATTTTTGCCAACATCAAATTAAAGAAGTCACACAATAGTGAGTCACCTTGTCTGAAACCTCGTTTGGTATCGAACGCAGAGGTCTTCCTCATTCATTACGTAGCTTTTGGTGTTGCTCAACGTCAACTTGCGCAGTCGTATTAGTTTTGCGGCGATACCAAATTCAGACATCGCGGCATAAAGGCAAACCTAATTATAGGTTTTTCAAAAATACGATGGGCTTTATACAGCATATATTGGAAAATGTGAGGTATCTTAGCAAAAATAAGGACATCGGCTCGTGAAAAATGGTTCCCAATTCAGGGTTCAGTTGACGGTTCAAAGTATTTGTTGTTTGAAAATATTCGCCCTTGAACCGCTCACAAGTTCTCCTTCTTATATAGGACATGCAGTTGCTACAAAAGAGGTTTAATTTTGACTCATCTGAGTTAAGATAACATTTCGGTCATCGTAAACGGTTTTGACGCATTACATACTGACCTACATATACATACGATATCAGTATTTGGTATGCTAAAAGTGCAATAACAGCTCTAAACTTTATCAATAAAATAAATACATAATAGTATCTTAAACATTTGCAAATAAGTAAGGTAGATACTAATGACAACAACTAACCCAGTAGTCCATATCAACGTCAATGAAAAGTGGAGAAATGTATGAACCGATTTCATCAATTTCCAGGATCGAAGCGGATGCGGGGTTACTATACTAAATGTGTGGTGAGATTAAAGTCTGGGCCGATTTCTTTTATTTTTAAAGTAAAACTGTAAACAGAGTTGAAAACCGGACGTTTTAAAACCGGTTCTGATTTCATTTATTTTTTGTTGACAATAAAATATACTAGGATTGGAGGATACACAAAGCTCCCAAAATATTTAAATCACAGAAGCATCTCCACATCTTGACTCTTTGTCCCGTTTTTCTGGGTATTGAATCAAATAATTTTTCCCGAGTTTGAATTAGAAAAAAAGAAGCTTCCAAAATCAAAATATCCGCCAATTTTAAAAGCCTTTAAAAACCCCACTTGCCCCTCCCCACCGGGGTCTTTTTTTACTATATTCGTTTCGTAGCTTAATTGCTGATTGAGTTACATACATATATCTCTTTACGTTTTGTCAATTAATTCCATATATATATTGGAATGATCTTTTATATGCAAATATCCACTTCATAATCCCAATGAACCTTCAATTTTTTGTGTGGAAAAAAATAAAATTGTTATAATAAAACTGTAACTAGCAGGAAGATCGTAATGTGGTGATGACAGCTATTATTTTTTATTTATATATTTATACAAATTTATAAAAAAAATTCTTCTAGGAAGACTTTTACCACAATTCGATGCTGGCAATAAAGAACTGGCTAGTATGTTATTACATGTCGTTATTTGCAACTAATTCACGAACTACTTTTAAGTTAAATTAATAGTGATTCTGCAGTTCGTGTTTAAAACAAATTTCTAAGGTTCATATGCACACAGACATATTTATCTACAAATGCATTTTTAATCACATAAAAGATTTAAGATTGAAAGAAATATTGATAAGCAGTAAATTTTAAAATTAATCGGCCATAACATCGTGTTTAAAAATTTGCATTTTCAATGGTGGCCCTATGTTTCTGTATGGCACATGGCAAACTAACTCGCATACATCTTCCTGAACTTGTGCAAAACAAGTATACAGACACGGATTCATAATTTTATTCACGAGAGGCAAGGAGAGTTGAGTGCTTTGGCTTCTTCAATAAATAAAATGTTAGAATCTACAAGCAAATTGGATAAAGACCTCTTAACCACACGTAATCACAGTGTAATCTCGAAAATTTGCATCCGCGTCAAATTCATTGGGTTACAGATATTCAACAGATTTATTATTCTTATCACGTCTGCTTGAAGGAGGAAGAGGGGTTGCATGTTGCGGACGCTACTAAATTGGAGTTCACCTACAAGAGAATAAGACGGCCGTACTAAAGGCCGTCCAATGAAAAGGAAACCCCAGAGAATTATATGTGTTGTTGGTTGCGATAGTCTTAAGGTACACCAATTCTACATAAATATATGTATAAATATTATGAACAACGAGAATCAGGTGTTAAGTTGGTTACACTGAAATAAATACCATCAAATGCATGAATTGATGTACTTTTTAATTGTAAATAGGTTTTTTCGCAAACAAATTAGTAAATTTAGTGAATTCGTTTGACATTTGGCAAGATCAATCTGCTTTCAATAGATTGTTCTATTAATTTCTTAAATAAAATGTTTCAAACGCTATATATAAGTATCTTCTTATACACACATACACCCAAACATTTGCTCGTGTGTATCTATGTTAGTGCATATGGAGCCTTTACGTGGCATGTTGAATTCATTTGTTACGCCGCTTTTGTTGCTCTGCAATGCATTTGCCGTTGATTCAAAGATGAACTCGTAAATGATGGTAACAAACACTCCAACGCTATGATAATGCCTTACCTTCGATTACGTCGCTACATTAAGCCAAGTGTAGATTCTCGGCCGTGATTATGGCTTCTGACGTGGCTACAATTTAGAACAGTACAGTACAGTGGACACTGCGTAAAATATTACTACCATTATAAGCGGTCTTATTCTATCGATATAACAAAGTCGCGAGATCAAACACGATTGCCCTAAAGCGATCGGCAACCGGGAACGACCAAAATGCAACTGCAGTGAACACTTTAAAGGATGTTACCGGACGCACATGTTGGTGAACGAAGCCGGAGGAAGCTTCATAATATCACTCATAATTTTTAAAGTCGATTGCTACAATGCCGCCTATATTCACTGAAAAATGTTAAGAATTTGTATGCGAGCTTTTGGTAATGTTTGCTGCAGATGATGCTAGTGATTGCAGGATTTCTTATAATGGTAAATATTGTAGCACAAACTAAATTCATACATTCATAAGAGATTATATATGTTGAAGTCGGTCAAAAATCGAAAATTTGTTTATTATTTTATCGTAAGGTATACCTTCTTAAGAATGCCATCTCAAATTTTTATAGATAATTAAGCAGAAGAAGCGAAGTTATAGTTTTTCATTTTGCTTCTCCATTACAGTGTACTTGAAACTTTAAACGCGATTATTTCGAAATCATCTTTTCCCAAAACTTCGTTGCGGTGATTTGGATTGCCGAAAGAGTTTTCAACCGATTTAATTTTTCAAATTGTTCGTAATTTTTTCGTTTAAATTTTCATATCAATGTTATGCATTTTTCAATACATTTCATTAGATGAAAAAAGCAGTTTTCTTGAGAAAATTGTCCCCGTTTGCAGAAAATGTTTTCTCCTTTCAATGAATCATTCAAGTACACCACAATAATATAATTCGTACAGCTCATCGTTCCATCGTCTGCGGTATTCGCCGTTGCCAATGTTCTGAGGACCATAAATCTTGCGCAAAATTTTCCTCTTGAAAACTCAAAGTGTCGTCTCATCGGTTGTTGACATCGTCCACGCTTCTGCACTATAAAGCAAGACGGGAATGATAAGCGACTTGTAGAGTTAGATTTTGATTCGTCGAGAGAGAACTTTACTTTCCAATTTCAATTGTCGAAAAAAAATCGACGTATACCAAGTATTGAATTAAAATATGGGGACATACCTCTACAGAAATTCAAAATTTTCACAATTTTCCCGCACCTCAACATATAGCGATATTATGTTAATATAATCGCCTATAGTTGAGTTCGATCTCAGTTTCGATCAACATAAATAATTTTTTCCAAAATGCGACTCTCCTCTGTATATAACAACAGGCCGAAGTGTATATTGTTACTAATGAAAGATTCTCTCATAAAATCCGTAAATCGGTTATAAATTTGTATGTTTGTTATAATATATTCTCAATGTGCACACGACAAATGAAAGGATAAGCTCGGATAAGCATGTAACAGAAATGTAAGCATATTCGAAGAGTGTATATATGTAGTTCGGTTTTCCCCAATAGATTTTAATTGCATTTCGCAGTGCTGTCGCTATAAAATTAGTACGCTCTGTTTAAGCCTATCTTAATTAAATAAGGCGTATAGATACACTAGTTGATTTTGTGTCGATATATATATATATATATATATATATATATATATTCACAAAATGCATGCTTTAAAGAAAATTACAATTTTCCAAATGTTATTCAACATATAAACAAGTAACGAGGGGCTAAGTTCGTGTGCCGCCGAAGATTTTATACTCTCGCAATTTATTTATTTATTTTTATTAATATAACAAACAATTTGACTCACATATTCGGCATATAAATGGTATAAAGTCCATTGAAAGTTTGAGAAAGTTTAAGTATATGGGAGCTAGGGGAAGTTATGACCCGATTTCACTAATTTTTGGCACGGAGACATATTATTAGAAGAAACATATTCTCTCTGAATTCGTTTAAAATATCTGAGAGACTTACCTATATTTTCGGTAAAAAATTTGTTAGAAACACTAAGGTACTTATATAAGATATATAGGGTCTTGAAAACTTATTGATCGATTTCGACGATTTTTAGAAGGGCGATGCCACTCTTTAAATGCAATGGGCGGAATATGTGAGGCAAATTGTTAAAATTGTGTATACCATTTTGAGTGCAGCATTTCTGTGCCATCTTTATAATGAAATTTAAGGTTTCTGGTGGTTTTCCTTACTCAATTAAAGCATAGGAGGATGGGATCATGTGCAAAAGTTCACGTAAGTGAGGAAAGTTTTTGATCGTCATTCACTTGGGAGTGGTCAGAAACGATTCTTCTCCACATGATTCAAGCAGCTCACGACTTCCGGTTTTAGACCAAGTATCCTCTGGGTAGCTAACAAACATCCGTTTGAAGGCGAGCTAAAGTGAGAAGGCGAATCCGCTTCTGCGGTTGTGCGTAGGGCTTGGGACCCAACCCATAAAAACGGAGTACCAATGAAAAATCGAAAAAGAAAGCCTCGGATGAGACACCCCCCTTTTGATGACGACCCCTGCAAACGTTTTAAGGATAATGATATAAGGGCATGCAGCTGGAATGTCCGGACCCTTAATTGGGAAGGTGCCACTGCCCAGCTTGTTGATGTCCTCATACGACTAAAGGCTGACATAACCGCCATCCAAGAAATGCAATGGACGGGATAAGGACGGAAGAAGGTGGGTCCTTGTGATATCTATTACAGCGGCCATATAAAGGAGCGCAAATTTGGTGTTGGATTTGTGGTGGGAGAGAGACTCCGACGCCGAGTCCTAGCATTCACCCCGGTGGATGAACGTCTAGCCACAATCCGCATAAAAGCGAGGTTCTTCAACATATCGCTTATTTGCGCCCACGCCCCAACGGAAGAGAAGGACGATGTGACCAAAGATTCTTTCTATGAGCGCCTGGAACGCACCTATGAGCGCTGCCCCTGCACCGATGTCAAAATCGTGCTTGGCGATAAGGTGTAAGAAAGAAGGTGCCTTTGGCACAACAGTCGGAAAATTCAGCCTCCATGACGAAACATCGCCAAACGGCCTTCGCTGGGGCCCGAAATGTGGTCGTCTGTGGTACCAGATTCCAGCATAAGAAAATACATCAAGCTACTTGGCTGTCTCCTGATCGAAACACGCGTAACCAAATCGATCACGTTGTGATAGACGGAAGACATGTATCCAGTGTTTAAGACGTGCGTACGCTCCGAGGACCAAATATAGACTCGGACCATTATCTGATTGCAGCGAAAATACGCACCCCCCTCTGTGCAGCAAAGAACGTCCGTCAACAAACACAAGGAAGTTTCGACGCCGAGAAGCTGCAAACACAACAGACAGCCACGAAATACTCTACTCGACTTGCACTCCTGCTCTCTGAGAGCACTCATCAGCATCTCGGTATAAGGGAACTGTGGAACGGCATCTCAAACTCACTGCGTACTGCTGCAGCCGAAACAATTGGATTTTGGCAACGACAAAAAACAAGCTGTTACGATGAGGAATGCCGTCTCGCTTCGGAGAGAAAACATACTGCCTACCTCGCAACGTTGCAAACGACCACAACACGTGCGGGATGGGATAGATACCGAGAGCTGAAGAGGGAAGCGAGACGCATCTGCAGACAAAAAAAGAAAGAGGCCGAAATGCGTGAGTACGAAGAGCTTGAGAAGCTGGCAGACAGAGGGAATGCTCGAAAATTTTATGAAGCGACTTAACGAAGGTTTCAAGACCGGAGCATCCTCATGTAGAGACCAAGGTGGTATTCTGGTAACTGACAGAAAGTACCAGGCGTTGGCGAACCCGATTCCCCAATCGATGAAGATGGAATAGATGTTCCATTACCCGACCATGAAGAAATTCGAATAGCAATTACCCGCTTGAAGAACAACAAAGCAGCGGGGGCCGATAGATTACCGGCAGAACTATTCAAATACGGCGGCGAAGAACTGATAAGGTGCATGCATCAGCTTCTTTGCAGAATATGGTCGGAAGAAAGCATGCCTGACGATTGGAATCTCAGTGTGCTCTGCCCAATCCATAAAAAGGGAGATTCCACAAACTGTGCCAATTACCGTGGGATAAGCCTCCTAAATATCGTCTATAAGGTTCTATCGAGCGTACTGTGTGAAAGACTATATAATATACTATAATATTACGGTTTTCAAACTTTCAATGGACTTTATACCATATATATGCCGGATATGTGAGGATTTGCCTGTTATATTAATAAATTTAAATAAATAAATTGCGAAAGTATAAAATGTTCGGTGACACCCGAAATTAGCTCCATACTTTTACAGTAATTAATAATATTTACTTACATTATTATAAATTACTAAAATAAAAAAAAAATATTTTTGTATATTCTTTAAATCTACAAATTACAATGCCTCTAACTTTTAATGAAATATGACTTGGGTAAAAGTTTTCTTGAAGGCTTCTAAAAAATTCAGGCATCGAAAATGTACTTTCACATAATAAATGCAGTAGTAAATTATGAAAAATTGTAACTTTAAGATACGATTTGATTTTAATGCCCATTTATTTCAAACCATTTTAGGACATAGTTGAATGCTTTAGATACAATTTTTAATTCTAAATATGGAATATAGATTATATAAAGATAACTTCGACGGATTTATCTTTATGAACGACCTCGTCTTCTCTATGCGAGCATTATTGCGCGAAAGGGAGTGCAAAGACAGAGCGTAGTGTATTATACAGGCGCATGGCATCCACTCGTCCTCGAACTAAATTAAAGCGTGGCATTATGCAAACTCTTACTTATTGCACATGACAAAATAGCAAAACAAAAAAATGGTGAGGTTCGGTCGTGTCTTTTGCCGTCTGCTGAGGCGGTTGCTGACTGGCTGCTGTGGAAGCATTATAAACTTGATGACCGAATACATAAGTGCGCATGTATATGAATGCAATGGTATGTACGTGCATAGCCCATGCATAAACAAGAGCGCGCTTTGCGGTGCCACCCCAACTTGGCGTTTACTCCTGCACAATCGTAATGCGAATGGCTGTTAGCTGTACATAATGATGTGCAGCCATAGAATGCAACAACAGCATGTGCGGTCAATGTGGAACAAAGATCGAAACAAGGAGGGACTGAAAAGAGAGTAGACCGTGTGCGCCAAATCCTATAATTAAACAATTATTGCAACTCCCACTTTTTGCTTGTGGCATTCGATGGGACAGTCCTTACGCTATGTGCGCTACTCCTCCTTTTCGGGATCAGAGAAACGCGATCACAAGAGCTATGTTTGCCACAACAACAACACAACAAGAGCTAAGGAACGATTAACCGTTTCCACCACATTGACGTGTACATCAGAATTTAGCAAATGCGGCGGCTCAGGCATGAGGTAACAGCTTATGCACCACCTCCGTCTTCTTCACTGGTTGGCATGTTTGACAAACCGACTTTGCCCGACACCACGTCTGTAGCTCAACTTCAAATTGCACATTAGCGCAATATGTTGGGACCTCCCCACCTGTTGCCCTTTTTTTGGTGCATGTAGCTCGACGCTGGCATTCCTACTTGTCTCCGAATTTGTTAGCGACGCTATAAACAAATGAGTGTGCGTGCACAATCTATTCGTATAAGTATCTGCATAGCTTTGTATGTATGTGTGCATAATTTAAGGTTAAAATACCTCAAAGTTGTAAAACTGCTGTTAATATCTATGCCAACATTCACAAGACTGGTCTTCTTAAGGTTATGTGGCATACAGCCACATTGCAGCCCCCGCAAACACAAGTGAGCGCTTAGCGGTTATAAAGTACTATTAAAATCACCGACCCATTCGCAGGCAAAAAAACAAAAAACTCTTTCAGCCTTCCATATCCACCTTTGGTCGTAATTATATAGATCCCCTATTACGGTTGCCTTAATGCAAATAGCAATTATGCGTCGCGTTCGAGGAATTCCCGTAGACACGTCATTTGTGAGGCAATGCACACGCTTTGCGCACCGTCAGGTCGATTTGCAGCATCACCATCCATCTACCATATCCATTCATGCAGCCAAGCATCGCGTGCCGACGGCAGGTCTGAGCGCAATAACCTGTGGAAAGTGTGCACTTATATCTAACATTAGTGGATTGCGTTGCAACGGCTTCGGCATCGGTATGAGCATCAGCGCCAACATAAACTTAAGCGTGTACTACAATAACAATAAAAGCACAAACAAACGGTAACCCAAAGCGTATTCGATCGTCTGAACATATTAATGAACTGCAACAATTCAGCCTACAAATACAATCCTCTAACTACATACATATATATATGTGATTTTAGTCGCATAAGAACATTTCGATATACTTACAAACATATATGATTATATGATAATGTATTTACGTACTTGTACCATTCGGTTATCTTTGTCGACCAGCGTTCAATGTAAATTATAAAAAGACAACAAGTAAGGAAAGGCTAAGTTCAGGTGCAACCGAACATTTCACACTCTCGCAATTTATTGATGTAATTTTATTCAGATAACACACAATGTGACCCATATATTCGGCATAAAGTCCAATAGAATAACGAAAATCATCATATATGGTATATGAGGGCCGAGGGCAATTTTTCCAGAAGTGAATGATATATAGTATTTGTGTAAAGTTTTATTATACTATCTTCATTGGTTCCTTATGTATACATTATAATGTGAAGGAATCATAAGGAATTCAAAATTGAGTTATATGTGAAGTAGTAGTGGCGATTTCGCCCATAGTGTCAAGAAAATTGTAATATTTTCCGGATTTCATTGAAATCGGTCGAGTAGTTCCTGAGTTATGGTTTTGACCTATAAGTGGGCGATGCCACGCCCATTTTCCATTTTTTAAAAAAATCTGAGTGCAGTTTCCTTCTGCCATTTCTTCCGCAAAATGTAGTGTTTCTGGCGTTTTCCGTTAGTGAGTTAACCCACTTTTAGTCATTTTTATACTCTCGCAACCTGTTGCACAGAGTATCATAGTTTTGTTCACATAACGGTTGTTTGTGTCACCAAGAAATATAAGAGTTAGATATGGGGTTATATATACATAAATGATCAGGATGACGAGTGGATTTGAAATCCGGATGTCTGTCCGTCCGTCTGTCCGTCTGTCCGTGCAAGCGATAACTTGAGTAAAAATTAAGATATCTTAATGAAACTTGGAACACATGTTCCTTGGCACCCTGAGGAGGTTGCTTTCGAAAATGGGCAAAATCGGTCCACTGCCACGCCCACAAAATGGTGGAAACCGAAAATCTATACAGTGTCATAACTAAGCCATAAATAAAGTTATGAAAATGAAATTTGGAAAATAGGATCCCATTAGGGAGGGGCACATTTGGATGTAATTTTTTTGGAAAAGTGGGCGTGACCCCGCCCCCAAATAGGTTTTTTGTATATAACTCGCAAACCAATAAAGCAATATAAACCAAACTTTCTGCAGTCGTTTCTTTTAGCCATTTCCTTATACAGTCCAAAAATGAAAGAAATCTGATAATAACCACGTCCACCTCCCATACAAAGGTTAGGTTGAAAATTACTAAAAGTGGGTTAACTCACTAACGAAAAACGTCAAAAACACCAAATCTGCCGTAAGAAATGGCAGAAGGAAGCTGCACTACGATTTTTTTACAAAATGGAAAATGGGCGTGGCGTCGCCCACTTATGGGTCAAAAACCATATCTCAAGAACTATTCGACCGATTTCAATGAATTTCGGTATATAACACTTTCTTGACACCCTGATGAATATGGGCGAAATCGGTTCACAACTACGTCTGCTTCCCATATAACTGAATTTTGAATTCCATCTGATTCGTTCACTTTATAATCTATTCATAAGGAACCAATGAAGCTAGCGGAATAAAACTATACACAAATACTGTATTTGAGCTGTGACATCACTTGTGGAAAAATTGTCAAAATCGGACCATGACTTTTCAAGGCCCCTGATATCGAACATGAAGAACTCAGTGCCTAAGGTTAATTTTTCACCGAAAATATTGGTAAATCCCTCAGATATTTTAATGTAATTTATTCCCTCTGAATTTTTTTCTTATAACAGTTTATCTCTGTACCTGAAATGGTAAAAATCGGGTCATAACTTCTCCCAGATCCCATATACCTAATTATAAGTAATATTAAATTAAGTGAGCGTATAGTCTTCGATATATCGTATCTTGGTGGTGAAAACGAGTGAAATCGGTTTAGAAATTACCTCAGTCCCCATATACTATTTATGATGATTTTCGTTATTCTATTGAACTTTATACCAAATATATGGGTCGACTTGTGTTATCTTTATAAAATTACATCAATAAATTGCGAGAGTATAAAATGTTCGGTTACACCCGAACTTAGCCCTTCCTTACTTGTCAATCTAACCTTTGTATGGCGTGGCTAATATCCGATACCAACGGTTTCTATAGCTTTACTGGTTTGCAAAAAAAATAAAAATAACCGATTTGGGGGCGGGGCTACGCCCACTTCTCCAAAAAAATTACATCCAAATATTCCCCTTCCTAGTGTGATCCTTTATACTAAATTTTACTTTTATAACTTTATTTAAGGCTAAGGTGTGACACTTTATAGGTTTTTGGTTTTCGCCATTTTATAGGCGTGGCAATTGTCCGATTTCGCCCATTTTCAATACCAAGCTACTCAGGGTGTCAAGGAATATATGTATCAAGTTTCGTCAAGACATCTTAATTTTTACACAAGTTATCCGTTGCACGGACAGACAGACATCCGAATTTTAACTAATCTCGTCAATATCCCTATATCTAACTCGTTTAGTTTTATGACTTACAAGCAACCGTTATGTGAACAAAACTATAATACTCTCTAGCAACTTTTGTTGCGAGAATATAAAAATGTGTTCAAAATGAATCAAAGTAAACCAACAAACAATGCGCATGCCACAGTATTGGTGAACTTGTTCACTTTGTTAGGCTGGAATAGAGATTTTGGCAATTCTGTCTCACAGCTCAACGTCTACATATGATCGATGTACATATGTAGGTTCATCCATTTTGGTAGCAATCAATATGAATAATTAAGCGCCTTCAAAATAAATTATTAAAAATAAATTAGTAAAAATGAACAAATTATCCGAAAAGCATAAATTATATGGTGTATACTGCTGTTGTGTTTGTTTGGTGTAATAATCAAAGAGGCAAAGGCGCACGTGCTTGAAGGTAGATGCGGATTTACAATGTTTCAGATTTTGAACCTCCTGAAAATAGAAAAGCCATTAAATTCCAATCTATTATCAATTTTTCAAAATTTCAGTAAGTTTAATGACTCAGAATACCTAAAATAGTCATTTTTTGTTTATGTTCAAAACTACCTATACTGCGTACTGTATGTATGTATGTACATACATTGTATCAATCGTTGTTAAATCGAGTGATTGTGCCGAGACTGTTTGGAAGCAGTCCCAGAGCCAACGGCATTGAAGACTTCAATTTGTAGTACACATATACAAATGTGCAATATATATGCATGCATGTGTGTAGGAGCATCGACAAGAGAAGCGTTGCAGTCACATAATGCAACATTTAAACTTATTGGTCAATTGTTAATTATGTGTTTTGAACAAAAATACAATTGCATTAATATTAATCGTTTTCAATTGCTGAAGGGGCGTGCGGTATACCTTTTTCTAATAACATAAATTTCGAAAACAGACTCAAGTATTCATTCATACACATACACTACTTATAGTGCATAATTCTACAGATAAGTATGTACAGTGCGGTTCACTTGACTAGAGGTACTAATTTTTTTGGAAGAAAATGTCGTTTACAACTACTATATTTGATTTAGCAGCAAATGGCTCTTTTATTATGTAAAAAATATGCACACTACGAAATAATATTTTAGTAAACGGTATTTTACAACTGTAAAACCACCACTTGATTTATTGCTGCACTTGAATAGATACACAAACAAAATATTGTGAAAAATTAAACAAATAAATACGGGAAAATTGTATTTTACTTTTATTCTTAAAATATCAATATTTTGTGCTGCCATTGATGTAATTTTTCGTGTTTGGATACTGTTTAAAACTCGAATATTTCGAACTCATTTGCGCAAAAGTAAATAATCACAATCTTCCGCCAGTCTTGGCAGTTTAATTCTAAAATAATTTCTTATATAAATAGATGATTCTAAAAAGAAAATTGAATTATTTTTAGTAATATGAAAGCAGAAGATCGTAAGTTGCGAGGCATCCACTAACATTTCGTAGACTTACACTCTAGACAACTAGATTTTCCTTTTTTAATTCTTCTCCGAATTTCCTGTATACCAAATCTTTTCCCCTTGATTCTAAACACATAGAATTTATTTTCTTCAGAAAATATAACATGATTCCAGAATCTGTTGGCTTTGTGATGAACTCATTAGTAAAAGATATGTAGACGCTTTTGCCTTTTGACTTATGAAATCATGGGTTTCTTACGTGCGACTGTGCTATGGTAGTCCGCCTTTTTATATCACGACGTACCGTATCCTCGGAGACCGATTTGGAAAAGCTCTCTTCAATCTGAAGCTGTGCTGAGTGAGCTGTCACATTTTGATTAAGCTGAATAGACTTTCTCTCCCCTCTGAGAGATCTTTTAGAATTATATTCCGCTCTTTCCGCTAAAATTTCTTTGTCCTTCTGCTCCTTTTTATTGTTCTCCTAAATGTGATTCAAAAATGTTCAATACCAATTGCATAGATATTGTGGACAAGATCAATGCTAAAAAAATAAAGGTATGAAATTATACTTATAAGAGAATTTGTTGTAGAATCAGATGAGTTCCGATATTTGAATGGAAAGAAATCGTTACCAAATAGTGAAGAAAATAACTGTTGTGATAAATTGTCAACGATTTTTTTATGAAATTATCGCCTCACCTACCTGCATCAATACTTTCTGGGCAATGTCATACCAAACCAAACAATGGAGACATTGGAAAGTTTGAGCAACAATGGTATTTAACACTTTTCTAATCTTGTCATATATCACATGGCATATCCAATAAACAAACTTAAGATTCTAACAAATTAGCTATTAATGAACCTTTAAATAAATTGAATTCGAAAGGTTCTCAATATTACCGTTCTATAGAGAATTCTATGTTATGTACTATATACTGTTTTACTGTTGAGCGTTAAATACCAGGAAAGCTGGTATAATTTCTATGAGAGGTACTAAGTTTGAACGGTTTTAGATGACCGTAAAATGTATTTGATCGAGAAACTTAGCTGACAATATAAGGGTACCAAAGCAACATGTTGGACATATCTTCATTGGGTTTGAGAGAACTCATCTGAGTGGAATGCACATAATGAAACGAACCAAAGACGGAGGAAGGTAACAATCAGCAGTTGTGGCGTTCTGACGAAGAATCAAGTTATTGTAACGTTAGAAGGCAGTAATAATTGATATCCGGAATATGCTCTCAGACCTCAGGACATTTTTGCCAGCTTGTTACAGAATATTTTACTTAATACTACGAAATATAAGGTTCGTTCAGCAAGACATGTTATCTTATTTAGTGCTTGTCACAAATGTCACGTTGGTTTTCGGAAGACTCAAATATTATTAATTTGCTGGGTATATACTTGTATCAAATATTAGTATTTTTTCATAATTTTTGTATATTCATCCGCTTAAATTTACAAAAAAACGGCGGAAGCAAAATAAAAAGTAGACTTATTAATTTCATGTGTAGAAGTTCACGCAAGTAAGGAAAGTTTTTGATTGTCATTCACTTGGGAGTGGCCAGAAACGATTCTTCTCCACATGGTTCAAGCAGCTCACGACTTCCGGTTTTAGACCAAGTATCCTCTGGGTAGCCAACAGACATCCGTTTGAAGGCGAGCTAAAGTGAGAAGGCGAAGCCCGCTTATGCGGTTGTGCGTAGGGCTTGGGACCCACCACATAAAAACACCCCCAAATGAAAAATCTACGAAAGCCTCTGGTGAGACCCCCCCCCTCCCCCCTTTTGATGACGACCCCTGCAAACGTTTTAAGGATAATGATATAAGGGCATGCACCTGGAATGTCCGGACCCTTAATTGGGAAGGTGCCTCTGCCCAGCTGGTTGATGTCCTCATACGACTCAAGGCTGACATCACCGCCATCCAAGAAGTGCGATGGACGGGACAAGGACGGAAGAAGGTGGGTCCTTGTGACATCTACTACAGCGGCCATATAAAGGAGCGCAAATTTGGTGTTGGATTTGTGGTGGGAGAGAGACTCGGTCGCAGAGTCCTGGCATTCACCCCGGTGGATGAACGTCTTGCCACAATCCGCATCAAAGCGAGGTTCTTCAACATATCGCTGATTTGCGCCCACGCCCCAACGGAAGAGAAGGACGATGTGACCAAAGCTGCTTTCTATGAGCGCCTAGAACGCACCTATGAGCGCTGCCCCCGCCACGATGTAAAAGTCGTGCTTGGCGATTTTAACGCCAGGGTGGGTAAGGAAGGTGTCTTTGGCACAACAGTCGGAAAATTCAGCCTCCATGACGAAACATCGCCAAACGGCCTGAGGCTTATCGACTTCGCTGGGGCCCGAAATATGGTCGTCTGTAGTACCAGATTCCAGCATAAGAAAATACATCAAGCTACTTGGCTATCTCCTGATCGAAACACGCGTAACCAAATCGATCACGTTGTGATAGACGGAAGACATGTATCCAGTGTTTAAGACGTGCGTACGCTCCGAGGACCAAATATAGACTCGGACCATTATCTGATTGCAGCGAAGATACGCACCTGCCTCTGTGCAGCAAAGAACGCCCGTCAACAAACACAAGGAAGGTTCGACGTCGAAAAGCTGCAATCGCAACAGACAGCCACGAAATACTCTACTCGACTTGCACTCCTGCTCTCTGAGAGCACTCATCAGCATCTCGGTATAAGGGAATTGTGGAACGGCATCTCAAACTCACTGCGTACCGCTGCAGCCGAAACAATTGGTTTTCGGCAACGACAAAAAACAAGCTGGTACGATGAGGAGTGCCGTCTCGCAGCGGAGAGAAAACAGACTGCCTACCTCGCAACGTTGCAAACGACCACAACACGTGCGGGATGGGTTAGATACCGAGAGCTGAAGAGGGAAGCGAGACGCATCTGCAGACAAAAAAAGAAAGAGGCCGAAATGCGTGAGTACGAAGAGCTTGAAAAGCTGGCAGACCGAGGGAATGCTCGAAAATTTTATGAAAAAATGAAGCGACTTAACGAAGGTTTCAAGACCGGAGCATCCTCATGTAGAGACCAAGGTGGTAATCTGGTAACCGATGTCCAGGGCATACTGGGATTATGGAGGGAACACTTCTCCGACCTGCTGAATGGCAGTGAGAGTACAACACCAGGAGATGGCGAACCCGATCCCCCAATCGATGACGATGGAACAGATGTTCCATTACCCGACCATGAAGAAATTCGAATAGCAATTACCCGCTTGAAGAACAACAAAGCAGCGGGGGCCGATAGATTACCGGCAGAACTATTCAAATACGGCGGCGAAGAACTGATAAGGTGGATGCATCAGCTTCTTTGCAGAATATGGTCGGAAGAAAGCATGCCTGACGATTGGAATCTCAGTGTGCTCTGCCCAATCCATAAAAAGGGAGATCCCACAATCTGCGCCAATTACCGTGGGATCAGCCTCCTAAATATCGCATACAAGGTTCTATCGAGCGTACTGTGTGAAAGACTAAAGTCCACCGTCGATCTTTTTGTCGATTTTAAAGCTGCTTTCGACAGCACAAAAAGGAGTTGCTGAATTTGGTATCCCCGCAAAACTAATACGGCTGTGTAAATTGACGTTGAGCAACACCAAAAGCTCCGTCATGATTGGGAAGGACCTCTCCGCGCCGTTCGATACCAAACGAGGTTTCAGACAAGGTGACTCACTATCGTGCGACTTCTTTAACCTGATGCTGGAAAAAATTATAAGAGCTGCAGAGATACACCGAGAAGGTACAATCTTCTACAAGAGTGTACAGCTCCTGGCGTACGCCGATGATATTGATATCATCGGAAGCAACAACCGCGCCGTTTGTTCTGCTTTTTCCCGCATGGATAAGGAGGCGAAGCGAATGGGTCTGGAGGTGAATGAGGACAAGACGAAATATCTCCTGTCATCAAACAAACAGTCGGCGCATTCGCGTCTTGGCTCCCACGTCACTGTTGACAGTCATAACTTCGAGGTCGTAGATAATTTCGTATACCTGGGAACCAGCATCAACAACACGAACAATGCCAGCCTCGAAATCCAGCGCAGAATAACTCTTGCCAACAGGTGCTACTTTGGACTGAGTAGGCAATTGAACAGTAAAGTCCTCTCTCGACGAACCAAAATCAAGCCCTACAAGTCGCTTATCATTCCCGTCCTGCTTTACGGTGCAGAAGCTTGGACGATGTCAACATCAGATGAGACGACACTAAGAGTTTTCGAGAGGAAAATTTTGCGTAAGATTTATGGCCCTCAGAACATTGGCAACGGCGAATACCGCAGACGATGGAACGATGAGCTGTACGAGTTATACGACGACATTGACATAGTTCAGCGAATAAAAAGACAGCGGCTACGCTGGCTAGGTCATGTTGTCCGAATGGACGAAAACACTCCAGCCCTGAAAGTGTTCGATGCAGTACCCGCCGGAGGAAGCCGAGGAAGGGGAAGGCCTCCACTCCGTTGGAGGGACCAGGTGGAGAGCGACCTGGTTACACTTGGGATCTCCAACTGGCGCCGAACTGCGAAGGAGAGAAAGAGGTGGCGCACTATCGTCGATTCGGATATAACCGGCTAAACGGTTGCAACGCCAATCACATACAATAATTTCCCTTAAATGATACTTTTAAACACATAATCCGCTATTTTTATGTTTTAAATATTTTATATCCTATTTATTAATAGTTTTTAATATGTTAAGATTTCAAAAGTTGTGCCGATTGAGGGGGCGTATCGTAATAGTTTTTCTTACAACTTTTCACTTCTGCACATATGAAATCAGATAAGTAAATGAATCCGTATTAAATAAATTTATTTATGTAATATAATTTTAATTGTTAATTTGTTAATTTTATTTGGAACTT
The DNA here is from genome assembly GCF_028554725.1 of Zeugodacus cucurbitae. Lineage (NCBI taxonomy): Eukaryota > Metazoa > Arthropoda > Insecta > Diptera > Tephritidae > Zeugodacus > Zeugodacus cucurbitae. The sequence goes on from NC_071669.1 coordinate 28,383,074, forward strand.
TTGAAATCATTTTTATGCAGTTAAAATTAAAAGTTCCATTCATATTTCCGTTTACTTTTTATTTTCACATGTTCGAACTGCCGTGTAATAAATGTTAGGTTACGTTTTTACTATAATTTCGATTATCTGGATTGCACTTTACCGTTCTATAAATAGGGAACTGTGCTTACTTTTATTAAGAATAGTTTTTCCGCACTGCTAGCATCACGTTTGAATGATGATGCAGTTCCATCCACATCATTTCAAAAATCTCACTTTATTTATTTGAGAATACACGAGTAAAAGCTTTGAAAAATCATTTTATTAAAGAGAAAACTACCGTACATGCGCTGAAAGGTTTGCTGAATTCTGGAGAGCATTTTAACATTGGACATAGCTGAATGCTACCGGCGTAAGTCCGCAGCTACTCCCATGGTATGTGCAAATAGTAGATTAATGCCCCAGAAGTGAACTGGTTCGCCATCTCAAGTTTTGCTTTGGGATAATCGTTGTTGTTATATACATATATATTTATGTACAATTTGTTACATACTGAATTGTGTGATATACTTGTATATAACTACATATATAGATTGCAAGGTAGGAAAGTTCATAAGCTACAGTACCAATGATGTCGCTCCACGAAGGGCAGCGGAATAAAAATGCAGAATCATCCCCAAAGCAAAATGTACTCGGGCAGAAAAAGCATTATTTTGGCACTTCATGATGTAGTGGGAGTACGATTTACCAGTACATAAACGCCATATCAGTGAGTTCATGTGTATGTGCGCCTATGTACTCAACTTGTGATTGTATGCGTTTGTGTAGATCCTGCGAGAATTGCGAGTTCTCCATGTCATGGAAAATGTACTCCACATGAGGCAATAAGTACTCTAAAATTAACTGATGTGCAGTGACAGATTTGATCCAATTATGTTTTAAAACTATTAGCCACTTTCGGAATATAAAATATTTAAAAATAAAACGTTTAAAAAACGTTTTTTAAAACCTAGTAGATAAGTTGTGTCAATTAAATTTGTTTAACTAACTGCTAATTTGGGGAATCCTTGTGTGAGACATTTTTAAACTATAAATTACTGCTATGATCTAAGTCGGAAAATTCCACGTGGAGTAAGTTGTAATGCTAGGGAGAAAAATGTGTTTAAAAACTATACACCCATCAGTAAACAAAACAGTATATAAAATTTGATTAGATATATACGATTTTACGGGAAAGATTTTAAAGCTAGGGGCCAACTGTGAAGGAATAACCAATTATAATCGAATATTAGCTCCACGGAATATTTTTAGAATTAATTCAGTTGAAAAAACAATTTAAAATGTCATTTAAAAATGTTAGCTCTTCAAACACATACATAGATATTTACGCATCAGATGGGGATAGATATTTGCTAATATATGTAAATTTTGTACAATACTAAATATTCGATTACAAATATTGTTTTAATTGGAAAAAATGTAGTTTTTGTGAGGACATGTTCAAACTCTCCTTATTATTAAATTTTATAGTGATACTGAAATCGATAATTATGATTTGTCATTCAAAAAGGCAATATTTAAAGAACAACGTACTTGAATTTCTCTCTACTGTATGCTTTTTTATATAGCATATCCTATACAAATGTACGTATGTATGTATATACAATAGTTGTAATTGCCAAGGTACAGTATATAGGAATGTATGTTTGAGTCTGCGAGGGGTATTTGAATGAAAGTTTGCCTGCCTTGAGGCTTAAAAAAGCAAAGTTCCTGCTTGCGCTCTGTTTCTGCTCCAGCTGCAAATATTAAATCAAGGTAGAGGATTCATGTGAATATACTTATGTACACACACATATACCGTTACACTTAAACGAGCATAAGATTACATGCAAATCCATTTGCAGGATGGCCCATGGCGTATGTACTTTTATGTGGCTAAGCTATACATATATGTATGTGCGTATATATTGATCTCTTTAGCCCCGAGTACACATGTACTATGTACTTTATGTACTGTACATGGTTACTTGACATGGCCGGCATATTCGTATCTTTTCTACGACGTTGACTACCTCATCAGGTGAGGGTGGGGAAAACGCCGAGATTCACATGTGTAGCCAGTGCGCGACCACTACAAAACTTGCGAACCCCCTGGCATTTAAGTGCATGCACGCTGCCATCTCAAACACATATGCATGTATGTGCAATATATACACGGTGTACATACGCAACGTAACTACAAGAGATTTCCGTTTTGGGAAGCCTTCGCTATCTTACGGCACGAGTAGGTGTACTCGCACGATGATAGTCAGCATTCATGCTCATACGCATGAAAATGGTTACCAAGAGCCGCAGCAGCAACAACAACATCAACCCAATATGGTACAACACAGTCGATCACAGAAGCTGCGAAGTGTACACCCCCAGGTAGTACATAGCCAAAGGCTGGGTCTTCGCTGCAATCACCCAGGAATATCATCACGCTTGCAAGTTTGCTGGAGTCTGTGGTCGAAACCACAAGGGGGATTCGGAAGTTTTTGTTGTTTTTCGGCGCATTATTTTGCAGGGAATATCTAGTATAACTGGAGTATGCATAAGTAAAAAAATTGCTGAAAAGACAAAGTGAACCGGACGGTAAAACAATACGGAAATTAACTCACCGGATGAGGGCCTTTTCAAATTTGTGTAACTCAATTCTGAAATATACTGTCCATCTTTTACGACTTTCGAAAATAGTGCATGATTTATATGTATGCACATAAACGTTTAATTAAATTTTTGTGAAAACTTAACAGCCATTTTTAGTATACAGATACACATAAATCAGAAAGATTTCCGTCGGTGGAAACGTCAAATCAATGAAGTGTAAGTGCTTGTGATACATATACCGTTTTATGAACGAACACTCGTGCTTACCAAGGAAAAACATTAAAATAATACTCCCAGTTCATTACAAATTTCCACTCTGGATTTCCCGAGCAATTTTCGAAGAAAGGTGAACTTTAAAATACAAATACTAAAACCTGTTATATGGGTATTAATCACAATTAATGGTATTTATTGCAGGAATTGGACATGTCATTCCTTGCAACATTGGATGCTAACGCTTGGCAGGTAAAATTATATAAAAAACACTTTTAATGTGCAACGTGTTCAAATAACCGAATAACAGACGATTTCCGTTATTATTGTATGTAATGGAATGTGTTCGAAGTTATATACCAATTTCCGACGGGTTTTGGTTATAACGGAATATTTTAGCGGTGTCAAAACGAATACAAATGTGTGTACTTTTGTGGGATACATCCAAATAAAACCAATTCTGATTTTAAAATATAAATTATGACAACAAAGGTATCAGATACTTAATAACAACAGCCAATAATTATTTGCGAGTTATATATTTGAAGTCTGCGTGAAATGTGATATGCCATAGAGCTTGATAATGTATACTGAGTGGCGAACGCTACAATCATTTTGATCATACAATCCGTTTATTTTATACTATGAGGAAATTATATACAGTAACCCCCGCGCAAGACCCACTGCTAAAACTGTAACACTTTTGAGGCACAAAAGCGGAGAAGGCACTTAAATTAATTCCGCTTAAGTGCCACGAGGTACTTACCAAACTTTTTCTCAAATACCTCGATCTCCAACTTTTTTTTATTTTTGAATGAAATTCATTTATTTCTTATTAATAACAAAAATACTAAAATATACACTTAAAATATAGGCACATAAGCGGGAAGTCACTTAAGCGGGGATCACTGTACTTTAAGGACAAAAGGGTCCGATTTCCAACAATACCAACCTTGTTATGGTGTTAATATACATGTGTACTAAGTTTTATTAAGATTGCACAATTTGTATTTAAGTTATGGCATGCATGAACGTATGGACAGACCGACATCTGGTTTTCAATTCTACTGTCATATGGTACCATTCGAGATTATAATATCATCAAATGGTCAATAGTTTATATTCTATAATATACATCTGGGGATTATGTAGTGTCCGACCGATTCCCAATTTTTGGTCGATGGCGATACCATTTACCAGGCAAGCATTTGACGTTCTTTTGCAACTCCCTTATAGATCGGGTTTACTTTCAAGTTCCTGTTTATGCCGAATGATGTTGCTTGTGAAAAATTTGCCTCAAGAGAAATGTTTAAAAATCGTCCGTCTGTTTTTTGCAATAATAACGAGGGGTTCTATGAGAGTTATGGAATTATCTTCAATATAATACAAAATTTAATCGTATCATTCTGAATGAATGCTAAATTTAACCTCCAATTTAAAGCAAAAATAAGATATTACTTTATACTTGACATCAGTCAAATATGAATATGTTTAAGAAGGTGAAGAAGAAGACTTTGATTTTAATTTTATATAAATCAAAAAGAAAATTTGTATTCTAAATAAAACGGGTGTTTAATAAATTTTAATTCTTCATAATTTTGAGGATATGATTCAAATGAAAATTTCTCCCCTTCTTCTTATTCTGTTTCAAATTGTAGGTATATAAATATTAGTCTAGTTATTTATACACTTGAGGTCATGATAATTTTTATTTTTTCGAAACGTTATGCATTACTTTAACAAATGCTATTTTTTAACTATTCAGCTATCTTTATGAACTTCTAAAAGAATGCATGCACTTGTGTCATTTAGGTATTAAGTTTATAACTATATTGGTACGTTTTTTGTCTTAAATTCATATAGCATGGAATTTCCTTGATTTTGAATGTATAGCGGCTTCCTTTAATATTTTCAAATGCTACTTGAGTGACTCCCAAATATTCTGCGATCTCTTCTTGTGCTTAGCAACAGTCTCAATTGAGTAATTTCAGTTACTTATGCGAAATTATATAAGCTTTGTATATTAATATGCATACATTTGTATATATACATACATATATACGTATGTATGTATGTACATCTCAGCAACAATTTACTTGTAAAATTTAGTCTCGATTGAAGTGAAAATGCCCTTTCGCTTTAAAACGCATGTTTGGGGGTTATATTTTTGTCATTAACGTTATCGTTTAGGCGGAATAATAGAGTTACATAGCAAATTGAAGATCAGAAATGTGTGGCTAAATTTTAACCCCAATGGTGATTTCAAAATTAATTTGAATAGAAGAAGAAGAATATAAGATGACGAAGTGGTTGTGTGGTGAAAACAGATTTTACAACAAAGTTTTGCGAAATATTCAGTACAATTTAAACCAATTTTGTTAAAAGTTTTTCTATTTGTCTTAAGGGGTTAGGTGGGTTTCGGTGGCTAAAAACAAGGGTATTTTTACAATTTTATTTTAATACTAGCAGACCGCTCCGGCTTCGCAAGGGTTTAAACAAACATTTCAAAAGTTATACGTGTTTACACACTTATACACACATTACATATGTATGCACTTTTTCGTTTCTTGCGTGGGTTCATATAAAAAAAGTAAAATGAAGAAAATTCGAACATGAAATTATATTTTATATGTATTGACTTGCAAAACGATTTTCAGTTTCAGATTGAGATTCTCCATAACGGAGTCTTTTGGATACCCTGCTAACTATTCCATTCCTGGTAACTATTTCCAGAAAGTTGAGATTCTAGCAAAAAAATATAGCCTATGTTACTCGGGGTGAATGTAGCTTTCCAATTGTGAAAGGTTTTTGAAGTCGGCACAGTAGTTTTCGAGTTTATACATTACAAACATACATACAAATCTTTCCTCTTTATAATAGTAGTTTAGATATATAATCATATATTTCATTTAAACAATTGACATATTGTGACAATATTTTGTAAAATTATTATTTTAAAATTCCGAAAACGTTCAGCCGTTGGCACCACATCTCCCATTACGTGTCCAAATAAAAGGTCTTGCGGTGAACACCATAACTCATGGTTGGTTCATCTAGAAACAACAAACCAAAAATATTTCGATAGTACATGGATAAATCTAGTTAACGAACGAACACAATTTAAACCAAAAAATTCACTTTCTTTGTAAAATTTCGGCATATATTTGGCTTGAAAAAGTAGTTATAATAGCAATATAAACAAGTAAGGAAGGGCTAAGTTCAGTTGTGGCCGAACATTTTATACTCTCGCAATTTATTTGTTTAATTTTATTAATATTATATAATACACAATTTGACCCACATATTCGACATATATATGGAATACAGTCCGTTGAAAGCATATTAGGTTAAATGCACCGAGGTCCTCATGAACGATATATAGGGGCCTTGAAAATATATAGGTAGAAAATATATGCAGTATTTATGCAAAGTTCTGTTCCGATATCTTCACTACTACTAACTTTATATATTCTAAAGTAAACTATTCAACCGACTTCAGATATATAGGAAGTAGGCGTGTTTGTGAACCGATTTAGACTATTTTCACAACATATCATTGGGAAGGTAGGAAGATATTATGAACCGAATTTCATTGAAATTGGTCGAGTAGTTTCGGAGATATGGTCTTTTAACCATAAGAGGGCGGAACCACGCCCATTTAAAATTTTGTGTACCATTTTGAATGCACCTCTTTTGCACCTTCTTTGTAATAAAATTTAAGGGTTCTGTTGGTTTTCCTTACTGAATTAAAGCATTTTTATTAGTTTTCAACATAACCTTTGTATGGGAGGTGGGCGTGGTTATAATCCAATTTCCTCCATTTTTGGACTGTATAAGGTAGTACCTAGGGGGGCGGGGCCACGCCCACTTCCACAAAAAAAATACATCCACATATGCCCCTTCATAGTGCGATCCTTCATACCAAATTTTACTTCCATAGCTTTATTTATAGCTTAGTTATGGCACTTTATGTTTTTTCGGTTTTCGACAATTTGTGGGCGTGGCAGTGGTCCGATTACGCCCATTTTCGAACTTAACCTTCTAAATAAATACGTCTTCCAAGTTTCATCAAGATATCTCAATTTTTACTCAAGTTACAGTTTGCACGGACGGACGGACAGACGGACGGACAGACAGACATCCGGATTTGAACTTTTCTCGTCACCCTGATCATTTTGACATACATAACCCTATATCTAACTCGTTTAATATTAGGACTTACAACCAACCGTTATGTGGACAAAACTATAATACTCTCGTAGCAACTTTGTTGCGAGAGTATAAAAATTCTTCGTTTATTAAATAGATAATGTTATTCTAATGAAGTGTGCAAATTTTTATCAAAATTGCTTCATAACTTTTCGAGATATCGTGTCCACCGACTTGAAAAATTGAGTTTTGAGATAAATGCGTTTAAAGTTTTCCATTCATACTGACGTGGCTTGATGGACGAAACTTCCAAAGAAAGTTAGTCTTGGAATATTACTCAGATGAATTTGATATTTTTGGATAATTTTAAACACATTGCACTATTTAATAACAAAATAAAAAGTTTTTCAAATTTTGAAATTTTGAAACCCACCTAACCCTTTAATTGAGATAATAATTCCAGAATTTACGGAAATATGATTGTTAATCATAACTCGCACATATTATATGTAGCAGATACAGCAATTTTAGAGTTGCTTGATAAGAAATGGGCCAGAAAAAACTATATACACACATACATATGTGACAAATAATCCTACATACTTACATCTGCATCATATCGAAAAAAGGAAGAGTAGTAAGATTTCTATTGTAAATAAGAAGCAGAGTTCATCGTTTCTACAAAAGCGACAGTGTGGCATTGAATTCGGTCTGTTTGTACATTTGCCACTTATGTTCTTCCCCTATTAAGAGTACTCCCGTAGTCGTGTAATGTTTGTCTAGACCTGTCGACCAAATGAACCGAATAATACATCAAACGCCCTTAACTGGGGGTGACAAATCCACAACAGTTGATTACTCTTTTCCATTCAACACTTTCAACCGCACTGTTTTACAAATTCATAGCTTTCATAAGCAGAGCTATGTATGCAAGTGTGTTTGTGTATTTTACCAGCTCTTGTTTGTCGATGTGTAATCAAAACTGAACATTATTTTCTGCTTGTTTTGTCAAGAATTATTAATCAGTTTCTCAAGGCTTTAATGAAACGGGCAAGTAAAGCCTACGTGGCGATACAACTGCAACTGCATGTCAAAGTGATTTTCATATTACGGGTCAAGTTTAATAAAAGCTTTCCAGCTAGTATGAAATGAAAATCTAACTTGTCTGCTGATTATTTCTTTTTGATACGTATATATGCATATATAAAATACATCTTCATAAATTCCAATTAAAAAGTATGCAGCAAAATAAATTATTGTAACACTAAGTTCGGGTGAGCATAATATGGTCCGACAATATGCAAGATTTTAAGGATCCTAAATAATTCCTGGTGTCATCTAAATTTTAACATAATACGTACATATTTTTATTTTAATAAATTTTTGTTCTGGAATGGGTTACATGCGTCGTTTAGATAATACGATATAAAAACATGAGCTATAACAATAACACACCCACAAGAAACATGTGTCATGACTTGGGGGTCTTACTATGGGTCCCTATGATTTTGGGGTCTCGGATCCGAATCCGAGGTCTATTTAACCTAATCTGATCAGGGTTTTGACATAACCCGAGATAACCAATATGGCGGACAGAGTTTTTAAAGCTTCATTGAATTCGCTTGGAACTCTTCATTCGGGGGTTTTCGGGGCCGGTATAATTACGAAACCGGTATCGATTTTTCAAAATTCAAAATGGCGGTAGCAATATAGCGAATTTTAAATATATGTCCAACATATTGGTTCGCCATTTTATATTTTGAAAAGTTGTTGTTGTTGTAGTGTTCTAATAGTTAGTAATACTGAATTGTGTTAAATCTGTGTATGTGGGCCGTGTGCGCTGACCCAAAACAGGCGAATATTTCTTCAGGAAAAAATAATATAAATCTGTATAAACGCATGCACACATATGTACATCACTAATACATATGTATAAGTATATGTACATCTATGCATGCATGCATCCAGGTAGTAATAGTGAAGTGTTTTCTTCGTTTTTTATGGAATTAATTAAATATTGTACAAACAACGAGCACGTGACCAACGTAATGTATCCGTTTATGAATGTGGTAACTTTTTTAGTTTAGTAATATGAAAAGTACATCATACAACCCTAAAATAAACACTCGCGCAAGAATTGCATTAAATATCTGACAATGGATGGAATTTCATTATGGCCCACCAATTCAGGTGTCTCCTACGTCGTCGGTTTTTTCTGACGCGGTCGTACATGATACTTGTACTAACAAGCGGCGTTGTTTGTCCTTTCAACGTATCGACGGAAGATCATAAAAAAACACCAGCATCACGTCCAAACGGCGCTCGATGCCACTAACATGTCTTAGCTTTTCGCTTTTAAATACGATGACATCCTCTCTAATAACCTCGGCCTCAAGTTCAGTGAACACAATTCATCACTTAGCACGGCAATAGGGCTCTTGAATGCTTTCAAAGGATATAAACAAGGTCACGTGCTGGGTAAGCTGCTGCCTCTTAGTGGTTGATAATATATGGCGTGCAACGTGATGCCGTCGCACTGAAACTCGTATCTGCACACTAGCGTTTCACCTCATCGCCATGTCAGTGCGCTTAATATTAACATAGCGAATTATTAGCCTAACCAGAACATTGGATAAGCAGATATCGCTGCATAGTATGATATTTCATAAGCGAAAATCCTTTTAGGCGTGCATAATTGGCATTTAAATAACCTTTAAGGATGTTATAACCAACTCGATGCTCAGTTTCGAAGCGTATGGACATCATATTGTTCAATTTGTATATCTAAATGTAAATATGAGATATAAATGTACATACATATGTACGTATGTATATGTGTTAAGTATGGCTGTCACGGAGCGCGATAGTGCAGGTAATTACATTATCCAATAATGAAATCATTTCCGCAAGATTATGACATCTGAATACTAGAAAAATTAGCATTCGTTGGTGGGAAACACTGAGAATTTATTAAGATACCAAATATATTGCTATTGCACTTATGTATGTACATATGTGTGGTTGATGGTCTGAATAAAAATGTGTAATGTAGTACGTTGCGTGGACCATTTTTGCAATTTGTATGAGTTAAAGGCGTGTGAAATATTTCGAGACGAATGAAATGCGTTAAAAATATTGTCTTGGAAACATATTTAAAAACGATTCACCATAGACAAGAACAGGTAGGTACTTGTAGGGACTTGGACATGAAAATCAGTTTTCTCCGCATTCAACCCCAATCACGCTTGCATTGTCAAATTTTGGACTAAATTAAGAGTGTTTTTCATGATATTGTTAATGGTGAGTAGACTCATTTACGTTATTAAAATGGCAATATCATCCGCATATGCTACTATCTTGGCGACTTTGCCGTCCAGGTTCTTTAACAAGTTGTTCATCACTAATGTCCATAGGAGCACAGATAACACTCCACCTTGCGGGGTGTCTCCTAAGTCATTCTGGCATCGTTTCAGTCTGCTTTTATCCTTCTGGAGATCAAGAGCATTTTGACAAACCATTGTGTTGCAGACTTCTGTAGACACTTTGTTGAATGATCCAGTAATAATCCCAGAGCATATTCCTTATATTTTGGAGCCTTTTTGAAGTTGAATACCAGTGAAAGGAGTATATTCTCTACGGATCTGAAAAGCACTACGCCCCTAATATGCGCAACCATTATTTTAATCGTTTTTAGCCTCGACACTACTAACGATAGTGTCTTTTGCTGCATTCCTTCTGTGCCGAGAGATTTGAATAGATCGAAGGACCGGATTGCCCCTTATCTTCTCTTCTGTGATAATATTTCCAGGTACTCTTATAGCAAAATCTTCATCATCCAGCAGATTTTTATTGGCGTCTCTACTTGACGGCATATCAAAATTTCCAAGATCTCTTCGTTTTTATAAGCTTTTTAACCTTCTCTCTTTGGTATAGATCTTCCACCTATTGCCACAAGTGGTTTTAAAATCTAAACGTATGCTCCATAGGTGGTATTTTCGTTTTGCACTAACATTTAACAAAATTAAGGCACTTACATGAAAAATATCACGAATACCTTAGGCCGCATCTAAGAAAGCGTAAATTTTATGTTGAAAATATGCAGAAGTCTTTTGCGTATTTTGAAGATAAGCCTTGTTAAGATTTTGAAACAGCGGTAACAATTTCGGAGGCGGTTTTGCCACCAAATTGAATTTTTCGTCAATAAACATTTTTGTCGCATGTTTTTAATACATACAGATAAATACTGAAACTCAACTTTTACAAGTATTTTTAAAAATTTTAGAATATGACATTTTCCTTTTAATTTTCAATCATTTAAGCAGATTCCGCAGACTGAAGATATTATTGCAAAGAGACAGGTTTTTTTCCTATCATAAGTGACCAAAATAGTACCTTTTAAAGACTATACCAATAGCGTATCAAAAAAACGTGTGTTTTTCGGCTCGCCCTCTTACACATCCCTACCATCGCCTTGTTCCTCGCTTTATTTGAAACTAACGGTCGACTGCTCAGGAGAGCGAAGAAATCTAAGTCCAAACGTCCATGGGACATGTGTGACGTGGGGCTCGAAAAAGCTTGATGCACGCTCTCATTCACACTCTGAAGAGATTAGCATTTTATATGGGTAATGTACATAAAACCATACCACAAATTATTCTTTTAAAGCGCTACAGAAGATAATACTAGGTAGGAACATCTGTACTTCAAAACTTATAAGAAAATGGACATAGCCCTAATATGATTTATGTCCGTCCAAGCTGCTGCTTAAAGATGGTGATTGTCATTGTGCTTATACTGCTACTTGAATATTTATATTGAAATTCTTCTAAATTAATTTGAACCAAATTTTTGTAAAATTATGGAATATATGTAAAACCAATTTAAATCTTCCCTTCTTGACACAGTCTACTACTTGGGCAACATATAACTCAGTAGGAATAAAACTGCGTACTATATAACTTTTAAAAAATATCAATTCAATAAATCGCAGCAAAAAATATATTTCATACAAGCTTGAAATAAGTTGCCTTTACAAAGTTAACCGATGCATTTTTTAACCAATTGAGTTAAGGTAAAATTTCGATAAAATTAAGAAATTGTCACGTTCAAAACCGCATGTCGGCTTTTAACTCGCCAGGACTTCTTGTTAGTGGGATATTCTTTTGCAGCATGACGTCTCAATAGTGAAGGAATAATGCACGTAAATAAAGACAGCATGCTCATAATTATGTGTACCATACATACCATAACTACAAACCGGTTTTCCAAATGAGAAATGCACATTTAATTGATTGCACACATTGAAATGCCATTATGCAATTGAGCGATTATGACTTACAAACGTTCTATGTATTCAAACCATTGAATACAAATATCAAAATATATATGTACATATGTATATTATTAAAATAAATTGTATATTTCATCACATATTTATCATCATACTAAGTGATTGTAAATACAAAGAAGTGCAATAATTACAAATTGTGTGTATATAATTTTATAAAGAGCTTCAAATCGAGATTCTATAAATCAACACCTAATTTTGTCAATGAAAACTATTCGGTGCATTATATTCCATGTCCACTTCCTATACAAAATTGGCGTGTGCCAAAAGTTCGGTCCAAATATTGTGTGATCTTTGTAAATGATTTATATTAATGGATGCATATCATGTTTCACGCGTATTCTGAGCTCGTTTTGGCTGTATGTAAACCAAATTTGTCAGTGGGGGTCGGCACGCGCTGCAATTGCAGACACAACTTCATACAAATTCTTTCAGTTCGCATGCGCTGTAGTTAATGTTCCGATGATTCAGTGAATATGGTGACGGTGGCCAGCCGATGGTTCGACCAATATACCGACAGACATGCGAAGTAGACTACATTAAAAGTAACAGCAATAAATCTTCAAGTTAAACTAAGAGTTAGTTCGCTTTTCGTTCTAAATACTGCGTCCAATGCAAATGGAACTCGCAACTGATAGTGCGCCGGCAAACAGAATAGGCATGCGCAGAGATGAACTCACAGCGATATGTGTATTTAGTATGAACGTAAGTGTCTAGGTGGCAGTACGACGAACCCCCATGGTTGCTGAATAGCATCCCGCCGAGTGCCATGTTCAGTTGTTAAAGAGTCCACAAAGTAAATATGTATAGTGTTCAGTCTCCACAGCGGTGTTCGCATACGTTTGGAATGCTTGCTGAAATGCTTAAACACTTGTTTAATAACAATTTTAGCACAGCCGTAACGAGCGTTAGTCAAATGTATTCAATAAAATGTCGGCAAGTGTGTGTACATAATTATTTGTGAAGTAATCAACATATCAATTTGCGCAAATGAGAACATACAAACTGACATACTTATGCACGTATTATATAATTTCGCATTTGTGTTCTAATCGTATCCATAATTATAAGAACTCGGAGTTTTAAGAAAATTAAATATGTATATATAATTATATCAAAATAAGGAGAGCCAAGGATTTATTAGCTTTCAGATCAATAGAATCGTAAATCTCGTAATCAACCTTATTAGAATTTTACTAGAAGGGTAAAATTTTACTTGATGTACTAATTATATAATACCATCAAGACAACATTTTTTTATGTCTAGTATTTTTCGTTATGCTTGATGGTCAATCGATACTTTGTTTTATTTATCAAGTTGAACACTAAAGTTCATATTACCTTATTTCCAATTTATTTAGCTAAAACAATTAGCGCAGAATTTCTTTCTTGGTGACTGTATGTGTATATGTTGCAAACAAGCTGTAGTTAAGAAAGTTTAGATAAGAATTACAATTTTTTTTAAGTGCGCAATTACACGCATCAACTCCTGATGCAAATTCTCGGGCGATTCTCTTTTACTGTCGCCCATTGGGAGGAATTTGTGTTCGACAACTCTGTTCAGGGTTTTCTCTCATTATCTTTCATATTATTTTCTCAAATTCCTGTACGCATCGTTTCCAAACAAAAAAATAAAAAAATTTTCTAACTTATTTTTATTATAAATTATTACATTCAAATTTTAAAATATATTGTACACATTAATTTTAAACTGCGCGCAAATGCAACACTGTACGTAGCAGCGAACTGTTACGAATAAGAACGCAAAGCGTGGTGCCGAATCCAGCAGTCTCGGCGCGATTCTTCTCTCCTCGTCTTCCTCTTCTATAAAATAGGAATTGCCGCAACAGGAGTTGACCCATGTAATAGCGCACTAAGCGAACTCTAACTAATCATTTATAAATTTTTCATCTTTATGAGATACTAAAATGACATCTTTACAATACAATAGACGTTTATTAAATGTTAATCTAGTTAATTATTAGTCTAGTTAGTTATTTACGGCTGTGTAAGTTGACGTTGAGCAACACCAAAAGCTCCGTTATGATTGGGAAGGACCTCTCCGAGCCGTTCGATACCAAACGAGGTTTCAGACAAGGTGACTCACTATCGTGCGACTTCTTTAATTTGATGTTGAAAAAAATAATAATGTTAATGTTAATAAGCTGCAGAGCTAAATAGAGAAGGTACAATCTTCTACAAGAGTGTATAGCTGTTGGCGTACGCCGATGATATTGATATCATCGGAAGCAACAACCGCGCCGTTTGTTCTGCTTTTTCCCGCATGGATAAGGAGACGAAGCGAATGGGTCTGGAGGTGAATGAGGACAAGACGAAATATCTCCTGTTATCAAGCAAACAGTCGGCGCATTCGCATCTTGGCTCCCACGTCATTGTTGACAGTCATAACTTCGAAGTTGTAGATAATTTCGTATACCTGGGAACCAGTATCAACAACACCACAACACCAACAATGTCAGCCTCGAAATCCAGCGCAGAATCACTTTTGCCAACAGGTGCTACTTTGGACTGAGTAGGCAATTGAACAGCAAAGTCCTCTCTCGACGTACCAAAATCAAACTCTACAAGTCGCTTATCATTCCTGTCCTGCTTTATGGTGCAGAAGCTTGGACGATATCAACATCAGATGAGACGACACTAGGAGTTTTCGAGAGGAAAATTTTGCGCAAGATTTATGGTTCTCAGAACATTGGCAACGGCGAATACCGCAGACGATGGAACGATGAGCTGTACAGGTTATACGACGACATTGACATGGTTCAGCGAATAAACAGCGGCTACGCTGGCTAGGTCATGTTGTCCGAATGGACGAAAACACTCCAGCTCTGAAAGTGTTCGATGCAGTACCCGCCGGAGGAAGCCGAGGAAGGAAAAGGCCTCCACTCCTCCAAGTGTGTACCACACTTGGAATCTCCAACTGGCGCCGAACTGCGAAGGAAAGAGAGGAATGGCGCGCTCTTATTGATTCGGCTATAACCGGCTAAGCGGTTGAACGCCAATCACATACATACAGTTATTACTATAAAACGTTTTATTTTAAACAAGTAAGGAATGGGGAGGGAATCGGTCAGGTGCAAAACAATGAATTAAAAGATATAGCCACGCAATTATATAAACATAACTCACAATTTGACTCTAATATCCTATATAACGAAAATGTTTGTATAATTCGTTCATTAGCTTCCGTTATTTTCGCATGTACATTAGTACATTCACATAATTTTACTAAAATATCCTACATATTGACCGAAATTTATGGTATAAAGTCAACCGGAGCTAGGGGAAATATTGAACTGATTTTATATATTTTTTTAAATTAGTGGAGTAACTCTTGAGATGTACGAGGTTTAATGTTTCTGCCGATTAACGTTAACGATTTAACGCACTTTTAGTAGTTTTCAACATAACATTTGCAACTCGGCACGTGATCCTCATCACTTTCTTGTATATAACTATATAAATATCTCGATTAGTTTTAGGTGTTACAACCAACCTTTCAGCGAATAAAACTATTATACTTTAAGGCTACAAGTTAAAAAAAATTACGCTAGTTATTTAATGAATGCTTTCCGTAGGACTTAAGCCTAAACGCAGAGGAAGCTAATTAAATGTGTGAAAATATGCAACTTTAACAATATGCAACCGATTGTAAAGTGCTGATACTTATGCCTTTGTATGCATTTACCATTGCTCACCCACGCATAACTTTCTTCACAATCTTGATATTGGAATACATCCGCTTTGAATTCACGACTAAAGCGGGTGCATTAAAATGCTGATGTTAACGCACTTTCAGGGGCGTATCAGGATTCACAGTTAGTTAAAACACATGATGGGCAAGAGAAATATATCCGAAACTACTATTTGACGTCTAAAATATATTTCCGTAAATAATAACGTGTGCACTTGATCGAATGCACTTGATTCATACTCGTTTGGTTTGCGATTTCATAATGAAGAGACTTACTCCCGAACAATGTTTACTGTTGACCAACGGCCCCAATTGCTGCAAAAGGTGGTTGGCTGGAATTTATTATTTATTTCTAAGACTAATGGCAAACATTTTACTTTATAGTAAGCTAAATTCCTAATATCCCAGCTGAATTTATTTATGTTCATTTATTTATGTATGTCACTTTTTGATGTAAATAATCAGCTTTTGAAAAATAATCTTGAAAATATTTCTCCTACTAATTTAGATGCACCCACGTTAACAATATAAAAATATGTGGACTTTTCAAAGTACTTGGTAATTAAACATGTAAAATTATCAAATTTTTCGCAAAGGTTTATTGACCGCAGTGCTGTTCCAAGTGAAACAAAATAATAAAATAATAGATGTAAGAAACAAATTTTATATATTTTAAAATGGCCTATGTACATTATACACAATCCTCGAGTTATACCATGAATAAATGTACATATATAAAAGCATATGTACGTTTCAAAAACAATAGGTACCACATGCATGTATGTATTCAAACTTGCAAATATATTGATATTATACATACATATATATATATAAGTTCATATGTTTAAATTAAAATATGCAAACCCGATTTTGTGGAAGAAAAGAATTAACTTCATATGTATTAATAACGAGCAGATGCAGATGTTTCCGCTGATCGCATTCAAGCCCGAGGCATGAACCGCATCTGAAACCGATCGAACGAAAGAATGCAAAAGCCACCGTTTCTAAAAAAATAGCAATATATTTTTATATGAGTTTGCTGCATACAAAGATACGAGCGGATGCAATATGCGCCTACTAGTTGCGGCTTGAACTTTGCTTTTTATTTTCGCATGTGAAAATAGAGCAAACGGATTAAAGAGGCACAAACCAGCACCCAAAAGGATTTTTTATTGTTCCCATACAAGCACACGTATATACATATGTACATAAATACAATGTTACATACGGGTACCCATGTATATATGTATACATGTATGTACATACATTAACAGATAACAGTATGCTTACACACATAGGCACAAAAGTGATTATATACAAATGAATACACATATAATCAAAAACTGTATTATAATTTATATGTAGGTACAGTGGTTTTCCGAAATAACGAACACATTAACAGGCCTGACAGTTCGTCACATCGTATTTTTCCTTAATTCGAGTACTCACTTAGAGGTATGTTGAAAAACCATAACAAAACAATTCAAATCCAATAAATTCTTCCAAAATGCACCAATCTGACACTTATACTTCTATTTGGTGCTGATCAATAATTTTAAGCTTTTTTATAATATTCAACATTATTTCAATTTTATTTGAATTCTGGGTCGATGATATTTGATTTTTTTCTCTTTCTTCATATCTTCTTCATGTTGTTCGTTAAACCGAGTACTTACAAATCACCGATGTTCGTTATTTAAGGTACTCAATGTAAGAAATTTGCTTGTTCGTTATAAGCGGTTTTCGTTATAACGAATATTCGTTATTTCGGAAAACTATTGTATTTAAATACATTTTTACTACAAACGGTTAACATTCGTCTCATGCGTCATTCGCCGCAATGGCTTATACACATTTCCCTTCATTTAGATCCTATTCTCTACAAATTGCAATTATAGAATCCTTAATATAAATTGGATCAATAGCAATTTTGCCTTACCTTGATAATAATTAGAGCATTAAACTGTTAAACACTTACACAATCCGATATATTTTAGTGATTTTAATTTAATTATAACTTTATATTTAATTTATAGGAGTATCCTTGACTGATCCTAGATTCTCAATAAATTACACCCCAATTTTGTAGACTAATAAGGGCAATTTTACACTTTTACTATCAAACAGGACTCTCATGTGTAATAGGATGAATGGATTAAACACAAGTGCATAATTCAGCACCGAAACTTGTTATTTGAAATATTCGTTTAAAAACAACAACAAATAGATTGGGCTTGTGGTAAATTTTGACCACTTATGTATAGGGTAAAGTAGGCAAATGTGGACCACGTGGGTAATATGGACCACCCAGTTATTTTGAATTGCAGTTGCTGTCCTCAGTTATTGTCGTTTGATTTCTTCGTCTATTCGCACAAACTTGGTTTGAATTTATCTTTCAGCAAGTGCGGATACTCGAGCAAGAGTTATTTTTGTAAAATCACGGTTGCTGATAATTATTTGTGCGTAAGTGAATTTCGATTCTAGTATGGACTACCACGGTAGAGACTAATATGGAAAATTAGATATTATGTACTTAGCATATCAACTGGCTGAAAAGATAATATTATGGATGGGTTTCTTTTTAAAGAGGCGTTCCGCTCTCCAACGGGAACTTCATTGGCAACAGCACGAGATTTCACAAAATATTATGTGAATACATTTTTTTATCCACTACTCATAGAATATTTAAACTTTCTCATGCTGGAAATTCTTTGGTTACATTATTTATTCAATTTGAGTACCATAATTTCAGAAACTTTGTTTCACTGTTGCTCCCTAAACAATGAGCCAGACAATTGCAAATAAATTAGTTGAAGCAAACTTCACAAACGCCTATTAGAATTTTTAAAAATTTTGTACTTAAAAGTTATGCTTTTATTATCGTTTTCTATTCTGCTCACCTTCAGTTATATACCATCGGAATACTAAGATATGTAAATGGTGTGCTACTAATTCATTACTTGTGTTACCATAGACATGAAAAATTATACAAACAATTTTGAAGAAACCTAATTTGTATAATATAATAAATTATTCACATGGAAATCTTCTCATAAAGTAAATTACAAGTTCGAAGTCGGCCTAAAGTATGAAGATGTCTCCAATTGTCGGATAACGTCACACCCAATTG
Organism: Zeugodacus cucurbitae; assembly: GCF_028554725.1. Classification (NCBI taxonomy): domain Eukaryota; kingdom Metazoa; phylum Arthropoda; class Insecta; order Diptera; family Tephritidae; genus Zeugodacus; species Zeugodacus cucurbitae. The sequence continues at coordinate 28,402,253 of NC_071669.1, forward strand.
TGGAAAAATATGTATATACTAGTTAAAAACTAATAATGAATGAAATAAATGTAAATATGAGCGATATGAAAGATTTTCTCATATACAACTTTATTGCTATAGAAATATATAGTATAATAAAAAAAGGCAATTACTAATAAGTTTGCTGATCTGAGTACAATCTGTTATTCACATTGATTTGTCAACAGTAATATTGCTATATTGTTCATATGTATAACATCAGAAAAATTGAGATTTGTGCAAAACATTTTTTTGTAATTCTCAAAAGAAAACAAGTAAGGAAAAGCTAAATTCATGTGCACCCGAAAATTTTATACTCTCGCAATTTATTGCTATATTTTTATTAAAATAACACACAATTTGACTCACATATTCGGCATATACATATATAGTGTAAAGTCCATTGAAAGTCTAAAACCCCTAATATTAGGTATATGGGAGCTAGGGGAAGTTATGACCCGATTTCTGGTACAGAGACACACTATTCGAAGAAAAATATTTGCTATGAATTAAATTAAGATATCTGAGAGATTTACCGACATTTTCGGTGAAAAATTACCATAAGGCACGGAGTTCTTCATATTCGATATCCGGGCATTGAAAAGTTATAGTCCGATTTCGACAATTTTTTCATAAGTGATGCCACTATGATCTATGGGCGCTAGAGTATTTGTGCAAAGTTTTATTTCGCTATCTTCATTGGTTCCTTATGTATATATTATAAAGTGAAGGAATAAGATGGAATTCAAAATTGAGTTATATGGGAAGTTGTCGGTGTTGTAAACCGATTTCATCAATTTTCCACACGTATCATCTGGGTGTCAAGATAATATTATATACCGAATTCCATTGATAATCCTATTATTTCACTCCCACTTACAAAAATTACATCCAAATATGGCCCTTCATAGTGCGATCCTTCTGAGTATGCATTTATGTTTATTAATGCTTTATTTCTGTTTGCCGCACAAAAAATCGACGCAACACCTTGCTCATAATACAGTTAGTATTAGTCGACTATTAGAATTATAATAAATATAGTTTAAAAATACCAAAAAACACGCTTTTAAACCACATCAAACTAAATTCTTAATACAGTGAAACTTCTCTAACTCGAATCACCATAATCCACAAAAAAACTTCGAGTTAGAGAGACTTCGAGTTATAGATATTTTCAATAAAACATAAATTTTTCAAAAAGCTGTTTATACATGGTTTTACTTATTCACTTCGCATAAAGTTTTATTTAAAGACGTTAAAACATGCATTCTGTAATTTTGTTTGTTGCTCTTTGTTATTGTATGGCTCTCGACGTCTGTATCCTATGCTTTTGTTACATGATTTATGAAATTCATTAGAGTAATATCATATTTTTTGTTCTCCACCATACGATATAGAGAAACAATTTTCAAATTGTGCCTCGATAGTAAAATTTTAAATTTTGTATTATGCCCTGGTCGAAAAGTTCGACTTATGGAAGGAAATTTGTACGAAATTTAACTTTTATTGGCAATTTAAGAGTTCGAGTTATGGAGAATTTCGAGTTATAGAAGTTTAAGTTAAGGAAGTTCCACTGTATATGCTTACAAAAATAATTAACGAAAAATATTTGTATTTTAGGTTTAAAATCGTGAGTTGCTCAATATGAGAAAAATATAATACAAAGCACCCACGCTATTTAACCAAAAATACAAATATGTTTCGTTAATTATTTTTGTCAGTTATATTAAGAATTATTTTTAATTTTTTAGCTGGATGTGGTTTAAAAGCGTGTTTTCTAGATTTTTTTAAACTGTATTTATTTTCAAATTTTTAGTTTGATGTTAAGCTGTAAACAGTTCTGCTAAAAGGGGAAATGTCAAAATCGATAATTAGGCAGAATTAAGTTTTTACTTCTTTCTGTTACTAATTGGCTTTTATAGAGATGTTTTGGAACATATGAGCATATCGCTCATATATTTGAATAGTGTCACAACTCAAAAAAGTCGATTTTTCAGGAGAGCGATTTAAAGTTTTCAATTGTCTCTTATTTAGAAAATATAGAAATAATAATAGAAATAGTTTATTGACAAATCTAGTGGCCTGTAATATATTAAAAATAATGTTGAGCATAAATTGACCAAATAGAGTGAACTAATGCTTTTTCTTGGACATAAATGTGACCCACTTTGAATTATGTCATTATTTATGAAAAATATAAATAAATTTCTCCGTCATAAGTCAAATATGTCGTTTTTGTTGAAAAAATCAATATGAAAAATTTATTAAAGTTTTCACTAATATCGTTGTAATACAAAATGTGTCGTTCTTTCTGAAATTAAATCAAATTCACCTTTTCACAATATGTGTTGGAACACAAAATATGTCGTTACTTCGTAAAAAAATTATAACTAATTCTGGAACAACTGAAATGTGTCGTTATTATGGTTAAAAACTAATACAACTAACAAGTTTAAGTACGGCACATTCTTATATCACGATTTATTTTTCTACGCATCGGAATGAAATTTTTATACAATATGGACGATGAAATTACGCACAATTCTGTATACTCAACTCAAAAAAATGCGTTTTTTGAGTTATGACACTATTCAAGTAAATGAGCGATATGTTATTCAAGTAACTTATAGGTAGGCGTTACATACTTTTAGGGCACTTCCTTACAGTGCCGCTCAAATATTTTAAGTTTCAGTATCACTAAAAAAAGTTACAACCATTTAAAGATACAAGTGGAAAAACGTATAAAAACGACTTTTCTATTGCAGTTGCTTTTCAGAAGTGTTTAATGTAGCTCTTGTTTTGATGATCACCAAAAGTTCTTCCAATTATAAAACTAGCTTTGCAATTACAAAACTAAATTTTATTACCTGAAAGCTAATAGTTTTGAATAATTTCATAGTATTATTTCTCTTGGTGTGCTTTCATTTTTATATTTATGTTATCACACATTTTTGTTATGTGCGTCTTTGGATTTTAAATTGCCCGCTATATATGTAAGTATGCACAGATTTTCTATAAAAGTATACTTTCTTTAAGGATATGTATTTGAGTATATACAAATGAGCGCTGCCCCCGATGTCAAAATCGTCCTTGGCGATTTCAACGCTAGGGTGGGTAAAGAAGGTGTCTTTGGCACAACAGTCGGAAAATTCAGCCTCCATGACGAAACAGCGCCAAACGGCCTGAGGCTGATCGATTTCGCTGGGGCCCGAAATATGGTCGTCTGTAGTACCAGATTCCAGCATAAGAAAATACATCAAGCTACTTGGCTGTCTCCTGATCGAAACACGCGGAACCAAATCGATCACGTTGTGATAGACGGAAGACATGTCTCCTGTGTTTTAGACGTGAGTACGCTCCGAGGACCAAATATAGACTCGGACCACTATCTGGTCGCAGCGAAGATACGCACCCGCCTCTGTGCCGCAAAGTCAACACGTCAACAAACACAAGGAAGGTTCGACGTCGAAAAGCTGACAGCCACGAAATACTCTACTCGACTTGCACTCCTGCTCTCTGAGAGCACTCATCAGCATCTCGGTATAAGGGAACTGTGGAACGGCATCTCAAACTCACTGCGTACCGCTGCAGCCGAAACAATTGGATTTCGGCAACGACAAAAAACAAGCTGTTACGATGAGGAATGCCGTCTCGCAGCGGAGAGAAAACATACTGCCTACATCGCAACGTTGCAAACGACCACAACACGTGCGGGCTGGGATAGATACCGAGAGCTGAAGAGGGAAGCGAGACGCATCTGCAGATAAAAAAAGAAAGAGGCCGAAATGCGTGAGTACGAAGAGCTTGAGAAGCCGGCAGACAGAGGTAATACTCGAAAGTTTTATGAAAAAATTAAGCGACTTAATGAAGGTTTCAAGACCGGAGCATCCTCATGTAGAGACCAAGGTGCGGTTTGGGATTATGGAGAGAACACTTCTCCGACCTGCTGAATGGCAGTGAGAGTACAACACCAGGATATAGCGAACCCGATTCCCCAATCGATGACGATGGAACAGATGTTCCATTACCCTACCATGAGGAAATTCGAATAGCAATTACCCGTCTAAAGAACAACAAAGCGGCGGGGGCCGATAGATTACCGGCCGAGCTATTCAAATACGGCGGCGAAGAACTGGTCGGAAGAAAGCATGCCTGACGATTGGAATCTCAGTGTGCTCTGCTCAATCCATTAAAAGGAAGATCCCACAATCTGAGCAAATTACCGTGGGATAAGCCTCCTAAATATCGCATAAAAGGTTCTATCGAGCGTACTGTGTGAAAGACTAAAGCCCACCGTCAACAAACTGATTAGACCTTATCAGTGTAGCTTTAGACCTGGAAAATCGACAACTGACCAGATATTCATCATGCACCAAATCTTGGAGAAGGCCGGTGAAAAGAGGATCGACACACACCACCTTTTTGTCGATTTTAAAGCTGCTTTCGACAGCACGAAAAGGAGCTGCCTTTACGCCGCGATGTCTGAATTTGGTATCCACGCAAAACTAATACGGCTGTGCAAGTTGACGCTGAACAACACCAAAAGCACCGTCATGATTGGGAAGGACCTCTCCGAGCCGTTCGATACCAAACGAGGTTTCAGACAAGGTGACTCACTATCGTGCGACTTCTTTAACTTGATGCTGGAAAAAATAATACGAGCTGTATAGCTAAATAGAGAAGGTACAATCTTCTATAAGAGTGTACAGCTGCTGGCGTGCAAGCAACAACCGCGCTGTTATTTCTGCTTTTTCCCCCCTGGAAAGGGAAGCGAAGCGAATGGGTCTGGAGGTGAATGAGGACAAGACAAAATATCTCCTGCCATCAAACAAACAGTCATTTCTGCTTTAAGATTTATGGTACTCAGAACATAGGCAACGGCGAATACCGCAGACGGTGGAACGATTAGCTGTACGAGCTATACGACGACATTGACATACGCTGGCTAGTTCATGTTGTCCGAATGAACGAAAACACTCCAGCTCTGAAAGTGTTCGATGCAGTACCCGCCGGAGGAAGCCGAGGAAGGGGAAGGCCTCCACTCCGTTGGAGGGACCAGGTGGAGAGCGACCTGGTTACACTTGGGATCTCCAACTGGCGCCGAACTGCGAAGGAAAGATACGAGTGGCGTGCTCTCATCGATTCGGCTATAACCGGCTAAACGGTTCAACACCAATCACATACATATGTTGCATAATTTTAAGCGCATTTTCTTGCTGAGTTGCTCACACTTTTGATCGGCTTCTTCCAGTATCAGTACCACTGGAAAAAGTTAAAAACATACATACATACATTTGAAGCTAATAAAAGTGTATTAATAACAACTAACGAGGATGAAAAATAATTTCATGTACATATATAAAAACAACTACAAACTTTAATTTTAGTTAAAAATGCGACTTGGAATCGAATGTGGTCTGAGGAACGGATTAAGACTGAGATTATGAATATGTTTTAAAAAATTATGTAAATACTGCTGAAGTAATGTGGTATCGAAAACCCATATGAAACTTTTTAGAAACACCGATGAATACAAAAAACAAAAGCGTACAGGACCAAAATCTTCTACAAATAAACGTACCAAATGGCGAATTTGATCTAAAAGTGTCAAGATAACGTCTACAACAAATTTGAAAGGAGACTTAAATGAATCCAAAGTGTCTAAACCCGCGTTTGTAATCTCCACAAAAACGCGTGTATCCTTTTTCGAAAAATACAAATTCTAAGAAGTAGAGTTTCAAAATTTGATATTTAGCGATGAGGAAACTTTAAATTTAGATGGATCATAAGTTTTGTAGGGATATACGGCACCCCCGCCATACTTAATATAAGCGCAAACATGGTGGTACATCTCTAATGCACTTAGCGCCAGAGATAAGTCTCCCATTTGCCTTGTCCCGAGTGGAGAAGGAATGGGTGAAGATAAACATTTCAGTACTGTAAAAGTTGGCCAATTCCACGAAATTGGCTAAAACTTTTGAAAAAAAACAAGAACGGGAGCTCAATTTCATATTACGAGGGCTGCTATATATATTTCTGGCCTAATAATGAAAATAGGAATATTTATCAACGAAAATGGTTTTATTGTTTTTCAAAATATTCTCCATCAAGATTTATACAGTTTTGCATGCGCTCAAACCAATTTTCGAAGCATTTTTTTATCCTTTTTTTGAGCGATTGTCGAATTGTGCGGGATCCAACGAGAACAAACCTTTTTTACGGCCAAGTGTTCATGCAATATCGAATGTATGCTGGTGGGAGAAATGCATAGGCATGCCTCTATCTGAAAGTATGTTACATGACGGTCTTGCATTATCAGTTCACGTACGGCATCGATGTTTTCTGGCACAACGGCTGTTTTTGGACGACCTTCGTTTGTTTGTTGTTTTGAGCGAGCGTCGGCCACGATTGAATTCGTTGTACCAGTTTTTCACAGTGCTATAGGATGGTGCTTCATAGCCATACAAAGATTTTAGTTCATCGATGCACTCTTGTCGCGATAATCCACGTCGAAAGTTGTGAAAAATGATCGCACGAAAATGTTCACGAGTTAATTCCATTTTTTGGCCGAGATGAATTTTTTAATTCCCTGTAAATAAAACAATTCACGATTAAATGACAAAACGTTCTGAGTGATGTTATGCTAAAAAATGTCAAACTTTCCAATGGAAATGTCAGATTGCACCTAGCAACACTTAGTGTTGCCTAGGCCAGAAATAAATCGTAATAAATCGAAAACATTTCATTCAAATTGTTTACCTATTTAAAAGTTAATACCTAATTAAAAATTTATATTTGCACAAATAGTGCTTTTCTATGGTATAAAAAGAAGTTTTATTAATTTGGTTACTTTTTCTTTTAGTATGGTATATGTTTTCGTTTTTTTAAATGCTACTTACTAACATCTAACAAAAATAATTAAACATGGAAAAATATGCAAAGGTTGAATAAAATTGAGAAAAATAACAGTACACAAACATCAATATTGCTGAGGTATATTATACATTTGCAGGGATATTTTAAAATCTATTTTGGATAATATATCCAGCATTTGAAAATTCCGCAAGGAAAATCCCATACAAATACACATATCACCATGTCGCGACTTGGTTATTATCAAATACATTGTAATAGCTGTATACAATAATAAATAATTGAAAGTTTCATGAATCATGATTCTCTGTAAAATTTGTTGTTTTCAAAACAACGAATATATTTATTCTACACATAAAGAGTCATTTTATTTTATGTGTGTACATACATAACAATGCCCTACACATAATCTGCATACATGCATATGTCCATACATTGATAATAATTACTATACGGAGAACATGTACTTAAATTCCATGTATGTATGTATAGTCTGTAAGTTCTTCAACTTTTTGAAATAGCCAGAAGTAGAATTTTTATTAGGGTAAACTGTCAGGATTTCTGCTATTCGATTGTTCGTGCATGAACCTGTTTAATACGATTTTAAGTATATTGTTGTCTTACCCGGCAGCTAAACTCGTGATATACCGCGGGCCTTCATAGCTCCCACTAAAGTAGCAACTTCGTGTACGAGCATTCGTATTCAATCAGACTTTCGCAGATAAGATTACAGGCCGCACTCATTGAGGTACTGATATCGTGATTATTATAAGAGAAATACAAATTTGGTATTCCCAAGCTAACTTAAAATTAGTGTGGTTTCTCAAATTATTTTCACCGTAATAAGTTTGCATCTACTTTCGTAAGATTTGTTGTGGAAGACATATATATGTACACATGTATATGTATGTATATAAACCAGATTAAAGGTAAAACTAGTTTGTATAAATCTGTATGTATGTGTCTATATAAATGTTGCTTACTATATGAACTCACATGTAAACATACATGTGTACTTACATACTCCTTGTGGGTGCCAATAAAAAGTCTTTTTAAATATTGTTGCTTTATTTTAACTTATGCCGCACGTTGATAATTGTATGAGCTATCTTATTTGTAAAAATATACACTAGTAAAAAAAAATTTAATCTCAGCTTACTAATATACAGTAGGTAACAAGGAAATCCGTACCCCAACGTATGACTTATCAGTTTAAACTCCACATTGAATATTATATTTTCTTTTATTGATGATTAGTGAATAGAAAAACATGAACAGTGGAACTTAAACGCTTCTAAAAGTATAGAAATACAACAGACGGTTGAATATTGCTTAAGAGGATGCTGATGCGACTCCTTTGATTTGATTGAACAACACTGGGATGTGCATTGGACATAACTAATTTTTTTCCGAAGATTGAAACATAACAAGAAGATTGAGTACATCATGTTACAGATATGTTACAAACCTCTTCCGAGCACTCAATTCGGTGAAAAATTAAGTTTTTTAATTTTTACTTTTTGTGACATCATTCGTACTAAGCGTTTTATACAATTGCAGCTTAATTATTTTTATAACACGTAGGATTCCGTTATACAATTTAAATATCGGTGAAGTTAGTGAACACAAGTGCACTATTCCGCTTAAAAAAAGTTCCGAGATTTTTGTTTAAGGTAATGAACATATTTTTGTGCTCATAAAACCCTTTTGTTTAGAAATCGATTAAATCGAATTAATCTGGAGCACATAATATTAAATGCGCACTTCTATTAGACAAAACGGAAATTTAATGATATAAAAGAAAAAATAAAAAAATAGAAAATACGTGTTTCATTTCTTGCGAAAATCTATTAGAATCCGAATGATTTTACTTATTATATTACTCTTATATAAAGGTTATATGACAGATTCTAAAAACAAAAGAATACTTGATATTTCAAAAAATACTGGACCAATTTTGTTTTTTTTTTTTGTATTTATGTATGTGCTTTAGCGACATTTCTCCTGTTATGTGAATATTCATTTGTAAGTAATTTCAGTATAAATATTTCAGAGAGAAACAATTGTGTAAATAAAAAAATAAATTTCTAAATGAGAAGAAATATGCATACGAATAGCGTGTTTACGCTATATACCAAAATTTAATAAAATTTGTGCCAGTATTTTTTTGATACATACATTTTATTGTTGAACTTTGACACCACATTTCTCCTGTTATGTGAATATTCATTTGTAAGTAATTTCAGTATAAATATTTCAGAGAGAAACAATTGTGTAAATAAAAAAATAAATTTCTAAATGAGAAGAAATATGCATACGAATAGCGTGTTTACGCTATATACAAAAATTTAATAAAATTTGTGCCAGTATTTTTTTGATACATACATTTTATTGTATGATCTATATGACAGCTTGGTCGAAAAATATTATAAACCATTGAAATGAGAAGAAAAGGTTGATTATGCCCATATTTTTATTTTTTTAGTAGCTTCGTACTATAATGGCGCTTTCAGAAAGCTCAAATTTTCTCATATATGTGACATGTTATTGAGGAACTTCTTGAGTATTGCGTATGTTTAGGTCTCATCTAAGTTTTAAAATATTGTCTTCACTTTGATAGTTTTTGCTGTAAAAATTTACTTAAAAATCTTATTGCGGCTTCCATATACATATGTATGTAAGTACATAAGTTTCTATACGTATACAACTTTCAACTATTATATGTAGATATCGTTTTCGTTTATTTATTTATATTAATTTAAATATTTATACGTCTGAGATTACATACATATATATGTATATTAAATTAACAAAACAGCCCTTTCACGGTTAGCATATTGTCCACACAATAGATAGAACTGCTCTGCGTTGTTGATTCGCTGTCGAAAATCTAAAGATGAAGCTTACGAATGATACTTAGGTGTAATCATCGCTCAAAACAAGTGAAACAAAACGAAAATAACGCCCAAGTTGCCTGCCCATTGCTACAACCCTGCCAGTAGCGCAAGCCAATGCCACCACCTCCCTTTAGGGCAAAATCGCTGTAATACTACGCCTGTAGAGCACACACCAAGCCATGAGCAGATGAAGTATATGTATGCCTTCATAAACACATACATACACACATAATGGTTGGTAAGCCAGATAGGTTTGTGTGCATCTCTTCTGTATACCTACATATGCATCTACATACCTCATGTTCGGGTCGGTTTATATTGATCGGTAGCCGGCGCAAAATCACTCGTAGCCGTGGCCGTTAGTGGTTTAGTGATTCTCCCCTGTATGTGTATGACTCCGTAGGCCTTCAATGTTTTAAATGCTGTAAGCACACTTCGCAGCCAACACAAACGTCCAGCCTTCTTCAGCAGAAAATAGTAAGTAGGGCGTGGCTTGAGATCAACCTCGAATGGTTGGAGAGAAACTCAAACTTTTATTTGTACCAATATGAATTGTCCAACCAGCATTTACGTACGTATGAAATATTAAGAGATTACAAATTCTCTCTCGTTTTTCTCTTATTTCATTTTCTCTTAATAAATATCTGTGAACATGTGTCAAAGATTTTTCTTTCGAAACTTATGAAATAACATAAATATGTATGTATGTATGTATACATATGAATAAATTTTGCAGTAGAAACATTTTGATCAAAATAGTGATTTTAATAATTCATTATATACATACATACGTATAATAAACATACATATATTTCGTTGTAAAGCTTTAAAATTAATATTTAATTATGTAATTTGGATTGACATTCAAACTAATGCCTGTTAATGTAGGTGCATATAAAAGTGGAGAAATTAAGCAACGTCTAATATGAATAAAAGTTAATGGATAATATTTATTAACTTAGATGATGTATGCTGGTGTAACACATCCACCACCATTCTTCACTACACGTGAAACAAAGCGAAGTAGCTATTGGATATCAACATATGTATGTACTTCAACTATCAGACCCTGTGTGGTTAACCGCTCCAAATGACATGCTTTCATTGATTTGCAATACCACAGAGTATATGCATCGTGTTCGTTGCATCATAAGTAGAATGGGATTCTTCAATGCTGCTCTGTCATGCTATCCTGACGGACATTATATTCATATTGACTTTTGCGGTAGAACATTTTTTTCTCAGTGGACACTTCAGGAAAATAATTTTTATACAAATCAAAAATGAAATTCAAGGTATAAAGAAGCGCAACGTGTCGAAAATTTTGTCATTGAATAATTGTTTCTAATTAGCTTACTGTTTTGGAAAATATTAATAGTAATTCAATTAATTAATAGTAATTCATTGAGTAGTAAATAGAATGAATAGAATAATGTACATAACGATAATTTTAAAAAAATTTATTTTATTATTATTCTCATCTAGCGCCTATCTATTTCTATTTAGCTGCCACCAGCTGTATATACCAATTTAAACAATCAGAGAGGTTAAAAATTAAATTAAATTTAAATAATAGATCATACTTTCTCAGTGGTGTATTACAAAACTTGAACATAATGCAATAAATGTTAATTAAAATTTTAAAACAGTCAGTACCCGACAAAATTTCATTAAAAATATTAAATTTTCATATTAAAAAAGGCAACATGCAGAAGAATTCCGAAATAACGAACACATTAATAGTCAGGCCTGTTCGTTACATTGAATTTTTCGTTAATTCGAGTACTCACTTAGAGGTACGTTTATCAATAAAAATGAGTTAAATATCCGTAAATTGCAGTTTAATAAATTGTTTTATTAATTATTTGTTAAAAAAATAAAAACCATAACAAACATTTTAAATCCAATAAATTCTTCCAAAATGGACCAATTCTGACACTTACACTTCTATTTGGTGCTGATCAATAATTTTAAGCTTTTTTTTTAAAATTCAACATATTTTCAATTTGCACTTTTCTTTTGAATTTTTTCATGTTTTATTTTTATTTATGGTTCGATGTAATTTGATTTCTCTTTCTCCATATGTCTTCTTCATGTTGTTCGTTAAACCGAGTACCTACAAATCACCGATGTCCGTCTGCATCGTCATCGGTATCGGTATCGGTATCGGTATCGGTATCGGCATCGGCCGTATTTGGCCGATTCTCTCTACTTTTTTCGGTTTACACTAAAATACATTTTTTTTTCCTTTTTTGATTTCTTTAAAGCATACAATTTGAATTCTTCTATTTACCATATAAAACACAGTTGACTAAAGTAATAAATCACCACGATGATAATTTAAGTCTAGTATAAAGAAATTCAATTTTGCATTAAATTGAATTTTTATTTAGCACTGCTAGAAAGATTAGATTTATGTCAAATATTCACAGTTTTGTTTAACAACTTGTTGAGATTTTGAAGATAATGTCATAAAGCCACTATTATAGAAGCATTCGTAACTTGGAGAGTCTATTTTTAAAAGTTCGTCATAGACAGGATCACGTAATAATCACTTGGTGCTGTCCTGGACCATAAAGTGCATGCAAAAGAACACGCTAAACAAGCTTCCAAACAAGTTTCTATCGAGTCATCACTATGTGACGCCTTTCACAATGCGAGATATAAATGACAAAAATCATCTCTTTGAAAATAATGGATTATTTTTACTAGACCTACTATTTTCGAATATTGGCCTTAATGCCATATTTGTCCTTAAGGGATTAAATGGCTTATTTTCAATATTTTTTATAAACAATTATTTATAGAATTCAAACTTTTTTCTGTCTTATAGACACATATTTAAAGAATAATTTCTGAAATTAAAAAAAAAAATTAAAACTCCTCCATTGAGGCATCATTTTCGGTGACCCCTCGGAAAAAAGGTGCGTCCGCGTTGTCAGCATAACTCCTGACAAGATCATACAAAATTAAAAAACAAAAATAAATGTTCTAGGTAACATTACAAACTCGTGCTTGAACGATGGAAAGACAAAACAAGAAAAAACATTAACTTTGGCTGTACCGAAGCTAATATACCCTTCACAGGTGCATTTCTTTTAGTAACTATGTGTTTAAGCAAATCTAAAGACGTAAGAAAAAGTAAGTAAAAAATAAAGAAATAATTTTACTAATTCTTTTTAGTCGGGTTGTTTGCTAGAAACATTAAGGTTATATAGTTAACCGATCTGAACAATTTCTTCGGAGATTAAATTATTTCTATGAGCAATAACTCACACCAGATTTCGTGAAGATATGTAGTAAAATGCGGAAGTTTTCCATATAAGCCCTTGATTCCGATCGTTCAGTTTGTATGGCAGCTATATGATATAGTGGTCCGATATCGGTAGTTCCAAAAAAGAGCATTTTGTTTTGCTTGACTTTTTTTTTTAATAGATGTAATTGAAAAAAGAAGAAATTCTTCGTTCAAGCACGAGTAAATTGTATTTCCAACACAATATGCAAAATTTCATCAATATCGGTTGAATAGTTTTCGAGAACACTTGACAACCGACTTTGAAAACATCGTTTAAGGTTTGAGGAACAATAATAACTGACTTGGAGCGCACACCTTCCAAAGGCTATATTTCCGAAACTATTATTCGGATCGACTAGAAAATTTAGGATATATTATAAATTAATAAGCAAAAAAAAAAAGATTTTTTTAATCCACGAGACCCTTGTAACCCCTTAAAGGAAAAAAACTATATTGCTGATTCGCTTTGAAAAAACGTGAATACCTTATTTTTTCTATCAACATATGTACAAATATATTATAATAATAATTTATTTAGTTTTGAATATTAATTAAAAGAATAAACAACTTCATATTTACATATGAACTAGTTATTTACTTATTTTCTAATGTTATTTGTCTTTTTTTTTCTTTGTTACTATACTAATTTACTAAATGAAGTTATTGATGAAAGAATGGGCATCGGCATCGGCCAAAAATTTGGTTATTTAAGGTACTAAACGTAAAATTTTGGGTGTTCGTTATAAGAGGTTTTCGTTAAAACGAATATATGTTATTTCGGAAAACTACTGTATATGTATCTTACCATTTTGAAATTCTAAGTTCTAAAATGTTTAAAGTTTTATGGTAAAAGCAGGATACATACTTAAATACATACATACTTTATCTACATTGTAAAGCTTTCAGGTTTCTCTTATGTATTGTCATATATAAACTGTTATGCTCTTTTATAATCTTAGAAAGAGAGCGAATGACGGCCTCTTTAGGTTATATAGCGAAGCATCCGCACCTGGCAAAGTAAATGAAAAGCATAATGTGCAATAGTACAAGGCAAGGAAACTGTAAAGAGATGGTTTCAACAAATGAGATTTTGCCTCAGGCAAAACCATGCAGTCGAAAGAGCGAATGCGCTTTCAGGCTACAGTTGTACATTTTATGGAAACGGCCGAAAGCGAGACAACTGTACGCGTGCCTTATCTGACTCATTGTGTGTCAGCTTGAAGCTGCTACGAACAAGCCATGCGAATTAATGTTCACCCCAGTGGCATTGTTGAAGTTGCTCGTGGATGGAGATCTACTGGCCAGTAAAACAATATATATACAACAACTGCGGCATGCAGCCAAAAGCAACGCAACAGCATCTGTGTTCTCTGCCCGACTGCTACTATGGCATCAACGCAACAGAAGGAGTAGTTGTTTACCTATATACCCTAAAGGTTTTTACGTCCAACCAGAAAATTTAGTTTCAGTCGAAAACTACCGTCTCTGACTGCACAAGGGTAAATGTTGTTTTCGGGTTGTTGCTGATATTCAACGCCAACCTATTCAAGTGTGGCGCGTTTTGTTTTTGTTTTCTTTCGCTTTTCCTAAAAGGATGCATAAAAAATCGTTATCAAGTAAACTTTCAAGCATGTGACAAAATCGGAATACGCAACTGCAAGTCAAAACATAAATTCTATATGTACACACATAATTTTATAAACATAAGGAGCGAACAAAGTCTTTCAATATAGACTGGTAAAGTTTTAAAGTTTCAACTAGCACCAGTCACCTAAGGATGTTATTTTGTGTTATTATATTTACAAACAGATATCAATTTGTGTGAAAGCCGTCGATACCGATAGTGTGAAGTGCAAAACCTGATTTCCAGTTATAATTTGTGTGAAATAAGATTCCTTTTGCATTGGTAACTGAATGATATCTGAAAATGAATGTGCAATCTTCATTTAATTCACAATATGAATAATCATATAGTTGCCTTTTTTAGTGCCATTAGTGTATCATAAAACTTAAGAGAATATATTCTTCGTACCTGTAATTATTGTTTACACTCGTAATATTGTAAAAGTGCATTAATCGACTTCATCCTGTTATTGAAGATTAAACCTATTTACAAATGCATATCCTACATCGAACCAGTGATCACCAGTTTGAGGACCAGAAATTCATGATGGTGAGTGAAGAACTATCTGAATAGTCCTTGTATAACATTATTTTTAATAAATAATAACTAGAGAACTGCAAAACTATGCGAATGTTCAATTAAAGTTTTATTTCAAAGCTATACAAAAATCATAAAATGCAATCAAATTCAATGAAATTTGGAGTATTTTATTCTTTATTTAATTTTAAAACAAATATTTTACAATATAACTTAAAAACTGAAATATAATTGGATAATAAGTAAGAAACTTTAGAAATATGTACTTCATTGTCTCAGTTTTGCACACCCCGCAAAAATTAGTTCATCATTTTTAGCATTTATACCGCAGTCATTTATTTTTAATGAGACTTTTAACACGTTTACTCATGCTTTCAACTAGATTTAAAAGTAAATTGTCAGGAATTTGCTTCCCTCGTATTGAACACTCTGCCAAGAGCAGTGTTTTCCTAACCGCATTTTCAATATCGCCCACAAATTCGTGGGATTGTGTGGAACACTCCATTATTTAAAAACTTTGTTGGGATAACCGGCTCATCTTAATCGTTAGATCTATGCCAGTAGTAGCTTATACCGTCGGACTGAAATCGATTAATTTTCACACAAATTCATGGGATTGTGCGAACCACTCCATTAACTAAAAACTTTGTTGGGATAACCGGCTCGTCTTAATCGATAGATCTATGCCAGTAGTAACTTATACCGTCGGACTGAAATCGATTAGTTTTCACTTGACCAAATTTTCCCGCTTCCAATTCTCAACGCTCCAATTTTTATAATACAGTGGAACTTCTATAACTCGAAGATCTACATAACTTGAACTTTTGAGTTGGCAATAGCATTTAGAAACCAAATTACATACAATTTTCCTTCCATAACTCGAACTTCTTTAACTCGAAGTTCTCCATAACTCGAACTCTTGAAGTGGCAATAGAAGGCAGTTCCATACAAATTTCATTCCATAAATCGAACTTTTCTACTAGGCAAAAAATTAAAATTTTACTATCGAGGTAGAACTTTAAAAGAGTCCCTCTATATCGTATGGAGACGAATAAAAAATATGATATTACACTTATGGATTGCATAAACCATGTATCAAAGGCATGTGATACAGACGTCAAGAGCCAAACAATAGCCAACTACAACCAACAAAATTACAATACATGTTTTAACGTATGAACATAAATTTTATGTATGAATCTATATTTTCTAGCTTTTTGAAAAATTGTATGTTTTAATGAAAATTCTAAAACTCGAAGTCTCTCTAACTCGAAGTTTTTCTGTGGAGTATGGTGATTCGAGTTAGAGAAGTTCCACTGTATTATCAAAGATGAGAATATTGGATTTGTATTCCGAATAACGAGTCCGACTCGATGCGGTCCAGTAGTTTCTCGAGTACATCAAGATAGCCTACTTTTTTCATTTTGATTTATTGCGAAAAATCCTATTCCATATTAAGACTCTTGCATTTCATCTGAGTTGATGTTTCTGTTGAGATTGTATCATATAAAATACGAAATATTCCGTAAAATATGTTCTCAAATAATTTTATTAAGATATCTTTCATACTCCATATATTTACAATTTAATTAGCCGGATCAGCATGCTTGGTATATTAAATTTTTCAAACCACTTTATGTGAAATGCAAATTTACACTCACACCAGTTTGGGTCACTCTGTGCAAAGTTGAAGTTATCACTTGTCTGGAAAGACGAACGAACGATTAGTAAAACATCCGAGATGAATAAAACTATTACAGTGAGGACTGAGCATTTACCTCTGAGAATATGTAATAAATATGCATACATTCTACGCAAACCAATTGCAATTATCTTTCAACAGAACTCATTGCACACATCACTCGTAGACGATTTCGTTCAAATTAACCATATATGAACGTCAATGCCAATGATTGACACTTAAATTCGGATGTAAATGGATATGTACACAGTCTATTAGCTCAATTCACGCAAAAACAATTACTGCCACTTAAAGGATATATTCAACTATACTTACATATATATAATATAATACATAGTATGTATACAGTGGAACTTCCATAACTCGAACTTCTATAACTCGAAGATCTCCATAACTTGAACTTTTGAGTTGGCAATAGCGTTTAGACACCAAATTTCATACAAATTTCCTTCCATAACTCGAACTTCTTTAACTCGAAGTTCTCCATAACTCGAACTCTTGAAGTGGTAATAGAAGGCAAATTCCATACAAATTTCCTTCTATAAATCGAACTTTTACTAGGCATAATACAAAATTTAAAATTTTACTATCGATGTAGAATTTTAAAAGAGTCCCTCTATATCGTATGGAGGCGAACAAAAAATATGATATTACACTTATGGATTGCATAAATCATGTAACAAAGGCATGTAATACAGACGGCCAGAGCCAAGAATGTGTATAAATCTATATTTTCTAGCTTTTTGAAAAATTGTATATTTTAATGAAAATTCTATAACTCGAAGTCTCTCTAACTCGAAGTTTTTCTGTGGATTATGGTGATTCGAGTTGGAGAAGTTCCACTGTATTTAAATTTAGTTTAAATACGTACAAATACATAAGTACATAATGAAAAATATATTGCAGAGTAAGACTGTTTATCACATTTTAAGACAAGTTTTTGGCATTCGTTTTTTAAGGATGTTTTATCTGCATTTTACTATATATATTTTTTTTCAATATTTCCTTATTTATTGAATCTGCTTGTTTTTAAGCCTAACAATAAGTTATAAAATCTTAAATCTATTTAAAAACTAGACAAGCTCAAACAAGTGATTCAGCTGTATTGGTGAAATGTTGCTTTTTAGTACGCAGGCATATCCCTTCTTTTTAGGCGTGTTTGATCGCAGGAATGTACTAAAGCATTAGCCAATGGGTTTGGGTGATCACGGAGTTTAGATATATATTTCAATCTGCTGTAATCTACTTCTTTCTTTACCATACGGATACCAAGATCTTTATGGATATTTTCATTGCGAATGTACCACGGTGAGCACTTAATTGATCTAAGCATTTTCGATTGGAACCTTTGTATTATATTAATATTAGTTGCACAGGTCTTACCCCACAGTTGAATGTCATACATCCAAATCGGCTTTATGACCGCATTGTATAAAAGCACTTTGTTGTCTAGGCTAAGTTTAGAGTTTTTATTTAAAAGCCAATTTAAATTTGAAGCTCTTATCTTCATGCACGTTATTTTACTAGATATATGTTTTCTCCACGTAAGCCTTCTATCTAGGTGAATACCAAGATAGGTAACTTCATTCGCTTGAGGCACTAGAATATTGTTCATTTTTACTGCCGGGCACATTTTTGGTCTTGGGGAAAATGTAACATGCTTGCACTTTTGTTCATTTACTATTATACGCCAGTTTGCTAGCCATTCTTCGACAGAACTTAAGTGCTCCGCTAATATTCTTGATGCTATAATGGGGAATTTGTTACGACTCACTAAAGCTGTGTCATCCGCAAAAGTTGATGTCAAGACATTATTAGCAGTTGGAAGATCAGCTGTATATATGATGTATAGAGTTGGGCCTAAAACACTGCCCTGTGGTACTCCAGCCCTTATCTGTCGTTCATCAGATATGAAATCTCCTACTTTAACCAAAAATTGTCTATTTTTTAGATAAGACTCCAATATTTTATACAATTCTAAAGGTAGAATCTTTTTAATCTTATATAAAAGGCCTTCACGCCACACTTTATCAAACGCCTGAGCCACGTCTAGAAATATAGCTGAACAGTACTATCTGTGCTCGAATGCTTTTCTTATTTCGTTAGTTATTCTATTTACTTGTTCTATTGTACTATGTTTTGCACGAAACCCGAATTGGTGCGTTGGTATTACATTATTTTCGTGGAGGAAAGAAGACATCTTTGATAGTATCACCTTTTCACATATTTTAGAGAGGCAGGGTAGAAGACTGATTGGTCTGTATGAAGACGGTTGTGTCAAGTCTTTCCCACGAAACTGGATAGTATCCAAAATTTAGAATTGCATTGAAGAGCAAAGAGAGCACCTCTACAGCAATATTTGGTAACTCAATTAGCAATTTTGGAGTGATATTATCATGTCCTGGCGACTATTTTGGAATAAGTTCTTATGATGTTAATAATTTCAGAAGAAGTCTGAAAGGACTCGGGCGACTCATTTGCTTTGTTAGGTAAGATTGACAACTTAAAGTTATTCTTTGGGCAATTTTGTTGAAATACCTTTTCTAGGTGATTTGCAAAACAAGTACAAGTCTTTTTTCATTTACAAGCTGTTTCTCTATTACTGATTCTTCTGAGACCAAGTGGCTTATAGTTTTTCTTTGGTGTTGCTAAGACCGCTGCGTTAATAATTATATCATTGAGTTCCCTTATACTTTTAATATCTCCTTCTGTATTTATTTTGGATTCAATATTAATGTGGCCACTCACGTATTTTTTGTATTTTACCCAGTTCGTTTTATGAGATGTTAGGCCCACTTTCTTTTCAACACACAATGTTTTACATTGTAATCTCCATCTACTAGAAATCTATGACCTAGCGTTCCAAAAAAGTCTTTAAATTCGCTCTTTGTAATTTATATTTTTTCTGCACATATAATTTTTTCTTAATTCTAAAAATTATTGGGGATTCAACGAAATTGTATATGTTTGATTGACTAAAAAAACAATTCTTATGGGGTAATTAAGCGGGTCGTATCCTTTTAACTTACTTATTAACTATATTTATCAACTTTAGAGAATAAAGATTTGGTTCTTCTGAGGACAAAAACTCAACGATGTGTCAATTAATGATTTCTTGCTTTTTCAGGCATTAAAACATAAATTATACCAATTATGCATGTACAATATAACGCAAGAAAAAAATGACATGGAATATTTAAAACAGCCATTCAGCTAGTTTATTAAAAGATTAGTTTAGTGTGTTACGAGTTTTCCTTTATTTATTCTAACTATTATTAAAATAATACATTTTTTAATTAAAGTGTTGTTAGTTCATTCACATTTATTTAATTTACGGAAAATCTACATGCAATTTTAAAAAATCGTATCCTAATCCTGTTTTTACAAAAATTTTAATAATATTTATTGGAATATTTTATTAAATTTAAAGTTTAGAGAGCATTCAATTAAGCAAATATTTTATTGACATACACATTTTAGCACTGTATTTTGGTCATAGTATATATCAATTGTATAAAAATTAAGATAAAATAATATGTATCAGTTAAGAATAGTAAAATATATATTGTATTAAGAAGCTATATAGTAGTAAAGTAGTTAAAATGTGGAATATACATATAGTACTACTCCAAATTTCACAAAAAGTTTTGAAATTTTTGAGTATTTGTTTACTATGATTTTATCTAAATGGAACCAAATTTTCTGAAAATCAAATAAAAACAGGGATATTCCGGATAATCGAAAATCCGGATAATCGATTTAATAATTTATTCTATGTCCTTTGTAATGTTTGCGATTCCACAAAACTTATCGGAACATGCCTCTTTGCGCCGCCAAAACGGGTTTAATTTGGCAATAGAGCCGAGACGAATGAGTTTTCGCTTATACCTAATTATAATTTTGGATTTGCTAGACCAAATGAACACCAGTACCCCGTCTTTATATGGAAATGTTAATGAAATGTGTCTCAACCATGATTAAAAATCAGTATTTAACAGTTGTATTATTTAAGAAGTTTGGATGATTGATATATGGTGACATTTTCAACTCGATGCTCAATGAGTTAAAAGTGCAGTGGTGCAACTCAATTAGAATCAGGGACCGTAAATAATGATTATCGTTCCGATTTGTAAATAAAAAAATCAATCACTTAGAATCGTCACACAAACAAAAGGATAATGTCATTGTAATCCTTTTTGGACGATCTATCCATTTCCCCCATGATTTTTAAAATTCAGATTTTTACGATTTTCTTCACCGTTAATGGTTAATTTTGACTAATTTGTAAAAAATCATAAATAATCATTATTTTTGAGCAAAAAATATATAAATCATAAATAATCATTATAAATGATTTTTATTTTTTTTTTGCTCAAAATAAAACTCCTTTTTGGATAACCGTTTTGCACATACCTTGCAAATTTTATCTCTATCAGGTCCAAAATATGGAAGTTATTCAAAAGAGAGTTATTGTAGACAAAGTGACGCCGCTCTAAGTGGACTATATCTCAGGAACTACTGGACCAATTTCAACGAAATTCGAATAAAATTTTTTGGCATCCAAATAGTCAGATATGTTATAAAAGGACATGAGAAAGTAGTATCAAAAAACTTAATAATAAACCTGTAATCCAAAAGTGAGTTTTATTTTGAGCAAAAAAAAATAAAAATCATTTATAATGATTATTTATGATTTATATATTTTTTGCTCAAAAATAATGATTATTTATGATTTTTTCAAATTACTCAAAATTAGTCATTAACGGTGAAGAAAATCATAAAAATCAATATATAATGATTATTTTGTGATTTTTATTATAAAACTTATAATGATTACGGTCCCTGATTAGAATATATATACTCGTATTGGTTCAAATTATTTTAAATAACCAACGTTTATGCGTATAGTCTTTTTAATTTGTGTCCTCCGTTAGTTTTTACAGTTTTAGTTAATTATTTTGACCGGGAAGCCAACCTACTGTAGCTCTAGATTTTCCTTCAGTAGGTATGAAATATGTATGTAATCGATTTTGAGTAGTTAGCTCAACCTCAATAATTAAATCAAAATTATAAAATATGAATAAACAATAAAATGATTGATTAATAAGACATGAGCAAATTTTGACAATAAAGGATATATTCAAGTGTTTAAGATATTTTGTCTCCGGAAGAATAAAATATTATGCGTACTGAGTATATTTGTCTGCAATTTTAGAATTTTGTTTTCTTCTTTTTTTTGTTAGAGCCTATTTAGTTTTATTACACTTATTTACTTATAAATTGACTCATTTACATAACTACATAAATATAGGTCATATTAGGATTTATAATTTTTTTATTAGAATTAGAATCAGTGCTAATTCTATTGCAATTTATATATTTAATTTAATTAAGATAACATACAATGTTGCCCATATATTCGGCATAAAGTCCTCATTATATGTATACAGTATATGAGGGCTGGGGTAATACATGGATTGATTTCACTAAATTTCTTCAACAAGCTATTATATCCAAGACTATACAATTAAATGAACGTATTGTATTTAATTAAGATTTCTCACATATCAAGGATATCTTGGATATTTACTGCTATTTTTGGTAAAAATTAATCACAGGCAATCTGGTCCCAAAGTCCGATAAATGTGTCCTTATTGTATTTGTGTAAAGTTATATTTTAATATCTTCACAGATGCTTGGTTTATATATTGTTCAGTGAATGATTCAGATGGGATCCAAAATTGTGTTATATGTATGTGAACATCACCGTAACAAATTGGTCGAGGAGTTCCTAATATGTGGTATTTGACTCATTAGTGTGCAGTGTCACGCCCAGTCTCCATTTTCACTATAAAAGTTAGTTCTTCTGTTATTTTTTTAGCGATTTAACACATTTTTAGAACATATTTTTCAACATAAACTTTGTATGGGACGTTGGCGTGGTTATTAGTCGATTTATCCTACTTTCTTGATCTAAAATGATGGTTCCAAAGATTATTGTGTTCTCTAAACTTTGTTGATATAGCTTTTGTAATTTGCGATTGTATTAGTCGACAGGGTCACACCCACTATTTAAAAAAAAATTATCACATATGCCCTTTGTATAGTGATCTAATAGCTTTTCTGTTAACGCCATTTTTGAACGTGGCAGTGGTTCGATTTCGCCAATTTACAATACTAACAAACTATAGTGCCAAAAAACACGATAAAAAGGGTGACTCAGCAAAAAGATGCGGGAATTGAAAATGCAAAGACGCACATAACAAAAATTTGTGATAACATAAGTATAAAAATAACAGCACACCAAGAAAAATAATATGAAACAAGTAAGGAAGGGCTAAGTTCGGGTGTAACCGAACATTTTGTACTCTCGCAATTTATTTATTTAACTTTATTTATATTATATAATACACAATTTGACTCACATATTCGTCATATGTATTGTATAAAGTCCATTGAAAGTTGAAAACCATAATATTAGGTTAGAAGCACCGAGGTCCTCGTGGTCGATATATGGGGCCTTAAAAACCTATGGTCCGATTTCGGCGATTTTTAGAATGGGGCTGCCACACTATTAACATAGTATTTGATCCGATATCTTCACTAGTGCTTACTTTATATATTGTAATGTAAACGATTCAGATCGTCTTCAAAGTTCTGGTATATAAAAAGTAGGCGTGGTTGTGAAGCGATTTGGCCTATTTTCACAACATATCATTAAACCATTTGAAAAATAAATTTCCTTATGAAAATAATTTAACACTACAATAATTTGTATACATAGGTGTTCAGCATAACTATGTGTATAGTCACTTTCGGCAAAATTAATTTTTATAAATTTGTTTAAGGGCATATTTAGTATTCTTTATTTCTTTTTCCTTTATAATAAATAAGCGTTGATTGAGTTTATTATTAATTATTTGAATTATGAAAAAAGGTCTTGCAAATATAAATATTCGTCAAATGAATTATGTAATAAAGTTCTAGCACAGCTATTATTTATGGTTATTATTAGTAGTGATATGTTGTGTTGAGCGACGGTGTTTGATGTTTTACAGTGTTTGGTGCAGTTGATGCATCGGACTGCCCACAGCTGTAATTTGAATAATTTTGCATATTAATGTGATGTGAGGGAACTTTATGGGAAAATTGCACTAATAATAAAGGGTATGCGTACTCCCTAAAATAATCAAGCCGAACTGTGTCCGTTTTTTGCTAAGCAAATTCCGATCCTTTTTTTACTTTTTTTCGGCAATTTGCTTTTGCATCCCACATAATGCCACTGCACGCAAACCGTATACGCTCAATTCCCATAAATTAAATTTAGCAACGCATCACGCGACTCAATCTTTCGATTGCCACTTTTTATTTTATTCTCTCGCAACATGTTGCGCACAGTATAATAGTTTTTAGTAACATGTTGGTTTTGTTTTTATTTTGTAGTAACTGCTTATTTATTAAGTTTGTAGGCGATGACTTTACCTCGTTGTGCTCTCCTTTAAAACTTCTTTTTGTCGAAGTACCTGCTTAGACCGAAGTTTCGATGCGTTATATAGTTCGAATTCTTAACCACTTTCTGAGAACCAAAAAGGTTGTTACCTTATAATTTGACTAATTGAATGGGGGTGGATGATACTCGCACACACGCTTTACCCAGTGAACCGCATAAGTTCAATTTGCGTAAAGGTTGATGTATATCCATGCATACATATTTAATACATTTATTCATTAGCACCTGAATAAATAAACTCAGAGTAGTTTTACTGTAATTTGCGTTTATTGCAAGAAAGTAAATGTTTAGTATGAAATGTTATTTATATAACACACAAAAATTTACCTTATTTGATATTTAAATTTATTTTATATTTAAATTTTTAAGACAATAGATTGGTCATTACCAATTGTCCTTTTATATTTGACTATAGTTTTGGTTAGGTCTATGCGGAGACCAACTTGATTTGCTTCACTTAAAAGTTTCGTAGGTAACGATCCTTTATGATTTGGACCATTATCGTGTTGTAAAATCCAGTCAATAATTGGGAAAGGCTGACTGATCAATGCAATGCAATGTCATGTTCATGTAAATTGTGATATATCCTGATGATTTAGGGTCCTCTAAATTAGTACAAAACTGAAGTAAAATCAACATATCACATCCGCCTCATTTAGCGCCTGAACTACATATTTCTTATTCTGTGTACAACAGTATTTAGGATGCAATTTACGTCAAATGAAAGGAATTTTATCTTCAATAACAGTTATTTATTCGGTTTTTTTAAAGTCATATTTAATTGAAGCATTAAATTCGCGTAAATACTTTCATAGAGAGAAAGTTTGTTCGGGAATTTATTCATTTTTGTGGAACAATAGTGTATAAATTAATAAATTAAACACTAGAACGTAATTTTTTTTAAATTGAATTCAATTGATTAAAAATGCATTAAAAAATCTATAAGTTATGATATTTTCATTATACATGATTTATGCATAAATAAATGTTTTAATATATGTAAGCATAGATTCCATGATTATTTAAAATATAATTTCAATTTTAATCAATATGTGCATCTTTAATGTGGTTTGACACTCCAATTCTATAAACTAAATTGTAATTTCCTGCCGTCATAAATGAATATATTTTAGAATCGTTTCTAATTACAAAAATAAATTTGGTTTTTGAAGATGCCAATGCATTCATACGCATATCCATTTGCCGAATCAGTTGAAGCACTACGATGAAATTTAATTAATCGCACTCAAAACATAAACGTGTGTTGAGCTCGTGCCTTTCATACGCATTTGCGTCCATGAATGCAGGGAAGATATCCCTGTAGGAAAGAGGCTACAAATATATAAGAGATGCTAATATATATGCATGTCGTTGTGATTATTTACTTGATAGGTAGTACAATAATTTGTTTTAGTGAGAGATTTCCGTACAAACAACAAAACAAATGGAGCCTCTTACTAATAATAATAGGGTTATGCATATCAATATGATCAGGATGACGAGACGAGTTGCAATCCGGATGTCTGTCTGTTCGTCCGTCCGTCCGTCTGTCCGTCTGTCCGTGCAACGAATAACTTGAGTAAAAATTGATATATCTTAACTAAACTTGGAACACGTATTCCTTGGGACCCTGAGGAGGTTGGTATTGAAAATGGGCGTAATCGGACAATTGCCACGCCCACAAAATGGCGAAAACCAAAAACACATAAACTGTCATAACTAAACCCTAAATAAAGTTATAAAAGTAAAATTTGCAAGAAATGATCGCACTAGGAAGGCGCATATTTGGATATTTTTTTTTGGGGAAGTGGTCGTGGCCTCCCCTCCAAATCGGTTATTTGTATATATCTCGGAAACCAATGAAGGTATATAAACCAAATTTTCTGTATAAATATAAATCTATAAAAATAGTTGAAATCAGATAATAACCACGCCCACCTCCCATACAAAGGTTAGGTTGAAAATTATTAAAAGTGTACTAAATCACTAACCAAAAACATCAGAAGCACTAAAATTAACAGAAGGAAGCTGCACTCAGCTTTTTTTACAAAATGGAAAATGGGCGTGGCATCGGCTACTTATGGGTCAAAAACCATATCTCTGGAACTACTCGACCGATTCGAATGAAATTTGGTATATAATATTTTCTTGACACCCAGATAACACGGATAAAAATGGGCGAAATCGGTACACAACCACGACTACTTTCCTTATAACTCTATTTTGAATTCCATCTGATTCCCTTCATTTTATAATGTATACATAAGGAACCAATGAAGGTAGCAAAGTAAAACTTTACACAAATAGTGCATATCATCTCTGGCTTAACTTGTGAAAAAATTGTCGAAAACGGACTATAACTTTTCAAGGCCCCAGATATCGAACATGTTGAACTCAGAGCCTAAGGGTAAATTTTAACCGAAAATATGGGTAAATCTCTCAGATAATTTAATGTAATTCAGAGGAAATTGTTTTCTTCTAATAGTGTGTATGTGTTATTACCTTTGACATCAAATTAAATTAGAGGTTGTATTTGCAATTTGAAGTGTTACAAAATACCAGCAGGGATATACACATACATATCTACACATATACCGATATATACAAGTGCGTACAAAACTGAGCAAATATACATACATGAATATATACTTACATACAAGACTCATATTCCAAAAAAATAGCCTGTAAACTTTCTGATCTGACACAAGCTTAAAGGTATAAGCCAAGTGCAGTAGTAGCACGATGCAACTCTTATGGGTGTACACATATGTACATACATACAACATATTTATACAGAGCACATACATACATATTACATGCATACAGAAGCGAGAAATAAACATATACATATGTACATATGCACAATAATGCATTGGTATCTCTGAGTGTCTCACTGAGATTTCCTTCTATAGGCAATTTGGTTCAGGCATGCTACCAGAGACAGTGAATGCGTTTATGAATGAATTTTACTACTTCATTAAAAATTCTTCAATTTGCATCCATTCGTAAAACTCCAGACTGGACAACACAGCACAGTAAAATCATAATACATACAAATGTATATGAAAATCGATTATCGTCCTCGTCTGAGGTATTCTTAGTTTAATTCATTACTTTTGTTATGAATATTGTTTTCATATATACATATGTCATAATATGCAAGTATATATATATTCGTGATTTTGTGTATTGTAACATAAGAGAAGTATTGCAGATTTAAAACTTGCAAAAGTTCTTTTAATTTATAGCACGATATGAAAGCAATAGAAGAGGAGAGGAGACAACGTTTGGGCATTGTCTTTACCCTATTACTTGAAAGCGTAGGCATATGGAAGCATATCTCAAAACTCATCTTTTTAAGTCAGTGGACACGATTTCACGAAAAGTTCTGAAGCGATTTTGTTCACATTTTGCACACATTTTGAAACAACAATATCTAGTCATTTATTTTGATTTTAGATGAAATTTTAAATTAGCTATGTTGTCTACAGTTATTTTTTTTTCAACGTCAAGGGAATTGACGTGCTTAATACCACTGACAGACGGAGGCGTTAATTCGGATTAATCGGGATTAATTCGAGAGTTGTCTTAGTTAACTCCGTTTTTTAACTCCCATTTAATCCTCAAAGTTTTAGAGAGTTAATTTCAGTTGTTAAACATGGCCGCTTTTAACCTATTGTGAATGAAAATATGCAATACTGATAGCTGTTTTTCGATTAAATGTAAACAAAAACACACATGCAATGCAATAGCTAATTTGTTTCTAAAATGGAAGTTCTAATAATAACGTATTTATGTATATTTTTTCAGTAATTAGTGCTTTTGTACTAATTGTGCGGCTAACAACCGCTATCCGCTATCCAATTTTATTTTGCCAAAATGGAAATATTATTGCCAATCAGCTGTTATGAGAGTTTATATCTCGCTTTGCTGCTGTCACCTACATATTTGGAATTGATTAAAAGCGCCGTTAATCCGATGTGTTATGTTCGATGACACGAACGAACTCTGATATCTGATGTCTTACCCAAAACGAAATTCAAGATTTGTGACTTTGTTATAGTACTCTATATTTTCCCCAACAACGGCATTTCTTCGACGTGGAAATGGTCTGATTTTGCCTTTATGTACTATTTTAACTCTAATTATTTCTTTACATCCCGATTTAAAATTTTGATATACATACATATATACATATAGCCCAAGAATGATGGATTATGATTTTTTTGTGTTTTAATTTCCTGTGGCGTCACTATCGCCAGAAACGCGAGCAAAACAAGCAAACGAAAGAAAAACTGCTGAAGTGCACGGTAGTACAAAACAATAAAACCAAGACAAATAGTAAAAGTGAACGGCTGTGCATTATTATTATCTAAAATTCTAAATTTAAAATATATTAGATCATGTTATGAAACTCGTTCATTATGATTTTTGTCTACATATTATTCAATGTGGTTCACTATGTTTTACATTTCCGTTTTCCATTTGACAATTCTGAAAATGAGGACCATGCATCATCTTTCTGTGGTATACTCGTAATTTTTTTAATTATAAAAATAACAAGTAAGGAAAGGCTAAGTTCAGGTGCAACCGAACACTTTATACTCTCGCAATTTATTGCTACATGTTTATTAAGATAACACACAATTTATGAAGTATAAAGTCCAATAGAAAAACGAAAATCAGTACATATATTATGTAGGCTGGGGTAATTCCTGAACCGATTTCACTCATTTTCAACACCAACATGTATGTGATTGGCGTTGCAACCGTTTAGCCGGTTATAGCCGAATCGACGATAGTGCGCCACCTCTCTCTCTCCTTCGCAGTTCGGCGCCAGTTGGAGATCCCAAGTGTAACCAGGTCGCTCTCCACCTGGTCCCTCCAACGGAGTGGAGGCCTTCCCCTTCCTCGGCTTCCTCCGGCGGGTACTGCATCGAACACTTTCAGGGCTGGAGTGTTTTCGTCCATTCGGACAACATGACCTAGCCAGCGTAGCCGCTGTCTTTTTATTCGCTGAACTATGTCAATGTCGTCGTATAACTCGTACAGCTCATCGTTCCATCGTCTGCGGTATTCGCCGTTGCCAATGTTCTGAGGACCATAAATCTTGCGCAAAATTTTCCTCTCGAAAACTACTAGTGTCGTCTCATCTGATGTTGACATCGTCCAAGCTTCTGCACCGTAAAGCAGGACGGGAATGATAAGCGACTTGTAGAGCTTGATTTTGGTTCGTCGAGAGAGAACTTTACTGTTCAATTGCCTACTCAGTCCAAAGTAGCACCTGTTGGCAAGAGTTATTCTGCGCTGGATTTCGAGGCTGACATTGTTCGTGTTGTTGATGCTGGTTCCCAGGTATACGAAATTATCTACGACCTCGAAGTTATGACTGTCAACAGTGACGTGGGAGCCAAGACGCGAATGCGCCGACTGTTTGTTTGATGACAGGAGATATTTCGTCTTGTCCTCATTCACCTCCAGACCCATTCGCTTCGCCTCCTTATCCATGCGGGAAAAAGCAGAACAAATGGCGCGGTTGTTGCTTCCGATGATATCAATATCATCGTCGTACGCCAGGAGCTGTACACTCTTGTAGAAGATTGTACCTTCTCGGTTTAGCTCTGCAGCTCTTATAATTTTTTCCAGCATCAGATTAAAGAAGTCGCACGATAGTGAGCCACCTTGTCTGAAACCTCGTTTGGTATCGTACGGCTCGGAGAGGTCCTTCCCAATCATGACGGAGCTTTTGGTGTTGTTCAACGTCAACTTACACAGCCGTATTAGTTTTGCGGGGATACCAAATTCAGACATCGCGGCGTAAAGGCAGCTCCTTTTCGTGCTGTCGAAAGCAGCTTTAAAATCGACAAAAAGGTGGTGTGTGTCGATCCTCTTTTCACGGGTCTTCTCCAAGATTTGGGGCATGGTGAATATCTGGTCAGTTGTCGATTTTCCAGGTCTAAAGCCACACTGATAAGGTCCAATCAGTTTGTTGACGGTGGGCTTTAGTCTTTCACACAGTACGTTCGATAGAACCTTGTATGCGATATTTAGGAGGCTGATCCCACGGTAATTGGCGCAGATTGTGGGATCTCCCTTTTTATGGATTGGGCAGAGCACACTGAGATTCCAATCGTCAGGCATGCTTTCTTCCGACCATATTCTGCAAAGAAGCTGATGCATGCACCTTATCAGTTCTTCGCCGCCGTATTTGAATAGTTCTGCCGGTAATCTATCGGCCCCCGCTGCTTTGTTGTTCTTCAAGCGGGTAATTGCTATTCGAATTTCTTCATGGTCGGGTAATGGAACATCTGTTCCATCGTCATCGATTGGGGGATCGGGTTCGCCATCTCCTGGTGTTGTACTCTCACTGCCATTCAGCAGGTCGGAGAAGTGTTCCCTCCACAATCCCAGTATGCCCTGGACATCGGTTACCAGATTACCACCTTGGTCTCTACATGAGGATGCTCCGGTCTTGAAACCTTCGTTAAGTCGCTTCATTTTTTCATAAAATTTTCGAGCATTCCCTCTGTCTGCCAGCTTCTCAAGCTCTTCGTACTCACGCATTTCGGCCTCTTTCTTTTTTTGTCTGCAGATGCGTCTCGCTTCCCTCTTCAGCTCTCGGTATCTATCCCATCCCGCACGTGTTGTGGTCGTTTGCAACGTTGCGAGGTAGGCAGTCTGTTTTCTCTCCGCTGCGAGACGGTACTCCTCATCGTACCAGCTTGTTTTTTGTCGTTGCCGAAAACCAATTGTTTCGGCTGCAGCGGTACGCAGTGAGTTTGAGATGCCGTTCCACAGTTCCCTTATACCGAGATGCTGATGAGTGCTCTCAGAGAGCAGGAGTGCAAGTCGAGTAGAGTATTTCGTGGCTGTCTGTTGCGATTGCAGCTTTTCGACGTCGAACCTTCCTTGTGTTTGTAGACGTTCGTTATTTGCTGCACAGAGGCGGGTGCGTATCTTCGCAGCGACCAGATAATGGTCCGAGTCTATATTTGGTCCTCGGAGCGTACGCACGTCTAAAACACTGGAGACATGTCTTCCGTCTATCACAACGTGATCGATTTGGTTCCGCGTGTTTCGATCAGGAGACAGCCAAGTAGCTTGATGTATTTTCTTATGCTGGAATCTGGTACCACAGACGACCACATTTCGGGCCCCAGCGAAGGCCGTTTGGCGATGTTTCGTCATGGAGGCTGAATTTTCCGACTGTTGTGCCAAAGGCACCTTCTTTCTTACACCTTATCGCCAAGCACGATTTTGACATCGGTGCAGGGGCAGCGCTCATAGGTGCGTTCCAGGCGCTCATAGAAAGAATCTTTGGTCACATCGTCCTTCTCTTCCGTTGGGGCGTGGGCGCAAATCAGTGATATGTTGAAGAACCTCGCTTTGATGCGGATTGTGGCTAGCCGTTCATCCACCGGGGTGAATGCCAGGACTCTGCGACGGAGTCTCTCTCCCACCACAAATCCAACACCAAATTTGCGCTCCTTTATATGGCCGCTGTAGTAGATGTCACAAGGACCCACCTTCTTCCGTCCTTGTCCCGTCCATCGCACTTCTTGGATGGCGGCGATGTCAGCCTTAAGTCATATGAGGACATCAACCAGCTGGGCAGAGGCACCTTCCCAATTAAGGGTCCGGACATTCCAGGTGCATGCCCTTATGTCATTATCCTTAAAACGTTTGCAGGGGTCGTCATAAAAAGGGGGGTGTCTCATCCGAGGCTTTCGTAGATTTTTCATTGGGGGGTGTTTTTATGTGGTGGGTCCCAAACCGTACGCACAACCGCATAAGCGGGCTTCGCCTTCTCACTTTAGCTCGCCTTCAAACGGATGTCTGTTGGCTACCCAGAGGATACTTAGTCTAAAACCGGAAGTCGTGAGCTGCTTGAACCATGTGGAGAAGAATCGTTTCTGGCCACTCCCAAGTGAGTGACAATCAAAAACTTTCCTCACTTGCGTGAACTTTTCACACATGATCCCATCCTCCACCAACATACATACCAGAGAACGGCATTTGCTGAATGAAAAACATTCGTACGCGCTCAACAGCCGAATAATCACAGTGTTCGGATCAGCCGATCAAACTTGCCTGAGCTCACATTTTCGTTGTTGATTTTAAATTCACTCGTGTGTGTGCGATTTTTTGTTTCACTCCGAGTTTGTTCGGCTCGTGTTCAATATAATGATTTCGGGCGCTTGCTCATTCGGTTCAACAATCATTGTTTTGAACAAGAACAACACTCAACTCGCAAAAATCAACAAGTATGATTTTACTCATGCGCGCAGCAAGCGGCACTTTTTCTGCACAGATGAAATGTGAGAAGAAGAACAAGGCAAGCTACAACAACAACTGCATAGAAATTGTTACGGTACATGCAGTCGTAACGCTCACATCGTGTCGTCTTGTCGCTAATTGTTTACTCATAATCGATCAACTCAAATTGAACCGAATGATGCTTTCGTCAACACAGGCTCATTTTATTGAACGCTGACTTTTGTTCAGTGAGTTGAATTGAGTGAGAAATTTTGAACCGAGGACTCAAAATCCAAAGAATGATGTGTACGGCAAATTGAGTTGATTTTTACTCATTACTCTGTTTTTTTCAGTGAGTTGAGTTGAATGAAAAAGTTCGCGTATGAGTAAATCAAGAAAATAGTGATTTTTGCAGTTCTCTGATACATACATTATATCTAAGACTATATGCTCATTTTATTTGGCTAAGATATTTCACATATTAACCGATTTATAAGTTATTAAGCCCATCGTATTTTTAGAAAATCCTATAATTAGGTATATGAGAGCTAGGGGAAGTTATGACCTGATTTCGGATATAGAGACACACTATTAGAAGAAAAACATTTCCTCTGAATTAAATTAAGCTATCTCTATGACGGACAGATATCTACTCGTCACCCTGATCACTTTGGTATATATGACTCCATACCTAACTCGATTAGTTTGTGAACAAAACTATAATACTCTCTTAGCAACTTTTGTTGCGAGAGTATAAAAACCGAAGGGAATCGACTTCCGTCCCTTCGTCTAAAGGCAAGTAAAAACTTTGATATCTTGACTAAATTTACACACTTATCTACAAATACTTTTGGAGATTCGGTTTGCTTGCCAAAATCTCTAATGGTGTTATGATAACTTTTTGATGAGTATTTTATAGCCCCATTCATTTAAATATTTTACTCCTCTTGGTTAACTTAATAGTAATTAAGTTAATATGGCGTCTTTATTAATAAACATTGAGTCTTATACCAAATTTAAGAACTTTGCCGAAACTTAATGACGAGTTCAATGGTTAATACATATTTTGTATACGTCCTTTATCAATATAAATTGAAGTACATATGTATGTAATAAAGTTTTAAAAATATTTACTAATTAAACCGAAAATCTACAACTTCTTAATAATCTTATTTAAGAAATTTAGTAATCGCTGTGGAAATAAATAACAATTTCACTAAATACATTCCATTCCATATGTACACACGGTCATAACATATATATATATATAAAGTGGCAACTGAGAAGATTATCAAAGTAAGTAAAAAAACTCAGTGTCAACAACGTATTTAAAACGATAATACAGCTTATTGGGTTAAAATCACAATTATCGTAAGCAAAGAATGTATATATGATTATATATATGTACTTTGGTTCGAGCTCTGCTAAATTATCTGTCGGCATAGCAGTTTACCCATGCAATGCGCCATCTAGCGATGATTTAGCGATAACTACAGTGACATCTTAAGAGAAAATATTGCGCAAATGATATATAATGAATCCGTAGAATATAAATGACGTTCATGCTCATGATGTTCTTCAATAATAAGTGCTGAACACAAAGACGACGACACGACACTACGTAACGTCGGCTGACTACAAATGACGCTTTGAAGCCAGCGTCTTGAACATTTTGAAGACGGCAGCGACATATCAAACAGCAATTTCATTGTTGCAGTACTAAAATCTTTCCCTTCAATAATATTGCGATTATTTGTGCAAAAAATGAAAAAAAGGTCGCTTTATTTGTTTTAAATAATCGATTGTTATTATAAATGATATATCAAAGCTATTTTACGCTTTTGCTGGCAAAATAACGTCATACATGTTAGAACTTTGAATAATTTTAGAATTCACATATTATTGGCAGCTCTACAGCGGCCATTGTCGTCGGCAAATTTTTTTTCTTTTTTTCTTTTCTAATTTGTCGACAGCAAAGACTTCAACCCTTTTGTCGCAAAGTCGTGCTGTTGTCTAAAAAGCTGTGCCCATAAGAACGCGTGTATTTTAATATTTGAAAGATGTCGCTCCTCGTAGTCTATGTGTTCAGCAGTATATCCGATAATTCGGACGTTATCCTTACGCAAATACATAGCTGCTCCTACACTATTTAGCAACAATAATATACATTCATACGAAGGGATTTGTATTAAATTGTAAATGCATGTATTTTGCATATACTTTATGGTTTAATTCCAATAAATAAAATGACGAATATTAGCTGAATGCTTGTCACTTTTGTAGTCATCAATATACAGTGGAACTTCTTTAACCCGAATCACCATAATCCACAAAAAAACTTCGAGTTATAGAATTTTTCATTAAAACATAAAGTTTTTCCAAAAGTTTTAAAATATGGATTAATGCACAGTTTTATTTATTTACTACGCTAAAAGTTTTATGTAGATACGTTAAAACATGTATTCTGTAATTTTGTTTGTTGCACTTTGTTATTGTTTGGTTCTTGACGTCTGTATCCCATCCCTTTGTTACATGATTTATGCAATCCATGAGGGTAATATCATATTTTTTGTTCGCCTCCATACCATATAGATGAACTCTTTTAATATTCTGCCTCCATAATAAAGTTTCAAATTTTATATTATGCCCAGGTCGAAAAGTTCGATTTATGGAAGGAAATTTATATGAAATTTTATTTCTAAACGCTATTGCCAATACAAAAGTTCGAGTTATGGAAGTTCCACTGTATAATAATATATTATTGAAATTTAGATATAAATCAAGTAAAACTTAGGCATAACAATGAGTATGATTCTTCGTTAAGCGAAATTATGAACTAATTGTCAAACAGGACAATACAAATAATTTTTCTTTTTATAAATTTTAACTTGAAATTAATTATAATTGTTTAAAGAAAGCGTAAGGTGTGGAAAACAAAGAAATTGAAAAAAAAAATTTCTCGGATTAAAGAATTTCTCCACCATTCTTTGGATAGTTTTTTCGATTGGATTCTGTTATTAATTCATACAATTCAAAACATTTCGAGCTATATTAAGAAATTAACGCCAAACAAAAATACAGACTATTCTCTTTGGAAAGCTGTAAAAAATATTGGCTAATACTCCTCTCAGAAAGCCCAACGGATCCTGGGCTAAAAGCGACGAAGAAAAAGTGGAAGTTTTTTCAGAGAAACTAACTAAAACGTTTAGTCCATTTTCGTTCCATGATAGTTTACCGCAGCCAGAAGCAACGCAATATGTAAGCGAAATTCAACCAACTTCCAAAAAAGAAGTGGAAAATATCATCAAAATTAGATTAAAGCCTAAAAAGGCTCCCGGCTTCGACTTAATTAACATTAGCATTAACAAAGCTTACATCGATAATAAACGCCTGCTTAAATCTTAAATACGTCCCAATGTCATGGAAGGTATCCGAAATCATTATGGTACACAAATCTGGGAAAAGTGCACATGAAGCCTCGTCATATCGTCCAATCTCATTGTTGCCTATTTTGTCTATCAAAAGACTTGAGAACATAATTGAAGAAAAAGATATCATACCAATTCATCAATTCGGTTTTAGGACTCAACATTCCACAATCGATCAAGTACATCGCATAACAAACATAATAGAAGATGCGATGGAAAATAAACCAATTTGCACAGCTGTGTTTCTAGACGTATCTCGGGCTTTCGATAGAGTATGGTACCATGGTTTACTTTATAAATTAAGACGTTTCTTACCACAATATCTAACTGACTTACTGGAATCTTACTTGAGCAACTGCTACTTCAGAATCAAGCAGGGACAATCATATACCACATTGCAACCAATAAAAACAGGAGTACCCCAAGGTAGTATCATACCTACGTCGACAAACTGTACAATTGCCACTTTTGCTGATAATATCTGCATCATAACGACAGGCAAAAGCGAAGTGGAATCGGCCAACAGAATGCAATCCGGAATTTACGAAATAGTGGAATGGACACAGAGATGGTACATTACTTTAAACAAGACGAAATCAATACACGTAAACTACACGAACAAAAGTGCTAGATATATTCCTTTACATATTGGTAATGTGGCAATCCCATACTCCACCTCTGCGAAATATCTAGGCATAACGCTAGATGCAAAGCTGAAATGGAAAGAGCACATACAAAAAAAAGTTGCAGAACTAAATCTAAGATATAGCAAAATAAGCTGGTTAATCGGTAACAAATCGCAGCTAACAACATCAAATAAAATTCTCGTATATAATTAAACGTTGAAACCTATTTGGACATACGGAATTCAACTGTGGGAATGCGCTGCAACGATATACATTCAAGCGATATAACGGTTCCAAAATAAAGTCCTACGCAAATTTGTAAATGCCCCGTGGTATATACGTAATTCAGACCTGGGCCGTGATCTTCATATAAAAATGGTCCGGGAAGTTATTCACGAGACGGCATTGAAACATTCAGCGAGGTTGCAAAATCAAATAAACGCAGAAGCCCGACGACTAGGAGAGATTAGAAATAGCAGGCGTCGACTAAAGCGAACAACATTCTACGAACTTATACGAAAATAAAAAGTATTTTACGTAATATTTAGTTTCTGAAAAAAAAACGCTTATATTGTATTTATCTTTTTAAATTAGAAAAATTTTGCTTGTTAGTACAATTTTGTTTTGTTTCACTAGTTGCAATCATTTGAAATGTAAAGATATATCTAATTACGTTTCAATAAAAAAATAAATAAAAATTCATAGTTTGTTAAAAAATGTAGTTCTAATTCAGTTTGAGACTTTTTATATACAAGATCTCACTTACAAACAGAATTAATTATGAAAATCTTGTATAAAAGTTCTTACCGATTAAAATCAGTAAAATAGATCGTCGGTTATGGAATTACTCCTAAATATTGGCGGTGTTACGCTAATTGTATAAGTTTCGAATAGGTCAACATATACATATATAATAAGATTTGTTCGTTAATGTTTAACGTCATTTACGTAATCGCACTTTTTATAGCTTCTAACTAAGTTTCTTAAATTGATTGTGGGTGTAGTTGTTACAAGATTACCACCATTTTCACATTGTATTATACTATAAAATAATATTTAGTAATAATTATTATTATCACATATTGTCATTGAATTTGATCTGGTTTATGAAGTATGAATAATACTTTTTTTATTTCACATTTATCACACTCTATACCAAATCCGCGTATTGTAACTTACACCCCTATTGCATAAAGCGAGTAGTGTATGTACAATAATCAATTGAATGTATAACTATATTCTTGCGGTTTGCGGAACTCACATCCACAAACATTTTTTGGAAGCGTCCGCTCGATATCATCCTTTTCGGAGTGAACATGTCTATTAAATTTTATTAAATTTAGTAATCCGTATCTTTATACCAACCATTTTGATATACTAGAGAGATTGTCAGTTCTATGACAGGGCGCTACTGGAATCGAGTCTAATAGAGTGTGTTTACACTAAATATTCAAAAGAAACGTTTCACAGCTGTAGGTTTTATGTTAGACAATTGGTAAGCGAATAATATATAGTATTTCGGTATAAAAAAAAAACAAATAGTTAAAAATAATTTCAAGTGTTAATGAAAGCCATAGTCCAAGCGAAAGACCGAGTTGACTGCATAAAGCGTGGATAGAGGCAACAGCATACTCGATGGCAACATTTTTAAACGGCCTTAAAATTAATAAAAAATTTATTTATTTATGTAAGTAACATTTTAATAATCCTTAATTAGCTGCCGGCCGCGATAAGTTGCAGGACATTAATATATACTATATATAATTTGTACGTGCACATTTACATACATATGTATATTCAAATGTTAATAAATTTATTTATTTTCATTTAAAACATGCGCACATGTAAGTATGTTTGTTTATTATTACAAAAATATTAATTCAAAGAAAATAAATAAAAATATTTAAGTGTTAAAGTGGTAAGTGAGTGTATTCATTTGCACATGTACATTTTATTTTGTGCAATGATATAGAAATAACCAGATTTAGAGTCAAAGAACTCTTAATGACAATTGATCATTGGCAAGTGGATAAAATTTCATTTGAATATCAGTAAAATGACGAAAAGTCATAATGTGAGTGCATAATAGATAAAAAGGTTGGATATGTAGTTGTACATATTCCAGTATGTAGTCTGTATATATTGTTATGTAAATGCGCGTGTACAATATTTTTGCGTTAAAACTGGATTCATGAAATTAAGCATTACTGCAGAAATAGAAAAAAGCTCGACCACCTCAAAACCTTCTGCTTCCAATATAAATTACGGGAGTATTGACCAGTTTTAATTTCATTTCGAATTTCAGCATATTCATGCCAAACAATACAAATCCGACATACGTACAACGATTACTTGTCGGTCAAAACACATACATATGCACACAAGCTTGTATAAATAATGAACTGAATGTTAAAGAAAATAAATTTCAAGTGGAAGGGTCAAGTTAAATCAACAGAAAATACGCTTTATCTTTTATAAGTAAACTTATAGCTAAAAGATAACAACACTATTGGATGATGTTAAAACGATTTCTGATTGCGAGTGTGGCACAAATAAAATTCTGGCTTCCATTTACACGGCAAATCTTTACATATACTTCTACATACATGCGTGCATGTATGTATATATATTTGCAGAAAGGTATCGAATGTAGAAGTATTTAGGTACCAAATTATGTAATTCACTAGCTTCTACTTTATATAGCCAAGAAATGAAAAAAACGGCCAAGTGATTTTTTTATAAACATACAAAATAAACAGGTTTAGAGCTGATAAATATTCCATTTGATGTTGGTGAATGACAAGATAATCCAAAGTAATCAATCAAAATTATTTTAATTTGTGAAACGCACAGGCAGTAACTCAAAAAACTCAAAAAAGTCTGTGTAAATCTATATATTAGGTTGGTCATAAAACGCACATTTGTGAACAAATTGTACGGTCCAATAGTGGCTACCCTATTGCTCTGTGTACCGGTGTAGATTATATTTGTATATAGTGCTTTGCAGTTGAGTAGAGTTACGATGCTATTCCCCTTAGGCGTCAAATATATATATTTGCAAATCGAAAAAAATTCTTATAATTTAATTTATAAACAATAAATAAAAATAAAAACAAGCAAGTTAAACAGGCCATCATACATTCTTACGATTATCAAAATAGTCTATATCATTAATAATAAAAAATACAAAAATATATAATTTTGTGTTTCCATATTTCGTTCTGCAGTACATAAATATCGTAAGAAATTGTGTTAACCTAATGTAAGTATTTTTGTTTTGTTAGGTTCCACACGAACTATGTACGTGGATTCACTTAGTGGTACAACTTCAACTAATACAACTTATGTGAATAAGTCTCTTTTGTTTTGTCGGTGACAGACTGCACAAAAATATCTTACGGAGTACTATTTTTTAGCGTTCTTTTAAGATGGATAGTAACAACAATACGTTTGATTATTCTAAAAATTTAGAAACTTATTCGAATATGTCATATTAACCGAGATTGTGAATCCCTAAATCATATATGTACTTATATGTATGTATGGATATTAATGTGTATAGCTGAGCTTAACTGTGATAGATATTAAGATATTTCCTTGGAGAGTCAAAAATCAATTAGTTTTTGGACAATCTTCGTGCGCATTGGTCAAAACATTAAATTTACATATTGCTTTATCGGCTATAAGCAGCTAATAAGAGGTTATTAATCCTAAACTATTTGTTAAATTATCTTAAAAAAAAGCCATGTTGCCTTTTAACTTCAGTTTTTAGCATGTTATTTTATATTTATTTGTAAATATATGTACATATGTATTTTATGTATATACTTTATACTTTGGTTTAATTTAAATATAATGTTATGCACATATATCACATTGGATATTAACATTACCAATGTTAAATTATTATTTTATTACACAAACAGTAAATTGAAATGATTGATAAAAGATTACACATAGAATAAAGGGGGGAGGTAGTAAATTTTATAACAATTGCCATTACATTCGAAATATTAGTTACTTACAAATATTTTTGTAAAGTAATTTATTTATTCTCATACCTTTTTATACTCTCGCAACAAAAGTTGCTAAAGAGAGTATTATAGTTTTGTTCACATAACGGTTGTTTGTAACACCTAAAACTAAAAGAGTTAGATATAGAGTCATATATACCAAAGTGATCAGGGTGACGAGTAGATTTGAAATCCGGATGTCTGTCCGTCCGTCCGTCCGTCTATCCGTCTGTGCAAGCTGTAACTTGAGTAAAAATTAAGATATCTTTACGAAACTTGGCACAAATATTCCTTGGCACCATAAGAAGGTTAAGTTGGGCGGAATCGGACCATTGCCACGCCCACAAAATGGCGAAAACCAAAAACACATAAAGTATCATAACTAAGCCATAAATTAAGTTATAAAAGTAAAATTTGGAATAAAGGATCGCACTAGGAGGGGGCATATTTGGATGTAATTTTTTTGGGGAAGTGGGCGTGGCCCGCCTACAAATCGGTTATTTGTATTTAACTCGCAAACCAATAAAGCTATATAAACCAAACTTTCTGCAGTCGGTTCTCTTACGTACCCCACCACACACCATGAAAATAGTTGAAATCGGATAATAACCACGCCCACCTCCCATACTAAGGTTAGGTTGAAAATTACTAAAAGTGGGTAACTAACTAACGAAAAACGTCAGAAACACTAAATTTTGCAGAAGAAATAGCAGAAGGGAGCTGTACTCATATTTTTTTACAAAATGGAAAATAGGCGTGGCATCGCCTACTTATGGGTCAAAAACCATATCTCAGGAACTACTCGACCGATTCGAATGAAATTCGGTATATAATATTTTCTTGACACCCTGATAACCCGGACAAAAAATGGGCGTAAAAAATGGGCGAAATCAGTTCACAACCACGACTACATTCCTTATAACTCAATTTTGAATTTCATCTTATTCCCTCACTTTTTAATGTAAACTTAAGGAACCAATGAAGATTGCGGAATAAAACTTTACACAAATAGTGCATATCATCTCTGGCTTCACTTGTGAAAAAATTGTCGAAAACGGACTATAACTTTTCAAGGCCCCAGATATCGAACATGTTAAACTCATAAGGATAAATTTTAACCGAAAATATGAGTAAATCTCTCAGATAATTTAATGTAATTTAGAGGAAATTGTTTTCTTCTAATAGTGTGTCTCTGTTCCAAAAATTATTAAAATCGGGTCATAACATCTCCATATACCTCATTGTAGGTTTTTCAAAAGTATCGTCTCCTAGCTCCCATATACCTAATTATAGGTTATTCAAAAATACGGTGAGCTTTATTCCGTATATATGTATTGGTTAATATGTGAGCTATCTTAGCTAAATTAAGTAAGCGTATAGTCTTGGATATAGCGAACCCGATCCCCCAATCGATGACGATGGAACAGATGTTCCATTACCCGACCATGAAGAAATTCGAATAGCAATTACCCGCTTGAAGAACAACAAAGCAGCGGGGGCCGATAGATTACCGGCAGAACTATTCAAATACGGCGGCGAAGAACTGATAAGGTGCATGCATCAGCTTCTTTGCAGAATATGGTCGGAAGAAAGCATGCCTGACGATTGGAATCTCAGTGTGCTCTGCCCAATCCATAAAAAGGGAGATCCCACAATCTGCGCCAATTACCGTGGGATCAGCCTCCTAAATATCGCATACAAGGTTCTATCGAACGTACTGTGTGAAAGACTAAAGCCCACCGTCAACAAACTGATTGGACCTTATCAGTGTGGCTTTAGACCTGGAAAATCGACAACTGACCAGATATTCACCATGCGCCAAATTTAGGAGAAGACCCGTGAAAAGAGGATCGACACACACCACCTTTTTGTCGATTTTAAAGCTGCTTTCGACAGCACGAAAAGGAGCTGCCTTTACGCCGCGATGTCTGAATTTGGTATCCCCGCAAAACTAATACGGCTGTGTAAGTTGACGTTGAA
Source organism: Zeugodacus cucurbitae (assembly GCF_028554725.1). NCBI lineage: Eukaryota > Metazoa > Arthropoda > Insecta > Diptera > Tephritidae > Zeugodacus > Zeugodacus cucurbitae. The sequence continues at coordinate 28,444,994 of NC_071669.1, forward strand.
CAACACCAAAAGCTCCGTCATGATTGGGAAGGACCTCTTCGAGCCGTTCGATACCAAACGAGGTTTCAGACAAGGTGACTCACTATCGTGCGACTTCTTTAATCTGATGCTGGAAAAAATTATAAGAGCTGCAGAGCTAAACCGAGAAGGTACAATCTTCTACAAGAGTGTACAGCTCCTGGCGTACGACGATGATATTGATATCATCGGAAGCAACAACCGCGCCATTTGTTCTGCTTTTTCCCGCATGGATAAGGAGGCGGAGCGAATGGGTCTGAAGGTGAATGAGGACAAGACGAAATATCTCCTGTCATCAAACAAACAGTCGGCGCATTTGCGTCTTGGCTCCCACGTCACTGTTGACAGTCATAACTTCGAGGTTGTAGATAATTTCGTATACCTGGGAACTAGCATCAACAACACGAACAATGTCAGCCTCGAAATCCAGCGCAGAATAACTCTTGCCAACAGGTGCTACTTTGGACTGAGTAGGCAATTGAACAGTAAAGTCCTCTCTCGACGAACCAAAATCAAGCTCTACAAGTCGCTTATCATTCCCGTCCTGCTTTACGGTGCAGAAGCTTTGACGGTGTCAACATCAGATGAGACGACACTAGGAGTTTTCGAGAGGAAAATTTTGCGTAAGATTTATGGTCCTCAGAACATTGGCAACGGCGAATACCGCAGACGATGGAACGATGAGCTGTACGAGTTATACGACGACATTGACATAGTTCAGCGAATAAAAAGACAGCGGCTACGCTGGCTAGGTCATGTTGTCCGAATGGACGAAAACACTCCAGCCCTGAAAGTGTTCGATGCAGTACCCGCCGGAGGAAGCCGAGGAAGGGGAAGGCCTCCACTCCGTTGGAGGGACCAGGTGGAGAGCGACCTGGTTACACTTGGGATCTCCAACTGGCGCCGAACTGCGAAGGAGAGAGAGAGGTGGCGCACTATCGTCGATTCGGCTATAACCGGCTAAACGGTTGCAACGCCAATCACATACATACATACATATGAACGAATGTATATGTACATATGTGTATAGTAAGCATAAGACGAACGGCTTGATAAGTCACTCGGCAAGTTTTAAATTTGAGAGACTAAAAATAGTTTCTTTGTATTAAGGCGAAATATTTTAATAAGTTGCTTGCAGGAATCCTTTCTCCAATCCAAATAAGGCAAGAGCACGTATTTCCATCTTTCAGTAGTTGTTTAGATTTGGATGCTGTAACTAAGTTGACAACCTTATTAACGCACAGTTAAAAGGCGGCCACGCTTTAGTATACCAGGCCAGAGTTGTATACGTCGGTGCTGAATGCACATACAGTAGTCATAGGTAGTCATAAAAAATAATTTTTGAATTTCTTTTAGTATTTTTATTTTTATACTCTCGCAACAAAGTTGCTAGCAACTTTGTTGCTACGAGAGTATTATAGTTTTGTCCACATAACGGTTGGTTGTAAGTCCTAAAACTAAACGAGTTAGATATAGGGTTATATATATCAAAATGATCAGGGTGACGAGAAAAGTTCAAATCCGGATGTATGTCTGTCCGTCCGTCTGTCCGTCCGTCCGTGCAAGCTGTAACTTGAGTAAAAATTGAGATATCTTAATGAAACTTGGAACACATGTTCCTTGGCACCATAAGAAGGTTAAGTTCGAAAATCAGCAAAATCGGACCACTGCCACGCCCACAAAATGGCGAAACCCGAAAACACATAAAGTGCCATAACTAAGCCATAAATAAAGCTATGGAAATAAAATTTGGTATGAAGGATCGCACTATGAAGAGGCATATTTGGATGTAATTTTTTTGGGGAAGTGGGCGTGGCCCCGCCCCCAAATAGGTTTTTTGTATATATCTCGCAAACCAATAGAGCTATATAAACCAAACTTTCTGCACTCGTTTTTTTAGCCATTTCCTTGTACAGTCCAAAAATGACAGAAATCGGATAATAACCACGCCCCCCTCCCATACAAAGGTTAGGCTGAAAATTACTAAAAGTGGCTTAGCTCACTAACCAAAAACGTCAGAAACACTAAATTTCACATAAGAAATGGCAGATAGAAGATACACTCAGATTTTTTTACAAAATGGAAAATGGGAGTGCCGTCGCCCACTTATGGGTCAAAAACCATATCTCAGGAACTACTCGACCGATTTCAATGAAACTTGGTTTGTAATAGTTTTTTTACATCCCAATGATATGTTGTGAAAATAGGCCAAATCGCTTCACAACCACGCCTACTTCCTATATTCCAGAACTTTAAAGACAATCTGAATCGTTAACTTTACAATGTATAAAGTAAGCACTAGTGAAGATATCGATGCAGAACTTTGCACAAATACTACGTTTATAGTGTGGCAGCCCCATTCTAAAAATCACCGAAATCGGACCATAGGTTGTCAAGGCCCCATATAGCGAACATGAGGACCTCGGTACTTCTAACCTAATATTAGGGTTGCTAACTTTCAATGGACTTTATACAATATATATGACGAATATGTGGGTCAAATTGTGTATTATATAATATAAATAAAGTTAAATAAATAAATTGCGAGAGTATAAAATGTTCGGTTACACCCGAACTTAGCCCTTCCTTACTTGTTATTAATAAATAAGTACACAACATATATTACTAACCGGCACCAACTATATACATATATTCATTTATATACCAATATTAATTTTATACTATGTATACTACAGAAGCTTGTATCGTGTACGAGTACATAGTAATCAGTTCCCTACGAATGAATTTAGCAAAACAACTTTATAGTTAAAATAACTACTCAATGAGACAAACAGTATTTTGTGAAATTTTTATTTACAAATTCCGAAAACTCAGCCGTTGGTACCTAATCTCCCATAACGTGTCAAAAAAACTGTTGCCGTGGCTGATTCAAAATCAATAAACCAAAAATATTTCAATAGTATAAGGATAATAAACGAAAAAAGGAAATAAAAATTTTTAAAATTTGAATTTTTAACAGAATTTTAACGAAAAACACACATTTTTATTCAAGTTCTCACCATTTATTGGCTCGAAATAAATAGTTGTAATTAAATTATAAAAAACGTGGCCTGATGGACGGAACTTTCAAAGTGTATATCTTTTACAATAAATATAATATATATAGATATACTATTTTTGGATTATATTTTAAAGATGTTGTACTATTTAATTAGAAAACACATTTTTTTTCAATTTTTGAAATTTTTAAGCCCACCTAACCCCTTAATATAATATACATAATTATCAGTTTACACAACATCATCTGAGAATTACTTAAGTGAAAACTAGTTCATTTAATACATTATTGCCCGGTTTTACAGTCAGTGCTTAGGTTGTGCTTAAGATAAAACAGAAATATTGCGTTTTACAGTTCATACATAAGTTCTGCTTAAGTACTGAAAATGGGAGACTTAAGCAGTGCTTAAGTAACAGCTGATTTTTGTTTTGAATATTGACTTATTTGTCAAAAAAAAAATTTTGAAATTCTTGCATTCAATGACGGTTATATGCTTTCCTGCGAGTTGCAATAGGTGCCCCCACTCGCTTGCGGTCAAATTCGGTGTCCTTTTATTGTTTCCATCCATTTCCCAGATTCTAAATTTATTCGTCGCAAAGTTATTTTTCATCAACAATAATTTCAATTTATCAGATGGTATTTGTAAACAAATGTTTTTCATTGTGCTGCCATATATCAAAATAGAATTTTATAGAAAATAAGCATCGACTGTGAAACGCAAATGACTACTCAGTCAACAACAATGCTTAGCTAAGATTTTATTTGGGCACAACTTAAGTACGAACTGTGAAACCGGGCATAAATGTGAAGCATTGTCAAACTACTGTCAATTCTGTGTTTATAAGTACATATATTATAAAATGTTGACTTGATTAGTATAAAACATATTAACAAAACATTTATCGCTGCCCGTCTGAGTACATCGGGATCATCATTACGTCATTCAATAGTCTCTGAGCTGCTTTCTGTACCCATAAAAACTGTTGTCGATAACATATCTTTACAGATGCCATTGGAGCCGACTTTATCATAGCGTTAAATCAATTAATGAAACAAAAAATGCTTGACAAGCTTTGTATTTCTAGTCCGATCACGGATGGATCCAAATATTTCTAGAGAACAATAAGGTAATAAGAAATGAACTTTAATGCGCACAAAATCATCAATTTGAAATGAGCAATACCAATAAATTCAGATGGAAATAGTTTACCATAGACCAAAAAGAAATCTGAGTTTAATGGACAACAATCAGAGAGTATATTGCCCAATAATTGACATGATTTCTTTCAATATCATTTCTCTAGCCGAAAATCGCTATCAATGAACTCATTAGTATCAATGAACTCGTGCATTCCCAAATTCGAATAATAGATATACATATGTATGAATAATGATAATGAATGATTAGGCAAACACATATTACTGAATTTATGCAGCAGAAACGTCAGCCCACTGTAAGCATGACGATATTCACACAATGATGTCCACGGTTTTCGTAGCCTTCTGTAAGAGCTTTTCCATTGCAGTCATGTCACAAGCAAAGTGTATTCAACAAAGTGAACCAGGTATATGACATTTCATTTTTTTTTACCCGAATTCGACATGTTTGTTGCCATTGATTTAACCCATACATTTATTCAAAAATTCAAATTTTGAAATTCAAAAGTAAACAAGTAAATATTGTCAAAAGCGGGTATGTCAAATACTTAGTTCACTTTGTTGAATACACTTTGGTCACAAGTAGCTTGATCCGAAATCGACACAATTAAAAAAGTGAACAATTTCCAAAAATTGAATATTTGTAAATATGCAGTGTATGTGCACATATGCCAAAAAAATCAATGATTCCAAAACATAATGTTTACACCAACACGGAAGTGAGCGAGTGTAACACTTTCCTGGTCTTAATACTGTTTAAAGCGAATAGCGCTTAATGCTTTCCTACAGGATGTATAATGTCATTTTGATAATATTATCACTACTCCTTTCACACAGTTTGCTATTGTTAAATAAGAGATTGTTGAAGGTACCGAATTTTCTTTGGATTTTCGTACTATTTATACATTTGCAACAAGTAACCATATATGTATATGTATGTATGTGGGCACGTAAATGTAAATGTAAGGGGCCATCCATAAAGTACAACACACGAATTTAAGGACTTTTTAACCCCTCCCCTCCTCTTTGTCACATTTTGAACTGACGTGACGTCACCCATTTTCCAATTTTATGGATTTATCATTAAATAAAAAAAAAATGGTTATACTATTTATTCTAATATGTATTAAATAATCTTTAATAAAATCAACATTTAGTTAAATATTAAAGTACAGAGACAACGAATGACTAGTCAAGAAATAATAGATACTTAATTATGCTAATTAAAAAAACAAAACTTAATCATCTTGTGTCCATGGACTTTTGACATACTCCTCTTCTTCTTCCATACATAAAGCATCGTCATCATTAATTAAACAGAGAATATCTCGGGCACGTCTAGCCGCAATTCTTTGAGGACGAATTTTCGCGATAGATAACAGCTCTTGTTTTTTATGTGATTGTTTGTGTTGATTAGCGGCTTTATATGAAGAAAAATATAGGCCACATATGTTACACGATCTTTTAAATAAGTATGACTCGACACTAGGACAATAACTATCATATGAACTTGTTTCAGATGGGATGATGCTTGGAGATTTAATAATATCTGTAGTAATAATGGAGCAAACTTAGCGTCGTTGTTATCACTCCCTGTGACTCCATAACCTTCTTTCTGTTTAATTAACACAGGTGGTGGTAAAAATCCTTCTTTTAATAATTTCCAAAGACTAGAACGTCTTACACCGCAACATGCAATAGTTTTACATTTAACTACTTGTAAAAAATATTGTGACTCACGTACATGTTTAGCATACCAAGTAGCATTATTTTTCAACATCATAGCCTGTTCAACATCCAGTCCAGTAACAGTTGGTGCAACATATTCAGCAACGACTGGAAAATTATCAATGACTAACTTGCTCCAAATCTCACCCAACACATTGCCAGCACTTTCGAAGTTTCGTTTTTCTAGATCTAAGTCAGTAGTTCGATTAATTGAATCAAGATGTGACTCAAAAGCATCATGTTTTAATAGTACACCAGTAAGTTCGCGACTGAGAGGTGCCATGCGGCGTGGTACAGAGCAGCCAATCGTCTAGCACCAGGAGCGCAGCAGAGCGGGAAACGATATAGCCCTAAATTTTGAAATGTGATATCAAAAAGCTTTTGACCCCCCCTGCCCCTTGTCACAAAATGTCACTTCTGAATGATACCCTCCCCCCCTTGAAGGTGTGACGTAATTTATGGATGGCCCCTAATGTGAAACACTTTTTACTAGTGTAAAGTTAGAACACAACTTTCTTTGTGTCAGTATGGCATAATCATTGACTTCGAATGAGGCATTAATAATTTTTTCTGAAGACCTACAATTTCATAACGCTACTTAGCAATTTTTGGTGACTTATTAAAGTAGAAAGAATTATACTACGGAAGCAATATTTTTGAAAAACGCCTCCCAATAAGTTTTTTTGCATATAAATATGTATGTATTTCGAAAACTACCACAGCTATATAAACCAAACTTTTAGGTCGATTTTTGTTTAGTGTCCCATCAAACACTATGAATATGGCCGAAATCGGATAATAACCACGACACCCCTTACAAAGGATATGTGGATAATTACTAAAAGTTAACTTAACTTACTAACGATAAACGTCACAATCACTAAATATTACATAAAAAATGGTACAGAAAGGCTGCACTAAAATTGGTATAAAAACGTGGTAAAAGACGCTAGGAAAATGGGTGAAATTGGTCCTCAACCAAGTCTACTTCTCATATAATACAATTTTGAATTTCATCTGATTGGTACTCTTTACAATATATAAATCAATAACTAATGAAGAAATCGGTATACATACAACTTTGCACTAAAATTACATTAAAGCTTTAGAAATCAGATCAAAACTTTTGTCTTTAATCAGATCAAAACTTTGTTTTGAGTCTAAGGACAATTTTTTAAAGAAATTTAGAAAGCATAAAATTCTGGGTACACTCGAACTTAAACCTTCCTTACTTATTCTTGTCTTCGGCGCTAATTTTCAAAGCGTTGAAAGTGGTCAGATCTTAAAATATCATATGCTCGACGATGGCGCTCTGTTATTATCGATTACTTTTTCAAATTTAATTTAGGTACGACTGTTAGAGTAGCGTAGACTTTTCTAGGATTCAAACAAATCAAAATTCGTGTGCATAACTTTTCCAAAAGTTTTACTCAGTAATCCATATCGTTTTAACGTAATTGATCTGTCCACAAGCTCCTCTTACATAAATATTCATATGTAGGTATGTATATGTATAAATATCAAAGCTTCTGACTTTTAAATGTAAATTCATGACATGTAAATTCAATTGTCTTAAAAGCTAAAGGTGCTCTTAGCTTTGTTAAACGTTGGTCTAAAGAATTTAGTGATCCGTATATTACTAAAATTCTTTTTACAACATTGGTAAGGCCTATATTGGAGTATGGTTCTGTGGTATGGAATCCTAGCTATCAATCCCATTCTGATAAGCTTGAGTCCGTTCAAAAACAATTTTTACTTTTTGCTTTAGGCCACTTACATTGGGATTCAAGATTGAATCTTCCCCCGTATACTAGTCGTTTAAAACTTATAAATCTTCCCACACTCACTAGTCGCAGAGAAATGCTAGGTATAATTTTTCTAGTAAAACTTCTGAATGGTTTAGTTTGTAGTTCATTCCTTTTGTCTGATATTAAGTTTAATGTCCCATTGCGTTCATCCAGGCAGTTTAGACCATTATTTCTAAAATCTTCTAGAACAAATTTTGAGTTAAATGAACCATTCTGCCGAATATGTCATGATTTTAATTCGCATTCCAGCACATTTGATCCATCTGACTCAATATTTAGCATCAAAAAAACTATTTTGTCTTCTCTTAATAAATAATATTCAGAAATTTTTAACTTTTTGTTTTTATAAATTTTTAAATCTCAGCTGTTGAAATGTTTCTTTCTGTAGCTGAGCAGTTTGAGAACCGGACGCTTAAAAATCTCTTGCCTTTCTAGACTCGGCAAATTCCGCTCGTATGCGGACTGCGCCCCACGCGTCGGTTGGGCGGGAGGAGGGTAATCGTTTGGGTTAATAATAATAATAATAAACAATTAATCAACAATCTTGTTTTTGATTATGTATGAGGTACAAGTAACAGTGAAAATTGTTCAGAGACATATCAGTAATAGCAATTTAGACTAATAGTTCAAGCTGGAACAGAATTGACGAATTTTATTTAAATATATCGAATTATATCGTTAATACTTGCAATTTGCTACCTCTACACGGTAGCAAAACAATGACTAAGTACATACATAAGTATATGTATGTATGTATGCAACATATAAAATATATGTATTTATGTGTCTAAATGAGTGTGCGCTATTCACATTTGCCGCTCTGTCACATTACACGTAGCAGCGCACGCAGTTAGTAACTAATGGTAGTTAAATTTCAACACGAAACACCCGAATATTACGAGTGGATGAACGCCACGACGAACTATTGCATTAAACGAGCTGGGACTCATGGTCGTTGGCAACCCAATGCTGCCGGGATAAACAGACAAGCTGTCGTGTTGTTTTGTGTGTATTGTGTGCGCACTCACAACTCACCATTCTTCTATGGTTCTTATACCACGTTGCTATTATAATTTTTTGCTATAACATAGAATTGCTTGCTGACTTTTTTTTTCAAAATGCAAAATACGCGTTTGCGTCGTTTGGCCACCTTTGGCCTGTTTCAATGCTGAGCGGTGTAAGAAGGCAAATATTTTTAACGCACTCTTATTCGTAGTTGCCGCGTAATGCGTGAAGGTGGAATAGTGTCGCATTATAAGCAGAATTTGATCTAAACAAATATTAATGTGTTGTTAGTGTAACTGAAGATAATTGTTAGAATTAAATGCGGCCATGAGCAAAATATTTTTAAATTATTAAACCACAAAGCTTATATTGCAAATAAATTTATCTATTAAAGTGCCAATACTTATGCAAATATATAAGCAAAAAAATATTAAAAAAAAGTGTTGAAATCAAAATAAAAAATGTGAATATGACCTTAGCCTATATCGATATGCCAACAGTTATAAATGCCCAGGTAAAAATAAAGCCAATTGCAAAACCTATGGATATAAATAAAATAATGCAAAATTCTAGTTTTTAAAGTATGAGTTTTGAATCGGTAACTCAACCAAACACAGACGAAGACAGTAAAATATTTTTTTTTTGTTTTGACGAAATTAATTATTTCCATATTCAATTAAAGACCGTGTAGCATATTAGTGCCGGCGTATAAATTGTCAACAATAGCCAGTGCTAAAGTTTTGTAGAATTTCATGAAAATACTTCGAAGATGAATTTTAAGTTATTAGCGTCTGTCGATTTTATAATTATTGTAAAGTTTCAAGCATATCACAATATTTTATATATTGTTTATTTGAATTTATAGAAAATTCATTATTTGTTCAGTTTAAAAGCATTCAAATTTTATTTATTTTATTGTAATAAAATTTCTGCATACTTGAAGGAACGTCGAATGAAAACTATAATAGAACTGAAATATGGGTTTCCCTATACATAACATATATTTAAAAGATTAAAATCGATTTAGAGTTTCTACATTGCGTTTCTTTAATGAATAAAGGTAAAAATATAAATTTCAGCCGCTGCATTGGACAAGCTCACACTTTACAGTTAATAAATTGTAAAGCAAGAATCAAAGAATATACATGCACACGTATATACTTATGTACATATATATGTATGTATATTCAGTGAATGTATTCCTTTCGACAGGTCTGCATGTATGATAGTTTAAGTCGAGCGAGAACATTGTAATATCAATTAAACAGATCGATCAATTTTAAATAGCGCTGAACCATTTTGGCGAGAAACAAATTCATACGTTTTCTATTTTATTTTCGTGCCATTAAATAAACAAAAAAGGCTGTCCTGGATGTTTACAAATAATTAAATTTATCTTTGTTTAAATATATCCAAAGTGAATTATCTGGGAGTAGTCATTAATAATCTGATTTTGCCTTTAAAAACGACCTAATTTCCATTTTCCATCACGGTAGCTACGTTCCTAAGAAAGTCGTATAAATCAAAATCGTGTCAAAAATACACGATTCATATATAAATTAGGGGATCTGTTCCAAAACCTTTAAAATCGTGTAAAATGAAAAATTATCAAATATTTTGTGTAACCGTGTAAAAAAGTGATATCAAACTTCATTAAGTAATAATAAAACAAAACAATTCATATTTATTACAAGAAAATACAGTTTAAGTTCAATCCATAAGTACAAAAAAATAGGAAAAAGTGTACAGATAATCTTCGCTACACCATCGTCTTCGTCGAGATCTTTATTCTCATTGATTGCCATAATTTCAATTGAATCGTCATAGGACCTTCTTGCATTAATTCATCGATGAAAGTCGTTTGGATCTTAGCAAACCCACCGCTGCCTATATTATTTGAAAGACTTATAATATAAGAACGAATTTCTGATCTTTGCACCACCGAAGTTCCACTTAGAACGAAGGTTGGTAAAATGTATTTCCCAACAAGCATTTAAAATTGAATGTCGCAAATGTTGGATGGCAAAAGAAAATGTGTAATGCAATCCAAAATATTAAACTTTATCCATACTTCCATAACATTAAATTTTATTTCTTCCACTGAATCTAAAATATATGTTAAAGTTTATTTGATGCGGAAAATCATGTAAAAAATTATTATATTTTTTTTGGAATTCGTGTTAAATCAAATATAACGTCTACAAAAATTTTAAATTTCTTCTCGACGAACCGTGTTATTTCCAAATCGTGTAAAAAAGACCGTGTAAAACAAGATTTTTCTCTATTTCAATAATGTTACCTTAGAAACATTAAAGCCTCTATTCTGCGGGGCTTTTCAGACATATAGCTGAACTTTCACCAATTTATGGCTATAAAAAGATACTCTTGATTTGAGTTTATTATAAACTTGATTCAATTTAATCTTTATGTATTGTATTAAATACATATAACATAGTGTTATTTTATATGATAATGGTATTATTTACCAAACAATTATTTTAATATTATACTAATCAAAATGTGTTTTTCAGGAACGCCTAACTAGTCATGGCAGCTTGGGATTATCAAGCAGTAGCCCTGCTTACACTACACACACGGGCGGCCACAGTGGTCGTGGAGGACCTTCTTCTGGGCACGGCAGTCATGGCAGTACTCATGGATCTGCAGCAACAATGCATCACCAATCTCTTCAATCAGACTTTCAACCGCCCTACTTTCCGCCACCGTTTCATCATTCAACTCAAAGTCCGCCCCAACAACAGGTAATACATGTAATTGTCATTTGTTTAAGCCTGTAGTCGTATTTTTTCAGATAAAAAAATTAACATCATTGTTCCGAACTCTAATATGTTCAATGTAAACTGTTTACGAACTATATATACGAACACTAGTGTGGACATTATCAAATCTGTTACTAAATACGCTCAACTATTATACAACAATTTTGATCAAAAGTTTTAAAAAGTCAGGAACAGTCCAAGATATCATTTCAGAAATATTAACTCAGCGATAGAATGTAGACTGAATCGCATGATCGAAAATTTTTCTGTTTTAGATTAAATTGTTTCGTAAGATTTACAAGTTGGGGATATTAGTTTAATACCAAACATAAGTCCAAGTCTTCCCTAAGCCCAGTTTACCATGTATTGTAAACTTCCGCACTGTATGTCGAATATGTCATTTGAGATATTTTAAAGAAATTTAATTAAACGTGTATTTTTTTTAGAAAATTTGTTGAAATCATACCAATTAGTATTGAACAATACTCATACTACTTTTTTAAGGATTATGTCTCAAACTTTGCAGAAATCCATTGTTTAGCGATATTTCAGTTTTTTTTTTGCATAATAGACATTAGAACATAAAATGTCAGTCGAATTAAATACTACTTTTTCCCTTCAGTGGTACCAAAACAAATTTCGTAAATATCCGTAAAAAAACTTCAATACTTATTATAAAAAAGGAATGATATGCGTACATATAGTGGCAAATATATTTTTATTCCACAAGATTGCGAACAAATCGTTTCTTATCATATAAAGTACTTATATATATCATACTTAACAATAATTCATTTGTCTAATAATGAAATTTTCTACAATAGGTCCAAGATTGAACTGAAGATTGTAATAAATTGTTAACCATCTTAATCAAATTTGTTTATAATTTTTGTTTTCAACATTTCATTATTAATTTGATTAGTTAATTTATTATTTTTAGGCGTGTTTGATTGCAGGAATATACCAAGGAGAATATACCTATTTAATTTTTAGCATAGATAAATCAAGATCTTTGTGGATATTTTCATTATGCATGTACAATGGTGAACTAGTGATTATTTTTAGCATTTTAGATTGGAATCCCTGTATTATATCAATGTGGGTTGAACAGGTCGTATCCCACAGTTGAATACCATACATCCAATTTGTGTTTGTTTCAATTTGCGTCAACAATTCTTAAGAATTAAATACAAATATAAAGCGGTGAGATACGAATACTAAAACGTCGGTTTGAAATCGGTTGATAAATAGAAATACAGAAGACGATGAAAAAGTTCAATACTTATATCCGTATATATAAGTATATAAGTGCAACATAGGTATATATGCAACAAATTAATTGTATATTACACAAACATGGTACATATTTACTGCAATAGAGGTGATAACATTCCTAGCCTTACTTTATCTTATTAAAATACTAATAATGAGAGATATTGTAGTATAATACATAGTAAATGAGATTTAATTCGAAAGCACATAATTAATCTAATATTGATTAGGTACCTGCATATTTACAGAACCATGGAGCTTTAGAATATTTGGGTACAGATCCATACGGACAACCGTTATCATCACTGCATCATGCTCCTTTGCATCATTATAATCAATTAGCGGGTTTACGAACAACTCAAGATCAGCTTGGTATACACAGATCTCATAGGGAAGCGGAGCTACAAGGCCATGTGGTAAGTCTTCTGTAAATCATACTTTTTACTATATTATATTTTTTAGAAATTAAATGATCGTTTATACTTATCATAGTATAAATATGCAACTGTGACATATTACTGTAAACAGAATACCTTTGAAATGGTATTGACACTAATGCCTTTAACGACTAGTCCTATGTTATGCTAATACAAATAAATAAATAGTGATAGTATAAAATGTTCCGTTACTCCCGAATTTAGCCCTTCCTTTCATGAATGTATTGTTTTGTTTGTTAATACAATAAAACATTATATTGAGTTTGTGATTCCATCGCTAGATCTGAGGCAAATTGGAAAATAATTTAAAAAAATTGATGGGCCTAAAATGTTATGGATAATGTTTGATACCAACCAAGCATGCTTGGGGCTTAATCTGATGTTGCGCAGTACGTAATATGTATGTATATTCATTGAATTCATTTTCTCCTCGCATAGCGGAAAACCCTAAGAAGATCGGAAATATTTATGTAAAAATAAATAGATTTTACGTTTACTTAATTTTGCTAAGATAACTCAATTTTTAACCGATATATACAGTATAAAGTACACCGGAAATTTAGAGGCTAAGGAATTATTTGCCTGATTTGCACATTTTTGGCATAGACACACATTATTAGAATGAACACATCTCCTTTGAAGTACTTTGGAATATCTGAGAGATTTACCGATATTTTCAATAAAAAATTAGCCGTACACTTCGAGGTCTTCATGTTCAATATATGTAGCGTTGAAGAGTTATAGTCCGATTTATGTGATTTTTATACCAGTATACCACACTAGAAATAAAGTTTTAGTGCAAAGTTTTGTTCTGATATCTTCACTGGTGCTTAATTTATAGATTGCTGGCGTGGTTATAAAACCGCCGGTTTTTGATCCATAAGTGGGCGGAGCCATACGTAATTTAAATTGTGTATACAAATTTGAGTGCAGCCCTTCTGTACTGTTTCTTTACTTAATTAAAGCTTTTTTAGAAGTTTTCAACATATTATTATGCATTGCGGCGAAGAAAAGGTCCACTTCACTAAAATATTACATATGAGGAGTGACTTTTCAAAAGGGGATATTTACGTTTTAATTTTTTTTTTTTAAACTAGGTATGCGAGCTTCTTCTTACTGCCTTCCCTAAATAAAAGCGGCAGCGTCAAATGACTGTCAAAAAAATCTCATACCCATACAATTTGTATGGCGCATACCTAAATAACAAGACTGCGACGCTGAGCGGTTGAAAATTTCTATTTTGACAGCGCGTTAAGAAGTAAAGTTGGCTGTGAAAAACGAAGTTTCTCTGTACAATAAAATTTCACAACAACAAATAAAGTAAACATTTTATATTTGACGTAAAGTTTATTTAGGGAAGGCAGTTAGTGCTAATATACAGAATTTCGTCACTTGGATTATGATCCGAAAAAAGTGAACTGTTTCAGGTTTAAGCGTTTTAAATACTAGCACCCAATTATATTATGAACACAAGTTATTTTGATACACGCTGTAATTTAATATAACTTCATTGTTTTTATACTCTCGCAACATGTTGCACACAGTATTGTGGTTTTGTTCACATAACGGTTGTTTGTAATAAAAGAGATAGGTATGGGGTTATATATAAATAAATGATCAGGATGATGAGTGAAGTTGAAATCCGGATGTCTGTCCGTGTCTTGGAACACATATTCCTTGTCACCCTGAGAAGGAGTTTGCTTTCGAAGATGGGCAAAATCGGTCCGCTGCCACGACCACAAAATGGGAAAACCGAAAACACATAAAGTGTCCTAACTAAGCCATAAATAAAGTTATGAAAGTGAAATTTCGTACAGGAAGGGACATATTTCGATGTAATTTTTGTGGGAGAGTGGGCGTTCCAATAAGTTTTTTGTATATATCTTGCAAACCAAAAAAACTGTATAAACCAAACTTTCTGCAGTCATTTCTTTTAGCCATTTCCTTATACAGTCCAAAAATGAAAGAAATTGGAGAATAACCACGCCCACCTCCCATACAAAGGTTAGGTTGAAAATTACTTAAAGTGGGTTAACTCACTAACGAAAATCGTCAGAAACACTAAATTTTACATAAGAAATGGCAGATGGAATCGATTTTTTTACAAAATTGATAATGAGCGTGGCGTCGCCACTTATTGGTCAAAAACCATATCTCAGACACTACTCAACTGATTTCAATGAAATTCGGTATATAATATTTTATTGACACCCTGACAACACGGATGAAAAATGGGCGAAATCGATTCACAATCACGCCAACTTCCCATATAACTCAATTTTGAATTCCATCTGATTCGTTCATTTTATAATATATATGTACATAAGGAACCGATGAAGATAGCGGAAGAAAACTTGACACAAATACTGGTATCATCTTTTGCTTCACTTATGAAAAAAATTTCGAAATCGGATTATAACTTTTCAAGGCCCCGGATATCTACATGAAAAACTCAGTACCTAAGAGTAATTTTTCACCGAAAATACCGGCAAATTTTTCAGATATTTTAATTTGATTCAGAGGAAATTTTTTTCTCCTAATTGTGTGCTCCAAAAATTGTTAAAATCGGACCTATACCTAATTATGTGCGACCATTATTCCGCATATATCGTATAATAATCATATCATATATAATATAATAAGTATGCATATAGTCTTGTATATAGCGTAGCTTGGTGGGGAAAATGAGTGAAATCGGTTTAGGAATTATATCAGCCCTCATATACCACATATGATGATTTTCGTTATTCTATTGGACTTTATACCGAATATATGGGTCAAATTGTGTGTTATCTTAATAAAATTACATAAATAAATTGCGAGAGTAGAAAATGTTCGGTTTCACCCGAACTTATCCTTTCCTTACTTGTTTTATTATCATTTACGGCTTTAGCAACCCAAAATTACTTTATATGTTTATTTGTTCTTGAATTATAGTTATATATTGAAAAATTGTGTAATATGAAAATATGGAAACCGATCCGTAACATCAGGGTGTTAAAAAGATTATGTACCAAATTCCGTTGGATTTTTCGAGAAGTTACTCAGATATGGTTATTAACAAACAAATTAAGCGACCTCGCGCACGCTCTCCACTCTTGGTAATGTTTTGATCATAAAGAGGTACCATTACCATCTTGTTTATATAAAATTTAGTGATTTTGTCTTTTTTCGTTTTTTTGAGTTAACGCACTTTTAGTAGTTACTAACATAATCTTTATATGAGGTCGGGCGTGGTTATTATCGGATTTTTTGCATTTATGCTGTATGGTGGCAAGCTCAAGTCGATTTCGCCCATCGGTAATACGGTAGAATCCCGCTTATCCGGATCAAATAAATACCTATGTAATTTAAAATAATTAGTTAAATATAACATGTGATCTGTGGGGTAATAAATGAAATCTTTTCAGTGCGGCCAACTCCGTGATGTGCTTCAATTGTAAAAACTGTATGGGATCCGATTCGACCTGTAAAACCACTTAAATATCTAGAGCTTCAAAAAGCTTCTGCGTGAGATGCCACTTGACGTACATCCTCAATTTCAGCCTCTTTATCATCTCTTTCCTCTTCATTATCGTTGTTCAGTCACTACCTAATATTCTCTTCATTGCACCGTTCACCTATGTTAAGAATTTTCATTGATTCTATATTTTGCCAATTGGGCAGACATACATCTGGGTTTCAACTCGAATTTCGCTTGCTGGAATTACATATGTATTTCATAGTCATAATATGTTCCATTTTGAAATCATGTTACGTTACGCTTAGATATGCGTGCTTATATATGTATGTATGAATATGTTTTTATGTATATGCATATGTATATTTAAAAATTTATGCAGTGAACTTAAGCTTATTCTCAAAGCATGAAGACTGCTATACTTTTTTGGGAGTTGCATTTTACGCTGGAAGAAAACATTCCAAACAAAATACTTCAAATATTTTTACCTACTCCATTTTAAGGTTCATACTTATTAACAAGTTATTTGCGGAATTTCCTTTGGGGTAAGTTACTTTCCTCGATTCGAGACCACTTCGTTGCAACACTCATAAAGACAAAACAATCACAGCTACTTAAGCGGGATTGGCTGGTAAATCAGTTTTAGCAACCCTTAATCTTAAGCACAAGTTTGATAATACTACTTTTTAGAAAAATTCCTCCACCAAATACCGCCAAGTGGGTATTTACTTACACAAATATGAAAACTTAGAAATAAATATACACTCATAAAAATAAGCACATATACATATATCCATACATATATGTATGATAATGTGTGTGAAAATAAGTTGCATTTATCAAATAACTGAAAGTTACACGGCCTTACAAATTAATAAATAGAAAAGTACCTCAACGCGAAATTCATTTAGTTTGCTTAATAATTTCATGAAGGTTTCTTAAATATCAAATGGTGACAAAAACGGCAAAAATTTACATATAATTTCATTAAGATATAAAATCATCCGAAATGATGGTAATTCTCACATTAGGAAAGGCAATGGCTTGTAAAGAAGTTCTTTGATAGAAAGCACTGCTTATGCCGAACTATCTTTTGATATATCTATTATTGCTTCAGTCATTTAAGCAGACAATTTTAAATCTCATATTTTGTGTGATAAAAAGTTTGATAATTGAGATTTATGTATTTCAATAATATAATTGTCATATAAAAAGATTTCTGCTTTTATTTACAAAGTTTAGGACGAATTCCTGTTTGTATACCGATGGAATAACAAGAGTTGTAACCATATCTGAAAAAACTAAAATAATGTGTGATTATTTCTAAATATTATATTATACAGTTTAGTTGTTTGTGAAAATGATATCGTTGTTTTAAATGCAGAGTATATTTCTTAAATTACAATTTTGAAAACATTCCTATTTTTTCCAGGCGCAGCTTTCTCATGGCTTCCCGTATACAGATAGACGAGCAGATTATGGTAGCACAATATCAGGAGCGGCCGCACATGGTGGTAGGCTTGCCCACGAACATGACCCCTTAGCCTTACATCAAGCACTTCAGAATGCTGTTGATGATGTCCAAAACCCCGGTATAGATGACAATGTCACGTTTATGTCAGATCTACCTCTTATTAAAAGTAAGTATTATTATGATCCGTTCCTTAAGTGTTTGATAAATTGCAATTATTCCCTCATATTAACTACTTATGTAATTAGTGAAGTTATTCAAAATCAGGCAATAAGACCTAATAGAATTTAATAAACTGTCGGACCTTAAGGGAGCTCTTTAAAGATATTAACACTTATCAAACGGTGTGGACTATCTCAAAGTTAAATTTTTAAGTTAAAAAAATTTAAGTAGTTTGAAAATGTATGTAAATATTTTCGTCTGTTTTAATGAAGTACATAAAAGTAATAGAGAATTATATAAGAATATAAAAAACATAAACGAATAAATATACTTATAGTTTAAGCTTACTTTATGAAGATTAAATTTTTGTACACAAGTAACTTAGCCCTGTTCGGGTATAACTGATAATTTTATACTCTCGCAATTTGAATCCCTTAAAGGCAACGACATATTTCCAGGCAATGGTAAAACGTTATACATATTACTAAATTTTGCAAAAGAATATTTGATGGAATAGTGAATGGATTGTACTGTGAGAGGGTATGTTTAAATTTTCAATCGAAATAGTTTCGCTTAATTTTATTTATAACTCAAATATTTAATAAAATTTACCAAAGGGACAAATAAATATTGGCTACATGCGGGAAAAATCTACCAAATGCGCGAAATTTATTGTATTAGGGATATGGGGCTAGCATTTCAATCTAGTCCAATAGCTAAACATAAAAAAATTCATACAACTGTAAATGTGAGGAATTGATTTCCACTCTCACTTCCAATGATATGAGAGTTGTAGCTCTTTATCGCTGTAAAATCTAGACCGACTTATATAAAGGTATATAAAGGGTATATAAAGGGGTTTTCTATAGGGACGCTACAAAAGTAAACCGATGGGGACAGCAAACGACGACATATTTTTTTCTGCTCTCCCACGTCCTACGAAGCGATGAGGCTAAATTCTGGCTAAATGCTTCGTCAATAAAATATGCGTTATTGGTCAGGCAACAATCCCTTGCATCCCGAAAAAAATTACGGTTTGGTGCGGTTTATGGGCCGGCTACGTTGTTGGGCCGTACTTCTTCCGTGATGATCAAGACCGGCACGTTGCTGTGAATGGGAATCTCTCAATGATAACCGAATATTTTTGACCCGATATTTTGCTGAAAATTTCACTTTAATCGAAGCTTGTGAAAATCGACTATTCCACTAATTGGACCGGGGGTTTCTATGAGATAATGTGTATTATTAGTAAATGTGAGGCTATTAGTATCCTGCGAGACTTATAAACATACATACATATGTAACCGATTCTGAAGTGAAGTGCTTATATATACATATTTGTACGTCTTCGGCTCCGCATATTGTGCCGCTCCGGCTTCGCACAACTTCACTCTAGTCTTTTGTGTCCGTTGTCTTTCTCTTTGATTATGTAGGCGTTGGGAACGCTCAGAGTTCGACTCACTAGTGCGAGCTTGTATATTTCTAATATTTTGTTCTTCAAGCCGCTGATCACGCTCCACACTCGACCCTCAAGTGCATACTTGCGAGGTTTTGAAATTTTGTTCAGCAAACAGCTGCGAGCGCTTGTTACTCGACTCTCTGGCACGCGATTGCGATGCGAAGAGAATGACTTGCAAGACGATTTTCAGTCTCAGATCAAGGTTCTCCATCACGGAGTATTTTTGATACCCTCATCTGGGAACTATTTCCAGAAAGTTGAGATTCTAGCAATAGTTTTTGGGCTTATTCATTACAAACATACATACATACAAATCTTTCTTCTTTATATACATAAGTAGTATAGATATGTTTGTTTGCAAATATAAATTTTTTTGTATTTGGGAATGATAGCATAAAGATGAAAACATGTGTTTCGTTCAGAGTAATTCAGTGAGACTTCATAGTACATACATATGTTGAATATAAAATAAATAAATAGAATCGTTATAAAACAATTTATTCTAAAATTAATCAACCAAACACACCGACACTGTTCTATTATGCATAAATAAATATTCAACATAATTTTCTAAATATATTAAATATTAATAAACAATTTTTTCTATAATAATAAACTCTGTAGAAAGACGGATGTTAGCATTCCGAAATATAAAGAAATTCCACCGCTAATAACCTTTGGATGCTAATTTAAGTTATTTAACACCATATAATCTCATTTTCATTTAAATATCCAAGAGTGTAAAATTTAACACATCGAAATCATTATATAAATGGAATAAGATCCGATATATTGTCCGTAATAACACACTTGCATTCTCTCTTCCTTATATATTTATGTTGTTAGTGTCCATTAA
This sequence comes from Zeugodacus cucurbitae, assembly GCF_028554725.1. Classification (NCBI taxonomy): domain Eukaryota; kingdom Metazoa; phylum Arthropoda; class Insecta; order Diptera; family Tephritidae; genus Zeugodacus; species Zeugodacus cucurbitae. The sequence goes on from NC_071669.1 coordinate 28,465,627, forward strand.
ACTTGGATGCCATTTGAACGAAAGAAAGATCAGTAAAAAACACACACCTGGTGTTAGATTCCCTTTTGCATCATATTTCACAAGTATTGTGTAATGGAACTCCTGCCGATCTTCGCACATTCGTAATTGGCATAATTATATTTAAACAAACGCCCCGAATATTATTCAATTGTTGTTATACGTTTCTATGTACAATGGATCTTTATTTATACTACTGTTCGTAATTTCGTGAATTCATCCCTGTGATCACTGCATTCTACCACTCAACATATCCTCAGAAATTTATATACATATAATGCAAGTACAGTAGTTTTCCGAAATAACGAATATTCGTTTTAACGAAAACCGCTTATAACGTACAAGTAAATTTTTTACACTGAGTTAAATAACGAACATCGTGGTTTTGTAGGTACTCGGTTTAACGAAGACATATATAGAAAGAGTTAAAAATCAAATAAAATAGTGGTAAAAACAGTTAAAAGAGAACTTGAAAAAACTCAAAACAAATTTCCAAATTGAAAAAATGAGTACGACAAAAAAAGTTGAATTTGATATAAAAGCTTAAAATTATTGATCAGCACCAAGAAGTAAAAGTCGGAATTGTGTAAAAAAATTAATTTAAAAGTTCCCATCGTTTCGACTACATTAAAAATAAGGTAAACCTTTTCGACAAATATGAGCTGCTGCAACAAAAAGGAAACAACCCGTAGTGGTGAAAGGATTGGCTTTTATGCAGCAACCTAAGTGGCACAAAGTTGAACAATATCAACTTTGAAAAAGTTATTGTATTGATTGAACTTCAGGAAAGAGCTATTAAACATAATTTTTGTATTCCAACGGTTCTAACGCCGATTAACCAAGTTTTTAAATTGCTATAGAAATTTACGAGCATTACTAATACAAAAATATTTTCTTCTCGTATAATGTGGATTTGTTTTCTAAGCACATTACTTTTTTAGGGCAATATTTGAATTGTACTGTTATGGTTTTTCTTTTTTGAGCAAATAATTTAATAAAACAATTTATTAAATTGCAATTTAGGGATATTTAACTAATTTTTATTTTTATTGAAAAACGTACCCCTAAGTAATTCGAGTACTCAATTACCGAAAAATTCGATGTAACGAACAGACCTTCCAATTAATCTGTTCGTAATTACGGAAAACAACTGTATTAGTATAAGTACATACACTTACCACTTAAATAGTTATATATAAATGAATGGATTTATATTTGTTTATCTTGCTCTAAGGTATAAACTAATCCCACTCCTTTTACTATAATAGATTTTCTAGAAATGCTTAAGTTTACTGAAAATATAAAGTTTTGTTGATACTACTACTCCAGTAAAATTTGGTATTGAGAACATTTACTTAAATATCTACGCATTTGAAATATTTTATCAATTTTACTAGACAAGTGTATTATTAGTCTTTACAAAAACACTTAATGTGCTATGAAAAAAGGAAAATAAATAAATAAATTTACCAAAAATATTATATTTTATTATTAACCCAAACGATTACCCTCCTCCCGCCCAACCGACGCGTGGGGCGCAGTCCGCATACGAGCGGAATTTGCCGAGTCTAGAAAGGCAAGAGATTTTTAAGCGTCCGGTTCTCAAACTGCTCAGCTACAGAAAGAAACATTTCAACAGCTGAGATTTAAAAATATATAAAAACAAAAAGTTAAAAATTTCTGAATATTATTTATTAAGAGAAAACAAAATAGTTTTTTTGCTGCTAAATATTGAGTCAGATGGATCAAATGTGCTGGAATGCGAATTAAAATCATGACATATTCGGCAGAATGGTTCATTTAACTCAACATTTGTTCTAGAAGATTTTAGAAATAATGGTCTAAACTGCCTGGATGAACGCAATGGGACATTAAACTTAATATCAGACAAAAGGAATGAACTACAAACTAAACCATTCAGAAGTTTTACTAGAAAAATTATACCTAGCATTTCTCTGCGACTAGTGAGTGTGGGAAGACTTATAAGTTTTAAACGACTAGTATACGGGGGAAGATTCAATCTTGAATCCCAATGTAAGTGGCCTAAAGCAAAAAGTAAAAATTGTTTTTGAACGGACTCAAGCTTATCAGAATGGGATTGATAGCTAGGATTCCATACCACAGAACCATACTCCAATATAGGCCTTACCAATGTTGTAAAAAGAATTTTAGTAATATACGGATCACTAAATTCTTTAGACCAACGTTTAACAAAGCTAAGAGCACCTTTAGCTTTTAAGACAATTGAATTTACATGAGAATTAAAATTTAGTTTAGGGTCCATATTAACTCCTAAATCAACAAAGCTAAAAACTTGCTCTAAACTGAAGTTATTTATTACATAGGGGGAAAGATCAACAGTTCTACGGGAAAAGCACATCGTTTTACATTTTTTAAGATTCAGTGGCATATCATTTTTGTGACACCAAGTAACTAAATTATTTAAATCCGATTGCAACTCAGTCCTTTCGTTATGAGAAGTATATGATTTAAAAAGTTTTACATCATCCGCATATAATAAAAACTTAATTACTGAAGGTATATCATTGATGAACAACAAGAACAGAATCGGGCCGAGATGACTACCCTGTGGAACCCCTGAAGTGACACTAATTGAATCGGATAATGTATTATTAAATAAAACTTGTTGTTTTCTGTTAGTAAGATATGAGGATACCCATTCAAGAAGTCTTGGTTGAAAACCAAGAAGATTCAGTTTTTGCAAAAGAATTGAGTGGTTTACTCTATCGAATGCTTTACTAAAGTCTGTATATATAACATCAGTATTCTTATTATCCCTAAAACCCATTGACACATGGTTTACAAATTCAAGCAAGTTAGTTACTGTAGATTTCCCTTTACAAAATCCATGCTGAGAGAATAAAATTAAAGGAGAGATTAAGAAAGTTATTTGGTCAGTGACAATAGCTTCAAAAAGTTTGGGTATAGCTGACATTTTAGCTATCCGCCTATAGTTCTCAACAGATGATCTAACTCCACTTTTATGCAAAGGTAATATAAAAGAGTTTTTCCACATTGACGGAAAAATGCCTTGTTTAAGAGATAGGTTAAAAAGCTTAGTTAAGGGCAGATAGATATATTTTGCGCAATTTTTAAGAAAGCTTGAGGGAATCATATCAGGGCCATATTTAAACGAATTTTTTAACGTAACTAAATAATTTAAGACATCTGTTTCAGAAATAATTGGTGTATTAATTACAGTACTCGGACATAACACTTGATGATATGGCACATTCATAGGGTAGTTTGAACAATAATTGGATTTGAAGAATTCTGCAAACATATTAGAAATAATATAATTGTCACATGACATTGTTGATTTATATTTCATCGCGGACGGAAAATTTGAAATCCTCACTTATAAATTAATCACGCATTGAGTAATTAACGGAACACGAATCTTCTTAAAATTTACTTGAAACTCAAAACTTTATATTTATTTATAAAACTCGAATCAAAGATATTTTAATCTATACTACTATTATAAAAAGGAAATATTTGTTTGTATGTTTGAATAAACTAAAACCTACTGTGCCGATTTCAAGAATTCTTTCACCATTGGAAAGCTCACCCAAAGTAACATAGGCTATATTTATTGCTACAAACTTAACTTTCTGGAAATAGTTCCTAGATGAGAGTATCAAAAAACTCCGAGAATGTTCATCAGAAACTGAAAATCGTCGTGCAAGTCATTCTCTTCGCATCGCAATCGCGTACCAGAGAGTCTAGTAACGAACGCTCGCAGCTGCTTGCTGAACACAGTTTCAAAACCTCCCAAGTACGCGCTTGAGAGTCGAGTAAAAAATATTAGAAATATACAAGCTCGCACTATGGCGTCCAACTCTAAGCATTCCCAACATCTTCATAATCAGAGAGAAAGACAACGAACACCAAAGACTAGAGGTCATAATCAAGTTTTAGCTCATTGGAAATATAATATAATTTCATGTTCGAATTTGTTCAATACATATGTATGGGAGAGTATGTATAAGTGTGTAAAAACTTATAACTTAATTTTGAAATGTTTGTTTAAACCCGTGCGAATCCGGAGCGGTCTGCTATATTTTATACAAAAGTTTAAGTTCCCGCAAATATATACCCCACTTTTCAAAAACTTCACTTTGATTATCGATCTTGTTAATAATCTTTAAAATATTATTTTTCATTTTATTTTTTTTTTTTGGAAAAGATAATTTAATAATAATACTTTTGTTGTAGATATTATATATTACAGTATACTCTCGAAAAGTAAATCGATTGGTATTTTGGGTAATTTACTTTTTCGAGTAATTTACTTTTCCAAATATATACATAAATTATCTGTTTTTATAATATTAAATGCATTTTTAAACTTAAAAAATTCATTCATTTATTTGCTTCAATAAAACATATGGATTTACATGAAAAACATATTTACATTTACATACATACATATGTACATATTTACTATGAAGAGAAAAAATCTTGAATATTCTTTTGTTCTTTTTCTTTTACAATATATTTTCTGACCATTTTTGTACGACAATTCAAAAAGTCTGACACCTGATTTGCATCGTTTTCATTTTTAAACCAGTGGATCAAGTAGGAGAGTTTATTTACTAAAAAGACGCGATAAACAATTGAGTAAGTGTTTTTGCAACATCGTAAAAAACGCTGCTTGCTTCGTTTCGAATTTATTTATTTATCACATTCTCTGAAAAGTAAATTAAAAAATTTACTTTTTCGAGGTGTATGTGTAATCTTAAAGGTGATTAACTTTTCCGAGATTATTTACTTTCTGAGAATTTACTTTTCGAGAGTATACTGTATTTCGTTTTTCACCGTAAGACTTAAAATTTTTATTCACATTTATCTATATAACTAGAGATCAAACCCGTATTAAAATGACTTAGAATACGGCGAAAGTGCATCGAAAAGCTTGATTAAACTTTAATCATATGTAGACAAAAGTTTTTGACAAAGTTTGCACTGATTAATTTTTAAACACAATCTCGGATGCTTATCTTGTTTGTTCATTTTTTTATTAGCTAAATATTTTTGGATTTTTGGATATTTCAATATTATCAAGAGGATTAATACCATATATTAAAAAAAATCTTAAGAGGAATAACGACTTGGTGAGAATGAACATATTTAAAGGGAGTTTCTTTAAGGCTTGTGGTCAAGAAAAAATATGAAGCATATAATTTAATATTATGACAAAGAATTTGGCTTAATTAGAAATATAAGAGTTTTTTAATGATTTCGGACAAGCTACTGCCGCAGTTGGCTCGCATAAATTGAAGCCGAAACTTTGAATTTTCGCCCGAATTTGCAACAATTGGAGCCCGATTTCGAAAAAAGTATTGCCTCAGAAAAATCATTTTTTTAATATATTTAAAACAAGTTCGTATGTATCTACAGTGGTGTCTCTTTTTCTTGTTTGAGTACTGATAATAAGTCAGTAAATACGAGTAAACAGTAAAACCATTTGTGATGAAAATGAATGAAATCGGTTCTGGAATTACCTCAACCTATATAAATAGTATATATTATGGGGAATTATCGTTTTTATATTGGACTTTATGTCGAATATATGGGTCAAATTGTGTGTTATCTTAATATAAATATAGCAATAAATTGCGAGGGTATAAAATGTTCGGTAGCACAGAATAATTAATTTCTCTCTGAATTGAACTTTGTATGTAAATATCACTTTGCACTAATAAATATTAAAAAAATATATTAAAATTGCTTCAAACGGATGCAAACTACGATTAAACCGATACAACGAGTAGCATAGATAACATTATACCAGAGATAATAATTTATCCCTGATGATACGAAACTCTTTCATTCGAGAGAGACCTGTCATAGTCCGCATTTTTTATAACATTTGACAATGTTGCCACTAGGGGAAAACATAAGTGTGCAGATTTTTATTAGATTTCTTGCGTATTTATTGGTTTACAATTTACGCTTTTTAGAAACTTCATATCCAATATTACGCCAACATATACATTTATAAATACATATATATTTAAATATAAAGAATAATCACATAAATATAAATACAACAAAATATTATATAATTTCAACTTCATAAGTCAACATAAACATGAATGTTACCAAATTTTTTGCGCATATTTTGGTAACAAATATATTTATTGTCATTAGCGAGAAGAGTGATCGGTGTTATGAGTTAGTCTATATTCGTTCAAAAGTGCAAAAGAACTAATAATATCCTTATCTAGTCGCACTGGAAAGGGTGTATGGTTAAGTACCGTTCGCATATTTTGCATAAATATGAGTACATATAATCGAAGAGTAGTAAGAAAAAAGTCATTTATAAGTAGAGTCCGACCGATTAATCGGCCTTGGCATCGGCAAAAAAATTTAGCATCGGAATCGGCATCGTCCAAATTTATCTGATTCTTTCTATTTCTTTTGAATTACATTTCCATTAATTTTTTTTGACTTTCTTGATTGCTTAAAAGCCTAAAAATAAAATAAAACACAGTTTGATTCATATTTGCCTAATAACGGGTGATTTTTTTGAGGTTAGGATTTTCATGCATTAGTATTTGACAGATCACGTGGGATTTCAGACATGGTGTCAAAGAGAAAGATGCTCAGTATGCTTTGACATTTCATCATGAATAGACTTACTAACGAGCAACGCTTGCAAATCATTGAATTTTATTACCAAAATCAGTGTTCGGTTCGAAATGTGAAATCCGCTTTTTTATCGACAAATTTTGTTCAGCGATGAGGCTCATTTCTGGTTGAATGGCTACGTAAATAAGCAAAATTGCCGCATTTGGGGTGAAGAGCAACCAGAAGCCGTTCAAGAACTGCCCATGCATCCCGAAAAATGCACTGTTTGGTGTGGTTTGTACGCTGGTGGAATCATTGGACCGTATTTTTTCAAAGATGCTGTTGGACGCAACGTTACGGTGAATGGCGATCGCTATCGTTCGATGCTAACAAACTTTTTGTTGCCAAAAATGGAAGAACTGAACTTGGTTGACATGTGGTTTCAACAAGATGGCGCTACATGCCACACAGCTCGCGATTCTATGGCCATTTTGAGGGAAAACTTCGGAGAACAATTCATCTCAAGAAATGGACCCGTAAGTTGGCCACCAAGATCATGTGATTTAACGCCTTTAGACTATTTTTTGTGGGGCTACGTCAAGTCTAAAGTCTACAGAAATAAGCCAGCAACTATTCCAGCTTTGGAAGACAACATTTCCGAAGAAATTCGGGCTATTCCGGCCGAAATGCTCGAAAAAGTTGCCCAAAATTGGACTTTCCGAATGGACCACCTAAGACGCAGCCGCGGTCAACATTTAAATGAAATTATCTTCAAAAAGTAAATGTCATGAACCAATCTAACGTTTCAAATAAAGAACCGATGAGATTTTGCAAATTTTATGCGTTTTTTTTTTAAAAAAAGTTATCAAGCTCTTAAAAAATCACCATTTACTATGTTCGGACCGGCATTGAAAACATGAGTTTTCTTTTCTTTTCTCGAATGCTGCCTCTTTATATTTCAACATTATACACATGCTGCATTACCTTTTTGAACGTTTGCTCCGTTTTTTACATGATAAAAGAACAAATAAATGTCACCCTAATATGCTGATCAACACAATTTGGAAACCAGAGTACAGGGCAGAATAAATGCAAAAATTTTTTGAGAAAGCAAAACACTTTAAAATTGCATGCAATTCGACTCATTTATTCGGCACAAAGTCCACTAGAAAACAAAAATCATTATATTATATATAGTATATGAAAGATATGGTAATTCCTGAAGTTTCATTAATATATCATAAGTTTTACTCAAGTTATGGCTTGTACGGACGGGTTTTAACTCGTCTCGTCATCCTGATCATATATCTAACTCGTTGTTTTATGACTTACAAACAAAATGAGAACTAAACTCACTCTCTTAACAACAGGTTGCGGGAGTATAAAAATGCTAACAAACAAATAAATTTGTGAATTGTCAGTGAAAACGCATCGAAAACAAAATCGATCAGAACGACTTTGGTTCCACAATCAAAAAATTGTGTTTTCAATCTCGGTCCGAACGTAGTATAAACCAAACAATCCACACGATGATAATATTAAGTCTGGTATAAAGAACTTCATTATTTTTGTATTAAATTATTCAATATATTATTTATGTAGAATGATCTGATTTATGAAATATACACAGTTTTGTTCAACAATTTGTTGAGGTTTTGAAGATAATTTCATAATGTCACTCTTATAGAAAACCTTGATTCTATTGGCAAAAAACTGGGACAGTATATTTTTAAAAGTATCTCTTTAGACAGGACAGGAACAGCTAATAATCATTTGGACTATGAAGTGTGTGTAAAAGATCCTCCCAAAAAAGCTTTCTTTCTGTCCATAAAGGAAAAAAGCTATATTGCTGTTGCTACGTCTTGTTTTAAGAAAAAAAGTATTTTTTTCTATCTATATATTATAAAAATAAGTTATTAATTCTGAATATTAATTGAATTAAAAAAACACCTCCATATGAGCTGATTTTTTACTAATTTTGTGATTTTATTAGTTTACTAAGTAAATTTGTTCATGAAAGAATCGGCATTGGCTTCGGCCAAAAATTAGGTATTGGTCGGACACTATTTATAAGCCATAAAAACAAAAACTGTGGAGTGTGGTTTGCTTAGTGAAAACACCATATTTTTAGAATTAAGTAATTCAAGGGTATAAGTAAATAAAAAACTTTGTATTTTACATTCCTTTTAAGGTTATTCACTCATAGATGCCAATTTAATTTGTACATATCGTATAAACAAATATTTGTGTGACATAAGCCAAAGACTGTATTTACTCAGAAAAATATGAAGGCCCATGGTTTGGGCCTACATGTCAAGTGCAGGAGTAAGCAATTTAAATTTTATCAATAATAAAATCAATAATATTGCCTACCTTAATATTTTAAAGCAAAATATTAAGCATATTGCAGAGGAATTGGGGATTGCCAAGAAATTGGCTTTCATCCAGGACAATGATTAAAAGCATATTTCAGACATAGAAAAGTTTTGGTTGATTCACAACTGCCTAAAACAACTTGAAACAACTGCACAGAAACCCGACCTCAATTTAGTTGTGAATCTTTGGGAAGAGTTGGCCAGGAAAGTCTACAAAACCAAATATAATAATATTAATCAGATGAAAGAGGTTTTATTAGAAATCTGGAATCCCATTTATCGGGAAGTGTGGCAAAACTTCGTTATATCATTCCAAAGGCGTTTCCAAGCTGTTTTGGAAGCAAATGATTTGCAACTTAATATTAATTAATTGTTTTTACTTATTTTAGTATTTCACCAAAAAAAAGGTTATAAAATTAAATGTAAATTTTTTGTTATTTTATCAGTTAGATAAAAAGGTGAACTATGTTTAAATGCAAAAAAAATTAGATATAGTTGATTTCTATGTAAGTAGTAATATGGCACAATTACTTTCATAAAATGGTGTCCGATTATACGGAATCACTGTAAATAACCATATATATAACTTTTTTATTTAGTTTTAGTTAGCACAAACAATCGTTAGGCGAACAAAACTATTATACTCTGTGCAACATAAGAGTATAAATGTTACTAATGAAATATGAGTCTAAAAATATATGCCTTTTAAAATAGCTACATTACTACTAAAGGTTATTATTTTAAGTTAACTGTTTTCTTTATTTCTTATTAAAGGTATTAAAAGTGGGAAAGAGCTGGGTAATATTGGATCTGGTTCACCCAGTGAGGTATTTTGCGCTGTTCCTGGACGACTTAGTCTTCTTTCCAGTACGTCCAAATACAAAGTAACAATAGCTGAAGTTCAACGAAGGTTATCACCTCCAGAATGCTTAAATGCTTCTCTACTTGGTGGAGTTCTTCGAAGGTTAGTAACTAAAATATTTTTTTAAATACAGTGGAACTTCCATAAGTCGAAGATCTTTATTTTATTTAGATATAAATCGAGTAAAACTTAGGCATAACAATGAGTATGATTCTTCGTGTTTTACATGTTTTAATGTATTTAAATAAAACTTTTTGCGAAGTAAATAACAAAAACTGTGTGGTATTTTACAGCTTTTTGAAAAATTTATGTTTTAATGAAAATTTCTGTAATTCGAACTCTCTCTAACTCGAAGTTTTTTTGTTGATTATGGTGATTCGAGTTAGAGAAGTTCCACTGTACTTACATATAATTATATTTTTTTTATTTAACTCTAATAGAGCTAAGAGCAAGAACGGCGGACGCCTACTAAGAGAAAAGCTTGAAAAAATTGGTTTAAATTTACCTGCGGGAAGACGAAAGGCTGCCAATGTTACACTACTCACGTCGTTAGTAGAAGGGGAAGCTACTCATCTGGCAAAAGATTTTCATTTCGTTTGTGAAACTGAATTTCCAGCTCGTCAGTTAGCCGAATACGTCATTAGACATCAAACAGAGCCCCAAGAATCATATCGCAGAAAAGAACTACTTATTCATTCCCAGCAGGTAATTTCACAATTTTAAATGGTGCATAAAATGCTTCTTACTCTCAGTTGTTAAATTAAAAATTATAATTGTCAAATTGAAATCTTCTGGGGCTCCTAATATATAATACAATGATGTACATATGTACATACATACATATCTCGTGTTATATTTTGATTTGCAAAATGAGAAGCTTAATCGCTATTATTTTTTATTTACCACCCTTTTATATTTATTTATTAAATATATTCTAATGAGTGCTACTTATATGTATTGTATAGATTACAAAGGAACTAATGCAAGTACTTAGCCAAGATCGTACAACACAATATGGCACGAGATCACAGCACTTACTCGAACCATCAATGCAGCGTCACCTCACGCACTTCTCTCTAATTACTCATGGGTTTGGATCTCCAGCTATAATGGCAGTTCTGCATGCTTTCCAGGTAACTAACTATCATTGCAATAAAAATATAAAAATAATTCAACAGCACTCTAACAAAGTAATTTAACAAATTTCAGACTTTTCTCAATGAATCACTCAACTATTTAGATAAATTATATCCCTCAAATAGTGGAGGTATGGTGTCCTCCTCGCTGGACAAAAACAAGATTGATAGTGACAAAAAATGATAGGCCGGACTTGCTTTATTTTATTAAACACAAAAACAAAAACGTTTTAAACGAAATAAAGTATAAGTTTATGTTAAGGAATAAACAAATTCAAGTTCACCGAGCGTAATTTTAATTATAACATGTATCTATTAATCTGTTATTTTTATTATAAATACACATGTATGTACATGATTATGCATATGCTATGATAACATCCATTTATTAAACTTAGAATTCAGAGACATACCGACATGTATCTATTTATGTATGTATGATCCATTGCATAGGTTGATTATACATAACCCATATTTGGCCACAAGATATTATACTTTCCCTTGAAACCCAATCAAATGTGCCAACACAGCTTTGCAGTGATCCCTTATACATATATGTGGGGATGTACATTTGTATATTCATTAAAATAAGCATCATCTAGATGCATCTGTAAGTATGTTCCATTCCTGGAAAATTTGTTGATGTATTCTGAAAAATAGGATTACATACAATATATGAGGTATTGACACAACAAGGTAATTATAACATTTTTGTAACATATTAAATGAAAGGAAATGTTCAAGAAATAATATAGGCTCTATGGAAAGAGTTTGAAACTCTATGAGGTTATTACTTCGTGCCATAAAAGTTACGAACCAGAATAAATCTCTCATTTATATGAATAGTGTCATTAATCAGAAAAGTCGATTTTAATGAGAGGGGTTTAAAGTGTTCAATCCATTTTGAATTATGATTTATTTGAATTATTTGTTAAAAATATATGTACATATATAAATTTAGACGTCATAAGTTGAACATGTCGTTATTGCTGAGAAAAATCAACATGAAAAATTTAATTACATTTGCACCAATATCGTTATAACACAAAATACGTCGTTCTTCCTGAAAAAAAAAATCAAACTTTTACTCATGACAATTCTGGCCAACTGAGATGTGTTTAAAAATGATGCGACAAAAACAAGTGGAATAACGATACATTCTTATCTCGACTGTTTATTTTTCTACGCAATTTTTACACAATATGGACAATGATATTACCCACATTTCTGCATACTCCACCTAAAAATCGTGTTTTATTTTTGAGTTATGATACTATTCACGTTCAATGTGCGAATTGTTTTAATCTTTTGAATTTTAAACACTTTGAGCTTATTTTGTTTTAAAAGTCAGAATGCAAGTTACAAATATAGCAACAAAACCTTTGAACTTTTTTGGAAACAGTGAAACACTAGTGAGTTCACTAGCTATTGGTAACCACCACTGTTACCCACCCGATTATCATTGGTTGTAACCAGTTAACATTATTCACTAGAGAGTTCACAACCTATTTCAGTACTTTCAGCTATCTCACTACTTACAAACTACTTATTTATAATTACTATGTTGCGTACCGTGCATAATTAAAAACACATTTTGTTTAAATATTAATTTTTTTAAACACTTTATTTTAAAATTTCTTTACATTTCTAAATACAGTTGAACTTGCCTAACTTAAATCACCATAACCCACAGAAAAACTTCGAGTTATAGAAAGTTTCATTAAAACACAAAATTTTTCAAAAAGCTCTAAAATATAGATTTTTAATTTATTTGTTGCAGTTTGTTATTTTTTGGCTCTTGACATCTGTATCCCATGCATTTGTTACATCATTTATGCAATCCATAATTGTAATTTTCGTTCGCCTCTATACGATTTCAAATGTTGGCTCGAGAGTTAAATTTTGTATTATGCCTTGGTCTAAAAGTTCGATTTATGGAAGAAATTTGCATGAAATTTGACTTCAATTGCCAGTTCAAGATTTCGCGTTATGGAAGTTCAACTGTATAATCAAGTTACAATTTTTTCACGGATTTTTTTCTCATCCAGCTCTGAGTCAATGGTAATTGGGTTTGATTCTTGGAAGTTAAAAATTACCTTTTTGAGTTTAAATTTATAATTTATTAAATTAAATTATCTATTTTGACCTCTTAAAACCTTGTTTTTCTCCTATTTATAATACTCTCGTTCTCCCTCAGCAACAACTGATCCCTTGGAATACCTTAGTGTCGTGAATTCCTTAGTTACTTGTAATATATGATTTCGGTAGCACAATTCACTAATTCATTCTTACCGTCGTAATGGCGGGAATTCCTTTTAACAGATTTACTGAACTACGTGAACATGCCAGCATTTGTATATGACATGTATTATACATATGAACATGATGCATATTTATGAATCTACATATGTATATGTATAAGTATGTAAAACACTAAAGACAAATACTATTTCCTTAATATTTACAGTTATCAAAAATAGTTCAGTGACAATTTCGAAGTTCTTTGTAACACTCTTTGGATTTGGAAAATATATTAAACATTCTCGCAAATAATTTATAATCAAATGTTTTTTATTTCGTGATAAATCATGATAAGTTTTAGTTTTAAAAATATTAATAAATAGAAAATAATTGGACATTTACTTTCTTTAGTAAGAAAAATATTCAGTAACGCGAAAAAGCACTTAACAGGTTTATTCTCATCTATGCTTTCTTCACACTGGCAGACTACAGCCAATGCTAGAAACTATGTACATCTATGGTAAACAACAAAAGAGAAATTAAGGAAATATGTTTTGAATAGTTAGAATAACATTTTGAACGTTTTAGACAATCAACTGCTTAAATGTCCGAAAATATATAAGTGATTGTGAGAAGTTCTCCAGAAAGGTGTTTACAAATGTACATTCGCTAATTACGTATGGTATAAGACCGAGAGAAATGCAATGCTGTTACTTCACAGACATTTATCATGTATCTAATGTCATACATATGTATAAATATTTATATTTTTAACTAATCACATTAGTGAAAATGCTTTAAGCTACAGGTATGTCCATGTGAATGCATAGCTAAATTCTAAATTAAAAGTTTTCAAATAGTTTGATAAGTAGTAAAAATAATATATGTATATCGTATTATATGTATGTATGTATATTCCATAAGAAATTATAATTGGATCACTAGCTTACAATGCTACTTTTTCCAAATTGAGACGTGTATACATACTTAACCATAGTGATCTGTAAGTAATTTTTTAGATTTAATTAATCTTCAATTAAATTTTACAAAAAATAAATATATTAATGTTTTCCAAAAAAAAGTCGAAGTTTTCATGTATGAATGTAAGTATGTCCATATATTATGTATGAAGCATTTCAAATAATGAATGTAAACTGAAATTGTAAAGAAATCTGCATTTAAAAAAAGAATGATTGAGTGGCATAAAAGTTAGACGTACTGTGCGTTTTCCTGCTATGTACCCACTTTTCATCACCATTTAAGACCCTTTTTAGCAATTCTGGATAGCCACGCTCACAAAATCACACTAGAGAGGGACAAATTTGTATTTGTTTACAATGTACCGCCCCATAGTAGGTTTTATATGTATGTACTAAAGCTATATGAATCAACTTTCTGAAGTCATTATACAGTATTAAAACCGATGATATCGGGTTCCATCCCATACCAATGTTATGTTGAAAACAAGTAAGGAAGGGCTAAGTTCGGGTGTAACCGAACATTTTATACTCTCGCATTTTATTGATGTAATTTTATAAAGATAACACAATTCGACCCATATATTGGGTATAAAGTTCAATAGAATAACGAAAATCATCATAAATAGTATATGGGGACTGAGGTGATTCCTAAACCGATTTCACTCGTTTTCACCACCAAGATACAATGTATCGAAGACTATAAGCTCACTTAATTTAATATGTGATATTTAATAGGAGGATGGGATCATGTGTAGAAGTTCACGCAAGTGAGGAAAGTTTTTGATTGTCACTCACTTGGGAGTGGCCAGAAACGATTCTTCTCCACATGGTTCAAGCAGCTCACTACTTCCGGTTTTAGACCAAGTATCCTCTGGGTAGCCAACAGACATCCGTTTGAAGGCGAGCTAAAGTGAGAAGGCGAAGCCCGCTTATGCGGTTGTGCGTAGGGTTTGGGACCCACCACATAAAAACACCCCCCAATGAAAAATCTACGAAAGCCTCGGATGAGACACCCCCCTTTTGATGACGACCCCTGCAAACGTTTTAAGGATAATGATATAAGGGCATGCACCTGGAATGTCCGGACCCTTAATTGGGAAGGTGCCTCTGCCCAGCTGGTTGATGTCCTCATACGACTTAAGGCTGACATCACCGCCATCCAAGAAGTGCGATGGACGGGACAAGGACGGAAGAAGGTGGGTCCTTGTGACATCTACTACAGCGGCCATATAAAGGAGCGCAAATTTGGTGTTGGATTTGTGGTGGGAGAGAGACTCCGTCGCAGAGTCCTGGCATTCACCCCGGTGGATGAACGTCTAGCCACAATCCGCATCAAAGCGAGGTTCTTCAACATATCGCTGATTTGCGCCCACGCCCCAACGGAAGAGAAGGACGATGTGACCAAAGATGCTTTCTATGAGCGCCTAGAACGCACCTATGAGCGCTGCCCCCGCCACGATGTAAAAGTCGTGCTTGGTGATTTTAACGCCAGGGTGGGTAAAGAAGGTGTCTTTGGCACAACAGTCGGAAAATTCAGCCTCCATGACGAAACATCGCCAAACGGCCTGAGGCTGATCGACTTCGCTGGGGCCCGAAATATGGTCGTCTGTAGTACCAGATTCCAGCATAAGAAAATACATCAAGCTACTTGGCTGTCTCCTGATCGAAACACGCGGAACCAAATCGATCACGTTGTGATAGACGGAAGACATGTCTCCTGTGTTTTAGACGTGCGTACGCTCCGAGGACCAAATATAGACTCGGACCATTATCTGGTCGCAGCGAAGATACGCACCCGCCTCTGTGCAGCAAAGAATGCCCGTCAACAAACACAAGGAAGGTTCGACGTCGAAAAGCTGCAATCGCAACAGACAGCCACGAAATACTCTACTCGACTTGCACTCCTGCTCTCTGAGAGCACTCATCAGCATCTCGGTATAAGGGAACTGTGGAACGGCATCTCAAACTCACTGCGTACCGCTGCAGCCGAAACAATTGGTTTTCGGCAACGACAAAAAACAAGCTGGTACGATGAGGAGTGCCGTCTCGCAGCGGAGAGAAAACAGACTGCCTACCTCGCAACATTGCAAACGACCACAACACGTGCGGGATGGGATAGATACCGAGAGCTGAAGAGGGAAGCGAGACGCATTTGCAGACAAAAAAAGAAAGAGGCCGAAATGCGTGAGTACGAAGAGCTTGAGAAGCTGGCAGACAGAGGGAATGCTCGAAAATTTTATGAAAAAATGAAGCGACTTAACGAAGGTTTCAAGACCGGAGCATCCTCATGTAGAGACCAAGGTGGTAATCTGGTAACCGATGTCCAGGGCATACTGGGATTATGGAGGGAACACTTCTCCGAAATGCTGAATGGCAGTGAGAGTACAACACCAGGAGATGGCGAACCCGATCCCCCAATCGATGACGATGGAATAGATGTTCCATTACCCGACCATGAAGAAATTCGAATAGCAATTACCCGCTTGAAGAACAACAAAGCAGCGGGGGCCGATAGATTACCGGCAGAACTATTCAAATACGGCGGCGAAGAACTGGTAAGGTGCATGCATCAGCTTCTTTGCAGAATATGGTCGGAAGAAAGCATGCCTGACGATTGGAATCTCAGTGTGCTCTGCCCAATCCATAAAAAGGGAGATCCCACAATCTGCGCCAATTACCGTGGGATCAGCCTCCTAAATATCGCATACAAGGTTCTATCGAGCGTATTGTGTGAAAGACTAAAGCCCACCGTCAACAAACTGATTGGACCTTATCAGTGTGGCTTTAGACCTGGAAAATCGACAACTGACCAGATATTCACCATGCGCCAAATCTTGGAAAAGACCCGAGAAAAGAGGATCGACACACACCACCTTTTTGTCGATTTTAAAGCTGCTTTCGACAGCACGAAAAGGAGTTGCCTTTACGCCGCGATGTCTGAATTTGGTATCCCCGCAAAACTAATACGGCTGTGTAAATTGACGTTGAGCAACACCAAAAGCTCCGTCATGATTGGGAAGGACCTCTCCGAGCCGTTCGATACCAAACGAGGCTTCAGACAAGGTGACTCACTATCGTGCGACTTCTTTAACCTGATGCTGGAAAAAATAATAAGAGCTGCAGAGCTAAACCGAGAAGGTACAATCTTCTACAAGAGTGTACAGCTCCTGGCGTACGCAGATGATATTGATATCATCGGAAGCAACAACCGCGCCGTTTGTTCTGCTTTTTCCCGCATGGATAAGGAGGCGAAGCGAATGGGTCTGGAGGTGAATGAGGACAAGACGAAATATCTCCTGTCATCAAACAAACAGTCGGCGCATTCGCGTCTTGGCTCCCACGTCACTGTTGACAGTCATAACTTCGAGGTCGTAGATAATTTCGTATACCTGGGAACCAGCATCAACAACACGAACAATGTCAGCCTCGAAATCCAGCGCAGAATAACTCTTGCCAACAGGTGCTACTTTGGACTGAGTAGGCAATTGAACAGTAAAGTCCTCTCTCGACGAACCAAAATCAAGCTCTACAAGTCGCTTATCATTCCCGTCCTGCTTTACGGTGCAGAAGCTTGGACGATGTCAACATCAGATGAGACGACACTAGGAGTTTTCGAGAGGAAAATTTTGCGCAAGATTTATGGTCCTCAGAACATTGGCAACGGCGAATACCGCAGACGATGGAACGATGAGCTGTACGAGTTATACGACGACATTGACATAGTTCAGCGAATAAAGAGACAGCGGCTACGCTGGCTAGGTCATGTTGTCCGAATGGACGAAAACACTCCAGCCCTGAAAGTGTTCGATGCAGTACCCGCCGGAGGAAGCCGAGGAAGGGGAAGGCCTCCACTCCGTTGGAGGGACCAGGTGGAGAGCGACCTGGTTACACTTGGGATCTCCAACTGGCGCCGAACTGCGAAGGAGAGAGACAGGTGGCGCACTATCGTCGATTCGGCTATAACCGGCTAAACGGTTGCAACGCCAATCACATACATACAATTTAATATTACTTATAATTAGGTGTATGGGATCTAGGGGAAGTTATGACCCGATTTTTACCATTTCAGGTACAGAGAGAAACTGTTATAAGAAAAAAAATCAGAGGGAATGAATTACATTAATATATCTGAGGGATTTCCCTAAGTATATTTTCGGGGAAAAATTACCCTTAGGCACTGAGTTCTTCATGTTCGATATTAGGGGCCTTGAAAAGTCATTGTTCGATTTTGACAATTTTTTCACAAGTAATGCAACAGATCATATACAGTGTTTGTGTAAAGTTTTATTTCGCTATCTTCATTGGTTCCTAATGTATATATTATAAAGTGAAGGAATAAGATGAAATTCAAAAATGAGTTATATGGGAAGTTGTCGTGGTTGTGAACCAATTTCGTCCAATCGTCCAGAAAATAGTATATACCGAATTTCATTGAAATCTATCTAGTAGTTCCTGAGATATGGTTTTTGACCCGTAAGTGGGCAACGCCACGTCCATTTTCCAATTTGTAAAAAAATCTCAGTGCAGCTTCCTTCTGCCATTCCTTATGTAAAATTTGGAGTTTCTGACGTTTTTCGTTAGTGAGTTAACGCACTTTTAGTAATTTTCAACCTAACCTTTGTATGGGAGGTGGGCGTGGTTATTATCCGAGTTCTTTCATTTTTGGACTGTATAAGGAAATGGCTAAAATAAACGACTGCAGAAAGTTTGGTTTATATAGCTTTATTGGTTTGCGAGTTATATACAAAAAACCTATTTGGGGGTGGGGTCACGCCCACTTTTCCAAAAAAATTACATCCAAATGTGCCCCTCCCTAATGGGATCATATGTTCCAAATTTCATTTTCATAACTTTATTTATGGGTTAGTTATGACACTGTATAGGTTTTCGGTTTCCGCCATTTTGTGGGCGTGGCAGTGGACCGATTTTGCCCATTTTCGAAAGCAACCTCCTCCAAGGGTGCCAAGGAACATATATTCCAAGTTTCATTAAGATATCTTAATTTTTACTCAAGTTATCGCTTGCACGGACAGACGGACAGACGGACGGACAGACGGACGGACAGACATCCGGATTTCAAAACCACTCGTCATCCTGATCATTTATGTATATATAACCCCATATCTAACTCTTATATTTCTTGGTGACACAAACAACCGTTAGGTGAACAAAACTATTATACTCTGTGCAACAGGTTGCGAGAGTATAACTAGTAAAAGTTTAATAAGGAAGTTTAAAAGTTTAATTCAGTATTGAAAAACACTAGGCACCCAAAATTTAATGGTAAAGATGGTATAGAAAAAATGCCAATATATAGGGGTCATATATCGTAAACTACTCGACACATTTCAACGACATTCGGCTCAAAACATTTTTGACATCACTAATCGATCTATCAATTAATAAATTTTTTTCTTAAAAAATAGGTCAGAAAATATCTGGCAGTTAAATACATTGCGTATTATGGCTTATTTTAAAGTTGTATGGGCACGTTTATGGTCGATGGAAATGTTTCACCATTTTGCCGCAAAATTTATTAGTTTAGGAATCACCGGCAAAGGCTTTCGGAATTCACCAAGAAGTAGCAAAACCGCATCACCGAAAAGTTTATCGTAATGTTAGAATGTCAAATAATATTAGGCACAAGGAGTAGTGGGGTGTGCTGCCCTTATTGTCAAGTTTTTCAGTGCAGCTATTCTCTACTAACTAATCTATAAAATTTACTTCTTTTGAAGATTTTACAAATATTTATCCACTAGTAGCCCACTCCGATTTCGCTCGGGTTTAAAGAAACATTTCAATTTTTTACACACACATACACATTCTCCCATACATCCATATGTATGTACTTCCTCCTTTTTGCGTGGGGTCATTAAAAAAAAGTAAAATGAAGAAAATTCGAACACGAAATTATATTTTTTAGTAAGGAGCTAAAACTTGATTACGGCTTCTAGTCTTTGAAGTCCGTTGTCTTTCTATCCGATCATGAATGGGTTGGGAACGCTCAGAATTCGACTCCCTAAGGCGAGCTAATATTTTTTTGCTCTTCAAGCCCTGCACACGTTTCGTACTCGATTCTCGAGCACGTATTTGGAGGTTATGAAATTTTGTTCAGCAAGCTGCTGCGATCGCTCGATAATCGTGCATGTGCTTGAGAAGTCCTTAAAGCGAGGGCTCGTTACTCGACTCTCTATCGCCATTGCGATGCGTATTTTCTTTGATTTGCAAGACGATTTTAAGTTTCTGATGAAGATTCTCCATGACGGCGTCTTCTTGATACCATCCGCAGGGTATTTCCAGAAAGTTGAGATCTATGTAGATCATTTGAGCTTTTTAAAATGAAAACAAATTTAACTGTCTTGGTACAAAGTACTAAATTATTTGCTTAATAGCTATAAAAATGTATTTGTAATAGCTACATATGTAGTCACTAAGCTGTTTGAATAGTTAAAAGGTACAATATATTTTTTACAGAAAAAAATAAAATAAGATTGATTTACTATAGTTCTGAAAAGAACTGGTGTTTCGTTTTGATCATTTTTCATTTTCCCAAAATATTCAGACTGTTAGCGTCTGATGTGTTTATGTTTTTTAGGTGAGTTGTAATTTAGCGTTGTTAGATTGAAAACAAAAACTCTAATTATTTGAGGTAGTCTGGGAAATATTAGGTATGTGTATATGTGTGCATCTTTGTTTACAGTTAACATTTTAAAGATAATTTTTGGCATACATATATGTAGATATTTTTACTGAAATTAGTACCATCAAATATATCAATGAATGTTCTTTAAAAATTATTGAAATCTGTAATCATATAAACTGATAAAATATTTTTGTATTAAAAATGCAGTAGTTCAAGTAATAAATAATAAAAAGGTATCGATTTGACAGTTAATATGCTATCAACTTTTGCCTGTTGCCCCGTTATGGTGCCGCCTAACCTAGCAGCTTGAGCGGCGACCATGTTTCATTTTTCAAATATCTTACAATTTTAAACTTGTTATATCTTTCGAATGGAATGTCAAAATTTAATAATTCAAAAAGTTATATAATGGTATTGAAGCACTCTTAAACATGAAGTCTTTTGTTGTGATAAGCATTATTTTCAAAGTATAATTTAAAAAAAATTTTATAGCGGTGACATTTATATATATTTTTTTAATGATAACACTTATTGTGACAAAACTATAAATGTTAGACATACGCTATCGCGACATTTTTTGTATTATAGATAATTATATGATCTGCAAATGTGTACCCTGCAAAACTAATACGGCTATGTATCCCTGCAAAACTAATACGGCTATGTAAGCTGACGTTGAGCAACACCAAAAGCTCCGTCAGGATCGGGAAGGACCTCTCCGAGCCGTTCGATACCAAACGAGGCTTCAGACAGGGTGACTCACTATCGTGCGACTTCTTCAATCTATTGCTGGAAAAAATAATACGAGCTGCAGAACTAAATAGAGAGGGTACAATCTTCTACAAGAGTGTACAGCTCCTGGCGTATGCCGATGATATTGATATCATCGGAAGCAACAACCGCGCCGTTTGTTCTGCATTTTCCAGACTAGATAAAGAAGCGAAGCGTATGGGTCTGGTGGTGAATGAGGACAAGACGAAATATCTCCTGTCATCAAACAAACAGTCAGCGCACTCGCGTCTTGGCTCCCACGACACTGTTGACAGTCATAACTTTGAAGTTGTAGATAATTTCGTTTATCTGGGAACCAGCATTAACAACACCAACAATGTCAGCCTTGAAATCCAACGCAGAATCACTCTTGCCAACAGGAGCTACTATGGACTAAGTAGACAATTGAAAAGTAAAGTCCTCTCTCGACGAACAAAAATCAAACTCTATAAGTCGCTCATTATTCCCGTCCTGATGTATGGCGCTGAAGCGTGGACGATGACAACATCCGATGAGACGACTCTTGGGGTTTTCGAGAGAAAGGTTTTGCGCAAGATTTATGGTCCTCTAAACATTGGCAACGGCGAATACCGCAGACGATGGAACGATGAGCTGTACGATTTATACGACGACATTGACATAGTTCAGCGAATAAAAAGACAGCGGCTACGCTGGCTAGGTCATGTTGTACGGATGGAAGAAAACACTCCAGCTCTGAAAGTATTCGATGCAGTACCCGCTGGAGGAAGCCGCGGAAGAGGACGATCTCCACTCCGGTGGAAAGACCAAGTGCAAAGTGACCTGGCTTCACTTGGTGTTTCCAGTTGGCGCCAAAAAGCAAAAAGGAGGAATGAGTGGCGCGCTCTGGTGGATTCGGCTATAATCGCTTAAAGCGGTTCCTACGCCAAATATATATATATTATATATATGTGTAGTACATTATTTTGTTCTATAACACTGGCGAACACAATTTTTGTTGACTTCTATTTAATACTTGTTTTTGAGTCACTTTTGGCCTCTGAATTAAAAAATAACCTCGTTTTTGTCTAGCACATCAACTTTTTAAGCTACAGAACACCCTCTTTCTCCCAATAGTCATATAAAATAACCTTACGAAACAAAGTAAAGATGAAAAATTATACTGAATATACTGTTCACAAATTGTAATTTAATTTGCACAAATGCTATTAATCACATTTTTTGTAAAGAGAAATTGTCATTGTAGAAGGGATAACATGGTTTTCTCAAAACTCTTTCTGGAGTGTTCAGTTTGTGGACAATCTCGCTTGATGCTCCAACAATAGTCAGCCATCATGTGCTCATCCCATCTTCCTTGATACCGAGCCTCCATGGTTTGCAGGTCTTGGTGGAAACGCTCGCTCTGCTCATCACTGATTGCACCAAGGTTTGTGGGGAAATTGGCGAGATGACTATGTAGCCTAGACTTTTGAAACTCTCCAAGAGTTGGTTGACAATGTCAAAGTAGTTCTCTGCTCTTTGATAATGGTTTTGAATGCCAACCAAGCGTTCTTTTGGAGTTCTTTCATTGTTTCAATGAAATGTTCATCTTTAACGAGTTGCCGAATCTGTGGACCACTAAATACACCAGCCTTTATCTTTTCAAAAGCCAGTCCAGGAAATGCCAAAATTAAATACTTGAAAAAGTCCCCTTTAGAGGACAAGGTTTTAACAAACTGTTTCATGAGCCCAAGCTTTACATGTAGAGCTGGGAACACAATGTTCTTCCTGTCGACAAGTGGTTGATGTAGAATGCTCGGATCAGATCTTGGCGGCCAATTCGACTGCACCCAATGCTTCTCACGAGCTCTGCTGTCCCACCTACACAAAAAACAGGAAGCAGACCATTTTAAGGTCAACACAGATGATCCACTTATGCATGTCATATTGCAGCAAATCAATTACTCTCTTTATGTCTTCATATGCTTCTTGTAAACGAACAGAATGACCGATTGGAACTGCACCAAAGACATTTCCATTGTGCAATAGTACTAGTGATGAGCGATATTTCACTACCGGTGATTTTTTCACTGTGATTGAAAAATCACATATAACAACTGTGATCAATTTTTGTAAATATCAGTGATTTACAATCGCAATTTCAGTTCAGTAATTTGAGATCGATCATAGTAGCTATAGAGAAGTTCAGTGCTTTTGTTCAATCACATTACGTATAAGAGTTCAGTAATTCTAATTCGATTACTGTAGCAATAACAGTTCAGTAATTCTAATTCGATCATTGTAGGAATATCGTTCAGTGATTCTAATTCGAGCACTGTAACAATAGCAGTTCGAAAGTATCAATCACTGTTCAGTAGCAATACCAGTTCGAAAGTATCAATCACAGTTTGGTAACAATATCAGTTCGAAAGTAACAATCAAGGTTCAGTACCAATATCAGTTCGAAAGTAGCAATCACTGTTCAGTACCAATATCAGTTCGAAAGGAGCAATCACTGTTTAGTAACAATATCAGTTCGAAAGTAGCAATCACTGTTCAGTGATCACAGTAGATATTTTAGTTGTGATTTTGATAATTTTGGATACGGTGATTACAAAAGCAGTTAAATTTACCCAAAATTTATTAATTAGTTAATAGTGATTACAAAAGCAGGTATTGTTAAAATTAATAAAAATGTAAATGTAAAAAATGAAAAAAAAAAAAATGTGGAGTATAAATTCTCATAAATTCGTTTTTTTTGTTGTGATCACAATAGCAATATAAAATCACAGTGATTTAAAAATAGCAATCACTGAAATCACAGTTATTCAAAAATAGCAATATCGCTCATCACTAAATAGTACACACTTCAAGCTCTTCTGTGAGCTGTCTATGAAAAGTCTCCATTCAGTTGCGTTATATGTTGGAATTCCCAACACATTCATCAAACCTTGTACGTTACAGCAATACACAAATCCTGAGTCATTTCGAAAGTATGGCAGAAATTCACTTTCTCTGGATCGAAAGTAGGATACCGTAGCTTTTTTTTCAAGCAAGTTCTTCTCATACAGTCGGGATGCCATCAGCTCTGAAGCTTTTTTGGATAAATCTCAAAACTTGTGCCAAATCATTCAACTCATTCTGATCAAATCCCTTTCGAGCAGAGTCGTCTTCATTTTCAAAGTCTTCATCGTTGGAGTCACTTGAATCATCATCACACACGCTTTCTTGTATTTCTGATGGAGTAGTTCTTCGAAAACTGGCACTGGGATTTCAGCTGAATGAGGCACTGGGCGTATAGCCGATAGTAAACTAAGATACTCTATCTTACATTTACTTTTTTGTTATAACCTGACGTTTTCACCATACAGAAATAACAGTCACTTGAATGAACTCTGGGCTCTCGCCAACTCATTGGTATACCAAATGGAATTTTATCACGTGTTCCCTTAGTCCACATTCGTAAACTCTCGACACACTGCTTGCACACCTTGTGAGGGGCCCAAGCTTTATCCTGATCACCGATATTCATTTTAAAATACGCTAAATAGGCTTGCCTGACAAATGGACTAATGTTTCTCCTTTGACTTGGAATAGTAAAACTGCCATAAATATAGCAAAACGAATCAGCACTGTTCAGGGGCGAACGCAGGGGGGGGTTTTGGGGTGTTAAAACCCCGCCCCAAAGTAATTGAATTTTTAAATAATAGAATTTAATTCTACATAGTCATTTGAAAAATTGTAACCGCGTTGCCGTTTTGATACATTTGTATCTTTTTTGATACTTTTTTTTTCTAAATTTTGTGATTTGATAATTTTTTTGTTCACAAACGGCCTATTTTGATACTTTTCTGCTGATAGAATTTAATTTTTTGAAACTATTAAAATGTTAAACCAAAAACAAACCTATTTTATCTGGATAGTATTAAAAAGTTGTGGGTATGTAGGCCAATTAAAAAACCCAGAAAAATATAAACTTGACAGAGACATTTTTTTAATTTGCTTCAAAGTAATGAGTTTGCCTTATAACTCTGTGGCTGCTGAACTGGATTTTTTTAGATTTAAGGGGAATTGTGAGTCGAAAATCTTTTCTTCTTTTGAAAATTAGTTCTGAACTGAAAAGTCACCAATAAGGTTTCTATAATTTTTTTTTAGAGTTTATTGTTAATCATAACACAGGAAAACTAAAAACTCATTTATTATGACTTTCAGTTTTCGTTCCGTGAGCAAACTGTTGTGAAATAAATTTAAATTAAAAAAAAGTATGCTATTTGCAAAAAAATACTTGAGTGCCTTAACTAAAATGTCTATATTTTTAATAAAAACATCCAGAAAAAACTGGTCTGAATTAGATACACAACTTTACTTATTATTTGTTTTTTAAATGAAAATTTTCAAAACAGTGCATCGTTTTTTAAAGATTGGAGCAACAATCCCTATATCTGTCGCTTCAAGTGAACGCTCGTTTTCCTCACTTCGCAGGCTTAAAACATATTTAAGAAATAAAACTGGAGAAACACGCCTGAACGGAATGGCTCTCTTGAATACCCATAGAGATATAGACGTGACGGAGGAAGAGATTTTAAATGTTATGGCCCAAATTCAATTTGTGAATAAAATAATGAAACATTGTCTTTTTCCCTAAAAAATTGTTTTTTTACCTACCAACTACCGTCTAGACGATTGTCGTCACAAGGTAATTTTTTTTGGTAATTTTTTCACACCTTGGGTTACATTATTGGAGTTTTAGTATGGATCCTTAAATTGTTTGAAAATTTAATATAGCCTATGTTCACCACAGATAGTGTAGCTTTCCACCAGTGAAAGAATTGTTTATATCTCAGGTAGTTTCGGAGCCTATTCAATGCAAACAAACAATGTTTCCTTATATCTCTACTCTTTATAATGTTAGTATAGATGTATAGATAAATGGCCTCCCGTACTGTGATCATCTGTTAGGTACGTGGGTAATAGGGGTTGTATTATTACATGAATATAGAGGTATCCTCTGTGCCAAATATTTTTATACTCTCGCAACAAAAGTTGCTAAGAGAGTATTATAGTTTTGTCCACATTGTTGTTTGTAAGTCCTAAAACTAAACGAGTTAGATATAGGGTTATATATACCAAAGTGATCA
The DNA here is from genome assembly GCF_028554725.1 of Zeugodacus cucurbitae. Classification (NCBI taxonomy): domain Eukaryota; kingdom Metazoa; phylum Arthropoda; class Insecta; order Diptera; family Tephritidae; genus Zeugodacus; species Zeugodacus cucurbitae. The sequence continues at coordinate 28,492,346 of NC_071669.1, forward strand.
GGGTGACGAGTAAAGTTCAAATCCGGATGTCTGTCTGTCCGTCCGTCCGTGCAAGCTGTAACTTGAGTAAAAACTGAGATATCTTAATGAAACTTGGAACACGTGTTCCTTGGCAGCATGTCCTAGCCAGCGTAGCCGCTGTTTTTTTATTCGCTGGACTATGTCTATGTCGTCGAATAACACATACAGCTCATCGTTCCATCGTCTGCGGTATTCGCCGTTGCCAATTCTTAAGGGACCAAAAATCTTCCGCAAAACCTTTCTCTCGAAAACTCCTAGTGCCGTCTCATCGGATGTTGACATCGTCCACGCTTCTGCACCGTAAAGTAGGACGGGAATGATGAGGGACTTGTAGAGTTTGGTTTTTGTTCGTCGAGAGAGGACTTTACTTTTCAATTGTCTACTTAGTCCATAGTAGCTCCTGTTGGCAAGAGTGATTCTGCGTTGGATTTCCAGGCTGACATTGTTATTGCTGTTAATGCTGGTTCCCAGGTAGACGAAATTATCTACAACTTCAAAATTATGACTGTCAACAGTGACGTGGGAGCCAAGACGCGAATGCGCTGACTGTTGGTTTGACGACAGGAGATATTTCGTCTTGTCCTCGTTCACCACCAGACCCATACGCTTCGCTTCCTTATCCAGTCTGGAGAAAGCAGAACTAACGGCGCGGGTGTTGTTTCCAATGATATCGATATCATCGACGTACGCCAGTAGCTGTACACTCTTATAGAAGATTGTACCTTCTCTATTTAACTCTGCAGCTAGTATTATTTTCTCCAGAATCAGGTTAAAGAAATCACACGAGAGTGAGTCACCTTGTCTGAAACCTCGTCTGGTATCGAACGGCTCGGAGAGGTCCTTACCGATCCTGACGGAGCTTTTGGTGTTGCTCAATGTCAGCTTACACAGTCGTATTAGTTTTGCGGGGATACCAAATTCAGACATCGCGGCATAAAGGCAACTCCTTTTCGTGCTGTCGAAAGCAGCTTTAAAGTCGACAAAGAGATGGTGTGTGTCGATCCTATTTTCACGGGTCTTCTCCAAAATTTGGCGCATGGTGAATATCTGGTCCGTTGTTGATTTTCCAGGTCTAAAGCCACACTGATAAGGTCCAATCAGTTTGTTGACGGTGGGCTTTAGTATTTCACACAATACGCTCGACAGAACTTTATACGCGATGTTGAGGAGGCTTATCCCACGGTAATTGGCGCAAATTGTGGGGTCTCCCTTTTTGTGTATTGGGCAGAGTACACTGAGATTCCAATCGTCAGGCATGCTTTCTTCCGACCATATTCTGCAAAGAAGCTGATGCAAGCACCTTATCAGCTCTTCGCCGCCGTATTTGAATAGCTCGGCCGGTAATCCATCGGCACCCGCCGCTTATTGCTCTTCAAGCGGGTAATTGCTATTCGAATTTCTTCACGGTCGGGCAATGGAACATCTGCTCCATCGTCGTCGATTGGGGAATCGGGTATGCCATCTCCTGGTGTTGTACTTTCACTGCCATTCAGCAGGCTGGAGAAGTGTTCCCTCCACAAACTCAGTATACTCTGGTCATCAATAACTAGATCACCTCTGGGGGTCCTACAGGAGTGTGCTCCGGTCTTGAAACCTTCAGTTAGTCGCCGGATCTTTTCGTAAAATTTTCAAGCATTACCCCTGTCGGCTAGCTTGTCAAGCTCTTCATACTCACGCATTTCGGCCTCTTTCTTTTTTTGTCTGCAAATGCGTCTCGCTTCCCTCTTCAGCTCTCGGTATCTTTCCCATCCAGCTCGTGTTGCGGTCGATCGCAACATTGCGAGGTAGGCAGTCTGTTTTCTCTCCACTGCGAGACGACAATCCTCATCATACCAGCTGTTTTTTTGACTTTTCCGAAAACCAATGGTTTCGGTTGCAGCTGTACGTAAGGAGTTTGATATGCCGTCCCACAGCTCCCTTATACCGAGATGCTGATGAGTGCTCTCAGAGACCAGAAGTGCAAGTCGAGTAGAAAAGCGTTCGGCGTTCGGTTGTGATTGCAGCTTCTCGATGTCGAACCTTCCTTGTGTTTGTTGACGTGTGCGCTTTTCTACAGAGGCGGGTGCGTATCTTAGCTGCTACAAGATAGTGGTCCGAGTCGATGTTGGGACCACGAAGCGTACGCACATCAAAAACACTGGAGACATGTCGTCCATCTATCACAACATGATCGATCTGGTTGCGAGTGATTCGATCCGGGGACAGCCAAGTAGCTTGATGGATTTTCTTATGCTGGAATCTAGTACTACAGACGACCATATTTCGGGCCCCGGCGAAGTCGATCAGCCTCAGACCGTTTGGTGATGTTTTGTCATGGAGGCTGAATTTTCCGACTGTTGTGCCAAAGACACCTTCTTTACCCACCCTAGCGTTGAAATCGCCAAGCACGATGTTGACATCGTTGCGGGGGCAGCGGGGGTAGGTACGTTCTAGGCGCTCATAGAAGGTATCTTTGATCACTTCGTCCTTCTCTTCCGTTGGGGCGTGGGCGCAAATCAGCGATATGTTGAAGAACCTCGCTTTGATGCGGATTGTGGCTAGACATGGATGAACATCCACCGGAGTGAATGCCAGGACTCGACGACGGAGTCTCTCTCCCACCACGAATCTCACACCGAATTTGCGCTCCTTTATATGGCCGCTGTAGTAGAGGTCACAAGGACCCACCTTCTTCCGTCCTTGTCCCGTCCATCGCATTTCTTGGATTGCGGTGATGTCAGCCTTTACTCTTACGAGGACATCAACCAGCTGGGCAGAGGCACCTTCCCAATTAAGGGTCCGGGCATTCCAGGTGCATGCCCTTATTTATAACTAAGCCATAAATAAAGTTATGAAAATAAAATTTGGAACATAGGATCACATTAGGGAGGGGCACATTTAAATGTAATTTTTTTGGAAAAGTGGGCGTGACCCCGCCCCCAAATAGGTTTTTTGTATATATCTTGCAAACCAATAAAGCTATATAAACCAAACTTTCTGCAGTCGTTTCTTTTAGCCGTTTCCTTATACAGTCCAAGAAAGAAATCGGATAATAACCACGCCCACCTCCCATACAAAGGTTAGGTTGAAAATTACTAAAAGTGGGTTAACTCACTAACGAGAAACGTCAGAAATTTTACATAAGAAATGGCAGAAGGAAGCTGCACTGAGATTTTTTTACAAAATGGAAAATGGGCATGGCGTCGCCTACTTATAGGTGAAAAACCATATCTCAAGAACTACTCGACAGATTTCAATGAAATTCGGTATATAATATTTTCTTGACACCCTGATGACACTGGTGGAATATGGGCGAAATCGGTTCACAACTACGTCTACTTTCCATATACATAACTCAATTTTGAATCCTTCTGATTCGTTGACTTTATAATGTATACATAAGGAACCGATAAAGATAGCGAAATAAAACCTTACACAAATACTGTATTTGAGCTGTGACATCACTTGTGGAAAAATTGTCAAAATCGAACCATGACTTTTCAAGGCCCCTGATATCAAAAATGAAGAACTCAGTGCCTAAGGGTAATTTTTCACCGAAAATATAGGTAAATCTCTAAATAAATTGCGAGAGTATAAAATGTTCGGTTGCACCCGCACTTAACCTTTCCTTAATTGTTATATCTTAATTTGTGACTTAGTTAGGTCAGTTAAATCAGAATACCAAAGAATGTGTGTATTATACATTGTACCAACAAATGATCATGAAAAGTCGGAGGTTTATGTTATCACGCGGATAAGGTCATTGTAAAACCTAAATTTGTGTATCTTGTGAATTTCACTATTTTTAAATTTTTTTGTAGTTAACGCTGTTTTACTCTTTAAATCAATATAAATATGAAAGCCGAAGATGTTTTAATATAGTCATTATGGCAACACATGGAAATTCAAAGTGTATCATCTCGGACTGTCAAATGTTTATGTTCAATTATTTAGATAGAGTGATATTGACAGTCGCCGTTCTCTTGGCGTTAACAATAGTCGAGTCATGTAGAGTTTCGTGAGTATTACCTGGTATACTGCTATGAGGAGTTCATAGTTAATTTACAAAAATTAATAATATTATAAACAAGTAAGGAAGGGCTGTAACTTAAGCTAATATCAGAAATTTCCATTAATGGCAAAAATAGGGGATGCCGGTCCATGAAAAAATTAGCATGCGTATGTTTTTGTTTACATTTAATTGAAAAACAGCTGTTAGTATTGCATATTTTCATTCACAATAGATAAAAAGCGGAGCAAACGGAGTTAACTTAGATAACTCTCGAATTAACCCCGATTAAAGCAGTTATTCCGAATTAACGTCGCCGTCTGTCAGGGGTATTACCCATCCCCTAACTACTGTACATATATATTTTAATAAAAATGAATTAAATATCCGAAAATTGCAATAATTATAATATTGTGGTATAATTATAATATTGCAGTATAATATAGTATTTTATTCAAGTTTTTAAGCTTGTGCAACCTGTTGCACAGAGTATAATAGTTTTGTTCACATAACGGTTGTTTGTGTCACCAAGAAATATAACAGTTAGATATGGGGTTATATACACACAAATGATCAGGATGACGAGTGGATTTGAAATCCGGATGTCTGTCCGTCCGTCCGTCTGTCCGTGCAAGCGATAACTTGAGTAAAAATTAAGATATCTTAATGAAACTTGGAACACATGTTCCTTGGCACCCTGAGGAGGTTGCTTTCGAAAATGGGCAAAATCGGTCCACTGCCACGCCCACAAAATGGCGGTAACCGAAAACCTATACAGTGTCATAACTAAGCCATAAATAAAGTTATGAAAATGAAATTTGGAACATAGGATCGCATTAGGGAGGGGCACATTTGGATGTAATTTTTTTGAAAAAGTGGGCGTGGTCCCGCCCTCAAATTGGGTTTTTGTACATATCTGGGAAACCAATAGAGCTATATAAACCAAACTTTCTGCAGTCGTTTATTTTAGCCACTTCTTAGTACAGTCCAAAAATGAAAGAAATCGGAAAATAACCACGCCCACCTCCCATACAAAGGTTAGGTTGAAAACTACTAAAAGTGGGTTAACTCACTAACGAAAAACGGCAGAAACACTAAATTTCACATAAGAAATGGCAGATGGAAGCTGCACTCAGATTTTTTTACAAAATGGAAAATGCGCATGGCGTCGCCCACTTATGGGTCAAAAACCATATCTCAGGAACTACTCGACCGATTTCAATGAAACTTGGTTTGTAATAGTTTCCTTACATCTCAATGATATGTTGTGAAAATAGGCCAAATCGGTTAACAACCACGCCTACTTCCTATGTACCAGAACTTTGAAGTGGATCTGAATCGTTTACATTACAATATATAAAGTAAGTACTAGTGAAGATATCGGTGCAGAACTTCGCACAAATACTATGTTTATAGTGTGGCAGCCCCATTCTAAAAATCGCCGAAATCGGACCATAGGTTTTTAAGGCCCCATATATCGAACACAACCTGGGTGCTTCTAACCTAATATTATGGTTTCCAACTTTCAATGGACTTTATACAATATATATGACGAATATGTGGGTCAAATTGTGTATCATATAACATAAATAACGTTAAATAAATAAATTGCGAGAGTATAAAATGTTCGGTTACACCCGAACTTAGCCCTTCCTTACTTGTTTATATTGCTTTTTTCAGCAAAAATGACACATTTTACTTATGACGGCGAAATTGATTTATATTTATCACAAATAACGACATAATTCAAAGTGGGTCACATTTATGCCCAAGAAAAAGCATTAGTACACTTTATTTGATCCATTTATGCTCAACATTGTATTTAATATATTACAGGCCACTAGTTTTGTCACTAAACGGATGGCATTTTTCTATATTTATATATGTATATAAAAGAAAGTCGTGTTAGTTCAAGTGTTTATAACTGAAAAACGGCTGAACCGATTTGGCTTAAAATTGGTTTGGAGGTACATAGCTTAGCACCGGGGGCAGGACATAGAATACATTTTTCGTGACGATAACGTGAATAAACTGTGGAATAAAATACGCAATTGACATTCCATATAAAACACAAATTTATTGTTCAAAACATCTGAGTAGGCTTTCTTTTCATAAAAAAGAAAACAAAACTGAAAAACAAAAAAATTATCGATCACAACATCAATTTGATAAATAAAAACAAGTAATGAAGGGCTAAGTTCGGGTGTAACCGAACATTTTATATTCTCGCAATTTATTGATGTAATTTTATAAAGATAACACAAGTCGACCCATATATTTGGTATAAAGTTCAATAGAATAACGAAAATCATCATAAATAGTATATGGCGACTGAGGTAATTCCTAAACCGATTTCACTCGTTTTCACCACCAAGATACAATGTATCGAAGACTATATGCTCACTTAATTTAATATTACTTATAATTAGGTATATGGGTACAGAGAGAAACTGTTATAAGAAAAAAATTCAGAGGGAATGAATTACATTAAAATATCTGAGGGATTTACCTATATTTTCGGTGAAAAATTAACCTTAGGCACTGAGTTCTTCATGTTCGATATCAGGGGCCTTGAAAAGTCATGGTCCGATTATGACAATTTTTCCACAAGTGAAGTCACAGCTCAAATACAGTATTTGTGTAAAGTTTTATTCCGCTAGCTTCATTGGATCCTTATGAATACATTATAAAGTGAACGAATCAGATGGAATTCAAAATAGAGTTATAAGGGAAGTAGACGTAGTTGTGAACCGATTTCGCCCATATTCCACCCGTGTCATCAGGGTGTCAAGGTGGTTTGCTAGTTATATACAAAAAATCTATTTGGGGGCTGGGTCACGCCCACTTTTCCAAAAAAATTACATCCAAATGTGCCCCTCCCTAATGGGATCATATGTTCCAAATTTCATTTTCATAACTTTATTTATGGCTTAGTTATGACACTGTATAGGTTTTCGGTTTCCGCCATTTTGTGGGCGTGGCAGTGGATCGATTTTGCCCATTTTCGAAAGCAACCTCCTCAGGGTGCCAAGGAACATGTGTTCTAAGTTTCATTAAGATATCTTAATTTTTACTCAAGTTATCGCTTGCACGGACAGACAGACAGACAGACAGACATCCGGATCTCAAATCCACTCATCATCCTGATCATTTATATATATATAACCACATATCTAACTCTTTTATTTCTGGGTGACACAAACAACCGTTATGTGAACAAAACTATTATACTCTGTGCAACAGGTTGTGAGAATATAAAAATTTATATCATGATGAAAATGAAAACAAGCGCAAATGACAACAAACTTAATGTTTTCTGTGATTGTATATCATGATTCAATTATACAAGGTTTGTGAGTAAACAGATTTCTCACTCTTTTTGGGTGCTAATTTTTTTCTCGAAATAGTATATTCAGAAAACCCTTCAAAAAGTTTTATATAATAGCAGATTTACCAAGATATTTTTATAATTTTTAATTAAAACTACGTGAATAGAAAATAGTTCGCTGAAATTAAATGTTTGTGTAAAAACCTTGGAACCGATTTTTAATTATCTTATTCAGTTGTATATATTGAGATGTTGATCTCTTTACTTCACCGTAATGGTGTCGTGTTTAAAGACACCAAATAAAACTGTTGTAGTAGATAATCGGTCCAAGTCATCCTAAATGTAATCAGTCAACATTTTGTATCCATTGACCGAACATTCCTTGCCTTTAATTGTTGCAAAAGCATAATTTTTAGACCAATTAGTTTGTAAATGTCTAATAATTTATTATAAAAGTTTCATTCTAATTTCCGACAACACAATTAAATGTTTGATTCATGGAGAAAAAGGTTAAGTATTCCATTCTCTATATATATTATGATAAATAGCTATGCACTCATAGTACTGGACGTGATTCATGTATTAAAAAATTACAATTCAAACCATTATTAGAAGATGACCGATTAGGCTTTCATGCTACTTATTAATTTTGGTTGGAGAGTAGTAATATATTTTATACTACACAAAAATAATGAAGCAAGGTTAAGACAAAAATTAACCTAAAATATATAATTCAGAATGAGATAATTGGTACACTTAATTCATTCAAATATATTAATTGTGTAATAAAAGTCACTAACTGTGATCCAATTGATTTTTTAAAATTCTTGGACGTGTCTGGCTTGCCATCGCACAATTTACGTCTATTGGCTCCGTAGTAGTCATGCATCGAAACTTAAACCAAATAAAACTGGCTAACTAAACGCGTTTAGTTCATAAAGAAAATTTATGAACAATGTGATCTATGCCATGATACTCAAAGGAAAGTTCGAAGGTGAAAAAGTTCTCATTCCGAGGATTCCGGTGATAGCAACCGATTTGCCGTTGGAGTTTAAGCGACTTCAATTTGCGATCCTTCTTACATTCTGTATGACCGTTAACAAATGAGAAGGCTACTCCTTGAAAGTATGTGGCCTGAATTTAGAAAATTCATGTTTTTCAAATGGTCAATTATGTGTATATGGCATGTTCACGGGACAGACGACCATCTGCGTTATTTGTTCTTGCCTGATTATAAAATGAAAAACATCTGATTGTAAATTACAAGGTACTTCACTGAAGAGTGCAACCCATGCACCAAAATACATAGCTAATAAAGAATCATTAAATTACTTAATTTTTTTTATTATCATAATCAAAGCATGAAAATAAACTCAATAAAATCAAAAATCTGCTCATTTATCGCCTCTAAGGCGGAAGAAACTTCTCCGCTGGGCCAGCCCAAGAAAAAACATTAGTACACTCTATTTGATCCATTTATGCTCAACATTATATTTAATATATTACAGGCCACTAGTTTTGTCAATAAACTGATGGCATTTTTCTATATTATCTAAATAAGAGACAATTGAAAACTTTAAATCGCTCTCCTGAAAAATCGACTTTTTTGAGTTGTGACACTAATCAAGTAAATGAGCGATGAGAATGTGGAACATACATGTTGTTCGTTAAACCGAGTATTTACAAATGCGCGATGTTCGTTATTTAAGGTACTCAATTTAAACAATTTGCTTGTTCGTTATAAGCGGTTTATTTCGGAAAACTACTGTATATCGAATTGTTAGCTATCTTAATTGAATAATGGAAACATGTTAGTGAGTATGCCCAGATATTCCCCTAATATATTAATTTTCGCCCATCTGGTAAAATTTTCACTTATATAAAATACCCCAATTACATTTTAATTGTTTATTATATCTGAAAAGAAGATGTCGCAATATAATTAAATATATTGCGTTTAATATTATTTAATCTCGTTATAAAAGTTATGATTATTAGTTTGTACCTTCACTAACATGATTAATTTTTTATATTAATAACAAGTAAGATAGGGCTAAAGTAGGGTGTAACCGAATATTATATACTCTCGCAATGGATTTATTAACAGAACAAATAGTTTACCCATATTGATATATACATATATTACCCTATATTTATTTCGCTTACAACCAACCGTCATGTGAACAAAACTATTATACTCACTTTGCAAATTTGTTGCAACATCTCAGAAATATAATACATAAATCAAAAATTAATAATGAAACTAAATGAGTATATTTTCTTAGGTATAAGCTAATATTATACCTAATATATATTACCAAAGTGTATTGCTATAACTGTTTAATTTAATTTTAAGTTTTATTCAATTTTATAAAATTATTTCAAGAGCACAACAAAAAATTTTGATTAATACTGTTCAATTAACATAAGCATGTAATTTTGAAGATCATAAAAAAACCATTTATAAATTCGTTCACCATATGTTTGTATTGAAATAATTACAGCGCACTTAATCAAAAACAAATTACTTTTTCTTCTTATTTTTCTCTTCCTTTTTCTTGAAAAACTTTCTCCTTGCTACACAAAGCTTGTTTGCTTTTTGATACCATTTCTGGAACTTGTCCATTAGCTAAAACAAATTAATTTCAAGTTTAACACAAAATATGTACTAGACGAGAATTGAGATCTAACAAGAATTGAGATCTAACAAGTAATGGTAAATTATTATATTTACCTTCTCTTCTGGAGGGAATAATGGTTGATTACCCCCTATAAAGTGTGTTAAGAACTCAAATGGACTTAAAGGTTTCGATTTCAATTTCATACGGCGTCGCACATTCAAAGTGTCTGCAATATTATCCGTAATATCACCGGAGTTATAATTTTTAAACACCTTAGCTAGTGCGGAGTAAACGTAATCATCGACGGAATCTTCGCCCGCATAACTAGCGAGTACTTCAAGCCAAAGTAGAAAACTTGTGCCATAATCACATCTAGGAATCAATAGCGACTTTTGAAACACCCGCCTCATTTTTGGTTTTGCAGACCATGGCGCATCAGTCGTGCCCAAAAGCATTATTTTATCTTCCTTTTTGATTGCTTTTAAAATCTTCTTGCTGAGAACCTTTTGAAGCAACCGAGGATTCAAATACTCTTGCTCTTTCGGAATCCGTTTCCAAAACACTCTATGAACGTCCTGTATAAATATTATCGTCGGCTGGAACGCTTTTGCAACTTTCATAACCACGTGCGTTAAATAGTTCAAGTCTTCATTAGTGTACGCTTTTGTTTTCTCTGGACTAAGATTCATAAAAACAGCATCTGTGACAATTTGTAAATACATATGTATATGTATTAGAGTAGCAGCATTAAAATGTAAAAAATAAGGAAGGAATACACTTGCTTAGTAGTAATAATATATAAGTCTTCTATTGAAGATTCTGTGTGTAGGGTACATAACATTGGCTTAATATAGAAAAGGCGTTTCTACATTTTTTTCGAAATCGCGTTTTTAATATATTTTGGTAGACCACTGTCAAATACTCCTCCCCTTAAAAAATTAGTGGGCTATGATCGTAAATAACGGATTTATAGTCAAATAAAAAAAAACCCTAACTCATTCGAAGTTACAATAACAACATAAATCTCTATCTCAAATAACTTCAAAGAAATTAAAAATAATAACAAAGTATACCACAATTGAATTTGTTACCTGTTTTGAATAAAAATTGCAATAGAGATGTTTTTTGCATTTTAAGTTTTTAAGGTTTTATTCAGTTTTTCCTTCTCCTGAAAAGTCACGAAAAGTGTAGACACGCTTTTTCTATATTAAGCCATCGATATGTATATAGTGTTACCTTCAATTTATAGATTAACGGGTTTTGAGTTATATATTGTAAAGTTAACCATGCCCACTTTTCCAAAACAAATTCATACATACACATATATTGGGCTTAAATTGGCCTCATCGGACTACTAGATCCTATAGCTCACATAGCACGGTTATTGCACTTATATACCGATGATGCGCCAAAATACTCCTCATGGTCATGGTCGGAGCGTCAAAACTTTCAGTCAGGCTTTGTAATAATATTTAAAAAAGCGGGGAAAAAGCTGAATATGATTTGTCGTTATAGTTTCCCCCATTCAGCCTCCACTCGCGAACACAATTAAAACTCTATGTAAACAAATTGAAGACGCATAAAAAAGTACAAATAAATAAATCACATAAGGCATTAATTTCACAAAAACCAGGAAACAAGTTAGTCTTAATTGACCTCATAAGATAAAAAAGATACCTTTAACTTCAAAATCCATTAAAAACAAGTAAGGAAGAGCTAAATTCGGGTGTAACCGAACATTTTATACTCTCGCAATTTATTTATTTAATTTTATTAATATAACAAACAATTTGACCCACATATTCGGCATATACATATATGGTACAAACTCCATTGAATGTTGGAAAACCTAATATTAGGAACATATATGGCAGTTAGCTTAAGTTATGACCCGATTTCATGTATTTTAGGCACGGCTTACCTATATTTTCGGTAAAAAAAAAAATTAGAAGCCCTAAGGTCTTCATGTTCGATACATGGGGCCTTGAAAATTTATGGTCCGATTTCGACGATTTTTAGAAGGGCGATGCCACACTATAAATGTAGTATTTGTGCAAAGTTCTGTTCCGATATCTTCACCAGTGCTTACTTTATATATTGTAAAGCAAACGGTTCAGATCGACTTCAAAGTTCTGGTATATGGGAAGTAGGCGTGGTTGTGAACCGATTTGGCCTATTTTCACAACATATAATTGGGATGCAAGGGAAATATTGCAAACCGAATTTGATTGAAATTGGTCGAGTAGTTTCGGAGATATGGTTTTTGACCCATAAGTGAGCGGAACCACGCCCATACAATTTTGAATGCAACTCTTCTGTTCCTTCTTTATAATGAAATTTAAGGCTTCTGTTCGTTTTCCTTACTGAATTAAAGCATTTTTAGTAGTTTTCAACGTAACCTTTGTATGGGAGGTGGGCGTGGTTATAATTCGATTTTCTCCAATTTTGGAAATGCCTGAAAAAATCGACTACTGAAAGTTTCGTTGATATAGGTTTAGTAGTTTACGAGATATGTACAAAAAACATAGTAGGGGGCCGGGCCACGCTTACTTTCCCAAAAAAATTACATCCAAATATGCACCTTCCTTGAATTTTAAGTTCATAGCTTAATTTATGTCTTGGTTATGGCAATTTATGTGTTTTCGGTTTTCGCCATTTTGTGGGTTTGGCATTGGTCCGATTCCGCCCATCTTCGAACTTAACCTTCTTATGGTGCCAAGGAACACGTGTTCCAAGTTTCATTAAGATATCTCAATTTTTATTCAAGTTACAGCATGCACGGACGGACAGACGGACGGACGGACAGACATACATCCGGATTTGAACTTTACTCTTCACCCTGATAATTTTGATATATGTATATAACCCTATATCGAACTCGTTTAGTTTTAGAACTTACAAACAACGGTTATGTGGACAAAACTATTATACTCTCTTTAGCAACTTTGTTGCGAGAATATAATAATCTTGATTTGTTAACCTAAACAATTATCAGAGCAATTTGAAGTGCGTTGTTGCTGCAAATTAAAAAAAAAAGTTCTGTTGTGCTTTGAAAATGAAAATGTACAGGTGTTCATGCATTTAACCAAATTTTTAGAAACTACCGTTACATTTTTAGGCAAACCCGGTTTGCAAATAGAAAGTTTGGATAATTTGGAGGCCATCGGTATACATTTTGACACAAAATCGAGAGATGATTTTTTTTTTTATTATTGGTCTATGCGCGGAACCACTGTGCAATTAGAAGTTTTTATGTAAACCACTAGCTGACTCCGCAGTCGTTGCACTGCGTGAAATTATTTATTTTGAAAACAAAGTTGAATTTGTATCGTGTTGGAAAACATTTATTTGCGATTTTTCTAAATTTTCAATGTAACTCAGCTTAATAAACAACATTTTTTGTTTTCTGTTCCGGTGCGTAAATATACACTGAAGATGATTTTTCAACTCGTGAATGAAATTTATGCCACACACCTTCAGCGACTGTCCTGTTGATTGTCATCCCAAATGCAAGTCTCATTGGAAACTGAATACGTTTGAACTGAAATGGCAAATCGTTGGAACTCAAAGAAATTCGTGGAATCAAGCATTCTGCACCCTTGAAAGTCCCTTTAAAAAATTCTTGCAACTATTACATTACATTACATTGGTTGTAGATTGCGAAGCATAATAAATGACAAAGCATTATAATGACAAAGAATTTAGAAATTTCATTGGATAATTCACAGCTTCGTCTTCATTTTCAACATGATCGATCGATGTGTATGAACACAAATCTCCCGGAAGTTGACTTTAAGTCGTATATATTAAATCATCGACATCGGTATTTTTGGCAGTTAAAAATCTGCGTGCACTCAACCAATCGTAGTTACGATAAATTTGGCTACTATTCGGATTGATATTAAACCATTAGAAGTATTAACCAGAATTTGCCCCATTTCATGGTCAATCATATGGTTTTCACGTGTCGCCACAATTCCTCCGCCGCTGTTGATTTCGAAATAACAGAATGTGTTTGTAAATAACAGTATCATTACGACACCAAAGCGACGATTATTTTTCCACAGATCTTTCATTGTTCTGTCAAGTGCTTCTAGAAAATTGCGCTCATCTCATAACTGAAGCTACAGTGTCGAACTTCAAGTAGCGTTGCTGCAATTCCAGTAGATGCGAGAGCCAACGTAATGCCATTTTGAGATCGTATTGTTGCCAAAATCAATTATACTTGTTGTTCCAAAGTTATTCTGTCGTATGCACGATTCAGTATGGCATATGAATTTCAATGCTTCATTGTAGATGTCACCGTTCATTTGCAATTCTGAATTCTCTGTTGCCACTTGCCAATTTCCGACTTTTCCGAATTGTTTTTTTTATAGATAGATTGAAAAAAAAAAATGTATGGAAAAAAGTCACTTTTTGGAATTTTACAATTTTCCGACTAAACCTTCCAAGATCCACAACGAACAACCTCTGAACATTTCATCAAGAATGGTCCAACCGTTCTCGATCCTTAGCGTATCTAATCTTGAACCGCTTTCGAGGCGCAAGGAACGGAAGCCCTCAAAGATAAATAATTTCCCCCGTTTTTTACACATTTACCACTGTTTCTTCGCTCCTGATGCTATATAGCCTATAGCCTTCCTCGATAAATGGACTATCCAACACAAAAAGAATTATTCAATTCGAACCAGTAGTTTCGGAGATTAGCGCGTTCAAACAAACAAACAAACAAACTCTTCAGCTTTATAATATTAGTATAGATTACTGATGACTGACTAAATTATCTTTTAAATTGTTATTTTAGAGACGAGAGACAAAAACAGACTAACAAAAATAAATTTAAGCTGTTTAAAAGCGATATAAAGTTGGCCCCTCGAAAGAGCGAAAGAATTTTCTCAAAGATCCTCAGGCGAATTAAATATTTTTTGGAAGAAATTTCACAATAGTTTAAGGTCAGTTTTAATTTTGTTAACAATGCAAAAACCACAGAAAGTTTATCAAATTTGTAGCATTTGTCGATAAAACCCGATAAAACAATTTTATGTTCTCACTTTGTGGTAAAGCATTTTATCGACGGAATCAATGATTGCATGAACATTTTCGATCGAAAATCTTTATCGTATCGAAATCGAATTTGCTGCGGATTCAATGTTAGGCCCATTATGTTTTACAAAAAAGTGGGGATCAGGAAGTTGTTAAAGTATAGTTCAAACATATGAAAGCTCATCTGATTGTAATGCAACAGCACATTTAAGTAAAGTTGAATTTTAGTTCTAATCAATGAAAATTTCTTATTACATGTGATTTTTATTATTGAACTGTATTTATGGGCATACAAAATTTTGTGTTGTTTGGATATATTAAAAGCGTTTGTAATTTACACCAATTTGGGAATTGAAGGCGTTGAAATGAGTGAACCTGAAGGTATAACTGAGATATCATTGGCAGTACGAAAATTCTTAGAGAAATATTATTTTTTCTCTTTTTGTAAACAGAAATTAAGTAGTATTATAAAATACTATATATAAATGCAATATTTTGTAGAAATTATTAACATCACCAATGGAATTAAATGATTGTCATAATACTAAATTAGAATAAATGACAATGTCCAATTTGTTCTTCAAAAAAGTGCCTAGTTCAAAAAAAGTGCATGTATGAGAAAAACAAATACTTTCTGTTTCATGAAGAGCATTCTTTATAATTACATTGGATAACGCACAAACTACCAAAGCTTTACCAAACAGACTAAGTAAAAACATTTCTCTCTACACTAGTTATTACAATAAAATTTTTGTTATGTTATGTAGTTCTATGTTGTATAGCAGATTGCAAAAGGAGATTAAGCACGAATACATACGTAAATCGCTTTGGAATCAACGAATTTATTCGCTACTATTTTACAATGATTGGTATATATACTAATATAAGTTTTACCTTACTATATCTGTGATCTAAGTTACCTATTTCAAATGCAATAATTTGAGAAAGCAACTTCTTTCCATTATTCAAAGGTCCCGCAATACAAAGAGATTTGGGTTTATCTACAGTGAATTCTCCCATTCCAAGCATGCATTCTTGAACTACAATTTTAATATCGCCTTTGGCCGGTCCCAATGTTCTGAAAATAAATAACCGCAAAGCAAACATTTAAAAGTTGTATACGAACAAAAACTAAAAAAACACAAATATTACGTTATTGTGAATATAAAAATCCCTCATATCATAATGAAACGACAAAAACTTTAAGCTACTACTGCTGGGCGTGCAGCACCAGCCGACATCGTACCATTATTACTCTGGTTTCTTGATTTATAAGCTATACCGCTTATTTCATAACATTTGACAAAAAGACCAAACTTACGTCAAACGATCTTCGTCTCGTGTGTCGTCCGCAATAAAGTTGAAATCCGAAATAAACGATTCGAAGGTCTTCTTGTCGCATTTTTCTATTATGCCTCCTGCTTTAAGCTCCTCATACAATGACTCAATTGTACGATCAGCTGTCATGTCTTTAATCTTTTTCTTTTTCTTATTCTTCTTTTTAGGTTTACCTTTTTTGCGTTTTTGAGGTCTGTATTTTTTATTTTGGTCCATACAAAGGGCTTTACGAAGTATTTCATATTCTAATCTAAATTATAGAATTATAATTGTTATATTAAAAATGATCAGGATTAGTGATTTCTTTTATGCCTATAACGCATTCTTTCAACATCATTTTTCTAACTTCATAATTACCTCGAATTATTTTTTATAAATTTTTTAGCTTTCTTGTATGTATATTGATGTTCTAATAATAAAAGTACAGAATGTACTAATAAAAGTACATATGTATGTATGTATATTGTGCATATGGGGGTTAGGGGAAAATATGGACAGATTTCATTGATTTTCGTTGAAATTTACTCTATTAAATTGATTTTATTTTTAGGAGGATGGGATCATGTGTAGAAGTTCACGCAAGTGAGGAAAGTTTTTGATTGTCATTCACTTGGGAGTGACCTGAAACGATTCTTCTCCACATGGTTCAAGCAGCTCACGACTTCCGGTTTTAGACCAAGTATCCTCTGGGTAGCCAACAGACATCCGTTTGAAGGCGAGCTAAAGTGAGAAGGCGAAGCCCGCTTATGTGGTTGTGCGTACGGCTTGGGACCCACCACATAAAAACGAAGTACCAATGAAAAACCTACGAAAGCCTCGGATGAGACACCCCCCTTTTGATGACCTCCCACGTCACTGTTGACAGTCATAACTTCAAGGTCGTAGATAATTTCGTATACCTGGGAACCAGCATCAACAACACGAACAATGTCAGCCTAGAAATCCAGCGCAGAATAACTCTTGCCAACAGGTGCTACTTTGGACTGAGTAGGCAATTGAACAGTAAAGTCCTCTCTCGACGAACCAAAATCAAGCTCTACAAGTCGCTTATCATTCCCGTCCTGCTTTACGGTGCAGAAGCTTGGACGATGTCAACATCAGATGAGACGACACTAGGAGTTTTCGAGAGGAAAATTTTGCGCAAGATTTATGGTTCTCAGAACATTGGCAACGGCGAATACCGCAGACGATGGAACGATGACCTGTACGAGTTATACGACGACATTGACATAGTTCAGCGAATAAAAAGACAGCGGCTACGCTGGCTAGGTCATGTTGTCCGAATGGACGAAAACACTCCAGCCCTAAAAGTGTTCGATGCAGTACCCGCCGGAGGAAGCCGAGGAAGGGGAAGGCCTCCACTCCGTTGGAGGGACCAGGTGGAGAGCGACCTGGTTACACTTGGGATCTCCAACTGGCGCCGAACTGTGAAGGAGAGAGAGGTGGCGCACTATCGTCTTATTTGGCTATAACCGACTAAAAGGTTGCAACGCCAATCACATACATACAAATTGATTTTAATTACTTTTGGGAACTAAATGCTCGAAAAAATGCGTCTACTAGTGTATAAGAAATGTTATTGTACGGTATAATCACGATTATCCGGATCAAATAAAACCAGAGGTATTCCGGATAATCGAAAATGAGATTATACTTGACATACACCTCCAGTGTCAGTCTCTTCATCTCTCTGGCCATACTGTTCAAATTCTCAACGATTTCTTCATCAGAATGAACTTATCATTTTTTATATATTTTGAATTTGGCAAATAGAGACGAGGCGAATGCGTACGGATAATGGGATATTCACGTTGGGATAATCGGGACTCTGATGTATTTGGTATTGTGGTAATTTATTTACCAATTTCTTCCATTTTACGCAGAAAAAGGATAACTACAGCATGTACAACTGTACAACTGAGCAAACGAAAATAAGTAAAGCTCCAGTTACCGGTGCTTGACTTGACTCAGCTTGGAAACTTAGATGCAGTTATACTTCACACAACTTCAACTTCAGCTGTTATTATTATAGCTTCGGGGTAGAGTTGCCAGATGTTCAGATTTAGCTTTAAAACTAAGTTTTTTAAATTAAAATATCACCAAGATTGAAGATTTTAAAACTAGTATACAAAAAAACTTCACTATTAGGAAATCTGTGAACACGTTAAGATTTTCTGTTTGAAAGAAAACTCTTTAATAAATACATATATGAATATAGCTTTGAGCAGAATAGCACAAAAGAAACGTGCACGCGTAGTTCAGTTTTTCGATATTTAGAATTGTTAGAAGATGTAATAAATTGGAGCCAGCCAAGCGTATAAATGATAGGTGAATAAATAATTTATTCAAATTGTATTTGAACATTTACAATCAGTTTTTCATTACATAAATTCGCAAAATATTTTTTTCTGAGCAGATCACTACAAATTCTTGGAGAGATTCGCAATAGTTATGTTTCTGTTGCAAAAATTATCCTCATATCGAACCTATTTGATTTGATTTGTTAATTGCACTTAAAGTTAAACAAGTATTTGCGTTATAAATAAAATAAAAGATTTTTTATTAAACACATTAAAAAATAATTGTTGTGAAAAAGGTATTTTCCTCTGAATTATCTAATTTTTTCTTTATTTGAAGATTTATAAATATTAAAGATTGGAATTTTAACATATTTAATTTTAAACGAAAACATTCAGGCAACACTGGAATAGTGTCATAATGAGAATAAAAAGAGAAGCAGTGAGAGAGGGAGAGCAGTACAAATGTCAACGTAACTTAGAGTTCTAAATTCAACAGACTTTCAAGTCAAGTCATGCGTTCGGTAATCAAATACATGCAAGGCCCATTAAACGGATCTTTTATGTGACAGTTCTCAAGTCTCTCTAGGTCAAGTCAAGCATCGGTAACTGGAGCTTAAGCGAGCGTAATTGTCATTGAAAGTAGTTACCCAGCAGATTTAAAAGCGAGACCTGAAAAGAGGAATGAAGGAGTCCTACTATTGACCTCTTTTAGGAGCAGTAAGGGAGATTTTTTAATTTTGTTCTTATATTATGTTTTTTTTTTTATATTTTATTTTAGTATTGATCTCCTTTTGTCCTCCTTTAGGAGCAATGAAGTCGATTTTTTAATTTTTCGTAGCTTAAAAATCGTACTTTTGATTCAAAAATTACAATTTAACGGGAAATAATAACTGTTAATTTTTGTCTTCAAGCAATTGTTCATTTCAACTGTGTAAGTTTTTATATCTAAGTGTTTTATATCTATTGAGTATTAAATATTTTAAATTGATAATTAAATGTACTCTAAAAGGCATTTAAAACGCCTAGTGAATAAAAAATTAAATAATTTATATAAAAAAACAAAATAATAATACACAAAATGAAAATGATGTGGAAAGTGTTAATGAAATTGAAAAACATGGAACAAAGAAAACGGAAGCTAGAGGAAATATCGGCGCAGAGCACTATACTCCTGGAGCGGATTATTGACATATTTCCACCGATGAAGATTGAATTAATGATATTTCCTATTAAAAACATGAATGATTTTGCATCTACAGAGTCCTTGTTTTTGAATAATCCCTGCTCTTAAAATTGAATTGGGATAGAGCCAAAAAAAAAGTTGCATTGAATTAATCTGCTTTGGGATTAATCATAGAGATCTCCATTAGGAGGTTAAAAGGAGTACTCGCGTTCCAATGACATGCAATGTTAAAAACGAGTATACAATTTTACGTGTATTTACACACGAGTATTAGGAGTAATAGGGAGTATAGGATATCTCCTAAAGGATTAATCCAGGAGGTCTCAAACGATCATCCTAAAATCTGCTGGGTAGCAATTACATGAGTATGTATTGGATGCAACATCAACATCGAAAATAGTATCAAACATGCAATAAAACAAGTAACGTTTCATGAGAAACAATGACAACAAATTTGGAAGTAAAATTAATGATCTAAATACAGTAACAACGAGTGACCCTCTATTGAGCTCTAAATATTATTATAAATATTAGCTCTAATTATTAATAAATATTTCAGGTAAATAGATGAATTTGTTAAACTATACATATCGCTCATTTACTTGAATAGTGTCACAACTCAAAAAAGTCGATTTTAAGAGCGATTTAAAGTTTTCAATTGTCTCTTATTTAGCAAATATAGAAGATTTCCAACTGTTTATTGACAAATCTAGTGGCCTGTAATATATTAAATACAATGTTGAGCATAAATGGACCAAATAGAGTGTACTAATGCTTTTTCTTAGGCATAAATGTGACCCATTTTGTATTATGTCGTTATTTGTGAAAAAAATAATTCAATTTCGCCGTCATAAGTCAAATGTGTCGTTTTGTTGAAAAAAATCAATACGAAAAATTTAATTACTTTTCACCAATATCGTTGTAATACAAAATATGTCGTTCTTTCTGAAAAGAAAACCAAATTCACTCTATGACAATATGTGTTGTAACACAAAATATGTCTCTCTTTCAGATAAAAATCCATGCCTAATTCTGGTACAACTGAGAAGTGTCGTTATTGTAGTTAAAAAATAATCCAGCATAACAAGTTTAATAACGGCACATTCTTATTTCACGGTTTATTTTTCTACGCATCGGAATGAAATTTGTATACAATTTGGACGCTGAAATCGCGCACATTTCTGCATACTCAACTCAAAAATCGTGTTTTTTGAGTTGTGACACTATTCAAGTAAATGAGCGATATGTTAAAAATTCATTTTTGTTACGATATAATAATAGAAGAAATAATATATTTACACCATATATTCATCCACCAAAGCTCTTAGTTCTCTATGTATTATTGCAAGTTCTCCTTCGGTCACCCAATCCTTTATTGCTTCATGATTTTTATTGAGATATTCATCAATTAACCTCCAGTCAATAGAGTATTGTTTTATAGTGTTCTCAATATTTACTGCAAAATAATATGTATGTAGACTCTTTTTAGAAATGAGTACAAGTCAATTATGTATTTTGAGTCACACTACGTCATGTGTGTAAAAATGAAGAGATGCAAGAAGTGATGTCGCAGTGCAATCAGCTAATAGTCGCTAAAAGTAAATTGATTTTTGAGCATCGTCGACTATTTCCTCTTTCCCAGACTAAAAGCTGTTAAACAGGTGTCAAAATGTTGCGATTCCGTTACACCATATAAATTATACATATATTACTCTAGATAAATTAAAGGACGTTCTTTTAAATAAAAATGATTTGCTGATTTACATCAGTTTACACAGAATCTCATATTATGCGAAATATCTTACAGAGTCTTAGACAGAGAGAGATAAACTCCCTCAGCAATTATGTTAAAAGTCTCAATCAAAAAAAAATTCAAGACTTGTTAACGACTTTTGACTTCTGCAAAATTTTAATTAAATAACTTCAATTTCAAGTTTTTTTATCTTTGGGGGTCAAAAAAACAGCAACAACAAATGTATCCAGTATGCGGATATCTCATTAAAAATTCTCTGGACCTTGCCAAATTTTGTTTTACACACAATAACTTTATACTCAAAACATTAAATATACAATTTGCCGTATTGTGTAGTCGTACAGTTTGTATTCATACATATAGCATAATTGTTATGATAAATCATATAAAAGCGAATGTTTCCACTTAACTTCGTTGATATAAGTTTAGTACCTATGTAACGAAGTCTCACAGCAGTTTTTAGGTTAATTCTTTGCTAAGTTACAGAACTTTTTTAATAATGGTCGCAAGAGTTTTCTGATTATACCTCTTTTTTCAAAACAATGTAGGTCTCACAAACACTCTTAGATGAACAAAACTAAAATACTCTGACACCTTGAACGAGCTTAACGAGCGTCTACATACGTAAAAAAATAGTGTATAATATAACCGAGTAGAAATGAGGCATAACCGTAGTATATGTGTGTGAGCATGATTCAATTATAAAAGGTTTGGTAAGTAGTGACAGCATTTGACACTGCGTTACAAAAGGTTGTTTTTGCGAAGGAAAGAAAAACGGGAAAAAATTATTCGCTTTTTTGTGAACGTAGTTAACAATATATTTTAAGTTGTGTAAAATACTACTATTCTCGATCCAAAATTAATAAGTAGTATAAAAATATGTCCGATTTTCTTCTAATAATGGTTTGAATTTTAATTTTTTTGTATAGAAAAGCCACATCCAGCAGAGAGTTAATATCTATTTGCTATTAAGTCATAGATAATATAATATTTAAAATTGTTCTCCATGAAACAAACATTTAATTATATTTTCGGAAATTAGTATTAAAACTTTATAATAAATCATCAGGCAACAACGAACAGATTAGTCTGGCAGATGTTGACCTACACATTATGCTTTCGCTTCAATTGAAGCGCTGGGAAGATTCTAACAATGGATAAATAACGTTGATTGAGTACATAATCTTTCATCGAGAGAGTTACAAAAAGAGACAAAGTTGAGGATATAGTCCCAATTTCCTTCTGCGAAATAAACAATTGTGACAACAAAGAAGTGCGATTGGAAAGTCAGTAGTTATCTCCTACAAACACTATTTTAAACCCGTTCTTGCCTTCTTCTTCTTATTATGCCCTTTTTGCTTTCTTATAATTGTATTCATCACCTCCATTTTAAATTAACTCGCTGTCACATTGATGTTTGTCACAGTCCATCCTGGACCATCGACTGGAATTTTTTTGGACTATAGATTAGTTTTATTAGTTTTTCTGCAATCGTACATACTTTAAATGCATTAAGTTAAATAAAGAGATGAGCATCTCTATATATGCAACTGAATAAGAATAATACCGAAGCGGTTAAAATAGTTTTTACTACTATAAAACATTTCATTTTCATTTCAAAAATATTTCCGTTTGCGCAATGTAAAAATCAAATGTTAATAAAAAAATTCGAAAAAAAAACAGATATAAATGAAACAGTATTGCCCACCCCTTGCCTGTATTGGTAAAACCAGCTATTATATAAAAGATGTTGAACAATTTTTTGAAGATATTTCGAAAAAAAAACAGTATGGTTTTGCTAACGCAGAAGGGTTGTCAAAAAAGAGTGAGAAAGCTGTTTACTTATCAAAACTTGTATATTTGAATAATGGTGTGTGAGCATTATTTAACTAATGATTAAGCTTACCTATATTCTTATTAGTCTTTATATCATACGCTATATCATAAATGCCTTGTTCCTTCATCTTTTTCCTCCGCTTGGCCTCTTTTATTTTTTCTTTTTTTATTTTTTCCTTTTCTTTCTTTCTTTGTAGTTTTGCTTTCTCTGCTCTCTTTTTTTTCTCTTCTTTGGACAAATTCATTTCGTTCAACTTTTCTTTGAACTCTTCTGGAGAAAATGTTTCGTCAATTAAAACTAAAACCGTTCCAGATTTTAAAGCATCCGGGTATGGATGAAAATCACCCACTTTATCGTAACTGTAAAGGATATACATGTGTATATATGACTATGACATTATAATATAATAATGATGTATTGTGAATATTACAATTCTTTGAACCATGCACGTATATGATCAGATATATCCTCCATTATCCATGGAGACTTTTCTTGCAATAATCTGGTTCGTTCATCGGTCATTAATCGAACAAAGTCTTCATCCAGCTTTATCTTAAACTTTTCATTTCTGTATGTTTCCATAACTGAATCCATATACTGGTTTGGGTTAATCAACCTCCTTTTAGTTCTCATGCCATACAATGTTTGTTTAAAAATAGTCCTCTTCTTAAGTATTTTTTGACTTTTGTGAGCTCTCCATGCTAACTGAATCTTTAACGCTGCTTCGTTACGAATCCTATTAAGCTCATCTTCATCGATATCTACAATAATCATTTTTATGTATTTGTAAATCTTAATAATAATTTGAAGTAGTAACATCTATATTACCCTCTTTCGATTTTCGCTCAAAATTATCTGTTCCAAATAAATACTGGCAATGTTCATTTTGTTTAACAAAGTCCGCATTGAACATTGTTCTTTTCACAGGTATGCTCATCGGTTGATCAGGTTTGTGTGTAAAGCTGTAATTAACTTTTCTTCGCTGAAACACTTTGAGATTTTTTTTATCATATTTGATGGCAGATTTATAGACACGGGCGCTTCTAGCTCTCTCATGAGCTTGTATTAGCGTAACTGCATCACACAAAATGACTTTGTCCTTCATATCGGCATCAGTTTTCTCTTCTTCAGTCATGAATATTCTATTTTCATACACTATGTTTTGTATTTCAGGTGGCCGTCGATATAAAAATTGCGGAGAACGCCAAATAACCAAATCATAAGGATTCAGCTTTCGCGCAATTAAGGCTTTGTCAGTGTAAACATATTCACTTAGTTCCAGATTCTTTAGTTCTGTTTTTAGTTCCATCAATCGTCGAGCAGCAGATTCGACTAACGCTCTGACCACTTTACGTTTCTGAACTTGAAACGTGTAATTATAAACATAGCTCAGTTTATTGACCAGTTCGACGTACAATACATACAGTTCAGAAAATATTCTATACGTAACCAACGGATTGGTTATCGGGTCTTTCCTTTTCAATACATTTTGCCTCTTTATAATGTCTTCAATATCCTTTTTTGTGCCAACCCAAAATTTGTAATTAAAATCAAATGACATATTTGCAGTTATATATTCACAACCAATTTTGAAAGAAACTTTGTTTATTAGTCGTTATATTTTTTTTGTCAATATAAAAAAGTAGTATGATAATAATGTGCTCCTATAAATCACAGCATTTTCAAAAATCAAACATAAATTTCTATAGTGTATTTCATGAACTAGTATTTATTGCGTTCAAAAAGAGAAGACTTTCGGTTTCGAGGTTCAAATGGGTACAGTCAGATAGAGGAGATTATCCAGCGCAACGATTCTTTGCTGAACACAACCTAAATACAATGTCAGTGATTCTTACTGAAGTGACCACATTGATGCAGCAGAAAATATGCCCAAAACATATAAAATTTAACATAAGTGTAGAAGAGCAAAATACTTCTAAAATCTATAATATAAAATGAATCGTAAAATGTGTTGCTAAGCGCATAACTCGAGAATAGCTGAACCGATTTCGCTAATTCTTTTTTTACAATATTCCTTGAAGTACAAGGGTGGTTCTAACGAAGAGAAAAATTAAAAAAAAATTCCTGAAAAAGTCTAAAATCTACACTTTTCTAATCTCCCATACAAACAATTGGTAATCAATAGATATAAAAGTTAATTGCTATGTTCGTTAGTCTCGCAAAATGTCGAGAACAGCCTGGTCGAGAACATCTGGCTAATTTTAGTCTTGAAATATTCGTGGAAGGCCAGGAAAAGATTAGAAAGTATGTAGATATGGAAAAATTGCGAGGAAGGTAATAATAAGATAATTTTATAAAAAAAGAAAACAAAAAATAATCATATTTTCAAGGTTGTCAATGTTGCTTTGTTAAAATATTTTTGTCATTGTTCAATTGTATAAGGTTATGTCGATAGCCCAGAACAATTTGTAACAAATAAGGAAAGGCAAAGTTCGGGTGCAACCGAACATTTTATACTCTCGCAATTTATTGATATACATACATATATTCGGCATAAAGTCCAAAAGAAAATCTTCATATAGTATATGAGGGCTGATGTAATTCCTGTACCAATATCACTAATTCTTACCACCAAGGTTAACGGGAATAGGGGCAACTTGGCACCTGTTAGTAGGCAAACAAACGGCACATTCTTCCTTTAAATGACTCCAAAATTGCAAATCAACGAAACACCAGTCTGCAAAATCGTCAAAAGTAGCGCTATAGCGAAGATTTTCCAGATATTCAAGAACTCGCTGGAGACACTGCACAGGGGGCTTACTCTGTAGTGAAAAAACTCGCAAACGAAAAAAAGATACTCTGTAAATGCGACAATCGAATCGTAAATTTCGTTCAACGCATTTGTTTTTCCCGATGATGTACTCCGTATTGCGTTTACGATTTTGAAACTTGTGCGTTTTACGAATTTTTCATTCGATATCAAACTGGCAAACGCAATGAACCAAAAATGTAAGTTGATAAGATATATTTGTAGTTTTATTTACTAATATAATGACTTTAATAGGGAACATTCCAAAAATATGAAACATAAGGTGCTAAAATTTGGAACTAAAAAGTAAATGTTATGAAGTTATAAATATATTGCCCGGTGTGACCAATAGAAGTGTTGAATTTTAATTATCCTTTTATATGGTGTTTCAGTGACATTGAAGTCTAATGGTTCTTTTTATGTACATACTGTAAATAACGCTTTTTTATTATATTAGTGGTTTAAAAGAATTACACATATCGCTCATTTACTTGAATAGTGTCACAACTCAAAAAACACGATTTTTGAGTTGAGTATGCAGAAATGTGCGCAATTTCATCGTCCATATTGTATAAAAATTTCATTCCGATGGGCAGAAAAATAAGCGGTGAAATAAGAATGTGCCGTTATTAAACTTGTTATGTTGCAATATTTTTTAACCACAATAACGTCACTTTTCAGTTGTGCCAGAATTAATTATAATTTTTTTACGAAACAACGACATATTTTGTGTTACAACACATATTGTCATAGCATGAAGTTGGTTTTCTTTTCAGAAAGAACGACATATTTTGTGTTGTTCGTATTGGTGAAAATTAATTAAATTTAAATCGCTTTAAATCGCTCTCCTCGAAAATCGACTTTTTTGAGTTGTGACACTATTCAAGTAAATGAGCGATATGTATGTATTTACAAATAAAGACATACATACATACATATGAGCAAGAAGAGATTAAGCCATATATCATTAATATGAATTTTAATACTATTATTTACTATATTAAATAAATAAACTTCAATATTTATGAACTATAATCTAATCATACGTTCTGCATTTGACCCCTAGAACGTTTAGCAAATTTTGGCTTCATTCGCATATTCCAGTAATTAATTAAATTAAATTTAAAACACAATACAATTTGAATTATGTATGTATGAAAAATATGATTCTTTATATTGTTCATTTTTTTATACCCTCGCAACATGTTGTACATAGAGTATAATGGTTTTGTTCACGTAACGGTTATTTTTAATACCTATACCTAAAAGAGTTATATGAACACATATGTATCAAAATGACCAAGATGACTATAAAAGTTGAAATCAGGTCTGTCGTCTCTTCGATTTTTTAAATGTTCCTATATTAATCTTTTGGTACTTTATAGAAATTCCGTTTCTATGCCAGAGATTTAATTACAGATCTTCATTATGTATAATGTAATGTAATTATCTCTGGAGATTTTAACATTTGACAAGTCTAAAGGTCTTATTGTAGATATACTCTCTGTTTAGCACAAACAAATACTCCTCTGCATTACTATCAAATACTCCGAAAAGTAATAGAGATGTAATGCAGAGGAGATAAACTGCGCACCATACTTAGCAATCCGAACCCTCATAAAGTTAGCCGATGATGTTCAAAAAACTCACCCATTAGCAGCAAAAATTCTGCGTCAGGAAATGTATGTGGACGACGTTTTAGCAGGAACCCACGACATAACCACCGCAAAATCTGCACGTGATGAACTTATTTCTGCCCTAGAATTCCCAGGATTCACTTTGAGAAAATGGACATCAAATCACGCACACATTCTAAAAGGACTTCCACCCGATCATCTCTTAGACACTGAAACCCTCAACCTCTCGGAACCACAAAACACGAAAACCCTAGGCATTCGATGGAATTCAAAAAAAGATATATTTTTCTTTCTCGTCGACCCAATGGAGAAAAGACCCGCATATACTAAACGTGAAGTTTTATCAGCCATAGCAAAATTATTTGACCCAGCTGGTTGGCTTAGTCCAATTATAATATCGGCAAAAATAATTATGCAACAAACATGGCTTGATAAAACTGACTGGGATGAAAGTTTAAAGCCACTTACCCTTCATCGATGGAATAGCTTCGTGAAAGAATTTGAAAATATAAATCAAATCGAAATACCTCGTTGGACTCACTTCTCTCCATCAGCAATAATCGAATTTCACGGTTTCTCCGATGCTTCAGAGAAAGCATACGCTGCAACACTCTTTATACGAGTCTTAATTGGTGACAAAATATGGACAACTCTCTTAGTATCAAAAACTAGAGTTGCTCCTATTAAAACCCTATCTCTACCCAGATTGGAACTCTGCGGAGCTGTCCTACTAGCTAATCTTACTAACTCTACTCTAACCCAATTAAATGTAACCCAATATAAAAAATATTTCTGGACAGACTCCACAATAGTTCTAGCTTGGTTAAGCAAACCACTTGGACCACTTTCGTTTCAATTGCAAACTTTGGTGGCAAGGACCCGAATGGCTACAACGAGGAAAAGATGAATTTCCAATAACTGATTCTAATTCCTACAACACTACCCTTGAGAATAAACCAGTTAAGACGTTTGCGATCACGACCCATGAGGATATTCTCGAAAGGTTTTCCTCACTACCCAGAGCTATTCGTACCATCGCATACATATTCAGGTTTTGTTCAAACGCCTCACCAAGGAGACGAGAAACTCAATACTCAAACCAAGAGATCACACCGGAAGAATTCAAAATAACACGAATGAAGCTAATCATTCAGACCCAAAAAGCATATTTCCGAGAAGAATATGACGCTCTAACCCATAAAACCCAAATACACAAAAAAAGTTCATTATTAACACTAAACCCATTCATTGACCCTAAAGGAGTCATGAGAATTGATGGCAGATTAAACAATTCTGCAGCATTAACATACAACGAGCGGCACCCAATTTTACTACCCTATAGTAGTCGTATATCTAAACTACTAACCCAATTTACACACTTAGTAACCCTACACGGCGGAAATCAACTAGTTCTTCTACTCTTACGATCAGAATTCTGGATACCCAAACTAAAGGTGCTGATTAAAACCACTATTCATCAGTGCAAAACCTGCACCATACATAGAAGGACTCAACAAACCCAAATAATGGCAGCACTCCCAAAGGAAAGAACAACACTAACCCGACCATTTGTTACCACGGGTATCGACTTCGCCGGACCCTATGATATCAAAAACTACACTGGGAGAGCATGTCTAATTACCAAAGGCTATGTATGTGTATTTGTATGTTTCTCGACTAAAGCAATACATCTCGAACCCGTAAGCGATCTCACTACACAAGCATTTCTAGCAGCATTCACCCGTTTCTTCTCCAGGCGTGGATGTCCCGCCAATCTTTATTCCGACAACGGAACAAACTTTGTAGGAGCTTCCCAGTTATTGACTAAAGATCGGCGAGAATTCATTACAACACTTCGAACTAATGTTACAACACAACATAGTCATCAAAACATCTCATGGCACTTCAATCCACCAGGAGCTCCACATATGGGTGGATTATGGGAAGCAGGCGTTAAAAGCTTTAAAACCCACCTAAAAAAGATCGCCAAAGTGCAAAAATTTACCTTCGAAGAATTTGCTACCCTATTAACCCGCATCGAAAGTTGTTTAAACTCTCGCCCAATAAGCCCCACAAACGACGACTCATCAGACTTGGAACCATTGACTCCAGGACACTTCCTAATAGGTACTCCAATACTAACACCAGCCGAACCCAACTTGGAGGATGCTAACTTAAGCATCATTAACAGATGGCAGAAATTGAAAATACTTTACCAACATTTCTGTAAAAGATGGAAGGAAGAATACCATAAGGAACTCCACAGACGTTATAAATGGAAATACCCCCAGCGTAACGT
Source organism: Zeugodacus cucurbitae (assembly GCF_028554725.1). NCBI lineage: Eukaryota > Metazoa > Arthropoda > Insecta > Diptera > Tephritidae > Zeugodacus > Zeugodacus cucurbitae. The sequence goes on from NC_071669.1 coordinate 28,522,464, forward strand.
TGAAGTAAATGATCTTGTTGTCATTCGAAACGAAAACACATCACCAAACGAGTGGAAATTAGGCCGAATCGAAAAGGTGTTTTTCGGTTTGGACAATAATACACGAGTGGTTGAAATCCGCACTGCTCAAGGCACAATAACCCGCCCCATTACAAAAATTGTAATTTTAAGTACAGAATAACTTAACAGTTTTCTTTCTTTTTAGAGAAATGGCACCAACCACCATTAAAACATTAAACGCTCGTCGAAATAGCCTCACGTCCACCATACGGTCCCATAGTGTAACCCGTAGCATAACACCAACGCCTGAAAATGAAACAATGTCGCGACGCATTCGACGTTTCCAAACAACTCTACCCACTATTCGAGAAGAAAATGAAAATTATCACCACAAGACCCGTAAAACTATAACCCACAGAGGAATTACTCATCGTCACGTTGCTTGCGGATTATGTAAAAAGGATCACCGGTTAGCCACTTGTACCATGTACTTGTCGGTTAACATATATAAAAAGTACGAAGTTGTCATCAAACATCGATATTGTGTTAATTGTTTAGCCAGGTCCCACAAGACAGAAGAATGCACAAGTAAGAACCGATGTTCCACTTGCAATGGGAAGCACCACACATCCCTACATGGACACCCCAGATTATACACGGAAAATGAAGGAAAAATAGTAGAGAAACCAGTATCTCAAAAACATCCAATAGAGACCCGATTACCATCCTTGCTGGCTAAACAAATGCTAATACCCACAACAATTATCCGATTGAAATGCGATGGTATGTGGCACAAAGTTCGAGCCCTCTTAAACCCGACCCTCAAAATAACAAACATAGCGGCCGAACTTGTAAAAAAATTGAAACTTCCAATAACATACCTCAACACATATCGCATCTGCAACATACAAATTGGATCAATTAATGATGACAAATTTCGTTCTGAATGCCACTCGATAATCACGCAGCAGTTACCCAAAAAACTTTATGAGCAGGACTTAAGTGACGATGTTCAAACACGCTTTGACCATTTAGTCCTCGCTGACCAACACTTGTATACCAACAGAGAAATGATGATTGAAATTGGAGCAGATGTATACCCACACATTATCCGAAGTGGATTGTTTACCCCTGATAATAGTACAGTGGTAGCACAAAATACAGCATTCGGCTGGACCCTCACTGGAACCCTATGATAACGAAGTACCCTAAGTATTATCATTCAATTCACTCTCATTAATCACATTGAAATATATAAATTATACCCTACTAATCCCATTTTATTACGCAGATACTGCAAGGCGGCCGGCATGTTTAGCGCAAACAAATACTCCTCTGCATTACTATCAAATACTCCGAAAAGTAATAGAGATGTAATGCAGAGGAGATAAACCGCCACAAACTTCACTAATAACTTTTGCAACAAAACAATACCCGATGAGTTACAAAAACACTTCAACAAATTCGAATTCGTACATAAAATCCCGCGCAAATCGCAAGTGAAATCAGCAAGTGGAAACAAAGTATTTAACAAAAAGGAAAAATTAAACATCAACTCAACCCTAAACGTGAAAACGGAGACAACATAAATTCGACATTAATTTGCGAATATCAAAAGGAGAATATCCCCAACAACCACACATTAATCAACATTAAACAACACAAGGAATTATTCATATACAACACAGACAGTAACTTTTCTTTAACGCAACATCGGCCCCAACGTCGATTCAACTCGACACTCTCGAAGAAACATTTTTTAGTTCCCTGCTTGATAAAGAATATTGAACTACAACTACCGGTACACAAATTGTAGAAATAAACCATCGAAATTAAATAGTAGTGTGAGAATAAATGTACAATTGATAAAAGTATATATTTAAGAATCATTGTAAGAATGCCTTTATATGACTTTAAAACATAATATAACAATTAACAAAGTATTGTTATAGTCAAAAATATTATTACTTTTAAGTATAAAACATAAAAAAGTTATCATATTGATGTAAGAAATATAATTTTAAATTCTTCAGTATGGTTTAATATAAATGTTTAATGGTTTAATATCATTGCCTCTGAGTCTTACAATATATAATAATATGATAGTATAAAATGTTCGGTTATACCCGAACTTAGGTTTCCTTACGCGTTTGACTTTTCTGTTTTTGAATTTGTTTACGTTCTCATTTTTTTCTGGAAGTAATGTAAACTTTTATGAAAATATGTGAACGAAAAAACATTTCAATATTTTCTACAATTCGAAAATTTTACATTTGCCTTCGCAACGCAATTCACTTTCGTAACGCATTTCTAGTCGTAACGCCTTACATAGTAACCCTCCAGGACTTTAAAAGATTTACAGGACAACCAAAACGTTTTTGGTGGAACCATGATTCTGTTGGCAGGTGATTTACGCCAGACTCTTCCAATTATTTCTGGATCAACTGTTGCTGACGAACTAATCGTATACCTAAAATCATCAATTTGTGGCGACACATAAAGAATAACCAAATAACAACTAACATACGACTGTTTTTGCAACAATATCAAATTGCGATTGTAGAAGCAGTTGGAAATGGTAGGGTCGCAGTTTACACCTCGATTTATTAATAACATTTCCAAAAGATTTCTGTCACCTCATTGACTCGAAAGAGAAGCTTATTCATCGTTACATCGTTATTCATTACATACTTCATGTACGATTAAATAAATCAAAGTACAAATCAAAATACAAATAATGATAATTTACGTTTAATAAAGATCTACAATAATGTATCGATGGCTTAATATAGAAAAGGCGTTTCTACACTTTTCGTTACTTTTCAGGAGAAGGAAAAAACTGAATAAAACCTTAAAAACTTAAGATGCAAAAAACATTTCTATTGCAATTTTTATTCAAAACAGGTAACATATTCAATTGTGGTATAATTTTGTTATTATTTTTAATTTCTTTGAAGTTATTTGAGATAGGGCTTTATGTTGTTATTGTAACTTCGAATGAGTTAGGGATATTTTTATATGACTATTAATTAGTATTTGACAGTGGTCTACCAGAATACATTAAAAACGCGATTTCGAAAAAAATGTAGATACGCCTTTTCTATATTAAGCCAACGGTATATGAATCATTTTAAAATTTACCGGTTATAACGTTCTCGTATTTATGCGTCGGAATTTTTTCTGTGTATTGAAAAATTACTAATATAATGTATACCTTACACAAAAACGTGTGGCCGGCTCTGCTAGTAATAAATAATAAGAAATAAAACGCAATTCCCAGGTGTAATCGGATGTATGGATGGATGGACTTGTGCAAATCGCATAACCTTATTAAAAACTGCATCTTCTGAATATTAATATCCATACTTACAGAAGTAAATCCAATCTTACAAATTAATTAAAAATATTACCCTCTGTCATTTATTTTCAGACCTATGTGGTAGCCTGAAACTATTTATTTCGGGTGCAAAACCGTTCCATTGTACCTCCGGATAGTTTTGCATTGTTCAATAATTGTTACTTTACACAATATTTTAAAAACCACTCATATAATTACATATTAGTCTAAATTCATTTTTTATTTTTACTTTAATTTAAGATTTCTCCGCCATCTCAATATATGTACATACATAGGAACCACTTTCGCGATTATGGCTGAATCCACCAGAGCGTGCCATTCATCCCTCCGTTTTGCAATTTGGCGCCATTTGGAAATTCCAAGTGCCGTCCGGTAATTTTCCACTTGGTCTTTTCAACGGAGTGGATGTCGTCCTCTTCCGCTTCTTCCACCAGCGGGTACTGTATTGAACACTTCCAAAGCTGGAGTGTTTTCATTCATTCGAAAAACATGACTTAGTGTAGCCGCTGTCTTTTTATTCGCTGAACTATGGCAATGTCGTCGTACAAATCGTACAGCTTATCGATCCATCGTCTGCGGTAATCGCCGTTGCCAATGTTCAGAGGACTACAAATCTTGTGCAAAACCTTTCTCTCGAAAACCCCAAGAGTCGTCATCGGATGCTGTCATCGACCACGCTTCTGCGCCATACATCAGGACGGGAATAATGAGCAACTTGTAGAGTTTGATTTTAACTCGACTTGTAGTTTTGATTTGTCAAAGTAGCACATGTTGGCAAGAGTGATTCTGCGTTGGATTTCGAGGTTTAATGTCACTTTTTTACGTGCAATTAAACCTTTTGGTCAAAACATGCACGTGAAGAATTGGAACGACATGGTTTAGGTGCTTTTGTAACCGTTTATCATCGCGACGTGTGTCAACTGGGTTTTGCCAATGCGCTAGAGGACAAAGCAGTTGCAGTATTTTTGGATAAATTAGCAGATAAAACACAGGAATTAAAGGGTAAATTTAAGTGAATATTTGTGATCATAGAAATTTAAAAACTTCTTGTATGTTCAATTAGGAGGACTTTTTTTGATTAATTTTCACCTTGTTTTGAGGAATTATAACGTTGTTGTATCGCTTTACAAGGACATGGATTCACAGAAATTAGTTCAATGGAAGTACTACAGCAAGAGCATGGATGTTAAGACTAGAACGTTGCCCGTGCTAGATTTAGAATTCCTGAAATATAAGGTAATTATTACCAACTTTTATGTTGTAAAAATTCAAATTTTACTATATATTTTATAGAAACCCTCCTCCCAGAAATTGGATGAATCTTGTACTAGTGAAATTAATGAAAGAAACCAAAGGAGTCCTCACATAATGTCCGCAACTTACACTTCCAGGCCGCACGGGGTATTTGACATTTGCCACTCTTCCTCCAGCCTTTGTCCGATAGCAAAAATTGTTGAACTATTCAATACGTTATACATATGTATATACTGTAGTACGATAATGCATGTATAAAGTAAATATGATAATAAACACATAAATGACATGATATTTTCAATAAATATGTAATATAATTAATGATTTTGTTATTAAATTCTCATTTCGGGTTTTAGTAGAATTAACCGAAAATAGCGGGTATAGTTTCAGGTCTTTTGTGGGTCTCAGTACTGAAAGTACACATGTAGTTTTCGTTCGCAGTTTTGGGTCTTTCATCCGAGATTGTACCAAGATCATTCTCCGAATTGTGCAAGATGTATATATAATGTGCTAAGTGATGAATGTAATGTGCAAGAAAAGGATGAACTATGATTGTACCCTACGCAGTGTTTGTGTGGTATGTGTCGATTTACATCCCTCTTTCAAAAACACAATTAAGAAAGAGGATTTAACTAAAAAAATGCAGCAATTGTGGAGGAAATCACACTGCCAATATAAAGAATTAAAATCCTATATATAAAAAATTAAAATCGAAGCTATCACAGGGAATTCAAGCACAACGTAACCAAATATTACATACACCCCGTAATGAAATTAGAGATATCACAGACAATATTACAAAACCCGGTATACTTAAAAATACTGCAGTACAAGGGAGCTATGCCAATGTTGTAAAAGGCAACACTATACAAATGCAACTACCGCAAAATCCACCAAATGGAGGTATTGAAACCATGATTATAAATCTTACGCAATGTATGACACAATTTTTGTCTACTGTGCAAAGCATGATCCCAGATTTAATAAAATCTCAGAACCAAATGCTGTAAATTTTATTAAGTAAAAATTAGCATACTTACAGCCCTATTCTGTACACTTTACAAATTCAACAAATTTCAATAATTTCGTATTCTGTGTCTAAAATAAAAAGCTTTTTTCTTGATAAATTTTTAAGAAGTAAAATGCTCTTGACAAATAAAATATCTCGTTGTGGATAGTTGTGAAAGTGAATTTGTTGTAATGGAGATATTTTATTTGTGTCATTATTTTTATACAAAGAGGAAAAATATGAATATGTTGATGGCTCGCGTTATTGAGCCCTTTTTATATTAAGAAGTTTATTTTTCCCTTTTTTGTATAAATAAAAATAAAAAAAATTTTTGTATAAATAAAATAAAAAGATTAAGATGATGAGGGTAATTTTGATGAAATTGCTTTCTATATATTGTATGCGATTACAGCTTATCAAATTTTTTGCCAATAATGAACAAAGTTTAGATTTCGTAGTCCCCAAGCAACTTTTCTGAAGCTAAACATAACAACCAACTAAATCAAAATTGCATTCCAAATATTCTTAAATATATTATAAAGGACATATGTATTATATTATGAATTATTCTACGGCTTTGTGGGGGAGCAAAAGACTATGGAGGATCTGGGATGGAAAAGTGACTATATAGGCTCTGCCATTTGATTATCAAACAACTTTATTTACGCGCGGCACTCCCTGTTTGGTTAGGTATAACCCTGTTGTTGGCAAACATTTGCTAAGCTGTAATCGCATGCAATATATAGAAAACAATTTCGTCAATATTACCCTCATTATCCTCATTTTTTTATACAAAAAACGGAAAAATTAACTTCTTAATATATTATAAAAACGGCTCAATAACGCGAACCATCCACATATTCATATTTTTCCTCTTTATATAAAATTAACGTCAAAAGTAAAATATCTCCTTTATTACAAATTCATTTTCACAATTATCCACAACGAGATATTTTATTTGTCAAGAGCATTTTACTTCTTAAAAACTTATCAAGAAAAAAGCTTTTTATTTTAGACACAGAATAAGAAATGCTTGATAAATTTCAATTTTTTACAAATTAGAAATTTGTTGAATTTGTAAAGTGCACAGAATAGGGCTGTAAATGGGGTTGTAAAATACGGCCAGATTCGGAGCATGGAATATTTGCGCACTCTCAGAAACCTTTTGCAAATGCATATAGAACAATTCAAATAAATGTTTCAATTCAATATAATTGGAAAGAAATCAGCTGTTTCTGTTTACATTTTTTTGTTTCCCACACGTGTGGGGGAAAAGCTATGCGTACTGAAGCTTTTAATTTTATCAAAATTGTCACAGATTACCAAAAAATTTCTTACTTGATAAATATATGAAGAAAATTTCAATTTTTTTGTTATTTTGTCAAGTGCACAGAATAGGGCTGTTAAAATTTGTATATGGAATGCTAACGGTGTTAACCAACATAACCTTGAGATTGCAAGCTATGCTAAAATCAGAAACTGATCTAACAAACAAAAATAACTTCAATATACCCGGATATAGACTCTATGTTACAAATCACCGGATGGAAAACCGCATGGTGGAACGGCAGTGTTGGTTAGAAATCGGCTTAACCACTATGCTCTGGAATCTCATTCTACAGCACAGTTAAAAGCTACAACTATATCATTAAAATATCGGGGTTGTAATTAAAATCTAACGGCTATATATTGCCCACCTCGTTTTAAAATTACAGATAGTGAATTTAAAGACTTTTTTGGAACACTAGGTCATAGATTTCTAGCAGGTGGAGATTACTATGAAAAACACATGTAAGTTAATACCACCATCAATATATTTTAATAGACAAATATGACCGATGTCCTTGGCACAGTGACTATTAAGGATCGAGGGTCACGCGTGTTGTACACATGATACCATATTACGTTATAAGATAAACATTTTCAAGTGGACATTTGTCACACACATTAAGAATGTAAGAAGAACCTTAACACTTACCACCTGTGGTGCGTCTCAAGTGGAACATATGTTTATAAGATGAATATTAGATTGTAAAGCTCCAGTTACCGATGCTTGACTTGACTCAGCTTCGAAAAGTTTCGCTTGAAAAACTTAGATGCAGTTATACTTCACACAACTTCAACTTCAGCTGTTATTATTATAGTTTCTGGGTAGAGTTGCCAGATGTGTACAGATTTAGCTTTAAAATTAAGTTTTTTAAATTAAAATATCACCAAGATTGAAGATTTTAAAACTAGTATACAAAAAAATCTTCACTATTAGGAAATCTGTGAACACGTGAAGATTTTCTGTTTGAAAGAAAACTCTTTAAAAAATATATGAATATAGCTTTGAGCAGAATAGCACAAAAGAAAAAAGAAAAAAGTGCACGCGTAGTTCAGTTTTTCGATATGTAGAATTGTTAGAAGATGTAATAAATTGGAACCAGCCAAGCGTATAAATGATGGGTGAATAAATAATTTATTCAAATTGAATTTGAACATTTACAATCAATTTTTCATTACATAAATTCGCAAAATATTTTTTTGTGAGCAGATCACCACAAATTCATGCAGAGATTCGCAATAGTTATGTTTCTGTTGCAAAATTTACCCTATTTGATTTGATTTGTTTATTGCACTTAAAGTATTTGCGTTATAAATAAAATAAAAAATTTTTTATTAAACACATTAAAAAATAATTGTTGTGAAAATGGTATTTTCCTCTGAATTATCTTATTTTTTCTTTATTTGAAGATTTATAAATATTAAAGATTAGAATTTTAACATATTTAATTTTAAGGGAAAATATTCAGGCAACACTGGAATAGGATCATAATGAGAATGAAAATAGAAGCAGTGAGAGAGGGAGAGCAGATCAAATGTCAACGTAACTTAGAGTTCTAAATTCAACAGACTTTCAAGTCAAGTCATGCGTTCTGTAATCAAATACATGCAAGGTCCATTAAACGGATATTTTATGTGACAGTTCTCAAGTCTCTCTAGGTCAAGTCAAGCATCGGTAACTGGAGCTTAAGAGTATTTGTATTTAGTCTTAAGGATTAGAATATGTATAAAAAGAAGCTAAAATAAAGAATAGTCAGTCAGTCCTTTGGCTGACTCAACCATAACACCCAAAAAATGTAGTTTCTACTACACGACATTCCGGTCGTGTTCGGGAAGTTAATTGGTAATTCTGCCAAGAGACTTCCACGAACAAACCTCGAATGATTAATTTGTACTCGTGATCACGTATAATGTATAACACTATTATGCATAAGTACAATAATCTTGATATAATATCTCCTAGCAAGCCAACATACTGGCCCAGTGATCGTAACAAAATACCAGATCTAATTGATTTTGCTGTAATCAAAACAAGAAAAAACGTTAACTTCGGCTGTACCGAAGCTAATATACCCTTCACAGGTGCATTTCTTTTAGTAACTATGTGTTTAAGCAAATCTAAAGACGTAAGAAAAAGTAAGTAAAAAAAGAAAACATTTTACTAATTCTTTTTAGCCGGGTTGTTTGCTAGAAACATTAAGGTTAAATAGTTAACCGATTTGAACAATTTCTTCGGAGATTATATTGTCAAATTTCGTGAAGATACCACGTCAAATGCGAAAATTTTCCATATAAGCCATTGCTATAGTGAACCGATCTGAACAATTTTTTCGGAGATTAAATTATTTCAACGAACAATAACTCACACCAAAAATCGAGAAGATATGTAGTAAAATGCGGAAGTTTTCCATACAAGCCCTTGATTCCGATCGTTCAGTTTGTATGACAGCTATATGATATAGTGGTCCGATGTCGGCAGTTCCGACAAAAGAGCAGCTTCTTGAAGAGAAAATAACATCTGCAAAATTTCAAAACGATATCTTATAAACTTAAGGACTAGTTCGTATATATAAAGACAGACGGACATGGCTAAATCGACTCAGTTCAACATATTGATCATTTATCTATATACTTTATAGGGTCTCCGACGCTTTCTTCTGGGTGTTACAATCTTCGTGACAAACTTAATATACCCTGTTCAGGGTATAAATATTGATAGATCGCTATGACAGCTGATCTATCTTCTGATCATTCTCCTGTACTAATAAAGTTATGTGAACAACCCATATTTGTTGAATCGAAAGTGGGCCTAACATCTCACAAAACGAACTGGCTAAAATACAAAAAAAAATACGTCAGTAGCCACATTAATATTGATTTAAAATAAATACATTAAGTGATATTGACGAAGGCATAAGAGAACTCAATGTTATAATAACTAATGCAGCTGTCTCAGGAACACCAAATAAAAACAAGTAAGGAAGGGCTAAGTTCGGGTGTAACCGAACATTTTATACTCTCGCAATTTATTTATTTAACTTTAGGAATGGGGCATTTAGAATGGGGCTGCCACACTATAAACATAGTATTTGTGCAAAGTTCTGCACCGATATCTTCACTAGTGCTTACTTTATATATTGTAAAGTAAACGATTCAGATCCTCTTCAAAGTTCTGGTATATAGGAAGTAGGCGTGGTTTTTAGACTGTATAAAAAAATGGCTAAAAGAAACGACTGCAGAAAGTTTGGTTTATATAGCTTCATTGGTTTGCCAGATATATAAAAAAAAACCTATTTGAGGGCGGGGCCACGCCCACTTCTCCAAAATAATTACATCCAAATATGCCCCTTCATAGTGCGATCCTTTGTACCAAATTTTATTTCCATAGCTTTATTTACGGCTTAGTTATGGCACTTTATGTGTTTTCGATTTTCGCCATTTTGTGGGCGTGGCAGTGGTCCGATTTTGCCCATCTTCGAAAGCAACCTTCCTATGGTGCCAAGAAATTAGGGTACCAAGTTTCATCAAGACATCTTAATTTTTACTCAAGTTACAGCTTGTATAGACGGACGGACGGACGGACGGCTAGACAGACATTCGGATTTTGACTCGCCACGTCGCCTTGATCACTTTGGTATATATAACCCTATATCTAACTCGTTTAGTTTTGGGTGTTACAAACAACCGCTATGTGAACAAAACTATGATACTCTCTTATCAACTTTGTTGCGAGAGTATAAAAAGGAGGGCTAGACGTGAATGGCAAATAAATCGTTCCTCTTCTACTCAGCTCCAACTGAAATCTGCTGACTCCAATATGCCTTTAAGAGGCTTGGGAGGAAATTGGGCACAAAGTGATGAAGACAAGGCAAATTGTTTTGCAAATCACCTAGAAAAGTTATTTCAATCAAATTGCTCAAAGAACAATTTTATGTCGCCAATCATCCCCAATACCGCAAACGAGTCGTTTGGGTCTATTAATACTTCAACTACTGAAATTATTAGGATCATAAAAGAGCTTAATCCAAAAAATCGTCAGGATACGACACTATTACTTCAAAATTGATAATTGAGTTAACCTCCTCTCTCCTCTCCTCTCCTTGCTCTTAAATGCAATTTTTAGTTTCCGATACTATCCTATTTCATGGAAAAAGTCTAGCTGACCCCACAGGCGTTGCCCTGGGTGAAATTATTTGTTTTGAAAAGGAAAGAAAGTTGAATTTAGATTGTATTGAAAAGCATTTATTTTCGATTTTTCTACATTTTTTTTCAATGTAACGCAGCTTGATAAAAAACATTTTTTGTTTTCTGTTCCGGAGCGTAAATGTACAGAGTACATATAGCCGACCGTATGAAAAACATGGCATTTCCAACTCAGAGGAATTGGTGGAATCAAGCATTCTGCCCCTTGTAAGTCCCTTTCAAAATTATTGCAACTATCGCATTATTCGATAGGTGCATCACAATCAGGGTTCAATTACAGAGTTTCGATATAATTACATAATAATGACGAATCCAACCTTAAGATGTAAATGATGCGGCGGCATGTCAAGCAAATCCAAAAATTTAGAAATTCAACACACAAATCTCCCTGAATTTTACTTGAATCGTATAGATGGCAGGTGGAATTGATATCAAAGCATTGAAAAAATCAACCGGGATTTGTCCATTTACAATTTTTAACAGTTCTTCTGTGGTTTTATCCTGTTGCAGGAACACTCGGATATTCATGGTCAATCATATGGTTTTCACGTACCGCCACAAATACTATGACTTGAGACATTCAATTCATCCGCCGCTGTTGATTTTGGAATAACAGGAAGTATTTGTCGAAAATCGCCAGCTAACGGTATCATTACGCAACCAAAGCGACGATTATTATTCCACAAAACGGTACTCACGGACTTTTTTTAGATAATTAAAAGAGAAATAATTCTTTCATACATAGCTTTTGTGTATCTTGACCGATTTCGCAGCGCAACGAACGGAAGCCCTTAAAGATAAATAATTTCCCCCGTTTTTTATACATTTAGCACTGTTTACATTAGCTTCCGTTCGTTGCGCTGCGAAAGCGGTCAAGATACACAAAAGCTATGTATGAAAGAATTATTTCTCTTATAATTATCTAAAAAAAAGTCCGTGAGTACCGTTTTGTGGAATAATAATCGTCGCTTTGGTTGCGTAATGATACCGTTAGCTGGCGATTTTCGACAAATACTTCCTGTTATTCCAAAATCAACAGCGGCGGAAGAATTGAATGTCTCAAGTCATAGTATTTATGGCGGTACGTGAAAACCATATGATTGACCATTAATATGCGAGTGTTCCTGCAATAGGATAGCACCACAGAAGAACTGTTAAAAATTGTAAATTGACAAATTCCGGTTGATTTTTTCAATGGTTTGATATCAATTCCACCTGGCATTTGTCAATTCACTTCAACGAAAGACGAATGTATATCTGAATACATTGGCCAAAATTATAAGTAACTACGATTGGTTTAGTGCACGCTCAATTTTAGCTGTCAAAAATACCGATGTTGATGACTTAATCTATACGATTCAAGTCAAATTCAGGGAGATTTGTGTGTTGAATTTCTAAATTTTTTCGATTTGCTTGACATGCCGCCGCATCATTTACATCTTAAAGTTGGATTCGTCATTATTCGATTATTATCGAATAATGTGATAGTTGCAAGAATTTTGAAAGGGACTTACAAGGGTCAGAATGCTTGATTCCACCAATTCCTCTGAGTTCCAACGATTTGCCATTTCAGTTCAAACGTATTAGTTTCCACTGAAACTTGCATTTGCGATGTCAATCAACAGGTCACACAGACAGTTGCTGAAATGTGTGGCATAAATCTGGAAATGCCATGTTTTCATACGGTTAGCTATATGTGGAGTGTTCACGGGTTGAAAAACCATCTTCTCTGTACATTTACGCTCCGGAACAGAAAACAAAAAATGTTGTTTATCAAGCTGCGTTACATTGAAAAAAAATGTAGAAAAATCGAAAATAAATGCTTTTCAATACAACCTAAATTCAACTTTCTTTCCTTTTCAAAACAAATAAGTTCACAAAGGTCAACGTCTGTGGGGTCAGCTAGTAATATATATTTTGATAATCTAGAATACTTAAGTATTTTAATGATATTTTATGTAATGTCTATATATGTCTATGTAATTTTCTTTATTGTTTTTCACTTTTTAGTGAAGCACCTTGTGATAGACGGCCTTTTTTTTATCAAGCGCAAGAACAAATAACGCTGATGGTCTTCCCACTCGTGAACATGCCACATATGGATCTTCTAGATTGAGGCCACAAACTTTCAAGGATTGGCCTTGTGATTTGTTAATGGTCATGGCGAATGCAAAACGAATCGGAAATTGTAATCGTTTAAACTGAAACGGCATATCTGTCGGGATCATAGGGATCCTCGGAATGATAGCTTTCTCACCTTCGAACTTTCCTTTGAGTATAATTGCATATATTACATTGTTTAACAAAAATCTTAACATCAATCGCGTTCCGTTGCATAGTTTCGGTTGATTTACGTTTCGAAGCATGAATACTACAGAGCCAACCTTTAGTCGTAAATTGTGCGGTGGTCAGCCAGGCACATCCAAGGAGTTTTAAATTCAATTGGATAGTTGGTAGCTTCATCGTCGTTTATTACACAGTCAATAGATTTGAATGAATGATGTGTACTATTGATCTCATTCTGAATTATGTAGTTTAAGTCATTTTAGCAACCAAAATTGCTTGCTCTCTCAACCATTTATCATTTTTGTGATTAGTTATTATGTTTGGGAATACTTTGTTGATGAGTTCCTTTGTTCGATGATACAAGGCGATTCTTCAACCTATTACCCATAGTCAGCAGTTGCTCAGAGAAAGTTTCAACTGCTTTATTGTTTAGTAATGCAACTCTCATGGTTATGGTTAGCTGAAGTTTCTTCCCATAATGCCATAGATTCGATGATTTGACGCAAGTGTTTATTTCGTCGGCAGCAGTTGATCGTGGAATAATTGGCTGTGTTTGGAAATAGCCAGACAGTAAAATCATTGCGCCTCCAAAGCCTCTCGAATCATTGCGGATATCTTTTAATGTTCGGTTAAGTGCTTCCAATGCACGTTTATGCTCCGTTTATACTTTGGCCATTGCGGAGTGTTTTGAAATATTACATGTTGGTTCTTCAATATTTTGAAGCCCCAGTTCCACCAGGGGCATCCAGAAAATATAAACCACCATTTCCTTCATCAATTGCCCTCATTAATGTATCATACATTTATTTTTGTTTGGGATTCAACATGGGTAAATTTGTTTGAAGTGCAGTATTTATTTCCTCGACATCATATTCATGTTCTCTTTCTAATTCTCGATTAAATGAGTTATTCCTTTGACGATTTGGCGCTGGCATTCCTAACCTGTCTAATAAACTACCACACATAAGGTAGCACATGTCTTCGACCAAAACCAAAGCCCGATTATGTATCTCCTCATTCATCTCAAGATCGAGATTTCTTGAAATCACACGAATTTGATATAAAATTTCTTCTGGCATATTATTCTTGTATTTGTGCCACAGGTAGGGATGCAAACATCGTAAAATGAAACATCGATGGTTCGATGTATCGATGTTTCTTCAAAACCCATCGAAATCAAAAACATCGGCCATTAAAACATCGATACATCGAAACATCGATGTATTTTTGAACTTTTTTAACTTATTTTAAATTTAGTGTGAAAAGCTAAGGGATACAGAAGCAGAAGCATAAATAAATGAAATGTAGTACGTCTTAAGTTGATGCATTTTATTTCACTTAGCATTATATGTCTGTTAAAGTTTTTTCTCAATAAATAACAGAATTTCAAAACAACGATATGGAAAATTTTTTCACTGTCATTTCTTTTCGATTTTACTTCTGCGTGATAGTTGCCCTGTGTTTAGAAAACGGTCGTTTACTCGGCACTGAAGTGACTACAATGTGTAAATATTAATAAACCTTATTATACAACTCCGGAAACACAGTATTCATATCAACCCAAACTCTATCGGCTTCTGATTGGTAGGGGTAAAAGCCGAGATACACTTTCTCTTCAACCTTCCGTCCCTGCAATTGTAGATAAATTTGACAGCTTACATTTCACCTTTTGGTGGACCAAATGTTTATTCTGGTTCCAAACATCAAACTGGTATTCTGTTTCACACTCATCCGAAGATTCCGTTGTATCAGCGCGATTAATTTTCGATTAAACAAAAAAATGTATTTCCTTTGCCCTAGCATCTTTAAAATGAAGTAATTTTAATCTCTGATCAAACATAGTAGCCTACGCCAGAATTATGTAAATTGTATAAATAAATCATAAAAGTAACCGCAGGTCCAAGCGCACATTCCCTTAACGAATTCTCCGTATTTTACAAAAATCTAATTCCAATGTAATAAAGTGTATCGAAATAGAGGGTTTCGGGTTAATACCCGAAAAAGTGTGTAGGTGTTAAGTAAAATTTTTATTTAAAACATCGACATAAAACATCGTTGAAAGTGACATCGATGCATCGATGTTTTTAGATTCGAGACATCGATGGCTAACATTGACGAAAACATCGATGTTTCAAAAACATCGATACATCGTTTGCATCCCTAGCCACAGGTTAGATGGGATGCAAAACATAGTACAATAGAACAAGTAAATAGAATAACTAACGAAATAAGAAAAGCATTCGAGCACAGAGAGTACTGTTCAGCTATATTTCTAGACGTAGCTCAGGCATTTGATAAGGTGTGGCATGAAGGGCTTTTATATAAGATTAAAAACATTCTACCTTTAGAATTGTATAAAATATTGGAGTCTTATTTAAAAAATAGACAATTTACGGTTAAAGTGGGAGACTTCATATCTGATGAATGACAAATAAGGGCTGGTGTACCACAAGGCAGTGTTTTAGGCCCAACTCTGTACATCATATATACTGCTGATCTTCCAACAGCTAATAATGTTTTGACATCAACTTTCGCGGATGACACAGCTTTAGTGAGCCGTAACAAATGCCACATTATAGCATCAAGAATATTATCGGAGCACTTAAGATCTGTCGTGTTCGCTAAGACCAAAAATGTGCCCGGCAGTAAAAATGAACAATATTCCAGTGCCTCAAGCGAATGAAGTTACCTATCTTGGTATTCATCTAGATAGAAGGCTTACGTGGAGAAAACATATATCTAGTAAAATAACGTGCATGAAGATAAGAGCTGCAAATTTAAATTGGCTTTTAAATAAAAACTCTAAACTTAGCCTAGACAACAAAGTGCTTTTATACAATGCGGTGATAAAGCCGATTTGGATGTATGGCATTCAACTGTGGGGTACGACCTGTGCAACTAATATTGATATAATACAAAGGTTCCAACAAAAATGCTTAGATCAATCACGTGCTCACCATGATACATTCGCAATGAAAATATCCATAAAGATCTTCGTATCCCTATGGTGAAGAAAGCGGACAGCAGATTGAAATATGTACATATATATCTAAACTCCGTGATCACCCAAACCCATTGGCTAATGTCTTAGTACATTCCTGCGATCAAACACGCCTAAAAAGAAGGGATATGCCTGCGTACTAAAGAGCAACGTTTCACCAATACAGCTCAATCACTTGTTTGAGCTTGTCTAGTTTTTAAATAGATTTAAGATTTTATAACTTATTGTTAGGCTTAAAGTAAAAGCAGATTCAATAAATAAAGAAATATTGAAAAAAAGGTTAGATGGGTTTGATGGAAAGCATGTCGAAATGATGATAGCAAATAATGTACGTATCTGAATTGGAGATGCAAACATAATTGCTTAGAGGATTGTTGTATCACAGTGGTTATCGTTTTGTAGTAAATTCAGTTCTACACATGCAGCACGATATGTTGGGAATATTGTACCATTGTAGTGATTCAAATGACGTTGGCCCACGCACATTTGCCAGCAATAACCGCAAATAAAAGCATTCATTATTCTTTGGAACAGCATACATACGACCAAGATCATCAGTAAAACGCACATCTGGATATCCAGGAACCGCATCGCCCTGCTTCCTTCGTTGCAAATTCTTAGATGAAGCATGGCATTTCCGAGTAAAGAAAAGTTGCAAATGGATCCCTTTGGCAGATCGCAAAGAAACTGGAGGCACGTTGGACAACATTCGATGCTGTGAAATATACACGTTGACCATTCTCCAAATGCGTTACAGTAGGATGCCGTTCATGACTAGGGAATTCGAATATACGCCAAATCGCTTCATTACAGTTCACATACTGACCAACTTGTTAGCGCGCAATTTCATCGTTGGCATTGGATGTTTGATTGCCAAAAACCGCCATATCGTTACAAATTTGCAAATGTATTTTATTGACTTTACTGAATTGTAATACTCAATGTTGCAATGTGTCTTGAACGTTTTAGAAATAAGTGGCGAATATTAAACAATCCAACTGTTGGCGAACTCGAAATCCATTCCTTTCATTTTCGTTGCTATAGTTCGACCATTATCAGTGGGTGATCGACGACGATACAGTGGATAACCATCGTTGCCAGTTACAGTTTCTGCTGTTATTTTCCGTGAATATCGTTTGGAACACTTGCCGTCTACCAAGGTGATTGGGTATTGATGGCTTCACACGGCCTATGAACCATATTTGTAATTACAACATTATGTAGGTCTGGATCGGCTTCGTGATCAGGAATCTCGGCACATATGATATCATCCATTTGGTTTGTTTGAATTATTTCTACTAACCTGCATTTGGAAGGCCTCATCGAGTTTCTCCAAAGACGCGTTGTTTTATGATGTAGTTCATTAGCAACCGAATTTTTTGCCTGAATACACGTGCCGTGATATCATGTCGATCACTTGATGTTTGTCTGGGAAGCAGCATTTGAACAATTTCAATCCATTTTGGATTTCGGGTAAAAGTAATGAAGAGATCTGGTCGACCGTTATGACGAACATATGTCAATGCATCTTGTGCATATTCAAGCATATGACGTGGACTTCCTACATATGTACTTTGCCGGCAGAATTGTTAATCGAACAATATTAGCTGAATTTCCTTCAGTTCTAATTGCATCACGTAAATGAATATACTTCTCAGAACGCAGTTTTGTTTGGTTCAATTGAATGCAATTTTAGCGCTCTGTTTCTATTTTAACGTACATGTCGACGCAACATTGCTGAAACAATCGACGAAAGCGCAGCAAATAGTTGTCAGCATTTTGACGAATCATTAAACGATTTGCGTAATAATTCATCAAGCTAACCGTCTTGGTAGTTTATTGTCCTGAATTAATACAGTATAATTTGTATTTTGTATCTAAAAGTTACACCCACTCTTTTAGCATAATTATACTCACCATTTAATGGATTTATATTAAAATAATATCCATCTTTTACTTGCCAAACAATCAGCGGGTATTGCAATTTCTGACATTTATTGCAATTGCCCAGTATTGCGACGTGTAAGCACAATTTGCTGTGTTTCAAAGTTTTCACCAACAATCAGGATGGTAACTTCATCTAAATGTGTCTAAATGCATTACATGTGCGTTCGTGCGTTCCAGACGGTCGTTAAATTGATGCAGATCCAGAAGTATTGCTCTTCTCATTATTGCATTGATCTCTTAACGTCGATCAAGTTGTTCCTCCATGTTGACCATGAAGTATATTTGTAAAAATTTATGTTCTGCATCTTCGAGAGTTTACAATGCCCCATTCTATGGTTAATCTGGGTCTGTATATACAAATTCAAAATCGATGTTAGTATGACTGTTTTTTAGACATTCCTTCATCGTGTCTCAAAAACGGCTTGACCTAAAGACTTGAAATTTGTAGGGTGCGCTCAGTTCATGTAAACGCATGGAACGCTCTATTACACAAAATTGATATATGACAAAAAATTAAAATTAAAAAGCAAACTTGGTAAAAATTCACTAAATTTAAACTAACGTACTGTTCTAAAAGAAAAACAGACCAAGATTATTGTGATATTAAATCCTTTTTCAATAAGTAAAGTCAATTTCAATTTCACCTCGAGCAATAAATTTTGTAATGCATACTTTTGGATCGAAATAAAAATCGTATACAATACGCTTTTTCAATACACCGCATGCGCATTATATGAAGTACAGTACAATTCACCTTTTCACAATATGTGTTGTAACACAAAATATGTCGTTATTTCGTAAAAAATATTATAACTAATTCTGGCACAACTGAGAAGTGTCGTTATTGTGGTTGAAAACTAATGTAACATAACAAGTTTAAGAACGGCACATTCTTATATCACGGTTTATTTTCCTACGCATCGGACTGAAATTTTTATACAATATGGACGATTAAATTACGCACATTTCTGCATACTCAACTCAAAAATCGTGTTTTTTGAGTTATGACACTATTCAAGTAAATTAGCGATATATACCTTTTATTCGATCATGTCTGCCCCAAATGATGTCATTTGAAAACCACCGTAGTATTTTTGAGTGTTTGCTAGAAAATGTGATTCTGGGGTTTCGCCACGAAGCAGTGAATACAATGGCTCAGGTGGCGGTGCTAATAAGGCCAATTTCACTTTCCAATTAAGGCGGGAGTTTCACCGGAAAACTTCAATGCATTTGGTTTTTTTTTTCATCAAATTGATGTTGTGACTGATAACTTTTTCATTTTTCATTTTTCAGTTTTGTTTTCATTTTAATGAAAAGAAAGCCTACTCAGATGTTTTGAACAATAAATTTGTGTTACATATGGAATGTCAATTGCGTTTTTATTCCACATTTTATTCACGTTCTCGTCACGAAAATGGATTAAAAAGTATCCTGTTTCCTGTCCCCCGTCCTAAGCTACCTCCAAACCAAATTTTGCCAAGTCGGTTCAGCCATTCTTTAGTTATAAATAGTTTAACTAACACGACTTTCTTTTATATATGTATATAGATAAAGATCTTGATCAGTAGCCTGTTTTTGTGTATGTATGTGAATACTATAATGAGGGTTGATAGTAGAGCCCGACCGATTAATCGGCCTTGGTATCAGCATCGGCCAGTATCGGCCACAAAATTCGTCATCGCCATCGGCCATATTTGACCAATTCTTTCTACTTTTTTGAATTACATTAATTATACTCTCTCAACCTGTTGCACAGAGTATTATAGTTTTGTTCACATAACGGTTGTTTGTGTCACCAAGAAATAAAAGAGTTAGATATGGGGTTATATATATATAAATGATCAGGATGACGAGTTTATTTGAAATCCGGATGTCTGTCCGTGCAAGCGATAACTTGAGTAAAAATTAAGATATCTTAATGAAACTTGGAACACACATTCCTTGGCACCTTGCTTTCGAAAATGGGCAAAATTGGTCCATTGCCACGCCCACAAAATGGCGAAAACCGAAAACCTTTACAGTGTCATAACTAAGCCATAAATAAAGTTATGAAAATATAATTTGGAACATAGGATCGCATTAGGGAGGGGCACATTTGGATGTAATTTTTTTTAAGTGGGCGTGACCCCTTCCCCAAATAGGTTTTTTGTATATAACTCGCAAACCAATAAAGCTATAAACAAAACTTTCTGTAGTCGATTCTCTTACGTACCCCACTACACACCATGAAAATAGTTGAAATCGGATAATAACCGATAATGGCAGATGAAAGCTGCACTCAGATTTTTTTACAAAAAGGAAAATGGGCGTGGCGTCGCCCACTTATGGGTCAAAAACCATATCTCAGGAACTATTCGAAAGATTTCAATGAAACTTGGTTTGAAACTATTTCCTTACATCCCAATAATATGTTGTGAAAATAGGTCAAATCGCTTCACAACCACGCCTACTTCCTATATAGCAGAACTTTGAAGACGATCTGGATCGTTTACTTTACAATATATAAAATAAGCACTAGTGAAGATATCGGTGCAGAACTTTACCCAAATACTACGTTTATAGTGTGGCAGCCCTATTCTAAAAATCCCCAAAATCGGACCATAGGTTTTCAAGGCCCCATATATCGAACATGAGAACCTCAGTGCTTCTAACCTAATATTACGGTTTCCAATTTTCAATGGACTTTATACAATATATATGACGAATATGTGGGACAAATTGTGTATTCTTCTTCTTCTTAACTGGCGTAGAAACCGCTTACGCGGTTATAGCCGAGTCCACAACAGAGCGCCACGCATCTCTCCTTTTGGCGGTTTGGCGCCAACTGGTAATACCAAGTGAAGACAGGTCCTTCTCCACCTGGTCCTTCCACCGGAGTGGAGGTCTCCCTCTTCCTCGGCTTCCACCAGCGGGTACTGCATCGAAAACTTTCAGAGCTGGGGCACTTTCATCCATTCGAACAACATGACCCAGCCAGCGTAGCCGCTGTCTTTTTATTCGCTGGACTATGTCTATGTCGTCGAACAACACATACAGCTCATCATTCCATCTTCTGCGGTATTCGCCGTTGCCAATGTTTAAGGGACCGTAAATCTTCCGCAAAACCTTTCTCTCGAAAACTCCTAGTGCCGTCTCATCGGATGTTGACACCGTCTACGCTTCTGCACCATAAAGTAGGACGGGAATGATGAGGGACTTGTAGAGTTTAGTTTTTGTTCGTCGAGAGAGGACTTTACTTTTCAATTGCCTACTCAGTCCATAGTAGCACCTGTTGGCAAGAGTGATTCTGCGTTGGATTTCAAGGCTGACATTATTATCGGTGTTAATGTTGGTTCCTAGGTATACGAAATTATCTACAACTTCAAAGTTATGACTGTCAACAGTGACGTGGGAGCCAAGACGCGAATGCGCTGACTGTTTGTTTGATGACAGGAGATATTTCGTCTTGTCCTCGTTCACCACCAGACCCATTCGCTTCGCTTCCTTATCCAGGCGGGAAAAAGCAGAACTAACGGCGCGGGTGTTGTTTCCGATGATATCAATATCATCGGCGTACGCCAGGAGCTGTACACTCTTGTAGAAGATTGTACCTTCTCTATTTAGCTCTGCAGCTCTTATAATTTTCTCCAGCATCAAGTTAAAGAAGTCGCACGATAGCGAGTCACCTTGTCTGAAACCTCGTATGGTATCGAACGGCTCGGAGAGGTCCTTCCCGATCCTGACGGAGCTTTTGGTGTTGCTCAACGTCAACTTACACAGCCGTATTAGTTTTGCGGGGATACCAAATTCAGACATCGCGGCATAAAGGCAGCTCCTTTTCGTGCTGTCGAAAGCAGCTTTAAAGTCGACAAATAGATGGTGTGTGTCGATCCTTTTTTCACGGGTCTTCTCCAAGATTTGGCGCATGGTGAATATCTGGTCAGTTGTTGATTTTCCAGGTCTAAAGCCACACTGATAAGGTCCAATCAGTTTGTTGACGGTGGGCTTTAGTCTTTCACACAGTACGCTCGATAGAACCTTATAAGCGATGTTAAGGAGGCTTATCCCACGATAGTTGGCGCAGATTGTGGGGTCTCCCTTTTTGTGGATTGGGCAGAGTACACTGAGATTCCAATCGTCGGGCATGCTTTCTTCCGACCATATTTCGCAAAGAAGCTGATGCATGCACCTTATCAGCTCTTCGCCGCCGTATTTGAATAGCTCGGCCGGCAATCCATCGGCCCCCGCCGCCTTGTTGTTCTTCAAGCGGGTAATTGCTATTCTAATTTCTTCACGGTCGGGCAATGGAACATCTGTTCCATCGTCGTCGATTGTGTATTATATAATATAAATAAAGTTAAATAAATAAATTGCGACAGTATAAAATGTTCGGTTACACCCGAACTTAGCCCTTCCTTACTTGTTTAGTTTTGAATATTAATTGAATTAATAAGCACCTTCATATGTACATATGAACTATTTTTATACTCTCGCAACCTGTTGCACAGAGTATAATAGTTTTGTTCACGTAACGGTTGTTTGTGTCACCAAGAAATAAAAGAGTTAGATATGGGGTTATATATACATAAATGATCAGGATGACGTGTGGTTTTGAAATCCGGATGTCTGTCCGTTTTGAAATTTGGAACATAGGATCCCATTAGGGAGGGGCACATTTGGATGTAATTTTTTTGGAAAAGTGGGCGTGACCCCACCCCCAAATAGGTTTTTTATATATTAATCGCAAACCAATAAAGATATATAAACCAAACTTTCTGCAGTCGTTTATTTTAGCCATTTCCTTATACAGTCTAAAAATGAAAGAAATCGAAAAATAACTACGCCCACCTCCCATACAAAGGTTAGGTTGAAAATTACTGAAAGTGCGTTAACTCACTAACGAAAAACATCAGAAACACCAAATTTTACATAAGAAATGGCAGAAGGAAACTGCACTGAGATTTTTTTACAAAATGGAAAATGGGCGTGGCGTCGCCCACTTATGGGTCAAAAACCATATCTCAGGAACTACTAGACAGATTTCAATGAAATTCGGTATATAATATTTTCTTGACACCTGTGAAAAATGGACGAAATTGGTTCACAACCACGACAACTTCCCATATAACTCATTTTTGAATTTCATCTTATTCCTTCACTTTATAATATATACGTTAGGAACCAATGAAGATAGCGAAATAAAACTTTACGCAAACACTGTATATTATCTGTTGCATTACTTGTGAAAAAATTGTCAAAATCGAACCAGATCCCATATACGTAATTATAAGTAATATTAAATTAAGTGAGCGTATAGTCTTCGATACATTGTATCTTTTGTATCCCATATACTATTTATGATGGTTTTCGTTATTCTATTGAACTTTAGACCCAATATATGGGTCTAATTATGTTATCTTTATAAAATTACATCAATAAATTGCGAGAGTATAAAATGTTCGGTTACACCCGAACTTAGCCCTTCCTTACTTGTTTTTACTTATTTTGTGATGTTATTTGTTTTTCTTTTGTTATTAACTAGTTTACTAAATAAATGAAGGAATCGGCATCAGCATCTGCTTCGGCAAAAAATTTGGTATCGGTCGGACACTAGTTGATAGTAATAGATAATATGCAAAAAATGGCGACTGGCGATCATTAGCCTGTCATATTCGCCATTTATTTTTTTTCCTAATTGTTTATTTTTCGGTCTACGGTAGCCTTTGGGCGACTAGACTCATTGAAGATACATAATATATATTAGAATATATGTAATTATAGCCATATTATTTTAACTTCGAAATATTGAAAGGTTATACTAAAGCCCACTAAAGCAATAACAAGTATGAAGGGCTAAGTTTGGGTGTAATTGAATACTTTATGCTCTCACGATTTGCTTGGCTCAATTGTTTAGAATCATTTTCAGATATTGGTAAAACTTGATCAAGCATGTTCTGGAAATCGCACAAGTTTAATTCGGATCCGAAATTACAATTCGTTCGATTTTGTTTTAAGTTTTCTGCAATTCGTACGATTTGATTTGATTTCGAACCTCAATTCGAAACATTCTTTGTGTCTGTTTGACAAAAAAATAAACGATAATTCGGTGGTTAATTTTTTTTTTAATAATTTGAAATTAAATAGTGAGTGATGGTGAAAATATTTTATGTCCGAAGAGGATTAAGCTTTAAATGTCAGAAGTGGATTCCAGAAAGGCCAATTCACTTCAATTTGTGCAAAAATTTAGAATACAAAGAGTACTAGGTGATAGAAGGAACTCATACAGCTGGTAAACCCCTTTGTGAACGAACATCTTTTGTTAACAGAAATAGGCATAAATTCGATGATTCTATGACAGAATTCTTATTGGGTTTCTAAACACCTTTTTGAGTTTCGGGGTAGGTGGTTTGCTGATCTTGGGAAACCAAAGCTTCCCTACTTGTCTGAGGACGTTCTTCCTCCGATTCACTAACTTTCTGGCTTTCTATTGTTACCAGAGTTGGTACCCACGGTCGAAAGCTCAGGAAAGCGAAGAAGCTCTTCCTTTTCAGCGTTGATGCTTGGTCCGAGTCCCTCATCTCCCATCGACGTTTCGGCTGATATCCCAGCCCGCTTTTAATCCTTTTTGTTGTCCTCCATTGCGAGTTTTTTGAGTTCGGGGTCCTCTACCCCTAGCGTTTTTTACCTACCGCCAGTCACCTCAATAGCAATGGCCAACATCTGCCCTCATCCATCTCCTTCTGGGGAAGCATATGAAGCAGTCCTCCTTAGGGAAATGAATGGAGAATTATGCCAGCCTTCGTTGGATGACGCCTGCCACCACTGTCACGCCTTAGCCAGCCAAGCGGCAGCTTGAGTCCACGACAGTGCAAGCAGCGCCACCAATTGCCCAGTCGACACCCGCACGGAGGATATAGCTAAGAGGAATTTTGTCGACCAGATAGCGGGATAAAGATTTACACAAATACTTTGTATGACCTGTGGCATCACTTGTGAAAAAAATCTCGAAATCGGACTATAACTTCTCAATGGATATCGAATATGACTCAGTGCCTTAGGGTAATATATCACCGAAAATATCGGCAAAGCTCTCAGATATCTTAATTTAATTCAGAGGGAAACTTTTTCTTCTAATAGTCCTGAGAAACACTTCCAAATATGGTTAAAATCGGGACATAACTTCCCCTAGCTCCCATATACCTATTTATATGCTTTTCAAATATACGATGGCTTAATACTTTATAAATTGGACACATATATTATTTCACATATTAATATCTTAGCCAAATTAAGTGAGCATATATTCTAGGATATAATGTATTTTAGTGGTGGAAATTAGTGAAATCGGTTCAGGAATTAATTCAATACCAATTCCATACCATATATGATGATTTTCGTTATTCTATTGGACATTATGCCGAATATATGGGTCAAATTGTGTGTTATCTTAATAAAATTATATCGATAAATTGCGATAGTATAAAATGTTCGGTTCCACCCAAACGAACGAACGTCCTCTCTGATTATGATAAATTGGCTGGAATACGGAAAATCAAAGGCTTATAGACTGCAAACAATTTTCATTTATTCGAATAGTGACAGTATAACTATTCAAATAACCGCAGTAGAACGACTATTCGAATAGTCGGAACATTGCGACTAACCGAATAGTGCTAACCGGTTAATATTCGTACGAACGGTTACAAACCGGATATTCGAATAATCGGTTTTCAGGTTAATCGAATAATTTTAAGAGTAAGTACATATAGATTGTTTCTGTTATTGCATATTTTCCTTTAAGTGTAAAAAAGAAATCGCTTTCGCATAAAATTGGTGATGAACATAACATACTAGAGTTATGAGGTGTTCTAGAAATCGTTTTTAAAAATTGTTTGACTTATTAAACTCGCTTAATAAAAAGTGTGTAAACTTATTCAATCTTTTTTTATAACTTAAAACGTAAGTATTTAAGCCAATAATTTGGATTACTTCATAAAAATTAAGAATTAAAAGAAGTTTGCATTTCTAAAAAAAATACGTTGACGAACCTTACTCGTTTTGGGATGGCGTAGTATGGAGTGATCAAAATTCAATAATTTTGTTTGGTTTTTTGCGTTTTTTTAGGTAAAAGGATTTTTTTATTGAAACGTATGTAATTAAATATGGTTTTACATTTCATATATTTGCAACTAGTTAAAATGAAAATTATACTAACAAGCGCTTTTAGAAAGCTGTTTAATTAGAACTAACTATTACGTATAATGCTTTGTATTATACTCTCGCAACAAAAGTTGCTAAGAGAGTATTATAGTTTTGTTCTCATAACGGTTGTTTGTAACTCATAAAACTAAACGAGTTATATATGTATATCAAAATGACCAGGGTGACGAGACGAGTCAAAATCCGAATGTCTGTCTGTCCGTCCGTCCGTCTGTGCAAGCTGTAACTTGAGTAAAAATTAAGATATCTTGATGAAACTTGGCACACTTATTTCTTGGCAAAATCGGACCACTGCCACGCCCACAAAATTGCGAAAACCGAAAACACATAAAGTGTCATAACTAAGCCATAAATAAAGTTAAAACAGTAAAATTTGGAATAAAGGATCGCACTAGGAAGGGGCATATTTCGATGTAACTTTTTTGGGAAAGTGAGCGTGGCGGGGCCCAAATCGGTTATTTGTATATATCTCGCAAACCAATAAAGCTATATAAACCACACTTTCTGCGGTCGGTTCTCTTACGTACCCCACCACACACCATGAAATTTGTAGAAATCGGATAATAACCCCCCCCCCACCTCCCATACAAAGGTTAGGTTGAAAATTACTAAAAGTGAGTTTACTCAGTAACAAAAACCCCAGAAACACTAAATTTCACATAAGAAATGGCAGATGGAAGCTGCACTCAGATTCTTTTACAAAATGGAAAATGGGCGTGGCATCGGTCACTTATGGGTCAAAAACCATATCTCGAGAACTACTCGACCGATTTCAATGACTTGGTTTGTAATGGTTTCCTTACATCCCAATGATATGTTGTGAAAATAGGCCAAATCGGTTCACAACCACGCCTACTTCCTATATACCAGAACTTTGAAGACGATCTGAATCGTTTACTTTACAATATATAAAGTAAGCACTAGTGAGGATATCGGTGCAGAACTTTGCACAAATACTATGTTTATAGTGTGGTAGCCCCATTATAAAAATCGCCAAAATCGGACTATAGGTTTTCAAGGCCCCATATATCGAACACGAGGACCTCGATGCTTCTAACTTAATATTAGGGTTTCCAACTTTCAATGGACTTTATACAATATATATGTTGGTCAAATTGTGTATTATATAATATTAATAATGTTTAATAAATAAATTGTATAGTATAAAATGTTCGGTTACACCCGAACTTAGCCCTTCCTTACTTGTTATACTCTCGCAACAAATGTTGCTAAAGAGAGTATTATAGTTTTGTTCACATAACGGTTGTTTGTAACACCCAAAACTAAACGAGTTAGATATAGGGTTATATATACCAAAGTGGTCAGGGTGAAGAGTGGAGTTCAAATCCGAATGTCTGTCTGTCCGTCCGTCCGTCTGTGCAAGCTGTAACTTGAGTAAAAATTAAGATATCTTGATGAAACTTGGCACACTTATTTCTTGGCACCATAGGAAAGTTGCTTTCGAAAATGAGCAAAATCGGACCACTGCCACGCCCACAAAATGGCGAAAACCGAAAACACATAAAGTGCCATAACTAAGCCATAAATAAAGCTATGGAAATGAAATTTGGTACGAAGGATCGCACTATGAAGGGGCATATTTGGATGTAATTTTTTTGTGGAAGTGGGCGTGGCCCCGCCCCCTACTAAGTCTTTTGTACATATCTCGCAAACCAATAGAGCTATATAAACCAAACTTTTTGCAGTCATTTTTTTTAGCCACTTCCTAGTACAGTCCAAAAATGAAAGAAATCGGATCATAACCACGCCCACCTCCCATACCAAAGTTAGTTTGAAAATTACTAAAAGTGGGTTAACTCACTAACGAAAAACGTCAGAAACACTAAATTTCACATAAGGAATGGCAGATGAAAGCTGCACTCAGATTTTTTTACAAAATGGAACCACGCCTACTTCCTATATACCAGAACTTTGAAAACTATCTGAATCGTTTACATTACAATATATAAAGTAAGCACTAGTGAAGATATCGATGCAGAACTTTGCACAAATACTATGTTAATAGTGTGGCAGAACCATTCTAAAAATCGCCGAAATCGGACCATAGGTTTATAAGGCCCCATATATCGAACACGAGGACCTCGGTGCTTCTAACCAAATATTATGGTATCCAACTTTCAATGGACTTTATGCACTATATATGACGAATATGTGGGTCAAATTGTGTATTATATAATATAAATAAAGTTAAATAAATAAATTGCGAGAGTATAAAATGTTCGGTTACACCCGAACTTAGCCCTTCCTTACTTGTTTTAGTATAAGTTCATGAGTTCATAACTTCAATATACGCCTGCTATTTCTAGTATCTCCTAGTCGTCGGACTTCAGCATTTACATACGTGATTCTGCAACCTCGCTGAATGTTTCAACGCTGCTTCGTGAATAAGTTCCTGGACCATTTTTATATGAAGATCACGGTGTAGATCTGAATTACGTATATACCACAGGGTATTTAAAAATTTTCGTAAAACTTTATTTAGAAACCTTTGTACTGCTTGAATGATGTATATCAGTGCAGCGCATCCCATATTTTCCATAATGTACAAGTAGGTTTCAACGTTTGATTGTATACGAGGATTTCGTTTGATATTGTTAACTGCGATTTCTTACCGATTAGCTAGCTGATTTTGTTGTATTTTGTTTTCAAAGTGGTATATAGTTGCCCCTGCTTGATTCCATAGTAGCGGTTGATCAAGTAAGAGGCAAATATATCAGCTAGAAAAGTCTTAGTTTATGAAGTTAACCATTGTGTCACACTCTATCGAATACCTGAGATACGTCTAGAAAAACAGCTGTACAAATTAATTTGTTTTCCATCGCATCTTCTATTATGATTGTTATGTGAAGTGGTGAACACAAAGACGACGACACGACACGACGTAGCGACGGCTGATTACAAATGTCGCTTTAAAGCCAGCGTCTTGAACATTTTGAAGACATATCAAACAGCTATTAATTGTTGCCGTACTAAAATCGTTCACTTCAATAAAATTTACATATTTAGTTTAAAGTGAGATTATTTGTGCAAAATATGCAAAAAGGGTCGCTTTATTTCTTTCAAATAATCTATTATTATAACAAATGATATATCAAAGATATTTTACGCTTCTGCTGGCAAAATAACGTCATACTTGTTATAAATTTGAATAATTTTACATTTCACATATTAGTGGCAGCTCTACCACGGGCATTTTCGTCGGCGAACACTTCAACCCTTTTGTCTCGAAGTCGTGTTATTGTCTAAAAAGCTGTGCCCATAAGAACGCGTATATTTTAATAATTGACAGATGTCTATGTGTTCAGCACTTGATATAGTTTTCTAGCTCGCGTATGCGAATGCGAAAGTGAAAACATGCGCTTAACTGCGTATATTTCGAGCACCTCCATAATTAGGTAGGGCTTTTGAATGTGTTGACAGTTGAGTGTCGATTTACACACGTACAAAATTTTTCTTTATGAATTTTATAACGAACTAAATATAATGGATGACGATTTTGAGTTTTTATTAATGATTATGTGTAGTGTTATTGTGGTGTATATAGAATACATAAAATTAAACAAAAGAAAAAAGTGTGGGCACGTGAGTTGTACCTAGAACGCGAAACAAATGGAAATGACATTAAAAACTGGAGATAAAGAGCAGTTTCGCATGGCGACTCGTATGAGACCAGAAATATTCAACACCCTTTTTAATATGCTGAAAGCACAGTTGGAGAAAAATTCCTGGCGCCCCTCTATACCAGCAGAGTGCAGATTATTCATCACACTAATGTGTTTCATTAACTTTTTATTACTTATTAAGGAAATGCACATAAGCGCTTAATCTTCTTCAGATATTTGGCACATGGTCCTAGTAGGCAATATTTGTCTCTAACATTTAGGATGTCAGTGGAGGTTATAAGAAGAATTGTGGTAGAAACTTGCGAAATAATTTGGAACACTTTAAGTCAGTTTTACTTATCTCTACCAAATGAAGAGGAGTGGAGAAGAATAGCGGAAGACTTCAATAATATTTGGAATTTACATAACTGTATTGGAGCTATAGATGGAAAGCATGTCCCAATAACATGTCCCGCTAAATCCGGTTCTAACTTTTATAATTACAAAGGTATACGACAGAACGATATATATACATTAGTTGCTGCCAATAACTTAATTCTATTTTCCGCAGGAACGTACAGTATTGTATTACTTGGTATTTGTGATGCAAATTATACATTTACTGCCGTGGAAGTCGGTGCATATGGCAGGCAAAGCGACGGAGGTATTTTATTAAATTTCTTGTTTGGGCAGAAATTATTTAACGGCCAGTTAAATCTACCACAAGAAGCAGAGCTCCCAAATTCTGATGTAATGTTTCCACACTATTTTGTGGGTGACGCCGCTTTACCTTTAAAGCCATATATTATGAAACCATATCCGGGTCTTTTGTTGGCTGAAGAAAGGGAATACTTTAACAAGAGATTATCATGAGCACGTCGAACAATTGGAAATGCATTTGGAATTTTAACTGCAAGATGGCGTATCCTACGAGGTACGCTAAACATAGCACCAGAAGCTGTAGTGAAATTAGTAAATGCTACTCTATTAGTAAATGCTTTTATTTAATTCAATCTTATTAAAGTAACAGTATTTTATTTGAAATAACAACCAGATTTTCACTATTAACTACATATAATAAAAAAAATATATATGTATATACATATATACATCACAGCCGTTTTCATAATTTAAAATAATAAGTAAGGAAGGGCTAAGTTCGAGTGTAACCGAACACTCTCGCAATTTATTCATTTAATTGCACTAATTTGACTCACATATTCGTCATGTATACTGTATAAAGTCCATTGAAACCCTAATATTAGGTACTATATGAGGGTTAAAAGAAGACAGACATCCGGATTTCAAATCTACTCATCACCCTGATCACTTTGGTATGTATAACCCTATATCTAAATCGTATAGGTTTAGGTGTTAGAAACAACCGTTATGTGAACAAGACTTTGAGAGTATAAAAACAATATCTTCACTATTAAACTCTTAACAACTTTGTTGCAAGAGTATAAAAATAATTCCTTCACTATTAAACTACATATATACATCACAACTGGCGGCGTCCAACTCTTTCAAACAGATGGTTTAAAATAATTTTTTTTGCCTCATCTGGTTCCTTTTCTGGCAGTTCACTAATTTTTTCTCCTACCATCTGTAGGAAACTATCATGTTTATTTTTCTCCGCGCGTTGTTGTACCATTTCCTTCATGGTATCCATGAAAGTGATTAAACGCTCTCCCACTGCATGATTATCACGTTTTTTACCTCTTGAATACCCACTCGTCGAAAGAAGTTCTGGCGGCATAGAATCATCGAGGATTGTCTCGATCATATCATCAAAGCTCTCGCAGTTTGCTGCACTAGATGGCGACTCAGTGGATGTCTCTGATATGGTTGATGTCACTCTGTAGAAACAAATAAACTTATTACAATAATTCTCATGTGATGAATTATATAATATAAATTACTTCCTCGGCTTCACATTTTCTCTTAGAAAGTCTAGTTGAGAAACCAATGGCCATACCATGGGGCTGTCACACTATAAACATAGTATTTGTGCAAAGTTCTGCACCAATATCTTCACTATTGCTTACTTTATATATTGTAATGTAAACGATTCAGATCGTCTTCAAAGTTCTGGTATATAGGAAGAAGGCGTAGTTGTGAAGCGATTTAGATATGGAGATATGGATTTTGACCCATAAGTGGGCGACGCCACACCCATTTTCCATTTTGTAAAAAAATCTGAGTGCGGCTTCCATCTGCCATTTCTTATGTGAAATTTAGTGTTTCTGACGTTTTTCGTTAGTGAGTTAACGCACTTTCAGTAATTTTCAACCTAACCTTTGTATGGGAGATGGGCGTGGTTATTATCCGATTCCTTTCATTTTTGGACTGTATTAAGAAGTGGCTAAAAAAATTACTGCAGAAAGTTTGGTTTATATAGCTCTATTGGTTTCCGAGATATGTTCAAAAAACATATTTGGGGGCGGGGCCACGCCCACCTCCCCAAAAAAATTACATCCAAATATGCCCCTTCATAGTGCGATCCTTCATACCAATTTTTATTTCCATAGCTTTATTTACGGCTTAGTTATGGCACTTTATGTGTTTTCGGCTTTCGCTATTTTATGGGCGTGGCAGTGGTCCGATTTTGCGCATTTTCGAAATGGTGCCAAGAAATAAGTGTGCCAAGTTTCATCAAGATATCTTAATTTTTACTCTGCTCGCACAGACGGACGGACGGACAGTCAGACATTCGGATTTGAACTCCACTCTTCACCCTGATCACTTTGGTATATATAACTCTATATCTAACTCGTTTAGTTTTGGGTGTTACAAACAACCGTTATGTGAACAAAACTATAATACTCTCTAGCAACTTTGTTGCGAGAGTATAATTATATTTTGATAAATCTAACTCTTACTCACCAGTTGCACCTATTTTGGAGCTAATATCTGCCCAAGAACGCGCTCTTTTTATTTTGTTACGATAGTCTAGCTTAGATTTTGCATATAGATTAGTATGCACTTTGTTTATTAAAATTTCATCATCCATGATCTAAAAGTATTTATTTAAATGTTTGATGTATACAATATATGTATATAATTATATAATTTGAAGAAATGAAAAAAATACCTACATTGCCGCGATGTCTTTTAAAAATTAATTCAAATAAGCAATTGTGATACAATGTACACAAAATAAGTAAACAACTTGATGTTCGCTGCTATTCACAGCAGTGTGAAGTTGTCTCTGCTTACGCCCTCTAGCACATGAAAGTAGAAAATTTTCAACTTCTTTGCGTCTTCGTTTCTGCTTTATGTTCCCAAGTCTTCTGATAATGACAGCTTCGAGTAACTTAGACAAAATAAGCAACAATGAAATTGGACAATATGAAGAGGTTTCATATGAACGTTTTCCAGGATTTTGTACCATAACGTTTTCGGATACCTTTCATGACATTGGGACGTATTTTAACTTTAAGCAAGCATTTATTATCGTTGTAAGCTTTGTTAATGCTCTGCGTGTTAGATTTTTTAGTACATCAGTAGCTATAAAGTCGAAGCCGAGAGCCTTTTTTGGTTTTAATCCAGTTTTCATAATATTTCATTTCTTTATTTGTTATTAGTTGAATTTCGCTTTCATATTGCGATGTTTCCAGCTGCAATGGATGTTTCCAGCTTTTTTTTTGTTTTGTAATTTGTAAGTTTTGATTTGTAATTTCTGTTATTTTGTTAAATTGTTCAGCTCTGTTTTATATTGAGGAAATCGCATAATGTGCCATTGTTTACGAAGTATTCTCTTTTTCTTTATGAGATCCAAGATGTATGCAGGGTATTTAATAGACGAGTTTTTTTGTTTTAAAGCAGGAGTGCTTTTCAAAGCCGATTCTTGAGTAACTTTCGGAAATTCATAGACTTCACCTTCTAAAATATCAGATGTTGCTATATTTTCTTTAAGATCAATAATTTTGTTAAGCACAACTTTAAAATAAATAAATAGAATCATAGATTTAATTAAGTTTCTTCCAAAATACAACATGTACTTAACCCTTTTTGACCACTGTACGTCCGTTAAGCACAACTTTAAAATAAATAAATAGAATCAGAGATTTAATTGAGTTTCTTCCAAAATACAACATGTACTAAACTTTGTTGCCCACTGTACGTCCGTTGAAGGAATCGCAACTACAGTGATCCCCGCTTGAGTGACCATATTTTGCTGCATCGTTGTTTTTACTCTAAATTTACATATAAAATTCCCCGCATATGAGCATCCGCTTAAGTGCCTTTCCCGCTTAAATGCCTGCAATATTAAGCAACAAATAAACAATTGTTTGCAATTTTACTCTTTTAAGTGCCTTTTAATATTTTTTACATTGAATGCAAATGAAAACATACGGAGGTAGTCAAAATTATTTACACATCGGACGTTTTTTTTAAAGTTTCACACAAAAAGCTTTAGCTTTTTCTAAGGGGATAAATTCATAATTTGTTACATTACCATTGGCATCAATACCAGCCTGCTTTATGGTCCGAATTGATTCAACACAATTGTTAACAGTTAATTTAGAACAAATGTCGGTAATTTCGGCTTATCGGTTATTATATCAATTGTCCTCTGATATTTAACGAAAGACCAAACATTTTGACTAAAGTTTTGGTCAGGGCTGTGCGGAGGTCAACTTGATTTGCTTCACTTAAATGAAATGGAGCATTGTCCTATTGTAAAATGTAGTCAATAGTTGGAAAGGCCTACGGACTACTACAATGGTATGGTCATGTGAATTCTGATATATCCGGATGATTTAGGGTCCCTAAATTATTACCAAATCTCCAAAACAGGAAACAGAAGTAAGGAATATTTCCCCAAAAAATCATAATGTCACTCCCGAGTCTATTTAGCGTATAAACCATTGTAGAAACCCACAAATAGATAATCTAAAATACATAGAAAGAAATTGCGATACGAATGCAATAGAATGAAGGAAAACGCAAGACAATTCGCGTGGGCTTAGGTCGATATATACTACTAAATCGACACTTGGCGCGGGTTGTCGTGCAGATTTTGGTACTATGAACAACAACAACTCAAGGCAATGGACACTTCGCGCGGGTTGCATGGTACTAAAAAAGACCCAAAACTACAATGTCGTGTTGCCGTGTTATACTACAATATTTATTACTTTTAGTAAATTGTTAGTAATTTTTTTGTTTGTCGATATTAGTCGGAATTAAATCTGGGTCCGTTTGACTAACTGTCTATATGGGTCGGAATATAATCTGTGTCTGTGGTTTTGTCTTTTTTTTGAATTTTTGTTCATAATTCAATGTAATTTTCATTTGATTTGATATTTTGAAAACACGACTTTTTTTGTTAGAATTAGTTTGTACGCTTATTATTTTTTTTTGTGCTCTTAAACCGTTTCGTGTACCAGGTTTAGAACACTTTTCTCCACCACTATTCTTTTGATATGGTTTTTTAGTTAAGATTTCGCTGTGGGTAACTTTTGTATATATTGTTATTGCATAGTAGATTGTTTGGATAGTTATTTATTGAACTATATATATACTAAAAAAAATTGGTAACACGCCTATATTGCAACCTCAGAGGTGGTGAGGAAGAGCAATACATACGCAATTAATTATTGTTACGAATCAAATTTTTCATTAAAATATTTCCATTTGCAGTACGTTTATTTAAAACTCTGTGTCGAAATACGTAGTAAACCGAAAAGGTGATCTCAGCTGCGAAAAATTTCACGTTATCCAGCTGATTCTTTTGCTACTTGTAGGCATATACAATGGTCTAAACTGCATTATTCTTCTTCTCACGTGGTAAATTTTTTACTAAAGAAGCCCTGGAACTAAAATTCAGCCTTATCTGCCCACGATAGGCTTTAGGATCCATTTTACGGCAAATGAGAGGCATATCGCTTTTTTGGTTTCGGAAATGGTCAACTTTATGCACAACGTAGGTATTTATGTAACTATTTTTAAATGTCCTTAACCGTGTAGCATCTTTGACTGTTCATGCAATATGCTGATTCGATGCTGCTGCAACATTAACAGGATTAATTGTGGGATTTTGTATGACCGTTCCTACTAATCTTCTGCATTCCCTTTGAGTTATCGCAGGTTTCCGCCCAGTTATCTTTACATTTCCCTTAATAATATTTAATATTTCGTGTCCTTTTTAATAACATTATAAACAGTATTCCATCAAATTCTAAAAATTTTAACTAACTGCGAAGCCGAAACACGAGTCTTAAACTTAATAACACTCTCCAATCTAGTTATAATTCATAATTCTTTAGTTTTCGATATTTTATTTACCAATTTATATATTTTAAGGCTGTGTTAGGTTGTTATGAATGCAATAGAATCCAATTAATACTATTGCTCAAACCAAATCCGAGGATAAAGGCTAAAGCTCCCTGAGTAAATACTTTTTACGCAAAAAAAAGGGGTAAATACTTTTGACTACTGCGAGTCTTCAGTTCATTTGCGTATTTCTCCGTCATAGTTCGAGCAATTCTAGCCAAGCTGACTTCATTCGCTCAGGAATAGATCAAGGTTTACAATAACATAGCATTTTGTTACCCTGCGACAACAACAACAAGCGAAAGCTTTTTGTGTGAAACTTGTAAAAAAACGTCCGATGTGTAAATAATTTTGACTACCTCTGTATACATAGTTTTGTAATGTGTTTTTTTTTTCATATTTATTGTTATTAATAAATATTTATGTTATTAATAAGAAATAAATGTGAGTCTCATTCTAAAAGAAAAAAATATTAGATCGAAATATTTGAGAAAAAGCTTAGTGGATTATACAGAACCTTACCTTTGTCGAACTTTGTCCACTTACCACCGTTCTAATAAAGTACACGTGAATTCTTGGATAATTAATGAACTTTAATGTATAAATATGTGTTTACAAATTAATGATATAAGAAAATGAAGTTTTATGCGGTTAAAATTCCACGTGCAAAATGCTGGGTTGCGAACGCGAAGAAAAAGGGAAATTGCAAAAAATGATGATAGCAGTCGATCGACTTCTTAGCGAGTGGGAGTTGGAAAGCTTTCGGCGATTCCTTTTGTTTGATTTGTTATTGAGTGGAAGTAGTGTGATGTCGGTGTGGTTGATGTATGTGTGTTGACGTATGGTGCGCTCGTGAGTGTGGTATGGTGTGGATTGTATGTGGTAAGTGTGTTGAGATGGCCTATCAGTGTTGTGAATCTGGAAATGGTGTGTGTTGGTGTGGTGCCTTAATCCTTTAGTCACTTGGTAAGTACCTCGAGGCACTTAAGCGAGATTCATTTAAGTGCATTTTCCCCTTAAGTGTCTCAAAAGTATTGCATGTTAAGAAGGGCACTTAAGTGTGGATTACTATAAATGCGTAGTTACTGGAGCCAGGATGACATGCATCTGCAGCCGTTATACGCATTCAGTGATCACAAAACTGTACATTAATTGAATTTATAATAACAACGATTTTTTTGAGGTTTTGTAATTTTTACGTGTGTTCCATCTACGCAACCGATTATTTCGGGAATACTGAAATTAATGTAAAAATTTGCCTTAGACTTTCTGCTTTTGCCACTCATTTTGGCTTAATAAATACGCTCATTTTTATTAAATTTGTTTAAACATTTTTTTTATACTCTCGCAACAAAAGTTGCTAAAGAGAGTATTATAGTTTTGTCCACATAACGGTTGTTTGTAAGTCCTAAAACTAAACGAGTTAGATATAGGGGTATATATGCCAAAGTGATCAGGGTGACGAGTAAAGTTCAAATCCGGATGTCTGTCTGTCCGTCCGTCCGTCTGTCCGTCCGTGCAAGCAGTAACTTGAGTAAAAATTGAGATATCTTGATGAAACTTGGAACACGTGTTCCTTGGCACCATAAGAAGGTTAAGGGCGTAATCGGACCACTGCCACGCCCACAAAATGGCGAAAACCAAAAACACTTAAATTATTACCAAACCTCCAAAACAGAAGTAAGGAATATTTCCCAAAAAAATCATATCACTCCCGAGTCTATTTAGCGTCTAAACTGCATTATTCTTCTTTTCACGTGGTAAATGCATAAATTGTTTACCAAAGAAGCCCTGGAACTAAAATTCAGCCTTATCTGCCCACGACAGGCTTTAGGATACATTTTAAGGCAATTGAGAGGCATATCGCTTTTTTGATTTCGGAAGTGGTCAACTTTATGCACAACGTAGGTATTTATGTTACTATTTTTAAATGTCCTTAACCGTGTAGCATCATTGACTGTTCATGCAATATGCTGATTCGATGCTGCTGCAACATTAACAGGATTAATTGTGGGATTTTGTATGACAGTTCCTACTAATCTTCTGCATTCCCTTTGAGTTATCGCAGGTTTCCGCCCAGTTATCTTTAAATTTCCCTTAATAATATTTAATATTTCG
Source organism: Zeugodacus cucurbitae (assembly GCF_028554725.1). Lineage (NCBI taxonomy): Eukaryota > Metazoa > Arthropoda > Insecta > Diptera > Tephritidae > Zeugodacus > Zeugodacus cucurbitae. The sequence goes on from NC_071669.1 coordinate 28,561,070, forward strand.
TGTCCTTTTTAATAACATTATAAACAGTATTCCATCAAATTCTAAAAATTTTAACTAACTGCGAAGCCGAAACCCGAGTCTTAAACTTAATAACACTCTCCAATCTAGTTATAATTCATAATTCCTTAGTTTTCGATATTTTATTCACCAATTTTTATATTTTAAGGCTGTGTTAGGTTGTTATGAATGCAATAGAATCCAATTAATACTATTGCTCAAACCAAATCCGAGGATAAAGGCTAAAGCTCTCTGTGTAAATAGGGGTAAATACTACTGAGAGTCTTCAGTTCATTTGCGTATTTCTCCGCCATAGTTCTAGCAATTCTAGCCAAGCTGACTTCATTCGCTCAGGAATAGATCAAGGTTTACAACAACATAGCATTTTGTTACCCTGCGACAACAACAACAAGCGAAAGCTTTTTGTGTGAAACTTGTAAAAAAACGTCCGATGTGTAAATAATTTTGACTACCTCTGTATACATAGTTTTGTAATGTGTTTTTTTCATATTTATTGTTATTAATAAATATTTATGTTATTAATAAGAAATAAATGTGAGTCTCATTCTAAAAGAAAAAAATATTAGATCGAAATATTTGAGAAAAAGCTTGGTGGATTATACAGAACATTACATTTCATCGGTTCAGGAATTATCTCAGCCCTCATATCTATATATGACGATTTTAATTATTCTATTGAACTTTATTGCCGAATTTATGGGTAAATTTGTGCGTTATCTTAATAAAATTTCTTCAATAAATTGCGAGAGTATAAATTGTTCGGTTACACCCGAACTTAGCCTTTCCTTACTTGTTGTTATTTAATTTTGTTTCTCAATCAAAATTATCGTAGCAGATTGCGAATTTAATGAAATCCAGTCAAATTGCAGAACACTTTTACCAAAATCACGCGATTTCTGGAACATGCCTGATAATATTATTTTTTATACTCTCGCAACAAAGTTGCTACGAGTGCTAAAGTGCCATAACTAAGCTATGGAAATAAAATTTGGTATGAAGGATCGCCCTATGAAGGGGCATATTTGGATGTAATTTTAATAGGTTTTTTGTACATATCTCGCAAACTGCTATAGCTATATCTTGGAAACTTTCTAGAGTCGTTTATTTTAGGTACTACCTTATAAAGTCCAAAAATTGAGAAAATCGGATTGTAACCACGCCCACCTCCCATACAAAGGTTATGTTGAAAACTACTTAAAGTGGGTTAACTCACTAACGAAAAACGCCAGAAACACTAAATTTCACATAAGAAATGGCATATGGAAGCTACACTCAGATTTTTTTACAAAATGGAAAATAGGCGTGGCATCGCCCACTTATGGGTCAAAAACCATATCTAAGGAACTAAGGAATCGTTTACAATATATAAAGTAAGCACTAGTGAAGATATCGATGCAGAACTTTCCACAAATACTACGTTTATAATGTGGCAGCCCCATTCTAAACATCGCCAAAATCGTACCATGGGTTTTTAAGGGCCCATATATCCAACATGAGGACCTCGGTGCTTCTAACCTAATATTATGGTTTCCAACTTTCAATGGACTTTATACAATATATATGACGAATATGTGGGTCAAATTGTGTATTATATAATATTAATAAAGTTAAATAAATAAATTGCGACAGTATAAAATGTTCGGTTACACCCGAACTTAGCCCTTCCTTACTTGTTATTTATTAAATACGTACATTGTAATAAATGTAGATTTGAAGAACAGGACGACAAAACGATTTGATGGTGTTCGAAAAAACAAAAACGGAACAATTTACAGAACATGTCAAAAGATTTGAAAACGGAAAATGTAAAAATATTACCCGAAAATGATTGACAGAACATTCTTGTATATTAAAATAGTTGCAAAGGATCTTCTTTTTCCACGAAATTTCATTAATATAACACACAGTTTTACCCATATTTTCGGCATAAAGTACTTTTTTAAAGAAAAAAACACAGAAAATTCAAAGTTAATGGGGAATTCTTTGGAATTTATTATTTAAAGATTATCTCTATGAGTCTTATGAGTCTAATTTACGATGACTCATTCGAACATTTCGACTGGCGGGATTGTCCGCATAGGCTTTAGACTTTACATATCCCGACAGGAAGAAGTCTAACGGTAATCGACTGGTCTAAAACGTGAAATTACGTGCAGAATCAGCGAATCAGAAACCTCGCTGAATGTTTCAATGTTGCTTCGTGAATAACTTCCTGGACCATTTTTATATGAAGATCACGGTGTAGATCTGAATTACGTATATACCACAGGGTATTTAAAAAAGAACTGTATTTAGAAACCTTTGTACCGCTGGAATATGTATGTATATCAGTGCAGCGCATCCCCAGAGTTGAATTCCATATGTACAAATAGGTTTCACCGTTTGATTGTATACGAAGATTTTGTTTGATATTGTTAACTGCGATTTCTTACCAATTAGCTAGCTGATTTTGTTGTATTTTGTTTTCAAAGTGGTATATAATTGCCCCTGCTTGATTCTATAGTAGCGGTTGCTCAAGTAAGAGGCAAATATATCAGCTAGATAATGTAGTAAGAAAAGTCTTAGTTTATAAAGTAAACCACTGTATCACACTCTATCGAGTGACAGAGATACGTCTAGAAAAACAGCCGTGCAAATTAATTTATTTTCCATCGCATCTTCTATTATGATTGTTATGTGAAGTGCTGAACACAAGGACGACAACACGACACGAAGTAGCGACGGCTGATTACAAATGTCGCTTTGAAGCCTGCGTCTTGAACATTTTGAACACTTATATCATTGTTGCCGTACTAAAATATTTCACTTTAATAAAATCTTCATATTTAGCTTAAAGTGAGATTATTTGTGCAAAAAATGCAAAAAAAAAGGTCGCTTGTCGTTGCCTATGTGTTCAGCACTTGATATACTTTTCTTCAATTATGTTCCCAAGTCTTCTGACAATGACAGCTTCGAGTAGCTTAGACAAAATAAGCAACAATGAGATTGGACAATATGACGAGGTTTCATATGCACGTTTTCCAGGATGTTGTACCATAATGTTTTCGGATACCATTCATGATATTGGGACGTATTTTAACTTTAAGCAAGCATTTATTATCGTTGTAAGCTTTGTTAATGCTCTGCGTGTTAGATTTTTTAGTACATCAGTAGCTATAAAGTCGAAGCCGAGAGCCTTTTTTGGTTTTAATCCAGTTTTCATAATATTTCATTTTTTTATTTGTTGTTAGTTGAATTTCACTTTCATATTGCGATGTTTCCAGCTGCGGTAAGGTACCATGGAATGCGAATGGACTAAACGTTTTAATTAGTTTCTCTGAAAAAACTTCCGTTTCTTCTTCGTCGCTTTTAACCCATGATCCGTTGGGCTTTCTGAGAGGAGTTTTCGACAATATTGGTTTCTGTATTTTTGTTTGGTGTTAATTTCTTAATATAGCTAAAAAAGTTTTGATTTGTAATTTCTGTTATTTTGTTAAATTGTTCAGCTCTGTTTTATATTGAGGAAATCGCATAATGTGCCATTGTTTACGAAGTATTCTCTTTTTCTTTATGAGATCCAAGATGTATGCAGGGTATTTAATATACGAGTTTTTTTGTTTTAAAGCAGGAGTGCTTTTCAAAGCCGATTCTTGAGTAACTTTCGGAAATTCATAGACTTCACCTTCTAAAATATCAGATGTTGCTATATTTTCTTTAAGATCAATAATTTTGTTAAGCACAACTTTAAAATAAATAAATAGAATCATAGATTTAATTAAGTTTCTTCCAAAATACAACATGTACTAAACTAAAGTACTTAAATAGTTTTGTAATGTGTTTTTTCATATTTATTGTTATTAATAAGTATTTATGTTATTAATAAGAAATAAATGTGAGTTTCATTCTAAAATAATTCTGATACATCCGGATGATTTAGGGTCCCTAAATTATTACCAAACCTCCAAAACAGAAGTAAGGAATATTTCCCAAAAAAATCATGTCACTCCCGAGTCTATTTAGCGTCTAAACTGCATTATTCTTCTTTTCACGTGGTAAATGCATAAATTGTTTACTAAAGAAGCCCTGGAACTAAAATTCAGCCTTATCTGCCCACGACAGGCTTTAGGATGCATTTTAAGACAAATGAGAGGCATATTGCTTTTTTGGTTTCGGAAGTGGTCAACTTTATGCACAACGTAGGTATTTATGTTACTATTTTTAAATGTCCTTAACCGTGTAGCATCATTGACTGTTCATGCAATATGCTGATTCGATGCTGCTGCAACATTAACAGGATTAATTGTGGGATTTTGTATGACAGTTCCTACTAATCTTCTGCATTCTCTTTGAGTCATCACAGGTTTCCGCCCAGTTATCTTTAAATTGCCCTAGTAATATTTGGTGTCCTTCTTTTTAATAACATTATAAACAGTATTCCATCAAATTCTAAAAATTTTAACTAAAGCCGAAGCCGAGCCCGAGTCTTAAACTTAATAACAGTCTCCAATCTAGTTATAATTCATAATTCCTTAGTTTTCGATATTTTATTTACCAATTTATATATTTTAAGGCTGTATTAGGTTGTTATGAATGCAATAGAATCCAATTAATACTATTGCTCAAACCAAATCCGAGGATAATGGCTAAAGCTCCCTGTGTAAATACTTTTGACGCAAAAAAAAAGGGGTAAATACTTTTGACTACTGCGAGTCTTCAGTTCATTTGCGTATTTCTCCGCCATAGTTCTAGCAATTCTAGCCAAGCTGACTTCATTCGCTCAGGAATAGATCAAGGTTTACAACAACATAGCATTTTGTTACCCTGCGACAACAACAACAAGCGAAAGCTTTTTGTGTGAAACTTGTAAAAAAACGTCCGATGTGTAAATAATTTTGACTACCTCTGTATACATAGTTTTGTAATGTGTTTTTTTTTTCATATTTATTGTTATTAATAAATATTTATGTTATTAATAAGAAATAAATGTGAGTCTCATTCTAAAAGAAAAAAATATTAGATCGAAATATTTAAGAAAAAGCTTGGTGGATTATACAGAACATTACATTTGTCGAACTTTGTCCACTCAAAGTACGCGTGAATTCTTGGATAATTGATGAACTTTAATGTATAAATATGTGTTTGCAAATTGATGATATAAGAAAATGAAGTTTTATGCAGTTAAAATTCCACGTGGAAAATGCCCAACCCAGCAAAAAAAAGGTGAAGAAAAAGGGAGATTGCAAAAACTGATGATAGCAGTCGAGCAAGTGGGAGTTGAAAAGCCTTCGGCGATTCCTTTTGTTTGATTTGTTATTGAGTGGAAGTGGTGTGATGTCGGTGTGGCGAAATGCGCTCGAACTCTCTTCACCTCCTCTCTGGCCCAAGCCAATCGTTTCTCAACCTCTTCCTTCAGGTTGGTCTTGCCTTCGAGTCGGTTACAAATTCTGACCGCCACCTTGTACCGCGCTTTTTCCTTGAAGCCCTCCTTGCTATGCTTCTTTCGGGGCCATTTCTTGTTGACAGAGTCTTCTTCTTTTTCGGTGTTTATGATCACAGCGCTTTCTTGGTCCGAATTCGGGGGTCTCTACCCCTAGCTTTTTATACCTTCCGCCAGGTACCTCATTGGCAATGGCCGCGCCACCCATTGCCCAGTTGACACCCGCGCAGAGGATATAACCAAGAAAAATCTTTGTCGACCTGATCTATTTTTTTATTTTATCTACTAATAAATTTATGAAAATGAAATGATTATGAAATTTTTAATGAAGTATCCGCACATCTTCTTGTACGTATTCAACTGGATAACTTTGAATAATAATAATTAATTTATTTATTATAAAGTTAATTAATTGTTTATTGTCATTCATTTGCTTTAGATTAAAAGGGTTGAATAGCATTTTTTCAATATTATATTGCTTAATTTTTATGATATAAAATTGCATAGTTGCCAAAAGCAGCACTTAGATGTCATTCTACTAATTTGTGCTAGTTTTCCATTTCTTTACATTAGCTCGCTGTTCTTTTCTTCTTTTCGAATAGAAATCGTATTCGATGTATAAATTTAATTAAATTAATATTTATTTATGGATGGAGGATGGAGTCTTATGTAGAAGTTCACGTAAGTGAGGAAAGTTTCTTACTGTCATTCACTTGGGAGTGGCCAGGAACGATTCTTTTGCATGTGGCTCAAGCAGCTCACGACTTCCGATCTTAGACCAAGTGTCCTCTGGGTAGCCAACAGACATCCATTTGAAGGCGAGCCAAAGTGAGAAGGCGAATCCCACTTATGCGTTTGTGCGTAGGGTTTGGAACCCACCACATAAAAACCAATGAACAGGAAGCAACAGCCTCGTATAAGGTCTACCAAGCGTACTGTATGAAAGACTAAAGCCCACCGTTAACAAACTGATTGGACCTTATCAGTGTGCCTTAGGCCTGGAAAATTTACCCTACAAAATTAAGCTAACGTCAGGATCGGGAAGGACCTCTCCTAGTCGTTCGATACCAAACGAGATTTCAGACAAGGTGACTCACTAACGTGTGACTTCTTTAACCTGATGCTGGAAAAATTATACGAGCTGCAGAGCTAAATATAGAAGGTACAATTTTCTATAAGAGTGTACAGCTGCTGGCGTACGCCGATGATATCGATATCATTGGAAACAACACCGCCGCTGTTAGTTCTGATTTTTCCAGACTAGATAAGGAAGCGAAGCGTATGGGTATAACGAGGACAAGACGTCAAACAAATAGTCAGCGCATACGCGTCTTGGCTCGCAGGTCACTGTGTACAGTCATAACTTTGAAGTTGTAGATAATTTCGTATACCTAGGCACCAGCATTCTTTTACATGTGGCTCAAGCAGCTCACGACTTCCGGTCTTAGACCAAGTATCCTCTGGGTAGCCAAAAGACATCCGTTTGGAGGCGAGCTAAAGTGAGAAGGCGAAACCCGCTTCGCGGTTGTGCGTAGGGTTTGGGACCCACCACATAAAAACGACGAAACATCACCAAACGGTCTGAGGCTGATCGACGTCGCCGGCGCCCGAAATATGGTCATCTGTAGTACTAGATTCCAGCATAAGAAAATCCATCAAGCTACTTGGCTGTCGCCGGATCGAATCACTCGCAACCAGATCGATCATGTTGTAGCAGCTAAAATACGCACCCGCCTCTGGGTAGAAAAGCGCACACGTCAACAAACACAAGGAAGGTTCGACATCGAGAAGCTGCAATCACAACCAACAGCCGAACGATTTTCTACTCGACTTGCACTCCTGCTCTCTGAGAGCACTCATCAGCATCTCGGTATAAGGGAGCTGTGGGACGGCATATCAAACTCCTTACGTACAGCTGCAACCGAAACCATTGGTTATTGGAAAAGCCAAGAAAACAGCTGGTATGATAAGGATTGTCGTCTCGCAGTGGAGAGAAAACAGACTGCCTACCTCGCAATGTGGCGATCGACCGCAACACGAGCGGGATGGGAAATATACCGAGAGCTGAAGAGGGAAGCGAGACGCATTTGCAGACAAAAAAAGAAAGAGGCCGAAATGCGTGAGTATGAAGAACTTGACAAGCTGGCCGACAGGGGTAATGCTCGAAAATTTTACGAAAAGATCCAGCGACTAACTGAAGGTTTCAAGACCGGAGCACACTCCTGTAGGACCCCCAGAGGTGATCTAGTTATTGATGACCAGAGTATACTGAGTTTGTGGAGGGAACACTTCTCCAGCCTGCTGAATGGCAGTGAAAGTACAACAACAGGAGATGGCGAACCCGATTCCCCAATCAACGACGATGGAGCAGATTTTCCATTGCCCGACCGTGAAGAAATTCGAATAGCAATTACCCGCTTGAAGTACAATAAGGCGGCGGGGGCCGATGGATTACTGGCCGAGCTATTCAAATACGGCGGCGAAGAGCTGATAAGGTGCTTGCATCAGCTTCTTTACATAATATGGTCGGAAGAAAGCATGCCTGACGATTGGAATCTCAGTGTACTCTGCCCAATACACAAAAAGGGAGACCCCACAATTTGGGCCAATTACCGTGGGATAAGCCTCCTCAACATCGCGTATAAGGTTGTGTCGAGCGTATTGTGTGAAAGACTAAAGCCCACCGTCAACAAACTGATTGGACCTTATCAGTGTGGCTTTAGACCTGGAAAATCAACAACAGACCAGATATTCACTATGCGCCAAATTTTGGAGAAGACCCGTGAAAATAGGATCGACACACACCATCTCTTTGTCGACTTTAAAGCTGCTTTCGACAGCACGAAAAGGAGTTGCCTTTATGCCGCGATGTCTGAATTTGGTATCCCCGCAAAACTAATACGGCTGTGTAAACTGACGTTGAGCAACACCAAAAGCTCCGTCAAGATCGGGAAGGACCTCTTCGAGCCGTTCGATACCATAAGAGGTTTCAGACAAGGTGACTTACTATCGTGCGACTTCTTTAACTTAATGCTGGAAAAAATTATAAGAGCTGCAGAGCTAAATAGAGAAGGTACAATCTTCTACAAGAGTGTACAGCTACTGGCGTACGCCGATGATATCGATATCATTGGAAACAACACCCGCGCCGTTAGTTCTGTTTTTTCCAGACTGGATAAGGAAGCGAAGCGTATGGGTCTGGTGGTGAACGAGGACAAGACGAAATATCTCCTGTCATCAGACAAACAGTCAGCGCATTCGCGTCTTGGCTCCCACGTCACTGTTGACAGTCATAACTTTGAAGTTGTAGATAATTTCGTCTACCTGGGAACCAGCATTAACAGCAATAACAATGTCAGCCTTGAAATCCAACGCAGAATCACTCTTGCCAACAGGTGCTACTATGGACTAAGTAGGCAATTGAAAAGTAAAGTCCTCTCTCGACGAACAAAAACCAAACTCTACAAGTCCCTCATCATTCGCGTCCTACTTTACGGTGCAGAAGCGTGGACGATGTCAACATCCGATGAGACGGCACTAGGAGTTTTCGAGAGAAAGTTTTTGCGGAAGATTTATGGTCCCTTAAACATTGGCAACGGCGAATACCGCAGACGATGAAACGATGAGCTGTATGTGTTATTCGACGACATAGACATAGTCCAGCGAATAAAAAAAACAGCGGCTACGCTGGCTAGGTCATGTTGTTCAAATGGATGAAAGTGCTCCAGCTCTGAAAGTATTCGATGCAGTACCCGCTGGTGGAAGCCGAGGAAGAGGGAGACCTCCACTCCTATGGAAGGACCAGGTGGAGAGGGACCTGGCTTCGCTTGGTATAACCAATTGGCGCCAAACTGACAGGAAGGAGGGATACGTGGCGCGCTGTTTTGGACTCGGCTATAACCGCGTAAGCAGTGTCTACGCCAGTCAAGAAGAAGAGGCACCAGCATCAACACCGATAATAATTTCAGCATTGCAAACCAACGCAGAAACACTCTTGCCAACAGGTGCTACTATGGACTGAGTAGGCAATTGAAAAGTAAAGTCCTCTCTCGACGATCAAAAATTAACTCTACAAGCCCCTCAACATTCCTGTCCTACTTTATGGTGCAAAAGCGTGAACGATGTCAACATCCGATGAGACGGCACTAGGAGTTTTCAAGAAAAAGGTTTTGCGGAAGATTTATGGTCCGCTGGTGGAAGCCGAGGAAGAGGGAGGCATCCACTCCGATATAAGGACCAGGTGGAGAAAGACCTGTCTTCACTTGGTATAACCATTTGGCGCCAAACTACGAGGACAGATGTGTGGCGCGCTGTTGTGGACTCGGCTATAACCGCGAAAGCGGGGTCTACGCCAGTCAAGAAGAAGAAAGATATTTTGTTTCTAATTCTATCAAAACGGTGATTTCTTATAAGGTGATAGGAAATACATTTCCAGTCTCTTTAAAATTGCCAATAACAAACTTGAGCAATAGATACATTAATACAGAAAAAATAGTAATATACAGAAAAAATAGTAAATGTAATTAATTCACATTTACTAAATATGACGATTTTAAATTTCAATGAACGCAAGTTCCTTTTAGAATTCTTACATAAATTTTTTGCCAAAAATATGTAAACTCAGGTAGGTCATCGTAATATGAAATTTTGTTTCAGTAGTCAGGGCAATAACACAGACCTTAGATAATTAGGGGTTTTTTTATTTCAATTTACGAAAACACGACACCAGTAAGTCAGTGTGCACCCTCTTTGAGTCATTTTATGCACCTATGTACGTCTCAATTTCCTGATCAAGGGTCTAGTGTGGAGGACTACCCAGTATTATACCTTTTCTTGTTTAAATTTCTATTTTTAAATATAAAATAAATACAATTGTTCATAATTAATATTATTTCTTTTTATAACGAAAGCTTAGCGGAAAATATTCTTATGGTATTCTAAATGGCACAACTATGGCTTCTTTGTGATCGATTCGCAAATCTAATAATGCGGCATGACTTTCGCTTAACAAATTTGACATCTGAAAGAGAAAAAAAATACTTAATGAAATATATTTGAAAAATTAATAGAATTATTAAACTGCTTCGACAAAATCAGGATTTTAAATTAACTAAAAATTTATTAATTTACAAGTAAATTTTGAATTGTTATTGTTTAGAACCATGATTCAATTATAAAAGGTTTGGTAAGTAATGACATCTAAGATTTGACACTGCGTTACAAAAGGTTGTATTTGCGAAGGACAGAAAAAAAGGAAAAAAAAATATATTCGCTTTTTTTGTGAACGTAGTAAAATATATATTTTAAGTAGAATAAAATATACTACTATTCTCAATCCAAAATTAATAAATAGCTTGAAAATACATATGTCCGCTTTTCTTCTAATAATGGTTTGCATTTCTATTTTTTGAATAGGTAAGTCACGTCCAGTGCAGAGAGTTAATATCTATTTAATATTAAGTCATAGAGAGTAGAATATTTAAAATTGTTCTCCATGAAACAAAAAAAAAAAAAAAAATTCTAACAATGGATAAATAACGTTGATTGATTACATAATCTTTCATTGAGAGTGAGTTAAAAAAGAGCCAGAGTCCCAATTTCCAAATTCCATTGATCTTTGTCGCAGTCAATCCTGGACAATCGACTGGAATTTCTTTGGTCTATATTCTATAGATTAGTTTTTCTGCAATCGTAATACTTTAAATTCATTAAGTCAAATAAATAGATGAGCATCTCGATATACATATGCAATTGAATAAGAATAATACCGAAACGGTTACACGATTTTTTACTAAAACATTTCATTTTGCCACCCCTTGTTTTAGTAAAATTTGCTACTATATACAACTTTTTGAAGATATTTTGAAAAAAACATTAAAGTAACACAGAAGGGTTGTCAAAAAAGACAGAGAAAGCTGTTTACTTACCAAACCTTTTACAATTGAATCATGGTTTAGAACCACAATCTTTCCTTAAGTTGCACAAAAATCAAAATTTAAATTAAAAAAAAATCAAAGACATCAGGGGTAAAATGAGTCATTATACTCTAAGTGTATTCAACAAAGTGAACTAAGTATTTGACATACCCGTTTTTGACAACGAAATAGTAAACAATTCATGTATTTGCTTACATTTACCCGTAATTTTTATCTTGAACAATATAATATATATTGATAAAATTGTTTCAAATTTGTCAGTTGGAGCACAAAATATTATTAAATTGCTTCCATGATTTGTTTTGCATAAACAGAAAGTATTCGGCATTTTTTTATTCATTTAAAATTTTTTTTTTGGTTTGAAATTTGTTTACTTTTGAATTTAAAAATTTGAATTTTTGAATAAATGTAAGGCTTAAATCAATGGCAACAAACATGTCAAACTCGGGTAAAAAAATTAAATGTCATATACATAGTACACCTTGTTGAATACACTTTGGTTATACTGAGCTCATCGTTTTCGCCTTATTCAATCAATTTATTTACTTTTGTAATTACTTATTAAGCATTTTTATAAACTTAATAATAGTAGACACTTACCTGCAACAAATCATCTGGTGAATTCATTATACACAATTGATCGTTAGCATTTGGTATATCTTTTAGGAATCCTACAAAAAATAAATAAACACTTGCACATTAAAACGACGAACTGATATCTTGTGAATAAAAGTAATTACCAACAAGTAAGGAAGGGCTAAGTTCGGGTGTAACCGAACATTTTATACTCTCGCAATTTATTTATTTAACTTCGTCATATATATTGTATAAAGTCCATTGAAAGTTGGAAACCATAATATTAGGTTAGAAGCACCGAGGTCCTCGTGTTCGATATATGGGGCCTTGAAAACCTATAGACCGCTTTCGGCGATTTTTAGAATGGGTCTGCCACACAATAAACATACTCCTAGTATTTGTGCAAAGTTCTGCACCGATATCTTCACTAGTGCTTACTATACATATTGTAAAGTAAACGATTCAGATCATCTTCAAAGTTCTGGTATATAGGAAGTAGGCATTGGGATGTAAGGAAACTATTATAAACCAAGTTTCATTGAAATCGGTCGAGCAGTTCCTGAGATATGGTTTTTGACCCATAATTGGGCGACGCCACGCCCATTTTCCATTTTCTAAAAAAATTTGAGTGTAGCTTCCATCTGCCATTTCTTATGTGAAATTTAGTGTTTCTGACGTTTTTCGTTAGTGAGTTAACCCACTTTTAGTAATTTTCAACCTAACCCTTGTATGGGAGGCGGGCGTGATTATTATCCGATTTCATTAATTTTTGGACTGTATTAGGAAGTGGCTAGAAGTGGTAGAACGACTGCAGAAAGTTTGGTTTATATAGCTCTATTGGTTTGCGAGATATGTACAAAAAACCTATTTGGGGGCGGGGTCACGCCCACTTAAAAAAAAATTACATCCAAATGTGCCCCTCCCTAATGCGATCCTATGTTCCAAATTTTACTTTCATAATTTTTTTTATGGCTTAGTTATGACACTGTATAGGTTTTCGGTTTCCGCCATTTATGTGGGCGTGGCAGTGGACCGATTTTGCCTATTTTCGAAAGTAACCTCCTCAGGGTGCCAAAGGAATATGTGTTCCAAGTTTCATTAAGATATCTTAATTTTTACTCAAGTTATCGCTTGCACGGACCGACATCCGGATTTCAACTCCACTCGTCATCCTGATCATTTATATATATATAACCCCATATCTAACTCTTTTATTTCTTGGTGACACAAACAACCGTTATGTGAACAAAACTATAATACTCTGTGCAACAGGTTGCGAGAGTATAAAAAAACTGTCAAAAGCTTTAATTACCCTAAAATATATTTTAAGCTAAAAGATTTTAAACTTGGTCCTAAATATGAATAATGAAGTATTCAATATACTGACGCTCAAAGTTGATTTTTGTAATTCATTACCACTTTATAAGTACAGTTATTTTGCTTCATCTTTTTCCCAAAATTCAAAGCAATTTTTTGGTTCAACTGAATAGGTTCAGGCGAATTATTTTTAGTTTGTGAAGTAAGTCGTCTATAAACCGACCAAATTTGTTTGTAAATTTAAAATTTAAAATATTTCCATTACATTAAGTGAAAAATGAGCCGCAGTGGGTTATACGACTTTTAAATTATTTAGATATTTCTCAAGAATGCAGTATGTACCTGAGACTCCTTTTCCAGGGTGTTGAATATTGTTCCATTGTTGCTGAAGACGTTGGGAATATAGTTTTATACGATCATTGTACTCTTCATTCTCAAGGTTGTGTAAATCCATAGCTCCTACATCAATCATATTCCTAAAAATTAAGAACATTTGTGTATATTATTTATTAACAAACATATTTTGAATACGAACTGAATTCAAACCCTAAAAATAAATAATTATAATAAATAAGTTCGGGTGAACATTATAAACTTTCACAATTTGTTTATTTAATTTTATTTAGAGAACACACAATTTGACCCATATATCCGGAATAAAATCCACTAGAATAACGAAATCATTATATGTGGTATATAGGGCTGGGGTACTTCATGGACCGATTTCGAATATTTTTGCCACCAAACTACATTATATCCCAGTTTTTACGTCCACTTAAAAACTTCACTTATTTTTGCTAAGATATCTCATATACTATTCGATATATACATTATAAAGTCCACCAGAAGTTTGAAAATCCGAATATGAGGTATATGAGGGCTACAGGAAGTATTGACCCGATTTTGCCCAATTTTTTCCCAGACGCACTTTTGTTAAAATATCTGAGGCATTTACCGATATTTTCAATAAACAATTAGCCGCAAGCTTCGAGGTCCTCATGTTCGATATCTGGTGCCATGAAAATTTATAGTCTGATTTCAGTGATTTGTATATATAATACTGTACTTATGCACAGTGGGAAGTAGACGAGGTTGTCAATCGATTTTCAAAGTATAGAATTAGGAAGCCAAGGAAACTGGTGGAGTAGTTTCTGAGATATGGTTTTTGACTCATTATAAGTGGACGGACACACGCCATATCAAATTTTGTATACACATTTATATGAGCAATCTTTACAATGAAATTTAAGGTTTCAGGTGTTTTCCTTAACCTAGGTAGGAATACTTTTAATCCGATTTCCTCTATTTTTAGACTGTATAAAGAAGTTTCTAAAGGAAATGATCCTAGAGAGCAAATCAATCAAACTAAAATTTGGTAATACGAATTTCAACTAAATGTAAATTTACTAACTTAAAATTGTGAAGATTTGACAGATAATTAACCAGCCGATAAATTTTAAACGGAAATTTGAAACAATACTTTAACACTAAACATACCGATCTATTTTATATACATACCTATTTCTAAAGCTGGTGATGAAATGACCGCTTTTGAAATAAAAATTGTACTATTTTCCAGTTGATTTTAATTAATACAGAATTTAGCATAAAAAATAAACGCAAAATAATTATCATATAATAATTAATAATTATTTTTCAAAGTCTCAAAAGCTGTCATTTGACCGCTCTGGTAGGTTTCGTGTTAAAGCTGTTTTTAATAAAAGAGTAAATAAATATTAACATGGAGATAAGGCTTGAAAAATATGCAAACGACGAAGACGTTATGGCAAAAACTGATGTCTTGCAAAATACAAAAAGTTGTCGCGAAGATTCGATTCAATATATTGTGTATTTTTTACAATATTTTATTTATGGGTATTATGCCTTTTAAATAATATTTATTGCAGTTTCATAAGTTATTTACGTTGATATAAGAAAGCATTTTGTTTTTCTGCTAAATTAGATGAAGGAACATTTCAACAATCGTGTGGGAACAATGGCAGTATTTCACGCAAATAGCACAAAGAATGCGACTACCGAAAAAAATATTTTTTTGCGAAAACTTGAACTTTTCTTTAACTATTTTTGTTTATTGTTTTACTCAATCTATCCAGTTATAATAACCATTCAATAAATTCTGTTATCTTTCAGCATATATTTATACACTCGCAACAAAAGTTGCTAAGAGAGTATTACAGTTTTGTTCACATAACGGTTGTTTGTAAGTCATAAAACTAAACGAGTTAGATATAGGGTTATATATATTAAAATGATCAGGATGACGAGTTGAAATCCAGATGTCTGTCCGTCCATGCTTCCGTCTGTCCGTGCAACGGATAACTTGAGTAAAAATTGAGATATCTTAACGAAACATGGAACACTATTCCCTGGCACCCTGAGGAGGTTGCTTTCGAAAATGGGCAAAATCGGACCATTGCCACGCCCACAAAATGGCGAAAACCAAAAACCTATAAAGTGTCATAACTAAGCCATAAATAAAGTTATAAAAGTAAAATTTGGAATGAAGGATCGCACTAGGAAGGGGCATATTTGGATGTAATTTTTTTGGGGAAGTGGGCGTGGCCCCGTCCCCAAATCGGTTATTTGTATATTTCTCGCAAACCAATAAAGTTATATAAACAAACCTTTCTGCAGTCGGTTCTCCTACGTACCCCACCACACACCATGAAAATAGTTGAAGTTGGATAATAACCGCGCCCAACTCCCATAGAAAGGTTAGGTTGAAAATTACTAAAAGTGGGTTAACTCACTAACGAAAAACGTCAGAAACTGGAAAATGGGCGTCACATCATCCACTTATGGGTCAAAAACCATATCTCAGGAAGTATTCGACAGATTTCAATGAAATTCGGTATATAATATTTTCTTGACACCCTGATGACAATGGAAAATGGACGAAATCGGTTCACAACCAGGACAACTTCCCATATAACTCATTTTTGAACTCCATCTTATCCCTTCACTTTATAATATATACATAAGGAACCAATGAAGATAGCAAAATAAAACTTTACACAAATACTGTATATGATCTGTGGCATCACTTTTGAAAAATTTGTTCGAAATCGGACTATAACTTTTCAATGCCCCGGATATCGCATATGAAGAACTCAGTGCCCCATGGTGCTTGGTTTTGAGGTGGTCACCCAAATATCACATTTTTAGAAAGTGAGGATTTTTTTAATCCAATACTCATCAATTTGTTTTTTTGTTTTACTAACTAAGGCAGTTTATTTAAATTTTATTCAATTCGAGTTAATAAGGGCCATTAAAAGCATTGTAGTCTTTAAAAAAATACTCATAATACAAAATATGGAAGAATCTGGAGAAGCTGTTTCATAAATTGTTTCTTTATTGAATTGTTCTCGGAAAATGGTTTATAATCCCTTTAAAATGATAAACACCGACGAGATCTATTTGAATAAAAACATAAAATAGCACAATAACCACAAAAAAAAAAAATTCTGAAAATAGAGAAATTTCTGATGAGGTGAAGTCGATCCTTTTAAGTCTGGAGAAACAAAATTCAGGAAATTAATTAATAATTTGGGCTAAATATATCAGGGGAGAATGTTCTTTTTGGAAGCCTGAGTAGAAAAAAGCCACGCCTGTCAAAAAGGCTAACCCAAGATCGTCTACACTTCGCGAGGGGACATAAGGATCAGGACCTAATTTTTTGGAAGAATGCGCTGTGAATTGATTAATTACAAATTAATAGAATGAGTTCTGATAGAAAATGTACACAAAAACGACAGTAAAATATACATACGGAAATTTTATGAAATGGGGTGCTCTTGCTTGGCACGGAGTCGAATAAATGAGAGAATCGTTTGGTTTTAATATTTAGACATATTAAAAAACGAAACGAAATCATTTTTTTTTTTATTTGATTGCCACTCCCCTGCACTTTTATGCAGGATAACGAACTTAAGCATACACTCAAGGACACAAAGTATTGGCTTATGACAAAATAAATAATGGTTTTGGATTGATCAGAGCATAGTTCTGACCATAATCCAATAGAAAACTTATGAAGCTATGGAAAACTTAAATTTTTTGCTGGAATTACAAGAATTTTAAGAATTTATAAGGAAGTGTTAAGGAAACTTTGATATCCATTCCATTGGAGAGATAACCGAAAACACATAAGGAGCTATAACTAAGCCATAAATTAAGCTATGAAAGTAAAATTTGGTACAAACGATTGTGCTAGGAAGGGACATATTTGGATGTATTTTTTTGGGAAAGTGGGCGTGGCCCCGCTCCCTACTAAGATTTTTGTACATGTCTCGTAAACTACTAAAGCTATATCAACGAAACTTTCAGGAGTCGTTTTTTCAGGCAAAAATAGAAATCGAATTATAACCACGCCCACCTTCCATACGAAGGTTACGTTGAAAACTACTAAAAATGCTTTAATTCAGTAAGGAAAACCAAAAGAAACCTTTAATTTCATTATAAAGAAGATACAGAAGAGCTGCACTCAAAATTTTAAATGGCCGCCCACTTATGGGTCAAAAACCATATATCCGAGACTACTCGACCAATTTCAACGAAATTCGGTTTGTAATATTTCCCTTGCATCCCAATGATATGTTATGAAAATTGGCCAAATCGGTTCACAACCACGCCTACTTCCTATATACCAGAACTTTGAAGACGATCTGAACCGTTTACTTTACAAATTATAAAAAAGCACTAGTGAACATAATATGTCTCCGTGCCAAAAATTAGTGCAATCGGGTCATGACTTCCCCTATTTTCCATATAAATAATATCAGGGTTTTCAAACTTTCAAGGACTTTATACCATATATATGACGAATATGTGTGTTATATTAATAAAATTAAATTAATAAATGGCGAGTATAGAATGTTCGTTTACACCCGAACTTAGCCCATCCTTACTTGATTACTATACTGATTTGCCAACACCTGAAAATATTACTTTAGCTTGAGAAATGTAAATTGCGGTAGTATAAAATATTCGGCTTCCTTATGTGTTCAAAATAAATTTTACTATCCCCTCCAAATACTTTTGATGAATACACAGCACTCGCATCTGAATCATTTTATCTCAAATATGCGCACCATAAGGTGGTATTTTAACAGAAGGATTATTTGTAATATCTTAATTACTCTATAACACCTATTCAAGGAACCGATAATATAAGGTCTATTGGACTTACATGGCCGTACTTTGAACCAAGCGACATAATGCATTCTCGTCTTTTTTCGGTAATGATTGCGCTAAATCGTTGCTAAGATTTTCTGAATTAGTTTGCCTTAAGGCAGGACTATTATGTATTGCAGGATCAGTCAACAGATATGTCCGCTCACTTGGCTCATAGTTATACTGCAATAATGATTGACTAATATAAAACAATCTATTTCAATTCAGAAACTAACCTGATTCCCAATATCTTCTGTGCAGTGGATACATCCACAGAATGAACTTAAGCAATTCCATACTGGGCGCAAATACTCCATTTCATCAGTTTCAAGGAATTAAAGACAATCACAATAGAAAAAACAATTCCAATTACGCTTTTATTCATACATCGAGATAACACTTCAACAACATTTCGAGCAAACCTTATGTTTGTTCATATTTAAAAATAAAATACTTAATTGGTCATATGTGTTCGTACGTACAATTTAAAATATCTAAGTGTGATTTCACACGGGTCAACTTCTGTTGCGAATTCTCCAGCGATTCTCTTTTGCTCTCGCCCATTGCGTTCACACGTTCAATTTGGGTTCGACAACTCTGTCTCTATTTCATATTGTAACGAAATTGGAACCAGAACAAACTAGAATTGACAATCAAAATCGATAACTTCGATCGATGTATCTAGACATCGATATTCGTAGTTGCCGGAATGTTCGAGTCGCGACAATCGACTATATAAGGGCTGTCGGTCTGGCAGCAAGACACAGTTCTGAGAGTTGTCGAGTGAGGAATATTCTAACCAGAGAGTTGTCGAGTAAATATGTATATTACGAATATTGTAAGCAAGTTATAAGTTAGAGTTGTAAAGTAGAGTATTGAGTAATAAAGTGTTAAGTTATAAGGATTTAGAAATAAAGATATAAGCATAAACTACATAGCTCGCGAATGCGATTGCGAACGTTTGACAGTTGAATTGAATACACATGTTCTTATGAGATGAGCTACATAGCTTTCGCATGTTTTCGCAACCAACGCTCCGAATTTCGAACTCGGATTCACACAGAAGTTGAAAATTTTCAACTTTCATGCACTAACACAGTAACCTTCACATTCTTAAGAATAGCAACCAACATCATGTTACTTACAATCTTGTATGTTTTAATTGTTTAAGCTCGTTTTCTTCGATACAATATAAGTATTTTGTGAAATATAATATTTATTAATTTATTAATAATATATTTATCAAATATTTAAAGTAATTTTTAAAAATTAGGGGGTAATGAAGTTTTAATCAACAAGGCAGGCAGTTTAAATTTTCCTACCTTTGCTTAATTCGAGGTTTTTTGTATACACTGCATATAAAAATCAATAAGAATTTAAAATCGCCGTCCATATTATTTAGGTCGTTTTCAAACTCGCAAAGCAAAGGTGTGTATGTGTATCACCTTGTACACAGCTTCCAACGCATTCAAAAGCGCATTTATGGAGTTGCTCGATATGTACGCAGTCAAGCGCATATTTTCGCATTCGCATTCGCATACGCGAGCTATGTGGTTTCAGCTTAAAGTATAGCCATTAAGGTGAGGTTTTTATTTGACAATCCAGTAATCGAACTAAGGGTAGAGTTTTATTATGGAAATCAGTTACAATTGGTGTCAGAAGTGGGATTGCCAAATAAAATTCCATCGGAGATAATGGCTAAATTCATTGAGTTAAAGATACCACAACTTAAAAAGGAGTTGGAACAACGAGGCTTTGCAACAAATGGGTTGAAAACTGAATTACACGCCCGGTTGCGAGATGCGATGGAGGAAGAAAAAATCAACGTTGACGAATAAGTCTTCGTATCGATATCGGAGGAATTAACAACTAAGATAGAAGAAAAGGAAGAGACTCCATGTTCCTCGGAAATACTGGACATTAACATGATTTTGTCTGCAATGTACCCGATGTCGTCGCAGATGGCGTCACAGTTCCATGCGCAGTCATTACAAATGAATGAGATGACATCCCAGCAGCAATCACAGTTTGAAGCGCAGGATGCGCGTTGGACAACACGAATGGAGGAACTGGGCAAACGCTTAACAACAAAGTTGTCCCAACAAATAAAGGACGAAATGAAAGAGCAAATAAAAGAACTGTCAACGCAAATATCAGCTCAATTTTTTTCACAGTTAAAAGAGCTCATATATAGCGGATGTGATAAAAAAGTCGGAAGTGGGTAGTGGGTAGTGGGGGTCTTCACAGTTGGAAAAGCAGCAGGAGGAGGCATTGGATGTGACCTCAAATAGAGCAGACATGTGAAATCAGCTGGAAGAGCATGGGGAGATTACGTCCACATATGTGGCAGCGAATGAGACGTGTATATCAAGACCTTTGGAAGCGCATGGAGAGATTTTGTTAAAACAATTGTAAGCGAATGGGGTGTCCTCAAAGTTGAAAGAGGAGGAGTCGATGGAGATGATATTTGGAAGCGAATGAGACGTGTATGTCAAGACCTTTGGATGCGCATGAAGAGATTTTGTTAAAACAATTGGAAGCAAATGGGGTGTCCTCAAAGTTGAAAGAGGGGGAGTCGATGGAGGTGACCTTAAAAAGAGAAGAGTTGTTAACACAGCTGGAAGTGCATGGAGAGTGTATACCATCGCAGGTTTCAGTAAAGGTGTCAACACAATTGATGGAGCAGGATGCACACATATTGACGCAGGTGACCCCAGAGAAGACAGATGTGTCATGGACAAAAAATTGTGATATGAAGGTACAACAATCTCAAGATGAAGCTCCAGTTGTGAAACGTCCAAAGAAAGGAGAAATATCTGCAGAACCTCTAGTCGCGAAGGCACAGTGGAACAGTTTTAAGTTGGTAGCTGGTTGCTTATATCGAGTTTGGAAAGGCAAAGGAGGATACTGCTCCCGATCTCTCATGGTTGTTCGTAACGAAAGATCACCTAAAGTTCGCTACGAGATGCACAAAGGTCCAAGTGAAGTACACATAAGAATCACGGAAACCTAGGGAAGGTTGAGGAATCAGTTTTGTTGGGTTAGTTGTCGTAAATCAATGGGAAATTGCATTGCAAATGAGGTGTCGAGTTCCAAGAGACATGGTCAGGTGAAGCAGTACAGTTCGGGAACGCCATCTGAGCAATTTGCCATGGTTGTAGCTTGTCCATTACCTACCAGCAGATCGGGAAACAGGAGTGGATTGATGGCTACGATGAAGAAATACCCTATTTTAAGCCCAGAGACCGTGCCCGGAAAATATTTGAATCTGCATCACATCCACGATGCGATATCATGGTGGAAAGTACAGAGGATGTCCATATATCCATGTTCCTGGCTTATCGGCCTGCTGTGCAGGAAACAACGGCGTAGACGACTGCGAGGTAATTTTTGGTTACTGATTGATTTAAAGTTTAGGATTAATGCCAATGGAGAAAGAAACGCTAAGGAGGACAACAGTGTCCTAGAAGACGAGATGAAAGAAAGAAATGCTAAGCGTTTGGTTCTGGAAGTATGTCTAATCGGGACGATGAGACTTAAGTGGAGGGCAGTGTAACGAAAATGGCACCAGAACAAACTAGAAATGACAATCGAAAACGATAACTTGCCAGATCTATCTAGACATCGATATTCGTAGTTGACAGAATGTTCGAGTGACAATAACATGCTAGCTATCGACTATATAAGGGCTGCCGGGCTGGCAGCAACACACAGTTCTAATAAGAGAGTTGTCGAGTAAAGTGTAAACAAGCTATGTATAAGTTAGAGTTGTAAAGCAAGTAATAAGTAATAAAGTGTTACGTTATAAGGAATTAGAAATAAAGTTTAGTGTATAGCCATTAAAGTGCGACTTTTATTTGACAATCCAGTGATCGTACTCAGGATAGAGTTTTAGAGTAAACGACAGATTTTGGAAATCCGTTACAATAACAAAAATGCTGCATTTATTTAAATGTCTTTTGGTAGCAAGCAAATGATAACAGCTACAAGAAGCTGGATTTTCAAACTTATGCATACGCGGACGCAAGTTATGTAGCTTCAGCTTTAGACTGTATAATTAGTGTCTTGATTTTATATGACAAAATCTCTCCATGGAGAAAATTGCCTATGATAAAATTATCGATATTGTGTCTAATTCAGATGGGGAAAAAGTTAAATATTTGTGTATTATATGTTTCCTAAACCGTATTGGTATGCCTTTTCTTGATAAGTGACGTGGTTTTTAATAAAAAACTGTTTGGTGGAACCAAAATAATGATTTCAATAATGTAGGTATGTGAATAAGGTACAATCATTCAATATGCATTGAAGTTATAATATTTTTGTAGATTTGGAATACTATTGTCGACTTCGGCATTATTTGCCATATCTTTATTTACTCTCCGCAATTGGGTGCATAGCTGCAAGAGAAAACTTAAAGGATCTTTTGAAGGTACTGTGAACATAGGAATTTTTCATCCATACTGCAATGCTGGAGGAGGTGGAGAGAGAGTCCTATGGTGTGCAGTGCGAGCTTTGCAGGTAACAACGCTGAGTTATCTGACTAATTGTTTTTTAGGTTGAAAACCTACAATATAGGCAATGATAATTATTATGAGAAAAACAAAAAATAATAAGTGGTAAACTTTCGCTGCGGACAACTTTATATCATATACATATACTATTACTGATTGGAAGTTAAATCTTACATCTATATATATGCTTATGCATTAAAAATTTATGTTTTATAACCCAGTTTGGTAAAGTTTACTTAATTTTTTTTTTAATTCTAATCTAATGTAATGCCCAATATATGTATTTCTTTTTTGTGTTTATTATTTTAGGCCAAATATGACAATATAAAAATTGTGATATACACAGGAGATATCGACAGTTCACCAAACAGCATTTTAGAAAAGGTTCAAGGAACTTTCAACATCAACGTCGACAAACAAAATACAAGTTTTGTGTACTTAAAACGTCGAATGTTAGTCGAAGCGAAGTATTATCCGTATTTTACGTTATTGGGCCAAAGTCTGGGATCAATTATTTTGGGATTAGAAGCACTTTGCAAATTTCCCCCAGATATTTATATAGACACAACAGGATATGCTTTTACTTTACCATTATTTCGTTATATTGGAAGTTGTAAAGTGGGCTGTTATGTGCACTACCCTACAATAAGCATTGATATGCTGCGGCGTGTTCAGCAACGAGAGTATTGCCACAATAATCAAGCTTATGTTGTTCGAAATCCATTTATAACATGGCTGAAGGTTATTTACTATCGGGTGTTTGCTAAGGTTTGTATGATAAATTTTTATATATGAACATATATCAAAACAATATTTCTTTATTTCTAATCTTTTTTTGGTTTCTTATAAGTTACACAAACAAAAACTATCCTTGTTTCCTCATTTAAATAAAAAATATTTTATAAATATATAACAAACATTCCAAGAAACCTTTATCGTAAGACAATCCAGTTTTGGTCGATTTTAATATTTATTTACCTATTCACAAACAACATCTAAATTGTTCTATTTCTGTCAAATATTGACAAATATATTATTCTTTGGATACGCAACTTCAATGAAACTTCAACTAAAATTAGTTAATGTTCTAAATACTAAATAAGAGTTTGGATGTTCTGTAGATGAATTAGCTTTATTTCTATTCAATCGGGACGAGCTGTTAACCGTGATTGGGGCATAAGTTTTATCGATAAAAGCCAAATCTTATTTTAACAAAAAATTAGCAAGAAATATTTTTTTTTTAATAATCATTTTAGCAATATATTTACGACTCTTTTTCTTTGTTATTTTCACAAAAATTAACTTCAAAGATTTACTATTTTTCAAACCTTTTCTTTTATTTATTTTTTCTTACTTATAATCCAATTAGGGTTCACAATTAGACTCAGTTTAAGCTCAGTTGTAACTTACGAATAACAATTTAAGTTGAATTTTCATTCAAAATGAAGAGTTGTTAAATCGATTACTTTGACGGTCAGGGTTTGACAACGGATTCAAGTATAAATGGGGTATCGGGTGAAAGATGAGCCTCTCCAGAGAAGGAATATATCGCTCATTTACTTGAATAGTGTCACAACTCAAAAAACACGATTTTTGAGTTGAGTATGCAGAAATGTGCGCAATTTCAGAGTCCATATTGTATAAAAATTTCATGCCGATGCGTAGAAAAATAAACCGTGAAATAAGAATGTGACGTTATTAAACTTGTTATGTTACATTATTTTTTAACCACAATAACGACACATCTCAGTTTAACCCTGGTCGAGCCAATTCCAGAGGTGTTCGTAGTTTTTCGCGTAGAACTCCTTTCTGCAGTGTTGGCCTTCGGTCGAGCTTTAAAAAAATAATTCTGGTCGAGTCAACCTTGTTTATCCTTGATATGATTTTTAAAAATTATTTTGTGGAATAAAAGTAGAAGAATTTTGGAAAAAAAAGGAAATTTTTGCGAAATGGCAGCGCTGGTTTTTCGCATAATTGTAAACTTAACATTGACGTGAAAAAAGTAAAATGTGTTAAAGTGTGTGAAATTGCTAGTTGAGGTTTTTGATTTTTTGATCTTTAAAGCCGAATATTTCGAAAACTAGGCGTCTGCGATACCTATAACCCTGTATACTTTTAATCAGGAGGACTTCCTTTTTTCAACGGGAACTTCAGATCGCGGCGCCAAAGAAATCGTAATTGTGTCTTGGAAAGTTTAATAATGGACATTAATTTCGATTTATATAACAATTACGAAAATGTTGTGTGCTGCGCAATCTGGCGAATCCATTGCTATAAGTAAGGAGAGTTTTACAGTTGAATCATGTTTGTTATATATTCATACATTATTTCCGTTTAAATATTGAAGATCCTTCTTTTTAGCTAAATACAATGAAGCACATCGTAAACTTCAATAGCGGCATTATCGTATTCATACGTTAACATTGTTATCGTTGCATATAAAATGCAAAAACAAAATAGTATCCACAATAAAAATCAATCAGAAGTTTTACAATTTCTTCAGAATTATTTCAGTACTACTTTTGATGACCTGAACGGTTGTTGCCGAATCGGGCTATGTGGTGTCTCTAAGAATCCGTTTTAAAAATTCCATGAGAATTAGCACTGCTAAATCTAGACTTGAATTGAAACGAATAAAAATTTATATGTATGGTTGATACTATGTATAGTGATTTGTTATAAATATTACATTAGATCATTATCTTTGTTTGTAATTCATAGTTTCACCTAACCAACCCAAAATAATGATTTCCATAGCCCCTTCTTTTCCGAAGAAAAACTCGAAATTTTACTTGGCACTCATTTTTTGTTTAGCTTTACAGCTGGGTTGGTCAATGCTCTGACACTATTATGGTTAATTCCACATGGACTGAAAATCATATTCGCGATTTATGGGGAGTACCATTTAAAACTCATCGCGTGTATCCACCATGTGAAGTGAAAAATATTAAAAAGCTGAAACGCAATGAAAATACAGATAAGATTTTAATTTTATCTATTGGTCAATTCCGACCGGAAAAAGATCATCCATTACAATTGCAAGCAATGTATGAACTACGAACACTTTTATCAAGAAATGAAGAACTATGGAATAAGGTACATCTTATCATTGTCGGCTCTTGCCGAAATGACAGCGATTATGAACGCCTTAAGAATATGCAGGACTTGTCAAAGCATTTGTCATTGGAAAACTCAGTAGAATTCAAAGTTAACGTTCATTTTCAAGAACTGCTTCAGTTGTATCAAAAAGCAGGTATTGGAATTCATACAATGTGGAATGAACACTTTGGAATTGGCGTTGTTGAATGCATGGCTGCTGGTATGATAATGGTTGCCCACCGATCAGGAGGTCCTTTATTAGATATCATCGAGACGTCCGAAGGAAGTCAAAATGGATATTTAGCAGTTTCCGCAATTGATTACGCAAATTGTATTTTAAGCATTGTGTATAATACGAAGGAATTAAATGACACAATTCGAAATGCAGCGAGGTAAGTCAAAATATTATTATTAAATAATCGGTAAATCTTAATCTTCGTCATAATCAGGGATTGACAGAGACGTAGCATATTAAGAAAGAAAACTGGATAGCAACTGTTGTTGCCATGTTTATATTTTAATATACCAATCTGATACCAATAAGATCTCTGAAAAGTAGTTGTTTTTTAAATTAAAAATTTAAACTCGGGTTTTCTATCTGCATTTATGTATATGCTGTTAAATGGCCATCAACATTTTCAATTGCAAATTATGTTTTAGTAGCTAGGCAAGTACGAGACGTACTTTATATGTTCGATTTTCTTTAATTGTTTGTTATATATGTGCTTTCAGATCCTCAGTGGAAAGATTTTCCGAAGAAGAATTCGAAGTCAACTTTCTTCGTGCAGTGACCCCATTATTTAACGAATCATGAAGTAAATTTCCGACTTCTTATAAAATAAAAAAGAGCATTGGCTACAGAACTTACATTAAAAATATCTTGTTTACATAGTTTTGAAGGATAAGTATATTGTGATTTAACTCCATATAGAAATAAAAAAAATGTAAATCGAAGCTTGCTTAAATTTATATAATGTACCGAATATTTCACTCCATGTAAGTATGTTTGATTTGGTTACAACGTAGATGCGATGGCAACGATTGGGAACAAGACCGGATTTATATATTAGGGGGATTCTCTTGCTCTTGCAAGATTGCACGGAACACCACATAACAAAAAACAAAATCTTAGCACAATGTATGTGTGTATTTGAATTAAGACAGCAGACACAAGAGTTTTAGGTAAAAATTGGTTGTCTTTTTAATAGAATCCAGTATACTTACATATTCATACATATTCGGTCCATGTTTATACTCCTTTGTTGCGTGTATAAAAATAAGAGAGTATTATAGTTTCGTTCACATAACGATTGTTTGTAAGTCCTAAAACTAAAACAGTCAGATATAGGGTTATAAATACCAAAGTGATCAGGGTGATGAGTTGAGTTGAAATCCGGAGGTCTGTCCGCCCATCCGTCCGTGCAAGCTGTAACTTGAGGAAAAATTGAGATATTTTAATGAAACTTGGTACATGTATTTCTTGGCACCATAAGAGGGTTAAGTTCGTAGATGGAAATCGGACCTCTGCTACGCCCATATAATGGCGTTAACTGAAAATCTATTAAGAGATATAACTAAGTTATAAATTAAACTATGAAAGTGAAATTTGGTACAAAGAATCGTACTAGGAAGGGACATATTTGGGTACAATTTTTTTCGAAAAGTGGGCGTGACCCCGCCCTCTACTAAGTTTTTTGTACATATCTCTTAAACTACTAAAGCATATCAACGAAACTCGGAACTTCCAATGAAATTCCCCAATTCGTGAAAGTTTTGAGGTCTGGGACAATCTTTTACTGCCTCTATCTTTGCTTGAGCTGTGCTTCCTTTTTGAAGTGTTCTATCTTCGGGATCAGCTTTAAAATAGTGTTGAAAAATATCTATAAAATTTTTGAGGTGCTCAGTCGGCGCATTCGCGTCTTGGCTCCCACGTCACTGTTGACAGTCATAACTTCGAGGTCGTAGATAATTTCGTATACCTGGGAACCAGCATCAACAACACGAACAATGTCAGCCTCGAAATCCAGCGCAGAATAACTCTTGCCAACAGGTGCTACTTTGGACTGAGTAGGCAATTGAACAGTAAAGTCCTCTCTCGACGAACCAAAATCAAGCTCTACAAGTCTCTTATCATTCCCGTCCTGCTTTACGGTGCAGAAGCTTGGACGATGTCAACATCAGATGAGACGACACTAGGAGTTTTCGAGAGGAAAATTTTGCGCAAGATTTATGGTCCTCAGAACATTGGCAACGGCGAATACCGCAGACGATGGAACGATGAGCTGTACGAGTTATACGACGACATTGACATAGTTCAGCGAATAAAAAGACAGCGGCTACGCTGGCTAGGTCATGTCGTCCGAATGGACGAAAACACTCCAGCCCTGAAAGTGTTCGATGCAGTACCCGCCGGAGGAAGCCGAGGAAGGGGAAGGCCTCCACTCCGTTGGAGGGACCAGGTGGAGAGCGACCTGGTAACACTTGGGATCTCCAACTGGCGCCGAACTGCGAAGGAGAGAGACAGGTGGCGCACTATCGTCGATTCGGCTATAACCGGCTAAACGGTTGCAACGCCAATCACATACATACATCAAATCTTTTATCCAATACGATGATATTGTCTAGGTTCACCAAACATGTCTTCCAGTGCAATACTTTCAATAATTGGTTCATAAGTCTCTCAAAAGTGGCAGAGCGTTACATAAACGAAATGGCATTACGGTGAATTGCGATAGGCCATCTCCAACTCTGAAAGCCGAATTTTCTTAGGCTTCGTTTACCTCCAGCAATCCACCAGATCAATTCTTGCCTTACAACGAGTCCGGAGTGTAATTGATTCTAGGAAATGGATAAATGTCTTCCTTCGTGACATCACTCAACTTTGTGTAGTCCATATAGAACCTTATGTTGTCATCTTTTCCTTCATAATTACTACAGGTGAACTAAATGGTTTCGCTGATGGTTCAATTACACTGCTAACGCTTATTTCACGTATGGTTTGACTTGCTATTTACTTACGAGAAGGTTGGATGAGCCTTGAATCTCCGGTGTCAATGAAATGTTTCACAATTTTGGTTCCATCTGGTTTAGAATCGTCTTTATCAAATATGGTGGAATATCTGAGAAGATGTTGTTAAGCCTCCTTTTCATGGTCTTGTTTAAACTATAAATAACGATAATTTAGTAAATCAGTCCAGCATCTTAGTCCAGCTATAAGTTCTGTTACGAGTTTATGTCGTTATAAAATTGAAACTAGAGTGATTTTTTTAATAAGATGCATTTTGTTTAATAAATAACAGGACTCTACAAAATTTTTTTTTCTTTGTCCTAAAGTTTTTTTTATGATTTTCTGATTAATTATGAACAAAAACGACAGGAAAGTACTTAACTACTACTTTTTGTACTTCGTATAAAGTTTGCTTTAGTAAAAGTTATAGTAATAATACTATATTAGGGGTTAATTAAGAGATAGTACCAATGAACATAAAAGAAAAAGTAAAAGTGTGCACTTTTAAATTATTTTTTACTTTTTTGTAAGTTATTTTGATAGTAAAACTTAATGAAAATGTTTCTTTAAATGATTTCATTTTCAATTAAAAATTAAAACCACAATAAAAAAAATATCGTTAAAACGGTGTATTGATTGGTGCCTTAGTATTTAATGTATGCAATGTAAAGGATTGCTTGCCCTTGAGACCGGGAATACCTAAACGAATAATAGCTAAAAAACAAGTTGATGATACAATTTGTTAAAAAAACTGGATCAAACCTCAGAAGCTTTTGAATACTTAAAAAAGTTTTTTCCCGAAGTTATCCGAAACAAAGGTTAAAGCCGGGGTTTTTATTGGTCCGCAAATCAGACAGATTTTCGCCGATCAGAAATTTCCAACATTGATGGATCGTATTCAAAAAGCGAGTTGGAACAGTTTCTAAGCAGTCGTTTCTGGATCCTTAGGAAACAACAAAGCCGAAAACTACGAAAACCTTGTTGAAAATATGCTACAAAAATTTGAGGCCATGTGCTGCAGAATGTCATTAAAAGTACATATGCTGCATGCTCATTTAGATAAATTCAAAAACAACATGGGAGCGTATTCAGAAGAGCAAGGAGAAAGTTTTCACCAGGACATTATGAGCTTCGAACAACGTTATCAAGGCCAATACAATGAAAACATGATGGGAGACTATACTTGGGGTTTATTAAGAGATAGTACCTATGAACATAAAAAAAGTAAAAGTGTGCACTTTTAAGTTACTTTTTACTTTTTTGT
Source organism: Zeugodacus cucurbitae (assembly GCF_028554725.1). Taxonomy (NCBI): domain Eukaryota; kingdom Metazoa; phylum Arthropoda; class Insecta; order Diptera; family Tephritidae; genus Zeugodacus; species Zeugodacus cucurbitae. The sequence continues at coordinate 28,591,410 of NC_071669.1, forward strand.
AAGTTATTTTGATAGTAAAACTTAATTAAAATGTTTCATTAAGTGATTTTATTTTCAATTAAAAATTAAAACCACATATTTTAAAAAATATCGTTAAAACGGTGTCCTAAATAAAAAAGCAAACTTTTTCATGGCATATATTTTTTTCGTCTAATTAAGACCTAAACAATGGAAATTTATTGCTTTAAAGTTAAGGTCAAATTTTGTGTTGACCCGTGTAATATATTAATACAGACCATGTTCCCCAAGTGTGATCACAAACTGTAGTTCAATGGATCCAAATCTGGACATCCAGAAGGCCAATGACTGTAGCTATGCTATGAAACCAGGAATATTTCTTTTAAACCATTACTGGATGAGTTTTGTGACGTATGCTGGAGCAAAATATTACTGGAAGATCCATTGCTAAGTGAAGAAGTTTAACGCGTTAACAAGAGACACTTGGAATAATTGGAAAATTTAATTGTCTAACTGATTGGTAAATTAGGCTCAACAATTGGACAACAACATAGATCTAATGCAAATTTTACTGAAAGGTACATACATACATATATTATAAGCGCTAATAATTGTACATATTTCTTAACTTGCGTTACAACTCAGTTATAACTTGAGCAAAAGTATTAATTTAAGCATATGTATAAAAACACTATTCAATGTTTTGAATATTAGTGTGCTGCGAAGTGTATCCTTGTAAAACTTGAGCTTGTATTCTTGAAGGTCGGCAGGAGAGGAGCTGAATTGCTTCCGTCAATCCATCGTGACTTGTTGCACAAGATTGCCAGTTTAGATCTTAAATGAAAACATAAGTTTTTAGTATTTCATTTTATTTCAAGCTTATATTTTTCGTACCCGGTGTATTGGATATGCTTCGATCAGAACATGGCGTTTTGTGATTAAGTAAGCTTATATTATTTATGGGCATTATTCGAGTTTGATACCATGTGACCGTATTTTGATCAGTTTTCACCGCTTCCCATGGCATAGACCAACGTCTCATCTGGCTTTCGACATCTGTTGAATTTTCATCTGTTACTTCTCCAGCAGCGGCCTCAGACCATCTACGTTGCCCGTTCAACGGAAATAAAGGAATGTTAAATGGGGACCTCCCTCCTTTACAAAATGGACTTTTCATTGCAAGCAAGTGCCCTGGATTTGGTAACGGACCTTTCGTATTTTCAAATATAGCCTGAAGTGGCGAAGGTCCGCGAGTGGGATCCATCGAATCTATAAAATATGTAAATACTATTATTTATTGAAACATAAAACCAAAGTATGCGGTAGTTTTAATATAAAAATATTTTAAAGCTATCTTTTTACTACAAGTATTGTTTTAAACAGGCGTGTGAAGATAACTGTTATAACTAAATCGATTACTTGCGAATATTTTTAATTTTCTAATATATAATAAGACTAGCAGCCCGCTCCGGCTTCACACGCGTTTAAACAAACATTTAAAAAGTTGTAATTTTTTACACACATATACACACCCTGTCGTACATATCTGTGGCAACTAATCATAACAGCTTATGTCTAAAAAGTGAGTTTTGAGACAATAAAGGTTTTGTGTCAAATAAATTTTGTTTGGTTTTTATATAAAATTTTTAGCCACAGATAAAGATACACATTCATTTAGAACAAAACTGTTAATAATTAAAATAAAAACTGTTTTATTATTAAATATTCGATGTTTTGAACTTAAGATATTATGAACAATTCAGTTTTCAGTTAGATCAGGGTGAAAATCTAGCGATTTCACTGTACTTAAATTTATATAGAACTCTCTATATATTTCATCAACTAACGGTAGCATATCTAATAAATCTTTTTTTTGTTTTCGTTAATTAGTATTGGGGACTCATAAAATAGTTTTAAATCTTTAATATTCACCCTATTGGTGCCCCGCTTTACTATATTTATAAAATGGAATGGTTCTTCTTCATTGAGCGATTTTTTAATTGTATTTTTTGCCGACATCGTCAATTTTCCGCCAAGTAAATAACTGTTTAGCAGTGTTTCCAAAATCATAATAACTAAAAACGGGTTTTTCCATCCAACGGATCGAACAAATTGTAACCAATCACGAGGATGGTGTATTTTTAATAATGTTTTTTTCTTCTTTTTTTCGATTAGTGCATAGTCGCTATCACACTCCATGTGAGTGTGACCAGGCACTAAGAATTTGTGATCTATAGTAGTTATATTGCTGTCCATTTGCGCAAAAATTTCAAACATTGTTGCAACGTAACTATTTTTATTTTGACCTGGACAGCAATCACTATAAAAAACTACGTGTTTTGTATTAGAGTCCATATTTTGAAGATGGTTAAAAACACAGGAAGCTATCTCATTTCCTCCTCTTTTTGCTAGAGCTCCATGCCACATATAACATATTGCTTGATTGGTCTCAAGATCATGAACAGTTAAATTGAATGTCCATAATGGTCGTTTGTAAAAAGACAAGGAAGTCCTCAACATTGGTGTTGGCAGGCATTGCTGAAGATCAAAACAAAACAACTTAATACGCTAGACAGACGGCAGAGTTAACTCGGATTAACTACGCTTTTAATCAGTTCCAATTTTGTGGGTGACAGACGGCAGCAAAGCGAGTTATAAACTCCCATAACAGCTGATTGGCAATAATATTTTCATTTTGGTGAAATAAAATTGGATAGAAAGGAAATATTGCGGTTGTTAGCCGCACAACTACTGCAAAATCACTAATTATTAAAAAAATTTACATAAATACGTTATTATTAAAACTTCCATTTTAGAAAAAATTAGCATGCGTATGTTTTTGTTTACATTTAATTGAAAAACAGCTGTCAGTATTGCATATTTTCATTCACAATAGATAAAAAGCGGCCATGTTTAACAATGTTGCCAACGAAAATGACACGAACTCCCACTAGCTCTCTAAAATTTTGAGGATTAAATGGGAGTTAGTAAACCGAGTTAACTGAGATAACTCTCGAATTAACCCCGATTAAAGCTGTTATTCCGAATTAACGCGCCGTCTGCCAGGGGTATAAGTGAAGCATCTTTCATAGCTTTTGCCTTATCAACTTTCTTCGCGTCATATGCTTGTTGTGCTTCACTAAGATGATGTGCTTGTTCTGCTTTTAGAGAATCAACCTCTTCTACAACTGTTACCTTATGTTCAAGTAAGTCGCATTTGTGGCAAGTATCAAGCTTGGGTTTTTTAAATTTCAATCCTACTTGATTAAACAGCCTCGAAAATATTGTTAACGCCACATAATGGTCGTATTTCTCGCAATATAAGCGATGCATTGCTGCCACCGATAGATCACTTGGAAGGTAACATAATGATGTATCACGACGACTATAGTGCGACTCGTATGATGGAAAACTGTTAATGAATTCAATAATTTCGTTTTGCTTATTAGATGATAATTGTCTGGCATTTTTGTGTGTCCCACGCATATCTGTAAATCCAGTTCCCTCAATTTTTGCTGAGATTATGAACTGATTTTATGAACTGTTCTGACTCGCACAAAGTAAATCTAAAGCATTTTTGGCATACTGATATTTTTTCAGTATTCACTTCTAAAAAATAGTTGTTAGAATAATCTCTTCTTCTTGGATTTACAGCAGACTTAAACCGCTTAATAGTTTTAGTAGTCTGCAGTTCAATCAACGCAGCAACAGCTGCTCTGCGCAAACGATATGACCCGTGTGTCCAATAAGCCTTATGTATTTCTTTTTGCTGGTCATAAGATATTTTAGAAGCGCAGTTTTTCCTGCAAGCTTCCAATTTACGCAATACCCGCGCGGAAATGTAAGATTTTCCCTCGTTTCTCAGCTGCTTTGCAAGTTTATTTGACGATACTGCATTATTCGCAACGCTTGATGTGTTTTCCTAAATTTAAATTTTTAATACATAATTTCAAGCAATAAATGTGTAATATCACAAAACTATTTACAATATCATGGTTAGTATCACTTAAAATTGAATTCTGATCAACATCATCTTCATCTGCCGTATAATCAACTGTTAATGAATTCAATAATTTCGTTTTGCTTATTAGATGATAATTTTCTGGCATTTTTGTGTGTCCCACGCATATCTGTAAATCCAGTTCCCTCAATTTTTGCCGAGATTATGAACTGATTTTATGAACTGTTCTGACTCGCACAAAGTAAATCTAAAGCATTTTTGGCATACTGATATTTTTTCAGTATTCACTTCTAAAAAATAGTTGTAAGAATAATCTCTTCTTCTTGGATTTACAGCAGACTTAAACCGCTTAATAGTTTTAGTAGTCTGCAGTTCAATCAACGCAGCAACAGCTGCTCTGCGCAAACGATATGACCCGTGTGTCCAATAAGCCTTATGTATTTCTTTTTGCTGGTCATAAGATATTTTAGAAGCGCAGTTTTTCCTGCAAGCTTCCAATTTACGCAATACCCGCGCGGAAATGTAAGATTTTCCCTCGTTTCTCAGCTGCTTTGCAAGTTTTCTTGACGATACTGCATTATTCGCAACGCTTGATGTGTTTTCCTAAATTTAAATTTTTAATACATAATTTCAAGCAATAAATGTGTAATATCACAAAACTATTTACAATATCATGGTTAGTATCACTTAAAATTGAATTCTGATCAACATCATCTTCATCTGCCGTATAATCAATATCTTCTTCATCTGCCGTATAATCAACATCATCTTCATCTACGGTGTTATCACAAGAATTAGCAACTGCGGCATTTGCCGTATTATTAGTATTGAGCCCGATTTTATTATTATGTTAGTACATAAAGTATCAATAAATACAACTTCTATTTCAGTATTATTATCAGCACATGTATTATCAGTTAATAAAGCATTCAATAACTCTGAAGAAACACTTTCGTTAAAAATATTATAATCCATTTTTCTACGACACTACTCGCGCCAGCACTTTCTACAAACTGAACACAACAACTTATGTTTGCAAAAAAATTCCGAAAGCACACACTAAAAACAACCTACATGCAGTTAAAGTACTGTTATATTTCAACGGCACTTTAACATAATAGCCTTAGTAGAGTTAAGATGTTTTGCAAAAATGAAGATTTCAAATATCGTAAAAATTAAATTTTGTTATAAGAACGTATGTTCACTTAAGTAGACCAAATTAAAGCAGGTCGTTGTAATATAAGAGCTTAGTTAAATATAAATTGTTTTTTTATGAGCTATAATTTGAATCGGCTGTTAGTTATTCAACTTAAGTGTGTATAAGTTTTAATGCACAAACATTTTAATATTGATTAAACTACCTTTAAAAAAATTAAGTGGAATTAATATGTTGTGGCTAATGTATTATTTTCCAAAAAGAAAAAATAAAATAAAATGTAAATGCGTATAACTTCATCAAAAATAACATTTTGTAATTGAAATTTGGCTCAGTGCTAGAACATGAAGAGGAGAATTAAAATATGTAATAAAATCAAAAAGCACTTATGTCGACTTAAGCCGTAATTATTTGTTGCCACAGATATGTATTTCGAGTTGCCCCGTTAAGGTGCCGTCTAATTGATTGGTGTGAGGGGCGACAATGCGACAATTTTCAAATAACTTAAATTTTCAAACTCGTGATATCTTTCAAATTGAATAATTCAAAAAGTTATATATTAGTATTAAAGCAGTCTTATATATGAAGTTATTTATTTTGAATACCAAAGTATAAAAAAGCAGCTTTTATAGCGCTGGTATTTAAACATATATTTTTTAATGAAAAAAACAGTTATTGTGACATAACTATAATAGTTAGACATATGCTGTCGTGATATTTTTTGTAGATATTGATATGGTATTTAATATTAGCTGTCATCTTGTCTATAGCAGACAGCCAATCGAACAAACTTTCCAAATTTTCATACGAACTGGCAGCACTGAAATCGAATTGTCTATACTTGAGCACTGAACTCTTTGACAGTTCGCTAATAAAACAATTAAATTTTCAAAGTTGAAAAAGATAGAATCATTTTATGTTAAAAACGAAAATGGAAAACAATGAGTATTTTAATTTGGTAAGAAAGTTTTTTTAAACATATGTAATGTGTTTATACTAATAAATTATTGTGCAGGTTTCTCAGTATTTACAAAATGAAGAGGAGCTTATGATTGGGAGTGCTGGTATACGAGCATTTTTAGATGAAATGCCATCTAGCTTCAGCTCGGAATCTTCATTAAGCTCTGAGGAATTGGAAAGGGGGGAAACCTCTAAATGACAAAACTTTTGCGAAGTCATTGAAGGTTATGGCGAGAATGAATTCAAATCGCACATGAGATTGTGGCGTTCGACCGTTTAATAGGTAAGTATTTATGGACGCATATTTTCATTTTATTGACTTAAAAAATTTATTTGAACATTTTACTTTCAGAGAAATATACAAATAGCATTGAGCCCAAATCAAATACTGGTGGAAGAGAAATTGTACCACCTAGAAAAAAATTGTTTATTTATATTTGGTACAGGAGTAACACCGTCACTTTTCGGCAGCTTACCAATTTGCATGGAGTGTCTTCTTCTAGCGGATGTGACTAGTTGGGTTATATCGATTTCTCACGAATACATACGGTGGACAAATAGTACTGTCGCAGTTGCAACAAAAAGGAAGTTTGAGGCAAGATGTGGTTTACCAAATGTAATCGGTTACATAGACTAGACTCATTCGTATAAAAGCTCCTTATTTCCATATTTCGATAGAAAGCATACATATAGTATAGTGCTTCAAGCAGTTGTGGATAGAGACCAGAGAGCTGCAACGGATATATCATTTTCGTGCACACTCGAATGTCCACTTTGATTTTGTTTGATCAAACTTTTCGGTATGAATACACGTATTGATCGCTTGGAGACATGTTCAAAACGAACGAGCCTTTCGCGACACTCGAAACACAAGCATATATGCTTGTTTTAACAGAGTGCCGAGTTGACACTCGTTTGTGAACGAGCTGGCACTCTAACCCGATCGTATTGAATGTGATCGAGTCACACACGAGTGTGCACAAAATTTCAGAATATGTATGTATGTAATTGGCAGTCATGCTATTATTGCGTAGTGATTGTCAACGATTATTAGTTTTGTTTGTTTTGTTTACTTTTTATAATTCATAATGACAACGATAGAAAATTCGGGTTGTGAGAACATTTCCAATGGCACAAACACCTTATCTGGTCTACACCTGAAATTTGTGATTTAAAAAAAATTAAAATATTTAAGTGCAATGAAATGTTTTTTATTTATGATTTATGAATTAATAAATAAAATAAGTTTTGAGTGAATTCTATTCTTAAATTGAATTATTCTTTTATAATATGTACTATGTACGTCTAATATTCAAATTATTCAACCAAAAAAGCTAAGACAGAACGCGTCATCCCGACGCCAACATACATACATATGTTTATCTATTATTTTTTGGTCTTCGAGTGCCACTCGAGTGTGTCGATCACAATCAACACGTGCACGACACACCCGAAAATATAATATACATAAAATCCGAGTTTGCTGCCTGCACTCGAAGATAGGACCGTCTTGATTGTTCGTTTGCGTTATTTTCGCTTCGGGTTCTAAACTCGATCGAACACGTGTTTGAAGAGTGTTACGACACACTCGTACCGAATTTAAGCTAGTGTGATTGAACACACTCGAACATACCCGAAGCTGCTCTCTGATAGAGACCGACCGATTAATTGGCCTTGGTATCGGCATCGGCTATTATTTGTCGATTCTTTTTACTTCTTTTACCCTAAAATAATTCAAAAATTTTGCACTAAATTGAAGTTTCTATTTAGCACTGTTAGAAAGATTCGATTTATGTCAAATATTCAACGTTTGTTTAACAACTTGTTGAGATTTTGAAATAATAGCTGTAATCGATTGGTCACTTCTCTGCTCGTTATCTTTGGGCGCTGCTCACCTGTCAAAAATTGTACATGTGAAAGCAACAACATAGTTATCTAGTTGAATTCGTACAGGAGAGTATGTAAAAATGCTATCGCCACTTGCTGAGTGCTGATAAATTTTGTTTTACATATGTAGACTATTCACAATGGTAAAAACGACTCAAAGGACAAATTCTAGATAAAAATGATAATACAAATAAATATTTTTGTTGTTTTTACTTTGAAACACATTTTAATATATTAAATAAAATGTAATGCATAGACGCAGCTCGAAACAAAGAGACTAAAAAAATATTTTTGTGCGGATTTAAGTATTTCTCCACCTACGAAAATAGTTCAACACTATTGCGCATGATTAAGAGGCCATTTTAGCGCAGGCTTGCACCATAAGTGCTGCCTGTCTTTTTTAATTACAAGATAGTGCGTTCTTTTGTCTTCTCTATAACGCTTGGCCAATCGATGACAGCTAATGTCATAAAGCCACTATTATAGAAGCATTCGTTACTGGGAGAGTCTATTTTTAAAAGTTAGTGCTTGTGTTCTCCATAATATATGTATGTATAACTCTCGATGATTTAAGTATTGAAAATTACCAAGATGAAGATTTAGAAAACAAATTACAAGACGAGTCCCACGAAATTCATCAACAAACAAATAGTAATAAGCGAGATGAATTATTTCAATATTTGCACCATAACTTAATATAAATAAAAACATGAAATTTAAATAAAACAACTTCTTTTTATTTCAAATTGCTTTATTAAATTCAGTATATGAATGAAGCAAAATAAAAATTTCAGGAATTCATTATCTTAAAATTATAAAAACATCAAAAATTCATTTAAAATATATATATATATATAAAAGCAGAGTGTATTCAACAAAGTGAACCAGGTATATGACATATCACAATTTTTTACCCGAATGTGACATGTTTGTTGCCATTGATTTAACCCATACATTTATTCAAAAATTCAAATTTTGAAATTCAAAGAGCACACGTCAAAAAACACAAGGAAGGTTCGACATCGAGAAGCTGCAATCACAACCGACAGCCGAACGATTTTTTACTCGACTTGCACTCCTGCTCTCTTCGAGCACTCATCAGCATCTCGGTATTACGGAACTGTGGGACGGCATATAAAGCTCCTTACGCACAGCTACTACTGCCGAAACAATTGGCTTTCAGAAATGTCAAAAACGCAGCTGGTATGATGAGGATTGTCGCCTCGCAGTGGAGAGAAAACAGACTGCCTACCTTGCAATGTTGCGATCGACCGTAATTCGTGCGGGATGGGATAGATACCGGGATCTGAAGAGGAAAGCGAGACGCATTTGCAAACAAAAAATGAAAGAGGCCGAAATGCGTGAGTATGAATAGCTTAACAAGCTGGCCGACAGAGGTAATGCTCGAAAATTTTACGAAAAGATACGGCGACTAACTGAAGGTTTCAAGACCGGAACACACTCCTGTAAGACTCCCAGAGGTGCATGCATCAGCTTCTTTGCCGAATATGGTCGGAAGAAAGTATGCCCGACGATTGGAATCTCAGTGTACTCTGCCCAATCCACAAAAAGAGAGACCCAACAATCTGATCCAATTACCATGGGACAAGCCTCCTCAACATCGCTTAAAAGGTTCTATCGAGGTTCTTTCTGTGTGAAAAACTAAAGCCCACCCTCAACAAACTGATTGAACCTTATCAGTGGGGCTTTAGACCTGGAAAATCTACATCTGACCAGATATTCACCATGCGCCAAATCTTGGAAAAGATCCGTGAAAAGAGGATCGACACACACCATATCTTTGTCGATTTTAAAGCTGCTTTCGACAGCACGAAAAGAAGTTGCCTATATGCCGCGATGTCTGAATTTGGTATCCCTGCAAAATTTATACGGCTGTGTAAGCTGACGATGAGCAATACCAAAAGATCGGGAAGGACCTTTCCGAGCCGGTCGATGCCAACCGAGATTTCAGACAGGGCGTCTCATTATCGTGTGACTTGTTTAACCTGATGCTGGAGAAAACAATACGAGCAGCAGAGCTAAATAGAGAAGGTACATTCTTCTATAAGATTGTACAGCTGCTGGCGTACGCCGATAATATCGATATCATTGGAAACAACACCGTCGCTGTTAGTTCTGCTTTTTCCAGACTGGATAAGGAAGCGAATTGTATGGGTCTGTAGGTGAACGAGGACAAGACGAAATATCTCTGTCATCAAGCAAACAGTCAGCGCATTCGCGTCTTGGCTCCCAAGTCACTCTTGACAGTCATAACTTTGAAGTTGTAGGTAATTTCGTATACCTAGCCAACAGCATCAACACCAATAACAATGTCAACCTTGAAATCCTACACAGAATCACTCTTGCCAACAGGTGCTACTATAAACTGAGAAGGCAATTGAAAAGTAAAGTCCTCTCGAGACGAAAAAAACCAAACTCTGCAAGTCCCTCATCATTCCCGTCCTACTTTATGGTGCAGAAGCGTTGACGATGTCGGATCATTTTGATATATATAACCTTATATCTAACTCGTTTAGTTTTAGGACTTACAACCAACCGTTATGTGGACAAAACTATAATACTCTCGTAGCACCTTTGTTGCGAGAGTATAAAAATAAATGCCTCGCACAGTACCAAAGTTACTGCCTTCCCTAAATAAAAGCGTTTACCGCTCAACGTTAACGTCGATGCGCCATCCCTAATTAAATTACTTGAATTGTTGTTGTGAATTTTTTTTTGTACAAAGAAATTTCGTTTTCAACTTTACTTCGCAGCCAACTTTACTTCTTAACTCGCTGAATAAATATAAATTTTCAACTGGTCTGCGTTGCCGTCGCGTTATTTCGGTATGCTTGATTTTTTGCCTAGGAGGCTTCCAGTAGGTGACTGCAGGGATGATTTCTGCGACAGCATTACGTTATGCTCCTTGACAGGGAGCATACGGGCCTCATTGTGAAGGTGCTCGACCGGAGACATCAAGAGGCAACCTGTGGCTGTCCGGAGGTCGGTATTTTGACAGGTCTGAAGGTTCATGATCTGCGCCCCACTGCATCCTGGCGACCATATTGGGGCTGCGTAGTTTAGGACCGGCCGGCCGATTGCCTGGTAAGTTGTCAATAACGTTTCTTTGTCTTTACCCCAGGTGCTGCCAGCTAGCGACTTGAGAATTTTGTTGCGACTCCTTCTGGTGGTTGAGGGAGTTTCGAAATGTAGAAATTAAATAGTAAGGGGGTTAGGACACCACCCTGGGTACCGCTTGTTTAATTCTTCTTTGCTTGGATGTTTGACCTCGAAACGTTACGCATGATTGACGACCGCTCAGGTAATTAATGGTTCACCTCTTCATCCCTAGAGGTGGCGAAGATTGTTCGATATATTCTAGTTGTGTGGATGACTGTGTCAAAAGCTTTTGACGAGTCCAGCGCTAATAGGAGGGAGGTTTTTGATTTATATCATTAGTTATCTGGGCGTTTATGACGCTAAGTGCTGTGGTGGTACTGTGCACTTTACGGAATCCATTTTGGTGCTGTGCTAGGCTCAAGTGATGGGTGAAGGTAGAGAGTAACAAGGTCTGAAGTGTCTTCACTACTGAGGAAAGGAGAGTTATCGGACGATAGGATTCTCTTGATTGGCTGGTTTCCCTGGTTTTAGTAGTGGGACCACTCTTCCGGTTTTCCACGAGTCAGGTGTATTAAAAGTGGTCATAGAGTGGACGATTTGGCCTTTTTGATGACATTTGCAACCTCGCCGCTAGTAGGTAAGTAGTGCGCAGTCTTTTGGCATTTTACGCAGCCGCCGGGTAACATATCTTTTCGCCTTATCCACCGGGTGCAGTGTAAATTGGCGGCTAAAATAGCTCGTGCACTTCTTCGGGTCCAGTGGAAAAATTTGAGTTGAGGTTTTTCGATCGAGACAGGCAGATGTTATGCTATTTATCAGACCACCGCTAGCGATTGTAATATCAGACGAGCTATTACAGGTGCTCATAATTCTGGTGGGGGCTTCCACAATCATGGTGCAGAATGTCGAATGGTCAATCTGTTCTGGCAGCTCCATCCCCCGAAGATCATTTGCCAGGCAAGAATGCCAAAGATCGTGAAGCGCGTTATAGTCGCCAAGTACCACTCGGTTTTCACCTCGAAGCAACGCACCGATGTTCGGGTGATATCCTGTTGGTCAACATGTAACTTGGGGCATGTAGAAATAAAATATTTCGAGCTCGACATCGCCTGACCGGATAGCTATGCCATGACATTCTAGGGTAGTATCCCTGCGGTCGATATCTCCATCGATTAAACGATACTGCACTGTGTTGCGCAAGATGAATGCTGAGCCACCACCATTGTCTCCTTACGTATAACGTTGAAACCGGCACAGCTCAGATGATCTGAGCGGCCGTTTAGCTTGGTTTCTTGGACCGCAGCTATCACTACGCCTTCCCGACTCATTAACTCAACTATCTCCTCGATCTTACTCTGGAGTCCGTTGCAGTTAAATTGTAGAAGCTTCGTTTGTCTCGGTTGGCCAGTGGTGATCCTGGGTGTGAGGAAGTAATGTACAGGTGTTGATTGTTACTGCTGCAAAACACACACAAAATTGTCGCACTCGGGTGTTGTTTGGCGACTCCAATTTGGTTGTTGCGCAGGCAGACTCCTGCAGCATGGGGCAACGAGTGACTCACTCCATTCACGTGTGGTGCGCAGGCCGGAACACGTCGGAAAATGACACCAGCCAGAGCAAGAATTGCATTTAACTGACGTTCCGATGTATTACGGTCTGACACACGCAACTCTTGGAACCGGGTTTGGCTCAACGCCAGCGCGGATAAAATGGATAGAGAGCAACCCTGCTGCAAGGTGTTGCTCAATTGATGACAATTTTAGACTAGAACTTATCGATCCAGTCAGGTCATCGATATAATAGCCCTTGGTCGGATTCGAGTCAATCCCGGTGTCGCGGAACCGGCTGTTGTGGGGACTGATTTTTTGCCATTCATTTGCCTCTGCCACTTTTATTTAGAGAAGGCACATATATCAACAAAATATATTTTATATACTTGGTTTTACACTCAGTTAAAAAATTTCTGAGGGCATAACTACTAAAGAGTAGCAATCGTAGCAAGAAACTCCTTGAATTGGCAATACATTTACTGTCAGGGATAAATACGGAACACATTTTCAAAATATTATACTTACTTGTGGATTGATCTAGTTGCTGGCCAGTTAAAGAACTTTGGAAATGTGACCGCTGATCTGTTATGCAACTACCTCTAGAAGAGTCTGGCTTGCTAATTCCACCAAAGTTCGGTGAGGGAGTTTGAGATCGAGCGTCAGTATTTGATCTACTAATAAATATATAAGTTATATGGATAATTTTCTTAAAATTTATTATGTTCATATGCATCAGAATAACAAGGTATAAGCTTAGTGAACGAATTGCTATTGTTTAAAAATTTTAACAGAATGTTGAACAAAACTATCGTTTAACAATTCTGATGGTTATAAAAAAGAAGAAACGTAATACATTCCGTATGTTTATCCATATTAATATTATAAATGCGAAAGTAACTCTGTCTGTCTGTTACTCTTTCACGCCTAAACTGCTGAACGGATTTTGATGAAATTTGGTATGGTGATAGATGATAATTTAGAAATGGTCATATGCTATAAATAATCATGCCATGGTTCTTAGGGTAGGCAGTAGGCAGATAACTAAATTAAGTTAGTGTTTTTTTATGGTTTTTGTTGGGACTTTTGCTCATTCACGTCTAAACGGCTGAACGGATTTTGATGAAATTTAGTAAGGTAATAGATGGTTACCTAAAAACGGATATAAGATCAAAAAGATCACGTCATCGTACTTAGGGGGTAGGAAGTAGGCAGAAAACTGAATTGAGTTAGTGATTTTTTATGGTTTTTGTTGGGACTTTTGCTCTTTCCCGTCTAACCGGCTGAATGGATTTTGATGAAATTTAGTAAGGTAATAGATGGTTACCTAAAAGCGGATATAAGATCAAAAAGATCACGTCATCGTACTTAGGGGGTACGAAGTAGGCAGAAAACTGAATTGAGTTAGTGATTTTTTATGGTTTTTGCTGGGAGTTTTGCTCTATCATGCCTAAACGGCTGAACGGATTTTGATGAAATTTACGGAACGAACGGATTTTAGATATTAATAATTAACATTTTGTTTTACTTCTAATTTACAGTTACATAAATATAATATAAATATGAATTGCTGTTCGTTAGTCTCGCAAAAAGTCGATAACGGCCAAACCGATCTGGCTAATTTTAGTGTTCAAATATTCGTGGAAGGCCAGGAAAAGATTAGACAGTGAGTAAATATGGAAAAATTGCGAGGAAGATAATAATAAGAGAATTTTATTCGAGTTGACAAGAAAAATATAAAAAGAGAAAACAAAAAGATAATATTTTGAAGGTTATCATTGTTGCTTTGTTAAAATATTTTTGCTATAGTTCAATTGCATAAGGTTGTGTCGATAGCCCAAAACAATTTGTAACAAATAAGGAAAGGCTAAGTTCGGGTCCAACCGAACATTTTATACCCTCGCAATTTATTGATATAATTTTATTAAGATAACATACAATTGTATCTATATATTCGGCATAACGTCCAATAGAAAATCATCATATATAGTATATGAGGGCTGATGTAATTCCAGAACCAATTTTACTCATTTTCGGGAATAGGGGTATCTTGGCACCCGTTAGTAGGCAAACAAACGGCACATTCGGCTTGAAATTACTCCTAAATTGCAAATGAACGAAACACCAGTCGGCAAAATCGCCAAAAATTGCGCTATAACGAAGATTTTCCAAATATTCAAGAAGTCGCTGGAGGTACTGCACAGGACTTTAAAAGATCTTGATTGTCGATGAACGTTATTGGTGGAGCCAGGATTCTGTTAGTAGGTGATTTACGCCAGACTCTTCCAATTATTCCTGGATCAACTGTTACTGACGGGCTAATCGCATGCCTAAAATCATTTAATTTGTGGCGACACATAAAGAATCGCCAATTAACAACTAACATATGAGTGTTTTTGCAGCAATATCAAATTGGGATTGTAGAATCAGTTGGAAATGGTAGGGTCGCAGTTGACACCTCGATAGATTAATAGCATTTCCAACAGATTTCTGTCACTTCATTGACTCGAAAGAGAAGTTTTCCTGACATGAAACCTCAATATAATAACCATAAATGATTGATTGAATGACCTATATTGGTGGTAAAAAAATAAATCGATGATCTTAATGCCACAATTTAGAATTTCGGTCCAAGAGAGTTGACACAGCTACAAACCAGAATGACGTAGTCAATTATCCCAAACTATTTAAAATTGCCTGAACTATCAACACTCACTTTGCAATTAAAATTAGTGTAAGTTGTCATTATGTCAAGCCAAGATTGGACCAACTTAATTTAATGTATACCTTGCCACAAAAACGAGTGGCCGGGTCTGCTAGTCTGAAATAAATCGAAAATAAATATGTGCCCGACTGTAAAGTGAAAAATTGTATTACGATAATTCCAATGGTGCTTGATTTATATGTATATTGTTAGGTGAAAGAGTCTGATTATGGTTTAAATTTAAATAGCACGGACGAATGGACCGACAGACGGACATTCAGAATTCAACACGTCATCTTAACATCAAACCGAAGTGGTTATGAAAACAATAAACGAAATAATATTAAAATAACATACAAATTTAGCGGTTCAGGAATTGATTCAGATTTTATCCTGCCAAGGGCTGACCTTTCGGCGATCTAACTCTGTTTGGATCGGTAAGTAGCAAAATATTTTTCTCATCTTCTCAACAACACCTAGCGTCAGCGTTGATATTTATACTTCTGGTGGATTGCGCCAAAAGGTTCCATCCAAACCAAAAATAATAGAGACTAGATTGCATCACACGAGTATCGATGGCGACACACAATTCAGAATGAGAATAGGCACCACGGAATACTTTCAAATGTGTATGTAATTTTTAAGCAAAAATGTAAACCTAAATAATAATTCTTATTTTTAACACAGCTATGATAGAATAATATCCATTTGCTCTAACAAAACGTCGAGCATAAAAACGACCAACGTTCTATATTTTCGTATTTTATTTATTTAATTTTATTATGATAACATACACTTTGATCCATATATTTGATTCTCTATTATAACAAAAATAGTATAGTATATTAGTATATGACGGCTGGGGGGTAATTTCTGAACCGATTTCAATCATTTTAGCCACCAAGCTAAATTTTATTCAAGACTATCCATCCACATAATTTATTTTCATATATGTACTTCACATATTATCCGATATCTACATACGTTATAAAGCCCACCGGATGTTTGAAAATCCCAATACTATGTATATGGAAGCTAGGGGAAGTTACGGACCGATTTCCGACAGTGAGGCACCTTATTAGAAGAAAAAATTCCCTCAGTGTTTCCATAAAAAACATCGTCCGATATATTCGGTAAAAAAATATGCATAGGCTCTGAGGCCTTTATGTGGGATATTTGGGGCTATTAAGTTCTATTAAGACATTTTCATTGGTTATCTATGCTACTTTTATAAAGAAGAAAGATTTGTATGTACATATGTATGTTTGTAATTAATAAACTCAAAAACTACTGTGATTTAAAAAATAATTTCACCATTAGAAAGCTGTATCACCCTGAATAATATAGGCTATATTTATTGCTGCAAAGGATTAGTGATCCATCCTTATTAAAACTTAACTAACGTAATCCAAGGTTTATAAAAAAGTACCCTAAACCGTTTTTCGTCCGTCGCATGCGCTACGGAAACTATTATTGAATAAATGTATGTTCTACTATATTAAATAACATAACAATATCTACAGCATATGTCTAACTATAATAATTATGTCAAGTTTTTTTATTAAAGAAATTTATTTAAAAGTTCCTGCGCACATGTTGCCACTCTGGATATTTGGATATGGAAATAAAAAATGATCTGTCACTAAAAAAGATCAGAACTGATATTCAGTTCTTTTCAGAACTAAATCCATCTTATTTAAATTTTTTTCAGTAAATAATATGTTGTAACTTTTAACTATGCGAACACCGCAGAGACTCGAGTATTTCTTATAATTTTTATACTCTCGCAACAAATGTTGCTAAAGAGAGTATTATAGTTTTGTTCACATAACGGTTTTTTGTAACACCCAAAACTAAACGAGTTAGATATAGGGTTATATATACCAAAGTGGTCAGGGTGAAGAGTTCAAATCCGAATGTCTGTCTGTCCGTCCGTCCGTTCGTCTGTGCAAGCTGTAACTTGAGTAAAAATTAAGATATATTGATGAAACTTGGCACACTTATTTCTTGGCACCATAGGAAGGTTGCTTTCGAAAATGAGCAAAATCGTACCACTGCCACGCCCACAAAATGGCGAAAACCGAAAACACATAAAGTGCCATAACTAAGCCATAAATAAAGCTATGGAAATAAAATTTGGTATGAAGGATCGCACTATGAAGGGGCATATTTGGATGTAATTTTTTTGGGGAAGTGGGTGTGGCCCCGCCCCCTACTAAGTTTTTTGTACATATCTCGCAAACCAATAGAGCTATATAAACCAAACTTTCTGCAGTCGTTTTTTTTAGCCACTTCCTAATACTGTTCAAGAATGAAAGAAATTGGATCATAACCACGCCCACCTCCCATACAAAAGTTAGGTTGAAAATTACTAAAAGTAGGTTAACTCACTAACGAAAAACGTCAGAAAGACTAAATTTCACATAAGAAATGGCAGATGAAAGCTACACTCAGATTTTTTACAAAATGGAAAATGGGCGTGGCGTCGTCCACTTATGGGTCAAAAACCATATCTCAGGAACTACTCCACCGATTTCAATGAAACTTGGTTTGTAATAGTTTCCTTACATCCCAATGATATGTTGTGAAAATAGGCCAAATCGCTTCACAACCACGCCTACTTCCTATATACCAGAACTTTGAAGGCAATCTGAATCGTTTACTTTACAATATATAAAGTAAGTACTAGTGAAGATATCGGTGCAGAACTTTGCACAAATACTATGTTAATAGTGTGGCTGCCCCATTCTAAAAATCGCCGAAATCGGACCATAGGTTTTTAAGGCCCCATATATCGAACACGAGGACATCGGTGCTTCTAACCTAATATTATGGTTTCCATCTTTCAATGGACTTTATACAATATATATGACGAATATGTGGGTCAAATTGTGTATTATATAATATTAATTAAGTTAAATAAATAAATTGCGAGAGTATAAAATGTTCGGTTACACCCGAACTTAGCCTTTCCTTACTTGTTCAATTACATTTTTATATCGAGGCACTTTAATTTTTTTGTTTTCAAAAAAGCGCAAAAGATCTAGATCTCAACTTTCTGGAAATAGATCCCAGGCGAGGATATCAAAAAGACTCCGTGATGGGGAACCTTAATCTGTAACTGAAAATCGTCTTGCTAGTCATTTTCTTCGCATCGCAATCGCGTGTCAGAGGGTCAAGTAACAAGTGATCGTAGCAGCTTGCTGAACAAAATTTCAGAACCTCCTAAGTACGCGCTTGAGATTCGGTACGGCTTGAAGAACAAAATATTAGAAATATATAAATAGCTATACCATTGACAAACACGACACTTATCGCGAGGATCAGCCATTTCAACCTAACCTAATCTACTTAAGATCTTCACCGAATTATTCCACTTTTAATGGCAAAGCATAATTTGTTGATGATATATATCGTAATGTATTTGAAACCCGGATACTAATATATTCGTTATTCGTTTGGAAGAAGGGCAGGAAATTGGAAGATTTTACTTACTTTTAATCCTAAATACCACCGGACCATTTTAGACAATTGTTGTACATTGTTTTCGAAATTTATCTTTTTAAATATACAATTTTTAGTGTTTTCCAAAAGTCTAACTATTTATAACTCTTATAGAATTTGTCATACAATCAGAGAGAAAGACAACGGGCATCAAAGACTAGAGGTTGTAATCAAGTTATAGCTCATTACAAAAAAATATACATAATTTCATATTAGAATTTTCCTCATTTTACTTTTTTTTAATTACTTCACGCAAAAACGAGAAAGTACATACATATGTATGGGGAAATGGGTATGTGGGTGTAAAAAATTATAACTTATGAAATGTTTGTTTAAAGCCGGAGCGGGATGCTAGATGATTTATATGTTGCAAAGTGAAATGTGCAAAATTGAGTTGTATGGGAAGCAGGCGTGGTTGTTAAAGAATTTCGTTGATTTTTCATTCGTAATATGGAAATATACCAAAGTTGGTTGATTTTGTGTTTATGCCTTTGGTCGTTAGTGAGTTAATCCACTTTTAGTAGTTTTCAACACAACCTTAGGGAGTGGTTATTATCCACCAATTTTCATGGTGTATGATGGGTACTAAATGTGTTCAGCAAGTTTAGTTAATATAGCTTTAGCCCACTTTTCAAACAAATTGCATACACATATTTTTTTCCTTCAATATTTCTTTATTTATGCTGAACCCGTTATTGTTCTAAACATTTTAGATTGGAATTTCTGAATCAAGATCTTTATGGCTTTTTTCGTTACGCATGTACCATGATGAACCCGTTATTGTTCCAAGCATTTTAGATTGGAATTTCTGAATTATATCAATGTTGGTTGCACAGGTTGAATACCATACATCCAAATCAGTTTTATTTTAACTGTCCGAAATGTTTCTGGTCTTAGAGGAAAAGGATGTAACATGCTTGTATTTTTGCTCATTAATATTTATACGCCAGTTGGTTTGCCATTCTTCGACAAAAGTTAAGTGCTCCTTTAATACTCTTGATGCTCTAATGGGGCATTTGTTACGGCTTACTAGAGCCAATGTTTTATGCAATTCGTAAGGTAAAACGTTTTTGATTTTCCATAAAAGGCCTTCATGTCAGACCTTATCGAACGCTGAGCTACATCGAGAAAAATAGCTCAACAGTACTCTCTGTGCTCGAAAGATTTCCTGATTTCGTTTGTAATTCTATTCACTTGGTCTACAGTGCCATGTTTAGCACGAAACCCGAATTGGTGTGTTGGTATTATATTTTTTTCGTGCAGGAAAGGAGACATTTTTGATTGTAAAAATTTTTCTAATATTTTGGAAAGACATGGTAAGAGACATATTGGGCTGTAGGATGACGGTTGTGTTAAGTCTTTTGCAGGTTTATATATCATGATGATCTGCGACTTTTTCGAACTTTTGCGAAATGGGGTAATACCCGAAACCAAGAATTGCATTAAAGAGCAAAGATAGCACTAATATAGCAATATTTGGTAAGTCAATTAACATTTTTGGACTTAATTGCCATTCACGTCTCGCTTGCCTTTTCTCATTTATAAGCTTTTCTATTTCATTATTAGTGATGTTTCTAAAAACCTTAATGTCTCTTCTAGGTGTTGCCAAGACAGCTACATTAGTTATTACATCATTAATTAAATCATGTTAATGTGGCAATATTATATATATAAATTTTTTTTTCATGGGCTGTTCGCATAACTTTACAAGTACAGGAGAATGATCAGAAGATAAGTCAATACATGTATCTACTGTTATAAGAGATCTATCTGTATTTTTGACTAAAGCTAAATCTATTAAGTCTGATATTTTGTTTCTATCACTGGGCCAGAATGTCGGCTTACCAGGAGATATTATATCAAGGTTATTGTGCTTATTTAGAATAGTGTAGTACAGCTGTCGTCCTTTCGGATTAATAAGAGTTTCTGACAGCAGCATAACATCTATGCTTTTTTCAGTCAGAAATCCTATTAACTCCAGTTTGTCTTGGTTTACACTGTTGGCTTTCTATCTAATTCTATTCTATTCTAATATTTAGACTAAAAAATACCAATTTTTTAGATAATAAGGTTTTGTGATTTGGTATGGTGGACATAAATTGTGTCATACTTGAGTAAGATTTAGAATCATATTTTCAATGCCTCCATTTGGTGGATTTTGCGGTTGTTGCATTGCATAGCGTTGCCTTTTACCACATTTGCTTAGCTTCCTTGGAAAGTGATATTCTTAGAATTACCAGGTTTCGAACTCTGGTTTGTAATTTCTATATTTTCGTTACGAGGAATATTCATTATTTGGTTACGACGAGCTTGAATTCCCACTGACAATTTTGATTTAAAGTCTTTATATACAGGGCAGCCCCTGTAGTTAGCAGTGTGATTTCCTCCACAATTACTACATTTAAGAGGACATTTTGATGTTGGGTGTAAATCACCACATACCACACAAACACTGCGTAGGGTGCAATAAGATTTGGTATGCCCATACTCTTGGCAGTTAGTGTATTGTACCGAACCATTTCTTTTATGAGGTTCTTCAACGTTAATTCTACGATTGATTAAATATTTAAATAATTTATTATTGGATTAGAGTTGGCAACAATTCGATTTCAAACATTTGTTGTTGTACTTTATTTCTATTGAAGATATTTACCACATTTTTATTTCCAAAGCCGTATTCTCCAAGGGCTTCTTTGATATCATTACATTCTACCGAAGGCTCAATGCCTTTTACAACAACAACTAAGCCTTTAGAGCTCTTCAGTTGATACGAATAATTATTCTTGTTGTTATTTGACAAAAATTTCACTATATCCATAAAACTTTCTCACCGTTGGGTTGTTTATTTGTGAGAGCAGATTTTGCAGGCTCAACAAAGCTGAGGCTGTAATTTGAAAGTTGTTGATACTGGTTCCAAAGCCGAGAGCAGCTTTACATGCTCTCTTCAAATACATGTTCCATCGAATTTGGAACCCAAAGCGGAAATGATGCAAACGAACAATCATGATGCATCCATATTCGAGTTCATGCAGCGAACTCGAGTTTTGTGTATATTATAATTACGGATGTGTCGTACACGAGTTGATTGAATAATAGATATACGTAGATATGGCGTTGGGATATCGTGTTCTGTCTTAGCTTTATTTGTTGAATAATTTGGTAGTAGTCAAGTCCTCTCTCGACGAACAAAAACCAAACTCTACAAGTCTCTCATCATTCCCGTCCTACTTTACGGTGCAGAAGCGTGGACGATGTCAACATCCGATGAGACGGCACTAGGAGTTTTCGAGAGAAAGGTTTTGCGGAAGATTTATGGTCCCTTAAGAATTGGCAAAGGCGAATACCGCAGACGATGAACGATGAGCTGTATGTGTTATTCGACGACATAGTCCAGCGAATAAAAAAACAGCGGCTACGCTGGCTAGGTCATGTTGTTCGAATGGATGAAAGTGCTCCAGCTCTGAAAGTATTCGATGCAGTACCCGCTGGTGGAAGCCGAGGAAGAGGGAGACCTCCACTCCGATGGAAGGACCAGGTGGAGAGGGACCTGGCTTCGCTTGGAATAACCAATTGGCGCCAAACTGCCAGAAGGAGGGATACGTGGCGCGCTGTTTTGGACTCGGCTATAACCGCGTAAGCGGTGTCTACGCCAGTCAAGAAGAAGAAGAATTTGGTAGTAGACGTTGTAAATATTAAAAAATAATAATTCAATTTAAGGATCGAATTCAGTCAAAATTTATTTAATTTCTTACTTAATAAATTATAAATAAAAAAGAAAAACATTTCATTGTACCTGCATACATATTTTGATTTTTTTTAAATCCTAAATTTTAGGAATAAAAATAATAAATTAAATGACAGGAAACAAATTATACTAATAGCCGAAAATCATATGAGATCGAGTACAGTTTTATAACCACTAATTGCTGATAATCAGTTCTCAATAATAGCATGACTGCTGATTATACACATATTGTCTATTTATGTAAATGTCATTATAAGCAAATTTTGAGCACACTCGTGTGTAATTTCAACAAGATCGTGTGTAGAGTTTCAGCTCGTTTGTGAACGAGTGTCAACTCGCCACTCTGTTAAAACAAACATGTATGGATATGGTTCGAGTGTCGCGAACAGCATGTTCGTTTTGAACTCGTCCCCTAGCGGTCAATACTTCCATTCACACTGTGCACGGAAATGATGTATCCGTTGCAGCTCTCTGTTCCAAAATAAACAATACCACTTCAAAGTTATGACTGTCAATGTCAAAGATGACATGATACGAAACTCTCGCAATTTTCCTCATACCGAATTCTCTGATCTCTCATTTTTAGGGATTTTTGACAGCTTTTTTTTTGCCATTCTTTGTTATAATTGACATCTATTTGTATTTAATATATATTTTACGTTAATAAATTTATATATTTAGTTGCATGAATTTATATTTTATGTTAATAAATTTATATATGAATTTATAAAAAAATATGTTTTTATTTTCTTACTTATTTATAATTAGTATCTAACGCCGATGATATTGATATCATCGGAAGGAACAACCGCGCCGTTTCTTCTGCTTTTTCCAGACTTGATAAGGAAGCAAAGCGTATGGGTCTGGTGGTGAATGAGGACAAGCCGAAATATCTCCTGTCATCAAAAAAACAGTCAGCGCACTCGCGTCTTGGCTCCCACGTCACTGTTGACGGTCATAACTTTGAAGTTGTAGATAATTTCGTTTATCTGGGAACCAGCATTAACAACACCAACAATGTCAGCCTCGAAATCCAACGCAGAATCACTCTTGCCAGCAGGTGCTACTTTGGACTGAGTAGGCAATTGAAAAGTAAAGTCCTCTCTCCCAACCAAAATCAAACTCTATAAGTCGCTCATTATTCCCGTGGTGTTTCCAGTTGGCGCCAAAAAGTAAAAAGGAGAAATGAGTGGCGCGCTCTGGTGGATTCGGCTATAATCGCCTAAAGCGGTTCCTACGCCAAATATATATATATATCTTTATATATATATAATAAAGTATTACTTATGTGATATAGACCTACTGGGGAACAGAGCATTTAAAAATAAAGTCTAAAATGTAAAATACCCAAATGTTATTTCTAAAACGGCCAATCTAATTTTTTCGGTAGTGGCATCAACAAATGTTGTAAAAAATGTGGATTTTGGTGGTACTCTCTCAAAACTAAGAGTTCGGTATCAAGTCATCTTTGCAATAGGTTATTGAGAGCCAAAATGCGAATGCGCTAACTGTTTGTTTGATCACAGGGGATATTTCGTTTTGTCCTCATTTACCACCAGACCCATTTTCTTCTTTGTTAAATCTGGAAGAGCAGAACTAACGGCGCGGTTTTTAAGGCCAATAATAGCGATATCATCTGTATACTTTAGCAATTGTACACTTTTGTAAATAATTTGTACGCTGTCTATTTATGTAGCTTTTTCTCCAGTTTTCCCAATTTATGCTCTTTACTCAATGCTTTATAAAAGTGTTACAGTGATCGGATTTAGTTCAAAGTTTCGTTCGATAATCCGTTTCCATCTAGACGGCAACTTCATAATACACCCCTCGTAGAAGCTCCCCTCCTTATTTGCGATGAACTCGAACAGCCACTTTCACAAGCCTCTTTTGAGTTCAAATTTATACTACCAAGGGCGTTCGCCATGGACAGGTGGTAATCACTTGGCGCTATGTCCGGGGTATATGATTTATATGATAAAACCTCCCATCCGAGCTCCCGTAGCTTCTGACGAGTCATCAACGAAGTGTGTGACCTGGCGTTGTCCTGGTGAAACACTACACCTTTCCTAGTGGCCAATTCTGGACGCTTCTGGTCGATCGCCTGCTTCAAACGGTCCAGTTGTTCGCAGTAGATGGTAGAATTAAACTTCTGGCCATATGGGAGCAGCTCATAGTGGATGATTCCCTTCCAATCTCACCAAACACACAGCAAAACCTTCCTGGCCGTCAATCCCGGCTTGGCCACTGTTTGGGACGAATCACCGGCCTTCGACCACGACCTTTTTCGCTTGATATTGTCGTATGTGATCCATTTTTCGTCGCCAGTCACCATCTGCTTCAAAAATGGATCGAGGTTCGTTCCGTTTCAACAGCATATCGCAGGGTTTGATTCGGTCCAGAACGTTTTTTTGCGACAAATCATGCGGCACCCAAACATCAAGCTTTTTTGTGTATCCAGCCTTCTGCAGATGGTTTAAAATAGTTTGGTGACAAACTCCCATCTCCTGGACGATGTCACGAGATGCCACATGCCGGTCTAACTCTATGTTTACCATGATTTGATCGGTATTCGTCTTCACGGTCTTCCGCCGACTGGCTTATCAATGGTGTTGTTTTCACGTTTCCGCTTTGAATCGACGAAACCATTCCTCCGCAGAGCGAAGTTATGAAATAACATCCCCCAAAACACCATTAATCTCACGGAATGTTTCTCTAGCGGATTTGCCCTTAGCGCGAATTTCGGCGTTAGTGAACGTCTGACACGTCTATATAGTATAGTATTGCCAGATACGAGCTCTGTAGCGCTTTATACATAGCCGTGAAATTCAAAAGACAAAAAGGCGGAAGGGAGACACCTAATATGTTCATACATACATATGTATACTAACAAGTCAATGAGAGTTTAAAAATCTTTATATCTATACTTACTATTATAAAGAGGAAAGATTTGTATGTATTGTAACGAAAATGGCACCAGAACAAACTAGAATTGACAATCGAAATCGATAACTTGCCAGATGTATCTAGACATCGATATTCGTAGTTGCCAAAATGTTTGAAAGACAATGTATCCCTTACAATCGACTATATAAGGGCTGCCGGACTGGCAGCAACACACAGTTCTAATTAGAGAGTTGCCGAGTAAAGTGCAAGAAGTTAGAAGTAAGAACTGGTAAACTCGTATAACGAGTAATAAAGTTTTAAGTTATTTGAATTAGAAATAAAGACTAGTGTATAGCCATTAAAGTGTGACTTTTATTTGACAATCCAGTGATCGAACTCGATCAAGGACATTGGTGTCAGAAGTGGGATTGACAAATAAAATTCCATAGGAGATAATGGTTAAGTTCAACGATTTGAAGATACCACAACTCAAAAAGGAGCTGGAACAACGAGGTTTTGCAACGAATGGGTTGAAAGCTGAGTTACAAGCCGGATTGCGAGAGGCCATGGAAGAAGAAAACATCAACGTTGACGAATTTGTTTTTGAATCACTGTTAGAGGAATCAACAACTAAGATAGAAGAAAAGGAAGAGACTCCATGTTCGTTAGGAGTAATGGACATGAACATGATTTTGTCTGCAATGTCCCAGATGTCTTTGCAGATGTCGTTACAGTTCCAGGCGCAGTCATTAGAAATGAAGGAGATGAAAGCCCAAATAAAGGACTAAATGAAATAGCAAATAACAGAGCTATCAACGCAGATATCAGCTCAAGTATCAGTACAGTTGAAAGAACAGGACGCACGAACAGGTGTCTTCACAAATAGCAGAAGTGTCAACAAAGATTTCAGAAGAGTAAGATAAAGTTTACGCTGATGTGGAAGAACTGACCTGCAACTAAATCGACCAATGGTGTCAACAAGTTCTGTCAAAGTCAAGACTCCATCATTTGACGGCACAACTCCGTTCTAGATTTTCAAACTCCAATTTGAAAAGACTGCAGTTACAAACAATTGGAGCGCGGAAGACAAAGTCACTGCGTTATTCGTGGCTTTAAAGGGGGCTGCTGCAGAAATTTTACAAACAATACCCAATTGCGAGTCAAGCAGCTACGAAGCGTTGATGGGTGCTGTAGAAAGGCGGTATGGGAGTGAGCACAGGAGACAAATTTTCCAAATAAAACTGCAAAATCGCAAACAGAAAGCTAGTGAGTCTCTGCAAGAAGTGGAAAGGTTAGCTCACTTGGCTCATGCGCATAAGTCTGCAGAGTATATAGAGGATATAAAAATCCACAGTTTCGTTAATGGTATACGAGACGAGAATACGCGCTATTCTGCACTAGCATGCCCAAAATTGACATTTGCAGAAACAGTGTCCTTTGCTTTAACGCACGAAACTGCTTCCTTACTTAGCAACCTGAGAGAGCCTGCCTGGACGAAGAAATTTTTTGAAGAAATGCATAAAATGTTGGAGAAATCTGGAGAAACACGTAAGAAAAATGATGGTGTGGTTAAATGCTTCAACTGCGGGAAAGGCGGCCATACTGCACGTAATTGCAATATGGAATCGAATCGACCCAATTATCTATCCGGACGGAAACGCAAAGCTGAAGAAGACCAGTCGGAATCGCGCCTGTAATCTCTGTCTCTCAAATAAATAGAAATACGAACAGCGTTACTGTTTGTGGATGCGTGGATGGTAAAAAGCGCATTCTGACTGCGGGTACGGGAGCAACACATTCCATAATTCGATCGGATCTAGTTAACAAGGAAGTAAAACCACTAGCTGGTGCAAAGTTACGTACTGCAACTGTCGATGATACTTAAGTTGTCGGGGAAGTAACGTGCGAAATTGGAATAGGAAAGATAGCCGTGTTACATAACTTTATAGTGGCACTTTATAGTGGCAGTGGCAGTCGACGAAGTCATAATTGGAGTAGACTTTCTAACCAGTAAAGGAATCAAATTAGACATGGAAAACAAAATTAT
Organism: Zeugodacus cucurbitae; assembly: GCF_028554725.1. Taxonomy (NCBI): domain Eukaryota; kingdom Metazoa; phylum Arthropoda; class Insecta; order Diptera; family Tephritidae; genus Zeugodacus; species Zeugodacus cucurbitae. Next base: position 28,618,882 of record NC_071669.1, read on the forward strand.
GACTTATACCAATATGGAAGTGCCTCTTATGTTTGGTTATGATAACAAATGCAACGTTAGACGAGTGTTAATAACAGAAAATCAGAAGATTTCACCAAAATCAGAAGCAATTATTTGTGCAGAAATAGATGGAGACTATAGGACGGACACGTTGTGGGTTGTTGAAAGCGCAAAAGAATCTATACCAAACTTACTTATAGGAAAAACCCGGGCTATGAAACGACAAGACAAAAGAGTTCCAGTAAGAGTCCTTAATGAGTGTAAGTCACCAGTCACAGTCTCCAAAGGAGCTATATTAGGGCAGTGTCAGGAGATTGAGGCCGTAATAAATTGCGAAACACATCTTGAAGGAAATTCTGGGGGTAAAAACGATATTTCGAACGAGGTTAACGCTTGGACCGAGGAATTAGAGGTAGATCATAAAAAGAAGGCCAAAAAATTTCTTCTCAGATACTCCTCTATATTTGATAAAGATGAATCCAAACCAAGTAGAACCAAAATTGGGAAACATTTCATCAACACCGGAGATGCAAGACCAATCGGCCAGGCTCCTCGCAGCGTTCCATTAGCCAAACGTGAACCATTATGGAGTTCACCCGTAGTACTTGTGAAGAAGAAAGATGTCAACATGAGGTTCTGTGTGAACTACAGAAAGTTGAATGATGTCACGAAGAAAGACAGTTACCCATTACCTCGAATAGATGACACTCTAGACTCGCTATCAGGCATGAGTTGGTTTTGAACACTCGATGTGAAAAGTGGCTATTGGCAAGTGGAAGCAAAACGAAGAAGACAAAGAAAAGACGGCTTTCAGCGTTGGAGATGGTTTGTGGCAATTTACTGTAATGCCCTTTGGGTTATGTAACGCTCCAGCCACTTTTGAGAGACTTATGGACCAAGTGTTAAAAGGATTGGACTGGAAGACATGTTTGGTGTACCTAGACGATATCAACGTGTTGGGTAAAAGTTTTGATGAGCATCTCAAAAATTTGGAAGAGGTTTTCCAACGCATAGCCAGCGCTGGTTTAAAACTCAGATCAAAGAAGTTTTCTCTGTTCAAGAAGGAAGTGAGCTATTTAGGACACAAAGTGACAACGAAGGGCATTTGTACAGCTCAGGAAAAGATAGAGGCAGTAAAAGATTGGCCCAGACCTAAAAACATGAATTGCGGAGTTTCCTTGGACTATGTACGTTTTACCGACGATTCGTTCTAAATTTCGCCAGCGTAACTAGTAGCCTCCATGAACTCACGAAGAAGAACAAAGCCTTTGAATTGAATGAAGAACACGAATTGACCTTCCAAACTCTGAAGGAGCGATTATGTACTGCGCCAATGTTATCATATCCAGTTCCAGGCTCAACGTTCGTCTTGGACACGGATGCTAGTGGCTATGCAATAGGAGGCGTTCTATCACAAATGATTGATGGGAATGAGAAAGTGGTCGCGTATTATAGCCAGACGATAAGTAAGCCAAAGAAGAATTATTGCGTAACGCGCAGAGAATTACTGGCATTGGTGAAGTGCATCAAACATTTCGAGTAAGGACAGATCACGCAGCAATAAAATGGCTTCTGCAATTTAAGAATCCAGAAGGACAGTTGGCACGGTGGATTGAGAGACTCCAAAGTTATGACTTCTCTATAGAACATCGCAAAGGTAGTAGTCATGAGAATGAGGATGCGATGTCCCGTCGTCCTTGTAATTTAGAATGTAGACATTGTTCAAGATCTGAGGCCAAAAAAGACATAATAGATGTACGATTAATGTCAATAACTTCGACAGAAGGCTGGAATCCAAAGGTACGGGAAAGCGAAGATGGACAAAGTTCCCGAACTCTTATAATCGTTCCGAAAGATGGAATTCCTGATGTTCTCCAAGAGATGCATAACGGTCCAAGTGGAGGGCACATGGGAATCACAAAAACCTTGAAAAAACTAAAGCAAAGACTTTATTGGGTTGGTTTTCGACAATAAGTCACGGAGTGGATTGCTAATTGTGCTGAGTGCATTACAGCAAAAGGGCCGAAATCCAGGAGTCACGGCCAGATGAAGCAGTACAATTCGGGTGCCCCATTTGAACGAATTTGCATGGATGTAGCCGGTCCGTTTCCCACCCCACGTTTCCCAGGAATATATATAAATATTCTTGATTGGACTTATAGTTTTTAAAATATTCATGTTTAAAAGTCCAATTTTTTCTATAAGTAACACATGGAATTTCACACACTGTAACACTATTTTTTTACATTTTTCACTTCACATATTGAAAATTACACTATTAACATTCAATTTAATTCAAAATATAGATTTATTTAAGATTTTTTAAGCAAAAATTACTTATTTTAAAAATCACTTAGCACACTAATAGTTGAAGAGGTTTCTGTGCTTACAATTATGTGGAAAACGAGCGTTGCCACATGTTAGAAACCATAGATGATAGATTTTTTAATGACTGTGTTTTATTTATTAGCATATCATAGTTTTTTGTCGTAGAACTCTCTTCTGCATCAAGGATGTATATAAATAATCTTTCCAGGGATGTCCGCAGTTTTTTTGTGTAGAACTCCTTTCTGAACTGGCGGTCTTCGGCCGCGCTTTAAAAAAATAACCCTGGTCGAACCAAAACCGGGTTGTCCAAAGTTTTTTTTTCGCGTAGAACTCCTTTCTGCACTGGCGGCCTTCGTCCACGCTTTAAAAAAATAACCCTGGTCGAGCCAAAACCGGGGTGTCCAAAGTTTTTTTTCGCGTAGAACTTCTTTCTAAACTGGCGGCCTTCGGCCGCGCTTCAAAAAAATTACCCTGCTCGAGCCAAAACCGGGGGTGTTCGAAGTTTTTCGCCCCCCCAGGACCCCAGGGAGTGGTCTTTCGCACAGTCTGTTCCGTGTGTCAGACCGTAATACGTCGGAACGTGACCTCAGTCAGATGCAATTCCTGCACTGACTGGTGTCATTTTCCGACGTGTTCCGGCCTGCGCACCACACGTGAGTGGAGTGTACCGTACGTTGCCCCATGCAAATAGGTTCAGGAGGTCATCAGGAAGACCAAGTCCTTCAAAGCCATCGGCCCTGACGGAATAAATTCTCTAATGTTAAAACACCTAGGTTCAACGGTTCACTGAAATATATAATAATGGTCTTAAAAAAAAACCACCCTGTAAACGAACCGTCCTAGTGGCGTTGGACCTGTCAAAAGCTTTTGACACGGTCAACTTAACAACGCTACTATAAGTCATCGAGCAAACAACACTTTCTCCGGGATGGATTATGAACTACCTGAGCGGTCGGCAATCATATGTATTATTTCGAGATAAAACATCTAAACTCAGGAAAATTAAACAAGGGGTTCGACTGGGCGGTGTCCTCTCCCCGTTACTGTTTAATTTCTATATCTCTAAACTCCCTCAACCACCAGAGGGAATTTCAGTTACCTCCTACGCAGATAATTGTACGATAATGACGTCGGACACTGGCATCGATGACATGTGTTAGAACTGCTTTCTGCACAGGCGGCCTTCGGCCACGCTTCAAAAAAATTACCCTGGTCGAGCCAAAACCAGGTGTGTTCGAAGTTTTTTCGCGTAGAACTCCTTTCTGGTCAAGCCAATACAAGTGTTAGCAAAATAAAAGGCTGTCCTCGATATGATTTTTAAAAATTTATTTTGTTAAATAAAAGAAGAGGAATTTTAGCAAAAAAGAGGAATTTTCGCAAAAAGAGGAATTTATGGATGAATTTATATATGGTATCTACAATGTGGCAGCGCTCGTTTTCCGCATAATTGTAAACACATAAATTTGAGAGGGAAAAGTGATTTTTGAAACATATAATTCTGACTTTAAAATTATATAATAAAAGTAAAATGTACATTTAATGCAACGCCTACAGTTTTATTTAATATATTTGAGGTGGAAAAAGTTCTTAAAATGTGTTAAAGTGTATTAAATTGTGTGAAATAGCTAGATGAAAATTTTGATTTTTTATCTTTAAAGCGGAATATCTCGAAAACTAGGCGTCTGCGGTACCTATAACCCCATATATTTTTGAACCGGGAGGACGTTTCCAACGGTGTAATCAGATCGCGGCGCCATAGTAATCGAAATTGTGCCGGAAGGACCATACCAGGTTATTAAACGGATCAATGATGTAGTGTATCGCATACAAACCATTGGAAGACCTAGGAATAAAATGAAGGTGGTTCATCTAGAACGGCTTGCAGCATTTGGTTCTGGAAGTATGTCTAATCGGGACGATCAGACTTAAGTGGATAGCAATGTAACGAAAATGACACCAGAACAAACTAGAATTGACAATCGAAATCTATAACTTGCCAAATATAGAAGTTAGAAATGGTAAACTCGTATAGCGAATAATAAAGTGTTAAGTTATTTGAATTAGAAATAAAGATTAGTGTATAGCCATTAAAGTGTGACTTTTATTTGGCAATCCAGTGATCGAACTCAAGGTAGGGTTTCAGCGTTAACGACCGATTTTAGAAATCCGTTACAATATGTTTGTAATGAATAAACTTAAAAACTACTGTGCCGAGTTCAAAAATTTGTTCAACATTGGAAAGCTACATTCACCCTAAATAACTTAGGCTATATTTATTGCTAGAAAATATTAGGGAACTTAACCACCGTAATCCAAGGTGTAAAAAATGTGCCCTCAAACGTCTTTCGTCGCATGCGCTGCGCTATTGATGATAGAACAAAAGTATGCTCTACAATATTAAATAACATATCAATATCTACAAAAAATATCGCATTTGCCTATATCTAACTGTTATGGTTACTAACTATCAAATCGATTGCTTATTATTTTAAAACAAAAATATTTGATCAGTTTACATCACTACAAATTTTAATAATTTTTTCTGAATGCTCATTGATCTAATTTCAGTAAAAAATATCTACACATAATTACATATGTATACCAACAATTATCTTTAAAATATTAACTATAAACATACATACAAGATGTAGACATATGCATTTTCTTAATATTTTCCAGATTACCTACATAGCATTAGAGTTTTTGTTTTGAATCTCATAACGCTAAATTACAATTTACCCAAAAAACGTGAAAACATCAGACGCATGGATTAGGACAGCATTTCGCACATGTTGCCACTCTGAATATTTTGTGGAAATGAAAAATGATGTCACTATCTATGATCAGAACTAAACATCAGTACTTTGCAGAACTAAGTCCATCTTATTTTATTTTTTTCCAGTAAATCATATTTTGTAACTTTTAACCACCAAAACAGTTTAGCAACTCCAGTATTTTTTATAATTTTTCAATTAGATTATTATAGCTATTAAGCAAATAATTTTGTACAAAAATGGTACAAAGGCAGTATAGTTTTTTCATTGAAATGCCGAAAAGATCTAGATCTCAACTTTCTGAAATAGTTCCCAGGCGAGGTCGATCATATTTTTCTGCCGCGTATGCGCTAAAAGGCTCCATCCAAATTCCACCTCGGTTAGGTGTAACTCATGCAATGGATGGAGCCATCTTAAGACCTGTTCAGGCCTTAAGGCTCATGGGGAGTGGACCCCACGTTATGTGGCCCCATGCTTTCAACGCAATACTGCGACTGTTGCCTCTACGGCAGTGCAACTTGCACCTAGTTTGCGCAGCGCGCCGTCACCCCCAGGGAGTGGTCCCTCGCACAGTCTGTTCCGTGTGTCAGACCGTAATACGTCGGCACGTGACCTCAGTCAGATGCAATTCCTGGTTTGGTTCCAAGGACGTCATTCACTGGAACGGAGTCAATGAAGGTGTTAATAGCTCCACTGTGAATGAATGTGTTTAGAGCGTGTCTAAAACTGTTTGCGTCTGCAGTCTGACCGGTGTATTGTTCAAGTTCTTCGACGTGTTGTGGGAATGATCTCTTGATGCACCTGGGGCGGTTCTGCTTCCAGCAAGTGACTACATGGATGAATTCTACGAAAACACCCAAGTAGAAACTGCTTGGTAAGCAGTTCGTTATGCTCCTTAATGGGCAGCATAATGGCATCACTGTGAAGGTGTGTCATTGGTGACATCAAGAGACATCCTGTTGCTGATCGGAGTGCGGTGTTCTGGTACGTCTGTAGCTTCTTCTGCTGCGTGTTACTGCATCCAGGCGACCATACCGGTGCTGCGTAATTTACGACCGGCCGGCCGATAGCCTTATAAGTGGCCAGCAACGTTTCTTTGTCCTTTCCCCAAGTGCTACCGGCTAACGACTTGAGGATTTGGTTGCGGCTATGTACTTTAGTGACTATCGAGGTCGTGTGTGGAGTGAAGGAGTGCAGACTGACAAATGTGACTCCCAAAATCTTGGGACAGTCGGTATTGGTGTGCCATCGACGTGAATATTAAGACTTAGTCTGTACTCCTTCGTACAATTGGTAAATACGGTCGCCGTGGACTTAGTGGGTGCGAGTGCCAGGCTCCTCGTAGAGAAGAAGCGAGAAAGTTCGAGGAGGTAGCTGTTCACTTTCGAACACATGTCATCGATGCCAGTGTCCGACGTCATTATCGTACAATTATCTGCGTAGGAGGTAACTGAAATTCCCTCTGGTGGTTGAGGGAGTTTAGAGATATAGAAATTAAACAGTAACGGGGAGAGGACACCGCCCTGTCGAACCCCTTGTTTAATTTTCCTGAGTTTAGATGTTTTACCTCGAAATAATACATATGATTGCCGACCGCTCAGGTAGTTCATAATCCATCCCGGAGAAAGTGTTGTTTGCTCGATGACTTCTAGTAGCGTTGTTAAGTTGACCGTGTCAAAAGCTTTTGACAGGTCCAACGCCACTAGGACGGTTCGTTTACAGGGTAGTTTTTTATTAAGACCATTATTATATATTTCAGGGGGTACGTGAGTGTCGGGAGCAGCCAGGCCTCTAGTGTCGACCTTGGTGAGATATTCTACTCCCGTTGAACCTAGGTGTTTTAACATTAGAGACCTTTAGCAGACCCGATCACCCTTGCGCAACTTCGATCTGGATATTGTAGCAGGTAAAACTCCTACTTATCCAGACTGAACCCCGACATACAAAATACATGTCCTGCATGCAATGAGTCCCCGCATGACACTAACCACGTTTTTGCATGCCCAACGAACCCTACTCATCTAACACCCCTTTCCCTTTGGTCCAACCCTGTCGAAACAGCACGGTTCCTGGGCCTCCCGTTCGATGACCTTGACGACAACTAGATTTATGCTTTCCTTCCCGGCAGGGATATATAATCGTTACTACTACAACAACAACAAAGACGCCGTCTTTTTCATCATAAACTGCAAATCGTCTTGCAAGTCGAAGTAAGTCGTCATCGCTTGCGAGATAGTCGAGGAACGACTTGAAGAACAAACTTTTTGAAATATACATGCTCGCACTAGGGAGTCCAACTCTGAGCGTTTCCAACACCTTCATAATCAGAGAGAAAGACAACGGACATCAAAGACTATCGGTCGTAATCAAGTTTTAGCTTATTACAAAAAGTGTATGAAATTATTCAATTTAATGAAATTGTTCGAATTTTCTTCATTTTACTTTTTTTTAATGACCCCACGCAAAAACGTGAAAGTAATTGCATATGTATGTATGGCACACCAATTACATGTATATGTAAAAAATTACAACTTTTGAAATGTTTGTTTAAACCCGTGCGAAGCCGGAGCGTGCTGCTAGTTGGCTATATGAGGGCTATACTAATTATTGACCCACTTTTAAGCATTTTTGGTAGTGATTATTACCAGATGCAGACGACTCCGCATTTCATTATGATATCTCCTCAAAAATAAAGTAAAGTATAAAGTCAGCCATAGGCACTGAGGTTCTCATAATCGGTATAAGGGAATTAAAAATATTTTATGAGGTTTCCGATTACATCTATTTTTATAATGTTCGATGAATCACTGAACGGAAATGTCTCCAGGAATTTTGGGATATAAACAAAGCTTTTATAATTTGAGACCTATGTACAGAAAATCCATTAGGAGGCGGAACTCGACAAAAAAAACAACAACTGAAGCCCCTCTTAACAATCCTATATTCCAAATTTAATTTTGGCTTAGTTATAGAACTTTAAAGGTTTTCGCTTATCGGCATTCGTAAGCATTGCATTGGCCCCTCAGCAAAATCAAACTTCCTATGTTGCTAAAGAAAATGTGTGCCAAGTTTCATCCAGATATCTCAATTCTTACATAAGATTACAAACCTTGAGTAAGTTTTACACAGGTTAAGCTTACACGGATTTCAATTCGTTTCGCCATTCCGATCATTTTAATACATAATAACTGTCTCAGGTTAAGGTGTTACAACTAAACCGTTACACTCTGCGCAACATGTTGCGAGAGTATACAAATTAGTTCATTAGGCGGACAAATTTTAGGGTACATACCTTTGCTTAATCATTATACATTCCGATTCATGAGGAAAACCTACAGGTGATTGACAGACAAAACAGCACGTTAAAGATGAAAAGGCATCATAACTCGCGGCGCAGAATTGATGTTGAATATTTATCATAGCTTGTGCATTCTCCATAATTATAAGTTCGTTGTGATCTCTTATGCGTTTTTGTTCTATTTCACAAATAGGGGACGGGTCAACTGTTGATAACACAACAAATTCTTGTAAAAGTCCCATGATATGCGCTTTCACAGTACTTGTAGCCACTGCGGTTGCTCTATAAAAAAGGTAGAAGATTGCAGTAATTTAATTTATTAAGCACAAAATGATGTACATATTTCTTTTGGTCAAGCTACAACATTCCTATTGAACTCAGATTTATTTCAAACAAGTTTCCATAATATACAGTATGTAAAGAAAGTGTTTTGATAAGAGAAATTTATCGTTTTCGCAGTTTTTTGCAAGTAAATGCCATATTCTGACACGAATTTTTTTTTAAATTTTAATATCTATATATATACAAATTTCATGTCACGTTGTTTGTCCGGAAATGGCGTTTAAACTACTGATCCGATTTAAATGAAATTTTGCACACGTCTGCAGTTTGGTTAACCTTAAAAAAAAAAGACTTTTGCAACAGCTATTCACCACAAGGGAATAAGGATTTACATATTTTTAGGTAAGTGGACGGGGTCACAGCTCAACATTCGTCTGTTTGTCGGCCATTTGGTCAAGCGATAATTTGATCTGATATCATAATATATCTTAGCTCACACTTAAACATTGATACTATGAGAAGTTTGGGTTTGGCCAAAATCGGACCTCTGCATCAACTAAATAATAGTAATTAAACAAAAAGGGATATAACAAAGCTATAATTTAAGTGATAAAATTAATTTCACTTTATCAAATAGTTAATCAGAATAGAATTTAACATACATATACCTTATCCACAGCAATGCGTGTCCCAGCCACTAGTATAGTTATATGGAATGTTTAAAGCAAAGTGTATTCAACAAAGTAACTAAGTTTGCCATTTAATTTTTTTTTTTCAGCTTTTGCCAAAACATACGCAATAGTATCTTTTTGTAGTTAAATGGCAATCTCGATAGTTAGAGTTGCAACATTCATTAACCCTAATTTTTGTATGTATAAGAGAGAGATGCACTTACTACAATGAACCGATCAAAATATATTTATAATATTTGAAGTGAGTGATGTAAGTGCGTATTAATAATTTGTTACTGATATTATTTTATATTTATAGTAAATTTTCTAATTACAGAGCGGTACTATGGTTGACTGGATGCTGCAGCTTATTTTAAAGGAATATAACTGCAGAAAAGTAAAGCGAGCTGCAACGCACATCTGGAGCGTACATGCAAAACTACAAAGAGAAGCAGAACAAGGATTATGCCACTTTAGGCATAATACCAAACTTATATATGTATATATTAAACATAAAATCTTTTGTTAGAATATACATTTATCTTTTTATTATCCTTTTCAGATATTTGCAAACTTCAGAGGAAAGACTAAAGCTTAGCTGAATACCACCCATAAACCCCCATTTAAGAAGGTAGCTATGGGTGCGAGGAATCCTACTAGCAGTTCTTCAAGACATACAATGGCTATCGCTCGATGGAAGAAGCACTCGTAGTCCTTTGTGTCAGGAAGTAACAAAAATCATGCACCTAGAAATACAACATAAAATTTTATTAAAACGAATTTAATTGCAAAACTAAGACGAAACAACAATTTTGATATTCTTATTATTTAACAGAGTTGGTATTAATACTTCCCATGCAAGAATGATAGAAGACAAGATTATTACACACTGAAACGTTCACGAACCACGAATGGGAATAGGCAACAGAAGAATTGCCAAATGGAAAACGGGAATGTGAAACATAGTGAACCAAATTGAATAATGTGCAGATAACATATCATAATGAACGTAATTCTTAAAATCTTCATTTATAAAATGATCCGATATAATAATGCATATTTATAATTAAAATTATATGTTTTGTTACAAAAAGTTCGCCATTTTGCCAACTTTTTTGTTGGTTGGAAAAGTGAAAAAAATTCTTTATAGACGACTTTTTTCTACTATTGTTGTTTAATTCCGCCATTGCGGACTTCTTTTTCAAGTTAATACATTTTTCACTTAGAATTTTAAATAATAATTAAGCATTGACTTCAGCTCTTTGTTTTGGTTTTATTGTTTTGTACCACCGTGCAATTTTGTTTTGCTCGCGTGTTCGGGGTCGTGAAAGTTGTCACTCAACAGGAACTCAAAACCCAAAAAAGCTAACTGTAAACGCCTGTCGTAATCTTGTCTTCTATCATTCTTGCTTCCCATGCTTATAATATTTGTGGATAGTCGCCAAATGGTGTAACAAGTGTAGCAGCAACAACAAGTAATACATGTTCAAAATCACAATAAAAGTAAAATCGCACAACGCAACAGGCAAATAACAAGGTTTGTTCTACGAATATAGATATTTTAATTATTTCTAACCAACTTTAAATATTTTTTAGGCATCGGATGATGTACTACAAATTACATCGGACTTTTGGAGTAGCCCTTTCAACACTTATTTTCGACGTGCTAAACACAGTGTCTCCTTTGATGCCCTTGGATCTACACAATGGATAATTAACAGAGCTCTAAAAACAACATTGAGGCGCTGAAGTTGTTCATCTTGCTTCTGATTTGATTATGGAGACATTATTAGGCTGAACTTACAATTTATCGTAACATTGTGATAGTTAACTTATAAATTTTGAACGTACGCAATAGCACTCAATTTATTAATATAAATGTAAAATATTGTTAAATGAGCAGCTATATACAAATGAATATACGAATATTTGTAACAATCGTAATAGTAGTGAAATTTAATTTGTATTGTATAACAACACAAAAAACAATTCTTAAAACTTTAGAGAAATTGTAAATTATAAAAATTTAATAATTAATACTAACTTAATATGTAAAATATGTAAATTTTGTCAAATGATAGCCGCAAAAACGTTTGCAAAAATGAAAGTTTACTTTCTACTGAAATGCTAATTTAAAAATTTATATATAATTATTAAAAATGTAAAATACCATACTAATTTATAAATGTAAATACATCATACAATTGAATAAATAAAAATAAAACAATTTCAATTTTAAAATTTTAAACGGAAAAGTAGGTGACCTATAGAATGAAGACCAATGGAGACCAATGAACCAACTTTAAGTAATGAAACGGTGACCCAACAAATGACCAATACCTGTGATTAAAGGGTTACCCTGAAAATGATAAATCGAACAGTCTCCACAGATAGATGGCTGATTAAATAAAAAACTACTACAGGTGGTTCTGCTAACCACAGAGTGACATATGCCTTTCCAAAACAATGGAAAAATTAGAGCAGAAAGACATATGCAGAATTTGCAACAAAATCAATGCGAGAGAGCTTGCAAGATAATCACACCGACATGCCGTAAAAGAGGAGAAATGGTAACTTTTTTCCTGCTGCTAGAACAAGAGAGACCAAAAAAATAATACAAGCCTTCTTTACTGGTCTTGCAGGGTACATATAAATTAAGCGAATAGCATTTGGAAGTAAAAGGCGCAAGCCGTCAAAAAGTAAAGCTTGCTTCACAACTATTTTCGAAAACGTGTGCTAATGCTATAAGAAGATGCTACATAGTTGGACATGAAATAAATAATGTGATGGAATTCGCAGATTTTGTAATTCATTAGAATATTAATTCGTTCTAACCAAACTCCCTGTACTATACCTTATGGAAAAGCACCTTTGCAACAAAACGAATGCTGGAAAAAGAGAGTACTTAATTCCAATACGTCTCTTATACTATTACATGAGTACCTAAATGCCAACTTTAGGATGGCGTATGGGATGGTGTATTTTAACGCAGTGCCTAAACCAAGACAATTTTTTTGGCGCTATAAAAAGGGTTGGGGGGAGTATGATCATCCAACACCGCTACATTTTAAATATCGACTTCGAAAATATATGTTTGCTAGGTGTATTTAAATTATCCTTTATAGTGTATTTATTCGAACTGCATTTTTTGTAGCACGGAACACCGAAAGTGTAAGGTCTACATTGAACGTACAAGAGGACGATAAAAAATGGCTCACCCTAGATCCGGAGCCGGAATACTTTTTAGAAGTTGAAAGATACATACACGAAGAATAATTTGTAAATAAAAGTAACTTGTTTGAAAATATTAGTAATCAAAATTTAAGTACTATCAGTTTGGATTCATTTTATGAAAATGGACTGGAATATTTGGGTGGTTTCTTAACACACAAATTAAATTTAGGGGATAGGATGGAGTCATATGTAGAAGTTCACGTAAGGGAGGAAAGATTCTGACTGCCATTCTCTTGGGAGTGGCCAGGAATGATTCTTTTGCATGTGGCTCAAGCAGCTCACAACTTCCGGTCTTAGACCAAGTATCCTCTGGGTAGCCAACAGACATCTGTTTGGAGGCGAGCTAAAGTATGAAGGCGAATCCCGCTTATGCGGTTGTGCGTAGGGTTTGGACCCACCACATAAAACCACCCCCCAATGAAAAAGAAAAAACAGCCTCGGATGAGAGACCCAATTTTGATGACGACCACTGCAAACGTTTAAAGGACTACGAAATAAGGGCATGCAACTGGAATGTCCGGACCCTTAATTGGGAAGGTGCCTCTGCCCAGCTGGTTGATGTCCTCGTAAGAGTAAAGGCTGACATCACCGCAATCCAAGAAATGCGATGGACGGGGCAAGGACGGAAGAAGGTGGGTCCTTGTGACATCTACTACAGCGGCCATATAAAGGAGCGCAAATTCGGTGTGGGATTCGTGGTGGGAGAGAGACTCCGTCGTCGAGTCCTGGCATTCACTCCGGTGGATGAACGTCTAGCCACAATCCGCATCAAAGCGAGGCGATGATTTGCGCCCACGCCCCGACGGAAGAGAAGGACGAAGTGATCAAAGATACCTTCTATGAGCGCCTAGAACGTACCTATGAGCGCTGCCCCCGCCACGGTGTCAAAATCGTGTTTGGCGATTTCAACGCTAGGGTGGGTAAAGAAGGTGTCTTTGGCACAACAGTCGGAAAATTCAGCCTCCATGACGAAACATCACCAAACGGTCTGAGGCTGATCGACTTTGCCGGGGCCCGAAATATGGTCGTCTGTAGTACTAGATTCCAGCATAAGAAAATCCATTAAGCTACTTGGCTGTCCCCGGATCGAATCACTCGCAACCAGATCGATCATGTTGTGATAGATGGACGATATGTCTCCAGTGTTTTTGATGTGCGTCCATCTACTACAAAATTTAGGACAAAATTCAGAAGCGTGGACGATGACAACATCCGATGAGACGACTCTTGGAGTTTTCGAGGGAAAGGTTTTGCACAAGATTTGTAGTCCCCTGAACATTGGCAACGGATACCGCAGAGGAAGGAACGATGAACTGTACGATTTATAAGACGATATTGACATAGTTCAGCGAATAAAAAGATAGCGGCTTCACTGGCTAGATCATGTTGTATGGATGAAAACACTCCAGCTGTGAAAGTGTTCGATGCAGTACCCACTGGAGGAAGCCGCGGAAGAGCTCGAACTCCACTCCACTGGAGAGACCAAGTGGAAAGTGACCTGGCTTCACTTGGTGTTTCCAGTTGGCGTCAACAAACTGATAGGTCCGTATCAGTGTGGCTTCCGACCTGGTGAACCAACTATTGACCAGTTATTCACCATACGCCAGCTCCTGGAAAAGACCCATGAAAACCAGATCGACACGCACCATCTTTTTGTTGATTTCAAAGCTGGGTTCGATAGCACAAAAAGGAATCGCCTCTATCAAAGTACTTCCTGTCATCATGCAATGGGTCTCAGTGGTTAGGAGACCACGTCACTGTTGACAATTACAACTTCCAGGTAGTAAAAGACTTCGTTTATTTAGGTTCCAGCTTAAACTCAAACATCGACGTCATCCACGAAATCAATCGGAGGATCACTCTTGCCAACTGGTTACGGGCTCAGTAGGCAATTGAAAAGCAGAGCCCTCCCTCGCAAAATCAAAGTAACGCTCTATAAGTCGCTCATCATAGAGCTTTCGAGAGAATAGTCCTCCGAAGGATTTATGGCCCGCTTCGCGTAGGCGTAAGTAGTACCGGTTTCACTGGAATGACGAGCTTTATGAGCACTTCGGCGATATAGAAATAGAGCGGTGCATGCAGTTGGACATATCGCCCGAATAGAAGAAAATACTCCAGCACGAAAAATGTACACCACCGAAACTCAGGTGGAAGGATCAAGTGGATGTGGACCTGACGAAGCTTGAAATCCCCAACTGTATGGTATGGTATGTCAAATACTTAGTTCACTTTCTTGAATACACTTTGATTTAAAGAATATGCAAAAATAAATAGGTAAAATTCAACAAAAATAGTATATTTTAAACACATAAATGCAAAAACATTCAATATTTAATGTGTCAAGAAAGTGTTTTGACACAAGTCAAACAAAGCCAGTGGAAACTGTATTTCACTGGAACTAGGATTTTACCGTCTGAAACGCTCAAAGCGTACCATTCTTCGAATTTTACTACTTTGTTTCTATACAGGCATGTTCTGAAATTCATATGTTTTGAATTTTGTGCCGAAAAGGGAATTCGTATGATTTTATCTCAAGTATTATGTAATTCGTTCGTTCATTATATTAGGTTAATGGTTCCAGGCCATTACCCGATTTTGTTAAAAGAAATACCGATATTTTTGTTATAAAATTAATTAATCATCGGCACCGATGTCCACGATATTTGAGTCATAGTGGAATTTTGAAATTTTTTAGATTAGCATTAAGTTATTCTGCACCACAAGAAGCTGCTTTTGGGGTTTTTCGTATACTGTTTGGACTACTAATGTTTTCCCCTGTATATTTTTTAAAATGTACATTTATTAATAAAGCCTGTTTAACTCACCTGGCTAAATCATTCCAATAATGTGTTAAGTAAGAGGATGGGTGATTATGAAAAAAGTTTTTTTCAGCATATCCCTTAGGCGCTTTTTCTCCAAATAACCCGCACTGCTCCAGTACCTACAACGTTATAAATAGAAACAAGTAAAGAAAGGCTATATTCGGGTGCAACCGAATATTTTATTGATATAATTTTATTAAGATAAGACACAATTTGACGCATATATTAGAATAAAGCCCTTTCTGAGAGATATTTGCGGTAAAAAAATAGCCTTTGGTATTGATTCTTGTTCGATATCCGGGGTATTGAAAAGGTATAGTCCGATTTCGACAATCTTTCCACAAGATATGCCGCAGCTCAAATACAGTATATGTGTAAAGTTTTATTATGTTATCTTCATTGGTTCCTAATGTATATACATATTATAAAGTGAACGAATCAGATGGAATTCAAAATTGAGTTATATGGAAGTAGACGTGGTTGTGAAGCGATTTCGCCCATTTGTTATCCGTGTTATCAGTGTGTAAAGAAAACATTATACACCGACTTTCCATTCTTTAAAAAGTCTGAGTGCAGCTTCCTTCTGCCATTTCTTCTGTAAAATTTAGTGTTTCTGATGTTTTCAACATAACCTTTGTATGGGACGTTGGTGTGATTATTATCCGATTTTAACTATTTTCATTGTGAGTGATGGGATACGTAAGAAAAACGACTGGTTTATCTTACTTTATAGGTTTGAGAGATATATTCAAAAAACCTATTTTGGGACGGGGACACGCCCACTTCAACAAAAAAATTACATCAAAATATGCGGCTTCCTAGTGCGATCCTTTATACCAAATTTTACTTTTACAACTTTATTTATGGCTTTGTTATGATACCTAACGTGTTTTCGATTTTAGCCATTTTGTGGGCTTGGCAGTGGTCCGATTTCCATTTTCAATAGCAACCCTGTACCAAGTATCCTCAAGATATCATAATTTTTACTCAAGTTATCTGTTGCATGGACGGACAGACGGACAGGCAGACATCCAGATTTTAACTCGTCTCGTCTCCTGATCATTTTGATATATGTATATAACCCCATTTCAAACTTGTTTAGTTTTATGACTTACAAACACCCGTTATGTGAACAAAACTATGAGAGTATAATAGCAACTTTGTTGCGAGAAATATATCGAAAATCTCTTGCTTTAAAAAATACAAAATATATTACAAATAAATATACAGAGGTAGACAAAATTATTTACACATCGAACGTTTTTTTACAAGTTTCACACAAAAAGCTTCTTCTTGATGTTGTTGTTGTTGATGCCATTGTTGTTGGCGGAAGAAGTTAGTTTGGTGAGAATAGCTGGACATATAACCCTGGCTCACCAATGTTAGTCGTTTCGACTAACATTGTTTCATTTTGCTCTCGCAATTTTTTTTTTTCTTTTAATCTATCGTCCTCTCATTTAATATTGTGACAGTTGATTCAGTTGCAAAGCTACTGTCGATGAACACAGTCACGTTGTGTGGATTAGCTGAAGGGTATGTATGTGTTTGTAAAAGTAAGGTAGTTGTTACGACTAACATAGGGTTTAGTGCAACTTTTTTTAGCGAGTAATATGGCTGCACATACAATATCTGACGGTGAAATTGAGAGAATTTTGGATCTTTCCGATGATGAAGAAGAGGATTTAAGTGCTTCCGAAAGCGAGTACGCACCAAGTCCATCCGAAGAAATGATGCAGGGAAGTTCGTCAGATGAAGCAGTAGATAGTGATGGTTATGAAGGCAGTGATCCTACTCAACCGACTCACAAAAATATTATACCTTTTTCAAAAAACATTTTACGTGGGAAAAATAAACACAAATGGACGAAATTTGCGCCTTCTGCCCATATCAAAAACACCGCATGACGAAGACAGTATGCATAAAATGCGGCAAAAGTACCTGTGGTGAGCACAAAGTTGAGCTATGTGCCTTCTGTGCAAAATAATGATTTAATAGTTTTTTTCTAGTTTAGTTACTTAAAGTAATGCTTTAATTTTATAAGAGCAGAAAGCCTTTTATGTTTTTAAGTTATGTTCTATTTTTCTTTTTTTTTTTCTTGTGACCAAAGATGCTTTCTATGAGCGCCTAGAACGCACCTATGAGCGCTACCCCCGCCACGATGTTAAAGTCGTGCTTGGCGATTGGTAGTACCAGATTCCAGCATAAGAAAATACATCAAGCTACTTGGCTGTCTCCTGATCGAAACACGCGGAACCAAATCGATTACGTTGTGATAGACGGAAGACATGTCTTCTGTGTTTTAGACGTGCGTACGCTCCGAGGACCAAATATAGACTCGGACCATTATCTGGTCGCAGCGAAGATACGCACCCGCCTCTGTACAGCAAAGAATGCCCGTCAACAAACACAAGGAAGGTTCGACGTCGAAAAGCTGCAATCACAACAGACAGCCACGAAATACTCTACTCGACTTGCACTCCTGCTCTCTGAGAGCACTCATCAGCATCTCGGTATAAGAGAACTGGGGAACGGCATCTCAAACTCACTGCGTACCGCTGCAGCCGAAACAATTGGTTATCGGCAACGACAAAAAACAAGCTGGTACGATGAGGAGTGCCGTCTCGCAGCGGAGAGAAAACAGACTGCCTACCTCGCAACGTTGCAAACGACCACAACACGTGCGGGATGGGATAGATACCGAGAAAGAGGCCGAAATGCATGAGTACGAAGAGCTTGAGAAGCTGGCAGACAGAGGGAATGCTCGAAAATTTTATGAAAAGATGAAGCGACTTAACGAAGGTTTCAAGACCGGAGCATCCTCATGTAGAGACCAAGGTGGTAATCTGGTAACCGATGTCCAGGGCATACTGGGATTATGGAGGGATCACTTCTCCGACCTGCTGAATGGCAGTGAGAGTACAACACCAGGAGATGGCGAACCCGATCCCCCAATCGATGACGATGGAATAGATGTTCCATTACTCGACCATGAAGATATTCGAATAGCAATTACCCGCTTGAAGAACAACAAAGCAGCGGGGGCCGATAGATTACCGGCAGAACTATTCAAATACGGCGGCGAAGAGCTGATAAGGTGCATGCATCAGCTTCTTTGCAGAATATGGTCGGAAGAAAGCATGCCTGACGATTGGAATCTCAGTGTGCTCTGCCCAATCCATAAAAAGGGAGATCCCATAATCTGCGCCAATTACCGTGGGATCAGCCTCCTAAATATCGCATACAAGGTTCTATCGAGCGTACTGTGTGAAAGACTAAAGCCCACCGTCAACAAACTGATTGGACCTTATCAGTGTGGCTTTAGACCTGGAAAATCGACAACTGACCAGATATTCACCATGCGCCAAATTTCGGAAAAGACCCGTGAAAAGAGGATCGACACACACTACCTTTTTGTCGATTTTAAAGCTGCTTTCGACAGCACGAAAAGGAGTTGCCTTTACGCCGCGATGTCTGAATTTGGTATCCCCGCAAAACTAATACGGCTGTGTAAATTGACGTTGAGCAACACCAAAAGCTCCGTCATGATTGGGAAGGACCTCTCCGAGCCGTTCGATACCAAATGAGGTTTCAGACAAGGTGACTCACTATCGTGCGACTTCTTTAACCTGATGCTGGAAAAATTATAAGGGCTGCAGAGCTAAACCGAGAAAGTACAATCTTCTACAAGAGTGTACAGCTCCTGGAGTACGCCGCTGATATTGATATCATCGGAAGCAACAACCGCGCCGTTTGTTCTGCTTTTTCACGCATGGATAAGGAGGCGAAGCGAATGGGGGAAAGCCTCCACTCCGTTGGAGGGACCAGGTGGAGAGCGACCTGGTTACACTTGGGATCTCCAACTGGCGCCGAACTGCGAAGGAGAGAGAGAGGTGGCGCACTATCGTCGATTCAGCTATAACCGGCTAAACAGGGATAACAGAGAAATGGACAAATTAACCGATGACTCTTAGTAGTCAAAAGTATTTACACACATTTTTTTTGCGTCAAAAGTATTTACACACCGCCATTTAGCATTTATTCTTGCATTTGGTTTAAGCAAGAGTAGTGATTGGCTTCTATTGCATTAAGACTGGGGTTTCGGCTTTGGAGTTAGTAAAAAGTTATAGAATTTGATGAAATACGGTTTATAATGTTATTAAAAAGAAGGACAAGAACAATTACAAGGATAATTTAAAGAGAACTGGTCAGAAACCTGTGATAACTCAAAGATAATGTAGAAAATTATTAGGATTATTAGGAACTGTCATAAAAAATCCCACAATTAGTCCTCTTAATATTGCAGCATCATTGAATGAACAGTCAATGATGCTACACTGTTAAGGACATTTAAAAATAGTAACATAAATACCTACGTTGTGCATAAAGTTGACCACTTCCGAAACCAAAAAAGCTTTATTTCCGAAACAAAAAAAGCGATATGCCTTAAAATGCAACATAAAGCCTGTCGTGGGCAGTTAATGCTGAATTTTAGTTCCAGGGTTCCAGTTTCTTTAGTAAACGCTTTATGCATTTACCACGTGAGAAGAAGAATAATACAGTTTAGACGCTAAATAGAGTCGGATGTGACATTGTGATTTTTTGGGGAAGTTTTCCTTACTTAAGTTTTGAAGATTTGGTACTAATTTAGGGACCCTAAATCATCCGGATATATCAGAATTCACTTGACCATGCCATGGTAGTGGTTAGTCGACCTTTTCCAAATTGATCAAAACTTTTGTCAAAATGTTTGGTCTTTCGTTAAAAATCAGAGGACAAGTGATATAAAACGAAAACGCCGAAATTACCGACATTTGGTCTAAATTAACTGTTAACTTAGCAAATTGGGTTAAATCAATTCGAACCATAAAGCAGGTTGTTATTGATGCCAACGGTAATGTAACCAATTATAAATTTATCGCCTTAGAATAGTAACTTAGACTAAACATTAAAATTAAAAAAAATTATTATTAAAAACCAACAGGATAATCCATTTCAAGTGGTGTGTAAATACTTTTGACGCAAAAAAAATGTGTGTAAATACTTTTGACTACTGAGAGTCTTCAGTTCATTTGCTTATATCTCAGCTATATTTCTAGCTATTCTTGCCAAACCGACTTCATTCGCTCGGGAATAGCTCAAGGTTTACAACAACATAACATGAACATTACCCTGCGACAACAACAACAAGCAAAAGCTTTTTGTGTGAAACTTGTAAAAAACGTCCGATGTGTAAATAATGTTGACTACCTCTGTAGTTTGAAAAAAAAAACAACTAAAAAACACGCTTTTAAACCACATCAAACTAAAAAATTAAAAATTATTCTTAATACATGCTGACAAAAATAATTAACGAAACATATTTGTATTTTGGGTTAAAAATCGTGAGTTGCTCAATATGAGAAAAATATAATGCAAAGCACCCATGCTTTTTAACCAAAAATACAAATATGCTTCGTTAATTATTTTGTCAGCATACATGTATTAAGATTTTTTTTTTTAATTTTTAGTTTGATGTGGTTTAAAAGCGTGTTTTTTAGTTTTTTTAAACTATATTTATTTTTAACTTTTTAGTTTTATGTTACTCTGTAAACAGTTCTTCAAAAAGGGGAAATCTCAAAATCGATAATTAGGCAGTATTCAATTTTTACGCAGAACCTTCCTGTTACTAATTGGCTTTTATAGAGATGTTTTGGAACATATGAACATATGTTATTCAAATAACTTATAGGTAGGCGTTACATACTTTTATATTCAAATATTTTAAGTACCACTAAAAAAAAGTACAACCATTTAAAGATACAGGTGGAAAAGCATATTAAAACGAGTTTTCTTTTGAAGTTGCTTTTCGGAAGTGTTTAATGACCACCAAAAGTTCTTCCTATTATAAGCCTAGCATTGCAATTACAAAAAAAAATTTATTCCCTAAAAGCCAATGGTTTTGCATAATTTCATATTATTTCTCTTGGTGTGTTTTTATTTTTACATTTATGTTATCACACATTTTTGTTAAGTGCGTCTTTGCATTTTAAATTCCCCGCTATATAAGTATGCACAGCTTTTCTATAAAAGTATACTTTCGTTATGGATATTTATTTATATACATATGTTGCATACTTTTAAGAGCATCTTTTTGCTGAGTTGATCGCCTTCTTGCAGTGGAAGAAGTTACAAACATGCAAATATACATACAAGTGAAGCTAATAAAAGCGTATTAAAAATATATTAAATACATGTTTCCAAATTACTTTATCAAAATCTCAGTTGCTTAGCTAAGTTTATCCCTATGAACTCAACTACTGACTGTGCTCTAATGCTTTTCTGATTTCTTAATATTTCTATTTATGCAATGTGTTTCACATTTCTATAGTAATATTAAGCAACTTAACAATTAACATTTTTAGATAATATTTTCTTGTCTTTGTAGTGGTATTGGCCAAAATTGGCAACTTAAAATTGTTCCTTGGGAAATTAGGTTGAAATACTTTGTTTACGCGTTTAAGCGATTTTTTAATTCGCTGAATGGAAGCAAGACATAATGGGTTGAGTGGATTTCAAAATTAGGAGAAAAAAATTCTCTTATGAAATGGTTCAACATATCCAAAAATTTCAAATCAATCCGCATACAATTCCAAGAGATATACCCTTTGGAAGTACCGAATATTATTTACAGTTTAACGTCCATAACTCGAATTTCCTTAACTCGAAAATGCAATGATTTCAAATTTTACACAAAATGTCTTCCATAAATCGAACTTAACGACCAGGGCATAATTCAAAATAAAAATTCCTCTTACAGGAAGGTTTTTGACTTAAGCCGTGAGTTATGGGACTTTATGACGTTAAGTGCACTTTACGGTATCAATGTTGGTGCTGTGCTAGGCTCAGTTGATGGGTGAAAGTCGGGAGGGGCAAGGCCTCAACTGTCTTCACTATTTCGAAAATGAGAATTATCGGACGATAAGACTCCCCTAGGTTGGCTGGCTTTTCTGGTTTCAGTAGTGGGACCACTCTTTTCTACGTGTCGGGTATGTTAAGAGTGGTCATTGACAGATTGAGGACCTTGGTGAGGTAGTTTTCTCCCACCGAGCCAAAGCCAATGCCTTTTCGGGTTGGTGAGTGATTTGACAGTCGTCCAAAGCTTACCTGCAACAGTGAAAGAATTGAAAGGCTTAAGATACTCCACACATTTCGTCGGCTTATATTGATTAACCATACGTCGAATCTCAAAATTTAGATATCTTATACGGGGATCGACGTGGCGGAAGGAGTCACACTTAACATAGATCCGGTTACCACAGAAATAAAGTCGAGAGGTAAGGCGTTACGAATAGAAATGCGTTACGGAAACGAATTGCGTTGCGAAGCGAAATCGGTACTCTGGAAAACTTACGAATTGTAGAAAATGTTGAAATGTTTTTTCGTTGAAATATTTTCAAAATATTTACAGTACTGCCAGAAAAAAATGAGAATGTAAACAAATTCAAAAACAGAAAAGTCAAACACGTAAGGAAAGCCAAAGTTCGGGTGTAACCGAAAAAAAGGCATTCTTACAATGATACTTAAATACATACACATATATATATATGGGGTGTAGAGTTGTTCGCGTCCGTAGATTTACCCTATACGTGCATCCTGGGTAACGCCAAATGAACAACAACCGTAATGCTAAGGTCATGTCTCTGGCACCGGTGGCCTAGGCTTAACTGAACGGGTCGCGAGGGAGAAACCCTCAATAAAAAGTTACACCAAGTCAAGGAGCGGAACCGTCACGAAGACTGAATGACGCCGGGGAACAGGCGATCTTTACGGTTCAACCCCAGGGCACTTGGTCCAACCTTGAGTGTATTAAGTGGCCTTACTCCAGTACTAATGTGGGCTCTGCTGGAGTGGACATATATTTCCCCTGTACTCGTGGGAATGGCAATGAAGAAATATCTAAGAAACAAAAAAGAAAAAGATGAAAGTGGAGGAAGCGGGCAAGCTGCCCTGCAAACACCGCACAAGAAAAGTGCAGAAAGGGAGAAACTGATGAGAGTCTTCTCAGGTTCAAAAGAAGAACGAATTTCAGGAAAAGGACGGAACGCTTTGAAGGCAGCATTGGAATCTGGCCTGGAATTCACTAAAGAGCAAGCTTTGAATATCCTGGGAAAACTCATCAAAGACCTACGAGATTTTGCGGACCCGAAAATGAACGTCCATAAGCCGATAAAAAATCAGCTGGCGAGCATCGAAGGTGTCTTCGAAGATCTCCAGAAGTTGGAAGCGCAGGAGCAAGGTGAACGACAGAAGACTTGTCAGAGGTCTCCAGTGAAGAGAACATCATCACCTCAGATGAAAGATGTGACCACCGACACCAACACTGAGATGGAGATTGAGACAGATGCGGACGCTGAGTCTATTGTTCAAGAGAACCGAGGTAAGGAGGGGGAAAAGAAAAGTGTGCTCTCCTGAGGATCGAGCATCGCGTACTACCAAGAAACTGAGGGACTTGGGACCTAGTTTTTCAATAGTGAAACGAAAAACGCCGAAGAGCCACAGAATCTCGTCGATCAGAGCAAGATGCAAGGCTGGGAGACAGTGCAGTCGAGAAAGAACAAGAGGCAGGAGTGCAAGAAAAATCCTACAGAAAAACCTGCAGTGCCTCAACCGAAAGCACTTATCATCCGTCCAACGGACAAAGATAAGTATTCCGACATTCTAAAACGGATCAAGACGGCAGTACCCGCTGACCAGGTCGGTGACACAGTCGACAAAATACGGAAGACAGCAGCAGGGAAGATAAGCATCACACTGTCGAAAGGCAGTGCGGAAAAAGGCAAAACACTGCATAAGACTATTACAGAAATACTGCAGGATGACGCTAAAGTCTTTAGTACAGGACCTGAAGAAAATCTAGAAATACGTGACATAGATGACACAACCACAACAGGAGACATCCTAGCAGCCTTACAAAAGGTAGCCTCGAACGATTGTGGCATAACTGCAGAAGCGATCAAAATCCGTACAGCTTTTAGAGGCACACAGACTGCGTCGGTCACGCTGGCAGCAGCAACAGCACAGAAAGTAGTAGGAGAATACGGCAAGATAAGGATCGGCTGGGTAAACTGTCGTATTAGAACATTGCTAAGGCCAGTCCGATGCTATAAATGCTGGCACTTTGGACACCGTGGTGTCCAGTGTAAAAGTGAGAAAGACCGATCCAGACTCTGCATCAAGTGCGGAGAAGAGGGTCATAAACTTACCGAGTCCAATAAGCCTGGCAAATGTGCACTGTGTGCTGATCACCCCGGCGTAGATAAGGTAGCCCACTTTGCCGGCTCAAATAGATGTATACCAGGAGGCACTCAAGAAGATAGCGAACAGTTGAAAATGAGAATACTACAGCTAAACGTAAACCATTGCGAGGCTGCGCATGATCTGCTCATGCAGACAGTACGTCAACTCAAGCTCGACCTTGTTCTTTTAGCAGAACGGTATAAACACCTCATCGGTCAGCCATGGGAAACTGACAGTACTACCAAAACTGTCATATGGTCCTCTGGCAAGCTCCCTTTCCAGAGAGTAGTTGACAATAGCAATGCCGGCTCTGTAGCAGCATCAGTAAATGGCATCAGCTTCTACAGTTGCTACTCACCACCTAGCCTCTCTATTGTCGAATTTACTGACTTCCTGGATCGGCTGACTGAGGACGCTAAGCAGTATCATCCAGTAGCGATAGCAGGAGACTTCAACTACTGGGCAGTAGATTGGGGCAGCAAGCATACCAACGCACGAGAGAAAGCACTACTAGAGTCCTTTGCTACACTAGATGTAGTTTTGCTCAACAGTGGCGATACACCGACCTACACCAAATGTGACAAAAGCCCGATTGTAGACCTGACTTTTGTCAGTAATAGCCTTGCTAAAAACATCAAAAACTGGAAGGTGTTGGACATTTATACTGCCAGCGAGCATCATGCGATACTCTGGGAAATATCAACAGACCAGTACCATGAGAGATCTATTAAGCAATCTAACACCGTTGGTTGGAAAGTGAATGAAATAATGCCTCAAGGAGGGGATTTTTCCTCGTAAGTGGAAACAGCAACGATTGGTACTGTTACCCAAAGGGAAGAAACCACCAGAAGAACTGTCATCTTACCGACCACTCTGCATACTAGATACAGCGGGTAAGATGTAAGATGGTGCATAATCCATCAACGAATAGATACCGTAGTCGACCCACTCCTGGCAGAAAACCAGTACGGATGCCGGAAAGGACGATCAATCCTGGACGCGATTAATGTGGTTGTTAATACGGCCAAGAAAGCAATCGCAGGAACTAGATGGAAGGATGGAACGAAGAAGTACTGCCTGGTGGCCGCCTTGGACATCAGAAATGCTTTCAATTCCGCTAACTGGGACTGCACCATGCAAGCTCTCGAAGAAAAGAACGTGCCAGCATATCTGCGGAAACTAGTGATTAGCTATTTTACAGATAGAGTGCTGAAATACGATACGAAGAACGGTGCAAAAGAGTATGATATAACCGGTGGACCAATATATCGTATGTGTGCACCAGAGAACTGCATGAGTGCCTAATTTCCTTACTGAGAGTAAACTTGCTTCAAAAGCGGTGGCGGTGTCCACTCACACTCATAGACATGCATTGTGAGCTAACATCTACTCAAAGAACTATGAGTGAAGAAGCTACTGAGCCTGTTGTGTACTTGCTATTGCATATTAATTGTATTTCTTTTACACACCAAACTTATAAACTACGTAGGCAGTGGCCCATATATGGTTTATATGAAGTTTGGTTGAAATCCGATAACGCATGTGTGTGTGCGGTGCGTATGTGAAGTGAGTGTATTTTTGCCGCAGGCATTTTTGTACCGCATACAGCATTCATTAGTATTGAATACATTTTGGTCGTTTGTGTATTGGAGAGCATTGCACGGAGTGATGCAAATAGCAATTTGTTAACATTTCTCTTTTCTCTTTGGACGTCATTGGTGACGCTGGATTTCATCAATTTATTACTGGATTTTTTTTATTATCTTTAGTTTAGTTGCGTAGAACGCAAAATAGATCAAACGAAAGGGAAAATCAATCGCAAGGACAAGAGATTGCAAATACAAGAGAACGTGTTGCAAGATCGCGTTCAGATCGTACGCCGACAAGCATTAATCAAAATGTTCAAAGGCGTGCCGCACAAATCTACGTTAATGTTGCTTTAAATGGTGCTGGATTTAGATATAATCTCGCAATTGATTACAGTTTGCATAAGTTTGTGGTGATTTGTGGAATGAAGAAAGTATGCCAGCATAGTAATGCACTGAAATTTTACAATACCCACCGGAACCATTGGCAACATTAATTTCAATCATTTATCATAGGATTGGTTCATTATTGCCTTTTCCAGATGCAAACCAGCAGTTCTTGCAAATCTACTTCGTTGGCAATAATGAAAATGAAGTAGATGCCCATTGTTCAATATTCACAAGTGCCAGAAGAATAATAATAAGTGAATTGCAAGAATTGTTTCATGAATATAATGATTTGATGAATACTTTTCGGACAGCACTTGATCAGATGCCGTCTGATGATCATAAAGTCGTGATTCGTGCTGATAGAAGACCAATCGGAGAACACGAACGAAGATTTAATGCACCTATAAATAATGAAGTTGCTGTGGTGATTGTCGGCGATGAGTTTAATCACGTGACATTGTATTGCGTAGAAGAAATAATCAATTACAACGTGTTTGTGAAACACATCGATCTTACGATGCCCTACAGTACCTAATTTAGTTTTGCCGGGGTGAAGATGGATACTCTATTAATTTAAAAATGGTAGATCCCGCAAAGCCACGTGAGTGTTTGTTGTGTTTAATATACTCTTCCAATTTTGTTTAACAAGAATTAGTATGAAATGATTTAAATTTCCATTTGCTTTTTCTTTTCAGAACGTGAAGTCAATTAAAATGTCAGCGCTATGAACTATTATGCACATAGAATTATGATACGACAAAATCAGGAAAATCATATTTTGAAATGTCGGAGACTCAATATGTCGTAGACATGTATGCAAAGATAGAAACAGAGCGTTTGAACTTTATTCGATTCAATCAACGGAAGTTGCGATCAGAAGAGTATATACATCTCCGCGATGCAATCAATAATGATGGAAATGTTGACAATGTTAATTCGTCATGTATGAAAGATGGGAAATGCACGAAGCGGTATCCCAGAGATTTGATTTCCGAGACAATTAATGGAAATGATGGTTACCCATTGTATCGCCGACGCTCAACAGATGATAATGGCAAATCAATCAATCTACGAGTCAATAATCAAGATATTATGGGAAGGTATATCAGTAGCAATGAGGCAGTTTGAAGAATATTATCGTTCCCAATTCATGATCGAAATCCGGCAGTTATTCATTTGTCAGTACATTTGGAAAATGGACAACGTGAATGTTTCACAGTTGATACTGCACAGCAAATCGCAGAAGGACCACGATCAACTACATTATTATCGTTTTTCGAATTGTGTCAAAATGATCAATTTGCTAAATCATTGCTTTATTCACAAGTACCAACATATTACACTTGGAATGCAACTGGAAAGTAATGGAACAGACATAAGCAAGGAAGACCAGTTCAGGGTTATGCTGACATTTTTGAAAGTGATGCCTTTGGACGTCTCTACACAGTGCATCTCAGTCATGCTGAATGTTTTTATTTGTGTCTATTATTGATTCATGTTCGTGGGCCTACATCTTTTTTCAGTTTGAAAAGAGTTAACGGCCTACAGTGTCACACTTTTCGTCAAGCATGTCAGGGATTGCATTTAATGGAAGATGATAATCACTGGGATGCGACACTTAGGGATGCATCAGCAACAGGTTCTCTTCATCAAATACGAACATTATTTGCTATTATTATTGCAACATGTTTTCCATCTGATCCATTGCAATTATGGGAAAATTTTAAGGACTTTATGACCGAAGACATTTTGCATCGAATGCGGCGAATTGCAAGAAATAATGACTTAATGATTATACTTGAAATGTTTAATGAGGCATTGATTATCATTGAAGATATTTGTTTGGTAATTGCAAATAAAGCATTGACACAATTGGGTTTGCGAGCTCCAAATCGACCAATGCATGATGTATTCAATCAAGAAATAAATCGTGAAAAACAATATGATTTGAATGAGTTGACCACATTTATAAACTTGAATTTGCATAAATTGAATCCAGAACAGAGACACGCATATGATACCATAATGGAGTCATAACGAAACGAAACTGGAGGAATGTGTTTTTGGAATATGGGGCATTCTCTGGAAAAAAAGCCACTTGAAAAAAAAAAGTTCTTTATTTTCTTTGGCAATTATATATCTTATAGTACATGTAAAACCTAAAATAAAACATATGGTTTTAGGTCTGTGTAACACGGGGTTGCCATATTATAAGGGGCCAAAGTTGTTTGTAAAAAAATGTTCGAACCGCCATAACTTTAAAACTAATGAACAGATTTTAAAACACCATGTGACTTTTTTGTACAGAATTTCTCAAACTTTGAAACTGTATATCGTAAAAATTTTTAAAATTAATATTTCATAGCAAAAAATGAAAAAAAAATTTTTTTGCAATTTTTAACAACTTATGCCCCCTTCGATTGTCGAAAATATCTTAAAATGTTCCTTATTTCATCACCTTTTTACCCCCCAAAGGGAAGTTTGGGACAGCAATATTTGTATGAGCTACAAATAAAAAACCAACTCAGAACATGATGAAAAATCATTGATTTATGCACTATTATTATCAGAATTTAGCGTAACCCAGGATTAACGACGTGGACGTAGCAGACATTTAATCCCTTTTTGTTTTTTTTATTTTTTAATATTTTTTTTAATTTTTTGTATTTTTCAAATTTTTAATTTTTTTTTTTGTTTTTGCTTTTTTTTTAAATTATTACGTAGATTAGATTCAAGTACGTGATAATTTTAAATAAAAAACAAAAACAAAAAAAAAATTAAAAATTTGAAAAATACAAAAAAATTAAAAAAAAATATTAAAAAATAAAAAAAAACAAAAAAGGATTAAATGCTAAGATGGACTTTGGCCCCTTATAATATGGCAACCCGTGTTACACAGACCTAAAACCGTATGTTTTATTTTAGGTTTTACATGTACTATGAGACATATAATTGCCAAAGAAAATAAAGAACTTTTTTTTTCAAGTGGCTTTTTTTCCAGAGAATGCCCCATATGGGATGAATGTACAATGGCTGGTGATTTTCGTCAGACATTGCCTGTGATTCCCCGTTCAACACCAGCAGATGAATTAAAAGCATGTTTGAAGTCTTATCTTATTTATGGAGACATGTACCAATACTCAATTTGACTACAAATGTGCGAGTACATATTAAAAATGATCCATCGGCCGACACATTTTCAAGGCAACTGTTGGCAATAGGCAATGGTCAACTTGCTGTTGATCGTGAAACTGGCTTAATCACTTTACCAGATAAGTTTTGTAATATTGCACCGACAAAAGAAGAATGGGTGTCAAGTGGTTTTCCAAATATCGCAATTATAATTGGTTAGCTGAAAGAGCTATGCTGGCCGCTAAAAATAAGACGTTGGACAAATGAATGCAGACATTTTAACCCAACAACAACAATTTTAAAGGTGAAGATGTATTGATTCCACGAATTCCAATGATTCCATCAGATTTACCTTTTGAATTCAAAAGACTATAGTTTCCAATACGTCTTGCATTTGCTATCACAATAAATAAAGCGCAAGGCAATCGTTGGAATTGTGTGGAATTGATTTAGAATATCCTTGCTTTTCACACGGCCAGTTAAATGTTTCGTGCTCACGTGTTGGCAAGCCTTCAGTTCTCTTTATCTACACAACAACTTATGGCAAAACCAAAAATGTTGTCTACGAAAGAGCTCTAAGATAGTTTAAGTGATACATAGTCTAAGATTGTAAGAAACTTGAATTCAAAGTTGAATAATAGGGAACAAAACCAACTTTATTAAAAACAAGTGTGTTTCTTTTCTTATTTTGTTTTGCCGTGCGAAGCAGACACCGGGGACGCTAGTAGTTCATAAATATTGAAGGTTATTAATTTAATAAAGTAAATAATAGCATTGAAATTCATATTAATGATATATGGCTTAATGTCTTTTTGCTAATATGTATGTATGTCTTTATTTATAAATACATACATATGCGTAATTCTTTTAAGCCACTAATATAATAAAAAAACGTTTTTACAGTAAGTACATAAAAAGAACTATTAGACTTCAATGTCACTGAAACCCCATATAAAAGGATAATTTAAATGCAACACTTCTATTGGTCACAGCGGGCAATATATACTTCACAACATTTACTTTTTACCTCCAATGGTCTATTTGTATTTTAAGTTTTCCACCTTATGTTTCCATTTTTGGAATATTTCTTCTTAAAGTCATTATTTTAGTGAATAAAACTACAAAACTAAAACTACAAAAACTATATTACATTTTTTGTTCATTGCGTTTGCCAGTTTGATATCGAACGAAAATTTTTTAAAACGCGTGAGTTTGAAACTCGTGAACGCAATACAGAGTACCTTCATTGCGAAGGGGAAAAACAAATGCGTTGAACGAAATTTACGATACAGACTACCTTCATTGCGAAGGGGAAAAACAAATGCGTCGAACGAAATTTACGGTTCGATTGTCGCATTTGCAGAGTATCTTTTTTGCGTTTGCGAGTATTTTCACTTGCGCAACGCCTTATGGAGTAAGCCCCCTGAATTTGAGGAATCCCCTAATAGTAAATTACTCTTTTTTGTGCTTAAATGCTCGGTAACTTACAAAACGGATCCAGTTTGACGTTGATTAGAAATATAATGGTGCTAAATCCACAATTTGTGCCGTTATTAGAAAAAATGAAAGTGCAAAAAAACATGGCTGATTTTTTTTACTTTACAGTAACTGCATCCTGAAATTAATAATAATACTTTTCAAGAAGTTTATTGTCGAAATTCGAGGGCAAATATATAAAAAAAGACATTAATATAGAAAACCTAAGAAAATCATGTTTAGCTATTGCTTTTGCTCCCACAGCAATTCATTATGTATGTGATTGGCGTTGCAACCGTTTAGCCGGTTATAGCCGAATCGACGATAGTGCGCCACCTCTCTCTCTCCTTCGCAGTTCGGCGCCAGTTGGAGATCCCAAGTGTAACCAGGTCGCTCTCCACCTGGTCCCTCCAACGGAGTGGAGGCCTTCCCCTTCCACGGCTTCCTCCGGCGGGTAGTGCATCGAACACTTTCAGGGCTGGAGTGTTTTCGTCCATTCGGACAACATGACCTAGCCAGCGTAGCCGCTGTCTTTTTATTCGCTGAACTATGTCAATGTCGTCGTATAACTCGTACAGCTCATCGTTCCATCGTCTGCGGTATTCGCCGTTGCCAATGTTCTGAGGACCATAAATCTTACGCAAAATTTTCCTCTCGAAAACTCCTAGTGTCGTCTCATCTGATGTTGACATCATCCAAGCTTCTGCACCGTAAAGCAGGACGGGAATGATAAGCGACTTGTAGAGCTTGATTTTGGTTCGTCGAGAGAGGACTTTACTGTTCAATTGCCTACTCAGTCCAAAGTAGCACCTGTTGGCAAGAGTTATTCTGCGCTGGATTTCGAGGCTGACATTGTTTGTGTTGTTGATGCTGGTTCCCAGGAATACGAAATTATGTACGACCTCGAAGTTATGACTGTCAACAGTGACGTGGGAGCCAAGACGCGAATGCGCCGACTGTTTGTTTGATGACAGGAGATATTTCGTCTTGTCCTCATTCACCTCCAGACCCATTCGCTTCGCCTCCTTATCCAAGCGGGAAAAAGCAGAACAAACGGCGCGGTTGTTGCTTCCGATGATATCGATATCATCGGCGTACGCCAGGAGCTGTACATTCTTGTAGAAGATTGTACCTTCTCGGTTTAGCTCTGCAGCCCTTATAATTTTTTCCAGCATCAGGTTAAAGAAGTCGCACGATAGTGAGTCACCTTGTCTGAAACCTCATTTGGTATCGAACGGCTCGGAGAGGTCCTTCCCAATCATGACGGAGCTTTTGGTGTTGCTCAACGTCAATTTACACAGCCGTATTAGTTTTGCGGGGATACCAAATTCAGACATCGCGGCGTAAAGGCAACTCCTTTTCGTGCTGTCGAAAGCAGCTTTAAAATCGACAAAAAGGTAGTGTGTGTCGATCCTCTTTTCACGGGTCTTTTCCAAAATTTGGCGCATGGTGAGTATCTGGTCAGTTGTCGATTTTCCAGGTCTAAAGCCACACTGATAAGGTCCAATCAGTTTGTTGACGGTGGGCTTTAGTCTTTCACACAGTACGCTCGATAGAACCTTGTATGCGATATTTAGGAGGCTGATCCCACGGTAATTGACGCAGATTGTGGGATCTCCCTTTTTATGGATTGGGCAGAGCACACTGAGATTCCAATCGTCAGGCATGCTTTCTTCCGACCATATTCTGCAAAGAAGCTGATGCATGCACCTTATCAGCTCTTCGCCGCCGTATTTGAATAGTTCTGCCGGTAATCTATCGGCCCCCGCTGCTTTGTTGTTCTTCAAGCGGGTAATTGCTATTCGAATATCTTCATGGTCGGGTAATGGAACATCTGTTCCATCGTCATCGATTGGGGGATCGGGTTCGCCATCTCCTGGTGTTGTACTCTCACTGCCATTCAGCAGGTCGGAGAAGTGTTCCCTCCATAATCCCAGTATGCCCTGGACATCGGTTAACATATTACCACCTTGCTCTCTACATGAGGATGCTCCGGTCTTGAAACCTTTGTTAAGTCACTTCATTTTTTCGGCCATTTTCATTTCGGCCTCTTTCTTTTTTTGTCTGCAGATGCGTCTCGCTTCCCTCTTCAGCTCTCGGTATCTATCCCATCCCGCACGTGTTGTGGTCGTTTGCAACGTTGCGAGGTAGGCAGTCTGTTTTCTCTCCGCTGCGAGACGGCACTCCTCATCGTACCAGCTTGTTTTTTGTCGTTGCCGAAACCCAATTGTTTCGGCTGCAGCGGTACGCAGTGAGTTTGAGATGCCGTTCCACAGTTCCCTTATACCGAGATGCTGATGAGTGCTCTCAGAGAGCAGGAGTGCAAGTCGAGTAGAGTATTTCGTGGCTGTCTGTTGCGATTGCAGCTTTTCGACGTCATTATATGTATCCAATATTTGGACGGTATCAAAAACCCTTTGACAGATGAGTTGCATAGCTCTGGCAAAGATTCTATTGTAAACAGTATAATTCATGTTCATTTATTAGAATAAAGTTAATTTTGGCACTATTATATTTCACCAATTCGGACTTGTAAATTCCAAAATATGCTACACATTCAATATTTATCTCGGGATCCACGATCCGCTATCTGGATTTCAAAATATTTAAATATTTTGTGATATGGATCGTGATCCATCAATATTGCATGCTAAAAGTTCAATAAATATCGCGATACAGGAAATATCACGATAAATACTGAACGCGTAGCAGGCGCCTTAGTTATGGCTCAATATCACACCATTATTTGGTTCAATAGCACAATCCCGATTTCTTTGGCGCCGCGATTTGAAGACACCGTTGGAAAGAGGAAGTCCTCCGGATTAAAAAAATATATAGGGTTTTAGGGAAAGGGGTGTTAGATGAGTAGGGTTTGTTGGGCATGCAATGAGGTGGTTAGAATCATGCGGGGACTCGTTGCATGCGGGAGTTTAACCAGCTACAATATCCAGATCGAAGTTGCGCAAGGGTCACTCTGGTTTCACGTGGCAGCTCGAGCTCTTCGTCTGCTATAGGTGGTGGTTTGGTTCCAAAGACGCCATTCACTGGAAGGGAGTCAATGAAGGTGTTGATAGCTCCACTGTGAATGACGTTTAGAGCTTGTCAAAACCTGTTTGCGTCCGCAGTCTGGTCGGTATATGGATTGAGTTCGTCGACGTGTTGTAGGAATGATCTTTTGATGCACCTAGGGGGCGGTTCTGCTTCCAGCAAGAGACTACATGGGTGATTTCTACGAAAACACCCAAGTAGAAACTGCTTGGTAAGCCGTTCATTATGCGCCTTAATTGGCAGCATAATGGTCTCACTGTGAAGGTGTGTCATTGGTGACATCAAGAGACATCCTGTTGCTGTTCGGAAAGCGGTGTTCTGGTACGTCTGTAGCTTCTTCTGCTGCGTGTCACTGCATCCAGGCGACCATACCGGTGCTGCGTAATTTACGACCGGCCGGCCGATAGCCTTATAAGTGGCCAGCAACGTTTCTTTGTCCTTTCCCAAGGGCTAGCGACTTGAGGATTTTGTTGCGGCTCTGTACTTTCGTGACTATCGCAGTCGTGTGTGGAGTGAAGAAGTGCAGACTGTCAAATGTGATTCCCAAAATCTTGGGAAAGCTGTACAGTCGGTATTGGTGTGCCATCGACGTGTATATTAATACTTAGTCTGTACTCCTTCGTCCAATTGGTAAAAAGGGTCACCGTGTATTTAGTGGGTGCGAGTGCCAGGCTCCTCGCAGAGAAAAAGCGAGAAAGTTCGGGGGGTAGCTGTTCACTTTCGAACACATGTCATCGATGCCAGTGCCTGACGTCATTATCGTACAATCATCTGCGTAGGAGGTAACAGAATTTCCCTCTGGTGGTTGAGGAAGTTTGGAAATATAGAAATTAAACAGTAACGAGAAGAGGACACCGCCCTGTGGAACCCCTTTAATTTTCCTAAGTTTCGATGTTTTACCTTGAAATAATACCGATGATTGTCGACCGCTCAGGTTGTTCATAACCCGTCTCTTCAGCCCTGGAGAAAACGGTTCTCTTAGAGGGTGGTGTTTGACTTAGACCATGAACTATCTGGGCGTTTATGACGCTAAGTGCTGTGGTGGTACTGTGCACTTTTCGGAAACCATGTTGATGTTTAGCTAGGTTCAGGTGGTATGTGAGTGTCGGGAGCAGTAAGGCCTCAAGTGTCCTCACTACTGGGGAAAGGAGAGTTATCGGGCGATAGGACTCCCTTAGGTTGGCGGGTTTCCCAGGTTTCAGTAGTGGAACCACTCTTCCGATTTTCCACATATCGGGTATTTTAAGAGTGGTTAGCGACAGATTAAGTACCTTGGCGAGAAATTCTACTCCTGTTGAACCTAAGTGTTTTAACATTAAAGAATTGATTCCGTCAGGGCCGATGGCTTTGGAGGACTTGGTCTTCCTGATGGCCTCCTGAACCTCCCCACTGGTGAAAACAAGTGACGCGCCGTTGTTTCGCATTTTGCGCAGCCGTCTGGTGACACGCCTTTTAGCCTTGTCAACGGGGGGTGCATTATGAATTGTCGGCTAAAATAGCTCGCGCACCTCTCCGGGTCCAAGGAGGAATGGCTACCGAATTTAATTTCAACCCAGTCGTCATGTCTCCTCGGGTTTGACAGGGGTTTGACGGTTGACCAGAGCTTGCTCACACCAGTGGAAAGATTACAGGACTTCAAGTGCTCTACCCATTTCGTCTGCTTATAGTTATTTACCAGTTGTCGAAACTCCAAATTGAGATCCCTTATGCTGGGATCACAGGGTTTGAAATACTATTAGTTACTTAAAGAAAATATTGGACTTTTAAATACAACTCTTTGAAAAACTATTAGTCCGATCAACAATATTTATATATATTCCTTCTCTGGAGAGCCTCGTCTTTCACCCGACACACCATTTATACCGAAATTCGTTGTCAAACTCCGACCGCCAAAGTAATCGCAATCGAGCAATAATAGTAAAATATGGATGTCTTTCAATGTCTACAATATAATTTCAAATAAAAAATACGCACATCTTCAATAACTCTCTGAATAATTTAGACAAGAGTAGACTCTCTAATAAGCAATAATTAATTATTATTTATATGGTTCTAATATCAGATTTTGCTTTACCGTCATTGTACTTCCTAGTTTACTTCCAGCGCTGCATAAGCTATTCAAAGCATTGAGATAACTTATCCAAGCCAGGGAACATTCATTCAGTGCCGTTTTAGTAGACATTGACGCACTACTAACAGATAACGAAGAACCAGCGCTACTAATAGAATCCCTCGGTGCTGCCGAACCTATTGGACCACTGGCAATACAATCTGTCTCATTTTCCATTTTAGATAAATATTTTTATTATCCTCTAAATACAATATTTATGATAAGCTTAGTGAATTGTAAACAACACCAACTATAAAAGTCGATAAAAAATACCAATGGTATTGATAAACGATATAACGTTAGGAATTTCTTATGGCCTATTTCCACACATCGACGGAAGATAACAGGCAGACTGCGGCGTTAACTCGGAATAACTGCTTTAATCGGGGTTAATTCGAGAGTTAACTCCGTTTATTTACTCCCATTTAATCCTCAAAATTTTGTGATTGAAAATATGCAATACTGACAGATGTTTTTCAATTAAATGTAAACAAAAACATGCCTATGCTAATTTTTTATAAAATGGAAGTAATAATAATAACGTATTTATATCCATTTTTTTTAATAATTAGTGATTTTGTACTATTTGTGCGGCTAACAACCGCGATAATTGCTTTCTATCCAATTTTATTTCACCAAAATGGAAATATTTTTGCCAATCAGCTGTTATGGGAGTTTATAACTCGGGCACGATTTCGATTACTTTGGCGATCGGGGTTTATTCGGTATAAATGGGGTATCGGGTGAGAGATGAGGCTCTCCAGAGCAGGAATATATATACATATTCTTGATTGGACTTTTAGTTTTTAAAATATTCATGTTTAAAAGTCCAATTTTTTCTATAAGTAACACATGGAATTTCACACACTGTAACACTATTTTTTCACATTTTTCACTTCACATATTGAAAATTACACTATTAATATTCAATTTAATTCAAAATATAGATTTATTTAAGATTTTTTTTAGCAAAAATTACTTATTTTAAAAATCACTTAGCACACTAATAGCTGAAATCTTTCCAGGGATGTCCGAAGGTTTTTTCGTGTAGAACTCCTTTCTGCACTGGCGGCCTTCTGCCGCGCTTTAAAAAAATAACCCTGGTCGAGCCAAAACCGGGGTGTCCAAAGTTTTTTTCGCGTAGAACTCCTTTCTGCACTAGCGACCTTCGTCCGCGCTTCAAAATAATTACCCTGGTCGAGCCAAAACTGGGGGTGTTCGAAGTTTTTCGCAAAATAAAAGGCTGTCCTCGATATGATTTTATTTTATGAATTTATTTTGTTAAATAAAAGAAGAGGAATTTTGGCAAAAAAGAGGAATTTTCGCAAAAAGAGGAATTTATGGATGAATTTATATATGGTATCTACAATGTGGCAGCGCTCGTTTTCCGCATAATTGTAAACATATAAATTTGGGAGTGAAAAGTGATTTTTGAAACATATAATTCTGACTTTAAAATTATATAATAAAAGTCAAATGTACATTTAATGCAACGCCTACAGTTTTATTTAATATATTTGAGGTGAAAAAAGTGCGTAAAATGTGTTAAAGTGTATTAAATTGTGTGAAATAGCTAGTTGAATATTTTGATTTTTTATCTTTAAAGCGGAATATCTCGAAAACTAGGCGTCTACGGTACCTATAACCCCATATATTTTTGAATCGGGAGGACGTCCTCTTTCCAACGGTGTAATCAGATCGCGGCGCCATAGTAATCGGAATTGTGCCATAACTCGCTTTGCTGCCGTCTGTCACCCATAAAATTGGAACTGATTAAAAGCGCAGTTAATCGGGGATAACTTTGCCGTCTGTCTAGCGTATTAGGGTAGAATTAGAGGTGTTATAACATATCGCCATAGCCATAACCATTGTGATAACCGTAACGATATTTACTATTATCGATTATTGATGCCATAACCATAATCAGTTGGAATTTCATTCGGAATTTTTGTTCTCATTTCAGAAGTGCCAAACAAACTAAATAAAATGAGCAGTGACGAAGAAATTGTAGAATCGAATAAAAATAGCAATTCAAGCGAACAAGGCGATGACATGTTCATCCTATTAATGTTAATAGGTTCCAAAACGGATACCATCAGAAAACGTTCCTGAAAATAAAAGATATGGATGAACACGAATTGTTTACCCATACAAGAATGAATATGAAGTTGTAAGACACTTTTTTGAAGTTAATGGTACCTTCTCTGTGTAAATCCAAGAAGAGCGTCTGTCCCTCACAATTCTGTAAGTTTTTGTGATTATTACTTTACTTTACATTTTTTATATTTGTTAAGGTGATTGTTAGATACTTAGCATATGGAATTCCTTTCAAAAAATTAGCATGGAGCTACAAAATCGGAAAGACCACTGTGAGAAACATAGTGCTGGAGACATGTTAAGCTTTTTGGGAAATGCTTTCACCAATTTATCTTAGTTTATCTTAATTGCACTGTTGGCAGCATGTGATGCTAAATACGCTTTTACAGTCATTAGCGTAGGATCTTACGGATGCCAGAGTGATGGAGGTATTTTTCATGCAATGAGATTTGGCGAAGATCTTTTGGAAAATCGTTTGCCACTACCACCTGATACTCCTCTTCCGTTATCTTGCCAACAGTGTCCGCATTACTTTGTTGGAGACTGTGCCTTTCCATTAAATAATAATCTTATGCAGACGTATCCTGGTGTAAATACAACAAGAGCACAACGAATTTTTAATTATAGACTATCACGTGCAAGACGCGTTATTGAAAATGCGTTTGGGATTTTGACAACGATGAGGAGAGTGCTAAGAACAACAATGGAGTTTCATCCTGAAAATGATGACAAATCGTACTAGCATGTTTAGTGCTTCATAATTTCATAATACTCCACGATATGAATCGATGATGCTGCTCAGAGCATTATACTGACGGAGATGCTGAATGGAGAAACGAATTAAGATCTTGTGGAGGACCACTGCGGTCAGTACAGACGCAGTTGTCGAAACAGTGCGTATAAACACAGAGAGTACCTCACCAATTATTTTAAGAACAACGGTGCTTTTTAAAACCATATATGTAGATTAAAACATTACATATAAACATATACATATAAAATTCAATAAAAAAATGTTGAAAATATAAATTTACGTGTATTTCAAACATATTTATTAACAATAAAAACAACAATAAATTAAATAAACACAAATAATTATTATATAGAACGTTATATGGATTATAACCTTTGTACTTCAGGTTCAAAAATTCAACCGTTCTAATTAAAACAACAAAAAGTAATATGAAATAAAAGTTTAAACAACTCTTCTCATAATTGAGGGACTAGTTCACATACACAAAGTTTCTTCTTCGTCAATTTGACGGATCACCAATGCTTGCCTTGATTTTTTCATTTTTGAAATCGAAGAGCATATCATTCGTCCAAAACCGCTTATCTCCGCACCAAACTCTTCTTGATGCGCTCTACGTTCACATACCTCCTGGAAAGTTTTCATTGTTCCGAGGATTGCAGTGTCCATCTCGTTGTTGTTGTAGCGGTTCGCCGAAAGGGCAGCCCTTTACCGGATAAAATCCGGGTCAACTCCGGTGCGTAGAACCGGCTGCTGTGTCCATCTCGTCAAACGGTCTGCCTCTTCGCTTTCGTGGTCGCGATGTTGATGATGGATTTGTTGATAGCTGACCAGACGGAATTGCTGTTGTTTGATCGGACAGAATTATTGCTGATTGGTAGGACGGAATTAACTGCCCAGGGGAAATTGGATGTGACGGCGCGAGATCTTGTGATATAGATTCGGAGGAATTGTTTGTAAACTAATAGCTTTCATCGCTGCATTTTGCGAGATTCTAATTTCTTTAAAGAACCGTTCTCTCGAGTTGCCCCAATGCTTCATAATAACACTTTCTGTTTATAATGTCCAAAAATATATATTATAATATTTATATTGAACTCACTATTACTCACCATTAACATCCAAATTATCGGCGACTTCCTTCCAAGAGCGCCCCTTTTTTCTCTTCATTTTTGAAATCGGCATGGCTCTTGTCATATAGGCATGGCGAATTCAGCACACATTCTATTAATTTAATATCATCCATTTTGATTAACAGATTATTATTTGATTGCTATTTAAAGTTTCGGGTACTATCCAAGTTCATGGAAAAAGTCGCAGATCATCATGATAGAGAAAACAGGTAAAGACTTGACACAGCCGTCTTCATACAGACCAATCAGTCTTCTACCCTGTCTTTCTAAAATATTTGAAAAAGTGTTACTATCAAAGATGTCTCCTTTCCTCCTTGAAAATAATGTAATACCAACGCACCAATTCGGTTTTCGTGCAAAACATGGCACTGTAGAACAAGTAAATAGAATTACTAACGAAATCAGAAGGGCGTTCGAGTATAGAGAGTACTGTTCTGCTATATTTCTAGATGTGGCTCAGGCGTTCGATAAAGTGTGGCATGACGGGCTTTTATATAAGATTAAAAAAAGCTTACCTCTCGAAATGCATAAAACCTTGGAGTCTTATTTAAAAAATAGAAAGTTTACTGTCAAAGTAGGAGACTTCATATCTGAAGAACGACCAATAAAAGCTGGTGTACCTCAGGGCAGTGTTTTAGGGCCAACTCTATACATAATATATACAGCAGACCTTCCAACAGCTAGTAATATTTTGACATCAACTTTTGCGGATGACACAGCTTTAGTGAGCCGAAACAAATGCCCAATTATAGCATCAAAAGTATTAGGAGCGCATTTGATTTTTGTCGAAGAATGGCTAGCAAACTGGCGTATAAATGTAAACGAACAGAAGTGCAAGCATGTTACATTTTCTCTAAGACCAAAAACGTGTCCGGCAGTTAAAATGAACAATATTTTAGTACCCCAAGCGACTGAAGTAACATATCTTGGTATTCACTTGGATAGAAGGCTCACGTGGAGAAAACACATATCGTGCAAAATAACCTGCATGAAGATAAGAGCAGCACATTTAAATTGGCTTTTAAATAAAAATTCAAAACTTAGCCTAGACAACAAAGTGCTATTATACAACGCGGTCATAAAGCCGATTTGGATGTACGGCATCCAACTGTGGGGTACGACCTGTGCAACCAATATCGATATAATTCAGAGATTCCAATCAAAAATGCTTAGAACAATCACGTGCTCACCATGGTATATGCGTAATGAAAATATCCATAAAGATCTTGGTATTCTCATGGTAAAGAAAGAAGTAGAGAACAGCAGAAATAAATATTTGTCCAAACTCCGCGATCACCCAAACCCATTGGCTAATGATTTATTACATTCTTGTAATCAATCACGTCTAAAAAGAAGAGATATGCCAGCACACTGAGGAGCAACGTTTTCACCAAAACAACTCAATCAATTGGTTGAGCTTGTCTAGTTTTAATTAGAATTAAGATTTTATAACTTATTGTTAGGCTCCAAAGAGCAGATTCAATAAATAAAGAATTATATGAAAAAAAAAAATTTAAAAATTGCGTTAGGTTAAATAATCCTATAAGATTCCGATAGCTGTATAAATACAAACTTATGAGGCGAACAAATCAAAAGGCAAACGAAATTTCAAAGGAAAAGTCAAAAAAACAACAAACAGGTTTTTATGGTTACAGAAAATTAAAATTCAATTGATAGCTATGGTTACGGTTATGGGCATGTTGTTATGGTAACGCACCTCTAATTGGAAACATTTTTCCTCGAAAATTTTGTTCATTGAGCTGTTTTATATGGATATGGTTATGCACCTCTAATTCTACCTTTAAAGAGATGGGCAGTGGTCATATCACTGTAATGCTCTGAGCTTAAAAACGACACGACGTAGCGACGACTGGCTACACATGTCGATTTGAAGTCGGCGGCGACATATCAAACGGCAATTTATTGTTGCCATACTGAAACGTTTTACTTCCATAAAATTTACATATATTGTTCAAGTGAAATTTTTGTGCAAAAATGTATAAATGCTCGATTTATTTGTTTTAAATAATCGATTGTAATTACAAATGATGTATCAAAGCTATTTTACGCTTCTGGTGGCAAAATAACGTCATACTTTTTAGAATTTTGAACAATTATACATTTCACTTATTAGTGGCAACTCTACAGCGGCCATTGTCGTCGGCAAAATTATAAACATTTGTAATTTGCCGACAGCGACAACTTCAAGTCTTCTGTCGCGAAGTCGCGCTGTTGTCTAAAAGCTGTGCCTTGTACAAAGAACGCGTGTATTTTAATATTTGACAGATATCGCTCGTCGCTTGACGTCGTCAATGTGTTCAGGGCATAAGTTGGGAGCGTAATTAACTTGGGCGATCGCACACATTCATATTCAATAATATCAGAAAATGAGGTTTAATAGTTAATATTTTTATTCAAAATCCAATATATATTAAATTTTAATTGTAA
This sequence comes from Zeugodacus cucurbitae, assembly GCF_028554725.1. NCBI lineage: Eukaryota > Metazoa > Arthropoda > Insecta > Diptera > Tephritidae > Zeugodacus > Zeugodacus cucurbitae. The sequence continues at coordinate 28,661,738 of NC_071669.1, forward strand.
TAACTGTTAGATGTTAACTTACGCCTTTACACGGGAAAGAACTTACAGCCCTATTCTCATGCCCTCACAAAAATCCCCACACTCACTACTGTGCGGTTTTTGGATTTTGTGATGATTACCTTATGCTGGAGAAAATTCAAAAGCTCAAATGCTCACAATTTTCTCAAATATCTGTGACGTGTGAAAGCAGCCATCACAATACAAAAATATTTGTGTTTTTAGCAATATTTGGAAACAAATGTGTAAATATTTGCGTGCTATAACGAACATGGAGGAATTGTTCTTTGAAAAAAGGGCCTCTATAAAAGTTCAGTTATCGAATAATTGTGTTTAACCGAATCTAGAGCAATGTGGACGTCCCTTGCATTTTCATTTGTTGGGCGATTTGCTGCCAACCACATCTACGATCCGATAAGGACGCATTATTTTGGTAAAGCAAAGGACACTGACCCACAGCCTCAATAAGACGATGATTTACATCCATGTTATTTTTATACTCTCGCAACAAAGTTGCTGCGAGCAAGCTGTAACTTGAGTAAAAATTGAGATATCTTGATGAAACTTGGAAGACGTATTTCTTGGCACCATAAGAAGGTTAAGTTCGAAAATGGGCGTAATCGGACCACTGCCACGCCCATAAAATGTCGAAAACCGAAAACACATAAAGTGCTATAATTAAGCCAGAAATAAAGCTATTGAAATAAAATTTGGTACGAAGGATCTCGCAAAATAATTAAGCTATATCAAGGAAACTTTCTAGAGTCGTTTCTTACAGGTACTACCTTATACAGTCCAAAAAATGAAGGAAATCGGGTCATAACCACGCCCACCTCCCATACAAAGGTTATGTTGAAAATTACTAAAAATGCGTTAATTCAGTAAGGAAAACCACCAGAAACCTTAAATTTTATTGTAAAGATGGTACAGAAGAGCTGCACTCAATATGGCATACATAATTTTAAATGGGCGTGGTTCCGCCCACTTATGGGTCAAAAACCATATCTTCCTTACTTGTTTTATAATTCTTTTGTTTTTCAACTTTCGACTGTAAATACGCAATTGCGATGTTTTTCATTTGTTTACAAATTTTACAGCAATTTGTATTTATTTTGAATTTATTTCTTTTGAAACAACTGTTTGACAGCAAAATGCTTTTCACCTCAATTGGTGACTTTTTAAGCTTTTTTCTTATGAGGTTCGAGCCAGAATAGACTCACAAAATATACGTCACAAGAAACCTCACAAATTTTTCCTCTCAACTCAGTTATGAGGTTTTTTCAGAATAGGGCTGTTACTTTCAAGTTCACGAACTAATTGTCAAAATTGACATAAATTGAAAGCAATCAACTTGATATTCAATTATTGTTACAGAGATGCCGTCGTCAAAAAACTGCTTCCATTTATCGCCAAAATGGATTCATAAGTCTTTATTTTTAAATCATTCTGTAGATACGTCGGAAGATTCATGTTCCATAAAATGCATTGTTTGTGTACAATTTTGTAAAAGGGAATAATTAACTTATTTCAACTTTATTCGTCATTAATTTTAAAATTTTAATACTTGATAATGGCTTGATCGCAAAAATTGAAAGCAAGATGGCTTTCAAGTTCGGAAAGTGAGAGTGTGGTAGTAAAAATGTGTGAATGTGTGGCAACTTGAAAGCAATTTCTTTCCCGTGTAAAGTCCGGGTTACATATATATCCTCGACAAATAAAACTGAATATTATCGCTCTAGAGAGAGGGATACTCTCATGCCTTAATTAAAATGGGCGGAGCTAACATTTTTTTAGGACAGATATACATATATTAGCCTTAATTCAAATATGAATTGATAAAAATTTCAAAGTCCTAAGTGTCCTGGTTCATTAGTTACAAAATGTTGCTTATTAGCACCAATTAAATTTTAATAAATAAACCAAAACTTTTCTCTGCCAGTTTTTTAAATAACTCTCTTATCTTTATTTATTTATATAGTTCACTTTGTTTTAAAATAAAACAATTATTTTTATGTTTTTGAACACTTTTTGTATAACCACTTTTGTATAACTTTTTTCGCGAAACGATTTTTGCCAATTTCATTCTGCGTAGAACGCCTACTGAATGAACACGTGCACAGGTGATAACAGGTGATACTGTAATCTTGCACAACACATAAGTCTACATAATTGAAAATACCGCTGGTCAAAAATATTTAAATAACAATGCAAGCCGGTAAGGAGCCTATAGCCAACATTGCAAAGTTTACCAACTAACAAAATTCACACAAAATAAAATTTGCAATGTCTGCGAAACATGCTACACCCATGTTTAATTTCATGCAATGAGTCGTAGTAAAATAAATGTCTCCTAACAAAATACAAATCCACATATACATTTCGCTAATATTTTATTTTCTGCTATATTCATACATACATGTATGTGATTGGCGTTGCAACCGTGTAGCCGGTTATAGCCGAATCGATGATAGTACGATACTACTCTCTTCGTAGTTCGGCGCCAGTTGGAGATTCCAAGTGTAACCAGGTCGCTCTCCATCTGGTCCCTCCATCGGAGTGGAGGCCTTCTCCTTGCTCGACTTCCTGCGGCGGGTACTGCATCGAACACTTTCAAATCTGGGGTGTTTTCATTCTTTCGGACAAAATGACCTAGCCAGCGTAGCCGCTGTCTTTTTATTCACTGAACTACGTCAATGTCGTCGTATAACTCGTACAGCTCATCGTTCCATCGTCTGCGGTATTTGCCGTTGCCAATGTTCTGAGGACCATAAATATTGTGCAAAATATTCCTCTAAAACTCCTAGTGTCGCCTCTCTGATGTTGACATCGTCCACGCTTCTGCACCATAAAGCAGGACGGGAATGATAAGCTCCTTCAGACCCATTCGCTTCGCTTCCTTATCCAGGCGGGATTGTTGCTTCCGATGATATCAATATCATCGGCGTACGGCAGCAGCTCTACACTCTTATAGAAGCTTGTACCTTCTCTATTTCGGTCTGCAGCTCGTATAATTTTTTCCTGCATCAAGTTAAAGAAGTCACACGATTGAAATCTCGTTCGGTATCGAACGGCTCAGAGAGGTCCTTCCTAATCATAACGGAGCTATTGGTGTTACTCAACGTCAATTTTTTTTTTTTGCAGGGATACCAAATTTCTTTTCGTGCTGTCGAAAGCAGCTTTAAAATCGACAAAAAGGTAGTGTGTGTCGATAGTCTTTTCACGGGTCTTTTCCTAAATTTTGCGCATGGTGAATATCTGGTCAGTTGTCGATTTTCCAGGTCTAAAGCCACACTGATAAGGTCCAATCAGTTTGTTGACGGTGGGCTTTAGTCTTTCACACAGTACGCTCGATAGAACCTTGTATGCGATATTTAGGAGGCTGATCCCACGGTAATTGACGCAGATTATGGGATCTCCCTTTTTATGGATTGGGCAGAGCACACTGAGATTCCAATCGTCAGGCATGCTTTCTTCCGACCATATTCTGCAAAGAAGCTGATGCATGCACCTTATCAGCTCTTCGCCGCCGTATTTGAATAGTTCTGCCGGTAATCTATCGGCCCCCGCTGCTTTGTTGTTCTTCAAGCGGGTAATTGCTATTCGAATATCTTCATGGTCGGGTAATGGAACATCTGTTCCATCGTCATCGATTGGGGGATCGGGTTCGCCATCTCCTGGTGTTGTACTCTCACTGCCATTCAGCAGGTCGGAGAAGTCATCCCTCCATAATCCCAGTATGCCCTGGACATCGGTTACCTTGAAACCTTCGTTAAGTCGCTTCATCTTTTCATAAAATTTTCGAGCATTCCCTCTGTCTGCCAGCTTCTCAAGCTCTTCGTACTCATGCATTTCGGCCTCTTTCTCGGTATCTATCCCATCCCGCACGTGTTGTGGTCGTTTGCAACGTTGCGAGGTAGGCAGTCTGTTTTCTCTCCGCTGCGAGACGGCACTCCTCATCGTACCAGCTTGTTTTTTGTCGTTGCCGAAAACCAATTGTTTCGGCTGCAGCGGTACGCAGTGAGTTTGAGATACCGAGATGCTGATGAGTGCACTCAGAGAGCAGGAGTGCAAGTCGAGTAGAGTATTTCGTGGCTGTCTGTTGCGATTGCAGCTTTTCGACGTCGAACCTTCCTTGTGTTTGTGTTTGCTGTACTCAGTGCTAATTAAAGCGATGACATTCTGATTCGTGGATTACCAAAAAAATGCGCTGCCGGATTAGAAAGAACGAATAGCCGGTGTATGACTTTCTATCTGTATTGTTCTTTGTCCAATCTGCATCCGCATATCCTTTTACCGGTTTACCACTTTTACAATAATCTTAGCTTTAAATCTACAGTTTTTGATAAGTACCGCAGAACATGTTTAGCGCGAGTTTCATGTTCGGAATGAGAATCTTGGTTTCTTTGTGCCAATAAACTTACTGCATGCATTATGTCAGGACCCGTCGAAATGGCCAAGTACATTAAAGATCCTATTAAGGTCTGATTAGTTACGTCCACCTTGGAGAAGTTCTCATCGTTGTGGCTTGTTTGAAAGCCAGCATCGATGGATGTGCTTTCTTGAACGACATGAGTTTATACGGTATAGCCTCAACAACTCCTTGATATAGATTTCCTGACATACAGAAATCGCACCTGTTTTGCCTTCACGTTTTATTTCGAAACCAAGAAAGAACTCCAGTGTGTTACCATCTTGCAACTTAAATTTTGACGATAGTTTGCGTTTTATATTTGTAATCTCTTCTTCAGTAGGACATGGTAATATTAAGTCATCAACATAAACTGCTTTGTAGCTATACACTTTGCGTCGCTCTTTGACATACAAACATGGCTCACTTGTGCAGGAATTGAAACCCAAACTCTTCAATGATGTATCGAGTGTATTATTCCACTCTCTACTTGACTGTTTAAGGCCATAAATAGCTTTGTGTAATTTTATCACTTTGTTCGGATTTTTACAGCCCTATTCTGTTCACTTGACAAAATAACAAAAAAGTTTAAAATTTTTTCAGATTTTTATCAAGTAAGAACTTTTTTGGTATTCTGTGACAATTTTGATAAAATAAAAAGCTTCAGTACGCATAGCTTTTCCTCACACGTGTGGGAAACAAAATAATGTAAACAGAAACAGCTGATTCTGTCCAATTATATTCGAATTGAATTGAAAAATTGATTTGAATTATTTTTTAACGTAAGTTTTCAAATACATTTCAATATTTGTTGCAAAATAGTTAATAATTTAACTTTAATTTCACACTAAAAGGCCGTTATTTGGATGAGTGTTTGTTTTAACCGAGCCTTCTTCAGTGTGGCTTCGTTGATAAGTTTGGTTCATGATTGACCAAAGAGTTATCAGCCTATCTATCTGAAGTCTAAACAACTGTTTGACAGCAAAATGCTTTTCACCTCAATTGGTGACTTTTTAAGCTTTTTTCTTATGAGGTTCGAGCCAGAATAGACTCACAAAATATACGTCACAAGAAACCTCACAAATTTTTCCTCTCAACTCAGTTATGAGGTTTTTTCAGAATAGGGCTGTTACTTTCAAGTTCACGAACTAATTGTCAAAATTGACATAAATTGAAAGCAATCAACTTGATATTCAATTATTGTTACAGAGATGCCGTCGTCAAAAAACTGCTTCCATTTATCGCCAAAATGGATTCATAAGTCTTTATTTTTAAATCATTCTGTAGATACGTCGGAAGATTCATGTTCCATAAAATGCATTGTTTGTGTACAATTTTGTAAAAGGGAATAATTAACTTATTTCAACTTTATTCGTCATTAATTTTAAAATTTTAATACTTGATAATGGCTTGATCGCAAAAATTGAAAGCAAGATGGCTTTCAAGTTCGGAAAGTGAGAGTGTGGTAGTAAAAATGTGTGAATGTGTGGCAACTTGAAAGCAATTTCTTTCCCGTGTAAAGTCCGGGTTACATATATATCCTCGACAAATAAAACTGAATATTATCGCTCTAGAGAGAGGGATACTCTCATGCCTTAATTAAAATGGGCGGAGCTAACATTTTTTTAGGACAGATATACATATATTAGCCTTAATTCAAATATGAATTGATAAAAATTTCAAAGTCCTAAGTGTCCTGGTTCATTAGTTACAAAATGTTGCTTATTAGCAACAATTAAATTTTAATAAATAAACCAAAACTTTTCTCTGCCAGTTTTTTAAATAACTCTCTTATCTTTATTTATTTATATAGTTCACTTTGTTTTAAAATAAAACAATTATTTTTATGTTTTTGAACACTTTTTGTATAACCACTTTTGTATAACTTTTTTCGCGAAACGATTTTTGCCAATTTCATTCTGCGTAGAACGCCTACTGAATGAACACGTGCACAGGTGATAACAGGTGATACTGTAATCTTGCACAACACATAAGTCTACATAATTGAAAATACCGCTGGTCAAAAATATTTAAATAACAATGCAAGCCGGTAAGGAGCCTATAGCCAACATTGCAAAGTTTACCAACTAACAAAATTCACACAAAATAAAATTTGCAATGTCTGCGAAACATGCTACACCCATGTTTAATTTCATGCAATGAGTCGTAGTAAAATAAATGTCTCCTAACAAAATACAAATCCACATATACATTTCGCTAATATTTTATTTTCTGCTATATTCATACATACATGTATGTGATTGGCGTTGCAACCGTGTAGCCGGTTATAGCCGAATCGATGATAGTACGATACTACTCTCTTCGTAGTTCGGCGCCAGTTGGAGATTCCAAGTGTAACCAGGTCGCTCTCCATCTGGTCCCTCCATCGGAGTGGAGGCCTTCTCCTTGCTCGACTTCCTGCGGCGGGTACTGCATCGAACACTTTCAAATCTGGGGTGTTTTCATTCTTTCGGACAAAATGACCTAGCCAGCGTAGCCGCTGTCTTTTTATTCACTGAACTACGTCAATGTCGTCGTATAACTCGTACAGCTCATCGTTCCATCGTCTGCGGTATTTGCCGTTGCCAATGTTCTGAGGACCATAAATATTGTGCAAAATATTCCTCTAAAACTCCTAGTGTCGCCTCTCTGATGTTGACATCGTCCACGCTTCTGCACCATAAAGCAGGACGGGAATGATAAGCTCCTTCAGACCCATTCGCTTCGCTTCCTTATCCAGGCGGGATTGTTGCTTCCGATGATATCAATATCATCGGCGTACGGCAGCAGCTCTACACTCTTATAGAAGCTTGTACCTTCTCTATTTCGGTCTGCAGCTCGTATAATTTTTTCCTGCATCAAGTTAAAGAAGTCACACGATTGAAATCTCGTTCGGTATCGAACGGCTCAGAGAGGTCCTTCCTAATCATAACGGAGCTATTGGTGTTACTCAACGTCAATTTTTTTTTTTTGCAGGGATACCAAATTTCTTTTCGTGCTGTCGAAAGCAGCTTTAAAATCGACAAAAAGGTAGTGTGTGTCGATAGTCTTTTCACGGGTCTTTTCCTAAATTTTGCGCATGGTGAATATCTGGTCAGTTGTCGATTTTCCAGGTCTAAAGCCACACTGATAAGGTCCAATCAGTTTGTTGACGGTGGGCTTTAGTCTTTCACACAGTACGCTCGATAGAACCTTGTATGCGATATTTAGGAGGCTGATCCCACGGTAATTGACGCAGATTATGGGATCTCCCTTTTTATGGATTGGGCAGAGCACACTGAGATTCCAATCGTCAGGCATGCTTTCTTCCGACCATATTCTGCAAAGAAGCTGATGCATGCACCTTATCAGCTCTTCGCCGCCGTATTTGAATAGTTCTGCCGGTAATCTATCGGCCCCCGCTGCTTTGTTGTTCTTCAAGCGGGTAATTGCTATTCGAATATCTTCATGGTCGGGTAATGGAACATCTGTTCCATCGTCATCGATTGGGGGATCGGGTTCGCCATCTCCTGGTGTTGTACTCTCACTGCCATTCAGCAGGTCGGAGAAGTCATCCCTCCATAATCCCAGTATGCCCTGGACATCGGTTACCTTGAAACCTTCGTTAAGTCGCTTCATCTTTTCATAAAATTTTCGAGCATTCCCTCTGTCTGCCAGCTTCTCAAGCTCTTCGTACTCATGCATTTCGGCCTCTTTCTCGGTATCTATCCCATCCCGCACGTGTTGTGGTCGTTTGCAACGTTGCGAGGTAGGCAGTCTGTTTTCTCTCCGCTGCGAGACGGCACTCCTCATCGTACCAGCTTGTTTTTTGTCGTTGCCGAAAACCAATTGTTTCGGCTGCAGCGGTACGCAGTGAGTTTGAGATACCGAGATGCTGATGAGTGCACTCAGAGAGCAGGAGTGCAAGTCGAGTAGAGTATTTCGTGGCTGTCTGTTGCGATTGCAGCTTTTCGACGTCGAACCTTCCTTGTGTTTGTGTTTGCTGTACTCAGTGCTAATTAAAGCGATGACATTCTGATTCGTGGATTACCAAAAAAATGCGCTGCCGGATTAGAAAGAACGAATAGCCGGTGTATGACTTTCTATCTGTATTGTTCTTTGTCCAATCTGCATCCGCATATCCTTTTACCGGTTTACCACTTTTACAATAATCTTAGCTTTAAATCTACAGTTTTTGATAAGTACCGCAGAACATGTTTAGCGCGAGTTTCATGTTCGGAATGAGAATCTTGGTTTCTTTGTGCCAATAAACTTACTGCATGCATTATGTCAGGACCCGTCGAAATGGCCAAGTACATTAAAGATCCTATTAAGGTCTGATTAGTTACGTCCACCTTGGAGAAGTTCTCATCGTTGTGGCTTGTTTGAAAGCCAGCATCGATGGATGTGCTTTCTTGAACGACATGAGTTTATACGGTATAGCCTCAACAACTCCTTGATATAGATTTCCTGACATACAGAAATCGCACCTGTTTTGCCTTCACGTTTTATTTCGAAACCAAGAAAGAACTCCAGTGTGTTACCATCTTGCAACTTAAATTTTGACGATAGTTTGCGTTTTATATTTGTAATCTCTTCTTCAGTAGGACATGGTAATATTAAGTCATCAACATAAACTGCTTTGTAGCTATACACTTTGCGTCGCTCTTTGACATACAAACATGGCTCACTTGTGCAGGAATTGAAACCCAAACTCTTCAATGATGTATCGAGTGTATTATTCCACTCTCTACTTGACTGTTTAAGGCCATAAATAGCTTTGTGTAATTTTATCACTTTGTTCGGATTTTTACAGCCCTATTCTGTTCACTTGACAAAATAACAAAAAAGTTTAAAATTTTTTCAGATTTTTATCAAGTAAGAACTTTTTTGGTATTCTGTGACAATTTTGATAAAATAAAAAGCTTCAGTACGCATAGCTTTTCCTCACACGTGTGGGAAACAAAATAATGTAAACAGAAACAGCTGATTCTGTCCAATTATATTCGAATTGAATTGAAAAATTGATTTGAATTATTTTTTAACGTAAGTTTTCAAATACATTTCAATATTTGTTGCAAAATAGTTAATAATTTAACTTTAATTTCACACTAAAAGGCCGTTATTTGGATGAGTGTTTGTTTTAACCGAGCCTTCTTCAGTGTGGCTTCGTTGATAAGTTTGGTTCATGATTGACCAAAGAGTTATCAGCCTATCTATCTGATTCTGATGTCGAGATATCGACGGAAGCCTTTCAGACCTGATGCAAAGTATTTGGTTTGGTTTCACAACTCCATTAACTCTATATAAGTAGATGACAGGGTTAACCCAAATGGCAGAGCCTATATATTTACTTTTCCATCCCAGATCCTCCATAGTCTTTTGCTCCCCCGCAAAGCCGTAGAATACTTCATAATATAATACATATACATATGTCCTTTATAATATATTTAAAACTGTTTGGAATGCAATTTTGATTTAGTTGGTTGTTATGTTTAGCTTCAGAAAAGTCCCTTGGGGACTACGAAATCTAAACTTTGTTCTTTGTTGGCAAAAATTTGCTAAGCTGTAATCGCATGCAATATATAGAAAACAATTTCGTCAATGTTACCCTCATTATCCTCATTTTTTTATACAAAAAACGGAAAAATAAACTTCTTAATATATTATAAAAACATGTTCATATTTTTCCTCTTTGTATAAAACTAACGACAATAGTAAAATATTTCCATTGCAACAAATTCACTTTCACAACTATCCACAGCGAGATATTTTATTTGTCAAGAGTATTTTACTTCTTAACAACATATAATGAAAAGAGCTTTTTATTTTAGACACAGAATACGACGTTTTGAATAGTTGAACAATTTTTGCTATCTGACAAAGGCTGGAGGAAGAGTGGCAAATGTCAAATACCCCGAGCGGCCTGGAAGTGTAAGCTGCGCACATTATGTGAGGACTCTTTTGGTTTCTTTAGGAGTTTTTGTAAGATCTGTTCTTTCAGTAATTTCACTAGTACTAGATTCATCCAATTTCCGGGAGGAGGATTTCTATAAAATATAAAGTAAAATTTGAATTTTTACAACATTAAAGTTGGTAATAATGACATTATGTTTCAGGAATTCTAAATATAGCACGGGCAACGTTCTAGTCATAACATACATGCTCTTGCTGTAGTATTCCCATTGAACTAATTTCGATACAACAACGTTATGATTGCTCAATAGAAGGTAAAAATGAATCAAAAAAGTCCTCCTAATTGAACATACAAGAAGTTTTTAAATTTCTATGATCACAAACATTCACTTAAATTTACCCATTAATTTCTGAGTGTTAGCTGCTAATGGCACGGCCAATTGAGGGGCCGGTAATTCTAAAAATACTGCAACTGCTTAGCCCTCTAGCACATTGGCAAAACGTTTACACACGTCGCGATGATAAACTGTTACAAAAGCACCTAAACCATGTCGTTTCAGTTCTTCCCGGGCTTGTGTTGAGCAAAAGGTTTAATTGCACGTAAAAAAGTGACATTAAACCTAATATCTGGTGTGTAAATGATTTGTGTTCGATGTAGCAGCGTTTGCATCCATAGTTCTGGATTTGCTTGCAGCACATATTCCATCGATTCGAACGTTCTACGCTGCTACCATAAGTGACACCACTTAGTTTGCGTACCTTTAACGCGTCGTATGAGGTTTGAAATATCTGTATGGACAATTTTAGAATTTAAGGCAAGATAATATTATTATATTCAACAATTATTTACGTATTCAATGGTTTCGCCCTTCATATTGACCATTGTTGGCGTAGCTTCTATTGTGTGCTTCGAATTGACAATGCGATGAAGTATTGTTGTATCATCCTCTTCAATTCCATATTTTGGCTTTAGAAAACTTTTATTTTACGTTTTTAAAATGCGTGCTTCAATAATTTAAACTTTAATTAGGCTGCAGATCACTGATTTAAATAAAACACGCAAAATAATACTTCACAAGCAGCCATGATATACATATGTAGCTCAAAACAAAACTTGTTTAAACACGAGAACTTTGGTTGTTTCTTTCTATCATTCAGGGTGCTGTACGAAAGAAGAGTTGAGGTAAATGTTTATGCACATTTCGCCCTTTGTTGCATATGTGTGTATGTAGTGGTGTTATTAAAATTTCTTTGAATGTGTTGGAGTTTCAGTACCCATGACTTGCTGGGCAGGTACCGGCGAATTCTTGGGTGAAAAGCCAGGGAGCAGTACTAACACTTTCAATGAAAGTTTCTATGCGATTCTTAAGGGCGAATTGACAAAAGTACCCGAAACTCTTGTGTACGTGTGAACGTTCATCCTTTTCTTGCACATTACATTCATCATTTAGCACATTATATATACTTCTTGCACAATTCGGGGAATTATCTTGGTACAATCACGGACGAGAGACCCAGAACTGCGAACGAAAACTCCACGTGCACTTTCAGTACTGAGACCCACAAAAGACCTGAAACTATACCTGCTATTTTCAGTTAGTTGTACCAAAACCCGAAATGAGAATTCAATAACAAAATTATTAATTATATTACATATTTATTGAAAATGTAATGCCGTTTAGGTGTTTATTATTATATTTACTTCATACATGTATTATCGTACTACACCATATACATATGTATAACGTATTGAACAATTTTTGCTATCGGACAAAGGCCGGAGGAAGAGTGGCAAATGTCAAATAGCCCGTGCGGCCTGGAAGTGTAAGCTGCGCACATTATGTGAGGTCCTTTTGGTTTCTTTAGGAGTTTTTGTAAAATCTGTTCTTTCATTAATTTTACTAGTACTAGATTCATCCAATTTCTGGGAGGAGGGTTTCTATAAAATATGAAGTAAAATTTGAATTTTTACAACATAAAAGTTGGTAATAATTACCTTATGTTTCAAGAATTCTAAATCTAGCACGGGCAACGTTCTAATCTTAACATCTATGCTCTTGTTGTAGTATTTCCATTGAACTAATTTCGGTGAAACCATGTCATTGTAAAGCGATACAACAACGTTATGATTCCTCAATATAAGGTGAAAATGAATCAAAAAAGTCCTTCTAATTGAACATACAAGAATATTTAAATGTCTATGATCATTGATCACAAACATTCACTTAAATTTACCCTTTAATTCCTGTGTTTTAGCTTGTGTTGACCAAAAGGTTTAATTGCACGTCAAAAAAAAGTGGCTGTAAACCTAATATCTGGTGTGTAAATGATTTGTGTTTGATGTAGCAGCGTTTGCATCCATAGTTCTGGATTTGCTTGCAGCACATATTCCATCGCTTCGAAAGTTCTACGCTCCTACCATAAGTGACACCAATTAGGTTGCGTACCTTTAACGCGCCGTACGACGTTTGAAATATCTGTATAGAAAATGTATTACAATTTAAGTCAAGATAATATAATTATATTCAACAATTATTTACATATTCCATGGTTTCGCCCTTGTTGGTGACCATTGTTGGCCTAGGTTTCTATTGCGTGCTTCGAATTGACATATTTTGGCTTTAGAAAACTTTTATTTTACGTTTTACTTCTTTAAAAATGTGTGGTTGTAGTGGTGTTATTAAAATTTCTTTGAATGTGTTGGAGTTTCAGTACCCATGACTTGCTGGGCATGATGTAGCTTCCGTCATATTTTTTTAATAGATTCGTATAAGTACGAATACTAGTACAATACTATGTTTACATTCATCAGCTGATACAAATAAATTCAAGCAAAATGTAATTATGAATTACAGGCAGGAAAATTGATCCTGACTTAGTTATAACTTCAAGCAGTCTTAAAATATTATTGGCCAATATAATTATTACATATTACATATTATTACGTACATATTACATATTTTTCACATCATTTTTTCAAATTTTGTTTTTTGATTTCAACTAATTTTGAATTTAATTTAATTTCTGTATGTCAAAATGTCAGAAAACATATGATAGTGGCAGAAGAGCTTAAAGCTTTCGGTGTGTTCAATGCAATCCATTGTAGTACATTTCACAACACCACAAAATTTCAATAGTTTCTAGAACTCTATTGTAGTACGGAACACCATTTGCTTTCAAACAGAATTCAGAAAACCGGTGATACACATATGGTTTCTGAAGCATACTACGATGTATACTACATGTCTGTCTCAGGTATTAGAAACTACGCGCAGAATACCGGCATAAACGTCGGCAATTTGTCACGAGTCTCGATAGCTATCATCTGCTAATTTATCTTCCAATTCGACAAACGAATTTAGATAACACTAGATGCTTTTATTTGCAGACATACTGCATCCAAGCAACTTCTTATTGTAATGGCCGACAAGGCATATGGAAATACTGGAAATTTCAATTCATTTTTTTTAATTTTTATTTAGCGAACGACGAACTATTTTTTCTTTATCACTTTCACACGCGATAAGGGCCCATAACCCTTGTTTGCAGAATTTATAAATTACTTACTCGAATGGACCGACAGAATAAATAAAGCAACGTGGTTTCAGTGGTTTTATCAGGAGTGTCTTGAGAATTCATATTCAAATATAACTATATGTACATACATATGTATATAGTGTATTCAAATAATATAGCTGTCTTATTCAAGTTATTGTTTAGGACATTAGGATTTACACATTTTTAGGTAAGTGGACGTTGTCACAGCTCAACATCCGTCTGTGCGGACTTACCTCTTACTTAAACCTTGATATTATGAGAAGGTTGGTTTTCTTGATGGCCAAAATCGGACTTATGCGTTAGTTAAGCAAAAAGGGATATAAGCTACAATTTAAACTATAAGATTCGGAACACATTATCTATACCTATATATATCTATAGCTAACCAGAATTGAATTTAACATACAAATACCTTATCCACAGCAATGCGTGGCCGGCCACTAGTATATATATAGATAGATATTACATATAGCATGTATGCTAAATTATATTCTGGTTAACTATTTGATAAAGTGAAATTAATTTCATAATTTAAATTGTATCTTTGTTATATTTCTTTTGTTTAATTACTATTATTTAGTTGTTGCAGAAGTCCGATTTTGGCCATCAAGAATACCAACCTCCTCATAGTACAATGTTTAAGTTTGAGCTAAGTTATAATAGGATATCCAGGTCAAATTATCGCTAGACCAAATGACCGATCGGAGCTGTGACCACGAACATTTACTTAAAAATGTGGAAATCCAAATGTCCTTCCGAGCTGTGAATATCTTTTGCAAAAGTCTTATTTTTTTCTTAATTCCTTTTTAATTTTTTGCAATTGTCTGGTTTTACCTATCTACAATACAATATCATATTGCTAATTATAACGTGTACGAAGTTTTATTAAAATATCTAGATTGCAATTCAAATTATCGCTTGACCGAATGACCGTATGGGCAGGCGGATGGATATTGTTATTAAAATTTTAAATTTAAACTATCCCATCTTTTAAGTTTGACCACACAGCAGACGTGTGCAAAATTTCATTAAAATCGGTTAAGGCGCCAATCCCGCACAAACAAAGTGACAAATTTTTATATACAGAGGTAGTGAAAATTATTTATACACCGAACTTTTTTTTTAAAGTTTCTCACAAAAAGCTTCTGCTTGTTGTTGTTGTTGTCGCAGGGTAACAAAATGCCATCTTGTTGTAAACCTTGATCTATTCCTGAGCGAATGAAGTCACATTTGGCTATAATAGCTAGAAATATTAAACTCTATTATCCTGTTATTTTTTAATGATAATTTTTTTTTTAATTTTAATGTTCAGTATATGTTCCTATTCTAAGGTGATAAATTCATAATTATGGTCCGAATTGATTCAACTCAATTGTGCGCTAAGTTAACAGTTAATTTAGAATAAATATCGGTAATGTCGACGTTTTCGGTTATTATATCAATTGTCCTCTTATATTTAACGAAACCCCAAATATTTTCAAAACAGTTTTGGTCAGGGCTGTGCGGAGGTCAACTTGATTTGCTTCATTTAAAACTTTTGTAGGTAAAGATCCTTCATAAAATGGAGCATTGTCCTGTTGTAAAATGTAGTCAATAGTTGGAAAAGGTCGACAACCACTTCAATGGCATGGTCATGTGAATTCTGATATATCCGGATGATTTAGGGTCCCTAAATTAGTACCAAATCTCCAAAACTTAAGTAAGGAAAACTTCCCCCAAAAAATCATAATGTCACTTCCGACTCTATTTAGCGTCTAAACTGCATTATTCTTCCTCTAACGTGGTAAAGGCATAAAGCGTTTGCTAAACAAGTCCTGGAACCAAAATTCAGCATTATCTGCCCCGACAAGTTCCAGGATCTAATTTAAGGCGAATGACTGGCATTTCGCTTTTTTATTTTCGGAAATATTGACCAATTTTTGCCAAACATCGGGCATTTTTGTTAACTTTTTTAATGTCCTGAGCAGTGCAGCATCATTGACTGTTGGTGAAATATGCTGATTCGATGCTGCTGCAATATTAACAGTACAAATTGTGAAATTTTGTATGACAGTTCCTACTAATCTTCTGCATTCTCTTTGAGTTATCACAGGTTTCCGCCCAGTTATCTTTAAATTGCCCATGCAATATATCGTGTACTTTTTTTTAATAACATTATAAACAGTATTCCATTAACCCAGTCTTAAACTTAGTAACAGTCTCCGATCTAGTTATAATCGATAATTCCTTTGTTTTCTGCATTTTATTGACCAGTTTTTATATTTTAAGGCTGAGTTAGGTTGTTATGAATGCAATAGAATCCAATAACTACTCTCGCTCAAACCAAATTCAAGGTGGTGTAAATACTTTTGACGCAAAAAAATGTGTGTAAATACTTTTGACTACTGCGAGTCTTCAGTTCATATGCTTATTTCTCCGCCATATTTCTAGCTATTGCCCAACTTAATGTGGTGGCATGAAGCATTTATATAATGTTGCAGAAGAAAACTCTATTAATGAAATAAATAGGATAGGTGACGAAAATGTGTGAGTGCTTCCACTGGCCGCGTATTCTTATTATAAAACTTTCCGCCCACTGGTTGATACTTCATTTACTCTATATTAAGTTCAAAATTAATAAAGAATATTTCGGTTATCAGTATGTCATTCGGTAGCAACAATTTCATTACAGTGAAGCACTAATCTGAGTATATGTACTTCTAGTGATTTGTGTTAGTTAGTTTGATTTTGAAATACAAAGGTTGGACATAAAGCAAAATGTAATGGGTATTTTTTAGACGTGTGGATTTCAATGAGGCTACACTTTTTTCGGAATTGGTCTGTTTGATAGCTTATACTTCGGATATACACAGCTTTGTTTACCATTTCGTAACGAACACACTTACTCCGAAACAACGTTTATTGCTTACATGCGGCCGCAATTGCAATTTATTGGACCAACCGCGGCGGTCATTTGCCCGAAATTATTTTAAAACATAATTTTTTTAAATTAAATTTCCTTGAATTACCCGAATTACTTGTCACTCCATCGAAAGTCCGAATTTTGTGAGAAATTCTATCGTCGTTATGTCGTCGTATAAATCGTACAGCTCATCGTTCCTTCCTCTGCGGTATCCGTTGCCAATGTTCAGAGGACTACAAATCTTGTGCAAAAACTTTCTCTCGAAAACCCCAAGAGTCGTCTCATCGGATGTTGTCATCGGCCACATCAGGATTGTAAAAATGAGCGACTTGTAGAGTTTGATTTTGGTTCGTCGAGAGAGGACTTTACTTTTCAATTGCCTACTCAGTCCAACCTGTCACACCTGTTGGCAAGAATGAGTTGGATTTCGAGGCTGACATTGTTGGTGTTGTTAACGCTGGTTCCCAAGTAGACGAAACCATCTACGACTTCAATGTTATGAATATCAACAGTGACGTGGGAGCCAAGACGCGAGTGCGCTGACTGTTTGATGACAGGAGATATTTCGTCTTGTCCTCATTCACCACCAGTCCCATACGCTTCGCTTCCTTATCCAGTCTGGAAAAAGCAGAACTAACGGCGCGGGTGTTGTTTCCCATGATATCGATATCATCGGCGTACGCCAGCTTATACACTCTTATAGAACATTGTACCTTCTTTATTTAGTTCAGCAGCTCTTATTATTTTCTCCAGCAATAGATTGAAGAAGTCTCACAACAGTAAGTCACCTTGTCTGAAGCCTCGTTTGGCATCCAACGGCTCAGAGAGGTCCTTCGCTATCCTGACGAAGCTTTTGGTGTTGCTCAACGTCCGTTTACAAACCGTATTAGTTTTGTAGGGATACCAAATTCAGACATCGCGGCATATAGACAACTTTTTTTCGTGCTATCGAAGGAAGCTTTAAAATCGATAAAAAGGTGGTGAGTATCGATTCATATCAATTCAACCCCGCCGTATTTGAATAGCCCGGCCGGTAATCCATCGGACCCCGCCGCTTTGTTGTTCTTCAAGCATGTAATTGCTATTTGAATTTCTTCATTGTCGGGTATTGGAACATCTATTCCATTGTAATCGATAGGGGAATCGGGTTCGCCATCTCATGGTGTTCGTCTCGCTGCACTCTTCTGCTCTCGATATCTATACTACCCGAACATGTTGTGGATGGCGATGCTGTCAGCCTTAAGTTGTATGAGGACATCAACCAGCTGGAAAGAAGCACCTTCCCAATTAAAGGTCCGGACATTCCAGGTGCATGCCCTCAAATCGAGATCCTTAAAACGTTTGCAGGGGTCGACATCAAAGGCGGGTTTCTCATCCGAGGCTCTGTTTGGTCTTTCATTGGAGTGGTTTTTTTAAGTGGTTGGTCTCAAAAACTACGCACAACCGCTTCGCCTTCTCACTTTAGCTCGCCTCCAAATGGATATCTGTTGGCTACCCAGGGGATACTTGGTCTAAAACCGGAAATCGTGAGCTGCTTGACTCATATGCAAAAGAATTGTTTCTGGCCACTCCCCAGTGAATGGCAATCAGAAACTATCCTTACTTACGTGAACTTCTACATTTGACCCCATCCCAACATTTCTAATAGCAATTATTAAAAAAATTATAAATTTGAATCAATATAGTTTTAAATTTATACTTATACATTTAAAAGTATAATCAATTAACGAATTTATTACAGCCATAGAGCCGTATTGAAAAATATCCCTTTTCGAGTAAATTATAATTATAGTACTACTCTCTAATAGTAAAAAATAAGTAAGTAAATAATATCCGTTTTTATTTTGATATGGTATTTTTATTTGAAAATATTTTTATTAATATTAGCAGCTGGATTTTCATTTTCTACGTATGTAATTTTTCTATTTTATATTAAAGTACATGTATTTCTAATTGTATTATTTCTTACTTCAAAGTACTAATATTTAAGTTGAAGAGAAGATGTGCTTCTTTATGTGGTTTTTAATATACTACTTTTTTATCACGACAATTAAATCGTTTACTTAATTTATCAGCTGATCATATTTCGATTACTTATGCAGCTGAAATAATTTTATGGACTAATTACAACATTCAGTATATATAATTTTAACATACATCTACATACTTAAATTAGCAATCCAAAGTATTATCGGTTTGGATTGGTTCCAATTTGCTTACAACTATTGTACACATATTATTCATACATACTTATTAATCAATATGTGTTATAGGTAATATGACATGCTTGTGATTCTTTAAAATATCTGCACTTTACGTTCGACATAGTTATACTTACAAATATTTATTAACATTTCTTGAAACATGCAAATTGGAATGCATTTTTTATTTACTTAATGGCAACGTCAAACTATTACTAATTACAAAGGTATTACTTCTTAAAAGCATATTTTACACAATCCTGTCAGTATCGATTTATAGATAAACCCTTATCGCTGCCATGGATTTCTATTTCTACACCATACTTAAATGTATTTACAAATTTCAGTTGAACGTTTTGTACAATAATTATCAAAATATAAAAATTAACTATTATCACTCATGTGAATAGTACATACACAAAATATATACATAGCAAATACATAAGTAAATATATAGAAATATGACTTGTTTCAAAATATATACACATTACCACTAATAATATAATCGTAGTCCCATATGTACAACACACTGTCACCAAATGTAAAATATAACTTCAATGGATTCGGGTATTCACTCTGCCAATAATAACGAATTTTAGGTATTGAAAATAAACAATTAGGGTCAGCATAATCCAGAAAATCATAAAATAATTTCCTGATTAAAAAAGATCACAAATTTATTATGCAAT
Organism: Zeugodacus cucurbitae; assembly: GCF_028554725.1. Taxonomy (NCBI): domain Eukaryota; kingdom Metazoa; phylum Arthropoda; class Insecta; order Diptera; family Tephritidae; genus Zeugodacus; species Zeugodacus cucurbitae. The sequence goes on from NC_071669.1 coordinate 28,681,388, forward strand.
TGCAATGAATAGAGACTCTTATCAATAAAGATGTAATTAACAAGAAAAAAGTGTAATGTATTTTAGCGAATTTCCTTACCACGCATGGGAGCCACAAGTTTAAACCATATTTGGATTGATTTAAAAGATAATTTTATTTAAATAAACAAACAATTCAACCTTACATACTTTGAATTCACGTATTAATTTTGAAATTATTTAAATTTTACTTAACTCCTAACTTCGTACAGTGGTTAATTGGAAGTTGTTGCATTTCCAATTTTTTATAACAACATTGATTAACGAAAATATCTAGTATAAAGAAATTAATTATTCAATAATATCAAATATCAAATATATCAATGCAGTTTTGTTCGACAACTTGTTGAGATTTTGAAGACAATGCCACTTTCATATAAACCATCGTAGCTATCGACAAAAAATAGGGACGGCCGATTTTGAAAGGTTTATCTTAAGGCGTATTTTTTACAATCAACATCATTCACCATAGACAGGTAGTAAACTTTTCGGACTATAAGTTGATTGTAAAATAATCTTATGCTTTAGATATTTGTGACCTGACGTTGTCCTGATGGAACACAATTCTTCCCTTATTGGCAAATTGCTATCTACAGGCAGTGTCAGGTTCGAATTACGTGTAACCTCAAAGTAAATTATTCTCTCCCAACCCACTGTTTGCGCCATCTCACAGCGATTCGATTACGACTTTTTTCGCGTAATGTTTTCGTTACTTTTCATCAACTTGAATCATTTACGGTTTAACAGTGATTTGTAGTAGAAATTAAGCCTATAAGGTTTTGGATAAATTCGTATGACATACATACATACTTCGAGCTTCCTCAGCAAAAAACCCGATCGCTCTTACATGTATAATGCGAAATACAAATCACTGTAGTCTTCGCTAGAAAAAATAATGGATTTATTTTTACTAGACCTACTATTCTCGAATATTGGCCTTAAAGCTCCTATTTGTCCTTAAGAGAAAAGGGATAGTCGTACTAACTTGCTGGAGAAAACTCGAATAATTTATTTTTTCTCCCTACTTATATATTATAATAATAATCATGAAAGAATTGGCATCGGTATGGGCCCGAAATTGGGAATCGGTCGGACTCCTTTCTTATTTTAAAAATACCTATAAAAAATGAGCAACAGCATCGGATGAGAAACCCCCATTTTGATGATGACCACTGCAAACGTAGAAAGGACTACGAATTAATGGCATGCTCCTGGAATGTCCGGGCCCTTAATTGGGAAGATACATTTGCCCAGCGATAGACGGGCCAAGGACTGAAGAAGATGGTCCCTTGTGACATCTACTACAGCGGCCATATACAGGAGCGCAAATTTGGTGTTGGATTTGTGGTGGGAGAGAGACTACGTCGCCGAGTCCTGGCATTCACCCCGGTGGATGAACGTCTTGCCACAATCCGCATCAAAGCGAGGTTCTTTAACATATCGCTGATTTGCGCCCACGCCCCAACGGAAGAGAAGGACGATGTGACCAAAGATGCTTTCTATGAGGGCCTAGAATGCACCTATGAGCGCTGCCCCCGCCACGATGTCAAAATCGTGCTTGCTGATTTTAACGCTAGGGTATGTAAAGAAGGTGTCTTTTGCACAACAGTCAGAAAATTCAGCCTCCATGATGAAGCATCGCCAAACGGCTTGCGGCTGATCGACTTCGCCGGGACCCGAAATATAGTCGTCTGTAGTACTAGATTCCAGCATAAGGAAAAAAATCTAGCCCCAATCGAGCCACGCGCAACCAGTTCGATCATGTTGTGATAGACATGTCTCCAGTGTTTTTGATGTGCGTACGCTCGGTGGTGCTAACATCGACTCGGACGACTATCTTGTAGCAGCTAAGATACGCACCCGCCTCAGTGTAGCAAAACGCACACGACAACAATCAAATGGAAGGTTCGACATCGAGAAGCTGCAATCACACGGTCGAACGATTTTCTATAACTTCAACGTACAGCTGCAACCGAAACTATTGGCTTTCGGAAATATCAAATACACTGCTGGTATGATGAGGATTGTCGTCTTGCAGTGAAGAGAAAACAGACTATCGAGGTTCTTTCTGTGTGAAAGACTAAAGCCCACCCTCAACAAACTGATTGAACCTTATCAGTGTGGCTTTAGACCTGGAAAAGATCCGTGAATAGTGGATCGACACACACCATATCTTTGTCGATTTTAAAGCTGCTCTCGACGGCACGAAAAGAAGTTGTCTCTATGTCGCTATGTCTGAATTTGGTATACCTGCAAAACTAATCCGACTGTGAAAGCTGACGATGACCAACTCCAAAAGCTCCGTCATGATCGGGAAGGACGTGTCCGAGCGGTTCGATACCAAGCGAGATTTCAGACAAGGTGACTCACTATCGTGCGATTTTTTTAACCAGATCCTGGAGAAAATAATACGAGCTGCAGAGCTAAATAGAGAAGGTACAATCTGCTGTCGTATGCCGATGATATCGATATCATTGGAAACAACACCCGCGCCGTTAGTTCTGCTTTTTCCAGACTGGATAAGGAAGCGAAGCGTATAGGTCTGGTGGAGAACGAGGACAAGACGAAATATATCTGCTGTCATCTGCTGTTGACAGTCATAACTTTGAAGTTGTAGATAATTTCGGTGATACTATGGACTGAGTAGGTAATTGAAATGTAAAGTCCTTTCGAGACGAACAAAAACCACACTCTACAAGTCCCTCATCAACTTATGGTGCAGAATCGCGGACGTTGTCAACATCTGAAGAGACGGCACTAGCAGTTTTGGAGAGAAATGTTTTGCGGAAGATTTATGGTCCCTTAAACATTGGCATCGGCGAATACCGGAGATGATGGAATGATGTGCTGTATGCGTTATTCGACGACATAGACATGTTCAGCGAATAAAAATACAGCGGCTACGCTGGCTAGGTCATGTTGTTCGAATGGACGAAAGTGTTCCAGCGTTGAAATTGTTCGATGCAGTACCCGCTGGAGGTAGCCAAGGAAGAGGGAGACCTCCATTCCAATGGAAAGACCAGGTATAGAAGGACCTGGCTTCGCTTGGAATAACCAATTGGCGCCAAACTGCCAGAAGGAGGGATATGTGGCGCGATGTTGTGGACTCGGCTATAACCGCGTAAGCACTGTCTACGCCAGTCAAGAAGAAGAAGTAGCTTTAAAAATGTGTCAAGGCTTTGGATTATAGACTTTGTCAATAATGATAACATTAACGAATACGCCAAACTTTTAACGTTACTTTACTTACGATTACGATTTACTTTGATGTGACAAAAAGCGTGAAAACAACAGAAACAACTATGACTTGAAAGATAATTTAAATAAGTAAGTGTAAAAAACAACAACAAAATTATCAATGTGCATTTCTCTCATTAAAGTGGTCAAATTACTGTCAATAATGGAAATACATTTTTTTTATTTCAACTTGAAATAAATTATAAAACATAACATGTAAACATAAGTCATAAACGTTTCTCGCAACTAAGTAATCTTGTTATTAATAAGAAATAAATGTGACTTTTATTCTAAAAGACAAAAATTTAGATCGATGTATTTGAGAAAAAATTTGGTAAGTACCTCGATGCACTTAAGCGGGATTAATTTAAATGCCTTTCCCGCTTAAGTGTCTCAAAAGTATTGCATGTTAAGAAGGGGCACTTAAGCGAGGATTACTGTATTTCTTTGAACATCTGAGATAAAGTGGAGCATAGCCAATCGAATAAACTATAACACTAAACTCGTTTGATGAATCGAAGACAGTTATACATATGGGTAATGATCTAATTTAAAGGTAATAAATGTACGATAAGAAAAAATATCTAGTTTTATATTATTTTAATTCTGTCTCTCCTGAAACGAAAAAATTTAATCACATATTGGTACGGGTATAACAATGATATGTTTTTGATGTTTGTATGTTCATACAAATCTAAATGATACTAACAAAAACAGAAAACTGAATTAAATATTTATTACAATTTTCTATAACTTTAATTTGGATTTCAATTCTTTTGTTATATAGTGATCAATAATCGAAATTATCACTGGTCATTAATATTTGAAAATTTAAAGTAAACGCATGTCGTTTACGTAGTTTTTTTCTTAATTCCCCCCCCAACCATTAACGCCGATTCAAATATGACAACATAATATTTTTTTTGTTTCTCTCTTTTTACTTAACTCAGTTTTTGAGAAATGTCATAGAATATTGAATATTTCTCAAATTAAATTATTTTAAATGTTTTAGCTTACAATACTGAAACTACGATAAAACGATCTTCGAAGTAAACCTCTATTACAACATATTGACAATCAAATATAACAGTTCCTTGTGCTAAATCAATTACTTGCAAATTTGAAATTCATGAAAATTAAAAATTAAGCAAATACATGACTAAAAAAATAATTGCTTTAAAAATAAACTTCTGGTTTTAGAGATATTTATAAGTACATATGGATCCAGACATACGATTTTCAAATTAACCCAGAGCTTTTACTTTATAAAAATATAAAAGACTAATTTGTGTTTTATTTTATTTTGTTCTGAAGACTTTTAAATAAAATAATTTCCTTTTTAAGTGTATTTACAAGTGTCATATTGAGTGTACTAAGTAATTGCAGCAGTATTATTAGATTAGCGATATTTTTAATAACTTAATTTACTAAATTTTAATTTTTAGATTTTTTAGTTATTTGTTCTCTAAAGAATTCTATACTTAAAATAATTTGTCTACTACACTAAATAAACACAAGTATATTGTTTTTAGTACCCACAATTCTTCGAAATAATTCAATCCGAAGGGCTTGATTTCATATTTCAGTTAATAATTTATCAAGCCCATAACTAATAGATGGGTACTTTACATATAATTGAATTAAAATGTGGTTTTCCTCAATTACATTTACGAATGTCTTTTTAGTCAACTTATTCCCTATTAAAAGTCGTTCAATAATTCTAAACTGCTTTTTAAACTTTATTCTTATTTTTTGGAAAGAGGTAACTCTTTTTTTGCGGTCCTCTTTTCCTAACAAAATTTGACACAATAAGGGAATTGAATTTCGAAACTATCAGGACTTAGCACACTCGGTTCAAAATACTTTGCTCGCATATACATACATACATATGTATATTTACATTTCATAGTTAACATTGATAGCATACACCATAAACTCTGATTTGCATTGCAGGAGTTAATTTGAACACATTTACAGCAGTGATGGATGAAATTGGTATTTGTAAGAAAAAAATTAATAAACGAAATAAGAATACCAACACTTTCAGAATATAAATAAAGTCTTGATTATTTGTATTTCTTATTCTAATTTTGCAGTCAACACGCCGAAATCCTACTCTTTTCAAGAAAATTTTACCATAGGACTACAAATATTGCGGATAATTGTAACCGGTATAATTATAATAAAATTGTATATAGTATAATACAAAACATAGCAGACGTAAACCAAATTTTTAATAAGTGTTGGCTGTTAATGGTTAGGAACGATTGTGAGAAATATAATTTCCTTTCCAATAAATATAAGGAATATGTAAAATAGTAACGGTTTCCAGTGACTACGTACTAAATTTTATTATAAAAAAATTATACTGTGAAATACCAAAAAAGGCTAAAATAACAATTTAAATATTGAACTGAAGAATAAGGCACATCTTTTAATGAATACTAAAGTAATAAGTCCTTAAATACAAACTTTTGAAGTGTGAAAAATTACATAAACAAATAGTGCCCTAATAATGTTGGAATTGTGCGATTGCCCCTTTCCATTCGAAATTCCCATTTTATATTCCATATCTATGTCAAGTAAAAGGTCATGATTTCTGGTGTAGAATTGATGAATGTCACTAATCTGTAAAGAAAATTAATATATGTAGCATATATGATATATAAGTTTTTTTTTTATTTTACAATTGTACCTAGTATACAATGATTAACTACTAACAACAATTCAATTCTAATGAGTTAAAAGAAATAATAATTTAAAGCTAAATGTTAGACAAATTCATTTGCTGCCACAGTTGCCTTGCTAAGTCCGAAGGCTTCTTACGTTTCATTCGGTTTTCTCGTTCAGCAGTTCCGATGAGTCTGGATGCCTCTTCATGTACATTCTGTCTAAGCTTCATTTCGTGAGACTTTGCAAGTTTGGTTATTTCGTTTACTACTGGATCCATACCAAGATCACTGTGAAGGTCAGCAGATCTAACATACCAAGAAGCATTAACTACCTTATTTTGGAAGCCCTGAATGCAGGCTTTGACTTGAGTAACCTCAGTTGAGATCCATAGGTCCAAATTGGCTTTAGTACTTGATTATAAATAAACAGTTTATTTTCGATTGAAAGGGTGGATCTCCTACCGACTAGATAGCAAAACATAGCAAATTTTAAATGAAGCTCACACCTTTTTTTCTTGACATGCTCATTTCAGCGAAGCTTAGCATCTAGGGTAAATCCTAGGTACTTAGATTGTAATGTGGTATAGGAGTACCATTTATATAAATGGGATGGTATCATGTTTTTTTAATGCAAAGTCTACGTGCATTTGGTACCGTTTAATTTAATGCGACACTTGGAAGCCCAACTCGAAAGGTAGATACTGAGGTTGACTCTCCAGCTACTAACAGGGCTGTGTCATCCTCAAATGTAGATTGAGTCAGTGGGGATATCACTTGTAAAAAGCAAGTAAAACATTGGCCCCAACACTCTTCCCTGGGGAACACCCGCTTCTATCGGTTGCAAGTTTGAGTACGCATCCTCTTGTTTTATGCGAAAGTATCTATCCTTAAGGTAGGAAGCAATTATTATTATTCGAAAGCCGAATTGATGTACTGGTATAAGGTGTTTTCGATCTATTTTTGATTTAAGCCTTTTAAAGCTGACAGCAGCGATATTGGCTTTAAGATGTGACATGATGTGTTGGTTTACCCGGCTTAGGTATCATAATAACTTCAGATACTTTCCAAAGCGATGGAACGTATCTTAGGTATAATCCACTGTTTACAATGTATATAATTCTTTAGTACATTGCGTAATATTTCTCCGGTTATTAAATCAAACCAAGGAGCGTTTTTGAGCCTTGCGTACCAAATACGACTTTTAATTTCTTGATTAGTAACTGGAGAAATGCTGACGAGTGGATCCAACCAACTATTTCCACAGTTTAGCTCATGGCAATCGTTAGGTGTAAATGTGTTTCTCAAATGATTTGCAAATACTGCAGCTTTTTGTGGATTTGTTTTGGCCCATTCAGTTTCGTTTAATTTTATTGGTGTGACATGTTTTATTTGTTTATTAATACTCCTTGCAACTTTCCAGAGCGAATAATCGGTAGATTTATCAACAGTGAGGTTGGACAAATACGTTTTAAAGGAATAGTTTTTAAACTGTCTAATTTTAGTTCTTAGTTCCGCTGTGCATCTATTAAGCTTAGTTTTGAGAACAGACGGCCTTGTTTGCGACCATCTTCGTCGAAGTTTGCGTTTTTTTGGATACCATCTAAGATGTATTTTGTGTATTTTTCGGTGTACTGTTCCACGCAGCATTTTGAATTACTTTTGTGAAAGATTCAACTTCACAATCTAAGTCAACATCTGTCGTTATACGCTTCAGCTTAAAATCGACTTTATTCAGTAGTCTTAAATTTATATCAATCAGTATGTTTATTAGATAAAGAAGATGTGCCAGAAGAAATTATTCATTTTTCATATAGAGTTAGTAATACTGGTGAATGATCAGAGCTTGAATCTGAGCTATCTTCAATATTTAAATTGATTTTCGATACTTTGTTGATGTCAAAAAAGTCAAGAAGATCTGGTAATTTTCTACTATCTGCAGGTCAATAAGTGGGTCTCCCCGTCGAAATAACCTTGCATCCAATAACTTATATAGCTTTCAGAAGTTCTCGACCTTTGGTTGTAGTTAAACGAGATCCCCAATGAGCGTGTTTTGCATTAAAGTAACCACCCACGATGTACCTTTCGTCATAGTTTTTTTTTAATAAACTCGTATAAATATCAAAGATATTATGCCTGGGCGGACTATATAGAGCAATTAAGTACTGGCTGTGTAGTTTTACTGAAATTGCTGTAGCTTGAATTTCTTCAGTCTTAATTTCTGAGCTTCTTCGAAATGTTTAATAATACTTTTGATTAAAACTGCGCTTCCACCTCGTGCTTAGTTGGGTGCGGAGTGTGGTATAAATCATAATTTTTGAATTTTAAAAATGAATGGTTCGTAAAATGTGTTTCGGGCAACAAACATACATCAATATTTCTGTCGTTTAGAATAACTTATAATTCATTTTTACTTTTGGAAAGACCACTGGCGTTCCATATCATTATTTTCAAAGATAGAGAGAGTTACTTTTGGAAAGACCATTGTAGTTCCATGACATTATTTTCAAACAGTTACTGTTCATCAATAAATTGGATATGGTATTCAAGAGCGCTGAACCGCTGATTTCGGGACATAAATATTTTTTTCTTGTTCTTTTAGTTTATCCAGAATTTGGGAAAACGGACTACTTTTTTGAACTTTATTTGTCTGATCTTGCTTAGCCATTTGCGCAAATGTATGTTTAGAAGTTGATCGGAGGAGTATTACTTCCTTTGTCTGCAAGTGTTTTTCGCATGGGCGTTGAAATTCTCCTCAACTGTATTACCATACTTTTTGTCTCTAATTTGTTGGAGTTCTTTTGCAACGACACGACCACGGTCGCCGCAGTTACAACATATGGCTTCATCTTTTACGGCTTTGGTGCATTCAGTTGTAGAATGCTTGCCTTCACATTTCACAATTCTCGATGGCTTACCGCAGATGTGTTTTTGTATGTCCAAAAACTTGACAGTTTTTGTACTGAGGGATTAATTTGTGTTGTTGTGCGATAGTCAGTAGCATCAAATGTTTTCAGTTTATAGGTACCGTTACTAAAAAGCTTTATTAAAAATTAGTTTTTTTGTTAGAGCGGTATTATCCGAAGCTACTTGGCTAATCCATTCAGCTACTTGGCTGTCCCGGATCGAATCACTCGCAACCAGATCGATCATGTTGTGATAGATGGACGACATGTCTCCAGTGTTTTTGATGTGCGTACGCTTCGTGGTCCCAACATCGACTCGGACCACTATCTTGCAGCAGCTAAGATGCGCACCCGCCTCTGTGTAGAAAAGCGCACACCTCAACAAACACAAGGAAGGTTCGACATCGAGAAGCTGCAATCACAACCGACAGCCGATCGATTTTCTACTCGACTTGCACTCCTGCTCTCTGAGAGCACACATCAGCATCTCGGTATAAGGGAGCTGTGGGATGGCATATCAAACTCCTTACGTACAGCTGCAACCGAAACCATTGGTTTTCGGAAAAGTAAAAAAAAAAACAGCTAGTATGATGAGGATTGTCGTCTCGCAGTGGAGAGAAAAAAGACTGCCTACCTCGCAATGTTGCGATCGACCACAACACGAGCGGGATGGCAAAGATACCGAGAGCTGAAGAGGGAAGCGAGACGTATTTGCAGACAAAAAAAGAAAGAGGCCGAACTGCGTGAGTATGAAGAGCTTGACAAGCTGGCCGACAGGGGTAATGCTCGAAAATTTTACGAAAAGATCCGGCGACTATCTGAAGGTTTCAAGACCGGAGCACACTCCTGTAGGACCCCCAGAGGTGATCTAGTTATTGATGACCAGAGTATACTGAGTTTGTGGAGGGAACACTTCTCCAGCCTGCTGAATGGCAGTGAAAGTACAACACCAGGAGATGGCGAACCCGATTCCCCAATCGACAACGATGGAGCAGATGTTCCATTGCTCGACCGTGAAGAAATTCGAATAGCAATTACCCGCTTGAAGAACAATAAGGCGGCGGGGGCCGATGGATTACCGGCCGAGCTATTCAAATACGGCGGCGAAGAGCTGATAAGGTGCATGCATCAGCTTCTTTGCAGAATATGGTCGGAAGAAAGCATGCCTGACGATTGGAATCTCAGTGTACTCTGCCCAATACACAAAAAGGGAGACCCCACTATTTGCGCCAATTGTCGTGGGATAAGCCTCCTCAACATCGCGTATAAGGTTCTGTCGAGCGTATTGTGTGAAAGACTAAAGCCCACCGTCAACAAACTGATTGGACCTTATCAGTGTGGCTTTAGACCTGGAAAATCAAAAACAGACCAGATATTCACCATGCGCCAAATTTTGGAGAAGACCCGTGAAAATAGTATCGACACACACCATCTCTTTATCGACTTTAAAGCTCCTATCGACAGCACGAACATTAGCTGCCTTTATGCCGCGATGTCTGAATTTGGTATCCCCGCAAAACTAATACGGCTGTGTAAGCTGACGTTGAGCAACACCAAAAGCTCAAAAAAAAGGATCGGGAAGGACCTCTCCGAGCCGTTCGAGACGAGGTTTCAGACAAGGTGACTCACTCTCGTGTGATTTCTTTAACCTGATGCTGGAGAAAATAACATTGTGTGTAAGACTAAAGCACACCGTCAACGAATTGATTGGACCTTATCAGTATGGCTTTAGACCTGGAAAATCCATCATGGTCCAGATATTCGCCATGCGCCAAATCTTGGAAAAGACCCAAGAGAGAAGGATCGATACACACCACCTTTTCATCGATTTTAAAGCTGCTTTCGACAGCAGGAAAAGGAGTTACATATAAGCTACGATGCTTAAATTTGGTATCCCATTCCCGTCCTGCTTTACGGTGCAGAAGCTTGGACGATATCAACATCAGATGAGACGACACAAGGAGTTTTCGAGAGGAAAATTTTGCGCAAGATTTATGGTTCTCAGACCATTGGCATCGGCGAATACCGCAGCCGATGGAACGATGAGCTGTACGAGTTATACGACGACATTGACATTGTTCAGCGAATAAAAAGACAGCGGCTACGCTGGCTAGGTCATGTTGTCCGAATGGACGAAAACACTCCAGCTCTGAAAGTGTTCGATGCAGTACCCGCCGGAGGAAGCCGAGGAAGAGGGAGACCTCCACTCCGATGGAAGGACCATGTGGAGAGGGACCTGGCTTCGTTTGGAATAACCAATTGGCGCCAAACTGCCAGAAGTAGGGATACGTGGATACGCTGTTTTGGACTCGGCTATAACCGCGTAAGCGGTGTCTACGCCAGTCAAGAAGAAGAAGGTAATATCTGAATGTAATTTATTGAAATCTTTAACACACATCGCTTCTAGAGTTGTAAGCCTTTCATTTACAAGAGAGATCGCCTTTTTTAATTCTCTAATTTTATTTACTCTAAACGAGCTTAGACTGTTTCTCGGCGTCACCTCATGTAAAGGTTCTCCATTCCATTTTTTGTTTTTAGTGATTTCTATACTGGGTGTTAACAACCTGTCGTTTGGTCGATAATGCAGTTGGAAATAAAACTTCTTATTCTGTGTTTATTCAACCTGTATAGCAGCTTTGATCATAGCTGGTAATTGTAAGAAGAATATTAATAATAACGTTTCGTTTTTTTTATAAATTGTTTTTATAATTTTTTGGTTAACTAAAGAAGCGTTTAAGTAATTTTGTTTTCTTTTTTATCAGATTCCGCAAACCACAAAAGTGAAGATATATTCAATTTGCCTCAGGACTCTGTGTCTTTCTTTAATGCACAATTTTTACAAATATAGATCGGTTTCATTCGGTTTCGGTTTTTTGATGATATATAAGTTGCATACGAATTTCAACTTATAAGTAAAACTTTCTTTCATACAATATTTAAATAAGTCGCGAATGAGAGTATAGATCCATGAAATTTTACAAACCTAGATACCGAATATGAGGATCTCAATGCCTTGAATTGAATGGTTGGTTGAATTTTTGCCGAAAATATTGGTAAATCTCTCAGATATGCCCTGGTGCCAAAAACAGGGTCATTACTTCCCATGGCTCCAAAAGACCTATTATAAGGATATTTAAAGATCAGGCTGTTTTTATAGCGTATATATCAGTTATAGTGGTAAAAACGTAAGCGGTAAAAACGTGGATAAAATCGTTTTTCAAATAACACCGCATTATTGCAAAATGTTCAAGTACAGACCTTGTTTAGTCTTCATATTCCTGATAATATAAAGATTTTTAACATCTGGTTAACTTTTCTCTCATATAACTATATTTCGACATCGACGGTTTAGTGTGTATTATTTGTAATATTTGTATACTCTTGCAACAAAGTTGTTAAGAGAGTATAATTGTTCACTATAGGTGTGGTAACGAGTGGAGTTCAATTTGTCTGTCTGTCTGTCCGTCCGTCCGTGCAAACTGTAACTTTCTTTTGTTTCATGGCACCATAACTAAGCCATAAACAAAGCTATGAAAGTAAAATTAGGTACTATGAACTGGTACTGGCGCACTATGAAGGGACATATTTGGATGTATATTTTTAGGAAGTGAGCGGGGCCACACCCCCTACTAAGTTTTGTGTACATATGTATCTCGTAAATTACTAAAGCTATGTATATCAACCAAATTGTCTACGGTCGTTTCTTTTATGTACTACATCATACATTCCAAAAATGGTTATGTTGAAAACTACTTTAATTCAGTAAGGAAAACACCAGAAACCAGAAATCAAATTTCATTATAAAGATGGTATAGAAGGGCTGCAGTCAAATTGGTATACAAAATGTTAAATGTCTGTGGTTCCGCCCACTTATGGGTTAAAAACCATAACTCAGAAACTACTCGACAAATTTCAATGAAATTCGATTCGTAACATTTCTCTGGCATCCCAATGTTATGAAAATAGGTCAAATCGGTTCACAACCACGCCTACTTCACCTACTTCCTATATGCCAGAATTGTGAAGTCAATCTGAATGTGTTATACATGTATATTAAGTAAGCACTAGTGAAGATATCTGAACAGAACTTCGAACAAACACTGCATTTATAGTGTGACATCGCCCTTCTAAAAATCGCCGAAATCGGACTATAAGTTTTTAAGGTCCCGTGTATCGCACTCAGTGCTTCTAATAGATTTTTTAAGTCTCTCAAATATTTTTAAGAAATTCAGAGGAAATATTTTTCTTCTAATAGTATGTAACCGTGCCAAAAAGGTGAGAAATCGTTTATGGTTTTCAACTTTCAATGGACTTTATACCATATATATTACGGTCAGATTGGGTGTTATATTCTTCTTCTTCTTGACTGGCGTAGACACCGCTTACGCGGTTATAGGTGTGTTATATTAGTAAAATTAAATAAATAAATTGCGAGAGTATAAAATGTTCAGTTACATCCGAACTTAGCCCTTCCTTACTTGTTTATATATAGTTTTGTGAATACCTGGAAATTTTTCAATGCCTTATACCTAAGACAGACATATGGTTTCCATACGTTCCATACGTTAGAGCGTTTCAATTTGCGAAAGTATAAAATATAATGTTAGAAGTGAAAATAATTGGAATTTATTCTAGAATTCTTCACTAATACCTGACACAGACATGTAGTATACATTGTAGTATGCTTCAGAAACCATATGTGTATCACCGGTTTTCCGAATTTTGTTTGAAAGCAAATGGTGTTCCGTACTACAATAGAGTTCTAGAGACTGTTCTAGAGACGAGTTGATCAAGACTGTTCTTCACTTACTAATTTACATAAACAAAAATTTTGTTCAATATATGATTTCCTATTTATAAAGTGTTAAACAAATTTTTAATGTATTAAAAGCAAATGAAAATTTAAAGGTTTTTAGAACAAAAATTTTATTACCTCATTCCATCCGTACTTATTTTTGGCTTGTACAATAGCCTCGTACACTGCATTATGCTCCAAATTTTTTATCACATGTGACATGATAAAGTGAGTGTTATCAAATCGAATTAATGTTGGATTTATATGATTCTCATGCCATTTCCCTGGGTGTTGATACGTTTCATTCATCTATGTAATATAATTAGATTAATATATTTGGCCAAAAACAATTAAATTCAAATTCAAATTGAATATAGAAGTACAATGTATTTAATTGAAACATTTATTTTTATTTATTGCATCTTTGTTCTATTTGTATTCTTACTTATAAATATATCAGACATAAGCCCGTTAAAATTACTAAAAAGCCTTACCAATAGCCGTCTATATAAAAGTTTAATTTCATCGAGGGCGGGTATTGATTCAATAGTCCACGTTAAATTGTAATGATCGAGATAGCCACTCAAAGCTGGAGATATGAAATTAGCAGGACCCGGACGTCCAGATACTTCAATATATTTTTTCGTTCTACCAAGTGCGTTATCGGCAACACAGCTATAATTTCCAAAATCAGATGGCTGGAATTTTCTAATTATTAGGGTATATTTATCGTCATTTGATTGCATTGATCTTCTGTCGGTAGGATCTAATAGAAACGAGTTTTGATACCATAGCATCTGTAATGTTAAAATTTTAAAAATATCAGTGATCTCTTTGCTTAAGAAATACATGTTTAAAAAATTCTGTCTATAAATTTATGATTCGCAATTATGAGTAGGACATTTAATATTAATATTTAAAATAAAAGCTCGCATAAGAATTTATTGAAAACGTAGTTAGTATGTACGCGCCGTTGGTTTAATGGTTCTTTATTGGGACTCACTTTCGAACTCATTTCTAAATTTAGATATCGCCACAAGTGATTGCAGAGATTAAGAGATGTACAACTCTCATATCACTGGAAGTGAGAGTGCAATATTAAACGTCAAAACCACCTAAACTTTGACAGTTTGTCGAGATGAGGAGGTTTTGACGTTTCGCTATTGGAAAAAGAGGGACGACCAGATTGAAATCCCTCAAAATAATTAGTCGAGTGGAGACATTTCTAATTTTTTCTGTCAATTTGTAACGGCCATGTACGGTTATTTATAAGAAAAAGCAATAAGCAGCTCGTGTACATGTAAGTAAATTTTAATGTTTGGTAGATAATTTAATATCTTTTTAATCATTTTTAACTTGATTTTATAGACAATATGACGAAAGCAAAAGGTAATTGGAGGAAGTGTGTTGCTGGCTGCAGCGAGGGAGGACAATTCTATAATTTTCCAAAAGAGGGAACGGACCTCGAACGGTAAGTAATTAATAAAAAGTTAGATAGTGCAAAAAGTGTACCAAATAATTAATAATAAAGTATTGATAAAGTGAAATATTTGTGAATAACAAGAGATTAAAAAAGTTTGTAATTTAGAAAAGTGAAGAAATTGTGTTTCGATAATGTTCGATATATCGGAATTTTAATATTAAATAAAATTAAACAATCTACTTCGCTCTTATAGTTGAATGTTTTAGATGTGTTAGAATTTAAAATTTTCATTGCATGTTTTAAATGTAAAAATGTTACAGATAACTTTTAAATTGTAGTGAAAATTTTGTTTCGATAGTTTGCGATATATCGAAATTTTATTTTAAATAATATAACACTAACTTCACGCATATTGTTCAATAAATAGATGTGATACAAATAGTAGAATTTAAATTGTTGTTGTCTCCATATTTTAAATGTAAAAATGTGTGTGTATAATAGTAAAAAGTTAAAATATTGTGTTTCGATAATTTTCGATATACCGTAATTTTAATTTTAAATTGTTTTTTTTCGCGTTTTTCGTTGGTAGTTACAAAATAATTAAGCGATATTAAATATAGATATGTTTTAACGGCTAATTAAAATTAAGTTTATTTGTTTTGGAACTTTTTGCACTAATATTATTATTATATATATTTTATATTATTTCGTATTTTTTATACTTTATTCTTTTAATAGGCGTAAATGTTGGCTCGAACGTTTAGGTGTTTTTGAAAATATGAATGATGAAACACCTAAGCACATTTTTGCTTGTGAACGGCATTTTTCGGATAAAATGCCCCACAAAAAAAAAATTACGTCAGAGGGCCGTTCCTGATATTAATTTCATTGTCGAGCCTACATTTAATGCCTCTAATTCTTTTTTTCAAAAACCCATCGAGAAGGGTCCGGAAGATTTCGCTCTTATTGAAGAAGCTGTCTCAAATGCAACCGGTGCATCGAAGCAGCTTCTTCCACTTTTTGAAACGGGAAATCGCGATATAATTCTAGAGCCTCTTCCATTCCTTGAGGAGGAACATTTAAATAGTTCTGAAAAGGCCGCGCAAACAAGTCGGGGTCTGTCAGCAGGGACAGATAGAAAGAAGAAATTGAGAGAAGAGAATAGGATTTTACAAATAAAATTAGATGAAAAAGAACAGGAGAATAGGAGTTTAAAGGCTCAGTTGGTCCAAATGGCCACTGAATTAGAAAGATGTAGGGAAATAATAAGAAATAGTTCATTTAGGGAACAGTCAGACCCTCTTGAGTTAGTTTGTAGCAATGTTCCTCCTCAGTTAGGAGCTTGTATTAGGAGTAGTTTTTTTAATAGTAAACGTAAAAATCACGGTCAGCGGTATGATAATTTTTTTAAAACCATACCTTTGGGTGTGTTTTTCTTGTCGCCAGTTGCTTATCGATACCTAAAGCACCAGCTTAGTTTTCCTTCAGAAAACACTTTGCATAATTTTGTTACAGATTGGCCTCGTTTCCCAGGTTGCACCCAAAGCAGCATAAAATCGTTAGAAATTAGGTGTAGGGGATTTTCTTTTGAACAAAAGTTCGTATCCGTTTCTTGTGATGAAATGTCACTGAAATGTCATTTGCAGTATGATAGGAAATTTAATAGGGTGATAGGTCTCGAAGATTATGGCGATGAAAATCGTACATCTAGATTAGCCACAACTGCAATGACCATAATGGTGCAAGGTATACATAGGTGGCGAACCTTGGTCACACCCATTAGCGTATTTCTTTGTAAGAGGTTCTTGCAAAGGAGATGTCCTCAAAAAATATATTCTTGAAGCCATTACACAACTTCAAAATATAGGACTAGTTCCTTGCCATTTTGTTTGCGACCAGGGTACTGATTTTCAAAATTTTGCTAATTTGTTAGGTGTTTCAGCGTCACAGCCTTTTTTAATGTTAGTGGCAAGGAAATATGTTTTTTTACGATAGCCCCCATTTGATAAAATGCAGCCGGAACTGCTTACAAAATATTAAAAATAAAGTTTTCTTCAAAAATCGTCGCGTTAGTTGGTCCGATATAATCCATTTTTACAAAATGGACTCTAAGTCGAGTTATCGGTGCGCGCATAAATTAACCGATGCTCATATTTACCCCAATACCTTCCAAAAAATGAAGGTTAAATTCGCGTCTCAAGTGTTAAGTAATACGGTCGCTTCTGGTATGTTATCTCCAGCTCCGGAGCCTTAAGCTCAAATAGTGTAAGCTTTGTTAATACCGCGGAATTCGTTTCTTTTTTTAATAAGTTATTCGACATTTTTAATAGCAGTTTTGTTGAGGCTATTGTACCCACTAAAACAGTTTTTGAAGGTTCCCAAGAGCAGAAACAGTTTTTAGATGAGGCAGAACAGGTTTTAAAAACAAACCGGGTCGTAGATGAGTTAGGAAACAACACAACAAATAATTTCAATTTTATAAAGGGGTGGATAATTAACATAAATAGTTTAAGACGCTTGTGGCGATTGCTGCCACATTCAGGATTTCCCTACCTAAAGACAAGACGACTATGCCAGGACAGTTTAGAACATTTTTTTGGTCAGATTAGAAGTAGAGGAGGTACTAGAGTAACACCTTTCATGTTCTCTAGCCTATTTAGAAAGTCGTGGGGCCTACGTTACGTAAATATCGTAACCAAAGGAAACTGTGAGCTGCCTTTAGAACCCGAAGCTACAGTAATTTCAGAACATAGCAACAATGTTCTTCTCAATGTGTGCAATGATTCCCTTTTGAACGACCTTTCTTGGCAGTATTTTCAAGGCTTACCACGGCCCGAACACTCCATTGTTAGATCCATCACTTTAGATAGTAGTTTAGAAATCAATTTTTTAAAAGAAAACGCATTTAGTTACTTCTGCGGCTATCTATATTTGAAAATTTTCAAAATGCACACGTGCTTCCTGCCCTTGCCTTATTTAGGAGATGAAATTCCTTCTGATGAATTCATCTTCCTGCACCAAAATCAAATCGATAAATGCAACTTAGTTAAGCCGCCTAATGAATTTGTTGCATTTATTAACAACTTAGAAATTAAATTTGTTGAGGAATTCGACAGAAATTGTCACAAGATAGGTGTAGGAGAAATTCTTTTTTCTAAATTAAAAGATGTTAGGCCCTTCTTGTGTTGTGAAGACTGTGACCCAAATGTAGCAATTGCTCTTTTTATTAGAATTAGGATTTATTTTATAACTAAATTTTTAAATAGAGATCTTTCAGTCCTCAATTTTAAGAATAAAATTTTATGTGTTTCTAATTTGTAGTTTTCTTCTTTTTTAGGGGTTACAATAGCCAAAATTTAAACAATGTTTTTTTTTTTAATACACAGAGGCTCTAAAGTCAGGTTTTAAGTTTTAGATTAGGTGAGAATTAGGGTATTAAATGTAGGCATTTGTATATATGTATATATTTATTTTATTATAAAAATTGTTATTGCATGCTGTGATATTGTTTTTGTCAATTTAATTTGTTATTTATGAATTTATTGTTATTGCATGCTATTGTTTTTATCAATTTTATTTTTTTATTCATGAATTAATTGTTATTTTTTTGTTTTTTCGTTGATTTATGTAAATAAAATATTTTTATGGGTGATATAGGCCTACTGGGGAACCGAGCACCCAAAAATAACTTCGGTAACGCGCCCTTTTGCGTACCTCATAGGTGGTGTGGAAAATGCAAATTGGGTGTTTAATCTAGAATGCCCAAAAAATTCTCTTTTTTCAGATCTGGCAACAATGCGAAAAGTTATAAAAAACGCAAATTTTGAGGCGCTCTCACACTGGAATAAGTTGGACATCCCCTTATCCCTGAGTGATTGTATGCAAATGTATATGCAAAGGAATATGTGAAAAAGTATCCAACTCCGTTATTTTTCAATACACGCCAAATTAATATTTACCGGTTTTGTTATAAACAATAAGCGTTGCCATATTCATATTTTACAGAAGAATCAAACTAAATAAAAAGGATGGATTTTAACCCCAAAACAGGAACTGCAATCGTGTGATAGGTAATGAAAAATATTTCAGTATTTTTCTTTGCTTCATAAGCTCACGCAGAAAGTGGTTCTACGCGAAAGCACTTGTAATTTCCATCTCTTTGATAATCCCCGGTGTTGGCTCGACTAGGGTTATTGTTTTGAAGCGCGGCATGGCATTGTTATTATGCATATTAAGATAATTGTGGGAAAAATTAAATGTTTATTTACTACAAATTTTAATATAATTTTAAATAAATATGTAGAAACAATATAGTTAAGTGTAAATATATGTGAAAAATTCAATATACAATGACAAATAACGTGTTGTCAATTTTAAAACTTTTAGTGCAAATATCTCGAAAACTATCAGCTGTATATACCCATTTTATCCTCGAAAGCCTGGGATAGCTTCTAAGACTGCTCGACCAAGTTAAATGGGATGCTTAACATTATTTAGCGGTTTTTTTACACGGTGTTTCTGTACACTTCCCAGTTAATATTTTTACACGGTTTTACTTTTTTTACGCGGATTTTATATTTTATTTGTATACTTTTTTGCAATAAAATCAAAATAACATACGTCAATACTTCACAAACACATTGCTGTTAATAGCATTTAATAGATTCTAAATTAGGTTTAATCTAAAAAATAAAAATTTTAGATTTGAAAGCCGGTGAAAAGGTTGCAACAATTTCAATACGTCAACAAATAAATGTATGAAGAAGTAAGGAAAAAGAAGACAGCGATTAATGATGGAACTATTATTTTTATTTTTTATTATTTTTTTTACAATTCCCAGAATAGTTGTAGTTTGTTCCTTCTAACAGTAATATGTACATATGTTGAAATGTTACATGAAAAAGCAACCCTGCTAATGACAATGCATATGTTCGATTTCGAATTCGTGCATAATTACATGCAATATATTGTTCCATTTTCATTCTTTCTGGTACTTCTAAATAAACTGTTCAATCGTTAAGACGTGCGCGTTTCATTATGGGCCCAGGCCCCGCTATAAGTAACGGTGAACAAAGTAAAGTTATTCATAAGTTAGCAAGATGAGTGCTATGTACCAGGCACCGAGGGTGAGGCTGTGGCGAAGTGGACAGCGCAGGATGAGAAGGCACTTGCGATGATTACACTCAGTGTAAAACCCTCACAATTAAATTATTTGAAGAACTGTAAGACGACAGCAGATGCATGGGAAAGGCTTAGCGAAGTGTACCAGCCAAGCGGTCCTGTTAGAAAGGTGTCATTGTATAAGAAGCTACTTAATCTCAAATTGGTTGAAGGTGAAAATGTGGCAGTGTACTTAAATGCGTTTACCACGGCCAAAGATAGGTGGGCTGAAGTGGGCATTTCGCTCAATGATGAGCTTATTGCCATACTATTACTATCGAGTCTTCCGAAAGAGTTTGAAAACTTTGTCATTGCAATGGAAACGCGAGATAGTCTGCCAACATTTGATGTTTTGAAGCTGAAACTTCTCGAAGAAAGCGAACGTAGAGTCAACATGGGCGACGCAGTCACGAAAGTTGAAGTTAGTGTTCACCAGGCATTTGCAGCGAAGTCGGCGCAGGGCAGCGAAAAGAAATTTGCGGGCAAACAGTCAAAAAAATTCATTTACTTTCGTTGTGGACAGCGTGGGCACATAAAGGCAAATTGTGTTGCTAAGCGGAGCGTGCAACAAAACGACAAGTTGAAGCAACAGAAACAGTATTCATTTACTGTGTTAGCAACATAGGGCTGCAACATGTTTAACGGAACGAAGTGGTGTTTGGACAGTGGCGCAACAGCACACATGTGTTGCGACCGCAACATGTTCTCGAACTTTGTGGAACATTCTGAGTCGATCACGTTAGCAGGTGAGAACAGTTTGCAGGCAGAGGGTAAAGGCAGCGTGAATATTTTTACAGACACTACAGTATTGAAATTAAACGATGTGTTATACGTCCCGCGTATGAGGGGAAATTTTATTTCGGTCGGTCGTGCCGTTGAAATGGGATGCGATGTCAGTTTCGCAAACAAGCAAGCTATAGTGAAAAAGCATGGTGTTGAGATTCTACGATTGAAACAAATAAACAATTTGTTTATCTTCGAAAATAAACGCAACAGCTGTTGCAGTATCATTCAGAATAGTGCAATGCTTTGGCATAATAGGTATGGGCACCAGAATTATGCGAGTTTGGCAGAACTTCGAAATAAATTGTTGGTTCATGGCACGGATGGAGTGAATTTTTCTCAGAAGCCGGCATGTAGAACATGCATGATAAGCAAAATACAAGCACATCCACATCCAAAAGCAACAGAGAATAGATCAAATAACGTGTTAGAGTTAATACATACATATGTATGTGGGCCGTTTGATACACAATCGTTGGGTGGATCAAAATATTTTCTGACATTCATTGACGATATGTCAAGGAGAATTTTCGTGTACTTTTTAAAATCAAAATCAGAAGTATTTGAGAAGTTTGTGACTTTTTGCACTATGGTAGAAAGGCAAACGGGCAGAAAAATAAAAGCAGTCAGAAGCAACAACGGTCGATAATTTATCAACAGCGCATTTAATGAATATTTTGAGAAAAATGGTATTGTAAGACAGTTGACGGTTCCCTTCACCCCACAGAAGAACGGTGTAGCGGAACGGGCGAATCGAACGTTGGTTGAAATGGCCAGGAGCATGCTGGTACATTCGGGCATGAATGCGGCGTTGTGGGCAGAAGCAGTAGCTACGGCGGTATACTTGCGAAATCATGCGCCAACAAAGGCGCTGAATAATATAACACCTTATGAAGCTTGGTTTAAACAAAAGCCTATAGTGAAACACTTAAAAGTGTTTGGGTCAGCAGCAGTAGCGCTAGACAAAACTCATCATAAAAAGTTTGCGGCAAAAGGTAAACAGTTGAGAATGGTCGGTTATTCATTAGTTTCAAAAGCGTACCGATTGTATGATGCGGAGTTACGTCAAGTGGTCGAAAAGCATGATGTTTTGTTCGATGAAGCAAGTAGCATAGAAAGCGCTGAGAATGAAGAGGTGGCTTTTGAATTCGGGCACATGCAGCAATACTCAAACGAAGATAATAACAACATAAGCAGTGCTGGTGACGCAATAGTTAACAACTGTGAAGATGATATCATAGAGAGTGGCGATGAAGCAAATCAGATGAGCAGCAACGATGAATATCTTAGCGCAGATGAGCAACCAGTTAAATATGCACCGGGTAGGCCTAAGTTGGTGAGAACGGGTAGGCCAGGGCGTCCTAAGAAGCAGTATAATGTGTTGAATGCAATGAACACAAGTGATGTTGAAATTCCACAAACATATGAAGAAGCGATGGCAAGTGGGCAGGCGTCCTTGTGGCAAGATGCGATGAACAGGGAGCACCAGGCTCTCAGTGCAAACGATACATGGTCATTCGTAGATATGCCTAAGGGGCAGTCGGTTATTGGCTGCAAGTGGGTATATAGCCTTAAACGAGACAAGCACGGCAACATTGAGCGCTATAAGGCGCGTTTAGTCGCGAAGGGCTGTTCGCAGCAGTTCGGTGTTAATTATGTTGACACATTCTCTCCGGTTTGTCGTTTCGAAACCATAAGGTTAGTTTTGGCGTTGGCTGCAGAATTAAAAATGTTCCTGCACCAAATGGATGTATGCACAGCATACTTAAATAGCGAGCTGAAGGATGTTATTTATATGAGGCAGCCGAAGGGTTATTGTAGTGGCGATAATCAGCGTAAGGTATTGCGATTAAACAAGGCTATATACGGGCTGAAACAAAGTGGCAGGGAATGGAATTCCAAGCTAGATAGAGCATTGCGTGACATTGGTTTTACTCAGTGTGAGAGTGAACGCTGTCTTTATAAGAAAGACATAAAAGGTAATCTTTGCTTGATACTTGTATATGTTGACGATCTTCTCTTAGCATGCCAGTCAAAGGAAGTATTGGTTGACGTTAAAGCAAAAATAAGTGAAAGGTTCGAGTGCGTCGACAAAGGTTCTCTCCATATGTTTCTTGGCATGCAGATTGAGCGAGATGGCGAATTGGGCGAAATTTCAATTGGACAGCCACAGTACATAAAAGATTTGTTACGGCAACATCGTATAAGTGAATGCAGACCGGCATATACACCACTAGATGTTGGTTTTCAAGTGGCATGCGACAGCGACGTTTGCAAGAAGGTAGACCAGACATCTTATCAGTCTACAAAAGGTGCGCTGATGTGGCTAGCACTTTCGACGAGGCCAGATATCCGTAGCAAAGCTGGCACAGCGCAACAAAGTTCCGCATAGTGAGCATCAGGCGGATATAATGCATATATTGAGGTATTTAGCTGCAACTATAGATATGATATGGGGGATGGGGTCATATGTAGAAGTTCACGCAAGTGAGGAAAGTTTCTGATTGCCATTCACTTGGGAGTGGCCAGGAACGATTCTTTTGCATATGACTCAAGCAGCTCACGACTTCCGGTTTTAGACCAAGTATCCCCTGGGTAGCTAACAGACATCCGTTTGGAGGCGAGCTAAAGTGAGAAGGCGAAGCCCGCTTGTGCGGTTGTGCGTAGGGCTTGGGACCCACCACATAAAAAAAAATCTCCCCAATGAAAACAAACACCGAGCTTCGGATGAGAAACCCCCCTTTTGATGACGACCCCTGCAAACGTACTAAGGATCATGATTTGAGGGCATGCACCTGGAATGTCCGGACTCTTAATTGGGAAGGTGCCTCTGCCCAGCTGGTTGATGTCCTCATACAACTAAAGGCTGACATCACCGCCGTCCAAGAAGTGCGATGGACGGGACAAGGACGGAAGAAGGTGGGTCCTTGTGACATCTACTACAGCGGCCATATAAAGGAGCGCAAATTCGGTGTTGGATTTGTGGTGGGAGAGAGACTACGTCGCCGAGTCCTGGCATTCACCCCGGTGGATGAACGTCTTGCCACAATCCGCATCAAAGCGAGGTTCTTTATCATATCGCTGATTTGCGCCCACGCCCCAACGGAAGAGAAGGACGATGTGACCAAAGATGCTTTCTATGAGCGCCTAGAATGCACCTATGAGCGCTGCCCCCGCCACGATGTCAAAATCGTGCTTGTCGATTTTAACGCCAGGGTGGGTAAAGAAGGTGTCTTTGGCACAACAGTCGGAAAATTCAGCCTCCATGACGAAACATCGCCAAACGGCCTGAGGCTGATCGACTTCGCTGGGGCCCGAAATATGGTTGTCTGTAGTACCAGATTCAGCCTCCATGACGAAACATCGCCAAACGGCCTGAGGCTGATCGACTTCGCTGGGGCCCGAAATATGGTTGTCTGTAGTACCAGATTCCAGCATAAAAAAATTCATCAAGCAACGTGGCTGTCCCCTGATCGAAACACGCGCAATCAAATCGATCACGTTGTGATAGACGGAAGACATGTCTCCAGTGTTTTAGACGTGCGTACGCTCCGAGGACCAAACATTGACTCGGACCATTATCTAGTAGCAGCAAAGATACGCACTCGCCTCTGTGCAGCAAAGAACGCCCGTCAACAAACACAAGGAAGGTTCGACGTCGAAAAGCTGCAATCACAACCGACAGCCGAACGATTTTCTACTCGACTTGCACTCCTGCTCTCTGAGAGCACTCATCAGCATCGCGATATAAGGGAGCTGTGGAACGGCATCTCAAACTCATTGCATACCGCTGCAGCCGAAACAATTGGTCTCCGGCAACGCCAAAAAACCAGTTGGTACGATGAGAATTGTCGTTCCGCAGTGGAGAGAAAACAGACTGCCTACCTCGCAACGTTGCGATCGACCACAACACGTTCGGGGTGGGATAGATATCGAGAACTGAAGAGGGAAGCGAGACGCATTTGCAGACGTAAGAAGAAAGAGGCCGAAATGCGTGAGTACGAAGAGCTTGAGAAGCTGGCAGACAGAGGGAATGCTCGAAAATTTTATGAAAAGATGAGGCGATTAACAGAAGGTTTCAAGACCGGAGCATTATCATGTAGGGACCGAGAAGGTAATCTGGTAACGGATGTCCAGAGCACACTGGGATTATGGAGGGAACACTTCTCCGACCTGCTCAATGGCAGTGAAAGTACAACACCAGGAGATGGCGAACCCGATTCCCCAATCGATGACGATGGAATAGATGTTCCATTACCCGACCATGAAGAAATTCGAATAGCAATTACCCGCTTGAAGAACAACAAAGCGGCGGGGGCCGATGGATTACCGGCCGAGCTATTCAAATAGGGCGGCGAAGAACTGATAAGGTGCATGCATCAGCTTCTTTGTAGAATATGGTCGGAAGAAAGCATGCCTGACGATTTCAATCTTAGTGTGCTCTGCCAATCCATAAGAAGGGAGACCCCACAATCTGAGCCAACTACCGTGGTATAAGTCTCCTCAATATCGCATATAAGGTTTTGTCGAGCGTATTGTGTGAAAGACTAAAGCCCACCGTCAACGAACTGATTGGACCTTATCAGTGTGGCTTTAGACCTGGAAAATCCACAATGGACCAGATATTCACCATGCGCCAAATCTTGGAAAAGACCCGAGAGAGAAGAATCGATACTCACCATCTTTTTATCGATTTTAAAGCTGCCTTCGATAGCACGAAAAGGAGCTGCCTTTATGCCGCGATGTCTGAATTTGGTATCCCTGCAAAACTAATACGGCTATGTAAGCTGACGTTGAGCAACACCAAAAGCTCCGTCAGGATCGGGAAGGACCTCTCCGACCCGTTCGATACCAAACGAGGCTTCAGACAGGGTGACTCACTATCGTGCGACTTCTTCAATCTATTGCTGGAAAAAATAATACGAGCTGCAGAACTAAATAGAGAGGGTACAATCTTCTACAAGAGTGTACAGCTCCTGGCGTATGCCGATGATATTGATATCATCGGAAGCAACAACCGCGCCGTTTGTTCTGCGTTTTCCAGACTAGATAAAGAAGCGAAGCGTATGGGTCTGGTGGTGAATGAGGACAAGACGAAATATCTCCTGTCATCAAACAAACAATCAGCGCACTCGCGTCTTGGCTCCCACGTCACTGTTGACAGTCATAACTTTGAAGTTGTAGATAATTTCGTTTATCTGGGAACCAGCATTAACAACACCAACAATGTCAGCCTTGAAATCCAACGCAGAATCACTCTTGCCAACAGGTGCTACTTTGGACTGAGTAGGCAATTGAAAAGTAAAGTCCTCTCTCGACGAACCAAAATCAAACTCTATAAGTCGCTCATTATTCCCGTCCTGATGTATGCCGCTGAAGCGTGGACGATGACAACATCCGATGAGACGACTCTTGGGGTTTTCGAGAGAAAGGTTTTGCGCAAGATTTATGGTCCCCTAAACATTGGCAACGGCGAATACCGCAGACGATGGAACGATGAGCTGTACGATTTATACGACGACATTGACATAGTTCAGCGAATAAAAAGACAGCGGCTACGCTGGCTAGGTCATGTTGTACGGATGGAAGAAAACACTCCAGCTCTGCAAGTATTCGATGCAGTACCCGCTGGAGGAAGCCGCGGAAGAGGAAGACCTCCACTCCGGTGGAAAGACCAAGTGCAAAGTGACCTGGCTTCACTTGGTGTTTCCAGTTGGCGCCAAAAAGCAAAAAGGAGGAATGAGTGGCGCGCTCTGGTGGATTCGGCTATAATCGCTTAAAGCGGTTCCTACGCCAAATATATATATATATAGATATGAAAATGCATTATCGTGCATGCAACAAACCACTGAAGGGTTACGCAGATGCAGACTGGGGCGGCGATAGAATTGACCGTCGATCTTATACTGGCTATGTGTTTTTCTTAGCTGGTGGTGCGATTTCCTGGAAATCAGAAAAACAAGATTGTGTTGCCTTGAGTAGCACCGAAGCAGAATATTTGTCTATGTCATCTGCAGTAAAAGAGGCGTTACATCTAAGACGCATAATTATAGAAATAGGTTGTGGTGATGTACAAACATCAACAGTGTTATATGGAGACAACCTTAGTGCTCAGAACCTTGCAAAGAATCCAGTGCACCATGCAAGGACTAAGCATATAGACATCAGGTATCATTTTGTGCGAGATATAGTTGAACGAGCTGAAATCAGATTGGAATATGTATCAACAAACCAGATGATAGCTGACATATTTACGAAGAATTTACCAAAGAAGAAGCACAGCGAGCTTTTGGGGTTATTGAATATGAAATAAGATACAAAGCATTTGTAAGAACATCTGCATTGAGGAGGGCTGTTGAAATGTTACTTGAAAAAGCAACCCTGCTAATGACAATGCATATGTTCGATTTCGAATTCGTGCATAATTACATGCAATATATTATTCCATTTTCATTCTTTCTGGTACTTCTAAATAAACTGTTCAATCGTTAAGACGTGCGCGTTTCATTTAAATCCTACAACATATTGTAACGAAAATGAATACCAGAAGAAACTGAATCAACAATCGAAATCGATAACTTGCCAAATGTATGTAGTAGTAGTTTGAAAATGAGCGAAGACGGACTTTAACAATGTTTACTTCCCATATAACATAATTTTAAATGAATAAAAATTCTATAATTTTACAGTATGTAAATCAAACATCAATAAAGATTAATAAAACTTTACACGAATAGTGATGGGAAAAAAATTTATTTATTAACTAATGGATTATATGATTAATTAAGTCTATGCGATTATTAATTTAAATTAATCGCTAAAAAATTAAAATTATCGATTAATCATGTGATTTTATTATTTTCTTTTAGTTTTACCATCAATAATAAATACAAACATTAATTTTACATAGTTTACAATAGTCCGCCGGGACTAAGTGCCAATTGGGAATATTGGCAATTGTGTACAATTTTGAAAATACTGTTTCATCTTCTCCCAGGTATTGACCACATTAGTTTTTAGCTCCATGACGGGCATTGAGGAAAAACGTTAGTTCGTCCTGGATTTGAGATGGTTCGTCATGTTTCTTCGACACTCCCGTCACTCGTATAATATTTTCTATGCTTTCGTCTATATGCGAAAGTGCGGTTAATTCATTCCGTATATGCTTCATAACTGAAGCCAATGCCAGTGGATCTTTAAAATGTGTTTTCTTAAAGCGCGGATCCAAAAATGTGAATGCGGCTAATAAGAACGAATGTTCCATGGATCCGAACAGCCGACCAAAATGTGACAATATAGCCGCTTTTAGCTTATTTCCCGTAGATGACGTGCACACTACTCTCATTATTTGTTAGCGTCCACAATGAGTAATGGGTATCACTTGGCTCAAAGTTGCATATTTCTTCCCACTTATCTGTGTTGCCATAGCTTCCAGTGGCTTGAGCAAGGCAATAATTTCAATTATATCATTTTTGTCTTTTGTCGATATCATCTGCGGTAC
The DNA here is from genome assembly GCF_028554725.1 of Zeugodacus cucurbitae. Classification (NCBI taxonomy): domain Eukaryota; kingdom Metazoa; phylum Arthropoda; class Insecta; order Diptera; family Tephritidae; genus Zeugodacus; species Zeugodacus cucurbitae. The sequence goes on from NC_071669.1 coordinate 28,709,880, forward strand.
ATCCGAAAAATTAAAAAGAACTTGGCCGATATAAGAAATAAGCTTGACAACTTGATTTTAACATCGATTTCCCTCTGATACGCCAGCAGAAACCTGCAGCTGATACGAGTTTTCTTTAGATCTGCCGTTGCGGTTCAACCAGAGGACAATAGAACGACATTTGGCTGCTAGATTAGCAGCGTCATCAATCTCTAAGGCATTCGTGCAAACTAAATTAAAAGTATTTGATGTTGTTGGCTGGCTGGGGAACTGATGTTAAAATACGCCTTGTGCTAGGCATCTCAATTTCTTCCGTTTCGGTTCCGGCTTGTGTCTAAAATAGTTAACACTTTAACATACTAATGTTGATAATGAAAATTGAAATACTTACCACCTTGAGTGATGCAAACTCTTTGACATGCTTGAACTTTAAATGCTGAAGCAGTTGGTAGTATTTTTGCAATACTTGAGTATTTTAGAGCACAGTCGACAGTGGACTTCTTTGTCGTCTTTTTTGCCAAAATATTGCCACACTTTACTTGACGTCAGGGCCATTTCTTATAATTTTTCACAAAACTTCTGGTTCACAATAAATATGGCGGCAAAAAAAATAATATTACAAATTATATCACACGATTAATTTGTCGAATAATCGATTAATGATTCAATTATTTGCAACCCATAAATCAATGCAATTAAATCGTTATATGAAACAAAATAATCGATTATTGCATATCATATTTTTACTTGGCGTCAGAGCCATTTTTTATAATTTTTCACAAAACTTCTGGTTCACAATAAATATGGCGCCAAAAAATATAATGATACAAATTATATCATACGATTAATTTGTCGAATAATCGATTAATGATTCAATTATTTGCAACCCATAAATCAATGGAATTAAATCGTTGTATGAAACAAAATAATCGATTATTGCATATAATATTGTAACGAAAATGGCACCAGAACAAACTAGAATAGACAATCGAAAGCGATAACTTGCCAGATGTATCTAGACATCGATATTCGTAGTTGCCAGAATGTTCGAGTGACGATAACATGCTAGCAATCGACTATATAAGGGCTGCCGGGCTGGCAGCAAGACACAGTTCTGATAAGAGAGTTGTCGAGTGAGGACAATTCTAAGGAGAGAGTTGTCGAGCAAAGTGTAAACAAGTTATAAGTTAGAGTTGTAAAGTAGAGTATTGAGTACTAAAGTGTTAAGTTATAAGGAATTAGAAATAAAGATTAGTGTATAGCCATTAAAGTGTGACTTTTATTTGACAATCCAGTGATCGAACTCAGGGTAGAGTTTTAGAGTAAACGGCAGATTTTGGAAATCCGTTACAATATTTTAACGAAAATGATAGCAGATCAAACTAGAATCGACAATCGAAATCGATAACTTGCCAGATTTATCCAGACATCGATATTCGTAGTTGCCAGAATGTTCGAGTGGCTATGTATTGCCAACAATCGACTATATAAGGGCTGCCGGACTGGCAGCAAGACACAGTTCCAATAAGAGAGTTGTCGAGTAAGCACAATTCTAAGGCGAGAGTTGTTGAATAAAGTGTAAACAAGTTGTAAGTTAGAGTTGTAAAGTAGAGTATTGAGTACTAAAGTGTTAAGTTATAAGGATTTAGAAATCAAGATTAGTGTATAGCCATTAAAGTGTGATTTTTATTTGACAATCCAGTGATCGAACTCAGGGTAGAGTTTTAGAGTAAACGACAGATTTTGGAAATCCGTTACAATATGATTAATCATGCCATCACTAGTCACCTCATATTTACATATATACAGTGATCCCCGCTTAAGTGTCCCCGTTTAAGTGCCTTTCCCGCTTAAGGGACAATATTTTACGGCATCGTTGTTTTTTCTCTAAATTTACATATAAAATTCCCGGTTAAGAGCCTCCGCTAAAGTGCCTATCCCACAAATACAAAATTGTTTGCAATTGCAGCATGCGCTGAGTATTGTCAAAGGAAAACATATACTTAATTTTGTAATGTTTTTTTTTCATATTCATTGTTATTAATAAGTATTTTTGTTATTAATAAGAAATAAATGTTATCATGGGAAACAAAACCGCGCGAGGATAAGACGAAATATCTCCTGTAATCAAACAAACAGTCAGCGCATTCGCGTCTTGGCTCCCAAGTCACTGCTGACAGTCAAAACTTTGAAGTTGTAGATAATTTCGTATACCTAGGCATCAGCATCAAAACCGGCTATAACCCCGTAAGCGGTGTCTACGACAGTAAAGAAGGAAAAGAAGTAGATACCAAATAAATCCAAAGCAGAGTCACTCTTGCCAACAGGCGCTACTTTATATTGAGTAAGCTATTAAAAAGCAAAGTTCTCTCTCGACGAACCAAAATCAAACTCTACAAATAGCTTATTCCGGTCCTGCTTTATGGTGCAGAAGCGAGGACGACTTCAACATCAGGCGACACTAGGAGTTTTCGAGAGAAAAAATTTGTGCAAGATTTATATATTTACGATGACCTACCCAGCGTAGCCGCTGTCTTTTTATTCGCTGAACTATGTCAATGTCGTCGTATAACTCGTACAGCTCATCGTTCCATCGTCTGCGGTATTCGCCGTTGCCAATGTTCTGAGGACCATAAATCTTGCGCAAAATTTTCCTCTCGAAAACTCCTAGTGTCGTCTCATCTGATGTTGACATCGTCCAAGCTTCTGCACCATAAAGCAGGACGGGAATGATAAGCGACTTGTAGAGTTTGATTTTGGTTCGTCGAGAGAGGACTTTACTGTTCAATTGCCTACTCAGTCCAAAGTAGCACCTGTAGGCAAGAGTGATTCTGCGCTGGATTTCGAGGCTGACATTGTTTGTGTTCCTGTATGCTGTGCTATAAAAAGGCACAGTGATGCTTCCTTAATTTGCACATTATAATTGTTTCATAAGAAGAAAAATCTTCTGATTCGAAGTGTGTAAATGTAGATTATATAAATATTTTGGATTTTTTAGTAACTATATCCTGTATTTAATAATACTTTTTTTTAATATACCATATTTGTATTTTTGACAGCCGAGTGTTGCACAGCATAATAAATTCAGGTAACGATCGGAGAAGTAACTATACATATGCATAGCAATCGGATAGAGGCACAAAACAAGAAGCAAATTCAATTCTCTAGAGGATATTAATGAAATATGAAAAAAAACTTGAGTAACTTCCATATTTTGGACTTGATAGAAATAAAATTTGCAAGGTACATATGTGCAAACCAGTAATCCAAAAAGAAGTTTTATTTTGAGCAAAAAAAAAAAATAAAAATCTTTTATAATGATTATTTATGATTTATATTTTTTTTTGCTCAAAAATAATGATTATTTATGATTGCTCAAAATTAATCATTAACAGTGAAGAAAATCGTAAAAATCTGTATTTTAAAAATCATGGTGGTTAAGTAATTGATTTTTTAATAAGTGATTGATTTTTTTACTTAAAAATCGGAACGATAATCATTATTTACGGTCCCTGATCCTTAGCAAAAAACAATAAATATATATCAAATTTTGTTGATATTAGTTGAATAATTCTTAAGATAGGAGATTTGAACAAAAAGCAATATAATTAATTGATTAGGATTATATCATTCGGTAGTAAAAATTACAGCTATATCTGAATAGAAAAGATCGCAATATAATTAAATGAATAAATCCCATTGTGTGTATTGTGGTAGGCAGTGATTTGTTTCAGTAAGTTTGATTTTGACATAAATATTAAATAAGTTTAGAAGTATTTTAATAATCGTACATTTGTCCCACATTTGGAGGATGGGATCATGTGTAGAGGTTCACGTAAGTGAGGAAAGTTTTTGATTGTCATTCACTTGGGAGTGGCCAGAAACGATTCTTCTCCACATGGTTCAAGCAGCTCACGACTTCCGGTTTTAGACCAAGTATCCTCTGGCTAGCCAACAGACATCCGTTTGAAGGCGAGCTAAAGTGAGAAGGCGAAGCCCGCTTATGCGGTTGTGCGTAGGGCTTGGGATCCACCACATAAAAACGAAGTACCAATGAAAAATCTACGAAAGCCTCGGATGAGACACCCCCCTTTTGATGACGACCCCACGCCCCAACGGAAGAGAAGGACGATGTGACCAAAGATGCTTTCTATGAGCGCCTAGAACGCACATATGAGCGCTGCCCCCGCCACGATGTAAAAGGCGTGCTTGGCGATTTTAACGCCAGGGTGGGTAAAGAAGGTGTCTTTGGCACAACAGTCGGAAAATTCAGCCTCCATGACGAAACATCGCCAAACGGCCTGAGGCTGATCGACTTCGCTGGGGCCCGAAATATGGTCGTCTGTAGTACCAGATTCCAGCATAAGATAAGATAAATACATCAAGCTACTTGGCTGTCTCCTGATCGAAACACGCGGAACCAAATCGATCACGTTGTGATAGACGGAAGACATGTCTCCAGTGTTTTAGACGTGTGTACGCTCCGAGGACCAAATATAGACTCGGACCATTATCTGGTCGCAGAGAAGATGCGCACCCGCCTCTGTGCAGCAAAGAATGCCCGTCAACAAACACAAGGAAGGTTCGACGTCGAAAAGCTGCAATCGCAACAGACAGCCACGAAATACTCTACTCGACTTGCACTCCTCCTCTCTGAGAGCACTCATCAGCATCTCGGTATAAGGGAACTGTGGAACGGCATCTCAAACTCACTGCGTACCGCTGCAGCCGAAACAATTGGTTTTCGGCAACGACAAAAAACAAGCTGGTACGATGAGGAGTGCCGTCTCGCAGAGGAGAGAAAACAGACTGCCTACCTCGCAACGTTGCAAACGACCACAACACGTGCGGTATGGGATAGATACCGAGAGCTGAAGAGGGAAGCGAGACGCATCTGCAGACAAAAAAAGAAAGAGGCCGAAATGCGTGAGTACGAAGAGCTTGAGAAGCAGGCAGACAGAGGTAATGCTCGAAAATTTTATGAAAAAATGAAGCGACTTAATGAAGGTTTCAAGACCGGAGCATCCTCATGTAGAGACCAAGGTGGTAATCTGGTAACCGATGTCCAGGGCATACTGGGATTATGGAGGGAACACTTCTCCGACCTGCTGAATGGCAGTGAGAGTACAACACCAGGAGATGGCGAACCCGATCCCCCAATCGATGACGATGGAACAGATGTTCCATTACCCGACCATGAAGAAATTCTAATAGCAATTACCCGCTTGAAGAACAACAAAGCAGCGGGGGCCGATAGATTACCGGCAGAACTATTCAAATACGGCGGCGAAGAGCTGATAAGGTGCATGCATCAGCTTCTTTGCAGAATATGGTCGGAAGAAAGCATGCCTGACGATTGGAATCTCAGTGTGCTCTGCCCAATCCATAAAAAGGGAGATCCCACAATCTGCGCCAATTACCGTGGGATCAGCCTCCTAAATATCGCATACAAGGTTCTATCGAGCGTACTGTGTGACAGACTAAAGCCCACCGTCAACAAACTGATTGGACCTTATCAGTGTGGCTTTAGACCTGGAAAATCGACAACTGACCAGATATTCAATATGCGCCAAATTTTGGAGAAGACCCGTGAAAAGAGGATCGACACACACCACCTTTTTGTCGATTTTAAAGCTGCTTTCGACAGCACGAAAAGGAGTTGCCTTTACGCCGCGATGTCTGAATTTGGTATTCCCGCAAAACTAATACGGCTGTGTAAATTGACGTTGAGCAACACCAAAAGCTCCGTCATGATTGGGAAGGACCTCTCCGAGCCGTTCGATACCAAACGAGGTTTCAGACAAGGTGACTCACTATCGTGCGACTTCTATAACCTGATGCTGGAAAAAATTATTAGAGCTGCAGAGCTAAACCGAGAAGGTACAATCTTCTACGAGAGTGTACAGCTCCTGGCGTACGCCGATGATATTGATATCATCGGAAGCAACAACCGCGCCGTTTGTTCTTCTTTTTCCCGCATGGATAAGGAGGCGAAGCGAATGGGTCTGGAGGTGAATGAGGACAAGACGAAATATCTCCTGTCATCAAACAAACAGTCGGCGCATTCGCGTCTTGGCTCCCACGTCACTGTTGACAGTCATAACTTCGAGGTCGTAGATAATTTCGTATACCTGGGAACCAGCATCAACAACACGAACAATGTCAGCCTCGAAATCCAGCGCAGAATAACTCTTGCCAACAGGTGCTACTTTGGACTGAGTAGGCAATTGAACAGTAAAGTCCTCTCTCGACGAACCAAAATCAAGCTCTACAAGTCGCTTATCATTCCCGTCCTGCTTTACAGTGCAGAAGCTTGGACGATGTCAACATCAGATGAGACGACACTAGGAGTTTTCGAGAGGAAAATTTTGCGTAAGATTTATGGTCCTCAGAACATTGGCAACGGCGAATACCGCAGACGATGGAACGATGAGCTGTACGAGTTATACGACGACATTGACATAGTTCAGCGAATAAAAAGACAGCGGCTACGCTGGCTAGGTCATGTTGTCCGAATGGACGAAAACACTCCAGCCCTGAAAGTGTTCGATGCAGTACCCGCCGGAGGAAGCCGAGGAAGAGGAAGGCCTCCACTCCGTTGGAGGGACCAGGTGGAGAGCGACCTGGTTACACTTGGGATCTCCAACTGGCGCCGAACTGCGAAGGAGAGAGAGAGGTGGCGCACTATCGTCGATTCGGCTATAACCGGCTAAACGGTTGCAACGCCAATCACATACATACATACATACATTTGTCCCAAATGAGTTTGTTTGGAAATTGATCAGACTTTGATTTGGATATCTGTTAACAAGAAGCGGTAATAACTTTATTCAAAAAATTTTATAACGAACGCCTCTAAATGTCATGCCTAATGAAAACGACTATTAACCAAATGAGCGTGACAATGGTCCTCTATTTTCATCTTATTATAATATATGTATTTAGTTAGTATACATCATAAACAAGAAATAATTTACTGTAAATATAAGAGCTCATCATTTTCACTTCTAGTACTATAAAGAACATTGTCAAGATGGTTGTATTACCCAGATTCGAATTTATATAATAAATGGACTATTTTTGGGTTAACAAATAAATAATACATTTACCTCAGAATTAACATCTCCATGAACTATGCAGGCAAGTTCTACATCATGACCGTCAGCTGCATGCACCCATGACTTCTCGACAGTTATCTCCGGTGGTGCTTTAAAATTCAAAACATAATTATATTTGAATAATATAAACTATAAAAGTATAACCCTTTTAATTTTTATTATACAAATAGCCTTATCAAATTAATTATATATTATTATTAATGTCATCAGTTATAGTTTTGTACCCTAAATGTTGTAATATTTCCTTAAATTCGTCAGAATGTTTTGTTACTTATTACTATATTTTAATCATTTCATTTAACAGGATTAACGGGTAACTTACAAAGAATAGTTAGTTGTATATCCATTGATACACGTTCTTTTACTCCATTATCTGCAGAACACTGATAGATTCCAGCATGATGTCTATCCACGTTCTCTAGTATTAAAGTTGAGCTATCAGATAAATGTGTAGGGCCCGCGAATACATCTTTTTTAAACCAATAAATTGTCGGCACTGGATTACCCGAAGCCTTACATTCTAAGGTAACGGTACTGCCTTTGCGAGCAGTAACTTGTCCATTGTGCGGTAATGCACGAAGTGTTGGCGGTACTGAAAAAAAATATATATATATTATAATTTTGATAAAACCAACAAATTCTTATATTCTTTAATCAAAAGTGTGAGCTTTCAAAGAGTACGGACGTGTTTAATGCGCTCCGTGAAAACTTTCATAATAAATTAATAATAAAAGCAAAACAAAAAAAATAAACAACCAATAACTTGTGTATTCGAAATTCGAAATCAAAACACAAAACATAAACAAAACAAATTAGTTTAAAATAACAATAAATAACAAACAACATATAAAAGTGAACAAAACAAACAAATAAAAAAAAAAACAAATATGAGCGCTAGCGCTGCGCAGTCTCAACAGCAAGGTCGTAGGCATTCTCTGAACGCCTACTTCAGCTTTGTTGAGCCTGCAAAATCTGCTCTCTCAAATAAACAATCAAACGGTGAGAAAGATGAGTCATCGAAGCGCTCAGCCGAGCAGCAGAAGGGATCAGCAGAAACTGAAAAAAACAGCAAGTGCGCAACAACAAATCAGCAGGCAACATCAACCAAGCAGGTATCAGCAAACGAGCGGACAACAATGGAAAAAACAATGCAAGGTGAGCATGTACCGAAGAGAAAAGTACAATCTGTACAGACTGGCATTAACCGCTACGTCAACATAAAAAGGAAATCAAGTCCTATCAAGACAGCGGTTAATGCCAAAAAGTTTCAACCCGCCACGCTTAATACAAATAAGCCTGGAAATTTAAATGGCAACAGATTTGCCATACTAAGCAATGGTTTGGACGACGATGCGAAGGGTGCCACCACAGTCGCGAATGCTAAGCCGCCGCCAATATATTTACGTGAGCGTAGCTCAAATGCACTTGTTGATAAACTCAGTGAAATTGTAGGTACCAACAATTTTCATATCGTGCCTTTGAAAAAAGGCAAGATTGATGAAACTAAAATACAATCCTACACTGAGAAAAGTTTTATGGATATAGTAAAATTTTTGTCAAATAACAACAAGAATTATTATTCTTATCAACTGAAGAGCTCTAAAGGCCTAGTTGTTGTTGTAAAAGGCATTGAGTCTTCGGTAGAATCTAATGATATCAAAGAAGCCCTTGAAGAATGCGGCTTTGGAATTAAAAATGTGGTAAATATCTTCAATAGAAATAAAGTACCACAACCAATGTTTAAAATTGAATTGTTGCCAAACTCTAATCCAATAAAAAAGAATGAAACACACCCAATATACAATTTAAAATATTTACTCCATCGTAGAATTACCGTTGAAGAACCTCATAAAAGAAATGGTCCGGTACAATGCACTAACTGCCAAGAGTATGGGCATACCAAATCATATTGCACTCTACGCAGTGTTTGTGTGGTATGTGGTGATTTGCACCCAACATCAAAATGCACTCTTAAAAAAGAGGATACAAATAAAAAATGCGGTAACTGTGGAGGAAATCATACTGCTAACTACAGGGGCTGCCCTGTATATAAAGACTTGAAATCAAAATTGTCACTGGGAATTCAAGCTCGTCGTAACCAAATGTTGAATATCCCTCGTAACGAAAATGTAGTAATTACAGACCAGAGTTCGAAACCTGGTAATTCTAAGGATATCTTTGTCCAGGGAAGCTATGCAAATGTGGTAAAAGGCAACGCTGTGCAAATGCAACAACCGCAAAATCCACCAAGTGGAGGTATTGAAAATATGATTCTAAATCTGACTCAATGTATGACACAATTCATGTCTACGATGCAAAATATGATCCAAGATTTGATCAAATCTCAAAATCAAATGTTACAAACTTTATTATCTAAAAAATGAGTATACTAAATATTTGTATATGGAATGCCAACGGTGTAAACCAACACAAACTGGAGTTAATACGATTTCTGACTGAAAAAAACATAGATGTTATGCTGATATCAGAAACTCATTTAACAAATAAAAACAATTTCTTTATAGCGGGATATAGACTTCATGTTACAAATCATCCAGATGGAAAGGCGCACGGTGGAACAGCAGTATTGGTTAGAAATCGGCTAAACCACCATGCTTTAGAACCACATGCTACAGCGCAGCTACAAGCTACAACAATATCATTGAAAAATCGAGGCTCTGACCTCAATCTGACGGCTATATACTGTCCACCTCGTTTTAAAATTACAGACTGCGAATTTAAAGATTTTTTTGGAACGCTAGGTCCAAGATTTCTAGCTGGTGGTGATTATAATGCAAAACACATGTACTGGGGCTCACGTCTTATTAATCCGAAAGGACGACAGCTGTACTACACTATTATAAATAAGCACAATAACCTTGATATAATATCTCCTGGTAAGCCGACATACTGGCCCAGTGATAGAAACAAAATACCAGACTTAATAGATTTTGCTGTAGTCAAAAATATAGATAGATCGCTAATAACAGCAGATACATGTACAGACTTATCTTCAGATCACTCTCCTGTACTAATAAAGTTATTCGAACAGCCCATGATAGTTGAGCCAAAAGTATCTCTAACATCTTTTAAAACTAACTGGTTGAAATATAGAAAATATATCAGTAGCCACATTAATATCGATTTAAAAATAAGTACAGGAAGAGACATTGATGAATGCGTAATGGAATTCAATGATGTAATAACAAATGCAGCTGTCTTGGCAACACCTAAAAGAAAAGTTAAGGTTTTTAGAAACATGACTAATAATGAAATAGAAAAGCTTGTAAATGAGAAAAGGCTAGCGAGACGTGAATGGCAGTTAAGTCGTTCCCCTTCTACTCTGCGTCAACTGAAATCGGCTGCACGTAAGTTAAAAAAAGCACTTAAACGCGATGAAGAATACAATACTGAAAATTATGTAAAGCACCTGTGTCCAAATTCTAGCAAGAAAAACTCCCTTTGGAAAGCCCAAAAGTATTTTAAGCCTCCAGTAGATTCCAAGATGCCTATAAGACAGTCGAATGGTAATTGGGCGCGCAGTAATGAGGAAAAGGCAAATTGCTTTGCAAATCACCTTGAAAAGGTATTTCAACCCAATGTACCAAAAAACAACTTTAAGTTGCCAACTTTGCCCAATATTGCAAACGAGTCAAGCGTGTCTATTAGGACGTCTACTTATGAAATTATCAAGATCCTAAAAGAGCTAGATCCGAAAAAGTCTTCAGGACACGATAATATTACTCCAAAAATGTTAATTGAGTTGCCAAATATTGCTATATCAGTGCTCTCTTTGCTCTTTAATGCAATTCTTGGTTTCGGGTACTATCCAATTTCGTGGAAAAAGTCGCAGATCATCATGATAGATAAACCTGGAAAAGACTTAACACAACCATCTTCCTACAGACCAATAAGTCTCTTACCATGTCTTTCCAAAATATTCGAAAAAGTTTTACTATCAAAAATGTCTCCTTTCCTCCACGAAAATAATATAATACCAACCCATCAATTCGGGTTTCGTGCTAAACATGGCACAGTAGAGCAAGTGAATAGAATTACAAACGAAATCAGGAAAGCATTCGAGCACAGAGAGTACTGTTCAGCTATTTTTCTCGATGTAGCTCAGGCGTTCGATAAGGTCTGGCATGAAGGCCTTTTATGGAAAATCAAAAACGTTTTACCTTACGAATTGCATAAAACATTGGAGTCATATTTAAGAAATAGGAAATTTACGGTTAAAGTAGCAGATTTTATATCAGAAGAACGAGCAATAAGGGCCGGTGTACCTCAGGGCAGTGTATTAGGCCCCACTCTGTACATAATATATACAGCAGACCTTCCAATAGCTAACAACGTATTGACATCCACTTTTGCGGATGACACAGCCATAGTAAGCCGAAACAAATGCCCCATTAGAGCATCAAGAGTATTAGAGGAGCACTTAACTTGTGTCGAAGAATGGCTAGCCAACTGGCGTATAAAAATTAATGAGCAAAAATGCAAGCATGTTACATTTTCTCTAAGGCCAGAAACATGTCGGACAATTAAAATAAACAATGTGGGAGTACCCCAAGCGAATGAAGTAACTTATCTTGGGATTCACCTGGATCGAAGGCTTACGTGGCGGAAACATATAGCGAGTAGAGTAACTTGCATGAAGTTAAGAGCAGCAAATTTAAATTGGCTTCTAAACAAAAATTCTAAACTTAGCCTAGACAACAAAGTCCTGTTATACAATGCAATCATAAAACCGATTTGGATGTATGGTATTCAACTGTGGGGTACGACCTGTGCAACCAACATTGATATAATTCAGAGATTCCAATCTAAAATGCTTAGAACAATAACGGGTTCACCATGGTACATGCGTAACGAAAATATCCATAAGGATCTTGATATTCCTATGGTAAAGAAGGAAATAGAGGACAGCAGAAAGAAATATATTTCTAAACTTCGTGAACATCCAAACCCATTGGCAAACGCCTTGGTACATTCCAATCAAACTCGTTTAAAAAGAAGAGATCTACCTGCCTACTAAAGAGCAACGTTCTGCCAAAAAGCTCAAACACATTCTTGAGCTTACTTAGTTGTAAATAGATTTAAGATTTTAATACTTATTGTTAGGCTTTAAACAAAGCAGATTCAATAAATAAAGAAATATTGAAAAAAAAAAAAAAAAAAATATTCTTTAATATATTTAATAATGTAAATACTTATTTTCTGTAATATTTCAAGTAATTCTGTAAGAGTTATAATTTTCGCAACGTCTTGTCCTTTATGCAAAATTACGAAGATTTTGGATTTATTTAAATAAAATTTCTTAGTTATACCAGTTGTCACACTTTCCATTTCCATACCTTTGCAAGAAATTTTAAACTGAATAGTTCTCACTGAGTACAGTAGCATATTAAACATTTTACCAGATCTTGTAAGGATGATAATTGCGATAACAGCAAAATGTATCCTAAAACATGCCAGGAAGGGCTGCCATAAGTTCATCTGCAGTTATAGGTTTAATATTTCGTTAAAATGTAGTATTTATTTCCCGAAGAAATTGTGAATGAGTTATCACATTAAGTTATACTATAATACATATGTATATCGATCACTTAGTTTCATTATCATATAAATAACATTTACATTAGGCAATATTTTCTATGCTTATCTGAAAATATATGTATATATGCTGCTCACAGTTTATGGGAAATTTTATGTATGACAACTTTACTCAATATTTGACAGTTAAACTATGAGCGCAAAAAACTAGTTCTATGGCAATTAATTTTTAATTATTAAATAGAAATGTCTCATTTAAATGACATCCAAAATATATTGAATCTAAAACAAATATTTTGCATTATCTTACTTTCATTTACATTTTAAATACCTATTTTATGTAAATAAAGTTAGCTGATCAGAGATGCTAGTTTGCCAAAATTAATAAATAAACAAACATAATCAGCTGAGCGCGAATAGTTGTGAAACTGTTTTCAGGTAAAACAAAAACAAAATAACAATATTATAAATATTGCAACCTGGGCAAAGACACTAGATAAAACTTAACTGTAAACAGCATAATAGTTCACATCGCGAGCAATGAATGCAAATCATTTTACACTTGTTACTTTTTGTGAAAATCCACTGAAAGATTTTAACATCTAATCACTGTAATCAGCACATGTCACTCATTTACATGAATAGTGTCATAAGTCAAAAAACACGATTTTTGAGTTGAGTATGCAGAAATGTGCGCAATTTCATCGTCCATATTGTATAATAATTTTATTCTGACGCGAAGAAAAATAAACCCTGAAATAAGAATGTGCCGTTATTAAACTCGTTATGTTAGATTATTTTTTAACAACAACAACGACACATCTCAGTTTTGCTAGAATTAGGCTCGTTTTTTTGGGAAAGAAAGACATATTTTGTGTTACAACACATATTGTCATACGGTGAATTTGGTTTTCTTTTCAGAAAGAACGACATATTTTGTGTTAGAACGATCTTTGTGAAAAGGGAATTTTGCTTTGTTGCTTTTCCCAGCAACACATTTAACTCATGACAGATATTTTTCACAAATAACGACATAATTCAAAAGGGGGCACGTTTATGTCTACGACAAATCTTCAGTACACACTTTTAGTAGTTTTTCCAATACACTTTTGGCATTTTTCTATATAGGCTAAATAAGAGACAATTGGAAACTTTAAACCGCTCTCCTGAAAAAAAATCTACTTTTTTGAGTTGTAACACTTACAACAAATACTTTCTACTGCTCTTGACGTCTGTATCCCACGCCTTTGTAACATGATATATGCAATTCATAAATGTAATATTATATTCTTTTCGTATCGATAAAATATAGGAACTCTTTTAAAATTTGCCTCTATAATGAAATGGATGAAAATTTTGTATGAAATTTGACTTCTAAACGCTATTAGGGAGATTTTTGAGTTATGGGAGTTCAACTACATACATATATATATGGTATTATAAACTAATTAATCATATTAACCCTTTAGCTGGCCGTGTGACAGTTATGTTACATACCGTATTATTGGCTCATCTGGATTACGGTTAAAAAATTCCAATTTGATATTATAGGAACTATACTTGATGTAATCCGCCTGCGGTATAGTTTTTTTTTTACAATTGTACCTAGTATACAATGATGAAATAATAACAACAATTCAATTCTATAATAATAAGTTAAAAATAATAATTTAAAGCTAAATGTTAGAGAAATTCATTTGCTGCTACAGTTGCCTTGCTAAGTCTGAAGACCTCTTACGTTTCAGTCGGTTTTCTCGTTCAGCAGATTCGATGAGTCTGCCTCTATATTTACATGCTGTCTAAGCCTCATTTCGTGATACTTTGCAAGTTTGGTTATTTTATTTACTATCCACACCAAAGAGCATTAACTATATTTTTAGTACCTTATTTTGGAAGCGCGGAATGCCGGCGATATAGATTTGACTTGAGCAACCCCATAGTTGAGCTCCATAGACCCAAATTGGCTTTAGTACTTGATTATATATAAACAGATTGTTTGCTTAGATGGTAAAACTTAGCAAATTTTAAATCAAGCTCACACCTTTTTTTCTTGACAAGGTCTTTCCAGCGAAGCTTAGCATCTAAATTGATTCCTAGGTACTTAGCATTATTGTGATGTGGTATAGGAGTACCATTTATATAAATGGGATGGTATGATGTCTTTTTTAAAGTGAAGTGATTTGGAATCGTTTAATTTAATGCGCCAGTTGGAAGTCCATTTAGTAATTGCATTGACTGCTGTCTGCACTCGAAGGTAGATACTGAGATTGGCTCTCTTGCTACTAACAGGGCTGTATCAACCGCAAATGTCGCTGTCACATAACTTGAGTCAGTGGGGATATCACTTGTAAAAAGCAAGTAAAGCACAGGCCCCAACACTCTTCCCTGGGGAACACCCACTTCTGTCGGTTGCAAGTTGAGTATGCGTCCTATTGTTTTGCTGAAGTATCTATCTTTTAGGTACGAAGAAATTATTTCGAAATATTGTTTCGGTAACATGCATTTCAATTTCAGCAGTAGACCGGAATGCCAAACTTTATCAAAAGCCACGTATAAGAAGGTCGCCGAACAAACATTCTTATCCATAGCATTTTCAATGAAATTAACGATTCGGTGCACCTGGTCAATTGTTGAATGGTGATTACGAAAGCCGAACTGATGTACTGGTATAAGGTGTTTTCGATCTATTATTGATTTAAGCCTCTTAATGAGAGCATTCTCGAAAACTTTCGATAAAGCTGGCAACAACGATATTGGCCTATAAGATGTGACATCATGAAGTGGTTTACCCGGCTTAGGTATCATAATAACTTTAGATACTTTCCAAAGCGATGGAACGTATCTTAGGTATAATGCACTGTTTACAATGTATACATTTTTTTATACAATTCTTTGGTAGATTGCGTAATAATTCTCCGGCTATACAATTAAACCCAGGAGCTTTTTTGAGCCTTGCGTTCCTGATAAGACTTTTAATTTCTTTACTAGTAACTGGAGAAATGCTGACGAGTGGATCCAACCGACTGTTTTCACAGTTTAGCTCATGCCAATCGTTAGGTGTAAATGTGTTTCTCAAATGATTTGCAAATACTGTAGCTTTTTGTGCATTCGTTTTGAACCATTCAGTTCCGTTTAATTTTATTGGTGCGACATGTTTTATTTGAAAGGAATAGTTTGTTTGTTTGAAGTAATAGTTTTTAAACTGTCTAATTTTTGTTCTTAGTTCCGCTGTGCATCTATTAAGCTCAGTTTTGAGAGCAACCGGCCTTGTTTGCGACCATCTTCGTCGAAGTTTGCGTTTTTTATGGATACCATCTAAGATGTATTTTGGGAATTTGTTTCCACTTAGATTCATGCGAATATTCGGTGTACTGTTCCACGCAGCATTGTGAATTACTGTTGTGAAAGATTCAACTTCACAATCTAAGTCAACATCTGTCGATATGGGCTTCAGCTTAAATTCGACTTTATTCAGTATTGTCTTAAATTTATACCAATCGGTATGTTTATTAGATAAAGAAGACGTGCCGGGCGAAATTACTGGTTTTTTTATATAGAGTTAGTAACACTGGTGAATGATCAGAGCTTAAATCTAAGCTGTATTTAATACGAAAGTTGATTTTCGATACTTTGTTGATGACAAATAAGTCAAGATCTGGTAATTTCCTACTTTCAGCAGGCCAATAAGTGGGTCTCCCTGTCGAAATAACATTGCATCAAACAACTTGTATTGCTTTTAGAAGTTCTCGACCTTTGGTTGTAGTTAAACGAGATTCTCAATGAGCGTATTTTGCATTGCAAATTGGATAAAGGACTACTTATTTGAACTGTATTTGTCTGACCTTGCTTAGCCATTTGCGCAAATGTATGTTTAGAAGTTGATGGGAGGGGTCTTCCTTCCTTTGTCCACAACGGGGCATTGACCGCAGAAGTTTGGATTAATTTAGAGGCTTTGATAGGCTCAACCTTGACAACAGTATTAAGAATGCTTTTGATTTGATAATCTTTCTTAATGTCCTCGGTAGCATCGAATACTACTAAACAAATATCTAGAGGTTCTTTAGTCTTCCACTTAAGTTCGTTAGTTGCATTAAACACATTAAAGCCTTGATCTTTAAGATCGTTCAAGATGGATTGAGTATCACATGAGTGGTATAAATTTTTTATCATTACCTTTATTGTCCTATTATGTTTGCTCTCGTAGCTAAACCAAGGTATATATTCGTTTGACAAGAATTTTGGTGTTTTTCGATAGTCAGTAGCATCAAATGTATTTAGTTATTAGGCACCGTTACTCAAAAGCTTTATTAAAAAATTGTTTTTTTGTTAGAGCGGTAATATCCGAATGTAATTTATTGAAATCTTTAGCATCGTTTATTATAATCGATGGTGGTCGGTGAGTTTGGTATGATTAATGGCCGCCTTTTCTTTATTTTTATTTCTCAAAGGGCTGTGAACTGTTGGGGAACTCTCAGCTTTTTTTTGAAGAGCGCTTCTTTTTGAGTATCCACTCAATACCTAGTTCATCTTCATCAGTTTCGTATACTTCATCAACACTTACATTTGATGGTTTTGGTGCTGTACTAACAGGCTTGCTTTTATTGGCTTTCAGTTCTTCGTTTTCTTTTTGGAGTGCTGTTATCTTTGTGTAATTGATTACACATCGCTTTTAAAGTTTTAAGCCTTTCATTTACAAGAGAGTTAGCCTTTTGTAATTCTCTAATTTTATTTACTATAAACGAGCTTAGACTGTTTCTCGGCATCACCTCATGTTGAGGTTCAGACATTTTTTCTTAGTCTATATTTAGTAAACCTTTATGACAGCTTTGATCACAGCTGGTAATTGTAAGAAGAGAACAACAGATTGTACATATAATTATTTGCCTACGCACGTGCTTAGTACGGCTGTCTCTATTTATAATAACGTTTTGTTTTTTTTTTTTTTTTTTTTTATAAATTGTTTTTATAATTTTTGGTTCAATAACCAAACGTTTAAGTAATTTTGTTTTCTTTTTTATCAGATTCCACAAAACGCTAAAGGTATGTATATAGAAAAAGCGCATTTTATACAGTTTGCATTACAAACGTTAGTGAGTAATAAATGTCTTAACTAATCGAGCGTTATGAAACGGGACTTTATTTTGGTGAAAATTCCATGGGTTTGATCTGCAGAGATTTTTTAATTATAGAAAAACTGACTTTAATGTTGTTTTGAAGCGCTCACCGATCATTTTCTGATCAATAAAAATAAAATCAATTATTCATTACCATTACGCACTTATGATGGCGGCTTAAATACATTTATTCTTTGCGTAAATAATGAAAATTTGTTTGGCAATATTTCGATTCACTAGTCCTTGTGATTGAAAGAAGTCCATTTTTAGGCGTTTCAATAGGTTATTCCTATTTTTTCAAATATTGCTAAAAACAATTGAATTCTTAATAATAAACTTTTTATTAATGAAAATAATTGCACCTTTTTACAAAGACAAAAAAACGTTAAGTGCGTCTAATTCAATGACCAACTGAAAGCGTATGTGGATTCATCAAAGTTTCTAATGGTTTCGAATGTACAGTTATCCTTGCACAAGCCAAGCAACTATGAGCAGTTTTTTATTGAACATGGTTTAAACTTTCATAAGAAAAAGGTCAACTAAAACAAACCTATAATAAAAAATTGGGTGCGTCTAACCTATGACCAGTAATGTATATATGTATATAAATGATCAGGAAGACCAATGGATTCGAAATCTGAATGTCTCTCCGTTCGTCTGTCTGCGCCAGCGATAACTTGAGTAAAAACTGAGATATCTTAATGAAACTTGGTACATATATGCCTTGTCACCCTTAGGAGGTTACTATGGAAAATGGGCGAAATGGGACAATTGCCACGTCCACAAAATGGCGGAAACACAAAACCTCTAAAGTGTCATAACTAAGCCATAAATAAAGATATAAAAGAAAAATTGGTACAGAGGATCACAATAGGGAGGGGCTTATTTGGGTGTAATTTTTTCGGGTATGTGGGCGTGGCCCCTCTCCCAAACAGGTTTTTTGTATATAACTCGCAAAGCAATAAATCTATATAAACCAAACTTTCTGCAGTCACTTCCCTTACGTATCCCATTATGCACCATAAAAATAGTCGAAATCGGATAATAACCATGTCCACCTCCTATAACGGTTAGGTTGAAAACTACTAAAAGTGTGTTCTAACGGAAAACATAAGAAACAATAAATTTTATAGAAGAAATGCCAGAGGTTGGTCATTGGTCAAAAACCATATCACGGGAACTGCTCGACCGATTTCAATCAAATTCGGTACATAATACTTTTCTGACACCCTGATGACACGTATGGAAAATGGGCGAAATCGGTTTTCCACCACGCTTACTTCACATATAACTCAATTTTGAATTCCAACTTTATAATGTATACATAAGGAGCTGATGAAGATAGCGGAATAAAACTTTACACAAATACTGTATATCATCTGCTTCACTTGCGGCAAATTTGTCGAAATCGGAATTTCCTCTAAAATGTCTCTATTTTTTCTGAGCCCGCGAAGATCACACACCTTATTTGGCCACAATTCAATTAGGAGCGCTTCCTCCCCTCATCCTATGAATATCTTATTTTGTACTTTTGTTTTTTTTTCATTCTTTTGAAAATGTAAACAAATATCAACTGACAATTTGGGGATGGCAAAATAGCTATTCCAATTATATCGACTAAACTAGAGCAGACATTGAATATAATGAATGTAACTTTTCAAGTAGTTCTCAAGTAGTTTTCAGCGAACACTGTGATTTCGTTTTACAGATTTTGCATGGATGAAAACACAAGTATTAGAACGAAACCCCACTTTTTCTATGAAAACATGTTTTTAATGTCGATCCGGACGTAGTAATATACTATTTATGAGGATTTTCGTTATTTTACTGCACTTTATGACGAATATATGGGTCCAATTGTTTGTTATCTTTATAAAACCATATCAATAAAAGTTTACATTTCCAACTAACCAATAAAGCTTAAAAATAGCGATACATACCCAAAATTTCGACAGTGTGAACTTGATCCCGATTTTCTTGATCTCCAAGTTGACATATATAGTCACCGGCATCTTGTGTTTTCACACTTGCTATTTGAAGATTGTAGTCCCCAACAATTTTGAATCTTTGATCCCTCGTTATTTTTAAGTGACCCGCTGTTAAAACGGAAGAACCTTTTCTCCATAACAACACAAAAGATCCAAGATTTTGTACTTTACAAGGGAGTTCTATAGTTTCACCAACTATTACTTTATACAAATGTCCACGCGATAGAAATTTAGGTGACACTGTTGGGGAATCATGGTCAGTTAATGTGAAAAGTCCATCCGAGTGGGAAACTGGAAATAAAAATACGTTTTTTTACAAATATTGTGCTATAAAATACCAAGAATAATTGTAGTAAATAAGAATATATTTTATCGACTTCACAAAACATTTCATTATGATTCAGAGGAAACAATTTTCCGACAAATAGATCAGTTCTAGACTTCTTTTCAATATATTGTTTCGAAATTTTATGAAAATATAGCCCACACTCGAAAAAGCCATAACATCTTATATTTTTCCTCCACACATAAGATATATTCTTTTATTATAATACCGTCTAATATTCACCAGAACAAGATAAATTAAATATTTGCTTTTTGGATGAAAATACCCCAGAGTATGAAAAATTTCTAATATCAAGCGCTTTGTGTACGTGAGGATATTTGATATGTTGTTATTGATTAAGTTAATAGTTAAGATATAGACTACACATTGGATATACATAATTCCCTTCAAGTGGAATACCAAAGAATTGGTTATAATCATATTAATTCTTTTTTAAAATCAACTTTTTCTGAGTTTGATTCATTACACCACTATAGTCAAGTTATTTAAGATCGTTAGGATTTAAGGGGCAGATCCAATAAATAAGGAAATATGAATAAAATATTTAAACCAGGTATATACCTGGAAAACTATTATTTCGCTAG
The DNA here is from genome assembly GCF_028554725.1 of Zeugodacus cucurbitae. NCBI lineage: Eukaryota > Metazoa > Arthropoda > Insecta > Diptera > Tephritidae > Zeugodacus > Zeugodacus cucurbitae. The sequence continues at coordinate 28,730,565 of NC_071669.1, forward strand.
GGACAAAATAAGCAACCACTATATAGACGGCAATAAAAATGTAATACAACAATAAAACATGTAAATAGACTATATATAATTGCACACGATGTAATTTCAAAAAATAAGGTTAATTTTCAAATTTCGCGGGCTACGTACATTCGATTTTCGATTTTTTGGATACATATATGGTTATGACAATGGAGGAGACCAGAAGAGTCAGGCCAAAAAAGCACGCCAATTTCCATAATTTTTTCGCAGCAGAAAATCGCCGAGCATGTATAACTTTGATGCCTTTTATAAATAGTTTGAACAATATGTTATATAGTTCAAACTGTGAACATATATTCGAGACGAGTGTGCCAACATAACAAAATAAAAAATTTCGAAATTTGAAAATTGAACTTATTTTTTGAACGGACTTCATATATACAACAAAGTATGCACTTGCCTGTTGTTTTTATGTTAAATAATATTGCCAGCAAGAAAAACATTGGCCATGTAAATCGGTGACACGTACTAGTAATGCACTCCATCTGTAATTAAATAAAAAATACATCTGTATAATAGTGTCCAACCGATACCCAATTTTGATCGGCAAGTTGGCAAAGTATCGGCCGATGCCGATTCTTTCATGAATAAATTTTTTAAGTAAAGTAGTATAATAACAAAAGAAAAACAAAAACAAATAACATTACAAAATATGTAAGAAATCAGATCATATGTAAATATGAAAGGGTTTATTAATTCAATTAATATTCACAACTAAATAACTGCCTTCCCTAAATAAAAGCGTCAGCGGCAAATGACTGTCAAAAAATTGTCATGCCCATACAATTTGTATGGCGCATACCGAAATAACGCGATGGCGACGCTGAGCGGTTAAAATTTTCTATTTTGACAGAGCGTTCCGAAGTAAAGTTGGCTGCGAAAAACGAAGTTTCTCTTTACAATAAAATTTCACAACAACAATTCAAGTAAACATTTTGATATTTGACGTAAAGTTGTCGCTTTTATTTAGGGATGGCGCATCGACGTTAACGCTGAGCGTTAAAAAACGTTCCGCCAACGCTTTTATTTAGGGAAGGCAGTAACTTATTTTTATAAAATATACTGTGGCTCACAGCCAAGTTGATGCAACCATAAAAGAAATACTAAAGCAAGTATAACTTGAAAACTAAATAAATTTTTCAAAAAATTTAAAATTAACAGCGGCAGATATACACATTATATTTATGCTTTAAAAAATGAGGTTTTATAGTTAGTTTATTTATCTACAACAAAAACAAATTAAAGTATAATATTGCATCTCACAGCGAAAATGATGCAGTAACAAAAAAACAAAATACATTGCAATTTTTTTAGTTCTTCCTCTTACTATCAATAACTGTTTTCATACGTTTCAGCATGGATTCTAGCAATTAATTTGTATAGTTTTGAGCAATTTTATTCCGTTCTGTTTGCAGGGCGTTTTTAAGTCGGCTTTATTTCTATTTTGGTATTTTCGCATGTCTCGTTCCAAAACTGACCACAGATTCTCAATTGCATTCAAATCTGAAGATTGCGCTGGTGTTTGTACTATGTCGACAGTTCCAAATAAGCCAATTTTACACAACTCCGAATATATGCTTCGGATCTTTATCTTGATAGTACCGAAAGTTATCAATAGTATTTAATTTCGCTGCATCTTGTAGCAAATTTCGTTTCAAAATGTCCAGATACACACTCTTGAACATAGTACAATCGAAGAATTCTAAATTCCTGACATGAGTAGACGGCATGCACCCCCACACCATTACATGCTCTCCACCATGCTTTACGGTACTACGTAGATTTTGCGGTTGTAGCTCAGCAATTGGTTTTGTGCATAGTATGGACTCCATACATATCTATTTCTATTCGATCAAAACTGGTTGAAATTACTCCCATCTGCAAAAAATTACGGTATTCCAGAAGCTTTCAGGCTCATATAACTGTTCGTTTGCAACCTTCAAACCTTCATTTCGAGTTTTAGCATTAATGTATGGTTTATTTCCGGCTGTGCGTCCATTGAAATCAGCTTCTCTGAGCATTCTCTTTATGGTTTTGGGATAACTGTTCTTCCCAAGGATTTTTTCCACTTCGTTGCTTAAAGCTGGAGCACTTGTTGATGTTGATAATGAAAATTTGTGTAAAGAGAAATTTTGAAAAATATACTCTTCCAGTTTTTTGCCAATAGCAACAAGAGTTTCTATACGAGTGGCATTATGAAATTATCTTCAAATATTAACATCGTGATGAATGATTTGTTCGGGCAAATATGAATCGAACTGTGTTTTATAAGATGAACAGAAGAATTAATATAGATTCTACTGTATAATATTGAAATGCTCAGAATTGACAGTATAGTCATATAAAAGAGAGTATTCTGCCTAATAAATTAATTAAATTCAGTAAAAAATTTGTTTAAATATAAATATTTACAGTCCTTTCAATCGAATATATTAGATCAAAAGCCGTTAAAGTCTTTTTGACAGAGGAAATTTTTCTCGCTTGAAATGTTGTCAGAAAGTGAATAGGCAAAATAGAAGGTCAACAGCGAGAAAAAAGAGAATCAGATGTCAGACGAACCACCCATAAATGAGATAGAGTAAAATATCGGGATAACCCCTCGTGAGATTAGTCTTGAAGCCCTCACAAACATCTGTAAAACTCGTTTGTTGAGTGGAAACCTCTAAATGGACAATCATATCGTAACTTTTAAAATGGTGCAATAAAGTACCATCAACATATTTAAATAATTCATAAATAATATATCTTCTCTGTAAGTACATATGTACATGTGTATGTAGAAGAGTAATGAATAAATAGTTCCCACTTGTCGACGGTTTTATGGTGTTAAGTATAATGTAAATATGTAAATAATATATACAAGTTTATAATAAATGAATGTGTTAATAAAAGAAAAATTCCAACTTCGCTTTCCTTAAATTTTGTAAATTTCTATTTTAAAGAGTCGCGCTTTTATTATAATAGTAACATTTTATTAAGGTCAAATTATTGTTAAAATTATATTTACCATATACTTATTTACCATTATGCAAACAGGCCATACATACACTCTGTGTTTGCCGATGTAACAGCATTGTATATACATATGCATATATATATTTTAACGGATATACTGCGTTATACAACTTTACACCAAACTTACATATGTACACGCGAATTTCATGAAAACTTTCAAGGAGTTGTGTGTATATTAACTGAATATGTTTTTAATGAATGTTTTTAAATCATAAATACTGAGTATTTAACTTTTCAATTTAAGGCTTATGCAACTATTTCCTTATCTTGAAAAAACATACGGCATAAATCAATAGCCACCTGCAACTACATTTGTATCTTGCCAGTATCACAGAACGTCCAATTCTTGCAATTCAATTATACTGAAAATGTAGCTCATACTTACTTCGAAAGATGCAATTCACCAAATGAACTGTATATCTTTTACTTCACTTTATATCTTTAATCTCACTTATTTATTATTATAATGAAGCACCACAGAAAAAACACATCAGTTTTAATAATAGCTTACACAAATTTCTGTAGGATTTGTCCTAACGAATTAGAATCCAATACGCAGACTCGGAAAGTCCTGAACTTTTTTGAGCTTTTTCATAGAAAGCGATAAGAAACAGCTTTAGGTAGCAACATTGTCGCCTATATTAACCCTTAAATTTTTGTGATACAATATTACTTTCTAACATTTTTGCAAACCTCGGAGCAACTACAACATATGGGCAGTCTGAATTTTTTCAGTGTAGAAATTTGCTTATTCATTTAATGTACAAATATATTTTATTTCTATCTATGAAATAATTTGTGTTTGGAATTTGTTTTCGTTTTGGACGAAATTGTGAAAAAATTGCAAGTAATATTTATTACATATAACTATTGTATAACCGTAACATTTTTTACTATACTCGATTATTGTTTTCATAGCCATAAACAGCATTTGTAGTTTTTGTTTTCTATTCGAGAGTGCGATTTCGAGTTTGAATATTCGAAGCGATCTGAGTGAGAATTTAATTTAAAACATATTCGAAAAAAAATTAATTTCTGCTCTAAAAAAATGTTCGAGAACCAATTACAAAACATCAAATAAATCCATTTATATGTTTGTTGTGATGTCAGGTCCTGAGCTGGTCTCCTGGCAGTAACCAACAAATTGGCTGATAACACCCTCTAAACGTAAAAGGATATCTCCGAAGGTAGCAGTTAAAAAGAGATCCCCTATGAACTCAGATATAAAAAATTCTGACACTGATTCATCAGAAAAACAGAGGAAAAAAGCAAAAAACTATTTCGGAAAGTTCCACTTCTCAAGCAGCTAGTATCTCAAATCGCTACAAATTGCTGTCTGAAAGTCGTCCACCCCCTATTTTTGAGGATAATGTAAGTAATATTATGGACATGTTATCCACGATTGAAGAATCAGCGGGTAGAGATGCGTTTACCTACAAGTCATGCAGAGATGGAAAGGTAAGACATATGATCAAGAATAGTGTTGGCTATAGAAAAATAGTCAGATCGCTCAATGATTTTCTGTAGACTTCCACATGTATCAAATGAAAGTGGAGCGCGCTTATAAAACAGAGCTAAAAGGTCTTCATTATACAACTCCTCTGGAATACATCAACAGTATACAGTATTTATGCAAAGTTATGTTCCGATATCTTCCCTAGTGCTTACTTAACATATTGTAAAGTAAACTATTCAAATCGACTTCAAAGTTCTAGTATATAGGAAGTAGGCGTGGTTGTGAACCGATTTGGCCTATTTTCACAACATATCATTGGGACGTAAGGAAAATATTAAAAAACAAGTTTCATTGATATTGGTCGAGTAGTTTCGCAAGCGATAAGGTGCAAGGTTTATGACCCATAAGTGGGCGGAGCCACACCCACTTAAAATTTTGTATACCAATTTCGGTGGAGGCCTTCTGTACCTTCTTTATAATGAAATTGAAGGTTTCTGGTGTTTTCTCTTACTGAATAAAAGCATTTTGAGTAGTTTTCAACATAACCTTTGATGGGAGGTGGGCGTGGTTATAATCCGATTTCCTACAATTTTGGACTGTATAAAGTAGTACCTAGAAACTATTCTAGAAAGTTTGGTTGATATAGCTTAAGTAGTTTTCGAGATATGTACAAAAAACTTAGTAAGGGGCGGGGCCAGGCCCACTTCCCCAATAAAATTACATCCACATATGCCCCTTCATAGTGCGATCCTTCATACCAAATTTTACTTTCATAACCATATTTATGACTTAGTTATGACACTTTATGTGTTTTCGGTTTTCGCCAGTTTGTGGGGGTGACAGAGGACTGATTTTGCAAATCTTCGAAAGCAACCTTCCTATGGTGCCAAGAAACAAGTGTGCCAAGTTTCATCAAGATGCCTTAATTTTTACTCAAGTTACAGCTTGTACAGACGGACGGACGGACAGACAGAAATCCGGATTTGAATTCCACTCGTCACCCTGATCACTTTGGTATATATGACTCTATATCTAACTCGTTTAGTTTTGGGTGTTACAAACAACCGTTATGTGAACAAAACTATAATACTCTCTTAGCAACTTTGTTGCGAAAGTATAAAAACACAAATGTCATTATTATACTCTCGCAACAAAGTTGCTAAGAGAGTATAATAGTTTTGTTCCCATAACGGTTGTTTATAACAATTGAAACTAAAAGAGTTAGATATAAAGTCATATATCTGTCTGTTCGTCCGTCCGTCTGTCCATCTGTGCAAGCTGTAACTTGAGTATATTGATGACTTTGGATGTAATTTTTATACTCTCGCAACATGTTGCACAGAGTATTATATTTTTGTTCACACAACGGTTTTTTGTGTCACCCAGAAATAAAAGAGTTAGATATGGGGTTATATATATATATAAATGATCAGGATGACGTGTGGAGTTGAAATCCGGATGTCTGTCCGTCCGCCTGTCCGTGCAACGGATAACTTGAGTAAAAATTGAGATATCTTAACGAAACTTGGAACACGTATTCCTTGACACCCTGAAACCTGACACCCATTTGCTTCCGAAAATGGGCAAAATCGGACCATTGCCACGCCCACAAAATGGCGATAACCAAAAACCTATAAAGTGTCATAACTAAGCCACAAATAAAGTAATGAAAATTTGGAACATAGGATCGTATTAGGGAGGGGCACATTTGGATGTATTTTTTTGGAAAACTGGGCGTGACCCCGCCCTCAAATAGGTGTTTTGTATATAACTCGCAATCCAATAAAGCTATATAAACCAAACTTTCTGCAATCGTTTCTTTTAGCCGTTTTCTTATACAGTCCAAAAATGAAAGAAATCTGATAATAACCACGCCCACCTCCCATACAAAGGTTATGTTGAAAATGACTAAATTTTACAGAAGAAATAGCAGCATATTTAGACGTGTCCTTTGGGTCATTTTCCTATTCGAAGATTCAACACTATGGCATTTCACGCTCAGAGTTGGACAAAATTATACTTTTAAATATGGAAAATCTTGTTTTTAAGGCAATATTGTGAATGTTATGGAATGGAACCAAATCTGAATGCTATTGAGAACTTGTAAAATCTGATTAACAGGCGCATAGAAAGGACTCTCATTGAAAGTTATGCTGAACTTCTTAATAGACTTCAAGGAGCCTGAAAATCGATTCCGATGAAAATCTTTGACAACTTTGTTTCTTTGTTTCTAAAAAGTTGCATATGTTTTGTCCACGTAATTTTAGAGATGAAATCAAATAATGAAAATATTTGTTTTTATAAACGTTAAATAATAGTAAAAACATCAAATTAAAATAATTTCATTTTCAATCAACAGTCTGCAAAGTTTAATTGTAAGATATATATAGTTTTTTCTAAAATCGCGTTACAGTTGCATATGATATGGCCACCACTGTACATATCCCTCGATTAATTCAACGTCGAAGATTTTTAATTTTTATAACTTTGTGATTTTTTGTATTTAGTTTGTTTTTGTAAGAAAGAATATAGAAAACAACAACATTTTATTTCTAACGAATATTACTTTTATGGATTTTCCTGCCATGAATTAGAACCGTCGTCCCAAAATCTTTTTCGATTATTTTTTCAACAAACACCTTATCAAATTTATTTCCTTTGTTTCGCCTTATGAAAACTTTTTCTCCACGGATAAAAGTGTTAGCAGTTTTCCCTTGATTGATTCTGTGCAGAGTTTTTTTTTTGAGTTTCAGATAATTTTTTCTTTATGAACCTTAACTTTTCCTCCTCACAGTTGTGAAAGATGTCGGTTGGTCTAGCATTGATAACAGAATGAAAACTGCAATTGAATTTGTGCGTTGCTAAAACAACCAGCTCAATAGTCATGTATTTTTTGCTGTTCTTTTATGCAGCGTGCAATTTTCAACAGGGTGGAATGGAACCTTTCTACTTGGCCATTACTTTCGCTGTGAAGAAAAGGAATGAAAAATTTGTCTATAGAAAAGGTATCTCTGAGCATAACTTGAATCGCGTTAGATTGAAAGGCTCTTTCGTTGTCGGAGACAATGACTTTAGTGTTATTAAACACTAATAAGACTTTTAATAGGGCATATTTAATATCAACTGCAGCTCTTGGAGTAATGGGTTTAATTATTCCAAATTAGGAAAATTTATCTATCTATTTATTTTTTGTGTTTGGAAAATAGTATTCACTAGAAATCTGGCGATAGTTTTCGTGTAAGCCTCGATGAGCTCGATTGTGCTCCATCGATATCAACTCCATTTGATCATCATTATTAATTAAATCAATTAAGAGAAGCTGAGTGTGAATAAATTTAATGCCAGGAAAAGCCGATATTATTTCATTTTGTGTCTGTGCTAGAGTATGGAGATCGCAAAAAATTCCGTTGGTAACGTTAGGGTTAATATGAATTTCTAGGCATTCAATAAGATTTTTAAGAGTATCGAAAGTGATTGTGTGGCGTATCAGTTTTTTAAAAAGGATTTTAGTATTTTGGCTAAAAGATCTGGACTTAGAAATCATTAATTGGTTTCTAAATTGGTTAATAGGACAATTGACAGTTTTGACTGTGCATAGTTTCATTTGAAGTGGCTTCACTTAAATTGTTGCAGAATTGTCTAGAAAGCGCATCGGCGACCTTGTTGTCTTTTCCCGGCTTAAAATGAAAACTAGGTGCAAACTTTTCTTTTTTCTCGCCATCTTTTCATTTTTGCATTTTGGTTTTTTTCAAACATTGCGAATATGAGCGGCTGATGGTCGGTAAAAATGTTTATATTTTTCATTCTATATAAATAGTGGCAAAGCTTTTTCAATGCCCATACAATCGCAAGTAGCTCACGTTCGTTAGTAGCATAATTTTGTTCGGTAACTGAGAGCGTTCGTGAAATCATAGTAATTGGACGACGCTTTTGAGACAAAACTGCACCTAGCAGTAGAAGAGGCACCTACCTTCTCCACGAAGGTAGACTGTCAAAGTCTTGACGATTGCAGCATAGTCTTTTATAAAACGCTTTTAATATCCTGACAGTCCCAGAAATGAACGCAATGCTCGAAAAGTTTGGGAAGGTTCGTAATTAACAATATCACGAATTTTATATGGGCTGGTTTTAATACCCTCATTGGAAACAAGAAACCATGGAAACTCCACTTGGGTTTTAAAAAACTTCGATTTTTCAGGCGAGACTCTCATTCCAGCGTTCTCAAGTGTTTGAAGTATGGGGTCGATGTGCTTTAAATGTGATTGTTCATCTGAAGAATAGATAATTATATCGTCGACGTAAACGTGACAATATATCCCTATAGTTTCGCGCAAAACATCGTCAATGGCCCTTTGAAAAATTCTGAAAAATTTCTTAATCCAAAGGGTAATCTGCAGAATTCATATTTTTTGTTGTTCATACTAAACGCTGTTTTTTTGCCTATCTTTTTCGCACATACTGATTTGGTGAAATCCTGAGTTAAGATCCAATGTTGTAAAAAACTTGGACCTTCCTAAATTGGCTAGGATTACAGATGTATCCGGAATAGGGTAACGATCTGGAATGGTTTTTTCGTTGAGTTTCCGAAAATCGATCACCATTCTCAGTTTTGGCTTTCCATCTTCATCAAATCCCTTTTTAGATACTACGTGGAATTGTAAGGCGAAGAAGATGGCCTTATTATTCTATCTTTAAGAAGTTTTTTTTTTATTTCTTTATTAATTAACGGCGCTACAGACATAGGATGGATAACTCTTGCTGTATATAGGTTCGTCAGTATTTGTGCGAATTCTCCCCTTAACTGATGTGTTATAAGGCAAGGCACCATCTGGGTCAGCAAATGCATTAATATTCCTACTGATTATTTGCCAAAACTGTGCTTGGAATTTGAATAGAACTAAGTTTTCTTCTATTGTAATTAAAATTACTTGTTCACATGGAAGAAAGTGTAATTTTTCTTTACCATTTCGGTAAAGTAAATACCCTTCGGCAGTATCAATTTTCGCATCAATATGCTTTAGAAAATCGTAACCTATAATACCGTCAAATGTACTTAACCTTGAAAGCAGGAAGAACGTTGAGGTATTGCCTAAGACATTAATTAAGCACTTTTTATTTATCAGATTTTTACCGTGTATGGATTTCAATTTAAAAGGTTTCTCCAAAGATTTGATTCCTTGAAGAAATGAAAATTATTTTATATAATTCTTTGAAGTGCCTGTGTCCACTAAAATGCGAAGCTCTTGACCGTTTTTGCACTTTTTCGTAATAAACGGTAGGAGCGACTTTAGTTTAAATAATTTATTATGTCCCCATATTCCGCAACAGTATCGTCATTGTAATTATGGTTGTCATTTCGCGAGTTGTAATAATATTCATTTTCAAAATTGATATCCTGACTGAAATTTTCCTCTTCGTTTGAGAAGGGTTCTAATTCTTCTGGCATAAAATTTACCTTCTGTAATTGCTGAAGGGGTGCACGATCAGTATGGAACTGTTCGCGACCTCGTTTATAGTTTGTTTGCAGATTCTGATTTGGATGATGTGATTTAGGAATGTACTTGGGTGTAGAAAGAGGCTGTTGAGAAGATAGTTTCGGCATACTATTAGGCTGTTTGTAATAACTTGTTTTGCTATCGAGTTCCATTGGGGTTGGTTTATTAGAATTTGAATTGAAGTGAGTGCCCGCATGCGTTCCATTATTGTATTCTGTATGTCTAAATTCAGAAATTGCCGGCTTATTGAATTTATAAGTATTTCCAACAGCAAATGCTTCTGCAAAATTATGTATTCTATGATTCGCTTGGAGCTCCTGAGCAACTGCAAGAGCAGTTGGAAGATCTTTGGGTCTGGTGGAAAAGAGGATATCGCACAAAGGACGTCGAAGTCCTGCTATAAAGACGCGTAAAGCGTTTTCTCTAGCGGGCTCATTTAAAGTGGCAATAATATCTTTATTCCCGCTATACGCCATGATTTGTTTATTTGTGATGAGGCACAGCTTTTTATCCACCTTATTATAATAGTCAGTAATAGAAAGGCTATCTTGTCTAAGGATACTTAGTTCATTCTCCAAAACATAAAGAGGGCTTTTATCGGCATATTCCTGTTCTAGTCTAGCTATAATTGCCTTGAAATTAAGAACCGTATTAAAAGACGCAAGTGTGGTGTTTGCGGAACCAATAATTTTGTTTCGGAAAATACCCATAGCGTTGTAATATTTTTCCGAACCTTCCGTGTAACAATTAATGGAGGATTCAGCTGCAGTTCGCAGTTAAACTTGCATTGTTTTCTGCTATTAATGGATTAATTGAAACGGGTAAATGTTCTTCAATGATTTTCTTTTTAAAAGGCTTGGTAAAGAAAAATCGATAAGTTTCGTTTCTAATTGTTGAAATTATTTAAAGCAACTATAAGTATGTACGTAGTCGAAGACTTTTATTTTGTTGATCTTTTTAATATTACTTTTTTAATATTTAAATAAAAAAAATATTAATATTACTTTTTTAATATTTAAATAAAAAAATATTAATTATTAATATAAAACTTTTTCTCAGTTTTATAATTAGCATAAATACATGCAAATACCAGAAGCAATATTCCTTATGTAACATGACATTGTTGTAAATAACACACGTGTCTTTTTTTAAGGTTATTTCGTTGAACGCTAACTTTAATCTGTGTTGTAACACAATGGAATTTTATGCAAAACATCAATTTGTTTTAATTGGAAATTACAAAGTCTTTTGCTTTGCTATTAATCTTTTAAATATTGTAAAATGTAGGTTTTTCTTTATAATTTATAAGTTTTTAGATAACTACTTATTGTTTAAATAATCACTTATACTTTTAATATTTTTAGTAATTTTTTTTTCATATAATTCTTTATTTATTGAATCTGCTCTTTGGAGCCTAACAATAAGTTATAAAATCTTAATTCTAATTAAAACTAGACAAGCTCAACCAATTGATTGAGTTGTTTTGGAGAAACGTTGCTCCTCAGTGTGCTGGCATATCTCTTCTTTTTAGACGTGATTGATTACAAGAATGTAATAAAGCATTAGCCAATGGGTTTGGGTGATCGCGGAGTTTGGACAAATATTTATTTCTGCTGTTCTCTACTTCTTTCTTTACCATGAGAATACCAAGATCTTTATGGATATTTTCATTACGCATATACCATGGTGAGCACGTGATTGTTCTAAGCATTTTTGATTGGAATCTCTGAATTATATCGATATTGGTTGCACAGGTCGTACCCCACAGTTGAATGCCGTACATCCAAATCGGTTTTATTATCGCGTTATATAACAGAACTTTGTTGTCTAGGCTAAGTTTTGATTTTTTGTTTAGAAGCCAATTTAAATTTGCAGCTCTTATCTTCATGCAGGTTATTTTGCTCGATATGTGTTTTCTCCACGTGAGCCTTCTATCCAAGTGAATACCAAGATATGTTACTTCAGTCGCTTGGGGTAATAAAATATTGTTCATTTTAACTGCCGGGCACGTTTTCGGTCTTAGAGAAAATGCAACATGCTTGCACTTGAGTTCATTTACATTTATACGCCAGTTTGCTAGCCATCCTTCGACAAAAATCAAATGCCCTCCTAATACTTTTGATGCTATAATTGGGCATTTGTTTCGGCTCACTAAAGCTGTGTCATCCGCAAAAGTTGATGTCAAAATATTACTAGCTGTTGGAAGGTCTGCTGTATATATTATGTATAGAGTTGGCCCTAAAACACTGCCCTGAGGTACACCAGCTCGTATTGGTCGTTCTTCAGATATGAAGTCTCCTACTTTGACAGTAAACTTTCTATTTTTTAAATAAGTCTCCAAGGTTTTATGCATTTCGAGAGGTAAGCTTTTTTTAATCTTATATAAAAGCCCGTCATGCCACACTTTATTGAACGCCTGAACCACATCTAGAAATATAGCAGAACAGTACTCTCTATACTCGAACGCCCTTCTGATTTCGTTAGTAATTCTATTTACTTGTTCTACAGTGCCATGTTTTGCACGAAACCCGAATTGGTGCGTTGGTATTACATTATTTTCATGGAGGAAAGGAGACATCTTTGATAGTAACACTTTTTCAAATAGTTTAGAAAGACAGGGTAGAAGACTGATTGGTCTGTATGAAGACGGCTGTGTCAAGTCTTTACCTCGTTTCTCTATCATGATGATCTGCGACTTTTTCCATGAACTTGGATAGTACCCGAAACTGAAAATAGCGTTAAAGAGCAAGGAGAGTACTGTTAAAGCAATATTTGGTGACTCAATTAGCTTTTTTGGAGTAATTTTATCGTGTCCTGCCGACTTTTTTGGATTCAGCTCTTTTATGATTTTAATAATTTCAGAAGATGACGTTTGAATAGACCCAAGCGACTCGTTAGCGCTATTGGAGATGAATGGCAGCTTAAAGCTGTTCTTTGGGCAATTAGGTTGAAATACCTTTTCTAGGTGATTTGCAAAACAATTTGCCTTATCCTCGTCACTTCGTGCCCAGTTTCCACCCAAGCCTCTTATAGGCAGGTTGGAGTCGACTGGAGGCTTCATTGACTTTTGGGCTTTCCAAAGTGAATTTCGTTTGTTTGAATTCGGACACAGTTTCCTTATATAATTGTGAGTGTGCTATTCTTCCTCACGTTTAAGCGCTGTTTTTAGTTTTCGTACAGCATATTTTAGTTGCAGCTGAGTAGAAGGGGAGCGATTTAACTGCCATTCACGTCTAGCTCGCCTTTTTTCATTTACAAGCTTTTCTATTTCATTATTAGTGAGTTTTCTGCGGATAATCGGTTTATTGCTTATGTTTGGTGTTGCTATGACAGCTGCATTTGATATTACATCATTAAATTCTCTTATACCTTCATCAATATCTCTTTCTGTATCTATTTTTACATCAATATTAATGTGGCTACTCACATATTTTTTGTATTTTAACCAGTTCGTTTTGTGAGATGTTAGTCCCACCTTTGGCTCAACGAATATGGGTTCTTCACACAACTTTATTAGTACAGGTGAATGATCTGAAGATAAGTCTGTACATGTATCAACTGTCACAAGAGATCTATCTATATTTTTGGTTACAGCGAAATCAATTAAATCTGGTATTTTGTTACGATCACTGGGCCAGTATGTAGGCTTACCAGGAGATATTATATCAAGGTTATTGTGGTTCATAATGGTTTGGTACAACTGGCGTCCTTTCGGATTATTAAGACGTGACCCCCAGTACATGTGTTTTGCATTATAATCTCCACCTGCTAGAAGTCTATGACCTAGCGTTCCAAAGAAGTCTTTAAATTCGCTATCTGTAATTTTAAAACGAGGTGGGCAGTATATAGCCGATAGATTTAAATCACAACCCCGATTTTTTAACGATATTGTTGTAGCTTGTAACTGTGCTGTAGCATGAGAACCCAGAGTAAAGTGGTTTAACCGATTTCTAACCAATACTGCCGTTCCGCCATGTGCTTTTCCATCCGGGTGATTTGTAACATACAGTCTAAATCCCGGTATTTTAAAATTGTTTTTGTTTGTCAGATGAGTCTCTGATATTAACATTACATCTATATTTTTTTCAGACAGAAATCTAATTATCTCTAGTTTATGTTGGTTAACACCGTTAGCGTTCCATATACAAATGTTTAGTATGCTCATTTTTTATTTAATAAGGTTTGCAGCATTTGGTTTTGTGATTTTATTAAATCTTGGATCATGTTTTGCATTGTAGACATAAATTGTGTCATACATTGCGTAAGATTTATGATCATAGTTTCAATACCACTATTTGGAGGATTTTGCGGTGGTTGCATTTGTACATTGTTGCCTTTTACAACATTGGCATAGCTCCCTTGTACAGTATTATTTTTAATATTACTAGATTTCGGAATATGGTCTGTGATATCTATAATGTCAGTACGGGGAGTATGTAACATTTGGTTACGTCGTGCTTGAATTCCCTGTGACAACTTCGATTTCAAATCTTTATAAACAGGACAACCCCTGTAGTTGACAGTGTGACTTCCTCCACAGTTGCTGCATTTTTTGTTTAAATCCTCTTTCTTGAGGATACATTTTGAAGTGGGATGTAAATCTCCACATACCACACAAACACTGCGTAGAGTGCAATAAGATTTGGTATGCCCATACTCTTGGCAGTTGGTGCATTGAACCGGACCGTTTCTTTTGTGTGGTTCTTCTACGGTTACTCTACGGTGCAGCAAATATTTTAAATTATATATTGGATGCACTTCGTTCTTTTTAAGCTGGTTAGAATTCGGCATCAATTCAATTCTAAACATTGGTTGTGGTACTTTGTTTCTGTTAAAGATGTTTACGACAGTTTTAACTTCAAAGCCACATTCTTCAAGAGCTTCTATGATTTCACTAGAGTCTACAGATGACTCTATACCTTTAATTACTACAGCTAGGCCCTTTGAGCTCTTCAACTGATAGGAATAATAATTATTGTTTTTATCCGACAAAAACTTTACAACATCCATAAAACTTTTCTCAGTGTATGTCTGTATTTTCGTTTCATCTATATTGCCTTTTTTAAAGGCACTATATGAAAGTTTTTTGTACCTACAATTTCGCTTAATTTAGCAACAAGAGTATTTGAGCTACGCTCGCGCAAATATATTGGGGGCGGTTTGGCATACGCGACTGTGGTGGTACCCTTCGCATCATCATCAGAACCATTGCTTAGTAAATCTGTTGCCATTTAAAACGTCAGGTTTATTCTTGGTTGGCGTGCCGCCTAGAAATTTTTTAGGATTGACCGCTGACTTCACAGGACTTAATTTCCTTTTAATATTGACGTAGCGGTCAATGCCAATCTGAACAGATGGACCTTTTTTGATTTGTGCATTCTCACCTTGCGTTTTCTTCGCTGTCTGCTCGCTTGCAGGTACCTGCTTATATGTTGATGCGTTCGTGTTTGTTGCTGGCCGTTGTTGGCTGCCGTTCTCTGCTACTATTGTTGTTGCTAAGCTCTGCTTAGGGTGCTGCTCCGTTGATCGCTGAGATGTCTCATCCTTCTCGCCTTTGCCTTGTTTGTTGGTAGGAGCTGGTTTTGCAGGCTCGACAAAGCTAAAGTAGGCATTCAGAGAATGCCTACGGCCTTGTTGGTGAGGCTGCGCAGCGCTCATGTTATTGTTTATTGTTTATTTTCTCGCGCTTAGAATTTGTTATTTAGTATTTATTATTGTTTGTACACTTTTATTTTTGTGATTTTTTTTGTTTTGCTAACAATTTCGGCGTTATTGACTAACGCTTGGCTTAATGCACTGTTTAAGTTGTTTTGTTTTTTACTTATTTTATTTTAATTTTAGGTTTTAGAGAATAATCACGGAGCGCATAAAATACACGTCCGTATAGGTTGAAAGCTCTCTCTAATAATTTTTAGTAATGATGAATTTCTTGGTCCGTAGTCCTTCGGGATTTCTTATGTCCTTTCAAAATATGCGAGTCTCTGCTGCTTCAGAATTGCTATGATTTTCTTTTGCAGGTCCTTGGTTCTTCATAATTCGTATGTTCTTTTTACAGGTCCTTGGCTCCACGTTGGGCGCCAGTTAAATCGTTTTTATTTATTTTCCAATTATTTATTCTTGATGTTCACAGTTTCACTTCTACATTACATCTGCCCTAAATAAGCCAAAGCCCAAGCATATATTTCGCTGCATTTCTGTGTGGATGCAGCAACAAGTAATTAGTGGGTCCCTTTACATTAGCTAAAATCTCGCTGTTCCTGTATGATCTTACCTCAGGTGATCTTGCTGTGAGCGGCTTTATGATTCCAATTACAACCTATAAAGGTACCGTAACACTCAGTGTTTTTACCTGACCTTTCGAATCTCACATATCAAAGAGTTACGTAGTTGCTACGCGCTCTTGTTGGTGATAATAATGATAAAGAGTAGATATTGATATCCAAATAACGTAGCAAGCATTACAACATGAACTTGCGTAGCATTAGGATGTTATGTTAGCTGACTAATTTAGCTTATGTTAGTTAACATGTTAACTTATACATAAGGGACCAAGAAAGATAGCGGAATAAAACTTTACACAAATAGTGTATATCATCTCTGGCTTCATTTGTGAAAAAATGTCGAAAACGGACTAGAACTTTTCAAGGACCAAGATATCGAACATGTTGAACTCAGCGCCTAAGAGTAAATTTTAACCGAAAATATGGGTAAATCTTTTCATAATTTAATGTAATTCAGAGGAAATTGTTTTCTTCTAATAGTGTTCTGTTCCAAGAATTATTAAAATCGGCTTATAACAGCTCCTTGCCTAATAGCTAATTATAGGTTTTTCATAAGTACGGTGGGCTTTATTCCGCATATTTGTATTGGTTAATATGTGAGATATCTGAGCAAAATTTACGCTCACTTAGTCTTGGATATAGTGCACCTTGCTGGAAAAAAATGAATGAAACCGGTTCAGGAATTACCTCAGCCCTCATATACATACATACATGACGATTTTCATTATTCTATTAAACTTCATGCCGAATTTATGGGTAAATTTTTGTTATGTAAATAAAATTTTTTCAATAAATTGCGAGAGTATAAAATGTTCGGTTACATCCGAACTTAGCCCTTCCTTACTTGTTACTACTAAGTCATATCTTTGTTTTGCTAACAATTTCGGCGTTATTGACTAACGCTTGGCTTAATGCACTGTTTAAGTTGTTTTGTTTTTTACTTATTTTATTTTAATTTTAGGTTTTAGAGAATAATCACGGAGCGCATAAAATACACGTCCGTATAGGTTGAAAGCTCTCTCTAATAATTTTTAGTAATGATGAATTTCTTGGTCCGTAGTCCTTCGGGATTTCTTATGTCCTTTCAAAATATGCGAGTCTCTGCTGCTTCAGAATTGCTATGATTTTCTTTTGCAGGTCCTTGGTTCTTCATAATTCGTATGTTCTTTTTACAGGTCCTTGGCCCCACGTTGGGCGCCAGTTAAATCGTTTTTATTTATTTTCCAATTATTTATTCTTGATGTTCACAGTTTCACTTCTACATTACATCTGCCCTAAATAAGCCAAAGCCCAAGCATATATTTCGCTGCATTTCTGTGTTGATGCAGCAACAAGTAATTAGTGGGTCCCTTTACATTAGCTAAAATCTCGCTGTTCCTGTATGATCTTACCTCAGGTGATCTTGCTGTGAGCGGCTTTATGATTCCAATTACAACCTATAAAGGTACCGTAACACTCAGTGTTTTTACCTGACCTTTCGAATCTCACATATCAAAGAGTTACGCAGTTGCTACGCGCTCTTGTTGGTGATAATAATGATAAAGAGTAGATATTGATATCCAAATAACGTAGCAAGCATTACAACATGAACTTGCGTAGCATTAGTATGTTATGTTAGCTGACTAATTTAGCTTATGTTAGTTAACATGTTAACTTATACATAAGGGACCAAGAAAGATAGCGGAATAAAACTTTACACAAATAGTGTATATCATCTCTGGCTTCATTTGTGAAAAAATGTCGAAAACGGACTAGAACTTTTCAAGGACCAAGATATCGAACATGTTGAACTCAGCGCCTAAGAGTAAATTTTAACCGAAAATATGGGTAAATCTTTTCATAATTTAATGTAATTCAGAGGAAATTGTTTTCTTCTAATAGTGTTCTGTTCCAAGAATTATTAAAATCGGCTTATAACAGCTCCTTGCCTAATAGCTAATTATAGGTTTTTCATAAGTACGGTGGGCTTTATTCCGCATATTTGTATTGGTTAATATGTGAGATATCTGAGCAAGATTTACGCTCACTTAGTCTTGGATATAGTGCACCTTGCTGGAAAAAAATTAATGAAACCGGTTCAGGAATTACCTCAGCCCTCATATACATACATACATGACGATTTTCATTATTCTATTAAACTTCATGCCGAATTTATGGGTAAATTTTTGTTATGTAAATAAAATTTTTTCAATAAATTGCGAGAGTATAAAATGTTCGGTTACATCCGAACTTAGCCCTTCCTTACTTGTTACTACTAAGTCATATCTCGTAACTACTAAACCCACGCCCCGAATATTCTCCTGGCATTCCAATGATATATTATGAAAATAGGCCAAATCGGTTCACAACCACGCCTACTTCCCATACACCTTTGAAGTCGATTTGAATCGTGTATTTTACATTATATAAAGTAAGCATTAGTGAAGATATCGGAACAGAAATTTGCACAAATACTGCATTTATAGTGTGGCATCCCCCTTCTAAATATCACCCAAATCGGACCATACGTATTTAAGGCCCCATATATCGAACATGGGGACCTCTATGGTTCTAATAAATGTTAGATCGAAAATATAATGCGGAGCCCTACATCGACTTTTCCTTACACAATGCTGCGTTACAGACATCTCTGGTCCAATGAGTTAATGACGAACCTCAGAGAGAAGAGACGTCTTCGGCATGCATGGCCAGTCAGCACAAATCCTAATGGCAAAGGAGCTGAAAAATATTATCTGGAAATTGCGCAACAAGTCCCTAGAGGCATTTCTAGGTTCTGCCAAACCAATCTTTGGAATGCTACTGCTATGTCATAAGCCAATATCTAGATGCCCACCAATGTTAAACACCATTGGACATTGGTGCAGGACCAACGCAGAGAAAGCTAATGTGTTTGTCACACATCTCCAAACCACGTTTACTCCTAATGAGTTTAGGGATGGATCTTGCAATGCGGCAGTCAGCAACTATTTGAATGTTGCTTATCAAATGGAATTACCTATTGCTGAAATAGATGCTGTAGAAGTGCAGAAAGAGATCAAAGCATTGATAAACAAAAACTCACTAGGCTATGACAAAATAGAAGCGTTAGCACTTAAAGCGCTAACCGAAAATGTAATCAGCTTGATTGAATAACGAGTTCTCGTTTGTACGAGTAAATCGAAATATGACTCGATGTCTATTTTTAAATAAAATAGTTAAAGAAAAGAGTTCATAAATATATATAATGTATATAGAAATTACTAAATTTAATTCCAAGTTTTTATTTTTATTGAAATAATATTTATTAAAACAAAATATGAATTCCAATCACGTTTGAACGTTTCATTCTATTATTATCTAAATACAACATACTATAATCTTTAATTTTATGGCCAATTTTTGTTAATTAAGTTTAATTTTCCGTACATATTTCTGTATCATTCTTTATTATCTTCTTCTTCTTATGTTATGCAACGCTGCAGATATATTGGCGAATTTGAGAATATCCACCGGACCTTCAGTATACCAATGGTTAACAATACTACGAGTTTTTGAATAGATATAAATTAAACCGTGTAAGACACAAGCCTAATTCAGGGTTTCTAAATGCTATTAAACACCGTGGTTCCAAGGGATATCCGGAATCTTCTCTTAATTGAGAAAATACATAGATATGTTAATAAATAAAGCTATGAAAAGTTGCCTTTTAATAAATAAAACAAACGTACAAAATATCAAACAGCTTAATGTTTTGAGCTGCCCAGCACAGTCGAAAATTAAAAAAATTTAAATTTTAATAATTTATTAAGAAAAATATTCTTTTAACTTACTTAAAATACTATTTACACATCAAACTGCTTTTTTTTGTATTGAAATAACGCATTCGTTGACGCATAGCAGCCTTACCCTAATAAAACATCTCGTTTATTTACCCCACAAACTGCACTCGATGCTTCTGTACTTACTTGATGCAGCGCTCCACGGCTTGGTGTGGCATGTACCAAGATTGTTTTTGACAATGTATTTCAAGGTTTCACATATACATATTTAAAGTTAGAGGTGGCTCAGTTATATCACAGTCTCGCCACATAATAATGTTAGTGTAACCTTTGGCATCGAGGTTGAATGCAGGCATTTTAAAAGTACGAAGTTTTGAGCATTCTCTTATCTTGTTTTTACAATTCACCGATATAGAATATCTCTTATAACCTATCTGTCATCACCAAACATGGCAATGAGAAGATTTTCTGGGTTACCAAAATATCTATTTCGTTGGATTACTTTGTCAACGATTGCTTTTATATCGGAATTCAAATAATGACTTAGGTTAATGGTTTGCCACATATTTATGGCTCCGTTAATGCACGAGGAATTACTTTTTACTGTGAACCAAATTGTTTCATAAACTTTCAAAACGTACTTGGCTAATACAACTAGCTTTTCTTCTGGGTCAGTTTAAGTGGCATACAATCTTAGAATACGATTAACTATTGTTAGCCATCTAGAATATTCAGGTTCCATATTACGGAAATCAGAAGAAAATATGCCAGTACTGCTAGCGGTCATTATGCCGTATAAATACTTTTGGTCGGTACTAAGCTATTTCCTAGTTATTTCAGGTAATATTGTAGGTATAACGGTAAATTCGACTATTGGCATTGTTTGACAAAATTATAATTGAGATCCAATGACGCCCAAAAAGCATTTAGGTCTTGTAGTTTTTCCGTCTAAGTGTAATTAAAGATGACGTAGTGGTAACTCATTTGAATGCAATTGACAGATAAACCATTGTCGTCACCATTGAATTCCTCCTCCATCAGACGAGTAACGTCGCGAATGAAAACTGTATTCACTACAGTTCCATCAGCAGCTAATTCACTCAGCTACCGACTTAGATTTCAAATGAAATAATAATATAGTGTTTTTAATATTTTAGGTGTCTCCGACTCACAGGTGACATGTCCAAAATACTAATTACTTCATTAATCCGATCATCGAATCACATAATGATCTTCTATCTGTCGTTCTCTTCTTTATTAATACGAACCAAAGTCTTATCCTTCCTTCCGTCAAAATACTAACCAGGAAGGGTTCCGCTTCTTGTAAAGTTGATCGGACCTTAGGTCTTTCACGGCGCTACTTTGAACGATCAATGACACAACTTGGATCGTTCGATTAAATAATAATTTATAATGGCACCGAGTCTGTCGGAGACTCCAGAATAGCATGCAAGCGCTAATGACGGTAAATTTAATGTATTTTTTGCAGAGGAGGTGATAGTTTTCCCTTGACCTGTTCTGGGTCTTTTTGTTTAGAACTAAATGGTACTAAATTTTATAAATGTCTAAATTTAATAAAATTTCTATAGAAATATTAATGATGGCTCATTAGCTCTTTTCCAATTCCCCATTTCCTTGTTTGTACATAGGGAGCTTCTTAGTTCTTTCTGGCGATCACTTTGTGTCTTCAATTGAAAGGAGTAATTGGCACTGTCACTGCTTGTAAGCGTATGCATTATGTAAAAGTGTTTTCAGTGGTTGACAAGTAACATTTAAAGGAAAATATATGATTATTACTTGTGAGTTCCATATGTTGGCGGAATCTTTGTACATACTCGTAAGCAATTTCTATGTGAGATGTCCTCCATCGGGACCTAAAGTTGTTCACTGTAAAGAAAACAATAGAAAGATTTAGCAGACGTTACCTATTCCGTTTGGACCATCATGACAATATATGTATGTGCGATCCAACTGCTGGACACTAGTTTACAATTTAGATATTAAAAAGATACCATTCGCTAGACCTCCCCGATCAATCATGTATACATTTTATTTTTTTCCTTTCTTTTTTATTATGTAATGTCATACCATCATAATTCATTCTCATTGTGTTTTTCATGAAATTTAGTTATTGTTTATTTTTATACTTCAACAGATTATAAATACATTGAAATTATAAACAAAAAATTGAAATTGCCAAATAAATCAAATGAAAAAAATAAATTAATTAAAAAATCAACACGCAACAACAATCAAATTTCAATTGGTAGGTTTGGTAATGGTTATGGTCTTGTTGTTATGGTAACGCACCTCTAAGGGGAAACATTGTCGCCCAAAAATTTGTTTCAATCAGTTGTTTTATATAGATACGGTTATGGCACCTTTAATTCAACCATTAAGTCGGTAAGGCTTACGGAAATATATTATTAGAAATTATTATTATCATTTGCGGTTAGAGCAGAATATGAATTTTCCACGTTAGGTTTTAAATAACAATGTGCGAATATACATATATATGTACATATAATAAGTAAATTCATAATTACATTTTTAGAAACACTCAATGAAATTATATATTTAGTTAGAGAAACGTTCATACCTAATTTAATAAAATTGGCGAGTTCTACCCGAAAAAACTTCGAACACCCTGAAAGGATTTTTTATATACATATTTGATGCAGCAAAAAATTTCTACGACATAAATAAAACGCAGTGTTGCAAAATCCTTCAACGCTCGGTTGCACATAATTGCAAACATAGAAACCTTCTCAGCTATTATTGTGCTAAGTGGTTTTGGAGGATGGAGTCATATGAAGAAGTTCACGTAAGTGAGGAACGTTTCTGACTGTCATTCACTTGGGAGTGGCCAGGAACGATTCTTTTGCATATGACTCAAGCAGCTCACGACTTTCGGTTTTAGACCAAGTATCCTCTGGGTAGCCAACAGACATCCGTTTGGAGGCGAGCTAAAGTGAGAAGGCGAAACCCACTTATGCGGTTGTGCGTAGGGCTACCACATAAAAACACACCGCACCTGGAATGTCCGGACCCTTAATTGGGAAGGTGCCTCTGCCCAGCTGGTTGATGTCCTCGTAAGAGTAAAGGCTGACATCACCGCAATCCAAGAAATGCGATGGACGGGACAAGGACGGAAGAAAGTGGGTCCTTGTGACATCTACTACAGTGGCCATATAAAGGAGCGCAAATTCGGTGTGGGATTCGTGGTGGGAGAGAGACTCCGTCGTCGAATCCTGGCATTTACTCCGGTGGATGAACGTCTAGCCACAATCCGCTTCAAAGCGATGTTCTTCAACATATCGCTGATTTGCGCCCACGCCCCGACGGAAGAGTAGGACGAAGTGATCAAAGATACCTTCTATGAGCGCCTAGAACGTACCTATGAGCGCTGCCCCCGCCACGATGTCAAAATCGTGCTTGGCGATTTCAACCCTTGGGTGGTTAAAGAAGGTGTCTTTGTCACAACAGTCGGAAAATTTAGCCTCCATGACGAAACATCGCCAAACGGTCTGAGGCTGATCGACTTCACCGGGGCCCGAAATGTGGTCGTTTGTAGTACTAAATTCCAGCATAAGAAAATCCATCAAGCTACTTGGCTGTCCCCGGATCGAATCACTCGCAACCAGATCGATCATGTTGTGATAGATGGACGACATGTCTCCAGTGTTTTTGATATACGTACGCTTCGTGGTCCTAACATCGACTCGGACCACTATCTTGTAGCGGCTAAGATACGCACCCGCC
The DNA here is from genome assembly GCF_028554725.1 of Zeugodacus cucurbitae. Classification (NCBI taxonomy): domain Eukaryota; kingdom Metazoa; phylum Arthropoda; class Insecta; order Diptera; family Tephritidae; genus Zeugodacus; species Zeugodacus cucurbitae. Next base: position 28,754,362 of record NC_071669.1, read on the forward strand.
TCTGTGTAGAAAAGCGCACACGACAACAAACACAAGGAAGGTTCGACATCGAGAAGCTGCAATCACAACCGACAACCGCCGAACGAACGCCGTATTCATGAGCACCTCGGTATAAGGGAACTGTGGGATGGCATATCAAACTCCTTACGTACAGCTACAACCGAAATCATTGGCTTTCGGAAAAGTCAAAAAAACAGCTGGTATGATGAGGATTGTCGTCTCGCAGTGGAGAGAAAACAGACTGCCTACCTCGCAATGTTGCGATCGACGTCAACACGAGCGGGATGGGAAAGATACCGAGAGCTGAAGAGGGAAGCGAGACGCATTTGCAGACAAAAAAAGAAAGAGACCGAAATGCGTGAGTATAAAGAGCTTGACAAGCTGGCCAACAGGGGTATTGCTCGAAAATTTTACGAAAAGATCCGGCGACTAAATGAAGGTTTCAAGACCGGAGCACACTCCTGTAGGACCCCCAGATGTGATCTAGTTATTGATGACCAGAGTATACTGAGTTTGTGGAGGGAACACTTCTCCAGCCTGCTGAATGGCAGTGAAAGTACAACACCAGGAAATGGCGAATCCGATTCCCCAATCGACTACGATGGAGCAGATGTTCCATTGCCCGACCGTGAAGAAATCCGAATAACGATTACCCGCTTGAAGAACAATAAGGCGGCGGGAGCCGTTGGATTACCGGCCGAGCTATTCAAATACGGCGGCGAAGAGCTGATAAGGTGCAAACAAACTGATTTGACCATTTCAGTGTGGCTTTAGACCTGGAAAATCAACAACAGACCAGATATTCACCATGCGCCAAATTTTGGAGAAGACCCGTGAAAATAGTATCGACACACACCATCTCTTTGTCGATCGCGATGTCTGAATTTGGTATCCCCGCAAAACGAATACGGCTGTGTAAGCTGACGTTGAGCAACACCAAAAGCTCCGTCAGGATCGGGAAGGACCTCTCCGAGCCGTTCGATACCAGACAAGGTGACTCACTCTCGTGTGATTTCTTTAACCTGATGCTGGAGAAAATAATACGAGCTGCAGAGCTAAATAGAGAAGGTTTAATCTTCTATAAGAGTGTACAGCTACTGGCGTACGCCAATGATATCGATATCATTGGAAACAACACCCGCGCCGTTAGTTCTGCTTTTTCCAGACTGGATAAGGAAGCGAAGTGTATGGGTCTGGTGACATTTGCAGGGATACCAAATTCAGACATCGCGACATAGAGGCAACTTCTTTTCGTGCTGTCGAATGCAGTTTAAAATTGACAAAGAGATGGTGTATGTCGATCCTCTTATCACGGGTCTTTTCCAAGATTTGGCGCATTTGGTGATGATATAGTCAGATGTAGATTTTCCAGGTCTAAATCCTCACTGATAAGGTCTAAGAACTGTGGTCTTTAGTCTTTCACACAGTACGCTTGATAGAACCTTATAAGCGATGTTGAGGAGGCTTATCCCACGGTAATTGGCGCAGATTGTGGGGGTCTGCCTTTTTGTGGATTAGGCAGAGTACACTGAGATTCCAATCGACAGGCATGCTTTCTTCCGACCATATTTCGCAAGGAAGCTGATGAATGCACCTTATCAGCTCTTCACCGCCGTATTTGAATAGCTCGGTCGGCAATCCATCGGCCCCCACCGCCTTGTTGTTCTTCAAGCGCGTAATTGCTATTCGAATTTCCTCACGGTCGGGCAATGGAACATCTACTCCATCGTCGTCGATTGGGAAGTCGGGTTCGACATCTCCTGGTGTTGTACTTTCACTGCCATTCAGCAGGCTGGGGAAGAGTTCCCTCCACAAACTCAGTATACTCTGGTCTTCAATAACTAGATCACATCTGGGGGTCCTACAGGAGTGTGCTCCGGTCTTGAAACCTTCAGTTAGTCGCCGGATCTTTTCGTAGAATGTGCGTGCATACTCACGCATTTCGGCCTCTTTCTTTCTTTGTCTGCAAATGCGTCTCGCTTTCCTCTTCAGCTCTCGGTATCTACCCCATCCTGCACATGTTGCGATCGGTCAACAACATTTCGAGGTAGGCAGTCTCTTTTCTCTCCACTGCGAGACGACACTCCTCATCAGAGCAGCTGTGTTTTGACATTTCCGAAAGCCAATAGTTTCGGTTGCAGCTGTACATAAGGAGCTTGATATGCCGTCACACTGTTCCCTTACAGCTGACTGGGTCATGTTGTACGAATGGACGAAAACACTCCAGTTTTGAAAGTGTTCGATGCAGCATTAGCAGGTGAAAGCAGATGAAGAGGAAGACCTCCGCTCCGTTGGAAAGACTAGCAGAAGAGCAGTCTTGGTATTTCCAATTTGGAACCAAATGGAAAGAAAGAATTGAATGGCGCGTTCTATATATAAGTTCGATTGTTTTTACTTCTTAAATCTCTCCATACCAACTTTCATATGAACAATCAACATGCCACACTCAATTATGTATTATACCCTAATTTATAAGATTTTACCTGAAAAAGCAGTTTTCATGATCGTAGGTGGCCCTTGACTATTCAGTTCTGTTTGTTTAGCTTCCCACTCAGGTTTTGCCAGCGTCATTCGTCATTCAACGTATAGCTGTCGAAATATGAGGGATTAAACAATTTTCACAGTATTTGGTTTAACGAGTTATCGACCTTACAATAGTAATTGATAATCGCCCAGTAACTACTTCTAGCCGATACTCGAAATAGCGGTGTTAGGTCTTTGGACCCAGACTCAGGGCTAGACTGACAATGCAAGCGAGAAAATGACTATATGGGGAGATAAACGCAATGTTTTCGTCTTCTGCAAAGGGAAAGGGACCAACGACACTGTCATCCATAGTTTGAAAGACGAAATCTATGTATTCACTGAAGGATCGAAGGGGAAACAGAATCAAGAGCAGGTTTTTTCTGTAGCAATTTAATACAGAAAATAACTTCAAATTAACGTATTACTATTCGGTAATTCTGGCTGAAATTGTTGGAGTAACAGAAGGGGTCATGTGGACTTCCTCACTAACCAACAAATGGACAGTAAATGTTCTACTGGACATAGAAGCGGCAATTAAAGTTATTCACTTCAACGAAACGAATTCTTACTGCGAAATTAGGCAGTGTCATAGTGGTCATGTCGTATTATTACGAGTATACATCCCTCTAAGTTTTTGATATAGTAGAATAGGCGGAGTGCTGGGCGCGCACGGAGCTTGAGCTACTAGATCATTACCTAGGCGAATGCTCAGCCTTCAGCCGATTGAAAATAGAAATTTTCTCAATATTCCAATTTAAAGGAATGGGAAATTTTCATCTAATCGACCGAATTGTTAAATTGTGCTTGGCTTAGTACACAAGCCACTTGGTAGTTTTGTCAAGTGATTTTTCTTCCCTTTTCAACCAATCAACTAGCATACCAACAACAAATATATCAAAAACAAGTCGAATTATTATTTAACTTGTATTAAAATTACTTATCTTACGAGTCTAAATGTCAAATATTTTTAAATACAATAAATGTCTTAATCATTTAATACTGAAGATAACAAAAAATTCGCTGCTAATTGCTCGTTTTTTTCGCAGGTAAGATATGCCTGAAGTGCCAGTGATTCGGAAAAACCTAGTGATTTAAGCTACAAAGATCAAAATATTTATAAGTTGTTTATCGGATTAAAATAGGTTTAAAAAATTACGCGATTAATTGCTTCCTCGTCTTGTGGTGTGAGTAGAAACATCATATTCTTATTTCCTTCCAATAAGGCAGAGGCAGATAAATTATCGTTATCCAATGAGCTTGTAGCACCTCTAGCAACGGCATCATCATAAATTTCGCGATGAATCGTATCAGAAGCATCTGCTGTTAAAGCCGCCACCGCAACTGCAGCTGCAGCTCTTTCACGTAAGAATGCATCAGCAGCGGCTGCTCGTCGTTCTGCAACTCTATCTGGTTGAAGTTGAGAAATTACATGAGGTACTGTATCGGCCCCTGCATCACCACTTTCTCCAGGCCGTTGGTGGGTAAGCATTCCGTCACCGCCCGCACCGGGTGCTGTATCAAGAGAACGTACATGCAATCCATCTCCCCCAGCTGCAGCCCGAACTGCAGCAGCAAGCTGTGCACGTCGTCCTGGTGTCAATCGACGTGGATTCGGACGGCTTATATCAGCATATTCCTCCAAAGTTTGACTAAGCATGCTCAAGAAAGCATCCTGGTTTTCCGATATAAGTTGTAAAAGAGCCGGATTAGTTTGCCCAATCTAAGAGTATAACTTTAAAATGCAATACCACAATGTTAATAGTAAGTATTTATATTTACTTGCTGGAGTGCTCCATGTAAAGCATCTGGATTCTGATACATTAACGAACGCATAAACAACAACTGAGGTTGATTGCGAAATATTTCAAACGGATCTATAAACATCGAAAGAGATAAAATCATGAAGTTTTACATTGCTTATATACCATTACTTTCATCTGTAACAGAGCGCAATGTCGCATGATGGTTTTCTAAAGATTGTTGGTCATCGTCATACTCTCCATCTCTCGAACTGAAATTTAAATCGATATCAGGAATTGTACTTGATAATCTTTCTCTCTCTTCGTCATAGACATTAGCATGATTAATTCCCCCAATATTTGTGCGAATATTCTCTTCATTCGTTACATTACTATCAAATATTTCAGAAGTATCTGATAATCCACTTATTAAAAACTCGATTGCTCGCTCTGGATTATTGAAACAAGCAGTCATAGCGTGTTCAACGGTTTCACGACTAAACCCCATCTCTATGATTGATTCAATAGTACGATTGTATTCTTGACTCATTGGCAAATTCGATTCGGATCGTGATTTCAGCGAAGTATTAGAGAACACACCTGCGAGGTCATCACTTGAAAATGTGCTGTGGCTGGTTTCAGAGCTTTCAGATATGTTACTTCTCTCGGAAAGAATAAATACGCCGGATCCAGTTGAGGATATACTGGTATTACTGCTGATAGGAGCCAAACCACCGCTCAGCCCGATATTTTCAATATCGCCACTTCCAAGGTTGTGTGTTTTCACTATAGTAGTGGCACACTGGATATCTTGTTGTCCTTCTGCATTAAGTTCCTTAGTATTTTCGTTTAACGCTCCCCCACCAATCGGTAATTGTGTTGTCCGCTCCTTAAATTTACTAACACCTATTTTTTAATAAAATTAAAAAAAAAAAAAACGAAACAATCAAAAAAGGTTTACATTAAAAATGTTAATTGAGACCAATAATATCACATACGACTTTCCCCACACTCTTGTACAGCACTGTAACCACTCTCTTGATAATTGGAGTTTTTGTTAAAACTATTAAACCGGTTTAATGTCACATGACTCCCATTATCGCTAATAAAAGTAGACTCTCTTGTGTTGGCGCAGCTTTTGTCATCATAAAATGCACCAGGATTATATTTAAGATGTGCACCATCTCGATCAGCTGCGGTAGTTGTGTGGAAGCTATCAGATGCTTCAGCTATACCGCTGATTAAGTATTCCAGTGCTCGTTCTGGATTGTTAAAACTAATTTTCATTGCCTTCTCAACATTTTCACGGCTAAAGCCCATTTCCATCATATAATCAATTGTATGATCCCCTTCTAAAGCCAGAGGTAAATTCGCGTTAGCACGTGATTGTATCGAAGTATTGGAGAAAACCCCCGCAAGATCGCCACTGGAGTAAGTGCTGTGACTAGATTCAGATCCATCAGATTCATTACTGCTTCTAGAAAAAACCAATTCCCCTGACCTACTAGATAATATACTTGTATTGCTTTCAACGAATTCCAAAGAATCTGCTCTGTTAATGTTGTCAGAATTGTTTACAGATTGGCTTAACCTTTCAGCGTCATCACTACCACTATTTATTGATACCGCTTCATTTTCTATTTCGGCAGTTTGCTCTACAGACATTACTTGGAATGGCCCATCTTCAGTGGTTGTTGTTATATAGTCTTGCAACTTGTTGCATTCTTCCCCCTTCTCAGTATTGGGAATCGATGATACGACAGAAGAGGTAAAACATCCTCCCTCAAGTTTCGGAAAGCAGTTTTCATAACCAGTTTTAAGTATTATCACGATAAACTTGCTTTCATCTATATTATATGAATTTATACTGCGTTCGTCACTGAGTATTATTCCTATTTAACCAGTAAAAAAATGTTTTAGAATAGAAATTAAAGATTACTATTTGTGATACTAACCAGCATATATAAGTTTTTGATTTTCTACATTGTATTCTGGTCCACGTTCAAAATAGATCCTCTCTTTTAATTGAAGCACCTATTTAAAAATAATATCATAATTGAGTTTATATTTTTGAAAAATAAAATTCGCTTGCAATGGATCTCATCGCATAAAAACATGTGTATTCAACACATCTGTCAAATGTACGCATACGCAGACGCGAATTAAGTAGCATCAGCTTAACAGAAAAGTGAGCTACATCAGAGAATTATGTTAAAGTTTCAGTTAAGGCCGAGTGGATAAGGCAATGTATATGTGGTGGTTCATCCTTGGATATCCTTTGATTATAATATCAAGATAAAGTATTGACCGTAGAATCAGTGAGTTATTTATGTGATAGACAAATATTTGCATAGGTTAATTGTAGAATATTCCTCACACGCAATACATTAAATTAAGATTTTTAATATTATGTTCAAATGTCATATATGTATAAGCACAAAGCGTAAAAAAGAAAAAGTTTATTCGAATTTCCTGAAAACTTTATTTTTTACTATTTTTCTATATTTAATGCAGATGGCTTTAGCTCACAGACAATTGATAAAAAATCTTTTGAGTTTGATTTTAATATTTTTCCGCTTTGATGACAATAAATGTCGCCAATTTTAAATTGTTATACATAACAACCATAAAATCAACGTTTAATTGTTTTATTTCAGATTTTATACACTCTTATTATAACAAATTAAAATTTAAAAAATTTTATTATTATATGCTCACAGTTTTTTCAGCATCAAATTCAATTTCAAATATCTCCTTCTGCAATGTCTGCACGGTAATTAGCATTTCACTGCTTTGTAGTTTTTTGAAATTTTTGTCGAAAATCTAGAAAGGTATATTAGGTTTATTTTCTATAAATACACACAATTTGCTTATCTAAGAAATATATTTTTAACCTTCAATAAATGATTGAATCTACACCAATCGTCGGTAAAAACTGAAATTACCAAAAAATTATACAACGGCCCTAATTTTCAAAACTCAAAGGCATTAGATTGTCACTATGACATATCATTAAATCTCTACAAATTAGTATTCAATATCTTATGTTGGCAGCACTGACTGTAAAGCCGTGTTCAAATAAATTCCGTTGCCTGCACAGTACAAACACCATAAATGCTACTGCATCGTTGTTATTTGTTTTATGTAATAAGGTTGCATATACATCTATATATATATTACATGTAAATTTATATAATTTTTAAAATCTATATTTTAAGTTATTTTAATCTTTTCCAGTGATGTAAAGTGCCTCCAGGCCTCGGAGTGCGTACCCCTCCTGCCATCATTGAGTTAATGTGGTAGGTGTAGGTTGAGAGGACTCCCTCTTTACGCTGGTTGGCTCTGAACGCATAGCGAGGGCGTGCGTCAACCCTCGCCTTGGCTTCTTAGGAGAGATAACCCCATGGTCCCACCATTAAAGGCGACTACCTTTCGGGAGGCGGATTCTGAAAGGGGACCCATTAGAATGAATAAAAATAATACAACTCCCACTGTAGCCGGTTCTACATTACCGGAGTTGACGCGGATTTTATCCGGTAAGTTTTAAATAAAGTTGTACGTCATTGGAGCAACGCCTTGCAGCAGGGTTGCTCCACATTCTCTTACTCCGGGCTGACATCGAGCCCAACCTCCAGTCTGACCAATCCCCCCCAACCTTCATCCCGCTCCAATCCTCGTGCGAGGACCTCAAGGCAACTCCTGGTCCCTCGCACAGTCTGTTCCGTGTGTCAAACCGTAATATGTCGGAACGTGACCTCAGTCAGATGCAATTCCTGCACTGCCTGCGCACCACACGTGAGTGGAGTGTATCGTACGTTGCCCTATGCTGTAATAGGAGTCTGCCCCCAGCAACCAAAAACATGGGAATCGCCAAACAACACCGAAGTGCGAACTGTCTGGTCAGGCGATGTCGAGCTCGAAATATTTAATATATACATCCCACCAGTTGCGCTACTTTGTGGTGAAAACCGCTGGGAAGGCTTCACAGAATTCACCGAGAATGCCTTCGCCGCCCTACCCAATTCTACGGACGTAAACGTTGGCGAACGTCAATTCCGCAAGGTGATCACCGATGCTACTGCTCGCTTCATACCAGCCGGAAGAATTGCAAATATGTGCCCGAATTTCCCGGCTGAAGCGGCAGTTTTAGCAAATGAGCGTGACTCCTTACGCCAGGTCGATCCCTGTGATACCCGCATAAGGGATCTCAATTTGGAGATTCGGTAGCCATGCCTCCTCGGACCCGGAGAGGTGCGCGAGCTATTTTAGCCGACAATTTATACTGCACCCCCCGGTTGACAAAGATAAAAGACGTGTCACCAGACGGCTGCGCAAAATGCGAAACAACGGCGCGCCACTTGTTTTCACCAGTGGGGAGGTTCAGGATGTTATCAGGAAGACCAAGGCCTCCAAAGCCATCGGTCCTGACGGAATCAATTCTCTGATGTTAAAACACCTAGGTTCAACGGGAGTAAAATATCTCACCAAGGTAATTAATTTGTCGTTAACCACTCTTAAAATACCCGATATATGGAAAATAGGAAGAGTGGTTCCACTACTGAAACCTAGGAAACCCGCCAACCAAGTGGAGTCTTATTGCCCGATAACTCTTCTTTTCCCAGTAGTGAAGACACTTGAAGCCCAACCGAACATCAACATGGTTTCCGTAAAGTGTACCCACCACCATAACACTTAGCGTCATAAACGCGCAGATATTTCATGGTCTTAATAAAAAAAAAAAAAGAGGAATGGATCATGTGTTTACTCATGTGAGGAAAGTTTTTGATTGTCATTCACTTGGGAGTGGCCAGAAACGATTCTTCTCCACATGGTTCAAGCAGCTCACGACTTCCGGTTTTAGACCAAGTATCCTCTGGGTAGCCAACAGACATCCGTTTGAAGGCGAGCTAAAGTGAGAAGGCGAAGCCCGCTTCAGCGGTTGTGCGTAAGGCTTGGGACGCACCACATAAAAACGAAGTACCAATGAAAAATCGACGAAAGCCTCGGATGCGACTCGAAATCCAGCGCAGAATCACTCTTGCCAACAGGTGCTACTTTAGACTGAGTAGGCAATTGATCAGTAAAGTCCTCTCTCGACGAACCAAAATCAAACTCTACAAGTCGCTTATCATTCCCGTCCTGCTTTATAGTGCAGAAGCTTGGACGATGTCAACAACAGATGAGACGACACTTGGAGTTTTCGAGAGGAAAATTTTGCGCAAGATTTATGGTCCTCAGAACATTGGCAACGGCGAATACCGCATCGTCGCTTCGGCTATAACCGGCTAAACGGTTGCAACGCCAATCACATGCATAATCAAAAACCACCCTGTAAGAGAACCGTCCTAGTGGCGTTGGACCTGTCAAAAGCTTTTGACACGGTCATCTTAACAACGCTACTAGAATACATCGAGCAAACAACACTTTCTCCGGGGCTGAAGAGATGGATTATGAACTACCTGAGCGGTCGGTAATCATCTGTAGTATTTCGAGGTAAAACATCTAAACTCAGGAAAACTAAACAGGGCGGTGTCCTCTCTCCGTTACTTTTTAATTTCTATATCTCTAAACTCCCTCAACCACCAGAGGGAATTTTAGTTACCTCCTACGCAGATGACTGTACGATAATGACGTCGGATCCGTCAATCACGGAAAGCTTTTCGAAGATGATCGAAAGCATGGGAGTGCGGAACTCCCACTATTGGAGGAGAGTCTGGAGGATCCTACAGATTAATCTTCAACATGCTAAGGCGGGTTCCGCAAACCTATTTTTTAGTCTGGGATTGGACTAAAGCGATGTCTTCCTTATCTAAGAGCCGTGACTGAGAAGTAACGGTGCCTCTGGATTAATGACAAGGGGTCATAAGCTGTTAATGGCCAACTGTACAGGTAAAATTAGAGCCTGTACGCTGGTCCGAAGTGAATTATTTTGCCCAATTTCAGCAACGAGGATGTCGTGACGACTAGGTTGGAAGGTGTCGCTGGAGAACTCTGGCTAATGTCGGCATATATGCCGCATGACGACGAGGTGGAACCGGTCTGGGGCAGCACGGGTATCAACGTGAGAGGTGAGTCACTTTTTGACTTCTTTAGTAGTGAAAATTTATTCATTTGTAACAGGGGAAACTCTCCTACTTTCGTTACTGAGGTCATGGCGAAAGTCCTTGACATAACCTTAGTATCTAGGGACATTGCACACCTGATCTCAGAAAGGAAGGTTTTAAATTACCATTCCTTCTCGGATCATAGATATATTAGTTGAATGTATTGAATTGTAAATGAACTCCTGGAGGAGCTTGAACATCAAGGCTGTCAGGTAATAGCATATGCGTACGATATAGCACTGGTGAGGGGAAAATTCCTAAGCACCATATATGAGATGACTCAAGGTCACTTAGATGTAGCAGGTTACGCTGGGCGCAAAAAATTTGTTTAGCCAATAATCCCTGTAAGACTGAACTGGTATTATTTTCTTCTGTCTGAAGCTCTCAATTAACTCCAGTTTTCGGCTGCCAGACCATTACAGTGTCTTCTAGGTATAGGTGGCAGCCATTAGAGTAGCAGTGGACATACTACTTCGAAGGGCGGCATCCTTCAGAGAGGAGTGTATTCACTCCGATAGCAGAGCGGCAATCCTGTCTTTGAATTCGATGACAGTACGCTCTAAGATAGTAACATAGTTATCAGTAGCTTCGAACTACTGTGAAACCCGACTTGTGTGGGCACCCGGCCACAGCGGAATCGCTGGAAACTGCAAAGCGGCTCAGCTTGCGAAGGAGGGTACCATAGCAACATTGGCGCTGGAGTGGAAACGAATGGGTAGTTCGTGGCCCACCTGTGCTAGAGCCCTGAATTCACTGACTTCAAGTGAGCTCGCCAAACGCTGAAGAACAACCAGCACCTGTGCAGTAGCGAGGTCTTTCTGGCCTGCAGTGGATCGAAAACGGTCCTTCCAGCTGCGGTCGCTTAGTAAGGCTCATCTCTCGTCAATCATTGGTGTGCTTACTGGTCATTGCCCATTGAGCACACACCCGGTAAGTTTTGGAATCAAGTCAGACGCTTTTTGCCAAAGCTGTTTGGAGGAAGACGAAGAGGAATCTCACAAGCTGTTGACGCCGCCCCCGCCTAATTTCACTGCCACGTCTGTGTCAGAAGAGGGATCACTACTTCGAAGTTTTAATTTGAATGCAACCAAATATTTGAAGTTGCGCTCTTGCTTTTGTCTTTTGTCTTTTTTCTTCCTTTGCGACATCTCAACCGAACCAGAATATTCGTTCTTTGTTTTGGATTACTTTGTGTGGGATCATTTGCGCCCTCTATTTCTCCACGGCCAACCACAACCCCGAAACGAAGCACACCGTACTCCACCACCTGAGCTAACATTGGTCCTTCGAGCCGGATAACAGGTAACAAGTTGAATTCTTTATAGTGAAGGTGCTCTGATTCGTCTGAGTTAGCAACACGCAAGGTTACAGCCAAGCATATTTTCGACTTGTGCTCTATAGCTTTCAGAGGCAATAAATTAGTTAATTTGTACATAATTTATGTATGTACAAACCCAATTGTGCGGTGTGAAGTAGAGACCGAGCTTATTTTTGGCACACTACCAACAAAATCAAGGCACACTGCGGGATGTATTGTACTCCATTTAAGTACAACAATATATATAAACCATATATGAGATATGGTTTTTGACCCATAAGTGAGCGACGCCACACCCATTTTCCATTTTGTAAAAAAATCTGAGTGCAGCTTCCATCTGCCATTTCTTATGTGAAATTTAGTGTTTCTGACGTTTTTCGTTAGTGAGTTAACCCACTTTTAGTAATTGTCAACCTAACCTTCGTATGGGAGGAGGGCGTGGTTATTATCCGATTTCAACCATTTTCATGGTGTGTGGTGGGGTACGTAAGAGAATCGACTGCAGAAAGTTTGGTTTATATAGCTTCATTGGTTTGCGAGATATATACAAATAACCGATTTGGGGGCGGGGCCACGCCCACTTCCCCAAAAAAATTACATCCAAATTTTACTATTATAACTTTATATATGCCTTAGTTATGACACTTTATGTGTTTTTGGTTTTCGCCATTTTGTGGGCGTGGCAGTGGACCGATTTTGCTCATTTTCGAAAGCCTCTCATGGTCCCAAGGAACATGTGTTAAAAGTTTCATTAAGATATTTCAATTTTTACTTAAGTTACAGCTTGCACGGACGGACGGACGGACAGACATCCGGATTTCAACTCCACTCGTCATCCTGATCGTTTATATATATATAACCCCATATCTAATTTTTTTATTTCTTGGTGACACAAACAACCGTTATGTGAACAAAACTATAATACTCTGTGCAACAGGTTGCGAGAGTTTAAAAAAAAAACCAAAAGCACAGACAGGATAAACGGGTGAAGTGAGCGACGCAATCAAAGGCAAGCAGCGCAGCATCCATCACAGAAGGTCGGCGGCAAAGAACAGCAACAAAGAGAACAGTGGTGTTATTGCATTAGTGCGGAGATAACCCCATAAACCAAAGTGCAAGTGAATTAGTTGAATAGATCAAATAAGTACTTGTGAATTTTTATTTGTAATTGGATTTAAATAAAGAGTGCCGAAGCACATATCAATATTTTTTCTTGTATCTATTCGGCGATGGGCGATCTAATTTTATGAAAAGATGAGGCGATCTACTGAAGGTTTCAAGACCGGAGCATTATCATGTAGGGAACACTTCTCCGACCTGCTCAATGGCAGTGAAAGTGCAACACCAGGAGATGCCGAACCCGATTCCCCAATCGATGACGATGGAATAGATGTTCCATTACCCGACCATGAAGAAATTCGAATAGCAATTACCCGCTTGAAGAACAACAAAGCGGCGGGGGCCGATGGATTACCGGCAGAGCTATTCAAATACGGCGGCGAAGAACTGATAACGTGCATGCATCAGCTTCTTTGTAGAATATGGTCGGAAGAAAGCATGCCTGACGATTGGAATCTTAGTGTGCTCTGCCCAATCCATAAGAAGGGAGACCCCACAATCTGCGCCAACTACCGTGGGATAAACCTCCTCAACATCGCGTATAAGGTTCTGTCGAGCGTATTGTGTGAATGACTAAAGCCCACCGTCAACGAGCTGATTGGACCTTATCAGTGTGGCTTTAGACCTGGAAAATCTACAATGGACCAGATATTCACCATGCGCCAAATCTTGGAAAAGACCCGAGAGAGAAGAATCGATACTCACCATCTTTTTATCGATTTTAAAGCTGCCTTCGATAGCACGAAAAGGAGCTGCCTTTATGCCGCGATGTCTGAATTTGGTATCCCTGCAAAACTAATACGGCTATGTAAGCTGACGTTGAGCAACACCAAAAGCTCCGTCAGGATCGGGAAGGACCTCTCCGACCCGTTCGATACCAAACGAGGCTTCAGACAGGGTGACTCACTATCGTGCGACTTCTTCAATCTATTGCTGGAAAAAATAATACGAGCTGCAGAACTAAATAGAGAGGGTACAATCTTCTACAAGAGTGTACAGCTCCTGGCGTATGCCGATGATATTGATATCATCGGAAGCAACAACCGCGCCGTTTGTTCTGCGTTTTCCAGACTAAATAAAGAAGCGAAGCGTATGGGTCTGGTGGTGAATGAGGACAAGACAAAATATCTCCTGTCATCAAACAAACAGTCAGCGCACTCGCGTCTTGGCTTCCACGTCACTGTTGACAGTCATAACTTTGAAGTTGTAGATAATTTCGTTTATCTGGGAACCAGCATTAACAACTCCAACAATGTCAGCCTTGAAATCCAACGCAGAATCACTCTTGCCAACAGGTGCTACTTTGGACTGAGTAGGCAATTGAAAAGTAAGGTCCTCTCTCGACGAACCAAAATCAAACTCTATAAGTCGGTCATTATTCCCGTCCTGATGTATGGCGCTGAAGCGTGGACGATGACAACATCCGATGAGACGACTCTTGGGGTTTTCGAGAGAAAGGTTTTGCGCAAGATTTATGGTCCTCTAAACATTGGCAACGGCGAATACCGCAGACGATGGAACGATGAGCTGTACGATTTATACGACGACATTGATATAGTTCAGCGAATAAAAAGACAGCGGCTACGCTGGCTAGGTCATGTTGTACGGATGGAAGAAAACCCTCCAGCTCTGAAAGTATTCGATGCAGTACCCGCTGAAGGAAGCCGCGGAAGAGGACTACCTCCACTCCGGTGGAAAGACCAAGTGCAAAGTGACCTGGCTTCACTTGGTGTTTCCAGTTGGCGGCAAAAAGCAAAAAGGAGGAATGAGTGGCGCGCTCTGGTGGATTCGGCTATAATCGCTTAAAGCGGTTCCTACGCCAAATATATATATATATATCTATTCGAAAACTAGACGTGCAAGTGCATTAGGACGATTACCCAGCAAGCACTTTGAAAAGAAATTTGCACGAAACTTTTTTTGCTTGTTACTGCACTAATCCAAGTGTGATAGTGTATATAAAAAAGGTTTTATTAAATTTATTAATTTTTTCTTTCGAATTCTTATACGCTTCACAACGCAACTTTTAAAGTTATTGCAACATATTTGCAAATTTTTTCAAATATAAATTAAATTTAAAGTTTTAGAAACTATTTTGTGCAACATATTTGCAGTTTCGGTTAAGTTGTTAGATACAATGGAATTCAACAATGCCTTTATCAGAGCTGCAGGCGCTATACTGGAGTTTGAGGAATATTTTGCTCCAACAGCAAACAACCAAAATTCCTACTCTTTTGAAGTACAACAAGCCGAACTGAAATCTCTGTGGGCAGAGATAAAGTCGGAATACAAGTTGCGTTTGCCAAAGGTGGATGCTTCCGATACAAAAACAATCGAGGACATAAAACTTAAATATATCAACTGTTACCACCAAAACTGACTGGACTGCTTCCATCCAGATGAATCAACCATACAATTTTTAAAATGTTACCCAATATCCCCTTAGCGGATAATAATTTCCATACGAGTCAAAAAGTTGACTTGTTGATCGGAGGGGATATCTACCCGAAAATCATACTAAACGGTGTAAAATCAAAGATTTTCGGTTCTTTAATTACCCAACGTATAGTGTTCGGCTGGGTTTAACAGGTTCTGTTCCCTCCGAAGAAACGAATAAACCGACTTACGTCACTTATTTCAACGAGGTATCTTTAGATAATCAGCTTTCCAAATTCTGGGAGCTAGAAGAAATACCTAAAAAACAAAAAAACAACCATTAGAAACAATGGAGGGCGTTGTATTGTTTCACTCCCATTCAAAGTTGTTCCAGCAGAAACTACTTTTGGAAAATATTGTCATATTGCACTGAAACAATACTTGAGAAGTGAGACATCTCTCGATAAACAACCTCTTGTTAAGGAAGAATACAGCAAAGGCTTGAGGGAGTACATAGACTTAGGTCATATGCAACGCATTCCAAGAAAACGGCAGAAAATCCGCATAAAAGTTACTATCTCCCTCACCACGCCGTTTACAAACCTGAAAGTACATCCTCTAAACTTGGAGTCGTTTTCAATGCTTCATGTCCCACATCCAATGGTGTAAGTTTAAATGACATTTTGTACACCGGTCCAGCACTCCAAGCTGATCTCACTGTTATGATCACCAAATGGAGACTTTTTAGATTTGTGTTCAATGCTGATATTGAAAGAATGTATCGTCAAATTTTGGTTAACCCCAAACATACATCCTATCAAAGAATCCTCTTTAGAGATTCTTTAGGCGGAGAGATCAATGAGTTTCAATTAAATAGAGTCACTTTCGGGATTAATTGTGCCCCGTATCTAGCAATCCGTACTCTGATGCATCTAGCTGAAGACTCAAAATCAGAATTCCCTTTAGCTGCGAAAATAATAAAAGCTAATACATACGAAGACGACGTCTTATCGTCTCATGAAATCCCCACCGCAATAGATTCAAGAGACCAGCTGATTAAACTATTAGCCTCAGCCGGCTTCCCATTAAGAAAGTGGACATCAAACAGCAAGAAAATTCTGAAGGACATACCTAATGATCACCTTTTGACCACAGATTTTCTGGAAGACGACAGGAGTAGCGAAGCCAAAACATTGGGAATTCGATAGAATGCGAGATCGGACAACTCTTACTTTTCCACTAAACCTTTGGACAACAAAGACTCTTTCACTAAAAGAGAAGTTTTCTCTACGATAGCCAAATTGTTCAACCCAGCAGGATGGTTAAGTCGAGTCATGTTCTTGGTTGACATTCGTTGCGAATCGAAAATCAAAAATTTGCGAGCATACACAAATTGAGAACTGGAGGCATGTCAACTGAGAAGATAATCCCGCCGAACTGGCTAGCAGAGGAATCTCTCCTCAAGATTTGCAATCGAACGATCTTTGGTGGTGTGGTCCTAGGTGGTTAAAACTTCGACAATCCTAGTGGCCAAAACAAAATTGTGCAGAAGACGTTGAGACCAGCCTGGAGGCCAAAAGCATTCGTGTGCATCATGTATCAGTTATTGAGAACGAAGACGTTTTGGAACGTTTTTCCGAATTTTCAAGAGCACTCCGTGTAATTTCTCGAATCATTAGATTCTACAACAGAATTCAAAAAAACACGGTAGAACAGAATTTCTTTTCCTCAAATGCTTTTTCTATAGTATTTGTAATTCTATGGATTTGATCAATCGTAGAATGGTTAGCTCGAAACCCAAACTGATGAGCAGGAATTATGGGTTTTCGTTCTTTGATTTTATTGAGACGTTTTATGAGAATTTTCTCAAAAAGTTTCGATATTGTCGGTAGAAGTGATATGGGCCTGTAAGAAGATACATCATATCTTGGTTTTCCTGGCTTTTGAATCATAATAACTTCAGCAATTTTCCAATAATTTGGCACGTATTTAAGATTAAAAGACGCATTACTAATGCTTGAAATTTTTACTATACTTATGGGAGGAAGCTGTTTTAGAACCTCGGCAGTGATCAGGTCGTAACCTTGGGATTTTTTGTTTTTCAGGTTTTTTATTTCCTTAGCTCACTGCTTGTACCCTGAAACAGCATTATGATATCGTAAAATCATATTTGTCAGATCGCTACTTCCGTGTTAAACAAGGAGACGAGTATTCTAGTCTTAAGGAAATAACGCTAAATACTTGGGAATGACACTTGACTCTAAGTTACGGTGGAAAATTCATGTAAAAAACAAACGGAAAGAACTCGACATGCGACTCAGAAATATTAATTGGCTAATTGGTAACAAATCAGTGTTATCCATCGAAAATAAGTTACTTATCTATAAACAAGTACTCGGGCCGATATGGAGCTATGGTGCACTCTGGGGATGTACTAACGCAAATAATAAGAAAGTCACCCAACAATTCCAAAACTAAATACTAAGGCTTATTGTCAAAGCGCCTTGGTATTGTAGATGTGCTGATATAGAGCGTGATCTAAACGTAAACACAGTGACTCACTATCGTGCGACTTCTTCAATCTATTGCTGGAAAAAATAATACGAGCTGCAGAACTAAATAGAGAGGGTACAATCTTCTACAAGAGTGTACAGCTCCTGGCGTATGCCGATGATATTGATATCATCGGAAGCAACAACCGCGCCGTTTGTTCTGCGTTTTCCAGACTAAATAAAGAAGCGAAGCGTATGGGTCTGGTGGTGAATGAGGACAAGACGAAATATCTCCTGTCATCAAACAAACAGTCAGCGCACTCGCGTCTTGGCTTCCACGTCACTGTTGACAGTCATAACTTTGAAGTTGTAGATAATTTCGTTTATCTGGGAACCAGCATTAACAACTCCAACAATGTCAGCCTTGAAATCCAACGCAGAATCACTCTTGCCAACAGGTGCTACTTTGGACTGAGTAGGCAATTGAAAAGTAAGGTCCTCTCTCGACGAACCAAAATCAAACTCTATAAGTCGGTCATTATTCCCGTCCTGATGTATGGCGCTGAAGCGTGGACGATGACAACATCCGATGAGACGACTCTTGGGGTTTTCGAGAGAAAGGTTTTGCGCAAGATTTATGGTCCTCTAAACATTGGCAACGGCGAATACCGCAGACGATGGAACGATGAGCTGAACGATTTATACGACGACATTGATATAGTTCAGCGAATAAAAAGACAGCGGCTACGCTGGCTAGGTCATGTTGTACGGATGGAAGAAAACACTCCAGCTCTGAAAGTATTCGATGCAGTACCCGCTGGAGGAAGCCGCGGAAGAGGACGACCTCCACTCCGGTGGAAAGACCAAGTGCAAAGTGACCTGGCTTCACTTGGTGTTTCCAGTTGGCGCCAAAAAGCAAAAAGGAGGAATGAGTGGCGCGCTCTGGTGGATTCGGCTATAATCGCTTAAAGCGGTTCCTACGCCAAATATATATATATATATATATATATTCGAAAACTAGACGTGCAAGTGCATTAGGACGATTACCCAGCAAGCACTTTGAAAAGAAATTTGCACGAAACTTTTTTTGCTTGTTACTGCACTAATTTAAGTGTGATAGTGTATATAAAAAAGGTTTTATTAAATTTATTAATTTTTTCTTTCGAATTCTTATACGCTTCACAACGCAACTTTTAAAGTTATTGCAACATATTTGCAAATTTTTTCAAATATAAATTAAATTTAAAGTTTTAGAAACTATTTTGTGCAACATATTTGCAGTTTCGGTTAAATTGTCAGATACAATGGAATTCAACAATGCCTTTATCAGAGCTGCAGACGCTATACTGGAGTTTGAGGAATCTTTTGCTCCAACAGCAAACAACCAAAATTCCTACTCTTTTGAAGTACAACAAGCCGAACTGAAATCTCTGTGGGCAGAGATAAAGTCGGAATACAAGTTGCGTTTGCCAAAGGTGGATGCTTCCGATACAAAAACAATCGAGGACATAAAACTTAAATATATCAACTGTTACCACCAAAACTGACTGGACTGCTTCCATCCAGATGAATCAACCATTCAATTTTTAAAATGTTACCCAATATCCCCTTAGCGGATAATAATTTCCATACGAGTCAAAAAGTTGACTTGTTGATCGGAGGGGATATCTACCCGAAAATCATACTAAACGGTGTAAAATCAAAGATTTTCGGTTCTTTAATTACCCAACGTATAGTGTTCGGCTGGGTTTAACAGGTTCTGTTCCCTCCGAAGAAACGAATAAACCGACTTACGTCACTTATTTCATCGAGGTATCTTTAGATAATCAGCTTTCCAAATTCTGGGAGCTAGAAGAAATACCTAAAAAACAAAAAAACAACCATTAGAAACAGTGAAGGGCGTTGTATTGTTTCACTCCCATTCAAAGTTGTTCCAGCAGAAACTACTTTTGGAAAATATTGTCATATTGCACTGAAACAATACTTGAGAAGTGAGACATCTCTCGATAAACAACCTCTTGTTAAGGAAGAATACAGCAAAGGCTTGAGGGAGTACATAGACTTAGGTCATATGCAACGCATTCCAAGAAAACGGCAGAAAATCCGCATAAAAGTTACTA
The DNA here is from genome assembly GCF_028554725.1 of Zeugodacus cucurbitae. NCBI lineage: Eukaryota > Metazoa > Arthropoda > Insecta > Diptera > Tephritidae > Zeugodacus > Zeugodacus cucurbitae. Next base: position 28,774,156 of record NC_071669.1, read on the forward strand.
TCTCCCTCACCACGCCGTTTACAAACCTGAAACTTGGAGTCGTTTTCAATGCTTCATGTCCCACATCCAATGGTGTAAGTTTAAATGACATTTTGTACACCGGTCCAGCACTCCAAGCTGATCTCACTGTTATGATCACCAAATGGAGACTTTTTAGATTTGTGTTCAATGCTGATATTGAAAGAATGTATCGTCAAATTTTGGTTAACCCCAAACATACATCCTATCAAAGAATCCTCTTTAGAGATTCTTTAGGCGGAGAGATCAATGAGTTTCAATTAAATAGAGTCACTTTCGGGATTAATTGTGCCCCGTATCTAGCAATCCGTACTCTGATGCATCTAGCTGAAGACTCAAAATCAGAATTCCCTTTAGCTGCGAAAATAATAAAAGCTAATACATACGAAGACGACGTCTTATCGTCTCATGAAATCCCCACCGCAATAGATTCAAGAGACCAGCTGATTAAACTATTAGCCTCAGCCGGCTTCCCATTAAGAAAGTGGACATCAAACAGCAAGAAAATTCTGAAGGACATACCTAATGATCACCTTTTGACCACAGATTTTCTGGAAGACGACAGGAGTAGCGAAGCCAAAACATTGGGAATTCGATGGAATGCGAGATCGGACAACTCTTACTTTTCCACTAAACCTTTGGACAACAAAGACTCTTTCACTAAAAGAGAAGTTTTCTCTACGATAGCCAAATTGTTCAACCCAGCAGGATGGTTAAGTCGAGTCATGTTCTTGGTTGACATTCGTTGCGAATCGAAAATCAAAAATTTGCGAGCATACACAAATTGAGAACTGGAGGCATGTCAACTGAGAAGATAATCCCGCCGAACTGGCTAGCAGAGGAATCTCTCCTCAAGATTTGCAATCGAACGATCTTTGGTGGTGTGGTCCTAGGTGGTTAAAACTTCGACAATCCTAGTGGCCAAAACAAAATTGTGCAGAAGACGTTGAGACCAGCCTGGAGGCCAAAAGCATTCGTGTGCATCATGTATCAGTTATTGAGAACGAAGACGTTTTGGAACGTTTTTCCGAATTTTCAAGAGCACTCCGTGTAATTTCTCGAATCATTAGATTCTACAACAGAATTCAAAAAAACACGGTAGAACAGAATTTCTTTTCCTCAAATGCTTTTTCTATAGTATTTGTAATTCTATGGATTTGATCAATCGTAGAATGGTTAGCTCGAAACCCAAACTGATGAGCAGGAATTATGGGTTTTCGTTCTTTGATTTTATTGAGACGTTTTATGAGAATTTTCTCAAAAAGTTTCGATATTGTCGGTAGAAGTGATATGGGCCTGTAAGAAGATACATCATATCCTGGTTTTCCTGGCTTTTGAATCATAATAGCTTCAGCAATTTTCCAATAATTTGGCACGTATTTAAGATTAAAAGACGCATTACTAATGCTTGAAATTTTTACTATACTTATGGGAGGAAGCTGTTTTAGAACCTCGGCAGTGATCAGGTCGTAACCTTGGGATTTTTTGTTTTTCAGGTTTTTTATTTCCTTAGCTCACTGCTTGTACCCTGAAACAGCATTATGATATCGTAAAATCATATTTGTCAGATCGCTACTTCCGTGTTAAACAAGGAGACGAGTATTCTAGTCTTAAGGAAATAACGCTAAATACTTGGGAATGACACTTGACTCTAAGTTACGGTAGAAAATTCATGTAAAAAACAAACGGAAAGAACTCGACATGCGACTCAGGAATATTAATTGGCTAATTGGTAACAAATCAGTGTTATCCATCGAAAATAAGTTACTTATCTATAAACAAGTACTCGGACCGATATGGAGCTATGGTGCACTCTGGGGATGTACTAACGCAAATAATAAGAAAGTCACCCAACAATTCCAAAACTAAATACTAAGGCTTATCTAAACGTAAACACAGTTAACGCTGAAATATTACAAATTGCAGTAACACATGAAGCTAGGTTGATAAATCATTATACGAAGAAGTAGTCATGTTAACTTCAAGAAATGGACCACCAAGACGACTCAAACGCGTAAAACCCAGCGATTTTATAAATTAGCCAATACTCTCAGAGTATTTTTGCTTGTTTGTCTTTCTTTTGTAAATATTTTAGAACTAGTGATGTAAGTGATACAACTAAACAAAAAAAACAGAATTCATCCAAATTATAAGACCCCTACACCGTCTTCAACGCTCACTTCTGATGAAGTTAAATTTGTCAAACACAGACTTATTCAGTTAACTCAGAAGGCACATTTTGCTTCTGAGTGCACAGATTTGACTAAAAATTTATCTATCAATAAAAAATCGTCGATACTATCATTAAATCCCTTTGTTGATGATAACGTAGTCATAAGGGTAGGAGGACGCTTAACCAACGCTCCCTCCTTCAGCTTTGATGAGCAGCACCCAATTATACTACCTTACAACTGTCAATTTTCAAAATTATTGGTAAAATTTATTCATATTACTTCCCTTCACGGAGGTAATCAACTAGTCCTGCGGCTTCTACGTATGCAATTTTGGATCCTAAGAGCAAAGAATCTAATTCGCACAGTGATACATAATTGTAAGATCTGCGTTTTATATAAAAAACGAGAGCAAACACAACTTATGGCATCACTTCCCGCGCCACGAACAAATCTCACAAGGCCCTTTGAGTATACCGGAGTAGATTTGACTGGTCCATTCGATATCAAAAACTATACAGGCCGATCTTGCCTGATAACAAAGGGATATGTATGCGTTTTTGCTTGCTTTTCAACAAGGGCTATCCATCTTGAAGCCACTAGTAATTTATCTACGGCCGCATTCATAAGTGCTCTCACAACATTCGTATCACATCGAAGCTGTCCAAATCACATTTATTCGGACGATGACACTAATTTCGTTGGAGCATCGAAAGAAATTAAGAAAGATTTCAAAGCCTCCTTGAAGACATGCCCTGACGCGATAGCCAACTCCAGCAATTTACCCCACCTATACTGGCATTTCATCCCTGCAGGTTAGGAATAAATCAGGATCTATGAAGTACACATTCGAGGAACTTTCTACGCTGTTAGCTCGAATAGAAGCCTGTCTAAACTCTCGGCCTATACGTTATTTGACGGATGACATCAACGACCTGACTCCATTAACACCAGGCCATTTCCTGGTCGGTGCACCCTTACTAGCAACGGCAGAACCAGAAATCACTGAGAACCCGTAATCATTAGTAAACCGATGGCAAAAATTAAAGGCCCTAAGTCAGCACTTTTGTCAGAGATGGAAGACCGAATACTTAAAGGAACTTCAGAAACGAAAGAAATGGAAACATCCCCAAGAGAACGTCCAAGTAAACGACCTTGTGGTAGTTCGGGATGAAAATTTACCTCCAAATGAATGAATGGAGATTATGCAGGATCACCAAAATATATCCAGGATAGGACCAACGAGTTCGAGTTGTGGACATCAAAACTCAACGCGGCTTAATTTGTAGGCCTATCACAAAAATTGTAATTTTACCCAATCAGTGTTAATTTATTCTATACATTCACACCTTAATAATTGTCTTTTTCATTCAAGAAATTATTCAAAATGACGACCATCATTTGCCCGTTATGCATAGACAGTCAACTTCTTCGCTGGTGCCCAAAATTTCGTCAGATGTCCCCAGAATTAGGTTGAGGACAACCTTAATTCACCGCTATTGCAGCAACTGCATTGCCTCGAACCACTCAAAGGATAAATGCGGCAGCGTAATACGCTGTAAACATTACGGCAGCCCTCACCACACAATGCTCCATGGCATTAGTTCAGATGCCGAAGAACTAGACGAGGATGTCGTAGAATTAACATGGGCACAACAAGTCGAGCAAGAGGCAGCTACGACCATCGACCATATATTCACCATCGGATTCGATGCCTTCTCTATTTCTATTCGGATTGGCGGCATCATAACGATCGACTGAGACTCGATTCGTCTCAGCGACATTACCCGGACCCCGCGGAACGCAATGCGTGCCGTCGGCCACCCCGTCTCAAGAGAAAGTGTGGACGAGGTGCTCGACATCAAGCAGACGCACGCCGTATCATCAAGGATAGGCACGCAACACCACCTTGGCGGCAAAAAATAGCGTTTCACCGACCGCATTAATCAAGTTACGCACTGCAACCAGGTACATCACAGTGCGTGCCATGATTAACTCGGTCAGTCCATCCACTGTCATTCTCGCCTTCACTATTTCACGATTGCGACTCCGCACACAAGCCCGTGGAGACAGCCGAGTGTGCGATCTTATGTTTCGGGACAACTATGGTGGACAGTCAAAATCTACGTAACTGCTTTATACAAGGTCAACAATTACCACCGACGCCAGTAAGGTCTTTGGAAGATCTTACACACTCTTTACTTCCAGAACCTTCTACTCTTCCAGACCCTAAGTCTCGCAGACAACGATTTCTACACGTCAGCGCCAGTCGAGGTAATTTTGGGAGCTGTCACCTACTCCCAGCTCATACTGCCAGCGATAGTGGGATAATTCGTCGCCCAAAATACGACGCTAGGATATGTAATATTCGGCTTCGTATAATATCTTCTTCTTCTTCTTGACTGGCGTAGACACCGCTTACGCGGTTATAGCCGAGTCCACAACAGCGCGCCACGTATCCCTCCTTCTGGGAGTTTGGCGCCAATTGGTTATACCAAGCGAAGCCAGGTCCTTCTATACCAGGTCCTTCCATCGGAGTGGAGGTCTCCTTCTTCCTCGGCTTCCACCAGCGGGTACTGCATCGAATACTTTCAGAGCTGGAGCACTTTCATCCATTCGAACAACATGACCTAGCCAGCGTAGCCGCTGTTGTTGTTGTTGTTGTAGCGGTTATCTATCCCTGCCTGAAAAGAAGAGCATAAGTCTAGTTGTCGTCGAAATCATCTAATGGGAGGCCCAGGAAACGTGTTGTTTCGACAGGGTTGGACCAAAGGGAAAGGGGTGTTAGATGAGTAGGGTTCATTGGGCATACAAAGAGTTGGTTAGAGTCATGCGGGGACTCGTTGCATGCGGGACATCTATTTTGTATGTCGGGGTTCAGTCTGGATAAGTAGGAGTTTAACCTGCTACAATATCCAGATCGAAGTTGCGCAAGGGTCACTCTGGTTTCACGTGGCAACTCGAGCTCGAGGTTTGGTTCCAAGGACGCCATTCACTGGAAGGGAGTCAATGAAGGTGTTGATAGCTCCACTGTGAATGGCGCTTAGAGCGTGTCTAAAATGGTTTGCGTCCGCAGTTTGGTCAGTATAAGGGTTTAGTTCGTCGACGTGTTGTAGAAGCGATCTCTTGATGCACCTAGGTGGCGGTTCTGCTTCCAGCAAGTGACTACATGGGTGATTTCTACGAAAACACCCAAGTAGAAACTGCTTGGTAAGCAGTTCATTATGCTCCTTAATAGGCAGCATAATGGCCTCACTATGAAGGTGTGTCATTGGTGACATCAAGAGACATCCTGTTGCTGTTCGGAGTGCAGTGTTCTGGCACGTCTGTAGCTTCTTCTGCTGCGTGTCACAGCATCCAGGCGACCATACCGGTGCTGCGTAATTTACGACCGGCCGGCCGATAGCCTTGTAAGTGGCCAGCAACGTTTCTTTGTCTTTTCCCCAAGTGCTACCGGCTAGCGACTTGAGGATTTTGTTGCGGCTCTGTACTTTAGTGACTATCGCAGTCGTGTGTGGAGGGAAGGAGTGCAGACTGTCAAATGTAACTCCCAAAATTTTGGGATTATTAACTGTCGGAATTACTATGCCATCGACATGAATGTTAAGACTTAGTCAGTACTCCTTCGTCCAATTGGTAAAAAGGGTCGCCGTGGATTTAGTGGGTGCGAGTGCCAGGCTCCTCGCAGAGAAGAAGCGAGAAAGTTCTGGGAGGTAGCTGTTCACTTTCGAACACATGTCATCGATGCCAGTGCCCGACGTCATTATCGTACAATCATCTGCGTAGGAGGTCACGAAAATTCCCTTTGGTGGTTGAGGGAGTTTGGAGATATAGAAATTAAACAGTAACGGGGAGAGGACACCGCCCTGTGGAACCCCTTGTTTAATTTTCCTAAGTTTTGATGTTTTAAGGAGTAAGGAGTCACGCTCATTTGCTAAAACTGCCGCTTCAGCCGGGAAATTAGGGCGCATGTTAGCAATTCTTCCGGCTGGTATGAAACGAGCAGTAGCATCGGTGATCACCTTGCGGAATTGACGTTCGCCAACGATTACGTCCGTAGGAATGGGAAGAGCGGCGAAGGCATTCTCGGTGAATTCCGTGAAGCCGTCCCAGTTAGCTTTATTAAAGTTAACATAGGTGCGGTTGTCGGCGGAAATAAAGTCAGGAGGTTTTTCAATCGAGATAATTATGGGCAGGTGGTCTGATGCAAGAGTTAGCATAGGTCGCCATGTTATGCTGTTTATCAGACCACCGCTAGCAATTGTGATGTCTGGCGAGCTGCTGCAGGAGCTCATAATTCTGGTGGGAGCTTCGTCATTCATTGTGCAGAATGTCGAATTGTCTATCTGTTCTGCCAGCTCCATCCCTCTCCGATCATTTGACAGGCAAGCATGCCAAAGATCGTGGTGCGCGTTAAAGTCGCCAAGTACCATTCGGTTTTCACCACGAAGTAGCGCACTAATATTCGGGTGATATCCTGTTGGGCAACTTGTAACTGGGGGGATGTATATATTAAATATTTCTAGCTCGACATCGCCTGACCGGACAGCTAAAGCCTGACATTCTAGGATAGGGTCCCTGCGGTCGATGTCACCTTCGATAAGACGATATTGAACGGTGTTGTGTAATATGAATGCTAGGCCACCACCACTATCTCGCTCGCGATATTTACGTAAAACCTTGAAACCTGCACAACTCAGAAGGTCTGAGTGGCTGTTTAACTTGGTTTCTTGGACCACAGCTATTGATATGCCTTCCCGACTCATAAAATCAGCTATCTCCTCGATCTTGCTCTGGAGCCCGTTGCAGTTGAATTGTAAGAGTCGGGTGTGTTTTGGTGTTGCTGTCGTGACCCTGGGAGTGAGGGAGTGACGTACAGGTGGAGGTTGTTGCAGCTGTGTTACCCGCAAAGGAAAATGTCGCACTTCGGTGTTGGTTGGCGACTCCGATGTTGTTGGTTGCGGGGGCAGACTCCTATTACAGCATGGGGCAACGTACGATACACTCCACTCATGTATGGTGCGTAGGCCGGAACACGTCGGAAAATGATACCAGACAGTGCAGAATTTGGATCTGTCTGAGGTCACGTTCCGACGTATTACGGTCTGACACACGGAACAGACTGTGCGAGGGACCAGGAGTTGCCTTGAGGTCCTCACACGAGGATTGGAGCGGGATGAATGTGGGGGTGGTGCTGTTGGTCAGATTGGTCAGACTGGGAGTCATGCTGTCTACTTGAGCTCCTGGGGGCCGTAGGGGCCCTAAGTTGGCCACTCCCTGAGGGTGGCGGCGCATTGAGCGAACTTGGTGCAGGTTGCACTGCCGTAGAGGCAACAGTCGCAGTATTGCGTTGACAGTAAGGGGCCACATAACGTGTGTGGCTCCATCCATTGCATGTGTTGCACCTAACCGAGGTGGAATTTGGATGGATCCTTTTAGCGCATACGCAGCAGAAAAATACCTCAGGCCCTGGGTTGGACTCGATGCCAGCATGGATTAAGAGGATATGGAGCAACCCTGCTGCAAGGCGTTGCTCCAATGACGTACAACTGAACTTAAAACTAATCGATCCAAACAGGGTAGATTAGCGTAGCCGCTGTCTTTTTATTCGCTGGACTATGTCTATGTCGTCGAATAACACCTACAGCTCATCGTTCCATCGTCTGCGGTATTCGCCGTTGCCAATGTTTAAGGGACCATAAATCTTCCGCTAAACCTTTCTATCGAAATCTCCTAGTGCCGTCTCATCGGATGTTGACATCGTCCACGCTTCTGCACCGTAAAGTAGGACGGGAATGATGAGAGACTTGTAGAGTTTGGTTTTTGTTCGTCGAGAGAGGACTTTACTTTTCAATTGCCTACTCAGTCCATAGTAGCACCTGTTGGCAAGAGTGATTCTGCGTTGGATTTCCAGGCTGACATTGTTATTGCTGTTAATGCTGGTTCCCAGGTAATTATCTTTCTTTTTTTTCATATATTTATTTATTGAATCTGCTCTTTGGAGCCTAACAATAAGTTATAAAAATCTTAATTCTAATTAAAACTAGACAAGATCAACCAATTGATTGAGTTGTTTTGGTGAAACGTTGCTCCTCAGTGTGCTGGCATATCTCTTCTTTTTAGACGTGATTGATTACAAGAATGTAATAAAGCATTAGCCAATGGGTTTGGGTGATCTCGAAGTTTGGAAAAATATTTATTTCTGCTGTTCTCTACTTCTTTCTTTACCATGAGAATACCAAGATCTTTATGGATATTTTCATTACGCATATACCATGGTGAGAACGTGATTGTTCTAAGCATTTTTGATTGGAATCTCTGAATTATATCGATATTGGTTGCACAGGTCGTACCCCACAGTTGGATGCCGTACATCCAAATCGGCTTTATGACCGCGTTATATAACAGAACTTTGTTGTCTAGGCTAAGTTTTGAATTTTTATTTAAAAGCCAATTTAAATGTGCTGCTCTTATCTTCATGCAGGTTATTTTGCTCGATATGTGTTTTCTCCACGTGAGCCTTCTATCCAAGTGAATACCAAGATATGTTACTTCAGTCGCTTGGGGTAATAAAATATTGTTCATTTTAACTGCCGGGCACGTTTTCGGTCTTAGAGAAAATGCAACATGCTTGCACTTGAGTTCATTTACATTTATACGCCAGTTTGCTAGCCATCCTTCGACAAAAATCAAATGCCCTCCTAATACTTTTGATGCTATAATTGGGCATTTGTTTCGGCTCACTAAAGCTGTGTCATCCGCAAAAGTTGATGTCAAAATATTACTAGCTGTTGGAAGGTCTGCTGTATATATTATGTATAGAGTTGGCCCTAAAACACTGCCCTGAGGTACACCAGCTCGTATTGGTCGTTCTTCAGATATGAAGTCTCCTACTTTGACAGTAAACTTTCTATTTTTTAAATAAGACTCCAAGGTTTTATGCATTTCGAGAGGTAAGCTTTTTTTAATCTTATATAAAAGCCCGTCATGCCACACTTTATTGAACGCCTGAGCCACATCTAGAAATATAGCAGAACAGTACTCTCTATACTCGAACGCCCTTCTGATTTCGTTAGTAATTCTATTTACTTGTTCTACAGGGCCATGTTTTGCACGAAACCCGAATTGGTGCGTTGGTATTACATTATTTTCAGGGAGGAAAGGAGACATCTTTGATAGTAACACTTTTTCAAATAGTTTAGAAAGACAGGGTAGAAGACTGATTGGTCTGTATGAAGACGGCTATGTCAAGTCTTTACCTGGTTTCTCTATCATGATGATCTGCGACTTTTTCCATGAACTTGGATAGTACCCGAAACTGAAAATAGCGTTAAAGAGCAAGGAGAGCACTGTTAAAGCAATATTTGGTGACTCAATTAGCTTTTTTGGAGTAATTTTATCGTGTCCTGCCGACTTTTTTGGATTCAGCTCTTTTATGATTTTAATAATTTCAGAAGATGACGTTTGAATAGACCCAAGCGACTCGTTAGCGCTATTGGAGATGAATGGCAGCTTAAAGCTGTTCTTTGGGCAATTAGGTTGAAATACCTTTTCTAGGTGATTTGCAAAACAATTTGCCTTATCCTCGTCACTTCGTGCCCAGTTTCCACCCAAGCCTCTTATAGGCAGGTTGGAGTCGACTGGAGGCTTCATTGACTTTTGGGCTTTCCAAAGTGAATTTCGTTTGTTTGAATTAGGACACAGTTTCCTTATATAATTGTGAGTGTGCTATTCTTCCTCACGTTTAAGCGCTGTTTTTAGTTTTCGTACAGCATATTTTAGTTGCAGCTGAGTAGAAGGGGAGCGATTTAACTGCCATTCACGTCTAGCTCGCCTTTTTTTCATTTTCAAGCTTTTCTATTTCATTATTAGTGATTTTTCTTCGGCTAATCGGTTTATTGTTTCTTTTTGGTGTTGCTATGACAGCTGCATTTGATATTACATCATTAAATTCTCTTATACCTTATCAATATCTCTTTCTGTATCTATTTTTACGTCAATATTAATGTGGCTACTCACATATTTTTTATATTTTAACCAGTTCGTTTTGTGAGATGATAGACCCACTTTTGGCTCAACGAATATGGGTTGTTCACACAACTTTATTAGTACAGATGAATGATCAGAAGTTAAGTCTGTACATGTATCAGCTGTCACAAGCGATCTATCTATATTTTTGGTTACAGCAAAATCAATTAAATCTGGTATTTTCTTGCGATCACTGGGCCAGTATGTGGGCTTGCCAGGAGATATTATATCAAAGTTATTGTGGTTCATAATGGTTTGGTACAACTGGCGTCCTTTCGGATTAATAAGACGTGACCCCCAGTACACGTGTTTTGCATTATAATCTCCACTTGCTAGAAATCTATGACCTAGCGTTCCAAAAAAGTCTTTAAATTCGCTATCTGTAATTTTAAAACGAGGTGGGCAGTATATAGCCGTTAGATTTAAATCACAACCCCGATTTTTTAACGATATTGTTGTAGCTTGCAACTGGGCTGTAGCATGAGATTCCAGAGTATAGTGGTTTAACCGATTTCTAACCAACACTGCCGTTCCGCCATGTGCTTTTCCATCCGGGTGATTTGTAACATACAGTCTAAATCCCGGTATTTTAAAATTGTTTTTGTTTGTCAGATGAACCTTTGATATTAGCATTACATCTATATTTTTTTCAGACAGAAATTTAATAATCTCTAATTTATGTTGGTTAACACCGTTAGCATTCCATATACAAATGTTTAGTATGCTCATTTTTTACTTAATAAAGTTTGCAGCATTTGGTTTTGCGATTTTATTAAATCTTGTATCATATTTTGCATAGTAGACATAAATTGCGTAAGATTTATAATCATGGTTTCAATACCACCATTTGGGGGATTTTGCGGTGGTTGCATTTGTACATTGTTGCCTTTTACAACATTGGCATAGCTCCCTTGTACAGTATTATTTTTAATATTACCAGATTTTTGAATATGGTCTGTGATATCTATAATGTCATTACGAGGAGGACGCAACATTTGGCAACGTCGTGCTTGAATTCCCTGTGACAACTTCGATTTTAAATCTTTATAAACAGGACAACCCCTGTAGTTGGCAGTGTGACTTCCTCCACAATTGCTGCATTTTTTATTTAAATCCTCTTTTTTGAGGGTACATTTTGATGTGGGATGTAAATCACCACATACCACACAAAAACTGCGTAGAGTGCAATATGATTTGGTATGCCCATACTCTTGGCAGTTGGTGCATTGTACCGGACCGTTTCTTTTGTGTGGTTCTTCTACGGTTACCCTACGGTGCAGCAAATATTTTAAATTATTTATTGGATGCACTTCGTTCTTTTTAAGCTGATTAGGATTCGGCATCAATTCAATTCTAAACATGGGTTGTGGTACTTTATTTCTGTTAAAGATGTTTACCACAGTTTTAACTTCAAAGCCACATTCTTCCAGAGCTTCTTTGATTTCACTAGAGTCTACGGAAGACTCTATTCCTTTAATTACTACAGCTAGGCCCTTTGAGCTCTTCAGCTGATAGGAATAATAATTTTTGTTTTTATCTGATAAAAACTTTACAACATCCATAAAACTCTTCTCAGTGTATGGCTGTATTTTTGTTTCATCTATATTGCCTTTTTTTTAAAGGCACTATGTGAAAATTGTTTGTACCTACAATTTCGCTTAATTTAGCAACAAGAGTATTTGAGATACGCTCGCGCAAATATATTGGGTGCGGTTTGGCATAGGCGACTGTGGTGGCACTATTCGCATTATCATCAGAACCATTCCTTAAGGACTTAATTTCCTTAAGGACTTAATTTCCTTTTAATATTGACGTAGCGGTCAATGCCAATCTGTACAGATGGGCCTTTTTTGATTTGTACATTCTCACCTTGCGTTATGCTTTTGTTCGCTGTCCATATATGTTGAAAGCTCTCTATTTATCTACAACTTCAAAGTTATGACTGACCACAGTAACGTGGGAGCCAAGACGCAAATGCGCTGACTGTTTGCGGCATAAAGGCAGCCCCTTTTCGTGCTGTCGAAAGCAGCATTAAAGTCGACAAAGAGATGGTGTGTGTCGATCCTATTTTCACGGGTCTTCTCCAAAATTTGGCGCATGGTGAATATCTGCTCTGTTGTTGATTTTCCAGGTCTAAAGCCACACTGATAAGGTCCAATCAGTTTGTTGACGGTGGGCTTTAGTCTTTCACACAGTACGCTCGACAGAACCTTATAAGCGATGTTGAGGAGGCTTATCCCACGATAATTGGCGCAAATTGTGGGGTTTCCCTTTTTGTGTATTGGGCAGAGTACACTGAGATTCCAATCGTCAGGCATGCTTTCTTCCGACCATATTCTGCAAAGAAGCTGATGCATGCACCTTATCAGCTCTTCGCCGGCGTATTTGAATAGCTCGGCCGGTAATCCATCGGCCCCCGCCGCCTTATTATTCTTCCAGCGTGGCTAAATGAGTCTGAAGGAAGACGCACAGCCAAATCATTTCACCACACAGAAACACACCAATCACCACATAATCAAAAGCACCACACTGATACGTTACATTCACCTCATCACGAGAGAGAACACCACACACACACACACACACAAACATACACATCAACATGATGACACCACTCAGCACAAAAGTTCAACAAAAAGGAACGAGAAAGGATCTCGCGCCACCTTTCGTCGATACGTAGCCGATCGTTAAGCACCTCCGTTTTTCGCAGCATCACGGTTATCTATATATAATACATTTTTTATATACATACATATATTAACATTTTGAAAACAAACATTGTCATAACAATTCATCAAACATATAAATCATATGTAACTTTCATTTGTATAACATCGCCAAATTTTTTATTAAATACCCTTTATAACGATACGGAATCAATTGCGTTTTCTCTTAAAGTAAGAATCGAAAGTGAACACTACGGTGAGTATTTGTACATGGTCCTTCGAGCCACAAAGAAAGGCACTGCGGCTAGTATATTCAAATAAAAAAATAATAATGTTTTTGAAACAATCCCAAAAAAAAATTTTATACGCGAAAAAGTGTGTAATAAAAAACTAAACAAGTGACAAAATCAAATTTAAACTAACAACAAAAATATATGAAAAATATAATAACCAAAAACCGGTTTAGTGAAGCAGCAGTGCAGTGACCCAAAAGAACATATAGTACATACAAACATATACACTGTGAAAAACAAAAAAAAAAAAAACAAGTCTATAGAAGTGAAGTGCAAAAAGCATAAAAATATGTATGAATAAAAAAAATATAAATATAAAAAATAAAAAATAAAAATACAAAAATAAGTGCTACGACTAGTCCACATACTTATAAGAACAACAAAATACAACAAAGTTCGTTATTACAGTGCTGTAAAAAATTATATAATAATAAATAAATAAATAAATAAATAAAATATAACAAATAACAACTACAACTTGAACACAAAAAAAAAAAAAAATAAAATAAAAAATAAAATAAAATAAAATTTAATCGCGCGCGAAACTAAAAAATAAATCGGGCGCGTTCTAACAATAAAAACACTAAAAATTTAAACCATAAATCGGGCGAAAAAAGAATAATAATAAATAAATAAAAATACATTTTCGTACAACACAGCAGTTGAGGCATACACTCTACAAAGGAGGAAACGGGAGCAAGAGGACACTAAACAAAGGAGGAAATTAGGAAAGAACATTAAACACAGGAGGAAATTGGAGTAAAAGATCACTAAACACAGGAGGAAACTAAAACAAAAGCAGGGGATACTAACTACAAATTATTAAATTCTACATACGTATTCTCCCAAAAACCCCTTGAGGCGAGACAAAGTTAGTCCTTTCCATTTTTGTTAATATATGTAAATATGTATGGTATCATACGGTTTTATCAAATATAAAACCCATATAATCCGTTTGAGCGATTCCAAAACGGAAAAAAAACAGTTTGCTAAAATATATAATCAATATGTTTATATAAAAACATAAGGAAATCATTTCCGGCCTTATATGCTTACCCTTGTGTACACAAACACACCTATCAAAAATAGAAAACCAACAAATTATATTCAAGTATTTACTTGCAAAACTTTCAAGCAATACCCCTTCTGTTTTTTCAAACAGTAAGCAGGATTGCATAAAATAGGTAAGCAAAAGGCACCAAAAATCCATAGCAAAGAGAACAATTTCAAACATACATATTTACATATTCACTTATGAAAACCATAAGCCTAATATACATAAAGGCAACAAACATAACTTAGTACTTACTAATACAAATAAACAAACATTCAAACACAAATTATTATATTGAAACATATTAACTATATCCACATGTGCAGAGGTTAATCACCTTCACATTTTCACTTTTCTTTTCTCGCTCTCTTCTTATCGCGCTAATATAAGTATACATATCTACACAAACAGATATACGGTATTCATTTGCATACGCGGTAATGCACCCTACATCCGGGTATATGCAAATATAAAAATCTTAATAAATCAAAAAAAAAAGCGAGCATATAATTTTTTCTTAAAAGTAAGCTGAGCGGCAAATACTAAAAAAAAAAACGGTTAAAATACACAATACACGTATAAGCTGGTAAGAGTATTATAATATATAAGTACATATATAAACAATTTAAGTCCGTATAGGCAAATATTATTACAACAATACCCCTTGTTCTTTGTATTACAAAAACAAGCAGGATTCTATACCAACCAATTCAGCATATCATATGCACATAAATAGGCACATAGCGTGCACACATATGTACAAAGGTTACTGACCTTCTTTACCTCTTTTACGAGCGCTAATATACAAGGACATACGGATAAGTCCGTAATATATAATATAAATATAAAATCGCAAGTAAATACAAACGTGCGGTCAACAAAAACGATTAACGCGTATTTTAGCAAATTTAATAATTTTAATAACTCTTATTTACCAAAAAGAGTTTCGGTTTTCGAGATTTATCAGTTAACACTATCAGTTAACAACAAACAATTTATCTTATCAAATTTTCAATTCTAAATGAGCACAGACTCAAAAGAATCTAAATCAAGTCAATTTTTACAAATTCCGAAAATGGCTGATGAAGATAAACCACAAAGCACACCTGCAGAAGCTACACGCTCAAAGCAGAGTGTAAAACAAAAAAGATCAAAAGATCCTTTACTATCAAGATTCATCACTGAAAGTGATACTTTTATAAACTATTGCACGCAATTCAAAGCTTCCCCTATTGCTGACACCACGGAATCGGTTTTAAAAGTAAAACTCGAAAGTGTCCACGAAATATGGGCACGCCTTCTGGCAGCGTACGATACAGTAATTGATGCTGACGACGCTGAACTCCCAGAAAACATAAAAGCTTCGGCGACAGCCAAATTAAATAATTGCCGTGGCCATAAAGAAATAATAAAGGGAATGTATTAAGGCCAAATAGCGCCACTACTCCCACTCCCAGAGAAGTCACAACAACAAAAGAAGACCTAGATAAAGGCATGTATCTAAATGTACCAACTTGTGATACTGAAGTTTTTACTGGATGTTATGAACAATGGCCGTCCTTCCGGGACATGTTCACAGCCCTTTACATAAACCATCCTAGACTTGCAGAAGGGCAAAAGCTATTCCAACTAAGGTACAAGACACAAGGGGAAGCAGGCATTATCGCCAAGCAATTCGATGTAAATGGCGACAATTTTAAGCTGGCTTGGGATGCACTAGTTCAAAGATATGAAAATAAAAGGGTAATGATAGAAAACCCTATAAAAACTATATTACATTATCCAAAAATTAAACAAGAAACCAGCCAGGAATATCAAAAATTTTACTCGACAGTGACTAATTGCCTGTCAGTGTTAAAAACACAAAATTCTCCCGTAGAATATTGGGACCATATGATAGTAACTATCTGTACAGAAAAACTCCCTCAGGCTGCGGTACTACGATGGGAGCAATCACTTGACGATAGAAGAGTAATGCCCACTTGGGAGCAAATGAAGAAATTCCTCGCTGCTCAGTACGAGATAGCTGAGCGAATGGGCAGCCAAAATATGAATATATCAAGTCATCAAAATGAGTCGAGTAAAACCTCGTTTAAGCCTCAAGCCAGCAATAATATGCAATATAATAGACCTGTCAATAAAAGTCACACATTCGTTTCAAATCAAAATAATCAACGGCAATCGTTGTGTGAACTCTGTAAAGAAGGTCATAAATTAAGATCTTGCGAGATATTCAAAAAATTACCCGTTTCAGATAGAAACAATGTTGTCCGTCAACATAGACTTTGCATAAACTGTCTGACGAATAATCATATGACAAAAGACTGTGAAAGCAAATTCAATTGTGTATATTGTCAACGAAGACACCACTCACTGCTTCACATTACTAATTTTCAAAATATGAAGCAAAATAAGTTTAATAAAACCACGGGGTTAGTCGCTACGACCGCATCAAATAATCCCGAAACATCAAATCCCGAAAAAAGGGAAGAACAACCATCTTGCTCTAAAGCAGCAAAAATTCAAGCGCTTCATTCAGAAAATGAAAGCAAAATTCTTTTACCCACTGCGGTCATCACCATTGAACATAAAGGTGATTTATTCAAACTAAGAGCACTAATAGATCAAGGCTCTCAAAGATCCTTTATATCTTCAAAGGTTCAAAATCGGCTCAAACTGCCAATAAAACATTCTAACTTTCAAATTTCGGGAATGGGCGGGAGCATTATTCAAAATTCCAACAAAATATGCCCAATCACCATAGTATCTCCAAGTGCGGATATTAGAATAGATGCGCAAGCCATCGTTCTACCGCAACTTACAAATTTGCTTCCAAGCTATGAAGTTAATAAAAAACACTGGGAAAAATGCTCACATCTCAAGTTAGCAGATCCCAACTGTCATACCCCATTCCAAATCGACATATTATTAGGCAGTGACTTAATACCTCAAATAATTCTTGAAGGTATTGAGAAAATCTCCAATAAATTGTTAGCCCAAAATACAATCTTTGGGTGGATTATAAGTGGCCAAGTCACTGAAAAAATAAATTCTTTCACAACACAAGTGGAAAACATCACAAACGAATATTTAAATAACCAACTTAAAAAATTCTGGGAAGTAGAAGAATTACCTCAAATCACTCAACTTTCAGGAGAAGACCAGGCATGCGAAGCCTACTACAAGTCCACAACAACAAGAAACGAACATGGTCGTTATGTTGTGCGACTCCCATTCAAACCCACTTTTCCAGAAACCACAGCTCTTGGCCACTGTAGAATATCAGCAGTCCAGCAATTCCTAAGCATGGAAAAAAGCCTGATAAAGAAAAGTGAGCTTAACCCTCATTTGTACTGATGGGTCCAGCCAGAACTTTTTGAACTTTAAATCACTATTTCATATACTAGTACATACGTTTATGTTTTAATACTTCATGATATCCTATTATGATGATATATTTTAGTATGATTTTGTTTATATATATATTTATAAAAATTGATAAATAGTTTTTAAATTATAGTTTTCAACCGAAAAGTCATATTGAGTACTAATGGGTCTGGCCAGACCCATGCGCACACTACGCAACGGGAACATACTTTTGTATGAATTGGAATACTCTCTTGTTATTCTATTCATGATTTGTTTTGCTCATTTGAATTTAAAGTTCCGTTATCAAAAACATTGTTGGTTTTCACATGTTAGATGTTGTCATTTCAAGTTAAAAGTGAAAAGTGATGTTCACATTCAAGTAAAGAATAATCGGTGGTATTCTGTGAAAGTGTGTATTTATTGAATAAAAATGAGTAAAATAGATTTCATATATGATAATGTGCCTCGTAGTGATCCAAATTTTTATTACTTGGTTGCAAATGCTTTGGCAGAAGAGATTGAAAACAACAGTGAAAATGATGATAATGATCTTGATTTCGGCGCCTCAGAAATAGAAAATGAGTTGGAATTTGAAGTTTCAGATGTTGAAGCTGAACATGAAATTGAAGTCGCTGAAGAATATAGTAGCACAGAGAGCGACGATGATTTGAATACTGATGAAGGTAACAACTTTATTGGCAAAGATGGGACCGTTTGGAGTAAGGCAGCACCTCAAAGTAGTCGTGTTCGCTCCCATAATGTACTGCGTTCATCCGGTGGACGACTATCATATCATGTTCGCCTGTTCAAGTTTTCGATGCGTTTTTTTACACCAAACATATCATACATCATTGTAAGCGAAACCAACAATTACGGTACGGAAAAAACCAATGAAAGGAACTTTAAAAATCCCAACAAATTGAAAAAATGGCAAAAATTTACACAAACGGAGCTCAGAGGTTTTCTAGGCATTCTTATAGCAGCAGGAGTCAGCAATAACAAAAGTCAGGCTGCGTCAGTTTTATGGAAAACAAACCAATTGCCAATTTTCAGAGCAACGATGTCTTACCGTCGGTTTTTGACCATATCCCGTTATATACGATTTGATGACGGTCGCACTAGACCTTTCCGCTTAGAAACAGATAACGCGGCACCTATACGAGATATTTGGAACTTTCTAAATGCAAATCTCCAGAAGAATTTTCGTCCATATAGCGATATAACTGTTGACGAACAACTTTTTCCGTATCGAGAAAGAACGAAATTTACTCAGTACATACCTTCAAAACCGGCTAAGTACGGTATAAAAATATGGTGGGCTTGTGACGCAAAAACTTATTATCCTTTGAGTGGAAATATCTATACCGGAAAAGAACCCAACGAAGGGAGAGCAAAGAACCAAGAGGAAAATGAGCTTATACGTTTGGTTTCAAAAAGCTCATTTCTTTTCATAAAGGAAAATTAATTATATTTTAATCTTTTATTTGCTTTTCGTGAATACTTTATTTGAGTTTTTAAAATGTTATTTGAAATAAAAAAATTAAAGTTTCTCCAAAATGATGTTAGGTTTGCTTTTGGGTCCAGCCAGGCCCATTGGTACTCTATATGACAATCCAAGTATCCGTCAAAATGAGGGTTAAATCAGCATATGATAATGTGATGGAGGAATATCTTGACCTCAATCATATGGAAGAGACTGTACCATATGAGAAAATTTCCAAAGGTAGATATTTGTCTTTTTACCTTTCACATCATGGGGTAATAAAATGTACGAGCTCAGGCAAATCACTCAATGACGTACTATACACAGGGCCAACATTACAACCTGACCTCATGTTGCTAATACTAAATTGGCGCATGTTTAAATACGTTTTTAACGGAGACGTTGAAAAAATGTACAGGCAAATTATGGTACATGAAGATGACCAAGATTTCCAACGCATAGTCTTCCGCAATTCAATTAATAGTCCAATTAGCGACTACAAACTTAAAACAGTTACCTTTGGCATCAATTTCGCACCTTATTTAGCCATTAGGACATTACATGAAGTTGCAAAAACATGCGAAACTAATTTGCCCCTAGCATCTTCTGTGTTACAAACACAAACATACGTGGACGACATACTATCAGGTAGCCACAGTATCCCATTAGCGAGCGAATCACTATCTCAAGTGATCAAAGCACTTAATTCAGCAGGGTTTCCCCTCAAGAAAATTACATCAAACCACCCCGAAATAATAAAAGATATAAAAAAGGAAGACTTATTAGATACAGACTTCCTTAAGTTTGAAAAGGCTAGTACAACAAAAACACTAGGGATTCAATGGAATGCGATAACAGATCAATTCTCATATACAATTGAGTCAATATCTGCAATGTCCGCCATAACCAAACGCCAAATACTTTCCTCGGTGGCAAAACTTTTCGACCCCGCAGGATGGCTTTCGCCATTAATGATTCAAGCCAAAATCCTCATTCAAGAATTGTGGCAAGATGGCACTGAATGGGATGAACAGGTAAAACCTATACGCTTAACAAAATGGGTTCAATTTGCTAACAACTTACACACTATATCAGAAATTCGAATCCCTCGATGGGTAAACTTCACCCCTGACATTAATGTAGAATTACACGGTTTCTGTGACGCCTCTGAAAAGGCATATTGCGCAACTGTCTACGTACGAACTCAGTACGATAGTAAAATATCTTCACATCTTTTGGTAGCCAAAGCCAAAGTTGCACCTTTGAAGACACTAAGCCTGCCACGGCTCGAACTGAATGGTGCTCTTCTGTTAGCAAAATTAATTTCAATAGTTCAAACCCATCTCAAATTAAACGATCACAAAATGTATCTTTGGTCAGACTCAGAAATAGTTCTAGCATGGTTAGAAAAACCACCCTATACTTGGAAGACGTATGTCTCTAACCGTATATCTCAAATATTAGACTTAGTTGGCCCAGCAAAATCTCGGCACAAGAGGTTGCAAACCACTTCACCTCACCAGCACTACACTCTGGTGGAACGGTCCCACATGGCTAACAGAGTTACAAGAATTCTGGCCAAAATCTCCTGCTCGGAATATAATTCCGCCGGAAAGTCGGAAAATTGAAAATTTTCATATCACTCCCGAAGAGGATGATATTCTCCACCGATTTTCATCATTCCCTAGAGCACTAAGGGTAATCGCTTACATCCATAAATTCATCCAAAGGATTAAACAAAAAATTAAGGGAATATCAAGTGATCATTGCGCACAACTAACTCATTCCGACTTGCAACATGCCAAGGTCAGTCTCATCTTATATACCCAAACTCGCTATTTCAGTCGAGAGAAATCAAAGCTACTGGAAAAACGACCTCTCGTAAAAGGAAGCTCACTTCTCGTCCTCAATCCATTCCTGGACGCTAAGGGATTAATACGGGCAAATGGAAGACTAGCAAATTCCAGGCTTAGTTATAACGAACGATATCCCATTATTATTCCAGAGAAATCCCGTTTTACCAATTTATTTCTGATATATCTCCATCAGCTTACACTGCATGGTGAGCATCGCCTGATGCAACAAATGGTCCGGCAAGAATTTTATATACCGCGACTAAAGCCACAAATTAAAAGAACCATCTTCATGTGTAAACAGTGTACGATATACAAGCACAAGATGCGTACGCAGATAATGGCAGCCTTACCACCTGAACGCTGCAATTATGCTCTACCCTTTAACAATCCCTGGGGTTGATTTTGCTGGACCTTTCCAGATAAAGGCCTCGATGTTAAGGTCTTCCTCATTTAGAAAAGGGTATGTGGCTGTCTTTGTATGTTTTACGACAAAGGCAGTACACCTAGAGCTTTGTTCCGATCTGACTACTGCGGCTTTTCTCGCAGCATTTGCATGATTTGTCGGACGACGCGGATTTCCTTTAAACATTATGAGCGACAATGGAAAAAACTTTGTCGGAGCTCAAAGAGCCACAGAAAGGGAGTTTTTACAATTCAGCCAAGAAGTAGCCCCTGAAATTGTCAAAAAACATGCACCCCAAGGGATCGATTGGCAATTCATACCACCATGTTCTCCACACATGGGCGGACTCTGGGAATCAGCAGTAAAAAGCTTCAAATTCCATTTAAAGAAAACGGCAGGTAACCATAAGTTCAATTATGAGGAGTTTACCACACTACTCGCTCGTATCGAAGCCGTTCTTAACTCTAGACCTATGTCACCACTCTCGCAAGATCCCTCCGACTTCACAGCCTTAACCCCAGGGCATTTTCTCAAAGGAGCACTCATTCTGGCCATACCTGAGCCAGGCGTGGAGTCGCTATCCTTATTAAACAGATGGGAACGAATTAAAATTCTCCATCATTATTTCAGCCTTAGATGGAAGGAAGACTCTATAAAGGACCTCCACAAGAGATACCGCTGGAAAGTTCAAGGAAAAGAACCAAAACTTGGAGATTGTGTCCTTACACAAGACGATTGTCTCCCACCTTCGGAATGGCGACTTGGACGCATAAAGCAGCTTCACTACAGCTCCGACGGTCATGTTCGAGTAGTTGATCTCCGCACCCAAACCGGAACGCTAACCAGACCGCTCGTCAAATTATGCTTTCTGCCAAACGCCGAAGATAAAGAAACGTAAATATACTCGAAAACCGAATGTTAATTAATAAATCGTTAAAACAGATAAACCGCTTACAAACTCGAAACCTCGAACATCAAAAAACGCCATAAAACCCTAACATAAATGTCCGATAAAAAATAACAATCTATGCATGCCACATAACGTGGCACTCAAGTCCATATTATTGTAGACTCCACAATACATATAACTAATATAACAATTTTTCTATACAGAGCAATATGGACGTAGAAATGGCATCACCATCAACGCCAACCATGCGTTCGGTTGTTCCCGCTCCGCGCTCTGGAACTGCCCCAATCGCAGCACGCCGGACCACCATTCCAACCGCCGTGCCTCAACCAACAACAGGCACCACCGCGCCAACGGCCCCGGGCAATAGCATGGCATCAACACCAGCATCACCCGCACTAACAGCGGATTTGCAGCGCATTCGATGCCCATTGTGTCGACGCCCGCATCGACTACCGCACTGCGGCATTTTTAAAGGCATGCCACCGATGCAACGCCAACAAGTTGCACAGGCACACGGCTTTTGCCTAAATTGCCTGGGAACTACTCACGCAACGCAGGAGTGCCCGTCCAACAATCGCTGCCAAATCTGTGTGCGTTCGCATCACACGCTGCTGCACCGCACTACCAGACGCGACGCAGGGCGACAAGCGGCTCCTCGCACCAGTGATAACATCAGGCGTTCTCAAAGAGCGCCTTTGATACAATACCGCCGGCGTGGACCCCCGTCTGCAGAATCCCGTCACTGGCAACACCGTGCCACATCAGCACGACGTCAGCAGCCTAGGCCGCACTCCCGACGGTCAACAGGCCTCAGCAGCGTCGTAGCCACGCTGCAGCAGCTACAGCGGCTTCTAGGCTAAATATTCGCCTAGGGGGGCCGGGATGGCTAAATGAGTCTGAAGGAAGACGCACAGCCAAATCATTTCACCACACAGAAACACACCAATCACCACATAATCAAAAGCACCACACTGATACGTTACATTCACCTCATCACGAGAGAGAACACCACACACACACACACACACACAAACATACACATACATCAACATGATGACACCACTCAGCACAAAAGTTCAACAAAAAGGAACGAGAAAGGATCTCGCGCCACCTTTCGTCGATACGTAGCCGATCGTTAAGCAACTCCGTTTTTCGCAGTATCACGGTTATCTATATATAATACATTTTTTATATACATATATTAACATTTTGAAAACAAACATTGTCATTACAATTCATCAAACATATAAATCATATATAACTTTCATTTGTATAACATCGCCAAATTTTTTATTAAATACCCTTTATAACGATTCAATTGTGTTTTCTCTTAAAGTAAGAATCGAAAGTGAACACTACGGTGATTATTTGTACACAGCGGGTAATTGCTATTCGAATTTCTTCACGGTCGGGCAATGGAACATCTGATTGGGGAATCGGGTTCGCCATCTCCTGGTGTTGTACTTTCACTGCCATTCAGCAGGCTGGAGAAGTGTTCCATTACCCCTGTCGACTAGCTTGTCAAGCTCTTCATATTCACGCATTTCGGCATCTTTCTTTTTTTGTCTGCAAATGCGTCTCACTTCCCTCTTCAGTTCTCGGTATCTTTCCCATCCCGCTCGTGTTGCGGTCGATCGCAGCATTGCGAGGTAGGCAGTCTGTTTTCTCTCCACTGCGAGACGACAATCCTCATCATACCAGCTTTTTTTTTTGACTTTTCCGAAAGCCAATGGCTTCGGTTGCAGCTGTACGTAAGGGGTTTGATATGCCATCCCACAGTTCCCTTATACCGAGGTGCTGATGAGTACTCTCAGAGAGCAGGAGTGCAAGTCGAGTAGAAAATCGATCGGCTGTCGGTTGTGATTGCAGCTTCTCGATGTCGAACCTTCCTTATGTTTGTTGAGGTGTGCGATTTTCTACACAGAGGCGGGTGCGTATCTTAGCTGCTACAAGATAGTGGTCCGAGTCGATGTTGGTACCACGAAGCGTACGCACATCAAAAACACTGGAGACATGTCGTCCATCTATCACAACATGATCGATCTGGTTTCGAGTGATTTGATCCGGGGACAGCCAAGTAGCTTGATGGATTTTCTTATGCTGGAATCTAGTACTACAGACGACCATATTTCGGGCCCCGGCGAAGTCGATCAGCCTCAGACCGTTTGGCGATGTTTCGTCATGGAGGCTGAATTTTCCGACTGTTGTTTCAAAGACTCCTTCTTTACCCACTCTAGCGTTGAAATTGCCAAGCACGATTTCGACATCGTGGTGGGGGCAGCGCGCATAGGTACGTTCTTTAATCACTTCGTCCTTCTCTTCCGTCGGGGCGTGGGCGCAAATCGGCGATATGTTGAAGAACCTCGCTTTGATGCGGATTGTGGTTAGACGTTCATCCACTGGAGTGAATGCCAGGACTCGACGACGAAGTCTCTCTTCTACTACGAATCCCACACCGAATTTGCGCTCCTTTATATGGCCGCTGTAGATGTCACAAGGACCCACCTTCTTCCGTCCTTGTCCCGTCCATCGCATTTCTTGGATTGCGGTGATGTCAGCCTTTACTCTTACGAGGACATCAACCAGCTGGGCAGAGGCACCTTCCCAATTAAGGTTCCGGACATTTCAGGTGCATGCCCTTAATTCGTAGTCCTCTAAACGTTTGCAGCGGTCGTCATCAAATTGGGGTCTCTCATCCGAGGCTGTTGCTTCCTTTTCATTGGGAGGTGTTTTTATGTGGTGGGTCCGAAACCCTACGCACAACCGCATAAGCGGGTTTCGCCTTCTCACTTTAGCTCGCCTCCAAACGGATGTCTGTTGGCTACCCAGAGGATACTTGGTCTAAGACAGGAAGTCGTGAGCTGCTTGAGCCACATGTAAAAGAATCGTTCCTGGCCACTCCCAAGTGAATGACAGTCAGAAACTTTTCTCACTTACGTGAACTTCTACATATGACTCCATCCCCAATAAAATGGACTGGCTACCGACGCCTCTGACATTTACCTGATCCTGATCGAATTAGACTCAAGTCGTCTCACCTACCTCGGAATGTGGTAACTTCTATGCAGTTTGTGGGCATGGCAATGACCGTCTAAGACTCGATTTGTCTCAGCGGCATTTCCAGGACCGAACCAGACTCGATTCGTCTCGTCGGCCACCCCATCTGCAAGAAATGAACCGCTTGTCAGAGAAAGTACAGGAGCCAGTCGCATGTTAGTTTTTAGTCATTAATTGTAAACTGCATTTGCAGTAATACTGCAAGGCGGGCGTAATGTTGACGCCGTTCCCGCCTAATTTCACTGCCACGTCTGTGTCGGAAGAGGGATCACTACTTCGAAGCTTTTTCGAAGCTTTAATTCGAGCGCAACCGAAGCCTTCTCTTGCTCGCTCTTGCTTTTGTGTTTTGCTTCTTTTTTTTCTTTTGCGACATCTCAACCGATCCAGACGTGGTAAGTGTAATTCCAAATTATTAAATAAAATTATAATTATTATAAAGAATATTTGTTTTTTTTTGGATTACTTTGTGTGGAATCATTTGCCCACGGTCAACCACAACCACGAAACGAAGCACACCGTACTCCACCACCTGAGCTAACACAAGCATTTTCTCCTTCAATGTCCAGCATTCGCCAGACTTGGGTTAAAGCACCTCGGCGAACCCAATGAAGTAACTGGAATCGACATTAACCGACTTAAGAACTGTATAATAGAGGCGACGCGCTGTCGTATCATAAGGGTCTTAGAGATCCGTCAGGAGTATCCGGGTATCACAAAGGACAGTCGAATCTGTCCAAGTGAGACTCTCTGCAGTATGAGGAGAGCTACCCCTTAATCTAACCTAGCTGAACCTTTTTCAGTCTCGTAACTTATTGTATGCTCTCAGAAATGTGATACGAAAACTGACAAGTACATGTCGAAATTGCTTAAGTAAATTATATAAGAGGAGACCACGAACTAAATATAAAATTGAAATTTGAAACATGCGATTACTAAAATGATTTTTATAGATATTATTTTTAGAAAGTGGGCCTGAGGCAAGGCCCCCTAATAATACAACAAAACATGTACAAATCTCGTAAACTACTAAGCTTTACATATAAACCAAGACCAAACATTTCCGTATGGTACTTTAGTTGCAGTAGAACGACTATACAAATAGTATTAATTGGTTAATATTCATAGAAACGGTTACAAACCGGATATTCAAATAATTGGTTTTGAGGTTATTCAAAAAATTTAAAAGGCCTACTATATATTCCATATACCTATTGTTAGGATTCTCTTCAAATATATATGTATGTAAATCTCTCACATATTTTTTTAGAAATTCATAGGGATTTTTTAATAATGTGTCTCTGTGCCATAAGTGAGTATACTTAATATTAAGTTAATAGCTGCCATCGATTGGTCAGTTCTCTGCTAGCTATCTTATCTCGTTATCTTTCTCGCTGCTCGCCTGTCAAAAATGTTACATGTGAAAGCAACAACAAAGTTATCAAGTTGAATTCGTGCAGGAGAGTATGCGAATACCTCATTAAAAATTCTATCGTAACTTGCTGAGAGCTACCAAGTTTTGTTTTACACATTTTAGAACCATTTTACTATTGTGAACGGCTCAAAGGACAAATTAAGCTCCAGTTACCGATGCTTGACTTGACCTAGAGAGACTGTCACATAAAAGATCCGTTTAATGGGCCTTGCATGTATTTGATTACTTAACGCATGACTTGACTTGAAAGTCTGTTGAATTTAGAACTCTAAGTTACGTTGACATTTGAACTGCTCTCCCTCTCTCACTGCTTCTCTTTTCATACTCATTATGACACTATTCCCGTGTTGCCTGAATGTTTTCGGTTAAAATTAAATATGTTAAAATTCTAATCTTTAATATTTATAAATCTTCAAATAAAGAAAAAATAAGATAATTCAGAGGAAAATACCATTTTCACAACAATTATTTTTTAATGTGTTTAATAAAAAATTTTTTATTTTATTTATAACGCAAATACTTTAAGTGCAATAAACAAATCAAATCAAATAGGGTAAATTTTGCAACAGAAACATAACTATTGCGAATCTCTGCATGAATTTGTGGTGATCTGCTCACAAAAAAATATTTTGCGAATTTATGTAATGAAAAATTGATTGTAAATGTTCAAATACAATTTGAATAAATTATTTATTCACCTATCGTTTATACGCTTGGCTGGTTCCAATTTATTACATCTTCTAACAATTCTACATATCGAAAAACTGAACTACGCGTGCACTTTTTTCTTTTTTCTTTTGTGCTATTCTGCTCAAAGCTATATTCATATATTTTTTAAAGAGTTTTCTTTCAAACAGAAAATCTTCACGTGTTCACAGATTTCCTAATAGTGAATATTTTTTTGTATACTAGTTTTAAAATTTCCAATTTTGGTGATATTTTAATTTAAAAAACTTAATTTTAAAACTAAATCTGCACATCTGGCAACTCTACCCAGAAACTGTAATAATAACAGCTCAAGAATGATAGAAGACCAGATTACGACAGGCAGAAGCGTTCACGACCCACGAATGGGAATAGGCAACAGAAGATTTGTCAAATGTAAAACAGAAATGTGAAACATAGTGAACCAAATTGAATAATGTGCAGATAAAATATCACAATGAACGTAATTCTTAAAATCTTCATTTATAAAATGATCCAATATAATAATGTATATTTATAATTAAAATTATATGTTTTGTTACAAAAAGTTCGCCATTTTGCCAACTTTTTTGTTGACTGGAAAAGTGAAAAAATTCTCTATAGACGACTTTTTTGTACTATTGTTGTTTGATTCCGCCATTGCGGACTTCTTTTTCAAGTTAATAAATTTTTCGCTTAGAATTTTAAATAATAATTAAGCACTAGCCTTGACTTCAGCACTTTGTTTTGGTTGTATTGTTTTGTACCACCGTGCAATTTTGTTTTGCTCGCGTGTTCGGGGTCGTGAAAGTTGTCTCTCAACAGGAACTCAAAATCCAAAAAAAGCTAACTGTAAGCGCCTGTCTTAATCTTGTCTTCTATTATTCTCGATAACAGCTGAAATTAAAGTTGTGTGAAGTATAATTGCATCTAAGTTTTCCAAGCCAAATTTTTCGAAGCTGAGTCAAGTCAAGCATCGGTAACTGGAGCTTTACTGTCAAAATAATAAAAATTGTTATACACAAATTTAAAATTGAAAATTGCAGGCGAAGATAAATCGTAAGTGTTTTGTATTGAATTTATTGAATAAAAAACTTTAATATAAATTAAATTTGTTGCAGAAAACGTATGACATGGACGGCGGTGGAAACCAAGGGGCTACTAAAATGCTACTTTGTCCAAGCAGTTGAAGAAGACGCTCCAAACAAATTAGTAAGCTGCCGTAAAGTGACGGTGTTATTCAGGTGGTACAATTTCTCATCCACCAGTATTTGTTTTGGGCTCAATGCTATTTGTATATTTCTCTGAAAGTAAAATGTTAAAATAAATTTGTAAAGTCAATAAAATGAAAATATGCGTCCATAAATACACACCTATAAAATATTCCACGGTCCACGGTTAAAAGGCCTACTATATATTCCATATACCTATTGTTAGGATTCTCTTCAAATATATATGTATGTAAATCTCTCACATATTTTTTTAGAAATTCATAGGGATTTTTTAATAATGTGTCTCTGTGCCATAAGTGAGTATACTTAATATTAAGTTAATAGCTGCCATCGATTGGTCAGTTCTCTGCTAGCTATCTTATCTCGTTATCTTTCTCGCTGCTCGCCTGTCAAAAATGTTACATGTGAAAGCAACAACAAAGTTATCAAGTTGAATTCGTGCAGGAGAGTATGCGAATACCTCATTAAAAATTCTATCGTAACTTGCTGAGAGCTACCAAGTTTTGTTTTACACATTTTAGAACCATTTTACTATTGTGAACGGCTCAAAGGACAAATTAAGCTCCAGTTACCGATGCTTGACTTGACCTAGAGAGACTGTCACATAAAAGATCCGTTTAATGGGCCTTGCATGTATTTGATTACTTAACGCATGACTTGACTTGAAAGTCTGTTGAATTTAGAACTCTAAGTTACGTTGACATTTGAACTGCTCTCCCTCTCTCACTGCTTCTCTTTTCATACTCATTATGACACTATTCCCGTGTTGCCTGAATGTTTTCGGTTAAAATTAAATATGTTAAAATTCTAATCTTTAATATTTATAAATCTTCAAATAAAGAAAAAATAAGATAATTCAGAGGAAAATACCATTTTCACAACAATTATTTTTTAATGTGTTTAATAAAAAATTTTTTATTTTATTTATAACGCAAATACTTTAAGTGCAATAAACAAATCAAATCAAATAGGGTAAATTTTGCAACAGAAACATAACTATTGCGAATCTCTGCATGAATTTGTGGTGATCTGCTCACAAAAAAATATTTTGCGAATTTATGTAATGAAAAATTGATTGTAAATGTTCAAATACAATTTGAATAAATTATTTATTCACCTATCGTTTATACGCTTGGCTGGTTCCAATTTATTACATCTTCTAACAATTCTACATATCGAAAAACTGAACTACGCGTGCACTTTTTTCTTTTTTCTTTTGTGCTATTCTGCTCAAAGCTATATTCATATATTTTTTAAAGAGTTTTCTTTCAAACAGAAAATCTTCACGTGTTCACAGATTTCCTAATAGTGAATATTTTTTTGTATACTAGTTTTAAAATTTCCAATTTTGGTGATATTTTAATTTAAAAAACTTAATTTTAAAACTAAATCTGCACATCTGGCAACTCTACCCAGAAACTGTAATAATAACAGCTCAAGAATGATAGAAGACCAGATTACGACAGGCAGAAGCGTTCACGACCCACGAATGGGAATAGGCAACAGAAGATTTGTCAAATGTAAAACAGAAATGTGAAACATAGTGAACCAAATTGAATAATGTGCAGATAAAATATCACAATGAACGTAATTCTTAAAATCTTCATTTATAAAATGATCCAATATAATAATGTATATTTATAATTAAAATTATATGTTTTGTTACAAAAAGTTCGCCATTTTGCCAACTTTTTTGTTGATTGGAAAAGTGAAAAAATTCTCTATAGACGACTTTTTTGTACTATTGTTGTTTGATTCCGCCATTGCGGACTTCTTTTTCAAGTTAATAAATTTTTCGCTTAGAATTTTAAATAATAATTAAGCACTAGCCTTGACTTCAGCACTTTGTTTTGGTTGTATTGTTTTGTACCACCGTGCAATTTTGTTTTGCTCGCGTGTTCGGGGTCGTGAAAGTTGTCTCTCAACAGGAACTCAAAATCCAAAAAAAGCTAACTGTAAGCGCCTGTCTTAATCTTGTCTTCTATTATTCTCGATAACAGCTGAAATTAAAGTTGTGTGAAGTATAATTGCATCTAAGTTTTCCAAGCCAAATTTTTCGAAGCTGAGTCAAGTCAAGCATCGGTAACTGGAGCTTTACTGTCAAAATAATAAAAATTGTTATACACAAATTTAAAATTGAAAATTGCAGGCGAAGATAAATCGTAAGTGTTTTGTATTGAATTTATTGAATAAAAAACTTTAATATAAATTAAATTTGTTGCAGAAAACGTATGACATGGACGGCGGTGGAAACCAAGGGGCTACTAAAATGCTACTTTGTCCAAGCAGTTGAAGAAGACGCTCCAAACAAATTAGTAAGCTGCCGTAAAGTGACGGTGTTATTCAGGTGGTACAATTTCTCATCCACCAGTATTTGTTTTGGGCTCAATGCTATTTGTATATTTCTCTGAAAGTAAAATGTTAAAATAAATTTGTAAAGTCAATAAAATGAAAATATGCGTCCATAAATACACACCTATAAAATATTCCACGGTCGAACGCCGCAATCTCATGTGCGATTTGAATTCATTCTTGACATAGCCTCCAATGACTTTGCAAAAGTTTTGGCATTTATTGGTGTCCTGCCTATCCGATTCCTCAGAGCTTGATGATGATTCCGAGCTAGATCTAGATGGCATTTCATTTATAAATTCTAGTATACCAGCACCCCCAATCACGCTCCTCTTCATTTTGTAAAAACTGAAAAACGTGCACAGCAATTTATTAGTATAAACACAATACATTACATATGTTTAAAAAATGTCTTATCAAATTAAAATACTCATTATTTTCCATTTTCGTTTTTAACATAAATTGAGCGAACTGTCAAGGAGTTCAGTGCGACCAAGTATAGACAATTCGATTTCAGTGCTGCCAGTTCGTATGAAAATTTTGAATGTTTGTTCGATTGGCTTATCTATAGCAGTTAGCCAATCGATGACAGCTAATATGAGTTTTAATATTAAGTTTTTCAAAATTCCTGATCGTAACGGGGCTTCTCGACAGACAAAAGTTTATATCATACGAATTGTCAAATCGATTGAACGCATTCCAATGATGTTACCCCTACACCCGGTATGCCAAAATGAAAAAGTAGCAGTCAAAGTGCCCAAGAACACATTCAGCCCTATTGTAAACCTCATGTGAATAAAGCATTCCCATGAATTTTTATTTCCACACGAAATAAAATTTCGTATCATCAATTTCGTGTGAATGAAAACTTATATTCGATATTCTGTCACAAATATTTTTGTTTTGGTTTTTTGATGATTCGTATTGGGGCTAAATATGAAGATTATGTTTCCACCTCATCTTCTTCCAGGAAAAAAATATTACTGAGGACAAAAAGCTCCCAATATGTCGAGAACTCGTAAAATGTCGATGATCTTGATACTGACTAGCGTTTGTGCAGCTCAGCTTAAGCCCAGTAGAAAATCACAATAGGATAGGTTTGTTTCCATTCTCCTGTCGATAAGACTGACATGTGCAGTCCTACAATTTCCTGAATTGTCATTAATCTGAAGGATGATACACTTCGAAGCAGTAGATCCGCTGCTACGTTTAACGCAGCCACTTGCACTTTAAAAACGCTAAAATAGTCTTGAAGACTTTGAAGTGCCCTCCACCGCACAAGGATCATACCGAATAATAATTTCACTATGGTTTCATATATCTAAAGAACTAGCATACCTACGGTGACCATCCGTATTGATTTTAGCAGTACTGTACTGATTTTGAAGCACCTGTTTTGCGGTTTTTTTTTATTGTGAAAATGGCAAAATTTTTCTGTTTTTTCCGAACGTACTGTTTTTTGTTCTGAAATTTAGCACCAAGTAGCTTAAAAAGTTTCTACTACTGGACAGCCCTTTAATGATTAAGGTATTATCAATATTAAATTGCCATCCCTGATGTGAACAGCTGATTGCGGGTTTGAATTATTTTACTTTCTGCAATGTTGTATTGACAAACAACTAGGTAAGTTTTATTGCCAGTAGTGTTACAAACTTAAATTGGAAGAATTCTTTTGTTTTAGCTTTACAAAATGACTCCTTCCCGCAGAAAATGCGTTTTTAATAAACAACTACAAGAAGAATACACCTTCATAAAGGAAATTAACAGCGGTACAGTGAAATGTACAAAATGTTCTGCAGTTTTCTCTATTGCCAATGCAGGTAAACACGATGTGCTGCGCCATTTACAATCTGAGAAACATCGAAAAGCCGATATTGCAGCTTCTAGCAGCAAAACCGTGATGAGCTTTGTAAGGACACGTACAATAGACGATCAACGAAGAAAAAGCAGAATAAATCAAGGCACCTGGGCATATCACACTGTGCAGCATAATATTTCATTTCGCTCCAATGACTGCACATCGAAAATCATTAAAAGATGTTTTGACGAAAATTATTCATCAGCTCGCACCAAGTGTGAATCTATTGTTTGTAATGTATTAGCACCACATGCATTGCAACCAGTGAAAGCTGATTTTAATGCTATCAATTTTATTACCTTTTTCCGACTGCTCAAATCATGGAAGTATGAAAGTGTGTCCTGTTCTTGTTCGATATTTTCTGCCTGAGGAGGGTGTGCAATTAAAAATATTGAAAGTAAATGATTTCCGTTGTGAATCGTTTTGATCTCATGAAAAAGTTTGCATTAAGTGAGAAGTTACTTGCTCTTTGTGCAGATAATTGTAACTTTGGAGGAGCTGCAAGACGCGGGAAAAATAATCTTCTCCATAAATTGGCAGTATCCACTGCCAGGACCCTTATTGGCGTAAACTGTGCCTGCGTTAAAAGTTATGTAACTCCAGATAACAAGAAAGGAAGGACTAAGTTCGGATGTAACCGAACATTTTATACTCTCGCAATTTATTGAAGAAATTTTATTTACCTAACACAAATTTACCCATAAATTCGGCATAAAGTTTAATAGAATTACGAAAATCGTCTTATATAGTATATGAGAGCTGAGGTAATTCCTGAACCGATATCATTCATTTTCACCAGCAAGGTGCACTATATCCAAGACTAAGTGAGCGTAAATCTTGCTCAGATATCTCACATATTAACCAATACAAATATGCGGAATAAAGCCCACCGTACTTTTGAAAAACCTATAATTAGCTATTAAGCTACGAGCTGTTATGACCCGATTTTAATAATTTTTGGAACAGAGCACTATTAGAAGAAAACAATTTCCTCTGAATTACATTAAAATATCTAAGAGATATACTCATATTTTCGGTTAAAATTTACTTTAGACGCTGAGTTCAACATGTTCGATATCTGGGGCCTTGAAAAGTTATAGTCCGTTTTCGACAATTTTTTCACAAATGAAGCCAGAGATGATATACACTATTTGTGTAAAGTTTTATTCCGCTTATCTTATAAAGTGAACGAATCAGATGGAATTCAAAATTGGGTTATAAGGAAAGTAGTCGTGGTTGCGAACCGATTTCGCTCACTTTTTGTCCGTGTTATCAAGGTGTCAAGAAAATATTATATACCGAATTTCAATGAAATCTCTGGAGTGGTTCCTGAGGTTTGACCCATAAGTGGGCGATGCCACGCCTATTTTCCATTTTGTAAAAAAATCTGAGTGCAGCTTCCTTGTGCTATTTCTACTGTAAAATTTTGTGTTTCTGACGTTTTTCGTTAGTGAGTTAACTCACTTTTAGTAATTTTCAACCTAACCTTTGAATGGGAGGTGGGCGTAGTTAATATCCGATTTCAACTATTTTCATGGTTTGTGGTGGGGTACGTAAGAGAATCGACTGGTTTATATAGCTTCATTGGTTTGCGAGATATATACAAATAACCGATTTGGGGGCGTGGCCACGCCCACTTTCCCAAAAATATTACATCCAAATATGCTTCTTCGTAGTGCAATCCTTTATTCCAAATTTTACTGTTATAACTTTATTTATGGCTTAGTTATGACACTTTATGTGTTTTTGGTTTTCGATATTTTGTGGGCGTGGCAATGGTCCGATTTTGCATTCTATTTTCGAAAGCAACCCTATCACGGTCCCAAGGAACATGTGTTCCAAGTTTCATTAAGATATCTCAATTTTTACTCAAGTTATCGCTTGCACGGACAGACGGACAGACTCCACTCATCGGAAAGAACTTGCTTTCAAGTTGATCACACGAATTAATTGTAAAAAAAGGGAAAAATTGAATGCCGTGACGTAGGCTGCAGGCAACTTGTTATTCAATTATTGTTACATAGATGCCGTCGTCAAGGAAACTGCTTCCATTTATCACCAAAATGGATTCATAAGTCTTTATTTTTAAATCAATCTGTAGATACGTCGGAAGATTCTTGTTCCATAAAATGCATTGCTTATATACAATTTTGTAAAAGAGAATAATTCACTTATTTCAACTTGATTCGTCATTACCCTGCAAGACGAGTAGAGTGGTGTATTGGTTACCAGTAAAGAAAGCTTGTATTATATGTTATTTGGTCTCTCTTGTTCTAGCAGCAGGAAAAAAGTTACCATTTCTGCTCTTTTACGGCATGTCGGTATGATTATCTTACTCGCTCTCTCATTGATTTTGGTGCAAATCCTGCATATGTCTTTTTTTCTATTGTTTTGGAAAGGCATATGTCACTCTGTGGTTAGCAGAGACCCCTGTAGTAGTTTTTTATTTAATCAGCCATCTATCAGTGGAGACTGTTCGATTTGGATATTTCGATTCGATATTGGTCATTTGTTGAGTCATCGTTCCGTTACTTAAATTTGGTTCATTGGTCTCCATTGGTCTTCATTTTATAGGTCACCTACTTTTCCGTTTAAAAATTGAAATTGTTTTATTTTTATTTATTTAATTGTATGAGGTATTTACATTTATAAATTAGTATGGTATTATACATTTTTAATAATTATTATGTATTAATTTTTAAATATTAGCATTTCAGTAGAAAGTAAACTTTCATTTTTACAAACGTTTTTGCGGCTATCATTTATACATTGACAAAATTTACATATTTTATATATAAAGTTAGTATTAATTATTAAATTTTTATAATTTACAATTTTTCAAAAGTTTTAAGTATGGTTTTTTGTGTTGTTATACAATACAAGTTAAATTTCACTACTATTACGATTGTTACAAATATTCGTACATTCATTTGTATATAGATGCTAATTTAACAATATTTCACATATAGATTAATAAATTTAGTGCTATTACGAACGTTCAAAATTTATAAATTAACAATCATAATATTGATTATTAGTTTAGCATAGTCAAAACAGAAGCAGGATAAACAACATCTGCGTTTTTTGTTTTTTTGAGCTCTGTTATTATGTTAACTATCCATTGTGTAGATCCAAGGGCAATATAGGAGACTCTGTGTTTAGCACGTCGAAAATAAGTAGTGAAACTACTACTCCAAATGTCCGATGTACTTTGTTGTACATCATCCGATGCCTGAAAAATATGTATAATTGGTTAGAAATAATTAAAATATCTACATATATTTGTAGAACAAACCTTGTTATTTGCCGGTTGCGTTGTGCGATTTAGACTTTTGTTGTGAATTTTAATATGTATTATTTGTTGTTGCTGCTACACTTGTTACACCATGTGGCGATTATCCACCAATATTATAAGCATGGCAATATTGATACCAACTCTGTT
Source organism: Zeugodacus cucurbitae (assembly GCF_028554725.1). NCBI lineage: Eukaryota > Metazoa > Arthropoda > Insecta > Diptera > Tephritidae > Zeugodacus > Zeugodacus cucurbitae. Next base: position 28,810,467 of record NC_071669.1, read on the forward strand.
AAATGATAAGAATATCAAAATTATTGTTTTGTTTTGCTTAAATTCGTTTCAATAATACCTGTTTTGTAGCATATTTTGTGTTGTATTTCTGGGTGCATGCTTTTTATTACTTTCTAACACAAAGGACTATGAATGCTGCTTCCATCATACGTCGAATTCTAATTCGAATTGGTATTGTACGATTCATGAGCGGTTGCCGTTGTATGCCTCGAAGAACTGCTGGTAGGATTCCCCGCACCCATACCAAGTATAGCTACCTTCCTATATGGGAGTATATCGGTGGTATCCAGCTTAAGCTTTAGTTTTTCTTCCGAAGTTTGCAAATATCTGAAAAAATAAAAGTATATTCTAACAAAAGATTTTATGTTTAGTATATACATATATAAGGTTTGATATTATCCCCATCCCATCTGCCTAAAGTAGCATAATCCTTGTTCTGCTTCTCTTTGTAGTTTTGCATGTACGCACCAGATGTGTGTTGCAGCTCGCTTTGGCTTCCGAGACCATTTTCTTCAGTTATATTCCTTTAAAATAAGCTGCAGCATCCAGTCAAATATAGTACCGCTCTATGAACAGAAAATTTACTATAAAAATAAAATAATATCAGTAACAAATTATTAATACGCACTTACATCCACTCACTTCAAATTTTCTTTTCATATGAATGGCGGCCATGGCGGAGATTTTGATCGGTTCATTATAGTACGTGCATCTCTCTCTTATACATACAAAAATTAGGGTTAATGAATGTTGCCACTCTAACTACCGAGAAAAAGTTACTATTGTGTATATGTTGGTAAAAGCTGAAAAACTTTGCATGTGTAGTGGTGTATGAGTTAGCTCCGTCTTGTAGGGTAATTTTAAAATTATAATAGATGATAATAATATGAGAATTTTATTCGAGTTGACAACAAAAATATGAAAAAAGAAAACAAAAAATAATAATGTTTTGAAGGTTGTGATTTTTGCTTTGTTCAAATATTTTTGTCAGTGTTTAATTGTATAAGATGGCCCTAAGCAATTTGTAACAAATAAGGAAAGGCTAAGTTCGGGTGCAACCGAACATTAATTTTTTTAAAGAAAGCACACAATTTGACCTATATATTCGGCATAAAGTCCAATATAAGATCATCATATGAGGGCTGATGTAATTCTTGAAATTCTGTTAGTAGGCAAACCAACGGCACATTCGGCCTTGAAATTACTCCTAAATTGCAAATTCAGTCTTCAAAATCGCCAAAAGTAACGCTATAGCGAAGATTTTCCAGATATTCAAGAAGATTTACGCGAAAACCAAAACTTTTTTGGTGGAGCCATGATTCTGTTGGCAGGTGATTTACGCCAGACTCTTCCAATTATTTCTGGATAATCGCATACCTAAAATCATCTTGCGACACATAAAGAATCGCCAATAAACAACTAACATACCACTGATTTTGCAACAATATCAAATTGCAATTGTAGAAGCAGTTGGAAATGGTTTGGAAAGGATCTCCAAAGCCAAGATAAAGCCAACTATGAAATTTTGTCATTTGTTACTTTCTTCAATATACGAAATAAGGTGAAAGTGAATCAAAAAAGTCCCCCTAATTAAATATACAAGGTGTTTTTAAATTTTTATGATCACAAACATTCACATAAATTTCCCTGTGATTTCTATGTTTTAGCTGCTAATGGAACGGCCAATGAGGTGCCGGTAAGTCCAACTAGCTCATTGGCAAAACCCCGTTGACACACGTCGATGATAAACGGTTACAAAAGCACCTAAACAATGTTTCAATTGTTCACGTGCTTGTGTTGGCCAAGTGGTTTAATCGCTCGTAAAAAATGTGACATTCAACCTAATATCTGGTGTGTAAATGATTAGTGTTCGATGTAGCAGCGTTTGCGTCCATAATTCTGAATTTTCTTGCTGCACATACTCCCATCCCTTCGAGAGTTCTTCGCTGCTACCATAAGTGACACCAATTAGGTTGCGTACCTTTAACGCGCCGTATGTGTTTTGAAATATCTGTATGAGAAATTAATTGCAACTTAAGTCAAGATTATATTCTTCTATTCAACAATTATTTTCGTATTTCGTATTTTCGCCCTTTTTGTTGACTATTGTTGGAGTAGCTTCTATTGCGTACATCGCATTTACAGTGATATGAAGTATTACTGTATCACCCTCTTCAATTCCATATTTTAGCTTTAGAAAACTCATATTTTACGTTTTACTTATTTAGAAATGTGTGGTTCAATAATTTAAACTTCGGCTGCAAATCACTGATTTAAATAAAACACGCAAAATAATACTTGACAAGCAGCCATGATATAATTAAAAACCAAACTTGTTCAAACATGAGAACTTTGGTTGTTTCTATCTATCATTCAGGGTGCTGTACGAGAGAAGAGTTGAGGTAAATGTTTATGCTCATTTTGCTCTTTTTTGCATATGTGTGTATGTAGAGGTGTTATTAAAATTTCTTTGAATGTGTTGGAGTTTCAGTACCCATGGTCTTGCTGGGTAGTGACGAATGTTGGCTTACAACCCACATTGCTTATTTCTAGATTACTCTCGACTATAAATTATAATAAAGAGTCACCCCTCATGTTGCAGTCACTTTTCCCCCACTCACAATGGTGTGCGTTCGCATCGCAGCCTAGTACCAAGGCAAGATTTGTCGAGCTGCAGTATTCAACCAGCTTCTGCACTTCAGCTGCTGGTGCCACTTACGAATCACCCGGAAAGTAAGCTGAAGAAAAGACCACAGCTAGCCTGCACTGCTACAAGGTCTCTTGTTAGGAACTCTGAAAGACAAAAAAAGTCAATATCTTTGGAGATTTCAAATTATCTTCCTGTTGTTTTCAGTGAGGCTTTTTACCTCTTCTTTAAAAGCCCATGGTTCCTGTATTAGGAGGGCACCATAGCTATCCGACATGAACCTGTCTTAGCTCTGTGTAGGATAACTTGAGCTATCGACATTAGGGGTGGGATCATAGAACCGGCTCCTCTAGATGTGGTTCCTTCTCCTCGCTGGTCTTGTCAACCTCCATACCCTCCTTCACCTCATAGGTCTTGTTAACCTACATGGCCTCCAAAACAAGTCCTTCCAACAGTTTTTGGGTAGTTGGCAGTGCGGTTTGATCACTCCCATCAGACTGCTCCTCAGTATTGACTGGTGCAGCGCACCCAAAGCTAGATGAGGGAACGGGCGGAGTACTAACCTCGGCAATCGTTTTGGTTTTGTCATCCTTTAATTTCGTACACTTTTTTTCAGGGTCGTATCACAATTGTGCTGTACCTGCAGAACAGCCGGTAATCTTTTTGGCGGATTATGACATAGGGCTTCATCGATACCAATGTTCAGTCCTAGCCCCGCTTCCTCATCGCTGCTGCTGATGATCCTCCAAGTTGAGGTGCTTAAGCCCTCATTCCGCGCTTTCAGCAGACCAAAGACATACTCCGATGTTTTGCCGGCGCATCTTGGTAGAAATACCGTCATGTTATATGTGCTCGATATATCATCCCCTCACCTGGTACAGAGTGACGGTCCAGTTCATACTTCTAGGCGCGGAGCAGTCTCTTTCTTTGGTCATGTCGTCCTTCTCTACCGTCGGGGCGAAAACCACATTTTGGGATTGCGGCTGGTCGTTCAACTACAGGAATAAATGGCAGGGATCGACGACTGAGTCGCACTCCCATCACGAGTCTCACACTGAATTTGCTCTCCTTTATTTGGCCGCTGTAGTAAATGTCACAAGACCTACTCGTCGAAATCCATGGCCCGGCCATAGCCTTTCTAGAACGGCGGTGATGTCAACCTTTATTCTTACGTGGACATCAACTAGGTGGTCAGAGGCACCTTCAGAATTAAACAACCGGATCTTTCAGGAGTATGCTTTTAAATCGTAGTCCTCAAAACGTTTGAGGTGGTTGTCATTAAAATTGGGTTTCTCATTCGAGGCTGTGATTTCCTTTCCATTGTTCAGATTTTTATGGGGTGGATCATTCTCAGCTCGCCTTCAAATGTACCTAAGTTGGCTACCCAGAGGATACTTGGTCTAAGACCGAAAGTCGTGAGCTGCTTGAGCGCTCAAGCCACATGTAAAAGAATCGTTCCTGGCCATCCTCCAAACGAATAAATTGCGAAAGTATCAAATGTTCGCTGCTTGCTTATCAAAAATTTTACATGTAAAAACAACAACAAATTTAACTAGTTGAATTCGTGTAGAGTATGCGAATACTTCATTGAAAATTCTATCGCCGCTTGCTGAGTGCTGCCGAATTTTGTTTTACATATATATGTAGACTATTTACAATGGTAACAACGACTCAAAGGACAATTTTTTGACAAAAATGGCAATACTTTTACTTTGAAATACATTTCAATCGATTAAATAAAGCGTAAGATATAGCCGCAGCTCAAAACAAAGAGATAAAAAATATGTTTGTATTAAAAGATCTCTGGTGATCGTTTGCACGGACAATTCGTTTCTACGTTATAAAAGTTGTCACTTAGAAAGCTAAGTGATCCCCGCTTAAGTGCCAGTGCGGCTGTAGCAAATACTGTCAAGAGGCCGTTGATTAAATAAAACAAGATTGTTTCAAATAAACTTTTCTGGATTTATTATGCGCAAAATTTATAGATAACACTTTCAATATCGATTTCTTAGCCCAGCGTGTTTCTCAACTAATTTTTAATATATTTTATTTGTGAAAAAGGACGTTCGAGAGATACACGTGAATGCGAAATGCAATTTATAACTATATATGGATGGATATATGGATAACTATTCTATGGATGTTTATAAAGTTACAGTTCCAGAAGCCATTGTTTCTTATTGCCAATAGAGGTTACCACATCTGTTTTCAGCAGTTTAGTGAACTGCAAGACAGAGAATATATTCTGCGAACATATTTATTGCCTTGATTCGTACTTGTATTTCCCACACATGTTGCTAGCATTATCGGAGCTTTGTCCACGACAATCTTTGATATCAATGCCACATTCACTTAAGAAAACTAGTAAACTTTGAGCGAGTTGTTCAATAGTGTGACTTATAATGTCCAAGAACTTAGCGAATCTTTCCACTGGTCCAGATGGTAGAACTACCAGTCAGTAGGTCTACGCGCGATATATATGGAATATAATTTAAAGAAACTGAGTAACATTTGTATTTCTTAATTTCTCTTATTGTACAGAGAAACTTCAATTTGATCCAGTATGGTTGACGTAATCAGTAGAATAGAATAGTCGTATTTGATAAATATAACGTTCTATTTCTCCAAATGTTGTATACTGAAAGACCAGAAACTAACGAAGATTCTCTGTACAATAAAATTTCACAACAACAATGCAAGCAAACATTTTGATGTTTGGCGTAAAATTGCCGCTTTTATTTAGGGATGGCGCATCGACGTTAACGCTGAGAGGTAAAAAACGTTCCGCCAACGCTTTATTTAGGGAAGGCAGTTATGCCCGTAGAAGCAAAGTAAAAATGAGAAATGAATGTTGCAATTGCTCAACTTGTCTAGATTGGTTTTCACACATTTAGCATTTCATAACTCATATCTCTCCGTCTACAGGTTCAGTGTTTGAACAATAAATTCTAGCATGTTCAAGGTATTAGCCAAACACCATGTTTTTTAAGGATGGGGTAGACAAAAAAACAACAACATTACCCGCGAACAGAAAATCTGTACAAAGTTGTCTCAATATTTACTAGTATTCAATGCAAATGATACTCGGTGCGTTACTTTTGTTTTTCCTCTTTTAATTCCTCTCTTTGCTTTAGCCCAACCACTTCATATATTTTATTGTTCTATCATTTTAATTATTTTCGAAAACAATCTGGTACTCTTTCGTTGTTAGAGTGCTTTACATTCGTTTTCGTTATGTATTTTGTTAGTCATTTATTTAGGAAAATATTTTGTTTCGTAGTTTTTTTTGTTATCTATAGGATTTAAAAAACTTCGTTAGCCCTTTGTTGCAGAAAACCGGTTGTAATCAATTGGTTACTACATATTAGCAAAGAATTTTTAATAACGAGAGTGTTTGTAGCGAATTTGCAACAGAGTCTGAAAAATTTCAACGGGGCAATGCACCTCACAACGAAGGACATTTTACAGTGAATTGATTTTATGCGGAAAGGAGTCTACAAAAATTTCATAATTTTTATTTTTGCACGCATTTTTTTAATTTGACAAATTTACATTTTTTATATTTATGATGCCATTCTCGATTCATTCGATGACCTCATTATATTATTCAAGAAAACATGTTAATATTCACATATGCATGTACTATTTTCTTTTTAAAAGCTTTTTACTATATCAGGATTTTCCACTATAGTGGAATCGTTTTTTCTAGGAAGGTAAATAATGCATTACTAGTGCAAGAATTGATAACAAAGTATTTATCTTCCAGCTACACTCGCAGGCGGGATCTGGATATTTAAAGATATCCTTTTTTATATGAGGAAACTACATTTTTGAAATTCCTTCGATTTTCAAAATACAAATACAATTGTATGTATATATGTATATATAGTATCCCACAAAATTTTGGATACCCCCATTTTTTACTATTATTTGAATATTTCTTGATTTGGCAAAAAGTGTTGTCAAATTCCGCCAAGTTTTTGGAATATACTAAATTGAAGTAATGGGAGCAAGCTTTTGTTAAAAAAATACGAAAAGCAGTCAAAAAGTTTAACGAAAGAGTCTTGAGAGGCTCTAAAGTAAGTACAGTACTCCTCGCTTAAGTGCCCCCTCTGATCATGCAAGACTTTTGAGACACTTAAGCGGGAAAGGCACTTAAATGAATCCCGCTTAAGTGCCTTACAGAGCTTTTTCTCAAATATTTCAATCTAATATTTTTTTAGAATGAAAATCACATTTATTTATTATTAATAACAACAATACTTATTTAGAACAATAAATATGAAAAAAAACATTACAAAACTATATATACATTTGCCTTTTGACAATTCTCGGCGCATTAAATGTCACAAAGGCTCTTAAAAGAGGAAAATTGCAAACAATTTTGCATTTATGGCTTAAATTTTGCAGGCATTAAAGCGGGAAAGGCACTTAAGCAGACGCTCTTAAGCGGGGAATTTTATATGATTGCGGAGTATTTTGCAATAGTACATGTTATTTCTTCAACAGTTTGAAAATTTAACTTTAATTTTGATCCTGGATGAACCGTACGGCATCCTTCTAAAAATGTGGCTGTTATTCCAGAAGAAGCAACTGCTACCGCAATGTTGGATCTCGCACGAACTGCGGTTAAAACTAATGGCATAAGAAATGTCTTTCCAGTTCCAGCAGGGCATCTAGGAAATATAAATCAGCATCTAGCATGGTCAGCTGTCGAACCAAAGGGAAAGGGATGTTAGATGAGTTGGGTTCGTTGGACATGCAAAGAGGATATTAGTGTCATGCGGAGACTCATTGCATTCAGGACAAATATACTGTATTTCGGGGTTTTGTCTGGATAAGTAGGTGTTTAATGTACTACAATATCCAGAACGTAGCTACGCAAAGGTTACTCTGGTTTCACCTGGCAACTCAAGCACTTCGTCTGCTAAGGGTGGTGGTTTGACTCCAAAGACACCATTCACTGGGCAGGAGGCAAAGAAGTTATTAATGGCTCCACTGTGAATGGCGTTTAAAGCGTGTCTGCAAACATATCGGCGTATTGCGTTGAGTCGTCGACGTATTGTTGGAGTGACCTATTGATACACCTAGGAGGTGGTTCCGCTCCTTATGCTCCTTAATAGGCGGTATAGTGGCCTCATAGTGTAAATTCGGGTGACTTCAAGAGGCACCCTGTGAGTATCCAGAGTGCGGTGTTCTGGCAAGTCTGTATCTTCACTGCATACAGGCGATAGCCTTGTAAGTGGCCAGCAACATTTCATTGTCTTTCCCCCAAGTGCTACCAGCTAGCGACTTGAGGATTATGTTGCGGCTCTGTACATTGGTGATTATCGCGGTCGTGTGTGGAATAAGGAGTGCCGACTGTCAAAGGTACCACCCAAAATCTTGGCGTTAATCACCGTGAGCATTGGTATATCATCTACGTGAATGTTAAGGTTTAGTCTGTATTCCTTCGTCCAGTTGGTAAAAAGAGTCGGCGTTCATTTAGCCAGGCTCCTCGCAGAGAAGAATCGAGAAAGTTCAAGGAGGTAATTGTCCACTTTCGAAAACATGTCATAAATTCCAATGCACGACGTATATAGTAAGTTTGGAGATATAGAAATTAAACAGTAGCGGGGAGATTTTCATAAGTTTAGACGTTTTACCTCGAAATAGTACGGATGATTGCCGACCGCTCAGGTAGTTCATAATCCATCTCTTCAATCCCGGAGAAAGTGTTCTTTGCTCTATGTCTTCTCGTAGTGTTGTAATATTGACCGTATCTAAAGCTTTTGACAAGTCCACCGCCACTAGGAAGGTTCTCTTACAGGGTGGTTTCTGATTAAGACCATGAACTATCCGAGCATTTATGACACTAAGTGCTGTAGTGGTACTGCACACTTAACGGAAGCGTGAATGTAAGGAGTAGCAAGGCCTCAAGTGTTTTCACTACTGGGGAAAGGAGAGTTATCGGGCGACAAGACTCTTCTTGGTTGGAGGGTTTCCCGGGTTTCAGTAGTGGGACCAATCTTCCGATTTTCCACATTTCGGGTATTTAAAGAGGGGTCAGCGACAGATTGATTACCTTGGTGAGGAATTCTACTCCCGTTGGGCTTAGGTGTTTTAACATCAAAGAATAAATTCCGTCGGGGCAATGACGTTGGATGACTTGGCCTTTATTTAGCATTTGCGCAGTCGTCTGGTGACACACCTTTTAGCCTTGTCAACCGGAGGGTACAGTATGAATTGTCGGCAAACTGCCGCTTCAGCCGTGGCGAATGTTCGCGGTTCTTCCGACTGGTATGAAGCGAGCAGGAGCAGCGGCTATCACTTTGTAGAATTGATGTTCGCAGGAACAGGTAAAGCGGTGAAGGCGAAACCATCCAAGTTTGGTATATTAAAGTTACCATGGGTGTAAAATTTTCGCAATTTTAGTGGACTGTGTACCCAATATATTGATCAATGAGTGACCTTAATAAAATTATATGAAAACATGTCCCCAAGCATATCGCTCATTTACTTGAATAGTGACACAACTCAAAAAACACGATTTTTGAGTTGAGTGTGCAGAAATGTGCACAATTTCAGCGTCCATATTGTATAAAAATTTCATTCCGATGCGTAGAAAAATAAATGATAAAAAAATAAAAAATAAGAATGTGCCGTTATTAAACTTGTTATGTTGGATTATTTTTAACTAGAATAATGACACTTCTCAGTTGTGCCAGAATTAGTCATGGATTTTTATCTGAAAGAGAGACATATTTTGTGTTACAACACATATTGTCATAGAGTGAATTTGGTTTTCTTTTCAGAAAGAACGACATATTTTGTATTACAACGATATTGGTGATTTTTTCAACAAAAACGACACATTTGACTTATGACGGTGAAATTGATTTATATTTTTCACAAATAACGACATAATTCAAAATGGGTCACATTTATGCCAAGGAAAAGCATTAGTACACTCTATTTGGTCCATTTATGCTCAACATTGTATTTAATATATTACAGGCCACTAGATTTGTCAATAAACAGTTGGAATTTTTCTATATTTGCTAAATAAGGGACAATTAATAACTTTAAATCGCTCTCCTGAAAAATCGACTTTTTTGAGTTGTGACACTATTCAAGTAAATGAGCGATATGTTCTTCAGTTGAATAGCAGAATTAGTTGCATTGAACAGTAAATTCGGGAAAACTTTAGTATACCGTCCCTCGATTTCGGGGTTCAAGTGGGTATGGTCGGTTAGAGGAGGTTCTCCAGATTACGAACTTATATAATTATAATTATAAGATATTCGCATTTGAAGTTGAAAATTTGGCATATTTGATCTTGCAATTTCTCAATTTATATAATATATATTTTTTTAAATTTATATTATGCACTTATTATACAATATCACTTCACTACATTGTTTCTACACATTTATTTTGTATCAATTACTTGAATATTTGCTTTAAATAAGCATTTTAATGTTTACACAATTCTCTTTATATGCACAATAACAAATACTGTAACTCCTTTTTCAAAAAAAAAGGATAAACTCTTTTTTTATTTTTTAGATTCGTTTACAAAATATGTGATATGTTAACACTTATTTTGTGTCCGCATGCAATCCTTTATTATTGTATAAATAATGAGAATTGTGCAATAAGTTAAATGTTTATTTGCAGCGCATTTTAATATAATTTATAGAAAATAACTATGTATAAACAAATTAGTTAAGTTTAAATACAGTAATCCCCGCTTAAGTTCCCCTTCTTAACATGCACGACTTTTGAGACTCTTAACCGGGAAAGACACTTAAATGAATCTCGCTTAAGTGCCTCGAGGGACTTACCAAGCATTTTCACAAATACTTCGTTCTAATATTTTTTCTTTCAGAATTTTTCTTTTAGAATGAAAGTCACATTTAGTTCTTATTAATAACAAAAAGAAGTTTTTAATAACAATAAATATGAAAAAAAAAACATTATAAAACAATTTTTATGTTTTCTTTTGTCGTACTCAGCGCATTCAATGTAAAAAATATTAAAAGGTACTTAAAAGAGGAAAATTTTGTATTTGTGGCTTAAACATACAGGCATTTAAGAGGAATTTTCTAATCGAATTCACTCATTAGCATCTCGGTATAAGGGAACTGTGGGACGGCATATCAAACTCCTTACGCACAGCTGCAACCGAAACCATTGGCTTTCGGAAAAGTCAAAAAAACAGTTGTCATCTCACAGTGGAGAGAAAACAGACTGCCTACCTCGCAATGTTGCGATCGACCGTAACTGAAGGTTTCAAGACCAGAGCGCACTCCTGTAAGACCCCCAGAGGTGGTCTAGTTGTTGATGACCAGAGTAAACTGTGTTTGTGGAGGGAACACCTCTCCAGCCTGCTGAATGGCAGTGAAAGTACAACACCAGGAGATGGCGAACCCGATTACCGACCGTGAAGAAATTAGAATAGCAATTATCCGCTTGAAGAACAACAAAGCGGCGGGGGCCGATGGATTGCCGGACGAGCTATTCAAATATTTCGGCGAAGAGCTGATATGGTCGGAAGAAAGCATGCCCGACTATTGGAATCTCAGTGTACTCTGCCCAATCCACAAAAAGGGAGACCCCACAATCTGCGCCAACTACCGTGGGATAAGGCATCTTAACATCGCTTATATAGTTCTATCGAGCGTACTGTGTGAAAGACTACAGCCCACCGTCAACAAACTGATTGGACCTTATCAGTGTGGTTTTAGACCTGGAAAATCAACAACTGACCAGCTATTCACCAGTCGCCAAATCTTAAAGAAGACCCGTGAAAAGAGGATCGGCACACACCATCTATTTGTCGACTTTAAAGCTGCTTTTGACAGCACGAAAAGGAGCTGCCTTTATGCCGCGATGTCTGAATTTGGTATCCCCGCAAAACTAATACGGCTGTGTAGGCTGACGTTGAGCAACACCAAAAGCTCCGTCAGGACCGGGAAGGACCTCTCCGAGCCGTTCGATACCAAACGGGGTTTCAGACAAGGTGACTCACTATCGTGTGACTTCTTTAACCTGATGCTGGAAAAAATAGATCGAGCCGCAGAGCTAAACAGAGAAGGTACAATTTTTTATAAGAGTATACAACTACTGGCGTACGCCGATGATATCGATATCATTGGAAACAACACCTGAGCCGTTAGTTAGTTCTGAAGTTGTAGATAATTTCGTATACTAGGCACCAGCATCAACACCGAAAATAATGTCAGCCTTGAAATCCAACGCAGAATCACTCTTGCCAACAGGTGCTACTATGAACTGAATAGGCAATTGAAAAGTAAAGTCCTCTCTCGACGAAAAAAACTAAACTCTACAAGTCCCACATTATTCCCGTCCTACTTTATGGTGCAAAAGCGTGGACGGTGTCAACATCCGATGAGACGGCACTAGGAGTTTTCGAGAGAAATGTTTTGCGGAAGATTTATGGTCCCTTAAACATTGGCATCGGCGAATACCGCAGACGATGGAATGATGAGCTGTATGTGTTATTCGACGACATAGACATAGTCCAGCGAATAAAAAGACAGCGGCTACGCTGGCTATGTCATGTTGTTCGAATGAACGAAAGTGCCCCAGCTCTGAAAGTTTTCGATGCAGTACCCGCTGGTGGAAGCCGAGGAACGAGAAGGCCTCCACTCCGGTGCAAGGACCAGGTGGAGAGGGACCTGGCTTCGCTTGGTATAACCAATTGGCGCCCAACTGCCAGAAGGAGGGATACGTGGCGCGCTGTTTTGGACTCGGCTATAACCGCGTAAGCGGTGTCTACGCCAGTCAAGAAGAAGAAGACTTTTGTTTTTCGGTGAAATCTGCTCCGACTGTCAACTTTTCGTAAATATTAACTTACCATTTAGCAATTAACTATTCTTGTTAAATATATATAATAATATATTATTAATTTATAAAAAATAACAAAAATTAAAATAAAAGTTTCAATTATTTACAACACTGTTTATATTTTTGTGTGTTGGTTTTCTGCATTTTGGAGACAAAGAAGATCACTCGGTTTGCCCTCCAGGAGTTCAAAAGGAGTGATCCCTCGTAAAGACATACTATGATAAAAAGGAGTAATAAATGCATGGGCCTCGGGGCATTGTGGATTAATCCATTGGTTACAAAGGAGCGATCTTATATTAATCTTGGCATAATCCGATTTTTCACGCCTCTGGTGGAATTTCCCCAATAACAATTCTATAGCAAAATATTACCAAGATCTAAGATTAATCTTTGGATAATCCGATATTTTACTGGGTTTGTGTAACCCACATACTACATCATGTACGATAAGGGTTTTCACGTCTCTGGTGGAATTTCCCCAATAACAATTCTATAATAAAATATTATAGCTTTTGATCTGTGCAAATTGTGAAAGTATAAAGAGTTCGGTTACACCCGAAAAAAACTCTTTCTTACTTATTTTGGCAATACACTTGTGCAAGATTGTTGATAAATTCAGTCAAATTTTTTTAAATATCAAGTGGAGTTAAGTTGTAAACCGTAGTAAGGGTAGTGTGAATATACCATGTACCAAAATCATTGAAACCGTGTAATCAGAAATCAGAGGAAATGTTATAAGATATTTCGATATATACTACTCTCTTCGTATCTCGAATGGTGTTAAAACCAACTGTTAGATGAACTAACTATTATAATCTTACTTGCTAGGCGATATAGTTGTGTCATTTTGTGCTATGCCGTTTGTATATTAATTTTAATTTTTCGAATCTAATTATATGTACACTTAATAAATAGTGGTTAATATTTAATTTTTTGGAACTACTTATTGTTAGACAGTCGCCTCGTATTTAGTGGATGAGGTGATTACTATTTTTCCCAATTTGTATATGGATATTAGAATGGAACGATACTGTATGGAGATACATTTTTTTTTGTATTTTTTTAACGGCATAGCTATGAAAAATTGCCTTTTAATATGTCAACTTCAGATACTTTCAAACAAGCATACAAAATATCAAACAGCTTGCATAATGCTTTGAGGTGCCTCAGAACAGTCGAATATTTAAATGAAACAAAAGAATGGAATTCTAAACATTTATTGCGAACAATTCTCTTACATTACTTGAAATACTATTTAAACCTCAAACTGTTTTTTTGTATTGAAAAAAGCCTTGCTCTAATTGATGAAACCATCTCGTTTATTTTTACCACAAACTACATTCGATGCTTCTGTTACCAACTTTTTTTTATTATAATATTACAATTGTACCTAGTATACAATGATTATTAAATACTAACAACAATTCATTTCTAATAAGTTAAAAATAATAATTAAAAGCTAAATGTTAGAGGAATTAATTTGCTGCTACAGTTGCCTTGCTAAGTCTGAAGACTTCTTACGTTTCAGTCGATTTTCTCGTTCAGCAGTTCCGATGAGTCTGGATGCCTCTTCATTTACATGCTGTATAAGCCTCATTTCGTAAGTCTTTGCAAATTGGCTTTAGTACTTGATTATATATAAACAGCTTGTGTTCGATTGAAAGCGCGGATCTCCTACCGACTAGATTGCAAAACATAGCAAATTTTAAATCAAGCCCACTCCTTTTTTTCTTGACATGCTCTTTCCAGCAAAGCTTGGTATCTAGGGTGATTCCTAGGAACTTAGCATTATTGTGATGTACCATTTATATAAATGGGATGGTATGATGATTTTTTTTTTAAGTATAGTCTACGTGCATTGATTTGGAATCGTTTAATTTAATGCGCCAGTTGGAAGCCCATTTTGTATTTGCATTGACTGCTGTTTGCACTCGAAGGGTAGATACTGAGGTTGACTCTCCTGCTGCTAACAGGGATGTGCCATCCGCAAATGTCGCTGTCACATAACTTGAGTCAGTGGGGTTATCACTTGTAAAAAGTAAGTAGAGCATTGGCCCCAACACGTTCCCCTGGGGAACACCCGCTTCTATCGGTTGCATGTTTGAGTAGGATGCATACTCTTGTTTTATGCGAAAGTATCTATCTTTTAGGTAGCAATTATTTTGCAATTATTTTTGGGTAACATGCATTTAAATTTCAGCAATAGACCCGAATGCCAAACTCTATCAAAAGCCTGAGACACGTCTAAGAAGGCCCCCGAACAAACATTCTTTTTATCCATGGCATTTTCAACGAAATTAACGATTCGGTGCACCTGGTCAATTGTTGAATGGTGATCACGAAAGCCGAACTGATGTATTGGTATAAGGTGTTCTCGATCCATTATTGATTTGAGCCTCTTTATGAGAACATTCTCGAAGACTTTCGGTAGAGCTGGCCAACCAACTAATCTCAAAGTTTAGCGCATGTCCATCGTTAGATCTAAATATGTTTCTCAAACGATTTGCAAATACTGCAGCTTTTAGTGAATTCGCCCATTCAGTTTCGATTAATTTTATTGGTGCGACATGTTTTATTTGTTTATTAATATTCCTTGCAACTTTCCAGAGCGAATAATCAGTAGAAAGATACCGAGAGCTGAAGAGGGAAGCGAGACGCATTTGCAGACAAAAAAAGAAAGAGGCCGAAATGCGTGAGTATGAAGAGCTTGACAAGCTGGCCGACAGGGGTAATGCTCGAAAATTGTACCAAAAGATCCGGCGACCAACTGAAGGTTTCAAGACCGGAGCACACTCCTGTAGAACCCCCAAAGGTGATCTAGTTATTGATGACCAGAGTATACTGAGTTTGTGGAGGGAACACTTATCCAGCCTGCTGAATGGCAGTGCAAGTACAACACCAGGAGATGCATGCCTGACGATTGGAATCTCAGTGTACTCTTCCCAATACACAAAAAGAGAGACCCCACAATTTGCGCCAATTACCGTGGGATAAGCCTCCTCAACATCGCGTATAAGGTTCTGTCGAACGTATTGTGTGAAAGACTAAAGCCCACCGTCAACAAACTGATTGGACCTTATCAGTGTGGCTTTAGACATGGAAAATCAACAACAGACCAGATATTCACCATGCGCCAGACCCGTGAAAATAGGATCGACACACACCATCTCTTTGTCGACTTTAAAGCTGCTTTCGACAGCACGAAAAGGAGCTGCCTTTATGCCGCGATATCTGAATTTGGTATCCCCGCAAAACGAATACGGCTGTGTAAGCGGACGTTGAGCAACACCAAAAGCTCCGTCAGGATCGGGAAGGACCTCTCCGAGCCGTTCAATACCAGACGAGGTTTCAGACAAGGTGACTCACTCTCGGGTGATTTCTTTAACCTGTTGCTGGAGAAAATAATACGAGCTGCAGAGCTAAATAGAGAAACAACACCCGCGCCGTTAGTTCTGCTTTTTCCAGACTGGATAAGGATGGGTCTGGTGGTGAACGAGGACAAGACGAAATATCTCCTGTCGTCCAACAAACAGTCAGCGCATTCGCGTCTTGGCTCCCACTTCACTGTTGACAGTCATAACTTTGAAGTTGTAGATAAATTCATCTACCTGGGAACCAGCATTAACAGGCAATTGAAAAGTAAAGTCCTCTCTCGACGAACAAAAACCAAACTCTACAAGTCTCTCATCATTCCCGTCCTACTTTACAGTGCAGAAGCGTGGCCGATGTCAACGTCCGATGAGACGGCACTAGGAGTTTTCGAGAGAAAGGTTCTGCGGAAGATTTATGGTCCCTTAAACATTGGCAACGGGGAATACCGCAGACGATGGAACGATGAGCTGTGTGTATTATTCGACGACATAGAATAAAAAGACAGCGGCTACGCTGGCTAGGTCTTGTTGTTCGAATGGATGAAAGTGCTCCAGCTCTGAAAGTATTCGATGCATTACCCGCTGGTGGAAGCCGAGGAAGAGGGAGACCTCCACTCTGATGGAAGAACCAGGTGGAGAGGGATCTGGCTTCGCTTGGTATAACCAATTGGCGCCAACTGCCAAAAGGAGGGATACGTTGACACGCTGTTTTGGACGCGGCTATAACCGCGTAAGCGGTGTCTACGCCAGTCAAGAAGAAGAAGAAGATATTGGACAAATACGTTTTGAAGGAATAGTTTTTAAACTGTCTAATTTTTGTTCTTAGTTCCGCTGTACATCTATTAAGCTCAGTTTTGAGAGCAGCCGACCTAGTTTCCTTTACTTTTGTGAAAGATTAAACTTTACAATCTAAGTCAACATCTGTCGATATGCTCTTTAGCTTAAAATCGACTTTATTCAGTATAGTCTTGAATTTATACCAATCAGTATGTTTATTAGATAAAGAACACCTTCAATACGTAAATTGATTTTCGATACTTTGTTGATGACAAAAAAGTCAAGAAGATCTGGCAATTTCCTACTATCAACAGGCCAATAAGTGGGTCTCCCTGTCGAAATAACATTGCATCCAATAACTTGTATAGCTTTCAGAAGCTCTCGACCTTTGGTTGTAGTTAAACAAGATCCCCAATGAGCGTGTTTTGCATTAAAGTCACCACCCATGATGTACCTTCCGTCATATTTTTTAATAAACTCGTATATGTATCAATTAGGATATTATGTCTGGGCGGGCTTTTTTTTACTTTTGGAAAGGCCATTGCCGTTCCATAGCATTATTTGCAAAGAGTTACTGTTCATCAATAAATTGTATATGGTATTCAAGAGCGCTGAGCTGCTGATTTCTGGACTTAAATACTTTTTCTTGTTCGTTTAGCTTATCCAGAATTTGAGATAACGGACTACTTTTTTGAACTGTATTTGTCTGACCTTGCTGAGCCATTTGCGCAAATGTTAGTTTAGAAGTCAATGGGAGGGGTCTTACTTCCTTCCTTCCTTTGTCCGCAACGGGGTTTTTCGCCTGAGCATTGACATTCTCCTCAACTGCATTACCATTCTTTTTGTCTCTGATTGTTTCTAGTTCTTTTGCAACGACACAACCACGGTAGCTTTCAGGGCGGGAATCGCCGCAGTTGCAACATTTGGCAGGATCTTTATCGGCTTTGGTGTATTCAGTTGTAAGATGTTTGCCTCCACATTTCACACATCTCGATGGCTTACCACAGAAGTTTTTTGTATGTCCAAAAGCTTGACAGTTTTTGCACTGAGAGATTAATTTAGAGGCTTTGATAGGCCCAACCTTGACAACAGTATTAAGAATGCTTTTGATTTGATAATCTTTCTTAATGTCCTCGGTAGCATCGAATACTACTAAAAACATATCTAGCGGTTCTTTAGACTTCCACTTAAGTTTGTTAATTGTATTTAACACATAAAGGCCTTGATCTTTAAGGGCGTTCAAGATGGATTGAGTATCACATGAGTGGTGTAAATTTTTTATCATTACCTTTATTGGCCTGTTATGTTTGCTCTCGTAGCTAAACCAAGTTATATTTTCATTTGACAAGAATTTTGTTGTAGTCAGTAGCATCAAATGTATTTAGTTTGTAGGCACCGTTACTCAAAAGCTTTATTAAAAAAAATGTTTTTTGTTAGAGCGGTAATATCCGAATGTAAATTATTGAAATCTTTAGCATCGTTTATTATAATTGATGGTGGTCAGTGAGTTTTTATATTATTTTTTTATTTTTCAAAGGGCTATTAATTGTTGGGGAACTATCAGCTTTACGTTTTTTAAATAGCGCTTCTTTTTGAGTATCCACTCGGTTTCTTTAGCTAGTTTATCTTCATCCGTTGCGTATATTTCATCAACACTTACATCATCATCAACGCTGTACTAGCAGGCTTGCTTTTACTGGCTTTCAGTTCTTCGTTTTCTTTTTTGAGTGCTATATTATCTTTGTGTAATTGAGAGAGTTAGCCTTTTGTAATTCTTTAATTTTATTTACTCTAAACGAGCTTAGACTGTTTCTCGGTGTCACCTCATGTTGAGGTTCAGCCATTTTTTTGTTTTTAGCGATTTCCCTACTGGGTGTTAGCAACCTGTCGTTTGGTTGGTAATGCAGTTGGGAATAAAACTTTTTTATTCTGTATTTATTAAACATATATGGCAGCTTTGATCACAGCATAAACCACAAAAGTTAAGATATATTAAATTTACGCCCGGACTTTCTTGCACAAAAAATTCGGTTTCGCATTCAGTTTAACAATGTAATTTAGACTTTTCCACGGCACCGAAAATTGCAATTGCATTTACTTCAACTGTTCACTTCACTCAACTTGATGCAGCGCTCCACGGCTTGGGTGTGACCGTTTTTGACAATGTCTTTCAATGTTTCACATATACATATATATATATATGTATTTGGCGTAGGAACCGCGTTAAGCGATTATAGCCGAGTCTACCAGAGCGCGCCACTCGCTCTTTCTTTTTGCTTTTTGGCCTTTCCTTTATCTTGAAAACCCCAAGAGTCGTCTCTTCGGATGTTGTCATCGTCCACGCTTCAGCGCCATACATCAGGAGGGGAATAATGAGCGAATTGTAGTTTGATTTTGGTTCTTCGAGGGAGGACTTTATTTTTCAATTGCCATTGTCCAAAGTAGCACCTGTAAAGAGTGATTCTGCGTTGGATTTCGAGGCTGACATTGTTTGTGTTGTTAACGCTGGTTCCCAAGTAAACGAAAGTATCTACGACTTCAAAGTTATGACTGTCAACAGTGACGTGTGAGCCAAGACGCGAGTCCGCCGACTGTTTGTTTGATGACAGGACATATTTCATCTTGTCCTCATTCACCAGCAGACCCATACGCTTCGCTTCCTTATCCAGTGGATCAGTATCATCGGCGTACGCCAGCAGCTGTACACTCTTCAAGCTCTTCAAGCTGGTAATTGCTATTCGAATTTCTTCATGGTCGGAACATGGAACATCTATTCCATCGTCATCGATTGGGGTATCGGGTTCGCCATCTCCTGGTATTGTACTTTCACTGCCATTCAACAGGTCGGAGAAGTGTTCCCTTTATAATCCCAGTATGCTCTGGGCATCCATTACCATATTACCTCCTCGGTCCCTACATGATAATGCTCCGGTCTTGAAACCGTCTGTAAATCGCCTCATGTTTTCATAAAATTTTCGAGCAGTACCCATGTCGATCAGCTTTTCATTCTATTCATACTCACGCATTTCGGCCTCTTTCTTTTTAAGTCTGCAAATGCGTCTCGATCCCTCTTCAGTTCTCGATATCTATCCCACACCGAACGTGTTGTGGTCGATCGCAACGTTGCGAAGTAGGCTGTTTCATCAGACATATTTAAAGTGAGAGGTGGCTCAGTTATATCACAGTCTTGCCAATAATAATATCAGTGTAACCTTTGGCATCGCAGTTGAATCATTTAAACATTCGAAGCCTTCGAGCATTCTCTGATCTTGCTTTCACAATTCTTCGATATGCAAGATCTCTTATGACCTATCTGTCGTCACCAAGCATGGTACTGAGAAAATGTTTTGGGTAACCAAAATATCTATTTTGTTGAATTACTTTGTCAATGATTGCTTTTATGACGGAATTCAAATAACGATTTAGGTTAATGGTTTGTCATTGATTTTTGGCTCCGTTAATGTACAAGGAATTACATTTTATTGTAAACCAAATTGTTCTATAAACTTTCATAACGTACGTGGCTAATTCAAGTAGCTTTTCGTCTAGCAATCGACTGATAAACCACTGCCATGGTCTGTTGAATAACAACACCTTTGAAATCCATATTCACCACAGTTCCATCGCACCCAACAACAGCTAATTCACTCAACTTTACCGACATAGATTTTAAATGTAATAATATAGTGTATTTAATATTTTTAGCACTCTCCGACTCACAGGTGACAACCAAAATACTAGTTTGCTTTCTTATTCCGATAAAATCACATAATGGTCTTCTATATGTCGTTTTCTGTAAAATTTCACTTCTTTATCAATACGAAAAAAAAAATCCATCAATATACAAGTCATGAAGTATTTTATTGCAGTCCGCTTCTTGTAAAGTCGATCTGACATCTCACGGCGCGCCATTGAACGATCAATGACACAACTTGGACCGTTCGATGAAATAATACCAAAGTGTTTTAAAACAGAAGAAGCTATAATGACAGCTATAATTTTCCCTTGACCTGATCTAGATAGTACAAGAAAACTATCACATGAGCTGCTATTTTCAATTGAAAAGTCATCAGCCAAAGAAAGAGAACAACAGGGTAAGTTAAAACAGTGTATTTTTGTGTTACGCGGTACAAGTTTTTCTTTTCTATCTTGTTTTTTCTTATTCTTCACAGTTGCAACTATATCGACACCACCTATCACAATTTTTTTGGTTGATCTTTGATTGAGTATGAAACTTACTTCCTCCTTCGGAACACGACACCTTTTTAAACAGCTACAATTCCTAATAATTCAGATATTTCAAGAACTGTCGGCTCATTCATGTTTTATGAACAGATAATATTTCATATAGGGAATTGAGAAATAGGTAACTTCTCTGGCCAACCAAAGCAGGACAGCTTGTCGTGTTTGAACTTGAGACATATCTCTACATTTAAGACAAGTTAGAAGTACTAATTACAGTCATAAACTATGCTATAAGTATCATATATTCATGAAAAATACTACTTATTGTAAATATCCCGATACCAGCTGTAAAATTTCATTTAACAAATAAATGAACGGCAAATAAGTTAACTGCTGGCAAGCTCGCGAAAACTCTAAATTTCATAGTTACTCCATCGATGAGTGTAAAGAAAGAAATATATCCCTCCCCCGTGTTACATAACATAACGTCGTTTATTTCTATCTTACTCTAATATAGCATAGCTTAGAACAGTGGTTGGCACGAGAGGAATTGTGACTGCGTAGGTGAACACGAAAGAAAAGATACCCAGTGAGAATTCTGGAGCCTTACGTTTTGAGAATGTTTTCCATTAAGCCATAAAACATGCATTTTTGTTCTAATTTGTTCATTTTAGTTATTTTATTATTAAAACAAATATATTAGATCGTAAAACCTCAACTTTACCGTCTTTAACCAGCTTAAAACCTTAAATGGAATACATAGCTTTAAACAACATTCATCACACTAAGGCATTTCACGCAGGGCACTTATTTTTTATAATTTTTAAAGCCGGTTTCGCGAAACAAACTTAAGTGAAAAATAATTAATTTATGTTTCACCATTTGACTTAATTTTTATTTAAATGGTCATGCTTTGCCATTTAAATATTATTTAAATACTGTCATAGGTAACCATGGTTACGCTTTTCTATCAGCTGAATTCCCATTTGTTTACCATTTTGACAAAGAAATACTTTTAATTTTTTTGGATGCCAAATGTCAATAATAGTGAAACGCAGGAAACTTAAGTGCAAAGTTAAATAAAAATTAAAATTAAATGGAACTTAATTTTCAATTAAAAAATTTCGTGAAACCGGCTGTTAATCGCACAAGCCAATATTTTTAAGCAAAACTTTTATTTTTTAAAAGATACTGATTAAATGAGAAAACAACTTGTTTTATACATAGTAAAGTAGTAGTTAAGCCTTTTATTGCAAGAAATATCCGTTCTTATATAAATATTACATTGCCCGAAGAGCGATCATATCAAAACTAGGAACAAAAAGTGGTACCCGGAAATTCGCATTTTATTATTTTTTATATTTAAATTTTTTTTCCCAGGTTGGCACAACTGTCAGCCACTATTCTCTCAATTTTTATTGCTATGTGTCATTTAGTTTGTTTACGGCGTCATTAGGAACAAGCCAACCTTTTATGTGCGTTGCGATTTTTATATGTCCCTCTTTGAACGATTTATACCAATCGTAAATTTAAGTTTTCGACATGGTTGAATCACCAAATGTTTTTTCAACATTTCAAACGTTTTGGCACAATTTCGTTTGAAAACACAAAATTTCACACATACTCTTTGTTCAATATTTTACCCATTTAATTTTAGAATTTCCGAATACTTATTTGACAGATTTTATTATACAAGTATAACATACAAATGTCTTTTTTCAACATTTCCAACGTTTTGGCACAAGAAATTTCGCACTAACTCTTTGTTTAATATTTTTATCCATTTAAAATGAGAATTTCCGGGTACTTATTTGACAGAATCTATGTATAAATTTACGAAGTGTACTAAAAGAAAAACAGATTCGATTATTGCGATATTTACATTTTTCAATTAGTAAATTTTCCCAATTCTCACCTCGCTTACTAAAATTGGTAATCCAAACAATTGGCTCCTTACTTGTAACATAACTGTCACACGGCCAGATAAAGGGTTATAAAGGGGTTAAACAAAATTAACTGTATATTTGTAACTAAACAATTTTGGCTTTCAATAATAATAGAAATGTGTGTTTTTTGTTTATGCATATGCATATAATATTGATGAGCAGGCTACAAACATTTACATTAATACATTCATATATTTATAAACATTTTACATACTACATATATACATATATTCACAGTGAGCTTTCAGATATGATTTTCAATCAGCCAAAAATGAGAATCGAATATACGAGAGACACATATTCTAAGGTCATTATTGAGAGTGTTAATCTAATATGTATTTATTATTTGATTGCTGATATAGCTAGCACGTTTATTTGTAATCTTTAAAAGCGCCGTCCTTTTGACCAATGTTCTCAGTAGTCATTTACTTACAATTGTGTTCGGACGTTTTGTTACAATAAACTTCTACGAATATTTAGATACACAGAATATAAAACGCGCGCTCATTAATAAAGGTAATGAAATGAATCGAATGTCTTAATTTCTGTGATGAAAGTTCGATTACTTGGAAAAGTGAAATAGCGAGTGACCAAATCAAATAATAAGAGTATTAATTCAAACAAAATATTTATAAATAATTGTAAATTTTTGTAATATGTATAGTGACGCAATGAAAAGATTTTATAAGCACTAGTTGTAAGCACTAGTTGTATACTATGTAGTTAACACATTCAAAGCATACGTAAATATAAAATGCTGAGCTCATTGGATATAACATGTTTGAAAATATACACATTGTATGTGTACACATATACATGTGTGTTTGAAAATGTATAGGTACATCTTAATTTATTTACACAACAATAAACAAATATGAAAATGCATATACATTTGTAAATTAACAATAATGACCATATTTACAGTAAATAAATAATGAATTTACTATTTATAGATAGATACAACAGATGTGTAGATAAGTATCTTAAGTTTATAGTATTAAAAAGATTAATTACTAGTCTTAGTTGAACTTACGGTTATTGTTCTAATATCTATACTCTATATGGGATTTGTAAAAGTGTACTATCTTTGAACTGAGTTTATTATACATAGTGCAAAAGTAATGTAAAAGTAAAGTAAACAAGTAAGGAAGGGCTAAGTTCGGGTGTAACCGAACATTTTATACTGTCGCAATTTATTTATTTGACTTTATTAATATTATATAATACACAATTTGACCCACATATTCTTCATATATATTGTATAAAGTCCATTGAAAGTTGGAAACCCTAATATTAGGTTAGAAGTACCGAGGTCCTCATGTTCGATATATGGGGCCTTGACAAACTATGGTCCGAATTCGGTTATTTTTAGAATGGGGCTGCCACACTATAAACGTAGAATTTGTACAAAGTTTTACATCGATATCTTCACTAGTGCTAACTTTATATATTGTAATTTAAACGATTCAGATCCACTTCAAAGTTCTGGTATATAGAAAGTAGGCGTGGTTGTGAACAGATTTCGCCTATTTTCACAACATATCATTGAGATGTAAGGAAACTATTACAAACCAAGTTTCATTGAAATCGGTCGAGTAGTTCCTGAGATATGGTTTTTGACCCATAAGTGGGCGACGCCACGCCCATTTTCCATTTTGTAAAAAAATCTGAGTGTAGCTTCTATCTGCCATTTCTTATGTTAAATTTAGTGTTTCTGACGTTTTTGACGTGAGTTAACCCACTTTTAGTAATTTTCAACCTAACTTTTGTATGGGAGGTGGGCGTGGTTATGATCCGATTTCTTTCATTTTTGGACTGTATTAGGAAGTGGCTAAAAAAAACGACTGCAGAAAGTTTGGTTTATATAGCTCTAATGGTTTGCGAGATATGTACAAAAAACTTAGTAGGGGGCGGGGAAACGCCCACTTCCCCAAAAAAATTACATCCACATATGCCCCTTCTTAGTGCGATCCTTCGTACCAAATTTTACTTCCATAGCTTTATTTATAGCTTAGTTATGGCACTTTAAGTGTTTTCGGTTTTCGCCATTTTGTGGGCGTGGCAGTGGTCCGATTACGCCCATTTTCGAACTTAACCTTCCTATGGTGCCAAGAAACAAGTGTGCCAAGTTTCATCAAGATGCCTTAATTTTTACTCAAGTTACAGCTTGCACGGACGGACGGACAGACGGACGGGCAGACAGACATCCGAATTTGAACTTTTCTCGTCACCCTGATCATTTTGATATATATAATCCTATATCTAACTCGTTTATATATACTATATACTCTCTTAGCAACTTTTGTTGCGAGAGTATAAAAAGTGTTTCAATGGTGTCACAAAATCTGATTGAATTTTCATCTTTTCTAATAAAAGCAAAACCAATATTCGAATCGGTGCCTCTATTTATTCATGGGGAAAATTAACAAGAAAAAGTGTTTGGAATTTATAAATTTAATGATATAATCACTTCAACTAAAATTCATTAAAACCGATAAATATAATTAAAGTGAGAAGTCATTTTTGCTTTTATTTTATTGGACAATGAAAGAAGCGCAAACGAGAAAAGGGGAATCACAGTGGAACTTTCATAACTCGAACTCTTGAATTTGCAATAAAGTCAAATTTCATTCAAATTTCCTTTCATAAATCGAACTTTTCGAAATTTAAAATCTACTATCGAGGCAGAATTTTAAAATAGTCTCTATATCGTATGGAGGCGAAGAAAAGATAATGATATTAATGAATTACAGAATAAATGTTTTCACGTATGTACATAAAACTTTATGCGCAGTAAATAAAAAATAAAAAATTCTATAACTTGAAGTCTCTCTAACTCGTTTTTCTGTGGATTATGGAGATTCGAGGGAAGTTCCACTGTATTTATATTTATGTAATAATGTACATAGGCATTTAAAGGGACCCCTCAATTCTCGATTTCAATTTTTGACGATTTTCATAATTTTTTTGTTGTTCATTTTCTTTGTGATCACACAGAAGCCCTTCTTTTCGGCGGCGCATGTGATTTTAGATATTCCCTAGATGTTCAATTCAAAATTTCAACGGGATTAGAATGAGTACATGTTTGGCTCTGGTATGAACTAGGAATATTAATATCGGACAAAAATTAACAAAATGGCGGACCTTTGAACATTCTTTTTTTTAATCGCCACAAATCAAGTTGAAAAGTAAAGATCTTCGCCGATTTGATTTATCCTAGTTCATACATAGTTATATATGTATGTATAGAAATACGTATTAAAATTTGGAACCGAAATGATTAATAGGTTTTGAGAAAAAACGCGTTTAAAGTTTTGAGAAGCAAATTCTTGGGTGTAAAACCTACCTATGTTATTTTATCTCACGTAGCTGTGTATTCTCTTTCCTATTCTTTATTTCGGTAAGTAGGGGGGACTAGAAGCAGATGCTTCAGGCAGATAGTCACAAAATATGAAGGGACAGGGGCACTAATGCGAGCTAGGTACCTGCGAGGTGGCCCATGCGTGCGCGCTCTCGCCGTCGCCTGACGCTTCTACCATAAATCGGCTATATCTTCAAGAGTTTTTGAAATGTCCACTTGAAATTTTAAAGGAACATTCTTGAATAGTTATAGGTTCGAATTTAATTAAAAACGATTTTTTGAAACCGAGAATGGGGGGTCTCTTTAAATGTACATAAATATTGTATTACGAGATATCTTAGCAAAATTAAGTGAGCGTATATTCTTGGATACACGTAGCGTATATTCAAGGTACACTACCTTGGTGGTGAAAATGAGAGAAATCTGTTCAAGAATTTCTTCAGCCCTATATACTATTTATGATGATTTTTGATAATGATTTGATAATTTTGATTTTATGCCTAATATGTGGGCCAAATTGTGTGTTATCTTAATAAAACTATATTACTAAATTGCACCGGTTAACGGTCTTGGAAATACCAACACTCTCGTAGTGCTAGAGATCATCTAGTTTAATCAATTTTCAACTCGTCCTCTGTTCTCGTCATTTTGATATACAGTATGCAAAATACGTATTCGTACACCCTTTGGTACCAAACTAATAGAGCACATACAGGTTTGTGATGTTGTTTTGCAAGCATTGGTTTAACGAGTAATCTTATGAGACTCTTTGTTATATCAAAACAATTACAATAAATAGATAACTATTACTACATTAACTTTATTTACTATTAGTTTTTGAAAGTAATTATGGAAATTTTATATTTTAATGTAATATATTGATATAGAAATATGAAACATTACTTATTATATGTATATTTACTTTGTTGATCCTTCTTTTCTTTTAGAACCTGTATTTTAACTCCTGTACAATTGTTTGAAATATCTTTATAACACAGCTTTTTCATGTAATATCTAATCGTATACTTCTTCCTCTTCTTGACTGGCGTAGACACCGCTTACGCGGTTATAGCCGAGTCCAAAACAGCGCGTATCCCTCCTTCTGGCAGTTTGGCGCCAATTGGTTATACCAAGCGAAGCCAGGTCCCTCTCCACCTGGTTCTTCCAACGGAGTGGAGGTCTCCCTCTTCCTCGGCTTCCACCAGCGGATACTGCATCGAATACTTTCAGAGCTGGAGCACTTTCATCCATTCGAACAACATGACCTAGCCAGCGTAGCCGCTGTCTTTTTATTCTATGTCGTCGAATAATACACACAGCTCATCGTTCCATCGTCTGCGGTATTCGCCGTTGCCAATGTTTAAGGGACCATAAATCTTCCGCAGAACCTTTCTCTCGAAAACTCCTAGTGCCGTCTCATCGGACGTTGACATCGGCCACGCTTCTGCACTGTAAAGTAGGACGGGAATGATGAGAGACTTGTAGAGTTTGGTTTTTGTTCGTCGAGAGAGGACTTTACTTTTCAATTGCCTACTTAGTCCATAGTAGCACCTGTTGGCAAGACTGATTCTGCGTTGGATTTCCAGGCTGACATTGTTATTGCTGTTAATGCTGGTTCCCAAGTATACGAAATTATCTACAACTTCAAAGTTATGACTGTCAACAGTGAAGTGGGAGCCAAGACGACAGGAGATATTTCGTCTTGTCCTCGTTCACCACCAGACCCATACGGTTCGCTTCCAGTCTGAAAAAAGTATCGCCTTATCCAGTCTGAAAAAAGTAGAGCAAACGGCGCGGGTGTTGTTTCCAATGATATCGATATCATTGGCGTACGCTAGTAGCTGAACGCTATTATAAAAGATTGAACCTTCTCTATTTAGCTCTGCAGCTCGTATTTTTTTCTCCAGCATCAGGTTAAAGAAATCACCCGAGAGTGAGTCACCTTGTCTGAAGCATCGTCTGGTATCGAATGGCTCGGAGAGGTCCTTCCCGATCCTGACGGAGCTTTTGGTGTTGCTCAACGTCAGCTTACACAGCCGTACTAGTTTTCCGGGGATACCAAATTCAGACATCGCGGCATAAAGGCAGCTCCTTTTCGTGCTGTCGAAAGCAGCTTTAAAATCGACAAAGAGATGGTGTGTGTCGATCCTATTTTCACGGGTCTTCTCCAAAATTTGGCGCATGGTGAATATCTGGTCTGTTGTCGACTTTCCAGGTCTAAAGCCTCACTGATAAGGTCCAATCAGTTTGTTGACGGTGGGCTTTAGTCTTTCACATAGTACGCTCGACAGAACCTTATACGCGATGTTGAGGAGGCTTATCCCACGGTAATTGGCGCAAATTGTGGGGTCTCCCTTTTTGTGTATTGGGCAGAGTACACTCAGATTCCAATCGTCAGGCATGCTTTCTTCCGACCATATTCTGCAAAGAAGCTGATAAAAGCACCTTATCAGCTCTTCGCCGCCGTATTTGAATAGCTCAGCCGGTAATCCATCGGCCCCCGTCGCCGTATTGTTCTTCAAGCGGGTAATTGATATTCGAATTTCTTCACGGTCGGGCAATGGAACATCTGCTCCATCGTCGTCGATTGGGGAATCGGGTTCGCCATCTCCTGGTGTTGTACTTTCTCTGCCATTCCGAAGGCTGAAGCAGGTTGTACTTTCTCTGCCATTCAGCAGAAGTGTTTCCTCCACAAACACAGTATACTCTGGTCGTCAACAATTAGACCACCTCTGGGGGTCCTACAGGAGTGTGCTCCGGTCTTGAAACCTTCAATTAGTCGCCGGATCTTTTCGTAAAATTTTCGAGCATTACCCCTGTCGGCCAGCTTGTCAAGCTCTTCATACTCACGCATTTCGGCCTCTTTCTTTTTTTGTCTGCAAATGCGCCTCGCTTCCCTGTTCAGCTCTCGGTATCTTTCCCATCCCGCTCGTGTTGTCGTCGATCGCAACATTGCGAGGTAGGCAGTCTGTTTTCTCTCCACTACGACACGACAATCCTCATCATACCAACTGTTTTTTTTTTTACTTTTCCGAAAGCCAATGGTTTCGGTTGCAGCCGTACGTAAGGAGTTTGATATGCCATCCCACAGTTCCCTTATACCGAGATGCTGATGAGTGCTCTCAGAGAGCAGGAGTGCAATTCGAGTAGAAAATCGTTCGGCTGTCGGTTGTGATTGCAGCTTCTCGATGTCGAACCTTCCTTGTTTTTGTTGACGTATGCGCTGTTCTACACAGAGGCGAGTGCGTATCTTAGCTGCTACAAGATAGTGGTCCGAGTCGATGTTGGGACCACGAAACATCAAATCACTGGAGACATGTCGTCCATCTATCACTTCACTGTTGTGCCAAAGACACCTTCTTTACCCACCCAAGCGTTGAAATTGCCAAGCACGATTTTGACATCGTGGCAGCGCTCATAGGTACGTTCTAGGCGCTCATAGAAGGTATCTTTGTCTTTCTTTTCATTGGGGGGTGTTTTTATGTGGTGGGTCCCAAACCCTACGCACAACCTCATAAGCGGGTTTCGCCTCCTCACTTTAGCTCGCCTCCAAACGGATGTCTGTTGGCTACCCAGAGGATACTTGGTCTAAGACCGGAAGTCGTGAGCTGCTTGAGCCACATGTAAAAGAATCGTTCCTGGACACTCCCAAGTGAATGACAGTCAGAAACTTTTTTCACTTAGGTGAACTTATACATATGACTCCATCCTCTATCTAATCGTATTAGGATGTAAAAATTCTTACTATTCGAAAGTATCATTCGCTTAGATCTAAGCCAAAATATATAAACCATGGAACAGTTGCTGCTCATTTTTTGTGACAGCCAAAATGCACATACGGGATAATTTACATTAGGCATTAGGAACATTTTAAAATATGCAATATTTGTATAGAATACTGTAATGTTATTCAGTAGTTTTCCGAAATAATGAATATTCGTTTTAACGAAAACCGCTTAAACGAACAACCAAATTTGATACATTGAGTACCTTAAATAACGAACATCGGAGATTTGTAAGTACTCGGTTTAACGAATTACATGAAGAAGACATATGAAGAAAGAGAATAAATCAAATAACATCAAACCGGAATTAAAAATATAACTTGAAAAAATTCAAAAGAAATTGAAAAAATGTTGAGTTTTATAAAAAACTTAAAACTATTGATCAGCACAAAATAGATGTACAAGTGTCCGAATTGGTTAATTTTGGAAGAATTTAGCTATTTTGAATTGTTTTGTTATGGTTTTTCATTTTTTAACAAATATTTAATACAACAATTTATTCAACTGCAATTTACGGATATTTATCTAATTTTTATTGAAAAACATACCTCTAACTGAGTACACGAATTAACGAAAGATTCGATGCAACGAACAGGGCTGACAATTAATGTGTTCGTTATTTCGGAAAACTACTGTATTACCAAAATTTGGTATTAAAATTAGATGTAGAGTATATACATATAAAGTATGCAAAATCCGTATTCGTACACTGTATTTTTTCAGCGAAAATAGAAATAGAAAGCTATCTTATAAAGATATTTCAAACTATTGTATATAAGTTATAATAAAGGTTATCTATTTATAAAAGAAAAGAAGGATCAACAAAGTAAAGATACATATAATAAGTAATGTCTTATATTTCTATGTCAATATATTACATAAAATATTAAATTTCCATCATTACTTTCAAAAACAAATAGACCAACAGCCCTATTGCACTTTACAAATTCAACAAATTTCTAATTTGTAAAAATTTGAAATTTATCAAGCATTTCGTATTCTGTGTCTAAAATAAAAAGCTTTTTTCTTTATAAGTTGTTAAGAAATAAAATGCTCTTGACAAATAAAATATCTAGTTGTGGATAGGTGTGAAAGTGAATTTGTTGCAATGGAGATATTTTACTTTTGTCGTTATTTCTATACAAAGAGGAAAAATATGAACATGTTGATTGCTGGCGGTATTGAGCCGTTTTTATATTAAGAAGTTTATTTTTCGCTTTTTTATATAAAAAAAATAAGATAATGAGGGTAACTTTGAGGACATTGTTTTCTCTGTATTACACACGATTACAGCTTAGCAAATTTTTGCCAATAATGAACAAAGATTTCGTAGTCCCCAAAAAACTTTTCTGAAGCTAAACATAACTACCAACTAAATCAAAATTGCATTCCAAATAGTTTTAAATATATTATAAAGGACATATGTACATATGTATATGTATTATATTATATAGTATTCTATGGCTTTGCGGGGGTGCAAAATATTAGGGGGGATATGTGATGGAAAAGCGAATAGCCTCTGCCATCCGATTATCAATTAACCTCATTTACGCGTGACACTCCCTGTTTGGTTAGTGAGGCTAACGAGGCTCTGGCGACCGAGTAAAGGCGGTATAACTTTATCATCTATATAGAGTAAATGGGGTTGTTAAACCAAACCAAATACTTTTCATCAGGTCCTGGACGCTCCAGTCGATATCTCGACATCAGAACCGGATAGATAGGCTGATAACCGGTCAATCGTAAACCAAACTTATTAATGAAGCCACAATGAAGAAGGCTCGGTTAAAACAAACACTCATACAAATAACGACTTTATGCATGAAAAATAGGGCCAGATTCGGAGCATGGAATATTTGCGCACTCTCAGAAACTTCACGTCTAGACCAAGAGCAAATGATTTATTCTGAAATTGAAGTTAAATTATTAACTATTTTGCAACAAAAATTGAAATGCATGTGAAAACGTACTTTATGGAATAATTCAAATAAATTTTTCGATTCAATTCAATATAATTAGACAGAAATCAGCTGTTTCTGTTTATATTATTTTGTTTCCCACACATGTGGGGAAAAGCTATGCGTACTCAAGCTTTTTATTTTATCAAAATTGTCACAGAATTCCAAAAAATTTCTTACTTGATAAAAATTTGAAAAATATTTCAATTTTTTTGTTATTTTGTCAAGTGCACAGAATAGGGCTGCAAATGTAAATAAAGGTAATGTAGTCATAGTTATCTATTTTTTGTAATTGTTTTGATATAAAAAAGAGTCTTATAAAATTACTCGCTAAACCAATGCTTGCAAAACAACATCACAAACCTGGTTAATTTGGTTACCAAAGCTATTATTCAAGCGTTAAAATTTGATGGTCAATGTGAAAAACCCTTGTTATTAAATTGGACATTTGATTCATTTACTTAACTACAGAACAACTCATTTTACTCTGATTTTCAAATAATGTAAAATTTTATCTGATTTAAGATTTATGTAAGTATTAGCCCCAACATTCAACTATACATACATATTATTATATATATTAGCCGGTTAGATATGGCGCGTGGCATGTTATTTTCAATGCTTTCTATTGTAGATGGAAGGAAATGAAATTATATATGTATGTATATAGTAATTATAGAAGTAGGCTTATTCTCAAGGTAAATCAATACTAATTTATTCCTATAAGTTTCGTGATAAAGGGCAATTAAAGAAAAGTCTGACCCAAAGGTATCATTTCTTGGAAAATAATCATTAGAATTCGACAAGAAAATCAATTAGGTGCAAAATGTGCACTATCATCATTTCCAAATATATACATATGTATATGTATAGATTCATTATATATATATTTATATACTAGCAACCCGCTCCGGCTTCGCTCGGGTTTAAAGAAACATTTCAATTTTACACACACATACACACTCTCCCATATTTTTGCGTGGGGTCATTAAAAAATAGTAAAATGAAGAAAATTCGAATACGAAATAATATTTTTTTGCAATGAGCGACAACTTGATTACGGCTTCTAGTGTTTTTTTATGTCCGCTGTCTTTCTCTCTGTTTATGAATTCGACTCCCTAAGGCGCCATATCAATCTATGGGTACGTATTGGTCAAAAACCATATCTTTGTAACTACTCGACCAATTTCAATAAAATTCGGTTCATAATATTTTCCTGGCTTCCCAGTGATATGTTTAGAAAAATAGTCCAAATCGGTTCACAACCACGCTTTCATCCCATATACCAGGACTTTGAAGTATACTTTATAACATATACATATATGCCGAATATATAAGTCAAATTGTTTGTTATATTAATAAAATTAAATAAA
This sequence comes from Zeugodacus cucurbitae, assembly GCF_028554725.1. NCBI lineage: Eukaryota > Metazoa > Arthropoda > Insecta > Diptera > Tephritidae > Zeugodacus > Zeugodacus cucurbitae. The sequence continues at coordinate 28,843,722 of NC_071669.1, forward strand.
TAAGTTGCGAGAGTATAAAATGTTCGGTAACACTCGAAGTTAGCCCTTCCTTACTTGTTTTTACTGAAATTAGTACCCTCAAATAGATCAATGACTATTCTGGAAAAAATATTAAAATCTATAACCATATAAAATGATAAAACATTTTTGTATTTAAAAGGCAGTAGTTCCAATAATTAATGATGAGCTATCGATTTGACAGTTAAAAGGCTATAAACTTTTGCTTGTCGAGTTGCCCCGTTATGGTGCCTAACCTAGCAGTTGGAGCGGCGAGCATGCGACATTTTTCAAATATCATACAATTCTATACTTGTGATAACTTTCGAATGGAATGTCCAAATTGAATAATTTAAAAAGTTATATAATAATATTGAAAACGCTTAATCATGAAGTCATTTGTTGTGATAAGGATTATTTCCAAAGTATAAATAAAAAAGCTTTTGTAGCGATTACATATATATTATATATATTTTTTAAAATGATAAAGACACTTATTGTGACAATACTATAACAGTTAGACATATGCTGTAGTAACATTTTTTGTAGATAATTATATGATCCTCAAATTTGTTTCCGTAGCGCCCGCGATTTAAGAAATATTTTTGGTAATTATTTCACACCTTCTGTTAAATTATTTGAGTTTTATTAAGGATTCCTAACTTTTTTGAAAATTTAATATAGCTTATGTTCACCACAGATAGTGTAGTTTGCCAACAGTGAAAGAATATTTCAAATCGATCAAGTTATTTCGAAGCCTATTAAATGCAAACAATCAAATCTTTCCCCTTTATAATATAAAGATAACTATTAATACAAATACACATGCATATACAATTGTATAGCATATTTATTGATATATTGTATTGTAGAAATGTAGAAAAATCTTATTAGTAAAAATTATGGAATTACTTATACATAAACTTCGTTTGTCCCTTCTAAGTAAGACCTATTTGATTATGGTGAATGACATATTACTGTATACAGTAAATTGAAAAACTAAATTCCTGAATAAAATACTTATGTATATGATAATTTGTCGTTATTTTCACTTAATAATAATAGTTTGTAAATGCATATCATATTGATGATATTATTGTATTCACAAAGTTTAGAGTAACAGTCCTTAGCCTAATTAGATAATCGATTTCTGGATATAGAAGAACATAACGTATTGGTTTATAAATTACCCATATACATACATATATGTATATCTGTCAGGTCTGCTAATATACATATAATATATTGCCTTTAAAACTAGAAATATTACTATTACTTGTAAAAGAGCGAAAAAAGTCGCTAAGAGAGTATTATAGTTTTGTTCACGTAGTGGTTGTTTGTAAGTCATAAAACTAAAAAAGTTAGAGAGAGGGTTATATTTATAAAAATAATCAGGATGACGAGACGAGGTAAAATACGGATGCCTGTGTGTCCGTCTGTCCAACGGATAACTTGAGTAAAAATTAAGATATCTTGACGAAACTTGGTACACATGTTCCTTGGGACCGTAGTAAGGTTGCTATTGAAAATGGGCTAAATCGTACCATTTCCACGCGAAAACCGAAAACCTAAAAAGGGTCATAACTAAGCATAAATAAATAAAGCAATGAAAAATTTGGATTGAAGGATCGCCCTAGGAAGGGGCATATCTGGATGTAATTTTTTTTTTAAGTGAGCGAGGCTGTGCCTTCAACTTGGTTTTTTGAATATATCTCGCAAAATAATAAAACTATATAAACCAAAATTTCTGCAGTGGTTTCCCTTAAGTACCCCATTATATATATATATTTGGCGTACAAACTGCTTTAAGCGATTATAGCCGAATCCACCAGAGCGCGCCACTCATTCCTCCTTTTTGCTTTTTGGCGCCAACTGGAAACACCGAGCGAAGCCAGGTCACTTTGCACTTGGTCTTTCCACCGGAGTGGAGGTCGTCCTCTTCCGCGGCTTCCTCCAGCGGGTACTGCATCGAACACTTTCAGAGCTGGAGTATTTTCATCCATTCGTACAACATGACCTAGCCAGCGTAGCCGCTGTCTTTTTATTCGCTGAACTATGTCAATGCGGCATTCGCCGTTGCCAATGTTCAAAGGACCATAAATCTTACGCAAAACCTTTCTCTCGAAAACCCCAAGAGTCGTCTCATCGGATGTTGTCATCGTCCACGTTTCGGCGCTCCCATTACACACCATAAAAATTGATATAATCAGATAATAACAATGCATAGGCAGAGGAGAGTTGCACACAAATTTTCTTAAAAAATGGGAAGTGAGCGCGGCGTCGCCGACTATGGGACAAAAACCATATCTCAAAAACTACATGACCGATTTCAATGAAATTCAGTATATAAACTTTCTTGACACCCTGATAACACGGATAGAAAATGGGCGAAATCGGTTCACAACCACGACTATTTCTGATATAACCCAATTTTGAATTCCAACTGATTCTTTCATTTTATAATATATACATAAAGAACTGATTAAGATAAGGAATCGATGAAGCTAGCGGAATAAAACTTTACTCAAATTCGCTTATGGAAAAATTGACGTATTTGGACAATAACTTTTCATGGCCCAGATATCGAACATGAAGAACTCAGTGGCTAAGGATAATTTTTCACCGAAAATATCGGTAAATATCTCGGATATTTTAATGTAATTCAGAGGAATTTTGTTTCTAATAGTGTGTTTCTGTTCTAAAATATTTTAAAATCGGGTCATAACATCCCTTGGCACCCAATTTACTTAATTATCGGTTAATATATGAGATATCTTAGCAAAATTAAGTGAGCGTATAGTCTTGGATATAGATTACCTTGGTGGTGAAAATTAGTGAAATCTGTTCAGGAATTACCTCAGACCTCATATACTATATATGATGATTTTCGTTATTTTATTGGACTTTATGCCGTATATATGGGTCATATTGTGTGTTATCTTAATAAAACTATATTAATAAATTGGGAGAGTATAAGAAGTTTGGTTGCACTTAGTCTCTCCTTACTTGTTATTAATATTTTTTATAAGATCATTAATACATATACATAGTTCGGTTGCACCCGAACCTCTTTAATTGAATAAAGAATATCATTTCCACTCAGTAATTTGTATACTCTCGCCACAAAGTTGCTAAAGAGAGTATTCTAGTTTTGTTCACATAACGGTTGTTTGTGTCACCCAGAAATAAAAGAGTTAGATATGGGGTTATATATATATATAAACGATAAGGATGACGAGTGGAGTTGAAATCCGGATGTCTGTCCGAAAAAAATAGCGAAAACCGAAAACTTATAACTAAGTCATAAATAAAGTTATAAAAGTAACATTTGGGACAAAGGTTCGCACTAGGAAGGGGCATATTTGGATGTAATTTTTTTATATGTATATGGTTTTTGTACATAACTCGTAAACTGGTAAAGCAAACTTTCTAGAGTCGTTTCTTTCAGGCTCTTCCTTACACAGTCTAAAAATGGAGGAAATCGGATTATAACCACGCCCACCTCCCATACAAAGGTTATGTTTAAAACCACTAAAAACGCTTTAATTCACTAAGGAAAAGCACCAGAAACCTTAAATTTCATTTCAAAGATGTTACAGAAGGGCTGCACTCAAATTGGTATACACAACTTGAAATGGGCGTGGCTCCGCCCACTCATGGGTCAAAAACCATATCTCCGATCCCTGAAATTCGGATTGAAATATTTTTCTGGAATCCAAATGATATATTGTGAAAATAGGACAAAACTGTTCACAACCACACCTTCTTCCTATATACCAGAACTGTGAAGTCAATCGTTTAGTTTACAATATATAAGTTAAACGCTAGTGAAGATATCGGAACAGAACTTTGGACAAATACTGCATTTATAGTGTGTATCCGTCTTTCTAAAACTCGTCGAAATCAGATAATAAGATTTCAAGGCCCCATATATACAGCATGAGGACCCCAGTGCTTCTAATAAATTTTTTACTGAAAATATAGGTAAGTCTCTCAAATATTTTGAACAAAGTCAAAGGGCATATTTTTCTTCCAATAATATGTCTCCGTACTAAAAATTTGTTAAATCGAGTCAACTTCTCCTAGCTCTGAAACACCTAATATTAGGGTTTCCAACTTTCAATGGACTTTATACCATATATATGACGAATATGTGTGTCAAATTGTGGGTTATATAAATAATATTAAATAAATAAATTGCGAGAGTATAAAACGTTCGGTTACACCCGAACTTAGTCCTTCCTTACTTGTTTTTTTAATTTTTTTTCGAAGATGTGACATTTTCCCCATGTGAAACTCAAGATACTAAAAACACGAATGTGTGAGTTTTTTCATTGGGATTGTCGTGCACAATAAGGCTGAAATTGGATTGAAGATTAGGTACACCGAAAGTAGCGGAATCCAATTGTAAAGAAAATTTCCAATGAAAAATAATTGTATATACCTTTAGGCGTTGTATAGTGACATACACACGTACAGAATAATTTTATATATACAGTAAAACACGGAAAGGTACTTAAATAAATGCGGCTTAAGTGCCTCGAGGTATAATACTTACCAAGCTTTTTCTCAAATACTTCGATCTTATATATTTTCTTTTAGAATGAAAGTCACATATATTTCTTATTAATAACAAAGATACTTATTAATAACAATAAATATAAAGAAAAAAACATAACAAAACGATGTATATGTTTTCCTTTTGACAATTAAATATCAAAAATATGAAAAGGCACTTAAAAGAAGAAAATTGCAAAAAAAAAATTATTTGTGGCTTAAATATTACAGGCATTTAAGCAGGAAAGGCACTTAGTTATGGCACTTTATGTGTTTTCGGTTTTCGCCATTTTGTGGGCGTGGCAGTGGTCTGATTTTGCTCATCTTTGAAAGCAACCTTCCTATGGTGCCAAGAAACAAGTGTGCCAAGCAATGTTTGAAAAACTACGCTACTCTCGTAGCATTTCATTTTACTCTTGCTACCGCTCTCACTTTGTCGAGAACCACAGCATAGCCTTAGCATAACAATGTAAAAATATGTGCTCTACTCTGCTCCGAGTTTTGTTAGGTAAAAAACTATAGCTGGAGCAGGAGCAAAAAATTAAATTCTTCGCTATGCTCTGGCGTAGCGGTAGCGAAATATCGAGAGCGGTAGCACAGCAGAGCTAATGAAAATTTTCATGTGCTACAGCTCTCGCATGTGTTTGTTGTTTTTTTTCTTTTTCTTCAGAAAAATTTTCGAAGCATTGCACAGAGCTGTGCAATATACATAGAAGTACAGTAGTTTTCCGAAATAACGAACACATTAATTGTCAGGCCTATTCGTTACATCGAATTTTACGTTAATTAGAGTAGAGAGGTATGTTTTTTTTCAATAATTTTAAGCTTTTTTATAAAACTTAACATATTTTCAATTTGCACATTTCTTTTGAATTTTCTCAAGTTATATGTTTAATGCTGGTTCGATGTTATTTGATTTTTTTCTCTTTCTTCATATGTCTTCTTCATGTGGCTGAAAAAAATATTTAAGATGAACTTAACGTTCATCAACCGCTTTCATACTTATTAAGTTTTAGTATGTTTTATTTATTAAATATAGCAAATAAATTACGAAAACTAAACTAACTAAGCTTTAATAACTAGATCATTAACAATTTTCTAAAGTTTACGCTGACAAATATGTATATGATAAACGTTCACACGGCGGACTGATTTCAAAATGGAAAAAATATTACGATTTCAATTTCTGGCGCATGCTAAATCGTTACGATTTGATGATTGAAAACGAAGACGGAACATTGAAATTCAGCAAATGGCATCACGTTTTTGAAGACAATTTCATGCGAAAACGAATTGCAGCACATGCCTGATAAAGATGTACATATGTATATAATTTTGTTTATAAAAAACAGCACTGAAAGTGTAGCTGTAGAGATTTAATAATTTCGATAGTATGTAATCAAATTTTCCATTTTAAGATAAGTTTGCTTTCCTCTTTATTCACTATCACATGATATATGACATTTAATAAAATTATCAATGATTTCGACATTCTTACAAATAATATATTGAATTGAAGTATCTGATTAAAAATATTTATAAGTGTGATTACGCCTAGTCATGGATTTATTGAAGAATAATAAAATTAGAATATATGTATGTATGTATAAATTTCTATGCATTGCAAACAATACGATTTAACAAAGTTTTAGGTTTGGGCACATTTATCATTATGATATTGCAGACATACATGTTTTACATGTACATACATAAATGCTCATAAATAATTATTGTTTGGGAATATAGTCTTTATACATATATATATATACATATATGTTCCGGAAGGTTCTTGTAGTAAAAACTACATAGGTTTGTGGAAGAGTGAGGACTGGACTGACTCGCTTTGAGTCTGTCAAGACTAGGTCTGACTTTTCCTTATTTTTTATACTTATTCTAATCCTTAAGACTAAATACAAATATTCATCTTGCAATCTAATATTTATCTTACAAACATATGTCCTCTTGAGGTGCACCACATGCGGTAAGTGAAAAGGTCATCTCACAATTTAATATGGTAACATGTATCCACTTCTTAATAGTCAATGTGCCAATGATATATTGGACATATTTGTCTATAGTTAAACTTACAATATATTGCTCGTGAGTTTTAATAATTACACTGAACACTTTAGTAAAGGTATGTATTCCTCAAAAATTTTACTGATGGCGCTTCTGCCGAAATGAAAGTCAAATAAAACCAGCCCTTGTTCTGCAGAAATTCCTTTTCAAGTGTTTGTCAATCTAGTTTTCATTTTTTGTAACAAAAAATCTAACTTTTTTACAGACATACAATAGTAATGCCAAAATCTGTCTGGAAAATTGCATAGATTTTTATATAAAGGGTTACATTCACCATCATTTCTCTCAATCTATAGGATGAACACTAATTTTATTCAAAAAAAATATTAAACTTTTTACAAATATGGATGTGGTTTTCTCTTGAAAAAATTAAGCGGACGCTTTGCCGCTCATTACGTTGCCTTAGCCTAAGTGTGTACGATGTAAACTAGAACAATTATATGCTATGAAGTGCCGACCAATGTTTTAGTGTTAAGAATGTTTGAAATCGATACAGTCCTTTTTCCAGTTCCCATAGCACTAATATAATGATTTCCGACCCAACGGTTGACTCTTTCTTCATGTGCACAATTTATTAAGCTTTGCACCCTTGGGTAGATATTCACCCTTATATTGGCATTTGGGAAAGATATCCCATTAAATTTAGGCGAGAATTTTTCGATTAGTCACAAGACAGGAAAAATTTGTTACATACACATGTATATGTACAGTGATTCCTTTTTAAGTGCCTTTCCTACTTAAGTTCTTATACTTTGCGTCATCGTCGAATTTTCCGTAAATTTACATATAAACTTCCCCCTTAAGTGCCTTCACTTAATTGCCTGTAATATTTTAGCCACAAATAAACAAATATTTAAATTTTTTTCTTTTAAGTGCCTTTTTAATATCATAATATATTATTATTTTCATATAATACTTGATAGAGGTTTCCATTTTATTTGTATATCATTTTAGTTTTAATATTTTTTACTTAATTCCAAAACAAAGTTTAGAATGTATAAAATAAGATTTCTTATTTTTTTATATATTTTGTAGATATGAAATTCTTACTGACTGCCCTCTTACTGTCATGTCTGCACATATGTGTTCACAGTCAAGATGATTACTGTTTCGGCAAAGACAAGGAAAGACCCCAGACACGACATTTCACATCGAAAACAGCTTATCAGATAATTAAGGGAACGAATATGGAAAAGCAGTATCTAGTTCCAGGTATGATTATTAACATGATTTTTTTATGTTTGGAATTTATAAAATAACAAATTTTTGCAATTTAAAAACATATAAGTAATATAAATATTTTAGTATATTGTACATTTGTATAACAAGTGAATTAGCCAATCAACAAAATTTTTAACAATTAAAGGACTTCCAGATATGCAGCAGTGCTGGTTAAACTACATACGCAATTCAAATTACAGCTACTGATACTAACCGTGGTCTCCATAACCCAGTTGTATTTATTCTTTGCTTGGCCAATTAAGTTTTTTATGTTATAAGAAAGCCAAAAAACATTAGGCGTGCTTTATTTGACCACCACAAGCTAATAGCTACACCATGCACAAATATGAACTGTGTTGGCAATGCGGGCCCGAACTATCAGCTGAAATGTAATTTATTTGAAAACAAGTAAGGAAGGGCTAAGTTCGGGTGTAACCGAACATTTTATACTCTCGCAATTTATTTATTTAACTTTATTATTATAATACACAATTTGACCCACATATTCGTCATATATATTGTATAAAGTCCATTGAAAGTTGGAAACCCTAATATTAGGTTAGAAGCACCGAGGTCCTAATGTTCGATATATGGGGCCTATGGTCCGATTTCGGCGATTTTTAGAATGGGGCTGCCACATTATAAACGTAGTATTTGTGCAAAGTTCTGCATCGATAACTTCACTAGTGCTTACTTTATATATTGTAAAGTAAACGATTCAGATCGTCTTCAAAGTTCTGGTATATAAGAAGAAGGCGTGGTTGTAATGCGATTTGGCCTATTTTCACAACATATCATTGGGATGTAAGGAAACTCTTACAAACCAAGTTTCATTGAAATCGGTCGAGGAGTTCCTGAGATATGATTTTTGATCCATAAGTGGGCGATGCCACGCCTATTTTCCATTTTGTAAAAATATCTGAGTGTAGCTTCGATATGCCATTTATATGTGAGATTTAGTGTTTCTGGCGTTTTTCGTTAGTGAGTTAACCCACTTTTAGTAGTTTTCAACATAACCTATGTATGGGAGGTGGACGTGGTTACAATCCGATTTCCTCCATTTTTGGACTGTATAAGGTAGTACCTAAAATAAACGACTCTAGAAAGTTTCCTTGATATAGCTTTAGTAGTTTGCGAGATATGTATAAAAAACTTGGTAGGGGGCGGGGCCACGCCCACTTCCCCAAAAAAATTACATCCACATATGCCCTTTCAAAGTGCGATCCTTCATACCAAATTTTACTTCCAGAGCTTTATTTATAGCTTAGTTATGGCACTTTAAGTGTTTTCGGTTTTCGCCATTTTGTGGGCGTGGCAGTGGTCCGATTACGCCCATTTTCGAACTTAATTTTCTTATGGTGTCAAGAAATACGTCTTCCAAGTTTCATCAAGATATCTCAATTTTTACTCAAGTTACAGCCTGCACGGACGGACGGACAGCCGGACGGACAGACAGACATCCGGATTTGAACTTTTCTCGTCGCCCTGATCATTTTTGTATATATAACCCTATATCTAACTCGTTTAGTTTTAGGACTTACAACCAACCGTTATGTGGACAGAACTATAATACTCTCGTAATAACTTTGTTGCGAGAGTATAAAAACGGTTGAATTTATAAATCAAATTTCCCTTTTGTTTACCGCTTTTCTATAATATTCTGACCTTTTAATGTATCTACAATAATTATTAGATCCGGGATGGTCAAAATAAATATGGATAAAGTTTTTTTCTCCCAAAGAAAATGGTGCAACACTATTGCGCATGATTAGCGCAGGGTTGCACCACAAGTGCTGCTTGTTTGTTTGAATTACTGGATAGTGTGTTCTATTGGCTTCTCTAGAACGCTTATCCAATCGGTGATAGCTAATATATGTACATTAAATTTTTACAAGTCTGGAACTGGACAAATGGAAAAATATCAACATTATGGTAGTAAATCAATCCTTTTTTGTGTCAGTATAAACTAATAAATGAGTTAAACATGGTAATACATATATTAAATGGTTAGAATTGTCTAAAAGATTACATTTGAAATAAAATGATAATATCCCAATAATATTTTAACTATTACCGTCATATTGTAATATATTTTTCAACGCTTTCATGCTTTATTAACCTGATGATACTAGTAGTAATCTTACGTAATGCAAGTTTTTACCAAAAAGTAGTATAGCCTATAACTATAAAAGGTCTATAACTTCGATGGGATCAAAACAACGATTGAGTGGATTTATTGTAAGTTTTGGCAAATACTACACAATATTATCATACTCTCGTAACATACACAGAGTAATATATTTTTGTTAACTTAACTGCGGTTTGTAATACCTAAAACTAATCGATAATACATTGTCCATATTTTACTTAAATTAGGTTGGCATTCTTTTTATACATACTCTCGCAACAAAAGTTGCTAAAGAGAGTGTTATAGTTTTGTTCACATAACGGTTGTTTGTAACACCCAAAACTAAACGAGTTAGATATAGGGTTATATATACCAAAGTGATCAGGGTGAATAGTGGAGTTCAAATCCGAATGTCTGTCTGTCCGTCCGCCCGTCCGTCTGTGCAAGCTGTAACTTGAGTAAAAATTAAGATATCTTGATGAAACTTGGCACACTTATTTCTTGAAATCGGATAATAACCACGCCCCCCTCCCATACAAAGGTTAGGTTGATAATTACTAAAAGTGGGTTAACTCACTAACCAAAAACGTCAGAAACACTAAATTTCACATAAGAAATGGCAGATGGGAGCTACACTCAGATTTGTTTTACAAAATGGAAAATGGGCGTGGCGTCGCCCACTTATGGGTCTAAAACCATATCTCAGGAACTACTCGACCGATTTTAATGAAACTTGGTTTATAATAGTTTCTTTACCTCTCAATGATATGTTGTGAAAATAGGCCAAATCGCTTCACAACCGCGCCTACTTCCTATATACCAGAACTTTGAAGACTATCTGAATCGCTTACTTTACAATATATAAAGTAAGCACTAATGAAGATATCGGTGCAGAGCTTGGCAAAAATACTATGTTTATAGTATGGCAGCCCCATTCTAAAAATCGCCGAAATATTTTTTATGGGGTTTTTAAGGCCCCATATATCGAACACGAGGGCCTCGGTGCTTCTAACCTAATATTATGGTTTCCAACTTTCAATGGACTTTATGCACTATATATGACGAATATGTGGGTCAAATTGTGTATTATTAATATAAATAAAGTTAAATAAATAAATTGGGAGAGTATAAAATGTTCGGTTACACCCGAACTTAGCCCTTCCTTACTTGTTTGACTATATTTTTATTCAACAGTAAATATGAATGAAGACCTTGCTTGGTCTAGCTCTGGTACGACTATAATAATGACTTTTTCCTCATAACGATAATTAATTTAATTTTAAGATAAATAATGTTGTTGTGTAGCTAAGTGAATTTATGACCTTTATAAATTACGAGAGTATTTAGTGTTAGGTTCCTATAATACAAAATTTATCTTATTTACAGGCTGTAAACCAACAAAAATTTGGATTTTACATAGGCATGGTACTCGATTACCAACAGTAAAAACTATAAAAGCGGCTCCAAAATTAGAAAAAGTAAGTTGAGAATTTGGCAAGGCGTTAATAATTTATTTAGATTTTAATTGTGTGTTTTTAAAGCTGCGTGACGAAATTGTGAAAAACTATCGTATTCGCCGTACAAAACCAGACACTAACGCCCTCTGCTTAGAAGACCTCACTCTTTTATCCATGTGGAAGTGGAATGCTAGTATTACATTTGATCAAGAAGAATATTTAACTCAACAGGTAAGTTGTAAATATAATACATAGATTTTACACTATATATGAAGTCAACACAGCTTGCTTTCATTCACAATAGATTAAATTTCACTAACTCCAACTAAATCTCTAAAATGTTGAGGATTAAATCGGAGTTAGCAAGGGAGTTAACTGAGATAACTCCCGAATTAATCCCGATTAAAGCAGGATTAACGCTGCCGTCTGTCAGTAGTGTAACGGTTATTTGTAACTATTAAAACTAACCAAGATACATAGAATGTATGATACATGCATAAAAATTATCACGGCAACGAGACAAATTGAATTCAAGACGTCCGTCTGTTCGTGCAAGTGATAACTTGAGTACCAATGAAGATGAATTGATAAAACTTGGTTCTTCAGAAGAAGGTATTATTGATATGCAGGGGTATAGACCCCGAGGTATTACTCGGGGTATAAAGCCCTGAGCTTGCTTTTTTTAAAAAAATTTTGTCAACAACTGAAAACTCCCTTTTGATCTTTTATAATTGCGGTAGGCTAAAGTAACCTCTTTCGCAAGTACTTAGTTTTACAGACTCTCTCAAATACTTATTTTTATATTTTTATAAATCTTCAAAATCCGTTTCATGTTTGTCATTGATTTTAATAACATTTTAGGGATATGAAGACCTTAGAGGAACAGCAAAAACTTACCAAAGGTTTTACGGTGACGTTTTAACTAAAAATTACAACAACAGCCATTACAAGGTACTATTAATACTTAGCATTAAACTATAATTTAATTAGTTATTTGCTTCAATAATTATTTTTTATTTAATAGTTCCGCCACACAGATACGCAACGCACTACAGAAAGCTTTAATGCTTTTGTGGAGGGTCTATTTGGTGTTAATAACAATGTACAACCAGAACCAATACCTGAACAGGATTTGCTTTTACGGCCTTACGACTATTGCGAATCGTGGAAATCTCATGACTACAGCGGAGTTAACTCTGAGAGCTACAAATTTAAACATTCAGCTATTTGGAATAAAACCATTGGAGAAATCTCAAAACGTTTGGGGTATGTATATTTTTCGTAGTAGGTACCATAACGCTATTTTAAGTAAATTAATAAGCGGTTAAAACTGAGTCGAGGAGCTGTGTAACAATATTTTTTAATTATGTCTCTCTTTTCAAAGAAGGAAATAAGAATAATATAAAGGGTGATTTTTTAAGAGCTTGATAACTTTTTAAAAAAAAAAAACGCATAAAATCGGTTCTTTATTTGAAACGTTAGATTGGTTCATGACATTTACTTTTTGAAGATAATTTCATTTAAATGTTGACCGCGGCTGCGTCTTAGGTGGTCCATTCGGAAAGTCCAATTTTGGGCAACTTTTTCGAGCATTTCGGCCGGAATAGCCCGAATTTCTTCGGAAATGTTGTCTTCCAAAGCTGGAATAGTTGCTGGCTTATTTCTGTAGACTTTAGACTTGACGTAGCCCCACAAAAAATAGTCTAAAGGCGTTAAATCGCATGATCTTGGTGGCCAACTTACGGGTCCATTTCTTGAGATGAATTGTTCTCCGAAGTTTTCCCTCAAAATGGCCATAGATTCGCGAGCTGTGTGGCATGTAGCGCCATCTTGTTGAAACCACATGTCAACCAAGTTCAGTTCTTCCATTTTTGGCAACAAAAAGTTTGTTAGCATCGAACGATAGCGATCGCCATTCACCGTAACGTTGCGTCCAACAGCATCTTTGAAAAAATACGGTCCAATGATTCCACCAGCGTACAAACCACACCAAACAGTGCATTTTTCGGGATGCATGGGCAGTTCTTGAACGGCTTCTGGTTGCTCTTCACCCCAAATGCGGCAATTTTGCTTATTTACGTAGCCATTCAACCAGAAATGAGCCTCATCGCTGAACAAAATTTGTCGATAAAAAAGCGGATTTCACATTTCGAACCGAACACTGATTTTGGTAATAAAATTCAATGATTTGCAAGCGTTGCTCGTTAGTAAGTCTATTCATGATGAAATGTCAAAGCATACTGAGCATCGTTCTCTTTGACACCATGTCTGAAATCCCACGTGATCTGTCAAATACTAATGCATGAAAATCCTAACCTCAAAAAAATCACCCGTTATAACCGATAATTAAAACACTTTAACAGAGTAAATTAAAAACGCGAAGAAACCCACTGTAAGCAGGGTCATATATGGATTATTTTATATATCGGATTATTTTACTTTACGCTATATAAATCAAGCACCAATGAGGTATTAGATTATTCTTCTTCTTCTTGACTGGCGTAGACAACGCTTACGCGGTTATAGCCGAGTCAACAACAGCGCGCTACGCATCTAACTTTTTGTCAGTTTGGCGCCATTTGGTAATACCAAATGAAGACAGGTCCTTCTCCACCTGATCCTTCCATCGGAGCGGAGGTCTCCCTCATCCTCGGCTTCCACCAGCGGCTACTGCATCGAAAACCTTCAGAGCTGGGGCACTTTCGTCCATTCGAACAATATGACCCAGCCAGCGTAGCCGCGCTGTCTTTTTATTCGCTGGACTATGTCTATGTCGTCGAACAACACAAACAGCTCATCATCTGCGGAATTCGCAATTGCCAATGTTTAAGGGACCATAAATCTTTCGCAAAACCATTCTCTCGAAAACTCCTAGTGCCGTCTCATTGGATGTTGACACCGTCCACGCTTCTGCACCATAAAGTAGGACGGGAATGATGAGAGACTTGTAGAGTTTAGTTTTTGTTCGTCGAGAGAAGACTTCACTTTTCAATTGCCTATTCAATCCATAGTAGCTCCTGTTTCTGCGTTGGTTTTTAAGTCTGACAGTATTATGGGTGTTGATGCTGGTTCCTAGGTATACGAAATTATCTACAACTTCAAAGTTATGACTGTCAACAGTGACGAGGCAGCCAAGACGCGAATGCGCTGACTGTTTGTTTGTTAACAGGAGATATTTCGTCTTGTCCTCGTTCACCACCAGAACCATTCGCTTCGCTTCCCTATACACGCGGGAAAACTAACGGCGCGGGTGTTGTTTCCAATGATATCGATATCATCGGCGTACCCGAGTACCTGTACACTCTTATAAAAAATTGTATCTTCTCTGTTTAGCTCTGCGGCTCGAACTATTTTTTCCAGTATCAGGTTAAAGAAGTTACACGATAGCGAGTCACCTTGTCTGAAATCTCGTTTGGTATCGAACGGCTCGGAGAGGTCCTTCCCGATCCTGACGGAGCTTTTGGTGTTGCTCAACGTCAGCCTACACAGCCGTATTAGTTTTGCGGGGATACCAAATTCAGACATCGCGGCATAAAGGCAGCTCCTTTTCGTGCTGTCGAAAGCAGTTTTAAAGTCGACAAATAGATGGTGTGTGTCGATCCTCTTTTCACGGCGCATGGTGAATATCTGGTCAGTTGTTGATTTTCCAGGTCTAAAGGCACACTGAATAGTTCCAGTTTGTTGACGGTGGGCTTTAGTCTTTCACACAGTACCCTCGATAGAACCTTATAAGCGATGTTAAGGAGGTTTATCCCACGATACTTGGCGCAGATTGTGCGGTCTCCCTTTTTGTGGATTGGGCAGAGTACACTGACCATATTCCGCAAAGAAGCAGATGCATGCACCTTATCAGCTCTTCGCCGAAATATTTGAATAGGTCGGCCGGCAATCCATCGGTCCCCGCCGCCTTGTTGTTCTTCAAGTGGGTAATTGCTATTCTAATTTCTTCACGGTCGGGCAATGGAACATCTGTTCCATCGTCGTCGATTGGGGAATCGGGTTCGCCATCTCCTGGTGTTGTACTTTCACTGCCATTCAACGATATACTCTGGTCATCAACAACTAAATCACCTCTGGGGGTCCTACAGGAGTGTGCTCCGGTCTTGAAACCTTCAGTTAGTCGCCGGATCTTTTCGTAAAATTTTCGAGCATTACCCCTGTCGGCCAGCTTGTCAAGCTCTTCATACTCACGCATTTCGGTCTCTTTCTTTTTTTGATTGCAAAATGCCTCTCGCTTCCCTTTTCTGCTCTCGGTATCTTTCCCATCCCGCTCGTTTTATTAGATTATTACCTTCTACAAATAGTGCCTTTGAAGTCTGCCATCTTCTGCATAACAGAACCATAACATTGCTAACCACTGAGGATGAGGTCATCAGTGCCTATGACAATTTGTATCTTAAAGAAATTAAGAAAGTATCATTTAGCGATAACCTTCCGGTTGTCTTACTAACTTTATAAACATAATATTATATATTCTATACTCGTAGTTTAATCTTAAAATAAAAACTTAAAAAGGTATACCAACACCAAAAATTTCCCGATCTTACAAATTGCGAGAGTAGAAAATGTTCCGTTACACTCTAACTTAGTCCCTTTTTGTTAGAACATTTATTAATTGTAAATATCTTACAGATTTCAGTATTCTTTGGAGTCAAGTGATGTTGAACTAATGTGGGACATGTGTCGTTATGAACAAGCTTGGCAAGTTGATCGCATTAGCGCTTGGTGTGCAGTAAGTATCAGTATGCAACTCTTTTCAATTGCGATCTTAGTAATTAAGTAAAAATGTTTAATAACATAAATTGGTCTAGGAAGTTTGTCATTACCTGTGGAGAACCTAATGTTATAGAAAGTTCCAAATATCATTAGATATACAAATTTTAACAACCATAAACGTCTTGCTTAGTTTATAAATGGGGAGAGACTTTTCGAAAGGGGATATTCAAATTTTTATTTTTAAACTCAGTATGTAGTATTGTTCTTGCTAATATACACAATTTCGGCACTTGGTTTATGATCTGAATGAGATAAGTTTTAAATACGAGCGTCCGTTTCAAAAAGGTATATTTTCATCTATAAAAATATAGCTTTGTTTATTTCATAATATAAAATGATATTTACAAATAAATTATTTATAGTGCGTATTAGCCTTTTTAACTCACATTATTACATGTTTTTTATAACTTATTTGTTTATGATATCGGTCGAAATTGCATTTTTTATTTTGCGGCACCTAATTTCGAGTCGATTTTAACGATTATTTGATTTTATCATATCGTGGATGAGAAAACCGTAGAAGATTTATATAGTGGCAGGAAAAAGGATATAACTGCAACAAAAACACTACAATACAATATTATGTACATATATTTCAAAAGTGAATATTTACAACATAATACAAAACTAAAGGGACTATTTACAAAAAAAGTACCCAACAAATGGGGGTATTATTAAAGTTCCGTGTCAAAAGGGGATTTTCTGTTTTTTAAGAATTGTGTAGCTCTAAATCGCAAGGTCCTATTTTTTACCAAATAGTGTAGTTAGAACAATGTAATGACATAGTTCCTTAACACAAAAACTATTTTTCAGTAGGTCTGTAAATATTTCGCGTTTTCTTATTTTGTGAAAAAAAGTTAAGATGTAGATATCCCCTGTGGAAAAGTCACTCCTGAAATGCCGTAGTCAAGAGCGAACCAGTCGCACGGATGAGTCTGCAATTTCAAAAAAATAACTACCAATGAAGTAACGATATATCCTAACAGGTTACCACTAAGTGAAATGGTATCAGGGGCAATAACTTGATTTAATCGATATACACTAAATTTTTATATACGCATAGTCCGTAAAAACCTATTTTCTGTTTCCTCAGGTATAATATGTAACCATTATGCCCCTTTATTTGATATTATATGCTCAGGTAAGATAATAACATAAAACAACGAACAAATTAAATTTTTTTGAAAATTTTGATGATAATACCAACACCTGGCAATTCTGAATATATTTCCCCACCTTTAATTTTTACAAATGGCAATGTTCCACGTACACGTCGCGTTTCAAAAGCTGCACGGCTATTGCAGCTTTTTTAAAGCGCAAGTGGCTGCAGCAGCGGATCTATTGCTTCACTTTGGTACCAAAAGCGCACTAGCTGCTCGCTGACTGCGCGTTCGAAACTAGTAAACAATTTCTACCCTCACTTTCAGTCGATGCCAGTTGATGACACTGTACGATTAGACTAGTTTGGGTGCCTGGCCACAGCCGAATTCCAGGGAATTGTAGGGCTGATGAGCTGGAAAGGGTAGGCACATCAGTCTGCTGGGCCAGCGCTGGTCAGTCACAATATCCTTCTGACCAAAGGTTAATCGTTCTTCGCCATAATTAGTATTTCCTTAGTTGTAGGGACAGACGTTGCCTGGTAAAAGAAAAGGTGAAATCATCTCAACACTTCCTTATGGACCTATCGACACTAAAATTCAATGGATCTCACTTTTTAAACATCCTAGCAAATTAATGGATTTAGAAGAAACAGATTTGAGTTCATCGAGCTTTGTCGAGTCTTGATATCTAAGTAGGGGTTTTCATGACAAAAAGACTGTGCTTATTCACAAAGACTGTCCTTATACAAAGTAGTTGAAATCGGCCGAGGAATTACCCCAACCCCCATATACTGTATATGACAATTTTCGTTGTTCTAATATATTTTATGCCGAATATGTCGGTCAAATTGTATTATCTTAATAAAATTACATCAATAGATTGCAAAAGTATAAAATGTTCGGTTACACCCGAACTTAGACTTTCACCTTTGATTTTTGTCTGTATACTTTAGTGTCCGACCGATACCAAATTTTTGGCTTATGCCGATTCTTTCATCAATAACTTTATTTAGTAAATTAGTATATGTAGTAACAAGAGAAAAACAAAGACAAATATCATTACAAAATAAGTAAACAACTCTGTTCATATGTAAATAAGAAGTTGTTTATTTATTTAGTTAATATTCAAAACTAAATAAATTATTATTATAATATATACATATGTTGATAAAAAAATAAGATATTCACGTTTTTTCAAAGCGAATCAGCAATATAGCTTTTTTCTTTTAAGGGGTTACATAAGTTTCGTGCATTAAAAATTCTTTTTTTTTGTGTTTTGCTTATTAATTTATAATATATCCTAAATTTTCAAGTCGATCCGAATAATAGTTTCCGAGATATAGACTTTGGAAGGTGTGCGCTCCACGTCAGTTATTATTGTTCCTCAAAACTTTAAATGCGTTGTTTTCATGCATGTTTAAATGCATGTTTTCAAAGTCGGTTCTCAAATGTTCTCGAAAACTACTCAACCGATCCTGATGAAATTTTCAATAAGGTGTTCGAGATACAATTTACTCATGCTTTAACGAATGATTTCTTCTTTTTTCAATTACAACTATTAATAAAAAAAAACAAAATGTCAAGCAAAAAAAAATTTTTATTTTTTTGGAAAAATGTCTGTTAAAATTCCAATTTTTAGTTTTTTTGTCTTTCCTTCGTTCAAGCACGAGTTTATGGTCTTACCTAGAAGACTTATTTTTTTTTTCATTTTGGATGATTCTGTCAGGAGTTATGCTGACAACGCGGACGCATCTTTTTTCCGAGAGGCCACCGGAAATGATGTCTCAATGGAGGAGTTTTAATTTTTTTTTTTTTTATTTCAGAAATTATTCTTTAAATATGTATCTATAAGACAGAAAAAAGTTTGAATTATATAAATAATTGCTTACATAGAAAAAATATTATTGAAAATAGGCCATTTAATACCTTAAGGACAAATATGAGCATTAAGGCCAATATTCGAAAATAGTAGGTCTAGTAAAAATAATCCGTCATTTTCAAAGAGATGACTTTTGTCATTTATATCTCGCATTGTGAAAGGCGTCACATAGTGATGACTCGATAGAAACTTGTTTGGCAGGTTCTTTTGCATGCACCTTATAGTCCTGGACAGCACCAAGTGATTATTACATGATCCTGTCTATGGCGAACTTTTAAAAATAGTTTCTCCTAGTTACGAATGCTTCTATAATAGTGGCTTTATGACATTATCTTCAAAATCTCAACAAGTTGTTAAACAAAACTGTGGATATTTGACATAAATCTAATCTTTCTAGCAGTGTTAAATAAAACCTTCAGTTTAATGCAAAATTATTGAATTTCTTTATACTAGACTTCAATTATCATCGTGGTGATTTATTAGTTTAGTCAAACGTGAATCACTGTGTTTTATATGGTAAACAGAAGAAGTCAAATTGTATGCTTTAAAAAAATTAAAAACGTAAAAAATGTATTTTAGAGTAATTCGAAAGAAGTAGAAAGAATCGACCAAAAATGGCCGATGCCGATGCTGAATTTTGTGGCCGATGCCGATACCAAGGCCGATTGATCGGTCGGTCTCTAGTATACTTAAATTATTCAGCTCTTTTATTATTTAGCTCATTGAATTCTACCAACTGTTTCTTTTCGAGATAACAACTTGTATTTATTTTCAATAATGATTAAGCCAGTAGAGAGAATTTTGTCCATCAACTGTATCGTGACTTTAGCAGTAACACTGACAGCATTGTTTTGTTCACACAACCTTGGGTGTGGTATAAAACATATATCCCATTTCACATAACAACTACGCTAGATATCTTAATACCAAATGTTAAAGAATGAAAATATCTTCCTCCGTTGATCGCTAAGTGAAACTGAGTTCTGAAGCTCATAATAGGTTCATTTATTAGCATATGTAATACGAAAGCAAAATTTTTTTTCTAAAATTAATTTTAGAAACTTCGTTACTATTGAGAATGCAATACATACAAAAACAGTGCATAAGGGCTAAAATATTAAATAATTGATTTTTTATAAATAAGTATTATGTATTATTTGCCTGCATCTGAATTTACGTTCTTACTTTTTTTAATTTTTTTCTTTTCTTCCTACAGGTGATTACATCTGAACAAGTTAACATACTTGAGTACGAAGATGATATGAAGTACTATTATAAACTCGGCTATGGTTTTGAGGAAAACACTCGACTTAATTGCCGTGCTGCCCAAGATTTGTTAATGCATCTTAACAGCAGAACTACTCCAAATGTAGTTGCTTATTTTGCTCATACTAGTGGAGTCCAAACCCTTCTTGCTGCATTAGGGATAGCAAAGGATAGCACGCCTCTTTCTGCCGAGGGTTACAATAGGACCGACTACAGATGGAGAACTAGCAATTTGGACCCTTTCGCATCAAATTTTGTTGCCGTAAAGTACGAATGCAACGGTAAAATCTCCGATAAGGTTATGTTCTTCCTTAATCAAAACGCTGTTGAATTCGATTGGTGTGATGGAAGTTTATGTGATTTGCCTGAAGTTTTAAAACAGTATCATTCACTTTACACCACTGACTGCAGCAATTATTACTGTGCGGACGCAGGTGCTGGTTCTATATTTACATCGTTATTTTTATTGTTACTATCTGTTGTTTCATACTTAATGTTATAACGCAAAAATATAAATTAATTGCAGATGTATTTCAACTGCCTATATTATTTTAGATTAATTAATATCTCTCAAATTAAGATCCATCTAAAAATTTGGAAATATATAACCTTCTCTGCAGATTCTTTACTTGTGAGGATTTTCTTCGTCCATGTCTTTCATATTGTAATTTTATGTGCAAAAAAATAACGATATTTAGACTTCCGTCCGTGTCGTTCGGAAAACATTTGTGCGTCGTTATTACAAAAAACGTTCTAAAGTTATTTAAGCAAAGAACGTATATGTAATAGGAAGGTGCAAATGTTAGCTGTTCTAAAACTTAAACGTAAACGAGGGTCCTTGACAAAGCAAAGTGGGTTCATTCGTAACATAGCAACACACACTTCGGGGCTCCTGATCGTTTCAATACCAATAATATGACGAATCTTTCTTGTGATGATGACAAAATTCCAAATTTAATATTAGAGATAATTATTTCTTCACATTGTAGAAAAAAATCAAAAGTTGAAGAATTTTCGAAGGTTTAATTCAAAAGATAAGTAGCAACACAGCCTTTCCAGACTCATACGGTTTTTTATTCAATTCTCTAGAGGCTCGAAAATCTGATCAGATAAAATATCACAATTAACGTAATTCTTAGAATCATCAGCTATAAAATGATCCAATATAATAATACATATTTATAATTAAAATTGTTTGTTTTGTTACGAAAAGTTCGCCATTTTTGCCAACTTTTTTGTTAGTTGGAAAAGTGAAAAAACATCTTTATTTATTATTTTTTTTGTACTTTTGTTATTAAATTCCGTCATTGTTACTCACTTAGAATTTTAAATAATAATAAAACACTATCGCTCACTTCCACCTTTGGGCTTTGTTTTATTGATTTGTAATCAATAGTGTAATGATCGCAGACTGACTGCGAGATTCCCTGGTCTGCTAGACCACGTCAAAGCTAACACGCGCTGTGAGGTATACTTCGATAACGCTGTGCATCAATAAGTCAATTTGCATACAAGTACGTTGTGTATGACACTGTGTGCAGACAGTTGTTAATGTCGAAAACGGCAGGTGGTTTTACTCAAGAGTTGTTGTAATAATATCCGTTATAAAAAATTAAGTGTTGCGGAGACTGACATACTCTCTTTGACATTATTTATTTTTTGGTAAGAATATTTTTCAGCATTGGCGGCCTTCGGCCGCGCTGTCCTACTTTAAATCTGGTCGAAACAAAACCGGGGGTCATCAAAGAAAAGGATATACCATTATGATTTATGTATTTGGGTTATACTTCATTTTTCTATAATTTCTCAACAAAGTTCCCTACAAGACGGAGCTAACTCATACACCACTACATATGCAAAATTTTTCAGTTTTTACCATTACATACACAATAGTAACTTTTTATATTTAAGTGGCAATCTCGGTAGTTATTAACACTAATGTGCTGAACACATAGAAGACGACAGCGACGAACGACATCTGCCAAATATTAAAATACACGCGTTCTTATGGGCCCATTTTTTTTTTGACAACAGCACGACTACGCGACAACAGGCTTGTAGTTGTCGACGACTAATTATGCCGACGACAATGGCCGCTGTAGAGCTGCCACTAACATGTGAAATGTAAAATTATTCAAAGTTCTCACAAGTATGACGTTATTTTGCCAGCAGACACGTAAAATAGCTTTGATATATCATTTATAATAACAATCGATTATTTAAAACAAATAAATCGCCAATTTTTTACTTTTTTGCGTAAATAATTTCACTTTAAACTAAATATGTAAATTTTATTGAAGTGAAAGATGTTAGTACGGCAACAATGATATTGCTGTTTGATATGTCGCTGCCGTCTTCAAAATGTTCAAGACGCTGGCTTCAAAGCGATATTTGTGATCAGCCGTCGCTACGTCGTGTCGTGTCGTCGTCTTTGTGTTCAGCACTTAAGTTTTAATACGATTTTATTAGCTTCACTTGTATGTATGTATGTTTGTAACTTTTTCCAGTTCTGACACTGGAAGAAGGCGATCAAAAGTGTGAGCCACTCACCAAAAAGATGCGCCTAAAAGTATGCAACATATGTATTTATATAAATACATATCCTTAATGAAAGTATATTTGTATAGAAAAAGCTGTGCATTCTTATACAGCGGGGAATATAACAAATATGTGTGATAACATAAATGTAACAAGTAAGGAAAGGCTAAGTTCGGGTGCAACCGAACATTTTATACTCTCGCAATTTATTGAAGAAATTTTATTAAGATAACACCCAAATTTACCTATAAATTCGGCACAAAGGTTAATAGAATAACGAAAAATTGGAGCGGGGTTCAACATGTTCGATAACAGGGGCCTTGAAAAGTTATAGTCCGTTTTCGACAATTTTTTCTCAATTGAAGCCAGAGATGATATGTACTATTTGTGTAAAGTTCTATTCCGCTATCTTCATTGGTTCCTTATGTATACATTATAAAATGAAGGAATCAGATGGAATTCAAAATTGAGTTATATGGGAAGTTGTCGTGGTTATAAACCGATTTCATCCATTTTTCACATGTGTCATCAGGGTGTCAAGAGTGTGTTATATACCCAATTTCATTGAAATCGATCGAGTAGTTCCTGAGATATGGGTTTTAACCCATAAGTGGAAGATGCCACGCCCATTTTTCATTTTGTGAAAAAATCTGAGTGCAGCTTCCTTCTGCTATTTCTTCTGTAAAATTTAGTGTTTCTGACGTTTCTCGCTAGTGAGTTAACCCACTTTTAGTCATTAGTTATTTTCTCAGGAGCCTTTCCTTTAGGAAAACACTTACCACTTGGCGACCGTTTAAGCAAGTATGAAATGGAAGGTATTTTTAATTTCCCAACACTTGGTTTGAATCCTTTATTAAGGGATATATAAAAGATGTGGCTTGACAATATTTTAAAATGTTTTGGTATAAAACCGTAAAGAATGAAAACGCGCGGAAAACTGCCTTATGTTCTCGACGATGTGTGACGAACTGATGAAAAAAAAATGACTGTCTTCTTCCTTCGCTTTCTGTGTCCTCATGTGTACAGTTATGGGTTTGTTGTGTAGATGTGTATCGGTGTGTAGTGTTGATGAGTAGTGTGCTCTTGAGTGGTGTGGATGATAATCGGTGGTGTGGTGAGTATGGTGGATGTAGCGTGTTAGTGATGCGAGTTTGAATATGGTGAGTGTTGTGTCCGGGATGATTAGAGTTTTTTCGGGTTTAAGTGCTGCTGTGATGTTTGTGTGTGATATGTATGTTAGTTGTTTGTAAGAGGACAAGGCTCATTTAGCCATCCCGGCCCCCCTAGGCGAATATTCAGCCTAGCAATCGCTGGAGTTGTTGCAACGTGGCTACCACATTGCTGAGGCCGGTTGGGCGGCGGAATGGTGACCTAGTCCTGTGACGCCGAGTGTTTGTCGAGTTGTGACGGTGCCTCGAATAGGGTTCCTCTATATGGGTAACTTGCCTTCGTGGTTGCTGTCGGTGAGGTCGTACGTTACCCCCGTGGTTGCGTGGAGTAGGGTGTCGCCTGGCTTCGTGGCTGGTGGTGCGGTGCAGCATCGTGTGATGCGGTAGCATACATATCTGGCACAGACAGCCGGACGTACACTCCTGCGTGGTGTGTGTAGGTGCGAGGCAACTCAGGCAATGGCCATGGGCCTGGGCGACTCGCTGACGTTGCGGGGGTGGCATACCCTTAAAGATGCTACAGTGTGACAAGCGGTGTGGTCGACAACAGGGGGGACATCGTGTGCGTTGTGTTGGTGTTTCATTCGGTTGGGATGCCGTAGTTGGTCGTGTTGCATTTCGTGCAACGATTGGCTGCGGTGTCGCTGTGATGTTTCGGGGAGCTGGAGTAGGACCAGTGCGTGGCACGGTGATGGCCGAACGAATAGTTGGCACTGGTGCTGCAGGCATATCCGCGTCCATATCAATCTGTATTGGAGAGAGTTATTAATATAATAAATTTCTGGCATGTATATGAATGCCTCGGAATGTGGCAAGAGTGGATCGTCATATGATCGATCAATTATGACACTTTGTTGGTGTTCGCAGATATTCATTATTTATTTATTTTCGTTATTTATTTATTATTTTGTTATTTATTGATTTTCGTTCGGTTTTTCTTCGGTTTTTTTTGAGTTTTGTGCGGTTTATTTGTTGCGATTTTACGTTTCGATGTTATCGGCGGTCGGCAAAAAGCATAGTTTAACGAGCGGTCTCGTTAGTATTCCGGTTTGTGTACGCAGATCGACTACGCGAATATGACCGTCGGAGCCGTAGTGAAGCTTCTCTATGCGACCAAGCCGCCATTCTGTGGGGGGAAGACAATCGTCATTTATCAAGACACAATCCCCAAGCTGTGGCGCCTTTTCTGGGGTTTTCCACCGGTACCTTCTGTGGAGGTCCTTTAAATAATCTTCTTTCCATCGGCGACTGAATTCATGATGGAGAATTTTAATTCTTTCCCATCTGTTTAATAAGGAGAGCGTCTCCACGTCTGGCTCAGGTGTGGCCAGAATGGGCGCTCCTTTAAGAAAATGCCCTGGAGTGAGGGCAGTGAAGTCTGAGGGATCTTGCGAGAGTGCTGCGAGAGGCCGTGAGTTGAGGACGCCTTCGATTCTAGTTAATAATGTGCTGAATTCTTCATAATTAAATTTGTAGTTTCCAGCTAGCTTCTTGAAATGAGATTTGAAGCTTTTAACGGCTGATTCCCATAAACCACCCATATGAGGAGCGCTTGGGGGGATAAATTGCCAATTAATACCTTGAGGAGCGTATTTTTGGACAATGTCCGGTGAGACTTGTTTTATAAAATCCACAAATTGTTTTTCTGTAGCTCTTTGAGCTCCGATGAAGGTTTTGCCATTATCGCTCATGATCTTTGATGGGAAGCCCCGTCGTCCGACGAAGCGTGCAAATGCCGCGAGAAAAGCCTCCGTTGTCAGATTAGTACATAACTCTAGGTGTACCGCTTTTGTCGTGAAACAGACAAAGACAGCCACGTAGCCTTTCATAAGGGTAGGAGATCTTAGCATGGACGCCTTTATCTGAAAAGGCCCAGCAAAATCAACACCTGTTGTGGTGAAAGGCAGAGCGAAATTGCAGCGTTCAGGTGGAAGTGCTGCCATAATCTGCTTTCGCATTTTCTGCTTATGCATGGTGCAGATCTTGCACATGAAAATACACTTCTTTATTTGGGGCTTAAGTCGGGGTATGTACAACTCTTGGCGGACCATATGTTGCACGAGGCGATTTTCGGCATGGAGCATTAGAATGTGGATGTAAGTGATAAATAGGGTGGCAAATGCAGACCTCTCGGGTATTATTATAGGGTGGCGCTCATTATAAGTTAGGCTTGAATTAGCAAGCCGACCATTTGCACGAAGGAGACTTTTCGAGTCTAGAAATGGGTTTAATACTAAGAGTGAGCTCTTTTTATCAATCGGTTTCGAGTCTTTTAATAATGATATGTCGCGGCTGAAGTAGCGCGTTTGGGTTGATGCGATAAGAGCGACCTTTGCCTTTTGTAAGTCTTGGTGCCCCAATGTATCGCATTGGAGATATGATGCTCCTTTAACCTTGAGTTTAAGTCGCTCTATAAATTTGAGCATATAGGCGACTACCCTGAGTGCTCGGGGGTACGAAGAAAATCGTTCAAGGATGTCAGTATCATCCAATGTTGTATGATAAGTGTCGATTTTTCGACTTTCTGGTGCAATTATGTTGCGCATAGGCGATTGTGGCCAAGAATCAGGCGATTCTGTTAACCATCGGGGACCATTCCACCAGAGTGTGGTGGTGGCGAGATGTAGGGGTTTGCATCCTCTTGTACCTAGATCAGCAGGATTATCAGCACTGGCTACGTGTCGCCAAGTAGCTGATCCCACTAGGTCAAGTATTTGAGACGTTCTGTTTGAGATATACGTTTTCCACGCATGTGGTGGTTTTTCTAACCAGGCTAAAACTATTTCGGAATCGGACCAGAGATATAGTTTATATTTCGTCATGTTTAAATTAGACTGCACCATGGATACTAGTTTGGCTAGTAGCAATGCGCCACAGAGTTCAAGTCGTGGTAGACTTAGCGTTTTTAGAGGAGCAACTTTTGCTTTTGCTACTAGTAAGTAACTTGTAGTTGCTGTATCGCTTTGTGTGCGCAGATATACAGTGGCACAGTATGCCTTTTCAGAGGCGTCGCAGAAGCCGTGTAGTTCGACTTTGTATTCGGGGGAATAGTTTACCCACCGTGGAATTTGTATCTGCGAAATATCGTTCAGATTATTAGCGAACTGGGACCATTTTTCTAAGCGAAGAGGTTTCACTTGTTCGTCCCAGTCGGTTCCGTCTAGCCATAATTCTTGGATCAGGATTTTCGCTTGTATCATAATTGGCGAAAGCCATCCTGCGGGGTCGAAAAGTTTTGCCACAGAGGATAAAATTTGTCTTTTTGTTGTAGCTGATAATGCGGATATTGACTCTGTAGTGTATGAAAACTGGTCAGTTATCGCATTCCATTGTATGCCTAGTGTTTTTGTTGTACTTTCCTTTTCGAATACAAGGAAATTGGTATCCAACAAATTGGCTTTTGGTATATTTTTTAGAATATTTGGGTGATTAGCAGTGATCTTTTTTAAAGGAAACCCTGCGGTGTTGAGGGCCTTTATTACCTGTGATAAAGATTCGTATGCTAGTGGAAGACTGTGGCTTCCAGACAAGATATCGTCTACATACGTTTGTGTTTTTAATACTTGTGTTGCCAGAGGAAATTCTGACTTTGTGTCTTCTGCCAGTTCGTGGAGTGTACGAATGGCTAAGTATGGAGCACAGTTTACGCCAAAGGTAACTGTTTTTAATTTAAAGTCGTGTAGTGGACTATTAGGAAATTTTCGGAAAATAATTCGCTGAAAATCTTGATCATCTTTATGTATAACTATTTGTCGATACATTTTTTCTACGTCTCCATTGAATACGTATTTGTATATACGCCAATTTAATATGAGGAGCATTAGATCTGGTTGGAGTGTGGGTCCCGTAAATAGAATATCATTTAGGGAATTCCCCGAACTAGTTGATTTTGAGGCATTGAAAACCACTCTAACTTTTGTTGTTTTTTTATCAGGTTTTACCACTGCATGATGGGGCAAGTAGAATGAGTGATATTTGCCTTTAATTATTTTTTCGCAGGGGCATACCTCCTCCATGTGATCTAAATGGAGGTATTCTTCTAAGACACCATCATAATCTTTTTTAAGCTCACCTTTTCTAAGTAGGTTTTTTTCCATGCTTAGAAACTGCTGTATTGCAGAGGTGCGGGAGTGACCTAAGGCGAGTGTGTCAGGAAATTGTTGTTTTCGTGGTAATCGTACGACGTACCGACCATTTTCTGATCGAGTAGTTGTGGCTTTGTAAAAGTCTTCACAATACTGATCTTCTGGTGTTGTAATCGATATGGGGGGGAGTTCTTCTAACTCCCAAAATTTCTTTAATTGTGTATTAAGGTATTCATTCGATATTTCTGCAACTTCAGTTGTCATGGTGGAAACTGTTTCAGTAAATAGTCCACTTAGTATCCAACCGAATATTGTGTTTTGAGCTAAAAGGGTGTTTGAAATTTTTTCAACACCTTCTAGTATAATTTGCGGTATAAGGTCGCTGCCTAATAGAATGTCTATTTGAGCTGGGGTGTGGCAGTTGGGATCTGCTAGGTTGAGGTGTGAAACCTTATCCCAATGCTTGCTCTTTATTTGATAGCTGGGAAGCATGTTTGTGAGTTGCGGTAAGACTATAGCTTCTGCTTGGATACGCTTATCCGCTTGGGGGGAAATTAGGGTAATGTGGCAGATTTTGTTGGAGTTTTGGATTACTCTTCCGCCCATTCCCGTAATTTCAAATTTAGCTTGCTTTGTGGGCAGTTTTAGTTTATTTTGTGCCTTAGACGCTATGAATGATCGTTGTGATCCTTGGTCTACTAAGGCTCTAAGTTTGAACAGTTCTCCTCGATGTTCGATGGAAATGACTGCTGTGGGTAGTAAAACCCTACTTTGAATTTCGCTGTGTAGCGTTTGTGTCTTTTGTGCCTTTGAGCAACATGGTGTCTCTTGGCTAATTTCGGGATTTTGTATTTCGGGAGTTGCTGTTGCAACTAAACCCGTGGCTCTATTTGTATAAGAGCTACTCTGGGGTGAGTTGGGAGATATGTTATAATGTAACATAGAATGATGTCTTTTATGACAATATACGCAATTGAATTTGCTTTCACAATTATTAAGATTGTGTGCGTGGGACAAGCAGTTTGTGCAGAGCCTTTTTGACCTGACAAAGTTGTTCCTTTCATTAATATTTAATTTTTTAAACTTCTCGCAAGTTTTAAGTTTATGCCCTCCTGTACATAGTTCGCATGACGTATGCTTGTTCTGTTCAGGTGTGAACGATTGTGTTTTGACAAAACTCTTATTTAAATTGTTGTTGCTATTGGCTTGGGGTCTAATGAAGCTTCTATTCAGGTCGTGTTGAACGTTTTTTGTTCTGACTACTTTTTTATCTACCCTTTCCGCAATTTCATATTGGGTAGTTAAGAAGTCTTTCATTTGCTGCCATGTTGGGCAGTTTCTTCTTGATGAGAGCGATTGCTCCCAGAAAATTACTGAGTTTTCTGGTAATGCTGTGGTGCATATATTTACCAGAATAGGGTCCCAATTGTCTGTGGGAATATTTTGCGTCGATAGAACCGACAAACAATTTGAAACAGTGGATTCTAGTTTTATGAACTCTTCACTCGTTTCTTTGTGAATTTTCGGTAAATTCATAAGTATTGATACTTGCTTGTCGACCAGTATTCTTTTGTTTTCATATCTTGCTTTCAGAGCTTCCCAAGCCAAATTGAAATTGTCGTCATTTAAAGCGAACTGCTTGACTATTACGCCTGCTTGACCTTGAGTTTTGTATCTGAGGTGATACAATTTTTGCGCTTGCGATAATTTTGGATGGTTTATGTACACGGCTGTAAACATATCCCGAAAGGACGGCCATTGTTCATAACCTCCATAAAATATTTCTGTATCGCATGCTGGCACATTGAGATGAATGCCTGAACTTGCTTCTTGAGTTTGTATTTGTAGCAGCTCTACTGGCGACTTAGGAGTCGGTGCTTTCATAAGTTTTAATTGGTCTGAGATCATAATTTTTATGTCTTCATACTGGTCTAAGCAGTTAATAAATTTGGCGTAAGCCGAAGATTTAAAATTGTCTGGTAGATCTGAATCGTCAGTTTCTACTATTGTGTCATATACACCTTGGAGACGTGTCCAAAAATGTTCCATTGTCTGACTTTTTACTTCTAGTGCCGATTCAGAATTGTCTTGCATTGGCGAAGCAGCAAATCGAGTGAAGTATCTAATTAGATTGTCACTCTCTGAAATAAATTTGGTATATAATATGTCTTTCCCCCTCTTTTGTTTGGTAGCACCTTGCTTAGAGCGTGTAGCTTCTGCAGGTGCACATGGACTCTTATCGTCAGAAAGCATTTTGGGAATTTTTAAAAATTGAGTAGCTTCAGAATATTTTGAGTCTATGTTCATTTAGAAATGTTATTTAATAGAAAAAGTGTATATTTACTTTCCGAATAAACTGAGAATTATCGTAACCGCAAACTCTTTTTAAATAAATAAGAGTGTTTTTTATTTTTTTTCGAAAAATTATAAAATACCGCGATATTACGTATTTATTTATCACGTTTTTATTTACTTGCGTTTTTTTTTTTTTTTTTTTTTTTTTATTACGGAATTATCCGTATGACCTTGTATATGAGCGCGCTCGTAAGTAAAGGGGTCAATGCCTTTTGTACATATGTGTGCACGATATGTGCTTATTTATCTGCATATAGTTATGCTCTTAATTTTGTATGCAGTCCTGCTTGTTTTTGTAAGACAAAGAACAAGGGGAACAACGTGAAAATCGCCAATAAGGACTTTGAATATATATATAAATATATGTACGTAGAGGTTATTACGCCAAATATGAATATTGTGTTAAACCGATTTTTATTTTATTAATTTAAAAATTTGTAACCGTGTTTTAATTATCCCGTAACGTTTGTTGATCTTCGATGGTAGAAGTATGATTCTTCGAAATTAAAAATATTTTAGGATTTATAAATATTAAAATGTCTCCTATGACTAATTGTAGGGTACTTAAGCATAGGCAGAGAGAAAGGCAGAGCGCGGCCAATGTATGTATAAATGTTCTTTTGTTTGCGCTATAAGAAGAGCACGAAAACGAAAAACAATTAAGTGCAGGTGATTCGTCGACCACACTTGTGTATATGTATGTATATCGTTCTTTTGTACCGTATAAGATATTGTGGAAAATAATAAAATATGGAAACGAAATTGACAGAGTGCAGGTATTTCACCACTGCACTTGTATATCGGAAGATATGTGAGTGTGAAAACTTTTTTATGTTATGGTGATTGTGATGTAGTATGTAACTAGCAATATTAAGAAAATATGTATGTTTAGAAATAAAATAAGCATGAAAATTATATTAAGCAATATGTATGTTAATAAATGAAAATGCAAAAAATTAGGTAAGTATGTATATGTATTTATATTTATTTCTCTTCCTGATAATTCCTTTATTTTTGTTTTTTTTTTTTTTTAGCTGAATTTTAAGCACACATAGGCGAATGATGCTTTATTTATCGATATATATATAAGTAGATATATATAATAGGTGTATATGTATATAATGGGTGTAAATTATAAATATATATAATTTTTTTTTTTTTTTTTTTTTTTTTTTTATATTGCAAAACTGTTTTCCATTACCGGTATCTTTAAATTTACCGTAGTTTAAGATTTTGATGTATCCGTTTTAATAAAATCCTTTTTTTTTTTTTTTTTTTTGTTTTACCGCTTATATTGGGCCACCTCGTATTTACATAAATATGTACATATACGTAATAATAATAAGGAATGGATACACTCACTTTATTCCTCTCAAGGGTTTAAAGGGGGGAGATATTTGTGTGGCTTTCTTTTACTGTCTGCTCCTACTCCTGTTCGAATGCTACTTCTTGGTTGTTGTACGATTGTTGTTGTGTTGATTAGTCCTTTTGGCAATTTGTTTCGCACTTTTTGTTGTGTTGTAATTAGTTTCGCGCCCGTTGGTTTTTTATGTATTTTTTGTTTTTGGGTCTCGCGCACGTTTTGTTATTTTTGTTAGTAGAATTTTGTATGTATTTTTAGTTTAGCCTGTTGTGTTTTATGTTTCACATATGTATATATCCATAACTGCACTTTACCACTTATTTAGGTCACCAATTTTAATAATTTTTTTTTTTTATTTTTTTTTTTTTGATATGTACTTTTTCTTGAGTTATTTGGTGGTTATGTATGTTTTATTTGTTCACTGCACTATTTGTTTTTTATGCATCTTTTATAGCATTATTTGCTATGTATTGTTTCCAGTGGTGCCTGTCTCTTAGGCTCGAAGGACCATAGTTATTTTCTCAGGAGCCTTTCCTTTAGGAAAACACTTACCACTTGGCGACCGTTTAAGCAAGTATGAAATGGAAGGTATTTTTAATTTCCCAACACTTGGTTTGAATCCTTTATTAAGGGATATATAAAAGATGTGGCTTGACAATATTTTAAAATGTTTTGGTATAAAACCGTAAAGAATGAAAACGCGCGGAAAACTGCCTTATGTTCTCGACGATGTGTGACGAACTGATGAAAAAAAAATGACTGTCTTCTTCCTTCGCTTTCTGTGTCCTCATGTGTACAGTTATGGGTTTGTTGTGTAGATGTGTATCGGTGTGTAGTGTTGATGAGTAGTGTGCTCTTGAGTGGTGTGGATGATAATCGGTGGTGTGGTGAGTATGGTGGATGTAGCGTGTTAGTGATGCGAGTTTGAATATGGTGAGTGTTGTGTCCGGGATGATTAGAGTTTTTTCGGGTTTAAGTGCTGCTGTGATGTTTGTGTGTGATATGTATGTTAGTTGTTTGTAAGAGGACAAGGCTCATTTAGCCAGTCATTTTCAACCTAACCTTTGTATGGGAGGTGGGTGTGGTTATTATCCGATTTCTTTCATTTTTGGACTGTATAAGGAAACGGCTAAAGCAAACGACTGCAGAAAGCGAGTTATATACAAAAAACATATTTGAGGGCGGAGTCATGCCCACTTTTCCAAAAAAAATTACATCCAAATGTGCCCCTCCCTAATACGATCCTATGTTCACAAATTTTATTTTCATAACTTTATTTATAGCTTAGTTATGACACTTTATGTGTTTTTGGTTTTCGCCCATTTGTGGGCGTGGCAATGGTCCGATTTTGCCCATTTTCGAAAGGGTGCCAAGGAATACGTGTTCCAAGTTTCGTTAAGATATTTTAATTTTTACTCAAGTTATCCGTTGGACGGACAGACGGACGGACGGACGGACAGACAGACATTCGGATTTTGACTCGTCTCGTCACCCTGATCATTTTGATATATATAACCCTATATCTAACTCGTTTAGTTTTATGACTTGCAAACAACCGTTAGGTGAACAAAACTATAACACTCTCTTAGAAACTTTTGTTGCGAGAGTATAAAAATAAAAGCACACCAAGAGAAATAATATGAATTTATGCAAAACCATTGGCTTTCAGTTAATAAAATTTAGTTCTGTAATTGCAAAGCTTGGCTTATAATAGGAAGAACTTTTGGTGGTCATCAAATGAAGGTCTACTATAAACACTCCGAAATATACTAATATGTTCTCTTTATTATTTTTGTCAGCATATATTAAGAATTATTTTTTAGTTCGATATGGTTTAAAAGCGTGTTTTTATTTTTTTTTTTTAAATATATTTATTAAATGTATAAAAGAGAGATGCACGTACTACAATGAACCGTTAAAAAGTCGCCGCCATTCATTTGAAAAGAAATTTTGGTGTGAATGAACGTAAGTGCGTATTAATAATTTGTTACTGATATTATATTATGCCACTGGAGGCAGATTTGTGAGTTGATAATATTAAACCTTATAGGTTTGTATATACTATAACATGAAATCTTTTGTTTGAATATACGTTCATATTAAACTTACTATTATCTTCTTATTATCCTTTTCAGAAATTTGCAAAATTCGGAAGAAAAACTTAAGTGTAAGTTGGATACCACCTTGGCAGGCTAACTGCTATAGACAAGCCAATCGAACAAGCTTTCCAAATTTTCATACAAACTGGCAGCACTGAAATCGAATTGTCTTTACTTGGTCGCACTGAACTCTTCTACCACCGCCCATGTCTTACGTTTTCTACAACAAATTTAAATTTTATTAAAATTTTTTATTCAATAAATTTAATACAAAAATACTGACGATTCATCTTCGCCTGCCATTTTCAATTTCAAATTTGTGTATAACAATTTTTATTATTTTGACAGTGATTTGTCCTTTGAGCCGTTCACAATAGTAAAATGGTTCCAAAATGTGTAAAACAAAACTTGGTAGCACTCAGCAAGCGGCAATTGAAATTTTAATGAGGTATTCGCATACTCTCCTGCTCGAATTCAACTAGATAACTTTGTTGTTGCTTTTATATGTAAAATTTTTGACTGGCAAGATAGCGAACAGAGAAGTGACAGCTAAACTATAGTAAAACAATAGCGACTCTAGGCAGAGGATTCATGGAAACAGATTGCATTAATATACACCAACATTGCAATAATAATAATAAAATAGTAATGGATGCTTATGGTGATAACAATCAACAGAATCCGCAAAAACAAAGTAGAGATAAAGTATTATTCCCATGAAGGAAGAATCCTACCAGCAGCTCTTCAACTTATACAACGGCAATTGCCTTTCAATCGTACAATACACATTCGAACTCAAATACGCCGTATGATCGAGAAGCACTCATATTCTTTTGCCCATTGTGTCAGGAAGTAACCAAAATCGTGCACCTATAAATACAACACAAAATATACTACAACAGATATTATTGAAATTACGAATATAGACAATTTAATTATTTCTAACCAACTATACATATTTTCAGGCATTGGACAATGTACAACAAATTATGTCGGACTTTTGGAGTAGCAGTTTCACTACTTATTTTCCACATGCTAAACACAGTATCTCCTATGATGTTCCTGGATCTAGATCATAAATGCCTTAACTTTACTGTCTTTAAACAGCTTAAAATCTTAAATTTAATACATAACATCAAACAACATTCATAACTGTAAGGCATTTCGCGCAGTGCCCTTTTTAGACAACAGCACGACTTCGCGACAGCAGACTTGAAGTTGTCGCTGTCGCCAAATTAGAAATGTTTCTAATGTTAGAAATGTTTCTAATTTTGTCGACTCTACAGCGGCCGAGTTGCCACTATTATGTGCAATGTCAAAATGTTTAAAGTTCTATCAAGTGTTACGTTATTATGCCAACAGAAGTACAATATTGCTTTGATATAGGAACGGATTTTCAAAATCTGTTGTTTACTCTAAAACTCTACCCTGAGTTCGATCACTGGATTGTCAAATAAAAGCCACACTTTAATGGCTACACACTAATCTTTATTTATAATTCCTTATAACTTAACACTTTATTACTCAAAACTCTACTTTACAACTCTAACTTGTAACTTGTTTACACTTTACTCGACAACTCTCTCATTAGAACTGAGTGTTGCCGCTAGTCCGGCAGCCCTTATATAGTCGATTGTAAGCGATACATCGCCACTCGAACATTCTGGCAACTACGAATATCGATGTCTAGATACATCTGGCAAGTTATCGATTTCAATTGTCAATTCTAGTTTGTTCTGGTGTCATTTTCGTTACAATACCAACACAATAAGATTGATTCTTCAATTTTTCTAAGGCTTTCGTGATTTTCAAAAATTCTCGGTTGGCACCTTTGTGCGTCTCATTGCGCCTCCTGCTGCTTCAATTGTGTAGACACCTGTGCTGAAACCTGCGATGGTATACACTCTCCATGCACTTGCATCTGTGTTAACACTTCTGCTCTATTTAAGGTCACATCCATATACTCGTCCTCCTTCAACTGTGAGGACACCCCATTCACTTCCAACTGGGATAACAAAATCTATCCATGCGCTTCCAAAGGTCTTGGCATACACGTCTCTTTCACTTCCAAATATGTGGACGTATTCTCCCCATGCTCTTCCAGCTGTCTTAATATGTCTGCTCTATTTGAGGACACTTCCATTATACAACACAATATATCATTTGTAATAACAATCCTCTACAAGACGGAGCTAACTCATACACCACTATACATGTAAAGTTTTTCAGGTTTTACCAACACATACACAATAGTAACTTTTTGTAGTTAAATGGCAATCTCGGTAGTTAGAGTAGCAACATTCATTAACCCTAATTTTTGTATGTATAAGACAGAGATGCACATGGCCGCCATTCATATGAAAAGAAAATTTGAAGTGAATGGATGTAAGTGCGTATTAATAATTTGTTACTGATACTATTTTATATTTATAGTAAATTTTATATTTACAGAGCGGTACTATGTTTGACTGGGTGCTGCAGCGTATTTTAATTGAATATAACTGCAGAAAATGGTCTCGAAAGGCAAAGCGGGCTGCAACGCACATCTGGTGCGTACATGCAAAACTAAAAAGAGAAGCAGAACAATGATTATGCCACTTTAGGCAGATGGGTGAGTTGATAATTTCAAACCTTATATATGTATGTACTAAACAAAAAATCTTTTGTTAGAATACACTTTTATCTTTTTATTATCCTTTCCAGATATTTGAAAACTTCGGAAGAAAAACTAAAGCTGAAGCTGGATACCACCGATATACTCCCATATAGGAAGGTAGCTATACTTGGTATGGGTGCGGGGAATCCTACTAGCAGTTCTTCAAGACATACAACGGCAATCGCTCATCAATTGTACAATACAAATTCGAATTAGAATTCGACGTATGATGGAAGCAGCACTCGTAGCCCTTTGTGTCAGGAAATAACAAAAATCATGCACCTAGAAATACAACACAAAATATGCTACAACAACAGGTATTATTAAAACGAATTTAATTGCAAAACAAAAACAAAACCATAATTTTGATATTCTTATCATTTAACAGAGTTGGTATTAATATTTCCATGCTTATAATATTGGTGGATAATCGCCACATGGTGTAACAAGTGTAGCAGCAACAACAAATAATACATATTCAAATTCGCAACAAAAGTCAAAATCGCACAACGCAACCGGCAAATAATAAGGTTTGTTCTACGAATATAGATATTTTAATTATTTCTAACCAACTATACATATTTTTCAGGTATCGGATGATGTACAACAAAGTACATCGGAACTTTTGGAGTAGTAGTTTCACTACTTATTTTCGACGTGCTAAACACAGAGTCTCCTATATTGCCCTTGGATCTACACAATGGATAGTTAACATAACAACAAAGCTCGAAAAAACAATAAACGCAGAATTTGTTTATCCTACTTCTGATTTGACTATGCTGAACTTACCGTTTATCATTTTCAATATTATGATTGTTAATTTATAAATTAAATTAATATCTATATACAAATGAATGTACGAATATTTGTAACAATCGTAACAGTAGTGAAATTGAATTTGTATTGTATAACAACACAAAAAAACAATACTTAAAACTTTTGAGATATTGTAAATTATAAAAATTTATTAATTCATACTAACTTTATATATAAAATAGGTACATTTTTTCAATGTATAAATGATATCTACAAAAATGTTTGTAAAAATTAAAGATTACTTTGTACTGAAATGCTAATATTGAAAAATGAATTTATAATATTATTATTAATGTAAAACTAATTTATAAATGTAAATACCTCGTACAATTAAATAAAAAAATAAAAACTTATTTTTTTTTTTTCTAAACGAAATAAAAGGTAACCAGTAGCGTGAACGGAGTGACTACTAAACCAAATTTTAGTAACGAGACGTGACCATCCAAATGACCTCTAAATTTACTTCATGTGACTAAGGGTTGACCATGGAAATGATGAAGCAAATAAACGACTGCAGATGGCTCTGCTAAACACAGAGTGACGTGTGGCTTTCCAAAATAATACAAAAGTTAGAGCAGAAAGACATATGCATCATTTGCACCAAAAGCAATGAGAAAGAGCGAGCAAGATAATCCCACCGACGTGTTATAAAAGAGGAGAAGTAGTCACCTTTTTCCTGATGCTAGAACAAGAGTGACCCCGAAAATAATACAGGCTTTTTTTATTGGTAAACACTGGACCATAAGAGAAGTAACTCTATCCGTCTTGCAGCGATGTTAACAAAAAAGTTGCTAAGAGAGAAGAATTGTACATACAACGGTTGTATGTAACACCCAAAACTAAACGAGTTAGATATAGAATTTTGTATATCAAAGAGATCAGGGTGACGAGTCGAGTTCAAATCCGACTGTCCGTCCCTCCGTCCGATTGTGCAAGCTGCAACTTGAGTAAAATTTGAGATATCTTGTTGAAACTCGGTACACGTGTTTCTTGGCACCATCGGAAGGTTGTTTTCGAAATCTGACTACTGCCACACTTGGAACCTCAAATTTCATGTACACAGTATGTGGCTCCGCCTACTTATGGTTTAAAAACCTTATCTCAGAAACTTCTCCAACAATTTCAATGATATGCCATTCGCAATATTTTCCTCGGTTCACAACCACGCCTACTTCCTATATACCAGAACTGTGAAGTCAATCTGAATGTTTTATACATATACATATATAAAGTAAGCACTAGTGAAGATATCGGAACAGAACTTCGCACAAATACTGCATTTATAGTGTGGCATCGCCCATGAGGACCTCAGTGCTTCTAATAGATTTTTTAACGATGTAAGTACTCTGCAAGCTAGGGTATTTAAAATTGTGTGATTCAATAATTTAAACTTTAATTAGGCTGCAGATCACTGATTTAAAGAAAACACGCAAAATAATACTTCACATTTAAGTGATCATAAAAATTTAAAAACATCTTGTATATTTATTTAGGAGGACTTTTTTGATTCATTTTCACCTTGTATTGAGGAATCATAACGTTGTTGTATCGCTTTACAAGGATATGGATTAACCGAAATTAGTTCAATGGAAATATTACAGCAAGATCATGGATGTTAAGATTAGAACGTTGTCCGTGCAAGGTTTAGTATTCATGAAACATAAGGTAATTATTACCAACATTTATGTTGTAAAAATTCAAATTTTACTTTATATTTTATTGAAACCCTCCTCACAGAAATTGAATGAATCTAGTACTAGTGAAATTAATGAAACAAAAACAACAACAAAAAATCCAAAAAAGTCCTCACATCATGTGAGCTGTTACACTTCCAGGACACACGGGGTAGCCTTCGTCCGATAGCAAAAATTATTCAACTATTCAATACTATATACATATACAGCCCTATTCTGTGCACTTTACAAATTCAACAAATTTCTAATTTGTAAAAATTTGAAATTTATCAAGCATTTCGTATTCTGTGTCTAAAATAAAAAGCTTTTTTCTTGATAAATTGTTAAGAAGTAAAATGCTCTTGACAAATAAAATATCTCGTTGTGGATAGTTGTGAAAGTGAATTTGTTGTAATGGAGATATTTTACTTTTGTCGTGAAGATAATGAGGGTAACTTGAGGAAATTGTTTTCTATATATTGCATGCGATTACAGCTTAGCAAATTTTTGCCAATAATGAACAAAGTTTAGATTTCGTAATCCCCAAGGAACTTTTCTGAAGCTAAACATAACATCCAACTAAATCAAAATTTGCTATTAATGAAATATTTTTAAATATATTATAAAGGACATATGTACATATGTATATGTTAAGTAGTATTCTATGGCTTTACGGGGGAGCAAAAGACTAGGGGGAAATCCAAATCTTATCATCCATATAGTTGTTGTTGTAAAACCAAACCAAATACTTTGCATCAGGTCTGAGAGGCTTCAGTCGATATCTCGACATCAGAATCGGATAGATAAGCTGATAACCGGTCAATCGGTCAATCAAACCAAACTTATCAACGAAGCCACAATAAAGAAGGCTCGGTTAAAACAAACACTCATCCAAATAACGCCCTTTTTCATGAAAAAAATAGGGCCACATTCGGAGCATGGAATATTTGTGCACTCTCAGAAACTTCACGTCTAGACCAAGGGCAACGGATTTACTCTGAAATTTAAGTTAAATTATTAACTATTTTGCAACAAATATTGAAATGCACGTGAAAAAGTACGTTATCGAATAATTCAAATATATTTTTCAATTCAATTCAATATAATTGGACAGAAATCAGCTGTTTCTGTTTACATTATTTTGTTTCCCACAAGTGTGGGGAAAAGCTATGCATACTGAAGCTTTTTATTTTATCAAAATTGTCACAGAATACCAAACAATTTCTTACTTGATAAAAATATGAAAAAAAATTTCAATTTTTTTGTTACTTTGTCAAGTGCACAGAATAGGGCTGATAGTGTCGTACGGTAATACATGCGTAAAGTAAATATAATAATAAATACCTAAATGGCATGCTATTTTCAATAAATATGTAATATAATTAATGATTTTGTTATTAAATTCTTATTTGGGGTTTTGGTAGAACTAACCGAAAATAGCGGGTATAGTTTCAGGGCTTTTGGTCTCAGTACTGAAAGTGCACATGTAATTTTGGTTGGCAGTTTTGGGTCTGTCATCTGTGATTGCACCAAGATCATTCCCCGAATTCTGCAAGAGGTATATAGTATATAAATTGCTAAATGAGAAATATAATGCACAAGAAAGGAATGAACGATCACACGTACACAATAGTTTCGGGTACTTTTGTCAATTCGCCCTTAAGAATCGCATAGAAAATTTCATTAAAAGTGCTAGTACCGCTCCCTGGCTTTTCACCGAAGAATTCGCCGGTACCTGTCTTGCAGGGCATGACTTGCTGGGTAAGCCTTCAGACTATCTCCCAAATACCTAATATTAGGGTTTCCAACTTTCAATGGACTATATTCCATATATATGACGAATATGGGAGTCAAATTGTGTGTTATATTATTAAAATTAAATTAATAAATTAAGAGATTTTCAGCTAATTTCGTGATATATAGAAATATACAAAAACAATATGGTCAATTGTAATTGTATAATAAGTGCAAAATGTTAATAAAAAAATCAGTTTATATCGGTAAATTTTAAGATTAAAATTGAATATCTCAAAAACTATAAACTATAACTATCAGCTGCAGCTATATGTATACATATATATTCTTAAACTGGAGAACCTCCTCTTTCCAACCATACTCGTTTTATCCCGAAAGACTGGGATAGTATACTAAAGCCGACCCTAATTTTATGTCTAAATATACTCAAATATGTAAATATGCTAAATTTAATAAAATTATATGAGAATTAAAAGAAGTGCTGATTTCTACCGATCGACATGGCACATGTATGTCGTGTATAGCTTCTTAGCCACTCGAAGTCTCTCATTTGTGAAGACGGGTTGTTAACTTTGTGAAATTTCGATTTTTGGAGAAAACCCCGATAATTTTATCGACTAAGGATAGTTTTTTGTTAAATGCTTTCATTATATTAAATGAATAACTTCATAAATTAAATTGATCGTATATTTATTACAATGTCAGCGACACATAGGCAACGCTATAAAAACACGCCTTTGGATTCCACGGAAATGCGCCGAAGGCGTGAAGAAGAAGGTGTCCAGATTCGTAAGCAGAAAAGAGAACAGCAATTAATTAAACGACGTAATGTTGTTTCCGAAGTACATCAATCTGGGATTGAGGAAGGAGACCAAGTAGATATTTATGTTTATATATATATATTTGTTTAAACATCTATGTATTTTTTTATCTATAAAAGGAGGTGGAGATGCAAAGCGGAGTACATCAATATAATTTAGATTTGCAAGTTCCACAAATACTGGGCGAACCAAATTTTGGAGCTGTTGATATTGTAATTAAAAACGAATTAATAGACAAAATAAATAGTGAAAGTGAGATCGATCAACTGGATGCTACGCAAAAATTCCGTAGGCTTTTATCCCGTGATCCAAACCCACCGATAGAGGAAGTCATACAAAAAGGGATTGTGCCCCGTTTAGTATATTTTCTGGGAAATAATTCCAATGCCTCTTTACAGGTAAGGTCCAATGCAATTAAAAAAAAATAAAACGCTAAAAATATTGATAATAGTTTGAAGCTGCTTGGGCGTTAACTAATATTGCTTCGGGTACATCAAATCAAACTAAAATTGTGGTTGAAGCCGGTGCTGTGCCTGTTTTTATAGAGCTTTTATTAAGTCCACATGATGATGTTCAAGAGCAAGCGGTTTGGGCTTTGGGAAATATTTCTGGAGATTCGCCAAGTTGCCGTGATCATCTACTTAATTTAGGAATTTTACAACCATTATTGCAGTAAGTTATTTGAATATGTGAATTATTATTTTCTTGAGTGTTGTGTTTATTATTTATAAATTGATTTCATTATCACTTTAAATATTTTGCTTCCTTAATTAAAGTCATTTTAAAATTTCAGTGTGCTGAGCACTTCTAATCGCTTGACTCTGATAAGAAATGCTGTATGGACACTATCAAATTTGTGCCGCGGTAAAAATCCTCCAGCTGATTTTTCCAAAATTGTAAATGGTCTGCCAATCCTTGCGCGACTTCTAAATCATACCGATCCTGATATATTAAGTGACGCTTGCTGGGCTATAAGCTACCTGTCTGATGGGCCTAATGATAAAGTGCAAGCAGTTATAGATGCAGGAGTTTGCCGTCGACTTGTAGAACTCCTAATGTAATACTAAAACTTATAAAAGCACATTTAAAATTTTAATTAATATTTTTTTTAGGCATCCACAGAATAAAGTTGTTACCGCCGCACTTCGAGCCGTAGGGAATATAGTAACGGGGGATGATGTTCAGACACAAGTTATATTAAATTGCAATGCACTATCGTGCATAAGTGTTTTATTGAATTCTCCATTTGAAACTATTAAGAAAGAGGCGTGTTGGACTATTTCTAACATTGCGGCTGGAAATAGACAACAAATACAAGCAGTGATTGATTCGAATATATTTCCCGTACTTATAACTATAATGCAAAGTGCGGATTTCAAAACTAAAAAGGAATCTGCATGGGCAATCGCAAATGCCACCAGCAGTGGAACAGCCGAGCAGATAAGATATTTGGTAAGCATAATTTATTTACTAATTTTCAGTTGACAAGCATGTCGTGTTGCATCTTTGAGTGTAGAATTCCAGTCATTATGGCTTTCAATAAGTTGATACCGTTACATATCCCTCGATAACCTGCATACAGGTTACAAACTTTGGTGCTCAAATATGTATATAAAAAATATGAATGTTATTCCATTCTGCACTTTGTTTCCAATTATAAGGCAATAAGGGAGTTGCAATCGCTTTTCGTTCCGTTTTGTAGTGATGTTCTTACATGCTGTTTAAAAACAAAAAGAATATTTCCTATTAAAACAAAAGTACTTCGTATTAAAAGAACCTATTCATTTATATGTTGGTATGGTCACAGGCGAGGCGAATGAAATTTCAGTGGAATTTCGCCAGCTCGAATTGTGAGTGGCGAACACTTGGCGAATTCGCCAAGAATAGACGAAGGAACTGGCGAAAATCAGTATTCGGTATTGTCACTGGAAATTCGTTTCGCCTAAACTGTCAAAATCTGACGAACGTTTATATGATTCGCCAGTTTAATTCAATAAAAAAAATAAGGAAGGACTAAGTTCGGTGTAACCGAACAATTTATACTTTCGCACTTTATTTATTACGTAATTTTATTAATTTGACTAATATATTTAATATGAATAACAAAAACAGTTTTATATAGTATATGAACGCTGGGGTAATTCCAGGACCGTTCTCAGCCATTTTTGCCACCAAGTTACATCATATCCCAGACTACATGTTCATTTAATTTTGCTAAGATATCTCACATATTAACCACAGGATGTTTGAAAATCCGTATATGAGAGGAAGTATTGATCTTTGATCGTATTGATTTTGTCCATTTTTGGCGAAAAGGCACTCAATTTTTAGGGAACATATCCTTTAAATTTCTTTAGAATATCAATGATTTACCTATATTTTCGATAAATTGACCTCTGAAGTGATTGTGTTTGATATCTGGGACTTTGAAAATTTATATGTACTTCGATTTCGCTGAATCTTAGACGGACGATGTTACACCAGAAATGCAGTATTTGTGCAAAATTATGTTGCGATATCTTCAGTAGTGCTTAATTTATATATTGTAAAGTGAACGAATTTGATGGTCTTAAAAATGTTGTTGTAGGGGAAGTAGGCGTGGGGTTGTGAATCGATTTCGCCCATTTTCAAACCAAACCATTGGGATGCGAAACAAATTTCATGAAGAAAATTTCGTTGAAATAGGTTGTGTATTTCCTGAGATATGGTTTTTAACCCAATAAGTATGAGTAGGGCCCTAAATAAATTGCTTTTTGTCCTTTAAAAATCAACTATCTTCAAATTATAAATCAACGTGGTTGTACAAAATTGAAAACAAATTTTGAAAACAAAAACAGTACCAACAATCGATGTTTTTTCTCTGAATTTACATATAAACTTCTCCCTTAATTGCCTTCGCTTAAGTGCCTTATTCATTTGCCTGTAACATTTAAGCTACAAATAAAAATTATTTGCAATTTTCCCCTTTTAAGTGTCTTTTTAATGTTTTTAGCAAAGAATGCGCTGCATTGTCAACAGGAAAACAAAACAAAAACGTAACTATAGAATTATCAGAATTAATTTAAGCGCCTTCCCCGCTTTAGTGCCCCAAAAGTGTTATATTTTCAGCAGTGACACTTAAGCGGGGATTATTCAAATTAAAGACGTCAAAAAATTTAAAATTCGTAGGCG
This sequence comes from Zeugodacus cucurbitae, assembly GCF_028554725.1. Taxonomy (NCBI): domain Eukaryota; kingdom Metazoa; phylum Arthropoda; class Insecta; order Diptera; family Tephritidae; genus Zeugodacus; species Zeugodacus cucurbitae. Next base: position 28,888,683 of record NC_071669.1, read on the forward strand.
AATGTGTTCATTCACAAGTCGCAATACAAACAAGACGAATTTTCCCCAAAGCGTTCGTCACGCCAAGTACATTCGCTTCGCCAGTGACAATACCAGCCATAATATAATATATGTGATGATTAGAAGTTAAATGTATGTGATGATTAGTCGAACATATTAAAGTGTGCATTCAAATTGACATAACAATATGCAGAATAATGACTTCTGATTCGTGGTTATTGTTATTAATTTCAGTTTATCCAACTCTTTCAAAAAATAAACTTAATCGGTGTATCCCTATTCATAACGGTTATGTACCGAATAGCAGGATAGTTTTTCTTTTGTTCGGAGCGAATTATTTAGTGAGATAAGTTAGCTATATTCGCATTTCTATATAACCTATATACATACTACATATGTTAACATTATTTAATAAATTCACTGGTTTTGAGTAAATTTAGCTGACTTAGTTTAGATTATTAAATATTTTATTACAAAATACTTTATACACAAAAAATTATTTATATTTCTTAAGGTTCATGTGGGCTGTATAGCTCCTATGTGCGATTTCCTGACGGTGGTGGATTCAGACATCGTTCAAGTGGCTCTGAATGCATTGGAAAATATCTTGAAGGCTGGCGAAAAATTTGCTGCGCGACCAAATCCCTACGCTATAGCAATAGAAGAGTGTGGAGGTACATTAATATTATTTATTCGAACAGTTTTCATTCGTAAATGTGTATGTATGGATCTAAATTGCTAAGCAATGTGATGAAGTCAAAATGTTGCATTTTGTCAAACTTGAGATATAACATAGTTTCTCTAGTCGATTCGATCAAGCGATGACTTGAATTAAAATCAAGTTATCTCAATGAAGCATGGTTCGTGGATATGGACAAGGAGCACTTTTACGTTAAACCCCATATCTAAGCAACTCAATTACCCGACCAAATCAACCGAATTTTGAGAAAAGTTTTATTTTGACATTTTATGTCACAATTGCCGATATCTGCCAACAACCATTAATATTTCCCATATACAATTTTAATTTTCGTCTGGATAATCGAAGATAATTGGTACACATTTGGCTATCAAGAAATTACCGAAAATATTATTGAAACACAAATTTTTGCTGGAATGTTTCAAAGAGAAGTGGTCTTAAGTACCACGACACCTTCAGAAGGCTGCAGTTTTCCTTTCGCTTAGTTATCGCCATTTCTATAAATAAGACCAAGGCCAAACAATGTCCATTTATAATTTAAACTTGAAAAATTCAAGATTTTTCATTTGGGCCTGCTCATGTGTTAAATATCTCATTTCAAAAAGATGTGTAGTGAACATTCGATTCACCCTAATTATAATGGCAATATTGAATTTAATGTCTTACATTTTACTTTATTGAATTTTTTAAATCTCATTTCCTAAAAGATTCCATATCAGCTAAAGTTATGCCCGATTTCAGTAATTACTGCACCAACCATTTCCCAATTTGACGTCTTAAATTCTTTAAATCACTTAATTATGGTCCAGATAAAATTTCCTTATGTTTCCTTAAATATTGTATCAAATCTATTACCTGCCCTTAACAAAACTATTTACTTTTTCTCTGATACATAGCATATTTCCATCAATAAGAAAACGTCGTTTATAATTCCTTTTCATAAGAATGGATTTAGGTCATCCATTAAAAACTGTAGGGGAATAGCAAATATGTCCGCAATACCCCAACTTTTCGAAGCTATTATCACGGATCAAATAACGATCTTGATTCCGCCATTAATTTCATATTCTTAGCAAGGATTTTGTAAGGGGAAATCTACAGTAACTACAAATTTACTTATATTTGTAAACCATATATCAGTGGATTTTAGAGAGAATAAGCATATTGACTCTGATGTTATATGCACCAGTAGAATACAGCATTTACCACAGTAGATCACCCAAATCGTTTGGATATACTAGGTTTTCATCCAAAATACCCATAATGATGTTTTTACAGATTCAATTAATATCTCATCGGGCGTTTCGTTCCGTTCGGATATCAAAAATTGGCCCGATTCTGTTCTTGTTATTTATTAATGATATACTTTCAGTAATTAAATACTGAAACAATGTCGAATGAACAATGTAGAAATATTTCAATTAATGATAGATGTCAGTTGCAAATAGACTTATACAATTTATTTACTTCTTTTGATAGTAATGAGATGCCACTGAATCTTAAAAAATGTAAAACTATGTGCTTTTCACTTTTTTCCGTATTCCCTTTTCCCTATGTAATAGAAAAACGTTAGTTTAGAGTAAGTATAAAGCTTTGTTGATTTGGGAGTTACTATGGACCCCAAACTTAATTTTAAACATCAAGTTAATACAATGATTTTAAAAGCAAAAGGCGCGTTTAGTTTTGTTAAGCATTGGTCTAAATAATTTATCATAGAGAACAGTATATTACTTAAAATTCAAAATTATATGCGAGCAAACAGTACATGTTTTCTCCAATATATAACAATTTTAATACTAGAAATTAAAAAAAATGTTTAATAAATTATATTCTTTTTCTTCAAGGTTTAGACAAAATTGAGTATTTGCAATCTCACGAAAATCGCGACATTTATTGCAAGTCATTTTACATAATTGAACAATATTTTAACAACGAAGAAGAAGACTCCCGTGTAGCTCCAACTGAGGAAGAAATGCATTACACATTTAATCCAAACATGGCCACTCCCAAAGGCGGATTTTTATTTTAATCCAAGAGCGATTGGTTTTAAAATAAATATTATATAATGCATCTGTCGACACTTTATACTTCCAACACAGCACATATTTTTAGTTATTATAATTTACAAATTCAATTTTTTCTGGAAAAAAGTTCAAATAAATATCAAGAATGATAGAAATGAGATCACGGCAATTTCCTTCCATTCCTTTTTTGAAGTGTGTTCGACAGAAATAAACTTCGATTGGGAGCGTCATATTCGGAAGGAGGGGACGGTTTGACAATTTTTTTCGTTTATAACGTTATGTTTCGCAGTCTTGTCTCTATCATTCTTGAATAAATACGTATATATTTACATATATGTAAGTACATGTACATTACAAATTTGTTTATGTTGACAAATGCTTCCTCAAAGTTGTTTTAAGTCCTTTTCTCCATAATTCTTGCAATAAAAAGTGGATATACATAGCAAAATAAGCGTCGAGAGTTGTTTTAATTAATTTTTTAATAAGAACTTCTTACATTAAATGAAGTGTAAATATATACATAGGTACATGGTATTTCAAAAATAGATTCATCAGAAGTTTTATAGTATGTATTTTAACAAAAAACAAATCAATCAGGAAGGGATAAGTTCGGGTGTCACCGAACATTATTTAGGTTTATTAATATAACAAACATTTTGACTCACATATTCGGCATTTGTATGTAATAAAGTCCATTGAAATTTTGAAAACACTAATATTGTGTATATGGGAGCTTGGGGAAGTTATGACCCGATTTCACTCATTTTTGGCATGCAGACATATTATTAAAAGAAAAATATTCCTCCTGAATTTCTTCAAAATATCTGAGAAACTTACTTATATTTTCGGTAAAAGATTAGAAGCTCTGAGGTCCTTATGTTCGATATATGGGGCCTTGAAAACCAATGGTCCGATTTTTAGAAAGGGGGTGCCACACTCTAAATGCAGTATTTATGCTAAGTTCTGTTCCGATATCTTCACTAGTGCTTACTTTATATATTGTAAAGTAAACGATTCAGATTAACTTCAAAGTTCTGGTATATGGGAAGCTAGGAAGATATTATGAACCGAATTTCATTGAAATTGGTCGAGTAGTTTCGGAGATATGGTTTTTGACCAACAAGTGGGCGGAACTACACCTATTTAAAATTGTGTATGCCCTTTTGAGTGCAGCTCTTCTGTACCATATTTATAATGAAATTTGATTAGATTTGAAATTGAATTAAGGGGTTATATACAGTTAGAATTTTCAAAAAATCAATTTATTTTATTTCATTTTCTTAATGTACATACATATATTTAAGAATACACACAGAAAATTTCATATCGTTCTGGTGAATATTTTCAAAGTTACAAGCAAATGAAAAATTTGAAAAGGCGTTTCAGAGTGCTTGGAAGTACAAGGTCCAAACTTTAAACGCGTTTTTCTCAAAATGGGGTTTTCAAAGTCGGTGACCAACATTACTCGAAAACGGCTAGACCGATTAGTCTCAAATTTTAACACGACCTTCTTAAATATATTTTTTAGTAATTAATCGAAGATTTTTTCTCTCCGATAAATATTTTTTTTTATAAACAATTTAAGGCCGAAATTTCGGTGAAGAATCGATTTTTTTTTGAGAAACCGCCATTTTGTCAAACAATTTTATTTTGCTTATTCCTTCGATTAATTACTAGATTTAACATTATTTTAACGAAATCTGTTTGGTTTTTTCCGAGATATAGTGGTCATCGCAAAACGTCTTTTTTGAGAGCAGCTCCTGGAGAAGAAGATTAAAAGATACCATAATATGTGTATAAATTTTTGGATCAATAAATTAAAAAGTTTTCTCACAAAAAATTCTGGAAAATGCACTTTTTTTCGGCCGTCTAACTGTATATAACCCCTTAAAGAAGAAGTAGTTTTCAACATAACCTTTGTATGGGAGGTGAGGGCGGTTATGATTCGATTTCCTCCATTTTTGGAATGTATAAGGTAGTACCTAAAAGAAACGATTGTAGAAAGTTTCCTTTTTATTAGTAGTTTACGAGATATGTACAAAAAACTTAGTAAGGGGCGGGTTACGCCCACTTCCCCAAAAAATACATCCAAATATACCCTTCATAGCGCGATCCTTCATACCAAATTTTACTTCCATAGCTTAGTTATAGCTCTTTATATGTTTTCGGTTATCGCCATTTTGTCGGTGTGGCAGTGGTGCGCCCATCTTCGAACTTAATCTTCATATACTGCCAAGAAATACTTGTACAGTAAAAGCACCTTATTCGCGGGGTATATGTTCCAAAAATATGCCGCGAATACAGAAACCGTGAATACGGAATGGTAATTTATATGGGATTATAGGGGATATGTTCCCAGGTGACAAAACAACAAATAGGTATATAAAAAAATTATTTAATTGAAGTTTTTGAACATTTTAACTAATTATCATAAGGCTTAGGCAATGGTCTGAAGAATTTTGTAATTTTCTTGCTTAGCAGTTTTCAAAAGCTCCTTCAATTCAGACAGATACACAGCAGTCGCATTAGCAATTTGTCTCTTAAAAATTAGACTTCGTTCCATAGACGGATCAATATTTATAAAGAAATCGCAGAGCTAATTTGCTATTCTTAAACCTTCACTAAGATTTTTCAAATTGAATGTCACGTTTCCAGTGCTTGTTGAACCCTCTTCTTCAATAGTTTGTGAATTTAACATTTCCTCCAAGTCGGTTTCAGTCAAATCATCATCTTGCGATTCAAGCAATTCCTGAATGTCACTTGATTCTATCTGTTCGAACCCATCTCGTCATATTCCATTCGCGATTTCGGCTATGTATGCCGTCAAAATTTGAGCTTGCACAGATTCTTCGTAATTTTCTGCAGTCAGAGCATGCCACAGTTTTTTCCAGCATGACTTCAATGTGTGTGGCTTCAGTTCTTCCATTGATTCTTTTATGTTTACGATGCATTTTGCTATGTCAAATTTCTTCCAGCATTCCATAACATTCATATCAGGATTACATTCCATATTATCCAATATGATTTTGAAGGTTCGTCTAATGTAATAGAGCTTAAAAATTTTTAGTCGCGAATAAAAGAAGCGCGAATAAGGAGCTTTTACTGTACCAAGTTTCATCGAGATATCTCAACTTTTACTTAAGTTACAGCGGACGGACGAACATACAGACATCCGGATTTGAACTTTACTCGTCACCCTGATCATTTCCATATATACGACTCTATATCTAGCTCGTTTAGTTTTCGGACTTACAACAAAACGTTATGTGAACAAAACTATAATATTCTCTTTAGCAACTTTGTTGCGAGAGTATAAAAATAACTAGTCCTAATCATTGAATCCGCACCGAATTCGATTTCGATACGATAAAGATTTTCGATCGAAAATTTTCATGCAATCATTGATTTCGTCGAAAAACTACTTTACCACAAAGTAAGAACGAACAACTGTATTATCGACCTTTACCGACAAATGCGACAAATTTAATAAATGAAATCGTCTAAGTTTTTGCTTCGTTTAAAAAAAGTTTAAAACTTTTTATCGAGTTAAAGTTACTTAGATTGTAAGTTTTGGTAATCATTTTTTGTTACAAACTTAATATCAGTTTCAAACTATAAATAAAATAATTTAATAACCCATACAGCCTTATTCTGTGCACTTTGCAAATTCAATAAATTCCTAATTTGTAAAATTTAAAATTTATCAAGCATTTCGTATTCTGTACTTGAAATAAAAAGATTTTTTCTTTATAAATTGTTAAGAATACGTCGAATAGAACCATTTTTCGATCGAAAAAATTTTTTGTCGGAATCATTGAAGCCGTATCGATAATCACATTTTCAATCGAATTTACTTACTTGCCGAATCGATAAAATGCTTTCCGCGGCACATACATAGCTGTCGCTAATTTCGGAATCATTGATACCGCAATATCGAAAATTTGTATCAATATCTCGTTGTGGATAGTTGTGCAAGTGAATTTGTTGTAATGGGGATATTTTACATTTGTCGTTATTTTTATTCAAAGAGAAAAAATATGAACATGTTGATGGCTCGCGTTATTGAGCCGAGTCTATATTAAGAAGTTTATTTTTCCCTTTTTTGTATAAAAAAATGAAGATAATGAGGGTAACTTTGACGAAATTGTTTTCTATATATTGCATGCGATTACAGCTTAGGGAATTTTTGCCAATAAAGAACAAAGTTTAGATTTCAACCAGCTAAATCAAAATTGCATTCCAAATATATTATATGTTATCAACAAAGCCACAATGAAGAAGGCTCTGTTAAAACAAACACTCCCCTGCAGGACGGAGCTAACTCATACACCACTACACATTCAAAGTTTTTCAGCTTTTACCAACACATACGCAATAGTAACTTTTTGTAGGTAAATGGCAATCTCGGTAGTTAGAGTGGCAACATTATTTAACCCTAATTTTTGTATGTATAAGAGAGAGATGCACGTACTACAATGATCCGATCAAAATCTCCGCCACGGCCGCCATTCATATGAAGAGAAAATTTGAAGTGAGTGGATGTAAGTGCGTATTAATAATTTGTAGGGTAGCTATACTTGGTATGGGTGCGGGGAATCCTACTAGCAGTTCTTTAAGACATACAACGGCAATCGCTCATCAATCGTACAATACAAATTCGAATTAGAATTCGACGTATGATGGAAGCAGCACTCGAAGCCCTTTGTGTCAGGAAATAACAAAAATCATGCACCTAGAAATACAACACAAAATATGCTACAACAACAGTTATTATTGAAACGAATTTAATTGCAAAACAAAAACAAAACAATAATTTTGATATTCTTATTATAATTAACAGAGTTGGTATTATATTTCCATGCTTATAATATTGGTGGATAATCGCCACATGGTGTAACAAGTGTAGCTGCAACAACAAATAATACATATTCAAATAACAACTATACATATATTTCATGCATCGGATTGGATTTGGAGTAGCAGTTTTGCTACACAGAGGCGGGTGCGAATCTTATCTGCTACAAGATAGTCGTCCGAGTCGATGTTAGGACCACCTAGCGTACGCACATCAAAAACACTGGAGACATGTCTATCACAACATGATCGAACTGGTTGCGCGTGACTCGATCGAGGGACAGCCAAGTAGCTTGATGTATTTCCTGAGGCTCTTTGGGAAAATTCGTTCGCTATTTTGGATAGATTTCCATCAAAATTTTCGATTTTGTGGATTCAATTATTTCAAAATTAGCGACATCTGTTAGCCGGTTAATGTATTTTATCAAGTTGGTAAGTGAGTTCACTTAAATATACTGAAAAAAATAAAATTTTTCGATCGTGTCGAACCATTTTTCGATCGAAATGGATTCAATGATTAGGCCCAGTATACCAAAAGTCCTATATAAATTCGTATTTGTACAGTAGCACTATTCCTATAGGCTGTGCTAATTTAAGTCATTAAGACGATCTCATAAAGGTCGAAATTATAATCTAATCAAATGAGATATAATGTTAATAAGATGAAAGTGAGTGTTCTGAAAACAAAAAATGGCTCGACTTTAGTTGTATTTTATATTCCGAGGATGTTGAAGGTAATATAACGACTGATATTATTCAATATGGATTAACATGTCTTTACAATGTATGAATGAGAAAATGAAAGATAATTCAAAAAGTAGTATACAAGGTTGAATGACGTCATAGTTGTACTTATTCATTTATTTACTCATTGTTTACCTTCCCTCATCAGTTTCTTTATTCTGTTGGTCCTTTAATAAAAGCATCATTTTAATAAAAATCAAAATCAGTTTCCTTGCTGTTATTTATAACCGAGAAAAATACACAATTCCTATTTTTTCCCCGCTGAGGGATTCTTTATGGATCTGAGAGCATGTTATGGATACCCAGACTCTTAGTTTTCGATACATTCGCCTTTACAGTTCCAAAATGAAAAGATTTATGTGTTTAAAAATAGGTTTTTTAGCGAAAGGTCCTCTTTATTTATTTGGCAATGATTGATGATGGACTATCTAATGAATAACATGAGACACTTCGAATTGACGATTCTGAATTCAACATTGAATATTAGCGTTAAATACATTCCATTTGTAGGTGTAATACTACATACATACGTACTTCAAAACAAATTCAAAAAATCTATTCAGCATTTTTCAGAAACACCTATCCGACTTTGATAGTCGATTAGATCGGGTATATTTTGACTTTTCGCAAGTGTAAATTGAGACATTTGTAACGGACGTGCAAAGGTAGAAATACAATTATTTAGACAGCTACTGACAATTCGTTTTCGCATGAAATAGTCATCGAAAAAAACGAAAATAACACAAAACGGATTTTACAAATGCAGCAGGAGATGAAGCTATTAAGTGAAATGATGGCACAGTTATTACAAACGCAAATCCGCGTTACTAAAGCAGAAACTACATATCTCGCGAATGCGAATGCGAACGTTTGACAGTTGAGTTGAATACACATGTTCTTATGAGATGAGCTACATAGCTTTCGCATGTTTTCGCAACCAACGCTCCGAAATTCGAACTAGGATTCGAAGACTCACAGAAGTTGAAAATTTTCAACTTTCATGCGCTAACACAGCAACCTTCACATTCTTAAGAATAACAACCAACATTATGTTACTTACAATCTTGTATGTTTTAATTATTTAAGCTCGTTTTCTTCGATACAATATAAGTATTTTGGAAAATATAATATTTATTAATTTATTATTAATAAATTTATCAAATATTTAAATTAATTTTTAAAGATTAGGGGTGATGAAGTTTTAATAAACTAGGTAGACAGTTTAAATTTTCCTTCCGTTGCTTAATTCGAGGTTTTCTATGTACACTGATTATAAAAATCAATAAAAATTTAAAATCGCCGTCCATACTATTTAGGTCGATTTCAAACTCGCAAATAAAAAGTGTGTATGTATGTATATCACCTTTTACACAGCTGTCAAAGCATTCAAAAGCGCATTTATGGAGTTGCTCGATATATACGCAGTCAAGCCCATTTTTTCGCTTTCGCATACGCGAGCTATGTAGTTTGAGCTTAATAGAAGTACAATACAGAAGGTGGCAAGCGATGGTGGCGCTGACACAGTCAATGACAGCTAGGGATGCAAACATCGTGAAATCAAAAACATCGGCCATTAAAACATCGATACATCGATGTATTTTTGAACTTTTTTAACTTATAGTATTTTAAATATGAAAATAATCTCGTTCTAAGCTCGTTCAATAATCTTACCGTTTACATATAGCCAAATGAGATTATCAATTGTCAAATGTGTTGCATTTGTTGTTGTATTACACATATTTCTCTCACTGTCAGCCATTGTTGTTTACATTTTCATTTGACATTTCTCCTTTTCTTCGCAAAATTATCGATAAACCTAGGAATAACAAAAAATCTAGTTGTATAAAACGAGATAATTTTATAATCTCGGATTATCCAGAGAGGAGTTTTGTATGGGAAATCTCGTTTCTTAATTACAGATTATCGAGTTAAGCTCGTAAATAGAGATAATCTCGTTATATGTAAACATAGTATTATTTTAAAATTAGTGTGAAAAGCTAAGGGATACAGAAACAGAAGCATAAATAAATGAAATGTAGTACGTCTTAAGTTGATACATTTTATTTCACTTATCATTATTTGTCTGTTAAAGTGTTTTCTCAATAAATAACAGATTTTCTAAACAATGACATGGAAAGTTTTTTCACCGTCATTTCTTTTCGTTTTTACTTCTGCGTGATAGTTGCCCTGGGTTTAGAAAACGGTCGTTTACTCGGCACTGAAGTGGCCACAATGTATAAATATTAATAAGCCTATTTATACAACTCCGGAAACACAGTATTCATGTCAACCCAAATTCTATTGGCTTCTGATTGGTAGGGGTAACAGACGAGATACACTTCCCTTCAACCTTCCGTCCCTGTAATTTTAGATAAATTTGACAGCTTAAATTTCACCTTTTGGTGGACCAACTGTTTATTCTGGTTCCAAATATCAAACGAGTATTCTGTTTCACACTCATCCAAAGATTCCGTTGTACCAGCGCGATTCTTTAAATTTTTTATGAAACAAAAAAAGTATTTATTTTAGCCATAGCATCTTTAAAATGCAGTAATTGGAATCTCTGATCTAACGCATTAGCCTACGCCAGAATTAAATTGTATAAATAAATCATAAAAGAAACCGCAATATTGTCCAAGCGCACATTCCCTTAACCAATTCTCCGTATTTTACAAAAATTGAATTCCAATGTAATAAAGCGTATCCAAACAGAGAGTTTCGAGTTAATACCCGAAAAATTGTGAAAGTGTAAAGTCAAATTTTTATATAAAACATCGACATAAAATATCGTTGAAAGTGACATCGATGCATCGATGCTTTTTGACGAAAACATCGATGTTTCAAAATCATCGATACATCGTTTGCATCCCTAATGACAGCGCGGGTGCCCAAAAAGGGCATCGAAAATATTCCAACAGGCGGGAATTTTTGTTATTGACTATTTATACACGATTAAAAGGTGACGCACGCCTGTGGTTGGATACATCATCCACATTGCACACAACTTGAGCAGATTTTGCCAATGACAATACTGTGTTTAGAGTGTGGCATCGCTGGAGTAAAAATCGCAGAAATCGGACTATAACCTTTCAAGGCCCCAGATATAGAACATGAGGATCTCAGTGCTTTTAGCTAATTCGGTAAATCTTTCGGATAGCTCTTCCATACTTGTTTTTAATTTTTTCTCGAAATCCAGCGCGGAATCACTCTGGTGCTCCTTTGGACTGAGTAGGCAATTGTAAAGTAAAGTCCTCTCTCGACGAACCAAAATCAAAATCTACAAGTCCCTTATCGTTCCCGTCCTGATTTATGGTGCAGAAGCGTAGACGATGCCAATATCAGATGAGACGACACTAGGAGTTTTCGAGAGGAAAATTTTGCGGATGATTTATGGTCCTCAGAACATTGGCAACGGCGAATACCGCAGACGATGGAACGATGAGTTCTACGAGTTATACGACGACATAGACATAGTTCAGCGAATTAAAAGACACTCCAGCTCTGAAAGTGTTCGATGCAATACCCGCCGGAGGTAGCCGAGGAAGGAGAAGGCCTGGTTACACTTGGAATCTCCAACTGGCGCCGAACTGCGAGGGAAAGAGAAGAGTGGCGCACTATCATCAATTCGGCTATAACCGCTAAACGGCTTCCACACCAATCACATACATTCAATGTCTTATTAATATATATATATATATTGATAGAAGTAGGCGGGTAGGAGTTAACCATGCCATTTTCCCCTCAATCTATACTAATATTATTAAAAGGAAAGATTTAATTGTTTGTTTGTTTGTTTGCATTGAATAGGATCCGAAACTACTTGACCGATTTGAAAAATTCTTTCACTGTTGTAAAACTACACTATCTGAGGAGAACGTATATATATATTTTAAATTTTCAAAAATGTTAGGGATCCACATTAAAACTCCAATAATGTAACCCAAGGTGTAAAAAAATACCAAAAAACGCGGGCGCTGCGAAAACTATTGATTATAAAACAAAACAGTGTACAACAAATTTGCAGATCATATAATTTTCTATAAAAAATGTCGTTACAGCATATGTCTAACTATTATAGTTTTGTCACAATAAGTATCTGTATCATTTTTAAAAATACATAATATAAATGTCAGCAATACAAAATAATCCTTATCATGTTTAAATGTACCTCAATATCGTTAAAAAGTTTTAAATTATTCAATTTGGACATTCCATTCGGAAGTTATCCCAAGTATAAAATTGTATGATATTTGAAAAATGTCACATGGTCGCCGATCAAGCTGCTAGATTAGGCACCATAATGGGGCAACTCGACAGACAAAAGTTTATAGCATATTAACTGTCAAATCGATAGCTCATTATTATTTATTCGAACTTTTTCTTCTTGACTGACGTAGAAACCGCTTACCCGGTTATAGCCGTTTGGCGCCAATTGGTAATACCAAGTGAAGACAGGTCCTTCTCCACCTGGTCCTTCCATCGGAGTGGAGGCCTTCCCCTTCCTCGGCTTCTTCCGGCGGGTACTGCATCGAACACTTTCAGAGCTGGGGCACTTTCGTCCATTCGAACAACATGACCTAGTCAGCGTAGCCGCTGTCTTTTTATTCGCTGGACTATGCCTATGTCGTCGAACAACACATACAGCTCATCATTCCATCTTCTGCGGTATTCGCCGATGCCAATGTTTAAGGGACCATAAATCTTCCGCAAAACCTTTCTCTCGAAAACTCATAGTGCCGTCTCATCGGATGTTGACACCGTCCACGCTTCTGCACCATAAAGTAGGACGGGAATGATAAGGGACTTGTGGAGTTTAATTTTTGTTCGTCGAGAGAGGACTTTACTTTTCAATTGCCTACTCAGTCCATATCCAGGCGGGAAAAAGCAGAACTAACGGTTTATTGGGATTACTGCATTTAAAATACAAAAATGTTTTACCATTTTATATGATTTTATTTCACAATTTTATCCAAAAAGATTCATTGATCTATTTGAGGGTACTAATTTCAGTACTATGTACATATGCCAAGAATTATCCTTAAAATATTAACTATAAACATATATACAAGATGCACACATATGCATTTCCCTAATCCATTTCGAGCCTACTTACATTTTTCAAATACATTTTTATAGCTATTAAGTATTATTTAGTACTTTGTACCAAGACAGTAAATTGGTTTTCATTTTAAAAATCTCAAATGATCTTCATAGATCTTAACTTTCTGGAAATACCCAGGGGAGGGTATCAAAACGACACCAGAAACTGAAAATCGTCTTGTAAGTCTAAGAGAATTCCATAGCAATGGCGGAAGAGAGTCGAGTAACGAGCGCTCGCTTTAAGGACTTCTCAAGCACATGCGCGAGAATCGATAATATTAGCTCGACTTAGTGAGTCGAATTCTGAGCGTTCCCAACGCCTATATGATCAGAGAGAAAGACATCGGACATCGAACACTAGCAGTCGTAATCAAGTTTTAGTTCAAATCAAGTTAGCCCAAAAAGGTAGAATTACATACATATGTATGAGAAAGTGTAGGACAAGATGTTATCATAAATGAAAACATTACCATAGAACGTGTAATAATAAGAAGGAGCAAATGTTAACTCGCAACTTTTTGAGTGCGAAATTATATGGGAACATCGAAAGCTCGCCACTTCGAAAGAAATTTTTTTTTCAATATTTCTTTATTTATTGAATCTGCTTGTTTTTAAGCCTAACAACAAGTTATAAAATCTTAAATCTATTTAAAAACTAGACAAGCTCAACCAAGTGATTGAGCTGTATTTCTGCTCTTTAGTACGCTGGCATATCCCTTCTTTTTAGGCATGTTTGATCGCAGGAATGTACTAAAGCATTAGCCAATGGGTTTGGGTGATCACGGAGTTTAGATAAATATTTCAATCTGCTGTCCTCTACTTCTTTCTTTACCAAAGGGATACCAAGATCTTTATGGATATTTTCATTGCGCATGTACCATGGTGAGCATGTGATTGATCTAAGCATTTTCGATTGGAACCTTTGTATTATATCAATATTAGTTGCACAGGTCGTACCCCACAGTTGATATGGCATTCATTCGAAATCGGCTTTATGACCGCATTGTATAAAAGCACTTTGTTGTCTAGGCTAAGTTAAGAGTTTTTATTTAAAAGCCAATTTAAATTTGCAGCTCTTATCTTCATGAAACTAGAAATATGTTTTCTCCACGTAAGCCTTCTATCTAGGTGAATACCAAGATAGGTAACTTCATTCGCTTGAGAAACTAGAATATTGTTCATTTTTACTGCCGGGCACATTTTTGGTCTTAGGGAAAATGTAACATGCACTTTTGTTCATTTACATTTATACGCCAGTTTGCTAACCATTCTTCGACAGAACTTAAGTGCGTCGCTAATATTCTTGATGCTATAATGGGGCATTTGTTACGACTCACTAAAGCTGTGCCTGAGCCACATCTAGAAATATAGCAGAACTGTACTCTCTATGTTCAAATGCCTTCCTAATTTCGTTAGTTATTCTATTTACTTGCTCTACAATGCCATGTTTTGCACGAAAACCGAATTGGTGCGTTGGAAGACTAGTAGAAGACTGATTGGTCTGTATGAAGACGGCTGTGTCAGATCTTTTTTCGGTTTATCTATCATGATTATCTGCGACTTTTTCCGTGAAATAGGATAGTATCCGAAACTAAAAATTGCATTATAGAGCAAGGAGAGCACTGTTAAAGCAATATTTGGTAACTCAATTAGCATTTTTGGAGTAATATTATCGTGGCCTGACGATTTTTTTGGATTAAGCTTTTTTATGATACTAATAATTTCAGTAGTTGAAGTCTTAATAGACCCAAGCGACTCGTTTGCGGTATTGTGGAGATTTGCAATACAATTTGCCTTATCTTCGTCACTTCGTGCTCAATTACCATTTGACTGTCTTATAGGCATGTTGGAATCTACCGGTGGCTTAAAAGACTTTTGGGCTTTCCAAAGAGAGTTTTGCTTAGTATAATTTGGACACAGTTTCTTTATATAATTTTAAGTGCTGTATTCTTCCTCGCGTTTAAGCGCTTTTTTTAACTTACGTACAGCAGATTTCAGTTGAAGCTGAGTAGAAGGAGAGCGATGTATCTGCCATTCGCGTCTAATTCGCCTTTTTTCGTTCACAAGCTTTTCTATTTCTTTATTAGTCATGTTTCTAAAAACCTTACTGTTTCTTTTTGGTGTTGCCAAGACAGCTGCATTAGTTACTACATCATTAAATTCTTCTATACTGTTATCAATATCTCTTCCTGTATTTATTTTTATTTCTATGTTAATGTGGCTACTGATATATTTTCTATATTTCAACCAGTTTGTATTATGAGTTGTTAGAGAAACTTTCGGCTCAACTATCATGGGCTGTTCGTATAAGTCAGTACATGTATCTGCTGTTATTAGCGATTTATCTATATTTTTGACAACAGCAAAATCTAGTAGGTCTGGTATTTTGTTTCTATCACTGCGTCAGTATGTCGGCTTAACAGGAGATATTATATCAAGGTTATTGTGCTTATTTATAATAGTGTAGTACAGCTGCCGTCCTTTCGGATTAATAAGACGTGAGCCCCAGTACATGTGTTTTGCTTGGGATCTCCACCTGCTAGAAATCTTGGACCTAGCGTTCCAAAAAAGTCTTTAAATTCGCAATCTGTAATTTTAAAGCGAGGTGGACAATATATAGCAGTTAGATTGAGGTCAGTACACTGATTTTTCAAAGATATTGTTGTAGCTTGTAACTGGGCTGTATCATGCGGTTCTAAAGCGTGGTGGCTTAACCGATTTCTTACCAATACTGCTGTTGCACCGTGCGCCTTTCCATCTGGATGATTTGTAGCATGAAGTCTATATCCCGGTATAAAGAAATTGCTCTTATTTGTTAAATGAGTTTCTGACAGAAGCATAACATCTATGCCTTTTTCAGTCAGAAATCGTATTATTTCCAGTTTGTGTTGGTTTATACCAGAGGTGGGCACAAGTTGATTTTCCTATGCACGCGTGCATAGGGCCTCTGCTGCGACGAGCAGCACAAAATATTACGTAACAAACGAACGAACGAACGATCGGTAGCCCTCGGCACAATAAAGACTGAATGCTATCATACCAGTGGCTATGGGAAAGCAAAAACAGTCGCATGCAAACATTTGTTTAAGCAACACCACGCTGCGCTATTTCAAATATACAGTGAGAGCTAACAATGTTTATGCGCGAATGGGAAGACGATTTTTTCTTTATATAAAATTTGGATGGAAGAGCACAATGCCTTATTTGTTACGACATTGTTGGTCGCAATTCAAAATTTTGTTTGAGCCGACATTATTTCTATTGCCATACAAATTTTAAATTTTTTACTGGAGGTGAGCGGAAGCTAATGCTTTTGCAATTGCAAGCAGAATTTTTTTTTAAATTCATTGCAAGTGATAATAACAATGACACTGAAACTGAAACTGATAATGGTAAAAATAATAATAAAGATATGCCTTTAATAAAGGCATCTTTTACTGTTGTGTTGGCCTTGGCAAAGCAGTGTCGCCCATTTGAAGATGGCCTTTTTTTCTTAAATTTGTCTTCAAAAGTTTTGAAATGTTTTGGTAAAAAAGGGCAAGAAGTTTTGGAAATTATAGAAAAAGTACCTTTATCTCGTCGTACCGTCACACGTAGGACTGAAGATATAAGCAAATTCATCCACTCTGAGACTAAAAATAGATTGCTAAATTGCAAATATTTTTCTCTCAGTTTGGATGAGAGTACTGATCTAAATAGTATTTGTCAACTAATAATTTGTGTAAAAACTGTCGATCAAAACTTTCAAACTTTCGAAGAAATTTTTGATGTTATTGCTTTGCATAACAATGTAACCGGTGAAATTTTATACAATGTTTTGGTTGAGAAAGTCTTCTGCTTCGTTGATAAAAATAAATTAGCCGGAATTTGTACGGACGGGGCCAAAGTAATGGTGGGATCCAAAAAGGGGCTTAGTAGGGCAATTATTAAAAAATCATTTCAAGGTTCTTTTTTTCCATTGTATAATCCACCAGCAAGCGTTATTCGCAAAAGGGGATTATTTGAAAAGGGCAATGAATATATCAATAAAAATTATAAATAAAATTAAAGGGGGCCACAACTCTTTAAACCACCGAAAATTCAAAACGCTTCTTGAGGATCTAAAAGCGGAATACGGTGACGTACTATTATATACTGAAGTTCGTTGGCTAAGCCGTGGGAGAAGCCTTCAGCGCCTGTTCGATTTACGGAATGAAATCTTAACATTTTTTGAACAAAATATGTCTGCAGATAATGGGGATTTCGTTTTAGAACTAAAAAACAAAAATTTTTTGTATGATCTAGCCTTTTTGTGCGACATAACAGAATTATTCAATGAATTAAATTTACAGCTTCAAGGAAAACACAAGATAATAACACAATTAGTAACCACAGTACACCATTTCAGCCGGAAAATTCAAATTCTAATAAATGAAATAAAAAATGGAAATCTTTTAAATTTGAAAAAAGTAACAGAAATCTATAGCCAATTTAAAACATTTGATAAGAACATAGAATACTGCAACATATTAGAAAACTTATACACAGATTATCATTTAAGATTTAAAGATTTTGAAATTATAAAGAATATAATAGATCTGCACGAAAATACCCTTATCTGCGATATTGAAAAGCAAGACCCTGAACTGCAACCAGAGTTAGTTAACATGAGACAAGATTTCTCAATTCCGTTGCTAACTGGCGAACAATTTTGGAGGGCAATCGACGAAAAGAAGTATCCAAAGACAAAGGATCAGATTTACAGATTGTATTCTATGTTTGGATCGACATACAACTGTGAATCTGCCTTTTCGTCGATGAAACTTATACTTAACAAACAAAGAAATCGAATGACGGACCAGCATTTAGCAGACCTCCTCCGGATTAAGACCTACGAAGGAGAAATAGAATAGAATAGAATAATAATAATAATAATAAGATAATAATATAATATAATAATGATAATAATATAATAATATAATATAATAATGATAATAATATAATATAATAATATAATAATGAGATAATAAGAATAAAAAGTAATAACAATAAATAATAATCATGAATAGCACATTTGTACGTTAACTTGCAAGACTCAGTGTACACTGTTGTTGTGCCGAACGACATGCTCAACTTCGTGCGTTCGCTGCTTCACACACAGTAACAGTAATAGTATGCGTGTACAAATGTAACAATATGTGTGAGTGCCCACCTCTGGTTTATACCAATGGCATTCCATATACAAATATTTAGCATACTCATTTTTTAGATAATAAGGTCTGTAGCATTTGGTTTTGTGATTTGATTAAATCTTGGATCATGTTTTGCATGCTAGACATGAATTGTGTCAAACATTGAGTAAGGTTTAGGATCATATTTTCAATACCTCCATTAGGTGGATTTTGGGGTTGCTGCATTTGCACAACGCTGCCTTTTAGCACATTTGCATAGCTTCCTTGGATAAGACTATTCTTAGAATTACCAGGTTTCGAACTCTGGTCTGTAATTTCTATATTTTCGTTACGAAGGATATTCATCATTTGGTTACGACGAGCTTTTTGATTTCAAATCTTTATATACAGGGCAGCCTCTGTAGTTAGCAATGTGATTTCCTCCACAATTCCTGCATTTTTTATTTGTATACTCTTTTTTATTATTTAAGAGTACATTTTGATGTTGTGTGTAAATCCCTACATACCACACAAACACTGCTTAGAGTGCAATAAGACTTGGTATGCCCATACTCTTGGCAGTTGGTGCATTGTACCGGACAATTTCTTTTATGAGGTTCTTCAACGGTAATTCTACGATGTAACAAATATTTTAAGTTGTATATTGGATGGGGTTCATTCCTTTTAATTGGGTTAGAGTTTGGCGGCAATTCGACTTTAAACATTGGTTGTGGGACCTTATTTCTATTGAATATATTTACCACATTTTTTATTCCAAAGCCGCATTCTTCAAGGGCTTCTTTGACATCATTAAATTCTACCGAAAACTCTATGCCTTTTACAACAATAACTAGGCCTTTCGAGCTCTTCGGTTGATAAGAATAATAGTTTTTATTGTTATTTGACAAAAATTTCACTATATCCATAAAACTTGTCTCAGTGTAGGACTGTATTTTAGTTTCATCTATATTGCCTTTTTTCAAAGGCACTATATGAAAATTGTTAGTACCTACAATTTCACTTTGTTTTGCAACAAGTAAATTTGAGCTACGCTCTCGCAAATATATTGGCGGCGGCTTGGCATTCACCACTGTGGTGGTACCTTTCGCATCGTCGTTCGATCCATTGCTTAGTATGGCAAATCTGTTGCCATTTAAAGTTCCTGGCTTATTTGTATCAAGCGTGGCGGGTTGGAATGTTTTGGAATTGACCGCTGACTTTAAAGGACTTGATTTCCTTTTAAAGGCATTCAGAGAATGCCTACGACCTTGCTGTTGAGGCTGCGCAGCGCTCATGTTTGAATTGTGTTATTATTTATTTTTATTGTTTGTAAACTTTTTTGTTTTAGTATTATTATTATTTTTTTATGTTTAGCTTTTGATTTCCCACAGTACTTGTAGTTGTTTTGTTATTTAATTTTATTTGCTTTTAATGAATTCAATTAAATCACGGAGCGCATTAAAACACGTCCGTACTCCTTGAATGCTCACAAATGTTTTTGAAAAATGTACATCACAGCAAAGAACGTAAAATAATAAGAAGGAGCAAATGTTAGCTATGCCAAAATGTCATTTGACATTAGGGAACATCGAAAAAATGTCGAACACTATAAAGGAACACACCACTCTAAAAGGGAACAAAGCAAATGTTTACCAGTCGATAAGGGAACCAACCAAGTGTTTACCACAATATAAAAGAAGGGAACAGAGATTGCTTGCGCAACTAATCATGGGGGAATATAAAAATAATCAAGGTACTAATAATTATATTTAAAATAAAGTAAAATAAAAACAAAAACATAAAATATAAAATATAAAAAGAAAATTTTTGAATTTCGGGTGGGATACAAACTTCGGCAAAATATTCCAGGTCCACTGATAATATTTATTTTCTACTGTTTATTGCAGATCAAATTCATATATGGCTCGACTTTACTCCACACACACAAGTATGTATGTAAATATTATTCTGAATTCCTTCATTTTTTCTAATGGCTAAAGAGATGTACAAACATATATTCCTCACTATTCATTCTAACGATTACTTGCAAGAAATGAAACATTCGAGCAAGTTAAACAAACAACAATCAATCGTATGCGCAAGCGCTTCCTGATTGGTCAATATTTGCGCTTGCGCTACATATGTATTCTAATTAGAACATTTTAATGTTTCATGCTACAACAAAAACAATTTCATTCTTAAGGAACGCGCGTCTCCAACAACATAAAGTGCGTGAATTCGCAACTAAGCGTCGCACTCCTTTTTCTGGGCGCCTGGTCAACCAAAAGTCGTTTCAGCATGATGATGATGATGCGAAATCTTCTAACGAGGATGAAAATATTTAAATTTTAGAATATTGAAGAGCCAACCCAACCATTAAAAATTAATCTTCCATCCATCCCCGCATATTCAAGCCGCAATTTATATTGCGAAATATTGGCATATTAAGGGGTTATTTAATTAAGAAAGTATGAATTCATACTCATTCTTAAATTTTGTTCAATTCTATATAATTTAATGCAATAAAAAATACCATTCATATATCACGGGGCCACTGCGCCCCAATCCTCCTTGCGAGCGATCATCATACTTGCTTCTTCAACTGTACTCGCATAAAAGCAAAAGACGACAAGCGTATTTGTATTGATGAATGTGTGCGTCAATCTGATTTGCGTTCATAGGCATAAACGCTTTGCTGAATTTTTGGCAGATGAGCAAATATTTTCAAGAAATATTATAATTATTAAAATAAAGAAAATATGCTATTGAAATGATTATATGAACGTAGATCTGCAAAAAATCCTTTTAAAAAACATTATTAAAAAAAGTCTCAGCATTACAGAACTCGAACGTAAATACTCGGGACCGCATTTCGTTAACTCCTTCGCTCTTACAATCTGCGCTATGTCGATGTGGCGAGTTTTCGATCTTCCCTTATAATTTCGCACTCAAAAAGTTGTAAGTTCGGGTGCAACCGAACATCTGATACTCTCGCAATTTATTGAAAAAATTTTGTTATATAACACACAAATTTACCCATAAATTCGACATAAAGTTGAATAGAATAATGAAAATCAAAATATATTGCATATGAGGACTGAGGTAATTCCTGAGCCGATTTTATTAATTTCCACCAGAAAGGTACACTATATCCAAGACTATGTATGTATGTGATTGGCGTTGAACCGTTTAGCCGGTTATAGCTGAATCGATGAGAGCGCGCCACTCGTCTCTTTCTATCGCAGTTCGGCGCCAGTTGGAGATCTCAAGTGTAACCAGGTTGCTCTCCAGCTAGTCCCTCCAACGGGGTGGACGCCTTCCCCTTCCTCGGCTTCTTCCGGCGGGTACTGCATCGAACACTTTCTGAGCTGGAGTGTTTTCGTCCATTCGGACAACATGACCTAGTCAGCGTAGCCGCTGTCTTTTTATTCGCTGAACTATGTCAATGTTGTCGTATAGCTCGTACAGCTCATCGTTCCATCGTCTGCGGTATTCGCCGTTGCCAATGTTCTCAGGACCATAAATCTTGCGCAAAATTTTCCTCTCGAAAACTCCTAGTGTCGTCTCATCTGATGTTGACATCGTCCAAGCTTCTGCACCATAAAGCAGGACGGGAAGGATAAGCGACTTGTAGAGTTTGATTTTGGTTCGCCGAGAGAGGACTTTACTTTTCATTTGCCTACTCAGCCAAAGTAGCACCTGTTGGCAGGAGTGATTCGGCGCTGGATTTCGAGACTGACATTGTTGGTGTTGTTGATACTGGTTCCCAGATATACGAAATTATCTACGACTTCGAAGTTATGACTGTCTACAGTGACGTGGGAGCCAAGACGCGAATGCGCCGTCTGTTTGCTTGATGACAGGAGATATTTCGTCTTGTCCTCATTCACCTCCAGACCCATTCGCTTCGTCTCCTTATCCATGCGCGAAAAAGCAGAACAAACGGCGCTGTTGTTGCTTCCGATGATATCAATATCATCGGTGTACGCCAGCAGCTGTACACTCTTATAGAAGATTGTACCTTCTTTATTTAGCTCTGCAGCTCGTATTATTTTTTCCAGCATCAAGTTAAAGAAGTCGCACGATAGTGAGTCACCTTGTCTGAAACCTCGTTTGGTATCGAACGGCTCGGAGAGGTCCCTCCCAATCATGATACATATTAGTTTTGCGGAGATACCAAATTCAAACATCGCGGCGTAAAGGCAGCTCCCTTTTGTTCTGTCGAAAGCAGCTTTAAAATCGACAAAAAGGTGGTGTGTGTCGATCCTCTGTTCACGGGTCTTCTCCAAGATTTGGCGCATGGTGAATTCTCGTCAGTTGTCGAGTTTCCAGGTCTGAAGCCACACTGATAAGGTCCAATCAGTTTGTTGACGGTGGGCTTTAGTCTTTCACACAGTACGCTCTATTCGAATTTCTTCATGGTCGGGTAATGGAACATCTGTTCCATCGTTATCGATTGGGGAATCGGGTTCGCCATCTCCTGGTGTTGTACTTTCACTGCCCTTCAGCAGTGGTGTAGTAGGAGAAGTGTTCCCTCCATAATCTCAGTATGCCCTGGACATCGGCTACCAGATTACCACCTTGGTCTCTACATGAGGAAGCTACGGTCTTCAAACCTTCATTAAGACGCTTAATTTTTTCATAAAATTTTCGAGCATTACCTCTGTCTGCCAGCTTCTCAAGCTCTTCATACTCACGCATTTCGGCCTCTTTCTTTTTTTGCCTGCAGATGCGTCTCGCTTCCCTCTTCAGCTCTCAGTATCTATCCCATCCCGCACGTGTCTGTTGTCTCTCCGCTACGAGACGGCATTCCTCATCGTACCAGCTTGTTTTTTGTCGTTGCCGAAATCCAATTGTTTCGGCTGCAGCGGTACGCAGTGAGTTTGAGATGCCGTTCCACAGTTCCCTTATACCGAGCTGCTGATGAGTGCTCTCAGAGAGCAGGAGCGCAAGTCGAGTACAGTATTTCGTGGCTGTCTGTTGCGATTGCAACTTTTCGACGTCTAACCTTCCTTTTGTTTGTTGACGGGCGTTCTTTGCGGCACAGAGGCGGGTGCGTATCTTCGCTGCGAGTCCATATTTGGTCCTCGGAGCGTACGCACGTCTAAAACACTGGAGACATGTCTTCCGTCTATCACAACATGATCGATTTGGTTACGCGTGTTTCGATCAGGAGACAGCCAAGTAGCTTGATGTATTTTCTTATGCTGGAATCTGGTACTACAGACGACCATATTTCGGGCCCCAGCGAAGTCGATCAGCCTCAGGCCGTTTGGCGATGTTTCCTCATGGAGGCTGAATTTTCCGACTGTTGTGCCAAAGACACCTTCTTTACCCACCGTAGCGTTGAAATCGCCAAGCACGATGTTGACATCGTGGCGGGGGCAGCGCTCATAGGTACGTTCTAGGCGCTCATAGAAGGTATCTTTGATCACTTCGTCCTTCTCTTCCGTCGGGGCGTGGACGCAAATAAGCGATATGTTGAAGAACCTCGCTTTTATGCGAATTGTGGCTAGACGTTCATCCACTGGGTTGAATGCCAGGACTCGGCGACGGAGTCTCTTTCCCACTACAAATCCAACGTCAAATTTGCGTTCCTTTATATGGCCGCTGTAGTAGATGTCACAAGGACCCACCTTCTTCCGTCCTTGTCCCGTCCATCGCACTTCTTGGATGGCGGTGATATCAGCCTTTAGACGTATGAGAACATCAACCAGCTGGGCAGAGGCACCTTCCCAATTAAGGATCCGGGCATTCCAGGTACATGCCCTTAAATCATTATCCTTAAAACCTTTGCGGGGGTCGTCATCAAAAGGGGGGTGTCTCATCCGAGGCTTTCTTTTTCGATTTTTCATAGGTACTTCGGTTTTATGTGGTGGGACCCAAACCCTACGCACAACCGTAGGAGCGGGTTCGCCTTCTCACTTTAGCTCGCCTCCAAACGGCTGTTTGTTGGCTACCCAGAAAATACTTGGTCTAAAACCGGAAGTCGTAAGCTGCTTGAATCATGTGGAGAAGAATCGTTTCTGGTCACTCCCAAGTGAATCACAATCAAAAACTTTCCTCACTTACGTAAACTTCTACACATGATCCCATCCTCCAAGACTATATGCTAACTTAATTTTGATACAAGAGAAAGATATCTCACATGTTAACCAATACATATATGCGGAAATATAGCCCACCGTATTTTTGAAAATCCTACAATTAGGAATATGAGAGCTAGAGCTTAGGCGCTCAGTTCAACATGTTCGATATCCGGGGCCTTGAAAAGTTATAGTCCTTTTTCGACACTTTTTTCACAAGTGAAGTCAGAGATGATATGCACTATTTGTGTAAAGCTTTATTCCGCTATCTTCATTGGTATGTATACATTATAGAGTGAAGGAATCAGATGGAATTCAAAATGGAGTTATAAGGAAAGTAGTCGTGGTTATGAACCGACCCACGCCCATTTTCCATTTTGCAAAAAAGTCTGAGTGCAGCTTCCTTCTGCTATTTCTTCTGTAAAATTTAGTGAAGTTTTTGGTTAGTGAGTTAACCCACTTTTAGTAATTTTCAACCTAACCTTTGTGTGGGAGGTGGGCGTGGTTATTATCCGACTTCAAGTATTTTCATGGTGTGTGATGGAGTACGTAAGAGAACCGACTGCAGAAATTTTGGTTTATATATATTGGTTTGCGAGATATGTATATACAAATAACCTATTTGGGGGCGTAGCCACGCCCACTTCCCCAAAAATATGACAGCTATTTCCATATTATACTTTTATAACTTTATTTATGGCTTAGTTATGACACTTTATAGTTTTTTGGTTTCGCAATTTAGTGGGCGTGGCAATGGTCCGATTTCGGCCATTTTCAATACCAACCTCCTCAGGGTGTCAAGGAATACGTGTTCCAAGTTTCGTTAAGATATCTCAACAGACAGACATCCGGATTTCAACTCGTCTCGTCATCCTGATCATTTTGATATATATAACCGTATATCGAACTCGTTTAGTTTTATGACTTACAAACAACAGTTATATGAACAATACTATTATACTCTCTTAGCAACTTTTGTTGCGAGAGTATAAAAATAAGATAATAATGAGAACGCGCGATAAGTGTTTAAAGGGTTATATCGTATATGTTGATGTCGGTCAAAAAATTTCTAAAATTTTTAAAGAGAGTTTAGCAGTAGAAGAGAAGTTATAGCGTTTTTCATTTCGCTCCGCGGCACTAGACAAAATTGTGCTTAAAACTTTAAACGCATTTATTTCGACATCATGTTTTCCCGAAAACGTTATTGCGGTGACTTGGATTGCGGAAAGAGTTTTCAACCGATTTCATTTTTTTCATATTATTCGTTGTTTGACGTGTCCTTGAACGATTTCAGAAAGAGTTTTCAACCGATTTCTTTTTTTTCAAATTATTCGTTGTTTGACGTGTCCTTGAACGATTTCAGAATGAGTTTTCAACCGATTTCTTTTTTATACTCTCGCAACATGTTGCAAAGAGAGTAATATAGTTTTGTTCACATAACGGTTGTTTGTAACACCTAAAACTAAACGAGTTAGATATAGAGTCATATATACCAAAGTGATCAGGGTGACGAGTGGAGTTCAAATCCGAATGTCTGTCTGTCCGTCCGTCCGTCCGTCCGTCCGTCTGTGCAAGCTGTAACTTGAGTAAAAATTGAGATATCTTGATGAAATTTGGAACACGTGTTCCTTGGCACCAAAGGAAGGTAGCTTTCGAAAATGACTGCCACGCCCACAAAATGGCGAAAACCGAAAACACATAATGTGCCATAACTAAGCCATAAATAAAGCTATGAAAACAAAATTTGGAACAAAGGATCGCACTATGAAGGGGCATATTTGGATGTACTTTTTTTGGATAAGTGGGCGTGGTCCCGCCCCCTACTAAGTTTTTTGTAGATATCTCGTAAACTGCTTGAGCTACATCAACCAAACCTTTCTGGAATCGTTTCTTTTAGGTACTGCCTTGTACATTCCAAAAATGGGCGAAATCGGATCATAACCACACCTACCTCCCATACAAAGGTTATATTGTAAACTACTAAAACAGCTTTAATTCAGTAAGGAAAAACACCAGAAATGTTAGATTTCATGGTAAAGATGGCACAGAAGGGATACACTCAAATTGGTATAAAAATTTTTAAATGGTCGTGGCTCCGCCCCTTTATGGCTCAAAAACCATATCTCCGAAACTACTCGCCCAATTTCAACAAAATTCAGTTTGTAACAATGTTTTGGCATCCTGATGGTACAGCTTGAAAATTGGCCAAATCGTATTACAACTACGCCCACTTCCCATATAACAATTTAATAATCGAACTGATTCTTTCACCTTAGATAATGTAAATGGAGATATCGGAACAAAATTTTATAAACTATATACGTATAAACTATACCCGTATATAGCATTGACATTAATCGGGCTATAACTTTGCAGGTACCGAACATGAGGATCTCAGTACCTATGACGGTAATATCCATAAATAACCAAGCTATCTCATTGAAATGCAAAGGGCACGTTTTTCATCAAATATTAATAGGTTTTCTCCCATCTTATTTCTTTTACCTTAGAATACATTGAATTGATGAATTTATTGAATTTATGCTACCAAATATAATTGTATCCATTCTCGGTTTCGCCAAATCACGATTATTGATTTCCTTTGCATCATTTGTATACTCTAGCAACAAGTTGCACATAATATAATAGTTGTGTCCACCTAGCGGTTGTTTGTAACACTGAAATCAGTATCTAACGTTTCAAGACCCCAGATATCGAATGAGGAATTTAGTGCCCATGGGTATTTTTTCCTGAAAATATCCTAAATATATGCAAGCTAATTTTTATACTCTCGCAACAAATGTTGCTAAAGAGAGTATTATAGTTTTGTTCACATAACGGTTGTTTGTAACACCCAAAACTAAACGAGTTAGATATAGGGTTATATATACCAAAGTGATCAGGGTGAAGAGTGGAGTTCAAATCCGAATGTCTGTCTGTCTGTCCGTCCGTCCGTCTGTGCAAGCTGTAACTTGAGTAAAAATTAAGATATCTTGATGAAACTTGGCACACTTATTTCTTGGCACCATAGGAAGGTTGCTTTCGAGCAACATCGGACCACTGCCACGCCCACAAAATGGCGAAAACCGAAAACACATAAAGTGCCATAACTAAGCCATAAATAAAGCTATGGAAATAAAATTTGGTATGAAGGATCGTATTATGAAGGGACATATTTGGATGTAATTTGTTTGGGGAAGTGGGCGTGGCCCCGCCCCCTACTAAGTTTTTTGTACATATCTCGCAAACCAATAGAGCTATATAAAGCAAACTTTCCGCATTGGTTTTTATAGCCACTTCTTAATGCAGTCCAAAAATGAAAGAAATCGGATCATAACCACGCCCACCTCCCATACAAAAGTTAGGTTGAAATTTACTAAAAGTGGGTTAACTCACTAACGAAAAATGTCAGAAACACAAACATTTCACATAAGAAATGGCAGATGGAAGCTGCACTCAGATTTTTTTACAAAATGGAAAATGGGCTTGGCGTCGCCCACTTATGGGTCAAAAACCATATCTCAGGAACTACTCGACCGATTTCAATGAAACTTGGTTTGTAATAGTTTCCTTACATCCCAATGATATGTTGTGAAAATAGGCCGAATCGCTTCACAACCACGCCTACTTCCTATATACCAGAACTTTGAAGACAATCTGAATCGTTTACTTTACAACATATAATGTAAGTACTAGTGAAGATATCGGTGCAGAACTTTGCACAAATACTATGTTAATAGTGTGGCAGACCCATTCTAAAAATCGCCGAAATCGGACCAAAGGTTTTAAGGCCCCATATATCGAACACGAGGACCTCGGTGCTTCTAACCTAATATATTAGGGTTTCCAACTTTCAATGGACTTTATACAATATATATGACGAAGGAGCGTGGAGTAATGTGTAGAAGTTCACGGAAGTGAGGAAAGTTTCTGATTGTCATTCACTTGGGAGTGGCCAGGACGATTCTTTTACATGTGGCTCAAGCAGCTCACGACTTCCGGTCTTAGACCAAGTATCCTCTGGGTAGCCAACAGACATCCGTTTGGAGGCGAGCTAAAGTGAGAAGGCGAAACCCAACTATGCGGTTGTGCGTAGGGTTTGGGACCCACCACATAAAAACACCCCCCAATGAAAAAGAAAAAACAGCCTCGGATGAGGGACCCCAATTTTGATGACTACCACTGCAAACGTTTAAAGGACTATGAATTAAGGGCATGCACCTGGAATGTCCGGACCCTTAATTGGGAAGGTGCCTCTGCCCAGCTGGTTGATGTCCTCGTAAGAGTAAAGGCTGACATCACCGCAATCCAAGAAATGCGATGGACGGGACAAGGACGGAAGAAGGTGGGTCCTTGTGACATCTACTACAGCGGATATAAAAGAAGTCGGAAAATTCAGCCTCTACATCGACTCGGACCACTATCTTGTAGCAGCTAAGATACGCACCCGCCTCTGTGTAGAAAAGCGCACACGTCAACAAACACAAGGAAGGTTCGACATCGAGAAGCTGCAATCACAACTGACAGCCGAACGATTTTCTACTCGACTTGCACTCCTGTTCTCTGAGAGCACTTATCAGCATCTCGGTATAAGGGAGCTGTCGGATGGCATATCAAACTCCTTACGTACAGCTGCAACCGAAACCATTGGTTTTCGGAAAAGTCAAAAAAACAGCTGGTATGATGAGGATTGTCGTCTCGCAGTGGAGAGAAAACAGACTGCCTACCTCGCAATGTTGCGATCGACCGCAACACGAGCGGGATGGGAAAGATACCGAGAGCTGAAGAGGGAAGCGAGACGCATTTGCAGACAAAAAAAGAAAGAGGCCGAAATGCGTGAGTATGAAGAGCTTGACAAGCTGGCCGACAGGGGTAATGCTCGAAAATTTTACGAAAAGATCCGGCGACTAAGTGAAGGTTTCAAGACCGGAGCACACTCCTGTAGGACCCCCAGAGGTGATCTAGTTATTGATGACCAGAGTATATTGAACACTTCTCCACCCTGCTAAATGGCAGTGAAAGTACAACACCTGGATATGGCGAACCCGATTCCCCAATCGACGACGATGGAGCAGATGTTCCATTGCCCGACCGTGAAGAAATTCGAATATCAATTACCCGCTTGAAGAACAATAAGGCGGCGGGTGCCGATGGATTACCGGCCGAGCTATTCAAATACGGCGGCGACGAGCTGATAAGGTGCTTGCATCAGCTTCTTTGCAGAATATGGTCGGAAGAAAGCATGCCTGACGATTGGAATCTCAGTGTACTCTGCCCAATACACAAAAAGGGAGACCCCACAATTTGCGCCAATTACCGTGGGATAAGCCTCCTCAACATCGCGTATAAGGTTCTGTCGAGCGTATTGTGTGAACGACTAAAGCCCACCGTCAACAAACTGATTGGACCTTATCAGTGTGGCTTTAGACCTGGAAAATCAACAACAGATCAGATATTCACCATGCGCCAAATTTTGGAGAAGACCCGTGAAAATAGGATCGACACACACCATCTCTTTGTCGACTTTAAAGCTGCTTTCGAAAGCACGAAAAGGAGCTGTCTTTATGCCGCGATGTCTGAATTTGGTATCCCCGCAAAACAAATACGGCTGTGTAAATTGACGTTGAGCAACACCAAAAGCTCCGTCAGGATCGGGAAGGACCTCTCCGAGCCGTTCGATACCAGACGAGGTTTCAGACAAGACGACTCACTCTCGTGTGATTTCTTTAACCTGATGCTGGAGAAAATAATACGAGCTGCAGAGCTAAATAGAGAAGGTACAATCTTTTATAAGAGTGTACAGCTACTGGCGTACGCCGATGATATCGATATCATCGGAAACAACACCCGCGCCGTCAGCCTGGAAATCCAACGCAGGATCACTCTTGCCAACAGGTGCTACTATGGACTAAGTAGGCAATTGAAAAGTAAAGTCCTCTCTCGACGAACAAAAACCAAACTCTACAAGTCTCTCATCATTCCCGTCCTACTTTACGGTGCAGAAGCGTTTACGATGTCAACATCCGATGAGACGGCACTAGGAGTTTTCGAGAGAAAGGTTTTGCGGAAGATTTATGGTCCCTTAAGAATTGGCAACGGCGAATACCGCAGACGATGGAACGATGAGCTGTATGTGTTATTCGACGACATAGACATAGTCCAGCGAATAAAAAAACAGCGGCTACGCTGGCTAGGTCATGCTGTACGACTGGATGAAAGTGCTCCAGCTCTGAAAGTATTCGATGCAGTACCCGCTGGTGGAAGCAGAGGAAGAGGGAGACCTCCACTCCGATGGAAGGACCAGGTGGAGAGGGACCTGGCTTCGCTTGGAATACGGAATTGGCGCCAAACTGCCAGAAGGCGGGATGCGTGGCGCGCTGTTTTGGACTCGGCTATAACCGCGTAAGCGGTGTCTACGCCAGTCAAAAAGAAGAAGATATGACGAATATGTGGGTCAAATTGTGTGTTATATAATATAAATAAAGTTAAATAAATAAATTGGGAGAGTATAAAATGTTCGGTTACACCCGAACTTAGCCCTTCCTTACTTGTTTTTTTTTTCAAATTATTCGTCGTTTGACGATGAAAAAAGTAGCCCTTTTTGCACAACATTTCTTGACCTGTTTTTACAGTTAGACATTGTACTACGTAAGACATAGTATACCAAGCATTCAATAAAAATATGGCTACATACCTCTACAGAAAACCAAAATGTTCTCCATTTTCCCGCACTTCAACATATATAATTCCTTAAAATAAGAGTTCTTAAGAGTATTTAAAAAAAAATACCGACCAAATGTTTCTTAATTTGGTTTTTATTAGACTTAATTCAAAGAATTTTCGCTCGGCAGTGGCTGAACTGTGCGGAAGGCTAATACATTATAAACGAAGTTGTACAAGTCTCCAAAAGCTGCTTGTCCTATTACAAAATTTATGAAACCTACTCTTTCCCATTAAAGAGTCTATTCTACATAAAATTGAGTTGAATTAGTCAAGTCGTGTCCATTTTGATACGTCGGTTTTTCGATTAAATTGAAATCTTATTAGTAGTGATAATGGGCTGTAAAATTTATTGGATAAAATGTTGCATTCAAAATGGACCATGGACCAAAGGAAACAAAAGGATCGATCAAACGTCAAAACCCCCTAAACTTTGACAGTTTGTCGAGATGAGGAGGTTCTGACGTTTCACAATTGGAAAAAGAGGGACGACCAGATTGAAATGCAGTAATAAATATAGGGTTTTTAATTTAAATGCCAAAAAATAGTATTTTGTCTGATCTGGTAATAACAAAATGTTATAAAAGACGCAAATTTTGAGGCGCTCTCACACTGCAATAAGTTGGACATTCCTTTATCCCTGGAATGAACATCGCGCATGGCTGTGGCACTTTGCATAAGTGTCCTACGCGAAAAGCCTTACTGTTATGAATGTCGTTAGCTGTATTATATTTATGGTTTTTAGCTGTTTAATGACATTAAAGTTGAGGCTATTATGATTTAATATATTTGTTTTAATAATAAAATATAATAACTAAAATGAATAAACGAGTACGAAAATTCATGTTTTACGGAAAAGTGGAACATTCTCAAAATGGAAGGTTACAGAGTTCTCACTGGGTATCCTTCCTTCTTTCGTGCTCACCTACACAGTCACAATTTCTCTCGTGCCGACCACTATTATAAAGCCAAAAGGCAATTATCTGCTTCCAATGTTTGTTTAGTTGTGATAGATACGACATCATGTGAGTAATAATTATTATTGCATAAGTAATTAAATTAGCTAATTAATTTCATATCTATATTAACTTTTTTCTAAATCGTGAAGCTTTAACAGAAGAAGGCAAGGAAAAATGATGGAATATCACGAAGAAGATTTGTTAAACCGGGAAATTTGAAGACGATTAAATAGGTGGGAGGGTGTTGAAAGAAATTTTTTACAATTAGGGACAAATTATGTAAAAAATAAGAACACTGGTAGGCCTCCCAAAGTAAACGAAAGGCAAAAACTTAGCATTAAACGTTTTATAATGGACGAAAATGTCTGTGTGAGACAAATAAAACAACAAGTTAACTTGGAGATGGGTGTACGACGAGTGCAACAAATACTTAAATCCGAATTAAAGAGTATTTATGACACAAAGTGTGGCAAACCGTCATTGACCAACAACCATAAATTAGCCAGGCTTCGATTTGCCGCAAAATATCGTTTTTGGGATGACGAGTGGAAAACTTTTGTTTTTACTGACGAAAAAATTTCAACTTAGATTGTCCAAAGGGTCTCCAAAAATATTGGAGGTACAAAACTTCACCAAACATTTCTATTATTTAATTTCAAAATTAAGCGGCAAAATTTTGGTGACGGATCACACATGGTTTGCGCTGGGATAACTAACAGAGGGAAGACTCCAGTTTGCTTTGTAACAACAAAAATGGACTCTGAATACTACATTAAATTGCTTGATGAAGTGTTAATTGATCTCGTACATAAATCTATTGGACAGGATTTCGTTTTCCAGCAAGACAACGCTGCAATTCATCGTTCAAAGAAAACAATTGCTTTTTTGCTGTCCCAGAATATAAATTTTCTCGATTGGCCTGCATTTAGTCCCGACCAAAATCTTATACAAAACCTTTGGTCTATGTTATCAGCCTAGGTTTTAGGACAGGGACAGCAATTTGATAACGTAAAATGCCTAAGAAATGACCTTGTCGAAAAATGGGTAACAATTGATTAAACCGTTATCCATTCTCTAATAATTTGTATGCCCGGATGCCTGGAAGAGATTATTACGAACAATGAAGGTCATACATCTTATTAAACATTCAAATATGAAGCATAAGCAAAGTGGCTTTATAATTATTTCGTTCTGTAAATTTAAATTATGTTAGTAAAAATTGTATAATTTAATTTCTTTTCAAGAATATTACTATAACATTCGTTGAATTAAATATTTGTAAGAAAAAATAATAAATAACAGCAAAATTTACACCCCAATTGTGTAAGGCTACAACGAATAGTCGTCAGTGTAATTGCCTTAGCGACTGATACTAGATTTCATATTACTATATGCTATTTGTCTCAGATGCCTAGAATACGCCCCGAGATTACATTATTGACAATTATTTTGTAAATATTTGGCAGCATTGCTCAAACGTGAGTGACAATTTGTGCAGTTAAAAATACAAATACGTGAGCAAAAATATTTTTTTTAATCAATATATAATATAAAAAAGAACTCTCATGAGTAGTTATAAATTATTTTTCGGGTCGGGAGGAAAGCTTGAATGTCGCATTAATTCGACGGCTAATTAGAGATGGTTCCAATTCTTTGGATCTTCCTTTTGTGAAGTACGCTAAGAATTAAAATTAAAATTGTTACACTTACTATATTTTGTATATTTTCAAAGAGATGCGAAAACTATTTCGATATATCAAACAAAGCATTTTCCTACTTGTTGGCTGTATTTTAAATCCCTCAACCGATCAACTGCTGTCCCTCCAATTAGATTTGCGCAGCGCTACGATTCTTTGTTGAAGGTAGCTATTAGAAAAGCCAAGAGAATGGCACAACTTAAATACAATATTAGCGAATCTTACAGTGACCACATCTATGCAACTGCAAAAATATCCCCAAAACATATACAATTTAGCATAAGTGTAGAAGAGCAAAAACTGCTAAAACAATAAATAATAAGCAATCAAACAGAATTTCCTAGTGTAATCCGATGTATGAATGGAACACATTTCAACACCTAAAAAAGAACAGCAACATCTGTATATTAATATCTATACCTACAGAAGTAAATCAAATCTTACAAATTGGTTAAAAATATAGTTTTATTAAAATATTAGCCTCTGCCTTTCTTTTCCAGTCGTATGACCTGAATCTATTTATTTTGGCTGCAAAGCCTTTCCACTGTACCTCCGAATGGTTTTGCATTTATTTTACATAATATTTAAAAAGCAACTCATTCAATTATATATCAATGTAAATATATTTTTTATTTGTATGTATTTACAATTTCTTCACCATCTCAATATATATACTGCTTTAATCAAAACTACAATCTATAATGAAGAAACTGATATTGATCAGTAGCCTGCTTTTGACATATTTGGATACTATATTGAGGGTTGATAGTACTTGATAATATGCAAAAAAATTGCCACTGGCGATTAGTAGTCTGTCAGTAGCCTCTCCTAATGTATTATTCGGACTACGGTAGCCTAAAGGCGACTGGACCCAGGCTATTATAAATATATAATATGGGTGTATAAATTTTTCATTCTTTATTGATCAAAACGAGAGTGGCTTTATAAATATTTCGCTGGGAGTACCTTGTGGTATATTTATATAAAGCGTGTAAACATGTGTTACAGGTTTTTTATTTGGCCTATTTGATCAAAAGAGTTGTCATTATCAGCCAACTTTAGGACCGTAAAACAAAATTATCTTTCTTCTTTTGCATAAAATATAAATACCAAAAAAAAAATAAACATAACGCGTAATTTTCGGTTGCAATTTTTTTTTCAACGGCAGCGTTTTAGTTAAATTTTTTTGTTTTATACTTTGACGACGGCTATTTTGTTCAAAGTGAAATTTTTTGTGTAAAAAATGTATAAGTCAATTAATTTGTTTTAAATATTACAATTGTGCATGAAAGAAAGAGCTGTTCTCTTCTTTCAATTACCAGCTGTGATCAAAGCTCGAAAAAGGATTTATTCCCAACTGCATAACCGACCAAACGACAGGTTGCTAACACCCAGTAGGGAAATCGCTAAAAACAAAAAGTGGCTGAACCTCAACATGAGGGGACGCCGAGAAACAGTCTAAGCTCGCTTAGAGTAAATAAAATTAGAGAATTAATTACAAAAGGCTAACTCTCTAGTAAATGAAAGGCTTAAAACTTTAGAAGCGATGTGTAATCAATTACAAAAAGATAACATAGCAATCAAAAAAGAAAACGCAGAACTGAAAGCCAGTAAAAGCAGGCCGTTTAGTACAGCACCAAAACCATCAGATGTCAAGGTCCAGGCCCAATGCTGGTTGGTTTTACTTGCTTTCGTTGACTTTGCGTACTTTGAATGCTTGTATGACCAAATGAGCGCTTTGAACGCTTTTAAAAAAATTTCACAATCACTGTTGCCACACACTTAATTATTTGTATGTACATCAAAATGTCAAACAAAACTTGCTAATAGTTTCATGTTAAATGTGATATTATCATAAACTCTTTGCAAATTTATACAATCATATATCTAATATATTTTACCTATTTGTACTGGCAAACGCATATGTGATAATTTTGAGTGCCAATGTAGCAACAAACAAATTACTGAAAATGGTACATTTCGCCAAAACTGGTATCCCTAGTTACAATATCAAATGTCAAAAGCGCTGGTAAATAGAAGCAAAGCTCCATTTGGTCTCTTTTGATATGCTCTAGTATAGTTCTATTTAGTTTTGACAATTCTCACAGCATATCAAGTAAAGCCAGCCAGCATTGAGTCTGGAACTTAACTGTTGATGAAGTATACGAAACTGATGAAGATGAACTAGCTAAAAACACTAAGCGGATACTCAAAAAGAAGCGCTCTTAAAAAAAACGTAAAGCTGATAGTACCCCAACAATTAATAGCTCTTTGGAAAATAAAAATAAATAAATGCGGCCATTAATGATACCAAAACTCACCGCCCACCAAAGATAACATGATACGAAACACTTTCATTCGAGAGAGAGCTGAGAAAGTTCGCTTTCATAGAGACTTCTTAACTAATATTACGCCAACACATACATAAATAAATATATATTTTAAGATAAACAATAAACACCTACACAAAAAAATAATAAAATATTCTTCTTCTTGGTTGGTTGGCGTAGACACCGCTTACGCGGTTATAGCCGAGTCCACAAAAGCGCGCCACGCATCTCTCCTTTTGACAGTTTTTCGCCAATTGGTAATACCATGTGAAGACAGGTCTTTCTCCACCTGGTCCTTCTATTGGAGTAGAAGCTTCCCTCTTCATCGGCTTCCACCAGCGGGAACTGCATTCATTCGCTTCGCTTCTCTATCCAGGCGGGAAAAAGCAGAACTAACGGCGCGGGTGTTGTTTCCAATGATATCGATATCATCGGCGTACGCCAGTAGCTGTACACTCTTATAAAAAATAGTACCTTCTCTGTTTAGCTCTGCGACTCGAACTATTTTTTCCAGCATCAGGTTAAAGAAGTCACACGGTAGCGAGTCACCTTGTCTGATACCTCGTTTGATATCGAACGGCTCGGAGAGGTCCTTCCCGATCCTGACGGAGCTTTTGGTGTTGCTCAACGTCAGCTTACACAGCGGCATAAAGGCATTAAAATCGACAACAAGGTGGTGTGTGTCGATCCTCTGTTCACGGGTCTTCTCCAAGATTTGGCGCGTGGTGAATTCTCGTCAGTTGTCGATTTTCCAGGTCTGACGCCACACTGATAAGGTCCAATCAGTTTGTTGACGGTGGGCTTTAGTCTTTCACACAGTACGCTCGATAGGACCTTGTATGCGATATTTAGGAGGCTTATCCCACGGTAATTAGCACAGTTTGTGGGATCTCCCTTTTTATGGATTGGGGAGAGCACACTGAGATTCCAATCGTCGGGCATGCTTTCTTCCGACCATTTTCCGCAAAAGAGCTGATGCATACACCCTATCAGCTCTTCGCCGCCGTATTGGAATAGCTCGGCCGGCAATCCATCGGCCCCCGCCGCCTTGTTGTTCTTCAAGCGGGTAATTGCTATTCTAATTTCTTCACGGTCGGGCAATGGAACATCTATTCCATCGTCGTCGATTGGGGAATCGAGTTCGCCATCTCCTGGTGTTGTACTTTCTCTGCCATTCAGCAGGCTGGAGAAGTGTTTTCTCCACTAACACAGTATACTCTGGTCATCAACAACTAGATCACCTCTGGGGGTCCTACAGGAGTGTGCTCCGGTCTTGACCGAGTTGCTGATGAGTGCTCTCAGAGAGCAGGAGTGCAAGTCGAGTAGAAAATCGTTCGGCTGTCGGTTGTGATTGCAGCTTCTCGATGTCGAACCTTCCTTGTGTTTGTTGACGTGTGCGCTTTTCTACACAGAGGCGGGTGCGTATCTTAGCTGCTACAAGATAGTGCTTCGTGTCGATGTTGGGACCACAAAGCGTACGCACATCAAAAACACTGGAGCCATGTTGTTCATCTATCACAACTTGATCGATCTGGTTGCGCTTGATTCGTTCGAGGGACAGCCAGGTAGCTTGATGGATTTTCTTATGCTGGAATCTAGTACTACAGACGACCATATTTCGGGCCCCCGCAAAGTCGATCAGCCTCAGGCCGTTTGGCGATGTTTCGTCATGGGGGCTGAATTTACCGACTGTTGTGCCAAAGACACCTTCTTTACCCAGCCTAGCATTGAAATTGCCAAGCACGATTTTAACATCGTGGCGGGGGCAGCGCTCATAGGTACGTTCTAGCCCCTCATAGAAGGTATCTTTGATCACTTCGTCCTTCTCTTCCGTCGGGGCGTGGTCGCAAATAAGCGATATATTGAAGAACCTCGCTTTGATGCGGATTGTGGATAGACTTTCATCCACCGGAGTGAATGCCAGGACTCTACGACGGAGTCTCTCTCCCACCACAAAACTCACACCGAATTTGCGCTTTATATGGCCGATATAGTAGATATCATAAAGACCCACCTCTTTCAATCCTTGTCCCGTCCATCGCACTTCTTGGTTTGCGGTGATGTCAGCCGTTACTGTTACGAGGGCATCAACCAGCTGGGCCGAGGCACCTTCCCAATTAAGGGCCAGGACATTCCAGGTACATGCCCTTAAATCATAGTCCTTAATACGTTTGCTGTGGTCGTCATCAAAAGTGGGTTTCCTAAATACATTTGATGCTACTGACTATCGACTATCGACAACAACAATATTCTTGTCAAACGAAAATATACCTTGGTTTAGCTACGAGAGCAACATTAAGAAAGTTTATCAGATCAAAAGCATTCTTAATACTTAATTAATCCCTCAGTGCAAAAACTGTCAAGCTTTTGGACATACAAAAAACTTTTGCGGTAACCTTCGAATTGTGTGAAATGTGGAGGTAAACATCTTACAACTGAATACACCAAAGCCGAAAAAGTCCCTGCCAAATGTTGCAACTGCGGCGATTCCCATCCTTCAAGCTACCGTGGTTGTGTCGTTGCAAAAGAACTACATAAAATTAGAGCCAAAAAGTATGATAATACAGTTGAGGAGAATATCAATGCTCAGGCGAAAAACCCCGTTGCGGACAAAGGAAGAAAGACCCTTCCCATCAACTTCTAAACTTACATTTGCGCAAATGGCCAAGCAAGGCAAGAAATAGTTCAAAGCGGACTACTTGTTCGTTATCCCAAATTCTGGATAAACTAAACGAACAAGAAAAATTATTTAAGTTCATAAATCAGCGGCTCAGCGCTTTTGAATACAATATACAATACAATGCTATGGAACGCCAATGGTCTTTCCAAAGGTAAAAATGAATTGGAATTTTAAACGACAGAAATATTGATGTATGTTTGTTGTCCGAAACATATTTTACGAACCATTAATTTTTAAAATTAAAAATTATGACTTTTACCACACTCCGCCCCCAGCAAACTCAGCACGAGGAGGAAGCGCGGTTTTAATCAAAAGTATTATTCAACATTTCGAAGAAGCTCAGATTAAGACTGAAGAAATTCAAGCAACAGCAATTTCAGAAAAATGCACAGTCAGTCATTATACTTAATTGCTCTATATAGTCCGCCCAGGCATAATATCAAAACGGATACTTATACGAATCTATTAAAAAAATATGACGGAAGCTGCATCATGGGTGATGCTTTTAATGCAAAACACACAAATGGGGATCTCGTTTAACTACAACCAAAGGTCGAGAACTTCTGAAAGCTATACAAGTTATTGGATGCAATGTTATTTCTACAGAGAGACCCACTTATTGGCTTGCAGATAGTGGGAAATTACCAGATCTTCTTGACTCTTTCATCAACAAAGTATCGAAAATCAATTTACGTATTGAAGATAGCTCAGATTTAAGCTCTGATCATTCGCCAGTGTTACTAACTTTATGTGATAAAACAGTAATTTCGTCCGGCACGTGTTCTTTATCTAAAATGCTGCGTGGAACAGTACACCGAATATTCGCATGAATCTAAGTGGAAACAAATTCCCAAAATACATCTTAGATGGTATCCATAAAAAACGCAAACTTCGACGCAGATGGCAGCAAACTAGGTCGGTTGCTCTCAAATCTGAGCTTAATAGATGTACAGCGGAACATAGAACAAAAATTAGTCCAAACTCACTGTTGATAAATCTACCGATTATTCGCTCTGGAAAGCTGCAAGGAATATTAATAAACAAATAAAACATGTCGCACCAATAAAATTAAACGAAACTGAATGGGCCAAAACGAATGCACAAAAAGCTGCAGTATTTGCAAATCATTTGAGAAACACATTTACACCTAACGATGGACATGAGCTAAACTATGAAAATAGTTGGTTGGATCCACTCGTCAGCATTTCTCTAGTTACATGTAAATAAATTAAAAGTCTTATCAGGAACGCAGGGCTCAAAAAAGCTCCTGGGTTTAATTTAATAACCGGAGAAATATTACGCAATCTACCAAAGAATTTTATAAAAAAAAATTGTAAACAGTGCATTATACTTAAGATACGTTCCATCACGTTGGAAAGTATCTGAAGTTATTATGATTCCTAAGCCGGGTAAACCAATACATCATGTCACATCTTAAAGGCCAATGCCAGCTCTATCGAAAGTTTTCGAGAATGTTCTCATTAAGAGGCTCAAATCAATAATAGATCGAAAACACCTTATACCAGTACATCAGTTCAGCTTTCGTAATTATCATTCAAAAATTTACCAGGTACACAGAATCGTTAATTTCGTTGAAAATGCTATTAATAAAAAGAACGTTTGTTCGGCGGCTTCCTTAGACGTGTGTCAGGCTTTTGATAGAGTTTGGCATTCGGGTCTATTGCTGAAATTGAAATCCAAACAACATTGCGAAATAATTGCTTCCTAAAAGATAGATTCTTTCGCATAAAACAAGAGGATGTATACTCAAACTTGCAACTGATTGAAGCGCGTGTTCCCCAGGAAAGCTTGTTGGGGCCAATGCTTTACTTGTTTTTTACACATGATATCCCCACTGACTCAAGTTATGTGACAGCGACATTTGCGGATGACACAGCCTGTTAGTAGCAGGAGAGTCAACCTCAGTATCTACCCTTCGAGTGCAAACAGCAGTCAATGTAAATACTAAATGGGCTTCCAAGTGGCGCATTAAATTAAACGATTCCAAATCAATGCACGTAGACTATACTTAAAAAAATCATCATACCATCCCATTTATATAAATGGTATACCACATCACAATAATGCTAAGTACCTAGGAATCCCCCTAGATACCAAGCTTTGCTGGAAAGAGCATGTCAAGAAAAAAAAGAGTGAGCTTGATTTAAAATTTGCTAAGTTTTGCCATCAAGTCGGTAGGAGATCCACGTTTTAAATCGAACACAAGTTGTTTATATATAATCAAGTACTAAAGCCAATTTGCAAAGACTCACGAAATGAGGCTTATACAGCATGTAAATGAAGAGGCATCCAGCATGGATAATATGATACGAAACTCTTCTCTTTTGCTTGTTGAGAGAGCCCATGAACTCATTTTTGATGTTGGCAACAAAGCCAGATCATGGGCTACTGAACAGCTGACAGTCAAAATGACGAGCTACCACTAAGAATCCCGCAGAAATAAATTATTAAATGGTTCGTTTTTGTACGATAAGTTTTTTGTGATTTTTGAATTACTATTAACTTTTATTTAAATGGAGTTAATATGTATATATTATTTAAGAAACGGTGGCTATTTGTACAAAAGTACGTATTTGTAAAGTAAGTACGTAAATACATATCTGGGTACAAATTTTCTCTTAAACTTTTAGAGAATATATTAAGGTGTTTATTTGTTCATAAAATATAAATAAATATATGTTACTAAATTAAACTAAGCTAAATTTTTGTTTATGTGGACTTGTAATATGTACGATTTTTCATTATTATAATATTTTATTATTTTTATGTGTAGATGTTTATTGTTTATCTTAAAATATATATTTATAAGTGTATGTGTTGGCGTAATATTGGTTAAGAAGTCTCTAATAAGCGTAAATTTGCAAACCAATAAATACCCAAGAAATCGAATAAAAATCTCCTAACTTATGTTTTCCCGCAGTGGCACCACTGCCAAATGTTATAAAAAATGCGGACTTTGACAGCTCTCTCACGAATGAAAGAGTTTCGTATCATGTTATCTTTGGCATCCAGACTCATCGGCACTGCTGAACGAGAAAACCGACTTCAGACTTAGCAACTGTAGCAGCAAATGAATTCCTCTATGAATTCTTATAAGAATTGAATTGTTGTTAGTATTTAATCTTTAATCATTGTATACTAGGTACACTGCAAGACGAGTAGAGTTACTTATCTTATGTTATGTGTATTAAAAAGTTACCATGTCTCCTCTTTTACGGCATGTCGGTGTGATTATCTTGCTCGCTCTCTCTCATTGATTTTGGTGCCAATGCTCTAATTTTTCTTTGTTTTGGAAAGACATATGTCACTCTGTGGTTAGCAGAGCCCCCTGTATAGATTTTTTTTT
Source organism: Zeugodacus cucurbitae (assembly GCF_028554725.1). Taxonomy (NCBI): domain Eukaryota; kingdom Metazoa; phylum Arthropoda; class Insecta; order Diptera; family Tephritidae; genus Zeugodacus; species Zeugodacus cucurbitae. The sequence continues at coordinate 28,931,094 of NC_071669.1, forward strand.
AATCAGCCATCTATCAGTGGAGACTGTTCGATTTATCATTTGCAGATATCATTTATACATTGACAAAATAAAGTTAGTATTAATTATTAAATTTTTACTTTTTACATATTTCATATATAAATTTAGTATTAATTATTAAATTTTTATTTTTTTGTAGTTGTTGTTATATAATACAAATAAAATTAAACTACTATTACGACTGTTATTAGTATTCGAACATTCATTTGTATAATTTAACAATATTTTACATTTAAATTATGAATTAGCAAATGAATACATTAGTACTAAACGCGAACGATTTCCTTATAACTATCCTGTCAGGATCCAACGAAACTAATCAACCAATATTGTTTGATGTCAATTCCACACAATCCTATCTCATATGTACATCATAAAAGGGTTTAGCTCGTCGGAAAGAGGTTGTGCAACTGCTAATCTAAATGTCCAATGGGATTTGTTGTTGTCTTGTTGATCATGTCTGAAAAATATTTAGAAATAGAAATTGTTGTTAACGATTAGAAAAAATTAATATATTTGTATTCGTAGTACAAACCTAAAAAAAGTTGTAGCTATTGTAATCCGCCATTTGTGCAAAGTATTTGTGTTTCCAATGTGAAATGGATAATGAAAATATAAGTAATACTAAAAAGCAAACGTATATATATATATATATATATATATATATATATATATATATATTAGGCTGTTCTTACTTTGTATGGGAAAATTATTTTATTCGAAATTTTTATCACGAAATCTGAAAATAGTTGAGACTTGATAAAAAAAATGAATCTACGAAAATTCCACGCTTCTCGGACCACGCCTTATAGTGCCGATAGAAAATTGTATTATTAATTGCACGTCACTCATACCCCAATGGTACATTCGCTGAATTATGTATGATACATTACAAAAAATTATTTACATTTCACAAATTATTATTTTATATATGTACCTTCATTCGAGTAATTCGAGAAGTACTAATATTTTGGGAAAAGGCTCGTTTGCCCACTAATGAAAAGCACCATTGCACTAAAAAATTGCAAAAATTGTATGACGAGTGGCGTTTTCTGCAGAATAAAAAAAAAAAGTCCGGTGATTTTTACCGTGAAAAATAAAAAGCTGTTGTTAAAAATTTGGACAATTTATTTGATGTTGCGCATGCAGATGTTATGAAACTCGTAAAGGTTGAAGAAGATAGGCTTGTTCTTCTCGGGCAAACACAGCAGGGTCGTGTTGGTTACCTTGGATCAGTCGATTTTAATTTATGTCAAGCAGAGGAAAAAAGGCAAAAAAGAAGGCATGATGAAGAAGAACGTCGAGAGCGAAATATTGCAGAACAAAAAATTCAACCGGGAGAAATATCATTTAGCAGTATTTCTGATGATTCAAACGAAGTGGATAGTGATCAAGCCGAAGCTATACCGTCACTGAAGAAATCGAGAGTAGTCAAGAGAGGCCAAAAACATTTTATAACGGCAAAATTAGTTTCTGTCCTTGATCGATGCCAAGTAAGTGTACGGAATGCAGTTTATATATTACAAGCGGCTGCAGAAGCTCTTGGCCACAATGTTGACGACTTGGTTATAACTCAAACGTCAATTTGTCATCAAAGAAAACACCTGCGCTCTGTGCAAGCTGAGCTGATTAATGAGAAGTTTAAATCATCACTTCCGTCATTCCTTGTTGTGCATTAGGATGGTAAGATGCTGCCATCATTAAGTAAGTACGAATTTGATTTTATTTACAAAGATTAGAGGCAGGTATCTAAAAATAACATACATACATTTTATAATCAAGATGTCCATGATAAGAGTGCTGAGCGGTTGCCAATAGTTGTTTCAGGAATGGACCATGACCAACTTCTTGTCGTTTCAAAACTGACAAATTCAACGGGCAAAGAACAAGCAATAGCAGTATATAATGCGCTGGAGAAGTGGAATGTGGAGGATGGAGTCATATGTAGAAGTTCACGTAAGTGAGGAAAGTTTCTGACTGTCATTCACTTGGGAGTGGCCAGGAACGATTCTTTTACATGTGGCTCAAGCAGCTCACGACTTCCGGTCTTAGACCAAGTATCCTCTGGGTAGCCAACATACATCCGTTTGGAGGCGAGCTAAAGTGAGAAGGCGAAACCCGCTTATGCGGTTGTGCGTAGGGTTTGGGACCCACCACATAAAAACACCCCCCAATGAAAACGACGAAACAGCCTCGGATGAGAGACCCCGATTTTGATGACGACCACTGCAAACGTTTAAAGGACTACGATTTAAGGGCATGCACCTGGAATGTCCGGACCCTTAATTGGGAAGGTGCCTCTGCCCAGCTGGTTGATGTCCTCGTAAGAGTAAAGGCTGATATCACCGCAATCCAAGAAATGCGATGGACGGGACAAGGACGGAAGAAGGTGGGTCCTTGTGACATCTACTACAGCGGCCATATAAAGGAGCGCAAATTCGGTGTGGGATTCGTGGTGGGAGAGAGACTCCGTCGTCGAGTCCAGGCATTCACTCCGGTGGATGAACGTCTAGCCACAATCCGCATCAAAGCGAGGTTCTTCAACATATCGCTTATTTGCGACCACGCCCCGACGGAAGAGAAGGACGAAGTGATCAAAGATACCTTCTATGAGCGCCTAGAACGTACCTATGAGCGCTGCCCCCGCCACGATGTCAACATCGTGCTTGGCGGTTTCAACGCTAGGGTGGGTAAAGAAGGTGTCTTTGCCACAACAGTCGGAAAATTCAGCCCCCATGATGAAACATCGCCAAACGGCCTGAGGCTGATCGACTTCGCGGGGGCCCGAAATACGGTCGTCTGTAGTACTAGATTCCAGCATAAGAAAATCCATCAAGCTACCTGGCTGTCCCTCGAACGAATCACGCGCAACCAGATCGATCAAGTTGTGATAGATGAACAACATGGCTCCAGTGTTTTTGATGTGCGTACGCTTTGTGGTCCCAACATCGACTCGAAGCACTATCTTGTAGCAGCTAAGATACGCACACACCTCTGTGTAGAAAAGCGCACACATCAACAAACACAAGGAAGGTTCGACATCGAGAAGCTGCAATCACAACCGACAGCCGAACGATTTTCTACTCGACTTGCACTCCTGCTCTCTGAGAGCACTCATCATCATCTCGGTATAAGGGAGCTGTCGGACGGCATATCAAACTCCTTACGTACAGCTGCAACCGAAACCATTGGTTTTCGGAAAAGCCAAAAAAACAGCTGGTATGATGAGGATTGTCGTCTCGCAGTGGAGAGAAAACAGACTGCCTACCTCGCAATGTTGCGATCGACCGCAACACGAGCGGGATGGGAAAGATACCGAGAGCTGAAGAGGGAAGCGAGACGCATTTGCAGACAAAAAAAGAAAGAAGCCGAAATGCGTGACTATGAAGAGCTTGACAAGCTGGCCGACAGGGGTAATGCTCGAAAATTTTACGAAAAGATCCGGCGACTAACTGAAGATTTCAAGACCGTAGCACACTCCTGTGGGACCCCCAGAGGTGATCTAGTTATTGATGACCAGAGTATACTGAGTTTGTGGAGGGAACACTTCTCCAGCCTGCTGAATGGCAGTGAAAGTACAACAACAGGAGATGGCGAACCCGATTCCCCAATCGACGACGATGGAGCAGATGTTCCATTGCCCGACCGTGAAGAAATTCGAATAGCAATTACACGCTTGAATAATAAGGCGGCGGGGGCCGATGGATTACCGGCCGAGAAATACGGCGGCGAAGAGTTGATAAGGTGCTTGCATCAGCTTCTTTGCAGAATATGGTCGGAAGAAAGCATGCCTGACGATTGGAATCTCAGTGTACTCTGCCCAATACACAAAAAGGGAGACCCCACAATTTGCGCCAATTACCGTGGGATAAGCCTCCTCAACATCGCGTATAAGGTTCTGTCGAGCGTATTGTGTGAAAGACTAAAGCCCACCGTCAACAAACTGATTGGACCTTATCAGTGTGGCTTTAGACCTGGAAAATCAACAACCGACCAGATATTCACCATGCGCCAAATCTTGGAAAAGACCCGTGAAAATCGGATCGACACACATCGCCTTTTTGTCGATTTTAAAGCTGCTTTCGGCAGCACGAAAAGGAGTTGCCTTATGCCGCGATGTCTGAATTTGGTATCCCCCCAAAACTAATACGGCTGTGAAAGCTGACGTTGAGCAACACCAAAAGCTCCGTCAGGATCGGGGAGGACCTCTCCGAGCCGTTCGATACCAGACGAGGTTTCAGACAAGGTGACTCACTATCGTGCGACTTCTTTAACTTGATGCTGGAAAAAATTATAAGAGCTGCAGAGCTAAATAGAGAAGGTACAATCTTCTATAAGAGTGTACTGCTACTGGCGTACGCCGATGATATCGATATCATTGGAAACAACACCCGCGCCGTTAGTTCTGCTTTTTCCAAACTGGATAAGGAAGCGAAGCGTATGGGTCTGGTGGTGAACGAGGACAAGACGAAATATCTCCTGTCATCAAACAAACAGTCAGCGCATTCGCGTCTTGGCTCCCACGTCACTGTTGACAGTCATAACTTTGAAGTTGTAGATAATTTCGTCTACCTGGGAACCAGCATTAACAGCAATAACAATGTCAGCCTGGAAATCCAATGCAGAATCACTCTTGCCAACAGGTGCTACTATGGACTAAGTAGGCAATTGAAAAGTAAAGTCCTTTCTCGACGAACAAAAACCAAACTCTACAAGTCCCTCATCATTCCCGTCCTACTTTACGGTGCAGAAGCGAGGATGATGTCAACATCCGATGAGACGGCACTAGGAGTTTTCGAGAGAAAGGTTTTGCGGAAGAATTATGGTCCCTTAAACATTGGCAACGGCGAATACCGCAGAAGATGGAATGATGAGCTGTATGTGTTATTCGACGACATAGACATAGTCCAGCGAATAAAAAACAGCGGCTACGCTGGCTAGGTCATGTTGTTCGAATGGATGAAAGTGCTCCAGCTCTGAAAGTATTCGATGCAGTACCCGCTGGTGGAAGCCGAGGAAGAGGGAGACCTCCACTCCGATGGAAGGACCAGGTGGAGAGGGACCTGGCTTCGCTTGGAATACGGAATTGACGCCAAACTGCCATAAGGAGGGATACGTGGCGCGCTGTTTTGGACTCGGCTATAACCGCGTAAGTGGTGTCTGCGCCAGTCAAGAAGAAGAAGAAGTGGAATGTATCGGAGAAAGTGCAGGCATTATAATGTGACACTACAGCTTCAAACACTGGCCGATTGAGTGGTGCCTGTGTGCTCTTAGAGCAAATGCTTGATAGAGAGCTGCTTTATCTCCCTTGTCGACACCATATATTTGAGATAGTACTGAGAGGAGTGTTTGAAGCTAAACTTCCACACTTCACATCAAGCCCCGATATTCCGTTATTTAAAGAATTTAAGAAATCTTGGTCAAAGCTTGACAGAGAAAAATATCAAAGTAGAATAGAGGATGAACATTGCCGTGAAAGCATTAACGATGTAATCAATGACATTGCAGATTTTGCTGCACAACAATTAAAAAAAAAGTCTAGTTAGAGAAGACTATCGAGAGCTTTTAGAATTGACATTAATCTTCTTGGATATAAAAAGCGATACACGAATCCGACTTCGTCCTCCAGGAGCAATGCATCAAGTCAGATGACACGCGCTATTTACTGTTTAAAAATATTCTTGTTCCGAGCTCAATATCCTATGCAGGAAGAACAAAAAGCAGCACTGATGTCTGCATTTTTATAGTGCGATTTTATATTAAGATTTGGTTCAAATGCTCCGACGCTACTGCTGCTCCCGTTGACGATTTAAATATAATAAAAAGTTTAAAATATTATGAAAGCATTGATTTTACAACCAGCGATGCTGCACTGCGAAAATTGTCTAACCATTTATTTTATTTGACAGAGGAAGCAGCCGCTTTAGCCTTTTTTGATGACAGACTATCAATAGAGACAAAAGTCAAAATGGTCAGTGCTCTTAAAAAACCCGGCAGATGCGATGGATGCAAAAAACGTATTCTAAGTTCACAAGCCATGGGACAATTGTTAGGTATAATATGAGAATAATACTCTTAATTTTTTATTTTATTCTTAAATTATTGTCTTACAGACGAGACCATGGATCATTTCATATCTTCCAACAGTCTCAAATTGTTTTCAAGGCTGCAGATAGATACCAGCTTCTTGGATTTCAACCCAGAAACATGGCAGACGAAGGCTTCATATATGGATGGCAAAAAAATAATAAACTCTCTAAAAGTTTTTAACGACACTGCAGAAAGAGCCGTAAAACTAATGCAAGATTACCATGGATTGCTAACCAAAAATGAAAGTGATTGGGGTTATATTTTGCAATGCATACAAGAACATAGGAAAATGTATCCGAATTGTTCAAAACAAACTTTTAAAAGTTGTAAATAATTATAATTTTGTGTAATGTATCATACATAATTCTGCGAATGTACCATTGGGGTATGAGTGACGTGTGCATTAACAATACAATTTTCTATCGGCACTATAAGGCGTGGTCCGAGAGGCGTGAAATTTTCGTAGATTCATTTTCTTATCAAGTCTAACTAACTATCTACAGAGCTTAATGCTTTTAATGTTATAAAAAACGCAAATTTTGGGGCTCTCTCACACTGGAATAACTGGGACATCCCTTTATCCCTGCAGTCAACTGTCAAAGTCGAGGAGGTTTTGACGTTTAATACTGCGCTCTGCTGAAGAGGGTTGTACATCTCTTTATCTTTTTTACACTTTATTGAACGCAGCAATGCCAATATTATGAGACAATACAAATTAAGCATATAGTAATTGCAGCAGATGCCAACAAAAACATATCATCATCCGATGTTTACATGACAACCGAAGGCACTCACAAGCTGTAGATCCAGGGCAATATTGAAGACTTTGTGTTTAGCACGTCGGAAATAAGAGTGAATTAATAAGAATATCAAATTTATTTTTTTTGTTTTTGTTTTGCAATTACAGTAGAACTCCAATTATCCGAACTCCGACTATCCGAATTGCCGATTATCCGAATCACAAAAAATTGTCCAAAAAAGTCTAAGTGCGCTATTATTCTTCCCCCCGCGAAGCCAGTGTTTGCGCTTGACTTGACTTGTCTTAACTTTTCTCAATGTTTTTCAAATTCTCAATGACGATGAAATTGTTGTAAGTGTGAGAGAAGATGTTGAAGTGGAAGTGGAAGAAGAACTTTCTGCTGATGTTGAAGTAGACGCTGGACCATCAGCTAGTGAAGCATTTGCCGGCCTCGAGACTGCTTTGAAGTGGATGGAGCGTCAGCCCGAGTGTGATCACTTGCAACTGCTCACCGTCAAGCGAATGCGTGACCTGGCTGCCCGAAAACGGTTGAATACCGCAAAACAGCTTACATTGACGGAGATGTTTAAAAAACAATGATTTTTATTTCTAAACTTGTACATAAGTACATTTTATTTATATTTAAAACATGTGAAAATTTCATGTCTCTTTCATTTAATTCAATAAAAAAATAGTGTAATATCAAAACGTAGCTTTTATTCTCTCCAATGGCAATTTTTTTTTTTAATCCGATTATCCGAATATTTGATTATCCGAATGGGTCCCGGTCCCCATTAATTCGGATGATTGGAGTTCTACTGTATATTCGTTTCAATAATACCTGTTGTTGTAGCATATTTTGTGTTGTATTTCCAGGAGCATGATTTTTGTAACTTCCTAATCCTGCTTTCATCATACGTCGAAATCTAATTCGAATTTGTATTGTACGATTGATGAGCGATCGCCGTTGTATGTCTTGAAGAACTGCTGGTAGGATTCCCCGCACCCATACCAAGTATAGCTACCTTCCCATATGGGAGTATATGGGTGATATCCAGCTTAAGCTTTCTCCGAAGTTTGTAAATATCTGAAAATGATAATAAAAAAACAAAAGTATATTCTAACAAAAGATTTTATGTTTAGTATATACATATATAAGGTTTCATATTATCAACTCACCTATCTGCCTAAAGTGGCATAATCCTTGTTCTGTTCCTCTTTTTAGTTTTGTATGTCCGCACCAGATGTGCGTTGCAGCTCGCTTTGCCTTTCGAGACCATTTTCTGCAGTTATATTTCTTTAAAATACGCTGCAGCACCCAGTCAAACATAGTACCGCTCTGTAAAGAGAAAATTTACTATAAATATAAAATAATATCAGTAACAAATTATTAATACGCACTTACATCCACTCACTTCAAATTTTCTCTTCATATGAATGGCGGCCATGGCGGAGATTTTTATCGATTCATTGTAGTACGTGCATCTCTCTCTTATACATACAAAAATTAGGGTTAATGAATGTTGCCACTCTAACTACCGAGATTGCCATTTAACTACAAAAAGTTACTATTGTTGGTAAAAGCTGAAAAACTTTGCATGTGATTTTACTCATTTCTGGCACGAAGACATTTTATTAGAAGAAAAATATTCCCTCTGAATTTCTTCAATACATCTGAGAGACTTACCTATATTTTCGGTAAAAAATTTGTTAGAAGAGGTGAGGTCCTCATATTCGATATATAGGGTCTTGAAAACTTATGGGCCGATTTCGACGATTTTTAGAATTGCGATGCCACTCTTTAAATGCAGTATTTATGCAAAGTTCTGTTCCGATATTTTCACTAGTATTTACTTTATAAATTGTAAAGTAAACGATTCAGATCTACTTCAAAGTTCTGGTATATGGAAGTAGGCGTGGTTGTGAACCGATTTGGACTATTTTCACAACACATCATTGGGAAGCTAGGAAGATATTATGAACCGAATTTCATTGAAATTGGTCGAGTAGTTTCGAAGATATAGTTTTTGACCTATAAGTGAGCGAAAATTTTTGTGGACCATTTTGACTGCAGCTCTTCTAATTTCTAATGAAATTTAAGGTTTCTGGTGGGTTTCCTTACTGAATTAAAGCATTTTTAGTAGTTTTCAACATAATTTTTGTTTTGGACGTGGATGTGATTATAAACCGATTTCCTCCATTTTTGGACTTCATAAGGTAATACCTAAAAGAAACGACTACAGAAAGTTTCCTTGATATAGCTTTAGTAGTTTACGAGATATGTACAAAAAATTTACTAGGGGCGGGGACACGCCCACTTCCCCAAAAACATTCCATCCACATATGCCAAAACATATTTGTATTTTTGGTTAAAAACGTGGGTGCTCTGTGTTATATTTTTCTCAAATTGAGGAACTTACGCTTTTTAACCAATAATACAAGCTTTTCTGTAAGCTTACATTAAGAATTATTTTACATTTTTTACTTAGATGTGGTTTACAAACGTGCTTCTTAGTTTTTTTAACTATATTTATTCTGTTATGAGCTGTGCATGTGTTCAATCAGTAGGCGTTCTCCGCAGAGTGAAATTGGCAAGATTAGTTTATTAGATTAGACAAGATTAGACTTTTTGTATAACCACTTTTGTACAAAGTGTTCAAAAACATAAAAATAATTGTTTTATTTTAAAATCAAGTGAAATATATAAATAAATAAAGATAAGAGAGTTTAAAAAAAAAATAAGTCATGAGAAAAGTTTTTAGTTTATTTTTAATAATTAGTTGTTTCCTATAGGCATCCTGTAACTAATGAACCAGGATACAAAGGACTTTGAAATTTTGATCACTTCATATCTGAGTTAAGACTAATATATCTGTTCTAAAAAATGTTAGCTCCACCCATTTCAATTTGTGCATGCGAGGGTTAATATTAAGTAAATACTAGTACATACAATAGAACGGAAAATAGTATGGGATGTTCATACGTTACTATGCTCATTCAATACCGCACTATTAAAATAAACCAATAGGACGTCTTGTTAACTTCATAATTTATAATTTCACACATAAATTAATTAAAGTTTACTAATCAACTATTTATATGTTAACCAACGTATTCCATGTCTTTATGTTTTATTTCCCGAATTCAGCCAAATTTGTCTTATAATATTATTTTGACCATGTGTGGAAGAGGACGTACATAAGTGCGGATGTTTAAAAATTTAAAACTTCTTTTTGTTTTCTAGCTCGAAGAAAACACACCTGTCGTACAGAAATTTATGTCGAAAGGAAAGATTATCGTCACAACGAAGTCTTACTTTGCAGAGCTCCATATATGTCCATATATGAAAAAAGTTAAAGTTGGAGTTTCGCTAAATTAAGTGTATAAAATTCAAAGATTTATTGTATTTTTTTATTAAATTACATTTTCATATACATATATTTGCATAAATGCAGTTATTGAACATCAAGTTTCAACAATTATACATATAGTACAAATATCTTACATATCCCGTTGAACGGAATCATCCTGAATGTAGAAATACATATTGTAACTAAAAATAGTAAATGCAAAATTAAATAATTAATATATTATATATTAATATTCATTTTAAATTGTTACACAGAATTCTTTAAATTTTACAATATTGTATGAAATTATTAGGAAAATTGAAACTTAATTAAATGCAGTGTCTGGTATTTTTTTTTTGTTACAAAAATCTAAGAAAAGTAACAGAGACTTTTTAAAATTCCATTTTGCATCATCCAAAAAGCTATTTTATGAAAAAGTGTATTATTATTAATGGTATTTTTCACTATTTACCTACTAGTTTCTTACCGTGTACACCACACTGATTTAAGGTTTGTAACTTCTTGGAACATTATTATTAAAGCCTCCTTATCTGATATTGTCGCTTCATCGCAGTCGTCTTGGCATTCAGTCTTAAAATATTTGAATGCATTTTTGATCTGTTGAGCTGTGGGATTATATATACTTAATTGTTCATTGACAATTTGATACTTGATAGCCCTGGTCAGTATACCCTGTAACAAGATGTGTTAGGCGTTTACTTAATAGTTTTGAATTGCTAATGAAATTATACATATACAACTCAACATACAAGCTTGGTCTCCACCGGTATAAGCACAAATGTTCGAGTAAATGACATCAAGATGTCGTTGTCCACTATACTTGGAGCTTGATCATAAAATACACCATTGATTGTTATTACTATCATGTTTTCCTGTTAAATATAGTAAAATAATTGTATATATATACACATATCTTTTTACTTTAATTTAAACGAAATCGGTTCGATTTATGTTGTATCAACAGCAATTTATGGTAAAATTTCAACAATATATTAAAATTCTTATCACCCTAACAATAATACTTCTAATTTTACAGCATTATTCGAGCTATTTTCGTAGCATTCGCAGTGATAGACGAGAGAGAATATGTCCCTGTGTAGGTGAACAGTAAAGTTACCCAATGAGAATTATGTAACCTCACATTTTGAGAATTTATTACATTATTTTATTAAAAATACATTTTCGTGCTCCTTTATTAATTTCACTTTTCAAAGAACTATATTAGACCCTACAACTGTTGACTTTACTGTCTTTAAATAACTTACAACATTGAATCTATGTAATTACATTAAAATGAATAATACCATACGGCACAATTGATTTATTTTCTGAGTATTGGACCAGAACTTTTTTCGGGAGATTGAGCCATAAGTAAAAAAGTAGTATTCTCACATTTTCGACCGAATTAAATTTACCTGTGATACAAGCTAACACAAGCGCTATGAAGCGCCGACTACTACATTCGAATCTGACATGCCAGCATAATACTTTAAACTTAACTTTAGCAGATGGTCGACTCAACTTCTATTTTGCCTTGTATGAACACTTTCTGAAAACGTACGATGAAATGTTAGAGCTGTTATTTTGGATTTGCCGAAAATATCTGTGGTACGTGTAACATCATGATTGTGTTATATCTATTACCGTATCGAAAATTTTGTAAGAATAATATAAGACTGCCTTACACACATCTGTTATACTGCTACGACTTCTTCCCTTCCTATCTACCTTTCTCTAGCAAACTTTGACGATCCGACACAATTTTTTGCGTTCACTTGTTTCTCAAGCCATAAAAATGGATATGAAAAGCATTATCTATCATCAATTCCAGATAATTTTCCACCATCATGCTTTGGGCAACAATTTTCGTCTATAAATAAGAATTGAATATATGACGAAAAGAAAAAAACTACAGGCTAATAATCAATCCTGTCGTGGACACCTATGCAAGTGTACCAGCTTTAGGATGGAACACATGAAAATATCTTCAGTTGTTAACGAAACTATTGCCCCTATCACGGTGTACAACCAAACTGAATTGAAATTCTGAAATTCGGTATTATATTAAAAATGGATATGAAAATATGTAAAAACTGTGGGAGGTTTGTTTAGATTGACCTAGTAATAATACAATAATATATATTATAACCAGAGAGTATAATCTTCAAAAGGATAACCAAAATATGCCAAAACATTTATTTCGACAGTCCTTATGAAATATTCAGAATAATAGAGTTTTATTTAACAATACAATTATAAAAATAGAATACATACATTGTACATCATTGTATCAGTACTGAAGGTCAACATGTCATGTCTCATGCTAGGTAGTTGGAAGAAAACTTGCATGATTTGATCAGCACCTAGATGTATACTTGTGTGTGCTCGAGAAAGATCAGAAAGTTTCAATATGTTTCTGCTATTTTCACGATATTTAGATATGCGCTTAAAATTTTGCGAAGTCATTTGAGCAACGATATAATTAAATGAAAGAGTGAAAATTGCGCTCTGATGATATAATTCTAGAAAATAAAAACATTTATAAAAGAACAATAATTAAATGTGCAGAGGTGTAGAAATGTAATGTAGGAACTCACCCTTCAAACTTTGACGATCGTGTGAATCAAAACACTTGAAAAACCGTGGTACAAATTCATTAACAAAATCGTACCCTCTAACATCGCACAAAAAGTTCTTCTGGACGTTTATAATACCTTTATTCTTTATTTCAATGTTGTCCTGAAAAGAGTTTTTATGAAAATATTATTATAAAATATCAACATTCGATACACTAGTTTACATATAGAGTGTTTTCGATTATAGGAGTAGATAACATTGCGACAATTAAGATGTGGGTTATGTGCCTTTCCCGCTTAAGTGACCACATTTTGCGATATCGTTGTATTTTCTCTTAATTTACATATACTCGAAAAATCCCCGCTTAAATAAATTGCTGTAATATTTAAGCCACAAAAACAGAATTGTCTGCAATTTTCCTCCTTTAAGTGCCTTTTAATATTTTTCACATTGAATGCGCCCTTCAAACATATACATTGTTTTGTAACGTTTAATTCTATATTTATTGTTATTATTAAGTATTTTTGTTATTAATAAGAAATAAATGTGACTTTCATTCTAAAAGATCAAAATATTTAAGAAAAAGCTTGGTAAGTACCTTGAGGGACTTAAGCAGGATTCATTTAAGTGCCTTTCCCGCTTAAGTATCTCAAAAGTCTTGCATGTTAACCCTTTCATGCCAAATGTTGCCTATAGGCAGCATTGTACTTATCGGCTTCTAACTCTCGTTATTTAAATATTTTTGACCAGCGGTTTTTTAAATTATGTAGACTTATGTGTTGTGCAAGCTTTCAGTTACATTTTTTGTAGTGAGCTGTGCACGTATTCATTCAGTAGGCCTTCTCCGCAGAGTGGAATTGTCAAAATCGGTTTCGCGAAAAAGTTATACTGAAGTGTTTATACAAAAAGTGCTCAAAAACATAAAAAAAAATTGTTTTATTTTAAAAAAAATGAACTATATAAATAAATAAAGATAATAGAGTTATTTAAAAAAAAAAATTCACGAAAAAAGGGTTTAGTTTTTTTATAATAATATAATTTGTGCCTATAAGCAACATCCTGTAACTAATGAACCAGGATACATAGGACTTTGAAATTTTTATCACTTCATATTTGAGTTAAGACTAATATATATCTGTCCTAAAAAAAATGTTAGATCCGCCCATTTTAATTCTGACATGAAAGGGTTAAGAAGGGACACTTAAGCGGGGATTATTGTACATACATCTTATCTCCGAGATCATCCAAATCCTTTCTTCTTCTTTCAATGGAAATCAATTAAATTAAGATATGTTATTAAGCTTATTATGGCAAAAATATTATTTTAATTATAATTATTATTTGTCTTTGATTAATCCAATGGTTGCCGTTACAAAAAATTAGCATATTAAAATTTTTCGGTTTTAAGCGCGTTCGCCGCTCTGTAATCAGCCTTCCACACTTGCTAAACCTGCGCTCCGATTATACAGTACGATGTTGCTGGGGTATACAACGTCTCTTCGGAAGATTCAACAAAGACTGTTTCAATGATAATTTAATCTTTTCAACCAAAAATGCAAATTAATTAGTAAAAACATAAACTATTACTCATTATCGAACATACGAAAATGAATTGAAGAAAAAAAATATTTTAAATTCTATCGAAAGTCTGGCATACACCATCGATAGTTTGCGAACTCTAGTATAAACCTCTATAGTTGAAATTTTTAACGACAATTTTTTACATCCAAATATGCCCCTTCTTAGTACGTTCTTTTGTAGCAACTTTTACTTTCATAACTTTATACATGGCTTAGTTATGGCACATTATATGTTTTCGCCATTTTGTGAGCGTAACAGTTGGCCGATTTCGCCCATGCAATTCCAACCATCTCATGGTGCTAAGAAATATGTGTACTAAGTTTCATTAAGATGTTTCCATTTTTACAAAAGTTGTCACTTGCACAGACGGACGGACACTTTGGTATATATAACACTATATCTGACTCGTTTAGTTTAATGTTTTACAAACAACCGTTATGTGAACAAAACAATTATATTGTGTGCAACATGTTGCGAGACTATACAAACTTCACAAGCACTAAATTTTACGAACAATTTAGGCGCACATAGAAATCATCAAAGTCGTCATCAAAAGTGGGGTTTCTCATCCAAGGCCATGTTTTTCACTCACTTTAGCTGGCCTGTATGCTGGCTACTCAGAGGATACTTGGTCTAAAATTGGAAGATGTGAGCTGCTTGAGCAATATGCAAAACAATCGTTCCTGGCCACTCCCAGTTGAATGGTAATCAGAAACTTTCCTCACTTGCTTCTCTAAACTTCTACATATGACCCCATCTCCTAGATACTATAATAATATTGACTAAAGGTAACAAAATAAAAAGTGGCAAATAAGCAAATAAATTCATTAAATTTTTATGTATAATAAATATCCATGTGGAATTTAATTTTGATCCTCTTTATGAGAATTACGTGAAAATAACTTTATTCTGTACAAAATAATATTATCGCCCAATAATGACTACAGGTCATAAAATAGTGTAAATATCATTACGAAAACTTACCAATTTTGTGAGCTCCGGAAAATGTCTTCTAACAGCTTTTATATATTCACCAGCGTACGAATATTGACTGCACAAAGGGTTACCGTCCAAGCGTAAAGATTTCAATCCAAGCGCAGAAAGCTCTTTAACGTCTTCTAAATCTAAGATCCAATTGTTGCCTAAATCTATAGCATTTAAGTTGCTCATTATATTTAAAACTTTTGACACATTTGACACATTTGTGATTTTATTGTGTGCCAAACGCAGTTCCACACAACTACAAAGAAGTTTACGAGATGCTTGCATAAGAACTCGTGTCAAAATTTTAGGCGAGCTTAAATTAATAACAATATTTTCCAAACCTACAAAAATTCATTTTTAATTTTTTTCATACTTCTGAAATCTGAATTTACCTTCTACACTTTGAAAATTATCCAAATTAAGCAGGCTATTTATTCCATTGTAACGACGAGTGAGGGCTTTATCAATACATTCCATGGGTTCTATTTGTCCTCGTTTGTACGGTCTAATATTCATAAGCATATAGTACTTAACAATCTTATCTATTTGAATTTCAGAAAGCGCTGCATGTTTATCAGAAGTGGAAGCCAAGCGTGGAACATTTATTTCCATTTTACAAACGTCAACTAAGTATTTCAGCTGATCAAAGCATTGTCGCAAAAGAAACTGATGTTCACCAGATGAAAACTGTGTGGTAATTGCAAATTTTAGATTAAACATTTTACTTGTTATAATATGTAAACGAATTTAACCTTATAATAACATGGATATATATCAGTTAATTTTTGTGAAACAGTGATAAAAAAATAGTCCAAAATTTCATGTTTGGTAAATTCTGGTCCCGAATCAGGTATCTGTTCAAATATAAAGAATATATATACATTTACATTTTTAGTTTAAAGCAATACTTTGATTTGTTTTACCACTATAGCATGCCAATCATTACTGTTTTGGAATAAATTAATATCGTTCTTATTATTCTGATCTATTCGATATCCGTCCGTATTTATGTCTTCTTCGCAGTCCAAAGGCGAATAGTCTTTCGACAAATTCTCAACCGGTATTCCATCCTTCCAATATAATATAAATAAGTCTTATAACAAATATATTTATTGCACGAGCTTACTATTAACTTAAAATTTTTTTGTATAGGTCGTAGGCACTCGGGATAGTTCCTGTCATTCGTGATCGGATTACCAGCTAGAAATAATTCATCTGCTTTCACTTCGCTTAAATCGCGGCTTATTCGAGATGACGAAATAATCTTTTAACAATTTTTAAATTTGATTATATACTTTATTTAATACGTTTTAAGTTTTTTACCTTGTTTTTTCTTAAATCCAAAACTACAAATTCAACACCAGCAAAAACTGTCAAAGGTGCTACAGTGGTGATACCATTATCGCTTAGGATTAGCCCATTCACTAAGCGAAATTTCTCATCATTGCGATAGATTAAATTGCAAATAGCCTCAAGCACAGCACGATTACCCAAATTAACATATAAGTCAAAAAATTCTGGATGAGTATTAAATCGGCATAAATTCAATATACCATCAACGCCATTTATGCGTTCCATGCAAGTATAGAGTCGGTTAAGTGCTTCAGTAAGCTTAGCATGTGGTGATATTTGACCAAACTTAAAATCACCTACATTAAATTTAACTTGAAGCTGTACAAAAGAAGCATCAGAAAGCTGGATACGAAGATTATTTTCAAACAGTTTATTAATAGCCGCTTTACACTGTCGCACGAGGAAACGATCTTCTTTTGCACCACGCTATGATAATAAAAAAAATAATATTAATCAAACTGATATAAATTTTTAATACTTAATAGTAGAGTGCAACCGATTAATCGACTTAAAGCTAAAACTTTTGTTCATCCGTTCATTTTTAAAACACTGTATGATTTAGTATGATCAGTCTCAAAGAAAATTATACAGTGCCAAATCTACCAAACACATAGCGATTATCATCAATAGTAACTATCTACTTAAGAAATATTATGTATTTGTTACAATTCAGCAACAATTCGCGCTAATGGCAATTCGGTCTATGAGGTCACTAAAAACTAAAATAATTTAAAAGAACACAGAATAAAACGTTCGGTTCAGTTTACTTTAATTAGTCAAAAGTTAATTATTCAAGTATTTAGCGCACTTTAAAAGATCTTCACGGAATATTACTTATTATTAACAATTACAGTGAAATTATCTTATTAACATACATTCACATTTGTTTAATAAGCTGTCTATTAAAAATAACACCTGTGAAAAGGAATAGAGTCCACGTTTCCTGTGCTCCTTCCCAAAGTTTGTCGCCATTAATTAAATTTCCCCTGAAACCTGAACTTTTAAATTTACCCCTCTGCTTTTAGCTATATTTGGTATATTTTGGACTGACTTCATGGGTTTTCGCACAATGTACACATGTTCTAAAATCAGGAAAATTTATGTTGTTTTCATCCGTAAATAGTATCTTTTTCCAAAAATTTAAATCTTTTCATCTGAGAGCTAATGAAAATAGTACTTTAATAATCTTTTTCGACCATAGCGGTTTTTTTCCAACACGCTCATAGTACAACTTCGTACTAACCGATCCAAACAGGGTTAGATCGTCGAAAAAACAGCCCTTGGACGGGTAAAATCCGGGTCAATTCCGGTGGTGTACAATCGGCTATTGTGGGAATTGTCCATCTCCGCACTAGTCTAATAAATAGACACGTTTAAAGCCAATTCAGAGTTCAGTTCGACCATTATTTCCCGTGAGGATTAAAAGGGATCAACTTTACAATTGTTTTTGAGGTGTCGCTTTGGGAATTTTGTTCCGATTGCACATTTTTGATGGCATTGTACACCATTTTTCTGGAACATTTCATTATATTAGGAACTTTACCTCGTTTTTTCTTTTTTGTAAAAGTTTAAAATAATTTTTAGGCTTTTAAAACAACAGTATCTTTTTGTTATAATTTTATTAAAAATTGTTATGTTATTAACTATAAAATGCCAGTTGCTAACGGAGAGTAGTTATTTGTCAGACCGAACATAATTATATTTCGCCATCTGCTCAATCAGTTTTTCAATCTCTTGTTTGTTTTTGTTACAACATCATTCTAAAATTATGTAATGGTTTTTATTCCTCCCTTCCGTCTCTATTTTGTGTTTAACACGCCTATTATGAATATATAATAGCCTGAGTCGCCCAAAGGATACCGTAGACCGAAAAATTAAATTAATTAATAGATTCTAAAAATTACAAAAAGGATTATTTCCCAAAAATATAAACATAATCGTTTAATAGAAATGCAAAAAAGTTTTTTAAACGTGGCCAAAGGCAGATAATGAAAAAGTAATTCTACGCGGAAGAACTTATCATTTCCATCTCTTTGATAATCCCCGGTGTTGGGTCGACCAGGGTTATTTTTTTGATGCGCCGCCAAAGGACGCCAATGCAGAAAGTAGTTCTACGCGGAAGAACTTATCATTTCCATCTCTTTGATAATCCCCGGTGTTGGCTCGACCTGGGTTATTTTTTTGAAGCGCGGCCAAAGGCCTCCAATGCCGAAAGTAGTTCTACGCGGAAGAACTTAGGACATTCTGAGACATAATTTGGAGTATAATTCCTCCTTTTTATTTATTTTGGTTCGTTTTCAAAATATGTATATTTGGCAACACTGATTATTGGTCAACATGGAGCCCGTTTGTTATTTTGCATATGGGCATTTCCGCCATGTCGAATGTGACAATCGTACACCTTTCAACTAAAAAAAAGTATGAACTAAAATGTTTTTAAATTTTGACAGTAGGATTTTTTAATAGCCCTTCACTAGCTCCACATTTAGTGTAAAGGTTGATTTTGGAACGATTTTCAAGATAATTGCAAAAAACCAAGGCATTCGCACGGGACAAAAAATGGAAGTCGTTTTTGGGGACAACAATTCAAACGCCGATTTCAGCGAATTGTGAGGCAATATTCAAATGCTTTTGATTGTAGAATGTTGTGCATTGATGCCTTTAAAATTGGCAGGAATTTCACCCAAAAATAATTTATAGTTTTTTTTTTTTTAATTAAATATTTACCACATTCGCACGGGACATGTCGCACGGGACATTTTTTTCCATCATAATATTTATGTTGATTTTGTTGTTATAATACGGAATTATTTTACAAGTCCAATAAAATGGCTTAAAAAAGTAGTAAATGTAGTTATTTATTTACTTTAACTAATATCCTAAAACTAAAAATTCTATAGTATGAAATGAAAATATTTAGTATTATGAATGTGAAATACAGTTTTTTTCAGAAAATGCTGTCCTCGAGTAAATAAAAAATTTGGATTTCCTTTTTATAACTGCTCCCACTCCATCGACGGCTTCTTGCAAAAAAATTCTATTCTAATGAAAAGTATTTTAATTATTTTATAAAATCAACCAGGCTTGATAATAAAAATTTTATTTTAAACTGAGAGCAGTTACCTTAAAAAAAAATAAATATTTTAGAAAAGCAACTAAAGGATTTCTTAATTTTAGTTAAAAGATTTATCAATAAAATAATATGTTATGCGTTAGCTTGTCACTTATAACAGCAAACGATTTTCTCCTGACAACATTGTTAAAATGAACACTCTTGATTTGATTTGTAAGCCTATAATTTTCGCCAAAATCTATTTGAATAGCTATTTCAGTGGAAATTAAAAATTTAAAGTGCGATTTTTGCTCATATGTAAATAATTAATGTAAAAGTGTCTATTTACATACTTAAGTCAATTATATAAGACAAAAAATAATTTTCAATTTTTAAATTCCAGACCTACGATGTCGCACGTAACCAATTTTAAGTAGTTACCAAAACAACAAATCTTCTGATTTTTGAACAAGGTTTTTTTTTACTGTTTACACCCAAAATTTGGCGAGCTTGCTGCTTATATTTGCGAAGCAGTGGGAACAAGTGTTGTTTTTTGATGTCGCACGGGACATCAAAATATGGGATAATAAGAGAGCAAAAACTTACAGTTATTTGCAATCGCATGCTTTTTTAAGCAGAAACTACATAGCTCGCGAATGCGAATGCGAACGTTTGACAGTTGAGTTGAATACACATGTTCTTATGAGATGAGCTATATAGCTTTCGCATGTTTTCGCAACCAACGCTCCGAAATTCGAACTCGGATTCGAAGACGCACAGAATTTGAAAATTTTCAACTTTCATGCGCTAACACAGCAACCTTCACATTCTTAAGAATAGCAACCAACATTATGTTACAATCTTGTATGTTTTAATTGTTTTAGCTCGTTTTCTTCGATACAATATAAGTATTTTGTGAAATATAATATTTATTAATTTATTAATAATATATTTATCAAATATTTAAAGTAATTTTAAAAAATTAGGGGTGATGAAGTTTTAATAAACAAAGCAGGCAGTTTAAATTTTCTTTCCGTTGCTTAATTCGAGGTTTTCTATGTACACTGATTATAAAAATCAATAAAAATTTAAAATCGCCGTCCATATTATTTAGGTTGTTTTGAAACTCGCAAATAAAAAGTATTTATTTGTATAACCTTGTACACAGCTGTCAACGCATTCAAAATCGAATTTATGGAGTTGCTCGATATATAGGCAGTCAAGCGCATTTTTTCGCTTTCGCATTCTTTGTACCCTTATAAAGGTTTTACACAAAGCAAAAAATTATACATGATATGCTTCTTTAACAATTTTGACGAAAAAACAAATGCAGTAGAAAAACCGAAATGAGAAAAGTAGCTATAGCCTATGCAACTTGGCTTTCGTATATCTCGTAATTGGTTATGAATTAATTTAAAATTAATGTAATATAAATAAATTTAAATATTTTCGTATGAAAATATGTATGCAAAACTTTGTAATTCTATTAATGTTTAATATTTTGTCTGTGGTAGACCTTCTGGCGGAAATGCCCATATAAAGAGAATTGTGTGAAAAATAAAATGCTTATTGAAAGCAAAAATTAAAGCAATTGATATATAGTTTAATATGTAGAAACAATGCAGTGAAGTGCTAGTATTTAATAAGTGCATAATATAAATAAAAAATTAACTATAAATCGAGAAATTGCAAGATCACATTTGCCTAATATTCAACATAAAATACGAATATCTAGAAAACTACAAGTTTGGAACTATAATTATATATATTCGTAATCTGGAGAACCTCCTTTATACCCATTTTAACCTCGAAATCGTGGGTAGACTAGTTTTCCCCAAGTTCTTTATAAAAAAAATCGTCCTCATAAGTTAAATGTGTCGTTTATGCCTAATTCTGCCACAACTGAAAAGTGTCGTTATTTTGGTTTAAAAATAATGCAACATAACAAATTTAATAAGTACACGGTTTATTTTTCAACGCATCGGAATGAAATTTGCATACAATATGGACGATGAAAATGAGCACATTTCTGCATACTCAACTCAAAAATCGTGTTTTTTGAGTTATGACACTAATCATGTAAATGAGCGATTTGTACAAATGATTTAAAAATTTTAACTTTTTCTTTACTCCCTTAAAGTTTTATTTGAGTACTTAAAATTTATTTATTTTTAACTAAGTATACAGCCTTGTCCTTAGAGCTAATATACAAAATGTCGTCACTTGGATTATGACCTGAACGAGATAGATTCCAAGTAACACCTTTAAATGTGAACGTTTCTTTCAATACAGGATATTTTCGCCCCCACAAAAAATATGTATTCAAATTAATTATATATAGTGTGTTTTAGCCTATTCATAAGGCGATATTTACAATTACACAGAATTTTACCTCTTATAATGTTATTGTTAGGTTCTCGGCCTAAATTGGTATAGCACAATGGGGTAATCAGGATTTAATTTAATATTTATTTTATTATTATAAATTAAAATTGTGTTAAATAAACTTTTCTTCATTTTCTTTCTTTCGCCTTTACAATAATACAAAATAAAAAAAAGAAGTTAAAGTTTTATGTAAGAAGTGAACATTTTTTTTTTTGAAATCTGTGTCCCTAGACACAGGCCCAATTTTTGTGTATGTAGAACAATGTAATGACATCCCACGTTTCGGGGTTCTAATGGGTATAGTCCGATAGAGGAGGTTCTCCAGATTTTAGAATATATATAATTATAGCCGCTGAAGATATACGAAATTTTCGTGTTTAAAATTTGACAAAATTCAACACGTAATTTCTCGATTAATAATAAAATTTTCATATATAATATGTTATATACTTAATGCTTTCCCTAAATAAAAGCGGAACGTTTTTTTACCGCTCAGCGTTAACGTCGATGAGCCATCCTAAAATAAAAACGGCAACTTTTCGTCAAATATCAAAATGTTCATTTGAATTCTTGCTGCCTTCCCTAAATAAAAGCGGCAGCGGCAAACGACTGTAAAAAAATTCTCATGCCCATACAATTTGTATGGCGCATACCTAAATAATGTGATGGCGACGCTGAGCGGTTGAAATTTTCTATTTTAACAGAGCGTTCCGAAGTAAAGTTGGCTGCGAGAAACGAAGTTTCCCTGTTCAATAAAATTTCACAACAATTCAAGTAAATATTTTGATATTTGACGTAAAGTTGCTGCTTTTATTTAGGATGGCGCATCGACGTTAACGCTGAGCGGAAAAAAACGTTCCGCCAACGCTTTTATTTAGGAAGGCAGTTGTGAAATTTTATTGTACAGAGAAACTTCGTTTTTCGCAGCCAACTTTACTGCTTAACGCAATTTTTCAACAGCTCAGAGTCGCCGTCGCGTTTAGGTATGAGCCATACGAATTATATGGGCATTACCAAAGTGTATTCAACAAAATGAACTAAGTATTTGACAATAAAATAATAAACAATTAATGTATTTGTTTACATTAACCCGTCTTTTTATCCTGAACAATATAATATATATTGATAAAATTGTTTGCAATTTGTCAGTTGGAGCACAAAACATTAGTAAACTGCTTCCATGAGTTGTTTTGCATAAGCGAAAGTATTTGGCATTTTCTTTTATACATTTAAAAAATATTTTTTTGGTTTGAAATTTGTTTACTTTTGAATTTCAAAATTTTAATTTTTTAATAAATGTAAGGGTTAAATCAATGGCAACAAACATGTCAAATTCGGGTAAAAAAAATTAAATGTCATACACTTAGTTCACTTTGTTGAATACACTTTGGGCATTACGACCATCGTATTTTTAACATTTTCATTTATGACTTAAAACTTTATGACAGCTTGAGACCTTAATTGACAAACTTCACAAATTAATTTGAAACATGTTTACCCGATATGCTATAGGGAAAAGTTCTTCTCCCTCAACCGTTTCAAAAATAGCTTCTAAGATTTCTGACATGCCATCCCGTCCACGAAATTTCCCATTGTGCTGAATCACTATTTGATGCCAAACATATCCTTGCGCAATAAGTTTGATGTCGTAAGAACTACATTTGGAGTAGGTTTGAGTATTTATGTAGGAAACTTCTAACGGCAGATTATTTGCAAAGTGGTAGACCTCATCTAAATGAAACAATATATAATATCTAGTATTTCAATGCATATGTATAGAATACCCGGTCTAGCAATAGCCATTTTATTGTTCACATCAAAACATTATACAAATATTGGAGCAACAATCAAAACAAACCTTGTTCTAAGAATTCAAAATTTCAGATATATGCTAATAATTCCGAGTTTCCACAAGCACTAGTTGCTATCGACAACATTTGCCGAATACATTTTTTATAGCTTACAATACTTATTGGAATAACTATACATAAACTGTATTCGAATAGTCAGTTCTCTACTCGCTGTTTGCGTACTGCTCGCATATCAAACATTTTACATGCTGAGACAACAATAAAGTATTGCAGTTCAGTTCGTAAAATGCGATTTCTCATTAAAAATTTATCGGCTCTAGCGTCACTACCAAATTCGTTTTTACACATTTAGGCAATTCACGATGGTAAACACAGCAGTCGGAAAATTCAGCCTCCATGACGAAACATTGCCAAACGGCCGTCAACAAACACAAGGCAGGTTCGACGTCGAAAAGCTGCAATCACAACCGACAGCCGAGCGATTTTCTACTCGACTTGCACTCCTGCTCTCTGAGAGCACTCATCAGCATCTCGATATAAGGGAGCTGTGGAACGGCCATCTCAAACTCATTGCATATCGCTGCAGCCGAAACAATTGGTCTCCGGCAACGACAAAAACCATTAAAGAACAACAAAGCGGCGGTGGCCGATGGACTCCCGTCGGAGCTATTCAAATACGGCGGCGAAGAACCGATAACGTCCTTGCATCAGCTACTTTGTAGAATATGGTCGGAAGAAAGCATGCCCGACGATTGAAATCTCAGTGTGCTCTGCCCAATCCATAAAAAGGGAGACCCCACAATCGCCAATTACCGTGGTATAAGTCTCCTCAATATCGCATATAAGGTTTTGTCGAGCGTATTGTGTGAAGGACTAAAGCCCACCGTCAACGAACTGATTGGACCTTATCACTGTGGCTTTAGAACTGGAAAATCGACAATGGACCAGATATTCACCATGCGCCAAATCTTGGAAAAGACCCGAGAGAGAAGAATCGATACCCACCATTTTTTCATCGATTTTAAACTGCCTTCGATAGCACGAAAAGGAGCTGCCTTTATGCCGCGATGTCTGAATTTGGTATCCCTGCAAAACTAATACGGCTATATAAACTGACGTTGAGCAACACCAAAAGCTCCGTCAGGATCGGGAAGGACCTCTCCGAGCCGTTCGATACCAAAAGAGGCTTCAGACAGGGTGACTCACTATCGTGCGACTTCTTCAATCGATTACTGGAAAAAATAATACGAGCTGCAGAGCTAAATAGAGAAGGTACAATCTTCTACAAGAGTGTACAGCTCCTGGCGTATGCCGATGATATTGATATCATCGGAAGCAACAACCGCGCCGTTTGTTCTGCGTTTTCCAGACTAAATAAAGAAGCGAAGCGTATGGGTCTGGTGGTGAATGAGGACAAGACAAAATATCTCCTGTCATCAAACAAACAGTCAGCGCACTCGCGTCTTGGCTTCCACGTCACTGTTGACAGTCATAACTTTGAAGTTGTAGATAATTTCGTTTATCTGGGAACCAGCATTAACAACTCCAACAATGTCAGCCTTGAAATCCAACGCCGAATCACTCTTGCCAACAGGTGCTACTTTGGACTGAGTAGGCAATTGAAAAGTAAGGTCCTCTCTCGACGAACCAAAATCAAACTCTATAAGTCGGTCATTATTCCCGTCCTGATGTATGGCGCTGAAGCGTGGACGATGACAACATCCGATGAGACGACTCTTGGGGTTTTCGAGAGAAAGGTTTTGCGCAAGATTTATGGTCCTCTAAACATTGGCAACGGCGAATACCGCAGACGATGGAACGATGAGCTGTACGATTTATACGACGATATTGACATAGTTCAGCGAATGACAGCGGCTACGCTGGCTAGGTCATGTTGTACGAATGGATGAAAACACTCCAGCTCTGAAAGTGTGCGATGCAGTACCCGCTGGAGGAAGCCGCGGAAGAGGATGACCTCCACTCCGGTGGAAAGACCAAGTGCAAATTGACCTGGCTTCACTTGGTATTTCCAGTTGGCGCCAAAAAGCAAAAAGCAGGAACGAGTGGCGCGCTCTGGTGGATTCGGCTATAATCGCTTAAGCGGTTTCTACGCCAAATATATATATATATATATATAAAAGCTCAAAGGACCAATTATTGATGAAAAGGTCAATACAAACATTTTTAAAATGGTTTTTATTGTATAAAGAAAAGTCGAAAATAAGAAGTAAAAATATTATTACGCAGATTTAAATATAAGGTATGTTCATGCCAGATGAACACAACCCTGCATTGTCTTCTAAACTCGTCTAAATACGAATTAAAGGACAATGCAATAATGCACAACAGCTGCAACATAACCCGCGAATATACACAACAATAAGAAAACAACCCAAGAAGGAGGAAGATAAATACACGGACGGACAAAAAGGAGCTAAACAAGTGAGATCACCGCGGATCACTCAACCACCCCAAGAGCACCAGGAGATAACACACCCAACCAACGCGGGATTACCCACCCATTCAACAGGCTATAAATATATATTTACTATTACCTTAAATATAAGATTGAATTATAATCTAACCCATACACACACCCACTCTTTTGTAAACTAACACACACAAATTGATCATTTATACCCCACTCACCCAAATACACAAAACTTAAATTATATCAAAACTAATTATCTTATTTTATTTGGCACACCGGCAACTCAACGTCGAGTACCTCGACAAGGTATTTGCAACTATTTTAGCAGATCATAATTTCAATTTCTTCGTTTCAGACCACATCTTCTTCATCAAACAATAATAATATAATTTTGATTTACACTTGCAATTCATTGATTTTCAATTTTCAATAAGCAAAGTGAATATTCCAGCAATATTTAAACGTTAATTTTTATTTCTAAAGGCAAATCCGAGCATGTCATACCCCAAATCCCCAGCCCCAGACATACAGATTTTAATAAGTTGTGTTTATATTGTTTATACTGGTCAATCTATAAATACAAACCCTCTTTTATATATTTTTAAACAATTTAAATCGTTCCTAGCTCAACCGGTTCTATGTTACCGGAATTGTTCCGTATTATATCCTGTTAAGGACATTCCTTTCCGCAATCTAAAAATGTTTGCATCAGTAATTTATGAATCAACTTTGTCATTGCTTGAACAACACCTTGTACTCACACCCGGGCCCGGAGGGCTGTTTCTGCTGCGTCTCAGCTATATGCACTATATGCAATAGTTAAACCCCAATGATACCTGATGAGAGATGGCAAATAAATTTAGGCTTACCGTTTCAACCAGTGGATAATCGATTTAACAATAACAATTACATCGAGAAGATAGTTGACTTAATTAGCGGGAAGGAGCATCAATAGCTGCGGCCCAAGAAGCTATGCTAAATGCCACTCACATATTTTAAGTTATACAGGTTTCAATTTTATACGCGCATCCTCGAGAGAAATAATGGTTCAGCCCTATCCTTCACATTGCATAAATAATCTAATTGTACCCTCCAAAATATTCCACCTTACATCAGGTTTATCTATGTAATCTCTGCATAAAGAATTTCAATTTACAGACTCGACAATTGGAAAACTATATCTACCCAGCCACGAAATGGATGGAGCAGCTGTAGTTGCAACTTGTCCACTTGTAACAGTTAGCATTGGACTACTGCCAAACCCGAGGAGACCTGATGAACGTATTGAATTTCAAATCGATAACCAAACCTTCTTTGACTCGAAGAAGTGTGCTGCACTCTACGTAGTTTGCGCAGCTGATGCTTTTAAAACATAAAACTTACAGCGCATTGAAAAACTTGAAGATGTTTAAAATCAAATTCGTTTATTTTAATTAATTTATAAAAAAATTCCAAATATGTAATATAATAAACATCAAAATATGTATATACAAAATTTCTTGCAATGACTTCACAAAATTTAACTTTATTTTACAAATATCTTCATTAACCACTTTTTCTCCGCTGCAAGTATTGCGCTTTGCAGGGTTTGATACTGTGTAGTTAACATTATCAAAAATATTAGTCTAAAACTTACCGATCCAAACAGGTCTGGATCGTCGAATTCAGCATCTCGAGCTCTGTATCTGCGAAAGGGAAGTTTGGTTTCTAAAAGTACGCCATTCACGGGGCGGGAGTCGATGAAGGTGTTAATGTGCATGGCGTTCAGTACTTGTCGAAAGTTTGTCGCATCCGACGTCCTGTCGGTATAGACCTCTAAGTCGTCGACGTATTTTAGGAAGGTACTCTTGATGGCTTTAGGAGACGCCTCAGCTTCCAGTAGTTGACGGCAGGGCTGATTTCTGCGAGTAATTTCTTCTGTTGCTAACACTTGTGTTTAAAGTGCGGCCGAAGGCAGCCAGTGGAGAAAGGAGTTCTAGGAGAAAAAAGTTCGAATACTCCAGGTTTTGGCTCGGCCAGGGTTAATTTTTTAAAGTGTAAAGGAAAATGTTCTACGATAAGGAACTTTGATATGCAAATAAAGAAAACGCATCCTTCGCATATGGTTTCTAAGATGGGGCAATCTGGCAACGCTCAGTTTCCACATAATTGTAACCACAGAAACCTTTTCAGCTATTAATGTGCTAAGCGATGTTTAAAATAAGTAATTGTTGCTTAAAAAAAAAAACTTGAATAAATGTAAAAATTGAATTTAATTGAATGTTAACCATGTGATTTTCAATACGTGAAGTGAAAAATGTTATAAAATTGTGTTAAAGTATGTGAAATACCATAGGGGGATTCTCTTGCCCTTTGGTAACCTTTGAACGGTGCACGGATTGCATGGATTGCAAAGTTCTTCAATCCTTCTTCTTCTTCTTGACTGGCGTAGACACCGCTTACGCGGTTATAGCCGAGTCCAAAACAGCGCGCCACGTATCCCTCCTTCTGGCAGATTGGCGCCAATTGGTTATACCAAGCGAAGCCAGGTCCCTCTCCACCTGGTCCTTCCATCGGAGTGGAGGTCTCCCTCTTCCTCGGCTTCCACCAGCGGGTACTGCATCGAATACTTTCAGAGCTGGAGCACTTTCATCCATTCGAACAACATGACCTAGCCAGCGTAGCCGCTGTTTTTTTATTCACTGGACTATGTCTATGTCGTCGAATAACACATACAGCTCATCGTTCCATCGTCTGCGGTATTCGCCGTTGGCAATGTTTAAGGGACCATAAATCTTCCGCAAAACCTTTCTCTCGAAAACTCCTAGTGCCGTCTCATGCCGTAGGACGGGAATGATGAGAGACTTGTAGAGTTTAGTTTTTGTTCGTCGAGAGAGGAAAGTTCTTTCATCCACAACATCAAAATACACACAAAATATGCTACACCAAAACCAATGTTTACTTTCATGCAATGAGTCCTAGCAAAATAAATGCAACCCTGTCTCTGCTGTTATAATACAAAGTCACACATATATTTCGCTATTATTTTATTTTTGCTATGAAATAAATACAAATATTTCAAATATTTATATATATAATCCTTCTCTGTAGAGCCTCCTCTTTCACCCGATACCATATATATACCGAAATTCGTTGTCAAATCCCGACCGCCAAAGTAATCGGAATCGTGCCGATTTTTCAATGACAGGGCAAAAATCACCAGTAAAATATCATTAGTTGTTAGCATGTACTATTTCAAATTTTCTGGCAAAGATTCTACTGTAAACATTATAATTCATGTTCATTTAATTAGAATAAAGTTGATTTTAAAATTTTGGCACTGTTGAATTTCACCAATTCGGACTTGTAAATCACAAAATATGCCACTCGTTCAATATTGTAACGAATTTCCAAAGTCTGTTGATTACGCTGAAACAATACCCTGAGTTCGATCAATGGATTGTCAAATAAAAGTCACTATTTAATGTGTGAAGCACACGTACCTACAATCATTTTATTTTATTTTTACACCATAGAAGCGATGTTGGGTCACTTGCTTGCTGACTTCTCAGCAAGCAAAACGTATGGTGGGATTATACGCATGCGTGTATGAACATAAAATACAACCCTACAAGACAGCGCTAACCCATACACCACTACACATCCAAAGTTTTTCAGCTTTTACCAACACATAGACAATAGTAACTTTTTGTAGTTAAATGGCAATCTCGGTAGCTAATTTTTGTATGTATAAAAAAGACATGCACCTACTACAATGAACCAATCAAAATCTCCGCAAAGGCCGCTATTCATATGAAAAGAAAATCTGAAGTAAGATTATGTTAGTGCTTATTAATAATTTGTTACTGATATTATTTTATATTTATAGTAAATTTTCTCTTTACAGAGCGGTACTATGTTTGACTGGGTGCTGCAGCGTATTTTAAAGGAATATAACTGCAGAAAATGGTCTTGGAAGGCAATCTTTTACCATTATATTATTTACAGCAAATTTTAATATAATTTGTTAAAAATAAATATGTATAAAAAATTCGTGAAGTGTAAAGATATTTAAAGGTCAAAATACTATATATGTGAAAAATTCAATATACAGTGAGAAATAACGTGTTAAAAATTGCTAATTTTAAATCTTTAATTGCAAATAACTCAGAAGCTATAAGTTTGTGGCGGCTATTATTATATATATTCATAATCTGGAATCCGCCCATATCCATTTTAACCCCGAAATCGTGGGACGGTATACTAAAGTTTTCCCCCAACCACTGCTATAACCTAATCTTATTTCTGATTCAAAGAACTTAACACTTTATTACTCAATACTCTACTTTTCAGCTCTAACTTATAACTTGTTTGCACTTTGCTAGACAACTCTCTCCTTAGGGGCCATCCATAAATTACGTCACGTCTTGAATGGGAGGGGAGGGTATCATTCGGAAGTGACATTGTGGGACAAGGGGCAGGGAGGGGCCAAAAGCTTTGTGACATCACATTTCAAAGAGGACTGGCTGCTCTGTACCACGTCGATCACGCAGCAACATAATTAACACCTCAATTGTGTAAAGCTACTGGCGAATAATCGCCATTATAGTAGCCTTGGCTACTGAGTCTAGATTTCAAAAAAAGTCTTTAACGATATATACTGAACGTGTAGCAGGCGCCTTTGGACTTGTAAATCACAAAATATGCTTGTATATTTCTAATATTTTGTTCTACAAGCCGCTGACACGCTCCGTACTCCACTTTCAAGTGCGTACGTACAGTTTCAGATTAAGATTCTCCATCATGGAGTTTTTTGATACCCTCACCTGAGAACTATTTTCAGAAAGTTAAGATTCTTGCAAACAAAATAGCCTTTGTTACTCGGGGTTAATGTAGCTTTCCAATGGTGAAAGAAGTTTTGAAATCGGCACAGTAATTTTTGAGTTTATTCATTACAAACATATGTATGTATATACAAATCTTTCCTTTTTATAATTGTAGTATAAATAAATGTAGCCTATGTTACTCAGGGTGAATGTAGATTTCCAATGGTAAAGGAATTTTTGAAATCGAAACAGTAGTTTTTGAGTTTATTTATTACAAACATACATACAAATCTTTTCTCTTTATATTAGTAATTTATAACATAGGAGAAGTCATGTTATGTAATTAATTAAGCAATTTTTTATATTGCAATTTTAATAAAAACAAAGCAATAGAAATTAGCTTCAGTATATATGTTATATATGTGTATATGTTCTTCAGAGCAGTCGCACAATGAATCTAGAGTACTTCTTTGTTTTTACAATTGTTTATTTCATAGAATGAAATTGGGACTATCAGCCCTATTCTGTGCGCTTTACAAATTCAACAAAATTTCTAATTTGTAAAAAATTGATCTTTATCATGCGTTTCGTATTCTGTGTCTAAAATAAAAAGCTCTTTTCTTTATAAGTTGTTAAGAAGTAAAATGCTCTTGACAAATAAAATATCTCGCTGTGGATAGTTGTGAAAGAGAATTTGTTGCAATGGAGATATTTTACTTTTGTCGTTAATTTTATACAAAGAGGAAAAACATGAACATGTGGATGGCTCGCGTTACTGAGCCGTTTTTATAATATATTAAGAAGTTTATTTTTCCGTTTTTTGTATAAAAAAATTAGGATAATGAGGGTAACATTGACGAAATTGTTTTTTATATATTGCATGCGATTACAGCTTTGCAAATTTTTGCCAACAAAGAACACAGTTTAGATTTCGTAGTCCCCAAAGAACTTTTCTGAAGCTAAACATAACAACCAACTAAATCAAAATTGCATTCCAAACAGTTTTAAATATATTATAAAGGACATATATATATGTATTATATTATGAAGTATTCTACGGGATTGCGGGGGAGCAAAAGACTATGGAGGATCTGGGATGGAAAAGTGAATATATAGGCTCTGTCATTTGATTATCAATCAACTTTATTTACGCGCGGCACTCCCAGTTTGGTTAGGTATAACCCTGTCATCCATATAAATTAAATGGAGTTGTGAAACTAAACCAAATACTTTGCATCAGGTCTGAAAGGCTTCAGTCGATATCTCGATATCAGAATCGGATAGATAGGCTGATAACTCTTTGGTCAATCATAAACCAAATTTGTCAACGAAGCCACACTGAAGAAGGCTCGGTTAAAACAAACAATCATCCAAATAACGGCCTTTTGGGTAAAAAATTAAGGCAGCTTCGGAGCATGGAATAATTGCGCACCCTAAGAAAAGTCTAGACCAAAAGCAATGGATTTATTGTGAAATTGAAGTTAAATTATTAACTATTTTGCAACAAATATTGAAATGTATTTGAAAACTTACGTTAAAAAATAATTCAAATCAATTTTTCAATTCAATTCGAATATAATTGGACAGAATCAGCTGTTTCTGTTTACATTATTTTGTTTCCCACACGTGTGGGGAAAAGCTATGCGTACTGAAGCTTTTTATTTTATCAAAATTGTCACAGAATACCAAAAAAGTTCTTACCTTATAAAAATCTGAAAAAATTTTAAACTTTTTTGTTATTTTGTCAAGTGCACAGAATAGGGCTGAAAACCTATACATTTTTATTGTATGAATCAACTTTCAATTGTTTATAATTACACCCTTATAGCACGAGTATATGCAACCCTATACATAAATATACTTTACCATACCATGGGCGAATAACCCACATAAATCAACTCTTTTTCATATTTGAATTGGTTATTGTTCTGAACTTTTTCTCTGTCATTGAAATTAAAAAAATATATAAATTTTAAATCATGTTCTAATAACATAAATTTTATTATATATTTTAACTTGTAGAAATTTTTATATTTTGAAAAATTATATAATATGTAAACAAAAATTCACATTTAGAGTTAATATTGCTGCAATAATTTGATAAAACTAATAATTTCTAAACTATATTAAATAAAAAATAATAATAATTAGTACGACGTTTAAACTATATTAAAAACAATTATAGTCATACATACATACGTCTTCAAATCGATTATTAGGTTCTTGTTTAACGTCCAACATTATGTCTATGACTAGAAACTTAAATAACCTATTCCAATTGATGATATCATTAATATTTGTTGGTTGGCAAAGATATATCAAATACAATTGGTGGATTATTAGGTATATAATTTATATCGCAAGTTGAAGCATTCACATATATAATATTTCCATCGGATGTAATACCATAACCCTCATGGATATGTCCAAATACATGATATTTGGGTTTAACTCGTTTCTGTAATGTTGTAAGCAAATCTACACAACCAGCACGAACTCCAGAACAGCATAAATCTCCATGACCTATGGGGGGTGTATGTGTTACCAATATATCAACGTTATTTGGTATTCGGTTCCAAGCATTTAAACATGCTTCCCCTCGCGGTAAATTAAAGGCCCATTTACAAAATTCTGGTTGCCAGGGAGTACCATATATACGTATACCCATCACATCAATTAATTGGTCTTCTATATAAGTACAATTGACTAAAACATCACGAATATTTTGTGTTTGAATAGCACTTTCAATGTCTTCTAGAGGATTTCCCAACGTTGGCATACTGTCGAGGCTGAAGCGGCCAGTGTGTTTCGTGCTGTACACAAGAGCAATAAATTATATGACGCTCAAAGCTTTCATTAGCATTAGACATACCGACTAACAGCACATTTATTCAATGAACCTTCTGTAAATGTGGTATCAAAACTTAGCTCGTGATTTCCCGCAATGACTATTTTATGCTTATGAGGAAGCGTAGCAATCCATTTATCAAAATCAACTACCTCCTCAAATTTACCACATTTTGTAAAATCGCCTGCATGGATAAAAATGTCACCATCCGGTATATCAAACTTTAAGTAAGGTGTTAACGAATGTGTATCACTCATACAAACAACACGAATTTTATTATGATCTTTCTGTTTAACCGCCCTACTTATGGACACTTTTATTACTCGTTGAGTTTTGGAGATCTCCTGCCAAGCCGCCGTTGGATCATTGGTTAATGGATGTACGGATATTAAATTTTCCAAAGCCATGTATTATATGTATAATGTTACACACAGAATATGTGTATAATTTCACTTTACAGAATCAAACGTCTCCCAAACTTTGGCAGAATAACTAAATAAATACAGTATAACACCACGGATGTCACTATAGCTATTATCTATATAAGCTAACGTTCATACGTAGAGACTTTGGTAACGCATTTTTGTCCACTTCAATTTTGGTTCTAACTATCACAGGCTTTTTAAAGTGGGCATGGTTGGAAAGAGGAGGTTCTCCAGATTAAGAATATATATATATATATAGCTGCAGCTGACTTATAGTTTTCGAGATATTCGCAATTAAAGTCGAAAAAAGTGCAACATTTATCTTGAATTTTCACAATATATACCAAATATTTTATAAATATTATGTATTTATTTTACATTTACACTTCACACATTGTTTCTGCATATTTATTTTATAAAAATTATCACGAAAATAGCTGTAAATAAAAATTTAACATTTTACACAAACCCAAAGTGTATTCAACAAAGTGAACTAAGTATTTGACATACCCGTTTTTGACAATAAAATAGGAAACAATTCATGTATTTGTTTACATTAACCCGTCTTTTTATACTCTCGCAACAAAAGTTGCTAAACAGAGTATTATAGTTTTGTTCACATAACGGTTGTTTGTAACACCCAAAACTAAACGAGTTAGATATAGGGTTATATATACCAAAGTGATCAGGGTGGAGTTCAAATCCGAATGTCTGTCTGTTCGTCCGTCCGTCCGTCTGTGCAAGTTGTAACTTGAGTAAAAATTGGGATATCTTGATAAAACTTGGCACACTTATTTCTAGGCACCAACCATGGAAGGTTGCTTTCGAAAATGAGCAAAAGCGGACCACTGCCACCCCCACAAAATGGCGAAAAAAAAAATTTGGTATGAAGGATCGCACTATGAAGGGGCATATTTGGATGTAATTTTTTTGGGGGAGTGTTTTACTAAGTACTTTGTACATATCTACTAAGTTTTTTGTACATATCTCGCAAACCAATAAAGCTATATAAACCAAACTTTCTGCAGTCGTTTTTTTTAGCCACTTCCTAATACAGTCCAAAAATGAAAGAAATCGGATAATAACCACGTCCCCCTCCCATACAAAGGTTAGGTTGAAAATTAGAAAAAGTGGGTTAACTCACTAACCAAAAACTTCAGAAAGACTAAATTTCACATAAGAAATGGCAGATGGAAGCTACACTCAGATTTTTTTACAAAATGGAAAATGGGCTTGGCGTCGCCCACTTATGGGTCAAAAACCATATCTCAGGAACTACTCGACTGATTTCAATGAAACTTGGTTTGTAATAGTTTCCTTACATCCCAATGATATGTTGTGAAAATAAGCCAAATCTCTTCACAACCGCGCCTACTTCCTATATACTTTGAAGACTATCTGAATCGCATACTTTACAATATATATGCTTCTAACATAATATTGTGGTTTCCAAATTTCAATGGACTTTATGCACTATATATGACGAATATGTGGGTCAAATTGTGTATTATTAATATAAATAAAGTTAAATAAATAAATTGCGAGAGTATAATATGTTCGGTTACACCCGAACTTAGCCCTTCCTTACTTATTGATCTTGAACAATATAATATATATTGATAAAATTGTTTGCACTTTGCCAGTTGGAGCACAAAACATTAGTAAATTGCTTCCCTGAGTTGTTTTGCATAAGCAGAAAGTATTCGCCATTTTCTTTTATTCATTTAAAAAATATTTTTTTTTTGGTTTGAAATTTGTTTACTTTTAAATTTCAAAATTTGAATTTTTTAATAAATAATGTAAGGGTTAAGTCAATGGCAACAAAATTTACATATTTTACAAATAAAGTTAGTATTAATTATTAAATTTTTATAATTTACAATTTCTCAAAAGTTTTAAGTATTGTTGTTTTTTTGTTGTCATTTGTATAAGGATGCTTATTTAAGAATATTTTCATTTATATTAATAAATTGAGTGCTATTGCGTACGTTCAAAATTTATAAATTAACAATCATAATATTGAAAATGATAAATTGTAAGTTCAGCCTAATAATGCCTCCATAATCAAATCAGAAGTAAGATGAACAACTTCGGCGCCTTAATGTCGTTTTTAGAGCTCTGTTAATTATCCATTGTGTAGATCCAAGGGCATCATAGGAAACACTGTGTTTAGCACGTCGATAATAAGTGTTGAAAGTGCGACTCCAAAGGTCCGATGTAATTTGTAGTACATCATCCGATGCCTGAAAAATATTTAAAGTTGGTTAGAAATAATTAAAATATCTATATTCGTAGAACAAACCTTGTTATATGCCTGTTGCGTTGTGCGATTTTACTTTTATTGTGAATTTGAGTATGTACTACTTGTTGTTGCTGCTTTATTTGTTACACCATTTGGCGATTATCCACTAATATTATAAGCATGGGAAGTATTAATACCAACTCTGTTAATTATAATAAGAATATCAAAATGATTGTTTTATCTTAGTTTTACAATTAAATTCGTTTCAATAATACCTGTTGTTGTAGCATATTTTGTGTTGTATTTATATGTGCATGCTTTTTGTTACTTACTGACACAAAGGACTACAAGTGCTTCTTCCTTCATATGTCGTATTTGTAATGTACGATCACTCAGTGGAGAGTCTCCACAGAACCCTCTTTGTCCGACCATAGAATTATTAAATTCAAGGTGGGGTTAGTTGTTGGGAATCGTACAGAGGTACGGAACCCAAGAAACGTGAATTGGTCCAAGTATAACGATATTCTCGGACTTAACGCGGAGAGTGTTGTGTATAACAGCGGTGAAAGCGGATGCAGGGGGATCGAAGATAGGGCAGTTATTATGGAGAGCATCATAATAGATGCATTTCAGGCAAGCTGCCCTCTGACATCCATGAAGGTTAAAAACAAAAACCCATGGTGGTCCAAGAAACTTTCGTCACTAAGGAGGGTGGTGCGGCGACTATTTAACAAAGCCAAACGCACTGGTGAATGGACCGAATACAGGAGAAACCTGACTGAGTACAGTAAGGAAATTAGGATTGCAAAAAGGGACAACTTCAAGAAATTTTGTGAAAACGTCTCCTCAACTCCTGCGGCAGCCAGGCTCCACATAGCCCTTGCCAAAGGAGCCATTGAGATGAAGTTAGCAATCAGGAAGCCTGATGGCACGTTCACAACAAATCTGGAGGAAAGGGCGAAATGTCTGCTGGAGACGCACTTCCCAGGTGCGATCCCTACGTAACAGCTAGTCCGGACGGAGGATCATAAGCCTGGTCCACTGGACTGGAAGGTGTCTAAGGAAATCTTTACCACCGACTCAGTAAGATGGGCCATAGGAACTTTTAAGAAGTACAAATCACCAGGAGTGGATGGTATTTTCCCAGCGCTGCTCCAACATGGTCAGGAACATATCCTCAGTCACCTAGTCAGGCTGATGAGAGATAGTCTAGCACATGCCTACATCCCGGAAAAATGGAGAATCGCACAGGTAGTCTTCATACCGAAAGTTGGTAGGAGGGACTACTCCTTGGCGAAATCATACAGGCCAATCAGTCTTACCTCCTTCCTACTGAAAGGCATGAAAAAAATTGTGGATAACTACATCAGGACTGTGGCATTAGAGCTTTCCCGTTACACTCGAGCCAACACGCCTACAGAGTTGGTAGATCAACTGACACGGCTCTGTACAGTTTGGTATCGGAGGTTGAGGATGCATTTGCGACCGGTGAGGTGGTCCTGTGTGCCTTTCTAGATATAGAGGGTGCGTTTGATAACACCTCCCACGCAAGTGTCACTAGAGCCCTAAACAGGAGGCGGATCGACCCATCGATCGTAAAATGGGTTAGTGCAGTTCTTAGTACAAGAATCGCAGAAACGCAGATAGGCTCACGCAGTATACGACTAGGCACGACAAAGGGCTGTCAACAAGGTTATCTCACCGCTTTTATGGAATCTAGTCGTGGACGAGCTATTAGAGGTGCTAACAGATCCATTATCCCCTTCACAAGAAGAAGATCGCTCCCAGCCCTGGGTTCCATTACACTCAATGGCGAAGCGGTAGCTAGGGTAGAGGAAATAAAATATCTTGGAGTACTATTAGATACGAAACTGAGGTGGAAGAAGCATGTGGACTCCGTGATTGCGAAGGCCACCAAAGCGCTAATGGTGTGCAAACGCCTAGCAGGCAAAATCTGGGGCTGCAGCAGCACATACTGCAATGAATGTACACCATGATTGTGAGGCCTGTAACCACTTATAGAGCGGTGGTCTGGTCGTTAAGGATTTCCCTGGCCACAGCTGCAAAACAGCTGGTCAAACTGCAGCGGTTGGCTTGTATATGCTTCACTGGTGCTATGCGCACGTGTCCAACTGCAGCTTTGGAGGCATTCCTGAACCTCACCCCACTTCATTTGGTGGTTGGCACTATGGCCAATAAGACCTTACTGGCCCTAACAAAGCCAGGTTTAGGAAACAGCAGGATGTTAAGCGCCCGGCAATTGGATATCATCGGTAGGAAGCTTCCAATGACTCTCCTCCCGAGGGACGATATCATCAAAAGGGTTCATCTTGTGAGACGATTCAAAACAGTTATGTCCAATAAAAGGGAATGGGAGGACTCAACTCTCAAGAAACTCATAAGTAGAAGCACACAACAATGGTACACAGACGGATCAAAGACAGCAGTTAGTATAGGCGCCGAGATAACGGGGCCACGCCTGAAGCTGTCTTTATCCATGGGCCAATTCCCCAGCATCTTCCAAGCTGAAGTCTATGCCATTACCAAGTGTGCAGAGGTAATATTGGACAGGGGCTACCATAAGGAACGCATAGCCATTATCAGCGATAGCCAAGCAGCTCTCCAGGCACTATCATACTTGGAGGTGGACTCGGGGCTAGTCATGGACTGCATAGATACTTTGAACAGGATTTGCAGCAATAACAGCATAACTCTAGCTTGGGTTCCAGGGCATAAATGAATACAGGGAAACGAATTCGTGGACCAACTAGCAAGGAAGGCCGCGGCCACCAGCCCAATCGGGCCAGAGCCCTTTATCGCGGTTGGTCGGCATGTTCTTACAACCCGCCTGAAAGAGGAGGAGGCAGCAAGCAGGAATCGCTGTTGGTTGCACATGCAGGGACTTCGTCACTCCAAATTGTTCCTGGGAGGATACAATCTGAAAAGATTCAAACAGTTAATGGCGCTCCCCAGGAACAAACTGAGACAATTAGTGGCACTATATACCGGCCATTGCAGACTACGGTGTCATCTGCACAAAATGGGAATCCACTCGTCGGATCTTTGCCGATTCTGTGATTCAGAGGCGGAGACACCAGAGCACTTACTCCTTGACTGCCCGGCGATCGCGAAGAAAAGGGGACCGACAATTGGGGCCCTTTATCCCCAAAGAGGAAGTATCGCATGCATCAGCCCTGCA
Organism: Zeugodacus cucurbitae; assembly: GCF_028554725.1. Lineage (NCBI taxonomy): Eukaryota > Metazoa > Arthropoda > Insecta > Diptera > Tephritidae > Zeugodacus > Zeugodacus cucurbitae. The sequence goes on from NC_071669.1 coordinate 28,971,005, forward strand.
ACACTGTTAAGATTTCTTAACGTGACGGGGTTGGAGGGGGTGCTGTGATCACTGGAGAGGGCACAATAGACCTTAGACCTTAGATCGCGGTGCAATCACTATATAATCTAATTTAATCTAACAAAAGATTTTATGTTTAGTATATACGTATATAAGTTTTGATATTATCAACTCACCCATCTGCCTAAAGTGCCATAATCCTTGCTCTGCTTCTCGTTTTAGTTTTGTATGTACGCACCAGATGTGCGTTGCATCTCGCTTTGTCTTCCGAGACCATTTTCTGCAGTTATTTTCCTTTAAAATAAGCTGGAGCATCCAGTCAAACATAGTACCGCTCTGTAATTACAAAATTTACTATAAATATAAAATGATATCAGTAACAGATTATTAATACGCTCTTACATCAACTCACTTCAAATTTTTTTCATATGAATGGCGGTCATGGCGGAGATTTTGATTGGTTCAATCGATTGGTGAAATCGGTTTAAGAATTACATCAGCCCTCATATACCATATATGATGATTTTCGTTATTCTATTGGACTTTATGCCGAGAGTTCGAGTCGCACCCGAACTTAGCCTTCCCTTATTTGTTAATTTTTATATAGGTGTGTCACGTCCAGTGCAGAGAGTTAATATCTATTTAATATTAATAGTCATAGAGAATAGAATATTTAAAATGTTTCTCCATGAAACAAACATTTAGTTTTATTTTCGGAAATTAGTAGTACAATTATATAATAAATCATCAGCCACCTACTAACAGATTAGTCTGGCAGTGAAGCGCTAGAAAAATCTAACAATGTATAAATAACGTTGATTGATTACATAATCTTGCATCGAGAGAGTTACAAAAAGAGCTAGAGTTGAAGATATACAGCCCTATTCTGTGCACTTGACAAAATAACAAAAAAGTTAAAAAATTTTTTCAGATTTTTATCAAGTAAGAATTTTTTTGGTATTCTGTGACAATTTTGATAAAATAAAAAGCTTCAGTACGCATAGCTTTTCCCCACACGTGTGGGAAACAAAATAATGTAAACAGAAACAGCTGATTCTGTCCAATTATATTCGAATTGAATTGAAAAATTTATTTGAATTATTTTTTAACGTAAGTTTTCAAATACATTTCAATATTTGTTGCAAAATAGTTAATAATTTAACTTCAATTTCACAATAAATCCATTGCTTTTGGTCTAGACTTTTCTTAGGGTGCGCAAATATTCCATGCTCCGAAGCTGGCACTATTTTTCATGCAAAAGGCTGTTATTTGGGTGAGTGTTTGTTTGTTTGGGAGGATGGAGTCATATGTAGAAGTTCACGTAAGTGAGGAAAGTTTCTGACTGCCATTCACTTGGGAGTGGCCAGGAACGATTCTTTTACATGTGGCTCAAGCAGCTCACAACTTCCGGTCTTAGACCAAGTATCCTCTGGGTAGCCAACAGACATCCGTCTGGAAGCGAGCTAAAGTGAGAAGGCGAATCCCGCTTATGCGGTTGTGCGTAGGGCTTGGGACCCACCACATAAAAACGAATAACCAGTGAATAAGAAACACAGGCCTCGGATGAGAAACCCCCCTTTTGATGACGACCACGGCAAACGTATAAAGGACTATGATTTAAGGGCATGCACCTGGAATGTCCGGACCCTTAATTGGGAAGGTGCCTCTGCCCAGCTGGTTGATGTCCTCGTAAGAGTAAAGGCTGACATCACCGCAATCCAAGAAATGCGATGGACGGGACAAGGACGGAAGAAGGTGGGTCCTTGTGACATCTACTACAGCGGCCATATAAAGGAGCGCAAATTCGGTGTGGGATTCGTGGTGGGAGAGAGACTCCGTCGTCGAGTCCTGGCATTCACCCCGGTGGATGAACGTCTAGCCACAATCCGCATCAAAGCGAGGTTCTTCAACATATCGCTGATTTGCGCCCACGCCCCGACGGAAGAGAAGGACGAAGTGACCAAAGATACCTTCTATGAGCGCCTAGAACGTACCTATGAGCGCTGCCCCCGCCACGATGTCAAAATCGTGCTTGGCGATTTCAACGCTAGGGTGGGTAAAGAAGGTGTCTTTGGCACAACAGTCGGAAAATTCAGCCTCCATGACGAAACATCACCAAACGGTCTGAGGCTGATCGACTTCGCCGGGGCCCGAAATATGGTCATCTGTAGCACTAGATTCCAGCATAAGAAAATCCATCAAGCTACTTGGCTGTCCCCGGATCGAATCACTCGCAACCAGATCGATCATGTTGTGATGGATGGACGACATGTCTCCAGTGTTTTTGATGTGCGTACGCTTCGTGGTCCCAACATCGACTCAGACCACTATCTTGTAGCAGCTAAGATACGCACCCGCCTCTGTGTAGAAAAGCGCACACGTCAACAAACACAAGGAAGGTTCGACATCGAGAAGCTGCAATCACAACCGACAGCCGAACGATTTTCTACTCGACTTGCACTCCTGCTCTCTGAGAGCACTCATCAGCATCTCGGTATAAGGGAGCTGTGGGACGGCATATCAAACTCCTTACGTACAGCTGCAACCGAAACCATTGGCTTTCGGAAAAGCCAAAAAAACAGCTGGTATGATGAGGATTGTCGTCTCGCAGTGGAGAGAAAACAGACTGCCTACCTCGCAATGTTGCGATCGACCGCAACACGAGCGGGATGGGAAAGATACCGAGAGCTGAAGAGGGAAGCGAGACGCATTTGCAGAAAAAGAAAGAAAGAGGCAGAAATGCGTGAGTATGAAGAGCTTGACAAGCTGGCCGACAGGGGTAATGCTCGAAAATTTTACGAAAAGATCCGGCGACTAACTGAAGGTTTCAAGACCGGAGCACACTCCTGTAGGACCCCCAGCGGTGATCTAGTGGTTGATGAGCAGAGTATACTGTGTTTGTGGAGGGAACACTTCTCCAGCCTGCTGAATGGCAGTGAAAGTACAACACCAGGAGATGGCGAACCCGATTCCCCAATCGACGACGATGGAACAGATGTTCCATTGCCCGACCGTGAAGAAATTAGAATAGCAATTACCCGCTTGAAGAACAACAAGGCGGCGGGGGCCGATGGATTGCCGGCCGAGCTATTCAAATACGGCGGCGAAGAGCTGATAAGGTGCATGCATCAGCTTCTTTGCGAAATATGGTCGGAAGAAAGCATGCCCGACGATTGGAATCTCAGTGTACTCTGCCCAATCCACAAAAAGGGAGACCCCACAATCTGCGCCAACTATCGTGGGATAAGCCTCCTTAACATCGCTTATAAGGTTCTATCGAGCGTACTGTGTGAAAGACTAAAGCCCACCGTCAACAAACTGATTGGACCTTATCAGTGTGGCTTTAGACCTGGAAAATCAACAACTGACCAGATATTCACCATGTGCCAAATCTTGGAGAAGACCCGTGAAAAAAGGATCGACACACACCATCTATTTGTCGACTTTAAAGCTGCTTTCGACAGCACGAAAAGGAGCTGCCTTTATGCCGCGATGTCTGAATTTGGTATCCCCGCAAAACTAATACGGCTGTGTAAGTTGACGTTGAGCAACACCAAAAGCTCCGTCAGGATCGGGAAGGACCTCTCCGAGCCGTTCGATACCAAACGAGGTTTCAGACAAGGTGACTCGCTATCGTGCGACTTCTTTAACTTGATGCTGGAGAAAATTATAAGAGCTGCAGAGCTAAATAGAGAAGGTACAATCTTCTACAAGAGTGTACAGCTCCTGGCGTACGCCGATGATATTGATATCATCGGAAACAACACCCGCGCCGTTTGTTCTGCTTTTTCCCGCCTGGATAAGGAAGCGAAGCGAATGGGTCTGGTGGTGAACGAGGACAAGACGAAATATCTCCTGTCATCAAACAAACAGTCAGCGCATTCGCGTCTTGGCTCCCACGTCACTGTTGACAGTCATAACTTTGAAGTTGTAGATAATTTCGTATACCTAGGAACCAACATTAACACCGATAATAATGTCAGCCTTGAAATCCAACGCAGAATCACTCTTGCCAACAGGTGCTACTATGGACTGAGTAGGCAATTGAAAAGTAAAGTCCTCTCTCGACGAACAAAAACTAAACTCTACAAGTCCCTCATCATTCCCGTCCTACTTTATGGTGCAGAAGCGTGGACGGTGTCAACATCCGATGAGACGAACAAAAACTAAACTCTACAAGTCCCTCATCATTCCCGTCCTACTTTATGGTGCAGAAGCGTGGACGGTGTCAACATCCGATGAGACGGCACTAGGAGTTTTCGAGAGAAAGGTTTTGCGGAAGATTTACGGTCCCTTAAACATTGGCAACGGCGAATACCGCAGAAGATGGAATGATGAGCTGTATGTGTTGTTCGACGACATAGACATAGTCCAGCGAATAAAAAGACAGCGGCTACGCTGGCTGGGTCATGTTGTTCGAATGGATGAAAGTGCCCCAGCTCTGAAAGTTTTCGATGCAGTACCCGCTGGTGGAAGCCGAGGAAGAGGGAGACCTCCACTCCGGTGGAAGGACCAGGTGGAGAAGGACCTGTCTTCACTTGGTATTACCAATTGGCGCCAAACCGCCAAAAGGAGAGATGCGTGGCGCACTGTTGTGGACTCGGCTATAACCGCGTAAGCGGTTTCTACGCCAGTTAAGAAGAAGAGAAGAAGTTTGTTTTAACAGAGCCTTCTTCAGTGTGGCTTCGTTGATAAGTTTGGTTTATGATTGACCAAAGAGTTATCAGCCTATCTATCCGATTCTGATGTCGAGATATCGACTGAAGCCTTTCAGACCTGATGCAAAGTATTTGGTTTGGTCTCACAACTCTATATAGATGACAGTGTTATACCTAACCAAACTGGGAGTGCCGCGCATTCCTCATTTTTTTATAAAAAAAACGGAAAAATAAACTTCTTAATATATTATAAAAACGGCTCAGTAACGCGAGCCATCCACATGTTCATGTTTTTCGTCTTTGTATAAAATTAACGACAAAAGTAAAATATCTCCATTGCAACAAATTCTCTTTCACAACTATCCACAGCGAGATATTTTATTTGTCAAGAGCATTTTACTTCTTATAACAACTTATAAAGAAAAGAGCTTTTTATTTTAGACACAGAATACGAAACGCATGATAAAGATCAATTTTTTACAAATTAGAAATTTTGTTAAATTTGTAAAGTGCACAGAATAGGGCTGATAGTCCCAATTTCATTCTATGAAATAAACAATTGTAAAAACAAAGAAGTACTCTAGATTCATTGTGCGACTGCTCTGAAGAATTCTAAGAAAAACCTCAAAATATATTATTCAGCTGTAATATTTGTTTGGAAGCATTATATTTGCTGTTGCATTCAAGGTATACGGACACTGTAGGAAGCATTCAAGGTATACGGACGTGCTTTTTAATTCACTCCGTGAAATCTGATTTCTTACAAAATTAAACAAACAAAAAGTAAATAGCATCGGTTAAATTGTCAACAAACAATTAAATCAAAAAACAATGTACAAAAATTTCTACAATAAACATAAACAAATAGTGCACAAAACAAAAAGATAAAAACAATAAAATCAAGCAAACAATAATGAGCGCTGCGCAGCCTCACCAGCAAAGCCATAGGCATTCCTTAAATGCCTACTTTAGCTTAGTGGAGCCAACACAAACAACTCCAGCCAACAAAAAAAGCAACGGTGGTGATGAGTCATCGCAGCGATCAGCTGAAATTTAATCGAAGCAAAGGTCGCAGTCAACAGAAGCAGCAGTAAACAGCAATCGCGCAACAACAAATGCGCTGACAGCAACAAGTTTGCGGGTACCAGCAAGCACCCGGATAACGAAGGAAAAGAAAATGGAAGGTGAGAATGCACAATGCAAAAAAGGACCATATATTCAGACTGGTATTGACCGCTACATAAACACAAAAAGGAAATCTAGTCCAATTAAATCAGCGGTCAATGATAAAAAATTTCAAGCAGACACTCCAAGTGGTAAAAAGCCAGAAATTTTAAATGGCAATATATTTGCCTTACTGAGCAAAGAACCTAACGACGATGCGAAGGGTACCACTGCTGCAGTGAATGCCAAACCTCCTCCAATCTATTTGCGTGAGCGTAGCTCAAATGCGCTTGTCTCCAAATTAAGCAATTTAGTAGGCACAAACAACATTCATATAGTGCCTTTAAAAAAAGGTAACATTCATCTATGTACTATGTACAAAAATTCAGACGTACACTGAAAAAAGTTTCATGGATGTAGTAAAATACTTATCAAATAATAATAAGAAATATTACTCGTACCAATTGAAGAGCTCTAAAGGCCTAGTGGTAGTCATAAAAGGTATAGAGTCTTCGGTAGACTCTAACGAAGTTAAAGAAGCTCTGGAAGAAGGTGGTTTTAAAATTAAATCAGCAGTAAATATTTTTAACAGAAATAAAGTCCCACAACCAATGTACAAAATAGAACTGACGCCAAATAATGAACAACTCAAGAAAAATTAAACAAATCCAATTTACAAGTTAAAATATTTGCTCCATCGCAGAATTACCGTCGAGGAACCACATAAAAGAAATGGTCCGGTACAATGCACCAACTGCCAAGAGTATGGGCACACGAAAGCATATTGCACTCTACGCTGTGTCTGTGTGGTGTGTGGTGATCTGCATCCTACATCAAAATGTACTCGCTAAAAAGAGGATTTAAATAAAAAATGTAGTAATTGTGGTGGAAATCACACTGCAAACTATAGGGGTTGGACGGTATACAAAGACTTAAAAACGAAATTGTCTGTTGCAATTCAAACACGCCGTAATCAAATGATAAATATTCCTTCTAGCGAAATTATTAATTATTGGAATATTGGTTACCGGTAAAGAAAGCTTGTATTATTTTTTTGGTCTCTTTTGTTCTAGCAGCAGGAAAAAAGTTACTATTTCTCCTCTTTTACGGCATGTCGGTGTGATTATCTTGCTCGCTCTCTCTCATTGATTTTGGGGCCAAAGCTGCATATGTCTTTCTGCTCGGTAGTAGATTTTTTATTAATCAGCCATCTATCAGTGGAGACTGTTCGATTTATCATTTTCTGGGTAACCCTTTAATCAGGTATTGGTCATTTGTTGGGTCACCGTTTCGTTACTAAAATTTGGTTCATTGGTCTTCATTCTATAGGTCACCTACTTTTCCGTTTAAAAATGAAAAATTGAAATTGTTTTATTTTTATTTTTATTTATTTATTATAATTATATGATATATTTACACTTATAAATTAGTATGGTATAATATTTTAAATTTTTAATAATCATTATAGATAAATTTTTAAATAATAGCATTTCAGTACAAAGTTCATTTTTACAAACATTTTTGCAGCTATTTTTTTTTGCCATACAACATGGGCGTCCGCATTACTAATCTATTTTATTTTTATTTTTTTAATTTAATAAAAGCCTTCTATTTTCTTCTGCGAATTTTGTGAGAACCTTATTAATAAATTGCTTGTCGTCATTTACGGCTCTTCTGTGTATGCTCAACATGCAAAGACCTTCAAATAGAAAAAGAGTAATTAAAAAACAAGTAAGGAAGGGCTAAGTTCGGGTGTAACCGATACTCTCGCAATTTATTTATTTAACTTTATTTATATTAATAATACACAATTTTACCCACATATTCGTCATATATAGTGCATAAAGTCTATTGAAAGTTGGAAACCATAATCAGAGATAAAGAGATGTACAACTCTCATCTCACTGGAATTGAGAGCGCAATATCAAACGTCAAAACCACCTAAACTTTGACAGTTTGTCGAGATGAGGAGGTTTTGACGTTTCGCAATTGGAAAAGAGGGACGGCCATATTGAAATGTTGCCAAAAAATAATGCGACGGAGACATTTATAACCGCCGTGCAAGATCACTTATTAGAACTTAAAACAATAAATATAAAAGGAATCGCGAAATTTTAAGGTATTTGAAAAAATGTTTTGTGATCTGCAGCAGCGAGATTTTAGTTTTCCATGGAAAAAAATATTATTTGCCAGTTGATACGTATTGATTTACTTTATTTACCACTGAAAGTTTGAAAACCGGTTGGTTTAATATACCATAATATCACTAACCGAGATTTAAATAGTTATTATTTATATTAATCGTTAAGTGTAAAATAATTATTAGCCGTAATAAATGTTGGGTATTTTAATTTAAATGCCCAAAAATTTGTATTTTGTCTGATCTGGTAATAATGCAAAATGTTATAAAAAACGCAAATTTTGAGGCGCTCTCACACTGGAATAAGTTGGACATCCCTTTATCCCTGCCATAATATTAGGTTAGAAGCACCGAGGCCCTCGTATTCGATATATGGGAACTTAAAAACCTATGGTCCGATTTCGGCGATTTTTAGAATGGGGCTGCCACACTATATTTGTGCAAAGCTCTGCACCGATATCCTCACGAGTGCTTACTTTATACATTGTAAAGTAAACGATTCAGATCGTCTTCTAAGTTCTGGTATATGGTTGTGAAGCGATTTGGCCTATTTTCACAACATATCATTGGGATGTAAGGAAACTATTACAAATCAAGTTTCATTGAAATCGGTCGAGTAGTAGTAGTAGAGATATGGTTTTCGACCCATAAGTGGACGACGCCACGCCCATTTTCCATTCTGTAAAAAATCTGAGTGCAGCTTCCATCTGCCATTTCTTATGTGAAATTTAGTGTTGCTGACGTTTTTCGTTAGTGAGTTAACCCACTTTTAGTAATTTTCAACCTAACTTTTGTATGGGAGGTGGGCGTGGTTATGATCCGATTTCTTTCATTTTTGGGCTGTATTAGGAAGTGGCTAAAAAAACGACTGCAGAAAATTTGGTTTATATAGCTCTATTGGTTTGCGAGATATGTACAAAAAACTTAGTAGGGGGCGGGGCCACGCCCACTTCCCTAAAAAAATTACATCCAAATATGCCCCTTCATAGTGCGATCCTTCATACCAAATTTTATTTCCATAGCTTTATTTATAGCTTAGTTATGGCACTTTATGTGTTTTCGGTTTTCGCCATTTTGTGAGCGTGGCAGTGGTCCGATTTTGCTCATTTTCGAAAGCAACCTTCCTATGTATGTGATTGGCGTTGCAACCATTTAGCCGGTTATAGCCGAATCGACGATAGTGCGCCACCTGTCTCTCTCCTTCGCAGTTCGGCGCCAGTTGGAGATCCCAAGTGTAACCAGGTCGCTCTCCACCTGGTCCCTCCAACGGAGTGGAGGCCTTCCCCTTCCTCGGCTTCCTCCGGCGGGTACTGCATCGAACACTTTCAGGGCTGGAGTGTTTTCGTCCATTCGGACAACATGACCTAGCCAGCGTAGCCGCTGTCTTTTTATTCGCTGAACTATGTCAATGTCGTCGTATAACTCGTACAGCTCATCGTTCCATCGTCTGCGGTATTCGCCGTTGCCAATGTTCTGAGGACCATAAATCTTGCGCAAAATTTTCCTCTCGAAAACTCCTAGTGTCGTCTCATCTGATGTTGACATCGTCCAAGCTTCTGCACCGTAAAGCAGGACGGGAATGATAAGCGACTTGTAGAGCTTGATTTTGGTTCGTCGAGAGAGGACTTTACTGTTCAATTGCCTACTCAGTCCAAAGTAGCACCTGTTGGCAAGAGTTATTCTGCGCTGGATTTCGAGGCTGACATTGTTCGTGTTGTTGATGCTGGTTCCTATGGTGCCAAGAAATAAGTGTGCCAAGTTTCATCAGGATATCTTAATTTTTACTCAAGTTAAATGTTCGGTTTTCGCCATTTTGTGGGCGTGGCAGTGGTCCGATTTTGCTCACTTTCGAAAGCAACCTTCCTATGGTGCCAAGAAATAAGTGTGCCAAGTTTCATCAGGATATCTTAATTTTTACTCAAGTTACAGACGGACGGACGGACAGACAGACATTCGGATTTGAACTCCACTCTTCACCCTGATCACTTTGGTATATATAACCCTATATCTAACTCGTTTAGTTTTGGGTGTTACAAACAACCGTTATGTGAACAAAACTATAATATTCTCTTTAGCAACATTTGTTGCGAGAGTATAAATATGTATATACTTTTGTATTTAAATTTGAAATAATTGTTTTTTCTCAAATTGTAAAGGGGACAGTGGCCCTAGTTTGGCACCCCCTGTGGTCGCCCATGCCATACAATACTGTCCCATATGTACATCATAAAAGGGTTCAGCTCGTCGGAAAGAGGTTGTGCAACTGCAAAACTAAATGTCCGAGGAGATTTGTCGTTGTCTTGTTAATCATGCAGGAAAAATATTTATAAATAGAAATTGTTATTAACGATGAGAAAATATTAATATATTTGTATTCGTAGTTCAAACCTAGGAAAAGTTGTAGCTAATGTAATCCGCCATTTGTGCAAAGCATTTGTGTTTCAAATATCTGAAATGGATAATGAAAATATAAGTAATGCTAAAAAGCAAACGTATATATATATATATATGTATATATATATATATCTACAGAGCTTAATGCCTGTAATAACTAAACAAAAACTAACAACTTTTTGACATCAAAATAAAAAATTGGACTAATGCATCTTAACTAGTCACGTACCTACTAAGGTTATTTACAAAATAATAATAATCCATTACTTTGGACACAATGCATCTTAAGTTTCAATAATCACGCACCTACTGAAGTTGTTTAAATAAATACCATTACCCATTATTTTGGACACAATGCAACAGATGCATTCTTGTATAACTCAACATGGACATATACGCATTTATATTTACCATGTTATTTTCCATTGTTTTCTGCGTTGTTGTTATATATTGCACCAATTCTAAATCCAACAAACTGTGCTAATTACCGTGGGATAAGCCTCCTAAATATCGCCTATAAGGTTCTATCGAGCGTACTGTGTGAAAGACTTAAGGCCAACCTCAAAAAAGTGATTGGACCTTATCAATGTGGCTTTAGACCTGGAAAGTCCACCATGGACCAGATATTCACCATGCGCCAAATCTTGGAGAAGTTCCGTGAAAAGAGGATCGACACACACCACCTTTTTGTCGATTTTAAAGCTGCTTTCGACAGCACGAAAAGTAGCTGCCTTTGTGCCGCGATATCTGAATTTGGTATCCCCGCAAAACTAATACGGCTGTGTATGTTGACGTTGAGCAACACCAAAAGCTCCGTCATGATTGGGAAGGACCTCTCCGAGCCGTTCGATACCAAACGAGGTTTAAGACAAGGTGACTCACTATCGTGCGACTTCTTTAACTTGATGTTGGAAAAAATAATACGAGCTGCAGAGCTAAATAGAGAAGGTACAATCTTCTACAAGAGTGTACAGCTGCTGGCGTATGCCGATGATATTGATATCATCGGAAGCAACAACCGTACCGTTTGATCTGATTTTTTCAGACTAGATAAAGAAGCGAATCGTATGGGTCTGGTGGTGAATGAGGACAAGACGAAATATCTCCTGTCATCAAGCACACAGTCGGCGCACTCGCGTCTTGGCTCCCACGTCACTGTTGACAGTCATAACTTCGAAGTTGTAGATAATTTCGTTTATCTGGGAACCATCATTTACAACACCAACAATCTCAGCCTCGAAATACAGCACAGAATCACTCTTGCCAACAGGTGCTACTTTGGACTGAGTAGGCAATTGAACAGTAAAGTCCTCTCTCGACGAACCAAAATCTCTACAAGTTGCTTATCATTCCCGTCCTGCTTTATGGTGCAGAAGCTTGGACGATGTCAACATCAGATGAGACGACACTAGGAGCAAGATTTATGGTCCTCAGAACATTGGCAACGGCGAATACCGCAGACGATGGAACGATGAGCTGTACGAGTTATACGACGATATTGACATAGTTCAGCGAATAAAAAGACAGCGGCTACGCTGGCTAGGTCATGTTGTTCGTATGGACGAAAACACTCCAGCCCTAAAAGTGTTCGATGCAATACCCGCCGGAGGAAGCCGAGGAAGGGGAAGGCCTCCACTCCGTTGGAGGGACCAGGTGGAGAGCGACCTGGTTACACTTGGAATCTCCAACTGGCGCCGAAATGCGAAGGAAAGAGAGGAGTGGCGCGCTCTCATCGATTCGGCTATAACCGGCTAAACGGTTGAACGCCAATCACATACATACATACATTAAAAATATATGAAACATACCTCCACCAATTCCACCGTTACCTCCTTGCACTTTCTTTGCTGTGCACACACGTATAACTAGAATGAAATTATTTTAATTATAAAAACAAATAACAAAAATAACACAAATAAATGCAATTATAAATTCGAAAAATATCCAAAAACACTTAACAAAATAAAAGAAATATTTAAAACGCACTTATATCTATTCACTTAAAATTTTATTTTGAAATGAACAGCGGCCATGGCGGCGATTTTTGAACGGTTCATTGTATCTCTCTCTTACACATACAAAAATTAGGGTTAATGAATTTTGCTACTCTAACTACCGAGATTGCCACTTAACTACAAATTGTTAGCAATGTGTATGTATTGGTAAAAGCTGAAAAAATTTGCATGTGTAGTGGTGTATGAGTTAGCTCCGTCTTGTAGGGAAGTATTATTTTGCGTGTTTTATTTAAATCAGTGCTCTGCAGCCTAATTTTTTTTTTTCAATATTTCTTTATTTATTGAATCTGCTTTGTTTAAAGCCTAACAATAAGTATTAAAATCTTAAATCTATTTACAACTAAGTAAGCTCAAGAATATGTTTGAGCTTTTTGGCAGAACGTTGCTCTTTAGTAGGCAGGTAGATCTCTTCTTTTTAAACGAGTTTGATTGGAATGTACCAAGGCGTTTGCCAATGGGTTTGGATGTTCACGAAGTTTAGAAATATATTTCTTTCTGCTGTCCTCTATTTCCTTCTTTACCATAGGAATATCAAGATCCTTATGGATATTTTCATTACGCATGTACCATGGTGAACCCGTTATTGTTCTAAGCATTTTAGATTGGAATCTCTGAATTATATCAATGTTGGTTGCACAGGTCGTACCCCACAGTTGAATACCATACATCCAAATCGGTTTTATGATTGCATTGTATAACAGGACTTTGTTGTCTAGGCTAAGTTTAGAATTTTTGTTTAGAAGCCAATTTAAATTTGCTGCTCTTAACTTCATGCAAGTTACTTTACTCGCTATATGTTTCCGCCACGTAAGCCTTCGATCCAGGTGAATCCCAAGATAAGTTACTTCATTGTAACATGCTTGCATTTTTGCTCATTAATTTTTATACGCCAGTTGGCTAGCCATTCTTCGACACAAGTTAAGTGCTCCTCTAATACTCTTGATGCTCTAATGGGGCATTTGTTTCGGCTTACTATGGCTGTGTCATCCGCAAAAGTGGATGTCAATACGTTATTAGCTATTGGAATGTCTGCTGTATATATTATGTACAGAGTGGGGCCTAATACACTGCCCTGAGGTACACCGGCCCTTATTGCTCGTTCTTCTGATATAAAATCTGCTACTTTAACCGTAAATTTCCTATTTCTTAAATATGACTCCAATGTTTTATGCAATTCGTAAGGTAAAACGTTTTTGATTTTCCATAAAAGGCCTTCATGCCAGACCTTATCGAACGCCTGAGCTACATCGAGAAAAATAGCTGAACAGTACTCTCTGTGCTCGAATGCTTTCCTGATTTCGTTTGTAATTCTATTCACTTGCTCTACTGTGCCATGTTTAGCACGAAAACCGAATTGATGGGTTGGTATTATATTATTTTCGTGGAGGAAAGGAGACATTTTTGATAGTAAAACTTTTTCGAATATTTTGGAAAGACATGGTAAGAGACTTATTGGTCTGTAGGAAGATGGTTGTGTTAGGTCTTTTCCAGGTTTATCTATCATGATGATCTGCGACTTTTTCCACGAAATTGGATAGTACCCGAAACCAAGAATTGCATTAAAGAGCAAAGAGAGCACTGATATAGCAATATTTGGCAACTCAATTAACATTTTTGGAGTAATATTATCGTGTCCTGAAGACTTTTTCGGATTTAGCTCTTTTAGGATCTTGATAATTTCATAAGTAGACGTCCTAATAGACACGCTTGACTCGTTTGCAATATTGGGCAAAGGAATCTACTGGAGGCTTAAAATACTTTTGGGCTTTCCAAAGGGAGTTTTTCTTGCTAGAATTTGGACACAGGTGCTTTATATAATTTTCAGTATTGTATTCTTCATCGCGTTTAAGTGCTTTTTTTAACTTACGTGCGGCCGATTTCAGTTGACGCAGAGTTGAAGGGGAACGACTTAACTGCCATTCACGTCTCGCTTGCCTTTTCTCATTTACAAGCTTTTCTATTTCATTATTAGTCATGTTTCTAAAAACCTTAACTTTTCTTTTAGGTGTTGCCAAGACAGCTGCATTTGTTATTACATCATTGAATTCCATTACGCTTTCATCAATATCTCTTCCTGTACTTATTTTTAAATCGATATTAATGTGGCTACTGATATATTTTCTATATTTCAACCAGTTAGTTTTAAAAGATGTTAGAGATACTTTTGGCTCAACTATCAAGGGCTGTTCGCATAACTTTATTAGTACAGGAGAATGATCTGAAGATTAGTCTGTACATGTATCTGCTGTTATTAGCGATCTATCTATATTTTTGACTACAGCAAAATCTATTAAGTCTGGTATTTTGTTTCTATCACTGGGCCAGTATGTCGGCTTACCAGGAGATATTATATCAAGGTTATTGTGCTTATTTATAATAGTGTAGTACAGCTGTCGTCCTTTCGGATTAATAAGACGTGAGCCCCAGTACATGTGTTTTGCATTATAATCACCACCTGCTAGAAATCTTGGACCTAGCGTTCCAAAAAAATCTTTAAATTCGCAGTCTGTAATTTTAAAACGAGGTGGACAGTATATAGCCGTCAGATTGAGGCCAGAACCTCGATTTTTCAATGATATTGTTGTAGCTTGTAGCTGCGCTGTAGCATGTGGTTCTAAAGTATGGTGGTTTAGCCGATTTCTAACCAATACTGCTGTTCCACCGTGCGCCTTTCCATCTGGATGATTTGTAACATGAAATCTATATCCCGCTATAAAGAAATTGTTTTTATTTGTTAAATGAGTTTCTGATATCAGCATAACATCTATGTTTTTTTCAGTCAGAAATCGTATTAACTCCTCTTTTTTAAGAGTGCATTTTGATGTTGGGTGCAAATCACCACATACCACACAAACACTGCGTAGAGTGCAATATGATTTGGTATGCCCATACTCTTGGCAGTTAGTGCATTGTACCGGACCATTTCTTTTATGAGGTTCTTCAACGGTAATTCTACGATGGAGTAAATATTTTAAATTGTATATTGGGTGTGTTTCATTCTTTTTTATTGGATTAGAGTTTGGCAACAATTCAATTTTAAACATTGGTTGTGGTACTTTATTTCTATTGAAGATATTTACCACATTTTTAATTCCAAAGCCGCATTCTTCAAGGGCTTCTTTGATATCATTAGATTCTACCGAAGACTCAATGCCTTTTACAACAACAACTAGGCCTTTAGAGCTCTTCAGTTGATAAGAATAATAATTCTTGTTGTTATTTGACAAAAATTTCACTATATCCATAAAACTTTTCTCAGCGTAGGATTGTATTTTAGTTTCATCTATCTTGCCTTTTTTCAAAGGCACGATATGAAAATTGTTGGTACCTACAATTTCACTGAGTTTATCAACAAGTGCATTTGAGCTACGCTCACGTAAATATATTGGCAGCGGCTTGGCATTCGCGACTGTGGTGGCACCCTTCGCATCGTCGTCCAAACCATTGCTTAGTATGGCAAATCTGTTGGCATTTAAATTTCCAGGCTTATTTGTATTAAGCGTGGCGGGTTGAAACTTTTTGGCATTAAGCGCTGTCTTGATAGGACCTGATTTCCTTTTTATGTTGACGTAGCGGTCAATGCCAGTCTGTACAGATTGTACTTTTCTCTTCGGTACATGCTCACCTTGCATTGTTTTTTCCATTGTTGTCCGCTCGTTTGCTGATACCTGCTTGGTTGATGTTGCCTGCTGATTTGTTGTTGCGCACTTGCTGTTTTTTCAGTTTCTGCTGATCCCTTCTGCTGCTCGGCTGAGCGCTTCGATGACTCATCTTTCTCACCGTTTGATTGTTTATTTGAGAGAGCAGATTTTGCAGGCTCAACAAAGCTGAAGTAGGCGTTCAGAGAATGCCTACGACCTTGCTGTTGAGACTGCGCAGCGCTAGCGCTCATGTTTGTTTTTTTTTTATTTGTTTGTTTTGTTCACTTTTATATGTTGTTTGTTATTTATTGTTATTTTAAACTAATCTGTTTTGTTTATGTTTTGTGTTTTGATTTCAAATTTCGAATACACAAGTTATTGGTTGTTTATTTTTTTGTTTTGCTTTTATTATTAATTTATTATGAAAGTTTTCACGGAGCGCATTAAACACGTCCGTACTCTTTGAAAGCTTACACTCTTCGCCTAATTAAAGTTTAAATTATTGAAGCATGACTTTTTAAATAAGTAAAACGTGAAATAAAAGTTTTTTAAAGTCAAAATATGGAATTGAAGAGGGTGATAATAGACGCATTGTCTATTCGAAGCACGCAATAGAAGCTACGCCAACAATGGAAAACATCAAGAGCGAAATCATTGAATACGTAAATAATTGTTAAATATAATAATATTATCTTGCTTAAATTCTAATTAATTTTAAATACATATATTTCAAACCTCATACTGCGCGCTAAAGGTACGCAACCTAATTGGTGTAACTTATGGTAGCAGCGTAGAAATTTCGAAGCGATGGAATATGTGCTGCAAGCAAATCCAGAACTATGGATGCAAACTCTGCCACATCGAACACAAATCATTTACACGCCAGATTTAGGTATAATGTCACTTTTTTACGTGAAATTAAACCTTTTGATCAACCCAAGCACGGGAAGAATTGGAACGACATGGTTTAGGTGCTTTTGTAACCGTTTATCATCGCGACGTGTGTAAACTGGGTTTTGCCAATGAGCTAGAGGGCAAAGCAGTTGCAGTATTTTTAGAATTACCGGCCCCTCAGTTGGCCGAGCCATTAGCAGTTAAAACTCAGAAATTAAAGGGTAAATTTAAGTGAATGTTTGTGATCATAGAAATTTAAAAACTTCTTGTATGTTTAATTAGGAAAACTTTTTTGATTAATTTTCACCATGTATTGAGGAATCATAACGTTGTTGTATCGCTTTATAAGGACATTGATTCACCGAAATTAGTTCAATGGAAATACTACAGCAAGAGCATTGATGTTAAGACTAGAACGTTGCCCGTGCTAGATTTAGAATTCCTCAAACATAAGGTAATTATTACCAACTTTTATGTTGTTAAAATTCAAATTCAAATTGTTGTATCGCTTTATAAGGACATTGATTCACCGAAATTAGTTCAATGGAAATACTACAGCAAGAGCATTGATGTTAAGAATAGAACGTTGCCCGTGCTAGATGTAGAATTCCTGAAACATAAGGTAATTATTACCAATTTTATGTAGTTAAAATTTAAATTTTACTTTATATTTTATAGAAACCCTCCTCCCAGAAATTGGATGAATCTAGTACTAGTGAAATTAATGCAAGAACAGATCTTATAAAAACTTTTAAAGAAACCAAAAGAGTCCTCACATAATGCGCACTGCTTACACTTCCAGGCCGCATGTGGTATTTGATATTTGTCACTCTTCCTTCAGCCTTTGTTCGATAGCAAAAATTGTTCAACTATTCAATACGTTATACATATGTATATAGTGTAGTACGATAATGCATGTATAAGGTAAATATAATAATAACACCATTCTCATTTTGGGTTTCAGTAGAACTAACCGAAAATAGCAGGTATAGTTTCAAGGTGTTTGTGGGTCGCAGTACTGAAAGTGCACGTGGAGTTTTCTTTCGCAGGTTTGGGTCTCTCATCCGTAATTGTACCAAGAACAGTACTGAAAGTACACATGTAGTTTTGGTTCGCCGTTTTGGGTCTTTCATCCGTTGTTGTACCAAGATCATTCCCCGAGTTGTGCAAGAGCTATATATAAATTGCGAAATGATGTATGTAATGTGCAAGAAAGGGATGAACGATCACACATACACAAGAGTTTCGGGTACTTTTGTCAATTCGCCCTTAAGAATCGCATAGAAACTTTCATTGAAAGTGCTAGTACCGCTCCCTGGCTTTTCACCGAAGTATTCGCCGGTACCTGTCTGGCAGGGTAGTTTTATTGGGAAATTCTAATTAAGTTTTAATAAATGACGTATAAATGTGCGTTGGTGTTGGTACTTTACAAAAAAATGTGTAAATGTGTTGATCAGTAAAACAGTATAAGGGTGATTGATTACATAACCTTTTATTGGGAGAATTACAAAAAAAATTGCAATGGAAGAACTAGAGTTCGAAATATATTCATGATTTCCTTATGTGATAAACAAGCAAAACAGAAAAAACAGCGAAGTACAATGAACACTTTTTATTTAAAATTATGTATAAACAGTTGATACGTAACACAAATTGAAGAAAACTAGACTTTATTTAACTCATTTGTTTTTCCAACCATGGTAGTCTAATTAATTTTCTTATAACTTCATATCTCTACTTGTTACTTCCTGTTTTCAACTCTCTTTCCGCTGTTCCTTTGAAAATAAAATTTTAGGTAAATGGATGTAAGTGCGTTTTAAATATTTCTTTTATTTTTTGGATATTTATCCATCTTATAAATGCATTATTTGTGTTACTTTTGTTATTTGTTTTTATAATTAAATTTCATTTCATTCTAGTTATACGTGTGTGCACAGCAAAAGAGGAGCAAGGAGATGACGGTGAAATTGGTGGAGGTATGTTTCATATATTTTTAATACATAATTCAAATTAGTAATTTTAAATAATTTCAGGCTTATGGATTTAGAATTGGTGTAATATATAACAACAACAACGCAGAAAACAATGGAAAATAACATGGTAAATATAAATGCGTATAAGTAAATAGTGTACGCTGTAGTCACTGTATGAGCCGGTCGTCGGACGCGGCAATAATTAAACAAATTATATGTTTGCAAGTACTCTTTATTGGCCAGGAACGTGTGCTCCGGCTTAAGCTCAACTTAAATCTAAACTAGCCCAATACCTAACTTAACCATTAAACCCTAAGAACGCATATTCAGTAGTCGACGCTGCCGGCTTTGACGTCTGCGTCGTGCTTACTCTGCTTCATACAATTGGTGATAGTGCAAGCAACGATCGCTACTCAACTGTTTACGCAATCGGCTATTGACACTGTTTATGTAATCTGATATGTGGTTGCTTTAGTGGCGGTCGTTGCCCACACAATCTGTTGATGAGGCAAGATGTTGTATTGGCCTCACCACATTCGTACCCAACTGGAAATTGGGCATTATGTGTTAACTACTCCCCCCTTCGAAACACAATCGTCCTTGTTCGTTGCCATATCTTTCACTACCAGGTTAATCTCGTGTAATGCTCGTGTTTTCTTCTTGTACTGCCAGAGGAAAGCGAGGCCACTGATCAACGCAGCTACTCCCAGACCCAGGATGAAAGCAAGTGTCCGGCTCGTGACGGTCGTTAGTTCTTCTTTAATTTCGTCAATGCATTGCAATGGTTTGTAGATTTTGATTGTTGAGGCGGTGAAGGTAAGGCAAACTCAAAATGGTCTCATGGCCAGTGATGTTCAGCAGGGGTGAAGGAGCAATACCTGGAGCCTTTTCCAGCCTGCTCATTCTGTTAACGTACTTAGTGCCGTTCAGGAACACATGGTCCTCGAAAGTGACAAGATACGTGCCACTTACATTTTTCTCAGGTGTTTCATCAATGGCGATTCTGGTTGGGCTGTCGTTAATGATTATGACTCCATCGTCAACAGAGCGCATGTTGTATTTGTAGTTAATATGCAGAACGTTGAAGTTGTTGTTGCTTCACAGTTGTTGACCGCCAAAATTCCGCTCTTGCACTCGACCACTGTGTTTTCGTTGATTTGCAGCACGACGCCGTTGTGTACCACCGGAAAAATCAAAACTTTCCTACACAAAAACTTAACTCTAGGATAATTGATTATAAAATGAATTACATCATTGTGCTGAATAACTTTAACGGTTGACACTTCCATTAGTTCAGTGATTGCTATATCTGTGATTGGCCCAACCAATATGGATTTCAAACCCTCGTCATCAATGATTACTGGATTTACTAACTTTATTTTCGCAAGGGTTATTGCGAGCATTATATTCTGAATTTTCGTGATCATAATCCTATTTCGAGTGAGTAAAATTTCAAAAAGGTGCGCCGTATCGATTTTTTCTTTCTTCGCCTCTTTGAGGAGTTCATTCACCGTACTAGTTAGTGCGTTAATCTGTCCTGTGTCCTTGTGTTAATCACTACCTGTCTATTGTTGGATTCTATTAGTTGGGCTTCTGTCATTCTAATTTGGTGGAAATCGTCAGCGTCTGGGGTACCTGTGATAAATTTAAGGGCTGAACCCAGAAAGTCTAGGCTTCTTGCCATTCTATGATGTACACTTATAGCGGCTAGTAATGTTCTAACATGTCCATTGTCAGTCTCTAGCAACTTTCGCATGTGCGACTGCGGGAACAGGTCCGTCATGTTGGCAGTTTCGTCTGTCATGCGCATAAACTCGGTCAAATTAGTTGAGAGCCTCAGGTAATTGTATTCGTTCCATACTAGTGCGTCGCCGTCCACTACCGGTATGTAATGCGAGTGTGAGTAATCCGTTAACTTGGCTGCCGCTATCCCGAAAGTGAGAAGTATTGTGATTGAAAACCTAAAGAAGCAATATAAAGTGATTAGAAATTAATGTCGTCATTTTCTAAGGCTAAGTACTTTATCTCCTTATGGACTATCCTTCCATTTATTAGGACTGTTGTCCCCAGATCTGCCTCTACTCTCCTCTCCTCACACAGGGGGGTTAACTTGTTCCCTAACCTTCTATTAGTTTTTACCATTACCTTTTCCCCCACTTCAAAGACCCTCTTCTGCCTTGACGGGTTATTTCTATCGAGCTGAGCCTGTTGTGCTTGTTCAATTTTACCTTTCACTTCCTTTCGAAATTCTTCGGTTGAGGCGTATATTACCTCAATAGGCTCTTTATTTGTGACCGAGTGTATTGTTCGGTTGTACTCAATGGTAGCTTGAGTGATCAGGTCCATTGTATCGCTTATTCTTCTTTCAAGTTTAAGGCACCTAGCAATTTCTACCAAGGTACTGTGAAACTTCTCCACCTGTCCGTTGGAAGTACTGTGGAGAGGGGGAGCGTTTACGATATCAATCCCATATTGGTTCTTCAACAGAGTCACAATGGTGTCCGAGTTGAAGGACGCCTCATTATCACAATAAATAGTTTTTGTTCCTGGGAAGAAATTAATCAACTGGAGGATGGGTATTTTTACATCCGTTATTGTCCGCGACGGTATCGGGTGAACTGTGGAGAAAATATCTATATGCAGCATTTCACCTGCGTACGATGGAATCGGCGTAACGCCGAGTTCCTGCCTTCTAGGGTGTCGATCGTATTTGGCTTTCGTGCATATTTTACAGTTTATGACAATTTCGTTTGCGAATTTGGACATTTTCGGAAAATAATAGTCACAGAGGATCTGTTTCACATTTTCCTGCGCAGCTCTATGAGCACGATTGTGTTCAGTAGTGACTATTTCCCTTTGTTCATCCTTGTTCGTAATATCCGACACCATGTTTTTGCAGTACCAGAATTTGGTAGATGGGAAGCATCTTACCAATTCGTGTTATATGCGGGCTAGCGCCGGTAGCTCGCAGTGAATCGCGTTACCCCGAGGGGGTTAATAACCTCCTTTACTTCGTCAATGAGGCTGTTTCTATCTATGAAGTGAATAACGTGGCGGGTTTTTCCGCCAAAGAGTATAAAATTTCGTTTCAGGGGGAAACGCGACTCCTCCAAAACTATTTGATTCCTGAAGCAGTTTATGGGTTTTTCTGTTGCTTCGACCGTGTAGGTCAGTGACAATTCACTGTGAACTGTCGCTGCGTCAGATTTGAGTTCGCTCTCCAACGCATTTATGTTCTGCCTGATGTTCTGAGTTTTCCTTACCAGGTTTATAATGAATTTTAGCATTATGCTCGTCTAAGAATGCCTTCCACCGTTTTATCTTTGCATTTGGGTTCTTATCAGAAACCGTAAACGTTAGAGGCTGGTGGTCTGTATAGATGTTGATGTCCCTAGTTCCGTAGAGAAAATTTTGAAGTTTCCCTAAAGCCCATACTATGGCCAGTAATTCTCTTTCATTTGTTGCATAATGCATTTCCCTATCTTTCAGCGTTCTTGAAATCATTGTAATTGGTTTACCATTCTGCGAGAGGACTGCGCCAATGCCGTTAGCGGAGGCGTCTGTCGTTAGGTCAAATGGTTTTTTAAAATCTGGATACATTAAGATGACATCTTCAGATGCTAGGATGTTTCTTAATCTTTCGAAGGCATTGCGTTGCGCCTCACTAAAATCAATGGGTACCCTTCTAGACTTGTGTTTACTTACTAAGCCATTTTCATCTTTTAGGATCTCAGTTAGAGGTCTTGCTATTGAGGCGAAATTTTTTATGAAACACCTGTAATAGCTTGCTAGCCCTAGAAAGGATCTAAGGCTGAACAAATCCTTAGGTTCAGGATATTCCTGAACGGCTTTGACCTTTGCGGGGTCAGTTTTTGCCCCACCTCTTGTTACTATGAAACCGAGATATTCCACACTTGTTTTAAAAAATGTGTTTTTTCTCGTGCCACTTTCATGTTGGCCTCAGACAGTTTTTCCAAAACCCAATTTATATGTTTGACTTGTTCCGATTCATTTTCGGAAAAAATTATGACGTCATCGACGTAAACATAGCATGATTTGCCAATTTGTTCGCGTAAGTCGTCGTCGATCGCCCTCTAGAAGATGCTTCCAGCATTCTTCAAACCGAATGGCAATCGACAAAACTCATATTTCCCACCGTTAACGGAAAAAGACGTTTTCTCGCGATCCTGCTCGGCGAGGATAATCTGATGCTAACCTGATTTTAAATCTAAAGTCGTAAAGTACTTAGCTTACCCTAAATTTGCCAGTATCATTGAAATATTTGGCATTGGGTACTTATCGGCAATAGTGCGCTCGTTGAGCTTCCTAAAATCAATAACCAGACGTTTGTTTTTGTTGCCTAACTCGTCGTAACCCTTTTTATCCACGACCCAGGTTGGGTTGTTGTAAGGGGACCTTGACGGTCTAATGATTTTATTGCGTAGCAATTCTCTTATTTCCTTTTCGACAAAATCTGCCACTCCCATTGGGTGAGGGTACAACTTCGAATAAACAGGCTTGTTATCTTTGGTTCGGATCGTGGCCACAACCGCAGTGTTAAATGGCAACAGCTTGTTAGAGTCTGCGAATGCCTTAATCCTTTCCAGGATCATTTTTTTAAATTCTGCCTTCACTGAACATGGTACCTGTATGTCGTTGACATTTGTAAGGTTAACGTTGCTGCACTTATGATATTGCAGATCTTCTGACATGGTACCATAATTTATTTTACCTCCGTCTAGGTCAATAATCGCGCCCACCTGCGTTAGCAGGTCAAGGCCTATGATTCCGTCGAACAGTGTTAGACTATCCAACACAAAGAATGGGGATGTTACCCCGAAAATATTTATCAGGCATTTCTGTTTGATTTTATTGGACCCATGGATAGAGTTCACATTAAACGGGGAGTCTACCGGCTTTACGTCTTTAAGCTCCTTTACGGGCCTGACATAATATTTTGCCGCCCCCGTGTCAATTAAAAACCTTAGTGTTTTCCCAGCCAACGTCCGCTCAAGGAACGGTAGCCGGGTGTGGCCTCTAAAAAATTAATAGAGTCACTTTCGTAGTCAAACCCATTTTCTTTGTCTACCTCTGCTACCGCAGCTGCGGCAGCAACCTCATACGCTTGGAAATCCTGATCAACATCCGAATGATTCAAATTGTTGATCCTTTGACGCCTAAAATCTGTCATACGCACTGAATTATTCTGTCTCTTATTTCCCTGAACGGGAGCATTGTGAATACCGGCAGCTTGTGCCTGTTGGTATTCCGTTGGGTGCCTAAATTTAAACGAACTAGGATCGACGTCCATAGGTTCGGCGCCTCTACCACGAAAATCCCTATCATTTTCGCGTTGCCTAAATGATGAAGCCTTTCCTGCATTATTTCTGCCCTGACTCTTGAAGTAATGTGGATTTTTTGCGTGATTGGCATCGCCGCCACTATTCTGTGAATAATTATTTTGCCGCCGAGTTTGGGATTTTTGACCCCCTGACTTTTGAGCTCTCTCTTCGGCATTTTTAGCGTAAGTTGCCGCGAACATGTATCTATTGTGACTCGACTCGGCCTCGCGAGCTAGTGCCAAGGCACTTGGTAGATCCTTTGGTCTAGCTGGGAATACAACCTGGTGTAGGGGTCTTTTTAAACCCGATACGAACGTGTTTAGGGCATCACATCTAAAATTTTCATTTAGGACAGCTGCAGCAGCTGCATCATATGTCATAAGCGTTTTATTTATTATGAGGGTCAGTTTCCTTTCTATCTCATCATAGTACTGTGACAAGCTCAAATCGCCCTGATGCAAGGTATCTAACTCTTGTTAGAGAATGCGCACTGGAGTTTTGTCAGCGTAGGTGAAATCTAATGGTGCCACAATGGCCTTAAAATTTAAAACTGTTAAATGAGGCCAGTATATTATTCGCTGAACCCCTAATCTTATTCCGAATAATACCCACTGCCTCGTAATGCTTTACGCTGCCTTCATAACGTTCGAATAATTCGTAGGCGGCCAGCGCTGCTTGCCTCCATGAGATATATTCTTCTTGTTTACCATCAAACTCTGGCAATGACTTGACGAGGTCTAACGTCTGACTACACGATTTTCCCTGCACTATCGCAATTTTCTGGTAGCTTTCTACTTCAGGGGTCGTGATCCTCAATGCACTCATCTCGTTCCTAACTTCACTAATTTTTTCATCAATAACCGGTTTCCATTGAACGGCCTGTGCCGCCAATGCGGCTTCTAACACAGCTTGTACCTGTCTTGCGTCCATACCCGTTTCTGTTTCCACAACGTCTGCCACACGTAACCTGCTAGTATGGTTTATCAATTCCTGCACTGAGTTATCGTAAAGCTCTTTATCGTAAGGGGGTGGCTCATTAGACCCTGAACAAACTAACACACACAAGTATTTTTTCACTTAAACGCGGCGCAATCGTTAACGGCCACCAAAACAATAAAAAAAAGATCACTTCACTCTTTATATAATGCTGCTTTATTAATTTAACAAATGATGACGATTGGCTGTGCCATTCACTTACATGATTTTTCAATAAATATGGTAATTCCGTTGCTCTGTGGCTGGGTTGTTGATTGTTGATCGCTAATTTTCCTCTTCGTGCCCCACGTTGGGCGCCAGTAAAAGATGTACGCTGTAGTCACTGTATGAGCCGGTCTTCGGACGCGGCAATAATTAAACAAGTTATATGTTCGCAAGTACTCTTTATTGGCCAGGAACATGTGCTCCGGCTTAAGCTCAACTTAAATCTAAACTAGCCCAATACCTAACTTAACCATTAAACCCTAAGAACGCATATTCAGTAGTCGACGCTGCCGGCTTTGACGTCTGCGTCGTGCTTACTCTGCTTCATACAATTGGTGATAGTGCAAGCAACGATCGCTGGTCAACTGTTTACGCAATCGGCTATTGACACTGTTTATGTAATCTGATATGTGGTTGCTTTAGTGGCGGTCGTTGCCCACACAATCTGCTGATGAGGCAAGATGTTGTATTGGCCTCACCACATTCGCACCCAACTGGAAATTGGGCATTATGTGTTAACTTATATGTGCATGTTGAGTTAGTGCGTATTAAGATGTACATACATATGTACATATATATTTATGTACAAAAATGCATCTGTTGCATTGTGTCCAAAATATTTATTAAGAATAATTTTTATTTTGATGTTAAAAAGTTGTTTATTTTTTGTTTAGTCATTACAAGCATTAAGCTCTGTAGATATATATCTATATATAAATATATGTGACCTGGTCTACGGAAAGGGGGCTTAGGTGTCAAAAAATCAATTTTCACTTTTTAGTTGATTCGGATGGAAGATGAGATGTTGTTTATTTTTAACAGCTGTTTCCCAGAAAACTAGTTTTCGCACGTTAGCTCCCTTTTGGTAGACCAGGTCACATATACGTTTGTTTTTTAGCAATACTTATATTTTCATTATCCATTTCAGATATTGAAAACACAAATCTTCTTATAGGCGAGTCCACAACAGCGCGCCACGCATCTCTCCTTTAGGAGAGGCGTTAGGCGTCAATTGGTAATACCAACTGAAGACAGGTCCTTCTCCACCTGGTCCTTCCATCGGAGTGGAGGTCTCCCTCTTCCTCGGCTTCCACCAGCGGGTATGGCATCGAAAACTTTCAGAGCTGAGGCACTTTCGTCCATTCGAACAACATGATCAAGCCAGCGTAGCCGCTGTCTTTTTATTTGCCTATGTCCTCGAACAACACATACAGCTCATCATTTCATTTTCTGCGGTATTCGCCGTTGCCAATGTTTAAGGGACCATAAATCTTCCGCAAAACCTTTCTCTCGAAAACTCCTAGTGCCGTCTCATCGGATGTTGACACCGTCCACGCTTCTGCACCATAAAGTAGGACGGGAATGATGAGGGACTTGTAGAGTTTAGTTTTTGCTCATCGAGAGAGGACTTTACTTTTCAATTGCCTACTCAGACCATAAACACAAATATTTTGCACAAATGGAGGATTACAATAGCTACAACTTTTCTTATGTTTGTACTACGAATACAAATCCCTACTAATATTATAAATGCGAATGTAAGTTTGTTTGTTACGCTTTCACGCAAAAACTACTGAACCGATCATCATGAAACATTGTACGTATACTCTTGAAGGTACCAGAAGCAACATAGGGTACTTTATATTAAAAAAAAAATTAGATGATTTTTGAATGTCGAGCCCTCGACGAGACAATATGGATGATTTTGATAATGGAATTGCACGAGAGCTAGATTATGATTTCATAGCACTGCAACATCAAGTGACAGAATTAGTGCCTCAATTACTTCCAGAGCTAAATCATGTTTTCCATCAAGTTTTACGTAAAATAGACTCCGGTAGTGGTGGACTCTTCTTTCTCGATGCACCAGGAGGAACTGGAAAAACGTTTTTACTTAACTTATTATTAATGTCCGTCAGAAAAGACCAAAAAATAGCAGTTGCCGTAGCTTCGTCAGGTATTGCCGCGACGCTATTAAACGGCGGTCGTACGGCACATTCCGTTTTAAAATTACCATTGAATTTGGCACAGGAAGATTCGCCCATCTGTAATTTTAGTAAAAATAGTTCACGAGGTAGAATTCAATCTTTTAGGTGGGATGAAAGTACAATGTCTCACAAGAAGGCTATAGAAGCTTTAAACCGGACCCTCCAGGACTTGCGAGATAGTACAGATATAATGGGAGGCATGGTAGTTTTATTGGCTGGTGATTTCCGTCAAACCCTCCCAGTGATTCAGAGGGGGACACCAGCAGATGAAATTCAAGCGTGTATTAAATCGTCAAGCTTATGGTCGACAGTTAAAAACTCCGCCTGAAAACGAATATGAGGGTGCATCTTCATAATGACGTGGATTCAGGACTTTACGCAGAAATGTTGTTGAAAATTGATGATGGTTGTTTAGACGTTGACGCTGAAGGCTACATATCACTGTCAAGAGAATTTTGTAATTTAGTAGAAAGTGATGTGGATCTCATTGCTAATGTTTTTCCGGAATTACAACAAAATTTGTGTAGTGATCAGTGGTTGTGTGCAAGAGCAATATTAGCACCAAACGAGGTTCAGGGAGAAATGAAGGAATATTTGTCAATGGATACAATTATGGATACGGAACTAAGTACTTCATATCCTGTGGAGTTTTTAAATTCACTTGAACTATCGGGTGTACCGTCACATAAACTTCAATTGAAACTAAATGTACCAGTAATGCTTATGCGAAATCTAGATGCTCCTCGGCTATGTAATGGAACAAAGCTTCGGATAACAAAATTGGGACAAAACATACTTGGTGCTACTATTTTAACAGGTGTCGGTAAGGGAAATAGTGTTATAATACCTCGGATACCAATTATTCCCACTGACCTTCCATTCCAATTAAAAAGCATTCAGTTTCCCGTCAAGCTTAGCTTTGCTGTTACTATAAACAAGGCACAAGGACAAACATTACAGGTAGCAGGAGTGCATTTAGAAAACCCATGCTTCTCTCATGGTCATCTTTATGTAGCCTGTTCACGTGTATCCAATGCCAGGAATTTACACAAATTTGCACGCGACAGGAAAACTTATAACATTGTCTACAAAAAATTAATACTTTGTATTTTATTTTTTTAAATTGTTAGAATTCAGAACTATTTATTTGTGTTACGGTGAAATATATTTTAACAATTGTTGTGGCATTTCAATAAGCATATATTAAAGTGTTGAAACTTCTGTCTGTTGTAATTTTTTAAAATTGTTGATCTCAGCAAAACAATCAAATTTAGTTATCATATTGACTAATTTCTATTATTATACCCTTACCCTTTATCTCATCATAGTACTGTGACAAGCTCAAATCGCCCTGATGCAAGGTATCTAACTCTTGTTAGAGAATGCGCACTGGAGTTGTGTCAGCGTAGGTGAAATCTAATGGTGCCACAATGGCCTTAAAATTTAAAACTGTTAAATGAGGCCAGTATATTATTCGCTGAACCCCTAATCTTATTCCGAATAATACCCACTGCCTCGTAATGCTTTACGCTGCCTTCATAAGGTTCATGTTTAATATTAAAGTGTTGAAACTTCTGTCTGTAGTAATTTTTTAAAATTGTTGATCTCAGCAAAACAATCAAATTTAGTTATCATATTGACTAATTTCTATTATTATACCCTTACCCTTTATCTCTCATACTTATTTAATGACTCCACTGCGGGCGAAGCCGCGGGTAAAAAGCTAGTATATTCATATTTTCTAATCGTTAATAACATTTTCTATTTCTAATATTTTTCAGGCATGATAAACAAGACAACTACAAATCCCATCGATCATTTAGATTAGGTGTTACACAACCTCTTTCCGACGAGCTGAACCTTTTTATGATGTACATATGGGATAGGATTGTGTGGAATTGACATCAAAAAATATTGGTTTATTAGTTTCGTTGGATCCTTACAGTATAGTTATAAGGAAATCGTTCGCGTTTAGTATTAATTTATTCATTTGCTAATTCATAATTTAGATGTAAAATATTATTAAATTATACAAATGAATGTTCGAATACTAATAACATTCGTAATAGTAATGGAATTTTATTTGAATTGTATAACAACAACTACAAAAAATGAAAATGTAATAATTAATACTAAATTTATATATGAAATATGTAAAAAGTAAAAATTCAATATTTAATACTAACTTTATTTTACCGGGCCACCAAGTAACTGTGGCCTTACCGCGCTACGGGGAGCTGGCGCGGCGGACTATCAGATTCCCCATCAGAAACTTAGACCGCGATGCTCAGCTACTCGAGCGACCGGTCGTACGAACAAGATGAACAGAAACAAAAACAAAAAATCAAACACAACAAACAACAACGACACCCCAAAGGCAACGGAAATGGCAAGGATAAAGGACCAACGGAAAACTAACGCACCCAGTAGTGTCGTCTGAGGAGGCAGCTAAGGGGGAAACCACCCGTACACCTGGAGCGGCTGGTGTCAAAAGGCGTCAATTCCTCGATCGACTTACGTCGGAAGAGAGATCTCATTTTGAGGAACACGCCAGGGTTGATGAGCTTCCCATACAAGCAAGAAGCCACACACTACTCCTGCAAGCAAAACCCGGAACAGGTCAAGGAATCGGAGGAGAGCTAAACCGATTCAAATTCCGATTCAACTACCCTGAGGAAGCTATGAAGGCCAAAATGCTAACCAAACTTCAGGAGGTAATAATGGATGAAGTGCTCAAGGGCTGGAAACATCCTCTGACGTTTTCGGGCATCTTCTTCCGATCAGGATTACTGCTGATCGACTGCATAGATGAGCAAACCGCATCCTGGCTGTCGGAGACTGCTCCGCGCCTACAAGGATGGACTGGGCCCTCACTCTGCACCAGACTTCGGAATATGTGTGTGAAGTGGTATTGTGTGCCTTTCTAGATAGGCTCTAACAGCATACGACTGGGCACAACTAAGTGATGCCCCCAAGGAGGTGTACTATAGCCTCTTTTGTGGAGCCTAGTCGTAGATGAGCTTTTGGAGATATTGACAGAGAACAGCATACGATGTCAGGGATACGCGGACGATATTGTAATTATAGCCAGAGGTAAATTTGAGAGCACACTTGGAGACATTGTCCGGAGAGGATTACCCTCGCTAAGAGGTGGTGCGTTAAGGTCGGACTTAACATCAATCCCTCCAAAACGGCCATTATCCTCTTTACAAGGAGAAGAACGCTCTCCGCTCGTACTATTACCATGGGCGGGCAAGCAGTAGCCAGGGAGGAGGAAATAAAGTATGTAGGACTAATACTAAATTCAAAACTTAGGTGGAAGAAACATGTGGACTCCGTGGTTGCTAAGGCCACCAAAGCGCTGATGGTGTGCAAACGCTTAGCAGGAAAAACCTGGGGATGCAATCCGTACATACTGCGATGGATGTACACCATCCCTGTCAACAGCAGAGAAACAGTTGACAAAACTGCAGCGGTTGGCCTGTGTATGCATCACTGGTGCTATGCGAACTTGTCCGACCGCAGCATTGGAGGCAATCCTGAACATAACTCCACCCCACATGATGATTGGCTCTATGGCAAACAGTACTTTACTGTCCCTGACGAGACCAGGACCAGGAAGCAGCAGGATGGTAAACGCCCGACAATTGGAGACCATAGGGAGGAAACTTCCAATGGCTCTCCTTCCAAGGGACGACATTACCAAAAAGGTGCACTTTGAAAGGAAATTCAAGTTAGTGTTGAATAACAATAGAGATTAGGAGGACTCCTCCCTTAAGGAAGTCATTAGTAAAAGCACCCAGCAATGGTACACTGATGGGTCTAAGACCACAGATGGTATAGGTGCCGGGCTAGCGGGACCACGTATAAATCTGTCAATGCCCATGGGACACTTTCCCAGTATCTTTTATGCTGAGGTCTATGCTATTAGCAAATGCGCTGAAATAATATCAGACAAGAACTATCACGGCGAACGAATTGTCATCATCAGTGATAGCCAGGCGGCTCTCCTGGCACTATCATCCTTCGAAATAAACTTGGGGTTGGTCCTGGACTGTATTGGAAAACTCAACAGAGTGTGCAGCAACAACAAACTAACACTGTTCTGGGTACCGGGACACAGAGGTATACAAGGCAAGGAACTCGCAGACCAGCTAGCTAAGAAAGCCGCGGCCATCATACCGGTGGGGCCAGAGCCCTTCATTGCCGTTGGTCTGCAAGCTCTGAGAAATGGACTATTCGAAGGCGAATTAGAAAGTAGGAATCGCTACTGGATTCGGCTGCAGGGACTTCGCCACTCGAAACTGTTCCTAGGAGGGTACAACCGCAAAAGATTCAAGCAAATTTTTGCGCTCCCAAGAAACAAAATGAGACAACTAGTGGCACTCTACACTGGCCACTGCAGACTAAGGTGTCATCTAAACAAACTCGAAATCTGCTCTACGGACCTGTGCTGATTCTGTGATTTGAAAGCGGAAACACCTGAGCACCTACTCCTGGAATGTCACGCGGTTGCGGGTTTAAGGAGGAAGGAAATGGGGTCTCTATATCCCCAAAGGGAACGTATCGCGACCACCAGCACTGCAGCGTTGCTAAGTTTTCTTAGAGCTACAGGACTGGACGGTATTCTGTGATAAATAGGAGAGGACACAATAGACCGTAGGTCGCAGTGCGATCCTCTAATAAATCTAATCTAATCTAACTTTACTTTTAAAATATGTAAATTTCGTGAATGTATAAATATAAATGTACAAAAAATCAATGTATAAATAGCTGCAAAAACGTTTGAAAAAAGTTCACTTTGTACTGAAATGCTAATATTTAAAAATTAATCTATAATGATTATTAAAAATTTAAAATATTATACCATACTAATTTATAAATGTAAATACATCATACAATTATAATAAACAAATAAAAATAAAAATAAAACAATTTCAATTTTTAATTTTTAAACGGAAAAGTAGGTGACCTATAGAATGAACACCAATGGAGACCAATGAACCAAATTTAAGTAACGAAACGGTGACCCAACAAATGACCAATACCTGTGATTAAAGGGCTACCCTGTTAATGATGAATCGAACATCACCACTGATAGATGGGTGATTAAAAAAAAAATACTACAGGGGGCTCTGCTAACCACAGAGTGACATATGCCTTTCCAAAACAAAGAAAAATTAGAGCAGAAAGACATATGCAGCATTGGCACCAAAATCAATGAGAGAGAGCGAGCAAGATAATCACACCGACATGCCGTAAAAGAGGAGAAATGGTAACTTTTTTCCTGCTGCTAGAACAAAAGAGACCAAAATAATAATACAAGCTTTCTTTACCGGTAACCAATATTCCAAAAGATAAGTAACTCTACTCGTCTTGCAGGGAATGGTTTTGTTATTAAATTCTGATTTGGGATTTTAGTAGATCTAACCGAAAAAAATGGGTATAGTTTTGTACGTCTTTTGTGGGTCGCAGTACTGAAAGTGCACATGGAGTTTTGGTCCGCAGTTTTTGGTCTTTCATCCGTGATTGTACCTAGAAAATTCACCGAATTGTGCAAGAGGTACAAATATATACATTGCTAAATGATGAATGTAATTTGCAAGAAAGGGATGAACGATCACACGCACACAAGAGTTCCTGGCATTTTGTCAATTCGCCCATAACAATCGCATAGAAACTTTCATTGAAACTATTAGTACAGTTCCCTGGCTTTTCACAGAAAAATTCGCCGGAACCTGACTTGCATGGTTAATATTCACCAACATTGCAATATTAATATTAACAACATAATGGTTTCTTATGGTGATAACAATCATCAGAATTTGCAACAACAAAGTGGAGATAAAGTATTACAGTAGCAGTAGCCTTTCAATCGTACAATACAAATTCGAACTCAAATACGCCGTATGATGGAGAAGCACTCGTATTCCTTTGGCCATTGTGTCAGGAAGTAACTAAAATCGTGCACCTAGAAATACAACACAAAATATGCTACAACAACAGGTATTATTGAAATTACGCAAATAAATATTGTAATTTTTTCTAATATTCCATTTCATAAGGAACTCTACTCGTCTTGCAGGGATGTTGACATATAAAAAGGCAGCACTTTCATTGAGAAAGGAAAACGTTTTTTATGATAATAATTTGTCGTTACCCTTATTTGACAGGTGTGTTGCTATTGATTTAATCCTTACATTTATTCAAAAACCAAATTTTGAGATTCAAAAGTAAA
This sequence comes from Zeugodacus cucurbitae, assembly GCF_028554725.1. Classification (NCBI taxonomy): domain Eukaryota; kingdom Metazoa; phylum Arthropoda; class Insecta; order Diptera; family Tephritidae; genus Zeugodacus; species Zeugodacus cucurbitae. The sequence goes on from NC_071669.1 coordinate 29,004,652, forward strand.
CTAATTTCAAACCCAAATAAAAAATATATATTTTTAAATAAATAAAAGAAAATGCCTAATATTTTCTGCTCGTATAAAACATTATTCCATAGTCTGCGGTGTTCACGGTTGCCAATGTTCAAAGGACCATACTTTTTCAGCAAAATATTTCTCTCAAAACTCCTAGTACCGTCTTATCAGATGTCGTAATCGTCCACGCACCACAAAGCATACAAAATTATATACAGTGACGTGGGAGCCAAGACGAAAGTGCGCAGACTGTTTGTTTGAAGACAGGAGATATTTTGTCTTGTCCTCATTCGGAATCAGACCCGTTCGCTTCACTTCCTTATACAGTCTGGAAAAAGCAGAACTAACGGCACGATCGTTGCCTCTAATGATATCAATATCATCGGAGAAAATTGTAAAGGTTAAAGAAGTCACACGATAGTGAGTCACCCTGTCTGAAACCTAGTTTGGTATCGAACGGTATCCATCAGGACATAGCTTTTGGTGTTGCTCAACATCACCTTACAAAGACGTATTAGTTTTGCGGGGATACCAATTTCAAACATAGCGGCATAGAGGCAACTCCTTTTCGTGCTGTCATAAGCAATTTTAAAATCGATGAAAATGTTCCACACTAATAAGGTCCAATGAGTTGGGTGGTCTTTAGTCTAGAGACTAATAGGTGATAATGGGTAGACATATTCCACGGTAATTGGCGCAGATTGTGGGGTCTCCCTTTTTGTGGATTGGGCATAGTACTCTTAGGTTCCAATCGTCGGGCTTGTTTTCTGCAAAGAAGCTAATGGATGCACCTCATTAGTTATTGCAACTCCCACAGCAGCCGGTTCTACGCACCGGAGTTGACCCGGATTTTATCCGGTCAAGGGCTGCCCTTTCGCCGATCTAACCCTGTTTGGATCGATTAGTTTTAAGTTTAGTTGTACGTCATTGGAGCAACGCCTTGCAGCAGGCTTGTTGCTCCATATCCTTGTTGCTCCATATCCTCTTACTCAGGGCTGGCATCGAGTCCAACCCAGGGCCTGAGGTATTTTTCTGCTGCGTATGCGCTAAAAGGCTCCATCCAAATTCCACCTCGGTTGGGTGCAACACATGCAATGGATGGAGCCATCTTAAGACCTGTTCAGGCCTTAAGACCCATAGGGAGTGGACCACACGTTATGTGGCCCCTTGCTGTCAACGCAATACTGCGACAGTTGCCTCTACGGCAGTGCAACCTGCACCCATTTCGCGCAATGCGCTGCCACCCTCAGGGAGTTGCCAATTTAGGGCCCTTTCGGCCCCCTGGAGCTCAAGTAGACAGCATGACTCCCAGTCTGATCAATCTGACCAATCCTCGTGCGAGGACCTCAAGGCAACTCCTGGTCCCTCGCACAGTCTGTTCCGTGTGTCAGACCGTAATACGTCGGAACGTGACCTCAGTCAGATGCAATTCCTGCACTGGCTGGTGTCATTTTCTGACGTGTTCCGGCCTGCGCACCATACGTGAATGGAGTGCATCGTACTTTGCCCCATGCTGTAATAGGAGTCTGCCCCCGCAACCAACAACATCGGAGTCGCCAAACAACACCGAAGTGCGGCATTTTCCTTTGCGGGTAACACAGCTGCAACAACCTCCACCTGTACGTCACTCCCTCACTCCCAGGGTCACGACAGCAACACCAAGACACACCCGACTCTTACAATTTAACTGCAACGGGCTCCAGAGTAAGATCGAGGAGATAGCTGATTTTATGAGTCGGGAAGGCATATCAATAGCTGCGGTCCAAGAAACCAAGTTAAACAGCCACTCAGACCTTCCGAGTTGTGCAGGTTTCAACGTTTTACGTAAAGATCGCGAGCGAGATAGTGGTAATGGCCTAGCATTCATATTACACAACACCGTGCAATATCGTCTCATCGAAGGTGACATCGACCGCAGGGACTCTATCCTAGAATGTCAGGATATAGCTGTCCGGTCAGGAGATGTCGAGCTCGAAATATTTAATATATACATGCCCCCAGTTACAAGTTGCCCAACAGGATATCACCCGAATATTAGTGCGCTACTTCGTGGTGAAAACCGACTGGTACTAAGCGATCTCAGTTTGGAGATTCGACAACTGGTAAATAACTATAAGCGGACGAAATGGGTAGAGCACTTGAAGTCCTGTAATCTTTCCACTGGCGTGAGCAAGCTCTGGTCACCCGTCAAATCCCTGTCAAACCCGAGGAAACATGACGACCGAGTTGAAATTCAATTCGGTAGCCATGCCTCCTCGGACCCGGAGAGGTGCGCGCGCTATTTTAGCCGACAATTCATACTGCACCCCCAGGTTGACAATTCTAAAAGACGTGTCACCAGACGGTTGCGCAAAATGCGAAACAACGGCGCGCCACTTGTTTTCACCAGTGGGGAGGTTCAGGAGGTCATCAGGAAGACCAAGTCCTCCAAAGCCATTGGCCCTGACGGAATAAATTCTTTAATGTTAAAACACCTAGGTTCAGCGGGAGTAGAATTTCTCGCCAAGGTACTCAATCTGTCGCTAACCACTCTTAAAATACCCGATATGTGGAAAATCGGAAGAGTGGTTCCACTACTGAAACCTGGGAAACCCGCCAACCAAGGGGAGTCCTATCGCCCGATAACTCTCCTTTCCCCAGTAGTGAAGACACTTGAGGCCTTACTGCTCCCGACACTCACATACCACGTGAACCTAGATAAACATCAACATGGCTTCCGTAAAGTGCATAGTACCACCACAGCACTTAGCGTCATAAACGCCCAGATAGTTCATGGTCTAAATCAGAAACCACCCTGTAAGAGAACCGTCCTAGTACGTTGGACCTGTCAAAAGCTTTTGACACGGTCAACCTAACAACGCTTCTAGAAGACGTGGAACAAACAATACTTTCTCCGGGGCTGAAGAGATGGATTATGAACTACCTGAGCGGTCGAAAATCATCGGTATTATTTCGAGGTAAAACATCAAAACTTATGAAAATTAAACAAGGGGTTCCACAGGGCGGTGTCCTCTCCCCGTTACTGTTTAATTTCTATATCTCCAAACTTCCTCAACCACCAGAGGGAATTTCCGTTACCTCCTACGCAGATGATTGTACGATAATGACGTCGGGCACTGGCATCGATGACATGTGTTCGAAAGTGAACAGCTACCTCCCCGAACTTTCTCGCTTCTTCTCTGCGAGGAGCCTGGCACTCGCACCCACTAAATCCACGGCGATCCTTTTTACCAATTGGACGAAGGAGTGCAGACTAAGTCTTAACATTCATGTCGATGGCATACCAATTCCGACAGTTAATAATCCCAAAATTTTGGGAGTTACATTTGACAGTCTGCACTCCTTCACTCCACACACGACTACGATAGTCACTAAAGTACACCTTCATTGACTCCCTTCCGGTGAATGGCGTCCTTGGAACCAAACCACCACCTATAGCAGACGAAGAGCTCGAGTTGCCACGTGAAACCAGAGTGACCCTTGCACAGCTTCGATCTGGATATTGTAGCAGGTTAAACTCCTACTTATCCAGACTGAACCCCGACATACAAAATACATGACCCGCATGCAACGAGTCCCCGCATGACTCTAACCACCTCTTTGTATGCCCAATGAACCCTACTCATCTAACACCCCTCTCCCTTTGGTCCAACCCTGTCGAAACAGCATGTTTCCTGGTCCTCCCGTTAGATGATTTCGAAGACAACTAGACTTAAGCTCCTCTTTTCAGGCAGGGATAGATAACCGTTACAACAAGAACATTAGTTATTGACCGCCGTATTTGAATAGCTCGACCGGCAATCCATCGGCCCCTTCAGCTTTGTTGTTTTTCAAGTCGGTAATTGCTGTTCGAATTTCTACGATTGGGGAATCAGGTACGTCATCTTTTGGTGTTGTTTTTTCACTGCCATTCAGCAGGCTGAAGAAGTGTTTCCTCCATAAATTCAGTATGCTCTGTGCATCTCTTTGTAGAATTTTTGACCATTATAGTATGTTTACATATGAAAATAATATCGTTCTAAGCTCGTTCAATAATCTAACCGTTTACATATAGCCAAATAAGATTATCAATTGTCAAATGTTTTGCATTTGTTGTTGTATTACACATATTTCTCTCGCTGTTGGCCATTGTTGTTTACATTTTCATTTGACATTTCTCCTTTTCTTCGCAAAATTATCGATAACCGTAGTAATAACACCGAAAATCTAGTTTTATACGACGAGATAATTTTATAATATCGGATTATCCCGAGAGGAGTTTTGTATGGGAAATCTCGTTTCTTAATTACAGATTATCGAGTTAAGCTCAGAAATGGAGATAATCTCGTATATGTAAACATAGTACTACCTAAAAATGCTCTGCTTTTGTACAATTCTGTTAAAAGGAATAATAATTTTTTTTTATTAATATTAAAATGTTGAAAATTGAAGAACTCTGTATTCATCTGATTATTTCTTCATCATTAACTTGGAACGCTTGTTGTTTGAAAAAATTGGAGGAAAGACGGCTTTCAAGTTCGGAAAGTGAGAGTGTGATAGTAAAAAGTGTGAGTATATTGAAATTTGAAAGCAATTTCTTGAACGTGTAACGTCCGCGTTCGCTCTGTCTTGTAAGGTATGATTTGACCGATAGTACAATTTGTTAATAATTGTGGAAATTGATAATTTTACTATCGATTGAAATGTGTTATTTATAAATCATACGATGTTATTGAACGCAATTGGATTGATTTAGTATGGATGAAAATAGTGAGTCAAATCCTATCGACATGGATTTTTCATATGGAGCGGCTTTTGATTCCTTAGATATTTTCAAGGAAGAAGATGCTTTGAATATTATAAAAGATATGGTGCCTTTAGGTAGGTTTTGCATTAATAGTAATGTTTATATTAATATACATTTCTGCGTATATAAAACAGAAATGCAGAATTTCTTCGAGGATATTGATCAAATGGAATTCTCTAATGACACTATTTCGAATCAATTGGGAAGCGATTGTAGCGGAGAGACAATAAATTTTAGCGATCCTGATTTATTCATGCAATCGAAAGTTTCCAGTCCTGATATAATTCATAATGGTGGATTAAAATGTGCCAACAATTACAGTTCTTCAGACCCTTTAATGGCTGGTCATATAAATCCTGTTGTCTCTATACCATCTTCATTTCACAATTGCTTACCTGAATTCAATTCGTCGTCCAGTAATTTGGTTGTGGATCAAAAATGGACAGTAAGAAATGATCAAAACACAGTGGGAACTAATCAAATTGTCGATAAATCCAATGGTTTTGGTGATGCTAATCCTGTAAAAAAGGATAAGCCCGATTTTCCTAATATAGACTGTTACCAAATCAATACTTTGGGAAATGTTCCGAATCAAATTCAATCTGTTGACTTCGGAAACGAAGTGTTAAAAAAAGACATTTATGGCAATGGCAAGGTATGTAAATATTTATTTAATGTAAGGGAATGCGGTTATGTATGTCAGAATTATAATTATATGTGTGAAAATTGTAATTCCTAGTAATCTATAAATGTGGTAAATGCTGAGATACTGATATTCTTTCACTATACAATATACACTTGACGGCACGATTTTAGTTACTGGGGCGCCAAGATTTGAGTTTATTTTTAGGTTAATTAGCTCAAAATAAACATAACTTAAATAAAAAAAACTTGATATCTTGCTCCGTTTACGCTCCATTGCAGAGAGCAATTTTTTAAATGCTTGTTGGTTATAGCAATATATAAGTTTTGCACCAAGGAATACGTGTATCAAGTTTCATTTCATATCTTAAATTTTCCTCAAGTTATTCGTTGCACGGACGGACAGACATTGGGTTTTAAACTGTAATCGTTACCTTGGTCAGTTTGATGTATACAGTAGAACTTCCCTAACTTGAATCACCATAATCCACAAAAAAAACTTCGAGTTAGAGTGATTTCGAGTTATAGAAATTTTCATTAAAACATAAATTTTTCTAAACGCTGTAAAATATAGATTTTTACACAGTTTTATTTATGGAATTTGGCTTCTAAACGCTATTGCTAATTCAAGAGTTCGAGTTATGGAGATCTTCGAGTTACAGAAGTTCGAGTTGTGGAAGGTTGTATATAACATATCTTACTCGTTTAGTTTTAAGACTTACAAACAACCGTTTTGTGAACAAAATTATATTACTCTGTGCAACATGTTGCGACTACTTCTTTTGCTTTTTATACTAAGAGTTGTTGCAAATGTTGTTGAGAGAGTATTATAGTTTTGTTCATATAATGGTTGTTTATAACACCAAAACTTAAAAGAGTTAGATATAGAGTCATATATACATACCAAAGGGATCAGGGTGACGAGTAGATTTGAAATCCGGATGACTGTCTGTCTGTCCGTCTGTACAAGCTGTAACTTGAATAAAAATTAAGATATCTTGACGAAACTTGGCACAAATATTCCTTGGGACCGTGAGAGGGTTGTTTAGAAGAAAATGTCATAACTAAGCCATAAAATAAGTTATAAAAAAAGCGGGTTTCGTTAAAACGAATATTCGTTATTTCGGAAAACTACTGTACTTCAATGTATATTGCACAGCTCTGTGCAATACTTCGAAAAGATTTCTGAAGACACAGAAAAAAACAACAAACACATACGAGAGCTGTAACACATTAAAATTTTCATTAGCTCTGCTGTGCTACCGCTCTCAATTTTTTGCTACCGCTACGCCAGAGCATAGCGCAGAATTTAATTTTTTGCTCCCGCTATAGTTTTTTACCTAACAAAACTCGGAGCAGAGTAGAGCACATACTTTTACATTGTAATGCTAGGCTATGCTTTGGCTCTCGACAAAGTGCAAAAGCAAGAGTAAAATGAAATGCTAAAAGAGTAGCGTAGTTTTTCAAACGCTGGTTATTTGTATATAACTCGCAAACCAATAAAGATATATAAACCAAACTTTCTGCAGTCAGTTCTCTTACGCACCCCACCACACATACAGAGGTTAGGTTGAAAATTAAATTGGGTTAACTCGTCACCAACACTAAATTTTACAGAAGAAATAGCAGAAGGAAAAATGAGCGAAATCGGTACACAACCAAGACTACATTCCTTATAACTCAATTTTGAATTCCATCTTATTCCATCACTTTATAATGTAAACATAAGAAACCATTGAAGATAGCGGAATAAAACTTTACACAAATAGTGCATATCATCTCTGGCTTCACTTGTGAAAAAGTTGTCGAAACCGGACTATAACTTTTCAATGCCCCAGATATCGAACATGTTGAACTCAGCGTCTTTAATGTAATTCAGAGAAATTGTTTTCTTCTAATAGTGTGTCTCTGTTCCAAAAAATATTTAAATCGGGCCATAACAGCTCTTAATATCATCTTCAAAAATATTATCTCCTAGCTCCTATATACCTAATTATAGGTTTTTCAAAAATACGGTGGGCTTTTTTTTTAATTAAAGCTTACATAATAAACAAATTATTAAATAAACTAAAGTACGCAGCGCTAGCATCATAGGCTTTCGGCTGACTGGTGGGAAAAATAGAAACTAGTTTAAATACATCGAAGGAGATCTGTATCCTTCAGATAATTGTAAATTTTAGATATGTTGCTAATAGTAGGGTTCATTAAAAGCTGAATAGGATCATCGTTGTTAAAGTTTATAAGTCTGAGGCTGTCCAGAGCGGGACAAAAAACGAGAAGGTGTAGCACACTAACCGTTGACTCACAAAAGGGACATTGGCTGATGCGACTGCCATCCAGAAGGTGTGCATTGGTAATGATAGTGTGCCCAATGCGGAGTCTGATGTACGGAGTGATGAGATTGACTGCCAGAGAGGTCGGAAAGTTAGGTTTCGTGCGATTTGGGTTAATTCTTGAGTAATGGTGATTGTAAATTACCCAATCAGCAGCTAAATTGGTATTTCTCAGTTGAGCGATGAGCCGGTAGATGTCGCCCTTAACGAAAAGTGGTGAGGTTATAGTGGGAGAGTGACACATTTCCTTGGCAATTGAGTCCGCAAGCATGTTTCCAATTATTCCCGAGTGGCTGGGAACCCACATAATTCTGAGCTTATGTGGGAGCAATATCAAAATGTCTCTGATGGCGCAAATGATGTAATTGGAGTTATTGCTGTTTTTTAAAGCTTGAAAGCAGGATAAACTGTCAGTACATATAATATATTTTCCTTTGTTTAGCTTTGAGTATTGAACAGCTTTAAGAATTGCGGTAGCTTCAGCTGTAAATATTGAACAGAAGGAAAATAGCAGGCCATACGAAATAGGGTTATCATCTTCACTAACTGCAGCGAAGAAGGTGTGAGTTCCTTTTGATCCGTCTGTGAATAGGAGTTTCCAACCAGCTGATTTGAGAGGAGCTGTTACTTTCAGGAAGTGGGCTTTATAAACATTGCTAAAAGTATTGTTCTTTCGTAGTTGAACTAAATCGGAAACAAATGAGGCTTAATTCACACGCCACGGGGGGTGTTTGATATTCCAGGGTAAAGCTATTTTATGCGGTAACTCATTTTCTTTAACAAACATGGCGCATTTGTATAACGATGATTGAATCTTTGGCGATCGTATACGTGTCAGAGCTGAGTGGAAATCCTTTTTCAGAATAAAACTGGGATTGATTACGAGCTTAGGATAGAGTTTATAAAAGCTGTCTTCAATAATGTCTTTTAAAAAAGGAAGTCCAGATTCAGGCAATATGTTTTTTATCGGAGATGTTGGAAACGCACGAATTGAACGACGGGCAGCAGAATGATACGGAGCGGCAAGCAGCTTAATATGATTTTTTGAATGGTGTCCATATATTTCTAAGCCGTAATTAATTATTGATAAGATGAGAGCTTTGGTGACCTTTACCAGTAGAGCCGGGCCAATGAGTGAGCGTTTATATGAAAGATACTTGATTATGTTTAAGTTAACAAGTAGTCTTTTTCTTACATATTGACAATGTTGCTTAAATGAATACTTAGAGTCTAATATTAAGCCTAGGAACTTAAAACTATGTGTACAGATTAAATTTATATTATTAACGGTAAGTGTGGGTGTATTACAATGATGTTTCTTGCAAATATGTAATAACTTAGATTTAGAGGAAGAAATTGACGTGCCCGAAGAACCAGACCAGTGGATTAAGAGGGATAAGATTCTAGAAAAGGAAGACGTAACAACGGACAAATCGGAGGCATTAGAAAATAATATTAAATCATCAGCATAGATTTGGTGACTGATATTAGGGAAGTCAGATAAAATTGTACTGATTTCATCAAATGCGATAATAAAAAGAATGACTGAAAGGGGGGAACCTTGGGGTGTTCCATTATCAAGAGGAAGTATAGAGGATCGGACATTAGAAACAAGTACACTAATTTTACGTTTAGTGAGAAAAGATTTAACAAAGTTATATATATGTGAGCCGACTTTCCATTTTCTGAGCTGCCTTAATACCACGTGTATACCAATACGATCAAAAGCTTTTAAAAAATCAAGTGAAAGAATCGACACATGATTTTTGTGGGATAATGCATCGGAGACAAATTGGTCAAGATGCAGAAGAGCATCTAACGTCCCCTGCCCCTTCTTAAATGCAAACTGGTTATGGTGAATAAGATTGTTAGATTGAGCATACCAGGATAGCCTGATAGCAATGATTTTCTCCATAAGTTTACCTAAGCAAGGTAGGAGGGATATAGGCCGATAACTATTGACTTCGCAGGGGGGCTTACCAGGTTTTAAAATGGGAATGACAGCGCTGGTTTTCCAAAGAAGAGGATAGTTGCCTGTCCGAAGGATGTTATTATAAAGATTAATTAGACGGGATAGCAGGAAGGGAGGGAGGTGTTTAATAATAGGGTAGGATATTTTATCAATCCCTGGGGTTTTGGATTTAACTACAGTGAGTGCAGAGAGGACTTCAAAAATGAATATATCAGAATCTAAAAACCTAGCTGAAAAAGACAAGTTCGAGGGAGGAAGGTAAGGGGAGGAGAGAATGGACAGTTTGCTGGAGGAAAATTCAGGAGAAAAACTGGAATCCGAGGAAACGTTGGAAAAGTGAAGCGCAAATTCTAAGGCTATATCTTGCGGATATAGTAGGTTGCCACGAGGAGAAGTGAGGAGAGAAATCGGAGAAAAGGAGGTTAAACCAGACAGTCTCCTTATGTCAGCCCAGATCTTTTTTTGGTTAGAAGAGGAATTGATTTCGCTAGTGAACTTTTGAAAACAGTACCTTAGCAGCTTTCGCCTTACGACGAAAAATCGCATTAGATTTTTTGTATTGCATCAAGTTAGCATTTGAGCGAGTGCGCTTAAATTGGTGCCAAGCAAATTGTTTTTGTTGTCTCAACGCACAAAGTTCACTATTCCACCAACGAGGTGCAGGTTTGAGTGATTTAGAGGAGGACTGAGGTATGGAATAATTGGCTGCAGAACGGATAATTTTTTGAATACGTGGGGACTCCTGATGGACATTGGACGAAATGGGGAAAAGACAGGAAAGAGATTCGCAGAAATGTTCAAACTTATCCCAATCAGCCAAGTCTGTTTTAAAGTGTACTCTAGTTTTAAACCGGGATGCATGATGGGGAGAGGAAATTTTAGAAAGAATGGGGAAGTGATCGCTACCATGTAGGTCATCAATCCGGAGCCATTCGGTTTTAGTGAGTAGGGATGAGGAACAAAGCGATAGGTCAATATGTGTAAAGGAAGAGTGAGTGGAAAAGTGGGTGTGGGAACCGTCATTAAGAACAATGCAGTTAGAACCAAGTATAAAATCTTCAATAATTCGACCTTTGGGATTAGCTGAGGGAGACCCCCAAAGGGGGCTCCAAGCGTTAAAATCACCGGCCAGTAAGAAAGGGGTAGTACAAGACGGGACGAGATGAAAGATATCACTTAAAGTGAATGATTCATTAGGAGGGGAATAGGCACAAATAATGATGAGTTTGTTAGGAGAAAGAATTTCTATGGAGAGGGAGGAGATGTTTGAAGGAGTAGGGGGGAGGGTGTTATGTGGTACTTTTCTGTTGATAAGAATGGCTATTCCCTGTTTGCTGGTGGTATTGTTGGGGAGGTTATAAAAATAACCTATATATGCCTTGGGAGTATGAGCTACAATATTGTTGGCAAGATGAGTTTCATTTAATAAAATTGCTGAGGGGTTGAATATTTTAATTAAAAGTTCGAGTTCGATGTAGTTATTTAAGTATCCGTTGATATTCCACTGAAGGATGGATAACATGGATAAAAAAAAAATAATAATGTGAGGTAAGGGGATTTATTGTTCCATCAACGAGGGTGAAGGAGATGAAAGGGAGGAGGCAGTTGGATTGGTGTTATGAGCAAGAGGAGAGATGGCAAAAGATGCCAGGGGAGATAAGGTGTGTGAGGCGGGCGATGGGATGTGAGAAAGTGGAGAGAAAGATGGGGAGGGGGAAGAATTCAAGGGAGAGGGGTATTGAAGAGGGGAGTTCTTTGGAGTTTCTGGAAGTTCTATGTGATGCAATGAATTGATGGTGGAGGATGATACGTTGTTAGCTTTTGTTGTTGTTGCGTTATTATTAAGGTTAGAATTTTTTGATATTGAAGTATTATCTTTGTTATTAGGATTTTTTGAGTTTGTATTTATATCGGTGTTGGTTTGGATTTTTGCCACGTTGGCAAAGGAGAAGGGGGATGGGGTGGAAGGAAGTTGATTTTTATACATAGAAATTGCGTCCCGCATGGTGCATTTGTGTATAGTTTTAATCTTTAATATTTCTTTCGATTGAATAAATTTAGGGCAAGCATTAGAGGACGAGGGGTGTTCCCCGGCGCAGTTCGCGCAGTAAACTCTGGTGCAATCAGAAGGTGAAGGGTGGTTAGGAGGAAGGTTGCAAATGACACAGGAAGGAGTTTTTTGGCAGTGTTTAGCGGTGTGTCCTAATAGCTGACAAGTTTTGCAGCGCATAGGATTAGGGTAGTACGGACGGACATCTAGGGTTCTCCAGGCTACATCAATTCTGTTAGGAAGTGTATATTTATTGAATGTTAATAATACGGCACCAGTAGGTACGCGAACGCCTTTAACCAATTTGTTAAACTTATGGACTGCAGAGACACCTTGTTCCTTGAGACCTTCGATTATTTCATCGTCGCTAAGTTGGCAAATAAAGGGGGCATAAATTGTGCCCTTTACTGAGTTAAGGGTGCTGTGAAGAGCGACTTCAACAGCGCCTGCACCTGGGTAGATTCGTAGTGGAAAGGAATTTATCAGCAATTTTTTGATTTTTTACAAGGAGGAGTAGGCTGCCATCGCGAAGTGACGAAATGTTGTTAATATCTTTACTGATAGATTGAATACCTTTATAAATCGCAAAGCAGGAGATGGATGTAATAGGTTTACTGGCATCCCGCGACTTAATGACGAGGTATTTGGGGTCATCCTTCTTTGTTATCGGGAGTTCCGGAAATTGGTCCAACGTTGTTTGTTCAGGCTTTTTTCTTTTAGTCTTCTGGGCTGTGGATAATAGGGCAAACCTATTATCACCCAGATTGTTGGCCCCAGGGGGCATTGTGAAAACTATTACTTTTTATGTATGCAAAACTGTATGAATGTAGTACAAGTTAACAATAAGAAATAGTCACAACGAGAAATTAACAATAAAAGAAAAAGTTCTTTGTAAATAACTGTAAAGTGGCGTTATAGCACAGATACCGCTAGAATTGCAGATGCTCAACAACAGCACTAGCGAGAGAAAGAAAAAAGATGCGACCGTACGGTATGACAATACATCCAAGACTGACGGTGGGCTTTATTCCGCATATATGTATTGGTTAATATGTGAGATATAGTCTTGGATATAGTGTACCTTGCTGGTGAAAATGAATGAAATCGGTTCAGGAATTACCTTTGTCCTCATATACTATATATGACGATTATCGTTATTCTATTAAACGTTATGCCGAATTTATGGGTAAATGTGTATGTTATTTTAATAACATTTCTTAAAAAAATTGCGAGAGTATAAAATATTCGGTTGCGCCCGAACTTAGACATTCCTTACTTGTTAATATTGTTTTTATTTATTTCTGTATTTGCTCTGAAGAAATTCCTGTTCTTTCTTTTGTCAATCCAGTTTTAATTTTTTGTAACAACACACCAAAGGTTTTAACAGACATACGATAGTAATGCCAAAATCTGTACACGTTCAGTATTTATCGTGATATTTCCTATATCGAGATATTTATTGAACGTTTTGCATGCAGTATTGATGGATCACGATCCATATCACAAAAAAATCTAAATATTTTGAAATCCAGATCGCGGATCATGGATCGCGAGATAAATATTGAACATGTAGCATATTTTGTGATTTACAAGCCCGAATAGTTGAAAGAAAACAGTGCCAAAATTTCAAAATCAACTTTATTCTAATAAAATGAACATGAATTATAATGTTTACAGTAGAATCTTTGCCAGTATATGCAACTCATCTGCCTAAGGTTTTTGGCTAACGTCCATATATTGGATGCATATAATGAATTGCTGTGGGAGCAAAACCAAGAGCCAAACATGATATTCTCAGGTTTTCTTCCGACATTTTATAAAAAATAATCAAATACATTTTTAAAATATTTTTTCTTGAGAAAACCCTAACAACATCGTATAAATATTGACGTAATATACATTGAACGTCCAGCAGACGCGAAGTATTCACCCGCAATCCATCAATATTCAATATAGATCTTATTCTTCTTCTTAACTGGCGTAGACACCGTTTACGCGGTTATAGCCGAGTCCAAAACAGCGCGCCACGCATCCCTCCTTATGGCAGTTTGGCGCCAATTGGTTATTTCAAGCGAAGCCAGGTCCCTCTCCACCTGGCCCTTCCATCGGAGTGGAGGTCTCCCTCTTCCTCTGCTTCCACCAGTGGGTACTGCATCGAATACTTTCAGAGCTGGAGCACTTTCATCCATTCGGACAACATGACCTAGCCAGCGTAGCCGCTGTTTTTTTATTCGCTGGACTATGTCTATGTCGTCGAATAACACATACAGCTCATCGTTCCATCGTCTGCGGTATTCGCCGTTGCCAATTCTTAAGGGACCATAAATCTTTCGCAAAACCTTTCTCTCGAAAACTCCTAGTGCCGTCTCATCGGATGTTGACATCGTCCACGCTTCTGCACCGTAAAGTAGGACGGGAATGATGAGAGACTTGTAGAGTTTGGTTTTTGTTCGTCGAGAGAGGACTTTACTTTTCAATTGCCTGCTTAGTCCATAGTAGCACCTGTTGGCAAGAGTGATTCTGCGTTGGATTTCCAGGCTGACATTGTTATTGGTGTTAATGCTGGTTCCCAGGTAGACGAAATTATCTACAACTTCAAAGTTATGACTGTCAACAGTGACGTGGGAGCCAAGACGCGAATGCGCTGACTGTTTGTTTGACGACAGGAGATATTTCGTCTTGTCCTCGTTCACCACCAGACCCATACGCTTCGCTTCCTTATCCAGTCTGGAAAAAGCAGAACTAACGGCGCGGGTGTTGTTTCCAACGATATCGATATCATCGGCGTACGCCAGTAGCTGTACACTCTTATAGAAGATTGTACCTTCTCGATTTAGTTCTGCAGCTCTTATAATTTTTTTCCAGCATCAGGTTAAAGAAATCACACGAGAGTGAGTCACCTTGTCTGAAACCTCATCTGGTATCGAACGGCTCGGAGAGGTCCTTCCCGATCCTGACGGAGCTTTTGGTGTTGCTCAACGTCAGCTTACACAGCCGTATTAGTTTTGCGGGGATACCAAATTCAGACATCGCGGCATAAAGGCAGCTCCTTTTCGTGCTGTCGAAAGCAGCTTTAAAGTCGACAAAGAGATGGTGTGTGTCGATCCTATTTTCACGGGTCTTCTCCAAAATTTGGCGCATGGTGAATATCTGATCTGACAACTCCGGTGGACTTAATACCGTATATATCGGTTAATATGTGAACTATTAGCAATACTGAGTGAACATAAAATCTAGGATATAATGTGGCTAAAATAGTTGAAATCGATCCATGAATTACTCCAGCCTCCATATATAGTCTCTAATGATTTTCACTATTCTAGTGGACTTATGTTTGCCGATATGTGGAACAAATTGTGTTATTTTAATAAAATGGCATAAATAAATTGCGAGAGTATAAACTGTTCGGTTCCACCTGAACTTACCCCTTCCTTTCTTGTTTTATTTTTATTACAAGCGCAAAAGTATTCTTATTTTCTTAAAATTAAAATTCAAAATATCTCACAAACATTACGGTGTCTGGTTACACTCAATACGATTTGATAGATACAGGTTTAAAAGTTTATATTTAGGATTTTCAAATATATATTTTTTTTGTAAAAATATTATAAAATAATAAATAAAGTTAGTTCTCTTTAGACTGAGTCCGAATAGTTTTTTGCGTGGTTTTTTAATTGCACATTTTTCTTCTTTCCAGCTACCGCGGGAGAGTCAAGAAGAACGTGTTGAGATGATTCCACCTCAGCATCTTCCAAAAATTCAGAATCAGGTATTATTATGTCATAAACAACTTTACTGTACGTTCTAAGTTATACCAAAAGATTTTTGCAACAACGTTGATATACATAATTAAGTTTCTTTGAAAGGTTTTATCAATGTTTATGATCACATTACTCTGTATTAAATTTTCGACTCTGTTTCGGTGAGGCTTTTGTGACCCTTCAGTGTTTTTTGGCGACTGCATTGTTGCTATCGGGGAAAAACTCCCACACACAGGCCAACGTACGACGCCCCCCATACACGTGTGATTCACCTGCTAAAGCAACATGTATATTAACAATAAAGCAAGCATTTAACCATTCAACATACAATCAGAGATTCAAAACACCTTATGTGCTTAAAAAGCATGAAAACTCCACCCCTTAATGCTAAGACAAAGAAAAACAGTTTTAATACTACTTAAGGATTGGTATTTGCTTGTGTTTACTTATGATAATATATATATATATATATATATATATATATTTGGCGTAGGAACCGCTTTAAGCGATTATAGCCGAATCCACCAGAGCGCGCCACTCATTCCTCCTTTTTGCTTTTTGGCGCCAACTGGAAACACCAAGTGAAGACAGGTCACTTTGTACTTGGTCTTTCCACCGGAGTGGAGGTCGTCCTCTTCCGCGGCTTCCTCCAGCGGGTACTGCATCGAATACTTTCAGAGCTGGAGTGTTTTCTTCCATCCGTACAACATGACCTAGCCACCGTAGCCGCTGTCTTTTTATTCGCTGAACTATGTCAATGTCGTCGTATAAATCGTACAGCTCATCGTTCCATCGTCTGCGGTATTCGCCGTTGCCAATGTTTAGAGGACCATAAATCTTACGCAAAACCTTTCTCTCGAAAACCCCAAGAGTCGTCTCATCGGATGTTGTCATCGTCCACGCTTCAGCGCCATACATCAGGACGGGAATAATGAGCGACTTATAAAGTTTGATTTTGATTCGTCGAGAGAGGACTTTACTTTTCAATTGCCTACTCAGTCCAAAGTAGCACCTGTTGGCAAGAGTGATTCTGCGTTGGATTTCAAGGCTGACATTGTTGGTGTTGTTAATGCTGGTTCCCAGATAAACGAAATTATCTACAACTTCAAAGTTATGACTGTCAACAGTGACGTGGGAGCCAAGACGCGAGTGCGCTGACTGTTTGTTTGATGACAGGAGATATTTCGTCTTGTCCTCATTCACCACCAGACCCATACGCTTCGCTTCTTTATCTAGTCTGGAAAACGCAGAACAAACGGCGCGGTTGTTGCTTCCGATGATATCAATATCATCGGCATACGCCAGGAGCTGTACACTCTTGTAGAAGATTGTACCCTCTCTGTTTAGCTCTGCAGCTCGTATTATTTTTTCCAGCAATAGATTGAAGAAGTCGCACGATAGTGAGTCACCCTGTCTGAAGCCTCGTTTGGTATCGAACGGCTCGGAGAGGTCCTTCCCGATCCTGACGGAGCTTTTGGTATTGCTTAACGTCAGCTTACATAGCCGTATTAGTTTTGCAGGGATACCAAATTCAGACATCGCGGCATAAAGGCAGCTCATTTTCGTGCTATCGAAGGCAGCTTTAAAATCGATAAAAAGATGGTGAGTATCGATTCTTCTTTCTCGGGTCTTTTCCAAGATTTGGCGCATGGTGAATATCTGGTCCATTGTGGATTTTCCAGGTCTAAAGCCACACTGATAAGGTCCAATCAGTTCGTTGACGGTGGGCTTTAGTCTTTCACACAATACGCTCGACAAAACCTTATATGCGATATTGAGGAGACTTATACCACGGTAGTTGGCGCAGATTGTGGGGTCTTCCTTCTTATGGATTGGACAGAGCACACTAAGATTCCAATCGTCAGGCATGCTTTCTTCCGAGCATATTCTACAAAGAAGCTGATGCATGCACCTTATCAGTTCTTCGCCGCCGTATTTGAATAGCTCGGCCGGTAATCCATCGGCCCCCGCCGCTTTGTTGTTCTTTAAGCGGGTAATTGCTATTCGAATTTCTTTATGGTCGGGTAATGGAACATCTATTCCATCGTCATCGATTGGGGAATCGGGTTCGCCATCTCCTGGTGTTGTACTTTCACTGCCATTGAGCAGTCCGGAGAAGTGTTCCCTCCATAATCCCAGTATGCTCTGGACATCCGTTACCAGATTACCTCCTCGGTCCCTACATGATAATGCTCCTGTCTTGAAACCTTCTGTTAATCGCCTCATCTTTTCATAAAATTTTCGAGCATTACCCATGTCGGCCAGCTTTTCAAGCTTTTCATACTCACGCATTTCGGCCTCTTTCTTTTTACGTCTGCAAATGCGTCTCGATTCCCTCTTCAGTTCTCGATATCTATCCCACCCCGAACGTGTTGTGGTCGATCGCAACGTTGCGAGGTAGGCAGTCTGTTTTCTCTCCACTGCGGAACGACAATTCTCATCGTACCAACTGGTTTTTTGGCGTTGCCGGAGACCAATTGTTTCGGCTGCAGCGGTATGCAATGAGTTTGAGATGCCGTTCCACAGTTCCCTTATATCGAGATGCTGATGAGTGCTCTCAGCGAGCAGGAGTGCAAGTCGAGTAGGAAATCGTTCGGCTGTCGGTTGTGATTGCAGCTTTTCGACGTCGAACCTTCCTTGTGTTTGTTGACGGGCGTTCTTTGCTGCACAGAGGCGAGTGCGTATCTTTGCTGCTACTAGATAATGGTCCGAGTCAATGTTTGGTCCTCGGAGCGTACGCACGTCTAAAACACTGGAGACATGTCTTCCGTCTATCACAACGTGATCGATTTGATTGCGCGTGTTTCGATCAGGGGACAGCCACGTTGCTTGATGAATTTTTTTATGCTGGAATCTGGTACTACAGACAACCATATTTCGGGCCCTAGCGAAGTCGATCAGCCTCAGGCCGTTTGGCGATGTTTCGTCATGGAGGCTGAATTTTCCGACTGTTGTTCCAAAGACACCTTCTTTACCCACCCTGGCGTTGAAATCGCCAAGCACGATTTTGACATCGTGGCGGGGGCAGCGCTCATAGGTGCATTCTAGGCGCTCATAGAAAGCATCTTTGGTCACATCGTCCTTCTCTTCCGTTGGGGCGTGGGCGCAAATCAGCGATATGTTGAAGAACCTCGCTTTGATGCGGATTGTGGCAAGACGTTCATCCACCGGGGTGAATGCCAGGACTCGGCGACGTAGTCTCTCTCCCACCACAAATCCAACACCAAATTTGCGCTCCTTTATATGGCCGCTGTAGTAGATGTCACAAGGACCCACCTTCTTCCGTCCTTGTCCCGTCAATCGCACTTCTTGAACGGCGGTGATGTCAGCCTTTAGTTGTATGAGGACATCAACCAGCTGGGCAGATGCACCTTCCCAATTAAGAGTCCGGACATTCCAGGCGCATGCCCTCAAATCATGATCCTTAGTACGTTTGCAGGGGTCGTCATCTAAAGGGGGGTTTCTCATCCGAGGCTCGGTGTTTGTTTTCATTGGGGAGATTTTTTTATGTGGTGGGTCCCAAGCCCTACGCACAACCGCAGAAGCGGGCTTCGCCTTCACACTTTAGCTCGCCTCCAAACGGATGTCTGTTAGCTACCCAGGGGATACTTGGTCTAAAACCGGAAGTCGTGAGCTGCTTGAGTCATATGCAAAAGAATCGTTCCTAGCCACTCCCAAGTGAATGGCAATCAGAAACTTTCCTCACTTGCGTGAACTTCTACATATAACCCCATCCCCCAATAATAATGATAATATACCCACATGATATTTTATATTATGTCGACAGTTTTGAAAATATTAAAAAATAATTTAGGAAAAATTCCGATTTTTATTACAACGTTTCTTTCATTCAATATACTTGAACAAGCGATGCTTCTTTAACCTGTCCGACAAAACTTTTTCTAGATGTCTAGAAAGTGAGAATTCGTGGCGAAGATAACCTCCATCTTCGACTAAAATTTCTGCCCACGTTTGGAAATAAGTCAAAACTGGTGGGTAGGCAGCAGTTCGTGTCCTTAATTCAGTGTGAGTCGGAGCGTTGCCATGGAAGTCATTGTCTTTTTTGCGGACATGCTTTTTTTTCTTTCTTCGCAGCAGATTCTCCTAGTGAAGTATAATTTATCGACTAGAGCTTGACACAGTTCCTTATATCGAAGTCACCGCACCGCAGAAATTGCTGTAAATTGTGTTTAAGATCTTTAAAAGTTGCTCTTTTTATCCCGTGTGTACAAATCGCCAGTTTTCCCATGACCAATGTTTCATGCAATATATGAGTCACGGGTCTTCAGATTGTCTTAGCTTATTTTTCCTGGTTACCGCTTTAAGTCACCTGTTAATAGTTAAGTTCTGTTGAGTATTGTGCTTAATTAATAATATAATGTTTATGGTACAATATCAGCAAACAAATACCCAGTGAAAAGGGCATATTGGTAATAAGTTCGGTTAATATTCGAGAGATGTTTCGTGACTTGTTAAGTGAACACAGTTGTTCGTCGTTGTATTCAATATACCAGCAAATTAAATTCTAAAATTGTAGATATTTACAGCCGTATATTTGGTCATTCCAAAAATACAGTTGAAGTGAACGCAAATGGAATCGGTGCCTCGTTTAGAGTAAATACAATTAAAGAGTTACAAGAGGCTAACTCTCTTGTAAATGAAAGGCTTAAAACTTTAGAACCGATGTCTAATCAATTACACAAAGATAATATAGCACTCAAAAAAGAAAACGAAGATCTGAAAGCCAGTAGGGTTATATGTATGTATGTGATTGGCGTTGCAACCGTTTAGCCGGTTATAGCCGAATCGACGATAGTGCGCCACCTCTTTCTCTCCTTCGCAGTTCGGCGCCAGTTGGAGATCCCAAGTGTAACCAGGTCGCTCTCCACCTGGTCCCTCCAACGGAGTGGAGGCCTTCCCCTTCCTCGGCTTCCTTCGGCGGGTACTGCATCGAACACTTTCAGAACTGGAGTGTTTTCGTCCATTCGGACAACATGACCTAGCCACCGTAGCCGCTGTTGTAGTAACGGTTATTTATCCCTGCAGGAAAGGAAAGCGTAAATCTCAGGAAACGTGCTGTTTCCACAGGGTTGGACCAAAGGGAAAGGGATGTTAGATTAGTAGGGTTCGTTGGGCATGCAAAAAGGTGGTTAGTGTCATGCGGGGACTCATTGCATGCAGGACATATATTTTCTATATCGGGGTTGAGTCTGGATAAGTAGGAGTTTAACCTGCTACAATATCCAGATCGAAGTTGCGCAAGGGTCACTCTGGTTTCTGGCTATAGGTGGTGGTTTGGTTCCAAGGATGCCATTCACTGGAAGGGAGTCAATAAAGGTGTTAATAGCTCCACTGTGAATGGCGTTTAGAGCGTGTCTAAAATTGTCTGGGTCCGCAGTCTGGTAGGTATATTGATCAAGTTCGTCGAGACGTGTTGTAGGAATGATCTCTTGATGCACCTGGGGGGCGGTTCTGCTTCCAGCAAGTGACTACATGCGTGATTTCTACGAAAATAGAAATAGGCAGCATAATGGCCTTACTATGAAGGTGTGTCATTGGTGACATCAAGAGACATCCTGTAGCTGTTCGGAGTGCGGTGTTTTGACACGTCTGGATCTACTTCTTCTGCGTGCCACTGCATCCAGGCGACCATACCGGTGCTGCGTAATTTACGATAGCCTTGTAAGTGGCCAGCAACGTTTCTTTGTCCTTTCCCCAGGTGCTACTGGCTAGCGACGTGCGGATTTTGTTGCGGCTCTGTACTTTAGTAACTATCGCGGTCGTGTGTGGAGTGAATGAGTGCAGACTGTGACTCCCAAAATCTTGGGATTGTTCACAATCGGTATTGATGTACCATCGACGTGAATATTAAGACTTAGTCTGTACTCCTTCGTCCAGTTGGTAAAGAGGGTCGCCGTGTGGGGGTGCGAGTGCCAGGCTCTTCGCAGAGAAGAAGCGAGAAAGTTCGAGGAGGAAGCCCGACGTCATTATCGTACAATCATCTGCGTAGGTGGTAACTGAAATTTCCTCTGGTGGTTGAGGGAGTTTAGAGATATAGAAATGAAACAGTAACGGGGAGAGGACACCGTGTTTAATTTTCCTGAGTTTTGATGTTTTACCTCGAAATAATACAGATGATTGCCGACCGCTCAGGTAGTTCATAATCCATCTCTTCAGCCCCGGAGAAAGTGTTGTTTGCTCGATGTCTTCTAGTAGCGTTGTTAAGTTAACCGTGTCAAAAGCTTTTCACAGGTCCAACGCCACTAGGACAGTTCTCTTACAGGGTGGTTTTTGATTAAGACCATGAACTATCTGGGCGTTTATGATGCTGAGTGCTGTGGTCGTGCTGTGCACTTTACGGAATCCATGTTGATGTTCCGCTAGGCTCAGGAGGTACGTGAATGTCGGGAGCAGCAAGGCCTCAAGTATTTCACTACTGGGGAAAGGAGAGTTATCGGGCGATAAGACTCCCCTTGGTTGGCGGGTTTCCCAGGTTTCAGTAGTGGAACCACTCTTCCGATTTTCCGCATATCGGGTATTTTAAGAGTGGTTAGCGACAAATTAAGTACCTTGGTGAGATATTCTATTCCCGTTGAACCTAGGTGATTTAACATTAAAGAATTGATTCCGTCAGGCCCGATGGCTTTGGAGGACTTGGACTTCCTGATGACCTCCTGAACCTCCACGTCTTTTAGCCTTGTCAACCGGGGGTGCAGTATAAATTGTCGGCTAAAATAGCTCGCGCACCTCTCCGGGTCCGAGGAGGCATGGCTACCGAATTGAATTTCAATCCGGTCGTCATGCCTTCTCGGGTTTGACAGGGATTTGACGGTTGACCAGAGCTTGCTCACTCCAGTGGAAAGATTGCAGGACTTCAAGTGCTCCACCCATTTCGTCCGCTTATAGTTGTTTACCAGTTGTCGAATCTCCAAATTGAGATCCCTTATGCGGGGATCACAGTGATCGACTTGGCGTAAGAAGTCACGCTCATTTGCTAAAACTGCCGCTTCAGCCGGGAAATTAGGGCGCATGTTAGTAATTCTTCCGGCTGTTATGAAACGAACAGTAGCATCGGTGATCACCTTGCGGAATTGATGTTCGTCAACGATTACGTCTGTAGGAATGAGTAGCGCGGCGAAGGCATTCTCGGTGAATTCTGTGAAGCCGTCCCAGTTAACTTTATTAAAGTTTACATAGGTGCGGTTGTCCGCAGAAATAAAGTTGGGAGGTTTTTCAAACGAGATAATTATGGGCTGATGATCTGATGCAAGAGTTAGCATAGGTCGTCAGGTTATGCAGTTTATCAGACCACCGCTGGCAATTGTGATGTCTGGCGAGCTGCTGCAAGTGCTCATAATTCTGGTAGGGGCTTCGTCATTCATTGTGCAGAATGTCGAATCGTCTATCTGTTCTGCCAGCTCGATCCCTCTCCGATAATTTGACAGGCAAGAATGCCAAAGATCGTGATGCGTGTTAAAGTCGCCAAACACCAATCGGTTTTCACCCCGAAGTAGCACACTAATATTCGGGTGATATCCTGTTGGACAACTTGTAACCGCTATCTTCATCGGTTCTTTATGTATACATTATAAAGTGAAGGAATCAGATGGAATTGAAAATTGAGTTATAAGGAAAGTAGTCGTGGTTGTGAACCGATTTCTCCCATTTTTTATCCGTGTTATCAGGGTGTCAAGATAGTATTTTGCCAAATTTTATTGAAATCGTGGGCGACGCCATGCCCATTTAACATTAAAAAAAAATCTGAATGCAGTCCTCCTTAGTTAAGACATTATGTGTTTTCGTCTTCGCCATTTTGTGGGTGGGGCAGTGGTCCGAATTTGCCCATCTTCGAAAGCAAACCCTCCTATATAACCCTATATCTAACTCGTTTAGTTTTCTGACTTAGAAACAACCGTTATGTGAACAAAACTATAATATTCTCTTAGCAACTTTTGTTGCGAGAGTATAAAAACATATTATATTGATCGAAGAAAATTTGTTTAACCATTTACCGACCGCTATACACGCTTGTGTACAGCTCTTGTTGGCACGATTTCGTAAAGCCGCGTAAAATGATTTTTAAATTTAAAAGCTTAATTTTCCAAGCAATTACAAATGTAACTTTTTCAGAATTTTATGGAGTTAAAAGCCTTTTTTAGTTTGAAATGTGGCTTGTGCGTGATAGACACAGACAGAGAAGTTATCAATCGATGGCAGCTAATAAATTACAGTTCAAATTAATTGGCATGCTCGGTTTCGGCTTGTGCGTTAATGGGTTAACTCAACATTATTTTTTGTTTTGCTTTTTACTTCATAGCTCGCGTATGCGAACGCGATTTTTTTTTTCTTGAAACGTAATTAGATATACAACCCTATTCTGTGCACTTGACAAAATAACAAAAAAATTTAAATTTTTTCAGATTTTTATCAAGTAAGAAATTTTTTGGTATTCTGTGACAATTTTGATAAAATAAAAAGCTTCAGAACGCATAGCTTTTTCCCACATGTGTGGGAAACAAAATAATGTAGACAGAAACAGCTGATTTCTGTCCAATTATATTGAATGGAATTGAAAAAATTATTTCAATTATTCTATAACGTAAGTTTTCACATGCATTTCAATATTTGCAACAAATTTCATAATAAGTTAATAATTTAACTTCAATTTCACAATAAATTCTTTGCTCTTGGTCTAGACGTGAAGTTTCTGAGAGTGCGCAAATATTATATATTCAATGCTCCGAATCTGGCCTTATTTTTCATATTTTTGTATAAGTTCGTGGAATGTTTTTCTCTTTAGTCTACGCCTGCTATTTCTAGTCTCTGCTAGTTGTCTGGCTTCTGCGTTTACGTGATTTTGCAACCACACTTAATGTATCAATGCAGCTTCTTGAATAACTTCCCAGACCATTTTTTTATGAAGATCACGGTGTAGATCTGAATTACGTATGTATATACCACGGGGCATTTACAAATTTCCGTAGGACTTTATTTTGGAATTCCGCATGTCAACTAGCTTATTTTGTTATATCTTAGTTTTAGTTCTCCAACTTTTTTTTTATGTGCCTTTCCATTTCAGCTTTGCATCCAGCGTTATGCCTAGTTATTTCGCAGAGGTGGAACGCAAATGCGAGCACCTCCATATATGCGCTTTTGAATGCGTTGACAGCTGTGTACAAGGAGATACACATACACACTTTTTATTTGCGAGTTTGAAAACGAACCAAATAACTTGAACGGCGATTTTCAAATTTTAGTGATTTTTATAAGCAATGTACATAGAATACCTCGACTTAAGCAACGGAGGAAAATTTAAACTGCCTACCTTGTTTATTAAAACCTCGTCACCTCTATAATAATATTTGATAAATATATTTTTAATAAATTAATAAACATTGTATTTCACACAAGTTAGCGCATGAAAGTTGAAAATTTTCACCTTCTGTGCGTCTTTGAAACCGAGTTCGAATTTCGGAGCGTTGGTCTCATAAGAACAAGTGTATTCAATTCAACAGTCAAACGTTCGCATTCGCATTCGCGAGCTATGTAGTTTCTGCTTAACAAATAAATATAATTAATACGGAATGCAAACATATTAAAAAATTACACATCCTTTGTACCTCAGTCTGAGAGACCGATGTTAGCACGCGTGTTATTAATTTTGTGTTAGTATTGGAACGTTAAACGGAAGTTTTGGCCATTTTCTACGAAGTTTAAGCCGTATGCTATTAAATGAATTGGATTCAGTTCCTTACACCATGTACGCAGATGAATGATTACATTTAAGCTGAATGATAACGATTGGATTGTCTTTTAAGCTGTCTAAATAGTGACAATTATCAAAACCTTTAGAGTACGTATAAATATTTGTGAAATAAAATAATTATTAATTGATTTAATTACATTGAATTATTGCTTTTAGTATCAGAGATACAGTTTACAAAATAATTGTTTTTTATGTTCTTTATTAATAGAATCAACTCAGAGATTTATTCAATTAACATGGTACGAAAAAAGTATAGTGTACAAACAAATATTTCATATTAAATAAAGCTTATTTCAAATATTAATAATTTGTATGGTTACCGTTAGCAAAAATAACGGAATTTATCCGCCTCGGCATGAATTCAATTAAAGAACGAAGAAATCAGAAATCGGTATTTTCGTCTATTCTGCTTCAACACACTTCCTTAACTCTCTAACTCCCGGTCACCGGAATAAACTTGCTGCGAAAATATTCCCCAAAGTGTTTTTATGGGATTTAAGCCAGGGGGGTTTATGGAGGGCCAGTCCATTAATGTCATATTTCTGTCCAAAAAGAAACGTTTTGTTGCAGCTGCATTGTGTATCACAGTAATCTTATATTGCTGAGAAATCAATGTTTCCTCACAAAAGCCTTCCGAAATATCGATTGACTGCCTCTTAGCCAATTTTTCAACATAATTTATTGCATTAATTTCATGCGTTATAAAATAAATTGGGGTTGCACCATTTACCCGAAGGCACCCATTCCATGAGAGATCCTCTCGGGAAAGTTATCGAATACCTTGATTCTAGTAGTCATTGAATATCTATCCAATATTTGACAATGTCGTCGGGGCCATCTAAATTAAATATATTCTTGTCACTAAAAAATACTTTTTTTCCACTTGTCGTACCACAACAAGTGTTTTGGGCATATTGCATCCTTGCAGTTTTGTGCCGAGGTAGCAAATTAAACATAAAGTTACGGCTCTACATAAGTGCTGGTGTCAGTAACACGTAATCGTACGTCACAATTGCTTACATGCAAACAAATTTTCTTTCTTAATTTGTACACAATACTTATATCGTGGACTTTAATGAGATGCGATTTACTTTGTTAATCAGTGTTTTTAATTTATCAAATTAACTTTTATTTATTATTTATATTGAACTTCATTGAATAATTTCAGATAAGCCAAGCGAATATAACTATCCAAGATTTGAAAGAAATACAATCAACTCACCATGTTTTGATACAAAGAAATCCAACAATTATGTATTCTTCTGTGCCTACGACTTCCGCATCATTTGTTGCTAGTACTCCAATAATATCACAAATACCTGTCATATTTGAACCGACTCTAAATGCTTCGAACAATCTATCAAAAGTTGGAAACATTTCATCCGTAGAGAATAAAGTCCCAATTAATCGAATCCAACCAAAGAAAAAAGAAGTGAAAAGGTCTGCTCATAATGCAATAGAGCGTCGTTACCGTACTTCAATAAATGATAAAATTTCGGAGTTAAAAAACCTTATAATAGGAGAGTCTGCAAAACTCAACAAATCTGCAGTTTTACGCAAGTCAATTGACAAAATCCGTGATCTGCAAAGGCAAAACTCTGAGATGCGCGATGAAATACAGAGACTTCAAAATGAACTTGTAAATCGGAGCAGCTGCAATGTCAAAAATCTACTGAACTCAACTAAGATAAATAAAGTTGATAACAGAAATAAGACATTAATAACGAATGAGTTCTCACAAAAGCAAAGAATTATTACACCACCATGTAGTGATGAATCGAATGCTTCGCAATCTCCAACACACTCGGATATATCTTTACCGTGTTCCCCACTTAACGATTCTGTTAAAAGCTTCAATTCATATAAAATGAAAAATGTGTCAACTGCTATTCGGGATATGTCTCATTCACGATTAACATTATGCATATTTATGCTTGCTTTTATCACAATAAATCCATTTCAAATATTTTTATTCAGAGGTACTGAAACACGCGGAAATTATGGAACTATTGATGATACTCATCAGCGTCGTATTCTAAATTTCGACGAAGACAGTAAGTATTTATTGATAGAACAATTGATTTTCACAAATAGTATTTTCTCCATTATTGATTAAACTGGAGAACACAAGAACTATCGGTTTAAAAATCTATTATGAAATGTGAATAAATGATGAATAATTGGACTGTTTGTGTTAAACAACATTTTTGAAATTTTAAACAGAATTTGGGAGCTTTTAAAATCCTACCATTCGCACCACTTATTTTAAATCAGCAATTACATATTCTTTTAATTCTTAACTAATGCACGTTTGTATAATACATACTATCAATATTTTAAGCCTCTTTCTATGTTTATTAGCTCTTTTCTATTTTTATTTAGTTTTTAAATAAGAATTCGTCGATATTTGAATTTTTAGAAGGGTTAATGCGACTTTTTTTACTCTTAAGGAAAAAGTTAGTCAGTTAATTTCGTTTTTGTTTAATTTATTTAGTTTATTTTTTCTACAAATATGTAGTTACCTACCTAAAAATATAAAGTTTATGTGTGTCACAGTATAAAAAAGGCTGATGAGAGGCAGTCGAAGAAGATTTAATATAAACATAAATTTGAAGCACTGGAATTGAGTTACTTAAGTTTATAGTATGAACATTAGTGGTATCGGAAATCAACCACGCTCACTCCCATACAAAGTTGGTGATACAAAACAAATTTAGGTGAACAAAACTCGTATACTTGCTGTGCAACTGAATCTGAATCACATCAAAACGTGTTGTTTGCTTCCAACAACAACGTTATTGACATTAAATCAATATATTTCTCTTTATATATTGTGAACATCATGTGCTGGTTCTTGTGTCGACTTAAAATATTTTTGAGCACAAACTCGGAGGCTCGCAAATATTTATGTCAAGTGGGCGTGGCTCCGCTCCCTACTAAGTTTTTTGTACATATCTCGTAAACTACTAAAGCTATATAAAGGAAACTCTCTAGAGTCGTTTCTGTTAGGTACTACCTTATACAGTCCAAAAATGGAGAAAAGCGTATTATAACCACGCACACCTACAAAGGTTATATTGAAAACTACTAAAATGCTTTAGTTTAGTAAGGAAAACACCAGAGACCTTAAATCTATACTAATATTATAAAGCAGAATAGTTTGTTTGTTTGTTTGAACGCGCTAATCTCCGAAATTACTGGTACGAATTGAATCATTCTTTTTGTGTTGGATAGTCCATGTACCAAGGAAGGCTATATATATATAGGCATCACGCTGCGACCAATATGAAACAGTGGTAAATGTGTAAAAAATGGGGGAAATTATTTATCTTTGAGGGCTTCCGTTCCTTGCGCTGCGAAAGCGGTTCAAGATACACAAAAGTTATGTATACAATGATAGACTAATCATAATAGAAGATAAAATTCATGAGATTTGCGACAAATCCCTAACTGATTTTGGGCTTCCTGCATCAAAAAGAATTTATTTGCTTTTGGACCCGTTAGAAGTAGCATTGCGAAAACCATATGATATAAAGGAATTCTTCTTCTTAACTGGCGTAGAAACCGCTTACGCGGTTATAGCCGAGTCCACAACAGTGCGCCACGCATCTCTCCTTTTGGCGGTTTGGCGCCAATTGGTAATACCAAGTGAAGACAGGTCCTTCTCCACCTGGTCCTTCCACCGGAGTGGAGGTCTCCCTCTTCCTCGGCTTCCACCAGCGGGTACTGCATCGAAAACTTTCAGAGCTGGGGCACTTTCATCCATTCGAACAACATGAACCAGCCAGCGTAGCCGCTGTCTTTTTATTCGCTGAACTATGTCTATGTCGTCGAACAACACATACAGCTCATCATTCCATCTTCTGCGGTATTCGCCGTTGCCAATGTTTAAGGGACCGTAAATCTTCCGCAAAACCTTTCTCTCGAAAACTCCTAGTGCCGTCTCATCGGATGTTGACACCGTCCACGCTTCTGCACCATAAAGTAGGACGGGAATGATGAGGGACTTGTAGAGTTTAGTTTTTGTTCGTCGAGAGAAGACTTTACTTTTCAATTGCCTACTCAGTCCATAGTAGCACCTGTTGGCAAGAGTGATTCTGCGTTGGATTTCAAGGCTGACATTATTATCGGTGTTAATGTTGGTTCCTAGGTATACGAAATTATCTACAACTTCAAAGTTATGACTGTCAACAGTGACGTGGGAACCAAGACGCGAATGCGCTGACTGTTTGTTTGATGACAGGAGATATTTCGTCTTGTCCTCGTTCACCACCAGACCCATTCGCTTCGCTTCCTTATCCAGGCGGGAAAAAGCAGAACTAACGGTGCGGGTGTTGTTTCCAATGATATCGATATCATCGGCGTACGCCAGTAGCTGTACACTCTTGTAGAAGATTGTACCTTCTCTATTTAGCTCTGCAGCTCTTATAATTTTCTCCAGCATCAAGTTAAAGAAGTCGCACGATAGCGAGTCACCTTGTCTGAAACCTCGTTTGGTATCGAACGGCTCGGAGAGGTCCTTCCCGATCCTGACGGAGCTTTTGGTGTTGCTCAACGTCAACTTACACAGCCGTATTAGTTTTGCGGGGATACCAAATTCAGACATCGCGGCATAAAGGCAGCTCCTTTTCGTGCTGTCGAAAGCAGCTTTAAAGTCGACAAATAGATGGTGTGTGTCGATCCTTTTTTCACGGGTGTTCTCCAAGATTTGGCGCATGGTAAATATCTGGTCAGTTGTTGATTTTCCAGGTCTAAAGCCACACTGATAAGGTCCAATCAGTTTGTTGACGGTAGGCTTTAGTCTTTCACACAGTACGCTCGATAGAACCTTATAAGCGATGTTAAGGAGGCTTATCCCACGATAGTTGGCGCAGATTGTGGGGTCTCCCTTTTTGTGGATTGGGCAGAGTACACTGAGATTCCAATCGTCGGGCATGCTTTCTTCCGACCATATTTCGCAAAGAAGCTGATGCATGCACCTTATCAGCTCTTCGCCGCCGTATTTGAATAGCTCGGCCGGCAATCCATCGGCCCCCGCCGCCTTGTTGTTCTTCAAGCGAGTAATTGCTATTCTAATTTCTTCACGGTCGGGCAATGGAACATCTGTTCCATCGTCGTCGATTGGGGAATCGGGTTCGCCATCTCCTGGTGTTGTACTTTCACTGCCATCAGAGAATGTAAAATATAGAGAAGGTTCAATTGCGGACCAGCGTGTGAATTGTCAAAAACTAACAAAATCCTATAAGCGAGTTTCACCACGGCCGGCTAGGGAGGAGAAATATTAACAGTGCCTCGTAACAGAGCTGAGTAATAATTGAAAAATATGCTCAGAGGTTTACATTTATATTAGAGACGCATGTTAGGCTCTTTATTTATATGTTGATGCATTTATATGCTTACTATATACATATGTACATACAACTGACATGAAATTCGTTTTACGGATACTTATGAATGCATCCACAATTGAAAACATTATGCGATTTCAGAGGTATATTTGTAAAAAAAATATTCAAACGGGCCCACATATTTATGTAATATTGTATAATAATATACATATGTATGTACATACTTGCATAAAAATATGTTTTATATTTTTATATTTACTAAATACATTGCGTATAACACTAAAATGAACTACATATGTATTTCGTAACTTAAACTTGCATATACATATGTATATCTATATACATAAGCATTTACGTGTGTACATACATATGTAGATATGTCTTCAAAAATTCGAATAGTATCATTATCACTTATCAGTGAAGGTCATGTCACATGTGCGCGCATTGTATGTTTGTATGTCACTGAACAAACACACATACTTACATTTGCATATGCGTGCACGTAAATCTGCCAACCATCACAAAAAATCAAAAGCATTGTTCTACAAAAACAACGAGCGCCTCAAACGCATAAGCAGCATCACAAGTCAATATGGCAGCCAATCAACGAAGCCAAATTTTGTAGTAAATACAACAAAAACATTTTCATTCATGAACGCAAGCGCACATTCACTTGGCAAAGTTGCTTTATTCATAAAAGCAACGCCATACACATCTCCCCGCGCATACGCATGTCCACAAACGTCTTTTCGCGACGATGACAAAAATCATAAATTTTTCTAATGTTCCATCCAGAAGGAAAATTTGCAACATCGCAAAAACCTAGGTACAAAAATGGCAACATAGCCCTTGAGTCGATTTTAAATATTTTTCAACAAAAATTCTTTGGCTGGCAAAAATTTATGTCGATATGTTTGCATGCTCATACATATCCATACATATTTACGACAAGCCGATTTTCTACCAACAACACAATGTTGCGTCGCTTTGGCATTGCGCAGGCGGCCATCAGTTTTTCGACACATCGAGTTTTACAGGGCCGCTTCAAGTGATCCTGCCGTAATAATATTTGCGCTTAATATGTATGTACAAATATTGAAGTATTAATTGGTTATCTATATAATTAAATGCATTTTAATATCTGCCAACATATTAAATCATGTTTAGAATAATTACTATTGATCTTTTAAAGAAACAAGGCATAAAACTTAAAGACATTTTATGTTGGACATCTGGGCCTCTTTGCCTGCGTACGCTCCACATTCCTTACAGCTCTTTGACATGAACACAAAAAAATCATAAGCTACGGCCATTCGTCGTTGTCCGTGGCAACGAAGATCTTATATGAAGGCATGAGTACACATATTTATTTACATACATACATACATATATTGAATGTTGACAAACTGACATATAGACACAATTCGAATGGTTCTTTTGATATTTGTTTACATGTGTTTTAATGACTAAAGTAAATAAATGTAGTATTATTATGTTACATTTAAATAAGAATATAAAATAATTTAGGTTATTATATATTGTAAAGCATTACATATGTATGTGCGCATGTGCCTTCATATCAATTATCAACAAAATATCTATAAATTATATGCAAAAAAGTCATATGCGCATTGTATATAGGCAAATATGTAAGCGTACATTTCCTAACATAGAAATTAACACACTTTTTCTCATTTAACACTGCAAACGCTCAATTCTGCTATTTTCTAGCCCTCTGATGTTAAACAGTGGTGAAACTTCCTTATAGAATTCTGTGGTGAAACTCGCTTATAGAAACGAGTACCCCTTCGAAAAGCAAACCAGTGTGGCCATTAGCCCGCCGTGAACCTTCTCTATATTTTACATTCTCTGCTGCCATTCAGCAGGCTGGAGAAGTGTTCCCTCCACAAACACAGTATACTCTGGTCATCAACCACTAGATCACCGCTGGGGGTCCTGCAGGAGTGTGCTCCGGTCTTGAAACCTTCAATTAGTCGCCGGATCTTTTCGTAAAATTTTCGAGCATTACCCCTGTCGGCCAGCTTGTCAAGCTCTTCATACTCACGCATTTCGGCCTCTTTCTTTCTTTTTCTGCAAATGCGTCTCGCTTCCCTCTTCAGCTCTCGGTATCTTTCCCATCCCGCTCGTGTTGCGGTCGATCGCAACATTACGAGGTAGGCAGTCTGTTTTCTCTCCACTGCGAGACGACAATCCTCATCATACTAGCTGTTTTTTTGGCTTTTCCGAAAGCCAATGGTTTCGGTTGCAGCTGTACGTAAGGAGTTTGATATGCCGTCCCACAGCTCCCTTATACCGAGATGCTGATGAGTGCTCTCAGAGAGCAGGAGTGCAAGTCGAGTAGAAAATCGTTCGGCTGTCGGTTATGATTGTAGCTTCTCGATGTCGAACCTTCCTTGTGTTTGTTGACGTGTGCGCTTTTCTACACAGAGGCGGGTGCGTATCTTAGCTGCTACAAGATAGTGGTCCGAGTCGATGTTGGGACCACGAAGCGTACGCACATCAAAAACACTGGAGACATGTCGTCCATCTATCACAACATGATCGATCTGGTTGCGAGTGATTCGATTCGGGGACAGCCAAGTAGCTTGATGGATTTTCTTATGCTGGAATCTAGTACTACAGATGACCATATTTCGGGCCCCGGCGAAGTCGATCAGCCTCAGACCGTTTGGTGATGTTTCGTCATGGAGGCTGAATTTTCCGACTGTTGTGCCAAAGACACCTTCTTTACCCACCCTAGCGTTGAAATCGCCAAGCACGATTTTTACATCGTGGCGGGGGCAGCGCTCATAGGTACGTTCTAGGCGCTCATAGAAGGTATCTTTGATCACTTCGTCTTTCTCTTCCGTCGGGGCGTGGGCGCAAATCAGCGATATGTTGAAGAACCTCGCTTTGATGCGGATTGTGGCTAGACGTTCATCCACCGGAGTGAATGCCAGGACTCGACGACGGAGTCTCTCTCCCACCACGAATCCCACACCGAATTTGCGCTCCTTTATATGGCCGCTGTAGTAGATGTCACAAGGACCCACCTTCTTCCGTCCTTGTCCCGTCCATCGCATTTCTTGGATTGCGGTGATGTCAGCCTTTACTCTTACGAGGACATCAACCAGCTGGGCAGAGGCACCTTCCCAATTAAGGGTCCGGACATTCCAGGTGCATGCCCTTAAATCATAGTCCTTTATACGTTTGCCGTGGTCGTCATCAAAAGGGGGGTTTCTCATCCGAGGCCTGTGTTTCTTATTCACTGGTTATTCGTTTTTATGTGGTGGGTCCCAAGCCCTACGCACAACTGCATAAGCGGGATTCGCCTTCTCACTTTAGCTCGCTTCCAGACGGATGTCTGTTGGCTACCCAGAGGATACTTGGTCTAAGACCGGAAGTTGTGAGCTGCTTGAGCCACATGTAAAAGAATCGTTCCTGGCCACTCCCAAGTGAATGGCAATCAGAAACTTTCCTCACTTACGTGAACTTCTACATATGACTCCATCCTAAATGAATTAAATGTGTATATTATTCAAAATGAACTAAGATTAGTTAATTACCAGGTGACAGCGTATAATGGTGTTCTGCAAAGTGTTCGTTTCAATGAAGGAAGATTTTTTTGGACGCTCCCGGTGGGACCGGCAAGACATTCATTACTATCTTATATTAGCAAAAGTAAGGTCTCAGGGACAGCTAGCCTTAGCAGTAGAGTAGAAGCTCTAGACAGAACTCTTAGAGATCTTAGAAGCTGTGATAAAATCATTGATGGGATTACTGTTATGTTTGCTGGGGACTTTCGACAAACTTTACCCGTAATAGTAAGGGGAACTAGATCAGACATTGTAAAGTCTTACCTTAAAAGTTATGGAAGCTTGTCTCTTTATAATGATGGTACAAGGGCTGCACTCAAATATACAAAAATTTAGATGGGTCAAAAGTCAAATCTCCGAAACTACTCGACCAATTTCAATGAAATTCTTTAATTACAAATCGGTTCACAACCACGCCTACTTCCTATATTCCAGAACTTTGTAGTCAATATGAAATGGATTCGATCTAATCATATTTGATACTTTGATTTTTATATAACGAACATTAAGTAATGAATACTTTTGCACCACGCTATACAAATGTCAATATATCTTTGGTTATTTTCAAAAATGATAGAATTAAAATTTTTTACTTTTTTGATTCGCGTTTAATTGAAATGACGTTATAAAAAGTCGGAAAAATAGCTATAACTGGAAATGTCGCAATCCAATCACATCTACTTAATTTGCAATTACGTTGACAATAGATAAAGTATTTATATATTCATTAAATCTTAACGCTCCTGTGCTATCAGAGATAGAAATATTTTTGCAAATTACGTTCCCAAATTAGTTACGTAACTAGTCAATTTTATTCGTATGTAGATCATTTTCAAATTTGGTGGCGACCAAATCAATATTCAAATAATATATATTTTTTCTACATATCTTGTAGATTATTTTGTATCCATTTATTTATTATTTTTCACGTAGATACAAACAATTATTATATTTGGAATAACTTTTGGGGTCCTATATTGTTATGGATTATAAACTTGATCGTCGTTTTGGTCTGTTTCATCAAATTGATTAATTATGTGGATCCATTAGGAAATACCACTACTGATGAATTTATATCGCGAAAGAAACATGGAGATAAACTTTTTGAAAAGGTAGAATATAGAAACGAATTATTTATTATTGCTATAATTATTTCCTAAATTCAGGGCTATATGGAAGACGCTTACTTGGAATACATTTCTTGCTTGAAAAGCCTTGGAGTAATGTTACCAGCATCCATTTTTGACTTTATTATTTTGACAACTTGGCAATTCATCCGTATTTTTACTTACCATTTAAAGATTAACTGGAAATTTAGGAAATTCGTTCCAATACTGTACAAGAAAGATCAAAGTAATTCACATATTGCAACGGCAAAAAGTTTGGCAATTTTTTTCAACAGGCTGAATCAGTTGCATTTAACAACTGAAAACAACCCTCAACATGGTCTAACACTATCATTATATGCACTAGATATGGCCCAGTCTTGTCATAACGCTCTTACAAATGAAGAGTTGATTGATATATACTTAACTACAGCATTACTGGTAAAACAAAACTATCCGAGATCATTGAAGTTATTTGTACGATATTGTATTAAAAGAGGGAAAAAAGAATGGTTTAAATCTGCAGGAAATTCCAGTCAATATAAATGG
This sequence comes from Zeugodacus cucurbitae, assembly GCF_028554725.1. Classification (NCBI taxonomy): domain Eukaryota; kingdom Metazoa; phylum Arthropoda; class Insecta; order Diptera; family Tephritidae; genus Zeugodacus; species Zeugodacus cucurbitae. The sequence continues at coordinate 29,040,570 of NC_071669.1, forward strand.
ATATTTACTCCTTTCGGGACCCAATATGTAATTGATCATGATTTTGATCTAAACAACAACTTGCAATCAAATAATATGTTTATACAGTTGTCGAACATTGCGAATCCTCTAACATATTTATTAAAGGTAAGGGTATGACCTTAAAAGCATTTGCCATTTTCCATTTCTAGTTTCCATTTTTAATTACAGAATTACCAAGAATATTTGCTTCATCAAGCTATTCAATGTCTGGTTGGATCTAGCCAAATTTGTGATAAAAAAAGAACGAATCTAAAGACACAAGATATAGCGAGCAGTCGATATGGAGATAACACTATGGCTAGTAATGCACTGATATTTGTCTCTATGCTTCGCGATTCATTTTGTGCAGACTACAGCAATGAAAAGATTGAGTGGTGGGTTAACATCCTTGAAGTTTCTGTTTACTGGTTATTGGGTGAAGATTCAAAAGCCAAAGAATCATATCAACGTGCAAGAGTTTTACCGAAGGAACTAGAGACAAGCAATGATAGATTACCACAGGCACTACACTTGGCATTGGAAGCAAAATTTTTGTCACTGCAGTAAGTATAAACAAGAATACTGTGTAAATACTCCGTATAACTTAAAATGTCTTAAAAGGAAATTGGTTATACTGACCGCTTAAAATTTACCAATTTAAGGTACAACAGAGTAGAAGTGATTCTGAGGACGATGTAAACAAGTGTGTTTTTAATTACGCAATCGAAACCAAATTCAAATTCTATTAACCCTTTCATGCCCAATGTTGGCTTTAAGCTACATTGTACTTACCGGCTTCTAATTCTCGTTATTTAAATTTCTTTGACCAGCGGTTTTTTCAATTATGTAGACTTATGTGTTGTGCAAGCTTACAGTTACATTTTTCGTTATAAGCTGTGTACGTATTAATTCAGTAGTCGTTCTCCGCTGGTGGAATTGTCAAAATAGGTTTCGCGAAAAAAGTTATACTAAAGTGGTTATACAAAAAGTGTTCAAAAACATAAAAATAATTGTTTTATTTTAAAACAAAGTGAACTATTATATATAAATAAGTAAAGATAAGAGAGTTATTTAAAAAAATTCCATGAGAAAAGTGTTTAGTTTATTTATAATAATTTAATTTGTGCCTATAAGCAACATCCTGTAACTAATGAACCAGGATACATAGGACTTTGAAATTTCTATCACTTCTTATTTTTGTTAAGACTAATATATATCAGTCCTAAAAAAATATTAGCTCCGCTCATTTTAATTGGGGCATGAGAGGGTTAACTACGTCGACTGCTATTAAAAACATGGTCATTTTCAGGCATGTTCAGAAAATCGGAATCGATAAAATATTTGTGTTTTGATCCAAAACAGTGGATTTTCATTTTAAAGGAAACTTCAGTGCAATAATATAAGTGATATATATGTAATATTATTTAATAATAAATTCACATTTTAAATATATGCAGAGGATAATATAAGAATTCCCAACAATACCGGAAAGAGACCCAAAATCCGTTTCTATCGGAACAGAATAACTCTATAAATTGTGGAAATCAAACTATAACTAAGATATCGAACATGAGGACCTCAGTGCCTGTTTCTAATTTTATACCGCAGATAATGGTAAATCCCTTAGATATTCTAGAGAAATTCAGAGGGAATATTTTTCTTCTTTTAATGAGTTTATGTTTTAAAATCGGGCAATTACTTCCGTCAGCTCCCATATACCCAATATTATGATTATCACACTTCCGGTGGACTTTATACCCTATATATCGGTTAATATGTGAGATATCTTAGCAAAATAATCTTGGACAATGTTTAGCTTGGTGACGAAAATAGTTGAAAATGGCTAGAGCTTAATATATATTCTCCAAATCTGACAAACTATTGTTTTTTGTAAATATTCTTTTATTTAGTTAGTTTTTATACTTTCGCAACAAAGTTGCTAAAGAGAGTATTATAGTTTTGTTCACATAACGGTTGTTTGTGTTACACAAAAATAAAAGAGTAAGATATGAGTTATATATATATAAATGATCAGGATGACGAGTGGAGTTGAAATGCGGATGCCCCTCAGTCTGTGTGTCCGTGCAAGCGATAATTTGAGTAAGAATTGAAATATTTTAATTAAACTTGGTACACATATTCCTTAACACCCTGAGGAGGTTATATGGGCGAAATTGGACCATTGCCACGCCCACAAAATGACGAAAACTGAAAACATATAAAGTGCCATAACTAAGCTTTAAATAAATTTATGAAAGTAAAATTTAGTAGAAATGATATCTCAGAAACTACTCGACCAATTTCAATGAAATTCGGTTCATAACATCCTGGCATCCCAATGATATGTTATGTAAATAGTCCAAATCGGTTCACAGCCTCGCCAACTTCCCATATACCAAAACTTTGAAGTCGATCTGAATCGTTTATTTTACTATATATAAGTTAAGCGCTAGTGAAGATATTTAGATATCGGAACAGAACTTTGCACAAATACTGCATTTATTGAGTGGGATCGCCTTTCTAAAAATCGTCGAAATCGAATAATAAGATTTAATATAGTTAATTCTCTCAGAAATTTTTCTTCTAATAATATGTCTCCATGCAACAAATGAGTGAAATCGGGTCATAACTTCCCCTAGTTCCCATATACCTAATATTTTTTTTTTTTTCAAGCTTTCAATATACAGAGGTAGTCAAAATTATTTACACATCGGACGTTTTTTTTTTTTAAAGTTTCACACAAAAAGCTTTCGCTTGTTGTTGTTATTGTCGCAGGGTAACAAAATGCTATCGCAGGGTAACAAAAGCCTTGTTCTATTCGCGAGCGAATGAAGTCGGTTTGGCAAGAATAGCTAGAAATATGGCTGAGAAATAAGCAAATGAAATGTAGAATCGCAGTAGTCAAAAGTATTTACACACATTTTTTTTGCGTCAAAAGAATTTACACACGGCGATTTAGCCTTTATCCTTGGATTTGGTTTAATCAAAAGTAATAATTGGATTATTTTGCATTCATAACAACCTAACTCAGCCTTAAAATATAAAATTTGGTAAATAAAATGTTGAAAACAAAGAAATTATCGATTATTACTAGATTGGAGACTGTTACTAATGCCGGTATTCTGCGAGCAGTCTCAAGTCTCTAATAGAGACGAATCCGTGGTGTAATCTCTATAGTGACTTTTTGGTATTCTGGCGAGTTTGTCACATCTCTATTTGAGCAATATCAGTCTCTAATTTGTGATGTGCTTTAAACCAGGTTACAGAAAAACAAGAGCACAATAATGGTTGATGCAATTGGCCTAATATATATTATAATGAAAAGAAAACGAGAAGAAGAGAGATAATGTATTAATATTTGTAATTTTGCAATAATGGATAACAAAGTACCTATGTTTAGCTACACTCGTAGGCGCAATCTGGCTATTTTGCGCAACAAGGAAGATCACTTTTTATATGAAGAAAATACGTATAGGAAATTCTTTCGATATCCAAAACACAATTATGTATGTATATATATATATATCCAAAATCCAAAATATATAATAATCATAAAATAATGAATTTGTATTTTTTAGAATAATTTACCTTCGATTGCCATTATGCTCAAATGTAAGGATGAGAACATGTGTTAGTCGATTGTTAGGTTGTTAACATTTTCATATTTACTTAACAATTTATTCAGATAAAATGCATACATGCACTCATCTCTAATCAACTAAAATAAACAGCTGATAGCTTGCTTTTCTTTTCACAACACTATTTGGTGAACTTTTTTGAGACTGTATCAGCCAGAATACCAAAATGATACTTCCTGACTAACAGGGTCGCCAGTTCGCAATTGTGACAAATAGATACATGAGACAAACGTGACAAGCAGAATACCGGCATAAGTTTAAGACTGGTGTTTCGGATTCTGAGTTAGTAAAAATTTATAGAATTTAAAGGAACACTGTTTATAATGTTATTACAAAGAAGGAGACGGCCAATTGCAAGGATGCTTTAGAGAGAACTGGGCAGAAACCTGTGATAACTCCAAGATAATGTAGAAGATTAGTAGGAACTGTCATACAAAATCCCACAATTAGTCCTCTTAATATTACAGCATATTGCATGAACAGTTAATGATGCTACACTGCTCAGGACCTTAAAAAAAGTTGTCCATAAAGTGGTCAATATTTCCGAAACCAAAATAGCGATATTCCTCTCATTTGCCTTAAATTGTATCCTAAAGCATGTAGTGGACAAATAAATTATGAATTATTAGTTCCAGGACTTCTTTAGTAAACGCTTTATCCATTTACTACGTGACAAGAAGAATAATGCAGTTTAGACGCTAAATAGAGTCGGGAGTGATATTATGATTTTTTGGGGAAATTGTTCTTACTTCTGTTTTGGAGATTTGGTACTAACTTAGGGAGCCTAAATCATCCGGATATATCAAAATTCACATGACCATGCCATTGTAGTGGTCCGTCGGCCTTTTCCAACTATTGACTACATTTTACAACAGGACAATGCTCCATTTCATGAAGGATTTTTACCTACAAAAGTTTTAAATGAAACAAATCAAGTTGACCTCCGCACAGCCCTGACCAAAACTTTAGTCAAAATTTTTGGTCTTTTGTTAAATATCAGAGGACAATTGATATAATAACCGAAAACGCCGAAATTACTGACATTTGGTCTAAATTAACTGTTAACTTAGCGCACAACTGTGTTGAATCAATTCGGACCATAAAACAGGCTTTTAATGATTCCAATGGTAATGTAACCAATTATGAATCTATCGCCTTAGAACTGGAATTTATACTGAACATTAAAATTTTATAGTTATCATTAAATAAGAACAGTTGTAAATAGTTTTGACGCAAAAAAAATGTGTGTAAATACTTTTGATTACAGCGAGTCTTCAGTTCATTTTCTTATTTCTCAGCCATATTTCTAGCTATTCTTGCCAAACCGACTTCATTGGCTCGGGAATAGATCAAGGCTTACAACAACATAGCATTTTGTTACCCTGCGACAACAACAACAACAAGCGAAAGCTTTTTGTGTGAAACTTAAAAAAAAAGTGCGACTTGTAAATAATTTTGAATACCTCTGTATGTGCCGAATATATGAGTAAAATTTTGTGTTATACTAATATAAATGTATTGCGAGCGTGTAAAATATTCGGTTACACCCGAACTTGTTCTTATTATAGTTATATCATAATATAAATTCCTTATTTGCAGATTCATCGGAGGTTTCTACAAACTTGATTCACAAAGCATCATAGATATCTGCAATAGATCAAGTAACTGTCTTCAAGAATCTTTAACATTTAATAAAATTACAAGTGTGAAAAAAATTAAATTGGTAAGTTTTGATAACACATGTAAATGTCATGTTGAGGGGTTTATATAAAAATTTAATTTGCATACAACCAATTTAAATTTTAATTTTATTTGTGTTTCCAACAAAAAATCACGATTATCAATTTTCAATAAGTTTTATGGACTTGTTTCTCTCAAATATTCTTCTTCTTCTTCTTGTAAATTAATATTATTGAAAAATATAATTGAAAGGCAAACACATGAGTATGTGTTAAAAAGATTATAATAGTTCCAATATTAAATAAGATTTTTTGGGTCCTTTGAAGAGAAAGATTGAATGAAAATAAGAATTTAAGTAATAATTTAGTTAGAGAAAAAACATTAATTGACATTAATTACCAATTTTCTATTATTTAAAAGTTTATATTATACTAGCAGACCGCTCCGGCTTCGCACGGGTTTAAACAAACATTTCAGAATTTATAAGTTTTTGCACTCTTATACACACTCTCCCATACTTATGAATGTACTTTCTCGTTACTTGTGTGAGTTTATTTTAAAAAATGAGGAAAATATGTGGAATATGAATTTTTTTTATTTGCAATGAGCTTAAACTTGATTACGACCTCTAGTCTTTGGTGTGCGTTGTCTTTCTATCTGAACGTTGAACGCTCAGAGTTATTTGTTCTGCAAGCCCATGCACACGCTCCGTAATCAACTCACATGCGCGTTGTGTTTTTATGAACTGACTTGCAAAAAAAAATAAAAAAAATTAATTATCAAAATTGAAATAAAATAGTATATATAAAAGCTTTGTATTTTGTGTTCATACACACATGCGTATAATCCCACCATACGTCTTGCTCGCTGTGAAGTCAGCGTAATGGTGTAATAATGATTGCAAGTGTAATAGTGATTGCAAGTACAGTAGAACTCCAATTATCCGAACTCCGACTATCCGAATCGCCGATTATCGAATCACAAAAAATTGTCCAAAAAAAGTCTAAGTGCGCTATTATTCTTCCCCCCGCGAAGCCAGTGTTTGCGCGTCAAGTCTTAACTTAACTTGCCGTTGTGCCTACACTGACTTCCCCCCGCGTAGTGAAGCATTTGCCGGCCTCGAGACTGCTTTGAAGTGGATGGAGCGTCAGCCCAAGTGTGACCACTTGCAACTGCTCACCGTCAAGCGAATGCGTGACCTGGCTGCCCGAAAACGGTTGAAGACCGCAAAACAGCTTACATTGACGGAGATGTTTAAAAAACAATTTCTAAACTTGTACATAAGTATATTTTATTTATATTTAAAACATGTGAAAATTTCATGTTTCTTTCATTTAATTCAATAAAAAAATAGTGTAATATCAAAATTGTAATATTATTCTCTCCAATGGCAATTTAAAAAAAAAAATCCGATTATCCGAATATTTGATTATCCGAATGGGTCCCGGTCCCCATTAATTCGGATAATTGGAGTTCTACTGTACGTGTGTTTCACACGTACACTCAGTGCGCGCTCAGAGAATGCTCCGCGGGCAATGGACTGTCGATCACTGCCGTAGACGATGTAATGATGAACTGAATGTGTTATTTGACGACATTGACATAGTTCAGCGAATAAAAAGACAGCGGATATGCTGGCTAGCTCATGTTGTTCGAATGGACGAAAGTACTTCAGCTGTGAAAGTGTTCGATGCATTACCCGCTGGTGGAAGGCGAGGAAGACCTGGTGGAGAAGGACCTGGCTTCGCTTGGTATTACCAATTGGCGCCAAACTGCCAACATGAGAGATGCGTGGCGCGCTGTTGACGACTCGGCTATAACCGCGTAAGCGGTGTCTACGGCAGTCAAGAAGAAGAAGCTGCTCGTTACGCGACTCTCTGGCATGCTTGCAAGACGATTTTCAGTTTCAGATTAAGATTCTTCATCACGCAGTTTTTTTGATACCCTCACCTGGGAACTATTTCCAGGAAGTTGAGATTCTAGCAATAAATATAGCGTATGTTACTCAGGGTGAATGTAGCTTTCCAATGGTGAAAGGATTTTTGAAATCGACACAGTAGGTTCTGAGTTTATTCATTACAAACATACATACAATTCCCTCTTTATAATAGTAGTATAGATTATAACGATATTTTAACTTTAACTATATTTGTATAACTTAATTTTTATTGCAGTTGTTTCAATTGCTAACTTGTGATTGGATCCTTGAAACAAGAACGCAGCTGTGGGAAACGGAATACATGAACGCTGATCAAATTATGTGCAAACAAGTCCCCAGCGATTATTTGGAAAAATTTCAAAAGGACCTTAACTCCATGCGTTATGTTATAGAAGATTTGCATGTAAGTTTTTTTAACTTACTTAATTTCTTAGTAGTGTGGCTGATCTGATTAATCATATCATATGTGAAAAGATTATCACCCATTTATACTCTCACAGCTCACAATTTACTAATGGTTTGTTTAAAATCATTACATTACATTTGGCGCGGGCGTTCACATAGACATTTTTATACTCGCGCAACATTATTATTCATATTTATAACACCTAAAACCAATAGAAATATATAAATATAGTTGTATATTTAACATCACAAAATAAGTAAAACAAAATTTTACTTGTAAGTACAAAATTTCATTAATCCGGAAAAGTTAGCCATTATATGAATATGTACATTTGTTTGAATTTAATTAATATTCAAAACTAAGTAAAAAAAAAAGTTTTCGCGTTTTCTAAAAAAAAAAGAATTTCTTTATTTTTCAAAGACCAGGCTTTAGTAATTTATATATAACACTAGCAGACCCGGCCACACGTTGTTGTGGCTAAGGTATACATTAAATTAAGTTGGTCCAATCTTGGCTTCGGCGACGATATTGATTACTCGAGGTCGATTTATGTTACGCAGCATGATTACAACTCACACTACTTTTAATTGCAAAGTACAGGCAATTTTAAATAGTTTGGGATAATTGACTACGTCATCCTGGTTTGTAGCTGTGTCAACTCTCCTGGACCGAAATTCTAAATTGTCGCATTAAGATCATCGATATCTTGTTTTTTTTTACCACCAATATAGGTCATTCAATCAGTCATTTATGGTTATCATATTGAGGTTTCATGTCAGGAAAACTTCTCTTTCAAGTCAATGAAGTGACAGAAATCTGTTGGAAATGCTATTAATCCATCGAGGTGTCAACTGCGACCCTACCATTTCCAACTGCTTCTACAATCGCAATTTGATATTGTTGCAAAAACACTCATATGTTTGTTGTTAATTGGCGATACTTTATGTGTCGCCACAAATTAAATGACTTTAGGCATGCGATTAGCCCGTCAGTAACAGTTGATCCAGGAATAATTGGAAGAGTCTGGCGTAAATCACCTACTAAAAGAATCCTGGCTCCACCAAAAACGTTTATCGACAATCAAGATATTTTAAAGTCCTGTGCAGTACCTTCAGCGACTTCTTGAATATTTGGAAAATGATTTTGCCGATTGGTGTTTCGTTCATTTGCAATTTAGGAGTAATTTCAAGGCCGAATGGGCCGTTTGTTTGCCTACTAACAGGTGCCAAGTTGCCCCTCTTCCCGTTAACCTTGGTGATGAAAATGAGTGAAATTGGTTCTGGAATTACATCAGCCCTCATATACTATATGTTATGATTTTCTATGGGACTTTATGCCGAATATATAGGTCATATTGTGTGTTATCTTAATAAAATTGCATCAATAAATTGCGAGAGTGTAAAATGTTCGGTTGGACGTGAACTTAGCCTTTCCATATTTTTTACAAATTGTTTTGGCCTATCGACACATTTTTTAACAAAAGCAAAAAGGTTTCTAGAATAGTATTATTTTCAAAATATAACTATGAAATTATCTCCAAAGTCTCAACAAGTTTTTGAACAAAACTGTGCGTTTAGTAAAACATTCATTAAATGCACAAATATGGTTTTTGTTTATACTAGAGCTTATATTATTATCGGGAGGAATGTTTGGTTTAGTCAAATATGAATCAAACTGTGTTTTATAATGTGAACAGGAGAATTCATATTTTGAGATTTTATGAAATCAAAAAAGTAAAAAACAAAACATTTTTTAAGTGACATTCGATTCCAGCCAAATACATATGATCTATTTTAGTTCTGTCTGTCTTCCATTTATTTATCACAATGTTTAGTAGAAAGGCATATGCTACAGCCAATATATTCTATATATTATCCTTTGTTAGATTGGTCATCAACGGATTTACCTGTACGAAGCTGTATGTCGCCTTATGGCCGGAGTGGCACCTGGACCCACACAACAACTTTTGGATCGAAGTTTGCGGCATAGAACGCTTAGATCATCTGTTATATGTGGTGGAAAAGATAAAGGCAATAACTATGAAGGATTTCAACGTGAAAGAGCGACAGCAATTTATATTGCATGTAAGTATTTACCTAATGCGTTGATTTGTTCGCCGGGAGAACGAGTTGGAATGTTAGCCGAAGCTGCCAAGACTTTAGAAAAACTTGGCGACCGGAGGAAACTGAATGATTGTTATAAGTTGATCAAATTTTTTGATAATAGCATTGATGTAATTGATTAAATTTAAGTTAAAAATAATTAGTTTTTAAAATAAATTTAAATAAATAAATATATATATATATATATATATATACATGTATTAGTATTTCTTTTTTTATAGATACAAAGTTCTAAAGTCTTCTTTTTCTATTAGTAATATTATGTAAGTATAACAACTATGACTAGCTTAGGATTATGTTTAATTTGACATGAATACTTTAAATGGACGCGGTATAATAAAAGTAGATTTTTGTAGCATATTTACCGACATTAATAACACTGTAAAACACTCCGCTGGTTAGGGGACCAAACTAATTTTTTTCCAGGAGAAACGAAAACATTGAAAAATCGTCTATTTTGACGTATGGTGTAATTAACAATCGAATTTCAATTTATAACTTTGTTATGCAAAATAAATTTAAATAAATAAATATATATATATATATACATGTATTAGTATTTCTTTTTTTATAGATACAAAGTTCCAAAGTCTTCTTTTTCTATTAGTAATATTATGTAAGTATAACAACTATGACTAGCTTAGGATTATGTTTAATTTGACATGAATACTTTAAATGGACGCGGTATAATAAAAGTAGGTTTTTGTAGCATATTTACCGACATTAATAACACTGTAAAACACTCCGCTGGTTAGGGGACCAAACTAATTTTTTTCCTGGAGAAACGAAAACATTGAAAAATCGTCTATTTTGACGTATGGTGTAATTAACAATCGAATTTCAATTTATAACTTTGTTATGCATACCTTTTCAAATCTATGTTTGGGAGTTTGAAGATTTAATATTATTCATGTTATTTAACTTGTCAAAATGGTGCTCGTCTAATTTTCAGAAAATTAATAGATAATAAAAATGTGAAGTGGATTGAATAATTATTAAAAAAAAGACAACTATCTATAATTTTAAGCTGGTATTAATATGAAATCCGAGAACTTTTTACAGTTCATATTTCAAAAAGGCAGAAATAATCGCACTAAAAGTTAACTTGATTTAAAATTTCAAGAGACTACTAATAATCGGCCCTATTTCCGTTGTCGTTGTCGTTTTTATCGTCGCTTCGTTCCTAAATTGGTATTCTTGAAGTATATCGTAACGCCTAAGAAAAGTTATCGAAATTTGTCTACATATTTTATATAGTATACTTTAAGGAGCTCTTTTCCCATATAAAAATTTCTTTCTTATGCAACGAGACACATTTTTAAAGCAGTCCTTAATGGATTTTATGCTATTCTGTATTGACTCTAAACAACGTTATCACTGTAATTATTGTACTTACGTACAACAATGTTAGTATTCCATTTTTATTTGATTTTTTTAAAGAAGTAGTGGTGACATCTGCGGATATTTTTCCATTTCAGAAATTAAAAGTTCAAACTGTTTCCGATTTGGAATTTTCATCTTCACTTCAAATATTCCTTCAAACAACCGCGTCGTTTCTATGTCGCTCACAATTATAGCAACGACAAAAAACGACTGTTTCTATGTCGTTTCTATAGTCGTTTCAAATTGGGAAATCTCAATTTATTTTCGATAAATGTCGTTAACGCCAACTGGAATGCCAAATAGGCGTTCTTAAGTCGTTTTAAAACGATAACGACAACGGGAATAGGGGCGAATATTAAATTTTGTACAACTAATTTTATTAAATATTCTTTGTATTTTTCCGGTTCGATCGAAAAATGGTTCGATGCGATCGAAAAATTTTTCGTCGGATCATTGAACCGTATCAAAGATAAAATTTACGATCAGATTGAACTCACTTACCGGCTCGAAAAAATACAATCCGCGGCTAAAAGCTGTCGCTAATTACAAAATCATTGAATCCGCAAAATCGAAAATTTTGGTCGAAATCTATCCGTTGAGTGAGTTGCGGAAATTTAAAAGAAGTAAACCATTTGGAAGTTTTTTGTAAACAATTACTGATGACGTACGAAATTGTATTTTAAATGGGTATTTTAGGGACAAGAGAAAAAAAATAACAAAAATAAATTAAAGATGTTTAAAAGCGATATAGAGTTGCCCCCTCGAAATAGTGAAACAATTTTCTCAAAGAGCATCAGGCGAATTAAATATTTTTTGGAAGAAATTTCACAATAATTAAAGGTCAGTATAAATTTATTTTTAACAAAGCAAAAAGCACATACACTCAAATATTACAGAATGGTGGAAAACAATTTGTAATCATTTGTATATGTAAATGTTTTTAATCCTTCTTCTTATTAAGTGACAAGGCGTATAATGTGGACAATTTATGGTACGGTTTTGGAATTTTCATCACATAATTACTCCTAATAATATTCATTAAACCCTAAAATAGAATTAAAATGATATATTCACTACTTCTTACTTTATACATACATTCATATAATGTAAAGTAAACGATTCAAATCGACTTCAAAGTTCGGGTATATGGGAAGTAGGCGTGGCTGTGAATCGATTTGGACCATTTTCATAACATATCATTGAGATGCCAAGATGTTATGAACCGAACTTCATTGAAATTGGTCGAATAGTTTCTGAGATATGGTTCTTGACGTAAGCGGAGCCACGCCCATTTAAAATATTGTATACCAATTTAAGTGCAGCTCTTCTGTACCATCTTTACCATGAAATTTAAGGTTTCTAGTGTTTTTTCTTAATGAATTAATGATTTAAAGCATTTTTAGTAGTTTTCAATATAACTTTTGTATGTGAGGTGGGTGTGGTTACAATCAGTTTCCTCCATTTTCGGACTATAAGGTAGTATCTAAAAGAAACGACTGTAGAGAGTTTGGTTGATATAGCTTTAGTAGTTTACAGATATGTACAAAAAACCTATTTTGGAGCGGGGCTAAGCCCACTTCCCAAAAAAATTACATTCGGATACGCCCCTTCCTAGTGCGATCCTTTATACGAAATTTTTTATAACTTTATTTATGACTTAGTTACGGCACTTTATATGTTTTCGGCTTTCGTCATTATGTGGGCGTGGTAATGGTCCGATTTCGCCCGTATAACCTCCTCAGGGTGCTAAGGAATATATGTACCAAGTTTAATTAAGATATCTCAATTTTTACTCAAGTTATCGCTTACAGGGACAGACGTACCGACAGACATCCAGATTTCAACTCCACTCGTCATGCAGATCATTTATATATATATAGCCTTATATCTAACTCTTTTATTTCTGTGTGACACAAACAATCGTTATGTGAACAAAACTATAATACTCTCTTTAACAACTTTTTTGCGAGAGTATAATCAAAGTCTGTTTGGATTTCAAACAATTTTCATTTATTCAAAAACTTGCAGCAGAACAACTTATAAATATCTTTCAAATCTACAACTGTGTTCGAAATAATAGCAGCGGTATAACCAAAAATTTATTCAAAGCTATAAAGTTGTTATAGTTCATTGTTATTTTACTATTTACTATTTAAACTTACAAGAAATATAGTTTCCTGAGAAAATAACATACATATATTTTTTAAATTAATAAAAAAAAGTGTGGAAACAATTTCAGCTGTGATTAATAATAGCAGTATTGAGCATTTTACTTCAAAAACCAATTTATTCATTATAATAAAACAAAATAAAGTTTAAATAATTACCACATAGTCGAATTACTATCGTTGCACATCTCCAAGGCATGGAGTCCACAAAATGCCTGCGTTTCTCAAGAGGAATGGCCTTGCACATCTTCTTCATAATATTCCATAAGTGCTTCGAATTTGATTGTGTTTTTTTTCTCTACAGCTTCCTTAATCTCTGCCCAAAGATTCTCACTTGGATTAAGGTCAGATGATTGAGCCGATGATTTTCGATTCAGCGTATGGGAGCATAGACGGCTCAATTTTTTCCTCGTAAATTTTGGCCTCCATGTTTTTTTAAATCCAATATAACGGACCTATACCGTAGTAAAAGAAGCCTCCCAATACGTTGATTTAACACATTCATGTTTCACAGCCCGGGAAACAAATCTAAAGGTCCAGACCAAAATTTTCGCATTTCAATCAAATTATTTAAAATAATATGACCATTTCGCTTGCACTGCTCTTATTAATCACAGCAAAAAACAACTACGTTGCACAAAAAATAACGGTACTCTAGGTATATGATAACTGTATCAAATATCAATTTAAACACAGATTCCCAATATTTATTATTTCGAACACAGTTGTATTTGAAAATATATAAAATATAGTAAACATAACAAATAACAACGTTTTAATTCTTAGCGTACTTCACAAGTGGAAGATCCAAAGGATTGGAACGATATCTAATTAGCCGTCGAATTAATACGACATTCAAGCTTTCGTACCGACTCATGAAAAATAATGTATAACTACTGAACATAGTTCTTTTTTATATTTTGATTAAAATAATATATTTTTGTTCACGTATTTGTATTTTTAACTGCACGAATTGTTACTCACATTTGAACAATGCTGCCAAAATCTAGCCTCAGTAGCCTTATATGTGACATTTTTAAATTAACTGTATCTACATATGTATGTATGTATATGTAAAAAAAATAATTAAATAATACTTTCGTTCTATATGAATACAACGGATGGAACCCGTTTGCTTCTATTACTTTGTCCAATACTGTATGTATTATTATATAGAAGGAAAATATGGAGATGGTTACGATTTGGAGTCTTACTGCTGTTTCCGAACATCAAGTATCACAACAACCAGTACCACAGATATTAAATGGCGTAACGAGCATATTGAGTAATAACTTATTATCTACTATTGAACTGCCTTCATCTCAAAGCAATTCACCAAAATAAACAATTATGTGGTCCGGTGCCCAACCTTTCAAAACATTGTTCTTTGCTGATTTGCTTGAAAAATCTTTAATCTTTAATTTATTGGTATAATTATTTACAAACAATGTTATTTTGTATTTACTTACTTAGGTATACTCCGGAACGTTATATCGTGACCAAATGTCAAGAGATATATGAATGAAATAATACAAAATATGATGAATTTCAATTTTAAGCCGAAATTGTGAAGAAAAACAAGATCAATATATTATGTGCAATAAAACAAATTTCTATGTGAAAATTTCAAATTAAATATACATTTTTAAGACCATCCATCATGTTGCATTGGAATGGAGATATGTTCGGCATCGTTCTTTGAATGCTTTTAATGACCTCTCGTTTACAATATCTTCCACGTTTACTTCGGACTGTAAAAGACGAAGCTGAAATTAAAAAAAAACAAACAATTTTTGTATACAACAGTATATTACAATTCAAATGTTAACCACTAACCCGGACGTTACACGTTCAAAAAATTGCTTTCAAGTTGCCTCACACCTTTTTACTACCACACTCTGACTTTTCGAACTTGAAAGCCGTCTTGCTTTCAATTTCTTTAGGCAAAAGGCGTTTCAAGTTGATGATCAAGAAATTATCAGCTGAGTATAGAGCTGTCCAATTATCAAATTACAAGTATCAAAATCTTAAAATTAATGACGAATAAAATTTAAAGTGAATTATTCCCTTTTATTTAAAGTGAATTATTCCCTTTTACGAAATTGTTCACAAACAGTGCATTTTATGGAACATGTATCTACAGAATGATTTAAAAATTAAGGCTTATGAATCAATTTTGGCAATAAGTGTAAGTAGTTTCCTTGGCGACGAATTCTTGACGATTGAATAGCAAGTTGCTTGCAGCCTACGCCATGGCTTTCAATTTATGTCAATTAATTCGAATGATCAACTTGAAAGTAAGTTCTTTCTCGTGTAACGGCAACGTAAGTGGTTAAAACGAAGGTTGGAAATAGTTTAAAAAATCTATAAATTGTAAGATCCATCTAAAGAGAAAATTGTATAACAATTACGTTGGAATCACGGGTTTTAACCGATACAAAACAACCACCACTGAAGTGCATACAGTTACATAACTATTCAAAAAATAAGTTAGAATAGCCAATTGCAGGTAATGAAGAAGAACTATTCAAAATTTGAAACAGAATTTTTATTGACGCTAATGGGAATTACCTCGAATTATATTACATATACCTCAGTAAAATTGATATTTTTTTGCAATTTTATTCTCAAAATAAAAAAACAATAGCTTAATTCTGAGAATACAGTTATGTTTATTATTTCTGTTTGCCGCACAAAAAATCGGCGACAACCTTTGCTCATAGTGCAGTTAGTATAAGTCCACTATGCAAATCGGGTCGCTTCATAGAAAATGTGTGAAATGATTTATTTGTTTTTTGGTTGCCGCGGTGTCAACATCTCTACTATTGGCATTATAAAAAAAAACAATTAACCAGGATGCAAGCAATAATTGAAAAAAAAAATTATATGTGTATAAAAACAACAACTAACTTTTAATTTAGTTAAAAATGCCACTTGGAACCGAATTTCGTCTGAGGTACAGAATAAGATTGATGGCATATTCGGAAGTTGGCAAGTCAGAACATGATGAGTTCCTCCAAATTAAAGCGGAATTTTGTCTATAAGTGCCAAGACAACGTGTACAACAAATTTTGGAAGAAGACTTAAAACTAAAATATGAATCCAAAGTGTCTAAACCGCGCTTATAATGTTGCCATAAAAACGTATGTATCCTTTTTCGAAAAATACAAATTCTAAGGAGTAGAGTTTCAAAATTTGATATTTTGTGATGAGAAAACATTAAATCTAGATGGATCATAAGTATTGGATTGATCTGCGGCACCCTCGCCATACTTACTATGAGCGCAACCATGGCGGTGGATCTCGAATGATGTCCTGAGTCGTATGAAAACAAAAATATATGCAATTGCTGGACATTGAATTTATATCTGAGGAATATCACTGGGAGTTCCAGATGGATAATGCGCTTATCCACGTCGCTGGGTATACTACATCCTTTTTAGAGTCGCGTAATATTCCCTATTTTCGGTATCCGTTATTATGTCTAGATCTGAATTAAATAGAGGATTTATGGGACATACTTTCCACATCATTTTTTAGCTGATCAAAGCAGTATAACAGCTAAAACAAACCATTGAGGAGGTATGGGCGAAGATAAACGTTTCAGTACTGTAAGAGATGGTCAATTATTTGACAAATTGTCTAAAACTTTTTTCATATTAATAAATCGAAAACATTTCATTCAAATTGCTTACCTATTTAAAAGTTAATACTTAACTAAAAATTTGAATTTTGCACAAATATTTATATGTATTTTCTATGGTATGAAATGAAATTTTATTAATTTGGTTACTTCTTCTTTTAGAATGGTATATGTTTTTGTTTCTTTAAATACATACTAACATCTGACAAAAAAAATCTAGCATGAATAAAATATGCAAAGGTTGAATAGAAATTGAGAAAAATAACAGTGCACCATCTAGTAATAATTACTCTACTATTTGTCCTTGGTTGGTACACAAATCGTTTACATATTTTTCTGGAAGATTCCGGGTTTAAATACTAGGAATTCAACAACAAAAATTGTGTCATTAATTATGAGGCCAAACTGTAAAGAGCTGAATGATGACCACGTTGAACACTTGGATTAATATTATCTGTGTCTTTGGGCGTTTTAGCTTAGATTTTGTCGTATTGTTTATTAGAAACTTCTTCAAAAGTGAAAATTAATTCATCTGAAGAAGCAGCTTGCATCTGGTGAGCCTAATATTTTTTAAGCGCGTTGTCATATGATGACCACTTCACCGACGGTAGTCTTGAGATTGATCTCGTCGATATATCCTTTTCTTTTGATATTATTTTCTGTTTCTATGAAAATTTCTGTGAATGCGGTCGCAAACAGTTCCATGTATTCGATTGCTAAATTTGATTGTTATTGGCAATTTTAAAGAACCTGGAAAATTAATTAGAATTAACTATAAGAAACCACCTTAGGCACTTTTATTATAATTATAAATATTAGTTTAATAAAATTGTAATATTTTGCACCAAAACCTATTAAACAAAGTAAATATCGTTTGAAAAATACGAGTTCATAAAGTATATAAAGAACAACGGTTTTTTAGATTAATTTAGGTAAATTATTCTACTGGAAACATTCGTAATTTAATAATATATAAATAGTACATATTTTCTCTAAATATAATATATTAAACGAACTCATTCTCCAAAACTCGCAAAATACTGGTCTTTACCAGTGCCCGATTTTCACATTTCTGGATAATCTAATAGAGGGTTGAAAGTAGTAGATAATTTGCAACAAAGATAGATAATATGCTTCAAAATATAGCTTTGTAAATGGCATTTTCTCGTCGCCTGTCGTTCACCATACTCAGTCTAGGGGTGTAAAATTGCCAATATCTTTCAACTGAGCAGTAGATTCACTAATGTATAGAAAACTAGTAATTTCACAACAAATGGACAAATACATTAATTCAAATTTTAGATTTTTCGATAATCCTATTTTGACTTCATCCTAATTCTTCAGTTTTTCTAACTCGTTTTCATATTAACTATATATTGGGCCTAACCATTGAATCCGTTTCGATTAAAAAATTTTACTTCGAAATCCTTGAAACTGTATCGAAAATAAAATTTACGATCACATTGAACTCACTTACCAACTCGAAAAAATACATTCCGCGGCTGATTAGATGTCGCTAATTACGAAATCCGTTGATGAGTGTGAGTTGCGGAAATTTAAGAGAAGTAAACCATTTGGAATTTTTTTGTAAACAATTACTGATGACGGACTAAATTATATTTTAAATGGCTATTTTAGATACAAGAGCCAAAAAGACACCAACAAAAATAAATTTAAGGTGTTTAAAAGCGATATGAAGTTGCTTCCAAAATAGCGAACGAATTTTCTCAAAGAGCCTCAGGCGAATTAAATACTTTTTTTCACAATAGTTAAACGGTGTAGGCTCTCCAATCCAGGACAAAACTGGATGAAAGAAAATGTGTGAAGGCATCACGTGTATATATATATTCGGGGTTATTAAAGTATAAAGTATTTTTTAAAGTTTGCAACCAAATAACAAAAACGTGCAACGCATAATTAAAACAGGGGGTGGGGCTTTCATTTAAGTAACTTTAAGTTCACTCGGGGGAGGTCAGTTTTAAACTTTTTTTTGATACGATAAAGATTTTCAATCGCATGCACTCATTCATTCCATTATTTTATCGACCTTTATCGACAATTGCCACAAATTTGATAAATTAAATTGTCTGTGCTTTTTGCTGCGTTTAAACGCTTAAATTAGTTATTGTTAATATATCTGCGCATAATTTAATTTTCAAAATAGAAACATAAATCATTTGTTTACGTTTTCTTCTTCTTTGTATCAACCAGCATTCACAAAAGCAAATTTCGGGCAGCTCAAATTTGGTAATTCAGCTAAATGGACGAATTTTTTGTGCATAACTCATCTGCATTAAAATGGATCAAATGCGCAAGTTAAAGCAAATCAAGTCCGCTAATGTAGATTATCACTGCCGTCTGCCGAAGCTATAAATACCTTTGCAATTATTTGGTTGATTTAAATTTAAAGATGTATCACAAAAAATATTAACAATTATATTTTTTATTATAAGTGAATATTCAATTTAATAATAATGCAAAAAGTTTACATTTATTTTTATTAAGAAAACACACAATTTGACTCATATATTCGGCATGAATATATTTCACATATTAACGATTTATAAGCTATTAAGCTCATCGTATTTTTGAAAAACCTATAATTAGGTACGTATTCTCATATATTCATATATAAGCGAAGTTATGACCCGATTTTAACCTTTTCTGGTATAGAGACACACTATTAGAAGAAAATATTTCCTCTGAATTAAATTAAGATACCTGAGAGATTTACCGAAATTTTCGGTGAAAAGTTACCATGGGGCACTGAGTTCTTCATATTCGATATATCGATATCCGATTTCGACAATTTTTTCACAAGTAATGCCACAGATCATATACAGTATTTGTGTAAAGCTTTATTTCGCTATCTTCATTGGTTCCTTATGTATACATATATTATACAGTGAAGGAATAAAATGGAATTCAAAATTGCGTTACATGGGAAGTTTTCGTGGTTGTGAACCGATTTCATCCTTTTTCCACACGTGTCATCAGGGTGTCAAGAAAATATTATACATTATTATATATTCCTGAGATATGGTTTTTGACCCATAAGTGGGCGATGCCACGCCCATTTTCATTTTGTAAAAAATCTCAGTGCAGCTTCCTTCTGCTATTATTGCTGTGAAATTTAGTGTTTCTGACGTTTTTCGTTAGTGAGTTAACTCACTTTTAGTCATTTTCAACCTAACCTTTGTATGTGAGGTGGGCGTGGTTATTATCCGATTTCAACTATTTTCATGGTGAGTGGTGGGGTACGTAGGAGAACCGACTGCAGAAAGTTTGGTTTGTATAGCTTTATTGGATTGCGAGATATATACAAATAACCGATTTGGGGGCGGGGCCACACTCACTTCTCCAAAACAATTACATCCAAATATGCCCCTTCCTAGTGCGATCCTTTATTCCAAATTTTACGTGTTCCAAAGAATACGTGTTCCAAGTTTCGTTAAGACATCTCAATTTTTACTCAAGTTATCCGTTGCACGGACAGAGGGACGGACGGACAGACAGATATCCGGATTTCAACTCGTCTCGTCATCCTGATCATTTTGATATATATAACCCTATATCTAACTCGTTTAGTTTTATGACTTACAAACAACCGTTATGTGAACAAAACTATAATACTCTCTTAGCAACTTTTCTTGCGAGAGTATAAAAAAACGCACTAAATGGTGCTTTAGTTTTTGGCCAATACTGTATATATATGTATATATGATTAGAAATCGTTTATATATTTGATTCTAGTTACCCTGGTACTCATAACTTCGAAAGCCGTTGTGGAGTGAACAACCATTGCGCGAAATGGTGCTCTACACTTTTTATGTAACCTCTGGAAGAGCTACTATGACATATTCTGATTAAAGGGCCTGTGCAGAGCGCTATTTCTGTCCACAAGGCGTGGTCTTCTAAAGTAAGTGACACGTGTGCGATATTAAACTGAGAAGTCTGCGATGCGTTGACATGAAAATGAAAACATTGAACCCACAGTTGAATAATTATCTCTTAATAGCATGTCTCTGAAGTATACGATAGTTTAAACAAAGAGCAACATGACAGCCCATCAAGAAATGCAGTGGGTAATGAAATGAATGAAATACATGTTATAACGAAAAAATATTGGATATGAAAAAGTGCAATATATTTAAGATAACTTGGAAAAAATATAAACTATTTTGAATGTTTTAATATAATATCATATAATACGGGATACCAAATAAACATATAAACTAATATATTGTTTATTATTAAAAATAATATTGCTATTTAAATTGTAAAGCTTGAGCATAATGAAAGATTCGAAAGAAGAATTCGGCAAGTTAATAAAGAATATGAAAAATTTATATAAACTTTGCTTTAACAGGATGTACGAATGTGAAACATAAACAAAGTTTGCTAAAATACATATAATACATAACGGAATCACTGTATATCTATGAGAAAAAATAAATATAGTTTATAAAAACTAAAAAAAACGCTTTAAAATCACATCAAACTAAAAAATTAAATATAATTCTTAATATATGCTGACAAAAATAATTAAGAGAACATATTAGTATTTTTGGTTAAAAATCGTGAGTTGCTCAATATGAGAAAAATATAATACAAAGCTACCACGTTTTTTAACTAAAAATACTAATATGTTTCCATAATTATTTTTGTCAGCATATATTAAGATTTTTTTAATTTCATTGCTTTTCATGCCTAGCGAAAAAGCAACGAGTGCAGCATGCACTTGCTATTAAATGCTATTAAATGCTAAAGAAATAGTATTTTTATGTGCAAAAATATTCTTGAAATTAATGTTTTTATAAAATAATTTACATTTTAGCATAAAAATAACAACAATGTGTGCTGACATGCATTAGGAAAATGTTTTGTTGCATTCGTTGTCATAGGCTTGATTTTCATTGCCTTTCATTGTCATTGCCTTTCGTGCCTTCTCCGACAATAATGTTTTGAGGCAACTATGCTTGGTGAGAAAAATGTCATGCAAGCATTTTCTTTTGCTTCTCTGAGTGTGTTGTTCATTTGAATTGTTCGCTGAGAGAAAAACATTGCATTGTCATGTTAAATTACGAATGACTTGAAACAAGGAATAAGCCTGCTTGTGCAGCAGTTTAATACATATGTATGTTGTATACTTTTAAGCGCATCTCTTTGGTGAGTTGTTCACACTTTTGATCACCTTCATGCAGTGTCAGTACTGGAAAAAGTTACAAACATACATACATACATACAAGTGAAGCTAATAAAAGCTTATTAAAAATAATACCAATCAATAATGATCAAAATGAGCAAAGAAGGTGGAATAATTCAGTTGTTAAACAATAGCTGATGGAATATTTGTACGATAATGCCCTTTATTCCAAATATTATTATTAAATTATACATTTAATGAATAGAAGGAAGGTGGGACAAGTAAACAAAATTATGGTAGTTTTTTAGACTTTAAGAGACCTTTCACATAATAAATAAAGACTTTGTTAAAAAAAACGCATTTATAAATTTGGGACCAGAGAAGTTAAATTGAAATGAACTATCTAAGAACTAGAAGGAATGGAAGGACAATAGATTGGTGAAAAAAAGGAATACCACATGGATCAATTCTGGGGCCAATACTGTTTATTGTGTATATAAGTGAAACATTAAAACTATGCAGATTATAATTGATAAACATAATAATAATAAACCCAAACGATTACCCTCCTCCCGCCCAACCGACGCGTGGGGCGCAGTCCGCATACGAGCGGAATTTGCCGAGTCTAGAAAGGCAAGAGATTTTTAAGCGTCCAGTTCTCAAACTGCTCAACTACAGAAAGAAACATTTCAACAGCTGAGATTTAAAAATTTATGAAAACAAAAAGTTAAAAATTTCTGAATATTACTTATTAAGAGAAGACAAAATATTTTTTTTGATGCTAAATATTGAGATGGATCAGATGGATCAAATATGCTGGAATGAGAATTAAAATCCTGACATATTCGGCGGAATGGTTCATTTAACTCAAAATTTGTTCTAGAAGACTTTAGATGTAATGGTCTAAACTTCCTAGTTGAACGCAATGGGACATTAAACTTAATATCAGACAATAGATATACCTAGCATTTCTCTGCAACTAGTGAGTGTGGGAAGATTTATAAGTTTTAAACGACTAGTATACGGGGGAAGATTCAATCTTGAATCCCAATGTAAGTGGCCTAAAGCAAAAAGTAAAAATTGTTTTTGAACGGACTCAAGCTTATCAGAATGGGATTGATAGCTAGGATTCCATACCACAGAACCATACTCCAATATAGGCCTTACCAATTTTGTAAAAAGAATTTTAGTAATATACGGATCACTAAATTCTTTAGACCAACGTTTAACAAAGCTAAGAGCACCTTTAGCTTTTAAGACAATTGAATTTACATGAGAATTAAAAAAAGGAGAATTATAAGAAGTATATGATTTAAAAAGTTTTACATCATCCGCATATAATAAAATTTCTGAAAACTTAATTGATGAACAAAAAGAACAGAATCGGGCCGAGATGAATACCCTGTGGAACCCCTGAAGTGACACTAATAGAATCGGATAATGTATCATTAAATAAAACTTGTTGTTTTCTGTTAGTAAGATATAAGGACACCCATTCAAGAAGTATTGGTTGAAAACCAAGAAGATCCAGTTGTTGCAAAAGAATTGAGTGGTTTACTCTATCGAATGCTTTACTAAAGTCTGTATATATAACATCAGTATTCTTATTATCCCTAAAACCCATTGACACATGGTTTACAAATTCAAGCAAGTTTGTTACTGTAGATTTCCCTTTGCAAAATCCATGCTGAGAAAATTTAATTAAAGGATTGAAAAATATAGATGTAGATTATAGGTAACGCAGACGCCTAGTTTTCGAGATATTCGGCTTTAAAGATCAAATATTTCAACAAAAATTTCACACACGTTAACACGATTTAAAAAATCACTTTTCACAAGATTTATGTGTTGTAGACACCATATATGGGGAATGTCGCAAAAATTCATCTGATTTTCCCAAAATTTATCTTTTTTATTTAACAAAATAAATTAATAGGAAGGGCTAAGTCATATATAATATATTGTATAAAGTCCATTGAAAGTTGGAAACCCTAATATTAGGTTAGAAGCACCGAGGTCCTCAATTTCGGTATATGGGGCCTTAAAAACCAAAATGTTCCGATTTTTCAGAAAGGGGCTGCCACACTATAAATGCAGCATTTATGCAAAGTTCTGTTCCGATATCTTCACTAGTGCCTACTATACATATTGTAAAATAGACGTGGTTGTGAACCGATTTGGCCACAACATATCAATGGGAAATGGTAAGGAAAATATTACAAACCAAGTTTCATTGATATTGGTCGAGTAGTTTCGGAGATATGGTTTTTAACCCATAAGTGGGCGGACTTAAAATTTTTAGTAGTTTTCAACATAATCTTTGTATGGGATTCTAGAAAGTTTCGTTGATATAGCTCAAGTAGTTTACGAGATATGTACAAAAAACTTAGTAGGGGGCGGGGCCAAGCCCACTTCCCCAAAAATATTACGTCAAAATATGGCACTTCATAGGGCGATACTTTGTTCCAAATTTTACTGAGCTCCGCTCACTTATGGGTCAAAAACCATATCTTCGAAACTACTCGACCAATTTCAATGAAATTCGGTTTTTGATATTTTCCTTGCATTCCAATGATGATGTTGTGCAAATAGGCCAAATCGGTTCTCAACCACGCCTACTTCCCATATACCAGAAATTTGATGTCGATCTGAATCAGTGTTTATATTATATTTTAACCGAAAATGTAGGTAAGCCTCTCAGATATTTTGAAGACATTTTTAGGGAATATTTTTCCTCTTATAATATGACTCCGTGGGTGAAATCGGATCATAACTTCCCCTAGCTCCCATATTAGGGTTTCCAACTTTCAATGGACTTTATACTATATGTATGACGAATATGTGTGTTATTTAATAAAATTAAATAAATAATATGCGAGAGTATAAACTGTTCGGTTACACTCGAACTTAGCAATTCCTTACTTGTTTATATACATTTTTGATGATTTTGATTCAGAAAAAAGTTCTACGAAAAGAAAATAAACAAAACGCAGTGTTGCAAAATCGTTCACATGTAGTTTCTAAGAAGTGGCACCGATCGGTTTCCACATAATTGTAAACACAGAAACATGTTCAGCTATTAATGTGCAAAGTGATTTATAAAATAAGTAATTTTTGCTTAAAAAGCCTTAAAGAAATGAAAAATTTGAATTTAATTGATTGTTAACAGTGTAATTTTCAATATGTGAAGTGAAAAATGTGATGTGTGTATTAAACATATTGAAATACCATGTGGTACTTATAGAAACAAATTAGGCATTTAAATAAAAATATTTCAAACATAAACAATATTTATATATATTTATTCTCTGTAGAGCCTCCTCTTTCCGATATCACATTTATACCGGAATTCTTTGTCAAACCCCGATCGCCAAAGTAATCGGTATTGTGCCCGGTTTGACATCTGCGTAAAGCAGTGAATACAATTGCAGACTTGTATGCATACCGGGTCGCAAGTCAGTTCACTGTACACTTATGCGACAAGTTGTTCATACATCATTTCGTTGCAATCTTTGAAGTGAGCGGACGTTATGGCATCGGATGATGCAATTGTGGCGCTGCTTGTAATTTCGGGATGCGCTGAAAATGAAAAGCAACATGTAAGGAAGGGCTAAGTTCGGGTGTAACCGAACATTTTATACTCTCGCAATTTATTTATTTAACTTTATTTATATTATATAATATACAATTTGACCCATATATTCGTCATATATATTGTTAAAGTCCATTGAAAGTTGGAAACCATAATATTAGGTTAGAAGCACCGAGGTCCTCATGTTCGATTAATGGGGCCTTGAAAACCTATGTTCCGATTTCGGCGATTTTTAGAATGGGACTGCCACACTATAAACGTAGTATTTGTGCAAAGTTCTGCATCGATATCTTCACTAGTGCTTACTTTATATATTGCAAAGTTTACAATTCAGATTCTTCAAAGTTCTGGTATATAGGAAGTAGGCGTGGTTGTGAAGCGATTTGGCCTATTTTCACAATATATCATTGGGATGCAAGGAAACTATTACAAACCAAGTTTCATTGAAATCGGTCGAGTAGTTCCTGAGATATGGTTTTTGATTCATAAGTGGGCGATGCCATGCCCATTTTCCATTTTGTAAAAACAATCTGAGTGCAGCTTCCATCTGCCATTTCTTATGTAAAATTTAGTGTTTCTGGCGTTTTTCGTTACTGAGTTAACTCACTTTAAGTAATTTTCAACCTAACCTTTGTATGGGAGGTGGGCGTGGTTATTATCCGATTTCAACTAATTTCATGGTGTGTGGTGGGGTAAGTAAGAGAACTGACTGCAGAAAGTTTGGTTTATATAGCTTTATTGGTTTGCGAGATATATACAAATAGCCGATTTGGGGGCGGGCCACGCCCACTTTCCCAAAAAAATTACATCCAAATATGCCCCTTCCTAGTGCGATCATCTGCTCCAAATTTTACTTTAATAACTTTATTTATGGCTTAGTTATGACACTTTTTGTGTTTTCGGTTTTCGCAATTTTGTGGGCGGGGCAGTGGTCAGATTTTGCCCATTTTTGAAAGCAACCCTCTCACGGTTTTGACTCGTCTCGTCACCCTGATCATTTTTATATATATAACTCTATATCTAACTCGTTTAGTTTTACCGTTATGTGAACAAAACTATAATACTCTCTTAGCAACTTTTGTTGCGAGAATATAAAAAAACGAAAGCAACGATTTTGGTTTACTGAATTCTCTCCCGTAGGAGTTTCATAAGACTTTAAGGGTTGTTTTATTTAAATTTTTATTAAAAAATTTCGAAATCCCAGCCGTTGGTACTTCATCTCCGATTATGTGTCCAAAAAAGGCTCTTGCCGTGGACATTATACCTTAATATTAAAATCAAAAAACCAAAGATATTTCGACAGTAAATGGATAAATCTAGTTAATGATCGAAGGAAAAAAATTATATTAAAATTTAAATTTTTTACAAATTTTTAACAAAAAAAAACTAAAATTTTCGGCTTATTTTGGCTCAAAAAAACATTTGTAATAAAAAATATATATAATCCTTAGTTCATTAACTACATAATGTTATTGCAAAGAAATGTGCAAAATTTGAACAAAATCGCTTCATAAATTTTCGAAATATCGTGTCGCGCCATGATGCGTACACAACCTTCCACTGCAAAAATGAAGCAAGAATGAGATCGGTCTGCGTATCACACAATACACTTTGCTACCCGTCGCAACGACGAGCAGAAAAATTGAAACATTTCAATTTTGTGCATACTTGCATGCAGACCTAAAATTTGGTGTACAGACCAGGCTTTACACGATGCGACGGTATGCCATACATGACATGTAGTACAGACAAGTCTGCAAGTGTATTCAGTGCTTAAAATTGACTCTATTTTTTTATGGCGAAATTCTGTGGAATAGTTTTCCACTCGGTTTCCATTCGTCTACATTTTTTTTTAGACGACCGTACTTTTTCAGGTGAGACTAATAGGTTTCGATAGGGTTTACATCTGAATTTCAAGACGGTCAATCTAAAACTGTCACCAAATAGTGGTGAAATTACTGCTTAGTGGTTGTGTGTTTTGGATCATTATCCCGCTAGTAAATCCATATTACGGGCATATTAGAAAAATGGGCAAAAATCATAAATCGTTCATAATCTATATGTACTTAAATTTGCCAGTTTGTCCCTCAATATAGAATATAGACTCAATACCGGACCATCACATTGTATTCCCAACATTACATCGGCGTTTCCATACATCAGTTGTTGTAGTGTACCTCGGTTCTTTCCGATCCGATTTTGTTTCCGCAGAAAACAGTTTCACTTTTCTATTCACTTGTTGTCTAATGTATTTTAAAGCGATCTCCAAATGATGTTTTCGATTGCGATCTGAGAGCAGGGGCTTCTTTTAGGAAATCCCTTTTCTGTCCAAAAACCGACAGATTTCGTTGCCATTTTTATGCGATCCTTTCGCAATTCGCGAATAATCAGCACGTTTCATATTGCTGTTGTTGTAGGATTTCTCAAACCTTCCTGAAGCGGTAAGCCGAAACGAGGTTTTTCGACAGGGCTGGACCAAAGGGAAAGGGGAGTTGGAAGAGTGGGGTTTAAGGGGCATGTAATGAGGTGTGGTCATATACTCAGTTTGTCGTTATGATCCTTCACACGTAGCATGTGGGCCTCATTATGAAGGTGCTTGACTGGAAACATCAAGTGTCAACCTATGGTTGTCCGAAGAGCGGTATTTAGACTGGATATTTGAATATTATGACAGGTTTTTTTATTTTGCTGTCGTTTAAAATGCTCTACTTCCACATGGAACTTATTTTATAGTTTTATTTTCACTATATATAAACCATTTACTATTATCGCCATCATTTTTCAAATATTAAGTGAATTCGAGATTTAACGAATTACTGAATTTCTTGAAAATGGATGAATAATTTTCAAAGGAAATATTAGAAAATCCTTTCATAAAAATCTTAATTTGTAAAATAACTGAAAAATATAAATGTGACCGATTTGATACCTCGAAAAATCCCATTCCTTTGGAATATAGAATTCGATTATTTTTACAGTTTACTCGTAAGTGAATTTCATGTGAATTGTAAATCTTAAAATTATAATATGATTATTAAAAAGTTAAAAAAAAATTTTTTGTGGGATAAAATTACAAATTCACATAAATTGAAAATAAATATTAGTAAATAAAGAAAAGATGAAAAGCCCTTGATATCAATCCGGTATTACGTAAAATTTGGTATACAGTTGCATAATGTCAGTTTACTATCTAGTGATAATTTGTCAAGTTTCTGCTGGAAAAGTGTTTCTTTACTCAAAAAAATAGCAGAAGAGAGCGTCAGCTAATCGCATGAGCGCTGCTAGTTTCTGCTGGTGGAATTTTCGGTAGCAGCAGCTAGGACACATCAGATGTAGAAACAGCTGTTGAATGAATATGTAAATCTGGGCTGCTTTGAGCATTTGCTTTGATTTTGTTCTCTTTAATAATTTTTGTTTATTAAAATTAAATATTCAATAAATACCTCAAGAAAATTGATATTTGTGCACTGTTATTTTTCTCAATTTTTATTCAACCTCTGCATATTATATTGATGTTTGATTTTTTTTTGTCAGATGTTAGTAAGTAGTATTTAAAGAAACATATACCATTCTAAAAGAAAAAGTAACCAAATTAATAAAACTGCATTTTATATCATAGAAAATAGTTATTTGTGCAAAATTAAAAGTTTTAGTTAAGTATTAACTTTTAAATATGTATACAATTTGAATGAAATGTTTTCGAATTATTAATATGAAATTGGGCCCCGTTCTTGTTTTTCAAAAGTTTTAGCCAATTTGTCATAGAATTGCCCAACTTTTACGGTACTGAAACTTTATCTTCGCCCATTCCTCCTCAATAGTTTGTTTCAGCTGTCATACTGCTTTGTTCAGCTAAAAAATGTTGGGGAAAGTATGTCCCATAAATCCTCTATTTAATTCAGATCTAGACTTAATGACGGACACCTAAGTTAGGGAATATTACGCGACTTAAAAAGGGATTCAGGATACCCAGCGACGTGGATATGCGCGTTAACCTGCTGGAACACCCAGTTGTCGCCATGATAAGCGTTAGAAAACGTGATAAATTCAATGTCCAGCAATTCCATATAAATTTGGCTTTCATACGACTCGGGACAGGGAAAATGGAAGACTTCTCTTTGGTGCTAAGAGCAGCCCACAACATTAGAGATTCACCGCCATGTTTGCGGTTATAGTAATTATGGCGAGGGTGCCGTAGATCCCTCCAATACTTATTATTCATCTAAATTTGATGTTTCCTCATCACTAAATATCAAATTTTGAAACTCTACTTCTTAGAATTTGTATTTTTCGAAAAAGGATGCATGTGTTTTTGTGAAGATTATAAAGGGTATAACTTTGCATTCATATTTAAGATTTAAGTCTCCTTTCAAAATTTGTTGTAGACGTTCTCTTGGCACTTATAGACTGAGTAGCCAACTTGCGAATAGGCCATTTGGTACGTTCATTTATCGAAAATTTTGGTCCAGTACGCTTATTTTTCGATGCCACATTACTTTAGCAGTATTTACATAATTTTGTATAACATCTTTGTTCATAATCTCAATCTTGATCTGACGAAATTTCGGTTCAAAGTCACATTTTTAAATAAAATGAAAGTTAGTTGTTTTTATAAACATGGAATTATTTTTCAATTATTGCTTACATTCTCGTTAGTTGTTTCTATATTTTCAATAGTATTGTCGTCTATGTTTTGTGGGGCAAACAGAGATAAAGCATTAATAAACATAACTGCATACTTAGAATTAAGCAATTGTTTTTTTCTTTTGAGAATTGCAAAAAAAATTGTTGCACAAATATCAATTTTTCTGAGGTTAATAACGATGAAAACTAAAATTGTGAATGTTTAATCTAATTAGAATTTGATATAAACGATAATATACGGGCAATTAATTAATTGATTGTTTGTTATTAAAAAAGTCAACTGAATTTTTACTGTCATTCATTTACTTCAGTTTAAAAGATCTTGAATAACAATTAATTCAATATCATATTGATTCATTTTTAAGTTGTAATACCACGTAAGGCACACTTCCGATTTCTTTGGCGACGGAATCTGAAAATACCGTTGGAAAGAGGAACGCCTGATTAAAAAATATAGATATATATTATAGATATTCGACTTAAAGCGCCGCCAAAGGCCAAACTTCGGACAGCTCTGGTTTTGTCTCGACTGGAGAGATTTTTATACTCTACAAAAAAACTCTCCAAAAAAACAAAGTTGCTAAGAGAGTGTAATAGTTTTGTTCATATAACGATTATTTGTAACACCCAAAACTAAACCAGTTAGATATAGAGTAATATATACCCAAGTGATCAGGGTGAAGAGTGAAGTTCGAATCCGGATGTCTGTCTGTCTGTCCGTCTGTGTACTGTAACTTGAGTAAAAATTAAGATATTTTGATGAAACTTGGTACACGTGTTTCTTGGCACTATAGGAAGGTTGCTTTCGAAGATGGACGAAATCGGACCACTGCCACGCCCTAAAAAAAACACATAAAGTGCCATAACTAGGCCATAAATAAATCTATGAAAGTAAAAATTTGGTCCAAAAGATCGCACTATTAAGGGGCATATTTTGACGTAATTTTTTTGGGGAAGTGGGCGTAGCCCCGCCCCTACTAAGTTTTTTGTACATATCTCGTAAACTACTAAAGCTATATCAACCAAACTTTCTAGAGTCGTTTCTTTTAGCACAGATTATTTTTTTTTTTCAATATTTCCTTATTTATTGAATCTGCTTGTTTTTAAGCCTAACAACAAGTTATAAAATCTTAGATATATATTTCAATCCGCTGTCCTCAACTTCTTTCTTTACCATAGGGATACTAAGATCTTTATGGATATTTTCATTGCGCATGTACCATGGTGAGCATGTGATTGTTCTAAGCATTTTCGATTGGAACCTTTGTATTATATCGATATTTGTTGCACAGGTCGTACCCCACAGTTGAATGCCGTACATCCAAATCGGCTTTATGACCGCATTGTATAAAAGCACTTTGTTGTCTAGGTTTAGAGTTTTTATTTAAAAGCCAATTTAAATTTGCAGCTCTTATCTTCATGCACGTTATTT
The DNA here is from genome assembly GCF_028554725.1 of Zeugodacus cucurbitae. Taxonomy (NCBI): domain Eukaryota; kingdom Metazoa; phylum Arthropoda; class Insecta; order Diptera; family Tephritidae; genus Zeugodacus; species Zeugodacus cucurbitae. Next base: position 29,072,364 of record NC_071669.1, read on the forward strand.
TACTAGATATATGTTTTCTCCACGTAAGCCTTCTATCTAGGTGAATGCCAAGATAGGTAACTTCATTCGCTTGAGGCACTAGAATATTGTTCATTTTTACTGCCGGGCACATTTTTGGTCTTAGGGAAAATGTAACATGCTTGCACTTTTGTTCATTTACATTTATACGCCAGTTTGCTAGCCATTCTTCGACAGAACTTAAGTGCATCGCTAATATTCTTGATGCTATAATGGGGCATTTGTTTACGACTCTAAAACTGTGTCATCCGCAAAAGTTGATGTCAAGACATTATTAGCAGTTGGAAGATCAGCCGTATATATGATGTATAGAATTGGGCCTAAAACACTGCCCTGTGGTACTCCAGCCCTTATTGAACGTTCATCAGATATAAAATCACCTACTTTTACTGCAAATTTTCTATTTTTTAAATAGGACTCCAAGGTTTTATGCAATTGGAAAGGTAAACTTTTTTTAATCTTATACAAAAGTCCTTCATGCCACACTTTATCAAACGCCTGAGCCACATCTAGAAATATAGCAGAACAGTACTCTCTATGTTCGAATGGTGCGTTGGTATTACATTATTTTCATGAAAGAAAGGAGACGTCTTTGATAGTAAACCTTTTTCAAATATTTTAGAAAGACAGGGTAGAAGACTGATTGGTCTGTATGAAGACGGCTGTGTCTGGTCTTTCCCGGGTTTATCTATCATGTTTATCTGCGACTTTTTCCATTAAAATGGGATAGGATCCGAAACTAAAAATTGCATTAAAGAGCAAGGAGAGCACTGTTAAAGCAATATTTGGTAACTCAATTAGCTTTTTTGGAGTAATATTATCGTGGACTGACGATTTTTTTGGGTTAAGCTCTTTTATAATACTAACAATTTCAGTAGTTGAAGTCGTTGAATAGACCCAAGGGACTCTTTTGTGGTACTGTGGATGATTGGCAACTTAAAATTGTTCTTTGGACAATTTGATTGAAATACCTTTTCTAGGTGATTTGCAAAACAATTTGCCTTATCTTCGTCACTTCGTGCCCAATTACCATTTGACTGTCTTATAGGCATGTTGGAATCTACCGGTGGCTTAAAAGACTTTTGGGCTTTCCAAAGAGAGTTTTGCTTGCTAGAATTTGGACACAGTTCTTTATATAATTTTCAGTGCTGTATTCTTCCTCGCGTTTAAGCGCTTTTTTTAACTTACGTACAGCAGATTTCAGTTGAAGCTGAGTAGAAGGAGAGCGATGTATCTGCCATTCGCACCTTTTTAGCTCGCCTTTTTTCGTTCACAAGCTTTTCTATTCCATTATTAGTGATTTTTCTAAAAACCTTAATGTTTCTTTTTGGTGTTTGCCAAGACAGCTGCAACTATCATGGGCTGTTCGCATAACTTTATTAGTACAGGAGATTGATCAGAAGATAAGTCAGTACATGTATCTGCTGTTATTAGCGATCTTTCTATATTTTTGACTATAACAAAATCTATTAAGTCTGGTATTTTGTTTCTATCACTAGGCCAGTATGTCGGCTTACCAGGAGATATTATATCAAGGTTATTGTGCTAATTTATAATAGTGTAGTACAGCTGCCGTCCTTTCGGATTAATAAGACGTGAGCCCCAGTACATGTGTTTTGCATTGTAATCTCCACCTGCTAGAAATCTTGGACCTGGCGTTCCAAAAAAGTGTTGAAATTCACAATCTGTAATTTTAAAGCGAGGTGGACAATATATAGCAGTTAGGTTGAGGTCAGAACCCCGATTTTGCAAAGATATTGTTGTAGCCTGTAACTGGGCTGTAGCATGCGGTTCTAAAGCGTGGTGGCTTAACCGATTTCTAACCAATACTGCTGTTCCACCGTGCGCCTTTCCATCTGGATGATTTGTAGCATGAAGTCTATATCCCGGTATAAAGAAGTTGTTCTTATTTGTTAAATGAGTTTCTGACAGTAGCATAACATCTATGCCTTTTTCAGTCAGAAATCGTATTATCTCCATTTTGTGTTCGTTTATACCATTGGCATTCCATATACCAATATTTAGTATACTCATTTTTTAGATAATAAGGTCTGTAGCATTTGGTTTTGTGATTTGATTAAATCTTGCATCATGTTTTGCATGCTAGACATAAATTGTGTCATACATTGAGTAAGGTTTAGGATCATATTTTCAATACCTCCATTAGGTGGATTTTGGGGTTGTTGCATTTGCACAACGCTGCCTTTTAGCACATTTGCATAGCTTCCTTGGATATGACTATTCTTAGAATTACCAGGTTTCGAACTCTTCAACGGTAATTCTACGATGTAACAAATATTTTAAGTTGTATATTGGATGGGTTTCATTCTTTTTAATTGGGTTAGAGTTTAGCAGCAATTCGATTTTAAACATTGGTTGTGGTACCTTATTTCTATTGAAGATATTTACCACATTTTTAATTCCAAAGCCGCATTCTTCAAGGGTTTCTTTGACATCATTACATTCTACCGAAGACTCTATGCCTTTTACAACAACAACTAGGCCTTTCGAGCTCTTCAGTTGATAAGAATAATAGTTTTTATTGTTATTTGACAAAAATTTCACGATATCCATACAACTTTTCTCAGTGTAGGACTGTATTTTAGTTTCATCTATATTGCCTTTTTTCAAAGGCACTATATGAAAATTGTTAGTACCTACAATTTCACTTAGTTTTGCAACAAGTACAATTGAGCTACGCTCTCGCAAATATGTATATTGGCGGCGGCTTGTCGCATCGTCGTTCGATCCACTACTTAGTATGGCAAATCTGTTGCAATTTAAAGTTGCTGGTTTATTTGTATCAAGTGTGGCGGGTTGGAATTTTTTGGAATTGACCGCTGACTTTAAAGGACTTGATTTCCTTTTAATATTGACGTAGCGGTCAATACCAATCTGTACAGATGGTGTTTTTCTTTTTGGTACATGCTCACCTTGCATTGTTTTCCCCTTTGGTGTCAGCTCGTTTGCTGGTACCTGCTTGCTTGCTATTATCTGCTGTTTTGTTGTTGTGCACTTGCTGTTTTGTTCTGCTTCTGCTGATCGGCAGAGCGCTTCGATGACTCATCTTTCTCACCGTTGGATTGTTTGTTGGAGCAGATTGTTGTGCATTCAGAGAATGAATTAATTTTCACTGCCATAATAATTAGAACAAAATCTTATAATGTCTCCTCTAGTAAACCGTACACAGATTGAAATAACGACGATTTATCCTTCTTTCCAAGCTTTCTTTACCCAATTGTGATGAGTTTGAACGTAAAAGTAGTGAATTCATGAGGCATTAGTGTTTTGACGATTGCAAATACATCAAGTTCAGCTAAATGCACGGTATTTTTGTACATTACTAATTTGCTTTAAAATGGATAAATGCGCGAGTTGAAGCAAATCAACGCCGCTAATGCAAATTAGTGCTGCCATCTGTCTAGGCTATTATATTAGCTGTAATCGATTTTACATGTGAAAGCAACAACAAAGTTATCTAGTTGAAGTCGTACAGGAGAGTACGCGGATACCTCATTAAAAATTCTATCGCCGCTTGCGGAGTGCTGCCAAATTGTTTTACATATGTAGACTATTCACAATGGTAAAAACGACTCAAAGGACAAATTTTAGACAAAAATAGCAATACACATATATATTTTTGTAGTTTTTACTTTGAAATACATTTTAATTGATTAAATAAAACGTAAGACATAGACACAGCTTGAAACAAAGGGATAACAAAAATATTTTTGTGCAGATTTAAGTATTTATCCACCTAAGAAAATGGTTCAGCACTATTGCGCATTGTTAAGAGGACATTTTAGCACAGGCAGAGGGAAACAAAGAGAAAAAAAATATTTTTGTGCAGATTTAAGTGTTTCTTCACTTAGCGTTCTTTTGGCTTCTCTATAACGCTTAGTCAATCGATGACAGCTGTTAATAAAAATAAATAAGCAAATTCCGAGAGTATAAAATATTCGCTCACACCCGAACTTAGCCCTTCCTTACTTGTTTATATACATATTTGACGCAGAAAAAAGTTCTAAGAAAAGAATTATGGTATGCAAATAAATAAAACGCAGTGTTGCAAAATTCTTCACATGTGGTTTCTAAGAATTGGCAACGCTCGGTTTCCACCTAATTGTAAACACAGAAACATGTTCAGCTATTAAAGTGCTAAGTGATTTTTAAAATAAGTATTTTTTGCTTAAAAAGCCTTAAATAAATGTAAAATTTTAATGTAATTGAATGTTAACAGTGTAATTTTCAATATGTGAAGTGAAAAATGTGATGTGTATTATAGTATGTTTACATACATATGAAAATAATCTCGTTCTAAGCTCGTTCAATAATCTAACCGTTTACATATAGCCAAATGAGATTATCAATTGTCAAATGTGTTGTATTTGTTGTTGTGTTACACATCTTTCTCTCGCTGTTGGTCATTTTTATACTCTCGCAACAAAGTTGCTAAGAGAATACTATAGTTTTGTTCACATTACGGTTGTTTGTAACACCCAAAACTAAACGAGTTAGATATAGAAAAATTTGGTATGAAGGATCGCACTATGGAGGGGCACATGTGAATGTAATTTTTTTTGGGAAGTGGTCGTGGCCCCGCCCCCAAATAGTTTTTTTGTACATATCTCACTTCTTAATACCGTCCAAAAATGAAAGAAATCGGATAATAACCACGCCCACCTCCCATACAAAGGTTAGGTTGAAAATTACTAAGAGAAATGGCAGATGGAAGCTGCACTCATATTTTTTCACAAAATGGAAAATGGGCGTGGCATCTCACACTTATGAGTCAAAAACCATATCTCAGTAACTACTCGACAGATTTCAATGAAATTCGGTATATAGCATTTTCTTGACACCCTGATGACACGTGTGGAAAATTGATGAAATCGGTTTACAACTACGACAACTTTCCATATAACTCAATTTTAAATTCCATCTGATTCCTTCACTTTATAATATATATACATTAGGAACCAATGAAGATAGCGAAATAAAAGTTTACATAAATACTGTTTATGATCCGTGACATCACTTGTGAAATAATTGTCGAGATCGGACTAAAACTTTTCAAGACCCCGGATATCGAATTTGAACAACTCACCGAAAATAATTTTTCACCGAAAATATCGGTAAATCTCTCAGATATCTTAATTTAATTCAGAGAAAAACTTTTACTTCTAATAGTGTCTCTCTGTATCAGAAATGGTTAAAATCGGGTCATAACTTCCCCGAGCTCTCATATAGCTAATTATAGGATTTTCGAAAATTCGGCTTAATAGCTTATAAATCGGCTAATATATGAAATTTCTTAGCCAAATTAAATGAGCATACAATCTTAGATATAATGTATGTTCGTGATGAAAATGAGTTTAATCGGCTCAGGATTAAACATATTGAAATACCATGTGTTATAAGTCATCCGAATATTAGTGCGCTACTTCGTGGTGAAAACCGACTGGTACTTGGCGACTTTAACGCGCACCACGATCTTTGGCATTCTTGCCTGTCAAATGATCGGAGAGGGATGGTGCTGGCAGAACAGATAGACGATTCGACAATCTGCACAATGAATGACGAAGCTCCCACCAGAATTATGAGAATTATGATGCAGCAGCTAACTCTTGCATCAGACCACCTGCCCATAATTATCTCGATTGAAAAACCTCCTGACTTTAATTCCGCGGACAACCGCACCTATGTTAACTTTAATAAAGCTAACTGGGACGGCTTCACGGAATTCACCGAGAATGCCTTCGCCGCTCTTCCCATTCCTACGGACGTAATCGTTGGCGAATGTCAATTCCGCAAGGTGATCACCGATGCTACTGCTCGTTTCATACCAGCCGGAAGAATTGCTAACATGCGCCCTATTTTCCCGGCTGAAGCGGCAGTCGATCCCTGTGATCCCCGCATAAGGGATCTCAGTTTGGAGATTCGCCAACTGGTAAATAACTATAAGCGGACGAAATGGGTAGAGCACTTGAAGTCCTGTAATCTTTCCACTGGCGTGAGCAAGCTCTGGTCACCCGTCAAATCCCTGTCAAACCCGAGGAAACATGACGACCGAGTTGAAATTCAATTCGGTAGCCATGCCTCCTCGGACCCGGAGAGGTGCGCGCGCTATTTTAGCCGACAATTCATACTGCACCCCCAGGTTGACAAGGCTAAAAGACGTGTCACCAGACGGTTGCGCAAAATGCGAAACAACGGCGCGCCACTTGTTTTCACCAGTGGGGAGGTTCAGGAGGTCATCAGGAAGACCAAGTCCTCCAAAGCCATTGGCCCTGACGGAATAAATTCTTTAATGTTAAAACACCTAGGTTCAGCGGGAGTAGAATTTCTCGCCAAGGTACTCAATCTGTCGCTAACCACTCTTAAAATACCTGATATGTGGAAAATCGGAAGAGTGGTTCCACTACTGAAACCTGGGAAACCCGCCAACCAAGGGGAGTCCTATCGCCCGATAACTCTCCTTTCCCCAGTAGTGAAGACACTTGAGGCCTTACTGCTCCCGACACTCACATACCACCTGAACCTAGATAAACATCAACATGGCTTCCGTAAAGTGCATAGTACCACCACAGCACTTAGCGTCATAAACGCCCAGATAGTTCATGGTCTAAATCAGAAACCACCCTGTAAGAGAACCGTCCTAGTAGCGTTGGACCTGTCAAAAGCTTTTGACACGGTCAACCTAACAACGCTTCTAGAAGACGTGGAACAAACAACACTTTCTCCGGGGCTGAAGAGATGGATTATGAACTACCTGAGCGGTCGAAAATCATCGGTATTATTTCGAGGTAAAACATCAAAACTTAGGAAAATTAAACAAGGGGTTCCACAGGGCGTTGTCCTCTCCCGTTACTGTTTAATTTCTATATCTCCAAACTTCCTCAACCACCAGAGGGAATTTCCGTTACCTCCTACGCAGATGATTGTACGATAATGACGTCGGGCACTGGCATCGATGACATGTGTTCGAAAGTGAACAGCTACCTCCCCGAACTTTCTCGCTTCTTCTCTGCGAGGAGCCTGGCACTCGCACCCACTAAATCCACGGCGACCCTTTTTACCAATTGGACGAAGGAGTACAGACTAAGTCTTAACATTCATGTCGATGGCATACCAATTCCGACAGTTAATAATCCCAAAATTTTGGGAGTTACATTTGACAGTCTGCACTCCTTCACTCCACACACGACTGCGATAGTCACTAAAGTACAGAGCCGCAACAAAAGCCTGAAGTCGCTAGCCGGTAGCACTTGGGGAAAAGACAAAGAAACGTTGCTGGCCACTTACAAGGCTATCGGTCGGCCGGTCGTAAATTACAGCAGCAGAAGCTACAGACGTGCCAGAACACTGCACTCCGAACAGCAACAGGATGTCTCTTGATGTCACCAATGACACACCTTCATAGTGAGGCCATTATGCTGCCTATTAAGGAGCATAATGAACTGCTTACCAAGCAGTTTCTACTTGGGTGTTTTCGTAGAAATCATGTAGTCACTTGCTGGAAGCAGAACCGCCCCATAGGTGCATCAAGAGATCGCTCCTACAACACGTCGACGAACTTAATCAATATACCTACCAGACTGTGGATGCAGACAATTTTAGACACGCTCTAAACGTCATTCACAGTGGAGCTATTAACACCTTCCATTGAATGGCGTCCTTGGAACCAAACCACCACCTATAGCAGACGAAGAGCTCGAGTTTCCACGTGAAACCAGAGTGACCCTTGCGCAACTTCGATCTGGATATTGTAGCAGGTTAAACTCCTACTTATCCAGACTGAACCCCGACATACAAAATACATGTCCCGCATGCAACGAGTCCCCGCATGACTCTAACCACCTCTTTGTATGACCAATGAACACTACTCATCTATCACCCCTTTCCCTTTGGTCCAACCCAGTCGAAACAGCACGTTTCCTGGCCCTCCCGTTAGATGATTTCGACGACAACTAGACTTATGCTCTTCTTTTCAGGCAGGGATAGATAACCGCTACAACAACAACAACAACAACAACAACCATGTGTTATAATACTTATCAAAAAAATTAAGCATTTAAATAAAAATATTTCACAAACTATAATTCCGATCACCAATTTTATATATATTCCTTCTCTGGAAAGCCTCCCCTTTCCGATACCCCATTTATAGCGGAATTCGTTGTCCAACCCCAACAGTAAAAGTAATCGGAATCGTGCCCACGTACTTGCCAAAAACAGCACTCGAATGTCTATCTGCTAATTTTTGCTAGTTTTTCGTTTCTTTACTTTTTCTAGCTGTGACAGTAACTTGCTATTTTTGACATTTTCCTCTGCCAAAAAGCCAGCAGTAAATATACCGACTTATAGTTGTTACAATACTCGGGGAGATTTTAGTAACTGGGGCGCCAATATTTGAGGCCATTTTTATGTTAATTGGACCGTTTATGAGATATTTGCACATGAATATCGGATTATAGCGGTTATTTTTTTTTTTAATATATAGGGATATAGGTACCGCAGACCTTCTTTTAGAGATATTCGGCTTTAAAGATCAAAAATTTCAACAAGAAATTTCACATACTTTACCACATTTTACTCACTTCTTTCACTTCAAATATTTGAAATCACACTGCTAACATTCAATTAAATTCAAATTTTACATTTATTTAAAGTTTTTTAAGTAAAAATTACTTATTTTAAAAATCTCTTTTCTAAGATTTATGTGTTTACAATTATGCGGAAATACCACATTGTAGATACCATATATATAAATTCATCCATAAATTCCCCTTTTTTCCCAAAATTCCTTTTCTTCTATTTAACAATATAAATTTTTAAAAATCATATCGAGGATAGTCCCTTATGTTGCTAAAACTAGTGTTAGCTCGACCAGGGTTACTTTTTTTGAAGCGCGGCCGAAGGCCACCTGTGCAGAAGGAGTTCTTTGCGAAAAACCTACGGACACCCCCGGTTTTGGCTCCTGGGTACTTATTGTGAAGCGCTGCCGAAGGCCGCCAGTGCAGAAAGGAATTCTACGCGGAAATGGATATGGTTGGAAAAAGTAGAATCTCCACATTACGAGTATATATAATTGTTGTCGGAAACTTATAGTTTTCGAGATATTTGCATTTTAAGTTGAAAATTTCACACAATTTTTGTAGCGATTTTTCGATTATTAGTTAATTTTTAATTTATATAATGCACTTATTATACACATCACTAAATTGTTTCAACATATTTATTTTATATCAATTAGTTTAATATTTGCTTAAATAAGCATTTTAATTGGCTGGGACTTAGTATAGCATCCCACGATTTCGGGGATAAAGTGGGTATGGTTGGGTAGAGGAGATCCTCCAGAATAATAATATATATAATTATAGCCTTATAACTTATAATTTTCGAGATATTCGCGTTTAACATTTGAAAATAGTAAAATTTTAACACGTAATTTCTCGCTATATATTAGATTTTTCATTTATATTTTGCATTTATTATACATTCATACTTCACAACTTTCTTTCCATATAATTATTTTATATAAATTATTTAGAACTTTGCTTTAAATAAGCATTTTAATTTCTATTCAATTTTATCAATTCACACAATAATAAAAGGGTTGCATGCTGATGAAAAATAAGCATTGCCATATCTAAATATTTGTAAAATGAATCAAAATATACATAAAGGAGGGATATAGCCTATGATGATAGGAAAAATAGTTCAGTATTTCTCTTACTTTGATAAACCCCGGTGTTGGATCGACCAGGGTTATTTTTTTGAAGCGCGGCCGAAGACCGCCAATTCAAAAAGTAGTTCTATGCGAAAGAAGTTGTGATTGTGATACGCGAAGGGACTTATCTATGTTTACATATAACGAGATTATCTCCATTTACGAGCTTAACTCGATAATCTGTAATTAAGAAACGAGCTTCCCCATACAAAATTCCTCTCTGGATAATCCGAGATTATAAAATTATCTCGTTTTATACAACTAGATTTTCGGTAGTTTATCGATAATTTTGCGAAGAAGAGGAGAAATATCAAATGAAAATGTAAACAAAAAGGCCGACAGCGAGAGAAATATGTGTGATACAACAACAAAAGCAAAACATTTGACAGTTGATTATCTCATTTGGCTATATGTAAACGGTTAGCTTATTGAACGAGCTTAGAACGAGATTATTTTCATATGTAAACATACTATTAGGACACCCCGAGATATAATTTGGGACAAAATCCCTCCTTTATATTTATTTTGATTCATTTGAAATTTTTTTAGATATGACAATGCTTATATTTCGTCGGAATTGATAAACTTGAATAAAAATTAAAATGCTTATTTAAAGCAAATTTCTAAATAATTTATATAAAATAATTATATGGAAAGAAAGTAGTGAAGTGTGAATGTATAATAAGTGCAAAATATAAATGAAAAATCCAATATATAGCGAGAAATGTCTCCAGCGGCTATAATTATATACATTCTTAATCTCGAGGACCTCCTCTATCCAAACATATACACTTTAGCCCCGAAATCATGGGATGCTATACTAAAGTTTTCCCTTTTAATTGTTACACAATTTTGTTTATATTTACAATAACCAAAAATAAATTCACGTTAAAGTGTGTGAAATACAATGTGTTACTTATAGAAACAAGTAAGGAAGGGCTAAGTTCGGGTGTAACCGAACATTTTATACTCTCGCAATTTATTTATTTAACTTTATTAATCTATACTAATATTATAAAGCTGAAGAGTTTGTTTGTTTGTTTGAACGCGCTAATCTCCGAAACTACTGGTTCGAATTGAATAATTCTTTTTGTGTTGGATAGTCCATTTATCGAGTAAGGCTGTAGGCTATATAGCATCAGGAGCGAAAAAACAGTGGTAAATGTGTAAAAAATGGGGGAAATTATTTATCTTTGAGGGCTTCCGTTCCTTGCGCTGCGAAAGCGGTTCGAGATTAGATACGCTAAGGATCGAGAACGGTTGGACCATTATTGATGAAATGTTCAAAGGTTGTTCGTTGTGGATCTTTCAAGCTTTAGTCGGAAAATTGTAAAATTCCAAAAAGTGCCTTTTTTCCATACATTTTTTTTTCAATCTATCTATAAAAAAAACAATTCGGAAAAGTCGGAAATTGGCAAGTGACAACAGAGAATTCAGAATTGCAAATGAACGGTGACATCTACAATGAAGCATTGAAATTCATATGCCATCACCAAATCGTCAAATTAGAGATGTACTGGAATCGTGCATACGACAGAATAACTTTGGAACAAGTATAAAGAAATGTTCCATTATGTAATGAGCAGCAAAAGACAACCTATGATGAATTGATTAAGGCTGTCCATGATGGAAATATATATATATTTGGCGTAGGAACCGCTTTAAGCGATTATAGCCGAATCCACCAGAGCGCGCCACTCATTCCTCCTTTTTGCTTTTTGGCGCCAACTGGAAACACCAAGTGAAGCCAGGTCACTTTGCACTTGGCCTTTCCACCGGAGTGGAGGTCGTCCTCTTCCGCGGCTTCCTCCAGCGGGTACTGCATCGAATACTTTCAGAGCTGGAGTGTTTTCTTCCATCCGTACAACATGACCTAGCCAGCGTAGCCGCTGTCTTTTTATTCGCTGAACTATGTCAATGTCGTCGTATAAATCGTACAGCTCATCGTTCCATCGTCTGAACCTTTCTCTCGAAAACCCCAAGAGTCGTCTCATCGGATGTTGTCATCGTCCACGCTTCAGCGCCATACATCAGGACGGGAATAATGAGCGACTTATAGAGTTTGATCTTGGTTCGTCGAGAGAGGACTTTACTTTTCAATTGCCTACTCAGTCCAAAGTAGCACCTGTTGGCAAGAGTGATTCTGCGTTGGATTTCAAGGCTGACATTGTTGGTGTTGTTAATGCTGATTCCCAGATAAACGAAATTATCTACAACTTCAAAGTTATGACTGTCAACAGTGACGTGGGAGCCAAGACGCGAGTGCGCTGACTGTTTGTTTGATGACAGGAGATATTTCGTCTTGTCCTCATTCACCACCAGACCCATACGCTTCGCTTCTTTATCTAGTCTGGAAAACGCAGAACAAACGGCGCGGTTGTTGCTTCCGATGATATCAATATCATCGGCATACGCCAGGAGCTGTACACTCTTGTAGAAGATTGTACCCTCTCTATTTAGTTCTGCAGCTCGTATTATTTTTTCCAGCAATAGATTGAAGAAGTCGCACGATAGTGAGTCACCCTGTCTGAAGCCTCGTTTGGTATCGAACGGCTCGGAGGGGTCCTTCCCGATCCTGACGGAGCTTTTGGTGTTGCTCAACGTCAGCTTACATAGCCGTATTAGTTTCGAAGGCAGCTTTAAAATCGAAAAAGATGGTGAGTATCGATTCTTCTCTCTCGGGTCTTTTCCAAGATTTGGCGCATGGTGAATATCTGGTCCATTGTGGATTTTCCAGGTCTAAAGCCACACTGATAAGGTCCAATCAGTTCGTTGACGGTGGGCTTTAGTCTTTCACACAATACGCTCGACAAAACCTTATATGCGATATTGAGGAGGCTTATACCACGGTAGTTGGCGCAGATTGTGGGGTCTCCCTTCTTATGGATTGGGAAGAGCACACTAAGATTCCAATCGTCAGGCATGCTTTCTTCCGACCATATTCTACAAAGAAGCTGATGCATGCACCTTATCAGTTCTTCGCCGCCGTATTTGAATAGCTCGGCCGGTAATCCATCGGCCCCCGCCGCTTTGTTGTTCTTCAAGCGGGTAATTGCTATTCGAATTTCTTCATGGTCGGGTAATGGAACATCTATTCCATCGTCATCGATTGGGGAATCGGGTTCGCCATCTCCTGGTGTTGTACTTTCACTGCCATTGAGCAGGTCGGAGAAGTGTTCCCTCCATAATCCCAGTGTGCTCTGGACATCCATTACCAGATTACCTTCTCGGTCCCTACATGATAATGCTCCGGTTTTGAAACCTTCTGTTAATCGCCTCATCTTTTCATAAAATTTTCGAGCATTACCCATGTCGGCCAGCTTTTCAAGCTTTTCATACTCACGCATTTCGGCCTCTTTCTTTTTACGTCTGCAAATGCGTCTCGATTCCCTCTTCAGTTCTCGATATCTATCCCACCCCGAACGTGTTGTGGTCGATCGCAACGTTGCGAGGTAGGCAGTCTGTTTTCTCTCCACTGCGGAACGACAATTCTCATCGTACCAACAGGTTTTTTGGCGTTGCCGGAGACCAATTGTTTCGGCTGCAGCGGTATGCAATGAGTTTGAGATGCCGTTCCACAGCTCCATTATATCGAGATGCTGATGAGTGCTCTCAGAGAGCAGGAGTGCAAGTCGAGTAGAAAATCGTTCGGCTGTCGGTTGTGATTGCAGCTTTTCGACGTCGAACCTTCCTTGTGTTTGTTGACGGGCGTTCTTTGCTGCACAGAGGCGAGTGCGTATCTTTGCTGCTACTAGATAATGGTCCGAGTCAATGTTTGGTCCTCGGAGCGTACGCACGTCTAAAACACTGGAGACATGTCTTCCGTCTATCACAACGTGATCGATTTGATTGCGCGTGTTTCGATCAGGGGACAGCCACGTTGCTTGATGAATTTTTTTATGCTGGAATCTGGTACTACAGACAACCATATTTCGGGCCCTAGCGAAGTCGATCAGCCTCAGGCCGTTTGGCGATGTTTCGTCATGGAGGCTGAATTTTCCGACTGTTGTGTGATGGAAATGGCGGACTTTTATTTCTTGATACGCACGGTGGAACTGGGAATCCTGATTGATTCTGATATCATTGATTTTGGCAACAATACGATCTCAAAATGGCATTACGTTGGCTCTCGCATCTACTGGAATTGCAGCAACGCTACTTGAAGTTGGAAGAACGGCACATTAGACATTGTAGCTTCAGTTAAACATGCAAATCTATGAAACATCTATGAGATGAGCGCAATTTTCTAGAAGCACTTGACAGAACAATGAAAGATCTGTGGAATAATAATCGTCGCTTTGGTGGCGTAATGATACTGTTATTGACAAACACATTCTGTTATTTCGAAATCAACAACGGCGGAGGAATTGAACGCATGTCTTAAGTCATCGTACTTGTGGCGGCACGCGAAAACCATATGATTGACCATGAATATGCGTGTGTTCCTGCAACCGGATAGCACCTCAGAAGATCTGTAAAGAACTGGGCAAATCCCGGTTAATACTTCTAATGGTTGATATCAATCCAAATTTATTGTAACTACGATTGGTTGAGTGCACGCAGATTTTTAAATTCCAAAAATACCGATGTCGATGATTTAATCTATACGACTTAAAGTCAACTTCCGGGAGATTTGTGTTCATAAACATCGATCGATCATGTTGAAAATGAAGACGAAGCTGTGAATTATCCAGTGAAATTTCTAAATTCTTTGTCATTTATTATGCTTCGCAATCTTCAAGCAGCTATCGAATAATGTAATAGTTGCAAGAATTAAAGTTAAAGGGACTTGCAAGGGGCACAATGCTCGATTCCACAAATTTCTTTGAGTTCAAACGATTTGCCATTTCAGTTCAAACGTATTCAGTTTCCAACGAGACTTGCATTTGGGATGACAATCAACAGGTCTCAAAGACAGTCGCTGGAGGTGTGTGGCATAAATTTCATTCACGAGTTGAAAAACCATCTTCTCTGTACATTTACGCACCGGAACAGAAAACAAAAAATGTTGTTTATTATGCTGAGTTGCATTGAAAAATTATTTAGAAAAATCGCAAATAAATGTTTTCCAGCACTATACAAATTCAACTTTGTTTTCAAAACAAATTATTTCACGCAGTGCAACGACTGCGGAGTCAGCTAGTATTATATAATACACAATTTGACCCACATATTCGTCATATATATTGTATAAAGTCCATTGAAAGTTGGAAACCCTAATATTAGGTTAGAAGTACCGAGGTCCTCATGTTCGATATATGGGGCCTTGACAACCTATGGTCCGATTTCGGTGATTTTTAGAATGGGGCTGCCATACTATAAACATAGTATTTGTGCAAATTTCTGCATCGATATCTTTACTAGTGCTTACTTTATATATTGTAAAGTAAATGATTCAGATCGTCTTAAAATTCTGGTATATAGGAAGTAGGCGTGGTTGTGAAGCGATTTGGCCTATTTTCACAACATATCATTGGGATGTAAAGAAACTATTACAAACTAAGTTTCATTGAAATCGGTCGAGTAGTTCCTGAGATATGGTTTTTGACCCATAAGTGGGCGATGCCACGCCCATCTTCCATTTTGTAAAAAAATCTGAGTGCAGCTTCCATCTGCCATTTCTTATGTGAAATTTAGTGTTTCTGGCGTTTTTCTTTATTGAGTTAACCCACTTTTAGTAGTTTTCAACATAACCTTTGTATGGGAGGGATACCTTTAGTAGTTTGCGAGATATGTACAAAAAACTTAGTAGGGGGAGGGCCCACGCCCACTTCCCCAAAAAAATTACATCCACATATGCCCCTTACTAATGCGATCCTTCATACCAAATTTTACTTCCATAGCTTTATTTATAGCTTAGTTATGGCACTTTATATGTTTTCGGTTTTCGCCATTTTGTGGGCGTGGCAGTGGTCCGATTACGCCCATTTTCGATCTTAACCTTCTTATGGTGCCAATGAACACGTGTTCCAAGTTTCATTAAGATATCTTAATTTTTACTCAAGTTACAGCTTGCACGGACGGACGGACAGACAGACATTCGGATTTGAACTTTTCTCGTCACCCTGATCATTTTGATATATATAACCCTATATCCAACTCCTTTAGTTTTAGGACTTACAACCAACCGTTATCTGGACAAAACTATAATACTCTCGTATCAACTTTGTTGCGAGTATAAAAACTGAACTTTTAAAGGCGAATATTTAAAAAACTATTAGGCTGTTCACGATAAGGATGTTATCGGGTTATGTGGTTATGTGATTAAGTAAACAACAACAAAATGCGGTATGACAAAATAACCAACTTTGACCAACCTGGGCCCTTGTTTACAGTTTATGTGGTTGTTCGCTTATTTCCAGTGTTAGAAAGTCGTTGGAATTTTACTATATGGCAGCACAAAAAATAAATAAAAGTGAGCGAATGACATTTCCAATTAGATTTTGTTATTGGAAAATCTGCTATTAACAGCTGTTTTTTGTTTACAATCGGCAAATTAAAACCGAAATAAAAAGCTTCGAAAAGTATCACAAAGCATCAAAAATCATTAAAACTATCAAAAATCATCAAAGTAAGTAAGAATCATAAAGTACAAAATAAATATACATTTTTTGTCATTAATTTATACTCCAATTTCAGTGTCTACAGAAATACAGAAATGCCTTAAAATTCCGATTATTTAATAAGCACATACATACCTTCAATAAAGTCCATTTCCTGAACAGCAGAATTTATTTTATATTAGATTTTTGCTTTTTAAACTTTGTTTAGGCATTTTATAAGTAGGAATTTCATTGAACTAAAATTGTAAACAATGAACAGCTGTTTGTGTAAAAATAAGCAAATAACCATACATAGGATGTTCACGGAGCATAGAGGTTATTTTTAATCTAATAATCACATAACCCGATAACCACCTTACCGTGAACAGCCCACATAAGTCAAGAATATTTATATATAAAATTGCTCTGGAGGGCCTCTCCTCTTTCGCCCAATACCCGATTTACATCGAAGTTGTCAAACCCCGACCGGCAAAGAAATCAGAATCGTGCCAAAATCCGGAATTCTAAACATTTCTGATAATATTACCCTAATTAGATGTAATTTTCCCCCCAAGTACCCACTCTGGAACCCGTTTTATACTAACCTTCCGCTGCTCCAATTTGAATTTCTTGTCAATTTCGACATTGTCCCGGTTATTCTCACGTAACTCACGTAATTTCTTCAACGTTTCCGCAGATGAAAGAATACAATCATTAATTTTTTTCTCCCGCGCATTATGGACTTGTTGTAATTGGTTAAATAAATTCGTACACACTTTCTCGCAATTAACCTGACCTTTAAAAGATTCGGTTGGCAGTGATGTGTTTAACATATGTATTATATTATCATCCATTGCACGCATTTTTTTGATGCTCTCCTTCAAGAATAATTAATAAAAAATTAAATTTTTATGTACTTGAAAATAAATTACCTGGAACTCCAGAAAGTCCTCGCATATCACACCGGCCGACATTTCAAAACAGTACGATAATTCGATTTCGATTAAAAGAACTATGGCCCATTTAATTTAAACCTACGTTTACACCAACCACAATTTTTCGATTATGTGTTTAACACGGCCGTTACACGGGAAAGAGTTTGCTTCCAAGTTGATCAGACGAATTTATTGTAAAAATGACATAAATTGAAAGCCAAGACGTAGCTGCAAGCAACTTGATATTCAATAATTGTTACAGAGATGCCGTCGTCAAGAAAACTGCTTCCATTTTTCGCCAAAAATGATTCATAAGTCTTTATTTTTATGTCATTCTGTAGATACATCGGAAGATTCATGTTCCATTAAGTGCTTTGTTTCGTAATATGGAATAATTCTCTTATTTCAACGTTATTCATCATTGATTTTAAAATTTCGTGTAGTGATTAGCTGAGTGCAGAGTTCTCCAATTTTCATATTGCAAGTATTACAATTTTGAAATTAATGACGAATAGAGTTGATAAATGAATTATTCCCTTTTACGAAATTGCACACAAACAGTGCATTTAATGGAACATGAATCTTCCGACGTAGCTACTGATTGATTTCAAAATAAAAACCTATGAATCCATTTTGGCGATAAATGGAAGCAGTTTTCTGGACGACGGCAACTCTGTAACAATAATGGAATATCAAAGTTTTTTCAACCTACGTCATGGCTTTCAATTCCTGTATTTTTTTATAATTAGTTGGAATGATCAACTTAAAACCAAGCTCTTTCGCGTGTAACGACAGCGTTACTGCTCTAATTTTTCCATCATTTTGGAAACTGATACGTTTGACTAAAATAGCTCTCTCATTGAGATATACATTGCCAGCATACGTACAAATAGTTGCAAAACTTACGAATGGTACGTATATAGTTCATATTAGACGTGTTTTATTTGACCAGCAAATTAAACGATTAGCTTATTTTGTATGGAAGACTTAGCTAACATAAGCTGCCATCGATTGGTCAATTCTCTGCTCGCTATCTTTGGGTGATGGTCGCTTGTCAAAAATTTTACATATGAAAGCAACAACAAAGTTATCTAGTTGAATTCGTGCAGGAGAGTATGCGAATACCTCATTGAAAAAGCTATCGCCGCTTGCTTAGTGCTTCCAAGTTTTGTTTTACACATTTTAGAACCATTTTACTATTGTGAACCGCTCAGATGACAAATTACTGTTAAAATAATAAAAATTGTTATACACAAATGGCAGGCGAAGATAAATCGTAAGCATTTTTGTATTGAATTTATTGAATCAAAACATTAATAAAGCTTAATTTTGTTGCAGAAAACGTTAGACAAGCACGGTGGTAGAAGAGTTCGGTGCGATCAATTATAGACAATTCGATTTCAGTACTGCCAGTTCGTATGAAATTCCGGAAAGTTTGTTCGGTTGGCTTGTCTATAACAGTTAGCAGTTATCGATGACAGCTTTAATTATGTTGGCTTGTCATTAGTTACCATAGCCTATATATTGAACTAGAGGCATTGCCAGTTTAGCGTTTTTTCATTCACAATAGGTTTTTTACAAAAATAGTAGTACGCACTAGCTTGAAACCTTATTTTGACAGATGTAAATGTAAACAAACTACAATTTTTAATTCTATCGATGAGCAAAATGGCAAATAAAAACTTTATCTTTATCACTTTCATGTCCAATGTTTTTCAATTATGTAGACTTATGTGTTGTGCAACAATACAGTTACATTTTATGTTATGAGCTATGCACGTATTCATTCAGTATGCGTTCTTCGCAGGTGGAATTGTTAAAATCGGTTTCGCGAAAAAAAAGTTATACTAAAATGATTATACAAAAGTTTTCAAAAACATAAAATTAATTGTTTTATTTTAAAACAAACTGAACTATATAATAAATATAGATAAGAGAGTTAGTCATGAGAAAAGTGTTTAGTTTATTTTTAATAATTTAATTATTGTCTATAGGCAACACCCTGTAACTAATGATCCAGGATACAAAGGACTTTGAAATTTTTATCAATTCGTATTTGAGTTAAGACTAATACCTATCTGTACTAAAAAAATGTCAGCTCCGCCCATTTTTATTCGGACTTGAGAGCGTTATTTATTTTGATCATCCCGGATATTGGTTGTAAATTCTTTAAAAGATCAGAAAATTATAGAAAAGCGGTAAACAAAAGGAAATTTGATTTATACATTCAACCGTTTTTTTTAATAAATTACATTTCAGCTGAGAGTTTGGGCCCGCATTGCCAACACAATTCATTTTTAAGCTAAGATATGATATAAGCAAAATACGTTTTATTTATCCATGATTTAGCTATTAGCTTGTAGTGGTCTAATAAAAGACGTATATTAATAAATTAACATTTTATAACTTACAATTTATCAATTAGACATTACAAAATAAATTTTAGCCTTAATGAATTAGTAGAAAAATCCAACAAAACTGTGGTTTTATTAATAGTGGTAACTTATTATATTTACAAGTCAATTGACTTGCTAGATGGTAAGCTATCGATTTCGACAAGTTGTTGAACACAAATTTCCTGTAAAGCGGTGAATACACTTGCAGACTTGTCGCAAGTCAGTTCAGTGCACACTTATGCGACAAGTTGTTCATACATCATATCGTTGCAATCTTTGAAGTGAGCGGACGTTATGGCATCGGATGATGCAATTGTGGCGCTGCTTGTAATTTCGGGATGCGCTGAAAATGAAAAGAAAAAAAAACGAAAGCAACGCTTTTGGTGCAAACATAGTTGTAAAGAGTTTACTGAATTCTCACCTGTAGGAGTTTCATATGCCTTTAAGGGTTGTTTTATTTAAAATTTGATTGAAAAATTTCGAAAACTCAGCCGTTGGTACTTCATCTTCGATCATGTGTCCAAAAAAGGCTGTACCCGTGGACATTATAACTTAATATTAAAATCAAAAAACCAAAGATATTTCGACAGTAAATAGATAAATCTAGTTAATGATCGAAGGAAAAAAATTATATTAAAATTTAAATTTTTTACAGATTTTTAACAAAAAAAAAACTAAAATTTTCGGTTTATTTTGGCTCAAAAAAACATTTGTAATAAAAAATATATATAATCCTTAGTTTATTAACTACATAATGTTATTGCAAAGAAATGTGCAAAATTTGAACAAAATCGCTTCATAAATTTTCGAAATATCGTGTCGCGCCATGATGCGTACACAACCTTCCACTGCAGAAATGAAGCAAGAATGAGATCGGCCGCGTATCACACAATACACTTTGCTACCCGTCGCAACGACGAGCAGAAAAATTTAAATGAAATTTCAATTTTGTGCATACTTGCATGCAGACCTCAAATTTGTGGTACAGACCAGACTTTACACGATGCGACGGTATGCCATACATGACATGTAGTACAGACAAGTCTGCAAGTGTATTTACTCCTTAAGGTTGCGTTCGTTGACATCAAAAGACATTCTGCCAATAATCTGAAAAATTATTATTGCTTATGAACACGGTCTTACAATAAATCGATTATTTTAATTCGTTGTTAGATTAAAATCATCGAATATTACACAGAACCTGATTTTTCACTGACATTCCTATTTCAGTTCAAATACATAATGCTGTTTTGTAATAGTTTACGACCGAAACTTACATTGTCGGCTACCAGGACATTTTCATGTCTGGTACAGTCAAAGGCTTTTATAAATGGCAATTGGATTAATGCGAGCACTAATGAAACGTTTGAGGTCATCAATCCTGCAAATGGAAGAATTGTTGGATCTGTTCCCAATATGAATGTCAATGATGCTGTCCAAGCCGTACAAGCTGCTAAGAATGCGTTTGAACAATCTGAGTGGTCTAAATTTACTGCCAAAGAACGTTCGAGTTTGTTAAAAGTAGGCAAAATTATAGTAATCTAGAGTAAGTAACTGTAACTTGATTTTACAGAAATGGTTTAATCTGATTGAAAAAAATGGAAATGAAATATCTGAAATTATGAGTGCCGAATCTGGAAAGCCAATTAACGAAGCTCGTGGAGAAGTTGCCTATGGCAATGCTTTTATCGAATGGTTTGCGGAAGAAGCACGCCGTATATATGGAGATATAATACCGAGTGCAGCTAAAGATCGAGAAATAATTGTACTAAAGCAGCCCTTGGGAGTTGCTGCGCTTATTACTCCCTGGAATTTCCCTTTGGCGATGATAACGCGAAAGGCCGGTGCAGCATTAGCAGCAGGTTTGAAATAATACATGCAAAACACTAGTGATATTTTACTGGGGATTTTTACCCGCTGATTGAAAAATCGGAACGATTCCGATTAGTCTTGCGAGGGATTTAACAACGAATTTCTATTTAAATGTTTTCTATAATTAACATGGTATTTTAATATGTTTAACACACACATCTCATTTTTCACTTCACATATTGAAAATTACACTGTTAACATTCAATTAAATTCAAATTTTTCATTTATTTAAGGCTTTTTAAGCAAAAATTACTTATTTTAATAATCACTTAGCACATTAATAGCTGAACATGTTTCTGTGTTCACAATTATGTGGAAACCGATCGGTGCCACTTCTTAGAAACTATATGTGAACGATTTTGCAACACTGCGTTTTCTTTATTTGCATATCATAGTTCTTTTCGTAGAACTTTTTTCTGCATCAAAAATGTATATAAACAAGTAAGGAAGGGCTAAGTTCGGGTGTAATCAACATTTTATACTCTCGCAATTTGTTTATTTAATTTTATTAATATAACACACATATTCGTCATACATATAGTATAAAGTCCATTGAAAGTTGGAATCCCTAATATTAGGTACATGTATGGGAGCTAGGGGAAGTTATTATCCGATTTCACCCACGGAGTCAAATTATAAGAAGAAAAATATTCCCTAAAAATTTCTTCAAAATATCTGAGAGGCTTACCTATATTTTCGGTAAAAAAATATAAGCACTGATTCAGATCGACTTCAAAAGTTCTGGTATATGGGAAGTAGGCGTGGTTGTGAACCGATTTGGCCCATTTGCACATCATCATCATTGGAATGTAAGTAAAATATCAATAACGCAATTTCATTGAAATTGATCGAGTAGTTTCGGAGATATGGTTTTTAACCCATAATTGGGCGGAAAATTGTTTAAACAATTTGAGTACAGCCCTGGTTTCGGGTGGTTTACCTTACTGCGTTAAAGCATTTTTAGTAGTTTTCAATCTTTGTATGGGAGGTGGGCGTGGTAATAATCCGATTTCCTTCATTTTTGGACTATATAAGGAAGTACCTAAAAGAAACTACTCTAGTAAGTTTGGTTGATATAGCTTTAGTAGTTTACGAGAGATGTACAAAAAACTTATTTGGGGGCGCGGCTACGCACACTTCCACAAAAAAACAAGTAAGGAAAGGCTAAGTTCGGGTGCAACCGAACATTTTATACTCTCGCAATTTATTTAAAGATTTACCCATAATTTCGGTGAAAAATTACCCTTAGGCACTGAGTTCTTCATGTTTGATATCAGGGGCCTTAAAAAATCATTGTTCGATTTTGACAATTTTTCCACAAGTGATGTCTCAGCTCAAATACAGTATTTGTGTAAAGTTTTATTTCGCTATCTTTATCGGTTCCTTATGTATACATTATAAAGTGAACGAATCAGAAGGATTCAAAATTGAGTTATATTGGAAGTAGGCATAGTTGTGAACCGATTTCGCCCATATTCCACCAGTGTTATCAGGGTGTCAAGAAAATATTATATACCGAATTTCATTGAAATCTGTCGAGTAGTTCCTGAGATATGGTTTTTCACCCATAAGTGGGCGACGCCACGCCCATTTTCCATTTTGTAAAAAAATCTCAGTGCAGCTTCCTTCTGCCATTTCTTATGTAAAATTTGGTGTTTCTGACGTTTCTCGTTAGTGAGTTAAAGCACTTTTAGTCATTTTCAACCTAACCTTTGTATGGGAGGTGGGCGTGGTTATTATCCGATTTCTTTAATTTTTGGACTGTGTAAGGAAACGGCTAAAAGAAACGACTGCAGAAAGTTTGGTTTATATAGCTTTATTGGTTTGCAAGATATATACAAAAAACCTATTTGGGGGCGGGGTCACGCCCACTTTTCCAAAAAAATTACATTCAAATGTGCCCCTCCCTAATGCGATCCTATGTTCCAAATTTTATTTTCATAACTTTATTTATGGCTTATTTATAGCTCTTTATGTGTTTTTGGTTATCGCCATTTTGTGGGCGTGGCAGTGTTCCGATTCCGCCCATCTTCGAACTTAACCTTCTTATGGTGCCAAGGAATACGTGTTCCAAGTTTCATTAAGATATCTCAATTTTTACTCAAGTTACAGCTTGCACGGACGGACAGACGGACGGACGGACAGACAGTCATCCGGATTTGAACTTTACTCGTCACCCTGATCACTTTGGTATATATAACCCTATATCTAACTCGTTTAGTTTTAGGACTTAAAAACAACCGTTATGTGGACAAAACTATAATACTCTCTTTAGCAACTTTTGTTGCGAGAGTATAAAAATTACGTCAAAATATGCCCATTCATAGTGCGATCCTTTGTACCAAATTTTACTTTCATAGATTTATTTATGGCCTAGTTATGGCACTTTATCTGTTTTTGGTTTTCGCCATTTTGAGCGCGTGGCAGTGGTCAGATTTCGCCCACTCCTATAGTGGCAAGAAACACGTGTACCAAGTTTCATCAAGATATCTTAATTCTTACTTAAGTTACGGCTTGCACAGACCGACGGACGGACAGACAGACATCGGGCTTTGAACTCCACTTTTCACCCTGATCACTTTGGAATATATAACTCAATATCTAGATCGTTTAGTTTTGGGTGTTATAAACAACCGTTATGTGAACAAAACTATTACACTGTCTTAGCAACTTTGTTGCTATCAATTTTTTTGCGAAATCTCTCCAGGGTGTCTGAAGTTTTTTCGTGTAGAACTCCTTTCTGCATTGACAGAAGTCCGCGCTTTAAAAAAATAACCATATTCGAGGCAAAACCAGAACTGGTCGAGCCAACACAAGTGATAGCAACATAAGAGACTGTCCTCGATATGATTTTTATACTCTCGCAACAAAGTTGCTACGAGAGTATTATAGTTTTGTCCACATAACGGTTGGTTATAAGTCCTAAAACTAAACGAGTTAGATATACGGTTTTATATATCAAAATTATCAGGGTGACGAGAAAAGTTCAAATCCGGATGTCTGTCTGTCCGTCCGTCCGTGCAAGCTGTAACTTGAGTAAAAATTGAGATATCTTAATGAAGCTTGGAAGACGCATTTCTTGGCACCATAAGAAAGTTAAGTTCGAAAATGGGCGTAATCGGACCACTACCACGCCCACAAAATGGCGAAAATTGAAAACACATAAAGTGTCATAACTAAGCCATACATAAAGCTATGGAAATAAAATTTGGTACAAAGGATCGCGCTATGAAGGGGCATATTTGGATGTAATTTTTTTGGGAAGTGGGCGTGGCCCCGCCCTCAAATCGGTTATTTGTATATATCTCGCAAACCAATTAAGCTATATAAACCAAACTTTCTGAAGTCTCTTACGTACCCCACCATACACCATGAAAATAGTTGAAATCGGATAATAACCACGCCCACCTCCCATACAAAGGTTAGGTTAAAAATTACTAAAAGTGGGTTATCTCACTAATGAAAAACGTCAAATACACTAAATTTCACATAAGAAATGGCAGATGGAAGCTATACTCAGATGTTTTTACAAAATGGAAAATGGGCGTGGCGTCGCCCACTTATGGGTCAAAAACCATATCTCAGGAACTACTCGACCGATTTCAATGAAACTTTTTTTTTTTCAATATTTCTTTGTTTGTTGAATCTGCTTTGTTTAAAGCCTAACAATAAGTATTAAAATCTTAAATCTATTTACAACTAAGTAAGCTCAAGAATGTGTTTGAGCTTTTTGGCAGAAGGTTGCTCTTTAGTAGGCAGGTAGATCTCTTCTTTTTAAACGAGTTTGATTGGAATGTACCAAGGCGTTTGCCAATGGGTTTGGATGTTCACGAAGTTTAGAAATATATTTCTTTCTGCTGTCCTCTATTTCCTTCTTTACCATAGGAATATCAAGATCCTTATGGATATTTTCATTACGCATGTACCATGGTGAACCCGTTATTGTTCTAAGCATTTTAGAACAATAACAATATGAAACTTGGTTTATAATAGTTCCCTAAATCCCAATGATATGTTGTGAAAATAGGCCAAATCGGTTCACAACCACGCCTACTTCCTATATACCAGAACTTTGAAGACGATCTGAATCGTTTTCTTTACAATATATAAAGTAAACACTAGTAAAGATATAGGAACAGAACTTTGCATAAATACTACGTTTATAGTGTGGCAGCCCCATTCTAAAAATCGCCGAAATCGGACCATAGGTTTTTAAGGCCCCATATATAGAACATGAGGACCTCGGTGCTTCCAACCTAATATTATGGTTTCCAACTTTCAATGGATTTTGTACAATATATATGACGAATATGTGGGTCAAATTGTGTGTTATATTAATAAAGTTAAATAAATAAATTGCGAGAGTATAAAATGTTCGGTTACACCCGAACTTAGCCCTTCCTTACTTGTTAAAAATTTATTTTGTTAAATAAAAGGAGAGAAATTTTGGCAAAAAAGAGGAATTTTCGCAAAAAGAGGAATTTATGGATGAATTTATATATGGTACCTACAATGTGGCAGCGCTCATTTTCCGCATAATTGTAAAATTTTAATATAATTGAATGTTAGCAGGATAATTTCAAATATTTGAAGTAAAAGAAGTGAGTAAAATGTATTAAAGTGTGTGAAATGGCTTGTTGAAATTTTTGATTTGTTTGTCTTTAGAGCCGAATATCTCGAAAACTAGCAGATGCCTAGTACCTATGACCCTTCAGGGTTAGATCGCCGACCCTACTAGACTTAAGCTTCACTTTTCAGGCAGGGATAGATAACCGTTACAACAACAACAATCTATGACCCTATATATTTTTTTAATCAGTAGGACTTCCTCTTTCCAACGGTACCTTCAGATCGCGGCGCCAAAGAAATCGGAATTGTGCCCAAAAATGGCATGTGCGATCACTTTTTGAAAATTGCATTGAATTCTGTGAATTACAAACGCAATAGCAGTTCAATAATTTGAGTTGCATGACATCAGTTCAATGCTTTGCGTTCGATTACAGTAGCTATAGCGGTACAGTGATTGGCCACAATAGCAATTTCCAAATTCCGATATCTTTGGCGCCACGATCTAAAAGTACAGTTCGAAAGAGGAAGTCCTCCTGATTAAAAATATATCGGGTTATAGGTACCGCAGACGCTTAGAGATATTCAGCGTTTAATGGTTATTATGGCCCAAGTAGTGTACCATAGGGTTGATTTGCGAAAAGGATAACCAGGACAGGGGAAGTGTCCTGGGACAAGCATATGAGTCCCATTATTAGCATAAAGATAAGAAAACCAAATTAAAAATATTTGGAATTTTTATTGTATTTTTTATATCTTGTTATGAATTATAAAAGTTAAAAGTAGTTAAATGAAAACACTCTGTGGGACACATGCGTCCCGGCAGTATTGAAAGGGTTAAATTAAAAATAAAATAAATATTTTACAACCTATTTCACTCACTTAAAATGACGCTACGCACAATTTTCACTTCAAATATTTGAAATGAAACTGTTGGCATTGCATTAAAAATACATTTTACTTTAATATATATTTTTGAAGTAAGAATTCTATGTTTTAAAAATCACTTTTCACTCTAATATTTACAAGATTTATATATATATTGGTCTACAACTTTGCTTCCGCCGTTTTGTTTTGTAAATTTAAGTTTTTTTTTTGTATAAAAACGGTTACAAATGTCGATGAGCCTCAGCCGCACTTTCCTTGGAATTTAAAAAGAAAAGCAAAATTTCCCGCAAATGTCGAGAATTGGGCTCAAAAAGTGACATTTTCAGTTGAGAATAAGTTTTGGAAGCAAACTGATCTCTACAAATATTTTGTTGGGTTAAAGTTGGCACAAATGTCAAAGATCGATATAAAAAGATTTAATCGATTTAATGGACCAGTGCTTGACCCTAGAGACATCTATTGGAAAACGGCGGAAGCAAAGTTGTATAATATATATATATACTAGCTGACCCGGCGAACTTCGCCCCGCCCAATTTTTATTTGAAATAGTTAAAACGCTTTTTGAACTCTGTTCATTGCTTATTTGTCTGACCATACATATGTACATAACTTTATTAATTTCACGGATTGTATGTGATTTTTTCTTAAATTTAGAATATTAGAAGTCATAGATTCGTATAACTTTACCACAAATAATATAAACTTCAAACAATGCATTTTCATTTAATGTTTTTAGCAAGTGGCAGCTTTTGTTATGACAGCCTAAGTCCATGAACATTTAAAAAGAAATATAGCGCCATCTACTGTTACATAGCGTACTTAGCGCCACCAACTGGTGGATAGCTCTTTGCTAATAATAAACAAATAATTTGCAATAAATAAATAATGCGACTATAAGGAGAGTTATAAACTATCCTATCTTTCAAGTTGGACCAAACTGCACACAGTGTTAAAAATTTCATTAAAATCGGTTCAGTAGTTTAGGAGTCCATCGAAAACAAACAATGTGACACTTGATTTTTATATATTAAGATTTACAATTATGAGGAAAAGGAGCGCTGATACATTGTAGATACGAAAAAGAGGAATTTTTGGAATTTCCTCTTCTATTATTTGTCAATCTTATTGTCTTTCCAAGAATTTGATAAATTCGAAGAGATGTTGCTGCTATAATTCAACGGTTGCATTTTTTATTATTTTCCTTGGGTATCATCAGCGAGTGTGCATTGCCCATTACCCTTTCTATTAAAATTAAATTTGGCTGTTCGTGAGTAAAATGAGTAAAATTAATATTTGTGCCGCGCATCCTCAATTACACCCCAAGCTTGCGAATTTCTCTATGTTCACCTCATTTGGAAGTTTTGTCTTGTATAAACAAATGAACAAGTATTGTCATTTTTTGAGGAAATGTATTTAATCCCATCAAGGGATTCGAATCCAAGTTGGGGTGGGAGGTGGTAATTTCTTGAAATTGTTATAATTGTAGTGGTCATAGGGATGCGCTTATGCCACAGTTCATACAGTAAAAAACCTTATTCGTGGGGAATTCTCGGTGGTAAGATAGCCGCTATTTTTGAAAAACGCAGTGCTGTATACAGTGAGTACTTAATTTTAGTAAAACTTGAGTCATAAAATTGCAAATATTATATATATAGCTGTCTTCTATAAAGCTTATATTTATGCTATATTTCAATTATAGAAGATTTTAACATCAATGTGTGCCATATTATTGCAAAAAAATTTTATAATGTAGATGAGATATTTTATAAGTGGTGAGAATAAAATACAGCGCTCATACAAGTACTTCGCTGTGGTAAGTTATTTTTGGCCACATTTATTTAACCTTTACTGACACAAAATTAACAAAAAAATTAATTTTTGCTAGTTTTTACTTAAATTATTTACAAATAATTATATTTAAAAAGCTTTGAATTGCAAAGCTTGGAAGTACACAAAAGCTTTATGAGCTTGAAATGATACGTGGTCGCCTCCTTATTAAACATTTTTAAAACAAAATATGTCATGATCCTATTGAATAGGTATTACAAACCATTGGGTCCAAGGTAACAAGAATCAAAATCGTCATTTAATACTAATACAAGTTTATTTTATGAAATTTATAAAAAGCTCAAGAGCTTTTACCAAGTTTGACGAATCCTACACTTTTTATTTTGTAAAAGTATAGGCGTCTTCAGAGATCTACCCTTTCTCAAATATTGTTAAAGACAGCAAACAATTGTGCATTTTAAAATATTCATTATACATATAACCATATAGTAAATATGAAAAGGAATTTATATGAAGGAAATCGTTTGCAATTATATCAATTTCCATACAATGTCTAATCGATTGCTTACTTTCTATAGAAGACATTGCTAAGTTTGAAAAGTTGGCCAAGAACTATTTTGAACCAGACATACATACTCTTTCAAGGTTATTTAGTGAAAATTATTCAAATTGTTTCATAGTAATATTAAATCATTTAAAATTTGAAAGCCCCAAATGCAGTGTCACCAACCCAGGGATGTATTTATTTTAATAATATATTTATAAATTAGTTGAATCGCGTTATACACTTGTACTTAAAATATAACTAACTTATCAATAAATAACATCAAACGACATCATCGACCATCAAATTTAATAAATATGCGAAATAATTTAAAATAATTCCAATAATAATGAAAAAATTTATTTAATTTTATAATTATTTAAGTACTTTGTGTAGATTAAATGCTAGCACAACACCCAAATTACCAAAATTGTAGCAAAAAAGCGTTGCACACAACCCAAGTACGCCTCGGTGGTGTGTTAGAAGATGAAATTTAATGTAAACAAACCAAAGGTTTTCTACTGTATATACTGAGGCTTATGCGTTGTCGAAATTTCATTTGTTTTGTGTCTTCATAAATTGTGAACGATCGCGAATTAGTACAATTATATTTTTTTTTAACGTCTCAATATAAAAACGTCTCGATTTTTCTCTTCTTCACCAACTGTTTGCATTTGCTTCTATAATGTAAACGCTTTAATTCAGCGAACACACTTGGCTGGCGCCATTTTGAAAATGAAATATCAAATGTCCATCAAAAAATTCTACCATCGGATAGATAACAACCTCAGTATATACAGTAGAAAACCTCTTTTTGTTTACATTAATCTTCATCTTTTAACACACCACCGAGGTGTACTTGGGTTGTGTGCTACGCTTTTTTTTGCTACAATTGTGGTAATTAGGGTGTTGTGCTAGCATTTAATCTTCACAAAACTTTTAAAGTTCGATAAACAGTACTTAAATAATTATTAAATAAAATAAATTTTTTCATTATTATTGGAATTATTTTAAATTATTTCGGATATTTATTAAATTTTATGTGGTTTTAAGTGTTATTTATTGATAAGTTAGTTATATTTTATGTACAAGTGTATAACGCGATTCAACTTATTTTTAAATATTGTATTAAAATAAATACATCCCTGGGTTGGTGACACTGTATTTGGCGCTTTCAAATTTTAAAAGATTTAATATTACTATTAAACAATTTGAATAATTTTCACTAAATAACCTTGAAAGAGTATGTTTGTCTGGTTCAAGATAGTTCTTGGCAAACTTTTCAAGCATTGGCAATGTCTTCCATAGATAGTCAGCAATCTATTAGACATTGTATGGAAATTGATATAATTGAAAACGATTTCCTTCAGAGAAATTCATTTTCATATTTATATGGTTATATGTATAATGAATATTTTAAAATGCACAATTGGTTGCTGTCTTTAACATAATTCGAGAAAGGGTAGATCTCTGAAGACGCCTATACTTTTACAAAATAAAAAGTGTAGAATTTGTCAAACTTAGTAAAAGCTCTTGAGCTTTTTGTAAATTTCATAAAAAACTTATATTAGTATTAAATGACGATTTTGATTCTTGTTACCTTGGACCCGATGGTTTGAAATGCCTATTCAATAGGATCATGACATATTTTGTTTTAAAAATGTTTAATAAGGAGGCAACCACGTATCATTTGAAGCTATGTACTTCCAAGCTATGCAATTCAAAGTATTTTAAATATAATTGTTTGTAATAATTTAAGTAAAAACTAGCAAAAATGGATTTTTTGCTAATTTTGTGTCAGTTAAGTTTAAATAAATGTGGCCAAAAATAACGTACCACAGAAAAGTACTTGTATGAGAGCTGTATTTTATTCGCACCACTTATGAAATATCTCATCAACATTTAATATTTTTTTTGCAATAATATGGCACACATTGATGTTAAAATCTTCTATAATTGAAATATAGTATAAATAAATAATTTCGCTTTATATAAGACAGCTATATACATAATATTTGCTATTTTATGACTAAAGTTTTACTAAAATGAAGTACTCAATATATACAGCACTGCGTTTTTCCAAGATGGCGGCTATCTTACCACCGAGAATTCCCCACGAATAAGGTTTTCTACTGTATGTACTGTGATAACAACTCTTAACATCCTTCAACAAACCTCTCAGAGCGCCTTTCTCTTGCCTTCATTTTATCACTCATTATTTACATGCGCTCCCATTATATCGCGTATTTCTCTCAACTCGCCTGCTAGGACATTATAGGCTTCCTTAGCTTCCTCCATTGACCTTAATTCTAAACAATCCGTTTTTCGTGCACAACATATTGATAAGCCATAAGGAACAAAGATATATGGGTGTCTCATTATTTCCCTACGACTTTCCTCAAATGTTCGTCTAAAGTTCGACTGAATCGTTTATCATGCTATCAACCTCCTAGAATATAATTTTACTAGCTCTTTACCCGCGGCTTCGCCCGCAGTGGAGTCATTAAATAAGTATGAGAGACAAAGGGTAAGGGTATAATAATAGAAATGAGTCAATATGATAACTAAATTTGATTGTTTGGCTGAGATCAACAATTTTTAAAAATTACTACAGACAGAAGTTTCACCACTTTAATATATGCTTATTGAAATGCAACAACAAATGTTAAAATATATTTCACCGTAACACAAATAAATAATTCTGAATTCTAACAATTTAAAAAAATAAAATACAAAGTATTAATTTAAGATATTTTTGTAGACAATGTTATAAGTTTTCCTGTCGCGTGCAAATATGTGTAAATTCCTGGCATTAGATACACGTGAACAGGCTACATAAAGCTGACCATGAGAGTAGCATGGGTTTTCTAAATGCACTCCTGCTACCTGTAATGTTTGTCCTTGTGCCTTGTTTATAGTAACAGCAAAGCTAAGCTTGACGGGAAACTGAATGCTTTTTAATTGGAATGGAAGGTCAGTGGGAATAATTGGTATCCGAGGTATTATAACACTATTTCCCTTACCGACACCTGTTAAAATAGTAGCACCAAGTATGTTTTGTCCCAATTTTGTTATCCGAAGCTTTGTTCCATTACATAGCCGAGGAGCATCTAGATTTCGCATAAGCATTACTGGTACATTTAGTTTAAATTGAAGTTTATGGGACGGTACACCCGATAGTTCAAGTGAATTTAAAAACTCCACAGGATATGAAGTACTTAGTTCCGTATCCATAATTGTATCCATTGACAAGTATTCCTTCATTTCTCCCTGAACCTCGTTTAAAATGTCAGTGTTGATCCTATTAACGATTTCATTTCTTGGTGCTAATATTGCTCTTGCACACAACCACTGATCACTACACAAATTTTGTTGCAATTCCGGAAAAACATTAGCAATGAGATCCACATCACTTTCTACTAAATTACAAAATTCTCTTGACAGTGATATGTAGGCTTCAGCGTCAACGTCTAAACAACCATCACCAATTTTCAACAACATTTCTGCGTAAAGTCCTGAATCCACGTCATTATGAAGATGCACCCTCATATTCGTTTTCAGGCGGAGTTTTTCAACCGTCGACCCTAAGCTTGACGATTTAATGCACGCTTGAATTCCATCTGCTGGTGTCCCCCTCTGAATCACTGGGAAGGTTTGACGGAAATCACCAGCCAATAAAACTACCATGCCTCCCATTATATCTGTACTATCTCGCAAGTCCTGGAGGGTCCGGTTTAAAGCTTCTATAGCCTTCTTGTGGGACATTGTACTTTCATCCCACACTAAAAGCTTGCATTCTCGTGAACTATTTTTACTAAAATTACAGATGGGCGAATCTTCCTGTGCCAAATTCAATGGTAATTTTAAAACGGAATGTGCCGTACGACCGCCGTTTATTAGCGTCGCGGCAATACCTGACGAAGCTACGGCAACTGCTATTTTTTGGTCTTTTCTGACGGACATTAATAATAAGTTAAGTAAAAACGTTTTTCCAGTTCCTCCTGGTGCATCGAGAAAGAAGAGTCCACCACTACCGGAGTCTATTTTACGTAAAACTTGATGGAAAACATGATTTTGCTCTGGAAGTAATTGAGGAACTAATTCTGTCACTTGATGTTGGAGTGCTATGAAATCATAATCTAGTTCTCGCGCAATTTCATTATCAAAATCATCCATATTGTCTCGTCGAGGGCTCGACATTCCAAAATCATCTAATTTTTTTCCATCGTAAAAACCTTGTTTTCGATTATAATTAGCGTTTTATTGTAGACATGTCCATTGAAAGTAATATCTGTGTGTACTTGCTGCAGTTGATGTAAAATATCTTCAGCCATGTATTCTTTATACTTATTCCAAAGAGTTTGAGGGTTAGAAAGACCGCAAGAAGATAAAAGCGTAGCGTAAAGTTACCTGATTTTATCTGGTGATCGGCATTGTACAACTTCCTCCATTGTTTCGTCCCAATGATGATCATTTTCAAACAGTCGCCGAGCTTCACATGCTTCTCGGTATGTTTGACATTCTTGACCATTGACAATTTTAAGTTCTGTAAAGCTAATTGGACCTCTAACATGATGCAACAACATGCGCAGACAAAAGCATTCAAAATTCGTAACCTGTACGGTATAGACACGACCAAGAGTATCCGATGCTTTAACCCCAGGTTGGTTTTGAACAGGTGTACCATGAATACGACGACACCATTCTTTTTTTGTACTGTTCCATGTATAATAACGGGGAACCTCAGAGTACAATAATGTCTTTGCAAAAGTATCATTCTGACAAAGGTGAAAAAAGGCAGTTAGCGTGGTCTTAGGAGGAGATAAAATCCTGTCTTGAAAGGTATTTTCATCAAAAAAGACACGCTGTCCATTTTCTAAGTGTACTGCATGATAGGTAACAGTGGGATATCTTTCGTGTAATGGAAACCCAAGAAGCCGCCATGCACCTTCATTACTACTGACATATCTTCTTGTTTTATCTTTCGTAAAAAAAAATTGTTTTTAATATAAAGTACCCTATGTTGCTTCTAGTACCTTCAAGAGTATATGTACAAAGTTTCATGATGATCGGTTCATTAGTTTTTGCGTGAAAGCGTAACAAACAAACTTACATTCGCATTTATAATATTAGTAGGGATTGAATCACCATATCTCGTTACCCAATTGTTAATGAATACGTCATTAGTTTCAGTCTCTCGAATATGTATTGTGTATACTTCTGGGCATTTTCTGAAGTAGTCCATGACTACCAAAACATGTTCGTTCACTAATATACTGGTGAGAAATGAACTAGATTTATCCTTGGCAATCCGCTCAAATGGAGTATCCATATTGTATTGCTTTATCTTACCATGACACTTTAATGAGTTAGACTTTATTGAACGATTTCAACATAACTTTTTTGGCACTTTTACATGTAAATTTTATTATATATACATATGCATATTAACTTTTGAATATTAAAATTGGATACTTTTTAAATAGGGTGCACTATTGTTATTAAACCGGCTGAGGACACCCCACTTACAGCTCTAGCACTTGTTAAATTGGCGGAGGAGGCTGGTTTTCCAGATGGTGTGATTAATATTGTGACGACGAATAATGCCGCTCCCATTGGGGATTTGTTTTGTAAGAGTCCTGATGTTAGGGGTATATCCTTCACTGGATCTACAGAAGTTGGAAAATGGTTATTCCGAAATTCCTCAGACGGAATTAAACGAATATCATTGGAATTAGGTGGAAATGCTCCGTTTATTGTGTTTAACACTGCAAACTTAGAAAAAGCTGTTGATGCTGCAATCGCTTCCAAATTTCGAAACTGTGGGCAGACTTGTGTATCAGCAAATCGCTTCTTTTTGCAAGATGAAATACATAACAAATTTATCGATTTACTAAAACAAAAGGTTGAAGCATTGAAGGTTGGAGATGGTTCAAAACAAGATGTGCAAATTGGACCGCTTATAAATAGCATGCAGTTTAATAAGGTAAGGTGATAACATTATTTCAATTAAAATACTTTACCATTATCACTTTAGGTTAGCTCATACGTTGAAGATGCCCGTTCCAAAGGTGGTAAAATATTATTTGGTGGCAGACCTCTAGAAGACCTGGGAAAGCTTTTTTACTCACCTACAATAATCTCAAATGTGCCATCCAATGCTAAATTGTATTCGGAGGAAATCTTTGGGCCCGTCGTTTCAATAGTCAAATTTAAAACCGAGGAAGAGGTTATACGAGCAGCTAACAATTCCAGGCGAGGTCTTGCTGGATATTTTTTCAGTGAAAATATTCAACAAGTATTTAGAGTTGCGAGACTTCTGGAAGTTGGTATGGTTGGTGTAAATGAGGGATTAATTTCTGCCGCCGAAGCACCGTTTGGTGGTGTTAAAGAATCAGGCATTGGACGTGAAGGTAGTCATCATGGTATTGACGAATACGTCGAAATAAAATATATTTGTATGGGAAACTTGAAATACTAAAGATTACAGTTTTCACTGTTAAGCAATGAAATAAACCAAAATGAAATATTCCTAGGTAATATTATATTAAGTAATATATAAATATGAATTGTAGTTAAATTAGCAAAACTTATCGAAGCAAATTTTAGTTGTATAAGTACATATGTTTTTCTATAAGGTTGAATTAGAGTTGCATAACCATATCCATTAAAAACAGCTGATTGAACCAAATTTACGGGCAACATTGTTTCCAACTAGATATGCGTTACCATAAAAAAATGACCAAAACCATAAGCAGAACTAATAATTGAATTTTGATTTTCCCTGCAACCTTAAAAATTAGTTTGTTGATTTTTTGAAGTTATTATTTTTTATATGTGATTTATTTGTCACTTTCGAATTGAAAACAAAAACTACTAATGCTTTTATGGCTACGAAACCAATAATCGACAATTGTAAATATCGTTACGGTTATGACTATAGTTATGTTATAGCACCTTTAATTCAACCAAATATTTTCCAATTGTCTTCCAATAAAGTGTGATTTCAATCGCAAGCAGCATTGTATAAAATAATGTGCCTTTTAATACTCATATTTTGACTAACAAGTAACTAACATATATTTTGTCTAATAAGTGGGTTAATTCGCAGCAATTCGAATTTCGATCGAAAAATTGTATGCAATCATTGATTCGGTCGATAAACTGCTATTACCCAAAGTAAAACGGTAATAGTATGTTTACATATGAAAATAATCTCGTTCTAAGCTCGTTCAATAATATAACCGTTTACATATAGCCAAATGAGATTACCAATTGTCAAATGTGTTACATTTGTTGTTGTATTACACAGATTTCTCTCGCTGTCGGCCATTGTTGTTTACATTTTCATTTGACATTTCTCCTTTTCTTCGCAAAATTATCGATAAACCTAGGAATAACACCGAAAATCTAGTTGTATAAAACGAGATAATTTTATAATCACGGATTATCCAGAGAGCAATTGTGTATGGGAAATCTCGTTTCTTAATTACAGATTATCGAGTTAAGCTCGTAAATGGAGATAATCTCGTTATATGTAAACATAGTATAAAAGTGCTTTGTTGACTAATTGAAAAGTTTGATAATTTAAATTGCCTGAGCTTTTTGTTTCATTTCTGTAAATATTTGAAGAATACTGGTAGTTAAAGCAGACCATGCACAGTCGAATTTGTTCGTCGAACAAGAAATAGTACATTTGCCTAGCAATGAGTACGGACTGCGAACATATGTAAAAACGTGTTTCCGTACAGCTAGCACGTGATAACTAGTAAAGTTTCTGCTGGAAAAGCGGTGATTTTCTCACCGTGGTTGAAAAATCGCACACAGCAACTACGATCAATTTTTGTAAATAACAGTGAATTACAATTACAATAGCAGTTCAATAATTTGAGTTCGATTACAGTAGATTTTGTTTGATCACAGCAGTTCACAGTTCTGATTCGATGACAGTAGCAATAGCAATAGCAAGTCAGTGATTTAATACTATGTTTACATATAACGAGATCATCTCCATTTATGAACTTAACTCGATAATCTGTAATTAAGAAGCGAAATTTCCCATTCAAATTCCTCTCTAGATAATCCGAGATTATAACTATTACACTTATTTCTCTTGCTGTCGGCCATTGTTGTTTACATTTTCCTTTGACATTTCTCCTCTTCTTCGCAAAATTATCGATAAACGTAGGAATAACACCGAAAATCTAGTTGTATAAAACGAGATAATTTTATAATCTCGGATTATACAGAGATGAATTTTGTATGAGAAATCTCGTTTCTTAATTACAGATTATCGAATTAAGCTCATAAATGGAGATAATCTCGTTATATGTAAACATAGTACAATACAACAACATATGCAACACATTTGTCAACTGATAGTCTCATGTGGTTATATGTAAACGGTTAGATTATTGAACGAGCTTAGAACGTGATTATTTTCATATGTAAACATACTATTAGTTAGATCACAGCAGCAATTGCTGTTCACTGATTGACCACAGTTGCAATTTTAGTTTAGTTTGGGCACGGGAATTTGGAAATCAGTTAAACGTACTCACAATTTAATAGTTAGTTAAATGTGATTACAAAAGTACTTAAATTTTGGGTATTGTAAAAATTAATAAATATGATAATGTGATATAAATGTGAGGTAAGAATAAATCCAAATCAATGTAGAACCTTTTGACAAGAGTAATTCTGCATTGGATATCAAGGCTTATATTGTTGGTGTTGTTTATGCATGTTCCTATAAGAAGGATGAAGTGGCCAGGAACGATTCATTTGCACTTGGCTCAAGCAGCTCACGACTTCCGGTCTTAGACCAGGTATCCTCTGCGTATCCAACAGTCAACCGTTTGCAGGCGAGCTAAAGTGAGAAGGCGATTCCCGCCTATGCATTCACTCCGGTAGAAGAACGTCGCGTCACAATCCGCATCAAGGTTCTTCAACATATCGCTGATTTATGCCCACGCGCCGACGGAAGAGAATGACGAGCCCCTAGAACGAATCTACGAGCGCGGTCCGCGGCACGATGTCAATATCTAAACAGTCGGAAAATTAAGGCTCCATGACGAAACATCGCTAAATGGGCTGAGGCTGTTCAACTTTCCGGGGCTCAAAATATTTTCGTCTGTAGTACTAGATTCAAACAAAAGAAAATACATCAAGCTACTACAGATCGATCATGTTTTGATAGATGGACGATATGTCTCCAGTGTTTTTCTTGTGCGTACGCTCCGAGGTCTTAAGATCGCTTCGGACTCGGGTCTTATAGCAACGACAGTACGCACCCTGCTCTGTGCAGCAAAGCGTGCACGTCAACAAACACAAGGAATGTTCGACATCGGGAAGCTGCAATCACAACCGACAGCCGAACGATTCTTTACTCGATTTGCACTCCTGCTCTTTGATAGTACTAATCAGCAACCCTGTATAAGTGAATGACTGTGAAAGTGTCACACCTCGAACCCGTTTCCCCAATCGACGACGATGGAGCGGATGTTCCAGTGCCCGTCCATGAAGAAATTCGAATACCATTTACCCGCTTGAGGAAAACCAAAGCGGCGGGGCCGATGGATAGCCGGCATGCATTACATGCATCAGCTTCTTTGCAGAGTAGATTCGGAAGAAACCATGCCCGACGATTGGAATCTAAGTGTACTCTGCCCAACCTCAAAAATGGAGACTCCACAATCTGTGCCAATTACCGAGGCGCCTCCTCAATATCGTCTATAAGGTTCTATAGAGCGTATTGTGTGATAGACTAAAGCCTACCGTCAACAAACTGATTGAACCTTATCAGTGAGGCTTGATCTTGGAAATATCCGTGAAAAGAGGATCGCTACACACCATCGCTTTGTCGATTTTAAAGCTTCTTTTGGCAATTCGAAAAAGGGTTACCTCTATGCCACAATGTTTGAATTTGGTATTCCTGCAAAACTAATATGGCAGTGTAAAATGACGTTGAGCAACACCAAAAGCTCCGTCAGGATGGGGAAGGAATTCTCCGATCCGTTCGATACCAAACGAGGTTTCAGATAAGTTGACTCACTTTCGTGTGATTTCTTTAACCTGATTCTGGAGAAAATAATACGAGCTGCAGAGCTAAATAGAGAAAGTACAATCTTCTATACAAGTGTACAGCTGCTGGCGTATGCCGATGATATCGATACCATTGGAAAAAACACGTCACTGCTGACAATCATAACTTCGTAAAAAATTTCGTATATCTAGGCACTTGCATCAACACCAATAATAATGTCAGCCTTGAAATCGAACGCAGAATCACTCTTGCCAACAGGTGCTACTATGGACTGATGATTGATTTTTCTCTCGACGAACAAAAAATAAACTCTACAAGTCCCTCATTATTCCCGTCTTACATTATGGTGCAGAAGTGTGGACGATGTCAACATCCGATGAGACGGCATGATGAGGAGTTTTCGAGAGAAAAGTTTTGCGAAAGGTTTACGGTCCTCTAAACAATGGCAACGGCGAATATAACAGACGATGGAACGATGAGCTGTATGAATTATTTGACGACATCGACATATCAGCGAATAAAAAGACAGCGGTTACGCTAGCTAGGTCATGTTGTTCGAATTCTCGAAAGCGTTCCAGTTTTGAAAATGTTCGATTCAGTACCCGCTAGTGGTAGCCGAAGAAGAAGACAACCACTCCGTAGGAAAGACCAGGAGAAGGTGGAGAGGGACTTGGCAGCACTTGAGAACTCGGCTATGACCGGTATAAGCGGTCCCTACGCCAGTCAAGAAGAACTCTACGAAATTATGTACGACTAAATTCACTTCGCTTTCTTATCCAGTTTGGAGAAAGCAGAACGGCGCGGTTGTTGCTTCCAATGATGTCAATAACATCAGCGTACGCCTACACCTGTATACTCTTATAAAATATTGATCGATCTTGTCGGAGCTTTTGGTGTTGCTCAACGTTAGCTTTAGCGGTTCACATATTCGCCAATCAATTCGTTGGCTGTGGGCTTTAGTCTATCATATATTGCGATATTGAGGAGACTTAATCCACGGTAACTAGCGCAGATTATGGAGTCTCCTTTTTTTTGGATTGAACAGAAGAAACTGAGAATCCAATCGTCGGACATGCTTTCGTCCGACCATATTCTGCAATGAAGGTGAGGCATGCACATTATCAGTTCTTTGCCCCGTATTGGAATGGTTCGGGGATTGGGTCATATACGGAAGTTCACGTAAGTGAGGATTGTTTCTGATTTACATTAAATTAGTAGTGGCCAGGCCATTAGTAGTGGTATGTTGAACATGGCTAAATCAGTTCACGACTTGCGGTTTTCGACCAAGTATCCTCTGGGTAGCCAAGAAATATTCGTTTGGAGGCCACTTAACCCCCTCCAATGGAAAATTGCATACTTACTATTATTATAACTTCAAATGTGCTTAATAATTCATTTCAAGCAAGCTTATAGCAGCGCATTTGCATATACGTCCATCACTTCGGAGTCGTTTGAGTCTTAGAGCAGTGGTCGGTACTTAACTGTTATTAATGTGGTTTAATGATATTTATTACATTTTAGGTTTGAAGGTTGTTAAAATATGTACAGTAAAGATACAACATGAATTCAAAAGTGGTTGGTGTAAGCTTTATCTCTATCCAACCCGAGCTGACTGATCTAAACAGACCGTTGCTGACCATGCCTTCTCAGACGCAAAGAAGTGCTCGAGCTACTTTAGCCGGTAAATTTCACTGCGCTATTCGGGGGATGAAGTGCGTTGCGTAAAAGATGCGTTACCCGGAGGCTGTGCCCCACTTACTTTCACCAGTGGGTATGTAGTAGTTGTCATCGAAGGGCCAAATCGCACAAATTCTTTGGCTCTGACGGCTTAAACAAACTACAAGTTGCTTCTTGATATCTGCGGTTGAGCACATACAAAACGAGGCCAGTATGCTACGTGCTAAGTAGCGTATCGAAATGCTTTTTGTAGTTTAGAAGATATATACAGTTTTCGTAAACATATCCATTCAAATATGCCCCTTTTTAGTGTGATTTTTTTACCACATTTCAGTTCCTTCTGGCTTCGTTATATCACTTTCCGGATAACACCATTTTGTGGGGGTGACAAATATCCGCTTTTACCTATTTGCAATACGATCTCATGGTGCCAAGGAACAAGAGTACTAAGTTTCATTAATATATGCATCTACATTTTTTCTCAAGTTATCGCTTACACAGACGCACAGCCAGAAATCGGAATTCAACTTGTCTCGTAGCCCTGATCTTCTTCTTGACTGGCATAGACAACCCTTACGAGGTTATAGCCGAGTCCACAACAGTGCGCCACGCATCTCTCCTTTTGGCAATTTGGCGCCAATTGGAAATGCCAATCGAAGCTCAGCTTTAAACTCGACAAAGGAATGGTGTGTGTCGATCCTCTTTTCACGGGTCTTTTCCAAAATGTTTCGCATGGTGAAGATCTCCAATCAGTTTGTTGACGGTGGGCTTTTGTCTTTCACACTGTACGCTCACACTTATAAGCGACATTGCGGAGGCTTATCCCACGGTAATTGGCGCAGATTGTGGGGTCTCTCTTTTTGTGGATTGGGCAGAGTACACTGAGATTCCAATCGTCGGGCATGCTTTCTTCCGTCCATATTTCCCAAAGAAGCTGATGCATGCATCTTATCAGCTCTTCGCCGCCGTATTTGTATAGCTCGGCCCTCGCCGCCTCGTGTTTCTTCAAGCGGGTATTTCTATTGTGCTATATAGTGCTATTCGCATTTCTTCCTACAGGAGTGTGCTCCGGTCATGAAACCTTCAGTTTGTCGCCGGATCCTTTCGTAGAATTTTCGTGCATTACCCCTGTCGGCCAGCTTGTCAAGCTCTTCATACTTACGCATTTCGTCCTCTTTCTTTTTTTGACTCCAAATGCGTCTCGCTTCCCTCTTCAGCTCTCGGTATCTATTCCATCCCGCACGTGTTGCGGTCGATCGCAACATTGCGACGTAGGCAGTCTGTTTTCTCTCCACTGCGAGACAACAATCCTCATCATACCAGCTGTTTTTTTTAACATTTCCGAAAGCCAATAGTTTCGCGTGCACCTGTACGTAGAGAGCTTGATATGCCGTCCCACTGCTCCCTTATACCGAGATGCTGATGAGTGCTCTCTGCGCAAGTCGGGTAGAAAATAGTTCGGCTGTCAGTTGTGATTACAGCTTCACGATGTCGAACCTTCCTTGTTGAGACATGTCGTCCATCTATCACAACATGATCGATCTGGTTGCGAGTGATTCGATCGGGGG
The DNA here is from genome assembly GCF_028554725.1 of Zeugodacus cucurbitae. Lineage (NCBI taxonomy): Eukaryota > Metazoa > Arthropoda > Insecta > Diptera > Tephritidae > Zeugodacus > Zeugodacus cucurbitae. The sequence goes on from NC_071669.1 coordinate 29,114,936, forward strand.
ACTGCCAAGTAGCTTGATGTTTTTCCTTATGCTGGAATCTAATACTACAGATGACCATATTTCAGGCCCCAGCGAAGTCGATCAACCTCAGCCCATTTGGCGATGGGTCATTATGGAGGCTGAATTTTCCGACTGTTGTGCCAAATACACCTTCTTTGCCCACCCTAGCGTTGAAATCGCCAAGCAGAATTTTGACATCGTGGCGGGGGCAGCGCTAATAGGTTCGTACGAAACCAACTATCAGAGGATGCTCAAAAAGCACGTTATAAAGATTTAAAAGAAATATCATTCAAGAAAGTTCAGCTGCGAAAAATTAATTCACGATATTTATAATTATTCACGAATGAGAAGGTTATCAAAAAAAAAACGTTAAAATTTTACCAGAACTGGCTGTTGATATATATTATACGTGATTAATGTGGAATTAACGGCAGTGATGATAATGAATTGAGGAGTACTTCACCATCACCAATGACAGTTTGGAAAAACATGGCAACGATATTATTTTATTATTATTACAACTGCAGACAAATTTTCTTAAAAACTTTTTGTTTTGACTAATTTTAGTCATACAAAATAAAACGCTGAAAAATCATAGCGTCCGTGAATTGATCCGCAAAAATAGGCCCCGTTGCCCCACTGTGCGATAGTCGAGTATTTACAAAAATAAAAAAATCTTCTATTGTAGTTTTGCATGCCGTTAGTGCGCTTTTTTACAAAATCCATTGTGGCATCCTCATCAAATTCTTTATATTTATTTAAATGTCTTTTCCAACATTGCATAAATTGAAGCGCTAATTTGTATAATGCTCTTCTTATCTCCCATAAAATTTATCGCCCAAGTTAAAGTCCATAAGTTCCCGCTAAAGTTCGTTTTAAATAATTGCCATGACGCGGAGACAACTTTCCTCTGCAAAATTAAAGCTAAAATGAGATGTCCACTCAAGAATGATAGATAGAATGTCATCTATCAATTATGTGTCCACTTACCACCAAGAATGATAGAAGACAAGATTACGACATAGTGACGCTCTCACGTCTCACGAAAGGGAATAGGCAAGATAAGAATTGTCAAATGGAAAACGGAAATGTGAAACATAGTGAACCAAATTGTATAATGTGCATATAAAATATCACAATGAACGTGATTCCTAAAATCGTCATCTATAAAATGATCCAATATAATAAGGCATATTTATAATTAAAATTATATGTTTTGTTACAAAAAGTTCGCCATTTTGACAACTTTTTTGTTGGTTGGAAAAGTGAAAAAAAACTCTTTATATACGACTTTTTTGTACTATTGTTGTTCAATTCCGCCATTGCGGACTCCTTTTTCAAGTTAATACATTTTTCACTTAGAATTTTAAATAATAATTAAGCACTAGTCTTGACTTCAGCTCTTTGTTTTGGTTTTATTGTTTTGTACTACCGTGTAATTTGTCAGTTTTTCTTTCATTTTTTGTTTTGCTCGCTTGTTTGGGGGTCATGAGAGCGTCACTCAACAGGAAATTGAAACCCAAAAAAGCTAACTGTAAACGAATGGCGTAATCTTATCGTCTATCATTCTTGACTTACCACACTATATACATTGCTACCCATCGCTGCAACGAGCAGTGTTGCCACTTGAGAAATTATTTATCTACCAAAATGCCTACAAAATCTTCTTTTAAACTACCATTTTTTTCATTAACAATTTTTTCATCGTTTTATTTAACTTTCATACAAAAAACCAATAAAATTTAAGTACATTTAAGCACATTTTATATATGTACATATAGGTCAAACATATCATGTTTGAACAAAAGAAAAATTATATACAGGTACAAATTGTATGTGCTTAAATAAAGTTTAAACATATTACATAATATAAAAGGTATTAATTTATATATATATATTTGGCGTAGGAACCGCTTTAAGCGATTATAGCCGAATCCTGTTTTCATTGGGGAGATTTTTTTATGTGGTGGGTCCCAAGCCCTACGCACAACCGCAGAAGCGGGCTTCGCCTTCTCACTTTAGCTCGCCTCCAAACGGATGTCTGTTAGCTACCCAGGGGATACTTGATCTAAAACCGGAAGTCGTGAGCTGCTTGAGTCATATGCAAAAGAATCGTTCCTGGCCACTCCCAAGTGAATGGCAATCAGAAACTTTCCTCACTTGCGTGAACTTCTACATATGACCCCATCCCCCAAGGTATTAATTTATTTCTCTAAAATATCCCTCTTTTGCTGACCATACCTAACGTACTTCACCTTTGTGTACTAGTTCTTTACAACGTATAATACTATTTACACTATTTAATTTGTTTCTTAATTTTGTGAAAAACTTCATTTCACAGTTGCTGAACTGTGAGGTAGTGTGATTAGATTAAGCACAAAATTGCATAAACCAATGAAACAAAACATATTCATATCATTTTTAATGGTACCAACAGTACTCCAAAACGTATTGATATCCATATCTTTCTTTAAATTATTATCACTCAACCTATGTAGCTTCCATTGGGTTATTATATAAGAGGGATCGAAGTCCACTAAATTTTTTAAATTTTGAATTAATGGTTGTAATTCTATATTTTTTTCCAAAAGAACATTGCTTGGCGTTATAATATTTAAAAGGTGCAAATCTTCTCGGTTAGAACGAAATCTCGATTTGATTATTTCATTATCCCTAGTTTTACTTTTTATATATTCTTCACAATCAGCTCCAACAAATATGTTTGATACATGAATATGATTTTTTGTATCTTTATATTTAATATATTGTTGAAAAATTTGACTAACCAGGATATAGCAAGAATTTTTTGGGGTTTTACGGAACAGTGTCCAGAAATTCTCTTAAAGCAAGAAAGTATACAATTTTAAGTGAACAAATTTTAAGATTAATATTCATTGTACATATGTACTTCTGATAAAAAAATTTGCCTACCAAAACCTTTAACCCATCAACCAAACTACCAAAGGCAAATGAAACTACCAATTTTGGTCCGATCGAACCAAAACATTTCAATTGTGTTCATATTTGTATGCTGACTAACCCGAACATTATACGTTCAAGAAATTGCTTTAAAGTTGCCACACACTCACTCCCTTTTATTACCACACTCTCACTTTTCGAGCTTGAAAGCCGCCTTGTTTTCAATTTTTTAAGGCGTTTAAAGTTGATTATAAATCTGAGAAAATTACAAGTAAATTATTTCCTTTTACGGAATTGTACACAAACAGTGCATTTTATGAACATGTATCTACAGAATGATTTAAAAATAAAGACTAATTATTTCATTTTGGCGATAAATGGAAGCAGTTTTCTTGACGACGGTATCTCTTTATCAATAATTAAATACCAAGTTGCTTGCACTTGGTTACGTCATGGCTTTCAATTTATTTCGAAAATTAATTCTTGTAATCAACTTTAAAGCGAGCTCTTGCCCGTGTAACGGTAGCGTTAGAATTTGGTATACATATCCGTCTATACACGATGCGACGGTAGGCAGTACAGACATGTCTACAAGCTTAAGCTTAAGCGGCAAATACACTTGCAGACTTGTCTGTACTACATGTTAAGTATGGCATATCGCCGCATCGTGTAGACCCTGGTCTGCACACCAAATTTTAGGTCTGCATACAAGTATATATGTTTAAATTGTTCTGTTGGGTGTTGCGACATGTTTGACCGTTTATTGTGTACAATGCAGACAGAACCTCATACTTCGAATGAATTCAGAGCGAAAGGTAGTGCGCGCACAATGGCTTTAAGGCTAATGAAACTTAGCACACGTGTTTCTTGGCACCATAGGAAGGTTGCTTTCGAATCGGATCACTGCCACATTTTTTGGCTACATTTTCTTTTCGTTTTCAGTGCACATTGAAATTATAAGCAGCGCCACAATTTCGTCGTCTGATGCCATTACGTCCACTTACTTCAACGATTACAACGAAATGATGTCTGGACAACATGTCGCACAAGTGTATAGTGAACGGACTTGCGAACCCGGTATGCATACAAGTCTGCAAGTGTATTTGCCGCTTTACTGCTTAAGAGAGGTCATATCAAGAGTTTCTTCATTAGATAACTGCCAAGGCAATATCACCAACAATATTTTTATCGAGATAATATTTGTTGCCAATAGAGATGTAGGGAATGATAGACATCTCTGATAACTTTCATTTCTATAAACGATAGTTTAAAGTATTTTCGACACATATTTGTTTTAAAAGTACGCCAACTTGTATATGAAGTGGTGTTGCTGCAAAACGCATGTGTGAAAGATGGATAACAAAAGAAAGAGTACATTTAAAGTTAAAAGTAACTCCAAAGTAAGTTAATTATGTACGGTGGGAGACGATTTTTCTGTTAAAGTGTCGGATTATTGATTAAATACAGTTGATCTCGTTTTTAGACGATATTTTTGCAAGAATTATTTTACACGGTGTTTTTGTACACTTCCCAATTACTATTTTTACACGGATTTTTAGGGTCGGCTTTAGTTTAGTAACCCCCGATTTCCCGGGTTGATATCTGTCAAAATGGTTATTGTGCATATAAACAAAATTGCTTTATATTTAAAGCAAATATCAAACTAATTGATATAAAATAAATATGTAGAAATAATATAATATAAATTGAAAATTAACTATTAATCGAGAAATTGCAAAATAACATTTGTGAAATTGGGAAAACTTTAGTATACCGTCCCACGATTTTGACAGTTTGACAGTTGAGTTGAATACACATGTTCTTATGAGATGAGCTACATAGCTTTCGAATGTTTTCGCAACCAACGCTCCGAAATTCGAACTCGGATTCGAAGACGCACAGAAGTTGAAAATTTTCAACTTTCATGCGCTAACACAGCAACCTTCACATTCTTAATAATAGCAACCAACATTAGCTTTCGAATGTTTTCGCAACCAACGCTCCGAAATCCAACATTATGTTACTTACAATCTTATATGTTTTAATTATTTAAGCTCGTTTTCTTCGACACAATATAAGTATTTTGGAAAATATAATATTTATTAATTTATTAATAATAATATCAAATATTTAAATTAATTTTTAAAGATTAGGGGTGATAAAGTTTTAATAACCTTGTTTAAATTTTCCTTCCGTTGCTTAATTCGAGGTTTTCTATGTACACTGATTATAAAAATCAATAAAAATTTAAAATCGCCGTCTATATTATTTAGGTCGATTTCAAACTCGCCAATAAAAAGTGTGTATGTGTATCACCTTTTATACAGCTGTCAACGCATTCAAAAGCGCATTTATGGAGTTGCTCGATATATACGCAGTCAAGCGCATTTTTTCGCTTTCGCATTCGCATACGCGAGCTATGTAGTTTGATCTTTATGCATTGATGCGTGTGTTATGTGATTGATTGACAAGTTCTTTCGCGCAGAATTACTTTCTGCATTGGAGGCCTCGGCCCCGCTTCATAAAAATAACCCTGGTCGAGCCAACACCGGGGGTTATCAAAGAGGTAGAAATGAAAAGTTCTTTCGCATAGAATACTTTCAGCATTGGCAAATTCTTCCGCGCTTCAAAAAAATATCCCTGGTCGAACCAACACGAGGGGTGATCAAAGAGGTGGAAATGGAAAATTCTTTGGCGTAGAACTGCTTTCTGCATTGGCGGCCTTCGGTCGAAAGTTCTTTCGCGCACAATTACTTTCGATTACTTTGGCGGTTGGGGTTGGAAAACGAATTCCGGTATAAATGGGTTATCGGAAAGAAATGTTTACGCATAAAGACGAAAACGTTAAAACCGGTAAATTTTAAAATGAGTGATATACATTATTGTAGCTCTTTATTAAGCTTGAATTATCATAATATGTAAAACTTTTGACAGCATATTGATAACTCACACTACTTTTAATTGCAAGTGAGTGCTGACAGTCAAGGCAATTTTGAATATTCTGTGGGATAATTGACTACGTCATCCTGGTTTGTAGCTGTGTCAACTATCCTGGAACGAAATCCTAAATTGTCGCATTAAGATCATCGAGATCTTTGTGCCATTTGTTTCACTACTAACTTTCCTTATTTGTTACAAATGAACAATGACAAAAATATTTTAACAAAGCAACATGGACAACCTTTAAAATAGTGTTATTTTTGGTTTTCTTTTTTATATTTTTGTTATCAACTCGAATAAAAGTCTCATTACACATACATACTTACTTTCCTTCCACGAATATTTCAAGACTAAAATTAGCCAGATCGGTTTTGCCGTTGTCGACTTTTTGCGAGGCTAACGAACAGAGCAATTCATTTTTATATCTATAGATTACAAATTGCTTTTCCATGGGAGATTAGAAAAGTATGGATTTTAGATTTTTTCAGGATTTTTCCTTGTACTTCAAAGGATATTGTAAAAAAGCGATTTTGCGATTCATTTTTATATTAAAGATAAGATCGACTGGTGATCGAAATCAAAGTTTTTAAATATTTTTATGTAAATGCCTAAAATTTTTCTATAAGTAACACATGGTATTTCAATATGTTTAATACTATGTTTACATATAACGAGATTATCTCTTATCTATTTACGAGCTTATTTCGATAATCCGTAATTGATCCGATATTATAAAATTATCTCGTTTTATACAACTAGATTTTCGGTGTTAAGCAGAAACTACATAGCTCGCGAATGCGAACGTTTGACAGTTGAGTTGAATACACATGTTCTTAGGAGATGAGCTACATAGCTTTCGCATGTTTTCGCAACCAACGCTCCGAAATTCGAACTCGGATTCGAAGACGCACAAAAGTTGAAAATTTTAAACTTTCATGCGCTAACACAGCAACCTTCACATTTTTAAGAATAGCAACCAACAATATGTTACTTACAATCTTGCGTGTCTTAATTTTTCAGGCCTGTTTTCTTCGCTACAATATAAGTATTTTTGTGAAATATAATTTATTATAATTTATTAATAATATATTTATCAAATATTTAAAATAATTTTTAAAGATTAGGGGTGATGAAGTTTTAATAAACAAAGTAGGCAGTTTTAATTTAATTCGAGGTTTTCTATGTACAATGCATATAAAAATCAATAAAAATTTAAAATCGACGTCCATATTATTTAGGTCGTTTTCAAACTCGCAAATAAAGAGTGTGTATATGTATCACCTTGTACACAGCTGTCAACACAATCAAAAGCGCATTTATGAAGTTCGATATATACGCAGTCAAGCGCATTTTTTCGTTTTCGCATTCGCATACGCGAGGTATGTAGTTTCAGCTTTATTCCTAATTTTATCGATAATTTTGGGAAGAAGAGGAGAAATGTCAAATGCAAATGTAAACAAAAATTACCGACAGCGAGAGAAAGATGTGTAACAGAACAACAAATACAACACATTTGACAATTGATAATCTCATTTGGTTATATGTAAACGGTTAGATTATTGGACGTTCTTAGAACGAGATTATTTTCATATGTAAACATACTATAACACACACATCACATTTTTCACTTCACATATTGAAAATTAATCTGTTAACCCTCAATTAAATTAAAATTTTACATTTCTTTAAGGCTTTTTAAGCAAAAATTACTTATTTTAAAAATCACTTAGCACATTATTAGCTGAACATGTTTCTGTGTTCACAATTATGTGGAAACCGAGCGTTACCGTTCTTTTCGTAGAACTTTTTTCTGCATCAAATATGTATATAAACAGGTAAGGAAGGGCAAAGTTCGGGTGTAAGCGAATATTTTATACTCTCGCAATTTGTTTATTTAGTTTTATTAATAGCTGTCATCGATTGGCTAAGCGTTATGTATGTATGTGATTGGCGTTGCAATCGTTTAGCCGGTTATAGCCGAATCGACGATAGTGCGCCACTTCTCTCTCTCCTTCGCAGTTCGGCGCCAGTTGGAGATCCCAAGTGTAACCATGTCGCTCTCCACTTGGTCTCTCCAACGGAGTGGAGGCCTTCCCCTTCCTCGGCTTCCTTCGGCGGGTACTGCATCGAACACTTTCAGAGCTGGAGTGTTTTCGTCCATTCGGACAACATGGCCTAGCCACCGTAGCCGCTGTTGTAGTAACGGTTATTTATCCCTGCAGGAAAGGAAAGCATAAATCTAGTTGTCGTCGAGGTCATCTAACGGGAGGCTCAGGAAACGTGCTGTTTCCACAGGGTTGGACCAAAGGGAAAGGGATGTTAGATTAGTAGGGTTCGTTGGGCATGCAAAAAGGTGGTTAGTGTCATGCGGGGACTCATTGCATGCAGGACATATATTTTCTATATCGGGGTTGAGTCTGGATAAGTAGGAGTTTAACCTGCTACAACATCCAGATCGAAGTTGCGCAAGGGTCACTTTGGTTTCTGGCTATAGGTGGTGGTTTGGTTCCAAGGATGCCATTCACTGGAAGGGAGTCAATAAAGGTGTTAATAGCTCCACTGTGAATGACGTTTAGAGCGTGTCTAAAATTGTCTGCATCCACAGTCTGGTAGGTATATTGATTAAGTTCGTCGAGACGTGTTGTAGGAATGATCTCTTGATGCACCTGGGGGGCGGTTCTGCTTCCAGCAAGTGACTACATGGATGATTTATACGAAAACACCCTACTAGAAACTGCTTGGTAAGCAGTTCGTTATGCTTCTTAATAGCCAGCATAATGGCCTCACTGTGTAAATGTATCTCTGGTGACATGAAGAGACATCCTGTAGCTGTTCGGAGTGCGGTGTTTTGACACGTCTGGATCTACTTCTGCTGCGTACCACTGCATCCAGGCGACCATACCGGTGCTGCGTAATTTACGATAGCCTTGTAAGTGGCCAGCAACGTTTCTTTGTCCTTTCCCCAAGTGCTACTGGCTAGCGACGTGCGGATTTTGTTGCGGCTTTGTACTTTATTGGTGTACCATCGACGTGAATATTAAGACTTAGTCTGTACTCCTTCGTCCAGTTGGTAAAGAGGGTCGCCGTGGATTTAGTGGGTGCGAGTGACAGGCTCTTCGCAGAGAAGAAGCGAGAAAGTTCGAGGAGGTAGCCCGACGTCATTATCGTACAATCATCTGCGTAGGTGGTAACTGAAATTCCCTCTGGTGGTTGAGGGAGTTTAGAGATATAGAAATGAAACAGTAAAGGGGAGAGGACACCGCCCTGTGGAACGCCTTGTTTAATTTTCCTGAGTTTCGATGTTTTACCTCGAAATAATACAGATGACAATGGCTTTGGAGGACTTGGTCTTCCTGATGACCTCCTGAACCTCCCCACTGGTGAAAACAAATGGCGCGCCGTTGTTTCGCATTTTGCGCAGCCGTCTGGTGACACGTCTTTTATCTTTGTCAACAGGGGGGTGTAGTATAAATTGTCGGCTAAAATAGCGCGCGCACCTCTCCGGGTCCGAGGAGGCATGGCTACCGAATCTCCAAATTGAGATCCCTTTAGGGGGGACCACAGGGATCGACTTGGCGTGAGAAGTCACGCTCATTTGCTAAAACTGCCGCTTCAGCCGGGAAATTAGGGCGCATATTTGCAATTCTTCCGGCTGTTATGAAACGAGCAGTAGCATCGGTGATCACCTTGCGGAATTGATGTTCGCCAACGATTACGTCTGTAGGAATGAGTAGGGCGGCGAAGGCATTATCGGTGAATTCTGTGAAGCCGTCCCAGTTAACTTTATTAAAGTTTACATAGGTGCGGTTGTCCGCAGAAATAAAGTTAGGAGGTTTTTCAAACGAGCTCATAATTCTGGTACAGGCTTCGTCATTCATTGTGCAGAATGTCGAATCGTCTATCTGTTCTGCCAGCTCGATCCCTCTCCGATAATTTGACAGGCAAGAATGCCAAAGATCGTGATGCGTGTTAAAGTCGCCAAGCACCAATCGGTTTTCACCCCGAAGTAGCGCACTAATATTCGGTTGATATCCTGTTGGGTAACTTGTAACTGGGATGTATATATTAAATATTTCGAGCTCGACATCGCCTGACCGGACAGCTATACCTTGACATTCTAGGATAGTATCCCTGCGGTCGGTGTCACCTTCGATAAAACGATATTGCGCGGTGTTGTGTAGTATGAATGCTAGGCCTCCACCACTATCCCGCTCGCGATTTTTGGCGCATGGTGAATATCTGGTCAGTTGTGGAATTTCCAGGTCTAAAGCCACACAAATAAGGTCCAATCAGTTTGTTGACGGTGGGCTTTAGTCTTCCACATAGTGCGCTCTATAGAACATTATAGGCGATATTTAGGGGCTTATCCCACGGTAACTGGCACAGATTGTGGGATCTCCCTTTTTATGGATTCAGCAGAGTACACTGAGATTCCAATCGTCAGTATTTCCGACCGTATTCTACAAAGAAGTTGATGCATGCACCTTGTCAGTTCTTCGGCTTCGTATTTGAATAGCTCGGCCGGTAATTTTCTGCTGGTCGGGTAAAGGAACATCTGTTCCATCGTCATCAGAGAAGTGTTCCCTCCATAATCCCAGTATGTCCTGGACATCGGTTACCAGGTTACCACCTTGGTCTCTACATGAGCATGCTCCGGTCTTTAAACCTTCGTTAAGTCGCTTACTTTTTTCATAAAATTTTCGAGGCTGGCAGACAGGGGTACCAGCTTCTCAAGCTTTTCATACTCACGGAATTCGGCATCTTTCTTTTTTGTCTGCAAATGCGTCTCACTTCCCTCGTCAGCTCTCGGTATCTATCCCATCCCGCACGTGTTGTGGTCGTTTGCAACGTTTGCGTGGTAAGCAGTCTGTTTTCTCTCCGCTGCGATACGGCAATCCACAGTTCCACAGTTTCCTTATACCGAGACGCTGATGAATGCTCTCAGAGAGCAGGAGTGCAAATCGAGTAGAGTATTTCGTGGCTGTCTGTTGCAATTGCAGTTTTTCGACGTCGAACCTTCCTTGTGTTTGTTGACGGGCATTCTTTGCTGCAACCAGATAATGGTCCAAGTCTATATTTGGTCCTCGGAGCGTACGCACGTCTAAAACACTGGAGACATGTCTTCCGTCTATCACAACATGATCGATTTGGTTACGCGTGTTTCGTTCAGGAGACAGCCATCAGCCTCAGGCCGTTTGGCGATGTTTCGTCAATTGAATTTTCCGACTGTTCTTTACCCACCTTAGCGTTGAAATCGCCAAGCACGATTTTGACATTACATTGTCCTTCTCTTCCGTTGGGGCGTGGGCGCAAATAAGCGATATGTTGAAGAACCTCGCTTTTATGCGGATTGTGGCTAGACGTTCATCCACCGGGTTGAATGTCAGGCCTTTAGTCGTATGAAGTGTTCTCTCTCGTCTCGCTGCACTCTTCAGCTGTCGATATCTATACTACCCGAACGTGTTGTGGATGGCGGTGATGTCAGCCTTAAGTTGTATGAGGACATCAACCAGCTGGGAAGAAGCACCTTCCCTATTAATGGTCCGGACATTCCAAGTGCATGCCCTTAAATCATTATCCTTAAAACATTTGCAGGGGTCGTCATCAAAAGGGGGGTGTCTCATCCGAGGCTTTCGTCGATTTTTCATTGGTACTTCGTTTTTATGTGGTGGGTCCCAAACGCTACGCACCACCGCAGAAGCGGGTTCGCCTTCCCACTTTAGCTCGCCTCCAAACGGTTGTTTGTTGGCTACCCAGAGGATACTTCGTCTAAAATCGGAAATCGTGAGCTGCTTGAACCATGTGGAGAAGACTCGTTTCTGGCCACTCCAAAGTGAATGACAATGAAAATGAATCAATAACTTTATCACTTACGTGAACTTCTACATATGATCCCATCCTCCTAAGCGTTGTAGGGAAGCCAAAAGAACGCTCTATCCTGTAATACAAATAGACAGGCAGCACTTATGGTGCAAGCCTGTGCTAAAATGTCCTCTTAATCATGCGCAATAGATCTGAACCATTTTCTTAGGTGGAGAAATACTTAAATCTGAACAAAAATATTTTGTTTTATCCCTTTGTTTCGAGCTGCGTCTATGTCTTACGTGTTAATTAATAAATTAAAATGTATTTCAAAGTAAAAACTACAAAGTCATATATTTGCATTGCCATTTTTGTCTAAAATGTGTCCTTTGAGCCCTTTTTACCATTGGGAATAGTCTACATATGTAAAACAAAATTTGGCAGCACTCAGCAAGCGGCGATACAATTCTTAATGAGGTACTACTCTCCTGTACGAATTCAACTAGATAACTTTGTTGTTGCTTTCACATGTAAAATTTTTGACAGGCGAGCAGTGCCCAAAGATAGCGAGCAGAAAAATGACCAATCGATGACAGCTAATATAACACACAATTGGCCCACATATTCGTCATATATATGCTATAAAGTCCATTGCAGGTTGGGAAGTTATGATCCGATTTCACCCACGGAGACATAATATAGGAGGAAAAATATTCCCTAAAAATATCTGAGAGACTTACCTATATTTTCGGCAAAAAAATAGAAGATTTGGCTCAATTTCATCATTGGAATTCAAGGAAAATATCAAAAACCCGAGTAGTTTCGGAGATATGGTTTTTGACCAATAAGTGGGCGGAGCCACACCCATTTAAAATTGTGTATACCAATTTGAGTACAGCCCTGGTTTCTGGTGGTTTTCCTTACTGCATTAAAGCATTTTTAGTAGTTTTCAACATAACCTTTGTATGGGAGGAGCGTGGTTAAAACCGATTTCCTTCATTTTTGGACTGTATAAGGAACTAAAAGAAAAAGTTTGGTTAATATCGCTTTAGTAGTTTACGAGATATGTACAAAAAACTTAGTAGGGGGCGGAGACACGCTTTTGATTGTTATAGTTTGGTAGATATAGCTTTAGTAGTTTACGAGATATGGATAAAAAACTTATTGGTGGCGGGCCACGCACATTTCCGCAAAAAAAATTACGTCAAAATATGTCCTTTCATAGTGCGATCCTTTCTACCAAATTTTACTTTCATAGATTTATTTATGGCCTAGTTATGGCACTTTATCTGTTTTCGGTTTTCGCCATTTTGAGCGCGGACCGATTTGGCATTTCTTCGAAAGCAACCTTCCTATAGTGCCAAGAAACACGTGTACCAAGTTTCATCAAGATATCATAATTTTTACTCAAGTTACGGCTTGCACAGACCGACGAACAGACAGACAACCGGATTGGAACCTGCACTCTTCACCTTGATCACTTTGGTATATATAACTCAATATCTAGCTCGTTTAGTTTTGGGTGTTACAAACAACCGTTATGTGAACAAAACTATTACACTTTGCACTTTGTTGCTAGCAATTTTTTTGCGAGAGTATACACATCTCTCCAGGGTGTCTGAAGTTTTTTCGTGTAGAACTCCTTTCTGCACAGGCGGCCTTCGGCAGCGCTTCAAAAAACATAACCCTCGTCGAGCCAAAACCGGATGTGTTCGAAGTTTTTCGCCTAGAACTCCTTTCTGCACAGGCGGTCATCGGTAGCGCTTCAAAAAAATTACCCTGGTCGAGCCAAAACCGTTTTCCGCATAATTGTAAACACGTAAATCTTAGAGTGAAAAGTGATTTTTAAAATAAGTAATTTTTGCTTAAAAAACTTTAAATGAATGTAAAATTTGAATATAATTGAATTTTGAACTTGTTGGAATTTTTGATTTTTTTATCTTTAAAGTCGAATATCTCGAAAACTAGGCGTCACTTTTATTCGTTTATAAAATATGTAGATTTGACACCACTTGATATGTCATCATGGTTATTGCTCATATAAACAAAATTATGCAAAAATTAAAATGCTTATTTAAAGCAAATATTAAACGAATTGATATAAAATAAATATGTAGAAACAATGTAATGAAGTGGTAATGTAGAATAAGTGCATTATATAAATGAAAAAATAACTAATAATCGGAAAATCGCCACAAAATTTGTGAAATTTTCAGTTTAAAATGCGAATATCTCGAAAACTATAAGTTTCCGGCAACAGATAATCTGGAGATCCTCCTCTTTCCAACCATACCCAATTCAATCCTAAAATCTGGGGATACTATACTAAAGTTTCCCCATTTTTTTATTTTAATTGTACACTTCTTTGCAATAAAATCAAATCTCCATACGTCAATACATTGCTACATTTCAATACGTAAATAAATATATAAAGCTGTATTAAGAAGTAAGGAAAAAGAAGACAGGGATTAATGATGATTTGAAGTGTATTATATTTTATTTTTACCATTCCAGAAATAATCGTTGTTTGTTCCTTCTTACGGTAATATGTACATAGGTTAGGTTAGGTTAAGTGGTTGTCAAGTGACGCACCTAGGCCTTTGGTAGGCCCATTGTGACACCACTGGGACTGTGATCCCTTACACTATTGAGTCATCTTTAAACCACCCCGTGGTCTTAATAAAGTGAAATAGTTCAGGGTTTTTGACATGAGCAACTTCTCCCACAACATCGAGAAAACCGCGTCCAATAGTTGCGATTATTTTCTTATACAGAGCCTTACACTCACATAGAAGTTGTATAATTGTTTCTTCCTCCTCTTCTACTTGGCAGCTTCTGCAGTAATCATTAAAAGGTATCCCCAGTCTGCTGGCGTGTCTCCCAATCATAAAGTGTCCCCTTAACACCCCCACAAGGGTTCTTGTGTCATTCCTCTTAAATTTCAATAATTTCATTGCCAATAATAAATCCAAGCATTCTTTCACTATCTTCGATGATATTCTATGAGACTTCAGTGATTTTAAAGCCGCTTGACTATCCGAGAATATGAATATGTGTCTAGTCGTTAGCACTTTTTTTGACAGAACGATAAGGCTTTTTTAATAGCAGTGATCTCTGCTTGGACTTGCTGCAATGATGATTTCTTTTTAATATTCCACCTCCTACTGGTTTGTCTAGTTTTGAACCGTCTGTGTAGATACTTATCTCTGAATCTTTGACTTTTCCCGTATACCACTCCTCTTTAGAGGGGAAGGATATGTGTAGGTCAGATTTACTAAAGTCCGTAATATTTGGTAGAAATGGGAACTTGCCAAGTATGCTAGAATGTTCCCTATTGCAGTTTTGCAGTAGAGAAGATTCTCTCAGTCTAAGTGCCGATTTCGCCGCCTGCTGCTTACAGAATAGATCTATAGGCAGTAAATACAAAATCACATCTAATGCCTGGCTCGGCGTTGTTCTGAGAGCTCCACTGATACATTTGCATGCCGTTCTTTGTAAACTTACCATACGTTTTATTGCGTACTTCTTGTCAATTATTGGCTACCAGACCAGTATACCATATGTCATAATCGGCCTTAACACAGCCGGGTGTTAGTGCCCATTTTGGTCCAACCATGTTTTTGCAGGTGTATAGCTCTAACGCTGCCTTCTTTACCCTAGCATCCAAGTTTGGTTGGTTTCTAATCCAATCATCCAAGTTTCTAGTCTAAAATTAGTACCAAATAGCTTGCTTTCTCACTTATTGATAGCGAGGTGTAGTTTATTTTCTGGAATCTTGTGTTTCCTGGCAAACATCATCTCAGTTTTACTCGCGTTTAGGCTTAATCCACAGGATTTTGCCCAGCGATTTTTTTTTATTTAATCTTGCTTGCATAAAGTCCGCGAGGATATTTGGGAATTTTCCCTTAATTGAAACCGCCACATAATCAGCGTATGCCACACCATATACCCCCCCTTTCTCTAGATCCAACAACAGACTGTCCATTGTTAAGATCCATAGAAGTGGGGGTGTACACCTATGGACAGATCTGCACATCGTTGAAACCCCCAGCGTTGAGGTTATGAACCTGCCTAGAAGCATCTGTTTCATAAGTGATTCCGAGACATTCAGCGCCTTCTATGTCCAAGAAGGCTATAAGAGCGTATTCTTTTCCTTCCAAAGCTCACCACCGAGTTAAAAGTGTTGTGAAACTGCTAACTTTCATAGAGTTAGCCTGCTTCTTATATTAATTTCTATTAATCTTTCCAGTGTGTTTAGTAGAAATGAGGAAAGACTGATTGGTCTAAAATCCTTTGGACTAATAGGAGAGCTTTTGTCCGCTTTTGGTATGTATATTACCTTCACTTTCCTCCATAGTGAAGGAATATAGTTTAACCGAAGAGTCCTTTCGAGAATAGTTACTAATCAACCCGTTACGTAACTGAACGATTTCTGCAATTGAGCCGGGAATATGCCGTCAAGTCCATGAGGTATAAAAGGCTTGAAACTGTTAATTGCCCATTTTATCTTGTCTTCTGATATTAAATCTCCAATGTCTCCACTTCTAGTGTATACTCAGCGGTCAAGCTCTCTGAGCTGCCCGGGAAGTGAGTATCCATCAGTAATTTTAAGGTTTCTTCACTGGATTCCGTCCAGCTTTGATCTAGTTTCTGAAGGCTTATGTGTAGATTTTGCTATTACTTTCCTTAACCGAGGAGTTTGGCCCTTCGGGGAGTTTCCGAGAAACCGAGACGTTTCTACCTTGGTCTCGATTACTTCACAGAAGGATTTCCACGATTTTCGTATTGATTTTCTGATTTCCTTTTTGTATGACCTTAGAAGGCTGTAGTAACGGTCCCAGTCATGCTCTAATTGGGATAGTTTCGCTACATTAAACTGCCTACTGCAATCTTTCTAAGATTTCTTAAGTTCGTGAGTTGGGTTTTAATTCTTCCCCTTCTGCGAGTAAGGGACATGCCACTTCTAATGCTTGCTGATAAGATTCTGTGAATCTTTCAACTAAGGTGTTTATGTATGTCCTCCCTGTTCTTAGGTTGGAATGGAGGAATCATATGAATATTTGTTTTTGGCTCTTGCGCGTGCACTCGCCAGTTTGTTTTCCTATGTTTTCTATATTTGTTATCCCGATCTACCTTTCTACTTAGTACACATTCATATCTTGATCTGGCCCTGGTATCAGCCGGCATCGTGCATGACGGCGGTGGACCTGGATTGCTTAGTAACACTCCCAGAGCCACGTTAGCCAGCGCAGCTTACACCCATTTTCATTGGGTTCTGGTATATATACATATACATACATATAATATAATAAAAGACAATAGAAATGTCTACAACAATAACAACAGAGTAAATTCTCACTGTGCAAACACACATATTTTCATGTAAAGTTAGATCTTTTTTACACGTTTTCTATTTTTTTCTTAAATTGGTCCTAATAGTAAGTTTTATATAAAAATATGATTTTTTGCACGAGTAATTTGCTGTCTCAGTTAACCGTGCAAAAAGGAGGGATCAATATGTGGTCCCTTTTGTACAAGGGTGTTTATGACACTATTTCGATTACTTTGACGGTCGGTGTTTGATAGCGAATTCCGTTATAAATGGAGTATGGGGTGAAAGAGGAGGTTTTCCAGATGAGGAATATATGTATATAAATAATGTGGTTTGGACTAATAGTTTTTGAAATATTTATGTTTAAAGTCAGTTTTTTTCTTTTCTGTTTAACACAGTTTTCTCACATTATACAATTAAAAAAATAACCCTGGTCGAGCCAAAACCAGTGGTGAAAAATGTGCGTAGCGTCTGTTTAAGTGTGTGAAATACCTTATTAATATTTTTGATTTTGAAAGTCGAATATCTCGAAAACTATATGTTTGCGATACCTATAACCCCATATATTTTTTGATCGGGAGGACGTCCTCTTTCTAACGGTACTAAAGAAATCGGAATCTCTACAGTAATTCATGCTTAAGGGTCACTGCTAAATCTCTAAAACTTTTGAGGCACTAAAGCATGCAAGGCACTTAAATGAATTCCGCTTAAGTACCACGAGGTACTTACCACTATTCCTCAAATACCCCGATCGGGAAAACTTTAGTATAGCATCCCATAATTTCGGGATTAAAGAGGATACGATTCGATATGGGAGATCCAGACTTAGAATCTACAGAGGCGGACATAATTATTCACACATCGTTCAGTTTTCCAAAAAAATAGTTTTATCTTTGAAATAATAAGAAAGTAAGGAAATCTTTATTCATATCTAAATACCTAAGATAACAATAATTTAATAAATTTCATTTTAAATAAATTTCCCAAAGTTGCATTATACTTTATTTATTCGAGGGACTTGACTTGAGTTGTCGATATTTAAAATAAATAGAAGCAGATATACGATTTACAGCATCATAAAGCGCTTTGAAAGATAAGAAAACCTTTAATGTGGTGCTCATACCGGTAGACCCACAAGCTGACTAACGCTGAAGAACGGCAAATTGTAGAAAAATTAAAAAGAATCCCAAAATTACTTATACGCAATGCACGAATAGCGCGAAATAAACCTCTCGTCAAACCATCATCTGAGTTGGAGTAACGTTCTCTTTAGCGACGAGAGTATAGTCAACATTTTTCAGTCAGATGGTAGAATACGTCATGATATGGGGTTGTATGTCAGCAGCCGGTGTTGGAAATCTCGTTTCATTGAGGAGACTCTGGATAAAATAATTTACTGGAATATACTGAAGGATAATTTAAAAGAAAGCGCGCAAAAGCTAAACCTTGGGATCACACCGTTCACGACGTGCGTATGTGGATCATACACAATGCGCCTCATATTATTCCGACTCCTCCACAGTCCCCAGACCCAAATCCCATAGAACATTTGTGGGATGAGCTTGGTAGGCGAAACCAGCAAATCTCAACTAATAGAAGTGTTTCAGCGAGAATCGGAAAATATAGAGCCTAGTGTGACAAAAGTTGTATTGAAACAAAAGGGTGTGCCCACATGAAAAAATTATGCTATATGAAAATTTTTGACTGATTCAGAACTTTTTCGATTTGATTCTTATAGTTGACAGTTTAAGCTTCAATTAAGCCTAATTACAGACTTCTAGCACGTCAGCATAATTCTCTACACGTGATCAAAAAAGGCCAAAAACAGGGTTTTTTGAGACTTTGAGTCCATTTTGCTCAAAACCTCGACGTGATGGGCACTTTTGGAGGTCATATTCGTGTTCAGCGATGAAAATCTCATAAGAATATCATTGTCTGATCTTTGATGCAGAGAAAAAGTTACTTTTTGTCGACCAGTGTTATTGGAATATATACAAATATTTCATAGCCACAATCCAACAAACAAACTTGTGTGGTTACAGCGGAAAATGAAAATTCAATTGATAGTTATGGTTATGGTCTTGTTGTTATTGTAACGCACCTCTAATTGGAAACATCAATCTATCAATCACACAATAATAAAATAGTTGCATGGAGAAAAAAACAAGCATTGCCATATCTAATTTTTTTTTTCAAATGAATTAAACAAAATTAAAAGGAGGGGGTTAAATACATATACAAGAACCACAATCGTGACAGACAATGAAAAATATTTCAGTATTATAAGTCTCCAGAGGATATAATTATAAATATATGTATATTCTTAATTCCCAGCCAAACCCCTTATTCTACAATTTTTTTTTTAGAATGAAATGTATTTTTAATACTCTTTTATTATTTTCACTTGTATGTATTCTACATATGTATGTTTGTAGCTTTTTCCACTGCAAGAAGGCGATCAAAAGTGTGAGCAATTCAACAAAAAGCTGAGCTTAAAAGTATGAAACATATGTATATAAATACATATCTTTAATGAAAGTATACTTTTATAAAAAAGCTATGCATACTGTAACGGATTTCCAAAATAAATCGTTTACGCTGAAACTTTACCCTGAGTTCGATCACTGGATTGTCAAATAAAAGCACTATTTAATGGCTATACACTTATCTTTATTTCTAATTCAAAGAACTTAACACTTTATTACTCGTTATACGAGTTTACAACTTCTTACTTCTAGTTTCTTGCATTTTACTCGGCAACTCTCTAATAAGAACTGTGTGTTGCTGACAGTCCGCCAGCCCGTATAAAGTCGATTGTAAGCAATACATCGCCACTCGAGCATTCTGGTAACTACGAATATCGATGTCTAGATACATCTGGCAAGTTATCGATTTCGATTGTCAATTCTAGTTTGTTCTGGTGCCATTTTCGTTACACTGCCATCCACTTAAGTATGATCGTCCCGATTAGACATACTTTCAGAATCAAATGCTGCAAGCAAGACAGCCCTTTCTTTCGTTGTGGGTTATATAACAATACCCAATCTCCTTCCACAAATCCTTCGGAGTACATTAAATTGTCGTATTTTGCCTTCATTTTATCACTCATGATATGTGTCCGCTGTCTCACAATAGCATGCATTTCTCTCATTTCGTCTTCTATGACTCTGTTCCCTAACATTCTTTCCACCATTTAAGTTCATTCCAAACTTTAAATCAATCGGTAACCGAAGATGATTACCAAAGATTACCTTTGCTGGAGTCTGCCCCGTTGTTTCATGTACAGCAGACCGGTAAGCCATCTGGAACAAGGCTATATGGGTATCCCAAACCTTTTGATACTTGTCAACCACTTTCCTTAGATGTTCTTCTAAAGTTCGATTGAAACGTTCCACCATACGATCAGACTGTGGATGTAAGGATGCCGTACGAGTTTTCCGTATACCCAGTTTGCGGCACATCTCCCGCATTAGAGCTGATTCGAAATTCCTTCCATGGTCAGAATGTAATTCAATTGGAACACCATACCTCGTTACCCAATTGTTGATCAAAACATCTGCTACCAGACTACCAAAACGTATTTGTTGCCTAATTTACTTGTGGGAAATGGACCAGCTACATCCATGGCGATTCGCTCAAATGGCGCACCCGAAATGAACTGCTTCATCTGGGCGTGGCTCCTATATTTCGGCCCTTTAGCTCCAAAAGCTCCGTCAAGATCGGGAAGGACCTCTCCGAGCCGTTCGATACTAGACGAGGTTTCAGACAAGGTGACTCACTATCGTGCGACTTCTTTAACTTGATGCTGGAAAAAATTATAAGATTAGCTCTGCAACTCTAGAGAAGGTACAATCTTCTACAAGAGTGTACAGCTACTGGCGTACGCCGATGATATCGATATCATCGGAAACAACACCCGCGCCGTTAGTTCTGCTTTTTCCAGACTGGATAAGGAAGCGAAGCGTATGGGTCTGGTGGTGAACGAGGACAAGACGAAATATCTCCTGTCATCAAACAAACAGTCAGCGCATTCGCGTCTTGGCTCCCACGTCACTGTTGATAGTCATAACTTTGAAGTTGTAGATAATTTCGTCTACCTGGGAACCAGCATTAACAGCAATAACAATGTCAGCCTGGAAATCCAACGCAGAATCACTCTTGCCAACACGTGCTACTATGGACTAAGTAGGCAATTGAAAAGTAAAGTCCTCTCTCGACGAACAAAAACCAAACTCTACAAGTCTCTCATCATTCCAGTCCTACTTTACGGTGCAGAAGCGTGGACGATGTCAACATCCGATGAGACGGCACTAGGAGTTTTCGAGAGAAAGGTTTTGCGGAAGATTTATGGTCCCTTAAGAATTGGCAACGGCGAATACCGCAGACGATGGAACGATGAGCTGTATGTGTTATTCGACGACATAGACATAGTCCAGCGAATAAAAAAACAGCGGCTACGCTGGCTAGGTCATGTTGTTCGAATGGATGAAAGTGCTCCAGCTCTGAAAGTATTCGATGCGGTACCCGCTGGTGGAAGCCGAGGAAGAGGGAGACCTCCACTCCGATGAAAGGACCAGGTGGAGAGGGACCTGGCTTCGCTTGGTATAACCAATTGGCGCCAAACTGCCAGAAGGAGGGATACGTGGCGCGCTGTTTTGGACTCGGCTATAACCGCGTAAGCGGTGTCTACGCCAGTCAAGAAGAAGAAGAAGCTGTATTGCACTCAGCACAATTAGCAATCCACTCCGTTACTGATTGCCGACAACCAACCCAATAAAATCTTTGCTTTAGTTTTTCCAAGGTTTTTGTGATTCCCATGTATCCTCCACTTGGGCCGTTATGCATCTCCTTGAAAACATCAGGAATTCTTACTTTCGGAACGATTATAAGAGCTCTGAACCTTTGTCCATCTTCGCTTTCCCATGACTACTACCTTTGCGATGTTCTATAGAGAAGTCATAACTTTGGAGTCTCTCAATCCACCTAGCCAACTGTCCTTCTGGATTCTTGAATTGCAGAAGCCATTTTAATGCTGCGTGAT
Source organism: Zeugodacus cucurbitae (assembly GCF_028554725.1). Taxonomy (NCBI): domain Eukaryota; kingdom Metazoa; phylum Arthropoda; class Insecta; order Diptera; family Tephritidae; genus Zeugodacus; species Zeugodacus cucurbitae. The sequence goes on from NC_071669.1 coordinate 29,136,970, forward strand.
CTGCCTTTCTCGAAATCGCTGTCCATAAAAGTACTTGTGGAAATGTTTGATGCACTTCACCAATGCAATCTTCGCGTTACGCAATAATTCTTCTCTGGCTTACTTATCGTCTGGCTCTAATACGAGACCACTTTCTCATTTCCGTCAATCACTTGTGATAGAACGTCTCATATTTCATAGCCACTAGCATCCGTGTCCAAGTACATACTGGCGCAGTACATAATCTCTCCTTCAGAGTTTGGAAGGCCAATTACTGTTCTTCATCCCATTCAAAGGCTTTGTTCTTCTTCGTGAGTTCATGGAGGGTACTAGCTACGTTGGCGAAATTTGGAACGAATCGTCGGTAATGTAATAGGTACACAGTCCAAGGAAACTCCGCAATTCGTGTAAATTTGGTCTGGGCCAATCCTTTACTGTGTCTATCTTTTCACTTTGTGTTCTAAATAGCTCACTTCTTTCTTGAACAGAGAACACTTCTTTGGGCTCAGTTTTAAACCAGCGCTAGCTATGCGTTGGAAAACTTCTTCCAAATTTTTGAGATGCTCATCAAAGCTTTTACCCAACACGATGGTATCGTCTAGGTACACCAAACATGTCTTCCAGTGAAATCCTTTTAACACTTGGTCCATAAGTCTCTCAAAAGTGGCAGGAGGGTTACATAACCTAAAGGGCATTACAGTAAATTGCCATAGACCATCTCCAACGCTGAAAGCCGTTTTTTCTTTGTCTTCATCGTTTACCTCCACTTGCGAGTCTAGAGTGTCATCTATTCGAGGTAATGGGTAACTGTCATTCTTCGTGACATCATTCAACTTTCAGTAGTCCACACAGAACATCATGTTGCCATCTTTCTTCTTCACAAGTACTGCAGGTGAACTCCATGGATTCGATGATGGTTCAATTATGCCGCTATCGCTCATTTCACGTATGGTCTGGCTTACAAATTCAAGTTTGGCTAATGGAACGCTGCGAGGAGCCTGGCGGATTGGTCTTGTATCTCCGGTGTTGATGAAATGTTTCACATTTTTGGTTCTACCTGGTTTAGACTCATCTTTATCAAATATGGTGGAAGAAGTTGTTTTGCCTTCTTTTTATGGTCTACCTCTAATTCCTCGGTCCAAGCGTTAATCTCGTTCGAAATATCGTTTTTACCCACAGAACTTCCTTCAAAATGTGTTTCGCAATTTATTACGGCCTCAATCTCCTGACACTGCCCTAATATAGCTCCTTTGGAGACAGTGACTGGTGACTTACACTCATTAAGGACACTTACTGGAACTCTTTTGTCTTGTCGTGTCATAGCCAGGGTTTTCCTATAAGTAAAGTTGGTACAGGTTTTTTGCGCCTTCAACAATCCGTGTCCGTTCCATAGTCTCCATCTATTTCTGCCCAAATAATTGCTTCTGATTTTGGTGGAATCTTCTGATTTTTTGTTATTAACACTCGTCTAACGTTGCATTTGTTATCATAACCAAACATAAGAGGCACTTCCATATTGGTATAAGTCATAATATTGATTTCCATGTCTATTTTGATTCCTTTACTGGCTAGACTACTCCAATTATGACTTCGTCGACGATATCTGCCACTATAAAGCTATGTAACACGGCTGTCTTTCCTATTCCAATTTCGCACGTTACTTCCCCGAGAACTTGAGCATCATCTCCAGTTGCAATTCGTAAATTTGCACCAGCTAGTGGTTTTACTTCCTTGTTAACTAGATCCGATCAAATTATGGAATGTGTTGCTCCCGTATCCACAGTCAGAATGCGCTTTCTACCGTCCACGCATCCACTAACGGTAACGTTGTTCGTATTTCTATTTATTTGAGAGACAGAGATTACAGGGCATTCACTTGAGGGAGCCAGCACGCACCCCTTCCGACTGGCTCGTTTTAGTTTAACGATTGGGTGCTTTTCAGAGTTGGTTGGTCTTCTTCAACTTTTCGTTTGCGTCCGTCTAGATAATTGGGTCGATTTGATTCTATATTGCAATTATGTGCAACATTTGTCTTGTTTGTAACTGCAGTCTTTTCAAATTGGAAATTGAAAATCTGGAACGGAGTTGTGCCGTCAAATGATGGGGTCTTGACTTTGACAGAACTTGTTGACACCATTGGTTGATTTAGTTGCAGGTCACGGAGACGTTCTTTCAGCTCTTCCACATCAGCTTTAACTTTATCTTGCTCTTCTGAAATCTGCGTTTTTAGTTCCTGTATTTGTGAGGTCATTTGTGATACACGTGCGTCCTGTTCTTTCAACTGTACTGATACTTGAGCTGATATCTCCTCTGTTATTTGGGACAACTTAGTTGTTAAGCGTGTGTCCTGGTCTTCAAACAATGATTGCTGCTTCATTTCATCTCCTTCATTTCTTATGACTGCGCCTGCAACTTTGACGATATTGTAGACAAAAGTTTGTTCATGTCCAGTACCACTAATGAACATGGAGTATATTCCTTTTCCTCAATTTTCGTTGTCGATTCCTCTAACAATTTACAAGAAGTTGTACTTCTAGTTTCTTGCTCTTTACTCGGCAACTCTCTAATTAGAACTGTGTGTTGCTGCTATTCCGACAGCCCTTATATAGTCGATTGTAAGCGATACATCGCCACTCGAACATTCTTTCAACTACGAATATCGATGTCTAGATACATCTGGCAAGTTATCGATTTCGATTCTCAATTCTAGTTTGTTCTGGTGCCATTTTCGTTACAATACTTATATAGCGGGGAATTTAAAATGCAAAGACGCACATAATAAAACTGTGTGATAACATAAATGTAAAAATAAAAGGACACCAAGAAAAATAATATGAAATTATGCAAAACCATTGGATTTCAGGTAATAAAATTTAGTTTTGTAATTGCAGAGTTAGGCTTATAATAGGAAGAACTTTTGGTGGTCATCAAAACAAGGCCTACATTAATCACTTCCGAAAAACAACTGCAATAGAAAACTAGTTTTAATATGTATGGTTGTAACTTTTTTTAGTGGTACTTAGGGGCCATCCATAAATTACGTCACATCTTGAAAGGGGGGAGGGTATCATTCAGAAGTGACATTGTGTGACAAGTGGCAGGGGGGGTGACATCACATTTCAAAATTTAGGGCAATATCGTTTCCCGCTCTGCTGCGCTCCTGGGTGCTAGACGACTGGCTGCTCTGTACCACGCCGATCAAGGCTTTTTCTGCCGGCGGTGGCGTGGTTTTACCGCTGCGTATGCATGCTTGAGTTCAAAATGTGACAACTTGTGACAAGGAGGGGGGGGAGGTGTTAAAAAGTCCTTAAATTCGTGTGACGTAATTTATGGATGGCCCCTTAAAATATTTGAGCGTGCTTTGTATTCTATTTTTTTCATATTGAGCAACTTACAATTTTTAACCTAAAATACGAATGTTTCCTCAATTATTTTTGTCAGCATATATTAAGAATTATTTTTAATTTTTTAGTTTGATGCGGTTTAAAATCTTGTTTTTTAGTTTTTTTTTAACTATATTTATTAATAACAAAAATAAAGAGATATTTACGTTTTAACACCACCACAGGAAAAATTAAATACAGTCGGGACTTAATTATCCGTGATGGTTGGGACCAGAAGCGATACGGGTAATACATTTTCACGGTTTTTTTTTTTTTTTTTTCAATATTTGTTTATTTATTGAATCTGCTCTTTGGAGCCTAACAATAAGTTATTAAATCTTAATTCTAATTAAAATTAGACAAGCTCAACCAAGTGATTGAGTTGTTTTGGTGAAACGTTGCTCATCAGTGTGCTGGCATATCTCTTCTTTTTAGACGTGATTGATTGCAAGAATGTACTAAAGCGTTAGCCAATGGGTTTGGGTGGTCTCGGAGTTTGGATAAATATTTGTGTCTGCTGTTCTCCACTTCTTTCTTTACCATGAGAATACCAAGATCTTTATGGATATTTTCATTACGCATGTACCATGGTGAGCACGTGATTGTTCTAAGCATTTTTGATTGAAATCTCTGAATTATATCGATATTGGTTGCACAGGTCGTACCCCACAGTTGAATGCCATACATCCAAATCGGTTTTATTATCGCGTTATATAACAGAACTTTGTTGTCTAGGCTAAGTTTTGATTTTTTGTTTAGAAGCCAATTTAAATTTGCAGCTCTTATCTTCATGCAGGTTATTTTGCTCGATATGTGTTTTCCCCACGTGAGCCTTCTATCTAAGTGAATACCAAGATATGTTACTTCAGTCGCTTGGGGCACTAAAATATTGTTCATTTTAACTGCCGGGCATGTTTTTGGTCTTAGGGAAAATGTAACATGCTTGCACTTTTGTTCGTTTACATTTATACGCCAGTTGGTTAGCCATTCTTCGACAAAAATCAAATGATCTTCTAATACTCTTGATGCTATAATTGGGCATTTGTTTCGGCTCACTAAAGCTGTGTCATCCGCAAAAGTTGATGTCAAAACATTACTAGCTGTTGGAAGGTCAGCTGTATATACTATGTATAGAGTTGGCCCTAAAACACTGCCCTGAGGTACACCAGCTCTTATTGGTCGTTCTTCAGATATGAAGTCTCCTACTTTGACAGTAAACTTTCTATTTTTTAAATAAGACTCCAAGGTTTTATGCATTTCGAGAGGTAAGCTTTTTTTAATCTTATATAAAAGCCCGTCATGCCACACTTTATCGAACGCCTGAGCCACATCTAGAAATATAGCAGAACAGTACTCTCTATACTCGAACGCCCTTCTGATTTCGTTAGTAATTCTATGTACTTGTTCTACTGTGCTATGTTTTGCACGAAAACCGAATTGGTGCGTTGGTATTACATTATTTTCATGGAGGAAAGGAGACATCTTTGATAGTAACACTTTTTCAAATATTTTAGAAAGACAGGGTAGAAGACTGATTGGTCTGTATGAAGACGGCTGTGTCAAGTCTTTACCTGGTTTCTCTATCATGATTATCTGCGACTTTTTCCATGAAATTGGGTAGTACCCGAAACTGAAAATAGCGTTAAAGAGCAAGGAGAGCACTGTTAAAGCAATATTTGGTAACTCAATTAGCATTTTTGGAGTAATTTTATCGTGTCCGACTTTTTAGGATTCAGCTCTTTTATGATTTTAATAATTTCAGAAGATGACGTTTGAATAGACCCAAGCGACTCGTTAGCGCTATTGGAGATGATTGGCAGCTTAAAGCTGTTCTTTGGGCAATTTGGTTGAAATACCTTTTCTAGGTGATTTGCAAAACAATTTGCCTTATCCTCGTCACTTCGTGCCCAGTTTCCACCCAAGCCTCTTATAGGCAAATTGGAGTCGACTGGAGGCTTCATTGACTTTTGGGCTTTCCAAAGAGAATTTCGTTTGTTTGAGTTTGGACACAGTTTCTTTATATAATTGTGAGTGTGGTATTCTTCCTCACGTTTAAGCGCTGTTTTTAATTTTCGTACAGCATATTTTAGTTGAAGCTGAGTAGAAGGGGAGCGATTTAACTGCCATTCACGTCTAGCTCGCCTTTTTTCATTTACAAGCTTTTCTATTTCATTATTAGTGATTTTTCTTCGGCTAATTGGTTTATTATTTCTGTTTGGTGTTGCTATGACAGCTGCATTTGATATTACATCATTAAATTCTCGTATGCTTTCATCAATATCTCTTTCTGTATCTATTTTTAAATCAATATTAATGTGGCTACTCACATATTTTTTATATTTTAACCAGTTCGTTTTGTGAGATGTCAGACCCCCTTTTGGCTCAACGAATATAGGTTGTTCACACAACTTTATTAGTACAGGTGAATGGTCAGAAGATAAGTCTGTACATGTATCAACTGTCACAAGCGATCTATCTATATTTTTGGTTACAGCGAAATCAATTAAATCTGGTAGTTTGTTGAGATCACTGGGCCAGTATGTGGGCTTGCCAGGAGATATTATATCAATGTTATTGTGGTTCATAATGGTTTGGTACAGCTGGCGTCCTTTCGGATTAATAAGACGTGAACCCCAGTACATGTGTTTTGCATTATAATCTCCACCTGCTAGAAATCTATGACCTAGCGTTCCAAAAAAGTCTTTAAATTCGCTATCTGTAATTTTAAAACGAGGTGGGCAGTATATAGCCGTTAGATTTAAATCAGAATTCCTATTTTTTAAGGATATTGTTGTAGCTTGTAACTGGGCTGTAACATGAGATTCCCGAGCATAGTGGTTTAACCTATTTCTAACTAACACTGCCGTTCCACCGTGTGCTTTTCCATCCGGGTGATTTGTAACATACAGTCTAAATCCCGGTATTTTAAAATTGTTTTTGTTTGTCAGATGAGTCTCTGATATTAGCATTACATCTATATTTTTTTCAGACAGAAATTTAATAATCTCTAATTTATGTTGGTTAACACCGTTAGCATTCCATATACAGATATTTAGTACGCTCATTTTTTACTTAATAAAGTTTGCAGCATTTGGTTTTGTGATTTTATTAAATCTTGTATCATATTTTGCATAGTAGACATAAATTGTGTCATACATTGCGTTAGATTTATAATCATGGTTTCAATACCACCATTTGGTGGATTTTGTGGTAGCTGCATTTGTACAGTGTTGCCTTTTACAACGTTGGCATAGCTCCCTTGTACATCAATTTTTTTAAGTATACCGGGTTTAGGAATATGGTCTGTGATATCTATGATTTCATTATGGGGAGTATGTAGCATTTGGTTACGTCGTGCTTGAATTCCCTGTGATAACTTCGATTTCAAATCTTTATAAACAGGACAACCCCTGTAATTGGCAGTGTGACTTCCTCCACAATTGCTGCATTTTTTGTTTAAATCCTCTTTCTTAAGGATACATTTTGAAGTGGGATGTAAATCACCACATACCACACAAACACTGCGTAGAGTGCAATATGATTTGGTATGCCCATACTCTTGGCAGTTGGTGCATTGTACCGGTCCGTTTCTTTTATGTGGTTCTTCTACGGTTACTCTACGGTGCAGCAAATATTTTAAATTATATATTGGATGCACTTCGTTCTTTTTAAGCTGGTTAGAATTCGGCATCAATTCAATTCTAAACATGGGTTGCGGTACTTTATTTCTATTAAAGATGTTTACGACAGTTTTAACTTCAAAGCCACATTCTTCAATAGCTTCTTTGATTTCACTAGAGTCTACTGAAGACTCTATACCTTTAATTACTACAGCTAGGCCCTTTGAGCTCTTCAGCTGATAGGAATAATAATTTTTGTTTTTATCTGACAAAAACTTTACAACATCCATAAAACTTTTCTCAGTGTAAGTCTGTATTTTCGTTTCATCTATGTTGCCTTTTTTTAAAGGCACTATGTGAAAGTTTTTTGTACCTACAATTTCGCTTAATTTCGAAACAAGAGTATTTGAGCTACGCTCGCGCAAATATATTGGGGGCGGTTTGGCATAAGCGACTGTGGTGGTACCCTTCGCATTATCATCAGAATCATTGCTTAGTAAGGCAAATCTGTTGCCATTTAAAATTTCAGGCTTATTCTTGGTTGGCGTGCCGCCTTGAAACTTTTTAGGATTGACCGCTGACCTCACAGGACTTAATTTCCTTTTAATATTGACGTAGCGGTCAATGCCAATCTGTACAGATGGACTCTTTTTGATTTGTACATTCTCACCTTGCGTTATGCTTTTATTCGCTTTTTGCTCGCTTGCAGGTACCTGCTTCGGTGCGTTCATGTTTGTTGCTGGCCGTTGTTGACTGTCATTCTCTGCTGCTTTTGTTGTTTCTAAGCTCTGCTTCGGGTGCTGCTCAGTTGATCGCTGTGATGACTCATCCTTCTCGCCTTTGCCTTGTTTGTTGGTAGGAGCTGGTTTAGCAGGCTCGACAAAGCTAAAGTAGGCATTTAGAGAATGCCTACGGCCTTGTTGGTGAGGCTGCGCAGCGCTCATGTTATTGTTTATTTTGCTCACTTATAGTTTGTTATTTATTATTTGTTTATTGTTTGCACACTTTTATTTTTGTGTTTTTTTTTGTTTTGCTTGACACTAAAGCTTAGCTTAATGCACTTTATAAATTGTTTTGTATATTGTGTATTTTCTTTTTGCTTTAGATAATTATCACGGAGCGCATCAAAAACACGTCCGTATAGGTTGAAAGCTCTTTAACTTTTTTTTCACGGTTAATCGAATAAAAATCTTGATTATAGTTTTTTTTAATATTTTTATTATTTAACAAATGTACATTGGTGCACGTACATATTTACATAAAAAAAATATTCAAGAAGTTTATATACATTTTTAAATAAGTATGTTAACATTAAGTTTTCTACTGTAAATATGAGGCAAAAAAGGACATTAGGTGCTTGTTTGTATGTGTGGTGCTTTTCAATCCAACTAACTCAATTTTCGTGGCTTTGTGCTCTCTGCTTGATACATACTTATACAGACTTGTTAGACCGTTTACTTCCTAGTTGCTTCTGTACTTAATAAAATAAAATTCCGCCATCGCGGATAATAGAGGTAATCACGGTAAATCGAAGTAAACAATTTGAAACATTGCAAACAAAAAATAATAGACAGATCTTTGGTCATCGCGGTTATCGGTTGAGAGGTAGACGTGTTTACTATGCGTTTTATTAGTTATTTGAATGTAAATAAAATTTATTTAAAAAATATAAAGTTTTCTCCGAAAAATTAAAATACCTCCAATTTGTTAAGCCAAAAAAAAAACTTGTACAGTTTGCATTGATGAAGATTACAAAGTTGTTTAAGAAAAATTAAGGCTTTGTTTGGGCACCTTTGAAATTTTTCAAAGCTTGCAATCTTCCAACAATAGAATACAATATATTTTGTGTAAGTTCGAGAGGTATATTTGTCCATATCTTCGGAAGAGCATTTTAACCTCATTTTTACAATTAATTTTGGGCTCTGGTAACTTTATATCTATGTATATAGGATAGTAGATGTTTGCCTATATATTGTGGAATTGAGGGCTAAACTCTCTGGAGGATGCGACAGCTGTTGTACAATACCCATTCCGTAACCAATAAAGCGGAATGCCTCGGGTCGTTATCCTTAAGTTAAGCTTATGTACTTAAAGAGCAAAACTATTTTTTTAATATTGCAAAGTAGTCCATTAAATTAAATTTGTACTCATCAGCAAAATTTACTGAAATCTAAAGTGTGTTATTACGTTGGACATAGTCTTTGGTATATTAAACTTTTCGCAACATATCTCTTCGATAAATGCGGCTTGTTACGTGATGTATACTTTTGCGAGTGCCCCAGTGAATATATGGGAACGCACTTTATCTCACTTTTAGATTCAAGTCAATATATTAATTAGTTTAAGAGAGAAGTAAGGTAAGTAAGTCAAAACTTTTCTCTGTAAAAGTGTTTTTTGTTCACTGTATGCGTATATATACTAGGTACATCATAGGGATATTAATTATGGAATAAGGAATAGATGTGAAATTGGTAAATACTTAGTTAATATTAATTAATAATTTTTTCTTCATCTTCATTCTGTACATTTTAAGAATTAAATTAAATTTTTTTTTTATAATTTTAGCCTTCGAGCAGCAGTCGTAGTGCTGAACTTCTTGGGACACAAACTATTATTTCATTCCCCACACAATCTAAGAAAAACAATCGGTCAAACGAAATAACGCATTTCTCTGACGCTACAACTAATACAACCCTCCATAATGCCATTCGTAAACTTAATAAAAAAGACCCAACTACTAAAAAAAAGGCTTTGGAAGAGCTTATTCATGATATAAATAAGGCGAATGTCGAAGAAATTGTGACAATTTTACCGCTCTGGACTAAGACCTACATTGAATTAGCATATGATCCGATACACAACATACGTGAACTTACACAGGAAGTGCACAATATACTTGTTTCGAAATGTAAACGCATGATAGCCCCATACCTAAAGGAATTAGTACCCGTTTGGATTTGTTCTCAATTTGATAATTACGTTCCTGCTGCTAATATTGCGCGGTCCAGCTTCTTTAATATTTTCAATGCAAAAACAAACCGTGTTAAGGAAGTTTGTTTACATTGTCAATCAGAGATACTAGAATACGTTTTTAATAATATTTCAGAACCGTCAGATAACAGAAATGGTACTGACATTTATGTGTGTTATAATAAAGTTTACGGAAGCCTCGAAGTCCTTTCATTTTTTGTCGAACAAACGAAACCCGCAGATCTGTCTTCAAATTCACATATTATAATACGTTCCCTTATGGAGAATAAATCCTTTTGGAAATGGGGAAGAAATGACAATAAATTAACAAGGTATGTAAGGTAGTTAAACTTTTCGGTTGTGTTTTTTCCCCACGATTTAGGGGATAAAATTGGTATGGTAGGATAGAGAAAAAACATTTGGTTTTTAAAACGCTTTTCTATTAATTTATCAATCAAACCGAATATTAATTTTGCGTGAATTTTTGACTGTATTTTTAATTATTTTAAAATTTTATTCCAACAAAATTTATTGAATTTTATTGATATGTACATATACTCTTAGCTAAAATATGAAACTACCCTTTGGCATTCAAAAATTTTACTTAATTATTGCTTTTAACTTTTTTTATCCGCACTTAAAGTGCTTGAAATACAAAAACCGAATATTAAAATTACTCACTGTATATTGATTTTTTTTTTATATTTTGCACTTATTATACACTCACTTCACTACTTTATTTCTACATATTTATTTTATATTAATTATTTAAAAAATATAGCTTTAAATAAACATTTTAATTTATAATTTTATCAATTCACAAAATAACAGCAGTGTTGTAAGCTTACTAAAAATAAGCATTGCCATATCTCCAAATGAATCAAAATATATAAAATAGAGGAACTATAGCCCATATACAAGAACCACTATACTATGATAGGTAATGAAAAATATTTTAGTATTTCTCTTACATTATAAACCCCGGCTTTGGACCGGCCAGGGTTATTTTATTTTTAAGCGCGGACGATGGCGCGATAGAGCAGAAAGTAGCTCTATGCGAAAGAACTTGTCATTTCCACCTTTTTGATAATTCCCGGTGTTGGCTCGACAAGGGTTATTAAGTGTTATACCAATTCAACCCTTTTGTTGGCGTCTGCTACCCAAGATTGTGTGATGTGCCTTTGAATCCCATCCAACTATTATTGTGCCCTTGGACGCCTCACTGTCTTGCACCAGCTACCCCTTTAAACGCAAGCCTAAGATAATTTTCCGAGTCTCAAACTTTACACTTTGACGTTTGACATTAAATAATTTAAATAACATAGTTAAACATAAACATAATTTAAATTATCCTGCAACATCACTTAAGCAATTGAATGGTTTTAAACACAAATTACCGTTAGATTTTCCTGTAAAACGCGAAGAAAAACACCAAAACTAGAAATGTACGTATCCTTTTTTGGGTGGATTTATAGTTTATTTTTGTTTTGTTTTTTTACAATAATGAATATAACACACAATTTGACTCACATATTAGTACACACATATATTGTATAAAGCCCATTGAAAGTTTGAAAACCCTAATATTAGGTATAATGGAAGATAGAGGAAGTTATGGCCAGATTTCACTCAACTTTAGCTGGGAGACATTTTATTGGACGCAAAATATTCTCTCTGAATTTCCTCAAAATATCTGAGAAACTTACTTATATTTTCGGTAAAAAATTAATTATTGCCCCAATATAAATGCAGAATTTGTACAAAGTTCGTCACTAGTGCTTACTTTATATATTGAAAAGTTAACCATTCAGATCGACTTCAAAGTTCTGGTATCATAACATGTCATTGGGAAGCCAGGAAGATATTATGAACCGAATTTCATTGAAATTGGTCGATTAGTTTCGGATATATGATTATATTTTGTATACCATTTTGAGTGCAGCTCTTCTGTACCATCTTTATAATGAAATTTAAGGTTTCTGGTGGTTTTCCTTACTAAATTAAAGTATTTTTAGAAGTTTTCAACATAACCTTTGTATGGGAGGTGGGCGTGGTTAAAATCCGATTTCCTCCTTGGCACCATAAGAAAAATAAGTTCAAAGATGGGCGAAATCGGACCACTGCCACGCCTACAAAATGGCGAAAACCGAAAACATATAAAGAGCTATAACTAAGCCATAAATTAAACGATGAAAGTAAAATTTGTTAGGAAGGGACATATTTGGATGTAATTTTTTTTAGGAAGTGGTCGTGGCACTGCCACTATTAAGTTTTTTGTACATATCACGTAAACTACTAAAGCTATATCAAGGAAACTTTCTAAAGTCATTTCTTTTTGATACAATCTTATACAGTCCAAAAATATAAATATAAAAATACATAAAGGGCTATAACTAAGCCATAAAAAAAGCTATGAAAGTAAAATTTGGTACAAAGGATTGTTCTAGGAAGGGGCATACTTGGATGTAATTTTTTTGGGAAAGTGGGCGTGGCCCGCCACCTACTAAGTTTTTGTACATATCTCGTAAACTACTTACGTTAAATTAACGAAATTCAGGAGTCGTTTTTTTCAGGCATTTCCTTATATAGTCAAAAAATGGAGGAAATAGGATTATAACCACGCCCACCTCCCATACAAAGGTTATGTTGAAAACTACTAAAAATGCTTTAATTCAGTAAGGAAAACCTTAAATTTCATTATAAAGAAGGTACAGAAGAGCTGTACTCAAAATGGTATACAAAATTTTAAATGGGCGTGGTTCCGCCCACTTATGGCTCAAAAACCATATCTCCGAAACTACTCAACCAATTTCAATGAAATTCGGTTTGTACTATTTCCCTTGCATCCCAATTATATGTTGTGAAAATAGTCCAAATCGGTTCACAACCACGCCTACTTCATATATACCTGAACTTTGAAGACGATCTGAACCTTTTACTTTACATCATATAAAGTAAGCACTAGTGAAGATATCGGAACAGAACTTTGCACAAATACTACATTTATAGGGTGGCATCGCCCCCATATATCGAACAGGAGGACCTCAGGGCTTCTATTTTTTTTTTACCCGAAATATAGGTAAGCCTCACAGATATTTTGAAGAAATTCATAGGGAATATCTTTCATTTAATAATAACGGGTGATTTTTTTGAGGTTAGGATTTTCATGCATTAGTATTTGACAGATCACGTGGGATTTCAGACATGGTGTCAAAGAGAAAGATGCTCAGTATGCTTTGACATTTCATCATGAATAGACTTACTAACGAGCAACGCTTGCAAATCATTGAATTTTATTACCAAAATCAGTGTTCGGTTCGAAATGTGTTTATCGACAAATTTTGTTCAGCGATGAGGCTCATTTCTGGTTGAATGGCTACGTAAATAAGCAAAATTGCCGCATTTGGGGTGAAGAGCAACCAGAAGCCGTTCAAGAACTGCCCATGCATCCCGAAAAATGCACTGTTTGGTGTGGTTTGTACGCTGGTGGAATCATTGGACCGTATTTTTTCAAAGATGCTGTTGGACGCAACGTTACGGTGAATGGCGATCGCTATCGTTCGATGCTAACAAACTTTTTGTTGCCAAAAATGGAAGAACTGAACTTGGTTGACATGTGGTTTCAACAAGATGGCGCTACATGCCACACAGCTCGCGATTCTATGGCCATTTTGAGGGAAAACTTCGGAGAACAATTCATCTCAAGAAATGGACCCGTAAGTTGGCCACCAAGATCATGCGATTTAACGCCTTTAGACTATTTTTTGTGGGGCTACGTCAAGTCTAAAGTCTACAGAAATAAGCCAGCAACTATTCCAGCTTTGGAAGACAACATTTCCGAAGAAATTCGGGCTATTCCGGCCGAAATGCTCGAAAAAGTTGCCCAAAATTGGACTTTCCGAATGGACCACCTAAGACGCAGCCGCGGTCAACATTTAAATGAAATTATCTTCAAAAAGTAAATGTCATGAACCAATCTAACGTTTCAAATAAAGAACCGATGAATGCGTTTTTTTTTTTTAAAAAGTTATCAAGCTCTTAAAAAATCACCCTTTATGTCTGCATGCCTAAAATACAGGTCATAACATCACCTAACTTCCTCCATATAATATTAGGGTTTCAACTTTCAATGGACTTTATACCATATATATGACGAATAAGTGGGTCAAATTGTGTGTTATATTAATAAAATTAAATAAATAAATTGCGAGAGTATAAAATGTTCGGTTATACCCGAACTTAGCCCTTCCTTACTTGTTATTTTGACAAATGAATTACTTTAATAAGCTATGTATACCGACCGAAGTGTGTAATAATATCTTTATAGGAGAGCATGGTTCAAAGCAATACAGAATATGATTTTAAACACATCTCTAAGCGCTATAATTTTTGAATGGAAAAAGAATATTATTGATATATGTTTTACTGGAATTAATGAAAACGATCGAATGTTATCTCTCCGTATGTGGCAGTGCATACTACTAGTGCAATCAACCTATGATGACTGGTAAGTTTAAACATATAATTTTATAAGATTAGATAAGAAACGTGGTTCATATTTGAATTTCTTTTTAACACTCACTGGTACTAGAACTAAAAAAATATGTTAAAAAAATATATATATGAAACATTATATATGAAAACATTAAATGATAACTTAAATATGATTATTATGATACTTTATCATACTGATTTACTTAGAATAATTTGACATCACAATTCATTACAGAATGAATCTTTTGAATTACCTAATATATGTGATCAGTTTGTAATGTGTGTAATGATGCTACTATATTACAAGTAGTAAATTTGTTGGTTTTCGTACTTTTGCGTAAATTAAATTTATTTTAAATAAATTTTGAGCATAAAGTATAAAGGACTGTTTGTAACACATAACATACATTTATATATACAGTATATATAACGAATGATATAATGTTGGGACCGTTCGTTAAACTGAAATATTCGTTATATCGGAAACGAAAACTAAATTAATATTGGTACATATATGTTTAAAAATAACTATTTATTCATGAATTCATAAGCATTGGTTGAAATAAATACATATACAATAGAAAATGCATACAATAAAATTAAAAAAAGTTGAATTTTATAACAAAAATATGATTATTATTCACCTGAAAAGAAATTTGTTATGCTCATTTGCTTTTGTGGGCTAGAAATTTTGAGATTCTGTGCCTTTTGATATAGGCTTTTCAATAAAAATATTTTTTCCTGTTCCACGTTGTTTTCTTCAGACCATTTGATACACTTCTCAAAGCAGTCGATGGCATCAGTATGCTTTTTTTCTATAGCTAGTTCATTTTCAGCACTCGGGTTCTCTTCTACAAGTATTGTCCACACTGTTCCATGCTCCCAAATCATCTGCGTTGAAGTTTGTCTAAAATTTTATTTGAATATTAATTTAAATTATTTCTACAAATGCATAAGTTAAACCGTACCTGGGGAAATATTGTATGGATAAGAGAAACTGTGCTCTCCATAACAGAAAGGTCTTCTCTGAATCGCAAATCTGCTAGAAGTATATTATCCTCGTCATCTTCATCGGAAGGTGTGGTTTTATTAATTAAAATGTTTTTCCAACACTTCTAAAGAACAACCCCTGAAACTTTTTCCCAAGCTGCAGCAATAAGTTGAACTGCATTGAAAAGGGTGAGGTTCTTTAACGCTGTGTTTATATTTTCTTTTTGCACTACACTGCTCAGTAAAGAATTTCGGTAAAATAATTTGGTGAGGCGAATCGCGTTCTGGTCCATCGGTTGAATTAGAGCCGTTATATTCGGTGGCATAAACACTGTCCATATTTTTCCATCTGGAGTCACCAAATCTTCTTCTGGTGGATGACTAGGAGCGTTATCCAGGAGTAATATTGCTATTGTTTATATTTTCTTTTTGCACTACACTGCTCAGTAAAGAATTTCGGTAAAATAATTTGGTGAGGCGAATCGCGTTCTGGTCCATCGGTTGAATTAGAGCCGTTACATTCGGTTTCATATAAACTGTCCGTATTGTTCCATCTGAAGTCACCAAATCTTCTTCTGTTGGATGACTAGGAGCGTTATCCAGGAGTAATATTGCTTTGGTAGATTTCAACTTTCAAGAAAATCTTCAACCTATAATTAAAAGTATTATTAAGGAGTATTGAAGTGAAAATTGTTTTAATATACAAACCTAAAGCACGAATTTACTAAAAAACCAGTTTTTAAAAATTTCGATATTCATTCACGCGGATTTTGAGTGCGCATAGTCCACGGCAAGTGTTTTGTTTTAAAAGGAACAAGGGTTTTTTGATTTTCCTATTACAAGAGGCTTTAATTTCATTGTTCCCGTTGCATTTGAGCAGGCAAGAATTGTAACTCGTTCCTCTGGATATCTTTCGGCTAAGTGCTCTGTCTTCATTAGCGTGAACTAGAGTTTGATTCGGCAACATCTTCCAGTAAAGTCCAGTTTCATCAGCGTTGAAAACTGCATCAAGACTTATGTAATTTTTTACGATAATTTCATTTAATTTTTCTTTGAACGGTGCCACTAAATCAGCTTGGGAGGACAGTTTTTCGCCAGATTCTTTTAAAATTCGGATCCCAAACCGTTTTTTAAATTTACAAAACCCACCATTACTTGCCTTAAAATTTTCATTGGGATATTTTGTATTATGGATTTGCACAGCTTTGGCTTTTAAAATATTGCTGATAATAGGTACATGCTTTTCACGCTGGGAGACAAACTACTTATATAAAGCCTTTTCCATCCCATGATATTGGCCTTTCTTTAACGATTGTCGTCTCAATGTGCCAGCATGTGTACCTTTAACACTTCTTATCACTTTGCAAACACTCGATTTTGGAATACCATAGTTCAAAGAGATTTCTTTCAGGGTTTTCCCCTTTTTATTGTCGTCAATTATTTTTAATTTGTCACCCAAGCAAAGCCGTTTTCGAATTGAAGGCATTTTAAAATAATTTATGCGATATCCTCACTTTACCACTTTGAACTCACAACTGATATTTCGCGCAATGAAGCGTGCATAAAAAAATAAATAGAATTATTTAAAAAAATATCCAGTGAAAGAACTAACGGGTATTTAACTGCCTGCATTGTTTTTTGTTGTAATACAACCAAAACCAAATACAAACGCAATACATTTGTAATATCGAGTTCATCCAATTTTATATAGAGTCATCAATGTATTGAAATACAGCGTTCGTTATATTGAACATTCGTTATATCGGCGTTCGTTATACTGGAGCACCACTGTATATGATATATAGGCAAGAATTATAGAATACAAGATTAGGACATTCGTTTACCGTTAGCTTTTTTGGGTTTTAATTTCTTGTTCCATGACGTCAAAATATCCCGAATCACGCGTGCAAAACAAGCAAACAAAAGAAAAACTGCCGAATTGCACGGCAGCACAAAAGAATAAAACAAAGCCCAACGGTGAGTAAACGGTTGTGCTTAATAATTATTTAAAATTCTAAGCGAAAAATATATTAACTTAAAAATGAAGTCCATTTTTTGAAAACCCGGACAAACAAAGTGACGTGAAATGTTTGTATATTTAGAAGATAGATTATAGATAGAGAAATATTATTTTTGGATCAATTTAATTTTTCAACAAGTAAAACTTTTAATCAGAGGGGCGGAAATCATTTTATTAGAGGTAAGATTCAGACTGATACATAAATTCTTTTAATTTCAGTTTGGTGGTTGTGAACGGATTTTACTCATATTCCGTCAAGTGTAAAGAAAATATTAAATGCTGAATTTCATTAAAAACGGTCGAGTAGTTTCTGAGATATGGTTTCTTCTGTAGAATTTAGTGTTTTTAATGTTTTCCGTTAGTGAGTTAACGCACTTTTAGTAATTTTCAACATAACCTTTGTATGGGAGGTGGGCGTGGTTATTATCCGATTTCAGCTATTTTCATGCTGTGTAATGGGGTACGTAAGGGAAGTGACTGCAGAAAGTTTGGTTCATATAGCTTTATTGGTTTGTGAGATGTTCACAACGAATCTATTGGGAGGCGAGGTCATGGCCACTAAAAAAAAAATACATTCAAATATGTCCTTCCTTAGTATGATACTCTGTGCCAAAAACTACTTTCAAAACTTTATTTATGTCTTAGTTAGGACATTTTATAGGTTTTCAATAGCAATAAGAAACATGTGTACTAAGTTTCGTCAAGATATCTTAATTTTTACTCAAGTTATCCGTTGGACGAACAGACAGTCATTTGGATTTCAAGTCTATATATATATAACACAATATCTAACTCGTTCAGTTTTATGACTTACAAACAACCGTTACATGAACAAAACTATAATACTCTGTTAGCAACTCCGATAGTATAAAAATCGATGAAACAAATGTTTATTTAAGGCAACTATTTTGAACAATTAAAAATTGCCCTTATAACCATACAATAATGAACACTAATGCTAATCACTTTTAAATAATAAATAGTCTCCTTTTACAGGTATAAATTTTTGGACTTCAATAGTGCGGTTGAAGCCAGACTGACGAACTTGCTTCAAAATAATTTCTTTAATAACTATGAAAACACCTGCCCTAAAATGCTACCATTTTGTACCGCATTAATGTTTGTATCTACTAGTGATTTCGATTGGTATATTTTTATGGAGAAATTTCTAGAGAATTTTAAAAATATTTTTTGTTCCGAAAATTTTAATGCTAATGAAACAGATTATAAAGTTGTGTTCACTTCATATTTTGACTGTTTAAATTTGGTATTGAATAAGATGAATAGTTTGGATATTTCGCTCGAAGAGAAACAACAAAATACAATTGAACTTCTACATAAAAACATAATTGACCCTACAAAATGGTTAATTAGAGCAAATAGAAGTAATATTTGTAAACTATTTTTTGAGCACACTCTTCAAATGTTAGCTGACACTAAAATAGAAAGTGAACATAATCAACAGATTCGAGCATATCTTTTAAAGGATTTCTGGATTTCGATATTTGAATTGATAACTTCACTAATTACTGACCAAGAGCATTATCCTGAAGTGATTATTGATATATTCCAAAATCTAGTGAAATTTGGTGAGGGAGGCTTTAGTACAAAATTGGATACATTGCAAACAGACGTTTTAATGGAAACTAGAAATGAGAATCAATTAACAAACCTTGCTTCCGAATTAGTTAATCATTGTTTAAAGCGAATTGCTAGTAAAGAAGGCGAAAGTTGCCTAAAACACTTGCTGTTATTTATGGATATGTTTTCCGATACCAAATTTAATATAAATATTACAAACAACTTCGATGTTACAAAGTCTTTAAACATATTTATTGACTTAATACCAACGGCGACTGAAAATCTTTACGTTGATATTGCCGAGATTATATTCAAATTTATAAATTTTTTGGATGGTGATCAACAATATGATTTTATCAACAATGCATTAATCTTCGTAAGTCATTCAATTATTTTTTAGTTAACTTGACACAAATTAATTAAAGTTAAATTTTTAGGTGTCTTCGAAAGATATGCGGATTTTGATTATAGAGCGTATACTGTTGCAACCATTGAAAATTGGTAAACGTAAGTATATGTTGTTATCCAGCCCAGATGTCAGGAAAATAATAACAGATCTTACAAGAGAAGCATTATTTGAAAAGTCCGAAGAGAAAATTAATTGGTTGCAAACGCTGTTTCTACAAAATGATAGTGGTAACTTCTTTATTAGTTCCACTACTGTAGATGAGGTTATAACCATTATTTTTGCGCCTTTTGAAGAAGATAACAATAATGAGTTGGTTGAATTATGCGGCAATATTATTTCCAAAGTTTTGCCGAAGATATTTTCTTGCAGAAGTGTTTTTAACAAAACGAAAACGAAGGCGTTCACGAAGCTATTCTCGTTTTTGATTCTACATTCAGAAAATAATCTACTTAAGGTAGAAACATTTTTCCAGCTGTCTAAGTGTTGGGAAAGTATGTTATGCGATGAATATATCGTAAATGAAGTCACAGTTTTACATTGCATTTCAAATTTGAGAACGATGAACGCACTTACATTGGTAAAAACATCAAAATGTGCAGATTTAATAATTCGATTTATATTCCGCACTACTACCAAGTACACTACAACTAAAATGAAAAATATAATACAAAACAATTTGATAAATATGTTTATAACCACTAAGGACGTTTCCGCATTGCATGAACAATTTAAAAACTACGTTTTATTTATGGAAGCTGTAAATGGCATGTCTACAAAACAAGAAGTGCATTATAAATGTTTCGAAGTTCAGAATATAGTCACCATCTTACAGCGATCCCTTTTGAACATTTATATCTTCAAACGATTACAAGATTCTAACGAAATGGACATAATAAATTGCAATTTATACCATGAATTGCTCAATTGTATAATTTGTACATCTGCTGCAGAAAGTGTTCTAAAGATCAAACCCGAGGTAAGATTTATTTGTATATTGATACTGTAAATACTAACTTATTTTTTTTAATATGACTTTTCTGTTTGCAAACTTCGAGAAATATCATGTCGTTTTTTTATTTTAACTTTCGAAATATGGATACAATCTCCTTATAATTCAATGGTTCGAATATAACTGAAATTGCTGTGCAACTCTCCTAGAAATAATTTATCGTTCTTAATAAACTTCAGACTTGATCACAGTAAATAGTGGGGATTCTCTGGTGGTAATACAAATCTAACATAATAAAGCTTGTCATAATCTGCATAACCTGCATGAATAAGGTTTATAGGTGTTACAGTGATCCCCGCTTAAGTTACCACATTTTGCGGCATCGTTGTTTTTTCCTTAAATTTACATATAAAATTCCCCACTTAAGAGCCTCCGCTTAAGTGCCTTTCCCGCTTAAATGCCTGTAATATTTAAGCCACAAATAAAAAATTGTTTGCAATGTTCCTCTTTTAAGTGCCTTTTAATATTTTTTCATTGGATGCGCTGAGTATTGTCAAAAGGAAAACATATACATAGTTTTGTAATGTTTTTTTCCATATTTATTGTTATTAATAAAGATTTTTTGTTATTAATAAGAAATAAATGTGTCTAATATTCTAATATTCTAAAAGAAAAAATATTAGATCGAAGTATTTGAGAGTATTTGAGAAAAATCATTTAAGTGCCTTTCCCGCTTAAGTGCCTCAAAAGTTTGGCACTTAAGCGGGGATTTCTGTATTTATATTCACTTCGGGCAGGACAAGTGGGGAGGTTATGCGAATATGAGTATGTAAACAAAATAAAAAATGGTTTTATATACAAACGCATATTATTTGATTTCCATTTTATTTATTTATTTCTTTATTATTACTTTTTGCAATTCAATTCATTATTAAATCATAACTATGAATTCTCCACTTTTTAGTAATATCATCAATAATTGTGTTGTTAATTAGAAGGGAAGCAATCGAATTTGTTTGACATAAAAATATGTTTATAAATATTTCTCCCAGTAATAACGATTAAGTGTATGTTTGAGGTTAACATACACTATAAAAACGATTGTTAGGAAACCACTAACTACTAGGAATTCACTAGACCTGGAAAAGTTAGGGACCAGTAGAACGTATCACTCGGTCAATTGAGTAGCTCAATACATACATACGCAAAATAATTCGTTGTATGTATGAGTTTGCCGACCACTGCCGATATGTATATATACATATATAGTATATGAAGGCTGAGATAATTCCTGAACTGATTTCAATCATGTTCACCACCAAGCTACGTTATATCAAAGACCATATTCTATAGATTTTCTGATGGAATATTTTATAGTAATGTGCCTCTGTGCCTTTCGGAGGAGTTTATTCCGTATATATAACATGTGAGGTATGTTGCTAAAATTAAGTGAACGTAAAATATTGAATACATTGTAGTTTAGTGGTGAAAATGGGTGAAATCGGTCTAGGAATTACCCGAGCCATGTTTGTATAACTGTGAGCCGTGCAAATTGCGGCAATATCAAATGTTCGGTTACTCGCGAATTTAGCCCGTCCTTATATGTTTAAACTGTTTACAATTTTGAAAACTAAGACTAAAACTTGATTTTTATTTTCAAAATTCATTCGGGATATATGTAAGAAAAGAATTATTAAACTGTAATGTGGGAAAAAATAATATAGAATGAAAATAATAATTTATCCTAAATAATTCTAAATGATAGGAATATAAATCCGGCCTCCGACTTATGGATATACGAACTATGAAACAACGCGATAGATGTAAAATTATTTATTTCTGTTGGTGAATTTTTATTTCACCCCGAGTAACATAGGTTATATTTATTGCTAGAATCTCAAACTTCTGGAAATAGTTTTCAGGTGAGGTTATCAAAAAGGCTCCGTGATGAAAAATCTAAATCTGAAACTGAAAATCGTCTTGCAAGTCATTCTCTTCGCATCGCAATAGAGGTCGTAATCAAGATTTAGCTCTTTACAAATAAAATATAATGTAATTTCATGTTCGAATTTTCTTCATTTAACTTTTTCTTTTAATGAACCCACGCAAGAAACGGGAAAGTACATACATAGGTATGGGAGTGTGTGTATAACTGTGTAAAAACTTATAACTTTTGAAATGTTTGTTTAAACCCATGCGAAGCCGGAGCGGTCTGCTAGTATTATTATATTTTTATTATGTATCCTGATATTATTGAAATCTCCGTGTTATAATTTTTAATGTATTTACAATGTGTTATTTTCAATACTAAAATTTAATTATTGTAATTTTTTAGGTAGGGGCTGCTCTGAAGGTTTGGATTGAAGAACTACAAAATCAACTTAAATATTTGATACAAAATGAGTCTATCCTATCCGAAAAAGTACATGACATTCTTCTTCGTAATGCTATAGAAGCTAACGAAATCTCGTATTTTCGTTCTCTACACATTTTAATTTTACATCACCGATATTTGCCGTTCGAAGAAAATGCATCAATCGTTTTTAACGAGGAACTGTTCAAACATTGTATTGCGCAAGGCGCTTTATTAGCTTACATTAATTTCTTGCAGGTATTTATGTGTTTTTGATAATTTTATATTTCGACGAACTTTTAGAGTTATTATTGGATATTTAGTTATGATTAAGTACCCATTTATTCTGTAATTTAGTCATTCGTCATTTTTCCAAAAAATATTAGTACCTCTAATCAAGAAAACCAAATGATAACCACACTCATACCCCATTCAAAGGTTATGTTGAAGATTACTAAAAGTGCGTTATTCAGTAACGATAAACGTCAGAAGCGCTAAACTTTATATAATTAATAAATACATTACATTCAGATTGGTGTAAAAATGTAA
The DNA here is from genome assembly GCF_028554725.1 of Zeugodacus cucurbitae. NCBI lineage: Eukaryota > Metazoa > Arthropoda > Insecta > Diptera > Tephritidae > Zeugodacus > Zeugodacus cucurbitae. The sequence goes on from NC_071669.1 coordinate 29,160,267, forward strand.
AATTAACTTTTGAGTTAAAACCATATATCTAGAACTTCGAGACCAATAAAACGACTTTGTATATACCATTTTCGGGTGATGCTACAGTTTGAGAATGGGAAAAATTGGTTATATTGAAAACTATTAAAAGTGCTTTAAGGGGTTAGGTGGGTTTCACAAATTCAAAATTTGAAAAAAAAAAAATTATACCGAATATGAGAACCTCAGTGCTTGTGACCAATTTTAAACCTTAAATATAGGTAAATATCGGTTACACCCCAACTTAAACCTTCATTACTTATTGTTATTTGTTTCATTTGATTTATATTTACTATTTATTTTCTTGCTGGTGATTCGGGCAAAAATAAATTTAATATTTATAAATAATTTATTTTTATATATTTGTTTATTATAATTTTATATTTTGATTATTCCTATTTTTTTGAATGATATTTCTACCAATACGGTTAATGCTGTCAGGAGGATTCTGGCAAGTTATAATCGATTATGTCTTGTTCTGGCATTCGTATTCACCGTAGTATATTGCACAAGTGACTAAAATTAAACCAAATAAAATACATTTCAGTATCAAACTCCTCGACTGAATTACAGAAGTATTACAGTAAGCAACGTTTTTGATTGTGCAAAGTCAACTGATATTTGGATAAAATGTGCAGCATTGCGTTGTCTTGTTATAAATTATTTTAATTGCGATGAAGGGAGAACAGGTGACAACATTATAATTAAGCAGTTGTTGGAATATGTTCGAACAATCAATGAAGGACTTTTTATAAACTTTAAAGTGTAAGACTTACTACATTTTTATGTTTATTAGGAGAGAAATCATAATAATTTTAAATATATTTTTAGAGATATAAACGAACAAGGGTATTCGGCCGTTATTGAACTAATTGAGTACATTCGGTTGCTGACAGAAATACTTAAAAAAATGCCTTGGTGTCTAGGTGCTAAAGACTGGGATAACATCATCATTGGACTAGGTTCTTGGGTACCAAACGTGCACAAATCGATCGAAAATATCGTCAATCCAAAGGTTTGTAAAACTTTTAAAATATTACCTATTTTAAGTGTTGCTATCAAAGTGTTGCAACCGTACAAGAAATATCTAAAGCAAGTATTACTTGAAAACTAAATTCATTTTCCAAAAAATTTAAACTTTATTAAATTCATCCTTAAAAATTTCAGATTTTATAGTTATTTTATTTATCTATAACAAAAACAAATTACAGTATAATATTGCACCTCTCAGCGAAAATGATGCAGTAACCAAATATATTGCAATTTTTTAAGGGCACAACTAAATTTTTAAGTTGATTAGTACTTTGTGGGATGCCCCTTACTATCAATAACTGCTTTCATACGTTTCAGCATGGATTCTACCAATTTCTTTGTATAGTTTGGAGCAATTTTATTCCCTTCTGTTTGCTGCCGTTTTTCAAGTCGGCTTTATTTCTAATTTGGTATTATCGCATGTCTCGTTCCTGAACTAACCACAGATTCTCAATGCGACACGATTTTCAAGAACATAACATTAAATGATATGCCGAATAGTTCCTTGACTCAGTTTCACCATTTACGCGACGTTGCGTTGGCCACTTCCGTCTTTATAATACTTAGGGCTAACTCGCACACTTCAATACTGGTTAGGCGTCCCATTTTAAAATATGCTTTACAAATGACAGTACTAAAATGTCAAAACTTTTAAATTACATTCCAGGAAAGCTCACATTTATAATTTACGTTGCATTTCGAAAATCGGCGCCAAGCTGTCGCCGCTAACGGTAAACATTTGTGCATCATTTTAGCTGTGAGCTTGTATTTCGGTATACGAATATGTTTTTACTTAATGCTTGTAAAAAATAAATAATATTTGCGTTTTTTTTATTTAAAATATTAAATATATATGTACCTAATCAATAAATTAGTAAAAGTTTTTAATTTCGAAATATAAACATGATTTTTTACTAAGCGATTTTTCATTTCGTTTCTGCATCATTTTGCCTGTGAGCCACTGTATATAAATCATATTTTTTTTCTTCATATTACAGATGGCTTTATTTGTGATAAATGTTTGTAAACTATTTTCTGCGTTCCTAGAGTTTATAAAAGTCGAGAAGGACCGTAGTTCAACAAACATGTTACAAAATATGGTTGATGAGTGGGAATCATTATTTTCAAAGGATGCAATTTGTAACATTTTTGAATCGTTTTATGGTCTATTACATCTTCAAGGTAAATATTTGTGAAATGGAAATTAATAAAACAACGTAATTTACTTAGCTTTTTTACCTCCTGGACTAATTAACATAAAATGTCAATGTCAAAATTGTTTAGGTGCCAGTATTGAAAATCTATTCTGATTTAAACAAAATCGACATTCGAATCAGATATTGCAAACATGTAAAATAGTATTCAATTTAGCGCTTATTGGAGTAGGGAATTGGGAAGAAAATGAAATAGGAAGATCGGACTATGGAATTTGACTTAACACGATAACATTAATACAGACATGTGCTGGAAATCGCGCGATTTCATTTTGATACCGAAATTGCAAATCGCACGAATTGATTTGAGGTGTGATGAAATTCACTCGATTTTGTTCTGGTTCGAACTTAAATTCGAAACAGCTGATAGTCAAGCAACTGACATTCAATAACAATTATGTGTGAAATATTTTTGTAATATGAGTGTATTTTATTGTTTCTGCTTGTTTAATATACAGAAATGTTTGGAAAAATAATGAGATAGTTGCCCGACGCAACACACGGTGCTTTCATTATTTTGATTTTGTCATGGAAGAAGTTAATTAAAAAAATATTCAAGATGAACCCGTCGTTCAGAAGCCGCACTCTTGTTCGGAAAATATATGGAAACAAATTTCAAATAATTTAATGCGAACTATAATATTTAAGTTTTAGTATGATTTGTTTAATGTATATAGCAAATAAAATACAAAAACTGAACTAACTAAGCTTAAATAACTCAATCATCAATATTTTATGATTCGAGTGCCCATGTCCGTCCGATTTCAAACCGGGAAAAATATGACGATTTCGATTCCTGGCACATCTTAAATCGTTACGTTTTGATGTTCGAAAACGAAAATGGAACAGTGAAATTCAGCACATGGCAGCCCGATTTCGATAACAATTTCAAAAGTTGAACCGTGAAAAAGACGCATTTTGTAAATTTTTTTATAATTAATTTTTGCTTTCCATTTTTGTTTCAGAGAAGTTCACAGCCGAATATTTTATGCCATTATTTAGTGAATTAAAAAGAGTTATATTACTTTCCGATGTCGATGTTATTTACATTGTAAGTGTTAATTATGTTATACTTACTTGTATTCAAATTTAATATATATTAATATACAGTTTTGCAAGAATTCCCGAACCATTTCTAAGAAGAATGTTTTCAACATTTTGCTCAAAAACTTCGCTAACTCTAACATCTTTGTACAAAGGACATGCTATCATATTTTACGAGAGCTGACACATGCATATGTTGTGGACGACATTAAGAGTGTTCATTCATTAAATGAAGACTCGAGTCTTGGTGTACAAAGTCAGCATTATTTAAAGTTATTTGAAGAGGCTTTAACATCTCAACTTACTTTTGTTAATAAGTATATATCAGAATTCAGGTAATTATATAATGTGTGTATATTTAATTTGAATTGATAACTTTTTTAATTCGTTATATAGTTTCAAAATATCCGAAATAGACGAATTCGAACCTATTGACAGAGAAACGGTATTTAGCTACTTCCTGATGTGGGACTGTATAATTCATACATGTGTTAAATCTCCACTTAATGTACGGAATATATACACTTCCTGGCTTTATGAAAGCAGATTTTTCGAGGTGAATTGTTTAAAATAATTATATTTTGTTTGACATTGTAGAGTGGAAGTGGAATTTTGTCTATAATACAAATAAGAAATTTTTATGTTAATATTGGAACGCTAAAATTCGTATTGCATTATATCGATTCCGATTTATAAATCTGTTCTTAGATGGAATCGTGTTAAGCAGATGAAAAATATAGCGAATGTATTTTTCAAAGATAAAATATTGATCGGCCTGATTCAAAACGTTCAAAATGTAAAGTTATATATAAGGGAAAAATTTCGCTTCTTTACGAATGTTCTAACTATCACACCTTGTAAAGCACCTAAAAATACAATCCACACAACAGCCGGTACTGCGATACTGAGATTGACTGGGATCCGACCAACGTGTAATGCCTTAAAACACATAGGGAGTGGACCACAAGATATGTGGCCCCATGCTGCCAACGCACAGCTGCCTCTACGTCAGTGCAATTAGCACCAAGTTTGCGCACAGCGTCGCTACCCATAGCGAGTGTCCAAGATAGGACCTCAACGGTCCTCCGGAGCTCCAGTCAGCATGACTCTCAGTCTGATCAGACCCATCCCAAACTTCAACCCGTTCTTAAGATCTTTCAAAAATATTTACTGCCTTTTTAAAGAAATAATATATCCTCTGCCCTTTCAAAAAAAGATTTGGCATGAGGAGAGTCTGGCCAACCTGATCTTATTTATATATACATACGTATATATAAATATATATATTTGGCGTGTGCACCGCTTATTCGATTATAGGCGAATCTATTGAAGCGCGCTAGTATTCTCTCCTTTTTGCTGTTTGGCGCCAATTGGAAATACCAATAGAAACCAGGTCACTTTTTACCTTAGTTTAGGTTTAGGAATGGAGGGCTTAATGTTCCTCTGCTTTCACCAGCGGGTACTGCATGTAACACTTTCAAAGCATAAGCGCTTTCGTCTTCAGTGTCGTCGTATAGCTCATCATTCCACCATCTGCGGTACTCGCTTTTGCCAACGTTCAATGGACCATAAATCTTCCACGATCGTGCCGCAATAACTAAAAACCTACAGCGTTCAAACTGGCAATTTGGCAGAATAGAAACATACAAAAATCGGGACAAAAGTTAATTTAAAAAATTATGTGAAATAAACAAAATAATTTTGTTTTTTATTTAACAATACTTAATTTTAATTATTTTACTTTCGATTGAACTTAGTTTAGGTTTAGCATCTCATACAAAAAATATATGTATTGTCCGAAAGTTAAATAAAAAGTAGCAAGGGAACAAGCCAGGGGAGGGACTTTTTTAGATTTTGTAAGGAATTTCAGAAAAAAATTGTTTTAATTATGCAGTAATGTGTAATGTTATTTAATACACTACATTAATATGATGTGATTCATTAAGAAAACAATACTTAATGCTGAATGCCGCACAAGTTCCTTCTTATCGTAGAATCACCCATATACATCCCCCCAGTTACATGTTGCTTAACAGGATATCACCCGAACATCGGTGCACTGCTTCGAGGTGAAAACCGACTGGTACTTGGCGACTTTATCGCGCATTACGATCTATGGCATTCTTGCCTGTTAAACGATCATCGGGATGGAGCTGGTAGTACAGATTGACGATTTTACATTCGGCACAATGAAAGACGAAGACCCTATCCGAATTATGGGCACCTGTAATATCTCGCTTGATATTACAATCAGGTGGTCTAATAAATAGCATAACCTGGCGACCTATGTTAACTCTCGCATCAGAGCATCTGCCCATAATTGCCTCGATCGAAAAACCTCCTGACTTTATTTCTGTGGACAATCGTACCTTCGTTAACTGTGCTCGCTTCATTATTGCTGGACGCATTGCGGACATCAGCCTTAACTTCCCAGAGAAAGCAGCAGTTTTAGCCAACGAACGCCTTACGCCATGTCGAACCCTGTGATCCCCTAATAAGGAATCTCAATTTGGAGATTCGACGAACGGCAAATCATTATAAGCGGTAGAGCACTTGAAGTCTTGTAATGTTTCCGCTGGTATGGGTATGCTCTGGACTACTGTCAAACCCCTATCCAACCCGAGAAGACATGATGACCGAGTTGAAATTCAATTCGCTGATCATGCCTCCACGGATCCGAAGAAGTGCGCGAGTTATTTTAGCTGGCAATTTACATTGCACCCTTCGGTGGATAGGGCGTAAGAGGACGGTCCTAGTAGCGCAGGGCGCAAAAGCTTTTTACGTAGTCAATTACACAACGCTACTAGAAGACATCGAACAATCTCCGCTGCCTCCAGAGCTCAAGAGGTGGACCATGAATTATGTGAGCGGTCGCCAATCATGCGTAACGTTTCGAGGTCAAACATCCAAGCAAAGAAGAGTTAAACAAGGGGTACCCCAGGGTGGTGTCCTATCCCCCTTACTATTTAATTTCTACATTTCGAAACTCCCTTAACCATCAGAAGGATTCACAGTTAATTCTTACGCCGATGATTCTTCGATATTGACTCCGGGCAATGGAATCGATGACATGTGTTCGAAAGTAAACGGCTACCTCCTCGGCCTTTCTCGCTTCTTCACTGCTAGGAGCCTAACACTCTCCCCTAAATCCACAGCGATCCTATTCACGAATTGGACGAAGGAGTATAGTCTGGACCTGAACATTTCAGTCGATGGAATTAAAATTTCTACTGTCAATAACTCCCAATAACTGTCAATAATCTTGGGTGTTACACTGGATAGCTGGTACTTCTTCACTCCCCACACGACCGCGATTATAACTAAGGTACAGAGCCGCAACAAAATCCTCAAGTCGCTAGCCGGCAGCACCTGGGGTAAATACAAAGAAACGTTGTTGGCAACTTACCAGGCAATCGGGCGGACGATCCTAAACTACGCAGCCCCAATATGGTCGCCTGGATGCAGTAGGACGCAGATGGGGAAGCTTCAGACTTGTCAAAACACCACTCTCCGGACTGCTAAAGGTTGTCTATTGCTTTCGCAGAAATCATCCCTGCAGTCACCTACTGGAAGCCGAGCCGCCTCCCAGAGGCATCCTTCCTGAAATACGTCGACAACCTACAAGACTATACCGACTGAACTTCGGATGCGACAAACTATAGACAACCACTAAACGCCATCCCCAGAGGAGCTACTAACAGCTCCATCGACTCACTCACCGTGAATAGCGTACTTGGAGAAACAACACTCCCAACACTCGAATTGCCTCGCGAAACTAGTGTGATCCTTGCGCCACTTCGTTCTGGATACTGTAGCAGACTAAACTCCTACTTATCCAGACTAGACCCTGACATACTCAACATATGTCCCCGCATGACACACCAACTCTTTGCATCCCCCCTAAATCGTACACATCTAACACCTCTTTCCCTCTGGTCCGACAGCTCGAAACAGCTCGTTTCCTGGCCCACCCGTTAGATGACTTCGATGACAATTAGTCTAGGCTTGTCGGTTCAGGCAGGCCTGAGTAACTGTTACAACAACAAGCACAGAAAAAAGTTATCACCATCTTTCCAGCCTATAGGACGACTTTCCCTTTTTCGGTGTAAGTAGAAATCTACTGTTCTTTTGTATAGTACTAATAAATCCATATTTCGTTCCCGAGACGACGGAGAAATTCCTTTGGATTGCCGTGAACAGCAATTCCTGTGCTTAAAATATTTATACCCCCGCAAAAATATGCACAAAGTGAATATTGTTCACATAGCGGTTGCTTGTAACACCCAAAATAGATCGAGATATATAGATATAAAATTATAAGGTACAAAGGATCACTTTAGGAAGAGGCATTTGTGATATAAATTTAAATTATATCAACTCAAACTTGTTGAAAAAATCTCCTTTGATCAATTCGTCATACAGTGTAACGGGTAAAATCGGATGGTAACACCGCCCATGTAAATGTTTCTTTGAAAACTAAATGGCAAGGTGCCACACCAACACTCACTTATGGGTACTTAAAAGGCCGACTGGCCAATTGTGACATATGTATGTATGTATCCGGATGATTTAGGGTCCCCTAAAATAGTATCAATTCTCCAAATCTTAAGTAAAGGAAACTTCACCAATAAATCATTATGTCACCTTATATTCTGTTTAGAGCTACATATTCTTTTATCCAGAAGGGATGTCAAAAACGATGAAAAACTGTTTAATTACCAAACCTTTATACATATAAACTTTTTCTTGAGTAAATAATGTTGACATAATCGAACAATCCTTCAAACGTTTTTTGTAATTGTGTCAAAATTTCTTTATTTATAAAAATATACTTGTACATTTATGTAGTTATTTGATTAATTTATTTTAATGATTAATATCTTTCAGAAATTCTTACTGTTTGTTATACGGGCGATGCCGATTGAAGTTTTAAAAAACCATGACAGTAAATTTCTATCGGGTGAAATTTTCAACCGTCTCTCCTGGAAACAACTTAACGGTTTGTATTAGTTATTGTATCTTCAGTATTGTACAAAAAATCATTATCTTCTTCATCCTCAGCAGAAAAATAATTATTTTGTTCCGTCTGGTATTCTTCACTCTCAATCAATTCGGAACATGATATATAGTCCTTGACAGGCAAGAAAGTATCAGGTTCTAAGTTTTCAGTTAAAACTGGGGGTGGCGCCAGATGTATGTTAAGATTAGATATAAATTTATTTATCCAAACTGTAAGATTGTTTGCTAAGACTTGCTGATACTCTCGTAGGTTACTTGTTGTGTAGAACTCATTATCTACGTATTAAAAAATTAATGAAAATAAATATATGTAGAGGATTTTGATACAGATGAATACAACATAATAATACATACAATGAATATTATTTTCTTTGAGGCTTAACAAGTTCTCAGATTTTCAGATTTACGTACCTGTAAAATTCCGAATTTGTTCCAATATAACTGCGCAAAGAGTTGACCGCTCATCTATCAAAAATTGATCGTTAAGCAAAAAGTCTCTCATTTCCTCGAATAATACACAAATAATCTTCCTTATTTGCCGTCGCTGTTTGCTAAGTATGTGTTTTTTGAGCCTGCGACATTGTCGCTTTTGCAACACTTTAGCAACTCTTTGCAAACGCTTTTCTTCTTCAATATATGAAAGAGCAGTATTTATGCTATAAGACACAACTTTAGACTTATGATCCAAGTGATGTTTTAACGATTTTATCTGTCGTTTTCTAAGGGCAGCCTTATATACGTCTAGTGTCCAACGGACCCGTTTTATGTCGGGCATAGCTAATTGCTCTATTCGAGTTGTGCAATTTGGCATAATAATTTTTTTTTGATAATATCTAGGCCTTTTCCGAGGAGCTGCAATGTTTTCGCGCGGGGTTGATAAGTAACACATATGTTCCTCTTTGGTAAGAACATCACGGTCAATTATTACGCTGCCGGTATGCTTACATGCATATTGTGGGTTGTATTGCGGGCAAACGCAAAAGAATTTGTATCCATATAGAAGTGGTGCCCGTTTGGGTCTTTTATATTTATATTTTATGGCTGAACATTGAGTTTTTCGCTGATGAAGTAGTCCTTTCGCGGCCTCGAGCTCTTGTGAAACTGTTAGTTTCTTGATTGGTTCCAGTTGAATTTCGATTACACTAGGAATTTTATCAAATGTTGAAGACATTTTAAATATTTAATGATCTTAATAAACTTAAAAAATATAATAAATAATTTATTTTTCTGGCATTTGTGCGTTATTTTTTTAGATGAAAATTTAACTCTTGAAAGGTATGCTTGCCATTTGTATACAGAAGTTTTGAAAAAATTACCTGCAGTAGTTCGGAAGTGGTGGAGTGTTTCCCCATCCCGCCAAAAAGCTTTTGTGGATAAGTTGACCACTAATTATGTTTCACCTTTAATCTGTGAAGAGGAGTTAAAATCAATAGGGGCAAATAAGGAGAGACATGAAAATATGCAAGTAAGTACAATATTCTTATAAAAATCAATCTTTTTCAGAAATATATAAACTTTTGTAGGTGGCGGTTCACTACTCAACGAGAGAAGTCATAGCGACATATTTTATTGATGATGTTCGAACCGAACTTACGATTACGCTTCCATCTAATTATCCTCTAGGTCCGATTAAAGTTGATTGTGGCAAAAGTATTGGGGGACGCTTATCGTCTCGTACTGATGGCATGCAGCTAGCATTATTCCTAATGCATCAGGTACATTCTTATTTCATTCACTCTAAGTTAGTACACATATTTAAAATTTGTTAGCCAATTTGTTTACTGTTTAATATTTATTTTGTACGTTAATATATTGTTACCAACCCTTACATTCCTCAAAAGTGATTACCTAATAATAAATATCAGTATAGAAATTTTAAAGTATTTTTTCCATTACATATAATATACATATATTTTATTGTTTACATACTTATTTTTTAAAGGGCAAGTCTAGGACATGATAACTTTTAAGTAGCTGAGTTTCTTGTATTATTGTGTTTCCAAATATTATTGTGTTTATTAAGTTTATGGTATAAATATTTGTCGGAAAGCCTTCCTCTTTTACATAGCGAATTTGTAAATCTTCATGTAAATTTATATTTGTTATAAACCTTGGCGCATTTAAAGCTTCCTTTAAAGCTTCAATTTTGAATTCTTCTCTTAATTTTTTAGATCATTATTTATTCATATTTCGTTGAATTCACGCGGTACAAAAATGTCTAGTAAAAATAGATTCATTATTTTTGAATTCAATTAATGCTTTTCTTTAGCACAGACAGGAACAGATACTAATCACTTGGTACCTACACCGGGCTAGAAGGTGGATGCAAAATAATCCCAAACAAGCTTCCGAAGCTTCTATTGAGTCATTATCAATATGTGTATAGTTGTGCTCCAACCGTGTAATGGTCTGAGTCCCAGTTTCTCCTCTGTAAGGTATATTGCTGACACCGTCTTTACCCGGTTTTTGTTGTTGTTGTTTTGTTGTTTGTTTTGTAAATTATTTTATGGCAGCTCAGTAAAAATATATCATTAAAGTACAAAGAGCTTAAACTTGGACAATTAGCTAAAGGAAGGTTCTGAGTAAAATTTGAATACTGCCTAATTATCGATGTACTTTTACAACTTGCCATAGTTACTGTTGTAACAAATTTGGGGTTTCTTTCCCTTTCCCATCATATCAACCTAAAAAGTTAAAAATAAATTTAGTTAAAATAAACTAAAAACAATGCTTTAAATGCGTATAAAACTAAAAAATTAAAAAGTAAGGAAGGGCTAAGTTCGGGTGTAACCGAACATTTTATACTCTAGAAATTTATTTATTTAACTTAATTAATATTATATAATACACAATTTGACCGTCAATTCGTCATATATATTATATAAAGTCCATTGTAAGTTGGAAACCCTAATATTAGGTTAGAAGCACCGAGGTCCTCATGTTCGATATATGGGGCTTTGAAAACATATGGTCCGATTTTGGCGATTTTTAGAATGGGGCTGCCACACTATAATCGTAGTATTTGTGCAAAGTTCTGCACCGATATCTTCACTAGTGCTTACTTTATATATTGTAAAGTAAACAATTCAGATCGTCTTCAAAGTTCTGGTATATAGGAAGTAGGCGTGGTTGTGAAGCGATTTGGCCAATTTTCACAACATATTATTGGGAGGTAAGTCGAGTATCGGTCGAGTAGTTCCTGAGAGATGGTTTTTGACCCATAAGTGGGCGACGCCACGCCCATTTTCCATTTTGTAAAAAAATCTGAGTGCAACTTCCATCTGCCATTTCTTATGTGAAATTTAGTGTTTCTGACGTTTTTCGTTAGTGAGTTAACCCACTTTTAGTAATTTTCAACCTAACCTTTGTATGGGAGGTGGACGTGGTTATTATCCGATTTCAACTATTTTTATGGTGTGTGGTGGGGTACGTAAGAGAATCGACTGCAGAAAGTTTGGGTTATATAGCTTAATTGGTTTGTGAGATATATACAAATAACCGATTTCGGGGCGGGGCCACGCCCACTTCCCCAAACAAATTACATCCAAATATGCCCCTTCCTAGTGCGATCCTTTATTCCAAATTTTACTGTTATAGCTTTATTTATGGCTTGGTTATGACACTTTATGTGTGTTTTGGTTTTGTGGGCGTGGCAGTGGACCGATTTTGCTAATTTTCGTAAGTAACCCTCCAAGGAACATGTGTTCCAAGTTTCATTAAGATACCTCAATTTTTACTCAAGTTATCGCTTGCACGGACGGACGAACGGACGGATGGACAGACATCCGGATTTCAACTCCACTCGTCATCCTGATCAGTTATATATATATAACCCCATATCTAACTCTTTTATTTCTTGGTGACACAAACAACCGTTATGGGAACAAAACTATAATACTCTGTGCAACAGGTTGCGAGAGTATAAAAATAATTTTTGATTTATGCTTACAAAAATAATTAACAAAAACTTTGTGTACTATATACTTTACTTGATATCCAGCCTCTTTTATAATCCTAATATTATTAATTAATTTTCTTACAGAATGGAACAATAATAGATGGACTAGCACTGTGGAAGAATAACTTGGATAAAAAGTTCGAAGGTGTTGAAGAATGTTATGTGTGTTACACCGTTATTAATCAGGATACCTATCAATTACCCAAACTCACATGCAAAACTTGCAAAAAGAAATTTCATGGATCGTGCTTGGTGAGTATCATTTTATACAAATTATTTTCATATAAGAATATTGGTCAAAGAACAGAGTTCGAAGTGGACTCTGTAAGTAATTTCCATATTTACACCTGCAGCCACGCGCAACTTACCACTATGCTTTTTAAATTTTTTTTGAGTGTTTTCGTTCTATCGAGGTTTTTTTGAATGTGTTTAGTAAATTAACTACAAATAATTTTAGTATTTAATTTGTATCGTTTAAGGAATAAAACACAAAACCACTTTTCTTAGCTAATACACAAGAGTTCGGTTTTAGAATAGTTTTTAAATTAATAACGTGACTAAACTTTGTACTTCAATTTAAAAATATAAAAAACATTAATTTTAATTATAGTAAAAGTGAATGTCATAGGTACTCAATGTGATTTAAGTCGGGAGAATTTCCTGGCCAATTCAAGTGGAGAATTCCTAGGTCTTGTAAACAAATTATACATGTTTTTTAAATTATAGAATCATCAAATCATTTTGCTTTCAGAATGCTTCCATGCCCTTATTACGCAGTTTTTCTGAACACTAGATTTGCGGAACAAGTCAAATTGACGGGTGCGATTTAATTCTTAACATACAAATAGTATTTTTAAATTATTAGGGTGCAGCCAATGTGGAGTTTACATCCATATAAAATGTATTGAAGATAATCGTGAATAAAAATGTCTAGTTTTTTATAAATAATTGACAACAAAATTCCATTTTAACATAACCGTCAAAATGACGGGTTTCGTGTCCGTAAATCTAGTGTTAAAATTAATTAAATTTGCTTTCATCTGATCATACGACATTTCGTCATTGCTCTACAGTGCAATTTCTGAGCAGTAATGCCTACTCCAGCCTCTTAACTTTTATTACCTGCGTCAAAAGGGGCTCTTTCGCTAGTCTCCTACCGCAAAGTCCGAATTCCACAAGCATTCTCCTTGCCTTGTTACTCAATGTCCCTTCTTATTATCCCACCATTTTCCTCTCGAAAGCTCCTAGTGTCGTCTCATCTGACATCGTCCAAGCTTCTGCACCATAAAGCAGGACGGGAATGATAAGCGACTTGTAGAGTTTGATTTTGGTTCGTCGAGAGAGGACTTCACTTACTTCATTAAAAATAATAATAATTCGATACTAGTGATGAGCGATATTGCTATTTTTGAATCACATTGATTTTATATTGCTCCACATTTTTTTTATTCTTTACACTTTTACATATTTCATATTTATTAATTTAATCAATATCCAAAAATTATCTGCTTTTGCAGTTCTTCTTCTTGACTGGCGTAGACACCGCTTACGCGGTTATAGCCGAGTCCAAAACAGCGCGCCACGTATCCCTCCTTCTGGCAGTTTGGCGCCAATTGGTTATACCAAGCGAAGCCAGGTCCCTCTCCACCTGGTCCTTCCATCGGAGTGGAGGTCTCCATCTTCCTCGGCTTCCACCAGCGGGTACTGTATCAAAAACTTTCAGAGCTGGAGCACTTTCATCCATTCGAACAACATGACCTAGCCAGCGTAGCCGCTGTTTTTTTATTCGCTGGACTATGTCTATGTCGTCGAATAACACATACAGCTCATCGTTCCATCGTCTGCGGTATTCGCCGTTGCCAATGTTTAAGGGACCATAAATCTTCCGCAAAACCTTTCTCTCGAAAACTCCTAGTGCCTCATCGGATGTTGACATCGTCCACGCTTCTGCACCGTAAAGTAGGACGGGAATGATGAGGGTCTTGTAGAGTTTGGTTTTTGTTCGTCGAGAGAGGACTTCACTTTTCAATTGCCTACTTAGTCCATAGTAGCACCTGTTGGCAAGAGTGATTCTGCGTTGGATTTCCAGGCAGACATTGTTATTGCTGTTAATGCTGGTTCCCAGGTAGACGAAATTATCTACAACTTCAAAGTTATGACTGTCAACAGTGAAGTGGGCGCCAAGACGGGAATGCGCTGACTGTTTGTTTGATGACAGGAGATATTTCGTCTTGTCCTCGTTCACCACCAGACCCATACGCTTCGCTTCCTTATCCAGTCTGGAAAAAGCAGAACTAACGGCGCGGGTGTTGTTTCCAATGATATCGATATCATCGGCGTACGCCAGTAGCTGTACACTCTTGTAGAAGATTATACCTTCTTTAGAGCTGCAGAGCTAATCTTATAATTTTTTCCAGCATCAAGTTAAAGAAGTCGCACGATAGTGAGTCACCTTGTCTGAAACCTCGTCTGATATCGAACGGCTCGGAGAGGTCCTTCCCGATCCTGACGGAGCTTTTGGTGTTGCTCAACGTCAGCTTACACAGTCGTATTAGTTTTGCGGGGATACCAAATTCAGACATCGCGGCATAAAGGCAACTCCTTTTCGTGCTGTCGAAAGCAGCTTTAAAATCGACAAAAAGGTGATGTGTGTCGATCCTATTTTCACGGGTCTTTTCCAAGATTTGGCGCATGGTGAATATCTGGTCGGTTGTTGATTTTCCACACTGATAAGGTCCAATCAGTTTGTTGACGGTGGGCTTTAGTCTTTCACACAATACGCTCGACAGAACCTTATACGCGATGTTGAGGAGGCTTATCCCACGGTAATTGGCGCAAATTGTGGGGTCTCCCTTTTTGTGTATTGGGCAGAGTACACTGAGATTCCAATCGTCAGGCATGCTTTCTTCCGACCATATTCTGCAAAGAAGCTGATGCAAGCACCTTATCAGCTCTTCGCCGCCGTATTTGAGTAGCTCGGCCGGTAATCCATCGGCACCCGCCGCCTTATTGTTCTTCAAGCGGGTAATTGCTATTCGAATTTCTTCACGGTCGGGCAATGGAACGTCTGCTCCATCGTCGTCGATTGGGGAATCGGGTTCGCCATCTCCTGTTGTTGTACTTTCACTGCCATTCAGCAGGCTGGAGAAGTGTTCCCTCCACAAACTCAGTATACTCTGGTCATCAATAACTAGATCACCTATGGGGGTCCTACAGGAGTGTGCTCCGGTATTGAAACCTTCAGTTAGTCGCCGGATCTTTTCGTAAAATTTTCGAGCATTACCCCTGTCGGCCAGCTTGTCAAGCTCTTCATACTCACGCATTTCGGCCTCTTTCTTTTTTTGTCTGCAAATGCGTCTCGCTTCCCTCTTCAGCACTCGGTATCTTTCCCATCCCGCTCGTGTTGCGGTCGATCGCAACATTGCGAGGTAGGCAGTCTGTTTTCTCTCCACTGCGAGACGACAATCCTCGTCATACCTGCTGTTTTTTTGGCTTTTCCGAAAACCAATGGTTTCGGTTGCAGCTGTACGTAAGGAGTTTAATATGCCGTCCCACAGCTCCCTTATACCGAGAAGCTGATGAGTGCTCTCAGAGAGCAGGAGTGCAAGTCGAGTAGAAAATCGTTCGGCTGTCGGTTGTGATTGCAGCTTCTCGATGTCGAACCTTCCTTGTGTTTGTTGACGTGTGCGCTTTTCTACACAGAGGCGGGTGCGTATTTTAGCTACAAGGTAGTGGTCCGAGTCGATGTTGGTACCACGAAGCGTACGCACATCAGAAACACTGGAGACATGTCGTCCATCTATCACAACATGATCGATCTGGTTGCGAGTGATTCGATCCGGGGACAGCCAAGTACCTTGATGGATTTTCTTATGCTGGAATCTAGTACTACAGACGACCATATTTCGGGCCCCGGCGAAGTCGATCAGCCTCAGACCGTTTGGTGATGTTTCATCATGGAGGCTGAATTTTCCGACTGTTGTGCCAAAGACACCTTCTTTACCCACCCTAGCGTTGAAATCGCCAAGCACGATTTTGACATCGTGGCGGGGGCAGCGCTCATAGGTACGTTCTAGGCGCTCATAGAAGATATCTTTGATCACTTCGTCCTTCTCTTCCGTCGGGGCGTGGGCGCAAATCAGCGATATGATGAAGAACCTCGCTTTGATGCGGATTGTGGCTAGACGTTCATCCACCGGAGTGAATGCCAGGACTGGACGACGGAGTCTCTCTCCCACCACGAATCCCACACCGAATTTGCGCTCCTTTATATGGCCGCTGTAGTAGATGTCACAAGGACCCACCTTCTTCCGTCCTTGTCCCGTCCATCGCATTTCTTGGATTGCGGTGATGTCAGCCTTTACTCTTACGAGGACATCAACCTGGGCTGGGCAGAGGCACCTGGGCAGAGGCACCTTCCCAATTAAGGGTCCGGACATTCCAGGTGCATGCTCTTAAATCGTAGTCCTTTAAACGTTTGCAGTGGTCGTCATCAAAATCGGGGTCTCTCATCCGAGGCTGTTTCGTCGTTTTCATTGGGGGGTGTTTTTATGTGGTGGGTCCCAAACCGTACGCACAACCGCATAAGCGGGTTTCGCCTTCTCACTTTAGCTCGCCTCCAAACGGATGTCTGTTGGCTACCCAGAGGATAATTTGTCTAAGACCGGAAGTCGTGAGCTGCTTGAGCCACATGTAAAAGAATCGTTCCTGGCCACTCCCAAGTGAATGGCAGTCAGAAACTTTCCTCACTTACGTGAACTTCTACATATGACTCCATCCTCCAATTACAATTAACTAATTAATAAATTTTCGGTAGATTTAACTACTTACTACTACTTAAAAGTACTACTTTTCGAACTGTAATTGCTACTGAACTGTGATTTCTACTTTTGGAACTGCTTGTGCTACTGAACGCTGATTGCTACTTTTCGAACTGTTATTGATACTGAACTGTGATTGCTACTGTTGGAACTGCTATTGCTACTGAACTGTGATTGCTACTTTTCGAACTGCTATTCCTACAGTGATTAGAATTTTTGAACTGTGATCGAACAAAAGCACTGAACTTCTCTATAGCTACCGTGATCGAACTCAAATTATTGAACTGCCATTGCGATTATAATTCACTGCTATTTACAAAAATTGACAAAAATTTGCAGTTGCTATACGCGATTTTTCAATCACAGTGATGCCAATACAGTGTTGCCAAATATGCATGTATATTGCAAGGCTCAGTTATTTTGATTTTGAACTTGTGTAAAAATTAAGATATCTGAATAAAACCACTGAGAGGTTTGGTATGCAAATGGGTGACATCGGAGCATTGTCATGCCTACAAAATACCGTTAACTGAAAATCTATAAACTGCTATAGTTAAGCAAAAGTTATAAAAGTAAAATTCGGTGCCACGTTTTTGGTTCCAAAATGTTTGAAAAGTGGACATTGCCTTGCCCCTAATAGGGTTTTTGAATATATCTCGCAAACCAGTAAAATGCTGTCGAACATCTCCTCTCATCATCACCTCGCCATATCACGACATACAAAGATTATGCCATTAGACTTTCCGGGCCATTCTACGTAAGGTTCATCCTTGTTCTTCAAGAAATTTCTAAAACAGAATTAGCAATATAGTCTATCTGTTCTCCAGATTTGTGCTTAACAACACATTCAGCGATTCTTTTTTATATTATAGATATGAATTTAACGCAAATTATAGTAAAATTTGTTTTAATTAAGTAAAAGAGACAATTATATCTAAACTCTTATTTTAAATCATTAGTCGTTAATATCTTTGTATATAAAAATTTGACCATAAATCTAATTACGTCCATTTCAGTACAAATGGTTTACCACCAGCAGTAAATCAACATGCCCAATTTGTCGAAACGTTTTCTAGTAAAATGAGTCAACCATTTATAAAATATGCAAAATAAATTGTGGACCAGGAAAGATGATATTAATTTCAAGGATGAATACGATGGAAGTTAATAGAAACTATACATACATGTAGCAATAAATATTCTTAATGATTTTTGATTTAGTTTCTAGTTACATGGTATATTTGAAAAGGATTTTTCGAACCAAATTTTGAAATCTGCTGTTAAAGGTTTAATTTGTGTGAAAATAACGTATAAACACCATAGAGCTATAGATATATGTGGAGCTGCTATCGTTTGTTCATCAAAAGCCTAGCCGCCATCCCTTCTATACATTTTTCTGAATATATATATTTTTAATGTAACATTTTGGATTGTTTATAATTTGGAATTTGTTTTGAACTGTGGAAAAATACTTAAATTTATAATGTGTTTACATTAAAAATAATTGTATCCTGGTATTTCCAATTAAATAATGTTTTTGTTGTCAAATAATAATTAATATTTTCTAAAATTTAAATTAAAAAATTAAAGTGTAGTAACATTAATTTTTATTTCTCTAGGTAAGTGATAGGTAGGATAAATATTTGCTCCGCGCAGATATTGACAAAAAAAAAAATAAAAGTAATAAAAGTTTATACGGAATAGAAATGAAATTAGTTTTTGTTATTGTATCAAAAATAAAAAAATATATATTTTCTCTATTTACAGCGTGACATGCCTGCTAAAAAATTATCCTAATTCTATATATAGACTCGTACATATGTATACACAGTTGAACTTCCCTAACTCGAATCACCATAATCCACAGAAAACTGTGATTTTGTATGTTGCAGTTTGACTCTTGTCGTCTGTAACCCATGCCTTTGGTACATGATTTATGGAATCCATAAAGGTAATATCATATTTTAGCTCGCCCCCAAACAATATAGGGACTCTTTTAAAATTCTGCCGCTATAGTACAATTTTAAATGTATGCCCTGGTCGAAAAGTTCGATTTATGGAAGAAATTTTACGTAGAGAAGTTCAACTGAATATAGTATCTAATATTATTTCAGATTACAATAGCTGTCATCGATTGGTCACTTCTCTGCTCGCTATCTTTGGGCGCTGTTTGCCTGTCAAAAAGTTTATATGTGAAAGCAACAACAAAGTTTTCTAGTTGATTTGGTACAGGAGAGTAGGCGGATACCTCATTAAAAATATTACCGCCCCTTGCTGAGTGCTGCAAAATTTTGTTTTACATATGTGTGCTATTCACAATGGTAAAAACGACTCAAAGAACAAATTTTAGACAAAAATGACAATACAAATATATATTTTTGTTGTCTTTACTTTGAAATACATTTTAATTTATTAATTAACACGTAAGGCATAGACGCAGATCGAAACAAATGGATACAAAAATATTTTTATTATAAAGTATTTCTCCAGCTAAGAAAATGATTCAGCTCTATTACGCATGATTAAGAGGACATTTTAGCGCACACTTGCACCATAAATGCTGCCTGTCTGTTTGAATTACAGGTGCGTTCTTTTGGCTTCTATATAACGCTTAGCCAACCGATGACAGCTAATGAGTCATAAAAATTATATAATTGGCCTTACCGTTAGCAGTTTTGTCTATTTTCACATCATAGTAGTAGGTAAAAGGCCAGGGAGCGGTACCAGCAGTATCAATGAAATTTTCTATGCGTTCTAAAGGGCGAATTGACAAAAGTACCCTAAACCCTTGTTTGTGTGTTCTGTTCATCCGTGTTCATCCCTTTCTTGCACATTACATTTATCATTTAGAAATGTATATATACCTCTTGCACAATTCGGGGAATGTTTTGGTACAACCACGGATGAAAGACCCAATACTGCGAACCAAAACAACATATGCACTTTCAGTTCTGCGACCCACAAAAGACCTGAAACTATACCCGCTATTTTCGGGTAGTTCTACCAAAATCCCAAGTGCGAGTTTAATAACAAAATCATTAATTATATATCGTAATACCTTTATTGAAAAGATCATGCCATTTAAGTGTTTATTATTATATTTACTTTATACATTCTATAAAATATAAAGTAAAATTTAAATTTTTGCAACATAAATGTTGATAATAATTACCTTATGCTTCGGGTATCCTAAATCTAACACGGGCAATGTTCTAGTGTTAACATCATGCTCTTGCTGTAGTATTTCTATTTAACAAATTTCGGTAAATCCATATTCTTTTAAAGCTATACAACAACGTTACGATTCTTCAATACAAGGTAAATATTAATCGAAAACGTACTCCTAATAAAACATAAAAAAGTTTTTTCAGAAACATTCACTTAAATTTACCCTTCGATTGTGCCATAAGTCAAAAATACTGCATTTGCTTTGCCCTCTATCTCATTGGCTTAACCCATGTCGTTCCAATTCTTCACGTGCTTGTTGCAAGTCAAATGTATGTAAATGACAAAATGGTTTACATGGTACATTGAACCTGAACCAGTGTCCGATTCAACTGCATACAACTGAACCAGGACGAATTTCCAGTTGAAAGAGTAGCATACCAATATCTGGTGCGTAAATGATTTGTGTTCCATGTAACTAGTAGCCTTTGCGTCCATAATTCTGGATTTGCTTTCAGCACATATTCCCATCCCTTCGAGTGTTCCACGTTGCTACTATAAGTGACACCAATTGGTTGCGTACCTTTAACGCGCAGTATGAGTTATGAAATATCTTTATGGAAAATTAATTGGAATTCAAGGCAAGATAATATTACCATATTCAACAATTATTTACGTATTCATTGGTTTCGCCCTTGTTGACCATTGTTGGTTTAGTTTCTATTGCGTGCTTCGAATTGACGATTAGATGAAGTATTACCTTAGAAAACTTATATTTTACATGATTACTTAATTAAATTTTCATTTAAAAATGAGTGGCTCAATAATTTAAAATTTAATTAGGTTTTAGAGATCACCAATACCAACTTTTTGTCTTTAAAGGCCCTTGGAGACAATTAAATAATCTCGTCTAACATTGCATATGCGTGAGTAATGTTCACTCGAGTTTTGCCCGCAAACTTTCAAATAACCACGTCAAGCATCACTTTTTATTTGCTATGAGTGCGTTCGGTTGTCATGTAAACATCGGACAGTGATCTGCTTTTCTTGACATCTGCTGCAATTTTATTTAAAATACATTTTCAAATAAAAATCTTAAAAAAAATTACTATTGCTTCCTCTTCTCATCCCATATGCCTGACATTGCTGCGTTCAATATACCGCAATATGCAATTTATTTCGTCCGCGCACCAGTCCATGTTGAACATCAGAAGCCAAATGAGATTTCGTCATGCATGAAGTGCTGAACACTGAAGTCCCGCAAGCGACGAGCGACATCTGTCAAAGATTAAAATACACGCGATCTTATGGGCACACCTTTTTAGGCAACAGTTTGACTTCGCGACAAAAGGATTATGAGAAATGTGAAATTATTCAAAGTTCTAACAAGTTTGACGTTATTTCGACAGCAGAAGCGTAAAATAGCTTTGATATATCATTTATTATACCCCAGTCAAATAATTATATGTGCATTTCAGCTTTTGTTTACATTTCTTATTCACTGTTGTTTTTTTGGATTTCGATAAATGTGGAATAAAAGGTTGATATGTTACCGTTACTATGCAACGAAAATTGTTTCATACTTTTCTCGTTCGTTGTACAGTTACATTAAGAATGTGCTTGTGAATTGGGTATTGCATAGAAAATATTTATATGTGCAAAATCAGTTTAGCGGATCTTTCTTACTGATAGTGTCACAGCAAAAACTTTTTTTGCTAAAATTTGTTTTCAAAATTATTGTAGGTGCACTAACTTAATGAATTATTAAAAATTTGATTACATTTATTTAACTTTAAGCCTAAAATGCCTCGTGGTACTAGTTTATCAGCCAAAGAACAAGTAATAATCATAGGAATGTATGAAAGCGGTTCCAAAACGGCTCTAGACCAAAGCGACATCGGAACTGTATCTCAAAATTTCTTAAAACCCCACTAATTATGGTTTAGAGCGACGCAGCGGACGAAAAACAACATTGATGAGCGGTGCGAAAGGATGATTCGACGGCTAGTAGTTGCGGACTTGATAAGCAGCGATCAAATATGGACCTAGTTAAGACAGAAAATCACAATAAATATAATTTTTTCAATTATACATAAAAATCTGATTCTGAAACACACCTCCATGGCACCTAAACCAACGCTAAAGAAAGACACAATAAAGCACATTTGAGGTTTGCAAAAAATACCAATCCTGTGCCGATGAGTGATAGAATACAGTTTTTAGTGACGAAAAAAAATTAAATTTTGTCGGCCCAGGTCATTGCAAGAAATATTGGAGAGATTCGCACCAGGAACGACGGTCCTACTACAAGCGATGTTTTGGAAGCGGTACCTTGATTTCATGGGCTGCATTTTGCTGCTGCAGAAAGCTATCTACATGTTTTATATTCACTCAAATGAATGCTAATATCAATGTAGATCTTTTGGACAGCGAGTTAATAAAATTTGCTGGCAATATTTATGGCATATAACTGGACATATCGAAAGGATAACGCTACAATCCACACTAAGAACATTTTTAACGACCGGAAAATTCCGGTATTACAATGTGCAGCATTGAGTTCGAACCTAAATCCTATTGAGGATCTCTGGGGGAACCTCTCTGCTCCTGTTTTCCAAAACGGAAAGCAGTTTGAGACAGTATGTCACCTTAAATTAACCATAAAGCAAGAATTTGCCAATATTTACATAACTAATCTACAGTCAGTAGTTAATTCTCTGATTAAGCGGCTTAATTTAGTTTTAAAATATAAGGACAATTCTACTGATTATTAAAATAAACATTTCTTTCAGTTAAACTCAAAGGCTTTACTGGCTTTACTGGTAAAACTAGTAAAATGCACATATAAATATTTACCTTTTTTTTCAATATTTCCTTATTTATTGAATCTGCTTGTTTTTAAGCCTAACAACAAGTTATAAAATCTTAAATCTATTTAAAAGCTAGACAAGCTCAACCAAGTGATTGAGCTGTATTGGTGAAACGTTGCTCTTAAGTACGCAGGCATATCCCTTCTTTTTAGGCGTGTTTGATCGCAGGAATGTACTAAAGCATTAGCCAATGCGTTTGGGTGATCACGGAGTTTAGATAAATATTTCAATCTGCTGTCCTCTACTTCTTTCTTTACCATAGGGATACCAAGATCTTTATGGATATTTTCATTGCGCATGTACCATGGTGAGCACGTGATTGATCTAAGCATTTTCGATTGGGACCTTTGTATTATATCAATATTAGTTGCACAGGTCGTACCCCACAGTTGAATGCCATACAACCAAATCGGCTTTATGACCGCATTGTATAAAAGCACTTTGTTGTCTAAGCTAAGTTTAGAGTTTTTATTTAAAAGCCAATTTAAATTTGTAGCTCTTATCTTCATGCACTTTATTTTACTAGATATATGTTTTCTCCACGTAAGCCTTCTATCTAGGTGAATACCAAGATAGGTAACTTCATTCGCTTGAGGCACTAGAATATTGTTCATTTTTACTGCCGGGCACGTTTTTGGCCTTAGGGAAAATGTAACATGCTTGCACTTTTGTTCATTTACACTTATACGCCAGTTTGCTAGCCATTCTTCGACAAAACTTAAGTGGTTCGCTAATATTCTTGATGCTATAATGGGGCATTTGTTACGACTCACTAAAGCTGTGTCATCCGCAAAAGTTGATGTCAAAACATTATTAGCAGTTGGAAGATCAGCTGTATATATGATGTATAGAGTTGGGCCTAAAACACTGCCCTGAGGTACTCCAGCCCTTATTGAACGTTCATCAGATATAAAATCACCTACTTTTACAGCAAATTTTCTATTTTTTAAATAGGACTCCAAGGTTTTATGCAATTGGAAAGGTAAAATTTTTTTAATCTTATACTAAAATCCTTCATGCCACACTTTATCAGACGCCTGAGCCACATCTAGAAATATAGCAGAACAGTACTCTCTATGTTCGAATGCTTTCCTAATTTCGTTAGTTATTCTATTTACTTGCTCTACAGTGCCATGTTTTGCACGAAAACCGAATTGGTGCGTTGGTATTACACTATTTTCATGAAGGAATGGAGACATCTTTGATAGTAACACTTCTTCAAATAATTTAGAAAGACAGAGTAGAAGACTGATTAGTCTGTATGAAGACGGCTGTGTCAGGTCTTTTCCCGGTTTATCTATCATGATTATCTGCGACTTTTTCCATAATATAGGATAGTATCCGAAACTAAAAATTGCATTAAAGAGCAAGGAGAGCACTGTTGAAGCAATATTTGGTAACTCAATTAGCATTTTTGGAGTAATATTATCGTGGCCTGACGATTTTTTTGGATTAAGCTCTTTTATGATACTAACAATTTCAGTAGTTGAAATCTTAATAGACCCAAGTGATTCGTTTGTGGTATTGTGGATGATTGGCAACTTAAAATTGTTCTTTGGGCAATTTGATTGAAATACCTTTTCTAGGTGATTTGCAAAACAATTTGCCTTATCTTCGTCACTTCGTGCCCAATTACCATTTGACTGTCTTATAGGCATGTTGGAATCTACCGGTGGCTAAAAAGACTTTTAGGCTTTCCAAAGAGAGTTTTGCTTGGTAGAATTTGGACACAGTTTCTTTATATAATTTTCAGTGCTGTATTCTTCCTCGCGTTTAAGCGCTTTTTTTAACTTACGTACAGCAGATTTCAGTTGGTTGAAGCTGAGTAGAAGGAGAGCGATGTATCTGCCATTCGCGTCTAGCTCGCATTTTTTCGTTCACAAGCTTTTCTATTTCATTATTAGTCATGTTTCTAAAAACCTTAATTTTTCTTTTTGGTGTTGCCAAGATAGCTGCATTAGTTACTACATCATTAAATTCTTCTATACTGTTATCAATATCTCTTCCTGTATTTATTTTTAAATCTATGTTAATGTGGCTACTGATATATTTTCTATATTTCAACCAGTTTGTTTTATGAGTTGTTAGAGAAACTTTCGGCTCAACTATCATGGGCTGTTCGCATAACTTTATTAGTACAGGAGAATGATCAGAAGATAAGTCAGTACATGTATCTACTGTTATTAGCGATCCATCTATGTTTTTGACTACAGCAAAATCTATTAAGTCTGGTATTTTGTTTCTATCACTGGGCCAGTATGTCGGATTACCAGGAGATATTATATCAAGGTTATTGTGCTTATTTATAATAGTGTAGTACAGCTGCCGTCCTTTCGGATTAATAAGACGTGAGCCCCAGTACATGTGTTTTGCATTGTAATCTCCACCTGCTAGAAATCTTGGACCTAGCGTTCCAAAAAAGTCTTTAAATTCGCAATCTGTAATTTTAAAGCGAGGTGGACAATATATAGCAGTTAGATTAAGGTCAGCACCCCGATTTTTCAAAGGTATTGTTGTAGCTTGTAACTGGGCTGTAGCATGCGGTTCTAAAGCGTGGTGGCTTAACCGATTTCTAACCAATACTGCTGTTCCACCGTGCGCCTTTCCATCTGGATGATTTGTAGCATGAAGTCTATATCCCGGTATAAAGAAATTGTTCTTATTTGTTAAATGAGTTTCTGATAGCAGCATAACATCTATGCTTTTTTCGGTCAGAAATTGTATTATCTCCAGTTTGTGTTGGTTTATACCATTGGCATTCCATATACAAATATTTAGTATACTCATTTTTTAGATAATAAGGTCTGTAGCATTTGATTTTGTGATTTGATTAAATCTTGGATCATGTTTTGCATGCTAGACATAAATTGTGTCATACATTGAGTAAGGTTTAGGATCATATTTTCAACACCTCCATTAGGTGGATTTTGGGGTTGTTGCATTTGCACAACGCTGCCTTTTAGCACATTTGCATAGCTTCCTTGGATAAGACTATTCTTAGAATTACCAGGTTTCGAACTCTGGTCTGTAACTACTATATTTTCATTACGAGGGATATTCATCATTTGGTTACGACGAGCTTGAATTCCCAGCGATAATTTTGATTTCAAGTCTTTATATACAGGGCAGCCTCTGTAGTTAGCAGTGTGATTTCCTCCACAATTACTGCATTTCTTATTTGTATCCTCTTTTTTAAGAGTACATTTTGATGTCGGGTGTAAATCACCACATACCACACAAACACTGCGTAGAGTGCAATAAAACTTGGTATGCCCATACTCTTGGCAGTTGGTGCATTGTACCGGACCATTTCTTTTATGAGGTTCTTCTACGGTAATTCTACGATGTAACAAATATTTTAAGTTGTATATTGGATTGGTTTCATTCCTTTTAATTGGGTTAGAGTTTGGCAGCAATTCGACTTTAAACATTGGTTGTGGTACCTTATTTCTATTGAAGATATTTACTACATTTTTAGTTTCAAAGCCGCATTCTTCAAGGGCTTCTTTGACATCATTAGATTCTACCGAAGACTCTATGCCTTTTACAACAACAACTAGGCCTTTCGAGCTCTTCAGTTGATAAGAATAATAGTTTTTATTGTTATTTGACAAAAATTTCACTATATCCATAAAACTTTTCTCAGTGTAGGACTGTATTTTAGTTTCATCTATATTGCTTTTTTTCAAAGGCACTATATGAAAATTGTTAGTACCTACAATTTCACTTAGTTTCGCAACAAGTACATTAGAGCTACGCTCTCGCAAATATATTGGCGGCGGCTTGGCATTCACGACTGGGGTGGTACCCTTCGCATCGTCGTTCGATCCATTGCTTAGTATGGCAAATCTGTTGCCATTTAAAGTTCCTGGCTTATTTGTATCAAGCGTGGCTGGTTGGAATTTTTTGGAATTGACCGCTGACTTTAAAGGACTTGATTTCCTTTTAATATTGACGTAGCGGTCAATACCAATCTGTACAGATGGTGTTTTTCTTTTTGGTACATGCTCACCTTGCATTGCTTTTCCCTTTGGTGTCCGCTCGTTTGCTGGTACCTGCTTGCTTGCTATTGTCTGCTGTTTTGTTGTTGTGCACTTGCTGTTTTGTTCTGTTCTGCTTCTGTTGATCCCTTCTGCTGGTCAGCAGAGCGCTTCGATGACTCATCTTTTTCACCGTTGGATTGTTTTTTTGTTGGAGCAGATTGTGTAGGCTCAACAAAGCTGAAGAAGGCATTCAGAGAATGCCTACGACCTTGCTGTTGAGGCTGCGCAGCGCTCACGTTTGTTTTTCTTTGTTTGTTTTGCTCACTTGAATTGTATTATTATTTATTTTTATTGTTTGTA
Organism: Zeugodacus cucurbitae; assembly: GCF_028554725.1. Lineage (NCBI taxonomy): Eukaryota > Metazoa > Arthropoda > Insecta > Diptera > Tephritidae > Zeugodacus > Zeugodacus cucurbitae. The sequence continues at coordinate 29,187,750 of NC_071669.1, forward strand.
AACTTTTTTGTTTTAGTATTATTTTTGTTTTTTTTTATGTTTAGCTTTTGATTTTCCACAGAACTTGTAGTTGTTTTGTTATTTAATTTTATTTGCTTTTAATAATTCAATTAAATCACGGAGCGCATTAAAACACGTCCGTACTCTTTGAATGCTCACAAATGTCACAAATTTACCATTAGCCTAAACTTCAATTCTGTTTAATAGTTTAAAAAATATTTTGAAATTTGTTAATTTTTTGTTTTTTATATCGTAAACATTAATAATAACAAACCTGCATACTCAGAAATATTTTGCAATTTTGTAATCTTTAATTTTTTTTGCAAAAAGTTCATGCACATGTAATTATTTGACTGAGTTATATTCGCCCCTATTTCCGTTGTCGTTATCGTTTTAAAACGACTTAAGAACGCCTATTTGGCATTCCTGTTGGCGTTAACGACATTTACCGAAAATAAATTGAGATTCCCCAATTTGAAACGACTATAGAAACAACATAGAAACATTCGTTTTTTGTCGTTGCTATAATTGTGAGCGACATAGAAACGACGCGGTTGTTTGAAGGAATATTTGAAGTGAAGATGAAAATTCCAAATCGGAAACAGTTTGAAATTTTAATTTCTGAAATGGAAAAATATCCAGCATATGCCAAGGACTTTAGAAAAGGGATAAATCCTTTAAATTTCGATTTCTTGGGTGGGAAATTTTTTTTCTAAAAAAAAAAAACAAAAAACTAAATCCATTCCACCGCTTTCTCTCGTCGGAAATTGTTGGCATTAATAAAATTGCATTTTTATATCTAAGAGTATATTTAAGATATGAAAGGTCTAAAAATTCAAAACGAAGAAAAAAATAGTACTCCAACAAGACGAGGAGTTAATAAACACATACCCATGTCCCTTTGGCTGGACCACTAGGTAGAGTAGTCGGATTAGCCAGAAGCAAGGAGCATGAGACGCTGGAAGTATAACATATTTTAGAAGAAAGTTAGGAGGACGCAGATGTCACCACTACTTCTTTTAAAAAATCAAATAAAGATGAAGACTAACATTGTTGTACGTAAGTACAACACTTACAGTGATAACGTTGTTTAGAGTAAATAGAGAATAGCATAAAATCCATTAAGGACTGCTTTAAAAATTTGTCTCGTTACATAAGAAAGAAATTTTTATATGGGAAAAGAGCGCCTTAAAGTATACTATATAAAATATGTAGACAAATTTCGATAACTTATCTTAGGCGTTACGATATACTTCAAGAATACCAATTTAGGAACGAAACGACGATAAGAACGACGACGACTTATGTGCTGAACACATAGAAGACGACAAGCGACGAGCGACATCTGTCAAATATTAAAATACACGCGTTCTTATGGGCACAGATTTTTTGACAACAGCACGACTTCACGACAAAAGGGTTGAAGTCTTCGCTGTCGCCAAATTAGAAATGTTTCTAATTTTGCCGACGACAATGGCCGCTGTAGAGCTGCCACTAATATGTGAAATGTAAAATTATTCAAAGTTATAACAAGTATCACGTTATTTTGCCAGCATAAACGTACAATAACTTTGATATATCATTTATAACAACAATCGATTATTTAAAACAAATAAATCGACCATTTTTACATTTTTTTCACAAATAATTTCACTTTAAACTAAATATGTAAATTTTATTGAAATGAAAGGTTTTAGTACGGCAACAATGAAATTGCTGTTTGATATGTCGCTGCCGTCTTCAAAATGTTCAAGACGCTGGCTTCAAAGCGACATTTGTGATCAGCCGTCGCTACGTCGTGTCGTGTCGTCGTCTTTGTGTTCAGTACTTTAGAAACGACTATTAAAACGACAACGACAACGGGAATAGGGCCGATTATAGCAATCGATTATTTAAAACAAATAAATCGACATATTTTTACATTTTTTGCATAAATAATTTTACTTTTAACTAAATATGTAAATTTGATTGTAGTGAAAGATTTTAGTACGGCAACAATGATATTATTGTTTGATATGTCGCTGACGTCTTCAAAATGTTCAAGACGCTGGCAGAGCCGACAATAAATCTGTGTAGCGCATGTGTAGCCGACAAAACCCGACGACACCAATACACTTAAGAATATGATGAGTTTATTGGATCGTCTCCAAGGGCTTTAAGTGGCAATCTCGGTAGTTGGAATAGCACCATTCATTAACACTAATTTTTAAATGTATAAGAGAGAGATGCACGTACTACAATAAAACGTTCAAAAATTTCCGCCATGGCCGCCATTCATCTGAGTATAAATTTTGGAGTGAGTGAACGTAAGTATTATTAATTTGTTACTGATATTATTTTATATTTATAATAAATTTTCTTTTAAAAGGTCGATACTATTATTAGCTGGGTGCTGCAGAGTATTTTAAAGGAATAAAATTTGAGCAAATGGATCTCTTAGAAGGCAAAGCGAGCTGTAACCAAAGATGACATGATACGAAACTCTCTCATTTTTCCTCAAACCGAATTCCCTGATCTCTCATTTTAAGTTGGTAGCAATGCGAGTTGAAGGAATTTTTGACAGAAAAGGCGGGATGCCAGAAGTAATACCGATAAAAGTATATGAAAAAATCAGTGCGAAATATAATTTTAGGGAAATACACTGATAATATTAAACTGTGTGAAACTATTATTTTTGCTATTATTTGTTACAAATGATATCTAATATATCAAATGACATCATTATATTTAATATATTATATATTTTATGTTAATAAATTAATATATTTTGTTGCATGATTATCATGTTTTTATTTTCTTAATTATTTATAATTAGTATATAAATATATTTAAGTTAGTATATATATGATATAGGTCTAATAGGGAACAGAGCATTTAAAAATAATATCTAAAAGTTAAAATACCCAAAAGTTATTTCTAAAATGCCCAATTTATTTTTTTACATAGCGGGATCATTGTCAAATGTTATAAAAAATGTGGATTTTTACAGCGCTCTCTCAGAATAAAGAGTTTCGTATCATGTCATCTTTGCTGTAACGCACATCTGGTGAAAGAAGAGAAGCAGAAAAAGGAGTTGATAATATTAAACCTTCGAAAGAAAAACTTAAGCTTAAGCTGGATGCTACCTTAACAGTACTATGTCACAAACTATAGTAAAACAATAGCGACTCTAGACAGAGGACTCATAGAAACAGATTGAATTCCCAGCAAGTCATTGATACTGAAACTCCAACACATTCAAAAAAATTTCAATAACACCACTGCATACACACATCCGCAACAAAGGGTAAAATTTGAATAAACATTTAACTCAACTCTTTTCTCACACATTTTTATATAAGTAAAACGTAAAATATGAGTTTTTTTAAGCCAAAAGATGGAAAGAGAGTGATACCGTAAAACTTTATCTCACTGTAAAAGCGATGTACGCAATAAAAGCTAAACCAACAATAGTGAATATGTAAATAATTGTTGAATAGAATAATATTATCTTGACTTTAATTACAATTAATTTTCCATACAGAAATTTCAAACCCCATACGGCACGTTAAAGAAACGCAACCTAATTGGTATCACTTATGGTGGCTGCCTAGAACTCTCGAAGGGATCGGAGTATGTGCTGCAAGCAAATCTAGAATTATGGACGCAAACGATGCTACGTCGAATACAAATCATTTACAGATATTAGGTTCAATGTCACATTTTTTATGTGCAATTAAACCATTTGGTCATCTACATATATTTGATTTCCACGAAGCGCGAGTGCAACAAGCACGTGAAGAATTGGAACCGCATGGTTTACGTTATTTTGTAACAGTTTATCATCGCGACGTGTGTCAACTGGGTTTTGGCAGGGAGCTAGAGGGCAAAACAGATGCAGCATTTTTGGACTTACCGGCACCTCAGTTGACCGTACCATTAGCAGCTAAAACATAGAAATCATAAAACCGCCCTCCCAAAAATTGGATGAATCTAGTACTACTGAAATTAATGAATATTAAATCAGATCTTACAAAAACTCCTAAAGAAACCAAAAATGTCCTCACATCAAGTGCGATGCTTACACTTCCAAGCCGCTCGGGGTATTTGACATTTGCCACTCTTCCTCCAGCCTTCGTCCGATAGCAAAAATTATTCAACTGTTCAATACCATATACATATGTAAATAAAGTAGTACGATAATACATGTATAAAGTGATATTTTCAATAAATATGAAATATAATAAACCCTACAAGACGGAGCTAACTCATACACCACTACACATGCAAATTTTTCAGCTTTTACCAATACATACACATTGCTAACAATTTGTAGTTAAGTGGCAATCTCGGTAGTTAGAGTAGCAAAATTCATTAACCCTAATTTTTGTATGTGTAAGAGAGAGATACAATGAACCGTTCAAAAATCGCCGCCATGGCCGCTGTTCATTTGAAAATACAATTTTAAGTGAATGGATGTAAGTGCGTTTTAAATATTTCTTTTATTTTGTTAAGTGTTTTTGGATATTTATCCATCTTATAAATGCATTATTTGTGTTACTTTTGTTATTTGTTTTTATAATTAAAATTTCATTTCATTGTAGTTATACGTGTGTGCACAGCAAAGGAGGAGCAAGGAGGTGACGGTGAAATTGGTGGAGGTATGTTTCATATATTTTTAATACATAATACAAATTAGTAATTTTAAATAATTTCAGGTTTATGGATTTAGAATTGGTGTAATATATAATAACAACAGCAGAAAACAATGGAAAATAACATGGTAAATATAACTGCGTATATGTGCATGTTGAGTTAGTGCGTATTAAGATGTAAATACATATGTACATATGTATGTATGTACAAGAATGCATCTGTTGCATTGTGTCTAAAATATTTATTTAGAATAATTTTTATTTTGATGTTAAAAAGTTGTTTATTTATTGTTTAGTTATTACAAGCATCTACATACGTTTGTTTTTTAGCATTACTTATGTTTTCATTATCCATTTCAGATATTGAAAACACAAATCTTCTTCTGCTTACGCAGTTATAGCCGAGTCCACAACAGCGCGTCACGCATCTCTTCTTTTGGCAGTTTGGCGCCAATTGGTAATACCCAGCGAAGACAGGTCCTTCTCCACCTGGTCCTTCCATCGGAGTGGAGGTCTCCCTCTTCCTCGGCTTCCACCAGCGGGTACTGCATCAAAAACTTTCAGAGCTGGGGCATTTTCGTCCATTCGAACAACATGACCCAGCCAGCGTAGCCGCTGTCTTTTTATTCGCTGGACTATGCCTATGTCGTCGAACAACATATACAGCTCATCATTTCATCTTCTGCGGTATTCGCCGTTGCCAATGTTTAAGGGACCATAAATCTTCCACAAAACCTTTCTCTCGAAAACTCATAGTGCCGTCTCATCGGATGTTGACACCGTCCACGCTTCTGCACCATAAAGAAGGACGGGAATGATGAGGGACTTGTAGAGTTTAGTTTTTGCTCATTGAGAGAGGACTTTACTTTTCAATTGCCTACTCAGATCATAAACACAAATACTTTGCACAAATGGAGGATTACAATAGCTACAACTTTTCTTAGGTTTGTACTATAAATACAAATATATTCATATTTTCTAATCGTTAATAACAATTTCTATTTCTAATATTTTTCAGGCATGATAAACAAGACAACAACAAATCCCAGCGGACATTTAGATTATCAGTTGCACAACCTCTTTCCGACGAGCTGAACCTTTTTATAATGTACATATGGGATAGGATTGTGTGGAATTAACATCAAACAATATTGGTTCATTAGTTTCGTTGGATCCTTACAGCATAATTATAAGGAAATCGTTCGCGTTCAGTATTAATTTATTCATTTGCTTATTCATAATTTAGATGCAAAATATTATTAAATTATAAAAATGAATGTTCGAATACTAATAACATTCGTAATAGTAATGGAATGTTAATTTGAATTGTATAAAAACAACTACAAAAAATAAAAATGTAATAATTAATACTAAATTTATATATGAAATATGTAAAAAGTAAAAATTTAATAATTAATACTAACTTTATTTTTAAAATATGTAAATTTTGTCAATGTATAAATATAAATGTATACAAATTCAATGCAAAAACTTTTGTAAAAAATCAATGTATAAATAGCTGCAAAAACGTTTGTAAAAAGTTCACTTTGTACTGAAATGCTAATATTAAAAAATTAATCTATAATGATTATTAAAAATTTAAAATATTATACAATACTAATTTATAAATGTAAATATATCATACAATTATAATAAATAAATAAAAATAAAACAATTTCAATTTTTCATTTTTAAACGGAAAAGTAGGTGACCTATAGAATGGAGACCAATGGAGACCAATGAACGAAATTTAAGTAACGAAACGGTGACCCAACAAATGACCAATACCTGTGATTAAAGGGTTACCCTGAAAATGATAAATCGAACAGTCTCCACTGATAGATGGCTGATAAAAAAAAAAAATACTACAGGGGGCTCTGCTAACCACAGAGTGACATATGCCTTTCCAAAACAAAGAAAAATTAGAGCAGAAAGACATATGCAGCATTGGCACCAAAATCAATGAGAGAGAGCGAGCAAGATAATCACACCAACATGCCGTAAAAGAGGAGAAATGGTAACTTTTTTCCTGCTGCTAGAACAAAAGAGACCAAAATAATAATACAAGCTTTCTTTACCGGTAACCAATATTCCAAAAGATAAGTAACTCTACTCGTCTTGCAGGGAATGGTTTTGTTATTAAATTCTGATTTGGGATTTTAGTAGATCTAACCGAAAAAAATGGGTATAGTTTTGTACGTCTTTTGTGGGTCGCAGTACTGAAAGTGCACATGGAGTTTTGGTCCGCAGTTTTTGGTCTTTCATCCGTGATTGTACCTAGAAAATTCACCGAATTGTGCAAGAGGTACAAATATATACATTGCTAAATGATGAATGTAATTTGCAAGAAAGGGATGAACGATCACACGCACACAAGAGTTCCAGGCATTTTGTCAATTCGCCCATAACAATCGCATAGAAACTTTCATTGAAACTATTAGTACCGTTCCCTGGCTTTTCACAGAAAAATTCGCCGGAACCTGACTTGCATGGTTAATATTCACCAACATTGCAATATTAATATTAACAACATAATGGTTTCTTATGGTGATAACAATCATCAGAATTTGCAACAACAAAGTGGAGATAAAGTATTACAGTAGCAGTAGCCTTTCAATCGTACAATACAAATTCGAACTCAAATACGCCGTATGATGGAGAAGCACTCGTATTCCTTTGGCCATTGTGTCAGGAAGTAACTAAAATCGTGCACCTAGAAATACAACACAAAATATGCTACAACAACAGGTATTATTGAAATTACGCAAATAAATATTGTAATTTTTTCTAACCAACTACACACATTTCTCAGGCGTTGGATGATGTACAAGAAATAAAATCGAACTTTTGAAGTAACGGTTTCACGACATATTTTCGACGTGCTAAACAAAGTGTCTCCTATGATGCCCTTAGATTTACACAATAGATAGTTATCATGTTAACAGAGCTCAAAAAACAACATTGAGGCGCCGAAGTTGTTCATCTTGCTTTTCTTTCTTCACTTGGAGCACTTTCGTCCATTAGAACAACATGGCCTAGCCAGCGTAGCCGTTGTCTTTATTCGCTGGACTATCTCTATGTCGTCGAATAACACATACAGCTCATCATTCCATCTTGGCCGTTGCCAATGTTTAAGGAACCATAATTCTTCTTCGAGAGAGGATTTTACTTTTCAATTGCATACTCAGTCCATAGTAGCAAGAGTGATTCTGCGTTGGATTTCAAGGCTGACATTATTATCGGTGTTGATACTGGTGCCTAGGTATACGAAATTATCTACAGCTTCAAAGTTAAGACTGTCAACAGTGACGTGGGAGCCAAGACGCGAATGCGCTGACTGTTTGTTTGATGACAGGAGATATTTCGTCTTGTCCTCGTTCACCACCAGACCCCTAAGCTTAGCTTCCTTATCCAGTCTGGAAAAAGCAGAACTAACGGCGCGGAGGTTGTTTCCAATGATATCAATATCATCGGCGTACGCCAGTAGCTGTACACTCTTATAGAAAATTGTACCTTCTCTATTTAGCTCTGCAGCTCTATTATTTTCTCCAGCATCAGGTTAAAGAAATCACACGATAGTGAGTCACCTTGTCTGAAACCTCGTTTGGTATCGAACGGCTCGGTCCTTCCCGATCCTAACGGAGCTTTTGGTGTTGCTCAACGTCAGCTCACACAGCCGTATCAATTTTGCAAAGGATACCAAAATTCAGACATAGCGGCAACTTATTTTCGCGCTGTCGAAAACAGCTTAAAAATCGACAAAGGAGGATTATCCCAAGGTAATTGGCTCAGATTGTGAGGTCTACATTTTTGTGTATTGGGTGTATTGTATACTGAGATTCCAATCGTCGGGCATGCATTTTTCCGACCTTATTCCGCAAAGCTTATGCATGCTCTTTAGTGTGCTGGCGTATCTCTTCTTTTTAGACTTGATTGGTTACAATAATGTACTAAAGCATTAGCCAATGGGTTTGGGTGATCTCGGAGTTTCGATAAATATTTGTTTTTGCTGTTCTCTACTTCTTTCTTTACCATGAGAATACCAAGATATTTATGGATATTTTCATTACGCATGTACCATGGTGAACACGTGATTGTTCTAAGCATTTTTGATTGGAATCTCTGAATTATATCGATATTGGTAGCACAGGTCGGACCCCACAGTTGAATGCCGTACATCCAAATCGAATTTATGACCGCGTTATAAATAGAACATTGTTGTCTAGGCTAAGTTTTGAATTTTTGTTTAGAAGCCAATTTAAGTTCGCAGCTCTTATCTTCTTGCAGGTTATTTTGCTCGATATGTGTTTTCTCCACGTGATCCTTCTATCCAAGTGAGTTCCAAGATATGTTACTTCAGTCGCTTGGTGTACAAAAATATTTTTCATTTTAACTGCCGGGCAGGTTTTTGGTCTTAGGGAAAATGTACCATGCTTGAAATTTTGTCCATTTACATTTATACGCCAGTTGGCTAGCCATTCTTCGACAAAAATCAAATGCTCTTCTAATACTCTTGATGCTATAATTGGGCATTTGTTTCGGCTGTGTCATCCGTAAAAGTTGATGTCAAAACATTAGTAGCTGTTGGAAGGTCTGCTGTATATATTATGTAAAGAGTTGGCCCTAAAACTCTCACCAGCTATTATTGGACGTTCCTCAGATATGAAGTCTCCTACTTTGATAGTAAATCTTCTATTTTTTAAATAAGTCTCCAAGGTTTTATGCAATTTGAGTGGTAAGCGTTTTATTTGTAATATAGCAGAACCGTACTCTCTATACTCGAACGCCCTTCTGATTTGATTAGTAATTCTATTTACTTGTTCTACAGTGCCATGTTTTGCACGAAAACCGAATTGGTGCGTTGGTATTACATTATTTTCATGGAGGAAAGGAGACATTTTTGATAGTAACACCTTTTCGAATATTTTGGAAAGACAGGGTAGAAGACTGATTGGTCTGTATGAAGACGGCTGTGTCAAGTCTTTCCCTGGTTTGTCTATCATGATGATCTGCTACTTTTTCCACGAAATTGGTTAGTATCCGAAACTGAAAATAGCGTTAAAGAGCAAGGAGAGCACTGTTAAAGCTATATTTGGTAACTCAATTTTTGGAGTAATTTTATCATGTCCTGCAGACTTTTTTGGAATCAGTTCTTTTATGATTTTAATAATTTCAGAAGATGACGTTTGAATCGACACAACCTTAAAAGACGGAGCTAACTCATACATTACTACACATGCAAAGTTTTTCAGCTTTTACCAACACATACGCAAAAGTAACTTTTTGTAGTTAAATGGCAATCTCATTAACCCAAATTTTTTATGTATAAGAGAGAGATGCACGTACTACAATGAACCGATCAAAATCTCCGCCATTCATATGAAAACAAAATTTGAAGTGAGTTGATGTAAGTGCGTATAAATAATTTGTTACTGATATTATTTTATATTTGTAGTAAATTTTCTAATTACAGAGCGGTACTGTGGTTGACTGTATGCTGGAGCTTATTTTAAAGGAATATAACTGCAGAAAATGGTCTCGGAAGGCAAAGCGAGGTACAACGCACATCTGGTGCGTACATGCAAAACTAAAAAGAGAAGCAGAACAAGGATTATGCCATTTTAAGCAGATGGGTGAGTTGATAATATCAAACCTTATATATGTATATACTAAACATAAAATCTTTTGTTAGAATATACTTTTATGTTTTTATTATCCTTTTCATATATTTGATTCGGAGGAAAAATTAAAGTTTAAGCTGAAAAGTGCGGGGAATCCTACCAGCAGTTCTTCAAGGCATATAATCGCTCATCAATCGTACATTACAAATTCGACGTATAATGGAAGAAGCACTCGTAGTCCTTGTGTCAGGAAGTAACAAGCTCTTTCTTCGCTCAATAAACTTTCATTGTGCCCGCCTCTACTCTATGTGTGTTACCAAGAACATTCCCCGAATACACATATACATTGCTAAATGATAAATGTAATGTGCAAGAAACGGATGAACGATCAAACGTTCACAAGAATAGAAACTGCTAGTACCGCTCCCTGGCTTTTCACCGAAGAATTTGCCGGTACTTGAATTGCAAGGGTGTGTCTTAAACTTAAACGCACACACATGAGAATGTGTTTTAAAAAATGTTAAACACCACATACGTTTGTATAAGTGAAATGTGTTTAAATGTGCTGCTCATGAGTGTGTAAATACCCTGCATTAATGTAGTTCTGTGGTGTATGTGATGAAAAGTGGTTCAGTAACGGAAACGGTCAGTAGAATCGCGGGGAAATGGTGCAAACGATGACCAAACAAGGATTGACGATCAGGAAGGTTTTGTTATGTGTTTGGTGGATTTGGGAGAGAATAATTTATTTTGAGCTACCCCCTACCGTCAAACTTAATTCAACCTGTACTGTGAAGAATGTGACCGTCTGAATGGGAAGTAATTGGCTAATAGGAGAAGAATTATTCCACGAGGACAACGCCAGGCCACGCATATTGATAGTGTAAGGTTCTTTTGCAATCACGCGAAGAGTAACATGAAATTATCTTCAAAATCCCAAAAAGTAGTTGAAGTGTGCATGGTTGACATAAATCGGATCATTTTAACTATGCTAAATAAAACCTTCAATTTAATGCAAAAATAATAGGGGTATTCAGACCGATCCTGTTAATCTGGTAATTCGTTAAATCTGGTAATTAAGAAAAAAGATTGATGAAGATGATTTAAGTGATATTCGAAAGAAGTACAAAGAATTGGTTAAGAATCAGTCAAATATGACCGATCTCGATGCCAAGGCCGATTAATCGGTCGGACTCTTCTTGAAAGTAATTTCTTGATCGTGTAACGGCCGGGTTACTACCTGCAGGATCTGGAAGAGTTTCAACCCGACTAGGTTATTTCAACGAAACAGGACTAATTCAACTTGAGAATTAGGCTATGTAATTTCATTGAGAAAGAATGAACTTGTCGCATTGGTGGTCAACAACAGATATTTAGGTACAATGATTGAACTACGATGAATATCCATAGGAAATCGCATCCGATAATTGCGATTATTTTCCTATATAAACATGTCACCGTAAACCTTGTTGTTGTTTTATGTATGCTTCTACGTTGGGTGCACCCAATAAGTCTTTGGTTCGTACATATGTAGACATGTATTCGTTTTTACTTTAATCTGTTAAACCTAACCTTCTCCCAACACAAGACTATGCCACGGAACCACCGGATTTAGTATTACTTCGTGAAAGTGACTGCCGCTTCGCTAATAGCTTCCCAATTATCGGAGGACTGACACATAAGTGCAGTCAAAATTTGTTGTTTTGAACTTTTCCCTTATATCCCTTCCTTTCGCAATGAACAAATACGTGTTCAGTCTATGGACTACTGTCATGACGGAACTTGTAAGGTAACTTCTAAAGCCCCTGTGACCAATTAATATTTGGGTGTATGCACGATTGGATGTCCGGTATTCAGGGTTGTTGTGGAATCTGATATTTGTCGGAATGAGAATTCAAACCAAACGAGAGCTTCAGGCTTCCGCTTCAGAAAAATCAAAATATTCTAAGAAATTCTCAAAATAGGTAATTCAGATTAGATGATTATATATCTATCTTTTTACATAAAAGTTAAACGATATATATGTACATTTTTACATAAAAATAAATACTACTTTTGACTTTCTTTGAGCAAAAAGCGAATTACTGTGATTCTCGAAAAGATGAAACACCAATCAAATTCTGTGACATTCAGAAAATCAGTATTGTTTGGTATTATTACCATTCTGACATTCAGCAAATCTGTCTTGGATTTCAAAACACCCCTGATTAATATGCAGATTCACCGACCTTTGGATGAGGTTTCCAACCGTTGCTGCCACTTCGTGATGCTCATTTTTTTTTCCTTTTGACTTTTAATTCTATGGAAGGGGCGATGATAACATATTTAGTAGCGCGAATTCATCTCCCCGGATGTCAATAGGCGGCATGCTGACCAACAATTTAGTGCACAGCACTAATTATTCTTATGGCTGACAGTCTATGCTTTTATTGGTATAGGATACTTTCTAATATATTTATCCTTATTGGTGCCACATATTATATAAAATTACAGAACTCATAGCCTTTGCAATTAAAAATCTTCGGATGGAACGCACGCAGCTCCAATTCGCCATCATACTTGATAAGGCGTTGTAAATTTGGTGTGCTTTGTGTACATGTACGTAAAGTACTACTTGAATTTTAGTCTAGAGTCTAGTATTACCGCCTGGTACTTCAGCTGTCACACTCCCCTATAATACTTCAGTTTTTTGCTCTGGTAGTTCCAAACTCACGAAAGAAAACCATTGGCGTAGACTGCAACATGGAATTTATCATCATGCGCCTTACAAACATTGCAATAATTTTCTGTATCTGTATCTGCTGTATCTGCAAGATTATGCGGATATTCTGGCTCAATACCATAAGTAATAATGATCTCTGGGATTTGACCAAACAAACACCTTTCGCCGTAAATAGAGATGTATCAGGCACTCACTACGTCAGCCCCAAGATGACATTACAAGAACATCACTAAAGTGGAATCCTAAAGAGAGTCGCAGACGAGGGAGTTGAAGCAGAAGCGAAAAAATCAGGTAATCCCTGAAGACAAATCAAATTTCTAGCTTTAAATAAATCGAATTACAATTTGTTTATTAAGGGCTGTGTTCCACCTAGGAACTTTGGAACAATCGATGAGCGACATCTGTCAAATATTAAAATACAATCGTTCTTATGGGCACAGCTTTTTAGACAGCAGCACTACTCGGCGACAGCAGGCTTGAAGTTGTCGCTGTCCCAAATTACGAATGAGGATACTTCTTTCATGAATTGTAAAAACTCCTTTTCCATGGCTCTTTGAGCTCCGACAAAGTTTTTTTCATTGTCGCTCATAATTTTTAATGGAAATCCGCGTCGTCCGACAAATCGTGCAAATGCTGCGAGAAAAGCCGCAGTAGTCAAACCCTTTTCTAAATGAGGACGACCTTAACATCGAGGCCTTTATCTGGAAAGGTCCTGCAAAATCAACCCCAGTGACGGAAAATCGGCCCCTGCCGCTTTGTTGTTCTTCAGGCGGGTAATTGCTATTCGAATTTCTTCATGGTCGGGTAATGGAACATCTATTCTATCGTCATCGATTGGGGAATTGGATGGGTTTGAACTATTGAAATTAATTTTGCTAACAGAAGAGCACCATTCAGTTCGAGCCGTGACAGGCTTAATGTCTTCAGAGGTGCAACTTTGGCTTTGGCTACCAAGAGATGTGAAGATATTTTGCTATCGTACTGAGTTCGTACGTAGACCGTAGCGCAATATGCCTTTTAGAGGCGTCACAGAAACCGTGTAATTCTACATTAATGTCAGGGGTGAAGTTAACCCATCGAGGGATTCGAATTTCTGTGTGTAAGTTGTTAGCAAATTGAACCCATTTAGTTAAACGTACAGGTTTTACCTGTTCATCCCATTCAGTGCCATCTTGCCACAATTCTTGAATGAGGATTTTTGCTTGAATCATTATTGGCGAAAGCCATCCTGCGGGGTCGAAAAGTTTTGCCACCGAGGAAAATATTTGGCGTTTTGTAATGGCGGACATTGCAGATATTGACTCAATTGTATAGGAGAATTGATCTGTTATCGCATTACATTGAATTCCTAGAGTTTTGGTTGTGCTAGCCTTTTCAAATTTAAGAAAGTCTGTATCTAATAAGTCTTCCTTTTTAATATCTTTTATTATTTCGGGATGATTTGATGTAATTTTTTTTAGGGAAAATCTGCTGAATTAAGTGCATTGATCACTTGAGATAGTAATTCGCAGGCTAATGGGATACTGTGGCTACCTGATAGTATGTCGTCCACGTATGTTTGTGTTTGGAACACAGAAGATGCTAGAGGCAAATTTGTTTCGCATGTTTTTGCAACTTCATGTAATGTCCAAATGCCTGAATAGGGTGCGCCATTGATGCCAAAGGTAACTGTTTTTAGTTTGTAGTCGGTAATTGGACTATTAATTGCGTTGCGGAAGACTATGCGTTGGAAATCTTAGTCTTCTTCATGTACCATAATTTGCCTGTACATTTTTCAACATCTCCGTTAAAAACGTATTTAAACATGTGTCAATTTAGAATTAGCAACATGAGGTCAGGTTGTAATGTTGGCCCTGTGTATAGTACGTCATTGAGTGATTTACCTGAGCTCGTACACTTTGAGGCATTGCAAAACAACTCGTATTTACGTTGTGATTTTATCTGGTCTTATTACCCCATGATGTGAAAGATAAAAAGATAAATATCTACCTTGGGATACTTTCTCTTATGGTTTCATCCATATGATTGAGGTCAAGATATTCACCCATCACATTATCATATGCTGATTTAAGCTCACTTTTCTTTATCATGCTTTTTTCCATGCTTAGGAATTGCTGGACTGCTGATATTCTAGAGTGGCCTAGAGCTATGGTTTCAAATTTTATTTTCATATGAATGACGGACATGGCGGCGATTTTGAACGGTTCATTGTAGTATATGCATCTCTCTCTTATACATACAAAAATTAGGGTTAATGAATGTTTCCACTCTAACTACCGAGATTGCCATTTAACTACAAAAAGTTAGTATTGTGTATGTTTTGGTAAAAGCTGAAAAACTTTGCATTTGTGGTGAAGTGTTGAACGCATAGACGACGACAAGCGACATCTGTCAAATATTAAAATACACGCGTTCTTATGGGTACAGCTTTTTAGACAACAGCACGACTTCGCGACAGCAGTCTTTAAGTGGTCGCTTTCGCCAAATTAGAAATGTTTCTAATTTTGCCGACGACGTTATGACGTTATTTAGCTAGCAGAAGCGTAATATATATATATATATATATATAATATATCATTTGTAATAGCAATCGATTATTTAAAACAGATAAATCGACATATTTATACATATTTGTGACACAAAATTTCACTCTGAACAAAATATAAACATTTTATTGAAGTGAAAGTGACAATGAAATTGCTGTTTGATATGTCGCTGCGGTCTTCAAATTGTCAAATGCCGTCGCTATGCCATGCATACAGCACCATGAATGAGAGAAAGAAACACCCAAAGTTTTCGTGTATTTGAAAAAGTTTTATGCACAGTACCTCACAGCCAAAATTAGTTTATTTTATTACAATTGTAACTAGTCTACAATGATTAAATACTAACAACAATTTAATTCTAATAAGTTAAAAATAACAATTAAGAGAAATTGATTTGCTGCTACAGTTGCCTTGCTTAGTCTGAAGGCCTCTTATGTTTCAGTCGGTTTTCTCGTTTAGCAGTTCCGATGTGTCCGATATCATTTACATGCTGTCTAAGCCTCATTTCGTGAGTCTTTGCAAGTTTGGTTATTTCGTTTACAACTGAATTCACACCATGATCACGGTGAAGGTCAGCAGAACTAATATACCAAGGAGCATACTTCTTAGTACCTTATTTTGGACGCGCTGAATTCATGCAATACAGTTTTGACTTGAGCAACCCCATAGTTGAGCTCCATAGGCCCAAATTGGCTTTATTAATTGATTAAATATAAACAGCTTGGTTTCGATTGAAAGCGTGGATCTTCTACTGACTAGATGGTAAAACTTTGCAAATTTTAGATCAAGCTCACCCCGTTTTTTCTTGACATGCTCTTTCCAACGAAGCTTAGCATCTAGGGTGATTCCAAGTTTCTTAGCACTATTGTGATGTCGTATAGGAGTACCGTTTATATAAACGGGATGGTATGATGTTTTTTTTTTAAGTAAAGTCTACGTGCATTGATTTGGAATCGTTTAATTTAATGCGCCACTTGGAAGCCCATTTAGTAATTGCATTGTCTGCTGTTTGCACTCGAAGGGTAGATACTGAGGTTGACTCTCCTGCTAATAGGTCTGTGTCATCCGCAAATGTCGCTGTCACATATCACTTGTAAAAAGCAAGTAAAACATTGGCCAAAACACACTTCCCTGGGGAACATCCTCTTCTATCGGTTGCGAGTTTGAGTATGCATCCTCTTGTTTTATGCGAAAGTATCTATCTTTTAGGTAGGAAGCAATTATTTCCCAATATTGTTTGGGTAACATGCAATGCAGTTTCAGCAGCATTTCAATTTTCAGCACCGATTTAACGATTCGGTGCACCTGGTCAAACCCAGGAGCGTTTTTGAGTCTTGCGTTCCTGATAAGACTTTTAATTTCTTTACTAGTAACTGGTGGTGCTGACGAGTGGATCCAACCAACTATTTTCACAGTTTAGCTCATGTCCATCGTTAGGTGTAAATGTGTTTCTCAAATGATTTGCAAATACTGCAGCTTTTTGCGCGTTCGTTTTGACCCATTCAGTTTCGTTTATTTTTATTGGTGCGACATGTTTTATTTGTTTATTAATATTTCTTGCAGCTTTCCAGAGCGAATAATCAGTAGATTTATCAACAGTGAGTTTGGGCAAATACGTTTTGAAGGAATAGTCTAATTTTTGTTCTTAGTTCCGCTGTAAGTTCAGATTTGAGAGCAGCCGACCTAGTTTGCTGCCATCTTCGTCGAAGTTTGCGTTTTTATGGATAAGATGTATTTTGGGAATTTGTTTCCACTTAGATTGACGCTAATATTCGGTGTACTGTTCCACGCAGCATTTTGAATTACTTTTGTGAAAGATTCAACTTCACAATCTAAGTCAACATCTGTCGATATGCGCTTTTGCTTAAAATCGACTTTATTTAGTATAGACTTAAATGTATACCAATCAGTATGTTTATTAGATAAAGAAGACGGGCCGGACGAAATTAATGGTTTTTCATATAAAGTTAGTAACACTGGTGAATGATGAGAACTTAAATCTGAGCTATCTTCATTACGTAAATAGATTTTCCATACTTTGTTGATGACAAAAAAGTCAAGTAGATCTGGTAATTTCCTACTATCTGCAGGCCACTAAGTGGGTCTCCCTCTCGAGATGACATTGCATCCAATAACTTGTATAGCTTTCAGTAGTTCTCGACCTTTGGTTGTAGTTAAACGTGATCAACAATGAGTGTGTTTTGCATTAAAGTCACCACCCATGATGTACCTTCAGTCATATTTATACTCTCGTAACAAATGTTGCTAAAGAGAGTATTATAGTTTTGTTCACATAACGGTTGTTTGTAACACCCAAAACTAAACGAGTTAGATATACGGTTATATATACCAAAGTGATCAGGGTGAATAGTGGAGTTCAAATCCGTCCGTCCTTTCGAAAATGAGCAAAATCGGACCACTCTTACGCCCACAAAATGGCGAAAACCGAAAACACATAAAGTGCCATAACTAAGCCACAAATAAAGCTATGGAAATAAAATTTGGTATGAATGATCGCACTATGAAGGGGTATATTTGGAAGTAATTTTTTTGGGGAATTGGGCGTGGCCCCGCCCCCTACTAAGTTTTTTGTACATATCTCGCAAACCAATAGAGCTATATAAACCAAACTTTCTGCAGTCATTTTTTTTAGCCACTTCCTAATGCAGTCCAAAAATGAAAGAAATCGAATCATAACCACGCCCACCTGAGCTGCACTCAGATTTTTTTACAAAATGGAAAATGGGCGTGGCATCGCCCACTTATGGCTCAAAAACCACATCTCAGGAACTACTCGACCGATTTCAATGAAACTTGGTTTGTAATAGTTTCCCTACATTCCAATGATATGTTGTGAAAATAGGCCAAATCGCTTCACAACCACGCCTACTTCCTATATACCAGAACTTTGAAGACGATCTGAATCGTTTACTTTACAATATATAAAGTAAGCACTAGTGAAGATATCGGTGCAGAACTTTGCACAAATACTATGTTAATAGTGTGGCAGCCCCATTCAAAAATCGCCGAAATCGGACCATAGGTTTTTAAGGCCCCATATATCGAACACGAGGACCTCGGTGCTTCTAACCTAATATTATGGTTTCCAACTTTCAATGGACTTTATACAATATATATGACCAATATGTGAGTCAAATTGTGTATTATATAATATAAATAAAGTTAAATAAATAAATTGCGAGAGTATAAGATGTTCGGTTAAATAAATAAATCGCGAGAGTATAAGATGTTCGGTTACAACCGAACTTAGCCATTCCTTACTTGTTTTTTAATAAACTCGTATAAGTATCAGTTTTGATATTATGCCTGGGCGGACTATATAGAGTAATTAAGTATAATGACTGACTGTGCATTTTTACTGATATTGCTGTAGCTTGAATTTCTTCAGTCTTAATCTGATTTCTTCGGAATGTTTAATAAAACTTTTGATTAAAACCGCGCTTCCTCCTCGTGCTGAATTTGCTGGGTGCGGAGTGTGGTATAAGTCATAATTTTTGAATTTTAAATCTTGTGATCTTTGGTCATCCATTATTAACGAATTACATTTATTTTATTATTGTTTACTATTTTTTGATTTTCATTCTACTTAAACTTTTCGTAATGAGTTGTAATTTTCCAAACTGCAATATTAAAAGCGATTCCGATCGCTTTGTTTCATGTTGGCTTTGTGACGGGCTTGCCCATCTTAAATGTGCTGGATTGACAGGGATTATCTTAGATTCTATTCTCGATAATAAGGGTTTGCGTTGGTCTTGCTTAAAATGTAGGCCAACAGAAATCGAATTATTTAAAGTTTTTAAACAGGCGCGCAATAATTTTAAGGAAATCGGCCGCGAACTTGAAACCCTTACTGAAAAATTTAGGCGTTATGAACTGACGTTTCAATCATTTAAATGTCTAAATGATCAAGACGACAATACTAAACCCTCCTCAAAAAGTAAACGCCCGGGGATGTGTACTATTCGCTGTCCACTCTTCAATTCCATCTGAAGAAGTTGAAATCCCTCATGCGGACATAATTGAATTTAAATGCATACGTATTTGCGTTAATAGTGGTTACACTTACTTAACGTTATCTTATATACCTCCTCAATCTGACTTATCTGTATATATGCAGCATGCTTATTTAATAAAAAATGTTTTTTCATTTGCTAATGATACTGATTCCATGATTGTTCTAGGCGATTTTAATCTACCGTATGTATCATGGAAATCCATTGATGATTACATTATACCAGTTTGCACTCGTTTAAACTTTAATGAGTTTTTGGAAGAAATGTCTGAGTTGGGTCTTAACCACGGTATATATATTTCTAGGTAAAATATTTATAGTAAAACTTCTGAATGGTTCTGTTTGTAGCTCTTTTCTTTTGTCTGATATCAAGTTTAATGCCCCATTTCGTTCATCTAGGCAGTTTAGACCATTACTTTTAAAATCTTCGAGAACAAATTTTGAGTTAAACGAACCATTCCGTCAAATATGTTATGATTTTAATTCTCATTCCAGCACATTTGACCTGTCTGATTCGATCTTTAGCATTTAAAAAACTATTTTGTCTTCGCTTAATAAGTAACATTAAACATTTTTTAACCTTTTGTTTTTGTAAATTTTAAATCTTAGCTGTTGAAATTTTTCTTTCTGTAGCTGAGCAGTTTGAGATCTCGACGCTTAAAAACTCTTGCCTTTCATGACTCGGCAAATTCCGCTCGTTTGCGGATTGCGCCCCACGCGTCGGTTGGGCGGGAGGTGGGTAATCGTTTGGGTTTATTTAAAAATGAATGGTTCGTAAAATGTGATTCGGACAACAAATATACATCAATATTTCTGTCGTTTAGAATAACTTCCAATTCATTTTTACTTTTGGAAAGACCATTGGCGTTCCATAGCATTATTTTCAAAGAGTTACTGTTCATCAAAAAATTGTATATGGTATTCAAGAGCGCTTAGCCGCACATTTGTGGACTTAAATAATTTTTCTTGTTCGTTTAGTTTATCCAGAATTTGGGATAACTACTACTTTATTGATTATACTTTTTTGAATTGTATTTGTCTGACCTTGCTTAGCCAGTTGCGCAAATGCAAGTTTAGAAGTTGATGGGAGGGGTCTTACTTTCTTCCTTCCTTTGTCCACAACGGGGGTTTTCGCCAGAGCATTGACATTCTCCTCAACTGTGTTACCATTCTTTTTGTCTCTAATTTTTTGCAGTCCTTTTGCAACGACACAACCACGGTAGCTTGCAGGATGGGAATCGCCGCAGTTGCAACATTTGGCAGGATCTTTATCGGCTTTGGTGTATTCAGTTGTAAGATGTTTGCCTCCACATTTCACACATCTCGATGGCTTACCGCAGAAGTTTTTTGTATGTCCAAAAGCTTGACAGTTTTTGCACTGAGGGATTAATTTAGAGGCTTTGATAGGCTCAACCTTGACAACAGTATTAAGAATGCTTTTGATTTGATAATCTTTCTTAATGTCCTCGGTAGCATCGAATACTACTAAAAACATATCTAGCGGTTCTTTAGACTTCCACTTAAGTTTGTTAATTGTATTTAACACATAAAAGCCTTGATCTTTAAGGGCGTTCAAGATGGATTGAGTATCACATGAGTGGTGTACATTTTTTATCATTACCTTTATTGGCCTGTTATGTTTGCTCTCGTAGCTAAACCAAGTTATATTTTCATTTGACAAGAATTTTGTTGTTGTTCGATAGTCAGTAGCATCAAATGTATTTAGTTTGTAGGCACCGTTACTCAAAAGCTTTATTAAAAAAAATGTTTTTTGTTAGAGCGGTAATATCCGAATGTAAATTATTGAAATCTTTAGCATCGTTTATTATAATTGATGGTGGTCAGTGAGTTTTTATATTATTAATGGTCGCATTTTCTTTTTTTATTTTTCAAAGGGCTATTAATTGTTGGGGAACTATCAGCTTTACGTTTTTTAAAGAGCGCTTCTTTTTGAGTATCCACTCGGTTTCTTTAGCTAGTTTATCTTCATCCGTTGCGTATATTTCATCAACACTTACATCATCATCAACGCTGTACTAGCAGGCTTGCTTTTACTGGCTTTCAGTTCTTCGTTTTCTTTTTTGAGTGCTATATTATCTTTGTGTAATTGAGAGAGTTAGCCTTTTGTAATTCTTTAATTTTATTTACTCTAAACGAGCTTAGACTGTTTCTCGGTGTCACCTCATGTTGAGGTTCAGCCATTTTTTTGTTTTTAGCGATTTCCCTACTGGGTGTTAGCAACCTGTCGTTTGGTTGGTAATGCAGTTGGGAATAAAACTTTTTTATTCTGTATTTATTAAACATATATGGCAGCTTTGATCACAGCACAAACCACAAAAGTTAAGATATATTAAATTTACGCCCGGACTTTCTTGCACAAAAAATTCGGTTTCGCATTCAGTTTAACAATGTAATTTAGACTTTTCCACGGCACCGAAAATTGCAATTGCATTTACTTCAACTGTTCACTTCACTCAACTTGATGCAGCGCTCCACGGCTTGGGTGTGACCGTTTTTGACAATGTCTTTCAATGTTTCACATATACATATATATATATATGTATTTGGCGTAGGAACCGCGTTAAGCGATTATAGCCGAGTCTACCAGAGCGCGCCACTCGCTCTTTCTTTTTGCTTTTTGGCCTTTCCTTTATCTTGAAAACCCCAAGAGTCGTCTCTTCGGATGTTGTCATCTACGACTTCAAAGTTATGACTGTCAACAGTGACGTGTGAGCCAAGACGCGAGTCCGCCGACTGTTTGTTTGATGACAGGACATATTTCATCTTGTCCTCATTCACCAGCAGACCCATACGTTCGCTTCCTTATCCAGTGGATCAGTATCATCGGCGTACGCCAGCAGCTGTACACTCTTCAAGCTCTTCAAGCTGGTAATTGCTATTCGAATTTCTTCATGGTCGGAACATGGAACATCTATTCCATCGTCATCGATTGGGGTATCGGGTTCGCCATCTCCTGGTATTGTACTTTCACTGCCATTCAACAGGTCGGAGAAGTGTTCCCTTTATAATCCCAGTATGCTCTGGGCATCCATTACCATATAACCTCCTCGGTCCCTACATGATAATGCTCCGGTCTTGAAACCGTCTGTAAATCGCCTCATGTTTTCATAAAATTTTCGAGCAGTACCCATGTCGATCAGCTTTTCATTCTATTCATACTCACGCATTTCGGCCTCTTTCTTTTTAAGTCTGCAAATGCGTCTCGATCCCTCTTCAGTTCTCGATATATATCCCACACCGAACGTGTTGTGGTCGATCGCAACGTTGCGAAGTAGGCTGTTTCATCAGACATATTTAAAGTGAGAGGTGGCTCAGTTATATCACAGTCTTGCCAATAATAATATCAGTGTAACCTTTGGCATCGCAGTTGAATCATTTAAACATTCGAAGCCTTCGAGCATTCTCTGATCTTGCTTTCACAATTCTTCGATATGCAAGATCTCTTATGACCTATCTGTCGTCACCAAGCATGGTACTGAGAAAATGTTTTGGGTAACCAAAATATCTATTTTGTTGAATTACTTTATCAATGATTGCTTTTATGACGGAATTCAAATAACGATTTAGGTTAATGGTTTGTCATTGATTTTTGGCTCCGTTAATGTACAAGGAATTACATTTTATTGTAAACCAAATTATTCTATAAACTTTCATAACGTACGTGGCTAATTCAAGTAGCTTTTCGTCTAGCAATCGACTGATAAACCACTGCCATGGTCTGTTGAATAACAACACCTTTGAAACCCATATTCACCACAGTTCCATCGCACCCAACAACAGCTAATTCACTCAACTTTACCGACATAGATTTTAAATGTAATAATATAGTGTATTTAATATTTTTAGCACTCTCCGACTCACAGGTGACAACCAAAATACTAGTTTGCTTTCTTATTCCGATAAAATCACATAATGGTCTTCTATATGTCGTTTTCTGTAAAATTTCACTTCTTTATCAATACGAAAAAAAAATCCATCAATATACAAGTCATGAAGTATTTTATTGCAGTCCGCTTCTTGTAAAGTCGATCTGACCTTATTGAACGATCAATGACACAACTTGGACCGTTCGATGAAATAATACCAAAGTGTTTTAAAACAGAAGAAGCTATAATGACAGCTATAATTTTCCCTTGACCTGATCTAGATAGTACAAGAAAACTATCACATGAGCTGCTATTTTCAATTGAAAAGTCATCAGCCAAAGAAAGAGAACAACAGGGTAAGTTAAAACAGTGTATTTTTGTGTTACGCGGTACAAGTTTTTCTTTTCTATCTTGTTTTTTTCTTATTCTTCACAGTTGCAACTATATCGACACCACCTATCACAATTTTTTTGGTTGATCTTTGATTGAGTATGAAACTTACTTCCTCCTTCGGAACACGACACCTTTTTAAACAGCTACAATTCCTAATAATTCAGATATTTCAAGAACTGTCGGCTCATTCATGTTTTATGAACAGATAATATTTCATATAGGGAATTGAGAAATAGGTAACTTCTCTGGCCAACCAAAGCAGGACAGCTTGTCGTGTTTGAACTTGAGACATATCTCTACATTTAAGACAAGTAAGAAGTACTAATTACAGTCATAAACTATGCTATAAGTATCATATATTCATGAAAAATACTACTTATTGTAAATATCCCGATACCAGCTGTAAAATTTCATTTAACAAATAAATGAACGGCAAATAAGTTAACTGCTGGCAAGCTCGCGAAAACTCTAAATTTCATAGTTACTCCATCGATGAGTGTAAAGAAAGAAATATATCCCTCCCCCGTGTTACATAACATAACGTCGTTTATTTCTATCTTACTCTAATATAGCATAGCTTAGAACAGTGGTTGGCACGAGAGGAATTGTGACTGCGTAGGTGAACACGAAAGAAAAGATACCCAGTGAGGATTCTGGAGCCTTACGTTTTGAGAATGTTTTCCATTAAGCCATAAAACATGCATTTTTGTTCTAATTTGTTCATTTTAGTTACCTTCTAATACGTGTCATCAGGGTGTAAAGAAAATATTATATACCGAATTTCATTGAGATCTTTCGAGTAATTCCTGAGATATGGTTTTTGACCCATAAGTAGGCGATGCCACGCCCATTTTCCATTTTGTAAAAAAATCTCAGTCAGCTTCTTTCTGTAATTTCTTATGTAAAATTTGGTGTTTCTGACTTTCTCGTTAGTGAGTTAACGCACTTTAGTCATTTTCAACCTAACCTTTGTATGGGAGGTGGGCGTGGGCGTTATTATCCGATTTCTTTCATTTTTGCACTGTATAAGGAAACGGCTAAAAGAAACGACTGCAGAAAGTTTGGTTTATATAGCTTTATTGGTTTGCATAATATATACATAAAACCTATTTGGGGCGGGGTCACACCCACTTTTCCAAAAAAATTACATTCAAATGTGTCCCTCCCTAATGCGATCCTATGTTCCAAATTTTGTTTTCATAACTTTATTTATGGCTTAGTTATAGCTCTTTATGTGTTTTTGTTTATCGCTATTTTGTGGGCGTGGCAGTGGTCCGATTCCGCCCATTTTCGAACTTAATCTTCTTATGGTGCCAAGGAATACGTGTTCCAAGTTTCATTAAGATATCTCAATTTTTACTCAAGTTACAGCTTGCACGGACGGACAGACAGACATTCGGAATTGAACTCCACTCTTCACCCTGATCACTTTGGTATATATAACCCTATATCTAACTCGTTTAGTTTTAGGACTTACAAACAACCGTTATGTGGACAAAACTATAATACTCTCTTTAGCAACTTTTGTTGCGAGAGTATAAAAAGAGACTTGTACAGTCTATAACATTAAAGACGAAAAAAATACATATATATATATATATATATATATATATATATATATATATATATTATAATATTCATATAACTCTGCGATTCACCACAAAAGGGACCCTCCAGAGATTATTAAAATTATAAATAGAGAAAACTAAATATTAATTAAAAGACTTGTACAGTCTGTAATATTAAAAATATACCAAAAAATATATATCATGCATATAACTCAGCGATTCACCACAAAAGGGATCCTCCAGTGACTATTAAAATTAAAATTTTAATAAAATAAAAAAAAAAAAACTAAATAGACTTATACAGTCTATAAAATTAAAAAAATATCTATATAAATATAAATAAAATACACAACATTCACGTAACTCTGTGCTTCACCAAAAATGCGACCAGAGATTATCAATTTACAATCATATTTTTCTATTTCGGTTAATATGTAAAAAGAATATATTCCATAATTATAATTTCAAAATCATAAAAAAGAAAAGAAAAAAACTTAAAATGCTTAAGACGTGAAAATATCAACGATTTTTTTCATATTTTTCCAAATATTGGATAATCGTTGTAAAAAAACAATGTACAAATTTTATGTATATGAAGGTTAGTATTGAATATTGGATTGATTTTATTCAACACTACTACGCCATATGTTTACATAAACTCTTAAAAATATATTAAAGAAAGTTAATATATAAATAATTGGTTTATATTTTTTTATTGTTTTCGAATTTCACAAAATATCATTAAAACAAGTTGTTTGCAATTTTCTTTGAAATTCTGTTAATCTCCATGTGTCAAATTATAAAACTATATAAATAACCATTGTATTATAAATTTTTGAAAGCGATGCGGATAAACTGAACGATTTGGTTATATTGATTAATTTATTTGCGTTGGTTGTTGGTGTAATTTAGATTTCTGTAACTTATGGTAATCATGTTTTCGTCGTTATCAACAACAAATTACTTAATTAAATACATTATTGATCTTGACGACAAGAAATCGCTTTAAAGCTAAAAATTTAAAAAAAAATCTAAACATTTTTTTTTTAAATTATTGAACGAGACTCGCTTTTCACGGATAACTATTAAAGTTGTACTTTAAATTATGGCACATTTACATGGGTAATGGTAGATTTTACCAAATGAAGTAGCATTACTCAATACTTTCAAATTCTTTATATTATTTAGTTCTTTTCACCATTATTATTAGTTTTAATAATTCAATGTATAAAATGTAACAATAGAAATTATAATAATTTTATTTATTATTTTTCTTCGTCAACAATTCAACATTCATCTTTAACAAGATCGCGTATTTTTCGATATATCTGTATATACATAATTGTACAATATAATTAAAAAATTTATAGAAAAATGGATATGAAACTACTTCAAGTTCGACAAATTCCTATTAAATTTAATAAATATAAATTAAATCAAATGTTAAATAATTGCAGCAGAGGAGAACATCTAAATTTACTACATATTAATAATAAAAAACACAAGAACTTTCATGGAAAGTAATAAGAAAATCAACAATGATTTTATATGCAGACATATGCAGACCAATTAGGAATAATGCAACCCCAAAGTTGCCATGCCAGTTATTTCATACTTTCTTAAGTTTTGTAGTACAACATATTATATTTATATTAAATCCGATATTTATACTCAAAGATAGATAAAAGAAGGAGTTCAAGTTTGCAGCAGAGAAAAGCCTGCGTAGGGTCGTTTTACATTTCACTCACTTTTATTATCGCAGATTACTAGATGAGATTTACTTTTATCAATTCTTTAGAAATTCATTATCAATAGCTACTAATTCAAATTAAATTTCATCCCATAATTTCCCCAGTATAAGCCCCAACAAATGTTTTCAAAACCAAATTTTCTTATTAACAATTATCATAGACATATAATGATTAAAACAAATTACTCAACAAAAGATTTATTTTCAATTTAACAAGTAAGGATGGGCTAAGTTCGGGTGTAACAGAACATTTTATACTCTCGCCATTTATTGATATAATTTTATAAAGATAACACAATTCGACCCATATATTCGGTATAAAGTTCAATAGAATAACGAAACACATCATAAATAGTATATGGGGACTGAGGTAATTCCTAAACCGATTTCACTCGTTTTCACCACCAAGATACAATATATCGAAGACTATACGCTCACTTAATTTAATATTACTTATAATTAGGTATATGGGATCTGGGGGAAGTTATGACCCGATTTTTACCATTTCAGGTACAGAGAGAAACTGTTATAAGAAAAAAATTCAGAGGGAATGAATTACATTAAAATATCTGAGAGATTTACCTATATTTTCGGTGAAAAATTACCCTTAGGCACTGAGTTCTTCATGTTCGATATCAGGGGCCTTGAAAAGTCATGGTTCGATTTTGACAATTTTTCCACAAGTGATGTCACAGCTCAAATACAGTATTTGTGTAATGTTTTATTCCGCTATCTTCATTTGTTCCTAATGTATATAACTATATATTATAAAGTGAACGAGTCAAAAGAATTCAAAATTGAGTTATATGGGAAGTAGACGTAGTTGTGAACCGATTTCGCCCATATTCCACCCGTGACATCAGGGTGTCAAGAAAGTGTTATATACCGAATTTCATTGAAATCAATCGAATAGTTCTTGAGATATGGTTTTTGACTCATAAGTGGGCGACGCCACGCCCATTTTCCATTGTGTAAAAAAATCTCTGTGCAGCTTCCTTCTGCCATTTCTTATGTAAAATTTGGTGTTTCTGACGTTTTTCGTTAGTGAGTTAACGCACTTTTAGTAATTTTCAACCTAACCTTTGTATGGGAGGTGGGATTTCTTTCATTTTTGGACTGTATAAGGAAATGGCTAAAATAAACGACTGCAGAAAGTTTGGTTTATATAGCTTTATTGGTTTGTATTTAGTTTTCAAGTAATACTTGCCTTAGTATTTCTTGTACGGTTGCAAGTTTAAATTATTGCACCACACATTTTTAAATAAGTAAAACATTATAAAATGTACATGAAAGTGCGAAATTGGGGATAGGAAATATCAACTCAGAAAATATTACAAAATTACATAATACTTGCCTACATACATATGTAGTGTGCGTTTCAGTACTAATTCATATAAAAATAAAATATACACATATTGTGTCATAACTCAAAAAACTCGATTTTTGAGTAGAGTATTCAAAAATGTGCGCAATTTCATCGTCCATATTGTATAAAAATTGCATTCTGATGCGTAGAAAAATAAACCGCAAAATAAGAATGAGTCGTATGATGTCGAAACAACGACATATTTTGTGTTACAACACATATTGTTGTAACTGAACTTATGACGTTTTTCTATATTTGCTAAATAAGAGACAATCAAAACTGTGATACGCTACGTCTGCAAAGTTATTCCCGATTAACTGCGCTTTTAATCAGTTCTAAATATGTAGGTGACAGACGGCAGCAAAGCGATATATAATAAAAATAAATATTAAAATACAACAAATTTTAAAATAGAATATCAATAAAATATAAAAACAACACTACAATAGAAAAGAGAAATAATATCAAATGAAAAATTCAATAAGTTTAATTTAATAATAGTAGAATTAAAATGAATCTAATACCCCTGACAGACGGCGGTGTTAATCCGGATTAACTGCTTAAATCTTGATTGGTTCGGGAGTTATCTCAGTTAACTCCGTTTTCTAACTCCCATTTAATCCTCAAAATTTTAGAGAGTTAGTAAGAGTTATTAGCATTTTCGTTGGCAACATTGTTAAACATGGCCGCTCTCGCAATTTATTTATTTAATTTTATTAGTCTACTATATAAGGTCTCGGGCTCCGTGAGGTTTATAGCAAAGAAAATTCAGGAAAAATTTCAACAGAAAAGCGGGAATTTTTTTATTACATACAGCGCCATCTCTGATACATATTATGTACTACAAACCAATATTTTAAGTAGATTACGCCGGTGCGTGATACATTGTTTGACAGCTACTCATTGTTCTCTGCTCAGTTCATTTCATGTGACAAACCGATATTGTGTTCACTGTGAAATTGTGAAAAAAAATTAAAAAAACAAGTAAGTAAAGGATAAGTTCGGGTGCAACCGAACTTTTTATACTCTCGCAATTTATTGATATAGATATAAAGTGGCTCTTTATTCGGTCAATTCCAAATAAGAACTAAGTTACAGTTACATGAAAAGCTTACATTCTAGATCTTACAAGCGAATGGAGGATGGAGTAGGAGAGAAAATAAGTGTAGAGTTAAGGATTCAGTGTTGTAAAACGTAGGAGTATGATAATAAGATGTGTAAACGTAAGGAATATAGTAATAAGATGTGGTGAATATCTTGATACAATATATTTTTATTAAGATAACACACAATTTGCCCCAATTTGAAAATCCTATAATGAGGTATATTAGAGCTAGGGGAAGTTATGACGCGATTTTAACCTTCTCTGGTACAGAGACACACTATTAGAAGATACCTGAGAGATTTACCGAAAATTTCGGTGAAAAATTACCATGGGGCACTGAATTATTCATATTCGATTTTCGGGGCTTTGAAAAGTTACAGTCCGATTTCGACAATTTTTTCACAAAAGATCCACAGATCATATACAGTATTTGTATAAAGTTCCATTACGCTATTTTATTGGTTCCTTATGTATATATTATAAAGTGAAGGAATAAGATGGAGTTCAAAATTGAGTTACATGGGAAGTTGTCATGGTTGTTAACCGATTTCATCCATTTTCTACACGTGTCATCAGGGTGTCAAGAAATTTCATTGAAATCGGTCGGTTCCTGGGATATCGTTTTTAACCCATAAGTGGGCGATGCCACGCCCATTTTCCATTTTGTAAAAATTTGGTATTTCTGACGTTTTTCGTTAGTGAGTTGACCGACTTTTAGTAATTTTCAACCTAACCTTTGTATGGGAGGTGGGCGTGGTAATTATCCGTTTTCAACTATTTTCATGGTGTGTGGTGGGGTACGTAAGAGAACCGACTGCAGAAAGTTTGGTTTATATAACTTCATTGGTTTGCGAGATATATACAAATAACCGAATTGGGGGTGGGGCCATGCCCACTTCCCCAAAAAAATTACGTCCAAATATGCCCCTTTCTGGTGCGATGCTTTCTTCCAAATTTTACTTTTATAACTTATTTATAGCTTAGTTATGACACTTTATGTGTTTTCGGTTTTCGCCATTTTGTGGGCGTGGTAGTGGTCCAATTTTGCAACCCTCTCACGGTCCCAAGGAACATGTGTTCCAAGTTTCATTAAGATATCTCAATTTTTACTCAAGTTATCCGTTGCATGGACGGACGGACGGACGGACAGACAGACATGCGGATTTTGACTCGTCTCGTCACCCTGATCATTTTGATATATATAACCCTATATCTAACTCGTTTAGTTTTATGACTTACAAACAACGGTTATGTGAACAAAACTATAATACTCTCAGCAACTTTTGTTGTTGTTGTTTCTAAAGTGGAAGTTTTAATAATACTGTATTTATGTGTTTATGTATATTTTTTTAGTAATTACTGTTTTTCTACTAATTGTGCGACTAACAACCGCAATATTTGCTTTCTATCCAAGTTTATTTTACTAAAATGAAAATATTATTGCCAATCAGCTGTTTATGGGAGTTTATAACTCGCTTTGCTGCCGTCTGTCACCTACATATTTAGAACTGATTAAAAGCGCAGTTAATCGGGGTTAAGGCTATAATGGCAACATTAACATTAAAGAAAAAGAAAAGTAAGAAAAAATTAGTAAATAAAAACATTATAAACAAGTAGGGAAGGACTAAGTTCGGGTGTAACCGAACATTTTATACTCTCACAATATATTTATTATTCTGCTTTTAGATTCAGATGGACTAAAAATTCTGCTATATGGGAAGGAGGCGTGGTTGTGAGCCGATTTGATTTATGTCTCAGTGCTCCGATTTCGCCCATATGCAATACCAACCTGCTCAGTGTGCCAAGGAATATGTGTACCAAGTTTCATTAAGATATCTCAACTAAAAATTAATATAAAACTAAATAAATGTGAAAATATAAAATAAATTTAAATGTTATAAAACCATTTTAACAATAAAACAATAAATAACTAAAACCGAAGCAGATTGAGCTTAATAGAAGAACAAAGCAAATAACTCCATCTAATATAAATAAATTAAAATTTTTAAAATACAAAATTGGAAATTACATTTATGAGCCAAATAATATTAAAATTAAAAATAGAATAATCAATAAATTGATAATACATTTTAGAATACTGCAAAATGAAAAAGATATTAAAAATTAATAATTAAATAAATAAATAATAATAATAAATAAATATAAAATAAAAATTTTCTGTTAAAAAAAGGAAACAAAACATTAACAAAAATATAGATTGTGGCAAGACTGCAAACATTTGTGTCAATAATCAACAAAATTAACTTATTCTTTTCAAAAGACTAGGTAAAAATTAAAATATTTCAAATATGAAGAAATTTAAATTAAACAAGTAAGGAAAGGCTAAGTTCGAGTGTGACCGAACATTTTATACTCTCGAAATTTATTGATGTAATTTTTTAAGATAACACACAACTTGACCCATATATTCGACATAAAGTCCAATAGAATTCCTAAACCGATTTCACTAATTTTCCCCACCAAGCTACACTATATACAATACTATATGCTCACTTAATTTTGCTAAGATATCTCACATATTAACCGATATATGCGGAATAAAGCCCACAAATTATTAGGTATATGGGAGCTAGGGGAAGTTCTGATCTGATTTTAATAATTTTTGGAACAGAGACACACAATTATGAGAAAATAATTTCCTCTGAACTAAATTAAAATATCTGAAATATTTGTCGATATTTTCGGTGAAAGATTGCCCTTAGGCACTGAGTTCTTCATGTAGATATCCGGGGCCTTGAAAAGCTATAGTCCGATTTCGAAAAATTTTCCATAAGTGAAGCCACAGACGATATAAAGTATTTGTGTAAAGTTTTATTCCGCTATCTTCATTGGTTCCTTATGTATATATTATAAAGTTAACGAATCATTTTTCATCCGTGTTGTCAGGGTGTCAAGAAAATATTATATACCGAATTTCATTGAAATCGGTCGAGTAGTTCCTGAGATATGGTTTTTGTCCCATAAGTGGGCGACGCCACGCCCATATTCCATTTTGTAAAAAAATCTGAGTGCAGCTTCTATCTGCCATTTCTCATGTAAAATTTAGTGATTCTGACGTTTTTCGTTAGTGAGTAAACTCACTTTTAGTAATTTTCAACCTAACCATTGTATGGGAGGTGGGTGTGGTTATTATCTGATTTCTTTAATTTTTGGAATGTATAAAGAAATAGATAAAAGAAACGACTACAAAAGTTTGGTTTATATAGCTTAATTGGTTAGCAAGATATATACAAAAAACCTATTTAGGGGCGGAGTCACGACACTTAAAAAAATATTACACCCAAATAAGCTCCTCCCTAATGTGGCCCTCTGTTCCAAATTTACTTCCGTAACTTTATTTATGGCTCAGTTATGACACTTTATGTGTTTTCGGTTTTCGCCATTTTGTGGGCGTGGCAATGGACAGATTTTGCCTATCTTCGGAAGCAATCTCCTCAGGGCGATAAGGAATATGTTTTCCAAGTTTCATTAAGATATCTCAATTTTTACTCAAGTTATAGCTTGCACGGACAGTCAGAGGGACGGACAGTCAGAGGGACGGACAGACATCCGGATTTCAACTTTACTCGTCATCCTGATCATTTATATATATATATATACTAGCAGACCCGGCCACACATTTGTGTGGCTAAGGTATACATTAAATTAAGTTGGTCCAATCTTGGCTTCGGCGACGATATTGATTACTCGAGGTTGATTTATGTTACGCAGCATGATGACAACTCACACTACTTTTAATTGCAAAGTGAGTGGTGATAGTAGAGGCAATTTTAAATAGTTTAGTGTTTCGTTCATTTGCAATTTAGGAGTAATATCAAGGCCGAATGTGCCGTTTGTTTGCCTACTAACATGTGCCAAGTTGCCCCTATTCCTGTTAACCTTGGTGGTGAAAATGAGTGAAATTGGTTCTGGAATTACATCAACCCTCATATACTATATGTTATGATTTTCTATGGGACTTTATGCCGAATATATAGGTCAAATTGTGTGTTATCTTAATAAAATTACATCAATAAATTGCGAAAGTATAAAATGTTCGGTTGGATCCGAACTTAGCCTTTCCTTATTTGTTACAAATTGTTTTGGGCTATCGACACAACCTTATACAATTGAACAATAACAAAAATATTTTAACAAAGCAACAATGACAACCTTCAAAATATAATTTTTTTGTTTTCTCTTTTTATATTTTTCTAGTCAACTCGAATAAAATTCGCTTATTATTATCTTCCTCGCAATTTTCCCATATTTACTCACTTTCTAATTTTTTTCTGGCCTTCCACGAATATTTCAAGACTAAAATGAACCAGATCGGTTTGGCCGTTCTCGTTTTTTTGCGGGACAAATGAACAGCAATTAATTTTTATATTATATTATTATCAAGCGATAATTTTTTTAATTCCACACACGGCCATTCAGTAAGGAGCCGACCGCGCGAGTGATCTTAACCCCCTCCCGTGCCAACGTGCCCGAGTGACGAATACAACTCTACAACGCATAGTTAGCCGCCGAGCGGATATTTTTTTAACTCGTGATATCTTTTCAATGGAATGTCAGAATCTAATAATTCAAAGGGTTATATAAAGGTTTTGAAGCGATCTTAAATAATAAATCATTTATCGATAAGGATTAATACTAAGGTACAAATAAAGAGCCTTTTCAAGTAGTGGTATTTTAATTAATTTTTTTAAATATAAAATCGCTTATTGTGACAAAACTATAATAGTTAGAGATATGATTTCGACGTTTTTTGTAGATAATGATAAGTTCTACAAAATTTTAGTGCATCACTTCGTTATATCTTCAATCGTTTTCGCAGCATTCGCGATTAAAGAAAGTTTTTTGGTATTTTTTTACATTACCGGAGTTTTGGTAAGGAACCCTATTTTTTTAACTAAATATAGCCTATGTCACTCAGGGATAGTATAGCTTTCCAACGGTGAAAGAATTTTTCAAATCGGTACAGTAGTTTCGGAGCCTATTCGAGACAAACAAACAAAAAATCAAACCTTTCCTCTTTATAATATTAGTATAGAAGTATATATAACCCCATATCTAACTCTTTTATTTCTGGGTGATACAAACAACCGTTATGTGAACAAAACTATAATACTCTTGTGCCTTCATGCTGCGAGAGTATAAAAATATTTATATAGTACTTTTCGCTTAATTGCACATCAAACTTTCGTTCAATTAACCGGAGAATCAATTAACAGATACTCGCTTAATTGAACAATTTGTTCAATCAAAAGAATCTCGTTTAAATGAACAGTTTGTTCAATTACAGGAATCACGCTTATTTGAACCACCTCGTGAATTAAGGGATTAGGGATTCAAAATTTGAAATTTTCTTGTCTTATTAAATAGTACAATATTTAAATATTATCCAAAATTATGAAATATATACGATTAAAATTTCAAGAGATAGAAGGAAAATCCTACCATCAGACCACGTCAGTATGAATGTTAAACTTTAATCGGGTTTATCTCAAATTTTGAAGTCAGTGGACATGGTTTCTTGAAAAGTTAAGAAGCGATTCTGTTGAAAAATTTCCAAACATCTTTATTACAACTATTTTTTGAGTCAGTATATGGCTCCCCCCCCGCAAAACTAATACGGCTGTGTAAGTTGACGTTGAGCAACACCAAAAGCTCCGTCAGGATCGGGAAGGACCTCTCCGAGCCGTTCGATACCAAACGAGGTTTCAGACAAGGTGACTCGCTATCGTGCGACTTCTTTAACTTGATGCTGGAGAAAATTATAAGAGCTGCAGAGCTAAATAGAGAAGGTACAATCTTCTACAAGAGTGTACAGCTCCTGGCGTACGCCGATGATATTGATATCATCGGAAACAACATCCGCGCCGTTAGTTCTGCTTTTTCCCGCCTGGATAAGGAAGCGAAGCGAATGGGTCTGGTGGTGAACGAGGACAAGACGAAATATCTCCTGTCATCAAACAAACAGTCAGCGCATTCGCGTCTTGGCTCCTACGTCACTGTTGACAGTCATAACTTTGAAGTTGTAGATAATTTCGTATACCTAGGAACCAACATTAACACCGATAATAATGTCAGCCTTGAAATCCAACGCAGAATCACTCTTGCCAACAGGTGCTACTATGGACTGAGTAGGCAATTGAAAAGTAAAGTCCTCTCTCGACGAACAAAAACTAAACTCTACAAGTCCCTCATCATTCCCGTCCTACTTTATGGTGCAGAAGCGTGGACGGTGTCAACATCCGATGAGACGGCACTAGGAGTTTTCGAGAGAAAGGTTTTGCGGAAGATTTACGGTCCCTTAAACATTGGCAACGGCGAATACCGCAGAAGATGGAATGATGAGCTGTATGTGTTGTTCGACGACATAGACATAGTCCAGCGAATAAAAAGACAGCGGCTACGCTGGCTGGGTCATGTTGTTCGAATGGATGAAAGTGCCCCAGCTCTGAAAGTTTTCGATGCAGTACCCGCTGGTGGAAGCCGAGGAAGAGGGAGACCTCCACTCCGGTGGAAGGACCAGGTGGAGAAGGACCTGTCTTCACTTGGTATTACAAATTGGCGCCAAACCGCCAAAAGGAGAGATGCGTGGCGCACTGTTGTGGACTCGGCTATAACCGCGTAAGCGGTTTCTAAGCCAGTTAAGAAGAAGATATGGCTCAAATTTGGCCACAAAAGTTAAATCTATCAAATTAAAAAGAAATATTTTTGGTTTGTTGATTTGGAGGAATTGAATGAGTTATGATGTCCACGGCAAGACCCTATTTTTGGCCACTTCATGGAAGATGAGGTACCAACGGCTGAGCTTTCGGAATTTGTAAATATAAATTTCACAACATGTACATATGTATCTTTAATAAGCTGAATAAAATATTAGGTTGCATCTCCCTGTATTTGACAACCTAATATATGATATATACATTAAAATTTACAAAAAATTGTAAATATACTCATGTTTTCAACCTCTGAAGCCCACCTAACCCCTTAAAGTTTTTCAAATATTTCAATATTTTTTATCCTTAAAGGAAAAAATTCAATAACTATATTATGTACTATGTAATCAATTATCTATTAATGTACATGCATATATACATATATTCGTTTTTCAAATTTATTATTAAATAATTATACAGCCTTGTTAGAAGATTAATTTTTCAACAATATTATTTGTTTATTTATTTACATGTGCTTTCATATGCTATATTTTTTGCCCGATAACACCGTTCTATTACACGGGGAAACCAATTAACCATAGGATCAATTAAACGAAAAGTACTGTATAAAGAATTGACATATTATTTTGAGTAATCTTTAATATATCCAAATAATTTTAATTCTTTTTCAAAGTTAAAATGTCAATATTTTTAAACAAAAGCTTTCACACACTTCAGGCGCTGCAACACTTTTATCGCAGTCACACTTTACTTTTTATAAATTAATTCAAAAGCAAAGCTATAATAAAAGCTGTCATCGATTGGCTATGCGTTATAGAGAAGCCAATAGAACGCACTATTCCGTAATTCAAGCAGACAGGCAGCATTAATGGTGCAAGCCTGCGCTAAATGTCCTTTTATTCATGCGCAATAATGCTGAAGCATTTTCTTAAGTGAAGAAATACTTAAGTCTGCGTAAAAATATTTTTTCCCTTTGCTAAATAATCAATTAAATTTAATTTATTTCAAAGTAAAAAGAACAAAAATATATACATATGTATTTATACAAGCATTTAGTTGAATTGATTGTTAACTGATTGCATTAAATTATTATTAACAGGTCATACAAGTTTAAAATTTATTAATTCAAAAATAATTAAACTAAATTATATGAAAAATATGTAAATACATAATAAAAAGAGAAAGTTTTCGAGTTGGTGAGGAAAAATTCCAGAAAGCGTTTAAAAATATGAAAACTAGTGTATAAGACTAAATATTAAATTAAAACAAGTAAGGAAAGGCTAAGTTCGGGTGCAACCGATGATTTTATACTCTCGCAATTTATTGCTATATTTTTATTAAGATAACACACAATTTGACCCATATATTCGGTATAAAGTCCAATAGAAAAACGAAAATCATCATACAAGGTATATGGACTGAAGTAATTCCTGAGCAGATTAAACTCATTTTCAGCACCAACATACATTATATCAAAGATTATATGCTCATTTAATTTGGCTAAGAAATTTCATATATTACCCGATTTATAAGCTATTAAGCTCATCGTATTTTTGAAAATCCTATAATTAGCTATATGAGAGCTAGGGGAAGTTATGACCTGATTTTAACCATTTCTGGTACAGAGACACAATATTAGAAGAAAAAGATTTCCTCTGAATTAAATTAAGATATCTGAGAGATTTGCCAATATTTTCGGTGAAAAATTACCTTAAGGCATTGAAAAGTTATAGTCCGATTTCGACAATTTTTAACAAGTGATGCCACGGATCATATACAGTATTTGTGTAAACTTTTATTTCGCTATCTTCATTGGTTCCTAATGTATATCTTATAAAGTGAAGGAATCAGATGTAATTCAAAATTGAGTTATATGGGAAGTTGTCGTAGTGCCAAGAAAATATTATATACCGAATTTCATTGAAATCGGTCGAGTAGTTCCTGAGATATGTTTTTTGACCCATAAATGGGCGATGCCACACCCATTTTCCATTTTGTAAAATTATCTGAGTGCAGCTTCCTTCTGTAATTTCTCCTGTAAAACTTAGTATTTCTGACGTGTTTCGTTAGTGAGTTAACGCACTTTTCAAAATAACCTTTGTATGGGAAGTGGGCGTGGTTATTGTCCGATTTCTTTCATTTTTGGACTGTATTAAGAAGTGGCTGCTGAAAATTTGGTTTATATAGCTTTATTGGTTTGCGCGATATGTACAAAAAACCTATTTGGGGGCGGCGCCACGCCCACATGAAAAAAATTCACTCCTAAATATGCCCCTCCCTAATGTGACCCTCTGTTCCAAATTTTACTTCCGTGACTTTATTTATGGTTTAGTTATGACACTTTATGTGTTTTCGGTTTTCGCCATTTTGTGGGCGTGGCAGTGGTCCGATTTTGCCCAACCTTCCAATGGTGCCAAGAAATAAGTGTGCCAAGTTTCATCAAGATATCTTAATTTTTACTAAAGTTACAGCTTGCACAGACGGACGAATATTTATTGTTGCGTAGTACGCTATTCAAGTCATATGTATGTGATTGGGTTGAAACCAGTTGGGTCCTAAGTGTAAGGTCGCTCTCCATCTGGTCCCTCCAACAGAGTGGAGACCTTCCCCTTCCTCGGCTACCTCCGGCGGGTACTGCATCGAACACTTTCAGAGCTGGACTATATGACCTAGCCAGCGTAGCCGCTGTCTTTTTATTCAATGCACTATGTCAATGTAGTCGTATAACTCGTCCAGCAGTTTCTAAGTGACTTATAGAGTTTGATTTTGGTTCGTCGAGAAAGGATTTTTCTTCTCAATTGACTGTTTGCTTGATGACAGGAGATATTTCGTCTTGTCCTCATTCACCTCCAGACCAATTCGCTTCGCTTCCTTATCCAGGCGGGAAAAAGCGGAACTAACGGCGCGGTTGTTGCTTCCGATAATATCAAAATCATCGGCGTACGCCAGGAGCTGAACACTCTTATAGAAGATTGTACCTTCTCTGTTTAGCTCTGCAGCTCGTATCATTTTTACCAGCATCAAGTTAAAGAAGTCACATCATAGTGAGTCTCCTTGTCTGAAACCTCGTTTGGTATCAGACGGCTCGGAGAGTTCCTTCCCAACCATGACGGAGCTTTTGGTTTTGCTCAACGTCAACTTACACAGCCGTATTAGTTTTGCGGGGATACCAAATTCAGACATCGCGGCATAAAGGCAGCTCCTTTTCGTGCTGTCGAAAGCAGTTTTAAAATCGATAAAAAGGTGGTGTGTGTCGATTCTCTTTTCACGGGTCTTCTCCACGATTTGGCGCATGGTGAATATCTGGTCAGTTGGGTCCAATAGGTAGGCTTTAGTCATTCTCACAGTACGCTCGATAGAACTTTAAATGCGATATTTAGGAGGCTTATTTTTATGGATTGGGCAGAGCACACTGAGATTCCAACCGTCAGGCATGCTTTCCGAAGATATTCTGCAAAGAAGCTGATGCATGCACCTTATCAGTTCTACGCCGCCGTATTTGAATAGCTCGGCCGGTAATCTATCGACACCCGCCGCTTTGTTGTTCTTCAAGCGGGTAATTGCTATTCGAATTTCTTCATGGTCGGATGATGGAACATCTGTTCCATCGTCATCTCCTGGTGTTTTACTTTCACGGCCATTCAGCATGTCGGAGAAGTGTTCCCTCCACAATCCCAGTATGCCCTGGACATCGGTTACCAGATTAGCACCTTGGTCTCTACATGCGGATGCTCCGGTCTTGAAACCTTCGTTAAGTCGCTTCATTTTTTTTCATAAAATTTTCGAGATATACCTCTGTCTGCCATCTTGTCAAGCTCTTCATACTCACGCATTTCGGCCTCTTTCTTTTTTGTCTGCAAATGCGGCAGCGCTCGTAGGTGCGTACAAGGCGCTCATAGAAAGTATCTTTGGTCACATCGTCCTTCTCTTCCGTTGGGGCGTGGACGCAAATAAGCGATATGTTGAGGAACCTCGCTTTTATGCGGATTGTGGCTAGACGTTCAACCACCGGGTTGAATGCCAGGACTCGGCGACGGAGTCTCTCTCCCACCACAAATCCAACACCAAATTTGCGCTTCTTTATATGGCCGCTGTAGTAGATGTCACAAGGACCCACCTTCTTCCGTTCTCTTCCCGTCCATCGCACTTCTTGGATGGCGGTTATGTCAGCCTTTCGTCATATGATGACATCAACCAGCTGGGCAGTGGCACTTTCCCAATTAAGGGTCCGGACATTCCAAGTGCATGCCCTTAAATCATTATCCTTAAAACGTTTGCAGGGGTCGTCATCAAAAGGGGGGTTTCTCATCCGTGGCTTTCGTCGATTTTTCATTAGTACTTCGTTTTTATGAGGTGGGTTCCAAACCCTACGAAAACGGCTTTATTTAGAACACACTATTGTTTATTCAACGCATACCACTTGTGTGGTAAGAGTACAGTACGATTGTTTTTTTTTGTTTTTTTTCTCAGCCACGTGAAAAAACAAATAACAACAAAAGCTTGCTATTAATTGCATGGCTTGCTTTTATTTTTAAAACTATAGGTTTTTGAGTACAATTTAATAAGAATGACCTCAAAATCTAAAGTCGCTCTGCGTGAACTGGGAATTAATTTTAGTCCCATGGTTTCTTGGCAAAACTTTCTTAGAATTTTCTGTACTTTTCGATTTTGCTATTATTGTTGGTTTTTTTTCACCCATATAAATCGACCCGGCCTACTACTCATTCTTTTCTTATATACCGCGGATAAACGGTGAGTTCTATATTGTTCCAGAAACAAAAGGAATTACCCAACCGTGACCGGGAGCATCCACTCCACATTTCTAAAAGAGATCTGCCAACATATGCAGTAAAATTGTACACCATAGTAATATTAAAAGTAAATTTAATTCTCAATTATATAGCCCAGCAGCTCTTTAAAGGGAGTTTCCTATATCCTATCCTCATACACGAAACCAACCAAACTCTATGAATGCAAATGCAAATAATAATTAAATATAAATT
The DNA here is from genome assembly GCF_028554725.1 of Zeugodacus cucurbitae. Lineage (NCBI taxonomy): Eukaryota > Metazoa > Arthropoda > Insecta > Diptera > Tephritidae > Zeugodacus > Zeugodacus cucurbitae. The sequence continues at coordinate 29,229,070 of NC_071669.1, forward strand.
GTTAAATGAAACGCACATTGTGTGCAAAGGAAAATAACCGAAACACGGCAATATAAAACAAGTAAGGAGGGGCTAAGTTCGGGTGTAACCGAACATTTTATACTCTCGCAATTTATTGATGTAATTTTATAAAGACAACACAATTCGACCCATATATTCGGCATAAAGTTCAATAGAATAACGAAAATCATCATAAATAGTATATGGGGACTGAGGTAATTCCTAAACCGATTTCACTCGTTTTCACCACCAAGATACAATGTATCGAAGACTATACGATCACTTAATTTAATATTACTTATAATTAGGTATATAGGATCTGGGGGAAGTTATGACCCGATTTTTACCATTTCAGGTACAGAGAGAAACTGTTATAAGAAAAAAATTCAGAAGGAATGAATTACATTAAAATATCTGATTGATTTACCTATATTTTCGGTGAAAAATTAACCTTAGGCACTGAGTTCTTCATGTTTGATATCAGGGGCCTTGAAAAGTCATGGTCCGATTTTGACAATTTTTACACTAGTGATGTCACAGCTCAAATACAGTATTTGTGTAAAGTTTTATTCCGCTAGCTTCATTGGTTCCTTATGAATACATTATAAAGTGAACGAATCAGATGGAATTCAAAATTGGGTTATATGGGAAGTAGACGTAGTTGTGAACCGATTTCGCCCATATTCCACCCGTGTCATCAGGGTGTCAAGAAAGTGTTATATATTTCATTGAAATCGGTCGAATAGTTCTTGAGATATGGTTTTTGACCCATAAGTGGGCGACGCCACGCCCATTTTCCATTTTGTAAAAAAATCTCAGTGCAGCTTTCTTCTGCCATTTCTTATGTAAAATTTGGTGTTTCTGGCGTTTTTCGTTAGGGAGTTAACCCACTTTTCGTAATTTTCAACCTAACTTTTGTATGGGAGGTGGGCGTGGTTATTATCCGATTTCTTTCATTTTTGGACTGTATAAGGAAATGGCTAAAAGAAACGACTGCAGAAAGTTTGGCTTATATAGCTTTATTGATTTGCGAGTTATATACAAAAAAACTTATTTGAGGGCGGGGTCACGCCCACTTTTCCAAAAAAATTACATCCAAATGTGCCCCTCCCTAATGGGATTCTATGTTCCAAATTTCATTTTCATAACTTTATTTATGGCTTAGTTATGACACTGTATAGGTTTTCGGTTTCCTCCATTTTGTGGGCGTTGCAGTGGACCGATTTTGCCCATTTTCGAAAGCAACCTCCTCAGGGTGCCAAGGAACATGTGTTCCAAGTTTCATTAAGATATCTTAATTTTTACTCAAGTTATCGCTTGCACGGACAGACAGACAGACGGACGGACAGACATCCGGATTTCAAATATACTCGTCATCCTGATCATTTATGTATATATAACCCCATATCTAACTCTTATATTTCTTGGTGACACAAACAACCGTTATGTGAACAAAACTATGATACTCTGTGCAACAGGTTGCGAGAGTATAAAAAGAGTAAAACAAGTAAGGAAGGGCTAAGTTCGGGTGTAACCGAACATTCTATACTCTCCCAAGTTATTTAGTTAATTTTATTAAAATAACACACAATTCGACCCATATATTCGGGATATTTATGGTAAAATCCATTGACATTTTGAAAACCTTAATATTAGGTATATTTGGCGGAAGTTATGGCTCGATTTAACACATCTTTGGCACAGGGACATATTATTAAAATAAAAATCTTTCATCCGAATCCGCTGTACAAAATATTTATATTAGGTCCTCATTATCGATATATGGGGCCTTGAAAACTTATGGTTCGATTTCGGCGATTTTTAGAAGTGCAATGCCACACTATAAATGCAGCATTTGTGCAAAATTCTGTTCCGATATCTGCACTAGTGCTAACTTTATATATTGTAAATTAAACGATTCAGATCAACTTCAAAGTTCTTTTATATGGGAAGTAAGCGTTGTTGTAAACCGATTTGGCATATTTTCATGACATGTCATTAAGATGCTACGAAAATATTACGAACCGAATTTCATTGAAATTGGTCGAGTAGTTTCGGAGATATGGTTTTTGACCCATAAATGGGCAGAACTATGCCATTTAAAATTTGGTATACCAATTTGAGTGCAGGCCTTCTGTACAATCTTTATAATGAAATTTAAGGTTTCTGGTGTTTTTCCTTACTGAATTAAAGCATTTTTAGTAAATTTCAACATAACCTTTGTATGGGAGGTGGGCGTGGTTATAATCCGATTTCCTACATTTTTGGACTGTATAAGGAAGTACCTAAAAGAAACGACTCTAGAAAGCTTGGTTGATATAGCTTACAAAATACTTTGTAGGGAGCGGGACCACGCCCACTTTCCCAAAATGCTTACATCCAAATATGCCCTTTTCTAGTGCGAACATTCTTACCAAATTTTTCTTTTGTTGCGTTATTTATAGATAAAATTCAGCAAAAAATAGTACATTGCTAAGTACTTACTAAATTCGCATACATTCAATATTTAATGTGTCAAGAAAGTGTTTTGTGAAACAAAGCCAGTGCAAACTGTATTTCATTGGAACTAGTATACCGTATGAAACGCTCAGGCGTACAATTCAACGAATTTTACAACTTCTTTTCTATTTATTTTTTATTAATATGCTATCAGTTACAGACGAAATTGTGATTCGAACCGGTGTGTGTTGAAAAATTAAAATGGCAATCAGTTAGTGTAATATAATTACCAGATCGGTAAAAATTTCGAAAAGTTATCATTCATGTTTTGTTTAAGTATACAAACAATTTATTATATTTTCAAAAGTGCAAACAAGGAAGGTTTGCTAGTAGTTGCCGGCCGCGTAAAATATCTGATCGGGCGGAGGCAATGCTTTTAAGAAAAATAAAAAATTGGAAAATTCAACTAGAGCCCTTGCAACACATCTCCAGAATGAATGTGTTGTCACAGTTTCCCATGATACTGTAAGACAGCTTCTTAACCGGAATGAGTTTACATCATGAGTTGCAAGGAAGAAGCCACTGCTATCCGTTAAGAATATTGGAAGTCGGTTATCCTTCGATACGCTATATTTTGAAAGGCCAGTTACCTTTTGGGATGATGTCATATTCTCTGACGAGATGATGCTATACTATAATGAAGGACCAAATAAAGTATGCAAAAAGCCTTTAAAAGGGTTGGAAAATCGAAACATTACTCCAACTGTTAAGTGTGGTCATGGTAAGGGGTTGTATTTCACGCAAAAGGGTTTGCGATTTGGCTTTCATCCACGATACCATGGATGCAATTAAATGCTTAAGGGTCTATACCAGTGTAACCCATTAAAAATTAGGACATTTTCGTGAATTTTTTAAAAGAAAGTACCTGACCGAATGTTTCGAAAGTTTTTGGACATAATAAGGTAGATTTTGAGCTATATTTTAAGTTTCTTTTTAACAAAAATATTGAAAAATAACGGAGTTATGAGTTGCCTTCGGAGGTGCCAAAAAAAAAGTTCCTCAATTGCTGACATGATTCCGGCCAAATGAGTAGCTGAATCAAAATGGTTATTAAAGTTGAATATATTTCCGATACAATAACCTAAGATTATTGAAAAATATCAAAAATTAACAAAATGGCGTAGTTTTCAAACAAAATACCGTTTTTTCGTATCGAAAATCAAATTTCAAATTTGAAGTCGATCGGTCAATTTTTCCTTGAGTTTTGATGTCAGCAGTTTTGTGAAATGTCCTTTCGAGAAAAACGCATTAAAATTTTCGACTATAGCGGCTTATACGTGCGTGCGGTCACTCTTTAGAACGCTGCCATTCCAAAACTATTGAAGATACAACTTTACCGTTTTCAGGGGATATTTTGGAAAGTATTAACTATCGAATTAGCAAAAAATAAAAAAATCGATTTTTGAAAATGTCACACCGGTATAGCCCCTTAAGGATTTTAAAAACCTATTTGTTAAGCAGTGCTCACAAGTTTAGTTTAACTGAAGACAACAAGCCGAAATTTCAATTTTGCTAGGATAATGACCCAAAACATAACGCTCATTCTGTGAAGATTTAGATGCTCTATAATTGTGGGAAAGTTATGGAAACTCCAGCCCAGAGTCCAGACATGAAAATTTATGAGTTTTTTTTAAGAAAAAAGTATCTAAACGGAGTCCGAAACATCGAAGAGAGCTGAAAACCATAATATCGGAAGAGGGGCACAGAATACTCAGAAACTACGACGCATAAAATCTAATTTACTCTGGAATCTCGACTATAGGCTGTTTATGCTGTAAAGGGAAACCATACAAAACATTAATTTGAAGTTTTTGTTTCTTGTTCCACTATTTATTTTGTTTAAGTGCAATGTCAAAACACTTTTTTGACACATTAAATATTGAATGTTTTTGAATTTTGTGTTTAAAATGCGCTATTTATGCTGAATTTTACCAATTTCTTTTTGCATATCCTTTTAAAAATCCTATATAACTATACAAAAAAACTTAAAAATATTAAAAATATTCGAATCAGAATATGGCATTTACTTGCAAAAGAATTGCGAAAACTATAAATTTCTCTTGTTAAAACACTTTCTTGACATAATGTAAATAACATTGTAATAAATATTGAATTTGATGAAATTTTGGTAATTAATAATGTAATACTACGTTCGGGCCGACATTGAAAAAATGGTTTTTCGTTCGAAAACTTGTGTTTTCATCCATGCAAAATCTGTCAAACGAAATCACAGTTTTCGCTGAAAACTTACATTCCACTTATTATAATCGATGTCTGCTCTAGTTTAGTCGATATTATTGGAAGACATATTTTGCCAGCTCTAAATTGTCATTTGATATTGTAAACAAATTCCACTACTTTCTCAAAATAATGGAGAAACAGAAATAAAAATAAGAAAGGAAGGGCTAAGTTCGCGTGAGTTAATACTTTAACCTTTAACCACAACCTTATGTTTCAGTAAACATTAAAGAAAAATCATAAAAACAACTTAATCGTAGAACAATAGAAGCGCACTATCAGTACAACAAAAAATAACAACTCAAATAGTTTTTTACTAGTAAACAACCAGCATACAATAGCCTCCACGTCACTTTACCATTATCGACTGCCGAGTAACAAGTTACCACTTGTACAGTTAAGTGTAATATATACAATATTGAAGTACATGTGTATGCGGTGAAATATTATACAAATTAAGGATTAGTCAGAAAAAATCTCATTGGCTGACTTAAAAGGATATATTTATTTTATTCCTAACGGGTAAATAATTTAACTGGCGCCCAACGTGGGGCAGCAACAAAAAAGGATCATCAATAATATCCCTTGTCAGTCTGCCTGAAAGGGAAGAACCTAGTCCCTGGAAACAAAAAAATATTCATTTAAACCATCCAAGAAGTTAACCAGTGCATCATCCCACACAACGTCAATCCAAAGGGATTCACTTAAAAATCCTAATATGACAACAAATTCAAAGTAAATTATCAATATACCATCCTTGGCAAACAACACGATTTCATAGCAGCGCTCCAAGAATACAACTGGAGACCGAATTTTAGTAAAATAAATCAACAAATACACCAGCAAGATTACAGAATAAGCTAATTTAATTGCATTAACCAACGCAGTCGCCGATCTGCAACGACAGTTATCCGAACTACAATTAGGAAGAAGTGCAACTATTCCACAACGAACAGAACATAATCTGAATATGTTTAAATCACCAACACAATTTCATAGTGATTACAACGAATACAGGAATTGGAGGAAAGTAGCAACCACATTAATGGAAGACATACGACAATTCGAAGGTCATAATATACATATATGTCCAAGCATTAATAATGATCAGAGGAAAAATTACTGGCAAAGCAGCACATATCTTGATCAACCACAACGTAAAGAGAAACTTTCAAGTCATCATCGATTGGCTAGACGATTCCTATACCGACAAACGACCAATATAAGTTCTGGACGAAATGTACAACGTACGAAAATACAACAAAAAGAACTACTACTGCATGTATATTATGACAATCTGAACCAAGCAATGAATATAGTGCTATCTGACCACCTTCGGTCGAATACGCCGAGTTCAATCGAACCCGCTAGTTTAGCGATTTCACTAAAAGATGGAGCTACGCCCGTTCGCGTCCTTTTTCCGAGAGAGGATTCTCCCTCCTGCGATCTTTGCCGCTTGACGGTTTTCGCTCCTGTGGAAGCTCCCATGAGTCTAGCAGAGGTTCCTTTGCTTGTGCTGGCGATTTCGACAGACAACTCAGCCATGTTGTGGTCAGTAATCGGCAGGACACCGCCGACACCCCCCGTCCGTCCGTCAGTTGTTTTTCCGGAGACAGAGGTCGCGCTATTCTTGTTGGGCAATCTTCGGGAGGGACGATTTCGGCACCCCAGGTGCCAAGGTCCCACCCGAGACCGGGATGGATCCAGGTGTCGGTTCCGACGAGGCCCTTATGAGGCTATGCGTTCAGAGCCGACCAGCGTAAAGAGGGAGTCTTCTCAACCAACACCTACCACACCAACTGAATGGTGACGAGGGGGAACGTACTCCGAGGCCTTCCATGGTTTTAACGGGATGGAGACGGTTCCTGTCATCAAACAAACAGTCAGCGCATTTGCGTCTTGGCTCCCACGTCACTGTTGACAGTCATAACTTTGAAGTTGTAGATAATTTCGTATACCCAGGCACCAGCATCAACACCGATAATAATGTCAGAGTTGAAATCCAGCGCAGAATCCCTCTTGCCAACAGTTGCTAATATGGACTGAGTAAACTCTACAAGTCCCTCATCATTCCCGTCCTACTTTATGGTGCAGAAGCGTGGACGGTGTCAACATCCGATTGGCGCCAAACTGCCAACAGGAGAGATGCGTGGGGTGCTGTTGTGGACGATGCTGTAACCGCGTAAGCGGTGTCTACGCCAGTCAAGAAGAAGAAGATACCTTACAAGATTTCGATTTCTTGATAGGAATTAAAGGATTAAAGCAAATGAAAGCAATGATAGATACAGAAAGAAATGTATTAATTATGAAAAAGAATAAAGTACATGATAGGAGAAGAAATGAATGAAAAATAAATAAATGAAATGCAAATGAATGAAATAAAAAATTATTAGATAATGAAATAATGAAGTAATACAGCCAAGCAAAATCCCGTACAATTCACCCATATGGACAGTTTCTAAAAAAGGGAATGACGAGCAAGGCAACCCAAAAAGACGCATGGTTATTGTCTTCCAGAAGTTAAATGCGCAAACAATCGCTGATAGATTTCCCATTCCGGACATCACCATGATGCTCCAAAACTTAGGAGATGCACATTACTTCACGACGTTAGATTTGGAATCAGGGTTTCATCAAATTAAAATAAAAAAGAAGACAGGGAAACAACAACATTTTCAATAAATAATACCAAATATGAATTTCTACTACTACCATTTGGACTGAAAAACGCACCGTCGGTCCTTCAAAGATGCGTTGACGACATCCTTAGACCATTCATAGCAGTATATGCATACGTGTATATAGATAATGTCCTAATATATTCAGCTAACCCTGAACAACATAGGAAAGATATCACCAATATAATACACACTTTACACGCAGCCAACATGAAAATCTCGGATGAAAAATCAAATTTTTTTCAAAGACAGACACAATTTTTAGAACATATAATTAAAAACGGTAGAATTACAGTAGATCCTGGAAAAATAGAAGCTATAGATAGGTGCAAAACCCCTACAAAATTGAAAGACTTAAGATCTTTCTTGGGAATGACCTCATATTATAGAAAATTTATAAAAGGATTTGCATCCATAACGAAACCACTTAAAGCAGTTGAACCACTAAAAAATAAACTAAAAGAACAAATAGAATTATTCCAGATTTTGGAAAAGGATTTGATTTAACTACAGACGCAAGTAATCATGCCATTGGAGAAGTATTGTTACAAGGCAAGAAACCTATAGCATTCATTTCACGTACATTAACGCGAACTAAACAAAATTACTCAACAAACGAAAAAGAAATGTTAGCAATCGTTTGGGCACTCAAGAAACTTAGGAATTATCTGTATGGTCTCACTAGTAATACTACTATTTACACTGATCATCAATCCCTAATATAATAAATATCACAGGACAACCCAAATTCAAAATTAAAACGATGGAAAAATTTTATAGAAGAATACGGAGCAAAAATTAAATATATTATAGGAGATTTAAATGTAGTAGCCGACGCTCTCAGCCGTCAAGTAAACGTAACTACGAACGACTCAATACACTCGCAGGAATCATCCTCGTCAATCAGCGCTCCACTGAACCAAATTGTGATAAAAAAAAATTTGAACAAAATGCATTAGAAAGAGCAAGAATTTTTCAAACCACGAGAGATTTTATGTTAATTACGTCACACCACAAGACTTGATAGATACACTAACGAAAATTATCAAACCTAATATCACGACCGGTCGACAAAAATCCTCTTAGCTATATCCTCCGCGCGGGTGTCGACTGGGCAATGGGTGGCGCTGCTTGCACTGTCGTGGACTCAAGCTGCCGCTTGGTTGGCTAAGGCATGACAGTGGTGGCAGGCGCCATCCAGCGAAGGCTGGATTCATTTCCCTGAGGTGGACTGCTTTTAACGCTTCCCCGGAGGGAGATGGATGGGGGAAGATGCCGGCCATTGCTATTGAGGTGCCTGGCGGTAGGTATAAAACGCTAGGGGTAGGGGACCCCGAACTCAAAAAACTCACAATGGAGAGCAAAATAAAGGATGAGAAGCGGGCTGGGATATCAGCCCAAACGTCGGTGGGAGATGAGGCTGCTACCACCGGCGGGCACAGCGAGAGCTGTGTCGCCAGCGGCCACACCTCCACTGCAACGGGATCAGGTTGCAGTGGTTGTAGTACTAATGCCAAACCAACTTTACAGCGCACTGGTGCCACAGTCCTCGAAGACTCGGACCAAGAAAGCGCTGTAAGCATCAACGCGGAAAAGGAGGAAGAGCTTCTTCGTTCTCCTGAGCTGTCGACCGTGGGTACCAACTCTGGTAACAAGAGAGGGCCGCGGAAGAAGCCTAACAAGAAGGGGATGAAAGCTAAGGCCAGATACAAGGCGGCGGTCGGAATATGTAACCGACTCGAGGGCGAGTCCAACCTGAAGGAAGATGAGGTGCAACGGTTGGCTTGGGCCAGGTAGGAGGTGAATACCGGCCGTGCTCATTTCGCAACACGGAACTGGTGCAATGCCTCGGATCCAGTATTTGCTAATCGGATTGAGGAGAAAATAGCTGAAAAGAGGCAGCGTTCGACGGAGAGCGAACCAAAGGCACCAGCGAAAAAGAGGAAGTGCAAGGACGCTGCTGAAAAGCAGCAAGTCAGGCACGCAGATGACAGACCAACGACATCCAAAGCAGTGGCGGCGGCCAGTGAGATTGCGAAACGACATCTGATCGTGGCACTCATTGACCGTAGTAACCCGCTGGGGCAGATGTCACAGGAGCGGTGGAAAATAGTGGAAATGAAGCTATTGGAAGCCCTCTTCGCGAGGATGGATGCTCAGCCAAGCGCCTCCATGCCCACATTTGATGGAGCTGGGTGGCTAAGCGGATATAAATTCCTGAAGTGTAAGGATGACCCGTCGCTTACATGGGTAAAGGAAGCCGTAAGAACGCTTCCTAGCCTATGGGAGAATGGGAGACTGGAGGTGGTGGACCGCAATGATATTCCATCGGTTCCCAAGGCGTAGGTAATTATACCTCGCGTGGTGGACCCGGAATATGCTTTGCGGCTGCTACAACTGCAGAATCCGGACGTGCCGACTAGCGACTGGAGGGTGTTGAGCGTGGCAAAATCTTCAAATGAAGATGGAGGCCAAAGCTACATCCTCCAGATCAATAAGGCGGCGGACGATATTTTGTACGCAAGGTTCGGGAAGATGGCGTGGGGCGTTGGGAGCGTGTTCCTTCGCCTCAAGAAGCGCCACCCCGCAGACAGCAACGTAAACACGCTCGAGAAAGGTGAAATGGAGAAGGATCTCGGTCTAGAAGAGATCCTGGCGACTTCACTGAACCTACAGGAGGTGGAGAAGGCACCGACCCAGCACTCTGGATATGCAGAACCGAGAGCTGAGGGTAATACAGGTGAACCTCCACAAAAGTAGGATCGCCTCCGGCGAGCTGCTTCTCAACTTAGAGAAGGGCGGCTACGATGTGGCTTTAGTCCAAGAACCATGGATTGCATCGGGTAACGTGGTCGCTGGACTAAAGTCACAAAACTTCACCACATACACCCCGAGCGTTATTAACAAGGTAAGAACAACCATATTAGTGAACAAAAATTTGTATTCCCATATTGATCTTAACCTCTCCACAGACGATCTGACTGTTGTGACGGTAAAGGATGTCAAGGATGAGCCTATACTCCTTGCATCCTGTTACCTGCCACATGATGACGAGGCACCCACGGCGGAGGTCCATAGGCTTGTAGCGGCATCCAGAGGAAGGATGCAGGCGCTAGTAGTAGGAGCCGATGCCAACGCCCATCACACGATCTGGGGCAGCACCGACATTAACCAAAGAGGTGAGTCCCTACTCAACTTCATTTTACAAAGTAGTCTAGTGATAGCTAACCGAGGAGAGGAGCCTACATATATAGGACCCACCTCAAAAAACGTCTTAGACATAACACTCAATACCGGTAGATGTGCAATGGTAGAGAATTGGAGAGTGCTAAGTACACGGTCCTTCTCTGACCACAGGTACATCTACTTCTCTATAACATCTGAACCGAAAATTAAGGTAGATGTTAGGAGAAATCCCAGAAATACAAACTGGGATCTCTATGTTCAAATACTAGAGCACAAAAGACTAAGACCTTGCGTGTTCAATTCTAATGAAGAAGTAGAGGCAGGCGTGAATCTATTCACAAATGCTCTTAATAAAGCATTTAATTCCGCGTGTCCGACTATACGAGTAAAGCGCAAAATGAAGCCTCCTTGGTGGGACCTCTCCACAGACGATCTGACTGTTGTGACGGTAAAGGATGTCAAGGATGAGCCTATACTCCTTGCATCCTGTTACCTGCCACATGATGACGAGGCACCCACGGCGGAGGTCCATAGGCTGGTAGCGGCATCCAGAGGAAGGATGCAGGCGCTAGTAGTAGGAGCCGATGCCAACGCCCATCACACGATCTGGGGCAGCACCGACATTAACCAAAGAGGTGAGTCCCTACTCAACTTCATTTTACAAAGTAGTCTAGTGATAGCTAACCGAGGAGAGGAGCCTACATATATAGGACCCACCTCAAAAAACGTCTTAGACATAACACTCAATACCGGTAGATGTGCAATGGTAGAGAATTGAAGAGTGCTAAGTACACGGTCCTTCTCTGACCACAGGTACATCTACTTCTCTATAACATCTGAACCGAAAATTAAGGTAGATGTTAGGAGAAATCCCAGAAATACAAACTGGGATCTCTATGTTCAAATACTAGAGCACAAAAGACTAAGACCTTGCGTGTTCAATTCTAATGAAGAAGTAGAGGCAGGCGTGAATCTATTCACAAATGCTCTCAATAAAGCATTTAATTCCGCGTGTCCGACTATACGAGTAAAGCGCAAAATGAAGCCTCCTTGGTGGGACAATGGGCTCGGATTGCATAGACGAATGGTACGTGATATGTTCCACTGGGCCAAACTAGCAGAAAGTGAGGACTGTTGGAACGAGTACAAGGATCTTTAAGGGACTAAAAGGATAAACTTCCTGGATAAACTTTTGTAGCAGCTTGGAAAAGACCAACGAGGTAGCGAGGCTCAGGAAGCTACTATCCAAAAGCCCTGCCCCGTTTGGTCTAATTCGCAAAGAGGACGGAGAGTGGACGGATAACTGTAAGGATTCATTAGAAGACCTGTTCAATGTGCACTTCCGGGCTGCAAGAACACGGCTAGTCCCATTAACGAAGGGAACAGGGCTGTAAGTGTACCCGAAAATATTATAACAGAACGGAGGGTAGAATGGGCAATCCAGTCCTTCGACGCATTTAAATCACCCGGTACGGATGGAATTATTCCTGCCATGCTGCAAAAGCTCAATGGTTGGTTGTGCCGTGGTTAAAAACGATTTTTAGAGGATGCCTAAGGTTCGGGTATGCACCGCACTCGTGGAGAGAGGCTAGGGTAGTGTTCATTCCAAAGGCAGGTAAGAACAACCCAACCTACTCAAAGGAGTTTAGGCCCATAAACTTAACCTCTTTCCTTCTGAAAACATCAGAGAAAATCATATAAGGGCGCCCCCTGGCAGCCTGTCCAAGGCACAGCATGCGTATAATAAAGGCAGATCTGTAGAGACTGCACTCCTTTCACTAGTATTTAACATCGAAAAGGCCCTGGGATATAAAGAGTATGCTCTCGGAGCTTTTCTGGACATTTCCGGTGCATTAAACAACGTTTCAACGGAAGCCATTCTGAATGGTATCGAGTCTATAGGGGTTGAACCGCTCCTTTGGACACTGGTCGTGAATAATCTGTAAAGCTCCCAAGATAATAGCATATGCGGACGACATAGCCATAGTAATAACAGGAAAGTGTCTGCATACTATTAGCAACATTATGACCAGCACACTCAATACTGTCCAAAATTGGGCAACACAACAGGCCTAGTGTTGAATGCGAAAAACCCGATTTGCTTGTGTTTACAAGGAAATACAAAATCCCTCAATGGAGGTTCCCCTCGCTAAACGGAACAGAACTATCACCAAAGGATCGCACTAAGTACCTAGGAGTCGTCTTGGACAGTAAGTTACTGTGGAAGCATAATGTGAAAGAAAGGGTAAGAAAGGCTAGTAATGCTCTTTATGCATGCAGGCAGCTGCTCGGCACTACCTGGGGGCTTTCTCCCTCTCTCATGCACTGGTGCTATACAGCGATAGTGAGACCAATCCTGCTCTATGGGGCTATTGTGTGGTGGACAGGCTTAAAGAAGTCAACTTACCGAAAGCCAATGGAAAGGGTTCAGCGACTTGCAGCGCTCTGTATAACGGGAGCTCTAAGAACCACCCCTACGGCAGCTCTTGAACGGATACTTAACCTGCCGCCGGTAGATCTCCTTGCCGAAACTTATGCGGCAAAATCTGCGGGGCGACTACTGGCGGGAGGAGAATTTACGCATAGAACTTTTGAGCACAGCTCGGTGGGTTGGGGCGGTTTGGCAAGTACCGACTACTTGACCCCACTCATGAACTGGGAAAGAAGATTCCGGGTGAACCTGGAAAAAGACGGCTGGCGTAAGGGAATGATAACCTCACGCAGCACATTGAATATTTACACGGAACGCTCGAAAATGGAGGACGGGGTAGGTGCTGGAATATACTGTCAGGTGTTAGGCGTAAAGCAGCCTTTTAAACTTCCGAACCACTGCAGTATTTTTCAAGCGGAGGTATTTGCTATTGGGAAAGCCACAGAGCTAGCCCTCAATTCAGCAGCCGGCTACTCCAAAGTCAATAGCTACGTAGACAGTCAAGCAGCAATCAAGGCAACAACCTCGGTTTGCATTTCGGCCAAAAATGTTTTGGATACCAGGATGGCAGTGGTGAGAGTTGCTAGGAACACGTGTCTTCACTTCTACTGGGTGCCAGGACATAAAGGCATTGAAGGCAACGATATTGTGGACGAAATAGCCAAGAATGGTGTAAAACTGTCTTCCGGAAACGCGACTAACATTGGCAAACCCATGCACTGTCTGTTCGATCATCTGGACAGGGGCATGAAAAGAAAAATCCTAACACGTTGGACAAATATACCGGGGTGTAAAACCGTAGACCAGAAGTACACCAAACTCATTCTGTCACTCGATAGAAGGGACTGTAGGAGTTTGGTGGGAATACTCACAAGTCACTGTCTGGTGGCGGCAATTGCTTACAAAATGCGACTTACAAATCGAGATAACTGCAGGAAATGTCAAGAGCAAGGTGCAATAGGAACATTGAAGCATCTTCTGTGCACCTGCCCTGCATTGTCAAGGCAGCGACTTCGCTACTTGGGGGCCTCACAATATGAGAATCTGGAAGAGGTATCGAAAGTGAAGCCACAAATGCTTTTAAAATTCGCGTCAAGCGCAGGCATCCTAAAGGATGACTACTCCTCGTGGACAACGTGACGGCACTCCATCTGGTATCGCAAAGGACATAAATAGGTCTATGTGTGGCGTATTGGCCTACCAGTTTAACCTAACCTAACTCGCAACTTTTTGTGTGCTAAATTATAAGGGAACATCGAAAACTCGCCACTTCGAAAGAAAAATAGTACACCACAGCATGAGAGAACTGAGAACACCACAGCATGAGAGCACATTCAAAAAGGTAATGCTGCATGTGTATAATGTTGAAGTATAAAAAGTCACCATTCCAGAAAAGAAAAGAAAACGCGCTTAATAACATTAAACAAATAAATTGCGAGAGTATAAAATGTTCGGTCACACGCGAACTTAGCCCTTCCTTACTTATTATACTCTCGCAACAAAAGTTGCTAAGAAAGTATTATAGTTTTGTTCACATAACGGTTGTTTGTAACACCTAAAACTAAAAGAGTGAGATATAGAGTCATATATACCAAAGTGATCAGGGTGACCCTTAATTGGGAAGGTGCCTCTGCCCAGCTGGTTGATGTCCTCGTAAGAGTAAAGGCTGACATCACCGCAATCCAAGAAATGCGATGGACGGGACAAGGACGGAAGAAGGTGGGTCCTTGAGCGCAAATTCGGTGTGGGATTCGTGGTGGGAGAGAGACTTCATCGTCGAGCCCAGGCATTCACTCCGGTGGATGAACGTCTAGCCATAATCCGCATCAAAGCGAGGTTCTTCAACATATCGCTGATTTGCGCCCACGCCCCGACGGAAGAGAAGGACGAAGTGATCAAAGATACCTTCTATGAGCGCCTAGAACGTACCTATGAGCGCTGCCCCCGCCACGATGTCAAAATCGTGCTTGGCGATTTCAACGCTAGAGAGGGTAAAGAAGGTGTCTTTGGCACAACAGTCGGAAAATTCAGCCTCCATGACGAAACATCACCAAACGGTCTGAGGCTGATCGACTTCGCCGGGGCCCGAAATATGGTCGTCTGTAGTACTAGATTCCAGCATAAGAAAATCCATCAAGCTACTTGGCTGTCCCCGGATCGAATCACTCGCAACCAGATCGATTATGTTGTGATAGATGGACGACATGTCTCCAGTGTTTTTGATGTGCGTACGCTTCGTGGTACCAACATCGACTCGGACCACTACCTTGTAGCTAAAATACGCACCCGCCTCTGTGTAGAAAAGCGCACACGTCAACAAACACAAGGAAGGTTCGACATCGAGAAGCTGCAATCACAACCGACAGCCGAACGATTTTCTACTCGACTTGCACTCCTGCTCTCTGAGAGCACTCATCAGCATCTCGGTATAAGGAAGCTGTGGGACAGCATATCAAACTCCTTACGTACAGCTGCAACCGAAACCATTGGTTTTCGGAAAAGTCAAAAAAACAGCTGGTATGATAAGGATTGTCGTCTCGCAGTGGAGAGAAAACAGACTGCCTACCTCGCAATGTTGCGATCGACCGCAACACGAGCGGGATGGGAAAGATACCGAGTGCTGAAGAGGGAAGCGAGACGCATTTGCAGACAAAAAAAGAAAGAGGCCGAAATGCGTGAAAAATGAAGAGCTTGACAAGCTGGCCGACAGGGGTAATGCTCGAAAATTTTACGAAAAGATCCGGCGACTAACTGAAGGTTTCAAGACCGGAGCACACTCCTGTAGGACCTCCAGAGGTGATCTAGTTATTGATGACCAGAGTATACTGAGTTTGTGGAGGGAACACTTCTCTTGCCTGCTGAATGGCAGTGAAAGTACAACACCAGGAGATGGCGAACCCGATTCCCCGATCGACGACGATGGAGCAGATGTTCCATTGCCCGACCGTGAAGAAATTCGAATAGCAATTACCCGCTTGAAGAACAATAAGGCGGCGGGGGCCGATGGATTACCGGCCGAGCTATTCAAATACGGCGGCGAAGAGCTGATAAGGTGCTTGCATCAGCTTCTTTGCAGAATATGGTCGGAAGAAAGCATGCCTGACGATTGGAATCTCAGTGTACTCTGCCCAATACACAAAAAGGGAGACCCCACAATTTGCGCCAATTACCGTGGGATAAGCCTCCTCAACATCGCGTATAAGGTTCTGTCGAGCATATTGTGTGAAAGACTAAAGCCCACCGTCAACAAACTGATTGGACCTTATCAGTGTGGCTTTAGACCTGGAAAATCAACAACAGACCAGATATTCACCATGCGCCAAATTTTGGAGAAGACCCGTGAAAATAGGATCGACACACACCATCTCTTTGTCGACTTTAAAGCTGCTTTCGACAGCACGAAAAGGAGTTGCCTTTATGCCGCGATGTCTGAATTTGGTACCCCCGCAAAACTAATACGGCTGTGTAAGCTGACGTTGAGCAACACCAACACGTCAGGATCGGGAAGGACCTCTCCGAGCCGTTCGATACCAGACGAGGTTTCAGACAAGGTGACCATCGTGCGACTTCTTTAACTTGATGCTGGAGAAAATTATAAGAGCTGCAGAGCTAAATAGAGAAGGTACAATCTTCCATAAGAGTGTACAGCTACTGGCGTACGCCGATGATATCGATATCATTGGAAACAACACCCGCGCCGTTAGTCCTGCTTTCTCCAGACTGGATAAGGAAGCGAAGCGTATGGGTCTGGTGGTGAACGACAAGACGAAATATCTCCTGTCGTCAAACAAACAGTCAGCGCATTCGCGTCTTGGCTCCCACGTCACTGTTGACAGTCATAACTTTGAAGTTGCAGATAATTTCGTCTACCTGGAACCAGCATTAACAGCAATAACAATGTCAGCCTGGAAATCCAACGCAGAATCACTCTTGCCAACAGGTGCTACTATGGACTAAGTAGGCAATTGAAAAGTAAAGTCCTCTCTCGACGAACAAAAACCAAACTCTACAAGTCTCTCATCATTCCCGTCCTACTTTACGGTGCAGAAGCGTGGACGATGTCAACATCCGATGAGACGGCACTAGGAGTTTTCGAGAGAAACTATTGGGCACAAAGTCCACTGGAAAACAAAAATCATTATATGAAAGATGGTGTATTTCCTGAAGTTTCATTAATATATCACAAGTTTTACTCAAGTAAAAGCTTGCACGGACAGACGGATTTTAACTCTTCTCGTCATCCTGATCATTTTGGTTTTTATAACCCCATATCGTTTAGTTTTATGACTTACAAACAACATGAGAACAAAATTTTGATACTTTCTTAGCAACACGTTGCGGGAGAATTGTCAATGAAAACGCATCGTAAACACAGAATGTCGGTCAGAACGACTTTGGTTCCACAATCCAAAAATTTTGTTTTCAAGAGGTTTTCAATGTCGGTCTGAACGTAGTATAAAATATGACATTCGAAAACCATGTACAAGTTTATAACGAAATGTTTATATGCAGTCGCCCAAGTCTACATACCCTCCCGAAAATTGCAATTGTGAGTCATCTATGCACAATGGAAAAACAAAATACATACCAAACGAACTCTTATTAAGAGCAATAAGATATTTTGACATTTTTTTTTTAATTTTTCTATATATTAAAAAAATATTTCATAAAAATTGTTTTCCAAACACAGAAAAGTCTACATACGGCAACACGAAAATGTGGATAAAATGCAACCCTGTATACCAGCAGTGCTGCGAATTATCTCAAGCGTCTTTATAGTGTACCGTTATTTGTAAATAAGCAAATTTCCATACTTTTAATATTTTCAAGGTGGTATTATTTCAAAATGAATAAAGAAATTAGTGTTGAAGTACGACAACTAGTTATAAATTATCATAAAGACAAAAAATCTTTACGTGAGATAGGAAAACTAGTAGGACGTCCAAAGTCAACCATTCAAACAATAATTCAGAATTATAATATAACGAAAAGTGTACAAAGCAAGCCGAGGAGTGGTCGCCCGCCTTAGCTTTCAAAGCAAAGCAAAGCGTAAAATTGTGGTAGAAGTTCAAGAAAATCCGAGAATTTCGGCAATAGAAATTGCGAAAACCTTGGAAAACTCGGCTATTGCTTCAGTGCATCCCGAAACTGTACGAAAGTGTTTAAGAGTTAGCGGATTTCATAGTCGTGTACCCAGGAAAAAACCGTTTATTAGTACAATTAATAAACAAAATCGTGTTTATTTTGCTACAAAATATATTGAAGCAGATGAATGTTTTTGGGCCAATGTCTTATTTAGCGATGAAAGCAAGTTCAACTTGTTTGGTTGTGATAGGAAACAAAAAATTTGGCCCAAAAACAAAGAAGCGTTATTATCCAAAAATTTGCTTCCTACAGTCAAATACGGAGGCGGTTCCGTAATGGTGTGGGGTTGCTTGTCAGCGGCTGGGGTGGGTAATTTAGTGTTTATTGAAACAACAATGGATCGTATGGTGTATCTGAACTTATTAAAAGATAATCTGAGGCAATCCGCAGATAAAATTGGTCTTGAAGAGGGTTGGTACTTCCAGCAAGATAATGACTCAAAGCATACTGCACGTATTGTTAAAGAATGGCTGCTATATAATGTACCTCATCAACTTCATTCTTCTCCCCAGTCGCCTGATTTGAACCCCATAGAGCATTTATGGGATGAATTAGAACGTCGTATCAGAAAAAGAATGATAAAAAACAAACAGGACCTAAAAAACGCACTACTAGAGGAATGGGATCTTATTTCAACAGACTATACAAAAAAAATTGTTTTTTCAATGAAAAACCGATTAAACGCTGTTCTGCAGATCCGACTAAATATTGAATTAAATATTATTATTACTCTTTTTTTTGTTGAAAATACGTTTTGGTTAGGAGTATGTAGACTTTTCTGTGTTTGGAAAACAATTTTTATGAAATATTTTTTTAAAATATAGAAAAATTAAAAAAATGTTTGTCAAAATATATTATTGCTTAATAAGTGGTATGTATTTTGTTTTTCCATTGTGCATAGATGACTCAGAATTGCAATTTTCGGGGGGGGGGGGGGGGGGGGGGTATGTATGTCGGCTATAACCGCGTAAGCGGTTTCTACGCCAGTTAAGAAGGGGGGTATGTAGACTTTATTGGGCGACTGTATAATATAACAGGATTAACTCGATAAACTCAAGAAACGATAAATTTACACCTAGACTACACATATCCAACATGTAAGGAATACAACCAAGAGTAACCGTCCTAAACAACTAAAATGTTACAATGCAACAATAATGACCGTTTGAAGCCATACCTCCAGCTCAGCAGTTAAAACCAGAAGGGGAAAAACAAACAGAATTGTTATCCTAAAGGTTTAACAAGAACTTATTTCCAAGTTGAAATTTTCAACAATACCAAGCGATGAGATTTCCTGGAAAACAACACATTCCATTGGAGCACGTCTTACTGATAAAAGGATTACACAGGCCAACACTCAATTTGCTTCTATGAATTTAACTGATTCTAGTTAATTTTCAAATCTGTAATCAGTTTGTCTCTATCAGCTCTAGTTTTCATGATATAGCTTTTTTATACCCTCCACTTAACTTATGACCTGACTTAAGAAAGAACGACATATTTTAGTTAGAACGATATTTGTGAAAAGGGAATTAAATTTTTCATGTTGACTTATGACACTGAAATTTATTTATATTTTTCACAAATAACGACACAATTCAAAAGGGGTCATGTTTATGCCACTCTTTTAAGCCCACTTATGCTCAGCATTCTATTTAATATATTACATGCCACTAGTTTATTCATTAAACATATGACGTTTTTCTATGTTTGCTAAATAAGAGTCATTTGAAAACTTAAACCCCTCTCCGAAAAAATCGAATTTTTTGAGTTGTGACACTATTGATGTAAATGAGCGATATGCCCTGCCAGCCAAGCCGAACCACTTTCCCCATAGGTTTCAACACATTTACACATTTTTTTTGAAGTACCAACACCAAGGCACATATATACGGAATTTTTTTAAACTTATTTTGAATTTCCCAAACACAACTAAACTAGTTATCTCATTTCTTGTTCTTATTGAATGAGTACGAATGAGAAAACACGTTTGTCATTAGTGACAAAAGAAAATCCCAAAATAGGAAATAAAAAAACTATTTAAAAAATGTCATTTGCGGTTATAAAACAAAAAAAGGTAAGTCGAATTTTTTTAATTATGATTTATATTTAAATAATCCTTTTATTAACATTATTCTGCAGCATTGGTACAGAATCAATTTCGAGCAATTTGCAGTCGAAAATAATCAGGTTTCCGATGAACTATTGGAAGGTTTGTGGGCGAAAGGCGAATACGGTGAGGCTGTGCGTTTGGCGACGCAACTACATCAACACATCTGTGAATTCAGCTCATTCGCGAAATTCAACAAACGCACGTTAGATAGTGGGCCGACCTTCGCGTGAAGCTTTGAAGACCATCGCTTCAAAGCTCACTTATGGCGTCAGTATCGGATCGTCATTGTCATGGTCTATCGAGGTGCAATGTATTTACTAAAAAGTTTTGACCCACGCACGAAAGATACATCGGTGTCGTTGCAAAGTGCTTCCGAAAGAGATTGCATACAGCGGTTGTTGGTTGTGATCACTCAACGCATATGATACCGAGGTTTTTTCAAGTCTTACTAATATTTTTATTTTTTTATATATTATTACTATTTTTTATTTCTATTAAATTTATAACTAAAATTCATTTTATTATTTATAATAGTCTTCAAATATATATCAAATATTATTTTTTGAAGTGAAAACTTCTTATGGCGCGTTAGGCACTTTTGTGGGTGAGCATTTTCAGCCGTTTTCGCGACAGTGTATATTTTACACAGATATACACCAGATTGAGTACTAATGAAATTAGTGCACTAACTCATGAGCCAAACAAATTGGTTCAAATGAGTACTAATATTAATATCAGAAATGACTAAGACTCATTTCCACGAAACCAAAAAAACTCATAGTATTTCTACACTTATATGTGCCGTCAATTTAAGACTCAAACGAGTGTATAGTAACAATTTGATTTTACTCATTTATTCATCGGTCACGATGAAAATGAACTTGCACTGATCGGAACGAATGGAATTGTGACTTCGTAGCTGAGCACGAAAGTTAAGATACCCAGTTAGAATTTTTTCAAATTAAATTTTTCATTATTTCATTGAATATGCATTTTAGTGCATCTTTATTCATTTTCAATATATTAATATTAAAATAAATATATTAGAACCTAAAAGTATTAACTTTACTGTCATTAAATAACTTAAAACATTAAATGTAATACACAATATCAACGAACAAAACACATCGTTAGTCAATTCACACTGGCCACATTTGCCTAGCGGCGGCACAGACTTCGTCAGTTTTTTGGTGTTTGGCTCATTTTGGTTTAGCTTGACTGAATTATTGTCTCATGAGACAATTGAGCACTTCAACGAAACGTATCAAGAGAAACTTACTCATTATCCATACTCTCGCTTTGTGTGCTGTGCGTAAATGTGTTTTAGTGGATATTAGTTTTTGATGAGTTTTGACTTATATGCACTAATACTAATTTTTATGTTACTCAACCAATGACTCAAAAAATGGAATAAATGCAGTTCTCTGATCTACACCGCGTGTATTCTTATAATATATGTATACTATACGCAGTCTTTGCATGGGAATTCGTTCGGGCCCTCGCGACAGACAAGATTGAGAGTTTTTTATATTTATTTTGTAAATGAATATTAAATGGAAAATTTATTTATTTAAATATTTCATTTGACATTTATTGATTTAATTTCTACAAAAAAGGGTTATCTATTTTTTCATTCAATTGTCAAAGCTTACGACGACATGTACATGACCTATCAGTTGATGAAATGAGTTGAGAAAATGAGTGTGTTAATATTAATATCAGAAACTCATGTGAGTAACGAAGAAACCATTGTCATTCCAAATTTCAACTTTATAGGAAGTTTCAAAAGAGACAATCGTCCAGCAGGTGGGGTGGCTATTTATCATCGGTCCGATGGTACTATGGCCACATTTTCTACAAGTCATATAGAAGTGCATGCGAGATATACCAGTATGTTTAGCACTAATGTTTCGAATATTGGTTATATATGTACAAACAATAATAATGGCTGCCGTTTATCTTTCACCAAAACAGTCTTTACAATCAATACGAGAGTTCTTGTATTCAAATTTATTCATTTATTCTAAAGCTGCTTCCGCACTATTTATGATGAAAATTAATAGAAGATTTGATCATTATCCTATGATTTTGAGTGGAGATTCCAACATAAACTTTGCAGATGTCAAAAATCAATCATTAATTGAATTTTTATATGAAGAATTTGATTTAACGATGTCCAATGATAGCAATCTTAGCCCAACAAAATACAAAACTACTATTGATGCAGTATTAACAAGATATATAAATAGATTTAAATCAAAATTGTTCATTTCATACTTTAGTTACCATAGACCTATTGTTTCAGTTTTAGAATTTGATGAAAATCCTGATAATAATGATGAAAATGCTGATAATGATGATGTAAGAGTTGTTGAAATTATGGATGAGAATTGATAAATTTTGTATTTACTATTTACTAATATTTAATCATTTAAATAAAACCACTTCCTTCGAATATAGTTTATACATTATTATACTTCATGTCCATTCAAAAAGTGCCCACATTGCTTTGATAAACTTGATTTTTTATGTACGATTTCTCATGTCGCGTGCGCACCTAAAAATGCTCACCCAAAAAAGTCCCCAACGTGCCATAAGTTCAAGTTTTCACTTCTGCCTGCACTCCCGGAATGCAACCCCACTCGGTTTATTTAATTAATATATTTTTCACGTATTATTAATCTATTTTTTTTTTCAGATATATAACATATTTTACGTGATCTATTAATATTTATATATTAAATATACATTTTTTATAAAAGAATTGTAAATATGTATATGAATGTATAAATAAATTAAGTTTAAATAAATAATTTTAAAACCAAAATTTTTTTTTTAATTTTAAGAAAATTTAAAAATAGGGATAAAAAATACAAACCTGCATCAGCTGACGATTAGGGATATTAGAGCAGTTCAGCTATTTTTGTCTGTATATAATATAACACTGATGAGCGCAACAGAGACATCACATGTATACGTACGTGTGAGGGGAATAGTGGTTAAAAAATGCACAAGCAGCTATGTTGCCCTATGGCAAACTCATCACTTTTTTACGACTTAAGTGGGTTTGAAAAGCTTCGGTTGAACCAGTTTTTCAGCACCTTTTTTCTGGCAGGGATTTTTAAAATAATATGTAGAATGTTTTGTATATATGGGAGTGTGTTTTCACAATATGTGGTGTTTATTTGTTTTGCTTTGTGTTGTGTTGGGTTCTTGTTCTTTGGTTGGATTTTGCGGTATATGTTAATTCCTCCTTTGGTTGGTATTTGAAGCAGCGTTTGAAAAACTACGCTACTCTCGTAGCATTTCATTTTACTCTTGCTACCGCTCTCACTTTGTCGAGAGCCACAGCATAGCCTTAGCATAACAATGTAAAAGTATGTGCTCTACTCTGGTCCGAGTTTTGTTAGGTAAAAAACTATAGCTATATGCTCTGGCGTAGCGGTAGCAAAAAATTGAGAGCGGTAGCACAGCAGAGCTAATGAAAATGTTCATGTGCTACAATGAACAGTAAAGTCCTCTCTCGACGAACCAAAATCAAGCTCTACAAGTCACTTATCATTCCCATCCTACTTTACGGTGCAGAAGCGTGGACGATGTCAACATCCGATGAGACGGCACTAGGAGTTTTCGAGAGAAAGGTTTTGCAGAAGATTTATGGTCCCTTAAGAATTGGCAACGGCGAATACCGCAGACGATGGAACGATTAGCTGTATGTGTTATTCGACGACATAGACATAGTCCAGCGAATAAAAAAACAGCGGCTACGATGGCTAGGTCATGTTGTTCGAATGGATGAAGGTGCTCCAGCTCTGAAAGTATTCGATGCAGTACCCGCTGGTGGAAGCAGAGGAAGAGGGAGACCTCCACTGCGATGGAAGGACCAGGTGGAGAGGGACCTGGCTTCGCTTGGAATAACCAATTGGCGCCAAACTGCCAGAAGGAGAGATGCGTGGCGCGCTGTTTTGGACTCGGCTATAACCGCGTAAGCGGTGTCTACGCCAGTCAAGAAGAAGAAGAATGTTATTAAGCGCGTTTAAAGAACAAAAAAAATGTCACCCTATTATGCTGGTCATCTCTCACTACAATTTGATAACTAGAGTACAGGGCAGAATAAATTCAAAAATTTTTTGAGAAAAAAGCGCTTTAAAATTACATGCAACTCGACTCATGTATTGGGCACAAAGTCCACTGGAAAACAAAAATCATTATATGAAAGATGGTGTATTTCCTGAAGTTTCATTAATATATCACAAGTTTTACTCAAGTAAAAGCTTGCACGGACAGACGGATTTTAACTCTTCTCGTCATCCTGATCATTTTGGTTTTTATAACCCCATATCGTTTATTTTTATGACTTACAAACAACATGAGAACAAAATTTTGATACTTTCTTAGCAACACGTTGCGGGAGAATTGTCAATGAAAACGCATCGAAAACACAGAATGTCGGTCAGAACGACTTTGGTTCCACAATCCAAAAATTTTGTTTTCAAGAGGTTTTCAATGTCGGTCCGAACGTAGTATAATATATGACATTCGAAAACCATGTACAAGTTTATAACGAAATGTTTATATACAGTCGCCCAAGTCTACATACCCCCCCCGAAAATTGCAATTGTGAGTCATCTATGCACAATGGAAAAACAAAAACAATAAGATATTTTGACATTTTTTTTTTAATTTTTCTATATATTAAAAAAATATTTCATAAAAATTGTTTTCCAAACACAGAGAAGTCTACATACGGCAACACGAAAATGTGGATAAAATGCAACCCTGTATACCAGCAGTGCTGCGAATTATCTCAATCGTCTTTATAGTGTACCGTTATTTGTAAATAAGCAAATTTCCATACTTTTAATATTTTCAAGGTGGTATTATTTCAAAATGAATAAAGAAATTAGTGTTGAAGTACGACAACTAGTTATAAATTATCATAAAGACAAAAAATCTTTACGTGAGATAGGAAAACTAGTAGGACGTCCAAAGTCAACCATTCAAACAATAATTCAGAATTATAATATAACGAAAAGTGTACAAAGCAAGCCGAGGAGTGGTCGCCCGCCTTAGCTTTCATCACGAGCAAAGCGTAAAATTGTGGTAGAAGTTCAAGAAAATCCGAGAATTTCGGCAATAGCGAAAACCTTGGAAAACTCGGCTATTGCTTCAGTGCATCCCGAAACTGTACGAAAGTGTTTAAGAGATAGCGGATTTCATAGTCGTGTACCCAGGAAAAAACCGTTTATTAGTGCAATTAATAAACAAAATCGTGTTGATTTTGCTACAAAATATATTGAAGCAGATGAATGTTTTTGGGCCAATGTCTTATTTAGCGATGAAAGCAAGTTCAACTTGTTTGGTTGTGATAGGAAACAAAAAATTTGGCGCAAAAACAAAGAAGCGTTATTATCCAAAAATTTGCTTCCTACAGTCAAATACGGAGGCGGTTCCGTAATGGTGTGGGGTTGCTTGTCAGCGGCTGGGGTGGGTAATTTAGTGTTTATTGAAACAACAATGGATCGTATGGTGTATCTGAACTTATTAAAAGATAATCTGAGGCAATCCGCAGATAAAATTGGTCTTGAAGAGGGTTGGTACTTCCAGCAAGATAATGACTCAAAGCATACTGCACGTATTGTTAAAGAATGGCTGCTATATAATGTACCTCATCAACTTCATTCTTCTCCCCAGTCGCCTGATTTGAACCCCATAGAGCATTTATGGGATGAATTAGAACGTCGTATCAGAAAAAGAATGATAAAAAACAAACAGGACCTAAAAAACGCACTACTAGAGGAATGGGATCTTATTTCAACAGACTATACAAAAAAAATTGTTTTTTCAATGAAAAACCGATTAAACGCTGTTCTGCAGATCCGACTAAATATTGAATTAAATATTATTATTACTCTTTTTTTTGTTGAAAATACGTTTTGGTTAGGAGTATGTAGACTTTTCTGTGTTTGGAAAACAATTTTTATGAAATATTTTTTTAAAATATAGAAAAATTAAAAAAATATTTGTCAAAATATATTATTGCTTAATAAGTGGTATGTATTTTGTTTTTCCATTGTGCATAGATGACTCAGAATTGCAATTTTCGGGGGGGGTATGTAGACTTTATTGGGCGACTGTATAATATAACAGGATTAACTCGATAAACTCAAGAAACGATAAATTTACACCTAGACTACACAAATCCAACATGTAAGGAATACAACCAAGAGTAACCGTCCTAAACAACTAAAATGTTACAATGCAACAATAATGACCGTTTGAAGCCATACCTCCAGCTCAGCAGTTAAAACCAGAAGGGGAAAAACAAACAGAATTGTTATCCTAAAGGTTTAACAAGAACTTATTTCCAAGTTGAAATTTTCAACAATACCAAGCGATGAGATTTCCTGGAAAACAACACATTCCATTGGAGCACGTCTTACTGATAAAAGGATTACACAGGCCAACACTCAATTTGCTTCTATGAATTTAACTGATTCTAGTTAATTTTCAAATCTGTAATCAGTTTGTCTCTATCAGCTCTAGTTTTCATGATATAGCTTTTTTATACCCTCCACTTAACTTATGACCTGACTTAAGAAAGAACGACATATTTTAGTTAGAACGATATTTGTGAAAAGGGAATTAAATTTTTCATGTTGACTTATGACACTGAAATTTATTTATATTTTTCACAAATAACGACACAATTCAAAAGGGGTCATGTTTATGCCACTCTTTTAAGCCCACTTATGCTCAGCATTCTATTTAATATATTACATGCCACTAGTTTATTCATTAAACATATGACGTTTTTCTATGTTTGCTAAATAAGAGTCATTTGAAAACTTAAACCCCTCTCCGAAAAAATCGAATTTTTTGAGTTGTGACACTATTGATGTAAATGAGCGATATGCCCTGCCAGCCAAGCCGAACCACTTTCCCCATAGGTTTCAACACATTTACACATTTTTTTTGAAGTACCAACACCAAGGCACATATATACGGAATTTTTTTAAACTTATTTTGAATTTCCCAAACACAACTAAACTAGTTATCTCATTTCTTGTTCTTATTGAATGAGTACGAATGAGAAAACACGTTTGTCATTAGTGACAAAAGAAAATCCCAAAATAGGAAATAAAAAAACTATTTAAAAAATGTCATTTGCGGTTATAAAACAAAAAAAGGTAAGTCGAATTTTTTTAATTATGATTTATATTTAAATAATCCTTTTATTAACATTATTCTGCAGCATTGGTACAGAATCAATTTCGAGCAATTTGCAGTCGAAAATAATCAGGTTTCCGATGAACTATTGGAAGGTTTGTGGGCGAAAGGCGAATACGGTGAGGCTGTGCGTTTGGCGACGCAACTACATCAACACATCTGTGAATTCAGCTCATTCGCGAAATTCAACAAACGCACGTTAGATAGTGGGCCGACCTTCGCGTGAAGCTTTGAAGACCATCGCTTCAAAGCTCACTTATGGCGTCAGTATCGGATCGCCATTGTCATGGTCTATCGAGGTGCAATGTATTTACTAAAAAGTTTTGACCCACGCACGAAAGATACATCGGTGTCGTTGCAAAGTGCTTCCGAAAGAGATTGCATACAGCGGTTGTTGGTTGTGATCACTCAACGCATATGATACCGAGGTTTTTTCAAGTCTTACTAATATTTTTATTTTTTATATATTATTACTATTTTTTATTTCTATTAAATTAATAACTAAAATTCATTTTATTATTTATAATAGTCTTCAAATATATATCAAATATTATTTTTTGAAGTGAAAACTTCTTATGGCGCGTTAGGCACTTTTGTGGGTGAGCATTTTCAGCCGTTTTCGCGACAGTGTATATTTTACACAGATATACACCAGATTGAGTACTAATGAAATTAGTGCACTAACTCATGAGCCAAACAAATTAGTTCAAATGAGTACTAATATTAATATCAAAAATGACTAAGACTCATTTCCACGAAACCAAAAAAACTCATAGTATTTCTACACTTATATGTGCCGTCAATTTAAGACTCAAACGAGTGTAAAGTAACAATTTGATTTTACTCATTTATTCATTGGTCACGATGAAAATGAACTTGAATGAGTTCGGTGCACTGATCGGAACGAATGGAATTGTGACTTCGTAGCTGAGCACGAAAGTTAAGATACCCAGTTAGAATTTTTTTAAATTAAATTTTTCATTATTTCATTGAATATGCATTTTAGTGCATCTTTATTAATTTTCAATATATTAATATTAAAATAAATATATTAGAACCTAAAAGTATTAACTTTACTGTCATTAAATAACTTAAAACATTAAATGTAATACACAATATCAACGAACAAAACACATCGTTAGTCAATTCACACTGGCCACATTTGCCTAGCGGCGGCACAGACTTCGTCAGTTTTTTGGTGTTTGGCTCATTTTGGTTTAGCTTGACTGAATTATTGTCTCATGAGACAATTGAGCACTTCAACGAAACGTATCAAGAGAAACTTACTCATTATTCATACTCTCGCTTTGTGTGCTGTGCGTAAATGTGTTTTAGTGGATATTAGTTTTTGATGAGTTTTGACTTATATGCACTAATACTAATTTTTATGTTACTCAACCAATGACTCAAAAAATGGAATAAATGCAGTTCTCTGATATACACCGCGTGTATTCTTATAATATATGTATACTACACGTAGTCTTTGCATGGGAATTCGTTCGGGCCCTCGCGACAGACAAGATTGAGAGTTTTTTTATATATATTTTGTAAATGAATATTAAATGGAAAATTTATTTATTTAAATATTTCATTTGACATTTATTGATTTAATTTCTACAAAAAAGGGTTATCTATTTTTTCATTCAATTGTCAAAGCTTACGACGACATGTACATGACCTATCAGTTGATGAAATGAGTTGAGAAAATGAGTGTGTTAATATTAATATCAGAAACTCATGTGAGTAACGAAGAAACCATTGTCATTCCAAATTTCAACTTTATAGGAAGTTTCAAAAGAGACAATCGTTCAGCAGGTGGGGTGGCTATTTATCATCGGTCCGATGGTACTATGGCCACATTTTCTACAAGTCATATAGAAGTGCATGCGAGATATACCAGTATGTTTAGCACTAATGTTTCGAATATTGGTTATATATGTACAAACAATAATAATGGCTGCCGTTTATCTTTCACCAAAACAGTCTTTACAATCAATACGAGAGTTCTTGTATTCAAATTTATTCATTTATTCTCAAGCTGCTTCCGCACTATTTATGATGAAAATTAATAGAAGATTTGATCATTATCCTATGATTTTGAGTGGAGATTCCAACATAAACTTTGCAGATGTCAAAAATCAATAATTAATTGAATTTTTATATGAAGAATTTGATTTAACGATGTCCAATGATAGCAATCTTAGCACAACAAAATACAAAACTACTATTGATGCAGTATGAACAAGATATATAAATAGATTTAAATCAAAATTGTTCATTTCATACTTTAGTTACCATAGACCTATTGTTTCAGTTTTAGAATTTGATGAAAATCCTGATAATAATGATGAAAATGCTGATAATGATGATGTAAGAGTTGTTGAAATTATGGATGAGAATTGATAAATTTTGTATTTACTATTTACTAATATTTAATCATTTAAATAAAACCACTTCCTTCGAATATAGTTTATATATTATTATACTTCATGTCCATTCAAAAAGTGCCCACATTGCTTTGATAAACTTGATTTTTTATGTACGATTTCTCATGTCGCGTGCGCACCTAAAAATGCTCACCCAAAAAAGTCCCCAACGTGCCATAAGTTCAAGTTTTCACTTCTGCCTGCACTCCCGGAATGCAACCCCACTCGGTTTATTTAATTAATATATTTTTCAGGTATTATTAATCTTTTTTTTTCAGATATATAACATATTTTACGTGATCTATTAATATTTATATATTAAATATACATTTTTTATAAAAGAATTGTAAATATGTACATGAATGTATAAATAAATTAAGTTTAAATAAATAATTTTAAAACCAAATTTTTTTTTTTAATTTTAAGAAAATTTAAAAATAGGGATAAAAAAATACAAACCTGCATCAGCTGACGATTAGGGATATTAGAGCAGTTCAGCTATTTTTGTCTGTATATAATATAACACTGATGAGCGCAACAGAGACATCACATGTATACGTACGTGTGAGGGGAATAGTGGTTAAAAAATGCACAAGCAGCTATGTTGGCCTATGGCAAACTCATCACTTTTTTACGACTTTTGTGGGTTTGAAAAGCTTCGGTTGAACCAGTTTTTTCAGCACCTTTTTTCTGGCAGGGATTTTTAAAATGATATGTAGAATGTTTTGTATATATGGGAGTGTGTTTTCACAATATGTGGTGTTTATTTGTTTTGCTTTGTGTTGTGTTGGGTTCTTGTTCTTTGGTTGGATTTTGCGGTATATGTTAATTCCTCCTTTGGTTGGTATTTGAAGCAGCGTTTGAAAAACTACGCTACTCTCGTAGCATTTCATTTTACTCTTGCTACCGCTCTCACTTTGTCGAGAGCCACAGCATAGCCTTAGCATAACAATGTAAAAGTATGTGCTCTACTCTGGTCCGAGTTTTGTTAGGTAAAAAACTATAGCTATATGCTCTGGCGTAGCGGTAGCAAAAAATTGAGAGCGGTAGCACAGCAGAGCTAATGAAAATATTCATGTGCTACAATGAACAGTAAAGTCCTCTCTCGACGAACCAAAATCAAGCTCTACAAGTCGCTTATCATTCCCGTCCTGCTTTACGGTGCAGAAGCTTGGACGATGTCAACATCCGAGACGACACTAGGAGTTTTCGAGAGGAAAATTTTGCGTAAGATTTATGGTCCTCAGAACATTGGCAACGGCGAATACCGCAGACGATGGAACGATGAGCTGTACGAGTTATACGACGTCATTGACATAGTTCAGCGAATAAAAAGACAGCGGCTACGCTGGCTAGGTCATGTTGTCCGAATTCCCCGTGAGGCCTGGAAGTATAGGAGGACGCATATCATGTCAGGACTTTTTGGTTGCTTTGGGAGTGTTTGTAGGATCTGTTCTTTCATTAATTTCACTAGTACATAATTCATCCAATTTCTGGGAGGAGAGTTTCTATAAAATATAAAGTAAAATTTAAATTTTTACAACATAAATGCTCATAATAATTACCTTATACTTCAGGAATCCTAAATCTAGCACATGCAATGTTCTAGTCTTAACATCATGCTCTTGCTGTAGTATTTCGATAAAACAACGTTACGATTCTTCAATACAAGATAAAAATGAATCCAAAACGACCTCCTAATTAAACATACAAGAAGTTTTTAAATTTTCACGATCACAAACATTCACTTAAATTTACCCTCTGATTTCTGTGTTTTAGTTGCTAATGGTACGGCTAACTGAGGTGCCGGTAAGTCCAAAAATACTGCATCTGCTTTGCCCTCTAGCTCATTGACAAAACCCAGTTGACACACGTAGCGATGATAAACGGTTATAAAATCACCTAAACCATGTCGTTCCAATTCTGCACGTGCTTGTTGCAGTCGCGCTTCGTGGAAGTCAAATGTATGTAAATGGCCAAATGGTTTAATTTCACATAAAATATGTGACAACTCGGTTCAACTACATATAACTGAACCAGGACGAATTTCAAGTTGAAAGAGTATCATACTAATATCTGGTGTGTAAATGATTTTTGTCCGATTTACCAGCGTTTGCGTCCATAATTCTGGATTTGCTTGCAGCACATATTTCCATCGCTTCGAGAATTCTACGCGGCTACCATAAGTGCCACCACTTAGGTTGTGTACTTTTAACGCGCCGTAAGATGTTTGAAATATCTGTATGGAAAATTAATTAGAATTTAAGGCAAGATAATATTATTCTATTCAACAATCACAATTACATATTACAACGTATTCAATGGCTTCGCTCTTTTTGTTGACCATTGTTGGTGTAGCTTCTATATTTTGCGTTTTACTTATTTAAAAATGCGTGGTTCAATAATTTAAACTTTAATTAGGCAGCAGATCACTGATTTAATTAAAACACTCAAAATAATGCTCTACAAGCAGTATATCATGGCTGCTCAAAACTAAACTTGTTCAAACTCACGAGAACTTTGATTGTTTCCCTCATTCAGGGTGCTGTACGAGAGAAGAGTTGAGGAAAATGTGTATGCACTTTTTGCCCTTTTTTATAGTAGGGGGAAGCATCGAAAGCCGGAGTGCGGAACTTTAATCCGCTAAACCTAACCTACTCCCAACACAGGACTCTCCCACGGAACCACCGGATTAAGAATTACTTCGTGGGAGTGACTAGACTTTTAAGTCTCCTCTATAGCACGGACTGCCTAATCTGTTGCCAATGTCTCAATTCTGTCATAATAAAAGCTGTCGCTTCGCTAACAGCTTTCCAATTATCGGAGGACTGACACATAAGTACAGTCAAATTTTCCACCGTCAAACTCCCACCCATGGTTGTTTTCAACTTTTCCCTTATGTCTAAGAAGCGAGGGCAATAGAATAATACGTGCTCAGGGTCTTCTACGAACTCTGCACACACCGGACAATACGGACTAACGTCATGACGGGATTTATATAGGTAACTTCAAGGTCCCCATGATTTCTCAGGTATCAGTCTGTCACCGTCCTTTGGTAGAGTTTTCCCACCGTTGCTGCCACATTGTGAAGCCCACTTTTCTCTTCTCTAGCTTTTCTGTATTTGTATGAGGCGCTGGTAATTTATGCAGTCGCGAAAATTCACTTCCCTGGATGTCTATGGGCGGCATACCAGCTAGTACTTCGGCTGCTTCGCTAGATATAGTTCGGAAAGCACTTATTACTCTTATAGCTGTGAGTCTATGTATAGTGATATCGGCCTGGCATGCGCTTTTATGTCTAGCGCCTGGATCTATATTAGCACCACATACATGATTACGGAGCTCATTGCCTTTGCAATTAACAATCTCCTACTGGAACGAACGCAGCCTCTATTTGCCATCATTCTCGATAAGGAGCTGTACACCTTGTTTGCTTTACTTGAAGTGTACGATAGGTGCTGTTTAAATTTTAGTTTGGAATCCAATATTACCCCTAGGTACGTCAGCTGTGGCTGTGAGGTAATCTCACACTCCCCTATAGTGAGGGTTATTTTTTCTTAAATTTTTCTAGTTCTTATGAACAATACCTCTGTTTTGTGCTCTGCCAGTTCCAAACTCATGGAAGAGAACCATTGGCGTAGACCACTTATGCATTCATTGCATTTGATTCAGAGGCCATCTAGGTGCTTAGCCACTGCTACTACTATTAGTCTGCATATGCTATTAATTTGACAGTATTATGTTGAGGTATTTTTAGTACCCCGTCATACATAAGGTTCCAAAGTAGGGGGCCTAACACTGATCCTTGTGGTACTCCACTTGAAATATAGTGGCTCTTTGTGCCTTCGTCCGTGTCGAATATTAGCTTTCTGTTTTCAAAGTAACTCATTAAAATCTTTATGAGGTATTGAGGGACTCGTAAATCGTAAAGGGCTGTGATTATGTTTGCCCATTTCGCTGAGTTAAAGGCATTCTTCACATCCAGGGTTATCAGCGCGCAGTACTATTTTGTGCCACCTTTCCATCGTTTTCCACTTACTGCGCTCCTTGCAGTGTCAACGACTTCCTTTAGTGCGTCGATAGTGGATCTCCGTTTTATGAAGCCGCTTCTCTGAGGCTGTTTTCGTGATCGCCACCCTGGTTGCGCTGTAGGCGACGCCTGGATGATTGGCAAAGCTTTCTGAGCGTGGCTATTTCCTCAGTCCACCAATATACTGGCCTTCGTTTGGTGTGGTGTGTTGTCCTGCGCATAGTTGCGTCGCATGCTGCGACCAATTCTTTACGAACCGCGTATACCAGTTTGGCTGCGTCTTCGTATGCCCTTGGTTGCATATGTATGTATGTTGGTGGTGTTATTAAAACTTCTTTGAATGTGTTGCGAGTTTCAGTACCCATGACTTCCTGCGTAACGTTCTCTAACTCTAGCACTCTTTCTTAAATTGAGGTTTCGATAACTTTTCTGGTGTCTTGAACACGCATAAATAATAATCGCCGCTTTTCCAGAGCTGTAATAAAGAATGCGGTGTTTTGAGAGGCACCGGAATCGTGACCTCAAAACACCAAAGGCTCTCTCAATGGTATTGCGTGCTTTGACGTGCAACTTATTGTAATGCACTTTCCTTGCATTTGAAGATTCATCGACTGGCGTTAACAGCCATGGCTACATGATCTCGGTCACCTTGGTCGCAGACCCTTCAGAATTTTCCTCCTGCTCCTCAATAATAGGCGCACATACAAAGGACAGTTCCTCCATGCTAGTTATAACACTCAAATGTTTGTAAACTTATTTTCAAATACGGATGTAAAAAAAACACAGATGTTTTTGTATTGTGATGGCTGCTTTCACACCTCACAGACGTTTGAGGAAATTGTGAGCATTCTAGCTTTTCAATTTTCGCCAGCATAAGGTAATCATCAAAAATCGCAATAGTGTGGTTATTTGAAATTTTGTACTGATTTATAAATGTTGTTCTGCACCTCAATGCAGATTGTGAGGGCATGTGAAATTTGAATTCCTCTGCGCAGAGCCAATGCTATCAACATTAAAATATTTTTATTTTTGAACAATATCTGACAGCATATTTAAGTGCGCTCCGCTGTTCAGAAACAAAAGTTCTGTATCTCTATTGCTAGCTAGTGACAGTTGGGTAAGTTTCTGATTTTTTTAACCCAATACTATATTGATTAATTTTTAAGATGCAATAGTATGTCCCAAAATAGCACTCGGATGTTTCCTTGCTAAGTGCTACTATTTTTCCATTTCTTCGTAAAAGTAACTTGTCAATGGCACTCTTCCTCTTTCTGACTCTTACTGATAACCAGCAGTTAAGAAACACTCTTATAACCAAATCAAGTGCTGAACCCAAAGACGACGACACGACACGACGTAGCGACTGCTGCTCACAAATGTCGCTTTGAAGCCAGCGTCTTGAACATTTTGAAGTCGGCAGCGACATATCAAACAGCAATTTCATTGTTGCCGTACTAAAATCTTTCACTTCAATAAAATTTACATATTTAGTTGAAAGTGAATTTATTTGTGCAATTTGGTTTATTTGTTTCAAATAATCGATTGTTTTTATAAAATATATATCAAAGTTGTTGTATAGATATTGAATTAACAAGCAGTGAGCAGATAACTATTTACATGAGTTCCAAAAAAGTAAAACCTCTGGTTGCAGAGATAATTTAAAAATTTTTCCTTATGAATAAAATTACTGTGTTGACAGCATGAGGAAAACCCGAAGACCCTATTCAGCAAATGATTTTATTCAACTACAATGACAATTGATTAACACTATTACGGCGTATCTAGAAAAATATTTTATCGTATCAAATTGTTATACACATTTGTTCACATAACGGTTGTTTGTAACACCCAAAACTAAACGAGTTAGATATAGAGTTATATATACCAAAGTGATCAGGGTGACGATCAGGGAAGTATTTGGAAGTAATATTTGTTTGTAAGTGGGATCTGAATCGTTTACTTTACAATAGCTGCCATCGATTGGTCACTTCTCTACTCGCTATCTTTGGGCGCTGCTCGCCTGTAAAAAATTTTACATGTGAAAGCAAAAACAAAGTTATCTAGTTGAATTCGTGCAGGAGAGTATGCGAATACCTCATTAAACATTATTTCGGCGATTGCTGAGTGCTACCAAGTTTTGTTTTACACATTTTTGAACCATTTTACTATTGTGAACGGCTCAAAGGACAAATTACTGACAAAATAATAAAAATTGTTGTACACAAATTTGAAATTGAAAATGGCAGGCGAAGATAAATCGTAAGTATTTTTGTATTGAATTTATTGAATAAAAAACTTTAATAAAAATTAAATTTGTTGTAGAAAACGTAAGACACTGACGGTGATAGAAGAGTTCAGTGAGTCCGAGTATAGACAATTCGATTTCAGTGCTGCCAGTTCGTATGAAAATTTGGAAAGTTTGTTCGATTGGCTTGTCTATAACAGTTAGCCAATCGATGACAGCTAATATATAAAATAAGCACTAGTGAAGATACCGGAGCAAAACTTTGCAGAAATACTGCATTTATAGTGTGGCATCTGCCTTCTAAGTTTCTAAGGCCTCTAACATGAGGACCTCAGTGCTTCTAATACATTTTTTATGGAAATATAAGTAAGTCGCTTAGATATTTTGAAGAAATCAATAGGAAATATTTTTCTTTTAATAATAGTGGTACTCATTTATCAGACATCCTAAATGATGATTACTCGTTATTAACTACATGACGGCACTCCATCTGGTATCGCAAAGGACCAAAATAGGTATATGTGTGGTTTTCTGGCCTATCAGATTAACCTAACTTAGGATGCAATGAATTATCAAATATTGGGATCGGTAACAATTGTAACAATGTCGGTAACATATGCACGATACCGTCGGCTGATGCGTTCGTTTAATGTTTTCATGTTTGTTTTTGGAAATTTGTATTTTAGCGAAGCTAGATTCTAAATAAAAATTCTAACAATTTGTAGAGGACTGGTTAATAGTAATAGTAATATAATTTCGTATATATGTTCATAGTTAATATTTTAATTAAAATTTGGAATTTTTCCGAAAAATGTATGTTTTAAAATAGTAGTCGTTGGAATAATTAATAATTATTATGCAGATTTTTTATTCTCTTTGATTGTTTGAACGATTCAAGATCATGAAGAACGTCATTTCGCTATTGATTTTTATCAAGATAACAAAGTCATACATTTAATTCTAGATGTTCCGAACTGTAATTGTAATAGATTGACAGTTCGTATTCAATATTTTTTCATTGGCCTACCACCCATCTTTGATGTATTCTGACCATATTTGTTATCGATTTTCCTATTTAAGAGAAATGTTGTATTATCACCAACAATTTATATATTAGTTTATGTTGTGGTTTATTGATCGTGTTAATTGCTCCAATAGTTGTTTATATATATTACCTGAATAAATCGTACTGATAGTGATGTTGTCTTTATTACAAGAAAAGAGACCTTTAAAGAGGGCACGATTGGGTCCTCCTGATGTATATCCTCAAGAAGCAAAACAAAGGGAAGATGAATTAACGCCGACCAATGTGAAACATGGCTTTGCTACTACGCCCCCATTGGCCGATGAGTTTGGAACTGCTCATAACTCAAATATGAACGCTAGCAAAGTTGGTTCGTTTATTAATTCTATTTTATCTAAAAAGGAAGAACTTATGACCCTTCAAGATACTATGCGAAAGAAGCAACAAATTAATTGCAAAGACAATTTCTGGCCTGTGTCGCCGAGAACAAAAACAGCGTTGGATGCCTGGTTTAAAGACCTTGCTGGCAATAAACCCCTTTTAAGTTTAGCGAAAAAGGCACCCTCATTTAATAAAAAGGAAGAAATTTTAATAGTTCTCTGTGATAATCAAGTAAATATGCAACGCGCCGTATGGTTTATTAAATTAAGTGCAGCATACACATTGAGTTTCTCTGAATCAAAAAATAAGAAACGTAGTATTTATGACCCTGCTGTAGAATGGACGGGCAATATAATAAAATTTATGAGAGAACTCTTGCCAAAACTTCATGATTATTTTCAACGTAAGTATATTGGTATATACACAAATTGAAAATAAATTAATATTTACATTTACAGTTGGAACTGATAAAAATATGCAGGGATGTAATAATTTTGGTTCGGGAATGAATTTAGCTCATATGATCTCAACTCCTTCCGTCAGTAGTCCTGCAACTGCTCATAGTCCCTTAACATCGAATACATTGTCATCATCAAGTTGTCCCACGTACACAACAAATGCTACAGCAAACACATCTGGAAGTATAGTGTGTAGTGGATCAGGATCACCAATATCCGGCATTGGTAGCAACTTCGAGGATTGCCGAAACGCTTTGAAATATTGGAAGTACTGTACACGTCTTTGTAAATATATGCACGAAGAATCTCTGCTTGATCGTCAAGAGTTCCTCAACTGGATTTTGGAATTAATCGAAAAAATACGTTCACAAATATCCTTTGATATGTCTTTAAAAAAGTTAATACTTGTATTTGCTTTGCAATACATGCCCGACTTTATACAATCAGAACGATTAAGTAGAAAACTGGCAGTTTTGGCTGCAAAAAATTTGGCCTTACTTTTGGAATTAGGGCCGGAAACTAATTCACCAACAAAGCTTCCAGACGTAAGCGCATCAAACATGGAAGTATCGAATTCAGAGGAAAAAACTTCAACAAATAGTTTAGAACTACCCCTAAGTGACTGTAATAATTGCCCTCATCATCGTGATATAATAGTATACTTCAGTACTATACTTCAAACTATTACTTTAGAATGTCCCACCTCTTTAATATGGAATGGAATCAATGAAAGTCGGGCATTATCTTCATTTTGTGGTAGTCCACTCGATTTCATTTCTCTCGTTCCTTCTCAACTTCCGATGCCGTTCAAGTGCAAAAATTCGAATGAAAATATAAAGCGGCAACTACAAATCGCAGAAGCAGAAATTGCATTGCGGTCTAAACATGCCGAAAATCGTTGGTTTGCTGAAAAATGGCGTAGTTCTAAAGTAAATTGTTTTACACACATACTGGATATTCTTGACTATTTGGATACTCACTGTTTTGATCGCAGAGATAAGGATAATAATATAGACTTTCTCTACTCAAAAATATTTCCGCCGTATGATTTAAAGTATGAAGACACTGAATATAGACGAAAAAAAAATACATATAATCCTGACAAAGACGCTGCCACTGTTAAAATACTATGTGAATGGGCAGTTTCTAATCAGAGGTAAATTGTATAAATATTGCTAACATATAATAAAGTTAAAATAATTTTAGATGGGGTGAACATCGGGCAATAGCCGTTGCTCTGTTGCTGGATAAACGACAAATTGAAGTTACTTCAGTTGTAGATACTGATAACCAACAAAATTCAAATGGGCCAGATGAAAAGGATTCTATAAGTTCAGGAATTGGATTGATTAGTGGACTTCCAGTATTTCAAACCATTTTAATGGATTTTCTTGATCACGATGCTCCAGTTCTGGAAGAGAATGGAACAATTCAAAACCGCATCCAATTTATAAATCTTGTACATCTTTTCTGCTCACTAATTCGTTATGACGTGTTTTCACATAATGCATATATGCATACTTTGATATCACGAGGCGATCTTCTAAGAGAAAATTGCATTCCAGAATTAGAGCATGTAAATAGAAATGAAACATCTTCGGTATGTGGGTTAGAGTCGGTTGACAATAAAGCTTCTCCTTCTCATCATTTCGATGATGAATTTAGTTCTGCAATTGATTTTAAACATAGCGAATTTGATGACTCGAATGTCGATGATGATTTGGGCAAACTATTACAAAATATTAAAGAGAAAGGACAACAGAGTGCATTAGAAACACCAGATAGTCCGAAAATAGCTGATCACTCCCACATGACTTTAAATGGATACCTTATTTCACGTCACTACATCTATACCAAACATTTTCCCATACCTCAGGAGGAAGCGTGTATTTCTTATAGCAATGAATGTAATCAGAGATATATATTACTATTTGGTGTAGGAAAGGAACGTGATGAAAAAAAGCACGCAGTGAAGAAAATGTCAAAGGAGATTTGTAAGCTCTTCTCAAAAAAGTTCAGTATAGACATTTCCGAAGGTGGCAAAGTTAAGAAGCATTCTCGAAATGAATTTAATTTCGAGTCGACCACCAGCAAATGTAAAAGTATGTCCTATTTTGAACAACATGTTGTTACATCTCAGTGTGCGATTGCTGTTTTGGAACAACTCAATGGCTTTGCAACTGGTAATAATAATTATTTGCCGGTTCAAGAGCACGTTGCTTTTTTGTTTGATCTTATGGAAATGGCTCTGAATATACATAGCTTGCTAGATTTTTGTGATCACATTCTAAAGGAATTGACTGAGATTGAAAATCAGTTACAAGCTAAGAAGTCTATTTTAGTTAGAATATATACAACTTCTTTAGCTCTTTATATCGTTGGTATACTACGTCGATATCATTCATGCCTCTTGCTCAGTACAGAGGAAACTGTATCAGTATTCGAAGGGTTATGCAAAACAATTAAACACGTAAACAATCCAAAAGAATGTAGCTCAGCGGAACGATGTATTCTCGCGTATTTGTCCGATTTGTATGAGATGTGCGATTTACTTAAATCTGATGAAAATGAGACGGAATATTTTGCAATAATTGGAATAATGAAAGCATTTAAAGAAATCTACAATTCCCCAGAACAATTAAGGTAAAACAATATTCATAATAATTTGAAAAAAATCTAATGAAATACAAATAATAAAAAATATTTTCAGTGCCGCACCTCAGTCATATAATCCGCATTTTTTACAAGAATTGTTTATTTCTCCAAAACGTGGTGGTAGAATAGAATATCACTGTATTCGTCAATTGCAAGAGTCAACAGCCAACGTTTACAGTTTTGTATCAAACGCTATTCTGGCTGTTTGTCAAGAAACTGATAATGACCATTTAAATGAAATTGCCATTTTATGTGCAGAGTTAACGGCATCATGTAACAGCCTTTCAGAAGAATGGATTGCTGCTCTTCAAAGTATTTGCAATGCCTCGAAAAAACTTCGATATCCTCACCTTTTTGAACAAGTGGACATACATGACAATAAAATTCACAACTCATTAGCTGTTTTCATTTGCATTTTGGTAGCAAGACACTGCTTCTCATTGGCCGATTTTGTGCTTAAATTCGCACTTCCAACATTAGCATATGCATATCCAGAAGCCGGTGAATTCACCACTGATGCTGAAGCTGGCGCACGTCTTACTTGTCATTTGGTCTTGAAATTATTTAAAACAATCGAGATACCACAACCAAGAATGTATTCAGTGAGTACTTCTCCGAATCCTGTAAATGTTGAAGATTCTTTCAGCATAAAGCTAAGCTGTGATCGTCACTTATTAGTGGGCGCACACAAAAACATACCAATACAAGCAGTTTTGGCTGTCATTAAGGCTATATTAATTATTGTTGATCTGAAAATACCAACAATATCAAGCAATAATTCTGTTGCTACAAGTAATGGAAAGCGGAGTGGTGTTAATACACCTGTGCATCCAGGGAGCACTCCAAAGAATACCGACAGGCCAGCGGATTTGAGCCAAATACTTGGTACTAGTGACTTGTCTAATGTTAGTAATGGAGCTGATCAGGATGTTAATAAACCAAGTTCTGGAAGTAGTAGTGCAAAATCTTTGGAGCAAATATCTCTGCTTGAATTTGCGAATCACGTTTTGAAACAAATATGCTCACAAGAACATGTATTGGAACGCTGTTTGAAACACGCTGATAATTTATGTGAAATGATTATAGACGATATGCTCTCTACAAAACAAGTTCAGCGCGTATTATATATGATTTGTTATCCTGAAGCTGAGTATAATATTATTTCCGAAATGGATCAGAGGTCAATGATTATTCGGATTTTGGAAAATCTTGAACAATGGACTCTTCGAATATCATGGTTAGATTTAGAATTAATGCACCGACAAATTATGAACAACCAAACTGAACTTAATAATTGGTTAGACACTGTTGCTAAGGCTGCAATTGACGTTTTTCAAAAAGATGCTCTATCTTCTGAAGGCAAAGAAACATATAGTGAAAACCAATCTACGTGGTTAATAGTTCCTTTAATTTCAAAACTTACTCCAGCAGTAAAAGGGCGAATTCTACGAGTTGCGGGCCGTGCACTCGAAAGTATGAATTTTTGTGCAAAAATACTGAAATCTGATAATAATTGCAATAGCAATGGAGAAGAAAGAGATCGAATTAGTAGCTCAATAAATTGCTCTCTAAGTGGATTCAACACTTCTACTGGTTTCAAAAAGTTCTCGTTAAACTATCAACCTTTCTTAGGATTAATTTTGTCTTGTTTAAATGGTCAGGACGAATACAAGGAAAACCTATTGAGCTCATTATACTCACAACTTTCTCATTGCCTGCAGTCTTTTACTGAGGTATGTACATATATATATATTTTTATTCTTTAAAAGATGAACTTGATATACACAATTTTAAGATATGACATCTAAAACTAATTAAACATAACTTGGCGCGCGATAACTAAAAGATCGTAGAATAGGCCAGACAAAAGTAAAAAATTGGTAATACTTGTAAAATTATATTCAGAAATGTCATTATGTTTCATTTGTCGAAGTCTTGGGCAAATTTGAGCAATTCTTGCAAGTACTTCAAACAGTGTTAATTTAAATAACCTATCGTAATATAAATTCTTGTTTGAGTAGTCTGGGTAATTATACTATATAATATTTTAGTATCCTTACAAAATTGGGGTGTAAATAAATAAATGGAGAGTATGAAATGTTCGGTTATACATGTACTTATCCCTTCCTTATTTGTTTATTGAAACTTTTTAAAACTAAATTTTCACACTCATTTTATATCCATTGAAATAGTATAATCAATAACATAAATCTTATCAATGTGTAAAACATGATGTAAAATTTTTACAAATATGATAATTTAAATTTCGAGTACTATTAATTAACTTTAATAATTTGTTTTCCCCTAATGTTAGTATGATTCATCAAACGGATTTAACGATCTTCAGGAACGAGAAGAAATGTTAGATGCTCTTCAATTACGTTTTTCCTTGGTAGGTGGAATGTTTGATACAATACAGAAAAATGGAAACTCGACTACGGACTGGGCTATTTTACTAGCGCAGTTGGTCTGTCAGGGTGTAATAGACGCAAGTTCGAATCGGTGAGTAAATATACATTCTATGTACATAAACTAATTCGCATTAATACACATATGTATCGTATAGAGCAAATAAGATCCATTAATTAAAACAACAAATTGTTATTTTATTTCATTTTCATATAAACACTTTGAGTAGTTCTGTTGTAGTTCTGTTTATGTGATATATTATTTAATTTCAACATTAGTTTACCATACTTTTTAATTTGATGATCTGGATAAGAGCTATTCTAAGTGCTATTTGCAATTCTAGCTTATAGTATTCACGTTAGATACTTACTGTTTTGCCGGGTATATATTAATAAACATTGGTTTGACTAAAAACTACTAGAGTGTACATATATAGAAATTGAAATTGAAATGTACATATCGCTCATTTACATGAATAGTGTCACAACTCAAAAAAGTCGATTTTTCAGGAGAGCGATTTAAAGTTTTTAATTGTCTCTTATTTAGCAAATATAGAAAAATGCCATCAGTTTATTGACAAATCTAGTGGCGTGTAATATATTAAATACAACATTAAGCATAAATGGACCAAATAGAGTGTACTAATGGCTTTTCTTGGGCATAAACGTGACCCATTTTGAATTATGTCGTTATTTGTGAAAAATATAAATCAATTTCGCCGTCATAAGTCAAATGTGTCGTTTTTGCTGAAAAAATTAATAAGAAAGATTTAATTAATTTGCCACCAATATCGTTGTAATACAAAATGTGTCGTTTTTTCTGAAAAGAAAATCAAATTCACCTTTTCACAATATGTGTTGAAACACAAAATATGTCGTTATTTCGTAAAAAAAAATTATAACTAATTCTGGCACAACTGAGAAGTGTCATTATTGCGGTTAAAAACTAATGCAACATAACAAGTTTAAGAACGGCACATTCTTATATCACGGTTTATTTTCCTACACATCGGAATGAAATTTTTATGCAATATGGACTATGAAATTGCGCACATTTCTGCATTCTCAACTCAAAAATCGTGTTTTTTGAGTTATGACACTATTCAAGTAAATGAGCGATATTTAAGTTATTTATTTCAAATTATTAAATTGTCATATCTAAATATCATTTCAGAGAACTATTTACTACGGTGGTGGATATGTTAGTTACTCTTGTTCATTCGACATTATTAACTGACAACCATTCTGAACGAGATGAAAATAAAAAACTGTACCTTAACCTAATGAAAAAGTTGAAAAAAGAAATTGGTGAGAAAAATAATGCTTCAATAAAAGTTATTCGTCAGTTATTGCCACTTTACAAGCAAACAACCGAGGTATGTTAGTAGATTTAATCACATAAATATATGTTATAAATAAAAACAATAATTGATATCCTTAAATGAAATTGATATCCTTGTAAAAAAACTTTCGATGTGTAAATAATTTTGAATACCTCTGTATATTGACGAAACTAGGTACACATGTTCCTTGTAACTCTGGACCCACAAAAACATACAACGCACATATCTATTCTTAATGTCTAGAAACATCC
The DNA here is from genome assembly GCF_028554725.1 of Zeugodacus cucurbitae. Taxonomy (NCBI): domain Eukaryota; kingdom Metazoa; phylum Arthropoda; class Insecta; order Diptera; family Tephritidae; genus Zeugodacus; species Zeugodacus cucurbitae. The sequence continues at coordinate 29,273,811 of NC_071669.1, forward strand.
ATAAAAAATTCGCGGCTGCTATAAATCATTTAAATTCGATAAACCCAACTCAAAAGCATTTTCAGCTTGTAAAACTTAAAATAGAAGTTGCTGATGAGCTTTTGCATTGTACTAGCAATGTTTCCTTCGAAAACAATATAGGCCAACCATCCCTTTAGAAAGGGACCCCTCTAACAGGTATTCATATCAATCAAAAGTGTATGAATGTCCGAATGTGTTAAATGACGCACTTGTCAATAACAACAAAAATTTTTCTTCATCTCAAAATCAATGAAAATACATTTTTGTATACCACTATGGCCCAAGATTGCTCACAATCAACTTCCGCTAGCGTCCAAAACGGGTGGGCGTGGCGTCTCAAAATTGTGTATAATACTTCTTAAATAAATTAAAAAAATGTATACGTTAAAAAAATACATTCCAATGGAATAGTTGGGGTCGAAGGGGTTAAAAAAAATACATCATATTTCAAGAGATTGAATTTAGTCATAAAATAATAAATTAAAATGAACAAATTTGAGTTTATATAGGCCATGTAGAATATAACCGAGTATAAATGAAGCATAAACGTAGTAATATACTGGGTGAATGATGCATCAACGAAATTAAAAAGCGGTTATGTAAAAATTATGTTTATATTACGAAATTAAAATTTTTTACTAATTTTTATACTCTCGCAACAAAAGTTGCTAAGAGAGTATTGTAGTTTTGTTTACATAACGGTGTCATAAAACTAAACGAGTTAGATGTAAGGTTATATATATCAAAATGATCAGGGTGACGAGACGAGTCAAAATCCGAATGTCTGTCTGTCCGTCCGTCTTATCTTAATGAAACACATGTTCCTTGGGACTGTGAGAGGGTTGCTTTCGAAAATGACACATAAAGTGTCATAACTAAGCCATAAATAAAGGCATAAAATAAGGGACATATTTGGATGTAATTTTTCTGGGAAGTGGGCGTGGCACGCCCCCAAATAGTTTTTTTGTATATTTCTCGTAAAGCAATAAAGCTATATAAAATTTCTGCAGTTTTTCACCATGAAAATTGCTGAAATCGGATAATAACCAAGGTTAGGTTGAAAATTACTAGAAGTGCGTTAACTCACTAATGAAAAACATCAGAAACACTAAATTTTACAGAAGGAATAGCAGAAAGAAGCTGCACTGAGATTTTTTACAAAATGGGCTTGGCATCGCCCACTTATGGGTCAAAAACCATATCTCAGGAAGTATTCGACAGATTTCAATGAAATTCGGTATATAATATTTTCTTGACACCCTGATGACACCTATGGAAAATGTATGAAATCGGTTCACAACCACGACAACTTTCCATATAACTATTTTTTTAATTCCATCTTATTCCTTCACTTTATAATATATACATAAGGAACCAATGAAGATAGCGAAACAAAACTTTAGACAAATACTGTATATGATCTGTGGCATCACTTGTGAAAAAAATTGTCGAAATCGGACTATAACTTTTCAATGCCCCGGATATCGAATATGAAGAACTCACTGCCCCATGGTAATTTTTCACCGAAAATTTCGGTAAATCTCTCAGGTATCTTAATTTAATTCAGAGGGAATATTTTTCTTCTAATAGTGTGTCTCTGTGCCAGAAATGGTTAAAATCGGGTTATAATTTCCCTTATATATGAATATATTAGAATACCTAATATAGTATTTTCAAAAATACGATGAGCTTAATAGCCTTTAAATCGGTTAATATGTGAAATATCTTATAATCTTAGATATAATGTATGTTGGTGATTTTCATGTGAAATCGGTTAAAGAATTACCTCAGCCTATATACTAAATGTGATGATTTTCGTTTTCCTATTGAACTTTATGTCGAATATTTGGGTCAAATGGTGTGTTAACTTAATAAAAATATATCAATAAATTGCGAGAGTATAAAATGTTCAGTTTCACCCGAACTTAGCCTTTCCTTACTGGTTTGATTTGGTACATATGAATGTGTTAAATCTTGCAAATAAAAAAAATTACAAAATTATTTCTTGTTTGCAAATGTAAAGTAAAAACATATTCATGTACCGAAATACAAGCTCACAGCCAATATGATGCACAAATGTTTACCATTAGCGTCGACAGCTTAGTGGCGATTTTCGAATGCACAATAAATAACGTTATAAATATGAGCTTTTCTGGGATAATATTTGATAGTTTTGAAATTTTAATATTGTCATTTGTGAAGTTTAGTTCAAAATGGTTTGCCAAACAAGTATTGAATCTTAAAGAATTATAAATATGGATAAAGTCAACGTAAAATCGCGGAAAGCGTGAAACTGAATCAAGGAACTGTTCAGTATATCATTGAACGTTATGTCCGTGAAAATCGTGTCGCAAATAAAAAGAAATCGGCTCATAATAAAATATTTAATGAAAGTGATTCTCGTTGGATTGTACGGAAAATACGGGAAGATCCCCATTTAAGTGCTCCAGTTTAATGCAGCGAAGTGGAAAAATATTTGGGGAAAAAAAGTCATAAGAAGAGTGCTCAGAGAAGCTGATTTCAATAAATAAGCCATCCATCAATGCTAAAAATCGAAGTGCTATATTGAGTTTCAAAAGAACATATGTATATAATATTAGAGTGAAAGCTTCTGAGATACCGTAATTTTTGCAGATGAAAGTAAATTCAACCTATTTAGATAGGATGGAAAGAGTTATGCATGGAGAAAAGCAAAAGGAGAGCTACAACCGCACAATCTACGTAGCACCGTAAAACATGTAAAAAATTGAAAATTTATTCAGATTTTTATCAAGATTTTGGTATTATGTGACAAGTTTGATAAAATAAAAAGCTTCAGTACGCATAGATTTTCCCCGCACGTATGGGAAACAAAATAATGTAAACAGAAACAGCTGATTTCTGATCAAATTATATTCGAATTGCATTGAAAAATTTTATTAAATACTAAATAACATAAGTTTTCAAATAGTTAATAATTTAGCTTTAATCCTTTGCTCCTGTTCTAGACGTAGGTTTTCTGAAAGTGCGCAAATATTCCATGCTCCGAATCTGGCCTTATTTTTCATGATAAAAATCGTTGAGTGTTTGTTTTCACCGAGCCTTTTTTTATTGTGTCTTCGTAGATAAGTTTGGTTTAAGATTGATCGGTTATCAGTTTATCTAACCAATTCTTATTATCTACCCGCCTTTACTCGTTCGCCAGAGCCTCGTTTGCTAACCACACAGAAGGTGCCGGCCATAGATGAGGTTGATAATCGGATGGCAGAGGCTATGTATTCGCTTTTCGATCTCACATCCCCTGGAGTCTTTTGCTCCACCGCGGAGCCATAGTGTATATAATATAATACTTATACATAAGACCTACCTATACATAATCCTTGAGTCTTTAGATTTCAAAATAATTGGAATGCAATTTTATTTTAGTTGGTTGTTATGCTTAGCTTCAGAAAAGTTCCTTGGGAACTTGCCAAAATTTGCTAAATTGTAATAGTATGCAATATATGGAAAACTATTTCGACAAAGTTACCTTCATTTATTTTATACAAAAAAGGAAAAAGAAATATCTTAATATAAAATCTTCTGAATAACGCGGACCATCACCGTGTTCACAATTTTAACAACAATTAACAACAAAAGTAAAATATCCATTGCAAAAAATCACACATCCAGATATTTTATTTGTAAAGAACACTGTTAAGAGCATTTCTTAACAATTTATCAAGAAAAGAGCTTTTTATTTTAGATACAGATTTTGTGGTATTTCACTAAACACAGCTAAAAATAGCTAAGAAACCTAGGAAAGAGCTTATATACAAAAGCTTTGCAAAATATTTTGCCAAAAAATAAGAAAATAAGACATTTTTCACAATTTTTTTTTGAAAAACGCCAGGGACATGTATCGCGTATTTCTATGGTCGTACGTGACTGGCTTTTAAGATAAATTTAAATTACCTCTGTTTGTTATGGCGAAAATACATATTGTTGCCTTTTTTTTATAAATTTAAAAATTACTTTCTCATTACATATATGTAAATATTTATTGTTTCCATTTTTTTCTGATGTCTATGAAAAAATCTGGTATTTGAGTTTACTACAATTCAATGTGTGTCATAGTACGTAGTAAACACAATACCATAATACTTTTATCATGGTATTTTACCACATATGTGTTTCGAGTATATTTACATATATTTTTGGAAAATTTATTTAGTTTTCAGGTAACACTTGCTTTAATATTTCTTATACGGTTGCATCACTTCGGCTGTGAGCCACTGTATGTACATAAATATAATGTATCAATGCATTAAAGCCTTAATAGCGTCGTCACATAAGCCCATTATATTTCCAACGTTGTTCCAACCCTGAGTTCTTATGGTAGTATACATATTATATAAAGAGAAGCATTGTAATTTAGTTTATGGATAAAAAAATGAACATTTTTGACGACTTATAAACATAAAACCACAAAAATTTTTGCTTGTTGCACTGGTTACAATTCCATATTTATAAATCGTATTCAGTATACATACATACATGCATACATATGTGCAGATCAAAAGTAAAAAGTCAAACATATGCAAATCTATTCAGACCACGACATTTAAAACAGTGGTCGGCACGAGAGGAATTGTGACTGTATAGGTGAGCATGAAGTAATGAATACCCAGTGAGAACTCTGTAGCCTAACATTTTAAGAATGTTTTTAATTTTTTCATAAAACATGAATTTTTGTGATCATTTATTCATTTTGGTTATTTTATTATTTAAACAAATATATTAGAACACAAAAGCATTAACTTTTCTGTCTTTAAATAGCTTAAAACCATAAATATAATACATAACATAAAACGACATTCATCAAAGTAGGCATTTCGCGCAGGGCACTTATGCAAAGTGCCATAGCTATGCGCGATGTTTACTCGTTGCTGGTTCGACAACGACTGAATGATAGAGCGTAAGCGTACGTGTGACTTGAGTCGGCACAATTGTGGTATGGAGTGCCGACCACTGATTTAAAACAACACAAATGATGTATGTACATTAGGGTGGCCCTTATTTTCCAAAGTATTCCGATTCTTGATCGCACCCCCTAGAAATATGCGAATAGCCCAAAAACTAGTATATACAAAGTTTTGGGTCAATCAAAAAAGGTTTAGAGGTTGCGCAAGGAGCTTGAAATCCTGAAAAATTAAGAATTTTTGCCATTTTTATGTCTCCATATTTCAAAGCCACACTATCTGGTTTCCATACCGTAATAAGATCTGCATTTTATTATCTTTCCAAAATTACCACAACCTTAAAATCGGTCGATTGATGATAGAGTTACAGAAATACAAATATGAAAGTAAATTTAATGTGGTGCATTCTCAAGCGTCGCATGCTCGTGATATACCGTTATAACGGTTCTAATGTTATTCTTATTATCTTATTACGGTATGGAAAACCAGTAAGGGATAGTGTGACTTTGCAATATGCAAGTCTGAGACATAAAAATGGCAAAAATTCTTATTTTTTCAGGATTTCAAGCTCCTTGCGCAACCTCTAAACCTTTTTTGATTGACCCAAAACTTTGTATATACTAGTTTTTGGGCTATTCGCATATTTCTAGGGGGTGAGATCGAGAATCCTAAAACTTTTTTTATCCTCCATACAACTAAGGGTCACCCTAATGTACATATGTAGATTTATGCTCTTATTGCTCCATTTTTAGTGAACTAATCAAAATCAGAAGTCTCGCTAAGTTTCATTTCGTTATATTGAATTGGCTATATCAGATCAGAATTTATGTATATATGTATTCTCTAGATATGCCTTTCGATTTATAATTTTTATTTTATAAAATTTGTTCATGATTCAATTATAAAAGGTTTGGTAAGTAAACAGAGTGTATTCAACTAAGTGAAGTAAGTATATGACATTTCAGTTTTCTTTACCCGAATTTGACATGTGTGTTGCCATTGATTTAACCCTCACATTGATTCAAAAATTCAAATTTTGAAATTCAAAAGTAAACAAACCAAAGAAAATATTTTTTAAATGAATAAAAGAAAATGACGAATACTTTCTGCTTGTGCAAAACAACTCATGTAAGCAATTTACTAATGTTTTGTGCTTCAACTGACAAATTGCAAAAAATTTTATCAATGTGTATTATATTGTTCAAGATAAAAAAGATGGGTTAATGTAAACAAATACATGAATTGTTTACTATTTTATTGTCAAACAAGGGTATGTCAAATACTTAGTTCACTTTGTTGAATATACTCACGCAACCAAGTTGCTAAAGAGAGAATTATAGTTTTGTTCACATAAAGGTTGTTTGTAACACCCAAAACTAAATGAGTTAGATATAGGGTTATATATACCAAAGTGACCAAGATGAAGTGCTGAACACAAAGACGACGACACGACACGACGTAGCGACGGCTGACCACAAATGTCGCTTCGAAGCCAGCGTCTTGAACATTTTGAAGACGGCAGCGACATATCACACAGCATTTTCATTGTTGCCGTACTAACATCTTTCACTTCAATAAAATTTACATATTTAGTTTAAAGTGAAATTATTTACGCAAAAAAATTTTAAAATGGTCGATTTATTTGTTTTAAATAATCGATTGTTATTATAAATGATATATCAAAGTTATTTTACGTTTCTGCAGACAAAATAACGTCATACTTGTTAGAACTTTGAATAATTTTACATTTCACATATTAGTGGCAGCTTTACAGCGGCCATTGTCGTCGGCAAAATTAGAAACATTTCTAATTTGGCGACAGCGAAGACTTCAACCCTTTTGTCGTGAAGTCGTGCTGTTGTCAAAAAATCTGTGCCCATATGAACGCGTGTATTTTAATATTTGACAGATGTCGCTCGTCGCTTGTCGTCTTCTATGTGTTCAACACATGAAAAGTGAAGTTCAAATCCGGATGTCAAGCTGTAACTTGAGTAAAAATTGAGATATCTTGATGAAACTTGGTGCACGTGTTTCTTGGCACCATAGGAAGGTAGCTTTCGGACCACTGTCACGCCCACAAAATGGCGAAATCCGAAAACACGAAGTGCCATAACTAAGCTATAAATAATAAAATATAAATATAAATAAAGCTATTGAAGTAAAATTTGGTATGAAGGATCGCACTATGAAGGGGGATGTAATCTTTTTTGGGAAGTGGGCGTGGCCCCGCCACTTACTAAGTTTTTTGTACATATCTCGTAAACTACTCAAGCTATATCAACGAAATTTTCAGGAGTCGTTTTTTACAGGCATTTCCTTATACAGTCCAAAAATGGTGGAAATCGGATTATAACCACGCCCACCTCCTATACAAAGGTTATGTTGAAAACTCCTAAAAATGCTTTAATTCAGTAAGGGAAAACACGAGGAACTTTAAATTTCACTATAAAGAACGTACAGAAGGGCTCCGCCCACTTATGGGTCAAGAACCATATCTCCGAAACTACTCGACCAATTTAAATGAATATTGGTTTCACAACCACGCCTACTTCCTATATTCCAGAACTTTGAAGTCGACCTGAATAGTTTACAATGTATAAAGTAAGCACTAGTGAACATATTGGAACAGAACTTTGCATAAATACTGCATTTATAGTGTGGCTGCCCCTTTCTAAAGATCGCCGAAATCGGACCATAGGTTTTCAAGTCCCCATATATCGAACATGAGAACTTCGATGCTTCTAACCTAATATTAGGGTTTCCAACTTTCAATGGACTTTATACCATATATATGACGAATATGTGGGTCAAATAGTCTATTATATAATATAAATAAATAAATTGCGAGAGTATAAACTTAGCCCTTCCTTACTTGTTAATATTAAAACCATAGCTGCTTTGTTTATTTACATAAACGGTAACTGTGGATAAGGTACATGTATGTTAAATTCTATTCTGGTTAACTATTAGATAAAGTGAAATTATTCAGGGAGCAACTAATTATTTAAAAATATAGACAAAAATGGTATAACAGTTGCTGTATTTTGAAGTTAATGTTGTCAACATTGAACTCAAGCTGCCAATGTATCTTTTTGTACTTTAATCTCAATTAATTGATTTTTGTCGTGAACAATAGGTCATAAATTGTCTGGTTTGTCTGGCATTTGGAAATATATATATTAGTATTTGGTTGCAGTTCTATTCCACCGCTCCCAATAATAATATTTGTGTTGAGGAATCAATTTGAAGTTGTATCATGCGTTATTCTCATTGTTAAAAGTACATAAGGATGTCAAAATAATATGCATAGAATTTATATCAAAACGGTCAAAGAGTAATGTAGGTAGTGTATACTTTACTTTTACTTTTTGGATATTGCTAATTGTAACGTGTATGAACTTTTATTAATATATCTAGATTTCACTTCAAATTATCGCTGGATGGACGGATGGACATTGCGACTAAAATTTTAAATATAAACTATTATGTATATCTTTCAAGTTGGACCAAACTGCAGACTTGTGCAAAATTTCCTTAAAATCGGTTCAGTAGTTTAGACGCCAATTCCGGACAAACAACGTGATATGAAATTATAAATTAAATATATATAGATGTATATAGTGAAAATAAAATTAAATGTTTGTTTCATGGAGAAAAATTTTAAATATGACTATTAATATTGACTGACCATATTTCCATGCTATTTATTAATTTTGGTTCGAGAATAGTAATATATTTTATACTACTTAGAATATATTTTTAACTGCGTTCACAAGAAAAGCGAATACATTTTTCGCTTTTTTCTTTCCTTCACAAATACAACCAACATTACATACCAAACCTTTTATAACTGAATCATTGAATTTGTTGATGTAATTGACATATTTTTTAGATATGCAATTCTATTTTGGACTCTTCTGAAATATTTACAATGTAATAGAATTTTTTTATTCGTACATAAGTATATGTACAGTGGAGTCTGGATATAGTGAACTAATTTCTGCAAGGCCTGTTCGCAGTATCGAGGTTGTTCACTATATTAAGGTTAACTTTTTTTTTTTAACTTTGTTTATTAGCTTTAAATTCATGTTTGTTTATGTAAACAAAACAGGTTATATGTATAAAGTAATTTTTTGAAAAATACATACATATTATTGAAAGAATTTACGAATAGATGTTTGCTTTTGGATTTCGGAAATTGACTTTTGGACCGCTTTTTCGCGTAGACTTTTCAGTACTAGTATGCCAGCATAGTCAGTGGTGTTAGCTTCAGCCCATGCGATAGCTATATCGAAGCTTTCAATATCTTGTTCAGTGTAGATTTCCTAAAACAAATAATGTTCACATAAAAACTTAATTAACAGGTGCTTGTCAAGAGGGTGAATAAAATTACCTCGGGTAATACAACTTGCAGCAGGCTCTGTATATCATGAACTTCTTTCCATTTTTCCTGCAATATTTTTTGACGAAGTAAGCTCAAAGGAATATCATCGTATTCATCCTCGCTTTCATTTGCTTCTGTAGTATTAAGCATTCTAATAAAGGCTTCCAACATTTTACTATTACATTTGCCTGCAGCTGATTCCAAGCAAGCATTAAAAATGATACAGCATCCTTTAAAGTTAAATGTTTTACAAATTGTGTGATGTCATCCTTTCCTACAGTTAAGCGAATCACATTTTGATCCATAGGCTGAATTAAAGGCGTTACATTTGGAGGCATATAAATCACGAATATGGATCCATCAGCAGTTTTAAGTTCATCTTCTGGAGGATGGCAAGGGGGGTAACTGGACAATTTTTGTTTCGTTGAGCTATAAACCACTTGTATAACATCTTCTCCATGCGGGGATACTCGACTTTTCTAAGAGTCTTCCGCTTAGATGCTCCGACTGCCTGGTGGGATATAATACTACGAGCATTTTTTTTTATTCCCGAAACTGTTGATTTGGCCACACCATAAATCTTTGCTAAGGATGAAACACTAGCACCTTTCTCGAGTTTTTGAGCAATTTCAAGTTTTTGCTTTAATGGAAGGAATTTCCTCACAGGCATGATAACATTTAATTTATTAGCACATAAACACTTTTAAAAATACATACAACAGTACACATTCACTCAGAAGCGCTTTGCACCCGACAAGAGACAAATAAAGACTGGCACCAAATACATAGCAGCAGCTTTTCCAATAAAAAACATAAAATGAGCAATTTCGGGGAATACCCGACTTAATTTCTGTTTAAGTTTTTTTTAACAGTTTATGCTTGCCATTGCGTTTAAAACTCTGTTCACTATTTCGAGTTTTCGATAGTTCACTATTTAGAGTACTCAATGTAAATTTTTAGGCGTTCACTATATCGAGGTGTTCATTACACCGGGGGTTCACTATACACAGACTCCACTGTATTTGTATAAACATTGTAACATAATAACACATTCATGTATATTGCAGGTAATATCATGCGAGCCGGCCGGTATCGACATGAAAGGAAACAAAATATGTGATATGGACAAGAAACAACTTCGTATTTCAGACAAACAACGTATAAGTGTTTGGGATATATTGGAAGGTCATAAGAACCCAGCGCCATTATCATGGGTTTGGTTTGGTGCAGTCAAATCTGAAAGAAAATGTTTAGCGTATGAAGAAACTCATCGCAGTCTTAAATATCACGCACATAGTTTAGTTAAACCTATTAGTTATTTTTATGAATCCCTACCGCTACCTCCAGAAGACATAGAGCCTGTACCGGAAAAGATCTGCATTGTAACGAAAATTTAATTTGTATAGTTGTTGCAGTTGTTAATTTTCTATGCATCATAGAAAGACGAGATGAAACCGGATACTCCTTCATCAATAGATCAATCACCTAGTGCAGTAACTACTGGAAGAACACGAGGAAAGGGTACTACCCGCAAGCGTAAGCCGAAAGTTTCGAAAACTTCTCCCACAAATATCCCAACGCATACCCAGGTGGCTCAGCAATCCCAACAACCTCAAGTTCAATCGCAGACACCACAGCAGATGAACGCTCAAGGTCAAATTAATCACATGCAAATGAATACACAGGTAAGAGTCCTCTTTCTTAAATATACTTAGATATATTTTGATTGTTACTGTAGATTTCTATCTTCAATTCATCGGTACTCATATTTATATCTTATATTATAACAAATATTAAAATATAAATTTGTACTTTTTGAATAATAATAATCGGTTTGCATTATTCGGATAGTCGTCAGTCATCGATATCGACTCATGCATGCACCTTATCAGTTCTTCGCCGCCGTATTTGAATAGCTCAGCCGGTAATCTATCGGCCCCTGCCGCTTTGTTGTTCTTCAGGCGGGTAATTGCTATTCGAATTTCTTCATGGTCGGGTAATGGAACATCTATTCCATCGTCATCGATTGGGGAATCGGGTTCGCCAACTCCTGGTGTTGTACTTTCACTGCCATTCAGCAGGTCGGAGAAGTGTTCCCTCCATAATCCCAGTATGCCCTGGACATCGGTTACTAGATTACCATCTTGGTCTCTACATAAGGATGCTCCGGTTTTGAAACCTTCGTCAAGTCGCTTCATTTTTTCATAAAATTTTCGAGCATTCCCTCTGTCTGCCAGCTTCTCAAGCCCTTCGTACTCACGCATTTCGGCCTCTTTCTTTTTTTGTCTGCAGATGCGTCTCGCTTCCCTCTTCAGCTCTCGGTATCTATCCCATCCCGCACGTGTTGTGGTCGTATTCAACGTGGCGAGGTAGGCAGTCTGTTTTCTCTCCGCTGCGAGACGGCATTCCTCATCGTACCAGCTGTTTTTTTGTCCGCCTTACCGGACATTAATATAACAGAAAATGTGTGGATATCATAGATGGAGATAGTTTACGAGTCTCGCATTCAGTATTCCACAATAATAACACATTCAAAGCAATAAAATCCATTGGGCCTTAATTTCCTAAAATTATATTTGAAAATTGTACCAATCGGTACAAGAACTTTTTTAGATCCAATAATATGATCGTTTATAAAACATTTAAACGTGAAATATATCAATATTTGTCTAATAATTTTTAAATGCATTTTAGGCTAATGTTCCACAATTTAATTCCAATCAACTTCTACAACAAAATTCTGCTGTAATGATGCCACAACAAATGCAAGGTAATTTGCAGCAACTCGGCACCTCGCAAAATACACAAATTGGTTTTATGGGAAACGTGCCCCAGGGAGTAACACAATTAACTGGTCAAAATCAACAACAATGGATAGGACAAAATCAATACCACCAGATCCAGCAACAACCACAATTTTATCCGCACCAAGGTATATAAACATTTTTAACTTATATTGTTATTATTTCTTAAATAATAAACATTATTATTGAACAGCAAACCGTTTTGAGCGTCCGCAACATAATCAATCTAAGCAGGCTTTATGTAATATGCTTCGGCAGCGTCAGCCAAACTTTAATCAAAATAATTCAACATCATTTAACGCTCTCCAGCAGCACCAACAAATACGACAAACACAAGGCCTACAAACGCAAAGTGCTGGTAGTTCCGTTCAACAACAATTCGTTAGAGGTGGAATGCGTGGAATAACAGCAAATCAGAACCAGCTAACGAGTAATATATCTCAGGGATTGAATGCAAACGGTATTCTGGCTGGACAACAGAGCACCCAGAATGTAAACTCTCAAGCTAGTAATCAAACAATGCCAATGGCTGCAAATACAGGTATCATAAATACCACTTCAAATAATCAAAACAGCTTGATGAATGTTCAATCTGCATCTGGATTGGTAGGGTCAGGAAATGTTTTACAGCAAAACGTTAACATAGGTGCTGGAAATTCGAATCAAAACGTCATTAATCAACCAACGTTTCACAATTTTAATCAATATCAGCAATCTGGAATTATGAATAATGGCGCAAATGGTCAGGTTCCACCCTCTAACATGGTAGGCTCCTATAATCAATTGAACCAGAGGGGTTCCTCCTCAGATTATCTCCAACAACGCGGAAATAATTCTGTAACTAATAATCGTGGTCAGTTTGTCAATCCGACTCCTAATGTAACTATGGGAAATATTATAGTACAGAATACTATGCAGCCTTATTCAAGGCAACAATGTACGGGTGGGAAACCGAGTGTAGTTTCGACGCAGCAACAATTTCAGCAGCAGAGATTACATCACCAAATGATGCAAATTCAAGGTAAGCTAAACTTATTGTACTACATTTTATTTCCTACCACTCTATTCTTGTTAACTTAAAAAAAAAAGTTCCCCAACGATCCGTAAAATGAGAGTATAGGTAGGAAGGTAAAGTGGATATAGTACGGCGCATTGTGACACCACTCCTTTGAACCATCATATGGCGTTGATAAAGTTATCCAATTCAACATGTTTTATATAAGGAACTTCAGGCCAGTCTGCTTGTTGAGCAAGTCAAGTATATTTCCTTTTTATCAGAATTTAGTTGTAAGGCGGAGCCTAGTCGCCTTCGCTGCTAGTTGCTTACATGCCTTACGTGGCGTTGTTATGTAAGCTTCACTAATTTATATTGCGTCTGCCCCCATTTACGTCCCTTCATCCTTTACAGGTATAAAGGTATAAAACAAGGGTGTCTGGGAATTTACCTTTCACCGAAATAGACACATCATCAGCGTAGGCCACAACATGTACTCCCCTTTTTCTAGATCTAACAACATCTTAATCATTGCTGGGATCCAGAGAAGTGTGAAATTATGTCCCTGCTCAGAAACATCTGGTCTATAAATTCAACAAGAGAATAAGTGCATTCACTATGACTGTGGGTTGAATATTCTTGAAAGCTCCTTCTATGTCCAGGAAAGCTATGATAGCGTACTCCTTTACTTCCAGGGATTTCAGAGCTGTTTCCACGGATTTTCTTATATAATACGAGGGTTGCGAAACCACCATTTTTTCTAGTGACAATTTGTTTCTTATGTGTATTTCTATGATTCTTTCTTGTGTCTTCAGAATAAATGGAGATATGCTAATTGGTCTATAATCATTTGGTTTGATATGAGTGCTTTATCCCGTTTTTGAGACATATGATACCTTGATATTTCTCCATAATATCCATAATATTTTAATTGCAACGAACTTTAAAAACGATAATCAATTAGTCCAATATGTGGTTCAAGGTCCCGGAGATTTGTAAGGTTTGAAACTATTTATTGCCCTACATACCTTGTTTCCTGATGCTATATCTGCCCTCGCTTCTTTATATAGTGCATACTCAACAGCATGGTTCTATGAGCTGCCTGGGAAGTAAGTATCCCTTAGTAGACCAAAGTATTAATCACTGGATACTGATGATTTGGCTGCTGAAGCTACCCAATGTTATGTGTAGACTTTCACAGTATTTTAACGTAGTTTCGATATCATTTCAAAAAGATTTCCAAGAATTCCTTTTGAATTTTCTTATCTCTATTTTTTATATGACCTATCACAGTCTCACTCAATTCCCATTCCATTTCGACATTTCGAAAGTCCATAACGGATAGTAACATGAAAGTAACTTCACAATAGTTGTGCATTTCATTTAATACATTTTTGTGGTAATTCTGCGTTAACCATAGTAGAAAAGACATCTGACTCTGCCATCTGGATTTATTTTATTCTGGATAGATCTACTACGAGTTTGGGGAATTTAGGTCCGTGACAACATTTTGAAATTTGTACAAAATGTTTTTTAGAAGTTATATATATTTGCTGAAAAATATCCAATCGGATATTTTATTTTTTCTGTATTACTCTACGATAAACTAGGCCAGGTTTGTTTTTTTCGAATTTTCATTTCTGATGCAGATGCTACTTTTGTTTTTTTCGAACAGGTTGCATTAATCATACTGTGCAGTTTGCATTACCGCAACGTGTTGCTAAGAAAGTATCAAAGTTTTATTTTCATGTTGTTTGTAAGTCATAAAACTAAACGATATAGGGATATATGAATCGAGTTGCATGTAATTTTAAAGCGATTTTTCTCTCAAAAAATTTTTGAATTTATTCTGCCCTGTAGTCTAGTTATCAAATTATCAGTGAGAGATGACCAGCATAATAGGGTGACATTTTTTTTGTTCTTTAATCATATAAAAAATGGAGCACATTCAAAAAGGTAATGCAGCATGTGTATAATGTTGAAATATAAAAAGTCATATAAAATATTCGGTCACACGCGAACTTAGCCCTTCCTTTCTTATTATACTCACGCAACAAAAGTTGCTAAGAGAGTATTATAGTTTTGTTCACATAACGGTTGTTTGGGTGTATTTTTTTTTTTTTTTTTTGGAAGTGGGCGTAGCCCCGCCCACAAATATGTTATTTGTATTTAACTCGCAAACCACTAAAGCTATTTAAACCAAACTTTCTGCAGTCGGTTCTCTTACGTACACCACCACACACCATGAAAATAGTTGAAATCGGATAATAACCACGCCCACCTTCCATACAAAGGTTAGGTTGAAAATGACTAAAAGTGGGTTAACTAACGAAAAACGTCAGAAACATAAAATTTTACAGAACGAATAGCAGAAGGATGCTGCACTCAGATTTTTTTTTTTTTTTTTGTGATCATTCAAAGAGTACGGACGTGTTTTAATGCGCTCCGTGATTTAATTGAATTCATTAAAAGCAAATAAAATTAAATAACAAAACAACAACAACAAAGTACTGTGGAAAGTCAAAAGCTAAACATAAAAAAAAATAATACTAAAATAAAAAAGTTTACAAACAATAAAAATAAATAATAATACAATTCGAGTGAGCAAAACAAACAAAGAAGAACAAACATTAGCGCTCTGAATGCCTACTTCAGCTTTATTGAGCCTATACAATCTGCTCCAACAAATAAACGATCCAACGGTGAGAAAGATGAGTCATCGAAGCGCTCTGCCGATCAGCAGAAGGCATCAACAAAAACTAAGTGAAATTGTAGGTACTAACAATTTTCATATAGTGCCTTTGAAAAAAGGCAATATAGATGAAACTAAAATACAGTCATACACTGAGAAAAGTTTTATGGATATAGTGAAATTTTTGTCAAATAACAATAAAAACTATTATTCTTATTCTGAAGAGCTCAAAAGGCTTAGTTGTTGTTGTAAAAGGCATAGAGTCTTCGGTAGAATCTAATGATGTCAAAGAAGCCCTTGAAGAATGCGGCTTTGGAATTAAAAATGTGGTAAATATCTTCAATAGAAATAAGGTACCATAACCAATGTTTAAAATCGAATTGTTGCCAAACTCTAACAAAATTAAAATGAATGAAACCCATCAATTATACAACTTAAAATATTTGTTACATCGTAGAATTACCGTTGAAGAACCTCATAAAAGAAATGGTCCGGTACAATGTACCAACTGCTAAGAGTATGGGCACACCAAGTCTTATTGCACTCTACGCAGTGTTTGTGTGCTATGTGGTGATTTACACCCAACATCAAAATGTGCTCTTAAAAAAGAGGATACAAATAAAAAATGCAGTAATTGTGGAGGAAATCACACTGCTAACTACAGAGGCTGTCCAGTATATAAAGACTTGAAATCAAAATTGTCACTGGGAATTCAATCTCGTCGTAACCAAATTATGAATATCCCCCGTAATGAAAATGTAGAAATTGCAGACCAGAGTTCGAAACCTGGTAATTCTAAGAACATCCTTGTTCAGGGAAGCTATGCAACTGTGGTAGAAGGCAACACTGTGCAAATGCAACAACAGCAAAGTCCACCAAATTTAGGTATTGAAAATATGATTCTAAATCTTACTCAATGTATGACACAATTTATGTCTACCATGAAAAACATGATCCAAGATTTGATCAAATCTCAAAACGAAGTTTTACAAACCTTATTATCTAAAAAATGAGTATGCTAAATATTTGCATATGGAATGCCAACGGTGTAAATCAACACAAACTGGAGTTATTACGATCTCTGACTGAAAAAAGCATAGATGTTATGCTACTGTCAGAAACTCATTTAACAAATAAAAACAATTTCTTTATACCGGGATATAGACTTTATGTTACAAATCATCCAGATGGAAAGGAGCACGGTGTAACGGCAGTATTGGTTAGAAATCGGCTAAACCACCATGCTTTAGAACGGCATGCTACAGCGCAGTTACAAGCTACAACAATATTTTTGAAAAATCGGTGTTCTGACCTCAATCTAACTGCTATATATTGTGCACCTCGCTTTAAAATTACAGATTGCGAATTTAAAGACTTTTTTGGAACGCTAGGTCCAAGATTTCTAGCAAGTGGAGATTACAATGCAAAACACATGTACTGGGGCTCACGTCTTATTAATCCGAAAGGACGGCAGCTGTACTACACTATTATAAATAAGCACAATAACCTTGATATAATATCTCCTGGTAATCCGACATACTGGCCCAGTGATAGAAACAAAATACCAGACTTAATAGATTTAGTTGTAGTCAAAAATATAGATAGATCGCTAATAACAGCAGATACATGTACTGACTTATCTTCTGATCATTCTCCTGTACTAATAAAGTTATGCGAACAGCCCATGATAGTTGAGCCGAAAGTTTCTCTAACAACTCATAAAACAAACTGGTTGAAATATAGAAAATATATCAGCAGCCAAATTAACATAGATTTAAAAATAAATACAGGAAGAGATATTGATAACAGTATAGAAGAATTTAATGATGTAGTAACTAATGCAGCTGTCTTGGCAACACCAAAAAGAAACATTAAGGTTTTTAGAAAAATCACTAATAATGAAATAGAAAAGCTTGTGAACGAAAAAAGGCGAGCTAGACGCGAATGGCAGATACATCGCTCTCCTTCTACTCAGCTTCAACTGAAATCTGCTGTACGTAAGTTAAAATAAGCGCTTAAACGCGAGGAAGAATACAGCACTGAAAATTATATAAAGAAACTGTGTTTGGTTTCTAGCAAGCAAAACTCTCATTGGAAAGCCCAAAAGTCTTTTAAGCCACCGGTAGATTCCAACAAACCTATAAGACAGTCAAATGGAAATTGGGCACGAAGTGACGAAGATAAGACAAATTGTTTTGCAAATCACCTAGAAAAGGTATTTCAATCTAATTGCCCAAAGAACAATTTTAAGTTGCCAATCATCCACAATACCGCAAACGAGTCGCTTGGGTCTATTAAGACTTCAACTACTGAAATTGTTAGTATCATAAAAGACCTTAACCCCAAAAAATCGTCAGGCCATATATAATAATAATATTACTCCAAAAATGCTAATTGAGTTACCAAATATTGCTTTAACAGTGCTCTCCTTGCTCGTTAATGCAATTTTTATTTTCGGATACTATCCTATTTCATGGAAAAAGTAGCAGATAATCATGATAGATAAACCTGGGAAAGACTAGACACAGCCTTCTTACAGACCAATCAGTCTTCTACCCTGTCTTTCTAAAATATTTGAAAAAGTGTTACTATCAAAGATGTCTCCTTGCATGGCACTGTAGAGCAAGTAAATAGAATTACTAACGAAATTAGGAAGGCATTCGAACATAGAGAGTACTGTTCTGCTATATTTCTAGATGTGGCTCAGGTGTTTGATAAAGTGTGGCTTGAAGGACTTTTGTATAAGATTAAAAAACGTTTACCTTTCCAATTGCATAAAACCTTGTCCTATTTAAAAAATAGAAAATTTGCAGTAAAAGTATGTGATTTAATATCTGATGAACGTTCAATAAAGGCTGGAGTGTTTTAGACCCAACTCTATATATCATATAAACAGCTGATCTTCCAACTGCTAATAATGCTAACAATATTCTAGTGCCTCAAGGGAATGAAGTTACCTATCTTGGTATTCACCTAGATAGAAGGCTTACGTGGAGAAAACATATATCCAGTAAAATAACGTGCATGAAGATAAGAGCTGCAAATTTAAATTGGCTTTTAAATAAAAACTCTAAACTTAGCTTAGACAACAAAGTGCTTTATACTATGCGGTCATAAAGCCGATTTGGATGTATGGCATTCAACTGAGGGGTACGACCTGTGCAACTAATATTGATATAATACAAAGGTTCCAATCGAAATTGCTTAGATCAGTCACGTGCTCACCATGGTACATGCGCAATGAAAATATCCATAAAGATCTTGGTATCCATATGGTAAAGAAAGAAGTAGAGGACAGCAGATTGAAATATATATCTAAACTCCGTGATCACCCAAACCCATTGGCTACTGCTTTAGTACATTCCAGCGATCAAACACGCCTAAAAAGAAGGGATATGCCTGCGTACTAAAGAGCAACGTTTCACCAATACAGCTCAATCACTTGGTTGAGCTTGTCTAGTTTTTAAATATATTTAAGATTTTATAACATGTTGTTAGGCTTAAAAACAAGCATATTCAATAAATAAGGAAATATTGAAAAAAATTTACAAAATGGAAAATGGGCCCACTTATGGGTCAAAAACCATATCTCAGGAACTACTCGACAGATTTCAATGAAATTCGGTATATAATATTTTCTTAACACCCTGATAACACGGTTCACAACCACGACTACATTCCTTACAACTCAATTTTTAATTCAATCTTATTCCTTCACTTTATAATATAAACATGAGGAATCAATGAAGATAGCGAACATGTTGAAATCAGCACCTAAGGATAAATTTTAACCGAAAATATGGGTAAATCTCTCAGATAATTTAATGTAATTCAGAAGAAAATGTTTTCTTTTAAAAGTGTGTCTCTGTCCCAAAAATTATTAAAATTGGGTCATAACATATCCTAGCTCCCATATACCTAATTATAGGTTTTTCAAAAATACGGAGGGCTTTATTCCGCATATATGTATTGGTTAATATGTGAGATATTTTAGCCAAATTAATTGAGCTTATAGTCTTGGACATAGTGTACCTTGCTGGTGAAAATGAATGAAATCGGTTCAGGAATTACCTCAGCCCTCATATACTCTATATGACGATTTTCGTTATTATATTAAACTTTATGCCGAATTTATGGGTTAATTTGTATGTTATCTTAATAAAATTTCTTCAATAAATTGCGAGAGTATAAAATGTTCGGTTGCACCCGAACTTAGCCTTTCCTTACTTGATTTTATTTCTGTTTCTCCATTACTTTGACAAAGTAGTGGAATTTGTTTACAATATCAAATGACAATTTAGAGCTGGCAAAATATGTCTTCCAATAATATCGACTAAACTAGAGCAGACATCGATTATAATGAGTGGAATGTAAGTTTTCAAGAACTTTTCAGCGAAACTGTGATTTCGTTTGACAGATTTTGCATGGATGAAAAACACAAGTCTTCGAAAGAAAACCCATTATTTCAATGAAAACACGTTTTCAATGTCGGCCCGAACGTAGTATTAGTAGTTTTCACCGTAACCTTAGGGGAAGGCGTGGCTATAATCCGATTTCATCCATTTCCATTTTAATGCTGTATAATAGGTGCTTAAAGGAACGTTTGATTGATTTAGCTTTAGTATTTTATGTGATATACAGCTATGGACAGAAATTTAGCTCAGCTTATGATAGTGAAATGTTATTATTTCACTAAAACTGTAAACTGTTGATTATTTCACTAAATATAGATAATATAGATAATATAGATTCATCGTATTCCTTTTTATATTAAGATATGAAAAATTATCAGTATTCCATTCTGTCTTAGTAGTCCAATACCACACCTTGAAAATGACACCTTTGGTATATCTCGAATTGACTATTGGATTTTCTCTCGATGTAAATATGTTCTTCCAAAATCAGGATCAATGCGAATTTATTTATTTTCATCCATAAAAATCCATAAAATGTGTACTATTTCATTTAGACGTACTAATTAAAACCAAAGCAGTTCGCATTTGCGATATGTTCATGTTTTCGAAAACCCAAAAATATAAGGTAATTACAAATTTAAATGCAGGGTTTCTTTCAACAATAAAGTACTCTTATTTCCCACACGAATAAACAAACGATAAATATATTTTTAAATTTTGAGCAGCTATGTTTTTCATTACTGGCTTACTTCATCATACAGCTTATCATTTATTTGTTTAGTATTGAAATTGTGCAACTATTTCACTGGCTTTCAAACCTAAAATTTTTATTTTTTCGTTAAAACATAATTTGGAATTCATTTAAATATATTAACAGCAATGTATTTTTAGTAGGTAGGATTGAGTTTCAATTATTTGAATATTTAGTCGAATATATGTACATACAGTGACTCACACAAAAATTGTCCACCTGAAATCAAACATTTTTAACTGCGAAAATATGTGTAAAAGTAATATTAATGCAAAAAATGAGTTCATAAATGAGTTTCATAAGTTCACTTTATTCACAATATAAATATAAAAAAATGTATTTAATTCAATTGAATTTTTCTTAAAAATAAGCATTTATCAAAATAGGCGAAAAATTTATGTCACAGTAAAAATGGTCCACTGCAAAAACTATTAAATTAAGTAATAATACTTATTATACTCTCGCAACAAAAGTTGCTAAGTCGTCTGTCCGTGCAACGGATAACTTGAGTAAAAATTATGATACCTTAAAGAAACTTGGTTGGGCGAAATCGGACTATTGCCACGCGCACAAAATGGCGAAAAACAAAAACCTATAATGTGTCATAATTAAGCCATAAATAAAGCTATAAAAGTCAAATTTGGTACAATGGATCGCACCAGGAAGGGGCATATTTGGATCTAATGTTTTGTGGAAAGTGGGCGTGGCTCCGCCCCCAAATATGTTTTTTATTATATATCAGTCGTTTTTCATTTAATAGTTGAATTTCCCCATAATAGTTGAAATCGGATAATAACCACGCCCACCTCCTATGCAAAAGTTAGGTTGAATTACTTAAAGTGAGTTAACTCACTAATGGAAAACGACGAAACACTTAATTTTACAGAAGAATGAAAATGGACGTGGCGTCGTCCACTTATTGGTTGCGAAAACATGCGAAAGATATGTAGCTCATCTCATAAGAACATGTGTATTCAACTCAACTGTCAAACGTTCGCATTCGTATTCGCGAGTTATGTAGTTTCATAAAACTAAAGGAATTAGATATAGGGTTATATATACATATCTATATGATCAGGTTGACGAGACGAGTTGAAATCCGGTTGTTTGCTGTCCGTCTCTCCATGCAACGGAAAACTTGAGTAAAAATTATGATACCTTGACGAAACTTGGTTGGTCGAAATCGGATTGCCACGCGCACAAAATGGCGAAAACCGAAAACCTATAAAGTGTCACAATTAACCCATAAATAAAGCTATAAAATTTGGTACAATGGATCGCGCTAGGAATGGGCATATTTGGATCTACTTTTTTGTGAAAGTGGGCGTGGCCTCGCTCCCAAATATGTTTTTTGTAGATGTTGGTCGTTTCTCTTACGTACCCCGTACTAGTTGAAATCGGATAATAACCACGCCAACCTCCCTTACAAAGCTTAGGTTGAAAATTACTAAAAGTGAGATAACTAACTGATGGAAAATATCAGAAAGGCTTAATTTTACAGAAGAAATGGCAGAGATAGCTGCACTCAGATTAAAAAAATGGAAAATGGGCCTGCCGTCGCCCACTTATGGGTCAAAAACCAACTCAGTGCCTAAGGGTAATTTTTCACCAATAATGGCAATTTTTTTCTTCTAATAGTGTGTCTCTGTTCCTAAAATTATTAAACTCGGGTCATAACTTCCCCTAGCATCCATATAACCATATATAATTAAACATAGGTTTTTCGAAAACACTGTGGTCTTTATACATTATCAATCGGTTAATATGTGAAATATCTTTGCCTAATTAAGTTAGCGTATAGTCTGAGATATAGTGTACATTGGTGGTGAAAATGAGTGAAATCGGTTCAGGAATTACTTGGGCTCTCATACACTATATATGATGATTTCTATCGTTATTCTACTGGACTTTATGCCAAATTGTGTTTTCTTAATAAAATTACGTATATAAATAAATTGCGAGATTATAAAAAAGGTCGACTACACTCGAATTTAGCCGTTCCTTACTTGTTGATATTATTTTGGGAAAATAGCCTCCCTTAGACAGGATAAATTCCACTAAATTTTTTGTATATTTCGGACTTATTTTATCCTATTCATACGAAAAACCTTTTTAAGCTATTTGTTTCTTCAATTTTCGATTTATGCAACAAATTTTTAATTATGTTCATATCTGGTGATTGGAGAGGCATTTTGGTCATCCTGGGGAAATGATATAGCAGCCATTCTCCCACGATTCCAGTCTTATGCTTGAGATAATTATCTTGGTAGGAATGATAAGTATCCTTACCAATTTGTACAATATTATTTTTAAAAATATTTGAATATTGATATTTCAGCATAATTCCATCGACAAAGTGCAATTTGGTTATACTAGCAAACAACTACATATATTTTCGCAGTTCAAAGTATTCGATTTCAGGTGGACCATTTTCACTGTGAGCCACTGTATGTATAAACGTATTACGATAATATGTTTTAAAATGAAACATACCTGTATTGACGTATGGAGTTTTGAACCAAACCGTTTAAAATGATAATTATGAGGTGTACAAAAACGTCGTGTACATACATAACCCTATATCTAAACTTTATGTGAACCGAACTATAATATCTTAGCAACTTTGTTGCGAGAGTTTAAATATCAGAATGGAGATGATAACGTTTTTTTTTTTTTGTTATTCTATTTTATATATAATATATACATAATTTCCTTTAACTCCTGTTGGAGCGTAGGGCCAGATTATTCTATTAAAGAGGTGTTGTTGTAGTAATGATGTAATAAAAAAAATATTAATGTGAATATAGCTCTTTTAAAAGTAACAGCAATATTTCTCATTGCAAAAGCAAGTGCGCTAAATCCTTGTTCATAGCTGTATACAAAACACTCAATAATAATTATGTTTTCATAATTTTATATATGGCTTGATTTTCGGTTATCCCCAATTTATAAGCGTTTTAGTAGTTCGATTTTGCCATCTATAATACTAACCTTCTTATGGTGCCAAGGAAAACGTACACCAAGTTTCGTCTATTATGTGCGTGGGCACCGTTGCCTCCGTTGTCCACCTGGACAATCGTCTTCTATACGTGACCCAATCAGCACATTCATTGGAATTTTATGCGCCATGAAGCGTAGAGCTCATATAGTTCATGGTTTCATGTTCTTCGATATACCTCGCTCAGGCGGACGACTCCAAAGGTCTTGTGGAGAATAGTTCTGTGGAATTCTTTCTCATCGCTGTTTGTCATCGTCCATATTTCTGAGCCGTATAATAGATCGGGAATCATGAAAAACTTAAAAAGCTTTATACTAAAGTAACACCTGTTGACAGGAGATATTCTGCGTTTCATCTCCAGACTTAGATTATTGGTGGTAATTATGTTGTTTCCGATATAGACCAAATTCCTTCACTTTTTCCAATTTATAGTTGCCAAACAGTGACGTCGTTCCCAAGACTGTGGAATATTTGTGCGTGCCCTTCAAGAACTTTGTTTTGCCCTCGATCACCACAATACCAACTTCTTTCGCTTCTTTTCCCTACAAATTTCGAGCATACTCTGGGTATTTGTTACGAAGTTTCAATTTCTGTCTTTGCAGAAGCTGGGTCGGGTTTGAAATCATTTGTTTGGTGCCTTAATTTCTGATAAAAATTTTCAGGCCGAGTTCCTGCTAACCATCTTCTCAAGTCCTCTCACGCCTTTATTCTCTCTTTTCATTTTTTGAAAAAAAAAAAGCTAGACCTTATCAACCCTTTTCTCATTGTTTCGTTGTTTCAAGGTCCACATAACAATCGCAGTAGTGATGAATTAACTAATACAAGAAAATATCATTATTTACCTACATAGACAGTGCTTAAGCGATTATAGCAGAGTTATCAACAGCGCCAACTGGAGATATTAGGTGCAGACAGGTCCTTCTCCCCCTGGCCTTTACAACGGAGTGGAAACATTCCCCTGCTTCCACCAGCGGATACTGCATCGAACACTCATCGATTTTAACCCCTTTTCCCCTTACACGTGCGTATACATCTCTGTTGATTACATTCAACAGTGTCATATAGAGAAATATAACTGAACTGCTCTAATTTCCTAATCGTCAGCTGATGCATGTTGGCATTATTTTATTCCTATTTTAAAATATTCATAGCGCTTTTTATACTCTCGCAACCTGTTGCACAGAGTATAATAGTTTTGTTCACATAACGGTTGTTTGTGTCACCAAGAAATATAAGTGTTAGATATGGGGTTATGTATATATAAACGATCAGGATGACGAGTGGATTTGAAATTCGGATGTCTGTCCGTCCGTCTGTCCGTGCAAGCGATAACTTGAGTAAAAATTAAGATATCTTAATGAAACTTGGAAAAGTGGGCGTGACCCCGCCCCCAAATAGGTTTTTTGTATATAATTCGCAAACCAATAAAGCTATATAAACCAAACTTTCTGCAGTCGTTTATTTTAGCCATTTCCTTATACAGTCCAAAAATGAAAGAAATCGGATAATAACCACGCCCACCTCCCATACAAAGGTTAGGTTGAAAATTACTAAAAGTGTGTTAACTCACTAACGAAAAACGTCAGAAACACCAAATTTTACATAAGAAATGGCGGAAGGAAGCTGCACTGAGATTTTTTTACAAAATGGAAAATGGGCGTGGCGTCGCCCACTTATGGGTCAAAAACCATATCTCAAGAACTATTCGATTGATTTCAATGAAATTCGATATAACACTTTCTTGACACCCTGATGACACGGGTGGAATATGGGCGAAATCGGTTCACAACTACGTCTACTTCCCATATAACTCAATTTTAAATTCTTTTGATTCGTTCACTTTATAATACATATATACATTAGGAACAAATAAAGATAGCGGAATAAAACATTACACAAATGCTGTATTTGAGGTGTGACATCACTTGTGAGAAATTTGTCAAAATCGAACCATGACTTTTCAAGGCCCCTGATATCGAACATGAAGAACTCAGTGCCTAAAGGTAATTTTTCACCGAAAATATAGGTAAATGCCTCAGATATTTTAATGTAATTCATTCCCTCTGAATTTTTTTTATAACAGTTTCTCTCTGTACCTGAAATGGTAAAAATCGGGTCATAACTTCACCCAGATCCCATATACCTTATTATAAGTAATATTAAATTAAGTGAGCGTATAGTCTTCGATACATTGTATCTTGGTGGTGAAAACTAGTGAAATCGGTTTAGGAATTACCTCAGTCCCCATATACTATTTATGATGATTTTCGTTATTCTATTGAACTTTATACCGAATATATGGGTCGAATTGTGTTATCTTTATAAAATTACATCAATAAATTGCGAGAGTAAAAAATGTTCGGTTACACCCGAACTTAGCCCTTCCTTACTTGTTTATTATTAATATATAACTAATTTGAGGATGGGGTTATATGTTCACCCTAGTGAGGAAAGTTTCTGACTGCCATTCACTTGGGAGTGGCCAGGAACGATTTTTTTGCATATGACTCAAGCAGCTCACGAGTTCAGGTTTTTGACCAATTATCCTCTTTGTAGCCAACAAACATCCGTTTGGAGGCGAGCGAAAGTGAGAAGGCGAAGCACGCTTCTGCGGTTGTTCGTAGAGTTTTGGACCCACCACATAAAAAAAATTCCCCAATGAAAGACCAAACAGAGCCTCGGATGAGAAACCCCACTATTGATGACGACCCCTGCAAATGTTTTAACGATCACGATTTAAGGGCATGCACCTGGAATATCCGGACCCTTAACTGGGAAGGTGCCTCTGCCCAGCTGGTTGATGTCCTCATACAACTAAAGTCTGACGTCAACGCTGTGTGACATCTACTACAGCGGCCATATAAAGGAGCGCAAATTTGGTGCCGCCGAGTCCCCCGATCATGAATGTCTAGCCACAATCCGCATCAAAGCGAGGTTCATCAACATATCGCTGATTTGCGCCAACGCCTCAACCCTAGAGAAGGCGATGTGACCAAAGATGCTTTCTATGAGCGCCTAGAACGCACCTATGAGCGCTGCCCTCATCACGATGTCAAAATCGTGCTTGGCGATTTTACAGTCGGAAAATTCGGCCTCCATGACGAAACATCGCCAAACGGCCTGAGGCTGATCGACTTCGTTGGGGCCCGAAATATGGTTTTCTGTAGCACCAGATTCCAGCACAAGAAAATTAATCAAGCTACGTGGCTGTCTCCTGATCGAAACACGCGCAATCAAATCGATCATGTTATGATAGACGGAAGACATGTTTTCTGTGTTTTAGACGTGCGTACGCTCCGAGGACCAAATATTGACCGGACCATTATCTGGTATCAGCGAAGAAACGCACTCGCCTCTGTGTAGGAAATAACGCCCGCCAACAAACACAAGGATCAGCATCTTGATATAAGGGAACTGTGGAACGGCATCTCAAACTCACTGCGTTCCGCTGCAGCCGAAACAATTGGAAACGGCTGTTTTTTGCCTACCCAGAGGATACTTGGTCTAATACCGGAACTCGTGAGCTGCATGAACCATGTTCATTTTTCTGAAAATTTGTGATAATTTACAACCAACTTGAGCAAAGATAAAATAATTTTCAATTTCCTCTATTAGTCCTCCAAGTGTTTCTCAATTTTCTGTCGTCGCCGTTGAAAAATGCAAATGATTGGCATAAAAATATGAAATACAATTTTTTCTGAATAATTATTTTAATTAAATTGTTTGGTATTTTCTTTTGGCACAAATGACAAGCATGTTTTCCATTCCCGTTCAAGCAATAAGAACAATAGATAGATAGTTAGTTTAGATAAATAGATATTTTTTTTTGTTTGGAAATTCGAATTCAGGTTTAAAAAATAACGTATACAGTGGCGAGCAATAATGGATGAATGTTTGTCACTTTTACACTTAACTTTTCATAAGTTTATAGCAATAGAATTGTTCCATTTAATTTTTTATTTCTATTTTTTCTATTAGTTGAATAAATAATGCATTAAATAAAAAAAGTTTGGTTCAAATTGCTTCATTAGAACGGATTTTATGAGCAGTTAAGTGTAAAAGTGACAAACATTCATCCATTATTGCTCGGCACTGTACGTGTGCGTTGGCGCTGGCAGTCGTGTTTTTCGTAAACATTAAGTGTACGTGTATCAGATCAGATACCGAATTTATATAGATAAATTTAATTATTTTTAATTAAATACAATTTAACGTATAATCTTTCTCAGTATATGAAATTTAAAAATGTCGTAACTGTTTTATGAAATCTACCTCATTTTAGGTGGTATGGTGCAATCTCAGAATCAAACTATAAACCAACAACAAACACCAAATTTGGTCGCTCAACTCCAAAGGCAATTACCAAATCAACAAAATATGCCTGTACAACAATATCAACATCACCAAGCTCCATATTAAGCTAATATTGAATTAAACTTCAAAAAGTCCTGTATAGAGCATCTATCTATGGAACTATATTTTCCATAACGTTTTTTTGTATAACTCACTACATTTTAAACCGCAAAAAATAAATTTGTGCTAAATAAATATGTGTTTGCTGGACTTCTTACTTTATATCGAAAAAGTAAGTATTTTTTATTTAATAAAACAGTACCAAATCGACACAAAAATATAGTTATTAAGACGTTCCAAACGATAAATAAGTTTTCTCAGAAATATTTAATGTTTTCATTTATGTTTACTATATTTTGCATATTTATACTCTCGCAACATGTTGCACAGAGTATTATTATAGTTTTGTTCACATAACGGTTGTTTGTGTCACCAAGAAAAAAAAGAGTTAGATATGGGGTTATATATATATAAATGATCAGGATGACGAGTAGATTAGAAATCCGGATGTCTGTCCGTCTTGGAACACATATTCCTTGGCACCCTGAGGAGGTTGCTTTCGAAAATGGACAACATCGGTCCACTGCCACGCCCACAAAATGGCGAAAACCAAAAACACAAAAAGTGTCATAACAAGGAGGGGCACATTCGGATGTAGTTTTTTTTAAGTGGGCGTGACCCCGCCCCCAAAAAAGTTGTTTGTATATATCTCGCAAACCAATAAAGCTATATAAACCAAACTTTCTGCAGTCGGTTCTCCTTAGTACCCCACCACACACCATGAAATTAGTTGAAATCGGATAATAACCACGCCCACCTCCCATACAAAGGTTAGGTTGAAAATTACTAAAAGTGGGTTATCTCACTAACGAAAAACGTCAGAAATACTAAATTTTACAGAAGAAATACCATTGGGAAGCTGCACTCTGATTTTTTTACAAAATGGAAAATGGGCGTGCATCGCCCACTTATGGGTCAAAAACCATATCTCAGGAACTACCCGACCGATTCGAAAGAAATTCGGGATATAATATTTTCTTGACACCTACACCTCGGTTCACAACCACGGCAACTTCCCATGTAAATCCATCTAATTCCTTCACTTAATAATATATACATAAGGAAACAATGAAGATAGCGAAATAAAACTTTACACAAATACTGTATATGATCTGTGGCATCACTTGTGAAACAAATTGTCGAAATCGGACTATAACTTTTCAAAGCCTCGAATATCGAATATGAAGAATTCAGTGCCCCATGATAATTTTTCATGTTGTTGTTGTTGTAACGGTTATCCGTCCCTGCCTGAAAAGAGAAGCTTAAGTCTAGTTGTCGTCGAAATCATCTAACGGGAGGCCCAGGAAACGTGCTGTTTCGACAGGGTTGGACCAAAGGGAGAGGGGTGTTAGATGAGTAGGGTTCATTGGGCATACAAAGAGGTGGTTAGAGTCATGCGGGGACTTGTTGCATGCGGGACATGTATTTTGAATGTCGGGGTTCAGTCTGGATAAGTAGGAGTTTAACCTGCTACAATATCCAGATCGAAGCTGCGCAAGGGTCACTCTGGTTTCACGTGGCAACTCGAGCTCTTCGTCTGCTATAGGTGGTAGCTCCACTGTGAATGGCGTTTAGGGCGTGTCTAAAACTGTTTGCGTCCGCCGTTTGGTCGGTATAGGGGTTGAGTTCGTCGACGTATTGAAGGAGCGATCTCTTGATGCACCTGGGGGGCGGTTCTGCTTCCAGCAAGTGACTACAAGGGTGATTTCTACGAAAACACCCGAGTAGGAACTGCTTGGTAAGCAGTTCATTATGCTCCTTAATAGGCAGCATAATGGCCTCACTATGTAAGTGTGTCATTGGTGACATCAAGAGACATCCTGTTGCTGTTTGTTTGCTGTTGCGGAGTGCAGTGTTCTGGCACGCCTGTAGCTTCTTCTGCTGCGTGTCACTGCATCCAGGCGACCATACCGGTGCTGCGAGATTTACGACCGGCCGGCCGATAGCCTTGTAAGTGGCCAGCAACGTTTCTTTGTCTTTTCCCCAAGTGCTACCGGCTAGCGGATTGAGGGTATTGTTGCGGCTCTGTACTTTAGTGACTATCGAAATTTTCGGTTTTTTTTTTCATCGAAAATTTCGGTTAATCTCTCAGGTATCTTAATTTAATTTAGAAGACATATTTTTCTTTTAATAGTGTAACTTCCTCTAGCTATCATATACCTAATTATAGGATTTTCAAATTGGGTCAAATTGTGTGTTATCTTAATAAAAATATATCAATAAATTGCGAGAGTATAAAATGTTCGGTTGCACCCGAACTTAGCCTTTTCTTACTTGTTTAAAATAGTTTTGAAAGATATTTGGGTATATGAAACAAAGCATTTTCAAACTTGGTGGCCGTATTTTAAATACATCAACCGATCAACTGTTGCCTTTTCAATTTTGAAGAATTGCGCAGCACTACGATTCTTTGCGGAAGGTGCCTATCAGAAAGACCAAGGGAATGACTACGGAATTGCACAACTTAAATACAATGTTAGCGATTCTTATAGAAGTGTCCACATTTATGCAACAGAAAATAAGCACAAAACATATAAAATTGAACATAAGTGTATATACTACTAAAATAATAAATAATAAGCAAACAAACAGAATTTCCTGTTGTAATCCAATGTACATATGAATGGAACACATGTGCACATTTCAGCACCTAAAAATTAACTGCAACATCTAAAAATATAGTATTATTAAAATATTAACCTCTGCAATTCTTTTCCAGTCCTATGTGGTGACCTGTATCTATTTAT
Organism: Zeugodacus cucurbitae; assembly: GCF_028554725.1. NCBI lineage: Eukaryota > Metazoa > Arthropoda > Insecta > Diptera > Tephritidae > Zeugodacus > Zeugodacus cucurbitae. The sequence goes on from NC_071669.1 coordinate 29,304,970, forward strand.
TTCGGTTGTAAAGCCATTTCATTGTACCACCGGATGGTTTTGCATTTATTTTAAACACATTTAAAAATTATATATTAATGTATATCCGTTTTTTATTTGTATTTACAATTTCTTCGCCATCTCAATACATATACTGCTTTATTCAAAACTACAATCAATAATGAAGAAAGTGTTCTGGATCCTTTTTTTACATGTTTGGATATTATAAGGGTTGATAGTAATGGATCATATGCAAAAAAATGGCGACTGACGATTCGCCAGTAGCTTCTCTTAATGTATTTTTCGGGCTACGGAAGCCTGAAGACGATTGGACTCAGGCTATTATAGATACATAATATGGGTAAATATTTAGTGTGTCCAACTTAGTATTTTATCAATTTGGTTCTTTTAAAAAATTGTTAAAAGATGTTTTGCTATATACTTTACCCAATTTGATATAAATCTGTAAATACAGTAGAACTTCTCTAACTCGAATCACCATAATCTGCTAAAAAACTTCGAGTTAGAGAGATTTTGAGATATAGAAGGTTTCATTAAAACATACAATTTTTCAAAAAGCTGTAAAATATAGATTTATACCCAGTTTTATTTATTTACTTCGCATAATGTTTTATGTACATACGTTAAAACAATTTTGTTTTATGCATTTTGCTATTGTTTGGTTTCGTTCCTAAATTCGTTTTCTTGAAGTATATCGGAATGTCATACCAAAGAACGTATAAAAAGAAGGAGCATCAGGGAACTGAACAATGATACAAACAGACGCAAATGATCTCAATAAAACACTGACTAAGGCGCGCGCTTTTCCATTTTCCCTATAGCGCAGATTGTAAGCGCGAAGAAGTTAACGAAATGCGGTCCCTAGCATTTACGTTCGAATTCTGTAATGCTGAAACTTTTTTAATAATCTTTTTTTAAAAGAGTTTTTGCAGATTTACGTTCTTATAGTCATTTCAATAGTATAATTTCTTTATTTTAATAATTGCATACAATGCAATAATGCACACATTTAACGGGTGATTTTTTTGAGGTTAGGATTTTCATGCATTAGTATTTGACAGATCACGTGGGATTTCAGACATGGTGTCAAAGAGAAAGATGCTCAGTATGCTTTGACATTTCATCATGAATAGACTTACTAACGAGCAACGCTTGCAAATCATTGAATTTTATTACCAAAATCAGTGTTCGGTTCGAAATGTGAAATCCGCTTTTTTATCGACAAATTTTGTTCAGCGATGAGGCTCATTTCTGGTTGAATGGCTACGTAAATAAGCAAAATTGCCGCATTTGGGGTGAAGAGCAACCAGAAGCCGTTCAAGAACTACCCATGCATCCCGAAAAATGCACTGTTTGGTGTGGTTTGTACGCTGGTGGAATCATTGGACCGTATTTTTTCAAAGATGCTGTTGGACGCAACGTTACGGTGAATGGCGATCGCTATCGTTCGATGCTAACAAACTTTTTGTTGCCAAAAATGGAAGAACTGAACTTGGTTGACATGTGGTTTCAACAAGATGGCGCTACATGCCACACAGCTCGCGATTCTATGGCCATTTTGAGGGAAAACTTCGGAGAACAATTCATCTCAAGAAATGGACCCGTAAGTTGGCCACCAAGATCATGCGATTTAACGCCTTTAGACTATTTTTTGTGGGGCTACGTCAAGTCTAAAGTCTACAGAAATAAGCCAGCAACTATTCCAGCTTTGGAAGACAACATTTCCGAAGAAATTCGGGCTATTCCGGCCGAAATGCTCGAAAAAGTTGCCCAAAATTGGACTTTCCGAATGGACCACCTAAGACGCAGCCGCGGTCAACATTTAAAGCTCTTAAAAAATCACCCTTTATTAATACACATACGCTAGTCGACACTTTTGCTTTTACGCGAGTACAATTGAAAGAAGTAGGATTGAGTAAAATAGGCTAAATCGAAAACAATGGATAAGGGACATGCATTCATCTGAACATTGATTTGCAAGCCTCTACAAAATTGACTGAAGAATCTTTTGTCCTTATGCATGAAATTGTTTTTGTTGTAGCATGAAACATTTAAATGTTTTAATTAGAATACATATGTAGCGCAAGCGCAAATAATGACCAATCAGGAAGCTCTTGCGCATACGATTGGTTGTTGTTTGTGTATCGTTAGAAGGAATTGTGAGGAATATATGTGTTTTTTTTATGGATACACCAAAGGTGGGTGTAAATCTTCAAAAGATATTGATGGCCCGTAACATCAATTATGCACGATTCACTGTACAAAGCTTTTACAGCGCATACGTACTAAAGCACCCCTAGATCACGTGCCTGTACTTCCCCGCGGAACTACCTTTCGGCTTTGCTTCGCAGGGCAAGTATTATAAATGATAATGCACAGTAAAGGATTACGACGTCATAAACTTGTCTTGCAGTTTATCGGGGCTGCACTCTCGGTCTTACATGCAATCTGGGACGATAACATAAAACTTTCAATGTCCGCGTCATATATAGGTAAGGGATTTCCTAATTTCTCGGACAGAATTCGCCTTTCATTTCGAAAACGGACACAGTCCACCACCAGATGATTCGCTGTTGTCCTCGGAAGCAACCGTGGCCGGATAAAAACTGGGTATGGTAATAATTCACATCGCCATGATCTCGCATTATAAACTCTCTACTATTGGGTACCAGAGGTATTCCCTTAATTGAGGTATTCCACATTTGCTGCCATTGACAGAGGCATTTCTCATCGACTTTTGTCATTTCTTTTTGCTCCTTTGTTTTTGCCTTGAGTTTAAGCAGGAGTTCACCCTTAGCTGTTCTCCTTGTTTTACCCAAGCTATCGCCATGATCTTGGAGTCTTGGGTCGGATTTCATTTTTTTAAGCATGTCCCCATATGACGTGTTCCTGGTTTTTGAGATTACCAGCGCTTCCGTGCGCTTCAGCGTCCATTTTGGAATATTTTGTTTTTTTTTTGGTAGTGAATTCGTCACTTACCACTTGGTCCTCTTTCCCACAACACTAATGTATTTTATTTTCAATGTATAACAATTTTTATATTTTATTTTCAATTTATAACAATTTTTATTTTAAATAATTTTGAGTTTCACAATATAATGGAATTTCGATATTAAAAGGGTAATCACGACGAAGTCTGCGACGATGCTGCCTTGTACGATCTCGATAGCAAAAGCTGTTTTTTTCTAATGGTTGATCCCTTGTGTTAACGTTCTTGTGTAAAAAGTCTCCAGTGTGATGTTCTCTTGGTGTGCGTTTGTGTGTGTTGAGGTGTGAAGTTCTCGTGAGAGATTTTTGCGTGTGTGTTAATGTGGATGGTAGGTGATGCTATGGTGAGTATGGTGATGGTGAAGTGTCAGTGATGCGTATTGGAGCGTGTTAAATGATGTGTGTGTGGTATGTATTGCTGAATGGTATGTATTGCTGAATGGTATGTGTCCGGGGTAACCAGTAGTGTGGTGTGTGGGAGACGAGGCCGATGCTCATTTATACATCCTGCCCCCCTAGGCGAATATTTAGCCTAGTAGTCGTTGAAGTTGTTGCAACGTGGCAACTACGCTGCTGAGGCCGGTTGAACGGCGGGAATTAGATCGCGCCTGGCGGTGTCGGGGTGATGATCGCCTGGACTCTGGGGTTGTTGATCGACGTGACCGTGGCGTTTTGTTTGTCCGCGGTCGTTGGCGTGCATTGCGACTGCGTTGGGCAGGTAGTCGCCTGACGATGGATCGCATACATTCCATGCACCTATTGTTAGATGTACAGTCCTGCGTTGCATGGGTGCGCGTAAGGCAGTTTAGGCAATGGCCATGGGCCTGGGCGACCTGCTGACGTTGCTGAGGCGGCATCCCCTTAAAGATGGTACGATGTTGCAACCGGTGCGGGCGGCAACATAGGGGACATCGCATGCGATGAGGTCCAATCGGCGGTGTTGGCGACGTCGATGGTGGCAGCGTGTCAGTTCGAGGGACCATTGGTGTGGTTAGTGCCCGTGTTCGGGCTGCTGCAGCTGCAACGGTGGTTCGTGGCGTTGCGACTGGGGTAATCCCAGATCGTGGTACAGCAACTGTCGAACGCACGGTTGGCGTTGGTGGGGATATCATATCCGCGTCCATATTGCTGTGTATGGAAAACAATTACATTATATTCAATTTAATGATTATAGATCTATCTGAACATGGCGCCACGTGGGGTGGCAAGAGTGTTTCGTCATTTAGTCGTTCTTAGATAGGCAGGTTTTGGGTTTTTTTAGTTTTCTTATTTACGGTTCTTTATCGCTTCGTTGGTAGGTATATTTTTTATTTTATATATATATTCGATAGGCTGGTTTACGTTTCGGTATTATCAGCGGTTGGTAAAAAACATAGTTTAACGAGCGGTCTGGTTAGAATTCCGGCTTGCGTACGGAGATCGACTACGCGTATATAACCGTCGGAGCCGTAATAAAGTTTCTTTATGCGACCAAGTCGCCATTCCGTAGGGGGTAGACAGTTATCGTGAATAAGGACACAGTCTCCAAGCTTTGGCGCCTTTTGTGGTGTTTTCCAGCGGTACCTCTTGTGGGGGTCCTTTATATAATCTTCTTTCCATCGGCGGCTGAAATTGTGATGGATAATTTTAATTCTTTCCCATCAATTTAGTAAAGATAGCGACGCCACGCTTGGCTCAGGTGTGGCCAAGAGGGGTGCTCCTTTAAGAAAATGCCCTGGAGTTAGGGCTGTGAGATCGGAGGGATCTTGCGAGAGTGCAGTAAGAGGCCGTGAATTGAGAACGGCTTCAATTTTAGTTAGTAATGTTGCAAATTCTTCATAGTTTAAATTATAGTTGCCAGCTATTGTTTTGAAGTGGGATTTAAAGCTTTTTACAGCGGATTCCCATAAACCTCCCATGTGTGGAGCGCTTGGGGGAATGACTGAATTGATGCCTTGGGGAGCATACTTCTGTACAATTTCAGGTGAGACTTGTTGTATAAATTCCACAAATTGTCTTTCAGTGGCTCTTTGAGCCCCAATAAACGTTTTGCCATTATCGCTCATGATTTTGGAGGGATAACTCTACGTCCGACAAAGCGAGCAAATGACGCGAGAAAAGCCTCTGTCGTCAGATTCTTGCATAGCTCAAGGTGTACTGCTTTCGTCGTAAAACAGACAAAATGTGCAAATCTTGCACATGAAAATGCATTTCTTTATTTTTGGCTTAAGACGGGGAATATAGTACCCTTGACGGACTATCTGTTGCATGAGGCGGTGTTCGGCGTGTAGCATTAGTATGTGGATATAATGAAGAAAGAGTGTGGTAAATGGAGACCTCTCTGGTATGATTATCGGGTGGCGTTCATTGTATGTTAGGCTTGAGTTTGCAAGCCGACCATTCGCTCTAAGAAGACCTTTCGTGTCTAGGAATGGATTTAGAACTAAGAGTGATCTTTCTCGATCAATGGGATTTGATTCTCTCAATAGTGTTATTTCGCGGTTGAAGTAGCGCATTTGAGTCAATGCGATAAGAGCAACCTTTGCTTTTTGTAAGTCAAAGTGCGTCAATGTTCCGCATTGAGGGTATGTTGCTCCTTTAGTTCTAAGTTTGAGCCGTTCTACGAATTTGAACATATAGGCGACTACTCTGAGTGCCCTTGGGAACGATGAGAACCGTTCAAGGATGTCATTATCATCCAGTGTGGTATGATAAGTGGCGATTTTGCGACCTTCTGGGGCAAGTATGTTGCGCATAGGCGATTGTGGCCAAGAATCGGAAGATTCTGTTAACCATCGGGGGCCATTCCACCAGAGGGTGGTGGTGGCGAGATGCAGAGGTTTGCATCCTCTTGTCCCTAGATCAGCAGGATTGTCAGCACTAGCTACGTGTCGCCAAGTGGCTGATCCTACTAGGTCAAGTATTTGAGACGTTCTGTTAGAAATATACGTTTTCCACGCATAGGGTGGTTTTTCTAACCAAGCTAGAACTATTTCGGAATCGGACCAGAGATATAATTTATTTATTGCCATGTTTAAATGGGTATGTACCACGGATACTAGTTTGGCTAGTAGCAGTGCGCCACAGAGTTCTAGTCGTGGTAGACTTAGTGTTTTTAGAGGAGCAACTTTCGCTTTTGCTACTAGTAGGTGACTTGTAGTTGCTATATCGCTTTGTGTGCGCACATAGATAGTGGCACAATATGCCTTTTCAGAGGCGTCGCAAAAACCGTGTAGTTCTACTTTGTATTCGGGGGAATAGTTTACCCACCGAGGAATTTTTATCTGAGAAATGTCGTTCAGATTAGTAGCAAACTGGGACTATTTTTCTAAACGAAGAGGCTTTACTTGTTCGTCCCAATCTGTTCCGTCTAGCCACAATTCTTGGATTAGGATTTTCGCTTGTATCATAATTGGCGAAAGCCATCCTGCGGGGTCGAAAAGTTTTGCCACAGAGGACAAAATTTGTCTTTTTGTTATGGCGGATAATGCGGAAATTGACTCTGTAGTATATGAAAACTTATCAGATATCGCATTCCATTGGATGCCTAGTGTTTTTCTTGTACTTTCCTTTTCGAATACAAGGAAATTAGTATCCAACAAATGATCTTTTGGAATATTGTTTACTATATTTGGGTGATTAGCTGTGATCTTTTTTAGAGGAAACCCTGCGGTGCTGAGAGCACTTCTTACTTGTGATAAGGACTCGTATGCCTGTGGAATGCTGTGGCTTCCAGACAGGATATCGTCCACATATGTCTGAGTTTTTAACACTTGTGTTGCCAGAGGAAATTCTGACTTTGTGTCTTCTGCCAATTCGTGTAGTGTACGAATGGCTAGGTATGGGGCACAGTTAACGCCAAAGGTAACTGTTTTTAATTTAAAATCGCGTAGTGGACTATTGGGAGATTTTCGGAAAATAATTCGCTGAAAATCTTGATCATCTTTATGTATGACTATTTCTCGATACATTTTTCCGACATCCCCATTGAATACGTATTTGAATATATGCCAATTTAGTATGAGGAGCATTAAATCTGGTTGGAGTGTGGGTCCCGTAAATAGAATATCATTTTGGGAATTCCCCGAGCTAGTGGTTCTTGAGGCATTGAAAACAACTCTGACTTTTGTGGTTTTTTCTCAGGCTTTACTACTGCATGATGTGGCAAGTAGAATGAGTAATACTTGCCTTTTATGATTTTTTCGCATGGGCTTATTTCCTCCATGTGGTCTAAATGGAAGTATTCTTCTAAGACCCCATCATATTCTTGTTTAAGCTCACCTTTTCTAAGTAGGGTTTTTTTCATGCTTAGAAACTGCTGTATGGCAGAGGTGCGGGAGTGACCCAAGGCGAGTGTGTCAGGAAATTGTTGTTTTAGTGGTAGTCGTACGACGTACCGACCATTTTCTGATCTAGTGGTTGTGGCTTTGTAAAAGTCTTCACAATACTGATCTTCTGGTGTTGTAATCGATATGGGAGGGAGTTCTTCTAACTCCCAAAATTTCCTTAATTGTGTATTAAGGGATTCATTGGATATTTCCTCAACTTCAGGTGTCAAAGTGTTAACTGTTTCAGTAACTGGTCCACTTAGTATCCAACCGAATATAGTATTTTGAGCTAGAATGGTGTTTGATATTTTTTCAACACCTTCTAGTATAATTTGTAGTAGAAGGTCGCTGCCTAATAAAATATCTATTGGAGCTGGGGTGTTGCAGTTGGGATCTGCTAGATTCAGTTGTGAAACCTTGTCCAAATGCTTGCTATTTATTTGGTAGCTAGGAAGCATGTTTGTCAGTTGTGGTAAGACTATAGCTTCTGCTAGAATGCGCTTATTCGCTTGGGTGGATATTGGGGTAATGGGGCAGATTTTATTAGAGTTCTGTATAACTCTTCCACCCATTCCCGTAATTTCAAATTTTGCTTTTTTCGTTGGCAGTTTAAGTTTATTTTGTGCTTTAGACGCTAGGAAGGATCGTTGTAATCCTTGGTCTATTAAGGCCCTAAGTTTGAACAGTTCTCCTCGGTGTTCGATGGAGACGACTGCTGTGGGTAGTAATACCATACTTTGAATTTCGCTATCTAATGCATGGGTCTTTGATGCCTTTGAGCAACATGGTGCCTCTTGGCCATTTTCGGGGTATTGTGTTTCGGGAGTTGCTGTTGCAACTAATCCCGTTGTTCTTTTTGTGCTAATGTAAGCATTATTTTGGGGTGGCATAAGAGGTTGTCATCAAAAGGGGGGTTTCTCTTCCGAGGCTCTGATTGTTTTTTCATTGGGGACGTTTTTTATGTGGTGGGTCCCAAACCCTACGCACAACCGCAGAAGCGGGCTTCGCCTTCTCACTTTAGCTCGCCTTCAAACGGATGTCGGTTGGCTACCCAGGGGATACTTGGTCTAAAACCGGAAGTCGTGAGCTGCTTGAGTCATATGTAAAAGAATCGTTCCTGGCCACTCCCAAGTGAATGGCAATCAGAAACTTTCCTCACTTGCGTGAACTTCTACATATGACCCCATTCCGTCTGAATTTGGTATCCCTGCAAAACTAATACGGCTATGTAAACTGAAGTTGAGCAACACCAATAGCTCCGTCAGGATCGGGAAGGACCTCTCCGAGCCGTTCGATACCAAACGAGGCTTCAGACAGGGTGACTCACTATCGTGCGACTTCTTCAATCTATTACTGGAAAAAATAATATGAGCTGCAGAGCTAAATAGAGAAGGTACTATCTTCTACAAGAGTGTACAGCTGCTGGCGTATGCCGATGATATTGATATCATCGGAAGCAACAACCGCGCCGTTTGTTCAGCTTTTTCCAGACTAGATAAAGAAGCGAAGCGTATGGGTCTGGTGGTGAATGAGGTGTCTTGGCTCCCACGTCACTGTTGACAGTCATAACTTTGAAGTTGTAGATAATTTCGTTTATCTGGGAACCAGCATTAACAACACCAACAATGTCAGCCTTAAAATCCAATGCAGAATCACTCTTGCCAACAGGTGCTTCTTTGGACTGAGTAGGCAATTGAAAAGTAAAGTCCTCTCTCGACGAACCAAAATCAAACTCTATAAGTCGCTCATTATTCCCGTCCTGATGTATGGCGCTGAAGCGTGGACGATGACAACATCCGTTGAGACGACTCTTGGGGTTTTCGAGAGAAAGGTTTTGCGCAAGATTTATGGTCCTCTAAACATTGGCAACGGCGAATACCGCAGACGATAGTTCAGCGAATAAAAAGACAGCGGCTATGCTGGCTAGGTCATGTTGTACGGATGGAAGAAAACTCTCCAGCTCTGAAAGTATTCGATGCAGTACCCGCTGGAGGAAGCCGCGGAAGAGGACGACCTCCACTCCGGTGGAAAGACCAAGTGCAAAGTGACCTGGCTTCACTTGGTGTTTCCAGTTGGCGCCAAAAAGCAAAAAGGAGAAACGAGTGGCGCGCTCTGGTGGATTCGGCTACTATCGCTTAAGCGGTTTCTGCGCCAAATATATATATATATATAAGAGGTTTGTTAAAATGCAACATTGAGTGGTGTCTTTTTTGACAATAAACGCAGTTGAATTTGCTTTCGCAATATGACCCCCCTTACACATTTCACATACTGATTGCCATTTGTTGGCTTGGTTTGACACGAAGGAGTGACTTTTATTAACGTGTGTATTGTATCGGATATGTTTGCTGGCTTGAGGTTTAAGCAAGTTTTTACTTGACTCATTTTTATGACTTGATAGATTTATATTTTGGTTGTCCATTCGGCTATCTCGTACTGAGCAGCGAGGAATGTTTTCATTTGCTCCCATGTGGGCATTACTCTTCTATCGTCTAGTGACTGTTCCCATCGTAGTAACGCAGCCTCAGGGAGTTTTTCTGCGCAAATAGTTACTATCATATGGTCCCAATATTCTACGGGAGCATTTTGTGTTTGTAATACTGACAGGCAATTAGTCACTGTCGAGTAAAACTTTTGAAATTCATGGCTGGTTTCTTGTTTAATTTTAGGGTAATGTAGTATAGTTTTAATCGGATTTTCTATCATTACTCTTTTATTTTCATATCTTTGGACTTGTACTTGCCAAGCCAGCTTAAAACTTTCGCCATTTAAGCCGAATTGCTTGACGATCATGCCTGCTTCCCCTTGTGTTTTGTACCTTAGGTGGTATAGCTTTTGTGCATCTGCGAGTTTAGGATGATTTATAAAAAGGGCTGTGAACATGTCCCGGAAGGCCGGCCATTGATCATAACATCCGTGAAATATTTCTGTATCGCATGCTGGCACTTGGAGATAAATGTCTGAATTATTTTCTTGGGGTTTTATTTGTGCCAGCTCTACTCTCGATTGGGGAGTAGGCGCGATTGACTTCAAAAGTTTTAATTGATCTGAGATCATAAATTGTGTGTCTACATACTCGTCTAAACAGTTTTCAAATTTGGCGTAATCCGAAGATTTAAAATTTTCTGGTAGATCTGAATCATCAGTGTCTACTATTAAGTCATACACAGCTTGGAGACATGTCCAAACATTTTCAATTGTTTGACCTTTTATTTCAAGTCCCGATTCAGAGTTGTTTTGCATCGGCGAAGATGTAAATCGAGTGCAGTATCTTATTAGACAGTCACTCTCAGAAATGAATTTAGAGTACAACATGTCTTTCCCCCTTTTCGGTTTTGTAGCACCTTGCTTTGAGCGTGTAGCTTCTGCAGGTGTGCATGGACTCTTATCGTCTGTAATCATCTTAGGAATTTTTAAACTCTGAGTTGATTTAGAGTCTTTTGAATCTATGTTCATTTAGACTTTTAAATTGATTAATTGTTTAAGATTAATAACTTTCTATATTAAAATTAGCGAACCGAAAACTCTTTTTACGCAAATAAGAGTTTTTTTTCGTCTTTTGAATCTATGTTCATTTAGACTTTTAAATTGATTAATTGTTTAAGATTAATAACTTTCTATATTAAAATTAGCGAACCGAAAACTCTTTTTACGCAAATAAGAGTTTTTTTTCGTCTTTTGAATCTATGTTCATTTAGACTTTTAAATTGATTAATTGTTTAAGATTAATAACTTTCTATATTAAAATTAGCGAACCGAAAACTCTTTTTACGTAAATAAGAGTTTTTTTTCGTTATAATTATAAAATAAGCTTTTTTCGTTTTTATTGATTATGCGTTTGTATTTAAATGCGTTTGGAATCTTGTTATATTATTAGCTACGGACTTATTCGAATGTCCTTGTTTATATGATCGCGCGTAAGAGGTAAATATCCTTTGTACATATGAGTGCACGTTATGTGCTTGTTTGTGTGCATGTAATATTCGTTAACTATGTTGGCTACAAACCAGCTTGTTTTTGTTGTACAAAGAACAAGGGGTATGTAAGAGAATAATTGCCTTTGCGGGCCGTGATTATAAGTAAATGTACAAATTGTATAATATAAACCGATCGTGTTTTTATGATACTTTAATTGTTCAAATTTACCCTAGTTAGTTGGATATCTAATCATTGGCAGCACAATTACAATACGTATGCGTATGTACGTTTGTTTGCGCGGTAAGAATACTGTGGTAAGAGAGAATTGGATGATGTGCGGGTCTTTGACCTCAGCACTTATAATTTTGTATGCGTGTAGATGTATTATAATAATGTAATGTACCAACATGCAAATGTGGGACGTATGATTTTGGAAGTGGAAGGAACGAGAGAATTGAATTGTTCAAGAACCGGTTTTTAAATAGAAATATGTTGTATATGTATGTAAGTATGTAATATGTTAAATACAAATATATTATATCGAGCCTTTACCGCCATTTTAGGGTAAGCGACAAAAACCAAACTTTACAGGAGAAGGTTTTTTTTAAATCCTTTTAACCATTAATGTGGTAGTAATTTAATTTTTTTTTTTCAATTATGTATGTAAATGTCTGAAAAGCATTAATGTATGAGAAATTTTAAATTACTACCACATTAATGGTTAAAAGTATTTAAAAAAAACCTTCTCCTGTAAAGTTTGGTTTTTGTCGCTTACGATAAAATGGCGGTAAAGGCCCGATATGTTGTAAATCAATATGCAAATATGTATGTTCTTTTAAATCTTTTTTTCTTTATTTGATTTCTTTATGTCGTATGCTTATTTATTTAATGCAATCCTGCTTGCTGTTTCTTGAAACAGAGGGGGAACTGCCGGAAATTTTTGCAAGTAGATGCTTGAATATTTTTTTTTTTATACATATTTCTTTATTTATTGAATCTGCTTTGTTTAAAGCCTAACAATAAGTAATAAAATCTTAAATCTATTTACAACTAAAAAAGCTCAGGAATGTGGTTGAGCTGTTTTGGTAGAACGGTGCTCTCTAATAGGCTGGTAGATCTCTCCTTTTTAAACGTGTTTGATTGCAGGAATGTACCAAAGCATTAGCCAAAGAGTTTGGATGTTCACGAAGTTTAGAAATATATTTCTTTCTACTGCCCTCTATTTCCTTCTTTACCATAGGAATATCAAGATCTTTATGAATATTTTCGTTACGCATGTACCATGGTGAACCCAAGGTTGGTTGCACAGGTCGTACCCCACAGTTGAATACCATACATCTAAATCGGTTTTATGATTACATTGTATAACAGGACTTTGTTGTCTAGGCTAAGTTTAGAATTTTTGTTTAAAAGCCAATTTAAATTGGCTGCTCTTAACTTTATGTATGTTATTTTACTCGCTATATGTTTCCTCCACGTGAGCCTTCGATCCAGGTGAATCCCAAGATAAGTTACTTCAAACGCTTGGGGAACTAACACATTGTTTATTTTAACTGTCCGGCATGTTTCCGATCTTAGCGAGAATGTAACATGCTTTATTTATTATTCTTTTGCTAGCCATTCTTCGACACAAGTTAAGTGCTCCTCTAATACTCTTCAAGCTCTTATGGGGCATTTGTTACGGCTTATTAGGGCTGTGTCATCCGCAAAAGTTGATGTTATTAGCTATTGGAATGTCTGCTGTATATATTATGTACAGAGTAGGGCCTAATACTCAGGTACACCGGCCCTTATTTCTCGTTCTTCCGATATGAAATCTACTACTTTAACTGTAAATTTCCTATTTCTTAAATAAGACTCCAATGTTTTAAGCAAATCGTGAGGTAAAACGTTTTTTATTTTCCATAAAAGGCCTTCATGCCAGACCTTATCGAACGCCTGAGCTACATCGAGAAAAATAGCTGAACAGTACTCTCTGTGCTCGAATGCCTTCTTGATTTCGTTTGTAATTCTATTCACTTGCTCTACTGTGCCATGTTTAGCACGAAACCCGAATTGGTGGGTTGGTATTACAATATTTTCATGAAGGAAAGGAGACATCTTTGATAGTAACACTTTTTCAAATATTTTAGAAAGACAGGGTAGAAGACTGATTGGTCTGTATGAAGGCTGTGTCTAGTCTTTCCCAGGTTTATCTATTATAATGATCTGCGACTTTTTCCACGAAATATAGCAATACTTGGCAACTCAATTAACATTTTTGGAGTAATGTTATCGTGTCCTGAAGACTTTTTCGGATTTAGCTCTTTTAGGATCTTGGCAATTTCATAAGTAGACGTCCTAATAGACACGCTTGACTCGTTTGCGATATTGGGCAAAGTTGGCAACTTAAAATCGTTTTTTGGACCATTGGGTTGAAATACCTTTTCTAGGTGATTTGCAAAGCAATTTGCCTTTTCCTCATTACTACGCGCCCAATTACCATTCAAATGTCTTATAGGCATGTTGGAATCTACTGGTGGCTTAAAAGACTTTTGGGCTTTCCAAAGAAAGTTTTTCTTGCTTGAATTTGGACACAGGTGCTTTACATAATTTGCAGTATTGTATTCTTAATCGTGTTTAAGTGCTTTTTTTAACTTACGTACAGCCGATTTCAGTTGACGCAGAGTTGAAGGGGAACGACTTAACTGCCATTCACGTCTCGCTTGCCTTTTCTCATTTACAAGCTTTTCTACTTCAATATTAGAGATGTTTCTAAAAACCTTAACGTTTCTTTTAGGTGTTACCAAGACAGCTGCATTAGTTATTACTTCATTGAATTCCATTATGCTTTCATCAATATCTCTTCCTGTACTTATTTTTAAATTGATATTAATGTGGCTACTGATATATTTTCTATATTTCAACCAGTTAGTTTTAAAAGATGTTAGAGATACTTTTGGCTCAAATATCATGGGCTGTTCGCATAACTTTATAAGTACAGGAGAATGATCGGAACTTTGCTACTTTTATTAGCGATCTATCTATATTTTTGACTACAGCAAAATCTATTAAGTCTGGTATTTTGTTTCTATCACTGGGCCAGTATGTCGGCTTACCAGGAGATATTATATCAAGGTTATTGTGCTTATTTATAATAGTGTAGTACAGCTGCCGTCCTTTCGGATTAATAAGACGTGAGCCCCAGTACATGTGTTTTGCATTGTAATCTCCACTTGCTAGAAATCTTGGACCTAGCGTTCCAAAAAAGTCTTTAAATTCGCAATCTGTAATTTTAAAGCGAGGTGCACAATATATAGCAGTTAGATTGAGGTCAGAACACCGATTTTTCAAAGATATTGTTGTAGCTTGTAACTGCGCTGTAGCATGCCGTTCTAAAGCATGGTGGTTTAGCCGATTTCTAACCAATACTGCCGTTACACCGTGCTCCTTTCCATCTGGATGATTTGTAACATAAAGTCTATATCCCGGTATAAAGAAATTGTTTTTATTTGTTAAATGAGTTTCTGACAGTAGCATAACATCTATGCTTTTTTCAGTCAGAAATCGTAATAACTCCAGTTTGTGTTGATTTACACCGTTGGCATTCCATATGCAAATATTTAGCATACTCATTTTTTAGATAATAAGGTTTGTAAAACTTCGTTTTGAGATTTGATCAAATCTTGGATCATGTTTTTCATGGTAGACATAAATTGTGTCATACATTGAGTAAGATTTAGAATCATATTTTCAATACCTCCATTTGGTGGACTTTGCTGTTGTTGCATTTGCACAGTGTTGCCTTCTACCACAGTTGCATAGCTTCCCTGAACAAGGATGTTCTTAGAATTACCAGGTTTCGAACTCTGGTCTGCAATTTCTACATTTTCATTACGGGGGATATTCATCATTTGGTTACGACGAGATTGAATTCCCAGTGACAATTTTGATTTCAAGACTTTATATACAGGCAGCCCCTATAGTTAGCAGTGTGATTTCCTCCACAATTACTGCATTTTTTATTTGTATCCTCTTTTTTAAGAGCACATTTTGAAGTTGGGTGTAAATCACCACATACCACACAAACACTGCGTAGAGTGCAATAAGATTTGGTATGCCCATATGCAGTTAGTGGATTGTACCGGACCATTTCTTTTATGAGTTTCTTCAACGGTAATTCTACGATGGAGTAAATATTTTAAGTTATATATTGGGTGTGTTTCATTCTTTTTTAATGGATTAGAGTTTGGCAACAATTCGATTTTAAACATTGGTTGTGGTACTTTATTTCTATTGAAGATATTTACATTTTTAATGCCAAAGCCGCATTCTTCAAGGGCTTCTTTGATATCATGAGATTCTACCGAAGGCTCAATGCCTTTTACAACAACAACTAGGTCGTTAGAGCTCTTCAGTTGATAAGAATAATAATTTTTGTTGTTATTTGATAAAAATCTCACTAAATCCATAAAACTTTTCTCAGTGTATGACTATATTTTAGTTTCATCTATATTGCCTTTTTTCAAAGGCACTATATGAAAATTATTAGTACCTACAACTTCACTTAATTTAGCAACAAGTGCATTCGAGCTGCTCTCACGCAAATATATTGGCGGCGGTTTGGCATTCACGACTGTGGTTGTACCCTTCGCATCGTCTTCCAAACCATTGCTTAGTAACGCAAATCTGTTGCCATTTAAATTTCCAGGCTTGTTTGTATTAAGCGAGGCGGGTTGAAATTTTTTGGAATTTACCGCTGTCTTGATAGGACTTAATTTTCTTTTTATGTTGACGTAGCGGTCAATTCCAATCTGGACAGATGGTCCTTTTCTTTGTAGTACATGCTCACCTCGCTTTGTGTTTTCCTTCGGTGTAACATTTGCTGGTACCTGCTTGCTAGTTGGTGTTTGCAGATTTGTTGTTGTGCACTTGTTTGTTTTTTCTCCTTCTGCTGTTCGGCTGAGCGCTTCGATGACTCATCAGCATAACCGTTGGCTCGTTTATTTGTTGGAGCAGATTTCGCAGGCTCAACAAAGCTGAAGTAGGCATTCAAAGAATGCCTACGACCTTGTTGTTGAGGCTGCGCAGCGCTCATGTTTGTTTTGCTAACTTTTTTAGTAATTTGTTTATTGTTTTTAAACTCTTGTTTTAATTTTTTGTTTATGTTTTGATTTTGATTTTCCGCGAAAGTTTTTTAGTTGTTTTGCTTATTTAATGTTATTTGTTTTAGTTTAGATAAATCAAATAAATTATAATAAATAAACAAATTGATTATGTGTGTTTGTTTACACAAATAAAAGCTCGATTAGGCATGAGACAATGTAATTATGTGATGTATATATCTATATATATGTATATACATACATAACAAAAAATTTTTATTTTTATTTTGTTTTCTCTACCGTTTTAAAAAGGATACATGTGTACATTCGAACTAATAATATGGATGGATACACTCACTCTAGTCCGCCTCAAGGGGTATTAGGGTGATACTTAAAAATGTGCGTGTATGTAGTTTGTAATTCCTGATTTGACGTCCAGCAGATTGTAGGTAGATTCCTGTTGTCCTGTCGTGTCCTCTCATGTATGTTGGTGTAGATTTTTTTATACTCTCGCAACAAAAGTTGCTAAAGAGAGTATTATAGTTAGATATAGGGTTATATATACCAAAGTGATCAGGGTGACGAGTAAAGTTCAAATCCGGATGTCTGTCTGTCCGTCCGTGCAAGCTGTAACTTGAGTAAAAATTGAGATATCTTAATGAAACTTGGAACACGTATTCCTTGGCACCATAAGAAGATTAAGTTCGAAAATGGGCGGAATCGGACCACTGTCACGCCCACAAAATGGAGATAACCAAAAACACATAAAGAGCTATAACTAAGCCATAAATAAAGTTATGAAAATAAAATTTGGAACATAGGATCGCATTCGAGAGGGGCACAGCTTAATGTAATATTTCTGGGGAGGTGGGCGTGGCCCCGCCCTCAAATAGGTTTTTTGTATATATCTTGCAAACCAAGAAAGCTATATAAACCAAACTTTCTGCAGTCGTTTCTTTTAGCCGTTTCCTTATACAGTCCAAAAATGAAAGAAATCGGACAATAACTACGCCCACCTCCCATACAAATGTTAGGTTGAAAATTACTAAAAGTGCGTTAACTCACTAACGAGAAACGTCAGAATCACCAAATTTTACATAAGAAATGGCACAAGGATGCTGCACTGAGATTTTTTTACAAAATGGAAAATGGGCGTGGCGTCGCCCACTTATGAGTCAAAAACCATATCTCAAGAACTACTCTACCGATTTCAATGAAATTCGGTATATAACACGTTCTTGACACCCTGATGCCACAGGTGGTCCCATATAACTCAATTTTAAATCTTTCTGATTCTTTCACTTTATAATGTATACATAAGGAGCCGATAAATATAGCGAAATAAAACTTTACACAAATATTGTATTTGAGCTGTGACATCACTTGTGGAAAAATTGTCAAAATCGGACCATGACTTTTCAAGGCCCTTGATATAAAACATGAAGAACTCAGTGCCTAAGGGAAATTTTTCACCGAAAATATAGGTAAATATCTAAATAAATTGCGAGAGTATAAAATGTTCGGTTGCACCCGAACTTAGCCTTTCCTTACTTTTTTTTTTAACTGAACAAGTGCCTTTCTAAAGGCTCGAAGGACCATATAAAGAATTCGTCACTTACCACTTGGTCCTCTTTTCCACAACACTAATGTATTTTATTTTCAATTTATAACAATTTTTATATTTTATTTTCAATTTATAACAATTTTTATTTTAAATAATTTTGAGTTTCACAATATAATGGAATTTCGATATTAAAAGGGTAATCACGACGAAGTCTGCGACGATGCTGCCTTGTACGATCTCGATAGCAAAAAGCTGTTTTTTTTCTAATGGTTGATCCCTTTTGTTAACGTTATTGTGTAAAAAGTCTCCAGTGTGATGTCCTCTTGGTGTGCGTTTGTGTGTTGAGGTGTGAAATTCTCGTGAGAGATTTATGCATGTGTGTTAATGTGGATGGTAGGTGATGCAATGGTGAGTATGGTGATGGTGAAGTGTCAGTGATGCGTATTGGAGCGTGTTAAATGATGTGTGTGTGGTATGTATTGCTGAATGGTATGTGTCCGGGGTAACTAGTAGTGTGGTTTGTGGGAGACAGGGCGGATGCTCATTTATACACTTTGTTTTTATTGATTAACAGTATCCATTCGGGTGGCTGTCCTTTCAGGCGAGTGTTTTCTTCTGCTTCTCGAAGTACTCCGCTTTAGGAACACAAATTGGGTTCTATATTGCAGGAAGCTTCGTTCAGCTCTTCCGGCCGCGCCCCCCACGAGACTCAGTTCTCTCGGCCAACGCGATTGATGAGTGTGTCGAAGTTATCAGCTCTGGGTGCAGGATTCCTCTTGAAAGTTCCTGTCCTCTGAGATCTCAGAAATGCAAAGGGAAACCTCTTTGGTGGACGTCGGAGCTTTCGGAGCTCAGATCTTCAAGTCGAAGGTTTTTCAATAATGCCCGTAGAAGTGGTCTAGTTAACGACTGGGCTTTGTATAAGGTCGGACTTGCCATTTTTAAGTCCGAAATAAAGAAGGCCAAACGGTCTTCTTGGAGAGCCTACTGCGAAAGCGTGGAGGGCTGCCAGGAGTCCTCGAGATTTAGGCGTATTCTGTCCAAGAGCCCAATATCTGTGGGTTACTTGAGGAATGGTGCTGGTGAGTGGACTTCGAGGTGTGAGGAGTCACTAAAGCTA
Organism: Zeugodacus cucurbitae; assembly: GCF_028554725.1. Classification (NCBI taxonomy): domain Eukaryota; kingdom Metazoa; phylum Arthropoda; class Insecta; order Diptera; family Tephritidae; genus Zeugodacus; species Zeugodacus cucurbitae. The sequence continues at coordinate 29,323,951 of NC_071669.1, forward strand.
CTTTTGGATGCTCATTTCCTAAAAAACCAACCAGCGGAAAGAGCTTCCCTCGGAGAGCTTCAAGGGGGGCCTTCGAAAACCTTCTGGATGATCGCCACCTAACCTGGTCGTTGCGCGGCCAAGGTATCATGCAGCTGGCTGCCCCCGATCTACGCGAACTGCGTTAGACTGGGTCATATTCCGGAGGCTTGGAGGCAGGTGTCCCAAAAGCTGGTAAAAGCTCTCATGTTACTGCAAAAGATTTCAGGACTATTAGCCTCTCCTCGTTCCTCTTGAAGACGAAGCCCTCTTAAATAATGATTACGCGGTAGGTACCTTCCTCGATATCGAGGGGGCCTTTCACAATGTAAGACCGGAAGCGGTCATTGGTGCATTAGACGATTTTGGGGTAGAAGCGAACCTTAAGCATCTCATCTACAGTCTGCTCAGCGACAGAATTGTCTTTGCAGATGCGCTTCGGGCTGTTAATAGGGGTACCCCGCAAGGTGGCGTTCTTTCCCCTTTGCTCTGACATTGTTGGTGTTGTTGATACTGGTTCCCAAGTATACGAAATTATCTACGACTTCGAAGTTATGACTGTCAACAGTGACGTGGGAGCCAAGACGCGAGTGCGCCGACTGTTTGCTTGATGACAGGAGATATTTCGTCTTGTCCTCATTCACCTCCAGACCCATTCGCTTCGCCTCCTTATCCATGCGGGAAAAGGCAGAACAAACGGAACGGTTGTAGCTTCCGATGATATCAATATCATCGGCGTACGCCAGGAGCTGTACACTCTTGTAGAAGATTGTACCTTCTCTATTTAGCTCTGCAGCTTGTATTATTTTTTCCAACATTAAGTTAAAGAAGTCGCACGATGGTGAGTCACCTTGTCTGAAACCTCGTTTGGTATCGAACGGCTCGAAGAGGTCCTTCCCAATCATGACGGAGCTTTTGGTGTTGCTCAACATCAACTTACACAGATGTATTAGTTTTGCGGGGATACCAAATTCAGACATCCCGGCATAAAGGCAGCTCCTATTCGTGCTGTCGAAAGCAGCTTTAAAATCGACAAAAAGGTGGTGTGTGTCGATCCTATTTTCACGGGTCTTCTCCAAGATTTGGCGCATGGTGAATATCTGGTCCATGGTGGATTTTCCAGGTCTAAAGCCACACTGATAAGGTCCAATCAGTTTGTTGACGGTGGGCTTAAGTCTTTCACACAGTACGCTCGATAGAACCTTATAGGCGATATTTAGGAGGCTTATCCCACGGTAATTGGCACAGTTTGTGGGATCTCCCTTTTTATGGATTGGGCAGCGCACACTGAGATTCCAATCGTCAGTATTTCCGACCGTATTCTACAAAGAAGCTGATGCATCCACCTTATCAGTTCTTCGGCGTCGTATTTGAATAGTATTGATCATGTAAAATATAATATCAGAGAATTGCACTACACTTTTCAATAATCATAATCACTTGCTTGTCCAAGCCAATTGTTTAATTACAAAAGCAAAGCGAACCAAATGTTGAAACTGCGTTATTTTGAATTATTTATTATTTATTTTTAGTGAAATAATCAACAGTTTTGTATAACATAACGGGTCCACTTATATATCGCATAAAATACTAAAGCTAAATCAATCAAGCACCTATTATACAGCATTAAAATGGAATTGGATGAAATCGGATTATAGCCACGCCTTCCCCTAAGGTTAAGTTGAAAACTACTAATACTACGTTCGGACCGACATTGAAAACGTGTTTTCATTGAAAAAATGGGGGTTCGTTCGAAAACTTGTGTTTTTCATCCATGCAAAATCTGTCAAACGAAATCACAGTTTTCGCTGAAAACTTCTTGAAAACTTACATTCCACTCATTATAATCGATGTCTGCTCTAGTTTAGTCGATATTATTGGAAGACATATTTTGCCAGCTCTAAATTGTCATTTGATATTGTAAACAAATTCCACTACTTTGTCAAAGTAATGGAGAAACAGAAATAAAAACAAGTAAGAAAAGGCAAAGTGCGGGTGCAACCGAACATTTTATACTTTTGCAATTTATTGAAGAAATTTTATTAACATACAAATTTAAATTCGGCATAAAGTTTAATAGAATAACGAAAATCGTCATATAGAGTATATGAGAGCTGAGGTAATTCCTGAACCGATTTCATTCATTTTCACCAGCAAGGTACACTATGTCCAAGACTATAAGCTCAATTAATTTGGCTAAAATATCTCACATATTAACCAATACAAATATGCGTTATAAAGCCCACCGTATTTTTGAAAAACTTATAATTAGGTATATGGAAGCTGGGAAAGTTATGACCCGATTTTAATAATTTTTGGAACAGAGACACACTTTTAGAAGAAAACATTTTCCTCTGAATTACATTAAATTATCTGGGAGATTTTCCCATAGTTTCGGTTAAAATTTATCCTTAGGTGCTGATTTCAACATGGGCCTTGAAAAGTTATAGTCCGCTTTCGACAATTTTTTCACAAGTGAAGCCAGAGATGATATGCACTATTTGTGTAAAGTTTTATTCCGCTATCTTCATTGGTTCCTTATGTTTATATTATAAAGTGAAGGAATAAGTTTGAATTAAAAATTGAGTTATAAAGAATGTAGTCGTGGTTGTGGACCGATTTCGCCCATTTTTTATCCGCGTTATCAGGGTGTCAAAAAAATATTATATACCGAATTTCATTGAAATCTGTCGAGTAGTTCCTGGGATATGGTTTTTGACCCATAAATGGGCGATGCCACGCCCATTTTCCATTTTGTGATCAATGTTTCTGACGTTTTTCGTTAGTGAGTTAACCCACTTTTAGTCATTTTCAACCTAACCTTTGTATGGGAGGTGGGCGTGGTTATTATCCGATTTCAACTATTTTCATGGTGTGTGGTGGTGTACATAAGAGAACCGACTGCAGAAAGTTTGGTTTATATAGCTTTAGTGGTTTGCGAGTTAAATACAAATAACTTATTTGTGGGCGGGGCTACACCCAAATATGCCCCTTCCTAGTGCGATCCTTTATTCAAAATTTTACTTTTATAACTTTATTTATGACTTAATTATGACACTTTATGTGTTTTTGGTTTTCGCCATTTTGTGGGCGTGGCAATGGTGTGATTCCGTTCATTTTCGAAAGCAACCCTCTCTCGGTCCCAAGGAATATTTGTGAAGAGTCTCGTCAAGATATCTTAATTTTTACTCATGTTACAGCTTGCACAGACGGACAGACGGACGACCGGACAGACATCCGGATTTCAAATCTACTCGTCACCCTGATCTTCTTCTTCTTCTTGACTGGCGTAGACACCGCTTACGCGGTTATAGCCGAGTCTAAAACAGCGCGCCACGTATCCCTCCTTCTGGCAGTTTGGCGCCAATTGGTTATTCCAAGCGAAGCCAGGTCCCTCTCCACCTGGTCCTTCCATCTGAGTGGAGGTCTCCCTCTTCCTCGGCTTCCACCAGCGGGTACTGCATCGAATACTTTCAGAGCTGGAGCACTTTCATCCATTCGAACAACATGACCTAGCCATCGTAGCCGCTGTTTTTTTATTCGCTGGACTATGTCTATGTCGTCGAATAACACATACAGCTAATCGTTCCATCGTCTGCGGTATTCGCCGTTGCCAATTCTTAAGGGACCATAAATCTTCTGCAAAACCTTTCTCTCGAAAACTCCTAGTGCCGTCTCATCGGATGTTGACATCGTCCACGCTTCTGCACCGTTAAGTAGGACGGGAATGATGAGAGACTTGTAGAGTTTGGTTTTTGTTCGTCGAGAGAGGACTTTACTTTTCAATTGCCTACTTAGTCCATAGTAGCATCTGTTGGCAAGAGTGATTCTGCGTTGGATTTCCAGGCTGACATTGTTATTGCTGTTAATGCTGGTTCCCAGGTAGACGAAATTATCTACAACTTCAAAGTTATGACTGTCAACAGTGACGTGGGAGCCAAGACGCGAATGCGCTGACTGTTTGTTTGACGACAGGAGATATTTCGTCTTGTCCTCGTTCACCACCAGACCCATACGCTTCGCTTCCTTATCCAGTCTGGAGAAAGCAGGACTAACGGCGCGGGTGTTGTTTCCAATGATATCGATATCATCGGCGTACGCCAGTAGCTGTACACTCTTATAGAAGATTGTATCTTCTCTATTTAGCTCTGCAGCTCTTATAATTTTCTCCAGCATCAAGTTAAAGAAGTCGCACGATGGTCACCTTGTCTGAAACCTCGTCTGGTATCGAACGGCTCGGAGAGGTTCTTCCCGATCCTGACGTGTTGGTGTTGCTCAACGTCAGCTTACACAGCCGTATTAGTTTTGTGGGGATACCAAATTCAGACATCGCGGCATAAAGGCAACTCCTTTTCGTGCTGTCGAAAGCAGCTTTAAAGTCGACAAAGAGATGGTGTGTGTCGATCCTATTTTCACGGGTCTTCTCCAAAATTTGGCGCATGGTGAATATCTGGTCTGTTGTTGATTTTCCAGGTCTAAAGCCACACTGATAAGGTCCAATCAGTTTGTTGACGGTGGGCTTTAGTCTTTCACACAATACGCTCGACAGAACCTTATACGCGATGTTGAGGAGGCTTATCCCACGGTAATTGGCGCAAATTGTGGGGTCTCCCTGAGTACACTGAGATTCCAATCGTCAGGCATGCTTTCTACCGACCATATTCTGCAAAGAAGCTGATGCAAGCACCTTATCAGCTCTTCGCCGCCGTATTTGAATAGCTCGGCCGGTAATCCATCGGCCCCCGCCGCCTTATTGTTCTTCAAGCGGGTAATTGCTATTCGAATTTCTTCACGGTCGGGCAATGGAACATCTGCTCCATCGTCGTCGATCGGGGAATCGGGTTCGCCATCTCCTGGTGTTGTACTTTCACTGCCATTCAGCAGGCAAGAGAACTGTTCCCTCCACAAACTCAGTATACTCTGGTCATCAATAACTAGATCACCTCTGGGGGTCCTACAGGAGTGTGCTCCGGTCTTGAAACCTTCAGTTAGTCGCCGAATCTTTTCGTAAAATTTTCGAGCATTACCCCTGTCGGCCAGCTTGTCAAGCTCTTCATACTCACGCATTTCGGCCTCTTTCTTTTTTTGTCTGCAAATGCGTCTCGCTTCCCTCTTCAGCACTCGGTATCTTTCCCATCCCGCTCGTGTTGCGGTCGATCGCAACATTGCGAGGTAGGCAGTCTGTTTTCTATCCACTGCGAGACGACAATCCTCATCATACCAGCTGTTTTTTTGACTTTTCCGAAAACCAATGGTTTCGGTTGCAGCTGTACGTAAGGAGTTTGATATGCTGTCCCACAGCTTCCTTATACCGAGATGCTGATGAGTGCTCTCAGAGAGCAGGAGTGCAAGTCGAGTAGAAAATCGTTCGGCTGTCGGTTGTGATTGCAGCTTCTCGATGTCGAACCTTCCTTGTGTTAGTTGACGTGTGCGCTTTTCTACACAGAGGCGGGTGCGTATCTTAGCTGCTACAAGATAGTGGTCCGAGTCGATGTTGGGACCACGAAGCGTACGCACATCAAAAACACTGGAGACATGTCGTCCATCTATCACAACATAATCGATCTGGTTGCGAGTGATTCGATCCGGGGACAGCCAAGTAGCTTGATGGATTTTCTTATGCTGGAATCTAGTACTACAGACGACCATATTTCGGGCCCCGGCGAAGTCGATCAGCCTCAGACCGTTTGGTGATGTTTCGTCATGGAGGCTGAATTTTCCGACTGTTGTGCCAAAGACACCTTCTTTACCCTCTCTAGCGTTGAAATCGCCAAGCACGATTTTGACATCGTGGCGGGGGCAGCGCTCATAGGTACGTTCTAGGCGCTCATAGAAGGTATCTTTGATCACTTCGTCCTTCTCTTCCGTCGGGGCGTGGGCGCAAATCAGCGATATGTTGAAGAACCTCGCTTTGATGCGGATTATGGCTAGACGTTCATCCACCGGAGTGAATGCCTGGGCTCGACGATGAAGTCTCTCTCCCACCACGAATCCCACACCGAATTTGCGCTCAAGGACCCACCTTCTTCCGTCCTTGTCCCGTCCATCGCATTTCTTGGATTGCGGTGATGTCAGCCTTTACTCTTACGAGGACATCAACCAGCTGGGCAGAGGCACCTTCCCAATTAAGGGTCACCCTGATCACTTTGGTATATATGACTCTATATCTCACTCTTTTAGTTTTAGGTGTTACAAACAACCGTTATGTGAACAAAACTATAATACTTTCTTAGCAACTTTTGTTGCGAGAGTATAATAAGTAAGGAAGGGCTAAGTTCGCGTGTGACCGAACATTTTATACTCTCGCAATTTATTTGTTTAATGTTATTAAGCGCGTTTTCTTTTCTTTTCTGGAATGGTGACTTTTTATACTTCAACATTATACACATGCAGCATTACCTTTTTGAATGTGCTCTCATGCTGTGGTGTTCTCAGTTCTCTCATGCTGTGGTGTACTATTTTTCTTTCGAAGTGGCGAGTTTTCGATGTTCCCTTATAATTTAGCACACAAAAAGTTGCGAGTTAGGTTAGGTTAAACTGGTAGGCCAATACGCCACACATAGACCTATTTATGTCCTTTGCGATACCAGATGGAGTGCCGTCACGTTGTCCACGAGGAGTAGTCATCCTTTAGGATGCCTGCGCTTGACGCGAATTTTAAAAGCATTTGTGGCTTCACTTTCGATACCTCTTCCAGATTCTCATATTGTGAGGCCCCCAAGTAGCGAAGTCGCTGCCTTGACAATGCAGGGCAGGTGCACAGAAGATGCTTCAATGTTCCTATTGCACCTTGCTCTTGACATTTCCTGCAGTTATCTCGATTTGTAAGTCGCATTTTGTAAGCAATTGCCGCCACCAGACAGTGACTTGTGAGTATTCCCACCAAACTCCTACAGTCCCTTCTATCGAGTGACAGAATGAGTTTGGTGTACTTCTGGTCTACGGTTTTACACCCCGGTATATTTGTCCAACGTGTTAGGATTTTTCTTTTCATGCCCCTGTCCAGATGATCGAACAGACAGTGCATGGGTTTGCCAATGTTAGTCGCGTTTCCGGAAGACAGTTTTACACCATTCTTGGCTATTTCGTCCACAATATCGTTGCCTTCAATGCCTTTATGTCCTGGCACCCAGTAGAAGTGAAGACACGTGTTCCTAGCAACTCTCACCACTGCCATCCTGGTATCCAAAACATTTTTGGCCGAAATGCAAACCGAGGTTGTTGCCTTGATTGCTGCTTGACTGTCTACGTAGCTATTGACTTTGGAGTAGCCGGCTGCTGAATTGAGGGCTAGCTCTGTGGCTTTCCCAATAGCAAATACCTCCGCTTGAAAAATACTGCAGTGGTTCGGAAGTTTAAAAGGCTGCTTTACGCCTAACACCTGACAGTATATTCCAGCACCTACCCCGTCCTCCATTTTCGAGCGTTCCGTGTAAATATTCAATGTGCTGCGTGAGGTTATCATTCCCTTACGCCAGCCGTCTTTTTCCAGGTTCACCCGGAATCTTCTTTCCCAGTTCATGAGTGGGGTCAAGTAGTCGGTACTTGCCAAACCGCCCCAACCCACCGAGCTGTGCTCAAAAGTTCTATGCGTAAATTCTCCTCCCGCCAGTAGTCGCCCCGCAGATTTTGCCGCATAAGTTTCGGCAAGGAGATCTACCGGCGGCAGGTTAAGTATCCGTTCAAGAGCTGCCGTAGGGGTGGTTCTTAGAGCTCCCGTTATACAGAGCGCTGCAAGTCGCTGAACCCTTTCCATTGGCTTTCGGTAAGTTGACTTCTTTAAGCCTGTCCACCACACAATAGCCCCATAGAGCAGGATTGGTCTCACTATCGCTGTGTAGCACCAGTGCATGAGAGAGGGAGAAAGCCCCCAGGTAGTGCCGAGCAGCTGCCTGCATGCATAAAGAGCATTACTAGCCTTTCTTACCCTTTCTTTCACATTATGCTTCCACAGTAACTTACTGTCCAAGACGACTCCTAGGTACTTAGTGCGATCCTTTGGTGATAGTTCTGTTCCGTTTAGCGAGGGGAACCTCCATTGAGGGATTTTGTATTTCCTTGTAAACACAAGCAAATCGGGTTTTTCGCATTCAACACTAGGCCTGTTGTGTTGCCCAATTTTGGACAGTATTGAGTGTGCTGGTCATAATGTTGCTAATAGTATGCAGACACTTTCCTGTTATTACTATGGCTATGTCGTCCGCATATGCTATTATCTCGATACCATTCAGAATGGCTTCCGTTGAAACGTTGTTTAATGCACCGGAAATGTCCAGAAAAGCTCCGAGAGCATACTCTTTATATCCCAGGGCCTTTTCGATGTTAAATACTAGTGAAAGGAGTGCAGTCTCTACAGATCTGCCTTTATTATACGCATGCTGTGCCTTGGACAGGCTGCCAGGGGGCGCCCTTATATGATTTTCTCTGATGTTTTCAGAAGGAAAGAGGTTAAGTTTATGGGCCTAAACTCCTTTGAGTAGGTTGGGTTGTTCTTACCTGCCTTTGGAATGAACACTACCCTAGCCTCTCTCCACGAGTGCGGTGCATACCCGAACCTTAGGCATCCTCTAAAAATCGTTTTTAACCACGGCACAACCAACCGTGGTATATTTTGTAGCATGGCTGGGATGATTCTATCCTTACCTGGGGATTTGAATGGGCTAAACGAGCGAATTGCCCATTCAATCTTGTCATCCGTGATAATTTGTTCAAGAAAGTTCCTAGGACATTCCTCTACACACTCAGGAGTGACCGTATTCTTACAGCCTGGGAAGTGCACGCTGACAAGGTCCTCTAATGAGTCCTCACAGTTGTGCGTCCATTCCCCGTCAATTTTGCGAATCAGACCAGGTGGAGCGGGACTCTTGGATAACAGCTTCCTGAGCCTTGCCACCTCATTGATCTTTTCAAACTTGCCGCAAAAGCTTTTCCAGGACTGACGTTTGGTCCTACGCAATAGCTTTTTGTAGTCTCGTAGAAGATCTTTATATTCGCCCCAGTGTTCACCATTCTCTGCTATTTTGGCCCAGTTGAACATCGTACCTTGCGTCTGCAGAACCCGAGTTCCTTGTTCCACAAGGGGGGCTTTGTGTTTTGCCTCAGCTGTAATTGAGGACACGCGGATTGGAATGACTTGTTGAGGGCATTTGTAAATAGGTTTACGCCCTCCTCTAGTTCTTTGTAAGAATTAGGTCTGTAAGGTCTGAGTCTCTTACACAATAATATCCGTCTGTAGAGGTCCCAATTTGCCCTTCTGGGATCCCTTCTACCTATACCTCTTATTTTAGCTTTCGATCGAATGGAGAAGTAGATGTACCTATGATCAGAGAATGATGGTGTACCTAACACCTTCGAGTTCTCCACCAATACACTTCTACTTGTAAATAGAGTAATGTCTAAACCGTTTTTTGATGTGGGTCCTATATAAGTAGGTTCCTCACCTCGATTGGCGAGCGCTAAACTACTTTGAATGATAAAGTTGAATAGTGACTCACCTCTTTGGTTTGTGTCTGGGCTTCCCCAGATCGTATGATGGGCGTTGGCTTCGGCGCCCACCACCAGCGCCTGCCTCCTATTACTGGCTGTAGCTCCGCCGTTGGTGCCTCGCTATCATGTGGCATATAGCAGGATGCAAGGAGTATGAGCTTATCCTTGACACCCTTTACACTCACCACCGTTAGGTCATCTGTGGAAAGATTGAGATCAACATGAGAATACAGTTTTTTGCTCACCAGTATTGCCGTTGAGAAGGAGCTCGGCTGAGGCGATTTACTCTTGTGGAGGTTCACCTGAAGTACCCTCAGCTCCTGATTTTGCGCCATCAGATTGCTGGGTAGGTGCCCTCTCCACCTTCTGTGAGACCGGTGAAGTCGCCATGATCTCTTCAATGCCGAGATCCTTCTCCACTTCACCTTTTTCGAGAGTGTTCTCGTTGCCGTCCGCGGGGTGGCGCTTTTTGAGGCGAAGGTACACGCTACCAACGACCCATGTCATCTTCCCGAACCTCGCATAGAGTATGTCATCCGCCGTTTTATTAATCTGGAGGATATAGCTTTGGCCTCCGTCTTCGTTTGAAGATTTCGTTACGCTTAGTACCCTCCAGTCGCTAGTCGGCAGTTTTTGTCCTTGCAGCAACCGCAGAGCATGATTCGGGTCTACCACTCTAGGTATAATAACCTTCGCTTTGGGCACCAAAGGAATGCTGCTACGGTCCACCACCTCCAATTTGGCGTTTTCCCATAGGTTCGGAAGCGTTTTTACAGCCTCTTTCACCCATGTCAACGACGGGTCGTCCTTACATTTCAGGATCTTGACCCCCCCAAGCCACCCCGCTCCATCGAAAGTTGGCATGGGTGCGCTTGAATCGGAGTCCATCCGTGCGAAGAGGGCTTCCAACAGCTTCATCTCCACTGCTTTCCACCGCTCTTGTGTCCCAACGGGTTGCTGCGATCGATGAGCGCAACGATCAGGTGTCGCTTCGCAATCTCATTGACCGCCGCCGCTGCTTGGACGTTGTCGGTTTCTCGTCCGTATGCCTGACGTCTAGCTTCTCGGTTGCGTTTTTGCATCTCCTCCTTTTCGTTGGTGCCTTCGTTTCACCTTCCATAGAGCGCTGCCTCTTCTTCGCAATATGCTCCTCAATACGATTCGCAAACGCTGGGTTTGAAACATTGCACCAAGTACGAGTGGCGAAGTGAGCTCGGCCGTTCTTCACCTCCTCTCTGGCCCAAGCCAACCTTTTCTCTTCATCCTCCTTCAGGTTAGGCCTGCCTTCGAGTCGGTTGCAAATCCCGACCGCCGCTTTATAACGCGCCTTTGCCTTCTACCCCTCCTTGCTTGGCTTCTTCCGGGGCCCTCTTTTGTTGCCAGAGTTGGAACCCTCGGTCGATAGCTCCGGAGAGCGAAGAAGTTCATCCTCCTTTTATGTGCATATACTTACGGCGCTTTCCTGGTCCGAGTCTTCATGGACTGCGGCACCGGTGCGACGTAGAATTGGTTTGGCAGTAACAGTACAACCACTGCAACCTGCTCCCGCTGCAGTTGAGGTGCGGCCGCTGGCGACACAGCTCGAAATCTCGCTGTGCCCGCCGGTGGTAGCAGCCACTCCTCCCACCGACGTTTGGGCTAATATCCTAGCCCGCTCTTTCTCGTTTGCTTTGTCCTTCATGTTGAGTTTTAGAAATTCGGGGGACTCTACCCCTAGCGTTTTATACCTATCGTCAGGTACCTCATTAGCAAGGGCCAATGTAGACCCTCATCCACCCCCTCATGAGGTTGCATGTGGAGCTGACCACCATGACGAGGTGGATGAGGGATTACACCAGCCTTAGCTAGGTGACGCCTGCCTGCAACGCAGCGGCTTAGCCTGTCCACAGACAGCTTGAGACCACCACCGTGCAAGCAACGCCACCCATTGCCCAGTCGACACCCGCGCGGAGAGTATAGCTAAGAGGAATTCCGTTGCGAGTTAACATTTGCTCCTTCTTATTATTATATGTTCTTTGGCAATAGCAGTTCGAAAAGTAGCAATCACTGTTCAGTAGCTATCACAGTTCAGGATCACAGTAACAATTTTGAAATACTAGAAATTGCGGTGATAGGTGTGATGTCGATAATTTTGAGTGCGGAGATTACAAAAGCAGTTAAATGTACCCAAAATGTAGTAATTAGTTAATTGTAATTACAAAAGCAGATAAATTGTTGATATTGTTAAAATTAATAATTATCAAAATGTAAATCATTAAAAAAAATGTGAAGTACAAATTCTCATAAAATCACAGTGATTTAAAAATAGTGTAACGGAAATGGCACCAGAACAAACTAGAATTGACTATCGAAATCGATAACTTGCCAGATGTATCTAGACATCGATACTCGTAGTTGCCAGAATGTTCGAGTGGCGATGTATCGCCAACAATCGACTATATAAGGGCTGTCGGACTGGCAGCAAGAGACAGTTCTAAGGAGAGAGTTGTCGAGTAAAGTGTAAACAAGCTTTAAGTTAGAGTTGTAAAGTAGAGTAATAAGTGATAAAGTGTTACGTTATAAGGTATTATAAATAAAGTTTAGTGTATAGCCATTAAAGTGTGACTTTTATTTGACAATCCAGTGATCGAACTCAGGGAAGAGCTTTAGAGTAAGCGACAGATTTTGGAAATCCGTTACAATTGGTGTCAGAAGTGGGATTGACAAATAAAACAACGTCGGAGATAATGGCTAAGTTAAACGAATTAAGGATACCACAACTCAGAAGGGAGTTGGAACAACGAGGGTTAGCAATGAATGGGTTGAAAGCTGAGTTACAAGCCCGGTTGCGGGAGGCCTTGAATGAAGAAAACATCAACGTTGAGGAATATGATTTCGAATCGGTGTTGGAGTCATCAACAACGAAGATAGAAGAGAGGGAAGAAACCCAATGTTCATCAAAGAATACGGACATAAGCACAATGATAGCACAAATTTTAGCAGAGCAGTCGCAGTTGTCAACACAATTGTCCTTACAAACAACAGAGCTGTCATCACTGATATCAGCTCAGGTGTCATCACAGTTAAAAGAACAGGAAGCACGCATATCGACGAAGGTGACCTCAAATACCGCTCAGGTGCCAACACAGCTGGAAACGCAAGAGGAGAATTTGTCTTCACAGTTCGAAGAGGAGGAGGAGGAGCCAATGGATGTGACTTCAAAAGGAGCAGACGTGTTAACACAGCTGGAAGCGCACGAGGAAGCGAATGAGGCGCGTATGTCAAGACCTTTGGAAGCTCATGGGGAGATTTTGTTATCACAATTGGTAGTGAATGGGGTGTCCTCACAGCTGAAAGAGGAGGAGTCGATGTAGGTGACCTTTGAGAACAACAGTACAGTTTGAGAAAAATGTGCTAACCGAGAACCACTGAACAAATCAGGGGTCGGCTTTTTTTCCGCTGTCGGTGAGGGCATTTAAGATTCTATAAGTTTTGGGGTAGAGAGTTAGTGAATCGGAAGAAGAACGTCCCAAGACAGGCAGCGAAGCTGTAGTTACCACAAGAGCAGAAAACCCACTACATGTTTCCGGAACTAAAGAAAAAGATAGAAAGGTGTTTAGAAACAAAATAAGAAATAACACATATCATCGTCGCATTTATGCTGAAAAAATCTTTTCTGTAAAAAAATGTTTGTTTACAAATCATTTTACTGTAACTTCATCCTATCACTCCTGGTATTCCAAATTTTTGACCAAAACGAAATTGACGTTGTGCTTTTCTGGAATCCAGTTCAGAGATTTGAAGCTTAATCTACTTCGGACACAAAATATTTTCTATTGATTAATGTTTAAATTAATCATATCGGCTACAATTTTAGAAATTGTGTTTCTTCCTATAGCAATATCGATACTTTCCAATTGAACGTTGAACCTTCAGCGAAACCCTAAGACTTGCCACCAATTTCATTAAATTAGGTATGGATAATTCTCTTCCAAAAAAGTATTTCTGAAAATGCATCTGGAAACTAACCTGAAACAAAAAGAAATCATTGGAATCTGGTGCCGGTAGCGGATTAGAATGGTCTCTCAAATGCCGTCTTTCGATTCTACCTAGATAATATCGTTCACAACAAATTAATGGCCATAAAAACATTGTTTCTTTAATAAAAACTGTTTAATTTCAAAATATTTAAAAGAAATCAACGTATATATCGAGCAACTCCATAAATGCGCTTTTGAATGCGTTGACAGCTGTATACAAGGTGATACACATACACACTTTTTATTTGCGAGTTTGAAATCGACCTAAATAATATGGACGGCGATTTTAAATTTTTATTGATTTTTATAATCAGTGTACATAGAAAACCTCGAATTAAGCAACGGAAGGAAAATTTAAACTGTCTACCTTGTTTATTAAAACTTTATCACCCCTAATCTTTAAAAATTAATTTAAATATTTGATAAATTTATTATTAATAAATTAATAAATATTATATTTTCCAAAATACTTATATTGTGTCGAAGAAAACGAGCTTAAATAATTAAAACATACAAGATTGTAAGTAACATAATGTTGGTTGCTATTCTTAAGAATGTGAATGTTGCTGTGTTAGCGCATGAAAGTTGAAAATTTTCAACTTCTGTGCGTCTTCGAATCCAAGTACGAATTTCGGAGCGTTGGTTGCGAAAAAATGCGAAAGCTATGTAGCTCATCTCATAAGAACATGTGTATTCAACTCAACTGTCAAACGTTCGCATTCGCATTCGCGAGCATTGTAGTAGCTGCTTAAAACCAAATCGTACGAATTGTAATTTCGGTTCTGAATTGAAATCGCGCGGTTTCCAGAACATGAGTGGAAAACACACAAAAAAGAAATAGTGAAATCGGTCCAGCCGTTTAGGAGGAGTTCAATGACTACAACACGTAGAGAAGATTTATATATATGTAATAAAGATAAATTTATATTTTTCAATCTTTCTGAGAGATTTTCTTAATATTTTTTTCCGTAAGAACCTTGTACAGAGTATTAGAAAACTACAAAAAATAAATCAGCCAAATCGGTCAAGCCGTTTTCATGCTATGTCGTGACAACGGAAAACGGGTTTCATTTTTATATATATAGATTCTGTAAAAAAAAAGAGTATTTCGCACCAAAATCGAACTAAATATGGTTTAAAAAATATTCGATTTCATAAAGCCTTTTCGCCTTTTTGAAATTTCTGGATATTATAAGGGTTGAAAGTGCTAAATCAGTCATATTCGTAGATAATTTCTCGTAATGTATTTTTTGGCCTACGATTGTTTGCCTACGAGTATATAATATGCAGATATAAGGAATAACAAAGATAAAAAATATACGCCTACACTTTCAATAATACGCATTCTGAACATACTACATATGTTTAAATGGTGGATAATTTGGCTTGTTGAATTTTTATTCTATACAAATAGTTTAGGTTTTTTGCATCGAAAAATCACTTTACTTTTACACTTTTACAATATTTTTACGACATTGTCGAAGGATAAGTTGTAAATACTAAATATTGCTATTACTAAATATTGTATTACCGCACACTGTTATTAAAAACGGATGTTATTTGTTTCCAAATACAATTTAAATTATTTAGAAGCATATCCATTAGGGTTATTGCTCTGCCAACGCCAAGTATCTTCACACATTTCTACAATGCCGCGTTTAGCTTTCCATCCGAGAGAAACTTCAGCTAGCGTAGCATTAGCAAAACAAGTTGCTACATCTCCAGATCGTCGATCAGTTATGTCATAATTAATTTTTCGATTACTAGCCTTTTCAAAGGCATGCACCATTTCTAGAACAGAATACCCAACGCCAGTTCCAAGATTATAAGCAAAAAATCCTGTTTCCGCTACATTTCTTAATTTTTCCAAAGCTTTTAGGTGCCCTTCTGCGAGATCTACAATATGTATATAATCGCGAACGCCTGTTCCATCTTTGGTTGGAAAATCAGAACCATAAATTTTCAAAACATCCCGACGACCGACGGCCACTTGAGCAATAAATGGCATTAAGTTATTAGGTTCTCCGTTGGGATCTTCGCCAATGCATCCACTTGGATGAGCACCAACTGGATTAAAGTATCGCAACGACACAACTGCCCAGCGCTAAAAAACATATGACTTAGTAAAGATATTCAAAATAAAAGTATCACCTACCTTATCTGATTTACATAGATCCTTTAATATTTCTTCCGTAAAGTACTTTGTTTTTCCATAGGGACTTGTACAATTACCGGTTGGATGATCTTCAGGTACAGGCAAGAATTTGGGTTCACCATAAACGGTGGCACTGGAGCTATACACAAATTTAAACACATTGTTATCCGCCATGGCTTCCAAGAGAACATTGGTGCCCGTCAAATTGTTATGATAGTATTGAAGAGGTATACGACAGGATTCTCCAACTGCTTTAAGAGCAGCAAAATGAGCCACCATATCAATTTTATGCTGAAAGTCAATACATAAACATATATTGCACAAAGAAAAAGCAGAAAACAAAAGAGAAAATATATCTATGATAATTCATCTATTAAATTATGATGATAAAAATTGACTTGGATATGCTGTCTATACGCTGCGGAAAACCGAAAACATTCTTAACCCTTAAACGCCTGGCGGTTCCTCCAGAAACCATTCCCTGTTTCTGTGAATTTTTCAAGTATAAACATACATTTTTATATATTACATTAATGACCTTTTGCTTTGATATATCCGTTATCTTTTAGGTAAATGTGACTTGAGTAAGAGTGCATCAAAAAAATAATTTCATGAACAATTTTGTATTTTCTAGTGACTAACAATGATGGCGAATGTCATGGTTTTAGTAGATCGAGCACGATGACCACATATCAATAAAATGTGGATTTTTGTAAAAATATATATTTACAATGTATTTCTGCAATGAGCACCTAGTGGTTCCTCAAATGATTTCCCAATAAAATACCCTGTAAAATCTAAAATAATAATTTTTAAGAAAAATCGTAGAACAAATGTTGCTTGTAACCGATAAATATGTTTTCTTAAATTATATAAGTGGTCTGTTAAAAAATTAATGAAATTTTCCTTCTATGAAAAAAATATTTATTCATTCGTCCATATTATTGTTGTCGCCTTTAAAAAATTCATGATTTGATATTATGCACTTATGCCAGCGCTTCTTCCGATCGTCGAAACACTTTCCAAACTCGATTTTTGGGATAACCTTTGGCTCTTTCAGCGATTTCTCATTTGCTTATAAAACGACGCCTACTTTATTTTTGGAAATAAAAAAATGTCACCCGGAGTTATGTCTGGCGAATATGGAGAATCGCTACAGTATTATTTTTGGTCAAAAATTCACGAAAAATCAACAAAGTGTTTAACCTTTTCATATTTATTAATTTTAACAATATACAAAATTTACTTGCTTTTGTAATCACAATTAACTAATTAAAAAATTTTAGACTGCTTTCACCGTACCCAAAATTATCGAAATCGCAACTGAAATTGCTACTGAAGTGCTTACTATTGCTACTGTGATCGAATTAGAATCACTGAACTGCTATTGCTATAGTGATCGAACTAGACTTACCGAAAATTGATCACAGTTTCTATATGCGATTTTTCAATCACTGTGAAAAATTCACCGGTAGTGAAATATCGCTCATCACTACAATGAACATAGCTGAATGTAATCGTACTTCAGGGGAATGAAGTTCAACAAAATAAAAAAAAACGTTTAACACATAGACTCTAAAAACTTGGGTTCGCCAACAACTGGTAGCACTCTCAACAATCGTTCAGCAGGTTGGAGAAATGTTCTATCTCTAAACCCAGTATGCCCTGGACATCAGTGACCAGATTACCACCTGTGGAGAATGCTCCGGTAAGCCACCTTTTTTTCATAACATTTTCGAGCATTACCCATGTGGGCCAGCTTCTCAAGCTCTTCATATTTGCGGACTCTTTCTTTTTAGGTCCCTTTCCACGTGTTTGGTCGACCGCAACATTGCGTGGTAGGCAGTCTGCTTTCACTCCACTGCGAAACTCAATCCTCCTCGTACCTGCTCGTTTGTTTTGGCCTTGCCGAAGTCCAAATGTTTTGTCTGCAGCGGTAGGCAGTGAGTTTTGGATGTCGTTCCACAGTTCCCATATATCGAGATGGAATCTTCCTTACGTTTGTTGACCGGCGTTCTTTGCTGCACAGAGGCAAGTGTGAACCTTTGCGTACTCCTCGGAGCGTACGCAAACATGTATTATAGAATAACAACATGATCGATTTGGTTGCTAAATTTTTGATCAGAGGACAGCCATTTAGCTTGATGAATTTTCTTGTGCCGCATTCTGTTATTACAAAAAATTATGTTTTGGACCACAGCGAACTCCTTAACGAAAAAAAAATAACTCGCGATGATCGAAATGCATCCTAAACATGCTTTCATGCCAAGGATTGGAACTAACACTTTTAATTTTCATATATTGTAAATAGTTTACCAATTATCTTAATAATAATATAAAAAATTAAACTTGCCTCTTGAAAAACAGAACGCACTTGATCTCGATCAGTAATATCAATGCAATAGTAAATTAATGTTTTCCCAGTTAGCTTTTGAACTCTATTCAATGATTCAGGTAACTTAGACGATCCTGAACTGTACGCATTACTCAAGTTATCTATGCAAACCACGTTGTAACCTGCATTCATCATTTCCAAGACTGTATGGGAGCCTATATATCCCGCTCCTCCGGTTACTAATACATTTGGAGGAGACATTGTAGATTCTATAAAGGGATAAATATGCAAATAGGTTAGTTAACAAAGTGGGGAAAAAAATAATGACAGTAGTGATATATTAATGTAAACACCACAAAACATAAATTTTCTTAGATTTCCAAAGTCTTTTGGGATGCAATCACAAATCCAACAATATTTTGAAAAATGTTATTGTACGTGTATTGTCTTAAATAAACGTGGAAATTTTGAATAAAAACATCGTACGAATATATAACCAGAAGCTGTCAGATTTGGCCAATAATACAGTAATCCCCGCTTAAGTGCCCGTTCTTAACATGCAAGACTTTTAGGACACTTAAGCAGGAAAGGCACTTAAATAAATTCGGCTTAAGTGCCTCAGGGTACTTACCAAGCTTTTTCTCAAATACTTCGATCTAATATTTTTTCTTTTATAATGAAAGTCGCATTTATTTCTTATTAAGAACAAAAATGATTCACGTAGCGGGGATCACTGTATTTGCATCGTGTGATGCTCTGGGAGCAAATAAATCGACCTATTTAGCAATTTTTTGAAAAAATAATTCACTTTGAACAAAATATGTAAATTTTGTTGAAGTGAAAGGTGTCAACGGCAAAAATAAAATTGTTGGGGAGATTTTAGTTAGTAGGGTGCCAAAATTTGAGGACTGTTTCATGTTAATTATACGAAAATAAAACCTTTTTAAGGAATAAAAAAATTATATCTTGCATTGTTCGCGAGATATTCGCACATGAATATCAGATTATATAGGTTACTTATTTGAAGCACGATCGAAGGCCGCCAATGCAGAAAATAGTTCTACGCGAAAGAACTTTCCATTACCACCAGGTATTGGATAGACCAGGGTTATTTTTTTTTTAGCCCGGCCGAAAGCCGCTAATGTAGAAAGTAGTTCTACGCGAAAGAAATTTTCATTTAAATCTCTTTGATGACCCCCGGTTATGACACGACTAGGGTTATTTTTTTGAAGCGCGGCCGAAGACCGCCAATGCAGAAAGTAGTTCTTCGCGAAAGAACTTGTCAGTTCCAATCACATAACACATGCATCAATTCATAAGTGCACGCATCGGCTGCTGTTAACACACAACTTTATATTTTTTCCTCAAAGTGTTTATTTTGGGCTAATTTACATGAAAATGATGTCTTCAAAATGTTCAAGACGCTGGTTTCAAAGCGAAATTTGTAGCCAGCCGTCGCTACGTCGTGTCGTGTAGTCATCTTTGTGTTCAGAGCATTAAGCAGCCATCTTACCCGGATGTTACACGTTGAAGAAATTGCTTTCAAGTTGTCACACACTCCAATCAGGATCTACAATACCGTTTAGATGCTCCATCTTCCTATTCGTTTAGCTTTTGTCATATTTATATATAAATCTCAAGGCCAAACAACGGTCATTTGCTTTTTAGAGTTTAGAAAATCTTAATTTGCTCAAATGCTCACATGTGGGAAGCCCCATGAATCTATTGGTGTTAACTGGATATATTTTCGTAATTTGCAAGGCTCATTGGTGGGAAATTATTCTTAGTTGTGGTAAAGCTTTGTATTTTAACAGTTTGGAAAGGATTTCAATTCGTTTCGACGAAAATGTGAATGAATTGCATTTATATCAGATATTCACACATCTAACTAACACAAATCATACATTTCTTCTCTGGTTGGAGTGTAACATTTTGAGAAACGAACAATCGAACGTAAGAAATGTTGAGAGAAGAACATGTGAATTTGATTTAAGCCCGATAATAAGCAAATATAAAAGTAAATTTTTTTTGTGAAAAAAGAAAAGGATATTATTCTCACTTAATTATATGGAGATATTTTCTTCTCAGATAAATGTTTATTTAATGCTCCTTGGTACGTAAGATTTGCACACCTCCAACTCTTCTTGGCGTGAACTCAGTGCTAAATGAATGTCCAAAATTGCAAAGTCTCATGAGCTGAAGCTCAGACAGCATGTTAATCAGGAGTTTCCCAAACTCATCGAACAAACCGGCTGAAACGCAAAACCCTTCCAAACTAGTAATAGAACAGTAGTACCAAATGTATATTTCTGACATTTACCTTTTACATATTTTTGAATTTCATTGTTAGTATTTTGTCTTTGTATGCTGAATTAGAAAATATTATATGTAGTATATGCAAAGGGGACAAAATTTAGTATGGAAATATGCAACCAGATGTCCGAGTATCATTATACAAGCTTCATTCATATATGGTTATACAGTTTATATAATATTAGTTAGCCAATAACTTAAAATATTTCTGCTACACTGTTCCTCTCAAATTATAAGCATCAAAATATATAATAATACCTTCTATTTTTTTAATATATTTATATCGGCCCTATTCCCGTTGTCGTTGTCGTTCCTAAATTCATATCAGGGATAAAGGGATGTCCAACTTATTCCAGTGTGAGAGCACCTCAAAATTTGCGTTTTTTATAACATTTTGCAATATTGCCAGATCAGACAAAATACTAATTTTTGGGCATTTAAATAAAAATACAAACATTTATTATGGTTAAAAATTATTATATACTGAATGTTTAATATAAAATAACTTATTTCAATTTCATTTAGCGATAAAATGGTATATTAAAATAGCCGGTTTTCGAAGTTTCAGTAATAAATATGGTCAATTATTAAGTGTCAACTGAAAATAAATCAATTTCTTTTATAATTTTCCATGAAAAATTAGTTTCTCGATGCTGCAATTCACAAAAATATTCTTTAACCACTTTTAAATTACGCGTTATCATTGATATTTATTGTTTTAAGTTCTTATTAGTGATCTTGCAAGGCGGCTAAAAATGTCTCCATCGCATTATTTTTTTGGCAACATTTCAATCTGGCCTTTCCAGTTTCCCAATTGCGAAACGTCAAAACCTCCTCATCTCGACAAACTGTCAAAGTTTAGGTGGTTTTGACGTTTACAATTGCGCTCTCACTTCCAGTGATATGAGAGTTGTACATCTCTTTATCTCTGATTCATATTCTTGAAGTATTGTCTTTTGCTGTCGCCCATTGCGTTCACACGAGCAATTCTTGTTCGACAACTCTATCCGTGTCTTTCTCTAATTCTATTTCATATAATTTTCTCAACTTCTTGTACGCATTGTTTCCAAACAAAAAAATAGATTTCATTAACTAATTTTTATCGTTATTCTCCATTTTCTAACATATTTTAATTATATTATGCAAATTTCTATATGTATTTGCAAATTAATTTTAATTACTAAAAATTTTATAATAACAAATAGATCAATTTTTACGTCTAAAATCGTCATTTTGGCTTGAAAATGGTACCAAAAATTGAAAAATTAAAAAAAAAGCTCGACGACAATTGAAAGATAAACTAATAAACTAAAGAAAGTATTTTGATTTTTTGGTTTCGGATGATCCAGTGATGCTGTAGGCTGCTCACCGCACAAAAACTTCTTTTCGAGGTGTCTGCAGAGATCGACGATAAATCCGTTATTCCTCGCTATTTTTCGATAAAACTTTTTTTAAGTATCCTTCAAATTTTGTACTTTCATATAATAATAAGTAAAATAAACCTACAGCAATAATTTTTTCTAAAAAAATTCATGAAAAAAGGTCTTTTTTCGACGAAACAAACTTTAACCAACCAACCCCCGCCCCCCCTTAAAGTGAAATTATTTGTGCAAAAAATGTAAAAATTGGCGATTTATTTGTTTTAAATAATTGATTGTTATTATAAATGATATATCAAAGCTATTTTACGTTTCTGCTGGCAAAATAACGTCATATTTGTTATAACTTTTAATAATTTTACATTTTACATAGTAGTGGCAACTCTACAGCTGCCCATTGTCGTATGAACAACGGTAGAATGGCGTGACATAAAGAATAGAACCGCAACAAGATTTTTATACCGATAGTCGATAGTGGAAAATACAAAGAACGTTATTGGCAACATAATCTGTTTGGCTTTGTGTGAATATTTGGTAATTACACATTTTGAATATTAAATTTCAGTGTTTGTTTTAACCGAGCCTTCTTCATTGTGGCTTCGTTGATAAGTTTGGCTTATGATTGACCGGTTATCAGCATATCTATCCGATTCTGATTCGAGATATCGACTGAAGCCTCCCAGACATGTTGCAAAATATTTAGTTTGGTTTTACGACCCCATTTCCTCTATATAGATGATAAGGTTATACCGTCTTTAAGAGTTGGGGAAAAATACAAAAAATATTAAAACCACAAAAGTAACCATGAGGAAGCGAGAAGAGTGTTGAAACTTCCCCAGTACTCGTCCTATGTAGCCAGGAAAAAGCCACCTATATATATATATATACAGCCTATTCTGTGCACTTTACAGAAATTCAACAGATTTGTAAAAATTTTAAATTTATTTCGTATTCTTTGACTAAAATAAAAAGATTTTTCTTTATAAATTGAATGTATATATTAGGGCTCTTAAAATTATTCGATTAACCTGAAAACCGATTATTCAAATATCCGGTTTGTAACCGTTCGTACTAATATTAACCGGTTAGTACTATTCGATTAATCGCAATGTTACGACTATTCGAATAGTCGTTCAACTGCGGTTATTCGAATAGTTATGCAGTCACTATTCGAATAAATGAAAATTGTTTGAAATCCAAACAGCTTTTGATTTTTTAAAGTTTACGCATTCCAGCCACTTTAACAGAATCAGGGAGGACGTTCTCCATTGCTGGAAACATTGTAGCTCCACGTAGAAGCTGCTTGCAACCAACAAATGTTAACCTTTTAACTTTCTTATATCAAAATAGACTTTTTATGAAAAATACTGATTTAATACATTCATCCAGTTGAAATGGTTAAAAACTATTATGTCATTACTTAATGGTTCCCGTAAAATCATTGTTATTTTTTACATTTTAAAGCAAGTTAATCGTTAGTTTTAATGTTTCCCTTTTTTTCAATACAAATAAGAAAATTAATGAACTTGCACTATTCGAATAGTCGACAACGAAGGGTTAACCGAATAGTCGAAAATGAGCGGTTAATCGAATAGTCGATGACTGACGACTATCCGAATAGTGTAAACCAAATATTATTATTCGAATAATGCCCTATTCGGTTAATTCGGTTAGTCGAATACCAAGAGCTCTAGTATATATATATTAAATTACAGTGAAATTATTCTCATGCCCACACAATTTGTTTGGGGCATACCGAAATAACGCGACGGCGACTCTTAACTACATAGCTCGCGTATGCGAATGCGAAAGCGTAAAAGTGCACTTGACTGCGTATATTTCGAGCAGCTGAATAAATGCGCTATTGAATGCGTTGACAGCTGTATACAAGGTGATACACATACACACTTTTTATTTGCGAGTTTGAAATCGACCTAAATAATATGGACGGCGATTTTAAATTTTTATTGATTTTTATAATCAGTGTACATAGAAAACCTCGAATTAAGCAACGGAAGGAAAATTTAAACTGTCTACCTTGTTTATTAAAACTTTATCACCCCTAATCTTTAAAAATTAATTTAAATATTTGATAAATTTATTATTAATAAATTAATAAATATTATATTTTCCAAAATACTTATATTGTGTCGAAGAAAACGAGCTTAAATAATTAAAACATACAAGATTGTAAGTAACATAATGTTGGTTGCTATTCTTAAGAATGTGAATGTTGCTGTGTTAGCGCATGAAAGTTGAAAATTTTCAACTTCTGTGCGTCTTCGAATCCAAGTACGAATTTCGGAGCGTTGGTTGCGAAAAAATGCGAAAGCTATGTAGCTCATCTCATAAGAACATGTGTATTCAACTCAACTGTCAAACGTTCGCATTCGCATTCGCGAGCATTGTAGTAGCTGCTTAAAACCAAATCGTACGAATTGTAATTTCGGTTCTGAATTGAAATCGCGCGGTTTCCAGAACATGAGTGGAAAACACACAAAAAAGAAATAGTGAAATCGGTCCAGCCGTTTAGGAGGAGTTCAATGACTACAACACGTAGAGAAGATTTATATATATGTAATAAAGATAAATTTATATTTT
Source organism: Zeugodacus cucurbitae (assembly GCF_028554725.1). Lineage (NCBI taxonomy): Eukaryota > Metazoa > Arthropoda > Insecta > Diptera > Tephritidae > Zeugodacus > Zeugodacus cucurbitae. The sequence goes on from NC_071669.1 coordinate 29,348,257, forward strand.
TCAATCTTTCTGAGAGATTTTCTTAATATTTTTTTCCGTAAGAACCTTGTACAGAGTATTAGAAAACTACAAAAAATAAATCAGCCAAATCGGTCAAGCCGTTTTCATGCTATGTCGTGACAACGGAAAACGGGTTTCATTTTTATATATATAGATTCTGTAAAAAAAAAGAGTATTTCGCACCAAAATCGAACTAAATATCGAATAAAAAATATTCGATTTCATAAAGCCTTTTCGCCTTTTTGAAATTTCTGGATATTATAAGGGTTGAAAGTGCTAAATCAGTCATATTCGTAGATAATTTCTCGTAATGTATTTTTTGGCCTACGATTGTTTGCCTACGAGTATATAATATGCAGATATAAGGAATAACAAAGATAAAAAATATACGCCTACACTTTCAATAATACGCATTCTGAACATACTACATATGTTTAAATGGTGGATAATTTGGCTTGTTGAATTTTTATTCTATACAAATAGTTTAGGTTTTTTGCATCGAAAAATCACTTTACTTTTACACTTTTACAATATTTTTACGACATTGTCGAAGGATAAGTTGTAAATACTAAATATTGCTATTACTAAATATTGTATTACCGCACACTGTTATTAAAAACGGATGTTATTTGTTTCCAAATACAATTTAAATTATTTAGAAGCATATCCATTAGGGTTATTGCTCTGCCAACGCCAAGTATCTTCACACATTTCTACAATGCCGCGTTTAGCTTTCCATCCGAGAGAAACTTCAGCTAGCGTAGCATTAGCAAAACAAGTTGCTACATCTCCAGATCGTCGATCAGTTATGTCATAATTAATTTTTCGATTACTAGCCTTTTCAAAGGCATGCACCATTTCTAGAACAGAATACCCAACGCCAGTTCCAAGATTATAAGCAAAAAATCCTGTTTCCGCTACATTTCTTAATTTTTCCAAAGCTTTTAGGTGCCCTTCTGCGAGATCTACAATATGTATATAATCGCGAACGCCTGTTCCATCTTTGGTTGGAAAATCAGAACCATAAATTTTCAAAACATCCCGACGACCGACGGCCACTTGAGCAATAAATGGCATTAAGTTATTAGGTTCTCCGTTGGGATCTTCGCCAATGCATCCACTTGGATGAGCACCAACTGGATTAAAGTATCGCAACGACACAACTGCCCAGCGCTAAAAAACATATGACTTAGTAAAGATATTCAAAATAAAAGTATCACCTACCTTATCTGATTTACATAGATCCTTTAATATTTCTTCCGTAAAGTACTTTGTTTTTCCATAGGGACTTGTACAATTACCGGTTGGATGATCTTCAGGTACAGGCAAGAATTTGGGTTCACCATAAACGGTGGCACTGGAGCTATACACAAATTTAAACACATTGTTATCCGCCATGGCTTCCAAGAGAACATTGGTGCCCGTCAAATTGTTATGATAGTATTGAAGAGGTATACGACAGGATTCTCCAACTGCTTTAAGAGCAGCAAAATGAGCCACCATATCAATTTTATGCTGAAAGTCAATACATAAACATATATTGCACAAAGAAAAAGCAGAAAACAAAAGAGAAAATATATCTATGATAATTCATCTATTAAATTATGATGATAAAAATTGACTTGGATATGCTGTCTATACGCTGCGGAAAACCGAAAACATTCTTAACCCTTAAACGCCTGGCGGTTCCTCCAGAAACCATTCCCTGTTTCTGTGAATTTTTCAAGTATAAACATACATTTTTATATATTACATTAATGACCTTTTGCTTTGATATATCCGTTATCTTTTAGGTAAATGTGACTTGAGTAAGAGTGCATCAAAAAAATAATTTCATGAACAATTTTGTATTTTCTAGTGACTAACAATGATGGCGAATGTCATGGTTTTAGTAGATCGAGCACGATGACCACATATCAATAAAATGTGGATTTTTGTAAAAATATATATTTACAATGTATTTCTGCAATGAGCACCTAGTGGTTCCTCAAATGATTTCCCAATAAAATACCCTGTAAAATCTAAAATAATAATTTTTAAGAAAAATCGTAGAACAAATGTTGCTTGTAACCGATAAATATGTTTTCTTAAATTATATAAGTGGTCTGTTAAAAAATTAATGAAATTTTCCTTCTATGAAAAAAATATTTATTCATTCGTCCATATTATTGTTGTCGCCTTTAAAAAATTCATGATTTGATATTATGCACTTATGCCTGCGCTTCTTCCGATCGTCGAAACACTTTCCAAACTCGATTTTTGGGATAACCTTTGGCTCTTTCAGCGATTTCTCATTTGCTTATAAAACGACGCCTACTTTATTTTTGGAAATAAAAAAATGTCACCCGGAGTTATGTCTGGCGAATATGGAGAATCGCTACAGTATTATTTTTGGTCAAAAATTCACGAAAAATCAACAAAGTGTTTAACCTTTTCATATTTATTAATTTTAACAATATACAAAATTTACTTGCTTTTGTAATCACAATTAACTAATTAAAAAATTTTAGACTGCTTTCACCGTACCCAAAATTATCGAAATCGCAACTGAAATTGCTACTGAAGTGCTTACTATTGCTACTGTGATCGAATTAGAATCACTGAACTGCTATTGCTATAGTGATCGAACTAGACTTACCGAAAATTGATCACAGTTTCTATATGCGATTTTTCAATCACTGTGAAAAATTCACCGGTAGTGAAATATCGCTCATCACTACAATGAACATAGCTGAATGTAATCGTACTTCAGGGGAATGAAGTTCAACAAAATAAAAAAAAAACGTTTAACACATAGACTCTAAAAACTTGGGTTCGCCAACAACTGGTAGCACTCTCAACAATCGTTCAGCAGGTTGGAGAAATGTTCTATCTCTAAACCCAGTATGCCCTGGACATCAGTGACCAGATTACCACCTGTGGAGAATGCTCCGGTAAGCCACCTTTTTTTCATAACATTTTCGAGCATTACCCATGTGGGCCAGCTTCTCAAGCTCTTCATATTTGCGGACTCTTTCTTTTTAGGTCCCTTTCCACGTGTTTGGTCGACCGCAACATTGCGTGGTAGGCAGTCTGCTTTCACTCCACTGCGAAACTCAATCCTCCTCGTACCTGCTCGTTTGTTTTGGCCTTGCCGAAGTCCAAATGTTTTGTCTGCAGCGGTAGGCAGTGAGTTTTGGATGTCGTTCCACAGTTCCCATATATCGAGATGGAATCTTCCTTACGTTTGTTGACCGGCGTTCTTTGCTGCACAGAGGCAAGTGTGAACCTTTGCGTACTCCTCGGAGCGTACGCAAACATGTATTATAGAATAACAACATGATCGATTTGGTTGCTAAATTTTTTATCAGAGGACAGCCATTTAGCTTGATGAATTTTCTTGTGCCGCATTCTGTTATTACAAAAAATTATGTTTTGGACCACAGCGAACTCCTTAACGAAAAAAAAATAACTCGCGATGATCGAAATGCATCCTAAACATGCTTTCATGCCAAGGATTGGAACTAACACTTTTAATTTTCATATATTGTAAATAGTTTACCAATTATCTTAATAATAATATAAAAAATTAAACTTGCCTCTTGAAAAACAGAACGCACTTGATCTCGATCAGTAATATCAATGCAATAGTAAATTAATGTTTTCCCAGTTAGCTTTTGAACTCTATTCAATGATTCAGGTAACTTAGACGATCCTGAACTGTACGCATTACTCAAGTTATCTATGCAAACCACGTTGTAACCTGCATTCATCATTTCCAAGACTGTATGGGAGCCTATATATCCCGCTCCTCCGGTTACTAATACATTTGGAGGAGACATTGTAGATTCTATAAAGGGATAAATATGCAAATAGGTTAGTTAACAAAGTGGGGAAAAAAATAATGACAGTAGTGATATATTAATGTAAACACCACAAAACATAAATTTTCTTAGATTTCCAAAGTCTTTTGGGATGCAATCACAAATCCAACAATATTTTGAAAAATGTTATTGTACGTGTATTGTCTTAAATAAACGTGGAAATTTTGAATAAAAACATCGTACGAATATATAACCAGAAGCTGTCAGATTTGGCCAATAATACAGTAATCCCCGCTTAAGTGCCCGTTCTTAACATGCAAGACTTTTAGGACACTTAAGCAGGAAAGGCACTTAAATAAATTCGGCTTAAGTGCCTCAGGGTACTTACCAAGCTTTTTCTCAAATACTTCGATCTAATATTTTTTCTTTTATAATGAAAGTCGCATTTATTTCTTATTAAGAACAAAAATGATTCACGTAGCGGGGATCACTGTATTTGCATCGTGTGATGCTCTGGGAGCAAATAAATCGACCTATTTAGCAATTTTTTGAAAAAATAATTCACTTTGAACAAAATATGTAAATTTTGTTGAAGTGAAAGGTGTCAACGGCAAAAATAAAATTGTTGGGGAGATTTTAGTTAGTAGGGTGCCAAAATTTGAGGACTGTTTCATGTTAATTATACGAAAATAAAACCTTTTTAAGGAATAAAAAAATTATATCTTGCATTGTTCGCGAGATATTCGCACATGAATATCAGATTATATAGGTTACTTTTTTGAAGCACGATCGAAGGCCGCCAATGCAGAAAATAGTTCTACGCGAAAGAACTTTCCATTACCACCAGGTATTGGATAGACCAGGGTTATTTTTTTTTTAGCCCGGCCGAAAGCCGCTAATGTAGAAAGTAGTTCTACGCGAAAGAAATTTTCATTTAAATCTCTTTGATGACCCCCGGTTATGACACGACTAGGGTTATTTTTTTGAAGCGCGGCCGAAGACCGCCAATGCAGAAAGTAGTTCTTCGCGAAAGAACTTGTCAGTTCCAATCACATAACACATGCATCAATTCATAAGTGCACGCATCGGCTGCTGTTAACACACAACTTTATATTTTTTCCTCAAAGTGTTTATTTTGGGCTAATTTACATGAAAATGATGTCTTCAAAATGTTCAAGACGCTGGTTTCAAAGCGAAATTTGTAGCCAGCCGTCGCTACGTCGTGTCGTGTAGTCATCTTTGTGTTCAGAGCATTAAGCAGCCATCTTACCCGGATGTTACACGTTGAAGAAATTGCTTTCAAGTTGTCACACACTCCAATCAGGATCTACAATACCGTTTAGATGCTCCATCTTCCTATTCGTTTAGCTTTTGTCATATTTATATATAAATCTCAAGGCCAAACAACGGTCATTTGCTTTTTAGAGTTTAGAAAATCTTAATTTGCTCAAATGCTCACATGTGGGAAGCCCCATGAATCTATTGGTGTTAACTGGATATATTTTCGTAATTTGCAAGGCTCATTGGTGGGAAATTATTCTTAGTTGTGGTAAAGCTTTGTATTTTAACAGTTTGGAAAGGATTTCAATTCGTTTCGACGAAAATGTGAATGAATTGCATTTATATCAGATATTCACACATCTAACTAACACAAATCATACATTTCTTCTCTGGTTGGAGTGTAACATTTTGAGAAACGAACAATCGAACGTAAGAAATGTTGAGAGAAGAACATGTGAATTTGATTTAAGCCCGATAATAAGCAAATATAAAAGTAAATTTTTTTTGTGAAAAAAGAAAAGGATATTATTCTCACTTAATTATATGGAGATATTTTCTTCTCAGATAAATGTTTATTTAATGCTCCTTGGTACGTAAGATTTGCACACCTCCAACTCTTCTTGGCGTGAACTCAGTGCTAAATGAATGTCCAAAATTGCAAAGTCTCATGAGCTGAAGCTCAGACAGCATGTTAATCAGGAGTTTCCCAAACTCATCGAACAAACCGGCTGAAACGCAAAACCCTTCCAAACTAGTAATAGAACAGTAGTACCAAATGTATATTTCTGACATTTACCTTTTACATATTTTTGAATTTCATTGTTAGTATTTTGTCTTTGTATGCTGAATTAGAAAATATTATATGTAGTATATGCAAAGGGGACAAAATTTAGTATGGAAATATGCAACCAGATGTCCGAGTATCATTATACAAGCTTCATTCATATATGGTTATACAGTTTATATAATATTAGTTAGCCAATAACTTAAAATATTTCTGCTACACTGTTCCTCTCAAATTATAAGCATCAAAATATATAATAATACCTTCTATTTTTTTAATATATTTATATCGGCCCTATTCCCGTTGTCGTTGTCGTTCCTAAATTCATATCAGGGATAAAGGGATGTCCAACTTATTCCAGTGTGAGAGCACCTCAAAATTTGCGTTTTTTATAACATTTTGCAATATTGCCAGATCAGACAAAATACTAATTTTTGGGCATTTAAATAAAAATACAAACATTTATTATGGTTAAAAATTATTATATACTGAATGTTTAATATAAAATAACTTATTTCAATTTCATTTAGCGATAAAATGGTATATTAAAATAGCCGGTTTTCGAAGTTTCAGTAATAAATATGGTCAATTATTAAGTGTCAACTGAAAATAAATCAATTTCTTTTATAATTTTCCATGAAAAATTAGTTTCTCGATGCTGCAATTCACAAAAATATTCTTTAACCACTTTTAAATTACGCGTTATCATTGATATTTATTGTTTTAAGTTCTTATTAGTGATCTTGCAAGGCGGCTAAAAATGTCTCCATCGCATTATTTTTTTGGCAACATTTCAATCTGGCCTTTCCAGTTTCCCAATTGCGAAACGTCAAAACCTCCTCATCTCGACAAACTGTCAAAGTTTAGGTGGTTTTGACGTTTACAATTGCGCTCTCACTTCCAGTGATATGAGAGTTGTACATCTCTTTATCTCTGATTCATATTCTTGAAGTATTGTCTTTTGCTGTCGCCCATTGCGTTCACACGAGCAATTCTTGTTCGACAACTCTATCCGTGTCTTTCTCTAATTCTATTTCATATAATTTTCTCAACTTCTTGTACGCATTGTTTCCAAACAAAAAAATAGATTTCATTAACTAATTTTTATCGTTATTCTCCATTTTCTAACATATTTTAATTATATTATGCAAATTTCTATATGTATTTGCAAATTAATTTTAATTACTAAAAATTTTATAATAACAAATAGATCAATTTTTACGTCTAAAATCGTCATTTTGGCTTGAAAATGGTACCAAAAATTGAAAAATTAAAAAAAAAGCTCGACGACAATTGAAAGATAAACTAATAAACTAAAGAAAGTATTTTGATTTTTTGGTTTCGGATGATCCAGTGATGCTGTAGGCTGCTCACCGCACAAAAACTTCTTTTCGAGGTGTCTGCAGAGATCGACGATAAATCCGTTATTCCTCGCTATTTTTCGATAAAACTTTTTTTAAGTATCCTTCAAATTTTGTACTTTCATATAATAATAAGTAAAATAAACCTACAGCAATAATTTTTTCTAAAAAAATTCATGAAAAAAGGTCTTTTTTCGACGAAACAAACTTTAACCAACCAACCCCCGCCCCCCCTTAAAGTGAAATTATTTGTGCAAAAAATGTAAAAATTGGCGATTTATTTGTTTTAAATAATTGATTGTTATTATAAATGATATATCAAAGCTATTTTACGTTTCTGCTGGCAAAATAACGTCATATTTGTTATAACTTTTAATAATTTTACATTTTACATAGTAGTGGCAACTCTACAGCTGCCCATTGTCGTATGAACAACGGTAGAATGGCGTGACATAAAGAATAGAACCGCAACAAGATTTTTATACCGATAGTCGATAGTGGAAAATACAAAGAACGTTATTGGCAACATAATCTGTTTGGCTTTGTGTGAATATTTGGTAATTACACATTTTGAATATTAAATTTCAGTGTTTGTTTTAACCGAGCCTTCTTCATTGTGGCTTCGTTGATAAGTTTGGCTTATGATTGACCGGTTATCAGCATATCTATCCGATTCTGATTCGAGATATCGACTGAAGCCTCCCAGACATGTTGCAAAATATTTAGTTTGGTTTTACGACCCCATTTCCTCTATATAGATGATAAGGTTATACCGTCTTTAAGAGTTGGGGAAAAATACAAAAAATATTAAAACCACAAAAGTAACCATGAGGAAGCGAGAAGAGTGTTGAAACTTCCCCAGTACTCGTCCTATGTAGCCAGGAAAAAGCCACCTATATATATATATATACAGCCTATTCTGTGCACTTTACAGAAATTCAACAGATTTGTAAAAATTTTAAATTTATTTCGTATTCTTTGACTAAAATAAAAAGATTTTTCTTTATAAATTGAATGTATATATTAGGGCTCTTAAAATTATTCGATTAACCTGAAAACCGATTATTCAAATATCCGGTTTGTAACCGTTCGTACTAATATTAACCGGTTAGTACTATTCGATTAATCGCAATGTTACGACTATTCGAATAGTCGTTCAACTGCGGTTATTCGAATAGTTATGCAGTCACTATTCGAATAAATGAAAATTGTTTGAAATCCAAACAGCTTTTGATTTTTTAAAGTTTACGCATTCCAGCCACTTTAACAGAATCAGGGAGGACGTTCTCCATTGCTGGAAACATTGTAGCTCCACGTAGAAGCTGCTTGCAACCAACAAATGTTAACCTTTTAACTTTCTTATATCAAAATAGACTTTTTATGAAAAATACTGATTTAATACATTCATCCAGTTGAAATGGTTAAAAACTATTATGTCATTACTTAATGGTTCCCGTAAAATCATTGTTATTTTTTACATTTTAAAGCAAGTTAATCGTTAGTTTTAATGTTTCCCTTTTTTTCAATACAAATAAGAAAATTAATGAACTTGCACTATTCGAATAGTCGACAACGAAGGGTTAACCGAATAGTCGAAAATGAGCGGTTAATCGAATAGTCGATGACTGACGACTATCCGAATAGTGTAAACCAAATATTATTATTCGAATAATGCCCTATTCGGTTAATTCGGTTAGTCGAATACCAAGAGCTCTAGTATATATATATTAAATTACAGTGAAATTATTCTCATGCCCACACAATTTGTTTGGGGCATACCGAAATAACGCGACGGCGACTCTTAACTACATAGCTCGCGTATGCGAATGCGAAAGCGTAAAAGTGCACTTGACTGCGTATATTTCGAGCAGCTGAATAAATGCGCTATTGAATGCGTTGACAGCTGTATACAAGGTGATACACATACACACTTTTTATTTGCGAGTTTGAAATCGACCTAAATAATATGGACGGCGATTTTAAATTTTTATTGATTTTTATAATCAGTGTACATAGAAAAACCTCGAATTAAGCAACGGAAGGAAAATTTAAACTGTCTACCTTGTTTATTAAAACTTTATCACCCCTAATCTTTAAAAATTAATTTAAATATTTGATAAATTTATTATTAATAAATATTATATTTTCCAAAATACTTATATTGTGTCGAAGAAAACGAGCTTAAATAATTAAAACATACAAGATTGTAAGTAACATAATGTTGGTTGCTATTCTTAAGAATGTGAATGTTGCTGTGTTAGCGCATGAAAGTTGAAAATTTTCAACTTCTGTGCGTCTTCGAATCCAAGTACGAATTTCGGAGCGTTGGTTGCGAAAAAATGCGAAAGCTATGTAGCTCATCTCATAAGAACATGTGTATTCAACTCAACTGTCAAACGTTCGCATTCGCATTCGCGAGCATTGTAGTAGCTGCTTAAAACCAAATCGTACGAATTGTAATTTCGGTTCTGAATTGAAATCGCGCGGTTTCCAGAACATGAGTGGAAAACACACAAAAAAGAAATAGTGAAATCGGTCCAGCCGTTTAGGAGGAGTTCAATGACTAAAACACGTAGAGAAGATTTATATATATGTAATAAAGATAAATTTATATTTTTCAATCTTTCTGAGAGATTTTCTTAATATTTTTTTCCGTAAGAACCTTGTACAGAGTATTAGAAAACTACAAAAAATAAATCAGCCAAATCGGTCAAGCCGTTTTCATGCTATGTCGTGACAACGGAAAACGGGTTTCATTTTTATATATATAGATTCTGTAAAAAAAAAGAGTATTTCGCACCAAAATCGAACTAAATATGGTTTAAAAAATATTCGATTTCATAAAGCCTTTTCGCCTTTTTGAAATTTCTGGATATTATAAGGGTTGAAAGTGCTAAATCAGTCATATTCGTAGATAATTTCTCGCAATGTATTTTTTGGCCTACGATTGTTTGCCTACGAGTATATAATATGCAGATATAAGGAATAACAAAGATAAAAAATATACGCCTACACTTTCAATAATACGCATTCTGAACATTTGGCTTGTTGAATTTTTATTCTATACAAATAGTTTAGGTTTTTTGCATCGAAAAATCACTTTACTTTTACACTTTTACAATATTTTTACGACATTGTCGAAGGATAAGTTGTAAATACTAAATATTGCTATTACTAAATATTGTATTACCGCACACTGTTATTAAAAACGGATGTTATTTGTTTCCAAATACAATTTAAATTATTTAGAAGCATATCCATTAGGGTTATTGCTCTGCCAACGCCAAGTATCTTCACACATTTCTACAATGCCGCGTTTAGCTTTCCATCCGAGAGAAACTTCAGCTAGCGTAGCATTAGCAAAACAAGTTGCTACATCTCCAGATCGTCGATCAGTTATGTCATAATTAATTTTTCGATTACTAGCCTTTTCAAAGGCATGCACCATTTCTAGAACAGAATACCCAACGCCAGTTCCAAGATTATAAGCAAAAAATCCTGTTTCCGCTACATTTCTTAATTTTTCCAAAGCTTTTAGGTGCCCTTCTGCGAGATCTACAATATGTATATAATCGCGAACGCCTGTTCCATCTTTGGTTGGAAAATCAGAACCATAAATTTTCAAAACATCCCGACGACCGACGGCCACTTGAGCAATAAATGGCATTAAGTTATTAGGTTCTCCGTTGGGATCTTCGCCAATGCATCCACTTGGATGAGCACCAACTGGATTAAAGTATCGCAACGACACAACTGCCCAGCGCTAAAAAACATATGACTTAGTAAAGATATTCAAAATAAAAGTATCACCTACCTTATCTGATTTACATAGATCCTTTAATATTTCTTCCGTAAAGTACTTTGTTTTTCCATAGGGACTTGTACAATTACCGGTTGGATGATCTTCAGTTACAGGCAAGAATTTGGGTTCACCATAAACGGTGGCACTGGAGCTATACACAAATTTAAACACATTGTTATCCGCCATGGCTTCCAAGAGAACATTGGTGCCCGTCAAATTGTTATGATAGTATTGAAGAGGTATACGACAGGATTCTCCAACTGCTTTAAGAGCAGCAAAATGAGCCACCATATCAATTTTATGCTGAAAGTCAATACATAAACATATATTGCACAAAGAAAAAGCAGAAAACAAAAGAGAAAATATATCTATGATAATTCATCTATTAAATTATGATGATAAAAATTGACTTGGATATGCTGTCTATACGCTGCGGAAAACCGAAAACATTCTTAACCCTTAAACGCCTGGCGGTTCCTCCAGAAACCATTCCCTGTTTCTGTGAATTTTTCAAGTATAAACATACATTTTTATATATTACATTAATGACCTTTTGCTTTGATATATCCGTTATCTTTTAGGTAAATGTGACTTGAGTAAGAGTGCATCAAAAAAATAATTTCATGAACAATTTTGTATTTTCTAGTGACTAACAATGATGGCGAATGTCATGGTTTTAGTAGATCGAGCACGATGACCACATATCAATAAAATGTGGATTTTTGTAAAAATATATATTTACAATGTATTTCTGCAATGAGCACCTAGTGGTTCCTCAAATGATTTCCCAATAAAATACCCTGTAAAATCTAAAATAATAATTTTTAAGAAAAATCGTAGAACAAATGTTGCTTGTAACCGATAAATATGTTTTCTTAAATTATATAAGTGGTCTGTTAAAAAATTAATGAAATTTTCCTTCTATGAAAAAAATATTTATTCATTCGTCCATATTATTGTTGTCGCCTTTAAAAAATTCATGATTTGATATTATGCACTTATGCCAGCGCTTCTTCCGATCGTCGAAACACTTTCCAAACTCGATTTTTGGGATAACCTTTGGCTCTTTCAGCGATTTCTCATTTGCTTATAAAACGACGCCTACTTTATTTTTGGAAATAGAAAAATGTCACCCGGAGTTATGTCTGGCGAATATGGAGAATCGCTACAGTATTATTTTTGGTCAAAAATTCACGAAAAATCAACAAAGTGTTTAACCTTTTCATATTTATTAATTTTAACAATATACAAAATTTACTTGCTTTTGTAATCACAATTAACTAATTAAAAAATTTTAGACTGCTTTCACCGTACCCAAAATTATCGAAATCGCAACTGAAATTGCTACTGAAGTGCTTACTATTGCTACTGTGATCGAATTAGAATCACTGAACTGCTATTGCTATAGTGATCGAACTAGACTTACCGAAAATTGATCACAGTTTCTATATGCGATTTTTCAATCACTGTGAAAAATTCACCGGTAGTGAAATATCGCTCATCACTACAATGAACATAGCTGAATGTAATCGTACTTCAGGGGAATGAAGTTCAACAAAATAAAAAAAAACGTTTAACACATAGACTCTAAAAACTTGGGTTCGCCAACAACTGGTAGCACTCTCAACAATCGTTCAGCAGGTTGGAGAAATGTTCTATCTCTAAACCCAGTATGCCCTGGACATCAGTGACCAGATTACCACCTGTGGAGAATGCTTCGGTAAGCCACCTTTTTTTCATAACATTTTCGAGCATTACCCATGTGGGCCAGCTTCTCAAGCTCTTCATATTTGCGGACTCTTTCTTTTTAGGTCCCTTTCCACGTGTTTGGTCGACCGCAACATTGCGTGGTAGGCAGTCTGCTTTCACTCCACTGCGAAACTCAATCCTCCTCGTACCTGCTCGTTTGTTTTGGCCTTGCCGAAGTCCAAATGTTTTGTCTGCAGCGGTAGGCAGTGAGTTTTGGATGTCGTTCCACAGTTCCCATATATCGAGATGGAATCTTCCTTACGTTTGTTGACCGGCGTTCTTTGCTACACAGAGGCAAGTGTGAACCTTTGCGTACTCCTCGGAGCGTACGCAAACATGTATTATAGAATAACAACATGATCGATTTGGTTGCTAAATTTTTTATCAGAGGACAGCCATTTAGCTTGATGAATTTTCTTGTGCCGCATTCTGTTATTACAAAAAATTATGTTTTGGACCACAGCGAACTCCTTAACGAAAAAAAAATAACTCGCGATGATCGAAATGCATCCTAAACATGCTTTCATGCCAAGGATTGGAACTAACACTTTTAATTTTCATATATTGTAAATAGTTTACCAATTATCTTAATAATAATATAAAAAATTAAACTTGCCTCTTGAAAAACAGAACGCACTTGATCTCGATCAGTAATATCAATGCAATAGTAAATTAATGTTTTCCCAGTTAGCTTTTGAACTCTATTCAATGATTCAGGTAACTTAGACGATCCTGAACTGTACGCATTACTCAAGTTATCTATGCAAACCACGTTGTAACCTGCATTCATCATTTCCAAGACTGTATGGGAGCCTATATATCCCGCTCCTCCGGTTACTAATACATTTGGAGGAGACATTGTAGATTCTATAAAGGGATAAATATGCAAATAGGTTAGTTAACAAAGTGGGGAAAAAAATAATGACAGTAGTGATATATTAATGTAAACACCACAAAACATAAATTTTCTTAGATTTCCAAAGTCTTTTGGGATGCAATCACAAATCCAACAATATTTTGAAAAATGTTATTGTACGTGTATTGTCTTAAATAAACGTGGAAATTTTGAATAAAAACATCGTACGAATATATAACCAGAAGCTGTCAGATTTGGCCAATAATACAGTAATCCCCGCTTAAGTGCCCGTTCTTAACATGCAAGACTTTTAGGACACTTAAGCAGGAAAGGCACTTAAATAAATTCGGCTTAAGTGCCTCAGGGTACTTACCAAGCTTTTTCTCAAATACTTCGATCTAATATTTTTTCTTTTATAATGAAAGTCGCATTTATTTCTTATTAAGAACAAAAATGATTCACGTAGCGGGGATCACTGTATTTGCATCGTGTGATGCTCTGGGAGCAAATAAATCGACCTATTTAGCAATTTTTTGAAAAAATAATTCACTTTGAACAAAATATGTAAATTTTGTTGAAGTGAAAGGTGTCAACGGCAAAAATAAAATTGTTGGGGAGATTTTAGTTAGTAGGGTGCCAAAATTTGAGGACTGTTTCATGTTAATTATACGAAAATAAAACCTTTTTAAGGAATAAAAAAATTATATCTTGCATTGTTCGCGAGATATTCGCACATGAATATCAGATTATATAGGTTACTTTTTTGAAGCACGATCGAAGGCCGCCAATGCAGAAAATAGTTCTACGCGAAAGAACTTTCCATTACCACCAGGTATTGGATAGACCAGGGTTATTTTTTTTTTAGCCCGGCCGAAAGCCGCTAATGTAGAAAGTAGTTCTACGCGAAAGAAATTTTCATTTAAATCTCTTTGATGACCCCCGGTTATGACACGACTAGGGTTATTTTTTTGAAGCGCGGCCGAAGACCGCCAATGCAGAAAGTAGTTCTTCGCGAAAGAACTTGTCAGTTCCAATCACATAACACATGCATCAATTCATAAGTGCACGCATCGGCTGCTGTTAACACACAACTTTATATTTTTTCCTCAAAGTGTTTATTTTGGGCTAATTTACATGAAAATGATGTCTTCAAAATGTTCAAGACGCTGGTTTCAAAGCGAAATTTGTAGCCAGCCGTCGCTACGTCGTGTCGTGTAGTCATCTTTGTGCTCAGAGCATTAAGCAGCCATCTTACCCGGATGTTACACGTTGAAGAAATTGCTTTCAAGTTGTCACACACTCCAATCAGGATCTACAATACCGTTTAGATGCTCCATCTTCCTATTCGTTTAGCTTTTGTCATATTTATATATAAATCTCAAGGCCAAACAACGGTCATTTGCTTTTTAGAGTTTAGAAAATCTTAATTTGCTCAAATGCTCACATGTGGGAAGCCCCATGAATCTATTGGTGTTAACTGGATATATTTTCGTAATTTGCAAGGCTCATTGGTGGGAAATTATTCTTAGTTGTGGTAAAGCTTTGTATTTTAACAGTTTGGAAAGGATTTCAATTCGTTTCGACGAAAATGTGAATGAATTGCATTTATATCAGATATTCACACATCTAACTAACACAAATCATACATTTCTTCTCTGGTTGGAGTGTAACATTTTGAGAAACGAACAATCGAACGTAAGAAATGTTGAGAGAAGAACATGTGAATTTGATTTAAGCCCGATAATAAGCAAATATAAAAGTAAATTTTTTTTGTGAAAAAAGAAAAGGATATTATTCTCACTTAATTATATGGAGATATTTTCTTCTCAGATAAATGTTTATTTAATGCTCCTTGGTACGTAAGATTTGCACACCTCCAACTCTTCTTGGCGTGAACTCAGTGCTAAATGAATGTCCAAAATTGCAAAGTCTCATGAGCTGAAGCTCAGACAGCATGTTAATCAGGAGTTTCCCAAACTCATCGAACAAACCGGCTGAAACGCAAAACCCTTCCAAACTAGTAATAGAACAGTAGTACCAAATGTATATTTCTGACATTTACCTTTTACATATTTTTGAATTTCATTGTTAGTATTTTGTCTTTGTATGCTGAATTAGAAAATATTATATGTAGTATATGCAAAGGGGACAAAATTTAGTATGGAAATATGCAACCAGATGTCCGAGTATCATTATACAAGCTTCATTCATATATGGTTATACAGTTTATATAATATTAGTTAGCCAATAACTTAAAATATTTCTGCTACACTGTTCCTCTCAAATTATAAGCATCAAAATATATAATAATACCTTCTATTTTTTTAATATATTTATATCGGCCCTATTCCCGTTGTCGTTGTCGTTCCTAAATTCATATCAGGGATAAAGGGATGTCCAACTTATTCCAGTGTGAGAGCACCTCAAAATTTGCGTTTTTTATAACATTTTGCAATATTGCCAGATCAGACAAAATACTAATTTTTGGGCATTTAAATAAAAATACAAACATTTATTATGGTTAAAAATTATTATATACTGAATGTTTAATATAAAATAACTTATTTCAATTTCATTTAGCGATAAAATGGTATATTAAAATAGCCGGTTTTCGAAGTTTCAGTAATAAATATGGTCAATTATTAAGTGTCAACTGAAAATAAATCAATTTCTTTTATAATTTTCCATGAAAAATTAGTTTCTCGATGCTGCAATTCACAAAAATATTCTTTAACCACTTTTAAATTACGCGTTATCATTGATATTTATTGTTTTAAGTTCTTATTAGTGATCTTGCAAGGCGGCTAAAAATGTCTCCATCGCATTATTTTTTTGGCAACATTTCAATCTGGCCTTTCCAGTTTCCCAATTGCGAAACGTCAAAACCTCCTCATCTCGACAAACTGTCAAAGTTTAGGTGGTTTTGACGTTTACAATTGCGCTCTCACTTCCAGTGATATGAGAGTTGTACATCTCTTTATCTCTGATTCATATTCTTGAAGTATTGTCTTTTGCTGTCGCCCATTGCGTTCACACGAGCAATTCTTGTTCGACAACTCTATCCGTGTCTTTCTCTAATTCTATTTCATATAATTTTCTCAACTTCTTGTACGCATTGTTTCCAAACAAAAAAATAGATTTCATTAACTAATTTTTATCGTTATTCTCCATTTTCTAACATATTTTAATTATATTATGCAAATTTCTATATGTATTTGCAAATTAATTTTAATTACTAAAAATTTTATAATAACAAATAGATCAATTTTTACGTCTAAAATCGTCATTTTGGCTTGAAAATGGTACCAAAAATTGAAAAATTAAAAAAAAAGCTCGACGACAATTGAAAGATAAACTAATAAACTAAAGAAAGTATTTTGATTTTTTGGTTTCGGATGATCCAGTGATGCTGTAGGCTGCTCACCGCACAAAAACTTCTTTTCGAGGTGTCTGCAGAGATCGACGATAAATCCGTTATTCCTCGCTATTTTTCGATAAAACTTTTTTTAAGTATCCTTCAAATTTTGTACTTTCATATAATAATAAGTAAAATAAACCTACAGCAATAATTTTTTCTAAAAAAATTCATGAAAAAAGGTCTTTTTTCGACGAAACAAACTTTAACCAACAAGTCCCCGCCCCCCCTTAAAGTGAAATTATTTGTGCAAAAAATGTAAAAATTGGCGATTTATTTGTTTTAAATAATTGATTGTTATTATAAATGATATATCAAAGCTATTTTACGTTTCTGCTGGCAAAATAACGTCATATTTGTTATAACTTTTAATAATTTTACATTTTACATAGTAGTGGCAACTCTACAGCTGCCCATTGTCGTATGAACAACGGTAGAATGGCGTGACATAAAGAATAGAACCGCAACAAGATTTTTATACCGATAGTCGATAGTGGAAAATACAAAGAACGTTATTGGCAACATAATCTGTTTGGCTTTGTGTGAATATTTGGTAATTACACATTTTGAATATTAAATTTCAGTGTTTGTTTTAACCGAGCCTTCTTCATTGTGGCTTCGTTGATAAGTTTGGCTTATGATTGACCGGTTATCAGCATATCTATCCGATTCTGATTCGAGATATCGACTGAAGCCTCCCAGACATGTTGCAAAATATTTAGTTTGGTTTTACGACCCCATTTCCTCTATATAGATGA
Source organism: Zeugodacus cucurbitae (assembly GCF_028554725.1). Lineage (NCBI taxonomy): Eukaryota > Metazoa > Arthropoda > Insecta > Diptera > Tephritidae > Zeugodacus > Zeugodacus cucurbitae. Next base: position 29,366,066 of record NC_071669.1, read on the forward strand.
TAAGGTTATACCGTCTTTAAGAGTTGGGGAAAAATACAAAAAATATTAAAACCACAAAAGTAACCATGAGGAAGCGAGAAGAGTGTTGAAACTTCCCTAGTACTCGTCCTATGTAGCCAGGAAAAAGCCACCTATATATATATATATACAGCCTATTCTGTGCACTTTACAGAAATTCAACAGATTTGTAAAAATTTTAAATTTATTTCGTATTCTTTGACTAAAATAAAAAGATTTTTCTTTATAAATTGAATGTATATATTAGGGCTCTTAAAATTATTCGATTAACCTGAAAACCGATTATTCAAATATCCGGTTTGTAACCGTTCGTACTAATATTAACCGGTTAGTACTATTCGATTAATCGCAATGTTACGACTATTCGAATAGTCGTTCAACTGCGGTTATTCGAATAGTTATGCAGTCACTATTCGAATAAATGAAAATTGTTTGAAATCCAAACAGCTTTTGATTTTTTAAAGTTTACGCATTCCAGCCACTTTATCAGAATCAGGGAGGACGTTCTCCATTGCTGGAAACATTGTAGCTCCACGTAGAAGCTGCTTGCAACCAACAAATGTTAACCTTTTAACTTTCTTATATCAAAATAGACTTTTTATGAAAAATACTGATTTAATACATTCATCCAGTTGAAATGGTTAAAAACTATTATGTCATTACTTAATGGTTCCCGTAAAATCATTGTTATTTTTTACATTTTAAAGCAAGTTAATCGTTAGTTTTAATGTTTCCCTTTTTTCAATACAAATAAGAAAATTAATGAACTTGCACTATTCGAATAGTCGACAACGAAGGGTTAACCGAATAGTCGAAAATGAGCGGTTAATCGAATAGTCGATGACTGACGACTATCCGAATAGTGTAAACCAAATATTATTATTCGAATAATGCCCTATTCGGTTAATTCGGTTAGTCGAATACCAAGAGCTCTAGTATATATATATTAAATTACAGTGAAATTATTCTCATGCCCACACAATTTGTTTGGGGCATACCGAAATAACGCGACGGCGACTCTTAACTACATAGCTCGCGTATGCGAATGCGAAAGCGTAAAAGTGCACTTGACTGCGTATATTTCGAGCAGCTGAATAAATGCGCTATTGAATGCGTTGACAGCTGTGTACAAGGTGATACACATACACACATTTTCTTTGTGATTTTGAAAACGACCTAAATAATATGGACGTCGATTTTAAATTCTTATTGATTTTTATAAGCAATATACATATAAAACTTCGAATTAAGAAACGGAAGGAAAATTTAAACTACCTACTTTGTTTATTAAAACTTCATCACCCCTAATCTTTAAAAATTATTTTAAATATTTGATAAATATATTATTAATAAATTAATAAATATTATATTTCACAAAAATACTTAAATAATTAAAACACACAAGATTGTAAGGAACATTATGTTGGTTGCTATTCTTAAGAATGTGAAGGTTGCTGCATGTGCATGAAAGTTGAAAACATTCAACTTCTGTGAGTCGTCGAATCCGAGCTATGTAGTTTCAGCTTAAGAAGTAAAGTTGGCTGCGAAAAACGAAGTTTCTCTGTACAATAAAATTTCACAACAACAATTCAAGTAACAATTTTGATATTTGACGTAAAGCTGTCGCTTTTATTTAGGGATCCGCATCACCGTTAACTCTGAAAGTGGCCATACACGATACCAGAGATAAATTTATCCCTGCACGATACACATGTATGATTTACTCGTATATGGGCTTGTGTGCATACCAATCCATGTTCGCGAAAATGTTTGCTTTTTACGATCGGTGTACACACATGTTTATAATGTATGGGGCTGTGTGCACACAAATTGTGATTTGGGGAAGAAAAAAACGAGGGTGAATTAAAAAAAAATGATTTTGTTCAAATATGTATTGTATAAATATCGACAAATACATACAATCGCTAATATAACAAATATACAGTGGCTCACACCCAAAGTGATGCAGCCGTACAAGACATAATAAAGCAAGTATTACTTGAAAACTAAATACATTTTCCAATATGCTTTTAAAAACCACATTTTATAGTTATTTTATTTATCTATTATACAACAAAAATAAAAAAGTATAAAATTGCACCTCACAGCGACACGATTCAGTAACAAAAAAAAAAACAAATATATTTTGCAATTTTTTAAGGACACAACTAAATTTTTATGTGTGATGCCCCTTACTATCAATAATTGCTTTCACACGTTTCAGCATGGATTCTACCAATTTCTTTGTATAGTTTGGAGAAATTTTATTTGGTTCTGTTTGCAGCGCGTTTTTCAAGTCGACTTTATTTCAAATTTGGTATTATCGAATATCTCGTTCCAAAACTGACCACATATTTTCAATTGTATTCATTTCCTCGTATTTTCCGAGCAATCCAACGGGAGTCACTTTCGTTAAATGTTTTCTTTTATTTGCGACACGATTTTCAAAAACATAACATTAAATGATATGCCGAATAGTTCCATGACTTACGTTTCACCATTTACGCGACGTTGCGTTGACATTTTCCGTTTTTATAGGACTAACTCGCACACTTCAATACTGGTTTGGCAGCCCATTTTAAAATATACTTTACGAATCGTAATACTAAATTGACAAAACTTATAAATATCATTTTAGGATAGCTCACATTTATAACAGATTTTACTTTGCATTCGAAAATCGGTGCCAAGCTGTCACCGCTAACGGAAAACATTTACGCATCATTTTGGCTGTGTTTTTGTTTTTATTATATATGTACCTAATCAATAAGTTAGTAAAAGTTCATAATTTTGAAATATAAACATAATTTTTTACTAAGCGATTTCTCATTTCGTTGCTGCATCATTTTGGCTGTGAGCCACTGTACATCTTAATTACAAGAAATGTTATTACATTATCCGCTTGTTCTCACCATGTTTATTCCTTGAAGAACGAGCAAAAAAATCGATTTGTATGTAGTGTATGGCGAAATGATTTCATACTGATCGAACATACATGTGTAATCATGAGTGGCTACTATATGCGGTAAAAAACGTTCCGCCAAAGCTTTTATTTAGGGACGGCAGTTATGAATATAACACACAATTTGACCCATACATTCGACATGAAGACCACTAGAATTACGAAAATTATTATATATAGTATGTGAGTGCTTGGGTAATCCAAGGACCGATTATACACATTTTCGAAAGAGGATGCTCTCCAGAGCAGGAATATATATAAATATTATTGATTGGACTTATAGTTTTTGAAATATTAATGTTTAAAAGTCCAATTCTTTCTATAAGTAACACATGGTATTTCACACAATTTAACACTATTTTTTTTACATTTTTCACTTCACATATTGAAAATTACACTATTAACATTCAATTTAATTCAAAATATAGATTTATTTAAGGTTTTTTAATCAAAAATTACTTATTTAAAAAATCACTTAGCACACTAACAGCCGGTCAAGAAATTTTTTAATTGAAAATTAAGTTCGGGGAAACTTTAATATAGTATCCCCCGATTTCAAGGATGAAATGGGTATGGTTGGAAAGAGGACGATCTCCAGATATACGAATATATATAATAGTTGCCGCAGGAGACTTATAGTTTTCGAGATATTCGCATTTTTAGTTGTAAATTTTATGTGGCGATTTTTCGATTATTAGTTAACTTTTTATTATACACTTACACTTCATTAAATTGTTTCTACATATTTATTTTATACAATTCGTTTAATATTTTCTTTAAATAAGCATTTTAATTTTTGCACAATTTTGTTTATATGCACAATAACTTTGATAATCCCCGGTGTTCGCTCGACCAGGGTTATTTTTTTGAAGCGCGTCCGAAGTCCGCCTCTGCAGAAAGTAGTTCTACGCGGAAGAACTTGTTATTCCACCGGTGTTGGGAGGTGTTTACTTAATAACTATTTATAGGATATTTGTTTTCTTCATTTTGGGGATTTTATTCATTTTGATTATTTTTATTCGATTGCATGTGGCAACACCTATGTTCTGTCATCTTGCAACACTTTTGTTATTGTACAAATAAACAGAGTTTTGCATAAAGTTAAATGTTTATTTACAGCAATTTTTGATATAATTTGTTAAAAATAAGTATGTAAAAACAAATTAGTGAAGCGTAAATATATTTAAAGTGCAAAATATATGTGATAAATTCAATATACAGTGAGAAATAACGTGTTGAAAATTGTTAATTTTAAATATTTAATTGCAAATATCTCAGAAATATTGCGGCGGCAATAATTATATATATTCTTAATCTGGGGATCCTCCTCTATCCGCCCATATTCATTTTAACCCCGAAATCGTGGGACGGTATACTAAAGTTTTCCCCTTTCTTCTGCATCAAGTATGTATGTATATAAAAAATCTTTCCAGGGATGTCCAAAGTTTTTTTCGCGTAGAACACGTTTTTGCACTTCCTTCGGCCGCGCTTAAAAAAAATAACCCTGGTCGAGCCAAAACCAGGGTGTCCAAAGTTTTTTTTCGCGTAGAACCCCTTTCTGCACTGGTGGCTTCGGCCGCGCTTCAAAAAAATTACCCTGGTCGAACCAAAACCAGGTGTGTTCAAAGTTTTTTTCCCGTAGAACACCTTTCTGGTCAAGCCAACACAAGTGTTAGCAAAATAAGAGACTATCCTCGATATGATTTTTAAAAATTTATTTTGTTAAATAACAGAGGAATTTTTGGCAAAAAAAAGAGGAATTTTCGCAAAAAGAGGAATTTATGGATGAATTTATATATGGTATCTACAATGTGGCAGCGCTCTTAAATAAATGTAAAATTTTTATTTTATTGAATGTTAGTAATGTAACTTCAAATATTTGAAGTGAAAAAAGGCGTAAAATGTGTTAAAGTGTGTAAAACTGCTAGTTGGAAATTTTGATTTTAAAGCGGAATATCTTGTAAACTAGGCGTCTGCTGTACCTATAAACCTATAACCGGCGCCATTGTAATCGGAATTGTGGCTCAATCGGGGTTAAAATTGGTATGGCCGAATATTGAAGGTTATCCAGATTAAGAATATATAACCGCAGTAAGCATTTATTTTTTGATATATGCACATTTAACATAATTTCCTAATTTCGGTTAATAGAATAATTAATTTGTAAAGGGATCAAAAATAAATGTTATTTTTATTATACACATTACAACACGATTCTTAATTTTTTAATGAAACTAATCCTTTCGCTTTTTTAATATGTAGTAGTGTTATTTTCTTCCCCATTATAAAATGAATGAAAAATTTGCAATTATTATCAATTTTCATGCCTAGCATAAGAGTATCAGAGGGCAAGTGTTATCACTCAACATCCATTAATTATCTACAAAATAGCGTAAGCAAAGCATTTCCTTTACCGAACAGAAGAGTCTCATTGCAAAATATTTTTTGTATTTTTTTTACACAAGAATATAACAATAAATTTTACGAACAATGTTACCCCAAAATTGCATAACAAAATTAGATGTTTACATAAATAAAGTAATACAAATAATTTGTAACCTGAATAAAAAGTTTCACCTGGTTAAACAAAGCACGTAGTTAAATAATATAGCTCTAAACGCTGCCACGTTCTATCCGGTACTAAATTTGTATACAAAAAGAGTAAATTTTTTTGAACAGAGTTCAGTCTGCCACGTTCTGTTTAATACAAAGAGAAACTTATTAAAGTTATAGTATCTACCGTATTTGTTATCACTTGAGTTCATTAAGACTACGTTATCACATTTTCTCAATTGCATTATTATCAATACATATGTACGTATATAGCAGTTGGTAAATAGAACTAAATGGTGAGGTTCTGCCAGCACAATTTATTTATTAATGGTCGAAAAGGTTGACAATACTTTATAAAACCACAGCTCACTAAAAAAAGGGCACACATTTGTACTATGTAATATAACATGCCAAAACTTAGTATATTCATCAAAACTATAATTGCTATACATTTTTTTAAATATTGTAAATAATAAATTGTTATTGCAAAATCTTCTAAGCATTTGCTTATCCGCCGATCACACTGCATAATTTTATTTTGCGTACTCTCCCAGATTACAATGTGCTCACGTTAGATAATTATTTCATTCTCAACATAAATTAAAAATAGCTGTCATCGATTGGTTAACCGTTATAGAGAAGCCAATAAGCACACTATCAAGTAATTCAAATGACCAGGCAGCACTTTTAGGTCAACCCTGCGCTAAAATGTCCTTTTAAGCATGCCCAATAGTAGCTGCCATCGATTGGTTACTTCTCTTCTCGTTATCTTTGGGCGCTGCTAGGCTGTCAAAAATTTTACATGTGAAAGCAACAACAAAGATATCTAGTTGAATTCGTGCAGGAGAGTATGCGAATACCTCATTAAAATTTCAATCGCCACTTGCTGAGTGCTACCAAGTTTTGTTTTACACATTTTGGAGCCATTTTACTATTGTGAACGGCTCAATGGACAAATTACTGTCAAAATGATAAAATTTGTTATACTCAAATGAAATGGCAGGCGAAGATAAATCGTAAAAATTTTTGTATTGAATTTATTGAATAAAAATTTAATTTGTTGCAGAAAATGTATGTCATGGACGGTGGTAGAAGAATTTAGTGCGACCAAGTATAGACAATTCGATTTCAGTGCTGCCAGTTCGTATGAAAAATTGGAAATTTTGTTCGATTGGATTAGCAGTTAGCCAATATTAAATATATATTTACATGTATTTTCCTTTTTGTCAATAATTTGTCCTTTGAGTTGGTTTTACCATTGCAAATAGAATAAATGTGAAAACAAAATTTGTTGGTATCACTAACGCAAACGGCGATAGAATTTTTAATGAGGATACTCTCTCACATACTCTCTTGCACGAATTCGACTGGAATACTTTGTTGTTGCCAGTTTGGCGCCAATGTGTATTACCAAGTGAAGACAGGTCCTTCTCCCACTGGTCCTTCCATCGGAGTGGAGGCCTCCCTCTTCCTCGGCTTACACCAGTGGGTACTGCATCGAACACTTTCAGTGCTGGAACATTTTCCATTCGAACAACATGACCTAGCCAGCGTAGCCGCTGTCTTTTTATTCGCTGGACTATGTCGTGGAATAACACATACAGCTCATCATTCCATCGTCTGCGTCAACTCTTATATGCTTTTTAAATTACAAAGACTGCGGGATATCGCATCAGCAGTTCCATGACTACTAGCTTTGTGATGTTCTGTAGTATCTCAATCTATCTCCTGCATTCCTGAATTGCAGAAGCCATTATAATTCTGCGTTACTCGGAATAGCTGGCCGTATAGGTATATACTTATGAAAATGTTTGATGGACTTCACCAACTCTAGTAGCCTACACAGAACCTCATGGTACCATCTTTCTTCTTCACAAGTACTAGAGGACTCGATGATGGTTCACTTACGCCGCTATTGCTCATTTTACGCATGGAACGCTACGATGAGACTTAGTTTTGCATATCCGGTGTTAGAGAAATGCTTCAAATTTTTTTCCTCCTAATTTGGATACATCTTTATCATATATGGTGCAGTATTTGAGAGAAAGTTGTTTAGCTAGTTGTTTAATTGGACAGTATGATTGGTGACTTAAATTCATTAAGGACTCGTACTGGAGCTCGTTTGTCTTGTTGTGTCGAAGCCAGAGTTTTTCCTATAAGTTTATGCCCTCAACAACCCACAACGTGTTTGTCTCATATTCTTTTTCGATTTCTGCCCAAAAACCTACTTTTGATTTTGGTGGCATCTTCTGGTTTCTTGTTATTAACACTCGTCCTACATTGCATTTGTTATCAGAACCATAAGAAACACTTCCATATTATAATAGGCATGTTTTATTTGACCACCACAAGGGGCCATCCATAAATTACGTCACACGAATTTAAGGACTTTTTAACCCCTCCCCCCCTCCTTGTCACAAGTTGTCACATTTTGAACTCACCCTCCCCTCTGACGTGACGTCACCCATTTCCCAATTTTATGGATTTATCATAAAATAAAAAAAAGGTTATTCTATTTATTCTTATATTTATACAGAGACAACGAATGACTAGTCAAGAAATAATAGATACTTAATTATGCTAATAAATAATACTTCAGAATACTACGACTTAGAAATTTAAGACTGTTACACGGCAGAAGACAATTGTCTCGTAAACAATGGGAACGAATAGAAGTCACTGCGCCGGCGTGAAGCATGTGCGACAGTCAGTCTTGCAAACAACAACAAGCATGCATACGCAGCGGTAAACCACGCCACCGCCGGCAGAAGTAGCCGCGCGTGATCGGCGTGGTACAGAGCAGCCAGTCGTCTAGCACCCAGGAGCGCAGCAGAGCGGGAAACGATATTGCCCTAAATGTTGAAATGTGATGTCACAAAGCTTTTGACAAAATCTATTTCTACAATCATTATTAGATCCGGGATGGTCGAAAATAAATATGGATAAAGTTCGATAGAATTTAAAATTTTGGTTTGTTATATATGTCAAAATGGGGTTTCTCGCTATTGCCAACTACTTTTTTGGAAGAAACCAAACTATTGTGAATGAAAAAAGCGATGAACTGACAATGCCTTTAGTTCAATATAAAATTGCTGGTCAAATAAAACACGCCTAATAAGCCATAATTCGGTTTTCCATGTCAATTTTGATTCCTTTACCAGATAGAAAGTCAATTCTGAATTCGTCAACGGGATCTGCCACTATAAAGTTATGTCACACGGTTATCTTACCGATTACAAATTCGCATTTTACTTTCCCGAGAACTTGAGTGTCATCTCCAGTTGCAGTACGTAACTTTTCCTCAGCAAGTGTTTTTACTTCTTCGGATCGAATTATGGGGGGCCCGCCACTTTCGATTGGCTCGCTTTAGTTAAAGGACTGGTTTGCGTTTACGTTAGCGTCTTGCTAGATTATTGGATCTGTTAGTGGAAGTATTTAATCAAGCCATAATTTTTCTTACGCGTTTCGGTATATTTTTCCAACATTTTAGTTATATTTTCAAATAATTTCTTCATCCAGGTATATTCTTCCGTATATAGACTATGAGCTTCAAATGTTCTATCTATAATATAAAAATGAATCGCAAAATGTGTTGCTAAGCGCATAACTTGAGAACCGCTGAACCGATTTCGCTGAAAATTAGAAAAATTGCCTGAAAAATACTTAAATCCACAATTTTCTAATCACCCTTACAAACAATTTGTGTCGTTAGTCTCGAAAAAAGTCGAGAAGGCCCAAACCGATCTGGCTAATTTTAGTTTTGAAATATTTATGGAAGGCCAGGATAGGATTAGAAAGTAAGTATATATCGAAAAATTGTGGGGAAGATAACAAGAAGATGATTTTATTTGAATTGACAACAAAATTATAAAAAAAAATACAAAACAAAAAATAATAATATTTTGAAAGTTGTCATTGTTGCTTTGTTAAAATATTTTTATCACTGTTCAATTGTATAAGGCTATGCCGATAGCCCAAAACAATTTGTAACAAGTAGGCAAAGGCAACCGAACATTTTATATATATATATATTTGGCGTAGGAACCGCTTTAAGCGATTATAGCCGAATCCACCAGAGCGCGCCACTCATTCCTCCTTTTTGCTTTTTGGCGCCAACTGGAAACACCAAGTGAAGCCAGGTCACTTTGCACTTGGTCTTTCCACCGGAGTGGAGGTCGTCCTCTTCCGCGGCTTCCTCCAGCGGGTACTGCATCGAATACTTTCAGAGCTGGAGTGTTTTCTTCCATCCGTACAACATGACCTAGCCAGCGTAGCCGCTGTCTTTTTATTCGCTGAACTATGTCAATGTCGTCGTATAAATCGTACAGCTCATCGTTCCATCGTCTGCGGTATTCGCCGTTGCCAATGTTTAGAGGACCATAAATCTTGCGCAAAACCTTTCTCTCGAAAACCCCGAGAGTCGTCTCATCGGATGTTGTCATCGTCCACGCTTCAGCGCCATACATCAGGACGGGAATAATGAGCGACTTATAGAGTTTGATTTTGGTTCGTCGAGAGAGGACTTTACTTTTCAATTGCCTACTCAGTCCAAAGTAGCACCTGTTGGCAAGAGTGATTCTGCGTTGGATTTCAAGGCTGACATTGTTGGTGTTGTTAATGCTGGTTCCCAGATAAACGAAATTATCTACAACTTCAAAGTTATGACTGTCAACAGTGACGTGGGAGCCAAGACGCGAGTGCGCTGACTGTTTGTTTGATGACAGGAGATATTTCGTCTTGTCCTCATTCACCACCAGACCCATACGCTTCGCTTCTTTATCTAGTCTGGAAAACGCAGAACAAACGGCGCGGTTGTTGCTTCCGATGATATCAATATCATCGGCATACGCCAGGAGCTGTACACTCTTGTAGAAGATTGTACCCTCTCTATTTAGTTCTGCAGCTCGTATTATTTTTTCCAGCAATAGATTGAAGAAGTCGCACGATAGTAAGTCACCCTGTCTGAAGCCTCGTTTGGTATCGAACGGCTCGGAGAGATCCTTCCCGATCCTGACGGAGCTTTTGGTGTTGCTCAACGTCAGCTTACATAGCCGTATTAGTTTTGCAGGGATACCAAATTCAGACATCGCGGCATAAAGGCAGCTCCTTTTCGTGCTATCGAAGGCAGCTTTAAAATCGATAAAAAGATGGTGGGTATCGATTCTTCTCTCTCGGGTCTTTTCCAAGATTTGGCGCATGGTGAATATCTGGTCCATTGTAGATTTTCCAGGTCTAAAGCCACACTGATAAGGTCCAATCAGTTCGTTGACGGTGGGCTTCAGTCTTTCACACAATACGCTCGACAAAACCTTATATGCGATATTGAGGAGACTTATACCACGGTAGTTGGCGCAGATTGTGGGGTCTCCCTTCTTATGGATTGGGCAGAGCACACTAAGATTCCAATCGTCAGGCATGCTTTCTTCCGACCATATTCTACAAAGAAGCTGATGCATGCACCTTATCAGTTCTTCGCCGCCGTATTTGAATAGCTCGGCCGGTAATCCATCGGCCCCCGCCGCTTTGTTGTTCTTCAAGCGGGTAATTGCTATTCGAATTTCTTCATGGTCGGGTAATGGAACATCTATTCCATCGTCATCGATTGGGGAATCGGGTTCGCCATCTCCTGGTGTTGTACTTTCACTGCCATTGAGCAGGTCGGAGAAGTGTTCCCTCCATAATCCCAGTGTGCTCTGGACATCAGTTACCAGATTACCTTCTCGGTCCCTACATGATAATGCTCCGGTCTTGAAACCTTCTGTTAATCGCCTCATCTTTTCATAAAATTTTCGAGCATTACCCATGTCGGCCAGCTTTTCAAGCTTTTCATACTCACGCATTTCGGCCTCTTTCTTTTTACGTCTGCAAATGCGTCTCGCTTCCCTCTTCAGTTCTCGATATCTATCCCACCCCGAACGTGTTGTGGTCGATCGCAACGTTGCGAGGTAGGCAGTCTGTTTTCTCTCCACTGCGGAACGACAATTCTCATCGTACCAACTGGTTTTTTGGCGTTGCCGGAGACCAATTGTTTCGGCTGCAGCGGTATGCAATGAGTTTGAGATGCCGTTCCACAGCTCCCTTATATCGAGATGCTGATGAGTGCTCTCCGAGAGCAGGAGTGCAAGTCGAGTAGAAAATCGTTCGGCTGTCGGTTGTGATTGCAGCTTTTCGACGTCGAACCTTCCTTGTGTTTGTTGACGGGCGTTCTTTGCTGCACAGAGGCGAGTGCGTATCTTTGCTGCTACTAGATAATGGTCCGAGTCAATGTTTGGTCCTCGGAGCGTACGCACGTCTAAAACACTGGAGACATGTCTTCCGTCTATCACAACGTGATCGATTTGATTGCGCGTGTTTCGATCAGGGGACAGCCACGTTGCTTGATGAATTTTTTTATGCTGGAATCTGGTACTACAGACAACCATATTTCGGGCCCCAGCGAAGTCGATCAGCCTCAGGCCGTTTGGCGATGTTTCGTCATGGAGGCTGAATTTTCCGACTGTTGTGCCAAAGACACCTTCTTTACCCACCCTGGCGTTAAAATCGCCAAGCACGATTTTGACATCGTGGCGGGGGCAGCGCTCATAGATGCGTTCTAGGCGCTCATAGAAAGCATCTTTGGTCGCATCGTCCTTCTCTTCCGTTGGGGCGTGGGCGCAAATCAGCGATATGTTGAAGAACCTCGCTTTGATGCGGATTGTGGCAAGACGTTCATCCACCGGGGTGAATGCCAGGACTCGGCGACGTAGTCTCTCTCCCACCACAAATCCAACACCGAATTTGCGCTCCTTTATATGGCCGCTGTAGTAGATGTCACAAGGACCCACCTTCTTCCGTCCTTGTCCCGTCCATCGCACTTCTTGGACGGTGGTGATGTCAGCCTTTAGTTGTATGAGGACATCAACCAGCTGGGCAGAGGCACCTTCCCAATTAAGAGTCCGGACATTCCAGGTGCATGCCCTCAAATCATAGTCCTTTATACGTTTGCCGTGGTCGTCATCAAAAGGGGGGTTTCTCATCCGAGGCCTGTGTTTCTTATTCACTGGTTATTCGTTTTTATGTGGTGGGTCCCAAGCCCTACGCACAACCGCACAAGCGGGCTTCGCCTTCTCACTTTAGCTCGCCTCCAAACGGATGTCTGTTAGCTACCCAGGGGATACTTGGTCTAAAACCGGAAGTCGTGAGCTGCTTGAGTCATATGCAAAAGAATCGTTCCTGGCCACTCCCAAGTGAATGGCAATCAGAAACTTTCCTCACTTGCGTGAACTTCTACATATGACCCCATCCCCCAACATTTTATACTCTCGCAATTTATTGATGTAATTTTTTTACACACAATTTGAAATAAAGTCCAATAGAATAACGAAAATCAGCATATATAGTACATGAGGGTTGAGGTAATTCCTGAACCGATTTCACTCATTTTCAACGCCCAGTTATAATGGGAATAGGGGCATCTTGACACCTGTTAGTAGGCAGACAAACGGCAATTCGGCCTTGAAATTATTCCTAAATTGCAAATCAACGAAACATCAGTCTGGAAAATCGCCAAAAAAATCTTCAAAAAAAGAAGATTTTTCAGATATTCAAGTCGGTGGAGGTACTGCACAGGACTTTAAAAGATTTACGCGACAACGAAAATATTTTTGGTGAAGCCATGATTCTGTTGGCAGGTGATTTCCGCCAGACTTCCTAAAATCATCTCATTTATGGCGACAAATTATTATTATTGTGGGGAATAATATAAAAATGAATCGCAAAATGTGTTGCTAAGCGCATAACCCGAGAACCGCTGAACCGATTCTTACGGAGAGAAAAATTAGAAAAATTGCCTGAAAAAGACTTAAATCCACAATTTTCTAATCACCCATACAAACATTTGTGTCGTAAGTCTCGAAAAAAGTCGAGAAGGGCCAAACCGATCTGGCTAATTTTAGTTTTGAAATATTTATGGAAGGCCAAGGAAGGATTAGAAAGTAAGTATATATCGAAAAATTGTGGGGAAGATAACAAGAAGATGATTTTATTTGAATTAACAACAAAATTATAAAAAAATACAAAACAAAAAATAATATTTTGAAAGTTGTCAAAAAAAAAATCTTTTTTTTTGAAATTTTTTTTTGTTTTAAATTTAAACTTTTTCTGGAGCAAAATTTGGAAAAAGCTAGGAAAAACGATTTTTTTTTTTCATTTTTAAAAATTATGAGCTTTTAAGAGCAAAAAACGTTATCCTTTAATTATTTCAAAAATTCGATCGAGTGAAACAAAAAAACGGCTGGCTGGATTAATTTGATTTTTTTTGTAGGATTTTTGTGGACAATATTTTCGATCTAGCCCTCGATTTTCCAAAAAACCACCAAAACCCCCTTTTCTTGCATTTGCAAATTCATGTGACAATAAGAAAAAAAAGCAATGGCTAGTCGTTAAGGAGAATTCATTCAAGTTCTTGAAACCCACCTTTAACTTTCTGTGCGATCATTGGTTGCTGAGATATCGATAATCAAAGACAAAATTATCCTTTTCCATTTGAAGACCGATATCTCGGCGAGAAGTGGACGTATATAGGTGTTCAAAAAACCAAATTTAAGCCAATTGAACAAAGTATCCGATGCGTATAGTGGTTAAGCTAAAAAGATTTTTTCACGCCCGTAGACAAAAAAAACTAAAAAATTTTGAAAATTTTTTTTGTTGCTGGTTTATCTACGATTACTCAAAAACCGCAGAGTTTAAAAAATTTTATAGTTCTAATCCAAAAACTAGACACTTGGAGCTATAATTTCCTTCTTAATCGATTTCTTGTACGACCATTTCTTTCGAAGTTACGGCCTGTTGAAGTTTGCCCAAAAATTTGGAATTTTTTTTTTATCCCTTAATTTTTTCCAGTAGTTTATTATTATTATTTTTTATTGTTGGCAAACTTATTTGTTTTAGTTGCTTATTTTTTTTGTTTTGATATTGATTTTCCGCGAGAGTTTTAGTATAAAAACATCGATGCATCGAAAAAGCAGTGATAAAGGGATGTCCAATTTATTCCAGTGTGAGAGCGCCTCAAAATTTTCGGTTTTTATAACATTTTGCTTTGTTACCAGATCAGTCTAAATATTAATTATTGGGCATTTAAATTAAAATACCCAACATTTTTTATGGTTAAAAATTATTATATACTGAATGTTTAACGATCTATTTAATTTTATTAAGATAACTCACAATTTGATTAATTTATTCGACATATAGTGCATTAGAACAATTAAATTATATACATAGTATATGAGGACTGGGTTAGTTCCTCGAGCAATTTCACTTATTTTCGTCATCAAGTTATACAATATCCAATATCCCTCACTTAAGAATACGGTACCGATTTTACCCACTTTTGTCGAAAAATATTCTCTTTGAATTCCTATTCAATAAATGTAGGATTTACGAATATTTATTAATAGAGTATTATAGTTTTGTTCACATAACGGTTGTTTGTAAGTCATAAAACGAAACGAGTTACATATAGGCTTATATGATATAATTATTAGGGCGACGAGACGAGTCGAAATCTGAATGTCTGTCTGTTCGTCCGTCCGTCCGTGCAACGGATAACTTGAGTAAAAAGAGATATCCTGATGACACGTGTGGAAAATGGATGAAATCGGTTCACAACCACGACAACTTCCCATATAACTCAATTTTTAAGACCATCTGATTCCTTCTCTTTATAAGATACACATAAGGAACCAATGAAGATAGCGAAATAAAACTTTACACAAATACTGTATATGATCCGTGGCATCACTGTGAAAAAATTTTCGAAATCGGACTATAACTTTTCAATATATACGAATATGAAGAGTGTCTTATGGTAATTTTTCACCGAAAATATCGGCAAATCTCTCAGATATCTCAATTTAATTCAGAGGAAATAGTTTTCTTCTAATAGTGTGTCTCTGTACCAAAAATGGTTAAAATCGGGTCATAACTTCCACTAGCTCTCATATAGGATTTTCAAAAATATATTCAACAAGTAAGGAAAGGCTAAGTTAGGGTGCAACCGAACATTTTATACTCTCGCAATTTATTGAAGAAATTTAACCAATACATATATGCGGAATAAAGATCACCGTATTTTTGAAAAACCTATAATTATGTATATGGGAGCTAGGAGAAGATACTTTTGAAAAACCTACAATGAGGTATATGGAAATGTTGTGACCCGATTTTAATAATTTTTGGAACAGAGACACACTATTAGAAGAAAACAATTTCCTCTGAATTAAATTAAGATATCTGAGAGATTTTCCCATATTTTCGGTTAAAATTTATCCTTAGGCGCTGAGTTCAACATGTTCGATATCTGGGGCCTTGAAAAGTTATGGTCCGTTTTCGACAATTTTCTCACAAGTGAAGCCAGAGATGATATGCACTAATTGTGTAAAGTTTTATTCCGTTATCTTCATTGGTTCCTTATGTTTACATTATAAAGTGAAGGAATAAGATGGATTTCAAAATTGAGTTATGAGGAAAGTAGTAGTGGTTGTGAACCGATTTCGCCAATTTTTTGTCCTTGTTATCAGGGTGTCAAGAAAATATTATATACCGAATTCCATTCGAATCGGTCGAGTAGTTCCTGAGATATGGTTTTTGACCCATAAGTGGGCGATGCCACGCCCATTTTCCATTTTGTAAAAAAATCTGAGTACAGCTCCCTTCTGATATTTCTTCTGCAAAATTTAGTCGTTTTGACGTTTTTCGTTAGTGAGTTAACCCACTTTTAGTAATTTTCAACCTAACCTTTGTATGGGGGGTGGGCGTGGTTATAATCCGATTTCAACTATTTTCATGGTGTGTGGTGGGGTATGTAAGAGAACCGACTGCAGAAAGTTTGATTTATATAGCTTTATTAGTTTGCGAGTTAAATACAAATAACCGATTTGTGGGCGGGGCCACGCCCACTTCCCCAAAAAAATTACATCCAAATATGCCCCCTCCTAGTGCGATCCTTTATTCCAAATTTTACTTTTATATCTTCATTTATGGCTTAGTTATGACACTTTATGTGTTTTTGGTTTTCGCCATTTTGTGGGCGTGGCAATGGTCCGATTCTGCCCATTTTCGAGCTTGATCTTCTTATGGTGCCAAGGAATATTTGTGCCAAGTTTCATCAAGATATCTTAATTTTTACTCAAGTTACAGCTTGCACAGACGGACAGACGGACGGACGGACAGACATCCGGATTTCAAATCTACTCGTCACCCTGATCACTTTGGTATATATGACTCTATATCTAACTCTTTTAGTTTTAGGTGTTACAAACAACCGTTATGTGAACAAAACTATAATACTCTCTTTAGCAACTTTTGTTGCGAGAGTATAAAAATAGTTTATAAATCGGTTAATATGTGAAATATCTTAGCCAAATTAAGTGAGCATGTACTCTTAGATATAATGTGTATTGGTGATGAATATATGGTGTGATCTTAATAAAAATATAGCAATAAATTGCGAGAGTATAAAATGTTTGGTTGCACCCGAACTTAGCCTTTCCTTACTTGTTTCGAATATCAATCGCACATTCTACCAACGAATTCCCTGTATTTTAATTGTATTTAAAGCTTTGCCAGGGTCACATAGCGTTTCCAAATAGAGGGTTTCAGGGTAATACGAGAAAAAGTTTAATGAATGTGGGAAGTAAAGTTTGAATAAAAAACATGGATACATAGTTTGCAACCCTACTTAGGAAATACACAACCTATTTCAACGAAATGTAGTTCATAACAGTTTTTTGGCATCCCAATGCCATGGTTTGAAAATGGGCGAAATCGGTTTACAAGAATACCTACTTTCCTTATTATGCAATTTTGAAATTAATCTGATTCGTTCACTTTACAATATATAAATTAAGGACCACTAAAGATATCGCAACAAAACTTTGCACAAATACTACATTCATAGTGTAAGATCGTCCGTCCAAAATTCGAAATTAAGCTTGTGGTTAATTTATCAAAAATATGGGTAAATCACTCAGATGATCTAAAGAAGTTTAAAGGATGTGTTCTTTAAAAAAGAGTGCCTCTTAGCCAAAAATGGACAATGGCCCCATGTCCCCATGTATGTACATACCTCAAATACGGATTTTCAAACAGCTCTTGGCTTTGTACCGCATATATCGGTTAATTTGTGAGATATCAAAGCAAATATAAATGAACGTATACTCACAATTGGAGTTGGCGAAATTCTACTGAAATTTCATTCGCTTCGCCAGTGACAATACCAGAAATTGTAATGTTCTGTTTGCAAAAGCTCCTTAATTTTGATAGGAGTCCGCTATGGCAAACTTTATCAAAAACTTTCGAGTGATTCTATGCATTTGGTCAATAGTGGAGTGATTTTATCAAAATCCGAACTGATGCAGCGGTATCATCTTCTTCTCTTCTATTATGTTGCTAAGACGAAGAGCAAACAATTCTTCCATAAGCTTTGAAAGTATTGCCAGGAGAGATATGGGCCGATACGAAGATATGTGCATCATGTGCTCACTTTCCAGGTTTGTTGAACATAATCACTTTTGCGGTTCCTGTAAATAGAAACGTATTGTTGTAAAATTCATTATGCAGTAATTTTACTTACATATAATATTTTGAGGAAGTTGTTTTCATATTTCATTTTGAGGAAGTTGTTTTCGTGGTTTATGCTGAATTACTGGTCGCGAAGAGTTTTTTGTACTCTTTCAGATAAAAGTTAGAGTTATATTTACACTCTCGCAACAAAAGCTGCTAAAGAGAGTATTATTAGAGTGGTTGTAAGTCCTAAAACTTAACGAGTTAGAAATAGAGTTATATATATCAAAATTATTAGGGTGACGAGTAAAGTTCAAATCCGGTTTGTCCATCCGTCCGTGCATGCTGCAACTTGAGTTGAAAATGATAGATCGAACAATCTCTACTGATAGATGGCTGATTAAATAAAAAACTACAACAGAGGGCGGAAAGACATATGAAGGATTTGCACCAAAATCAATGAGAGAGAGCGAGCAAGATTATCACCGCGACATTCCATAAAAGAGGAGAAATTGTAACTTTCTCTGCTGCTGCTAGAACAAGAGAGACCAATAAAATAATACACGCTTTTTTTACTGGTAACCAATACACCATTAGATAAGTAACTCTACTCGTCTTGTAGGGAACAACTTTAAGTTGCTAATCATCTCCAATACTGCTAACGAGTAGCTTGGGTCTATTCAATCGTCATCTTTTGAAATTATTAAATGCATAAAAGAGCTGATTCCAAAGAGTTACCAAATATTGCTTTAACAGTGCTCTCCTTGCTCTTTAACGCTATTTTCAGTTTCGGATACTATCCAATTTAGTGGCAAAAGTCGCAGATCATCATGATAGACAAACCAGGGAAAGACTTGACATAGCCGTTTGCATACAGACCAATCAGTCTGCTACCCTGTCTTTCTAAAATATTTGAAAAGATGTTATTATCAAAGATGTCTTTCTTCCACGAAAATAGTATAATACCAACGCACCAATTCTGTTTTCGTGCAAAACATGACCCTGTAGAATAAGTAAATAGAATTACTAACGAAAATAATGTTCTGCTATATTTCTAGATATGGCTCAGGCGCTTAAATAAAGTGTGGCATCACGGACTTTTATATAAGATTAACCCTTCTGCACAAATTGGGTCAAAATGACCCAAATTTAAGAAACAAACGCGTATTACCATGCCTTAGGATGGCTAATTGCTTATAAAACCATTTTGATATCCTCAGTCTGAGTCTTATGATGAGTTGTACGTACACATTTTTTTGCCAGGACGAGCCAGTTTTTTTACATATTTTTTTAAAAACTTTTCGTACGCGTATACAATTTGTGGGTCATTTTGACCACCAAGAAAATGTATGCTCAAATGTGACTAAACAGAAAAAGCGTGCTAGTGCTTCATCATTCGGCAGAGACTAGGGATCATCAGAAAAATAAACCAGAAATAATACATCACTATAATGCGACTAAAGCAGGTGTTGATGCGCTGGACCAATTAGTAGCAACGTACCCATGTAAACGCCAAACGAAACGATGGCCAGTTGCATTCTTTTTCAATATGGTCGATGTTTCGGGATATAACGCATATGTTATATGGACCGAACTTAATCCCGAAAGGAAAAGAACTAAAAACTTTAAACGGTGATTATTTTTTGTAGACTTGGCCACATCTTTGGTAACCCCGCACATTGCACGCAGAAAGCGAATGCCCTATGGTCCTTCTGCAAAAAGAGTTGTGAAAAACAACCAGGAAGCAGTCGCAGCAGACACTCCCAGTTTATCCACGGTCGTGCAGCCTCAAGATTCTCCTTTATGCTTCTTGGGTAAGAGACAAAGGTGTTTTTATTGTCCACATACTAAAAACTCCAACAAGCATTCAGTTCGTTGCGATAAATGCTTGAAATTTATATGCAAACAACATAGTGTAAAGACAGTTATGTGTATAAATTGTCAGAATTGATGTATTTTTTACTGACTCCTATTGAAAATAATTTAGAATTTGTTAATTTTATGTTTGAATAATAAAAAAATGAGTTTGCCATTATAATTTTATCATACTGACGTGTTTTTGCTATTGGGTCATATTGACCCACAAATTGTTTATGAGGGGTACAATCTCAATTTGTGCAGAAGGGTTAAAAAAAGCTTACCTCTCGAAATGCACAAAACCTTGGAGTCTTATTTAAAAAATAGAAAATTTGCTGTCAAAGTAGGAGACCTCATATCTGAAGAACGACCAATAAGAGCTGGTGTACTGCAGGGCAGTGTTTTAGGGCCAACTCTATACATAATATATACAGCAGACCTTCCAACAGCTAGTAATATTTTGACATCAACTATTGCGGATGAGCTTTAGTGAGCCGAAACAAATACCCAATTGTAGCATCAAGTGTATTAGAAGAGCGTTTGATTTTTGTCGAAGAATGGCTAGCCAACTGTCGTATAAATGTAAATGAAGAAAAGTGCAGCATATTACATTTTCCCTAAAACAACACAAACTGGAGTTAATATGATTTCTGACTGAAAAAAGCATAGATGTTATGCTGCTGTCAGAAACTGATTTAACAAATAAAAACAATTTCTTTATACCGGGATATAGACTTCATGTTACAAATCATCCAGATGTAAAAGCGCACGGTGGTACGGCAGTATTGGTTAGAAATCGGCCAAACCACCATGCTTTAGAACCGCATGCTACAGCGCATTTACAAGCTACAACAATATCATTGAAAAATCGAGATTCTGGCCTCAATCTGACGGCTATATACTGTCCACCTGTCCACCAGACTTTTTTGGAACGCTAGGTCCAAGATTTCTAGCAGGTGGAGATTACATTGCAAAACACATGTACTGGGGCTCACGTCTTATTAATCCTAAAGGATGACAGCTGTACTACACTATTCTAAATAAGCACAAAAACCTTGATATAATATCTCCTGGTAAGCCGACATACTGGCCCAGTGATAGAAACAAAATACCAGACTTGATAGATTTTGCTATAGTCAAAAATATAAATTGATCGCTTATAACAGTAGATACATGTATTGACTTAAGTTCTGATCATTGTCCTGTACTTATAAAGTTATGCGAACAGCTCATGATAGTTGAACATCTTTTAAAACTAACTAGTTGAAATATAGAAAATATATCAGTAGCCACATTAATATCGATTTAACAATAAATACAGGAAGAGATATTGATGAAAGCATAATGGAATTCAGCTGTCTTGGCAACACCTAAAAGAAACATTAAGGTTTTTAGAAAAATCACTAATAATGAAATAGAAAAGCTTTTAAATGAGAAAAGGCAAACGAGACGTGAATAGCAGTTGAGTCGTTCTCCTTCAACTCTGCGTCAACTGAAATTGGCTGTACGTAAGTTAAAAAAAGCACTTAAACGCTATGAAGAGTACAATACTGAAAATTATATAAAGCACCTGTGTCCAAATTCAAGCAAGAAAAACTCCCTTTGGAAAGCCTAAAAGTCTTTTAAGCCACCAGTAGATTCCAACATGCCTATAAGACAGTCGAATGGTAATTGGGCGCGTAGTAATGAGGAAAAGGAAAATTGCTTTGCAAATCCCCTAGAAAAGGTATTTCAACCCAATGGCCCAAAAAACAACTTTAAGTTGCCAACTTTGCCCAATATTGCAAACGAGTCAAGCGTGTCTATTAGGACGTCTACTTATGAAATTACCAAGATCCTAAAAGAGCTAAATCCGAAAAAGTCTTCAGGACACGATAATATTACTCCAAAAATATTAATTGAGTTGCCAAATATTGCTATATCAGTGCTCTCTTTGCTCTTTAATGTATTCTTGGTTTCGGGTACTATCCAATTTCGTGGAAAAAGTCGCAGATCATCATGATAGATAAACCTGGAAAAGACTTAACACAACCGTCTTCCTACAGACCAATAAGTCTCTTACAATGTCTTTCCAAAATATTCGAAAAAGTTTTACTATCAAAAATGTCTAATTTCCTCCACGAAAATAATATAATACCAACCCACCAATTCGGGTTTCGTGCTAAACAGTAGAGCAAATGAATAGAATTACAAACGAAATCAGGAAAGCATTCGAGCACAGAGAGTACTGTTCAGCTATTTTTCTCGATGTAGCTCAGGCGTTCAATAAGGTCTGGCATGAAGGCCTTTTATGGAAAATCAAAAACGGTTTACCTTACGAATTGCATAAAACATTGGAGTCATTTTTAAGAAATAGGAAATTTACAGTTAAAGTAGCAGATTTCATATCAGAAGAACGAGCAATAAGGGCTGGGCTAATAACTTCAACTTTTGCGGATAACACAGCCCTAGTAAGCCGTAACAAATGCCCCATAAGTGCATCAAGAGTATTAGAGGAGCACTTAACTTGTGTCGAAGAATGGCTAGCCAACTGGCGTATAAATGTAAATGAACAAAAGTGCAAGCATGTTACATTTTCCCTAAGACCAAAAACGTGCCCGGCAGTTAAAATGAACAATATTTTAGTACCCTAAGCGACTGAAGTACCATATCTTCGTATTCACTTTGATAGAAGCCTCACGTGGAGAAAACACGTATCGAGCAAAATAACCTGCATGAAGATAAGAGCAGCAAATTTAAATTGGTTTTTAAACAAAAATTCAAAACTTAGCCTAGACAACAAAGTTCTGTTATATAAACGGTCATAAATCCGATTTGGATGTATGGCATTCGACTGTAAGGTACAAACTGTGCAACCAATATCGATTCCAATCAAAAATGCTAAGAACAATCACGTGCTCACCATGGTACATACGAAATGAAAATATCCATAAAGATCTTGTTATTCTCATGGTAATGCTTTTAACGTTTAAAAAAAAGAGATATGCCTGCACACTAAAGACCAACGTTTCACTAAAACAACTCAATCACTTTTTCACCCCTTAGTCACAGGAAGTGGTCATGTCACAGCCTCGTCAGTAAAATTTGTTTCAGTAGTCAACTCGTTCATGCTACGTTTCGTTTAGAAATAAAAAATAAGTTTATACATATATTTTATTTTTATTGTATGAGGTATTTTCATTTATAAATTAGTATGGTATGATATGATATGATATAAGGGAACTGTTGGACGTTATATCAAGCTCCTTAGCTACAGCTGCAACCTAAACTATTGGCTATCGGAAATGTAAAAAAAAACAGCTGGTATGATGAGGATTGTCGTCTCGCAGTGGATAGAAAACAGACTGCCTACTTCGCAATGTTGCGATCGACCGCAACACGTGTGGGATGGGATAGATACCGGGAGCTGAAGAAGGAAGCGAGACGCATTTACAGACAAAAATAGAAAGAGGCCGAAATGCGTGAGTATGAAGAGCTTGAAAGCTGGCCGACAGGGGTAATGCTCGATCATTTTACGAAATAAATCGACGACGATGGAACAGATGTTCCATTGCCCGACCGTGAAGAAATTAGATAGCAATTGCTCGTGGAATATGGTAGGAAGAAAGCATGTCCTACGATTGGAGTCTCAGTGTACTCTGCCCAATCCACAAAAAGGGTGACCTCACAATTTGCGTCAATTACCGTGGGATAAGCCTCCTTAACATCGCCTATAAAGTTCTATCGAGCATTCTGTGTGAAAGACTAAAGCCCACCGTCAACAAACTGATTGGACCTTATCAGTGTGGCCTGAGACCTGGAAAATCCACAACTGACAAGATATTCACCATGCGCCAAATCTTGGAGAAGACCCGTGGAAAGAAGATCGACACACACACCTTTTTGTCGATTTTAAAGCTGCTTTCGACAGCACGCAAAGGAGCTACCTTTATGCCACGATGTCTGAATTTGGTATCCCCGCAAAACTAATACTGTTGTGTAAGGTACGTTGAGCAACACCAATAGCTCCGTCATGATTAGGAAGGACCTCTGCGACCAGGTGACTCACTATCGTGTGACCTCTTTATATATATATATATATATAACTTGAAAAAATTATACGAGCTGCACAGCTAAGTAGAGAAGGTACAATCTTCTATAAGAGTGGATAGCTGCTGCAGTACGCCGATGATATTGATATCATCGGAAGCACCAACCGCGCCGTTTGTTCTGCTTTTTCCCGCATGGATAAGGAGGCGAAGCGAATGGGTCTGGAGGTGAATGAGGACAAGACGAAATATCTCCTGTCATCAAGCAAACAGTCGGCGCATTCGCGTCTTGGCTCCCACGTCACTGTTGACAGTCATAACTTCGAAGTCGTAGATAATTTCGTATACCTGGGAACCAGCATCAACAACACCAACAATGTCAGTCGCGAAATCCAGCGCTGAAAAACTCTTGCCAACAGGTGCTACTTTGGACTGAGTAGGCAATTGAACAGTAAAGTCCTCTCTCGACGAACCAAAATCAAGCTCTACAAGTCGCATATCATTCCCGTCTTGCTCTACGGTGCAGAAGCTTGGACGATGTCAACATCAGATGAGACGACACTAAGAGTTTTCGAGAGGAAAATTTTGCGGAAGATTTATGGTCCCTTAAGAATTGGCAACGGCGAATACCGCAGACGATGGAACGATGAGCTGTATGTGTTATTCGACGACATAGACATAGTCCACCGAATAAAAAAACAGCGGCTACGCTGACTAGGTCATGTTGTTCGAATGGATGAAAGTGCTCCAGCTCTGAAAGTATTCGATGCCCGCTGGTGGAAGCCGAGGAAGAGGGAGACCTCCACTCCGATGGAAGGACCAGGTGGAGAGGGACCTGGCTTCGCTTGGTATAACCAATTGGCGCCAAACTGCCAGAAGGAGGAATAAGTGGCGCGCTGTTTTGGACTCGGTTATGACCGCGTAAGCGGTGTCTACGCCAGTCAAGAACAATAATGTATGAGCATGCAATCATATCGACATAAATTTTTGCGAGCCTCAGAATTTTTGCCGAAAAATATTTTATATCGACTCAAGGGCTATGTTGCCACTTTTATCCCTAGGTTCTTGCGGCGTTGCAACTTTTCCTTCTGGAGGGAACATTAAAAAAATCTTCAATTTATGATTTTTGTCATCGTCGCGATTTGTTGGCATGGCATGCGCGGAGAGATGTGTATGGCTCTGCTTTTATGAATGAAGCAACTTTGCTTTGAATGTGCGCCTGCGGTCATGAATGAAAATGTTTTTGTTGTGTTTACTACAACATATGGCTACGTCGATTGGCTGCCATATTGACTTGTGATACTGCTTATGCGTCTTGAGACTTTTGTTGTTTTTGTAGAACAATGATTTTGATTGTTGTTGTTGTAGCGGAAAAGCATAAATCTAGTTGTCGTCGAGATCATCTAACGGGAGGTTGGACCAAAGGGAAAGGGGTGTTAGATGAGTAGGGTTCGTTGGGCATGCAAAAAGGTGGTTAGTGTCATGCGGGGACTCATTGCATGCAGGACATGTATTTTGTATGTCGGGGTTCAGTCTGGATAAGTAGGAGTTTAACCTGCTACAATATCCAGATCGAAGTTGCACAAGGGTCACTCTGGTTTCACGTGGCAACTCGAGATCTTCGTCTGCTATAGGTGGTGGTTTGGTTCCAAGGACGCCATTCACTGGAAGGGCGTCAATGAAGGTGTTGATAGCTCCACTGTGAATGGCGTTTAGAGCGTGTCTAAAATTGTCTGCGTCCGCAGTTTGTCAGTATATGAATTAAGTGCGTCGACGTGTTGTAGGAATGATCTCTTGATGCACCTGGGGGGCGGTTCTGCTTCCAGGAAGTAACTACATGGGTGATTTCTACGAAAACACATTGGAAACTGCTTGGTAAGCAGTTCGTTATGAATGTGTCATTGGTGAGATCAAGAGACATCCTGAAGCTGTTCGGAGTGCGGTGTTTTGACACGTCTGTACCTTCTTCTGTTGCGTGTCACTGCATCCAAGCGACCATAGCGGTGTTGCATAATTTACGACCGGCTGGCCGATACCCTTGTAAGTGGCCAGCAACGTTTCTTTGTCCTTTCCCCAAGTGCCATCGACGGGAATATTAAGACTTAGTCAGTACTCCTTCGTCCAGTTGGTAAAAAGAGTCGCCGTGGATTTAGTGGGTGCGAGTGCCAGGCTCCTCGCAGAGAAGAAGCGAGAAAGTTCAGGGAGGTAGCTGTTCACTTTCGAACACATGTCATCGGTACCAGTGCCCGACGTCATTATGGTGCAGTCATCTGCGTAGGAGGTAACTGAAATTCCCTCTGGTGGTTGAGGGAGTTTGGATATATTAAAATTAAATAGTAACGGGGAGAGGACACCGCTCTGTGGAACACCCTGTTTAATTTTATTGAGTTTCGATGTTTTACCTCGAAATAATACAGATGATTGTCGACCGCTCAGGTAGTTCATAATCCATCCCTTCAGCACCGGAGAAAGTGTTGTTTGCTCGATGTCTTCTAGTAGCGTTGTTAAGTTGACCGTGTCGAAAGCTTTTGACAGGTCCAACGCCACTAGGACGGTTCTCTTACAGGGTGGATTTTGATTAAGATCATGAACTATCTGGGTGTTTATGACGCTAAGTGCTCGGGTGGTGCTGTGCACTTTACGGAAACAATGTTGATGTTCTGCTAGGATCAGGTGGTTTCGTGAATGTCGGGAGCAATAAGGCCTCAAGTGTCTTCATTACTGGGGAAAGGAGAGTTATCGGGCGATAAGACTCCCCTTGGTTGGCGGATTTCCCAGGTTTCAGTAGTGGAACCACTCTTCCGATTGTCCACATATCGGGTATTTTAAGAATGGTTAGCGAAAATTAAGTACCTTGGCGAGATATTCTACTCCCGTTGAACCTAGGTGTTTTAACATTATATAATTGATTTCGTCAGGGCCGATGGCTTTGGAGGACTTTCTTCTTCCTGATGACCTCCCCACTGGTGAAAACAAGTGGTGCGCCGTTGTTTCGCATTTTGCGCAGCCGTCTGGTGACACGTCTTTTAGCCTTGTCAACCGGGGGGTTCAGTATATATTGTCGGCTAAAATAGCTCGCGCACCTCTCCGGGTCCGAGAAGGCATGGCTACTGAATTGAATTTCAACCCGGCCGTCATGCCTCTTCGGGTTTGACAGGGAGTTGACGGTAAACCAGAGCTTGCTCACACCAGTGGAAAGATTACAGGACTTCAAGTGCTCCACCCATTTCGTCCGCTTATAGCTGTTCACCAGTTGTCGAATCTCCGAATTGAGATCCCTTATGCGGGGATCACAGGGATTGACCTGGCGTTAGAGTCACGCTCATTTGCTAAAACTGCCGTCTTTGTCTGGTCAGACTGGGAGTCATGCTCTCTAATTGAACCCCTGGAGGCAACAGTGTCAACAGTGACGTGGGAGCAAGACGCGAATGCTTCAATATCATCGTCGAATGGTAGCAGCAGTTTTGCGGGGATACCAAATTCAGACATCGCGGCATAAAGGCCGTTCCTTTTCGTGCTGTCGAAAGCAGCTATAAAATTGACAAGAAGGTGGTG
Source organism: Zeugodacus cucurbitae (assembly GCF_028554725.1). Taxonomy (NCBI): domain Eukaryota; kingdom Metazoa; phylum Arthropoda; class Insecta; order Diptera; family Tephritidae; genus Zeugodacus; species Zeugodacus cucurbitae. Next base: position 29,393,582 of record NC_071669.1, read on the forward strand.
TATGTCGATCCTCTTTTCACGGGTCTTCTCTAAGATTTGGCGCATGGTGAATATCTTTTCAGTTGTGGATTTTCCAGATATCAAGCCACACTGATATTGTCCAATAGAACCTTATAGGCGATATTTAGGAGGCTTATCCCACGGTAATTGGCACAAATTGTGGGATCTCCCTTTTTATGGATTGGGCAGAGCACACTAAGACTCCAATCGTCAAGCATGCTTTCTTCCGACCATATTCTGCAAAGAAGCATGCACCCTATCAGTTCTTCGCCGCCGTATAATCTATCGGCCCCGCCACTATGTTGTTCTTCAGGCATAATTGCAATTCGAATTTCTTCATGGTCGGGTAATGGAACAGGTCGGAGAAGTGTTCCCTCCATAATTTCGAGCATTACCTCTGTTGGCCAGCTTCTCAAGCTCTTCGTACTCACGCATTTCGGCCTTTTCTTTTTTGTCTGCAAATGCGTCTAACTTCCCCCTTTAGCTCTAGGTATCTATCTCACCCGCACGTGTTGTGGTCGTTTGCAACGTTGCGAGGTAGGCAGTCTGTTTTCTCTCCGCTGCGAGACGGCAATGCTCATCGTACCGAAATCCAATTGTGGCGGCTGCAGCGGTACGCAGTGAGTTTGAGATGCCGTTCCACAGTTCCCTTATATCGATATGCTGATGAGTGCTCTAAGAGAGCAAGTCGAGTAGAGTATTTTTTTTGGCTGTCTGTTGTGATTACAGCTTTTCGATGTCGAACCTTCCTTGTGTTTGTTGACGAGCGTTCTTTGCTGCACAGAAGCGGGTGAGTATATCCGCTCATATAATAGTCCGAGTCTATATTTGGTCCTCAGAGCGTACGAACGTCTAAAACACTGGAGACATGTCTTTCGTCTATCAGAACATGATCGATTTGGTACTACAAACGACCATATTTCGAGCCCCAACGAAGTCGATGAGCCTCAGGCAGGCGATGTTTCGTCATGGAGGCTGAATTTTTGAGAGAGATTTTATGTTTAGTATATATGTACATATATAAGATTTCTATTTTTGGTTTTGCACGTTTGCACCAGATATGAGTTGCAGCTCGCTTTGCCTTCCAAGAACCATTTTCTGCAATTATAGTGGCAAATATTCAGCAGAATTGCGGTAGTGCTGTAATTATTACGTAGCTCGAATGCACTCATTGCTTTTGCCTTAAATGTGGTGGAATCTTGCATTAGAAGGAATGCTATTCATATTTATTATGTTAAATGTATAATTTTACTCAGCATTGAATTTGGGTTCATGATACGTTTTTTCGAGCTTCTCATGGCAATAGCTAATATCATATTCAAGATATTTTTCAATGCATTTGTCGATGATGCGCTGCTAATTGCGTATTTCCAACATAGATTTTGCCGGCTGTTTAAGATCTTCTATCTTTACTTAAACTCGGTAAATAAAAGTAACACTTTTTATATAAACTGTGTTGAATCCCCAAATCCTTTAAATAATATAAACAAAGGTCACGAAGTGTACAGTTCAACTTCTTTATTATAAATTAGCAAATAATTTCCAAAGAAATTTAAACTAAATTTTATTATATCGGATAAAAAGGTTCCATCGCATAAATATCAAAAGTAACAGATGAATTTTTTTGAATTAAAATAAAATTACGTGTATATTTTGTCTTATTTGTTAAAATATTTTGATTTACTTGAATTCATAATTATCTCAAAAATATAAATCTTCAATGCCATACCAGAGGAAAGAGTTTGAATTTTCTATACAATTTTCTTTTTGAACCAGATTATACAGACGTGTTATTAATTCTGCAAGCACTTTTATCTGATTCCTATAAGAAGAAATTAATTCCGACCACTTCAAAAGTAGTACAAGTACTTTATTATCTTTTGACAAAAGCAACTGCTGAAAATATGCACTTAGTAATATATCAAACCAATAAAATATTTTCATTTCTAATTTCATGCTGCAGAATTGATAAGACGTGGATTGCTCGGTTAGTTGCGTATAAAAATATTCAAGAAGAAATAGCAGGTCAAAGGAAATTAAATCACTTCGATAATCATTGATTTTTGTAATTTGTTGTAATGGTTGAACACCTATTTCAAGACCACATGTTTTTAACATACCTGCCGTAAAATTTTCATACGAAGAGTTTGAACACCTTTCCATAAGGATAGAAAAAAAAACTTTAGCAAATACCGATAAAGGTGCACTCGACAACCGACTTAATAAACTCGTGATTTTAGACGAATCATTGCTTTTTACTAACAAAATAAGAAGTTTTGCTGACACTTCTTGTTTAGTGATTCCATAATTTTCTAAATGATGAATAAAAAACTCAAACAGTGTTCTGTTAATTAGATGTGTTTCTAATGTCGATTCCAGCACAGCAACTGTATTATTCAGAAACCATTCTCCTTGGTCAACTTTTATGAATGACCAACTTTTATCTGTTAAGCAGAAGTTCTTATATGTGTTATTATAATTTGAAAGATTATTGCTATTATCCTGAAAATTGTTTATGCACTTATAATTAGATGGGTACGCTTTAAATATATTTCCTTTATATGAACAGATAGATTGAAGATAATCCTCTTCATTTATAAGATCACCTTCAATTCGTATGAAATTTTCACAATTATACGTTCCAAGTAAATCAACCAAAAGTTCTTGAGATATGCGATATGTTACCACTGATAAGTTTTGACCCATAGTTATCAGAATATTGTCGTCAATGATCCAAATGCGAGAAGAATTGAAAAACACTTTGAAATACTGTTGTGCTTTAACTACTTTGAATTGTGTGTTGTATAACAGCAACGAAGCCCCTTCTTGATTATTGTTTGAACCATAAATTGCCACGCAATTCTTAGCTATTCCTAAAATAGATAGGGGGTTATCAACGTTAAGTGTCGAAATAACAGACACAAAACTTCCGGGAGAATTTTCCGATTCCATGCATTCATCTAGGTTAAGCAAAAACAGCCTGTGATCTGACCCTGAAAAGTTTTTGATATTGAACAGTTTTTTTATACTTGTGATATGGTACTTACAAATTGTTAGTAACAAAGAATTGTTGTCCCCTTCAACGATTGCATAACCAGCTAAAGTGACTGACATGTCTTTTCGCCCAATTTTTAAACTTTTTCTTTTACCACCAAGTTTCAATGGAATGATAACAAGTTCTATTTCGTTATTGTCTTCAGCTTGTACAAAATACGTTAATACTTGTTCTCCATTAATTAAGAAACTTGCATTTACGTCCTTAATGTTACCACATTTCAAATGTGTTCCCAATGAATCAAGAATAAGAGAATCATCTCTTTTTAAGGAAAGAGCCTCCGAAAGTAGATCCCAATTGCCATCATAATACAGAATTATTGGTTCGCTTTTGGTAGGAATGATATCCACAACAGAATTCTGTAACTGTTTTAAAATAATCAGTATTTTTTATGACCATGCGGAGTTATAATGTGCAGACCTTAATTTTTTTAATCGAATTTAAATCAGTGGTAGAGGCGTCCCAACAACGAATATACCTATTTCCGAAGATTCCTACATACTTGTTACATGTACAGTCAAAAATAACTTTTGAAGAGAATTTCTCTTGCGTCGACCAACTACAAATTTGCTGTTGTGAAGAAATCTGAGAATAAAAGAAATACATTTTAAACTTTATGAGTATTATTGAAGCTTAGTACGTCAATATAAGGGTACCTAAAAATATATACTTGAGCATAGCTATATAAATACCTAAATAATATGAATAAAAAGAGGTAAATAAGTACATATACATATAGTATAACAAAAAAATTAATCAAAAAAACACAGTTTGTTTTATTTTAAACTATACATGGAGTTGTGAAGAGCAACTGTATTGAAAACAATTAGCAATTAACATTTTCTTTATTTCAACAATTCTCCGAAAAACTTCGAACCTGAAAATGCGAGAATCTTTAAATTTTTAATTCTTTTGTCCAATGCATTTGCTGTACTACTAAGTCGCCAATAGTCTTTTGTTGCAAAGCATTTATTATTATATTAAAAATCAGGGTACTATTAATAATCAGTTACACATGGTAGATATTTTGCAAGTTTTGGATATTGAATTCGTTGACTATATATATATGAATATATATATTTTTTATTATTTTTATTACAATTGTACCTAGTATTCAATGATTAAATGCTAACAACAATTCAATACTAATAAGTTAAAAATAATAATTAAAAGCTAAATGCTAGAGGAATTCATTTGCTGCTACAGTTGCCTAGCTAAGTCTGAAAGGCCTCTTATGTTTCAGTCGGTTTTCTCGTTCAGCAGTTTCGATGAGTCTGGATGCCTCTTCATTTACATGCTGTCCAAGCCTGATTTCGTGAGTCTTTGCAAGTTTGGTTATTTCGTTTACTACTGAATTCACATCAAGATCGCGGTACCTTATCTTGGAAGCGCTAAATGCAGGCAATATAGTTTTGACTTGAGCAACCACAGTTGAGCTCCATAGGCCCAAATTGGCTTTAGAAGTACCATTTTATAAATGGGATGGTATGATGTTTTTTTTAAGTAAAGTCTATGTGCATTGTTTTGGAATAGTTTAATTTAATGCGCCACTTGGAAGCCAATTTAGTAATTGCATTGACTGCTGTTTGCACTCGAGGGGTAGATACTAAGGTTAACTCTCCTGCTGCTAACAGGACTGTGTCATCCGCACATGTCGCTGTCACATAACTTGAGTCAGTGGGGATATCACTTGTAAAGAAGCAAGCTTCTATAGGTTGAAGTTTGAGTATGCATCCTCTTGTTTTATGCGAAAGTATCTGTCTTTTAGGGAGGAAGTAATTATTTCGTAATATTGTTTGGGTAACATGCATTTCAATTTCAGCAGTAGACCCGAATGCCAAACACTATCAAAACCCTGAGTCACATCTAATAATGCCGCCGAACAGACGTCCTTTTTATCCATAGTATTTTCAACGAAATTAACGATTTGGTGAACCTGGTCAATTGTTGAATGGTGATCACGAAAGCCGAACTGATGTACTGGTATAAAGCGTTTTCGATCTATTATTGATTTGAGCCTCTTTATATGAGAACATTCTCGAAGACTTTCGATAGAGCTGGCAGCAGCGATATTGGCCTGTTTACAATGTTTACAATTTTTTTATACAATTCTTTAGTAGATTGCGTAATATTTCTCCGGTTATTAAGCTACAGGAGCTTTTTTGAGCCTTGCGTTCCTGATAAAACTTTTTATTTCTTAAAAAAATAAGTTTGGCCCAATACCCTGAAAAAAGTCGATTTTGCCGTAAAATGTAATAATAGTGCCTAAACTATGCTTTCTTATAGTTTATTGTAATTAATTTTCAAGGATAATATGAAATACAAATTGTATGGGCATGAGGATTTTTTGACAGTTTTTGCCGCTTCTATTTAGGGAAGGCAGCTACTTTGCAGAAAAATTCCGCTCTTCATTACATATTAATATATGTATAAAAACAAAATGACGAAAACTAATGAATCAAAAATTTGATTTTTACATTCTGCAGTGGATACTCCATACACGACCGTCGAAATAATCTTTGCAGTAATCTTGACCACTGTTTGTCACTGACCACTTCTAACTATCTGAGAAAACGACACGATTCCGATTATTTTGACGGTGACGTGTGAGAATAAATTCTGGTAGTATGGTATGTGTACAAGTAACACAATTTTCTCACAATGTTCACTTTAGATATTCGTAATTACACTGTAAACATTTAAATAACTTCACATATTCTTTCATTTTACATTCTAGAAACCGTATATGAATGATATTGCAACTACTGCGTTTTCATTGTTTGGCAATCTTTATTCCTTCGTTTAGAACTTTTTTAGCATTGGCTGTTCGTTCGTGTATTAAAAAAGTAAACCTGGTTTGGCCAACACGTGTCTCATGATAATCTTCTTCAGATAGTGCAGAATCAATCAGATTATGAATAGTCATTAGCATTTTTTATTGCAAGAATATTATTATTATAATATATTATTGCCAAATAATGTTAGAGGAAATTCTTATAGTGTTTCTAGAATGTGGCAGCGAACGTTTTTTCGCATAATTGTAAAGATTCTATAATAAACAATTTATAAGAACCCCCTCTGACCAACCATACCTTCATATCGTGTCGGCAAAGAAATCGGAATTGTGCCGAGGAAACTGTGGCTGGAGACATTAAACGTGATACACACCGGAGCTATCACATATCAACGCGCAATAAAGTTCAGTAAAACGATTATATAGGCTTCATACATACCAATTATCAGATGACATGGATATAATAGCTTTTGTTAGAATGTAACTTATAAGATCTTGTGAAAAAATAAATTCAGAAATTTGTTTTATATAAAGTCAATCATCCAATAAAATCGATTTAGTATAGCATCCCATGATTTCGGGGATAAAGTGGGTATGGTTAACAAAATAACCCTGATGGAGCCAAAACCGGAGATTATCAAAGAGATGAAAATTACAAGTTCTTTTGCGTAGGACTACTTTCTGCAATGGAGGCCTCCGGCCGCGCTTCTGAAAAATAACCCGAGGTTTATCAATATTAATATTGAAATATTTTTCATTACCATCATTAGTATCATGAGCTATAATACCTCCTTTTTTATTTTGATTCAATTTAAAAATTTTCAGACATGGCAATGCTTATTTTCTGTCAGCATGCAACCCTTTTGTTATTGTGTGAATTGATAGTATTGAATAAAAATTAAAATGCTTATTTAAAACAAATTTCTAAATAGTTAATAGGAAATAAGTATGTAGAAAGAATGTATAGAAGTGTGAGTGTATAAGTGCAAAAATATATGGAAAATTAACTAAATAGCGAGAAATTACTTGTTAAAATTTACCAATTTTGAAACTTTAAAAGCGAATATCTCCAGAACTATAAGTCTCCTGCAGCTATAATTATATATATTCTTAATCTGGAGGATATCTTCACTTAATTCCCGAAATCGTGGGATGCTATACTACATATTGGGGAAACTTTAGTATAGTATCCCCCGATTTTAGGGTTGAAATGGGTATGGTTGAAAATAGAGGATCTCCAGATAACAATTGTGCTATGCAGTGCCGACCATGTGTGAATTTTTTTTTTTTTAAGTAGAACTCTTTTCATAATAGCTTCAAAAAAATTACCCTGGTCGAGCAAAAACCATGGGAGTCCCAAGTTTTTTCGCGTAGAACTCCTTTCAGATAGCTTAGAGTGAAAAGTGGTTTTTAAAATAAGTATTTTTTGCTTAAATACATGTAAAATTTTAATTTTATTGAATGTTAGTAATGTAATTTCAAATATTTGAGTGAAAAAAGAGCACAAAATGTGTGAAATTTTTGATTTTTTGATCTTTAACAGGTTCCCTGTCCAATGTATCACATGTGATACAAAATTATTTTCTTGTACCATGTGTACAGCGTCCATGTATCATATATGAACAAATTTTTGGTTGATTTTGAGTGACACGTTCCTGTATCATAGCTGATATAATTTTTTTACCGTTATATCGCTGTCAAGATGTGTGGGATAGTTCAAAAATACATCGATAACCTCTGAAAAGGCCTTCAGCAATATAATTTCAAAAATAAGTGTTGGACGTGTTCCGTTAAAAATTAATTTGTGTATGGGGATAGGGAACATGTTAAAGCCGAATATCTCGAAAACTAGGCGGGAGGACGTCCTCTTTCCAACGGTGCCCTCAGATCGTGAAGCCATAGAAATCGGAATTGTGCCGTTAAAAGATTTAGAAAAAAAAATGAAATTGAGCGGTGACATGACGAAATGAAAATCATCTAGGTTTTTCAACTTCCAAGTTCCCTTTCTACAGGGAGACATTTTGTTGAGTAAGGGTTATCCGCTTCAGTGAATTATACGTGATCTGAACTCTTATGAAACTCATCAAAACTAAAATAATTGTTTGTTTATATAGATTTTTTGTAAAACACACTGAAATACTCACCTTAACAACACTAACAATATTCCTACTTAACGTTATTATTACGCTTCCACTAATACCGCCCGGAGATATGCCCAGAAAATCTCTGGAATCATTAATCCTTGATAAATTGGCAAATTTCAAAAACTGCGTCATACTCATTTTCGGAATACGTATCTCAATAGTAAATAAAATAAAACACGCTGAATTCAAGTTTCGGTCTGTGAAAGCATTTTTTCTAATATCGATATTTCAAAAATATCGAAATAATTCATCATAAGACAAGGTTTACACGCAGGAACTACTCATTGACATCCCACCAGAAATTATTCTTTAGCAACTCGGTAAGGTTTCTTTTATATAGACGTCATACCCCTTCATACAACCTTATATCACTGACAGACGAGCAAAATTAATTCGCATTTAGATATACTACTAATGCGAATTTAAATATTAGGGCAATTCAGGGGGAAGCTTTAGTATACTATCCCAGGCTTTCGGGGGTATAGTGGGCATGGTTGAAAAGATGAGGTTCTCTAGATTAGGAATATATATGCACATATACTGCAGCTGAATTATACGTTTCGAGATATTCGCACTTGAAGTTGGAAAATGCATAACTTGTATCTTGAATTTTCACTATATATATTCAATATTTTATAAATAGTATGCACTTATTATATACTTACACGTTACCTCATTGTTCCTGCATATTTATTTTATAAAAATATATCAGGAAAATAGCTATAAATAAATATTTAATATTTTACACAAATCTCTTAATTTCAACAATAACAAAAAGGGTTGCAGGTTGACAAGTAATAAGTGCTGCCATATCAGATTTAACTGATTAAGAAATTTGCCTATTTATTATAATACAAAAAATTATGTATGCAAACATAGGATGCATAGGCCGATATAATGACTCGTATATATTTAGGAGTAGTTCACTTCAGCATTTTCATAAGCGCACTGGTTATTTTTTTCCATTGTAACTGGTTAATATAATACAGACTAACGAACAATTTGTTTTGCTTATTGTACAAATAAATTAAGGATGCACCGCGTGTCTGGCTACTGCACAGGGTGGTGCGGCTTTTTGCGCTTCAGTATTCATACGGTGTGAAAGTCTTTCCATGTGAGATTTTGCATATCTATGGATTGGTGCGGCAACTGAATCAATTCCGAGATCCCGTTCAAGATCTTGGCTGCGAATATACCATGGTGCATTGACGGCGCATTTTAGAATTTATTTTGAAATTGCTGGATTTGTACGGCAGTGCTTGGGCTTGAGCAGCCACAAAGTTGAATACCATTTGTTTAAACTGGTTTGAGTATTTGCCTTTAAAATAGCACTTTGTTAAACGTGAATAGCATAAAGTTTCTACCCAATATCCAATATATGTTTCTGTATCTCCGACCTGCTGAATGGCAGTGAAAGTACAACACCAGGAGCTGGCGAACCCGATTCCCCAATCGATGACGATGGAATAGATGTTCCATTACCCGATCATGACGAAATTCGAATAGCAATTACCCGCCTGAAGAACACCAAAGCGGCAGGGGCCGATAGATTACCTTCTGAGCTATTCAAATACGGCGGCGAAGAACTGATAAGGTGCATGCATCAGCTTATTTGCAAAATATGGTCGGAAGAAAGCATGCCTGACGATTGGAATCTCAGTGTGCTCTGCCCAATCCATAAAAAGGGAGGTCACACAAACTGTGACAATTACCGTGGGATAAGCCTCTTAAATATCGCCTATAAGGTTCTATTGGACATTATCAGTGTGGCTTGAGATCTGGAAAATCCACAACTGAAAAGATATTCACCATGCGCCAAATCTTAGAGAAGACCCGTGAAAAGAGGATCGACACACACCACCTTTTGGTCGATTTTAAAGCTGCTTTCGACAGCACGAAAAGGAGCTGCCTTTATGCCGCGATGTCTGAATTTGGTATCCCTGCAAAACTAATACGGCTATGTAAGCTGACGTTGAGCAACACCAAAAGCTCCGTCAGGATCGGGAAGGACCTCTCCGAGCCGTTCGATACCAAACGAGGCTTCAGACAGGGTGACTCACTATCGTGCGACTTCTTCAATCTATTGCTAGAAAAAATAATACGAGCTGCAGAGCTAAATAGAGAAGGTACAATTTTCTACAAGAGTGTACAGCTGCTGGCGTACGCCGATGATATTGATATCATCGGAAGCAACAAACGCGACGTTTGCTCTGCTTTTTCCCGCATGGACAAGGAGGCGAAGCTAATGGGTCTGGAGGTGAATGAGGACAAGACGAAATATCTCCTGTCATCAAGCAAACAGTCGGCGCACTCGCGTCTTGGCTTCCACGTCACTGTTGACAGTCATAACTTCGAAGTTGTAGATAATTTCGTATACCTGGGAACCAGTATCAACAACACCAACAATGTCAGCCTCGAAATCCAGCGCAGAATCACTCTTGCCAACAGGTGCTACTTTGGACTGAGTAGGCAATTGAACAGTGAAGTCCTCTCTCGACGAACCAAAATAAAACTCTACAAGTCGCTCATCATTCCCGTCCTGCTTTATGGTGCAGAAGCTTGGACGATGTCAACATCAGATGCCAACGGCGAATACCGCAGACGATGGAACGATGAGCTGTATGTGTTATATTATTATTATTGGATCTCCAACTGGCGCGGAACTGCGAAGGAAAGAGAAGAGTGGCGCGCTCTCATCGATTCGGCTATAACCGGCTAAACGGTTGAACGCCAATCACATACATTTTATATATGAATCCTTCTTTTTAATTTTTTTAAAGCGCGGCCGAAGGCCGCCACTTCCGAAATGAACACACTGTTCCCTGGTCGCACACACCTAGTTTTGGTTTGGCCAGGGTTATTTTATTAAAGCGCGGCCGAAAGCCGCCAATGCTGAAAGGAGTTCTACGCAAAAAAAAATTAGACATTCCTGGAAAGATTTTTTATATACATACTTGATGCAGGAGAACTATGATGTGTAAATAAATAAAACGCAGTGTTGCAAAATCCTCTCCATATAGGTTCTAAGATGTGGCAATGCTCGGTTTCCACATAATTGTAAACACAGAAACCTTTTCAGCTATTAGTGTGCTAAGTGATTTTTTAAATAAGTAATTTTTGCTTAAAAGACCTTAAATAAATCTAAAATTTGAATTAAATTGAATGTTAATGGTGTAACTTTTAATATGTGAAGTGAAAAATGTGAGAAAATTGCGTTACAGCCGCCATTCATTGATGATTTATAAGTGCGTATTAATAATTTGTTACTGATATTATTTTATATTTATAGTAAATTTTCTTTTTACAGAGCGGCACTATGTTTGACTGGGTGCTGCAGCGTATTTTGAAAGAATATAATTGCCGAAAATGGTCTTGGAAGGCAAAGCTATCTGCAACGCACATCTGGTGCAAACATGCAAAACCAAAAATAGAAGCAGATCACGGATTATACCACTGGAGACAGATGGGTGAGCTGATAATATCAAACCTTATATATGTACATACACATTTTGTTAGAATATACGATAGTACAACAATAATGACCCCAGGCAGAGGACCCATAGAGACAGATTAGATTGCATTAATAAACACCAACATTGCAATAATAACAACGTAATGGTTGCTAATAGATGGACGGGACAAGGACGGAAGAAAATAGGACCTTGTGACATCTACTACAGCGGTCATATAAAAGAGCGCAAATTTGGTGCTAGATTTGTGGTGTGGCTCTCTGAGAGCACTCATTAGCTTCTCGGTATAAGGGAACTGTGGAACGGTATCTAAAACTCACTGGATGCTCAATGCCAGTGAAAGTACAAGACCAGGAGATGGCTAACCGGATTACCTAATCGATGACGATGGAACAAATGTTCCATTACCCGACCATGAAGAAATTCGAATAGCAATTACCCGCCTGAAGAACAACAGAGCGGCGGGGGCCGCTCGATTACCGCCGAAATACGGCGGCGAAGAACTGATACGGCCTGCATCAGCTTCTTTGCAGAATATGTTCGGAAGAAAGCATGCTTGACGATTGGAGTCTTAGTGTGCTCTGCCCAATCCATAAAAATGGAAATCCCACAATCTGTGTCAATTACCGTGGGATAAGCCCCCTATATATCGCCTATAAGGTTCTATCGAGCGTACTGTGTGAAAGAGTAAAGCCCACCGACAACAAACTAATTGGACCTTATCAATGTGGCTTTAGACCTGGACAATCAACAACTGACAAGATATTCACCTTGCGCCAAATCTTGGAGTAGACCCGTGAAAAAAAGATCGACACACACACCTTTTTGTCGATTTTAAAGCTGCTTTCGACAGCACGCAAAGGAGCTACCTTTATGCCGGGATGTCTGAATTTGGTATCCCCGCAAAACTAATACTGTTTTGTAAGGTACGTTGAGCAACACCAAAAGCTCCGACATGATTAGGAAGGACCTCTCCGACCAGGTGACTCACTATCGTGTGACCTCTTTAACTTGAAAAAATTATACGAGCTGCACAGCTAAATAGAGAAAAGCTTTTGCAGTACGCCGATTATATTGATATCATCAGAAGCAACAACCGCGCCGTCAGTTCTTTTTTTCTCGCCTGCATAAAGAAGCGAACCGAAGAGGTCTGGAGATGAATGAGGACAAGACAGTCATAACTTGTAGGCAATTTCGTATACCTGGGCACCAGCATCAACACCGATAATAATGTGAGCCTTGAAATCCAACGCAGAATCACTCTTGCTAACAGGTGCTACTATGGACTGAGTAGGCAATTGAAAAGTAAAGTCCTCTCTCGACAAAAAAAAAAACTAAACTCTACAAGTCCCTCATCATTCCCGTCCTACTTTATGGTGCAGAAGTGTGGACGGTGTCAACTACCGATGAGACGGCACTATGAGTTTTCGAGAGAAAAGTTTTGCGGAAGATTTATGGTCCCTTAAACATTGGCATTTCGAATACCGCAGAAGATGGAATGATGAGCTGTATGTGTTATTCGATGGCATAGACATAGTCCAGCGAATAAAAAGACAGCGGCTACGCTGGCTAGGTCATGTTGTTCGAATGGACGAAAGTGCTCCAGCTCTGAAAGTGTTCGATGCAGTACCCCCTGGTGGAAGCCGAGGAAGAGGGAGACTTCCACTCCGATGGAAGGACCAGGCGGAGAAGGACCTGTCTTCACTTGGTATTACCAATTGACGCCAAACTGCCAAAAGGAGAGAAGCGTGGCGCGCTGTTGCGGGGAATCCTACCAGCAGTTCTTCAACCCATACAACGGCAATCGCTCATCTATCGTACAATATAAATTCGAACTAGAATTCGCCGTATGGTGGAAGAAGCACATATGGTCCTTTGTGTCAGAAAGTAACAAAAATCAATAAATTGCAAAACTAAAACAAAACAATAATTTTGATGCTCTTATTATTTAACAGAGTTGGTATTGATACTTCCCATGCTAATAATAAATAATGGTGGATAATCGCCAAATAGTGTAACATGCGTATTCCTTCAACCAGCAAGTAATCGCTACTCAGACAATAACACCATTTCGAAAATTCACAATAGTACTAAATTTATTAATTAAAATGTAAAATATTGTTCAATTAGCATCTATATACAAATGTACAAAATGTACGAAAATGTGTACCGATCGTAATAGTATTGAAATTGAATTTGTATTCTATGGATATTGTATAACAACACAAAAAATCAATGCTCAAAACTTTTTGAGAAATTGTAAATTATAAAATATAATTAATACTAACTTTATATGTAAAATATGTACATTTTGTCAATGTATAAATGATACCCGCAAAACCGTTTGAAAAAGTGAAAGTTTACTTTGTCCTGAAATGCTAATATTTAAAAATTAACCTATAATAATTATTAAAAATGTAAAATGCCAATTTAAAATAAAAAAATAAATAAAAATAAATAAAAATTGTAAAAAACTAATTTATGTAAATACCTCATACAATTAAATAAATAAAAATAAAACAACAATTTGCGGAAAGACATATGCAGGATTTGCACCAAAATCAATGAGAGAGAGCGAGCAACACTGCTGTCGCGATTGCGATTGCATATCTCAGACACTATAAAATTTCGACAAAATTTTATAGATACATATACATTATATATGTAATAACTAGCAGACCCGGCCAAACGTTTTTGTGGCTAAGGTATATATTAAATTAATAAACTTTTCAATATGGTGAAAACCTTCTTACGCATAAAGACGAAAACGTTATAGCCGGTAAATTTGAAAATTATTGATATATGTACCCATGAAAGACGGATAATTTTTAGCTAACATGTTACCGCTATACTCTAAACATTAGCAAAAATTAATTTGTCTGTTACTTTTGTTCGAAATGTGGGAGAGAAGTAACACAATGCCATTACTCGTTCAATGGTCTTCTCGCTCTATCCAATTACATTTTGTGTAAGTCGATAACACGTACATTTGCCTACTGGTCAAGTTTTGACAACTAACTGTCTAAAACATATGTTAGCACATATGTTACTCAGAACAAATGTTACCGTACGGTATATTGTTTTGGTTAGCAGCTTGTTTCCCATATCTGTTATCTCTTTCCGCTAAATGTTAAAAACAATTCATTTTTTTTTATTTTATTTCATTACATTTTAAGCCATTACAAATTTAAATTTATTTTAGATTTTAAATTTAGTACAATCGTATCAATTACTGCAATATCTATTGATGGCAACAATTGCTGATTAATGCATGATTTTGAGGCGCTTTTTTACCAGGATTTGCGTTAGATCATTGCGATGCCTAAAAAAGCTTCAGAAATGTCGGATATAATTCCTATAAGAAAAACGAGTTGTAGTTTAAATTGTTTTTTTTTTCAATAATATTAATGTATGTACTTACCATTTGATGTAAAAAATAGTCTGTCTCAACACATTTAATCAGCGACTGTAGTTGTGGGAAACTCGAACAAAAGGCAAATCTGTCTGACGCTTTCAGACCAACACACCAAACACGTAAAAACTCTCCAATTTGACTACGGTACATCTTCTTTAAAGTCAAGTACCAATTCCGATTGAGTAAAGGTTATGGTTGTAGCACCCGTCCCGCATTCTTGCCAATAAATAAATAAACATATTTCAATGCCCGTATTAAATTATATGTTATTATAAACACAAACGATTAAACCCAACCGACGCGTGGGGCGTAATCCGCAAACGAGCAGAATTTGCCGAGTCATGAAAGGCAAGAGTTTTTAAGCGTCGAGATCTCAAACAGCTCAGCTACAGAAAGAAAAATTTCAACAGCTAAGATTTAAAATTTACAAAAACAAAAGGTTAAAATTTTTTATGTTATTATAAGACAAAATAGTTTTTTTTAATGCTAAAGATCGAATCAGACAGGTTGAATGTGCTGGAATGAGAATTAAAATCATAACATATTTGGCGGAATGGTTCATTTATCTCAAAATTTGTTCTCGAAGATTTTAAAAGTAATGGTCTAAACTGCATAGATGAACGAAATGGGATATTAAACTTGATATCAGACAAAATGAAAGAGCTACAAACAGAACCATTCAGAAGTTTTACTAGAAATATTATACCTAGCATTTCCCTACGACTAGTGAGTGTAGGTAGATTTATAAGTTTTAAGCGACTAGTATACGGAAGAAGATTCAATCTTGAATCCCAGTATAAGTGACCTAAAGCAAAAAGTAAAAATTGTTTTTGAACGGACTCTAACTTATCAGAATGGGTATTGTAACTAGGATTCCATACCACAGAACCATACTCCAATATTGGTCTTACCAATGTTGTAAAAAGAGTTTTAGTAATATACGGATCACTGAATTCTTTAGACCAACGTTTAACCAAGCTAAGAAAACCTTTAGCTTTTAAAACTATTGAATTTACATGAGAATTAAAATTTAGTTTAGGGTCCATAGTAACTCCTAAATCAACAAAGCTAGATACTTGCTCTAAACTGAAATTATTTATTACGTAGGGAGAAGGATCAACAGATCTACGGAAAAAGCACATCGTTTTACATTTTTTAAGATATCATATCATTTATGTGACACCAAGTAACTAAATTATTTAAGTCCGATTGTAACTCAGTTCTATCATTATATGAAGTATATGATTTAAAAAGTTTTACATCATCCGCATATAATAAAATGTTTGAAAACTTAACTACGGAAGGTATATCATTAATAAACAATAAGAACAGAATCGGACCGAGATGACTACCTTGTGGAACGCCTGAAGGGACCATAATTGAATCGGATAAAGTGTTATTAAATATAACTTGTTGTTTTCTATTATTAAGATATGAAGATGCCCAATTAAGAAGTCTTGGTTGAAAACCAAGATAATCCAATTTTTGCAATAGAATAGAGTGGTTTACTCTATCGAATGCTTTACTAAAGTCTGAATAAATAACATCGGTACTCTTATTGTCTCTAAAACCCATTAACACATGGTTTACGAATTCAAGCAAGTTTGTTGCTGTAGATTTCCCTTTACAGAATCCATGCTGAGGAAATAAAATTAATGGAGAAATCGAGAATGTAATTTGTTCAGTGATAACAGCTTCAAAAAGTTTGGGTATAGCTGACATTTTTGCTATCCCCCTATAGTTTTCAACAGATGATCTAACTCCACTTTTATGCAAAGGTAATATAAAAGAGTTTTTCCACATTGACGGAAAAATACCTTGTTTAAGAGATAGGTTAAAAAGCTTAGTTAAGGGCAGATAGATATATTTTGCACAATTTTTAAGAAAGCTTGAGGGAATCATATCAGGGCCATATTTAAACGAACTTTTTAATGTATCTAAATGATTTAAGACATCTAATTCAGAAATGATTGGTGCATTAATAACGGTACTCGGACAAGACACATGCATATATGTTACTAACCTTCATTACATATTTGGGGTCCGCTCGATATAGTTTTCCCGCAAATATATTCATTTTAATTATAAATTATTATTTATTTACCTTTACAAACCCTTTCCGTTGTATTGCTTCTATAAAAAAGAAAATTTAGTAAATTTCTATAACACAAAGTTTCAAAATGTAATCTTACCTCTTAACACGCCAATCACAAAATGGCTAATTACTGCTACAATGAAAAATCTTTTTGAAAAAAGTGTCTTATTTCTTCCTCTTATATCATGTTATTATATCAATAAGCTTAGAGAAGCGATAATTTTTTCTCGTTCTAACTTAAGGCTTCTCCCATTCAATTGGGATTTGTAAACAAATGTAAATGTTGTAATTGTATAGGTAAAAAGCTGAAAAAGTTTGATTGTGTTTGTGCAGTTTGTTACCTCCGTCTTGCAGGAACATTATTGTAGATCTGCATTAAGCGCAAATCAACACAATTGGTTACACTTTGTATTTTAAATTCTTATATAATATACAACAAATGAGTAAGTTACAAAGGTAATTAGCTTCATCACATCCAATATTGCTCCTCTGCAAAGTCGAGGTTGATATATGTTATACAGGATAACGACGAGTGGTGTTATTTTTAATTGCAAATTAAGTGGTGATTGCGCAGGCAATTCAAATGATTATAAAAACTGTTTGGGATAGTTGTAGCTATGTCAGTTTGCTTGGAACGAAATTCTAAATTGTCCCATTAACGTCTATCACATTTTTGTTTTTTTGCCACCAATATTGGTCGTTCACTCAGCCTATTATATTGTTGATTTATGTATTGTTGTAAATAAGCTCCTCTTTCGAGTTTGAGGAGTGACAGAAATCTGTTGGATATGTTATTAATCCATCTGCCTTACCATTTCCAATATCTAGAAACTGCTTCTACAATCGCAGTCTGATCTTGTTGCAAAAACACTCCTATGTTAGTCGTTAGTTAGCGATTCTTCAACTGCCTACATAAATTAGATGATTTTAGACATGCGATTAGTTCATCAGCAAAATTTGATCGAGGAATAACAGAAAGAGTCTGGCGTAAATCACCTGCAAACAGAATTATGTCTCCATCATGGTTGTCGTGTAAATCTTTTAAAGTCCTGTGCAGTGTCTCCAGCGACTTCTTGTGGACCATTGTGCGTTCGTCCCAAATTATCAACTTGCAAATTTGGAGAATCTTCGCTATTGCGCTCTATTTGGCAATTTTGCAGACTGGTGATTCATTGATTTGCAATTTAGAAGTAAATTCTATGCCCAATATGCCTATTCCCCTTACACCTTGGAGATGAAAATGGGTAGAATCATTCAGAAATTACCTCCGCCCTCAAGTACTATATATGATGATTTTCGTTATTCTATTGGACTTTTGGACGAGTATATTGGTCAAATTGTGGGTTAACTTAATAAATTTCATCAATAAATGGCGAGAGTATAAAATGTTGGGTTGCACCCGAACTTAGCCTTTCATTACTTGTTAGAAATTGTGTTGGGCTATCGGCATGATTCAATTATAAAAGGTTTAGTAAGTAATGACAGCAAAGTTTTGACACTGCGTTACAAAAGGTTGTATTTGCGAAGGAAAGAAAAGTGGGGAGAATTTATTCGCTTTTTGTGAAATGTAGTTAAATTATTTTTAGTAGAGAGACAGCCTATCGTTTCTCAGTAGTTTTGTCATTAATATGATCTCACATATCTAAGTTAACTGGAGTTCATTTAGCTCTATCACTAAGCAAGCTCTTGCAATAAAAATGTCTGTACATTTGTTTTCAAATCGTGGCAGACAAATAAATCTTCTTATCCATTTCTCCACTTGCTGCTTTCTGTTATGAACTCTGTTCTTCTGAGTCGCAATATCGGTATCCAATTCTGTAAATTTTGGTATAGTTTATAAGCCCTTTTGGCAATCGACTCTTTTAGTAGTTCTTCAATCACACATTACCGAAATCAAATAAAGATATGTATATAAACGAAACGGTTATGTTGGATTTGCTTTAAAATGAAATTCAATGGAACAATTTATTTTAATTTATGCAATATAAAATTCAAATGTCAATAAAATGAAACTTGTCTACCCCTTGAATTGGTGAATATCTATTACTATTTACAACTTTTTGAACAATATTAAAAATTAAAAACATGATTATTTGCTAACGAAGAAGGTTTGTCAAAAAAGAGTGAGAAAGCTGTTTATTTACCAAACTTTTTACAACTGCAGCCTGGGCTATCGACACAATTTTTACATTTGAACAATGACAAAAATATCTTATCAGAGCAACTTTCAAAATATTTTTATTTTTCTTTTAGTTTTTTGTTGTCACCTCATATAAAATTTTCTTATTATTCTTATCTTCCTCGCCATTTTTACATAGTTACTTACTTTCTAAACCTTCCATGGCCTTCCACAAATATTTCTAAAATTAGCCAAATAGGTGTGTCCGTTTTCGACGTTTTTGCGAGACTAACGAACAACATTTCATTTTTATGCCAATAGATTAGAAAATGTGGATTTTAAGACTTTATCAGGCATTTTTTTTAATTTTTCTCTAAAGAACCATACTTGAACTTCAAGAAATATTCTAAAAAAGAATTAGCGAAATCGGTTCAGCTGTTTTCGCGCTTAGCAACATATTTATTTAGCGATTCATTTTTATATTATAGATGGGTTTTTTTGGTAATGCAAAATTTTTTGATAACTTTTTTTTTGAAACTTATTCGAAACTGCGTTTGCGTATGCGCTCGACTGTGTAAAATCCAAAAACCTCTATGGTGCACGTTTTGATGCGTTGACAGATGTAATACACATACAATTTTTCTTTGTTATCTCGTTTATTAAAACTTCATCTCACATAAATTACAATACAGTACTTTCGTTTAATTGACCCTATGGTTAATTGGTTTTCCCGTTTAATTGAACGGTGTTATCGGACAAAATATATAGCATATGAAAGCACGGTTAATTTCTCCAAATAATATTGTTGAAAAAATTAATATGTATAATTGTTTAATAATAAATTTGAATAATAAATATATATATGTAAATACATAAATATATTCGTAGATACCTATGTTAGTACATAAAATTGTTATTGCATTTTTTCCTATAATGGTAAAAAGTATTGAAATATTTGAAAAACTTTATGTGCACATATGTACGTACGCAGCTTCTTTTAAGGGATTAGGTGGGTTTAAGAGGTTGAAAGCATGAGTATATTTAACATTTTTTTTTAATGTATACAATCATATATTTCATTCAGCGTATTAAAGATACATATTTAAACAGTATTTTGTGAAATTTCCGAAAGCTTAGCCGTTGGTACCTCATCAAGTTCATCCAAATCAATAAATTAAAAATATTTATTGTTAATGAAGGAAGGAAAAAAGAAAAGATTACAAATTTAATTTTGGATAGATTTTGAACAAAAAAACGAACTTTTGTGGTCAAATTTTCGCGATATACTGACTCTAAAAAATAGTTGTAATAAAGATGTGTGGAAATTTTTCGACAAAACAGCTTCAAAACTTTTGAATAAATCGTGTCCACTGACTTCAAAATTCGAGTTTTGAGATAAACCCGCATAATGTTTTAGATTCTTGAAATTTTAATCATACCAATTTCATACTTTTGGATAATATATTAATATTGTAATATTTAATAAGACAAAAAACTTTCAAATTTTAATTTAACCCGGATTTTGATGTGCAGTACTTTATACAGTACAGTAGATTTATACATTGTTTTATTTATTTACTTCTCATAAAGTTTTAGGTATATTCGTTAAACCATGTGTTCTGTAATTTTGGTAATTTTGTTAGTTGCATTTTACTCTGACTCTTTGACTCTTGACGTCTGTGTTCCATGCCTTTGTTACATTATTTATGCAATCCATAAGGGTAATATCATATTTTTGTCCGCCTCCATACGATATAGGAACTCTTTTAAAATTCTGCCTCGGTAGTAAAATTATAAATTTTGTAATATGCCCTGGTCGAAAATTTCGATTTTAAGAAATAAATTTGTACGAAATTCAACTCCTAAAATTATAGAAGTTCGAGTTAAGGAAGTTCTGTATTATATTTCACATAATCTTTAATCGCTTAATTAAATTATATTATTTTTTACCTAACTATTTCATGAAGTGAAATTATTTATTTTTATTTACATGAAAATATAGACAAAAATGTCATATCCGGATTAAATTTGTCATCAAAATTTTTATTGAACTAATTATTATCAAAGTAATTATTTTATAAGTTGGAGAATATACCTCAATTAATTACTTTTTTTTCGTGAACAATCGATCCGAAATTGTCTTCCAGTTAAATGCATTACGCACACGTATTTGGTCGCAGTTCTGTATAATAATATTTATATAAAATTCACCTCTTTCGAAATTTTTCGTCAGCTTTAGTGGTTTACGATATACATACATATACAAAAATCTCTTTTGACCCCTCCAATATACGTGGCAATTAACCGCAGATTCCAATGTTCCAAATTTTAAAGCTTAATTTGTAGCTTTATTATATGGCTTTTTTGTTTAACTAAATTTTATAGTCGTTGAAGAAGTCCAATTTTGACCACCTACAATACTAACATTCTTATAGTATGAAGGGTTAATTGTACCAACTCATATTACGATATCTAGATCAAGTTATCGCTTGACCAACTGCGATTTCAATTCTACTTCTTTTGAGTTGTGCCAATTGGAAATACCTAGAGAAACCAGGTCGCTTACCATTCGAACAACATGATATAGACAGCGTAGCCGCTGTCTTTTTATTCACTGAACTATGTCTATATCGTATAACTCGTACAGCTCAATGATCCAACGTCTGCGGTATTCCCAATATCCAACATAGCGGCAAAGAGGCAGCTCCTTTTCGAGCACGTGTTGTGATCGAATGTAATGTTGCTAAGTAGGCAGTTTGCTATCTCTCCGCAACGATACGACAGTCCTCATCATATCAACTCATTTTTTGGCGTTTCCGAAATTCAATACGCAGTGAGTTTGAGGTGCCGTTCCACAGTTCCATTATATCGAGATGCTGACGAATGCCATCACAGAAGCTCAGCAGCAAAGGCAGAGGACAGCAACAAAGGGAACAGTGGCGTTATTCCATCAGTTCGAAGATAACCCCATAAACCAAAGTGCAAGTGAATTATAATTGGATTTAAATAAAGAGTGACTAAG
Organism: Zeugodacus cucurbitae; assembly: GCF_028554725.1. Taxonomy (NCBI): domain Eukaryota; kingdom Metazoa; phylum Arthropoda; class Insecta; order Diptera; family Tephritidae; genus Zeugodacus; species Zeugodacus cucurbitae. The sequence goes on from NC_071669.1 coordinate 29,415,696, forward strand.
CACATATCAATCTTTGTTTGCATTGGGGCGATTACCCAGCAAGCACTTTGAAAATAAATTTGCACGAAACTTATTTGCTTGTTACTGCACTAACCTAATTTGTGATAGTGTATATACAGTGGAACTTCTCTAACTCGAATCACCATAATCCTCAAAAAAACTTCGAGTTAGAGAGACTTCGAGTTATAGAATTTTCATTAAAGCATACAATTTTTCAAAAAGCTGTAAAATATGGATCAATACACAGTTTAATTTATTTACTTCGCATAAAGTTTTATGAACATACGTTAAAACGAATATTCTGTAATTCTGTTTGATGCAGTTTGCTTCTGTTGGCTCTTGACGTCTGTATCGCATGTCTTTGTTACATGATTTATGTAATCCAAAAGTGTAATATCATATTTTTTGTTCGCCACCATACGATAGAGAGGGCCTCTTTTAAAATTTTGCCTTGATAGTAAAATTTTAAATTTTGTATTATGCACTGGTCGAAAAGTTCGAATTATGGAAGCAAATTTGTATGCAATTTTACTTCTATTGCCAATTCAAGAGTTCGAGTTATGGAGAACTTCGAGTTAAAGAAATTTGAGTTATGGAAGGATATTTGTTAGAAATTTGATTTCTACTAAAGCCCAAGTTCAAATTCAACAGTGATTCAACCTGAACGGTTACAACAAACGGCAGAACCCGTGAGGTATTCCCTCAACTTACCACCATGTGATACAGAAATATTTCGATGTAAATTTATTGCGATGTGTTGCAATGGCCCTCATTTAGGGCCATTTACAATTAAAACATTTGTTAATTTTCTTAGAGTAATTATTACTTTATTGAATCAAATAATATGACTGAGTTAGTTTACAAAAGTTCTTAATTTTAAATACGAAATTAGAATTTTGGTTACAAATATTGTCAATGCAATTTCAACTATTTTATAAACAAATGAAATTCGATATAATTATACAACAAAAACAACAAAAGAACTTAGTTTATTTCAATTTATGTATTAATGGCGTAAGTATGTAAACTAAATAAAAAGTGTTAAGTGAACATGTATGTAAACATACATACATACATCATGTATGTTTATATTAATATTTTGTGTGATGGTGAAGTGAATATCATAACTGTTATCCCCAGTCGAAAAGTTATTTCACCTTAATCAAAAAACCCGTGGTGAGACGAAAGCGCCTCTGACGAATGATGGATTCGCATTGGCATGGAATAATTTGTTGTGTAGATAAGAAAACAAGCGAGTGCTTGTCAACACTTCCGCACATTTCAACTGAATCTGAGGACGAACACAGAAATTTACAGCGGGAGATGAATAGCTGCATTTCAGCTTTACAACTACATGGCATCAATATAGAAACACACTCAAAGTCGAGTCGAGCACTCAACCCAAGATTAAGTCGGCTGATGGTGAAGGTAGGATACCAACCTTGCAATCAAGGATCGGGTCCAAACCCATAAATTCCCATTAATTGTTCTAAATGCAAAAAGATACAGATTCATCACTCTATGATTCACCGGGATCAGAGTGAGGAAATAGCTCTGCCACCCGCCAGCACAGACCCTACTGAGATTTCCACTAAATCTCATGTGGCCAATGTCATGTCCATTAAGGCCAATGTATCAAATGTACCTACCAGTCGAAGCATGGTCTTAGGTACAGCAATGGTGACTATATGTCACAACGAGAACATCTTCTTTGTCAGAGCCCTGAACGATTCGGGATCTGAAGAAACCTTCATTACCAACAGTCTTCAAAAACGCTTAAATCTGACAAGCAGGAAGGTCAGCGCACGAGTTTCGGGATTGAATAATACCGTGTCGGGACGAGTTCAAACGGTATGCTCAATCACCATTGGCTCGCACCGTAACAAAGGTTTAAAACTAGAAGCGGAAGAAACTAGAAAACTAGAAGCGGAAGCGTTGGTACTACCAAAACTGACTGGACTCATTCCATCCAGATGAATCAACCCTTCAATTTTTAAAATATTACCCAATATCCCCTTAGCGGATAATAATTTCCATACGAGTCAAAAAGTTGACTTGTTGATCGGAGGGGATATCTACCCGAAAATCATACTAAACGGGGCAAAATCTTCGAAGAAACGAATAAACCGACTTACGTCACCTATTTCAACTAGGTATCTTTAGATAATCAGCGTTCCAAATTCTGGGAGCTAGAAGAAATACCTAAAAAACAAAAAACAACCATTAGAAACTGTGAAGGGCGTTACATTGTTTCACTCCCATTCAAAGTTGTTCCAGCAGAAACTACTTTTGGAGAAATCATCATATTGCACTGGAACAATACTTGTGAAGTGAGACATCTCTCGATAAACAACCTGTTGTTAAGGAAGAATACAGCAAAGTCTTGAGGGAGTACATAGACTTAGGTCATATTAGGTCAAAACGGCAGAAAATCCGCATAAATGTTACTATCTCCCTCACCACGCCGTTTACAAACCTGAAAGTATATCCTCTAAACTTAGAGTCGTTTTCAATTCTTCATGTCCCACATCCAATGGTGTAAGTTTAAATGAAATTTTGTACACCGGTCCAGCACTCCAAGCTGATCTCACTGTTATGATCACCAAATGGAGACTTTTTAGATTTGTGTTCAATGCTGATATTGAAAAAATGTATCGTCAAATTTTGGTCAACCCCAAACATACATCTTATCAAAGAATCCTCTTTAGAGATTCTTTGGGCGGAGAGATCAATGAGTTTTAATTAAATAGAGTCACTTTCGGGATCAATTGTGCCCCGTATCTAGCAATCCGAACTCTGATGCAACTAGCTGAAGACACAAAATCAGAATTCCCTTTAGCTGCGAAGTTAATAAAGCTAATACATACGAAGACGACGTCTTATCGTCTCATGAAATCTCCACCGCAATAGATTCAAGAGACCAGCTGATTAAACTATTAGCCTCAGCCGGCTTCCCATTAAGAAAGTGGACAACGCTTCCTTTTCCACTAAACCTTTGAACAACAAAGACTCTTTCACTAAAAGAGAAGTTTTCTCTACGATAGCCAAATTGTTCGACCCAGCCGGATGGTTAAGTCGAGTATTCCTAACATTTTAATGCAGGACATTTGGTTAGAAAAAACCGATTTGGACGAAACTTTGACCTCCAAATCTTTCAATCAGTGGAAGACATTCTTTAAAAACTACCCATATATAAGCACTATCAGGATCCCGCGATGGGTATTTTACACACCGACCTGTCAAGTACAGTTCCATGGATCCTGCGATGCCTCAGAAAAGCGTACGGCGCAACGATCTATTTGCGCGTGCAGGTGAACGATTGCGAGATTAAAACCGGTTTGCTTTTAACAAAAACAAAGGTAGCTCCTGTTAAAACCATCTCAATACCCAGATTAGAACTATCTGGTGCTCTTCTGTTAGGTAAATGGTCGAATATCTTCAACGCAAACTGGATATTGTATATCAGGGAATATATTTATGGACTGACTCCACCATCGTTCTCGCATAGCTACGCAAGCCGCCATGTTCTTGGTCGACATTCGTTGCGAATCGAATATCAAAAATTTGCTAGCATACACAAATTGAGAACTGGAGGCATGTCAACTGAGAAGATAATCCCGCCGACCTGGCTAGCAGAGGAATCTCTCCTCAAGATTTGCAACCGAACGATCTTTGGTGGTGTGGTCCTAAGTGGTTAAAACTTCAACCATCCAAGTGGCCAAAACAAAATCCTGCAGAAGAAGTTGAGACCACCCTGGAAGCCAAAAGCATTCGTGTGCATCAAGCATCTGTTATTGAGACCGAAGACGTTTTGGAACGTTTTTCCGAATTTTCAAGAGCACTCCGTGTAATTTCTCGAATCTTTAGATTCTACAACAGAAGTCATCCAAATTGCAAGACCCCTTCACCGTCTTCAACGCTCACTTCTGATGAAGTTAAATTTGTCAAACACAGACTTATTCAGTTAACTCAGAAGGCACATTTTGCTTCTGAGTACTCAGATTTAACTAAAAATGTACCTATTAATAAAAAATCTTCCATTCTATCATTAAATCCCTTTGTTGATGATAACGGAATCATAAGAGTAGGAGGACGTTTAACCAACGCTCCCTCCCTCAGCTTCGATGAGCAGCACCCAATTATACTGCCTTATAACTGTCAATTTTCAAAGTTATTGGTAAAATTTATTCATATTACTTCCCTTCACGGAGGTAATCAACTAGTTCTGCGGCTTTTACGTATGCAATTTTGGATCCTAAGGGCAAAGAATCTAATTCGCACAGTGATACATAATTGTAAGATCTGCGTTTTATATAAAAAACGAGAGCAAACACAATTTATAGCATCACTTCCCGCGCCACGAAAAAATCTCACAAGGCCCTTTGAGTATACCAGAGTAGATTTGACTGGTCCATTCGACTTCAAAAACTATACAGGCCGAGCTTGCCTGATAACAAAGGGATATGTATGCGTTTTTGTTTGCTTTTCAACAAGGGCTATCCATCTTGAGGCCACTAGTAATTTATCTACGGCCGCATTCATGAGTGCTCCCACAAGATTTATATCACGTCGAAGCTGTCCAAGACACATTTATTCGGACAATGGCACTAATTTCGTTGGAGCATCGAAAGAAATTAAGAAAGATTTCAAAGCCTTGAAATGCTATGAAGTACACATTCGAGGAACTTTCTATGCTGTTAGCTCGAATAGAAGCCTGTCTAAACTCTCGGCTTATGAGTTCTATGACGGATGACATCAACGACGTGACTCCATTAACACCAGGTCATTTCCTGGCCTTACTAGCAAAGACAGCACCAGAAATCACTGATCATTAGTAAACCGATGGCAAAAATTAAAGGCCCTAAGTCAGCACTTTTGTCAGAGATGGAAGACCGAATACTTAAAGGAATTTCAGAAACGAAAGAAATGGAAACATCCCCAACAGAACGTCCAAGCAAACGACCTAAGGGTAGTTCGTGATGAAAATTTACTCCAAATGAATGGAGATTAGGCAGGATAACCAAAATATATCCAGGGTTGGACCGACCATTTCAACCGACGTCATCAGTCATGCAACCGAGGAAAAACTTGACCAACGATGCCTCTCCCCCATACCACACGCCCAGGGTCGAGCCAGACTCGATTCGTCTCGCCGACTTCAACATGCTGGTAACTTCTATTCGGATTGTCGGCATGGTAACGATCGTCTGTTACTCGATTCGTCTCAGCGACCTTGCCTCGACTCAGCGGAACGCAATGCATCCCACTGGCCACCCCATCCAAAAAGAAGATGTGGACGAGGCACTCGACGTCGAGCAGATGCGGTCCGTATCTTCAAGGAAAGGCTCGCAACACTGCCTTGGCAGCAAAAAATAGCGCTGTCACCAACCGCCTTAATAGAAATACGCACTGCAACCAGGTTCATCACATTGCGTGCTATGATTGTCCCGGTCAGTCCATCCACTGTCATCGTCGCCTCCACGATTTCACGATTGCGACTCCGCACTCAAGCATGGGGAGACAGCCGAGTGTGTGATCTGTTGTTTCGGGACAACCATGGTGGACTATCAGAAATCTCCGACATCCATTACCACCAACGCTAGTAAGGTCTCTGAAAGACCACACGCTTCAACACTTCCAGAACCTCAAACTAGCAGACAACGATTTCTACAAGTCAGCACCAGTCGAGGTGATTTTGAGAGCGGACGTTTACTCCCGGCACATACCGCCAGGGACTCGATTCGTCTCAGCAGCATTTCCCGGATCGAACCCGACTCGATTCGTCTCGTCGGACACCCCATCTGCAAGAAACAATGCACCGCTTGCCAGAGGAAGTACAGGAGCCAGTCGCTCGTTAGTCTTAAGTAATTAATTGTAAACTGCATTTGCAGTAATACTGCAAGGCGTGCGGAATGTAGACGCCACCCCGTCTAATTCCACTGCCACGTCTGTGTCGGAAGAGCGTCACTTCTTCGAAGCTTTTTTCGAAGTCTTAATTCGAACGCAATCAAATCTTTGAAAAAGTTGCCCGCTTTTTTTTGCGACATCTAATCCGATCCAGACGTGGTAAGTGCAATTCCAAATTTTAAAATAAAATTATAAAAAATATTCGTTCTTTTATTTATTGCATTATGTGGAATCATTTGCGCCCTCCATTTCCCCACGGCCAACCACAACCACGAAACGAGTCACACCGTACACTACCATCTGAGCTAACAATAAGTGGGACTCTCGAAATAAAAATTGTAATGCGATATGGTACTAAAAGTTAGCAGTATGTAATTTAAACAGTATTATAATTGAATTATTTTGAAGTATTTATAGTCAAAATTGGGCCTGGAAATTACAATTTATACATAATTAAATATGCTTGTGTATATTCTTATGTATTTGTCTGTATTGTATGGCAACTTTATGGCAGCAGACCTACATAGGGAGTTAAGGTTTTATTTTAATTGTGCAAAAATTATTTTCCAAGTTACTGCATCCAAATATAGAAATATTTGTTCAAAATGCAGAACAATTGCAATTTATGAGATAGGTTGTACCTTCCCAATATCTTTTTAAACAGCTGACAAATTAAAGATAAAACTATATTTTCATGTTAGTACAATACACAATATTAAATTAAATTCGGTTCATTGTGCCCTTTTTCATAATTAATACGTATGTTCTGACTTTTATATCTCGTTCGATTTATTCTTTTGCCACCCTATCCTAATAAAACTTTAATTATAAGAAGCAAAAACAACAACTAGAGGAACTGTCAAATAACTTACATGATTGCTCAATTCTTGCTACCATAGTACTGTAGTGAATAATTATGCAACCACATTCAATAAAAAGTAACCCAATGGTGTTGCAACAATTAGGGAAAAGAGGACCACTTTTTTATCGAAAAAAAATAAATAATCAGTATTTTTTGTACAACTTTTCAATGAATTTCGCAAAAATTCTACAATGCAACCATTTTCCGGTAAAAGGTCAGCCATTTTGGATGCCAAAAGAAACTCGGCACCGGGGACTACTTGACAGTTCTCCATGACCCCCTCTCAGCTGTGGATTGTTTACGTTTTAACAGCTGATAGTTTCTCTACTTCTTTATACAATGGTTTTAGAACGAAGACCCAAAAGCGTATTTAATTTCCATAAATAAAAGTATGAAACATATGTCTAAAATACAGTACTTTTCTCTTAATTGCACATCAAATTTTCGTTCAATTAACCGGATAATAAATTAACAGATACTCGCTTAATTTAACAATTTATTCAATTAAAAGAATCTCGTTTAAATGAACAGTTTGTTCAATTACAGGAATCACGCTGATTTGGATTACCTGGTGAATTAAGGGATTAGGGATTCAAAATTTGAAATTTTCTTGCCTTATTAAATAGTACAATATTAAAATATTATCCAAAATTAGAAAATAGATACGATTAAAATTTCAAGAGATAGAAGGAAAATCCTCAGACCACGTCAATATGAATGTAAAACTTTAATCGGGTTTATCTCAAATTTTGAAGTCAGTGGACATGATTTCTTGAAAAGTTAAGAAGCGATTCTGTTGAAAAATTTCCAAACATCTTTATTACAACTATTTTTTGAGTCAGTATATGGCTCAAATTTGCCACAAAAGTTATAGCTATCAAATTGCAATTTTTAATATCTTCTTTTTTCCTTCGTTCATTAACAAGAAATATTTTTGGTTTGTTGATTTGAAGGAATTGAATGAGTTACGATATCCACGGCAAGACCCTATTTTTGGCCACTTCATGGAAGATGAGGTACCAACGGCTGAGCTTTCGGAATTTGTAAATAAAAATTTCACAACATCTACATATCTTTAATATGCTGAATAAAATATTATGTTGTATCTCCCTGTATTTGACAACCTAATATATGATTATATACATTAACAAAAATTTTTAAATATACTCATGTTTTCAACCTCTGAAGCCCACCTAACCCCTTAAAGTTTTGCACTTAAAGTTTTTCAAATATTTCAATATTTTTTATCCTTAAAGAAAAAAATTCAATAACTATATTATGTGCTATGTAATCTATTTTCTATTAATGTACAGTATGTCAAGAAACAGTTTACACATAGAAAATAAATACACTTTTTCACTTTCCGCAGCCAAATTTTTTACTTTTTACTTCAGTTCAACATATTTTTTGAATCAGGAATTGTTACTTACAGTATTTCAAGAGATGTGATGCAAAAAAAGCTGCCAAAGCAATGCAAAAACCAACCAAGAACAACAACAAACAAAAATCATTCAATTTTGTTAGTGTCAAGAAAAACTTTACACACTTCGATTATTTTACTTGTTAAGCACGTGTTATACAGTTAACCGTACTTCACCGTTACCTATTCTTCGTAAAGGCATTTACAATGTTTTGTCGCGCAATTTCATGAGAAATCTGAATATTGTACTCTTCCTAGAACTCTTTCGTAAGAACACTGATCGAAATTTTTGGAATTTGGTCAAGTTTTCGAGACATTAAGCACTGTACATGACCACTTATTTATAATTTAGGGCTTTTTTCTGGCATTGGTACTTGTATTTCCATATTTTCCGATAAATTTTAGCCATTTTACACTATTTAGAGGGTTAAAGAAAACATTGCTGTTAGATCTCAAACGTTTTTACCCCATTGGGGATTATGGGGCAATAGTTGGACCTCTTCAAACTAAACCCTTTGCAATATTAAAAAGACAATAATGGGTAATTCAGATATGAAAAAAAAAAACAAAAATTAATCACCAACTAATTGACAAATTCATTGTAAATGCCTTTACGAAGAATAGGTAACGGTGAAGTACGGTTAACTGTATAACACGTGCTTGACACTAACAAAATTGAATGATTTTTGTTTGTTGTTGTTCTTGGTTGGTTTTTGCAATGCTTTCGCTGCTTTTTTTGCATCACATCTCTTGAAATACTGTAAGTAATAATCCCTGATTCAAAAAATATGTTGAACTTAAGTAAAAAGTAAAAAATTTTGCTGTGGAAAGTGAAAAAGTGTATTTATTTTCTATGTGTAAACTGTTTCTTGACATACTGTGCATACTTATATATATTTGTTTTTCAAATTTATTATTAAAAAATTATACAGCCTTGTTAGAAGATTAGTTTTTTTCAACAATATTATTTGGTGGAATTAACTGGGGAAATTTAAAAGGATATTTATTTTCGATGACATATAAATATTTTGAACCTAGTTGGCGGGAAAATCAATTAACCGAGTCCAATTATCCGCGAAAATTTACATGTGCTTTCATATGCTATATTTTTTGCCCGATAACACCGTTCTATTACACGGTGAAACCAATTATCCATAGGGTCAATTAAACGAAAAGTACTGTACGATAATAACATAATCACGATTTTTAACCTAAAATACACATATGTTTCGTTAATTATTAATTCGTTGTCAGCATATATTAAGAATTATTTTTAATTTTTTAGTTGGATGTGGTTTAAAAGGGTGTTTTTAGTTTTTATACTCTCGCAACAAAGTTGCTACGAGAGTATTATAGTTTTGTCCACATAACTGTTGGTTGTAAGTCCTAAAACTAAACGAGTTAGATATAGGGTTATATATATTAAAATGATCAGGCTGAAATCCGGATGTCTGTCTGTTCGCCCGTCTGTCCGTCCGTCCGTGCAAGCTTTAACTTGAGTAAAAATTGAGATATCTTGATGAAACGGACCACTACCACGCCCACAAAATGTCGACAACCGAAACCACTTAAAGTGCCATAACTAAGCTGTAAATAAAGCTATGGAATAAAATTTGGTATGAAGGATCGCACTATGAAGGGGCACATGTGGATGTAATTTTTTTTGGGGAAGTGGGCGTGGCCCCGCCCCTACTAAGCTTTTTGTACATATTTGCTATATCAAGGAAACTTTCTAGAGCTGTTTCTTTTAGGTACTACTTTATACATTCCAAAAATGGAGTAAATCGGATTATAACCACGCCCACCTCCCATACAAAGGTTATGTTGAAAACTACTAAAAGTGGGTTCACTCACTAACGAAAAACATTAAATTTCACATAAGAAATGGCAGATGGAAGCTGCACTCAGATTTTTTTACAAAATGGAAAATGGGCGTGGCATCGCCCACTTATGGGTTAAAAACCATATCTCAGGAACTACTCGACCGATTTCCATGAAACTTGTTTTGTAATAGTTCCCAATGATATGTTGTGAAAATAGTCCAAATCGCTTTACAACCACACGTACTTCCTATATACCAGAACTTTAAAGACGATCTGCTTCGTTTACTTTACAATATATAAAGTAAGCACTAGTGAAGATATCGGTGCATAACTTTGCACAAATGCTATGTTTATAGTGTGGCAGCCCCATTCTAAAAATCGCCGAAATCGGACGATAGGTTTTCAAGGACCCATATATCGAACATGAGGACCTCGGTGCTTCTAACCTAATATTATGGTTTCCAACTTTCAATGGACTTTATACAATATTTATGACGAATATGTGGGTCAAATTGTGTATTATATAATATTAATAAAGTTAAATAAATAAATTGCGAGAGTATAAAATGTTCGGTTACACCCGAACTTAGCCCTTCTTTACTTGTTTTAAACTATATTTATTTGCTACAAAAAATTTCTTCAATGTCGATTCGAACATGTTGAGTACGGTTGAATTCAGGGTGCTATAAAGTAACCCTATATCCATAACTATTGTCATAACCGTAACAATATTTACTTTACTCGATTATTGGTTTTTTAGCTATCACAGAATTTTCATGGCTACAATGAAAATGTCCCTGCAAGACGGGTAGAGTTACTTATCTTATGGAATATTGGTCACCGGTGAAGAAAGCTTGTATTATTATTTTGGTCTCTTTTGTTCTAGCAGCAGGAAAAAAGTTGCCATTTCTCCTCTTTTACGGCATGTCGGTGTGATTATCTTGCTCTGCTCTAATTTTTATTTGTTTTGGAAAGGCATATGTCACTCTGTGGTCAGCAGAGCCCCCTGTAGTAGTTTTTTTTTAATCAGCCATCTATCAGTGGAGACTGTTCGATTTATCATTTTCAGGGTAATCCTTTAATCACTGGTATTGGTCATTTGTTGGGTCACCGTTTCGTTACTTAAATTTGGTTCATTGGTCACCATTGGTCTTCATTATATAGGTCACCTACTTTTCCGTTTAAAAATGAAAAATTGAAATTTTTTGTTTTTATTTTTTTATTTTTATTTATTTATTATAATTGTATGATATAATTACATTTATAAATTAGTATTGTATAATATTTTAAATTTTTAATAATCATTATAGATTAATTTTTAAATATTAGCATTTCAGTACAAAGTGAACTTTTCACATACGTTTTTGCAGCTATTTATACATTGATTTTTTACAAACGTTTTTGCATTGAATTTTTATACATTTTTATTTATACATTAACAAAATTTACAAAGTTAGTATTAATTATTAAATTTTTACTTTTTACATATTTCATATATAAATTTAGTATTAAGTATTACACTATTTTTTGTAGTTGTTGTTATACAATTCAAATAAAATGTTATTAGTATTCGAACATTCATTTGTATAATTTAATAATATTTTACATCTAAATTATGAATTAGCAAATGAATAAATTAATACTAAACGCGAACGATTTCCTTGTAACTATCCTGTAAGGATCCAACGAAACTAATGAATGTCAATTCCATACAATCCTATCCCACATGTACATCACAAAAAGGTTCAGCTCTTCGGAAAGAAGTTGTGCAACTGCTAATCTAAATGTCCGATGGGATTTTGTTGTTGTCTTGTTTATCATGCCTGAAAAATATTAGAAATAGAAATTGTTGTTAACGATTAGAAAATATGAATATATTTGTATTCGTAGTACAAACCTAAGAAAAGTAGTAGCTATTGTAATCCACCTGTATTTGTGTTTATGGTCTGAGTAGGCAATTGAAAAGTAAAGTCCTCTCTAGATGAGCAAAAACTAAACTCTTCTGCGAATACCGCAGCAGATGAAATGATGAGCTGTATGTGTTGTTAGACGACATAGACATAGTCCAACGAAAAAAGACAGCGGCTACGCGGCCTTGGTCATGTTGTTCGAATGGACTCGGTGGAAGCCGAGGAAGAGGGAGACCTCCACTCCGATGGAAGGACCAATTGACGCCTAACGCCTTTGTGTTTTCAATATCTGAAATGGATAATGAAAATATAAGTAATGCTAAAAACAAACGTATATATATATATATATATCAACAGAGCTTAATGCTTGTAATAACTAAACAAATAAACAACTTTTTAACATCAATATAAAAATTATTCTAAATAAATATTTTGGACACAATGCAACAGATTCATTTTTGTAAATACATACATATGTATGTACATCCGAATACGCACTAACTCAACATGTACATATACGCATTTATATTTACCATATTATTATCCCTTGTTTCTGCGTTGTTGTTATACTATCAGCCCTATTCTCATGACCTCACAAAAATCACCACACTCACTATTGTGAGGTTTTTGGATTTTGTGATGATTACCTTATGCTGGAGAAAATTCAAAAGCTCAAATGCTCACAATTTTCTCAAATATCTGTGACGTGTGAAAGCAGCCTTCACAATACAAAAATATTTCTGTTTGTTTTGGTTTTTAGCAATATTTGTAAACAAATGTGTAAATATTTGCGTGCTATAACGAGCATGGAGGAATTGTTCTTTGAAAAAAATGGCCTCTATAAAAGTTCAGTTATCGAATAATTGTGTTTAACCGAATCTGGAGCAATACGGACGTACCTTGCATTTTCATTTGTTGAGCGATTTGCTGCCAACCACATCTACGATCCGATAAGGACGCATTATTTTTGTAAAGCAAAGGACACTGATGCACAGCCTCTACAGACGATGATTTACACCCTGGTTATTTTTATACTCTCGCAACAAAGTTGCTACGAGAGTATTATAGTTTTGTCCACATAACGGTTGTTTGTAAGTCCCAAAACTAAACGAGTTAGATATAAGATTATTATATATACCAAAGTGATCAGGGTGACGAGTAAAGTTCAAATCCGGATGTCTGTCTGTCCGTCCGTCCGTCTGTCCGTCCGTGCAAGCCGTATCTTGAGTAAAATAGAGATATCTTGATGAAACTTGGAAGACGTATTTCTTGGCACCATAAGAAGGTTAAGTTCGAAAATGTGCGTAATCGGACCACTGCCACGCCCACAAAATGGCGATAACCGAAAATTTGGTACAAAGGATTGTTCTAGGAAGGGGCATATTTGGATGTAATTTTTTTGGGGAATTGGGCGTGGCCCCGCCCACTACTAAGTTTTTTGTACATATCTCGCAAACTAATTAAGCTATATAAAGGAAACTTTCTAGAGTCGTTTCTTTTAGGTACTACCTTATACCGACCAAAAATGAAGGAAATCGGGTCATAATCACGCCCACCTCCCATACAAAGGTTATATTGAAAATTACTAAAAATTCAGTAAGTTCAGTAAAGAAAACCACCAGAAACCTTAAATTTCATTGTGAAGATGGTTCAGAAGAGCTGCTCTCAAAATGGTATACAAAATTGTAAAGGGGCGTGGTTCCGCCCACTTATGGGTCAAAAACCATATCTTCCTTACTTGTTTTATAATTCTTTTGTTTTTTAACTTTCGACTGTAAATACGCAATTTCATTTGCTTCATTTGTTTACAAATTTTACATCAATTTGTATTTATTTTGAATTTATTTCTTTTGAAACAACTGTTTGACAGCAAAATGCTTTTCACCTCAATTGGTGACTTTTCTAAGCTTTTTTCTTATGAGGTTCGAGCCAGAATAGACTCACAAAATATACGTCACAAGAAAACTCACAAATTTTTCCTCACAACTCAGTTATGAGGTTTTTTCAGAATAGGGCTGTATATTGCACCAGTGCTAAATCCAAAAACCTGAAATTATTTAAAATAATTAATTTGTATTATTTATTAAAAATATATGAAACATACCTCCACCAATTCCAACGTCACCTCCTTGCTCTTCCTTTCCTGTGCAAACACGTATAACTGGAATGAAATTATTTTAATTATAAAAACTAATAACAAAAACAACAAAATAATGCATTTATAAGATGGATAAATATCCAAAAACACTTAACAAAATAAAAGAAATATTTAAAACGCACTTACATCCATTCACTTAAAATTGTATTTTCAAATGAACAGCGGCCATGGCGGCGATTTTTGAACGGTTCATTGTATCTCTCTCTTACACATACAAAAATTAGGGTTAATGAATTTTGCTACTCTAACTACCGAGATTGCCACTTAACTACAAAATGTTAGCAATGTGTCTGTATTGGTAAAAGCTGAAAAAATTGGCATGTGTAGTGGTGTATGAGTTAGCTTCGTGTTGTAGGGGTAAACGAAATTGATAGTTGTGGTTATGGTTATGGGCATGTTGTTATGGTAACTCACCACTAATTGGAAATACCCTTAAATTTGGTTCAATCAGCTGTTTTATATGGATATAGGTATGGCACCTATAATTGAACGTTTATAGCAACAGGCAATATCAAATGCTAGAAAAGTGTTAAACCAAAATAATAAGTGCCAAATAAATTACTTCAAAATATACCAAAAAAAACTTTTTATGGTTACAATGAAAATCTAAACTGAATTGATAGTTGTGGTTATGGTTATGGGAATGTTGTTATGGTATCGCTCCTCTAATTGGAAACATTGTTGCCCGTAATTCTGATTCAATCAGCTGTTTTATATGGATATGGGTATGGCACCTATAATTCAACTTTTACAGGCAATATCAAAAGCTAGAAAAGTGTTATGCCAAAATAATTTGCCTGTCGAGGTACTCCGTAATTTCGCCGATTCCTTCCTTGTAAAATAAAACATGCAAAAAGAAATTATCGAAAGGAACTTTTGTTTGATGTGGTTTTAAATAAATTCTCTATAGTAATGTTTGGAATAGTAAATATTATTGCAAATAGTAAAAAGTGTGCCGAAAATTTAAAAATTGGTAGATTGTTAAGCCAACAGACTGGAAAAGCTATTCATAGCCATATTCCCAACAACCTCGAGAAACGTTTTTTGGTATGGAGTGGAAAATATAAGTCTCTTGACCAAGTACCATCGCATGTTAGGTAACAATACAATTGAATTGAAATTGAGCACTTAAAATGTAATTCTTAGACATTATAAGTTAGCGGATATTTGTTCCAATAAAAAATATATAAATTATAACAATTACATAAGAAATAAGTGCACAGTTTATGGGATCATATCAAGAATAATGAAAAATAGGATCGGCTTTAATATAGTGTCCCATGATTTCAGGGTTGAAATGAATATGGTTGGAAAGAGGAAGGTCTCCAGATTACGAATATACCGCCGCATTACGAATGTTGCCGCCGGCAAACTTTTTGAGATATTCGCATTTTATGTTGAAAATTTCACAAATTTTATGTGGCGATTTTTTAATTATTAGTTAATTTTTAATTTATTTAATGTACTGCCTGGGATTGGGGAAACTTTAGTATATTGTCCCAGGCTTTCGGTAATAAAATGGGTATCGTTGGAAAGAGGAGGTTCTCCAGATTAAGAATATATATACATGTAGCTGCAGCTGACTTATAGTTTTCGAGATATTCGCAATTAAAGTTGAAAAAAGTGCTACCTTTATCTTGAATTTTCACAATATATACTGAATGTTTTATTAATATTATGCACTTATTTTACACTTACACTTCACCACATTGTTTCTGCATATTTGTTTTATAAAATTTATCACGAAAATAGTTGTAAATAAGTATTTAACATTTTACACAAATCTCTTAATTTCAACAATAACAAAAAGGGTTGCAGCTTGACAATTAATAAGTGTTGCCATATCAGATATTTTGCAAACGAATGAGAAGAACCAAAATAAATAAATACCCCAAATGCAGAAAACAAATGCCCTATAAAAAGATTATATAAAGATAATATAAGGAAAGTTTATGATATTCACTCTATGTACTATAAGTAAGGGAAATTGAAAGTTCTTTCGTGTAGAAATACTATCCACATTGGCGGCCTTCGGCCGCGCTTCAAAAAAATAACCCTGGTCGAGCCAACACCGGGTGTTCTCAAAGAGGGGGAAATGAAAAGTTTTTTCTTGTAGAACTACTTTCCGCATTGGCGGCCTTCGGCAGCGCTTCAAAAAAATAACCCTGGTCGATCCAACACCAGGAGTTATTAAAGAGGGGGAAATTAAAAGTTCTTTCGCAAAGAACTACTTTCCGCATTGGCGGCCTTCGGCCGCGCTTCAAAAAAATAGACCTGGTCGAGCCAACACCGGGAGTTATCAAAGAGGGGGAAATGAAAAAGTTTTTTCTTGTAGAACTACTTTCCGCATTGGCGGCCTTCGGCCGCGCTTCAAGAAAATAACCCTGGTCGGGCCATCACCGGGGGTTATCAAAGAAAAGGTAATACCGAGATTTTGCATTAGTCATAACACCATTATGGTTTATATATTTGGTGTATAATCCTTCATTTTTCTGTTTATTTTTATTCTTTTAATTTTTGCAAAATGTTTGATATGGCAACACTCATTACTTGTTAACCTGCAACCATTTTACTATTTTTTAGACGAAGATTTGTTTAAAATGTTAAATCTTTATTTACAGCTATTTTCGTCATAATTTTTTTAAAATAAATATGCAGAAACAATGTGATGAAGTGTATGTGTAAAATAAGTGCATAATATTAATAAAATATTCTGTATATATTGTGAAAATTTGAGATAAAAGTTGTACTTGTTTCATCTTTAAGTGCGAATATCTCGAAAACTATAAGTCAACTGCAGCTATATATATATATATTCTTAATCTGGAGAACCTCCTCTTTCCAACGATACCCATTATTATACCGAAAGCCTGGGATAGTATACTAAATCCGACCCCTAGTATAGCGTAGTTTTAGTTTTCGAGATATCCGCGTTTAAAGTTTAAAAATTGTCTAATTTTAACACGTAATTTCTCGCTTTTCATTTATATTTTGCACTTATTATACACTTACACTTCACTACTTTCTTACCATATATTTATTTTATATTAATTAATTTGAAATTTGCTTTAAATAAGCATTTTAATTTTTATTCAATTTTATCAATTCACACAATAAGAAAAGGGTTGCATGCTGACGAAAAATAAGCAATGCACTTATTATACACTAACAATTCACTAAATTGTTTCCACATATTTATTTTTATACTCTCGCAACAAATGTTGCTAAAGAGAGTATTATAGTTTTGTTCACATAACGGTTGTTTGTAACACCCAAAACTAAACGAGTTAGATATAGGGTTATATATACCAAAGTGATCAGGGTGAAGAGTGGAGTTCAAATCCGAATGTCTGTCTGTCCGTCCGTCCGTCCGTCTGTGCAAGCTGTAACTTGAGTAAAAATTAAGATATCTTGATGAAACTTGGCACACTTATTTCTTGGCACCATAGGAAGGTTGCTTTCGAAAATGAGCCACCACTGCCACGCCCACAAAATGGCGAAAACCGAAAACACGTAAAGTGCCATAACTAAGCCATAAATAAAGCTATGGAAATAAAATTTGGTATGAAGGATCGCACTATGAAGGGGCATATTTAGATGTAATTTTTTTGGGGAAGTGGGCGTGGCCCCGCCCCCTACTAAGTTTTTTGTACATATCTCGCAAATCAATAGAGCTATATAAACCAAACTTTCTGCAGTCGTTTTTTTTAGCCACTTCCTAATACAGTCCAAAAATGAAAGAAATCGGATCATAACCACGCCCACCTCCCATACAAAAGCTAGGTTGAAAATTACTAAAAGTGGGTTAACTCACTAACGAAAAACGTCAGAAACACTAAATTTCACATAAGAAATGGCAGATGAAAGGTGCATTCAGATTTTTATACAAAATGGAAAATGGGCGTGGCGTCGCCCACTTATGGGTTAAAAACCATGTCTCAGGAACTACTCGACCGATTTCCATGAAACTTGGTTTGTAATAGTTTAATTACATCCCAATGATATGTTGTGAAAATAGGCCAAATCGCTTCACATCCACGCCTACTTCCTATATACCAGAACTTTGAAGTGGATCTGAATCGTTTACTTTACAATATATAAAGTAAGTACTAGTGAAGATATCGGTGCAGAACTTTGCACAAATACTATGTTAAGAGTGTGGCAGCCCCATTCTAAAAATCGCCGAAATCGGACCATAGGTTTTAAGGCCCCATATATCGAACACGAGGACCTCGGTGCTTCTAACCTAATATTATGGTTTCCAACTTTCAACGTACTTTATACAATATATATGACGAATATGTGGGTCAAATTGTGTATTATATAATATAAATAAAGTTAAATAAATAAATTGCGAGAGTATAAAATGTTCGGTTACACCTGAACTTAGCCCTTCCTTACTTGTTTATCAGTTAGTTTAATATTTGCTTTAAATAAGCATTTTAATTTTTACACAATTTTGTTTATATGCACAATAACCATGTTGACAGATATCAATTATATAAATTCGTAATCTGGAGATCCTCTTTCCAACCTACCTATTTTAACCTTGAAATCGGGGAGATACTTTTTCCAGGCTTTCGGGGATAAAATGGATATGATTGGAAAGAGGAGGATCTCCAGATTAAGAATATATATAATTATAGCTCCAGCTGACATACACGTTATTTTCCCTGTATATTGAATTTGTCACATGTATTTTGCACTATACATATATTTTCACATCACCAATTTGTTTCTACGTATTTATTTAAAATTATTTATTTCGAAATTTGCTTTAAATAAGCACTTATTAAATTTTATCACTATCACAATAACAAAAGAGTTGCATTGTGACAAAAAATAAGTATGAGAACACTGTTTTACAGAAGAATCAAACTAAATAAAGAAAAAGGATGTTTACTCAAAATCTCTTGCCATTTCCTTTTCTTTGATAATCCCCGCTGTTCGCTAGACAAGAGTTATTTTTTTTGAATCGCGGCCGAAGGCTGCCAATGTAGAAAGTGGTTTTACGTGAGTGTTACTGGGGGATTTGAGGACATTTTAAGTTAATTAGCTCAAAATAAACACTTTTTACTAATTAAATGGTTATTATGCATATATCTTAATCGTAATCTAGAGATCCTCCTCTTTCCAACCATACCCATTTCACCCTGAAAACATGGGATAGTATACTAAAGTTTCCCCGTAGTTTTAGATGTATATTGTCCGCGCTTGTCAACTGTTAAAATTTGCTGCGGTAGCGTTAATACCAGACAAACATACTCTTTCAAGGTTATTTAGTAAAAATTATTCAAATTGTTTAATAGTAATATTAAATTTCAATAAATAACACTTAATACCAACATTAAATTTAATAAATATGCGTAATAATTTAAAATAATTCCAATAATAATGAAAAAAAATATTTTATTTAATAATTATTTAAGTACTGTTCATCGGACTTTAAAAGTTTTGTGAAGATTAAATGCTAGCACAACACCCTAATTACCACAATTGTAGCAAAAAAAGCGTAGCACACAACCCAAGTACGCCTCGGTGGTGTGTTAAAAGTTGAAAAGTAATGTAAACAAACAAAGGTTTTCTACTGTATATACTGAGGTATAGACTACTTACTCAACATATCGTGGGACGGTAAACTAAAGTCGACCCCGGATTACTTTGTCGGTCGAAGTTTGACAACAAGTTCCGGCATAAATGGGATATCGGATGAGGAGAAGGCTCTCCAGAAAAGGAATATATATAAATATAGTTGATTGGACTAGCTGGACTGGATATTGGACTAGTCAGTTTTGAAATATTTGTATCTAAATGTCCAATTTTTTCCATAAATATCACATGGCATTTCACACATTTTAACGCAATTTTCTCACATTTTTCAATTCTTATATTGATAATTACACTGTTAACATTCAATTTAATTCAAATTTTACATATATTTAAGGTTTATAAAGTAAAATTTTCTTATTTTAAAAATCAAGTAGCTCACTAATAGTTGGAAAGGTTTCAGTGTTTACAATTATGTGGAAACCGACCGTTGCCACATCTTAGAAACTATATGTGAAGGATTTTGCAACACTGCGTTTTATTTAATAGCATATCATAGTTTTTTGTCGTAGAACTTTTTTCTCCTTTCGCGTAGAACTCCTTTCTGCATTGGAAAAGGAAAACGGTACTTGTAATTCAAACAACAGGTAGCACTTATGGTACAAGCCTGCGCTAAAATGTCCTTTTAATCATGCGCAATAGTGTTGCACCATTTTCTTAGGTGGAGAAATATTTAAATCTGCACAAAAATATATTTTTATCCCTTTGTTTCGAGCTATGTCTCACGTTTTATTTAATCAATTAAAATGTGTTTCAAAGTAAAAAACAAAAAAATATATATATTTGTATTGGCATTTTTGTCTATAATTTGTGCTTGGAGTCGTCTTTACCTTTGTGAATAGTCTACATATGTAAAACAAAATTTGCCAACACTGGGCAAGCGATACAATTTTTAATGAGGTATCCGCATACTCTTCTATACGAATTGAACTAGATAACTTTGTTGTTGCTTTCACATGTAAAATTTTTGACAGGCGAGCAGCGCCCAAAGATAGCGAGCAGAGAAGTGACCAATCGATTGTATTGCATGTATACAATTATGAGGAGAATTAGTGTTGGAGGAGTTTCTTACAAAGATAAAAGGGGGATTCTCTTACATATATATTTTATAGCAATTCATTATCGTTATGTTTTCTTAAAATAAGAAGCATTTTAATTTTTACACAATTTTGTTTAAATGTACAATAACCATTTTATCAAGGTCTGAATAAAAAGGGGATTATACCTTAAATACTTGAGTTATAATAATTTCATTCCTTTCTCTTACTAAACCACGATATTGGATCGACTATGGTTATTTTTTCGAAGCGCGACCGAAGGCCGTCAATGCAGAAAGAAGTAATGCGCGAAAGTACTAAGGACCACACCGATGTTGGATCGACCAGGGTTATTTTTTTATTTTGAAGCGTGGCCAAGGCCGCCAATGCGCGAAAGTTGTATGTTATTTTTAATATTTTAGACATACTTCCAGAACCAAACGTTTAGCAGCATTTCTTCCTTTAATCTTCTAGGACACTGTTGTCCTCCTTACCATTTCTTTCTCCATTGGCATAAATCATAAACTTTAAATCAATCAGTAACCAGAAATTATCCTCGCAGTCTTCTACGCCGTTTTTTCCTGGACAGCAGGCCGATAAGCCAGGAACATGGATATATGGACATCCTGTGTACCTGTGGAGATACCTGTCCACCAGCTTTCCAAAAATGCCCCTCCAAATTTCGGATTAAGCGTTCCACCATGATATCGAATCGTGGATGTGATGTAGCTTCAAATAATTTCCGGACATATAGCTTCTGGCACATCTCCCAACTTTTGATGTCCACGTCCACCATCTCGTCAGTCTCTTTACCATGAATTGGGCACACCTCTGTCCTGACCAACAAAACACTCCTGTTTCCTGATTTACTGCTTCATCTGACCATGACTCTTGGAACTTGACACTTTTGTTGCAATGCACTTTCTTGTTTATTGACCACAACCAACCTTGATTCTTAAATTTTTCCAAGGCTTTCCTGATTCTCAAGTATCCTTGATTTGGACCTTTGTGCAACTCGTTGCGAACTTTAGGTAATCTTTTATTCCGAACAATCATATGAGATCGGAAGCTTTGTCCTTGTTTTGCTTTTCCACACTCGATATAAGCAACCAGCCACCAACTTAAAACTGTTCCACTTGGTTTTTGCGACTAGAGGCTCTGCAGCCATTTCTTCTTCCTTTGGACGTTTGTTCCGTTCTACTACTCCATGCATTTCACAACTGGAGCTTCTTGTTGAGATTCTTGTTGTTCCTTCGGATTACAATCTTTTGTCCATGACACTTCTGCCTTCTCTGGGGTCACCTGCGTCAATATATGTGCCTCCTGCTCTCAATTGTGTAGCCACTTGTGCTGAAACCTGCGATGGCATACACTCTTCATGCACATCCAGCTGTGTTAACACCTCTGCTCTATTTAAGGTCACCTCCATAGACTCGTCCTCCTTCAACTGTGAGGACACCCATTCGATTCCAACTGTGTTGACAAAATCTCTCCAAAAATAGTCCCCAAACGCTTCTATCATCTGTGACATTAGGAACAGAAACGTGTTCGTGTCTAAAGCTTCTGAGGCATCTTGTGTTCTTTTCATTTCTTCTATTTCCATTATCCATTCCGCCCACGTTGATTTGAAAACATATTTGTCCACGTTTTTTTCTTCCATTGCCTCTCTTAACCGGGCTTGCAATTCGGATTTCAAACCATTCGTTGCTAACCCTGTTGTTCCAACTCCTTTTTGATTTGTGGTATCCTTAATTCGTTTAACTTAGCCATTATCATCATCATCATCATCCCTTTCTTGCACATTACATTCATCATTTAACAATTTATATATTCCTCTTGCACAATTCTGAGAATGATCTTGGTATAATCATGGATGAAAGACCCAAAACTGCGAACCAAAACTATATGTGCACTTGCAGTACTGTTCTTGGTACTATTACGGATGAAATACCCAAAACTGCGAACCAAAACTCCACGTGCACTTTTAGTACTGCGACTCACAAAAGCCCTGAAACTATACCCGCTATTTTCGGATAGTTCTACCAAAATCCCAAATGAGAATTTGATAACAAAATCATTAACTATATTTCGTATTTATTTAAAATATCATGCCATTTAGGTGTTTATTATTATATTTACTTTACAAATGTATTATCGTACTACACTATATACATATGTAAAACGTATTGAATAGCTGAACAATCAATTCAATCTGACAAAGGCTGGAGGAAGAGTGGCAAATGTCAAATATCCCGAGCGGCCTGGAAGTGTAATCTGCGCACATTATGTGAGGACTCTTTTGGTTTCTTTAGGAGTTTTTGTAAGATCTGTTCTTTCATTAATTTCACTAGTACTAGATTCATCCAATTTCTGGGAGGAGGGTTTCTATAAAATATAAAGTAAAATTTGAATTTTTACAACATTAAAGTTGGTAATAATTACTTTATGTTTCAGGAATTCTAAATATAGCACGGGCAACGTTCTAGTCATAACATCCATACTCTTGCTGTAGTATTTTCATTGATCTAATTTCGGTGAATCCATGTCCTTGTAAAGCGATACAACAACGTTATGATTGCTCAATACAAGGTGAAAATGAATCAAAAAAGTCCTAATTGAACATGCAAGAAGTTTTTAAATTTCTATGATCACAAACATTCACTTAAATTTAACCTTTAATTTCTGAGTTTTAGCTGCTAATGGCACGGCCAACTGAGGGGCCGGTAATTCTAAAAATACTGCAACTGCTTTGCCCACTAGCTCATTGGCAAAACAAAGTTTACACTCGTCGCAATGATAAACGGTTATAATCTGTAATTAGGAAACGAGATTTCCCATACAAAATTCCTCTCTGGATAATCCGAGATTATAAAATTATCTCGTTATATACAACTCGCTTATCATTCCCGTCCTGCTTTACGGTGCAGAAGCTTGGACGATGTCAACATCAGATGAGACGACACTAGGAGTTTTCGAGAGGAAAATTTTGCGCAAGATTTATGGTCCTCAGAACATTGGCAACGGCGAATACCGCAGACGATGGAACGATGAGCTGTACGAGTTATACGACGACATTGACATAGTTCAGCGAATAAAAAGACAGCGGCTACGCTGGCTAGGTCAAGTTGTACGGATGGAAGAAAACACTCCAGCTCTGAAAGTATTCGATGCAGTACCCGCCGGAGGAAGCCGAACTGCGAAGGAGAGAGAGAGGTGGCGCACTATCGTCGATTCGGCTATAACCGGCTAAACGGTTGCAACGCCAATTACATACATACATATACAACTAGATTTTCGGTGTTATTCCTGGGCTTATCGATAATTTTGCGAAGAAAAGGAGAAATGTCAAATGAAAATGAAAATGTAAACAACAATGGCCGACAGCGAGAGAAATATGTGTAATACAACAACAAATGCAACACATTTGTCAATTGATAATCTCATTTGGCTATATGTAAACGGTTAGATTATTGAACGAGCTTAGAACGAGATTATTTTCATATGTAAACATACTATAAACCTATTATCTGGTGTGTAAATGGTTTGTGTTCGATGTAGCAGCGTTTGCATCCATAGTTCTGGATTTGCTTGCAGCACATATTCCATCGATTCGAAAGTTCTACGCTGCTACCATAAGTGACACCAATTAGGTTGCGTACCTTTAACGCGCCGTTTGAGTTTTGAAATATCTGTATGGAAAATTTTAGAATTTAAGGCAAGATAATATTATTATATTCCACAATTATTTACGTATTCAATGGTTTCGCCCTTGATGTTGACCATTGCTGGCGTAGCTTCTATTACGTGCTTCGAATTGACAATGC
This sequence comes from Zeugodacus cucurbitae, assembly GCF_028554725.1. Taxonomy (NCBI): domain Eukaryota; kingdom Metazoa; phylum Arthropoda; class Insecta; order Diptera; family Tephritidae; genus Zeugodacus; species Zeugodacus cucurbitae. The sequence continues at coordinate 29,440,244 of NC_071669.1, forward strand.
AATGAAGTATTACTGTATCACCCTCTTCAATTCCATATTTTGGCTTTAGAAAACTTTTATTTTACGTTTTTAAAATGCGTGCTTCAATAATTTAAACTTTAATTAGGCTGCAGAAAGCTCAAAACAAAACTTGTTTAAACGCGAGAACTTTGGTTGTTACTTTCTATCATTCAGGGTGCTGTACGAAAGAAGAGTTGAGGTAAATGTTTATGCACATTTCGCCTTTTGTTGCACATGTGTGTATGTAGTGGTGTTATTAAAATTTTTTTGAATGTGTTGGAGTTTCAGTACCCATGACTTGCTGGGCACACTCGAACATTCTGGCAACTGGGAATATCGATGTCGGGATAAATCTGGCAAGCTATCAATTTCGATTGTTAATTCTAGTTTGTTCTGGTACCATTTTCGTTACAATATTTTAAAGCAATAATGGGTCTAATCAATGAATCCGTTTCGATCGAAAAATTTGTCCATATCCTTTCCTTATTGATTCCCTTCGGAATGAAAAAAAGCGGATGGGTTGAGATTTTACGAACCATATGCGAAGAATATTCCAATGCAGAAAGTAGTTGTACTTGAAAGAACTAATGCCCGGATTCACAGTTCGTACTTATGTTGTGCCCAAATAAAATCTTAGCTAACCATTGTTGTTGACTGAGTAGTCATTTGCGTTTCACAGTCGTTGCTTATTTTCTATAAAATTGTATTATGATATATGGCAGCACAATGAAAAACATTTGTATTTGTAAATACCATCTGACAAATTGAAATTATTGTTGATGAAAAATAACTTTGCGACGAATAAATTTAGAATCTAGGAAGTGGTTGGAAACAATAAATTGACACCTAATTTCACCGCAACCGAGTGGGGGCACCTATTGCAACTCGCAGGAAAGCATATAAGCGTCATTGAATGCAAGAAATTTCAAAAATTTTTTCAACAAATAATTTTTATTTTATTTTTTGACAAATAAGTCAATATTCAAAACAAAAATCAGCTGTTACTTAAACACTGCTTAAGTCTCCCATTTTCAGTACTTAAGTATGAACTGTAAAACGCAATATTTCTATTTTATCTTAAGCACAACCTAAGCACTGACTGTGAAACCGGGCATAAATTGACACCTAATTTCACCGCAACCGAGTGGGGGCACCTATTGCAACTCGCAGGAAAGCATATAAGCGTCATTGAATGCAAGAAATTTCAAAAAATGTTTCAACAAATAATTTTTATTTTATTTTTTGACAAATAAGTCAATATTCAAAACAAAAATCAGCTGTTACTTAAGCACTGCTTAAGTCTTTGCAGTACTTAAGTATGAACTGTAAAACGCAATATTTCTATTTTATCTTAAGCACAACCTAAGCACTGACTGTGAAACCGGGCATAAGATTACCAAATAAAGAAAACGCAATTTTATGATAGCAGCTGTAACTTCTGGAAACTGGCGCCAAGGTATCACTTTTTTTCGTCTTGTCCACCTAAGAGTCGGAAGAGGCACGATCATCGAATTGGATTCCAAACCGGTCATAGTCCAAAATTTGCTTGAATCAGCGAATGGGTTGCAAGAATTCAGGTGCTATCCATTCTATCCATTTCCTGTCCTTACGCTGAGTTTTCTAGCGAAATGAGTCAGAAGCAGTAACTTTGATATGGTACAGAAAGGATGCGCTTAGATTGTTATAAAAACTGGAAAAAAGGACTGTCATAACCCACTTTTGAGTTAGAAATTAGCGATTAATTTTCGAAGTAACTGTAACTGTAACTTTTACCGAAAAGTAGTCCATCATTGCCTGTGGCTAATTTTTAACGAAAATATCGGTAAAAATCTCATATATATTTGAAGGTTTATGCAACATTTTTAAAAATTGTTAAAATAGGTCAAGACTGCCCCTAACTCATACATACTTAGTATTAGAATTTTCAAGGTACAGGTGGATTTTATATGGTATATGTAACGACTAGCATCACTCCTAATTGTAGTAGATTAATTAAATAACTATTCTTAATATTGTAATTAACTCCTTTTTGGTAACACTGTATTGTATTCTGTATTTGTATTCTGCAAAGAAAATATTTAGTCCCGTTACAATATTAATCATCTCATATTCATTTCTCTTTTTCGCCCTATTCCTTTTGATCATCCGACGAATCCACACGTGTTCTACTGCGTTTAACTTTAAATATATTCGTACTATATATATTAACAAATAATATATTTAGACAATTCACAAGCTTTGTTGTATGTCTTATGTCATATTTTAATATTCTTAAAAAATATGACACTTGTGAGCACCCTTTACTGTTGTATGTCATATTTCTACACTTAATCAGCTGATAGTGAAAAATTAAGAAGACAGAAATGCTATATATCCGCGATAAAAAATCATCAATATATATATGCGATCATCAGATTTTGGCCTTAGCAAAAAAAAAACAGCGATGTTTGCTGAGGCCAAAACCAGATATATGTCCATATTTTCCCGATATATGCAATGTGCAGTATAAATCGGTTGAGAAGTGTTCGGGCAGAAGGGCACGAGCAAAACTAACCACTGACCGACCCAAAAAAACCGGTTCTTCACAGAAAACCGTCTACCCACTCGTCGAAGTTTTGACCCACCCACCGACCGCCCACAATGCCACGAGTGTGTCCCAAAAAAAACCGGTTCCAAAAAGTAACCGGTTATTGCAGTACTAGGCATATGCCGCAAAAAACCGGCAGCAAGTGGGTAGGGGTATAGAATAGCGAACTCTAGAAATATACCACGCAGTGTTGTATCAGTCATATTTTAATTTTGCATGTGAAACAACAACAGTGTTGGTATGACAGTCATAAAAAAATATGACAATATGACACCTTGTGAATACCCTAATTACATTTGTAAATGGGATTTACTCGTGTGTGAATAAAGTTTATTTAAATAAGTAAGTGGTTAAATAGTGTTTCATTTAATAACACCATAACCACCAAATATACATATATCGGCTAACATGCGAGATATCATAGCGAAATTAAGGGACTACATATATAATCTTGGATATACAGTGGCTCTCAGCTTATTTCGTGTAAGCAACAATTTTGATAATACTGATATGAAATTAATATTTTTTGCTCTGAAGTAAATGAACGATTGATGCAATTATATTGATAATTTAGTTTTAAATACAAAACATGTAAAAAAATTTACAAAAGTATTCAAATTCAATATTTTATTAAACAAAAACCAAAAACACTCATAATTCATGGGTCACAGCTTATTTCGTGTGTTGATTTTCGTTCATGTGATACATGGAAATAACGGATGCAGAAAACTGACGGTGAATCAAAGTGTGAACTATGAATACTTAAGAAGCAGTTTATGTTCTAAAAACAATGCAGATCAGTTGCAATTACGCGGTATATCAACATGGGTCCACGCACTTCAATTGAAAAACGCGAATTAGTTATTAAACATTTTCAAAGTGGAAAAACGCAAAAACAAATTGCTGAAATGGTTGATTTAAGTTAATCTACAGTTCAATATATAATTCAGCGCTTTGTACGTGAAAATCGCGTGCATAACAAGGGTCGAAAGGCTCCTAATAAAATTTTGGTGGATTTTAAAAAAGATTAAAAAAGAACCAATGACCAAATGGGCGAACAGCACGGAATAAGCCTTTTATAAATAAGAAAAATAAAAATGCCCGTTTACAGTTAGCAAAAGACCATTTAAACAAGGACAATGCTTTTTGGAATACGGTTATTTTCGCCAATGAGAGCAAGTTTAATCTTTTTGCGTCAGATGGTAATGCATACATATGGCGGAAACCAAATACTGAGCTCCAAACAAAAAATTTACGCGCAACAGTAAAACATGGTGGCGGTCATGTAATGGTTTGGGGTGTATGTCATCTGCAGGCGTTGGTCGATTGGAGTTTATAGACTCCACTATGAATAAAGAAGTGTACCTAGACTTACTGAAGCAAAATTTGCTTCAAAGTGCGGAAGACCTGGGTATAAGTGACACTTTTCGCTTCTACCAGGACAACGACCCTAAACATAAATCTGGTCTTGTACAAACTTGGCTCATTTGGAATTGTCCACACCTCGTCCAAACACCTGCACAGTCACCAGATTTGAACGTTATTGAAAATGTATGGCACATTCTGGAAATTAATATTAGAAAACACCACATTTCTAGCGTCCAAACTCTAAAAGCGGCTTTGAAGGAAGAGTGAGGTAAAATATTGCCAGATTATACAAAAAAATTGGTGGAATCAATGCAAAACCGCATGAAAGCTGTAATCGAGCAAAAAGGCTTTTCCACAAACTATTGAAGTTTTATTTTGGTTTACTTTTTATAACTTTTTAGTAAGAATTTTTATACCACACGAAATAAGCTGTTACCCATGAATTATGAGTGTTTTTGGTTTTTGTTTAATAAAATATTGAATTTGAATACTTTTGTAAATTTTTTTACATGTTTTGTTTTTAAAACTAAATTATCAATATAATTGCATCATTCGTAAATTTAGTTCAGAGCAAAAAATATTAATTTCATATCAGTATTATCAAAAATGTTGCTTACACGAAATAAGCTGTGAGCCACTGTACATATGTATACTAGTACACTTCACATCTTCACAGTTTTTCTCATGTTAATCCGAACCCCTATTCGAAAGTCTTTTGTCACACTGGCTTTAGTTTTATTGTAAAATAATTATAATTCGTTATTGGAATGTACGCTTGTAAAATAGTGATTTGTCATTAAAAGTGTGTTTCCGGAGTTGTTAAAAAATGCTTTTTAATATTTACAAATTGTGGCCACTTCACTTGTTTTCTAAAGGCAAAGTAACGTATCATATGTATGTATGTGATTGGCGTTGCAACCGTTTAGCCGGTTATAGCCGAATCGACGATAGTGCGCCACCTCTCTCTCTCCTTCGCAGTTCGGCACCAGTTGGAGATCCCAAGTGGAACCAGGTCGCTCTCCACCTGGTCCCTCCAACGGAGTGGAGGCCTTCCCCTTCCTCGGCTTCCTCCGGCGGGTACTGCATCGAACACTTTCAGGGCTGGAGTGTTTTTGTCCATTCGGACAACATGACCTAACCAGCGTAGCCGCTGTCTTTTTATTCGCTGAACTATGTCAATGTCGTCGTATAACTCGTACAGCTCATCGTTCCATCGTCTGCGGTATTCGCCGTTGCCAATGTTCTGAGGACCATAAATCTTGCGCAAAATTTTCCTCTCGAAAACTCCTAGTGTCTCATCTGATGTTGACATCGTCCAAGCTTCTGCACCGTAAAGCAGGACGGGAATGATAAGCGACTTAGAGAGCTTGATTTTGGTTCGTCGAGAGAGGACTTTACTGTTCAATTGCCTACTCAGTCCAAAGTAGCACCTGTTGGCAAGAGTTATTCTGCGCTGGATTTCGAGGCTGACATTGTTCGTGTTGTTGATGCTGGTTCCCAGGTATACGAAATTATCTACGACCTCGAAGTTATGACTGTCAACAGTGACGTGGGAGCCAAGACGCGAGTGCGCCGACTGTTTGTTTGATGACAGGAGATATTTCGTCTTGTCCTCATTCACCTCCAGATCCATTCGCTTCGCCTCCTTATCCATGCGGGAAAAAGCAGAACAAGCGGCGCGGTTGTTGCTTCCGATGATATCAATATCATCGGCGTACGCCAGAAGCTTTACACTCTTGTAGAAGATTGTACCTTCTCTGTTGAGCTCTGCAGCTCTTATAATTTTTTCCAGCATCAGGTTAAAGAAGTCGCACGAGAGTGAGTCACCTTGTCTGAAACCTCGTTCGGTATCGAACGGCTCGGAGAGGTCCTTCCCAATCATGACGGAGCTTTTGGTGTTGCTTAACGTCAATTTACACAGCCGTATTAGTTTTGTTTTTGGTATCCCCAATTCAGGCATCGCGGCGTAAAGGCAGCTCCTTTTCGTGGTGTCGAAAGCAGCTTTAAAATCCACAAAAAGGTGGTGTGTGTCGATCCTCTTTTCACGGGTCTTCTCCAAAATTTGGCGCATGGTGAATATCTGGTCCGTTGTCGATTTTCCAGGTCTAAAGCTACACTGATAAGATCCAATCAGTTTGTTGAGGGTGGGCTTTAGTCTTTCACACAGTACGCTCGATAAAACCTTGTATGCGATATTTAGGAGGCTGATCCCACGGTAATTGACGCAGATTGTGGGATCTCCCTTTTTTATGAATTGGGCAGAGCACACTGAGATTCCAATCGTCAGGCATGCTTTCTTCCGACCATATTCTGCAAAGAAGCTGATGCATGCTTCCTATCAGCTCCTCGCCGCCGTATTTGAATAGCTCTGCCGGTAATCTATTGGCCCCCGTTGTTCTTCAAGCGTGTAATTGCTATTCGAATTTCTTCATGGTCGGGTAATGGAACATCTATTCCACCGTCATCGATTGGGGGATCAGGTTCGCCCTCTCCTGGTGTTGTACTCTCACTGCCATTCAGCAGGTCGGAGAAGTGTTCCCTCCATAATCCCAGTATTCCCTGGACATCGGTTACCACATTACCATCTTGGTCTCTACATGAGGATGCTCCGGTCTTGGAACCTTCGTTAAGTCGCTTCATTTTTTCATAAAATTTTCGAGCATTCCCTCTGTCTGCCAGCTTCTCAAGCTCTTCGTACTCACGCATTTCGGCCTCTTTCTTTTTTTGTCTGCAGATGCGTCTCGATTCCCTCTTCAACTCTCGGTATCTATCCCATCCCGCACGTGTTGTGGTCATTTGCAACGTTGCGAGGTAGGCAGTCTGTTTTCTCTCCGCTGCGAGACGGCACTCCTCATCGTACCAGCTTGTTTTTTGTCGTTGCCGAAAACCAATTGTTTCGGCTGCAGCGGTACGCAGTGAGTTTGAGATGCCGTTCCACAGTTTCCTTATACCGAGATGCTGATGAGTGCTCTCAGAGAGCAGGAGTGCAAGTCGAGTAGAGTATTTCGTGGATGTCTGTTGCGATTGCAGCTTTTCGACGTTGAACCTTCCTTGTGTTTGGGCATTCTTTGCTGCACAGAGGCGGGTGCGTATCTTCGCTGCGACCAGATAATGGTCCGAGTCTATATTTGGTCCTCGGAGCGTACGCACGTCTAAAACACATGAGACATGTCTTCCGTCTATCACAACGTGATCGATTTGGTTCCGCGTGTTTCGATCAGGAGACAGCCAAGTAGCTTGATGTATTTTCTTATGCTGGAATCAGTCGATCAGCCTCAGGCCGTTTGGCGATGTTTCGTCATGGAGGCTGAATTTTCCGACTGTTGTGCCAAAGATACCTTCTTTACCCACCCTGGCGTTAAAATCTCCAAGCACGACTTTTACATCGTGGCGGGGGCAGCGCTCATAAGTGCGTTCTAGGCGCTCATAGAAAGCATCTTTGGTCACATCGTCCTTCTCTTACGTTGGGGCGTGGGCGCAAATCAGCGATATGTTGAAGAACCTCGCTTTGATGCGGATTGTGGCAAGACGTTCATCCACCGGGGTGAATGCCAGGACTCGGCGACGTAGTCTCTCTCCCACCACAAATCCAACACCAAATTTGCGCTCCTTTATATGGCCGCTGTGGTAGATGTCACAAGGACCCACCTTCTTCCGTCCTTGTCCCGTATCATATAGAAGGTTGAATTAAATGTGCTATAACGTAACCCTATATCCATAACTATTGTCATAACCGTAACTATATTTACTATACTCTATTATTGGTTTCATAGCCATTTACTGCTAGAGAAAGAGTGTCATTTACAAGTTAAGTGCTGAACACATAGCAGACGAAAAGCGACGAGCGAAATCTGTGAAATATTAATACACTCGTTCTTATGGACACAGCTTTTTTGACTACAACACGACTGCGCGACTGCGTTGTCGCTGTTGAACTGCCACTAATATGTGAAATGTCAAATTATTCAAAGTTCTAACAAGTATGACGTTATTTTGCCTGCAGAAGCGTAACCAACCGTCGTGTTGTCGTCTTTTAATTCAGAGCATTACTTTTGCAAAGAACGAAAGTAAAGAAACGGAAAAATAGGAGCATTTAATAAGAAAACATCTGAGTGCTATTTTCGGCCTCTACATCCAATTGTATCTTAAAAATTAATGAATGTAATTATGGGTTAAAAAAGCAGAAACTTTCCTAAATGTCGATAAAAAACTGCAGTCGAAGTAGCAATATTTGTGCTTTTTGCAGCTTCGACTGTCGTCGACTTTTTACAGTTACTTACTGCGACTTCGATTTTTTTCTGAAGCAGAAGTCGAAGCAAAAGCAAATGAAATGAAATTGCCGGTAGTTTTTTAAACACTGACAATAACCCAGATTTCATCGTTTGACGCTATCTTTCTTTTGACTAGGGATAAGTTCAAGCCCATTTTTTCTCCAGATACATACGTTTGTATCTTCATTTATCAACTCTATAGAATTATTTGTTTATAAATATTTTTTTATTTACAGTCATGATGTAATGGAGCGTTGCCGTAATAGGATCAGAATACGAGTGGCAAATATAATGATTGCGCTTACGGTGTTGGGTTGCTGTATTATGGTTTACAGTGGCAAACAAGCCGCAAAAAGTGGCGATTCTGTGGTCAAACAAAATCTGGATTGGCATAAAAAATATAATGAGGAATCAAAAAAGGAATAGGCTTCCTATAACATTATTGTATAATATATGATTTTCTTGTTTGCTGTACTTTGTATATAAAGTGATTTTTATTACTGATTAATATAATTTTTTTCTTGTATTGGAGTAATTTAGATTACGACTGGTTTGGTAAGTAAAATCTAACAAAAAATATTAATTTTCATTACTCAGGAGCATCCCAAACTCTTTTATTAGCTGAACAATTGTTTAGAGTTCTGGAATATACTCCGGTGTTAAAATAATTTTCATTTTCCGGGTACCAGGTGGAGTTATTACCAATTTCTAAGGCTACTGCAAGACAGTCGCCAATGTAGTTGCTCTGGCTACTGAAACAAGATACAAACGATAGGCTCAGTATCCTAGAATACGCAGATAACGACCCTGAGTTTACATTTTTGACATTTTTTTTTAATCTTAACAGCATTGTTCAAATGAAAGTGGGTCAGTTAAAAATACAAATACGTGAACAAAAATAAAACAATATCCTCTTTTATTTAACTCCCCGTCCTATGCCCGAAACCATTTATCTCGGTTGCAATTTCATTGTTTTCAACCAGTTGGTTAGTTTTTTAAATTTGGATAAAATAATCATATACAAAGAATAAAAATACAAAATTAATACAAATTCGTGAAAAATATATAGACTCTGATTGGCTCATTGATTTAATTAATAAACTAATAATTATAATTAAATTAATGCCATCATCGACCTCATCAATGGCGACAATATTATCAGCGGATTTTGATTACAATTTTGTGTGTTGGTCTCGCAAATACAATGTCTGTTAATGTGCTGTTACTGCTTCTTTGGAATTTGTTCTCGCGATTGACAAACTCACCTTGGTCTCCGTAGAAAACTTTATAAAAAACGCGATTGAACATGTTATTTCATATGTTATTTACAATGTTAAAATTTGATTACATTTATAATTCTTATTGTTTTATTATATAACTTTTTTACAAAAGATAGTATACACCAATCGGCGAATAATCGAATACGGATGGACGTAGAAACGAGATGGTGCGTTAAGCGAGCGCACATGTCCTTTGAGTCTTGACTCGTAAGAAGACAAAATCGAAGTGGGTGCGGATCGTATTGTCCGCCTCTTTTGCTAAAGTTGTTGTGCTCTGGTTTGTGGTGTGGTGTCCTCATGTGTGTTATCGCCAATATGGGGCGTTGAAATGTTGTGTGGTGTTATGCTGAAGTTCATTTAGACATCCCGGCCCCCTAGGCAAGTAATTAATCTAGTCTTGTTGTAATTGTTGCAATGTGGCCACCACGTTACTAAGCCCAGTGGGTTGGCGAGACCGCTGCCTAGTTTGACGGCGCCACGTGGGTGTATTACGTTGTTGGCGTCATAGTTTAACGAGCGGCGTAGTTAGTGTTCCGGTTTGCGTACGGAGATCGACTACGCGATTATGACCATCGGAGCCGTAGTAGAGATTCTCTATGCGGTGGGGGGACAATCGTCATTAATCAAGACACAATCTAAAAGCTTAGGCGCATTTTATGGTGCTTTCCACCGGTACCTTCTGTGAAGTTCCTTTAAATAATCTTCTTTCCATTGAAGACTGAACTCGTGATGGAGAATTTTAAATATTCCCTGGAGTGAGGACTGTAAAGTCTGATGGATATTGCGAGAGGGCAGCGAGAGCCCGTGAGTTGAAAACGGTTTCAGTTCGAGTTTGCAATGTCGTCAATTCTTCATAATTAAATTTGTAAGTGCCAGCTAGCTTCTTGAAATGAGATTTGAAGCTTTTTACAGCGGATTCCCATAGGCCATTGATGTCTTGTGGAGTACACAAATATACAATGTCTGGGGAGATTTTTTTTATGAAATCCCCAAATTGTTTTTCTGGGCCCCGTCTTCCGACGAAGTGAGCAAATGCCTGGAGAAAAGCCTCCTTTGTCCGATTGGTATATAGTTAAAGGGGCACTGCTTTTGTCGTAAAATAGACAAAGACAGTTATATAGCCTTTCATGAGGGTGGGAGAATTTAGCATAGACGCCTTTATTTGAAAAGGCCCAAAACTGTAGTGGTGAAAGCTAGAGCGAAATTGCAGCGTTCAGGTGGAAGTGCTGCATTTTTCCTTCAATATTTCTTAATTTATTGAATCTGCTTTGTTTAAAGCCTAACAATAAGTATTAAAATCTTAAATCTATTTACAACTCAAGAATGTGGTTGAGCTGTTTTGGTAAAACGTTGCTCTTTAGTAGGCAGGTAGATCTCTTCTTTTTAAACGTGTTTGATTGCAGGAATGTACCAAGGCATTTGCCAATGGGTTTGGATGTTCACGAAGTTTAGAAATATATTTCTTTCTGCTGTCCTCGATCTCCTTTACCATGGGAATTACAAGATTCTTATGGATATCTTTGTTACGCATGTACCGTGGTGAACCCGTTATTGTTCTAAGCATTTTAGATAGGAATCTCTGAATTATATCAATGTTGGTTGCACAGGTTGAATACCGTACATCCAATTCGGTTTTTGATATGATTGCGTTATATAATAGGACTTTGTTGTCTATGCTAAATTTAGAATTTTTGTTTAAAAGTCAATTTAAATTTGCTGCTCTTAAGTTCATGAAAGTTACTTTACTCGCTATATGCTTCCGCCACGTAAGCCTTCGATCCAGATGAATCCCAAGATAAGTTACTTCATTCGCTTGGGGTACTAGCACATTGTTTATTTTAACTGTCCGACATGTTTCTGGTCTTAGAGGAAATGTAACATGCTTGCATTTTTTCTCATTAATATTTATACTCTTGATGCTCTGATGGGGCATTTATTACAGCTTACTAGAGCTGTGTCATCCGCAAAAGTAGACGTTGATACATTATTAGATATTGGATTCTATTCTTATGTACAGAGTAGGGCCTAATACACGGCCCTGAGGTACACCTGCCCTTATTGATCGTTCTTCTGATATGAAATCTGCTACTTTAACTGTAAATTTCCTATTTCTTAAATATGATTCCAATGCTTTATGCAATTCGTAAAGTAAAACATCGAAAAAAATAGCTGAACAGTTCTCTCTTTTCTCGAATGCTTTTCTGATTTCCTTAGTAATTCTATTCACTTGCTCTACAGTGCCATGTTTAGCATTTTTGATAGTAAAACTTTTTCGAATATTTAGGAAAGACAGGGTAAGGGACTTATTGACTTTTTCGGATTTAGCCCTTTTAGGATCCTAGTAATTTCATAAGTAGACGTCCTAATAGACACGCTTGACTCCTTTGCCTTATTGGGCAAAGTTGTCAACTTAAAATTGTTTTTTTTTGGCCATTGGGTTGAAATACCTTTTCTAGGTGATTTGCAAAGCAATTTGTCTTTCCCGCATTACTACGAGCCCAATTACCATTCGACTGTCTTATAGGAATGTTGGAATCTACTAGTGGCTTAAAAAACTTTAGGGCTTTCCAAAGGGAGTTTTGCTTGCTTTTTAGACACAGGTGCTTTATATAATTTTCAGAGTTGTATTCTTCATCGCGTTTAAGTGCCTTTTTTAACTTACGTACAGCCAATTTCAGTTGACGCTGAGTTGAAGGGAAACGACTTAACTGTCATTCACGTCTCGCTTGCCTTTTCTCATTTAAAAGCTTTTCTATTTCATTATTAGTGATTTTTCTAAAAACCTTAATGTTTCTTTTTGGTGTTGCCAAGACAGCTGCATTAGTTAGTACATCATTGAATTCTATTATGCTTTCATGAATATCTCTTCCCGTATTTATTTTTAAATCGATGTTAATATGGCTATTAATGTCATAATTTGCGTTCGCATTTTTTGCTTGTGCATAGTGCAGATCTTGCACGTGAAAATGCATTTCTTGATTTGGGGCTTAAGACAGGGAACAGTACTTTTGACGGACCATCTGTTGCATAAGGCGATGTTCGGCGTGACGCATGAGTATGTGGATACAACTCCCACTGCAGCCTATTCTACGTTACTGGATCTGACTCCCAGTCTGACCAAGGACCTCAAGGCAACTCCTAGTCCCTTGCACAGTCTGTTCCGTGTACCAGACCGTAATACGTCGGAGCGTGACCCCAGTCAAATGCAATTCCTGTGTTTTCTGGCCTGCGCACCACACGTGAGTGGAGTGAGTCGTACGTTGCCCCCAACTATACAATGTGCGACAATTTCCCACACACAGCTGCAACAACCTCCACCTGTAAGTCAGTCCCTCACCACCAGGGTCACGACAACAATACCACGATATATCCGACTCTTTAACTAATCCGACAATTTAATTGCAACGGACTCCAGTGCAAGATCAATGAGATAGCTGATTTTATGAGTCGTGAAGGCGTATCAATAGCTGCGTTCCAAAAACCAAGTTAAACAGCTACTCAGACCTTCTGAGGTTTGCAGGTTTCAACATTTTACATAAAGATCACGAGCCAGATAGTGATTGAGTCCCGCACAAAACCGTGCAATATAGTTTTATCGAAGGTGCCATCGACCGCAGGGACACTATCCTAGAATGTCAAGGTATAGCTGTCCGGTCAGGTGATGTCGAGCTCGAAATATTTAATATATTCTTCATCAAGTTACAAGTTCCCCAACAGGATATCACCCGAATATTAGTGCGCTACTTCGTTCTTAAAACCGATTGGTACTTGGCGACTTTAACGCGCACCACGATCTTTGGAATTCTTGCCAGTCAAACGATCGGAGAGGATACACATACAGATAGACGATACGAGATTCTGCACAATGAATGACGAAACCCGCACCAAAATTATGAGCACTTGCAGCAGTTCGCCGGACATCACCATTGCTAGCGTTGATCTGATAAACTGCATAACCTGGCGACTTATGCTAACATAATTATCTCGATTGAAAAACCTCCCGAATTTATTTCTACGGACAACCAACCGCATCTATGTTAACTTTAATAAAGCTATCTGGGACGGCTTCACAGAATTCACTGAGAATGCCTTCACCGCCCTACCTACTCCTACGCACGGAATCGTTGGCGAACTTCAATTAGTATATGGGTATAGTACTTGAAGTTCTGTAAGCTCTCCACTGGTGTGAGCAAGCTCTGGTCAACCGTCAAATCCTTGTTAATCCCGAGGAGACATGACGACCGGGAGAGTTGCGCGAGCTATTTTAGCCGACAATTCATACTGCACCCTCCGGTTGATAAGCCATTGGCCCAGACGGAATCAATTCTTTGATGTTAAAACACCTAGGTCCAACAGGAGTAGAATATCTCACCAAGGTACTCAATTTGTCACTAACCTCTTAAAATAGATGTGTAAAATCGGAAGTGTGGTTCCACTACCCGCCAACCAATTGGAGTCTTATCGTACAATAACTCTCCTTTCCCCAGTAGTGAAGACACTTGAGGCCTTGCTTCTCCCGACACTCACATGCCGTCTGAACCTAGCGCAACGCCAACCTGGTTTCCGTAAAGTGTACAGCACCACCACAGCACTTAGCGTCATAAATGCTCGGATAGTTCATGGTCTTAACCAAAAACCACCCTGTAAGAGAACCGTCCTAGTGGCGTTGGACCTGTCAAAAGCCTTTGACACAGTCAACTTAACAACGCTACTAGAAGACATTGACCAAACAACACTTTCTCAGGGGATCATGAACTACCTGAGCGGTCGGCACTTATCCGCATTATTTCGAGGTAAAACATCTTAAACAGGGGATTCCACAGGACGGTGTCCTCTCCTCTTTACTGTTTAATTTCTACATCTCCAAACTCCCTCAACCACCAGAGGGAATTTAAGTTACTCTCCTATTACATTCCTATTTATCCAGACTGAACCCCGACATACAAAACACTTGTCGGGCATGTAACGAGTCCCCGCATGACACTAACCACCTATTTACATGCCCAACGCATCTAACACCCCTTCCCCTTTGGTCCGACCCCATTGAAACAGCATGTTTCCTGGACCTCTCGTTAGATAATCGCTACTACAAAAACAACAACAACAAGTATGTGGATATAATTAATCAATAATGTGGCAAGTGGGACTTTCTCTGGTATTATTATGGGATGGAGTTCGTTATATGTAAAGTTTGAAATTTGAGCATATAGGCGACTACTCTGAGTGATCGGGGGGAACGATGAAAATCAATCAAGGATGTCAGTATCAGCCAGTGTTGTATGATAAGCGGCGATTTCTCGACTTTCAGGGGCAATTATGTTGCGATCGTTAACCATCGGGGGCCATTCCACCAGAGGGTGGTGGTGGCGAGATGAAGGGGTTTGCATCCTCTTGTACCTAGATCGGCAAGATAGTCTGCACTGGCTACTTATCGCCAAGTGGCTGATCCTACTAGGTCAAGTATTTGGGATGTTTTCCAAGCGAGAGGTGGTTTTTTAACCAGGCTGGAACTATTTCGGAATTGGGCGAGAGATATAATTTGTATCTAGCCATGTTTAAGTGGGTCTGCATCAGATAACTGCAACGATAATAAATGTTTGTGTTTACTTAAGTACTGATACGTTACTCTGTCTGATTCTGTTACTTCGGTTCATGTACACGAAGCGTACCGTTTGTCTTCAAATCAGCGATAGAGAACAAATTTAAATCACTAACGATCAGCTTATGCCAGATTTGTTTATGAATGTTCGCATCAGCAGCAAATACCCTAAGTGATACAAACTAATGCTTCAATGATTGAAATGATCGACAGCGTTCGGTTTGTATATCATCCCCTAAACAATGATTTATTCAAGTGTTCTGATGGCAAGTATGTATGTACGTATGTATGTACGCACTCGATGGAATTTCCATTGTTTACGCAGCCGAAAATTGTTGTTGGTTGCTGTACTTATAGATTTACCCATAGATTTACTCGTAGATTTACTTATAGTTTACCCAAAATTTCACTTCAATTCAAACAATCGTCGCAACGCTATGAACTGACATGATACGATTGCAACCGAGGCCAGCCGTACCGTTTACACGATCGAGATTGCCGAAGAACAGATTGTTCGTGTTGCAACAGATCAGTAGACGTTGGCGGCTACTCGAATTGATTAACAATGTTGTCTATGCTGAACTGAATTGATTTGATTGTGTTTTTGGCACGACTGTTCTGATTTTATCATACTCGTTGCAGCTCTCTGGTCTGCACCAAAGAAACTTATTAGCAAACTGGGACCATTTTTTGGTATATTTTTTAAGATTTTTGGATGATTTGCGGTTATTTTCTTTAATGGAAACCCTGCGGTGTTGAGGGACTCGTGTTCTGCTGGAAGACTATGGCTTCCAGTCAGAATATCGTCTACACATGTATGTTTTTGTAACACTTGTGTTGCCAGAGGAAATTCTGACTTTGTGTCTTCTGCCAATTCGTGAAGTGTTCGAATGGCTAAATATGGAGCACAGTTGACGCCAAAGGTAACTGTTTTTAATTTAAAGTCGCGAAGTGGACTACTGGGAGATTTTCAGAAAATAATTCGCCGAAAATCTTGATCATCTTTATGTACGACTATTTGTCGATAAATTTTTCTATCTCATAAAAATATATATTATTTTTCTAAATTTTTATTCTACCTTTGCATATTTTATTCATGCTTAATTTTTTTGTTAGATGTTAGTAAGTAGTATTTATTGAAACAAAAACTTATACAATATATTATATATGTATATATAAAAGAAAAAGTAACCAAATTAGTAAAACTTGATTTTATACATTTTATAGATTTTATAGAAAATCGCTATTTGTGCAAAATTCAAATAATTAGTTAAGTATTAACTTTTAAATAGGTAAACAATGTGAAAGAAATGGTTTCGATTTATTAATTTGAAATTGAGCCCCCATTCTTATTTTTCAAAGGTTTTGGCCAATTTGTTAAATAATTGGCCAACTTTTACAGTACTGAAACGTTTATCTTCGCCCATTCCTCCTCAATGGCTTGTTTTAGCTGTCATACTGCTTTGTTCAGCTAAAAAATGTTGCGGAAAGTATGTCCCATAAATTCTCTATTGAATTCAGATCTAGACTTAATGACGGACACCGAGGTAGGTGAATACTACGCGACTCAAAAAAGGCTTTGCGCGTTATCCTGCTGGAATACCCAGTTGTCGTCATGATATGCCTTAGCAAACGTGATAAGTTCACTGTCCAGTTATTCCATATATATTTTGCTTTCATACGACTTGGGATAAGGCAAATGGGAGACTTCTCTTTGGCGCTAAGAGCAGCCCACATCATTAGAGATCCACCGCCATGTTTGGTGAGGGTGCCGTAGATCCCTCCAATACTCATGATCCATCAAAATTTAATGTTTTCTCATCACAAAATATCAAATTTTGAAAAATATACTTTTAAGAATTTGTATTTTTCGAAAGAGGAGGCTTGTGCTTTTAAGGCTATCTTCTTCAGCTGCTTGGACTATATGTGCTTTACCAGATGTAATCGGTTCTATAGACTGCACTCATATCCGTATAAAAGTTCCTAGAGAAAATAAAGAAAATGCTAGTGTCTCAAACAGAATGTCTTCATGACAGCAGAGTTCTTCATAGATCGCATATTTTTGCACTAACGCAGACAGATTCAGAAAGGCTGTTTCCAAATGAGGCTATCATTTTGGACGATTCAGCCTACCCCGCTACTAAATGGTTGGTACCACGTTTTAAAGACTATGGAAACTTGACCGCATCGCAACGAAATTTCAACAAATTACACTCATCTGTACGTATAGCTGTAAAAAATGCTTTTGGTTTATAAAAACAAGATTTAGAAGAATATTACATTTTACCGAACAAACAAATATTTGCTTTGTGGTGAATATAATTGTTAGTGCTTGTGTTCTCCATAATATATGTATAACTCGCGATGATTTAAGTATTGAAAATGACCAAAGTGATTATTTAGAAAATAGATGAGACCCATGAAGTTCATCAACAAGCAAATAGTAATAGCCGAGATGAATTATTTCAATATTTGCAACACCATAATTTAATATAAATAAGAACATGAAATTTAAATAAAACAAATTCTTATTATTCCTAATTGCTTTATTAAATTCACTATATGAATGAAGCACAATAAAAAGTTCAGGAAATCATTACCTTAAAATTATAAAAACTTATCAAAAATGCATTTAAGTTCTATATATATTTATAAAAGTATCCCAAATTCCTTCAAATTGCTATATCCACATAAAAACTATAAAAAGTAACAAAGATTGATTCAAATTGCTATATAAACATAAAAACTATAAAATGTAAAAAATTCATATAAATTGCTATATACACATAAACAAGTAACAAAAATTTATTTAAATTGCTATATACACATAAAAAAGTAAAAACGAATCATTTAAATTGCTAAATACACATACAAAATATTAAAAAATATCACAATTCCTTTAAATTTAAAAGTAATTAAAATTAAAAATTATCAACAATTCATTTATGTTATATATACACAAGTATAAATAACTAAAACCAATTACCTATGCAAGGATCTTTTTAAAATCACCAATTTTTCATTTTCTATATCTTTTATGGTTTGGAGTATAGAGTTGTTAAACTTTCTTTTTTTCATTTTAATTTTTTTTCCTTGATTTTAATTTTGTTAGCGGGAGATGTATTCGGAACGGGAGATTTAGTGGAGTCATGAGATATAACACTGTCTCCGAAAATTGTCATGTGTTTTATCGTATTTGAGTGTGTTGGTGTTAGGTGTTATGATATGAAAGGTAGTTGTGCCATGTCAGTGTTTTGCGTTTGGGATGATTATTTCTGCCAATGTGGGATGTTAAAATGTTGTGTGATTCCGTTTTGCTGAGAGAGGCTGAGGCTCATTGAGACATCCCGGCCCCCTTGGCAAGTAATAAGTCTAGTAGCCGTTATAATTGTTGCAATGTGGCCACCACATTACTAAGCAAAGTGGATTGGCGAGACCGCGCCCTAGTTTGACGGCGACGAGTGGGTGTATTACGTTGTTGACTTCGTATGAAATACGTGGTTTTAGTGGTCGTGCTGCAGGGTTCGCCTCAGATCGTCTGTTTATACCACGGTCATGTGGTTGTCTGCCATCTTTGGCACGCATAGCTGGACGGATATTCTAGCGTGGAGTGGATAGTCGCTCAACAATTCAGGCAATAACCATGTGCATGGCCGAACTGCTGGCGTAGCGGTGGCAGCATCCTCTTGAATATGCCGCAGTGTGGCTACCTGTGTGGGCGACGGCAAAGCGGGCATCGGAGTCGGGTTTGCGCGTGTTGCATTTTGTGAACCGGTTGGTTACGCTGTTGCCGTGGGATTTCGAGGGGCTGCTATAGGCCCCGTGGGCCCCCGAACATTTTATACTCTCGCAATTTATTTATTTAATTTTATTAATATAACAAACAATTTGACCCACATATTCGGCATAAAGTCCATTGAAAGTTGGAAACCCTTATATTAGTTATATGGGATATACGGAAGTTATGACCGGATTTTACTAACTTTTGGCACGGAGACCTGTTATTAGAAGAAAAATATTATTTCTGAATTTCTTCAAAATATCTGAGAGATTTACCTATATTTTCGGTAAAAAATTTGTTAGAAGTACTGAAGTCCTCATATTCGATATATTGGGTCTTGAAAACTTATGCACCAATTTCGATGATTTTAAGAAGGGCGATGCCACTCTTTAAATACGCTATTTGTGCAAAGTTCTGTTCCGATATCTTCACTAGTACTAACGTTATATATTGTAAAGTAAACTATTCAGACCGACCTCAAAGTTCTGGTATATAGGAAGTAGGCGTGGTTGTGAACCGATTTGAACTATTTTCACAACATATCATTGGGAAGATATTATGAACCGAATTTCATTGAAATTGTTCGATCAGTTTCGGAGATATTTTTTTGTTTTCGACACATAAGGGGAACCACGCCCATTTAAAATTTTGTATACCATTTTGAGCTCTTCTGTACCATCTTTATAATGAGAGGTTTCTGGTGGTTTTCCTTACTGAATTTATGCATTTCTAGTAGTTTTCAACATAACCTTTGTATGGGAGGTAGGCTTGTTTGTAATCCAACTTCCTCCATAAGGTAGTACCTAAAATAAAATACTATAGAAAGTTTCCTTGATATAGCTTTAGTAGTTTGCAAGATATGTACAAAAAACTTAGTAGGGGGCGGGGTCATGCCCACTTCCCCAAAAAAATTGCATCCCCCTTCATAATGCGTTCGTTCATACCAAATTTTACTTCAATAGCTTAATATATGGCTGAGTTATAGCTTTTTATATGTTTTCGGTTATTGCTATATTGTGGGCGTGGCGGTGGTCCGATTACGCCCATCTTCCAACTTAACCTTCTTATGGTGCCAAGAAATACGTCTTCCAAGTTTCATCAAGATATCTCAGTTACAGCTTACACGGACGGACGTACAGACAGACAACCGGATTTTAACTTTACTCGTCACCCTGATCACTTTGATATATATAAGCTTATGTCTAACTCGATTAAGGACTTACAAACAACCGTTATGTGGACAAAATTATTATACTCTCTTTAGCAACTTTTGTTTGATGTTGTAAGATACTTATCAAATAATAATAAGAATTACTACTCCTACGAACTGAAGATCTCTAAAGGCCTAGTGGTAGTCATGAAAGGTATAGAGTCTTCGGTAGGCTCTAACGATGTTAAAGAAGCCCTGGAAAAAGGTGGTTTTAGTATTAAATCAGTAGTAAATATTTTTAACAGAAACAAAGTCCCACAACCAATGTTCAAAATAGAAATTACAATCTACAACAATCGAATTGGTGCCAAATAATAAGCAACTAAAGAAAAATGAAACACACCCAATTTACATTTTAAAATATCTGCTCCATCGCAGAATTACCGTCGAGGAACCACATAAAAGAAATGGTCCGGTACAATGCACCAACTGCCAAGAGTACGGTCACACGAAAGCAGAGATAAAGAGATGTACAACTCTCACCTCACTGGAAGAGAGAGCGCAATATCAAACGTCAAAACCACCTAAACTTTGGCAGTTTGTCGAGATGAGGAGGTTTTGACTTTTCGCAATTGGAAAAGAGGGACGGCCAGATTGAAATGTTGCCAAAAAATAATGCGACGGAGACATTTATAACCGCCGTGCAAGTTCACTTACAAGAACTAAAACAATAAATATAAATGGAAACGCGAAATTTTAAAGTATTTGAACAAATGTTTTGTAATCTGCAGCAGAGAAATTTTAGTTTTCCATGAAAAAAAAAATGAAATTAAAATTGATACAATGATTTTAAACCTTACCCATTGTATGACTCAATTTATGTCTACAATGCAAAATATGATTGAAGAGGTAATCAAAGCACAAAACCAATTGTTGCAAACTTTTTTAATTAAAAAAATTAGCGTGCTTAGCATATGTATATGGAATGCTAACGGTATTAACCAATATAAATTGGAACTTATTAGATTTCTGGATGAAAATAATATAGATGTAATGCTATTGTCAGAAACTCATCTTACGAATAAAAACAACTTCTTTATACCGGGATTTAGACTCTATGTCACAAATCACCCAGATGGAAAGGCACATGGTGAAACTGCAGTGTTCGTTAGAAAACGACTAAACCACCACGCATTAGAATCTCATTCTACAGCGCAGTTACAATCTACAACAATATCTATAAAAATTCGTTGTGGGGACTTAAACTATATATGTATATATCCATATATATGTATATGTCCACCTCGTTTTAAAATTACGGATAGCGAATTCGAAGACTTTTTTGTAACGCTAGGCCATAGATAGAAATCTAGCAGGTGGAGATTACAATGCAAAACATATGTATTGGGACTCACGACTAATTAATCCGAAAGGACGACAGCTGTATCACACTATTATAAATAGGCACAATAACCTTGACATAATATCTCCTCGTAAGCCGACATATTGAAATATAGATAAATGATAAATCGCACATAACAGTTGACACATGTACTGACCTATATTCTGATCACTCTGCTGTACTAATAAAGCTATGTGAACAACCCATATTCGTTGATCCAAAAGTGGGTGAAACGTCCTATTAAACGAACTAGTTAAAATATAAAAAATTCGTGAGAAGCCACATTAATATTGAGTACAAAATAAATACAGGAAAAGATATTGACGAAAGCATAAGAGAACTCAGTGATATAATAACTAACGCAGCAGTCTTAGCAACACCAAACAAAAACTATAAGCCACTCGGTCTCTCGGAAAAATCCCTTACAAAAAAATAGAAAAACTTGTAAATGAAAAAAAGCGTGCTAGACGAAAATGGCTGAATCGCTCCCCTTCCACTCAGCTTCAATTGAAATCTGTCGTACGTGAATTGAAAAAAAAAAACGTTTAAACGCGAGGAAGAATTTAACAATGAAATATATATAAAGAAGTTATGTCTAAACTCAAGCAAGCAAAATTCACTATAGAAAGCAAATTGTTTTTCAAAACACCTAGAAAAGATATTTTAATCTAATTGCCCAAAGTTTTAGTTATCAAACTTACCTAACACAGCAAATGATTCGCTCGAGACCTTTAAGACTTCATCTTCTGAAATTACGAGCATCATAAAAGAACTTAATCCGAAAAAGTCACCAGGACATGATAATATCACTCCAAAAATGGTAATTGAGCTACCAAATATTGCTGTAGAGGTGCTCTCTTTGCTCTTCAATGCAATACTTAGTTTTGGATACTATCCAATTTCATGAAAAAAGTCGCAGATTATCCTGGGAAAGACCTAACACAGCCGTCTTCATACAGACCAATCAGTCTTGTACCCTGTATTTCAAAAATATTTTATGGATACCATCTAAGATTACTTTTGTGAAAGATTCAACTTTACAATCTAAGTCAGCATCTGCCGATATGTGCTTTAGCTTAAAATATGTCGAGATGACATTGCATCCAATAACTTGTATAGCTTTCAGTAGTTCTCGACCTTTGGTTGTAGTTTAACATGATCCCCAATGAGTGTGTTTTGCATTAAAGTCACCACCCATGATCTACCTTCCGTCATATTTTTTTAATAAACTCGTATAAGTATCAGTTTTGATATTATGCCTGGGCGGACTATATAGAACAATTAATATAAAGACTGACTGCGCATTTTTACTGAAATTGCTGTAGCTTGAATTTCTTCAGTCTTAATCTGAGCTTCTTCGGAATATTTAATAATACTTTTGATTAAACCGCGCTTCCTCCTGTTACTGTTCATCAATAAATTGTATATGGTATTCAAGAGCGCTGAGCCGCTCATTTATGGACTTAAATAATTTTTCTTGTTCGTTTAGTTTATTCTGAATTTGGGATAACGGACTACTTTTTTGAACTGTATTTGTCTGACCTTGCTTAGCCATTTATGCAAATGTAAGTTTAGAAGTTGATGGGAGGGGTCTTACTTCCTTCCTTCCTTTGTCTGCAACGATGGTTTTCGCCTGAGCATTGACATTATCCTCAACTGTATTATCATTCTTTTTGTCTCTAATTTTTTGTAGTTCTTTTGCAACGACACAACCACGGTAGCATGGAGGATGGGAATCGCCGCAGTTGCAACATTTGGCAGAATCTTTTTCGGCTTTGGTGCAATCAGTTGTAGGATGTTTGCCTCCACATTTCATACAACTTCATGGCCTACCGCAGAAGTTTTTTGTATGTTCAAAAGCTTGACAGCTTTTGCACTGGGGGATTAGTTTAGAGGCTGTGATAGGCTCAACCTTAATAACGGTATTGAGAATTCTTTTGATCTGATAAACTTTCTTAATATCCTCGGTAGCATCGAATACTACTAAAACATATCTAGCGGTTCTTTAGTCTTTCACATAAGAGTATTAAATGAGTGGTGTAAATTTTTTATCATTACCTTTATTGGCGGCGAAGAACTGATAAGGTACATGCATCAGCTTTTTTGCAGAATATGGTCGGATAAAGCATGCCTGACGATTGGAATCTCAGTGTGCTCTACCCAATCCATAAAAAGGGAGATCCCACAATCTCTGGGATAAGCCTCCTAAATATCGCATACAAGGTTCTATCGAGCGTACTGTGTGAAAGACTTAAGCCCACCGTCAACAAACTGATTGGACCTTATCAGTGTGGCTTTAGACCTGGAAAATCTACAACTGACCAGATATTCACCATGCGCCAAATCTTGGAGAAGACCCGTGAAAAGAGGATCGACACACACCACCTTTTTGTCGATTTTAAAGCTGCCTTCAACAGCACGAAAAGG
Source organism: Zeugodacus cucurbitae (assembly GCF_028554725.1). Taxonomy (NCBI): domain Eukaryota; kingdom Metazoa; phylum Arthropoda; class Insecta; order Diptera; family Tephritidae; genus Zeugodacus; species Zeugodacus cucurbitae. The sequence goes on from NC_071669.1 coordinate 29,464,109, forward strand.
AGCTGCCTTTACGCCGCGATATCTGAATTTGGTATCCCCGCAAATCTAATACGGCTGTGCAAGTTGACGCTGAGCAACACCAAAAGCTCCGTCATGATTTGGAAGGACCTCTCCGAGCCGTTCGATACCAAACGAGGTTTCAGACAAGGTGACTCACTAGCGACTTCTTTAACTTGATACTGGAAAAGATAATACGAGCTTCCGAGCTAAATAGAGAAGGTACAATCTTCTATAAGAGTGTTCAGCTCCTGGCGTACGCCGATGATGTTGATATCATCGGAAGCATCAACCGCGCCGTTTGTTCTGCTTTTTCCCGCATATGGTTAAGGAGGCGAAGCGAATAGGTCTGGAGGTGAATGAGGACAAGACGAAATATCTTCTTTCATTAAGCAAACAGTCGGCGCATTCGCGTCTTGGCGCCCACGTCACTTTTGACAGTCATAACTTCGAAGACGTAGATAATTTCGTATACCTGGGAACCAGTATCAACAACACCAACAATGTCAGCCTCGAAATCCAGCGCAGAATCACTCTTGCCAACAGGTGCTACTTTGGGCTGAATAGGCAAATGAAAAGTAAAGTCCTCTCTCGAAAATCAAACTCTACAAGTCGCTTATCATTCCCGATCTGCTTTATGGTGCAGAAGCTTGGACGATGTCAACATCAGATGAGACGACACTAGGAGTTTTCGAGAGGAAAATTTTGCGCAAGATTTTTGGTCCTCAGAACATTGGCAACGGCGAATGCCGCAGACGATGGAACGATGAGCTGTACGAGCTATACGACGACATTGACATAGTTCAGCGGCTACGCTGGCTAGGTCATGTTGTCCGAATGGAAGAAAACACTCCAGCTCTGAAAGTGTTCGATGCAGTACCCGCCGGAGGAAGCCGAGGAAGGGGAAGGCCTCCACTCCCTGGAGGGACCAGGTGGAGAGCGACCTGGTTACACTTGGGATCTCCAACTGGCGCCGAACTGCGAAGGAAAGAGACGAGTGGCGCGCTCTCATCGATTCGGCTATAACGCCAAGCACGATTTTGACATCGTGGGGGAGGCAGCGCTCATAGGTGCGTTCTAGGCGCTCATAGAAAGTATCTTTGGTCATATGGTCCTTCTCTTCCGTCGGTGCGTGGGCGCAAATAAGCGATATGTTGCAGAAACTCACTTTGATGCGGGTTGTGGCTAGACGTTCATCCACCGGGGTGAATGCCAGGACTCTGCGACGGAGTCTCTCCCCCACCACAAATCCAACACCAAATTTGTGCTCCTTTATATGGCCGCTGTAGTAGATGTCACAAGGACCCACCTTCTTCCGTCCTTGACCCGCCCATCGCATTTCTTGAATGGCGGTGATGTCAGCCTTTACCCTTACGAGGACATGAACCAGCTAGGCAGAGGGTCCGGATATTCTAGGTGCATGAATCGAATCGTTCCTGGCCACTCCCAAGTGAATCACAGTCAGATATTTCAAATAATGTAAAGAATAAATATTTACATCTGTGTACGTTTTTAATATTTCAAAAAAATGACAAAAATATGTCTTTTCTGCACAAAAAACAGAAGTACTTGAAATGTATCTTAAAAGCCCCTCACATGCGGCCATCAAAATACGGCGATACATGACCCTGGCGTTTAAAAAAAAAATTGGAAAACAAATTATTTTCAATTTTATTTATTTATTATTGAAAACTCATATTGTCAAAATATTTTAAAAAACTTTTGAATATAAGCTCTCACCTACTTGTCTTACCTATTGTAAGCTGTGTTCAGTGAAATTCCACAAAAAAATGCTAATATTGCTATGCCTAAGACAGACATATGGTTTCCGTACTACAATGTGTACGACAATAAAAGCTCAAGAAACCATATACCAGAATGGTGGCACAAATGTAGTATTGCACTATGTTTAGATCCATCAGAAATTGATTCTAACTTAATTATAACATCAAGCAATCTCAAAATGCTCAGACCGAATGAAAAAACTAACACATTTCAGTTTTTTGTATCATGAATTTTTATTTCCACACGGAACAAAATTTCGTGTTGATTTGATTTTTTTTATTAGCGAAGCTTTCAAACTATACGGACGTGTTCTTGATTCGCTCCGTGAAAACTTTCGGAATAACAAAAAACAATATAAACAAATAACATAAAATGTGCATCTTCAAGGCATTCTCTGAATGCCTACTTTAGCTTTGTCGAGCCTGCAAAACTCATCACAGAGACCAACTGAGCCTAAGCAGAGCTTACAAACAGCAAAGTCAGCAGAGAACGGCAGTCAACAAGGGCCAGCATCAGGTACCAGCAAATGAGCAGACAGCGAAGAAAAACATAGCGCAGATTGGCATTGACCGCTACATCAATGTAAAAAGAAAGTTAAGTCCTTCAAAGTTAGCGGTCAATCCTAAAAAAAATTCAAGGCGTCACGCCAATTAAAAACAAACCTGAGGTATTAAATGGCAACAGATTTGCCTTATTAAGCAAAGGTTCGGACGACGATGCGAAGGATACCACCACAGTCGCGAATGCTAAACCGCCGCCAATATATTTGCATATATCAAATGCACTTGCTGTTAAATTGAGTGAAATTGTAGGTACTAATACCTTTGAAAAGGCAATATAGATGAAACTAAAATACAGTCGTACACTGAGAAAAGTTTCATGGACATAGTTAAATATTTGTTAAACAAAAATATGAACTATTATTCTTATCAACTGAAGAGTTCTAAAAGCCTAGTTATTGTAATTAAAGGTATAAAGTCTTCCGTAGATTCTAGCGAAGTCAAAGAAGCTCTTGAAGAATGTGGCTTTGGAGTTAAAACTATTGTAAACATCTTTAACAGAAATAAAGTACCACAAGTACCATGTTTAGAATTGAACTGATGCCGAATTCTAACCAGCTTAGAATTAACGAAGTGCATCCAATATACAATTTAAAATATTTGCTGCAACGTAGAGTAACCGTTGAAGAACCACACAAAACAAATGGTCCGGTTCAATGCACCAATTGCCAAGAATATGGGCATACCAAATCCTATTGCACTGTACGCAGTGCTTGTGTGGTATGTGGAGATTTACATCCCACCTCCAAATGCACCATTAAGAAAGATAATTTAAATAAAAAATGCAGCAATTGTGGAGGAAATCACACTGTCAACTACAGGGGTTGTCCTATTTATAAATATTTAAAATTGAAGCTGTCACAGGGAATTCAAGCACGTCGTAACCAAATGTTACATACTCCTCGTAATGACATTATAGATATCACAGACCATATTCCAAAACCTAGTAATATTAAAAATAATACTGTACAAGGGAGCTATGCCAATGTTGTAAAAGGCAACAATGTACAAATGCAACCACCGCAAAATCCCCCAAATGGTGGTATTGAAACCATGATTTTAAATATTACGCAATGTATGACGCAATTTATATCTACTATGCAAAATATGATACAAGATTTAATAAAATCGCAAAACCAAATGCTGCAAACTTTATTAAGTAAAAAATGAGCGTACTAAATATCTGTATATGGAATGCTAACGGCTTAACCAACATAAACTAGAGATGATTAGATTTATAGATGTAATGCTAATATCAGGAACTCATCTGACAAACAAAAATAACTTCAATATACCCGGATTTAGACACTATGTTACAAATCACCCGGCGCACGGTGGAACGGCAGTATTGGTTAGAAATCGGCTTAAGGGGCACATCTAGTGTAATGGCTTAAAAAAAGGTGATTTTTGGGAATTTTTATTAAAAAAAAATACTTTGTCAATTATTTAAAAATGTTAAGAATATATTTATAAATTTTTCAAGAATATACAGTGAAATTTTTAAAGAAAAAAATTAAATATATTTTAAGTTATAGTCGATCTCCAACGGCGCGAAAAAAAGGTCCTTCACTGCTGCAGTGATTCCGGCCTTCTCCGTGGATGAAATAAAAAAAAAAATTATCCTTAAACCAGATAATATTGTCTGTACAATGACCTACGATAAAAAAAATCAAAAATGGACAATATTTGATTTTGAGTAATCACAGCAGCAAATTCGGAAAATGCCGTTTCGAGAAAAACGCGTTTAAAGATAAAATGATCGTTTTCACTGTCACCGAGCGGCTGCTCTTTAAATTGCTATAACTCAAAATCGATATCGATTTGAAATTTTAATATGTTATTTTCTTCCGAAATATGACACACAAAAAAATAATTTTTTTGAAATTTCACACTAGGTGTGCCCCTTAACCACTATGCTCTAGAATATCATGCTACAGCCCAGTTACAAGCTACAACAATATATTTAAAAAATCGGGGTTGTGATTTAAATCTAACGGCTATATATTGTCCACCTCGTTTTAAAATTACAGATGGTGAATTTAAAGACTTTTTTGGAACGCTATGTCATAGATTCCTAGCTGGTGGAGATTACAATGCAAAACACATGTACTGGGGCTCACGTCTAGTTAACCCTAAAGGAAGACAGCTGTACAACACAATTATGAATAAGCGCAATAATCTTAATATAATATCTCCTAGCAAGCCGACATATTGGCCCAGTGATCGTAAGTGAGTACAAAATAAATACAGGAAGAGATATTGACGAAAGTATAAGAGAACTCAATGATATAATAACTAACGCGTCTTAGCAACACCAAACAGAAACTATAAGCCACTTGGTCTCCGAAAAACCACTAATAGAGAAATAGAAAAGCTTGTAAATGAAAAAAGGCGTGCTAGACGAGAACGGCAGATAAATCGCACCCCTTCCAATTGAAATCTGCTGTACGAAAATTATAGAATTCAACAATGAAATGTATATAAAGAAGCTATGTCCAAATTAAGAAAGCAAAATTTCCTGTGGAAAGCCCAAAAGACCATGAAGCCTCCAGTCGACTCCAACATGCCTTTATGAGATTTGGGTAGAAATTAGGCTCGAAGTGACGAGTAAAGGCCAATTGTTTTGCAAATCACCTGGAAAAGGTATTTCAACCTAATTGCCCAAAGAACAATTTTAAGTTATCAATCTTACCTAACACAGCAAATGAGTCGCTGGAGTCTTTTAAGAATTCTCCTTTTGAAATTAATTGCATCATTTTTTTTTTTTTTGGATACTATCCGATTTCATCGAAAAAGTCCGCAGATTATCCTGATAGATAAACCTGACACAGCCGTCTTCATATAGACCAATCAGTCTTCTACCCTGTATTTCTAAAATATGTGAAAAGGTGTTACTATCAAAGATGTCTCCTTTCCTCCACGAAAATAATGTAATACCAGAGCACCAATTCGGGTTTCGTGCAAAACATAGCACGATAGAGCAAGAAAAAGGAATAACTAACGAAATAAGAAAAGCATTTGAGCACAGAGAGTACTGTTCAGCTATATTTCTAGTCGTTGCTCAGGCATTTGATAAGGTGTGGCATGAAGGGCTTTTATATAAGATTAAAAACATTCTACTTTTAGAATTATTTAAAATATTGGAGTCTTATTTAAATAATAGACAATTTATGGTTAAAGTAGGAGACTTCATATCTGATGAACGACAAATAAGGGCTGGTGTACCACAAGGCAGTGTTTTAGGGCCAACTCTGTACATCATATATACTGCTGATCTTCCAACAGCTAATAATGTTTTGACATCAACTTTCGCGGATTGCACAGCTTTAGTGAGCCGTAACAAATGCCACATTACAGCATCAAGAATATTAGCGGAGCACTTAAGATCTGTCGAAGAATGGCTAGCCAACTGGCGTATATACATATATATATATATATATATATATATATATATATGGCGTAGGAACCGCTTTAAGCGATTATAGCCGAATCCACCAGAGCGCGCCACTCATTCCCCCTTTTTGCTTTTTGGCGCCAACTGGAAACACCAAGTGAAGCCAGGTCACTTTGCACTTGGTCTCTCCACCGGAGTGGAGGTCGTCCTCTTCCGCGGCTTCCTCCAGCGGGTGCTGCATCGAATACTTTCAGAGCTGGAGTGTTTTCTTCCATCCGTACAACATGACCTAGCCAGCGTAGCCGCTGTCTTTTTATTCGCTGAACTATGTCAATGTCGTCGTATAAATCGTACAGCTCATCGTTCCATCGTCTGCGGTATTCGCCGTTGCCAATGTTTAGATGACCATAAATCTTGCGCAAAACCTTTCTCTCGAAAACCCCAAGAGTCGTCTCAACGGATATTGTCATCGTCCACGCTTCAGCGCCATACATCAGGACGGGAATAATGAGCGACTTATAGAGTTTGATTTTGGTTCGTCGAGAGAGGACTTTACTTTTCAGATGCCTACTCAGTCCAAAGTAGCACCTGTTGGCAAGAGTGATTCTGCGTTGGATTTTAAGGCTGACATTGTTGGTGTTGTTAATGCTGGTTCCCAGATAAACGAAATTATCTACAACTTCAAAGTTATGACTGTCAACAGTGACGTGGGAGCCAAGACGCGAGTGCGCTGACTGTTTGTTTGATGACAGGAGATATTTCGTCTTGTCCTCATTCACCACCAGACCCATACGCTTTGCTTCTTTATCTAGTCTGGAAAACGCAGAACAAACGGTATCAATATCATCGGCATACGCCAGGAGCTGTACACTCTTGTAGAAGATTGTACCTTCTCTATTTAGCTCTGCAGCTCGTATTAGGCTTTAGTCTTTCACACAATACGCTCGACAAAACCTTATATGCGATATTGAGGAGACTTATACCACAGTAGTTGGCGCAGATTGTGGGGTCTCCCTTCTTATGGATTGGGCAGAGCACACTAAGATTCCAATCGACAGGCAAGCTTTCTTCCGACCATATTCTACAAAGAAGCTGATGCATGCACCTTATCAGATCTTCGCCGCCGTATTTGAATAGCTCGGCCGGTAATCCATCGGCCCCCGCCGCTTTGTTGTTCTTCAAGCGGGTAATTGCTATTCGAATTTCTTCATGCTCGGGTAATGGAACATCTATTCCATCGTCATCGATTGGAGAATCGGGTTCGCCTGGTGTTGTACTTTCACTGCCATTGAGCAGGTCGGAGAAGTGTTCCCTCCATAATCCCAGTATGCTCTGGACATTCGTTACCATATTACCTCCTCGGTCCCTACATGATAATGCTCCGGTCTTGAAACCTTCTGTAAATCGCCTCATCTTTTTCAAGCTTTTCATACTCACGCATTTCGGCCTCTTTCTTTTTACGTCTGCAAATGCGTCTCGCTTCCCTCTTCAGTTCTCGATATCTATCCCACCCCGAACGTGTTGTGGTAGATCGCAACGTTGCGAGGTAGGCAGTCTGTTTTCTCTCCACTGCGGAACGACAATTCTCATCGTACCAACTGGTTTTTTGGCGTTGCCGGAGACCAATTGTTTCGGCTGCAGCGGTATGCAATGAGTTTGAGATGCCGTTCCACAGCTCCCTTATATCGAGATGCTGATGAGTGCTCTCAGAGAGCAGGAGTGCAAGTCGAGTAGAAAATCGTTCGGCTGTCGGTTGTGATTGCAGCTTTTCGACGTCGAACCTTCCTTGTGTTTGTTGACGGGCGTTCTTTGCTGCACAGAGGCGAGTGCGTATCTTTGCTGCTACTAGATGATGGTCCGAGTCAATGTTTGGTCCTCGGAGCGTACGCACGTCTAAAACACTGGAGACATGTCTTCCGTCTATCACAACGTGATCGATTTGATTGCGCATGTTTCGATCAGGGAACAGCCACGTTGCTTGATGAATTTTTTTATGCTGGAATCTGGTACTACAGACAACCATATTTCGGGCCACAGCAAAGTCGATCAGCCTCAGGCCGTTTGGCGATGTTTCGTCATGGAGGCTGAATTTTCCGACTGTTGTGCCAAAGACACCTTCTTTACCCACCCTGGCGTTAAAATCGCCAAGAACGATTTTGACATCGTGGCGGGGGCAGCGCTCATAGGTGCATTCTAGGCGCTAATAGAAAGCATCTTTGGTCACATCGTCCTTCTCTACCGTTGGGGCGTGGGCGCAAATCAGCGATATGTTGAAGAACCTCGCTTTGATGCGGATTGTGGCAAGACGTTCATCCACCGGGGTGAATCCCAGAACTCTGCGACGTAGTCTCTCTCCCACCACAAATCCAACACCAAATTTGCGCTCTTTTATATGGCCGCTCTAGTAGATGTCACAAGGACCCACCTTCTGCCGTCCTTGTCCCGTCCATCGCACTTCTTGGACGGTGGTGATGTCAGCCTTTAGTTGTATGAGGACATCAACCAGCTGGGCAGAGGCACCTTCCCAATTAAGGGTCCGGACATTCCAGGTGCATGCCCTTAAATCATTATCCTTAAAACGTTTGCTTTAGCTCGCCTCCAAACGAATGTCTGTTGACTACCCAGGGGATACTTGGTCTAAAACCGGAAGTCGTGAGCTGCTTGAGTCATACGCAAAAGAATCGTTCCTGGCCACTCCCAAGTGAATGGCAATCAGAAACTTTCCTCACTTGCGTGAACTTCTACATATGACCCCATCCACCCAACTGGCGTATAAATGTGAATAAACAAAAGTGTCAGCACGTTACATGTTCTCTAAGGCCAAAAATGTGTCCGCCAGTAAAAACGAACAATATTTTGGTGCCCCAAGCGAATGAAGTTACCTATCTTGGTATTCACCTAGATAGAAGGCTTACGTTGAGAAAACATATATCTAGTAAAATAATTTGCATGAGATAAGAGCTGCAAATTTAAATTGGCTTTTAAATAAAAACTCTAAACTTAGCTTAGACAACAAAGTGCTTTATACTATGCGGTCATAAAGCCGATTTGGATGTACGGTATTCAACTGTGGGGTACGACCTGTGCAACTAATATCGATATAATACAAAGGTTCCAATCGAAAATGCTTAGATCAATCACCTGCTCACCATGGTACATGCGCATGAAAATATCCATAAAGATCTTGGTATCCCTATGTTAAAGATAGAAGTTGAGGACAGCAGATTGAAATATATATCTAAACTCCGTGATCACCCAAACCCATTGGCTAATGCTATAATACAATCCTGTAATCAATCACGCCTAAAAAGAAGAGATATGCCTGCATACTAAAGAGCAACGTTTCACCAAAACAACTCAATCACCTGGTTGAGCTTGTCTAGTTTTAATTAGTTTTAAGATTTTCTAACTTATTGTTAGGCTTTAAAGAGCAGATTCAGTAAATAAATGTATATTGAAAACAGGCAAGCAGCGTTCAAAGATAGCGAGCAGAGAAGTGACCAATCGAAGACAGCTAATAACTTGAACGGACGCACATTGGGTAACAGCTTAACAATCTCGTTCTATTCTGCAATCCATTTCAGTGGTGGCCCCATAATATCCAGGGAATCATATTACTATTCCAAAATGCCTGCACTTTCTCCTTATTTTCTACAAATCTGCATATGTTTTTTACTTCTAAATTCGATAATTCACAAGAATGTTCAAAAAAGTGAGACCACCGGAATTTTAGTCTCGATATCCCTAAGGCGTGGCATTCCAGAAGGAAGTGTTGAGATGATTCCAACTCGTCTTCTTATAGGAAACATCAGCAGCAAGCACCCGATATAATTTTTAATGGGTCAAAACCAAAGGAAAAATAAAAATAAAGTAATAAAACAGAAAGCAACAAAACAACATATAGGAAACAAATAAGAAAACTGGAATAACAACTATCATCGAAAAGGAGGAAAACTAAACACAGGAACATAGAAGGCGACAGAAATCAAAAAATAGGCAAAAACAACAAAACCCAAAATACATATAGATCAAAAAAAAAAACCTTAAAAATCCCCTTGAGGCCAGTTTAAGTAAGTCGTTTCCATTTACTTATTATTACATAACATACATAAATTGAAAATTGCCTTCTGTTTATCGTTGTGTACATACATACACACATAAACTAAACTAAAAAAAAAAAAAAAATCCAAGTATCCACTTGCAATATTTATCCAGCAATACCCCTTCGGTCTCTCTGAGCACCACGCAGGATTGCATAAAGCACATAAACAAAAGGCATATCAAAAATAAAGAGACAAAGCAACTCCCGAAACACAAAACCCCGAAATTGGCCAAGAGGCACCATGTTGCTCAAGGACATCAAAGACCAATGCATTACATAGCGAAATTCAAAGTATGGTATTACTACCAACAGCAGTTGCCTCCATCGAACACAGAGGAGAACTGTTTAAACTTAGAGCCTTAATAGACCAAGGATCACAACCATCATTCATAGCGTCTAAGGCACAAAATAAACTAAAACTGCCAACTAAGCAAGCTAAATTTGAAATTACGGGAATTGGCGGAAGAGTAATACAAAGCTCTAATAAAATATGCCCTATTAACCTAATTTCGCCCCAAGCGGATAAGCACATTCAAGCAGATGCTATTGTCTTACCGCAATTAACAAACATGCTTCCAAGCTATCAAATAAATAGCAAGCATTGGGATAAGGTTTCACACCTAACTCTAGCAGACCCCAACTACAACACCCCAGCTCAAATAGACATTCTACTAGGCAGCGACATTATACTAGAAGGTGTTGAAAAAATCTCAAACACCCTTCTAGCTCAAAATACCATCTTCGGTTGGATACTAAGTGGACTAGTTACTGAAATAGTTTCCACCATGACAACTGAAGTTGAAGAAATATCCAACGAATGTCTTAATTCACAATTAAGGAAATTTTGGGAGCTAGAAGAGCTCCCCCCCATTTCGGTTACAACACCAGAAGATCAGTATTGTGAAGACTTTTACAAAGCCATAACTACTTCATCAGATAATGGTCGGTATGTCGTACGACTACCATTAAAACAACAATTTCCAGACACACTCGCCTTAGGTCACTCTCGCACCTCTGCAATACAGCAGAGTCTAAGTATGGAAAAAAACCTACTCAGAAAAGGTGAACTCAAACAAGAGTACGATAGTGTCTTAGAAGAATAAGATCACATGGAGGAAATAAGCCCATGCGAAAAAATCATAAAAAGCAAATATCACTCATTCTACTTGCCACATCACGCAGTAGTAAAGCCTGATAAAAAAACAACAAAAGTTAGAGTTGTATTTAATGCATCAAGATCCACTAGCTCGGGGAATTCCCTAAATGATATTTTATTTACGGGACCGACACTCCAACCAGATTTAATGCTCCTCATACTAAATTGGCGTATATTCAAATACGTTTTCAATGGGGATGTCGAAAAAATGTATCGACACATAGCCGTACATAAAGATGATCAAGATTTTCAGCGAATTATTTTTCGGAAATCTGACAATAGTCCACTACGAGACTTCAAATTAAAAACAGTCACCTTTGGCGTAAAGTGTGCTCCATACTTAGCCATTCGTACTCTCCACGAACTGGCAGAAGACACAAAGTCAGAATTCCCGCTGGCAACACAAGTGTTAAAAACACAAACATATGTAGACGATATCCTGTCTGGAAGCCACAGTCTTCCATTAGCATATGAGTCCTTATCACAGGTAATAAATGCCCTCAACACCGCAGGATTTCCGTTAAAAAAGATTACAGCCAACCACCCAAATATCTTAAAAATTATTTCGAAAGATCATTTGTTGGATACTAATTTCCTTGTATTCGAAAAGGAAAGTACCACAAAAACACTAGGCATCCAATGGAATGCGATATCTGGTAAGTTTTCATATACTACAGAGTCAATTTCCGCATTATCAGCCATAATAAAGAGACACATTTTATCTTCTGTGGCAAAACTTTTCGACCCCGCAGGATGGCTTTCGCCAATTATCATACAAGCGAAAATCCTTATCCAAGAATTATGGCTAGACGGAACTGACTGGGACGAACAAGTAAAGCCTCTTCGTTTAGAAAAATGGTCCCAGTTTGCTACTAATCTGAACGACATTTCTCAGATAAAAATTCCTCGGTGGGTAAACTATTCCCCCGAATACAAAGTAGAACTACACGGTTTTTGCGACTCCTCTGAAAAGGCATATTGTGCCACTATCTATGTGCGCACACAAAGCGATACAGCAACAACAAGTCACCTACTAGTAGCAAATGCTAAAGTTGCTCCTTTAAAAACGCTAAGTCTACCACGGCTTGAACTCTGCGGCGCACTGCTACTAGCCAAGCTAGTATCTATGGTGCAAACCCATTTAAACATGGTAAGATACAAATTATATCTTTGGTCCGATTCCGAAATAGTTCTAGCATGGTTAGAAAAACCACCACATGCGTGGAAAACATATATTTCTAATCGAACGTCTCAAATATTGGACCTAGTCGGATCAGCCACTTGGCGACACGTAGCCAGTGCTGACAATCCTGCCGATCTAGGTACAAGAGGATGCAGACCGCTTCATGTCGCAACCACCACTCTCTGGTGGAATGGCCCCCGATGGTTAACAGAATCTCACGATTCTTGGCCACAATCGCCAATGCACAACATAATTGCCCATGAAAGTCGAAAAATCGCCACTTATCACACTACACTGGATGATGTCGACATCCTTGAACGATTTTCATCGTTCCCCTGAGCACTCAGAGTAGTCGCCTATGTGCTCAAATTCATAGAGCTACTGAAGCTTAAGGTAAAGGGATCAACTTGTCCCCCATGCTATACACTGACGCACCAAGACTTACAAAAGGCAAAGGTCGCTCTTATCGCGTCAACCCAAACGCGCTACTTCTGCCGCGACATATCACTACTAAGAGAATCGAAGCCGATTGATAAAAGAAGCTCACTCTTAGTATTAAATCCATTCATAGACAAGAAAGGTCTGCTTCGTGCGAATGGTCGGCTTGATAATTCAAGCCTTACATATAACGAACGCCATCCCATAATAATACCAGAGAAATCCCCTTTTGCCACATTATTAATTAATTACATCCACATACTCATGCTTCATGCCGAACAGCGCCTCATGCAACAGATGGTTCGTCAAGAGTACTATGTTCCCCGCCTTAAGCCCCAAATCAAGAAGTGCATTTTCATGTGCAAGATCTGCACTATGCACAAGCAGAAAATGCGAACGCAGATTATGGCGGCACTTCCACCTGAATGCTGCAACTTCGCTCTGCCTTTCACCACTACAGGTGTCGACTTTGCTGGACCTTTTCAAATAAAGGCGTCTATGCTAAGGCCTCCCACTCTCATGAAAGGCTATGTGGCTGTCTTTGTCTGTTTTACGACAAAAGCAGTTCACCTTGAGCTATGTACCAATCTGACGAAGGAGGCTTTTCTCGCGGCATTTGCTCGCTTCGTCGGAAGACGTGGCTTTCCATCAAAAATCATGAGCGATAATAGTAAAACTTTCATTAGGGCTCAAAGAGCCACAGAAAAACAGTTTGTGGATTTCATAAAACAAGTCTCACCTGACATTGTACAAAAATATGCTCCCCAAGGCATCAATTGGCAGTTTATCCCCCCAAGCGCTCCACACATGGGTGGCCTATGGGAAGCAGCCGTAAAAAGCTTCAAATCCCATTTCAAGAAGCTAGCTGGCACTTACAAATTTAATTATGAAGAGTTTACGACATTGTTAACAAGAATTGAAGCCGTCCTCAACTCACGGCCTCTCGCTATCCTCTCGCAAGATCCATCCTACTTCAGAGCCTTAACCCCAGGGCATTTTCTTAAAGGAGCGCCCATACTGGCCACACCTGAGCCAGACGTGGCGTCGCTTTCCTTACTAAACAGATGGGAAAGAATTAAAATTATCCATCATGAATTCAGTCTACGATGGAAAGAAGATTACTTAAAGGACCTCCACAGAAGGTACCGGTGGAAAACACCAGAAAAGGCGCCTCAGCTTGGAGATTGCGTTTTAATTAATGATGATTGTCTCCCCCCAACCGAATGGCGGCTTGGCCGCATAGAAAAGCTTTACCACGGCTCCGACGGTCATATTCGCGTAGTCGATCTTCGTACGCAAAACGGAACACTAACTAGGCCGCTCGTTAAACTATGCTTTCTGCCGACAGCCGATAAAATAATAATCTAAAACGAAAACAATAAACCGATAAAACGATAATTAATGAAACTATGAAAACAAATTATAAATGGTCGATTCACTTGACGACCAACGCATACTATATAACGTAGCAGCAACTAACATATCGATATCTACAACACGCATATAATATTAGTACTATTTTGACAGGTAAATATGGATAGCGATATGCCCACAACACCAACGAAAGCCGTTCGGTCAACGACCCAGTGACACGCCCGGGGCCCGCTCCAGCTCCTCGAACCCCTGCGGCCATAGCGCCACCAACCGCTGCCCGTGCATCACACGCGAACCCGATGCCGGTGCCAGCAGCTCCGCAGCGCACCCGATGCCCACTTTGTTGGCGCCCACACCGATTGCCACACTGCAGCATCTTCAAGAAGATGCTACCGCCGCTACGACAACAGATCGTCCAGGCACATGGCCACTGCCTGAATTGCTTGGCGACTACCCACTCCACGCCGGAGTGTACTTCCAGCTATGGGTGCCAAATATGCATGCGCCCGCATCACACCCTCCTACATCGGGCCACCTGCCACCTGCCCCCCGCAACCGTGGTACGAACCTACGCCCGCAGTCGAACCATGTTGCACGAAGGCAACCACGGCACTCACATAATCGACGCCCACACTATGGCACATTCACACGCCGCCGTCCACACAGGTCGCCGTCCCGCTTGTCCACTGGGCTCAGCAATGTGGTGGCAACTTTACAACAACTGCAACGACTACTAGGCTAATTACTCGCCTAGGGGGGCCGGGATGTCTAAATGAGTCTTAGCACCCTCAACCCAACACACCAATACACCATCACACCACATTTTCACTCAACCACACAACACTGACACGGCACATTCACCACACTCCCCACATCATCACATCACCACTTAACTTCCACATCAATATACCACGCCTACACCACACATAAGAACACCACCCCAAAAGGAACAAAAAGAAGGAGGAGCGATCGCGCTGATTGCCCTTTTTGCCTTGCTAGGTCAAGGCCAGACCGCTCACACACCAGTCTGTCGCCGAGTTCAGTCAAAGACACATCGTGCCGTCCGTGGTCGCTGCATACGCTTTGAGTTTTCATACGTACTCGTTTACAATTTCATATACTTACCTATTATAAACCGAATTTGTAAACTTTAAAATTACTATTTATATACTTACCTATTTTTATATACTTATCACCGTGAAATAAACCGAATTTGTAATATTATAACTTATAATTCGTTATTAATCTTTTTTTGGTATTTTCGGTTAGTAATCACAAGGTGAGTAGGGTGACAGTAAATACAAACATAATATGTATATTGTTGCTGGAAAATTATAAAAGAATTAGCTGATTCATATATGTAATTAATTATCTCCATCGTATTACCCAAATTTCTATACGTTGCGTATAAATATTATGGCCTCCAAAGTAGCATCCAAGCATCCAGGCAAATAAATTGAAAAACGAAATGAAGAATGAATATATGGAAAATAATACACTACACAATAAAAAATAATTCAGTAATAATAAAAGGTTAATTTAAATTTATATTATATAAAATATATAAAAATGAAATTTATAATATGTAATGTAATATATTGAATTTAATAATATATTTAAATATTTAAATTAAAACTAATATATACAACTTATAACTAATATAAACAAATAACAAGAAACGAAAGGCTAAGTTCGGGTGCAACCGAACATTTTATACTCTCGCAATTTATTGATATATTTTAATTAAGATAACACACAATTTGCCCCAATTTGAAAATCATATAATGAGGTATATGAGAGCTAGGGGAAGTTATGACCCGATTTTAACCATCTCTGGTACAGAGACACACCACTATTGGGGCACTGAATTCTTCATTCCGCTATCTTATTGGTTCCTTATGTATATATTATAAAGTGTAAATTGAGTTACATGGGAAGTTTTCGTGGTTGTTAACCGATTTCATCCATTTTCCACACGTGTCATCAGGGTGTCAAGAAAATAGTATATACCGAATTTCATTGAAATCGGTCGAGTAGTTCCTGAGATATGGTTTTTAACCCATAAGTGGGCGATGCAACGCCCATTTTCCATTTTGTAAAAAAATCTGATTGCAGCTTCCTTCTGCAATTTCTTCTATAAAATTTAGTGTTTCTGACGTTTTTCGTTAGTGAGTTAACCCACTTTTAGTAAATTTCAACCCAACCTTTGTATGGGAGGTGGGCGTGGTTATTATCCGATTTCAACTATTTTCATGGTGTGTGGTGGGGTACGTAAGAGAACCGACTGCAGAATGTTTGGTTTATATGGCTTCATTGGTTTGCGAGATATATACAAAAAGCCGATTTTGGGGCGGGGCCACGCCCACTTCCCCAAAAAAATTACATCCAAATATGCCCCTTCCTGGTGCTATCCCTTGTTCCAAATTTTATAACTTTTATAACTTTATTTATGGCTTAGTTATGACACTTTATGTGTTTTCTGTTTTCGCCGTTTTGTGGGCGTGGCAGTGGTCCGATTTTGCAACCCTCTCACGGTCCCAAGGAGTGTTCCAGGTTTCATTAAGATATCTAAATCTTTACTCAAGTTATCCGTTGCACGGACAGACAGACATTCGGATTTTGACTTGTCTCGTCACCCTGATCATTTTGATATATATAACCCTATATCTAACTCGTTTAGTTTTATGACTTACAAACCACCGATATGTGAACAAAACTATAATACTCTCTTAGCAACTTTTGTTGCGAGAGTATAAATATTAAAATTAAAAATAAAATATATATGTCGGAGCGCTAGTACAAATATTATGTAGATCGGTGTATGTGCGTATGTGAGAACGCTAGTGGATATCTGTGGCAACTAATCATAACAGCTTATGTCTAAAAAGTGAGTTTTGAGATAATATTGAATTGAGATAATTTTTAGCCACAGATAAAGATACACATTTATTTAGAACAAAACAGTTAATAATAAAAAAAAACGGGTTTATTATTAAATATTCGATGTTTTGTACTTAAGATATTATGAACAAATTCATTGGCTGAAAAATATAAACCTAACTTAACTAAGCTACTACAGTATACTCTCGAAAAGTAAATTCTCAGAAAGTAAATAATCGCGGAAAAGTTAATCACCTTTAAGATTACACATGCACCCCGAAAAAGTAAATTTTTTAATTTACTTTTCAGAGAATGTGATAAAAAATTCGAAACGAAGCAAGCAGCGTTTTTTACAAAAACACTTACTCTCTTGTTTATCGCGTCTTTTTAGTAAATAAACTCTCCTACTTGATCCATTGGTTTAAAAATGAAAACGATGCAAATCAGGTGTCAGACTTTTTGAATTGTCGTACAAAAATTGTCAGAAAATGTATTGCAAAAGAAAAAAACAAAAGAATATTCAAGATTTTTTCTCTTCACAGTAAATACATATGTATGTATGTAAATGTAAATATGTTTTTCATGTAAATCCATATGTTTTATTGTTTTATTGAAGCAAATAAATGAATGAATTTTTTAAGTTTAAAAATGCATTTAATATTAAAAAAACAGATAATTTATGTATATATTTGGAAAAGTAAATTATTCGAAAAAGTAAATTACCCAAAATACCAATCGATTTACTTTTCGAGAGTATACTGTATATTGAAACGAAAAATAATTGGTACTGACAGTAAGTCCAAATAAGTGCTTTAGGTTGAATTAAAAATGCGGTAGACATGTGATAAGATGATTTTTAAGCTTTATTAGAAATATAAGAATCAAACAAAAAAATAATCCATAAAAAACACAGTTTTTATAATATAATAAGTTAAATTAAAATTAATCCACACATATACATAATTATTATTAATTATTAATAATTATATTACCATATATAAGAAATTACTCATCATTTTCATCGTTTTCAGTTAGATCAGGGTGAAACTCTAGCGATTTCACTGTACTTAAATTTATATTGAACTCTCTAAATATTTGATCAACTAACGGTAGCATATCTAATAAGTATTTTTTTTTTTTGTTTTCGTTAATTAGTATTGGGGACTCATAACACAGTTTTAAATCTTTAATATTCACCCTATTGGTGCCCCGCTTTACTATATTTATAAAATGGAATGGTTCTTCTTCATTGAGCGATTTTTTAAAATAAACTTTCCCAAAGTCTTTTGTAAATCTAAACCACTTGATCTCATTCCAATTATATTTTTTGCCGACATCGTCAATTTTCCGCCAAGTAAATAACTGTTTAGCAGCGTTTCCAAAATCATAAATATTGCTTTGCTGCATTTCGATAACTAAAAACGGGTTTTTCCATCCAACGGATCGAACAAATTGAAACCAATCACGATGATGGTGTATTTTTAATAATGTTTTTTTCTTCTTTTCTTCGATTAGTGCATGGTCGCTATCACACTCCATGTGAGTGTGACCAGGCACTAAGAATTTGTGATCTATAGTAGTTATATTGCTGTCCATTTGTGCAAAAATTTCAAACATTGTTGCAACGTAACTATTTTTATTTTGACCTGGACAGCAATCACTATAAAAAACTACGTGTTTTGTATTAGAGTCCATATTTTGAAGATGGTTTAAAACACAGGAAGCTATCTCATTTCCTCCTCTTTTTGCCAGAGCTCCATGCCACATTGCTTGATTGGCCTCAAGATCATGAACAGTTAAATTGAATGTCCATAATGGTCGTTTGTAAAAAGACAAGGAAGTCCTCAACATTGGTGTTGGCAGGCATTGCTGAAGATCAAAACAAAACAACTTAAGTGAAGCATCATTCATAGCTTTTGCCTTATCAACTTTCTTCGCGTCATATGCTTGTTGTGCTTCACTAAGATGATGTGCTTGTTCTGCTTTTAGAGAATCAACCTCTTCAGGTGTAGCAACTGTTACCTTATGTTCAAGTAAGTCGCATTTGTGGCAAGTATCAAGCTTGGGTTTTTTAAATTTCAATCCCATTTGATTAAACAGCCTCGAAAATTTTGTTAACGCCACAGAATGGTCGTATTTCTCGCAATATAAGCGATGCATTGCTGCCACCGATAGACCACTTGGAAGGTAACGTAATGATGCATTGCTGAAGATCAAAACAAAACAACTTAAGTGAAGCATCATTCATAGCTTTTGCCGCCGGTCCACTGGGCTCAGCAATGTGGTGGCAACTTTACAACAACTGCAACGACTACTAGGCTAATTACTCGCCTAGGGGGGCCGGGATGTCTAAATGAGTCTTAGCACCCTCAACCCAACACACCAATACACCATCACACCACATTTTCACTCAACCACACAACACTGACACGGCACATTCACCACACTCCCCACATCATCACATCACCACTTAACTTCCACATCAATATACCACGCCTACACCACACATAAGAACACCACCCCAAAAGGAACAAAAAGAAGGAGGAGCGATCGCGCTGATTGCCCTTTTTGCCTTGCTAGGTCAAGGCCAGACCGCTCACACACCAGTCTGTCGCCGAGTTCAGTCAAAGACACATCGTGCCGTCCGTGGTCGCTGCATACGCTTTGAGTTTTCATACGTACTCGTTTACAATTTCATATACTTACCTATTATAAACCGAATTTGTAAACTTTAAAATTACTATTTATATACTTACCTATTTTTATATACTTATCACCGTGAAATAAACCGAATTTGTAATATTATAACTTATAATTCGTTATTAATCTTTTTTTGGTATTTTCGGTTAGTAATCACAAGGTGAGTAGGGTGACAGTAAATACAAACATAATATGTATATTGTTGCTGGAAAATTATAAAAGAATTAGCTGATTCATATATGTAATTAATTATCTCCATCGTATTACCCAAATTTCTATACGTTGCGTATAAATATTATGGCCTCCAAAGTAGCATCCAAGCATCCAGGCAAATAAATTGAAAAACGAAATGAAGAATGAATATATGGAAAATAATACACTACACAATAAAAAATAATTCAGTAATAATAAAAGGTTAATTTAAATTTATATTATATAAAATATATAAAAATGAAATTTATAATATGTAATGTAATATATTGAATTTAATAATATATTTAAATATTTAAATTAAAACTAATATATACAACTTATAACTAATATAAACAAATAACAAGAAACGAAAGGCTAAGTTCGGGTGCAACCGAACATTTTATACTCTCGCAATTTATTGATATATTTTAATTAAGATAACACACAATTTGCCCCAATTTGAAAATCATATAATGAGGTATATGAGAGCTAGGGGAAGTTATGACCCGATTTTAACCATCTCTGGTACAGAGACACACCACTATTGGGGCACTGAATTCTTCATTCCGCTATCTTATTGGTTCCTTATGTATATATTATAAAGTGTAAATTGAGTTACATGGGAAGTTTTCGTGGTTGTTAACCGATTTCATCCATTTTCCACACGTGTCATCAGGGTGTCAAGAAAATAGTATATACCGAATTTCATTGAAATCGGTCGAGTAGTTCCTGAGATATGGTTTTTAACCCATAAGTGGGCGATGCAACGCCCATTTTCCATTTTGTAAAAAAATCTGATTGCAGCTTCCTTCTGCAATTTCTTCTATAAAATTTAGTGTTTCTGACGTTTTTCGTTAGTGAGTTAACCCACTTTTAGTAAATTTCAACCCAACCTTTGTATGGGAGGTGGGCGTGGTTATTATCCGATTTCAACTATTTTCATGGTGTGTGGTGGGGTACGTAAGAGAACCGACTGCAGAATGTTTGGTTTATATGGCTTCATTGGTTTGCGAGATATATACAAAAAGCCGATTTTGGGGCGGGGCCACGCCCACTTCCCCAAAAAAATTACATCCAAATATGCCCCTTCCTGGTGCTATCCCTTGTTCCAAATTTTATAACTTTTATAACTTTATTTATGGCTTAGTTATGACACTTTATGTGTTTTCTGTTTTCGCCGTTTTGTGGGCGTGGCAGTGGTCCGATTTTGCATCCCTCTCACGGTCCCAAGGAGTGTTCCAGGTTTCATTAAGATATCTAAATCTTTACTCAAGTTATCCGTTGCACGGACAGACAGACATTCGGATTTTGACTTGTCTCGTCACCCTGATCATTTTGATATATATAACCCTATATCTAACTCGTTTAGTTTTATGACTTACAAACCACCGATATGTGAACAAAACTATAATACTCTCTTAGCAACTTTTGTTGCGAGAGTATAAATATTAAAATTAAAAATAAAATATATATGTCGGAGCGCTAGTACAAATATTATGTAGATCGGTGTATGTGCGTATGTGAGAACGCTAGTGGATATCTGTGGCAACTAATCATAACAGCTTATGTCTAAAAAGTGAGTTTTGAGATAATATTGAATTGAGATAATTTTTAGCCACAGATAAAGATACACATTTATTTAGAACAAAACAGTTAATAATAAAAAAAAACGGGTTTATTATTAAATATTCGATGTTTTGTACTTAAGATATTATGAACAAATTCATTGGCTGAAAAATATAAACCTAACTTAACTAAGCTACTACAGTATACTCTCGAAAAGTAAATTCTCAGAAAGTAAATAATCGCGGAAAAGTTAATCACCTTTAAGATTACACATGCACCCCGAAAAAGTAAATTTTTTAATTTACTTTTCAGAGAATGTGATAAAAAATTCGAAACGAAGCAAGCAGCGTTTTTTACAAAAACACTTACTCTCTTGTTTATCGCGTCTTTTTAGTAAATAAACTCTCCTACTTGATCCATTGGTTTAAAAATGAATACGATGCAAATCAGGTGTCAGACTTTTTGAATTGTCGTACAAAAATTGTCAGAAAATGTATTGCAAAAGAAAAAAACAAAAGAATATTCAAGATTTTTTCTCTTCACAGTAAATACATATGTATGTATGTAAATGTAAATATGTTTTTCATGTAAATCCATATGTTTTATTGTTTTATTGAAGCAAATAAATGAATGAATTTTTTAAGTTTAAAAATGCATTTAATATTAAAAAAACAGATAATTTATGTATATATTTGGAAAAGTAAATTATTCGAAAAAGTAAATTACCCAAAATACCAATCGATTTACTTTTCGAGAGTATACTGTATATTGAAACGAAAAATAATTGGTACTGACAGTAAGTCCAAATAAGTGCTTTAGGTTGAATTAAAAATGCGGTAGACATGTGATAAGATGATTTTTAAGCTTTATTAGAAATATAAGAATCAAACAAAAAAATAATCCATAAAAAACACAGTTTTTATAATATAATAAGTTAAATTAAAATTAATCCACACATATACATAATTATTATTAATTATTAATAATTATATTACCATATATAAGAAATTACTCATAATTTTCATCGTTTTCAGTTAGATCAGGGTGAAACTCTAGCGATTTCACTGTACTTAAATTTATATTGAACTCTCTAAATATTTGATCAACTAACGGTAGCATATCTAATAAGTATTTTTTTTTTTTGTTTTCGTTAATTAGTATTGGGGACTCATAACACAGTTTTAAATCTTTAATATTCACCCTATTGGTGCCCCGCTTTACTATATTTATAAAATGGAATGGTTCTTCTTCATTGAGCGATTTTTTAAAATAAACTTTCCCAAAGTCTTTTGTAAATCTAAACCACTTGATCTCATTCCAATTATATTTTTTGCCGACATCGTCAATTTTCCGCCAAGTAAATAACTGTTTAGCAGCGTTTCCAAAATCATAAATATTGCTTTGCTGCATTTCGATAACTAAAAACGGGTTTTTCCATCCAACGGATCGAACAAATTGAAACCAATCACGATGATGGTGTATTTTTAATAATGTTTTTTTCTTCTTTTCTTCGATTAGTGCATGGTCGCTATCACACTCCATGTGAGTGTGACCAGGCACTAAGAATTTGTGATCTATAGTAGTTATATTGCTGTCCATTTGTGCAAAAATTTCAAACATTGTTGCAACGTAACTATTTTTATTTTGACCTGGACAGCAATCACTATAAAAAACTACGTGTTTTGTATTAGAGTCCATATTTTGAAGATGGTTTAAAACACAGGAAGCTATCTCATTTCCTCCTCTTTTTGCCAGAGCTCCATGCCACATTGCTTGATTGGTCTCAAGATCATGAACAGTTAAATTGAATGTCCATAATGGTCGTTTGTAAAAAGACAAGGAAGTCCTCAACATTGGTGTTGGCAGGCATTGCTGAAGATCAAAACAAAACAACTTAAGTGAAGCATCATTCATAGCTTTTGCCTTATCAACTTTCTTCGCGTCATATGCTTGTTGTGCTTCACTAAGATGATGTGCTTGTTCTGCTTTTAGAGAATCAACCTCTTCAGGTGTAGCAACTGTTACCTTATGTTCAAGTAAGTCGCATTTGTGGCAAGTATCAAGCTTGGGTTTTTTAAATTTCAATCCCATTTGATTAAACAGCCTCGAAAATTTTGTTAACGCCACAGAATGGTCGTATTTCTCGCAATATAAGCGATGCATTGCTGCCACCGATAGACCACTTGGAAGGTAACGTAATGATGTATCACGACGACTATAGTGCGACTCGTATGATGGAAATTGTTAATGAATTCAATAATTTCGTTTTGCTTATTAGATGATAATTTTCTGGCATTTTTGTGTCTCCCACGCATATCTGTAAATCCAGTTCCCTCAATTTTTGCTTTAACAACTGATTTTATGAACTGTTCTGACTCGCACAAAGTAAATCTAAAGTATTTTTGGCACACTGATATTTTTTCAGTATTCACTTTTAAAAAATAGGTGTAAGAATAATCTCTTCTTCTTGGATTTACAGCAGACTTAAACCGCTTAATAGTTTTAGTAGTCTGCAGTTCAATCAACGCAGCAACAGCTGCTCTGCGCAAACGATATGACCCGTGTGTCCAATAAGCCTTATGTATTTCTTTTTGCTGGTCATAAGATATTTTAGATACCCGCGCGGAAATTAATTTGTCGGACTTGGAAATGTAAGATTTTCCCTCGTTTCTCAGCTGCTTTGGAAGTTTCCTTGACGATACTGTATTATTCGCAACGCTTGATGTGTTTTCCTAAATTTAAATTTTTAATACATAATTTCAAGCAATAAATGTATAAGATCACAAAACTACAATATCATGGTTAGTATCACTTAAAATATAATTCTGATCAACATAATCTTCATCTGCCGTATAATCAATATCGTCTTCATCTGCCGTATAATCAACATCATCTTCATCTACGGTGTTATCAGCAACTACTTCATTTTCACAAGAATTAGCAACTGCTGCATTTGCCGTATTATTAGTATTGAGCTCGATACTCGTATTATTGTTAGTACATAAAGTATCAATAAATACAGCTTGTATTTCAGCCGATGGATTACCGGGCGAGCTATTCAAATACGGCGGCGAAGAACTGATAAGGTGCATGCATCAGCTCCTTTGTAGAATATGGTCGGAAGAAAGCATGCCTGACGATTGGAATCTTAGTGTGCTCTGCCCAATCCATAAGAAGGGAGACCCCACAATCTGCGCCAACTACCGTGGTATAAGTCTCCTCAATATCGCATATAAGGTTTTGTCGAGCGTATTGTGTGAAAGACTAAAGCCCACCGTCAACGAACTGATTGGACCTTATCAGTGTGGCTTTAGACCTGGAAAATCCACAATGGACCAGATATTCACCATGCGCCAAATCTTGGAAAAGACCCAAGAGAGAAGAATCGATACTCACCATCTTTTTATCGATTTTAAAGCTGCCTTCGATAGCACGAAAAGGAGCTGCCTTTATGCCGCGATGTCTGAATTTGGTATCCCTGCCAAACTAATACGGCTATGTAAGCTGACGTTGAGCAACACCAAAAGCTCCATCAGGATCGGGAAGGACCTCTCCGAGCCGTTCGATACCAAACGAGGCTTCAGACAGGGTGACTCACTATCGTGCGACTTTTTCAATCTATTGCTGGAAAAAATAATACGAGCTGCAGAACTAAATAGAGAGGGTACAATCTTCTACAAGAGTGTACAGCTCCTGGCGTATGCCGATGATATTGATATTCGTGAATGAGGACAAGACGAAATATCTCCTGTCATCAAACAAACAGTCAGCGCACTCGCGTCTTGGCTCCCACGTCACTGTTGACAGTCATAACTTTGAAGTTGTAGATAATTTCGTTTATCTGGGAACCAGCATTAACAACACCAACAATGTCAGCCTTGAAATCCAACGCAGAATCACTCTTGCCAACAGGTGCTACTTTGGACTGAGCAGGCAATTGAAAAGTAAAGTCCTCTCTCGACGAACCAAAATCAAACTCTATAAGTCGCTCATTATTCCCGTCCTGATGTATGGCGCTGAAGCGTGGACGATGACAACATCCGATGAGACGACTCTTGGGGTTTTCGAGAGAAAGGTTTTGCGCAAGATTTATGGTCCTCTAAACATTGGCAACGGCGAATACCGCAGACGATGGAACGATGAGCTGTACGATTTATACGACGACATTGACATAGTTCAGCGAATAAAAAGACAGCGGCTACGCTGGCTAGGTCATGTTGTACGGATGGAAGAAAACACTCCAGCTCTGAAAGTATTCGATGCAGTACCCGCTGGAGGAAGCCGCGGAAGAGGACGACCTCCACTCCGGTGGAAAGACCAAGTGCAAAGTGACCTGGCTTCACTTGGTGTTTCCAGTTGGCGCCAAAAAGCAAAAAGGAGGAATGAGTGGCGCGCTCTGGTGGATTCGGCTATAATCGCTTAAAGCGGTTCCTACGCCAAATATATATATATATATAATTTCCACGTTAACTTTTTCTCTAGTTGTACCTAACAAAGTTTTAGCTGATAATGGCAACCCATTTACACCTACATTATTTAAAGTTTGAAGTATGTCAGTAAGAGCATTTTGTGAAATATTATTCCTAATTGACCACGCCTTTAATTCTACCGCTTTATCAAATTGTGATTGGGCCTCAATTTCCTCTGCACTGTCAAAATCTTCTTCAAAAAAATATCTATTATCGGTATCATATAATGCATCAAGCCTATTAGCAGCTGCTCTGCTGGTACTAGGAATATCATCATTATTTGCTAAATCACTCCTATCAAAGTCATTTGAAACCTCTTGCACAGATTCATTTAATTTACGAAATTTTGCAATAGTAGCTTCGAATTTCGATTTTTCTTTGCTCAAGAGGTTTGCAAGAGTTTCTTTATTCATTATAACTTTTTTTTTTAACTAGAACTTATCTGTTAAAGAGGAGCCGAATATCCACAAACTAAAAAAAAAATTAAGTGATAATTAAATAAATTAGTTGAATTAAAAAAATATTATAAAAAAATCTGTAAAAAACTTAATTATTATCAAAAAATTTAAATTATACATTGTTGCTTTACAAAAGACCTTGTATTTTTAGTAAAAATTAAATTGTAGATTAAATAAGAATATATCTATTAGGGAAAGCTTGAAAAAATAGATATGTAGAATAATTTTACTTTATGCCGAAGATAAACTGAAGAGGAATGTTAGTAAAAATGGTCGATCTATTTGTTTTAAATAATCGATTGTTATTATAAGTAATATATCAAAGCTACCCTACAAGACGGAGCTAACTCATACACCACTACACATGCAAATTTTTTCAGCTTTTACCAATACAGACTCATTGCTAACATTTTGTAGTTAAGTGGCAATCTCGGTAGTTAGAGTAGCAAAATTCATTAATCCTAATTTTAAGAGAGAGATACAATGACCCGTTCAAAAATCGCCGCCATGGCCGCTGTTCATTCGAAAAGAAAATTTTAGGTGAATGGATGTAAGTGCGTTTCAAATATTTCTTTTATTTTGTTAAGTGTTTTTGGATATTTATCCATTATTTGTGTTACTTTTGTTATTTGTTTTTATAATTAAAATTTCATTTCATTGTAGTTATACGTGTGTGCACAGCAAAGGAGGAGCAAGGAGGTGACGGTGAAATTGGGGGAGGTATGTTTCATATATTTTTAATACATAATACAAGTCAGTAGTTTTAAATAATTTCAGGCAAATAACATGGTAAATATAAATGCGAATATGTGCATGTTGAGTTAGTGCGTATTAAGATGTACATCATATGTATGTATGTACAAGAATGCATCTGTTGCATTGTGTCTAAAATATTTATAGAATAATTTTTATTTTGATGTTTATTTTTTGTTTAGTTATTACAAGCATTAAGCTCTGTAGATATATATATATATACGTTTGTTTTTTAGCATTACTTATATTTTCATTATCCATTTCAGATATTGAAAACACAAATCTTCTTCTGCCTACGCGGTTATAGCCGAGTCCACAACAGCGCGCCACGCATCTCTCCTTTTGTTAGTTAGGCGTCAATTGGAAATACCAAGTCAAGACAGGTCCTTCTCCACATGGTCCTTCCATCGGAGTGGAGGTCTCCCTCTTCCTCGGCTTCCACCAGCGGGTACCGCATCGAAAACTTTCAGAGCTGAGGCACTTTCGTCCATTCGAACAACATGACCAAGCCCGCGTAGCCGCTGTCTTTTTATTCGCTGGACTATGCCTATGTCGTCAAACAACACATACAGCTTATCATTTCATCTTCTGCGGTATTCGCCGTTGCCAATGTTTAAGGGACCATAAATCTTCCGCAAAACCTTTCTCTCGAAAACTCCTAGTACCGTCTCATCGGATGTTGACATCGTCCACGCTTCTGCACCGTAAAGTAGGTCGGGAATGATGAGGGACTTGTAGAGTTTAGTTTTTGCTCATCGAGAGAGGACTTAACTTTTCAATTGCCTACTCAGACCATAAACACAAATACTTTGCACAAATGGAGGATTACAATAGCTACAACTTCATAATTTAGATGTAAAATATTATTAAATTATACAAATGAATGTTCGAATACTAATAACATTCGTAATAGTAATGGAATTTTATTTGAATTGTATAACAACAACTACAAAAAAGAAAAATGTAATAATTAATACTAAATTTATATATGAAATATGTAAAAAGTAAAAATTTAATAATTTATACTAACTTTTTTTTAAATATGTATATTTTGTCAATGTATAAATAAAAATGTATAAAAATTCAATGTATAAATAGCTGCAAAAACGTTTGTAAAAAGTTCACTTTGTACTGATATGCTAATATTTAAAAATTAATCTATACCCAGCAAGTCATGGGTACTGAAACTCCAACACATTCAAAGAAATTTTAATAACACCACTACATACACACATACACAACAAAGGGTAAAATGTGCATAAACATTTAACTCAACTCTTCTCTCATACAGCACCCTGAATGATAGAAAGAAACAACCAAAGTTCTCGTGTTTGAACAAGTTTTGTTTTGAGCTATATCATGGCTGCTTGTGAAGTATTATTTTGCGTGTTTTATTTAATTCAGTGATCTGCAGCCTAATTAAAGTATAAATTATTGAAGCACGCATTTTTAAATAACTAAAACGTAAAATAAAAGTTTTCTAAGGCCAAAATATGGAATTGAAGAGGGTAATACAGTAATACTTCATTGCACTATTAATTCGAAGCACGCAATAGAAGCCAACAATGGTCAACATCAATGGCGAAACCATTGAATACGTAAATAATTGTTGAATATAATAATATTATCTTGCATAAATTCTAATTAATTTTCCACACAGATATTTCAAACCTCATATGGCGCGTTAAAGGTACGCAAACTTATTGGTGTCACTTATTGTAGCAGCGTAGAACTTTCGAAGCGATGGAATATGTGCTGCAAGCAAATCCAAAACTATGGACGCAAACGCTGCTACATGGAACACAAATCATTCACACACCAGATATTACGTTTAATGTCACTTTTTTGCGTGCAATTAAACCTTTTGGTCAACACAAGCACGAGAATTGGAACAACATGGTTTAGGTGCTTTTGAAACCGTTTATTATCACGACGTGTGTCAACTGGATTTTGCCAATGAGCTAGAGGGCAAAGCAGTTTCAGTATCTTTGAGCTTACCGGCACTTGGCCGTGCCATTAGCAGCTAAAACACAGAAATTAAAGGGTAAATTTAAGTGAATGTTTGTGCTCATAGAAATTTAAAAACTTTTTGTATGTTTAATTAGGAGGACTTTTTTGATTCATTTTCACCTTGTATTGAGGAATCATAACGTTGTTGTATCGCTTTACAAGTACATAAATTCACCGAAATTAGTTCAATGGAAATTCTGCAGCAAGAGCACGGATGTTAAAACTAGAACATCATGCCGTGCTAGATTTAGAATTCTTGAAATATAAGGTAATTATTACTAACATTTATTACAAACTTTATAAAAATTCAAATTTTACTTTATATTTTAAAGAAATCCTCCTCCCAGATGAATCTAGTACTAGTGAAATTAATGAAAGAACAGATCTTATAAAAAGAAACCAAAAGAGTCCTCACATAATGTGCGCAGCTTACACTCCCAGGCCGCACGGGGTATTTGACATTTGTCAGTCTTTCTCCAGCCTTTGTCCAAAAAGCAAAAATTGTTCAACTATTCAATACGTTATAGTTACGTTATGTATATAGTGTAGTACGATAATAGATGTATAAAGTAAATATAATAATAAGAACCTAAATGGCATACAATTTTCAATAAATATGTAATGTAATTAATGATTTTGTTATTAAATTCTCATTTGGGATTTTGGTAGAACTAATCGAAAACAGAGAGTATAGTTTCTGGGCTTTTGTGGGTCGCAGTACTGAAAGTGCACGTGGAGTTTTGGTTCGCAGTATTGGGTCTTTGAAATTGTTTTATTTTTATTTTTATTTATTTATTATAATTATATGATGTATTTACATTTATAAATTAGTATTGTATAATATTTTAAATTTTTAATAATCATTACCCTGCCAGACAGGTACCGGCGAATTCTCCGGTGAAATGCCAGGGAGCGGTACCCGCAGTTTCAATGAAAGTTTCTATGCCATTCTTAAGGGCGAATTGACAAAAGTACCCGAAACTATTGTGTGCGTGTGATCGTTCATCCCTTTCTTGCACATTACATTCATCATTTAGCAATGTATAAATAAAAATGTATAAAAATTCAATGTATAAATAGCTGCAAAAACGTTTGTAAAAAGTTCACTTTGTACTGATATGCTAATATTTAAAAATTAATCTATACCCAGCAAGTCATGGGTACTGAAACTCCAACACATTCAAAGAAGTTTTAATAACACCACTACATACACACATACACAACAAAGGGTAAAATGTGCATAAACATTTAACTCAACTCTTCTCTCATACAGCACCCTGAATGATAGAAAGAAACAACCAAAGTTCTCGTGTTTGAACAAGTTTTGTTTTGAGCTATATCATGGCTGCTTGTGAAGTATTATTTTGCGTGTTTTATTTAATTCAGTGATCTGCAGCCTAATTAAAGTATAAATTATTGAAGCACGCATTTTTAAATAACTAAAACGTAAAATAAAAGTTTTCTAAGGCCAAAATATGGAATTGAAGAAGGTGATACAGTAATACTTCATTGCACTATTAATTCGAAGCACGCAATAGAAGCCAACAATGGTCAACATCAATGGCGAAACCATTGAATACGTAAATAATTGTTGAATATAATAATATTATCTTGCATAAATTCTAATTAATTTTCCACACAGATATTTCAAACCTCATATGGCGCGTTAAAGGTACGCAAACTTATTGGTGTCACTTATTGTAGCAGCGTAGAACTTTCGAAGCGATGGAATATGTGCTGCAAGCAAATCCAAAACTATGGACGCAAACGCTGCTACATGGAACACAAATCATTCACACACCAGATATTACGTTTAATGTCACTTTTTTGCGTGCAATTAAACCTTTTGGTCAACACAAGCACGAGAATTGGAACAACATGGTTTAGGTGTTTTTGAAACCGTTTATTATCACGACGTGTGTCAACTGGGTTTTGCCAATGAGCTAGAGGGCAAAGCAGTTTCAGTATCTTTGAGCTTACCGGCACTTGGCCGTGCCATTAGCAGCTAAAACACAGAAATTAAAGGGTAAATTTAAGTGAATGTTTGTGCTCATAGAAATTTAAAAACTTTTTGTATGTTTAATTAGGAGGACTTTTTTGATTCATTTTCACCTTGTATTGAGGAATCATAACGTTGTTGTATCGCTTTACAAGTACATAAATTCACCGAAATTAGTTCAATGGAAATTCTGCAGCAAGAGCACGGATGTTAAAACTAGAACATCATGCCGTGCTAGATTTAGAATTCTTGAAATATAAGGTAATTATTACTAACATTTATTACAAACTTTATAAAAATTCAAATTTTACTTTATATTTTAAAGAAATCCTCCTCCCAGATGAATCTAGTACTAGTGAAATTAATGAAAGAACAGATCTTATAAAAAGAAACCAAAAGAGTCCTCACATAATGTGCGCAGCTTACACTCCCAGGCCGCACGGGGTATTTGACATTTGTCAGTCTTTCTCCAGCCTTTGTCCAAAAAGCAAAAATTGTTCAACTATTCAATACGTTATAGTTACGTTATGTATATAGTGTAGTACGATAATAGATGTATAAAGTAAATATAATAATAAGAACCTAAATGGCATACAATTTTCAATAAATATGTAATATAATTAATGATTTTGTTATTAAATTCTCATTTGGGATTTTGGTAGAACTAATCGAAAACAGAGAGTATAGTTTCTGGGCTTTTGTGGGTCGCAGTACTGAAAGTGCACGTGGAGTTTTGGTTCGCAGTATTGGTTCTTTGAAATTGTTTTATTTTTATTTTTATTTATTTATTATAATTATATGATGTATTTACATTTATAAATTAGTATTGTATAATATTTTAAATTTTTAATAATCATTACCCTGCAAGACAGGTACCGGCGAATTCTCCGGTGAAATGCCAGGGAGCGGTACCCGCAGTTTCAATGAAAGTTTCTATGCCATTCTTAAGGGCGAATTGACAAAAGTACCCGAAACTATTGTGTGCGTGTGATCGTTCATCCCTTTCTTGCACATTACATTCATCATTTAGCAATGTTTATATACCTCTTGCACAATTTCGGGAATGGTATTGGTACAATCACGGATGAAAGACCCAATACTGCGAACGAAAACTCCACGTGCAGTTTCAGTACTGCGACCCACAAAAGCCCAGAAACTATACCCTCTGTTTTCGGTTAGTTCTACCAAAATCCCAAATGAGAATTTAATAACAAAATCATTAATTATATTACATATTTATTGAAAATTTCATGCCATTTAGTTGTTTATTATTATATTTACTTTATAGATATATTATCGTACTACACTATATACAGCTAAAACGGCCAAGTGCTAGCTCATTGGCAAAACCCAGTTGACACACGTCGTGATAATAAACCGTGCAAGACGGGTATTTTTCAGCTAACATGTTACAGCTGTGTTACTCTAAACATTAGCAAAAATTAATTTGTCTGTTACTTTTGTTCGAAGCGTGGGAAAGAAGTAACACTATGCCCCTACTCGTTCAATGGTCTTCTCACTCTATCCAATTACATTTTGCATAAGTGGTCCCGTTCTACGATAACACTTATACTTGCCTCCTATTGGTCAAGTTTTGACGACTTACCGTCTGTTAATGGCATCATATATTTTCATGTTTGGCATGTTATATATATGTTACCTCTGCTGAAGCATATGTTAGCACCTATGTTACCCCTATGTTATTCAGAACAGATGTATTTGTTACCGAACGCGTCATTGTTTTGGTTAGCAGTTTGTTACCTATATTTGTTATATCTTTCCGCTAACAGGTAAAAACAATTCATTTTTTTTTTGTTTTTTAATTTATTTTATTACATTTTCAATCATTACAAAATCAAATAAGTAGATAGTACAATCTTATAAACTTAAACAGTTTAAGCTATTATTAATTTTTTACATTTGCAAGTTATTAACATTAAAATTATATTTATATATAAATTATTATAATTATGCAATTTATGTTCTAATTTAACAATTCAAATGATATATAATCTTATTTTATTCTTAATCTACATATATGTATGTATTTTAACATTGTTGGCGAAATAAAGCCCTGTCGTCACGTGGTCCTTGCAGGAATAGCAGGAACAAATATAATATATATATTGTTGCCTGGAAAATAAGAAAAGTATTAGCTGATTTATATATGCAATTAATTATCTCCATAATATCTACATAATAAATTATCTACATAATATGCTTAATAGATTATGTGGATTATTGTATTATATTGCATAAACGAAAATATTAGTATAAAATGTTATTAAATATAACTATCAATTGTAACCATAAATATCAATTATGATATGAAGGCACACGACTGTTTTGGTTCAACTTAAAAGATGGTATAGATTATATTTCAAATTTTAGCCGCAATGGTCATCCGACTGTATATTCGGTCATGCGATAATTTGAATTGAAATCTTGATGCCCAAATAAAACTTCGTACACGCTACTATTCGCAATATCAGATTCTATTATAGATTGGCAAAACCGCACAAATACAAAAAAATAAAAAAGAAACTTAAGTAAAAAATAATACTTGCAACATTTATTCACAGCACGGAAGGACATTGGGATTTATACACTTTCAGAAGAGATTTCAAAATACATATACTTTATCTACAGGGAAGCGAAAATATAGGTAAATCTCTAAATAAATTGCGAGAGTATAAAATGTTCGGTTGCACCCCAACTTAGCCTTTCCTTACTTGTTCTTCTTATATTTAGCACTTTTCTTTTAATATTATGATTATTTAATTTAGCACTTGAATTTTTGCATATTATCATTTTATATTTAACCATTGAGGTTAATATTCAAACGCACATATTTAATGCACATATAATGAGTTGAGTACCAACCGCTTGTATATCCAATTCATTTATTTTTTTCGCTTTTTACCTACACACTTTATTTTTAAAGCTAATTAATTATGATAATATTAAAATAACTTACATTTTCTTTTGTATAAAATTAAGTCCCGGTCGTTGTCTTTGCTTTGATTTTGCCTGCAATTTTATTAAAACTTTATTAGTAAAAACACACAAATTATTAGATAAACACAAATCACACTTACCTTTTAAAATTAATTCTTTTATATATCTCCTCTATAAAAAACAAATCAATTAATATTAACAATAAAATTTAACCAAAAAGTAACCTTACCTCTCCAAGCCCAAATTTTTTATAAAATGGCCAAATTGCCGCTTCAATTTCAGTTTTTCTTTTTTTTAAATGTAATATATGTCTTCTTTTAGCATGTTATTATATCAATATGCTTACAGTGGCAATATTTTTTCTCGTTCTAACTAAAGCTTTCTCCAATTCAATTCCAATTGTAAACAAATGTAAGTGTTGTAATTGTATGTGTAAACAGCTGAAAAAGTTTGATTGTGTTTGTGCAGTTTGTTACCTCCGTCTTGCAGGGAACGGTTTCAAAAGCACCTAAACCATGTCGTTCCAATTCTCGTGCTTGTGTTGACCAAAAGGTTTAATTGCACGCAAAAAAGTGACATTAAACGTAATATCTGGTGTGTGAATGATTTGTGTTCCATGTAGCAGCGTTTGCGTCCATAGTTTTGGATTTGCTTGCAGCACATATTCCATCGCTTCGAAAGTTCTACGCTGCTACAATAAGTGACACCATGTTATTATATCAATATGCTTACAGGGCAATATTTTTTCTCGTTCTAACTAAAGCTTTCTCCAATTCAATTCCAAATTGTAAACAAATCTAAGTGTTGTAAATGCATGTGTAAACAGCTGAAAAAGTTTGATTGTGTTTGTGCAGTTTGTTCATCTTTTGTTTGTTACCTCCGTCTTGTAGTGTAGTTCTATTTTCGGCCCTATTCCCGTTGTTTATCGTTTTTAAACGAAATAAGAACGCTTATTTGACATTCCTGTTGGCGTTAGACCGATTTCACACAGGCAATTTTTGTTGCGGCAATTCTTAACTTTATAGGAGAGGGGGCGACGAAGAGAGGAGAATTTCTCTCTCTTTCGCTTCCCTTGGTCGCCCCCTCTCCTATAAAACTAAGAATTGCCGCAACAAAAATTGCCTGTGTGAAATCGGTCTTAACGACATTTGTCGAAAATAAATTGAGATTCCCCAATTTGAAACGAGTATAGAAACGACATAGAAACAATCGTTCTTTGTCGTTGCTATATTTGTTGTTTGAAGGAATATTTGAAGTGAAGATGTAAATACCAAGTCGGAAACAGTTTGAAATTTTTATTTCTGAAATGGAAAAATATCCTGCATATGCCAAAGATTATAGAAAAGGGATAAAAACTTTAAATTTCGACTTTTTTGTATATTTCCATACAACTAACTCCATTCGCGCCGCCATCTCTCGTTGGAGATGGTTGACATTAACAAAATTGCATTTTTATATCTAAAACTGTAATTAAGATATGAAAGGACTTAAAATTCAAAACGAAAAAAAAAAATGGTTCACAAAAAGGGCGTGGCTAGAGCAACAAGAGGAGCAGTTAATAAACAGATAACATTGTCTCCTTTGGGAGAAGCTGTAGCGAATTCGATGCAGTTTGGTAATTAGCTGGACAACCAGGGAGAGTAGTCGGATTAGGCGCAAGCGAGGAGCATGAGACGCTAGAAGTATAACATATTTTAGAAGAAAGTTTGGAGCAGATATCACCACTACTTCTTTTGGTATACACGCCAGCACTCATATACCTATATTTCCAACATATCTCCAATTAACAAAAAAATAAACTAAAATAAATATGGAAGACTAAAATTGTTGGGCAGATTAGCGTAAGCGCAACAAGTACAGCGATACCGTTGTTTAGAGTCAATAGAAAATAGCATAAAATTCATTAAGGACTGCTGATGTGTCTCGTTGCTTAAAAAAAACATTTATTGAAAAAAGCGCCTTAAAGTATACTATATCAAATATGTATAAACACTTCGATAACTTTTCTTTGGCGTTACGATATACTTCAAGAATATGAATCAGAGAACGTATAATATAAGAAGGTTCAGAGAACGTATAATATAGAGAAGGTTCATGGTGTGCCGATTGTCACACTGGTCCGCTTTTCGAAGGGGTACTTGTTTCTACAAGCGTGTTTCACCACATGTAGCTATAAGCGTGTTTCACCACAGTTTAACATCAGAGGCCTTTGGTCAATAATATTTTCTATAATATCACAAAATCATAAACATCATCGCATTTGTAAATACATATGTGTGCACGTAAACAAATATAAAAGAATCATTCTAATTCTGAACATATGTCAATTTGTCAACAAGCAATATATGTATGTAAATATGTGCACTCATGGCTTTGTGTAAAATCTTCGTTGCCACGGACAACGAATGGCCGTAGCTTATGATTTTATCGTTTTCATGGCATAGAGTTGTAATGATTGTGGACCGTACGCAGGCAAAGAGGCCCAGATGCCCACCATATAATTTCGTTAATTTTTATGCCTTGTTTCTTACAAAGATCAATAATAATTATTCTAAACATGACTTAATGTGTTGGTAGATATTAAAATGCATTTAAATTTATAGATAACCAATTAATACTTCAATATTTGTCTATACATATTAAGCGCAATAATTGTTACGCCGGGATCACTTGAAACGGCCCTGTAAAGCTCGCTACATCGAAAAATTGATGGTCGCCAGCGCGACGCTACATTGCGTTGTTGGTAGAAAATCGGCTTGCCGTAAATATGTATGAATATGTATGAGCATGCAAACATATTGACATACATTTTTGCCAGCCACTAGTGTTGGGGACTGTCGAATAAAAACAATCAAGTTATTCGATAGTTCAGCAATTTTCATTAATTCGATAGTTTTCAAGAAATCACTCATTACTATTTTTTCGTTCATTCGATTTTTTTCGTTCATACCAATATTTCGTTGAAAACGAATACAGTATACTCTCGAAAAGTAAATTCTCAGAAAGTAAATAATCTCGGAAAAGTTAATCACCTTTAAGATTACACATGCACCTCGAAAAAGTAAATTTTTTAATTTACTTTTCAAAGAGTGTGATAAAAAATTCGAAACGAAGCAAGCAGCGTTTTTCACGATGTTGCAAAAACACTTACTCTCTTGTTTATCGCGTCTTTTTAGTAAATAAACTATCCTACTTGATCCACTGGTTTAAAAATGAAACGATGCAAATCAGGTGTCAGACTTTTTGTATTGTCGTACAAAAATGGTTAGAAAATATATTGCAAAAGAAAAAAAAACAAAAGAATATTCAAGATTTTTTCTCTTCATAGTAAATACATATGTATGTATGTAAATGTAAATGTAAATATGTTTTTCATGGAAATTCTCTATATTTTATTGAAGCAAATAAACGAAAGAAATTTTAAGTTTAAAAATGCATTTAATATTATAAAACAGATAATTTATGTATATATTTGGAAAAGTAAATTATTCGAAAAAATAAAGTAAAATACCAATCGATTTACTTTTCGAGAGTATACTGTATTTTGTTCGATACTAACTTTTCGTTCATTACTATTTTTTCATTCATTAGTATTTTTTAGCTATTGAATGATTTTTCGAGTCATATGTATGGATGGAGTCATATGTAGAAGTTCACGTAAGTGAGGAAAGTTTCTGATTGTCATTCACCTGGGAGTGGCCAGGAACGATTCTTTTACATGTGGCTCAAGCAGCTCACGACTTCCGGTCTTAGACCAAGTATCCTCTGGGTAGCCAACAGACATCCGTTTGGAGGCGAGCTAAAGTGAGAAGGCGAAACCCGCCTATGCGGTTGTGAGTAGGGTTTGGGACCCACCACATAAAAACACCCCCCAATGAAAAAGACAAAACAGCCTCGGTTGAGAGACCCCATTTTTGATGACGACCACTGCAAACGTTTAAAGGACTATGAATTAAGGGCATGCACCTGGAATGTCCGGAACCTTAATTGGGAAGGTGGTTCTGCCCAGCTGGTTGATGTCCTCGTAAGAGTAAAGGCTGATATCACCGCAATCCAAGAAATGCGATGGACGGGACAAGGACGGAAGAAGGTGGATCCTTGTGATATCTACTACAGCGGCCATATAAAGGAGTGCAAATTCGGTGTGGGATTCATGGTGGGAGAGAGACTCCGTCGTCGAGTCCTGGCATTCACTCCGGTGGATGAACTAGCCACAATCCGCATCAAAGCGAGATTCTTCAATATATCGCTGATTTGAGTCCACGCTCCGACGGAAGAGAAGGACGAAGTGATCAAAGATACCTTCTATGAGCGCATAGAACGTACCTATGAGCGCTGCCCCCGCCACGATGTCAAAATCGTGCTTGGCGATTTCAACGCTAGGGTGGGTAAAGAAGGTGTCTTTGGCACAACAGTCGGAAAATTCTGCCTCCATGACGAAACATCACCAAACGGTCTGAGGCTGATCGACTTCGCCGGGGCCCGAAATATGGTCGTCTGTAGTACTAGATTCCAGCATAAGAAAATCCATCAAGCTACTTGGCTGTCCCCGGATCGAATCACTCGCAACCAGATCGATCATGTTGTGATAGATGGGTGACATGTCTCCAGTGTTCTTGATGTGCGTACGCTTCGTGTTCCCAACATCGACTCGGACCACTATCTTGTAGCAGCTAAGATACGCACCCGCCTCTGTGTAGAAAAGCGCACACGTCAAAAAACACAAGGAAGGTTCGACATCGAGAAGCTGCAATCACAACCGACAGCCGAACGATTTTCTACTCGACTTGCACTCCTGCTCTCTGAGAGCACTCATCAGCATCTCTGTATAAGGGAGCTGTGGGACGGCATATCAAACTCCTTACGTACAGCTGCAACCGAAACCATTGGTTTTCGGAAAAGTCAAAAAAACAGCTGGTATGATGAGGATTGTCGTCTCGCAGTGGAGAGAAAACAGACTGCCTACCTCGCAATGTTGCGATCGACCGCAACACGAGCGGGATGGGAAAGATACCGAGTGCTGAAGAGGGAAGCGAGACGCATTTGCAGACAAAAAAAGAAAGAGGCCGAAATGCGTGAGTATGAAGAGCTTGACAAGCTGGCCGACAGGGGTAATGCTCGAAAATTTTACGAAAAGATCCGGCGACTAACTGAAGGTTTCAAGACCGGAGCACACTCCTGTAGGATTCCCAGAGGTGATATAGTTATTGATGACCAGAGTATACTGAGTTTGTGGAGGGAACACTTCTCCAGCCTGCTGAATGGCAGTGAAAGTACAACAACAGGAGATGGCGAACCCGATTCCCCAATCGACGACGATGGAGCAGACGTTCCATTGCCCGACCGTGAAGAAATTCGAGTAGCAATTACCCGCTTGAAGAACAATAAGGCGGCGGGGGCCGATGGATTACCGGCCGAGCTATTCAAATACGGCGGCGAAGAGCTGATAAGGTGCATCAGCTTCTTTGCAGAATATGGTCGGAAGAAAGCATACCTGACGATTGGAATCTCAGTGTACTCTGCCCAATCCATAAAAAGGGAGATCCTACAATCTGCGCCAATTACCGTGGGTTCAGCCTCCTAAATATCGCATACAAGGTTCTATCGAGCGTACTGTGTGAAAGACTAAAGCCCACCGTCAACAAACTGATTGGACCTTATCAGTGTGGCTTTAGACCTGGAAAATCTACAATGGACCAGATATTCACCATGCGCCAAATCTTGGAAAAGACCCGAGAGAGAAGAATCGATACTCACCATCTTTTTATCGATTTTAAAGCTGCCTTCGATAGCACGAAAAGGAGCTGCCTTTATGCCGCGATGTCTGAAATTGGTATCCCTGCAAAACTAATACGGCTATGTAAACTGACGTTGAGCAACACCAAAAGCTCCGTCATAATCGGGAAGGACCTCTCCGAGCCGTTCGATACCAAACGAGGCTTCAGACAGGGTGACTCACTATCGTGCGACTTCTTCAATCTATTGCTGGAAAAAATAATACGAGCTGCAGAGCTAAATAGAGAAGGTACAATCTTCTACAAGAGTGTACAGCTCCTGGCGTATGCCGATGATATTGATACCGTTTGTTCTGCGTTTTCCAGACTAGATAAAGAAGCAAAGCGTATGGGTCTGGTGGTGAACGAGGACAAGACGAAATATCTTCTTTCATTAAGCAAACAGTCGGCGCATTCGCGTCTTGGCTCCCACGTCACTGTTGACAGTCATAACTTCGAGGTCGTAGATAATTTCGTATACCTGGGAACCAGCATCAACAACACGAACAATGTCAACCTCGAAATCCAGTGCAGAATAACTCTTGCCAACAGGTGCTACTATGGACTAAGTAGGCAATTGAAAAGTAAAGTCCTCTCTCAACGAACAAAAACCAAACTCTACAAGTCTCTCATCATTCCCGTCCTACTTTACGGTGCAGAAGCGTGGACGATGTCAACATCCGATGAGACGGTACTAGGAGTTTTCGAGAGAAAGGTTTTGCGGAAGATTTATGGTCCCTTAAGAATTGGCAACGGCGAATACCGCAGACGATGGAACGATGAGCTGTATGTGTTATTCGACGACATAGACATAGTCCACCGAATAAAAAAACAGCGGCTACGCTGGCTAGGTCATGTTGTTCGAATGGATGAAAGTGCTCCAGCTCTGAAAGTATTCGATGCCCGCTGGTGGAAGCCGAGGAAGAGGGAGACCTCCACTCCGATGGAAGGACCAGGTGGAGAGGGACCTGGCTTCGCTTGGAATAACCAATTGGCGCCAAACTGCCAGAAGGAGGGATACGTGGCGCGCTGTTTTGGACTCGGCTATAACCGCGTAAGCGGTGTCTACGCCAGTCAAGAAGAAGAAGAATGATTTTTCGAATGAATGATTTTATGCAAGTAGATATCTAGCAAAGACTTTTTGTACGAATTCATTTATTCCATTTCAAGTAAATGTACGAATAATGCTTAAATTGTGTGTATTTCAAAATTATGTTGAATGATTTATGTTGAATTATGTGTGATAATGGAAATTAAATTGAATGCATGTATGAGTGGTAGAAGTTAATAGATGCTTAAAATATATTTAAGTGAAAAGTATTAATAATAATAAATATAAACTTATAAAGCGATAATGTAGGAGGCATCGCCAAATTAATAAGATGACTAAAGTAGATTCATATGGCCATCGGTATTTGGCAAGTTTAAATGACAGTTTCTAGTCGGTTTGATAAAATCCAATGGCTTTGAATTAAGCAGGTTGGCAACTTGGTTATGTATTGCGATTCGAAATTGTAGCTATGTATAGATTCACTTAACCGTTTTAACTGTTGGTATTATTTGCAGCATCAATAGTCAAACATTTGAATTCGGTCGCAACTTATATAAATTTTGGTATTAGATTTTTAATTGCAGTGTTTTCTGTGGTAATATAAAATGTATTTATGTATTTTGTAAAGAAAATGCTGAAAATGTTTTTATACATATGTAATTAGTTAATACAAAAATGCGCCCTGGATTAAAGAGATCAGCCGTGTGGGAGTTTTTTACTAAAAATGATAATAACGTCAACTGCAATATTTGTAAAAAAAATTTAAAGTTTGCTGGTAACACATCAAATATGAACGATCACCTACGACGAAAGCATCCATCATCACATAGTGTGGAGGCGACTTCTTCGGCGATAGTCGAACGAGCACCTGCTGTAAGTGACTTAAATATGCCAAGCTGTTCTTCAACGCAAAGAGATGTGAACTTAACAGTGGAAACTATTGAAAGTGAGATAAGTAGTGCTTCTTTGGTAGCTCCTGTGAACGTAGAAACTACAAGCTCTTCAACAATACCCAGTAGAAATGTTTTTGGTGGTGGACCTTTAAAAAGAAGGGCAATGCAAACAAAATTATTTGTTACAAGCACGCGATCTGAGCTTTCGGAAACTGAAAAGAGAAGTATAGATGAGTCTCTTATTAAAATGGTTACAAGAGATATGCAACCACTCTCTATTGTTGAAAATGAAGGATTTCGAGAATATACAAAAAAGCTTCAGCCTTTGTATTCAATCCCAAACAGAAAACTTCTTTCCAACACAATGTTGCCTTCAAAATATAACGAGACACGGAAAAAGCTTCATGCCATTTTGCAAAAGATTTCACACCTTTCTATAACAACAGATATGTGGACTACTGACAGCCAGAAGTCTTTTTTGTCTGTAACTAGTCATTTCATTTGGGAAAGCAAAATGAACTCAGCAGTCCTGGCAACTAAAGAAGTATTCGGCTCACATACTGCTCAAAATATAGCCACAGAATTAAAAAGCATTTTTGACGAGTGGTCAATTTTTAACAAAATAGTGACGATAGTGAGTGATAACGGTGCAAATATTAAAAAAGCGATAAGGGATATACTGCAAAAACACCACCACCCATGTGTCGCTCACTCCCTAAAATTATGCGTTGTGGATGCTATAAAGACTGCTCCTCAGATTTTAGAGCTTATAACGAAATGCAGAGCTATAGTAACATATTTCCATCAAGCAGCAGAAAAACTTAAAAATATGCAAAAGCAAATGGGAGTAGCTGAACTGAGATGAAGCAAGACGTTGCTACTAGATGGAATTTTGGCCTTATAATGATGGATCGTATATGCTTGATAAAAGAACCGCTCTCTGCTGTACTAACTTCCTTACCAAGTGCACCGAACTTTCTGAATGCATCAGAATGGGAAAGGTTACGTGATTCTATCACTGTATTGAAGCCGATAGAGCATATGACAACAAAACTTTCAGCACAAAACTACCCAACGATGTCACTAGTAGTGCCTATAGTCAGGGGACTGCAATATGCAATAAGATCCCAGCAAATGAAAACTACGGAGGGAGAATGCTTGAAAAGTAGTTTGTTGGAAGTAATTTCGAGACGACTTGGCCAACTAGAGTCTGACAAGATGTGTGCCAAATCGACCTTCTTAGACCCACGGTTTAAAAAGATTGCCTTTGGAAATGAAAGTAACTCTAGTAATGCTCAAAAATGGTTGGAAGAAGAGGTATCAGCATTCATACAGCGGAACCAAAGGACAAAAACTATTTGTCACAACGCCCCTAGTGTTAATGCACATATTTCTTTGGAACAATATCTTAGACAAGATTTCGTTGAGAGACATCAAAACCCTTTATACCATTGGGACAGCAAAAAGGCAACTTTTCCAGAACTCTACGAGCTTTCCAAAAAATATTTATGTATGCTACTTCAGTTCCTCCCGAAAGGGTTTTTTCTAAAGCTGGGCAAATAATTCATGATAGAAGAAATAGACTTAAAGGTGAAAAGCTAGATCAAATAATATTTTTAAATAGCAATTTTAATATATAATTAATATTTTTTTGCGTTCTTCTGATATTTATATTTATTTTATATGATATTAAATATCTTTTCTGTGCTTTACTATTTTTATGTTTT
This sequence comes from Zeugodacus cucurbitae, assembly GCF_028554725.1. NCBI lineage: Eukaryota > Metazoa > Arthropoda > Insecta > Diptera > Tephritidae > Zeugodacus > Zeugodacus cucurbitae. Next base: position 29,507,528 of record NC_071669.1, read on the forward strand.
ATTAAAATATTGAATTAAATTAAACCTTTGTATTGGTTTAATTAAAAATGAAAAAAATTCCAGTACTTTTTTATTGTTTGAAGAGCACGCCTTTGCTTAGTTATTGAATTTGAATAAATAAATGAATGAATGAATGAACGAAAAAATTCATTCGATAGTCAAAATCATTCAGTCATTAACAATCGATAGTTGAAATCGCTCGATAGTTCCCAACACTACCCTTGAGTCGATTTAAAATATTTTTCAACAAAAATTCTGAGGCTCACAAAAATGTATGTCGATATGTTTGCATGCTCATACATATTCATACATATTTACGGCAAGCCGATTTTCTACCAATAACGCAATGTAGCGTCGCGCTGGCGACCATCAATTTTTCGATGTAGCGAGCTTTACAGGGCCGTTTCAAGTGATCCCGGCGTAACAATTATTGCGCTTAATATGTATAGACAAATATTGAAGTTTTAATTGGTTATCTATAAATTTAAATGCATTTTATTATCTACCAACACATTAAGTAATGTTTAGAATAATTATTATTGATCTTTGTAAGAAACAAGGCATAAAAATTAACGAAATTATATAGTGGGCATCTGGGCCTCTTTGCCTGCGTACGGTCCACAATCATTACAACTCTATGCCATAAAAACAAAAAAATCATACGCTACGGCCAATCGTTGTCCGTGGCAACGAAGATTTTACACAAAGGCATGAGTGCACATATTTACATACATATATTGCTTGTTGACAAATTGACATATGTTCAGAATTAGAATGATTCTTTTATATTTGTTTACGTGCACACATATGTATTTACAAATGCGATGATGTTTATGATTTTGTGATATTATAGAAAATATTATTGACCAAAGGCCTCTGATGTTAAACTGTGGTGAAACACGCTTATAGCTACATGTGGTGAAACACGCTTGTAGAAACAAGTACCCCTTCGAAAAGCGGACCAGTGTGACAATCGGCACACCATGAACCTTCTCTATATTATACGTACTCTGTGTGAATAGAGCATTGTTACGGCGTGTATAAGCGTGTTTCACCACAGTTTACCATTAGAAGGCTCAAAAAAACAGATTTGAGCGTTTTCAGTGTTAAATGAGACAAATTGTGTTAATTTCAATGTTAGTAAATGTACGCTTACAGATTCCCTTATATACAATGCGCAAACAACTTATTTATATTTATATATGTATGTAATTTATAGATATTTTGTTTATATTAGATATTAAAGGACATGCACACATATGTAAAAAATGTCTACCTCATTATTTATTCCATAAAAACCTTTGAAATATATAGTAAACTAAAAATATTATATACGTAAATGTAACATAATAATACATCTTAATATATGGGTGATTCTGCGATAAGAGGTTTCAATTGCATAGAGAAAACGGCCAAAGAAAAACTTTGATTTTTTTTTGTCCCTTTTATTTATCTTCTCACGTAAGGGCAAGTCACTTAATACATATTATATTACTTTTTCGACGACCAGGGTAAATACATTGGCCAGGGGAAAGACGTAAAGTTTATGGTAGATAATTATTTTACCAAAAGCAAAAAATTAATTTAAAATAGTATTACAAATTAAAGGTACTCTCTTTCCTCTTTTGAATAAACCCTAAAATTAAAATAACAAATCAATAAATTCACTCTTTATCATAAATAAACGAAAAAAATATTAAATATAAAATCTTTTTTTTTTTTCTCGAAAACTCCTAGTGCCGTCTCATCGGATGTTGACATCGTCCATGCTTCTGCACCATAAAGCAGAACGGGGATGATAAGGGATTTGTAGAGTTTGGTTTTGGTTCATCGAGAGAGGACTTTAACATTTAAATGTCCACTCAGTCCCAACTAGCATCTGTTGGTAAGAGCGATTCTGCATTGAATTGCGAGGCTAATATTTTTGGTTTTGTTGATGCTGGTGATGACTGGAGGTGGGGAAGGGGTCATGTTCAGAAGTTCACGTTCAAAAAATATATGTATTGTCCGAAAGTTAAATAAAAAGTAGCAACGGGGCAAGACAAGGGAGAGACTTTTTTAGACTTTGTAAGCAATTTCAGAAAAAATTGCGTTAATTATGCAGTAAATTGTAATGTTATTTAATACATTACATTAATACGATGTGATTCATTTAAAAAAATTGCAACATAAAGAACCAAAACAATACTTTAAGCTGATTGCCGCACAAGTTACCTCTTATCGTAGAATCACCCATATAAAAACCAAGGTCCGTGTGTATGTTCCGAATGAACTCAAAAGCGAGTCAACTGATATTCATGAAAGTTGGTTGAAAGTTATACATGTAATTTGGTCCAACTTAGATGATAGGATAGTTATTATTCAAATTAATCGTCTCCACAATTAATAATTAACATTTTGTTTTACTCCTAATTTACAGTTACATATGTACATATGTAAATATAATATAAAAATGAATTGCTGTTCGTTAGTCTCGCAAAAAGTCGAGAACGGCCAAACCGATCTGGCTAATTTTAGTCTTGAAATATTCGTGGAAGACCAGGAAAAGTTTAGAGAGTGAGTAAATATGAAAAATTTGAGAGGGAGATAATAATAAGACAATTTTATTCGAGTTAACAAGAAAAATATAAAAAGAGAAATCAAAAAAATAATATTTTGAAGGATGTCATTGTTGCTTTGTTAAAATATTTTTGTTATTGTTCAATTGTATAAGGTTGTGTCGATAGCCCAAAACAATTTGTAACAAATAAGGAAAGGCTAAGTTCGGGTCCTACCGAATATTTTATACTCTCGCAATTTATCTTAATAAAATTTAACACACAATTTGACCCATATATTCGGCAGACAATATCAAATTGCGATTGTAGAAGCAGTTGGAAATGGTAGGGTCTCAGCTGACTCCTCGATGATGAATAAATGATACATGACTGATTGAATGACCTATATTGGTGGTAAAAAAAAACAAAGCTATCGATGATCTTAATGCGACAATTTAGAACTTCGGTCCAGGAGAGTTGACACAGCTACAAACCAGGATGACGTAGTCAATTATCCCAAACTATTTAAAATTGCCTGTACTATCACCACTCATTTGGCAATTAAAAGTAGTGTGAGTTGTGTAACATCGACCTCGAGTAATCAATATCGTCGCCGAAGCCAAGACTGGACCAACTTAATTTAATGTATACCTTAGCCACAACAACGTGTGGCCGGGTCTGCTAGTTTATATATACAGTGAAATTCCTCATAACCGGACACTCACGGTCGCAGTGTTTTTGTCCGGTTATGAGAGATGTCCGCTTATAGGGGATGAGGTCAAAAAATATATACTATACATATAAAATTCATTGTAGTTTATTTAAGAAATTTTTCGAAGTAAGGAATATTTAAATACTTGTATTACATATACATACATACATAAATATATCAATTAAATACATTGTACAAGTCTTTACATTTCAATATCGACTAGTTTGATAAAAAAAAATTGTGTGATGCTTGTTTGTTTTAACAATGATTCCTTTGATTTGAAATTTTCATTTTCAAAGTGACTCTCGATATTTTTAACCTGCTGAAAAACTACATAGTAATTTTTTGCAAATTGTTTCAAGCGCGCAACAAGTTTTAAAGTCTCATCATATGATGTTATGGGGTCACTTATTTCTTCTGAAGGTTCATCTTCTGAATCACTTAAGTCCATAGTATCATCTGGTTGGTCAAATTGAATTTCTATATTGTTGTCCTTAGTGAAAACATTTTGATCTATTTGGACAAACCTTCAAAATCATTTGCCAAATCTAGTCCTTCCTGAAGCCTAGCATAGACTGCCAGTGGAATGTCATCTTCGGTATCAAAATCTGAAGGATGCTCTAAGGTTTCCAAAAATCCTGCTTTACGGAAGCCGTTTCGGATTGTTGTGGCTTCCACTTTATCCCAAGATGCTTTGATAAAATACACAGCTTCCAGTACATTAATCGATTTTGAGAGCTCTGAGGCAGAACTTGTATCGCCAATTTTAGTTATCAAGTGTTTTAAAACTAAGCTTCCATACAAAGTTTTAAAATTTTGGATTATACCTTGATCAAGGGGTTCGCTAACTGCCGTTGTATTTGGTGGCAAAGAAACAAATTTTTATGTTGGTCGAGTCTAATTCCTTTGGATGAGAAGCCGCGTTATCTAGAAACAAGATAATTTTTCGATTCTGGGCTTTCATTCTTCGATTGAACTGCTGCAGCCATTCGCTCATCACTTCTCGAGTCATCCATGCTTTTTTATTAGACTTCCAATCCACTGGAAGTTTTGCAATTGGAACATGTTTAAAGGATCGAGGACGGGCTGCTTTCCCTATAACCAAAAGCGGCTCCTTATCTCCAGCCATATTAGCACAGAACAAAATTGTGAGTCTTTCCTTTGATAGCTCATTGATAGCCCACTCTCATCGGCGTTGTAAATGCCTTCAGGCTTGTACCCATTCAACAGAGTTTGCAGCTTTGTCTGAAACTGTTCGACATCATCCTGATTCACATCTGCAGCTTCTTCAGATATGCATTTGAAGGAAACATTATTCCTTAATCGCCATTTATTTAGCGATCCATCCGAAGCTTTAAAATTAGGTACACCCAGTTTTCCTGCAATTTCCATTGCCTTTGCTTTCAAAATGGGACCAGAAATCGGAATTTTTTGACTTCTAGCCTTAGCGAACCAATGAAAATACATCCTGTCTATTTCCGAGCCGCCTTCTTTAAGGAAACTTCGCTTTTGGTGAATATTAGATCCAGACTCCCATTTAGAACGAATTTTTTCTTTGTTTTTATTAATTTCAGCAGTTTGCGTTTTGCCAATATTGAACCTTTTAAAGCAAAGGAAACGTGTACCTACAACTTAAATTTTGGACTCACCATACTTTACCTTTTTGCAATTCCACGTACTGATAACTTTTCTTTTTCGAAAACATTAATAACTTGCATTTTCTCTTTAATAGAAAGTAGCTTCTTTTTTGGTGCCATATTATTACGAACTTTGAACGCAACCACTCGCATGCAACTTACTTGACAAACTGTATAGAAAACCACCTTTTACTTAACACGCACGGCTTGAATGTGTGCATACATGTTAAAAGGGGAATCCCCTATTTCATTTTTATAATGAACAACAAAGCTTGCTCGCGATGTTTTTGAATTTTGTCCGTTTATGAGAAATTTTTTCATGGAAATGGCTTGAAATACAGTCCGTTTATTAGAATGATATTTGTATGAAAAAATGATTGAAAAACCTGTGTACACAAAATTTGTCCGGTTATTGGAGCTGCCCGGTTATAAGGACTGTCCGTCTTGGGGAATATCACTGTATTTATTTAGTTTGGTTAATAATATTTTCTATAATATCACAAAATCATAAGTAGGTCAATACTATACAATACATAATTAACGCATTTATAATTAGGGAGGGATCACTTGAAACGGCTCTGTAAAGTTCGATGTGTCGAAAGATTGATGGCCGCCTGCGCGACACCAAAGCGACGCAACATTGCTTTGTTGGTAGACAATCGGCTTGTCTTAAATATGTATGAGCATGCAAACATATCTACATAATTTTTTGCGAGACTTTGATCAGAATTTGTGCTGAAAAATATTTAAAATCTCAAGGGCTATGTTGCAAATTTTCCTTCTGGAGGGAACATTAGTTAATTTTACTATTGTAAGAAATGCATTTAATATAATTATTTTAAAACATTACATATTTAACCATTACATTAAACCATATTGACGACAAATATGCCTCTGAAATTGTATAATTTATTTGAATTGAATAAATTTCGCATGCAGTCATAAATAAATATCATATTAGCACATGTAATTGCATATAAATATATCAATATATAAGCAAACGGGCTAACTTTCCGAGCATATTTTTCATTTAATGTTCGGCTTTGTAAACGCGGCACTGTTAAAATTTCTCCTTCCGAGATGGCTGAGGTGAAACACGCTCATCGTGTTTTGTTAGATTTTGACAATTCACACGCTGGTCCGCAATTGGACCTTCTCTATATTATACGTTCTCTGAATAGAGGAACGAAGCGACGATAAGAACGACAACAACCAGAGAACGTATACTATAGAGATGGTCCAATTGCGGACCAGAGTGTGAATTGTCAAGATCTAACAAAACACTATGAGCCAGTTTCACCACAGCCAACGCGGAAGGCGAAATTTTAACAGCGTTACGTTAACATTGCTGAGCATTAAATGAAAAATATGCTCTGTCGTTTACATTGATTGTATAGCCGCATGTTAGCCTGTTGGCTTATATGTACATATATATTTATTTTATATGCAATTGTATCTGCTGATGTGATATTTATTTTGCGATTATGTATTAATGAATTGTACAATTTATAACATTGTACATATAGATTTGCATACGAAGTTATTTGAAGTTACTTGCATAGAAACTATTTTTAATATTATTTATATTTCAAATATAAAAATATCATATTCCTTTTGTATTAATTGATATTAAATCTTTCATCAGTTCAATGTTGGCTATATAATACATGATTCTGCACATTCTTATGTCCGTGTGCCTTTAGACATCCAAATAATGGTATTATCACTAATCAGTCAAGGACGGGTGCATATTTTCTATATGTAGACCATATGTGCATAACAATGCCAAACAAATAATGCATATACAAACTTACATACAAATGTACATAGTATGTATAATTATGCGTACACTTGAAAGTTTGTTAACTAAAAAAAAATCGAAAGCATTGCTCTACAAAAACAACAAGCGTCGCAGTACGAATGAGCAGCATCACAAGTCAATATGGCATCCAATCGGCGAAGCCAAATTTTGTAGTAATTACAACAAAAACATTTTCATTCATGAACGCAAGCGCACATTCACTTGGCAAAGTTGCTTCATTCATAAAAGCAACACCATATACATCCTCATGCCATGTCCACAAACGCCTTTTCACGACGATGACAAAAATCATAAATTCAAGATTTTTCTAATGTTCCCTCCAGAAGGCAAAGTTGCAACACCGCAAAAACCTAGGTACAAAACATAGCACTTGAGTAGATTTAAAATATTTTCAGCACAAATTCTGAGGCTCGCAAAAAATTATGTCGATATGTTTGCATGCTCATACATATTTACGACAAGCCGATTTTCTACCAACAACGGAATGTTGCGTCGTCTTGACTTTGCGCAGGCGGCCATCAAACCTTCGACACATCGAGCTCTAGAGAGCCGTTTCAAGTGATCCCTCCCTAATTAAAAATGCGCTAATTATGTATTGTACAGTATTGACTTACTATTAGCAAATATAAATAATTAAATGTAATTAAATATTCTACCAATGTATTATGCCATATTTCAATGTACTACGATTGATTTCTGTAAGAATCAAGACATAGAAATATAAACGATAATATGAGTTGGGGACCTGGACCTCTTCCCTGCGAACGTGCGGCATTGATTACAAGTCTTTGACTTGAGAACAAAAAATCATAAGCTACGGCCATTCGTTGTCCGTGGCAACGAAGATTTTACAACAAACCATGAGGTACATATTTACGCACATATGCATGTAAACAAATTTACAAACATTATGCGTATGGTTCTTTCGATTTTGTTTACAATTACAAATTATGATCAAAAGTTTATTCTTTTGGTATATTATAGAAAATTTTAATAACCAAAGTAGTATATAAAAAAGTATATAATTACATTATATTTTAGCATATGTATATAAAATAATTAATTAATTAGATACGTCAAAGCATTTTATATAATAATTCATGCATTTTTGCATATGTACGTATGTATTTTGATATCAAATATAAACGAAATTATATATTGAGTCGTTTGCGCATTGTATATAGGCGAAACTGTAAGCGTACAGTTAATAACATTGATTTTAACATAATTCTTCTCATTTAACACAGAAAATGCTCATTTCCGCTATTTTCGAGTGCGCCGATGTTAAATTTGTGGTGAAACTGGCTTATAGCGGCGAGTACCTCTGCGAAAAGAGGACCACTTTGACAATCGGCACACCATGAACCTTCTCTATATTATACGTTCTCTGCAACAACTTAGAAACGACAAAGACAACGGGAATAGCGCCGAATATTCGGTATGAACTTTGTGTTGTTTAAAGTGCAAAGTGGCTACTAAAAAAGAAGTAGCGGACCCACTGCTTCGAAGCGTAGCGTCCTTGAGATTAATGACAATTCAGGAAATTGTAGGACTATACATGTCAGTCTTATCGATTATTATAATTGGCTTTATAAACGAGTATAACATTTCATTCACAAGAAATTTTCTTTCGTGTGGAAATAAAAATTTATGGGAATGCCTTATTCACATGCAATTTACAATAAGGCTGGATTTTTTCCATTATAGTTTTACTTCTCAACATATTTTTTACAAACTTTATTAAAATTTTTGTGTTTTGATTTCAGTTTATTTTGAATTTAATTGATTTTCTGTATGTCAAAATGTCTGACAACTTATGATTATGACAGAAGAGCTTAAAGCTTTCGGTGTGTTCAGTGCGATCCATTGTAGTACATTTCACAACACCACAAAATTTCAATGGTTTCTAGAACTCTATTGTAGTACGGAACACCATTTGCTTTCAAACAAAATTCGGAAGACCGGTGATACACATATGGTTTCTGAAGCATACTACAATGTATACTACATGTCTGTCTCAGGTATTAGACAATACATTAGACCTATATACGAAGTTAAGGTTTTTTTTTCAAATTGTGCAAAAATTATTTTCCTAGTTACTGCATTCAAATATTGAAATATTTGTCCCTTTTAAACAGCTAACGCTAAATCATATAAATCAAAAAAATTTACACTATATTTACAAATGAGTTCAATACATTATATATTACCTATATTAAATTAAATTCTGTTCATTGTGCCCTTTTCCATAATTAATACGGATGTACTGCCTTTTTATAACTTGTTCGTTTTATTCTTTTGCTACCCTATTCCAATAAAGCTTTAATTATGAAAAGCAAAAACAACAACTAGAGAAACTGTCAAATAACTTACATGGTTGCTCAATTCTTGCTACCATATTTCTGTGGTGAATAATTATGCCACCACATTCGATTGTTCGTTTTATTCTTTTGCTACCCTATTCCAATAAAGCTTTAATTATGAAAAGCAAAAACAACAACTAGAGAAACTGTCAAATAACTTACATGGTTGCTCAATTCTTGCTACCATATTTCTGTGGTGAATAATTATGCCACCACATTAGATAAAATGAAGCCCAAATAAATGCTTTCATTATTCTTAAATTTGGAAGTAAAAAAAAAATTCTGTAATATTCAGTGTAAAGAGGAACCCTTTTTATATCGATAAAATATTGAATGCTTTCAAGTAATATGTATTTTTTTACAACTTTTCATTAAATTTCGCAAAAATTCTACAATGCAACCATTTTCCGGTAAAAAGTCAGCCATCTTGGACTCCCAAAGAAACCTACCCCCGAGGACTACTTGACAGTTCTCCATGAACGTCTCTCAGCTGTGGATTGTTTACGTTTTATCAGCTGATAGTTTCTCTACTTCTCTATACAATGATATAAAGTAAGCACTAGTGAAGATATCGGTGCAGAACTTTGCACAAATACTATGTTAATAGTGTGGCAGCCCCTTTCTAAAAATCGCCGAAATCGGACCATAGGTTTTTAAGGCCCCATATATCGAACACGAGGATCTCGGTGCTTCTAACCTTATATTATGGTTTCCAACTTTCAATGGACTTTATACAATATATATGACGAATATGTGGGTCAAATTGTGTATTATATAATATAAATAAAGTTAAATAAATAAATTGAGAGAGTATAAAATGTTCGGTTACACCCGAACTTAGCCCTTCCTTACTTGTTATACATATTTTATATAGTATACTTTATGTAACGAGACACATCTTTAAAGCAGTCCTTAATGGATTTTATGCTTATCTTTATTGACTCTAAAAAACGGTTTCACTGTGCTTGGTGCACTTACGTTTATCTGCCCAACAGTTTTAGTCTTCCATCTTTATTTGATTTTTTTTAATTGGAGATATATTGGAAAGATGGAAAGGCTTAGTGCTGGCGTGTATACCAAAAGAAGTAGTGGAGAAATCTGCGTCCTGAAAACTTTCTTCTAAAATATGTGATACTTCCAGAGTCTCATACTCCCCGCTTGCGGCTAATCTGACTTCTCTACTTGGTGGTCCAGCTAATTACCGAACCGCATCAATTTCGCAACAACTTCTTCCAAAGGAGATAGTAGTATCTGTTGATTAACTCCTCCTCTTGTTGGTCTAGTTTCGGACTTTTTGTGTTCTATTTTTTCTTCGTTTTGAATTTTAAGATCTTTCGTATCTTAAATATAGTCTGAGATCTAAAAATGCTATTTTTTTAACTTTATGCCAACCATCTCCGACACGAGATGGCGGTGCGAATGGATTTAGTTTTTTGGAAATATCCCTCCAATATACACTGTTTCCGATTTCGAATTTTCATCTTTACCTCAAATATTCCTTTAAAAAACGCATCGTTTCTATGTCGCTCTCAATTATGGCAACGACAAAGAACGACTGTTTCCATGTCGTTTCTATACTCGTTTCAAATTGGGGAATCTCAATCTATTTATAGGTTTTCGGCAAGAATGGTAGAATAAATGAATGTTAAACATTTATTTTGTTAAATAAAAGAAGAGGAATTTTGGCAAAAACAGAGGAATTTTCGCAAAAAGAGGAATTTGTGGATGAATTTATATATGGTATCTACAATGTGGCAGCGCTCGTTTTCCGCATAATTGTAAACACATAAATCTTAGAATGAAAGGTGATTTTTAAAACAAGTAATTTTTGTTTAAAAAACTTTAAATAAATGTAAAATTTGAATTTTATTGAATGTTAGTAATGTAATTTCTAATATTTGAAGTGAAAAAAGAGTGTAAAATGTGTTAAAGTGTGTGAAATTGCTTGTTGAAAATTTTGATTTTTTTTTATCTTTAAAGCGGTATATCTCGAAAACTAGGCGTCTGCGGTACCTATAACCCTATATATTTTTTAATCGGGAGGACGTTCTCTTTCCAACGGTGCCCTCAGATCGCCATACTAATCGGAATTGTGCCATCAATTGGTTTCAATAAAAAGTGTTTATTTTGGGCTAATTAACCTTAAAATGAACTCAAATCTTGGCGCCCCAGTAAGTAAAGGTTATGTCGAAAACTACTAAAAGTGCGTTAATTCACAAACAAAAAACGGCGTCAACCCTCAATTTTACAGAAGAAATGGAATAGGAATCTGCACTCAGGTTTTTTTAATTCTAATGACACGTATAAAACATGAGCAAAATCCGATCACAATCACGCCAACTCCTTATATAACAAGTAAGGAAGGGCTAAGTTTGGGTGTAACCGAACATTTTATACTCTCGCAATTTATTAATGTAATTTTATAAAGATAACACAAGTCGACCAATATATTTGGTATAAAGTTCAATAGAATAACGATAATAATCATAAATAGTATATGGGGACTGAGGTAATTCCTAAACCGATTTCACTCGTTTTCACCACCAAGATACAATATATCGAAGACTATACGCTCACTTAATTTAATATTTCTTATAATTAGGTATATGCGATCTGGAGGAAGTTATGACCCGATTTTTACCATTTCAGGTACAGAGAGAAACTGTTATAAGAAAAAAATTCAGAGGGAATGAATTACATTAAAATATCTGAGGGATTTACCTATATTTTCGGTGAAAAATTACCTTTAGGCACTGAGTTCTTCATGTTCGATATCAGGGGCCTTGAAAAGTCATGGTCCGATTTTGACAATTTTTCCACAAGTGATGTCACAGCTCAAATACAGTATTTGTGTAGAGTTTTATTCCGCTAGCTTCATTGGTTCCTTATGAATACATTATAAAGTGAACGAATCAGATGGAATTCAAAATTGAGTTATATGGGAAGTAGACGTAGTTGTGAACCGATTTCGCCCATATTCCACCCGTGTCATCAGGGTGTCTAGAAAGTGTTATATACCGATATATATATATATATTTCATTGAAATCAGTCGAATAGTTCTTGAGATATGGTTTTTGACCCATAAGTGGGCGACGCCACGTCCATTTTCCATTTTGTAAAAAAATCTCAGTGCAGCTTCCTTCTGCCATTTCTTATGTAAAATTTGGTGTTTCTGACGTTACTGGTTAGGGAATTAACCCACTTTTAGTAATTTTCAACCTAACCTTTGTATGGGAGGTGGGCGTGGTTATTATCCGATTTCTTTCATTTTTGGACTGTATAAAGAAATGGCTAAAAGAAACGACTGCAGTTTGGCTTATATAGCTTTATTGGTTTGCGAGTTATATACAAGAAACCTATTTGGGGGCGGGGTCACGCCCACTTTTCCAAAAAAATTACATCCAAATGTGCCCCTCCCTAATGGGATCCTATGTTCCAAATTTCATTTTCATAACTTTATTTATGGCTTAGTTATGACACTGTATAGGTTTTCGGTTTCCACCATTTTGTGGGCGTGGCAGTGGACCGATTTTGCCCATTTTCGAAAGCAACCTCCTCAGGGTGCCAAGGAACATATGTTCCAAGTTTCATTAAGATATCTTAATGTTTACTCAAGTTATCGCTTGCACGGACAGACGGACAGACATCCGGATTTCAAATCCACTCGTCATCCTGATCATTTATATATACAGTGGGGAGCAAAAGTGATTCCATGATGAACATTTTCATGTTTGAGCGCGCATAAAAAATAAACGAATGAAGTAAATGACAAAAACTTTTTTTTTCTTGAATATCTAGTTAATTTGTAACAATTAGGCGTAAAAAGCAAAATAGTAACGGAGGCAATGGCATAGTTATAATACAAAAACCCAAAAAAGCGGCATGTACTCAGTTTTGCACCATCCGTGAAAAAAATAAAAGAAATGCATTATTAATATTTAGTCCATAGACCCTTACTTTCTATGACATTTTTTATATGTTCTGGCATGCTCACGAATAGATTTTCAACAATTCCTTTCGGAATATTATTCCACTATTGTTCAACACGACCCCAAAGATCGTTTAGGTTGGAGGGGCTGATTGATACTGTCCGAGCTGTCGCTTCACAATTGACCATAGATTTTCAATTGGATTGAAGTCGGGACTTTGCGCTGGCCACTCCATCACCTTAAAATTTGGTTTCCCAGCCATTCTTTTACAATTTTCACAGGTTGCTTGGGATCCCCATTTGGCTGTAAAGTGATTTCATGCTCTGGATACGCACACTGGTAAAGAAAATTGGGAAGCTGGGTTTGCAAAATACTTAAATAATATTCTTTACGCATAATCCCGTCAATTTTGTGCAACGGTCCCACTTTCCAAAACGTGAGGGTTATATAGGGTTATACATACCAAACTGATCAAGGTGAAGAGTGGAGTTCAAATCCGGATGTCTGTAAAATTTGGTACAATGAATCGCACTATGAAGGGGCATATTTGGATGTAATTTTTTGAGAAGTGGGCGTGGCCCGCCCTCAAATAGGTTTTTGTACATATCTCGCAAACCAATGAAGCTATATAAACCAAACTTTCTGCAGTCGTTTCTTTTAGCCACTTCTTAATACAGTCTATATGGTTTTTGACCCATAAGTGGGCGACGCCACGCCCATTTTCCATTTTGTAAAAAAAAAATCTGAGTGCAGTTTCCATCTGCCATTTCTTATGCGAAATTTAGTGTTTCTGACGGTTTTCGTTAGTGAGTTAACCCATTTTTAGTATTTTTCAACATAACTTTTGTATGGGAGGTGGGCGTGGTTATTATCAAATTTCATCTATTTTCATGGCGTGTGATGGGGTACACAAGGGGAGTGAATACAAGTAATATGTAAATATAACCTAAAATTTCTTGGATCTCACTTTTTTGAAAATTCTCGCGAAATAGCGGATATACTCGTTGAAATAGTAAGCCTTTAAACAAGGGTTATTCAAACACCCTTGTCTCTCACATATTATAAATTAAGTAAAATGTAATTTTTATAGATTTCTTTAAAATGGTAAATTAATTTGTTAAATTATTGTTGTTTTTCAATACATAGATAGTTTATATTATTTCAAAGAAACTGTTTTTATGGTAAACTGAGCCGAATAATTTAATGTCAGCAAAATTATTCTAAGAGTCCACAAATCTTGTATTTGAAATATTTTTGTAGTATTTCTCATTCATTTAATTTTTTTAATCGGGGTAAGTGTTGAATATTTATTAAAAAGAACCTTTATTTTGGAGCGAAATATTAATAAAGCCAGAGGACATTGATCTACTGTTCAGCTATGACAGATAAGACTACATGTGAGCTTTTAATTATTATTGAATAAATAATTGAATTAGCTAATTAATTTCATCTAATTGTCTCACGAAAAGAAGAAAAGTGCAAATTAAGTGGAATTTATTGGACAGAAATTAATTTTCCAGCAAGACAATTAGCAACCTAATGTTGCAAGAAAACTGTTGATTTCTGGCAGTCTTGAAATATAAATATTCTCGATCGGCCTGCAATCAGTCTCGACCTAAACCCGTGGTCTATGTTATCTGCCAAGGCTTTCGGATAGGGGCGGCAATTTGATAACGTAAAATGCATAACAAATTCCATGGTCGGAATGGAAAACAATTAATCAAAGATTTATCCATTATTTAATTAATTCTATGCCCAGACGGCTGACATCATAGTAAACTATATATTATTCTCTTAACTATTAAAACTATAACAAATAATATGACATCCCTATTATGTATCTATAATAGTCGCCCAAAGGCTACCGTAGACCGAAAAATTAAGCAAAAATAAATGTTTCCAAAAACTAACTGTATCATTCGTTGAATTACACTAGTGATTGTATACACATGATTTGTTTTTAACCGATTTGAATTTTAGTATACGCACAGTCCCTCACACACAAAGTTTGTACATGTTTGACTCCACAAATCCAAAACCAAAAATTCTTAAGTGGTTTTCCGGGAAGGTTTCGATGGATATAAGCATCGGAAGTTGTGATTCTGAAGACGATTATAAGGTAAACTGTAAATTATTCCCTATTTTCCTTAAAAAACACAACTTTTTTAAAGCAGGGTCAAAGTGTTGCAGACATTCAGCCCTATTGTAAACTTCTTCTTCTTCCACCACCGCTTACGCAGTTATAGCCGAGTCCAAAACAGCGCGCCACGTATCCCTCTTTCTGGCAGTTTGGCGCCAATTGGTTATACCAAGCGAAGCCATGTCCCTCTCCACCTGGTCCTTCCATCGCAGTGGAGGTCTCCCTCTTCCTCGGCTTCCACCAGCGGGTACTGCATCGAATACTTTCAGAGCTGGAGCACTTTCATCCATTCGAACAACATGACCTAGCTAGCGTAGCCGCTGTTTTTTTATTCGGTGGACTATGTCTATGTCGTCGAATAACACATACAGCTCATCGTTCCATCGTCAGCGGTATTTGCCGTTGCCAATGTTTAAGGGACCATAAATCTTCCGCAAAACCTTTCTCTCGAAAACTCCTAGTGCCGTCTCATCGGATGTTGACATCGTCCACGCTTCTGCACCGTAAAGAAGGACGGGAATGATGAGGGACTTGTAGAGTTTGGTTTTTGTTCGTCGAGAGGACTTTACTTTTCAATTGCCTACTATGTCCATAGTAGCACCTGTTGGCAAGAGTGATTCTGCGTTGGATTTCCAGGCTGACATTGTTATTGCTGTTAATGCTGGTTCCCAGGTAGACGAAATTATCTACAACTTCAAAGTTATGACTGTCAACAGTGACGTGGGAGCCAAGACGCGAATGCGCTGACTGTTTGTTTGATGACAGGAGATATTTCGTCTTGTCCTCGTTCACCACCAGACCCATACGCTTCGCTTCCTTATCCAGTCTGGAAAAAGCAGAACTACGGCGCGGGTGTTGTTTCCAATGATATCGATATCATCGGCGTACGCCAGTAGCTGTATACTCTTGTAGAAGATTGTACCTTCTCTATTTAGCTCTGCAGATCTTATAATTTTCTCCAGCATCAAGTTAAAGAAGTCGAAAGAAGAAACTTCATGTGAAAGAATATTCCGAATGAAAAAACTCACACATTTCGGTTTTTTGTATCATGAATTTTTATTTCCACACGAAAGAAAATTTCGTATCATGAATTTCGGCATTGAGTATTATACTCTCGTAGTAACTTTGTTGCGAGAGTATAATAATAAATGTTTTACCGATGGAGAATTCATCAAGGTAGTGACCAAGTCAGTACTTCCATGCTTTGGAAAGTCTGGTTTGATGCTTGCCGAACTTATTGAACAGGTACCATTATCAGCCCGAACGATTTGCCGTCGAACTGAAGATATAAGTTCCTATATTAAAGCCAAATCAAAGCAAACATTTTCTGAATGTAACTTTTATTTAATAAGTCTTGATGAAAGTAAAGATCAAAATGATTTGTCCCTATTAATTATTTGCATCAGAGGTGTATATCAAGTCCATGAACAAGCTCTATTAGCAAACGAAATTAATGATATTAGCGCAATGCAGTTGGCAGTTAGTGTTATTAATAAAGTAAGAGGGGGCACAATTATTTGTCTCATAGAAAATTTACCCAGTTTTTAGACGATAGTAATGCTGAGCATGAAGATTTGTTGTTGTACAAAGAAGTACGTTGGCATAGCCGTTGCAGAAGCTTTGAACGCCTTTTTCTGCTTCAAAATGAAGTAATGGAATTTTTGGAGCTAGAAAAAGAAGTCGATTTGCTTTCAAAATTTAAACACCCTTTATTTTTGTTGGAATTGGGCTTTCTTGTAGATATATCTTGTTTCTTCAATAAATTAAATTTAGTGTTGCAAGGAAGAAATAAATACGTTTGGGATTTGATCTCCTCAGTCGAAAAGTTCAAAACACAACTGCAGTCTTTGATTTGAAGAAATGATTTGTCAAGTTTTAGATATACTAATTGTATAGCCCAAGAATTAAAGTTAGTAGGACCTTTTACAAAATTTTATGAAATAATAGGGAATATTTTAAAAAAATTTAATAGTCGTATTCAAGGTTTTGATGGCATCAAAAATGTTATCGATTTAAACCACAATCACCTTACATACGATGTTAATATCTTTAAATTCACAATAAAAAATGAAAAAATATTAACAAATCAAAATACATAAATTCAATTTCAGAAATACAAAAACTGTGTTCTATTATTGTGTGTTCACTTACCAATTTGCGAATCCTCGTTTTCTACTTTGAAAAATATTCAAGTTAAGCAGCGTAATCGGTTAAATGATAATCAAATATAAAACTTATTAATTACTAAATGCACAAATTTTGATATTGATGTGGATGAAGTCATCAAAAATACACAATCCAGTTCAACACTAAATTGAAGTCATATAACTTAATTTGGGATTTTTGTCTATGAATTCTATTATTTCTATTATGTGATAAATTCTAAAAGAATACGCAAGGAATTATGCAAAATACATGTAAGTTAACGACAGCCTCCACACAGCAACTTTACCATAACTATAAACATAATTGAATCTTTACACTTTGTAACTATGCAATCACATAGATTCAAATCTTTATTAATGTTTTTGTTTATCTAAGAATTCGAAACACTTTTTCCGTTCAGAATGGAATAATCCATTCTTATCCAAACAATATTTGTAGCCCTCACAAGAAGGCATAATAAAAATAAGAATATTGATAAGTAAGCAAAATTCAAGATTCCGTTATTTGTTTTGATAATAATTGGAAATCCAATGCTCTGGCATTTCATCACTTAATGCAATGCCAAAGCATCTCAAATAATTAGCTTTTACATATAGAATTGTAAGTACATAAATATATGCAATTTTAAGAATAAAGTCAGTTCCTTCCAGTTGGTGAGCGGACTCAAACCAACACTTCGTCTTTTATTTAAAACCGTGCGTAGCGGTAAATAATATATTTTTTTTATACTTCCCACGTAAGGGAAGTTAATTGGCGCCCAACGTGGGGCCACGAAAAAAATCGAAAAATCCTCGGAAAAGGATTCGTAATCGTGGTCTAAACCCACATATAAAAACCTCATGTGAGAGGTAACAAATATGCAAAAAAAAGAAATTGCATAATAATAAGTTTTAAATAAAATTTAAACGTGCAGTGTCGCGTAAAATAAAAAAAGGAGAAGTGAAAAGTTTTAACAAAATTTAATGAAACGTGCAGAGTCACGTAAATTTAAAAAAAAAAAAGAAAGTTAAAAGTGTAAACTAAAAGTTTAACGAAACGTGCCGTGTCGCGTAAATAAAAATAATAAAAAAAAATTGAAACTATCAAAGTTACTATCAAAAACAAAAAAAAAAAAAAAAAAACAATACAAATTAAATTGTAAAAACTTACGAAAAAATACATATTTACAACAACTGCAAACAATGAACAATATATAATATGATAATAGTGATGAACAACAACAACATACAAATTTACATTTGTGACTACAGCAGCGTGGGAAGTGCCAGGAAGTTCATAGGATAAGAAGAGGATAACAAGAGGACAATAAGAGGACAACAGAGGATAACACTGGAGAAAGCAGTAAGATTAGACATTTAATAATTATTACTAAGAAAATTAAATAATATTAACATTATAAATTATATACATATATATATATATATTTATGGGGAATACCCAAACTAAACCTAAGTACATTAGATTGTATTACTGTCAATATTGCGGTGGGGACCACAAAGAGAAAAAGTGTCCCAGAAAAAATAAAAAATAATTTATGGTTTGTACAATCAATAATAAAATAAAATAAAGCTGCGATTCACCACCTTCGGGGGGACGCTTATAATAAATAAAAATCTCTGCGATTCACCACCTTCGGGGGGACCCTCCAGAGAATTATAAATAAAAAATCAAGAATATAAAGCAAGGCTTGATCAGCCAAATAATAAAATATTTTGAAACCGCGATTCACCTTTCCTAGAAAGGATCAAAAATAAAAACAAAAATAAATATTTAAATTTTTAATCAATAAAACTAAAATAAAATAAAAATAAAAATGGCGACTGAGGCAGGATTAACAGTAGATTTAATTACGCGCCTAATTGCAGAAAGTAATATTTCGTTAAGGCAGGAAATTGACAGGCTAAAAGCGCAAGTCGAGATAGAAACACACAGGGTAACAGATTTTCAGACAGAAGTAATAAACGACAATATTCAGTGTCATGAATCACTGGATGTTATAAAATCCTTACCAGAATTTTCAGG
The DNA here is from genome assembly GCF_028554725.1 of Zeugodacus cucurbitae. Taxonomy (NCBI): domain Eukaryota; kingdom Metazoa; phylum Arthropoda; class Insecta; order Diptera; family Tephritidae; genus Zeugodacus; species Zeugodacus cucurbitae. The sequence goes on from NC_071669.1 coordinate 29,526,857, forward strand.
AAGGATAAATGCTTATGTTAGCTGGCGAGAAGCAGCACATAATGCGATGAGCCTATACGTTAGAGGAAGCCGAAAGTACTTCGCAGCCCTCACCATTTTGCGTAACAAAATTACGCTGGAAGCTAATGATACATTAACCAATCATGGTACTGTGTTAAATTTTGACGCGATAATTGCGCGTCTCGATTTTGCGTATTCGGACAAACGTCCAATACATATCATAGAACAAGAAATGAGTGTTCTACGTCAGGGCTCAATGACAGTAATTGAATATTACAATTTAGTTAACAAAAAACTAACTTTAATGATTAATAAAACCATAATGACTTATGGTGGAGCCGCATCAATAACAAAAGAATTAAACAAAAAGAATAGAGACCAAGCTCTTAAAATTTTTATAACCGGACTTAACGCTCCATTAAGAGATATAATATTTTCCCTCTGTCCGGAAGATCTGCCAGACGCATTGGCCAAAGCTCAGGAATTAGAGTCCAATAATCAGAGAGCCCGATTTGCACAAAATTTTGCAAATGAAAGGATAAAAGTAAAACAATATTATCCAAATAACAATTTACGATTTCCTCAGAGGAACAACATGCCAAAACCAGAGCCAATGGACATAGATCCATCCATGTCCAAAATATACCGGCAGGAAACTTACCAAAAGCCTCAACAAAACAATGGCTTTAGATATCAAAATTTTGGAAGACAATTGGCCAGTACAAACACTCAAGCCAATACAAATAGGGCCAATACCCAAGGAATAAAACGGCCAAGAGAAAGGAATTATAGCTTTCGGCCCCAAGAAAAAACACAGAAAATCAATAACATGAATGAGAGTCATTTTTTAGGCAAAGAGGGGATGAACTCCCCTATCTAAAATTATATGACGCAAAAATAAAAAAAAAATTTAAAAGCTCTAGTCGATACAGGAGCAACCTCTTGCTACATTAAGCCTGGGGTATATAATAATAAAAACGAACTAGCCATTTATAAACGGATAAAAACCGTTAACGGCTACTCTATAATAAAATATTACCATATAATAACCATATTTGGGGTGGAAGGAATTTTCTACGAAATAGAAGGTTTAGAATCTGATCTCCTTTTGGGATACAATTTCCTTAAAAAAATTGAGGCACTTATCGATGTGCCCAATGGGAAAATAAATTATATGGAAAAAAATAATAATAAAAACGAGACAAAAAGGATGGACATTTTTTTTGAAAATGAAACTGGGAAAAACTTAAAACCCAAGGAACAAAAAGTTTCCGCTCAACCTGCCAATAAAAATATTGGTATAAATAAAAAAATTAAGGAACATAAAGATTCCGCAAAACTAGCCGAAGCAACTACCGGCAATATTATACTAAAAAAAATTTATTTTGGGACAAAAAAGTCCTAAAACGCCAGCTGAAGAGTTATACCAGCAGAATAATAACAATTATACAAAAAATATTGTGGAACGAAAAAGTTCTACAACGCCAGCCGATGATAATACCGGCAAATTAAATAAAAAATATATTGTGGAACAAAAAAGTTCTACAACGCCAGCTGATGAATTTACCGGCAACATAAACGATAACTATTCGATACTGGGTGAAAGTGGCTCAGAAATGAATGATGATAATGATAATTACTATTCGGTAAAGAATTCCGAAAGTTCAAACAGTGAAAATCAGGATGAAAAATTATGGGAACTTAAAACACATATAAAAGAAAAAATTGCTCAAATGCATTCAAATATTAATACAAACTTTCCTTTCATGACAAATGTGAAAGCAGAAATAAGAATGAAAAATGAGGATCCGATATGGAGCAGACAATATCCATATCCCTTATCTGTAAACTCGTTTATTAATGAAGAAATAAATAAAATGATTAATGAAAATATCATAAGACCGAGTAAAAGTCCGTATAATTCACCTATTTGGGTGGTACCAAAAAAGGGTACAAATGACAATGGAACACCAAAACTTAGAATGGTAATTGATTATAAAAAAATAAATGAACATACAATTTCCGATCGTTATCCTATTCCGGATACTAACGTAATACTGTCTAATTTAGGCAAAGCAAAATATTTTTCAAGCATTGATTTAGAATCAGGATTTCATCAAATTTTAATGTCAAAGAATGATATTGAGAAAACAGCTTTTTCCGTTAATAATGGGAAATATGAATTTTTGAGGATGCCTTTTGGTTTAAAAAATGCTCCTAGAATTTTTCAGAGGGCAATGGATGACATATTGAGAGAACATATTGGAAAAATTTGTCACGTTTATATGGATGATATAATTATTTTTTCGGAAAACATAACACAACACTTAAAGGATTTGGAAACAATTACAGAAATTTTAAAAAATGCTAATATGAAAATTTCATTAGAAAAATCAAAATTTTTGAATTTGGCTTCAGACAAAATTTGGCTTTTTACTAAATTTGGCTTCAGAAATGGAATTAACACAACCTGATTACTCAAAAATATTTGTATTAACTACCGACGCATCTAACTTTGCAATGGGTGCTGTACTATCACAAGGAGGTAAACCAATTATCTTCATTTCAAAAACTCTTAATAAAACTGAAAGAAATTACGCGACTAATGAGAAGGAGCTTTATGCCATAGTTTAGGCACTAAAAAATTTAAGAAATTATCTCTACGGTGTAACTAATTTGGAAATACATACTTATCATCAACCATTAACATTTGCTTTATCACCTCGTAACCCTAATCCAAAAATGAAAAGATGGCATGCAATTATAGAAGAATTTGCTCCTAAATTTGTGTACCAACCCGGTAAAACCAATGTAGTAGCGGACGCACTTTCCCGTCTTCAATTAAACCTTTTGCAAACGAATCAGAAGATTCACAACACTCAGCACAAAGTAGTGAAAACAATCAAATACAGGAAACACAAAAACCATTAAATCAATTTAAACAGCAAATTATATTGTGTAAAAACAGGTTCACGATTCATGAGTTAATCGAAACCTTTGGGAATAAAAGGCATTTAATAGAATATGATACAGTAGAAAATTTAATGACTATTTTAAAAGAATATATTCAACCAAAGTTAGTGACGGCGATTCACTGCACTGTTGAAGACTTACATGAAATCCAAGAAGCAAACAAACAAACAAACAAACTTTTCAAAACAAGTTTGTATTTACAAAACTTTTTCCAATGGATATTATTAATAGAGAAGATCAGTCAGGATTGATAGAACAAACCCATAATAGAGCTCATCGAAACTATAATGAAAATATTAAACAAATAGAGAAATTATATTATTGGCCCGAAATGAGAAAAAGAATGAAAGAGTACGTACGAAATTGCATGATATGCAATAAAAATAAATACGATCGCCATCCTAAGAAAATACCAATAGGCAAAGCCCCAATTCCGGAGAAAGAAGGAGAACAGCTGCATTTAGACATTTTTTACGCACAGAAACTAAAATTTATCACATGTGTAGATGCTTATTCCAAATTTTTAACGTTAAAACATATAGAAGATAAGTCAAATATCGAATAAAAGGTTTTTAGAATTGCTTCAAACCTTTACAGATGTAAAACGAATTACTTTAGACAATGAACCGAGCTTTACCACACCAACATTTAAATCCTTAATGCAAAGGTTAAATATTGAAATTTACTTTTGTAATCCACGTCACAGCACAACTAATGGACAAGTTGAAAGAGTCCATTCAACGATAATTGAAATAGCTAGATGTATAAAAGAAGAATATAATATTGTCAGTAATTTAGAAGCAGTACTTAGAGCAGCGCAACAGTACAATACAACAATACATTCAGTAACGAATTTTAAACCAAATGAAGTACTTTATAATAAAGTAAACCATGAAAATTTGCCAAACATTTTAAAACAAGCACAGGATGCTAATGTTTCATAATAAACATAGAACAGACAAGCAATATCATCCCGGACAAATTATTTTTTTTGAGAAAATAATAGGAGAGAGAAATAAATTACAACCTAGGTATAAGAAACAACAAGTTAAAGAAAACTTAGGAAATAAGATAATAATAAATAATAGAAATAGAATTATACATAAAGATAACATAAAATCATAATTACTTATAGGTTTTCAAAATGATCCTTTCAATTTTCGCATTATTAATTGGCTTGACGACAGCCGATGTCATAGATTATACCCGACAGGACTACGTACTTATTGAAAATGGAGACGTTTCTATTTATCAAGAATATGGAGATATATTTCACATTACTAATTTGACAATATTTGAAAATATAATAGCAAAAGAAAAATCAAGTTTTTATGACAGTATCAAATATGAGATAGATAATCAAGATAATATAGAATTTACCACTCAAGAAACAGAATCAGAAATATTATTAATCGAAACTTTATTAGGACAGTTAAAACAAAACCATGTTAGACAAAAACGAGGAATAAATGAATTAGGGACACTTTGGAAATGGATAGCGGGAACTCTAGACCATGACGATTTCATAAAAATAAATGATAGATTAAATGATTTAATAATAAATAACAATAAACAATTTACTACAAATTCAGAAATTTTTAAAGTAATAACAGAATTAACTGATAACATAAATAATATAAAAGGAGATAATACAGCCAAAAAAATTAAAAGAAAAAGAAATCAATACATTATAGATGAACTACAAAATATAATAAATACAATAACATTTGGAAAAATAGGAATTTTAAATCCAACAATTTTACATTTTGATGAATTAAAAAACATAACTTATTACCAACATGGTATAATGACTATTACAGACTTAATGGACATTTCAAAATTTAAAATAGCCCAAAAAGAAAATATTGAAACGAAAATTTGGAATTATCTTAAAAATAATCATATTAATAATTTTGAAATTTTAGAATATATTGAAACCAGTAATAAACTGTTAAAATTAGATAATATAAATATTTTAGCATAAAGGAATAAGGATATCACAGTTCATTCAATTTTTTGGTACATAATTTTAATCTTGGGAATACTTTCCATAACTTACATAATTTTAAAATTCAAAAAATCTAACGAAATTCCCAAACCAATAGAAAATTTGCAATTGCAAGAAGTCACATATAATGCTCTTTTAGATCAAATACATAAAATAACTAAAAATAATAGTGAATCGGGGACGATTCATCTTAGGAAGGGGGGAGTTAACGACAGCCTCCACACAGCAACTTTACCATAACTATAAACATAATTGAATCTTTACACTTTGTAACTATGCAACCACATAAATTCAAATCTTTATTAATGTTTTTGTTTATCTAAGAATTCGAAACACTTTTTCCGTTCAGAATGGAATAATCCATTCTTATCCAAACAATATTTGTAGCCCTCACAAGAAGGCATAATAAAAATAACAATATTGATAAGTAAGCAAAATTCAAGATTCCGTTATTTGTTTTGATAATAATTGGAAATCCAATGCTCTGGCATTTCATCACTTAATGCAATGCCAAAGCATCTCAAATAATTAGCTTTTACATATAGAATTGTAAGTACATAAATATAAGCAATTTTAAGAATAAAGTCAGTTCCTTCCAGTTGGTGAGCGGACTCAAACCAACACTTCGTCTTTTATTTAAAACCGCGCGTAGCGGTAAATAATATATTTTTTTAATACTTCCCACGTAAGGGAAGTTAATTTGTATATATATTTTTTGTTTCCCTTGTTTTTGAAAAGCAGCTAATTATTACAGTAAAACTAAAAATTTGCATATTACATTCATTTTTTTTATTATTAGAGCATATTTAATTAAGACATAAGCTTTCAAATTGTATTCTATGTAAATAATTTAAATTTAATTTACATTACTTCCTTTACTTATTTTCAATATTTCTATATACATGCGTATGCGTATACCGTATATAGTATGTGTGAAACACACGTACATTTTCAAAAAGATTACGAGAAACCAATACTGGTCCGAATGTATCACGAGCTGAAAATGTTCGGGACGAGTAGAATGTATCACTCGGTCAGTTGAGTCGCTCTCAACACGCACACACACTCACAAATTAAATTGTTTGATTGTATAAGTTTGCCGACCACTGGTATAGTGCCAACAAAAAACTTAAGTGTATTAACCTTTATACTATTTCGTGCAGGGGAATATACACAACAATGTAAATACAGTATACTCTCGAAAAGTAAATTCTCAGAAAGTAAATAATCGCGGAAAAGTTAATCACCTTTAAGATTACACATGCACAATTTTTTTAATTTACTTTTCAGAGAGTGTGATAAAAAATTCGAAACGAAGCAAGCAGCGTTTTTTACGATGTTGCAAATACACTTACTCTCTTGTTTATCGCGTCTTTTTAGTAAATAAACTCTTCTACTTGATCCACTGGTTTAAAAATGAAAACGATGCAAATCAGGTGTCAGACTTTTTGAAGTGTCGTACAAAAATGGTCAGAAAATATATTGCAAAAGAAAAAAACAAAAGAATATTCAAGATTTTTTCTCTTCATAGTAAATACATATGTATGTATGTAAATGTAAATATGTTTTTCATGTAAATCCATATGTTTTATTGAAGCAAATAAATGAATGATTTTTTTAAGTTTAAAAATGCATTTAATATTATAAAAACAGATAATTTATGTATATATTAGGAAAAGTAAATTATTCGAAAAAGTAAATTACCCAAAATACCAATCGATTTACTTTTCGAGAGAGATATTGGAAAATTAGAAGGTATCGGCGACATAGAACAATCAGCACCCAGTAGTTCGGCTGGTGTCAAGCGATTACTAGAACGCTAAACCTACTAGCGATTTCATGCATTACTAGTAATTAGTCTTTTCGCTAATGATTTGTAATGCAACGAGGTATTATTCGAAAAATGAATTGGCAAAACCCACCCCTAAAAACACTACTCTGAGTTGTTTTTTCATTTCGCGCTCTCTCTCTCTCTAGTCTCTTTTGTCACAAAATTTTTTTTCCTAAAATTTGACGCGTCATTTCACATTTTTCCGACTAAGAGGAAGATGCGTAATTTGTGTACGGAAAATTATAGAATATTTTTACATATAGTGAAAAATTAATGTGCAAAAAAGTGAAAATTAATTTAATAAGTAAAAAAAATAATACAATAAGATTAAGAACACAACAAAAGAAGAAGGCAAAAAAACCACGGACGGAGGCGCCAACACCGGATCATCACAAACAACAATAAAATCACCGCAGATCACCCATCTCTACAACCATAGAACCATCGCGGGATTTTCTACCCATAGATCAGGTATATACTTACTATAATTGAAAACATATTAAGTACATCAATTTAACATTATTATACTAAAAACTAATAATATTTTTTATTTTGCACACATATGTATACGTATATTAAATAATAAATAAAAATTAATTAAAATAATTAATAATAAAAAATTAATATTAATAAAGAAATTAAATAATTAGTAAATAAGAATAATATAATGTAAGATAATTTTTAAGGACGAAAAAAGGGAGGAGATAGAATATAAGAATAGTAGAAAATAAATATTTGTACATGAATTAAATAAATATATTTCTTTGTATTTCGTAAATATTTGTTTTATTTTTTGTAAAAGTGTTGTTTTCAAAAGTTTTTCTCAGGCATAGAACCACATGCGGTAATGGACCAGTAGAATCGCTAGCGATTTTGAATTAATGAAACCTCTAGCATGTTCGAATTAGTCAAATCACTAGCCATTTTGAATTAACGAAAACGCTAGTGATTCTGTTCTAGCGATTCACTAACGATTTTGGAACTAGTCCTTTCACCAATGACTGGTAATGCAGAGTCGCACCGCTCGATTACCCTCGTAGGACATTGCAATGTAAAAATCGTTAATCAAATACCCTTGCATGTAATCGGGCTAGGACCGGTGCTAATGATTCGGAATTAGTTATATCGTTAGCTCTTCTCCGATGTTACCGAACTACAGGGCAATGACTAACAAATGTGTAATCGATTGCAACACCGAGAATGCATCTATCTTAGGAATGCATATATTTAATAATATGGAATATGAAAATTACTGTTCTCTTTCGGACTTTATAAACATTCAGTTTCCTGCTATTTTGGGTAAAAGCTTCTTACTTCAACTTCAAATGAAATTTGTATTTGTATCGAATTTCTTAAGCTATCAAAGGTGAGAGGTACCACTAAGTAAAGTAAATTGTAGAGTTGGGTAAGTTTTATTACAATACAGAGATTTTCAACATTTGTATTCTGTGCCCTACCAACTGAAAACAATTTGGGTGGGGTTTGCTAAGAGAGTATAATAGTTTTGTTCACATAACGGTTGTTTTGTAAGTCATAAACTAAACGAGCTAAATATAGGGTTATATATGAGGAGTGACTTTTCAAAAGGGGATATTAACATTTTTATTTTTTTAACTAAGTATCCAGTTTTCTTCTTAGTGTTAATATACTCATTTTTGTTACTTGAATTATGATTTGAACAAGATAAAGTAAAATAGCTTTAAATATGAGCGTCTGTTTCAAAAGGGAATATTTTCATCCACAAAAATATAGCTTTGTTCATTTCATAACATAAAATGATATTAACAAGTTAATTACATAGTATTTATAGTGAGTATTATCCTTTTCAAAACGCGATATTTTCTTTTACTCAGTGTTTTATTTCTCATAACTCTCAGGACATACAATTTATTAAAATTAAAAAATATAAATCAAGGATCAAATCTGTTCACACTTAGAGCTTCTCAGAAGTGTTTGATTTGAAATAAATAACTTGAAGTTTATGAATTGATATTCATTTTAGTATAAAATAATATAAATAAATAAAATTGTTTATTTAATTTATTTAGTTTTTGTGAAGAGTTTAGTGCCTTACCGTATTTTTATAGCTTGATAATAACTTGAAATTATTTCCAACTACAAACTTAATCGAATAATATATTATTTAACAACGCAATTTATTTATTCAAAGATTATATTATAGGAGTACGAATAATTAAATTTGAGAAAATGTATGGCGCATTTAAATCTATTTTTGCCTTATCCCATTTTAAAATTTTGTTCCTGTTTCATTTGCATTTATGAACTTAAAGATGAATGAACATAAAAATCGTTTATTTATTTTAATTTGATAAAAACCAAACTTTTATAAAATAAGAATCATAGAAATATATACAAATTATGACTTGAATTACAATGTAGCTCCATTAAATTGAATTTTGTTTCCAAATTCTTTCTGCAACTACTTCTTTTTCGCTACAAGTTTTCCGCATTTGCATAGCTGTTGCATGTTGCACAGAGTATTATAGTTTTGTTCACAACGGTTGTTTGAATCACTCAGAAATAAAAAAGTTAGATATGGGGTTATATATATATAAATTATCAGGATGACGACTGGATTCGAATTGGTATACATTTTCGTTGGCACAATGAGGAGGTTGGTATTGGTATTGAAAATCGGACCATTGCCACGCCCACAAAATGTCGAAAACCGAAAACGTATAAAGTGTCATAACTAAACCATAAATAAAGTTATGGAAGTAAAATTTGGTACTTCAAAGTAGGCGTGGCCCCGCCTCCAAATTGGTTTTTTGTATATATCTCGCAATCCACCAAATATAAACCAAACTTTCTGCAGTCACGTCACTTCCCTATTATACCCACATCCCATGCAAAGGTTAGGTTGAAAATTATTAAAAGTGCGTTAATTCACTAACTTAAAACCTCAGAAACACTAAATTTTACAGAAGAAATGGCAGAGGAGAGCTAATGTCAGATTAAAAAATGAAAAATGGGCGTGGCGTCGACCACTTATGGGCCAAAAACCATATCTCAAAGACTACTCGACCGATTTCAATCAAATGCGGTACATAATACTTTCTTGACACCCTGATGAAACGGACTGAATATGGGCGAAATCGGTTTACAACCACGCTTACTTCCCATATAACTCAATTTTGAATTCCAACTGATTCCTTCACTTTATAATCGGCCCTATTCCCGTTGTCGTTATCGTTTTAAAACGAAATAACGCATATTTGGCATTCCTGTTGTCGTTATTGACATTTATCAAAAATAAATTGAGATTCCCCAATTAGAAACGACATAGAAACAGTCGTTCTTTGTCGTTGCTATATTTGGGAGCGTGGTGGTGGTGGAAGATGGTTGGCATTAATAAAATTGCAGTTTTATATCTAAGGCTATACTTAAGATAACAAAGAAAAAAAGGTACACAACAAGTCCGAAACTAGAGCAACAAGAGGAGGACTTAATAAACAGATACCATTGTCTCCTTTGGAAAAAGCTGTTGCGAATTGAATGCAGTTCGATAATTAGTTGGAGCACCAGGTACGAAACAAATACAAAGACATTTGCGACAGAATGCCGAAATTTGAGTATATGATTTCATTCACAAGAAATTTATAATACGAAATTATCTTTCGTGTGGAAATAAAAATTCATGGGAATGCTTTATTTACATGGTGTTTACAATATATATATATATATAGTCCTGTTACTCCTGCAAGGCGCATAGGGCCACAGTAAAACAGTTCCAACCATTTCTGTCACATGCCATACGCTTTATTTCGCCCCAACTTTTTCCTGTAGGTCTGAAGTCAGCCTCCAACTGTCTTCTCCACGTATGAGCAGGTCTGCCAACTCGCCTCTGTCCAGGCGGGTTCCAATCAATAGCATTTCTTGCTATATCGTTTACAGGTTTGCGCAAAGTGTGCCCGATCCACGCCCACTTACGTTTGAGAATTTCGAGACGCAGTGGGGTTTGTTGCGTGCGTCTCCATAGCGTTTCATTGGAGATTATATCCGGCCAGTAAATGCATAGTATTCTTCGAAGGCAACGGTTGACGAAGGTTTGTAGTCCCTGGTGATGACATTCCAAGTCTCACAGCCATACAGCAAAACAGATTTTATGTTGGGGTCAAACAAACGCACTTTTGTTCGAATGGATAACTGTTGAGACTTCCAAATATTTTTGAGCATTCCAAATGCTTGTTTTGCTTTTTCTATGCGATTACTTATATCCTCAGAGGAACCTCCAGAAGCGGTTATCGCGCAGCCAAGATATAGGAATGATTCAACATCTTCTACGTATATGCAGTGGACTCTTATTGTTCGTGTTCAAACGTTTTTGAGATTAATTTTAAGACCTGCGTTTGTGGATGATTCGGCTATATCATCCGCATAATCTAAGTCCTCTCTCTTCACGCGTTGCGCTCCTCAGCACAACATCCAGAAATGTGTTAAAAAGTAAAGGCGACAAAACACACCCTTGTCGCACGCCTCTTTCGACAGGAATGCAGCTACCAAGTTGGCTATCGTGCAACACGCGGCAACTGACCCCAGAGTACAAGCCCTTTATAAGTGTAATAAGGGTGTCCGGGACTCCTTTACATTCCAGAGCGCTCCAAATTGCACGATGACATAGCGTGTCGAACGCTTTCTCGAAACCTATGAAAGCTACATACAGTGAGGAGCGCCATTCCGCCGACTGTTCAACGATTATTCGCAACGTGTTTACGTGATCAACACACGCCCTTCTGGGACGAAAGCCGGCCTGTTCCTTTCTGAATCCTTCGTCTAGTTCCGAAGCTAGTCTAAGTCTTATAATTTCAGCTATAACTTTATTGAGACAACTTAATAGCGTTATTCCCCTCCAGTTATTGCACAATGTGAGGTCACCCTTTTTCGGAAGATTAATGATGATACGTTCTTTTAGCTCATGCGTGAGCTCTTTCGATTTCCAGAAATTTTTAATAAGGGGCAGGATCAGAGAGGCACTCGTCACTGGATCTGCTTTCATAAGTTCTGGGGGTATATTGTCAATTCCAATAATTGCCTTGTTGTTTTTCATACATTTTATAGCCATGGTGATCTCGGCTACATTTGGACATTCTATGTGTGCTTTGCATTTGTATATACGGTGTGCATTATCAAGAGTAGAGGCTAAGGTTTTAGTCTAGAAATTCGACCAGATCTCAAGCTAGGTTTCCTTTGATGTGGTGATATTGCCATTGCTATCTCTTAGGGGCCTAGCAGTTGGTTTGGAGTGACATAGAGCGAGTTGTCTTGTGTATATGTAGAGGTCTCTGCTGCGATTCGTCACGGCTGCAATTTGAGCCTTCTTCGCGATGTCATCGACCCACTTTCGCTTGTCACGCCGCGCACTCTTTTTTATCTCGCGGGCTAGTGCTGAATACTGCCTTTGTAGCAGTACTTTTATATTACGCGTTCTTGCGGCGTTAAGATCTGCTTTCATACGTTTCCTATGTGCAATCAGTGCCCAAGATCTGTCTGATAGCCACTCTTTCCGCGCACTTTGTGGTGTTCCAATCAGTATTTCTGGTGTTTACAATAAGGCTGATTATTTAATACATCTTTTTATAAATTAATGATGAAATTTACTTTAAATCTTTTCTAACATTATACATCCCACCTTAAATTGAAATAATCGAGAAAATGGCAATTCGTACTCCATTTGAAGAAAAACTAGTAAGGAAGGGCTAAATTCAAGTGGAACCGAGTCTTTTCTGATGTAAGGTTTTAACCCATGCCCTCATGTTCCATCTTTACCATGAAATTTAAGATTTCTGGGGTTTTTCCTTACTGAATTAAAGCATTTTCCAGTAGTTTTCAACATAACCTTTATATGGGAGGTAGGCGTGGTTATAATCCGATTTCCTCCATTTTCAGACTTTATAAGGAAGTAGCTAAAAGAAACGACTCTAGAGAGTTTGGTTAATATAGTTTTAGTAGTCCTCGCCCACTTTCCCAAAAAAATACATTCAAACATGCCCCTACTTAGTACAATCCTTTATACCAAATATTACTTTCATATCTCTATTTATTAAATTTAGGAAAGAAAACGAGAACGTTGGTGAATAAATTTCTCGTTTTTTGGAAATCCAAAATCAAATTCACTCGTTATACTCTCGCAACAAAGTTGCTAAAGAGAGTATTATTGTTTTGTTCACATAACGGTTGTTTGTGTCACCCAGAAATAAAAGAGTTAGATAAGGATTTTATATATATTTAAATGATCAGAGTGATCAGAGTTAAATGATGATGAGTGGAGTTAAAATCCGGATGTCTGTCCATCTGTCCGTGCAAGCTATAACTTGAGTAAATTGAGATATCTTAATGAAATATTGTACACATATTCCTTGAGGAGATTGGTATAGAAAATGCCACAAAATTGCGAAAACCGAAAACATATAAAGGGTCATAACTAGGACATAAGTAAAGTTATAAAAGTAAAATTTGGTACAAAGAATCGCACTAGGAAGGGTCATATTTTTTTCTTGCGAAAGTGGGCCCGCTCCTATTAGGCTTTTTGTACATATCTCGTAAACTACTAAAGCCATATCAACCAAACTTTCTATAGTCGTTTATTTTAGCCACTTCCTTATATATGTATGGGTATGTTGAAACTACTAAAAATGCTGTAATTCACTAAGAAAAAACAGGAAAAATCTTAAATTACATAGTAAAGATGGTACATTTGAGCTGCACTCAAATTGGTATACTAAGATTGAACTACTTGACCAATTTCAATGAAATTCAGTTAATTTTCCTGTTTCCTAGTTTCCATATACCAGAACTTTGATGCCAATCTGAGTTGTTTACGTTACAATATATAAAGTAACCACACTGGAAGATATCGGAACAGAACTTGGCGAAAATACTGCATTTATATTGTGGCAACGCCCTTCTAAAAACCGTCGACATTTTCAAGGCCCTATGTATCGAACATGAGGACCTCAGTACTTCTAATAAATATTTTACCGAAAATATAAGTAAGTCTCTCAGATATTTTGAAGAAATTAAGAGAGAACATTTTTCTTTTAATAATATGAATTACCAAGACCCCATTTTATTTTTTTTTCCTAATGGACTTTATGCCGAATGTGTGGGTCGAATTATGTGTTATATTAATTCAATAATATGAAAACTTTGGGATTTTTAATTAGTTATTTAGACATCTAGTTCGAAAAAGAAAAAAAAAAAGAATCCGGAAAGAGTAATTGCTCAAGAAATGTTTTACAAAAATGAATTCAATTTGGCAGAACTACTATGTTATTGCAAGTAATGATTTGAAGAATTCTTATTGGAAATGTATGTATTTACATGTTTATTATAAATGCGTGGCGTCTAATAAGTTTTATCAAACTGCATCAGAAAGAATTACACGTAAGGTCTAAACTGTAATCTGTTTCATCACCAGGTTCAAATAATCGATGGGGCTGATGGCAAATGTACTGCGGAATTCAAAGTGGAACCTGAACATGTCAATCGCGGTGGATTTTTACATGGCGGGTTTACAGCTACTGTAGTTGATATGGTGACCACGTACGCACTTATGTCCAAACCCTGTAATCCCGGCGTTACAGTTGATTTGCATGTTACTTACTTAAAAGCAGCTAAAGAAGGTGACACAATTGTAGTTTCTGCAAATACAATAAGAGCGGGGAAAAAACTAGCTTTTATTGAATGCGTTTTAATGCAGAAAAATGATGGAGCCATTGTAGCTAAGGGAAGTCAAACAAAATTTGTAGAATGTATGTAGTGATAATGATATACCACTTCACTGGATTATTAAATAAAAGTCACTAAGTTTATCGTACAATAAATATGGAATAAAAACATTACAAAACTATGTACATATATGTTTTCTTTTTAACAATACTCAGCGCATTCAATGTCAAGTGCTGAACACAAAGACGACGACACGACACAGCGACGGCTGATCACAAATGTCGCTTTGAAGCATACATATCAAACAGCAATTTCATTGTTGCCGTTCTAAAATCTTTCACTACAATAAAATTTACATATTTAGGTTAAAGTGAAATTATTTATGTAAAAAAAATTAACGTCATATTTGTTATAACTTTTAATAATTTTACATTTCGCATATTAGTGGCAACTCTACAGCTGCCCATTGTCGTCGCCAAAATTAGAAACATTTTTAATTTAGCGACAACGACAACTACAAGCCACAAGCCTGTTGTCGCGTATTTGTGCTGCTGTAAAAAAATCTGTGCCCATAAGAACGCTTGTATTTTAATATTTTACAGATGTCGCTTGTCGTCTTCTATGTGTTCAGCACATCAATAATATTAAAAGGCACTTAAAAGAGGAAATTTGCAAACAATTTTGTTTTTGTGGCCTAAACATTGCAGTCATTTAAGCGGGGAATTTTGTATGTAAATTGAGAGAAAAAACAACGATGTCGCAAAATATGGTCACTTAAGCAGGAAAGGCACTTAAACGGGGGGGATCACTGTATTGCAAAATTTCTTTATTTAAACTCTGAAATATTGAACAATAAAGTCGAGATTGTAACATGTAATCATCGGTGACGTCAAAGAATTGGACATCAATATACAGGATGTATATAAAAGATAGTCGTGATAGTTACACTATAATTGAAGAACGGCCGGACCAATTTAGCTTAAATTTGGTTTGTAGATAGCTTAGGACCGGGGACGGGATATAAGATAATTTTAATTACATTCCCGTGTTGAGAACGTGAGTAAACTGTGGTATGAAAAACGCAACTGACATTCGATATAAAACACAAATTTTTTATTCAAAACATCATAGTATTCGATAATTTCATAAAAATGCAAACAAAACTTATAGGCAAACGAAATATTTATCAGTCAAAACATTTTCATTTCATTTGTTAAAAATTGAAAAACAAAACGCAAGTGCCAAAAGTCCTGAATGTCTATGGATGAATATTTGAAGATTTGATATGTTAAATTTAACCCTTTACCTAGTCGTGTGATAGTTATGTTAGGAATCGATTTATTGAGCCAATTTCTGTATTACGGTTATAATAATTATTTAAATACAAATATTAATACGAGGAAATGTTAATATTTATACATATCTAACAGAAACTATGCCTCATATAATGTTCATTCGTTAGTGTGTTGAAGCCTATCGTTTACTTTTGTTTTCGATCCAAAAGTTTGCATTACAAAATTCAGTGGCATTGTAAGAAGTGGTAAAATTTACTTATTGAAAAAGGATTTAATATCGCATTAATCGAATAGGTTTTTCTTATAGTACAATGCGTTTACATTTAGTGTATTTTTACCAAGCATGTTTTTTAATTTTGTTTTGTTTTTCGACTCTTAGGGCAATGTAAAATTTGCATAATATGGGATAGGATATAACTTAAACGGGAACGCGAAGAAACTAACAGCCCTATTCTCATGCCCTCACAAAAATCACCACACTCACTATTGTGAGTTTTTTGGATTTTGTGATGATTACCTTATGCTGGAGAAAATTCAAAAGCTCAAATATCTAATTAAAAAAAAATTACAATTTTCTCAAATATCTGTGACCTGAGAAAGCAGCCATCACAATACAAAACTAATTGTGTTTGTTTTGGTTTTTAGCAATATTTGTAAACAAATGTGTAAATATTTGCGTGCTATAACGAGCATGGAGGAATTGTTATTTGAAAAAATGGCCTCTATAAAAGTTCAGTTATCGAATAATTGTGTTTAACCGAATCTGGAACAATTTGGACGTACCTTGCATTTTCATTTGTTAGCGATTTGCTGCCTAAGTCCTAAAACTCTACGATCCGATAAGGACGCATTATTTTTGTAAAGCAAAGGACACTGACGCACAGCCTCTATAGACGAAGATTTACACCCAGGTTATTTTTATACTCTCGCGACAAAGTTGCTACGAGAGTATTATAGTTTTGTCTACATAACGGTTGGTTGCAAGACCAAAACTAAACGAGTTAGATATAGGGTTATATATATCAAAATGATAAGGTGACGAAAAAAGTTCAAATCCGGACTCTGTCCGTCCGTCTGTCCGTCCGTCCGTGCAAGCTGTAACTTGAGTAAAAATTGAGATATCTTAATGAAAATGAAATTGGCAGACGTATTTCTTGGCACCATAAGAAGGTTAAGTTCGAAAATGTGCGTAATCGGACCATTGCCACTCCCACAAAATGGCGATAACCGAAAATTTGGTACAAAGGATTGTTCTAGGAAAGGGCATATTTGGATGTAATTTTTTTGGGGAATTGGGCGTGGCCCCGCCCACTACTATGTTTTTTGTACATATCTCGCAAACTAATTAAGCTATATCAAGGATTATGGATTATTCGAGTAGCATGCTGTGCGAAAGGCGTAAAATTGTCTCAATGCTAATTATTTATAATAATTAATTAAGTTAATTTTCGCGAAAACGGATAGCTTTCCAATCAAACAAAAACTCACTGCAGACGGCTTTGGTAACCACTCATAGGGTTGTCCGAAAAATTGCAGATAATTATTGCCAAACATAAATTATGGGGTGAAAAATTTGTCAAGGCAACATGTTTTGACTATGGAGATGTCCGATAATGCAATATTACTCTGCTCATAATAAGTGTTAAAACTGTTCAACTCAAATACATTCAGTAGAGTTAGTAGAATAATGGATGGATCAGGTTATTTACATTAATTAAATAAAGGGTAAATTTTACAAGTAGTTTTTTATCATTTCAGTTAGTGCAGCACAAACGCCAGATGGAGGAAATTCTACGGCTGAAGTAGCATATATTTTCAAATTTTTGAATACAACTTATAATTTGTATTTTGTATTCTAGGGCATAGCTCCGGTTTTTATTAAACAAATCTTATATTCGCGTGAAGGCAATTTTCAAATGTATGGAATAACGTTTGGAATGATTTCGTGTGTGTGCATTGTTCGGTCTATTGATGTGTCTTCTACAAAAATCACATATTCCTTAGAGGATCACACAGGTCAGATAGAAGCACATTATTGGTTGGAAGAAGGAGATTCAAGCAAAGCTCCAGACATTATGCTTAATCATTATGTTAAGCTATACGGTAGTGTTCGGACCCAAGGGTCACAGAAAATGTTAATGGTTTTTAAAATGAGCGCCATAATGAATTCAAACGAAGTTTGTACTCATATACTGGAAGTTCTTAATGCTAGATATAAATCTGAAGAGTTTGCTACTAAAGGGGGTAACGTGTCCACTGGAAATGCTGGTTCCATAGGTTTTAGTTCCAGCAGTGGTGACAATAATTCTCTTGGTTTGGAAGGAAAACAGTTGGCTGTATTACAAGCTGTTAAAAATAATATAACCACTGAAGGAATCAGCCGCAAAGAGTTGCAACAAAAATTTAATCATATAAGTGGAAATGAATTGAGGTAAGTTTTTTTCACAAAAGTACATATTGATATTAAATTGTGTATTTTCAGCTCTATTATTGAATTCTTGATATCTGAAGGTCATATCTATTCAAGTTTTGATGCGGACCATTTTGTTAGTTCGGAGTAATATTTTATAAACTATATTAAACTCATTTTATAAATGGCGCTGAAATATAAATGGTGTTGTTTATTTACATACATATATCAGCTGTAGATTCCTGTTTTTCCCAACTCGGCTTGAATGTACCAGTCACTTATCTTGTTATACTCGCAAGATGGTGCACAGAGTATAATAGTTTTGTTAACAACAGTTGTAGGTCCTAAAACTAAACGAGATATAGTGTTATATATATCTAAATGACCAGAGTGACGTGTAGAGTTCAAATCTCCGTCCGTCTGTGCAAGCGATTACTTGTGTAAAAATTAAGATAATTTGATAAATATTGGTACTCGAGCTCCTTTGGCACCTTAAGAAGTTGCTTTCATAGATGGGGGAATTCGGATCACTGCCACGCCCACAAAATGGCGAAAACCAAAAACATATAAAGAGCTGTAACTACGTCATAGTAAAAACTATGAATGTAAAATTTGGTACAAAGAATCGAACTAGGAAGAGGTATATTTGAAAGTAATTTCTTTTAAAAGTGAGCTATATCAAACAAACTCTCTAGGTTCGTTACTTTTACCCATTTATAACGACGCCTACCTCCATTACAAAGGTTATGATGAAAACTACTAGAACTATTAAAATTCATTATACCCGAGACACACATGTAGTAACAATCGCCCCTATTCCCGTTGTCGTTATCGTTTTAAAACGACTTAAGAACGCCTATTTGGCATACTTGTTGGCGTTAACGGCATTTATCGAAAATAAATTGAGATTCCCCAATTTGAAACGACATAGAAACAGTCGTTGCTATAATTGTGAGCGACATAGAAACGACGCGGTTGTTTGAAGAAATATTTGAAGTGAAGATGAAAATTTCAAATCGGAAAAAGTTTGAAATTTTAATTTCTGAAACGGAAAAATATCCTGCATATGCCAAGGACTTCAGAAAAGGGATAAATCCTTTAAATTTCGATTTTTTGGGAGGGATATTTTTTTCTCAAAAAAAAAAATTAAATCCAAAAACTAAAACTCCAACAAGACGAGGAGTTAATAAACAGATACCCATGTCTCCTTTGGCTGGATCACTAGGTAGAGTAGTCGGATTAGCCAGAAGCAAGGAGCATGAGGCACTGGAAGTATAACATATTTCAGAAGAAAGTTTGGAGGACGCAGATGTCACCACTACTTCTTTTAAAAAATCAAATAAAGATGGAAGACTAACATTGTTGTACGTAAGTACAATAATTACATTGATAACGTTGTTTAGAGTCAATAGAGAATAGCATAAAATCCATTAAGGACTGCTTTAAAAATGTGTCTCGTTTCATAAAGAGAAATTTTTATATGGAAAAAGAGCGCCTTAAAGTATACTATATAAAAGTATACTATATAAAATATATACTATTAAAACGACAACGGGAATAGGGCTGAATATTATACTGCGTACGAATACCAAATGTGTGTCACCAAATACCAGCACTTTATCATGTGAGCAATGTAGTATTTTTCTGGTAATACCTGAGACAGACATTTAGTACATATTGGTACCGGTGTTCGAATTTTGTTTGTAATCAAATTGTGTTCCGTAGGGATGGAAAAGTCGACTCTGACTTTAGTCGAAAATCGATCTTTTATTAGAAATAATAGACTTTTTAGGATCGATTCAAGCTTGTCTTGAATCGATTAAAATCGACTTTTACTCGATGACTTTGACAGTTGATGAATTAAGATAATCACTATAAGATTACATTTAAAAGCACAATACAAAGTACTCATCGAAGCGTTTCTTTATAAATAGCCTCTTTCTGATTTTCTGATTGGTCTATAACAATATAATGTTTACATTGCCGCCGGTAATTGATGTAATTAACTTTTTAATATACGGTACATAGTATTGAACAATTCTTCGTCATGGCTCCCAGTTTGATATGGGCCTATTGCACAAAAGTTAACAATGGCAGTAAAGTTAAGTGTGATTTATGTCATAAACAGTTTTTGTTTAATAAAAGCACATCGACAATGATGAAGCACTTACAATGTGCTCACAAGATTGCTCCTCCGTCAAGTAATGAAAAACAAACTCAGAAAAGATTGAATGACAGTCACAATGATTTCGAAGTTCAGCCTAAAAAAGTAAGTGCTTTTGAAGAACTTTTTAAAGTTTGTACATAAATTATTCCTCTCCACAGACAATTTAATTTTTTATATTGATACTAACTTAATCATGTTTGTTCTTAGGTTTTAGTCGCTGTCGAATCATCTGTTGAATCGGTTGCTTTGGTACCTCAAACAAAATCATCTCTTCAAGAGAATACCACAGTACAATCTCAGGTCCAAGGTCCTATGGATCGTTGTATAAACAATGCTAATTCTTTTTCAGGTAGTAGTGAATTAAATTAGGAAACAACGTTAATCTTATTAATTTCTTCTATCATGCATTTTCATTGTTTCCTAGCTGGTGGACGTAGATATGATCAAGCTACCACAGCTCTTTTACGAATGATCGCTGTTGATAATATGCCTCTGTGTACCACAGAAAGACCAGGATTCAGAAAATTTATTAAAACACTGCAACCGTTGTATCACATACCCTGTGAGCCAACTATAACTAATGCTATGAGTCGTAAATATCAAGATTTGTCGAATAAAATAAAACTTGAACTGCGACAGACTGAATCTGTGTGTCTTACTACTGATATCTGGACTCACCAACACACAATGAAAAGCTATCTTGGCTTAACAGTTCACTATCTGAAAGGTCAGTTACTGATTTTATTTTCAAAAATCATTACATTCAGTTTTAACTTCAAATATCTAACTTTATTGACATATTAACCTTTCTTCACAGAAACTGAGATGAAGACTGTTGAGCTGGGCGCTTATCTCATGGAAGAGAGGAAAACAATAGAAAATTTGAGCTTGAAATTAAGAAATATATGCAATGACTGGGGTCTTGATGATAGTAAAATAGCAGCATTCGTTTCAGACGGGGGCGCAAACATCAAAGGAGCTATTAAAAGTGAGTTCGGCGATGGGAAACACATTTCATGTTTTGGACATGTAATAAATAATATTGGTCAGCGCCTTATCGAAGTTAATATTACTCCACCTGCATCTGAATCTCGAAATCAAGTTTCCGACTTACCCGCTGATGAAAATGATGCTATTGACAATCTTGAAGACTTAATTACAGATCATACTGAGCAATCGTCATTGCGTGAGCTATTGTCAAAAGTTAAACAAATTGTCACATTCTTTCGACAAAGTGAAAGAGCGACTACAGAGCTGCTGAAATTACAGAAGGACAAGCCTGAAAATTCTCGTCTGAAATTAATTCAGGAAGTGCGAACGAGATGGAATCCTGTTTTGAAATGGTTGACCGTTTCATTGTGCTTGCTGATCATGTCAGTAAAGTGCTTTTACAAGTGAAGATGGACAAATCTTCGAAAGCTAAGCCACCTAACATGATCACAGGTGAGGAAATCGATGCGTTAGTAGAAGTTCGTGACATCTTAAAACCTCTCTTGCAAATAACTCAAGAAGTTTGTTTTGAGAAATGTGTAACATTGAGCAAGTGCATTCCTTTGATTTCAAGTCTTAGAAAAGTAAGTTCCCATTATTAAACTAGCAAAGCTATTGCAATATTATCTTGTTTTGAATTTTTATTGAATGAATTGATTTTATATTTTACAGAAGATTGAAGAGTTAACGCCAGAAACTTTAATTGGGCGACATTTGAAAAAGAGAATGGTTCAAGACATCGAAACAAAATACGGCAATATTGAATCCGTAAAACTGTACGCTTGTGCAACATTGGTTGATCCTCGTTATAAAAAGTTTGGTTTTCAAAGAATTCGGGATTCTGCACGAGCGGTAACTAATGTCGGTAGGTTGATTATGCAAACATTATTTGATTATTTCTATGGTTTAGTTTAAACTTAATATAATTTTTTGTGTAGCTGATCTTGTCAAGACAGAACGAAAATTAGCATTGGCAGCAATGGTGGCAAATATTAACCCTCAAGATGAGATATTAGCTATTCAAGGTCCGGAATCTCAGAAAACGAACGATGACAATGATGATTTATGGTCTTATTTTGATAACACTGTGAGTTGTAGTTCCAATCTTGCAGATTCTGATGAGGCTGGAGGATTACCAATACAATTACGACAATATTTGACACGCCCGGCTGTCAATCGGAAACAAAATCCTAATCCGTTCACTGTGTGGGAAAGTATGAAATATGAATATCCGTATCTATGGAAAGTAGCTAAAAACTACTTGCCAATAGTTGCAACGTCTGTACCCTGTGAGCGATTATTTTCACATGCAGGACTTATCGCAAATCAGTTGAGGAGTCGCTTATCACCTCAGCACATTAATGAGCTAATATTTTTAAGATCAATCGGCGAAGAAATGTGGTTTTCGTAGTTATTTATTTTTAAATTTTTTGTTTTTTAATTAAAAAAAAAGCAATTTTATTATCCAATACCAAAATGTATGCAATGAAATCCTAAAATACTTTTTATAATATGTTAAAAACTAAAAAAATATTGATATATCTAATGAATTTCGTGTACGAGTTGCTTAATTTATAAAAAGTCAACTTAAGTCACAAAAGTCGACTATCGGGGTTGATTAATTGACTTCCAGAATCGAAAAACTAGAAGTCAATTCCAAAGTCAAAAATCGATTCCGCTCGCGCTCTTTCCATCCCTAGTGTTCCGCACTACAATACGGTTTTAGAAACCACAGTACATACAGTAGAAAACCTTATTCGTGGGGAATTCTCGGTGGTAAGATAGCCGCCATCTTGGAAAAACGCAGAGCTGTATATATTGAGTACTTCATTTTAGTAAAACCATAGTCATAAAATAGCAAATATTATGTATTATGTATATAGCTGTCTTATATAAAGCGAAATTATTTATTTATACTATATTTCAATTATAGAAGATTTTGACATCAATGTGTGCCATATTATTGCAAAAAAATTATTAAATGTAGATGAGATATTTCATAAGTGGTGAGAATAAAATACAGCTCTCATACAAGTACTTTTCTGTGGTACGTTATTTTTGGCCACATTTATTTAAACTTAAATGGCACAAAATTAGCAAAAAATTGATTTTTGCTAGTTTTTACTTAAATTATTACAAACAATGATATTTAAAATACTTTGAATTGCAAAGCTTGGAAGTACACAAAAGTTTTATAAGCTTGAAATTATACGTGGTTGCATCCTTATTAAACATTTTTAAAACAAAATATGTCATGAGCCTATTGAATAGGCATTTCAAACCATCGGGTCCAAGGTAACAAGAATCAAAATCGGCATTTAATACTAATATAAGTTTTTTTATGAAATTTATGAAAAGCTCAAGAGCTTTTACTAAGTTTGACGAATCCTACACTTTTTATTTTGTAAAAGTATAGGCGTCTTCAGAGATCTACCCTTTCTCGAATAATGTTAAAAACAGCAAACAATTGTGCATTTTAAAATATTCATTATACATATAACCATATAAATATGAAAATGAATTTCTCTGAAGAAAATCGTTTTCAATTATATCAATTTCCATACTTGCTGATTGCTGACTATCTATGGAAGACTTTGCCAATGCTTGAAAAGTTTGTCAAGAACTATCTTGAACCAGACAAACATACTCTTTTAAGGTTATTTAGTGAAAATTATTCAAATTGTTTAATAGTAATATTAAATCATTTAAAATTTGAAAGCGCCAAATACAGTGTCACCAACCCAGGGATGTATTTATTTTAATACAATATTTAAAAATTAGTTGAATCGCGTAATACACTTGTACATAAAATATAACTAACTTATCAATAAATAACACTTAATACCATCATAAAATTTAATAAATATCCGAAATATTTTAAAATAATTCCAATTATAATGAAAAAAATTATTTGATTTAATATTTATTTAAGTACTGTTCATCGGACTTTAAAACTTTTGTGAAGATTAAATGCTAGCACAACACCCTAATTACCACAATTATAGCAAAAAAAGCGTAGCACACAATCCAAGTACGCCTCGGTGGTGTGTTAAAAGATGATAATTAATGTAAACAAACAAAGGTTTTCTACTGTATATTCTGAGGTATAGACTACTTACTCAACATATCGTGGGACGGTAAACTAGAGTCGACATCGGATTACTTTTTCGGTCGAAGTTTGACAACAAGTTCCGGCATAAATGGGATATCGGATGAAAGAGAAGGCTCTCCAGAGAAGGAATATATATAAATATAGTTGATTGGACTATCTGGACTGGATATTGGACTAGTCAGTTTTGAAATATTTGTATCTAAATGTCCAATTTTTTCCATAAATATCACATGGCATTTCACACATTTTACCGCAATTTTCTCACATTTTTCAATTCTCATATTGATAATTACACTGTTAACATTAAATTTAATTCAAATTTTACATATATTTAAGGTTTATTAAGAAAAATTTTCTTATTTTAAAAATCAAATAGCTCACTAATACTTGGAAAGGTTTCAGTGTTTACAATTATGTGGAAACGACCGTTGCCACATCTTAGAAACTATATGTGAAGGATTTTGCAACACTGCGTTTTATTTAATAGCATATCATAGTTTTTTGTCGTAGAACTTTTTTCTCCTTTCGCGTAGAACTCCTTTCTGCATTGGAAAAGGAAAACGGTACTTGTAATTCAAACAACAGGTAGCACTTATGGTACAAGCCTGCGCTAAAATGTCCTTTTAATCATGCGCAATAGTTTGCACCATTTTCTTAGGTGGAGAAATATTTAAATCTGCACAAAAATATATTTTTATCCCTTTGTTTCGAGCTATGCCTCACGTTTTATTTAATCAATTAAAATGTGTTTCAAAGTAAAAAACAAAAAAATATATATATTTGTATTGGCATTTTTGTCTATAATTTGTGCTTGGAGTCGTCTTTACCATTGTGAATAGTCTACATAAAACAAAATTTGCCAACACTGGGCAAGCGGCGATACAATTTTTAATGAGGTATCCGCATACTCTTCTATACGAATTCAACTAGATAACTTTGTTGTTGCTTTCACATGTAAAATTTTTGACAGGCGAGCAGCTCCCAAAGATAGCGAGCAGAGAAGTGACCAATCGATTGTATTGCATGTATACAATTATGAGGAGAATTAGTGTTGGAGGAGTTTCTTACAAAGATAAAAGGGGGATTCTCTTACATATTTATTTTATAGCAATTCATTATCGTTATGTTTTCTTAAAATAAGAAGCATTTTAATTTTTACACAATTTTGTTTAAATGTACAATAACCATTTTATCAAGGTCTGAATAAAAAGGGGATTATACCTTAAATACTTGAGTTATAATAATTTCATTCCTTTCTCTTACTTAACCACGATATTGGATCGACTATGGTTATTTTTTCGAAACGCGACCGAAGGCCGTCAATGCAGAAAGAAGTAATGCGCGAAAGTACTAAGGACCACACCGATGTTGGATCGACCAGGGTTATTTTTTTATTTTGAAGCGTGGCCAAGGCCGCCAATGCGCGAAAGTTGTATGTTTTTTTTCATTTGTTTGGATATGGCAACACTTGATATTTGTCAATATGGTTACTATGCATATATCTTAATCGTAATCTAGAGATCATCCTCTTTCCAACCATACCCATTTCACCCTGAAAACATGGGATAGTATACTAAATTTTCCCCGTAGTTTTAGATGTATATTGTCCGCGCTTGTCAACTGTTAAAATTTGCTGCGGTAGCGTTAATACATAAGTAGAATTAAAAAATTCTATTTCAATATGTTTGACACATTTTACCCGTATTTTTACTTAATATACATACATATTTGAAATTAGACTACACACCAAATTCCAAAATCTGTCGTTTACGCTGAATTTTCGTTACACTGCCCTCCACTTAAGTCTGATCGTCCCGATTAGACATACTTCCAGAACCAAACGTTTAGCAGCATTTCTTCCTTTAATCTCGTCTTCTAGGACACTGTTGTCCTCCTTACCATTTCTTTCTCCATTGGCATAAATCCTAAACTTTAAATCAATAAGTAACCAGAAATTATCCTCGCAGTCCTCTACGCCGTTTTTTCCTGGACAGCAGGCCGATAAGCCAGGAACATGGATATATGGACATCCTGTGTACCTGTGAAGATACCTGTCCACCAGCTTTCCAAAAATGCCCCTCCAAATTTCGGTTTAAGCGTTCCACCATGATATCGAATCGTGGATGTGATGTAGCTTCAAATAATTTCCGGACATATAGCTTCTGGCACATCTCCCAACTTTTGATGTCCACGTCCACCATCTCGTCAGTCTCTTTACCATGAATTGGGCATACCTCTGTCCTGACCAACAAAACACTCCTGTTTCCTGATTTACTGCTTCATCTGACCATGACTCTTGGAACTTGGCACTTTTGTTGCAATGCACTTTCTTATTTATTGACCACAACCAACCTTGATTCTTAAATTTTTCCAAGGCTTTCCTGATTCTCAAGTATCCTTGATTTGGACCTTTGTGCAACTCGTTGCGAACTTTAGGTAATCTTTTATTCCGAACAATCATGAGAGATCGGCAGCTTTGTCCTTGTTTTGCTTTTCCACACTCGATATAAGCAACCAGCCACCAACTTAAAACTGTTCCACTGGGTTTTTGCGACTAGAGGCTCTGCAGCCATTTCTTCTTCCTTTGGACGTTTGTTCCGTTCTACTACTCCATGCATTTCACAACTGGAGCTTTTTGTTGAGATTCTTGTTGTTCCTTCGGATTACAATCTTTTGTCCATGACACTTCTGCCTTCTCTGGGGTCACCTGCGTCAATATAAGTGCCTCCTGCTCTCAATTGTGTAGCCACTTGTGCTGAAACCTGCGATGGCATACACTCTTCATGCACATCCAGTTGTGTTAACACCTCTGCTCTATTTAAGGTCACCTCAATAGACTCGTCCTCCTTCAACTGTGAGGACACCCATTCGATTCCAACTGTGTTGACAAAATCTCTCCAAAAATAGTCCCCAAACGCTTCTATCATCTGTGACATTAGGAACAGAAACGTGTTCGTGTCTAAAGCTTCTGAGGCATCTTGTGTTCTTTTCATTTCTTCTATTTCCATTATCCATTCCGCCCACGTTGATTTGAAAACATATTTGTCCACGTTTTTTTCTTCCATTGCCTCTCTTAACCGGGCTTGCAATTCGGATTTCAAACCATTCGTTGCTAACCCTGTTGTTCCAACTCCTTTTTGATTTGTGGTATCCTTAATTCGTTTAACTTAGCCATTATCTTCTATGTAGTTTTATTTCTCAATCCCACTTCTGACACAAATTGTAACATATTTCCAAAATCTGTCGTTGACGCTGAAACTCTGCGCTGAGTTCGATCACTGGATTGTCAAATAAAAGTCACACTTTAATGGCAATACACAAATCTTTATTTATAATTCATTAAATTTCACACTTTATTACTTCTTACTGTACTAACTTATAACTTGTTTACACTTTACTCGACAACTCTCTCCTTAGAATTGTCCTTATTCGACAACTCTTTTTTCAGAACTATCTTGTTACCAATTTGGCAGCCCTTATATCATCATCCACCCTGCAAGACAGGTACCGGCGAATTCTTCGGTGAAATGCCAGGGAGCAGTACTAGCAGTTTCAATGAAAGTTTCTATGCCATTCTTAAGGCGAATTGACAAAAGTACCCCAAACTATTGTGCACGTGTGATCGTTCATCCCTTTCTTGCACATTACATTCATCATTTAACAATTTATATATTCCTCTTGCACAATTCTCGGAATGATCTTGGTATAATCACGGATGAAAGACCCAAAACTGCGAACGAAAACTCGACGTGCACTTTCAGTACTGCGACCCACAAAAGCCCAGAAACTAACTAACTACCCGCTATTTTCGGTTAGTTCTACCAAAATCTCAAATGAGAATTTCATATTTATTTAAAATATCATGCCATTTAGGTGTTTATTATTATATTTACTTTATAAATGTATTATCGTACTTCACTATATACATATGTAAACGTATTGAATATTTGAACAATTTTTACTATCTAACAAAGGCTGGAGGAAGAGTGGCAAATGTCAAATACCCCGAGCGGCATGGAAGTGTAAGCTGCGCACATTATGTGAGGACTATTTTGGTTTCTTTGTTTCTTTAGGAGATTTGGAAGATCTGTTCTTTCATTAATTTCATTAGTACTAGATTCATCCATTTTCTGGGAGGAGGGTTTCTATAAAATATAAAGTAAAATTAGAATTTTTACAGCATAAAAGTTGGTAATAATTACCTTATGTTTCAGGAATTCTAAATCTAGCACTGGCAACGTTCTAGTCTTAACATCTATGCTCTTGCTGTAGTATTTCCATTGAACTAATTTTGGTGAATCCATGTCCTTGTAAAGCGATACAACAACGTTATGATTCCTCAATACAAGGTGAAAATGAATCACAAACATTCACTTAAATTTACCTTTTAATTTCTATGTTTCAGTTGCTGGTATGGCCAACTGAGGTGCCGGTAAGTGCAAAAATACTGCATATGCTTTGCCCTCTAGCAAACGGTTTCAAAATCACCTAAACCATGTCGTTCCAATTCTCGTGCTTTTGTTGACCAAAAGGTTTAATTGCACGTAAAAAAGTGACATTAAACCTAATATCTGGTGTGTCAATGATTTATGTTCCATGTAGCAGCGTTTGCATCCATAGTTCTGAATTTGCTTGTAGCACATATTCCATCGCTTCGAAAGTTCTACGCTGCTACTATAAGTGGCACCAATTACGTTGCGTACCTTTAACGAGCAGTATGAGGTTTCTAATATTTGTATGGAAAATTTTAGAATTTAAGGCAAGATAATATTATTATATTCAACAATTATTTACGTATTCAATGGTTTCGCCCTTGATGTTGATCATTGTTGTCGTAGCTTCTATTGCGTGCTTCGAATTGACAATGCAATGAAGTATTACTGTATCACCCTCTTCAATTCCATATTTTGGCTTTAGCAAGCTTTTATTTTACGTTTTACTTATTTAAAAATGAGTGCTTCAATAATTTAAACTTTAATTAGGCTACAGATCACTGATTTAAATAAAACACGCAAAATAATACTTCACAAGCAGCCATGATATAGCTCAAAACAAAACTTGTTTAAACACGAGAACTTTGGTTGTTTCTTTCTATCATTCAGGGTGCTGTACGAAAGAAGAGTTGAGGTAAATGTTTATGCACATTTCGCCCTTTGTTGCATATGTGTGTATGTAGTGGTGTTATTAAAATTTCTTTGAATGTTTGGAGTTTCAGTACCCATGACTTGCTGGGCACACTCGAACATTCTGGCAACTGCGAATATCGATGACGGGATAAATCTGGCAAGCTATCAATTTCGATTGTTAATTCTAGTTTGTTCTTGTACCATTTTCGTTACAATATTTTAAAGCAATAATGGGTCTAATCAATGAATATCTTAGCTAACCATTGTTGTTGACTGAGTAGTCATTTGCGTTTCACAGTCGGTGCTTATTTTCTATAAAATTCTATTATGATATATGGCAGCACAATGAAAAACATTTGTATTTGTAAATACCATCTGACAAATTGAAATTATTTTTGATGAAAAATAACTTTGCGACAAATAAATTTAGAATCTAGGAAGTGGTTGGAAACAATAAAGGGACACCTAATTTCACCGCAACCGAGTGGGGGCTCCTATTGCAACTCGCAGGAAAGCATATAAGCGTCATTGAATGCAAGAAATTTCAAAAATTTTTTCAACAAATAATTTTTATTTTATTTTTTGACAAATAAGTCAATATTCAAAACAAAAATCAGCTGTTACTTAAGCACTGCTTAAGTCTCCCATTTTCAGTACTTAAGTATGAACTGTAAAACGCAATATTTCTATTTTATCTTCAGCACAACCTAAGCACTGACTGTGAAACCGGGCATAAGATTACCAAATAAAGAAAACGCAATTTTATGATAACTGCTGTAACTTCTGGAAACTGGCGCCAAGGTATCACTTTTTTTCGTCTTGTCCACCTAAGAGTCGGAAGAGGCACGATCATCGAATTGGATTCCAAACCGGTCATAGTCCAAAATTTGCTTGCATCAGCGAATGGGTTGCAAGAATTCAGGTGCTATCCATTCTATCCATTTCCTGTCCTTACGCAGAGTTTTCTAGCGAAATGAGTCAGAAGCAGTAACTTTGATATGGTACAGAAAGGATGCGCTTAGATTGTTATAAAAACTGGAAAAAAGGACTGTCATAACCCACTTTTGAGTTAGAAATTAGCGATCAATTTTCGAAGTCGGACTGTAACTTTTACCGAAAAGTAGTCCAACATTGCCTGTGGCTAATTTTTAACGAAAATATCGGTAAAAATCTCATATATATTTGAAGGTTTATGCAACATTTTTAAAAATTGTTAAAATAGGTCAAGACTGCCCCTAACTCATACATATTTAGTATTAGAATTTTCAAGGTACAGGTGGATTTAATATGGTATATGTAGCGACTAGCATCACTCCTAATTGTAGTAGATTAATTAAATAACTATTCTTAATATTGTAATTAACTCCTTTTTGGTAACACTGTATCAGAGAGCAGCTTCGGGTATGTTCGAGTGTGTTCAATCACACTAGCTTAAATTCGGTACGAGTGTGTCGAAACACTCTTCAAACACGTGTTCGATCGAGTTTGGAACCCGAAGCGAAAATAACGCAAACGAACAATCACGACGGTCCTATTTTCGAGTGCAAGCAGCAAACTCGGATTTTATGTATATTATATTTTCGGGTGTGTCGTGCACGTGTTGATTGTGATCGAAACACTCGAGTGGCACTCGAAGACCAAAAAATAATAGATAAACATACGTACACACATATGTATGTATGTTTGTTGGCGTCGGGATGTCGCGTTCTGTCTTAGCTTTTTTGGTTGAATAATTTGAATATTAGACGTACATAGTACATATTATAAAAGAATAATTCAATTTAAGAATAGAATTCACTCAAAACTTATTTTATTTATTAATTCATAAATCATAAATAAAAAACATTTCATTGCACTTAAATATTTTAATTTTTTTTAAATCACAAATTTCAGGTGGAGACCAGATAAGGTGTTTGTGCAATTGGAAATGTTCTCACAACCCGAATTTTCTATCGTTGTCATTATGAATTATAAAAAGTAAACAAAACAAACAAAACCAATAATCGTTGACAATCACTACGCAATAATAGCATGACTGCCAATTACATACATACATATTCTGAAATTTTGTGCACACTCGTGTGTGACTCGATCACATTCAATACGATCGGGTTAGAGTGCCAGCTCGTTCACAAACGAGTGTCAACTCGGCACTCTGTTAAAACAAGCATATATGCTTGTGTTTCGAGTGTCGCGAAAGGCTCGTTCGTTTTGAACATGTCTCCAAACGATCAATACGTGTATTCATACCGAAAACTTTGATCAAACAAAATCAGAGTGGACATTCGAGTGTGCACGAAGATGATATACCCGTTGCAGCTCTCTGCACTGTATTGTATTCTGTATCTGTCATATTCATTTCTCTTTTTCGCCCTATTCCTTTTGATCATCCGACGAATCCACACGTGTTCTACTGCGTTTAACTTTAAATATATTCATACTATATATATTAACAAATAATATATTTAGGCAATTCACAAGCTTTGTTGTATGTCTTATGTCATATTTTAATATTCTTAAAAAATATGAAGTAACTTTGATATGGTACAGAAAGGATGCGCTTAGATTGTTATAAAAACTGGAAAAAAGGACTGTCATAACCCACTTTTGAGTTAGAAATTAGCGATCAATTTTCGAAGTCAGACTGTAACTTTTACCGAAAAGTAGTCCATCATTGCCTGTGGCTAATTTTTAACGAAAATATCAGTAAAAATCTCATATATATTTGAAGGTTTATGCAACATTTTTAAAAATTGTTAAAATAGGTCAAGACTGCCCCTAACTCATACATACTTAGTATTAGAATTTTCAAGGTACAGGTGGATTTTATGGTATATGTAGTGACTAGCATCACTCCTAATTGTAGTAGATTAATTAAATAACTATTCTTAATATTGTAATTAACTCCTTTTTGGTAACACTGTATTGTATTCTGTATTTGTATTCTGCAAATAAAATATTTAGTCCCGTTACAATATTAATCATCTCATATTCATTTCTCTTTTTCGCCCTATTCCTTTTGATCATCCGACGAATCACACGTGTTCTACTGCGTTTAACTTTATATATATTCGTACTATATATATTAACAAATAATATATTTAGGCAATTCACAAGCTTTGTTGTATGTCTTATGTCATATTTTAATATTCTTAAAAAATATGACACTTGTGAGCACCCTTTACTGTTGTATGTCATATTTCTACACTTAATCAGCTGATAGTGAAAAATTAAGAAAACAGAAATGCTATCCGCGATAAAAAATCATCAATATATATATGCGATCATCTGATTTTGGCCTTAGCAAAAAAAAAAACAGCGATTTTTGCTGAGGCCAAAACCAGATATATGTCCATATTTTCCCGATATATACAATGTGCAGTATAAATCGGTTGAGAAGTGTTCGGGCAGAAAGGCACGAGCAAAACTAACCACTGACCGACCCAAAAAAACCGGTTCTTACAGAAAACCGACTACCCACTCGTCGAAGTTTTGACCCACCCACCGACCGCCCACACTGCCACGAGTGTGTCCCAAAAAAACAGGTTCCAAAAAGTAACCGGTTATTGCAGTACTAGGCATACGCCGCAAAAAACCGGCAGCAAGTGGGTAGGGGTATAGAATAGCGAACTCAAGAAATATACCACGCAGTGTTGTATCAGTCATATTTTAATTTTGCATGTGAAACAACAACAGTGTTGGTATGACAGTCATAAAAAAATATGACAATATGACACCTTGTGAATACCCTAATTATATTTGTAAATAGGATTTACACGTGTGTGAATAAAGTTTATTTAAATAAGTAGGTGGTTAAATAGTGTTTCATTTAATAACACCATAACCACCAAATATACATATATCGGCTAACATGCGAGATATCATAGCGAAATTAAGGGACTACATATATAATCTTGGATATACAGTGGCTCACAGCTTATTTCGTGTAAGCAACAATTTTGATAATACTGATATGAAATTAATATTTTTTGCTCTGAAGTAAATGAACGAATGCTGCAATTATATTGATAATTTAGTTTTAAATACAAAACATGTAAAAATTTACAAAAGTATTCAAATTCAATATTTTATTAAACAAAAATCAAAAACACTCATAATTCATGGGTCGAGTTGCATCAAGAGGTCACTCTTACAATACGTCGACGAACTTGAATAATACACCGTCCAGACTGCGGACGCAGACAGTTTCAGATACGCTTTAAGCGCCGTTCACAGTGGAGCTATTAACACCTTCCGATACTCCCTTCCAGTGAATGGCGTCCTTGGAACCAAACCACCACCTTTAGCAGACGAAGAGCTCCCAGACCCATTGCCGCGTGAAACCAGAGTGACGCTTGCGCAACTTCAAAATACATGTCCTGCATGCAACGAGTCCCAGCATGATACTAACCACCTTTTTGCATGCCCAACGAACCCTATTCATCTAACACGCCTTTCCTTTTGGTCCGACCGCGACGAAACTGCTTGTTTCCTGGGCCTACTGTTAGATGTCCTCGACGACAACTAGATTTATGCTTTCCGTTCCGGCAGGGAGAGATAATCGTTACCAGGGATAGATAATCGTTAACGGGTACTGCAGCGAACTCTTTGAGAGCTCGAGCACTTTCATCCATTCAAACAAGATGACCTAGCCAGCGTAACCGCTGTCTTTTTATTCGCTGAAGTACAGCTCATCGTTCTATCGTCTGCGGTATTAGCCATTGCCAATGTTCTGAGGACCATGAATCTTGCGCAAATTTTCCTCTCGAAAACTCCTTGTGTCGTCTCATCTGATGTGTACATCGTCCAAGCTTCAGCACCATAAAGCAGGACGGGAATGATTGGCGACTTGTAGAGTTTGATTTTGTTTCGTCGAGAGGGGACTTTACTGTTCAATTGCCTACTCAGTCCAAAGTAGCACCTGTTGGCAAGAGTGATCCTGCGTTGGATATAGTGGCTGACATTGTTGGTGTTGTTGATGCTGGTTCCAAGCAATACGAAATTATCTACAAAATCGCAACCAAGGCGGGAGTGCGCTGACTGTTTCTTTGATGACAGGAAATAATTCCGTTTTGTCCTCTGTCACCACTAGACCTAACAGTGCAGGTGTTGCACACGCCAGCAACTGCACACTTTTATAAAAGGAATAGCCAGCGTGTGGGTTCTGCGGCTCTTACTATTTTATCCAGTATCAGGTTAAATAAATCATAAGATACAGATTCTCCCTGACTGAAACCTAGTTTGGTACCGAACAGCTCAGAGAGGCATTCTCAAAAAATATAATGGTTTCGCACTTTCACAGCATTGTATATTACTTCATGAAAATCCTTCGGTTTTGAAACCTTCTGTATGTCGCAGTATCTTTTCATAAAAATTTCGAGCATTACCCCTGTCGGCTTTTCAAGCTCGTCGTCGTCTAGAACACTGTCTTCCGTTTATTACAATATCATCAATTTGGTTACGTGATTTGGTTAGCCAACCGTATTTCGGGCCCCAGCGAAGTCGATTAGCCTCATGCCGTTTCGCGATGTTTCGTCATGGAATCTGAATTGTTCCCCTATTATGCCAAAGACACCTTCCTTACTCACCTTAGCTTAGAAATCGTTAAACACAATTTTGACATCGTGGTCACATAATCTGGCGATCAGATCATCTGTCCTTAATTATCTCGATTGAAAAACCTCCCGATTTTATTTCTGAGGTCAACCTCACTTATGTTAACTTTAATAAAGCTATCTGGGACTCCTTCAGAGAATTCACTGAGAACTCCTTCACCGCCCTACCTATTCCTACTGACATAATCGTTGGCGAACGTCAATTCCGCAAGGTGATAGCCACTGCTACTGTTTCCTTCATACCAGCCTTAAGAATCGCAAACATGCGCCCCAATTTCCCGGCTGAAGCGGCAGTTTTAGCAAATGAACGCGACTCCTTGGTAATCAAAATCATAAGCGGACAAAGCGGCATGACGACCGGGTTGAAATTCTATTCGGTAACCAAGCCTCCTCGTGCCCGGAGAGGTGCGCGATCTATTTTAGTAGACAATTCATACTGCACCATCCGGTTGAAAAGGATAAAAGGCGTGCTACTAGACGGCTACGCAAAATGCCAAACAACTGCGCGCCACTTGATTTCACCAGCGGGGTTCGGGATGTCATGAGGAAGGCTAAGTCCTGCAAAGCCATTGGCCCAGATGTAATCAATTCTTTGATGTTAAAACTCCTAGGTCCAACGGGAGTAAAATATCTCACCAAGGTACTCAAGTTGTCGTTAACCACTCTTAAAGTACCCGAAATGTTGAAAATCGGAAGAGTGATTCCACTACCCGCCAACAATGGGAGTCTTATCGCGCGATAAGTAACTTTTCTCCAGTAGTGAAAACACTTGAGGCCTTGTCTCTCCCGACACTCACGTACCACCTGAACCTAGTCAAAAGTCTTTGACACGGTCAACTTAACAACGCTACTAGAAGACATTGAACGAACAATACTTTCTCAGGGGTTGAAGAGATGGATCATGATCTACCTGAGCGGTCGGCACTGATCCGTATTATTTTGAGGTAAAACATCTAACTTCAATAAAATTAAACAGGGGGTTCCACAGGGCGGTGTCCTCTCCACGTTACTGTTTAATTTCTATAACTCCAAACTCCCTCAACCACCAGAGGGAATTTCAGTTACCTCCTACGCAGATGCCTGCACGATAATGATGTCGGACTTTCTCGATTTTTCTCTGCGAGGAGTCTGG
Organism: Zeugodacus cucurbitae; assembly: GCF_028554725.1. Lineage (NCBI taxonomy): Eukaryota > Metazoa > Arthropoda > Insecta > Diptera > Tephritidae > Zeugodacus > Zeugodacus cucurbitae. Next base: position 29,563,205 of record NC_071669.1, read on the forward strand.
CACTCGCACCCGCTAAATACACGGCGACCGTTTTTACCAACTGGACGAAGGAGTACAGACAAAATCTTAATATAAATACCGACTGTGAATAATCCCCACTCCTACATTCCGCATCACTAAAGTGCACAGCCGCACTAAAGTGAGACCGGCCGGTCGTAAATTACGTAACACCGGTATGGTCGCCTGGATGCAGCGGCACGCTTCTTGATGTCACAGGATGCCTCTTGATGTTACCCGAAACGCATTTGCATATTGAACTGCTTACCAACCATTTTTTACTAAGGTGCTTTCGCCGAAATCACCCATGAAGTCACTTGCTGGAAGCGGAACCGCCCCCCAGGTACATCAAAATGTCACACAATACGTCGAAGAACTAGCATTATACGCCGACAAGACTGCGGACTCTGGCAGTTTCAGACACACTATAAACGCCATTCACAGTGCAGCTATTAAAACGTTCCTTGCCTCCCTTCCAGCCACTTGTTGCGCCCCTGAAGGCCCGTCAGATATACTTTGGACCACTGTCGCCAGAACTGTTGCTAGAGACAGCAAACAAGTTGCCATCTCTCGCAACAACGAACTGGGTCCTTTGGCACCTTCTGTGGGGGTAATGCTCGCAGGGAGCATCCTATTAGAAGATGCGATGCGTTAACGCCTCGCCTTCGTTGGGGTCCTGACTCAGAGGTACTAGGGGCGAGAATTGAGGATGGCCAGTGTTGCTAGATCCTCTGCATTGAGTAGCGCTTTGCCGATTACGCGAACGATGTGATGTTTGGCAGACTTCACCTCTTCGCCTGAGGCGAATCCCTTCAATTCTGAACCCATTACTAGAAACGCCTCCTTCAGTTCACGCAGCTTGCGACCGACGAAGTTGGTGGCGTTGTCGCTGAATGAACCTTTTTAGGACGAAAATTAACAAATTAGAAGATAAGTCCGAAACTAATTCTAAATGTACTGCTTTTGAAGTGAAACACACGAAAATTGCAATATAAGTGTTGATGGGTGGTAGACCGCGTATTTTTAAAGTTCTGTATATCGGCCCACAAAATTCTACGCCATATATCAAAAAACAGGTCGAAGTGCTCGAAGTATACAGTTTCTTACGGTTCTAGCGGAAATTTGGAATCGTATGAGAAAAGCGCATTTAATAGGCAACCTCCTACTCGGATTAATTTAAACGAAAGCGATATATCCGAGTATTCATGCATAAACGGGATAACATCCGAAAACTATGAATGTTGGACCACCTGTGCTCAAGTTTAACTCATCTGAAGGCAGATCCTGGCCCATGGAGGATTTGGATGGACGTCTAATCCATCATAATATATATGCGACCACACAAAGCAATTTTTTATGAGAAGATAATTTTTCAATAAGATCCAATATGCTTCGTCTTCTGGTGAGAGCTGGAAGTGGGTATTGATTGGCCATAATGCAGGGTCTTCTAGGAAGAACTGTGGACCGCCAAACCAGATCAAATTATTCAATTCGTCAAGTTACAACCCCGAGACACTTGATCCGCAGGATTCCGGGTACTCTATTTGCGACGAAGGTTTGTAATGAAGATGGATGCGTTTTAATCTAACGTAAAACGTTTTGAGAGTCTGTCCATAGTGTAATATTTTCCAAACGTCGACTCAACATAGGCACTACTCTTGACCATCATTTTGGAAGAAGATGTGCTGCCGAGAGCTCCAGACGCGAAAGAGACTTTGCAGTAAGCAACATACATTTAATACCACTAGCAGATTGGCTTCGTATATAGATATATGCATATACATACATATATGCATCATCTCTTATTGAGGCGACGGCCAAACCATGTATTTGGCAGATGGCACTCGACTATACGTTTACATAACGAGGAATGCTAATTGATGAGAGCTGCAGTAGGTGTCAAGGCGCAATGGATTCGACTCAGCCCAATGTAGTTTTTCCAAATCTCTTGCAATAAGATTTTTGCTTTGGTAACTAGTGGAGTAACTAGTAATAAAAGAGGATCAAAAAGGCGAGCAGAAACCTATAATATGTTTCGTTTAGTGGCTCGCAGTGTTTTCAGTGCAATTGTATGTTTGTGTATGTGATTGGCGTTGCAACCGTTTAGCCGGTTATAGCCGAATCGACGATAGTGCGCCACCTCTCTCTCTCCTTCGCAGTTCGGCGCCAGTTGGAGATCCCAAGTGTAACCAGGTCGCTCTCCACCTGGTCCCTCCAACGGAGTGGAGGCCTTCCCCTTCCTCGGCTTCCTCCGGCGGGTACTGCATCGAACACTTTCAGGGCTGGAGTGTTTTCGTCCATTCGGACAACATGGCTGGATTTCGAGGCTGACATTGTTCGTGTTGTTGATACTGGTTCCCAGGTATACGAAATTATCTACGACCTCGAAGTTATGACTGTCAACAGTGACGTGGGAGCCAAGACGCGAATGCGCCGACTGTTTGCTTGATGACAGGAGATATTTCGTCTTGTCCTCATTCATCTCCAGACCCATTCGCTTCGCCTCCTTATCCATGCGGGAAAAAGCAGAACAAACGGCGCGGTTGTTGCTACCGATGATATCAATATCATCGGCGTACGCCAGGAGCTGTACACTCGTGTAGAAGATTGTACCTTCCCGGTTTAGCTCTGCAGCTCTTATAAGTTTTTCCAGCATCAGGTTAAAGAAGTCGCACGATAGTGAGTCACCTTGTCTGAAACCTCGTTTGGTATCGAACGGCTCTGAGAGGTCCTTCCCAATCATGACGGAGCTTTTGGTGTTGCTCAACGTCAACTTACACAGCCGTATTAGTTTTGCGGGGATACGAAATTCAGACATCGCGGCATAAAGGCAGCTCCTTTTCGTGCTGTCGAAAGCAGCTTTAAAATCGACAAAAAGGTGGTGTGTGTCGATCCTCTTTTCACGGGTCTTCTCCAAGATTTGGCGCATGGTGAATATCTGGTCAGTTGTAGATTTTCCAGGTCTAAAGCCACACTGATAAGGTCCAATCAATTTGTTGACGGTGGGCTTTAGTCTTTCACACAGTACGCTCGATAGAACCTTGTATGCGATATTTAGGAGGCTGATCCCACGGTAATTGGCGCAGATTGTAGGATCTCCCTTTTTATGGATTGGGCAGAGCACACTGAGATTCCAATCGTCAGGCATGCTTTCTTCCGACCATATTCTGCAAAGAAGCTGATGCATGCACCTTATCAGTTCTTCGCTGCCGTATTTGAATAGTTCGGCCCCCGCTGCTTTGTTGTTCTTCAAGCGGATAATTGCTATTCGAATTTCTTCATGGTCGGGTAATGAAACATCTGTTCCATCGTCATCGATTGGGGGATCGGTTTCGCCATCTCCTGGTGTTGTACTCTCACTGCCATTCCCTCCATAATTCCAGTATGCCCTTGACATCGGTTATCAGATTACCACCTTGGAGTCTACATGAGGATACTCCGGTCTTGAAACATTCGTAAAGTCGCTTCATTTTTTTATAAAATTTTCGAGCATTCCCTCTGTCTGCCAGCTTCTCAAGCTCTTCGTACTCACGCATTTCGGCCTCTTTCTTTTTTTGTCTGCAGATGCGTCTCGCTTCCCTCTTCAGCTCTCGGTATCTATCCCATCCCGCACGTGTTGTGGTCGTTTGCAACGTTGCGAGGTAGACAGTCTGTTTTCTCTCCGCTTCGAGACGGCACTCCTCATCGTACCAGCTTGTTTTTTGTCGTTGCCGAAAACCAATTGTTTCGGCTGCAACGGTACGCAGTGAGTTTGAGATGCCGTTCCACAGTTCCCTTATACCGAGATGCTGATGAGTGCTCTCAGAGAGCAGGAGTGCAAGTCGAGTAGAGTATTTCGTGGCTGTCTGTTGCGATTGCAGCTTTTCGACGTCGAACCTTCCTTGTGTTTGCAGACGGGCGTTCTTTGCTGCACAGAGGCGGGTGCGTATCTTCGCTGCGACCAGATAATGGTCCGAGTCTATATTTGGTCCTCGGAGCGTACGCACGTCTAAAACACAGGAGACATGTCTTCCGTCTATCACAACGTGATCGATTTGGTTCCGCGTGTTTCGATCAGGAGACAGCCAAGTAGCTTGATGTATTTTCTTATGCTGGAATCTGGTACTACAGACGACCATATTTCGGGCCCCAGCGAAGTCGATCAGCCTCAGGCCGTTTGGCGATGTTTCGTCATGGAGGCTGAATTTTCCGACTGTTGTGCCAAAGACACCTTCTTTACCCACCCTGGCGTTAAAATCACCAAGCACGACTTTTACATCGTGGCGGGGGCAGCGCTCATAGGTGCGCTTGGGGCGTGGGCGCAAATCAGCGATATGTTGAAGAACCTCGCTTTGATGCGGATTGTGGCTAGACCTTCATCCTCCGGAGTGAATGCCAGGACTCGGCGACGGAGTCTCTCTCCCACCACAAATCCAACACCAAATTTGCGCTCCTTTATATGGCCGCTGTAGTAGATGTCACAAGGACCCACCTTCTTCCGTCCTTGTCCCGTCCATCACACTTGTTGGATGGCGGTGATGTCAGCCTTGAGTCGTATGAGGACATCAACCAGCTGGGCACCTTCCCAATTAAGGGTCCGGACATTCCAGGTGCATGCCCTTATATCATTATCCTTAAAACGTTTGCAGGGGTCGTCATCAAAAGGGGGGTGTCTCATCCGAGGCTTTCGTAGATTTTTCATTGTGGGGTGTTTTTATGTGGTGGGTCCCAAACCCTACGCACAACCGCATAAGCGGGCTTCGCCTTCAAACGGATGTCTGTTGGCTACCCAGAGGATACTTGGTCTAAAACCGGAAGTCGTGAGCTGCTTGAACCATGTGGATAAGAATCGTTTCTGGCCACTCCCAGGTGAATGACAATCAAAAACTTTCCTCACTTGAGTGAACTTCTACACATGATCCCATCCTCCAATTCAGTGCAATTACTGTCGATAAATTTAGGGCCAATAAAGCGAGTGGATGTTTAATTGTATTGGAGACACTGAAGATTTGCAAACAACGTGTTATGAGAAATGGAGCAGGCGTAGGTAGGTAGGTAGGTAGGAGTGCTGCCATATAATTATATGGCCCCAAGATGTGCACTAGATGTGCCATTTTGTTGCACTATTCGTAGGCCTTATCATTTACTGTTCTCCCGTTTCATCTTTCCGTTCAAACCACTTTGTGTTTTCGATGAAGCTACTTATGTCCGATATGCTTTTAGTGGATATCGATTCAAGGCTTGTTGCCTGAGTGTCCTGTGTCTGGTCTGCGATAGGGCTGGACATTCACAGAGAAAGTGGAATATTGTTTCCTTATTCCCCTCTAGTTCACAGCCTCGACAAATGTTATTATAGGGTATGCCCATTTTCATTGCATGTTCTCCAAATGGCCAATGACCCGTTAGAGTAGCTGTAAGTCTGAAAATACTTTTCCTGGACATATTTAATAATACCCCAGATTTAGTCTTATCGTATTTTGGCCATATCTGTTTAATTATTTTGTATTTTGTTGTATTCTTCCATCTGTTCTCTGCTAACTGTTCAAATTGTATGTTGAGCTCTCTTTTGATTGTTCCTAGCGGGCATGGTATTGGCATAGCTTCGGATTCGTCTACAACGGCTCCTGCTTTTGCCAACTCGTCTGCCTTTTCATTACCGAAGATGTTCCTATGGCCGGGAACCCAGACCAAGTCTAATTGTACTTTGTCTTTCAGAGTGCTCAATGCCTTCTTGCAGTTTTGGACTACGCTGGAATTAGTCAATGGCCTCGACAAAGCTAGGAGCGCCGCCTGACTATCTGTATAGATTATTGCTTTTTGTATCCTCTGGTAGTTAGCCAATAGAACTTCACAGGCCTTCTCTATGCCCAGTACTTCCGCTTGGAAGATGCTAGCCAAGTTCGGTAGACGGAAGGAGCGAGAAATTTTAAGATCATCGGAGTATACACCTGTGCCTACTCCGCAGTCCATTTTGGACCCGTCGGTATAGACTGATATAGTATTTTCCTCCCTTATTATACCTCTTCTCCACTCTCGTCTAGAGGGTATCCTCACCTGGAATCCCCTATTGAAGTCTAACTCCGGGATAATGAAATCTGATTTATTGGCATTTGCTTTAACTCTGTTCAGAATGTCACTATGTCCATAGTTTTTCTGTTTCCATCCACCTAGCTCCTTAATATTAGCTATTTTATGGATATGGATGTCTATGGGTAGTTGGTATAGAAGCACATTAAGTGCCTCGGTCGGGCAGGACCTTAAAGCACCTGTAACTCCTACGCAGGCTGCTCTTTGTAGTCCATTTAATTTCCTGATATTATATTGTTTCTTTAATGCAGGCCACCAGACCAAAGCTCCATATGTAAGTATTGGTCTGATGACGGCAGTGTATATCCACATGATTATATTTGGCCTAAGGCCCCAGTTCCTGCTGACGATTCTCTTGCAGGTGTAGTAGGCCATATCTGCTTTCTTTGTTCTTTTATCTATGTTCATTTTCCAGTTCAATTTGGTGTCTATCTCAATCCCTAAGTATTTTGCTGTGGGTGATAGAGAGAGAGGTGTACCATTGAGCTCCGGTAGATGAAATTGAGGTATTTTTGTTCTGTTTGTAAATAGCATCAGTTCTGTTTTATTGGGGTTAACACCTAGTCCGTTATTTATGGCCCATAGGTTTAACTTTCTCAAGGCTCTTTCCATGATTTCGCTGACTGTTGAGGGGAACATGCCTGATCCAATCAGCACTATGTCGTCCGCGTATGCTACTGTTTTTACTCCTCCTTCATTGAGTTGGAGTAGTACTTCGTTCAGCGCTACCACCCATAAGAGTGGGGAGCTCACCTCCTCCTTGAGGTGTCCCCCTGCTTACATAACTCTTTCGTGTTGCAGCGCCGTTTGAAGCTATTATCCTTCTATTAATAAGCATCGACTGTATCCATCTGCACACCATATCGTTTATGCCGCCATGTGTCAGTGAATTAATGATTGTGTTTATTTCTATATTATTAAAGGCTCCTTCTATATCAAGAAATGCAGCCATTGTGTACTGTTTGTGATGTAACGATTTTTCAATTACATTTATTACATCATGAAGGGCAGTTTCGGTTGATCGACCCTTCATGTATGCATGTTGGGACTTCGATAATTTATCTGCCATGATTGATCTAATATGTATATCTATTAGCCTTTCTAGTACCTTCAACATGAAGGATGTTAGGCTTATAGGTCTAAAGTCTTTAGCATTATCATGCGTTCTTCTTCCTGGTTTTGGAAGAAAGACCACTTTGATTCTTTTCCAACTTCTTGGGATATAAGATAGTTGAATGCTTGCCTTGTAGATATTGTTGAGCCTTTAAACTATTGGTTCTTCCAGCTTTTGTAGCATTACAGGTATTATACCATCTCGTCCTGCCGCTTTAAATGGCGAGAAACTGTTTATTGCGAATATAATTTTCCTTTTGTCTACTATGTGACTGGAATAATCATGTTCGTTCGTTTGCGTTATTGGTTGAACCTCCGCTACTGCTGTTTGTTGACTCCCAGGGAAGTGTGTGTTTATGAGTACCTCCAGTGCTTCTTCCGCAGAGGAGGTCCAAACATCCCCCCCGTCTTTATGTAGGCAGTGCTAGTGTGTTCTTTTGATAGTATTTTACTCAGCCTGGCAGATTCTTTGCAACTATCTATCGAGGTGCAAAAGGATCTCCATGAGTGAGTCTGTTTTAGCTTTTTTGACTGCTTTTTTGTATTTTTTCATACAATCTTTGAATGGTTGCCAGACTTTAGTTCTGAAACTTTCGTTGAAGGCTTTCCTTAGTTGTGTTCTCAGGTTTTTAAGATCACTGTTCCACCAAGGAGGAGACTTCTTCTTTTTCAGAACTGTCATCGGTGTGGATTTATTGAACGAGGTTGATAAAATTTTTTCTATCTTCTCTACCTCGGTATCTAGTTCTTGCGAATTGCTAATAATGTTATTACTTGTTCTTTCCATGCTCTTTATTGCTATTTTAGTAAATTTTTCCCAATTCGTTCTTCTAGGATTTCGGTATTGTTGAGGAGTACTGCGTTTCTCACGGAAGCTGAAGAGTATCCATGAGTGATCCGACATGGTAGGTTCTTCGTATACCGTCCAGTCATCTACAACTAGACTATCTAAGTCTGTTGATAGCGTGAGATCCAGCACTTCCTCCCAACCCGAAAACCTGTCCGAGCTTGGGAAAATAAATGTCGGGCTGCTGCCCTTATTACATATACTTAAATTGCTGTTTAAAATATATTGTAAAAGCGACTCACCTCTGGTATTTGTACTGGAGCTTCCCCATAGGGTGTGCCTGGCGTTGGCATCACACCCTATTAGGATATCTTCTTTGTTGTTGTTTTCGATCACTTTTCTGAAGGCTGCGGGTGGTACGTCCCCATCATGTGCCATGTAGGTTGAGATCATGAAGAAGTGTTTTTCTTTTTGCTCCACCTTTACAACTGTGGTATCTGCTGTGCTGTAATTTGGACAAAGGAATGTATTTATATTTTTATTGATAAGAATTCATGCCCTTGGTTTACCTTCATTTCGCATATAGAAAAGATTAAAATTGCTGCTGTTTAGCCCTTTGATCGTGTCCTCCTTGACCCAGGGCTCTTGTATAAGGCTGATGTCGATGCCCCTCTCGCTTATGAGGGTAGTCAGATTCGCTGTAGCACTCTTTGAGTGCTGCAGGTTTATCTGCACGCATCTAAGACTGTTTGTCATTTTTGCTCTCTCCGATGTCCACATTCCTTAGCAACAGGCTGGCGTCGTCGACCTCTTCTGTGTCGTCTTCGTCAGCCGTTTTGTCGCCTTGGAATATTTTCATCCTGGCCTTGCGAATTCCGAAACTGATTTTATTGTCAGCTTTTCCCAGAGCCTCTAAGGACTCCTCGCATATGGCCACTAATATTGGCCTGCTGGTTTTATTTGGCTTTTCCTCCTTTATCTGCTGCCACTCGTCTACACCTGGTATAGATTTGTTCTGCAGCTTGATACACCTCAGGAGTTTTTCGCCTGGCTCCTCCAAAGGGGGTAACCAAATGCGTGCACGAGGCCTCTTTGGAATTTCACTGGCGGGTATAAGCCTCAATTGGAGGCTCTCAAAGGCGTTGCTAATCTTGGTTACACTACTCGTCAGGAAATCCAGAGAAGACTGGTTCATACATTTGATCACCCTGTAACCCCTCAGGGTTTCGGAAGAGTCAAACTCCGGATGAGGACCCGCAGGATTGTCGAGCACATAGCTTAACACTAAACCCGACAATCTGACGTCGATCTCCACCCATCTGTCCTGTATAGTGTTTGGTGAGGATGAATTTCCGTCGATAATGGCTACCTGTAGGCAGTCCCTGGCTACATCGCTGAAGTGTCTTGCAGCATTTGTACTATTTTTTCTCGCTTTCACCCTGCCTAGGTTTCTTGGGCTGGGTTCCTTGCGGTTCATTGAGGGAGCGATTCCTTTTCTGGGAACTGCTCACCTTCGTATTCTGTTCCAGTGGTTCTGATTGCTTCCTTTTCAGGAAGCTTTCATACTCCTCCACTGTTTCCTGTAGCCTCTTAATCTCAACTTCATCAACGAATTTACCGGCTACCTGATCCTTGGCTATCTTGCTTAGCACAAAGACTGCCCTCTGGTACCGGTTTTTCCGCAGTTGATTTTGCGATTTCTTCCTTTTCTTTTTTGTTGTTTCTCCTTTAGCTGCCAGTACACTTTGGTTGGTGTTCTTGGCGGCGCTGGAGGTGGAAGCTTCCACATCTGGCTTACGAGTACCCTGATTGGTACACACTGCTGTCATTACCGGTGTACTGTGGCTGGTACTCCCGGTAGTACTCTTACTCGTCTCCTGACTGGAGGCGAGTAACTCGTCGTCATCGGATTCCATTATAGGACTCCGATATGTAGTAGCATTTCCGGTTAGTTGTTGTTGTTGTAGTTGTTGTCTGGTTCATAGTTGGTCCCACGAGTAAGCCGGAAGGGGTTGGTCACTCGTACGCAGAGCCGGTATGCGCAGAGAAGGCATTTAGATACCTCCGACCTCGCCCGGGCATCGGAGGGGACCGTTCGCGATCAGCTATTCGTTATCGCCCGCTGACCATTCAGCCATCGGCACGGGTGCCTCAACACCTTGGCTTAGGGTGGTGTCCTCACACTTCCACAATAGGATACAGACGTAAAACCGTAGGTTTATTCATCTGTATCCCCATTGTGAGAATTATTAGGATTCCCTCTTAGTTCGTAGAAGTAGTGCGCGTTCCCATTTGGGATGCACGCATTACTTTTACTTAAGCCCCTTCACCAAGACAAGGCGACCAACGTAGAAGGCGTAGTACCATATTTTACAGTGTTGAGTCGCAATATTTGAATTTGATGCGGAATTAAGTAGTGTGGCTCACTCGGGATCTTATTGTTTATTGGGCTTATGTGTCCCAGTGCTCTATATTCATTCATAAAGTCCAGATACATTCTACTAAGTTCTGGATATTTTAATGTCCTTCTCTACAGGGCCTGAAACCGCCAAAATGCGGTTTCATATGAGTGACCAAGTAACTTACGGCCAGATTTAAAGAGGATTCTGTCCCGAAGGTAATACTTGAGTTGTATTAACGAAAAATTTTTCACACTCTTGTTGCTCTGGTGAATTTGATGCCATTTGATTCTGAAGGTAATTCTTCTAGACATTCATAACATTTTTAAACTCAGAATATTCTCAATTGAATTTCGGCAGATCCATTTTTGTGAGCTGTGAGAAGCTACGAAAGCTGTTTCGGCAATTGAAGTTCTATTTCTGGCTAAAATTATTTTAATTATGGACTTCATTTCAACGATTATGTCCCCTAACTCCCCTCGTGCCATGTCTTCATCAATCTCTTCGATCTTGGATTGGCATTTAATAAATTTTTCGCTATGTGAATTTAAGATGTCGAGCCGACATTCTGATTCAACGGGATCTTGCGAAATGGTTTTTTCAAGTAGGCCCGTTTTTATGCGCAAAATACTACGTTTCGCAACCAATTTTTGACGTCTTAACGATTTTAAGTCCGTCAACTGGAGACAGGCTTGCGAGAGTTGGCTTTGGCTTGCTCATTGTGTTTATATATGTATGTATATAAAGATATGTAATTTTTATATATAAATATGGATAGTAGTAGTGTTGTCGAAGCAAAGTAGTGTTGATGTTGGTATGTTAGTGGCGATGTAGATGTGGATGCTGATGTAGCGGCAGCGATGGTGGTGACGTAGCACCGGAGATTTTAGCGGATACGGCACTAAAAACGGTACTTTGTAAGGAAGAGGTCCGCAAACAAGAATCTTATGCAAGGGATCAAACGGAAATATATATATAAAAATATATATATACTTGTATGTACATATGTAAAAATATAATGAAGTTATACTTCTTATACGAGTTCGGAACAGTTGCGATAATTGTTGCGCAACAGCAACATTATGCATAAACATACATATGTACATGTTTATATGTCATGGAACACACAAACTTACATTTGTATATGCGTTCACGTAAGTTTGTCAACCACCAAAAATCAAAAGCAATGTTCTACAAAAACAACAAGCGCCAAAAATGTATGTCGTTATGTTTGCATGGTCATACATATCCATACATATTTACGACAAGCCGATTTTCTACCAACAACGCAATGTAGCGTCGCGCAGGCGGCCATCAATTTTTCGACACATCGAATTTTACAGAGTCGTTTCAAGTGATCCCTCCGTAATTATAAATGCGCAAAATATGTATTGGATAGTACTGACTTACTATTAGCAAATATAAATAATTAAATGTATTTAAATATTCTACTAATATATGATGCCAAATATTAATGTACTACAATTGATTTTAGTAAGAATCAAGACATAAAACAATCCATAATAATATGAGTTGGGGACATGGACCTCTTTGCCTGCGAAAACGCGACACTGATTACAAGTCTGTGACAAAAAAATTACTATTTGCGGTCGTTCGTTGTCCGTGGCAACGAAGATTTTACAAGAAATGTACAACAAAATATACGTATGCACATGTTTATATGTCATTGAACAAACACACAAACTTATATTTGTATATGCGTGCACGTACGTTTGTCAACCACCAAATTTACATTGTCCCAGTGAACAAACAGAAAAAATTTTATCATGGCTTTGGAAGCAATGACAGGCCATGTCGCGCTTTGCGCGATGAAATGATAAAATTTCGTCGAAATCCAATTGTCACCTTAGAAAAAGAATTATTCGAGTTTCTTAGCACAAGAAAATGTTTATCAATAATATCAATCAATTGTCAAAGTCTTCGTGCTCATGTTGATGATTTCTCAGATAGAGTGTTTAAACAGTCAAACATCTTGATGTTATCAGAAACATTTATGAACGACAACGAGCCTCCTGCATCCGTACCAAATTTTGCTTTCGTTGCTATTTATCGCAATGAACATGACAAATGTCATATTCTCACTCCTCATTTAGATATAAAGGCTCCGTACGCGAGTGATGCTGATATGACGATATCAACATCAACAAAAATTGGCGATTTATGTGCGGTAGAATGCAAAATGAACCCTAGCGATAATCAAAATAATAAACAAGTAAGGAAGGGCTAAGTTCGGGTGTAACCGAACATTTTATACTCTCGCAATTTATTTATTTAACTTTATTTATTTTATATAATACACAATTTGACCCACATATTCGTCATATATATTGTATAAAGTCCATTGAAAGTTGGAAACCCTAATATTAGGTCAGAAGCACCGAGGTCCTCATGTTCGATATATGGGGCCTTAAAAACCTATGGTCCGACTTCGGCGATTTGTAGAATGGGCTGCCACACTATAAACATAGTATTTGTGCAAAGTTCTGCACCGATATCTTCACTAGTGCTTACTTTATATATTGTAATGTAAACGATTCAGATCGTCTTCAAAGTTCTGGTATATAGGAAGTATAGGTATATTGTTGTGAAGCGATTTGGTCTATTTTCACACCATAACATTGGGATGTAAGGAAATTATTTCAAAACAAATTTCATTGAAATCGGTCGAGTAGTTCCTGAGATATGGTTTTTGACCCATAAGTGGGCGACGCCACGCCCATTTTCCATTTTGTAAAAAAATTTGAGTGGAGGAATTTAGTGTTTCTGACGTTTTTCGTTAGTGAGTTAACCCACTTTTAGTAATTTTCAACCTAAACTTTGTATGGGAGGTGGGCGTGGACTGCAGAAAGTTTGGTTTATATATGTAGCTTAATTGGTTTGCGAGATATATACAAAAACCCTATTTGGGGGCGGGGCCACGCCTACTTCTCCAAAAAAATTACGTCTAAGTATTGCTATTCGAATTTCTTCATGGTCGGGTAATGGAACATCTGTTCCATCGTCATCGATTGGGGGATCGGGTTCGCCATCTCCTGTTGTTGTACTCTCACTGCCATTCAGCAGGTCGGAGAAGTGTTCCCTCCATAATCCCAGTATGCCCTGGACATCGGTTACCAGATTACCACCTTGGTCTCTACATGAGGATGCTCCGATCTTGAAACCTTCGTTAAGTCGCTTCATTTTTTCATAAAATTTTCGAGCATTCCCTCTGTCTGCCAGCTTCTCAAGCTCTTCGTACTCACGCATTTCGGCCTCTTTCTTTTTCTGTCTGCAGATGCGTCTCGCTTCCCTCTTCAGCTCTCGATATCTATCCCATCCCGCACGTGTTGTGGTCGTTTGCAACGTTGCGAGGTAGGCAGTCTGTTTTCTCTCCTCTGCGGCTTCGCCTTCTCACTTTAGCTCGCCTTCAAACGGATGTCTGTTGGCTACCCAGAGGATACTTGGTCTAAAACCGGATGTCGTGAGCTGCTTAAACCATGTGGAGAAGAATCGTTTCTGGCCACTCCCAGGTGAATGACAATCAAAAACTTTCCTCACTTGAGTGAACTTCTACACATGATCCCATCCTCCAATTCAGTGCAATTAATATGGAAAAAATTAATGGCGGTTCGAAAACCATTTCGTTAACGTGAATCCGGTCGAGTATAATATTTTTATTACCTCACTTCTCAAAAGATCTAGAGATTCGAAATTTTCGGATCCTGTTAATAAATTATCAACATAAAAGTATCTTTTAATGGCCAATAAAGCGAGTGGATGTTTAATTGTATTGGAGACACTGAAGATTTGCAAACAACGTGTTATGAGAAATGGAGCAGGCGTAGTGCCATATTTTACAGTGTTGAGTCGAAATATTTGAATTTGATGCGGAATTAAGTAGTGTGGCTCACTCGGGACCTTATTGTTTATTGGGCTTATGTGTCCCAGTGCTCTATATTCATTCATAAAGTCCAGATACATTCTACTAAGTTCTGGATATTTTAATGTCCTTCTCTACAGGGCCTGAAACCGAAATTACCAACCAAAATGCGGTTTCATATGAGTGACCAAGTAACTTACGGCCAGATTTAAAGAGGATTCTGTCCCGATGGTAATACTTGAGTTGTATTAACGAAAAATTTTTCACACTCTTGTTGCTCTGGTGAATTTGATGTCATTTGATTCTGAAGGTAATTTTTCTCCACCCAGAAAATGGACGAATCTAGTACTAATGAAATTAATGAAAGAACAGATCTTCCAAATCTCCTAAAGAAACCAAAATAGTCCTCACATAATGTGCGCAGCTTACACTTCCAGGCCGCTCGGGGTATTTGACATTTGCCACTCTTCCTCCAGCCTTTGTTAGATAGTAAAAATTGTTCAAATATTCAATACGTTTACATATGTATATAGTGAAGTACGATAATACATTTATAAAGTAAATATAATAATAAACACCTAAATGGCATGATATTTTAAATAAATATGAAATATAATTAATGATTTTGTTATTAAATTCTCATTTGGGATTTTGATAGAACAGTTTTGGGTCTTTCATCCGTGATAGTACCAAGAACAGTACTGGAAGTGCACATGTTGTTTTGGTTCTCAGTTTTGGGTCTTTCATCCGTGATTGCTAAATGATGAATGTAATGTGCAAGAAAGGGATGAACGATCACACGTACACAAGAGTTTCGTGCACTTTTGTCAATTCGTCCATAAGAATGGCATAGAAACTTTCATTGTAACCGCGGGTACCGCTCCCTGGCATTTCACCGTAGAATTCGCCGATACCTGTCTTGCAGAGTAGTGTTGTATGAGTTAGCTCCGTCTTGTAGGGATATGTATTAAAAACTTTGCATATCACTTATCTTTATTCACCTGTACTAATAAAGTTGTGTGAAGAACCCATATTCGTTGAGCCAAAGGTGGGTCTAACATCTCACAAAACGAACTGGTTGAAATATAAGAAATACGTGAGTAGCCACATTAATAGTGAGTACAAAATAAATATAGGAAGGGATATTGACGAAAGCATGAGAGAACTCAATGATATAATAACTAACGCAGCTGTCTTAGCAACACCAAACAGAAACTATAAGCCACTTGGTCTCCGAAAAACCACTAATAGAGAAATAGAAAAGCTTGTAAATGAAAAAAGGCGTGCTAGACGAGAATGGCAGATAAATCGCTCCCCTTCCACTCAATTTCAATTGAAATCTGTCGTACGAAAATTAAAGAAAGCGCTTAAACGCGAGGAAGAATTCCACAATGAAATGTATATCAAGAAAGCAAAATTCTCTGTGGAAAGCCCAAAAGTCCATGAAGCCTCCAGTCCACTCCAACATGCCTATACGAGACTTGGGTGGAAATTGGGCTCGAAGTGACGAGGAAAAGGCTAATTGTTTTGCAAATCACCTGGAAAAGGTATTTCAACCTAATTGCCCAAAGAACAACTTTAAGTTGTCAAACTTACCTAACACAGCAAATGAGTCGCTCGAGTCTTTTAAGACTACACCTTTTGAAATTAATTGCATTATAAAAGAACTAAATCAAAAAAAGTCGCCAGGACATGATAATATCACCCCAAAAATGCTAATAGAGTTACCAAATATTGCTGTAGAGGTGCTCTCATTGCTCTTTAATGCGATTTTTAGTTTTGGATACTATCCGATTTCATGGAAAAAGTCGCAGATTATCCTGATAGATAAACCTGGGAAAGACCTGACACAGCCATCTTCATACAGACCAATCAGTCTTCTACCCTGTATTTCTAAAATATTTGAAAAGGTGTTACTATCACAGATGTCTCCTTTCCTCCACGAAAATAATGTAATACCAGCGCATCAATTCGGGTTTCGTGCAAAACATAGCACGATAGAGCAAGTAAATAGAATAACTAACGAAATAAGAAAAGCATTTGAGCACAGATAGTACTGTTCAGCTATATTTCTAGATGTTGCTCAGGCATTTGATAAAGTGTTGCATGAAGGGCTTTTATATAAGATTAAAAACATTCTTCCTTTAAAATTGTATAAAATATTGGAGTCTTATTTAAATAATAGACAATTTATGGTTAAAGTAGGAGACTTCATATCTGATGAACGACAAATAAGGGCTGGTGTACCACAAGGAAGTGTTTTAGGGCCAACTCTGTACATCATATATACTGCTGATCTTCCAACAGCTAATAATGTTTTGACATCAACTTTCGCGGATGACACAGCTTTAGTGAGCCGTAACAAATGCCACATTATAGCATCAAGAATATTAGCGGAGCACTTAAGATCTGTCGAAGAATGGCAAGCCAACTGGCGTATAAATGTGAATGAACAAAAGTGTAAGCACGTTACATTTTCTTTAAGACCAAAAATGTGTCCGGCAGTAAAAATGAACAATATTTTGGTGCCCCAAGCGAATGAAGTTACCTATCTTGGTATTCACCTAGATAGAAGGCTTACGTGGAGAAAACATATATCTAGTAAAATAACTAGCATGAAGATAAGAGCTGCAAATTTAAATTATATATTATAAATAAAAACTCTAAACTTAGCCTAGACAACAAAGTGCGTTTATACAATGTGGTCATAAAGCCGATTTGGATGTACGGCATTCAAATGTGGGGTACGACCTGTGCAACTAATATCGGTATAATACAAAGGTTCCAATCGAAAATGCTTAGAACAATCACGTGCTCACCATGGTACATGCGCAATGATAATATCCATAAAGATCTTGGTATCCCTATGGTTAAGAAAGAAGTAGAGGACAGCAGATTGAAATATATATCTAAACTCCGTGATCACCCAAACCCAATGGCTAATGCTTTAGTACAATCCTGTTATCAATCACGTCTAAAAAGAAGAGATATGCCTGCATACTAAAGAGCAACGTTTCACCAAAACAACTTAATCACTTGGTTGAGCTTGTCTAGTTTTAATTAGTTTTAAGATTTTATAACTTATTGTTAGGCTTTAAAGAGCAGATTCAGTAAATAAATGTATATTGAAAAAAAAAACTTATCTTTATTTTTATTTAGGGATCACTGTGATAATACGATTCACTGCACTATCGACACTTGCACTTTATATACCGATTATGTGTATATACATTTACATATACCTAGTGTCCGACTGATACCCAATTTTTGGCCGAAGCCGATGCCGATTCTTTCAGGAACAATTTTAATTAGTAAAAAAGAAAAACTAAAACAAATAACATCACAATATAATTAAAAAATCAGTTCATATGTAAATACGGAGGTGTTTTTAATTCAATTAATATTCAAAACTACATGTACTTATTTTTATCTAATATATAAAAACCAAAGGTAATTTTTCGTTGTAATTTTATAACTTAAGAACTGTCTCACCGATCCAAACCAAACTTTTAGATTTTATTCGGACTATTTAGTAGATGGTTTATGTGAAGTTTGCACAAAATCGGATTTGGATTCGGTTTTTTGTTTATCTAGGTATATGTATATATAAAAAACCAATTGCTCTTCGTTAGTACGATTCAAGCAACTCACGACTTCCGGTTTTAGACCAAGTATCCTCTGGGTAGCTAACAAACATC
Organism: Zeugodacus cucurbitae; assembly: GCF_028554725.1. Lineage (NCBI taxonomy): Eukaryota > Metazoa > Arthropoda > Insecta > Diptera > Tephritidae > Zeugodacus > Zeugodacus cucurbitae. The sequence continues at coordinate 29,581,145 of NC_071669.1, forward strand.
CGTTTGAAGGCGAGCTAAAGTGAGATGGCAAACCCGCCTCTGCGGTTGTGCGTAGGGTTTGGGAACCACCACATAAAAACGAAGTACCAATGAGAAATCGAAGAAAGCCTCGGATGAGACAACCCTCTTTTGATGACGACTCCTGCAAACGTTTTAAGGATAATGATTTAAGGGCATGCGCCTGGAATGTCCGGACCTTTAATTGGGAAGGTGCCTCTGCCCAGCTGGTTAATGTCCTCATACGACTAAAGGCTGATATCACCGCCATCCAAGAAGTGCGATGGACGGGAAAAGGACGGAAGAAGGTGGGTCCTTGTGACATCTACTACAGCGGCCATATAAAGGAGCGCAAATTTGGTGTTGGATTTGTGGTGGGAGAGAGACTCCGTCGTCGAGTCCTGGCATTCACCCCGGTGGATGAACGTCTAGCCACAATCTGCATAAAAGCGAGGTTCTTCAACATATCGCTTATTTGCGCACACGCCCCAACGGAAGAGATGGACGATGTGACCAAAGATGCTTTCTTTGAGCTCCTAGAACGTACCTATGAGCGCTGCCCCCGCCACGATGTCAAAATCGTGCTTGGCGATTTTAACGCCAGGGTGGGTAAAGAAGGTGCCTTTGGCACAACAGTCAGGAAATTCAGCCTCCATGACGAAACATCGCCAAACGGCCTGAGGCTGATCGACTTCGCTGGGGCCCGAAATATGGTCGTCTGTTGTACCAGACTCCAGCATAAGAAAATACATCAAACTACTTGGCTGTCTCCTGATCGAAACACGCTTAACCAAATCGATCAAGTTGTGATAGACGGAAGACATGTCTCTAGTGTTTTAGACGTGCGTACGCTCCGAGGACCAAATATAGACTCCGACCATATCTGGTTGCAGCAAAGATACGCACCCGCCTCTGTGCAGTAAAGAACGCCCTCTCATCTCAAACTCACTGCGTACCGCTGCAACCGAAACCATTGGTTTTCGGAAAAGTAAAAAAAAAACAGCTGGTATGATGAGGAATGCCGTCTCGCAGCGGAGAGAAAACAAACTGCCTACCTCGCAACGTTGCAAACGACCACAACACGTGCTGGATGGGATAGATACCGCGAGCTGAAGAGGGAAGCGAGACGCATCTGCAGACATAAAAAGAAAGAGGCCGAAATGCGTGAGTACGAAGAGCTTGAGAGAGCTTTTATGAAAAAATTAAGCGACTTAACGAAGGTTTCAAGACCGGAGCATCCTCATGTAGAGACCAAGGTGGTAATCTGGTAACCGATGTCCAGGGACACTTCTCAAAATTGCGAAATCCAGCGCAGAATCACTCTTGCCAACAGGTGCTACTTTGGACTGAGTAGGCAATTGAACAGTAGAGTCCTCTCTCGACGACACTAGGAGTTTTCGAGAGGAAAATTTTGCGCAAGATTTATGGTCCTCAAAACATTGGCAACGGTGAATACCGCAGACGATGGAACGATGAGCTGTACGAGTTATACGACGACATTGACATAGTCCAGCGAATAAAAAGTTTTAATATATATAAAATTATAAGTTTTAACAAATATCCTAAAGATTATATACTTATAATATAATTGCTTACTAAATGAATGGAAGAAATTACCAATATGGCGGCGCTTTGCTAAAAACTCCGAAAAAGTAACAAATTTTAGGTGTAATATCTAGTCTAGTATATACAAATTAATTCCACTTTTTGTTGTAATTTTATAACTTAAGAACGGGGTCACCGATCCAAACCAAATGTTTAGGTTTTGTTCGGACTATTTAGTAAATGGTTTATGTGAAGTTTGCACCAAATCGGTGGAGCGGAAAGTTGAATTTATATTGGGCCTAATCATTGAATCCGCAGCGAATTCGATTTCGGTACGATAAAGATTTTCGATCGAAAATGTTCATGCTATCACTGATTCCATCGATAAACTGCTTTACCAAAAAGTGAGAACGTAAAACTGTTTTATCGACAAATGCGACAAATTTGAAAGTGTCTGTGCTTTTTGCTTTATTAAAAAAAAATTAAAACTGACATTTAACTATTGAGAAATTTCTTCCATAAAAATATTTAATTCTCCTTAGGCTCTTTGTGAAAATTCTTTCGCTATTTCGAGTGGGCAACTTTATATCGCTTTTAAAAAATTTTTAATTAAGTTTTGTTAGTCCGTTTTTGTCTCTCGTCTCTAAAATACGCATTTAAAACATGATTTAGTCCGTAATCAGTAATTGTTTACATAAAAACTTCCAAATGGTTTATTTCTTTTACATTTCCGCAACTCATGCAATAACATATAAATTTCGAGCAAAATTTTTGATTTTACGGATTCAATGATTTCGTAATTAGCGACATCTATTAGCAGCGGAATGTATTTTTTCGAGTCGGTAAGTGAGTTCAATGTGATCGTAATTTTATTTTCGATACGGATTCAATGATTTCGACGTAAAATTTTTCGATCGAATCGAACCATTTTTCGATTGAAACGGATTCAATGATTAGGCCCATTGTGTTGAAAATATTTTATTTGCGATTTTTCTACATTTTTTTTTCAATGTAACGCAGCTTGTTTTCTGTAACATTTTTTGTTTTCTGTTCTGGTGCACAAATGTACAAATGTCGTGAACTCTCCACGTACAGATGGCCGTGTGAAAAACATGGCATTTCCAGCGACTGTCTGTGACCTGTTGATTGTCATCGCAAATGCAAGTTTCGCTGCATTCAAAGGAAATCATGAAATAAAGCATTCTGCCCCTTTAAAAATTCTTGCAACTATCACATTATTCGATAGCTGCGACACAAGCAGCATAATAATGACAGATCCAACTTTGAGGCGCAAGTGACGCGGCGCCATGCCAGGCAAATTCAAAGTATTTACAAATCCCACGGCTTCGCCTTCATTATCAACACGATCTATAGGTTTGTATTTGTTTGCCATTTTGATATCGTAATGTTTCCACTGTCCACTGTTTCCATCATTGACAGCTTTTATCAATTCATCATAGACACTCTTTTGCTGCTCATTCAATAATAGAACATATCTTCACGTTCCAATTTACGATTCATTACATTTCTGATTTGACGCTTTTGTGCTAGCATATGAAAAAATCAAAGTGTATTCAACAAAGCGAACTAACAGCCCTATTCTGAAAAAACCTCATAACTGAGTTGAGAGGAAACATTTGTGAGGTTTCTTGTGACGTATATTTTGTGAGTCTATTCTGGCTCGAACCTCATAAGAAAAAAGCTTACAAAAGTCACCAATTGAGGTGAAAAGCATTTTGCAGTCAAACAGTTGTTTCAAAAGAAATAAATTCAAAAAAAAAAAAAACAAATTGCTGTAAAATTTGTAAACAAATGAAAAACATCACAATTGCGTATTTACAGTCGAAAGTTAAAAAACAAAAGAATTATAAAACAAGTAAGGAAGATATGTTTTTTGACCCATAAGTGGGCGGAACCACGCCAATTTTTACAATGAAATTTAAGGTTTCTGGTGGTTTTTAGTAATTTTCAACATAACATTTGTATGGGAGGTAGGCGTGGTTGTGACCCGATTTCCTTCATTTTTGGACTGTATAAGGTAGTACCTAAAAGAAACGACTCTAGAAAGTTTCCTTGATATAGCTTAATTAGTTTGCGAACCCTTCATACCAAAATTTATTTCAATAGCTTTAATTCTGGCTTAGTTATAGCATTTTATGTGTTTTCGGTTTTCGACATTTTGTGGGCGTGGTGGTCCGATTACGCCCATTTTCGAACTTAACCTTCTTATGGTGACAAGAAATACGTCTGCCAAGTTTCATCAAGATATCTAAATTTTTACTCAAGTTACAGCTTGCACGTACGGACGGACAGACAGAGATCCGGATTTGAACTTTTTTCGTCACCCTAATCATTTTGATATATATAACCCTATATCTAACTCGTTTAGTTTTAGGACTTACAACCAACCGTTATGTGGACAAAACTATAGTACTCTCGCAGCAACTTTGTTGCGAGAGTATAAAAATAACATGGATGTAAATCATCGTCTTATAGAGGCTGTGCGTCAGTGTCCTTTGCTTTACAAAAATAATGCATCCTTATCGGATCGTAGATGTGGTTGGTGGCAAATCGCTCAACGAATGAAAATGCAGCGTACGTTTATATTGCTCCAGATTCGGTTAAACACAATTATTCGATAACTGAACTTTTATAGAGGCCCTTTTTTTCAAAGAACAATTCCTCCATGCTCGTTATAGCACGCAAATATTTACACCTTTGTTTCCAAATATTGCTAAAAACCAAAACAAACACAAATATTTTTGTATTGTGATGGCTGCTTTCACACGTCACAGATATTTGAGAAAATTGTGAGCTTTTGAGCTTTTGAATTTTCTCCAGCATAAGGTAATCATCACAAAATCCAAAAACCTCACAGTAGTGAGTGTGGTGATTTTTGTGAGGGCATGAGAATAGGGCTGTAAGTTTACGACATTTCATTTTACTTTACCCGAATTTGTCATGTTTGTTGCTATTGATTTAACCCTTACATTTATTCAAAAATTGAAATTTTGAAATTCAAAAGTAAACAAATTTCAAACCAACAAAAATATTTTTTAAATGAATACAAGAATATGCCGAATATCTTCTGCTTGTGCATAACAACTCATGTAAGCAATTTACTAATGTTTTGTGCTCCAACTGATAAATTGCAACAAATTTTATCAATATATATTATATTGTTCAAAATAAAAACGACGTGTTAATGTAAACAAATGAATTGTTTACTATTTTATTGTCAAACAAGGGTATGTCAAATACTTAGTTCACTTTGTTGAATACACTTTGGAAATAATCAAGTTTGACATGAAAAATCTATAACAAAGTTTTAGTTTTTTATGATTTTTCTTTTATAGTTTTATTATAAGATATATCTAGTTATAGAATATGTTAACAAAACAACAAAAGTAATAACAAAACATAAGATAGGCCTCGTATAAGCACAAGTCGAGATTGATGAGAAATGAAGGGGACATACTTTCAAAAAAAACAACACGTGTTAAGCAGCGTAGACCCTTTCCATCGAGAATAGAATCTAATACGCTAGACAGATAGGCAGAGTTAACTCGGATTAACTGCGCTTTTAATCAGTTCCAATTTTGTGGGTGACAGACGGCAGCAAAGCGAGTTATAAACTCCCATAAACAGCTGATTGGCAATAATATTTTCATTTTAGTGAAATAAAATTGGATAGAAAGGAAATATTGCGGTTATTAGCCACACAAATAGTACAAACTCACTAATTATTAAAAAAATATACATAAATACGTTATTACTAAAACGTCCATTTTAGAAAAATTAGCATGCGTATGTTTTTGTTTACATTTAATTGAAAAACAGCTGTCAGTATTGCATATTTTCATTCACAATAGATAAAAAGCGGCCATGTTTAACAATGTTGCCAACGAAAATGACACGAACTCCCTCTAACTCTCTAAAATTTTGAGGATTAAATGGGAGTTAATAAACCGAGTTAACTGAGATAACTCTCGAATTAACCCCGATTAATGCAGTTATTCCGAATTAAGCGCCGTCTGTCAGGGGTATAAGATTCTACCTGCCAGTCCAGCACATTTAAGATGGGCAAGCCCATCACAAAGCCAACAAGAAACAGAACGTGCAATTCGGAAAATTGCAAGTCATTATGGACAAAAATTTAAATTGAATGAATTAACCGACATCACAACCAATATAATAATGAGGAGTTTGAGAAGCACTGAGACACTTAAAAATAACTCGCAAACCGCTGTGAGCAAAAATGAAAGAAAAAATGAATCAAAAGAAAAAGAGAAAATTAAACAAAAACAATATGCATTCGCACAAACAATTGCAAAGTATGAAAGAAAATTGATAACAACAATAAATGATTTAAATGACTCGGCACAAGAATTTAAGAAAATTGTTAAAATACAATCAAAATTTAAATATGACGCAAAAGCAAATTAGCAAAAATACTTAGCTTTAGATTACACTTATTAAAATTAAATTTTATTTAATAATATTGATAAATTTAATCCCAAATTCAAGAACCGAGAAAAAATTAAACTTCACAGTTTGACTTGTTGCCAAATTGTAACAGGCTGAGGTAATTCCTAAGACGATTAAACTCATTTTCATCACCAACATACATTATATCTAAGATTATATGCTCATTTAATTTGGCTAAGATATTTCATATATTACCCGATTTATAAGCTATTAAGCCCATCGTATTTTTGAAAATCCTATAATTAGCTAAATGAGAGCTAGGGGAAGTTATGACCTGATTTTAACTATTTCTGATACAGAGACACACTAGTAGAAGAAAAAATTTTCCTCTGAATTAAATTTTCTTCATTTTTCGGTTTCATCTACATATTTTCCACACGTGTCATCAGGGTGCCAAGAAAATATTATATACCGTATTTCATTGAAATCTGTGGAGTAGTTCCTGAGGTATGGGTTTTGACCCATAAGTGGGCGATGCCACGCCCAATTTCCATTTTGTAAAAAAATCTGAGTGCAGCTTCCTTCTGCTATTTATTCTGTAAAATTTAGTGTTTCTGACGTTTTTCATTAGTGATTTAACGCACTTTTAGTAATTTTTAACCAAACCATTGTATGGGAGGTGGGCGTGGTTATGATCCGATTTTCTTTCTTTGGACTGTATTAAGAAGTGAAGTAAAAGTAAAAGAAACGACTACAGAAAGTTTTGTTTATATAGCCACCTACCCAAAAAAATTACATCAAAATATGCCCCTTACTAGTGCGATCCTTTATTACAAATTTTATTTCCATAGCTTTATATATGGCTTAGTTATGGCACTTTATGTATTTTCGGTTTTCGCCATTTTGTGGTCGTGGCAGTGGACCAATTTTGCCCATCTTCAACAACCTTCCTATTGTGCCAAGGAACAACTGTGCCAAGTTTCATCAAGATATCTTAATTTTTACTCAAGTTACAGCTTGCACAGACGGACAGACAGACATTCGGATTTTGACTCGCCTCGTCGCCCTGATCACTTTGGTATATATAACCCTATATCTAACTCGTTTAGTTTTGGGTGTTACAAACAACCGTTATGTGAACAAAACTATAATACTCTCTTAGCAACTTTGTTGCGAGAGTATAAAAATGCGTTATCCATATAGGAAAAGTGCTTTTCTATTAAAGGGGCCATGTTCTCTAGTAAGAGCTGTTGGTATTTAATTGAGTTAACATTTCCATCAATTAAGGGCAACTTTCCAGCACCATGATAAGAAATACACCCCCAGATCATTAGGGTCCCCCCAGCCTAACGGTACTTCTGACACATGAATTATAGAAACTTTCACCAACTTTTCTGCGAACGTGCGACATATTGTATGTATGAACCGAAGTGGTTAATTTTGGATCTATCTGACTTTTCTCCAATACTCCTTGGTCCAAATTTTGTGCAATTTAGCCCACTGGAGGCGTTTTAGTCGCATTTTTTTACCGAAAAAAAGTTGGTTTTTTGGATGGCCAACGGCCAGTTCGTCCGGCTTTTTGGAGGGGCCGTAGTACAAGCCGTGTTCTGATTTCGGTTCCATTCAGTTTCCGAACTTCGATTCTAATGACTTCAACGGTTTTGAATTTGTTCCGATTTCTAATCCGCTTAATATGGTGGTCATCCTTGACAGTAGCCCTCTTCGGGCGTCCGGAGCCAGCTTTGCGTTTTATAGAGCCAGTCTTTGGATGTTTTTGAAGGAAAACACTGATAGTAGTTTAAATAAACTTTATTTGTTCACACATTTTTTTATCAATTTCACTGAATTTTGGCATTTTTGCACTTTCCATTTATTTTTGCAATGACGTGTACACTCAGGAAAATAATTAAAAGCGTTTTCTTGTATCTGAATAATGTACTTAGTATATATAATATGTATGTTAGGGTGTCCCTTATATGACGAAAAAAATTTTTTTTTTAGAAATTCAAAACGCATACCCTATATATTTTTATAAATGTAAATATATACTCAAATATAAATTTTCATCTTTCAACCCCCCAAAGTTTTCTTTGTCTTAATATATAGCCATTATTCTCAGATATAGCCTATCTATTATTTGTGTTACTGTAAAATTGATTAAAACGCTATTAAATAAAAAAAGTGGTTAGGTTAGACAAATATTTATTAAAAGAACCTTAAAATTAAGCAGGATAACTTCTTTTTAGAGTATTTTTTTTTACAATCTGGATATAAGTGCCTATGTTCCTGGACACATCGTAATAAAAATTGTTTTTGCTCTTCTTCGGCTGTGATTAGTCCGTTAAAGTCTTGCATTAATTTAACGGTCCTTTCAGCAGTGTCATTTACGACTTTTAACTGGCTTACTTTTCGTAAAGCATCCTGAAAGGCAGCATTACCTTCCCAAACAGATACATCGACTTGGTGAAAGCTTGCATCTATTTGAAATCTTGAAAAAATCGATACTCCGGAAAGAAACAAAATCATCCAGAGTTTTATCTGAAACAAAACAAAAATATATTAAATTTTAAATAACAAAAATAATATACATAAGATCTATAAAAATTAGACTTACCAAACAACGTATTAGACATTTCTAGCGTCGATGGAATGTAGCGCTTTCCAATATTCGGACTTTCCTCTCTGTTTAAGTTGGCAATAATTTTCCTTTTAGTCTCATTATCAACTTTATTATCAAAAAGTGATAAACTAAGAGTTTCTTCACAAAGGTACCATAAATGCTGACTAAACTTGCTTATAGAAGCTTTAGATATAGCTGCAACAACTTTTTCATACGCTTTCAATGCTTTCAAACAGCACAAATCTTGGTTTGGTGCTTTAGTCGCCACCGAGCATTGAATCCATGGTTTAACATACAATGTTACAATAAACAAACAAACATCTTGCAGAGCTTTTTTATCATTAGCGTTCATACGAAATTGAGACTGCAGTAAACATATTTTCAATGAATATATTGCTCTTGACATCCATCTTGCCTGGTGCATAGCTCCAGGAGGTCTGATTTTTATTTTACGTTCTTTATCTCCTCCCAAAATTACTACACATAGCTCTACCAATTCCCGATAGTCATCTCTTACAAAAGATTTGTCTATAATACATCAACAAGGATGTAATATCAGTCTCAGCAGTATAATTCTGTATGAAATCAAGGCAGAGTTCAATATTATTAGAATCGATGTTTTTTCAATTGTCTCTAAACTTTTTGAAGAAGGGAAGAAGGGTTTGATTTCAAAGACAGATTTTAGGACCAGCTCATAAATATGATGGCGACAAGCAAATAGCAGCAACTCTCTCTCTAAAATCTGCTCTAGAAGAACACAAGCTCCACTGGAACGGCCGGTATTAGAAGCAGTTGTATCGCAGCACATTATCTGTACTTTTTCATTAAGATTCCAATCGGAGAGGGCGATTGAAACGGCATTGGCTTGATCCTTACCAGAAGAACTGTCTAGTTTTGGTACTGCGAGAAACTGTTCTCTATTGTCAAATGAAGCAATCCAACCCAGGTCCAACCCAGGTCAAGGTTTCCCATCCCAATGAACTGTTACTACATCAGGTATATTGTTCTGAAAGTCAGCTTTTATTGCTTCTGCTCTGGATTTTCTAGTCTGAGTACGAATTCGCTGCTACTTAGACCAAGTGCCTCTACGACTGCATGAAGAATGTAAACAGAGTCTCTTATGCTGAGTTGACATCGATCCAATGTCGCAACAAGTTTAGGTGTTACAATATTTTTTCGACCTCTTCTTTTAGTGCATGGAGCTTCTTCTGGTACTGCGTTTTGTGTATCCAAAATCTCTTCTTCCCCTGAATCATCTGAGTTTATTACATTAATGGCTGTTGAAGTTGATGGGAATGCCAATAACTCCCTATGTCTGACATTACTTTCCACTTCTCATATCTGTCTTTCTGTCCACACCACCAAGACATCCTGGTCGACCTGGCTCCCGTTGTTTCATCAGAAATAGTTTGTCTTCCTCTATTCTTATCATATCACAAGCATTAGCATGTGCGATATCAAATATGTTATAAAGATTATTCTTAGAATCACGATTTTTAAACGTAATTTGAGTTTTTTTGATATTTTTTTGCAGTTCTCTCCAGGAATGATATAGGTCTATTAGTTTCTTTACGCAGTTGGGAAATGCTTTTGTGGGAATTCTTGCCTTTTCCCAATATATAATACACTCCCTAATCAATAAATTTGCACTTTCACTGACAGTCAATTTTTCTTCTAATTTGATGGCTAGACAAACCGATAAGGAAAATATTTTGTTTATCATTTCGTAATTCAACCGACATCTTTATGCATTAAGCAATTGCACTCTAATGACCTGAAACATAAATACGAAATGGAAATTGCAACTCGTCGCTACAGGTTGCAGCGCTCAGTTGCGCGGTTTTTGTATGAACAAGTTTCATTCGCAAGTCGGCACGGGTTATCGTTGATAAAACGAGCTGATATTTTTTTTTAAATAGTATTATGCTAAAACAAAGGAAGGTATGCATAAAAAATTAAACACTTCGAAATTTAAGGGACACCCTAATGTATGTATATACTTTCTTGTATATGAGAGTTTGATTTGTTAATACTATTTCGATTTAAAGTCACTGCAAGTAACCCTGCAAGACAGGTACCGGCGAATTCTTCGTTGAAATGCCAGGGAGCGGTACCCGCAGTTTCAATGAAAGTTTCTACGCCATTCTTAAGGGCGAATTGACAAAAGTACACGAAACTCTTGTGTACGTGTGATCGTTCATTCCTTTCTTGCACATTACATTCATCATTTAGCAATTTATACATACCTCTTGCACAATTTGGGGAATGGTATTGGTACAATCACGGATGAAAGACCCAAAACTGCGAACGAAAACAACATATGCACTTCCAGTACTGTTATTGGTACTATTACGGATGAAAGACCCAAAACTGCGAACGAAAACTCGACGTGCACTTTCAGTACTGCGACCCACAAAAGCCCAGAAACTAACTAACTACCCGCTATTTTCGGTTAGTTCTACCAAAATCTCAAATGAGAATTTCATATTTATTTAAAATATCATGCCATTTAGGTGTTTATTATTATATTTACTTTATAAATGTATTATCGTACTTCACTATATACATATGTAAACGTATTGAATATTTGAACAATTTTTACTATCTAACAAAGGCTGGAGGAAGAGTGGCAAATGTCAAATACCCCGAGCGGCCTGGAAGTGTAAGCTGCGCACATTATGTGAGGACTATTTTGGTTTCTTTAGGAGATTTGGAAGATCTGTTCTTTCATTAAGTTCATTAGTACTAGATTCATCCATTTTCTGTTAGGAGGGTTTCTATAAAATATAAAGTAAAATTAGAATTTTTACAGCATAAAAGTTGGTAATAATTACCTTATGTTTCAGGAATTCTAAATCTAGCACTGGCAACGTTCTAGTCTTAACATCCATGCTCTTGCTGTAGTATTTCCATTGAACTAATTTCGGTGAATCCATGTCCTTGTAAAGCGATACAACAACGTTATGATTCCTCAATACAAGGTGAAAATGAATCAAAAAAGTCCTCCTAATTAAACATATAAGAAGTTTTTAAATTTGTATGATCACAAACATTCACTTAAATTTACCTTTTAATTTCTATGTTTCAGTTGCTGGTATGGCCAACTGAGGTGCCGGTAAGTGCAAAAATACTGCATATGCTTTGCCCTCTAGCTCATTTGCAATGCCCAGTTGACACACGTCGCGATGATAAACGGTTTCAAAATCACCTAAACCATGTCGTTCCAATTCTCGTGCTTGTGTTGACCAAAAGGTTTAATTGCACGTAAAAAAGTGACATTAAACCTAATATCTGGTGTGTCAATGATTTATGTTCCATGTAGCAGCGTTTGCATCCATAGTTCTGAATTTGCTTGCAGCACATATTCCATCGCTTCGAAAGTTCTACGCTGCTACTATAAGTGGCACCAATTACGTTGCGTACCTTTAACGCGCAGTATGAGATTTCTAATATTTGTATGGAAAATTTTAGAATTTAAGGCAAGATAATATTATTATATTCAACAATTATTTACGTATTCAATGGTTTCGCCCTTGATGTTGACCATTGTTATCGTAGCTTCTATTGCGTGCTTCGAATTGACAATGCAATGAAGTATTACTGTATCACCCTCTTCAATTCCACATTTTGGCTTTAGCAAACTTTTATTTTACGTTTTACTTATTTAAAAATGAGTGCTTCAATAATTTAAACTTTAATTAGGCTACAGATCACTGATTTAAATAAAACACGCAAAATAATACTTCACAAGCAGCCATGATATAGCTCAAAACAAAACTTGTTTAAACACGAGAACTTTGGTTGTTTCTTTCTATCATTCAGGGTGCTGTACGAAAGAAGAGTTGAGGTAAATGTTTATGCACATTTCGCCCTTTGTTGCATATGTGTGTATGTAGTGGTGTTATTAAAATTTCTTTGAATGTTTGGAGTTTCAGTACCCATGACTTGCTGGGAAGTGTCCCGTTTTTTTGTCCGCTACTGTACATATTCATGTTTCGAATTGCACAGATCTAATTGGAATTCAGAGTTGTCATGCAAATGAGTTCCCGAGAAATTTAACCAAATGGTATAAATAGGTGTCCAAAATTTTTAATATTAAGCTAAGGACTATATACAATATTATTCAGGAACAAAAAAAAATAAAATATACTGCATTGGAAGAAGGCTGGACGCAAACTTTCAGAGCTTTCACTTTGAGATTTTTCTTAAATATTACAATAAGTAGATGCTATATGCCAATGGCATCTATTACTATTGAAAATTAGCTATAGTTGATGTTACTAAGCCAATGGAATTCTGGAACACAATATTTATGAAATTATCTCAAAATTATGCCCTGATTGTTTACCTCCAGAGTCCATCAAATACAGTGTATTTTATATTTTTCTGCAGAACAATATTGTACAAAGTCCTTAGTTATGTACATACATACATAAATCGTCATATATAGTATATGAGTTCTGAGGTAATTCCTGAACCGATTTCATTCATTTTCACCAGCAAGGTACACTATATCCAAGACTATACTCTATTTGCTAAGATATCTCACATATTAACCAATACAATACGTATTCGACAATTTTTTCACAAGTGAAGCCGGAGGTGACATGCACTATTTGTGTAAAGCTTTATTCCACCATCTTCATTGGTTCCTTATGTATACATTATAAAGTGAAGGAATAAGATATAATTCAAAATTGGGTTATAAGGAAAGTAGTCGTGGTTGTGAACCGATTTCGCCCATTTTTAACCGTGTTATCAGGCTGTCGGACAGACGGACATGAATATATGCCAAAATATTCCCAGAAGAACACGTGTTGACTTTTTTTTTGAAAAAGTGTCCGGTTCATTTTTCATGAATTCGTTCTTCGAATTGTGCTTGCATTTTGCAAAGAATTCATTGACAATTGGTTTTTTTGTTGTTTTTGGTTACTTGAGGCCTATCTTATGTTTTTGTTTTTACTTTTGTTGTTTTTTTAACATATTCTATTACTAGATATATCTTGTAATAATACTGTTAAAGAAAAACCATAAAAAACTAAACCTTTGTTAAAAAAATTTAATGTCAAAGTTGATTTTTTGTATTGATGTGCATTTTGCAAAGAATTAGTTGACAAACTGTAGCAGTCCTTTAAGGACAGAAAGAAAGCTTTTTTGGGAGGTTATTTTACATACATACAACTCATAGTCCAAACCAGCACCAAATGATTATTACCAGTTCCTGTCTATAGCGAATGATGTTGATTATGAAAAATTTTCTCACGAGAAATTTTTAAAAATAGACTCTCCCAGTCCTAGGCAAATATCTTCGTTTCGCCTTTTTGTCTGTTGAATTTTGCGACTATGTATAAAGCGCTACAGAGCTCGTATCTATGTATATCGTATCACTACAGAGCAATACTATACATCTTTTATGGATCGACGCTATGCATGATTAGTTTGGATATTGCGTTCAACAGTTATAGACGTGTTAACTAACGCCGAAATTCTATTTTAAAGTTTTCCATCGTTAAAGGCAAATCCGCTAGAGAAACGTTCCGTGAGATTAATGGTGTTGGGGGATGGTGCTCTATCACTTCGAACTGCGGAGGAATGGTTTCGATGAATCAGAGCGGGTGAAAACGACACCATGGATAAGTCAGCTCGCGGAAGACCTGTGACGACGAATACCGGTCAAATCGTCGAAACCATCTAGTTAGACCGGCATGTGGCATCTCGTGACATCGCACTGGAGATGGGAGTTTGTCACCAAACCATTTTAAACCATCTGTAGAAGGTTGAATACACAAAAATGCTTAATGTTTGGCATAATTTGACGCAAAAAAACCTTCTGGATCGAATCAGCACCTGCGATATCCAAACAATTTTGAAGCGAATGGTGACTGGTGACTGTAAGACATATATATGTTCCTTTGATGTTAAAATTTAACTCACCCGAAGTTTAAACGGAATCGAGGTTTGCTGTTGGTCATACGGCTACAGTTGTTGGATGGGATCCCAGCACAAAGATAATTATATTTAAACTGTCGCAATTTATTGATATATTTTCATTAAGGTAACACACAAATTGGAACTCACATATAGAGACCGATTTCACTCATTTCCACCACCAATATACATTATATCTAAGAATAACCGATATACCCACCGTAATTAGGTATATAGGAGGTAGGGGAAGTTATGACCCGATTTGAACAATTTTTGGAACAGAGACTATTAGAAGAAAACAATTTCCTCAGAATTATATTAAATTATCTGAGAGATTTACCCATATTTTCGGTTAAAATTTACCTTTAGGAGCTGAGCTGGGGTCTTGAAAAGTACGTTTTCGACAATTTTTTCACAAGTGAATATTTGTGTAAAGTTTTATTCCGCTATCATCATTGTTTCCTTATGTATACATTATAAAGTGAAAGGATAAGATGAAGTTCAAAATTGAGTTACATGGGAAGTTGTCGTGGTTGTGAACAGATTTCGCCCATTTGTATACTCTCGCAACATGTTGCACAGAGTATCACAGTTATGTTCACATAACGGTTGTTTGTGTCACCAAGTAATGAAGGAGTTATTTATGGGGTTATATATATATAAATGATCAGGATGACGAGTAGATTTGAAATCCGGATGTCTGTCCGTCTGTCCGTGCAAGCGATAACTTGAGTAAAAATTAAGATATCTTAATGAAACTTGGAACACATATTCCTTGGCACCCTGAGGAGGTTGCTTTCGAAAATGGGCAAAATCGGTCCACTGCCACGCCCACACAATGCCGGAAACTGAAAACCTATACAGTGTCATAACTAAGCCATAAATAAAATTATTAAAATAAAATTTGGAACACAGAATCGCATTAGGGAGGGGCACATTTGGATGTAATTTTTTTGAAGAAGTGGGCGTGGCCCCGCCTCAAATAGGTTTTTTATATTTATCTCGCAAACCAATAAAGCTATATATACCAAACTTTCCGCAGTCGTTTCTCTTAGCCACTTCTTAATGCAGTCCAAAAATGAAAGAAATCGGATAATAACCACGCCCACCTCTCATACAAAGGTTAGGTTGAAAATTACTAAAAGTGGGTTAAATCGCTAAGGAAAAACGTTAGAAACACTAAATTTCACATAAGCAATGGTAAATAGTAGTTGCACTCAGATTTTTTTACAAAATGGAAAATGAGCGTGGCATCGCCCACTTATGGGTCAAAAACCATATCTCAGGAACTACTCAACCGATTTCAACAAAACTTGGTTTGTAATAGTTTCCTTCGGTTCAAAACCGCGCCTACTTTCTATATACTAGAACTTTGAAGACGTTCTGAATCGATTACTTTACAATATATAAAGTAAGATATCGGTGCAGAACTTTGCACAAATACTACGTTTATAGTGCCACACTATATAGTGCCCCATTCTAAAAATCGCCGAAATCGGACCATAGGTTTTCAAGGCCCCGTATATCGAACATGAGGACCTCGGTGCTTCTAACCTAATATTATGGTTTCCAACTTTCAATGGACTTTATACAATATATATGACGAATATGTGGGTCAAATTGTGTATTATATAATATTAACTTAGCCGACCTTATCCCTTCCTTACTTGTTTTCTTTTAGAAGTGTTTAATTTATATTTAGTGTATTTTTAACACGTGAGCTTTTTATACTCTCGCAACAAAAGTTGCTAAGAGAGTATTAAAGTTTTGTCCACATAACGGTTGTTTGTAAGTCTTAAAACTAACCGAGTTAGATATAAGGTTATATATACCAAAGTGATCAGGGTGATGACTAAAGTCCAAATCCGGATGTCTGTCTGTCCGTCCGTGCAAGCTGTAACTTGAGTAAAAAGTTAAGTTCGAAGATGGGCGGAATCGGACCACTGCCACGCCCACAAAATGGCGATAACCAAAAACACATAAAGAGCTATAACTAAGCCATAAATAAAATAATGAAAATACAATTTGGAACATAGGATCGCATTAGGGAGGGGCACAATCAAATGTAATTTTTTTGGAAAAGTGGGCGTGACCCCGCCCCCAAATAGGCTTTTTGTATATATCTTGCAAACCAATAAAGCTATATAAACCAAACTTTCTGAAGTCCTTTATTTTAGCCGTTTACTTATACAGTCCAAAAATGAAAGAAACCGGATAATAAGCACGCCCACCTCCCATACAAACGTTAGGTTGAAAATGACTAAAAGTGCGTTAACTCACTAACGACAAACGTCAGAAATACCTAATTTTACATAAGCAATGGCAGAAGGAAGGAGCACTGAGATTTTTTTACAAAATGGAAAATGGGCGTGGAGTCGCCCACTTATGGGTGAAAATCCATATCTCAAGAACTACTCGACAGATTTCAATGAAATTCGGTATATAATATTTTCTCGACACCCTGATGACACTGGCGGAATATGGGCGAATATGGGCGGTTTACAACTATGGCTACTTCCCATATAACTCAATTTTGAATCCTTCTGATTCGTTCACTTTATAATGTATACATAAAGAACCGATAAAAATAGTGAAATAAAACTTTACACAAATACTGTATTTGAGCTGTGGCATTACTTGTGGAAAAATTGTCAAAATCGAACCATGACTTTTCAAGGCCCCTGATATCAAACATGAAGAACTCAGTGCCTAAGAGTAATTTTTCACCGAAAATATGGGTAAATCTCTTAGATATTTTAATGTAATTAACTTCCCTCAGATCCCATATGCCTAATTATAGGTAATATAAAATTAAGTCAGCGTATATTCTTCGATATATTGTATCTTGGTGGTGAAAACATGTGAAATGGTTCAGGAAATACCTCAGTCCCCATATCAAGCTACTTATCTGTTTGTAGCAAAGATACGCACCCGCCTCTGTGCAGTAAAGAACGCCCGTCAACAAACACAAGGAAGGTTCGACGTCGAAATCTGCAAACGCAACAGACAGCCACGAAATACTCAAAATGACGCAAAAATTTTAAACTTGCTCTCATCGGCGAAAATAACCGTATTCCAAAAAGCATTGTCCTTGTTTAAATGGTCTTTTGCGAACTGTAAACGGGCTTTTTTATTTCTCTTATTTATAAAAGGCTTATTCCGAGCTGTTCGCCCATGAAAATTGTAATCCTTTAATATTCTGCGCACAGTTTCTGGATGACATTTTTTGCCGAGAAACATTTCAACATCTTTGGTCACCGCTGGAGCACTTAACATTGGTTCTTTTTTAATCTTTTTTAAAATCCACCTCTCATCCGTTTCATTAAAAATTTTATTAGGAGCCTTTCGACCATTGTTATGCACGCGATTTTTACGTACAAAGCGCTGAATTATATATTGAACTGTAGATGAACTTAAATCAACCATTTCAGCAATTTGTTTTTGCGTTTTTCCACTTTGAAAATGTTTAATAACTAATTCGCGTTTTTCAATTGAAGTGCGTGGACCCATATTGATATACCGCGTAATTGCAACTGATCTGCATTGTTTTTAGAGCATAAACTGCTTCTTAAGTATTCATAGTTCACACTTTGATTTACCGTTAGTTTTCTGAATCCGTTATTTGCATGTATCACATGAACGAAAATCAACACACGAAATAAGCTGTGACCCATGAATCATGAGTGTTTTTGGTTTTTGTTTAATAAAATATTGAATTTGAATACTTTTGTAAATTTGTTTACATGTTTTGTATTTAAAACTAAATTATCAATACAATTGCATCATTCGTTCATTTAGTTCAGAGCAAAAAATATTAATTTCATATCAGTATTATAAAAATTGTTGCTTACACGAAATAAGCTTTACAGTGATTTACAACGACAAAAATAATATGATCAAAGTAATTTATTTTAAATTTTCGCGAATAGTTAGCCATTACTAACAGAAGAACAAAAAACTGTTTATAATCGGATTATGTTAACTGTTGGTGCTAAACAAAGTGATTTTATGGACGCGCCGGGTTGAACTGGTAAAACTTTCCTCAAATCGTTGATCCTTGTCAAGATACGGTATAAACAGAAAATAACTTTGACAGTTGACAGGGTGAGTGCAGAATGTCACACAAATAGAAGCATTTGATCGAACTAGGAGGATGGGATCATGTGTAGAAGTTCACGCAAGTGAGGAAAGTTTTTGATTGTCATTCACTTGGGAGTGGCCAGAAACGATTCTTCTCCACATGGTTCAAGCAGCTCACGACTTCCGGTTTTAGACCAAGTATCCTCTGGGTAGCCAACAGACATCCGTTTGAAGGCGAGCTAAAGTGAGAAGGCGAAGCCCGCTTATGCGGTTGTGCGTAGGGCTTGGGACCCACCACATAAAAACGAAGTACCAATGAAAAATCTACGAAAGCCTCGGATGAGACACCCCCCTTTTGATGACGACCCCTGCAAACGTTTTAAGGATTATGATATAAGGGCATGCACCTGGAATGTACGGGCCCCTAATTGGGAAGGTGCCTCTGCCCAGCTGGTTGATGTCCTCATACGACTCAAGGCTGACATCACCGCCATCCAGGAAGTGCGATGGACGGGACAAGGACGGAAGAAGGTGGGTCCTTGTGACATCTACTACAGCGGCCATATAAAGGAGCGCAAATTTGGTGTTGGATTTGTGGTGGGAGAGAGACTCCGTCGCAGAGTCCTGGCATTCATCCCGGTGGATGAACGTCTTGCCACAATCCGCATCAAAGCGAGGTTCTTCAACATATCGCTGATTTGCGCCCACGCCCCAACGGAAGAGAAGGACGATGTGACCAAAGATGCTTTCTATGAGCGCCTAGAACGCACGTATGAGCGCTGCCCCCGCCACGATGTAAAAGTCGTGCTTGGCGATTTTAACGCCAGGGTGGGTGTCTTTGGCACAACAGTCGGAAAATTCAGCCTCCATGACGAAACATCGCCAAACGGCCTGAGGCTGATCGACTTCGCTGGGGCCCGAAATATGGTCGTCTGTAGTACCAGATTCCAGCATAAGAAAATACATCAAGCTACTTGGCTGTCTCCTGATCGAAACACGCGGAACCAAATCGATCACGTTGTGATAGACGGAAGACATGTCTCCTGTGTTTTAGACGTGCGTACGCTCCGAGGACCAAAAATAGACTCGGACCATTATCTGGTCGCAGCGAAGATATGCACACGCCACTGTGCAGCAAAGAATGCCCAAACACAAGGAAGGTTCGACGTCGAAAAGCTGCAATCGCAACAGACAGCCACGAAATACTCTACTCGACTTGCACTCCTGCTCTCTGAAAGCACTCATCAGCATCTCGGTATAAGGGAACTGTGGAACGGCATCTCAAACTCACTGCGTACCGCTGCAGCCGAAACAATTGGTTATCGGCAACGACAAAAAACAAGCTGGTACGATGAGGAGTGCCGTCTCGCAGCGGAGAGAAAACAGACTGCCTACTTCGCAACGTTGCAAACGACCACAACACGTGCGGGGTGGGATAGATACCGAGAGCTGAAGAGGGAAGCGAGACGCATTTGCAGACAAAAAAAGAAAGAGGCCGAAATGCGTGAGTACGAAGAGCTTGAGAAGCTGGCAGACAGAGGGAATGGTCGAAAATTTTATGAAAAAATGAAGCGACTTAACGAAGGTTTCAAGACCGGAGTTTGCTCTGCCCAATCCATAAAAAGGGAGATCCCACAATCTGCGCCAATTACCGTGGGATCAGCCTCCCAAATATCGCATACAAGGTTCTATCGAGCGTACTGTGTGAAAGACTAAAGCCCACCGTCAACAAACTGATTGGACCTTATCAGTGTGGCTTTAGGCCTGGAAAATCGACAACTGACCAGATATTCACCATGAGCCAAATTTTGGAGAAGACCCGTGAAAAGAGGATCGACACACACCACCTTTTTGTCGATTTTAAAGCTGCTTTCGACAGCACGAAAAGGAGCTGCCTTTATGCCGCGATGTCTGAATTTCGTATCCCCGCAAAACTAATACGGCTGTGTAAGTTGACGTTGAGCAACACCAAAAGCTCCGTCATGATTGGGAAGGACCTCTCAGAGCCGTTCGATACCAAACGAGGTTTCAGACAAGGTGACTCACTATCGTGCGACTTCTTTAACCTGATGCTGGAAAAAATTATAAGAGCTGCAGAGCTAAACCGGGAAGGTACAATCTTCTACAAGAGTGTACAGCTCCTGGCGTACGCCGATGATATTGATATCATCGGTAGCAACAACCGCGCCGTTTGTTCTGCTTTTTCCCGCATGGATAAGGAGGCGAAGCGAATGGGTCTGGAGATGAATGAGGACAAGACGAAATATCTCCTGTCATCAAGCAAACAGTCGGCGCATTCGCGTCTTGGTTCCCACGTCACTGTTGACAGTCATAACTTCGAGGTCGTAGATAATTTCGTATACCTGGGAACCAGTATCAACAACACGAACAATGTCAGCCTCGAAATCCAGCGCTGAATAACTCTTGCCAACAGGTGCTACTTTGGACTGAGTAGGCAATTGAACAGTAAAGTCCTCTCTCGACGAACCAAAATCAAGCTCTACAAGTCGCATATCATTCCCGTCCTGCTCTACGGTGCATAAGCTTGGACAATGTCAACATCCGATGAGACGACACTAGGAGATGGAACGATGAGCTGTACGAGTTATACGACGACATTGACTTAGTTCAGCGAATAAAAAGACAGCGGCTACGCTGGCTAGGTCATGTTGTCCGAATGGACGAAAACACTCCAGCCCTGAAAGTGTTCGATGCAGTACCCGCCGGAGGAAGCCGAGGAAGGTGAAGGCCTCCACTCCGTTGGAGGGACCAGGTGGAGAGCGACCTGGTTACACTTGGGATCTCCAACTGGCGCCGAACTGGCTAAACGGTTGCAACTCCAATCATATACATTCAAGATTTCAAAGACAACGACAAATTTTTCGGAGGAACGGTCTTACTACTGTCAGGTGATTTCTGATTAAATTAACGCATGCATAAAACAATAATTTTTATGGAAAAGAATTGAAACACTGCAATTTACCATACATACATATGTGGGTATAACTGCAAAATGATACATCAGCACAAGTATTTTATAATCAATTGCCAGCTATTGCGAACGGTAGAATAGAATTGCAACCATTCTGCACTATTGTTAACAGAACAAGTAAATTATTTAAGAGTATTTTCTCAAACATACAAAAAAAAACATTTGGATCAATCTGACAATACGTCAAACTGTGAAGTTTCATTTTTTATCGGTTCTTGAATTTGTGCCTAAATTTATCAATATTATTAAATAATAGCTAAGTATTTATGCTAATTTGCTTATACGGGGTGCTCAACCAAATGTCTCAAGCACTAACATCGATGTCAGTGGTTTTAGGTAAACTATGTGAAACAAGTAAGGAAGGGCTAAGTTCGGGTGTAACCGAACATTTTATACTCTCGCAATTTATTTATTTGACTTTATTTATATTATACACAATTTGACCCACATATTCGTCATATATATTGTATAAAGTCCATTGAAAGTTGGAAACCATAATATAAGGATAGAAGCACCGAGGTCCTCGTGTTCGATATATGGGGCCTTAAAAACCTATGGTCCGATTTCGGCGATTTTTAGAATGGGGCTGCCACGCTATTAACATAGTATTTGTGCAAAGTTCTGCACCGATATCTTCACCAGTGCTTACTTTTTATATTGTAAAGTAAACGATTCAGATTGTCTTCAAAGTTCTGGTATATAGGAAGTAGGCGTGGTTGTGAAACGATTAGGCCTATTTTCCCAACATATCATTGGGATGTAAGGAAACTAATCGGTCAAGTAGTTCCTGAGATATGGTTTTTGACCCATAAGTGGGCGACGCCACGCCCATTTTCCATTTTGTAAAAAAAGTTTCATCAAGATATCTTAATTTTTACTCAAGTTACAGCTTGCACAGACGGACGGACGGACGGACAGACAAACATTCGGATTTGAACTCCACTCTTCACCCTGATCACTTTGGTATATATAACCCTATATCTAACTCGTTTAGTTTTGGGTGTTACAAACAACCGTTATGTGAACAAAACTATAATACTCTCTTTAGCAACTTTTGTTGCGAGAGTATAACAATTTTGGCATTTTGAAATTTTGTTTCAATTATTTAAATGCCTAAATGATGATTTGAAAGATGGAGTCATATGTAGAAGTTCACGTAAGTGAAGAAAGTTTCTGACTGCCATTCGCTTGGGAGTGGCCGGGAACGATTCTCGATTCCCGAAATATGGTCGTCTGTTGTACCAGATTCCAGCATAAGAAAATACATCAAGCTACTTGGCTGTCCCCCGATCGAATCACACGCAACCAGATCGATCATGTTGTGATAGATGTACGACATGTCTCCAGTGTTTTTGATGTGCGTAGGCTCCGTGGTCCCAACAACGACTACAGTCTCTGAGAGCACCCATCAGCATCTCGGTATAAAGGAACTGTGGGACGGCATATCAGCTGCAACCGAAACCATTGGATTTCGGAAAAGTAAAAAAAAAAAAAACAGCTGGTATGATAAGGGATGTCGTCTCGCAGTGGAGAGAAAACATACTGCCTACCTCGCAAAAAAAAAGCTGGTGTGATGAGGAATGTCGTCTCGCAGTGGAGAGAAAACATACTGCCTACCTCGCAATGTTGCGATCGACCGCAACACGAGCGGGATGGGAAAGATACCGAGAGCTGAAGAGGGAAGCGAAACGCATTTGCAGACAAAGAAAGAAAGAGGCCGAAATGCGTGAGTATGAAGAGCTTGACAAGCCTGCCGACAGGGGTAATGCTCGAAAATTTTACGAAAAGATCCGGCGACTAACTGAAGGTTTCAAGACCGGAGCACACCCCTGTAGGACCCCCAGAGGTGATCTAGTTATTGATGACCAGAGTACACTGAGTTTGTGGAACACTTCTCCAGCCTGCTGAATGGCAGTGAAAGTACAACACTAGGTGATGGCGAACCCGATTCCCCAATCGACGACGATGGAGCAGATGTTCCATTGCCCGACCGTGAAGAAATTCGAATAGCAATTACCCGCTTGAAGAACAATAAGGCGGCGGGGGCCGATGGATTACCGGCCGAGCTATTCAAATACGGCGGCGAAGAGCTGATAAGGTGCTTGCATCAGCTTCTTTGCAGAATATGGTTGGAAGAAAGTATGCCTGACGATTGGAATCTCAGTGTACTCTGCCCAATACACAAAAAGGGAGACCCCACAATTAACGCCAATTACCGTCGGATAAGCCTCCTCAACATCGCGTATAAGGTTCTGTCGAGCGTACTGTGTGAAAGACTAAAGTCTACCGTCAACAAACTGATTGGACCTTATCAGTGTGGCTTTAGACCAGGAAAATCTACAACTGACCAGATATTCACCATTTGCCAAATCTTGGAGAAGACCCGTGAAAATAGGATCTACACACACCATCTCTTTGTCGACTTTAAAGCTGCTTTCGACAGCACGAAAAGGAGCTGCCTTTATGTCGCGATGTATGAATTTGGTATCCCCGCAAAACTGATACGGCTGTGTAAGCTGACGTTGAGCAACACCAAAAGCTCCTTCAGGATCGGGAAGGACCTCTCCGATCCGTTCGATACCAGACGAGGTTTCAGACAAGGTGACTCACTCTCGTGTGATTTCTTTAACCTGATGCTGGAGAAAATAATACGAGCTGCAGAGCTAAATAGAGAAGGTACAATCTTCTATAAGAGTGGTACTGGCATACGCCGATGTTATCGATATCATTGGAAACAACACCTGCGCCGTTTGTTCTGCGTTTTCCAGTCTGTATAAGCGTATGGGTCTGATGGTGAACAAGAACAAGACTATATATCTCCTGGCGTCAAACAAACAGTCAGCGCATTCGCGTCTTGACTCCCACGTCACTGTTGACAGTCATAACTTTGAAGTTGTAGATAATTTCGTATACCTAGTAGTGATGAGCGATATTTCACTACCGGTAATTTTTTCACTGTGATTGAAAAATCACATATAGCAACTTTGATCAATTTTTGTAAATATCAGAGATTTACAATCGCAGTTCAGTAATTTGAGTTCGATCACAGTAGCTATAGAAAATTTCAGTGTTTTTGTTCGATCACAGTACATATACGAGTTCAGTAATTCTAATTCGATTACTGTAACAGTACCAGTTCAGTGATCCTAATTCGATCACTGTAGCAATAGCAATTCGAAAAGTAACAATCACAGTTCAGTAGCAATACCAGTTCGAAAGGAGCAATCAAAGTTTAGTAACAATATCAGTTCGAAAGTAGCAATCACTGTTTAGTAACAATATCAATTCGAAAGTAGCGATCACTGTTTAGTAACAATATCAGTTCGAAAGTAGCAATCACTGTTCAGTGATCACATTAGAAATTTTAGTTGTGATTTTGATAATTTTGGGAACGGTGATTACAAAAGCAGTTAAATGTACCTAAAATTTATTAATTAATTAATTGTGATTACAAAAGCAGGTAAATTTTGGATATTGTTAAAATTAATAAAAATGTGAATGTAAAAAATTAAAAAAAAAATGTGGAGTATGAATTCTCACAAATTCGTTTTTTTTTTTGTGATCACAATAGCAATATAAAATCACAGTGATTTAAAAATAGCAATCACTGAAATCACAGTGATTAAAAAATAGCAATATCGCTCATCAATAAAACCTAGGAACCAGCATCAACACCGATAATAATGTCAGCCTTGAAATCCAACGCAAAATCAATCTTGCCAACAGGTGCTACTATGGACATAGTAGGCAATTGAAAAGTAAAGTCCTCTCTCGACGAACAAAAACCAAACTCTACAAGTCTCTTATCATTCCCGTCCTACTTTATGGTGCAGAAGCGTTGACGGTGTCAACATCCGATGAGACGGCACTAGGAGTTTTCGGGAGAAAGGTTTTGCGAAAGATTTATGGTCCCTTAAACATTGGCAACGGCGAATACCCCAGAAGATGGAATGATGAGCTGTATGTGTTTTTCGACGACATAGACATAGTCTAGCGAATAAAGACAGCGGCTACGCTGGCTGGGTCATGTTGTTCGAATGGACGAAAGTGCCCCAGCTCTGAAAGTTTTCGATGCAGTACCCGCTGGTGGAAGCCGAGGAAGAGGGAGACCTCCACTCCGATGGAAGGACCAGGTGGAGAAGGACCTGTCTTACTTGGTATTACCAATTGGCGCTAAACTGCCAAAAGGAGAGATGCGTGGCGCGCTGTTGTGGACTCGGCTATAACCGCGCAAGCTTTTTCTTCGCCAGAAAAGAAGAAGAAGAAATGATCAAGATGATAATGCTAAGCCCTCATCAAAACGTAAAGGTCTGATGAAGAATCTGCCACAATCTCTGTCAAGAGAATCTCCCCTGTAAAAATAGACCTTATTAATCTATCTTCTCAAGGTGAGAAGCCTTCATCATCAAAAGTAGTTAATCCACCGAATCTGGGGTCGTAATACCACAAAGGAAATATATTTTCATTTCTAGATTAGCTTCGGACACTACGGTCGCAGATATAAAGTATTACATCTCGTTGAGATTAAAAACGAATGATTCTGTTGTTTTAAATGCTGTTGATATAGCTGGAATGCCACCACATAATCTTAATTTAAAGATAGGGTAACCAATTATTCTTTTGCAGAATTTGAATCCATCTCGACTATGCAACGATACACGTTTGGTCGTCAAAAAGATAACAAGAAATATAATTGAAGCAATAATTTGGACCGGGGCAGTATATATGATACTTTTTATTCCATTCCCGTGACGAGAACGTGAAAAAACTGTGGTATAAATAACGCAACTGACATTCCAAATAAAACTGAAATTAATTATTATTTCATTTGATTTGGTTTGAGTGTCAGGTTATAAATCCCAGCGCCAAATCATGAAATAAATGACGAATTTAATAGCGCACTGAAACGGGGACGTGAATGTGATCAAATGAATGGATCGCTGATGAATCCCCAACAAAAAAAGTATGATACACTAATGAGGGCAGTTTATGAAGGATATGCTGGTTTATATTTCCTGGATGTCCATGCTAGAACCGAAAAGATATTCCTCATGCTATTAGTTTTAGTCACTGTTCGTGCGAGATCCATCATTATTGTGGTTGTAGTTGCTTCTTCTGGAATAGTAGCCACATTGTTAGAAGGACTCTTCCAACATTAAAATTACCCGTAAATCGTCAAACTTGTGAAAAACCAACATATAATATGCAAAACACTCTTCGATGACCCAAATTATACCAGCACAGAAAATCACTATATAGACGAATGCGCCTAAACGTGCATTGTAAGTGCTTAACCGAGCACTAAAAGTATATTGCATATTGTTTATAAAGTTTTCTTGTCCTAATAAAATGTCACTAGGTATGAATTCATCGCCGACCAAATACAGGGTAACTGGTACAATGATGTCATCGATTGTTAAGTTTGTTTTCACTACCTCTTTCGCATGTCGACTACCACCACATGGTGCACTGATTTGTATATTTATGTATTTGCAATTAAGTTTTTCACATAACGATTTTCGAATCATGCTACACTGAGCACCCGTAACAACAAATGCTTTTAATTGATGTCCATTTAATAAAGCGTCAACTTTAAAAAGTTCATCGTTTACACAAAATGTATTTCGTATTATGTTGTTTCGAATTTACACTGAGAATCATATCTTGTATGCACTTTATTACATTTTTCACATCTTTGTTTACGTAGAGGTTTTTGACAAATTTTCGATATATGTATGTCCGAATTCATTACAATTATAGCACTTTACACTTTTTGGTTCAAACTTCTTATTAGAATTTTCGTTTTTGTTTACATTCTTATTTTCATATTCTTTTATTTCTACATTCGTTACACTTCGGTTTGAATTTATCGGTACGTTTCTTTTATATTCGTTTAAGGTTTCTTTTAATTCTCTCATTGTATTTATTCTTTGAGCCGCTATTGCTACTTGCAGTTCACGATTTCATAGTCCTTCTCTCGCGTATTTAACTATTGCTGTTTCACTCACCTTATACCGTCGCCCAAGCGCACAAACACGAAAACAGTAGTCGTCTACTTTTTCATTTTGTCTATGTATGGCACTTTGCATTTCGTAATGTATTTCTGCATCATCAGGATAATTACCGAATTCGTTTTTAAAGTTTTTCGCGAAATCGTTCCAATTGGAATGCAGTCTTTCTGTCGCATCGAGCCACAATCGTGTTGCTTCATTTTACTATACACGGCAAGCAATAGACACTTTTCGTCCCATTCATACGCACGGATAACACTGTTTACTCGTTCAACGAACTGTTCTGATGACAACGAAATATCATTTGTTGGATCAAAGTCTGGTATAGTTTCTGCTATTTCGCGAACCGAATAATTGTTTCGCATCACAGTTGCATTCGAATTTGCAAAAGGTGAAATGTTATTGACGTTTCTATTTTCATTGTTGCATGTATTTTCATTTGGCACACTTCGAGTTTGGCGATTATATTGCATATATGATAACACATTTTGTAAAATGCCACGCATTTCGTACATTTGTTATTTCAATGTATTTTGTGTTGTATCATCACATTGTTTACTATCATCTCCCGTAACTTGTTCATTTTTGTCTCGTCGACTTCGATTTCGTCCGACCCGATCGTTTCACTCAAACGACTCATAAGTGTTGCTTTCGTGCCTGTTGTAGAGGAATTTCTCTCAAACAACAGCTGTTTTAGTTGCACTACACTCAATGATGCAATTTTTCTCATTTTTGCGAATTATGTACTATGTACCTCGTTTTATATATGTATATGTATATATACACGCGCCGTTAGATCGAATTTCAAAATGATGCAATGTTAGCCGTTATAACGAATGATCAATATGATGCACGTTTTTATACCATTTACTTGTTGCAATTTATATGATATGAATGCATCTTTAAATTTTCGTTTTCTTACGCCGTTATACCCTTTATGAAACTTTATGTAATTTGCAGGTTAACGTTTAGCAGTATTTCACACGTATAAATGTATGTTCGTATATCGTTTTACTTTGAACCGTATGTTCTTTTTCGTTATATGGTAGAATTAATTTCGTTTAAAAATGCACAGGTTAACGTTAAGCACATTTTCCGTTCAATTTCCACACATATTTCGTTTAATCATCGCGTAACCGTTTTCAAAAGTTTTGCACAGGTAAACGTATTAGTACACATTTTTTGACGTCTTGTACGCGTGAAGTAATCAGACTTCTGAGTTAAAAGGGGACTTAGCCCTTTTGTAGGCGTTTTATTTAAATTTATAAGAAAATAGTTACAAAGTTTATTGAATAGAAATACATATTAAATGATATAAATGATTGATTAAGATATAAGTTGATGTTTCGTTGACTGTTTAACCGCGACTTACTGATGCTGGTATGTGGGTGATGTCACTGAAGTGTAATTTGTGATTTCTTGACCTTACAGTAGCCAAATTCCACAGTGAAGTGAGCAAAGCAGTTAATTTGGCATTATCAAAGAATGAGATGTCCGAAAGTCAAAACAATGCTTCAATGAAGGACTATGCGAATCAGGAAGCAGTAATGACCTTCATCCTAGGATTGAATAGAAAATATACAAGTGGGACATTAGTAGTCATAATCCTAAGGATTTGGAAACAGCTTACGCAGTAGCTAGTACTATTTACCATGACAATAGGAATCAACAGTTTTAGAAAATGGTAACTATAAAGGCATTAATAATACGTTTAAAAGAAATAGGGTACATAGTAAACAAAAAACAAAAAAAAATTGCAAACTAGACAGGAAGATTTAGAATCCGTAATTTTTTCTAATGATGAAGTACTTTTTTAATTGAAGAATAAATGCCATCTGTCCAGTAACTTCTACTTTCGCATCAGGAAATCAATATCTCTACAAACTGTTCAGATAATTCACAACAAAGTTCTTCAATGGAATTGTTTAAAATAAAATTTAATTCGTTCAAAAATCCAATAATTTTTTTCTACAGTTAAAAAAAAATAATTAAAAGCTAAATGTTAGAAAAGTTCATTTGCTGCTCCAGTCAAGTGGCAACTGGCAGAGCGAAGTGGAGTGAATTAAAGTGTAATAGAAATAACCAATTGAAATTACAAAAGTTGTAAGAGATAAAATAAAATAGATTGTTTCTACACGGAAGTGATTATCACGGATAACACCTGTAAGTTGAAGTGAGGTGAAATGATCGAATAGAAAGGCTGTGTCACCTGCTAAAAGTTTCTACAGCAGATTTAAAACAGCCTGTTTTCATATTTCGCTGGACTTTGACCACCATAAAATTATCTAATATTACTTATATACATATCTACTTTAACTACCAAAAGGGATTCTGGAAAAGTCGCTACCGTATAAGTATAAGCTTTATTTTTTATCTAATATTACTTATATACATATCTAATAAAAAAAACAAATTGTAATTGCGTACTAAGTAGTAAGTAGCAAGTAAGCAAGATATGTGAAATGTGCAGGAAAACATAATACCATAGACTGTCAAAAACCTGCTCAACATCAACTAAAATGCTGCAACTGTGGTAAGGCTCACCCTGTCAACTAAAGAGGATGCGTAGTTGCAAAAGATTCGTGACCATAGAACTGGAGCAAAGAAAAACAGCCCTCCTGCGGAAAACTCGACCGACAAAAATGCAAAAAGTCTTCCAAACAAAACAACACGCCAACAATTACTACAAATAAAACTAAAACAGCAAATGAGATTAGTTATTTCCAAGTTGTGAAAGATAGCACAGAATGAGTTTACCAATTCACTTGAAAAGAGGCTTCATAAGCTCGAAAAAGCAATTAAAAAAGCAAATAAAAATGACTAATTTCCTAAAAATTATGCTATGGAATGCAAACGGCTTAATTAAACACCAAAATGAGCTAGAATTAATACTCCCCACTGAAAACGTACGCTTAATATCGGAAACCCATTTCAGCAAGGAAACTCAACTAATTGTACACGAGGAGGAGCTGCCATTATAATAAGAAGCAATATTAAACACCACCAATAAAACTGCATATCTGCAGATGAATTTCAAGCAACAACTATAATGATAGATAGTGTCAACAACTTGTCTCTTACAGCGGTTTACAATCCTCCAAAATGCGATAGCTACATAGAACTGATCAGTGGTCACAAAAACCGATTTATCATGGCCAGTGACTTTAATGCGAAACATACCCATTGGGGCTCGATACTCATAACCACTAAAGGCAGAGTTATTAAAAGCTCTTCCAATTACTGGGTGCAGTACTATGTCTACGGGGACACCAACTTACTGGCCAACAGAACTACTTAAACACCAGATCTTATTGATTTTTTTACCATCAAACATATCTCACAAAATTATGTGTTCATAGAAAAAGGTTTTGATATGACCTCTGATCATTCGCAATTAGAAGCACGGACTGGGAATACTTTAAGGCAATGCTTTCTGATGTTGATAATCACGTCAGTATAAGTTGTAATTCGGAGTTAAATAACGAAATTTTAAAATTGACAAACACAATCCAATATGCAGGCTGGAGTAGTACACCGATTAAAAGAAACGTCAAAGTAGCGCCGATTACGCCGGAAGTGGAAACAAACAAGTTCTGTCTTAACAAAATAACTAAAAAACTGTCCAATAAGATAAAGGCATTTAAAAATATAACTCTTAGCTATTATCTGAAAGGTTTATCGTAGGAATGATTATTCACTCTGGAAGTGCACAAAAAACTTTTCGCAACCAGTAATGCAGAATAATCCAATCAGAAATACATGGGCCAAAAGCGATATAGAGAAAGCAAACGTTTTTTCTGAATATCTTGAAACCACATGATACAACCGATGAAATGAAACCTCATAATTACACCAACCACTCAGAAATCCCACTCGTAACTGACCATGATGTGTCTGCGGAAATAAAAAAAATCACTTTGGGTTTGTTAAAACAGCTACCTCAAAATATTATTAGTAAAATTACTGATATAATGAATCCTACTTTTTATCTACAATACGTTTCTATTTACTGGAAAACCGCAGAGGTGATTATGTTCAATAAACCTGGAAAGCCAGCACATGATGTAACTTCGCATCGGCCCATATCTCTCCTGCCAATATTTTCAAAGCTTATGGAAAAATTGCTTGCTATTCGTCTTAATAACATAGTAGAAGTGAGGAAGCTGATACCGGTGCATCAGTTCGGATTTCGGAAAAATCACTCCACTATTGACCAAGTGCATAGAATAACTCGAGTTATTGAAAATGCTTTTGAAGAAAGAAAAGTTTGTTCGGCCGTCTTCCTCGTCGTTTCCAAATCTTTTGATAAAGTTTGCCATGGTGGACTCCTAAACAAAATTAAGGTGCTTTTGCCAACAAAATATTACAATATTTCGAAAACATCTTTCGGACCGCTTTTTTCGAATTAAACATGGAGATATGTACTCTGACTTAAAGGAAATAAAAAAAGGTGTTCCTCAGGGTAGCGTGTCAGGTCCCATCCTCTACTTACATTTTACGTGTGATCTACCCAATGATGACAATTGTACTACAGCAACATTTACCGATGACACTGCTGTTTTGTGTTTCGGTAAAACACAGACTGCATCAATTATCAAATTACAACAACACTTAAACAAAATATATGAATGGACATCCAAATGGCGAATAAAATTAAACAAAACTAAATCAGTACATGTTCCTACAATAACATCAGATATATGCCACTGTACATAAACGGTGTACAAATACACATCACAATACTGCAAAATACCTAGGTATGACACTAGATACAAAACTTAGATGGAGTGCACATGTAAAAAAGAAAAAAAAAAGAATTAGAAATAAAATTCAGAAATATGTATTGGCTATATACAAGCAAATACTCAAACCAGTTTGGACTTATGGTATTCAACTTTGGGGCTGCTCAAGTCTCAGCACAAATTCAGCGATTTCAAAACAAAATTCTAAGATGCGCCCTCAATGCACCATGGTATATTCGCAGCAAAGATCTTGAGCGCGATCTCGGAATTGACTCACTTACCGCATCGAATCACAAATATGCAAAATCTCACATGGAAAGAGTTTCGCCATGTGAACACAGAAGCCTCTGCTCTTGTCGCTCAAAGTGAATGGAAAGAAAGACTTAAACATAAGAAGCCGCACCACCTTATGCAGTAGTAATACACACCGCAATATACATGCAGAGCATACTTAATTTATTTGTAAGATCCAATAATCAAATCTAATTGTTCGTTATTTCGTATAGTTACAATGGTAAAATAAAAATAAAAATTGCTGCTAAAGTTGCCTTGCTTAGTCTGAAGGCCTCTTACGTTTCAGTCGGTTTTCTCGTTCAGCAGTTCCGATGAGTCTGGATGCCCCTTCATTTACATGCTGTCTAAGCCAGATTTCGTGAGACTTTGCAAGTTTGGTTATTTCATTTACTACCGAATCCACACCACTACCATGTGGTATAGGAGTACCATTTATATAAATGGGATGGTATGACGTTTTTTTTACGGAAAGTCTACGTGCATTGATTTGGAATCGTTTAATTTAATACGCCACTTGGAAGTCCATTTAGGAATTGCATTGACTGCTGTCTGCTCTCGAAGTGTAGATACTGATGTTGACTCTCCTGCAGCTAACATGGCTGTGTCATCCGCAAATTTCGCTGTCACATAACTTGAGTCAGTGGGGATATGACTTGAAAAGCAAGTAAAGCACTGGCCCCAACACGCTTCCTTGGGGAGCACCCGCTTCTTTCGGTTGCAAGTTTGAAAATGTGTCCTTTTGTTTTATGTAGGAAGCAATTATTTTATAATATTTTTGGGTAACATGCATTTCCGTAAACCGTTTTTGATTTTCCATAAAAGGCCTACATGCCAGACCTTATTGAACGCCTGAGCTACATCGAGAAAAATAGCTGAACAGTACTCTCTGTGCTCGAATGCTTTCCTGATTTCGTTTGCAGCTAACAGGGCTGTGTCATCCGCAAATTTCGCTGTCACATAACTTGAGTCAGTGGGGATATGACTTGAAAAGCAAGTAAAGCACTGGCCCCAACACGCTTCCTTGGGGAGCACCCGCTTCTTTCGGTTGCAAGTTTGAAAATGTGTCCTTTTGTTTTATGTAGGAAGCAATTATTTTATAATATTTTTGGGTAACATGCATTTCGATTTCAGCAGTAGACCCGAATGCCAAACTCTATCAAAAGCCTGAGACACGTCTAAGAAGGCCGGAGAACAAACGTTATTTTTATCCACAGCATTTTCAACGAAATTAACGATTCGGTGCACCTCGTTAATTGTTGAATAGTGATTGGCCTATAGCGACAGCGATATTGGCCTATAAGATGTGACATCATGAGGTGGTTTACCCGACTTAGGTATCATAATAACTTCAGATACTTTCCAAATCGATGGAACGTATCTTAGGTATTATGCACTGTTTACAATTTTTTTTATACAATTCTTTGGTAGATTGCGTAATATTTTTCCGGTTATTAAATCAAAGCCTGGAGTTTTTTTGAGCCTTGCGTTCCTGATAAGACTTTTAATTTATTTACTAGTAAATGAAGAAATGCTCACGATTGGATAAAAGCAACTATTTTCACAGTTTAGCTCATGTCCATCGTTAGGTGTAAATGTGTTTCTCAAATGATTTGCAAATACTGCAGCCTTTTGCGCATTCGTTTTGGCCCATTTAGTTTCGTTTATTTTTATTGGTGCGACATGTTTTATTTGTTTATTAATTTGTTAGTTCTCCAGAGTGAATAATTGGTAGATTTATCAACAGTGAGTTTGGACAACTACGTTTTGAAGGAATAGTTTATAAACTGTCGAATTTTTGTTCTTAGTTCCGCTGTACATCTATTAAGCTCAGTTTTGAGGGCAGCCGACCCTGTTCGCGGGTCTAACATAGAGTTAGTAACACTGGTGAATGATCAGTGTTTCAATCTGGGCTATCTTCAATACGTAAATTGATTTTCTATACTTTGTTGATGACAAAAAAAGTCAAGAAGATCTGGTAGTTTCCTACTATCTGCTGGCCAATAAGTGGGTCTCCCTGTCGAATTAACATTGCATCCAATAACTTGTACAGCTTTCAAAAGTTCTCGACCTTTTGTTGTAGTTAAACAAGATTCCCAATGAGTGTGTTTTGCATTAAAGTCACCACCCATGATGTACCTTCCGTCATATTTTTTTAATAAACTGGTATAAGTATCAGTTTTGATATTATGCCTGGGCGGACTATATAGAGCAATTAAGTATAATGACTGACTATGCATTTTTACTGAAATTGCTTTAGCTTGAATTTCTTCAGGCTTAACCTCAGCTTCTTCGGAATGTTTAATAATACTTTTGATTAAAGTCGCGCTTCCTCCTCGTGCTGAATTTGCCACTCGCACATTCTGGCAGCTACGAATATCGATGTCTAGATACATCTTGCAAGTTATCGATTTCGATTGTTGATTCTAGTTTGTTCTGGTATCCATTTTCGTTACACTATAAATATTAAATATCTTATAACAAAGAAATATAAATTATATACCATATACTATATAACTCGATAAAGATATACATATGTAAACTAAAGAAATTATGGGCGAAAATATTTTCTAGTGTAACTACAAATATGCAAGAGTTACTAAATGTAAAAATAATGTAGGCATAAATACTGTGACGAACATGTACGCTAGAATATATAAGGGCTGCCGGACTGGCAGCAACACACAGTTCAAATAAGAGAGTTGTCGAGTAAAGTGTAAGAGAGCTATAAGATAGAGTTGTTATGTAACGGGTGATTTTTTTGAGGTTAGGATTTTCATGCATTAGTATTTGACAGATCACGTGGGATTTCAGACATGGTGTCAAAGAGAAAGATGCTCAGTATGCTTTGACATTTCATCATGAATAGACTTACTAACGAGCAACGCTTGCAAATCATTGAATTTTATTACCAAAATCAGTGTTCGGTTCGAAATGTGTTTATCGACAAATTTTGTTCAGCGATGAGGCTCATTTCTGGTTGAATGGCTACGTAAATAAGCAAAATTGCCGCATTTGGGGTGAAGAGCAACCAGAAGCCGTTCAAGAACTGCCCATGCATCCCGAAAAATGCACTGTTTGGTGTGGTTTGTACGCTGGTGGAATCATTGGACCGTATTTTTTCAAAGATGCTGTTGGACGCAACGTTACGGTGAATGGCGATCGCTATCGTTCGATGCTAACAAACTTTTTGTTGCCAAAAATGGAAGAACTGAACTTGGTTGACATGTGGTTTCAACAAGATGGCGCTACATGCCACACAGCTCGCGATTCTATGGCCATTTTGAGGGAAAACTTCGGAGAACAATTCATCTCAAGAAATGGACCCGTAAGTTGGCCACCAAGATCATGCGATTTAACGCCTTTAGACTATTTTTTGTGGGGCTACGTCAAGTCTAAAGTCTACAGAAATAAGCCAGCAACTATTCCAGCTTTGGAAGACAACATTTCCGAAGAAATTCGGGCTATTCCGGCCGAAATGCTCGAAAAAGTTGCCCAAAATTGGACTTTCCGAATGGACCACCTAAGACGCAGCCGCGGTCAACATTTAAATGAAATTATCTTCAAAAAGTAAATGTCATGAACCAATCTAACGTTTCAAATAAAGAACCGATGAGATTTTGCAAATATGCGTTTTTTTTTTTTAAAAAGTTATCAAGCTCTTAAAAAATCACCCTATAGATTAATGAAAGTGAATTAGTAATAAAGATTAGTGTAAGCTATTAAATTGTGAATGCAATCCTCAATTAACAAAATAGTGGAATGGGCAAAGAGATGGTACATTACTTTAAACGAGACTAAATCAATACACTTAAACTACACAAACAAAAGTGCTAGATATATTCCCTTACATATTGGTAATGTGGTAATCCCATACCAAAGCAGAAATGGAAAGAGCACATACAAAAATAGTTGCAGAACTAAATCTAAGATATAACAAAATAAGCTTGTTAATCGGTAACAAATCGCAGGTAACAACATCAAACAAAATCCTCGTATATAATCAAACGTTGAAACCTATTTGGACATACGGAATTCAACTGTGGGGATGCGCTGCACCGATATACATTCAGGCGATACAACGGTTCCAAAATAAAGTCCTACACTAATTTGTAAATGCCCCGTGGTATATACGTAATTCAGATCTGCATATAAAAATGGTCCAGGAAGTTATTCACGAAACGGCATTGAAACATTCAGCGAGGTTGCAAAATCACGTTAACGCAGAACCCGACGACTAGGAGGGATTTGAAATAGCAGGCGTAGACTAAAGCGAACAACATTCTACGAACTTATACGAAAATAAAAAGTATTATACGTAATATTTAATTTCTGAAAAAACGCTTATATTGTATTTATCTTTTAAAATTAGAAAAATATTGCTTGTTAGTAGAATTTTGTTTTGTTTCACTAGTTGCAATCATATGAAATGTAAAGGTATATCTAATTACGTTTCATTGAAAAAAATAATAATAAACTATGACCTGCAGAGTTACAAGCCCGGTTGCGAGAGGCCAAAGATGGAAGAAGAAGATACTCCATGTTCACCAGGGGTAATGGACATGAACAAGCTTTTTTCCGCACTGTCGTCGCAGTTTTTCAGAAATGAAAGCCGACCAGCTAAAATTGTTTGAAGACCAGGACACACGTCTGAAAACAAAGGTGAGAGGTAGAGCTTTCAGCGCAAATATTAGCTCAAGTGTCACCACAGTTGAAGGAACAGGACGCACGTATATCACAGATAATTTCACAAATGTGTATGTTTGTGATGGCAACCATTTATCCGGTTATAGCCGAATAGATGATAGCGCGCCACTGCTCTCTTTCCCTCGCAGTTCGGCGCAGTTGGAAATCCCAAGTGTAACCAGATCGCTCTCCTCCTGGTCTCTCCATCGGAGTGGCGGCCTTGCCCTTTTTCGGCTTCCCCCGGCGGGTACTGCATCGAATACTTTCAGAGCTGGAGGTTTTCGTCCATTCAGACAACATGACCTAGCCAGCGTAGCCGCTGTCTTCTTATTCGCTGAACTATGTCAATGTCGTGAATAAATCGTACAGCTCCTCGTTCCATGTTCTGTGGTATTCGTCGTTGCTAATTTTCTGAGGACCATAAATCTTGCGCAAAATTTTCCTCTCGAAAACTCCTATTGTTGTCTCATCTTTTTTTATACATATTTCTTTATTTATTGAATCTGCTTTGTTTAAAGCCTAACAATAAGTAATAAAATCTTAAATCTATTTACAACGTGGTCGGCACTCCATACCACAAATGTGCTGACTCAAGTCACACGTACGCTTACGCTCTATCATTCAGTCGTTGTCGAATGAGCAACGAGTAAACATTGCGCATCACTATGGCACTTTGCATAAGTGCCCTGCGCGAAATGCCTACTTTTATCTCTAATAAGCTGGTGGATCTCTCCTTTTTAAACGTGTTTGATTGCAGGAATGTAACAAAGCATTAGCCAAAGGGTTTGGATGTTCACGAAGTTTAGAAATATATTTCTTTCTACTGTCCTATATCTCCTTATTTTCCATAGGAATATCAAGATCTTTATGGATATTTTCGTTACACATGTACCATGGTGAACCCGTGATTTTTCTAAGCATTTTAGATTGGAATCTCTGAATTATATCAATATTGGTAGCACAGGTTGTACCGCACAGTTGAGTGCCATACATCGAAATGGGCTTTATGACCGCGTTATATAACAGAACTTTGTTGTCTAGGCTAAGTTTTGAATTTTTGTTTAGAAGCCAATTTAAGTTGGCAGCTCTTATCTTCATGCAGGTTATTTTGCTCGATATGTGTTACCTCCACGTGAGCCTTCTATCCAAGTGAATACCAAGATATGTTACTTCAGTCGCTTGGGGTACTAAAATATTGTTCATTTTAACTGCCGGGCACGTTTTTGGTCTTAGGGAAAATGTAACATGCTTGCACTTTTGTTCATTTACATTTATACGCCAGTTGGCTAGCCATTCTTCGACACAAGTTAAGTGCTCCTCTAATACTCTTGATGCACTTATGGGGCATTTGTTACGGCTTACTAGGGCTGTGTTATCCGCAAAAGTTGAAGTTATTAGCCCAGCTCTTATTGCTCGTTCTTCTGATATGAAATCTGCTACTTTAACTGTAAATTTCCTATTTCTTAAATGTGACTCCAATGTCTTATGCAATTCGTAAGGTAAACCGTTTTTGATTTTCCATAAAAGGCCTACATGCCAGACCTTATTGAACGCCTGAGCTACATCGAGAAAAATAGCTGAACAGTACTCTCTGTGCTCGAATGCTTTCCTGATTTCGTTTGTAATTCTATTCATTTGCTCTACTGTTTAGCACGAAACCCGAATTGGTGGGTTGGTATTATATTATTTTCGTGGAGGAAATTAGACATTTTTGATAGTAAAACTTTTTCGAATATTTTGGAAAGACATTGTAAGAGACTTATTGGTCTGTAGGAAGACGGTTGTGTTAAGTCTTTTCCAGGTTTATCTATCATAATGATCTGCGACTTTTTCCACGAAATTGGATAGAATCCGAAACCAAGAATTACATTAAAGAGCAAAGAGAGCACTGATATAGCAATATTTGGCAACTCAATTAATATTTTTGGAGTAATATTATCATGTCCTGAAGACTTTTTCGGATTTAGCTCTTTTAGGATCTTGGTAATTTCATAAGTAGACGTCCTAATAGACACGCTTGACTCGTTTGCAATATTGGGCAAAGTTGGCAACTTAAAGTTGTTTTTTGGGCCATTGGGTTGAAATACCTTTTCTAGGGGATTTGCAAAGCAATTTGCCTTTTCCTCATTACTACGCGCCCAATTACCATTCG
Organism: Zeugodacus cucurbitae; assembly: GCF_028554725.1. Lineage (NCBI taxonomy): Eukaryota > Metazoa > Arthropoda > Insecta > Diptera > Tephritidae > Zeugodacus > Zeugodacus cucurbitae. The sequence goes on from NC_071669.1 coordinate 29,620,617, forward strand.
ACTGTCTTATAGGCATGTTGGAATCTACTGGTGGCTTAAAACACTTTTGGGCTTTCCAAAGGCAGTTTTTCTTGCTTGAATTTGGACACAGGTGCTTTATATAATTTTCAGTATTGTATTCTTCATAGCGTTTAAGTGCTTTTTTTTAACTTACGTACGTCAGTTGACGCAGAGTTGAAGGGGAACGACTCAACAGCTATTCACGTCTCGCTTGCCTTTTCTCATTTAAAAGCTTTTCTATTTCATTATTAGAGATGTTTCTAAAAACCTTAATGTTTCTTTTAGGTGTTGCCAAGACAGCTGCATTAGTTATTACATCATTGAATTCCATTATGCTTTCATCAATATCTCTTCCTGTATTTATTTTTAAATCGATATTAATGTGGCTACTGATATATTTTCTATATTTCAACCAGTTAGTTTTAAAAGATGTTCAACTATCATGAGCTATTCGTATAACTTTATAAGTACAGGAGAATGATCAGAACTTAAGTCAATACATGTATCTACTGTTATAAGCGATCAATTTATATTTTTGACTATAGCAAAATCTATTAAGTCTGGTATTTTGTTTCTATCACTGGGCCAGTATGTCGGCTTACCAGGAGATATTATATCAAGGTTTTTATGCTTATTTAGAATAGTGTAGCACAGCTGTCATCCTTTAGGATTAATAAGACGTGAGCCCCAGTACATGTGTTTTGCAATGTAATCTCCACCTGCTAGAAATCTTGGACCTAGCGTTCCCAAAAAGTCTTTAAATTCGCAGTTTGTAATTTTAAAACGAGGTGGACAGTATATAGCCGTCAGATTGAGGTCAGAACCTCGATTTTTCAATGATGTTGTTGTAGCTTGTAAATGCGCTGTAGCATGCGGTTCTAAAGCATGGTGGTTTAGCCGATTTCTAACCAATACTGATGTACCACCGTGCGCTTTTACATCTGGATGATTTGTAACATGAAGTCTATATCCCGGTATAAAGAAATTGTTTTCATTTGTTAAATGAGTTTCTGACAGCAGCATAACATCTATGCTTTTTTCAGTCAGAAATCATATTAACTCCAGTTTGTGTTGGTTTACACCTTTGGCATTCCATATACAAATATTTAGCATACTCATTTTTTATATAATAAGGTTTGTAACATACATTGAGTAAGATTTAGAATCATATTTTCAATACCTACATTTGGTGGATTTTGCGATTGTTGCATTTGCACAGCGTTGCCTTTTACCACATTTGCATAGCTTCCCTGGGAAAGGATACTCTTAGAATTACCAGGGTTCGAATTCTGGTCTGTAATTTCTATATTTTCGTTACGAGGGATATTCATCATTTGGTTAATACGAGCTTGAATTCCCAGCGATAATTTTGATTTCAAGTCTCTATATACTAGGCAGCCTCTGTAGTTAGCAGTGTGATTTCCTCCACAATTACTGAATTTTTTATTTGTATCCTCTTTTTTAAGAGTACATTTTGATGTTGGGTGTAAATCACCACATACCACACAAAAACTGCGTAGAGTGCAAGATATTTTGAAGATATTTACCACATTTTTAATTCCAAAGCCGCATTCTTCAAGGGCTTCTTTAATTTCATTACATTCTACCGAAGACTCAATGCCTTTTACAATAACAACTAGGCCTTTAGAGCTCTTCAGTTGATAAGAATAATAATTCTTGTTGTTATTTGATAAAAATTCCATAAAACTTTTCTCAGTGTATGACTGCGCTCACGCAAATATATTGGCGGCGGTTTGGCATTCACGACTATGGTGGTACCTTTCGCATCGTCTTCCAATCCATTGGTTAGTAAGAATTTCCAAGCTTATTTGTATTAAGCGAGACGGGTTGAAATTTTTTGGAATTTGCCGCTGTCTTGATAGGACTTAATTTCCTTTTTATGTTGACGTAGCGGTCTAATCCAATCTGGACAGATGGTCCATTTCTTTGTATTACATGCTCACCTCGCTTTGTGTTTTCCTTCGGTGTAACATTTGCTGGTACCTGCTTTCTAGTTGGTGTTTGCAGATTTGTTGTTGTGCACTTGTTTTTTTTCTCCTTTTGCTGATCCTCTCTGCTGTTCGGCTGAACGCTTCAATGACTCATCAGCATCACCGTTGGCTCGTTTATTTGTTGGAGCAGATTTCGCAGGCTCAACAAAGCTGAAGTAGGCATTCAAAGAATGCCTACGACCTTGTTGTTGAGGCTGCGCAGCGCTCATGTTTGTTTTTCTTTTTTTGTTTTGCTCACTTTATTTAGTAATTTGTTTACTGTTTTTAAACTCTTGTTTTAGTTTTTTGTTTATGTTTTGATTTTGATTTTCCGTGAAAGTTTTTTTAGTTGTTTTGCTTATTTAATGTTATTTGTTTTATTTTAGATAAATCAAAAAAATTACGGAGCACATTAAAACACGTCCGCACTCTTTCAAAGCTCACACAAGCGTCTCATCTGATATTGAACTCGTCCAGGCTTCCGCATCATAAATCAGGACGGGAATAATAAGCGACTTGTAGAGTTTGATTTTGGTTCGTCGAGAGAGGACTTTACTTTTCAATTGCCTACTTAGTCCAAAGATTTCGAAGCTGACATTGTTGGTGTTGTTGATGCTGGTTCCCAGGTATACGAAATTATCTACGACTTCGAAGTTGTGTCTGTCAACTGTGACGTGGGAGCCAAGACGGGAATGCGCTGACTGTTTGTTTGATGACAGGAGATATTTCGTCTTGTCCTCATTCACCTCCAGACCCATTCGCTTCGCCTCCTTATCCAGGCGGGAAAAAGAAGAACTAACGGCGCGGTTGTTGCTTAAGATGATATCAATATCATCGGCGTACCCCAGCAGCTTTACTCTCTTATAGAAGATTGTACCTTCTCTATTTAACAGGTCGTATTATTTTATCCAGCAATAGATTCAACAAGTTGCACGAAAGTGAGACACCCTGTCTGTCTGCTGCTTGAACCATGTGGAGAAGAATCGTTTCTGGCCACTCCCAAGTGAATGACAATCAAAAACTTTCCTCACTTACCTGAACTTCTACACATGATCCCATCCTCCAAATAGCAGAAGTAAAAACTAAGATTTCAGAAGAACAAGATAAGGTAAGGCTGAAGTGGAAGAACTGAAAGATTGTTTCCGTGACCTGCACCGAAATTGACCAATAGTGTCAACAATCTCTGTCAAAGTCAAAACTCTATCATTCGATGGCACAACTTCGTTCCAGATTTTCAAACTCCAATTTGAAAGACTGCAGTTACGAATATTTGGAATGCGGAAGACAAAGTTGCTGCGCTATTCGTAGCTTTAAAAGGGGCTGCTGGGGATATTCTAGAAACAATACCCAATTGCGAATCAAGCAGCAACGAAGTGTTGATGGGAGCTGTAGAAAGGCGATATTCGGGAGTGAGCACCGGAGGCAAATCCAAATAGAACTGCAAAATCGCAAGCAGAAAACAAGTGAGTCTTTGCAAGAATTTGCTACGGCTGTTGAGAGGCTAGCTCATTTAGCTCATGCGCATAAGTCGGCAGAGTACATAGAGGATATGAAAATCATAGTTTCGTTAATGGTATACGAGATGATTATACGCGCTATGCTGCACTGGCATGTCAAAAATTGACATTTGCAGAAACGGTGTCCTTTGCTCTGACGCTCGAAACTACCTCCTTACTTAGCAACGGAACATTTAAAGCTCATCGTGTAGAAATAGAAGAGCCTGCCTGGACGAAGAAATTTTTTTGAAGAAATGCTGGATAAATCTGAAGAAACACGTAAGAAAACTGATGAGGTGGTTAAATGCTTCAACTGCGGGAAAAGCCGCCATATTGCACGTAATTGTAATATGGAATCTAATCGGTCTAATAATCTAGTTGGACGTAAACGCAAAGCTGAAGAAGATCAGCCAACTCAGAAAAGCAACCAATCGTTAAACTAAAGCGAGACAGTCGAAAGGGGCGCGTGCTGGCTACTCCAAGAAAATGCCCTATGATCTCTGTCTCTCAAATAAATAGAAATACGAACAATGTTACCGTTAGTGACTGTGTTATTGGGAGGAAGCGCATACTGACTGTGGATACGGGCGCAAAACATTCCATAATTCGCTGGGTTACGCACTGCAGCTGGAGATGCCACTCAAATTCTCGGGGAAGTAATAGCCGTATTACATAATTTTATAGTGGCAGGTATCGTCGACGAAGTCATAATTGGAGAGACTTTCTAGCTAGTAAAGGGATCAGATTAGACATAGAAAACAGAATTATGACTTATATTAATATGGAAGTGCCTCTTATGTTTGGTTATGATAACAAATGCAACGTTCTTCTTCTTCTTGACTGGCGTGACACCGCTTACGCGGTTATAGCCGAGTCCAAAACACCGCGCCACGTATCCCTCCTTCTGGCAGTTTGGCGCCTATTGGTTATACCAAGCGAAGCCAGGTCCCTCTCCACCTGGTCCTTCCATCGGAGTGGAGGTCTCCCTCTTCCTCGGCTTCCACCAGCGGGTACTGCATCGAATACTTTCAGAGCTGGAGCACTTTCATCCATTCGAACAACATGACCTAGCCAGCGTAGCCGCTGCTTTTTTATTCGCTGGACTATGTCTATGTCGTCGAATAACACATACAGCTCATCGTTCCATCGTCTGCGGTATTCGCCGTTGCCAATGTTTAAGGGACCATAAATCTTCCGCAAAACCTTTCTCTCGAAAACTCCTAGTGCCGTCTCATCAGATGTTGACATCGTCCACGCTTCTGCACCGTAAAGTAGGACGGGAATGATGAGAGACTTGTAGAGTTTGGTTTTTGTTCGTCGAGAGAGGACTTTACTTTTCAATTGCCTACTTAGTCCATAGTAGCACCTGTTGGCAAGAGTTATTCAGCGCTGGATTTCGAGGCTGACATTGTTCGTGTTGTTGATGCTGGTTCCCAGGTATACGAAATTATCTACGACCTCAAAGCTATGACTGTCAACAGTGACGTGGGAGCCAAGACGCGAATGCGCTGACTGTTTGTTTGATGACAGGAGATATTTCGTCTTGCCCTAACTCACCACCAGACCCATACGCTTCGCTTCCTTATCCAGTCTGGAAAAAGCAGAACTAACGGCGCGGGTGTTGTTTCCAATGATATCGATATCATGGGCGTACGCCAGTAGCTGTACACTCTTATAGAAGATTGTACCTTCTCTATTTAGCTCTGCAGCTCGTATTATTTTCTCCAGCATCAGGTTAAAGAAATCACTCGAGAGTGAGTCACCTTGTCTGAAACCTCGTCTGGTATCGAACGGCTCGGAGAGGTTCTTCCCGATCCTGACGGAGCTTTTGCTGTTGCTTAACGTCAGCTTACACAGCCGTATCAGTTTTGCGGGGATACCAAATTCAGACATCGCGGCATTAAGGCAACTCCTTTTCGTGCTGTCGAAAGCAGCTTTAAAGTCGACAAAGAGATGGTGTGTGTCGATCCTATTTTCACGGGTCTTCTCAAAAAATTTGGATGGTGAATATCTGGTCTGTTTTTGATTTTTCAGGTCTAAAGCCACACTGATAAGGTCCAATCAGTTTGTTGACGGCGGGCTTTAGTCTTTCACACAATACGCTCGACAGATCTTTATACGCGATGTTGAGGTGGCTTATCCCACGGTAATTGGCGCAAATTATGGGGTCTCCCTGTTTGTGTATTGGGCAGAGTACACTGAGATTCCAATCGTCAGGCATGCCGCCGCCGTATTTGAATAGCTCGGCCGTTAATCCATCGGCCCCCGCCGCCTTATTGTTCTTCAAGCGGGTAATTGCTATTCGAATTTCTTCACGGTCGGGCAATGGAACATCTGCTCCATCGTCGTCGATTGGGGAATCGGGTTCGCCATCACCTAGTGTTGTACTTTCAATGCCATTCAGCAGGCTGGAGAAGTGTTCCCTCCACAAACTCAGTATACTGTGGTTATCAATAACTAGATCACCTCTGGGGGTCTAGATCACCAGCTGTACGTAAGGAGTTTGATATGCCGTCCCACAGCTCCCTTATACCGAGATGCTGATGAGTGCTCTCAGAGAGCAGCAGTGCAAATCGAGTAGAAAATCTTTCGGCTTTCGGTTGTGATTGCAGTTTCTCGATGTCGAACCTTCCTTGTATTTGTTGACGTGTGCGCTTTTCTACACAGAGGCGAGTGCGTATCTTAGCTGCTACAAGTTAGTGGTCCGAGTCGATGTTGGGACCACGAAGCGTACGCACATCAAAAACACTGGAGACATGTCGTCCATCTATCACAACATGATCGATTTGGTTAAGCGTGTTTCGATCCGGGGACAGCGAAATAGCTTGACGGATTCTTATGCTGGAATCTAGTAGTACAGACGACCATATTTCGGGCCCTGGCGAAGTCGATCAGCCTCAGACCGTTTGGTGATGTTTCGTCATGGAGGCTGAATTTTCCGACTGTTGAGCCAAAGGCACCTTCTTTACCCACCCTAGCGTTGAAATCGCCAAACACGATTTTGACATCGTGGCGGGGGCAGCGCTCATAGGTACGTTCTAGGCGCTCATAGAAGGTATCTTTGATCACTTCGTCCTTCTCTTCCGTCGGGGCGTGGGCGCAAATCAGCGATATGTTGAAGAACCTCGCTTTGATGCGGATTGTGGCTAGACGTTCATCCACCGGAGTGAATGCCAGGACTCGACGACGGAGTCTCTCTCCCACTACGTATCCCACACCGAATTTGCGCTGCTTTATATGGCCGCTGTAGTTACAAGGACCAACCTTCTTTCGTCCTTGTCCCGTCCATCGCATTTCTTGGATTGAGGTGATGTCAGCCTTTACTCTTACGAGGACATCTTCCCAATTAAGGGTCCGGACATTCCAGGTGCATGCCCTTAATTCGTAGTCCTTTAAACGTTTGCAGTGGTCGTCATCAAAATTGGGGTATCTCATCCGAGGTTGTTTTTTTCTTTTCATTATTATTACATTATTTACAAATTAATCTATAATAATTATTAAAAATTTAAAATACCATACTAATTTATAATTGTAAATACCTTATACAATTAAATATATAAAAATAAAAATAAAACAATTTAAATGAAATGGTAACTGTTTTCCTGCTTATAGAACAAGATAGCCCGATAAAATAATACAAGCTTTTTTTACTGGTAACCAATACACCATAAGATAAGTAACTCTACTCGTCTTGCAGGGTAATCTTTATTTCTAAATCCTTATAACCTAACACTTTATTACTCAATACTCTACTTTACAACTCTGACTTATAACTTGTTTACACTTTACTCGACAACACTCTCCGTAGAATTGTCTCTGCAAGACAGGTACCGGCAATTTCTTCGGTGAAATGCCAGGGAGCGGTACTAGCATTTTCAATGAAAATTTCTATGGCATTTTTTAGGGCGAATTGACAAAAGTACCCGAAACTATTGTGTACGTGTGATCGTTCATCCCTTTCTTGCACATTACATTCATCATTTAGCAATTTATATATACCTCTTGCACAATTCTGTGAATGATCTTGTTACAATCACGGATGAAAGACCCAAAACTTCGAGCGTAAACTACATGTGCACTTTCAGTACTGTTCTTGGTACTATTACGGATGAAAGACCCAAAACTGCGAAGGAAAACTCGACGTGCACTTTCAGTACTGCGACCCACAAAAGCCCAGAAACTATACCCCCTATTTTCGGTTACTTCTACCAAAATCCCAAATGAGAATTTAATAACAAAATCATTAATTATATTACATATTTATTGAAAATATCATGCCATTTAGGTATTTATTATTATATTTACTTTATACATATATTATCGTACTACACTATATACATATGTATCATGTATAATGTATGAACAATTTTTGCTATCGGACAAAGGCTGGAGGAAGAGTGGCAAAAGTCAAATACCCCGTGCGGGCTGGAAGTGTAAGCTGCGCACATTGTGTGAGGACTCTTTTGGTTTCTTTAGGAGTTTTTATAAGATCTGATTTCACTAGTACTAGATTCATCTGGGAGGAGGGTTTCTATAAAATATAAAGTAAAATTTGAATTTTTATAAAGTTTGTAATAAAAGTTGGTAATAATTACCTTATGTTTCAGGAATTCTAAATCTAGCACGGCACCGTTCAAGTCTTAACATCCATGCTCTTGCTGTAGTATTTCCATTGAACTAATTTCGGTGAATCCATGTCCTCGTAAAGCGATACAACAACGTTATGATTCCTCAATACAAGGTGAAAATGAATCAAAAAAGTCCTCCTAATTAAACATATACGAAGTTTTTAAATTTGTATGATCACAAACATTCACTTAAATTTACCTTTTAATTTCTATGTTTCAGTTGCTGGTATGGCCTGCTGAGGTGCCGGTAGATCCAAAAATACTGCATATGCTTTGCCCTCTAGCTCATTGGCAATGCCCAGTTGACACACGTCGCGATGATAAACGGTTTCAAAATCACCTAAGCCATGTCGTTCCAATTCTCGTGCTTGTGTTGACCAAAAGGTTTAATTGCACGTAAAAAAGTGACATTAAACCTAATATCTGGTGTGTCAATGATTTATGTTCCATGTAGCAGCGTTTGCATCCATAGTTCTGAATTTTCTTGCAGCACATATTCAATCGCTTCGAAAGTTCTACGCTTCTACTATAAGTGGCACCAATAAGTCTGCGTACCTTTAACGCGCCATATGAGGTTTGAAATATCTGTATGGAAAATTTTAGAATTTAAGGCAAGATAATATTATTATATTCAACAATTATTTACGTATTCAATGGTTTCGCCATTGATGTTGACCATTGTTGGCTTCTATTGCGTGCTTCGAATTAATAGTGCAATGAAGTATTACTGTATTACCCTCTTCAATTCCATATTTTGGCCTTAGAAAACTTTTATTTTACGTTTTAGTTATTTAAAAATGCGTGCTTCAATAATTTATACTTTAATTAGGCTGCAGATCACTGAATTAAATAAAACACGCAAAATAATACTTCACAAGCAGCCATGATATAGCTCAAAACAAAACTTGTTTAAACACGAGAACTTTGGTTGTTTCTTTCTATCATTCAGGGTGCTGTACGAAAGAAGAGTTGAGTTAAATGTTTATGCACATTTTACCCTTTGTTGCATATGTGTGTATGTAGTGGTGTTATTAAAATTTCTTTGAATGTGTTGGAGTTTCAGTACCCATGACTTGCTGAGGGTCCTTACACGACAACTCTCTTATTAGAACTGTGTCTTGCTGTCAGTCCGGCAGCCTTATATAGTCGACTCCATACAATACATCGCAACTGGAACATTCTGGCAACTACTAATATCGATGTCTGGAAAAATCTGGAAAGTTATCGATTTCGATTGCCGATTGTAGTATTTTCTGGTACCATTTTCGTTACAATATTTATTATGTTATTAAATTTATATTATTTAATTAAAATAATTCATTAGAATAAATATTGTCCAAATTAATTGTAAATATATGTATATGAAGATATAAATACAGTTAAATAAATAATTATAATATCAAAAAAATTGTTGGAAATTTTAAGAAAATATAAAATAGGAATAAAAAATGCAACCCTGCATCAGTTGACGATTAGGGATATTACAATAGTTCAGCTATATTTTTATGTATACAATTTATATGACACTGGGGAATAGTGGTTAAAAGCTGCACAAGCAGCTATGCTGGCCTATGGCAGACTCACCATTTTTTTAACGACTTTTGAGGGTTTGCTTCGGTTTAACCACTTTTGGCTGGCAAGTATTCTATGGAAAAATGCTAGGGGGATCTGGGATGGAAAAGCTAATGTATAGCCTCTGACATCCGATTATCAATCAGGCTCATTTACGCGCGGCACTGCCTGTTTGAGGTTAACGAGGCCCTGGCGACCGAGTAAATGCGGAATAACCTCATCATCTATTTATATAGAGTAAATGGGGTTGTAAAACCAAACCAAATACTGTGCATTAGGTCTGGGAGGCTTCAGTCGATATCTCGACATCAGAATCAGAAACTTAAGTTGATTGAAATTTAAAATTTTCGAAGCTAGTAGATAAAACCAGAACATTTCAAATTAAGAAATGAGCGTTAGGGACAACACAGTTTCCTAGAGAGAATTATAGTTTTGGCTGTAAGTAATTTTCAACATAATCTTTGTGTGGGAGGTGGGCGTAGTTTTTATCAGGTTATATAAATTTTTATGGTGTGTAATGGGGTATGTAAGGAAAACGACTGCAGAAAGTTTGGTTTATATAACTCTATTGATTTGCGAGATATTCACAAAAAAACTTATTTAGGGGCGTGGTCACGCCCACTTAAAAAAAGTTTACATCCAGATATGCCCCTTCCTGGTGCTGTCCTTTGTACAAAATTGCTTAGTTATGACACTTTATATGTTTTCGGTTTTCGCCATTTTGTAGGCGAGGCAATGATCTGATTTCGCCAATTTTAATTATTAAATAGATATCCTCCTACGGTCCCAAGGAACATGTGTACCAAGTTTCGTCAAGATATCTTAATTTTTACTCAAGTTAGCCGTTGCACGGACTGACAGACATCCGGATTTCAACTCGTCTCGTCATCCTGATCATTTTGATATACATATATTTATAACCAGGCATGGCAAAGACCTAGCAGGTGCTAAAAGAGCGTAAGTGATCGTATACGTACACACACTGGTTGTCACTAACACGCAAAAGCGAAGAGTGTAATGTGCTGACCACATATAAGACGACGAGCGACATCTGTCAAATATTAAAATACACGCGTTCTTATGGGCACAGATTTTTTGACAACAGCACGACTACGCGACAACAGGCTTGTTGTTGTCGTTGTCGCTAAATTAAAAATGTTTCTAATTTTGGCGACGACAATGGAGAGTTGCCACTAATATGTGAAATGCAAAATTATTAAAAGTTTTAACAAATATGACGTTATTTTGACAGCAGAAACGTAAAAAAGCTTTGATATATCATTTATAATAACAATCGATTATTTAAAATAAACAAATAGACCATTTCTACATTTTTTGCACAAATAATTTCATTTTAAACTATATATGTAAATTTTAGTGAAGTGAAAGATTTTAGTACGGCAACAATGACATTGACGTCTTCAAAATGTTCAAGACGCTGGCTTCAAAGCGACATTTGTGATCAGCCGTCACTACGTCGTGTTGTCGTCTTTGTGTTCAGCACTTAAAACGAGCACTTACGATGGGTCAAAGCGATGTTAAAATCAGTCTGATATCAGAAGTGGAACTGAGTAGGTGGATGCGCATGAGCTGTATGCCGTATATGAATGAACATATATGCGAGTATAAACATGGAAGACCAAAAAAAGTGAGGGCTGACTTAATTACGGAATCAAATTCACTAATTTTCACTGCCAAGACTATACGCTCCCTTTATTTGGCTAAGATATTTCACATATTAATCGATTTATAAAGTATGCACACAGCTGCAATCGCCAACCAAGAAGGAATCCACGAAAGAACTCCTTGAGTGCATTGATTAGGCGAAAGTGGTTTTACCAATACCAAAAACATAGGCTGAGCTACCCAAACAGTTAGCGATCGATAAAACGAATATCCCATCCAGACCACAGTGTCTTGGCTACACCCTCACCGCCGGATCAGATAATGCTGCTCATCAGAGCCTGAAACCCTAAATTGCAAGCGGAGAGAGTATTAGATATAACACTTATGACATAAGAACTTATAAAAAGGGTATCTCAATGGAGAGTTATAGAAGATCACTTCTTTTCGGATCACGCTTACGAAAATGTAGTCAGGGTTAATAAATTAAGGAATCATAGGAAAACAAACTTGCCAGTGCAGGTGCAGGAGAAACAAAAAGGATTTACACAACCTCAATAATCAATTCAAGAAAGCATGTCAAGATGCATGTCCGTTAACACGTAGTAGGGGAAGAAACAGATCCCCAATGTGGTTATATAAGCTTTAAAAATCACAAAAAGTTTTTAGAAGGCGATTTAAATAGCAAAACTAACTCAAGTAGAGAAGGACTGGAATAAATATTATAACCCTCTTCGAAAGCTAAAAGAACCTCTTACAAATCTTTTTGCTATTGTATAGAAAGTACAGTAAAGGTATCTCGTCTAAGAAAAATACTAGCAAAGTCTAATAGACACACACTTCCCGGACAGATATAATAAAACCATGCAGCTGAGTATGCATTCAATACAGAAGAAGACGTAGATCCCATTATTGGGGAAATAGTTCCATAAAGTAAGAGAGGCAATTGATAGTTTCAAGCCCTTCAAACTGGTCAACGTGTATACTTTACTGATACTTTTCTAATACTAATTAAAATTTTACACTGTGTCAAAAACAAGGCATTTTCGGCCAACTTGCATAAACGTTACTGTGTACTGATGTTACACGTTATTTAGCTAGGGACGACTATACACTGTCAATCGACATTGTTGAATTGTTATATACTATTGATATAACTGGAATGCCACCACATACTCTTGAGGTAAAGATTTGAATTGATAATTTGAATCCACCTCCAATTGCAACGGTACACGTTTGTTCGTTAAAAAGATCACAGAAAATATTATTGACGGAATAATTTTTACTGGAAAGTTTAAAGTGGAATTTCTTCTGTTACCACGTATACCAAAGTCCGTCAGAATCTACGATATCCTTTGTCCGTTTGCGGTCTAGATAAAGAGAATCCAAGATTTGTCATGGTTAACTATATATTGCATGTGTGCTATTTAATATATGTGTGTTAGCTAGAAAATATTGTGCACCGATTAGTGCTTAATGAAATTAAAATTAAACATTTTTTAATTCAAATTATTAAATATTATCATTAACAAGTAAGGAAGGGCTAAGTTCGGGTGTAACCGAACATTTCATACTCTCGCAATTTATTGATTTAACTTTATTTATATTATATAATACACAATTTGACCCACATATTCGTCATATATATTGTATAAAGTCCATTGAAAGTTGGAAACCATAATATTAGGTTAGAAGCACCGAGGTCCTCGTGTTCGATATATGGGGCCTTAAAAACCTATGGTCCGATTTCGGCGATTTTTAGAATGGGGCTGCCACACTATTAACATAGTATTTGTGCAAAGTTCTGCACCGATATCTTCACTAGTACTTACTTTATAGTAAACGATTCAGATTGTCTTCAAAGTTCTGGTATATAGGAAGTAGGCGTGGTTGTGAAGCGATTTGGCCTATTTTCACAACATATCATTGGGATGTAAGGAAACTATTACGAACCAAGTTTCATTGAAATCGGTCAAGTAGTTCCTGAGATATGGTTTTTGACCCATAAGTGGGCGACGCCACGCCCATTTTCCATTTTGTAAAAAAATCTGCGTGCAGCTTTCATCTGCCATTTCTTATGTGAAATTTAGTGTTTCTGACGTTTTTCGTTAGTAAGTTAACCTACTTTTAGTAATTTTCAACCTAACTTTTGTATGGGAGGTGGGCGTGGTTATTATCCGATTTCGTTCATTTTTGGACTGTATTAGGAAGTGGCTAAAAAAACGACTGCAGAAAGTTTGGTTTATATAGCTCTATTGGTTTGCGAGATATGTACAAAAAACTTAGTAGGGGCGGGGCCACGCCCACTTCCCCAAAAAAATTACATCCAAATATGCCCCTTCATAGTGCGATCCTTCATACCAAATTTTATTTCCATAGCATTATTTATGGCTTAGTTATGGCACTTTATGTGTTTTCGGTTTTCGCCATTTTGTGGGCGTGGCAGTGGTGGCTCATTTTCGAAAGCAACCTTCCTATGGTGCCAAGAAATAAGTGTGCCAAGTTTCATCAAGATATCTTAATTTTTACTCAAGTTACAGCTTGCACAGACGGACGGACGGACGGACGGACGGACAGACAGACATTCGGATTTGAACTCCACTCTTCACGCTGATCACTTTGGTATATATAACCCTATATCTAACTCGTTTAGTTTTGGGTGTTACAAACAACCGTTATGTGAACAAAACTATAATACTCTAATTAGCAACATTTGTTGCGAGAGTATAAAAATAATTATAACAAGTAAGGAAGGGCTAAGTTCGGGTGTAACCGAACATTTTATACTCTCGCAATTTATTTATTTGACTTTATTTATATTATGTAATACACAATTTGACCCATATATTCGTCATATATATTGTATAAAGTCCATTGAAAGTTGGAAACCATAATATTAGGTTAGAAGCACCGAGGTCCTCGTGTTCGATATATGGGGCCTTAAAAACCTATGGTCCGATTTCGGCGATTTTTAGAATGGGGCTACCACACTATAAACGTAGTATTTGTGCAAAGTTCTGTACCGATATCTTCACTAGTGCTTACTTTATAGTAAACGATTCAGATTGTCTTCAAAGTTCTGGTATATAGGAAGTAGGCGTGGTTGTGAAGCGATTTGGCCTATTTTCACAACATATCATTGGGATGTAAGGAAACTATTACGAACCAAGTTTCATTGAAATCGGTCAAGTAGTTCCTGAGATATGGTTTTTGACCCATAAGTGGGCGACGCCACGCCCATTTTCCATTTTGTAAAAAAATCTGCGTGCAGCTTTCATCTGCCATTTCTTATGTGAAATTTAGTGTTTCTGACGTTTTTCGTTAGTAAGTTAACCTACTTTTAGTAATTTTCAACCTAACTTTTGTATGGGAGGTGGGCGTGGTTATTATCCGACTCCGTTCATTTTTGGACTGTATTAGGAAGTGGCTAAAAAAACGACTGCAGAAAGTTTGGTTTATATAGCTCTATTGGTTTGCGAGATATGTACAAAAAACTTAGTAGGGGCGGGGCCACGCCCACTTCCCCAAAAAAATTACATCCAAATATGCCCCTTCATAGTGCGATCCTTCATACCAAATTTTATTTCCATAGCATTATTTATGGCTTAGTTATGGCACTTTATGTGTTTTCGGTTTTCGCCATTTTGTGGGCGTGGCAGTGGCGGCTCATTTTCGAAAGCAACCTTCCTATGGTGCCAAGAAATAAGTGTGCCAAGTTTCATCAAGATATCTTAATTTTTACTCAAGTTACAGCTTGCACAGACGGACGGACGGACGGACGGACAGACAGACATTCGGATTTGAACTCCACTCTTCACGCTGATCACTTTGGTATATATAACCCTATATCTAACTCGTTTAGTTTTAGGTGTTACAAACAACCGTTATGTGAACAAAACTATAATACTCTAATTAGCAACATTTGTTGCGAGAGTATAAAAATAATTATAACAAGTAAGGAAGGGCTAAGTTCGGGTGTAACCGAACATTTTATACTCTCGCAATTTATTTATTTGACTTTATTTATATTATGTAATACACAATTTGACCCATATATTCGTCATATATATTGTATAAAGTCCATTGAAAGTTGGAAACCATAATATTAGGTTAGAAGCACCGAGGTCCTCGTGTTCGATATATGGGGCCTTAAAAACCTATGGTCCGATTTCGGCGATTTTTAGAATGGGGCTACCACACTATAAACGTAGTATTTGTGCAAAGTTCTGTACCGATATCTTCACTAGTGCTTACTTTATATATTGGAAAGTAAACGATTCAGATTGTCTTCAAAGTTCTGGTATATAAGAAGTAGGCGTGGTTGTGAAGCGATTTGGCCTATTTTCACAACATATCATTGGGATGTAAAGAAACTATTACGAACCAAGTTTCATTGAAATCGGTCAAGTAGTTCCTGTGATATGGTTTTTGATCCATAAGTGGGCGACGCCACGCCCATTTTCCATTTTGTAAAAAAATCTGAGTGCAGCTTTCATCTGCCATTTCTTATGTGAAATTTAGTGTTTCTGACGTTTTTCGTTAGTAAGTTAACCTACTTTTAGTAATTTTCAACCTAACTTTTGTATGGGAGGTGGGCGTGGTTATTATCCCATTTCTTTCATTTTTGGACTGTATTAGCTAAAAAAAACGACTGCAGAAAGTTTGGTTTATATAGCTCTATTGGTTTGCGAGATATGTACAAAAACCTATTTGAGGGCGGGCCACGCCCACTTCTCCAAAAAAATTACATCCAAATGTGCTCTTTAGCAACATTTGTTGCGGGAGTATAAAAATAAGTTCTACCTTACGTTACTACTTTATAAAAGGTTAGGTGTTGTCAACTAATAACTTTATAATGTACTCATTGCTTACAAAATTTAATAAAATACAATTTGAGATTAATATTTACTCTCATGAATCATACATCATTTTGAAATATTGACAACAAGAAAAAAATTAAATTGATGGATTTTAATACCAACAGTAACTGCTTTGACTATATGCGTAGATAACAATTTCAATATTTTAAAAGCTAATAATAACGAGAACATTTCCAATAATAGCATTTTATCGTAGATCTTACAGAAACTCAATAAGCAAGAGGAATTCAACACCTCTTTACAAAATCGTTTATGTAAACATGAAAAATATCTGTTAAATAACAAAGATGTCTAATTCAATAAAGATTCTTCTATGGAATTCGAATGGGTTAATCAAACATAAGGATGAAATCGGAATTATATTGAACTCGGAAAATGTTGACGTATGTAGGATATCGGAGACACATTTTACGTCACAAACCTATTTTAAAATTAAAAACTATGAAACTTACCATACAATTCATCCAAGCAATTGCACATGCGGCGGAAGTGCAATATTAATTAAAAATACGATTAAACATGTTGAGGAAGAAAAACTTACAACTGAGTTTCAAACTACAACAGTGACTATTTACGGATCTAAAGGTCCACTCTAATTTACCTCAGTGTATAGTCCACCAAGATATCAAATCCAATGTGAAGAGTACCAAAACTTAATAAATAGACACATATATAGATTAATAATGGGTGATTTTTCAACGCGAAGAATACGAGGCTTACGACTACAAAGGGGCGAGAACTTTATAAAGCACTGCAGTCAACCGGAAGTTACGCATTATCGACGGGCCTACCATCATATTGGCCAACAGATAGTCACAAGATTCCAGACCTGATAGATTTTTTCATTGTCGGCAAAATATCCCGGAACTATCTATCGATTAATCATGATCTAAACTCGGATCATTTGCCAATCTACTTAACCTATAGTGAAACCGTAATTTTTAAAGACAATACAGCGGCCTTGTGCAATAAACGTACAAATTGGGAATACTTCAGAAAGATCATGGAGTGTTATGAAAGAATATAACTCTATATTAAATATAGACCAACTGGAATCTGAAATTTTACATTTTATAACAAGCGTACAACATGCCGCTTGGAAAAGTACACCGAAAGTAAGGAAATTTGCTGTGAACTCTCAATATCCCAATGATGTAAGAGAAATAATAAAATTAAAGCGTATGCTACGACGTAAGTGGCATCAAACTCGTTGCCCTGTTGATAAATCCATTTTAAATAAAGTGTCAAAAGATCTTAATCGGAAAATTAAGAGGTTAAAACATGAAAGTTTCTCAAAATATCTTCGGTCCTTAACCAATGAAAGAAATTCCGATTACTCTCTTTGGAAAAGCTGTAAAAGACTACAAACACCAAAAACTCATGTATGTCCCATTAAAATAGTCGCAGATACTTGGGCAAGAGATAATTCAAAAAAAGCGGAAGTATTTTCCGATTATTTAGCTAAACTATTCTCTCAAATGAAACAAATGTAGATTATCCTAATGTTTGCAGTTTGCAGGAATATGAAGAAATCTCAAGTTGTACAAGCAGTGAGTTATGTGAGGAAATAAAATACCTGAAAAACAAAAAAAATCCCCCGGTTACGACCTGAATACTGCCGAGGTTCTAAAACAGCTTCCTCCCATAAGTGTAGTAAAAATTACCAGCATTATTAATGCGTCTTTTAATCTTAAATACTTGCCAAATTATTGGAAAATTGCTGAAGTTATTATGATTCAAAAGCCAGGAAAACCAGGATATGATGTATCATCTTACAGGCCCATATCACTTCTACCAATATCGAAACTTTTTGAGAAAATTCTCATAAAACGTCTCAATAAAATCATAGAACGAAAAGCCATAATTCCACCTCATCAGTTTGGGTTTCGAGCTAACCATTTTGGATTGTTCAAATCCATAGAATTACAAATACTACAGAAAATGCATTTGAGGAAAAGAAATTCTGCTATACCGTGTTTTTGGATGTTGCAAAAGCGTTCGATAAAGTTTGCCACAAAGGACTGCTTTCGAAATTGAAACTGATTTTACCGAAATAGCATTATGATATCATAAAATTATATTTGTCAGATCGCTACTTCCGTGTTAAACAAGGAGACTAGTATTCTAGTCTTAAGGAAATAAAAGCAGGAGTTCCACAAGGTAGTGTGTTGGGCCCTCTTCTTTATACTTTATTCACGCATGACCTGCCAGTAGACTACAATTACACAACAGCCACATTTAAGTCTAAGTCTGTACACATTGTTTTCACTACGGTGTTTTCTAAGCTACGGTGGAAAATTCATGAAAAAAACAAAAGGAAAGAACTAGACATGCGACTCAAGAATATTAATTGGCTAATTGGTAACAAATCAGTGCTATCCATCGAACATAAGTTAATTATCTATAAACAAGTACTCAGACCGATATGAAGCTATGGTGCGCAACTCTGGGGATGTACTAACGCAAATAATAAGAAGGTCATCCAACGATTCCAAAACAAAATACTAAGGCTTATTGTCAAAGCGCCTTGGTATTGTAGATGTGTGATTTTTTCATTTTTAAACCAGTGGATCAAATAGGAGAGTTTATTTACTAAAAAGACGCGATAAACAAGAGAGTAAGTGTTTTTGCAACATCGTAAAAAACGCTGCTTGCTCCGTTTCGAATTTTTTATCACACTCTCTGAAAAGTAAATTAAAAAATTTACTTTTTCGATGTGCATGTAATCTTAAAGGTGATTAACTTTTCCGAGATTATTTTGTCGACAGCAGATTCCAATATGTAGGGTATCTCACAGACTTATTGTAGCTGACTTCTGATCAGCAATTCTGGGTGTCCGAATCGAAATCCGCGAATCACCGCTATAGGCTGGATAGCGGTATCTATTGCGGGATCCACTGAGGCAGCAGTGGAATTCGACTTTACTACGTCCTCTACTTGCCCCGGTTGTTGTTGTTTAGTGGACTTCAAAAGTTCATACTGCCATTCACTCTCCTTCAATCTTACCTGCGTACCGCGCAATTGGCTGAATAGGACGTTGACACACACCAATACCGACTGTGAACAATCCCAAAATTTTGGGTGTCACATTTGACAGTCTGCACTCCTTCACTCCACACAAGACCGCGATAGTTACTAAAGTACAGAGCCGCAACAAAATCCACAAGTCGCTAGCCGCTAGTACTTGGGGAAAGGACAAAGAAACGTTGCTGGCTACTTACAAGGCTATCGGCCGGTCGGTCGCAAATTACGCAGCACCGGTATGGTCGCCTGGATGCAGTGGCACGCAGCACAGAAATATACAGACGTGTCTAAGCACCGAACAGCTACAGGATGCCTCTTGATGTCACACATTTACACAGTGAGGTCATTATGCTCCCTATTAAGGAGCATAACGAACTGCTTTCCAAGCGGTTTTTACTTAGGTGTTTTCGTAGAAATCACCCATGTAGTCACATTCTGGAAGAAGAACCGGCCCCTAGGTGCATCAAGAGACGTTGTTATGAACAACACGTCGACGAACTTGAACAATACACCGACCAGACTGCGGACGCATACAGTTTTAGACACGCTCTAAACGCCATTCACAGTGGAGCTATTAACACCTTCCTTGACTCCCTTCCAGTGAATGGTGTCCTTAGAACCAAACCACCACCTTTAGCAAACGAAGAGCTCGAGTTGTTGGTGAAACCAGAGTGACCCACTTTGCTTGAAAATTGTATACTCCAATAGGCACAAGAATTACGGCAATGTATTCGGCATTTGCATTCAAGACGGCGGGAACAATTGAATGCGATATAAAGATGTGTGAAATACGTTATTTCATAACAACGGCAAATGCAGATCTGCTCTATACATTTAAGATGACGGCAACAATTAAATGCAATACATTCCGAAATTAGATATTTCACTAACATCGCAAGTAAAGATGACTCTTTGCATTCATGATGGCGGTAGCATTGAATGCAAAGGAATGCGAAATAAAGATATTTCGCTTACATCTGCGAACTAAAGATAGACCTTTTACATTCAAGACGGTTTTGAATGTAACAGCCTGCGAAATAAAGATGTCTCGATTCCTTGCCTGGCGAATTTAATTCGATTTACGATAGATCATAAAAGGAAAGGAAAGGAGCAGAGGCCACCGAAGCGAATGGCAGAGGCAAAGGACACTACGATAATTAACAATGGCAATAATTCATAATAGCTGCAATTCACAATAGCTATTCAAAATAGTAGACTTAAATAAACTCTACGAATTAATTCGTTACAAGTAGTCGTTTTGTTACAGATGCCAACAAAACCATATCTCCGTCCGATGTTTACATGACAACCGCACCCACTCATAGTAAATACAAAATGATGAATGATGTGTTTATTTGAACGTTTGCGGGCAAAACACGAGTGAAGATTACTCACACACATGTAATGCTTGACATGATTATTTGATCGTGTCCGAGGGCCTTTACTACCTTCCCCAATTAAAAGCGGTAGCGGATCGTTTTTTACCTGTTAGCATCGATGCGGCAACCCACAAGACGGAGCTAACTCATACACCAATACACATGCAAAGTTTTTCTGCTTTTACCAACACATACACAATACTAACTTTATATAGTTAAATGGCAATCTCGGTAGTTAGAGTGGCAACATTCATTAACCCTATTTTTTGTATGTGTAAAGTGCTGAACAGAACACATAGACGACGACAAGCGACATCTGTCAAATATTAGTACATACGCGTTCTTATGGACAAAGCGTTTTAGACAACAGCACAAAAGGGTTGAAGTCTTCGCTGTCGCCATATTAGAAATGTTTCCAGTTTTGCCGACGACAATGGCTACTGTAGTGCTGCCACTAATATGTGAAATGTAAAATTATTCAAGGTTCTAACAAGTAAGACATTATTTTGCCAGCAGAAGCGTAAAATAGCTTTCATATATCATTTATTTATTTAAAACAAATAAATCGACCTATTTTTAAATTTTTTGCACAAATAATTTTACTTTAAACTAAATATGTAAATTTGATTAAAGTGAAATTCCTATTTAATATGTCGCTGACGTCTTCAAAATGTTCAAGACGCTGGCTTCAAAGCGACATTTCTATTCAGCCGTCGCTACGTCGTGTCGTGTTTGTCGTCTTTGTGTTCAGCACTTAAGAGAGAGATGCAAGTTCTACAATGAACTATTCAAAATCGCTGTCATGGCCGCCATTCATATGAAAAGAAATTGTGAAGTGAGTGGATGTCAGTGCGTATCAGTAATTTGTTACTGATATTATTTTATATTTATAGTAAATTTTCTCTTTACAGAGCGGTACTATGTTTGACTGGGTGCTGCAGAGTATTTTAAAGGGATATAATTGCAGAAAATTCTTGGAAGTGGAAACAAATTCCCAAAATACATCTTAGATGGTATCCATAAAAAACGCAAAATTCGACGAAGATGGCAGCAAACTAGGTCGGCTGCCCTCAAAACTGAGCTTAATAGACGTTCATCGGAACAAAAATTAGAAATTATTCCTTCAAAACGTATTTGTCCACACTCACTGTTGATAAATCTACCGATTATTCGCTCTGGAAAGCTAACAAATTAATAAACAAATAAAACATGTCGCACAAATAAAATTAAACGAAACTGAATGGGCAAAAACGAATGCGCAAAAGGCTGCAGTACTAGTAAAGAAATTAAAAGTCTTATCATGAACGCAAAGCTCAAAAAAGCTCATGGGTTTGATTTAATAACCGGAGAAATATTACGCAATCTACCAAAGAATTGTATAAACAAATTTTAAACACTGTAAACAGTGCATTATACTTAAGATACGTTCCATATCTTTGGAAAGTATCTGAAGTTATTATGATATCTAAGCCTCATAAAGAGGCTTAAATCAATAATAGATCGAAAACATCTTATACCAGTACATCAGTTCGGATTACCTGATCATCGTTAAACAATTGAAAATGCTATGGATAAAAAGAGGGTTTGTTCGGCGGCCTTCTTAGACGTGTGTCAGGCTTTTGATAGAGTTTGGCATTCGGGTCTACTGCTGAAATTGAAATGCATGTTAGCCAAACAGTATTGAGAAATAATTGCTTCCTACCTAAAAGATAGATACTTTCGCATAAATCAAGATGATGTATACTCAAACTTGCAACCGATAGAAGCGGGTGTTCCCCAGGGAAGCGTGTTGGGGCCAATGCTTTACTTGCATTTTACAAGTGATATCCCCACTGACTCAAGTTATGTGACAGCTACATTTGCGGATGACACAGTCCAGTTAGCAGCAGGAGAGTCAACCTCAATATCTACCCTTCGAGTGCAAACAGCAGTCAATGCAATTACTAAATGGGCTTCCAAGAGGCGTATTATATTAAACGATTAATGCACGTAGACTTTACTTAAAAAAAAACATCATACCATCCCATTTATATAAATGGTACTCCTATACCACATCACAATAATGCTAAGTACCTAGGAATCACCCTAGATGCTAAGCTTCGCTGGAAAGAGCATGTCAAGAAAAAAAGTGTGAGCTTGATTTAAAATTTGTTTAGTTTTACCATCTAGTCGGTAGGAGATCCACGCTTTCAATTGAAAACCAGCTGTTTGTATATAATCAAGTACTAAAGCCAAATTGGGCCTATGGAGCTCAACCACGGGGTTGCTCAAGTCAAAACTGTAATGCCTGCATTCAGCGGTTCCAAAATAGTAGTAAATCATCATATCGTACAATACAAATTCGAACTAGAATTCGCCAATGATGAAAGACAGAAAGTAACAAAAATCGTGCACCAGAAGTCCATACAAAATGAACAACTACAACAGGTATTATTGAAATTAATTTAATTGCAAAATTAAAACAAAATATTTTTGATATTCTACTTTGGACTTTGGAGTAGCAGTTTCACTACTTATTTTTGACGTGCTATACACAGTGTTTGCTATGATGCCCTTGGATCTACACAATGTTTAGTTAACATAGTAACAGAGCTCAAAAAACAATTGAGGCGCAGAAGTTGCTTATCGTGCTTCTGATTTGACTATGCAGGAGTTATTAAACTGAACTTACAATTTACAATTTACAACCTCATTTTCAATATTTTGATTGTTAATATATAAATTTTGAACGTTCGCAATAGCACTAAATTTATTAATTTAAATGTAAAATATATGTAATTAGCATCTATATACAAATGACTGTACGAATATTTGTAACAATAGTAGTGAAATTTAATTTGTATTGCATAAAAACACAAAAAATCAATACTAAAAACCTTTGAGAAACTGTAAATTACTAAAATTTAATAATTAATACTAACTGTATATGTAAAATATGAAAATTTTATCAATGTATAAATGATAGCCGCCAACACGTTTGTAAAAATTAAAGTTTGCCTTGTACTGAATTGCTAATCTTTAAAAAATAATCTATAATAATTATTAAAAGTATAAAATACCATACAAATTTATAAATGTAAATACCTCATACACTTAAATATATAAAAATGTGGTGATTATTGTGGTTCCCGCTTTGATTAGAATTAATTTAGTAATATATTTTAAGCGCCGATGCGCACGAGTCGCTGCCAGGTTCTATTGGTTATTTATTGGTTATTCCCATTTATGCTATATTCGTGTCAGCATTCCTGGAAGTGCGCTTAACTTGCTGGCATGATGTTGACAAATTCATAAGTTTAATTTAAAGATTTATACAAATTAAATATAGTTGTGGCAAGGCCAAACTTCAATCAATATCATCAACTCAAATGCAACCCTGCAATATAATGTATTGATGCTGATATGGCAACACAGAAATGTCATCTGTTCGATTCTTACTTTTTCTGGTGCATCCTTCACAATGCATTGCCGGAGGACTAACGAGCGACAAAACCAAGTACCACACCGTCGTGGCCACAATAGAAAGCAACGTGCTAGCTCAAATAAGTGACATAATTTTGAATTCCCTAAACAGTGACTTATATCTCATGCTAAAAAATCGCCTAATCCCACAATTTGCTGACTCGGAGCAAAAACGTGTTAAAAAGTTACTGCAAGAGCAAGAGCTTGGTGACATGCGGCCATCACAGCTCTTGCGCGAAATGCGTAGTTTAGCCGGCAGCGAAATAAATGACAACATTCTAAAATCCATTTGCAATGAACCTCTGCACAAACTAGCCCTGGTCGCAGACAAGATTAGTGAGGTTAGCGACACAGGTACACGTGGTCGAAGCCTAACACACAACCACGCAAGCGCAATCCAGCATCGAGAAACAATTAGCTGAAATTGTAAAAGAGATAGCTTCGATTAAAGCAAATATTAATCATCGATCCAGAAGTCGTAGCAGGAACCGTCCTCCATCTCGTTCCGGCAAGCAAAACGACAGTTCAAATGGTTTGCGCTGGTTAAACTAACTAGTCTGTCGTCAATGGCGGTCGACGACAGGCTCAACAACACAAACCGCCGCTTAATCGTTCGAGACAAAAAATCCGCAATGAATTTCCTTATCGACACAGGAGCCGAAGTCAGCGTAATTCCACCGACGCAACAACAACGAAGACATCCTGACAAAAATTACTACATTTACGCAGCAAATAAGTCGACCATAAAAGCGTATGGTGAAAAAGTTATGTCCCTCAATTTGTGTATACGCCGCCAAATTTCCTGGAACTTTATCATTGCCGACATGTCGCAAGCCATCATCGGAACGGATTTTTTGCGCCGGGTATACCACCAGATTCCTGAGGAACCAAACGACATTCCAAAGACAGCAATTACTACGCCATTTGGCATGTTTGAATTTCCGTTCAAGTGTTTTGGTCTTAGGAATGCTGGATCACATCTTCCGCGAATACGATTTCGTCTGGCCATATCTCGATGATATATTGATATCATCGAAGGACATGAGCCAACATCTCCAATTAGTATTTGAAAAGCTACGAGAATACGGACTAGTCATCAACCCCTCGAAATGCATACTAGGCCAGCTGCAAGTGAAATTTTTAGGATTAAAAATAAACGGCTATGGAATCTCACCACCAGAAGAACAGGTTCAAGCCATTCGAAATTTGTGTTGGGAGAGAGACTCCGTCGCAGAGTCCTGGCATTCACTCTGGGGGATGAACGTCTAGCCACAATCCGCACCAAAGCGAGGTTCTTCAACATATCGCTGATTTGCGCCCACGCCCCAACGGAAGAGAAGGACGATGTGACCAAAGATGCTTTCTATGAACGCCTAACGTACCTATGAGCGCTGCCCCCGCCACGATGTAAGAGTCTTGGCGATTTTAACGCCAGGTTGGGTAAAGAAGGTGTCTTTGGCACAACAGTCGGAAAATTCAGCATCCATGACGAAACATCGCCAAACGGTCTGAGGCTGATCGACTTCGCTGGGGCCCGAAATATCGTCGTCTGTAGAGAAAACAGACTGCCTACCTCGCAACGTTGCAAACGACCACAACACGTGCGGGATGGGATAGATACCGAGAGCTGAAGAGGGAAGCGAGACGCATCTGCAGACAAAAAAAGAAAAAGGCCCAAATGCGTGCGTACGAAGAGCTTGAGAAGCTGGCAGACAGAGGTAATGCTCGAAAATTAAAAAAAAAAATGAAGCGACTTAACGAAGGTTTCAAGACCGAAGCATCCTCATGTAGAGACCAAGGTGGTAATCTGGTAACCGATGTCCAGGGCATACTAGGATTATGGAGGGAATGGCAGAGAGAGTACAACACCAGGAGATGGCGAACCCGATCCCACAATCGATGACGATGGAACAGATGTTCCATTACCCAACCATGAAGAAATTCGAATAGCAATCATCCTCTTGAAGAACAACAAAGCAGCGGGGGCCGATAGATTACCGACAGAGCTATTCAAATACGGCGGCGAAGAACTGATAAGGTGCATGCATCAGTTTATTTGCAGAATATGATCGGAATAAAGCATGCCTGACGATTGGAATCTCAGTGTGCCCTGCCCAATCCATAAAAAGGGAGATCCCACAAGCTGCGCCAACTACCGTGGTATCAGCCTCCTAAATATCGCATACAAGGTTCTATCGAGCGTACTGTGTGAAAGACTAAAGCCCACCGTTAACAAACTGATTGGACCTTATCAGTGAGGCTTTAGACCTGGAAAATCGACAACTGACCAGATATTCACCATGCGCCAAATCTTGGAGAAGACCCGTGAAAAGAGGATCGACACACACCACCTTTTTGTCGATTTTAAAGCTGCTTTCGACAGCACGAAAAGGAGCTGCCTTTATGCCGCGATGTCTGAATTTGGTATCCCTACAAAACTAATACGGCTGTGTAAGTTGACGTTGAGCAACACCAAAAGCTCTGTCATGATTGGGAAGGACCTCTCCGAGCCGTTCGATACCAAGCGAGGTTTCAGACAAGGTGACTCACTATCGTGTGACTTCTTTAACCTGATGCTGGAAAAAATTATAAGAGCTGCAGAGCTAAATAGAGAAGGTACAATCTTCTACAAGAGTGTACAGCTCCTGGCGTACGCCGATGATATTGATGTCATCAGAAGCAACAACCGCGCCGTTTGTTCTGCTTTTTCCCGCATGAATAAGGAGGCGAAGCGAATGGGTCTGGAGGTGAATGAAGACAAGACGAAATATCTCCTATCATCAAGCAAACAGTCGGCGCATTCGCGTCTTGGCTCCCACGTCACTGTTGACAGTCATAACTTCGAGGTCGTAGATAATTTCGTATACCTGGGAACCAGAATCAACAACACGAACAATGTCAGCCTCGAAATCCAGCGCAGAATAACTCTTACCAACAGGTGCTACTTTGGACTGAGTAAGCAATTGAACAGTAAAGTCCTCTCTCGACGAACCAAAATCAAGCTCTACAAGCCGCATATCATTCCCGTCCTGTTTTATGGTGCAGAAGCTTGGACGGTGTCAACATCAGATGAGACGACACTAGGAGTTTTCGAGAGGAAAATTTTGCACAAGATTTATGGTCCTCAGAACATTGGCAACGGCGAATACCGCAGACGATGAGCTGTAAAAGTTATACGACGACATTGACATAGTTCAGCGAATAA
Organism: Zeugodacus cucurbitae; assembly: GCF_028554725.1. Classification (NCBI taxonomy): domain Eukaryota; kingdom Metazoa; phylum Arthropoda; class Insecta; order Diptera; family Tephritidae; genus Zeugodacus; species Zeugodacus cucurbitae. Next base: position 29,647,877 of record NC_071669.1, read on the forward strand.
AAAGACAGCGGCTACGCTGGCTAGGTCATGTTGTCCGAATGGACGAAAACGCTCCAGCCCTGAAAGTGTTCGATGCAGTACCCGACGGAGGAAGCCGAGGAAAGGGAAGACCTCCACTCCAACTGGCGCCGAACTGCGAAGGAGAGAGAGAGAGGTGGCGCACTATCGTCGATTCGGCTATAACCGGCTAAACGGTTGCAACGCCAATCACATACATACATACCATATCATGTGATTTGCGACGTTTCCTCGGCATGATAAACTTTTTTCGAAGTCTTTTACCCTGCGCCGCAAAAACACAAATGAGCTTAGAATGGACTGACGAAGCAAAAGAGGCATTTCAGCAATGCAAAAACGAGTTATGTAATGCAACTCTACTCGCTTACCCCGAACCCGCGGCGCAACTAAGTTTAACTGTAGATGCTTCGGGAACTGCTGTAGGAGCTATACTACAACAACACGATAACAACCAGTGGCAACCACTAGGCTTTCATTCCGAACGCCTTACCGAACCACAAACAAGACACAGCACTTACGATCGAGAACTATTAGCGGCGTACAAAGCAGTGAAATATTTTCAACCTATGCTGGAAGGTAGAGCATTTTTCATCCTTACGGACCACAAACCTTTACAATATGTGTTCCGGCAAAAGCTAGATAAGGCATCCCCGCGTCAAATCCGTCATTCTGAATTTATCGCACAATTTACAACAGACATTCGATACATCTCCGCAAAAGACAACAACTTGCAGATACAATGTCATGCATCGACGCCATACATACTCCAAACACTATCGACTTCGCCAAACTTGCGGAGAGTCAAAAGTCCGACTCAGATATCAAAGATTTACTTAATTCGAATTGCAACCTAACAATCAAAACTTTTCCGATTCCAGGCACAGATATACAAATCTTTTGCGATGTGAGCACCACCAAAGTCCAACCGTACTTAACTCCTTCATTTCGCAGAACAGCTTTCGACTCAATACACAACATGGCACACACCGGCGCCGCTATAACCACAAAATTAATCGCGGAGAAGTTCGTGTGGCCTGGTCTCCGAAAAGATTGCCGCTTATGGTCCAGGCAGTGCATCCCATGTCAACGCCACAACAGAGCACCACAATCAACATTTATGTTACCGGAACAACGATTTGACCATATCAACATGGACATTGTAGGGCCATTATCAACTTGCAAGGGATATTGATACTGCTTGACTATAGTCGATAGCTATTTCCGGTGATTGGAGGCATAACCGCTAGAAGACATGGCGACAGAAACAATAGCATTCAATTTCTACACTGGATCGCCAGACTTGGAGTACCGAGTAGAATAACAACGGATTAGTGCAGACAATTTGAATCTGCACTCTTCCGAGACCTTTCTACACATTTAGACGTGAAACATTTACGTACAACCTAATATCACCCAGCGTCAATTGGGCTTATTGATAGGTGGCATAGATCTTTGAAAACAGCAATAAAATGCTACATGACAGACAACTGGCTCGAAGTACTCCCACTAATTCTTTAATTCTTTTAGGTTTTCGTTCATCATAGAGAGAGGATTTAAAAGCGACACCCGCTGAAATGGTTTACGGAAACACTCTTCGATAACCTGGTCAGTTCTTTTCGGAAGAACATATGCACAACACTAACGAATGCGAATTCGTCCAAATTTTACGCTTACGCATGCAGGCACTGAAGCCGTCACCAACAACAAATAACTAAGCGCATGCACCGTTCGTGGAAAAGAATTTACAGTCAACACCATCAGTTATCGTACGCAATTCGTCAGCCTCTTCAACCTCCATACGAGGGACCATTTCCCGTAGTCGAACGAAATGACAAATTTTTCAAAGTCAAAATCCGAGGAAAGGACGTGAACATTTCCATGAACCGGTTAAAATCAGCTTTCGTCGCAGAGGGTAAACAAACCCCGTCCAATCAAACAACTAAGCCGAAGGAATACCAAACAAAATCTGGACAACGAGTACGATTTCGCTTTCTCGCATTGGGGGGAGTGTTGTGGCAGGGCCAAACTTCAATCACTATCATCAACTTAAATGCAAGCCTGCAATATAATTTATTGATGCTGATATGTCAACACAGAAATGTCATCTGTTCGATTCTTCCTTTTTCTGGTGATCTCGCAGCAGCAGCTTTACACATCCTTCTTGAAATCATAAATCATTTATTATTATTGTGGACATCCCACATAGCAAAAGATTGCGGTTTGTGCCACAAAAATAAAACAACAATTACAATTTTTTTCATTTTTAAACGAAAAAGTAGGTGACCTATAGAAAGAAACCATTGAACCACATTTATGTAACTAAACGGTGATCCAACAAATGACGAATACATTTCACTCCTGTGACTAACGGGTGACCATGAAAATGATAAATCGAACAATATCCACTGATGGCTGATTAAATGAAAGAGGGCTCTGCTAACAACAGAGTGGGTGGCTTTCCAAAACAATAGAAAAATTTGAGCAGAGAGCATAGGCAGCATTTGATCTAATGAGAGAGAGCGAGCAAGATAATCACACCGACATGCAGTAAAAGACGAGAGATGTTAACTTTTTTCCTGCTGCTAGAACAAGAGAGACCAATAATTTAATACAGGCGTTTTTTACTGATAACCAATACACCATAACATAAGTAACTCAACTCGTCCTGCATTCTTCTTCTTCTTGACTGGCGTAGAAACCGATTACGCAGTTATAGCCGAGGCCACAACAATGCGCCACGCACCTCTCCTTTTGGCAGTTTAGCGCCAATTGGTAATACCAAGTGAAGACAGGTCCTTCTCCACCTGGTCCTTCCATCGCAGTGGAGGCCTCCCTCTTCCTCGGCTACCACCAGCAGGTACTGCATCGAACACCTTCAGAGCTGAGGCAATTTCGTCTGTTCGAACAATATTATTCGCAGGACTATGTCTATGCCGTCGAATAACACAAACAACTCATCATTCCATCTTCTGCGGTATTCGCCTTTGCCAATGTTTAAGGGACCATAAATCTTCCGCAAAACCTTTTTCTCGAAAACTCCTAGTGCCGTCTCATCGGATGTTGACATCATCCACGCTTATGCACCATAAACTAGAACGAGAATGATGAGGGCCTTGTAGAGTTTAGTTTTTGTTCGTCGAGAGATAACTTTCAATTGCCAACTCAGTCCATAGTAGCACCTGTTGGCAAGAGTGATTCAGCGTTGGATTTAAAGGCTGACATTATTATCGGTGTTGATGCTGGTGCCTAGGTATACGAAATTATCTACAACTTCAAAGTTGACTGTCTACAGTGACGCGGGAGCCAAGACGAGAATGCGCTGACTGTTTGTTTGATGACAGGAGATATTTCGTCTTGTCCTCATTCACCACCAGATCCATACGCTTCGCTTCCTTATCCAGTCTGGAAAAAGCAGAACTAACGGCGGGGGTGTTGCTTCCAATGATATCAATATCATCGGCGTACGCCAGCAGCTGTACACTCTTATAGAATATTGTACCTTCTCTATTTAGCTCTGCTGCTCGTATTTATTTCTCCAGCATCAGGTTAAAGAAGTCACACGATAGTGAGTAACCTTGTCTGAAACCTCGTTTGGAGGCTTATCCCACGGTAGTTGGCGTATCTTGTGGGGTCTCCTGTTTTTGTGGACCTTATCAGTTCTTCACCGCCGCATTGGGATAGCTCGTCCGGCAATCCATTGGCCCCGCCGCTTGATTGTTTTTCCAGCGGGTAATTGATACTTGAATTTCTTCATGGTCGGGTAATGGAACATCTGTTCCGTCGTCATCGACAAACTCAGTGTGCTCTGGGCATCAACCATTAGATCAGCTCTGGGGGTCCCCAGGTCTTGAAACCTTCTGTTAGTCACCGGATCTTTTTCGAGCATTACCCCTGTCGCCCAGCTTGCCAAGCTCTTCAAACTCACGCATTTCGGCCTCTTTCTTTTTTTGTCTGCAAATGCGTCTCGCTTCCCTCTTCAGCTCTCGGTATCTTTCCTGTACCGCTCGTGCTGCGGTCAATCGCAACATTCCTGTCTGTTTTCTCTTCACTGTGAGACGACAATCCTCATCAAACCAGCTGTTTTTTTTTTACTTTTCCGAAAGCCAATAGTTTCGATTGCAGCTGTACGTAAGGAGTTTGATATGCCGACCCACTGTTCCCTTATACCGAGATGCTGATGTGTGCTCTCAGAGAGCCAAAGGCCAAAGGCACTTTCTTTATCCACCCTAGCGTTAAAATCGCCAAGCACGATTTTGACTTCGTGGCAGGGGCAGTGCTCATAGGTACGTTCTAGGCGCTCATAGAAGGTATCTTTGATCACTTCGTCCTTCTCTTCCGTCAGGGCGTGAGCGCAAATATGCGCTATGTTGAAGAACCTCGCATTGATGCGGATTGTGGCTAGACGTTCATCGACTGGAGTGAATGCCAGAACTCGACGACGGAGTCTCTCTCATACCACTGGCCGCTGTAGTAGATGTCACAAGGACCCTCCTTCTTCCGTCCTTGTCCCGTCTTTCGCATTTCTTGGATTGCTCCTTATCCGAAGCTGTTGCTGCCTGTTCATTGGTTATTCGTTTTTACGTGGTGGGTCCCAAACTCTACGCACAACCGCATAAGTAGGATTCGCCTTCTCACTTTATCTCGGCAACAAACGGATTGCTGTTGGCTACCCTCTGTTACTTGGTCTAAGATCGGAAGTCGTGAGCTGCTTGAACCACTTGCAAAAGAATCGTTCCTGGTCACTCCCTAGTGAATGGCAGTCAGAAACTTTCCTCACTTAGGCGAACTTCTTCATATGACTTTATCCTCTATCCATCGTCTTGCAGGGCATCTCTTAATAAAAGCGGACACTTTTTATCAAATATCAATATGTTTAGCTGAATTGCTGTCAAGAATGATAGAATACAAGATTAAGCCATTCGTTTACAGTTAGCTTTTTGGGTTTTAATTTCTTGTTACGTGGCGCAATAAAGAACCCCAAACCCGCAAGCAAAACAAAAAACGAAAGAAAAACTGACAAATTGCACGGTAGTAAAAAACAATAAAACCAAGGATAGTGCTTAATTATTACTTAAAATTCTAAATGAAAAATATATTTAGTTTTTAATATGAGGTAGGTCTGGTTGTAATAACAATAAAAAGAATAAATGGTATAAAAATAGTTATTTCTCTTTTCCAGAGAGCTGCAACGGGTATATCATTTTCGTGCACACTCGAATGTCCACTCTGATTTTGTTTGATCAAACTTTTCGGTATGAATACACGTATTGATCGTTTGGAGACATGTTCAAAACGAACGAGCCTTTCGCGACACTCGAAACACAAGCATATATGCTTGTTTTAACAGAGTGCCGAGTTGACACTCGTTTGTGAACGAGCTGGCACTCTAACCCGATCGTATTGAATGTGATCGAGTCACACACGAGTGTGCACAAAATTTCAGAATATGTATGTATGTAATTGGCAGTCATGCTATTATTGCGTAGTGATTGTCAACGATTATTGGTTTTGTTTGTTTTGTTTACTTTTTATAATTCATAATGACAACGATAGAAAATTCGGGTTGTGAGAACATTTCCAATGGCACAAACACCTTATCTGGTCTACACCTGAAATGTGTGATTTAAAAAAAATTAAATATTTAAGTGCAATGAAATATTTCTAATTTATGATTTATGAATTAATAAATAAAATAAGTTTTGAGTGAATTCTATTCTTAAATTGAATTATTCTTTTATAATATGTACTATGTACGTCTAATATTCAAATTATTCAACCAAAAAAGCTAAGACAGAACGCGTCATCCCGACGCCAACATACATACATATGTGTGTACGTATGTTTATCTATTATTTTTTGGTCTTCGCCACTCGAGTGTGTCGATCACAATCAACACGTGCACGACACACCCGAAAATATAATATACATAAAATCCGAGTTTGCTGCTTGCACTCGAAGATAGGACCGTCGTGATTGTTCGTTTGCGTTATTTTCGCTTCGGGTTCCAAACTCGATCGAACACGTGTTTGAAGAGTGTTACGACACACTCGTACCGAATTTAAGCTAGTGTGATTGAACACACTCGAACATACCCGAAACTGCCCTCTGCTCTTTTCCAACCTGCAAAAAACAGGGCAGAAAATTTGTTTTCAATGTTGTTAACTAAAATGATATTGTATCCACTTCATGTTCAATTTTTTTCACTGTACCCAGCATTTCCATTTGACAATTCTTTTGTTGCCTATTCTCATTCGAGGGTCCTGATTTCGTCGCTATGTCGTAATCTTGTCTTTTATCATTCTTAAAATGTTGATGTGAAATTTTATTGTACCGAGAAACTTCGTTTTTTGCAGCCAGCTTTGCTACTGAATGCTCTGTCAAAATCGAATTTATAAATGAATCTTTCACTTCAATAAAATTTACATATTTAGTTTAAAGTGAAATAATTTACGCAAAAAATGTAGACACTTGCGATTTATTTGTTTTAAGCAATCGATTGTTATTATAAATGATATATCAAAGCTATTTTACATTTCTGCTGGCAAAATAACATCATACTTGTGAGAACTTTGAATAATTTTACATTTCACAAGTTAGTGGCAGCTCTACAGTGCTCCCGCAGTTTCAATGAAAGTTTCTATGCCATTCTTAAGGGCGAATTGACAAAAGTACCCGAAGCTATTGTGTACGTGTGATCGTTCATCCCTTTCTTGCACATTACATTCATCATTTAGCAATGTATATATACCTCTTGCACAGTTTGGGGAATGGTATTGGTACAAACACGGATGAAAGACCCAATACTGCGAACGAAAACTACATGTGCAGTTTCAGTACTGCGACCCACAAAAGACCAGAAACTATACCCGCTATTTTCGGTTTGTTCTACTAAAATCCCAAATGAGAATTTAATAACAAAATCATTAATTATATTTCATATTTATTTAAAATATCATGCCATTTAGGTGTTTATTATTATATTTACTTTATAAGTGTATTATCGTACTACACTATATACATATGTAAAACGTATCGAATATTTGAACAATTTTTGCTATCTGACAAAGGCTGGAGGAAGAGTGGCAAATGTCAAATACCCTGAGCGGCCTGGAAGTGTAAGCTGCGCACATTATGTGAGGACTATTTTGGTTTCTTTAGGAGATTTGGAAGATCTGTTCTTTCATTAATTTCATTAGTACTAGATTCGTCCATTTTCTGGGAGGGGGGTTTCTATAAAATATAAAGTAAAATTAGAATTTTTACAACGTAAAAGTTGGTAAAAATTACCTTATGTATCAGGAATTCTAAATCTAGCATTGGCAACGTTCTAGTCTTAACATCCATGCTCTTGGTGTAGTATTTCCATTGAACTAATTTCGGTGAATCCATGTCCTTGTAAAGCGATACAAGAACGTTGTGATTTCTCAATACAAGGTGAAAATGAATCAAAAAAGTCCTCCTAATTGAACATACAAGAAGTTTTTAAATTTCTATGATCACAAACATTCACTTAAATTTACCTTTTAATTTCTATGTTTCAGTTGCTGGTATGGCCAACTGAGGTGCCGGTAAGTGCAAAAATACTGCATCTGCTTTGCCCTCTAGCTCATTGGCAAAACCCAGTTGACACACGTCGCGACGATAAACGGTTACAAAATCACCTAAACCATGTGGTTCCAATTCTTGTGCTTGTGTTGACCAATAGGTTTAATTGCACGTAAAAAAGTGACATTAAACCTAATACATACATATCTGGTGTGTAAATGATTTGTGTTCCATGTAGCAGCGTTTGCATCCATATTTCTGGATTTGCTTGCAGCACATATTCCATCGCTTCGAAAGTTCTACACTGCTACCATAAGTGGCACCAATTACGTTACGTACCTTTAACGCGCCATATGAGGTTTGAAATATCTGTATGGAAAATTAATTAGAATTTAAGGCAAGATAATATTATTATATTCAACAATTATTTACGTATTCAATGGTTTTGCCTTGATGTTGACCATTGTTGGCGTAGCTTCTATTGCGTGCTTCTAATTGACAGTGCAATGAAGTATTACTGTATCCACCCTCTTCAATTCCATATTTTGGCTTTAGAAAACTTTTATTTTACGTTTTACTTATTTAAAAATGCGTGCTTCAATAATTTAAACTTTAATTAGGCTGCAGATCACTGAATTAAATAAAACACGCAAAATAATACTTCACAACCAGCCATGATATAAATCAAAACAAAACTTGTTCAAACACGAGAACTTTGTTTGTTTCTTTCTATCATTCAGGGCATATTTATGAGAGAAGAGTTGAGTTAAATGTTTAAGCACATTTTACCCTTTGTTGCGTATGTATGTATGTAGTGGTGTTATTAAAATTTCTTTGAATGTGTTGGAGTTTCAGTACCCATGACTGGCTGGGATTGTCGTCGGCAAAATTAGAAACATAGCAATTTCATTGTTGCCGTACTAACATCTTTCACTTCAATAAAATTTACGTATATATTTTAAAGTGAAATTATTTACACAAAAAATGTAAAAATTTGCGATTTATTTGTTTTAAATAATGGATTGTTATTATAAATGATATATCAAAGCAATTTTACATTTCTGCTGGCAAAATAACGTCATACTTATGAGAACTTAGAATAATTTTACGTTTCTAATTTGTCGACAACGACAACTACAAGCCTGTTGTCGCTTAGTCGTACTGTTGTCAAAAAAACTGTGCCCATAAGAACGCTTGTATATTAATATTTGACAGATGTCGCTCGTCGCTTGTCGTTGTCTATGTGTTCATCATTTATGTGTTCAGCACATGATTCGTCACATATTTTAAATGACAATTCATTGGATACAATAGTTAGCATAAAATATTGTATGCCAACTATTGCATACCGTAGATATATGTGATGTACACAGGCAATTTGCAAAGGAAAACAATTGTCATACAGTAATATTTAGCCAGTCGACATTCTCGTTAATTTACAAAAGTAAGTATTATTTTTTGAAATGGGAACTGTAAAAAAGGGGGCTGATTTTGTCAAAGCTATAACAAGCATAATAACCAAATCAACTGGGTTCGAAAGAACAATGAAAAAGGTGAAACTTCATCAATATAGATTTAATTAGATTATTTTCTATAAGAATGAAATTTACTCGTACATGCAGTATTCTTAATTTGGGCAACTCTTGGAACAAGTTTTTAGGTGTTTCTTTACGATAACGTGAAGACTTAAGTACTCCCGTTTAAGTGCCGTTCTCGCTCAAGTGACATTTTGCGGCATTGTTTTTCTCTAAATTTACATATTAAGCTCCCCGCTTAAATGCGTGTAATATTTGAGGAAACTTTAGTATACTATCCCAGGCTTTCGGTAACAAAATGGGTATCGTTGGAAAGAGGAGGTTCTCCAGATTAAGAATATATATACATATAGCTCTCGGGGTCGGCTTTAGTATACCGTCCCACGATTTCGGGGTTAAAATGAATATGGCGGATAGAGGAGGATCTCCAGATTACCAATATATATAATTATTGCCGCCGCATATTTATAGTTTCTGAGATATTTGCAATTAAAGATATAAAATTAACAATTTTCAACACGTTATTTCTCACTGTATATTGATTTTTTTCACATATATTTTGCACATTATTCATATTGAAAATTACAACCTTTTGTCAATGCGAATATTGTTGTCGAAACTTCCCCAATCGCAGACAACTTGTGCCTTAACTTGTTTTTTTTTGTTTTAAATTTAAGATTTTTCTGGAGCAAAAATGTGCAAAAAGCTAGGAAAAACAATTTTTTCTCATTTTTTTAAATTATGAGCTTTTCAGACCAAAAAACATGATCCTTTAATTTTTTCAAAAATTTGTTCGAGTGAAACAAAAAAACGGCTGGCTGAATTAATTTGATTTTTTTGTAGGGTTTCTGTGGGCATATTGAACTGTAAAAGGCACACTTAACATTAGTGGTTTCCTCAATATTTTCGATCTAGCGCACGATTTTCCAAAAAACCACCAAAATCCCTTTTTTGTTACATTTTCAAATTCATGCGACAATAAGAAAATAATTTTTTTTGGAAAATCAATGGCTAGTCGTTAATGAGAATTCATTCAAGTTCTTGAAACCCACCATTAACTTTCTGTGCGATCATTGGTTGCTGAGATATCGATAATCAAAGACAAAAAGATCCTTTTCCATTTGAATTCAATTTCCATCCTATCTCGACGAGAAGTGGACATATCGAGGTGTTCAAAAAACCAAATTAAAGCTAAATAAACAAAGTATCCGATCCTAATAGTGGTTAAGCTAAACAAACTTTTTTCACGCCCCGTAAACACAAAAAAAAAAAATTAAAAAATTAAAAAATTTTTTTACTGGTTTTTTGTTGCTGGTTTTTCTACGATTACTCAAAAACCGCACAGGTTAAAAATTTTTAAAGTTCTAATCCAAAAACTAGACACTTGGAGCTATAGTTTCCTTCTTTATCGATTTCTTGTACGACCATTTCTTTCGAAGTTACGGCCTGTTGAAATTTGCCCAAAAATTTAATTTTGATCCCTTAATTTTTTCCAGTAGTGTAGTTTCCTTACATCGCAATGATATGTTGTGAAAATAGGCCAAATCGCTTCACAATCACGCCTACTTCCTATATACCAGAACTTTGAAGACAATCTGAGTCGTTTACTTTACAATATATAAAGTAAGTACTAGTGAAGATATCGATGCTTCTAACCTAATATTATGGTTTCCAACTTTCAATGGACTTTATACAATATATATGACGAATATGTGGGTCAAATTGTGTATTATATAATATAAATAAAGTTTAATAAATAAATTGCGAGAGTATAAAATGTTCGGTTACACCCGAACTTAGCCCTTCCTTACTTGTTATACATATTTTATATAGTATACTTTATGTAACGAGACACATCTTTAAAGCAGTCCTTAATGGATTTTATGCTTATCTTTATTGACTCTAAAAAACGGTTTCACTGTGCTTGGTGCACTTACGTTTATCTGCCCAACAGTTTTAGTCTTCCATCTTTATTTGATTTTTTTTAATTGGAGATATATTGGAAAGATGGAAAGGCTTAGTGCTGGCGTGTATACCAAAAGAAGTAGTGGAGAAATCTGCGTCCTGAAAACTTTCTTCTAAAATATGTGATACTTCCAGAGTCTCATACTCCCCGCTTGCGGCTAATCTGACTTCTCTACTTGGTGGTCCAGCTAATTACCGAACCGCATCAATTTCGCAACAGCTTCTTCCAAAGGAGATAGTAGTAACTGTTGATTAACTCTTCCTCTTGTTGGTCTAGTTTCGGACTTTTTGTGTTCTATTTTTTCTTCGTTTTGAATTTTAAGATCTTTCGTATCTTAAATATAGTCTGAGATCTAAAAATGCTATTTTTTTAACTTTATGCCAACCATCTCCGACACGAGATGGCGGTGCGAATGGATTTAGTTTTTTGGAAATATCCCTCCAATATACACTGTTTCCGATTTCGAATTTTCATCTTTACCTCAAATATTCCTTTAAAAAACGCATCGTTTCTATGTCGCTCTCAATTATGGCAACGACAAAGAACGACTGTTTCCATGTCGTTTCTAAACTCGTTTCAAATTGGGGAATCTCAATCTATTTATAGGTTTTCGGCAAGAATGGTAGAATAAATGAATGTTAAACATTTATTTTGTTAAATAAAAGAAGAGGAATTTTGGCAAAAACAGAGGAATTTTCGCAAAAAGAGGAATTTGTGGATGAATTTATATATGGTATCTACAATGTGGCAGCGCTTGTTTTCCGCATAATTGTAAACACATAAATCTTAGAATGAAAGGTGATTTTTAAAACAAGTAATTTTTGTTTAAAAAACTTTAAATAAATGTAAAATTTGAATTTTATTGAATGTTAGTAATGTAATTTCTAATATTTGAAGTGAAAAAAGAGTGTAAAATGTGTTAAAGTGTGTGAAATTGCTTGTTGAAAATTTTGATTTTTTTTTATCTTTAAAGCGGTATATCTCGAAAACTAGGCGTCTGCGGTACCTATAACCCTATATATTTTTTAATCGGGAGGACGTTCTCTTTCCAACGGTGCCCTCAGATCGCCATACTAATCGGAATTGTGCCATCAATTGGTTTCAATAAAAAGTGTTTATTTTGGGCTAATTAACCTAAAAATGAACTCAAATCTTGGCGCCCCAGTAAGTAAAGGTTATGTCGAAAACTACTAAAAGTGCGTTAATTCACAAACAAAAAACGGCGTCAACCCTCAATTTTACAGAAGAAATGGAATAGGAATCTGCACTCAGGTTTTTTAATTCTAATGACACGGATAAAACATGAGCAAAATCCGATCACAATCACGCCAACTCCTTATACAGTTGATCTCCTTTTTGCACGGTTAACTGGGACAGTAAATTATCCGTGCAAAAATAAACCGTGCAAAAAAACACAGATTTTAATATAAAACTCTCTATAAGGACAAATTTACAAAAAAAATCGTGCAAAAAAGATAAACGTTTAAAAAATATCTAATTTTATATGTGAATCTATCTATTCGTACAGTGAGAACTTACACAATTAAAACACTATATATTTTCATGGTATTATATACATATGTATTACTTTTAAAAGGAACGAACAAAACAGGGAAAGTTAACAAAATGAATATAATATAAAATACGTTTATGGTTTAAAAAAATCAGTCATTAATCGCTGCGTCTTCTTTTCTTTCACTTCTTCATAAAGCTCACGGTAGCATTCTACTGCTTCATTTAATTGGCGCTGGAATCTTGCAGACCGTTCCGTGTTTGGGTCGAAGTTGAGGAAATGATTTTCTAACTCCATCGCTATGTTTAATCCATTTTGGATCAAAGATGCACTAAGACCAGCTGCGTTTGAATGTGCCGCCCTGTCCTCATCATTATCTTTGTTGTCATTACAATCGTTTTCTGCAAAATTTTGCAAAATCTCATCATCGGAAATAACAACATTTTCGAAAAGTTCATTGATATCTTCAATGGTTATATCGTGGAATCCTTCTCCTCCGATCGCGTGGGAAACTTGGAAAATATCGGCATATTCAGATAGTGTCTCATTCTCAGTATCCATTACCGCTACATCCGCCCACAGGTTTTTCCAGCACCTATTTAAAGTGGTTTTCTTAATTTCTCTTACAGAGCAACTAATGCAGTCTATGCAGTTTTTTAAATCGAATGTTTTACGCAGATATTACGTTCATTTCGTTATTTGTTTCAATTTCGTTTATTATGTGTTGAAAAGAATGCTTCACATAATAACGTTTAAAAGTAGCAATAATGCCCTGATCGAGTGGTTGTATTAACGACGTCGTATTAGGAGGTAGAAACATTATCTTCACGTTTTTATGGGAAATGTCTGGATGACCAGGAGCGTTGTCTATAACTAGTAAAACTTTGAAATCAAGTTGTTTTGAGCGGAGATACTCTCGAACTTCAGGTACAAAATGATTTAAGAACCAGTCCTTGAAAAGTGAAGCTGTGACCCAAGCCTTTTTATTTGCCATCCAATGGACCGGAAGCTTGGTTTTATCAATACCTGAGGAACAAATTAGCGAATTAAAATACATATCAGTGTTAGAAACAAAACATTCTAACTGACCTTTTAAGGCCCTATGGTTAAGATTTTTGTTAACAAGAAGAGGTTTCAACATTTTGTCTCCTGATGCATTGCTGCATAACAACAACGTGATACGCTCCTTTGCTACTTTAAAACCTTTCACAGACTTTTCTTGCTTTGCCACATAAGTCCGACTAGGCATTTTTTTCCAAAAGAGTGCGGTCTCATCCGCATTGAATACTTGGTGAGCCTCATAAGTGGAAGGTTCTTCGTTTTTAATTGTAACATAAAATTGTTGCATCTTTGCTTTTATACACCTTGTATCAATAGGAATCCTCTTTACTGCATTGTCATCAATCCAACATAAAAGTGCACGTTCTGCTTTCAAAATTGCAACATCGCGAACATAAAACCCACTTAAAAAGCACCCAGTACTGGCGGCTGCAACCACTTTTCTTATCGTTGTTTCATTCCTCCTTATGGTACGAATTGTTGCTTCGTGTATATTTCTACGCTTTGATATTGTTGCAATCTTTTCTCCCGCTTTTAATTCATCTAAAATTTTAATTTTTTCCTTTAAATTTAATTTTCTTCGCTTGGACGCCATATCGCTGTGTTTTCTTATGACATTTCTTTATTTACCTTTTTTATCAATTCTTTACTTTGACATCCAATAACAGCAGTGTACTTTTAAGTAAGTAAAATTGAGAGTTGCATTTGTTTGAATAACACTGTGATAGTTTTTTCCAAAAAAAAAAGACAAGACCAAATTCGACGGTTTCCCCCTATTTCGGGTCCTACGAATCGAACTGCATCATTACTTTTTTGAGTTACAATCATGGTTTCATACAAAATTTTTTTTTTGAAGTTTTTCATCAAAGTGGCCCATTGTAAGAGAAAGGCACTTTTTTCTTCGGTCTCTAACTTTTTTAATGTTGACTTTTTTGGTAAACTTTCTTTGGCAAAGCTTCTCAGAATAAGTCTGTCTTTAAGTTCTTAGAGGACTGTAAACCCCAAAATCAATGTTTTTGTGTCCTTATAGCCAATATATCGAAAAAACTGAAATTTAATTCATTTTTTTAATGTTTTTGCCCTCAGGTTTCGTCAATATTTTAATTTACCCTTTGATACTTATACATTAAGTGACACCCCATCACATTATAAACCAATATAATGTATGTATTAAAATATCTGAGGGATTTACCTATATTTTCGGTGAAAAATTACCCTTAGGCACTGAGTTCTTCATGTTCGATATCAGAGGCCTTGAAAAGTCATGGTCCGATTTTGACAATTTTTCCACAAGTGATGTCACAGCTCAAATACAGTATTTGTCTAGAGTTTTATTCCGCTAGCTTCATTGGTTCCTTATGAATACATTATAAAGTGAACGAATCAGATGGAATTCAGAATTGAGTTATATGGGAAGTAGACGTAGTTGTGAACCGATTTCGCCCATATTCGACCCGTGTCATCAGGGTGTCTAGAAAGTGTTATATACCGATATATATATATATATATATATTTCATTGAAATCAGTCGAATAGTTCTTGAGATATGATTTTTGACCCATAAGTGGGCGACGCCACGTCCATTTTCCCGCCCACGAGAGTTTTCATGCCCACTCTTTTCCAAAAAAATTACATCCAAATGTGCCCCTCCCTAATGGGATCCTATGTTCCAAATTTCATTTTCATAACTTTATTTATGGCTTAGTTATGACACTGTATAGGTTTTCGGTTTCCACCATTTTGTGGGCGTGGCAGTGGACCGATTTTGCCCATTTTCGAAAGCAGGGTGCCAAGGAACATATGTTCCAAGTTTCATTAAGATATCTTAATGTTTACTCAAGTTATCGCTTGCACGGACAGACGGACAGACATCCGGATTTCAAATCCACTCGTCATCCTGATCATTTATATATATATAACCCCATATCTAACTCTTTTATTTCTTGGTGACACAAACAACCGTTATGTGAACAAAACTATAATACTCTGTGCAACAGTTTGCGAGAGTATAAAAATCGCTGAAATCGGGCTATAAGTTTTCAAGGGCCCAGATACCGAACATGAGGACCTGAGTGCTTGTGACCAATTTTTTACAGAAAATATCATTAAATATCAATTATTCTAAAAAGATGTTTTCCTTATAATAATGTGACTATGTGCCAAAAATGGTTAAAATCGGGTAATACTTCCTCAAGCCCCCATACACCATGTACCATAAATAATGTTTTCGACGTTAGTGAACAAATTTCTCGTTTTCTTTCCGAAACCAAACAAAAATATTTACAACAAGTAACGACGGGCTAAGTTCGGGTGTAACTGAAATTTTCAAACTCTCTTTTTATACTCTCGCAACAAAGTTGCTAAGAGGGTATATAGTTTTGTTGACGTAACAGTTGTTTATAACACCCAAAACTAAACGAGTTAGATATAGGGTTATACATACCAAACTGATCAAGGTGAAGAGTGGAGTTCAAATCCGGATGTCTGTAAAATTTGGTACAATGAATCGCACTATGAAGGGGCATATTTGGATGTAATTTTTTGAGAAGTGGGCGTGGCCCGCCCTCAAATAGGTTTTTGTATATATCTCGCAAACCAATGAAGCTATATAAACCAAACTTTCTGCAGTCGTTTCTTTTAGCCACTTCTTAATACAGTCCATATGGTTTTTGACCCATAAGTGGGCGACGCCACGCCCATTTTCCATTTTGTAAAAAAAAAATCTGAGTGCAGTTTCCATCTGCCATTTCTTATGCGAAATTTAGTGTTTCTGACGTTTTTCGTTAGTGAGTTAACCCATTTTTAGTATTTTTCAACATAACTTTTGTATGGGAGGTGGGCGTGGTTATTATCAAATTTCATTTATTTTCATGGCGTGTGATGGGGTACACAAGGGGAGTGAATACAAGTAATATGTAAATATAACCTAAAATTTCTTGGATCTCACTTTTTTGAAAATTCTCGCGAAATAGCGGATATACTCGTTGAAATAGTAAGCCTTTAAACAAGGGTTATTCAAACACCCTTGTCTCTCACATATTATAAATTAAGTAAAATGTAATTTTTATAGATTTCTTTAAAATGGTAAATTAATTTGTTAAATTATTGTTGTTTTTCAATACATAGATAAATATTTCCTTAGGACAAGCTTATAGATAGTTTATATTATTTCAAAGAAACTGTTTTTATGGTAAACTGAGCCGAATAATTTAATGTTAGCAAAATTATTCTAAGAGTCCACAAATCTTGTATTTGAAATATTTTTGTAGTATTTCTCATTCATTTAATTTTTTTAATCGGGGTAAGTGTTGAATATTTATTAAAAAGAACCTTTATTTTGGAGCGAAATATTAATAAAGCCAGAGGACATTGATCTACTGTTTAGCTATGACAGATAAGACTATATGTGAGCTTTTAATTATTATTGAATAAATAATTGAATTAGCTAATTAATTTCATCTAATTGTCTCACGAAAAGAAGAAAAGTGCAAATTAAGTGGAATTTATTGGACAGAAATTAATTTTCCAGCAAGACAATTAGCAACCTAATGTTGCAAGAAAACTGTTGATTTCTGGCAGTCTTGAAATATAAATATTCTCGATCGGCCTGCAATCAGTCTCGACCTAAACCCGTGGTCTATGTTATCTGTCAAGGCTTCGGATAGGGGCGGCAATTTGATAACGTAAAATGCATAACAAATTCCATTGTCGGAATGGAAAACAATTAATCAAAGATTTATCCATTATTTAATTAATTCTATGCCCAGACGGCTGACATCATAGTAAACTATATATTATTCTCTTAACTATTAAAACTATAACAAATAATATGACATCCCTATTATGTATCTATAATAGCCTGAGTCCAGTCGCCCAAAGGCTACCGTAGACCGAAAAATTAAGCAAAAATAAATGTTTCCAAAAACTAACTGTATCATTCGTTGAATTACACTAGTGATTGTATACACATGATTTGTTTTTAACCGATTTGAATTTTAGAATACGCACAGTCCCTCACACACAAAGTTTGTACATGTTTGACTCCACAAATCCAAAACCAAAAATTCTTAAGTGGTTTTCCGGGAAGATTTCGATGGATATAAGCATCGGAAGTTGTGATTCTGAAGACGATTATAAGGTAAACTGTAAATTATTCCCTATTTTCCTTAAAAAACACAACTTTTTTAAAGCAGGGTCAAAATGTTGCAGACATTCAGCCCTATTGTAAACTTCTTCTTCTTCTTGACTGGCGTAGACACCGCTTACGCAGTTATAGCCGAGTCCAAAACAGCGCGCCACGTATCCCTCTTTCTGGCAGTTTGGCGCCAATTGATTATACCAAGCGAAGCCATGTCCCTCTCCACCTGGTCCTTCCATCGGAGTGGAGGTCTCCCTCTTCCTCGGCTTCCACCAGCGGGTACTGCATCGAATACTTTCAGAGCTGGAGCACTTTCATCCATTCGAACAACATGACCTAGCCAGCGTAGCCGCTGTTTTTTTATTCGCTGGACTATGTCTATGTCGTCGAATAACACATACAGCTCATCGTTCCATCGTCTGCGGTATTTGCCGTTGCCAATGTTTAAGGGACCATAAATCTTCCGCAAAACCTTTCTCTCGAAAACTCCTAGTGCCGTCTCATCGGATGTTGACATCGTCCACGCTTCTGCACCGTAAAGTAGGACGGGAATGATGAGGGACTTGTAGAGTTTGGTTTTTGTTCGTCGAGAGAGGACTTTACTTTTCAATTGCCTACTATGTCCATAGTAGCACCTGTTGGCAAGAGTGATTCTGCGTTGGATTTCCAGGCTGACATTGTTATTGCTGTTAATACTGGTTCCCAGGTAGACGAAATTATCTACAACTTCAAAGTTATGACTGTCAACAGTGACGTGGGAGCCAAGACGCGAATGCGCTGACTGTTTGTTTGATGACAGGAGATATTTCGTCTTGTCCTCGTTCACCACCAGACCCATACGCTTCGCTTCCTTATCCAGTCTGGAAAAAGCAGAACTACGGCGCGGGTGTTGTTTCCAATGATATCGATATCATCGGCGTACGCCAGTAGCTGTACACTCTTGTAGAAGATTGTACCGTCTCTATTTACCTCTGCAGATCTTATAATTTTCTCCAGCATCAAGTTAAAGAAGTCGAAAGAAGAAACTTCATGTGAAAGAATATTCCGAATGAAAAAACTCACACATTTCGGTTTTTTGTATCATGAATTTTTATTTCCACACGAAAGAAAATTTCGTATCATGAATTTCGGCATTGAGTATTATACTCTCGTAGTAACTTTGTTGCGAGAGTATAATAATAAATATTTTACCGATGGAGAATTCATCAAGGTGGTGACCAAGTCAGTACTTCCATGCTTTGGAAAGTCTGGTTTGATGCTTGCGGAACTTATTGAACAGGTACCATTATCAGCCCGAACGATTTGCCGTCGAACTGAAGATATAAGTTCCTATATTAAAGCCAAATCAAAGCAAACATTTTCTGAATGTAACTTTTATTTAATAAGTCTTGATGAAAGTAAAGATCAAAATGATTTGTCCCTATTAATTATTTGCATCAGAGGTGTATATCAAGTCCATCAACAAGCTCTATTAGCAAACGAAATTAATGATATTAGCGAAATGCAGTTGGCAGTTAGTGTTATTAATAAAATAAGAGGGGGCACAATTATTTGTCTCATAGAAAATTTACCCAGTTTTTAGACGATAGTAATGCTGAGCATGAAGATTTGTTGTTGTACAAAGAAGTACGTTGGCATAGCCGTTGCAGAAGCTTTGAACGCCTTTTTCTGCTTCGAAATGAAGTAATGGAATTTTTGGACCTAGAAAAAGAAGTCGATTTGCTTTCAAAATTTAAACACCCTTTATTTTTGTTGGAATTGGGCTTTCTTGTAGATATATCTTGTTTCTTCAATAAATTAAATTTAGTGTTGCAAGGAAGAAATAAATACGTTTGGGATTTGATCTCCTCAGTCGAAAAATTCAAAACACAACTGCAGTCTTTGATTTGAAGAAATGATTTGTCAAGTTTTAGATATACTAATTGTATAGCCCAAGAATTAAAGTTAGTAGGACCTTTTACAAAATTTTATGAAATAATAGGGAATATTTTTAAAAAACTTAATAGTCGTATTCAAGGTTTTGATGGCATCAAAAATGTTATCGATTTAAACCACAATCCCCTTACATGCGATGTTAATATCTTTAAATTCACAATAAAAAATGAAAAAATATTAACAAATCAAAATACATAAATTCAATTTCAGAAATACAAAAACTGTGTTCTATTATTGGTACCACTTACCAATTTGCGAATCCTCGTTTTCTACTTTGAAAAATATTCAAGTTAAGCAGCGTAATCGGTTAAATGATAATCAAATATAAAACTTATTAATTACTAAATGCACAAATTTTGATATTGATGTGGATGAAGTCATCAAAAATACACAATCCAGTTCAACACTAAATTGAAGTCATATAACTTAATTTGGGATTTTTGTCTATGAATTCTATTATTTCTATTATGTGATAAATTCTAAAAGAATGCGCAAGGAATTATGCAAAATACATGTATATATATTTTTTGTTTCCGTTGTTTTTGAAAAGCAGCTAATTATTACAGTAAAACTAAAAATTTGCATATTACATTCATTTTTTTTATTTTTAGAGCATATTTAATTAAGACATAAGCTTTCAAATTGTATTCTATGTAAATAATTTAAATTTAATTTACATTACTTCCTTTACTTATTTTCAATATTTCTATATACATGCATATGCGTATACCGTATATAGTATGTGTGAAACACACGTACATTTTCAAAAAGATTACGAGAAACCAGTACTGGTCCGAATGTATCACGAGCTGAAAATGTTCGGGACGAGTAGAATGTATCACTCGGTCAGTTGAGTCTCTCTCAACACGCACACACACTCACAAATTAAATTGTTTGATTGTATAAGTTTGCCGACCACTGGTATAGTGCCAACAAAAAACTTAAGTGTATTAACCTTTATACTATTTCGTGCAGGGGAATATACACAACAATGTAAATACAGCATACTCTCGAAAACTCCCTCTTCCTCGGCTTCCACCAGCGGGTACTGCATCGAATACTTTCAGAGCTGGAGCACTTTCATCCATTCGAACAACATGACCTAGCCAGCGTAGCCGCTGTTTTTTTATTCGCTGGACTATGTCTATGTCGTCGAATAACACATACAGCTCATCGTTCCATCGTCTGCGGTATTTGCCGTTGCCAATGTTTAAGGGACCATAAATCTTCCGCAAAACCTTTCTCTCGAAAACTCCTAGTGCCGTCTCATCGGATGTTGACATCGTCCACGCTTCTGCACCGTAAAGTAGGACGGGAATGATGAGGGACTTGTAGAGTTTGGTTTTTGTTCGTCGAGAGAGGACTTTACTTTTCAATTGCCTACTATGTCCATAGTAGCACCTGTTGGCAAGAGTGATTCTGCGTTGGATTTCCAGGCTGACATTGTTATTGCTGTTAATACTGGTTCCCAGGTAGACGAAATTATCTACAACTTCAAAGTTATGACTGTCAACAGTGACGTGGGAGCCAAGACGCGAATGCGCTGACTGTTTGTTTGATGACAGGAGATATTTCGTCTTGTCCTCGTTCACCACCAGACCCATACGCTTCGCTTCCTTATCCAGTCTGGAAAAAGCAGAACTACGGCGCGGGTGTTGTTTCCAATGATATCGATATCATCGGCGTACGCCAGTAGCTGTACACTCTTGTAGAAGATTGTACCGTCTCTATTTACCTCTGCAGATCTTATAATTTTCTCCAGCATCAAGTTAAAGAAGTCGAAAGAAGAAACTTCATGTGAAAGAATATTCCGAATGAAAAAACTCACACATTTCGGTTTTTTGTATCATGAATTTTTATTTCCACACGAAAGAAAATTTCGTATCATGAATTTCGGCATTGAGTATTATACTCTCGTAGTAACTTTGTTGCGAGAGTATAATAATAAATATTTTACCGATGGAGAATTCATCAAGGTGGTGACCAAGTCAGTACTTCCATGCTTTGGAAAGTCTGGTTTGATGCTTGCGGAACTTATTGAACAGGTACCATTATCAGCCCGAACGATTTGCCGTCGAACTGAAGATATAAGTTCCTATATTAAAGCCAAATCAAAGCAAACATTTTCTGAATGTAACTTTTATTTAATAAGTCTTGATGAAAGTAAAGATCAAAATGATTTGTCCCTATTAATTATTTGCATCAGAGGTGTATATCAAGTCCATCAACAAGCTCTATTAGCAAACGAAATTAATGATATTAGCGAAATGCAGTTGGCAGTTAGTGTTATTAATAAAATAAGAGGGGGCACAATTATTTGTCTCATAGAAAATTTACCCAGTTTTTAGACGATAGTAATGCTGAGCATGAATTATGCAAAATACATGTATATATATTTTTTGTTTCCGTTGTTTTTGAAAAGCAGCTAATTATTACAGTAAAACTAAAAATTTGCATATTACATTCATTTTTTTTATTTTTAGAGCATATTTAATTAAGACATAAGCTTTCAAATTGTATTCTATGTAAATAATTTAAATTTAATTTACATTACTTCCTTTACTTATTTTCAATATTTCTATATACATGCATATGCGTATACCGTATATAGTATGTGTGAAACACACGTACATTTTCAAAAAGATTACGAGAAACCAGTACTGGTCCGAATGTATCACGAGCTGAAAATGTTCGGGACGAGTAGAATGTATCACTCGGTCAGTTGAGTCTCTCTCAACACGCACACACACTCACAAATTAAATTGTTTGATTGTATAAGTTTGCCGACCACTGGTATAGTGCCAACAAAAAACTTAAGTGTATTAACCTTTATACTATTTCGTGCAGGGGAATATACACAACAATGTAAATACAGCATACTCTCGAAAAGTAAATTCTCAGAAAGTAAATAGTCGCGGAAAAGTTAATCACCTTTAAGATTACACATGCACAAATTTTTTAATTTACTTTTCAGAGAGTGTGATAAAAAATTCGAAACGAAGCAAGCAGCGTTTTTTACGATGTTGCAAAAACACTTACTCTCTTGTTTATCGCGTCTTTTTAGTAAATAAACTCTTCTACTTGATCCACTGGTTTAAAAATGAAAACGATGCAAATCAGGTGTCAGACTTTTTGAATTGTCGTACAAAAATGGTCAGAAAATATATTACAAAAGAAAAAAACAAAAGAATATTCAAGATTTTTTCTCTTCATAGTAAATACATATGTATGTATGTAAATGTAAATATGTTTTTCATGTAAATCCATATGTTTTATTGAAGCAAATAAATGAATGATTTTTTTAAGTTTAAAAATGCATTTAATATTATAAAAACAGATAATTTATGTATATATTAGGAAAAGTAAATTATTCGAAAAAGTAAATTACCCAAAATACCAATCGATTTACTTTTCGAGAGAGATATTGGAAAATTAGAAGGTATCGGCGACATAGAACAATCAGCACCCAGTAGTTCGGCTGGTGTCAAGCGATTACTAGAACGCTAAACCTACTAGCGATTTCATGCATTACTAGTAATTAGTCTTTTCGCTAATGATTTGTAATGCAACGAGGTATTATTCGAAAAATGAATTGGCAAAACCCACCCCTAAAAACACTACTCTGAGTTGTTTTTTCATTTCGCGCTCTCTCTCTCTCTAGTCTCTTTTGTCACAAAATTTTTTTTCCTAAAATTTGACGCGTCATTTCACATTTTTCCGACTAAGAGGAAGATGCGTAATTTGTGTACGGAAAATTATAGAATATTTTTACATATAGTGAAAAATTAATGTGCAAAAAAGTGAAAATTAATTTAATAAGTAAAAAAAATAATACAATAAGATTAAGAACACAACAAAAGAAGAAGGCAAAAAAACCACGGACGGAGGCGCCAACACCGGATCATCACAAACAACAATAAAATCACCGCAGATCACCCATCTCTACAACCATAGAACCATCGCGGGATTTTCTACCCATAGATCAGGTATATACTTACTATAATTGAAAACATATTAAGTACATCAATTTAACATTATTATACTAAAAACTAATAATATTTTTTATTTTGCACACATATGTATACGTATATTAAATAATAAATAAAAATTAATTAAAATAATTAATAATAAAAAATTAATATTAATAAAGAAATTAAATAATTAGTAAATAAGAATAATATAATGTAAGATAATTTTTAAGGACGAAAAAAGGGAGGAGATAGAATATAAGAATAGTAGAAAATAAATATTTGTACATGAATTAAATAAATATATTTCTTTGTATTTCGTAAATATTTGTTTTATTTTTTGTAAAAGTGTTGTTTTCAAAAGTTTTTCTCAGGCATAGAACCACATGCGGTAATGGACCAGTAGAATCGCTAGCGATTTTGAATTAATGAAACCTCTAGCATGTTCGAATTAGTCAAATCACTAGCCATTTTGAATTAACGAAAACGCTAGTGATTCTGTTCTAGCGATTCACTAACGATTTTGGAACTAGTCCTTTCACCAATGACTGGTAATGCAGAGTCGCACCGCTCGATTACCCTCGTAGGACATTGCAATGTAAAAATCGTTAATCAAATACCCTTGCATGTAATCGGGCTAGGACCGGTGCTAATGATTCGGAATTAGTTATATCGTTAGCTCTTCTCCGATGTTACCGAACTACAGGGCAATGACTAACAAATGTGTAATCGATTGCAACACCGAGAATGCATCTATCTTAGGAATGCATATATTTAATAATATGGAATATGAAAATTACTGTTCTCTTTCGGACTTTATAAACATTCAGTTTCCTGCTATTTTGGGTAAAAGCTTCTTACTTCAACTTCAAATGAAATTTGTATTTGTATCGAATTTCTTAAGCTATCAAAGGTGAGAGGTACCACTAAGTAAAGTAAATTGTAGAGTTGGGTAAGTTTTATTACAATACAGAGATTTTCAACATTTGTATTCTGTGCCCTACCAACTGAAAACAATTTGGGTGGGGTTTGCTAAGAGAGTATAATAGTTTTGTTCACATAACGGTTGTTTTGTAAGTCATAAACTAAACGAGCTAAATATAGGGTTATATATGAGGAGTGACTTTTCAAAAGGGGATATTAACATTTTTATTTTTTTAACTAAGTATCCAGTTTTCTTCTTAGTGTTAATATACACATTTTTGTTACTTGAATTATGATTTGAACGAGATAAAGTAAAATAGCTTTAAATATGAGCGTCTGTTTCAAAAGGGAATATTTTCATCCACAAAAATATAGCTTTGTTCATTTCATAACATAAAATGATATTAACAAGTTAATTACATAGTATTTATAGTGAGTATTATCCTTTTCAAAACGCGATATTTACTTTTACTCAGTGTTTTATTTCTCATAACTCTCAGGACATACAATTTATTAAAATTAAAAAATATAAATCAAGGATCAAATCTGTTCACACTTAGAGCTTCTCAGAAGTGTTTGATTTGAAATAAATAACTTGAAGTTTATGAATTGATATTCATTTTAGTATAAAATAATATAAGTAAATAAAATTGTTTATTTAATTTATTTAGTTTTTGTGAAGAGTTTAGTGCCTTACCGTATTTTTATAGCTTGATAATAACTGGAAATTATTTTCAACTACAAACTTAATCGAATAATATATTATTTAACAACGCAATTTATTTATTCAAAGATTATATTATAGGAGTACGAATAATTAAATTTGAGAAAATGTATGGCGCATTTAAATCTATTTTTGCCTTATCCCATTTTAAAATTTTGTTCCTGTTTCATTTGCATTTATGAACTTAAAGATGAATGAACATAAAAATCGTTTATTTATTTTAATTTGATAAAAACCAAACTTTTATAAAATAAGAATCATAGAAATATATACAAATTATGACTTGAATTACAATGTAGCTCCATTAAATTGAATTTTGTTTCCAAATTCTTTCTGCAACTACTTCTTTTTCGCTACAAGTTTTCCGCATTTGCATAGCAGTTGCATGTTGCACAGAGTATTATAGTTTTGTTCACAACGGTTGTTTGAATCACTCAGAAATAAAAAAGTTAGATATGGGGTTATATATATATAAATTATCAGGATGACGACTGGATTCGAATTGGTATACATTTTCGTTGGCACCCTGAGGAGGTTGGTATTGGTATTGAAAATCGGACCATTGCCACGCCCACAAAATGTCGAAACCGAAAACGTATAAAGTGTCATAACTAGACCATAAATAAAGTTATGGAAGTGAAATTTGGTACTTTAAAGTAGGCGTGGCCCCGCCTCCAAATTAAACCAAACTTTCTGCAGTCACGTCACTTCCCTATTATACACACATCCCATGCAAAGGTTAGGTTGAAAATTATTAAAAGTGCGTTAATTCACTAACTTAAAACCTCAGAAACACTAAATTTTACAGAAGAAATGGCAGAGGAGAGCTAATGTCAGATTAAAAAATTAAAAATGGGCGTGGCGTCGACCACTTATGGGCCAAAAACCATATCTCAAAGACTACTCGACCGATTTCAATCAAATGCGGTACATAATACTTTCTTGACACCCTGATGAAACGGACTGAATATGGGCGAAATCGGTTTACAACCACGCTTACTTCCCATATAACTCAATTTTGAATTCCAACTGATTCCTTCACTTTATAATCGGCCCTATTCCCGTTGTCGTTATCGTTTTAAAACGAAATAACGCATATTTGGCATTCCTGTTGTCGTTATTGACATTTATCAAAAATAAATTGAGATTCCCCAATTAGAAACGACATAGAAACAGTCGTTCTTTGACGTTGCTATATTTGGGAGCGTGGTGGTGGTGGAAGATGGTTGGCATTAATAAAATTGCAGTTTTATATCTAAGGCTATACTTAAGATAACAAAGAAAGAAAGGTACACAACAAGTCCGAAACTAGAGCAACAAGAGGAGGACTTAATAAACAGATACCATTGTCTCCTTTGGAAGAAGCTGTTGCGAATTGAATGCAGTTCGATAATTAGTTGGAGCACCAGGTACGAAACAAATACAAAGACATTTGCGACAGAATGCCGAAATTTGAGTATATGATTTCATTCACAAGAAATTTATAATACGAAATTATCTTTCGTGTGGAAATAAAAATTCATGGGAATGCTTTATTTACATGGTGTTTACAATATATATATATATATAGTTCCTGTTACTCCTGCAAGGAGCATAGGGCCACAGTAAAACAGTTCCAACCATTTCTGTCACATGCCATACGCTTTATTTCGCCCCAACTTTTTCCTGTAGGTCTGAAGTCAGCCTCCAACTGTCTTCTCCACGTATGAGCAGGTCTGCCAACTCGCCTCTGTCCAGGCGGGTTCCAATCAATAGCATTTCTTGCTATATCGTTTACAGGTTTGCGCAAAGTGTGCCCGATCCACGCCCACTTACGTTTGAGAATTTCGAGACGCAGTGGGGTTTGTTGCGTGCGTCTCCATAGCGTTTCATTGGAGATTATATCCGGCCAGTAAATGCATAGTATTCTTCGAAGGCAACGGTTGACGAAGGTTTGTAGTCCCTGGTGATGACATTCCAAGTCTCACAGCCATACAGCAAAACAGATTTTATGTTGGAGTCAAACAACCGCACTTTTGTTCGAATGGATAACTGTTGAGACTTCCAAATATTTTTGAGCATTCCAAATGCTTGTTTTGCTTTTTCTATGCGATTACTTATATCCTCAGAGGAACCTCCAGAAGCGGTTATCGTGCAGCCAAGATATAGGAATGATTCAACATCTTCTACGTATGTGCAGTGGACTCTTATTGTTGGTGTTCAAACGTTTTTGAGATTAATTTTAAGACCTGCGTTTGTGGATGATTCAGCTATATCGTCGAGTTTAGCTTGCATATCTACGTGTCATCCGCATAATCTAAGTCCTCTCTCTTCACGCGTTGCGCTCCTCAGCACAACATCCAGAAATGTGTTAAAAAGTAAAGGCGACAAAACACACCCTTGTCGCACGCCTCTTTCGACAGGAATGCAGCTACCAAGTTGGCTATCGTGCAACACGCGGCAACTGACCCCAGAGTACAAGCCCTTTATAAGTGTAATGAGGGTGTCCGGGACTCCTTTACATTCCAGAGCGCTCCAAATTGCACGATGACATAGCGTGTCGAACGCTTTCTCGAAACCTATGAAAGCTACATACAGTGAGGAGCGCCATTCCGCCGACTGTTCAACGATTATTCGCAACGTGTTTACATGATCAACACACGCCCTTCTGGGACGAAAGCCGGCCTGTTCCTTTCTGAATCCTTCGTCTAGTTCCGAAGCTAGTCTAAGTCTTATAATTTCAGCTATAACTTTATTGAGACAACTTAATAGCGTTATTCCCCTCCAGTTATTGCACAATGTGAGGTCACCCTTTTTCGGAAGATTAATGATGATACGTTCTTTTAGCTCATGCGTGAGCTCTTTCGATTTCCAGAAATTTTTAATAAGGGGCAGGATCAGAGAGGCACTCGTCACTGGATCTGCTTTCATAAGTTCTGGGGGTATATTGTCAATTCCAATAATTGCCTTGTTGTTTTTCATACATTTTATAGCCATGGTGATCTCGGCTACATTTGGACATTCTACGGATATAAGGGGGTTATCTATGTGTGCTTTGCATTTGCATATACGGTGTGCATTATCAAGAGTAGAGGCTAAGGTTTTAGTCTAGAAATTCGACCAGATCTCAAGCAGGTTTCCTTTGATGTGGTGATATTGCCATTGCTATCTCTTAGGGGCCTAGCAGTTGGTTTGGAGTGACATAGAGCGAGTTGTCTTGTGTATATGTAGAGGTCTCTGCTGCGATTCGTCACGGCTGCAATTTGAGCCTTCTTCGCGATGTCATCGACCCACTTTCGCTTGTCACGCCGCGCACTCTTTTTTATCTCGCGGGCTAGTGCTGAATACTGCCTTTGTAGCAGTACTTTTATATTACGCGTTCTTGCGGCGTTAAGATCTGCTTTCATACGTTTCCTATGTGCAATCAGTGCCCAAGATCTGTCTGATAGCCACTCTTTCCGCGCACTTTGTGGTGTTCCAATCAGTATTTCTGGTGTTTACAATAAGGCTGATTATTTAATACATCTTTTTATAAATTAATGATGAAATTTACTTTAAATCTTTTCTAACATTATACATCCCACCTTAAATTGAAATAATCGAGAAAGTGGCAATTCGTACTCCATTTGAAGAAAAACTAGTAAGGAAGGGCTAAATTCAAGTGGAACCGAGTCTTTTCTGATGTAAGGTTTTAACCCATGCCCTCATGTTCCATCTTTACCATGAAATTTAAGATTTCTGGGGTTTTTCCTTACTGAATTAAAGCATTTTTCAGTAGTTTTCAACATAACCTTTATATGGGAGGTAGGCGTGGTTATAATCCGATTTCCTCCATTTTCAGACTTTATAAGGAAGTAGCTAAAAGAAACGACTCTAGAGAGTTTGGTTAATATAGTTTTAGTAGTCCTCGCCCACTTTCCCAAAAAAATACATTCAAACATGCCCCTACTTAGTACAATCCTTTATACCAAATATTACTTTCATATCTCTATTTATTAAATTTAGGAAAGAAAACGAGAACGTTGGTGAATAAATTTCTCGTTTTTTGGAAATCCAAAATCAAAGTCACTCGTTATACTCTCGCAACAAAGTTGCTAAAGAGAGTATTATTGTTTTGTTCGCATAACGGTTGTTTGTGTCACCCAGAAATAAAAGAGTTAGATAAGGATTTTATATATATTTAAATGATCAGAGTGATCAGAGTTAAATGATGATGAGTGGAGTTAAAATCCGGATGTCTGTCCATCTGTCCGTGCAAGCTATAACTTGAGTAAATTGAGATATCTTAAAGAGATATTGTACACATATTCCTTGAGGAGATTGGTATAGAAAATGCCACAAAATTGCTAAAACCGAAAACATATAAAGGGTCATAACTAGGACATAAGTAAAGTTATAAAAGTAAAATTTGGTACAAAGGATCGCACTAGGAAGGGTCATATTTTTTTCTTGCGAAAGTGGGCCCGCTCCTATTAGGTTTTTTGTACATATCTCGTAAACTACTAAAGCCATATCAACCAAACTTTCTATAGTCGTTTATTTTAGCCACTTCCTTATATATGTATGGGTATGTTAAAACTACTAAAAATGCTGTAATTCACTAAGAAAAAACAGGAAAAATCTTAAATTACATAGTAAAGATGGTACAAATGAGCTGCACTCAAATTGGTATACTAAGATTGAACTACTTGACCAATTTCAATGAAATTCAGTTAATTTTCCTGTTTCCTAGTTTCCATATACCAGAACTTTGATGTCAATCTGAGTTGTTTACGTTACAATATATAAAGTAAGCACACTGGAAGATATCGGAACAGAACTTGGCGAAAATACTGCATTTATAGTGTGGCAACGCCCTTCTAAAAACCGTCGAAATTTTCAAGGCCCTATGTATCGAACATGATGACCTTAGTACTTCTAATAAATATTTTACCGAAAATATAAGTAAGTCTCTCTCAGTATTTTGAAGAAATTAAGAGAGAACATTTTTCTTTTAATAATATGAATTACCAAGGCCCCATTTTATTTTTTTTCCTAATGGACTTTATGCCGAATGTGTGGGTCGAATTATGTGTTATATTAATTCAATAATATGTAAACTGTGGGATTTTTAATTAGTTATTAAAAAAAAGAATCCGGAAAGAGTAATTGCTCAAGAAATGTTTTACAAAAATGAATTCAATTTGGCGGAACTACTATGTTATTGCAAGTAATGATTGGAAGAATTCTTATTGGAAATGTATGTATTTACATGTTTATTATAAATGCGTGGCGTCTAATAAGTTTTATCCAACTGCATCAGAAAGAATTACACGTAAGGTCTAAACTGTAATATGTTTCATCACCAGGTTCAAATAATCGATGGGGCTGATGGCAAATGTACTGCGGAATTCAAAGTAGAACCTGAACATGTCAATCGCGGTGGATTTTTACATGGCGGGTTTACAGCTACTGTAGTTGATATGGTGACCACGTACGCACTTATGTCCAAACCCTGTAATCCCGGCGTTACAGTTGATTTGCATGTTACTTACTTAAAAGCAGCTAAAGAAGGTGACACAATTGTAGTTTCTGCAAATACAATAAGAGCGGGGAAAAAACTAGCTTTTATTGAATGCGTTTTAATGCAGAAAAATGATGGAGCCATTGTAGCTAAGGGAAGTCAAACAAAATTTGTAGAATGTATGTAGTGATAATGATATACCACTTCACTGGATTATTAAATAAAAGTCACTAAGTTTATCGTACAATAAATATGGAATAAAAACATTACAAAACTATGTACATATATGTTTTCTTTTTAACAATACTCAGCGCATTCAATGTCAAGTGCTGAACACAAAGACGACGACACGACACAGCGACGGCTGATCACAAATGTCGCTTTGAAGCCAGCGTCTTGAACATTTTGAAGACGGCAGCGACATATCAAACAGCAATTTCATTGTTGCCGTTCTAAAATCTTTCACTACAATAAAATTTACATATTTAGTTTAAAGTGAAATTATTTATGTAAAAAAAAAATAACGTCATATTTGTTATAACTTTTAATAATTTTACATTTCGCATATTAGTGGCAACTCTACAGCTGCCCATTGTCGTCGCCAAAATTAGAAACATTTTTAATTTAGCGACAACGACAACTACAAGCCACAAGCCTGTTGTCGCGTAGTTGTGCTGCTGTAAAAAAACTGTGACCATAAGAACGCTTGTATTTTAATATTTTACAGATGTCGCTTATCGTCTTCTATGTGTTCAGCACATCAATAATATTAAAAGGCACTTAAAAGAGGAAATTTGCAAACAATTTTGTTTTTGTGGCCTAAATATTGCAGTCATTTAAGCGGGGAATTTAGTATGTAAATTGAGAGAAAAAACGATGTCGCAAAATATGGTCACTTAAGCGGGAAAGGCACTTAAACGGGGGGATCACTGTATTGCAAAATTTCTTTATTTAAACTCTGAAATATTGAACAATAAAGTCGAGATTGTAACATGTAATCATCGGTGACGTCAAAGAATTGGACATCAATATACAGGATGTATATAAAAGATAGTCGTGATAGTTACACTATAATTGAAGAACGGCCGGACCAATTTAGCTTAAATTTGGTTTGTAGATAGCTTAGGACCGGGGACGGGATATAAGATAATTTTAATTACATTCCCGTGTTGAGAACGTGAATAAACTGTGGTATGAAAAACGCAACTGACATTCGATATAAAACACAAATTTATTATTCAAAACATCATAGTATTCGATAATTTCATAAAAATGCAAACAAAACTTATAGGCAAACGAAATATTTATCAGTCAAAACATTTTCATTTCATTTGTTAAAAATTGAAAAACAAAACGCAACTGCCAAAAGTCCTGAATGTCTATGGATGAATATTTGAAGATTTGATATGTTAAATTTAACCCTTTACCTAGTCATGTGATAGTTATGTTAGGAATCGATTTATTGAGCCAATTTCTGTATTACGGTTATAATAATTATTTAAATACAAATATTAATACGAGGAAATGTTAATATTTATACATATCTAACAGAAACTATGCCTCATATAATGTTCATTCGTTAGTGTGTTGAAGCCTATCGTTTACTTTTGTTTTCGATCCAAAAGTTTGCATTACAAAATTCAGTGGCATTGTAAGAAGTGGTAAAATTTACTTATTGAAAAGGGATTTAATATCGCATTAAACGAATAGGTTTTTCTTATAGTACAATGCGTTTACATTTAGTGTATTTTTACCAAGCATGTTTTTTAATTTTGTTTTGTTTTTCGACTCTTAGGGCAATGTAAAATTTGTATAATATGGGATAGGATATAACTTAAACGGGAACGCGAAGAAACTAACAGCCCTATTCTCATGCCCTCACAAAAATCACCACACTCACTATTGTGAGTTTTTTGGATTTTGTGATGATTACCTTATGCTGGAGAAAATTCAAAAGCTCAAATGCTTACAATTTTCTCAAATATCTGTGACCTGAGAAAGCAGCCATCACAATACAAAACTATTTGTGTTTGTTTTGGTTTTTAGCAATATTTGTAAACAAATGTGTAAATATTTGCGTGCTATAACGAGCATGGAGGAATTGTTCTTTGAAAAAATGGCCTCTATAAAAGTTCAGTTATCGAATAATTGTGTTTAACCGAATCTGGAGCAATTTGGACGTACCTTGCATTTTCATTTGTTAGCGATTTGCTGCCTAAGTCCTAAAACTGTACGATCCGATAAGGACGCATTATTTTTGTAAAGCAAAGGACACTGACGCACAGCCTCTATAGACGAAGATTTACACCCAGGTTATTTTTATACTCTCGCGACAAAGTTGCTACGAGAATATTATAGTTTTGTCTACATAACGGTTGGTTGCAAGTCCAAAACTAAACGAGTTAGATATAGGGTTATATATATCAAAATGATAAGGTGACGAAAAAAGTTCAAATCCGGACTCTGTCCGTCCGTGTGTCCGTCCGTCCGTGCAAGCTGTAACTTGAGTAAAAATTTAGATATCTTAATGAAAATGAAATTGGAAGACGTATTTCTTGGCACCATAAGATTCGTTAAGTTCGAAAATGTGCGTAATCGGACCATTGCCACTCCCACAAAATGGCGATAACCGAAAATTTGGTACAAAGGATTGTTCTAGGAAAGGGCATATTTGGATGTAATTTTTTTGGGGAATTGGGCGTGGCCCCGCCCACTACTATGTTTTTTGTACATATCTCGCAAACTAATTAAGCTATATCAAGGAAACTTTCTAGAGTCGTTTCTTTTAGGTACTACCTTATACCGTCCAAAAATGAAGGAAATCGGGTCATACGGCCCACCTCCCATACAAAGGTTATATTAAAAATTACTAAAAATGCAGTAAGTTCAGTAAGGAAAACAACCAGAAACCTTAAATTTCATTGTAAAGATGGCACAGAAGAGCTGCTCTCAAAATGGTTTACAAAATTTTAAATGGGCGTGGTTCCGCCCACTTATGGGTCAAAAACCATATCTTCCTTACTTGTTTTATAATTCTTTTGTTTTTTAACTTTCGACTGTAAATACGCATTTTCATTTGTTTACAAATTTTACATCAATTTGTATTTATTTTGAATTTATTTCTTTTGAAACAACTGTTTGACAGCAAAATGCTTTTCACCTCAATTGGTGACTTTTTTAAGCTTTTTTCTTATGAGGTTCGAGCCAGAATAGACTCACAAAATATACGTCACAAGAAACCTCACAAATTTTTCTTCACAACTCAGTTATGAGGTTTTTTCAGAATAGGGCTGTAACACCCCAATTGAATTGTGCAGTTAAAAATACAAATACGTGAAAAAAATATTTTATTTGAATCAAAATATAAACAAGTAAGGAAGGGCTAAGTTCGGGTGTAACCGAACATTTTATACTCTCGCAATTTAATTTATTTATTTAACTTTATTTATATTATATAATACACAATTTGACCCACATATTCGTCATATATATTGTATAAAGTCCATTGAAAGTTGGAAACCATAATATTAGGTTAGAAGCATCGATATCTTCACTAGTACTTACTTTATATATTGTAAAGTAAACGATTCAGATTGTCTTCAAAGTTCTGGTATCTAGGAAGTATGCGTGGTTGTGAAGCGATTTGGCCTATTTTCACAACATATCCTTGGGATGTAAGGAAACTATTACAAATGTGTTAAAAAGTAAAGGCGACAAAACACACCCTTGTCGCACGCCTCTTTCGACAGGAATGCAGCTACCAAGTTGGCTATCGTGCAACACGCGGCAACTGACCCCAGAGTACAAGCCCTTTATAAGTGTAATGAGGGTGTCCGGGACTCCTTTACATTCCAGAGCGCTCCAAATTGCACGATGACATAGCGTGTCGAACGCTTTCTCGAAACCTATGAAAGCTACATACAGTGAGGAGCGCCATTCCGCCGACTGTTCAACGATTATTCGCAACGTGTTTACATGATCAACACACGCCCTTCTGGGACGAAAGCCGGCCTGTTCCTTTCTGAATCCTTCGTCTAGTTCCGAAGCTAGTCTAAGTCTTATAATTTCAGCTATAACTTTATTGAGACAACTTAATAGCGTTATTCCCCTCCAGTTATTGCACAATGTGAGGTCACCCTTTTTCGGAAGATTAATGATGATACGTTCTTTTAGCTCATGCGTGAGCTCTTTCGATTTCCAGAAATTTTTAATAAGGGGCAGGATCAGAGAGGCACTCGTCACTGGATCTGCTTTCATAAGTTCTGGGGGTATATTGTCAATTCCAATAATTGCCTTGTTGTTTTTCATACATTTTATAGCCATGGTGATCTCGGCTACATTTGGACATTCTACGGATATAAGGGGGTTATCTATGTGTGCTTTGCATTTGCATATACGGTGTGCATTACCAAGAGTAGAGGCTAAGGTTTTAGTCTAGAAATTCGACCAGATCTCAAGCAGGTTTCCTTTGATGTGGTGATATTGCCATTGCTATCTCTTAGGGGCCTAGCAGTTGGTTTGGAGTGACATAGAGCGAGTTGTCTTGTGTATATGTAGAGGTCTCTGCTGCGATTCGTCACGGCTGCAATTTGAGCCTTCTTCGCGATGTCATCGACCCACTTTCGCTTGTCACGCCGCGCACTCTTTTTTATCTCGCGGGCTAGTGCTGAATACTGCCTTTGTAGCAGTACTTTTATATTACGCGTTCTTGCGGCGTTAAGATCTGCTTTCATACGTTTCCTATGTGCAATCAGTGCCCAAGATCTGTCTGATAGCCACTCTTTCCGCGCACTTTGTGGTGTTCCAATCAGTATTTCTGGTGTTTACAATAAGGCTGATTATTTAATACATCTTTTTATAAATTAATGATGAAATTTACTTTAAATCTTTTCTAACATTATACATCCCACCTTAAATTGAAATAATCGAGAAAGTGGCAATTCGTACTCCATTTGAAGAAAAACTAGTAAGGAAGGGCTAAATTCAAGTGGAACCGAGTCTTTTCTGATGTAAGGTTTTAACCCATGCCCTCATGTTCCATCTTTACCATGAAATTTAAGATTTCTGGGGTTTTTCCTTACTGAATTAAAGCATTTTTCAGTAGTTTTCAACATAACCTTTATATGGGAGGTAGGCGTGGTTATAATCCGATTTCCTCCATTTTCAGACTTTATAAGGAAGTAGCTAAAAGAAACGACTCTAGAGAGTTTGGTTAATATAGTTTTAGTAGTCCTCGCCCACTTTCCCAAAAAAATACATTCAAACATGCCCCTACTTAGTACAATCCTTTATACCAAATATTACTTTCATATCTCTATTTATTAAATTTAGGAAAGAAAACGAGAACGTTGGTGAATAAATTTCTCGTTTTTTGGAAATCCAAAATCAAAGTCACTCGTTATACTCTCGCAACAAAGTTGCTAAAGAGAGTATTATTGTTTTGTTCGCATAACGGTTGTTTGTGTCACCCAGAAATAAAAGAGTTAGATAAGGATTTTATATATATTTAAATGATCAGAGTGATCAGAGTTAAATGATGATGAGTGGAGTTAAAATCCGGATGTCTGTCCATCTGTCCGTGCAAGCTATAACTTGAGTAAATTGAGATATCTTAAAGAGATATTGTACACATATTCCTTGAGGAGATTGGTATAGAAAATGCCACAAAATTGCTAAAACCGAAAACATATAAAGGGTCATAACTAGGACATAAGTAAAGTTATAAAAGTAAAATTTGGTACAAAGGATCGCACTAGGAAGGGTCATATTTTTTTCTTGCGAAAGTGGGCCCGCTCCTATTAGGTTTTTTGTACATATCTCGTAAACTACTAAAGCCATATCAACCAAACTTTCTATAGTCGTTTATTTTAGCCACTTCCTTATATATGTATGGGTATGTTAAAACTACTAAAAATGCTGTAATTCACTAAGAAAAAACAGGAAAAATCTTAAATTACATAGTAAAGATGGTACAAATGAGCTGCACTCAAATTGGTATACTAAGATTGAACTACTTGACCAATTTCAATGAAATTCAGTTAATTTTCCTGTTTCCTAGTTTCCATATACCAGAACTTTGATGTCAATCTGAGTTGTTTACGTTACAATATATAAAGTAAGCACACTGGAAGATATCGGAACAGAACTTGGCGAAAATACTGCATTTATAGTGTGGCAACGCCCTTCTAAAAACCGTCGAAATTTTCAAGGCCCTATGTATCGAACATGATGACCTTAGTACTTCTAATAAATATTTTACCGAAAATATAAGTAAGTCTCTCAGATATTTTGAAGAAATTAAGAGAGAACATTTTTCTTTTAATAATATGAATTACCAAGGCCCCATTTTATTTTTTTTCCTAATGGACTTTATGCCGAATGTGTGGGTCGAATTATGTGTTATATTAATTCAATAATATGTAAACTGTGGGATTTTTAATTAGTTATTAAAAAAAAGAATCCGGAAAGAGTAATTGCTCAAGAAATGTTTTACAAAAATGAATTCAATTTGGCGGAACTACTATGTTATTGCAAGTAATGATTTGAAGAATTCTTATTGGAAATGTATGTATTTACATGTTTATTATAAATGCGTGGCGTCTAATAAGTTTTATCCAACTGCATCAGAAAGAATTACACGTAAGGTCTAAACTGTAATCTGTTTCATCACCAGGTTCAAATAATCGATGGGGCTGATGGCAAATGTACTGCGGAATTCAAAGTAGAACCTGAACATGTCAATCGCGGTGGATTTTTACATGGCGGGTTTACAGCTACTGTAGTTGATATGGTGACCACGTACGCACTTATGTCCAAACCCTGTAATCCCGGCGTTACAGTTGATTTGCATGTTACTTACTTAAAAGCAGCTAAAGAAGGTGACACAATTGTAGTTTCTGCAAATACAATAAGAGCGGGGAAAAAACTAGCTTTTATTGAATGCGTTTTAATGCAGAAAAATGATGGAGCCATTGTAGCTAAGGGAAGTCAAACAAAATTTGTAGAATGTATGTAGTGATAATGATATACCACTTCACTGGATTATTAAATAAAAGTCACTAAGTTTATCGTACAATAAATATGGAATAAAAACATTACAAAACTATGTACATATATGTTTTCTTTTTAACAATACTCAGCGCATTCAATGTCAAGTGCTGAACACAAAGACGACGACACGACACAGCGACGGCTGATCACAAATGTCGCTTTGAAGCCAGCGTCTTGAACATTTTGAAGACGGCAGCGACATATCAAACAGCAATTTCATTGTTGCCGTTCTAAAATCTTTCACTACAATAAAATTTACATATTTAGTTTAAAGTGAAATTATTTATGTAAAAAAAAATAACGTCATATTTGTTATAACTTTTAATAATTTTACATTTCGCATATTAGTGGCAACTCTACAGCTGCCCATTGTCGTCGCCAAAATTAGAAACATTTTTAATTTAGCGACAACGACAACTACAAGCCACAAGCCTGTTGTCGCGTAGTTGTGCTGCTGTAAAAAAACTGTGACCATAAGAACGCTTGTATTTTAATATTTTACAGATGTCGCTTATCGTCTTCTATGTGTTCAGCACATCAATAATATTAAAAGGCACTTAAAAGAGGAAATTTGCAAACAATTTTGTTTTTGTGGCCTAAATATTGCAGTCATTTAAGCGGGGAATTTAGTATGTAAATTGAGAGAAAAAACGATGTCGCAAAATATGGTCACTTAAGCGGGAAAGGCACTTAAACGGGGGGATCACTGTATTGCAAAATTTCTTTATTTAAACTCTGAAATATTGAACAATAAAGTCGAGATTGTAACATGTAATCATCGGTGACGTCAAAGAATTGGACATCAATATACAGGATGTATATAAAAGATAGTCGTGATAGTTACACTATAATTGAAGAACGGCCGGACCAATTTAGCTTAAATTTGGTTTGTAGATAGCTTAGGACCGGGGACGGGATATAAGATAATTTTAATTACATTCCCGTGTTGAGAACGTGAATAAACTGTGGTATGAAAAACGCAACTGACATTCGATATAAAACACAAATTTATTATTCAAAACATCATAGTATTCGATAATTTCATAAAAATGCAAACAAAACTTATAGGCAAACGAAATATTTATCAGTCAAAACATTTTCATTTCATTTGTTAAAAATTGGAAAACAAAACGCAACTGCCAAAAGTCCTGAATGTCTATGGATGAATATTTGAAGATTTGATATGTTAAATTTAACCCTTTACCTAGTCATGTGATAGTTATGTTAGGAATCGATTTATTGAGCCAATTTCTGTATTACGGTTATAATAATTATTTAAATACAAATATTAATACGAGGAAATGTTAATATTTATACATATCTAACAGAAACTATGCCTCATATAATGTTCATTCGTTAGTGTGTTGAAGCCTATCGTTTACTTTTGTTTTCGATCCAAAAGTTTGCATTACAAAATTCAGTGGCATTGTAAGAAGTGGTAAAATTTACTTATTGAAAAGGGATTTAATATCGCATTAAACGAATAGGTTTTTCTTATAGTACAATGCGTTTACATTTAGTGTATTTTTACCAAGCATGTTTTTTAATTTTGTTTTGTTTTTCGACTCTTAGGGCAATGTAAAATTTGTATAATATGGGATAGGATATAACTTAAACGGGAACGCGAAGAAACTAACAGCCCTATTCTCATGCCCTCACAAAAATCACCACACTCACTATTGTGAGTTTTTTGGATTTTGTGATGATTACCTTATGCTGGAGAAAATTCAAAAGCTCAAATGCTTACAATTTTCTCAAATATCTGTGACCTGAGAAAGCAGCCATCACAATACAAAACTATTTGTGTTTGTTTTGGTTTTTAGCAATATTTGTAAACAAATGTGTAAATATTTGCGTGCTATAACGAGCATGGAGGAATTGTTCTTTGAAAAAATGGCCTCTATAAAAGTTCAGTTATCGAATAATTGTGTTTAACCGAATCTGGAGCAATTTGGACGTACCTTGCATTTTCATTTGTTAGCGATTTGCTGCCTAAGTCCTAAAACTCTACGATCCGATAAGGACGCATTATTTTTGTAAAGCAAAGGACACTGACGCACAGCCTCTATAGACGAAGATTTACACCCAGGTTATTTTTATACTCTCGCGACAAAGTTGCTACGAGAATATTATAGTTTTGTCTACATAACGGTTGGTTGCAAGTCCAAAACTAAACGAGTTAGATATAGGGTTATATATATCAAAATGATAAGGTGACGAAAAAAGTTCAAATCCGGACTCTGTCCGTCCGTGTGTCCGTCCGTCCGTGCAAGCTGTAACTTGAGTAAAAATTTAGATATCTTAATGAAAATGAAATTGGAAGACGTATTTCTTGGCACCATAAGATTCGTTAAGTTCGAAAATGTGCGTAATCGGACCATTGCCACTCCCACAAAATGGCGATAACCGAAAATTTGGTACAAAGGATTGTTCTAGGAAAGGGCGTATTTGGATGTAATTTTTTTGGGGAATTGGGCGTGGCCCCGCCCACTACTATGTTTTTTGTACATATCTCGCAAACTAATTAAGCTATATCAAGGAAACTTTCTAGAGTCGTTTCTTTTAGGTACTACCTTATACCGTCCAAAAATGAAGGAAATCGGGTCATACGGCCCACCTCCCATACAAAGGTTATATTAAAAATTACTAAAAATGCAGTAAGTTCAGTAAGGAAAACAACCAGAAACCTTAAATTTCATTGTAAAGATGGCACAGAAGAGCTGCTCTCAAAATGGTTTACAAAATTTTAAATGGGCGTGGTTCCGCCCACTTATGGGTCAAAAACCATATCTTCCTTACTTGTTTTATAATTCTTTTGTTTTTTAACTTTCGACTGTAAATACGCATTTTCATTTGTTTACAAATTTTACATCAATTTGTATTTATTTTGAATTTATTTCTTTTGAAACAACTGTTTGACAGCAAAATGCTTTTCACCTCAATTGGTGACTTTTTTAAGCTTTTTTCTTATGAGGTTCGAGCCAGAATAGACTCACAAAATATACGTCACAAGAAACCTCACAAATTTTTCTTCACAACTCAGTTATGAGGTTTTTTCAGAATAGGGCTGTAACACCCCAATTGAATTGTGCAGTTAAAAATACAAATACGTGAAAAAAATATTTTATTTGAATCAAAATATAAACAAGTAAGGAAGGGCTAAGTTCGGGTGTAACCGAACATTTTATACTCTCGCAATTTAATTTATTTATTTAACTTTATTTATATTATATAATACACAATTTGACCCACATATTCGTCATATATATTGTATAAAGTCCATTGAAAGTTGGAAACCATAATATTAGGTTAGAAGCATCGATATCTTCACTAGTACTTACTTTATATATTGTAAAGTAAACGATTCAGATTGTCTTCAAAGTTCTGGTATCTAGGAAGTATGCGTGGTTGTGAAGCGATTTGGCCTATTTTCACAACATATCCTTGGGATGTAAGGAAACTATTACAAACCAAGTTTCATTGAAATCGGTCGAGTAGTTCCTGAGATATGGTTTTTGACCCATAAGTGGGCGACGCCACGCCCATTTTCCATTCTGTAAAAAAATCTGAGTGCAGCTTCCATATGCCATTTCTTATGTGAAATTTAGTGTTTCTGACGTTTTTCGTTGGTGAGTTAACCCACTTTTAATAATTTTCAACCTAACTTTTGTATGTTAGGTGGGCGTGGTTATGATCCGATTTCTTTAATTTTTGTACTGTATTAGGAAGTGGCTAAACAAAACGACTGCAGAAAGTTTGGTTTATATTGCTCTATTGGTTTGCGAGATATGTACAAAAAACTTAGTAGGGGCCGGGGCCACGCCCACTTCCCCAAAAAAATTACATCCAAATATGCCCCTTCATAGTGCGATCCTTCATACCAAATTTTATTTCCATAGCATTATTTATGGCTTAGTTATGGCACTTTATGTGTTTTCGGTTTTCGCCATTTTGTGGGCGTGTCAGTGGTCCGATTTTGCTCAACCAAACCTTCCTATGGTGCCAAGTTTCATCAAGATATCTTAATTTTTACTCAAGTTACAGCTTGCACAGACGGACGGACGGACGGACGGACGGACAGACAGACATTCGGATTTGAACTCCACTCTTCACCATGATCACTTTGGTATATATAACCCTATATCTAACTCGTTTAGTTTTGGGCGTTACAAACAACCGTTATGTGAACAAAACTATAATACTCTCTTTAGCAACTTTTGTTGGGAGAGTATAAAAAGAACTATGTTTAGTAGTTAAGCATTATTTTTCATGAGTCGGGAGAAAGGCTTGAATGTCGCATTAATGCGACGGCTAATTAGAGATCGTTCCACTAGTGAAGTACGCTAAGAATTAAAATGTTGTTATTTGTTATGGTTACTATATTTTGTATATTTTCAATTAGATTTGAGAGATATTACGGTGTACACATCAAACAAAGCATTTTCGTACTTGTTGGCCGCATTTTAAATCCACAAACCGATTAACTGCTGTCCCTCCAATTATGAAGATTTGCGCAACTCTACGATTCTTTGCTGAATGTAGCTATCAGAAAGGCCAAGGGAATGACTTCGGAATTTCAAAACTTAAATACAATGTCAGCGATTCTTACCACATTTATGCAACAGAAAATATGCCCAAAACATATAAAATTTAAAATAAGTGTATAAGAGACAAATACTACTAAAATAATAAATAAAAACAATGAAACAGAATTTCCTGGTGTAATCCGATGAATGAATCGAACAGATGTGCACATTTCAGCACCTGCAACATCTGTATAATAATATCTATATCTACAGAAGAATCTAAATCAAATCTTACAAATTGCTTAAAAATATAGTACTATTAAAATATTAGCTTCTGCAATTCGTTTCCAGCCCTATGTGGTCACATGAATCTATTTATTTCGGCTTCAAAGCCATTCTATTGTACCTGCGGATGGTTTTGCATTTATTTGAAATAATATTTAAAAAGCAACTCATAAAAATTATATATTAATGTATATACTGCTTTACCCTGTATCCCCTGTTGAATCTCCAACAAAAATAAGTTTATGATACACTATTGATATCTGTTTATGAAGAAAATGTTGGTTTATATTTCCTGGATGTGCCTGGTGGAAATG
Organism: Zeugodacus cucurbitae; assembly: GCF_028554725.1. Taxonomy (NCBI): domain Eukaryota; kingdom Metazoa; phylum Arthropoda; class Insecta; order Diptera; family Tephritidae; genus Zeugodacus; species Zeugodacus cucurbitae. The sequence continues at coordinate 29,690,858 of NC_071669.1, forward strand.
AAAAGACATTCCTCAAGCCATTAGTTTTAGCCACTGTTCGTGTGAGATCCAACGTTGTGGTTTCAGTTACTTTTTCCGGAATAGCTGCCACATCGTTAGAAGAATTGCCTACGCTCCTTCAAAACTAAAATTAACGACAGATCTTCTAAATGTTAAAGAATCAACATGAAAACTTGCAAGACACTCTACGATGGCCCAAGTTTTATCAGCATCGAAAAAGATCATATGGGGCGATTGCACCATGGTACATAAACGTTCATTGGAAGCACTTAAAGGAACATTAAAAGATCTTCCTAATGGTTTAAGATGTTTTAGAGTCGCAGTGATTTTACTGGCTGGCGATTTCCCAAAAACTGACATAAAAGATCAACTGTTGCCGACGAAATAAACTTGGATTTTTCCTGGCTACATGGGACGAGTACTGGCGAAGATTCAAAACTTTTCTTGCTTGCTCATGGTTACTGTTGTTGTTGCAATCGTATTTTAGGTTTTTCCCCACCTTATTCAGACAAATTTTTGTGGTTTTTATCTACTTAATGTAATATTTAAGAAAAATCCCAAAGTGAAAGCTCTGAAAGTTTTCGTTCAGAGTCCTTCTAATGCAGTATATTTAATTTTTTTGTCCCTGAATAATATTGTATATAGTCCTTAGCTTAATATTAAAAAATTTGGACACCTATTTCTTATTTTTTCATTGAAATAATAAAAATATACCAATTGATTAACCTTCTCGTGAACTCATTTGCAAGACAATTCTGATTTCCAATTAGATCTGTAGTTCCAATTAGCTATCTTATTCGAGGCCTATCTTATGTTTTTGCTTTTGTTGTTTTTTTAACATATTCTATTACTAGATATATCTTATAATAATACTGTAAAAGAAAAATCATAAAAACTAAACCTTTATTATAGAAATTTAATGTCAAATTTGATTTTTTGTATCAATTTGCATTTTGCAAAGAATTGACAAACTGTAAATAACTTATAACTAATTGTAACGATGTCGCAAAATATGATCACATAAGCGGGGGGTAAATCAACCCTTGAAAGTTGAAATGTCGTCTATCACAATTAGGGTATTCACAAGGTGTCATATTGTGTCATATCGTCATATTGTCATATTTTTTTATGACTGTCATATCAACACTGTTGTTGTTTCACATGCAAAATTAAAATATGACTGATACAACACTGCATGGTATGTTTCTTGAGTTCGCTATTCTATACCCCTACAAACTTGCTGCCGAATTTTTTCGGTTTTTTGCGACATATGCCTAGTACTGCAGTAACCGGTAACTTTTTGGAACCGGTTTTTTTTTTGGGACACACTCGTGGCAGTGTGGGCGGTCGGTGGGTGGGGCTTTTGGGCGTTTTGGGGTAAAACTTCGACGAGTAGGTAGTCGGTTTTCTTTGAAGAACCGGTTTTTTTGGGTCGGTCAGTGGTCGGTTTTGCTCGTGCCCTTCTGCCCGAACACTTCTCAACCAACTTATACCGCACATTGTGTATATCTGGAAAATACGGACATATATCTGGTTTTGGCATCAGCAAAAATCGCTATGATTATGTGTAGGGATGGAAAAGTCGACTCTGACTTTAGTCGAAAATCGATCTTTTATTAGAAATAATAGACTTTTTAGGATCGATTCAAGCTTGTCTTGAATCGATTAAAATCGACTTTTACTCGATGACTTTGACAGTTGATGAATTAAGATAATCACTATAAGATTACTTTTAAAAGCACAATACAAAGTACAAAGTACCAATCGAAGCGTTTCTTTATAAATAGCTTCTTTCTGATTTTCTGATTGGTCTATAACAATATAATGTTTATATTGCCGCCGGTAATTGATGTAATTAACTTTTTAATATACGGTACATAGTATTGAACAATTCTTTATCATGGCTCCCAGTTTGATATGGGCCTATTGCACAAAAGTTAACAATGGCAGTAAAGTTAAGTGTGATTTATGTCATAAACAGTTTTTGTTTAATAAAAGCACATCAACAATGATGAAGCACTTACAATGGGCCTCATGCATAAAACGTGAGCTTGAGCTCCGACTCGATTTTTTGAGTAAAAGGTGCTTGTCGTATGCATAATAAAATTTGATGTGTTTGCTTTTTCTCGCTGCTTCGGTTTGATCTCATCTTGCTCAGTTTGAACGAAGTTAGATGAGCTAGTGCTCATTGTCATATGCATAAAAACAAGCTTTTGCTTTCTTTTGTGAGCTCTTGCTCAAATTTTGTTGAGGCTGCCTTATAGTTGACTCGCGTACACTCGGAGTCGCGTTTTTGAGGAGTCAGAAGAATAACATAGTGGTGCCCTCAGTAACATTGATAAAATTTGACTAAATTTAATATTTTGTGCAGATCCTATATTCCAAACTGGTATAATCACAAAGTTGCTACGAGAGTATAATAGTTTTGTTCACAAACTAAACGAGTTAGATATAGAGTTTTATTTATACCAAAGTGATCAGGGTGACGAGTAGAGTTCAAATCCGGATATCTTGAGTGCTAACTTGAGTAAAAATAGTCACATATCTTGGTGAAACTTGGCACACTTATTTCTTGGCACCATAGGAAAGTTGTTTTCGAAAATGGGCTAAATCGAACCACTGCCACGTCCACAAAATGGCGGAACCCAAAAAGGCAAAAAGTGCCATACCTAAGCCATAAATAAAGCTATAAAAGTAAAATTAGGTACAAAGTATCGCACTGTAAAGGGGCATATTTGCATGTAATTTTTGTACATATCTCGTAAACTACTAAAGCTTTCTAAAACCATTTCTTTTAATCGGATTATAACCACGCCCACCTCCCATACAAAGGTTATTTTGGAATCTATTAAAAATGTTTTAATTCAGTAAGGGAAAATACCAGAAACCTGTAATCATTACTACAACTTCATTATCATGATGGTGCATAAATGCTGCACTCAAATTGGTATACAAAATTTTAAATTTGCTCCTCCCACGTATGGGTCAAAAACCATATCACAGAAACTAATCCACCAATTTCAATGAAATTCGGTTCATAATAATTTCCTGACATCCCAATAATATGTTGTGAAAATAGGCCAAATCGGTTCACAACCACGCCTACTTTCTATATACCAGAACTGTGACGTCAATCTGAATCGTTTACTTTACGATATGTAAAGAACTTTGCGCAAATGCTGCATTTATAGTGTGGCATCGCCCTTCTAAAAACCGAAATTGGACCATAAGTTTAAAATTTATAGGGAATATTTTTCTTCTAATAATATGTCTCCGTGACAAAAATGGGTTCCATGTACCTAATATTAAGGTTTCCAACTTTCAATGTACTTTATACCATATATATGACGAATATGTGGGTCAAATTGTGTATTATAGTAATAAAATTAAATGATTAATCGCAATTTAGAGAGTATAAACTGTTCGGTTACACCCTAACTTAGTGCTTTCCCCGTTAATTGAATGCCCAATTTTTGCTCAATTTCTTTTACACATGTTTCTAGTGTGTGTCTTTTATTTTTAATGCTTGGTAATTGACCCTTTTCTAGCAAATATTTATTTTGTTTTAGTTTTTCTACTAAAAATTTAGAAATGTCGTAAGTTTCTATTTTATTATTATTATTTGATCCTACTTCTACTTTTCTTTCATTTGACGACACGTTTGCACTTCTATAACATTAGATGTTTGATCTCCCTTTGCTCAAGTAATTGCAATTGGTTTGAACTCATTTTTATGCATACGAAATTGAGCAAAAGCTGTTGCTGTTTGATCGAACTCGACTTACGAGCAATTGCTCACATGCCTCAACTCAGCGCTTTTACTCGTTTTTATGCATGAGGCCCATTGTAGAACAGAATATTTTATGTGTTTTATGTACAAAATTATTTTGAATAATTATAACTATAATTCCAGTGACTACTTAGGTAACAAATGATTAGTTAATTTATTGCAAGTATCAACAAATACAATGAGATGCAACAAACATACGAATATCACCTGCAGGAAGTGGTATTGACGAAACGTAACGGCGGCACGCGGGTGTACTTTCCTGTTTGAGCGATGCAGGCGTGTTCAATGGTAAAGATGTTCAATGATGAAGATGCAATGACGATAATGTCCAACGATGTAGTCTATTACTAACTGTGTGCGAACGATGACGATGTATTCAATGGAGAGGATCCAACGACGACAATGTCCAACGATGCAGTCTAATACTGAATGTGTGTGAACGATGACGATGTATTCAATGGAGAAGATCCAACGCCGATAATGTCCAACGATGCAGTCTAATACTGACAACCAAACTCCGAAATGATGTGCGAACAACGAAACAACTTACTCGTGCCCCACTTTGGGCGCCAAAAAATGTAGGGTTATAAGTTGTTTTATAACCGCGCAAATTTGCAAAAAGCGAAAAAAAGGGCCGAGTAATGACACTGTATGGTGGTCATCTATTATACTGCCTTTATTGCAAAATTCTTTCCCTTAAATAATATTCTGAACAATATTTTGAAATAATATAATACTAATAATAGAATAATTCGATAATACGAACAGGCCTGACAATTAATGTGTTAGTTATTTCGGAAAACTACTGTACTTCAATGTATATTGCACAGCTCTGTGCAATGCTTCGAAAAGATTTCTACCGATTACCTACCTACATTTAAATTTAAGCTTAAAAAAAGATTACCTACCTACAACAAAAACAAACTACAGTATAATATTGCACCTCACAGGTCGATTAGTACTTTGCGGGATGCCTCTTACTACCAATAACTGCTTTCATACGTTTCAGCATGGATTCTACCAATTTCTTTGTATAGTTTGGAACAAATTCTATTTGTAAACCCCCAAGTCGGCTTTATATCTAATTTGGTATTTTCGCATGTTCCAAAACTGACCACAGATTCTCAATTGCATTCAAATCTGAAGATTGCGCTGGTGTTTGTACTATGTGGATAGTTCCAAATAAGCCAACTTTGCCCAACTCCTAATATGTCCTTCTTTATCTTGGTAGTACCGAAAGTCATCAAAAGTATTTAATTTAGCGGCATTTTGTAGCAAATATCGTTTCAAAATGTCCAGATACACACTCTAGCACATATTACATTACATTACATGTTCTCCACCATGTTTCACGGTACTACGTAGATTTTGCGGTTGTAGCTCAGCAATTGGTTTTGTCCATACATATATATTTCTATCCGATCTAAAGAGGTTGAAATAACTCTCATCTGCAAAAATTACGGTGTTCCAGAAGCTTTAAGGCTTATATAACTGTTCGTTTGCAACCGTCAACCTTGCACTTCGAGTTTTAGCATTCATCAATGGTTTATTTTGGGCTGTGCGGCTATTTAAATCACCTTCTCTGAGCATTCTTCTTTTGGTTTTGGGAAGGTTGTTATTCCCAAGTATTTTTTCCATTTCGTTGCTTTAAGTTGGAGTACTTAAATAGCGATTTTCTCGTATTTTCCGTACAATCCAACGGTAGTCACTTCCGTTAAATATTTTATTATGAGCCGATTTATTTTATTTACGACACGATTTTCAAGAACGTCTTTAACATATACTTATATATACTTTACAAATGACAATACTAAAATGTCAAAATTTTTAAATATTATTCCAAGATAGCCAACATTTATAGCAGAATTTACTTTACATCCGAAAATCGGCACCAAGCTGTCGCCGCTAGCGGTAAACATTTGTGTATCATTTTGGATGTGAGCTTGTATTTCGGTATACGACCATGTTTTTACTTAACGCTTGGAAAAAATAAATAATTTTTGCGTTTTTTTGTTTTAAGATTAAACATATATGTACCTATAGAATAAATTAGCAAAAGTTTTTAATTTCGAAATACAGTGAAACTTCTCTAACTCGAATCACTATATTCCACAAAAAACTTCGAGTTAGAGAGACTTCGAGTTATAGAATTTTCACTGAAACATAAATTTTTTTCAAAAAGCTGGAAAATAAAGATTTATACCCAGTTTTAGTTATTTTCTTCGCATAAAGTTTCATAAATTAGTTTGTTGCAGTTTGATATTGTTTGGCTCTTGACGTCTGTATCATATGCCTGAAATATCATATTTTTGTTCGCCTCCTTACAATATAGAGGGACTCTTTTAAAATTCTGCCCCGATGGTAGAATTTTAAATTTTGTATTATGCCCTGGTCGAAAAGTTCAAATTATGGAAGCAAATTTGTATGCAATTTTACTTCTATTGCCAATTCAAGAGTTCGAGTTATGGAGAACTTCGAGTTAAAGAAGTTTGAGTTATGGAAGGATATTTGTATGAAATTTGATTTCTAAACGCTATTGTCAATTCAAAAGTTTGGGTTATGGAGTTCTTCGAGTTATAAAAGGTCGAATTATGGAAGTTCCACTGTATAAACATGATTTTTTACTAAGCGATTTTTCATTTCGTTGCTGTATCATTTTGGCTGTGAGCCACAGTATTTTAATAAACGTATAAAAAAGCGATACATATCAATAGGAAGCGACGCCACCAGCTGAGAGTATTTTGACGATTTTGATGCGGCTTATGGGAGTCGGCACTCAATTCAGCCACCATTGAAAAATTGTGTTACCCTTCTTTGCAAATCCCACATGCGAAGAGAGTGAAGGAGAAGCGGACATTTGTGTTGGACGCGCGAGAAAATGCTCCAGGAAATTGTCAAATGAAACAAAATGAAACAAACCGACATGAAAAGCTAATAAAACTAGAAAAGGAAACTTGGAAAAACAAAAGGGAAAAAAATGCTGTTTTAAGGGCATTACGATAAATCCTAAATCCAAACTGGTGTTTCGTTGATTAGCAATTTAGGAGTAATTTCAAGGCCGAATTGCCGTTTGTCTGCCTACTAACAGGTGCCAAGTTGCCCCTATTCCCATTATAACTGGGCGTTGAAAATGAGTGAAATCGGTTCAGGAATTACCTCAACCCTCATGTACTATATATGCTGATTTTCGTTATTCTATTGGACTTTATTTCAAATTGTGTGTAATAAAACTACATCAATAAATTGCGAGAGTATAAAATATTCGGTTGTCTTTCCCTACTTGTTACAAATTGTTTTGGGCTATCGACACAGCCTTATACAATGGTAAAAATATTTTAACAAAGCAATAATGACAACTTTCAAAATATTATTATTATTTTTTTTTTTTATAATTTTGTTGTCAATTCAAATAAAATCATCTTCTTGTTATCTTCCTCATAATTTTTCGATACATACTTACTTTCTAATCCTTCCCTGGTCTTCCATAAATATTTCAAAACTAAAATTAGCCAGATCGGTTTGGCCCTTCTAGACTTTTTTCAAGACTAACGACACAAATTGTTTGTATGGGTGATTAGAAAATTGTGAATTTAAGACTTTTTCAGGCAATTTTTCTAATTTTTTTCTCCGTAAGAACCATCCCGGTACCTCTAAAAACATTCTAAACAAAGAATTTGCGAAATCGGTTCAGCGGTTCTCGAGTTATGCGCTTCGCAACACATTTTGAGATTCATTTTTATATTATAGATAAAGATTTATTTCCCCTTCATTACTTTCGATAATATTTTGGGTAATATCAATTGTATCAGTACTCTAGTTTATTTGGGAGAAATTAACATCACAATCCGCTAAAGTTGTATCATCGCCATGACATAATATAAAATTATGTAATATATTATAGTTGAAAGGTCAATGTGCCTGAATATTCAAATTTTTTGCCTTAGAAGGCCGAACGACTGTACGACTAATACTCGTGAGGAACTGAAGTAGTAGTTACGCTTTTTCTCTTCTGGTGAAATAAGCCGAAACAAAAAATTTAATTATAATAATTGCGTGAGTAGGAAAAGAATACATCACTATCGTACTGCTCAATTCTTTTGAAAAAAGTATTTACCCTTGTTACTCGCCTTTTTTTAAATTGCTTTCAATAAAAGGCACATTTTTTCAGGCGATTCGTCTTTTTTTTCAAGATTTAACTTTGTTCATTATTCTCCTTTTCATAAATACAGTGGAACTTGCATTACTCGAACTTCTATAAGTCGGAGGTCTCCATAACTCGAACTTTTGAATTGGTAATAGCGTTTAGAGAGCAAATTTCATACAAATTTGCTTCCATAACCCAAACTTCTATTTACTATCAAGGAACACTTTTAAAGGAGTCTCGCATATTTGCAAGAATGTCGTAATATAAAATGCATGCAAAAATTAACAGCTGTTTTACGATATTGTAATTTTGTGATGTTGCCATACGTTTACAACGTTAAATGAGTACCACTATTATATTTTGATTCTTATAAGTAACATTTTGGCAAAACAAATAACATTTTTAATTCAGACATAAGTTTGAACTTTTCCTCTATGTTTGATGGAGACGACTGTGGTGATGTTTGTATCTTCGGCATATAGAGCCTTGAAAACCCAAGTTTCGATTTCGGCGATTTTTAGAAAGGGGCTGCCACACTATAAATGCAGTATTTATGCAAAGTTCTGTTCCGATATCCTCACTAGTGCTTACTTTACATATTGTAAGGTAAATTGAGATCAACTTCAAAGTTCTGGTATATAGGAAGTAGGCGTGGTTGTGAACCGATTTGGCCTATTTTCACAAAATATCATTGGGATGCAAGGAAAATATTACAAACCAAGTTTCATTGATATTGGTCGAGTAGTTTCGGTGATATTGTTTTTGACCCATAAGTGGGCGGAGCCACATCCACTTAAAATTTTGTATACCAATTCGGGTAGAGCTTTTCTGTCCCGGGCGGTTTTCTTTAAGCGGGATTCTTTTAAGTCCCTTTTCCGCTAAGTGTCTCAAAAGTCTTGCATGTTAAGAAGGGGCACTTAAGCGGGCATTGCTGTCTTTAATTTTTTAAACATACCGCGAGTTGTGAGTTTATACCCTCTTGTACATAGTTCGAATGACGTACATATTTTCGGTCGTTTAAGGTGTGTATGATTGTAATTTAAAAAAAGCTTTTGTTGAACTTGAACTTTTTTGTTCAATTTTTTTATCTACCCTTTCCGCTATTTATTAATGTATAAATTTTTAATTTGCTGCACGTTTGGCGTTGTCCACTTGATGAGACCAATGAACACGTTCGAGTTGGACTCAATACCTGCTCGGTGTAGCGGGAAGTAGAGCAAGGAGTTACTCTAATGATGTACAACATTGTATAGAGAAGTAGAGAAACTCCAAAAACCCACCTCCAGAAACTACTTTTGACATTTGAGCCAACATGGCCGCCTATGTTGAGCTAATTCATATTCCCCAAAAAGGGTTTCACATAATCAAGAATTTGAGTATTATTGTTTATTACCATTCGAATTTTTGGTATTATTATGATGTTATTTAGTTTTACGAAATTAAATTATATTAATTCTTCTTGATAGGGATGAATACCCAACATAATTATTTGAAAAATTATTTAATTGAAACGAGAAGATTTATTTTACTATAAGTGGGATTCTCGAAATAGCATTGTAATGTGATATTGCGATATGGTACGACAAGTTATCAGTAATTTAAATAGTATTATAATTTAATTATTTTGAAGTACTTATAGACACAATTAGGAATGGAAAATACAATTTATACATAAGTAAATATGCATGTGTATATTTTTATTGTAAATACAAATTGATTTTACGCGCTTAAATCAATGAATAAAAATGTTTTCATTATTCTTAAATTTGGAATTAGTATGAGGTATTGCAACAATTAGTGAAAAAAGGAACTCTTTTTTTATCGAAAAAGTATTAAATGCTTTCAAATAATCAATATTTTTTGTACAACTTTTCAATAAATTTCGCAAAAATTCTACAATGCAACCATTTTCCGGTAAAGCCATCTTGGATGCCCAAAGAAACTCACCCCCGGGGACTACTTGACAGTTCTCCATGAACCTCTCTCAGCTGTGGATTGTTTACGTTTTATCAGCTGATAGTTTCTCTACTTCTCTATACAATGATGTACAACTAAACTAAAAAACTTACCGCTCACAACAGGGTTAGATCGTTAGCCGTGGTCGTATACAATTCGGGTCAATTTCGGTAGCGTAGAACCGGCAGTTGTGTCCAACATTGCCTTGAGCTTTCCATGTTACTCACAAAAACTAAAGTAGAACCAAATACCACATTGCATCTTCAATCTCACACCTATTTTGTAAGATATGCTATGGCCCTCTCATTCCATTTAAATGCTGTAAGCTGAAACGCAGTGAAAATATACATATTCCACAAAGAATCATTAAATAACCTCAATGACAGCTTTTAACTAATATCTCATAAAACTATTTATATGAAAACTATAATAGCTTTAATGTTATTATTCGGGTTATACCGGAAATCAAATACAATCATTAACAAAAACAGCATGACAAAATATACATTTAATTACTTCGTTTTCAGAATACAGTTGTTGTAGTAACGATACGTCTTCCAATACGTAATATTGACATCGGTGACAATAACGAGAAGATATTGTAGGTAACTGGAATAAATTTAAAAAAGTGTATTAATAATATAATATAACCGTTAAACCAATAAAACCGTCTAGAGATGGTTATAAATAAATTCGGCACCTTCCAAAATCATTTACTTTGTGGAAAGCTAAAAATAAAAAAGTTCTAATGGATACGAAAAGGGTATTCGATCGAAATATTTCATCCAATCATTGATTCCGTCGATAACCTGCTAAAGTGAAACAGTAAAACTGCTTTGTCGACAAATTTAACAAGTTTTAGTTTCAATTGGCTCATATGATGAAAATTCAATATCAATTTGGAGCTGGAAAAAATGATATCAAATAGTCTCTTATGGCCGGAATAGCCGGAATATTCGAATTTACTAAGGGATGGTAATCTATACTACTATTGTAAAAAAAAAGATTTGTATGTGTGTTTGTAATGAATAAACTCCCCGAGTAACATAGGCTATATTTTTTGAAAGAATCTCAACTTTCTGGAAATAGTTTCCAGGTGAGGGTATCAAAAAAACTCCGTGATGTAGAATCTTAATATGAAACTGAAAATCGTCTTGCAAGTCATTCCCTTCACATCGCAATCGCGTGCCAGGGAGTCGAGTAAAGAGCGCTCGCAGCTGCTTGCTGAACAAATTTTGAAAACCTCCCAAGTATGCGCTTGAGCGTCGAGTATGGAGCGTGTGCAGCGGCTAATTTCATGTTTGAATTTTACTTTTTTTTTTTAAATAAACCCACACAAGAAACGGGAAAGTACATACATTGTATATATAAGTATGTAAAAACTTATAACTTTTGAAATGTTTGTTTGACCCCGTGTGAAGCCGGAGCGATCTGCTAGTAGGTAATAAACAAAAATATCGCTACTGAAACAGTTGTAACCATATACAGTAGAAGTGTAAAAATGTTGAAACTGAAATTTTATTCAAAGAAACCGACAAATTCATGTTACGAACAGAATATTAAATTAAATAATATTTACGTTATTTTTTAAATCACTAAGCATAAAATAGTTTAAATAGTCAAATTACCTGCACATATGATATATAACAACGTTTTACTTTATGACTTCGGTCACACAACATAGTGTCCGGGTTAGTAAGGTCCTGGCAATATAGGCATCTTTCCTTCCAGGCAATATTTATTTTACTGTTCTTGGTATTAATATCATATTCTTTTTTAAAAAAAATTAAAAATCTTTCCTTTGTTTTCTCTACAAAATTATGCCGCAATAAAAGCTTTCCTAATTTTCTAATCAAAACAATATATGTCTTCAAAAAGACATGAATGGACTCTTTTTGAAATTCAGTCAACAACATTGCTTTTAATGAAAATAAATACTTAAGTCGACATATCACGTGAGTTATTTGAATACTAATTGAAATAAATTTCAGTGAAAATGCAGTGGTTTCCTGATTTTTTTTTTCCATGAACCTAAAAAGAAAGTACATTAATATTTATTATTATTTATTTATATTTAATATTTATTATATTATTCTATTAATGTAGTATATATTGTACATAAACGAAAACAAATAAAAATATATAGTTTATAAATTAGAACAAAGCAGGTTTCCGGTTAACCGTAATGGCCAAATATCAGTCTATTGTTTTTTGTTTGCAATGTTTTCAAATTGTTTGCTTTGATTAACCGTGATCACCTCTATTATCTGTGATAACAGATTCTTTTTTAGTATAAGTTAAAAAAATTTAGACAAACAACATTACACGGTTTTTTTGAGAAATTGTATTCTTTTTTTTCAGTAGAAAATTTAATGTATACATACTTATTTAATTTAAAAATGGACATAAACTTCTGAATAATAAAAATATTACGAATCATTTCTGTAATAAAGTTTTTAGCAGAATGAGGTCTTGCTTTTTGGGATAGTAACAAAAATAGATTACTACATTCATTTACCGTTAGGTTTTTTGGGTTTTAATTTCCTGTCGCATGACGTCATAAAGACCCCAGTGCACAGTAGTACATAACAATACCACAAAATCAAAAGGTAGAATATATATATTAACTTAAAAAATGCTCGCAATGGAATTTAATAACAATAGTACAAAAAAATCTTATATAAAGAGTTTTTTTACTTAGCAACAAAAAAGTTGGCAAAAACGGCGAACTTTTTGTAACAAACAGTTATAATTATTAAGAAGCATTATTATATTGGATCATTTTATAGATAGATTTTATCTGCACATTGTTCATTTTGGTTTACTATGTTTTACATTTACGTTTCCGTTTACGATTTGACAATTCTTGTTCATTCTAGGTCTTTATTACGTAACTAATGTCGTAAATTTGTCTTCTATCATTCTTGGGTACTAACAATAAATAAGTACGCAAAATATATTATATTGGTTGCGGAGTGAGCTATGGACTGTTGTACAGAAGCATAATTTTTCTTCGATTTCGTTGAAAACCTCTATAATTATACTTTCGCAACAAAGTTGCTAAAGAGATTATAATAGTTTTGTTCACATAACGGTTGTTTGTGTCAGAAATAAAAAACTTAGATATAAGGTTATATATATCAAAATTATCAGGATGACGAGTAGAGTTGAAATCCGGATGTCTGTCCGTCTGTCCGTGCAAGTGATAATTGAGTTGAGTTGAGTGAAATTGGTTCAGGAATTACCTCAGCCCTCATAAACCTTGTATGATGTTTTTATGCCGAATATAGGGGTCAAATTATGGAATATCTTAATAAAAATATAGCAATAAATAGCGAGAGTATAAAATGTTCGGTTGCACCCGAACTTAGCCATTCCTTACTTGTTTTTTTTTCGGTTTCTACCTATGATAAGGTATTTTTACGAAAGCATTGAACGATTATACTTCAGAAATTCCGCTTTTAAAAATGTTATTGGACACTAGGTGGTCAGCCCGATCTGTTGCTACGAAAGCTCTTTTTTATGGTATTATCACTATTAAGCAAGTTTTGCAAAACATTCTGAATAACGTGGAAGCAGAGTGCCGTAATAAAGCATACGGACTAGTTTCTCAACGATGAATAAATTAGAAATAGGAATGAGGAAAATTACATGGAACAGAATTTTGAAACGCTTGCAAGCGAATAGTCCTTCGCTGTAGTCATCTGATCAAGACCTTAATACAGGATACGCCCTTTATACATCATTACATAATTGCGTCCAAGCAATCCGATCCACATTTTCAGATATTGAGACAAAAGCCAAATATTTGATCGGCTGTGAAGATTATCAGCAACAAAATTCAAGGCGAAGTAAATGGAATACAAAGTACGACCATTTCACCGGCTCTACTACTTTCCAACTTTATTGAGACTCAAAAAACCGGGCGACGTTTTGAAATTCAAGTGTTTTTTGTCATTATTGATAACGTACTTTCGGGAAAGGTATGGAAGTATATCATAAAATTAATGGTGGTTTTTAATAAGCATAGAAAATGCTTTGCGCATTTACTTGCCTCTCATGATCAATAACTGCAGTGGCGAATGTTCTTTTTCAACGTTAAAACTTATTAAAAATGATCATGTTTATGCGGACGAAGTTACATATTTTACGTATGAAATTAAAACAATTATTTCATTTTAAAATAGCATACAATTACATTTTTACGTGGCATGGAGAGAAAACATACATGTCTATCTCGCAACGTTGTGATTGACTACATCACGTGCGGAATAGGATAGATACCAGCAGCTGAACAGGGAAGCGTTACGCATTGTCAGACAAAAGGAGAGAGGCCGAAACCCATGAGTATGAAAAGCTTGAGAAGGAATAATGCTCGAAAATTCTACAAAAAGATGTGACGACTAACAAAATGTTCCAAGACCGGAACATACTCTTATAGGACCCCTAGAGGTGGCTGTTGATACCCAGAGTTTGAGTACCGAACACTACCCCAATCTGCTGAATGGCAGTGAAAGCAATCAATGACGATGGATTTTTTATCATATTATTAAAAAAATTGCATCAACAATAACAACAACAACGAACCTAGGTTTCTAATTGCAAGCAATATAACATAGAATTTGTTTTAAGCAAGTCATTAATAAAAGAGAGAGAACGAATCAAAATGTAATTTAAGGCTGCGTTTAAACGAATACCTGTCACTGTATATCCAAGACTATATGCTCAGTTAATTCTACTATCTAAGATATCTCACATATTAACCGATATACATATGCGGAGCAAATCCCACCGTATTTTTAAAAAACCTATAATTAAGTATATTGGAGCTAGGGGAAGTTATAACCCGATTTTAATAATTTTTGGTACAGATACACTATTAGAAGAAAAATATTTCCTCTTATATGAAAATATTTGATAGATTTAGCGATATTTTCGGTGAACATTTACCCTTAGGCACTGGTTCTTCATGTTCGATAATCGGTGAAAAGTTATAGTCCTATTTCGACAATTTTTCCACAAGTGAAGTCACAGATGATATACAGTATTTGTGTAAAGTTCCTTATGTTTACATTCAACCCTATTCCCGTTGTCGTTTCCAAGTCGTTGTCGTTCTTATCGTAATTTCTTTCCTAAATTCGTATTCTTGAAGTATATCGTAACGCCAAAGAAAAGTTATCGAAATGTGTATACCAGAGAACGTCAGGGGTGTCACTTTTTGGCAGCCGAATCACACTTATAAATGTGAAGTGCTTGTCGCACTCACAAACAGCAAGAAAAGAATAACACACCCAAACGCACAAATCGCTTTCCGTGTTTTGTGTTTTTGCATTTCCTCACTCACTCAAACAGTAAGCGTCGATTCCATTTCACCAGACACCCAAAAATTTTGCGTAGATAAGTGAACGGCGCAATGCACTGAAAGCAAATGTGCGAACAGCAACGATAGATCACAAAAAGGAATGCGTAAAAATGAGCTGTGAGCGAAACACTCATGTTTTACGGTTATGAGATCGAGTGTCTTCAACTATTATGCATGAAAATTTAAAATTTTATACTATTTTATTATTTAAAATTAAATACATAAGTACATATGATTATATAACACGCACACAGCAAACACGGCTTTTTATTTTCATTTCACATATATGTATGTATGTACATGTGCATATTCAAAAACAAATATGTATGAAGCAAATGTAAGACCCAGTAAAAAATCTTTGGATTAATACCAAAATCGAGTAATAAAGGAGTAATGACTTGGTCATCCATTTCGAGCATTAAGTGAGCAATAAAGTCATTTTCGTTAGTTTTTACAAAAATCGTTTGTTCCTCGCTTTTTGATACAGTTTGGAGGAATAAACGAGGTTTATAAAAAAAAGATAAAGCGTAACGCCTAATCATAACTGTTAATTGTTGTGAAATTCTTTAACGAAATTCTTTAACTATAAAAGCGTATTTTGTCAATTTAAATTAGTTTGAATTTTGCAAACAACGCGTCAACGTCAATCAAGTGTCGTGAATATTTGTAAAGTTTTTATTCGGGTAAAAAGTAATAAATTATAGTATAAATGTATGTAATCTATCTTCTATAATATAAAAATGAATCGCAAAATGTGTTGCTAAGCGCATAACTCGAGAACCGCTGAACCGATTTCGCAAATTCTTTGTTTAGAATGTTTTTAGAGGTACCGGGATGGTCCTTACGGAGAGAAAAATTGCCTGAAAAAGTCTTAAATCCACAATTTTCTAATCACTCATACAAACAATTTGTGACATTAGTATCGAAAAAAGTCGAGAAGGGCCAAACCAATCTGGCTAATTTTAGTTTTGAAATATTTATGGAAGGCCAGGGAAGGATTAGAAAGGAAGTATGTATCGAAAAATTGTAAGGAAGATAACAAGAAAATGATTTTATTTGAATTGACAACAAAATTTAAAAAAAAAAATATATAATAATATTTTGAAAGTTGTCATTGTTGCTTTGTTAAAATATTTTTATCATTGTTCAATTGTATAAGGCTGTGTCGATAGCCCAAAACAATTTGTAATAAGTAGGGAAAGGCAACCGAACATTTTATACTCTCGCAATTTATTGATGTAGTTTTATTAAACACAATTTGAAATAAAGTCCAATAGTACAACTAAAATCTGCATATATAGTACATGAGGGTTGAGGTAATTCCTAAACCGATTTCACTCATTTTTAACGCCCAGTAATAATGGGAATAGGGGCAACTTGGCACCTGTTAGTAGGCAGACAAACGGCAATTCGGCCTTGAAATTACTCCTAAATGGCAAATCAACGAAACACCAGTCTGCAAAATCGCCAAAAAAAAAGAGCTATAAAGAAGAATTTCCAGATATTCAAGTCGCTGGAGGTACTGCACAGGACTTTAAAAGATTTACGCGACAGCGAAAATATTTTTGGTGAAGCCATGATTCTGTTGGCAGGTGATTTTCGCCAGACTATTCCTGGATCAACTGTTGCTGACGAACTAATTACATTCCTAAAATCATCTAATTTGTGGCGACACATAAAGAATCTCCAATTAAAAAATAATATACGAGTGTTTTTCCAACAATATCAAACTGCGATTGTAGAAATAGTTGAAAATGGTAGCGACACAGTTGACACCTCGATTTATTAATAACATTTTTAACGGGTTTCTGTCACTTCATGGCCTCAAAAGAGGAGCTTATTCATCGTGTTTTTCCTGATATGAGACCATAATATGATAAACATAAATGGCTGATTGAATGACCTATATTGGTGGTAAAAAAAAAACAAGGATCTCTTTGATCTTAATGCGACAATTTAGAATTTCGTTAAAGGAGAGTTGACACAGCTACAAACCAGGATGACGTATTGAATTATCCCACAGACTATTTTAAATTGCTGGACTATCTCCACTCACTTGCAATTAAAAGTAGTGTGAGTTGTCATCATGCTGCGTAACATAAATCAACCTCGATTTTGCAAAAGAACAAGACTGACTATGAAGAAGGTAATTAATATCTTCACCAAAGCCAAGATAAAGCCAACTATGAAATTTGGTCATTTGTTACTTTCTCCAATATACGATTAAAAACATCAAAGTTTTACAAATTATGATGATTTACGCTTAACACAGATTTACAATAATGTCTATCAATAATTTTAAAATTTATCGGCTATAACGTTTTCTTCTTTATGCGTAAGAATTCTTTCTCTGCATTGAAAGATTTACTAATTTAATGTATACCTTAGCCACAAAAACGTGTGGCCGGGTCTGCTAGTTATTTATAAAATATGTGTGAATATATTTATTCTTAAGACAATTAGTGAAAAAATTAATTTAAAAATAGTCTACCAGTTATCGAGAAGCTTCTTATGAAGAGACGTCGAAACCAAAAGAAATTGTGATATTAATGCATTTGAATAATCAGAGTGAAACTCCTATTTTTAATAATTGTACATAAAAGTTGAATTTATAATAAATGTTGTAATGAGTTACTCGAAATTCTAAAAACAGACAGGTGAAGTTCCACAATTTAAAGAAACACTGCTAAAACTGAGTATATTGGTCCATCAGCATTCAGACGTAAGAGCTTTCCTTACCAGAAGAGCTGATTAAAAACAAACACTTTTGTTTTTTTCGGTAAGATCTGAGTTGTTTATATTTCGTTTAAGTAACTAACATATGTTATTTTTTCATATTTTGCAGAATCCTTTATAGAAAATTGTACATAATTTAGGGACTTTAAAATCGAAACCGTGAAATTCACTCCGACTTCAACTCTTCGTAAATATTAAAATAACGTCTACTATTTACCCACTATTTACACTATTTTGAATTATCATAACTATTTTTGTTAAGTGAATTACTTTTCCTATATCTTAAAAATTAAAAAAATTAATAGAAATTTTCAACTATTTACAACACTGTTTATATTTTTGTGTGTTGGATTTCTGCTATTTTCCGTGCTCTTTCTGGAGACAAAAAAGATTACTGCCTCTGCTCTCGTTTCGGAGGTCAAAAAGAGCTCAAAAGAATGCTCGGTTTGCACTCCATTTGGAGTTTAAAAAGAGTGATCCCTCGTAAGGACATGCTATGTTAAAAAGGAGTAATAAATGCATGGGCTCGGAGCATTGTGGAGTAATCCATTACTCGCAAAGAGCGATCTAAGATTAATCTTTGGATCATCCGATTTTTTACTGGGGAATAACAACAACACACATGTCTCTCACATATTTTCTGTCTCAAGTGTTGTGCTCTCAATTTCGCTCATTCCTTTTGCTTTAGCATTTTCGTCGGCCTCAACTCATGTACATGCAGAAAAAGTGCACGAAATCGGTTTGAGCTTGTGCGTATGAGCATGTTCGAAATTATCAGTACACGGCAACAAGCTATATTTTAGATGCCGATCACACTCTAAGTGTCGTAAACGCACAAATGATTCGGGTACACTTATTGTTAGGGTGTACCCTTGCCGTTCTCTGGTGAATACATATTTTATATAGTATACTTTACGGTGCTCTTCTTCCGATAAAAACTTCTTTCTTATTTAACGAGACACATATTTAAAGCAGTCCTTAATGGATTTCTTTATTGATCATAAACAACGGCATAACTGTATTTGTTGCACTTACGTTTATCTGCGCAACAATTTTAGTCTTATTTGATTTTCTTTAATCGTCCAAACTTTCTTCTAAAATATCTAATACTTCCAGCGTGTCATTCTCCTCGTTTCCGGTTAACAGACTACTCTCCCTGGTGCTCCAACTAATTATCGAACTGCATTAAATTCGCAACAGCTTCTTCCAAAGGAGACATTGGTATCGGTTTATTAAGTCCTCCTGTTGTTGCTCTAGTTTCGGACTTGTTGTGTACATTTTTTTCTTTGTTATCTTAAGTATAGCCTTAGATATAAAACTGCAATTTTATTAATGCCAACCATCTTCCACCACCACCACGCTCCCAAATATAGCAACGTCAAAGAACGACTGTTTCTATGTCGTTTCTAATTGGGGAATCTCAATTTATTTTTGATAAATGTCAATAACGACAACAGGAATGCCAAATATGCGTTATTTCGTTTTAAAACGATAACGACAACGGGAATAGGGCCGATTATAAAGTGAAGGAATCAGTTGGAAATCAAAATTGCGTTATATGGGAAGTAAGCGTGGTTGTAAACCGATTTCGCCCATATTCAGTCCCTTTCATCAGGGTGTCAAGAAAGTATTATGTACCGCATATGATTGAAATCGGTCGAGTAGTCTTTGAGATATGGTTTTTGGCCCATAAGTGGGCGACGCCACGCCCATTTTTCATTTTTTAATCTGACATTAGCTCTCCTCTGGCATTTCTTCTGTAAAATTTAGTGTTTCTGAAGTTTTAAGTTAGTGAATTAAAGCACTTTTAATAATTTTCAACCTAACCTTTGCATGGGATGTGTGTGTAATAGGGAAGTGATGTGACTGCAGAAAGTTTGGTTTATATTTGGTGGATTGCGAGATATATACAAAAAACCAATTTGGAGGCGGGGCCACGCCTACTTCAAAGTACCAAATTTTACTTCCATAACTTTATTTATGGTCTAGTTATGACACTTTATACGTTTTTGGTTTTCGACATTTTGTGGGCGTGGCAATGGTCCGATTTTCAATACCAATACCAACCTCCTCAGGGTGCCAACGAAAATGTATACCAATTCGAATCCAGTCGTCAACCTGATAATTTATATATATATAACCCCATATCTAACTTTTTTATTTCTGAGTGATTCAAACAACCGTTGTGAACAAAACTATAATACTCTGTGCAACATGCAACTGCTATGCAAATGCGGAAAACTTGTAGCGAAAAAGAAGTAGTTGCAGAAAGAATTTGGAAACAAAATTCAATTTAATGGAGCTACATTGTAATTCAAGTCATAATTTGTATATATTTCTATGATTCTTATTTTATAAAAGTTTAGTTTTTATCAAATTAAAATAAATAAACGATTTTTATTTTCATTCATCTTTAAGTTCATAAATGCAAATGAAACAGGAACAAAATTTTAAAATGGGATAAGGCAAAAATAGATTTAAATGCGCCATACATTTTCTCAAATTTAATTATTCGTACTCCTATAATATAATCTTTGAATAAATAAATTGCGTTGTTAAGTAATATATTATTCGATTAAGTTTGTAGTTGGAAATAATTTCAAGTTATTATCAAGCTATAAAAATACGGTAAGGCACTAAACTCTTCACAAAAACTAAATAAATTAAATAAACAATTTTATTTATTTATATTATTTTATACTAAAATGAATATCAATTCATAAACTTCAAGTTATTTATTTCAAATCAAACACTTCTGAGAAGCTCTAAGTGTGAACAGATTTGATCCTTGATTTATATTTTTTAATTTTAATAAATTGTATGTCCTGAGAGTTATGAGAAATAAAACACTGAGTAAAAGAAAATATCGCGTTTTGAAAAGGATAATACTCACTATAAATACTATGTAATTAACTTGTTAATATCATTTTATGTTATGAAATGAACAAAGCTATATTTTTGTGGATGAAAATATTCCCTTTTGAAACAGACGCTCATATTTAAAGCTATTTTACTTTATCTCGTTCAAATCATAATTCAAGTAACAAAAATGTGTATATTAACACTAAGAAGAAAACTGGATACTTAGTTAAAAAAATAAAAATGTTAATATCCCCTTTTGAAAAGTCACTCCTCATTTATAACCCTATATTTAGCTCGTTTAGTTTATGACTTACAAAACAACCGTTATGTGAACAAAACTATTATACTCTCTTAGCAAACCCCACCCAAATTGTTTTCAGTTGGTAGGGCACAGAATACAAATGTTGAAAATCTCTGTATTGAAATAAAACTTACCCAACTCTACAATTTACTTTACTTAGTGGTACCTCTCACCTTTGATAGCTTAAGAAATTCGATACAAATACAAATTTCATTTGAAGTTGAAGTAAGAAGCTTTTATCCAAAATAGCAGGAAACTGAATGTTTATAATGTCCGAAAGAGAACAGTAATTTTCATATTCCATATTATTAAATATATGCATTCCTAAGATAGATGCATTCTCGGTGTTGCAATCGATTGCACATTTGTTAGTCATTGCTGATTGTTCTATGTCGCCGATACCTTCTATTTTTCCAATGTTTATAAATATACTGTTATGCATATATTTACATTGTTGTGTATATTCCCCTGCACGAAATAGTATAAAGGTTAATACACTTAAGTTTTTTGTTGGCACTATACCAAGAATCCCTACGTTCGAGGTATTGAATTCGGTCTCAACACTTTGTTCAATTATTTTAAAATCTCTTTCATCCTTGAAGTTTATTCGAAAATAACTCACATTATTCGTAGTGGTAGTGACGATAAAATCAGTAGAGGAAACGAATTGAATTCCTATTCAAAGAAAGTTACAATATTTACTTTGCTATGTTAACACAAATATTTTTACCTGTTACTTTTATCCCACCAATATACAGCTCTTTACAGTGCATAACTTCTCCTCGAATATTCAAAGAATACACTAGTATATGTGGACCTTTATTAAAAACGACTAGATATGTACTGTCAGTAAATTTATTTGCAAGTACTTTGCTGCAAACTATATTATCCTTTTTATTCCATAAATATTCCAGTGGCGTTATAATAGGCAAATCATTAGCTAGATTTAATGTAAATATTTGCAAAATACCCTCTCTTGTACTAATTAGCATATATCGGTCAAATAAGTTTATGTCACATATTTTTTTAAGTGATATTTTTGTAATGCAAATATCTTCTAAGTTTATACAGTTTACATCACGGAACAAAATAGTTGCTATATATCCATTTTCAATTGATACAAATAATATTGACTCCTTTTTATGCCAAGCAGCTGCGGTTATATAGCAACCAATAAAAGGTTTTCCAGTGAAGCCTTTGATTTTGGATATTAATGTTTCATTTGAAAAATAAGCATTAACATTGCATATTTCATTCCAATGACGACTAGGAGCAGACATTTTTATAACAATTCGACACAGTCCACTATTAGTTATAATAACAGCAACAGATTCTCCAGTCGGTGTATTCCATGGGGCACGTTTAAATTGCAAAGCAATTATTTTTAAAGGTTCACATGAAAAAGTTGAAACATATGATGGCTCTAATAATCGTCGATGCTGCTCCAACAAATTGGAGCCATTAAATGATTTTTTCAAGTTGTTTTTTTTTAATGGTGCCAAGTTATAACTTTGAGGAACTTCAACGTAGTATAAATTATATGGCAAATCAGTTAACTCTGATGATGAATCTAACAGATCCAATATAATTAGCTGGTTACTGGAACATTGTAATGCTATCAGGTTTTCTCCGGATGTTAGGACATATTCCACAGAGATATCTTGCTTAACCTCCGACAAATGTAACTGAGTAAGTTTCAACGATGCCATGTCACATTCATATAATACCTAAAAATACGAAAAAGAGCGTGAATTGTAAGAAATTTATATTTTGGGTTTAGAAATTTTTACAAAACTGTGAATAATTCGAAAAAGGGTTTTTCAAAAGGGACGCTCCAAATGCAGACCGATAGGGACAGCAAACGACACCATATTTTTCCCGCCCTTTGCTTATTTCTCTCGGAAAGGTTTGTCATTCATGGAAAGATATACGATCCAAACATGAGTCGAAATTATTAAAATATACTACCGAAATTCGGAGTCAGTGGCCTCAACTTTCAGAGCGCTACGTCTAATTTGTGGTCGCCATAATCGTCGTTTCAGATCAACAATTGTGCATCTTGTAGAAAAACTTGAATCCGGGCGAAGTACAAAATGTTCCCGTGACAGTGATACAAAGAAGTGCCTGTAGTATCGGAAATATTGCTGCCGCTGGCGCATCAATTGAGAAAGACCAAAATCAGAGTCTCACACGTCGTTCTCAAGCGCTGGACATCACTGTGATGTCGTTGTGGCGAATTTTGCAAAAAGATCTTGGCATACATCTTTACAAGATCAAATTGACACAAGAACTGAGGGCGCTTAACCACCAGAGTCGTTGTATGTTCGGTTCATCGCAAAATCATCACACAGCGAATGTCACAATCGATTTATTGAAAACCAAGTTTGGTGAATATGTTATCTCAAGAAATGGCAAAGACAATTGGCCGGCTCCATCGTGTGATTTGACGCCGTTAGACTATTTTCTGTGGGTCCACGTCAAGTTCAAGTCCACGTTGTTAATGCCAAACAAGACAGCGACGATTAATGAACTTCGTACAAATATCGAACGTGAAATTGCCGAGTTATGCTTGAAAACCGTCGGAAATTGGGTTCAACGTTTGGACTTCTGCAAGCGAGTTAACGGCATAGCCTCACTCCGGGTCACCCACACACTCACATACATCTTATCTGTTAATATATATCCTAAACAAAGACGAACTATGTAAATCGATAGAACTTGTTTTGACATGCACTATCAGTCGAACAATAGAAATGAACTATTATTACAATAACAACCAAACATGCATTATCTAGAAATGCATTCTCAACATGTAAACAAAAAACATCCGTAAATCGATAGAACTTGTTTTGACATGCACTATCAGTCGAACAATAGAAATGAACTATTATTACAATAACAACCAAACATGCATTATCTAGAAATGCATTCTCAACATGTAAACAACAAACATCTGGCAATGGAATAATCCACTGCGATAACCACCTCCGCATCTCAACAATAACAAACAAGTGATAACAAGATAACAGATATCGAATTACAACAAAGAAGTTGCAAGCAAATAACATCAGCCGCATTTCACTAGTATAAATAGCTTTAAGATCTTATATTAAATTTAGTTCTTAAGAATATCAATAATGGCACGCATTTCGGCGTAGAAATAAATTTGTTTTCTTAAACTCATATCGTGTAAACGATATTAACTAGCGTGCCCGTGGTGGCCATGCAAAAGAAATAGAGTTCCATACATAATGGCATCGAATGTACTTTCACAGGATTAAAGAATTTCATTGATATTCCAATTGTTTGTTTGTTTTATTAAAAAAAAGTTTTGTAGCGCTCTTACTTTAAAAGTTTAATGGAAGATTAAAAGATCAGATTTCACAATAAAAATATTGCTTTAATTGGAATATTTAATTTGAATTTGTTGAAACATGCAAATAGGGCGATTTTTCTTGTTGTTATATTAGTGATTCGATAGACCCTGTTTGAAGGGGAAAGCGCACGTATATTTGTCATCGAGGCCATTTAACGGGAGATTCCTGGTTCAAGCTGTTTCGACATAGTCGAACTATATGCAGATGGGTGCTAGATGAGTCGGGTACGTGGGGTATTCGGAATACGGTTTCATAATACTAGTCTGGAAAAGTGGGAGTTCAAGAAAGGAGGTAGTCAAGAAAGGTGTTAATAGCTCTGCTGGGGCTGGATTTTGAGGTACGACTGAAGCTGTCTACGTCAGAAGTCTGGTCGGCTCATAAACCGGTATGGCAAATAACTTTTCCTAATATGGTACTTGTTGAACGTTTTAAAAAACTTTCATGTACATTTGAATACAAAAAAAAAAACAAAAGATGCTATATTCGTCAGTATTTACGAAACAGGTCTATTAAGGAAGAATGTGAGAAAAAAACGTATAGTATTGATTGAACTTCAAGAATGAGCGAAAATTTAAAAACATATCTCCTTGAGTGATTATTCAAATTACGGAAAAATTCGATACAACGTCCTTATAATTAATGTGTTTATTATTTCAGAATATTGTTGTATTACCAAAGATCGAGAAATGCGTTATACAGTACTTTTCGTTTAATTGACCCTATGGTTAATTGGTTTCCCCGTTTAATTGAACGGTGTTATCGGGCAAAAAATATAGCATATGAAAGAACATGTAAATTTTCTCGGATAATTGGACTCGGTTAATTGATTTTCTCGCTTAGCTGGTTCACAATATATGTCATCAAAAATCATTTTCCTTTTAAATTTCCCCGGTTAATTCCACCAAATAATATAATAAAATATTCAAATATTTGAAAAACTTTTAGTGCACATATGTATGTATGTATGCAGTTTTTTTAAGGAGTTAGTTGGGTTTAAGAGGTTGAAAACATGAGTATATTTACTTTTTTTTTAATGTATACAATCATATATTTGCCAACTTTGCCCAATATCGCAAACGAGTCTAGAGTGTCTATTAGGACGTCTACTTATGAAATTACCAAGATCCTAAAAGAGCTAAATCCACAAAGTCTTCAGGACATGATAATATTACTCCAAAAATGTTTATTGAGTTGCCAAATATTGCTATATCAGTGCTCTCTTTGCTCTTTAATGCAATTCTTGGCTTCGGGTACTATCCAATTTCGTGGAAAAAGTCGCAGATCTTCATGATAGATAAACCTGTAAAAGACTTAACACAACCGTCTTCCTACAGACCAAGAAGTCTCTTACCCTGTCTTTCCAAAATATTCGAAAAAGTTTTACTATCAAAAATGTCTCCTTTCCTCCACGAAAATAATATAATACCAACCCAACAATTTGGGTTTCGTGGTAAACATGGCACAGTAGAGCAAGTAAATAGAATTACAAACGAAATCAGGAAAGCATTCGAGCACAGAGAGTACTGTTCAGCTATTTTTCTCGATGTAGCTCAGACATTCGATAAGGTCTGGCTTGAAGGCCTTTTATGGAAAATCAAAAACGTTTTACATTACGAATTGCATAAAACATTGGAATCATATTTAAGAAATAGGAAATTTACAGTTAAAGTAGCAGACTTCATATCAGAAGAACGAGCAATAAGGGCTGGTGTACCACAGGGCAGTGTATTAGGCCCTACTCTGTACATAATATATAAAGCAGTCATTCCAATATCTAATAACGTATTGACATCCATCTTTGCGGATGACACAGCCCTTGTAAGCCGTAACAAATGCCCCATTAGAGCATCAACAGTATTAGAGGAGCACTTAACTTGTGTCGAAGAATCGCTAGACAACTGGCGTATAAATATAAATGAGCAAAAATGCAAGTATGTTACATTTTCTCTAAGACTAGAAACATGTCGGACAGTTAAAATAAACAATGTACAAGTACCCCAAGCGAATGAAGTTACTTATCTTGGGATTCAACTGGATCGAAGGCTCACGTGGCGGAAACACATAGCGAGTAAAGTAACTTGCATGAAATTAAGAGCAGCAAATTTAAATTGGCTTCTAAACAAAAATTCTAAACTTAGCCTAGACAACAAAGTCCTGTTATACAATGCAATCATAAAACCGATTTGGATGTATGGTATTCAACTGTGGGGTACGACCTGTGCAACCAACATTGATATAATTCAGAGATTCCAATCTAAAATGCTTAGAACAATAACGGGTTCACCATGGTACATGCGTAACGAAAATATCTATAAAGATCTTGATATTCCTATGGTAAAGAAGGAAATAGAGGACAGCAGAATGAAATATATTTCTAAACTCCGTGAACATCCAAACACATTAGGCTTTAACCAAAGCAGATTCAATAAATAAAGAAATATTGAAGGAAAAGAAATATATATATTACATTCAGCATATTTAAGATACATACAGTGGAACTTCTCTAACTCGAATCACCATAATCCTCAAAAAAACTTCGAGTTAGAGAGATTTTGAGTTATAGAATTTTCATTAACACATATAAATTTTAAAAAAAGCTGTAAAATATAGATTAATACACTGTTTTATTTATTGACTTCGCATAAAGTTTTATGTACATGCGTTAAAATATGTATTCTGTAATTTTGTTTATTGCAGTTTGCTCTTGACGTCTATATCCCATGCCTTTGTTAGATAATTTATACAATCCAAATGTGTAATATTATATTTTTCATTTGCCTCCGTACAATATAGAGGCTTTCTTTTAAAATTCTGCCTCGATAGTAAAATTCGATTTATGGAAGAAAATTTGTATGAAATTTGGCTTCTAAACGCTATTGCCAATTCAAGTGTTCGAGTTATGGAGATCTTCGAGTTATGGAAGTCCCACTGTATTTAAACATTATTTTGTGAAATTTATATTTACAAATTCCGAAAGCTTTATCTTCCTGGAAGTGTCCAAAAAAGGTTCTTGCCGTGGACATCAAAACTCATTATTGGTTCATCTAAAGCAACAAACCAAAAATATTTGTTGTTAATGAACGAAGGAAAAAAGAAAATATTAATAACTGAATTCTTGATAGATTTTGAATAAAAAAAACTAACTTTTGTGGTAAAATCTTCGCCATATGCTGACTCGAAAAATAGTTGTAATAAAGATGTGTGGTTATTTATCAATATAATCGCTTCATAACTTTTCAAGAAATCGTGTCCACTGACTTCTCGATATTTTAAACATATCGATTTCATACTTTTGGATAATATTTTAAAATTGTACTATTTAATAAGACAAACAACTTTAAAATTTTGATTCCCACGTAATCGCTTAATTCACCAAATGGTCCAAATAAGCGTGATTCCTGTAATTGAACCAACTATTCATTTAAACGGGATAATTTTAATTGAACAAATGGTTCAATTAAGCTAGTATCTGTTAATTGATTCCCCGGTTAATTGAACGAAAATTTGTGTAAATTTTGATGTGCAATTAAGGGAGGGGTCTGGTGTTTTCACTTTCGAAAAATCGATTTTTTTTTTGTTTTATCTTCTTGTTTAACATTTCAAGAATATGTCCTCAAAATTTTAATCCGATCTAAGAAATATTCTTGAAGTTATTGTTTAATTAGTCTCGGGGCCTTTAACGCTCTAACTCTAACAGCTACGGGCGGTTGGGATTGCAGTGCAGCTTTAAACGAGTTTTTTTTTAAACTACTTTTTTGAAGTCCGTGTTCACTGCCATTTGAAAACTGCTCAACCGATTCATTTCAAACTTGGTACACATTTTCTTCACATAAAATACCTCCCCCCTACGTTTAGTAAATTTATTTTTTTTAACATTAAGGGTGTTTCCCACCCTGAAAGTGGCGGAAATTTTAGACGAAAATAACGGTTCACTCTTTAGATGGCCGCCAAAAATTTTTAAATAAAAAAAAAAAAAAACAAATAATCAGAGAACGTTGGGGAGAAATTTTTATGGTTTTTCATCTTCGGATAATTTCCGGCCGAGTTACAGTGAACACCGCAAATTGTTTTTTTTTTCAAGACGTCCTAGGGAAAGCTCTGTCACTTTGAAAAATTTACGGAACATAGTCAAAACTATGCTCAATAATGTATAGAAGGTTTGAATAAAATTGCTTAATCGATATTTGAGATAAAAAATCACAAAAAAGTGTTTTTTTTTGCGCTGAAACCCAGACTCCTCCCTTAAGCGAAAAGTACTGTAGTTGCTAAGTACCAACCGACTTTCGGCGTGGCGTGGAAACCGTTTAGTCGGTTATAGTCGAATCGATGATAGCACGCCACTTCTCTCATTCCCTAGCAGTTCGGAGTTGGAGATCCCAAGTGTAACAAGGTCGCTCTCCACCTGGTCCCTCCAACCGAGTAGAGGGCTTCCCCTTCCTCGGCTTCCTCCGGCGGTACTGCATCGAACACTTTCAGAGCTGGAGTGTTTTCGTCAATTCGGACAACATGACCTATGCGTAGCCGCTGTATTTTTATTCGCTGCACTATGTCAATGTCGTCGTTCCATCGTCTGCGGTATTCGTCGTTGCTAAAGTTCTGAGGCCCATAAATCTTGCGCAAAATTTTCCTCTCGAAAACTCCTAGTGTAGTCTCATCATATGTTACATCGGCTACACTTCTGCACCATAAATCAGGACGGGGATGATAAGCGACTTGTAGAGTTTGATTTTGGTTCGTCGAGAGAGGACTTTACTTTTCAATTGCCTACTCACTCCAAAGAATTGGCAAGGATGATTCTGTGCTGGATTTCGAGGATCATATTGTTGGTGTTGTTGAAGCTGGTTCTCAGGTATACGAAATTATCTACGGCATAGAAGTTATGACTGTCAACGGTGAAGTGGGAGCCAAGACGCGAATGCGCTGACTGTTTGTTTGATGACAGGAGATATTTCGTCTTGTCCTCATTCATATGCAATAAATCTTGGTTTTGTGTAAATTGTCCTTCTGTCACCAGGGTGAAGGACCTTGGCCTTGCCCAGATTGGAAGCTTTCGTGGAATCAAACATGGATGAAATATAGAAATGACACTTTGTTGCAAATGCTTTTTCAAAATGTTTAAATATCCCTATTTATCCATTATCAACGCAATAAATTTAAGCTGACCCACATCCCCATCCGCCATGCACTCCCACACCATAATTACACCACCGCAGCGTTTCACTGTATAAACGAAATGTTATTTTTTTTGGGCAATATCTGCCATTGTATAAGCATACAAGTAGCAAAAGAATCAGCTGGATAACGGGAAATTTTTCACAGCTGAGATCACCTGTTCGATTTCCTACGTATTTCGACACAGTGTTTTAAATAAACGCACTGTAAAATGGAAATATTCTTGTGGATTTGGATTAATGAAAAACATCATTCCTAACAAACGTTCATTACGTATATATTGCTCTTCCTCACCATCTCTGTGGTTGCAATATAGGCGCGTTACGAAATACATAGCTTGTACAAGTCATTACACAAATATTTTAGATAAAACCGTATATGGTAAATATTCTTTATTATTTAAAATAAAAGAAAAATGTTTGAAAAAATGACTAATAATTTACTTAAAGTAATAAATTTTGTAGTATAACACGCCAACTCGGCATTGTAGTTTTGGGTCTTTTTTAGTAACGGGTGATTTTTTTGAGGTTAGGATTTTCATGCATTAGTATTTGACAGATCACGTGGGATTTCAGACATGGTGTCAAAGAGAAAGATGCTCAGTATGCTTTGACATTTCATCATGAATAGACTTACTAACGAGCAACGCTTGCAAATCATTGAATTTTATTACCAAAATCAGTGGCAGAAAATCCGCTTTTTTATCGACAAATTTTGTTCAGCGATGAGGCTCATTTCTGGTTGAATGGCTACGTAAATAAGCAAAATTGCCGCATTTGGGGTGAAGAGCAACCAGAAGCCGTTCAAGAACTGCCCATGCATCCCGAAAAATGCACTGTTTGGTGTGGTTTGTACGCTGGTGGAATCATTGGACCGTATTTTTTCAAAGATGCTGTTGGACGCAACGTTACGGTGAATGGCGATCGCTATCGTTCGATGCTAACAAACTTTTTGTTGCCAAAAATGGAAGAACTGAACTTGGTTGACATGTGGTTTCAACAAGATGGCGCTACATGCCACACAGCTCGCGATTCTATGGCCATTTTGAGGGAAAACTTCGGAGAACAATTCATCTCAAGAAATGGACCCGTAAGTTGGCCACCAAGATCATGCGATTTAACGCCTTTAGACTATTTTTTCTGGGGCTACGTCAAGTCTAAAGTCTACAGAAATAAGCCAGCAACTATTCCAGCTTTGGAAGACAACATTTCCGAAGAAATTCGGGCTATTCCGGCCGAAATGCTCGAAAAAGTTGCCCAAAATTGGACTTTCCGAATGGACCACCTAAGACGCAGCCGCGGTCAACATTTAAATGAAATTATCTTCAAAAAGTAAATGTCATGAACCAATCTAACGTTTCAAATAAAGAGCTCTTCAAGCTCTTAAAAAATCACCCTTTACAATGCAACCTGCGCGAAGTGTCCATTGCCTTGAGTTTGTTGGTATTCATAGTACCAAAATCTGCACGACAACCCGCGCCAAGTGTCCTTTTAGTAGTATATAACGACCGAAACCCCTGCCTAAGTGTCTTGCGTTTTCCTTCATTCCTGCATTCTTATCGCAATTTCTTTCTATGTTTTTCAGATTATCTACTTGTAGGTTTCTTCAATAATACCTGCTTTGTGTTACATTTTGGCCACCTTTTATGTCGATTATACCAAAAAAATTGTTTTCGTCCAAAAATATTACTTTTTTCTAGAATTCCGGAGACTCGTCTGTATAATTATGAGGAAACTCAATACCCTTCCGTCGGTTTAATTGTGAAATATATGGATTTTTTCGGGCGACTATGCTTTTCATAAAATTTTGTAGCTGTTACGGCACAAATATTTTTCAACGTTTCATTCACATTTTCAATAATAATTGTGGACTTAATTCAAGGGTCCTTGTTTTAATTGTTTACCACGCACTGAACGGAAGAATATGTACATTCTTGCAATAGTTTACCAAGTTTTTCGGAAAATTTCCCCAGTTTTCCAAAATTTAATAATTAATTTTCTACCAACCACTAATTTGTTTCCCTTAGTGGAAACTAAAACAACTATTTAAACTATTATTGAAACATGTCACACGATTTATAAACAATTAATTACAGTAATTGGAATAAAAAATACATAAAAAGTAAAAAAAAACTTCACGTATCGGTAATCTCAAGTCAAGCAAACTGAACTCAGTTACGCTTAAATCCCGTTATCTCTAAAATTTAAAGAGGAACTTTGCGTTGTGTTTTTGTTTTTTGATCTTATAAATGTTAATTAGATGTAAAAAATTATAACTTATAACTTATTACTTATTTAATTGATGTTTTAAAAAAATGGTTGTACGCAGACTTTATTGGCTATGCGTATGTTCGAACATACCAACATAACAGAAAGTTAGTTCTGTATAACATAAACATCAAGTAATGTATTTATGACTCACCTAATTCGCACTAATAGCAAAGGTATATGTTACGCATAGATGAGTTGGAAATAAATGTATCATCGGCAGCTAACAACAACTACTAATTTCGTCACGATTCCGATTACTTTGGCGGCCACGGTCTGACAACGAATTCTAGTATAAATGCAGTATAAACTGATCTCTATATACATATACTATGTATCCCAGACTTATAGTTTATAAAATAATTGTATTTAAAATACCAAAAATTTGTGAATGTGATATTCAAGATATGTGATATTAAGGAGGAAATATTTGTATGTATGTTTGTATTTAATACACTGAAAAACTACAGTACCGATTTCAAAAAGTCTTTCACCATTGGAAAGATACATTCACCCCAAGTAACATAGGGTATATTTATTTCTAGAATTTCCACTTTCTGGAAATAGTTCCCAGGTGAGGATATCAAAAAGACTCCGAGATGGAGAATCTTAATCTGAATCGTCTTGCAAGTCATTCTCTTCGCATCGCAATCGCGTTTCCAGAGAGTCGATCAACAAGCCCTCGCAGCTGCTTGCTGAATAAAATTTCAAAACCTCCCAAGTACGCGCTTGAGCGTCGAGTATGGAGCGTTAGCAGCGGCTATTTCATGTTCGAATTTTACTTTTTTTTAAATAAACCCACACAAGAAACGGAAAAGAACATACATATATATATAAGTATGTAAAAACAGTTGTAACCATATACAGTAGAAGAGTAAAAAGGTAAGTGTAAAAAGTATAGAGCGTGTGCAGCGGGTTGAAAAACAAAATATTAGAAATATACAAGCTCGCACTAGGGAGTCGAACTCTAAGCGTTCCCAACGCTTTCATAATCAGAGAGAAAGACAACGGACATCAAAGGCTAGTGGTCGTTACCAGTTTTAACTCAATACAAATTAAATATAATTTCATGTTAGAATTTCCTCATTTTACTTTTTTTATATGAACCCATGCAAGAAACTGGAAAGTACATACATATGTATGGGAGAGTGTATGTAAGTGTTTAAAAACTTATAACTTTTGAAATGTTTGTTTAAACCCGTGCGAAGTCGGAGCGGTCTGCTAGAGTTGAAATATATTCACACTTTACTTATATTTTCGTTTTTGTAAGAGAAAGTTACTTAATTTAAAAATCCCTTAGCACCCTCATAAAAGGTTTGTGTGCTTACAATTATGCCGGAATTACAAGTGCAGAATTCTGTATGTAAAAAAAAAAAAAATTTATTGAATAAATATCCATTTTAACCCTGAAATCGTGGGACAAAAACGTGATAATACAAAAACGAGCACAAGCAATCCAAATATGTAGAGCGGGACGCCTCCTAGTGGTGCATTCTGGGTAACGCTAAATGACCTGCGGCCTCCACGGCCTTTTTGAAGCTCCTCACGGACTACGACCCTGGACCGACAAGGACTACGATTTTTGAAATTTTTTCTTTTGGATTTGGTTGTTACCTGGGCTGGTGGTCTTGGTATTCCGCCACCTGAGTATGTAGGGGTGACACTCTACAGAAATGGCTGGTGGGTTAATGCCAAGGCTGCCTCCATCCCGTTAAAACCCTGGCAGGCCTCGGAGTACGTTCCGCTCCCGTCATCATTAAGTTGATGAAGTAGGTGTAGGTTGAGAAGACTCCCTCTTTACGCTGGTCGGCTCTGAACGCATTGCCCCATAAGGACGTGCGTCAACCCTCGCCTTGGCCTCTTAACTGAGATAACCTTGGGACCATTTTAAAGGCGACTACCTTCCGGGATATGGATAGCGGCTCTGAGTGGGGACCCAATTAAAATATGAACAGCCCACAAAACAAAAAACAGGAGGTGGGAGATGGAAAGTCGGAATCGACTTTTAAAACGGACAGTGTCCCGGGAGGTTCACTGCCGGCGGCGACGGAACCGTTTACCGCGAAAGGTGGTGAAAAACCAAAACCTTCGCAGGTGAGGATACCCCCCGTAAAGGGCAACAAGTTAGGCGCTGTCGGCGGAAGCCTGCCGAAAACAGCGGTTAGTATGGTGCGAAGCGAAGTCGCCAGCACTAGTAAAGGAGCCTCTGCTAAGCTCACAGGAGTTCCGGGCCCGGAGCAAACGTTAGGAGACAAGTGTCGGCGTCCAAAAAGCTGAAGTCGGACCGCCACGTGGCAGCTAAGATCTTGGAACGCTACGGTGGCGAGCATGCTGAGCAGAAACCTGGGCAGCATGCTAGCACACTCGAGTGGGCTAGGAAGGTGCTTAGCGACGGTGGCGATGGTAAACCTGTGGGATTGGGTGAAACTCAATCGCAGGTTAAGCGACAAAGATCATTCGAGGGGGAATCCTCTCTTGGTAAGAAACCTCGGGTTGGAGAGGCCCCGAAGTTTAGCGAAATCGCCAAACTTGCGGGGTCTATTGAGCTTGGGGTATGCGATCGGAGCAGGGAAGATGGAGCCATCTCCCACGATGAATGGAAGCGGGTCGCGGCGGCCATTTCCGGGGTTTTCATGAGGGTGATCAGAG
Organism: Zeugodacus cucurbitae; assembly: GCF_028554725.1. NCBI lineage: Eukaryota > Metazoa > Arthropoda > Insecta > Diptera > Tephritidae > Zeugodacus > Zeugodacus cucurbitae. The sequence goes on from NC_071669.1 coordinate 29,725,474, forward strand.
GACACCCTGGTCCCCCTCCAAGCTGCGAGAGCGCAGGATGGCACTACGGCATCCACAAGCTTGTCAGGTATGCTGATGAAAGATCAGCATCCTTGTACAAGGAAGCGGTGTCCCTGATGGGAGAGGTCTGGAAGGGGGCTAAGCTCGAGGCGGTGGCTAAGGAAGAACTTCCACTACGCCCTCGTGCTCTGGTGTGGCTCCCCGCCGAACCCTCCACTTCAGGAGAGATCGAAGAAATCTTGCGTTATTGCAATCCTTCTCTTCCCGTTCAAGATTGGAAGGTCATTCGGCTAGAGAAAACTCAGGAGCCATATCGGCACTGTTGGAGAGGAGTTTGGAGGATGAAGATCCTGCAAATTAATCTCCAACACGCAAAGGCGGCATCCGCCAACTTATTGCTTGTCCGTAATGAACTCAACGTTTTCCTTTTACCCAATTACAGGTGCGAAGACGTTGTGACCACCAGACTGGAGGGTGATGCCGGAGAACTCTGGCTAATCTCGGCCTATATGCCGCAAGACGACGAGGTGGAACCACCTCCCGTTATACTGAGAAAGGCTCTCTGGGAGGCCAGGCGTAGGAAAGTCAACGCCATCATTGGCTCGGACGCCAACGCATGACATACTGTCTGGGGAAGCTCGGACATAAACGTTAGAGGTGAGTCGCTCTTTGATTTTATAAGTAGTGTTGATTTATTCATATGCAATAGGGGGAACTCCCCTACGTTCGTGACTGCGGGTAGGGAGGAAGTCCTCGACCTTACCCTAGTATCTAGAGACGCCGTACCTTTGATCTCGGAATGGAAGGTTCTCAATGATCACTCCTTTTCGGACCATAGGTATATCAGTTTCAACGTGGACAGAGCTTGTCCAGTACGAAAACCTTTTAGGAACCTTAGTAATACAAATTGGGTTCTATATTGTAGGAAGCTTCGTTCAGCTCTTCCGGCAGCGCCCCCACGAGACTCAGTTCTCTCGGCCAATGCGATTGATGAGTGTGTCGAAGTTTTCAGCTCTGGGTGCAGGATGGCCCTTGAAAGTTCCTGTCCTCTGAGATCTCAGAAAGGCAAAGGGAAACCTCTTTGGTGGACGCCGGAACTTTCGGAGCTCAGATCTTCAAGTCGAAGGTTCTTCAATAAAGCCCGTAGAAGTGGTCTAGGTGACGATTGGCTTTGTATAAGGTGGGACTTGCCATTTTTAAGTCTGAAATGAAGAAGGCCAAACGGTCTTCTTGGAGAGCCTACTGCGAAAGCGTGGAAGGCTGCCAGGAGTCCTCGAGATTTAGGCGTATTCTGTCCAAGAGCCCAATATCCGTGGGTTAATTGAGAAATGGTGCTGGAAAGTGGACCTCGAGCAGTGAGGAGTCGCTAAGGCTACTTTTTGAGTCGCTAAGGCTACTTTTCTGCAGAAAGCTTTCTATCAATACCAGCTTTAGGCTACCTGACCACTGTAGTGCTTCCAAGCAGAGGTCGCTGCGATCAAAGTAGCAGTGGACGCACTGCTTCGTATGGTGACCTCTTTTAGAGAGGTATGTATTCACTCCGACAGCAGGGCGGCAATACTGGCTTGGAATCGGTGACAGTACGCTCTGTGCTAGTTAAGGAGTGTCTTAGATCCTTATCAATAGCTTCCAGCTATTTTGCAATCCGACTAGTGTGGGTACCCGGTAACCGCGGGATCGCTGTATAGCGGACAAGCTTGCAAGAGAGGGTATCCTAGCTACATTGACGTCTTAATGGGAGCGCATTGGTAGTCCATGGTCCACCTCCGCAAGAGCCCTGGACATGCAGACTACGCATGAGCTCGTCAACTACCAGTACTTGTGCAGTGGCGAGGTCCTTTTGGCCCTCTGTGGAGCGTGAGCGGTCCTTTCAACTGCTTTCTCTGGGCAAAGTCCATCTCAGCGCAATCATAGGAGTACTTACTGGACATTGTCCAATGGGTACCCATGCGGTTAGACTTGGGATCGTGGAAGAAGCAAGTTGCCAAAGCTTTATGAAGGAAGGCGAGATGGAATCATCTAAGCATTTCCTACTGCATTGTCCAGCTTTTGCCAGACTGAGGTTGAAACACCTCCGAAAGCCCTTTTTCGACGATCCTAGCGAATTGGCTAGAATCGATATTACCAGTCTTAAGAAATTTATAACGGATTCCAAGCGGTTTGCTGAATCTTAAAGGTCTTTGAACCACGGGGAGTTTTATTGGTATCACAATGGACAGCGCCAGGCTATCTAAGTGAGATCTTCTGTCTTTGCAGAGATCTGCCTACAAACCTATCCTAATCCAAAGACAAACCAAGAAAAATAAAAAATAGTTCAACGAAGAGGGCAATAATCAAGTTTCTCATGATACTGTGCCCCAGGACATGCTACGGTTATATGCACCAAGATCTACTATCAAAGCTTCTGTTGACTGCACTAAATGTTTTTGGTTTGCTATGAAGTTAATTTCTAAATCTGTAAACTACAGAGATGAATTCAATTTAAAAATCAATACAAAGAATATGTAACAGTACTATTAATTTTGTAACAAATTTAATTAAAGTCATATCCGCTTAAGTGCCTTCCAGTAAAATAGCCTTTCCCGCTGAAGTGCTAATATTTGTACGCATAGTTTTTATACTCTCGCAACATGTTGAACAGAGTATTATGCCTAAGACAGACATATGGTTTCTGTACTACGATGTAGTCAGCGTCATATTTCATCGTACGGTACTCTAAAATCAAAATTTCCGTTTTTAATTCCAAAATAAAAATGATAATTTAAAAAAAGCTTAAACTGAACAAATTTTTTGCGTCATATTTTATCGTACGTTACATATTTATGTAATCAATATCTTTTCTATTATGTTATACGCGATACATTTGTTTAGAAACTTAAAATATAGTACTTTGTGGGTTTCTTGTGGGTCTTTCATTCTATTTAGCATCGAAGAGATGAGTGTAGCTGTAAAAGTAGACGGTATTTTGTTCCACTCTTCTTTTAAGCCCTTTTTTGAAGTGACACCTACGAAATTGTATGTTTTTAATGATTCTTTTTCATATAAACGCTTAAGTATTCAATGGGATTGAAGTCCGAGCCTTGTGGAAAGGTGTGAAGCTGTTTCGCGTATTATATAGCATCCATTCGCGAACCAAATATGCAGTATGCTTTGGATCGTTGTGTTGTTTTTAAACATAAGCATCAGTTAAGTCCATTTTTTCAACTGACTGCTTTAAATTTTGCTTCAAAATTTCTAAAAATTTTCTTCTAATAAAGATCAACTTTCCAACTCCAGAAACTGTCATACATCCCCTCACAATCAAGTTTATTAAACCATATTTAACACTACTTCGCAAATTTTTAGTAAGAAGCGTTGTGTCCGGTTTTCACTAAATTTTTTATGATCCATCATCGCCGAAAAGATTAAATATGCTTTCGTCTGTGAAAAGTACTGTCTGTCAAATGTCAATACCCTTCCTCAAGCGCTGATATTCGAAAGTTATGCGTTTTTGACTGTTCGATTCAGATATAGGCGGTGTTCGTCTCGCTGTTGGTGAAGATAACCATTACGCCGTAATGTTTTCTGAATTTTATACTTGCTCAACCATATTTCTCAAGCTCTTTCCATTTCACTGCCTATTTCTGAACAGCACACACAAATATTTTTTCGTACCTTATCCCTAATTATGTCTATCATTAAGTGTTCGCGCGCCTCTCGATCCATTTTTTTATTGTCTATTATTATTTTTATAAACGAATCTAGTATGTGCTGTATTGTAAACTTATATTTAGAGTAGTTTTATCAATTTCGCTCATTGATTTTGTTTTCTTTCGTTATTATATCACAATTTCTCTAAGATATGAGGAACTTTCATATTTTTTCTCTATTATTGTCAAAATTGGAAATAACCACTGGTCCACTGCACAGCACGTGATAAACTGATTCCACTTATATGTTGAAGCTATTTTCTTTTAAAATGATAAAAAGAAACTCTTAAAAGTAACGATAAACAATGCCGTACGATGAATTATGACGCAACATCTTTGAACATTAAGCCAATTTTTGAGTTTTTACATTTAGTTTGCAAATAATTTTTGCAACTGGAATATGAAATATATTTTGTTTTTTAGTTTATATTTCAAAGTTTAGTCGTAATGTACATCCGTCTGTTCATTCAGCCATTCGGTCAAACGATAATTTGAATTGAAATCTTGATATTAGCAATATCAGATTGTATTGTAGATAGGCAAAAACGAATAAATGCAAAAAATCAAAAAAAAGTTAAACAGAAAATACTTTTGCAATAGATATTCACAACAGGGAAGAATATTAGAATTTACACATTTTTAGGTAAATGGACGTGGTCACAGCTCAAGATCCATCTGTCCGGTCAAACAATTGGGCAAGCGATAATTTGATCTAGATACGGAAGGGCATATTTGGTTAATTGTTTGATAAATAGGCGAGAAAAAAACCAAAGAGAGAGCTAAAGCTGACGTAAATTTGGAAAGTAGTAGTCTTCTTAATATAGCAGAAAAAGGCTTCTCATATGCATATTATTGTGACATTCTAATCTACTTTTGACAATGAGAATAACGCATGTTTAAAACATTGTATGGCGAAATGTTGAAACACTCCAATCTCATACAACTTCAAATTAATTTCTAGCACAAATATTATTATTGGGGATAAGAACTGCAACCAAATACAAAAGCCAGACAATTTATGACCTATTGTTCACCACAAAAATCAATTAAATGGCATGCAAGTATAATATATATATGCCAAGGGAATAAATTCTGAATTTCACAACCGTTTACAATGTCAGTGATTTGTACAGAAGTGGCCACATTTATGCAACAGAAAATATGCCCAAAACATATAAAATTTAACATAAGTGTATAAGAGCAAAATACTACTAAATTAATAAATAATAAACAATCAAACAGAATTTCCTGGTTTAATGCGATATATGAATGGAACACAATTGTCGTAGCATGTTTTGTCGCGCAGTTTCATGAGAAACCTGAATGTTGTACTCTTCATAGAAGTCTTTCGTAAGAACACTGATCGAAATTTTTGGAATTTGGTCAAGTGTTCGAGACATTAAGCACTGTACATGTCCACTTATTTATAATTTAGGGCCTTTTTCTGGCTTTGATTCTTGTATTTCCATATTTTCCGATCAATTTTAGCCATTTTACACTATTTAGAGGGATAAGGAAAACATTGCTGTTAGATCTCAAACGTTTTTACCCCATTGGGGATTATGGGGCAATAGTTGGACCTCTTCAAACTAAACCCTTTGCATGGAATATTAAAAAGACAATAATGGGTAATTCAGATATGAAAAAAAGCAAAAATGAATCACCAACTAATTGACAAATTCATTGTAAATGCTTTTACGAAGAATAGGTAACGGTGAAGTACGGTTAAGTTAACTGTATAACACGTGCTTAACAAGTCAAATAATAGAAGTGTATAAAGTTTTTCTTGACACTAACAAAATTGAATGATTTTAGTTTTTTGTTGTTCTTGGTTGGTTTTTGCATTGCTTTCGCAGCTTTTTTTGCATCAAATGAAATACTGTAAGTAACCATCCCTGATTCAAAAAATATGTTGAACTGAAGTAAAAAGTAAAAAAATTTGCTGCGGAAAGTGAAAAAGTGTATTTATTTTCAATGTGTAAACTGTTTCTTGACATACTGTATGTCATGATCATGAACAAGAATCAAAATCGTCATTTAATACTTATATAAGTTTTTTTATGAAATTTATAAAAAGCTCAAGAGCTTTTACTAAGTTTGAACAAATCCTACACTTTTTATTTTGTAAAAGTATAGGCGTCTTCAGAGATCTACCCTTTCTCGAATAATGTTAAAGACAGCAAACAATTGTACATTTTAAAATATTCATTATACATACAACCATATAAATATGAAAATGAATTTCTCTGAAATAAATCGTTTTCAATTATATCAATTTCCATACTTGCGGATTGCTGACTATCTATGGAAGACTTTGCCAATGCTTGAAAAGTTTGCCAAGAACTATCTTGAACCAGACAAACATACTCTTTCAAGGTTATTTAGTGAAAATTATTCAAATTGTTTAATAGTAATATTAAATCTTTTAAAATTTGAAAGCGCCAAATACTGTGTCACCACCCCAGGGATGTATTTATTTTAATACAACATTTAAAAATTAGTTGAATCGCGTAATACACTTGTACATAAAATATAACTAACTTATCAATAAATAACACTTAATACCACCATAAAATTTAATAAATATCCGAAATAATTTAAAATAATTCCAATAATAATGAAAAAATTTATTTGATTTAATAATTATTTAAGTACTGTTCATCGGACTTTAAAAGTTTTGTGAAGATTAAATGCTAGCACAACACCCTAATTACCACAATTGTAGCAAAAAAAAGCGTAGCACACAACCCAAGTACGCCTCGGTGGTGTGTTAAAAGATGAAAATTAATGTAAACAAAAAAAGGTTTTCTACTGTATATACTGAGGTCTGAAGGCTACTGGACTCAGGCTATTATAGAAACATAATATGGGTGTTAAGCCACAAATAAAAAATTATTTGCAATTTTGCACTTTTAAATGCTTCTAATATTTTTTGCATTGAATGTGCATTGTCAACAGAAAAACACACACATATTTATGTAATATTTATACCCTAAACAGGGTATACTAAGTTTGTCACGAAGTTTGTAACACCAAGAAGGAAGCGTCGGAGACCATATAAAGTATATATATAAATGATCAGTATGTTGAACTTAGTCGATTGAGCCACGTCCGTCTGTCTGTATATATATATATACGAACTAGTCCTTCAGTTTTTAAAATATCGTTTTGAAATTTTGAAGATGTTATTTTCTCTTCATGAAGCTGCTAATTTGTCGGAACTGCCGATATCGGACCACTATATTATATAGCTGCCATACAAACTAAACGATCGGAATCAAGTTCTTGTATGGAAAACTTCCGCATTTTACTACATATCTACGAAACTTGGTGTGAGTTATTGTTCATAGAAATAACTTAATATCTGAAAAAATTGTTGAGATCGGTTCACTATAGCATATAGCTACCATACAAACCGAACGATCGGAATCAATGGCTTGTATGGAAAATTTTCGGATTTGACGTGGTATCTTCGCGAAATTTGATATGGATTACTGCTTAAGGTAATAATATACTGTCCGAAGAAATTGTTCAGATCGGTTAATTATATAACGGGTCGGCTTTAGTATACTATCCCAGGCTTTCGGTATAATAATGGGTATCGTTGGAAAGAGGAGGTTCTCCAGATTAAGAATATATATATATATAGCTGCAGCTGACTTACAGTTTTCTAGATATTCGCACTTAAAGATGAAGAAAGTACAACTTTTATCTTGAATTTGCACAATATATACTGAATGTTTTATTAATATTATGCACTTATTTTACACATACACTTCATCACATTCTTTCTGCATATTTATTTTATAAAAATTATGACGAGAATAGCTGTAAATAAATATTTAACATTTTAAACAAATCTTCGTCTAAAAAATAGTAAAATGGCTGCAGGTTGACAAGTAATGAGTGTTGCAATATCAAATATTTTGCAAAAATTAAAAGAATAAAAATAAACAGAAAAAAGAAGGATTATACACCAAATATATAAACCATAACGGTGTTATGACTAATGCAAAATCTCGGTATTACCTTTTACAACTCCCACAGCAGCCGGTTCTACGCACCGGAGTTGACCCGGATTTTATCCGGTCAAGGGTTGCCCTTTCGGCGATCTAACCCTGTTTGGATCGTTTAGTTTTAAGTTTAGTTGTACCTTTTCTTTGATAACCCCCGGTGATGGCCCGACCAGGGTTATTTTTTTGAAGAGCGGCGGAAGGCTGCCAATGCGGAAACTAGTTCTTTGCGAAAGAACTTTTAATTTCCCCCTCTTTGATAACTCCCGGTGTTGGCTCGACCAGGGTTATTTTTTTGAAGCGCGGCCAAAGGCCGCCAATGCGGAAAGTAGTTCTACAAAAAAAAACTTTTCATTTCCCCCTCTTTGATAACTCCCGGTGTTGGATCGACCAGGGTTATTTTTTTGAAGCGCGGCCGGAGGCTGCCTATGGGGAAAGTATTTCTACACGAAAGAACTTTCAATTTCCCTTACTTATAGTACATATAGTGAATATCATAAACTTTCCTTATATTATCTTTATATAATCTTTTTATAGGGCATTTGTTTTCTGCATTTGGGGTATTTATTTATTTTGGTTCTTCTCATACGTTTGCAAAATATCTGATATGGCAACACTTATTACTTGTCAAGCTGCAACCCTTTTTGTTATTGTTGAAATTAAGAGATTTGTGTAAAATGTTAAATACTTATTTACAACTATTTTCGTGATAAATTTTATAAAACAAATATGCAGAAACAATGTCGTGAAGTGGAAGTGTAAAATAAGTGCATAATATTAATAAAACAATCAGTATATATTGTGAAAATTCAAGATAAAGGTAGCACTTTTTTCAACTTTAATTGCGAATATCTCGAAAACTATAAGTCAGCTGCAGCTATATGTATATATATTCTTAATCTGGAGAACCTCCTCAACGATACCCATTTTATTACCGAAAGCCTGGGATAGTATACTAAAGTTTCCCCATTACTTTTTCTTACGTCTTTCGATTTGCTTAAACACATAGTTACTAAAAGAAATGCACCGGTGAAGGGATTATTAGCTTTGGTACAGCCGAAGTTAACGCTTTTTCTTGTTTTTTGTAATTTTGTTATTAATAAGAAACAAATGTGAATGTCATTCTAAAAGAAAAAAAATAGTAAAAATCGAAGGATTAAAAAAAATTGGAAAGTAACTCGAGGCACTTAGCGGAATTAATTTAATTGCCTTACTCAGTTTAGTTTGGCACCTAAGCTTCTTGGCTTGTTTTTATATTGAATTTATAAAATAAATACAATCAGAATACAAACTTTATTATACCATTAAACAACTTATAATAATTATTTGTATGCTCAGTTTTATTTCAAAGTACGAGTATTTTATCACGTTTTACACTGGCGTTTTGATTCAGATGTTTGTAAAACATCTCTTTAAGTATGTAAACAAACAAAACTATCGATTAATATTTGAAGATGGAAATTTATTGAAGATCCCAATTACGGGCAAGACCGAAAGCAATATATGTTATCTGGATATTTTTATAAATACAATCTTTGCAATAATGCCTGCATTTTATTCATGTTGGAAACCTAGCTAGGTTAAGCGGCAACACACTTGCAGACTTGTAAGCAGGGGAAACTTTAGTGTAGTGTCCCCAGATTGCAGGGTTGAAATAGGTATGATTGGAAAGATAACAATCTTCAGATTACAAATATAGTTGCCGCCGGAAACTTGTAGTTTTCGAGATATTCGCATTTTAAGTTGAAAATTTCGCAAATTTTATGTGCTGATTTTTTCGCGCATTTCTTTTTCTGAAATTTGCGCGCTTTCGGAAAATAACTCTGGTCGATCCAATATCATAGTTTATTAAGAGAAAGGAATACAATTATTATAATTCATGTCCTTTTTTATTCACTTTTGATCGTTTGTAAAATATGTCGATTTATCACCATTTTATTTCTGTCAACATGGTTATTGTGCATATAAACAAAATTGTGTAAAAGTTAAAATGTTTATTTAAAGCAAATATTAAACTAATTGATATAAAATATATATGTGGAAACAATTTAGTAAAGTGTTAGTGTATAATAAGTGCATTATATAAATTAACTAATAATCGAAAAGTCGCCACATAAAATTTGTGAAATTTTCAACATAAAATGCGAATATCTCGAAATTGTTAATTTTAAATCTTTAATTGCAAATATCTCAGAAACTATAAGTTTGCGGTGGCAATTATTCTATATATTCGAAATCTGGAGATCCTTCTCTCTCCAACCATACCCATTTCAACCATGAAATCGGGGGATACTATACTAAAGCCGCTCCTGTAAGCATACCGGGTCGCATGTCAGTTCACTATACACTTAAGCGCCAAAAATCATACATCATTTCGTTGCAATTTTTGAAGTGAACGGAAATAGTATTAGAAGAGGAAATTGTAGCGCTCCTTCGGTATGCGTTGAAAAGGAGAAGTAAAAAAAGAAACGAAAGCAACGCTTTTGGTGCGAACAATTTTAAAAACATTTTTACTTAATTCTCTCTTTTAGGAGTTTCATATGCCAATAAGGAGGGTTTCAGATATTGAAAACAAGGGTGTTTTTAATTTTTTTTTTAATATTGACAATAACATATTTATTTTAAATAATTCAGCATATCAAAGATACTTATTAAAATAATATTTTGTGAAATTTTTATTTACTAATTCCGAAAACTCAGCTCAGTCAAAAAACAAAGTACTTGCCGTGGACATCATAACTTATTATTGGTTGCTCTAAATCCAATAAATCTAAAATAGTAAATGGATAAACTTAGTTAACGAATGAAAAAAAGAGGTAAAATTTTGGATTATCGACATATTTTTAACAAAAAAAACTAAATTTTTTATAAAATTTTCAGTAACTTATAGTTTCTGAGATATTTGCAATTAAAGGTTTAAAATTAGCAAAACGTTATTTCTCACTGTATATTGAATTTTTCACATATATTTTGCACTTTAAATATATTTACGCTTCACTAATTTGTTTTTACATATTTATTTTTAACAAGACCCGGCCACACGTTTTTGTGGCTAAGGTATACGTTAAATTAAGTTTGTCCAATCTTGGCTTCGACGACGATATTGATTACTCGAGGTTGATTTATGTTACGCAGCATGATTACAACTCACACTACTTTTAATTGACTACGTCATCATGGTTAGTAGCTGTGTCAACTCTCTTGGACCGAAATTCTAAATTGTCGCATTAAGATCATCCCTATTTTTTTACCACCAATATAGGTCATTCAATCAGTCATTTATGGTTATCATATTGAGGTTTCATGTCAGGAAAACTTCTCTTTCGAGTCAATGAAGTGAAAGAAATCTGTTGGAAATGCTATTAATCCATCGAAGTGTCAACTGCCAACTATTTCTACAATCGCAAACACTCATATGTTAGTTGTTAATTGGCGATTCTTTATGTGTCGCCACAAATTAAATGATTTTAGGCATGCGATTAGCCCGTCAGTAACAGTTGATCCAGGAATAATTGGAAGAGTCTGGCGTAAATCACCTACTAACAGAATCCTGGCTCCACCAAAAACGTTCATCGACAATCAAGATCTTTTAAAGTCCTGTGCAGTACCTCCAACGACTTCTTGAATATTTGGAAAATTTTCGTTCAAGCGCTATTTTTGACGATTTTGCTGACTGGTGTTTCGTTCATTTGCAATTTAGGAGTAATTTCAAGGCCGAATGCGCCGTATGTTTGCCTACTAACAGGTGCCAAGTCGCCCCTATTCCCGTTAACCTTGGTGGTGAAAATGAGTGAAATTGGTTCTGGAATTACATCAGCCCTCATATACTATATATGATGATTTTCTATTGGACTTTATGTCGAATATATAGGTAAAATTGTGTGTTATCTTAATAAAATTACATCAATAAATTGTGAGAGTATAAAATTTTCGGTTGGACCCGAATTTAGCCTTTCCTTATTTGTTACAAATTGTTGTGGGCTATCGACACAACCTTATACAATTGAACAATAACAAAAATATTTTAACAAAGCAACAATGACAACCTTCAAATTATAATTTTTTTTTTCTCTTTTATATTTTTCTTGTCAACTCGAATAAAATTCTCTTATTATTATCTTCCTCGAAATTTTTTCATATTTACTCATTTTCTAATCTTTTTTCTGGCCTTCCACGAATATTTCAAGACTAAAATTAGCCAGATCGGTTTGGCCGTTCTCGTTTTTTTGTAGCACAAACGAACAGCAATTCATTTTTATATCGTATTATTATCAAGCGACAATTATTTTTAATTCCGCACAGGACCATTCAAAAATTTCAAAATTTTAGTTATATAAAGGTTTTGAAGCGATCTTAAATAATAAATCATTTATTTCGATAAGGATTAATACTAAGGTATGAATAAAGAGCCTTTTCAAGTAGTGGTATTTTAATTAATTTTTTTATATAAAATCGCTTATTGTGACAAAACTATAATAGTTAGAGGTATGATAAGTTCTACAAAAATGTAGTACATTACTTTGTTATATCTTCAATCGTTTTCGCAGCATTCGCTATTAAAGAAAGTTTTTTGGTATTTTTTTTACATTATCGGAGTTTTGGTAAGGAACCCTATTTTTTTTTTTAACTAAATATAGCCTATGTCACTCAGGGATAGTATAGCTTTCCAACGGTGAAAGAATTTTTCAAATCGGTTTCGGAGCCTATTCGACACAAACAAACAAAAAAACAAACATTTCCTCTTTATAATATTAGTATAGACAAATTATATCAAAGTTTGCTGTAAAAACACATTTAACTTTTTGCACAATTCTGTTTATTTTTACAAGATGACAGGACAGAAGTGTTGCCACATGCAATTGAATAAAAATAATCAAAATGAATAAAATCCCCAAAATGAAGAAAACAAATACCCTATAAATAGTTATTAAGTAAACACTTCCCAGCACCGGGGATTATCAAAGAGCTGGAATAACAATTTTTTCCGCGTAGAACTACTTTTTGCAGAGGCGGCCTTTTGCCGCGCTTCAAAAAGATAAAACTGGTCGATAACAATTTCTTCCGCGTAGAACTACTTTCTGCAGAGGCGGCCTTCGGCCGCGCTTCAAAAAAATCCCCCTGATCGAGCCAACTCCGGGGATTATCAAAAAGGTGGAATAACAAGTTCTTCCGCGTAGAATTACTTTCTGCAGAGGCGGCCTTCGGCCGCGCTTCAAAAAAATAACCCTGGTCGAGTCAACACCGGGGATTATCAAAATATGGGAAATAATAATCGCTTATATTACCCATTACACGATTATGCTTATTGTATTTGGGATATAGTCTTTCTTTTTCATTATTGTGATTCTTATAATTCGTTTACAAAATATGTGTAATGGTAACACTTATTTTGTATCAGAATGCAACCCTTTTTTATTGAAAGAGAATTCTGCAAAAACTTAAATATTTATCTACAGCAAATTTTAATATAATTTGTTAAAAATAAATATGTAGAAACAAATTTGTAAAGAGTAAATATATTTAAAGTGCAAAATATATGTGAAAAATTCAATTTACAGTGAGAAGTAACGTGTTGAAAATTGTTAATTTTAAATCTTTAATTGCAAATATCTCAGAAACTATATGTTTGCGGCGGCAATAATTCTATATATTCGTAAACTGGAGATCCTCCTCTATACGTGCATATCCATTTTAACCCAGAAATTGTGGGACGGGATACTAAAGCCGACCCCGAGATATTTGCATTTTAAGTTGAAAATTTAACAAATTTTATGTGGCGATATTTCGATTATTAGATAACTTTTAATTTATATAATGCGCTTATTATACACTAACACTTCACTACATTGTTTCTACATATTTATTTTATATCAATTAGTTTAATATTTGCTTTAAATAAACATTTTAACTTTTACACAATTTTGTTTATATGCACAATAACCATGTTGACAGATATCAAGTGTTTCCAAATCTACATATTTTACAAACGATCAAAAGTGAATACAAAAGTACATGAATTATTATAATTATGTTCCTTTTTCTTGAAAAACCATGATATTGGGTGGACCAGAGTTATTATCCGAAAGCGCGGCCGTAGGCCGCAATTGCAGAAAAAAGCAATGCGCGAAAGATTATTATTTTTATTTTCATTTGTTTGGATATGTAGTACAGACAAGTCTGGAAGTGCATTTGTCGCTTTAAAGACGAAACTTAATATACTATCCCAGGCTTTCGTGGATAAAACGGGTTTGGTTGGAAGGAGGAGATATTCGCACTTAAAGTTTAAAATTGACAACTTTTAACACTTTATTTCTCACTGAAATAAATATGTGGAAACAAATTATCGAATTGCAAATATTGTAACGAAAATGGCACAAGAACAAACTAGAATAGCCATCGAAATCGATAACATATATCGAATGTATCGAATACATATATAAGGTCTGCCGGACTGGCAGCAAGACACAGTTCTGACTAGAGAGTTGTCGAGTAAGGACAATTCTAAAGAGAAAGTTGTCGAGTAAAGTGTAAACAAGTTATAAGTTACCCTGCAAGACGATTTACTTCCCTATAAGATCGAGCTAACTCATACACCACTACACATGCAAATTTTTTCAGCTTTTACCAATACATACACATTGCTAACATTTTGTAGTTAAGTGACAATCTTGGTTGTTAGAGTAGCAAAATTCATTAACCCTAATTTTTTATATGAGTAAGGGAGAGATGGAGTCATATGTAGAAGTTCACGTAAGTGAGGAAAGTTTCTGACTGTCATTCACTTGGGAGTGGCAAGGAACGATTCTCTTACATGTGGCTCAAGCAGATCACGTCTTCCGGTCTTAGACCAAGAATCCTCTGGGTAGCCAACAGACATCCGTTTGGAGGCGAGCTAAAGTGAGAAGGCGAAACCCGCTTATGCGGTTGTGCGTAGGGTTTGGGACCCACCACATATAAACACCCCCCCAATGAAAAGAAGAAAACAGCCTTGGATGAGAGACCCTAATTTTGATGACAACCACTGCAAACGTTTAAAGGAATACGAATTTAGGGCATGCACCTGAAATGTCCGGACCCTTAATTGGGAAGGTGCCTCTGCCCAGCTTGTTGATGTCCTCGTAAGAGTTAAGGCTGACATCACCGCAATCCAAGAAATGCTATGGACGGGACAAGGACATCTACTACAGCGGCCATATAAAGGAGCGCAAATTCGGTGTGGGATTCGTGGTGGGAGAGAGACTCCGTCGTCGAGTCCTATCATTCACTCCGGTGGATGAACGTCTAGCCACAATCCGCATCAAAGCGAGGTTCTTCAACATATCGCTGATTCGCGCCCACGCCCCGACGGAAGAGAAGGACGAAGTGATCAAAGATACCTTCTATAAGCGCCTAGAACGTACCTATGAGCGCTGCCCCCGCCACGATGTCAAAATCGTGTTTGGCGATTTCAACGCTAGGGTGGGTAAAGAGGTGTCTTTGGCACAACAGTCGGAAAATTCAGACTCCATGACGAAACATCACCAAACGGTCTGAGGCTGATCGACTTCGCCGGGGCCCGAAATATGGTCGCCTGAGTACTAGATTCCAGCTATCCCCGGATCGAATCACTCGCAGCCAGATCGATCATGTTGTGATAGATGGACGACATGTCTCCAGTGTTTTTGATGTGCGTAGGCTTCGTGGTCCCAACATCGACTCGGACCACTATCTTGTAGCAGCTAAGATACGCACCCGCCTCTGTGTAGAAAAGCGCACACGTCAAAAAACACAAGGAAGGTTCGACATCGAGAAGCTGCAATCACAACCGACAGCCGACCGATTTTCTACTCCAGGATGTGTAAGCTGACGTTGAGCAACATCAAAAGCTCCGTCAGGATCGGGAAGGACCTTTCCGAGCCGTTAGATACCAGACGAGGTTTCATACAAGGTGACTCACTCTCGAGTGATTTCATTAACCTGATGCTGGAGAAAATAATACGAGCTGCAGAGCTAAATAGAGAAGGTACAATCTTCTATAAGAGTGTACAGCTACTGGCGTACGCCGATGATATCGATATCATCGGAAGCAACAACCGCGCCGTTTGTTCTGCTTTTCCCGCATGGATAAGGAGGCGAAGCGAATGGGTCTGGAGGTGAATGAGGACAAGACTAAACATCTCCTGTCATCAAGCAAACAGTCGGCGCATTCGCGTCTTGGCTCCCACGTCACTGTTGACAGTCATAACTTTGAAGTTGTAGATAATTTCGTCTACCTGGGAACCAGCATCAACACCGATAATAATGTCAGCCTTGAAATCCAACGCAGAATCACTCTTGCCAACAGGTGCTACTATGGACTAAGTAGGCAATTGAAAAGTAAAGTCCTCTCTCGACGAACAAAAACTAAACTTTACAAGTCCCTCATCATTCCCGTCCTACTTTATGGTGCAGAAGCGTGGACGGTGTCAACTAGGAGTTTTCGAGAGAAAGGTTTTGCTGAAGATTTATGGTCCCTTAAACATTGGCAACGGCGAATACCGCAGAAGAAGAAATGATAAAGCTGTATGTGTTGTTCGACGACATAGACATAGTCCAGCGAATAAAGACAGCGGCTACGCTGGCTGGGTCATGTTGTTCGAATGGACGAAAGTGCCCAGCTCTGAAAGTTTTCGATGCAGTACCCTGCAGTGGAAGCCGAGGAAGAGGGAGTCCTCTACTCCGATGGAAGGACCAGGTGGAGAACGACCTGTCTTCACTTGGTTTTACCAATTGGCGCCAAACTGTCAACAGGAGAGATGCGTGACGCGCTGTTGTGGACTCGGCTATATAATTTTCTCCACAAAAACACAAAAGTAGTTTAAATGTAACTTAAAAGCCAAACACATATGGCCATCAAAATACAACGATAAACGACCCTGGTGTTATGAAAAAAAATGTTAAAAATTTCTTATTTTTTATTTTATTTATTTACTAGCGGGCTCGGTTCCTGCTTCGCACGGCAAAACAAAATAAAAAAAAGAAACACATTTGTTTTTAATAAAGTTGGTTTTGTTCCCTATTATTCAACTTTTAATTCTGGTTTCTTACAATCTTAGACTATGTATCACTTAAACTATCTTAGAGCTCTTTCGTAGACAACATTTTTGGTTTTGCCATGAGTTGTTGTGTAGATAAAGAGAACTGGAGGCTTGCCAACACGTGAGCACGAAACATATAACTGGCCGTGTGAAAAGCAAGGATATTCTAAATCAATTCCACACAATTCCAACGATTGCCCTTGCGCTTTATTTTTTGTAATAGCAAATGCAAGACGTATTGAAAACTATAGTCTTTTGAATTCAAAGGTAAATCTGATGATATCATTGGAATTCGTGGAATCAATGCATCTTCACCTTTAAACTTCCCCTTTAAAATTGTTGCTTCGATCAAATTGTTCATAACCTTTTTACTCCTAATCTTGTCCAACGTCTCTTTATTTTTAGCGGCCAGAATAGCTCTTTCAGCTAACCAATTATGATTGCGATATTTGGAAAAACACTTGACACCAATTCTTCTTTGGTCGGTGCAATATTACAAAAGTTATCTTGTAAAGTGATTAACCTAGTTTCACGATCAACAGCAAGTTGACTATTGCCTATTGCCAACAGTTGTCTTGAAAACGTGTCGGCCGATGGATCGTCTTTAATTTGTTCTCGCACATTTGTAGTCAAATTGAGTATTTGTACATGTCTCCATAAATACGATGACTTTAAACATGCTTTTAATTCATCTGCTGGTGTTGAACGGGGAATCACAGGCAATGTCTGACAAAAATCACCAGCCAACAGAATCAAAGCGCCACCAAATATCTGTTGATCATTACTACGCAAGTCTTGCAATGTCCTGTTTAACGGTTCCACTGATTTCTTATGGGCCATTGTACATTCATCCCACACTATTAATTTGCATTGTTGCAAGACTTTGCCCATTCCCGAAGTTTTGGAAACATTACAGGTGGGATTTTCATTTACATTCATATTCAGTGGCAATTTAAGTGCAGAATGGGCTATCCGACCACCATCTAATAACGTCGCTGCTATTCCAGACGATGCAAGTGTCAATGCTATATTACTCTGTGATCTTATAGTCGCTAATAGCAAGGAAATCAGAAATGTTTTGCCAGTTCCTTCTGGAACGTCTAAAAAAAAACATTCTTCCAGTTTCGTTTCGAACTGATTCCATTATGGTATCGTATGCGTGTCTCTGTTCTGGATTCAATTTATGCAAATTCAAGTTTATAAATGTGGTCAACTCATTCAAATCATATTGTTTTTCACGATTTATTTCTTGATTGAATGCATCATGTATTGGTCGATTTGGAGCAGGCAAACCCAATTGTGTCAATGCTTTATTTGCAATTACCAAACAAATATCTTTAATGATAATCAATGACTCATTAAACATTTCAAGTGTAATCATTAAATCGTTATTTCTTGCAATTCGGCGCATTCGATGCAAAATGTCTTCGGTCATAAAATCCTTAAAATTTTCCCATAATTGCAATGGATCAGATGGGAAACATGTTGCAATAATATGAGCAAATAATGTTCGTATTTGATGAGGAGAACCTGTTGCTGATGCATCCCTAAGTGTCGCATCCCGGTGATTATCATCTTCCAGTAAATGCAACCCCTGACATGCTTGACGAAAAGTGTGACACTATAGGCCGTTAACTCTTTTCAAACTCAAAAAAGATGTAGGCCCACGAACATGAATCAATAATAGACGCAAATAAAAACATTCAGCATGACTGGGATGCACTGTGTAGAGACGTCCAATGGCATCACTTTCAAAAATGCCAGCATAACCTTGAACTGGTCTTCCTTGCTTACGTCTTTCCAGTAGCATTCCAAGTGTAATATGTTGGTACTTGTGAATAAAGCAATGTTTTAGCAAATTGATCATTTTGACACAATTCGAAAAACGATAATAATGTAGTTGATGGTGGTCGCTCTGCAATTTGCTGTGAAGTATCAACTGTGAAATATACACGTTGGCCATTTTCCAAATGTACTGACAAATGAATAACTGCCGAATTTCGATCATTAATTGGGAACGATAATATTCTCCAAACTGCCTCATTGCTACTGATATACCTTCCCATAATACCTTGATTATGACTCGTAGATTGATTGATTTGCCATTATCATCTGATGAGCGTCGGCGATACAATGGGTAACCACCATTTCCATTAATTGTCTCGGAAATCAAATCTCTCTACCGCTTCGTGCATTTCCCATCTTTCATACATGGCGAATTAACATTTTCAACATTTCTATCATTATTGATTGCGTCGTGGAGATGTATATACTCTTCTGATCGCAACTTCCGTTGATTGAATCGAATAAAGTTCAAACGCTCTGTTTCTATCTTTGCATACATGTCTGCGACATATTGATGAAAGAGTCTCCGACATTACAAAATATGATTTTCCTGATTTTGTCGTATCATAATTCTATGTGCATAATAGTCCATAGCGCTGACATTTTTATTGACTTCACGTTCTGAAGAGAAAAAAACAAATGGAAATTTAAATCATTTCATACTAATTCTTGTTAAACAAAATTGAAAGAGTATATTAAACACAAGATTATTATGTTCATGAAACAATGCTGGCAATTCACGTATTATTATTCTTCTGGCTCTTGTGAATTTTGAACAATGGTCATCTACTTCATTTTCATTATTGCCAAGGAAGCAGATTTGCAAGAACTGGTGGTTTGCATCTGGAAATGGCAATAATGAACCAATCCTATGATAAATTTGCCCTTGTATCTGAAATTGTGAGGCAAAATATGATTGATTAGAACTTGTGAAAAGTTCTGAAATGTCGCTGTATGCTTCATTCGAAATTCCCAGAGCCGAAATTACCTTAAATGTCGGCATGAAATTATTTCGTATTACATTCGTCGCTCCAAAGGAAGTAATTTAAAAGCACGAATTATACATTTGGATATTATCAATAAAATGTTTCGATTGCGGCGTTGTTCCTGAAATTAATGTTGCCAATGGTTCCGGTGGGTCTTGTAATTCGGGTAATCTTACTTTGCCACTAGCATAACACATTCCAGGTGTTTCATTATGAAATTTCAGTGCATTACAATGCTGGCATACTTTGTTCAGGATGGATGGGATCATGTGTAGAGTTCACGCAAGTGAGGAAAGTTTTTGATTGTCATTCACTTGGGAGTGGCCAGAAACGATTCTTCTCCACATGGTTCAAGCAGCTCACGACTTCCGGTTTTAGACCAAGTATCTTCTGGGTAGCCAACAGACATCCGTTTGAAGGCGAGCTAAAGTGAGAAGGCGAAGCCCGCTTATGCGGTTGTGCGTAGGGCTTGGGACCCACCACATAAAACGAAGTATCAATGAAAAATCTACGAAAGCCTCGGATGAGACACCCCCCTTTTGATGACGACCCCTGCAAACGTTTTAAGGATAATGATATAAGGGCATGCACCTGGAATGTCCGGGCCCCTAATTGGGAAGGTGCCTCTGCCCAGCTGGTTGATGTCCTCATACGCCATCCAAGAAGTGCGATGGACGGGACAAGGACGGAAGAAGGTGGGTCCTTGTGACATCTACTACAGCGGCCATATAAAGGAGCGCAAATTTGGTGTTGGATTTGTGGTGGGAGAGAGACTCCGTCGCAGAGTCCTGGCATTCACCCCGGTGGATGAACGTCTTGCCACAATCCGCATCAAAGCGAGGTTCTTCAACATATCGCTGATTTGCGCCCACGCCCCAACGGAAGAGAAGGACGATGTGACCAAAGATGCTTTCTATGAGCACCTAGAACGCACCTATGAGCGCTGCCCTCGCCACGATGTAAAAGTCGTGCTTGGCGATTTTAACGCCAGGGTGGGTAAAGAAGGTGTCTTTGGCACAACAGTCGGAAAATTCAGACTCCATGACGAAACATCGCCAAACGGCCTGAGGCTGATCGACTTCGCTGGGGCCCTAAATATGGTCGTCTGTAGTACCAGATTCCAGCATAAGAAAATACATCAAGCTACTTGGCTGTTTCCTGATCGAAACACGCGGAACCAAATCAATCACGTTGTGATAGACGGAAGACATGTCTCCTATGTTTTAGACGTGCGTACGCTCCGAGGACCAAATATAGACTCGGACCATTATCTGGTCGCAGCGAAGATACGCAACCGCCTCTGTGCAGCAAAGAATGCCCGTCAACAAACACAAGGAAGGCTCGACGTCGAAAAGCTGCAATCGCAACAGACAGCCACGAAATACTCTACTCGACTTGCACTCCTGCTCTCTGAGAGCACTCATCAGCATCTCGGTATAAGGGAACTGTGGAACGGCATCTCAAACTCACTGCGTACCGCTGCAGCCGAAAAAATTGATTATCGGCAACGACAAAAAAACAAGCTGGTACGATGAGGAGTGCCGTCTCACAGCGGAGAGAAAACAGACTGCCTACCTCGCAACGTTGCAA
The DNA here is from genome assembly GCF_028554725.1 of Zeugodacus cucurbitae. Classification (NCBI taxonomy): domain Eukaryota; kingdom Metazoa; phylum Arthropoda; class Insecta; order Diptera; family Tephritidae; genus Zeugodacus; species Zeugodacus cucurbitae. The sequence goes on from NC_071669.1 coordinate 29,746,653, forward strand.
ATGACCACAACACGTGCGGGATGGGATAGATACCGAGAGCTGAAGAGGGAAGCGAGACGCATTTGCAGACAAAAATGAAAGAGGCCGAAATGCGTGAGTATGAAGAGCTTGACAAGCTGGCCGACAGGGGAAATCTCGAAAATTTTACGAAAAGATCCGGCGACTAACTCAAGGTTTCAAGACCGGCTTCAGGTTCTTTGCAGAATATGGTCGGAAGAAAGCATGCCTGACGATTGGAATCTCAGTGTGCTCTGCCCAATCCATAAAAAGGGAGATCCCACAATCTGCGCCATTTACCGTGGGATCAGCCTCCTAAATATCGCATACAAGGTTCTATCGAGCGTACTGTGTGAAAGACTAAAGCCCACCGTCAACAAACTGATTGGACCTTATCTGTGGCTTTATGCCTGGAAAATCGACAACTGACCAGATATTCACCATGCGCCAAATTTTGGAGAAGACCCGTGAAAAGAGGATCGACACACACCACCTTTTTGTCGATTTTAAAGCTGCTTTCGACAGCACGAAAAGGAGCTGCCTTTACGCCGCGATGTCTGAATTTGGTATCCCTGCAAAACTAATACGGCTGTGTGAGCAACACCAAAAGCTCCGTCATGATTGGGAAGGATCTCTCCGAGCCGTTCGATACCAAACGAGGTTTCAGACAAGGTGACTCACTATCGTGCGACTTCTTTAACCTGATGCTGGAAAAAATTATAAGAGCTGCAGAGCTAAACCGAGAAGGTACAATCTTCTACAAGAGTGTACAGCTCCTGGCGTACGCCAATGATATTGATATCATCGGAAGCAACAACCGCGCCGTTTGTTCTGCTTTTCCCGCATGGATAAGGAGGCGAAGCGAATGGGTCTGGAGGTGAATGAGGACAAGACTAAACATCTCCTGTCATCAAGCAAACAGTCGGCGCATTCGCGTCTTGGCTCCCACGTCACTGTTGACAGTCATAACTTCGAGGTCGTAGATAATTTCGTATACCTGGGAACCAGCATCAACAACACGAACAATGTCAGCCTCGAAATCCAGCGCAGAATCACTTTTGCCAACAGGTGCTACTTTGGACGACACTAGGAGTTTTCGAGAGGAAAATTTTGCGCAAGATTTATGGTCCTCAGAACATTGGCAACGGCGAATACCGCAGACGATGGAACGATGAGCTGTACGAGTTATACGACGACATTGACATAGTTCAGCGAATAAAAAGACAGCGGCTACGCTGGCTAGGTCATGTTTTCCGAATGGACGAAAACACTCCAGCTCTGAAAGTGTTCGATGCAGTACCCGCCGGAGGAAGCCGAGGAAGGGGAAGGCCTCCACTCCGTTGGAGGGACCAGGTGGAGAGCGACCTGGTTACACTTGGGATCTCCAACTGGCGCCGAACTGCGAAGGAGAGAGAGAGGTGGCGCACTATCGTCGATTCGGCTATAACCGGCTAAACGGTTGCAACGCCAATCACACATACATACTTTGTTCATTCCACCAATCACCACAAACTTATGCAAACTGTAATCAATTGCGTGAATATATCTAAATCCAGCACCATTTAAAGCAACATTAACGTAGTTTTGTGCGGCACGCCTTTGAAAATTTTAATTAATACTTGTCGGCCTACGATCTGAACGCGATCTTGCAACACGTTCCCTTGTATTTGCAATATCTTGTTCTCGCTGTTCTTGCGATTGATTTTCCCTTTCGTTTGATCTATTTAGCGTTCTACGCGACCGACGTCCAATGTGGCATTTTTAGAAGAAACTAAACTAAAGATAATAAAGAACTTCAGTAATAAATTCATGAAATCCAGCAAATTCTGGACACCAAAAAGTGACGAAAAGACACGAAAATTGTTAAAAATATGCTGAAAATGTGTCAAAATTCAATTAAAAATTGGCCAAAAAATCGAAATAATTTTTGTCTTACCGAAACGTTTGAGATCGTCTGCACTCGAAAAGCACCAAAAAGTGACGAAAATACACGAAAATCTGCTGAAAATTTTACAAAATTCAATTAAATATTGACTAAAAATCCAAGTAATTTTTAGCTCACTGATCGGACATTAAACAAAAAAAATTCACTCAATTTTTTAATTTTTTTCACAAAATATCAAAATTTAGATTATGTCACAAAATCATATGATGCACTTGTAACAATCTTGTTTAGCAAAACAATCGATTTTTCTCTCATTAATCATTGTTTTTTTTTAATTTTTTGTAACAAAATATTCAAATTAAAACGATGATTAGATCGAAAATTAATTTATTTTTATCAAAATACTCACAAAAAATGCGAAGAAATTAATATTTTCAAAAATCGATTATGATAAGATCAATCACCAATGACGTCCAAAAAGAAATGACAACAAATTGCTATTTGCATCACTCCGTGCAATGCTCTCCAATACACAAACGACCAAAATGTATTCAATACTAATGAATGCTGTATGCGGTACAAAATATGCCTGCGGCAAAAACACACACACTTCACATACGCAACGCACATACATGCGTTTGGATTTCAACCAAACTCCATATAAACCATATATGGGCCACTGCCTACGTAGTGTATAAGTTTGGTTGAAATCGCATGACGCGTTTATGATTAGTTCGGCGACGTACATATACGGACTTAGTTTTATATATATAGATTTTTGAATAGTAATTTTGACAAAATATTTTTAAAAGCTTTTGTATATAAGTTCTCTCCTAGGTTTCTTACCTATTTTTAGCTTTGTTTAGTAAAATACCACAAAAGAATTGCTGATATTGTTACTAGAAAAATACTTCATTCCTCTCTTGGTAAAGTGCTGGTATTTGGCGACACACACCTGGTATTTGCTCGTTGTATAGTATTGTTACTACGTGTGTGTCCCGGGTATTACAATATATAATATAAATTAAACACCACTGAAGATATATCATCAAAACTTTGCACAAATACTGCACTTATAGTGTAACACCGTCCGTCTAAAATTCGAAATCGGAGTACATATAACTTTTCAAGGTCGCAGATATCAAACACAAGGGCCGAGAATGTGGTTAATTTATTGAAAATATAAGTAAATCATTCCGATATTCTAAAGAAAGTGTTCCTTAAAAATAGAGTGCCTCTACACCAAACATGATCAAAATCAGATCAATACTTCCTTACTTTGAATTTAATTGAACTGGCGAATCAAATAAACGTTCGCCACATGTTGACAGTTGAAGCGAAACGAATGTCCCATTCGCCAGTGACAATAATTCAAATATTATTATTATTATATTATATTATATTATTTTTCGCCGGTTCTTTCGTATTTTCTTGGCGAATTCGCCAAGTGTTCGCTACTCACAATTCGAGCTAGCAAAATTCGACTGAAATTTCATTCGCTTCGCCAGTGACAATACCAGCATTAGTTTTTACATAAAATTCGGAGCGGTAATATGTACAAAGTTCCCATAACTTAATTTTTCGACCTTAAAAGCTAGCTCACGATATTTATTTAAAGAAATCGTATATAAATGGTCTACGCGAAATAGCTTGGGACGCCCCGGTGTTAGATCAACCAAGTTTATTTTTAAAGCGAGGCCGAAGGTTGGCCACATGCAAAAAGATCTACGAACAAGAACTAAGATAGCCAAATAGACTAAACGAAGTTATTGCTAAATCATTTATATATGGTTTCCAACATGTGACAAAATAAATCAGTGTAATTTCAAATATATTAAGTGAAAAATTGTAAAAGTATATTATTCATGGTGAAATACCGCATTTACTTTAACCGCGTTCAAACACTAATTCTTCGGCAACTCGTAGTTTATTGGAGAAGCGGCGGTGGAAAGGAGCATCGCGGCGAGTCTCCACTGTTTGGCGACTTTGTGACGAATTAAGAAGAAGACGAAAGAATTAAGTATTCCTTTTCATTAAAAAATTCTATACATTGTTACTATTAAAATCCGGTTCTTTCCTTTTAGTTTTTATTAAACACAAACACATTTTTTCAGTTCAAGTAATTTCTTATTTATTACTTGTATATATATCTTCTTTATATATATAAATTTTCTGTACGTGTGTTAGTCATTGAACTCCTCCTAAACGGCTGGACCGATTTTGATGAAATTTTTTGTGAGTATTCCAGGGTATTTGTTGATATAAGCATAACTTACATAGGATCCTGCAGACTGCGCTATAGTCGCTGTGTCAAATATTCAAGAGTGTGTCTTGAAATCTTCGTGGAAGACCAGGAAAGAATTAGAAAATATGTATATATGGAAAAATTGCGACGAAAATAATAATAAGAAAATTTTATTTGAATTGACAACAAAATTAAAAAAAGAAAACAAAAAATAATTTTATTTTGAAGGTTGTCATTGTTCAATTGTATACGGTTGTGTCGATAGCCCAAAACAATTTGTAACAAATAAGAAAAGGCTAAGTTTATACACTCGCAATTTATTGCTATATTTTTATTAAGGTAACACATAGGCATAAAGTCCAACAGAAAATCATCATATATATAATTCCTGAACAAATTTCACTCATTTTCACCACCATGGTTAACAGGAAAAGTGGCAACTTGGCACCTGTTAGTAGGCAAACAAACGGCACATTCGGCCTTGCAATTACTCCTAAATTGCAATTCAACGAAACACATGTCTGCAAAATCGCACAAATATCGCTGTATCAAAAATTTTCCAGATATTCAAGAAGTCGCTGGAGGCACTGCACAGGACTTTAAAAGATTTACGCGACATCCAAAACGTTTTTGGTGGACTCTTCCAATTATGCCTGAATCAACTGTTGCTGACGAGCTAATCGCATGCCTAAAATAATCTAATTTGTCGCGACACATTAAGAATCCCCAATTAACAACTAACATACGAGTGTTTTTGCAATAATATCAAATTGCGATTGAAGTACTAACACGATTCATGGGCCATGCGGTACTTTAAATGAGTGAAGATATATTGCATCGTATTAGAATAACCATTCAAAATGTCAATATTGAATTCTCCGCTGAGATATATAATGAGGCATTAATAATTATTGAAGATTTTTGTATTCTTATTGCAAACACGCCGCTCATACAGTTTGGCATGGCACCGCCTAACCGCCCAGGAAAAATATCATTAACAGCGATGTTCAACGTGAACAGCAATTTGTATAAACTCTTTGGCTACTTTTGTTACTAATAATGAACAATTGCTTACTGCTGAGCAACGAAATGTATACGCTAAAATCAACCTATCAATTGCAGCACAACAAGGAGGTTTCTATTATTTGGATGCGCCAGGTGGCACTGGTAAAACATTCCTTATCTCACTGATACTTGCAAGTATTCGTTCACAAAATCACATTGCATTGGCGATTGCTTCATCAGGTATTGCAGCCACCCTTCTTGATTGTGGACGAACTACTCACTCAGCACTTAAATTACCTTTAAATATTCATACAAATCTCGACGCAATGTGTAACATAAAAAAACATTCAGGAATGGCTGAAGTTCTGAAAAAGTGCAAAATTATTATTTGGGATGAATGCACAATGGCATATAAGCATTCACTAGAAGCTCTCGATAGAACCCTGAGAGATATAAGAAATAATGGAAGACTTTTCGGCGGTGCTCTGATCTTGGTGTCTGGTGATTTTAGACAAACCTTGTCTGTCATCCCGCGTGTAACATATGCGGACGAAATAAATGCATGTTTGAAAGATCAATTGTATAGCGATACGCAATATATACAACTTCCAGAAAACTTTTGCAATATGGTGGCTACCAAAGATGAGTTGATGCAAAGTATTTTTCCACAGATACAATATAATTATACAGACCATACATGGCTACGTGAGCGAGCTATTTTAGCTGCGAAAAATGAAGATGTCGACATGATCAATTTCAAAATACAGCAGTCACTGCCTGGTAATGAATTTACATTTAAATCAATTGACACTGTTGTTGATCAAGATGAAGTTGTCAACTATCCTGTAGAATTTTTGAATTCACTGGATTAACCTGGAACTAGAATTAGAAAATCCGTGCTTTTTTCACGGCCAATTATACGTTGCGTGCTCGAGGGTAGGAAAACCATCGAATTTATTTATTTATTCCTCTCAAGGATTAACCAAAAATATTGTACATCCGATGGCATTACGATAATTTCAGTATTTGTAGATAATTAACTCTTAGAATAAATACCCGTTATAAAATAGTTTAAAATCCACCTTTTTCACCAAACGACTCTATTGGTTATTTTGTAATAAATATATATGAATGACGTATTGTAATAAGTTTCGAATAAAATTTTTTATCATAACGGTCTAATAATGGTTACAGCTAATTTCCAAAAGTTTACATTGAGACGTGGGACAGGACAACGTCTGTCGGGTTCGCTAGTATACATATATATATGCACCAGCTCACTAGATCTTATACGTTCAACAGTCACAAGAAGAAAGAAAGAATTTTTATAAAGGTTCGAGAAGCGTATGTAGAGAAAGGATAACCGTTATGGCTCCGTTTTCTACACATGATTAACATCAATAAATATATACAACAGTGTTACCATAAGAAATCATGTATTCTCAACACACCACCTCAAAAGCAGCACCGGATCATAACAAACAGAGTTATAAAATATTAAGATCAAACATTAACAATTCAAGTATACATATAATTGAGGGAGCTGTGCAGTCTGGGAAAATATAATATGATCCAACATTTGCTGCATGGATTGGGGAAAACCCAATCAGATCATTTACATATAAAATATAAAGTTTAACTTTTCATAATAAAAATTAAATTAAATTAATGATTCAAAAACCGTACATGAAGAATATAGTTAAATAGGTAATAAACCATTTAAAATGATAATTTGTATATAGTAAGTAAATGTATATTTAGTGGTCGTCAGATCCAGTTATAAGTCCCATTCCGTTTCTCAAACTCAAAAACCTGGCAGCAAGCAAAGGTTTCCTCAACATACACATCTGCAAGCTGATTCTCTGTGGAAATATATTTAATAATTATTAGCGTGTTTTGAATCTGATCCCGAGTAAAATGGTATTTAATATCAATATGTTTCGATCTTTTATGGCTAGTAGGATTATTAGCAATACTTATGATGTTATAAGTCCCATTCCGTTTCTCAAACTCAAAAACCTGGCAGCAAGCAAAGGTTTCCTCAACATACACATCTGCAAGCTGATTCTCTGTGGAAATATATTTAATAATTATTAGCGTGTTTTGAATCTGATCCCGAGTAAAATGGTATTTAATATCAATATGTTTCGATCTTTTATGGCTAGTAGGATTATTAGCAATACTTATGATGCTTTGGTTATCTTCTTATAATTTTATTTGTTCTTTAATGTCAAACTTAATTCCCTTCATTAAAGATTTCAACCACATGGCCTCAGAGAGGCTTCGAATAAAGCCATATATTCTGCTTCTGTAGATGAAGCAGCAACTGAATTTTGTTTTTGTGAATTCCAACAAATTAAACAAGAATCAAGTGCATTAAAAATATATCCGGTGGTACTTTTCCTATCTGTCGTACTTCCGTCCCAATCGGAATCAACATATCCGATTACAGTATTTTTATAGTTATTGTTTTTAACATAAATTTGCACATGGTCTCAAGATTTTCTGTAGCTATAACCAACAAATAGATATATGTTTCTTAAAACATCTCCTTTGTCTATAATGTAGATACAATGATCTACCTGTGAATTTTCAAAACCAATTTGTTTTATTGTTTGTTCAAATACTTCGAAGCATCATCATGCAGCTGGCTTAAGGCTATAAATGGCTTTATTTAATTTACAGACTTTTTTTCATTATTTATCATTACCTGAGGGACAGTCATATAAATTTCTTCTCTTAACACACCATTTAGAGTGAATCCTCTTGCAACAAGTCTAGCTTTATATCTAACTGGATTTCCTTACTCATCATGTTTAATCGTGAAAAAGTTTTCTTCAGTTTTAATTCTTTCACCCGGCTGTATTTCTCATTTTTCAACACATGGTTATGATCTTTAAAAGCAGCTCTTGAATTAACCATATTCATTTCATCAACAATTACATCTCGAGCTACTATAAACTTCTTGGATTCAACATTCCAAAGTTTATTTCCATTTTGTACATATCCCACAATAGCTTTCGATGACTTCACATCGAATTTCCTCTTTCTTGTCTTGTTATGTACATATACTGTTGAACCAAATATTTTTAAATATTTTAGACATGAATTTACGATTGTGCCATAATTCATATCAAGTTTTAGCTATGCCTTTTAATGCATTACTTGGGCATTTATTCACCAAATATGTGGCAGTCAAAACTGCTTCTCCCCTAAAACTTTTATCTAATTTAGCTCCACAAACCATTGAGCGTGCTTTCTCAGTTATAGTTCTAATCATGCGTTCGGCAGGAATGATAGAAGACAAGATTACGACAGGCTGAAGCGTTCACGACCCACAAATGGGAATAGGCAACAGAAGAACTGTCAAATGGAAAACGGAAATGTGAAACATAGTGAACCAAATTGAATAATGTGCAGATAAAATATCACAATGAACGTAATTCTTAAAATCTTCATTTATTAAATGATCCAATATAATCATGCATATTTATAATTAAAATTATATGTTCTGTTACAAAAAGGTCGCCATTTTGCCAACTTTTTTGTTGGTTGGAAAAGTGAAAAAAATTCTTTATAGACGACTTTTTTGTACTATTGTTGTTTAATTCCGCCATTGCGGACTTCTTTTTCAAGTTAATACATTTTTCACTTAGAATTTTAAATAATAATTAAGCACTAGCCTTGACTTCAGCTCTTTGTTTTGGTTTTATTGTTTTGTACCACAGTGCAATTTTGTTTTGCTCGGGTGTTCGGGATCGTGAAAGTTGTCACTCAACAGGAACTCAAAACCCAAAAAAGCTAACTGTAAGCGCCTGTCGTAATCTTGTCTTCTATCATTCTTGTGCGTTCGGATACCTTTTTCCACACAGTACTCACGTACGTAGATAGATATGCTCTTCAAGTATCTATATACAAATTCACAACCCTTAAATTGAAATGGGCTTCACTTTTAGCAACAAAATCTTTAAAGACTGTAAACACTTCCGATTTATGTGTTAATAAATATATGAAAACCACATATACTCTCGCAACATGTTGCACAGAGTATCATTGTTTTGTTCACATAACGGTTGTTTGCGTCACCAAGAAATAAAAGAGTTAGATATGGGGTTATATATATATAAATGATCAGGATGACGAGTGGATTTGAAATCCGGATGTCTGTCCGTCTGTCCGTGCAAGCGATAACTTGAGTAAAAATTAAGATATCTTAATGAAACTTGGAACACATATTCCTTGGCACCCTGAGGAGGTTGCTTTCGAAAAAGGCGGAAAATGCCACGCCCACAAAATGGCGGAAACCGAAAACCTATACAGTGTCATAACTAAGCCATAAATAAAGTTATTAAAATAAAATTTGGAACACAAGATCGCATTGGGGAGGGGCACATTTGGATGTAATTTTTTGGAGAAGTGGGCGTGGCCCCGCCCTCAAATAGGTTTTTTGTATTTATCTCGCAAATCAATAAAGCTATATAAACCAAACTTTATGCAGTCGTTTCCCAAAAATGAAAGAAATCGTATAATAACCACGCCCATCTCCCATACAAAGGTTAGGTTGAAAATTACTAAAAGTGGGTTAACTCGCTAAGAAAAAACGTCAGAAACACTAAATTTCACATGAACAATGGCAGATAGAAGCTGCACTCATATTTTTTTACAAAATGGAAAATGGGCGTGGCATTGCCCACTTATGGGTGAAAAACTATATCTCAGGAACTTCTCGACCGATTTCAATGAAACTTGGTTTGTAATAGTTTCCTTACATCCCAATGATATGTTGTGAAAATTGGCCAAATCGCTTCACATCCACGCCTACTTCCTATATACCAGAACTTTGAAGACGATCTGAATCGTTTACTTTACAATACATAAAGTAAGCACTAGTGAAGATATCGGTGCAGAACTTTGCACAAATATTACGTTTATAGTGTGGCAGCAGCATTCTAAAAATCGTCTAAATCGGACCATAGGTTTTCAAGGGTTTCCAACTTTCAATGGACTTTATACAATATATATGACGAATATGTGGGTCAAATTGTGTATTATATAATATTAATAAAGTTATGTAAATTGCGAGAGTTTTATTTCGTGATCAAGAAGGCGATTTTTCACGAATAACAATTGCTTTCTTTTTCCTCTGATAATATTTCGATAGCTGTTATAACGCCATCGTAAGAGGATGGTAATGTTATAAGCAAATGCGAAACTTTATCCATTTGCTCACTTTTGCCCCTGAAGCAATTAACTCTGTCATCAAGTCATCAAATATGTTGAAGTGATTTATTAATTGGGAGTCACACTTAAACTTTAACGATAATAATTGTTTCCTCACTGACAGTTGTGAAACTAAGCTTTTACGTTCGTATATTGCATCTAAATTCTTTATAATCTGCGCTGCAGTGCAATTATTAGATGCAAAACCCAGAAACAAATCGGACAAACATTCCATCAGAACATTTTTAGTAATCTTTTCATTCTTTGTCCACTGCTCAGAGATTTTCTCTAGATGATGTGCACTATTACCTGCAGTATATAATTTTCTTCTAAAAGTGATCGCACACGAAATTTCCAAAAAGTATGTGTTTCCCAATTAAAAGGCTTAATATTACGTTTGTTTTTATTCATGTTTAAATTTAGCATTTTTCAACATTGGACTGAGTAGGCAATTGAAAAGTAAAGTCTTCTCTCGACGAACTTAAACCAAACTCTATAAGTCGCTTTTTATCCCCGTCCTGATGTATGGCGTAGGAGCGTGGGCGATGTCGACATCGCATGAAATGGCACTAGGAGTTTTCGAGAGAAAGGTTTTGCGAAAATTTTATGATCTTTTGAACATTGGCAACGGTGAATACTGCATACGATGGAGCGATGAGCTGTATGAATTATACGAATAAAAAGACAGCGGCTACGCTGACTAGGTCACATTGTTCGCATGGACGAAAACACTTCAGCTTTGAAAGTGTTCGTTGCAGTACCCGCTGGTGGAATCAGACGAAGTCCTCTACTCCGTTGGAAAGACCGGGTGGAGAAGGACATGGCATTGGTATCACCAATTGGCGCCAAACAGCGAGATGGAGGAGTGAATGGCCTCTCTAGTAGATTCGGTAATAGTCGCGTAAGCGGTGCCTACGCCATAAATATATGTATATACCCTACCTTACAAGACCAGAGAACTTAGAACATAGAGAAGGTGCAGGTTCGACAGCGAAATAAATTCAAGTCTGAAGAGTTAACAGCGATTTCAGTTTTAGCAGCAGGGAATCTGTAAAACGAGAGTTTGATTGCACATGAAATAATCATGTGATATTTTTCAAATTCATTTAAATTGTTTATTATTTTTTATTTTATGTTATTTTAAACAAATTTATAAATTGATATAATTACTAATTAAAATCATATTTTTACCCAATTATTAATAAAATTAATAAAAATAATGTTTATGATGATAAACATTATATTTATTAATAAAATTAATGAAAATAATGTTTATGATGAGCGTCGAACCTGTTGCCCTTTCTCAACTAGGGAATTCAATGGCTAGGCAAAAATAAACATTATATTTATTAATAAAATTAATGAAAATAATGTTTATGATGAGCGTCGAACCTGTTGCCCTTTCTCAACTAGGGAATTCAATGGCTAGGCAAAATAGGAAAATATGTGTGAATGTATGTATGTATGTATGATACTTTACGGATTAGATTCTGCGAGAATTTTTCAATTGATGGTAGGCAATTCTGAAAGTCATGTTTTATTAAATTTATATATTATTCAATATTTTTATTTCATTTATTTTTTATTAAATATTTTTTTTTTTATTTATTTTAAGTAAATTCTTATTTATATCCGATTTAAAAGTTTGTCTTATTCTTTAATTATTTAAATAAACTATATAATCTATGCTAATATTATAAAGCTGAAGAGTTTGTTTGTTTGAACGCGCTAATCTCCGAAACTACTGGTTCGAATTGAATAATTCCTTTTGTGTTGGATAGTCCATTTATCGAGGAAGGCTATAGGCTATACATCACGCTGCGACCAATAGCGATAGAGCGAAGAAACAGTGGTAAATGTGTAAAAAACGGGTTAAATTATTTATCTTTGAGGGCTTCCGTTCCTTGCGCTGCGAAAGCGGTTCAAGATACACAAAAGTTATGTAGGAAAGAATTATTTCTCTTTTAATGATGTAAAAAAAAGTCCGTGAGTACCGTTTTTGTGATAACTAATTTGGTCGAAATTATTTGTTAGAGTTGTATTATATACTATATATGATGATTGGACTTTATGCCGAATATATGTGAACAATGAAAGATCTGTGGAATAATAAAATAATCGCTTTGGTTGCGCAATGATACCGTTAGCTGGCGATTTTCGACAAATACTTCCTGTTATTCCAAAATCAACAGCGGCGGATGAATTGAATGTCTCAAGTCATAGTATTTGTGGCGGTACGTGAAAACCATATGATTGACCTTGAATATGCGAGTGTTCCTGCAACAGGATAAAATCACAGAAGAACTGTTAAAAATTGTAAATGGACAAATTCGGGTTGATTTTTTCAATGGTTTGATATCAATTCCACCTGCCAATTGTCAATTCACTTCAACAAAAGACGAATGTATATCTGAATACATTGGCCAAAATTATAAATAACTACGATTGGTTAAGTGCACGCGCAATTTTATTCAAGTCAAATTCAGGGAGATTTGTGTGTTGAATTTCTAAATTTTTTTGGATTTGCTTGACATGCCGCTGCATCATTTACATCTTAAAGTTGGATTCGTCATTATTATGTAATTATGTCGAAACTGTGTAATTGAACCCTGATTGTGACGCAGCTATCGAATAATGTGATAGTTGCAAGAATTTTGAAAGGGACTTACGAGGGCAGAATGCTTGATTCCACCAATTCCTCTGAGTTCCAACGATTTGCCATTTCAGTTCAAACGTATTAGTTTCCACTGAAACTTGCATTTGCGATGTCAATCAGCAGGCCACACAGACAGTCGCTGGAAATGTGTGTCATAAATCTGGAAATGCCATGTTTTTCATACGGTCAGCTATAGGTGGAGTGTTCACGGGTTGAAAAACCATTTTCTTTGTACATTTATGCTCCGGAACAGAAAACAAAAGATGTTGTTTATCAAGCTGCGTTACATTGAAAAAAATGTAGAAAAATCGAAAATAAATGCTTTTCAATACAATCTAAATTCAACTTTCTTTCCTTTTCAAAACAAATAATTTCACGCAGGGTAACGCCTGTGGGGTCAGCTAGTAATATATAATATCATTATGAACCCGAACAATCATTGATTTGCCGTCGTCAAATTTCATAACAATATGAATGTTCAAATATTATCGCTGCCATACGCGTGCAGAAATATATATATATGTACATACATACGTATAAATGTGAACATACAAATCTACATTCCTCACAAGCGTCGCGCACATCTCCGCGCATGCCTTGCCTAAATGCGGTTTGTCATTCAATTCAATCAATTTCTGATATTTCCTTCAGAAGGGAAAAACGGCAGTGGCCTAGAATCATATTCATATTTCTATTAGAACTAGCATCTTGTCTTATGGATTATGAAATATCAATTAAGCTGATTGATTCTCAATAGCTATCATGGTGCTGGTGGTACGCGCGCACTCGCTTTTTAGACGGTGCTCGGGTTCAAATCCTGGCCGAAGTCTTATTTTTCGCATATTTTACATTTCTGGCACAATTGATGGCAAATATGAAAAAAAAAATCCTTTAGGAGCAATAAAGGAGATTTTTTAATTTTTCGTAGCTTAAAAATCGTACTTTTGATTCAAAAATTACAATTTAACGGGAAATAATAACTGTTAATTTTGTCTTCAAGCAATTGTTCATTTCAACTGTGTTTTTTAAAGCGTGCAGACGTAAGTGTTTTATATCTATTGAGTATTAAATATTTTAAATTGATATTTAAATGTACTCTAAAAGGCATTTAAAACGCCTAGTGAATAAAAAATTAAATAATTTATATAAAAAACAAAATAATAATACACAAAATGAAAATGATGTAGAAAGTGTTAATGAAATTGAAAAACATGGAACAAAGAATACGGAAGCTAGAGGAAATATCGGCGCAGAACACTATACTCCTGGAGCGGATTATTGACATATTTCCACCGATGGAGATTGAAATAATGATATTTCCTATTAAAAACATGAATGATTTAGCATCTACAGAGTCCTTGCTTTTGAAAAAGCCCGAGGCAGAAATTGTGAGTATGATAAATACATTTGATAAGATGTTACTAAACAGTTTGAGTTTATAGGTGGCGTATCTGAAGCAAAAATTTTCAAAAAGACCCCTATCAAAAATTTTGGGTGAAGTGATCGCGGAGTCCGTGCTCTTAAAAGTGAATTGATATGGAGCCAAAAAAAAAGTTGCATTGAAGAATTATGCACTTTTCAATAAATTTCTTTACGGTAATACATAATTTCAATTCATGTCATCTATTTTTTTAACAAGTTTAATTTTTAGCGGCCTTAAAAGATGATTACTCATACCCTGATTTTGAGGCAAAGATCAAAAAGGCGTTTCTCAAATGTAAGGCTCAGTTCTACAGGAACACTTATAATATAAAAAATAATAGATTTCATGTACATTCATTTAATTAAAAAACTTTAATAAAAAATAGAATTATAAAAATTTGTTTTTGTTAAAATAATTGCAGGTTGAAAATAATATAGGATTAATCATAGAGATATCCTATAGTAGTAATCATAGAGATCTCCTATATCAGTAATCATAGAGATCTCCTTTGGAATTAATCATAGAGATCTCCTATAGCAGTAATCATAGAGATCTCCATTAGGAGGTTAAAAGGAGTACTCGCGTTCCAATGACATGCAATGTTAAAAACGAGTATACAATTTTACGTGTATTTACACACGAGTATTAGGAGTAATAGGGAGTATAGGATATCTCCTAAAGGATTAATCCAGGAGGTCTCAAACGATCATCCTAAAATCTGCTGGGAAATTACAAACGTGTTACATAAACATATATATACATAAGTATATTATTTCCATACGTACTTTCAGACCGGAGTTAGCATACATACATATCTGTGGCAACTAATCATAACAGCTTATGTCTAAAAAGTGAGTTTTGAGATAATAAAGGTTTTGTGTCAAATAAATTTTGTTTGGTTTTCATATAAAATTTTTAGCCACAGATAAAGATACACATTTATTTAGAACAAAACTGTTAATAATAAAAAAAACTGTTTTATTATTAAATATTCGATGTTTTGTACTTAAGATATTATGAACAAATTCATTGGCTGAAAAATATAAACCTAACTTAACTTAAGCTACTATATTGAAACGAAAAATAATTGGTACTGACAGTAAGTCCAAGTAAGTGCTTTAGGTTGAATTAAAAATGCGGTAGACATGAGATAAGATGATTTTTTAAGCTTTATTAGAAATATAAGAATCTAACAAAAAAAATAATCCATAAAAAACACAGTTTTTATAAAATAATAAGTTAAATTAAAATTAATCCACACTTCGATATACATAATTATTATTAATTATTAATAATTATATTACCATATATAAGAAATTACTCATCATTTTCATCGTTTTCAGTTAGATCAGGGTGAAAATTTAGCGATTTCACTGTACTTAAATTTATATTGAACTCTCTAAATATTTGATCAACTAACGGTAGCATATCTAATAAGTATTTTTTTTTTGTTTTCGTTAATTAGTATTGGGGACTCATAACATAGTTTTAAATCTTTAATATTCACCCTATTGGTGCCCCGCTTTACTATATTTATAAAATGGAATGGTTCTTCTTCATTGAGCGATTTTTTAAAATAAACTTTCCCAAAGTCTTTTGTAAATTCTAAACCACTTGATCTCATTCCAATTATATTTTTTGCCGACATCGTCAATTTTCCGCCAAGTAAATAACTGTTTAGCAGCGTTTCCAAAATCATAAATATTGCTTTGCTGCATTTCGATAACTAAAAAAGGGTTTTTCCATCCAACGGATCGAACAAATTGAAACCAATCACGAGGATGGTGTATTTTTAATAATGTTTTTTTCTTCTTTTCTTCGATTAGTGCATGGTCGCTATCACACTCCATGTGAGTGTGACCAGGCACTAAGAATTTGTGATCTATAGTAGTTATATTGCTGTCCATTTGTGCAAAAATTTCAAACATTGTTGCAACGTAACTATTTTTATTTTGACCTGGACAGCAATCACTATAAAAAACTACGTGTTTTGTATTAGAGTCCATATTTTGAAGATTGTTAAAAACACAGGAAGCTATCTCATTTCCTCCTCTTTTTGCTAGAGCTTCATGCCACATATAACATATTGCTTGATTGGTCTCAAGATCATGAACAGTTAAATTGAATGTTCATAATGGTCGTTTGTAAAAAGAGAAGGAAGTCCTCAACATTGGTGTTGGCAGGCATTGCTGAAGATCAAAACAAAACAACTTAAGTGAAGCATCATTCATAGTTTTTGCCTTATCAACTTTCTTCGCATCATATGCTTGTTGTGCTTCACTAAGATGATGTGCTTGTTCTGCTTTTAGAGAATCAACCTCTTCAGGTGTAGCAACTGCTACCTTATGTTCAAGTAAGTCGCATTTGTGGCAAGTATCAAGCTTGGGTTTTTTAAATTTCAATCCCATTTGATTAAACAGCCTCGAAAGTGTTGTTAACGCCACAGAATGGTCGTATTTCTCGCAATATAAGCGATGCATTGCTGCCACCGATAGATCACTTGGAAGGAAACGTAATGATGTATCACGACGACTATAGTGCGACTCGTATGATGGAAAACTGTTAATGAATTCAATAATTTCGTTTTGCCTATTAGATGATAATTTTCTGGCATTTTTGTGTCTCCCACGCAAATCTGTAAATCCAGTTCCCTCAATTTTTGCTTTAACAACTGATTTTATGAACTGTTCTGACTCGCCCAAAGTAAATCGAAAGCATTTTTGGCACACTGATATTTTTTCAGTATTCACTTCTAAAAAATAGTTGTAAGAATAATCTCTTCTTCTTGGATTTACAGCAGACTTAAACCGCTTAATAGTTTTAGTAGTCTGCAGTTCAATCAACGCACCAACAGCTGCTCGGCGCAAACGATATGACCCGTGTGTCCAATAAGCCTTATGTATTTCTTTTTGCTGGTCATAAGATATTTTAGAAGCGCAGTTTTTACTGCAAGCTTCCAATTTACGCAATACCCGAGCGGAAATTAATTTGCCAGACTTTGAAATGTAAGATTTTCCCTCGTTTCTCAGCTGCTTTGCAAGTTTCCTTGACGATACTGCATTATTCGCAACGCTTGATGTGTTTTCCTAAATTTAAATTTTTAATACATAATTTCAAGTAATAAATGTGTAAGATCACAAAACTATTTACAATATCATGGTTAGTATCACTTAAAATTGAATTCTGATCAACATCATCTTCATCTGCCGTATAATCAATATCGTCTTCATCTGCCGTATAATCAACATCATATTCATCTACGGTGTTATCAGCAACTACTTCATTTTCACAAGAATTAGCAACTGCTGCATTTGCCGTATTATTAGTATTGAGCTCGATATTCGTATTATTGTAGTACATAAAGTATCAATAAATACAACTTGTATTTCACTATTATTATCAGCACATGTATTATCAGTTAATAAAGCATTCAATAACTCTGAAGAAACACTTTCGTTAAAAATATTATTATCCATTTTTCTACGACACTACTCGCGCCAGCACTGTCTACAAATTGAACACAACAACTTATGTTTGCAAAAAAATTCCGTAAGCACACACTAAAAACAACCTACATGCAGTTAAAGTACTGTTATATTTCAACGGCACTTTAACATAATAGCCTTAGTAGAGTTAAGATGTTTTGCAAATGAAGATTTCAAATATCGTAAAAATTAAATTTTGTTATAAGAACGTATGTTTCACAGCAGGTCGTTGTAATATAAGAGATTAGTTAAATATTTTTTTTTTCATATAATTCTTTATTTATTGAATCTGCTCTTTGGAGCCTAACAATAAGTTATAAAATCTTAATTCTAATTAAAACTAGACAAGCTCAACCAATTGATTGAGTTGTTTTGGTGAAACGTTGCTCCTCAGTGTGCTGGCATATCTCTTCTTTTTAGACGTGATTGATTACAAGAATGTAATAAAGCATTAGCCAATGGGTTTGGGTGATCGCGGAGTTTGGACAAATATTTATTTCTGCTGTTCTCTACTTCTTTCTTTACCATGAGAATGCCAAGATCTTTATGGATATTTTCATTACGCATATACCATGGTGAGCACTTGATTGTTCTAAGCATTTTTGATTGGAATCTCTGAATTATATCGATATTGGTTGCACAGGTCGTACCCCACAGTTGGATGCCGTACATCCAAATCGGCTTTATGACCGCGTTGTATAATAGAACTTTGTTGTCTAGGCTAAGTTTTGAATTTTTATTTAAAAGCCAATTTAAATGTGCTGCTCTTATCTTCATGCAGGTTATTTTGCTCGATATGTGTTTTCTCCACGTGAGCCTTCTATCCAAGTGAATACCAAGATATGTTACTTCAGTCGCTTGGGGTACTAAAATATTGTTCATTTTAACTGCCGGACACGTTTTTGGTCTTAGAGAAAATGTAACATGCTTGCACTTCTGTTCGTTTACTTTTATACGCCAGTTTGCTAGCCTTTCTTCGACAAAAATCAAATGCGCTGCTAATACTTTTGATGCTAACGGGTGATTTTTTTGAGGTTAGGATTTTCATGCATTAGTATTTGACAGATCACGTGGGATTTCAGACATGGTGTCAAAGAGAAAGATGCTCAGTATGCTTTGACATTTCATCATGAATAGACTTACTAACGAGCAACGCTTGCAAATCATTGAATTTTATTACCAAAATCAGTGTTCGGTTCGAAATGTGAAAATCCGCTTTTTTATCGACAAATTTTGTTCAGCGATGAGGCTCATTTCTGGTTGAATGGCTACGTAAATAAGCAAAATTGCCGCATTTGGGGTGAAGAGCAACCAGAAGCCGTTCAAGAACTGCCCATGCATCCCGAAAAATGCACTGTTTGGTGTGGTTTGTACGCTGGTGGAATCATTGGACCGTATTTTTTCAAAGATGCTGTTGGACGCAACGTTACGGTGAATGGCGATCGCTATCGTTCGATGCTAACAAACTTTTTGTTGCCAAAAATGGAAGAACTGAACTTGGTTGACATGTGGTTTCAACAAGATGGCGCTACATGCCACACAGCTCGCGATTCTATGGCCATTTTGAGGGAAAACTTCGGAGAACAATTCATCTCAAGAAATGGACCCGTAAGTTGGCCACCAAGATCATGCGATTTAACGCCTTTAGACTATTTTTTGTGGGGCTACGTCAAGTCTAAAGTCTACAGAAATAAGCCAGCAACTATTCCAGCTTTGGAAGACAACATTTCCGAAGAAATTCGGGCTATTCCGGCCGAAATGCTCGAAAAAGTTGCCCAAAATTGGACTTTCCGAATGGACCACCTAAGACGCAGCCGCGGTCAACATTTAAATGAAATTATCTTCAAAAAGTAAATGTCATGAACCAATCTAACGTTTCAAATAAAGAACCGATGAGATTTTGCAAATTTTATGCGTTTGTTTTTTAAAAAAAGTTATCAAGCTCTTAAAAAATCACCCTTTATAATTGGGCATTTGTTTCGGCTCACTAAAGCTGTGTCATCCGCAAAAGTTGATGTCAAAATATTACTAGCTGTTGAAAGATCTGCTGTATATATTATGTATAGAGTTGGCCCTAAAACACTGCCCTGAGGTACACCAGCTCTTATTGGTCGTTCTTCAGATATGAAGTCTCCTACTTTGACAGTAAACTTTCTATTTTTTAAATAAGACTCCAAGATTTTATGCATTTCGAGAAGTAAGCTTTTTTTAATCTTATATAAAAGCCCGTCATGCCACACTTTATCGAACGCCTGAGCCACATCTAGAAATATAGCAGAACAGTACTCTCTATACTCGAACGCCCTTCTGATTTCGTTAGTAATTCTATTTACTTGTTCTACAGTGCCATGTTTTGCACGAAAACCGAATTGGTGCGTTGGTATTACATTATTTTCAAGGAGGAAAGGAGACATCTTTGATAGTAACACTTTTTCAAATATTTTAGAAAGACAGGGTAGAAGACTGATTGGTCTGTATGAAGACGGCTGTGTCAAGTCTGAAACTGAGAATAGCGTTAAAGAGCAAGGAGAGTACTGTTAAAGCAATATTTGGTAACTCAATTAGCATTTTTGGAGTAATTTTATCGTGTCCTGCCGACTTTTTAGGATTCAGCTCTTTTATGATTTTAATAATTTCAGAAGATGACGTTTGAATAGACCCAAGCGACTCGTTAGCGCTATTGGAGATGATTGGCAGCTTAAAGCTGTTCTTTGGGCAATTAGGTTGAAATACCTTTTCTAGGTGATTTGCGAAACAATTTGCCTTATCCTCGTCACTTCTTGCCCAGTTTCCACCCAAGCCTCTTATAGGCAAGTTGGAGTCGACTGGAGGCTTCATTGACTTTTGGGCTTTCCAAAGAGAATTTCCTTTGTTTGAATTTGGACACAGTTTCTTTATATAATTGTGAGTGTGGTATTCTTCCTCACGTTTAAGCGCTGTTTTTAGTTTTCGTACAGCATATTTTAGTTGCAGCTGAGTAGAAGGGGAGCGATTTAACTGCCATTCACGTCTAGCTCGCCTTTTTTCATTTACAAGCTTTTCTATTTCATTATTAGTGAGTTTTCTGCAAATAATCAGTTTATTGCTTATGTTTGGTGTTGCTATGACAGCTGCATTTGATATTACATCATTAAATTCTCTTATACCTTCATCAATATCTCTTTCTGTATCTATTTTTACATCAATATTAATGTGGCTACTCACATATTTTTTGTATTTTAACCAGTTCGTTTTGTGAGATGTTAGACCCACCTTTGGTTCAACGAATATGGGTTCTTCACACAACTTTATTAGTACAGGTGAATGATCTGAAGATAAGTCTGTACATGTATCAACTGTCACAAGTGATCTATCTATATTTTTGGTTACAGTGAAATCAATTAAATCTGGTATTTTGTTACGATCACTGGGCCAGTATGTAGGCTTACCAGGAGATATTATATCTAGGTTATTGTGGTTCATAATGGTTTGGTACAACTGGCGTCCTTTCGGATTATTAAGACGTGACCCCCAGTACATGTGTTTTGCATTATAATCTCCACCTGCTAGAAATCTATGACCTAGCGTTCCAAAGAAGTCTTTAAATTCGCTATCTGTAATTTTAAAACGAGGTGGGCAGTATAAAGCCGATAGATTTAAATCACAACCACGATTTTTTAACGATATTGTTGTAGCTTGTAACTGTGCTGTAGCATGAGAACCCAGAGTAAAGTGGTTTAACCGATTTCTAACCAATACTGCCGTTCCGCCATGTGCTTTTCCATACAGTCTAAATCCCGGTATTTTAAAATTGTTTTTGTTTGTCAGATGAGTCTCTGATATTAACATTACATCTATATTTTTTTCAGACAGAAATCTAATTATCTCTAGTTTATGTTGGTTAACACCGTTAGCGTTCCATATACAAATGTTTAGTATGCTCATTTTTTACTTAATAAGGTTTGCAGCATTTGGTTTTGTGATTTTATTAAATCTTGGATCATGTTTTGCATCGTAGACATGAATTGTGTCATACATTGAGTCAGATTTAGAATCATATTTTCAATACCACTATTTGGAGGATTTTGCGGTGGTTGCATTTGTACATTGTTGCCTTTTACAACATTGGCATAGCTCCCTTGTACAGTATTATTTTTAATATTACTAGATTTCGGAATATGGTCTGTGATATCTATAATGTCAGTACGGGGAGTATGTAACATTTGGTTACGTCGTGCTTGAATTCCCTGTGACAACTTCGATTTCAAATCTTTATAAACAGGACAACCCCTGTAGTTGGCAGTGTGACTTCCTCCACAGTTGCTGCATTTTTTGTTTAAATCCTCTTTCTTGAGGATACATTTTGAAGTGGGATGTAAATCTCCACATACCACACAAACACTGCGTAGAGTGCAATAAGATTTGGTATGCCCATACTCTTGGCAGTTGGTGCATTGTACCGGACCGTTTCTTTTGTGTGGTTCTTCTACGGTTACTCTACGGTGCAGCAAATATTTTAAATTATATATTGGATGCACTTCGTTCTTTTTAAGCTGGTTAGAATTCGGCATCAATTCAATTCTAAACATTGGTTGTGGTACTTTGTTTCTGTTAAAGATGTTTACGACAGTTTTAACTTCAAAGCCACATTCTTCAAGAGCTTCTTTGATTTCACTAGAGTCTACAGATGACTCTATACCTTTAATTACTACAGCTAGGCCCTTTGAGCTCTTCAACTGATAGGAATAATAATTTTTGTTTTTATCCGACAAAAACTTTACAACATCCATAAAACTTTTCTCAGTGTATGTCTGTATTTTCGTTTCATCTATATTGCCTTTTTTTAAAGGCACTATATGAAAGTTTTTTGTACCTACAATTTCGCTTAATTTAGCAACAAGAGTATTTGAGCTACGCTCGCGCAAATATATTGGGGGCGGTTTGGCATACGCGACTGTGGTGGTACCCTTCGCATCATCATCAGAACCATTGCTTAGTACGGCAAATCTGTTGCCATTTAAAACGTCAGGTTTATTCTTGGTTGGCGTGCCGCCTAGAAATTTTTTAGGATTGACC
The DNA here is from genome assembly GCF_028554725.1 of Zeugodacus cucurbitae. Classification (NCBI taxonomy): domain Eukaryota; kingdom Metazoa; phylum Arthropoda; class Insecta; order Diptera; family Tephritidae; genus Zeugodacus; species Zeugodacus cucurbitae. Next base: position 29,769,624 of record NC_071669.1, read on the forward strand.
GCTGACTTCACAGGACTTAATTTCCTTTTAATATTGACGTAGCGGTCAATGCCAATCTGAACAGATGGACCTTTTTTGATTTGTGCATTCTCACCTTGCGTTTTCTTCGCTGTCTGCTCGCTTGCAGGTACCTGCTTATATGTTGATGCGTTCGTGTTTGTTGCTGGCCGTTGTTGGCTGCCGTTCTCTGCTACTATTGTTGTTGCTAAGCTCTGCTTAGGGTGCTGCTCCGTTGATCGCTGAGATGTCTCATCCTTCTCGCCTTTGCCTTGTTTGTTGGTAGGAGCTGGTTTTGCAGGCTCGACAAAGCTAAAGTAGGCATTCAGAGAATGCCTACGGCCTTGTTGGTGAGGCTGCGCAGCGCTCATGTTATTGTTTATTGTTTATTTTCTCGCACTTAGAATTTGTTATTTTGTATTTATTATTGTTTGTACACTTTTATTTTTGTGATTTTTTTTTGTTTTGCTAACAATTTCGGCGTTATTGACTAACGCTTTGCTTAATGCACTGTTTAAGTTGTTTTGTTTTTTACTTATTTTATTTTAATTTTAGGTTTTAGAGAATATTCACGGAGCGCATAAAATACACGTCCGTATAGGTTGAAAGCTCTCTCTACGTATCAGTAGTTAATATAAGTTGTTTTTTTATGAGCTATAATTTGAATCGGCTGTTAGTTATTCAACTTAAGTGTGTATAAGTTTTAATGCACAAACATTTTAATATTGATTAAACTACCTTTAAAAAAATTAAGTGGAATTAAGATGTTGTGGCTAATGTATTATTTTCCAAAAAGACTTAAGTTAAAATGTTAATGCGTATAACTTCATCAAAAATAACATTTTGTAATTGAAATTTGGCTGAGTGCTAGAACATGAAGAGGAGAATTAAAATATGTAATAAAATCAAAAAGCACTTATGCACGACTTAAGCCGTTATTATTTGTTGCCACAGATATGTACACTGCTGACTTCTCGCATGAGCTTGCCTTCTTGACGAGGGAATAAAATCAAATTGTACTACTGCTTATTCTTCTTAGGATAATCAAACCATAATTGAGAAAATGCAAGTACATAACATAATTTGGCATGCTTGATGAATGCTCGCACTGCTGCTTTTTAAATTTTTATTTTTCTAATACTTGATTAGAATAATTTCAGGAAGACAAAAATTTAAGATTTTATGAACACAGTTATCAAATGTGAACTCAGTACAACTTTTTACATTTTTCGGGTTCACCTCTCCACATTTGCAATATTTTATAAATAATTTTTATTTATATGTTATTAAAATTACTTTAAAATCCATTTTATGAGTTTAAAAAATCAAATTAATAAAAAGCTATAAGAAGTCAAAATAGTATATCATATGAAAGCATGGTCATATCACATCAAAAGGCCAATCGTCATCAATTTTCATTCACCCGACAGTCAATTCTTTTAAATAATAACGAGTATAACAGCAATTGGTGAATTCCCTACTAGTCGGTTTTCAGCTCTGTACACGAGCCAATCGAGCATCATACAAAAATCAAAATGCACCTTCTCTATGTTCTAAGTTCTCTGCAAGACACTGCCAATAATTTGTCCATCCATGTGATAGCCAATACTAACAAAAATCTTGTGAGCACATATCTATAAGTTTCTGCAAATTTCTTATAGAAGGGTGCGGCAAAACCAATGTACACAATGGTATTCGGTATTTCGAATTGGTTTATGACTGTAAATTTATCATAAATTACACAATTTTTTGTTCAAAATAATTTTCCTCTTTTTTTAATAATATTTACAGCCCTATTCTGTGCACTTTACAAATTCAACAAATTTTTAATAAAAAAAAAATTAAATTTATCAAGCATTTCGTATTCTGAGCTTTTTTCTTGATAAGTGGTTAAGAAGTAAAATGCTTTTGACAAATAAAATATCTCGTTGTGGATAGTTGTGAAAATGAATTTGTTGTAAAGGAGATATTTTACTTTTGTCGTTATTTTTATACAAAGAGGAAAAATATGAACATGTAGATGTCTCGCGTTATTGAGCCGTTTTTATATTATGAAGTTTATTTTTACCTTTTTTGTATAAAAAAATGACGATAATGAGGGTAACTTTGACGAAATTGTTTTCTATATGTACATATATTGCATTCGATTACAGCTTATCACATTTTTGCCAATAATGAACAAAGTTTAGATTTCGTAGTCCCCAAGGAACTTTTCTGAAGATAAACCAACTAAATCAAAATTACGAGTCCCGTAGGACGTATAACCTTATCATCGGTATAAAAACCGGATAAATAAACTGATAACAGGTCAATCAAAACAAATAAAAAATGAAAAATAAGTCCAGATTCGGAGAATATTTGTGCAATCTCAGAACCTTCACATCTAGCCAAAGAGCAAAGGACTTACTGTGAAATTAATGTTAAATTATTAAATATTTTATAACAAATATTGGAATGCATTTGAAAACATACGTAATAAAATAATTCAATTCAATTCGAATATAATTGGACAGAAATCATCTGTTTCTGTTTACATTATTTTTTTCCCACACGTTTAGGGAAAAGCTATGTGTACTGAAGCCTTTTCTTTTATCAAAATTGTCACAAAATACCAAAAAATTTCTAACTTTATAAAAATCTGAAAAAATTTTCAATTTGTTTGTTATTTTGTCAAGTGAACAGAATAGGGCATTTATAATACAAAATGAACATATATATTTTGTATATATACATATATATATTCAAAGAAACATTAATTGAATGCAATGATTAACAAAATTATATATAATAAAATTAATTGAAATTAAATGATTTAGATGTTTAGACGAAAAAGCGCCATCAAATAACACAGAGGGTAAAAAAAATTATATACACACAAATTTTATGTTTTCTTGATTGAGTGTACAATTATGATTTTCCTTTGCAGATGTCTTATTACTTTTGAAAATATGTAACAGTAGCAGGAGTTCCTTGAAGTTCTATCCGCACCTCAAGCAATCAATGATCTAGACAAGCAGACTGCCTACCTCGCAACGTTGCAAACGACCACAACACGTGCGGGATGGGATAGATACCGAGAGCTGAAGAGGGAAGCGAAACGCACCTGCAGACAAAAAAAGAAAGAGGCCGAAATGCGTGAGTACGAAGAGCTTGAGAAGCTGGCAGACAGAGGGAATGCTTGAAAATTTTATGAAAAAATGAAGCGACTTAACGAAGGTTTCAAGACCGGAGCATCCTCATGTAGAGACCAAGGTGGTAATCTGGTAACCGATGTCCAGGGCATACTGGGATTATGGAGGGAACACTTCTCCGACCTGCTGAATGGCAGTGAGAGTACAACACCAGGAGATGGCGAACCCGATCCCCCAATCGATGACGATGGAACAGATGTTCCATTACCCGACCATGAAGAAATTCGAATAGCAATTACCCGCTTGAAGAACAACAAAGCAGCGGGGGCCGATAGATTACCGGCAGAACTATTCAAATACGGCGGCGAAGAACTGATAAGGTGCATGCATCAGCTTCTTTGCAGAATATGGTCGGAAGAAAGCATGCCTGACGATTGGAATCTCTGTGTGCTCTGCCCAATCCATAAAAAGGAGATCCCACAATCTGCGCCAATTACCGTGGGATCAGCCTCCTAAATATCGCATACAAGGTTCTATCGAGCGTACTGTGTGAAAGACTAAAGTCCACCGTCAACAAACTGATTGGACCTTATCAGTGTGGCTTTAGACCTGGAAAATCAAAACCAAATTTTGGAGAAGACCCGTGAAAAAAGGATCGACACACACCACCTTTTTGTCGATTTTAAAGCTGCTTTCGACAGCACGAAAAGGAGCTGCCTTTACGCCGCGATGTCTGAATTTGGTATCCCCGCAAAACTAATACGGCTGTGTGAGCAACACCAAAAGCTCCGTCATGATTGGGAAGGACCTCTCCGAGCCGTTCGATACCAAACGAGGTTTCAGACAAGGTGACTCACTATCGTGCGACTTCTTTAACCTGATGCTGGAAAAAATTATAAGAGCAAGAGTGTACAGCTCCTGGCGTACGCCAATGATATTGATATCATCGGAAGCAACAACCGCGCCATTTGTTCTGTTTTTTCCCGCATGAATAAGGAGGCGAAGCGAATGGGTCTGGAGGTGAATGAGGACAAGACGAAATATCTCCTGTCATCAAGCAAACAGTCGGCGCATTCGGGTCTTGGCTCCCACGTCACTGTTGACAGTCATAACTTCGAGGTCGTAGATAATTTCGTATACCTGGGAACCAGCATCAACAACACGAACAATGTCAGCCTCGAAATCCAGCGCAGAATAACTCTTGCCAACAGGTGCTACTTTGGACTGAGTAGGCAATTGAACAGTAAAGTCCTCTCTCGACGAACTAAAATCAAGCTCTACAAGTCGCTTATCATTCCCGTCCTGCTTTACGGTGCAGAAGCTTGGACGATGTCAACATCAGATGAGACGACACTAGGAGTTTTCGAGAGGAAAATTTTCCGCAAGATTTATGGTCCTCAGAACATTGGCAACGGCGAATACCGCAGACGATGGAACGATGAGCTGTACGAGTTATACGACGACATTGACATAGTTCAGCGAATAAAAAGACAGCGGCTACGCTGGCTAGGTCATGTTGTCCGAATGGACGAAAACACTCCAGCCCTGAAAGTGTTCGATGCAGTACCCGCCGAAGGAAGCCGAGGAAGGGGAAGGCCTCCACTCCGTTGGAGGGACCAGGTGGAGAGCGACCTGGTTACACTTGGGATCTCCAACTGGCGCCGAACTGCGAAGGAGAGAGAGAGGTGGCGCACTATCGTCGATTCGGCTGTAACCGGCTAAACGGTTGCAACGCCAATCACATACATACATACATACACATAGAACCTCAAGGAACTCCTGCTACTACGAATAGAAAGAAATATTTTGAAAACGGAGTCGATTGTATCGAATAATGCAAGCGTTTATTTATTTATAAAGTAAGTTGTAAAGAAATATTTTGAAATCGGAGTCGATTGTATCGAATAATGTAAGCGTTTGATTTATTTATAAAGTAAGTTGTAAATTCACATCTAATTAATTGTATCGATTACATTTAAGATATAAAGAAGAAGATACAAAAACGTAAACTAGTGAGTTTAGTCTCTAGTTTGCAGTAAATTACAGTGGAACTTCCATAACTCGAAGTTGTTTAACTCGAAGATCTCCATAACTCCAACTTTTTAATTGGCAATGGCGTTTATAAATCAAATTTCATAACTCTTGAATTGGTAATAGAAGTCAAATTTTATACAAATCTCCTTCCATAAATCGAACTTTTCGACCAAGGCATAATACAAAATTTGACTATCGATGCATAATTTTAAACGTGTTTAATATCATATAGAGGCGAGCAAAAAATATCACATTACACTTATTGATTGCATAAATCATATAACAAAGGCATGGGATACAGACGTCAAGAGCCAAACAAAAGTAAAGTGCAAAACAACAAAATTGCAGAAAATATTTTTTAACGTATTTAAATGAAACGTTATGCGAAGTAAATAATTAAAGTTGTGTATAAATCTATGTTTTACAGCTTTCTGAAAAATTTATGTTTTACTGCAAATTTCTATAACTCGAATTTTTTTGTGGATTATGGTGACTCGAGTTAGAGAAATATATATATGTGCATGTACATATATTAACAATAACTAATTTTATAATATAACAAGTAAGGGAGGGCTGAGTTCGATTGTGACCGAAGATTTTATATTCTCGTATTTTTTTTATTTAATATTATATAACACAAAATTTGACACACATATTCCACATATATATGGTATAAGGTCCATTGAAAGTTGTAAACCCTAATATTAGGTTAGAAGCACCGAGGTCCTCATGTTCAATATATGGAGCCTTGAAAACCTATTGTCCGATTTCGGCGATTTTTAGATGATGCCACACTATAAATGCAGTATTGATGCAAAGTTCTATTCCGATATGTTCACTAGTGCTTACTTCACATATTGTAAAATAAACTATTCAGGTCGACTTCAAAGTTCTGGTATATAGGAAGTAGGCGTGGTTGTGAACCGATTTGGCCTATTTTCACAATGTATCATTGGGTTGTAAGGAAAGTATTACAAACCAAGTTTCATTGCTATTGGTCGAGAAGTTTCGGAGATATGGTTTTTGATCCATAAGTGAGCGGAGCCACCCACTTAAAATTTTGTATACCAATTTGGGTGGAGTCCTTTTGTACCTTCGTTATAATGAAATTTAAGGTTTCTGGTGTTTTTCCTTACAGAATTAAAGCATTTTTAGTAGTTTTCAACATAACCTTTGTAAGGGAGGTGGGCGTGGTTATAATCCGATTTTTGGATTATTTCCAATTTTGGGACTGTATAAGGTAGTACCTGACGATTGGAATCTCAGTGTGCTCTGCCCAATCCATAAAAAGGGTGATCCCACAATCTGCGCCAATTACCGTGGGATAAGCCTCCTAAATATCGCCTATAAGGTTCTATCGAGCGTACTGTGTGAAAGACTTAAGCCCACCGTCAACAAATTGACTGGACCTTATCAGTGTGGCTTTAGACCTGGAAAGTCCACCATGGACCAGATATTCACCATGCGCCAAATCTTGGAGAAGACCCATGAAGAGAGGATCGACACACACCACCTTTTTGTCGATTTCAAAGCTGCTTTCGACAGCACGAAAAGGAGCAGCCTTTATGCCGCGATGTCTGAATTTGGTATCCCCGCAAAACTAATACGGCTGTGTGAGCAACACCAAAAGCTCCGTCATGATTGGGAAGGACCTCTCCGAGCCGTTCGATACCAAAGTTTCAGACAAGGTGACTCACTATCGTGCGACTATCAGACAAGGTGACTCACTATCGTGCGACTTATTTAACCTGATGTTGGAAAAAATAATACGAGCCGCAGAACAAAATAGAGAAGGTACAATCTTCTACAAGAGTACAGCTGCTGGCGTACGCCGATGATATCGATATCATCGGAAGCAACAACCGCGCCGTTTGTTCTGCTTTTTCCCGCATGGATAAAGAGGCGAAGCGAATGGGTCTGGAGGTGAATGAGGACAAGACGAAATATCTCCTGTCATCAAGCAAACAGTCGGCGGACTCGCGTCTTGGCTCCCACGTCACTGTTGACAATCATAACTACGAAGTTGTCGATAATTTCGTATACCTGGGAACCAGTATCAACAACACCAACAATGTCAGCCTCGAAATCCAGCGCAGAATCACTCTTGCCAACAGGTTCTACTTTGGACTGAGTAGGCAATTGAACGGTAAAGTCCTCTCCCGACGAACCAAAATCAGACTCTACAAGTCGTTTATCATTCCCGTCCTGCTTTATGGTGCAGAAGCTTGGTCGATGTCAACATCAGATGAGACGACACTAGGGGTTTTCGAGAGGAAAATTTTGCGCAAGATTTACGGACCTCAGAACATTGGCAACGGCGAATACCGCAGACGATGGAACGATGAGCTATACGAGTTATATGACGACATTGACATAGTTCAGCGAATAAAAAGACAGCGGCTACGCTGGCTATGTCATGTTGTCCGAATGGACGAAAACACTCCCGCCCTGAAAGTGTTCGATGCAGTACCCGCCGGAGGAAGCCGAAGAAGGGAAAGGCCTCCACTCCGTTGGAGGGACCAGGTGGAGAGCGACCTGGTTACACTTGGGATCTCCAACTGGCGCCGAACTGCGAAGGAAAGAGAGGAATGGCGCGCTTTCATCGATTCGGCTATAACCGGCTAAACGGTTGAACGCCAATCACATACATACATAAGGTAGTACCTAAAAGAAACGATTCTAGAAAGTTTGGTTAATATAGCTTAAGTAGTTTACGAGATATGTACAAAAAACTTAGTAGGGGCGGGGCGACGCCCACTGCTCCAAAAAAATTACATCCAAATAACATAACCTTTGTATGGGAGGTGGGCGTGGTTATAATCCGATATCCTCAATTTTGGGACTGTTTAAGGTAGTACCTAAAAGAAACGATTCTAGAAAGTTTGGTTGATATAGCTTAAGTAGTTTACCAGATATGTACAAAAAATTTAGTAGGCGGGGCCACGCCCACTGCTCCAAGAAAATTACATCCAAATATGCCGCTTAATAGAGCGATCCTTTGCACCAAATTTTATTTCCATAGCTTTATTTATGGCTTACTTATGGCACTTTATGTGTTTTCGGTTTTCGCCATTATGTGGGCGTGCCAGTGGTCCAATTTTGTGGTTCCTATGGTGTCAAGAAACAAGTGTGTGTATTTCATCAAGATATATTAATTTTTACTCAAGTTACAGCTTGCACATACGGTCGGACGGACAGACAGACATCCGGATTTGAACTCCACTTTTCACCCTGATCACTTTGGTATATATAACCCTATATCTAACTCCTTTAGTTTTGGGTGTTACAAACAACCGTTATGTGAACCAAACTATAACACTCTCTTAGCAACTTTATTGTGAGAGTATAAAAAAGAAAATATTTTTTCGCATTTTAAAATAAAAACAATACATCGCTTTTAGGAAACTGTTCAATTAGAACTTAATATAAATAAATAAAATTACAAAATTACGTATAATACTTTTTATTTTAGTATAAGTTCATGAAAGGTTATTCGCTTCAGTCTACGCCTGCTAGGTTTCAACTAAAGGCCTGCACAAATTGATTCCTTTTCTTCGCAGACAGTGTGAAGTGCTGAATACAAAGACGACGACATGACACGCCGAAGCGACGGCTGATTACAATTAGTGATTGCAACTAGTGATGCAAAATAAAATTGCACTAACAAGCAATATTTTTATAATTTTAAAAGATAAATACAATATAAGCGCTTTTTTTCAAAAACTAAATAATACGTATTATACTTTTTATTTTCGTATAAGTTCGTAGAATGTTGTTCGCTTTAGTCTACGCCTGCTATTTCTAATCTCTCCTAGTCATCGAGCTTCTGCGTTTACATGATTTTGCAACCTCTCTGAATGTTTCAATGCCGTTTCGTGAATAACTACCCGGACCATTTTTATATGAAGATCACGGTGCAGATCTCAATCACAGTTGAATTCCGTATGTCCAAATAGGTTTCAACGTTTGATTATATACGAGGATTTTATTTGATGTTGTTAGCTGCGATTTGTTACCGATTAACCAGCTTATTTTGGTCCCAGGATACTACCTTGGGGTACACCTGTTTTTATTGGTTGCAATGTGGTATCTGATTATCCCTGCTTGATTCTGAAGTAGCGGTTGCTCAAGTAAGATTCAAGTAAGTCAGTTAGATATTGTGGTAAGAAACGTCTTAATTTATAAAGTAAACCGTGGTGCCACACTCTATCGAATTCCTGAGAAAGACAGCTGTGCAAATTAGTTTATTTTCCATCGCATCTTCTATTATGTTTGTTATGCGATGTACTTGATCGATTGTGGAATGTTGAGTCCTAAAACCGAATTGATGAATTGGTATGATACCTTTTACTTCAATTATGTCCTCAAGTCTTTTGATAATGACAGTTTCGAGTAGCTTAGACAAAATAGGCAACATTGAGATTGGACGATATGACGAGGCTTCATGTGCACTTTTCCCAGGTTTTTGTACCATAATACTTTTGGATACCTTCCATGACATTGGGGCGTATTTAAGATTTATGCAGGCGTTTATTATCGATGTTAATGATAATGTAATTTTAATATTTGACAGATGTCGGTCGCCTCTTGTAGTCGTCTATGAGTTCAGCACTTTTAATAATAAAACCATCTCGTTTATTTTTCCCACAAACTGCACTCGATGCTTCTGTTCTAACTTGATGCAGAGCTCCACGGCTTGGGTGTGGCTTGTACATAGACCATATTTAACAATGTCTTTTAAGGTTTCATCAGACATATTTAAAGTTTGAGCATTTTCTGATCTTGCTTTTACAATTCATGAAAAACCATTGCTTGATTTTGAAGTAGCGGTTGCTCAAATAAGAGGGAAGCAGATCAGTTAGAATAAAGAGACTTCATGTGGACTTTTTCAAGGTTTTTGTACTGTAATCTGTTTGTTAATGCTCTGAGTGTTAGATGTTGTTGTTGGTTGAATTTCGCTTTCATATAGCTTACAGCTTCCAGCTGCGGTAAAGTACCATAGAATGCGAATGGAATAAAATGGAATCTAAAAAAGTGTCTCCGCTTTTTCTTCGTCGCTGTTTGCCCATAAACGCTTGGGCTTTCTGATAGGAGTATTCGGTTTCCTAGAATTTTTTACAGTTTTCAAAAAATAGTAGTCTGAATTTTGTTTGGTGTTAATTTCTTAGTATAGCTAGAAAAGTTTTGATTTTTTATTTATTTTATTTTGATGCTGAGAAGCTAAGTTAAATCAGGTGTTGTTATATTTTCTTTAAGATCAATGGTTTTGCCAAACACAACTTTAATATACCTCCAATCCGTATGCTTATTCGAACGATATAGTGGTAGCTCGGTTTCTTTTAAATATCCATTTAGAATTATATAAACTGGTGAGTGGTCCGAATTTAGGCCAGTATGTCGGCTTTCCAGTAAACACGAAGTCGCACCTACACAAGATTGATGGTAATATATCAACGACTTTTGGATTTGTTTGATTTTCAGATATTTGTTGTTGCACTTGATTACTAACAAGCTGGTACGATGAGGAGTGCCGTCTCGCAGCGGAGAGAAAACAGACTGCCTACCTCGCAACGTTGCAAACGACCACAACACGTGCGGGATGGGATAGATAACGAGAGCTGAAGAGGGAAGCGAGACGCATCTGCAGACAAAAAAAGAAAGAGGCTGAAATGCGTGAGTACGAAGAGCTTGAGAAGCTGGCAGACAGAGAGAATGCTCGAAAATTTTATGAACAAATGAAGCGACTTAACGAAGGTTTCAAGACCGGAGCATCCTCATGTAGAGACCAAGGTGGTAATCTGGTAACCGATGTCCAGGGCATGCTGGGATTGTGGAGGGAACACTTCTCCGACCTGCTGAATGGCACTGAGAGTACAACACCAGGAGATGGCGAACCCGATCCCCCAATCGATGACGATGGAACAGATGTTCCATTACCCGACCATGAAGAAATTCGAATAGCAATTACCCGCTTGAAGAACAACAAAGCAGCGGGGGCCGATAGATTACCGGCAGAACTATTCAAATACGGCGGCGAAGAACTGATAAGGTGCATGCATCAGCTTCTTTGCAGAATATGGTCGGAAGAAAGCATGCCTGACGATTGGAATCTCAGTGTGCTTTGCCCAATCTATAAAAAGGGAGATCCCACAATCTGCGCCAATTACCGTGGGATCAGCCTCCTAAATATCGCATACAAGGTTCTATCGAGAGTACTGTGTGAAAGACTAAAGCCCACCGTCAACAAACTGATTGGACCTTATCAGTGTGGCTTTAGACCTGGAAAATCGACAACTGACCAGATATTCACTATGCGCCAAATCTTGGAGAAGACCCGTGAAAAGAGGATCGACACACACCACCTCTTTGTCGATTTTAAAGCTGCTTTCGACAGCACGAAAAGGAGCTGCCTTTATGCCGCGATGTCTGAATTTGGTATCCCCGCAAAACTAATACGGCTGTGTAAGTTGACGTTGAGCAGCACCAAAAGCTCCGTCATGATTGGGAAGGACCTCTCCGAGCAGTTCGATACCAAACGAGGTTTCAGACAAGGTGACTCACTATCGTGCGACTTCTTTAACCTGATGCTGGAAAAAATTATAAGAGCTGCAGAGCTAAACCGAGAAGGTACAATCTTCTACAAGAGTGTACAGCTCCTGGCGTACGCCGATGATATTGATATCATCGGAAGCAACAACCGCGCCGTTTGTTCTGCTTTTTCCCGCATGGATAAGGAGGCGAAGCGAATGGGTCTGGAGGTGAATGAGGCCAAGACGAAATATCTCCTGTCATCAAACAAACAGTCGGCGCATTCGCGTCTTGGCTCCCACGTTACTGTTGACAGTCATAACTTCGAGGTCGTAGATAATTTCCCGCACGATGACAACGATGATGGAGTCCTCCGACAAATCCGTTTACGAGTATTCAATGCTTTTATTGCTTATATATTAAACGTAATTACGGAGCCCACTCGACTGTGGACCACACACTTTATCATTCAAACAATTTATCCAATTTATATATGTTTTTAAATGACAGAAAATAAAACAGTTTCAACAACACCAATGACAACCAGCAACGAAAATGTGCTGATTGATTTGTTCACTTTTTTAATGAATAAACAATAAGCTGTCTAAATGTAAAAATCTACAGTCTGTCACCATAAAATTTTCGAATTAACATTTCTTAAGGCGCATTAATTTTGCTTGTATGTCACTGCTATAATTCCATTGGGCATGTGTTTGGTGAAGATGTCAATACTACGGAAATTGCGAGAGCTTTTCCTATTGAGACCACTGATTCCGTTTTGTTGGATATTGAACAAAAATTAAATGTGAAAGAATACCAATACTATATCTCGTTTATTACATAATTTCATTTAATACATGTATAAATAACTACAAGCGTATATCTTTAATAGGTTGTGTATATTAAAATATTGGGGCGTCCTTCTAACAATTTTGATGGTGTTCTCTGTAAAATTTTTAGATATATATTGATGAAGAACTTTATTTGGGATGGACGATGGGGAAAAAACCGCTGAAGAATTTAAATATGCCCCTTACTTTTGTGATCCTTTATTCCAAATTTTACTTTTATAATTTATTTATTATTTTCATCATTTTGTGGGCTGGCAGTGGTGGATTTTGACTCGTCTCGTCACCCTGATCATTTTGATATGTATAAGCCTATATCTAACTCGTTTAGTTTTATGACTTACAAACAACCGTTATGTGAACAAAACTATTATCCTCTCTTATCAACTTTTGTTGCGGGAGTATAAAAATTGAATTTTGCGCAGTTTTATTGTGTAGTAATAGCATAATATTGACTTGCACAAGTCTCGTTTTGCGCAATGATTTTGTGTGGTGTGGGGGCCCTATTAGTATTATGGCGATTATAATAATGGAATTTAAATAATATATGTATCAGAGACCTGCACAAGTGACCCGCCACTCAAAATACACCGCGTTCTTACTCGTATATTTCTCATAGGACATACGTGTGTATCAACACTCAGCCAAATATGTCGAGTGGTTTTAACATTCACCGAACTTTCCCACTTGGCTCAAAGTGGTTAAAAAACACTTAACTCTCTTTTGCTTATTCTGCCTGTCCCAGGTTTGCCCATAATAGGCGCTCCTGTATGAAAATGTACTGGAGTAGGACTGTTAAATCTGTTTAATAAGAATAACGACTCCACGTCTGGTTTGACCAGAATGGTCGCGCCTGTATGAAAATGTCCGCGAGTGAGGACTGTTAAATTTGAGGGATCTTGCGAGAATGCGATATAGTTTGGGGTACTTATGCTCATTTAACAATCCCGCCCCTTAGCCGATGGTTAACCTAGAACACGCTATAATTACGGTGTACATTTGATTTATATGCCCTTTGTTTTGTTTTTACATGTGCATGGATGTTGATATTGTACAACTCCATGTCGTTTTGGTGGTAGTCGTACGACGTACCGACAATTATCTGATCGAGTAGTTGTGTCTTCATAGAAGTTTTCACAATACTAATATTCTGTGGTTGCAATTGGTATTCGGGGAGTTTTTCTAACTTCCTAATTTTCCTTAATTGTGTATTAAGGTGTTTATTTGAAATTTCTTCAACTTTAGTTGGCATGGCTGTTTCTATAACTTAATCACTTAGTATCCAACCGAAAATTGTGTTTTGTGCTAAAAGAGTGTTTAAAATTTTATCAACACCTTCAAGTATTATTGAATCTCTATTTGGGCTGGAGTATTGCAGTTGGGATCTGCTAAGGTCAGGTGTGAAACCTAATTTGATAGCTTGGAAGCATGTTTGTTAGTTGCGGTAAGACAATAGCATCTGCATGAATGCGCTGCATAATGGGCCATATTTTATTCGAGTTTAGTATTACTCTTCCGCCCATTCCCGTAATTTCAAATTTAGCTTGCTTTGTTGGAAGTTTTAGTTTATTTTATGCCTTATACGCTATGAATGATCGTTGTGATCCTTGGTCTATTAAGGTTTTAAGTTTGAGCAGTCCTCCTCGGTGTTCGATGGAGACAACTGCTGTCGGTAGTAATACCTTACTTTGGCTTTCGCTATGTAGTGTTTGTGTCATTTGTACCTTTAAGCAGCATGGTGTCCCTTAGCTATTTTCGACAAGCAGTTTGTACAGAGTCTTTTTGATCTGACAAAGTTGTTCCTTTCGACAATCTTTAATTTGTTAAACTTCTCGCAAGATTTTAGTTTATGCCCTCTTGTGCATAGTTTGCGTGGCGTATATTTTTTATGTTTAGGTGTGAAGACGAAGTGCGTTTGATGCCCGAGATCTTCTTAAAAATTCTCTATTCTTTAATAAATAAGTAAATAATTTAATAAATATATTAAAAAAAAATATGTCGGTTCTATGTAACCGGTACAGACCTGAATTCCTCAAAATTGTTTGCGCTGAAATAACAAAAACAACAACAACAAATTAAATAAATAAATAATTTTACACATTTTCTATATTTTAAATGCATAGCTTTTTATTTAAAATAATTAATGTTAAAAAATATTACATTGTTTTAAATTTTTTATTAAAAAACTTATTTTCCACGATTAACCAAAATTTGGTGGAAGGTTTGAGTAATTTCAAGTTGTTACTGCGACATCTTCAGGCTTGTTAAATTAGCCCCCTCTGCCTGGTTTCAATGTTGGCAAGGCTTTCACAAAATAAATGAATTGCGGATCTCTCCGTTCCACCGACCAATATTTCCTTGGCTAACGTCGTAACTCTTTGAAAATCTCTATTCGAGCTTTCAAGAAATTCTTCTATTTTGCGTTTTCGTCTAGTCTCTGTCTGTGTCTGTGTCTGCGTCTGCGGTGCTTGAGAAACTATATTCAAATTAACTCTACTACAGGCGGATTCACCAAAGTCGCTAAGGAGGGTGTCGTCACCCTCAATCACTACTGTTCAATAATTGCCTGGTGTGCTGAAATTTCATATATAATAAATAATACAATTATACAACAAAAGTATACAAAACTTACTTCAAGTTGTCCCTTTCCACGTCATTTAAAAACATTAAACTTTCCATCCAATTCCACGTTTTGTCTTGCGAATCCGCGCCACTTCCCGATGTTTTCTTTTAAATCCTTGTAAAATGTGTCGCTTAGGGTTCGCCTACTGGCCTTTAGCTTCTCACCTAAAAACATTCAAAACATATATAAATATTAATTTTCCGGCTTTTATAGTATAGGAACTTGTTTCGAATTGAATTAGCTTTTCTTCCATTTTTATACTCTCGCAACATGCTGCACAGAGTATCATAGTTTTGTTCACATAACGGTTGTTTGTGTCACCAAGAAATAAAAGAGTTAGATATGGGGTTATATATATAAATGATCAGCATGACGAGTGGATTTGAAATCCGGATGTCTGTCCGTCCGTCTTTCCGTCTGTTTATCTGTCCGTCTGTCCGTGCAAGCGATAACTTGAGTAAAAATTAAGATATCTTAATGAAACTTGGAACACATATTGCTTGGCACCCTGAGGAGGTTGCTTTCGAAAATGGGCAAAATCGGTCCACTGCCACGCCCACAAAATGGCGGAAACCGAAAACCTATACAGTGTCATAACTAAGCCATAAATAAAGTTATTAAAATAAAATTTGGAACACAAGATCGCATTGGGGAGGGGCACATTTGGATGTAATTTTTTTGGAGAAGTGGGCGTGGCACCGCCCTCAAATAGGTTTTTTGTATTTATTTCGCAAATCAATAAAGCTATATAAACCAAACTTTCTGCAGTCCTTTCTCAAAAATGAAAGAAATCGGATAATAACCACGCCCACCTCCCATACAAAGGTTTGGTTGAAAATTACTAAAAGTGGGTTAACTCGTTAAGAAAAAACGTCAGAAACACTAAATTTCACATGAACAATGGCAGATAGAAGCTGCACTCATATTTTTTTACAAAATGGAAAATGGGCGTGGCATCGCCCACTTATGGGTCAAAAACCATATCTCAGGAACTTCTCGACCGATTTCAATGAAACTTGGTTTATAATAGTTTCCTTACATCCCAATGATATGTTGTGAAAATAGGCCAAATCGGCCAACCACGCCTACTTCCTATATACCAGAACTTTGAAGACGATCTGAATCGTTTACTTTACAATATATAAAGTACGCACTAGTGAAGATATCGGTGCAGAACTTTGCACAAATACTACGTTTATAGTGTGGCAGCCCCATTCTAAAAATCGCCTAAATCGGACCACAGGTTTTCAAGGGTTTCCAACTTTCAATGGACTTTATACAATATTATGACGAATATGTGGGTCAAATTGTGTATTATATAATATTAATAAAGTTAAGTAAATTGCGAGAGTATAAAATGTTCGGTTACACCCGAACTCAGCCCTTCCTTACTTGTTGAAGTTTTACTTCTTATATGAGTTCGGAAGAGTTGCGATAATTGTTGCTGCAACTTTATGCATAAACATACATATGTACATGTTTATATGTCATTGAACAAACACACAAACGTACATTTGTATATGCGTGCACGTAAGTTTGTCAACCACCAAAATTCAAAAGCAATGTTCTACAAAAAAACACAAACGCCAAAAATTTATGTCGATATGTTTGCATGCTCATACATATTTACGACAAGCCGATTTTCTACCAACAACGCAATGTAGCGTCGCGCAGGCGGCCATCAATTTTTCGACACGTCGAGCTTTACAGAGTCGTTTCAAGTGATCCCTCCGTAATTATAAATGCGCAAAATATGTATTGGATAGTATTGACTTACTATTAGCAAATATAAATAATTAAATGTATTTAAATATTCTACTAATATATGATGCCAAATATTAATGTACTACAATTGATTGTAGTAAGAATCAAGACAGAAAACAATCCATAATAATATGAGTTGGGGACAAGGACCTCTTTGCCTGCGAAAACCCGACACTGATTACAAGTCTGTGATAAAAAAATTACTATTTGCGGTCATTTGTTGTCCGTGGCAACGAAGATTTTACAAGAAATGTACTACAAAACATACATATGTACATGTTTATATGTCATTGAACAAACACACATACTTACATTTGTATATGCGTGCACGTAAGTTTGTCAACCACCAAATTTATATTATCCCAGTGAACAAACAGAAAAAATTTTATCATGGCATTGGAAGCAATGACAGGCCATGTCGCGCTTTGCGAGATGAAATGATAAAATTACGTCGAAATCCAATTGTCACCTTAGAAAAAGAATTATTCGAGTTTCTTAGCCCAAGAAAATGTTTATCAATAATATCATTCAATTGTCAAAGTCTTCGTGCTCATGTTGATTATTTCTCAGATAGAGTGTTTAAACAGCCAAACATCTTGATGTTATCAGAAACATTTATGAACGACAACGAGCCTCCTGTATCCGTACCAAATTTTGATTTCTTTGTAAGATTTCAACGAAATGAAACAAGAAATTCAGGCGTTGCTATTTATCACAATGAACAAGACAAATGTCATATTCTCACTCCTCATTTAGATATAAAGGCTCCGTACGCGAGTGATGTTGATGTGACGATAAGAATTGGCGATTTGTGTGCGGTAGAATGCAAAATGAACCCTAGATAATCATAACAATAAAAAATTGAATTTAATTGCCATTTATATATCACCAAATTCATCGATGAGAGATATACTGCAACTGCAGGTTCGCAAGCTTTTGCAGATATTATCGGAGAGCCAGTAGAGTATAGCGAACAACTGGAACTCCTTGCGGGAGATTTTAATGTAAATTTCTCATTGCCAGAAGCTGAACCATTACTGGCATTCCTCAGAGAGAAATTTTCATTAGAAATGATCCTACGACAAAAGGAAGTACGAATATTGATGCGGTATTCGCGAGAAAGATAGATAAAATAGATGTAAGACATTTCATATCTTATTTTCGTTATCATAATCCAATTATAAATATCATTGATATCAATTCGTCAGAACCCAGAAATGATAATTGATTTGGACTTTGGTTTATAAAATGTGCATAAAAAATTTATAAAATGTGAATTTAAGAAAGTGTCTCTCGCTAGTTTTCTTTCATACCAAATGATATGCATTTCTTGGAATATCACTAAGAAGTATAACTTCATCCGCGCGTAGGGACTCCACGCACTCTTTTTTTTATATGTTTTGTTTATTTTTTTATCTTTTGTTTATTTTCAGTGAACAGCTGAGCGCAATTTAAAATGTTGCCGAACTTTAATAAAGAGTTAAATATTTGATTGTTGTCAGCACTGCAGAATTCGAACTGTCAAATCAGAACTTTTTTTTGCATGCAAATTCTCACATGCAATTTTATACTTCAATTTTAAGAATTTTTTCCATTTTTTTCAAAAAACATGATTTTTTTGTACTCATTTATTCATTTTAATTATTTTGTTATTGAAACTGTTGAATTTCTTAAAATAATAATAGTCAAATTACAAATTACGAGAACACTCTATTCAAACATGCGCACACAACTTGTAATTTACAAAAAAGCACAAATTACGTTTTAATAGAAATTGTAATAGAAGAGTAAATTTTGTTTGTTAATTGTGAATATTTATAATTATAGAAAAGCAGTGATATAATTAAAAGTACAGCAAATCTAACACGTCTCCCAAAAAATTACTCTGAAAAAAAATAAAACAAAAATTATTTCACACTTTTATACGACGAGTCGTGCACTCTGGGAAGTTACAATGATGTAGTTCAAGTCTAGTTAGATAATTTTCAATTTGTTCTCTAGAAAAATGATACTTTATATCAATATGTTTAGTTCTTTTGTGACATGAATGATTATTAGTAATACATTTACAACCCGGATTATCTTCGCAAATTTTTATTGGTTCCAGCAACTCAATCTTTACACTTTTTATGATAAAAAAAAACAACAAAATGAGCATGATTGAAACATTTGAAATAAATATCCCTTCGTACCTTTTCTATCAGTTTCGCTTCCATACCAATCAGAGTCAACAAAACCTATTAAAATATTTTTATAATCAGTTTTCTTAATATAAACTAACTTTAAATCGATAGTACCTTTAAGGTATCGGAGAACCCTTTTTAAACATCTCCATATTTCTGAATTATTTTTGTAGATATTTATTATTTTTATGAATTGAATTGATATGAATTATTTTTTTAGATATTTAGGTTCGTCGAGAGAGGACTTTACTGTTCAATTGCCTACTCAGTTCAAAGTAGCACCTGTTGGCGAGAGTGATTCTGCGCTGGATTTCGAGGCTGACATTGTTGGTGTTGTTGATACTGGTTTCCAGGTATACGAAATTATCTACAACTTCAAAGTTATGACTGTCAAAAGTTACGTGGGAGCCAAGACGCGATACCTCGTTTGGTATCGAACGGCTCGGAGAGATCCTTCCAATCATGACGAAGCTTTTGATGTTGCTCACACAGCCGTATTAGTTTTGCGGGGATACCAAATTCAGACATCGCGGCTAAAGGCAGCTCCTTTTCGTGCTGTCGAAAGCAGCTTTGAAATCGACAAAAAGGTGGTGTGTGTCGATCCTCTATTCACGGGTCTTCTCCAAGATTTGACGCATTGTGAATATCTGGTCCATGGTGGACTTTCCAGGTCTAAAGCCACACTGATAAGGTCCAATCAGTTTGTTGACGGTGGGCTTAAGTCTTTCACACAGTACGCTCGATAGAACCTTATAGGTGATATTTAGGAGGATTATCCCACGGTAATTGGCACAGTTTGTGGGATCTCCTTTTTTATGGATTGGGCAGAGCACACTGAGATTCCAATCGTCAGGTCTGCTTTGTTCCGACCATATTTTGCAAAGAAGCTGATGCATGCACCTTATCAGCTCTTCGCCGCCGTATTTGAATAGCTCAGCCGGTAATCTATCGGCCCCTGCCGCTTTGCTGTTCTTCAGGCGGGTAATTGCTATTCGAATTTCTTCATGGTCGGGTAATGGAACATCTATTCCATCGTCATCGATTGGGGAATCAGGTTCGCCAACTCCTGGTGTAGTACTTTCACTGCCATTCAGCAGGTCGGAGAAGTGTTCCCTCCATAATCCCAGTATGCCCTGGACATCGGTTACCAGATTACCACCTTGGTCTCTACATGAGGATGCTCCGGTCTTGAAACCTTCGTTAAGTCGCTTCATTTTTTCATAAAATTTTCGAGCATTCCTTCAGTCTGCCAGCTTCTCAAGCTCTTCGTACTCACGCATTTCAGCCTTTTTCTTTTTTTGTCTGCAGATGCGTCTCGCTTCCCTCTTCAGCTCGCGATATCTATCCCATCCCGCACGTGTTGTGGTCGTTTGCAACGTTGCGAGGTAGGCAGTCTGTTTTCTCTTCGCTGCGAGACGACATTCCTCATCATACCAGCTGTTTTTTTGACTTTTCCGAAAGCCAATGGTTTCGGTTGCAGCGGTACGTAGTGAGTTTGAGATGCCGTCCCACAGAGTATTTCGTGGCTGTCTGTTGTGTTTGCAGCTTTTCGACGTCGAACCTTCCTTGTGTTTGTTGACGGGCGTTCTTTGCTGCACAGAGGCGGGTGCGCATCTTCGCTGCAACCAGATAATGGTCCGAGTCTATATTTGGTCCTCGGAGCGTACGCACATCTAAAACACTGGACACATGTCTTCCGTCTATCACAATGTGATCGATTTGGTTACGCGTGTTTCGATCAGGAGACAGCCAAGTAGCTTGATGTATTTTCTTATGCTGGAATCTGGTACTACAGACGACCATATTTCGGGCCCCAGCGAAGTCGATCAGCCTCAGGCCGTTTGGCGATGTTTCGTCATGGAGGCTAAATTTTCCGACTGTTGTGCCAAAGAGACCTTCTTTACCCACCCTGGCGTTAAAATCGCCAAGCACGATTTCATCCACCGGGGTGAATGCCAGGACTCAGCGACGGATTCTCTCTCCCACCAAAAATCCAACACCAAATTTGTGCTCCTTTATATGGCCGCTGTAGTAGATGTCACAAGGACCCACCTTCTTCCGTCCTTGTCCCGTCCATCGCACTTCTTGGATGGCGGTGATGTCAGCCTTTAGTCGTATGAGGACATCAACCAGCTGGGCATAGGTACCTTCCCAATTAAGGGTTCGGACATTCCAGGTGCATACCCTTAAATCATTATCCTTAAAACGTTTGCAGGGGTTGTATGCTATTAAACAGCCAATTAAATTACGACATTGCGCATCACATCTGTCATCTGAATTTAAAGCCTCATAATCGAGTTTACTTGGAAGTTGAGTACTAACAGGTTTCAGTCAAACTGAAAATTTTTATATTCTCGCAACAAAGTTGCTAAGAGAGTATTATAGTTTTGTTCACATGACGGTTGTTTGTAACACCCAAAACTAAATGAGTCGCAACCAAACTTTCTGCAGTCGTTTCTTTTAGCCACTTCTTAATAAAGTCCAAAAATGAAAGAAATCGGATAATAACCACGCCCGCCTACCATACAAAGGTTAGGTTGAAAATTACTAAAAGTGGGTAAACTCACTAACGAAAAACGTCAGAAACACTAAATTTCGCATAATAAATTGCAGATGGAAGCTGCACTCAAATTTTTCGATTTCCTCGAACATGAGGACCTCGTTGCTTCTAACCTTATATTAGGGTTTCCAACTTTCAATGGACTTATATGACGATATGACGAATATGTTGGTCAAATTGTGTATTATATAATATTAATAAAGTTCAATAAATAAATTGCGAGAGTATAAAATGTTCGGTTACACCCGAAATTAGCCTTTCCTTACTTGTTCTGTTTAATTTTAATTCCAATGAAATATCGAATCTTAAATAAGTCCGTCATTCTAAATTTATTCATCAAATAATTTTACGTTCTTTCATAGTTTTAGTATTCGCTGTTGCAATAACCAAATCATCTACATATAATACACACATAATTCTTATCAATATATCCGCTTTGTCAAGTATATAAATGTAATGATCTACAGTCGAATTCACAAAACCCAATTCCTTTAATACGCCATCAAACACATCAAACCAACATCTAACAGCTTGCTTAAGACCGTATATGACTTTATTTAATTTACAGAATTTGTCTGTATCACAGGATAATCCTGGAGCAATTTGGTTGGATAAAGCCAATATAAAACTAAATCTCGAAATTTTAGCTACTGGGGAAAACTTTTCATTATAATCATTTAAATATTCTTGTGTAAAGCCTCGTGCAACAAGTCTTGCCTTATGCTTGACTGGGTTGCCTAGTTCATCGTGCTTTATTGTAAAAACCCATTTACAATCAACTATATTTCTTCCTCTATTACTGTTCCCAATAAGATCCAAGAATGATAGAAGACAAGATTACGACAGGCTGAAGCGTTCACGATAGTACCTTTTTGGAGTTAAATGGCAATCTCGGTAGTTAGAGTGGCTTGACTGAATTATTAGCTGCCATCGATTGGTCACTTCTCTGCTCGCTATCTTTGGGCGCTGCTCGCCTGTCAAAAATTTTACATGTGAAAGCAACAACAATGATATCTAGTTGAATTCGTGCTGGAGAGTATGCGAATACCTCATTAAAATTTCAATAGTCGCTTGCTGAGTGCTACCAAGTTTTGTTTTACTTATTTTAGAACCATTTTACTATTGTGAACGGCTCAAAGTACAAATTACTGTCAAAATAATAAAAATTGTTGTACACAAATTTGAAATTGAAAAGGGCAGGCGAAGATAAATCGTTAGTATTTTTGTAGTGAATTTATTGAATAAAAAACTTTAATAAAAATTAAATTTGTTGCAGAAAACGTTAGACATAGACGGTGGTTGAAGAGTTCAGTGCAACCAAGTATATACAATTCGATTTCAGTGCCGCCAGTTTGTATGGAAATTTGGAAAGTTTGTTCGATTGGCTTGTCTATAGCAGTTAGCCAATCGATCACAGCTATTGTCTCATGAGACAATTGAGCACTTCAACGAAACGTATCAAGAGAAACTTCCCTACAAGACGGAGCTAACTCATACACCACTACACATGCAAAGTTTTTCAGCTTTTACCAACACATACGCAATAGTAAATTTTTGTAGTTAAATGGCAATCTCGGTAGTTAGAGTGGCAACATTCATTAACCCTAATTTTTGTATGTATAAGAGAGAGATGTACGTACTACAATGAACCGATCAAAATCTCCGCCATGGCCGCCTTTCATATGAAAAGAAAATTTGAAGTGAGTGGATGTAATATGATATTGTTTTACATCAATGGTCGGCACGAGAGGAATTGTCACTGTATAGGTGAGCACGAAATAATGAATATCCAGTAAGAACTCTGTAGCCTAACATTTTAAGAATGTTTTTAATTTTTTCATGAAACATGAATTTTTGTGCTCATTTATTCATTTTAGTTATTTTATTATTTAAACAAATATATTAGAACACAAAAGCATTAACTTTTCTGTCTTTAAATAGCTTAAAACCATAAATATAATACACAACATAAAACGACATTCATAAAAGTAGGCATTTCGCGCAGGGCACTTATGCAAAGTGCCATAGCCAAGCGCGATGTTTACTCGTTGCTGGCAAAGATAACATGATACAAAACTCTTTCATTCGTGAGAGAACTGTCAAAGTCCTCATTTTTTATAACAATTGGCAGTGGTGCCACTGTGAGAAAACATAAGTTAGGAGATTATTAATAGAGACTTCTTAACCAATATTACGCCAACACATAAACTTATAAATATATATTTTAAGATAAACAATAAACATCTACACATAAAAATAATCAAATATTATAATAATAAAAAGTCGTACATATTATAAGTCAACATAAACAAAAATTTAGTTTAGTTTAATTTAGTAACATATATTTATTTATATTTTATAAACAAATAAACACCTTAATATATTCTCTAAAAGTTTAAGAGAAAATTTGTACCCAGATATGTATTTACGTAAATGGTATTTAACACTGCTAAAGAAAGTATATTAATAAATAGCCACCGTTTCTTAAATAATATATACATATTAACTCCATTTAAATAAAAGTTAATAATAATTCAAAATCACAAAAAAAAACGTATCGTACAAAAAACGAACTATTACATCATTTATTTCTGAGGGATTCTTAGTGGTAACTCGTCATTTTGACTGTCAGCTGTTCAGTAGCCCATGATCTGGCTTTGTTGCCAACATCAAAAATTAGTAGTTAATTAGATAGAGCGTAAGCGTACGTGTGACTTGAGTGGGCACAATTGTGGTATGGTGTACCGACCACTGTTTTATATACATATATTTTCTCTTTACAGAGCGGTACTATTGTTGACTGGATGCTGCAGCTTATTTTAAAGAAATAACTGCAGAAAATGGCAAAGCAAGCTGCAACGCACATCTGGTGCGTACATGCAAAACTAAAAAGAGAAGCAGAACAAGGATTATGCCACTTTAGGCAGATGAGTGAGTTGAAAATATCAAAACTTTTGTATATACTAAACATAAAATCTTTTGTTAGAATATACTTTTATCTTTTTATTATCCTTTTCAGATATTTGCAAACTTAGGAGGAAAAATTAAAGCTTAAGCTCAATACCATTGGTGGCTACAATGACAAGTCTGAAAGCACTAATAATGTTGAGGAATACAATTTGGAAACATGTACGTGGGAGAGCATGCCTGCATTGCCACTGCACTTACGGGGCATGAATGTGGCGCTATTGAATGAAAGCATCTACGTTTTGGGAGGTTATGTGCACAATGCAGCTACGCCATTGGACACTGTGTATAGGTATGTGGAAATTTTTTAAATAAATTAATTAATTACTTAATAAATCTATTAATTTATTAAATAATGAATTAATAAATAATAATAATTTATCATTTAGGTTAGACAATAACGGTACAGAGTGGCAGCGGGTCGCCAATTTGCTGAAACCACGTTTTGAAGCAAACGTCACGGTATTTGAGGATAAAATATACGTTTTTGGTGGCTTGTCAGCTGCAGGAACACCACCTGCCGATTGTGAATGCTATGATGCAGTGAGCAATACTTTGACACAATGTGCTGATATGCTGGAACCACGCGGTAATGTTGGTGTAAGTACTAACATTTGATGGTAAACATACACAAGTTCGAATAAATTATTATGCTCTACCTTTTCCAGTTGACAATAGCAAGGGGCCAAATTTATGTGCTAGGCGGTACAAAAAGTGTTGGTGGCGATTGTGTGCAATCTTATGATCCATTCAAAAATGTGTGGACAAAGGTTTGTTACTGGTCTGGCAAATTCAAAGGATATTTAACAGAGTTCTAAAAACAACATTGAGGCGCCGAAGTTGTTCATCTTGCTTCTGATTTGATTAAAGAGGCATTATTAGGCTGAACTTACAATTTAACATTTTCAAAATTGTGATTGTTAACTTATAAATTTTGAACTTACACAATAGCACTCAATTTATTAATTTAGATGTAAAATAATGTTAAATTAGCATCTATATACAACTGAATGTACAAATATTTGTGACAATCGCAATAGTAGTGAAATTTAATTTGTATTGTATAACAACACAAAAAATCAATACTTAAAACTTTTGAATTGTAATTTATAAAAATTTAATAATTAATACGAACTTTATATGTAAAATATGTAAATTTTGTTAATGTATAAATGATAGCAGCAAAAACGTTTGTAAAAATGAAAGTTTACTTTCTACTGAAATGTTAATATTTAAAAATTATTCTATAATAATTATTAAAAATGTTAAATACCATACTAATTTATAAATGTAAATACCTCATACAATTAAATAAATAAAAATAAAAATAAAACAATTTAAATTTTTCATTTTCAAACGGAAAAGTAGGTGACCTATAGAATGAAGACCAATGGAGACCAATGAACCAAATTTAAGTAACGAAACGGTGACACAACAAATGACCAATACCTATGATTAAAGGGTTACCCTGAAAATGATAAATCGAACAGTCTCCACTGATAAATGGCTGTTAAAAAAAAAAACTACTACAGGGGGCTCTGCTAACCACAGAGTGACATATGCCTTTCCAAAACAAAGAAAAATTAGAGCAGAAAGACATATGCAGCATTGGCACCAAAATCAATGAGAGAGACCGAGCAAGATAATCACACCGACATGCCGTAAAAGAGTAGAAATGGTAACTTTTTTCCTGCTGCTAGAACAAAAGAGACCAAAAAAATAATACAAGCTTTCTTTACCGGTAACCAATATTCCATAAGATAAGTAACTCTACTCGTCTTGCAGGGTTACTTATTATTCATACTCTCGCTTTGTGTGCTGTGCGTAAATGTGTTTTACTGGATATTAGTGTTTGATGAGTTTTAACTAATTGGCTATTGAGTATTGAGTTGACTATTTTTTATGTTACTCAACCAATGACTCAAAAAATGGAATAATTGCAGTTCTCTGATATACACCGCGTGTATTCTTCTAATATTTTGTAACGGATTTCTAAAATCTGTCGTTTACTCTCAAACTCTACCCTGAGTTCGATCACTGGATTGTCAAATAAAAGTCACACTTTAACGGCTATACACTAATCTTTATTTCTAATTCCTTATAACTTAACACTTTAGTACGCAATACTCTTCTTTACAACTCTAACTTATAACTTGTTTACACTTTGCTCGACAACTCTCTCCTTAGAATTGTCCTCATTCGACAACTCTCTAATTAGAACTGTGTTTTGCTGCCAGTCCGCCAGCCCTTATAAAGTCGATTGTAAGCGATACATCGGCACTCGAACATTCTGGCAACTACGAATATCAATGTCTAGATACATCTGGAAATTTATCGATTTCGATTGTCAATTCTGGTTTGTTCTAGTGCCATTTTCGTTACAATATGTATACTATACGCAGTCTAGGAGGATGGGATTATGTGTAGAAATTCACGTAAGTGAGAAAGTTTTTGATTGTCATTCACTTGGGAGTGGCCAGAAACGATTCTTCTCCACATGATTCAAGCAGCTCACGACTTCCGGTTTTAGACCAAGTATCCTCTGGGTAGCTAACAAACATCCGTTAGAACGCGAGCTAAAGTGAGAAGGCGAACCCGCTTCTGCGGTTGTGCGTAGGGCTTGGGACCCACCACATAAAAACGGAGTACCAATGAAAAATCGAAAAAGAAAGCCTCGGGTGAGACACCCCCACTTAATAATTTGTCGGCGGCGGTTATAAACGCCCATACCAAGAAATTCCAGAAATCAACAACCGTCAACTTTCGCCAACAACTTCAAGCAAAGTTCGACATCGAATAGCTGCAATCTCATCAGGCATTTAAGCAGTTTTCTACTCGACTTTTCACACATTTTTGTCGATTTAGCACTCTTTCTATCTGATGGGAGTTATCAGGACCTCGATATAAAGGAAATGGGAGACGCTTATGCAGATATAAAAATATAGAGGCCGAAATGCGTGATTACGAAGATCTTGAAAAACTGGCCGATATGAACAGAGCATACTGGGTTAATAGAAGCAACATTTATCCGACGAGCAGTTGTTCCAGGCCGGACTATGAAGAAAAAACAAAAAAAAAAACATCGCGGCGACAAAGTGACAAAGACTAACATTGCGTCGAAAAATTGACAAAGTGTATACATCAGATTTGTTGGAACCTAAGTGTGCTATGCCCAATCTGCAAAAATGGAAACCTTCAATATGTGCCAATTAACGAGAAATAAGACTCCTCAATATCGCATTTAAGGTCTTATCAAGCGTACTGTGTGAAAGACTACAGATCATTGTGAACGAATTGATCAGTGTTGCTTTAGACCTAGAAAATCTACCATGGATTCGTTATTCACCAACTCTTTTTCAACAGCTGTCGCTATTTCTGAATTTGGTATCCCTGCAAAGCTTATACGACTATTTAAGCTGGCATGATATAATAATAATAGAATTAGCACCTCTCCGAGGCGTTCGGTACCAAAGGAGAAGAGAGAAACCTCTATCCTGAAAAGTGTGATATTTTAAACCTGGTGAAAATAATAAGAGCCGTTGAGTTAAATACACATGACACATTTTTTGCTAAAGTGTACAATTGCTCGCGTACGCCGACGCTATCGATATCATTGGCCTCAACAACCGCGGTTTTAGTTCAGCCTCGAAATCCAGCGGAGAATCACTCTTGCCAAAAGTTGCTACTTTTTACAATTAATTACTTTTTAGAATTTCACATTATAAGTAATGTTCATACATAGCATCAATTGCTGTTTGCAAATTGATTTTATCGTCACTTTTTCACTTCGAATGTGCTTGTTTTAATCTCTTCGCGTGAGGGTATAAATAAATTTGGGAGAGATTAAGCGGACTATGCAATTACACTTGTAATTTATAAAATTTGTATTATTAGCAATTTTATATATTTGTATATACATATGTATTCAGACAATACATTATTTGAACATTTATTTTGTCTTTCTAAATTTACCAAATTTTTTGTAATATGTCCTTATTCTCAATTTAACATCAATGGTTTGCATACAGCGTCATAGATGGCTATTCCCTCGACAGCTGGTTCTTCGGTACGGAAATTGACAGGGCTTTTATCCAACCAAGGGCTGTCTGAACCTGTTTGGATCGGTAAGTTATAAGTTAATTTTGTCATTACCTGAGCAACACCTTGCAGCAGGTTTGCTCAGCATTTAGGCAAACCTGGGTCCAGACTTCTTCTGCGTCCGCGCTAAAAGGCTCCACCCAAATTCTAACTTGGTTAAGTGCGACACATGAAATGGATGGAGCCATCTTCAGACCGGTTCTGATCTTGAAGTTTGAGTTGGAAAATCAGATTGACGATTCGATAATCTGCACAATGAATGTCAAAGCCCCAACCAGAATTATGGGCACCTGTAATGTCTGACAATTCCATCACTAGAAGCGATCTGATAAAGAGTATAATCTTGCGACCTATGCTAACCATTGCATCAGACCATGTGTACATAATTATCTCGATCGAAACACCTCCCAACTTTATTTTAGTGGTCACTTCTGTAAACTTCAACGCACTACCCATTCCTACATGCGTATTCGTGCGAGAACACCAATTCTGCAACGTGATCGCTGTTGCTACTAGTTTTATTTTTGCTGGACTAATAATGGCAATCTGGACTAACTTCCCAGCCGAAGTAACAGTTTTAGCCAACGAGTGCGGCTCCTTACGCCAGATAGATCACTGTGATTCCTAAGCTTTGGAGTTGAAATCCAATTCGTTGGTCATGCCTCCCAAAGCAACCCTCATAACTTTTTGGAAACACTTTTATTTGTTTGTGCGGCTATTGGTGACGCGTGATGTGTAACAGTTAAACACAGTTTAAAAATGCATGGAATTATTATATTTACATCAGAATTATTAAATGAGCCATGAGAAGGAAATATCTCTACTTGGCTATCAATTTATATTTTGTTTTCACATCATGCGGTGCCTTTTTTAAGAATCTCCTTATGAGGTTTGGGGGAAACTTTAGTATACTATCCCAGGCTATCGGTAATAAAATGGGTATCGTTGGAAAGAGGAGGTTCTCCAGATTAAGAATATATATACATATAGCTGACTTATAGTTTTCGAGATATTCGCAATTAAAGTTGAAAAAAGTGCTACCTTTATCTTGAATTTTCACAATATATACTGAATATTTTATTAATATTATGCACTTATTTTACACTTACACTTCACCACATTGTTTCTGCATATTTGTTTTATAAAATTTATCACGAAAATAGTTGTAAATAAGTATTTAACAACCTCCTCTTTCCAACGATACCCATTATTATACCGAAAGCCTGGGATAGTATACTAAAGCCGACCCGAGGTTTATAAAAGAACAACCTCACAAAATAAGATTCATAGACCCCTTTCACACAGGCAATTCCTGTTGCGGCAATTCTTAGTTTTATAGGAGAGGGGGCGACGAGGAGAGGAGAATCGCGCCGAGTCTGCTGTGTTCGAGCAACACGCTTTGTGTTCTTATTCGTAACAGTTCGCTGCTACGTAACAGTGCTGCATTTGCGCACATTTTGAAATTAATGTATACAATATATTTGAAAATTTGAATTTAATCATTTAATTTTGTATGTAATTTGCAAATACATATAGAAATATGCATAATATAATTAAAATGTGTTAGAAAATTGCGAATAACGATTATTATTAGTTAATAAAATATATTTTTTTGCTTGGAAACGATGCGTACAAGAAGTTGACAAAATTATATGAAAGAGAATGACAGAAAAACACGAACAGAGTTGTCGAACAAGAATTGCTCGTGTGAACGCAAGGGGCGACAGCAAAAGAGAATCGCCCGAGAATTAACAACAGAAGTTGCCTGTGTGAAAGTGGACATAAGAAACCTCACAACTAAGAAGGGTTTGTTCAGATAAAGCTGTTATAGTTTGTAGACACGAGTCGTTTCGTTTTATTGATCGTGTGAGTAGGCGTAAATAACTGTCAGGTTATCAACCGATAAAACTTGATTGTTTATCGAAGCCTTCGTTTAACCGTTACGATAATGTTTTCCGATAATATTCAGTCATTTCTTATTTGTAACGGATTATTTTCCATCAAATACACCACCGTTTGTTTCCTTTTGAGAAGTAATTATTGGATAAGAATGTTTGCATCCGAATTTTCAGGACTTTCACCTACTTGGGGTTTATGCACTTCTTGTCAAAGAAGGGCGGAATGGGCTTGTAAGCGTTGTACGGATATGTATTGTTCTGCGGAATGTCAACGAAAGGATTGGCAACGTCACCGTTACATTTGCTTTCCCATGCCTAGTTTAATGCCAGTTGGTGACATCGAGTTACACGGATGTGAATATGGAATGACACAACTTTTTACGAAACCTAAAGAAAATAAAGACGGTTCCACATCAGCCGATGAGTTATTAAATAATGGTAACAGTGAAATGAATATTGAAATCCGCAGTAAATTTTGTGATACTGCCGAAAGGCATGTATTAGTGAAATTTATTTCATCTAATAAATGCGTTGTGCGTTCGCTTATACAACCAGACGGTTTTACGGATATCCTGAAAAAAATTCATGTTCTGGGAAAAAGTGCTCCGGAATTAAATGCAACGCCTTCAGTAGGTTCTGTTGCTCTTCTATTATATAAAGGTATATATTCTCGAGTTGAAGTATTGTTAATCCAGCATGACAAAGCAATTAGAGTATTATTCTGCGATTATGGAATGATTGGAACTGCAACCAAAACCGATTTCAGAGTGGCGCTAGATGATGTTCTGAAATTTCCTCGTTTATCATCGGTAATCAAACTGCAAAATGTACAAGAATGTTCTGCATCAAAAATAATGAATTTGCTGCAAAAGTTTGAAGGGCTAAAATGCGAACTGCGTAAAGATGTGGTCCCGACTAGTGGCGATATCGTAGAGGTGTTTACTATTATGTGTGAAAGCCTGAACATAAATGAGGAAATAAATAAAATGATGGTCCGAGACGTTAAAACTTCTCAGAGTTTAGAAAATAAAATTGTTAATAATAATGATGATCTCTTGCTCGATTTCAATCACGATGAGCCTTGTCAAAAAGGAAGCCCAATTTTTTCACCGCCATTTGATATTTATGTATTCCAAACTGATTTAGTAAATTTCAAAGTTGTAGTCTTAGACACCTCAGCTTTAAGTTACGGGTATGTTGGTTGCATAGCAGAAACTGATTTAAAATATTTAGTTACCGTACAAGAGTATTTGAATCAATATGTAGATGATGGCAAATTTTATAATCCGAAACTTTATGAATATTGCTTGGCTAAGTTTGAGAATGATTGGTACAGAGCACGTGTTGTGAAAATTTTAGGAAACTCGCTCTATACTGTTGTTTACTTGGATTTTACAAATGAAGGCACAATATCATCGCAGGATATACGGCGCTATCCTAATGAATTAAATGGATCCTGTCGTACGAACTTATGTTTGATTGATGGATTGCCTACTTCACTGAATGCCGATCATATTAAATTTTTAAGGGGAGAGATAACGACAGAACGTAAATTACTTATTGGAAAAGTTAAAGAAGTTCTTCAACAAATTGTTGTAGTTGAATGTCAGCATATTATTAAAAAGATGAGCGACCTTGAATTAATTTAAAAAGAAATATATTGTTTAATATATGTATACTTAACCAGTGAAATAAAATTTTATTTGAGTTCGAACAATTACTATATCTTACAAAACTGAATACTTATTGAACTCATGGAAGATACTTCCTGAAAATTATCGCTACAAAACCCAGTTTTTAAGCACAAATAATCAAAGTTGGGTTGTCTTATTATAACATGTTTATCTCCCCTACGGTGAATAAAATAAATGAAAAATGTCTGATTAATATGCAGCTAATATTATTAAAAGTACATTTTAAACTGCTGCACAAGTGCATTTGAAATCGCCAAATCATTGTGCGACCTATTGCATGTGATTTGTTTGATAACAATATATATATGTATATATGATATAAGCAAAGGACCTAAATGGCAACGAAAACAAAAGACATAAGCAAGCAACACATGGTACTCACGACATTTCAATGCAATGCTTACTCTTTTTTTAGTCTTGAAGGGCAATGCAATTCAAACATTGCTTTTCTTACCTAGCACTTGTTAAATGCTTGTTCTCTATGTAGAGAAAACATGTTTATGCATGCAAATAACGCATGTAAACTCATTAATAGTATAGTAAATAGTATTTTTATGTGTAAAAATATTCTTAAAATGAATGTTTTTATAAAATAATTTATATTTTCGTATAAAAGTAACATCAATATGCATTGACATGTATTATAAAAATGTTTTTGTTGTCATAGGCTTGATTTTCATTGCTTTTCATAGCTTCTCCGACAGTGTTGTTTTGAAGCAACAATGCTTGGTGAGAAAAATATGCAAGCATTTGCTTTTGTCGCTCGGAGTGTGTTACTGAATTGAATTGTTCGCTGAGAGCAAAACATGGCATTGTCAAGTTGAATGACCAAATGACTTGAAACAAGGAGTAAGCCTACTTGCAGCAGTTTAGTACATATGAATATTGTATCTGCATCTTTTGTTTAGTGCTGAAAATATGATTTTGTAATTAAAATCAATGTGTTAATTCGGTTTATATATTTATTCATTATTTACGTTTTTCCATTTTTGTTTTTAAATTTTCATTTCAAGTTTAGCAGTACATATCTGTTTTAGTCAAGGTTGTCAAACATTTGGTGCAGCACCAACGGAAACGTCGAGATGTTATCCATAATACAGATTAAAAATAATTATATTATAAATTTTTTTCCGAGTTTAAGATAATTCTTTTCGATTGAACAGTTTTAAATACAAGAACTGGATTATCGTTAGATTTCACCGAATTCTTCCGGTACACATGTGCAGTTTGATCCAACTTGAGAGATAGATTAGTTTAAATTTAAATTATTAATCGGTGAATCCAACGTCCTATCCGATCAAGGAAACTTGGCACAATTACCCCTGGCACTATGAGAAGGTTGGTATTGTAGGTAGTAAAAATTGGACTACTTCAACAACTACAGAAAGCAATGTTAGCCAAAAATATATCTCAGAAAAATACAGATCTAATAGCTTTTAAATCCATCAAAACTGTTCTTTATGAAAATAAAAGTTAAAATTTTCTTGATGTAGCGGGAATGCAACCATTTCGATTTTCAAACAAATTTTTTTCCTGTTGCTTTGCAGAATCTACAAAATGCAAAATTTGGAAGATTGGTGGGGCTTGTTATCACCTAGTCCCGAAAGCCATTTGGAACGTAGTTTAATTACAGATTGGGCCTAATCATTGAATCCGCAGCGAATTCGATTTCGATACGATAAAGATTTTCGATAGAAAATGTTCATACAATAATTGGGCCTAATCATTGAATCCGTTTCGATCGAAAAATGGTTCGATTCGATCGAAAAATTTTACGACGGAATCATTGAAACTGTATCGAAAATAAAATTTACGATCACATCACTCACTTAACGACTCGAAAAAATACATTTCGTGGCTAATAGATGTCGCTAATTACGAAATCATTGAATCCGCAAAATCGAAAATTTTGGTTGAAATCTATCCGTTGGTGAATGAGTTGCGGAAATGTAAAAGAAATAAACCATTTGGAATTTTTTATGTAAATAATTACTAATGACTGACTAAATTATATTTTAAATGGGTATTTTAGAGCAAGAGACAAAAACAGACTAACAACAAGTAAGGAAGGGCTAAGTTCGAGTGTAACCGAACATTTTATACTCTCGCAATTTATTTATTTAACTTCATTTATATTATATAATACACAATTTGACCCACGTATTCGTATATATTGTATAAAGTCCACTGAAAGTTGGAAACCATAATATTAGGTTAGAAGCACCGAGGTCCTTGTGATCGATATATGGGGCCTTAAAAACCTATGGTCCGATTTCGGCAATTTTTAGAATGGGGCTGCCACACTATTAACATAGTATTTGTGCAAAGTTCTGCATCGATATCTTCACTAGTACTTACTTTATATATTGTAAAGTAAACGATTCAAAGTTCTGGTATATAGGAAGTAGGCGTGGTTGTGAAGCGATTTAGCCTATTTTCACAACATATCATTGGGATGTAAGGAAACTATTACAAACCAAGTTTCATTGAAATCGGTCGAGTAGTTCCTGAGATATGGTTTTTGACCCATAAGTGGGCGACGCCACGCCCATTTTCCATTTCGTAAAACAATCTGAGTGCAGCTTCCTTCTGTCATTTCTTATGTGAAATTTAGTGTTTCTGACGTTTTTCGTTAGTGAGTTAACCCACTTTTAGTAATTTTCAACCTAACTTTTGTATGGGAGGTGGGCGTGGTTATGATCCAATTTCTTTCATTTTTGGACTGTATAAGGAAGTGGCTTAAAAAACGACTGCAGAAAGTTTGGTTTATATAGCTCTATTGGTTTGCGAGATATGTGCAAAAAACTTAAAAACTTAACACTTCCCCAAAAAAATTACATCCAGATATGCCCCTTCATAGTGCGATCCTTCATACCAAATTTTATTTCCATAGCTTTATTTATGGCTTAGTTATGGCACTTTATGTGTTTTCGGTTTTCGCCATTTTGTGGGCGTGGCAGTGGTCCGATTTTACTCATTTTCGAAAGCAACCTTCCTATGGTGCCAAGAAATAAGTGTGCCAAGTTTCATCAAGATATCTTAATTTTTACTCAAGTTACAGCTTGCACAGACGGACGGACGGACAGACAGACATTCGGATTTGAACTCCACTCTTCACCCTGATCACTTTGGTATATATAACCCTATATCTAACTCGTTTAGTTTTGAGTGTTACAAACAACCGTTATGTGAACAAAACTATAATACTCTCTTTAGCAACATTTGTTGCGAGAGTATAAAAATAAATCGAAGATGTTTAAATGCGATATAAAGTTGCTCCCTCGAAATAGCGAAAGAATTTTCTCAAAGAGTCTCAGGTGAATTAAATATTTTTTTTGGAAAAAATCTCACAATAGTTAAAGATCAGTTTTAATTTCTTTTGAACAAAGCAAAGTACACAGACACGTTATTAAATTTGTCGATTTTGTCGATAAAGGTCGATAAAACTGTTTTACGTTCTCACTTTGGGGTAAAGCAGTTTATCGACGGAATTAATGGGCCTAATCATTGAATCCGCAGCGAATTCGATTTCGATACGATAAAGATTTTCGATCGAAAATGTTCATACATCATTGGGCCTAATCATTGAAACCGTTTCGATCGAAAAATGGTTCGATTCGATCAAAAAATTTTACGACGGAATCATTGAATCCGTATGGAAAATAAAATTAACGATCACATTGAAGTCACTTACCGACTCGAAAAAATACATTCCGCTGCTAATAGATGTCGCTATTTACGAAATCATTGAATCAGCAAAATCGAAAATTTGGCTCGAAATCTATCCGTTGGTGAACGTTGGTGAAAGTTTTTATGTAAACAATTACTGATTACGGACTAAATCATGTTTTAAATGCGTATTTTAGAGACGAGAGACTAAAACGGACTAACAAAACTAAATTAAAAATTTTTTAAAAGCGATATAAAGTTGCCCACTCGAAATAGTGAAAGAATTTTATTTGGAGCCTCAGGCGAATTAAATATTTTTATGGAAGAAATTTCACAATAGTTAAAGGTCAGTTTTAATTTTTTTTTTGAATAAAGCAAAAAGCACAGACACTTTGTCGAATTTATCGCATTTGTCGATAAAACGAGTTTTACGTTCTCACTTTGTGGTAAAGCAGTTTTTCGACGGAATCAATGATTGCATGAACATTTTCGATCGAAAATCTTTATCGTATCGAAATCGAATTCGCTGCGGATTCAATGATTAGGCCCATTAATTCCGTCGATAAACTGCTTTACCCCAAAGTGAGAACGTAAAACAGTTTTATCGATCTTTATCGACAAATCGACAAATTTGATAACGTGTCTGTGTACTTTGCTTTGTTCAAAAGAAATTAAAACTGACCTTTAACTATTGTGAGATTTCTTCCAAAAATATATTTAATTCACCTGAGACTCTTTGAGAAAATTCTTTCGCTATTTCGAGGGGGCAACTTTATATCGCATTTAAACATCTTCGATTTATTTTTGTTAGTCTGTTTTTGTCTCTTGCTCTAAAATACCCATTTAAAATATAATTTAGTCAGTCATTAGTAATTATTTACATAAAAAATTCCAAATGGTTTATTTCTTTTACATTTCCGCAACTCATTCACCAACGGATAGATTTCGACCAAAATTTTCGATTTTGCGGATTCAATGATTTCGTAATTAGCGACATCTATTAGCCACGAAATGTATTTTTTCGAGTGGTTAAGTGAGTGATGTGATCGTAAATTTTATTTTCGATACGGTTTCAATGATTCCGAAGTAAAATGTTTCGATTGAAACGGATTCAATGATTAGGCCCATTAAGTAGAGCACATAATCTTAAAAGGAAATTGCATTCCATTTTTTTGTATGTTTGTAATTATAATAATTACAGCATGGCACACCTGTGCAATTCCAGTTCGAAAATTTTATATTCGTAAAATTTACGTACATTATGGTTCTAGAGTTAAAGAATATGTTAATATTCAAGTCTGGGAGGGTACGGCCTCCCAAACCGGTAAGGTCGATAAGAAACAACAAAGTTAAAAATAATCTACACAAACAGTTCATATCATCTGACCACAGATCAGTGTCGGCTACAGCGGGCATCTGTCTTGCATCAATGCGGTTGCATTTGCAGAGCAAAAAATGTAGCTCTACCATTCGACTAGAAAATCTGGGATCTAATCTCATATTTTTTTCAAAAATAGCCTATAATTGAAACCATAAGCAAAGTGAATAAGTGAATAAAAATTCGAATACCACGTTGACGACTGGAATTTACCAACTTTTTGTCTTATGATGTTATCAGTGTGTTACATATAAATCAAATAATAAAGTATAGTATATACATAACGCAATATTTTATTATTAAAAAATTTTGGTACTATGACTAATTGCATAAATTGTGATATATTTAGTACATCCCCTATTGTCTAGCAATTTAACAAAAAAAAGTTGCAAAAATTCGTAAAGGAAAATAAAATAAAATGAAAAAATATACATTTTCAAACACACGTTTACTCTTACAGTATACAAATGTAGTCAAAATTATTTACACATCGAACGTTTTTTTTAATTCACACAAAAAGCTTTTGCTTGTTGTCGCAAGGTAACAAAATGCTATGTTGTTGTAAACCTTGATCTATTCCTGAGCAATTGAAGTCAGTTTGGCTAGAATAGCTAGAAATATGGCGGAGAAATAAGCAAAGGCTTGCAGTAGTCAAAATTATTTACACACAATTTTTTTTTTGCGTCAAATGTATTTACACACCGCGATTTAGTCTTTATTCTTGGATTTGCTTTAAGCAAGAGTAGTGATTGGCATCTATTGCATTCATAACTAATAAAGCCTTAAATATAAAACTTGGTAAATCAAATGCCGAAACCAAGGAATTGTAGATTATAACTAGATCGGTGACTGTTACTAATTTAGGGACCCTAAATCATCCGGATATATCAGAATTCGCATGACTATGCGAATCAATTCGCACCATAAAGCAGGCTGTTATTGAAGTCTAACAGCCGGTCTCACGTAACAAATTTAAGTGAAAAATTATCTATTCAGTTTCACCATTTGACTTAATATTTATTTAAATGATTTCGCTTTGCCATTTAAATATTGTCATTTGTAACTATGGTTACGTTTTTCTATCAGCTCATTTCCAATATTTTTTTTTTCCATTTTGACAAATAAATACATTTTTTTGTTTACAGAAATATAATTATATTCTTTCTAACATTCATGTATCTTAATTTTTTGTATGTCAATTTTCAATAATGGTCAAAACCAAAGTGTATTCAACGAAGTGAACTAAGTATATGACATCTCATTTTTTTACCCGAATTTGACATGTTTGTTTCCATTGATTTAACCCTTACATTTATTCAAAAATTCAAATTTTGAAATTCAAAAGTAAACAAATTTCAAACCAAAAAAAAATATTTTTTAAATGAATAAAAGAAAATGCCAAATTCTTTCTGCTTATGCAAAACAACAAATGGAAGCAATTTACTAATGTTTTGTGCTCCAACTGACAAATTGCAAACAATTTTATCAATATATATTATATTGTTCAAGATAAAAAAGACGGGTTAACGTAAACAAATACATGAATTGTTTACTATTTTGTTGTCAAAAACGGGTATGTCAAATACTTAGTTCACTTTGTTGAATACACTTCGGTCAAAACCAGAATACTTAAGTACAAAGTTAAATAAAATTAAAATTAAATAGAACTTAATTTTCAATGAAAAAATTTCGTGAAATTTCGCCTTAGAATAGAAACTAAACATTAAAAATAAAAAATTATCATTAAAAAAGAACAGGATAATAGAGTTCAAGTTGTGTGTAAATACTTTTGACGAAAAAAATGTGTGTAAAGTCTTTTGACTACTGCGAGTCTACAGTTCATTTGCTTATTTCTCCGCCATATTTCTAGCTATTCTAGCCAAACTGACTTCATTTGCTAAGGAATAGATCAAGGTTTACAAAAAAATTGCATTTTGTTACCCTGCGATAACAACAAGCAAAAGCTTTTTGTGTGAAATTTGTAAAAAAAAAACCTTCGATGTGTAAATAATTTTGACTACCTCTGTATATAACTGTGTTTTCTATGCTGAACGCACAAAACTCAAATCATTATGTCGTAAATGCAAATAGTAAAGAAATTATTTAGTTACACCTTCACTCTCTTTTTTACGTTCCTCACGAATTCGCTTAAACGCTTCAGTTTTCACAAAATCTACTGAATTATAAACCACACCACTTTTCAAAGAACTTGTCGGTAATAAATCGATTGTCTCCTCCTTAGTTAAATTGTTTGTACTTATACTCTGCCGATTTAATGTTGGGGGATTTGTTACATCTAAATCGAAATATTGTAGTCGATGTTCATTTGTTGTTTTTTTTTGTAGGGGATTAAACTTAACAGATTCTTGACACATTGAATTAGCCGCAGATGCTGACCGCTGATGTAAAACAGAAATATCTGATGTCCCAGCATTATCACTTTTATCTAGAAGTGAATTCATTTTGCGTGGTAAGGTACACGTTTCTAATATATATTCATCTATTTCAGGTGCTGTTTTTATTGTAGATGACATGTCTACAGAACGTCTCATTCCATATTCCAATAATGAAGAACTGACTGCCTGTAAA
The DNA here is from genome assembly GCF_028554725.1 of Zeugodacus cucurbitae. Taxonomy (NCBI): domain Eukaryota; kingdom Metazoa; phylum Arthropoda; class Insecta; order Diptera; family Tephritidae; genus Zeugodacus; species Zeugodacus cucurbitae. Next base: position 29,809,585 of record NC_071669.1, read on the forward strand.
TCAAAACAAACAAAAATATATACAAATGCTTTAAAAACACTATAATAATTTACCTTATATAAATTAGGTTTTAAGTTTCGATGCACTGAAGGTGGCTTTAAAGGCAAGCTGCTTTCAATTGGTGTGTTCTTTATAGGTTTCTCTGGCAAACATTGATTTTCGGATTCTCCTTCATGTAGTTTATTGATACTACTAAGTTTTGGTTTAAGTTTGCGGTTTACTGGTGGCAACTCAGTCTTCAAATATAAAAATTTAATATTAAATTTTATTACATCACAAAATTAAAATTGTAGTTTTTTTCGTGGTCTGTTTCAAGATCGGAAATTATTTATATATTTTTTAATAAGGTAAATGTTCAATCTTTGTACATATAAAATGTAAACAAATCGCAAAGACTCCTTTCTCTTGAAGTATGCGACTAAATTATAATTAATATCCATATAATATTTATTCAAAAATATTACTTACATGTTGAATAAAATCATAACGGAAAACATTTCCTTCAAGTTTACTAGGCGCTGCGTTTGTATAGAAATGTTTTTGCAATTTATTTTGAGTATTTGATTTCGAATTGTCTTTTTTAGCCAATGGGTAAGTTACAACTTCTTCAGTTTCCGGACTCCACAATTTTTCCTTAAATAATTGGTCTATATTGTGATAAGGCAACTGATGAGAACGTGGTATATCATAGCTTTCTTCTACTATCGATTTGGCATCCAGCGGCCCAATAGCTGGCGAAGTATTTTCCGTATCTGATAATTGCATTATTTCTTTTAAAGTTCTATAACCAATAATAAAATATATTATGTAAACTGTACAAATGCGTCTAAATTACTAATTCTAAAATACCTTTCATTATCTTTAATATCTAGGTATAAATTTTGTTTATTTTTATATTTTTTTATTAATTCGATGGATTCATTTCTCTTTTCAGAGTCCACATTAACATCATCAGGCAATTTAGAAAAACGCTGAGAATATGTTAAAACAAAGGATTCATTTTCAACGGAACTGTCGGACGGCCTTGTATGCCGGTCTAAAAAAGAATTCGATTATGAATAATATTAAATGAAATTAGTAATTACAACACCTACCAACATTCTCACGTAAAGGCATAGGGCATGTCCAGTCATCATCATCTGTAAAAACGCTTTCGGAATCCGAATCAGAACGGTTAATTGTTGTGCAATTTGTGGCAGTCATAACTTGCGTCTAATTAAAGTAAATATATTTTTGTGTACAATTTAAGTTAATTGTTTTAAAATTTGTAATAAATAATAAACAAATATATAAGTAGAATCAATACATATCATATTATAAAATCGTATGTATAAATATTTATATATATGTAGATGTTCCTGATAAAAAAACCTGGGTCTTACCTTAGCTTAGTCCCCTATGACACACTACAATTAAGTGTCGATTTATCGTTATAAAATGTATACGAATGCTGCGGAAAGTGAAAAAGTGTCTTCATTTTCTAATTTCTTTCATTTTCATTAAATTCTTTCTTGTCAAACTGTAACTAATTTATAAATAACAAACAAAAGGTTGCTAAAACCCAGTAGGGAAATCGCTAAAAACAAAAAATTGCTGAACCTTAACATGAAGTGACGCCGAGAAACAGTCGAAGCTCGTTTAGAATAAATAAAATTAAAGAATTACAAAAGGCTAACTCTTTTGTAAATGAAAGGCTTAAAACTTTAGAAGCGATGTGTAATCAATTACACAAATATAACATAGCACTCAAAAAAGAAAACGAAGAACTGAAAGCCAGTAAAAGCTAGCCTGTTAGTACAGCACCAAAACCATCAAATGTCAATGTTGATGAAGAATATGAAACTGATGAAGATAAACTAGCTAAAGAAAGCTTTTCTTGTTGTTCGTAAATTCTTGTCAAAAGAAAATATACCTTGGTTTAGCTACGAGAGCATACATAACAGGCCAATAAAGGTAATATTAAAAAATTTACACCACTTATGTGATACTCATCCATCTTGAACGACCTTAAAGATCAATGTGTTAAATTCAGTTAACAAACTCAAGTGGAATATATGTTTTTAGTAGTATTCGATGCTACCGAGGCCATTAAGAAAGTTTATCAGATCAAAAGCATTCTTAATACTGTTGTCAAGGTTGAGCTTTTTAAAGCCTCTAAATTAATCCCTCAGTGCAAAAACTGTCACGCTTTTAGACATACAAAAAACTACAAAAAATTAGGAGAATGTCAATGCTCAGCCGAAAAACCGCGTTGCGGACACAGGAAAGAAGGAAGTAAGTCCCCTCCCATCAACTTAAAAACTTACATTTGCGCAAATGGCTAAGCAAAGTCAGACAAATACAGTTCAAACAAGTAAGGAAAGGCTAAGTTCGGGTGTAACCGAACATTTTATACTCTCGCAATTTATTGAAGAAATTTTATTAAGATAACGCACAAATTTACCCATAAATTCGGCATAAAGCTTAATAGAATAACGAAAATCGTCATATATAGATATGAGGCCTGAGGTAATTCCTGAACCGATTTCATTCAATTTCACCAGCAAGGTACACTATATCTAATACTATACGCTCACTTAATTTTGCTAAGATATATCACATAGGAGGATGGGATCATGTGTAGAAGTTCACGCAAGTGAGGAAAGTTTTTGATTGTCACTCACTTGGGAGTGGCCAGAAACGATTCTTCTCCACATGTTTCAAGCAGCTCACGACTTCCGGTTTTAGACCAAGTATCCTCTGGGTAGCCAACAGACATCCGTTTGAAGGCGATCAGCTGACCAGCTGGTTGATGTCCTCATACGACTTAAGGCTGACATCACCGCCATCCAAGAAGTGCGATGTTCGTTCACACTTGGACGAGGACGGAAGAAGGTGGGTCCTTGTGACATCTACTACAGCGGCCATATAAAGGAGCGCAAATTTGGTGTTGGATTTGTGGTGGGAGAGAGACTCCGTCGCAGAGTCCTGGCATTCACCCCGGTGGATGAACGTCTAGCCACAATCCGCATCAAAGCGAGGTTCTTCAACATATCGCTGATTTGCGCCCACGCCCCAACGGAAGAGAAGGACGATGTGACCAAAGATGCTTTCTATGAGCGCCTAGAACGAACATATGAGCGCTGCCCCCGCCACGATGTAAAAGTCGTGCTTGGTGATTTTAATGCCAGGGTGGGTAAAGAAGGTGTCTTTGGCACAACAGTCGGAAAATTCAGCCTCCATGACGAAACATCGCCAAACGGCCTGAGGCTGATCGACTTCGCTGGGGCCCGAAATATGATCGTCTGTAGTACCAGATTCCAGCATAAGAAAATACATCAAGCTACTTGGCTGTCTCCTGATCGAAACACGCGGAACCAAATCGATCACATTGTGATAGACGGAAGACATGTCTCCTGTGTTTTAGACGTGCGTACGCTCCGAGGACCAAATATAGACTCGGACCATTATCTGGTCGCAGCGAAGATACGCACCCGCCTCTGTGCAGTAAAGAACGCCCGTCTACACACACAAGGAAGGTTCGACGTCGAAAAGCTGCAATCGCAACAGACAGCCACGAAATACTCTACTCGACTTGCACTCCTGCTCTCTGAGAGCACTCATCAGCATCTCGGTATAAGGGAACTGTGGAACGGCATCTCAAACTCACTGCGTACCGCTGCAGCCGAAACAATTGGTTTTCGGCAACGACAAAAAACAAGCTGGTACGATGAGGAGTGCCGTCTCGCAGCGGAGAGAAAACAGACTGCCTACCTCGCAACGTTGCAAACGACCACAACACGTGCGGGATGGGATAGATACCGAGAGCTGAAGAGGGAAGCGAGACGCATCTGCAGACAAAAAAAGAGAGAGGCCGAAATGCGTGAGTACGAAGAGCTTGAGAAGCTGGCAGACAGAGGGAATGCACGAAAATTATATGAAAAAATTAAGCGACTTAACGAAGGTTTCAAGACCGGAGCATCCTCATGTAGAGACCAAGGTGGTAATCTGATAACCGATGTCCAGGGCATACTGGGATTGTGGAGGGAACACTTCTTCGACCTGCTGAATGGCAGTGAGAGTACAACACCAGGAGATGGCGAACCCGATCCCCCAATCGATGACGATGGAACAGATGTTCCATTACCCGACCATGAAGAAATTCGAATAGCAATTACCCGCTTGAAGAACAACAAAGCAGCGGGGGCCGATAGATTACCGGCAGAACTATTCAAATACGGCGGCGAGGAACTGATAAGGTGCATGCATCAGCTTCTTTGCAGAATATGGTCGGTAGAAAGCATGCCTGACGATTGGAATCTCAGTGTGCTCTGCCCAATCCATAAAAAGGGAGATCCCACAATCTGCGCCAATTACCGTGGGATCAGCCTCCTAAATATCGCATACAAGGTTCTATCGAGCGTACTGTGTGAAAGACTAAAGCCCACCGTCAACAAACTGATTGGACCTTATCAGTGTGGCTTTAGACCTGGAAAATCGACAACTGACCAGATATTCACCATGCGCCAAATCTTGGAGAAGACCCGTGAAAAGAGGATCGACACACACCACCTTTTTGTCGATTTTAAAGCTGCTTTCGACAGCACGAAAAGGAACTGCCTTTATGCCGCGATGTCTGAATTTGGTATCCCCGCAAAACTAATACGGCTGTGTGAGCAACACCAAAAGCTCCGTCATGATTGGGAAGGACTTCTCCGAGCCGTTCGATACCAAACGAGGTTTCAGACAAGGTGACACACTATCGTGCGACTTCTTTAACCTGATGCTGGAAAAAATTATAAGAGCTGCAGAGCTAAACGGAGAAGGTACAATCTTCTACAAGAGTGTACAGCTACTGGCGTACGCCGATGATATTGAATTCAATCGAAAGCAACAACCGCGCCGTTTGTTCTGCTTTTTCCCGCATGGATAAGGAGGCGAAGCGAATGGGTCTGGAGGTGAATGAGGACAAGACGAAATATCTCCTGTCATCAAACAAACAGTCGGCGCATTCGCGTCTTGGCTCCCACGTCACTGTTGACAGTCATAACTTCGAGGTCGTAGATAATTTCGTATACCTGGGAACCAGCATCAACAACACGAACAATGTCAGCCTCGAAATCCAGCGCAGAATAACTCTTGCCAACAGGTGCTACTTTGGACTGAGTAGGCAATTGAACAGTAAAGTCCTCTCTCGACGAACCAAAATCAAGCTCTACAAGTCGCTTATCATTCCCGTCCTGCTTTACGGTGCAGAAGCTTGGACGATGTCAACATCAGATGAGACGACACTAGGAGTTTTCGAGAGGAAAATTTTGCGCAAGATTTATGGTCCTCAGAACATTGGCAACGGCGAATACCGCAGACGATGGAACGATGAGCTGTACGAGTTATACGACGACATTGACATAGTTCAGCGAATAAAAAGACAGCGGCTACGCTGGCTAGGTCATGTTGTCCGAATGGACGAAAACACTCCAGCCCTGAAAGTGTTCGATGCAGTACCCGCCGGAGGAAGCCGAGGAAGGGGAAGGCCTCCACTCCGTTGGAGGGACCAGGTGGAGAGCGACCTGGTTACACTTGGGATCTTCAACTGGCGCCGAACTGCGAAGGAGAGAGAGAGGTGGCGCACTATCGTCGATTCGGCTATAACCGGCTAAACGGTTGCAACGCCAATCACATACATATCACATATTAACCAATACATATATGCGTAATAAAGCCCAACGCGTTTTTGAAAAACCTAAAATTAGGTATATGGGAGCTAGGGGATGATATTTTTGAAAAACCTATAATTAGGTATATGGGAGCTAGGGGATGATATTTTTGAAAAACGTATAATTATGTATATGGGAGCTAAGAGATGTTGTGACCCGATTTTAATAATTTTTGGAACAGAGACACACTATTGGAAGAAAACAATTTCCTCTGAATTACATTAAATTAGCTGAAAGATTTACCCATATTTTCGGTTAAAATTTAACCTTAGCCGCTGAGTTCAACATGTTCGATATCTGGGGCCTTGAAAAGTTATAGTCCGTTTTCGACAATTTTTTCACAAGTGATGCCACAGATCATATACTGTATTTGTGTAAAGTTTTATTTCGCTATTATCATTGGTTCCTAATGTATATATTATAAAGTGAAGGATTCAGATGGCATTCAAAATTGAGTTATAAAGAAAGTAGTCGTGGTTGTGAATCGATTTCATCCATTTTCCACACATGTCATCAGAGTGTCAATAAAGTATTATATACCGAATTTCATTGAAATCTGTCGAGTAGTTCCTGAGATATGGTTTTTGACCCATAAGTGGGCAGCTTCCTTCTGATATTATTTCTGTGAAATTTAGTGTTTATGACGTTTTTCGTTAGTGAGTTAACCCACTTTTAGTAATTTTTAACCTAACCTTTGTATGGGAGGTGGGCGTGGTTATTATCCGATTTCTTTCATTTTTGGACTGTATAAGGAAACGGCTAAAGGAAACGACTGCAGAAAGTTTAGTTTATATAGCTTTATTGGTTTGCAAGATATATACAAAAAACATATTTGGGGGCGGGGTCACGCCCACTTTTCCAAAAAAATTACATTCAAATGTGCCCCTCCCTAATGCGATCCTATGTTCCAAATTTTATTTTCATAACTTTATTTATGGCTTAGTTATAGCTCTTTATGTGTTTTTGGTTATCGCCATATTGTGGGCGTGGCAGTGGTCCGATTCCGCCCATCTTCGAACTTAACCTTCTTATGGTGCCAAGGAACACGTGTTCCAAGTTTCATTAAGATATCTCAATTTTTACTCAAGTTACAGCTTGCACGGACGGACAGACAGACATCCGGATTTGAACTTTACTCGTCACCCTGATCACTTTGGTATATATAACCCTATATCTAACTCGTTTAGTTTTAGGACTTACAAACAACCGTTATTTGGACAAAACTATAATACTCTCTTTAGCAACTTTTGTTGCGAGAGTATAAAAGGTAGTCCATTATCCCAAATTCTGAATAAACTAAACGAACAAAAAAATTATTTAAGTCCATAAATCAGCAGCTCAGCGTTCTTGAATACCATATACAATTTATTGATGAACAGTAACTCTTTGAAAATAATGCTATGGAACGCCAATGGTATTTTCAAAAGTAAAAATGAATTGGAATGAAATATTGATGTATGTTTGTTGTCCGAGTCACATTTTACGAACTATTCATTTTTTAAATTCAAAAGTTATGACTTATACCACACTCCGCACCCAGCAAACTCAGCACGAGGAAGAAGTACGGTATTAATCAAAAGTATTATTAAACATTTCGAAATTCAAGCTACAGCAATTTCAGTAAAAACGCACAGTCAGCCATTATACTTAATTGCTCTATATAGTCCGCCCAGGCGTAATATCAAAACTTATACTTATACGAATTTATTAAAAAAACGGAAAATACATCATGGGTGGTGACTTTAATGCAAAACACACTAAATACAACCAAAGACCGAGAACTTCTGAAAGTTATACAAGTTATTGGATGCAATGTTATTTCGACAGGGAGACCCACTTACTGGCCTGCAGATAGTAGGAAATTACCAGATCTTCTTGACTTTTTTGTCATCAACAAAGTATCGAAAATCAATTTACGTATTGAAGATAGCTCAGATTTAAGCTCTCATTCATCAGTGTTACTAACTCTATTTGAAAAACCAGTAATTTCGTCCGTCATGTCTTCTTTATCTAATAAACATACTGATTGGTATACATTTAAGACTATACTGAATAAAGTCGATTTTAAGCTAAAGCGCACCTCATACCAGTACATCAGTTCGTCTTTCATCACCATTCAACAATTGACCAGGTGCACCGAATCGTTAATTTCGTGTAAAACATGAGGATGCATACTCAAACTTGCAACCGATAGAAGTGGGGGTTCCCCAGGGAAGCGTGTTGGGGCCAAAGCTTTACTAGCTTATTACAAGTGAATATTGCTAAGTTCCTAGGAATCACCCTAGATGCTAAGCTTTTCGCTGGAAAGAACATGTCAAGAAAAAAGGGGTGAGCGAAAACAAGCTGTTTGTATATAATGAAGTACTAAAGCCAATTTAGGCATATGGAGCTCAACTATGGGTGGTCAAGTCAAAACTGTATTGCCTGCATTCAGCGCTTCCAAAATAAGGTACTAAGAAGTAAAGTTTATGCTCCTTGGAATATTAGACCTGCTGACCTTCATCGTGATCTTGGTGTGAATTCAGTAGTAAACGAAATAACCAAACTTGCAAAGACTCACGAAATTAGCTGAACGAGAAAACCGACTGAAACAGACATAGCAAGGCAACTGTAGCAGCAAATAAATTCCTCTAACATTTAGCTTTTAATTATTATTTTTAACTTATTAGAATTGGATTGTTGTTAGTATTTAATCATTGTATACTAGGAACAATTTTATTAAAAAATAAATAAAAATTGGTTTCTATTGCTTGGAGATCTTTGACATCAAAAATACCAGTATGCCATCGTATGGCTGTTACAGTATCCGGATCATAAACATTATTCAAAATTTCTGCCTTTATGAGGTTTCGTCTTTATTAAAACGTAATATATATTTCGTATGTTAAGATAAGAACAATACAGCGCTCTTACGAAACTGTTTAATTAGAACTAAATATAAATAAATAAAATTACGTATAATACTTTTTATTTTAGTATAAGTTCATGAAACGTTATTCGCCTGCTATATCTAGTCCCTCCTAGCCGTCCGGCTTTAGCATTTACCTGATTCTGCAACCACGCTGAATGTTTCAATGTTGCTTCGTGAATAACTTTCTGGAACATTTTTATATGAAAATCACGGTGTAAATCTTAATTACCTATATACCATGTAAAAATGTTCAAAGAACTTTATTTTGGAACCTTTGTACTGCTTGAATGTATATCGGTGCAGCGCATCCCCACAGTTGAATACCATATGTCCAAATAGGTTTCAACGTTTGATAGTTACGAGGATTTTTTTTATATTGTTAACTGCAATTTCTTACCAATTAGGCAGATTATTTTGTTGTATTTCAGTTTTAGTTCAGCAACTTTTTTTGTATGCGCTCCTTCCATTTCAGTTTTGCATCCAACGTTATGGCAAGATATCTCGCTGAGGCTGAGTACGGGATTACCACATGTGGCAATTGTACAGTTTGCCGTCGTAGGCATATCGCAAGTAAAAAAAATATATAACAGTGGTCTCTCCTGGGTTACACTTGTTTTTATTGGTTACAACGTGGATATAATTGCCCCTGCTTGATTCAGAAGTAAAGGTTGCTCAAGTAAGGGGCAGGTAGATCAGTTAGATGTACTTGACACCTTTTTCTTCAATTATGTTTTCAAGTCTTTTGATAATGACAGCTTCGAGTAGCTTAGAAAAAAAAAGGCAACATTGAGATTGGACGATATGATGAGGCTTCAAGTGCACTTTTTTAAATGTTTTTGTACCACAATGATTTCGGATACCTACCATGGCATTGGGACGTATATAAGCTTTAAGCAAGCGTTTATTATCGATGTAAGCTTTGTTAATGCTCTGGGTGTTAGATTTTTTAGTACATCAGCAGCAGAGAATTGCATGAGTGCCTAATTTCCGTACTTAGAGTAAACTTGCTTCAAAAGCGATGGTGGTGTCCACTCACACTCATAAACATGCATTGTGAGCTAACATCTACTCAAAGAACTATGAGTGGAGAAGCTACTGAGCCAGTCGTATACTTGCTATTGCATATTAATTGTATTTGTTTTACACATTCTTCTTTTTGATTTTCACTGACAAGTGGTGATCATACTCAAGACCAGCAAAGGAAAAAGCAAGACACACTCATCACCAGTAGCGCGTGTACTTGAGTGTTTACTATTGTATTGTTGTTCGTGTATTCTTTTTTTGTCGTGCTTCAGTTTTTTGTGCGTTGCTTATTAAGAACTGTAAACTTTTTTGTTGTTTTATGTATGCTGACGCAAGTGTGTCATTCGTTGTGGAACATTCCCTGCAAGAACAATGTCAACCTTTTGACTGTTCGTACGATAATTAGAATTAAAAAAATTTTTAGCATGTAAAATTGAAATATTTTTATCCCTTTTTAATATACTCAAAGTTTGCTTTTGGAAAAAAGCGATTATTATTTCTTGTCCATGCATATACATACACACTAATTATTATTTTGTTGATCATTTGACCTTCAGCTGTTTCTTACAGGGGTTTAACACATGGATGACAGCGTCTTCGGCTGCTCGATCTGCCACTCGTGTAAATCACATACAAAACACACAAAATGAGCGTGCAAAGAACAACAAAGTATTAAATGAACTCAATACTCAGAGAGTTGCTAAAATTTGAAAAAGTCATTTACTCAAACCGCTTTTTTTGTGTTGTCGCTCAGCTTAAGTAATAACATGAATAAGCAGAAGAGAGTTAAGTGTTTTTTTAACCGCTTTGAGCTAAGTGGAAAAATTCTGTGAGTGTTAAAACCACCGCGACATATTTGGCTAAGTGTTTTTGATACACAAGTATGAGAAATATGCGAGTAAGCACGCGGTGTATTTTGAGTGGCGGTGCACTTCTGCAGGTCTCTGATCAGCAGTTTTCAAGTCAAAGACGGGTTTTTTTTTATTTTAACCCTAGACGATCAAAATGACTACGAACTATTTTATTTTCACTGTAAATATGTTTTTAATTGTTTGTGTTGATCGTGTTTTAAGTTAAAAGAATATAAGTTTTCCTTTTTATTTTTGACTTGTATTTATTAATAATGAAATAAATAAATAAAAAAAAAAATAAAAAAGATTTTATTTGTAATTTCTTTTATTTTGATGCTCAGAAGCTAAGTCAAATTGTTCAGTTCTGTTTTATATTGATAAATACGCGTAAATTTGCCATTTTTATGAAGTTTTGGTTTTTTCTTTATGATATCCAAGATTTCTGCTGGGTATTTAATATACGAGTTTTTTTGTTTTTAAACTGGATTGCATTTCCAAGCCGATTCTTGAAGAACTTTCGTAAATCTGATTTGATTTTCTTATTTGCATTTTGAAGCATAAGTGTAGCGTTTTAAGTTTTTAGTTCTTGGCAATTTTTTCTATTTTCATTATTTTTTTCATGGACCACCAGGAGGAGTGGTCTGGGTATCAATTAAGACAAAATATAATTATGTTAAGTAATATAAACTGCCTTACCAACTACTTAACAGGCTATACGAAAGCAGTTTCGATCGAAAAATGGTTCGATTCGATCGAAAAATTTACGTAGGAATCATTAAAACCGTATCGAAAATAAAATTTACGAACACATTGAAGTCACATACCGACTCGAAAAAACACATTCCGCGGCTAATAAATGTCGCTAATTACGAAATCATTGAATCCGCAAAAAAAACGTTAGTCGAAATCTATACGTTGGTGAATGAGGTGTAAATGAAATAAACCATTTGGAAGTTTTTATGTAAATAATTACTAATGACGGACTAAAACAGACTAACAAAAATAAATCAAAGATGTTTAAAAGCTATGAAAAGTTGCCCCCTTAAAATAGCGAAAGAATTTTCTCAAAGAGCCTCAGGCGAATAATTATTTTTTGGAAGAAATTTCACAATAGTTAAAGTTTAATTATAATTTTTTTTTTAACAAAGCAAAAAGCACGGACTTTTTATCAAATTTGTCAATAAAGGTTGTTAAAACAGTTTCCCGTTCTCACTTTGTGGTAAAGTAGTTTATTGACGGAATCAATGATTGCATGAATATTTTCGATCGAAAATGTTTATCGTACCGAAATCGAATTCGCTTTGGATTCAATTATTAGGCTCACAATGAAAAATTACACGATGAGAAATTATAAAACATGACGCATTTTCTTTTTGCTGATGTCCATCTCTGACGCGTGCTCAAACAAACTGAGTCCAGCAACCGCAAAATTGTTTGAAAAGTGAGTACGAAATCGTATCTTTCTAAATCCAAATACCATGACCAGCTAATTTTATATAACGCGAGATAAAAATTACTAAAACCATTTATTGGAAAATTTAAATATGTATTTCGTTTTACTAGACCTACATAATATTATTGCGGAATAATATGACAGATACATAATATATTCGTTAAAACAGAGTAAATTTAAAATAGCGTAAGCTCTTGTATACTAGACTAAAATATAAAATATTTTAAAATCTTAAAACTAAAAAAACAGTAAAAATGAAATATCTATTTTATTCAAAATAATATTTTAAAATATTTACTTACCGCATTACAATTAGTAATTTTTGGTGAATACGATTGGTCGTTGGTGAGATTTAAGCCAATATTGTTATGACTGCGTGGATTGTCGTAAAATTTTGGATCAAGATTATTTAATGGAGTAATTGGATTTTCAAGCTGAAAAACCAAATAAATTGTAAATTCTTTCTATACTATTATATTTAAGTTAAAATGTTAGCTGAAGACTCACAGATGATAAACACAAACCGACATAAGGGTTAGTCTGATAAATAAACTCGATTTTGAATGAGAAGTAAAATAATGGCATATACGGCAGAATGTTCGTTTTACTCAAAATGTATTTTATATGATTTTAAAAGTGAAAGTCTAAACTGTCTGCATGTGAGCTAGGATATAGTTTTTATTCTCATAACAAAAATGGAAATAAAATAACCCATTCAGAAACTTAAACATCCCATTGGAAATGCCCTAAGGCATAAGTCAACTCCTTCGGGAGGAATCCTCCGCAGAAAACAGGGAACTTTCTCTGGGGAAACAGGGCGATATCAAAACTACAAGTGATAAAAAATAGTTAATATTAAAAAGCAAGGTAATAATCTCAGTACAATAAAGTCCGCTGCAAAATCGTATCCTTGTTATAATTGCCTCTACCTTGTTTAGATTCAAAATAAGTTTGACAATTTCTAATAAAAGAAAAAATTTGAATAACTGGAACCAACTGTGGTTTATACAACTGTGTATGTTATGGTTCCTTAACAGTACTAGTTGATAAATTTATTTTAAATTACTATGAAGAAAACAACTATTACCGTAAGACAATCGTCACGGAATCGTACAATACTTCAAATCTTGTAAAAATGTTTGGCTTTCATCATCACAATTGTTCTTTGAAGCAATTGGTTTACTTAAAACATACGCTATTGAATTAGCATAATTCTAAGACGGAACGTGTGAACACCCCCTTCTCACTAGAGAACAGAGATAAATAGCAGAGTAAACATATCTCTAAGAGTTGTGTAGGTTGTAAAATTGTAAAAAAAGACAATTAGCAGCCTTGTGAACTCCCCAATTAACACTAAACCTACCGACATATTTTATATACATATCTATTTCTACAGATGGAGGTGAAATGACCGCTTTTGAAAAAAAAAAAATTATTTTCCATTGGATTGTAATTAATAGAGAATTTAGCATAAAAAATAAGGAAAAATAATTATCATATAATAATTAATAATTATTTTTCAAAGTCTCAAAAGCGGTCATTTTACCACTCTGGTAGGTTTAGTGTTAATATTTTATAACAATTACTTACATATTTTGGTGTGCCAGAGAAACATTCGCTAATTGGTATGTATGGACCAGAGCAGGTGCTTAATGAAGGGGATGGTTGTACACTAAGTGTTTCGAATAAAGGTGAGTTCTGCAGTTTTAAATTTTCTGGAATTTTTCGAGTTGCCCCACTTGTTTGATGATTTTGATTAGATGTTATAGATGTATTCAGATAAGTATTACTTTCATTGTTCGAAGATAAAGTCGTAAAATTGACTGTATTAGCAGTTTCATTATTTAAAATTGAACTCAGATTATTCAGCCTTTCGCTGCTGTTTTCTTCAGAGTTAGCATAAGTGAACTCTCTATTTTTCGAGACTTTGTTATAATATATCGGTGACGCCATTACAATACTTAGTTTCTCTTGACTAAGTTCCTTATTGTAGTTATCTATTCCTGATAAAGTATTTTCTGCAACTTTCACTGAATTTATATTTTTATCATTTGAAGAACGCCATTTTGCTGAAATGAATATACAAATTTTAATTTTATACAAACAATAGCTGCAATGAAACTCTGATTTTGCTGTCTTTAAAATAGAAATGGAACAAATTACCGTTATCTTCCAATGAATGCTTGGTATCGTGCAAGTGGCATACTTGGCAAATACAATTAACCCAATCACGCATGTCTTCTGAAGAATCAGCAGCTAAATAATAGGTCCGCTTAGGCGTTTTAATATCAAACATGTATTGAAATTTCTGTTTCCTGTTTTCCAAACGGAGACCACAATCAACTTGCTCACATTGATCTAAATCAATGATGCCTTTCAGTTTTCGACAATTACGATCTGTGTAGTATTCAAGGCAAAACTGTTCAGGAATTTCTCCTTGCTTAAGAGTAAACCAACGACGACGCCAACGCTGTAAGACAAAAAATAAAAGGACAATAATGTAACAACTTTAGTTCGTAGTTGTCTTCATGACTTAACATTGTTACTTTTATAAAAGGCGTGTTTTATTTGACCACCACAAGCTAATAGCTAAATCATGGACAAATAAAACGCATTTACCTTATTTCATATCTTCGCTTAAAAATGAATTGTGTTGGTAATACGGGCCCGAACTCTCAGCTCAAAATGTAATTTTTTGAAAAAAAAAAAAAAACGATTGAATTTATAAATCAAATTTCTTTTTGTTTACCGTTAAATACCGTATAAGATTCTGACCTTTTAAGGGATCTACAAACATTATTGGATAAAGTTGTATTTGCACATCGGTAGAATTTAAAGTTTTGGTTTGTTTACTTTTTTATGTGTCAACATGGGGTTTCTCCCTATTGCCAACTACTTTAAAAAAAAAAAAAAAAAAAAAAAAAAAAAAAAAAAAAAACTATTGTGAATGAAAAAATCGATGAACTGGCAATGCCTCCAGTGCATTATACATGTGCCCCAAAAATAAGGTGACATTTGAATTTAAACTGCGCTCGAAGAATTTGGAGAATTATTTTTTTTTTAGGTTGGTAGTATTGTCAGTCACATTTATGTCAAATTTCATGTCAAAATATTCATTAGAGTTTGAGATACGTGTCGTTTTGTGAGCTGCTAAAAGCGAGTTTTTCGTTTTTTGCGATGTCGAAATTTCTTGAGCAAAGAATTTGCATTAAATTTTGTTTACGGAATCAATATTCTGCTGCGGAGGATGGTTCCGAAAGCCCTTGGTGATGAGGCTATATCTAAAAAAATGTTTGCAAGTGGTATAGTGAGTTCCAAGCCGGCCGTGAACGTGTCGAAGACGAAGAGCGTCCAGGGCGACCATCAACCTCAATCGACGAAGCTCAAAGATTTGGTGTTGAAAAACCGTCGATTAACAATTAGAGACCTTGCTGATGAAGTTGGCATATCGGAAGGCTCAGCCTATACCATTTTGAAGGATTTTTTGGACCTCAAGCACGTCAAATCTCAACTGGTACCGAAAATTCATTCGTAATTCGTGATCATTTTACCAAAAACTCAACTCATATCGTTCCGCAACCACCGTATTCACCTGATCTGGCGCCGGGCGACTTCTGGCTGTTCAACAAGCTCAAAAGACCGCTCCTGGGACACCGTTTTTATACGATAGAGGAGATTCAAGACGGAACTGAAGGCCATCCCGAAAAGTGACCACAACCAGTGTTTCGAAGATTGGAAAATCCGTTGGCATAAGTGCATTGCATCGGGAGGGGATTACTTTGAAGGGGATGAAATTGATTTGGAATAATAAATAAAGAATTTTCAAAATAAATACAATGACACCTTATTTTTTGGGCACAGTATACAAGCTATGATAGCTTATGACAAGCCTACATAATTATGTTGGTTAAGTCTTCCATACAAAAGAAGCTAATAGCTTAATTTGCTGGTCAAATAAAACACGCCTAATAATTTCTTTACATTAAAGTTTTATTGTTTACTAGCAGACCGCTCCGGCTTCGAAGGGGTTTAAACAAACATTTCAAAAGTTTTTACATACTTATATATGTACATAAGTATGTACTATCCCGTTTTGCGTGGGTTCATTTTAAAAAAGTAACATGAGGAAAATTCGAACATGAAATTATATTTTATTTACAATAGCTAAAACTTGATTACGACCTCTAGTCTTTGGTGTCCGATGTCTTTCTCTCTGATTATGAAGGCGTTGGGAACGCTCAGAGTTCGACGCCGTAGTGCGAGAAAATTCCTCAAGAATTTTTGAAATCGGCACAGTAGTTTTTGAGTTTATTCATTACAAACATCCATACAAATATTTTCTCTTTATAATAGTAGTATAGATTTATATCAGTGGTCGGCAAACATACACATTCAAACTATTTATTTTGTGAGATTGTGTGTCCGTGTAGTTGTCTTGGCTACCGAGACTAGATTTTATATTACGGTATAATATTTATAAGGTATAATATTTTTAATCTTATATAAAAGGCCTTCATGCCACACTGTATCAAACACCTGAGCTACGTCTAGAAATATAGCTGAATAGTACTCTGTGCTCGAATGCTTTTCTTATTTCGTTTGTTATTCTATTTACTTGTTCTATTGTACTATGTTTTGCGCGAAACCCGAATTGGTGCGTTTGTATTACATTATTTTCGTGGAGGAAAGGATTCATCTTTGATAGTAGCACCTTTTCAAATATTTTAGAAAGACAGGGTAGAAGACTGATTGGTCTGTATGAAGACGGCTGTGTCAAGTCTTTCCCAGGTTTATCTATCAGGATAATCTGTGATTTTTTCCACGAAATTGGATAGTATCCGAAACTTAGAATTGCATTGAAGAGCAAAGAGATCACCTCTACAGCAATATTTTGTAACTCAATTAGCAATTTTGGGGTGATATTATCATGTCCTGGCGACTTTTTTGGATTAAGTTCTTTTGTGATGCTAATAATTTCAGAAGGTGAAGTCTTAAAGGACTCGGGCGACTCATTTGCTGTGTTAGGTAAGATTGACAACTTAAAGTTAATCTTTGGGCAATTTGGTTGAAATACCTTTTCTAGGTGATTTGCAAAACAAGTAGCCTTTTCCTCGTCACTTCGAGCCCAATTTCCACTCAAGTCTCGTATAGGCATGTTGGAGTCGACTGGTGGCTTCATGGACTTTTGGGCTTTCCATAGTGAATTTTGCCTGCTTGAGTTTTGACACAGCTTCTTTATATATATTTCATTGTTGAATTCTTCCTCGCGTTTAAGCGCATTTTTTAATTTGCGTACAGCAGATTTCAATTGAAGCTGAGTGGAAGGGGAACGATTTATCATTTATAAGTTCTGTTTATCTATTACTAATTTTTCTGAGACCAACTTACAGTTTTTCTTTGGTGTTGCTAAGACCGCTGCGTTAGTAAGTATATCATTGAGTTCCCTTAAACTTTCGTCAATATCTCCTTCTGTATTTATTTTGTATTCAATATTAATGTGGCTATTCACGTATTTTTTGTATTTTAGCCAGTTCGATTTGTGAGATGTTAGGCCCACTTTCTTTTCAACAAATATGGGTTGTTTACATAACTTTATTAGTATAGGAGAGTGATCGGAAAATAGGTCAGTACATTTTTTTTGTTTTTTTTTCTTCAATATTTGTTTATTTATTGAATCTGCTCTTTGAAGCCTAACAATAAGTTATAAAATCTTAATTCTAATTAAAACTAAACAAGCTCAACCAAGTGATTGAGTTGTTTTGGTGAAACGTTGCTCTTCAGTGTGCTGGCATATCTCTTCTTTTTAGACGTGATTGATTACAAGAATGTACTAAAGCATTAGCCAATGGGTTTGGGTGATCTCGGAGTTTGGATAAATATTTGTTCCTGCTGTCCTCTACTACTTTCTTCACCATAGGGATACCAAGATCTTTATGGATATTTTCATTGCGAATGTACCATGGTGAGCACGTGATAGTTCTAAGCATTTTTGATTGGAATCTCTGATTTATATCGATATTGGTAGCACAGGTCGTACCCCACAGTTGAATGTCATACATCCAAATGGGCTTTATGACCGCGTTATATAACAGAACTTTGTTGTCTAGGCTAAGTTTTGAATTTTTGTTTAGAAGCCAATTTAAGTTGGCAGCTCTTATCTTCATGCAGGTTATTTTGCTCGATATGTGTTACCTCCACGTGAGCCTTGTATCCAAGTGAATACCAAGATATGTTACTTCAGTCGCTTGGGGTACTAAAATATTGTTCATTTCAACTGCCGGGCACGTTTTTGGTCTTAGGGAAAATGTAACATGCTTGCACTTTTGTTCATTTACATTTATACGGCAGTTGGCAAGCCATTCATCGACAAAAATCAAATGCACTTCTAATAGTCTTGATGGTATAATTGGGCATTTGTTTCGGCTCACTAAAGCTGTGTCATCCGCAAAAGTTGATGTCAAAACATTACATGCTGTTGGAAGGTCTGCTGTATATATTATGTATAGAGTTGGCCTTAAAACACTGCCCTGCGGTACACCAGCTCTTATTGGTCGTTCTTCAGATATGAAGTCTCCTACTTTGACAGTAAACTTTCTATTTTTTAAATAAGACTCCAAGGTTTTATGCATTTCGAGTTTTAAGCTTTTTTTAATCTTATATAAAAGCCCATCATGCCACACTTTATCGAACGCCTGAGCAACATCTAGAAATATAGCAGAACAGTACTCTCTATACTCGAACGCCCTTCTGATTTCGTTAGTAATTCTATTTACTTGTTCTACAGTGCCATGTTTTGCACGAAAACCGAATTGTTGCGTTGGTATTACATTATTTTCATGGAGGAAAGGAGACATCTTTGATAGTAACATCTTTTCAAATATTTTAGAAATACAGGGTAGAAGACTGATTGGTCTGTATGAAGACGGCTGTGTCAAGTCTTTACCTGGTTTGTCTATCATGATGATCTGCGACTTTTTCCATGAAATTGGATAGTACCCGAAACTGAGAATAGCGTTAAAGAGCAAGGAGAGTACTGTTAAAGCAATATTTGGTAACTCAATTAGCATTTTTGGAGTAATTTTATCGTGTCCTGCCGACCTTTTTGGATTCAGCTCTTTTATGATTTTAATAATTTCAGAAGATGACGTTTGAATAGACCCAAGCGACTCGTTAGCGCTATTGGAGATGATTGACAGCTTAAAGCTGTTCTTTGGGCAATTAGTGGAAATACCTTTTCTAGGTGATTTGCAAAACAATTTGCCTTATGCTCGTCACTTCGTGCCCAAGCCTCTTATAGGCAAGTTGGAGTCGACTCGAGGCTTCATTGACTTTTGGGCTTTCCAAAGAGAATTTCCTTTGTTTGAATTTGGACACAAAGGCTTTATATAATTGTGAGTGGGGTATTCTTCCTCACGTTTAAGCGCTGTTTTTAGCTTTCGTACAGCATATTTTAGTTACAGCTGAGTAGAAGGGGAGCGATTTAACTGCCATTCACGTCTAGCTCGCCTTTTTTCATTTACAAGCTTTTCTATTTCATTATTAGTGATTTTTCTGCGGATAATCGGTTTATTGTTTATGTTTGGTCAGTACATGCATCTGCTATTATGAGCGATTTATCTATATTTTTGATTACAGCAAAATCAATTAAATCTGATATTTTTTTACAATCACTAGGCCAATATGTCGGCTTACCTGGAGATATTATACCAAGATTATTGTGCCTATTTATAATAGTATGATACAGGATTAATAAGTCGTGAGCCCCAATACATATGTTTTGCATTGTAATCTCCACCTGCTAGAAATCTATGACCTAGCGTTCCAAAAAGTCTTTAAATTCGCTGTCTGTACTTTTAAAACGAGGTGGACAGTATATAGCCGTCAGGTTTAAGTCCCCGCACCTTTCTTTTTTATTTCCTTCGTTATCCGGGTGCTTGCTGGTACCTGCAGCGCTGTTAGCGCATTTGTTGTTGCGCGATTGCTGTTTACTGCTGCTTCTGCTGACTGCGTCCTTTGCTTCGATTCCATTTCAGCTGATCGCTGCGATGACTCATCACCGGCGTTGCTTTTTTGTTGGCAGAAGTTGTTTGTGTGCAGAAGCTATTTGTTTATGTTTATTATTAATTGTGTTTATGTTGGCTCCACAAAGCTGAAGGAAGGAAATTAAAACTCAAAAAAGCTAACTGTAAACGAATGGCGTAATCTTGTATTATATCGCTTATTTGCGCCCACGCCCCAACGGAAGAGAAGGACCAAATATACTTTCTATGAGCGCCTAGAACGCACCTACGAGCGCTGCCCCCGCCACGATGTCAAAATCGTGCTTGGCGGTTTCAACGCTAGGGTGGGTAAAGAAGTTGTCTTTGGCACAACAGTCGGAAAATTCAGACTCCATGACGAAACATCGCCAAACGGCCTGAGGCTGATCGACTTCGCTGGGGCCCGAAATATGGTCGTCTGTAGTACCAGATTCCAGCATAAGAAAATAAATCAAGTTACTTGGCTGTCTCCTGATCGATACACGCGTAACCAAATCGATCACGTTGTGATAGACGGAAGACATGTCTCCTGTATTTTAGACGTGCTTACGATCCGAGGACCAATTTTTTTTTTGAATTTTTGTGCTCATTTATTCATTTTAGTTAATTTATTATTTAAACAAATATATTAGAACACAAAAGCATTAACTTTTCTGTCTTTAAAAAGCTTAAAACCATAAATATAATACATAACATAAAACGACATTCATAAAAGTAGGCATTTCGCGCAGGGCACTTATGCAAAGTGCCATAGCCATGCGCGATATTTACTCGTTGCTGGTTCGACAACGACTGAATGATAGAGCGTAAGCGTACGTGTGACTTGAGTCGGCACAATTGTGGAGTGCCGACCACTGATCTAGTTGCAGCAAAGATACGCATTCGCCTCTGTGCAGCAAAATACGCCCGTCAACAAACACAAGGAAGGTTCGAATTTGTTTCGTGAAACCGGCTGTAAGGACATATATAATACATATGTTGCATACTTTTAAGTGAATATTTTTGCTGAGTTGCTCACACTTTTGATATTTTCATGTTTCGAATTGGAAATCATCAATTGTCATGCAAATTAGTTCACGAGAAATTTAACCAATTGGTATATTTTCCTTATTTCAAAGAAAAAATACAAAATATTAATAGATGCTATTAGCATATAGCAGTGGATTTTTCCAGGCTACTAAGGACGAGTACTGGATTCAACATTCTTCTCACTACCTCATGGTTACGGTTTTTGTTGTAATATGTTTTTATATCTTTCCCCCAACTCTTTCAGGCAAATTGTTGGTGTTTTTATCTACTTGTTGTAACATTTAAGAAAAATCCCAAAGAGAGAGCTCTGACAGTTTGCCTCCAGAGTTCTTCAAATGCAGTATATATTATTTTTTTGCCCCTGACTAACATTGTATATAGTCCTTAAATTAATATTAAAAATTTTGGACACCTATTTTTTTATTTTTTTTTAAAGCTTTTCATGGTTACAGCCGAAAATCAAAATTCAATTGATAGTTATGGGCATGTTGTTATGGTAACGCACCTCTAATTGGAAACATTGTTGCCGGTAAATTTGTAGCGGAGTTATCTCTGATAATAAAAATTTAGATGTTGAATAAACCGGCAAATAAAAGCCTATCAATATGGAAATTGACAGAAAAATATGGAGTTTCCAAATCAGCAATCTCTAATATTAAAAACAAATAGTAACATATTATAAAAGAGAATATAAGGTACGCAAAAGAAAACACGTACAATTGATGTTGAAAAAATAAATAGTGACATCGTTTTTTGAAAAATCGAAGTCTAAGGATATTCCTGCAAGTTCCCCAAGAATTCAAGAAACGACTAAGCTATTGGCCCCTGAGTTACAAATAGAGAACAATTAATGCAAGTGGTGATGGAGCAAATGTACATATATCTCAAAACTGCCTCAGATTGGAAGGAACTATCAACACTTTTAAAAAATTATTTACCTGAGGATCAGTTTAATGCAGATAAAACAGGACTGGTTCTTCCCATAATATGGTTCTTCCCATAATATTAGTGCTGTCAAATTTTTCTACCGAATGACATATTTTAACTGCCAGAAAAATGGGATTGGCAAGGAACGATTCTTTTCCGTATGTTTTAAGCAGTTTTAGAACTAATATTTTCTGGATAGCCAACAAACATCTGATTGGAGATAAGCTAAAGTGAGACGGAGCGTTTCACCGTGGGTAAAAACACCTCTAGGTTGGACAAAGAAGGTGTCTTCGATAAAACAGTCGGGAAATTCAGTATTCTTGACGAAACATCACCAAATGGTCTGATTCTGATCGACTTCGTCGGTGAAGTTACATGGCTGATGGAAAATCGCGGAACCAACTCCATCATGTTATGATAGGGCTAAATATCGACTCGGCATTATCCAGTATCAGCGAAGATACGCATACTTCTCGATATGGATATAATGGAACTGTGAAACGGCATCTTAAACTCACTGTGTACCGCCAGCAGAAAGTTTCGCAGTGGAAAGAAAGCAGAATGCTTACCTCGCAACGTTGCGGTCGACCAAAATGCGTACAGCGTGAGACAGATACCGAGAGCTGAAGAGGGAAGCGATACGCATTTCAGGCGTAACAAGAGGCCGAATTACTTGCTGTCACTATGAAAACTCATACATCGACAATTTGCAGTAGCGGGCAGTGAAATTCTGACAACTTGTCGGTTTGAATTAAAAGTGATTGTAAATGACAAGTATAATTTACCACCCAAAGGCTTATTATTGCACATAAATATGTGCTCACAAAAGTTGCATTGTTTATTGTCGTATTAAAAAAAAATACAAAATTAAAAGAAAATAACAGTAATCCGCTCTAAAATGCCCCTTCTTAACATGCAAGACTTTAGAGAAACTTAAGCGGGAAAGGCACTTAAATGAATCCCGTTTAAGTGTCTCGAGGTATTTACCAAGCTTTTTCTCAAATAGTTCGATTTAATACATAATATTTTTTCTTTGAGAATGAAAGCCACATTTATTTCTTATTAATTACAAAAATACTTATTAATAACGATAAATATGAAAAAAAAAACATTACAAAAATGTTTATATTTTTTCCTTTTGACAGTATTCAGTTCATTCAATAAAAAAAATATTAAAAGACATTTAAAAGAGGAAAATTGCAAAGAAATTTTATTTGTTACTTAAATATTGTGGGGAATTTATATCTAAATTTAGACAAAAAACAATTATGCCACAAAATATTGTCACATGAGCGAGAAAGGCACTTCATTGGGGGAGCACTTAAGCTGAGATCACTGTATTTTGATTTTACGATACAAAATCTGACCATTCCGGAAATACAGCAAGTCCTAACTTAACCTATATTTAAGAAATGTTAACAACTTTTATTTAAAAGCGAATTAACCATGGTCCATTCAACACCGGGGTGTCCTAAGTTTTTTCGCGTAGAACTACTTCCTGCCAACGTAGAAAAAAATTCTAACAAAATAACGCGTTTCAAAATCCCTAATGTATTATCTTTGTAAGACATCCTGACACTAGTTATACTCTCGCAACAAAAGTTGCCGTTATGTAAACGGTTGTTTGTAAGTCATAAAACTAAAAGAGTTAGATAAAGGGTTATATATCTGTGTCGTTTTACCATAACATCTTAAGTCTTAAAATTGAGTTTTGAGATATTGGCGATTTCCTCTAAAATCTATTGTGTTGAAATTTAATGAGTTATTTTTAATCAAGGATAAAACAAAACTATTTCTTAAGACATTATATGCCGATTTTGAAAAAAATTTTAGTAAGAAGTATGTTTTATTCGTTGTTTTGTACATAAGATATTTTAAAAAACGAAAAGTTAAGAAAAATCAAATCTTAATTTGACTAAAGATATTTTGTCAAAATGAATACTTCAGTTGGATAATACTTAAGTTGACATAAGAGCTTTTGCTAAAACTGAAACAAATAACTCATTCGATATAAGATTTTTGTATTTGTTTTTTTTTTTTTTTAACAAGAAATTTATTCATAACAAAAATATACAGCTTCATGTATTGTTTCTTAAATCATATTAATAAGTTCAACTCATAGTACAAAAAATCTGGTTTCAAAGCAAATATTAATTATTCATTAGTTTCATCAGCTTCTGTAAGATCTGGATGGCAATCTAACTGCTCTTCTGTTGCTAAGTTTATATAAAATGGCTTATACACTTCATCCACAACAGGTAACATATCTAAAAGATCTTGCTTTTTTTGTGCCAATTTTTAAAGGTGCGTCGTAGCATATTTTTAAATCTGTCATTCTCACGCAGTTTATGCCTCGTTTAGATATGTTTATCAATTTAAAAGGTTCTTCTTCATTTAAGGATTTTTTAAAATAAACATTTCCAGTTTCTTTGGTATATCTTAGCCATTTAATGTCGATCCAGCTATACTTTTCACCACTGTCATCTACTTTTCTCCATGTAAATAAATTCTTTGATGCATGTGCAAAGTCATATATGTTCGACTGTGCCATTTCATTAACAACAAATTTTTTTGTTACGCCAATTGTTCTGATAAACTGGTACCAATCACGGGGATGGTGAATTTTGATTGAAGTTAGTTTTTCCGTTTTTCAATCAAAGCATGGTCGCTATCACACTCCATATGAGTATGACCAGGGACCAAGAATTTATGATCTATAATGTCTACATTATTTTTAAATTGCATAAAAATTGCAAACATAGTTGCAATGAATGAATTTTTATTTTGCCCTGGACATGAATCACTGTATAAAACAACGTGCTTTGCATTGGTATTTAATGTTAATAAATGATCAAACACGCACGATGCTATTTCATTACCCCCTCTTTTTGCTATTGCTTCATGCCACATGTCGCTTGAGGCCTGATTACTTGCACAATCATGCATAGTAAGATTAAAAGTCCACAAAGGCCTTTTGTAAAAAGAAAGTGAGGTTCTTAATAATGGTGTAGGAAGACACTGCTGTAGGTCAAAACACAACACTTTAAGTGTAGCATCAGCTAAAGCTCTCTGCTTATCATTTTTTTTAGCATCATAAGCTTTTTCTGCTAAATTGACATGTTTAGATTGCTCTAGTTGTAAAGAGTCCAATTCTTCGGGTTTAGCAACTTGTATTTTGCATTGAAGCAAATCACACTTATGACAAGTGTCAATTTTAGGTTTTTTAAATTTCAAGTTGAGTGTGCTAAACAATTGCGAAAATTTTGAAATTGAAACGGAATAAGCGTATTTTTCACAATAGAGACGATGCATTTCATTCACAGATAAATCACTTGGCAAATAACGTTTTGATGTGTCCCTTCGAGTATAATGCGACTCATACGATGGGAAGCTTTTAATAAAATCTAAAATTTCATTCTCTTTTGCAATAGAAAGTTTTTTAGCGCATTTATGTTTTCCACGTCCATCGCCGATTACACGCCCATCAAGTTTTGCACTCACAACCGTTTTTATAGATTGTTCTGTCTCGGATAATGTGAATGTAAAGCATTTTTTGCATACTGCGATTTTATTACTACCAACTTCCAGGAAATAATTGTTTGTATAAGGTCTTATTCTTGGTTTTAAGTCATGTTTAGCCTTTTTTACTGTTTTTGTTTCTTCAACTTCAATTAAGCCACCAAGAAATGTTTTGCGTAAATTGTATGAGCCTAGTTTCCAGTACTGTGTGTGTATATATTGCTGTTCTTCAAAAGTGATTCTATCTGCGCATTTCTTTCTGCACGGTTCCAACCTGCGCACTGCACGTGCCTGAACAACCTTACCAGAGCTTGAGGTGTAACTTTGCCCTTTATTCCTGGAATCTTTTGCATCTTTCTTTGAATATTTTTCTGTTTCCACTTTATTTGCAACACTTATAGAGTTTTCCTAATATTAAGTTTTTATTAAAATCACTTTATAAACGTTATCACTATAAAACTTACATCATTATTTTCGGAACTGGAACTTGCTGCAGTACATCCACTTATATTAAAATTTGGATCAATAATGAAATCATCACTATCGAAATCTACATTGCTTATATTATTCAATAAATCACTTTCCATTTTTAAAGTTATTAGCACAACGACTTGTTTTCAACTGATCGCTTATGTGCGCAATAATGCGTTGTGAGCACGCATCCAAACAAACTTATGTTGAGTTAAAATGCCGTTATGTTCGAAGCGAATTCTTGCATAACATTTTATGTAGACTTAAGATGTTTTGCAAAATGTAAAAAGTTCTCCCTTTGAATGTTCGAGTTTTTTCAAAACAACTTTTGTGTCATTTAAGTGAAGAAATTATAAGAATATAAGTTTAACATATTAGCGTAAGAGGACATAAGATGTTTTATTGAATACATACTTTTAATTTTTTTTAATATTAATAGCGCTTCAGTTGACATAAGTTTAAATGAAGAAACCTTTAACAACCAATAAAGCATCTCATAAAGTTTAAGTTTACTTAAAATGTTTTAACGTATGTAATGTTTTTAAAAATAAAGATAAGAAAAATACAAAAGGCGATAACTTTCTTTAAAATTGGAATTTTTTAAATCGGATTGGACACAAATATGGACTATGAATAGGAGAACTAGAATAAGAGATGTTATGGTAAAACGACACAGATATATATCAAAATGATCAGGATGACCAGTCAGTTCAGTTGTCTCTCTGTCCGTGCAACGGATAACTAGAGTAAAAATTGAGATATCTTAACGAAACTTGGAACACGTATTCCTTGGCACCCTGAGAAGATAGCTAGGCAAAATCGGGCCATTACCACGTCCACAAAATGGCGAAAACCAAAAACCTATTAAGTGTCATAACTAAGCCATAAATAAAGTTATAAAATTTGGAATAAAGGATCGCACAAGGATGGGGTATATATGGATGTAATTTTTTGGGGAAGTGGGCGTGCCCCCGCCCCCAAATCGGTTATTTGTATATATCTCGTAAATTATTAAAGCTATATAAACCAAACTTTCTGCAGTCGGTTCTTAATGTGAATGTGAAAACGAGTTTTTTGTACATTAAATAAAGACAAAGAGTCTTGGCGCAAATTTAATTTATCTTTACTTTTGTTTATGTTTAAACGTTTCATTAGTGAACCGAAAAATGATTAAATCAATTTATAAAATAATAACAAAGCGTTATTATAAATAGAGACAGTTGTACTAAACATGTTCGTAAGCAAATAATTATATGTACAATATGCTGTTCTCTTCTTACAATAACCAGCTGTGATCAAAGCTGCCATACAGGTTTAATAAGTACAGAATAAAAAGCTTTATTCCCAACTGAATTACCGACCAAACGACAGGTTGCCAACACCCAGTAAAGAAATAACTAAAAACAAAAAATGGCTAAAACCTCAACATGAGGTAACGCCGAGAAACAGCCTAAGCTTTTTTAGAGTAAATAAAATAAGAGAATTACAAAAGGCTAACTCTCTAGTACATGAAAGGCTTAAAACTTTATAAGCAATGTTTAATCAATTACACAAAGATAACATATAAATCAAAAAAGAAAATGAAGAACTGAAAGCCAGTAAAAGCAAGCCTGTAATACAGCACCAAAAACATCAGATGTAAGTGTTGATGAAGTATACGAAGTTCCCCAGAAATTAATAGCACTTTGAAAAATAAAAATAAACAAAATGTCTCCATTAATGATACCAAAAATCACCAACCACCACCAATTATAATAAACGATGCTAAAGATTTCAATAAATTACATTCGGATATTATCGCTCTAACAAAAAACATTTTTTTAATAAAGCTTTTGAGTAACGGTGTCAACAAACTAATATATCTATCTACTATCGAACAACAACAAAATTGTTGTCAATGAAAATATACCTTGGTTTAGATACGAGCAAACATAACAGCCCAGTAAAGGTAATGATAAAAAATTTACACCACTCATGTGATACTCAATCCATCTTGAACGACCTTAAAGATCAAGTCTTTAATGTGTTAAATGCAGTTAACAAACTTAAGTGGATATAGTTTATGCTAGATATGTTTTTATATCGGATATTATCGCTCTAACAAAAAACATTTTTTTAATAAAGCTTTTGGGTAACGGTGCCAACAAACTAATATATCTATCTACTATCGAACAACAACAAAATTGTTGTCAATGAAAATATACCTTGGTTTAGATACGAGCAAACATAACAGCCCAGTAAAGGTAATGATAAAAAATTTACACCACTCATGTGATACTCAATCCATCTTGAACGACCTTAAAGATCAAGTCTTTAATGTGTTAAATGCAGTTAACAAACTTAAGTGGATATAGTTTATGCTAGATATGTTTTTATATCGGATATTATCGCTCTAACAAAAAACATTTTTTTAATAAAGCTTTTGGGTAACGGTGCCAACAAACTAATATATCTATCTACTATCGAACAACAACAAAATTGTTGTCAATGAAAATATACCTTGGTTTAGATACGAGCAAACATAACAGCCCAGTAAAGGTAATGATAAAAAATTTACACCACTCATGTGATACTCAATCCATCTTGAACGACCTTAAAGATCAAGTCTTTAATGTGTTAAATGCAGTTAACAAACTTAAGTGGAGGACTTAAGAGCCGCTAGATATGTTTTTATATCGGATATTATCGCTCTAACAAAAAACATTTTTTTAATAAAGCTTTTGAGTAACGGTGCCAACAAACTAATATATCTATCTACTATCGAACAACAACAAAATTGTTGTCAATGAAAATATACCTTGGTTTAGATACGAGCAAACATAACAGCCCAGTAAAGGTAATGATAAAAAATTTACACCACTCATGTGATACTCAATCCATCTTGAACGACCTTAAAGATCAAGTCTTTAATGTGTTAAATGCAGTTAACAAACTTAAGTGGAGGACTTAAGAGCCGCTAGATATGTTTTTATATCGGATATTATCGCTCTAACAAAAAACATTTTTTTAATAAAGCTTTTGAGTAACGGTGCCAACAAACTAATATATCTATCTACTATCGAACAACAACAAAATTGTTGTCAATGAAAATATACCTTGGTTTAGATACGAGCAAACATAACAGCCCAGTAAAGGTAATGATAAAAAATTTACACCACTCATGTGATACTCAATCCATCTTGAACGACCTTAAATATCAAGTCTTTAATGTGTTAAATGCAGTTAACAAACTTAAGTGGAGGGCTTAAGAGCCGCTAGATATGTTTTTAATAGTATTCGATGCTACCAAGCACATTAAGAAAGTTTTTCAGATCAAAAAGCATTCTTAACCCTTAATTAGGCGCATCGAAAAAATCACACAATTAGGCGCATGGGGTCTTGAGTGACCCCAAACAAATATTAGGAAATGAGTGTCAAAACGAAATAAAATGAAATTAATTTTATAGTAATTAATAAAGTTCTTTATTATTATTAACTTTAAAAAACATAACTGGAACATTATACCTAATAAAAAAAATTAAAAAAACTTAACTTCTCTTAAAACTATTTTTTGGCATAGCCGGATCAAATAAAAAAACTGACCCCATGCGCCTAATTAAGGGTTAATACTGTTGTCAAGGTTGAGCATATCAAAGCTTCTAAATTAATCCCTCAGTGCAAAAACTGTCAAGCTTTTGGTCATACAAAAAACTTCTGCGGTAAGACATCGAGATGTGTGAAATGTGGAGGCAAACATCTTACAACTGAATGCACCAAAGCCGAAAAAGACCCTTCCAAATGTTGCAGCTGCTGCAATTCCCAACCTGCAAGCTACCGTGGTTGTGTCGTTGCAAGAGAACTACAAAAAATTAGAGACAAAAAGTATAGTAATACAGTTGAGGAGAATGTAATGCTCAGTCGAAAAACCCCGTTGCGGACAAGGGAAGGAAGGAAGTAAGACCCCTCCCATCAACTTTTAAACTTACATTTGCGCAAATGGCTAAGAAGGTCAGACAAATACAGTTGAAAAAAGTAGTCCGTTATCCCAAATTTTGGATAAACTAAACAAACAAGAAAAATTATTTAAGTCCATAAATCTGCGGCTCCGCGTTCTTTAATACCATATTCAATTTATTGATGAACAGTAACTCTTTGAAAATAATGCTATGGAACGCCAATGGTCTTTCCAAAAGTAAAAATTTATTGGAAGTTATTCTAACCGACAGAAATATTGATATATGTTTGTTGTTCGAAATACATTTTACGAACCATTCATTTTTAAAATTCAAAAATTATGACTTATACCACACTCCGCACCCAGCAAACTTAGCACGACGAAGAAGTACGGTATTAATCAAAAGTATTATTTAACATTTAGAAGAAGCTCAGATTAAGACTGAAGAAATTCAAGCTACAGCAATTTCAGTAAAAATGCACAGTCAGTCTTTATATTAATTGCTCTATATAGTCCACCCAGGCATAATATCAAACCTGATACTTATACGAGTTTATTAAAAAAATATGACGGAAGGTACATCATGGCTGGTGACTTTAATGCAAAACACATTCATTGGGGATCTCGTTTAACTACAACCAAAGGTCGAAAACTACTGATGGATATACAAGTTATTGGATGCAATGTCATTTCGACAGAGAGAGTTATTGGCCTGCAGATAGTAGGAAATTACCATATCTACTTGACTTTTTCGTCATCAATTAATTTACGTATTTATCATAGCTCAGATTTAAGTTTGGATCATTCACCAGTGTTACTAACTCTATGTAAAAAACCACTAATTTCGTCCGGCACGTCTTCTTTATCTAATAAAAATACTGATTGGTATAAATTTAAGACTATCCTGAATAAAGTCGATTTTAAGCTAAAGCGCATATCGACAGATGTTGACTTAGATTGTGAAGTTGAATCTTTCACAAAAGTAAATCAAAATGCTGCGTGGAACAGGACACCAAATATTCGCGTGAATCTAAGTGGAAACAAATTCCCAAAATACATCTTAGATGGTATCCATAAAAAACGCAAACTTCGACGAAGATGGCAGCAAACTAGGTCGGCTGCTCTCAAAACTGAGCTTAATAGATGTGCAGCGGAACTAAGAACAAAAATTAGACAGTTTAAAAACTATTCCTTCGAAACGTATTTGTACAAACTCACTGTTGATAAATCTAATCATTATTAGCTCTGGAAAGCTGCAAGGAATATTAATAAACAAATAAAACTTGTCGCACCAATAAAATTAACCGAAACTGAGTGAGACAAAATGAATTCACAAAAGCTGCGGTATTTGCGAATCATTTGAGAAACACATTTACAGCTAACGATGGACATGAGCTAAACTGTGAAAATAGTTGGTTGGATCCCCATTGTAAGCATACAAATTTTGTGTGGCATTAATACGAAAGTACCGATGTCAGAAACAAGTAGGCGTAAAAACTGATCGTCGAAGTCTTCAAGAGTTTGAACGCTCGTCGGCGGTCCGACATAAACCCACTTTTAATGTTAAAAATTCGTCAAACCTTCAATACCTTCAAAAATAATAGAAAAAACATAATTTATTAGTTGTCGGAATTTCACTGTCCGCTACTGTAAATACAAAATTCATACATATGTAATTAATCTTATGCCTTTATAAAAATAACTGATCCGATATACCATTTGAAAATAGAATATGAATATTTTTTTCAATTTAATTTAATTTTAGCTTTCAATTTTTATTACAAATTAATTATTAACATATTATACTTTTATAACACTAGATATAACAATTTGAACAAAGAAATCAATTAATAATATAATTCCCCACATTTGAAGATAGTAAGACTATTATATTACATATCCATTCACTTGATGCAAATTATGCATATATATTTTACATATCTAAACATACCGATCTCCATATTCTTTTAGAGGGTGGTGATTTTATTAACCATCCTTCGTAGTGAACTTCTTTGTTCATAACTGAAGTTAAATCGATGTAACAACCTTTTGACACGAAATTTAAAAATTAAGTAAATTTATTTACAATTTTGCTTACTTATTCACATTAATACAAAAAACATAATTACTACCAAACAATTAGTACAATTGTCCAAACATCGACTATTATCGATTATTCGGTAATATGTCGGAAACTCTACTAACCTTTACAATCCGTTTCAATGAGAAGGAGGCACATTTATTACCGTGTTCTTTATTCTTACTGATTTTTCAGTAATTGGTCTGCCTTACTGCCTTCCCTAAATAAAAGCGGCAGCCGCAAATGACTGTCAACAACAACAACAACTGTCAAAAAATTATCATGCCCATACAATTTGTATGGCGCATACCTAAATACCGCGACGGCGACGCTGAGCGGTTGAAATTTTCTATTTTGAAACGAAGTTTCTCCGTTCAATAAAATTTCTCAACAACAATTTAAGTAAACATTTTGATATTTGACGTAAAGTTGCCGATTTTCTTTAGGGTTGACGCATCGATGTTAACGCTGAGCGGAAAAAACGTTCCGCCAACGATTTAATTTAGGGAAGGCAGTTAATTATTCAGTAGAATATTCGGGTCGGCTTTAGTATACTATCCCAGGCTTTCGGGAATAAAATGGGTATGATTGGAAAGAGGAGGTTCTCCAGATTAAGAATATATACCTATAGTATATAGCAGCTGCTGGTGACTTATAGTTTTCAAGATATTCGCACATATGTTTTGCACTTTACATATAATTACACTTCATACTCATATTTTACTGAAGAATCAAACTAAACAAAAAGGAAGGATTTTCACTCGACAGAAGTTGTCATTTGCTTCTTTTTGATGCAGCAAGTCGTTTTACGTGAAAGAACTTGTAATTTCCATCTCTTTGACAGTCCCCGAACTTACCCCGAGAAATTATTTGGTTTATAATCTTTCCTTTTCATATATTGTGATTCCATTTGCAAAATACGTACATATGGCAACAATTATTTCTTGACAAGATGTAACCCGTTTTTTTATTGTACATATTAAGAGAATTAAGGTAAAAGTTAAATGTTTAATTACAACAAATTTTGATATAATTTATAAAGAATAAATTGGTGAAGTGTAAATATATGTAAAGTGCAAAATATATGTGAATAATGCAATATACAGTGAGAAATAACGTGTTACAAGTTTTAAAGTTTAAGTGCAAATATCTCGAAAAGCTGCAGTTATAAGTATATATATTTTTAATCTGGAGAACCTCCTCTTTCCAACCATACCAACTTTATCTCCGGGAGCCTGAGATAATATACTAAAGTTTCCCTAAAATTATTAAAACTATATTAAATTTAAAGTGAGCTGGTCAATGTATCTAGATCCCAAAACATATTGATTCATGACCCATTTTAGTTGAATTTTTTATTCGTTTTCAAAAGTATAAAAATAAACATTATTTTAATGGATTTCCCAAATCTGTCGTTTACGCTGAAACTCCGCTCTGAGTTTTATCACTGGATTGTCAAATAAAAGTCACAATTTAATGGCTATACACTAATATTTATTTCTAATTCTTTTAATCTTAACATTTTATTACTTATTAATCGACTTTACAACTCTAACTTATAATTTGTTCATAATTTACTCGACAACTCTCCCCTTAGAATTGGTTTTACTCATCAACTCTCTTATTAGAACTTTGTCTTGCTGCCAGTCCGGCACAGTCGATTGTTGGCAATATATCTTCACCCAAACATTCTGGCAACTACGAATACCGTTGCCTAGATACATCTTGCAAGTTATCGTTTTCGATTGTTAATTGTAGTTAGTTCTGGTCACGGATGCCGTTTGACATTTTATTTATAGATCAAAATGTTCTCCAAATAGAGTAAAATGGACCAAACCCAATTCGAAATAGAAGATGACAGGGGAGTGTGTAAGAAAAACTAAATGAAATGAAATAAATGTCGCTCATTTCATCAATAGTGTCATAACAAAAAACCCGATTTTTAAGTTGAGTATGCAGAAATATGGTGTAAAAAATACACTCTGAGTTGTAAAAAAATAAACAGTCGAGGTAAGAATATATCGTTATTCCATAACAAGTGGATTATTTTTAAGCACAATAACGACATATTTAACTTATGACAGCGAATTTGAATAATATTTTTCACAAACAACGCCATAAGGGAAGACGTTTATGCTTAAGAAAAAACTTTAGTGCACTCTATTTCGTCCAAATACGCTCAGCGCTTTTTTAGTTTAGACAATAAAAGTAAAGTATTTGTTTATATTTGCTAAATAAAAGACAATTGAAAACTTTAAATTGCTCTCCTGAAAAATCGACTTTTCGAGTTGTGACACTATTCATATAAATGAGCAATAAATTTTTCCAAATGCAAAAGAAATTTACAATCGCTTTTTTACATTTTATTTAAAACAAATTAAAAAACTTGGGTGCCGGCAAAATGTAATGAGTTGTCCTTCGCCAACATTATATTAGCTGTCATCGATTGGCTAACTGCTATAGACAAGCCAATCGAACAAACTTTCCATGAAATTAAACAAATTTTCATACGAACTGGCAGCACTGAAATCGAAATGTCTATATTTGGTAGCACTGATCTCTTCTACCACCGTCCATGTCTCACGTGTTCTTCAACAAATTTAATTTTTATTAAAGTTTTTTATTCAATAATTTAAATACAAAAATACTGCCATTTTCAATATTTCAAATTTGTGTAAAACAATTTTTTTTATTTTGACAGTAATTTGTCCTTCTAAAATGTGTAAAAAAAAACTTGGTAGCATTCAGCAAGCGGCGATACAATTTTTAATGAGGTATTCGCATACTCTTCTGCACGAATTCAACTAGATAACTTTGCTGTTGCTTTCACATGTAAAGACGAGCAGCGCCCAAAGATAGCGAGCAGAGAAGTGACCAATCGATGGCAGCTATTATTTAATTCATTAAATTTTACAGAGCCATCACTAAGTAAAATTTCGATGAGCAACAGGATGATACATATCCCAGCAAGTCATGGAAACTCCAACATGTTCAAAAAAATTTCAATAATACCACATTCGCAAAAAAGGGTAAAATGGGCATAAGAATTGTACTCAACTCTTCTCTCGTACAGCACCCTGAATGAGAGAAAGAAAGAACCAAAGTTCTCGTGTGTTTGAACAAGTTTTTTTTTCAGCTATATCATGGCTGCTTGTGGAGTATTATTTTGCGTGTTTTCTTTAAATCATTGATATGCAGCCTAATTAAAGTTCAAATTATTGATCCACACATTTTTATATAGATAGATAGATAGATTATGATGAGGAAAGCACCACGACCAGTGGTGTATTGTCCCTCTCCAAGTCTACAGCGACTCCATTAGTCCCAGTACCCTGACAAATTCCATGATGTTACTTGGATTAAGGGAGATATATCTCCTGACTATGGATGCACATGTCAGCCATCTCGTTACTCTCTTGACTTGGAATTGGGTATTCCTCCGTCCTAACCATCAGAACACTCCTATTACCTGATTTTCGGGTAGGTAATGGACCCGCTACAACCCTGGCAAATCGGTCAAATGGTGCTTCCGAACTGTACTGCTTCATCTGACCATGTCTCTTGAAATTCGACACTTTGGCTGTAATGCACACTCTCATTGATTGGCGACAAACAATCTAATAAAATTAATTTTTCAATTTTTCCAAGGCTTTCGTGATTCTCAAGAATCCTTTATTCGGACCTTTGTGCATATTGAAGCCAACTTTAGGTGATGTTTCGTTTTGAACAGCCATGAGAAATCGGGAACAATGTCCTTCAACCAGCCACCAACATAAAACTGTTCCACTGAGCTTTTGCGACTAGAGGTTCTGCAGCCATTTCTTCTTTCCTTAGCTGTTTCACAACTTGAGCTTCATGTTGAGATTCTTGTAGTTCCTTCAGATCACAATCTTTTATCCATGACACTTCTGCCATCTCTGCGTCGATACATATATCGTTTCCCATTGCCTCTCTTAACCGGGCTTGCAATTCGGATTTCAAATCATTCGTTGCTAGTAGCCTAGACAGACGGCATAGTTAATTCGGATTAACTGAGCTTTTAATCAGTTCCAAATATGTAGAAGGCAAATATTGCGGGTGTTAGCCGCACAATTAGTAAAACATTACTAATTATTAAAAAAATATGCATAAATACATTATTATTAGAACCTTCATTTTAGCAAAAATTGGCTATTTCATTGCATGCGTATGTTTATGTTTACATTTATTTAAAAAACAGCTGTCAGTATTGCATACTTTCATTCACAATAAGTTAAAAACGGGCATGTTTAACAATGTTGCCAACGAAAATGCCACGAACTCTCACTAACTCTCTAAAATTTTGAGGATTAAATGGGAGTTAGCTAACGGAGTTAACTGAGATAACTCTCAAATTAACCCCGATTAGAAGATGTCAGAGGTATAACGCGCGTTGTTCTAACTCCTGTTTAAGTTGTGCTATATTTAATTCATTGAATTTGGCCATGAATTGTTTTATTTGTCAATCCCACTTCTGACACCAATTGTAACGGATCTCCAAAATCTGTCGTTTACGCTGAAACTCTACTCTGGGTTCGATCACTGGATTGTAAAATAAAAGTCACAATTTAATCCTTACAAGACGGAGCTAACTCATTCACCACTACACATGCAAAGTTTTTCAGCTTTTACCAACATATACGCAATACTAACTTTTTGTAGTTAAATGGCAATTTCAGTAGCAAATTTCATTTATCCTAATTTTTGTATGTACAACAGTGCCGTTACACGGGAAAGAAATTGCTTTCAAGTTGATCACACGAATTAATTGTCAAAATTGGGATAAATTGAAAGCCATGACGTAGGCTGCAGGTAACTTGATATTCAATTATTGTTACAGAGATGCCGTCGTCAAGAAAACTGCTTCCATATATCGCCAAAATGGATTCATAAGTCTTTATTTTTAAATCATTGTATGTGTACAATTTCGTAAAAGGGAAAAATTCACTTATTTCAACTTTATTCGTCATTGATTTTAAAAGTTTAATACTTGTGTAACAAAACGACTACTTGTAACGAACTAATTTGTAAAGTATTTTAAGCCTATTACTGTGAATAGCTATTATGAATTATTGCTATTGTTAATTATCGTAGTATCCTTTGCCTCTGCCATTCGCTTCGGTGTCCTCTGCTGTAAGACAGCGATCGCAATTCACTCGATTTCCAATCACCGAAGAGGATGGCTGAGACACTGCAGTAAGTTAGCTAAATTATATCTAAGTTTGTATTATAATTACTTCTTTATAGAAATAAATTCCTTTTATGATTTTCGTAAATCGAATTAAATTCGCCAGCCAGGGCCAGTGCCGATCTGCATTTGCCGTTGCTATGAAATAATTTTATTTCACACATCTTTATATCGCATTCAATTGTTGCCGCCGTCTTGAATACAAATGCCGAATACATTGTCGTAACTCCTGTGCCAATTGGAGTATACAATTTACAGCAGTCCTGCCATCTTTGCACCAGAAGCTCGTTGTGGATTACTTGACCACGTGCCGCCATTGTGACACAACGTGCAAACGCTTCCACTCCGCCAAACGGGACGCCATCCCGAGAATTCGCAGCCAGCGAAATAACCGTTTATTGCCAACTGGACGCCATCCCGTTAATCCATAACACGTACATAACAATTATAGACAAGTTATAGTGTTGATATTGCCAAAAGGGAAGCTATCCCATTAATTTGAATACCGACTTCCTAGTCGAAGAATATTTGCCATTTAGATTATTTCATTATTTGTTTACCGCCACTATATTAACCGCATAATGGACAACTCCACGAGAAAGATTGTGCGGGTTCAACGCCAAGACAGCCTTGGTAAGTCAGCTACAGCCGAGGACCAAAGGTCAGACATCGAAGACGCCGCCAACGGAGCGAATCCTCCAGCTAACACATCGACCAACCCACCTGCCCCGAGTACGTCTACTAAAGCCACAGTAGAGAGCCAACAACAAATGCTAATTGCCATGCAGAAGCAAATCAACTCCCTAAGCATCCAGTTGCGCGGTACCCAGGCTAGATTGAAGGAGAGTGAATGTCAGTATGAACTTTTGAAGTCCATTATTCAACAACAACCGGGACAAGAAGAGAACGGAAAAGTCGAATTCCACTGCTGCCTCAGTGGATCCCGCAATAGATACCGCTATCCAGCCTATAGCGGCGACAGCGCAGCCAATAACGGACAGTTCGGACGTTGCTGCACAGTCGACGTCAGCGTATGCAACCGCTACGCATACGTATAGCCAATGTTTTCAAGAAAGGACTACTTTACCGACTTTGACCGCTACAGCCTCTTCGTTAGGAACTACACCTTCAATTTCATTACCGCCACAGCAAACTGTCAACCATATTCAAGACAGTTCATATTTCCTTTCGTTGCCGAAGAAAATACAAGATTTGCCAAATTTTGATGGATGTGCAGAAGACTGGCCTATGTTTGCCGCAGCCTTCGAACAGTCAACTGTAACATACAACTATACGAATTTCGAGAATAACCAACGTCTCCAGAGGTGCCTACAAGGTGAGGCCAGAGAGACAGTGCACTCACTGGACACTACATTTCAGATTGCGGAACATTTAAGTCGTTGAGCGTTCAAGAGAGATGGAGGAAAGCTAAGCAACTTCGATTATGTTTTTCCTACCTGCTGGGTGGTCATATCACAAGAACATGTCGCCGACGTAACATCTGTAGAACGAACGGATGTCAACGAGTACATAATAAACTGCTACATGAGTCATCGAGGATCATTTCAAAGCCGCAACTATCTGAGACGCAACCTTCACAAACAGCAGCCACAGCCGATAGAGTTTTCAGTTGTACAGCCAGTACAGTGAGGAAACAGAAGGTGTTGTTTCGAATAGTTCCTGTCACAGTACATGCCAACAAAGCGAATATTGAGACTTTCGCTCTACTGAACGAAGGATCATCGATAACTATGGTCGATTCTTCGTTAATTGAACAGCTTGAAATAAATGGTTACCCACGCCGAGTATCCCTGCAGTGGTTGGGTGGAAGAGTTACAAGTGACAATGCAACTATAGTCGATATCGACATCAGCGGTTCCGGTCTAAGTCAGAAGCACAAGTTACGTCACGTTTACAGTATTAAAGATATACAACTTCCGATGCAAAGCCTACAGAAAGCCGATGTAGATGAAGCACGTTTGAACAAGCTGTCGATTCAAAAGTATGCCAACGCTGTTCCCAAGATACTTATTGGACTGGACCACAGTTACCTGGGAATTGCCACAAAGATTGAGACCTTACAACACAAAGGTCCTTATGCCGCCCATACGAAGTTAGGTTGGGTCGTCTTTGGACCCACTGACAACTTCAATCAAGGAAAGACGTCATGCTTGCATATGTCTGTCGCCGATGACGGATACTTGCATGACTTGGTAGTCGATTACTTCAACACAGAGAGCTTTGGTGTACGTCCAGCACCACTAATCGAGCCCGATGAAGATAAACGAGCCCGCCGGATCCTTGAGTCTACAGTTACGAAAACCGATGGACGTTTTCAAGCCGGTCTCCTTTGGAGACACCCGACAGTTACTCCCACGCCGAGAGAAGACTTGTTGGAATTGAACGTAAGATGAAAAGAGATGAAACATTTGCCCGAGAGTATCGTGCAGTTATTCGAGATTATGTTAATAAGAATTATGCTAGGAAACTAACGCCGGACGAAGCTGCAGTCGTAAGCCCAAGGACATGGTACCTTCCACACTTCGGTACGACGAACGTTAATAAGCCCGGTAAACTGCGCCTAGTGTTTGATGCCGCCGCCGTCGTCAACGGTTGTTCACTAAACAGTTACCTTCTAAAGGGCCCTCAGCAATATCAGCCTATGCCAACGGTACTATTTAATTTTCGTGTGGGCGCAGTTGCAGTCGCCGCCGACATTAAAGATATGTTTCGCCAAATTGTTATAAGAGAAGAAGATAGATGTGCCCAGAGATTTCTTTGGAGGGACGGTGATGATAAAATCCCTCCAGAAGTATATGAAATGTTAGTGATGACATTTGGACCAAGAGCCCATGATTCTATCGCAAAGCATCATTATGTCGATGACTTCGTGGATAGTTTTGCTAATGTGGAAGAAGCCATTAAAGTTGCCAACGAAGTTAAGAATATTCATAAGAAAGCCGGATTTGAGCTACGCAACTTTTCTTCAAATTCTATGGAAGCCAAAATTGCCCTTAACGGTTACAATTCGAAGGAAGTGACAAATAGCCTAGTCACATTAGCAGTAGAACGTGTACTTGGAATGTATTGGCAGCCAAGCAACGATGTATTTAGCTACACACTTAAGTTTCACAACGCGGATCCTGACGTCATCAGTGGACATAGACGACCTACTAAGAGATAGCTGTTAAGTATAGTTATGTCAGTATTTGACCCGCTTGGATTTCTGTCCAAATTCATGGTCAACGCAAAGCTGTTGGTGCGCGAAACGTGGCGTTACGATCTGCGATGGGATCGAGAGTGGGATAAATGGCGCCGCCAGCTGAAGAATGTTTTAAACTTTCGTGTTCCTCGTCACTATTTTGCTTGTGGACTACCAGCCGAACTCCAGCTACATATCTTGGTAGATGCCAGTGAAGATGTATTTGCCGTCGTAGCTTATTGGAGAGCAGTATATTCGGATGGTAGAGTTTGCGTCGTACTCGTATGTGCCAAGACGAGATGCGCCCCATTAAAGCCAATGACAATTCCCCGCCTTGAATTGCAAGCAGCAGTTTTGGGAACGCGATTATTAGAAACCATCATTAATGAACATTCAGTAGTAGTTAAAAGACGGGTTTTGTGGAGTGACTCCAAAACTGTTCTGAGTTGGATTGCGTCAGGAACACTTCGCTACAAGCCTTTCGTAGCCCATCGAGTAGCTGAAATCCTCGCCACCACGAACGTGGACGAATGGCGTTGGATACCATCGCAAGAGAAAGTGGCTGACGAAGCAACCAGACCAAGCGCAGCTTTCGATATTCGCCCTACTTCGAGATGGTTAAATGGACCATTAATTCTAAAGGAAGCAGAGCATGCCTGGCCTGCAACCGAATAAAACCCCGGATTTTGTACATGAGAGTGAAGAACTTCGCCCAAAGTTCGCAATGCTAACGACACAGTCATGTGTTATAGACATTGTCAGATTCTCAAACTCAACTAAGCTGAAGCGGTCAGTCGCTTGAATCCTCCGATTTATTAATAAGTGTCGCCGAAAAAGGAATACGGAAGGATGCCTGACCGCTGAGGAACTAAAAATAGCAGAAAATTGCATATGCCGCCTAGCCCAATCCACCTCGTACTCTTCTGAACTTAACCAGTTAAGAGAGAGTTATATAAATTGTCGCCATTCATTGATTCAGAAGGTCTTATGCGTGTCAACGGACGTATCAATGCTGCCAGTTGGCTTCCGTATGACGTCACGCGGCCTATCACATTAGCGCCAAATCATGAATTTACTCGCCTAATCTTATTGGATTGCCATAATATAATGAAACACCAGAATGTGGAAGCGACGATATGTGAAGTTAGGCAAAAATATTGGGTGCCGAACATAAGACGTGCTATGAAGAAGATCATATCGAAATGTCTTATTTGTAAAATCTCAAGGTGCACACCCTCACAACCGATGATGGGTCAATTGCCAAAGGACCGATTAACGCCGTTCGTGAGGCCATTTTCCTACACAGGAATTGATTATTTTGAACCTGTTAATGTAACGATTGGTCGACGTAAAGAGAAGCGGTGGGTGGCATTGTTTACATGCCTAACAATTCGAGCCATTCACCTGGAAGTCGCAGCCGACCTCTCTACAGATGCATGCATCCTTGTGATTCGAAACTTTATCAATCGTCGTGGTTTGCCTGTGAGAATTCGGAGTGATAACGGCAAGAATTTCATCGGAGTCAATAATGAAGGAAAGCGATTTCACGAGGTATTTGATTGTCATCGCATTCAGGACGACCTTGCCGTGAGAGGAGTCGAGTGGATATTCAACTGCCCAAACAAT
The DNA here is from genome assembly GCF_028554725.1 of Zeugodacus cucurbitae. Classification (NCBI taxonomy): domain Eukaryota; kingdom Metazoa; phylum Arthropoda; class Insecta; order Diptera; family Tephritidae; genus Zeugodacus; species Zeugodacus cucurbitae. The sequence continues at coordinate 29,851,552 of NC_071669.1, forward strand.
CCTGCAGAAGGTGGTACAGTATACTCTCGAAAAGTAAATCGATTGGTATTTTGGGTAATTTACTTTTTCGAATAATTTACTTTTCCAAATATATACATAAATTATATGTTTTTATAATATTAAATGCATGTTTAAACTTAAAAAATTCATTCATTTATTTGCTTCAATAAAACATATGGATTTACATGAAAAACATATTTACGTTTACATACATACATATGTATTTACTATGAAGAGAAAAAATCTTGAATATTCTTTTGTTTTTTTTTCTTTTGCAATATATTTTCTGACCATTTTTGTACAAAAAGTCTGACACCTGACAGTGGATCAAATAGGAGAGTTTATTTACTAAAAAGACGCGATAAACAAGAGAGTAAGTGTTTTTGCAACATCGTAAAAAAACGCTGCTTTCTTCGTTTCGAATTTTTTATCACACTCTCTGAAAAGTAAATTAAAAAATTTACTTTTTCGAGGTGCATGTGTAATCTTAAAGATGATTAACTTTTCCGCGATTATTTACTTTCTGAGAATTTACTTTTCGAGAGTATACTGTATATGGGAACGCATGGTGAGATGCGTGAAACGCGTTCTCAATATAACGCTAAAGGAAGTTGCACCACGGGAACACACTCTGCAGACCTTGTTAATTGAAGCCGAGAATATCATCAACTCCAGACCGCTCACACACTTACCGCTATCACCAGATCTAGATGAGGCGCTCACTCCAAACCATTTTTTGCTAGGGATTGCCAACACCGCGCAAATGCCAGCACTTAACGATCCAGTCGAGAACGCTTTCGTACTTCGTAAACAGTGGCGCATTGCTCGCCAGTTAAGAGACGCGTTCTGGAGGCGATGGATCCACGAATACTTGCCAACGCTCACACGCCGAGCAAAGTGGTGCGAAAGGTCGAAACCCCTTCAGTTGGGTGATCTGGTATTGGTATTCGTGTGTGATGTTAATATGCCACGTAAGCAGTGGTGCCGCGGTCGAGTAGTAGCCGTACATCATGGAGTTGAGGGTGTCATAAGGAGAGCCGATGTACGCACAAGTAGTGGAGTACTTAATCTCCCCGTAGCCAAATTAGCCGTTTTGGACGTGGAGTAAATGAATCGGATCGATTCACAGAGGAGGGGATGTAACAAAACGACTACTTGTAACGAACTAATTTGTAAAGTATTTTAAGCCTATTACTGTGAATAGCTATTGTGAATTATCGCTATTATGAATTATTGCCATTGTTAATTATCGTAGTATTCTTTGCCTCTGCCATTCGCTTCGGTGTCCTCTGCTGTAAGACAGCGATCGCAATTCACTCGATTTCCAATCACCGAAGATGGCTGAGACACTGCGGTAAGTTAGCTAAATTATATCTAAGTTTGTATTATAATTACTTCTTTATAGAAATAAATTATTTTTATGATTTTGACAACTTGTTATTTGAAAATTGGAGAACTCTGCACTCAGCTGATAATTTCTTGATCATCAACTTGAAACACTTATTGCTCGCAAAAATTGAAAGCAAGATGGCTTTCAAGTTCGGAAAGTGAGAGTGTGGCAGTAAAAAAGTGTGAGTGTGTGGCAACTTGAAAGCAATTTCTTTCCCGTGTAACGTCCGGGTTAGAGAGAAATGCACGTACTACAATGAACCGTTCAAAAACCGCCTCCATGGCCGCCATCCATATGAAAAAAAAAGTTTAAGTGTGTAGTGTTAGTGCGTATTAATAATTTGTTACTGATATTGTTTTGTATTTATAGTAAATTTTCTTTTTACAGAGCCGTACTATGTTTGACTAGGTGCTGCCGAGGGTTTTAAAGGAATATAATTGCAGAAAATGTTTTTTGGAAAACCAAACGAGCTGCAAGGCACATCTGGTGCGTGGAAGCACACACATGCAAAACCAAAAATAGAAGCAGAACAAGGATTATGCCACTGGAGGCAGATGGGTGAGTTGATAATATCAAACCACCAGTATCCGCTGGTGGAAGCTGCGAAAGGGGGAGGCCTCCACTCCAATGGAAGGACCAGGTGGAGAAGGACCTAGCGCTCGTAGTCTTTTGTGTCAGAAAGTAACAAAAATCGTGCACCAGAAGTACACACAAATTATACAACACAACAAGTATTTTTGAAATGCAAAACTAAAACAAAACAATAAATTCAGAGTAAAAGTCAAAATCATACAACGTAACCGGCAAATAACAAGGTTTGTTCTACGAAAATAGATATTTTAATTATTTCTAACCAACTATACTTATTTATTGGATGATGTACAACAAATTTCATCGGACTTTTGGAGCAGCAGTTTCACTACTTATTTTCGACGTGCTAAACTCAGTGTCTCCGATGATGCCCTTGGATCTACACAATGGATAGTTAACACAGTAACAGAGCTTAAACAATATGGAGGCGCAGAAGTTGTTTATCTTGCTTCTGATTTGACTATGCAGTAATTATTAAGCTGAACGTACAATTTATAATTTTCAATGTATTGATTGTTAATTTATAAATTTTGAAAGTTCGCAATAGCAATAAATTTATTAATATAAATGTAAAATATTGTTAAATTAGCATCTATATACAAATGAATGTACGAATATTTGTAACAATCGTAATAGTAGTGAAATTTAATTTGTACAACACAAAAAATCAATACTTAAAAATTTTGAGAAATTGTAAATTATAAAAATTTAATAATTAATTCTAACTTTATATGTAAAATATCTAAATATTTTCAATGCATAAATGATAGCCTCAAAAACGTTTGTAAAAATGAAAGTTTACTTTATATTGAAATACTAATATTTAAAAATTAAACTATAATAATTATGAAAAATACCATACTACATTTATAAATGTAAATACCTCACACAATTAAATAAATAAAAATAAAACAATTTAATTTTTTCAGTTTTAAACGAAAAAGTAGGTGACCTATAGAATGAAACTGGGAGAATCATATTTAAGTAACGAAGCGGTGACCCACAAATGCTCTGTGACTAAGGGTGGGCCTGAAAATGATAAATCGAACAATCGCCACTGATAGATGGCTGATTAAATAAGAAACTACTACAGAGGGCTCCTCACACACAGAGTGACATATGGCTTTCCAAAACAATAGAGAAATTGGAGCAGAAAGACCTATGCAGCATTTGCTCCGAAATCAATGAGAGAGAATGAGCAAGATAATCACACTGATATGCAGTAAAAGAGGAGAAATAAAATAATACAGGCTTTTTTACTAGTGACCAATGCACCATAAGATAAGTTACTCTTCTCGTCTTGTAGGGATGGCTATATACGAATCTTTATTTCTAATTCCTTATATCTTTACTCTTTATTACTTATTACTTTACTTTACAACTCTAACTTATAACTTGTTCACACTTTACACGACAACTCTCCTCTTTGAATTGTCCTTACTCGACATCTCTCTTATTAGAACTTTGTCTTTGCTTTGTCTTGCTGCCAGTCCAAACTAGAATAGACAATCGAAAACGATAACTTGCCAGATTTATCCAGACATCGATAATCGTAGTTGCCAGAATGTTCGAGTGGCGGTGTGCGTCCGAAATCCGTTATAATTGGTGTCAGAAGTGGGATTGACAAAAAAATTTCACAGGAGGTAAATGTTAAGTTCAACGATTTAAAGATACCACAACTCATAAAGGAGTTGGAACAACGAGGCTTAGCATCGAATGGGTTGAAAGTCCGGTTGTGAGAGGACATGGTCAGGACAGGTTTCAGCACTGGTGTCTACACAATTGAAGGAGCCGGAGGCATATATATCGACTCAGGTGATCCCAGAGGAGACAGACGTGTCATGGACAAAATATTGTGATTTGAAGAAGAAGATTTTCAACAACAAAACGGCTGCAAACCCTCTAGTTGCAAAAGCTCAGTGGAACAGTTTTAAGTTGGTGGCTGGTTACTTATATCGAGTGTGGAAAATTAAAGAAGGATCTCATGATTGTCCAGAATGAAAGATTACTTAAAGTTCGCAATGAGATGCACAAAGGTCCCAATCAGGGATTCTTGAGAATCACGAAAGCCTTGGAAAAATTGAAGTATCAATTTAATTGGGTTGGTTGTCGTTAATCACTGAGAGATTTCATTGCAGCTAAAGTATCGAGTTCCAAGAATCATGGTCAGATGAAGCAGTACAGATCAGGAGCGCCATTTGAGCTATTCGCCATGGTTGTAGCTGGTTCATTGTATGTATGTGATTGGCGTTCAACCGTTTAGCCGGTTATAGCCGAATCGATGAGAGCGCGCCACTCGTCTCTTTCCTTCGCAGTTCGGCGCCAGTTGGAGATTCCAAGTGTAACCAGGTCGCTCTCCACCAGGTCCCTCCAACGGAGTGGAGGCCTTCCCCTTCCTCGGCTTCCTCCGGCGGGTACTGCATCGAACACTTTCAGAGCTGGAGTGTTTTCGTCCATTCGGACAACATGACCTAGCCAGCGTAGCCGCTGTCTTTTTATTCGCTGAACTATGTCAACGTCATCGTATAACTCGTACAGCTCATCGTTCCATCGTCTGAGGTATTCGCCGTTGCCAATGTTCTGAGGTCCGTAAATCTTGCACCAAATTTTCCTCTCGAAAACTCCTAGTGTCGTCTCATCTGATATTGACATCGTCCAAGCTTCTGCACCATAAAGCAGGACAGGAATGATAAGCGACTTGTAGAGTTTGATTTTGGTTCGTCGAGAGAGGACTTTACTGTTCAATTGCCTACTCAGTCCAAAGTAGCACCTGTTGGCAAGAGTTATTCTGCGCTGGATTTCGAGGCTGACATTGTTGGTGTTGTTGATACTGGTTCCCAGGTATACGAAATTATCTACAACTTCGAAGTTATGACTTCAACAGCGACGTGGGAGCCAAAAGGCGAGTTCGCCGACTGTTTGCTTGATGACAGGAGATATTTCGTCTTGTCCTCATTCACCTCCAGACCCTCCTTATCCATCCGATACGACGAAGCGACGGCTGGCTACAAATGTCGCTTTGAAGCCAGCGTCTTCAACATTTTGAAGACGGCAGCGACATATCAAACAACAATTTTATTGTTGCTATGCTGAAATATTTCACTTCAATAAAATTTACATATTGTAACGAAAATGGCACCAGAACAAATTAGAATTGACTATCGAAATCGATAACTTGCCAGATGTATCTAGACATCGATACTCGTAGTTGCCAGAATGTTCGAGTGGAGATGTATCGCTAACAATCAACTATATAAGGGCTGTCGGACTGGCCGCAAGACACAGTTCCAATCAGAGAGCTGCCGAGTAAAGTGCAAGAAATTAGAAGTAAGAAGTTGTAAACTTGTACAACAAGTAATAAAGTGTTAGGTTTCTTAAATTAGAAATAAAGATAAGTGTATAACCATTAAACATTGACTTTTATTTGACAGTCCAGTGATCGAACTCAGTGTAGAGTTTAAGGGTAAACGACAGGTTTTGGAAATCCGTTACAATTGGTGTCAGAAGTGGGATTGACAAATAAAATTCCATAGGAGATAATGGTTAAGTTTAACGATTTAAAGATACCACAACTCAAAAAGGAGTTGGAACAACGAGGCTTAGCAACGAATGGGTTGAAAGCCGAATTGCAAGCCCGATTACGAGAGGCAATGGAAGAAGAAAACATCAACGTGGACGAATTTGTTTTCGAGTCATTGTTAGAGGAATCGACAACCAAAATAGAGGAAAAGGAAGATTCTCCAGGTTCATCAGAAGCATCGGACATAAAAACGTTTTTGTCTGCATTAGCACAGATGTCGTCGCAGATGATGTCACAGTTCAGAAATTGGAATTTATGGAGTTAAGAGCCCAGCCGCAATCATTGTTTAAAGCGCAGGCCGCGCGTTGGTCAAAATTCATGACAGAGCTGTCATTGCCAATGTCAGAACAAGATTCTTCACAATTAAAAGAGCAGAAGGAAAGTCCGTCGAAGGAGGTGACCTCATATATAGCTCAGGTGCCAACACAGCTGGAAACGCAAGACGAGAATTTGTCAACACAGTCCGAAGCAAATGAGGAGGACCCTAAGTCAATGGATGAGACTTCAAATAAAGCGGATGTGTCAATACAGCTGGAAAAGCATGAAGAAATTTTATTAACACAGACCGAAGCGAATGATGCGTGTATGTCAAAGCCTTTGGAAGCGCATGGGCAAGTTTTGTCAACACAGTCGGAAGCGAATGGCGTGTCTTTACAGTTGGAAAAGCAGGAGGAGGAGTCAATGGATGTAACCACAAATAAAGAAGATAGTTAAAACAGCTGGAAGAGCATGGGGAGAATATGTCTAAACCATTAGAAGCGAATAAGGCGTATATTTCAAGACGTTTAGAATCGCATGGAGAGATTTTGTTAACACAATTGGAAGTGAATGGGATGTCCTCACAGTTGAAAGAGGAGGAGTCGATGGAGGTGACCTAAAAAAGAGAAGAGGTGTCAATACAGCTGAAAAGAATACAGCTGAAAAGAAGAAATAGCTGCAGAACGTCCAATCGCACAGGCACAGTGCACAAGTTTCAAGTTAGTGGCTGGTTGCTTATATCGGGTATGGAAAAGTAAAGAAGAACAAATCTCCCGATCTTTCATGGTTGGTCGGAATGAGAGATTACCTAAAGATTACCTTGGGAAGGTTGAGGAATCAGTTTTGTTGCGTTGGTTGTCGTAAATCAACGGGAGATTGCATTGCAAATGAGGTGTCGAGTTCCAAGAGACATGGTCAGATGAAGCAGTACAGTTCGGGAACGCCATTTGAGCAATTTGCCAGCAGATCGGGAAACAGGAGTGGTTTGATGGCCAGGACGGAGAAATATCCAATTCTAAGCCAAGAGACTGACGAGATGGTGGACATAGACATCAAAAGTTGGGAGATGTGCCAGAAGCAATGTGTCCGGAAAATATTTGAAGCAGCATCACATCCACGATCCGATATCATGGTGGAAAGATTCAGCCGAAACTTGGAAAAGCATTTTAGAAAGCTGGTGGACAGGTATCACCACAGGTACAGAGAATGTCCATGTATCCATATTCCTGGCTTATCGGCCTGCTGTCCAGAAATCATCGGCGTAGACGACTGCGAGTATAATTTTTTGGTTACGGAATGATTTAAAGTTTAGGATTAATGCCAATGGAGAAAGGAATGTTAAGGAGGACGACAGTGTCCTAGAAGACGAGATTAGGGGAAGAAATGCTAAGCGTTTGATTCTGGAAGTATGTCTAATCGGGACGATCAGACTTAAGTGGAAGGCAGTGTAACGAAAATGGCACCAGAACAAACTAGAATTGACTATCGAAATCGATAACTTGCCAGATGTATCTAGACATCGATACTCGTAGTTGCCAGAATGTTCGAGTGGCGATGTATCGCTAACAATCGACTATATAAGGGCTGTCGGACTGGCAGCAAGACACAGTTCTAATCAGAGAGTTGCCGAGTAAAGTGCAAGAAATTAGAAGTAAGAAATTGTAAACTTGTACAACAAGTAATAAAGTGTTAAGTTTGTTAAATTAGAAATAAAGATAAGTGTATAACCATTAAACAGTGACTTTTATTTGACAATCCAGTGCAAGTTTAAGAGTAAACGACAGATTTTGGAAATCCGTTACAATATTTTGTTCAAAGTGACTCCGCAAGACGGGTAAAAGTTGTGGTATCCTTTGGACTATTGGTAACCAATATTGATTTTTTTATTTATTTATTATGCGCTTGTTTACTTTTGTTCTAGCATCATCGTTTTCAACACATCGGTTTGATTATATTGCTAGCTCTCTGATTGTAGAATATTGTACCTTCTCTATTTAGCTCTGCAGCTCCTATTATTTTTTCCAGTGATAGATTGAGGAAGTCACATGATAGTGAGTCACCCTGTCTGAAGCCTCGTTTGGTAGCGGACGGCTCCGAGAGGTCCTTCCCAATCATGGCTTTTGGTGTTGCTCAACGTCAGCTTACACAGTCGCATTAGTTTGGCAGGGATTCCAAATTCAGACATAGCGGCATAAAGGCAGCTCCTTATACGCGATATTTAAGAAGCTTACCGCACTGTAATTGGCACAAATTGTGGTGTCTTCCTTTTAATGGATTGGACAGAGCACACTGAAATTCCTTTCACTGCCATTCAGCCGGTTGGAGAAATGCTCCCTCCATAATCTCAGTGCATCAGGAGGATGCTCCGGTCTTGAAACCTTCGTTAAGTCGCTTAATTTTTTCATAAAATTTTCGAGGATTACCTCTGTCGGCCAGCTTCTCAAGCTCTTCATACTCACGCATTTCGGCCTCTTTCTTTTTTTATCTGCAAATGCGTCTCGCTTCCCTCTTCAGCTCTCGGTATCTATCCCATCCCGCAAATGTTGTGATCGTTTGTAACGTTGAGATGTAGGCAATCTGTTTTCTCTCCACAGCGAGACGACAATCCTCATCTTACCAGCAATTTTTTTGACATTTCCGAAAGCCAATTGTTTCGGTTGCAGCTGTGCGTAAGGAGCTTGATATGCCGTCCCACTGTTCCCTTATACCGAGATGCTGTTGAGTGCTCTAAGAGAGCAGGAGTGCAAGTCGAGTAGAAAATCTTTCGGTTGTCTGTTGCAATTGCAGATTTTCGACGTCGGATCTTCCTTGTGTTTGTGGACGGACGTTTCGCTACAGCCAGATAATGGTCCGAGTATATATTTGGTCCTCGGAGCGTACGCACGTCTGAAACACTACAGACATGATCGATTTGGTTACGCGTGTTTCCATCAGGAGATCCCTTGATGAATTTTCATGTGGTTTAATCTCGTACTACAGACGGGCACCAGTGAAGGGCCGTTTGGCGATGTTTTGTCATGGAGGCTGAATTTTCCGACTGCCAAAGACATCGTCTTTACCCACCTTAGGGTTTAAATCGCCAAGCACGATTTTGACATCGTGGCGGGGGCAGCGCTCATAGGTGCGTTCTAGGCGCTCATGGAAAGTACCTATGGTCATATCGTCCTTCTCTTCCGTTGGGGCGTGGGCGCAAATAAGAGATATGTTGAAGAACCTCGCTTTTATGCAGATTGTGGCTAGACGTTCATCCACTGGAGTGAATGCCAGGATTCGGCAACGGGGTCTCTACCCCACTACAAATCCAAAACCAAATTTGCGATCACCTTCTTCCGTCCTTGTTCAATGTTTTCTATACGATGCATCGAAGAAAACCAGTTTTTTTGACCTCTTCGATACATAGACTTGTGAATATAGTGTACTTGTTCTATTTATAACGTTTTCTGATGAATATTTGGAAGTATTGGCTTGTGGAAGAGAGACAATTAATAAATTGTTTTAAATAATATTTACAAAATTTTCAAAATCAACAGCGAAATAGACTGCAGGCAACCCGTGAACAACATTTTATTTCTACAAAACTTAGACAAAAAAGGCTGGAATTTATAAATATGAAAATAAATACTTTCTTGTATAATGTTTTGGTATTTGTATTTTTTTAATAGAAAGAATCCGTTGGTAATTTTATTTGATCGATTAATATCGATGTATTTATACCATACATCGAAATGCATCGATGCATCATTTCGCAAAATTACTATATCTATTTACATGCATTTTATTTTACGACAATCTTGCAAATATGCGAGACCTTTTTCAGTTGCATTCATGGTATGCTTACAATTAATTTACAATCAGCTGATATTACCACAATATTGCCAAAGAGCGCTCATTTAACTTGTGTTGCCATATTGCAAACTTACTATTTATATATAACGACGTTAAATGAGCACCACTTTTGATGTATATTTTGACATTCATCCCTATCCCACAGTTTCCTTAAGTGCTTAACACATAGACGACGACAAGCGACGAGCGACATCTGTCAATTATTAAAATACACGCGTTCTTATGGGCACAACTTTTTAGACAACTGACAGCTGAACACATAGACGACGACAAACGACGAGCGATATCTGTCATATATTAAAAAGCCCGCGTTCTTATGGGCACAGCTTTTTAGACAACAGCATAACTTCGCGAAAAAAGGGTTGAAGTCTTCGCTGTCGCCAAATTCGTAATGTCTCTAATTTCGCCGACGACAATGGCCGCTGTAGAGCTGCTACTAGTATGTGAAATGTAAAATTATTCAAAGTTCTAACAAGTATGATGTTATTTTGCCATCAGAAGCGTAAAATAGCTTTGATATATCATTTGTAATAACAACCGATTATTTAGAACACATAAATCGACATATTTATAGATTTTTTGCACAAAAAAATTCACTTTGAACAAAATATGTAAATTTTATTGAAGTGAAAGGGTTCAGTACTGCAACAATGAAATTGCTGTTTGATATGTCGCTGTCGTCTTCAAAATGACCAGGACGCTGGCTTCAAAGCGACATTTGTAGTCAACCGTCGCTACGTCGTGTCGTGTCGTCGTCTTTGTGATCAGAGCATTATGATCGAGTAGAAAATCGGTGGTCTTTATACAGTATATACCGGTTTATATGCGAGATTTTTTGAAAGTTATGACGTAACTTGGTCCCAAAAAACCTTAAAACAGTCCAGAATTATCCTAACCCCCATATACTAGATATTATGATTTTTATTATTTTAGTGGGCTTAATAAAAATAAACAATAATAATAAAATGTTCGGTTACACCCGAACTTAGCCCTTACTTTCATGTTTGTTTTTTTACTTTCTTAAAAACTTGAATTATTTTCATTGTTCAGCTGCAGTTGATTAGTGGTCTGTACGCAGAAGATATTTTGAATCAAATGTTCATCACTCACCTAATTGGACTATCAAAAACTATACAATCGAGTACTGAAAATTGACATTAATGTTTATATATTTAAATATGTTTTATTATACTCGTACCAAGAGAACTAACGCAATATGCATATATGTTAAACGTAATCACCCTGACTTAAATACCACAATGAAAATAATTCTAATCACCCATGGGTGTAGTCGTATATATATGTTTCAAGTATAAATTGAAATATGTTGTGTAGTTCATATGAGTTATAACGCGATGCTTTCTTAAGGGAAGTCTGGGAGATAATGACAACATACTGGCCCACTGCCCTTCGCAAAGGTCATCATATCGAAGTAAACCAACTTCGTGTCCACGCAATATGCATATATGTTAAACGTATTCACCCTGACTTAAATACTACAATGAAAATAATTCTAATCACCCATGGGTGTAGTCGTATATATATGTTTCAAGTATAAATTGAAATATGTTGTGTAGTTCATATGAGTTATAACACGATGCTTTCTTAAGGGAAGTCTGGGAGATAATGACAACATACTGGCCCACTGCCCTTCGCAAAGGTCATCATATCGAAGTAAACCAACTTCGTGTCCACCAAGGCTGCCAGGTCCACGACATACCGCCATTTGGCCATCCCATAATTTTTGAGAGAACTCCCGTATCCATCGCGCTAAATACAAAGCATGGCAATCACAATGCCAAGGATTCTTGTCCAATTTGACAGACACTAATTTTTTCAAACTGCTGAGTGCCCCATTTTGTAAATATTGCAACTTATTTGAGTCAATTCGTCTGCAAAGAAAAAATGTATTATATTAAAAAATGAAAGTAAGGACTGTGCGTTAAAAACGTTGTTTTTAAAGCCATCAATAAGAACTAAACATTTTTGTTTTCGTTGGGGTTACCAAGCAACTTGGTTTACAATGAGGACATCACAAATGTACAAAAAAAAAGAGCTCGAAATGCGTAAGTATGCAGAGCTTGACAAGCTGGCCGACATTACCCCTGTCGAAAATTGTACGAAACAATAAAGCAGAAGATTTCAAGTTCGGAACATTCTCATGCGGCAACCAAGGATGTAATCTGGTCATTGAGGTACAGGCCATATTGAGTTTATACATTTTTCCAACCTGCTGAATGGGCATGAATGTGCGACACCAAGAAATAGCGAACCCGATACCCAAATCTATGACGATGGAACAGATGTTCGTTCGCCTGAATATGAAGTAGTTCGAATAGCAATTACGCGTGCGGTTCCCGTTTGACTTTTTATTTATGGACGAAAAAGTGGTCCAAATTACTTTTTAACTTACATACATACTGTATTTAATAATGTCGTTTCCGTTATGCACTTTTTGAAATTCGAAAGCAAATATTTCGATTTTGGAGGATAACTTCGAAAAACCGATAAATCCCTTTCTTTTAATAATTACTCAATCTCACTGAAATAATTGATTTGGTACAAACCTAGGCAAGTGTTGTATAATATAATGAAATATAAAGTTTTCACAATACTTATTATCGTTAAGTTATTAAGTCTGAGTAATCTGTTCTTGAGATAACCTGGTTATTATAGTCAAATATACGTACAGTTTTTCCAACTTTCCCATAGGCGTGAAAACATTATCTTCAATCTTTTTTAGTATGTTGTTGTTTAACATCAGCTTTTCTAAATTAAGTAACCCTTGAAAATCATTTGACTCAATTGTAGTAAGATTATTGGAAAATAAATTAAGACTTATTAGTGAATTCACATTGTTAAACAGACCATCGGGTATATCAGAAAGATAGTTTTGCCCTAACAAAAGTTCCCGCATATTTGTTAGCTCGGAGAACGCATTTCCATCAATCTAGGGGAAAATCACAGCATTAAAAAAATAGGATAAGTGAAAAAAATGATATTACCATCGAAATTCGGTTTGTACTTAAATCCAAAGTAATTAAGCATGTCAAATTGTTTAATAATTCTTTGGACACCCATGAAATTCGATTGTTATTCAGAATTAAGCTCCGTAGGTTCCATAGGCCCGAAAAGTAGTTATCCGAAATGCTTGCTGAAAGTACATAATTTATAATGGTATGTTTAGTATGGTGTCTACATCTACTATATTATGTAGATGCAGTCTTTCTTCTCTCGATTTCATTTGATTTACATACAATTCAAATAAAAATTCGAAACAGTTGATTTCTTTGTAGCAGTTTGACTAAATATAAAAGAAAATAATTCGTTGGTTAAAAATAAAAAAAAAAACAGTTTTTATTAAAAAAACAATGTTTTTAATGTCCGCTTATGATCTGATTCATCAGGTTATGTTAATGTGTTGCCCCCATTGGGCCTCATGCTTAAAACGTGAGCTTGAGCTCGGACTCGATTTTTTGAGTAAAAGGTGCTTATCGTATGCATAATAAAATTTGATGTGTTTGCTTTTACTCGCTGCTTCCGTTTGATCTCATCGTGCTCAGCTTGAACGAAGTTAGATGAGCTGGTGCTCATTTTCATATGCATAAAAACACGCTTTTCCTTTCTTTTGTGAGCTCTTACCCAAATTTTGTTGAGGCTGCCTTATAGTTTACTCGCGTACACTAAAAAGGAATCATGGCTGAATATTTTGTGTCACAAAGAAATATAAAATGTTATCAACAGCGTAAAACAAATTTAACAAGTGAGGATAAAAAATTATATAGGTTTGTATTCTTAATTATTAATTTTTATACTCTCGCAACCTGTTGCACAGAGTATAATAGTTTTGTTCACATAACGGTTGTTTGTGTCACCAAGAAATATAAGAGTTAGATATGGGGTTATATATACATAAATGATCAGGATGACGAGTGGATTTGAAATCCGGATGTCTGTCCGTCCGTCTGTCCGTTTGTCCGTACAAGCGATCACTTGAGTAAAAATTAAGATATATTAATGAAACTTGGAACATATGTTCCTTGGCACCCTGAGGAGGTTGCTTTCGAAAATGGGCAAAATCGGTCCACTGTCACGCCCACAAAATGGCGGAAACCGAAAACCTATACAGTGTCATAACTAAGCCATAAATAAAGTTATGAAACTTAAAATTGGAACATATAATCCCATTAGGGAGGGGCACATTTGGATGTAATTTTTTTTGGAAAAGTGGGCGTGACCCCACCTCCAAAGAGGTTTTTTGTATATAACTTTATTTTATTTTAGCCATTTCCTTATCCAGTCCAAAAATGAAAGAAATCGGATAATAACCACGCCCACCTCCCATAAAAAGGTTAGGTTGAAAATTACTAAAAGTGCGTTAACTCACTAACGAAAAACGTCAGAAACACCAAATTTTACATAAGAAATGGCAGAAGGAAGCTGCACTGAGATTTTTTAACAAAATGGGAAATGGTCGTGGCGTCGCCCACTTATGGATCAAAAACCATATCTCAAGAACTATTCGACCGATGTCAATGGACGGATGTCTGTCCGTCCGTCTGTCCGTCTGTCCGTACAAGCGATCACTTGAGTAAAAATTAAGATATCTTAATGAAACTTGGAACATATGTTCCTTGGCACCATGAGGAGGTTGCTTTCGAAAATGGGCAAAATCGGTCCACTGTCACGCCCACAAAATGGCGGAAACCGAAAACCTATACAGTGTCATAACTAAGCCATAAATAAAGTTATGAAAATTAAAATTGGAACATATAATCCCATTAGGGAGGGGCACATTTGGATGTAATTTTTTTTGGAAAAGTGAGCGTGACCCCACCCCCAAAGAGGTTTTTTGTATATAACTTTATTTTATTTTAGCCATTTCCTTATCCAGTCCAAAAATGAAAGAAATCGGATAATAACCACGCCCACCTCCCATAAAAAGGTTAGGTTGAAAATTACTAAAAGTGCGTTAACTCACTAACGAAAAACGTCAGAAACACCAAATTTTACATAAGAAATGGTAGAAGGAAGCTGCACTGAGATTTTTTAACAAAATGGGAAATGGTCGTGGCGTCGCCCACTTATGGATCAAAAACCATATCTCAAGAACTATTCGACCGATGTCAATGAAATTCGGTAAATAACACTTTCTTGACACCCTGATGACACGGGTGGAATATGGGCGAAATCGGTTCACAACTGCGTCTACTTCCCATATAACTCAATTTTGAATTCTTTTGATTCGTTCACTTTATAATACATATATGCATTAGGAACAAATGAAGATAGCGGAATAAAACATTACACAAATACTGTATTTGAGCTGTGACATCACTTGTGGAAAAATTGTCAAAATCGAACCATGACTTTGGGGCCATCCATAAATTACGTCACACGAATTTAAGGACTTTTTAACCCCTCCCCCCTCCTTGTCACAAGTTGTCACATTTTGAACTGACTCCCCCCCCTGACGTGACATCACCCATTTTCCAATTTTATGGATTTATCATAAAATAAAAAAACAGGTTATTCTATTGATTCTTATATTTATTATACATCTAATAAAATCAACATTTAGTTAAATATTAAAGTACAGAGACAACGGATGACTAGTCAAGAAATAATAGATACTTAATTATGCTAAAAATACAAAACTTAATCATCTTGTGTCCATGGACTTTTGACCCTTTCCTCCTTTATATCATTTATTATTGGTAAATCAGGCACTTCATTTTCGTTCTGAATTTGGATGTCAGGAACATCTTTCGAATAAACATCTTCGTCTTCCATCCATAAAGCATCGTCATCATTCATTAAACAGAGAATCTTTCGGGCACGTCTAGCCTCAATTCTTTGAGGACGAATTTTCGCGATAGGTAACAGCTCTTGTTTTTTATGTGATTGTTTGTGTTAATTGGTGGCTTTATATGAAGAAAAATATAGGACTCATATGCTACACGATCTTTTAAATAAGTATGACTCGACACTAGGGCAATAACTATCATATGGAACTTGTTTAGATGGGATGATGCTTGGAGATTTAATAATATCTGTAGTAATAATGGAGCAAACTTAGCGTCGTTGTCATCACTCCCTGTGACTCCATAATCTTCTGATGTCTATTTAATTAACACAGGTGGTGGGAAAAATCCTTCTTTTAATAATTTCCAAAGACTAGAACGTCTTACACCGCAACATGCAAATAGTTTCACATTTAACTATTTGTAAAAAATAGTGTGGCTCACGTAAATGTTTAGCATGCCAAGTTGCATTATTTTTCAACATCATAGCCTGTTCAATATCCAGTTCAGTAACAGTTGGTGCAACATATTCAGCAACGACTGGAAAATTATCAATGACTAACTTGCTCCAAATCTCAGGCAACACATTGCCCGCACTTTCGAAGTTTCGTTTTTCTAGATCTAAGTCAGTAGTTCGATTAATTGAATCAAGATGTGACCCAAAAGCATCATGTTTTAATAGTACACCAGTAAGTGATCGGCGTGGTACAGAGCAGTCAGTCGTCTAGCACCCAAGAGCGCAGCAGAGCGGGAAACGATATTGCCCTAAATTTTGAAATGTGATGTCACAAAGCTTTTGACCCCCCCTGCCCCTTGTCACACAATGTCACTTCTGACTGATACCCACCCCCCCTTCAAGGTGTGACGTAATTTATGGATGGCCCCTTTTCAAGGCCCCTGATATCGAACATGAAGAACTCAGTGCCTAAGGGTAATTTTTCACCGAAAATATAGGTAAATCCCTCAGATATTTTTATGAAATTCATTCCCTCTGAATTTTTTTCTTATAACAGTATCTCTTTGTACCTGAAATGGTAAAAATCGGGTCATAACTTCCCCCAGATCCCATATACCTAATTATAAGTAATATTAAATTAAGTGAGCGTACAGTCTTCGAGTCATATGTAGAAGTTCACGTAAGTGAGGAAAGTTTCTGACTGTCATTCACTTGGGAGTGGCCAGGAACGACTCTTTTACATGTGGCTCAAGCAGCTCACGACTTCCGGTCTTAGACCAAGTATCCTCTGGGTAGCCAACAGACATCCGTTTGGAGGCGAGCTAAAGTGAGAAGGCGAAACCCGCCACATAAAAACACCCCCCAATGAAAAGAACAAAACAGCCTCGGATGAGAGACCTCAATTTTGATGACGACCACTGCAAACGTTTAAAGGACTACGAAATAAGGGCATGCACCTGGAATGTCCGGACCCTTAATTGGGAAGGTGCCTCTGCCCAGCTGGTTGATGTCCTCGTAAGAGTAAAGGCTGACATCACCGCAATCCAAGAAATGCCATGGACGGGACAAGGACGGAAGAAGGTGGGTCCTTGTGACATCTACTACAGCGGCCATATAAAGGAGCGCAAATTCGGTGTGGCATTCGTGGTGGGAGAGAGACTCCGTTGTCGAGTCCTGGCATTCACTCCGGTGGATGAACGTCTAGCCACAATCCGCATCAAAGCGAGGTTCTTCAACATATCGCTGATTTGCGCCCACGCCCCGACGGAAGAAAAGGACGAAGTGATCAAAGATACCTTCTATGAGCGCCTAGAACGTACCTATGAGCGCTGCCCCCGCCACGATGTCAAAATCGTGCTTGGCGATTTCAACGCTAGGGTGGGTAAAGATGGTGTCTTTGGCACAACAGTCGGAAAATTCAGCCTCCATGACGAAACATCACCAAACGGTCTGAGGCTGATCGACTTCGCCGGGGCCCGAAATATGGTCGTCTGTAGTACTAGATTCCAGCATAAGAAAATCCATCAAGCTACTTGGCTATCCCCGGATCGAATCACTCGCAACCAGATCGATCATGTTGTGATAGATGGACGACATGTCTCCAGTGTTTTTGATGTGCGTACGCTTCGTGGTCCCAACATCGACTCGGACCACTATCTTGTAGCAGCTAAGATACGCACCCGCCTCTGTGTAGAAAAGCGCACACATCAACAAACACAAGGAAGGTTCGACATCGAGAAGCTGCAATCACAACCGACAGCCGAACGATTTTCTACTCGACTTGCACTCCTGCTCTCTTAGAGCACTCATCAGCATCTCGGTATAAGGGAGCTGTGGGACGGCATATCAAACTCCTTACGTACAGCTGCAACCGAAACCATTGGTTTTCGGAAAAGTAAAAAAAACAGCTGGTATGATGAGGATTGTCGTCTCGCAGTGGAGAGAAAACAGACTGCCTACCTCGCAATGTTGCGATCGACCGCAACACGAGCGGGATGGGAAAGATACCGAGAGCTGAAGAGGGAAGCGAGACGCATTTGCAGACAAAAAAAGAAAGAGGCCGAAATGCGTGAGTATGAAGAGCTTGACAAGCTGGCCGACAGGGGTAATGCTCGAAAATTTTACGAAAAGATCCGGCGACTAACTGAAGGTTTCAAGACCGGAGCACGCTCCTGTAGGACCCCCAGAGGTGATCTAGTTATTGATGACCAGAGTATACTGAGTTTGTGGAGGGAACACTTCTCCAGCCTGCTGAATGGCAGTGAAAGTACAACACCAGGAGATGGCGAACCCGATTCCCCAATCGACGACGATGGAGCAGATGTTCCATTGCCCGACCGTGAAGAAATTCGAATAGCAATTACCCGCTTGAAGAACAATAAGGCGGCGGGTGAGCTGATATGGTGCTTGCATCAGCTTCTTTGACGATTGGAATCTCAGTGTACTCTGCCCAATACACAAAAAGGGAGACCCCACAATTTGCGCCAATTACCGTGGGATAAGCCTCCTCAACATCGCATATAAGGTTCTGTCGAGCGTATTGTGTGAAAGACTAAAGCCCACCGTCAACAAACTGATTGGACCTTATCAATGTGGCTTTAGACCTGGAAAATCAACAACAGACCAGATATTCACCATGCGCCAAATTTTGGAAAATAGGATCGACACACACCATCACTTTGTCGACTTTAAAGCTGCTTTCGACAGCACGAAAAGGAGCTGCCTTTATGCCGCGATGTCTGAATTTGGTATCCCCGCAAAACTAATACGGCTGTGTAAGCTGACGTTGAGCAACACCAAAAGCTCCGTCAGGATCGGGAAGGACCTCTCCGAGCCGTTCGATACCAGACGAGGTTTCAGACAAGATGACTCACTCTCGTGTGATTTCTTTAACCTGATGCTGGAAAAAATTATAAGAGCTGCAGAGCTAAACCGAGAAGGTACAATCTTCTACAAGAGTGTACAACTACTGGCGTACGCCGATGATATCGATATCATTGGAAACAACACCCGCGCCGTTAGTTCTGCTTTCTCCAGACTGGATAAGGAAGCGAAGCGTATGGGTCTGGTGGTGAACGAGGACAAGACGAAATATCTCCTGTCGTCAAACAAACAGTCAGTGCATTCGCGTCTTGGCTCCCACGTCACTGTTGACAGTCATAACTTTGAAGTTGTAGATAATTTCGTCTACCTGGGAACCAGCATTAACAGCAATAACAATGTCAGCCTGGAAATCCAACGCAGAATCACTCTTGCCAACAGGTGCTACTATGGACTAAGTAGGCAATTGAAAAGTAAAGTCCTCTCTCGACGAACAAAAACCAAACTCTACAAGTCTCTCATCATTCCCGTCCTACTTTACGGTGCAGAAGCGTGGACGATGTCAACATCCGATGAGACGGCACTAGGAGTTTTCGAGAGAAAGGTTTTGCGGAAGATTTATGGTCCCTTAAGAATTGGCAACGGCGAATACCGCAGACGATGGAACGATGAGCTGTATGTGTTATTCGACGACATAGACATATTCCAGCGAATAAAAAAACAGCGGCTACGCTGGCTAGGTCATGTTGTCCGAATGGATGAAAGTGCTCCAGCTCTGATAGTATTGGATGCAGTACCCGCTGGTGGAAGCAGAGGAAGAGGGAGACCTCCACTCCGATGGAAGGACCAGGTGGAGAGGGACCTGGCTTCGCTTGGAATAACCAATTGGCGCCAAACTGCCAGAAGGAGGGATGCGTGGCGCGCTGTTTTGGACTCGGCTATAACCGCGTAAGCGGTGTCTACGCCAGTCAAGAAGAAGAAGATAGTCTTCGATACATTGTATCTTGGTGGTGAAAACGAGTGAAATCGGTTAGGAATTACCTCAGTCCCCATATACTATTTATGATGATTTTCGTTATTCTATTGAACTTTATACCGAATATATGGGCCGAATTGTGTTATCTTTATAAAATTACATCAATAAATTGCGATAGTATAAAATATTCGGTTACACACGAAATTAGCCCTTCCTTACTTGTTTTACATGTAATTAATAATAAAATGTTAAATATATAGGTTTGATGATAGTAGCATCTGCTGGTTGGCTAATTATTTTTTGAGGAGTCAGAAGAATCACGTGGTGGTGCTCTCAGCAACATTGATAAAATTCTCCTCTATTTACGATTTTGTGCAGATCCTGGATTCCAAATGGTATAGCCACAGATATTGGAGTCCACCAGTCGACTGTGTCGCGAACTATTGCGGAAGTTGCGAAACTTATATCTGCCACAGCAAGCGAGTGGATAAAATTCCCAAAAGATACAGATGAAATAAAAGATGTTCAAATGAAATGGGAATCAAATTATTGCTCTCCATTTGCAATTGGAGTGATTGAATGTACACATATAAAAATTAAAAAACCCACCCATCAAAGCGATGAGTATATTTGTAGAAAAGGCTTTCCACTCCATAAATGTGCAAGCAACTTGTGATGGAGGGAACTTTTTACAAGCGTTGACATATCCTGGCCTGATTCAGTTCATGACTCATGTATATTACGAAACATCGAGGTATATAGAATAATGCAAAATGCAAGCAACGATGCATTACTTCTCGGGGATGAGGGCTATGGCATATGGCCCTGGCTAATGACACCTTTCCGGAACCCAACCACTGCTATAGAAAAAACATTCAACAAAGTGTTTACAAGGGAATGTGTCATTATAGAACGGTATTTTGGGCAATTGAAGTAAAGATGTTCGATACTTCAATACAAAATTCGTGTATCGACAGAATTAGCGCCCCATGTAATAGCCAGTAGTTGCATAACATAGCTAAATTTTTAAATGATATCGAACAACAATCAGCAAGAAATTCAGAAGCTGGAAAAAACAAAAGGATAAGGATAGCAAATTTGTTATTAAACTAGTTTATAGAAGATATTTAATTTTTTTTATAAAAATAATAAACGCAAATACAATAAACTTTTTATTACGAAAATAATATAAATTTAATTCACTTTTAGGCAAGATCTGCATCTTTGTAGAAAGCACTTTGTTTTGCTTTAACAAAATAAGCCTCTGCAGACTTTGAAAATTCAAATCCTTTGTCTCATCAGTTTCATAATGACCCAAAACTGCTGTTGACTTTTTGTTAACCTTCAAAAATAAACAACATATAGCAAAACGTAAAATAAAATATAAAAAGAGTGCGTGGAGTCCCTACGCGCGGATGAAGTTATACTTCTTAGTGATATTCCAAGAAATGCATATCATTTTGTATGAAAGAAAACTAGCGAGAGACATTTTCTTAAATTCACATTTTATAAATTTATTATGCACATTTTATAAACCAAAGTCCAAATCAATTATCATTTCTGGGTTCTGACGGATTTATATCTATAATATTTACAATTTGATTATGATAACTAAAATACGATATGAAATGTCTTACATCTATTTTATCTATATTTCACGCGAATACCGCATCAATAGTCGTACCTCCTTTTGTCGTAGGATCATTTCTTCCATTGATCATTTCTAATGAAAATTTCTCTCTGAGGAACGCCAGTAATGGTCCAGCTTCTGGCAATGAAAAATTTACATTAAAATCTCCCGCAAGGAGTACCGGTTGCTCGCTATACTCTACTGGTTCTCCGATAATATCTGCAAAAGCTTGCGAACCTGCAGTTGACAACGATAATAAAGCTTTACCGATGAACAATTTCATATCTCTCATCGATGAATTTGGTGATATATAAATGGCAATTAAATTCAATTTTTTATTATTATGATTATCGCTAGGGTTAGATAGAATGGGAAACTGATTTGTCACAATTGCTATGTGCTAATTATAATCCTTCAACAAACAAACTTCCAGGTAAGTGTAAGGTTATCGAATTCAAATTTTGTTGTTGATTTTGCTCTTTGCTTATATTTTTACAGTTCATCTCTCTCTTGGAACCAATGATGACAATTGTACGTTTGATACATTAGAAGAGACATCAGCAACAACAACATCAGAAACAAAAGCAACAGCGACATCAGTAGCAAAACAAAAAAAGCGCCGTTGCACTAATAATGATGACCAACCTGGAATGTTTTTGAAGTTATACTTCTTATACGAGTTCGGAACAGTTCCGATAATTGTTGCGCAACAGCAAGATTATGCATAAACATTCATATGTACTAAAGAGCTGCAAAAATACATTTGCCACTAACATGCTTGCAAGCACTCCTAGTATTGTACTCTACTCAAAAGAGAATGCGAACCTTTAACAGCACAAAGCCGCTACTCTCCATTGAGAGTGCAATTACTAATTATACTCTTTGTGTTGAACCAAACGAAGTAAACTACTAGCCACGATCGTGAACAACAGTTAACCGAAGCTACAGCAACAAGTAGAGAAAATATTTCGTGCTGCTTGTATTACTCCCAAGTACTTTTAAATCCGAAATTAGTTTTTGCTTGTTTGTAACTTGGCTGGTATTGCTTGCGCTGAAATTTTGTCATTATTTAATTACGGATATGGAACTTGATAGCGTAAGTATGTATGTATGTATGTGATTGGCGTTGCAACCGTTTAGCCGGTTACAGCCGAATCGACGATATCACCTCTCTCTCTCCTTCGCAGTTCGGCGCCAGTTGGAGATCCCAAGTGTAACCAGGTCGCTCTCAACCTGGTCCCTCCAACGGAGTGGAGGCCTTCCCCTTCCTCGGCTTCCTCCGTCGGGTACTGCATCGAACTCTTTCAGGGCTGGAGTGTTTTCGTCCATTCGGACAACATGACCTAGCCAGCGTAGCCGCTGTCTTTTTATTCGCTGAACTATGTCAATGTCGTCGTATAACTCGTACAGCTCATCGTTCCATCATCTGCGGTATTCGCCGTTGCCAGTGTTCTGAGGACCATAAATCTTGCGCATAATTTTCCTCTCGAAAACTCCTAGTGTCGTCTCATCTGATGTTGACATCCTCCAAGCTTCTGCACCGTAGAGCAGGACGGGAATGATAAGCGACTTGTAGAGCTTGATTTTGGTTCGTCTAGAGAGGAATTTACTGTTCAATTGCCTACTCAGTCCAAAGTAGCACCTGTTGGCAAGAGTTATTCTGCGCTGGATTTCGAGGCTGACATTGTTCGTGTTGTTGATGCTGGTTCCCAGGTGTACGAAATTATCTACGACCCCGAAGTTATGACTGTCAACAGTGACGTGGGAGCCAAGACGCGAATGCGCCGACTGTTTGCTTGATGACAGGAGATATTTCGTCTTGTCCTCATTCACCTCCAGACCCATTCGCTTCGCCTCCTTATCCATGCGGGAAAAAGCAGAACAAACGGCGCGGTTGTTGCTTCCGATGATATCAATATCATCGGCGTACGCCAGGAGATGTACACTCTTGTAGAAGATTGTACCTTCTCAGGTACCTTCTCAGGTACATCAGGTTAAAGAAGTCGCACGATAGTGAGTCACCTTGTCTGAAACCTCGTTTGGTATCGAACGGCTCGGAGAGGTCCTTCCCAATCATGACGGAGCTTTTGGTGCTGCTCAACGTCAACTTACACAGCCGTATTAGTTTTGCGGGGATACCAAATTCAGACATCGCGGCATAAAGGCAGCTCCTTTTCGTGCTGTCGAAAGCAGCTTTAAAATCGACAAAAAGGTGGTGTGTGTCGATCCTTTTTTCACGGGTCTTCTCCAAGATTTGGCGCATGGTGAATATCTGGTCAGTTGTCGATTTTCCAGGTCTAAAGCCACACTGATAAGGTCCAATCAGTTTGTTGACGGTGGGCTTTAGTCTTTCACACAGTACGCTCGATAGAACCTTGTAGGCGATATTTGGGAGGATAATTGGCGCAGATTGTGGGATCTCCCTTTTTATGGATTGGGCAGAGCACACTGAGATTCCAATCGTCAGGCATGCTTTCTTCCGACCATATTCTGCAAAGAAGCTGATGCATGCACCTTATCAGTTCTTCGCCGCCGTATTTGAATAGTTCTGCCGGTAATCTATCGGCCCCCGCTGCTTTGTTGTTCTTCAAGCGGGTAATTGCTATTCGAATTTCTTCATGGTCGGGTAATGATAGCGTAAGTATTAAATATATATTTACGCTTAATGTTGAAAATAAAATCGATATAGAAATGCATAAGTACGAAAACACTGACGTCGATTTTTATGATGATTTCGAGATTATTCAGTGGTGGGACGGTCACAAAGAGGATTTTCCAATTTTATATAAACTGAGCTGTCGAATTTTAGCAACTCCAGCATCCTCAGCTCCTTCTGAAAGAGTGTTTTCCGTCGTCCGGAATATTATAACCGAGAAACGCTGCAGCATTAGTTGTAATGACAGCGTAATAAATAAGATAATGTTCCTGCATTCAAGTATAGACTAAAAACGTATTTAAAAAAATAAGAATTTATGTGCATTATAATTATTTTCTCTGTCTTTGAAAAAAGTTCTTTTGTTAATTTTGTATTTTCTTTCCTTCCGTGTTTTTTCTGAAAGATTATATCCGTCTTTGTTTATCAAATAAACTGCATACAAAAATTTATGTTTCATTAACGAGTTTTCATTATCTTAATGCAGCAAAGCAAATTGAGTGTACCAATAATCAACAGCTCCATAGATATCAGCAAATACTCCAAGCACAGTTCACTACTTTAGCACTACTTTGTCTTGTTGGGCGGTTTAAATGTATTCATGCAGCGCTTTATTATTCGAATGAGCTATGTAAATTAAAAAATAAAAAAGCTCGTGCTTTTAAACTTTATAAAAAAACTGGAGCTCTTGTTGACTATTTAAAATATTCTAAATTGCGTCGTCAGTTTGAGGAACTTAACAAAAAATGTTATAAAAACTACATAATCAAAGTAAAAAATAATATTATTCGTAATCCGAAATTGTTTTATAGTTTCGTTAACTCCAAACGCAGGATTTCCAATTTCCCGTCCGCGATGAAATATAAATCAACAATGTCATGTGACAATTATATAATTTCTAATATGTTTGCAGAATTCTTCAAATCCAATTATTGTTCAAACAACCCTATGAATGTGCCATATCATCAAGTGTTATGTCCGAGTACTGTAATTAATACACCAATTATTTCTGAAACAGATGTCTTAAATTATTTAGTTACGTTAAAAAATTCGTTTAAATATGGCCCTGATATGATTCCATCAAGCTTTCTTAAAAATTGTGCAAAATATATCTATCTGCCCTTAACTAAGCTTTTCAACATATCTCTTAAACAAGTTATTTTTCCGTCAATGTGGAAAAACTCTTTTATAATACCTTTGCATAAAAGTGGAGTTAGATCATCTGTTGAGAACTATAGGGGGATAGCTAAAATGTCAGCTATACCCAAACTTTTTGAAGCTATTGTCACTGACCAAATAACTTTCTTAATCTCTCCTTTAATTTCATTTTCTAAGCATGGATTTTGTAAAGGGAAATCTACAGTAACAAACTTGCTTGAATTTGTAAACCATGTGTCAATGGGTTTTAGGGATAATAAGAATACTGATGTTATATATACAGACTTTAGTAAAGCATTCGATAGAGTAAACCACTCAATTCTTTTGCAAAAACTGGATCTTCTTGGTTTTCAACCAAGACTTCTTGAATGGGTATCCTTATATGTTACTAACAGAAAACAACAAGTTTTATTTAATAATACATTATCCGATTCAATTAGTGTCACTTCAGGGGTTCCACAGGGTAGTCATCTCGGCCCGATTCTGTTCTTGTTGTTCATCAATGATATACCTTCTGTAATTAAGTTTTCAGAAATTTTATTATATCCGGATGATGTAAAACTTTTTAAATCATACACTTCTCAAAACGAAAGGACTGAGTTGCAATCGGATTTAAATAATTTAAGGTGTCACAAAAATGATATGCCACTGAATCTTAAAAAATGTAAAACGATGTGCTTTTCCCGTAGAACTGTTGATCTTTCTCCCTATGTAATAAATAACTTCAGTTTAGAGCAAGTTTTTAGCTTTGTTGATTTAGGAGTTACTATGGACCCTACTCTAATTCTCATGTAAATTCAATCTCTACTGTAAATTCAATTGTCTTAAAAGCTAAAGGTGCTCTTAGCTTTGTTAATCGTTGGTCTAAAGAATTTAGGTATCCGTATATTACTAAAATTCTTTTTACAACATTGGTAAGGCCTATATTGGAGTATGGTTCTGTGGTATGGAATCCTAGCTATCAATCCCATTCTGATAAGCTTGAGTCCGATCAAAAACAATTTTTACTTTTTGCTTTAGGCCACTTACATTGGGATTCAAGATTGAATCTTCCCCCGTATACTAGTCGTTTAAAACTTATAAATCTTCCCACACTCACTAGTCGCAGAGAAATGCTAGGTATAATTTTTCTAGTAAAACTTCTGAATGGTTTAGTTTGTAGTTCATTCCTTTTGTCTGATATTAAGTTTAATGTCCCATTGCGTTCATCCAGGCAGTTTAGACCATTATTTCTAAAATCTTCTAGAACAAATTTTGAGTGAAATGAACCATTCTGCCGAATATGCCATGATTTTAATTCGCATTCCAGCACATTTGATCCATCTGACTCAATATTTAGCATCAAAAAAACTATTTTGTATTCTCTTAATAAATAATATTCAGAAATTTTTAACTTTTTGTTTTTATAAATTTTTAAATCTCAGCTGTTGAAATGTTTCTTTCTGTAGCTGAGCAGTTTGAGAACCGGACGCTTAAAAATCTCTTGCCTTTCTAGACTCGGCAAATTCCGCTCGTATGCGGACTGCGCCCCACGCGTCGGTTGGGCGGGAGGAGGGTAATCGTTTGGGTTATATATATATATATGCGTTCACGTAAGTTTGTCAACCACCAAAAATCAAAAGCAATGTTCTACAAAAACAACAAGCGCCAAAAATTTATGTCGATATGTTTACATGCTCATACATATTCATACATATTTACGACAAGCCGAGTTTCTACCAACAACGCAATGTAGCGTCGCGCAGGCGACCATCATTTTTTCGACACATCGAATTTTACAGAGTCGTTTCAAGTGATCCCTCCGTAATTATAAATGCGCAAAATATGTTTTGGATAGTATTGACTTATTATTAGCAAATATAAATAATTAAATGTATTTAAATATTCTACTAATATATGATGCCAAATATTAATGTACTACAATTTATTGTAGTAAGAATCAAGACATAAAACAATCCATTATAATATGAGTTGGGGACATGGACCTCTTTGCCTGCGAAAATGCGACACTGATTACAAGCCTGTGGCAAAAAAATTACTATTTGCGGTCATTTGTTGCCCGTGGCAACGAAGATTTTACAAGAAATGTACTACAAAACATACATATGTACATGTTTATATGTCATTGAACAAACACACAAACTTACATTTGTATATGCGTGCACGTAAGTTTGTCAACCACCAAATTTACATTATCCCAGTGAACAAACAGAAAAAACATTTATGAACGACAACGAGCCTCCTGTATCCGTACCAAATTTTGATTTCGTTGTAAGATTTCAACGAAATGAAACAAGAAATTCAGGCGTTGCTATTTATCACAATGAACAAGACAAATGTCATATTCTCACTCCTCATTTAGATATAAAGGCTCCGTACGCGAGTGATGCTGATGTGACGATATCAACATCAACAAGAATTGGCGATTTGTGTACGGTAGAATGCAAAATGAACCCTAGCGATAATCATAATAATAAAAAATTGAATTTAATTGCCATTTATATATGGCCAAATTCATCGATGAGAGATATAAAATTGTTAATCGGTAAAGCTTTATTACCGTTGTCAACTGTAGGTTCGCAAGCTTTTGCAGATATTATCGGAGAACCAGTAGAGTATAGCGAACAACCGGTACTCCTTGCGGGAGATTTTATTGTAAATTTCTCATTGCCAGAAGCTGAATTATTACTGGCATTCCTCAGAGAGAAATTTTCATTAGAAATGATCAATGGAAGAAATGATCCTACGACAAAAGGAGGTACGACTATTGATGCGGTATTCGCGAGAAATATAGATAAAATAGATGTAAGAAATTTCATATCGTATTTTAGTTATCATAATCCAATTGTAAATATTATAGATATCAATCCGTCAGAACCCAGAAATGATAATTGATTTGGACTTTGGTTTATAAAATGTGCATAATAAATTTATAAAATGTGAATTTAAGAAAGTGTCTCTCGCTAGTTTTCTTTCATACAAAATGATATGCATTTCTTGGAATATCACTAAGAAGTATAACTTCATCCGCGCGTAGGGACTCCACGCACTATTTTTTATTGCCTGTTTTATTCATGTCTATTTTTTATGCGACATTTCATGTTAGATATTTTTTATACTCTCGTAACAAACTTGCTAAAGAGAGTATTATAGTTTTGTTCACATAACGGTTGTTTGTAACACCCAAAACTAAACGAGTTAGATATAGGGTAATATATACCAATGTGATCAGGGTGAAGAGTGGAGTTCAAATCCGAATGTTTGTCTGTCCGTCTGTCCGTCCGTCCGTCTATCCAACTGTAACTTGAGTAAAAATTAAGATATCTTCATGAAACTTGGTACACTTATTTCATGGCACCATTGGAAGGTTGCTTTCGCAAATGAGCAAAATCGGACCACTGCCACGCACACAAAATGGCGAAAACCGAAAACACATAAAGTGCCATAACTAAGCCATAAATAAAGCTATGGAAATAAAATTTGGTATGAAGGATCGTACTATGAAGGAGGATATTTGGATGTAATTTTTTTGGGGAAGTGGGCGTGGCTCCGTCCCCAAATAGGTTTTTTGTACATATCTCGCAAACCAATAGAGCTATATAAACCAAGCTTTCTGCAGTCGTTTTTTTAGCCACTTCTTAATAACTACAGTCCAAAAATGAAAGAAATCAGATTGAAAATTACTAAAAGTGGATTAACTCACTAAAGAAAAACGTCAAAACGTCTAAATTTCACATAAGAAATGGCAGATGGAAGCTACACTCAGATTTTTTTACAAAATGGAAAATGGGCATGGCGTCGCCCACTTATGGGTCAAAAACAATATCTCAGGAACTACTCGACCGATTTCAATGAAACTTGGTTTGTAATAGTTTCCTTACATCCCAATGATATGTTGTGAAAATAGGTCAAATCGCTTCACAACCACACTTACTTCCTATATACCATATATAAAGTAAACACTAGTGAAGATATCGGTGCAGAACTTTGCACAAATACTATGTTTATAGTGTGTCAGTCCCATTCTAAAAATCGCCGAAATCGGACCATAGGTTTTTAAGGCCCCATATATCGAACACAAGGACCTCGGTGCTTCTAACTTTATATTATGGTTTCCAACTTTCAAAAAGTTTCAATGGACATTTTACAATATATATGACGAATATGGGTCAAATTATGTATTATATAATTAAATAAATAAATTGCGAGAGTATAAAATGTTCGGTTACACCTGAACTTAGTCCTTCTTTACTTGTTTTATTATATTTTTCTCCGTTAATTCTATGCCAAATCTCTGCTTAATTTCTGTTACACATGTTTCAATAGTTTGTTTTTTTTTTATTTTTAATACTCGGTAATTGACTTCTCTAGCAAATATTTATTTTGTTTTTAGTTTTTCTATCAAAAATTTTGAAATATCGTCAGTTTCCATTTTATTATTAATATATGATTCCACTTCACTTTCACCTGACGACATGTTTTCTTTTCTGTTGTTGATGAAGATGTGGCAGCAGCGGAGATAACTATGTAGAAGCGATGTCCTATGAATTACGCACTAGAGCGTTGAAACGGCACTTTATAATTTTGATGATTTATCATTTTTTTTTGTCACGGTACTTTTAGCCGAAACTGTTTCAAACGCTTTGGTACATTTTTTTCTTAACGGACTGTACCTACCGTTAACAAGTTTCCTTACACACATATATATGTATATGCATATATGCCAGCCTCCCCTTTCTTATGTACTCCATGTACATATGTATATTTTGTGTTTCTCTTTTTGCACTTATTTGTTCACTTTTTGCAATTGCACTTTTTGTTTAAGGTTTAGGTAAGTAAAGGTAAGAATTTCCATGTAATATTTAGCATGGTTATATATATTATACATGTATATACAGTGGAACTTCCATAACTCGAATTTCTATAACTCGAAGTTCTCCATAACTCGAACTTTTGAATTGGCAATAGAGTGCAACTATCATACAAATTTCCTTCCATAAATCGAACTTTTTGGTCAGGACATAATACAAAATTTTAAATTTTACTATCGAGACAGAACTTTAAAAGAGTCCAAACTGCAACAAACCAAATTACAGAATATATGATTTATCATGTACATAAATCCTCGGAATCCAGCGCAGAATAACTCTTGCCAACAGGTGCTACTTTGGACTGAGTAGGCAATTGAACAGTAAAGTCCTCTCTCGACGAACCAAAATCAAGCTCTACAAGTCGCTTATCATTCCCGTCCTGCTTTACGGTGCAGAAGCTTGGACGATGTCAACATCAGATGAGACGACACTAGGAGTTTTCGAGAGGAAAATTTTGCGCAAGATTTATGGTCCTCAGAACATTGGCAACGGCGAATACCGCAGACGATGGAACGATGAGCTGTACGAGTTATACGACGACATTGACATAGTTCAGCGAATAAAAAGACAGCGGCTACGCTGGCTAGGTCATGTTGTCCGAATGGACGAAAACACTCCAGCCCTGAAAGTGTTCGATGCAGTACCCGCCGGAGGAAGCCGAGGAAGGGGAAGGCCTCCACTCCGTTGGAGGGACCAGGTGGAGAGCGACCTGGTTACACTTGGGATCTCCAACTGGCGCCGAACTGCGAAGGAGAGAGACAGGTGGCGCACTATCGTCGATTCGGCTATAACCGGCTAAACGGTTGCAACGCCAATCACATACATACATACATAAAGCTTTATGCGAAGAAAATAAATAAAACTGGGTATAAATCTATATTTGACAGCTTTTTGAAAATTTATATGTTTTAATTAAAATTCTATAACTCGAAGTCTCTCTAACTGGAAGTTTTTTTGTGTATTATGTTGATTCGAGTTAGAGAAGTTCCACTGTATTTTTCGTTTCAGCAACCACACTGTACGTCACTTTCCCTTTCTTTATTTTTATTTTTCTTTTTCTTTTTATTCTTTTAGAAATTTGGTAAGCACAGGAAAGTAGATTATAGGTACATTTGTGTGTACGTATATTTCACAACTTTTTTGCGCACACGTGTATGTACATATATAATTTATATGTAATTATTATTATTTATTTGCTTTATATTTTATTACTTCTTTTGATTCTATTATTTATTTATTTATTTGCCAGTGTACATATCACTTTACCACTTGAATGTACATACATATGTATGTAGACATAAACATATGTATCTAAATTTCTTTTGTACATTATTTTATTATTTTCATTTTGTTATTTATAATTTATTTAGTATTAGGTTTAAAAATATACATATATTTCGCTTGACGCAACATCTTCAATAACAATTAGATGTTTGTTCTCCTTTTGCTCAAGTAATTGTAATTGGTTTGAACTCATTTTTATGCAATTGAGCAAAAGCTGTTGCTGTTTGATCGAACTCGACTTACGAGCAATTGCTCACCTGCCTCAACTCTGCGCTTTTACTCGTTTTTATGCATGAGGGCCATTGTGTCACACTATCTCGTCATTTATTTTGGCAACTCCATCATATTGGTTAAGGAATCAATACCATGGTTAGACCTATGGTATTTGTTGTTTGCTAGTTTCTGCATATCTAGGTTCCGCACTATTCTGCAGATTTCACAATTTAGTAGGGATGTTTTTACTATTCTATAGATCATTTTTATAGGAGTAATTGTAAGTAATGAATTTGTGTTGGCTTATTGTATAAGTAATATGATTGTCAGAAATTAGTTTATTCCTTCGTATGTGCTGAAGTCGACCTGAATAGTTTACTTTACAATATGTAAAGTTAACAATAGGTAAGATATCGGAACAGAACTTTGCATTAATACTTTTCTAAAATTCGCCGAAATCGCACCATAGGCTTTCAAGTCCCCATATATCGAACATGAGGACCTCGGTGCTTCTAATCTAAGTAATGTTAGGGTTTCCAACTTTCAATGGACTTTATACCATATATATGACGAATATGTGGGCCAAATTGTCTATTATATAAAGGGTGATTTTTTAAGAGCTTGATAACTTTTTAAAAAAAAAAAACGCATAAAATTTGCAAAATCTCATCGGTTCTTTATTTGAAACGTTAGATTGGTTCATGACATTTACTTTTTGAAGATAATTTCATTTAAATGTTGACCGCGGCTGCGTCTTAGGTGGTCCATTCGGAAAGTCCAATTTTGGGCAACTTTTTCGAGCATTTCGGCCGGAATAGCCCGAATTTCTTCGGAAATGTTGTCTTCCAAAGCTGGAATAGTTGCTGGCTTATTTCTGTAGACTTTAGACTTGACGTAGCCCCACAAAAAATAGTCTAAAGGCGTTAAATCGCATGATCTTGGTGGCCAACTTACGGGTCCATTTCTTGAGATGAATTGTTCTCCGAAGTTTTCCCTCAAAATGGCCATAGAATCGCGAGCTGTGTGGCATGTAGCGCCATCTTGTTGAAACCACATGTCAACCAAGTTCAGTTCTTCCATTTTTGGCAACAAAAAGTTTGTTAGCATCGAACGATAGCGATCGCCATTCACCGTAACGTTGCGTCCAACAGCATCTTTGAAAAAATACGGTCCAATGATTCCACCAGCGTACAAACCACACCAAACAGTGCATTTTTCGGGATGCATGGGCAGTTCTTGAACGGCTTCTGGTTGCTCTTCACCCCAAATGCGGCAATTTTGCTTATTTACGTAGCCATTCAACCAGAAATGAGCCTCATCGCTGAACAAAATTTGTCGATAAAAACATTTCGAACCGAACACTGATTTTGGTAATAAAATTCAATGATTTGCAAGCGTTGCTCGTTAGTAAGTCTATTCATGATGAAATGTCAAAGCATACTGAGCATCTTTCTCTTTGACACCATGTCTGAAATCCCACGTGATCTGTCAAATACTAATGCATGAAAATCCTAACCTCAAAAAAATCACCCGTTAATTAAATAAATGAATTGCAAGAGTATAAAATGTTCGGTCACAACCGATCTTAGCCCTTCCTTAATTGTTGTTTTTGCATTTAACAGCATCAAGTCGTGACATTATTAGATAAAGAAAGTCTTGATATAATTAATATATTATATAACTTGGGAAATTGGTTTCGTTTATGTTAGCTGCTAATTCTCTTCTTCAACTACTACTGGTGTAGGATTGCGCATTTAAGTGCAGACTTAGATGTTTACAATAATGTATCCACGTATTTAATAAGCCCATTTAGTTGTTTTTTGGATTTAAAGCATTCCGCTTTGTTAAACGAACAACACCACGAACAGAAAAATTTTAAAATTCTATACTTATGTGTGAAAAAAATTTCATAGAAATATTTATGTTCCAAAGGAATTATTGACGTAGCAATCAACCATGATAAGGTCGCGAGTCAATGAACTTTGTCTCGAATGAATTCACTTAAAAATATAAAAACTGATCTACTTACAAATAAAGTTAAAGGAGAAGTCGACAATTTGAAGAGTTTTTAAATGTTTTAGACTTCCAGTTTGTAATTTCGTAATCTCATTCCGAGACATATCTAAGTCCTCTAACACAATTTGATCCTGAAGTAATTCCGGTGAAAAATGTTGTATTCTATTTTGACTTAAATTAATGACAATTAGACGTTGGGTATGACCGAATAAGTTTGTTGGCAAATCGGATAACAGGTTTTTGCTAATGTCTAATAAATTTAAGTTACGAAGCTTCCAAAATATTACTGCATCCAAGTTCTCCAGGTGGTTGTTTTGAAGTCGCCTTTATGTGCACATGGAAATGATACAAAACATTAATAAAAGCACCGAGGTAGCAAATATCGATGAACTTACAGTTGTAATAGACTATCTAAATCTTCAAAGAGATTCGCTGGAATAAAGTTTAGAATGTTATTCGAAAGGTCCAGTTCTTTCAACAGTGTTAAACCACGAAAAGTGTCTTTATGTAAAGTTGAAAAATAGTTCCTTGAAAGATCACTACAAATATATTAAGATCATAAAATTAAAAAATAAATGTTAATGAGGTCTTAAGGTTCAGCACGAAAAAATTTCTATGGTTTGTTCATATTGTAACGGATTTTCAAAATATGTTGTTTACGCTGAAACTCTACTTTGAGTTCGATCACTGAATAGTCAAATAAAAATCATAAGTAAATCTAGTAAGTATAACGCTTATCGTTTCTGGTTTCTTCTGGTATCCATTTTCATTACAATATTAGCTGTCATCGATTGACTAAGCGTTATAGAGAGGCCAATAGAACGCACTATCCTGTAATTCAAACATACAGGCAGGCCTTATGGTGCAAGCCTGCGCTAAAATGTCCTCTTAATCATGCGCAGTAGTGTTGCACCATTTTCTTAGGCGGAGAAATATTTACATCTGAGCAAAATATATTTTTTTTATCCCTTTGTTTAGAGTAGCGTCTATGCCTTACGAACCCCACTTATGCTTCATATGAGCGCCAAGAACGCATCTTTGTGCGCCACCCCCGCCACGATGTCGAAATCGTACTTGGCGATTTTAACGCTAGGTTGGGTAAAAAAGGTGTGTTTGGCACAACAGTCGGAAAATTCAGCTTCCATGACGAAACATCGCCAAACGGCTTGAGGCTATCGACTTCGCAGTGGCCCGAACATTGGTAGTCTGTACTACTAGATTCCAGCATAAGAAAATGTATCAAGCTACTTGGCTGTCCCCCGATCGAATCACACGCATCAAGATTCGATAATGTTGTAATAGATGGATGACATGGCTCCAGTTTTTTTGATCTGCGTACGCACCGTGGTCCCAACATCGCCTCGGGCCACTATCTTGTAGCAGCTAAGATACGCACTCGCCTCTGTGCAACAAAGCGCGCACATCAACAAACACAAGGAAGGTTCGACATCGAGAAGCTGCAATCACAACCGACAGCCGAACGATTTTCTACTCAACTTGCACTTCTCTGAGAGCACACTTCAGCAACTCGGTATAAGGGAACTGTGGGACGGCATATCAAGCAACTTACGTACAGCTGCAACCGAAACCATTGGTTTTCGGAAAAGTCAAAAAAACAGCTGGTATGATGAGGATTGTCGTCTCGCAGTGGAGAGAAAACAGACTGCCTACCTCGCAATGTTCCGATCGACCGCAACACGTGCGGGATGGGAAATATACCGACAGCTGAAGAGGGAAGCGAGACGCATTTGTTGACAAAAAAGAAAGAGGCCGAAATGCGTGAGTATGAAGAGCTTGACAAGCTGGCCGACAGGGGTAATGCTCGAAAAAGATCCGGTAACTAACAGAAGGTTTCAAGATCGGAGCACACTCCTGTAGGGCCCCAAGAGGTGATCTAGAGGTTGACCTTGAAAAAATTCGAGTAGCAATTACCCGCTTGAAGAACAACAAAGCGGCGGGGCCGATGGATTGCCGACCGAGCTATTCAAATACGGCGGCGAAGAACTGATAAGGTGCATGCATCAACTTCTTTGCGAAATATGGTCGAAGAAAGCATGCCCGACGATTGGAATCTAAATGTACTCTGCCCAAACCACAAAAGGGAGACCCCACAATATGCGCCAACTACCGTGGGATAAGCCTCCTTAACATTTCTTATAAGGTTCTATCGAGTAAAGCCCACCGTCAACAAACTGATTGGACCTTACCGGTGTGGCTTTCTTCTTCTTCTTAACTGGCGTAGAAACCGCTTACGCGGTTATAGCCGAGTCCACAACAGTGCGCCACGCATCTCTCCTTTTGGCGGTTTGGCGCCAATTGGTAATACCAAGTGAAGACAGGTCCTTCTCCACCTGGTCCTTCCACCGGAGTGGAGGTCTCCCTCTTCCTCGGCTTCCACCAGCGGGTACTGCATCGAAAACTTTCAGAGCTGGGGCACTTTCATCCATTCGAACAACATGACCCAGCCAGCGTAGCCGCTGTCTTTTTATTCGCTGGACTATGTCTATGTCGTCGAACAACACATACAGCTCATCATTCCATCTTCTGCGGTATTCGCCGTTGCCAATGTTTAAGGGACCGTAAATCTTCCGCAAAACCTTTCTCTCGAAAACTCCTAGTGCCGTCTCATCGGATGTTGACACCGTCCACGCTTCTGCACCATAAAGTGGGACGGGAATGATGAGGGACTTGTAGAGTTTAGTTTTTGTTCGTCGAGAGAGGACTTTACTTTTCAATTGCCTACTCAGTCCATAGTAGCACCTGTTGGCAAGAGTGATTCTGCGTTGGATTTCAAGGCTGACATTATTATCGGTGTTAATGTTGGTTCCTAGGTATACGAAATTATCTACAACTTCAAAGTTATGACTGTCAACAGTGACGTGGGAGCCAAGACACGAATGCGCTGACTGTTTGTTTGATGACAGGAGATATTTCGTCTTGTCCTCGTTCACCACCAGACCCATTCGCTTCGCTTCCTTATCCAGGCAGGAAAAAGCAGAACAAACGGCGCGGTTGTTGCTTCCGATGATATCAATATCATCGGCATACGCCAGGAGCTGTACACTCTTGTAGAAGATTGTACCTTCTTAAAGCCACACTGATAAGGTCCAATCAGTTTGTTGACGGTGGGCTTTAGTCTTTCACACAGTACGCTCGATAGAACCTTATAAGCGATGTTAACGAGGCTTATCCCACGATAGTTGGCGCAGATTGTGGGGTCTCCCTTTTTGTGGATTGGGCAGAGTACACTGAGATTCCAATCGTCGGGCATGCTTTCTTCCGACCATATTTCGCAAAGAAGCTGATGCATGCACCTTATCAGCTCTTCGCCGCCGTATTTGAATAGCTCGGCCGGCAATCCATCGGCCCCCGCCGCCTTGTTGTTCTTCAAGCGGGTAATTGCTATTCTAATTTCTTCACGGTCGGGCAATGGAACATCTGTTCCATCGTCGTCGATTGGGGAATCGGGTTCGCCATCTCCTGGTGTTGTACTTTCACTGCCATTCAGCAGGCTGGAGAAGTGTTCCCTCCACAAACACAGTATACTCTGGTCATCAACCACTAGATCACCGCTGGGGGTCCTACAGGAGTGTGCTCCGGTCTTGAAACCTTCAGTTAGTCGCCGCATCTTTTCGTAAAATTTTCGAGCATTACCCCTGTCGGCCAGCTTGTCAAGCTCTTCATACTCACGCATTTCTGCCTCTTTCTTTCTTTTTCTGCAAATGCGTCTCGCTTCCCTCTTCAGCTTTCGGTATCTTTCCCATCCCGCTCGTGTTGCGGTCGATCGCAACATTGCGAGGTAGGCAGTCTGTTTTCTCTCCACTGCGAGACGACAATCCTCATCATACCAGCTGTTTTTTTGGCTTTTCCGAAAGCCAATGGTTTCGGTTGCAGCTGTACGTAAGGAGTTTGATATGCCGTCCCACAGCTCCCTTATACCGAGATGCTGATGAGTGCTCTCAGAGAGCAGGAGTGCAAGTCGAGTAGAAAATTGTTCGGCTGTCGGTTGTGATTGCAGCTTCTCGATGTCGAACCTTCCTTGTGTTTGTTGACGTGTGCGCTTTTCTACACAGAGGCGGGTGCGTATCTTAGCTGCTACAAGATAGTGGTCCGAGTCGATGTTGGGACCACGAAGCGTACGCACATCAAAAACACTGGAGACATGTCGTCCATCTATCACAACATGATCGATCTGGTTGCGAGTGATTCGATCCGGGGACAGCCAAGTAGCTTGATGGATTTTCTTATGCTGGAATCTAGTACTACAGATGACCATATTTCGGGCCCCGGCGAAGTCGATCAGCCTCAGACCGTTTGGTGATGTTTCGTCATGGAGGCTGAATTTTCCGACTGTTGTGCCAAAGACACCTTCTTTACCCACCCTAGCGTTGAAATCGCCAAGCACGATTTTGACATCGTGGCTTGGGCAGCGCTCATAGGTACGTTCTAGGCGCTCATAGAAGGTATCTTTGATCACTTCGTCCTTCTCTTCCGTCGGGGCGTGGGCGCAAATCAGCGATATGTTGAAGAACCTCGCTTTGATGCGGATTGTGGCTAGACGTTCATCCACCGGAGTGAATGCCAGGACTCGACGACGGAGTCTCTCTCCCACCACGAATCCCACACCGAATTTGCGCTCCTTTATATGGCCACTGTAGTAGATGTCACAAGGACCCACCTTCTTCCGTCCTTGTCCCGTTCATCGCATTTCTTGGATTGCGGTGATGTCAGCCTTTACTCTTACGAGGACATCAACCAGCTGGGCAGAGGCACCTTCCCAATTAAGGGTCCGGACATTCCAGGTGCATGCCCTTAAATCATAGTCCTTTATACGTTTGCCGTGGTCGTCATCAAAAGGGGGGTTTCTCATCCGAGGCCTGTGTTTCTTATTCACTGGTTATTCGTTTTTATGTGGTGGGTCCCAAGCCCTACGCACAACCGCATAAGCGGGATTCGCCTTCTCACTTTAGCTCGCTTCCAGACGGATGTCTGTTGGCTACCCAGAGGATACTTGGTCTAAGACCGGAAGTTGTGAGCTGCTTGAGCCACATGTAAAAGAATCGTTCCTGGCCACTCCCAAGTGAACGGCAGTCAGAAACTTTCCTCACTTACGTGAACTTCTACATATGACTCCATCATATGGCTTTAGACCTGGAAAATCATCAACTGACCAGATATTCACCATGCGCCAAATCTTGGAGAAGACCCGTGAAAAGAGCATCGACACACACCATCTCTTTGACGATTTTAAAGCTGCTTTCGACAGCACGAAAAGAAGCCTTTAAGCCGCGATGTCTGAATTTGGTATCCCCCCAAAACTAATACGGCTATGTAAGCTGACGTTGAGCAACACCAAAAGCTCCGTCAGGATCGGGAAGGACCTCTTCGAGCCGTTCGATACCAAACGGGGTTTCAGACAATGTGACTGGCTATCGTGTGAGATCTTTAACCTGATGCTGGAAAAAATAGTGCGAGCCGCAGAGCTAAACAGAGAAGGTACAATCTTCTCTAAGAGTGTACACTGGTGTACGCCGATGATATTGATATCATTGGAAACAACACCCGCGCCGTTAGTTCTGTTTTCTCCCGGCTGGATAAGGAAGCGAAGCGAATGCGTCTAGTGGTGAATGGGGACAAGACGAAATATCTCCTGTCATCAAACAAACAGTCAGCGCATTCGCGTCTTGGCTCCCACGTCACTGTTGACAGTCATAACTTCGAAGTTGTAGATAATTTCGTTTATCTGGCAACCAGCATTAACAGCAACAACAATGACAGCCTGGAAATGGAAATGGACCTGGTTTCACTTGGTGTTACCAATTGGCGCCAAACTGCCAAAAAGAGAGATGCGTGCCGCGCTGTTGTGGATTCGGCTATAACCGCGTAAAGTAAACGGTATCTACGCTAGTTAAGAAAAAGAAATGTATTTCAAAGTAAAAACAACAAAAATATATATTTGATTTTTGTCAAAAGTTTGTCCTTTGAGTTGTTTTTATCATTGTGAATAGTCTACATAAGTAAAAGAAAATTTGGCAGCACCCAGCAAGCGGCGATAGAATTTTTAATCAGGTATCCACATACTCTCTTGCACAAATTCAACTAGATAACTTTGTTGTTGCTTTCACACGTAAAGAAGTCAAAACAAAACAAACACCTATCAAGATAACGATCTTTAAGACCAGGGGTTTAC
Source organism: Zeugodacus cucurbitae (assembly GCF_028554725.1). NCBI lineage: Eukaryota > Metazoa > Arthropoda > Insecta > Diptera > Tephritidae > Zeugodacus > Zeugodacus cucurbitae. Next base: position 29,891,289 of record NC_071669.1, read on the forward strand.
TTTTTAAGTCGTTGCGCAAGTGGAAGTACTCGCAAACGAAAACAAAATACTTTGTAAAGCATCAATCGGATCGAAAATTGCGTTTAACGCATTGCCCCTTCGCAATGAAAGTACTCTGTATTGTTTTTACGAGTTTCAAACTCATGCGTTTTACGAATTTTTCATTCGATATCAAACTGGCAAAATGTAAGTTAATAAGTATATTTGTAGTTTTATTTACTAAAACCATATATTTTTTAAAGTTAACATTCAAATAATGAGAAACATATGATGGAAAACAGAAAATATAAATTGACCATTGGAGTTAAAAAGCAAATGTTGTGAAGTTATATATAGAAGTGTTGCATAATTAAAATCCTTTTATATAGTGTAATAATAACGATTTTATAGAAGTGGCATTGAAGTCGAATGGTTCTTTTTATACTCTCGCAACAAAAGTTGCTAAAGAGAGTATTATAGTTTTGTTCACATAACGGTTGTTTGTAACACCCAAAACTAAACGAGTTAGATATAGGGTTATATATACCAAAGTGATCAGGGTGACGAGTAAAGTTCAAATCCGGATGTCTATCTGTCCGTCCGTGCAAGCTGTAACTTGAGTAAAAATTAGCAAAATCGGACCACTACCACGCCCATAAAATGGCGAAAACCGAAAACACATAAAGTGCCATAACTAAGCCATAAATAAAGCTATGGAAATAAAATTTGGTATGAAGGATCGCACTATGAAGGGGCATATTTGGATGTCCATCTATTTTTTTGGGGAAGTGGGCGTGGCCCCGCGCCCAAATCGGTTTTTTGTATATATCTCGTAAACTTTCTGCAGTCGTTTTTTAAGCCATTTCCTTATACAGTCCAAAAATGACAGAAATCGGATAATAACCACGCCCCCTCCCATACAAAGGTTTGGTTGAAAATTACTAAAAGTGGGTTAACTCACTAACCAAAAACGTCAGAAACACTAAGCTACACTCAGATTTTTTTTAGAAAATGGAAAATGGGCGTGGCGTCACCACTTTTGTGTCAAAAACCATATCTCAGGAAATACTCGACCGATTTCAATGAAACTTGGTTTGTAATAGTTTCCTTACATCCCAATGATATGTTGTGAAAATAGGCCAAATCGCTTCATAACCGCGCCTACTTCCTATATACCAGAACTTTGAAGACTATCTGAATCGTTTACTTTACAATATATAAAGTAAGCACTAGTGAAGATATCGGTGCAGAGCTTTGCAAAAATACTGTGTTTTTAGTGTGGCTGGCCCATTCGCCGAAATCGAACCATAGGTTTTTAAGGCCCCATATATCGAACACGAGGGCTTCGGTGCTGCTAACCTAATATTATGGTTTCCAACTTTCAATGGACTTTATGCACTATATTTGACGAATATGTGGGTCAAATTGTGTATTATTAATATAAATAAAGTTAAATAAATAAATTGCGAGAGTATAAAATGTTCGGTTACACCCGAACTTAGCCCTTCCTTACTTCTTATGTTTATGTTTTTTTTTATTATATTAGTGTTTAAAAAATTACACATACTTACAGATAAAGACATACATATAAGCAAGAAGAGATTAAGCCATATATCATTAATAGGAATTCAATATTTATGTACGGTAGCAACACTAGGCAAAAGAACCTGTTTGAAGAAATGAAGACACAGGATGAGTTGAGTCAGCAGCAACTTCGGGTGTATTGAATGTTTTTAAACTAAACTTAAACTAGGCTTGCTGAAAAAATTTCGATACATCGATACTATTTTTCAATTCAACGATATTTCTTAGCGATATTTAAAATTTTGAAGAGGTATAAAAAAAGATTAACATTTGGGCATGTAAGTTCACAGCAGCCAAAAAAACACAGATGAAAGAAGCAGAAAATTCGAAGAACGAAGGAGTTGCGGTCGAAGAAAGCAGCGAAAACAAAGCAGAGCACGCAGCAGCGAGAACGGAGCTGCAGTCAACGAAGTTTATATATACGAACAAAAGCAGATCAACGTATATTTCAACGAAAGAGTAGAGAAAAAAAGAAGAACCGTTCGCGAAAATTATACCTTGCTTTGATGGGGAATCTATTCCAAACAGATAAGAGTTGCAGTAACGTAGATCGTAAGAATCAGCATTGTTTTAATCGTGGTTCAACACAACAAAAAGGGTCGATAGCAAACAAGACACAGTGAGACAGTGTTTTAAATGTAATGGCAACGGTCATATGGCTAACAGTGTCCCGAGTATAAGCGTAATATCAACATTGTATTTAACAAAGAGCGAATGAAGCAGCTGACAATTAATAACGAAATCTTGTGCTGATTGGTAGACACTGGAGCAGGCGTGTCGTTAATACGTTTGGGTGTGTAGGAGCAAATATTTAGCAAATGAAAGTTGCAGAAAAGTTTCGCTACACTGCATAGTTTAGGCAAAGTCGCCGCAGATGCGGTGGGTGAATTTGTAGCTCAAGTCATCGCCGACAGGGTATGTACGCAGCACACGTTTTTAGTAATCACAGATAGTAAAATCAATGTAGACGCATTGTTGGATACGATTTGTAAAGGAACAAGTAGATGAATGGTTACTGAAAGGCATTATACGTGAGTCGTGCTCAGAGGTCGCTAGCAAGGTGGTATTGGTAAAGAAAAAAGATAGTCGCTACAGATTATGCGATTTTCGTAAATTAAATACAATGGTATTAAAAGATAGGTTTCCAGTACCAATTGTTGAGGAAGTCCACGTCGAAGTAGAAGAACGATGTCGAAAATATACAGCAATTGTAACAAAATAAAGACTCTATGAACTTAATAGAGCTCCATTTGGTTTTTGCAACTCTTGCCGTTTTTGTGCGTTACGTTAATTATATTTTCCAAAAACTAATAAACGAAGATATAATGGAGATGTATGTAGATGATATCGTAATTTTTTGGGGTACGGAAGAAGAAAGCTTAAGCAATATGCAACGAATCTTACAACAAGCGCAGATGTATGTGCTAGAAATTAAGTGGGCAAAGTGCCAATTTCTAAAAAATCGGATTGTTTTTCTTGGACACGAGGTTGAAGACGGGTGCGTCTGGCCTGGGCAAGGTAAAGTTAAAGCAGTCAAAAACTTTCCGATACCAAAAAACATACGAAACGTACAGGCTTTCCTGGGTTTAACCGGATTTCGAAAGTGTATCCGAGATTATGCTATACTTGCCAGACCATTAACAGAACTGCTTAAAAGGGATACAATATTTCAGATTGCAGAGACAGAAATTAGATCAATCAATTACCTGAAGTCGGTATTCACGTCGAAACCAGTTTTACAAATATACAAGCAGAATGCTAATTCGCAGTTACATGTCGATGCCTCGAAACATGGCTTCGGCGCAACACTTTTGCAGCTGCATGCCGGAAAGTGGCATCATGTTTTCTATTGGAGTAAAAATACTTCCCCTCAAGTTAATCTACAAGCAAGTTGACGGGCAAGACTTATTGGATGCCGGAATGTGGCATCCTGTTTTCTATTGGAATAAAAAATACTTCCCCACAAGAGGAAAAATTTCACAGCTGTTTCCTTGAAGTTAAAGCAGATATCTAGCGTCCAAGAAGTTGCGTCACTACCTAATGGGCACAGAGTTTACCTTGGTAACAGATTGTGCGGCTTTAAAGCAGACTAAAAGATATGCCACGTGAATGGCTGATGTTTCTACAGGACTTTTCAAGAGCAAGTTGACGGGTAAGATTTAGTGGCGGTACCGAAGAAGATGGAGGGTGAAATAACAAATGAAACACACAGATTTGGGCATATGAGTTGTAAAAAAACCATACATGCTATACGGTAGAATTTTTATATTCCACATCTCGAAAATAAAGTTCAGCAGACTATTAAAAACCGTATAGAATGCGTTATACATAACCAGAAGCTGGGTAAAAATAGAATTTCTTACATTGCATTGAGCGATAGTCCCCTATATACGCTTCATATTTTCCATTTGGGTACATTGGATGGGACATCAAAGAGTTACAAATATATTGTTGCTGTCGTGAATGATTTTTCCAAATATACGCACCAAGGGGTAACGTTCAGATTAGCAGGGTAAAACGTGTTATTCTCTTCGTATTAGCGAATATGACAGCAGCAGAACCGGACAAGTGGTATAAGTATACGTTACAAATATAGCGCGCCTGTAATTCTCACCTTCATGACTCGACAAAATTTGTTTTCGGTGTGAAGATGCGCAACGAAACATATAGCGAGTTGTTAAAGGTACTGCAAGTAGAGGTACTAGAAGGTATTCAAGATAAACGCAACACGATTCGGCAAGAGGCGACGCCTACAAATCAAATTATGATGATAATTTAATAAGGTGAACATGGGTATCAGGTACCTGATTTAGTAGCCAATAAGGTCCCTCAGTTATAACAGGCAAAAACTTGGCCAGTAAATATATTGTTCCATACGAGGTGGTAAAGATCAAAGGGCATGGCAGATATTGTGTTAGAATAGTTGCAGATTTTCGAGGGCCACATCAAACGTCAATTAGTGCAAATCATATGAAGCTGTGGCGTTACGTCGAACATGGAGAATATTACTTTCATGAGCCTTGTACAAAGAAGTGAAGACACAGAACGCGAAGAAGGTGTATTTAACTTTTTTTTTAAACTAAACTTAAACTTTTGTGTAATTAATTTAATTTATTTCAATAAATCATAATCCTATTGAATATTACATTTATGAACTATAATCTAATTATACTTTTTGTATTTGATCCCTTGAACGTTTAGCAATTTTGGCTTCATTCGCATATTCCAATAATTATTTTAAAACACCACAACAAACAATGGAATTGAAATTCTCAAACGTTGGATAAAATATTAATTTTCAATGTGAAGTTCAACATTTATGCATTTTTTTACTATTGCGCCTAGTATACAATGATTAAATACTAACAACAATAAATTTATGCAATATGAAAGACATTTTCTCAAACGTTTCTCAAAGGCTATTTCTCAAATTTGTTTCTTTGGTGTTTGTAACTCCTAAAACTAAACGAGTTAAAAGTGTTGTACGAATACATAGTATATATCAAAATGATTAGAATGACTATAATAGTTTAAATCCGGATGTCTGTCTGTCGTCTCTACGTTTGTTTTAATGGTTGAACATTAATCTTTTGGTACTTTATAGAAATTCAGTTTTTCTGTCAGAGATTTGATTGCATTTTTACATTTTTCAATTCTAAAGGAACTACAATAAGCTATACTCTCGAAGAAATAGTATTTAAGGACAAATGTACGATAGATAAATGTAAACATCTAAGAATCATTGCAAGAACACTTTTTTATGACTTTAAAACAGGATATAACAATTAACGTAAGTATTGTTATAGTAACAAGTAAGGAAGGGCTAAGTTCGGGTGTAACCGAACATTTTATATTCTCGCAATTTATTTATTTAACTTTATTTATATCATTTAATACACAATTTGACCCACATATTCGTCATATATATTGTAAAAGGTCCATTGAAAGTTGGAAACCCTAATATTTGGTTAGAAGTACCGAGGTCCTCATGTTCGATATATGGGGCCTTGACAACCTATGGTCCGATTTCGGAGATTTTTAGAATGGGGCTGCCACACTATAAACGTAGTATTTGTGCAAAGTTCTGATATCTTTACTAGTGCTTCCTTTATATATTGTAAAGTAAACGATTCAGATCGTCTTAAAATTCTGGTATATAAGAAGTAGGCGTGGTTGTGAAGCGATTTGGCCTATTTTCACAACATATCATTGGGAAACTATTACAAACCAAGTTTCATTGAAATCGGTCGAGTAGTTCCTGAGATATGGTTTTTGACCCATAAGTGGGCGATGCCACGCCCATTTTCCATTTTGTAAAAAAAATCTGAGTGCAGCTTCCATCTGCCATTTCTTATGTGAAATTTAGTGTTTCTGAAAAACGAAAACGACAAATGATGAAAAAACGACTCTAAAAAGTTTCCTTGATATACCTTTAGTAGTTTGCGAGATATGTACAAAAAACTTAGTATGGGGAGGGGCCACGCCCACTTCCACAAAAAAATTACTTCCACATATGCCCCTTCGTAGTGCGATCCTTCATACCAAATTTTACTTCAATAGCTTTATTTATAGCTTAGTTATGACACTTTAAGTGTTTTCGGTTTTTGCCATTTTGTGGGCGTGGCAGTAGTCCGATTACGCCCATTTTCGAACTTAACCTTCTTATGGTGCCAAGGAACACGTGTTCCAAGTTTCATTAAGATATCTCAATTTTTACTCAAGTTACAGCTTGCACGGACGGACGGACGGACAGACGGACGGACAGACAGACATCCGGATTTGAACTTTTCTCGTCACCCTGATCATTTTGATATATATAACCCTATATCTAACTCGTTTAGTTTTAGGACTTACAACCAACCATTATGTGGACAAAACTATAATACTCTCGTAGCAACTTTGTTGCGAGAGTATAATAAAAAATATAAATGTAATATATACAATTTTGAATTCCGTATCTACAACAATATGTTATCGTATTCTTCCCAGTCTCTGAGTCTTATAGCCTTTTTAGACAGCCAAATAAATTGATCAATTTAAATTTAAATCGGCCGTTTATACTGCCGGCACCTCTATTTACGATTGTCACGTAAATCAATCAGCTGTTATACATTGTTTGCTCGAAATTAAATTCGCTTTTTCTTGCATATAATAATAATATACAAATGTTGCAGTCAGTGCAAGCTAGTTACGATTGTGCTCTGGCTTTATATAAAAAAAGAAAAGGCGAATCTTTTTAATGTAGCAACATTTGCGAAGACAACAGCTATTTCTACTAGGTTTATTGCAGGGAAACGCTACTCGAAGGTAAAAGTTGGTAAGTTTAATTGGGACATAACAGCTTTTTCATTCTACTAATAAAACATTTTTCATTATAGAATCAGCAATCATATTTCTGGGAGATCACTTGCAATTGCAACTATGACAATTCATTTAATACGCACTTCCGCATAAGCCGCACAAGTTTTGAGCGGCTCTGTAGCTCACTTTTCAATTTAAACAAAGTTGACACAAAGTGGCGCAAAGCTATTTCGTTGCAAAAACGTGTGGCTAACGCTTTATTTACTTTGGGGTCGTCTGCAGAATATAGGGTAGTGTCTGAACTTTTTGCAGTAGGAATAGCGACGGTGTGCTTAAATGTATACGAGTTCTGCAAAGAAGTACCACCAACTCCAGATTTTTTAGCTGACTGTGTTAATGGTTTTCACCGTTTGGGCTTCCCACAATGTCTAGGAGAAATTGGTAAGACAATGTACAATTCAATAAATAATATTCATATTAACATGTATGTATGTGATTGGCGTTGCAACCGTTTAGCCGGTTATAGCCGAATCGACGATAGTGCGCCACCTGTCTCTCTCCTTTGCAGTTCGGCGCCAGTTGGAGATCCCAAGTGTAACCAGGTCGCTCTCCACCTGGTCCCTCCAACGGAGTGGAGGCCTTCCCCTTCCTCGGCTTCCTCCGGCGGGTACTGCATCGAACACTTTCAGGGCTGGAGTGTTTTCGTCCATTCGGACAACATGACCTAGCCAGCGTAGCCGCTGTCTTTTTATTCGCTGAACTATGTCAATGTCGTCGTATAACTCGTACAGCTCATCGTTCCATCGTCTGCGGTATTCGCCGTTGCCAATGTTCTGAGGACCATAAATCTTGCGCAAAATTTTCCTCTCGAAAACTCCTAGTGTCGTCTCATCTGATGTTGACATCGTCCAAGCTTCTGCACCGTAAAGCAGGACGGGAATGATAAGCGACTTGTAGAGCTTGATTTTGGTTCGTCGAGAGAGGACTTTACTGTTCAATTGCCTACTCAGTCCAAAGTAGCACCTGTTGGCAAGAGTTATTCTGCGCTGGATTTCGAGGCTGACATTGTTCGTGTTGTTGATGCTGGTTCCCAGGTATACGAAATTATCTACGACCTCGAAGTTATGACTGTCAACAGTGACGTGGGAGCCAAGACGCGAATGCGCCGACTGTTTGTTTGATGACAGGAGATATTTCGTCTTGTCCTCATTCACCTCCAGACCCATTCGCTTCGCCTCCTTATCCATGCGGGAAAAAGCAGAACAAACGGCGCGGTTGTTGCTTCCGATGATATCAATATCATCGGCGTACGCCAGGAGCTGTACACTCTTGTAGAAGATTGTACCTTCTCGGTTTAGCTCTGCAGCTCTTATAATTTTTTCCAGCATCAGGTTAAAGAAGTCGCACGATAGTGAGTCACCTTGTCTGAAACCTCGTTTGGTATCGAACGGCTCGGAGAGGTCCTTCCCAATCATGACGGAGCTTTTGGTGTTGCTCAACGTCAATTTACACAGCCGTATTAGTTTTGCGGGGATACCAAATTCAGACATCGCGGCGTAAAGGCAACTCCTTTTCGTGCTGTCGAAAGCAGCTTTAAAATCGACAAAAAGGTGGTGTGTGTCGATCCTCTTTTCTCGGGTCTTTTCCAAGATTTGGCGCATGGTGAATATCTGGTCAGTTGTCGATTTTCCAGGTCTAAAGCCACACTGATAAGGTCCAATCAGTTTGTTGACGGTGGGCTTTAGTCTTTCACACAATACGCTCGATAGAACCTTGTATGCGATATTTAGGAGGCTGATCCCACGGTAATTGGCGCAGATTGTGGGATCTCCCTTTTTATGGATTGGGCAGAGCACACTGAGATTCCAATCGTCAGGCATGCTTTCTTCCGACCATATTCTGCAAAGAAGCTGATGCATGCACCTTATCAGTTCTTCGCCGCCGTATTTGAATAGTTCTGCCGGTAATCTATCGGCCCCCGCTGCTTTGTTGTTCTTCAAGCGGGTAATTGCTATTCGAATTTCTTCATGGTCGGGTAATGGAACATCTGTTCCATCGTCATCGATTGGGGGATCGGGTTCGCCATCTCCTGGTGTTGTACTCTCACTGCCATTCAGCAGGTCGGAGAAGTGTTCCCTCCATAATCCCAGTATGCCCTGGACATCGGTTACCAGATTACCACCTTGGTCTCTACATGAGGATGCTCCGGTCTTGAAACCTTCGTTAAGTCGCTTCATTTTTTCATACAATTTTCGAGCATTCCCTCTGTCTGCCAGCTTCTCAAGCTCTTCGTACTCACGCATTTCGGCCTCTTTCTTTTTTTGTCTACAAATGCGTCTCGCTTTCCTCTTCAGCTCTCGGTATCTATCCCATCCCGCACGTGTTGTGGTCGTTTGCAATGTTGCGAGGTAGGCAGTCTGTTTTCTCTCCGCTGCGAGACGGCACTCCTCATCGTACCAGCTTGTTTTTTGTCGTTGCCGAAAACCAATTGTTTCGGCTGCAGCGGTACGCAGTGAGTTTGAGATGCCGTTCCACAGTTCCCTTATACCGAGATGCTGATGAGTGCTCTCAGAGAGCAGGAGTGCAAGTCGAGTAGAGTATTTCGTGGCTGTCTGTTGCGATTGCAGCTTTTCGACGTCGAACCTTCCTTGTGTTTGTTGACGGGCATTCTTTGCTGCACAGAGGCGGGTGCGTATCTTCGCTGCGACCAGATAATGGTCCGAGTCTATATTTGGTCCTCGGAGCGTACGCACGTCTAAAACACAGGAGACATGTCTTCCGTCTATCACAACGTGATCGATTTGGTTCCGCGTGTTTCGATCAGGAGACAGCCAAGTAGCTTGATGTATTTTCTTATGCTGGAATCTGGTACTACAGACGACCATATTTCGGGCCCCAGCGAAGTCGATCAGCCTCAGGCCGTTTGGCGATGTTTCGTCATGGAGGCTGAATTTTCCGACTGTTGTGCCAAAGACACCTTCTTTACCCACCCTGGCGTTAAAATCACCAAGCACGACTTTTACATCGTGGCGGGGGCAGCGCTCATAGGTGCGTTCTAGGCGCTCATAGAAAGCATCTTTGGTCACATCGTCCTTCTCTTCCGTTGGGGCGTGGGCGCAAATCAGCGATATGTTGAAGAACCTCGCTTTGATGCGGATTGTGGCTAGACGTTCATCCACCGGGGTGAATGCCAGGACTCTGCGACGGAGTCTCTCTCCCACCACAAATCCAACACCAAATTTGCGCTCCTTTATATGGCCGCTGTAGTAGATGTCACAAGGACCCACCTTCTTCCGTCCTTGTCCCGTCCATCGCACTTCTTGGATGGCGGTGATGTCAGCCTTGAGTCGTATGAGGACATCAACCAGCTGGGCAGAGGCACCTTCCCAATTAAGGGTCCGGACATTCCAGGTGCATGCCCTTATATCATTGTCCTTAAAACGTTTGCAGGGGTCGTCATCAAAAGGGGGGTGTCTCATCCGAGGCTTTCGTAGATTTTTCATTGGGGGGTGTTTTTATGTGGTGGGTCCCAAGCCCTACGCACAACCGCATAAGCGGGCTTCGCCTTCTCACTTTAGCTCGCCTTCAAACGGATGTCTGTTGGCTACCCAGAGGATACTTGGTCTAAAACCGGAAGTCGTGAGCTGCTTGAACCATGTGGAGAAGAATCGTTTCTGGCCACTCCCAAGTGAGTGACAATCAAAAACTTTCCTCACTTGCGTGAACTTCTACACATGATCCCATCCATCCATTAACATACACATACATATTTAGATGAATGCCACAATGAAGTCAAGCCGAGTCCAACAGATGCAACTGATTACTATAATTACAAAGGGTGGTATTCTATTGTTCTACTAGCTGTCGTGGATTACAGGTTAGGTTACTTTTATGACAATATTTTGTTTTTGTTAACGTGCATTTATATTTTTATTTATAAATCCAGATATCGTTTTCTATATGTAAATATTGGTGCCCCTGGTCGATGCAATGATTCCCAGATATATAACGCATCACTTTTGAAGCAAATGATGGACCACAATGAACTGCTGACGAACAACAAAATGGAAATCGGTGGTATACAAATGCCAATATGTATAATAGGAGATTCTGCGTTTCGATTTTCCACCTCTCTAATGAAGCCATACGCATTTTCATTGGCTTTAACCGAAACCCAAAAACTATTTAACTACAAGCTATCAAAATGCCGCAGAGTTGTAGAGAATGCCTTTGGCCACTTAAAAGCAGAGAATGTGATAATGCCATGTTCATTTTCTTCACTTTTTTTCATATATTTGGTTATCTCCTCGGATAATTGGTCTAATTTTTCAATAACTTTTTTATTGCTATCTGATCTATTTTCCTTTTTTGCAGGATCCGAGATATTTGGCGATGGCGATGGCGATGACGATGGTAGTGGTGATGGTGTTGGCAGTGGTGATGGTGATGACAGTTCTATAGGGGCTAGTGGCGTACCCACCGCCGATATATTGTCGCTTTCTGTTTAGAAAAATAAAATATTTTTTATTAAAAAACTCTATTGTCTATTTTATATATACACATAATACGTACCGTCGATACTTTCAAATGCCAGTTGATTGAATACATTTATTTTGAATCCACCAATTATTTGGTGTACTGTTCCATAAAACGGCCATGTTGATGGTGACCCACCTGGCGGCCCCATTGCCATTTTCTCCTTTCTGTAAAAATATAAATCTTTATTTGTTTTTTAATATTAATTTCATGTTATCCTTACCTATACCGCTGTGTGAAGATGGCCAATTTCACTTGAATATCTCTAGCATTATAATTGTACCCTAATTTATTGAGTTCCGCAGACATTTCCTTATAAACGTGTCCATTTTTCCTTGCGCCGCGGAGGTCCGATACACGCTCTGCCCATACATCTAAGATCGCCACTTCGCCATCATCTGCCCACGACTTTCGCTTTCTTATTATTTTAGTTGCTAAATAAGAAAAAATAAACATTAAATTATTTAATAAATAGTTTCCTTTATCTATTTCTTTATTTACTTACCATTTTCCATTTTGCCGGTGGCGTCTCTTTTTTCCAAATTTTATTTTTGTTATGATTAAATTAATCAGCTGATTGCTATTTTATCAATGAACACAGCCAAATTTACAGGGAGAACAATATTCCGAAAAAAAAACGCAGAGTTCCATTTGATTTTCAAGTCGATTTAATTAAAATTTAAAATAAATGGAGATATTATTTTGTATGGTAAATCGATCTCAATATGTGCTTAAATCGAGTAGAGGCCGGTAAATTGATCATTTAGCTCCTGTCTAAAAAGGCTACTACAATATATAATAATAAGATAGTATAAAATGTTCGGTTACACCCAAACTTTGACCTTCCTTACGTGTTAGACTTTTCGGTTTTTACAGCCCTATTATGTAAAAACCTCATAACTGAGATAAGAGGAAAATTTTGAAAAAATTCTTGTGAGGCATTTTTGTGAAGCTATTCTGGCTCGAACCTCATATGACACAAGTAAGGAAGAGCTTTGTTCGGGTGTCACCGAACATTTTATACTCTCGCAATTTATTTATATAATTGTATTAATATAACAAACAATTTGACTCACATGTTCGGCATATATAATATATGGTATAAGGCCCATTGAAAGTATGAAAACCATAATATGAAGTATATGGGAGATATGGGAAGTAATGACCCGAATTCACGCATTTTTGGCACGGAGACATATTATTAGAAGAAAAATATTTCCTCTGAATTTCTTCAAAATACCTGAGAGATTTACTTATATTTTCGGTAAAAAAATTTGTTAGAAGCACTGAGGTCCTCATATTCAATTCATAGGGTCTTGAAAACTTATGAACCGATCTCGACAATTTTTAGAAGGGCGATGCCACTCTTTAAATGCAGTATTTTTGCAAAGTTATGTTCCGATATGTTCATTAGTGCTTACTTTATATATTGTAAAGTAAACGATTCAGATCGATCTCAAAGTTCTGGTATATGGGTAGTAGGCGTGGTTGCGAACCGATTTGGAATATTTTCACATCATATCATTGGGAAGCTAGGAAGATATTTTGAACCGAAGTTCATTCAAATTGGTGGAGCAGTTTAGGAGATATATTTTTGAACCATAAATGGGCGAAACCATTTAAAATTTTTGTATACCGCTCTTCTGTACCATCTTTATAATGAAATTTAAGGTTTCTGATGATTTTCTTACTGAATTAAAGCATTTCTAGTAGTTTTCAACATAACTCTTGTATAAGAGGTGGGCGTGGTAATAATCCGATTTCATCCATTTTTGTACTGTATAATGTAGTACCTAAAAGAAACGAATCTAGAATGTTTCCTTGATATAGTTTTATTAGTTTACGGGGTATGTACAAAAAACTTAGAAGAAGGCCACATATGCCCCTTCATAGTGGGATTTTCATACCAAAGTTTACTTCAATAGCTTAATTTATGGCTTAGTTATAGCTCTTTATATGTTTTCGGTTATTGCCATTTTGTGGGCGTGACAGTTGTCCGAATACGTTCATCTTCGAACTTAACCTTCTTATTTTTTTACTCAATTACAGCTTGCACAGGCGGACGGACAGACGGATAGACGGACAGAGGACCCTGACCATTTTGATATACATAACCCTATATCTAACTCTTTTAGTTTTAGGACTTACAACCAACCGTTATGTGAACAAAACTATAATACAACTTTGTTGCGAAAGTATAAAAAGCTTAAAAAAGCAAGTGCTAAAAAAAGCAACTGTTAAAAAAATAAACAAGTACAAATTTGAAATGGATAACCAAGAAATGTAAGTAATTTTGCAAATTTAATCATTTTGATATTAATATAATAATTTCATCTATTTCTAGTCGTACCAGAATAGAAAGAAAAACTCAGGAGCAGCTGCAACATTATATAATGTTTTGCAAGCAGCATCCATGGTCGGAGTTAGCAGACACTTTCAATGCCTTAACGTCACGTCCAGAGTAGGCACGGGTGAGATGTGTGCGACCCGCAAAATCGTGCGTGGAATATGAGAAGCGTACAATTACAACACGATTATACGTTAATGCTGGAGACTACAATAAATGATTTTTCGGTGGGAAATGGTCCTGTTTTCTTCAGAATACAAAATTTTTTGTTGTTCGGAAACAGAAGTCAATGGCTTTTATTCTACAAAACATTTATCTTTTGAGCAGCATTATCGCAAACTAAAAACACATGCTTGGATTTGTGATCTGCTCGCATTTAACGCATCGCACCTTCTACAAGGCATTTGTCGTGTCTATGCTGGACGTGGCGTAAGAAGCTCAACACGTACATCAGCCATTGTAAGTTATTGTTGTAAAATCCATTAATTATGAAACACTCAATTATTTAAAAACAAATGTTTTTATTCATATTTAAAAGGAAGTAAAATCTACAAAGACCGTAAGTAGCATGTTTATTGTAATAAAAACCCTGCTTATATGTATTTGTAATACATAACGCCTTGGAAATCTGTATATTATAAAAACATGATTTAACGTTTTCTAACTGTAGCACCGTCCCTTAAATTGGGTTCAAAACACCAAAGACTCCCTCGATGGTATTGCGTGCTTTGGCGTGCAAGTTATTGCAATGCACTTCACTTGCATTTGAGGGTTATGCGACTGGCGTTAACAGTCATGCCTTCAATGGATATACTTGGTCACCTTGGTCGTAGACCCTTCAGAAATTCCCTTCTACTCCCTGGTTCCTCCTGTTCTTCAGCATTAGCCACACAAACAAAATAAAATAGTTCCTCCATGCTAGTTATAGCACTAAAATATTTACATACATATTCGTTTTCAAATATTGATGTACAACAAAACAAACACAGATGTTTTTGTATTGTGATGGTTGCTTTCACACGTCACATATGTTTGAGAAATTGTGAGCATTTTCGCCAGCATAAGGTAATCATCACAAAATTCAAAAACTTCACAATAGTGAGTGTGGAGATTTTTGTGAGGGCATTAGAATAGGGCTGTTAATTTGTTTTCATTCTCATTATTTTTGTGTCATTTCAGTAAAAATGCACATGGGTGGTGACTTTAATGCAAAACATACTCATTGGGGATCTCGTTTAACTACAACCAAAGGTCGAGAAATTCTGAAAGCTATACAAGTTATTGGATGCAATGTTATTTCGACAGGAAGGCGCACTTATTGGCCTGCAGATAGTAGGAAATTACCAGTTGACTTTTTTGTCATCAACAAAGTATCGAAAATCAATTAACGTATTGAAGATAGCTCAGATTTAAGCTCTGATCATCATTCACCACTGTTACTAACTTTACCAGTAATTTCGTCTGGCACGTGTTCTTTATCTAATAAACATACTGATTGGTATTAATTTAAGACTATACTGAATAAAGTCGATTTTAAGCTAAAGCGCATATCGACAGATGTTGACTAAAATTGTGAAGTTGAATCTTTCGCAAAAGTTATTCAAAATGCAGCGTGCAGTACACCGAATATTCGCGTGAATCTAAGTGGAAACAAATTCCAAAAATACAAATGGACATGAGCTAAACTGTGAAAATAGTTGGTTGGATCCACTCGTCAGAATTTCTCCAGTTACTAGTAAAGAAATTAAAAGTCTTATTTTTATTAAAAGTCAATGAAATTACTAAATGGGCTTCCAAGTGGCGCATTAAATTAAACGATTCCAATTCAATGCACGTAGACTTTGCTTTAAAAAAGTCATCATACCATCCCATTTATATAAATGGTACTCCATATAATCCTATACCACATCACAATAATGCTAAGTACCTAGGAATCACCCTAGGATCAAGAAAAAAAGGTGTGAGCTTGATTAAAAATTTGCTAAGTTTTTCCATCTGTTTATATATAATCAAGTACTAAAGCCAATTTTGTCCCATGAAGCTCAACTATGGGGTTGCTCAAGTCAAAACTGAATTGCCTGCATTCAGCGCTTCCAAAATAAGGTACTAAGAAGCATAGTTAATGTTCCTTGATATGTTAGATCCTTCACCGTGATCTTGGTGTGAATTCAGTAGTAAACGAAATAAACAAACTTGCAAAGACTAACGAAATGAGGCTTATACAGGATGTAAATGAAGAGGCATCCAGACTCATCGGTACTGCTGAACGAGAAAACCGACTGAAACGTAAGAGGCCTTCAGACTTAGCAACGCAACTGTAGCAGCAAATGAATTTCTCTAACATTTAGCTTTTAATTATTATTTTTAACTTATTAGAATTGAATTGTCGTTAGTATTTAATCATTGTATACTAGGTACAATTATAATTAAAAAAAAATTCTGTCGGTAATGTAATGTAACATTATGACTAGTCCAAGTACTATAATTTGCTGTTTTTAGGCCTCAGTGAAACCATATGGTATTACTTCGGAGAAATTCCGGCATCAGGTGATCTAACATTTCTGTATTCCGACAAGCCTATGTTTTCTTTTGTCCAAGAAAGCACGTGTGGCGCTTATGAAGAGGCAATATAATAGTTGCCTGTTTTCTCGCTCGAGTCAGAAATATTACATGTATTCAATGATATGCACCAACAGAAAAACCTTCTTTCCCCGAAAAAGACAACTTCAGCACAAAAAGCACTCATAAGTGTGACACTATTTTGGCTTTGGGAGACTTTAATGTACAGGTCGGTTCAGATAATAAGAATATGAATGACGGGAAAACACGCTTTAGATAAGATGACGGACAGCGAAGATCTCCTTCTTTGAGCTATGCGCCGGCAGTGGTCTAGTTATCAATGGCACATTATTCCCACACAAACCTGCACACAAGGTCCCATATCCGAATATAAAAAAATCAGCAATGTAGTATTGCAATTAGTCGCACCTGACTGTGCGAGTGATAACCATCTATTCATCGCTGTAATACGACTAAAGGCAGCTGCAATAAACAAAACATACCATGTGCAAGTCCATTAGAACTTCAACGTCAGGAAGCTACAAAGACCGTCGATATGCAAAACATGCAGCCGAAAATGCTCTAAACGTCGGACAACTGTGATTTTCGGTGAAGTCGCAAATCAACATATTGGTTACCCAGAACATAACCGCAAAGTCTGGTTATCTGACAAACAAGAAATAAAAAAGGGGATGTCTATCTGTAGTTCCCCAGACCAGGATGTCAAAATTAGAGTTCATCGTGAGAAACATGTCCTGGCAAAAGTTTCACCCAAATCCAAGGGCCAACTTTAAGAACTTTTTCCCGCTTTCGAATCTTACAAATTGCTAGAGTGAAAAACGTTCCGTTAGATTTCCTGATTTGATTTATAATTCGACATCTTAAACTACTCTTTAAACTGACTCAGAACGAACGAATTCAATTCAATTCAAATATGAGAATTTATACTTCTGTACTGGTCAAATATGTACTTTGCATAATATGGGCTTTTTCAGCCATGCAAAAATTTCTGGGAACTTTGCTCAGTTTGCACAGCTGATGTTATGCCCGCTGATGCTGTTGCATTACACTGCTCATCGAAATTATTTCATTTACATATGAACTTAAAGATGGGTGAAAATAAAAATCGAGTATTTGATAAAATTTTACGAAAAAAAAAACAATTTGTATTAAATAAGAATCAAAAAAATATAAGTTATCACTTTAATGACAAAGTAACTCCATTAATTGAATTTCGCCTTATATATATATATCGTATATCATAAATATACTTACATTGATTCCATATTCATAGGTATCACTTGTGAAACAGGTAATGATATAAAATTTGTGTTCCAGCATGTAAACCTTTTAGTTTCGGGAGAACAGCGACAAACTCCTGAAGTGCAACGGCTCCACTCTTTTTGACTTGCTGAAACTAGACGCCAGACTGGTTGCTCTATTGATCTTAACCTATTTTCAATCTGGCGCACTCGATTTACCATTGCAAGAATTACAGGTAATGAATCCGTTGAAGCAACTTTTAACAATTTTTCAAAATCACTATCAATGAATGCTTCAGCCACCAAAAATTGTTTAGAAAGGTAATTCATAATCTCGCACGCGTTCAATTTGCAAGGGTTACTATTTTGATTCATTGAAAACTTGTTGTCACTAAAATTTGATCTTTTTCGCTCTGATAAACCATGTGGAAATGTAAAAACTTCATTTAAAATCAAAATTAGAACCAGTAACATGTTTAATTCTAATAACCTCCTAACCTCCATATTCATTATCGTTTGCCAGTAAATAATTATGCATACCCATTTATATGTAATGAATAATGTAAGGAAGGGCTAGGTCCGAATGCAGTAAGGCATAAGATATTGTGAAACCCATTTTTAAAGTATAATATCTAATATATGTAAATATATAATATATACTATTTAAGTAATTGATCGATTCTAGTACCAAACCATGTTGTATTAAGGTATATTTCGTTAGAATATATACATATACTATGAAAGGAATAAATTATATTAATATAGATGAAATTAAGTTTTTGAGGAGATATATTCGGATGTGACTTGGCACCTAGCCATATTGTGCTTATTCAACTGGAAGTACGGAGTTTTTTTTTCGATAAAAAAATATATGTATATAACCACGAAATGTGGCTAATAGATAATTTTATTCTTTTAGACATGTATAGCTATACTACTTTTTGTTCCATTGTGCGAGAGTATAAACTTAAACTTGATTTAAAGAAAGCAGTGGTTTAATTCAATTAGTGCCTACTTAACGTATTTAAAGTGGAATGTACTGCAATCTAAACATCAAACAAATACAAAAAAAAAAAAAACAAGTAAAGAAGGGCTAAGTTCGGGTGTAACCGAACATTTTATACTCTCGCAATTTATTGATGTAATTTTATAAAGATTCGACCCATATATTGGGTATAAAGTTCAATAGAATAACGAAAATCATCATAAATAGTATATGGGGACTGAGGTAATTCCTAAACCGATTTCACTCGTTTTCACCACCAAGATACAATGTATCGAAGGCTATACGCTCACTTAATTTACTATTACTTATACTTAGGTATATGGGATATGGGGGAAGTTATGACCCGATTTTTACCATTTCAGGTACAGAGGGAATGAATTACATTAAAATATTTGATTTTCGATGAAAAATTACCCTTAGGCACTGAGTTCTTCATGTTCGATATCAGGGGCCTAGAAAAGTCATGGTCCGATTTTGACAATTTTTTCACAAGTGATGTCACAGCTCAAATACAGTATTTGTGTAAAGTTTTATTCCGTTATCTTCATTGGTTCCTTATGAATACATTGTAAAGTGAACGAATCAGATGGAATTCAAAATTGAGTTATATGGGAAGTAGACGTAGTTGTGAACCGATTTCGCCCATTTTTCATTTGTGCTTATGTTTTGGTTATCGAAGCCATTTTTTGGGTCCGATTTCGCCCATCTGCAATACCAACCTTTTTATGATGCCAAGGAACACGTGTACCAAGTTTCATCAAACGAACAGACAGACTCGTCACCCTATTTACTTTGGTATAGTATATAACCCTATATCTAACTCGTTTAGTTTTAGGACCACCCCGTTAGGTACCAGGTGGGTGGGTGTTGACCGATTTCTCCCATTTTCATTCCTTTCACATCAAATTTGATTTAATTTTTAAGACATGATTTTTGAACAAAAGAGAAAAAAATATACAGGTTGCGAAGACTCCCATCATCGAATGGACTGCCTGAATCATAAACCATGCGGGACATTCACCCCCAAAGGTTTTCTATTATATTATGGTCGGGGAATAGGGTCGACCACTTCAACAAACTCTTATTTTGAGCTGTGGATCGGAACATCCTGTTGATACGTCCAGGGAAAGGGTTAACAAATTTTACAAAATTGCGGAAATACAGAATCGAGCATTTGGTTGTGTCAAAAAGCAATAATTCTTGAAGTTTTGAAATTGCTTAATTGTTCCATAATGACATACCAATCAACCGTAGCCCAAACCATCAGAAAACGTTCCTCTGACCTAAGGTCATGAAATTAATAATTATTGTCGTCGGGACCGTCAACATTTTCAGCTGAAAACATGATCGATTGCCGTTTACTTTTCCAATGCCCTTGATTGTAGCAAAATTGTAGCCTTGAGTCCTTCCGTTCAGCACTTAAAGGTTTTTTTTTGGCACCAAATGCTCACAATTCTGTATTACTCTTCTTACAATTTAAACACGGGCACAGGACCAACTTTTTGACTATATTTTTACTGCAGAGTCACTCGATTTGGAAGTTTTTTTTCAAAATATACAGTATTCCGTGGTCGCCTTTTTTGTCTCCCTTTCATCTTTTTTATACTCTCGCAACCTGTTGCACAGAGTGTAATAGTTTTGTTCACCTAACGGTTGTTTGTGTCACCAAGAAATATAAGAGTTAGATATGGGGTTATATATACATAAATGATCAGGATGACGAGTGGATTTGAAATCCGGATGTCTGTCCGTCCGTCTGTCCGTCTGTCCGTGCAAGCGATAACTTGAGTAAAAATTAAGATATCTTAATGAAACTTGGAACATATATTCCTTAGCACCCTGAGGAGGTTGCTTTCGAAAATGGGCAAAATCGGTCCACTGCCACGCCCACAAAATGGCGGAAACCGAAAACCTTTACAGTGTCATAACTAAGCCATAAATGAAGTTATGAAAATGAAATTTGGAACATAGGATCCCATTAGGGAGGGACACATTTGGATGTAATTAGAATAGATTTTTTATATATAACTCGCAAACCAATAAAGCTATATAAACCAAACTTTCGTCGTTTTTTTTAGCCATTTCCTTATACAGTCCAAAAATGAAAGAAATCGGATAATAACCACGCCCACCTCCCATACAAAGGTTAGGTTGAAAATTACTAAAAGTGCGTTAACTCACTAACGAAAAACGTCAGAAACACCAAATTTTACATAAGAAATGGCAGAAGGAAGCTGCACTGAAATTTTTTTACAAAATGGAAAATGGGCGTGGCGTCGCCCACTTATGGGTCAAAAACCATATCTCAGGAACTACTAGACAGATTTCAATGAAATTCGGTATATAATATTTTCTTGACACCCTGATGACACGTGTGAAAAATGGACGAAATTGGTTCACAACCGCGACAACTTCTCATATAACTCATTTTTGAATTTCATCTTATTCTTTCACTTTATAATATATACATTAGGAACCAATGAAGATAGGGAAATAAAACTTTACACAAACACTGTATACGATCTGTTGCATCACTTTTGAAATAAGTGTCAAAATCGAACCATGACTTTTCAAGGCCCCTGATATCGAACATGAAGAACTCAGTGCTTAAGGGTAATTTTTCCCCGAAAATATACTTAGGTAAATCCCTCAGATATTTTAATGTAATTCATTCCCTCTGAATTTTTTTCTCATAACAGTTTCTCTCTGTACCTGAAATGGTAAAAATCGGGTCATAACTCCCTCAGATCCCATATACCTAATTATAAGTAATATTAAATTAAGTGAGCGTATAGTCTTCGATACATTGTATCTTGGTGGTGAAAACGAGTGAAATCGGTTTAGAAATTACCTCAGTCCCCATATACTATTTATGATGATTTTCGTTATTCTATTGAACTTTATACCCAATATATGGGTCGAATTGTGTTATCTTTATAAAATTATATCAATAAATTGCGAGAGTATAAAATGTTCGGTTACACCCGAACTTAGCCCTTCCTTACTTGTTTACATATGACTTTGAATGCCGTAAAAAATTGAAAATTTGCACTTTTATTAATTTTGGAAGCATAAAGGCCTAGTGGTTCAAATTGTTATTTTCGACTTCAAAAGAGGCATCTGCTCGTCTCATATTCATTAAAAATACCTCATATCGTTCCAAAATGTTCTTAAGTACCACAAATAACAATTTTATTCATTTCGCTAAAATAATAGCTACCTATGCAATACAATAGCTACCTATGCAAGTGACTCGAATTTTTAAGCACATGTTTTGACTTTTTCATTTAAACACCCCATCTAAAAAAAAGGAAGTATATCCTTCCTTCATTTTCACAGCATTTGTTCAATATAGACCGCAAATTTTTAAGCACATTTTTGACTTTTTCATTGAAACACCTCATATAAACAAAAAGGAAGGAAATATTTTCCATTTTCACAGCATTTGT
Organism: Zeugodacus cucurbitae; assembly: GCF_028554725.1. Taxonomy (NCBI): domain Eukaryota; kingdom Metazoa; phylum Arthropoda; class Insecta; order Diptera; family Tephritidae; genus Zeugodacus; species Zeugodacus cucurbitae. The sequence continues at coordinate 29,913,312 of NC_071669.1, forward strand.
TCAATATACACCGCTCTTTAAAAAAAAGCTTAAATGAAGCTTCTGCGATGTCTAAATGAAGAGATATGGGCTCGTAACTTAAAAATAAAATATGTACCTATCCAAGATTTTATTTAATTGAATTTAAATATAAATTGTTATTTTATTACATTGGGTTTCAGGTTTAGCTAGTTTACAGTTTTGCAGCCCCATTTTCATGCCCTCACAAAAATCCACAGACAAACTATTGTGCAGTTTTTGAATTTTGTGATGTATACCAGTGACAGATGAGCAAAATTAATGCGCCTGCTAATGCGCATTGAAATTTTATGGTGACAGATGACAAATCTTGTGCATTCAGACAGCTGATTGAGAAATTTGCCTATTCATTCAACAAAGTAAAGAAATGTATCAGCACATTTTCGTCGCTTTTTCGTTTTCGTTGTTTTTTTTTTGAAACTGCTCGCTGTTTGCTTTCTACCATCTGAAAAAATTAAAACTAGTTATGGTTAATATTTGCCAATAATTTAATTGGCAAAATAGAAACATAAATCATTTGTTTACGTGTTTTTCTTCTTCTTTGTATCAATTAGCATTCACAATAACAAAAATCGTCCAATTTTGAGCAGCGTTGCCAACTCAAATTTGGTAAATTTAGCTAAATGCACGGAATGTTTGTGCATTACTAATTTGCTTTAAAATGGATAAATGTGCGAGTTAAAGAAAATCAACGCCCCTAATGCAAATTAGCGCTGCCGTCTGTCTAGGCTATTATGCTGGCGAAATTCAAAAGCTCAAATGCTCACAATTTGCTCAAACATCCATCACAATACATAAACAAGTGTGTTTATTTAGTTTTAGATCAATATTTCGCTCATTTGCTGCAACGTCGCTCATTTGAAAAACTTCACAATAGTGAGTGTGGAGATTTTTGTGAGGGCATTAGAATAGGGCTGTTAATTTGTTTTCATTCTCATTATTTTTGTGTCATTTCTGTAAAAATGCACATGGGTGGTAACTTTAATGCAAAACATACTCATTGGGGATCTCATTTAACTACAACCAAAGGTCGAGAAATTCTGAAAGCTATACAAGTTATTGGATGCAATGTTATTTCGACAGGAAGGCGCACTTATTGGCCTGCAGATAGTAGGAAATTACCAGTTGACTTTTTTGTCATCAACAAAGTATCGAAAATCAATTAACGTATTGAAGATAGCTCAGATTTAAGCTCTGATCATCATTCACCACTGTTACTAACTTTACCAGTAATTTCGTCTGGCACATGTTCGTTATCTAATAAACATACTGATTGGTATTAATTTAAGACTATACTGAATAAAGTCGATTTTAAGCTAAAGCGCATATCGACAGATGTTGACTAAAATTGTGAAGTTGAATCTTTCGCAAAAGTAATTCAAAATGCAGCGTGCAGTACACCGAATATTCGCGTGAATCTAAGTGGAAACAAATTCCAAAAATACATCTTAAATGGTATCCATAAAAAACGAAAACTTCGACGAAGATGGCAGCAAACTAGGTCGGCTGCTCTCAAAACTGTACTTAATAGATGTTCAGCGGAGCTAAGAACAAAAGTTAGAGAGTTTAAAAACTATTCCTTCAAAAAGAATATGCCCAAACTCACGGTTGATAAAACTACCGATTATTCGCTCTGGAAAACTGCAAGGAATATAAACGAATGCGCAAAAAGCTGCAGTATTTGCAAATCATTTGAGAAACTCATTTACACCTAACGATGGACATGAGCTAAACTGTGAAAATAGTTGGTTGGATCCACTCGTCAGAATTTCTCCAGTTACTAGTAAAGAAATTAAAAGTCTTATTTTTATTAAAAGTCAATGAAATTACTAAATAGGCTTCCAAGTGGCGCATTAAATTAAACGATTCCAATTCAATGCACGTAGACTTTGCTTTAAAAAAGTCATCATACCATCCCATTTATATAAACGGTACTCCATATAATCCTATACCACATCACAATAATGCTAAGTACCTAGGAATCACCCTAGGATCAAGAAAAAAAGGTGTGAGCTTGATTAAAAATTTGCTAAGTTTTTCCATCTGTTTATATATAATCAAGTACTAAAGCCAATTTTGTCCCATGGAGCTCAACTATGGGGTTGCTCAAGTCAAAACTGAATTGCCTGCATTCAGCGCTTCCAAAATAAGGTACTAAGAAGCATAGTTAATGTTCCTTGATATGTTAGATCCTTCACCGTGATCTTGGTGTGAATTCAGTAGTAAACGAAATAAACAAACTTGCAAAGACTAACGAAATGAGGCTTATACAGGATGTAAATGAAGAGGCATCCAGACTCATCGGTACTGCTGAACGAGAAAACCGACTGAAACGTAAGAGGCCTTCAGACTTAGCAACGCAACTGTAGCAGCAAATGAATTTCTCTAACATTTAGCTTTTAATTATTATTTTTAACTTATTAGAATTGAATTGTCGTTAGTATTTAATCATTGTATACTAGGTACAATTATAATTAAAAAAAAATTCTGTCGGTAATGTAATGTAACATTATGACTAGTCCAAGTACTATAATTTGTTGTTTTTAGGCCTCAGTGAAACCATATGGTATTACTTCGGAGAAATTCCGGCATCAGGTGATCTAACATTTCTGTATTCCGACAAGCCTATGTTTTCTTTTGTCCAAGAAAGCACGTGTGGCGCTTATGAAGAGGCAATATAATAGTTGCCTGTTTTCTCGCTCGAGTCAGAAATATTACATGTATTCAATGATATGCACCAACAGAAAAACCTTCTTTCCCCGAAAAAGACAACTTCAGCACAAAAAGCACTCATAAGTGTGACACTATTTTGGCTTTGGGAGACTTTAACGTCGGACAACTATGATTTTCGGTGAAGTCGCAAATCAACATATTGGTTACCCAGAACATAACCGCAAAGTCTGGTTATCTGACAAACAAGAAATAAAAAAGGGGATGTCTATCTGTAGTTCCCCAGACCAGGATGTCAAAATTAGAGTTCATCGTGAGAAACATGTCCTGGCAAATGCGCCCAATTAGCGTCAGAAATCAAACGTATAAATACCCGAACTTAGACTCTAAACAAGTAAGTTTAATATAAAGTTTCACCCAAGTCCAAGGGCCAACTTTAAGAACTTTTTCCCGCTTTCGAATCTTACAAATTGCTAGAGTGAAAAACGTTCCGTTAGATTTCCTGATTTGATTTATAATTCGACATCCTAAACTACTCTTTAAACTGACTCAGAACGAACGAATTCAATTCAATTCAAATATGAGAATTTATACTTCTGTACTGGTCAAATATGTACTTTGATAATATGGGCTTTTTCGGTCATGCAAAAATTTCTGGGAACTTTGATCAGTTTGCACAGCTGATGTTATGCCCGCTGATGCTGTTGCATTACACTGCTCATCGAAATTATTTCATTTACATATGAACTTAAAGATGGGTGAAAATAAAAATCGAGTATTTGATAAAATTTTACGAAAAAAAAAACAATTTGTATTAAATAAGAATCAAAAAAATATAAGTTATCACTTTAATGACAAAGTAACTCCATTAATTGAATTTCGCCTTATATATATATATCGTATATCATAAATATACTTACATTGATTCCATATTCATAGGTATCACTTGTGAAACAGGTAATGATATAAAATTTGTGTTCCAGCATGTAAACCTTTTAGTTTCGGGAGAACAGCGACAAACTCCTGAAGTGCAACGGCTCCACTCTTTTTGACTTGCTGAAACTAGACGCCAGACTGGTTGCTCTATTGATCTTAACCTATTTTCAATCTGGCGCACTCGATTTACCATTGCAAGAATTACAGGTAATGAATCCGTTGAAGCAACTTTTAACAATTTTTCAAAATCACTATCAATGAATGCTTCAGCCACCAAAAATTGTTTAGAAAGGTAATTCATAACCTCGCACGCGTTCAATTTGCAAGGGTTACTATTTTGATTCATTGAAAACTTGTTGTCACTAAAATTTGATCTTTTTCGCTCTGATAAACCATGTGGAAATGTAAAAACTTCATTTAAAATCAAAATTAGAACCAGTAACATGTTTAATTCTAATAACCTCCTAACCTCCATATTCATTATCGTTTGCCAGTAAATAATTATGCATACCCATTTATATGTAATGAATAATGTAAGGAAGGGCTAGGTCCGAATGCAGTAAGGCATAAGATATTGTGAAACCCATTTTTAAAGTATAATATCTAATATATGTAAATATATAATATATACTATTTAAGTAATTGATCGATTCTAGTACCAAACCATGTTGTATTGAGGTATATTTCGTTAGAATATATACATATACTATGAAAGGAATAAATTATATTAATATAGATGAAATTAAGTTTTTGAGGAGATATATTCGGATGTGACTTGGCACCTAACCATATTGTGCTTATTCAACTGGAAGTACGGAGTTTTTTTTTTCGATAAAAAAATATATGTATATAACCACAAAATGTGGCTAATAGATAATTTTATTCTTTTAGACATGTATAGCTATACTTCTTTTTGTTCCATTGTGCGAGAGTATAAACTTAAACTTGATTTAAAGAAAGCAGTGGTTTAATTCAATTAGTGCCTACTTAACGTATTTAAAGTGGAATGTACTGCAATCTAAACATCAAACAAATACAAAAAAAAAACAAGTAAAGAAGGGCTAAGTTCGGGTGTAACCGAACATTTTATACTCTCGCAATTTATTGATGTAATTTTATAAAGATTCGACCCATATATTGGGTATAAAGTTCAATAGAATAACGAAAATCATCATAAATAGTATATGGGGACTGAGGTAATTCCTAAACCGATTTCACTCGTTTTCACCACCAAGATACAATGTATCGAAGGCTATACGCTCACTTAATTTACTATTACTTATACTTAGGTATATGGGATATGGGGGAAGTTATGACCCGATTTTTACCATTTCAGGTACAGAGGGAATGAATTACATTAAAATATTTGATTTTCGATGAAAAATTACCCTTAGGCACTGAGTTCTTCATGTTCGATATCAGGGGCCTAGAAAAGTCATGGTCCGATTTTGACAATTTTTTCACAAGTGATGTCACAGCTCAAATACAGTATTTGTGTAAAGTTTTATTCCGTTATCTTCATTGGTTCCTTATGAATACATTGTAAAGTGAACGAATCAGATGGAATTCAAAATTGAGTTATATGGGAAGTAGACGTAGTTGTGAACCGATTTCGCCCATTTTTCATTTGTGTCATTAGGATGTCAATAATAATGTTATGTACCGAATTTCATTGAAATAGGTCGAGTAGTTTCTGAGATATGGTTTTTGACCCATAAGTGGGCGACGCCACGCCCATTTTCCATTTTGTAAAAAAATCTCAGTGCAGCTTCCTTCTGTCATTTCTTATGTAAAATTTGGTGTTTCTGACGTTTTTCGTTAGGGAGTTAACCCACTTTTAGTAATTTTCACCCTAACCTTTGTATGGGAGGTGGGCGTGGTTATTATCCGATTTCTTTCATTTTTGGACTGTATAAGGAAATGACTAAAAGAAACGACTGCAGAAAGTTTGGCTTATATAGCTTTATTGGTTTGCGAGTTATATACAAAAAACCTATTTGGGGGCGGGGTCACGCCCACTTTTCCAAAAAAATTACATAAAAATATGCCCCTCCCTAATGGGATCCTATGTTCCAAATTTCATTATCCTAACTTTATTAATGGCTAAGTTATGACACTGTATAGGTTTTCGGTTTCCACCATTTTGTGGGCGTGGCAGAGGACCGATTTTGCCCATTTTCGAAAGCAACCTCCTCAGGGTGCCAAGGAACATGTGTTCCAAGTTTCATTAAGATATCTTAATTTTTACTCAAGTTATCGCTTGCACGGACAGACGGACAGACGGACGGACGGACAGACGGACGGACAGACATCCGAATTTCAAATCTACTCGTCATCCTGATCATTTATGTATATATAACCCCATATCTAACTCTTATATTTCTTGGTGACACAAACAACCGTTATGTGAACAAAACTATTATACTCTGTGCAACAGGTTGCGAGAGTATAAAAACAAGTAAGTAAGAGCTAAGTTTGGGTGTAACTGAAGATTTAATACTCTCGCAATTTATTCATGTAAATATTTTTATAATATAAATAAAGAATATATAATAAACAATATGACCCATACATTCGCCAACATTATATAACACTAGAATAACGTAAATTATTATATATAGTATATGGGGACTGGAGTAATTCCTGGACCGTTTTCAGCAACCAAACTGTTGATATCTCACATATTAACCAAGGGAAACGCTATTAGGCGAAACATATGGTCTGAATTTCGTTAAAATATCTGAGAGATATAGCTATATTTTCAACAAAATATTAGACACGAGCACTGTGGTCCTCATGGTAGGAAGTAGGTGTAATTGAGTACTGATTCCGCTCATTTTTCTTCTACTCTTTATGCTGCACAATGAAGTAACACAATGACTCTAGAAAGTTTAGCTAATATAGCCTTATTAGTTTATGAGATATACACAAAAAAATTAATAAGACACCGGGCTACGCCCTCTTTCTTAAAAAAATGTCATCCAATCCCTAGTAATATTTATTTATAGCTTAATTATAAGTAGCTCTTTATATGTTTTGGTTATCGCAGCCATTTTTTGGGTCCGATTTGTGTTCCGAAGTAACACAATGACTCCAGAAAGTTTAGCTAATATAGCCTTATTAGTTTATGAGATATACACAAAAAAATTAATAAGACACCGGGTTACGCCCACTTTCTCAAAAAAATTTCATCCAATCCCTAGTAATATCAAATTTTACTTTCATAACTTTATTTATAGCTTAATTATAAGTAGCTCTTTATATGTTTTGGTTATCGCAGCCATTTTTTGGGTCCGATTCCGCCCATCTGCAATACCAACCTTTTTATGATGCCAAGGAATACGTGTACCAAGTTTCATCAAACGGACAGACAGACTCGTCACCCTATTTACTTTGGTATAGTATATAACCCTATATCTAACTCGTTTAGTTTTAGGACCACCCCGTTAGGTACCAGGTGGGTGGGTGTTGACCGATTTCTCCCATTTTCATTCCTTTCACATCAAATTTGATTTAATTTTTAAGACATGATTTTTGAACAAAAGAGAAAAAAATATACAGGTTGCGAAGACTCCCATCATCGAATGGACTGCCTGAATCATAAACCATGCGGGACATTCACCCCCAAAGGTTTTCTATTATATTATGGTCGGGGAATAGGGTCGACCACTTCAACAAACTCTTATTTTGAGCTGTGGATCGGAACATCCTGTTGATACGTCCAGGGAAAGGGTTAACAAATTTTACAAAATTGCGGAAATACAGAATCGAGCATTTGGTTGTGTCAAAAAGCAATAATTTTTGAAGTTTTGAAATTGCTTAATTGTTCCACATTGACATACCAATCAACCGTAGCCCAAATCATCAGAAAACGTTCCTCTGACCTAAGGTTATGGAATTAATAATTATTGTCGTCGCGACCGTCAACATTTTCAGCTGAAAACATGATCGATTGCCGTTTACTTTTCCAATGCCCTTGATTGTAGCAAAATTGTAGCGTTGAGTCCTTCCGTTCAGCACTTAAAGTTTTTTTTTTGGCACCAAATGCTCACAATTCTGTATTACTCTTCTTACAATTTAAACACGGGCACTGGACCCACTTTTTGACTATATTTTTACTGCAGAGTCACTCGATTTGGAAGTTTTTTTCAAAATATACAGTATTCCGTGGTCGCCTTTTTTGTCTCCCTTTCATTTTTTTTACATATGACGTTGAATGTTGTAAAAAATTGAAAATTTGCACTTTTATTAATTTTGGAAGCATAAAGGCCTTAATCCGCTAGTGGTTCAAATTGTTATTTTCGACTTCAAAAGAGGCATCTGCTTGTCTTATATTCATTAAAAATACCTCATATCGTTCCAAAATGTTCTTAAGTACCACAAATAACAATTTTATTCATTTCGCTAAAACAATAGCTACCTATGCAATACAATAGCTACCTATGCAAGTGACTCGAATTTTTAAGCACATGTTTTGACTTTTTCATTTAAACACCCCATATAAACAAAAAGGAAGTATATCCTTCCTTCATTCCTTCCTTCATTTTCACAGCATTTGTTCAATATAGACCGCAAATTTATAAGCACATTTTTGACTTTTTCATTAAAACACCTCATATAAACAAAAAGGAAGGAAATATTTTCCATTTTCACAGCATTTGTTCAATATAGACCGCTCTTTAAAACAAAGCTTAAATGAAGCTTCTGCGATGTCTAAATGAAGAGATATGGGCTCGTAACTTAAAAATAAAATATGTACCTATCCAAGATTTTATTTAACTGAATTTAAATATAAATTGTTATTTTATTACATTGGGTTTCAGGTTTAGCTAGTTTACAGTTTTGCAGCCCCATTTTCATGCCCTCACAAAAATCCACAGACAAACTATTGTGAAGTTTTTGAATTTTGTGGTGTTTACCAGTGACAGATGACAAATCTTGTGCATTCAGACAGCTGATTGAGAAATTTGCCTATTCATTCAACAAAGTAAAGAAATGTATCAGCACATTTTCGTCGCTTTTTCGTTTTCGTTGTTTTTTTTTTGAAACTGCTCGATGTTTGCTTTCTACCATCTGAAAAAATTAAAACTAGTTATGGTTAATATTTGCCAATAATTTAATTGGCAAAATAGAAACATAAATCATTTGTTTACGTGTTTTTCTTCTTCTTTGTATCAATTAGCATTCACAATAACAAAAATCGTCCAATTTTGGGCAGCGTTGCCAACTCAAATTTGGTAAATTTAGCTAAATGCGCGGAATTTTTGTGCATTACTAATTTGCTTTAAAATGGATAAATGTGCGAGTTAAAGGAAATCAACGCCGCTAATGCAAATTAGCGCTGCGTCTGTCTAGGCTATTATGCTGGCGAAATTCAAAAGCTCAAATGCTCACAATTTGCTCAAACATCTGTGACGTGTGAAAGCAGCCATCACAATACAAAAACAACTGTGTTTATTTAGTTTTAGATCAATATTTCGCTCATTTGCTGCAACGTCGTCATAATTCAAAAAATCCAAATTTTGAGTTATTATTATATATATAATATATCGGAAATAATATGTTTGATCAACTGACAAAGTGTTATATCCGAGGTCTTAACATTTTACGCAGCATCGCGATAGAAGCCTTTTGCTCTAACTACATATCCTATTGTGTCTTATTTGTAATAACGTATTATCTCAGTGGTGCGTCGGCTTTTGTGTGGTGAACATTGTTAAGTTCTCAAGAAAAGTGCCATATTTCGTTTTGTGACAATATTAATAAAAGGTAAGATCACTTTTCTATCTCTTTTGTTATCGTGTATATTGCATTATTTTAAGATATGACGTTGTGTATGTAAAAATTTGAGTGAATTCTTGCAGTGTTTTTTAGTGTTCTGACGTTTTTGTAGAAAAATATAATTTTTATTTCAGTAATATTTTGTTTTAAAACACTATTATAAATAAGATGTATTAGTGCAGCAATAGTGCATTAAAGAACTATTCGCTGTTATGACATTCTTGCCCTAAATATTTTTTTAATATAAATAATTTGCTATGAATCATTTCCATTTATGTCAGTATTATGACAACAAAAAATCATGGAATCTAATTCTCGATCCGCCAAAATGGTGGTAATGTCTTATAAAAAACAGATAAAAAGTACATCAACAGTGTCTTCTGCTGAAATGAAATCAGACTCATTAAGCTCGAGCTCATTTTCTGAAGATGATGACGATTCTGTACGTGATACTACATACATTCCACCCGATATTGTCAGGAAGAGTAACAGTCACTGCGAAGCAAATTCGACATCAGACACTTCTGAGGCTAACATCACCGGTGTCGAAACTCCGATGATCTTAACGAGTCCACTAAAAAAGGAGTAAAGCGTAAACGAAATGAGAATAACTGGGTAAGGAATGTAAACAAAAAGTTAAGAAATAGTGGAAAAGAATACAAAATGAGGTCTACGTGTCAAAAAGTTCGAAAAGAGAGAAAAAATGGAACCTCCATGTATAGAGAAGTGTAAGCTGAAATGTTTTGAAAAATTTATAGAAGAGGAACGGATGGTAATTTTTAGATCATACTGGGATTTGGCGATGCACGAAAAACAGCGACTATTTATTCAGAATAGTATGATGGTCATTCAGCCTAAACATCGGCATGTGCGTGAAGGTGGTACGAGAAAGAAAAGGGACAATAATAATGCCTTCTATCTCCATCTCAATTTACAGAAAGTTCGAATATGCAAATTGTTTTTTAAAAATACTTTAAATATTAATGATCGCCCAATAAGAACTGTGCAAGAGAAACGAAATAAGGTGGCAAATGTTTTACTGCTGGAGGATTGTCGAGGAAAACATGGAAAACAAAGGAAAGTTCATGAAGTTTTAAAGGAAGGTGTTAAAAACTTTATCGATAAAATCCCTAAAATAGAGAGTCATTATACTCGTGCAAACACCAGTAAACATTTTATTGATGGTAGCAAATCTATTGCGGACATTCACCGAGACTACGTCGCGCAGTGTAAAGATAAAAACGTTCCGTTTGTTAACTATGTAATGTTTTATCGAATATTTACAGAAGATTATAATATTTCGTTCTTTACGCCAAAAAAAGACTTATGTGAAACTTGTTGTGCCTACGATATCGCTGAGGGTGATGAAAAAAATAAACAAGAAGAATATTATAATCAGTATATCGTAGAGAAAGAATTATCCAGAGAGGAAAATAAGTATGATAAGGAAGAAGTGAATGCTAATGTGGTAGGAGCGATGTCTCAGTTTTTTATTATAAATCAAAATTAAATGTATTTAATTTTACAATCTACGATCTAAAGAGTAACGAATGTGAGTGTTTTGTTTGGGATGAATCCAATGGGCATAGAGGTATTAACGAGTTGGGTTCGTGCGTTCTTCGGTTTTTGAATAAAAGAGCTTTGTCAGGTGATCAAGATTTCATCTTTTATTCTGATAATTGTGTAGGCCAGCAAAAAAATAAGTTCATGGTGACCCTTTATCTCTACGCCATATCTCATCTCAACGTAAAAAGCATAACTCATAAGCCACACACAAAACGAAGGAGATTCCGCCCACTCTTTAATGGAACGTCAAGTGAAACGACGCGCCTGAGTCATTCATACCTGCAATTCGTCGAGCCAAAAAAACTGGAAAGCCATTTAACGTTATGGAACTGTGCTTTGAAGACTTCTTTAGCAACTGAAATGGGACTCCAAAATATGGCACAGGTAAAAATTTTCACAGTGGTGGTTCTGTAAGTTCGGCGCGATTCACCAAACACCATTTTCTTTAAAACATTTTATAACGATGACGAATTTAAGGTGGCAAATAATATTATTAAAAAGAAAAACACGAAGGATATTACACTGACAAGAGCATTTTATACAAAACCTCATATAGCGGACTGCAAAAAAAAAAGATCTGCTAGAAACTACAGAAAAATCACATTCCTAAGTATTATAGACCTTTTTACGAGCAATTGTAATCATTATTCATTTATTTTTTTTTGCATTTATTTTTTAATTTATGTTCCTTCATTTTTGTACCTAAAGTAATATTTTATGTTACAATAAAATATGCAATGAATGCAATAAATTTTATTTTATATCCATGTTTTTTTCTCTTATAATGTTTAGCGATGCGAATATATAATGCAGTAATAAATCAGAATTTGCAAATGTTTTGAGCAATAAATCTTTTTGTTATTTGCAGTAACGTCACAATTTCAATTATGTCAGACCATAAAACTTATTCTTGCAGCAATAACGTCATAAGAAAAACTCGGAGTACTTTTGAAGCTACAGAAAACAGTCCATTATACATTTCAAGCTTTAGTTTACATGGACGTCTTAACCAGATGTTATTTGACCAAATTGGACCCTAATTTTACTTTCATCTTCAAATTTAATAAATATACATCAATTCAAAAACTAAAAATGCGTCTTCTGTAATATCACTATTTTTGAGTTATGACGACGTTGCAGCAAATGAGCGATTTGATTGCTAAGGGTAGTGAAATTTATTTCCCTTCAAGCGCGCAGGATGTTTCGGATACAAAGAGAGGGTAAGATAAATAAATAATAATAAATATAAATATATAAATAAAGTTTCTCTTGAAGATTTTATACGAAATCTGGGATCCTTGATACCAATCGGCGCAATCGATTGTACACATGTTGGGATTTTTTCACCGCCGAGCACAGACGCCACGCTCCACTCTCATTTTTTATGAATCGGAAAGGAAATACAGCCTTAATGTAGAAGCGGTACGTAATATTCTATGTTATCCAAAATATTTCCTAATGTTTCTGTTTATGCATATATGTATATGTATTTGCATTTTTGACAGGTTTGTGATCATCGACTACTGCGCACCGCTGTCAACACGAGATATCCCGGGTCTTGTCACGATTCTGGTATTTGGACCACATCCCCAACAAGTATGCACCTTATAAGTACATATAACATACAAAGTCATTCGTGGTTGTTAGGTGACCAAGGATATCTATTGGAGACATGGCTGAAATGCAAGGGGAGTGCGTTACAATTAGATGCTCGCCAAAGCACGCAATACCATCGAAAGAGCCTTTGGTGTTTTGAAGTCACGATTCCGATGCCTCTTAAAACACCGCATCCCTCATTACATCCCTGAAAAGGCGGCTATGATTATTTACGCGTGTACAATTCTTCACAACATTTTACTGAAGCATGGTGTGTTTGCAGACCTTTGTTTCGAAGAAATTTTAGAAGAATCACAAGATACCGAAATTGTTATCGCAAACCCCAATTTTATGAAGGGTGCTAGAGTTAGTTAGGAGGATGGAGTCATATGTAGAAGTTCACGTAAGTGAGGAAAGTTTCTGACTGTCATTCACTTGGGAGTGGCCAGGAACGATTCTTTTACATGTGGCTCAAGCAGCTCACGACTTCCGGTCTTAGACCAAGTATCCTCTGGGTAGCCAACAGACATCCGTTTGGAGGCGAGCTAAAGTGAGAAGGCGAAACCCGCCTATGCGGTTGTGCGTAGGGTTTGGGATCCACCACATAAAAACACCCCCCAATGAAAAAGAAAAAACAGCCTCGGATGAGAGACCCCAATTTTGATGACGACCACTACAAACGTTTAAAGGACTACGAAATAAGGGCATGCACCTGGAATGTCCGGACCCTTAATTGGGAAGGTGCCTCTGCCCAGCTGGTTGATGTCCTCGTAAGAGTAAAGGCTGACATCACCGCAATCCAAGAAATGCGATGGACGGGACAAGGACGGAAGAAGGTGGGTCCTTGTGACATCTACTACAGCGGCCATATAAAGGAGCGCAAATTCGGTGTGGGATTCGTGGTGGGAGAGAGACTCCGTCGTCGAGTCCTAGGATACGCACCCGCCTCTGTGTAGAAAAGCGCACACGTCAACAAACACAAGGAAGGTTCGACATCGAGAAGCTGCAATCACGACAGTCGAACGATTTTCTACTCGACTTGCACTCCTGCTCTCTGAGAGCACTCATCAGCATCTCGGTATAAGGGAGCTGTGGGACGGCATATCAAACTCCTTACGTACAGCTGCAACCGAAACCATTGGTTTTCGGAAAAGTCAAAAAAACAGCTGGTATGATGAGGATTGTCATCTCGCAGTGGAGAGAAAACAGACTGCCTACTTCGCAATGTTGCGATCGACCGCAACACGAGCGGGATGGGAAAGATACCGAGAGCTGAAGAGGGAAGCGAGACGCATTTGCAGACAAAAAAAGAAAGAGGCCGAAATGCGTGAGTATGAAGAGCTTGACAAGCTGGCCGACAGGGGTAATGCTCGAAAATTTTACGAAAAGATCCGGCGACTAACTGAAGGTTTCAAGACCGGAGCGCACTCCTGTAGGACCCCCAGAGGTGATCTAGTTATTGATGACCAGAGTATACTGAGTTTGTGGAGGGAACACTTCTCCAGCCTGCTGAATGGCAGTGAAAGTACAACACCAGGAGATGGCGAACCCGATTCCCCAATCGACGACGATGGAGCAGATGTTCCATTGCCCGACCGTGAAGAAATTCGAATAGCAATTACCCGCTTGAAGAACAATAAGGCGGCGGGTGCCGATGGATTACCGGCCGAGCTATTCAAATACGACGGCGAAGAGCTGATAAGGTGCTTGCATCAGCTTCTTTGCAGAATATGGTCGGAAGAAAGCATGCCTGACGATTGGAATCTCAGTGTACTCTGCCCAATACACAAAAAGGGAGACCCCACAATTTGCGCCAATTACCGTGGGATAAGCCTCCTCAACATCGCGTATAAGGTTCTGTCGAGCGTATTGTGTGAAAGACTAAAGCCCACCGTCAACAAACTGATTGGACCTTATCAGTGTGGCTTTAGACCTGGAAAATAAACAACGGACCAGATATTTACCATGCGCCAAATTTTGGAGAAGACCCGTGAAAATAGGATCGACACACACCATCTCTTTGTCGACTTTAAAGCTGCTTTCGACAGCACGAAAAGGAGCTGCCTTTATGCCGCGATGTCTGAATTTGGTATCCCCGCAAAACTAATACGGCTGTGTAAGCTGACGTTGAGCAACACCAAAAGCTCCGTCAGGATCGGGAATGACCTCTCCGAGCCGTTCGATACCAGACGAGGTTTCAGACAAGGTGACTCACTCTCGTGTGATTTCTTTAACCTGATGCTGGAGAAAATAATACGAGCTGCAGAGCTAAACAGAGAAGGTACAATCTTCTATAAGAGTGCACAGCTACTGGCGTACGCCGATGATATCGATATCATTGGAAACAACACCCGCGCCGTTAGTTCTGCTTTCTCCAGACTGGATAAGGAAGCGAAACGTATGGGTCTGGTGGTGAACGAGGACAAGGCGAAATATCTCCTGTCGTCAAACAAACAGTCAGTGCATTCGCGTCTTGGCTCCCACGTCACTGTTGACAGTCATAACTTTGAAGTTGTAGATAATTTCGTCTACCTGGGAACCAGCATTAACAGCAATAACAATGTCAGCCTGGAAATCCAACGCAGAATCACTCTTGCCAACAGGTGCTACTATGGACTAAGTAGGCAATTGAAAAGTAAAGTCCTCTCTCGACGAACAAAAACCAAACTCTACAAGTCTCTCATCATTCCCGACCTACTTTACGGTGCAGAAGCGTGGACGATGTCAACATCCGATGAGACGGCACTAGGAGTTTTCGAGAGAAAGGTTTTGCGGAAGATTTATGGTCCCTTAAGAATTGGCAACGGCGAATACCGCAGACGATGGAACGATGAGCTGTATGTGTTATTCGACGACATAGACATAGTCCAGCGAATAAAAAAACAGCGGCTACGCTGGCTAGGACATGTTGTTCGAATGGTTGAAGGTGCTCCAGCTCTGAAAGTATTCGATGCAGTACCCGCTGGTGGAAGCAGAGGAAGAGGGAGACCTCCACTCCGATGGAAGGACCAGGTGGAGAGGGACCTGGCTTCGCTTGGAATAACCAATTGGCGCCAAACTGCCAGAAGGAGAGATGCGTGGCGCGCTGTTTTGGACTCGGCTATAACCGCGTAAGCGGTGTCTACGCAAGTCAAGAAGAAGAAGAAGCTAAAGTTAGAGAACGCTTTTCTTTATAATACACCTATTTCCAGAGGCATACGTACTATAAATATAAGTATATATTTTGTTATTACACTTAACATGATACTTAAGGCCTTTGTAAGTTTTACTTCTACATATGTTTAAATAATTCAGTATTCATTATTTATTTATTATTACTAACTTATACTATTTATTTATTATTATTCGTTTTATTATTTATTATTATTCATTTATTTTTATACTCTCGCAACCTGTTGCACAGAGTATAATAGTTTTGTTCACATAACGGTTATTTGTGTCACCAAGAAATATAAGAGTTAGATATGGGGTTATATATACATAAATGATCAGGATGACGAGTGGATTTGAAATCCGGATGTCTGTCCGTCCGTCCGTCTGTCCGTGCAAGCGATAACTTGAGTAAAAATTAAGATGTCTTAATGAAACTTGGAACACATTTTCCTTGGCAGCCTGAGGAGGTTGCTTTCGAAAATGGGCAAAATCGGTCCACTGCCACGCCCACAAAATGGCGGAAACCGAAAACCTATACAGTGTCATAACTAAGCCATAAATAAAGTTATGAAAATGAAATTTGGAACATAGGATCCCATTAGGGAGGAGCACATTTGGATGTAATTTTTTTGGGGAGGTGGGCGTGGTCCCGCCCTCAAATTGGTTTTTTGTACATATCAATAGAGCTATATAAACCAAACTTTCTGCAGTCGTTTTGTTCCATATCTCAGGAACTACTTGACCGATTTCAATGAAACTTGGTTTGTAATAGTTTCCTTTCATCTCAATGATATGTTGTGAAAATAGGCCAAATCGGTTCACAACCACGCCTACTTCCTATATATAACAGAACTTTGAAGTGGATCTGAATCGTTTACATTACAATATATAAAGTTAGCACTAGTGAAGATATCGATGCAGAACTTTGCACAAATACTATGTTTATAGTGTGGCAGCCCCATTCTAAAAATCGCCGAAATCGGACCATAGGTTTTTAAGGCCCCATATATTGAACACGAGGACCTCGGTGCTTCTAGTCTAATATTATGGTTTCCAACTTTCAATGGATTTTATCTATACTAATATTATAAAGAGGAAATGTTTGTTTTTTTGTTTGTTTGTGTCGAATAGGCTCCGAAACTACTGAACCGATTTGAAAAATTCTTTCACCGTTCCTTACCAAAACTCTGATAATGTAAAAAAATACCAAAAAACTTTCTTTAATCGCGAATGCTGCGAAAACGATTGAAGATATAACAAAGTGATGTACTACAATTTTGTAGAACTTATCATTATCTACCAAAAGTGTCGCGACATCATATCTCTAACTATTATAGTTTTGTCACAATAAGCGATTTTATATAAAAAATTAATTAAAATACCACTACTTGAAAAGGCTCTTTATTTATACCTTAGTATTAATCCTTATCAAAATAAATGATTTATTATTTAAGATCGCTTCAAAACCTTTATATAACTTTTTGAATTATTAGATTCTGACATACCATTCAAAAGATATCACGAGTTAAAAATTTTGAAATTTTTGAATGGTCCTGTGCGGAATTAAAAATAATTGTCGCTTGATAATCTATACTAATATTATAAAAAGGAAATGTTTGTTTTTTTGTTTGTTTGTGTCGAATAGGCTCCGAAACTACTGAACCGATTTGAAAAATTCTTTCACCGTTGGAAAGCTATACTATCCCTGAGTGACATAGGCTATATTTAGTTTAAAAAAAAATAGGGTTCCTTACCAAAACTCCGATAATGTAAAAAAAATACCAAAAAACTTCCTTTAATCGCGAATGCTGCGAAAACGATTGAAGATATAACAAAGTGATGTACTGCAATTTTGTAGAACTTATCATTATCTACAGAAAATGTCGCGACATCATATCTCTAACTATTATAGTTTTGTCACAATAAGCGATTTTATATAAAAAATTAATTAAAATACCACTACTTGAAAAGGCTCTTTATTTATACCTTAGTATTAATCCTTATCGAAATAAATGATTTATTATTTAAGATCGCTTCCAAACCTTTATATAACTTTTTGAATTATTAGATTCTGACATACCATTCAAAAGATATCACGAGTTAAAAATTTTGAAATTTTTGAATGGTCCTGTGCGGAATTAAAAATAATTGTCGCTTGATAATAATATGATATAAAAATGAATTGCTGTTCGTTTGTGCCGCAAAAAAACCGATCTGGCTAATTTTAGTCTTGAAATATTCGTGGAAGGCCAGAAAAAGATTAGAAAGTGAGTAAATATGAAAAAATTTCGAGGAAGATAATAATAAGAGAATTTTATTCGAGTTGACAAGAAAAATATAAAAGAGAAAACAAAAAATTATAATTTGAAGGTTGTCATTGTTGCTTTGTTAAAATATTTTTGTTATTGTTCAATTGTATAAGGTTGTGTCGATAGCCCAAAACAACTTGTAACAAATAAGGAAAGGCTAAGTTCGGGTCCAACCGAACATTTTATACTCTCACAATTTTTTGATGTAATTTTATTAAGATAACACACAATTTTACCTATATATTCGACATAAAGTCCAATAGATAATCATCATATATAGTATATGAGGGCTGATGTAATTCCAGAACCAATTTCACTCATTTTCACCACCAAGGTTAACGGGAATAGGGGCGACTTGGCACCTGTTAGTAGGCCTTGAAATTACTCCTAAATTGCAAATGAACGAAACACCAGTTAGCAAAATCGTCAAAAATAGCGCTTTAACGAAAATTTTCCAAATATTCAAGAAGTCGCTGGAGGTACTGCACAGGACTTTAAAAGATCTTGCTTGTCGATGAACGTTTTTGGTGGAGCCAGGATTCTGTTAGTATGTGATTTACGCCAGACTCTTCCAATTATTCCTGGATCAACTGTTACTGACGGGCTAATCGCATGCCTAAAATCATATAATTTGTGGCGACACATAAAGAATCGCCAATTAACAACTAACATATGAGTGTTTTTGCAACAATACCAAATTGCGATTGTAGAATAGTTGGCAGTTGACACCTCGATGGATTAATAACATTTCCAACAGATTTCTGTCACTTCATTGACTCGAAAGAGAAGTTTTCCTGATATGATAACCATAAATGACTGATTGAATGACCTATATTGGTGGTAAAAAAAAATATGGATGATCTTAATGCGACAATTTAGAATTTCGGTCCAAGAGAGTTGACACAGCTAATAACCAGGATGACGTAGTGAATTATCCCAAACTATTTAAAATTGCCTGTACTTTGCAATTAAAAGTAGTGTGAGTTGTAATCATGCTGCGTAACATAAATCAACCTCGAGTAATCAATATCGTCGCCGAAGCCAAGATTGTACCAACTTAATTTAATGTATACCTTAGCCACAAAAACGTGTGACCGGGTCTGCTAGTAGTAGATATTTATATACTTTTAGTATCCGTATTTATATACACCGACGGCAAAACCTGTAAGTATAAAATGGACCAATTATTAGCTCATATAATAATAAATTACATTATGAATATTGTTTACATCTAACAAATACTCCATTACTCTCCAAAAAAGTAATAGGAAAGTAATGCAGAGGAAAACAACAGCCCCAACTTCCATTACTCTTACAACAACTACATAGAGATAAACAAAGAAGGTGAACAACACGAATACCCAAATCGACCCAAAATAAAAGTGAAGAAAAAACACGAATAATACTAACTCAAATTCACGTAAAATTTAAAACAAGTGAAAATTAAGGAAAACAAATCACAAAACCCAACCCAACACAAATTCACTCACGCCCATTCGTCGACTTACCTCGACAAAAATTAAATTAAAATATTACTTGGTGACTCAAAGCTCCAACACCCGGTAATCCATCCATCGCTGCTGCCCCAAAGGTTGCGATGGCCTGCTCCTCGAACTCCATTATACTTTGCGCCGGAGGGCCTCCACTAGTTGCTTGCGCATGCGACTTAATTTTCCGCGCACGCGAACGCAATTGATGCTTTCAATGCATTAAAGACTGTATACGAAAAACATATTTTTACAAGGTAAAGACACAAACAAACTTAGCTCCCTCCACTTGGCTGCAATACGCGTCGGACCCTTAAAGCATTTAGAGTATCTGCTAACTCCGACCAAAGCATTTGAAGCCCTTGAGGGTTGGTCGGAGTTAGCTTCCCCCGTTGCAACTCAGGATGCTGTTCGCAAAACATAATATAACAGCTGCTCCTGAGTTGTTCTTTTAATTTTTGTACGCCTAAAAGTAAACGAAATTATTACATTTACATTAAAATGATTAAATTTGCAAAATTACTTACATTTCTTGCATTTCCATTCTTATTTTGCTTTATTTATTTTTATAAAAACAGCTGTTTGACAACAAAATGCTTTTCATCTCATATGTTGACTTTTTAAGCTTTTTTCTTATGAGTTTGAGCCAGAATAGCTTCTTAAAATATGCTTCACAAGAAATCTTTCAAAATTTTCCTCTCACCTTAGTTATGAGGTTTTTTCAGAATAGGACTGTTAGTTTTCGATCCTGAGTTGAAGTATGATAAATTTGATCATTTCCCATTGGTCTATAGCTGCAGTTCATGACGATGATGAATAGTTGATTATTTATGTTGTTTTTATTTTAGTTGCACTGGGTTTGTCATTTGAAATTTTTGCTTCTATTAAATGTTCGACCGGACTAGTGAGAATGCAAATTAATTCTTATTTACAGAATATTAAAATTATATCGCAAAACTGCAGTCACTGAATAGCAGTTGTATGAAATTACAAGTTAAGACTTTTTTTATTGAAACGTAATTAGTTATAGTTTACATTTCATATGATTGCAACTAATAATAAACCCAAACGATTACCCTCTTCCCGCCCAACCGACGCGTGGGGCGCAGTCCGCATACGAGCGGAATTTGCCGAGTCTAGAAAGGCAAGAGATTTTTAAGCGTCCAGTTCTCAAACTGCTCAACTACAGAAAGAAACATTTCAACAACTGAGATTTAAAAATTTATAAAAACAAAAAGTTAAAAATTTCTGAATATTACTTATTAAGAGAAGACAAAATAGTTTTTTTGATGCTAAATATTGAGTCAGATGGATCAAATGCGCTGGAATGAGAATTAAAATCCTGACATATACGGCGGAATGGTTTGTTTAACTCAAAATTTGTTCTAGAAGATTTTAGAAGTAATGGTCTAAACTGCCTATTTGATCGCAATGGAACATTAAACTTAATATCAGACAATAGGAATGAACTACAAACTAAACCATTCAGAAGTGTTACTAGGAATATTATACCTAGCATTTCTCTGCGTCTAGTGAGTGTGGGAAGATTTATAAGTTTTAAACGACTAGTATACGGGGGAAGATTCAATCTTGAATCCCAATGTAAGTGGCCTAAAGCAAAATGTAAAAATTGTTTTTGAACGGACTCAAGCTTATCAGAATGGGATTGATAGCTAGGATTCCATACCACAGAACCATACTCCAATATAGGCCTTACCAATGTTGTAAAAAGAATTTTAGTAATATACGGATACCTAAATTCTTTAGACCAACGATTAACAAAGCTAAGAGCACCTTTAGCTTTTAAGACAATTGAATTTACAGTAGAGATTGAATTTACATGAGAATTAGAGTAGGGTCCATAGTAACTCCTAAATCAACAAAGCTAAAAACTTGCTCTAAACTGAAGTTATTTATTACATAGGGAGAAAGATCAACAGTTCTACGGGAAAAGCACATCGTTTTACATTTTTTAAGATTCAGTGGCATATCATTTTTGTGACACCTTAAATTATTTAAATCCGGTTGCAACTCAGTCCTTTCGTTTTGAGAAGTGTATGATTTAAAAAGTTTTACATCATCCGGATATAATAAAATTTCTGAAAACTTAATTACAGAAGGTATATCATTGATGAACAACAAGAACAGAATCGGGCCGAGATGACTACCCTGTGGAACCCCTGAAGTGACACTAATTGAATCGGATAATGTATTATTAAATAAAACTTGTTGTTTTCTGTTAGTAACATATGAGGATACCCATTCAAGAAGTCTTGGTTGAAAACCAAGAAGATCCAGTTTTTGCAAAAGAATTGAGTGGTTTACTCTATCGAATGCTTTACTAAAGTCTGTATATATAACATCAGTATTCTTATTATCCCTAAAACCCATTGACACATGGTTTACAAATTCAAGCAAGTTTGTTACTGTAGATTTCCCTTTACAAAATCCATGCTGAGAAAATGAAATTAAAGGAGAGATTAAGAAAGTTATTTGGTCAGTGACAATAGCTTCAAAAAGTTTGGGTATAGCTGACATTTTAGCTATCCCCCTATAGTTCTCAACAGATGATCTAACTCCACTTTTATGCAAAGGTATTATAAAAGAGTTTTTCCACATTGACGGAAAAATAACTTGTTTAAGAGATATGTTGAAAAGCTTAGTTAAGGGCAGATAGATATATTTTGCACAATTTTTAAGAAAGCTTGATGGAATCATATCAGGGCCATATTTAAACGAATTTTTTAACGTAACTAAATAATTTAAGACATCTGTTTCAGAAATAATTGGTGTATTAATTACAGTACTCGGACATAACTCTTGAAAAAACATTATTCATTAAAGAAGCATGCTGCATATATACAAATAAGTCCGATTGAGGCGGTATATAAGATAAAGTTAAGTAAATAGAACATTTATTAATACAAATTCGTATGCACTTAAATTCAATAATATCCGCATGAGGAACTTCTACTTCTTCAGACGGAATTGAAGAATGCACACAAATAGTACACCCCCCCCCCGACTCTGTTCAGTCGATCGCATCTAAAGATTTGAAATTCACTATTTAATATTTCGTTATCAAAAGTTTTAAGCCAGGTTTCAGTAAAAGCGATGACTTTAAAATTACAATTAATGCTGTTCAAATACAATTCTTTTAATTTTGTATTTAAACCCCTTACATTTTGATAGTGAATTTGTAATGAATTATTAATAATTAGTTTTTTGAATCCACGGCTTTTTTGGAATATGAGCAATTACAGTTGGTTTTTGTTGCTTTTGCTCGAATTCGCGCACGAAAGCACCGGGTGGCCAAAATGATTCATCAAGTCTTCTTCTTCTTCTTCTTGACTGGCGCAGACACCGCTTACGCGGTTATAGCCGAGTCTAAAACAGCGCGCCACGTATCCCTCCTTCTGGCAGTTTGGCGCCAGTTGGTTATACCAAGCGAACCCAGGTCCCTCTCCACCTGGTCCTTCCATCGGAGTGGAGGTGTCCCTCTTCCTCGGCTTCCACCAGCGGGTACTGTATCGAATACTTTCAGAGCTGGAGCACTTTCATCCATTCGAACAACATGACCTAGCCAGCGTAGCCCCTGTTTTTTTATTCGCTGGACTATGTCTATGCCGTCGAATAACACATACAGCTCATCGTTCCATCATCTGCGGTATTCGCCGTTGCCAATATTTAAGTGACCATAAATCTTCCGCAAAACCTTTCTTTCGAAAACTCCTAGTGCCGTCTCATCGGATGTTGACATCGTCCACGCTTCTGCACCGTAAAGTAGGACGGGAATGATGAGAGACTTGTCTGGTCTGCCTTTTTGTGTATCGGGCAGAGTACACTGAGATTCCAATCGTCAGGCATGCTTTCTTCCGGCCATATTCTGCAAAGAAGCTGAAGCCGGTCTTGAAACCTTCAGTTAGTCGCCGGATCTTTTCGTAAAATTTTCGAGATTACCCCTGTCGGCCAGCTTGTCAAGCTCTTCATACTCACGCATTTCGGCCTCTTTCATTTTTGTCTGCAAATGCGTCTCGCTTCCCTCATCAGCTGTCGGTATCTTTCCCATCCCGCTCGTGTTGCGGTCGATCGCAACATTGCGAGGTAGGCAGTCTGTTTTCTCTCCACTGCGAGACGACAATCCTCATCATACCAGCTGTTTTTTACTTTTCCGAAAACCAATGGTTTCGGTTGCGGCTGTACGTAAGGAGTTTGATATGCCGTCCCACAGCTCCCTTATACCGAGATGCTGATGAGTGCTCTCAGAGAGCAGGAGTGCAAGTCGAGTAGAAAATCGTTCGACTGTCGTGATTGCAGCTTCTCGATGTCGAACCTTCCTTGTGTTTGTTGACGTGTGCGCTTTTCTACACAGAGGCGGGTGCGTATCCTAGGACTCGACGACGGAGTCTCTCTCCCACCACGAATCCCACAATGAATTTGCGCTCCCTTATATGGCCGCTGTAGTAGATGTCACAAGGACCCACCTTCTTCCGTCCTTGTCCCGTCCATCGCATTTCTTGGATTGCGGTGATGTCAACCTTTACTATTACGAGGACATCAACCAGCTGGGCAGAGGCACCTTCCCAATTAAGGGTCCGGACATTCCAGGTGCATGCCCTTATTTCGTAGTCCTTTAAACGTTTGCAGTGGTCGTCATCAAAATTGGGGTCTCTCATCCGAGGCTGTTTCTTCTTTTTCATTGGGGGGTGTTTTTATGTGGTGGGTCCCAAACCCTACGCACAACCGCGTAAGCGGGTTTCGCCTTCTCACTTTAGCTCGCCTCCAAACGGATGTCTGTTGGCTACCTAGAGGATACTTGGTCTAAGACCGGGCGTCGTGAGCTGCTTGAGCCACATGTAAAAGAATCGTTCCAGGCCACTCCCAAGTGAATGACAGTCAGAAACTTTCCTCACTTACGTAAACTTCTACATATGACTCCATCCTCATCAAGTAGCAATTAAAAATTAACAGCTGAAATGCCAATCTTGAAAGAAGATATGTTTCTTTCGTATTTAAAGTTAAATTTTCTGACATCAATATCGTTCGTTTTTAATTTCGACGAGATGTAAAACTTTATTTTTATTTTGTGATTTTCGTTGTGGTATTACTACCAAATTTTTTGCCACAAACTCAGAGTTAATAGGAGGGGGATCCTGAATAGTTTTCCGCTTAAGGTTATCGGTAATTATTTTCGGAGGATTATGCACTTTTGAAGAGGAAGGCCTCTCTCCTTGGGAGCAAGGAGATACGAGATTAATAAGGTCTATTTTCACCAGTGATATACTTTTTACGGACAAAGTGGCTGGTTCTTCATTAAACGGACGTTTACGTTTTGATGAGGGCATTTAAATGAGAACACTTCATAATGCCTAAATTTTTCTGTAAGGTTTTGAAGTTCTCGACCGATTTATTTAAAATTATTGCGCGCCTGTTTAAAAACTTTAAATAATTCAATTTTTGCCGGTCTACACTTTAAGCACGACCAATCGCCTTTAATAGTGCAATTCGGAAAATTGCAAGTCATTATGGAAAAATTTAAATTGAAGGAAAAACAAAATAGTTAATAATAATAAAAATTAAAATATGATATAATAGTAAATAGAAGAACAAAGATGGTTATAATGAATTAGCCGAGATCACAACCAATATAATAGTGAGCAGTTTGAGAAGCACTGAGCCGCTTAAAAATAACACGCAAACAGCTGTGAGCCAAAATGAAAGAAAAAACGAATCAAAAGAAAAAGAGCAAATTAAAACAAAAACAATATGCAATCGTACAAACAATTGCAAAGTGTGAAAGAAAATTGATAATTGATAACAACAACAAATGATTTAAAAGACTCGGCACCAGAATTTAAGAAAATAGTTAAAATAGAATTAAAATTTAAATATAACACAAAAGCAATTTTTTTTTTTTCAATATTTCCTTATTTATTGAATCTGCTTGTTTTTAAGCCTAACAACAAGTTATAAAATCTTAAATCTATTTAAAAACTAGACAAGCTCAACCAAGTGATTGGGCTGTATTGGTGAATCGTTGCTCTTTAGTACGCAGGCATATCCTTCTTTTTAGGCGTGTTTGATCGCAGGAATCATTGCCCGCGGAGCGCTCTCTGAGCGCACACTGAGTGCACGTGTGTGCTGACTTCACAGCGAGCAGGAAGTAAATATGATGGATTGTACGCACGCATGTATGAACACAAAAGACAATGCTTTTATATATATTATTATATTTCTATTTAGATTATTAATTTTTTTATTATTTTTGCAAGTCAGTTCATAAAAACACAACGATTAATTTTCCAACTTCATTCGCCATTTTAAATGTTTGTAATATAATTAATAATTGTGTGTTTAATTCGAAGTAGTACTATCGATTTTTGTTTTGCAAAAATGTAATTTTCATAAAGTTTACTGCTTTATAATGTTTTCATACACATTTCTACGCAGTAAAAACAATTGATTGTATGTGTTAAGCTAACGTACACTATAAAAATTATTGTTAGGAAACCGGTATTGGTCCTAATTTCACCAGTTCTAAAAAAGTACGGGACCAGTAGAACAGAATTCTTGGTCAGTTGAGTAGCTCTCAACACGCATACACTCTCACAAAATTAATTGTTTGATTGTATAAGTTTGCCGACCACTGTACTAAAGCATTAGCCAATGGGTTTGGGTGATCACGGAGTTTAGATAAATATTTCAATCTGCTTTCCTCTACTTCTTTCTTTATCATAGGGATACCAAGATCTTTATGGATATTTTCATTGCGCATGTACCATGGTGAGCACGTGATTGATCTAAGCATTTTCGATTGGAACCTTTATATTATATCAATATTAGTTGCACAGATCGTACCCCACAGTTGAATGCCATACATCCAAATCAGCTTTATGACCGCATTGTACAAACGCACTTTGTTGTCTAAGCTAAGTTTAGAGTTTTTATTTAAAAGCCTATTTAAATTTGCAGCTCTTATCTTCATGCACGTTATTTTACTAGATATATGTTTTCTCCGCGTAAGCCTTCTATCTAGGTGAATACCAAGATAGGTAACTTCATTCGCTTGAGGCACTAGAATATTGTTCATTTTTACTGCCGGGTCTTAGGGAACTTTTGTTCATTTACATTTATACGCCAGTTTGCTAGCCATTCTTCGACAGAACTTAAGTGCTTCGCTAATATTCTTGATGCTATAATGGGGCATTTGTTACGACTCACTAAAGCTGAGTCATCCGCAAAAGTTGATGTCAAAACATTATTAGCAGTTGGAAGATCAGCTGTATATATGATGTATAGAGTTGGGCCTAAAACACTGCCTGTGGTACTCCAGCCCTTATTGAACGTTCATCAGATATAAAATCACCAACTTTTACAGGAAATTTTCTATTTTTTAAATAGGACTCCAAGGTTTTATGCAATTGGAAAGGTAAACTTTTTGTAATCTTATACAAAAGTCCTTCATGCCACACTTTATCAAACGTCTGAACAACATCTAGAAATATAGCAGAACAGTACTCTCTATGTTCGAATGCCTTCCTAATTTCGTTAGTTATTCTATTTACTTGCTCTACAGTGCCATGTTTTGCACGAAACCCGAATTGAGGAAAGGAGACATCTTTGATAGTAACACTTTTTCAAATATTTTAGAACGACAGGGTAGAAGACTGATTGGTCTATATGAATCCGTCTGTGTCAGGTCTTTCCCCGGTTTATCTATCATGATTATCTGCGACTTTTTCCATGAAATAGGATAGTATCCGAAACTAAAAATTGCATTAAAGAGCAAGGAGAGCACTGTTAAAGCAATATTTGGTAACTCAATTAGCATTTTTAGAGTAATATTATCGTGGCCTGACGATTTTTTTGGATTAAGCTCGTTTATGATACTAACAATTTCAGTAGTTGAAGTCTTAATAGACCCAAGCGACTCATTTGCGGTATTGTGGATGATTGGCAACTTAAAGTTCTTCTTTGAGCAATTTGATTAAAATACCTTTTCTAGGTGATTTGCAAAACAATTTGCCTTATCTTCGTCACTTCGTGCCCAATTACCATTTGACTGTTTTATAGGCATGTTGGAATCTACCGGTGGCTTAAAAGACTTTTGGGCTTTCCAAAGAGAGTTTTGCTTGGCAGAATTTGGACACAGTTTCTTTATATAATTTTCAGTGCTGTATTCTTCCTCGCGTTTAAGCGCTTTTTTTAACTTACTTACAGCAGATTTCAGTTGAAGCTGAGTAGAAGGAGAGCGATGTATCTGCCATTCGCGTCTAGCTCGCCTTTTTTCGTTCACAAGCTTTTCTATTTCATTATTAGTCATGTTTCTAAAAACCTTAATGTTTCTTTTTGGTGTTGCCAAGATAGCTGCATTAGTTACTGCATCATTAAATTCTTCTATACTGTTATCAATACCTCTTCCTGTATTTATTTTTTTAAATCTATGTTAATGTGGCTACTGATATATTTTCTATATTTCAACCAGTTTGTTTTATGAGTTGTTAGAGAAACTTTAGGCTCTACTATCATGGGCTGTTCGCATAACTTTATTATACAGGAGAATGCTCAGAAGATATGTATCTGTTATTAGCGATCTATCTATATTTTTGACTACAGCAAAATCTATTAAGTCTGGTATTTTGTTTCTATCACTGGGCCAGTATGTCGGCTTACCAGGAGATATTATATCAAGGTTATTGTGCTTATTTATAATAGTATAGTACAGCTGCCGCCCTTTCGGATTAATAAGACGTGAGCCCCAGTACATGTGTTTTGCATTGTAATCTTCACCTGCTAGAAATCTTGGACCTAGCGTTCCAAAAAAGTCTTTAAATTCGCAATCTGTAATTTTAAAGCGAGGTGGACGATATATAGCAGTTAGATTGAGGTCAGAACCCCGATTTTTCAAAGATATTGTTGTAGCTTGTAACTGGGCTGTAGCATGCGGTTCTAAAGCGTGGTGGCTTAACCGATTTTTAACCAATACTGCTGTTCCACCGTGCGCCTTTCCATCTGGATGATTTGTAGCATGAAGTCTATATCCCGGTATAAAAAAATTGTTCTTATTTTTTAAATGATTTTCTGACAGTAGCATAACATCTATGCCTTTTTCAGTTTGTGTTGGTTTATACCATTGGCATTCCATGTACAAATATTTAGTATACTCATTTTTTAGATAATAAGGTCTGTAGCATTTGGTTTTGTGATTTGATTAAATCTTTTATCATGTTTTGCAGACATAAATTGTGTCATACATTGAGTAAGGTTTAGGATCATATTTTCAATACCTCCATTAGGTGGATTTTGGGGTTGTTGCATTTGCACATCGCTGCCTTTAAGCATATTTGCATAGCTTCCTTGGATAAGACTATTCTATCCAGGTTTCGAACTCTGGTCTGTAATTTCTATATTTTCGTTACGAGGGATATTCATCATTTGGTTACGACGAACTTGAATTCTCAGCGATTATTTTGATTTCAAGTCTTTATATACAGGGCAGCCTCTGTAGTTAGCAGTGTGATTTCCTCCACAATTACTGCATTTTTATACTCTCGCAACCTGTTGCTCAGAGTATAATAGTTTTGTTCACCTAACGGTTGTTTGTGTCACCAAGAAATATCAGAGTTAGATATGGGGTTATATATACATAAATGATCAGGATGACGAGTGGATTTGAAATCCGGATGTCTGTCCGTCCGTCCGTCTGTCCGTCTGTCCGTGCAAGCGATAACTTGAGTAAAAATTAAGACATCTTAATGAAACTTGGAACACATGTTCCTCGGCACCCTGAGGAGGTTGCTTTCGAAAATGGGCAAAATCGGTCCACTGCCACGCCCACAAAATGGTGGAAACCGAAAACCTATACAGTGTCATAACTAAGCCATAAATGAAGTTATGAAAATGAAATTTAGAACATAGGATCCCATTAGGGAGGGGCACATTTGGATGTAATTTTTTCGGAAAAGTGGGCGTGAACCCGCCCCCAAATAGGTTTTTTTGTATATAACTCGCAAACCAATAAAGCTATATAAACCAAATTTCTGCAGTCGTTTCTTTTAGCCATTTCCTTATACAGTCCAAAAATTAAAGAAATCGGATAATAACCACGCCCACCTCCCATACAAAGGTTAGGTTGAAAATTACTAAAAGTGGGTTAACTCCCTAACGAAAAACGTCAGAAACACCAAATTTTACATAAGAAATGGCAGAGGGAAGGTGCACTCAGATTTTTTTACAAAATGGAAAATGGGCGTGGCATCGCCCACTTATGGGTCAAAAACAATATCTCAGGAACTACTCAACAGATTTTAATGAAACTTGGTTTGTAATAGTTTCCTTACATCCCAATGATATGTTGTGAAAATAGGCCAAATCGCTTCACAATCACGCTACTTCCTATATACCAGAACTTTGAAGATGATCTGAATCG
The DNA here is from genome assembly GCF_028554725.1 of Zeugodacus cucurbitae. Taxonomy (NCBI): domain Eukaryota; kingdom Metazoa; phylum Arthropoda; class Insecta; order Diptera; family Tephritidae; genus Zeugodacus; species Zeugodacus cucurbitae. The sequence continues at coordinate 29,943,257 of NC_071669.1, forward strand.
TTTACTTTACAATATATAAAGTAAGCACTAGTGAAGATATCGGTGCAGAACTTTGCACAAATTCTATGTTAATAGTGTGGCAGCCCCATTCTAAAAATCGCCGAAATCGGACCATAGGTTTTTAAGGCCCCATATATCGAACACGAGGACCTCGGTGCTTCTAACCTAATATTATGGTTTCCGACTTTCAATGTACTTTATACAATATATATGACGAATATGTGGGTCAAATTGTGTATTATATAATATAATTAAAGTTAAATAAATAAATTGCGAGAGTATAAAATGTTCGGTTACACCCGAACTTAGCCCTTCCTTACTTGTTAAGAGTACATTTTGATGTTGGGTGTAAATCACCACATACCACACAGACACTGCGTAGAGTGCAATAAGACTTGGTATGCCCATGCTCTTGGCAGTTGGTGCATTGTACCGGACCATTTGTTTTATGAGGTTCTTCAACGGTAATTCTACGATTTAACAAATATTTTAAGTTTGGCAGCAATTCGACTTTAAACATTGGTTGTGGTACCTTATTTCTATTGAAGATATTCACCACATTTTTAAATCCAAAGCCGCATTCTTCAAGGGCTTATTTGACATCATGAGATTCTACCGAAGCCTCTATGCCTTTTACAACAACAACTAGGCCTTTCGAGCTCTTCAGTTGATAAGAATAATAGTTTTTATTGTTATTTGACAAAAATTTCACTATATCCATAAAACTTTTCTCAGTGTAGGACTGTACTTTAGTTTCATCTTATTGCCTTTTTTTCAAAGGCACTATATGAAAATTGTTAGTACCCACAATTTCATTCACAATTACATTTGAGCTACGCTCTCGCAAATATATTGGCGGCGGCTTGGCATTCACGACTGTGGTGGTACCCTTCACATCGTCGTTCGATCCATTGCTTAGTATTTCAAATCTATTGCCATTTAAAGTTCCTGGTTTATTTGTATCAAGCGTGGCGGGTTGAATTTTTTTAGAATTGACCGCTGGATTCAAAGGACTTGATTTCCTTTTAATATTGACGTAGCGGTCAATACCAATCTGTACAGATGGTGTTTTTCTTTTTGGTACATGCTCACCTTGCATTGTTTTTCTCTTTGGTGTCCGCTCGTTTGCTGGTACCTGCTTGCTTGCTATTGTCTGCTGTTTTGTTGTTCTGCACTTGCTGTTTTGTTCTGCTTCTGTTGATCCCTTCTGCTGATCGGCAGAGCGCTTCTATGACTCATCTTTCTCACCGTTGGATTGTTTATTGTTGGAGCAGATTGTGTAGGCTCAACAAAGCTGAAGTAGGCCTACGACCTTGCTGTTGAGACTGCGCAGCGGTCATGTTTGTTTTGCTCACTTGAATTGTATTATTATTTATTTTTATTGTTTGTAAACTTTTTTGTTTTGGTATTATTTTTTTATGTTTAGCTTTTGATTTTCCACAGTACTTGTAGTTGTTTTGTTATTTAATTTTATTTGCTTTTAATGAATTCAACTAAATCACGGAGCGCATTAAAACACGTCCGTACTCTTTGAATGATCACTTGAATGAGCAAAAGCAAATTAGCACAAATACTTAGCATTAGATTATACTTATTAAAAGTAAACTTTCTTTAATAATATTGATAAATTTAAGCACAAATTCAAGAACTAAGAATGAAACTTCACAGTTTGACGTGTTGCCAGACTAGTAAAAGAAAACAAATTTATACTAACAAGCATTTTTTTTTCTTATTTTGAAATATAAATATAATACAATACAAGTGTTTGTAGGAAGCTAAATATTACGTATAATACTTTTTATGTTCATATATGTAAGTTCATGGAATGTTGTTCGCCAAATATACGCCTGTTATTTTTACTTTCTACTTGTCGTCGGGCTTCATCGTTTACGTCATTCTGCTAACTCGCTGAGTGTTTCAATGCTGCCTCGCGAATAACTTCCCAGATCACTTTTATATGAAGATCTGAATTTCGTATATACCGCGGGGTAATTACAAATTTCCGTAGGACTTTATTGTGGAACCACTTGAATGTAAATCGGCGCAGCGCATCCCCTCAGTTGAATTCCGTATGTCCAAATAGGTTTCAACGTTTGAATGTATAGGAGGATTTTGTTTGATTGTGTTAGCTGCGATTTCTTACCGATTAACCAGCTTTTTTTGTTATATCTTAGTTTTAGTTCTGAATTTTTTTGTTTTGTTATGTATGTGCTCTTTCCATTTCAGCTTTGCATCCAGCGTTATACCTAGATATTTCATAGAAGTGGAGTGTGGAATTACCTCATCAAGGGGATATATCTAGCATTTTTGTTAGTGTAGTTTACGTGTATTGATTTCGTCTCGTTTAAAGTAATACACCATCTCTGTGTCCACTATTTGGTTAATTGAAGTTTGCATTCTGTTGGCCGACTCAACTTAATTTTTGTCTGCCGTGTTATGTAGGTATCACCTGCAAATGTGGCAATTGTTCAGTTTGCTGGCGTAGGCAATAGTGGTTTTCTAGCATACAGCTTACCAAAGAGAACAGTCTGTATTTTTGTTTGGCGTTAATTTCTTAATATAGCTCGAAATAGTCCGAATTTCAGTCTAAGCCATTTTCCACAGTAATGAAGTCCTTCGAAGGACGAATGACAATAAGTCGATCAAGTCAGGTAACTTTCTTGTATCGGTAGGCCAGTAGGTCGGCTTACCAGTAGACTCGAAGTCACATCCAGTGGCCATAGCGGCTTTAAAGGACTCAACCGATATAGTCGTATTTTGGTATTTTGGAATGCGTATACAGTAATCTCCGCTGAAGTGCCCCCTCTTAACATGCAAAACTTTTGGGTCACTTAAGCGGGAAAGGCACTTAAATAAATCCCGCTTAAGTGCCTCGAGGTACTTACCAAGCTTTTTCTCAAATACTTCGATCTAATATTTTTTCTTTTAGAATAAAAGCCATATTTATTTCTTATTAATAATAAAAATACTTAATAATAACAACATATATGAGAAAAAACATTACAAAACTATATACATATGTATAGTATATGTTTTCCTTTTGAACATACCCAGCGCATTCAATGCCATAAACATTAAAAGGCACTTAAAAGAGGAAAGTTGCAAACAATTATATTTTTGTGGCTTAAATATTACAGGCATTCAAGCGGAGGCTCTTAGCGGGGAATTTTATATGTAAATTTGGATAAAAAAACGATGTCGCAAAATATGGGGGCAATTAACCGGGGATAACTGTATTCATTTCTTCGAAGTGGTGAATTTTATCTCGAACAATTATTGTGCTACGCCCTCTAGCGTTATTATTTGGGTCATTGGAGCAATACATCTTGTAGTTTTTGAATTTAACAAAATTCTGATTTGTGAAATGAGTTTCAGGTCATAATTTTTAGAGATTTAATTTTTGATTCCTATTTTCATTTTGCAGTCGCTCTAGTTGATTAAGACGTTCGTGAGCTTGTTGATAATCAACGAAAGGTTGTCGGTAACATTATCAACTTTTGGATTTACAGTGATCCCCGCGTGGTGGCTATATTTTACTATGCAAGTAAAACGAGCAACAATTATGGATAATTCTAAACATAACTCGGTTCTCGTAATAACTTACACAATAGTTTACCTATGAAATCAATAATTCTGGTGCTAATCTTCTTTAGCTCAATTTATTTCTTATAATTAGGTGTACTCAGACCAGCTCTGTTATTTCGTTAGTCGTTATTCTATAGTTTGTTACGTTCATTTTGCTTTTGTAAAATTGAAAAGTTTCGTTTTACCCAGTAACGAATTACTAGCCTGACAAACTTGCTAATATTTTCGTTACTAGGTAACAACAAAATTTTATTTTTGTTTTCCGTCGCTGCCTTAAAAATTAATCAATTTTTTTTTAATTTCAACATTTACCACACTATTGAGATAGAGATAATTTGAGGGAGGGGGTCATCCCAGCAAAAGAAAATACATCACATACATTACATACAAGCTACTTGGCAGTCGCCAAATCGAATTACGCACAGCCAGATCGATTATGTTGTGATAGATGGACGCACCCGCCTCTGTGCAGCAAAGCGCGCACGTTAACAAACAGAAGAAACGTTCGACATTGAGAAGCTGCAATTGGCTTTCGGGAAAGTCAAAAAAACAGATGGTATGATGAGGATTGTTATTTCGCAGTGGAGAGAAAACAGACTGCCTACCTCGCAATGTTGCAACACGAGCGGGATGGGACAGGTACCGAGAGCTGATGAGGGAAGCGAGAGAGGGTGACTCACTATCGTGCGACTTCTTTAGCCTGATGCTGGAGAAAGTAATACGGTCTGCAGAGTAAAAAACAGAAGGTAAAATCTTCTATAAGACTGTACAGCTGCTGGCGAACGTCGATAATATTGGTAATAAGTCTGGTGGTAAATGAGAACAATACGAGATATCTCTAATAATTGTCGAGAGAAAGGTTTTGCGAAAGATTTATGGACCTTTGAAAATTGGCAACGGTGAATACCGCAGACGATGGAACAATAAGCTGTACGAGGTTAGGTTATGTTGTTCGAATGGACGAAAATACTCCAGCTTGGAAAGTGTTCGATGCAGTATCCGCTGGTGAAAGTTGCGTAAAAATGGCGCCAAATTGCAAACTGGAGATATGAATGGCGCGCTCTGGTGGATTCGCCTATAAGCGCCTAAGCGGTCCCTACGTCGAATATATATGTAAACAGGGATAGAGCAATATGTATGTTAACAGTTAAGTGCTTCAACAAAGTATCAACTAACGAATTACCAGATTATCAGGTTCGTGAGCTACCTGAACCATGTGGTAAAGAAGTGTCACAAATGAATGGCAATCAAAAACTTTACTCACTTAAGGGGTTATATACAGTTAGACGGCAGAAAAAAGTGAATTTTCCAGAATTTTTTTCTGAGAAAACTTTTTAATTTATTGATCCAAAAATTTATACACATATTATGGTATCTTTTAACTGTATTTTAAGACTTAGTACTAGTAAAAATATTTATTTGAAAAAGAGCTACAGCTAATCTCTAGGAGCTCCTCTCAAAAAAGACGTTTTGCGGTGACCACTATATCTCGGAACTGGATCATCCGAAATTAAAAAACCAAACAGATTTCGTTAAAATAATGTTAAATCTAGTAATTAATCGAAGGAATACGCAAAATAAAATTTTTTGACAAAATGGCGGTTTCTCAAAAAAAAAAATCGATTCTTCACCGAAATTTCGGCCTTAAATTGTTTATAAAAAAAAAATATTTATCGGAGAGAAAAAATCTACGATTAATTACTTAAAAATATATTTAAGAAGGTCGTGTTAAAATTTGAGACTAATCGGTCTAGCCGTTTTCGAGTAATGTTGGTCACCGACTTTGAAAACACCATTTTGAGAAAACCGCGTTTAAAGTTTGGACCTTGTACTTCCAAGCAACTGAAACGCCTTTTCAAATTTGCTTGTAACTTTGAAAATATTCACCGGAACGATATGAAATTTTCTGTGTGTATTTTTAAATATATGTACATTAAGAAAATAAAATAAAAAAAATCGATTTTTTGAAAATTCTAACTGTATATAACCCCTTAATTGAACTTGTAGACTTGGCCCCAACCTTCCATCACGTTCTCGTACTTCAATATATTTTTGCAAAATGATTTTTGGAATTGTTCATTACTAATAAATGACAGTATTTCAATTAGATATCCACCTCTTATATATTTTTTATTCAAAATCATAACAACACATCGAGTGCAATTTTATATTTAATATTATTACACCTTACTGCAAAATCGACCTTTTGTTGGGCATTGGAACAAATAAGATTTTTCCGAGAGAATAAGTTATATGTAAGAAAAGTATGGTCCGCAAAATATTGGCACATAAGCGGGAAAGGCACTTAAACGGGGAGGCGCTTAAGGGGGATCACTATAAAATTTTTCGATCAAGTGGGTATTGAAGAAACCTATTTTTTCCGGAAAATTGAGTCAGAAGTAAAATATTTTTGTTCTTTGATTTTCGAAACTAACCTCCAAAAACGAAATATTTTTATTCGAGTTTCGAAAAAAGGCTTATTGGATAAATTAATATAAATTACATGATATTGTAGTTATGAATACAATCTAAAATTTGAGAAATATGACACGTGTTTTTTTGAATTATAAGAAATATGCATACAAAGAAGAGAGTAATACACAATTTAAAAAAAATTGTGCCAGTATTTTTTGAAATATATTTTTTTTTTTCAAAGATCGAACTTCGAATGTTTATATCATCTAGCTTGATCGAAAAATGTTATAGTGATCCCCGCTTAAGCGCCTCCCCGTTTAAGTGCCTTTCCCGCTATGTGCCAGTGTTATGAAAATAATTGAATGTATGGAAGCCAATATATTGTTGGATAATAAATATGAATTATTTCATTAAATTTAAAATAATTAATTACTTTTATACACAACATAATTTTTTTGTATTTATTGACTATGAAAATAATTGTACTTATCATAAAATGGTATCAAATTAATTTGTGGTCTCTAATTAATAGCATTGAAAGCTTTATTGTTCAATCGACCTCTAGCTTTCTGAAACTTCCTATAACTCCACCATCAATATCACTAACACTTTTTATAGATGAGCTGTTGCAGTCTTTAGTCAATTCAATGCACATTTCGTCAAGGGATAATATTGATGCTCGTTTTTGTAAGAGTTTAAATTTAAAGTCCTTTATAATGTCTGCCATGGGAATGCTACCGCCATATTCTTGAGGAAGAATTTCAGGTTTCACTTTCTCTTTCAACGCATCCAGCGACTTGTGAATCTTTAAATAAATTTAATTAGTCGGAAATACTCATTACTATGTGATCGAACATACAGCTATACGGCCTTTTAGTTTTTCGCTAAGTAACGACACTCCTAATTCTATAATACGATTCGCGAAGTGCGGAATGTTAACAAAATGTGTTGCTTTATGACGCATTGGAGTAGAGTTCTAAAACGAAAGCTCAATATAAAGTTATACTTGATCACTTAAAATTTACTTACTTGTATACATTTGATCATATTTCTTAAATCTGAAAGAGACCAAAGACTAGCAAATCCCATATTTATTCCACTCTCATCATTAATATATACATAACCAGCTACTTGCGACTCTTCATCATCTAACAAACCTTCACAGACCAGTGAATGCACACGCGCCATCTGAACAGAGGTGTACTTATATGGATCAAAATTTTTTGCCACTGACAGTATGATTTGCCTTCCGTCTTCATCCCTTTGCGGCAGGGGTACTAGGTACCCGTTATCAAAAATTTCGCTGATAGTTGGATCCAAAATATCTAGTTTAGAAAACCATTGTGGGAATAATTGACGTATAGTTAAATAACGTTCAAGCATTTCACACGCATCGGGAACGGAAAACTTTTTTGTCCGCAAAAATCGTAAGAGGAAAACAGAATCTGTGCGACATTTTTTTATACGCGGGTGCTTCGTTATCCATTCACGTAATTGCTGCAGTGCCTGGCAGCGTATGTTATCATCTTCATGGAGTTCTTCTTTAGCGATAATTTTCAGTGCTGGACTTAAAGAGCAGAGATAAGGGTCAAAATGTTCCGAAGAATCTTGCTCGGTGGATTCGGTCTTGTATTTTGTTTCAGTTTCCAACACTAGAAAATCATATAAAAATATTTAATTATTCCAGTTATATCTAAATACATATATAACATTACAACGAAAATAGGTAGTACTAACGGGTGATTTTTTTGAGGTTAGGATTTTCATGCATTAGTATTTGACAGATCACGTGGGATTTCAGACATGGTGTCAAAGAGAAAGATGCTCAGTATGCTTTGACATTTCATCATGAATAGACTTACTAACGAGCAACGCTTGCAAATCATTAAGGGTATTCGTTTAAACGTGTAAAAGCCCCGTAAACCTCTTAAACCGTGTATATTTACGAATGCGTAAAAATCTGGCAGCAACTTATATGGAAATTCATTTAAACACATTACGCACCAATGTCAGTGTGTAAAGAACACTTGTAAATTTACGATATTGCAAAAGCAACCCTACCAAACGACCAGCTGATGAATATTATTGTGAAAATTAAAATGGAAAAGGTAAGAATGAAACTCGGAACATAAATTTTATTTAATTGTTGCAATTGTTTTATATTTCAGGATAAAAAGTTAAAGCAAAAGCGTCTACGGCTGAAACCGTCCCATCGCTGGACAGAGTCGCAGTCCCTGCAGCTGTTGCAAGCAGTATCCGACGCAATTAAAGATAGTCCAGAATCTTTTGAGGTAAGGGTTTTAGAAAAGTGAAAATGTTTAGGTACATATGTTTGTTTTAACACGAATTTACGCATATCTTCCAGAAACCGACCTCCCAAAGGTTTTACGAAAAATTGCAGCAAAATACACCGGCACTTCAATCTGTCGTTTGCGTAGCTATGAAAAGCAAAATGAGGTATCTCAAAGCGTTGTACGTTGCCGCGGCAGCCTGGAAAAACAAAACTGGGTCTGGACTACTCGCTAATGGTGACGAGTCAAGCGTATCAGCGCATGTCAACAAAATTTGTCCCAACTTTGACTTACTGGAAGTTATCTTCGGGCAACGCAAAAATGTAAATCCCGGAGTAATTTTTGAAAGCACTGACAGCATTGAAGTACTGGCTGATTCCCCTTGTGCTGATAGTTCGTTAAACGATACCATCGATTCCTACGACTTGTGTGCGCTCGATTGTGAGGATTTAGTTGACCCAATATTACCTATAAGTATAAGTAGCGATTGCAGTGCCGCCGCCGCGGCAACTTCTACACCACAAAGTTCGTTGGACTTTAGAAGTTCAACAAAAAAACCAAAAAGAAAGAGTGAAGCCCCGTTCAATAAATTGATTTTTATTCAGGAGAAAAGGTTGGAATTAGAAGTTAAGAAAATAGAATTAGAAAAAGAAAAAGAAAAGAATGAGGTCGAGTTGAAAAGAATTGAACTGAATAATCAATTAGAAATGAAAAGAATTGAAACTGAATCAGAAAAAGAAACCAAACTGGAAATTGAAAAACTGAAACTTGCTAGTGAAGAACGCATTAAAATGTTTGAAATAGAGTTAAAGTTAAAATCAAAATAAATGTGAAACTTTAAGAGATTTCACATGGTACTTTTTTCGCAAATTTAAAAGATCTCATAGCAAAATACATGTATATTTGAATGTAACTAAATGTTAATAGGCACAGAAGCACTTTTTATTTTTCTGTAAATAAAAGCATATATTAATGGATTTTAAAGATATGTAAACATGAGTTTCAATACTTTATTTTTAAGTTTCCATTAGTGATAACAATGAAAGGCGCTTAGATGCACCTTCAACTGTTGGTAAGTTTTGATCCCCAGGCTCGTCGACTTCACTGTTTTCACTAATGCTTTCTTCGTCAACATCAAAACCACCGTCGTTTTCTTTTAATATAATATTGTGCAATATCGCACAAACTAATATCCACCGGCATGCAAACTTTACCGAATTATCACTCTTTATTTGAATTTTGAGTTCTTTCAAGCTATTAAAACGTTCTTTCAATAAACCAAAGCAATGCTCAATTCTTATTCGGTACTGGCTGAACGTTCTGTTGAACAGAATTCGTTGATTCAAGGTGCCTTCCGTTGCGTTTATTCTAAAAGGAGTAATAAGGGTCGAAGTTAATTTATATGCACTGTCTGCAGCTAACCACTCTGATCCTGTTAGCATTTCAGTGGCGTTTGTGGATAGCTCGCAATTGTTGTATATCCTAGCGTCGTGAACACTACCGGGATACCCCAATACCATATGACGAATTACTAGTTTGTGGTCACACACACATTGAGCCTTAAGTGAATATATATGCTTGCGAGAAAAATATGCTTCGCAATCTACAGTGGGTTTTTCCGCCAATTTTATCTCCGTTCCATCTACGTAGCCAACACAATGTGGTAGCTCACTGAGTGTTTGAACAACTAAAGCTCTACGCTCTACAGGGTCCGGCCAAAACAGAAACTGAGTTTTCCTTTTAATAATTGCATCAAATACCCTGTTGGTCATGACCTATTGAGAAATTTAAAATACAGCTGAAACACAAATTTTAACCGATACATATGTAAATAGCTCACCTGTATTACTCCACCATCGCTAATACCAAACAAACTAGCAATTTTAGTAATTGTTGCTCCTTCTCCACATGAACCCAGTCGGTACATTACTACAGCCAATTGAATTTGGATAGGAAACTGTTTACATGAACGTGGACCATTGAACACTTCGTCATCCTTTATCAGATCAATGATAAAATCAAATGTGGTTTTGCTGACTCGCACAATTTCTCGAAACCTGTTTTCATCCAAATGCGGTAATACATCTATTAAAAAGTTGGGTGATTTTGGGACAGAATGATGAACAAATGTAGATCCATATCTAAAATATGCAGCAGCTGCCAATGCAAAGCTAAAGTCTTCCATAATTTCATCTTCCTTTTTGCGTTGGATTTCTGAAATCATTTATATATTTATGTATATATGCGCCTTTAAAAAATGTAGCATTGACGCAAAACAATTACCGTCATGTTTTCCAAACAGCTCCAACATTAACAAATCAAATACTAGTGATTTTTCGCAAAGTTGAATAAATTTTGCTTTTTCGCTAACTTTCGGCATTTTAATATTTTGACACCCAAACAGCTGTTTAATACATAAATAAGTGGCATTTACACAAAGAATTTGAAGTGCGTTCATGTAACACACTGCGTATTTGCATAAATTTATGCGATGGGTAACATTACACGTTTAAACGAATACCCTTATTGAATTTTATTACCAAAATCAGTGTTCGGTTCGAAATGTGTTTCGCGCTTTACGTCCGATTTATGGTCTACATAATCGACCAAGTGAGCAAACAATTAATGCGATTGTGACCAAGTTTCGCACTCAGTTTACTTTATTGGACATTAAACCAACCACACGAATGCGTACAGTGCGTACAGAAGAGAATATTGCGTCTGTTTCTGAGAGTGTGGCTGAAGACCGTGAAATGTCGATTCGTCGCCGTTCGCAGCAATTGGGTTTGTGTTATTCGACCACATGGAAGATTTTACGCAAAGATCTTGGTGTAAAACCGTATAAAATACAGCTCGTGCAAGAACTGAAGCCGAACGATCTGCCACAACGTCGAATTTTCAGTGAATGGGCCCTAGAAAAGTTGGCAGAAAATCCGCTTTTTTATCGACAAATTTTGTTCAGCGATGAGGCTCATTTCTGGTTGAATGGCTACGTAAATAAGCAAAATTGCCGCATTTGGGGTGAAGAGCAACCAGAAGCCGTTCAAGAACTGCCCATGCATCCCGAAAAATGCACTGTTTGGTGTGGTTTGTACGCTGGTGGAATCATTGGACCGTATTTTTTCAAAGATGCTGTTGGACGCAACGTTACGGTGAATGGCGATCGCTATCGTTCGATGCTAACAAACTTTTTGTTGCCAAAAATGGAAGAACTGAACTTGGTTGACATGTGGTTTCAACAAGATGGCGCTACATGCCACACAGCTCGCGATTCTATGGCCATTTTGAGGGAAAACTTCGGAGAACAATTCATCTCAAGAAATGGACCCGTAAGTTGGCCACCAAGATCATGCGATTTAACGCCTTTAGACTATTTTTTGTGGGGCTACGTCAAGTCTAAAGTCTACAGAAATAAGCCAGCAACTATTCCAGCTTTGGAAGACAACATTTCCGAAGAAATTCGGGCTATTCCGGCCGAAATGCTCGAAAAAGTTGCCCAAAATTGGACTTTCCGAATGGACCACCTAAGACGCAGCCGCGGTCAACATTTAAATGAAATTATCTTCAAAAAGTAAATGTCATGAACCAATCTAACGTAATTTTATGCGTTTTTTTTTTTTTTTAAAAAGTTATCAAGCTCTTAAAAAATCACCCTTTACAATAATTTCTGAGATTTTAATTTTTATACTCTCGCAACAAACTTGCTAAGATACTATAATAGTTTTGTTCACATTACGTTTGGTTGTACGTCTTAAAACTAAACGAGTTAGATATAGGGTTATTTATATCAAAAATGATCAGGGGTACGAGTAAAGTTCAAATCCGGATATCTGTCTGAGTTGAGTAAAAATTGAGATATCTTGCAACACGTGTGCCTTGGGACCATAAGAAGGTTGCATTCATAAATAGGCAAAATCGGACCACAGTCACGTCCACAAATTGGCGAAAAACGAAAACTTATAACTAAGCCCCAAATAAAGATATAAAAGTATTTTTCATCACAACCACGTCTTCTTCCGTCTGCGTTTGTGCCAAAAATGGGAAATAACAGGTCAATATTTCCTCTTGGGCCATATATGCACCTCATATTCGGATTTTCAAACTTCCGGTGGACTTTATACAGTATATGTATATCACCCGAACTTAGCCCTTCCTTACTTGTTATACTCTCGCAACAAAATTGCTAAGATACTATAATAGTTTTGTTCACATAACGTTTGGTTGTAAGTCCTAAAACTAAACGAGTTAGATATAAGGTTATATATACCAAAGTGATCAGGGTGACGAGTAAAGTTCAAATCCGGATGTCTATCTGTCTGTCCGTGCAAGCTGTAACTTGAGTAAAAATTTATCTTGATCAAACTTTATACACATATTTATAGGCTCCATAAAAAGGATAAGTTAAAAAATATAGCGAAATACAAAATAGCGAATACCAAGCTATAAGTAAGCCATAAGTTAAGCTATGAAAGTGAAATTTCGTACGTAGGATCGCACAAGGGAGGGACATATTTGGATGTATTTTTTTGGGAAAGTGGGCGTGGCCTACTAAGTTTTTTGTACATATCTCGTAAACTACTAAAGCTATATCAAGGGAATTTTCTACAGTCGTATCTTTTAGGTACTACCTTATACAGTACAAAAATGGAGGAAATCGGATTATAACCACGCCTAACTCCTATACAAAGGTTATGTTGAAAAAACTAAAAATTCAGTAAGGGAAAACACTAGATACCTTAAATTTCTCTCTCTGAGAGCATTCATCAGCATCTCGGTATAAGAGAACTATGGAACGGTATCTCAAACATACTGCGTAGCGCTGCAGCCGAAACGATTGGATTTCGACAACGACAAAAAACGAGCTGGTACGATGAGGATTGTCGTCTCTTAGCGGAGAGAAAACAGACTGCCTACCTCGCAACGTAGCAAACGACCACAACACGTGCGTGATGGGATAGATACTGAGAGCTGAAGAGGGAAGCGAGACGCATTTGCGGACAAAAAAGAAAGAGTCGAAATGCGTGAGTATGAAGAGATTGAGAAGCTGGCCAACAGAGGTAATGCTCGCAAATTTTATGAAAAAAATGAATCGACTTAACGAAGGTTTCAAGACCGGAGCATCCTCATGTAGAGACCAAGGTGGTGATCTTGTAACCCATGTCCAGGGCATACTGGAATTATGGAGGGAACACTTCTCCGACCTGCTGAATAGCAGTGAAAGTACAACACCAGGAAATGGCGAACCCAATTCCCCAATCGATGACGATGGAACAGATGTTCCATTACCGGAGCATGAAGATATTCGAATAGCAATTACTCGTGTGAAGAAGAATAAAGCGGCGGGTACCAAAGAACTGATAAGGTGCATGCATGCATCTTCATGGCTGACAATTGGAATCTCAATGTGCTCTGCTTAATCCATAAAAAGGGAGATCACACAATCTGTGTCAAATATCGTGTGATAAGCCTCCAAAATATCGCCTATAAGGTTGTATCGAGCGTACTGTGTGAAAGACTAAAGTTCACCGTCAACAAAATGATTGGACCTTATCAGTGTGGCTTTAGACCTGGAAAATCCACACTGACCAGATATTCACCATGCGCCAAAGAAAAGAAGACCCTTGCAAAGAGGATTGACACACATCACCTTGTCGATTTTGAAGCTGCTTTCGACAGCGCGAAAATGAGCTGCATTTATGCCGCGATGTCTGAATTTGGTATCCCTGCAAAGCAAATACGGCTATGTAAGTTGACGTTGAGCATCACCAAAAGCTCCGTTATGATTGGAAAAGACCTCTCCGAGCAGTTCCATACCAAACGAGGTTTCAGACAGGGTGACTCACTATGGTGAGATTTCTTTTACTTGAACCTGGAAAAAATAAAACGAGCTGCAGAGCTAAATAGATAATCTTTTATAAGAGTGTACAGCTGCTGGAGTACGACGATGATATTGATATTGATGGGAACTGTACGAGTTATACGACGACAGTGACATAGTTCAGCGAATGAAAAGACAGCGGCTACGCTGTCTAGGTCATGTTGTCCGAATGGACGAAAACAGTCCAGCTCTGAAAGTGTTCGATGCAGTACCCGCCGGAGCAAGCGGAAGGCCTCCACTCCGTTGGGATCTCCAACTGGCACCGAAATGCGAGGGACAGACAGTAAGAACACATATTGTCATAGAGTGAATTTGGTTTTCTTTTCAGAAAGAATGACATATTTTGTGTTAGAACGATATTTGTGGAAAAGAAATTCAATTTTTCATGTTGCTTTTTTTCAGAAATAACGCCACATCTAACTTATGATAGCGAAATAAATTTATATTTTTCACAAATAACGACATAATTCAAAAGGGGCGTTTATGTCTACGGCAAAGCTTCAGTACACTCTTTTTAGTCCTCTTATCCTCATCATTCTATTAAATATATTACATGCCACTAGTTTTTTCAATTCACTTATGGCATTTTTCTATATTTGCCAAATAAGAGACTCTCCGACTTTTTTGAGTTGTGACACTATTCATGTAAATGAGCGATATATGCTTCCTTCATTGGCACACCCCTCAATTGCGCACCATTTGACCATACCGGCTTGATAATTGTTTATAAAGAAGTAATTTGTTATATATGGACATGTTTGACCTTCGTCAAACTCTTATGCTCTTAATATGCTCTTTCCAGCGTAATCTAGCATCAAGAGTAATGTTAAGATATTTGGCTATGCGAATATATTGTAGTTGCATATGATACGCAGACTTTAAAAATACGTATAGGTTAATTAGGAATTATTTGTTTGTAAAATTCACATGAACCAGCTTGCCACCGTTTTTTTCAATTCTGAGTTCAATTTAAAACAGAGTTGATTGCATTTTGCAGATTTAGCGCAGCTTTTTCTGTTGGTTTTTCGACGCATAGTATCGTGGTGTCATCAACAAAAGTGACAGTCATACTGTTTGGAGCTAACGGTAGGCTAACGGCAGGAGCTAACGGTAGGCCCTTGTATATTGAATATACAAAAATGGAGCCAAGAAATATGAGCTTTGAGGCCAATATTCGTAAATATTAGGTCTAGTAAAAAGCGTTATTTTCAAAGATATGACTATTGTTATTTGTATCTATTGTATCATTGTATATGTATTATGTGAGACCGATTTACAAACCATACTAAGGTCACATAATATACGTGTTATATGTGACCAGCAACTTACGATATTATTTGGTTTGGTATAAGCTATCATTGCTTGTATTTTGAATTTTAAAGGCATTGCCAGTTCATCAGATTTTTTCATTCACTAAAATAAGGTTATTTCCAAAAGAAGTAGTTGGGATTATCGAGAAACACCATTTTGACGGATGACGATGATTACAAACCACATTTATTAATTCAGGTTGATGTTGCAAATTAAATGACATTAGAGTCCTTAATATACCAGTATTATATAATATAAAAAAGCGGAAGGAAATAAGGAAAATTAGATTTAAAAATCTACTGTTTTTTTCAATAAGTCAAATAAGTTAGTTTGGAGTTTGCGCCCGCTTTGTCAACATAATTGATTTTTATGATGTAAGTTAATTAGGTCCGTGTTTTATACTATGTTCGGACCGACATTGAAAACATTTTTTCATAGAAAAAATGGGTTTTAGTTCTTAAAATTGTGTTTTCATCCATGCAAAATCTGTCAAACGAAATCGCAATGAAAACCAGTTTCCGCTGAAAACGACTTGAAGTCGATATTATTTTGTACATATTTTGCAAGCTCTAAATTCTTATTTGATAACAAAATAATGGAGAAACAGAAATAAAAACAAGAAATGAATGGCAAAGTTCGGGTGTGACCGAATTATTTGTTTAATGTTATTAAGCGCGTATTCTTTTCTCGAATGCTGCCTCTTTATATTTCAACATTATACACATGCTGCATTACCTCTTTGAATGTGTTCCATTTTTTACATGATAAAAGAACAAAAAGTGTCACCCTATTATGCTGGTCAACTGTCACTCACAATTTGAAAACCAGAGTACAGGCCAGAATAAATGCAAACATTTTTTGAAAAAAGAAAACGCTTTAAAATTACATTCAATTCGACCCATATATTCGGCACAAAGTCCACTAGAAAACAAAAAACATTATATATAGTAAATGAAAGATGGTATAATTCCTGAAGTTTCATTAATATACATATTATAAGTTTTACTCAAGTTATCGCTTGACAGACAGATTTTAACTCGGCTCGTCATACTGATTATTTTGATTTTTATAACCCTATATCAAACTCGTTTAGTTTTAAGACTCACAAACAACATGTTGTTTTCAATGTCGGCTCGAACGTTGTATTTGCTATTAACTTGTTATTGTATGTATGTAATTGGCGTTGAACCGTTTAGCCGGTTATAGCCGAATCGTTGAGAGCGCGCCACTCGTCTCTTTCCTTCGCAGTTCGGTGCCAGTTGGAGATCCCTAGTGTAACCAGGTCGCTCTCCACCTGGTTCCTTCCAACGGAGTGGAGGCCTTCTCCATCCTCGGCTTCCTCCGGCGGGTACTGAATCCAACAATTTCAGAGCTGTTGTTACTAGTCAAAAAAAAAACACCCCTAATATGTGATTGAAAACAATGTATAAATCAAGTTTTCTTGTGACATCAAAAATATATTTTCTGAAAAAAGTGCAAAAATATAGGTATGTATGCAGACGAGTTTACAGTTAAAATTTTTTTTAATCCTTTAAAAATCGAAAGATTTGGACATTTTTCTATGGAGCTGAGGGAAGTTATTCAAAATTGATTGTGGTAAAGAAAAATAAAGCCAATTTAAGAAATTTATGGTATTTTCGAATTGAATAATATTAAACTGCAAAAGTTATAACGTTTTCTTTTCTCAACGAAAATGCTGCCTCTTTATATTTCAACATTATGCAAATGCTAAATTACCTCTTTGAATGTGTTCTATTTTTTACATGATAAAAGAACAAAAAAAGTCTTCTTTCACTCACAAATTGAAAATCCGAGTATAGGGCAGAATAAATGTTACACTTTTTTGAGAAAAGAAAACCCTATTATTATTAGACGTCCAGACGGGTAAATTATTTAATTCTTTTGCTAATATTAACTTCATCAACAAGAAAAGGGTTATTATCTACTAACCCGATAATCGAATTCCATAAAAGGACTTTTTCTGAATAGTATGCACATAGAACGGTGACTTCAATTTGATAGAAATGACATAATATTGTCATTAATTGACATGATATTCTATGGACCGATGAGTCAAATATTGTTTATTTCGACGAGTGAGGAAAAAACAATACTACAACAATATTAGGTAATCCTATAATCAGCAATTAAACTCAAAATATACAATGAATACTATGAATTATTAAGACATTAAACTGATGTTATTGGAATGACCTAATGGAGTGTTGCTAGGCCTCTGGTATGTATCATAGGTATTATGGCTGCCATTTATTGTATTAATAACTATTGTCCTATCTTTTGCCAAAGAACATATGCCATTGTGATGAGCATATCATGAAGATATTGGCCGAAAACATGCCTCGAAGATCTAAGAGTTTAATACAATTGGGTGGATGTGAAAGAGGGTGTAAAAGTCTCGAAACCAAAAAAAAATCCAAAAATTATTAATATAATAAACAATTAAGGAAGGGCTAAGTTCGGGTGTAACCGAACATTTCATACTCTCGCAATTTATTTATTTAACTTTATTTATATTATATAATACACAATTTTTCACAACATATCATTGGGATGTAGGGAAACTATTACAAACCAAGTTTCATTGAAATCGGTCGAGTAGTTCCTGAGATATGGTTTTTGACCCATAAGTGGGCAACGCCACGCCCATTTTCCATTTTGTAGAAAAATCTGAGTGCACCTTCCATCTGCCATTTCTTATGTGAAATTTAGTGTTTCTGACGTTTATCTTTAGTGAGTAACCCACTTTTAGTAATTTTCAACCTAACCTTTGTATGGGAGGTGGGCGTGGTTATTATCTGGTTTCTTTCATTTTTGAACTGTATTAAGAAGACATTCGGATTTGAACTCCACTCTTCACCCTGATCACTTTGGTATATATAACCCTATATCTCACTCGTTTAGTTTTGGGTATTACAAACCACCGTTATGTGAACAAAACTATAATACTCTCTAGCAACTTTGTTGCGAGAGTATAAAAATACCATGAAAAATATACCCCTCTCAACTTGCCGTACTTTTGTGGATTCTATTCACTCCAGATGCGCCGAAGTAATTAGACATCGTTTAACCCTCTCATGCCCGAATTAAAATAGGCGGCGCTAAAATTTTTTATGTCCTATGTATCCTGGTTCATTAGTTACAGGATGTTTATAGGCACAAATTAAATTATTATAAATAAACTAAAAACTTTTATCATTAATTTTTTTTTCAAATAACTCTCTTATCTTATTTATATAGTTCATTCTGTTTTAAAATAAAACTATTATTTTTATGGTGTAACCACTTTTGTATAACTTTTTTCGCGAAACGATTTTTGCCAATTTCTCTCTGCGGAGAACTCTTACTGAATGAACACGTGCACAGCTCATATCAGAAAAAATAACTGTAAGCTTGCACAACACATAAGTCTACATAATTGAAAAAACCGCTGATCAAAAATATTTAAATAATTAATTAATTAGAAGCCGGTAAGTACAATGTTGCCTATGGGCATGAAAGGGTTAAGAACAGCTTATCACTAAATGAAAAGGCATCAGTGAACATTTAAACACAGTTAGAATATCGTAATGGAACTTTTTATGTATTGTTCTTATTTTTTCGAACTACCTTCGGGCTCAAAGCAACAAAAAACGCTGTAAAAATATTAAATGTGAATATATTAACAAAATTTTCTATTTTTTAAAAGCTCCATCATTATACAAATGTTTGTTGAAAAAAAGTTTTAATAAAAAACTTTTACAAAAAAAAAAAATATTCGTCGATTTATATGCTTACTTTGGTTGTTCTTATTATTTCGGACACGGTATTTTTGGCTTCTGGAAGTTCCTTTAATAGCGCTTCTCCATTAAGTAAATGTCCTGATTTAATCTCACGCCTTATTTGTAACTAACGGCACCCAAATTTGCCGGCAAGAGATCCATAAGAGAGTACAGCATATGTATGTATTTTTAAGTAAAAGGTTTATATGCTTTTATAAGTTCATATATGTATTAACTGCCCTATTCTGTGCAATATATTTCTAATTTATAAAAATTTATCAAGCATTTCGGATTCTGTGTGTAAAATAAAATTAAAATCGTTATTTTTATACAAAGAAGAAAAATATGAACGTGCTGATGCCTCGCGTTATTGAGCCGTTTTTATACTCTCGAAACAAAGCTGGTAAATAGAGTATTATAGTTTTGATCACATAACGGTTGGTTGTAAGTCCTAATACCAAACGAGTTAGATATAGGGTTATATACATATATCAAAATGATCAGGGTGACGAAAAAAGTTCAAATCCGGGTGTCTGTCCATCCGTCCGTCTGTCCGCCTATGCAAGCTGTAATTTGAGTAAAAATTAAGATATCGTGATGAAACTTGGTACACGTGTTTCTTGGCCCCACAGGAATGTTGCTTTCGATGTGCGAAATCGGACCACTGCTACGCCCACAAAATAGCGAAAACCGAAAACATATAAAGAGCTATAACTAAGCCAAAAAATTAAGCTATTGAAGTAAACTTTGGGGTCACACTATGAAGGGGCATATTTGGATGTAATATTTTTGGGGAAGTGGGCGTGACTCCGCCCCTACTAAGTTTTTTTACATATCTCGTAAACTACAAAAGCTATATCAAGGGAACTTTCAAGAGTCGTTTCTTTTAGGTACTACCTTATACAGTACAAAAATGTAAGAAATCAGATTATAGCCACGCCCACCTCTCATACAAAAGTTATGTTAAAAACTACTAAACAAAAAAATTTCTCCGAAACTGCTCGACCAATTTCAATGAAATTCGGTTCAATAATGACTTCCTAGCTTCCCAATGATATGTTGTAAAAATAGTCCAAATCGGTTCGCAACCACACCTACTTCCCATATACCAGAACTTGAGGTCGCTCTGAATCGTTTACTTTACAATATATAAAGTAAGCACTAGTGAACATATCGGAACAGAACTTAGCATAAATACTGCATTTAAAGAGTGGCATCGCCCTTCTATAAATCGGAATCGGTCCATAAGATTTCAAGACCCTATAAATCGAATATGAGAACCTCAGTGCTTCTAACAAATTTTTTTACGAAAATATAGGTAAGTCTCTCAGATATATTGAAGAAATTCAGGGTGAATATATTTCTCCTAATAATATGTCCCGTGCCAAAAATGCGTGAAATCGGGTCATAACTTTCCATATGGGATATGGGAACTTTCAATGCCCAATATATGAGTCAAATTGTTTGTTATATTAATAAAATTGTAGAAATAAATTGCGAGAGTATAAAATGTTCGGTAACACCCGAACTTAGCCCTTCCTTACTTGTTTTATATTAAGAAGTTTATTGTTCCCTTTTTTGTATAAAAGAAATGAAGATAATGAGGGTAACTTTGATGAAATTGTTTTCTATATATTTCATACGATTACAGTTTAGCAAACTTTTGCAAATAAAGGACAAAGTTTAGACTTGGTGGTTCCCAAGGAACTTTTCTAAATTTAAACATAACAACCAACCAAATAAAATTGCATTTCAAATATTTTTAAATATATTATAAAGGATATACATACGTACATATGTATATGTATTATATTATACAGTATTCTATGGCTTTGCGGGGAAAAGATTCATCTGATTTTCAATCAACCTCATTTACGCGCGGCACTCCCTGTTTGTTAGCGAGGTTTACGAGTAAGGCGGTATAACCCTATCATCTATATAGAGTAAATGGGGTTGTAAAACCAAACCAAATACTTTGCATCAGGTCAGTCGATATCTTGAGATCAGAATCGGATAGATAGGCTGGTCAATCTTAAACCAAACTTTTCAACGAAGCCACAATAAGGAAGGTTCTGTTAAAACAACCTCTCATCCAAAACGGCCTTTTGGGTGAAAAATAAGGCCAGATTCGGAGCATGAAATATTTGCGCACTCTCAGAAACTTAACGTCTAGTCCAAGAGAGAAGGATTTATTGTGAAATATACGTTAAATTATTAACCATTTTGCAATAAATATAGAAACGCATGTGAAAGCTTTCGCTATAGAGTAATTCAATTAAATTTTTCATTTCAATTCAATATAATTGGTCAGAAATCAGCTGTTTTTGTTTATATTATTTTGTTTCCCACACGTGTGGGGAAAAGCTATGTGTACTGAAGCTTTGTATTTTATCAAAATTTTCAAAGAATACCAAAAAATTTATTTCTTGACAAACAGTTGTTTTTATTACAATTGTACCTAGTATACAATGATTAAATACTAACAACAATTTAATTCTAATAAGCTAAAAATAATAATTGAAAGCTAAATGCTGCTACTGTTGGCTTGCTAAATCTGAAGTCCTCTTACGTTTCAGTTGGTTTTCTCGTTCAGCAAGATCACGGTGAAGGTCAGCAGATCTAATATACCAAGGAACAAAAACTATACTTCTTAGAACTTTATTTTGGAAGCCTGAATGCAAGCAATCAAGTTTTGACTTGACCAACCCCATAGTTGAGCTCCATAGTCCCAAATTGGCTTTAGTACTTGATTATATATTTTCGATTGAAAATACGTGTTTTCGATTGAAAGCGTAGATATCCTACCAACTAGATGGTAAAACTAGCAAATTGTAGATCAAGCTCATCCCTTTTTTTCTTGACATGCTCTTTCCAGCGCAGCTTAGCATCTAGGGTGATTCCTAGGTAATTAGAATTATTGCGATGTGGTATAGGAGTAACATTTATATAATTGGGATGGTATGATGTTTTTTTTAAGTAAAGTCTCCGTGCATTGGTAATTGCATTGACTGCTGTTTGCACTCGAAGGGTAGATACTGAGGTTGACTCTTCTGCTGCTAATAGGACTGCGAAAAGATGTACTGGTAAAAGGTGTTTTCGATCTATTATTGATTTGAACCTCTTTATGAGAACATTCTCGAAGACTTTCGATAGAGCTGGCAGCAGCGATATTGGCCTATAAGATGTGATATCATATAGTGGTTTACCCGGCTTAGGTATCATAATAACTTCAGATACTTTCCAAAGCGAGTATCGTAAGTATAATGCACTGTTTACAATTTTTTATACAATTCTTTGGTAGATTGCGTAATATTTCTCCGGTTATTAAATCAAACCCATTGACGATTAATTTCTTTACTAGTAACTGAAAAAATGCTGACGAGTGGAAATGCATGTGCCTCGTTAGGTGTAAATGTGTTTCTCAAATGATTCGCAAATACTGCAGCTTTTTGTGCATTCATTTTGGCCCACTCAGTTTCGTTTAATTTTATTGGTGCGACTTGTTTTATTTGTTTATTAATATTCTTTCCAGCTATCCAAAGCGAATAATTGGTAGATTTATCAACAGTGAGTTTGGACAAATACGTTTTTATACTCTCGCAAGAGTATTATAGTTTTGTTCACATAACGGTTGTTTGTGTCACCAAAAAATAAAAGAGTTAGATATGGGGTTATACATAAATAAATGATCAGGATGACGAGTGGAGTTGAAATCCGGTTGTCTGTCCGTCTGTCCGTGCAAGCGATAACTTGGGTAAAAATTGAGATTTCAAATAGGTTTTTTGTACATATCTCGCAAACCAATAGAGCTGTATAAACCAAACTTTCTACAGTCGTTTTCTTTAGCCACTTCTTAATGCAGTCCAAAAATGAAAGAAATCGGATAATAACCACGCCCACCTCCCATACAAAGGTTAGGTTGAAAATTACTAAAAGTGGGTTAACTCACTAACGAAAAACGTCAGAAACACTTAATTTCCCATAAGAAATGGCAGATAGAAGCTGCACTCAGATTTTTTTACAACATGGAAAATGGGCGTGGCTTCGCCCACTTATGAGTCAAAAACAATATCTCAGGAACTACTTGACCGATTTCAATGAAACTTGGTTTGCAATAGTTTCCTTACATACCAATGATATGTTGTGAAAATAGGCCAACCACGACTACTTCCTATATACCAGAGCTTTGAAGACAATCTGAATCGTTTACTTTACAATATATAAAGTAAGTCCTAGTGAAGATATCGGTGCAGAACTTTGCACAATTACTATGTTAATAGTGTGGCAGAGCCTCATTCTAAAAATCGCCGAAATCGGAAATAGGTTTTTAAGGCCCCATATATCGGGCGATGGGATCATGTGTAGAAGTTCACGCAAGTGAGGAAAGTTTTTGATTGTCACTCACTTGGGAGTGGCCAGAAACGATTCTTCTCCACATGGTTCAAGCAGCTCACGACTTCCGGTTTTAGACCAAGTATCCTCTGGGTAGCCAACAGACATCCGTTTGAAGGCGAGCTAAAGTGAGAAGGCGAAGCCCGCTTATGCGGTTGTGCGTAGGGTTTGGGACCCACCACATAAAAACACCCCCCCCAATGAAAAATCCACGAAAGCCTCGGATGAGACACCCCCCTTTTGATGACGACCCCTGCAAACGTTTTAAGGATAATGATATAAGGGCATGCACCTGAAATGTCCGGACCCTTAATTGGGAAGGTGCCTCTGCCCAGCTGGTTGATGTCCTCATACGACTTAAGGCTGACATCACCGCCATCCCAGAAGTGCGATGGACGGGACAAGGACGGAAGAAGGTGGGTCCTTGTGACATCTACTACAGCGGCCATATAAAGGAGAGCAAATTTGGTGTTGGATTTGTGGTGGGAGAGACTCCGTCGCAGAGTCCTGGCATTCACCCCGGTGGATGAACGTCTAGCCACAATCCGCATCAAAGCGAGGTTCTTCAACATATCGCTGATTTGCGCCCACGCCCCAACGGAAGAGAAGGACGATGTGACCAAAGATGCTTTCTATGAGCGCCTAGAACGCACCTATGAGCGCTGCCCCCGCCACGATGTAAAAGTCGTGCTTCGTGATTTTAACGCCAGTTTGGGTAAAGAAGGTGTCTTGGGCACAACAGTCGGAAAATTCAGCCTCCATGACGAAACATCGCCAAACGGCCTGAGGCTGATCGACTTCGCTGGGGCCCGAAATATGGTCGTCTGTAGTACCAGATTCCAGCATAAGAAAATACATCAAGCTACTTGGCTGTCTCCTGATCGAAACACGCGGAACCAAATCGATCACGTTGTGATAGACGGAAGACATGTCTCCCGTGTTTTATACGTGCGTACGCTCCGAGGACCAAATATAGACTCGGACCATTATCTGGTCGCAGCGAAGATACGCACCCGCCTCTGTGCAGCAAAGAATGCCCGTCAACAAACACAAGGAAGGTTCGACGTCGAAAAGCTGCAATCGCAACAGACAGCCACGAAATACTCTACTCGACTTGCACTCCTGCTCTCTGAGAGCACTCATCAGCATCTCGGTATAAGCGAACTGTGGAACGGCATCTCAAACTCACTGCGTACCGCTGCAGCCGAAACAATTGGTTTTCGGCAACGACAAAAAACAAGCTGGTACGATGAGGAGTGCCGTCTCGCAGCGGAGAGAAAACAGACTGCCTACCTCGCAACATTGCAAACGACCACAACACGTGCGGGATGGGATAGATACCGAGAGCTGAAGAGGGAAGCGAGACGCATTTGCAGACAAAAAAAGAAAGAGGCCGAAATGCGTGAGTACGAAGAGCTTGAGAAGCTGGCAGACAGAGGGAATGCTCGAAAATTTTATGAAAAAATGAAGCGACTTAACGAAGGTTTCAAGACCGGAGCATCCTCATGTAAAGACCAAGGTGGTAATCTGGTAACCGATGTCCAGGGCATACTGGGATTATGGAGGGAACACTTCTCCGACCTGCTGAATGGCAGTGAGAGTACAACACCAGGAGATGGCGAACCCGATCCCCCAATCGATGACGATGGAACAGATGTTCCATTACCCGACCATGAAGAAATTCGAATAGCAATTACCCGCTTGAAGAACAACAAAGCAGCGGGGGCCGATAGATTACCGGCAGAACTATTCAAATACGGCGGCGAAGAACTGATAAGGTGCATGCATCAGCTTCTTTGCAGAATATGGTCGGAAGAAAGCATGCCTGACGATTGGAATCTCAGTGTGCTCTGCCCAATCCATAAAAAGGGAGATCCCACAATCTGCGCCAATTACCGTGGGATCAGCCTCCTAAATATCGCATACAAGGTTCTATCGAGCGTATTGTGTGAAAGACTAAAGCCCACCGTCAACAAACTGATTGGACCTTATCAGTGTGGCTTTAGACCTGGAAAATCGACAACTGACCAGATATTCACCATGCGCCAAATCTTGGAAAAGACCCGAGAAAAGAGGATCGACACACACCACCTTTTTGTCGATTTTAAAGCTGCTTTCGACAGCACGAAAAGGAGTTGCCTTTATGCCGCGATGTCTGAATTTGGTATCCCCGCAAAACTAATACGGCTGTGTAAATTGACGTTGAGCAACACCAAAAGCTCCGTCATGATTGGGAAGGACCTCTCCGAGCCGTTCGATACCAAACGAGGTTTCAGACAAGGTGACTCACTATCGTGCGTATTGATATCATCGGAAGCAACAACCGCGCCGTTTGTTCTGCTTTTTCCCGCATGGATAAGGAGGCGAAGCGAATGGGTCTGGAGGTGAATGAGGACAAGACGAAATATCTCCTGTCATCAAACAAACAGTCGGCGCATTCGCGTCTTGGCTCCCACGTCACTGTTGACAGTCATAACTTCGAGGTCGTAGATAATTTCGTATACCTGGGAACCAGCATCAACAATGTCAGCCTCGAAATCCAGCGCAGAATAACTCTTGCCAACAGGTGCTACTTTGGACTGAGTAGGCAATTGAACAGTAAAGTCCTCTCTCGACGAACCAAAATCAAGCTCTACAAGTCGCTTATCATTCCCGTCCTGCTTTACGGTGCAGAAGCTTGGACGATGTCAACATCAGATGAGACGACACTGGGAGTTTTCGAGAGGAAAATTTTGCGCAAGATTTATGGTCCTCAGAACATTGGCAACGGCGAATACCGCAGACGATGGAACGATGAGCTGTACGAGTTATACGACGACATTGACATAGTTCAGCGAATAAAAAGACAGCGGCTACGCTGGCTAGGTCATGTTGTCCGAATGGACGAAAACACTCCAGCCCTGAAAGTGTTCGATGCAGTACCCGCCGGAGGAAGCCGAGGAAGGGGAAGGCCTCCACTCCGTTGGAGGGACCAGGTGGAGAGCGAGCTGGTTACACTTGGGATCTCCAACTGGCGCCGAACTGCGAAGGAGAGAGACAGGTGGCGCACTATCGTCGATTCGGCTATAACCGGCTAAACGGTTGCAACGCCAATCACATACATACATATATCGAACACGAGGCCCTCGGTGCTTATAACCTAATATTATGGTTTCAAACTTTCAATGGACTTTATACAATATATATGACGAATATGTGGGTCAAATTGGGTATTGTATAATATAAATAAAGTTACATAAATAAATTGCGAGAGTATAAAATGTTCGGTTACACCCGAACTTAGCCCTTCCTTACTTGTTTTTTAATAAACTCGTATAAGTATCAGTTTTAATATCATGCTTAGGTGGACTATATCGTTTAGAATAACTTACAACTCATTTTTACTTTTGCAAAGATCATAGCATTATTTTCAAAGAGTTACTGTTCATCAATAAATTGTATGTATATGGTATTCAAAAACGGTGAGCCGCTGATTTATGGACTTAAATAATTTTTCTTGTTCGTTTAGTTTATCCAGAATTTGGGATAACGGTCAAATTTTTTCAACTGTATTTGTCTGACCTCTCTTAGCCATTTGGGCAAATGTAAGTTTAGAAGTTGATGGGAGGGGTCTTACTTCCTTCCTTCCTTTGTCCACAACGTGGTTTTTCGCCTGAGCATTGACATTCTCCTCAACTGTATTACCATTTTTTGTCTCTAATTTTTTGTAGTTCTTTTGCAACGACCAACCACGGTAGCTTACAGGATGGGAATCGCCGCAGTTGCAACATTTGGCAGGATCTTTTTCGGCTTTGGTGCATTCAGTTGTAAGATGTTTGCAACTTTCACACATCTCGATGGCTTACCTCAGAAGTCTTTTGTATGTCCAAAAGCTTGACAGTTTTTGCACAGGGATTAATTTAGAGGTCCCTTGACAACCGTATTAAGAATGCTTTTGATCTAATAAATTTTCTTAATGTCGTAGGTAGCATCGAATACTACTAAAAACATATCTAGCGGTCTTTAGTCTTCCACTAATTGAATTTAACACCTTAAAGCGTTCATCTTTAAGGTCGTTCAAGATGGATTGAGTATCACGTGAGTGGTGCAAATCTTGTATCACTACCTTTATTGGCCTGTTATGTGTGCTCTTGTAGCTAAACCAAGGTTACCAATGTAGGCACCGTTACTCAAAAGCTTTATAAAAAATTTGTTTTTTGTTAGAGCGGTAATATCCGAATGTAATTTGTTGAAATCTTTAACATCGTTTATTATAATGGCCGCCTTTGCTTTATTTTTATTTTCCATAGGGCTATTAATTGTTGGGAAACTATCAGCTTTACATTTTTTTTGAAGAGTATCCACTCAGTTTCTTTAGCTAGTTCATCTTCATCAGTTTCGTATACTTCATCAACACTTACATCTGATGGTTTTGGTGCTGTACTAAAAGGCTTGCTTTTACTGGCTTTCAGTTTTTAGTTTTAGTTTTTGAGTGCTAAATTATCTTTGTGCAATTGATTACACGTCGTTTCTAAAGTTTTAAGCCTTTCTTTTACTAGACAGTTAGCCTTCTGTAATTCTCTAATTTTATTTACTCTAAACGAACTTAGACTGTTTCTCAGTTTCATCTCATTTTGAGGTTCAGCCATTTTTTATTTTTAGCGATTTCCCCACTGGGTGTTAGCAACCTGCCGTTTGGTCGGTAATGCAGTTGGGAATAAAACTTTTTATTCTGTATTTATTAAACCTGTATAGCAACTTTTATCACAGCTGGTAATTGTAAGAAGAGAACAGCTGATTGTACATATAATTATTTGCTTACGCACATGTTTAGTACGGCTGTCTCTATTTATAATAACGTTTTGTTTTTCTTTTTATTAAATTGTTTTTATAATTTTTCGGTTCACTAACGAAACGTTTAAGTAATTTTGTTTTCGTTTTTGTCAGATTCCGCAAACCACAAAAGTAAAGATATATTCAATTTGCGCCAGGACTCTGTGTCTTTCATTAATGCACAAAAAATTCGGTTTCGCATTCAGTTTAACAATGTAATTTAGACTTTTTCACGGCACCGAAAATTGCACTTGCATTGACTTCAACTGTATTTCGCGAATCATTGTGGTGCATTTATAAGCAACAGTAATTCCGCATATTGTTCTGTGTAAGCGTAAGCAACTACCGTTGGTTGCATCTTTTACCAACTCTCTTGACATACATTACAAAAAAGTTAAAAATATTTTATAAATTTGTCAAATGCACAGAATGGGGCTGTAAGTCTATGTAATTTTTCGATTTATGGTATCCTATAAAAGTTTAGACAAACTTCAAAAAATATTTCCAAACGTGTTTTTCCTGATCAATCAGTTTTTCTTCAAAGCTCTTATGCTTTATCATTTGCTGTATTTGTGAACTTACAAATATATCCTTTTTAATTTTTGCGTCATTGAGTCCTGAATCTTGACTCATCGATTTGGAGGCTTTGCCATAGGCAGTTTGGTACATGGCTGTAATGCCTTTGGTTTGAGTAAAATAAAAATAATAAACACTCATGATCCATTGGTTCGGTAAAAATCATTGGGATAAAAAATTACTTACATATGTCTGGGTTCTTGTTTTGCCCAACCTAATAGCAGTCTCACACACCTTGAATAACATTTATGTGAAAGTCAAGATTTAGCTTTATTCCTCACAGGAAATCCAAAATAGTCTAAATAGCTAAATTGAAAAGTTTCGTGGCATGTTTACGATGTAACTAACGAATATATGATGTAAGTTAGTCGAACGCAATATACAAT
Organism: Zeugodacus cucurbitae; assembly: GCF_028554725.1. NCBI lineage: Eukaryota > Metazoa > Arthropoda > Insecta > Diptera > Tephritidae > Zeugodacus > Zeugodacus cucurbitae. Next base: position 29,972,682 of record NC_071669.1, read on the forward strand.
AGTGCCACAATCGTATAAATGATATTATTTAAAATAAAAAGTATATGAGGTCTGAAAACGATATGTCATGAATTATTATATATTTTTAATGTGGGTACACCCATGATTCAATTATAAAACGTTTGGAAAGTAAACAGCTTTCTCACTCTTTTTTGACAACCCTTCTGCGTTAGCAAAACAATAATGTTTTTTCGACATTTATTCTGAAAATTGTTCAAAAAATTTAAATAGTAGTAGATATTTACCAATTCAAGTGGTAGAAAAGTTTCATTTTATTGACATTTGAGTTTTCTATTGCATAAATTCAACTAAATTGTTCCATTGAATTACATTTTAAAGCAAAAGTAAATATTTGATTAATAAATAAATATATAACAGCAGGATAATATATTTTTAGATTTTTCTCTGAGTTCTTCACAGTTATGGTAGTACAATGCATCTAGAGTCCCAATCATGTTTGATATATTTGTTGCCAACGTTTTTATTTAATTTAAATAATAATTTCATTTAGTTACCATTCTGGATATCAGTTTAGATTAATAAAATAAAAATATATAATTAAACGAATAAATCAAGTAACATTTATATAGTAAAATTATCACGCATGTTCTGAAATTCATACAATATTGCAAAAATTGTGTAATATGACAATACGAGCAATACATGCAAGCCGTCCTGGCTCAAGTCATGATGCGTTTATTTTTTATAAGGAATGTAAACCCATATTTAATTTGTGAAGCTAATAGTCTTGGTTATTAACTACATATTTAATTTAATAATTCGTTATCTTTTAATAATATACATCTAAAATTTAATTGATTTATAAGATATTATGAAATAATAACAAGTAAGGAAGGGCTAAATTCGGATGTAATCGATTATATTATTCTCTCGCAATCTATTTATTAAATTTAATGGTATACATATCTTTATAATACACTATTTGACTCATATACGAGGACAGCTGGTCCTGAATCGATTTCAACTATTTTTGCCACCAAGCTACTCTATATCCAATGTTAGACGTTCGCTTAATTTTATTAGGATCTCACATATAAACCAATATACGCGGTATAAGGCCCACCGTTTGCTTGAAAATCATAATAATAGGTATAGGTTACAAGAAATTACCCAATTTTAAAAACCGCAATCATTTTTGTTCCCGAATTCAAAACATAAATATTTTAACGATTTCGATTTACAGAACAGGTATACAAAACGGTTTGTTTATTTTCGAAAAATGAAAAGCGGAAAAACTTGCGATTTAAAAACGGAAAATCAAAAAAATTTGTCTGAAAATGATTTACAGAACATGCCTGAATATTTAATATTTCTTTATTTCATTTCAATCGAAATTGACAGTTTAGATTGCCCTTTCCACTGTTACTTTATTAGCTATAATGGTAGCACGTAGAGGAATGCGGTTAAATTATGTCAGCATTACAGAATCGTTTTAAAATTATAATAGTGAGATCATATTATTACGATAGGCTATCTATCTGCAAAAAATAATTTAAATACATTTTTACAAAAAGTGAATAAATTCTTCCCACATTTCTTTCCTTCGCAAATACAACCTCTTGTAACGCAGTGTCAAAACTTTCGTGTCATTACTTTCCAAACCCTTAATAATTCAATCATAGAGTACTCCAACATAAACAAAATTCACCACATAGTTCGTTTGACAAAAACAGTGTTTATCATAATGATCTAAGGAATACATGCATATATAGCTGTAGTTCTTTAACCAATTAGGCTGACTTTCAAACTGATAACGCTAAAAATATGTGGATTTATAAGAATGTTATACGCAATTATTATACTTCCAACAAAATCATTTTATTTCATATCTTTTCATAACTCATAGTTTAAGAAATATATCAAAACAAATCTCTCAAATGAGGGATTTTACTTCGCGATTATTTACGTGTATATGGGTTGATGGGTCCACTTCATGATCCTGATCATTACACTTTCTTGCAGTAAGAAAAAACCCATATATTTATAAAGCATGCAAGGTTGTTATTCACTTATTACTTTTCAAATACATATATATTCCATTCAAAAAGAATTATGTTGATGAAATTTACTTCAAAATAGGAGTTTTCATTGTACAAAGGAATTGGCATATTCTCACTCATCATTCATTGAAATTTATGCCGAAGAATAATGTTTAGGTTTGTTACCAGTAATTCTAAACGATAATTTTAAATTGTATCATGATACTCCAATTTGTTTACATATTAATAACTAATGTTTAATATTGAGTGTAATATTAACTGTGGTTTTTGTGTTGGCATTGAATGCAATCACTTTCACTTAACGCTGAAAAGTGTGTCATTAAGATTTCACATGGTGTACACTACATTCACATACTTACGCAATGCTCTGTATACCAATTATTGTATAGTATATGGTTACAAATACATATGTATATACGGATGCACTTGTTTGTAAATAAAAATCATGCAAGTGAAATAAAGTAGTATATAGCGTATGTGTAAAAGTTGTTAAGATGCAGACTGTGTATTAAGCAATTTTTGTCAAAATTTATTAACTTCTTACACATTTTAAAAAAATTTATTACACTCTTATCTACATTAAATATGTATAAAATAATGCAATACTTATGTCTTCTTAAAATATATTTTACTCACTTTTCTATTATGTAATAATTTGTTATATTTACAACAAAATTTTATTTTCGGGCTTAAGATGAAAACACTGTGGTTTAAATAGCAATCGAAATGAAACTAAAGTCTCTTTTTCACTTAAAATTTATTTGAACAATATATATACATATATGTTCATAGTTAATACACATACTTAAACATTTTTTATGTTGTTACCAAATTTACATACTCTTATAAGTATACTGATAGATCCACAATTTGCACATGAATGTATGTATGTCATAATAACTGACGTATCTCAATACTATAATCAGTCGGTAATATCATGGTATATCATATTAAATACACATCAACTTACATAGGCTTGCACACATACTTTTAACATAGAATAGTTTTACTTGGTAATAACAGATACGCAGCCAAGCGAACATGTAATTTTTACTCATCCCTAACATATAACTTTTTTGTCGTTGTCTTTTCTTATATATGTATATATATTTTATTTTATTTATTGTATCTTAAAAAAAGTTTAAATTATCAAATATAGTATGTAACATTACGTAACAGTTCGTTTACATTATATAATATTTGTATTCGTTTAGCCAACCTTTCCAGAGTATCAATTCGAATCAATTAAACTATACCAAACTACCAGACCCGGTCACACATTTTTGTGGCTAAGGTATACATTAAATTAGTAAATTTTTCAATGCAGAGAAAAAATTCTAACGCATAAAGACAAAACGTTATAGCCGATAAATTTTAAAATGATTGATAGACATTATTGTAGATCTGTCTTAAGCGTAAATCATCATAATTTGTAAAACTTTGATTTTTTTAATCGTTTATTGAAGAAAGTAACAAATAACCAAATTTCCTAGTTGGCTTTATCTTGACTTTGGTTACGATATTGATTACCTTCTTCACAGTCAGTCTTGCCCTATTGCAAAGTCGAGGTTATTTATGTTTCGCAGCATGATGGCAACTCATACTACTTTTAATTGCACGTGAGTGGGGATAGTCCAGCAATTTTAAATAGCCTGTGGGATAATTGAATACGTCATCCTGGTTTGCAGCTGTGTCAACCTTCCTTGAACGAAATTCTAAATTGTCGCATTAAGATCAAAGAGATCCTTGTTTTTTACCACCAATATAGGTCATTCAAGCAGTCATTTATGGTTATCATATTGTGGTTTCATGTCAGGAATGAATAAGCTTCTCCTTCGTGTCAATGAAGTGACAGAAATATGTTGGAAATGTTATTAATCCATTGAGGTGTCAACTGGGACCCTACCATTTCCAACTGCTTCTACAATCGCAATTTGATATTGTTGCAAAATCAGTGGTATGTTAGCTGTTTATTGGCGATTTTTTATGTGTCGCCACAAATTAGATGATTTTAGACATACGTTTAGTTCGTCAGCAACAGTTGATCCAGGAAGAGTCTGGCGTAAATCACCTGCCAACAGAATCGTGGCTCTACCAAAAAAGTTTTGGTTGTCGCGTAAATCTTTTAAAGTACTGCGCAGTGCCTCCAGCGACTTCTTGATATTTGAACAAAGCAACAATGACAACCTTCAAAATATTATTTTTTGTTTTCTTTTGTCATATTTTTGTTGTCAACTCGAATGAAATTATCTTATTATTATCTTCCTCGCAATTTTTCCATATTTAATTACTTTCTAATCTTTTCCTGGCCTTCCATGAATATTTCACCGTCAACCGTTCGCGACTTTTTGCGAGACTCACGAACAGAGCAATCCATTTTTATATCTATAGATTAGAAATTCTTTATATGAGACATTAGAAAAGTGTGGATTTTAGACTTTTCAGGACATTTTCTCATCCATCCTAATACTTCAAGGAATATTGTAAAAAAGAATTAGCGAAATCGATTCAGCTGTTCTCGAGTTATGCGCTTAGCAACACATTTTGCGATTCATTTTTATATTATAGAAGATAGCGAGGTGTAAATTTAAATTGGAGTTCAGAATATAATCTGAACGCCATCTATCAGGCCTAACTGAAACTGAAGCACACTCTTGACAAAGAATGTATAATAATAAAAAGGGGCAAATGTTAGCTGTGCTAAAATGTTATTTGACATTAGGGAACATCGAAAAAATTTCGAACACTATAAAGGAACACACCATTCAAAAGGGGAAGCAAGCCAATGTTTACCACTCTATGAGGGAACTATCAATTGTGATCACCACTATATAAAGGAACATGAGAACAGAAACTGTATGCATCAGAAAAATTATACCACACTATAAGGGAACTACTCTATAGAAATTGCCCACGCAGATGTTCTTTGATATGCGCATAAGGGGAAATTAGAATAATGTGTATTGCAATAAAATAATTATTAATTAATTATTAATCGCACACAATTCTGTGACTTCTAATTGGATATTTTTCATGTTCTCTATTATTGAGGTGTAGTTTGTCAAGTTCCTTCATAAAGTGGTGGAAAAATTGCGTAGAGGATTATATATCGCTTGTGTTGTAACTATATCACAATAAATGCATTGCTTTTAAAGTTGACTTTGGTGCTGTGTGCTTAGCAACCCAACATTTTGCAACTCCAAATATTTTGTTCGAGTTCAAATCCTACATGAAATATGAATATATTTTTTGACTTTTTTGTTTTTTTATTATATTTTATTTTATTTCCAATTCATTATTAATTATTTGATTATTGGTAATTTCGTTCTATATTATTTTTTTGCAATTTTTTCTATTTAAAATATGATAATTATTTACATAAATTTGTTTATTTTAATATTTTCTCTATTCCTATGATAAATAAATTAGAAATTTAATAATAAATAAATAAATGAAAAGTAATTAAATAATAAAACTGTCCTTTATATTCAGCATATTTGAAGTGCAATTTTTGAATTTTCTTCCACCTCATATTGTTTACACGTAGCAGCGAAAAATAAAAATACAAACATATTCACATATAAGCTCAGTCGGTATATGTTCATATGTATGAATCGTACGTATGTAGCATCATACACGTATATATTCATTCATTCATAAGTATATCTGTATATACGCATAACCAGAGAATTACCCCATTTGCGCAATAGCAATCGCACCGATCAGAATATGTCAATGACTGACAACCCAGCGGGTCATAAAAGGCCTTCATATGGCCTTATTCATGTCGGAATTGTAAGGTAGAAAGGGCTTACTCCGCCATATAAGCTTGATATCTTTTATCATATCATTATCGTAATTTGGGAATTTTTCTTCTCCATAAATGTATCCAAACTGTTCAACGAAATCGCAAAGCATCTGTCGAACGAAAGGCAAATTATTTTCCCATTTATTTGAAGAGGAAATTCGATGCGCGCAGTGCAGCAATAAAAAGTGATAAAACAAACACCCATTGCTGTTTGTGTGGCCAACAACACCGCAAGAAATGCTCTTGCCGAAGCATCGCAAATAAATTTGCAAATATATATAGACATTTTTATTCCATTCAAGAACCATCCATGATCATTTAAGTGCTTTATTTCATCTACAAAATTTGTTAAAAACTGGTTTATGGAATTCGGCTTACGGTTACCTACATACGCGCCAATCAAAAATGGTTTCATATCATTTGACAATGCTCCTAAAATTGGCCAAAGTTGTGTCCCTGAACTTTTAAAAAGCGGGCACCCGTCTACATTGATATCAATAGATATTCAATCCATATTTGGAGGTAAAGAAATTTTCATCAAAGAAAGGGCATTTTCTACTCCGAAATGAAAGTGTTTTCCAGGCGACACATCAATTATATTAATTTCTGAGTTAGGCAACGTCATTAATTGTTTATTTGATTCAGGTACACGCACGTCAGCACTACGAAATATGTATTTGGAGAATTTCATCGCATGCCCTCTTACGAATTTTATATTTGACACACCAATTGCTTAATTTCGCATTTATGTCATTATTATTGTTGTTAGAGTTACCAGTAGCCGCATTACGCACATTATGCACATTACATATATTTACATTTAGTTCTTCGGATACATTTTTGCTACAACTAGGAACATTTTCATTTTCTGGAACAATAGCTTTTTTCACGATTTCAATTGTGCTCTTTTTTTTCTTTGCCACAAGTCGACGAAAATGTCTATCACTCACTCCACATTTAGTTTTTCCCATTTCAATAGAATAATTAATTTACTATTCAATTGGATTCATATATATGTATATTAATCTTGACTTTTAAAAAACTACAACTTACTTGTAAGTCCGCGTACGAAATGAGAAAATATAATAACTATATGCATAAACGCAGCGTTTCCGAATACAACGAAAAATAGTACAATAATGGCAAACAGTAACGCGGTTGCATATACGCAGTATTCGGTGGCGACAAGAGGTCGGCGGCAGATAACAGTAAAAAAAACTTACAAACGCTGTGCCGCTTTGAAAATGAATATCATAGTCTACTTCGTCTCTTTATTTTGTTCACCTTACCATACGCTACTAAAAGAAGTGAGAAAGGGAAGGTATTAAACAAATAAGGCCTCACATTGCCCTGCTTTTGTGAGGCCTTTATTTTGTCCCCGCTGGGAAAAAACAAACCAACGCATATACAAACATACATATGTGCATGTGTAGCTCACGACAAAAAACTCTGAACATCAAGAAGCAGAAACAACAATATGCCAACTTTTTTCCTCTCTGCAGACGTCGCTGTCGACAAACCGCCTTCTCGCGACGATGACAAAATCTAAAATAATATTTCGATATTGATACTGAAGTCAAAGCGAAAAGTGGCAACAGTGCAAACAGCTTGACAAAAATCACAAAAGAATCAATTTTCATATTTGACATCAATTGTGCCAGAAATATAAAATATGCGAAAAATAAGACTTCTGCCAGGATTTGAATCCGAGCACCGTCTAAAAACGAAACGCGGCGTGCGTACTACCCGCACCATGGCAGCTGTTGAAAATTAACCAGCTTAATTGAAATTTCATAATCCATAGGACAGATGCTAGTTCTAATAGAAATATGAATATGACTCTCGGCCACTGCCAGTTTTCTCTTCTGAAGGAAATATCAAAAATTGTGTGAATTTGACCAGACAAATCGCTTTTAGACAGGCGCTTATTTTCAATGTAAATAAAAAACTAAATTTGTTCGCTTAATGTACTCTTATTTTTTATAATTAATTTATTATTAATTTTATAATAACACTTTGTATATAACGAAATTGAAAAAAAAAATATTAATTTTTTATTATTTTCAATCTTTGTTCGATTAATGTATTCTTATTTAGTATACATCTATTTTAAATGTCCCTGAATTTAAATTATTTTTAATTATAAAATCTGAGAAAAAAGCCTGCTATAGAAATATATATATGACTATTATTTATGTTATGTTGTTTTTTTTATTACTTGTTTCATTGTGATACGTGGTTCTTTTTATATCTATAAATGGTGTTTGAAATACTAATAAATATGAGGTTAACATTAACACATAATTTCATGTTCATTTATTTAATAAAATTGGTTTTATTACAATATTTTTATCATTAGAGAAGTAATTATTTAAAAAAACTATTATTATTTATATTTAATTAATTTTTTCAGATTTTATAATTATTATTATTTAATAAACTTTTTTTCAGCTCCAATGAAAATTTTTTCAAATTCTATGTAAATAATATTTCTTCATTTTAATTAATCTTTTTTCAGATATTAATAATATTTTTCTTTCATCTTTCCTTTTATTTACAGATATCAATAACATATTATATAAAATATATTTTATATAATAAATATTTAAATATACTAAATTTTTTTAAAGTAATTGTAAAAATAAAATGTAAATATATTAACATATAAATAAATAAAGTTTAAAAAAAAAAATTTAAAGTTAAAAAAATGTGTTTGAAATTTTAAGAAAATTTAGAAATAGGGAAAAAATGCAACCCTGCATCAGCTGACGATTAGGGATATTAGAGCAGTTCAACTATATTTGTATGTATATAATTTACATGACACTGCTTAATGAGCGCAACAGAGACGTAAGATCACATGTGTATGCATGTGTGAGGTGTATAGTGGTTAAAAATTGCACAAGCAGCTATGCTAGCCTATGGCAAACTCACCACTTTTTTTTACAACTTTTGGGGATTTGAAAAGCTTCGGTTGAACAAGTTTTTTCACCACCTTTGGCTAGCAGAGATATCATTAATCATCAGTTGAGTGTCATTGTATATGTTTTTCCTACTAACAATCAGGTATTTTGTCTTCTTTATATTAATGTGTAAGCCATATTCTTCTTTACGTAAGTTTACAAGTTCTTGTAATCCGATAAAGCTATCGGCTAACATATGTTATTGATGAAAATACCATTCACTTTCACACCTTGATCAATACTGGTTACCATTGTATAAAGAAGTAGAGAAATTATCGAGGGTGAGTTTCTTTATTTATCCAAGATGACTGACTTTTTACTGGAAAATTGTTGCATTGTAGATTTTTTGCGAAATTCATTGAAAAGTTGTACAAGAAATGCTGATTTAATATTTTTTCGATAAAAAAGAGTTCCTTTTTTCATTAATTGTTGCAACACCTCGTTCTTCTTCCGAATTTAACAATAATGAAAGTATTAATTTGGGCTTCTTTTTATATAATGTGGTGGCATCATTATTCACCACAGAAATATGGTAGCAAGAATTGAGCAACCATGTCAGTTATTAAACAGTTTCTCTAGTTGTTGTTGTTTCTTTTCATAATTAAGCAAAAGAATAAAACGAATGAGATATAAAAAGGCAGAAAATAAGTTTTAATTATGAAAAAGGGCACAATGAACCTCATCCTTGTCTAACAACACGTGAAATTGATATTTCTTCGATTATATCACCATTGATGCTTACATGGGCAGTTTGTTGGCAATTTAAATTCCTTATGCAAAGATCTAGGAGGATGGGTTCATGTGTAGAAGTTCACGTAAGTGAGGAAAGTTTTTGATTGTCATTTACTTGGGAGTGGCTAGAAACGATTCTTCACCACATGGTTCAAGCAGTTCACAACTACCGGTTTTAGACCAAGTATCTTCTGGGGAGCCATCCAACAGCCGTTTGGAGGTTAGCTAAAGTGAGAAGGCGAACCCGCATCTGCGGTTGTGTAAAAACAAAGTACCAATGAAAAATCGACGAAAGCCTCGGGAGAGCAACCTCCTTTTGATGACGACCCCTGCAAACGTTTTAAGGATTTTGGTTTGAGGGCATGACCTGGAATGTCCGGACCCCTAATTGGGAAGGTGCCCCTACCAAATGGGTGATGTCTTAATACGGCAAAAGGCTGACATCACCACCATCCAAGAAGTGCGATGGACGGGACAAGGACGGAATAAGCTTGGTCCTTGTGAAATCTACTAATATATATATATATTTGGCGTAGGAACCGCTTTAAGCGATTATAGCCGAATCCACCAGAGCACGCCACTCATTCCTCCTTTTTGCTTTTTGGCGCCAACTGGAAACACCAAGTGAAGCCAGGTCACTTTGCACTTGGTCTTTCCACCGGAGTGGAGGTCGTCCTCTTCCGCGGCTTCCTCCAGCGGGTACTGCATCGAATACTTTCAGAGCTGGAGTGTTTTCTTCCATCCGTACAACATGACCTAGCCAGCGTAGCCGCTGTCTTTTTATTCGCTGAACTATGTCAATGTCGTCGTATAAATCGTACAGCTCATCGTTCCATCGTCTGCGGTATTCGCCGTTGCCAATGTTTAGAGGACCATAAATCTTGCGCAAAACCTTTCTCTCGAAAACCTCAAGAGTCGTCTCATCGGATGTTGTCATCGTCCACGCTTCAGCGCCATACATCAGGACGGGAATAATGAACGACTTATAGAGTTTGATTTTAGTTCGTCGAGAGAGGACTTTACTTTTCAATTGCCTACTCAGTCCAAAGTAGCACCTGTTGGCAAGAGTGATTCTGCGTTGGATTTCAAGGCTGACATTGTTGGTGTTGTTAATGCTGGTTCCCAGATAAACGAAATTATCTACAACTTCAAAGTTATGACTGTCAACAGTGACGTAGGAGCCAAGACGCGAGTGCGCTGACTGTTTGTTTGATGACAGGAGATATTTCGTCTTGTCCTCATTCACCACCAGACCCATACGCTTCGCTTCTTTATCTAGTCTGGAAAACGCAGAACAAACGGCGCGGTTATTGCTTCCGATGATATCAATATCATCGGCGTACGCCAGGAGCTGTACACTCTTGTAGAAGATTGTACCCTCTCTATTTAGTTCTGCAGCTCGTATTATTTTTTCAAGCAATAGATTGAAGAAGTCGCACGATAGTGAGTCACCCTGTCTGAAGCCTCGTTTGGTATCGAACGGCTCGGAGAGGTCCTTCCCGATCCTGACGGAGCTTTTGGTGTTGCTCAACGTCAGCTTACATAGCCGTATTAGTTTTGCAGGGATACCAAATTCAGACATCGCGGCATAAAGGCAGCTCCTTTTCGTGAGTCATATGCAGAATAATCGTTCCTGGCCACTCCCAAGTGAATGGCAATCAGAAACTTTCCTCACTTGCGTGAACTTCTACATATGACCCCATCCCCCTACTACTACTAATCTACTAAAGCATCCATAAAAAGGAGCGCAAATTCGGTGTTGGATTTGTGGTGGGAGAGAGACTACGTCGTCGAGTCCTGGCATTCACCCCGGTGGATGAACGTCTTGCCACAATCCGCATCAAAGCGAGGTTCTTCAACATATCGCTGATTTGCGATATGTATGTCGCACTCGCGTCTTGGCTCCCACGTCACTGTTGACAGTCATAACTTTGAAGTTGTAGATAATTTCGTTTATCTGGGAACCAGCATTAACAACACCAACAATGTCAGCCTTGAAATCCAACGCAGAATCACTCTTGCCAACAGGTGCTACTTTGGACTGAGTAGGCTATTGAAAAGTAAAGTCCTCTCTCGACGAACTAAAATCAAACTCTATAAGTCGCTCATTATTCCCGTCCTGATGTATGGCGCTGAAGCGTGGACGATGACAACATCCGATGAGACGAATCTTGGGGTTTTCGAGAGAAAGGTTTTGCGCAAGATTTATGGTCCTCTAAACATTGGCAACGGCGAATACCGCAGACGATGGAACGATGAGCTGTACGATTTATACGACGACATTGACATAGTTCAGCGAATAAAAAGACAGCGGCTACGCTGGCTAGGTCATGTTGTACGGATGGAAGAAAACACTCCAGCTCTGAAAGTATTCGATGCAGTACCCGCTGGAGGAAGCCGCGGAAGAGGACGACCTCCACTCCGGTGGAAAGACCAAGTGCAAAGTGACCTGGCTTCACTTGGTGTTTCCAGTTGGCGCCAAAAAGCAAAAAGGAGGAATGAGTGGCGTGCTCTGGTGGATTCGGCTATAATCGCTTAAAGCGGTTCCTACGCCAAATATATATATATATTAGTAGATTTCACAAGGACCAAGCTTATTCCGTCCTTGTCCCGTCCATCGCACTTCTTGGATGGTGGTGATGTCAGCCTTTTGCCGTATTAAGACATCACCCATTTGGCAGAGGCACCTTCCCAATTAAGGGTCGGGACATTCCAAGTCATGCCAGGTCATGCCAGCAAATGCCGGGTTCGCCTTCTCACTTTAGCTCACCTCCAAACGGTTGTTGGATGGCTACCCAGGGGATACTTGGTCTAAAACCGGAAGTTGTGAGCTGCTTGAACCATGTGGAGAAGAATCGTTTGTGGCCACTCCCAAGTAAATGACAATCAAAAACTTTCCTCACTTACGTGAACTTCTACACATGATCCCATCCTCCTAGATCGTTGCATAAGGAATCTATATTACCAACAAACTGCCCATGTAAGCATCAATGGTGATATAACCAAAGAAATTTCTATTTCACGTCTTGTAAGACAAGGATGCATTCTGCCACACTTGTTATTTAACATATTTTTTATTTATTTATTTAAAAGAGAAATAACTATAAATAATTACTCCACTTCTATATATATATACAAAGCACCGGCTGCAAGGGCTTTCGGCTTATTTAACATATGTATATTCGGAAGTATTATTTCAAGAATCGGTAACCAGCAGTGTATAGAGAAGTAAATAACCTCTAAAAAACCCACCTCCAGAAATAACTTTTGATATTTAAGCCAACATAGCCGTCTCCCAAAAAGGGTTTCGCATATTCAAAAATTTGTATATTATTGTGTATTACCATTCGAATTTTTGGTATTAATATGATGTTATTTAGTATTACGAAATTAAATTATATTAATTTTTGTTGATAGGGATAAATACTCAAAATAAAAAATTTGAAAATATTTTATTTTTATGTCCAGATTCCGGCACAAGAAAATTCACCAAACATGTTGTTGTCTCCTGATCGAAACACGCGTATCCAAATCGATCATGTTGAGATAGACGGAAGACATGTCTCCAGTGTTTTAGACGTGCGTACGCTCCGAGGACCAAATATAGACTCGGACCATTATCTCGTAGCAGCGAAGATGCGCACCCGCCTCTGTGCACAAGGTAGGTTCGACGTCGAAAAGCTGCAATCGCAACAGACAGACAAGAAATACTCTACTCGACTTGCACTCCTGCTCGCTGAGAGCACTCATCTGCATCTTGGTATATGGGAACTGTGGAACGGCATCTCAAACTCACTGCAGCAATTGGATTTCGGCAACGCCAAAAAACCAGCTGGTACGATGTGGATTACCGTTTCGCAGCGGAGAGATAACAGACTGTCTACCTCGCAACGTTGCAAACGACATTACACGTGCGGGATGTTAGAGATACCGAGATCTGAAAAAGGAAGCGAGACGCATTTGCAGACAGAAAAAGAAAGAGGCGGAAATCCGTGAGTTTGAAAAGCTTGAGAAGCTGGCCGATAATGCTCGAAAATTTTATGATCAAATGAAGCGACGTAAGGAAGGTATTCAAGACCGGAAACATCATGTAGAGTCCAAGGTGGTAATCTTTTAACCGATGTCCAGGGCAAACTGGGATTATGGATGGATCACTTCTCCGACCTGCTGAACGGCAGTGAAAATACACCATGAGATGGCGAACCCGATTGCCCAAACCATTACCCGACTATGAAGAAAATGGAAAGCAATTACCCGCTTGAAGAACAACGAAGCGGCGGGGGCCGATATATTACCGGCCGAGCTATTCAAATACGGCGGCGAAGAACTGATAAGGTGCATGCATCAGCTTCTTTGCAGAATATGGTCGGAAGAAAGCATGCCCAACGATTGGAATCTCTGTGTACTCTGCTCAATCCATAAAAAGGGAGATCGCACAATCTGTGTCAATTATCGTGGGATAAGCCTCCTAAATATCGCATATAGGGTTCTATCGAGCGTACTGTGTGAAAGACTAAAGCCCAACGTCAACAAACTGATTGGACCTTATCAGTCTCCACACACACCACCTTTTTGTAGATTTAAAAGCTGCTTTCGAAAGGGACGCTGCCTTTATGCAGCGATGTGTGAATTTGGTATCTACCGCTTTTCGCCTGGATAAGGAAGCGAAGGGAATGGGTCTGAAGGTGAATGAGGACAAGAAGAAATATCTCCTGTCATCAAACAAACAGACAGCGCGCTCGCGTCTTGGCTCCTACGTCTCTGTTGTCAGTCATAACTTCGAAGTAGTAGATAATTTCGTATACCTGTGAACCAGCATCAACAACACCAACAATGTCAGCCTCGAAATCCAGCGCAGAATCACTCTTGCCAACAGGTGCTACATTGGACTGAGTAGGCAATTGAAATGTTAAGTCCTCTTTCGACAGTGCCTACACCGTTGCGGTGGTTTTTAGTTTGATTGTCAGAGAAAAATGACTTTGTATTTTGGGAAATAAATTCCCCACAATCTGGCCAACAGGTTTCACTTATGAACGCACCGATAGTGAAAGAAGTACAGTCTCAAACTAAACTAGGAGAATTGATATAAAAACTAACGGATATGATGCGTCCACCACAGCGCTATATCAACAATGAGGGAACTGCTTAGCACATTATCGAAGCTTCAGCATGTGCACAAGAGGATCATATTAGACAATGAGAATCTATTATAAGTAAAACCGTAGCTACCGAGCAAACGACTGTGGAAATTACTCCAAAAAGACCAAGGGGATGGCAAGCAGATGAATCGAAGGACCCTACCAAAAAGTACCAAGACATCCCAGGACGGACGAATAGTGAAAAATAGGGGAAAACAAAAATCGCGGGGGAGGAGAAAAAGATCCGACAAGGGAAGAAACGGATCACGATACAAAGTAAAAAAATAAAAAACAATAAGAAGGTAAACACCATACAACGCATACGACCCGAAGAAATCGTTATCACAAAAACCGGAGACATGTCTTACGCAGACATACTTCGGGCGGTTAAAAAAACGAAAATTTGCAAGAGCTTGGGGAAATTTCTCACGAGTAAAAAGGACAGTGGAAGGAGAGATCTTGTTAAAACTAAAGAAAGAGCAAACAGGAAGTACTGACGGATACACAGCGCAAGAGCACAAGAGACCACAGTTGAAGTGCGAGATTTGAACGATATAACCACGAAAGAAGATGTAGTGCAAGATACGTAAAGAAATCAAAGAGCTTCACCTTTTCAATGAAGATTTTATTAAAAGCATAAGACCAACATATGCAGGCACTCTAATGGCAATCATAAGCCTACATGCGCAGGAAGCAAAGAATTTACTACACAAAAGCTTAAGGTCAGTGGGACAATTTGTAGAGTCAGAGAAAATACGCAATTGTAGGATTGAATTGTAGTCTGTCACAATGACGAGTCACGAGAAAGTGGACGAAAAGCCGTGGAGCGCAGCGTATAGGATTCTAATGTCAAAGAATAAAGGTGGCAAACCACAAGCGCCTACCTGTCCCTTATTACTTCGTAATGTTATCGAAACGCTATGCCCGCAACAAAACTAAGAAGTAGGAAATTAATACCTTGAAAAAGTCGTAGATGTGCTGGTAATCACCGATCTTGAAGTCGAATAAGCTGCTGACCGCTTTGAATATAGCAAAGCACCAGGTTAGATGGTATCCCGAATAGGAATCTAAAAATTACATTCAAGGATGGTTCAAAGCCATTTTCGGATTTGTGCACACGTTAGGGATGCAGAAAAAATATCGATGCATCGGAGACATCGATGTTTGCTAAACGATGCATCGAAGAAAACCGATGTTTTTGACCTTCGATATATATAGTGTACATGATTTACCGCGACACAAATTTGATAGTATCCATACTGCAGGAGCACATTTTATTGGAGGAGTGTATAACAGAAGTTAGTACTTGAATAAAATAGTGAGAGTATAGCAGCGAAGTATACCATCCCACGCTATCAGAGTTAAAATGGGTATGGTTAAATAGATGTGATTTTCCAGATTATTTATATTTATAATTATTGCCTCCGGAAATATATAGTTCTGAAATATTCGCATTTTAAGTTGAACATTTGAGAATTTCTTTCTTGCGATTTCTCGATTTAAAGTAAATATTTCATTTATATTATGAACTTATTAAACACTAACGCTTCGCTACATTGTTTATGTTATGGAAGTCTTTTGAGAATTGTGTAAAAAGTTAAATGTTTATTTAAAGCAAATCAGAAGAGAAGCAGGATTACTTCTATCCATCCATACCCATTTTAACCCTGGAATCGTAGGAATGTATTTTAAAGCTTTCATTGCAACGTTTAACTATATTTCTGCTCGATTTTCTTATGACGCGAATAACATTTGCATACATATTTCAGATTTCCGTTGTGGTGCCAACTAAGAACAGTAAAGTTTGGAAATATTTTGATAAGTGTGACGACAAAACCGCGAAATGCAAGCTGTGTCAAGAATTTATTCTTACGGCGCACAGTGGGGCCAATGGAGCTCATTTCTCGAATTAATTAACTGAAGCTTTATTTTTATAATTTTTGATTATTTTATATTTTACTCAACTCCAGTTAGTCACAACAATTTAGTTTTTAAGAAGATTTGAATGCAGCTGTAATATTAAAATAATGGTTTATTAGATATGACTATAGAATTGAAGCAATTCCAAAAAGTTCTTATTTAATATCGATGTCATCTGTATCTAAACTCTTATTGTAATACTTTTCACCTTCACTAACATCATCATCGTCATCGTCGACATCATCATCATCATTATCATCATCAACATCTTCACTATCATCATCGCTATTTCCTTACTCATCACGTATGTATAATTAAATCGACAGCCTCTTCTGGTAAATTTTGCAAATTCTTTTTTGGCAATCTTCACATAATTGAAATTATTGGATCTGAGGTTAAAAAAAACCGAATTGAGAATATCTTTATTAGATTCTTCGCGGCTGCACTTTTTTGAATGGGATTCCCGATATTTTTTAAAATCTTTATTGCGAGCTTCTTGTGCTGCTTCTGATAATTGGCCAGTAGGCAAAAGTGCCTTATCAATAATTTCAGGTCCGTGTATAAAGTATTTGTGCAAAGTCGGGGACAAGTTGTACCACGGATACAACTTAACAAAAGGTTTTGCTGTTTCACGAGAAAAAACTCGAAATTTTTTGTTGGTTATTTCATACCCACTAGACACCACAATTAAAAGAATGTGCATTTGCTTTATCAAATTTAAATTTATAGAGGTTATTTCAGCAGACTTTTCTGCATTTTGAAAAAAAAAACGTCTGGCGGTATTGCCGTCATTTGTGTTTCCAAAGCCAGGTTTTGGTTGGTCCACTATTAATCCTAAAGTTTCTTTAAATTGCTTCTGAATTCTTCGTTTCGTCTCAGAAACGATTTATTTTTCTGAATCGGTTCTAACTTGCCATTTTTGTATCGGTAATTTGTATGAAATATGTAGGAGACTTTCAAAAAATCTAATGCAACCGTGAAGAATAGATAAGCCAAATTTCAAGTTTTCTACATTTACAGGTCTTTCGATCATGTCTTCTATATTGTTAAAATCCTTAGTAGTTGCCCCACATAAATACCACTTTTGTGTTGATGTTGTTCCAGTTAAAGCATTGCACACCTTCCCATCAATCATTGTCAAAATTAATTTGTGATCCACATATATAACTTTGTCATTAACTAGTATAGTTGTACAAATTAAATTCTTAATCGCCACAGATTTGGTTTCCTTCACAAATTCAATTTTTAGGGGCCTACAAAATCTAGTTGATGATGGTCGAGGATTTTTCTAAATTTCTTGTTCAGCCAACATAAGTTTGAGAGGCACAATTGTGGTTAAAAATACGGAGGAATCGATACCATCACATATATGAAAAGCTTGCTTGTACGAACTGTGATCAGAGCTTCCATCAAATCCCCATTTAGTATACAGTTGGAGTTTTTGTTTAATTAACGAGTCAATACGGTTTTCATGAATTTGTATTAATCGTTCTGCTGTGTGGTTTAATAGTGCTTGTAAACTTACTTCAGCGGAAGTTTCTCTTATTGTAATGCACTGATATTCTGGATCGCCCTTTTTGAAGTTATACTTCTTATACGACTTCGGAAAAGGTTGCGATAATTGTTGGTTGCGCAACCTATAGCGTTAAACAAGCGAGAGAGAGAGAGTGAATGAGAGTAAAGCAGAGAACTTAAAGCACTTGCTTGTGCTATTTGAGTAAATCTTGTTTTTGTAGAACAATGTTTAAATTTTTGGTTGGTGACATATTCACATGTGTACGTATAAACATATTCACATGAGTTTTTTTCGTTTCTGTTTCATTTCTGCGAATTCTCAACTAGTTTATGTGACTTTTGGTTGAAATACTCTGCGTTGGCCGTTAAAAAGTTAAGACTATACTTCACAGGATCATTTCTGTAGTCAATCTTCATTTACTTTCTTTGCAAATCGAAAGTATTAGCACCCGCGATGAGGAGGTATATCGTTTTATCTGACAGCGTGAGGTTTATGAACTTCATTTCTAATTTTGTCTTGTGGCATATTAGAAATGAGGTTTCTTCGATGATCGCTCGGTTACAATGGATAAAACGACTTCTGGAGTGGTGATTTTAACGAATAAATATCAAGGTTTTATACAAATAATTATATATAATAATGCAGTCAATAAGTACAGTAGGGCAATTCACAATCTGATGCAAATGGTGTTGCATATTTGCAATTGCAACTTCACTGTACATTTTGTTAGTGTAAAAGAACAATATGCCTCTCTTATTTGCAATTGCAAATATGCAAGAACGCAAAATTAACCCTAGCGATAATCATAATAGTAAAAAATTGAAATTAATTGCCTTTTATATATCTCCAAATTCATCGATGAGAAATTGTTCATCGGTAAAGCTTTATTACCGTTGTCAACTGCAGGTTCCCAAGCTTTTGCAGATATTATCGGAGAACCAGTAGAGTTTAGCGAACAACCGGTACTCCTTGCGGGAGATTTCAATGTAAATTTCTCATTAACAGAAGCTGAACCATTACTGGCATTCCTCAGAGAGAAATTTTCATTCGAAATTATCAATGGAAGAAATGATCCTACGACAAAAGGCATTTCATATCGTATTTTAGTTATCATAATCCAATTGTAAGTATTATAGATACCAATCCGTCAGAACCTAGAAATGATAATTGATTTGGACTTTGCTTCATAAAATGTGCATAATAAATTTATAAAATGTGAATTTACGAATGTGTTGGTCACTCCACCATATTTTTATCCTTTCCCTCTCGCTAGTTTTCTTTCATACAAAATTATATGCATTTCTTGGAATATCACTAAGAAGTATAACTTTTTCCGCGCGTAGGGACTCCACGCACCTTTTTTTCTCTTCTTGTATAATTTTATATGATGGAAACTTATCTGGAGCAGATTGTCTAACAACATTGTATTGGTTAGCTTAGCTTCTACGAAGACAGCTAGAGCTTTAAGATTTGACATTTTTGTACTGACTACAGGTTTATTTAAACTTTCACTAAACCTTTTGGCTGTTGATGGCGGAAAATGTACGATACTACGTATCGCTTTTGATTTTTCTACGGAGCCTGTTGTTCTTAATTTAGTTTCTGCTGCATGAAGTATAACTGGTAACTCTGTCTCTTAAAAATTTAGCTTTTTTTTTTTAATTTACACGAAACACTAGAGTCACTAAATGAAATTTCTTTTCGACCTATTTTAGATGCTTGACCTAGTGGAAACCCAATTGATAGCCAATTCTTATTAATATCAGATAGAAATCTATCTTCCCTTCTATGGGCCTTATTCCATTTTTTCTTAAACTCAAATACCAATTTTGTTGATTCGTTCACTGAAAACTTGAGAGTTGTCTTCAGAATAACCAGCACGTTTTTTTAGCTCTTCTTTTAAATGCATGATTTTATCATCCATTGTCCTACAGCTGACATAATTGAAAATATTGTACAAGCTGAGGCGAGTAAAAAAAACGACGTTTGAGCATGTTCCTGCAAAATTTAATCACATGACTCTTCAAATATGGTATATTAAAACAAAACAAAAAATAAAAATATAAAATAACAAGAACAAAAGCAAATCCTACGAAACTCCAATAGTATAAACAACAACAGTAAATGTAACAACAAAAACAACAACAAAAAAACCGTTAGGCGCACAAGCTGCAGTCCAGAAGCAAATTTAATTTATAAATTGCATAAGGAATATTATTACAAATGCGAGCATATCTTCTGAGGCGCACTGATCCGCAACCTAAAATAAAACTTAAAATAACACTTAAATGTTCAGGATTTCCAATGGTGTTTAAATATTATCTTAACTCAATTGAACTACCAACTTTTTGTCTACTTAAATTAAGAAAATTAATTTTTTTTGCACTTCATATATATAATCTCAAAAAAACATACTTTTGCAATTATAACTTTACACACAATTTAGCAAACTAGTTCAATTATTACCTGAGTTTGATGGTTCCATCGTTAAGTTTTACAAATTTTTAGAATTACTTGACAAAAACACAATTTACGTACAAAAAATCTGCGGCTTTTAAAAAAAAATTAGATTTTTGTTTCACAAATATCAAGTTTGTAGCTTCACAACATAAGCACTATTACGTATTTGACATTTACTTTTTTGCTTAGTGATGTAAAATTTTGTGTACTTTACGCAAGTATACTTAGTTTTGAGGGATCTTCATATTTTTTTTTTAAATAATCCGAGAAATGGACTCCATTGGCCCCACTGTGCGGCGGGAAATACTAAAATCTATGTATGTATTTTTTTAATTGAAAGAATGTGTTGGTAATTTTATTCTATGCATCGAAAGTATCGGTGTATTTATACGTTACATCGAAATGCATCGATGCATCATATCGGAACAAACATCGATGTATATTTTTGATTTGCATCCCTAAATGGAGAAAATTACAGCCATGGTAGCCCACAGGCATCACTTGCCCTGCGATGCATTTCATAACGGCGTTCCCCCAGGGCCTAAGTAAAGGTACAGAAGACGGAGTTAGGGTTTAGTACATAGCCGTACAGTTCCGCAATTCCACAACAGTAGGTAATACTGACTGTGCGTGCTCCCGAATAAGGTGCACCTATAGCGGATAGTATGAATCGTGAAGCAGTAAGAATCCCTCTGCGGCAACAAAAAAAAAACACACACACTCGTCATCACCGCATCAGACATCAGCCCGGAAGGGGTTCTGTTGCAATGGTATCAGATACCCTAGCTGTGCTCTAAGCTACCGAGATAGTCGGCAGGTCGCGGGATAGTCGAACGAATAAGCCTCACGATGAGCGGCAGGAGCGGAGGGTGTGGAATAAAAGCTAGCAGGCCCTATGAATAATACCATGCGCGGCGGACCCATAATGGTCAGCGTCTGTTGACCACTTTAGGTGCGGCTGTCATCTTAAAATGACCGGTACACATTACGGCGCACTGGGAGAAGGTGATGTGAGCCTGGTCTGCCGAGGTGTCAGCTGTGGTGTGTATAAGTAACCAGCCACTTCGGGCCCTTATCAAGGAGTGTGCATTGTACGAAGGAGTAGTAGCGTACGTTGCTTCGTCCGTGTTTTCCGGGACTGGTAAAGCGAAGGACTGACCTCAGGGAACTGAAACACACGATGCGCTGGAAAATATAAACCAATGGAGAAAAACTTGAGAATAATTACCAACAGTAGCGATATTTTTGTGAACAGCGGCACTAAGTGCCTGAGTGAAATTTTTAAAACGCAAGAGATAAACTCTTCTCAAAGAACGACACTTACGGAATCAGATCAATTTAAGCGTACACCAAAACTGGGTAGGTGCTTGATTAAGAACCTCAACATAGAACCGGTGAGAGCGAGGTTGTCGCCTCCGCGCTGCGTGATGTCTCAGCTGGGAGACTAAATTAAAAAAAAATAATGCACCCTCCGTAAAGGTCTATGAACATCAATATGAGAGATCTTCTCAGCTTAATAATTAAACTGCATGAAAGCGCCCAGGAGGAGCACATTACAAACAAGGAAGTAAGACGTAATATCCTTGTTAGCCAGCCCGTGACTGCTGATACATCGCCGTAGAGGTCCCGTGATGAAAAACAGTTGAAGCGATGTACACCTCCCAAGAGGAATGAAACAACAAAGATACCGCATAAACCACCACGACCCGATGCCATAATTATAAGGGCATGACAGCAAGAGTTGAAATTTTGCTGGAACTAACAGAGGCGCAAATTAAAAGCGATCGAGTTTAAACCTGAGATAGGTAAAATGCTAGGAGACACGCACAAATCGGGTAAGCCTACCCGCACTAAAGGCAAGGAAACTACTGGATTTCTTCTTCTTCTTGACTATCTTAGACACCGCTTAAGCGGTTATAGCCGAGTCCACAACAGCGTGCCATTCGTTTCTTCTTTTGGCAGCTTGGCGCCAATTGATAATGCCAAGTGAAGCCAGGTCCTTCCTCACCTGGCCATTCCAACGGAGTAGAGGTCTTCCTCGGCTTCCACCAGCGGGTACTGCATTAAACACTTTCAGAGCTGGAGCATTTTCGTCAATGCGAACAACATGACCTAGCCACCGAAGCCGCTATCTTTTTATTCGCTGAACTATGTCAATGTCGTCGTCTAAATCGTACAGCTCATCGTTCCTTCGTCTGCGGTGTTCGTCGTTGCCAATGCACAAGAGACCATAAATCTTCCGCAAAACTTTTCTCTCGAAAAATCCTAGTGTCGCCTCATCGGATCTTAACATCGTCCACGCTTCTGCACCATAAAGTAAGAAGATGATGAGGAACTTGTAGAGTTTAGTTTTTGTTCGTCGAGAGAGAACTTAACTTTTCAACTGCCTACTCAGTCCAAAGTAGCACCTATTGGCAAAAGTGATTATGAGTTGGATTTTAAGGCTGACATTGTTATTGCTGTTAATACTGGTTCCCAGATAGATGAAATTATCTCCAACTTCAAAGTTATGACTGTCAACAGTGACGTGGGAGCCAAGACGCGAACGCGCTGACTGTTTCTTTGATGACAGGAGATATTTCGTCTTGTCTTCGTTCACCACCAGACCCATACGCTTCGCTTCCTTATCCAGTCTGGAAAAAGCAGAACTAACGGCGCGGGTGTTGTTTCCAAGGAGATCGATATCAACGGCGTACGCCAGTAGCTGTACACTCTTATAAAAGATTGTACCTTTTCTTTTTAACTCTGCAGCTCGAATTATTTTTTCCAGCATTAGGTTAAAGAAATCACACGATAGTGAGTCACCCTGTCTGAAACATCGTTTGGTATCGAAAGACTCGGAGAGGTCCTTACCGATCCTGATGGATCTTTTGGTGTTCCTCAACGTCGGCTTACATAGCCGTATTAGTTTTGCAGGGATACCAAATTCAGATATCACGACATAGAGGCAACTTTTTTTCGTGCTGTCGAAAGCTGCTTTAAAATTGACAAAGAGATGGTGTGTGTAGATCCTCTTTTCACGGGTCTTCCACAAGATGGCGCATGGTGAATATCTGGTCAATTGTTGATCTAAATCCACACTGATAATGTCCAATTAGTTTGTTGACGGTGGGCTTCAGTCTTTCACACAGTATGCTCGATAGGACCTTATATGCGATGATGATTCTTCATACTCACGCATTTCGGTCTATTTCTTTTTTTGTCTGCAAATGCGTCTTACTTCCCTCTTCAGCTCCCGGTATCGTTCCCATCCCGCTCGTATTGCGGTCGATCACAACATTGCGAGGTAGGCAGTGTGTTTTCTCTCCACTGCGAGACGACAATCCTAATCATAACAGCTGTTATGACAGCTATTGGTTTCGGTTGCAGCTGTACGTTAGGAGCTCGATATGCCGCCCCACAGTTCCCTTATAATGCTGATCAGTTGCTGATCAGTGCTCTCAGAGAGCAGGAGTGCAAGTCGAGTAGAAAATCGTTCAGCTGTCGGTTGTGATTGCAGCTTCTCGAAGTCGAACCTTCCTTGTGTTTGTTGATGTGCGCGCTTTGTTGCACAGAGGCGAGTGCGTATCTTTGCTGCTACTAGATAATGGTCCGGGTCTATATTTGGTCCTCGATGTGTACGCACGTCTAAAACACAGGATACATGTCTTCTGTCAATCACAACGTGATCGATTTGGTTACGCGTGTTTCGATCAGGAGACAGCCAAGTAGCTTGATGTATTTTCTTTTGCTGGAATCTGGTACTACAGACGACCATATTTCGGGCCCCAGCGAAGTCGACCAGTCTCAGGCCTTTTGGCGATGTTTCGTCATGGAGGCTGACTTTTCCGACTGTTGTGCCAAACACACCTTCTTTACCCACCCTAGCGTCAGCCTACGAGCGCTGCCCTCGCCAAGCACGATTTTGACATCGTCGCGGGGGCAGCGCTCGTAGGTGCGTTCTAGGCGCTCATAGAAAGTATCTTTGGTCACATCGTCCTTCTCTTCCGTTGGGGCGTGGCCGCAAATAAGCGATATGTTGAAGAACCTCGCTTTTATGCAAATTGTGGCTAGACGTTCATCCACCGGGGTGACTGCCAGGACTCGGCGACGGAGTCTCTCTCCCACCACAAATTCAACACCAAACATGCGCTCATTTATATGGCCGCTGTAGTAGATGTCACAAGGACCCACTTTTTCCGTCCTTGTCCCGTCCATCGCACTTTTTGGATGGCGGTGATATCAGTCTTTAGTCGTATGACGACATCAACCATCAATGAGTACTAATCTATACTAATATTATAAAGAGGAAATGTTTGTATTTTTGTTTGTTTGTCTCGAATAGGCTCCGAAACTACTGAACCGATTTGAAAACAAGTAAGGAAGGGCTAAGTTCGGGTGTAACCGAACATTTTATACTCTCGCAATTTATTTATTTAATTTTATTTATATTATATAATATATAATTTGACCCACATATTCGTCATATATATTGTATAAAATCCATTGAAAGTTGGAAACCATAATATTATGTTAGAAGCACCGAGGTCCTCGTGTTCGATATATGGGGCCTTAAAAACCTATAGTCCGATTTCGGCGATTTTTAGAATGGGCTGCTACACTATAAACATAGTATTTGTGCAAAGTTTTGTACCGATACTTCACTAGTGCTTACTTTATATATTTTAAAGTTAACGATTCAGATCGTCTTCAAAGTTCTGGTATATAGGAAATAGGTGTGGTTGTATAGCGATTTGGTCTATTTTCACAACATATCATTGGGATGTAAGGAAACTATTACAAACCAAGTTTCATTGAAATCGGTCGCGTAGTTCCTGAGATATGGTTTTTGACCCATAAGTAGGCGATGCCACGCCCATTTTCCATTTTGTAAAATAATCTGAGTGCAGCTTCCATCTTCCATTTCTTATGTGAAATTTAGTGTATCTGGCGTTTTTCGTTACTGAGTTAACTCATTTTTAGTAATTTTCAACGTAACCTTTGTATGGGAGGTGGGTGTGGTTATTATCCGATTTCAACTGATTTCATGGTGTGTGGTGGGGTACGTAAGAGAACTGACTGCAGAAAGTTTGGTTTATATAGCTTTATTGGTTTGCGAGATATATACAAATATATATAGTGGGCGGGGCCACGCCCACTTCCCCAAAAAAATTACATCCAAATATGCCCCTTCATAGTACGATCCTTCATACTAAATTTTATTTCCATAGCTTTATTTATGGCTTAGTTATGGCACTTTATGTGTTTTCGGTTTTCGCCACTTTGTGGGCGTGGCAGTGGTCCGATTTTGCCCACGAAAGCAACCCTCTCACGGTTCCAAGGAATGTGTGTTCCAAGTTTCATCAAGATATCTCAATTTTTACTGAAGTTATCCGTTGCACGGACGGACGGACGGACGGACGGACGGACGGACGGACGGACGGACAGACGGACAGACAGACATTCGGATTTTGACTCGTCTCGTCACCCTGATCATTTTGATATACATAACCCTATATCTAACTCGTTTAGTTTTATGACTTACATACAACCGTTATGTGAACAAAACTATAATACTCTCTTCGCAACTTTTGTTGCGAGAGTATAAAAAAAACTACTGCACCGTTGGAAAGCTTTACTATCCCTGAGTGACATAGGCTATATTTAGTTTAAAAAAAAAATAGGGTTCCTTACCAAAACTCCAATAATGTAAAAAAAAAATACCAAAAAACTTCCTTAAACGCAAATGCTGCGAAAACGATTGAAGATATAACAAAGTGATGTACTACAATTTTGTAGAACTTATCATATCTCTAACTATTATAGTTCTGTCATAATAAGCGATTTTATATAAAAAAATTAATTAAAATGCCACTACTTGAAAAGGCTCTTTATTTATACCTTAGTATTAATCCCTATCGAAATAAATGATTTATTATTTACTATCGCTTCAAAACCTTTATATAACTTTTTGAATTATTAGATTCTGACATTCCATTCAAAAGATATCACGAGTTAAAATTTTGAAAAGCCGCTCGGCGGCTAACTATGCGTTGTAGAGTTGTAGGCGTCATTCGGGAACGAAAACGGCCATACCGATCTGGCTAATTTTAGTCTTGAAATATTCGTGGAAAGCCAGAAAAAGATTAGAAAGTGAGTAAATATGGAAAAATTGCGAGGAAGATTATAATAAGAGAATTTTATTCGAGTTGACAAGAAAAATATAAAAAGAGAAAACAAAAAAATAATATTTTGAAGGTTATCATTGTTACTTTGTTAAAATATTTTTGTTATTGTTCAATTGAATAATGTTGTGTCGATAGCCCAAAACAATTTGTAACAAATAATGAGAGGCTAAGATCGGGTCCAACCGAACATTTTATACTCTAGCAATTTATTGATGTAATTTTATTAAGATAACAAACAATTTGACCTATATATTCGGCATAAAGTCCCATAGAAAATCATAATATATAGTATTATAGCTGATGTGATTCCAGAACCAATTTCACTCATTTTCACCACCAAGGTTAACGGGAATAGGGGTAACTTGGCACCTGTTAGTAGGCAAACAAACGGCACATTCGGCCTTGAAATTACTCCTAAATTGCAAATGAACGAAACACCAGTCGGCAAAATCGCCAAAAATAGCGCTATAACGAAGATTTTCCAAATATTCAAGAAGTCGCTGGAGGTACTGCACAGTACTTTAAAAGATCTTGATTGTCGACGAACGTTTTTGGTGGAGCCAGGATTCTGTTAGCAGGTGATATACGCCAGACTCTTCCAATTATTCCTGGATCAACTGTTACTGACGGACTAATCGCATGCCTAAAATCATTTAATTTGTGGCGACACATAAAGAATCGCCAATTAACAACTAACATATGAGTGTTTTTCCAACAATATCAAATTGCGATTGTAGAAGCAGTTGGTAGTTGACACCTCGATGGATTAATAGCGTTTCCAACAGATTTCTGTCACTTCATTGACTCGTTTTGCTGACATGAAACCTCAATATGATAACCATAAATGATTGATTGAATGACCTATATTGGTGGTAAAAAAAAGATATCGCTGATCTTAATGCGACAATTTAGAATTTCGGTCTAAGAGAGTTGACCCAGCTACAAACCAGGATGACGTAGTCAATTATCCCAAACTATTTAAAATTGCCTGTACTATCACCACTCACTTTGCAATTAAAAGTAGTGTGAGTTGTCATCATGCTGCGTAACATAAATCAACCTCGAGTAATCAATATCGTCGCCGAAGCCAAGATTGGACCAACTTAATTTAATGTATACCTTAGCCACAAAAACGTGTGGCCGGGTCTGCTACTACTAATATAAACAAGTAAGGAATGGCTAAGTTCGGGTGTAACCGAACATTTTATACTCTCGCAATTTATTTATTTAACTTTATTTATATTATATAATACAGAATTTGACCCACATATTCGTCATATATATATTAAAAACCTATGGTCCGATTTCGGCGATTTTTAAAATGGGGCTGCCACACTATAAACATAGTATTTATGCAAAGTTCTGCACCGATATCTTCACTCGTGCTTACTTTATATATTGTAATGTAAACGATTCAGATCGTCTTCAAAGTTCTGGTATCTAGGAAGTAGGCGTGGTTGTAAAGCGATTTGACCTATTTTCACAACATATCATTGGGATGTAAGGAAACTATTACAAACCAAGTTTCATTGAAATCGGTCAAGTAGTTCCTGAGATATGGTTTTTGACCCATCAGTGGGCGACGCCACGCCAATTTTACATTTTGTAAAAAAATCTGAGTGCAGCTTCCATCTGCTATTTCTTATGTGAAATTAAGTGTTTCTGACGTTTTTCGTTAGAAACAAGTGTGCCAAGTTTCATCAAGATATCTTAATTTTTACTCAAGTTACAGCTTGCACAGACGGACGGACGGACGGATGGACAGACAGACTTTCGGATTTGAACTCCACTCTTCACCCTGATCACTTTGGTATATATAACCCTATATCTAACTCGTTTAGTTTTGGGTGTTACAAACAACCGTTATGTGAACAAAACTATAATACTATTAGCAACTTTTGTTGCGATAGTATAAAAATAACTAAGACTCATTTCAAGGCTTTCAGATTATGTTGATAACGAAATCGTAGAAAACATTTTGCAGATAAATGAATAGCAGAAAATGCAAGAAGATGAAACAGAAGAAAACATAGACGTGGAAAATGATACAGGACCATCTCATGATGTAGCATTTCATGCCCTGGAAATAGCTCTCAAGTGGTTTGAAAAACAAACAGAGAGTGAGACAGCGAGTTTACTACAACTGAAACAAATTCGTGATATAGCAGCAATGAAGAGAAAAAGTTGCTTACGTCAACGTCATGACAGTTACCAAATATTTTAAACCAAATTAAATTTATTACCTACCTACTTATTTCATGATTATCAAATGCAAGTTACGAAATACAGATTGTAAACAAATTATTCGTACATACGTACCTAAATATTTTATTTCATGATTAATGCTGCAGTTTAGTATTATGTATGTAATATAATCTATGAAAATATGTACATACATACATAAGTTAATATTAATTCCTTAATAAACATTGATTTTCGTTGATATCTATTTGTTTTTATAGTCTCGCAACCTGTTGCACAGAGTATTATAGTTTTGTTCACATAACGGTTGTTTGTGTCACCAAGAAATAAAAGAGTTAGATATGGGTTATATATATATAAATGATCAGGATGACGAGTGGAGTTGAAATCCGGATGTCTGTCCGTCCGTCCGTCCGTGCAAGCTGTAACTTAAAAAAAAAATTGAGATATCTTAATGAAACTTGGAACACATGTTCCTTGTGACCATGAGAGGGTTGCTTTCGATGAGCAAAATCGGTCCACTGCCACGCCCACAAATTGGCGAAAACCAAAAACACATAAAGTGTCATAACTAAGCCATAAATAAAGTTATAATTATAAAATTGGGAATAAAGGATCGTTAGGAAGGGGCATATTTGGATGTAATTTTTTTGGGGAAGTGGGCGTGGCCCGCCCCAAATCTGTTATTTGTATATATCTCGCAAACCAATGAAGCTATATAAACCAAACTTTCTGCAGTCGATTATCTTACGTACCCCACCACACACCATGAAAATAGTTAAAAACGGATAATAACCACGCCCACCTCCCATACAAAGGTTAAGTTGAAAATTACTAAAAGTGGGTTAACTCACTAACGAAAAACGTCAGAAACACTAAATTTCACATACATAAGAAATGGCAGATGGGAGCTGCACTCAGATTTTTTTACAAAATGGAAAATGGGCGCGGCGTCGCCCACTTATGTGTCAAAAACCTCAGGAACTACTCGACCTATTTCAATGAAACTTGGTTCATAATAGTTTCCTTACTTCCCAATAATATGTTGTGAAAATTGGCCAAATCGCTTTACAACCACGCCTAGTTCCTATATATCAGAACTTTGAAGACGATCTGAATTGTTTACTTTACAATGTATAAAGTAAGCACTAGTGAAGATATCGGTGCAGAACTTTGCACAAATACTACATTTATAGTGTGGCAGCCCCATTCTAAAAATCGCCAAAATCGGACCATATGTTTTCAAGGCCCCATATATCGAACATGAGGACCTCGGTGCTTCTAACCTAATATTATGGAAATTGTGTATTATATAATATTAATTAAGTTAAATAAATAAATTGCGAGAGTATAAAATGTTCGGTTACTCCCGAACTTAGTCCTTCCTTACTTGTTCTTCATACATTCGATTATCCGAATGCCTATCGACAGCAATTAGTCCGGTTAATCGAGTTTCTACTGTATCTATAAAAAAAACATTGCGGGTACTTAAACCTGACTTCCATATACTGTCCACCTCGTTTTAAAATTACAGAGAGCGAATTAAAAGACTTTTTTCAAACTCTAGGTCATTGATTTCTAGCAGGTGGAGATTACAATGCAAAATATATGTATTGGGGCTCACGACTTATTAATCCGAAAGGGCGACAGTTGTATCATACTATTATAAATAGGCGCAATAACCTTGATATAATATCCCCGGGTAAGCCCACATATTGGCCTATTGATCGCAAAAAATACCAGATTTAATTGATTTTGCTGTAATCAAATCAAATATAGATAAATCCCATATAACAGTAGATATATGTACTGACCTATCTTCTGATCGCTCTCCTATACTAATAAAGTTATTTGAACAACCCATATTTGTTGCCTAACATCTCACAAAACGAACTGGCTAAAATACAAAAAATAATATTGAATACAAAATAAATACAGAAGGAGATATTGACGAAAGTATAAGGGAACTCAATGAAATAATTATTAACGCAGCGGTCTTAGAAACACCAAATAAAAACCAGTTGCCAGTTGGTCTCAGAAAATTCAGTAACAGAGAAATAGAACAGTTTATAAAAAAGACGTGCTAGACGAGAATGGCAGATAAATCGCTCCCCTTCCACTCAGCTTCAATTCAAATCTTCTGTACGCAAATTAAAAAAAGCGCTTAAACGTGAGGAAGAATTCAACAATGAAATATATATAAAGAAGCTGTGTCCAAACTCAAGCAGGCAAAATTCACTATGGAAAGCCAAAAAGTCCATGAAGCCACCAGTCGACTCCAACATGCATATACGAGACTTGGGTGGAAATTGGGCTCGAAGTTACCAGGAAAAGGTTACTTGTTTTACAAATCACCTAGGAAAGGTATATCAACCAAATTGCCCAAGAATAACTTTAAGTTGTCAATCTTACCTAACACAGCAAATGAGTCGCCCGAGTCCTTTAAGACTTCACCTCCAGATGTCTCCTTTCCTCTACGAAAATAATGTAATACCAACGCCCCGAATTGGTTCAAAACATAGTACAATAGAACAAGCAAATAGAATAACTAACGAATTAAGAAAAGCATTCGAGCACAGAGAGCACTGTTCAGCTATATTTCTGTGACGTAGCTCAGGTATTTGATAAGGTGTGGCATGAAGGGCTTTTATATAAGATTAAAAACATTCTACCTTTAGAATTGTATAAAATACTGGAGTCCTATTTTAAAAAAATACACAATTTATGATGAAAGTAGGATACTTCATATCTGATGAACGACAGACAAGGGCTGGAGTACCACAGGGCAGTATTTTAGGCCCAACTCTGTACATCATATATACTGCTGATCTTCCAACAGCTAATAATGTTCGCCTCAAGCGAATAAAGTTACCTATCTTGGTATTCACCTAGATAGAAGGCTTACGCGGAGAAAACATATATATATATATATATTTGGCGTGGGAACCGCTTTAAGCGATTATAGCCGAATCCACCAGAGCGCGCCACTCATTCCTCCTTTTTGCTTTTTGGCGCCAACTGGAAACACCAAGTGAAGCCAGGTCACTTTGCACTTGGTCTTTCCACCGGAGTGGAGGTCGTTGCCAATGTTTAGAGGACCATAAATCTTGCGCAAAACCTTTCTCTCGAAAACCCCAAGAGTCGTCTCATCGGATGTTGTCATCGTCCATGCTTCAGCGCCATACATTAGGACGGGAATAATGAGCGACTTATAGAGTTTGATTTTGGTTCGTCGAGAGAGGACTTTACTTTTCAATTGCCTACTCAGTCCAAAGTAGCACCTGTTGGCAAGAGTGATTCTGCGTTGGATTTCAAGGCTGACATTGTTGGTGTTGTTAATGCTGGTTCCCAGATAAACGAAATTATCTACAACTTCAAAGTTATGACTGTCAACAGTGACGTGGGAGCCAAGACGCGATCGCAATTTGCAATTTGCAATTGCAAATAAGAGAGGCATATTGTTCTTTTACACTAACAAAATGTACAGTGAAGTTGCAATTGCAAATATGCAACACCATTTGCATCAGATTGTGAATTGCCCTACTGTACTTATTGACTGCATTATTATATATAATTATTTGTATAAAACCTTGATATTTATTCGTTAAAATCACCACTCCAGAAGTCGTTTTATCCATTGTAACCGAGCGATCATCGAAGAAACCTCATTTCTAATATTCCACAAGACAAAATTAGAAATGAAGTTCATAAACCTCACGCTGTCAGATAAAACGATATACCTCCTCATCGCGGGTGCTAATACTTTCGATTTGCAAAGAAAGTAAATGAAGATTGACTACAGAAATGATCCTGTGAAGTATAGTCTTAACTTTTTAACGGCCAACGCAGAGTATTTCAACCAAAAGTCTCATAAACTAGTTGAGAATTCGCAGAAATGAAACAGAAACGAAAAAAACTCATGTGAATATGTTTATACGTACACATGTGAATATGTCACCAACCAAAAATTTAAACATTGTTCTACAAAAACAAGATTTACTCAAATAGCACAAGCAAGTGCTTTAAGTTCTCTGCTTTACTCTCATTCACTCTCTCTCTCTCGCTTGTTTAACGCTATAGGTTGCGCAACCAACAATTATCGCAACCTTTTCCGAAGTCGTATAAAAAGTATAACTTCAAAAAGGGCGATCCAGAATATCAGTGCATTACAATAAGAGAAACTTCCGCTGAAGTAAGTTTACAAGCACTATTAAACCACACAGCAGAACGATTAATACAAATTCATGAAAACCGTATTGACTCGTTAATTAAACAAAAACTCCAACTGTATACTAAATGGGGATTTGATGGAAGCTCTGATCACAGTTCGTACAAGCAAGCTTTTCATATATGTGATGGTATCGATTCCTCCGTATTTTTAACCACAATTGTGCCTCTCAAACTTATGTTGGCTGAACAAGAAATTTGGAAAAATCCTCGACCATCATCAACTAGATTTTGTAGGCCCCTAAAAATTGAATTTGTGAAGGAAACCAAATCTGTGGCGGTGCAGAACTTTGCACAAATACTACATTTATAGTGTGGCAGCCCCATTCTAAAAATCGCCAAAATCGGACCATATGTTTTCAAGGCCCCATATATCGAATACATGAGGACCTCGGTGCTTCTAACCTAATATTATGGTTTTCAACTTTCAATGGACTTTATATAATATATATGACGAATATGTGGGTCAAATTGTGTATTATATAATATTAATTAAGTTAAATAAATAAATTGCGAGAGTATAAAATGTTCGGTTACTCCCGAACTTAGTCCTTCCTTACTTGTTCTTCATACATTCGATTATCCGAATGCCTATCGACAGCAATTAGTCCGGTTAATCGAGTTTCTACTGTATCTATAAAAAAAAACATTGCGGGTACTTAAACCTGACTTCCATATACTGTCCACCTCGTTTTAAAATTACAGAGAGCGAATTAAAAGACTTTTTTCAAACTCTAGGTCATTGATTTCTAGCAGGTGGAGATTACAATGCAAAATATATGTATTGGGGCTCACGACTTATTAATCCGAAAGGGCGACAGTTGTATCATACTATTATAAATAGGCGCAATAACCTTGATATAATATCCCCGGGTAAGCCCACATATTGGCCTATTGATCGCAAAAAATACCAGATTTAATTGATTTTGCTGTAATCAAATCAAATATAGATAAATCCCATATAACAGTAGATATATGTACTGACCTATCTTCTGATCGCTCTCCTATACTAATAAAGTTATTTGAACAACCCATATTTGTTGCCTAACATCTCACAAAACGAACTGGCTAAAATACAAAAAATAATATTGAATACAAAATAAATACAGAAGGAGATATTGACGAAAGTATAAGGGAACTCAATGAAATAATTATTAACGCAGCGGTCTTAGAAACACCAAATAAAAACCAGTTGCCAGTTGGTCTCAGAAAATTCAGTAACAGAGAAATAGAACAGTTTATAAAAAAGACGTGCTAGACGAGAATGGCAGATAAATCGCTCCCCTTCCACTCAGCTTCAATTCAAATCTTCTGTACGCAAATTAAAAAAAGCGCTTAAACGTGAGGAAGAATTCAACAATGAAATATATATAAAGAAGCTGTGTCCAAACTCAAGCAGGCAAAATTCACTATGGAAAGCCAAAAAGTCCATGAAGCCACCAGTCGACTCCAACATGCCTATACGAGACTTGGGTGGAAAATGGGCTCGAAGTTACCAGGAAAAGGTTACTTGTTTTACAAATCACCTAGGAAAGGTATATCAACCAAATTGCCCAAGAATAACTTTAAGTTGTCAATCTTACCTAACACAGCAAATGAGTCGCCCGAGTCCTTTAAGACTTCACCTCCAGATGTCTCCTTTCCTCTACGAAAATAATGTAATACCAACGCCCCGAATTGGTTCAAAACATAGTACAATAGAACAAGCAAATAGAATAACTAACGAATTAAGAAAAGCATTCGAGCACAGAGAGCACTGTTCAGCTATATTTCTGTGACGTAGCTCAGGTATTTGATAAGGTGTGGCATGAAGGGCTTTTATATAAGATTAAAAACATTCTACCTTTAGAATTGTATAAAATACTGGAGTCCTATTTTAAAAAAATACACAATTTATGATGAAAGTAGGATACTTCATATCTGATGAACGACAGACAAGGGCTGGAGTACCACAGGGCAGTATTTTAGGCCCAACTCTGTACATCATATATACTGCTGATCTTCCAACAGCTAATAATGTTCGCCTCAAGCGAATAAAGTTACCTATCTTGGTATTCACCTAGATAGAAGGCTTACGCGGAGAAAACATATATATATATATATATTTGGCGTGGGAACCGCTTTAAGCGATTATAGCCGAATCCACCAGAGCGCGCCACTCATTCCTCCTTTTTGCTTTTTGGCGCCAACTGGAAACACCAAGTGAAGCCAGGTCACTTTGCACTTGGTCTTTCCACCGGAGTGGAGGTCGTTGCCAATGTTTAGAGGACCATAAATCTTGCGCAAAACCTTTCTCTCGAAAACCCCAAGAGTCGTCTCATCGGATGTTGTCATCGTCCACGCTTCAGCGCCATACATCAGGACGGGAATAATGAGCGACTTATAGAGTTTGATTTTGGTTCGTCGAGAGAGGACTTTACTTTTCAATTGCCTACTCAGTCCAAAGTAGCACCTGTTGGCAAGAGTGATTCTGCGTTGGATTTCAAGGCTGACATTGTTGGTGTTGTTAATGCTGGTTCCCAGATAAACGAAATTATCTACAACTTCAAAGTTATGACTGTCAACAGTGACGTGGGAGCCAAGACGCGATCGCAATTTGCAATTTGCAATTGCAAATAAGAGAGGCATATTGTTCTTTTACACTAACAAAATGTACAGTGAAGTTGCAATTGCAAATATGCAACACCATTTGCATCAGATTGTGAATTGCCCTACTGTACTTATTGACTGCATTATTATATATAATTATTTGTATAAAACCTTGATATTTATTCGTTAAAATCACCACTCCAGAAGTCGTTTTATCCATTGTAACCGAGCGATCATCGAAGAAACCTCATTTCTAATATTCCACAAGACAAAATTAGAAATGAAGTTCATAAACCTCACGCTGTCAGATAAAACGATATACCTCCTCATCGCGGGTGCTAATACTTTCGATTTGCAAAGAAAGTAAATGAAGATTGACTACAGAAATGATCCTGTGAAGTATAGTCTTAACTTTTTAACGGCCAACGCAGAGTATTTCAACCAAAAGTCTCATAAACTAGTTGAGAATTCGCAGAAATGAAACAGAAACGAAAAAAACTCATGTGAATATGTTTATACGTACACATGTGAATATGTCACCAACCAAAAATTTAAACATTGTTCTACAAAAACAAGATTTACTCAAATAGCACAAGCAAGTGCTTTAAGTTCTCTGCTTTACTCTCATTCACTCTCTCTCTCTCGCTTGTTTAACGCTATAGGTTGCGCAACCAACAATTATCGCAACCTTTTCCGAAGTCGTATAAAAAGTATAACTTCAAAAAGGGCGATCCAGAATATCAGTGCATTACAATAAGAGAAACTTCCGCTGAAGTAAGTTTACAAGCACTATTAAACCACACAGCAGAACGATTAATACAAATTCATGAAAACCGTATTGACTCGTTAATTAAACAAAAACTCCAACTGTATACTAAATGGGGATTTGATGGAAGCTCTGATCACAGTTCGTACAAGCAAGCTTTTCATATATGTGATGGTATCGATTCCTCCGTATTTTTAACCACAATTGTGCCTCTCAAACTTATGTTGGCTGAACAAGAAATTTGGAAAAATCCTCGACCATCATCAACTAGATTTTGTAGGCCCCTAAAAATTGAATTTGTGAAGGAAACCAAATCTGTGGCGATTAAGAATTTAATTTGTACAACTATACTAGTTAATGACAAAGTTATATATGTGGATCACAAATTAATTTTGACAATGATTGATGGGAAGGTGTGCAATGCTTTAACTGGAACAACATCAACACAAAAGTGGTATTTATGTGGGGCAACTACTAAGGTTGTATTGTGTGAAAGACTAAAGCCCACCGTCAACGAACTGATTGGACCTTATCAGTGTGGCTTTAGACCTGGAAAATCCACAATGGACCAGATATTCACCATGCGCCAAATCTTGGAAAAGACCCGAGAGAGAAGAATCGATACTCACCATATTTTTATCGATTTTAAAGCTGCCTTCGATAGCACGAAAAGGAGCTGCCTTTATTCCGTGATGTCTGAATTTGGTATCCCTGCAAAACTAATACGGCTATGTAAGCTGACGTTGAGCAACACCAAAAGCTCCGTCAGGATCGGGAAGGACCTCTCCGAGCCGTTCGATACCAAACGAGGCTTCAGACAGGGTGACTCACTATCGTGCGACTTCTTCAATCTATTGCTGGAAAAAATAATACGAGCTGCAGAACTAAATAGAGAGGGTACAATCTTCTACAAGAGTGTACAGCTCCTGGCGTATGCCGATGATATTGATATCATCGGAAGCAACAACCGCGCCGTTTGTTCTGCGTTTTCCAGACTAGATAAAGAAGCGAAGCGTATGGGTCTGGTGGTGAATGAGGACAAGACGAAATATCTCCTGTCATCAAACAAACAGTCAGCGCACTCGCGTCTTGGCTCCCACGTCACTGTTGACAGTCATAACTTTGAAGTTGTAGATAATTTCGTTTATCTGGGAACCAGCATTAACAACACCAACAATGTCAGCCTTGAAATCCAACGCAGAATCACTCTTGCCAACAGGTGCTACTTTGGACTGAGTAGGCAATTGAAAAGTAAAGTCCTCTCTCGACGAACCAAAATCAAACTCTATAAGTCGCTCATTATTCCCGTCCTGATGTATGGCGCTGAAGCGTGGACGATGACAACATCCGATGAGACGACTCTTGGGGTTTTCGAGAGAAAGGTTTTGTGCAAGATTTATGGTCCTCTAAACATTGGCAACGGCGAATACCGCAGACGATGGAACGATGAGCTGTACGATTTATACGACGACATTGACATAGTTCAGCGGATAAAAAGACAGCGGCTACGCTGGCTAGGTCATGTTGTACGGATGGAAGAAAACACTCCAGCTCTGAAAGTATTCGATGCAGTACCCGCTGGAGGAAGCCGCGGAAGAGGACGACCTCCACTCCGGTGGAAAGACCAAGTGCAAAGTGACCTGGCTTCACTTGGTGTTTCCAGTTGGCGCCAAAAAGCAAAAAGGAGGAATGAGTGGCGCGCTCTGGTGGATTCGGCTATAATCGCTTAAAGCGGTTCCTACGCCAAATATATATATAAGGTCTATCGGTGATCTCAAGGAACAGAACAAAATTTACGAACGAATCAACGCTGGAAAGCCTCCATTCCAATTTGCAAATCCGTTCAAATCATCGTCGTCAAACAGAGTAACATCGAATTTCAATCCGGGGGATAGGAAGTGTTTTAGATGCGGAGAAAGTTCACACATGGCCAGAGATTGTCCACGGGGCAGATTCATCTGCTACAGTTGCGGAAGAGAAGGACATAAAGCATCCGAATGTAAAACTTTCGTCAGAGTCAACAAGCGAGAAAGGGAGTATGAATACAATGAGGAAGATATGCAGGAACAGCAATTTATTATTCAAAGATTTGATTTTTACGGCACCTAATAGGATGCCCCAAACGATGTCTGCATTTATTGATACTGGTTCCGATTTGTGTCTAATTCGGAATGATGCATTGTTGATGCTACGTATTTAGTTGGCATTGGCAACAGCGAATTGGCAACCATGGGCAGTTTTACGATGTCAATGGTTATAGACAATATACCTTTGGATGTTAAGTTTCATGTCGCAAATGAGCGTGATTTAAGTTATTATGCCGTGATAGGGAATGATATCCTGAAGCAAGTAGATTTGATCGTGACTGAGGAAGACGTTAAATTTTGCAAGAAAGGGTCGAAGCAGATAAAGGGAGTGCAGCAGAAGACCGGCAGAAGTGTTTGTATCGAAGAAGTTTTATCTGAGGCGTGTGGAGAAGAAGTTGGTGCCAAGGGGCACGTGGACGTGGTTGATGAAATGCGTGGACGCTGTGAGGTGTCGAAGGGTGTTTCAAAGGAACACGTGATGTGCGATAGAAGGCACGACATAACCGAAAATGGTGATACTGGAGAGTACGTGAGGACAGTCAGCGAACTGCGTGGACACAGCAAGGGGTCGGATGGTGCCATCAAGAGGTACGGAGGAGAATCAGAGTCAAAGAAGCACGTGGAAGAAGATAGTTGACTTCGCAAACATGGACGAGGGTCGAGTGGAACAATGGAAAAGTACAGCGTAAGCGTAAAAGAGCGCTTAGTTGCAGAGTCAACTACTAATAAGCGAGCCCAAGGAGCTGATAGTATGAAGCGTGGCGAGGCATCAACGTCTTTATACGGAAGTGCCGATATATGCGCAGTGAAGGGGAACAGTATGGAACAAGATGAAAATCGGATTGATGAATTGATTGGCGAGTTTGGAGAAATTTTTTTTTGGCTTCTGATATGAGTGTAGCATCACATATCGATCTACGGCATCTCAGTCACACACATGCGGTGATGATAGATAAGTTGATAACCGAGTATCGACCAGCGAAGAACGTCGCCTGTCGAGATGAAAATTGTAATGAAAGACAAAGAGCCGGTATACGAGAGGCCGAGGCGAGTATCCTACGCAGATAAGATTTGGGTCGATGAACAAGTTGGGCGATGGTTCGAAGAAGGGGTCATTAAACCCAGCACATCGGAATATGCATCACCAATTGTTCTGGTACCCTAAAAGAACGGTGAAAAAAGGATATGTTGCGATTATAGGAGATTGAATGCGAAAATACTAAGGGACAATTTCCCGATGCCATTGATGGATGAAGTAGTCGAGTGTTTGCAAGGTGCCCAGATACATATATACGACACTTGATTTGGTAAATGGATTTTTTCACGTGCCCGTAAGCGCCGAATCCACAAAATATACGTCATTTGTTACGGGTACCGGACAGTATGAGTTTTTGTATGTACCATTTGGAATTTGTAATTCGCCAGCAGTGTTTGCGAGATTCATTCTAGCCGTATTCAGAGATTTGATAAAAGATGGGATCGTGATTGCGTACATGGATGACCTTATAATTCCTTCCAAAGACGAATTCGAGGGCATCAATATCTTGGAAGTTGTGCTGAAGACAGCTGCAGCTAGCAGATTGCGAATCAATTGGAGCAAGTGTCAGTTTCTGGTGAGGAAAGTTGAGTTCCTGGGTTATATTATCAAGAATAGTTGCATA
Source organism: Zeugodacus cucurbitae (assembly GCF_028554725.1). Classification (NCBI taxonomy): domain Eukaryota; kingdom Metazoa; phylum Arthropoda; class Insecta; order Diptera; family Tephritidae; genus Zeugodacus; species Zeugodacus cucurbitae. Next base: position 30,012,939 of record NC_071669.1, read on the forward strand.
AAACCTTCCGAGGCGAAGACGAACGGCATCAAACAGTTCCCGCTGCCACGTGATAAAAAAGCTTTGCAACGATTCCTTGGACTAACCTCGTACTTTAGGCGATTCATCGAAGGTTACGCAACAATTGCGAGACCATTGTCAGAAATGTTGAAACAAGATGTACGATATGAACTAGGTGATGAGCAACTAACAGCATTTCAGCAACTAAAAGCGGCACTAATCAATGCGCCAGTTTTAACGTTATATGATCCGCGAGCAGTAACCGAGGTACATACCGACGCATCGAAGTCGGATATGGGGCAGTACTATTGCAGAGGAATAGAGATGATCAGAACTTTCATCCAGTCCAGTATATGAGTCGGAAGACGAAACCGTGTGAGGAGTTTTACCATTCGTACGAACTCGAAGTCTTAGCCGTCATCGAAGCACTCAAGAAATGGCGTGTATATCTGATAGGTATTAAATTTCGAATAGTAACCGATTGTAATGCGTTCGCCATGACGATAAAGAAACGAGACGTGCCCTTAAGAGTTTCGCGCTGGGCAATGTATTTACAAGATTTTGATTACGAAATACAGCATCGGAGTGGCACTAAAATGAGGCACGTAGACGCGTTGAGCAGAGTTTCCTGTCTACTCATGGAAGATTCATTGCGTCACCGGTTAAAGCAAGCTCAAGAAGAGGACAATTGGGTTAGAGCTGTGCGGAAGATTTTAGAAAAGGACGAATACGAGGATTACTATATGAAATACGGCATATTACACAAGGACCCCATCAAAGAGTTGATAGTAGTACCTTCACTCATGGAGGAGGAAGTGATAAGGATTGCACATAAACAAGGTCACTTCTCCAGTAAGAAAACCCAAGACATAGTGGAGAAAACACATTATATTCCACAGTTGAAAGCGAAAGCATCTCGCGTTGTAGAAAGCTGTATCGAATGTTTGGTAAACGAAAATAAAGTAGGGAAGAAGGAAGGCTGGCTTAACCCAATTAACAAGGAGGACTGTCCTTTAGGTACATACCACGTCGACCACGTTGGACCTGTGGAAATGTCGAAGAAATCTTATAATTATTTGCTTGTGGTTGTCGACGCATTTTCCAAATTTGTTTGGCTTTATTCAACAAAAAACACGGGAGCAGAGGCAGTAGTTGACAGACTTAGGAAGCAGTCGTCGGTATTTGGAAATCCAAAGCGCATAATGAGCGACAGAGGCTCCGCATTTACGTCAACTCTTTTCAAAGAGTACTGTATGAAAGAAGGTATTCAGCATCTAACAATTGCCACGGGTGTTCCAAGGGGGAACGGACAGGTTGAGCGAATACACAAAATCGTGATACCTATGATATCGAAATTATGCCACGAAAGTTCTGGTGAGTGGTACAAACATGTAGAACGCGTACAACAGACTATAAGCAACACTCCACCTCGTAGTACAAAAATATCGCCGTTTAAGATACTAACTGGATTAGAAATGCGAGTGGCTGAAATGCCGAATCTGGAAGAGCTTTTAGAAAACTTCGCAACAGAAGAAATCGACTCAGAGCGTGAGAAAAGCCGTTTTCAAGCGAAAGAGAACATAGTTCGTTTACAAGAAGAAAATCGCAAGACCTATAATGTTCGTCGTAAAGCTGAAGTTGAGTACAAGATTAATGAACTGGTAGCAATCAAACGTACACAGTATTGATCTGGGCTGAAGCTGAAGCCAAAATATCTTGGACCGTACAAGATCATTAAGCAGTTGAAACATATCAGATACGAAGTTGTGAAAGTTGGAGATCACGAAGGACCCGGACGTACTACTACCGTCGCGGAATTCATGAAAAAATTCTATCCTTCATTCGGGTCGAATGAAAGTGCAGGATGGCCGATTGTGGGAAGCGATGACAGGACAACACGTAGTGGACACACCTATTAATACGTACGCATACTCACCTCACTTCCAAAGGGCAACACTGACCTATGACAATAGGCAGAACTGATAGGGCACGACCAACTTAACAAACAGGACAAGAACACAGTCGTTAAAGTCGTACATACAGGACGGTCAAACGGACGGACTTCAAACATTTAATTCGTATATGAACATTTAACATTTATTTCAAATAAAACGTGTACTTTAAGTATAAAGTTGAACCAAGTGCGTTTAATTTGAAGGGCTATCCTACAAATATGGTGTCAGAGTGAGATGGTAGCCCCGCAAAAAAACTTTTAAGTACATTTTCAATTTCAAATGTTACGTGCACTTCACAGGTTATGAAATAAATAAAAACGTTTCCGTCAATGTGTAAATTTTAACTTTTTATTAAAAGTATAAAACGTGCAAAAAGAACTGTCCTTTTGCAAAATATACATCTTCTTCTTCTTGACTGGCGTAGACACCGCTTACGCGGTTATAGCCGAGTCCAAAACAGCGCGCCACGTATCCCTCCTTCTGGCAGTTTGGCGCCAATTGGTTATTCCAAGCGAAGCCAGGTCCCTCTCCACCTGGTCCTTCCATCGGAGTGGAGGTCGCCCTCTTCCTCGGCTTCCACCAGCGGGTACTGCATCGAATACTTTCAGAGCTGGAGCACTTTCATCCATTCGAACAACATGACCTAGCCAGCGTAGCCGCTGTTTTTTATTCGCTGGACTATGTCTATGTCGTCGAATAACACATACAGCTCATCGTTCCATCGTCTGCGGTATTCGAAGTTGCCAATTCTTAAGGGACCAAAATATACATACTTACGCCTATTGTAAAAGCTTAGAATGTAGCGGTGAATGCAGTGATTAAAAGCATCGTAATTTTTTTTGTGCGAGACCATCAAGTCAGCAACAAGGCGTTCGTAGCGGTGTAGAAGCAGAGAAGGCAGCTACAAGGCATCCGTAGCGGTATAGTAGCAGGGAAGCGAACAGCAAAACGTTCGTAGCGGTGTAGAAGCAGAGAAGGCAGCAGCAAAGCATTGGTAGCGGTATAGAAGCAGAGAAGTGAACAAATACAGTAGCGGTAACCAAAAGAGGACAACTGTAAAACAATTAAAGCAAGTACAGTTGAGGCGAATAAAGTAAGGCCATATAATTTTACATACATTTTTTAATATTATATTTAAATTCAATTTGATAAATTTTGTAATTCAATTTCATTTTACAAACATTATTCCAATATTATTATTCAAAATAATTTTAATAAACTTTGTAACCATATTCATTTTGTAACATAATGTAAATTTAAGAATTTGCGGAATTTTATATTTTTAATACGTATGTATATAAAATTTAAATTTGTAATATTTCACTTCTTCCTTAATTTGTATTGATATTGATTTTGTAATTGAATTTTTAAGAGCATTGTAAGACAATGGACCGCGAACAGATTTTAGCATTGACTGTGGACGGACTTAGGGAAAACTTGGAAAGGTTGGGATTAGTAGCTAGTGGACGGAAAACCGTACTGCAGGACAGATTGCTGGAACACTTCGGCCTGAATGCAAGCGAGGATGAGGACGATGACGCCAGTAGTAGACGTAGCGTGAATACACCGATCGTAGAGCGATCGATGTTTACACTTCGTGATGTGGAAGATTCCATGACTCCATTTAGCGGTTCAGGACAGCCTAATTTTGAACAATGGCTACAAGACTTCGAAGATAATGCGGAAGCAGTACAGTGGAGTGAGCTACAGAAATATATATATGCCAAACAATTACTGAAGGGAGCTGCATAGATGTTCGTACGTCGTCAAGCTGGTATTTGTAGTTGGAGTTCGTTGAAATCAGCATTGAAGAGCGAGTTTGGTACCACCGTATCAGCAATTGATGTACATCGCACATTGAGGAACCGACGTAAACGACAGAACGAAGATATGCGTGATGGAAATCGGGAAACCTATAAACTTAGATGACCACTGCCTTATAGAGTACTTCGTCGATGGCATTCCGGATTCTAAAGTAAACAAATCCAATTTATACCAAGCAAGGTCTATCGCTGGGGATGGGGTCATATGTAGAAGTTCACGCAAGTGAGGAAAGTTTCTGATTGCCATTCACTTGGGAGTGGCCAGGAACGATTCTTTTGCATATGACTCAAGCAGCTCACGACTTCCGGTTTTAGACCAAGTATCCCCTGGGTAGCTAACAGACATCCGTTTGGAGGCGAGCTAAAGTGAGAAGGCGAAGCCCGCTTCTGCGGTTGTGCGTAGGGCTTGGGACCCACCACATAAAAAAAATCTCCCCAATGAAAACAAACACCGAGCCTCGGATGAGAAACCCCCCTTTTGATGACGACCCCTGCAAACGTACTAAGGATCATGATTTGAGGGCATGCACCTGGAATGTCCGGACTCTTAATTGGGAAGGTGCCTCTGCCCAGCTGGTTGATGTCCTCATACAACTCAAGGCTGACATCACCGCCGTCCAAGAAGTGCGATGGACGGGACAAGGACGGAAGAAGGTGGGTCCTTGTGACATCTACTACAGCGGCCATATAAAGGAGCGCAAATTCGGTGTTGGATTTGTGGTGGGAGAGAGACTACGTCGCCGAGTCCTGGCATTCACCCCGGTGGATGAACGTCTTGCCACAATCCGCATCAAAGCGAGGTTCTTCAACATATCGCTGATTTGCGCCCACGCCCCAACGGAAGAGAAGGACGATGTGACCAAAGATGCTTTCTATGAGCGCCTAGAACGCACCTATGAGCGCTGCCCCCGCCACGATGTCAAAATCGTGCTTGGCGATTTTAACGCCAGGGTGGGTAAAGAAGGTGTCTTTGGCACAACAGTCGGAAAATTCAGCCTCCATGACGAAACATCGCCAAACGGCCTAAGGCTGATCGACTTCGCTGGGGCCCGAAATATGGTTGTCTGTAGTACCAGATTCCAGCATAAAAAAATTCATCAAGCAACGTGGCTGTCCCCTGATCGAAACACGCGCAATCAAATCGATCACGTTGTGATAGACGGAAGACATGTCTCCAGTGTTTTAGACGTGCGTACGCTCCGAGGACCAAACATTGACTCGGACCATTATCTAGTAGCAGCAAAGATACGCACCCGCCTCTGTGCAGCAAAGAACGCCCGTCAACAAACACAAGGAAGGTTCGATGTCGAAAAGCTGCAATCACAACCGACAGCCGAACGATTTTCTACTCGACTTGCACTCCTGCTCTCTGAGAGCACTCATCAGCATCTCGATATAAGGGAGCTGTGGAACGGCATCTCAAATTCATTGCATACCGCTGCAGCCGAAACAATTGGTCTCCGGCAACGCCAAAAAAACAGTTGGTACGATGAGAATTGTCGTTCCGCAGTGGAGAGAAAACAGACTGCCTACCTCGCAACGTTGCGATCGACCACAACACGTTCGGGGTGGGATAGATATCGAGAACTGAAGAGGGAAGCGAGACGCATTTGCAGACGTAAAAAGAAAGAGGCCGAAATGCGTGAGTATGAAAAGCTTGAAAAGCTGGCCGACATGGGTAATGCTCGAAAATTTTATGAAAAGATGAGGCGATTAACAGAAGGTTTCAAGACCGGAGCATTATCATGTAGGGACCGAGAAGGTAATCTGGTAACGGATGTCCAGAGCACACTGGGATTATGGAGGGAACACTTCTCCGACCTGCTCAATGGCAGTGAAAGTACAACACCAGGAGATGGCGAACCCGATTCCCCAATCGATGACGATGGAATAGATGTTCCATTACCCGACCATGAAGAAATTCGAATAGCAATTACCCGCTTGAAGAACAACAAAGCGGCGGGGGCCGATGGATTACCGGCCGAGCTATTCAAATACGGCGGCGAAGAACTGATAAGGTGCATGCATCAGCTTCTTTGTAGAATATGGTCGGAAGAAAGCATGCCTGGCGATTGGAATCTTAGTGTGCTCTGCCCAATCCATAAGAAGCGAGTCCCCACAATCTGCGCCAACTACCGTGGTATAAGACTCCTCAATATCGCATATAAGGTTTTGTCGAGCGTATTGTGTGAAAGACTAAAGCCCACCGTCAACGAACTGATTGGACCTTATCAGTGTGGCTTTAGGCCTGGAAAATCCACAATGGACCAGATATTCACCATGCGCCAAATCTTGGAAAAGACCCGAGAGAGAAGAATCGATACTCACCATATTTTTATCGATTTTAAAGCTGCCTTCGATAGCACGAAAAGGAGCTGCCTTTATTCCGCGATGTCTGAATTTGGTATCCCTGCAAAACTAATACGGCTATGTAAGCTGACGTTGAGCAACACCAAAAGCTCCGTCAGGATCGGGAAGGACCTCTCCGAGCCGTTCGATACCAAACGAGGCTTCAGACAGGGTGACTCACTATCGTGCGACTTCTTCAATCTATTGCTGGAAAAAATAATACGAGCTGCAGAACTAAATAGAGAGGGTACAATCTTCTACAAGAGTGTACAGCTCCTGGCGTATGCCGATGATATTGATATCATCGGAAGCAACAACCGCGCCGTTTGTTCTGCGTTTTCCAGACTAGATAAAGAAGCGAAGCGTATGGGTCTGGTGGTGAATGAGGACAAGACGAAATATCTCCTGTCATCAAACAAACAGTCAGCGCACTCGCGTCTTGGCTCCCACGTCACTGTTGACAGTCATAACTTTGAAGTTGTAGATAATTTCGTTTATCTGGGAACCAGCATTAACAACACCAACAATGTCAGCCTTGAAATCCAACGCAGAATCACTCTTGCCAACAGGTGCTACTTTGGACTGAGTAGGCAATTGAAAAGTAAAGTCCTCTCTCGACGAACCAAAATCAAACTCTATAAGTCGCTCATTATTCCCGTCCTGATGTATGGCGCTGAAGCGTGGACGATGACAACATCCGATGAGACGACTCTTGGGGTTTTCGAGAGAAAGGTTTTGTGCAAGATTTATGGTCCTCTAAACATTGGCAACGGCGAATACCGCAGACGATGGAACGATGAGCTGTACGATTTATACGACGACATTGACATAGTTCAGCTAATAAAACGACAGCGGCTACGCTGGCTAGGTCATGTTGTACGGATGGAAGAAAACACTCCAGCTCTGAAAGTATTCGATGCAGTAGCCGCGGAAGAGGACGACCTCCACTCCGGTGGAAAGACCAAGTGCAAAGTGACCTGGCTTCACTTGGTGTTTCCAGTTGGCGCCAAAAAGCAAAAAGGAGGAATGAGTGGCGCGCTCTGGTGGATTCGGCTATAATCGCTTAAAGCGGTTCCTACGCCAAATATATATATAAGGTCTATCGGTGATCTCAAGGAACAGAACAAAATTTACGAACGAATCAACGCTGGAAAGCCTCCATTCCAATTTGCAAATCCGTTCAAATCATCGTCGTCAAACAGAGTAACATCGAATTTCAATCCGGGGGATAGGAAGTGTTTTAGATGCGGAGAAAGTTCACACATGGCCAGAGATTGTCCACGGGGCAGATTCATCTGCTACAGTTGCGGAAGAGAAGGACATAAAGCATCCGAATGTAAAACTTTCGTCAGAGTCAACAAGCGAGAAAGGGAGTATGAATACAATGAGGAAGATATGCAGGAACAGCAATTTATTATTCAAAGATTTGATTTTTACGGCACCTAATAGGATGCCCCAAACGATGTCTGCATTTATTGATACTGGTTCCGATTTGTGTCTAATTCGGAATGATGCATTGTTGATGCTACGTATTTAGTTGGCATTGGCAACAGCGAATTGGCAACCATGGGCAGTTTTACGATGTCAATGGTTATAGACAATATACCTTTGGATGTTAAGTTTCATGTCGCAAATGAGCGTGATTTAAGTTATTATGCCGTGATAGGGAATGATATCCTGAAGCAAGTAGATTTGATCGTGACTGAGGAAGACTTTAAATTTTGCAAGAAAGGGTCGAAGCAGATAAAGGGAGTGCAGCAGAAGACCGGCAGAAGTGTTTGTATCGAAGAAGTTTTATCTGAGGCGTGTGGAGAAGAAGTTGGTGCCAAGGGGCACGTGGACGTGGTTGATGAAATGCGTGGACGCTGTGAGGTATCGAAGGGTGTTTCAAAGGAACACGTGATGTGCGATAGAAGGCACGACATAACCGAGAATGGTGATACTGGAGAGTACGTGAGGACAGTCAGCGAACTGCGTGGACACAGCAAGGGGTCGGATGGTGCCATCAAGAGGTACGGAGGAGAATCAGAGTCAAAGAAGCACGTGGAAGAAGATAGTTGACTTCGCAAACATGGACGAGGGTCGAGTGGAACAATGGAAAAGTACAGCGTAAGCGTAAAAGAGCGCTTAGTTGCAGAGTCAACTACTAATAAGCGAGCCCAAGGAGCTGATAGTATGAAGCGTGGCGAGGCATCAACGTCTTTATACGGAAGTGCCGATATATGCGCAGTGAAGGGGAACAGTATGGACAAGATGAAAATCGGATTGATGAATTGATTGGAGAGTTTGGAGAAAATTTTTTTTGGCTTCTGATATGAGTGTAGCATCACATATCGATCTACAGCATCTCAGTCACACACATGCGGTGATGATAGATAACTTGATAACCGAGTATCGACCAGCGAAGAACGTGAAGTCGCCTGTCGAGATGAAAATTGAAATGAAAGACGAAGAGCCGGTAGACGAGAGGCCGAGGCGAGTATCCTACGCAGATAAGATTTGGGTCGATGAACAAGTTGGACGATGGTTCGAAGAAGGGGTCATTAAACCCAGCACATCGGAGTATGCATCACCAATTGTTCTGGTACCCAAAAAGAACGGTGAAAAAAGGATATGTTGCGATTATAGGAAATTGAATGCGAAAATACTAAGGGACAATTTCCCGATGCCATTGATGGATGAAGTAGTCGAGTGTTTGCAAGGTGCCCAGATACATATATACGACACTTGATTTGGTAAATGGATTTTTTCACGTGCCCGTAAGCGCCGAATCCACAAAATATACGTCATTTGTTACGGGTACCGGACAGTATGAGTTTTTGTATGTACCATTTGGAATTTGTAATTCGCCAGCAGTGTTTGCGAGATTCATTCTAGCCGTATTCAGAGATTTGATAAAAGATGGGATCGTGATTGCGTACATGGATGACCTTATAATTCCTTCCAAAGACGAATTCGAGGGCATCAATATCTTGGAAGTTGTGCTGAAGACAGCTGCAGCTAGCAGATTGCGAATCAATTGGAGCAAGTGTCAGTTTCTGGTGAGGAAAGTAGAGTTCCTGGGTTATATTATCAAGAATAGTTGCATAAAACCTTCCGAGGCGAAGACGAACGGCATCAAACAGTTCCCGCTGCCACGTGATAAAAAAGCTTTGCAACGATTCCTTGGACTAACCTCGTACTTTAGGCGATTCATCGAAGGTTACGCAACAATTGCGAGACCATTGTCAGAAATGTTGAAACAAGATGTACGATATGAACTAGGTGATGAGCAACTAACAGCATTTCAGCAACTAAAAGCGGCACTAATCAATGCGCCAGTTTTAACGTTATATGATCCGCGAGCAGTAACCGAGGTACATACCGACGCATCGAAGTTCGGATATGGGGCAGAACTATTGCAGAGGAATAGAGATGATCAGAACTTTCATCCAGTCCAGTATATGAGTCGGAAGACGAAACCGTGTGAGGAGTTTTACCATTCGTACGAACTCGAAGTCTTAGCCGTCATCGAAGCACTCAAGAAATGGCGTGTATATCTGATAGGTATTAAATTTCGAATAGTAACCGATTGTAATGCGTTCGCCATGACGATAAAGAAACGAGACGTGCCCTTAAGAGTTTCGCGCTGGGCAATGTATTTATAAGATTTTGATTACGAAATACAGCATCGGAGTGGCACTAAAATGAGGCACGTAGACGCGTTGAGCAGAGTTTCCTGTCTACTCATGGAATATTCATTGCGTCACCGGTTAAAGCAAGCTCAAGAAGAGGACAATTGGGTTAGAGCTGTGCGGAAGATTTTAGAAAAGGACGAATACGAGGATTACTATATGAAATACGGCATATTACACAAGGACCCCATCAAAGAGTTGATAGTAGTACCTTCACTCATGGAGGAGGAAGTGATAAGGATTGCAAATAAACAAGGTCACTTCTCCAGTAAGAAAACCCAAGACATAGTGGAGAAAACACATTATATTCCACAGTTGAAAGCGAAAGCATCTCGCGTTGTAGAAAGCTGTATCGAATGTTTGGTAAACGAAAATAAAGTAGGGAAAAAGGAAGGCTGGCTTAATCCAATTAACAAGGAGGACTGTCCTTTAGGTACATACCACGTCGACCACGTTGGACCTGTGGAAATGTCGAAGAAATCTTATAATTATTTGCTTGTGGTTGTCGACGCATTTTCCAAATTTGTTTGGCTTTATCCAACAAAAAACACGGGAGCAGAGGCAGTAGTTGACAGACTTAGAAAGCAGTCGTCGGTATTTGGAAATCCAAAGGGCATAATGAGCGACAGAGGCTCCGCATTTACGTCAACTCTTTTCAAAGAGTACTGTATGAAAGAAGGTATTCAGCATCTAACAATTGCCACGGGTGTTCCAAGGGGGAACGGACAGGTTGAGCGAATACACAAAATCGTGATACCTATGATATCGAAATTATGCCACGAAAGTTCTGGTGAGTGGTACAAACATGTAGAACGCGTACAACAGACTATAAACAACACTCCACCTCGTAGTACAAAAATATCGCTGTTAAAGATATTAACTGGATTAGAAATACGAGTGGCTGAAATGCCGAATCTGGAAGAGCTTTTAGAAAACTTCGCAACAGAAGAAATCGACTCAGAGCGTAAGAAAAGCCGTCTTCAAGCGAAAGAGAACATAGTTCGTTTACAAGAAGAAAATCGCAAGACCTATAATGTTCGTCGTAAAGCTGAAGTTGAGTACAAAATTAATGAACTGGTAGCAATCAAACGTACACAGTATTGATCTGGGCTGAAGCTGAAGCCAAAATATCTTGGACCGTAAAAGATCATTAAGCAGTTGAAACATATCAGATACGAAGTTGTGAAAGTTGGAGATCACGAAGGACCCGGACGTTCTACTACCGTCGCGGAATTCATGAAAAAATTCGATCCTTCATTCGGGTCGAATGAAAGTGCAGGATGGCCGATTGTTGGAAGCGATGACAGGACAACACGTAGTGGACACACCTATTAATACGTACGCATACTCACCTCACTTCCAAAGGGCAACACTGACCTATGACAATAGGCAGAACTGATAGGGCACGACCAACATAACAAACAGGACAAGAACACAGTCGTTAAACAGTCATCGTACATACAGGACGGTCAAACGGACGGACTTCAGACATTTAATTCGTATATGAACATTTAACATTTATTTCAAATAAAAAGTGTACTTTAAGTATAAAGTTGAACCAAGTGCGTTTAATTTGAAGGGCTATCCTACATTTATATAAATGGTACTCCTATACCACATCACAATAATGCTAAGTACCTAGGAATCAACCTATATTCAGATTTAGCAAGGCAGCTGTAGTTGAAATGAAATTCTCTAACATTTAGCTTTTAATTATTTTTTTAACTTTTTACAATTGATTTATTGTTAGTATATAATCATTGTATACTAGGTACAATTGTAAAATAAAAACATAAAAGAAAATGTTACCAATAAGCAACGCATAAAACACTGAAGCACAATACACAAAAAACACAACGTGAATACACTCGCAAAGCCATAAGTACACACGCTATTGGTGAATCGTATTTATTGTGTTTCCTTGTCATGAGTTTATGTTTTACTTATACATTTTTGGATAAGCACAAACTACATGTGAGGAAAATCTAAAGTCGGGTGCAATCGAACATTTTATGCTCTCGAAATTTATTGATGACATTTTATTAAGATAACACAATTTGACCCATATTGAGCATAATCATTGAATCCGCAGCGAATTCGATTTCGATTCGATAAGTATTTTCGATCGAAAATTTTTATGCAATCATTCATTCCGTCAATAAACTGCTTTATCACAAAATAAATATGTCAAACTTCATTGTCGACTGTAAGTTTGACAGGTTTGAAAAAATAATTTGTCTGGAATTTTTATTTCGTTTATATAAATATTTGAAATGGATACAATCGCGTTAAATTTAAGTGATAGTGAAATGAAAATTGTGCAAAATTTCGTCGTGAACGCAGAAATTTAAGAAATAGTTCTAAAAACATATTGGATATGGATGATTTGAAGTAAGTATTTAAGCTAAAAAGGAATTTACAGTTTCATCAAAAATTTTCGCGTCAACAAAAGAGCTTATATACATTTTAAGGGAATACGAAAATGTATGTGAAAATGATAAGAGACAAGGTTCTCTTTCCCCGAAATAAAAGCTTAAAGCTGCATGTCTACTTTTCTTTGTCACCGGCAACTATGAGCACTGCATTGGAAAGGACTTCAATATAAATGTGGCTCAATCGACATTCTGTGGATTATGGAAGAAGATCTTAACTGTCTTGAGTACAGGCTATGTTCGATGTGGATTTCTATTTACATGACTGACAGCGAAGAATTGGAATCAAAAACCTTTTTTGTCAAATCAAAAATTCCGGGTGTGACAATGGCAGTTGATGGAACTCACATAAAGGCAATGGCTCCAAAAAGAGATAAACATCTTTATTATAACCGCAAACGATTCTCAAGTTTGAACGTTATGATTGTGAGGCTTTTATAATTATCTTTTAACTAAGTGCTTATATTCGCTTTTTTGAATGTATATATGAAGGTGTGCGACCACAAAATGCAAATACGTTATGTTTGTGCTAAATATCCAGGCAGTAGTCACGATTCTCATAAATGGGATTTGAGTGACATGAAATCTATTAGCGCAACCAATTATCGGAGAGGAAATGCAAATTTAATATTAGGTGAGAATCCATTGATAAAAATACCATCAACTAATAAAAATATATTCATTAAGGGTGACAAAGGATTCCCTCTTCAACCGTGGCTTATAACTCCATTTAGAGAACCAATCACATGCCTTAGAAAAAGAAGATTTAATATGCATCATGTGAATAATTGTTGAGAAAACAATAGGTTTATTAAAATCAGTATTTCGTTGCCTTTGCAGTGAACGAGGTCTATATTACGAGCCATTTAAAGCAGCGCGTATTGTTAATCTCTGCTGTGCATTGCATAATATTCGTTTGAATTTTAATTCTAACGAAACTTTTAATGAGCCATACCTGGATACAACTAAAAATGAATATTCCATCGATTTAGATAATATGCCCACCGACGAAGCAAGTAGAATAAGAGATAGTTTTTTAGATATTTTTTAGTATAAGCTCATGTATATACATGTTGAATTCATTTCCATTAGAACTAAGTTAAAAAACATAAAAATTCATTAAAACGAAATATTTTGAACTAACAATAAAACTTATGGCTTATTTAAATGTTCAAGTTCTAGTTCTAAAATTTTCTTTTTGGTTTATAATTTATCTATTGTTATTTTTTCCATGGCGGAATTATGTCGCTTCATTTCTTTCAATTGATACTTTTCAGTTTCATAAAGTTTTCTAAGCCACCTATTTGTGTCGGACTGTTCTTTGATATATTCTTTTTGATGTTTCAAAAGCGTGTCCTGCCGTTTTGAAATATTTTTCTCCATTTTTTGTATCGTTATTTGTGCTGTAAGATGATCCATTTTGTTTGTTTTGTTCTTTTTATGTGGAGTACAGAATATATCGCCATCCACATTAGATTCTATTGCCTGACCAGGAGTCATATGTGGTGAAGGTTCAACTAATTCAATGTCAATCTGGGAATAAATTGACTCAACTGGTCTGTTGCTAGCTCTACTTGTTGTAGGAATCTTATCAGGGATATTTTGTATTGAAGTGTGTGGTGAGCATCCAAAACTGTTAATGCCTTTTAAGCCATTCACTGACGTATTGTGTGACAGTATAACACTCACCTCCTCTTAACTTGGAACTTAAAGAAACTTGGCGGAAGGGCCCACCCCCTGTTTCAGAAATGTGTTTCGCATTTTATATCATCTTTGCAAACTTGAAATCTGTCCAAACATAGTCATGGGTTAAGTAAGTAGTCGCGCGTAACCGAAAAGACGTTTGAGATGAATAAAAGAAATAAAGCACTAATTATTCGGTAATTATTTATTTATTTGTACTTAGATATATTATCATTATCCTTAAAGTCTATTTTGGCAAAAAAGTAATTAAAATTATTTAAAAAAAATTATTAAACTAATTAACATAACTCAAATATTCGATCACAGTCGATTCGACTACGCGCGACCGCTTGAAGATTAATAGCCGATAGTATACAAATTATAATTTTTCATACCTTCTTCCATCCAGTTCTGTCCTTGATTGGGGGACCTAAAGCATTTAGTTTATTTCATATTTCTTCCCAAAAACTATTCAAGTCGCCTGGTGCTCTCTGCGAAAATCCTTTCGCTATGTCGTGGCGTAACTTCATACTAACACTTCAAATTGTGTTTTGTTGGTGTGTTTTTGCCTCTTATCTCTAAAATTTCAATTCAAAACATAATTAAGTACGTCATCATCACAACGCACTCACCAACGGATTGATTTCGATTCAAATTTTCGATATTGCGGTATCAATGATTCTGAAATTAGCGACATCTATGTGCCGCGGAAAGCATTCTATCGCGTCGGTAAGTAAGTTCAATTCGATCGAAAATGTGATTATCGATACGAATGCAACAACATCTCATATTCGATATCACACACACACGAATCACATCAAATTTCACAGGGCTAGCTTGGGCTACTTTGGGGGTCAGCAGGTGGCGGATAGCTGAACGGCCTCCAGATATGTAGGTTAGCTGCGAATACTCAATAAGCAGTCCCCGACAATAGCAACAGAGATGGATAAATAAATAAGTGTCAATTCAATACAACAAAACCCCAGAAGCGTCTGACTTAGATTGAGCGGCTTACTGGGCAGCGTCTGACTCCAGGTTAGGAGCGGCTGGAAAAATCACTCTCCAGTAAGTATGAAATGGTATGGGTAGGATCCCAGAAATCAAAACATGGCGAATACGTTGGAGAGATTTAAAGTTACGGTGCAGAGCGTAAAAAATCCTGTGCCGGCGGTTTTAGGGGGTAAGCAAGCAGGCTTCCGGCCGTCGATATCCCAAGACTGCAATGATACAATGGTGGCATACTTGGCCAATGTATCAGATAATGCCACAAGCATGAATGAAAGCGCGGTAGTAGACCCGTTTAAACGAAGATCTAAGTTAGCGTGAACCCCAGAAAAGACTTTCGCCTAAATATATCAACAATTCCTTATCAGCTGTAAACATTAAAATATGTATCATGACATATACACATAATAATCTATTGTAATTATCAGGAGAACTTATCCAGCTTATCAGCTTAAAATAAGAACACAACAGAACAACATGAATGATCTGTCGATAGTACAAATAGTTGTAAGTAGACATAATATTCATCAGTCTTAAGTATTCCCACTAAATGTGAAGGTGCAGATATTTAACTCAATAAATACGTGTGAAAAAATATTATTGCAATGAAAGCCGGTCAAAACCTTACTCCAGCTAAATCTGCAGCAGATTCAACCCCAAAGACGATGCGTGAAGAGAACCAGCAGGAAAACTCCACCAAAAAAGGGGATAGAGAATTAGAACATGTGATCCCCTCCCTCGACAAAACAAAGGATAATCCAAAAGATGGTAACTGAGTCACTGTCAAGTATAAAGAGAAAAATCCCAAAGAAAAAAAGAAAATCCACAGGCCTCCGAAACCGGATACCTTGGTAATAGCAAGAAATAGCGACATGACGTATAGTGATATACTAAAGGCAGTTAAAAAAGAGGAATCGTTACACCAACTGGGCGAGAACGTGTCACGAATTAGAAAAACCGCGAAGGAAGAGATTCTACTTGAGCTAGTAAGGACACAAAAAGGAAGTACGAATGCTTATGCTTACAAAGATGAAATTTTCAAAGTCCTTGGCAATGAGGTAGAAATAAAAGTTTTAACCCACGAGAAAATAGTAGAAATTCGTGATTTTGATGAGGTTACTACAAAAGACGATATAGTGAATGCTATTCGATCACAACACACTCAAATAAATGTCCGTGAAAGCTCCATCAAGAGCATAAGAAAAGCGTATGGCGGCAAATTAAGATAGGCTGGGCCTTATGTAGAGTCCGTGAAATGGCAAACCTTAAAAAATCTTACAGATGTCTGGAATATAGGCATATAGCGAGTAAGTGCATGAACCCAGAAGACCGGACTAAGTGCTGTATGAAATGCGGAGAAAGCGAGCATTTTGCAAAAACCTGCGTCAAAAAAATCTCGGATATGCGAATACTAATCACCAAACTGGAAGTAAAATATGCCCAGTTTACTTAGCGACATGCAAAGTTGGAAAATTAAAATTCTTCAAATCAATCACTGTGAAGCAGTGCAGGAACTGCTAAAGCAAAGGCTGTGCGAGTTGAAAATTGATGTAATAGAATGCGAGCAATATAAATGCCTAAAAGCAGGGACATGGGCGTCAGATAGAACAGGTAAAGTGGCAATATGGGCCTGTAGCGACAAAGCGGTGCAAGATAGACCACTGATTGATAAATCTCTTTATATGAGAGCAAAGATCTGAGGTGTCTATACGTCTATAGTTGTTATATGCCCCCAAGTTTATCGCTGGTGGAGTTCTTGACAATCTTTTTAGAGATGTTCAGACAACAACACCTAATATAATAGCAAGATACTTTAACACCTTGGCCCTAGAATGGGGGAGCAGACACACAAACCAACGTGGAAATTCCTTACTCAAAGCTTTCTCCTTTCTTGACGTGGTACTTCTTAACACAAGAACCAAGACTTTTGAGAATAATGGATATGGCTCCATAATTGACATTGATTTTGTAAGTAGGTCGCTATCAGTCATGAAGAAGTGGCTTATATGTGATATATACACACATACTGACCAACAAGCCATAATTATGGAAGTTGGCAACAAAAATAAATTCACAGAGAGAAGAGTGCGGTCCATAAAAGCGAAAAGTAGAGGATGGAAATATGAAATCATTGACGAAGACCTTTTTAGGTTTATGATTGAAGAAGATTTAAAAATCTCAGATGATGCGAATAGATATGCGGAACCACTGGTAGATCATGTTAGCAGAGCTTGTGATACAGAGGAAAATGAGCGGCTACGTGCATTTAAAAAAAGCGTAAAGAACTCAAAACAACAATCAGAAAAAGTAAATATTTATGTTTTAAGGAGCTTTGCGACAAAGCGGATGAAAACCCATGGGGTGGTGCATACAAAACGGTAATGACTAAAGTTAGACATGATAAAGGACAAATGCTGACCTGTCCTGTACTACTAAAAGATGTAGTTGAAACGTTGTTTCCTCCGCAACAAGCGAACTCAGAGGGAGAATTACGAACTGATAGTATAGAGAACTTTGATTTTCGGCCGGTCAATGATAAGAAGGTAGTACAAACAGTGGAACGTTTTGGAAATGCAAAAGCACCTGGCCTGGATGGCATACCAAGTAGGGCCTTGAAAATTGCCAGACAACGTAAAACTGAATCGTTCACAAAAGCTTTCAATAAATGTCTCAGGGTTGGCATTTTTCCATAGATATGGAAAAAGCAGCGATTGGTTCTGCTAGCAAAACCAATCAAGGCAACAAGGGAACCAAGTTCGTACAGGCCACTCTGTATGATTGACACTATTGGCAAAGTTTTCGAATGCCTAATATGCGATCGCATAGAAAAACACCTGGAGGAAGTAGAGGGACTGTCTGAAATACAATAAGGGTTTCGCAGGAAACGCTCGACCATCGACGCAATAAGAAAACTGAATGAAATATCAGATAAAGCAATTGAGGGCACAAGATGGTTGTATGGTTCCAAAAAATATTGTGCAGTTGTTACATTGGATGTTACAAATGCATTCGATTCTGCATGTTGGACCAACATAATACAAGCACTCGAGATGCTTAAAACATATACCATCATATCTCTTGCGTATCATAAGAAGCTATCTGTCCGATAGAGTACTGTTGTATGACACGGATGAATGTGTAAAGAGATATGAGGTGAGTGGTGGAGTACCACAAGGATCAGTGCTGGGTGCACTCCTTTGGAATATACTCTATGACGGAATTCTCCGTCTCCCAATACCGAAAGAGGTGCATATAATCGGTTATGCTGACGACATAGCAATAACAATTGTGGCAAAAGAGCTCCACCAAATTGACAGTATATGCAAAACTGCTGCACTGGGGATAAAAGAGTGGTTAACAACCCATTTGGCAGGACAGAAAACGGAAGCAGTGATAATTACCAGTAGAAAACGGAAGTCATCACATTGAACATTGACGGGTATAATATTACGATGCAGTCATGTTTAAAATATTTAGGCGTTATGATAGATGCAAGACTAAATTATAAAACACATACAGAGAAAGTCTGTGAAAAGGCTGCACGAGTAAACGGTGCACTAACGCGAATAATGGTCAACATAGGTGGGCCTAGCCAGAGTAGAAGATTACTGTTGGCTAAAGTCACCCAATCGATTGTAATATATGCAGCGCCAGTATGGGCCAACGCATTAATGCAGAAGATATATGTGAAACCGGTCAAATCCCCATTCCGGCTCAGAGCTCTTACAGTTGCCAGTGCTTTCCGGACAGTGCGTCATGAAGCCGCTGGAGTCATATCAGGTATAATGGCCCCTGATATAATGGCTTTGGAGTAGAAGAGAGTATACGAGAGAAGCAAAAATATCAATAGGCCTCTAACTGCCAACGAGCGCGAGACAAAAAGACGACATAGTATAAGTAAGTGGCAAAAACGGAGGGATATAGCGCCCACAGGACGATGGACGCACAGGTTGATCAAAAGTTCAATTTACAATTTAAAATAACTGCTCCATCGCAGAATTACCATCGAGGTACCACATAAAAGAAATGGTCCGGTACAATGCACCAACTGCCAATACAAAGATTTAAAAACGAAATTGTCTGTTGGAATTCAAACACGCCGTAATCAAATGATAAGCATTCCTTCTAACGAAATTATTGAAAACCCTGTCCATATTTCAAAACAAAGTATTCTTAAGAATAATGCTACACAAGGTAGCTATGCAAACGTTGAAACAATGATTTTAAACATTACCCAATGTATGCCACAATTTATGTCTACTATTCAAAATATGATTCAAGAGGTAATCAAAGCACAAAACCAAATGTTGCAAACCTTTTAAGTATAAAATGAGCGTACTTAACATATGTATATGGAATGCTAACGGAGTTAACCAATATAAATTGGAACCTATTAGATTTCTGGATGAAAGTAATATAGATGTAATGCTATTGTCAGAAACTTGTCTTACGAATAAAAACATCTTAATACCTTGATTTAGACTCTATGTTACAAATCACCCAGATGGAAAGGCACATGGTGGAACTGCAATGTTAGTTAGAAACGCTACAGTGCAGTTACAATCTACAACAATATCTATAAAAAATCGTTGCGGGGACTTAAACCTGAACCTATATACAGTCCACCTCGTTTTAAAATTACGGATAGCGAATTCGAAGATTTTTTTTGGAACGCTAGGCCATAGATTTCTAGCAGATGAAGATTACAATGCAAAACATATGTTGGGACTCACGACTAATTAATCCGAAAGGACGACAGCTGTATCACACTATTATAAATAGGCACAATAACCTTGACATAATATCTCCTGGTATGCCGACATATTGGCCTAGTGATCGTAACAAAATACCAGATTTAATTGATTCTGTTAAAATGAACAATATTTTAGTACCCCATCGGACGAAGTTACTTATCTAGGTATTCACCTAGATAGAAGGCTCACCTGGAGAAAACAAATATCTAGTAAAATAACTTGCATGAAGATAAGAGCTGCAAATTTAAATTGTCTTTTAAATAGACAACAAATTGCTTTTATACGATGCGGTCATAAAGCCGATTTGGATGTATGGCATTCAACTGTGGGGTATGACCTGTGCAGCTAATATTGATATAATACAAAGTTTCCGATCGAAAATACTTAGTACAATCACGTGTACAAGGTACATGCGCAATGAAAATGTCCATAAAGATCTTGGTATCCCTATGGTAAAGAGAGAAGTATAGGACAGCAGATTGAAATATATATCTAAACTCAGTGAACAACAGAGAAAGTCTGTGAAAAGGCTGCACGAGTAAACAGTGCACTAACGCGAATAATGGCCAACATAGGTGGGCCTAGCCAGAGTAGAAGATTACTGTTGGCTAAAGTCACCCAATCGATTGTAATGTATGCAGCGCCAGTATGGGCCAACGCATTAATGCAGAAGATATATGTGAAACCGGTCAAATCCCCATTCCGGCTCAGTGCTCTTACAGTTGCCAGTGCTTTCCGGACAGTGCGTCATGAAGCCGCTGGAGTCATATCAGGTATAATGGCCCCTGATATAATGGCTTTGGAGTAGAAGAGAGTATACGAGAGAAGCAAAAATATCAATAGGCCTCTAACTGCCAACGAGCGCGAGACAAAAAGACGACATAGTATAAGTAAGTGGCAAAAACGGAGGGATATAGCGCCCACAGGACGATGGACGCACAGGTTGATCAAAAGTTCAATTTACAATTTAAAATAACTGCTCCATCGCAGAATTACCATCGAGGTACCACATAAAAGAAATGGTCCGGTACAATGTACCAACTGCCAATACAAAGATTTAAAAACGAAATTGTCTGTTGGAATTCAAACACGCCGTAATCAAATGATAAGCATTCCTTCTAACGAAATTATTGAAAACCCTGTCCATATTTCAAAACAAAGTATTCTTAAGAATAATGCTACACAAGGTAGCTATGCAAACGTTGAAACAATGATTTTAAACATTACCCAATGTATGCCACAATTTATGTCTACTATTCAAAATATGATTCAAGAGGTAATCAAAGCACAAAACCAAATGTTGCAAACCTTTTAAGTATAAAATGAGCGTACTTAACATATGTATATGGAATGCTAACGGAGTTAACCAATATAAATTGGAACCTATTAGATTTCTGGATGAAAGTAATATAGATGTAATGCTATTGTCAGAAACTTATCTTACGAATAAAAATATCTTAATACCTTGATTTAAACTCTATGTTACAAATCACCCAGATGGAAAGGCACATGGTGGAACTGCAATGTTAGTTAGAAACGCTACAGTGCAGTTACAATCTACAACAATATCTATAAAAAATCGTTGCGGGGACTTAAACCTGAACCTATATACAGTCCACCTCGTTTTAAAATTACGGATAGCGAATTCGAAGATTTTTTTTGGAACGCTAGGCCATAGATTTCTAGCAGATGAAGATTACAATGCAAAACATATGTTGGGACTCACGACTAATTAATCCGAAAGGACGACAGCTGTATCACACTATTATAAATAGGCACAATAACCTTGACATAATATCTCCTGGTATGCCGACATATTGGCCTAGTGATCGTAACAAAATACCAGATTTAATTGATTCTGTTAAAATGAACAATATTTTAGTACCCCATCGGACGAAGTTACTTATCTAGGTATTCACCTAGATAGAAGGCTCACCTGGAGAAAACAAATATCTAGTAAAATAACTTGAATGAAGATAAGAGCTGCAAATTTAAATTGTCTTTTAAATAGACAACAAATTGCTTTTATACGATGCGGTCATAAAGCCGATTTGGATGTATGGCATTCAACTGTGGGGTATGACCTGTGCAGCTAATATTGATATAATACAAAGTTTCCGATCGAAAATACTTAGTACAATCACGTGTACAAGGTACATGCGCAATGAAAATGTCCATAAAGATCTTGGTATCCCTATGGTAAAGAGAGAAGTATAGGACAGCAGATTGAAATATATATCTAAACTCCGTGAACACCCAAAACCATTGTCTAATGGTTTGGTACATTCATGCGATGAAAGGAAGAGATATGCCTGAACTTGTCCAGTTTTTAAATAGATTTAAGATTTTATAACTTATTGTTAGGCTTTAAAAAGCAGATCCAAAAAATATTGAAATAAAAAAAATTATTTTGTGAGAAAGTCAAGCACTAATTTGTTAATTTGTTTTGTGTTTTTTACATTTTGTTCTATCATTTGTGTTTTTTTATTGTCGTTTTCAACTAATTTTTCTGTTTGTTTTTCTTTTTGACTAGTTTCGTTGAAATCCTGATTTGTTTTCAAGCTGCTTTTAATTTTTTCAAATTTTTTTAACATTAAGCTCTGAATGATTTCTTTTTATATTTACAGATTCACTGGGCTCAGGTGATGACATGGGCAATGATGAAGGCTCGGTCATGATCTCTGAGGGCGAAGCTCCGCAAACCGGTTATGGTAATGGAGATTCATCAACAAATGAAGGTGTCGCAACCGTTTCCATCGAAATTTGCATTGGTTCGGAGTTTGTAGAACCTTTTTAAAAATGTATATATGTAAATAAAAATAATATACTGAATTAAAAAACGCATGTCTCCTACTATAAAAACGGGAACCGCCAGTTGAACCGACTGCAGTTTTCTACTTCCTGTAAAACATGATATTTTTGTATTAAAAATATATATTTTTCATCAAATTTAATTACTTACCTAAATCTTTGCGGCATTTTAGTTTTAATTTCGGCAGCTGTAAATGGCACATCTTGTTGTTGCAACTTCACTGCAATTTCTTCTAAAATGTGGCTATTTTTTTTGGGCCCGAGAAGAGCACAAACTTTATTTTGCCTCAATTAATTAGGAGCGCTTCCTCCCTCTCACCCCACGAATTTATTTTTTTTGTACTTTTGATTTTTCTTCTTTCTTTTGAAAATGTAACCAAATATTAACTGACTATTTGGGGATGACAATATATGTCTTCCAATTTTATCGCCTAACTAGAGCAGGTATCGGTTATAATAAGTGGTATATACATATGTTTTCATGAGTAACACCTCACTATGATCCATTCTAAAATGACGCCGAAAAAAAAATTAACTGTGATTTTAATGACTGTTTTTTGGTTTTAAATTAATTGTAGTCTTAGCTTTATTAAAATCACAAAACAGTGCTAACTTAATAACAATTCAATATGTAATTTTGAAAAGGCTAGTACAACAAAAACACTAGGAATTCAATGGAGTGCGATAACAGATCAATTCTCATACACAATTGAGTCAATATCTGCAATGTCCGCCATAACCCAACGTCAAATACTTTCCTCGGTCGCAAAACTTTTCGACCCCGCAGGATGACTTTCGCCAATAATAATAATAAAAAAAATGTACAAGATGGCACTGAATGGGATGAACAGGTAAAACCCGTACGCTTAACAAAATGGCTTCAATTCGCTAACAACTTACACAGCATATCAGAAATTCGAGTTCCTCGATGGATAAGCTTCAATGTATAATAGAATTACACGCTTTCTTTGATGCCTCTGAAAAGGGTTATTGCGCAATAGTCTACGTACGCACTCAGCACGACAGCAAAACATCCTCACATATTTTGGTAGCCAAAGCCAAAGTTGCACCTTGTCTGCCACGGCTTGAACTGAATGGTGCTCTTCTGTTAACAAATTTAATTTCAATGGTTCATACACATCTCAAACTAAGCGATCATAAAATATATCTTTGGTCAGACTCAGAAATAGTTTTAGCATGGTTAGAAAAATCACCATATACCTGGAAGACCTACATATGTATGTATCTAATCGCATATCGCAAATTTTAGACTTAGTTGGCCCAGAAGTTGCCCAAATGGCAACATGTTGCAAGTGCAGATAACCCAGCGGATCTTGGAACTAGAGGTTGTAAACCACTTCACCTCACCAGCACTACACTCTGGTGGAGTGGTCCTACGTGGCTAACAGAATCACAAGAATTATGGGCAAAGTCTCCTGTTCAGAAAATAATACCGCCGGAAAGTCAGAAAATTGAAAATTTTCATATCACTCCCGAAGAAGATGATATTATCCACCGATTTTCATCATCTCCTAGAGAACTAATGGTAGTCGCTTATATCCACAAATTTACCCAAAGACTTAAACAAAAAATGAAAGGAATACCAAATGACCCTTGCGAGCCACTTGCAACATACCAAAGTTTGTATCATCACATACACCCAAACTCAATCGAGAGAAATCTAAGTTGCTCGATAGGCAACCTACCGAAAAGGGAAAGTCCCTTCTCGTCTTAGACCCATTCTTGGACGCTAAGGGATTAATCAGGGCAAATGGAAGATTAGCGAACTCCAGCCTTAGTTACAACGAACGACATCCCATCATTATTCCAGTGAAATCCATCTCTGCATGGTGAGCATCGCCTGATGCAACAAATGGTCCGTCAAGAAATTTATATATCGCGACTAAAGCCACAAATCAAAAGGACGATTTTTATGTGCAAACAATGTACTGTATACAAGCACTAAATGCGAACGCAGATCATGGCAGCTTTACCACCTGAAAGCTGCAATTATGCTCTACCCATCACTTGGGTTGATTTTGCTGGACTTTTCCAGATAAAGTCCCCAATGTTAAGGTCTTTCTTTTTAGAAAAGGGTATGTGGCAGTTTTTGTATGCTTTACGACAAAGGAAGTACACCTTGAGCTATGTTCAGATCTGACTACTGCGGCTTTTCTTGCAGCATTTGCACGCTTTGTCGGACGACGCGGTTTTCCTTCAAAGATAGTGAGCGACAGTGAAAAAAACTTTGTCGGAGCCTAAAAAGCCACAGAGAAGGAGTTTATAAACGTCATGAAAGAAGTCACCCCTGATATTGTCAATAAATATGCACCCCAAGGAATCGATTGGCAATTTATACCCCCTTGTACTCCACTCATAGGCGGACTCTGGGAATCATCAGTAAAAAGCTTTAAGTCCCATTTGAAGAAAACGGCAGGTAAAGCCTTCCTCCAATGGAATGGCTACTAGGCCGCATTAAAAAGGTTCATCGGGGATCAGATGGTTACATAAAAGTAGTCGATGTAAGAACACAAACCGGCATATTAACACGGCCAGTCGTTAAACTGTGCTTTCTTCCAAACAGCGAAGAACAATTTGCACCAAAACCGCAAAATAAATCGCAAAATTAATTAAAAATCCTCAATCAATACGCGAATTCGTAAAATTCAAAATAAAATCGTTTATAACTCGTAAACACAAAACGAACTCAAACAAGCGCGAATAAAATAAAACTATTATATGTGTGTATCAATATGTATATATACCCTCATAACCAAAATAACATAATTTCAGATTAAGTTCCAAACCACCTTTTTATATATATTCATATTCCCATACAAATCGGCACCGAGTTGGTGGTGTCCGAAATCGCTACACCAAAAGCGTCAGGTGCACCCGTTGCTGCACCAAGGACCAAGGCTATGCGACCGCCATCCGCCGCAGCAGTAAGGGAGATAAGGGAAGATCAGCTATTGGAGCCACAGGGACCTCCACGTTGCAGCCTGTGCCATCGCACACATGCCCTTAAACGATGCTCCATATTTCAGAGCATGAAGCCCGCTCAACGACAACAGATTGCACGAGCACACGGGCATTGCATGACCTGCCTAGCAGATGATCACGTCACTATAGAGTGCTGGGCCGACTGTGCATGTCAATATTAATATATCAAAAAACCCAAAACCCACACCACACTCTCTTTCACCGATTTCCCAGACAAGCCGGTCCGTCGTCGAATCACATCAACCCTGTATCATACCACGCAGAGATCGAGTCAAGCGATGACGACGTACCAAACTAACTGCAGCACGTGCACGGCCATATCCACCACGCCACGCTCATCGCCAGCAACAACGACGCTCAAATGGGTTGAGCGCTGTAGTCCATACACTGCAACAGCTGCAGAGGCTCGTAGCCGATTAATTCGTCTAGGGGGCCGGGTTGTTTACATGACTTATGAATGCAAAAACATCTCACATCACGTCACATCTCAACCCAACAGTTCACTACCCAAACCAAGGATTCTAATTCCGTCCGTCCATTCCAATGAGGATACGGATACCTATTTTAGTGCGCTGTGTGTGTGTGCGGTGACTCAAATAAGTTTATTAGATTAATAAACCAGATTGTGTCGACATAAGAAAGATAACACACCAACTTGTTTTCACATTAGAATAAGTTAAACCGAAAATTGGAAATTGAATAATAAAATATTATAACGAATAATAAAATATAATAAAAATATTATATAATATATAAATATTAACCCACTATTAGAAGAAAAAGATTCCCTCTGAATTACATTAAAATATCTGAAAGATATGGTGATATTTTCGGTGAAAAATTACGCTTAGACACTTAGTTCTTCATTTCGATATCGGGGACCTGAAAAGTTATAGTCCGATCTCGGCAATTTTTTCATAAGTGATGTCACACCTTAAATACAGTATTTGTGTAAAGTATTTGGTATCCCTACGAAACTAATATGGCTATGTAAGCTGATACGAGGGCTGCTATATATATTTCTGTCCTAATAATGAAAATAGAAATATTTATCAATGAAAATGGTTTTATTGTTTTTCAAAATATTCTCCATCAAGATTTATATACTTTTGCATGCGCTCAAACCAATTTTCGAAGCACTTTTTTGAGCGATTGTCAAATTGTGCGGGATCCAACGAGAACAAACCTTTTTTACGGCCAGGTGTTAATGCAATATCGAATGTATACTGGTGGGAGAAATGCATAGGCATGCCTCTATCTGAAGGTATTTTATATGACGGTCTTGCATTATCAGTTCACGTACGGCATCGATGTTTTCTGGCACAACGGCTGTTTTTGGACGACCTTCACGGAATTCGTCTTTGAACGAGCGTCGGCCACGATTGAATCGTTTTGAACCAGTTTTTCACAGTGCTATAGGATGGTGCTTCATAGCCATACAAAGATTTTAGTTCATCGATGTACTCTTGTCGCGATAATCCACGTCGAAAGTTGTGAAAAATGATCGCACGAAAATGTTCAGGAGTTAATTCCATTCTTTGGTCAAGATGAATTTTTTAATTCCCTATAAATAAAACAATTCACGATTAAATGACAAAACGTTCTGGGTGATGTTATGCTAAAAAATGTCAAACTTTCCAATGTAAATGTCAGATTGCACCTGGCAACACTTAGTGTTGCCTAGGCCAGAAATATATATAACAGCCCTCGTATTGACCAACACCAAAAAACTCCGTCATGATCGGGAAGGACTTCTCCGAGCCGTTCGATAGCAAACGAGGCTTCAGACAGGGTGACTCACTATCGTGCGACTTCTTCAATCCATTGCTGGAAAAAATAACACGAACTGCAGAGCTAAATAGAGAAGGTACAATGTATTATAAGTTTACAGCTGCTGGCGTACGCCGATGATATTGATACCATCGGAAGCGCCGTTTGTTCTGCTTTTTCCAGACTTGATAAGGAAGCGAAGAGTATGGGTCTGGTGGTGAATGAGGACAAGACGAAATATCTCCTGTCATCAAACAAACAGTCAGCGGACTCGTGTCTTAGTTCCCACGTCACTGTTGACAGTCATAACATTGAAGTTGTCGATAGTTTCGTCTTCTTAGGAACAACCATTAACAACACCAACAATGTCAGCCTCGAAATCCAACTCAGAATCAGTACGATTTATACGACGACATTGACATAGTTCAGCGAATAAAAAGATAGCGGCTACGCTGGCTAAGTCATGTTGTACGAATGGATGAAAACACTCCAGCTCTGAAAGTGTTCGATGCAGTACCCTTCCATAAATCGAACTTTTTGACCAGCACATAATTCAAAATTTAAAATTTTTCTATCAAAGAACAATTTTAAAGGAGTCCCTGTATTCGTATGGATGCGAACAAAAAATATGATATTACACTTATAGATTTCATAAATCGTCTAACAAAGGCATAAGATACAGACGTCAAAAGCCAAAAAATAGCAAAGTGCAACAAACAAAATTACAGAAAACATGTTTTAATGTATTTAAATAAAACGTTTGACGAAGTAAATAAATAAAACTGTGTACAAATCTATATTTTACAGCTTTTTGAAAAATTAATGTTTTAATGAACATTTCTATAACTTGAAGTCTCTCTAATTCGAAGTTTTTAGTGGATTATGGTGATTCGAGTTAGAGAATTTCCACTGTATTTTACTTGGGTCGTTATTTTTATACAAAGAGGAAAAATATGAACATGTTGATGCTCGCGCTATTGAGCCATTTTAATATTAAGAAGTTTATTTTTCCCTTTTTTGTATAAAAAAATGAAAATAAAGAGTGTAACATTGACGAAATTGTTTTCTATATGATGGATCAACGTTTGCGAACCGCTGCATAAATCGTCCATATGTTCTTATACATTTTTCCTATTTCTATTTCTTCTCATTTGCCTAATATTCAAGGTTAAGCATTAGAAGTCATTCACCTCAATGCAGTTAATAATTGTATTTGCATTGTGTTTGCTTGCATTTGCTGTGTACACTTATGCTAACGCTATGTTTCGCTCACGCAATTATGCATATGTTTGTTTGTCCACATTTGTTAGTCTTATTAACATGTACTAAGCTTAATATGTAAGTAGCCTATTGCAATGCTGCATTCCCATTTTACATTTCTCCTTTGATAACTGAATCATATGTATATGAAGAAGCAATAGCGTTAAGTAGGTTCGTAGTATATTAACTGAACTGTTAAAAGTACATGACATATTTATGTATATATGAATTAATACAAAGCCGAATTATGTATTAGCGGTATTGAAATATTGTTTATAATAGTATTTAAGGGAAATAATTTTGCAATAAAGTTAGTCTAATAGCTGACCACCTTACAGTGTCATTACTCGGCCCTTTATTTCTTCGTCGCTACAACTCCGCTTGTGCGTTGTTTGCTTTGTTAAAAAGCTTATAGCCCTACATTTGGCGCCAAACGTGGGGCACGAGTAAGTTGTTTCGTTGTTTGCACATCATTTCGGAGTTTGGTGGTCAGTATTAGATTGCATCGTTGGACATTATCGTCGTTGGATCTTCTCCATTGAATACATCGTCATCGTTCGCACACAGTCAGTATTAGACTGCATCGTTGGACATTATCGGCGTTGGATCTTCTCCATTGAATACATCGTCATCGTTCGCACACAGTTAGTAATAGACTACATCGTTGGACATTATCGTCATTGCATCTTCATCATCGAACATCTTTACCATTGAACACGCCAGCATCGCTCAAACAGCACAGCATACCTGTGTGCCGCCGTTACGTTTCGTCAGTACCACTTCCTGCAGGTGATATTCGTATGTTTGTTGCATCTCATACTTATTAATTTTTTTGATACTTGCAATAAATTAACTAATCATTTATTACCTAAGTAGTCACTAGAATTATAGTTATAATTATTCAAAATAATTTTGTACATGAAGCACATAAAATATTCTGTTCTACAATGTCTCTGGACGAATTAAAACAACAACGCGCTAGCACCAAGAAAAATATTTCGCGGATTAAAAATATCATCGATGCTAGCTTCCTACCAGATGGAAAGGTTCTTTCAGTGGCTGGATATAAATGCCGTCTAGGCATCTTGGAGTCCTATTTCAAGCAGATTCTCTCAATTCAAACTAACATCGAAAGATTGGATGAACTTTACATTACAACCAAATTGATTATTCAATCGCAACTGGCAGAAGATAACAATATTTCACTTTCGAATACAACTTGCGTGGTACAATTAAGTTCAAAACTTCCACCACTTAAGCTTCCTACGTTTGATGGCAAGTATTCGAATTATCAAAACTTTATTACCTCGTTCAAGCAAATAATTGATCACGAGTTCAATTTAACAAATATCGAAAAATTCAACCATTTACGAAATTGTCTCCAAGGCCAAGCCTTAGAAACTGTAAATGCGTTTCAAGTGATAAATGAAAACTACCCAAAGGCGTTAGAACGATTGAAGATACGGTTTGACAACAAAACGTTAATTTTCTTGGAAGGAATAAATTCTCTATTTGATTTACGAGCAGTTGTGAAACCTAATGGCATCCAGCTAAGAAGTTTGATTGACAAAGCTTCTGCTATTTATGGTTCTTTAACATCACTAGGTAGTGACAGGCAAATTTCTAAAGCTATGCTAATTTATCTAATATTGCAGAAGTCTGATGAACAGACCAACAAAAAGTGGAAAGAGTCGCTAGGCTTCAGAACGCTGCCGTCGTGGGAAGATTGTATTAAAGTTTTTGAAAGACATTGCCAATATCTAGAGTCACTCGACAACACGCATGGTACTTCGTCAGCTCAAGGTGCTAACAAACACTCCATTTCGACATCAAGGAGTCAACCAAGAGGTTATACTTTTTCCTGCTTCAGCGTATTGTGCCAATTTTGTTTTAATAGCAACCACAAGATTTTTAATTGTGAACGATTTAAGTCGCTAAACATCACTCAACGTTTCGATCATGCAAAGAAAATTAGACTTTGCATCAATTGCCTATCGAAGGGACATCAAGTCGCCAATTGTCCATCATCACACAGATGCCAACAAACAGCTACTCAACCATTTTCTACACAAGAGGCAGCCGTACATACACACTTGAATAATTCATCGTTGGATAATGTAATCCTTGCAACTGCAAAAATTTTCGTTCGTGATTCAACGGGGAATTATAGATTGGGTACAGCACTGCTAGATTCCTGTTCGCAAGTCAATTTCATAACAGATGATTTTTCGCAAAGTTTGCTGCTGCCTAGAAGCAAACAAAACATAGAAATTCAAAGAATCGGTATGTCGTCAACAAACATTAAATTCAAAACTTCAACTAACATCAAGCCGCAAGTCACCGGTTTCGAACTTCCATTAACCTTTTGTATCACATCGCACATCGCTTATCAACCAGATCCTGAAATCGACATTTCAACATGGAATATTCCAAACAATATTGTACTCGCTGATGATGAATTTCATATACCAAAGAAAATCGACATGTTGCTGGGTACGGAAACATTCTTCAGTCTCCTATCCGTAGGTCAAATTCAACTTGGTTCTAATTTACCTATGTTGCAAAAAACTCTCTTAGGATGGATCGTTTCGGGACGCTATAAGACCGGCAGTAACAACATATCTAAACCATCTTGTTTATTTTTAGCCAATGAATCTTTAGATGCCAAATTAGAAAAGTTGTGGAAATTGGAAGAAGTTACTACCATCCCAGAGGCTTGGACTCGTGAAGAAAAGATTTGCGATAATTTATATAATGCCACCGTGTCAAGAAGACCTTGCGGCAGAATAGTCGTCAAATTGCCTTTCAAGGTTGATCCGACGTGTCTGGGCGAGTCATATACTACGGCATTGCGACAATTCAATGCACAAGAACGTCGATTAGCCAAATCACCACAATTGGCAGCACATTATGTTGAATTTATGCGCGACTACGAGGGCCTGGGTCATAAGAGCATTGTGAATCCAAATCTCAACGAACCACATTATTTTATACCACATCATTGCGTGCTTATACCAACAAGTACAACAACAAAGCTTCGAGTTGTATTTGACGCCTCCTGTCGAACTACATTACAAAAATCACTAAACGATATGCAGATGGTTGGTCCTATAATCCAATGTGAACTTTTTATTCTTCTTCTTCGTTTCCGATTCAATAGGTTTGCACTCACTGCGGACATAGTCAAGATGTATCGACAAGTATTAATGCACGACGATTATCGAAAAGTTCCAGTACATTCTGTGGAGGAGTTCACCGACTGAAGACATTTTCACCTACCAACTAAATACTGTAACGTATGGAATGGCTGCTGCACCGTATCTTGCTATACGGAGTTTTATGTACCTAGCTGAGCAGCATTCAGAATAATACCCAATTGGCGTAAAGATCGTGAAATCATCATTTTACGTAGACGACTTACTCTGTGGTGCTGACAGTCTAACTGAACTCTCAAAGATAAAACAAGAGGTAACAGAACTGTTAGAATTGGGAAAGTTTAAATTAACAAAGTGGCATTCCAATCACCATCGATTCAGAGAAGACGACTCTGCAAAGGATCTAAACGTAGATTCATCTATTACCAATGCACTTGGATTCTCATCTTGATTGTTTTATTTTTTCATTTGAAGCAAAACTAGGACTCACTCGACTTACAAAGCGTTCTATTCTCTCTGTTGCATCGTCACTTTACGACCCACTTGGTATTTTGGTTCCCTATGAAAGACTAAAGCCCACCGTCAACAAACTGATTGGACCTTATCAGTGTGGCTTTAGACCTGGAAAATCGACAACTGACCAGATATTCACCATGGGTCAAATTTTGGAGAAGACCCGTGAAAAGAGGATCGACACACACCACCTTTTTGTCGATTTTAAAGCTGCTTTCGACAGCACGAAAAGGAGTTGCCTCTACGCCGCGATGTCTGAATTTGGTATCCCCGCAAAACTAATACGGCTGTGTAAATTGACGTTGAGCAACACCAAAAGCTCCGTCATGATTGGGAAGGACCTCTCCGAGCCGTTCGATACCAAACGAGGTTTCAGACAAGGTGACTCACTATCGTGCGACTTCTTTAACCTGATGCTGGAAAAAATTATTAGAGCTGCAGAGCTAAACCGAGAAGGTACAATCTTCTACAAAAGTGTACAGCTCCTGGCGTACGCCGATGATATTGATATCATCGGAAGCAACAACCGCGCCGTTTGTTCTGCTTTTTCCCGCATAGATAAGGAGGCGAAGCGAATGCGTCTGGAGGTGAATGAGGACAAGACGAAATATCTCCTGTCATCAAACATACAGTCGGCGCATTGGCGTCTTGGCTCCCACGTCACTGTTGACAGTCATAACTTCGAGGTCGTAGATAATTTCGTATACCTGGGAACCAGCATCAACAACACGAACAATGTCAGCCTCGAAATCCAGCGTAGAATAACTCTTGCCAACAGGCGCTACTTTGGACTGAGTAGGCAATTGAACAGTAAAGTCCTCTCTCGACGAACCAAAATCAAGCTCTACAAGTCGCTTATCATTCCCGTCCTGCTTTACGGTGCAGAAGCTTGGACGATGTCAACATCAGATAAGACGACACTAGGAGTTTTCGAGAGGAAAATTTTGCGTAAGATTTATGGTCCTCAGAACATTGGCAACGGCGAATACCGCAGACGATGGAACGATGAGCTGTACGAGTTATACGACGACATTGACATAGTTCAGCGAATAAAAAGACAGCGGCTACGCTGGCTAGGTCAAGTTGTCCGAATGGACGAAAACACTCCAGCCCTGAAAGTGTTCGATGCAGTACCCGCCGGAGGAAGCCGAGGAAGAGGAAGGCCTCCACTCCGTTGGAGGGACCAGGTGGAGAGCGACCTGGTTACACTTGGGATCTTCAACTGGCGCCGAACTGCGAAGGAGAGAGAGAGGTGGCGCACTATCGTCGATTCGGCTATAACCGGCTAAACGGTTGCAACACCAATCACACACATACATACATTATAACATCAAAAATCTTGTTGCAAGAAATATGGCTACTAAAGTTGGATGGCTACAACATATCGCTGATTTGCGCCCACGCCCCAACGGAAGAGATGTACGATGTGACCAAAGATGCTTTCTATGAGCACCTAGAATGCACCTATGAGCGCTGCCCCCGCCACGATGTCAAAATCGTGCTTGGCGATTTTAACGCCAGGGTGGGTAAAGAAGGTGTCTTTGGTACAACAGTCGGAAAATTCAGCCTCCATGACGAAACATCGCCAAACGTCCTGAGGATGATCGACTTCGCTGGGGCCCGAATAATAAAAAAATTCATCAAGCAACCTGGCTGTCCCCTGATCGAAACACGCGCAATCAAATCGATCACGTTGTGATAGACGGAAGACATGTATCCAGTGTTTTAGACGTGCGTACGCTCCGAGGACCAAACATTGACTCGGACCATTATCTAGTAGCAGCAAAGATACGCACTCGCCTCTGTGCAGCAAAGAACGCCCGTCAACAAACACAAGGAAGGTTCGACGTCGAAAAGCTGCAATCACAACCGACAGCCGAACGATTTTCTACTCGACTTGCACTCCCGCTCTCTGAGAGCACTCATCAGCATCTAGATATAAGGGAGCTGCGGAACGGCATCTCAAACTCATTGCATACCGCTGCAGCCGAAACAATTGGTCTCCGGCAACGCCACAAAACCAGTTGGTACGATGAGAATTGTCGTTCCGCAGTGGAGAGAAAACAGACTGCCTACCTCGCAACGTTGCGATCGACCACAACACGTTCGGGGTGGGATAGATATCGAGAACTGAAGAGGGAAGCGAGACGCATTTGCAGACGTAAAAAGAAAGAGGCCGAAATGCGTGAGTATGAATAGCTTGAAAAGCTGGCCGACATGGGTAATGCTCGAAAATTTTATGAAAAGATGAAGCGATTTACAGAAGGTTTCAGAAGGTAGGAGATGGCGAACCCGATTCCCCAATCGATGACGATGGAATAGATGTTCCATTACCCGACCATGAAGAAATTCGAATAGCAAATACCCGCTTGAAGAACAACAAAGCGGCGGGGGCCGATGGATTACCGGCCGAGCTATTCAAAAACGGCGGCGAAGAACTGATAAGGTGCATGCATCAGCTTCTTTGTAGAATATGGTCGGAAGAAAGCGTGCCTGACGATTGGAATCTTAGTGTGCTCTGCCCAGTCCATAAGAAGGGAGACCCCACAATCTGCGCCAACTACCATGGTATAAGTCTCCTCAATATCGCATATAAGGTTTTGTCGAGCGTATTGTGTGAAAGACTAAAGCCCACCGTCAACGAACTGATTGGACCTTATCAGTGTGGCTTTAGACCTGGAAAATCGACAATGGACCAGATATTCAGCATGCGCCAAATCTTGGAAAAGACCCGAGAGAGAAGAATCGATACTCACCATCTTTTTATCGATTTTAAAGCTGTCTTCGATTGCACGAAAAGGAGCTGCCTTTATGCCGCTATGTCTGAATTTGGTATACCTGCAAAACTAATACGGCTATGTAAGCTGACGTTGAACAACACCAAAAGCTCCGTCAGGATCGGGAAGGACCTCTCCGAGCCGTTCGATACCAAACGAGGCTTCAGACAGGGTGACTCACTATCGTGCGACTTCTTCAATCTGTTGCTGGAAAAAATAATACGAGCTGCAGAGCTAAATAGAGAAGGTACAATCTTCTACAAGAGTGTACAGCTCCTGTGTATGCCGATGATATTGATATCATCGGAAGCAACAACCGCGCCGTTTGTTCTGCGTGTTCCAGACTAGATAAAGAAGCGAAGCTTATGGGTCTGGTGGTGAATGAGGACAAGACGAAATATCTCCTGTCATCAAACAAACAGTCAGCGCAATCGCGTCTTGACTCCCACGTCATTGTTGACAGTCATAACTTTGAAGTTGTAGATAATTTCGTTTATCTGGGAACCAGCATTAACAACACCAACAATGTCAGCCTTGAAATCCAACGCAGAATCACTCTTGCCAACAGGTGCTACTTTGGACTGAGTAGGCTATTGAAAAGTAAAGTCCTCTCTCGACGAACTAAAATCAAACTCTATAAGTCGCTCATTATTCCCGTCCTGATGTATGGCGCTGAAGCGTGGACGATGACAACATCCGATGAGACGAATCTTGGGGTTTTCGAGAGAAAGGTTTTGCGCAAGATTTATGGTCCTCTAAACATTGGCAACGGCGAATACCGCAGACGATGGAACGATGAGCTGTACGATTTATACGACGACATTGACATAGTTCAGCGAATAAAAAGACAGCGGCTACGCTGGCTAGGTCATGTTGTACGGATGGAAGAAAACACTCCAGCTCGGAAAGTATTCGATGCAGTACCCGCTGGAGGAAGCCGCGGAAGAGGACGAACTCCACTCCGGTGGAAAGACCAAGTGCAAAGTGACCTGACTTCACTTGGTGTTTCCAGTTGGCGCCAAAAAGCAAAAAGGAGGAATGAGTGGCGCGCTCTGGTGGATTCGGCTATAATCGCTTAAAGCGGTTCTTACGCAAATATATATATATATAAAGTTGGATTGGGGTGAATCAGTGCCACAGAACATTGGATCGGCTTGGAAAAACTTCCTGAATTTCTTATCGGATCTTTCTTTAATTAAGGTGCCGCGGTCTTGTTTTTCGACAAATATGTAGTCTCATCAGATACATTGATTCTGTGACGCATCTATTCGCGCATATGGCTGTGCAATATATACTCGTGTTATCAACAAATTTGACACTACTGCAATTCGCTTACTCACTGCTAAGTCCAGAGTTGCACCCATCAAAAAACAATCATTACCAAAATTAGAACTTTGTGGCGCTCTTCTCCACGCTCGTTTATTAGCAAAAATCAAACCAACAATTTCTCATAAATCTTTTAATATTTTTCTTTGGACAGACTCACAAATAGTCTAACATTGGCTGAAGATGCATTCTGCAACACTATTGACTTTTGTAAGCAATCGAATTTCGGAAATTCAGGATTTAACCAAAGGTGCCCATTGGAGACATGTACCAACTCATTGTAACCCGGCGGATGTTGCGTCTAGAGGATGTACTGTAAAGGAACTTGTTAATTCAATATGGTACACAGGGCCAGGATTTCTATACGAAAACCAAGACAAATGGCCAAAAGACAGCTGCAATGATATCGACATGGAAGTTGTCGAAAGGGAGAAACGAAAATCAGCATTCAATTCAATCGTTAGCACCAATTACATTTTGGAAATCGTGAATCAGCGGAGTAACCACACTAGCAGCCTTCGATTAATAGCATAAATGTTTCGCGTCATCAATAATTGTCGACATAGTACAAAACTTAATGAATCAACACTTTCACCACAAGAGTTGCATCACGCCTTACTTTGCTGTTGCCAAGCAAATGCGAATTCGTTGAACATTACGTTCGCCACCTACATCAGAAACATTACCACGCAGGACCAAAGGCACTCGTTGCACTAAGAAGAGTTCAGTTTTGTTTAGTCAATGCACGCGATTTAACAAGACGTATCGTCAGATCGTGCACACATTGTATACGTTACAAACCAAAACTGATGAACCAAGTAATGGGACAGTTACCTGTCGAGCGATTGACTCCATCTCGCCATTTTGAACGTTGCAGTATTGACTTCTGCGGACCAGTCAACGTATATTTACGTATTCGAGGCAAAACACCTTATAAAGCGTACATACCGATCTTCGTTTGTCTAGCGACAAAGGCGGTCCACATCGAACTTGTATCGGATCTATCCACGGATGCATTCTTAGGATCATTGAAGCGGATGATTGGAAGAAGAGGGAGGGTACTCCGACACCCGACATCTTTTGTGATAACGCAACAAATTTTGTAGGCGCTTGCAGCAAATTAGCTGAATTAAAGTCATTTTTGTTTAAAACCGAAAACAAAGATCAATTGTAAAATATTGTGCTAATGAATTTATAAACTTCAATTTCATTCCTCCCAGAGCACCTCATTTCGGCGGTATTTGGGAGGCCGCAGTCAAATCGGCTAAGGGTCATCTTAATCGTACCATCAAAAATGCAAGACTCACAGCTGAAGAACTAACAACAGTGCTGGTGGAGATAGAAGCTGTATTAAATTCTCGGCCATTTACACCATTGTCATCGGATCCAAACGATTATGAAGCATTAACTCCGGGACATTTTATTATTGGTAGTGCACTGTGAGCACCCCAGAGCGAAGATTGTCAGCTCAAATAAGCAGCTTACACAAATGGAATCAAATCACAAGCATTAAACAGACGATTTGGAACAGGTGGTCAAATGATTACATCAACTAACTACAAGTGCGACCAAAATGGTTTTCGGAACTACCAAACATCAACAACAACTCATTGGTCGTCATCCATGAAGACAACATACCACCACAAAAAAGGCATATTGGAAGAGTTATAAAATGTATACCAGGAAAGGACTCTAAAATACGTGTGGTGGATATTCGAACAACGAAGGGAATCATTCAGCGACCATTTCTACCTTTTTGAAAGCCTTTCAACGGGGCCGGGATGTTGGATCAACGTTTGCGAACCGCTGCATAAATCGACCATATGTTCTTATACATTTTTCCTATTTCAATTTTTTCTCATTTGCCTAATATTCAAGGTTAAGCATTAGAAGTCATTCACCTCAATGCAGTTAATAATTGTATTTGCATTGTGTTTGCTTGCATTTGCTGTGTACACTTATGCTAACGCTATGTTTCGCTCACGCAATTATGCATATGTTTGTTTGTCCACATTTGTTAGTCCTATTTAACATGTACTAAGCTTAATATGTAAGTAGCCTATTGCAATGCTGCATTCCCATTTTACATTTCTCCTTTGATAACTGAATCATATGTATATGAAGAAGCAATAGCGTTAAGTAGGTACTTAGTACATTAACTGAACTGTTAAAAGTACATGACATATTTATGTATATATGAATTAA
Organism: Zeugodacus cucurbitae; assembly: GCF_028554725.1. Classification (NCBI taxonomy): domain Eukaryota; kingdom Metazoa; phylum Arthropoda; class Insecta; order Diptera; family Tephritidae; genus Zeugodacus; species Zeugodacus cucurbitae. The sequence continues at coordinate 30,051,434 of NC_071669.1, forward strand.
TACAAAGCCGAATTATGTATTAGCGGTATTGAAATATTGTTTAGAATAGTATTTAAGGGAAAGAATTTTTTCAGTCTAATAACTGACCACCTTACAGTGTCATTACTCGGCCCTTTATTTCTTCGTCGCTACAACTCCGCTTGGGCGTTTCGCTTTTTGCAAATTTGCGCGGTTATTAAAAAGCTTATACCCCTACACTATATATTGCATGCGATTACAGCATAGCAAATTTTTGCCAATAATGAACAAAGTTTAGAATTCGTAGTCCCCAAGGAACTTTTCTGAAACTAAACATAACAACCAACTAAATTGCATCCCAAATATTTTTAAATAAATTATAATTAAAGTATTCACTCTCACAAACTTCACGTCTAAACCAAGAGCAAAGGATTTATTCTAAAATTCAATTTAAATTATTAACTATTTTGCAACAAATATTGAAATGCATGTGAGAACGTACATTAGAATACATTTTTCAATAAAAAGAATAAGAAAAGATTCATCTGATTTTCAACCAACCAACATATACGCGCGGCACTCCCTGTTTGTTATCGAGGTTAACGAGTAAAGGCGGCATAACCTTGTCATCTATGTAGAGTAAATGGGGTTGTAAAACCAAACCAAATACTTTGCATCAGGTCAGTCGATATCTTGACATCAGAATCGGATAGATAGGCTGGTCAATCTTAAACCAATCTTATCAACGAAGCAACAATAAGGAAGGTTCTGTTAAAACAAACTCTCATCCAAAACGGCCTTTTGAGTGAAAAATAGGGCCAGATTCGGAGCATGAAATATTTGCGCACTCCCAGAAATATAACGTCTAGTCCAAGACCAAAGGATTTATTGTGAAATAGAAGTTAAATTATTAACTATTTTGCAATAATATTTTGCAATAAATATAGAAACGCATGTGAAAGCTTTCGCTATTGAATAATTCAATTAAATTTTTCATTACAATTCAATATAATTGGGCAGAATCATATGTTTCTGTTTACATTATTTTGTTATCCACACGTGTTTTATCAAAATTGTCACGGAATACCAAAAAATGGCCGAGTAGTTTCTGAGATATAGTTTTTTGACCCATAAGTGCGCGACGCCACGCCCATTTTCCTTTCAAAAAAATCTGAGTGCTGTCATCTGTCATTTTTTCTGTAAAATTTTGTGTTTCGAAGTTTCGACAAGATATCTGGAGTTGAAATCCGGATGTCTGTCCGTCCGTCTGTCCATGCAAGCGATAAATTGAGTAAAAATTGAGATATATTAATGAAACTTTGAACACATGTTCCTTAGGACCGTGAGAGGGTTGCTTTCGAAAATGGGCAAAATCGGAAACCAAAAACACATAAAATGTCATAACTAAGCCATAAATAAAGTTATAACAGTAAAAGTTGGAATAAAAGATCGCACTAGGATGGGGCATATTTGGACGTAATTTTTTTGGGGAAGTGGACGTGACCCTCCCCAATATCGGTTATTTATGTAAAACTCGCAAACCAATGAAGCTATATAAACCAAACTTTCTGCAGTCGATTCTCTTACGTACCCTACCACACACCGTGAAAATAGTTGAAATCGGATAATAATCACGCCCACCTCCCATACAAAAAACGTCAGAAACACTAAATTTTGCAGAAGAAATAGCAGAAGGAAGCTGCACTCATATTTTTTTACAAAAAGGAAAATGGGCGTGGCATCGCCCACTTGTAAGTCAAAAACCATATCTCAGGAACTATTCGACAGATTTCAATGAAATTCGGTATATAATATTTTCTTCACACCCTGATAACACGGATAAAAAATGGGCGAAATCGGTTCACAACCACGACTACTTTCTTTATAACTCAATTTTTAATTCCATCTGATTCCTTCACTTTATAATGTATACATAAGGAACCAATGAAGATAGCAGAATAAAACTTTACACAAATAGTGTATATCATATCTGGGTTCATTTGTGAAAAAATTGTCGGAAACGGACAATAACTTTACAAGGTATCAAACATGTTGAGCTCAGCGCCTAAGGGCAAATTTTAACCGAAAATATGGGCAAATCTCTTAGATAATTTAATGTAAATCAGAGGAAATTGTTTTCTTCTAATAGTGTGTCTCTGTTCCAAAAATTATTAAAATCGGGTCATAACATCTCCTCACTCCCATTACGTAATTATAGGTTTTTTCAAAAATACGGTGGGCTTTATTCCGCATATACATACGTATTGGTTAATATGTGAGATTTCTTAGCAAAATTAAGTGAGCGTTTAGTCTTGGATAAAGTGCACCTTGCTGGTAAATGAATGAAATTCGGTTCAGGAATTACTTCAGCCCTCATATACTATATATGACAATTTTCGTTATTCTATTAAACTTTATGCTGAATTTATGGGTAAATTTGTGTGTTATCTTAATAAAATTACTTCAATAAATTGCGAGAGTATAAAATTTTCGGTTACAACCGAACTTAGCCCGTCCTTACTTGTTTTTAATTAAGTTAACGGTTGCTCGGACAGACAAACATCCGGATTTCAACTCGTCTCGTCATGCTGATCATTTTGATATACATATATAACCATATATCTAACTCCTTTAGTTTTATGACTTACTAACATCCTTTATGTGAACAAAACTACAATACTCTCTTTGCAAAACGACATCTGATCGTGGCACTCATTGACCGTAGTAACCCGCTGGGGCAGATGTCACAGGAGCGGTGGAAAATAGTGGAAATGAAGCTATTGGAAGCCCTCTTCGCGAGGATGGATGCTGAGCCAAGCGCACCTATGCGCACATTTGATGGAGCTGATGGAGGCCAAAGCTACATCCTCCAGATCAATAAGGCGGCGGGCGACATTCTGTACGCAAGGATCGGGAAGATGGCGTGGGGCGTTGGAAGCGTGTTCTTTCGCCTCAAGAAGCGCTACCCCGCAGACGGCAACGGATACACGCTCGAGAAAACTAAGGTGGAGAAGGATCTCGGTTTAGAAGAGATCCTGGCGACTTCACTGGTCCTACAGGAGGTGGAGAAGGCACCTATCCAGCACTCTGGAAATGCAGAACCGAGAGCTGAGGGTAATACAGGAGAACCTCCACAAAAGTAGGGTCGCCTCCGCCGAGCTCTTCCTCAACTTAGAGAAGGGCGGTTACGATGTGGCTTTAGTCCAAGAAAGTCAAACTTCACCACATAGACCCCGAGCGTTATTAACAAGGTAAGCCATATTAGTGAGCAAAAATATGTATTCCCATATTGATCTTAGCCTCTCCACAGACGACCTGACTGTTGTGACGGTAAAGGATGTCAAGGGTGAGCCTATACTCTTTGCATTCTGTTACCTGCCACATGATGACGAGGTCCATAGGCTGGTAGCGGCATCCAGAAGAACGAAGCAGGCGCTAGTAGTGGGAGCCGATGCAACAAGTAGTCTAGTGATAGCTAACCGAGGAGAGGAGCCTACATATATAAGACCCACCTCAAAAAACGCCTTAGACATAACACTGTATACCGGTTGATGTGCAATAGTAGAGAATTGGAGAGTGCTATGAACACCGTCATTCTCTGAAATTAAGGTAGACGTTAGGAGAAATCCCAGAAATACAAACTGGGATCTCTATGTTCAAATATTAGAGCACAAAAGACTAAGACCTTGCGTGTTCAATTCTCATGAAGAAGTAGAGGCAGGCGTGAATCCAGTCACGATTAAAGCGCAAAACGAAGCCCCCTTGGTGGAATAGGGAGCTCGGATTGCATAGACGCATGGTACGTGATATGTTCAACCGGGCCAAACAAGCAAAAAGTGAGGACTGTTGGAACGAGTACAAGGATCTTTTAAGGGACTGCAAAAAGTTGGTGCGCAGGACCAAACGTCAGTCCTGGATACACTTTTGTAGCAGCTTGGAAAAGACCAACGAGGCGAGACTCAGGAAGCTACTATCCAAAAGCCCTGCCCCGCTTGGTCTAATTCGCAAAGGTGACGGGGGGTGGACGGATAACTGTAAGGATTCATTAGAAGACCTGTTCAGTGTGCTCTTCCCGGGCTACAAGAACACGGCTAGTCCCATTAATGAAGGAAAAAGGGCTGTAAGTGTACCCGAAAATATCATCACAACACGGAGGATAGAATGGGCAATCCAGTCCTTCGACGCATTTAAATCACCCGGTACTGATGGAATTATTCCTGGCGTGGTGCAAAGAGCTCAATGGCTGGTTGTGCCGTGGCTAAAAACAATTTTCAGGGGTGCTTGAAGTTCGGCTATGTGCCGCATTCATGAAGTGAGGCCAGGGTTGTGTTTATACCAAAGGCGGGTAAAAACAACCCAACCTACTCGAAAGAATTTAGACCCATAAGCTTAACTTACTTCCTCTTGTCAGCTTGTCTAAAGCGCAACATGCTTATACAAAAAGGCAGATCCGAGGAGACTGCACTCCATTCACTGGTATTCAGCATCGAAAAAGCTTCGGAATATAAGGAATATTCCCTCGGAGCTTTCCTGGACATCTCCGGAGTTGTTAACGTGTCAATGGAAGCCATTCTGAACTGTATCGAGTCAAAAGGCGTTGAAACTGCAATACAACGGTGGGTCAAAAGCCTCTTGACTTCAAGAAGTATAATAGCAGAATGGAATGATGACAGAATGATCAAGGAGGTCCGCAGAGGTACCCCACAAGGTGGGGTGTTATCTCTTTTATGCTCTGATTTCGTGTTTAACAGATAATACATTCGAAATTGACGTTATCTTACTTTGAAAATGGCGAAAGCATTGGATTTGTCAGTAATTTCGGTGAAAACGCATAAATTGAAAAACAAGGACAAATTGCTTTTATTGGGCATATATCACATCAAATTGTGGGAGATCAAATAGGCAAGTTTTATAAGTGCTTTACTACAATATGCGTTTTGTAAAACTAACCTCGAAAGAAAGTGCAAGACTAACGATTGATGCTGTTTTTATATTTTGTCAACAAGCTCGTATACCAACTCGAGATTCTCATAAATGTGCGAGAAAGCTACTTAAATTGTACGAAGATTGAAAAAACTTCAACAAAGTGAGAGTGGAGAAAATTAAAACCGGAATGAAACAAAAATTTGATGTTTTCATGTATACGTTAGATGATGATGAGGAATGAGGAAGATAAGGAAGTTTTGGAAAAAAGGCGACCTGGCTCAATGTTGGGAATTGATATGAAATTAGCATACAAAGAAGAAAGAACAAAATTGAGAAAAGGAAAATAAGCACGAAAATTAAAACATGAGGAAATATTAGAATTAAAACGATCAGGTAAGAAGTTTGATTAGTGTTCTGTGGATTCTATTTACAGCTTTTTACAAATATTATTATTATTATTAAATTATTATATTTTTATTTACAATTCTACGCGTAGTTATTATTTGTAATCATCATCATGGTATTTGACACACGAAACAGTAGAATTAGCATTTTTCGATCTAAGCGTTTCACTCCAAATCAAGCAAAAAATGGTGAACATTTAAACAGCGAAGGCTCCTGCTATAAATTTAATCAAATACCGTACATGTCCAAATTTGTAGGATTTGTTGGCTTGTGACTTATCTGATTTTGTCTCGAGTTTTTTTTTATCAATTTCGAACTTCAGACCGACTTCTTTGATTTAGATCCAGCTGTGTGGAAGGTCAATGAGGAATATCAAACAGCTTCGTAATTCCTTCAAAATTTATTTGTTGTTAACGATGTTGCAGAAATGAAAGATTATAATCACATTTTGACCCGCGATGAAGAAGAATCTCCATTTATATTGCATGTTATCGATTCATCCATACAAAATCATCCCTGCAAGTACCAGAAACTATTGTGTACGTGTGATCGTTCATCCCTTTCTTGCACATTACATTCATCATTTCACAATTTATATACACCTCTTGCACAATTCTGTAAATGATCTTGGTACAATTACGGATGAAAGACCCAAAACTGCGAACCAAAACTGCACTTTCAGTACTGCGACCCACAAAAGCCCAGAAACTATACTCCAAAATCCCAAATGAGAATTTAATAACAAAATCATTAATTATATTACATATTTATTGAAAATATCATTCCATTTAGGTGTTTATTATTATATTTACTTTATACATATACATATTATAGTACTACACTATATACATATGTATAAAGAATTGAATAGTTGAACAATTTTTGCTATCGGACAAAGGCTGGAAGAAGAGTGGCGAATGTCAAATACCCCGCGCGGGCTGGAAGTGTAAGCTGCGCACATTATGTGAGGACTCTTTTGGTTTCTTTAAGAGTTTTTATAAGATCTGTCCTTTCATTAATTTCACTAGTACTAGATTCATCTGGGAGGAATATAAATATAAAGTAAAATTTGAATTTTTATAGTTTGTAAAAAAAGTCCTCCTAATTAAACATACAAAGAGTTTTTAAATTTCTATGAGCACAAACATTTACTTAAATTTACCCTTTACTTTCTGTGTTTTAGCTGCTAATGGCACGGCCAAGTGCCGGTAAGCCCAAAAATACTGAAACTGCTTTGCCCTCTAGCTCATTGGCATAACCCAGTTGACACACGTCGTGATAATAAACGGTTTCAAAAGCACCTAAACCATGTCGTTCCAATTTTCGTGCTTGTGTAAAAAAGTGTCTGTAAATGATTTGTGTTCCATGTAGCAGCGTTTGCATCCATAGTTCTGAATTTGCTTGCAGCACATATTCCATAGCTTCGAAAGGATATTCCATTCGATTAAAAAGACGTCCCCGGGTTTGTGGTTGGTTACGGAATGGATTTTTTGTTGTATTGTCGGACTGCTTCAAATATCTGTTCATCAGGTGCCGAACTGTGTTGATGAGCAGAAACTTTTGCGAGTTCGATAATTGTGCTAGGCATCCTTTCAATTTGACAATTTGTTGTCGAATGATAGGCTGGAGTTTTGGTATGCTTTTTTTTATAGTAGGGGGAAGCATCGCAAGCCGAACTTTAATCCGCTAAACCTAAGCTACTCCCAACACAGGACTCTCCCACGGAAACACCGGATTAAGTATTACTTCGTGGGAGTGGTTAGACTTTTACGTCTCCTGTATAGCACGGACTGACTGACGCCTAATCTATTGCAAATGTCTCAGTGCTGTCATAATGAAAGCTGCCGCTTCGCTAACAGCTTTCCAATTATCGGAGGACTGACACATAACTGCAGTCAAACATGATTGTTTTCAACTTTTCCCTTATATCTAAGAAGCGAGGGCAATAGAATAATACGTGCTCAGGGTTTTCTACGGACTCTGCACACATCGGACAATATGGACTGACGTCATGACGGAATTTAAATAGGTAACTTCTAAAGCACCCGTGACCACTTAATATTTGGGTCAGGTCGAAATCAAGGTCCCCATGCTTTCTATATATTCACGTGTGGATGTCAGGTATCAGTCTGTGAGTCCACCGTCCTTTGGTCAAGGTTTTCCACCGTTGCTGCCACATTGTGGAGCTCACTTTTCTCTGCTCTAGCTATACTGTATTTGTATGAGGCGCTGGTAGTTCATGCAGTCGCGCAAATTCACTTCCCTGGATGTCTATGGGCGGCTTACTAGCTAGTACTTCGGCCGCTTCGCTAGATATAGTTCGGAAAGCACTTATTACTCTTATAGCTGTGAGTCTATGTATAGTGTATATGGGCCTGGCATACGCTTTTATGTCTAGCGCCTGGATCCATATTGGCACTGCATACATGATTATGGAGCTCATCGCCTTTGCAATTAACAGTCTCCTACTGGAACGAACGCAGCCTCTATTTCCCATCATTCTCGATAAGGAGTTGTACAAAGCAAACAAAGGCTTTACTTAAAGTGTACGATAGGTGCTGTTTTATTTTTAGTTTGGAATCCTAACGGTTGTTTGAGTGTAACTTGAGTAAAAAATAAGATATCTTGATGAAACTTGGCACAAATATTCCTTGGTACCATAAGAAGGCGAAATCGGTTCACAACCACGACTACTTTCCTTATTACTCCATTTTTAATTCCATCTTATTCCTTCACTTTATAATGCAAACATAAGGAACCAATGGAGATAGCGAAATAAAACTTTACACAAATAATGCATCTCTGGCTTCACTTGCGAAAAAATTGTCGAAAACGGATCATTACTTTTCAATGCCCCAGATATCGAACATGTTGAACTCTGCGCCTAATCATAAATTTTAACCGAAAATATGGGTAAATCTCTCAGATAATTTAATGTAATTCAGAGGAAATTGTTTCTTCTGATAGTGTGTCTCTTTTCCAAAAATTATTAAAATCGAGTCATAACATCTCCATATACCTCATTGTAGGTTTTTCAAAATTATCTTCTCCTAGCTCCCATATACCTAATTATAGGTTTTTCAAAAATACGGTGAGCTTTATTCCGCATATATGTATTGGTTAATATGTGAGCTATCTTAGCAAAATTAAGTGAGCGTATCGTCTTGGATATAGTGTACCTTGCTGATGAAAATGAATGAAATCGGTTCAGGAATTACCTCAGCCCTCATATACTATATATGACGATTTTCGTTATTCTATTAAACTTTATGCCGAATTTATGGGTTAATTTGCATGTTATCTTAATAAAATTTCTTCAATAAATTGCGAGAGTATAAAATGTTCGGTTGCACCCGAACTTAGCCTTTCCTTACTTGTTTTTTCTTCAATTATTCTAGTGCTTATGAGCAATACCTCTATTTTGTGCTCAGCCAGTTCCAAACTCATGGAGGAGAACCATGGGCGCGGATCACTTATGCATTCATTGCATTCGGAGGTCGTATAGGTGCTTAGCCACTGCTACTACTATTAGGTCGTCTGCATATGCTATTAATTTGACAGTTTTATGTTAAGGTATTTTTAGTACCCCGTCATACATAAGGTTCCATAGTAGGGGACCTAACACCGATTCTTGTGATACTCCACTTGAAATAGAGTGGCTTTTTGTGCCTTCGTTCGTGTCGAATATCAGCTTTCTATTTTCAAAATAACTCATTAAGATCTTTATGAGGTATTGAGGGGCTCGTTTATCGTAAAGGGCTTTGATTATGTTTGCCCGTTTCGCTGAATTAAAGGCATTCTTCACATCCAGGGTTATCAGCGCGCAGTACTTTTTTGTGCCACCTTTCCATCGTTTTTCACTTACTGCGCTCCTTGCAGTGTCAACGACTTCCTTTAGTGCGTCGATAGTGGATCTCCGTTTTATGAAGCCGTATTGTGTCTCTGATAATCCGCCGGCTTCCTGGATTGCAAATTCCAAGCGGTTTCTTATTAAGCTTTCGTACACTTTGCTCATTGTGTCAAGCATACAAGCAAGCATGGATCTCCGTTTTATGAAGCCGTATTGTCTCTCTGATAATCCGCCGGCTTCCTGGATTGCAAATTCCAAGCGGTTTCTTATTAAGCTTTCGTACACTTTGCCCATTGTGTCAAGCATACACAGAGGTCGATACGATGAAGGTTCATCTGGTGGCTTTTTTGGTTTTGGGATTAGTACCAAATGTTGCACTTTCCAGGGGTCGGAAGATATTCCTTCTTTTATACAGGCATTATACATTTTTAGGAACAGGGTGGGTCTACGTTTGCTTCTTCACAGAGCTTTCTAAGCAGTTTTTCTTACTACAGATGATAGCTGACTTCAGGTCCTTCTTATGCCTTTTAAACGCTTCTCTGAGGCTGAATGTATGCTTTGGTATGCTTTATTTGTAGTTGTTTGTATATTTGTTGTGCACATATGCCAGTAAATGTTGATTCGATATCAGTCATTACAAACTTTGCGTTTGGGTATATTTGTGACAGTATCTCGCCAACATATTTGTATGTGTCCTTCTTTGATGGTATTTGTTCAAATGACAGAATTTGGAGTATTTGTCGTTTGAACTAATGTACATATTATTGCTCATAAAAAATAAGTCGAAGTGTATACATATATTCGCCTACTTTGTTTGGTATTGGTGCTGAACCTATTGGTTGTTTATTTGGTCATACTTGTTTGTGAGTCAGATTTCGCTGTCTTGTACTTCTTTTTTACAAGCGTCACGTATGTTTGGCCAGTAGTATCTGAGCGAGATTTCCTGTGCGTTATTTTTGTAGTTTCTGTGAGCACGTCTATGTGTGCCTTGTATGATATGTTCTTGTTGTTTGGTTTCGCTTAAATCGTCCACCATTTTTTGTGCTAGTACAATACGTACGTACGTATTACGATTCAGTCGGTTTTCTTGTTCAGCAGTACCGATGAGTCTGGATGCCTCTTCATTTACATGCTGTATAAGCCTCATTTTGTGAGTGTTTGCACGTTTGGTTAGTCTTAGTACCTTTGTACAATACAGTTTGACTTTAGCAACCGCATAGTTGGCTTCATAGGCCCAAATTGGCTTTAGTACTTGATTATAATAAACAGCTTGTTTTAAATTAAAAGCGTGGATCTCCTACTGACTAGATGGTAAAACTTAGCAAATTTTAAATCAAGCTCACCCCTTTTTTCTTGACATGCTCTTTCCAGCGAAGCTTAGCTTCTAGGGTGATTGCTAGGTACTTAGCATTATTGTGATGTGGTATACGAGTACCATTTATATAAATGGGATGGTATGATGGTTTTTTTAAACTAAGTCTACGTGAATTGATTTGGAATCGTTTAATTTAATGCGCCACTTGGAAGCCCATTTAGGAATTGCATTGACCGCTGTCTGTTCTCGAAGGGTAGATACTGAGGTTGACTCTCATGCTGCTAACAGGGCTGTGTCATCCGCAAATGTCGCTGTCACGTAACTTGAGTCAGTGGGGATATCACTTGAAAAGCAAGTAAAGCACTGGCCCCAACACGCTTCCCTGGGGAACACCCGCTTCTATCGGTTGCAAGTTTGAGTATGTTTTATCCGAAAGTATCTATCTTTTAGGTAGGAAGCAATTATTTCGCAATAAGGTTTGGGTAAAATACATATCAATTTCAGCAGTAGACCCGAAAGCCAAACTCTATCAAAAGCCTGAGACACGTCTAAGAAAGACGCCTAACAAACGCTCTTTTTATCCATAGCATTTTCAACGAAATTAACGATTCGCTGTACTTGGTCAATTGTTGAATGAAAGCCGAACTGATGTACTGGTATAAGGTGTTTCCGATCTATTATTGATTTGAGCCTCTTTATGAGAACATTCTCGAAGACATTCGATAGAGCTGGCAGCAGCGATATTTGCCTATAAGATGATGTGTAGTGGTTTACCCGGCTTAGGTATCGTAACAACTTTCCAAAACGATTGAACGTATCTTAAGTATAATGCACTGTTTACAATTTTTTTTAGACAATTCTTTGGTAGATTGCGTAATATCTCTCTGGTTATTAAATCAAAGCCCTTGAGACTTGCGTTCCTGATAAGACTTTTAATTTCTTTACTAGTAACTGGAGAAGTGCTGACGAGTGGATCCAACCAACTATTTTCACAGTTCACAGCTCATGTCCATTGTTAGGTGTAAATGTGTTTCTCAAATGATTTGCAAATACTGCAGCTTTTTGTGAATTCTTTTTGGCCCATTCATTTTCGTTTATTTATTGGTGCGACATGTTTTATTTGTTTATTAATATTCCTTGCAGCTTTCCAGAGCGAATAATTGGTAGTTTTATCAACAGTGAGTTTGGACAAATACGTTTTGAGAGAATAGTTTTAAAACTGTATAATTTTTGTTCTTAGTTCCGCTGTACATCTATTAAGCTCTGTTTTAAGAGCAGCCGATATAGTTTGTTGCCATCCTCGTCGGAGTTTGCGTGTTTTATGGATACCATCTTAGATGTATTTTGGGAATTTGTTTCCACTTAGATTCAGGCGAAAATTCGGTGTACTTTTCCACACAGCATTTCGAAATACTTTTGTGAAAGATTCAACTTCACAATCTAAGTCAGCATCTGTCGATATGCGCTTTGGCTTAAAAACGACTTTATTCAGTATAGTCTTAAATTTATACCAATCAGTATGTTTATTAGATATAGAACACGTGCCCGACGAAATTACTGGTTTTTCACATAAAGTTAGTATTAGTTGGGGAATGATCAGAGCTTAAATCTGAGCTATCTTCAATACGTAAATTGATTTTCGACACTTTATTGGTGACAAAAAAGTCAAGTGGATCTGGTAATTTATTACTATCTGCAGGCCAATAAGTAGGTCTCCCTTTCGAAATGACATTGCATCCAATAACTTGTACAGCTGTCAGTATTTCTCGCCCTTTGGTTGTAGTTAAACGGGATCCCCAATGAGTGTGTTTTGCATTAAAGTCACCACCCATGATGTACCTTTCAGTAAGTATCAGTTTTGATATTATGCCTGGGCAGGCTATATAGAGTACAACACCAGGAGAAGGCGAACCCGATTCTCCAATCGATGACAATGGAACAGATGTTCCATTGCCCGACCGTGAAGAAATTAGAATAGCAATTAACCGATTGATGAACAACAAGGCGGCGGAGGCCGATGTATTGCCGGCCGAGCTATTCAAATACGGCGGCGAAGAACTGATAAGGTGCATGCATCAGCTTCTTTGCGGAATATGGTCGGCAGAAAACATGCCCGACGATTGGTATCTCAGTGTACTCTGCCCAATCCACAAAAAAAGGAGATCCCACAATATGCGCCAACTACCGTGGGATAAACCTGCTTATCACCGCTTATAAGGCTCTATGGAGCGTACTGAGTGAAAGACTAAAGCCCACCGTCAACAAACTGATTAGACTTCATTAGTGTGGATTTAGACCTGGAAAATCAACAGCTGACCAGATATTCACCATTCGCCAAATCTTGGAGAAGACCCCTGAAAAGAGCATCGACACACACTCTTTGCCGATTTTCAAGATGCTTTCGACAACACGAAAAGGAGCTGCCTTTATGCAGCGATGTCTGAATTTGGTATCCCTGCAAAACTAATACGGCTATGCAAGCGGACGTGGAGCAACACGATAAGCTCCGTCAGAATCGGGAAGGACCTCCCCGAACCGTTTGATACCAAACGGTGTTTCAGACAGAGTGACTCACTATCGTGTGATTTCTTTAACCTGATGCTGGAAAAATAATTCGAGCTGCAGAGCTAAACAGAGAAGGTACAATATTTTGTAAGAGTGTACAGCTACTGGCGTTCGCCGATGATATTGGATAAGGAAATGATTTTTATGGGCCTGGAGGTGAACGAGAACAAGACGAAATATCTCCTGTCATCAAACAAACAGTCAGCGCAAACAAACATACGACTTGGCTCCCACATCACTGTTGACAGTCATAACTTTGAAGTTGTAGATAATTTCGTCTATCTGGAAACCAATATTAACAGCTGACATTGTCAGCCTGGAAAACCACTCTTCCCAACAGGTGCTACATTGGACTGAGTAGGCAATAGAAAAGTAAAGTCCTCTCTCGACGAACAAAAACCAAACTCTACAAGTCCCTCATCATTTCCGACATACTTTATGGTGCAGAAGCGTGGACGATGTCAACATCCGATTAGGCGACACTGGGAGTTTTCGAGAGAAAGGTTTTGCGGAAGATTTATGCTCCCTTAATCATTGGCAACGGCGAATACCGCAGACGTTGGAACAATGACCAGTCTCTGAAAGTGTTCGATGCCGTTGGAATGACCAGGTGGAGAAGGACCTGGCTTCACTTGGCGTTACCAATTGGCGCCAAACTGTCGAAAGAAGAAACGAATGACGCACTGTTGTGGACTCGGCTGTAACCGCGTATGCGGTGTCTAGGCCAGTCAAGAAGAAGATCAGTTTCAAAAAATTATTTATTTTTTTATACCCTCGCAACAAAGTTGTTAAGAGAGTTAGATATAGATATATATGTTGAATTCTCTGGTATAGGAGTCATTGTTCTTTTTATTTTTTTTACTTTCAAACTGATCAATTACAGCAAAACAATTAAAGTTTATTAATCTTAAGAAAAGCACACATAGTGAGTTCTATTCGCTTTCACGTCACTTCACCAACTGATCAACTACTAATAAGACAATACTCAAAGAACATAACGGTTCCAGCATATTTCTTCACTCTCAGCTGAAAGCGAACAGACCTCACTCAGTAACAGTTATTTTCCATTTCTGTTTACAAATCAAAATACCGCAATACATGCCGCCTAATGCGTCGCCTACTTCAAACGACGCAGCTGCACAAACAGTGTCTTGTTATATATCAGCACTACATACACATGCACACTGATCTACAAAATATTTGTACTAGCGGTCTCACATACGCATGTACACTGATCTACATAATATTTGTACTAGTGCTCCGACACGGCCTTCCTGACAAATCACACGTCCTCGTGTGTAGATTTAAATCGCAATATTCTAACACGTCAGCCGTTAACTATAGCTATAGTTTACAAACATTTCATTAATATCATTCTTTTAAAGGCTTTATCACTGTCTCTGTCATGGTTTCTATTTCATTTGTCTCTTTCAACATTTTTCAGTACTGTCTCTTTCAACAGTTCCATTATATTTTCTTCCTAACCATACTTAACAATTCATTCATATTTCAACTTTATTAACTGGTGTAGTTCCTTTTACAGCCAATTACCGACCCCCGCCATAACAAGTCCATCTGTTATGCTGCGACCATTATCAACTTGTGTAGTTCCTTTTACACCGAACTACCGACCCCCGCCATAACAAGTCCATATGTTATGGTGCGGTCATTATATCCGCTCTTGGGATTCCAAGACACCAACCTTGTCTTCCATATCTTCATTCCCCACTTGGGAATCGGACACATCTCCTCTTAAGTCGTCAAAATCTTCATCAACTTCTTCGCTTATTTCTCAATTTGCTCTCAAAAATTCATGCGCATACTTATAAGTTCTTTTACTTGTTAATGATTTTAAATCATACCTATCTCCGTCTAGTAATGCGATTATTTCAAATGAACCTTTAAATTGTAGGTCGAACTTTGTTTGGTTACAGTCTTCATTTTTTAACAACACATGTAGAAGATCTGTAGAAGATATTTTATTATTTTTACCTTATTCTTATCAAATCTATGTTTGTCGTAACGAGCATTAGCTTTCGTATTTTGTTTAGCTTGTTTTCTTAAAGATTCTCTATCAATTAAATTATCTTCTTTTTCACCTATTGGCAATAGGCTAAAAGGTCTAGCTTCCCTACCGATTAGCATTTCTAATGGTCTGACCTTGGTAGCTCGATTGCCCGTGCAATTCATTGCCAACTGTACTTGGGCTAAGGCATCTTGCGACGACCTCTCAATGATTTCGACGGCAGTCAACATACTCTTAAGTGTGCTAATTACACGTTCTACTTGGCCGTTTGCCCTGCTCGCACCTGCAGCAACTCAATGTATGTAGCTCATTTTTTTAGAAGAACAAATTCACGGAATCCTGAGCTCGCAAAATTACGAATTATTCGAATAGGCACGCTAAACAAACACACGACGGAATTGATAGAACTTTCAGTACCAATGTTTCAGAAAACGAACAAATTTTGTGTATCAAAAAAATTAATCTATCAAAACAATTACGTTTTTTTCACCCATCTTTCCCGTTATATCTATATGCACTGTGTGCTACGGAATGTCTGCTTAGGGAACGGATGTAATTCAACCTGGTGGCTTAGTTAATTTATAGGTTATACAATTTTCAAAAAATGTACGGACGTATTTAGACATATTTGCGAACCAATAATATCCATAAACCTTATCTAAGGTTTTCTCCCAACCTAAATGCATAATAGATTCGTGGACGTGATTAATCACTGCCCATCTAAATGGCTTAGGTATTACAGGTAAACATTTGGTTTTACCATTTCTTTGTATTTTTATATTTAAAATTCTTTTTTTTTAATTCATATGTTTTATCTAAATTTTCTCGCAATTCGTAATTTTTTAGCTTAGTTAATAGCTCTGTTAACTCAGGATCTCGTTGTTGCTCAGAAACTAGCCAATTATCAGTTATCTCGGTCAATTCAATCCGTTTTTCAACTATTTTTTTTACACTCGTGCATTTTTTTATCAGTGGATTCCTTGATAAAAAATCTACATGTGCCATTCGTTCTTCTTTTGTATATTGGATATCAAAAAACGAATGACTGTAGAAAGGCCCACCATCGATGCACACTCAATGATAGGTCTGACCTTGTACGACTAGCTTTTTGCGAATTGCAATCAACAGGTTAAAACAGATATTATTTTCGAACGAATTCTTTCATGCTCTAACAGCCAAATGAAATCAGTGCTTTTCTTTTAGGTGAGCGTATATAACGATTTATAACTTGCCCCGCGTAATCTAGCAATCTGGTCAGAAATTAAAGGCAAAGGGTACTTGTCTGCGACTGTGTTCTCATTCAAGGCACGTGAA
Source organism: Zeugodacus cucurbitae (assembly GCF_028554725.1). NCBI lineage: Eukaryota > Metazoa > Arthropoda > Insecta > Diptera > Tephritidae > Zeugodacus > Zeugodacus cucurbitae. The sequence goes on from NC_071669.1 coordinate 30,067,793, forward strand.
TCCACACAAATACGATCACTACAATATTTCTTTTTAACAAGCATCATCGGACTAGCGAAATGTGAACAACTGGAACGAATAATATTAAACTTCAGGAGTTCATCGATTTTATGACGTACATTCTCTTTCTCATCTTCGCTAAGTCTATATGGCCTACGCTGCACTGTTTTTTGTGGATCTATTAACCTAATTTCCAAATGGCCTTGTTGTTAAACGAGTCTGTGGTATTCTCTCTATAAACCAATCAGAATAGCGTTTCAGAATGTTTTTTAAGACTGACAACTAGATTTTCATAACTATCAAAAGTTACGACATCAACTCTTTTTGTTTTACAAATACTGAATTTTTCAGAGTCCATTGCTAAAGCCCTGGTTTAATATTTCGCGGCCAATAACAACATCGCATTTCACATATTTGTCCATAACAACGTGCAATAAAATATTTAAACAATAGTGTTCAATACTTATATTAGAAATAAATTGCAATGCACTAAAGATGGGGTCGTTACTTATGCCACTTAGTTTTACAATGTTGCTGAGTCGTTTTTCCTTACATTTTTCTGCAACACTCTCCTTAACCAAGGAACACTCAGCACCGGAGTCGAAACAAAATGGAACGAACTCACCTGATAAACTGCAACAAACTCTTTTCGATTTGAGCCATACGTGTCAACACTACCGACACTGCAATTTCCAACTCTTTAACCTTCCACTTCGATTTCCATATTCTGCTAATCTCACAGTGGTCGATTGGGCCTCGTTAGCGGCATTTAATTAATACATAACTTCTAAACGAAAAAAGATATCTTCAGACGGTTTTTTTCACAGCTCAGAAAAAAGTCATAGAATTTTTTTAGGAAAAAAAATTGTTTAAATTTATTTTTTTAATTTTAAAATTTTTTTTTTTAATTTCAAAATTTCTTTTTACCTTCAATAAACAAATTTTATAAATCAAAATTATCTTCGGAATCAGAATCAGGCATATCTAGATGCTTCATTAAAAGCAAGCTCTTAACATCATCGTCCATAAAAATATTTTTTGCAGTCGAAATTGAAGACCCATTTGACAATGAAGATATCAAAGGGTCAGACGAAACTAATAAAGCATTTATGATATCTTCCGTTGTATTTTTCCTGGAATTTTTTCTTGTATTGCTCTCGCGTATGTTTCGATAGTCCTTGTTCCTGGCTTCAAGAACTTCTTCGGACATCATACCAATCGGAAGGGGAAAAATGGTTTATTATATCTGCTCCATGAATTAAAATTCTGTGAACTGACGATGGCATGTAAAACCAGGAGTATGCTTTAACACAAATTTCGGCAGTTTCCAATGCGTAAGATTCGAATGCGTCCGAATTTATGTCGTATCCACAAGCCAATACTCGTAAGATTACGCTAAATCGATATAATAAATCATAGCTTACTCCTCTTATACGAGCAGCCAAATTTGGTTGTTAAAAAAACCTCCTTGCAGCGTTTCCGTTGTTCGTGCTGCCAGTATTAGCTATTGGTATATCCACCAACAAATGTATTTCTTTCCTTAGCTTCTGCTGAATACTTATTTTATTTTGTTCTACGACATCCTTGTCAGCACCACGAGCTTGCCACTTTTGTATTGGTATTCTATATGCAATGTGCAAAACACACTCGAAAAACCTAATCCATACGTGGAGACTTGATAAGCCATATTCAAATAGGTTTGCATTAATAGGAAAGCTTTTCACCAAATTTAGATCGTTCATATTTTTGGGAGTCGCGCTACAGATTCCGCATGTTTGCGAAGCCGATTCCGATATGACACTGAACGTTTTGCCATCAAGTATGGTCATATGAAATTGGTGATTAATTCATAAGGTACTCACAATTGTGGGAAAATAATTAATATTTGGCTCTAAATGTTTTTCTCTGCTAGACAAGTCTGCCGATTCTTTCTCGCAAAGTAATTTAATGGTCGACAATATCGGGTAGAAGAAGGCCGATTGTTTTTCCATAAAACTGTCGATCCTTTCTGCACTATCATGGCACCATACAAATTGAAAATAAATATTGATCTATCATCTGTCCATCGAAGTCATTAAATTTTTGCCTGTAAGTAAAATTGCCGCTGCTGCCTTCACAACCCCATTTGTAGGTAGCAGTTAATTAGGTGTTATTGTTATTTTCAATATGGTTTTGAAAACTTTCTGGGTGTGCTTCAATAATCCTAGCAATCGTATGGTCTACTAAGCTTTGTAATGGTACTTCAGCGAAATGATCAGTGACCGTGATGACACTAGGATAGCATTTTTTTTCGCACAACGCACTTTGTCCTAGCATGGATATATCGGCGTTTTGCCCTTTAGCGGCTCTCTTTGACAAATTCCATGTGTACTTGGTATGTCTAACATCTACAAATAGCGCCAGTGCTTTTTCATCAGAAAGTTTTGTCGGTTGAGGGGTACTCATAGTTTTCAAAATCCTACCGCTAAACTCTTCGTCGGTGTTTAGCATTGACACCACCTGTGAAGCACTACGTTTTCCACCTTTATACAAGCTGCAGCTTGCAGCTACCAACAATGCTTCTGATGGCAGATCTTCAGTAAGGCCTGACAATTTCTTAACTTGCGTTTTTTAGCAACACTCCGAAATATCTTTTTGTGGACATCCAATAATTTCGGAAGATGATCTTTCAATCAATACTAACGGCGTATCTAGCCATTCCTCGTTTTTGTTTTCAAAAAAAACCTTATTTCTTCTACAGTTTTTCCACTTTTCAACAAGCTTACAAGTAAAATTTCGCAGCTTTTTGCCAATCTCGTACTGCTCCTCCTGAGTATATTTAAGGTTTTTGAGAACAATACCAAATACAAAGTTTTCCATGGTGAGAAACTTCTTGGTTGGGATCGCTTCTTCATGCCATACTAAAAAAAGTACCCGTTTTGCTACCGACATTGTTCCTAAAAAGTGCCATGATTTAAAGGTTAGCAGGTAATAGCAGTTCATATTACACATTTTGGACGCACAATGACTCATACTTCCAGCTAAAAAAAGAGTTAGATCTAATCCGTGCGAATGTTGTAACTTCTACTCCACGAAACAGGTGCACGCTAGTGCGGGCTAGTTGTTAATGCACTTAATTACCACTACGTTTTATGCACAACACATTTACAGACCGGTCACAAACACTGATCTTTTTATGTAATACATACCTTGAAGTTAATAAAAAGCTACACTTTTAATAAAACAAGTAAAAATTGTAAATTTCAAAGGAGCTCGAAATCAATGCGCACAACAAAGAAAAAATATTGTAAAGCACTTGCTAAAACATATTTTGTGTTTGACAGCTCACAGCTGTTGATCAGCTGATCGTAGAGCTTATAAAAAACCGCCAAAAATCTAATCAAAGCATCTGTTATCTATTTGTGAAAAAATTAACGCTTTTTCAAATTTGAAAATTTGAATTAAATGCCGCTAGCGAGTTAATGGTCCAATTTAAGATGACCATTCAAAACATTCAGTAGGATCGCTGTAGTTGTCTACACTTCTACTATTGTTTCCAGGTTATGCCTGCGAAACATATTTGTGATATCCATTGAAATGCGCTGACATCTAGCGCCTTGCTTAATGCCATCTCAAGTTAAGTGTGCCGCCTTCTAAACGATTTTCACCAAAAATAAGGTCCACCGTTCTATACCACGCAGAGGCATCCGCTCCAGCAGAATCGGCAAAGCAACTTGGACAGGCCTTGTGTCTGCTGACGGCCTTAGAGACTGCATGGACTTGATTATGTTTATTAGATTCCGGTTCGGTGCTTCAAGGGCTGCTAGGATCTGGTCAAAACCTTGAACTATAGGCTCAGCCAATCACACTTCTGCTGTAGAATCCTCTGTTATAGGATTCATTGTTCTTATTATTTATTTTACTTCCAAACTGATCAATTACAGCAAAACAATTAAAGTTTATTAATCTTAAGAAAAGCACACACAATGAGTTCTGTTCGTTTTCACGTCACTTCACTAACTGATCAACTACTAATAAGACGCAGCATCCTTTTATTTCAATACGTTCTCTCAACAATACTCAAAGTACATAGCGGTTCCAGCATATTTCTTCACTCTCAATTGAAAGCGAACAGACCTCACTCAGTAACAGTTATTTTCCATTTCTGTTACAATGTGCGCATTTACAAATCAAAATACCGCAATACATGCCGCCTAATGCGCCGCCTACTTCAAACGACGCAGCTGCACAAACAGTGTCCTGTTATATATCAGCACTACATACACATGCACACTGATCTACAAAATATTTGTGTTAGCGCTCCGACATATACCAAAGTGATCAGGGTGAAGAGTGGAGTTCAAATCCGGATGTCTGTCTGTCTGCAAGCTGTAACTTGAGTAAAAATTAAGATATCTTGATGAAGCTCGGCACACATGTTTCTTGGCACCATAGGTAGGTTGCTTTCGCAGATGGGCAAAATCGGACCACTGCCACGCCCACAAAATGGCGAAAACCGAAAACACATAAAGTGCCATAACTGAGCCATAAATAAAGCTATGGAAATATATTTGGTACAAAGGATCGCAATATGAAGGGGCATATTTGGAATAATTTTTTTTTTAGTTGTGGGCATGGCCCCGCCTCCTACAAAGTTTTTTGTACATATGTCGTAAACTACTCAAGCTATATGAACCAAACTTTCTAGAACCGTCCCTTTTAGGTACTACCTTATACAGTCCACAGTATGGAGGAAATCGGATTATAACTACGCCCTCCTTCTAAACATATGTTATGTTGAAAATTACTAAAAATGCCCACTTATGGTTCGAAAACTCTATATTTTCGAAACTACTCGACCAATATCAATGAAATTTGGTTTGTAATATTTTCCATGCATCCCAATGATATGTTGTGGAATTAGTCCAAATCGGTTCACAACCACGCTTACTTCCTATATATCAGAACTTTGAAGTCGATCTACTTAGTTTACTTTGCAATATGTAAAGTAAGCACTAGTGAAGATATCGGAACAGAACTTTGCATAAATACTGGATTTATAGTGTGGCAGCCCCTTTGTAAAAATCGGACCAAAGGTTTTCAAGATCCCTATATATCGTACATGAGGACCTCGGTGCTTCTAACCTAATATTAGGGTTTCCAAATTTCAATGGACTTTATATCATATATATGACGAATATGTGGGTAAAATTGTGTATTATATAATATTAATAAAATTATATAAATAAATTGCGAGAGTATAAAATGTTCGGTCACAACCGAACTTAGCCCTTCCTTACTTGTTTTTTGATTTGGTTATTGAGTAACCATGAAGAATTTTTACTTTTACAGGTTTAATTTGAATAGACTTACATATGTTACATTTTGTACTTATATAATTTTTTGTTGCTCCAGAGTCAACTAGGATGTTAATAAGTTTGCCTGTATCCCTGCATCGTCGTTGCAGACACGGCAAATCGTTCATGGGCCTACAAAAGCACTGCCTGTTTCGTAATCATAGTTTTCGTATTCCGTTGGAAGTGATTGCAGTTCTACGTCGCGGGTCTGGCTTACACGTTGTAATTTCTAGTGCACGTTGGAATTACGAGATGAAGGTTTTCTCCTTCCTCGTCCTCTTTCTCCTCTCACGTTTTCTCCATGTTTCCATGTCCTATAATGGTTATATCGCCTGTGAAGACTGGTAAGGTTTTGAAGATTTCTAAGAAAATTTGTGATTCGTCTGTGATGTTTGGTGTACAGTCCTGGTATTGGTTGGTGACTGTGACGTTAGGTGTTGCATAGGTTTCGACCGAATTCAGTCTTCGTTGTGGTCAGGGCAGCGATTGGTGCTCTCAAGCTTGCGATTTCTTGTGTTGTCATTTCGGAGTTTATAGCCAATGGTAGACATGTTAAATTAAATCTTTCTTTTCACCTTCTCCACGAACCCAGCGTTATGTGATGTATTAAAACTTATCCGTTATATTTTTCCAGATTTTTCGGGAATATAAATTTTTTCTTTATTCCATTTTAAGCACATTTTTCAAAGATCTAATGCTGGAAGTCCTACTTCCCGTGAAATTTTTCATATCCTGTAGTTCAAGGATATTTGATTGCAGTCTAGAGCTAGACCGCCTTGAGCCCCCAGTTAGTATGGTTTTCACGATATAAGTTTATATATATGTCTATAAATATATGCACATATATAATTTTAATTCTACGCCGAAATGTGTGCACTTTATTGATATTCTTAAAACTGATTATACTTAAAACTATTTATACTAATGAGATGCGGCTGCTGTTATCTGGTTGCAACTTGTTCGTTGTAATTCGGTATCTGTTATCTGTTATAAATATTTGTTTTTGTTGAGATGCGGCGGTGGTTATAGCAGTGGATTATTCCATTGCCAGATGTTTGTTGTTTACATGTTGAGAATGCATTTCTTGATAATGCATGCTTGGTTGTTATTGTAATAATAGTACATTTCTATTGTTCGTGTGCTTATCCGTTAAGGATTGTTTGTTCTAATGATAGTGCATGTCAAAACAAGTTCCATCGGTTTGATGTTATTTAAGTGGTTCATCTTTGTTAAAGGTGTACATATATTAACAGATAAGATGTATGTTATGTATGTGTGTGTGAACTGGAGTGAAGCTACATATGTCGTTAACACGCATTCATTGAAAAAAATATTAAAAAGGCACTTAAAAGAGGATGTTCACATGACATGCTCATATGGCCTTGTGACATCGCCCACGCATCACATCACATTACATCATATCACATCTCAACACAACAGATACAACCCACACCACTACACACGCACGCATCATACACAGAATCTAACACCACTCATCGTACAACACAACAACCACACGATCATCAACGAGTCGAGTGTAGTATTCACCACCAAAATCATTAAAAGGGATTGATCCCAACGGGATCCCTCTCATTCGATTCTATCCGTGAACCAGAAGGTTTGGTAACTTTTTCGAGTTCGACACCCTTTCCGTATTTATACATATCGTGTTGCCAACTCGCAGTCGCAGTCCTACCAGGAGAAGTCTTTTCGCGCGCTGTGTGTGTGGTTAACCATCCCAACATTTATGCATTCTTTTTAAAATTGTAATAAACAAATTATCCTCCATCAAGGAGAAGTGAAACTTAGTAAACCTAAGAATAACATTTTATAACGTTTATAAATATTGTGTGTTTGCCCCTTTTAAATTCTGGTTATAATTCCGCACGTAAGTATACCAGTGCTTCAACTAAACAAATGGTCCTTCGAGCCTTCCGGAAAGGCACCTAAGTATAAATGAAAAATTTTCAAAAGTGAAAGTGCAGTGTTAAAAGAAACAAAAAAAAATTAAGAAGCACCTAAAAGAACAAAAATATTTAATATTATACATACATATAAACGTACAGTGTAAGAAAATAACAAAGTTAAATACTTCAAAAACATATAAAATAGTAACATACAACAACAAACGGGCGCGATATAACACAAAAAATTAAACTGAAAGGTCAACAACCTCAACTCAACATACGGACGCGATACAATATAATATAACAAAACTAAAGCGAACTAACTTAAAAACCAACAAAAAGAACAAAACACCACTAAACATATCAAGTGAAAGAGGATACACAAACAATCAACGAGGGAGGAGGACACCAACACAGCTTGGAAACCAACAAAATAGGAAAACGAAAAGCAATTAGCATACGAACCAAAGGGAAAGAGCAAATACATAAGTAAAACCCAAAACCCTTGGCGGACAATAAAGTGAGTCCATTCTTATCACATTATATTGAAGAAATAGGTACGCTCATATGTATGTTGACGGTATTCGGTACAGTTTTAACAGTATTTCAGAATAAACTTATACAACAAGAAAATATATATAAGCTGTCATCGATTGGCTAACTGCTATAGACAAGCCAATCGAACAAACTTTCCAAATTTCCATACAAACTGGCAGCACTGAAATCGAATTGTATATACTTGGTCGCACTGAACTCTTCAACCACCGTCTATGTCTAACGTTTTCTGCAACAAATTTAATTTTTATTAAAGTTTTTTATTCAATAAATTCACTACAAAAATACTAACGATTTATCTTCGCCTACCCTTTTCAATTTCAAATTTGTGTATAACAATTTTTATTATTTTGACAGTAATTTGTTCTTTGAGCCGTTCACAATAGTAAAATGGTTCTAAAATGAGTAAAATAAAACTTGATAGCACTCAGCAAGCGACTATTGAAATTTTAATGAGGTATTCGCATACTCTCCAGCACGAATTCAACTAGATATCTTTGTTGTTGATTTCACATGTAAAATTTTTGACAAGCGAGCAGCGCCCAAAGATAGCGAGCAGAGAAGTGACCAATCGATGGCAGCTATATACATATTACCAACATACATACATACATACATATGTGCAGAGCCAACATTACATGCTCCCCTACTTAAAACTCTGTCGCGAAACGTATTGAACATAAATAAAAAAAACAAGCCATTTACGCGTACGGCTTCGCAAGTTTTCGCATATATATACTGTACATACATAAATACTAAAAACCAAAAGTCATACCTGCCTATATACTTATTCTGTGTCCCGAAACACACCACAAAACTAATATCTTACATAAGTCAAGTATTACATACTTGCAATTTCTACAGCGATACCCCATAAGCTAAAAAGCAAAAGCAGGATCGCTAATAATTCTAAGTAAAGGCAGAAGAAAAAAGAAATAAAAAACAATACAGTGCTTAAATAGATTTATGTATGTACATATATTCCTTTAAAAAAAATGATACCGCAATCGTACCCATCCTTGTGCTCTCTCATTTCCAATACATGCAAACATATGAAAATAAATACATATATACAAACAATTTTACATTTTGCATTTTTCTTTCGCTTCCAATACATTTCAAATAAATGCAATCCGACAAATCAAAAAGAGCCTGCAGAAGCTACACGCTCAAAGCAGAGTGTAAAACAAAAACGATCAAAAGATCATTTGTTATCAAAATTCATCACTGAAGGTGATACTTTCATAAGCTATTGCACAAGATTCAAAGCTTCCCCTATTGCTAACATCTCGGAATCGGTTTTAAAGGTAAAACTTGAAAGTATCCACGAAATATGGGCACGCCTTCTGGCAGCGTACGATGCAGTAATTGAAGCTGACGACGCTGAACTCTCTGAAAACATAAAAGCTTCGGCGACAGCCAAATTAAATAATTGCCGTGATCAGAAAGAAATAATAAAGGGAATGATAAGCGAACAATTAAATGTAATAAGGCCAAATAGCGCCACTACTCCCCCATCCAGAGTAGTCACAACAACAAAAGAAGACCTAGATAAATGCATGTATCTAAATGTACCAACTTGTGATACTGAAGTTTTTACTGGATGTTAAGACCAATGGCCGTCCTTCCGGGACATGTTCACAGCCCTTTACATAAACCATCCTAGACTTGCAGAAGCACAAAAGCTATTCCAACTAAGGTACAAAACACAAGGGGAAGCAGGCATTATCGTCAAGCAATTCGATATAAATGGCGAAAATTTTAAGCTGGCTTGGGAAGCACTAGTTGAAAGATATGAAAATAAAAAAGTAATGATAGAAAACCCCATAAAAACTATATTACATTACCCAAAAATTAAACAAGAAACCAGCCAGGAATTTCAAAAATTTTACTCGACAGTGACTAATTGCCTGTCAGTATTAAAAACACAAAATTCCCCCGTAGAATATTGGGACCATAACTATCTGTGCAGAAAAACTCCCTCAGGCTGCGTTACTACGATGGGAACAATCACTTGACGATAGAAGAGCAATGCCCACATGGGAGCAAATGAAAAGATTTCTCGCTGCTCAGTACGAGATAGCTGAGCGAATGGGCAGCCTAAATATGAATATATCAAGTCTTCAAAATTAGTCGAGTAAAACCTCGTTTAAACCTCAAGCCAGCAATAATATTCAATACAACAGACACGTTAATAAAAGTCATTCCTTCGTGTCAAATCAAAATAACACTGGATCACAAATTTGAATTTTTTTTTTTCGTTCCACGGATGCCACTATCCAATTTGTATGTGGAATCGCTCGCTGATTTCGAAAATCGAATAATTTTTTTTTATGGATACGTTTTTGAGATATTTGCTATTTACCGTTATTCGACCAAAAAAACGGTGTCTTCATTTAATCATGTATATCTCACTGACCAGTTGAGCAATCTTACTGCAAATTATAGAAAATAAAAGTGAATGAAATTTCCTAAAAATATTGTCTACTCCATTTTTCCATAGGCCTTATAATTTCTGAGAAATTTATTAATCACTTCGAGTTTTTAAATTTTTTTATGAAAAAATTAAAAAAAATAAACTTTGGCAAGAAAAAAATTTTAAAACAAAAGATATTTTTTAATTTTTTTTTATTTTATATGAAGTCCTGTTTCTTTATAAAAAATTTAGCTACCAACGAACAAAATCCATGGATAAATAGGAAAGTTGTACATGATCAAATAAATATATCCAAGTAGCGCAAAGTCAATGTATACGTATATGCGAATGTAGTGTGTAAAGTAGGGGTGGGATATCTGGCTATGCGCTGTTTCTGTTAAGTAAAAAGTCAATTTTCATGTCGTTTTTAGTTTTTATAAACTCATTTATTTATATATTAGTAATATATATTAAAACAATGTGTTATTTTTGTCTTAAGTTGATGTTCTTACATTATAGTCGAAATGATTATGTATTTTGTGTTGCCGTTTATTTAGTTTAGGATCGGTTTCTCTTATGAGAAACCAACAGTAGTCACCGACGTCCCAGATACCTTGGTATCGATTCTCAATTAATTGCATTTGCTGGTGAAACCTTTCGCCATGCTCGTCACTTTCGTCTTCTTCTTTCTTTTCTCTTTCGCAGGAAGACAATGTATGCTATTGCAAAGACATTCCAGGATTATTCAAAGAGTTTGGTCAACCATATGATTCCGAAGAGTGGCGATTGTTCATAGACATGAATAAACTGAGCTTGAAGGCCGTATTACTGCATAATGGCAACAAAAAGCTCTCGATCCTGATGATCAACGGCAATCGTTGTGTGAACTCTGTAAAGGAGGTCATAGGTTAAGATCTTGCGAGAGATTCAAAAAATTACCCACTTCAGATAGAAACAATCTTGTTCGGCAACACAAACTTTGCAAAAACTGTCTGTCAAACTATCATATGACAAAAGACTGTGAAAGCAAATTCAATAGTGTATATTGCCAACGAAGACATCACTCATTGCTTCATATTAACAATTTTCAAAATATGAAGCAAAATCAATTTCAAAAAACCACGGGGTTAGTCGCTACAACTTCATGTAGTAATCCCGAAAATATAACAAAACTAAAACTAAAGCGAACTAACTTAAAAACCAACAAAAAGAACAAAACACCACTAAACATATCAAGTGAAAGAGGATACACAAACAATCAACGAGGGAGGAGGACACCAACACAGCTTGGAAACCAACAAAATAGGAAAACGAAAAGCAATTAGCATACGAACCAAAGGGAAAGAGCAAATACATAAGTAAAACCCAAAACCCTTGGCGGACAATAAAGTGAGTCCATTCTTATCACATTATATTGAAGAAATAGGTACGCTCATATGTATGTTGACGGTATTCGGTACAGTTTTAACAGTATTTCAGAATAAACTTATACAACAAGAAAATATATATAAGCTGTCATCGATTGGCTAACTGCTATAGACAAGCCAATCGAACAAACTTTCCAAATTTCCATACAAACTGGCAGCACTGAAATCGAATTGTATATACTTGGTCGCACTGAACTCTTCAACCACCGTCTATGTCTAACGTTTTCTGCAACAAATTTAATTTTTATTAAAGTTTTTTATTCAATAAATTCACTACAAAAATACTAACGATTTATCTTCGCCTACCCTTTTCAATTTCAAATTTGTGTATAACAATTTTTATTATTTTGACAGTAATTTGTTCTTTGAGCCGTTCACAATAGTAAAATGGTTCTAAAATGAGTAAAATAAAACTTGATAGCACTCAGCAAGCGACTATTGAAATTTTAATGAGGTATTCGCATACTCTCCAGCACGAATTCAACTAGATATCTTTGTTGTTGATTTCACATGTAAAATTTTTGACAAGCGAGCAGCGCCCAAAGATAGCGAGCAGAGAAGTGACCAATCGATGGCAGCTATATACATATTACCAACATACATACATACATACATATGTGCAGAGCCAACATTACATGCTCCCCTACTTAAAACTCTGTCGCGAAACGTATTGAACATAAATAAAAAAAACAAGCCATTTACGCGTACGGCTTCGCAAGTTTTCGCATATATATACTGTACATACATAAATACTAAAAACCAAAAGTCATACCTGCCTATATACTTATTCTGTGTCCCGAAACACACCACAAAACTAATATCTTACATAAGTCAAGTATTACATACTTGCAATTTCTACAGCGATACCCCATAAGCTAAAAAGCAAAAGCAGGATCGCTAATAATTCTAAGTAAAGGCAGAAGAAAAAAGAAATAAAAAACAATACAGTGCTTAAATAGATTTATGTATGTACATATATTCCTTTAAAAAAAATGATACCGCAATCGTACCCATCCTTGTGCTCTCTCATTTCCAATACATGCAAACATATGAAAATAAATACATATATACAAACAATTTTACATTTTGCATTTTTCTTTCGCTTCCAATACATTTCAAATAAATGCAATCCGACAAATCAAAAAGAGCCTGCAGAAGCTACACGCTCAAAGCAGAGTGTAAAACAAAAACGATCAAAAGATCATTTGTTATCAAAACTCATCACTGAAGGTGATACTTTCATAAGCTATTGCACAAGATTCAAAGCTTCCCCTATTGCTAACATCTCGGAATCGGTTTTAAAGGTAAAACTTGAAAGTATCCACGAAATATGGGCACGCCTTCTGGCAGCGTACGATGCAGTAATTGAAGCTGACGACGCTGAACTCTCTGAAAACATAAAAGCTTCGGCGACAGCCAAATTAAATAATTGCCGTGATCAGAAAGAAATAATAAAGGGAATGATAAGCGAACAATTAAATGTAATAAGGCCAAATAGCGCCACTACTCCCCCATCCAGAGTAGTCACAACAACAAAAGAAGACCTAGATAAATGCATGTATCTAAATGTACCAACTTGTGATACTGAAGTTTTTACTGGATGTTAAGACCAATGGCCGTCCTTCCGGGACATGTTCACAGCCCTTTACATAAACCATCCTAGACTTGCAGAAGCACAAAAGCTATTCCAACTAAGGTACAAAACACAAGGGGAAGCAGGCATTATCGTCAAGCAATTCGATATAAATGGCGAAAATTTTAAGCTGGCTTGGGAAGCACTAGTTGAAAGATATGAAAATAAAAAAGTAATGATAGAAAACCCCATAAAAACTATATTACATTACCCAAAAATTAAACAAGAAACCAGCCAGGAATTTCAAAAATTTTACTCGACAGTGACTAATTGCCTGTCAGTATTAAAAACACAAAATTCCCCCGTAGAATATTGGGACCATAACTATCTGTGCAGAAAAACTCCCTCAGGCTGCGTTACTACGATGGGAACAATCACTTGACGATAGAAGAGCAATGCCCACATGGGAGCAAATGAAAAGATTTCTCGCTGCTCAGTACGAGATAGCTGAGCGAATGGGCAGCCTAAATATGAATATATCAAGTCTTCAAAATTAGTCGAGTAAAACCTCGTTTAAACCTCAAGCCAGCAATAATATTCAATACAACAGACACGTTAATAAAAGTCATTCCTTCGTGTCAAATCAAAATAACACTGGATCACAAATTTGAATTTTTTTTTTTCGTTCCACGGATGCCACTATCCAATTTGTATGTGGAATCGCTCGCTGATTTCGAAAATCGAATAATTTTTTTTTATGGATACGTTTTTGAGATATTTGCTATTTACCGTTATTCGACCAAAAAAACGGTGTCTTCATTTAATCATGTATATCTCACTGACCAGTTGAGCAATCTTACTGCAAATTATAGAAAATAAAAGTGAATGAAATTTCCTAAAAATATTGTCTACTCCATTTTTCCATAGGCCTTATAATTTCTGAGAAATTTATTAATCACTTCGAGTTTTTAAATTTTTTTATGAAAAAATTAAAAAAAATAAACTTTGGCAAGAAAAAAATTTTAAAACAAAAGATATTTTTTAATTTTTTTTTATTTTATATGAAGTCCTGTTTCTTTATAAAAAATTTAGCTACCAACGAACAAAATCCATGGATAAATAGGAAAGTTGTACATGATCAAATAAATATATCCAAGTAGCGCAAAGTCAATGTATACGTATATGCGAATGTAGTGTGTAAAGTAGGGGTGGGATATCTGGCTATGCGCTGTTTCTGTTAAGTAAAAAGTCAATTTTCATGTCGTTTTTAGTTTTTATAAACTCATTTATTTATATATTAGTAATATATATTAAAACAATGTGTTATTTTTGTCTTAAGTTGATGTTCTTACATTATAGTCGAAATGATTATGTATTTTGTGTTGCCGTTTATTTAGTTTAGGATCGGTTTCTCTTATGAGAAACCAACAGTAGTCACCGACGTCCCAGATACCTTGGTATCGATTCTCAATTAATTGCATTTGCTGGTGAAACCTTTCGCCATGCTCGTCACTTTCGTCTTCTTCTTTCTTTTCTCTTTCGCAGGAAGACAATGTATGCTATTGCAAAGACATTCCAGGATTATTCAAAGAGTTTGGTCAACCATATGATTCCGAAGAGTGGCGATTGTTCATAGACATGAATAAACTGAGCTTGAAGGCCGTATTACTGCATAATGGCAACAAAAAGCTCTCGATCCTGATGATCAACGGCAATCGTTGTGTGAACTCTGTAAAGGAGGTCATAGGTTAAGATCTTGCGAGAGATTCAAAAAATTACCCACTTCAGATAGAAACAATCTTGTTCGGCAACACAAACTTTGCAAAAACTGTCTGTCAAACTATCATATGACAAAAGACTGTGAAAGCAAATTCAATAGTGTATATTGCCAACGAAGACATCACTCATTGCTTCATATTAACAATTTTCAAAATATGAAGCAAAATCAATTTCAAAAAACCACGGGGTTAGTCGCTACAACTTCATGTAGTAATCCCGAAAATATAACAAAACTAAAACTAAAGCGAACTAACTTAAAAACCAACAAAAAGAACAAAACACCACTAAACATATCAAGTGAAAGAGGATACACAAACAATCAACGAGGGAGGAGGACACCAACACAGCTTGGAAACCAACAAAATAGGAAAACGAAAAGCAATTAGCATACGAACCAAAGGGAAAGAGCAAATACATAAGTAAAACCCAAAACCCTTGGCGGACAATAAAGTGAGTCCATTCTTATCACATTATATTGAAGAAATAGGTACGCTCATATGTATGTTGACGGTATTCGGTACAGTTTTAACAGTATTTCAGAATAAACTTATACAACAAGAAAATATATATAAGCTGTCATCGATTGGCTAACTGCTATAGACAAGCCAATCGAACAAACTTTCCAAATTTCCATACAAACTGGCAGCACTGAAATCGAATTGTATATACTTGGTCGCACTGAACTCTTCAACCACCGTCTATGTCTAACGTTTTCTGCAACAAATTTAATTTTTATTAAAGTTTTTTATTCAATAAATTCACTACAAAAATACTAACGATTTATCTTCGCCTACCCTTTTCAATTTCAAATTTGTGTATAACAATTTTTATTATTTTGACAGTAATTTGTTCTTTGAGCCGTTCACAATAGTAAAATGGTTCTAAAATGAGTAAAATAAAACTTGATAGCACTCAGCAAGCGACTATTGAAATTTTAATGAGGTATTCGCATACTCTCCAGCACGAATTCAACTAGATATCTTTGTTGTTGATTTCACATGTAAAATTTTTGACAAGCGAGCAGCGCCCAAAGATAGCGAGCAGAGAAGTGACCAATCGATGGCAGCTATATACATATTACCAACATACATACATACATACATATGTGCAGAGCCAACATTACATGCTCCCCTACTTAAAACTCTGTCGCGAAACGTATTGAACATAAATAAAAAAAACAAGCCATTTACGCGTACGGCTTCGCAAGTTTTCGCATATATATACTGTACATACATAAATACTAAAAACCAAAAGTCATACCTGCCTATATACTTATTCTGTGTCCCGAAACACACCACAAAACTAATATCTTACATAAGTCAAGTATTACATACTTGCAATTTCTACAGCGATACCCCATAAGCTAAAAAGCAAAAGCAGGATCGCTAATAATTCTAAGTAAAGGCAGAAGAAAAAAGAAATAAAAAACAATACAGTGCTTAAATAGATTTATGTATGTACATATATTCCTTTAAAAAAAATGATACCGCAATCGTACCCATCCTTGTGCTCTCTCATTTCCAATACATGCAAACATATGAAAATAAATACATATATACAAACAATTTTACATTTTGCATTTTTCTTTCGCTTCCAATACATTTCAAATAAATGCAATCCGACAAATCAAAAAGAGCCTGCAGAAGCTACACGCTCAAAGCAGAGTGTAAAACAAAAACGATCAAAAGATCATTTGTTATCAAAATTCATCACTGAAGGTGATACTTTCATAAGCTATTGCACAAGATTCAAAGCTTCCCCTATTGCTAACATCTCGGAATCGGTTTTAAAGGTAAAA
The DNA here is from genome assembly GCF_028554725.1 of Zeugodacus cucurbitae. Taxonomy (NCBI): domain Eukaryota; kingdom Metazoa; phylum Arthropoda; class Insecta; order Diptera; family Tephritidae; genus Zeugodacus; species Zeugodacus cucurbitae. Next base: position 30,084,584 of record NC_071669.1, read on the forward strand.
CTTGAAAGTATCCACGAAATATGGGCACGCCTTCTGGCAGCGTACGATGCAGTAATTGAAGCTGACGACGCTGAACTCTCTGAAAACATAAAAGCTTCGGCGACAGCCAAATTAAATAATTGCCGTGATCAGAAAGAAATAATAAAGGGAATGATAAGCGAACAATTAAATGTAATAAGGCCAAATAGCGCCACTACTCCCCCATCCAGAGTAGTCACAACAACAAAAGAAGACCTAGATAAATGCATGTATCTAAATGTACCAACTTGTGATACTGAAGTTTTTACTGGATGTTAAGACCAATGGCCGTCCTTCCGGGACATGTTCACAGCCCTTTACATAAACCATCCTAGACTTGCAGAAGCACAAAAGCTATTCCAACTAAGGTACAAAACACAAGGGGAAGCAGGCATTATCGTCAAGCAATTCGATATAAATGGCGAAAATTTTAAGCTGGCTTGGGAAGCACTAGTTGAAAGATATGAAAATAAAAAAGTAATGATAGAAAACCCCATAAAAACTATATTACATTACCCAAAAATTAAACAAGAAACCAGCCAGGAATTTCAAAAATTTTACTCGACAGTGACTAATTGCCTGTCAGTATTAAAAACACAAAATTCCCCCGTAGAATATTGGGACCATAACTATCTGTGCAGAAAAACTCCCTCAGGCTGCGTTACTACGATGGGAACAATCACTTGACGATAGAAGAGCAATGCCCACATGGGAGCAAATGAAAAGATTTCTCGCTGCTCAGTACGAGATAGCTGAGCGAATGGGCAGCCTAAATATGAATATATCAAGTCTTCAAAATTAGTCGAGTAAAACCTCGTTTAAACCTCAAGCCAGCAATAATATTCAATACAACAGACACGTTAATAAAAGTCATTCCTTCGTGTCAAATCAAAATAACACTGGATCACAAATTTGAATTTTTTTTTTTCGTTCCACGGATGCCACTATCCAATTTGTATGTGGAATCGCTCGCTGATTTCGAAAATCGAATAATTTTTTTTTATGGATACGTTTTTGAGATATTTGCTATTTACCGTTATTCGACCAAAAAAACGGTGTCTTCATTTAATCATGTATATCTCACTGACCAGTTGAGCAATCTTACTGCAAATTATAGAAAATAAAAGTGAATGAAATTTCCTAAAAATATTGTCTACTCCATTTTTCCATAGGCCTTATAATTTCTGAGAAATTTATTAATCACTTCGAGTTTTTAAATTTTTTTATGAAAAAATTAAAAAAAATAAACTTTGGCAAGAAAAAAATTTTAAAACAAAAGATATTTTTTAATTTTTTTTTATTTTATATGAAGTCCTGTTTCTTTATAAAAAATTTAGCTACCAACGAACAAAATCCATGGATAAATAGGAAAGTTGTACATGATCAAATAAATATATCCAAGTAGCGCAAAGTCAATGTATACGTATATGCGAATGTAGTGTGTAAAGTAGGGGTGGGATATCTGGCTATGCGCTGTTTCTGTTAAGTAAAAAGTCAATTTTCATGTCGTTTTTAGTTTTTATAAACTCATTTATTTATATATTAGTAATATATATTAAAACAATGTGTTATTTTTGTCTTAAGTTGATGTTCTTACATTATAGTCGAAATGATTATGTATTTTGTGTTGCCGTTTATTTAGTTTAGGATCGGTTTCTCTTATGAGAAACCAACAGTAGTCACCGACGTCCCAGATACCTTGGTATCGATTCTCAATTAATTGCATTTGCTGGTGAAACCTTTCGCCATGCTCGTCACTTTCGTCTTCTTCTTTCTTTTCTCTTTCGAAGGAAGACAATGTATGCTATTGCAAAGACATTCCAGGATTATTCAAAGAGTTTGGTCAACCATATGATTCCGAAGAGTGGCGATTGTTCATAGACATGAATAAACTGAGCTTGAAGGCCGTATTACTGCATAATGGCAACAAAAAGCTCTCGATCCTGATGATCAACGGCAATCGTTGTGTGAACTCTGTAAAGGAGGTCATAGGTTAAGATCTTGCGAGAGATTCAAAAAATTACCCACTTCAGATAGAAACAATCTTGTTCGGCAACACAAACTTTGCAAAAACTGTCTGTCAAACTATCATATGACAAAAGACTGTGAAAGCAAATTCAATAGTGTATATTGCCAACGAAGACATCACTCATTGCTTCATATTAACAATTTTCAAAATATGAAGCAAAATCAATTTCAAAAAACCACGGGGTTAGTCGCTACAACTTCATGTAGTAATCCCGAAACTTCAAATCCCAAAAAAAGGGAAGAACAACCATGTTGCTCTAAAACAGCAAAAATTCAAGCGCTTCATTCAGAAAATGAAAGCAAAATTCTTTTACCCACTGCGGTCATCACCATTGAACATAAGGGTGATTTATTCAAACTAAGAGCATTAATAGATCAAGGCTCTCAAAGATCCTTTATATCTTCAAAGGCTCAAAATCGGCTCAAACTGCCAATAAAACATTCTAACTTTCAAATCTCGGGAATGGGTGGAAGAATTATTCAAAATTCCAACAAAATATGCCCAATCACCATAGTATCTCCAAGTGCGGATATTAGAATAGATGCGCAAGCCATCGTTCTACCGCAACTTACAAATTTGCTTCCAAGTTATGAAGTTAATAAAAAACACTGGGAAAAATGCTCACATCTCAAGTTAGCAGATCTCAACTGTCATACCCCATCCCAAATCGGCAGTGACTTAATACCTCAAATGATTCTTGAAGGTATTGAGAAAATCTCCAATAAATTGTTAGCCCAAAATACAATCTTTGGGTGGATTATAAGTGGCCAAGTCACTGAAAAAATCAATTCTTTCACCACTCAAGTGGAAAATATCTCAAACGAGTATCTAAATAATGAACTTAAAAAATTCTGGGAAGTAGAAGAATTACCTCAGACTACCCGACCTTCAGAAGAAGACCAGGCATGCGAAGCCTACTACAAGTCCACAACAACAAGAAACGAACATGGTCGTTATGTTGTGCGACTACCATTCAAACCAACTTTTCCAGAAACCACAGCTCTAGGCCACTCTAGAATACAGCAGTCCAGCAATTTCTAAGCCTGGAAAAAAGCCTGATAAAGAAAAGCGAGCTTAAATCAGCATATGACAATGTGATGGATGAATATCTCGATCTCAATCATATGGAAGAGACTGTACCATATGAAAAAGTATCTAAAGGTAGATATCTATCTTTTTATCTGCCACATCACGGGGTAATTAGACCAGATAAAATTACAATAAAAGTACGAGTAGTTTTCAATGCCTCGAAGAGTACTAGCTCAGGCAAAACACTCAATGATGTACTATACACAGGGCCAACGTTACAACCTGATCTCATGTTGCTAATTCTAAATAGGCGCATGTTTCAATTCGTTTTCAATGGGGATGTAGAAAAAATGTATAGGCAAATACTAGTACACGAAGATGACCAAGATTTTCAACGCATAGTCTTCCGCAAATCACACAATAGTCCAATTAACGACTACAAACTCAAAATAGTAACCGTTGGCATAAATTGCGCACCCTATTTGGCCATTAGAACGTTACATGAAGTTGCAAAAACATGTAAACAAAACTTGCCTTTAGCATCTTCCGTGTTGCAAACACAAACATACGTGGACGATATACTTTCAGGTAGCCACAGTATTCAATTAGCATGCGACTTTCGCAAAATCCTCATTCAAGAATTGTGGCAAGATGGCATTGAATGGGATGAACAGGTAAAACCTGTACGTTTAACTAAATGGGTTCAATTTGCTAACAACTTACACACCATATCAGAAATTCGAATCCCTCGATGGATTAACTTCACCCCTGACATTAATGTAGAATTACACGGTTTCTGTGACGCCTCTGAAAAGGCATATTGCGCAACGGTTTACGTACGAACTCAGTACGATAGCAAAATATCTTCACATCTCTTAGTAGCCAAAGCCAAAGTTGCATCTTTGAAGACACTAAGCCTGCCACGGCTCGAACTGAATGGTGCTCTTCTGTTAGCAAAAGTAATTTCAATAGTTCAAACCCATCTCAAATTAAACGATCACAAAATGTATCTTTGGTCAGACTCAGAAATAGTTTTAGCATGGTTAGAAAAACCACCATATACATGAAGACCTATGTATCTAATCGCATATCACAAATCTTAGATTTAGTTGGCCCAGCCAAATGGCAACATGTTGCAAGTGCAGATAACCCAGCGGATCTTGGGACAAGAGGTTGTAAACCACTTCACCTCACCAGCACTACACTCTGGTGGAGTGGTCCTACGTGGCTAACAGAATCACAAGAATTATGGGCAAAGTCTCCTGTTCAGAATATAATACCGCCGGAAAGTCAGAAAATTGAACATTTTCATATCACTCCCGAAGAAGATGATATTATCCACCGATTTTCATCATCTCCTAGAGAACTAATGGTAGTCGCTTATATCACAAATTTACCCAAAGACTTAAACAAAAAATGAAAGGAATACCAAATGACCCTTTCGTGCAACTAACGCATTCCGACTTGCAACATGCCAAAGTTAGTATCATCACATATACCCAAACTCGCTATTTCAATCGAGAAAAATCTAAGTTGTTAGATAGACAACCTCTCGAAAAGGGAAGCTCTCTTCTCGTCTTAAATCCATTCTTGGACGCTAAGGGATTAATCAGGGCAAATGAAAGACTAGCGAACTCCAGTCTTAGTTACAACGAACGGCATCCCATCATTATTCCTGAGAAATCCCGCTTTACTTATCTATTTCTAATATATCTCCACCAGCTTACAATGCATGGTGAGCATCGCTTGATGCAACAAATGGTCCGACAAGAATTTTATATACCCCGACTAAAGCTACTATATACAAACACAAGATGCGTACGCAGATCATGGCAGCCTTACCACCTGAACGCTGCAATTATGCTCTACCCTTTACCATCACGAGGGTTGATTTTGCTGGACCTATCCAGTTAAACGCCTCGATGTTAAGGTCTTCCTCATTTAGAAAAGGGTATGTGGCTGTTTTTGTATGCTTTACGACAAAGGCAGTACACCTCGAGCTATGTTCAGATCTGACTACTGCGGATTTTCTTGCAGCATTTGCACGCTTTGTCGGATGACGCGGATTTCCTTCAAAGATAATGAGCGACAATGGTAAAAACTTTGTCGGAGCCCAAAGAGCCACAGAGAAGGAGTTTATAAACTTCATGAAAGAAGTCTCTCCTGAAATTGTCAATAAATATGCACCCCAAGGCAATTTCGATTGGCAATTTATACCCCCATGTTCTCCACATATGGGCGGACTCTGGGAATCAGCAGTAAAAAGCTTTAAGTCCCATTTGAAGAAAACGGCCGGTAATCATAAATTCAATTACGAGGAGTTTACCACACTACTCGCTCGAATAGAAGTCGTGCTAAACTCAAGACCAATATCACCCCTCTCGCAAGATCCCTCCGATTTCACAGCCCTCACACCAGGCCATTTCTTAAGAGGAGCTCCTCTTCTCGCCATACCTGAGACAGAAGGAGACTCACTCTCTTTAATAAATCGATGGGAAAGAATTCTCCATCATGAATTCAGCCACAGATGGAAGGAGGATTATCTTAAAGATCTCCATAAGAGATATCGATGGAAAACAACCCAAAAGGAACCCAATGCAGGAGAATGCGTCATCATACAGGACGAATGCCTTACTCCAACGGAATGGCGACTAGGCCGCATTGAAAAGGTTCATCGAGGATCAGATGGCCACATAAGAGTAGTCGATTTACGAACACAAACCGGCATATTAACTAGACCAGTCGTAAAATTGTGCTTTCTTCCAAACAGCGAAGAACACCAACCAAAACCGCAAAATAAATCGCAAAATTAATCAAAAATAAATCATCATTACCGCAAATTCGCAAAAAAAACCGCAATACAATCTTTACAATCCGTACATGCAAAGAAATTAACAATGCACGACAAAAATTAAACTAGAATATATGTATATTGATATATGACCAAACATAACCATAAATATCATTAATTTAAACCATGAACCAAAATTTAATATATATTCCTACCCTCATAGAAATGGACGTAGAATATACCCAAAGTGGCCCCAAAGCTGTTAGGTCCGAAATAGTTGCTCCCGTCGCTGCTCCGAGGACGCTAATGAGTACGGGACCACCATCCGCTACCGCAGCTGGAGAAAGAGGCGAAGAGCAGCCGAAAGAGAACCGGGTTTATCCACGGTGCAGCCTGTGCCATCGCCCGCACGTCCTTAAAAGGTGTTCCATATTCCAGAGCATGAAGCCCGCTCAAAGACAACAGGTTGCAAGAGCCCACGGGCATTGTATGACCTGCTTGGCCAGCATAGAATGCTGGTCCGACGGCGCATGTCAATACTGCCAACTCCCGCATCACTCTCTATTCCACCGATTTCCCAGGCGAGCCAACCCGTCATCAAATCATATCAACACACGGCACAGACCCCACAGCAACCCAATCCAATGACGACGAGCCCATCGCACTAGATCAACCACTGCACGCTCGCGGCCATCTCCGCCTCGCCACACTCATCGCCAACAACAACGACGTTCAACGGAGTTGAAAGCTGTAGTCGACACGTTGCAACAGCTGCAGAGGCTCCTAGGCGATTAATCCGCCTAGGGGGCCGGGATGTTCACATGACATGCTCATATGGCCTTGTGACATCGCCCACGCATCACATCACATTACATCATATCACATCTCAACACAACAGATACAACCCACACCACTACACACGCACGCATCATACACAGAATCTAACATCGGTCATCGTACAACACAACAACCACACGATCATCAACGAGTCGAGTGTGGTATTCACCACCAAAATCATTAAAAGGGATTGATCCCAACGGGATCCCTCTCATTCGATTCTATTGAATTCCGTGAACCAGAAGGTTTGGTAACTTTTTCGAGTTCGACATCCTTTCCGTATTTATACATATCGTGTTGCAAACTCTCAGTCGCAGTCCTACCAGGAGAAGTCTTTTCGCGCGCTGTGTGTGTGGTTAACCATCCCAACATTTATGCATTCTTTTTAAAATTGTAATAAACAAATTATCCTCCATCAAGGAGAAGTGCAACTTAGTAAACCTAAGAATAAAATTTTATAACGTTTATAAATATTGTGTGTTTGCCCCTTTTAAATTCTGGTTATAATTCCGCACGTAAGTATGCCAGTGCTTCAACTAAACAGAGGATAATTGCAAACAATTTTTTTATTTGTGGCTTAAATGTTATAGGCATTTAAGCGGTAAAGGCACTTAAGGGGAAAGTTTATATGTAAATATAGAGAAAAAAGGCACATAAGCGGGAAAGGGACTTAAACGAGGAGCACTGAAGCGGTGATCACTATATATTGTAAATCATATTCGAACTATGGCATTGCGATGCAAGAAAATGTCACGAACCGAGTGTCGATGACATTGAACATATTGGCACCGCCACGCTCCTTTAAAAATTTTTGAGTGCAACCTTTCATTAACATATTTTCTGTGAAATTAAGTGCTACGTCCTCATATACATCATCCTTCTATCGGTCCTATATTTATTTATGGCTTAATGATGACACTTTATAGTAAACGTCTTTTGTGGTCGTGACAGTGCACAGTGGTTAGGCTTATTTGAAGGCGCGGTCATAAATACTTCCCGTTGAGATATGGCTATGGAACTTTCACCAAAAATATAGAACAATTTTTTAAATATATAGTAAAACTAATTTCACAAAAAACTCAAATCACGTTAGTCTTAATTAGTTTCACAAGTTAAAATAAATACCTTTAACTTCAAAATCCATTAAAAATAATATTGATTCGTTAACCTGAACAATTTGAAGTGTGTTGTTGCTGCGAAATTTAAAAAAAGTGCTCAATCTAAACATGTGCTATAAAAATCTACAGGTGTTTATGCATTTAACTCCACTTTTAGAAAGTACCGTTAGATTTGTGGGACAACCTGGTTTGCAAATAGGAAGTTTGGACAATTTAGGGGTAATCGGTATACATTTAAATTAAAAAATCATAAGATGGATTTTTTTATTTTTGGCCTATAGGCGGAACCACTGTGCAGGGGTGCGATTTCGCCCATCTACAATACCAACCTTCTTTTTTCGTTACGAGTTCTCTCATTTTTATTCAATCAAATAAAGTACAAAAAAAATGTACACAAATTTATATGCTTGCGTTTATTTATTCAGAATTCTTGTAATCGTTACATTTTTTGCAAATAAACATTAATTTTCAAGATTTTGAACTTTTCTTTTATATTCTTTGAATTCTTCTTGTAATCGGTTAATGGTTTCCTCCAAACTATTTATACGCGATTGACTAATATCCCATGATTTTTCAAACACATTTTCAATATAATGTGTTGACATTTTCTTAAGGGGATGATAATCTACTAAATATGATGTAGAGGCTTCCAGAAGAGGAGGTAAACTTTTACATGATCCACAATCCTGCCAAAAATTGAAGTTTATTTCTGGCATATCAGCACATTTTTTATAACCACCCTGTACTTTTGGTAGCAGAAAAATATTCGATGTCACTTCCTTGATATTGTCGCCATTATCACAGAGTATACGTCCTAGGTTTGCTTGTTTTATTTGATTTATTTGCTGTGAAAGAAAAACGCCACTATTTTCGTAGTAAAACCTATCTCCGTCACGAAGTCTACGAAATTGTTCCACAAGTAAGCATTGGAATAAGGGTCCAACTTTTCCACCCTCAACTTGGTCTTCTAAAATGCCACCGACCCATACATCAATGTTATCCGGATGCCCATAAATTTCCTTAAGTTTCCTACGCACATCAGCATTCTTAATATAATTTTCCATGTCATCAAAAGTTACAGCTATTGAGAGATTGCAAAATTCTCTGTAAGCATTGTATCCAGGGAGTCCATGATCTCTACCGCGCTGAATATTAATTGCAGCTAAATCTAATGCTACTGCGTGTGCAGTCTGAAATAACTTTTCAGTTAGTTCACTATTAAGATTTTCTTCGGGAGTTTTTAATTTTGCTGGAATTGAGAACATGCCCCGCATAAGAGGATCCACACCACCTTCATATGCAATTCGCCAAGGTGCAAAAAATGCTTTGTGCAATGGCAAGTGGCCTTGAGATATGGGTTGGAAAGTAGAGTTAAGACGATGAAGTACTGGGTTTATTATGGTATGACCGAAACGTAATGCGGCTGTGGCAAAAACATTTGCAACTGATGGGTTTATATTAGGATCATATCCACTATATTCGCCCAACATTTGCATACCGCTCTCACCGATAATTAATGGTAACCAATGTTTGTATGTAATATGTTGCATTTGAGCTCCCACAATTTTACGTACCTCTTGATATATAGTATCACCATCCCAATGCGGGTTTATATCACGCAATGTTTTAGCAATTCGATTGTGCTCACGCATCCATATTGTATGCATAGCTAATAAACCAATTTGTTCATTAACTCTAATATCACCAGCAACGAAGCAGTTCATAGTATTTTCGTCCAGATTTCTCCGACAATCCATTCCATCCTGAGGTGCAGCGAAGGGTAACATATCTTTTTGTCCAGGAAATTGTACTCCTGTCCTTAGAAGTCCATCATCAGAAGTAAGATTTCGAAGTTCGACTGAAAAGTCATAGCTATAACCATAAACTTGTGAGGCATCTATATAGGAAGTGAGTTGGTTTATTTGTTCTCTATGCTGTACTCCTTCAAAAAAAATGGATGTCATGCCAGAACCACAAACAGAGCTTGATCGAATAACATCAATGCATCGTCGATTTTTTATGCGAGGATCTCCCGGAGGGACTTCAATAGGAAAGCAGGGAGGTGCAAACTCACAAGTTTTTTTACAGTCTATTCCATCCCAACTTTCCGAACTTACTGATGGCAAAGCATGATCCAAATCATGGTCTAAAAATTGTCCCCATTGCATTACCATATGAGTAATTCGTGAATCTGGAGTTATTCGCTTGGTTGTAATAACTGAAGTTGAAATCAACCGAGGACTAGGTTTTAAAAATCCCCCGTATAATTGATTTTTGGTCCAACCAATGGGTGTGCTAAACCCATTCTCATAAATTGGCTTAATATTCCGTCTAAATGCTGTAAGGGAAGCTCCCCACGAAGGATTTTTCATATTATTACAAGTACCATCAATACTTCGATATTTTGAATGGTAGCACATGTCTGTACAATTAGGCATCTCTCGATGTTCAACACAACCCGACAGCTCGGCCAATAAATGTAAGTGTTCGCGTGAAAGAAGATCTTGGAATTCATAATTCTGACTTGTCATAGTAAGGTTGTGACCTTTTGCAATATGTTTTCTAATGTTTACAAGAGTTCGTTCATAAATTTCAGCAGCTCTAGCAAGTTGACGCGCTTCACCGTTAGGAAATCGGAATACTCGTAATAGATCTGCATAATTGGGGTTTCCATTTAATTTACTATTACGTTTCGTAAATAGGGCATCTATTGTATTATTTATAGCCAAATCAATTTCTTTTGAAGCCTCGTCAAAAGCTATCCGTACGTAATTATCTCCTGGTGAATTGTTTAAACTGCTTCTGTAATAAAAATAAATTAAAAAATATATAAAAGTATTGATTTGTTAAATGTATTGTTATGTATTTTATTTATTAATACATGTATTATATAACGAGCAAAGTACAAAATTTTAAACGGAATGGTCACTTTTTGTTTTTACACAATCCCTCAAACGAGTTGTTTTTGGAATTTTGTATCCTCTCTTTTACAACAGTGAAGAGGAGTAACGCCTTTACAGACGACTCCCCACCAAACCATCCAATACCAAATAAACAAGTAAGGAAGGGCAAAGTTCGGGTGTAACCGAACATTTTATACTCTCGCAATTTATTGAAGAAATTTTATTAAGATAACATACAAATTAACCCATAAATCGTCATATATAGTATATGAGGGCTGAGATAATTCCTGAACCGATTTCATTCATTTTCATCAGCAAGGTACACTATATGCAAGACGAGACGCTCACTTAATTTTGCTAAGATAGCTCACATATTAACCAATACATATATGCGGAATAAAGCTCACCGTATTTTTGAAAAACCTATAATTAGGTATATGGGAGCTAGGAGAAGATACTTTTGAAAAACCTACAATGAGGTATATGGAGATGTCATGACCCGATTTTAATAATTTTTGGAAAAGAGACACACTATTTGAAGAAAACAATTTCCTCTGAATTAAATTGAGATATCTGAGAGATTTACCCATATTTTCGGTTAAAATTTATCCTTAGGCGCTGAGTTCAACATGTTCGATATCTGGGGCATTGAAAAATTATGATCCGTTTTCGACAATTTTTTCGCAAGTGAAGCCAGAGATGATATGCATTATTTGTGTAAAGTTTTATTCCGCTCTCTTTATTGGTTCCTTATGTTTACATTATAAAGTGAAGGAATAAGATGGAATTAAAAATGGAGTTATAAGGAAAGTAGTCGTGGTTGTGAACCGATTTCATCTATTTTCCACACGTGTCATCAGGGTGTCAAGAAAATATTATATACCGAATTTCGTTCGGTCGAGTAGTTCCTGAGATATGGTTTTTGACCCATAAGTGGGCGATGCCACGCCCATTTTCCATTTTGTAAAAAAATCTGAGTACAGCTGCCTCCTGCTATTTCTTCTGCAAAATTTAGTTTTTCTGACGTTTTTCGTTAGTTAGTTAACCCACTTTTAGTAATTTTCAACCTAACCTTTGTATGGGAGGTGGGCGTGGTTGTTATCCGATTTCAACTATTTTCATGGTGTGTGGTGGGGTACATAAGAGAACCGACTGCAGAAAGTTTGGTTTATATAGCTTTATTGGTTTGCGAGTTAAATACAAATAACCGATTTGTGGGCGGGACCACGCCCACTTCCCCAAAAAAATTACATCCAAATATGCCCCCTCTTAGTGTGATCCTTTATTCCAAATTTTACTTTTATAACTTCATTTATGGCTTAGTTATGACCCTTTATGTGTTTTTGGTTTTCGCCATTTTGTGGGCGTGGCAATGTTCCGATTCTGCCCATTTTCGAACTTGATCTTCTTATGGTGCCAAGGAATATTTGTGCCAAATTTCGTCAAGATATCTTAATTTTTACTCAAGTTACAGCTTGCACAGACGGACAGACGGACGGACGGACAGACATCCGGATTTCAAATCTACTCGTCACCCTGATCACTTTGGTATATATGACTCTATATCTAACTCGTTTAGTTTTGGGTGTTACAAACAACCGTTATGTGAACAAAACTATAATACTCTCTAGCAACTTTGTTGTTGCGAGAGTATAAAAATGTCGTGGCCATTGTCCGCGTGCCACGGAAGAACTGGTTTGCATTTGTTGAGTCTAATTTGCTTCGAGCGCATTGTCAAAAGATGACCAGTTGAACAACGGTTGCCTTTTACAGACAGAATTTAAAGTTATGTTATATTGCAAGTTGTAATCCTATTTAGAATGACAAAATAATATTATGCACCAAGAGAAGAAGACCAAATTACGACACAATGATGTCCGCGATTCAGATTCAGAAAAGGTAATATGTAGAATTGTCTATAGCAAAACGGAATTGTGAAACATAGTGAATTGTTATACATAGTGTTCTTCTATCATTCTTGATTATGCACCAAATTTTCATTAAATAGAGCAAATAGTAGTGTACCATTCTTGTTTTACATGTTTGGAGTATAGTTATAACACTTTATAGCTTTTAGGTTGACGTCATTTCGTAGTTCGATTTCCGTTGCAATAGTAACCTTGAAGAGGGAAGCGAGACGCATGTACACAAATAATGGAAGAGGTCGAAATGAGTGGGATATGGCAACTGAATAAGAAGTATGGGGCTGGTAGTTAACGAGGAGAAGACGAAATATCTCCTATCATCAAACAAATAGTCGGCCAAAAAACTAAACTCTACAAGTCCCTCATCTTTCACGGCCTTATTTATAGTGCAGAAGCATGAACGATATCAACATCTGAAGAGACGACTATAGGAGTTTTCCAGAGAAAGGTTTTGCGGACGCTTTATGGTACTTTAAACATTGCCAACAGCGGTTACCGCAGACGATGCAACGATGAGTCGTATGAGATATACGACATTGACATAGTTCAGCAAAGAAAAAGACAGCAGCTACGCTGACTAGGTTATGTTGTCCGTAATGTCCGAACACTCCAGCTTTCCAAGTGTCCACTCGGTTGGAAATATCATGTGGAGAAGGACCTGGCTGCACTGTATCAGCAAGTGGCGCCAAACAGCGAAAAGGAAAAATTAATGACGTGCTGTTGTTAACTCTGCTATAATACCGTAAGCGTTTCTACGCCAATAAAGAAGAAGAAGTAACCCTCCTACAGTGCTAAAGAAGATTTATATCAAGTTTTATCAAGATATCTCCATAGCTTTCACAACGACAGACAGGCAGACATCAGAATTTCGTCAACTTAATCACTTTGGTATACATATATTTAAGTAGTTTAGTTTTAGGTGACACAAACAACCGTAAGGAGAACAAAACTATTATTCTCTGTGCAACATATTGCGAGAGTAAAAAATTGTCGAAATCAGAAATTTGCGGCTAATTTCTTACCCAAAATATAATGTCAGAAGAATGGGTTAACAATTCTCTCAACCCAAATATACCTAAGATAATGATTTTCTCATATACTGTGGCATTAATACCGTATTTAACCGATATATATATATACTACATATATGAGTATGTAATATCAAATTATTAAAAGAAGCAATTTTTTTGAATATAGTGAAGTTTGCCCACAAAAATACATATATTTATATGTAATACATAATATATAGCACACATGCTCCTCCATAAAGTTATCCTTTTTATTTATTAGGATATCCGAATTATTACTCAAGTTATTATTTGCACGAACAAATGAAATTATAAATTTTGAAAATGGGCGAAATCGGTTCACAACCACGCTGAATTCCCATATACCACAATTATGATTCGTTTACATTATAATCTATAAATGAAGCAGCATTGAAGATATCGGAACAGAAATTTCCACAAATACCGCATTTATCACTCAATTGTAAATTGTTGAAATCGGACTATCTATTTATTTTGATGGATCCAGATATCGAGGCCCAGATATCGAACATGAGGATCTAAGTGCTTGTGACCAATTTTTTACCGAAAATATAAGTAAATCTCTCAGATGTTTGATAGGAATTCAGAGGATATGTTTTCTTTCTAATAGTGTGTTGCTTTGCCGAAAATTGGAATAAGCTTGTGAATACTTCCTTTAGACCCATATACCTGATATTCGGTTTTAAAATTTCTGGTGTACTTTATACCGGTTAATATGTAATACATCTTATACCCGAGACACACAGGTCTCTTTATACCAGCACTTTACCATGTGAGCAATGTAAAATTTTTCTGGTAACAATATCAGCTTTTTTTTGTGCTATTTCATTAAACACAGCTAAAAGTAGATAAGAAACCTAGGAGAGAGCTTATATACAAAACTTTTATAAATATTTTATCAAAATGACTTAAAAAAAAATAAATAAAAAAAAATAAATGTTTCAGATTTTTTTTCTAAAACACCAGGGTCATGTATCACTTTATTTTGTAAATTGTAAACTCAATTGTAAATTGTTGAAATCGGACTATCTATTTATTTTGATGGATCCAGATATCGAGGCCCAGATATCGAACATGAGGATCTAAGTGCTTGTGACCATTTTTTTACCGAAAATATAAGTAAATCTCTCAGATGTTTGATAGGAATTCAGAGGATATGTTTTCTTTCTAATAGTGTGTTGCTTTGCCGAAAATTGGAATAAGCTTGTGAATACTTCCTTTAGCCCCATATACCTGATATTCGGTTTTAAAATTTCTGGTGTACTCTATACCGGTTAATATGTAATACATCTTATACCCGAGACACACAGGTCTCTTTATACCAGCACTTTACCATGTGAGCAATGTAAAATTTTTCTGGTAACAATATCAGCTTTTTTTTGTGCTATTTCATTAACCACAGCTAAAAGTAGATAAGAAACCTAGGAGAGAGCTTATATACAAAACTTTTATAAATATTTTATCAAAATGACTTAAAAAAAAAAATAAATAAAAAAAATAAATGTTTCAGATTTTTTTTCTAAAACACCAGGGGCATGTATCACTTTATTTTGTGACGCAATTTTAAGATATACTTTAACTACTTACGTTTTTTTGTGGGGAAAATAAATGTATTTGTGTTATTTTGCAATATTAAATCCAACTTTCTCTATTTCATATATGTAAATATTTATTTTTTACAATTTTTTTAAATATCGAATGCATATGAATCAAATACTAGTACAGTGAACCCCGCTTAAGTTAGTTATTTAAATTATAGAAAATGGCCCCGACACCAAGTAAAGTGTAGCAATATTTTGGCAAAAAAGACGACAAAGAAGTCCACTGTCGACTGTGCTCTAAAATGCTCAAGTATTGCAAAAATACTACCAACATGTTTCAACATTTAAAGTTGAAGCATGTCAAAGATTTAGCATCTCTGCTGGCGTATTAGAGGAAAATGCCTTAAAAGTAATAATCGATGTTAAAACCAGGTGGGATTCCACTTCCTACACGCGCTTTGTTAAGCTTATTTCTAATATCAGCCAAGTTTTTTTAAATTTTTCGGATGCACTGTAGATGATATCGACAAAAGACAAAAATGATATATGTACATAATTTACATTATTGCCTTGCTCAAGCCACTGGAAGCTAAGACGACACGGATAAGTGGGGATAAATATGCAACTTTGAGCCAAGTGATACCCATTGCTCATTATGGGCGCCAACAAATAATGAGAGTAGTGTGCACGTCATCTTTGTGTAATAAGCTAAAAGCGGCAATATTGTCACAGTTTGATCTGCGGTTCGGATCAATGGAACTTTCTTTCTTAAGAGCCGCATCCACATTATTGGATCCACACTTTAAGAAAATACATTTTAAAGATCCACTGGCATTGGCTTCAGTTATATATACGGAACGAATTAACCGCACTTTCGCATATAGACGAAAGCACTGGAAGCACGAGTGACGGGAGTGTCGAAGCGGAGTTTGATTTATGGGCCCATCTCGAGACACTGGCACACAAGCGTCGAAAGAAACGGAGACAGTTTTTCCTCCTCCTACTCCTGTCTTGGAACTAAAAACAAATGTGATCAATGACTAGGAGGAGATGAAACAGGTATACCCAAAATTGTACACAATTGCGCGCCAATATTGCTTCCTAATTGGCACTTCAGTGCAGGCGGAACGCCTTTTCTTCAAGGTGGGTGCTACCGCATACAGAAGCGCAATGGGCTGACTACATCACGCCTAAACAAATTATTATTTTTAAGCTCTATTTTAAACAAATAAACAAACTATCTAACATTTATTTTTTTAATACCGATGGTAATACTAAAAATAATTTAAAACAAGTTAGGAAGGGATAAGTTCGGGTGTCACCGAACATTTTATACTCTCGCAATTTATTTATTAAAATTTATTTTAGTAGTTTTCAACATAACCTTTGTATGGGTGGTTATAAACGGGTTTCCTCCATTTTTGGACTGTATAAGGTAGTACCTAAAAGAAACGACTAGAAAGTTTCCTTGACTTCTCCAAAAAAAAATTACATCCACATATGCCCCTTCATAGTGCAATCCTTCATACCAAATTTTACTTCAATATCTTAATTAATGGCTGTGTTATAGCTTTTTATATGTTTTCGGTTATTGCCATTTTGTAGGCGTGGCAGTGGTTCGATTACGACCATTTTCGAACTTAACCTTCTTATTACGTCTTCCAAGTTTCATCTAGATATCTCAATTTTTACTCAAGTTACAGCTTGCACGGACGGCGGGGCAGACGGACGGACAGACAGACATCCGGACTTTACTCGTCACCCTGATCATTTTGATATATATAACCCTATATCTAACTCGTTTAGTTTTTGGACTTACAACCAACCGTTATGTGGACAAAACTATAATACTCTCGTAGCAACTTTGTTGCGAGAGTATAAAAATACAGTGGAACTTCTCTAACTCGAATCACCATAATCCACAAAAAAACTTCGAGTTAGAGAGACTTCGAATATAGAATTTTCATTAAAACGTATAAATGTTCAAAAAGTTCTAAAATATAGATTTATACACAGATTAATTTATTTACTTCGCACAAATTTTTATGGACATACGACAAAAGATGTTTCCTGCAATTTTGTTTGTTTGTTGTTTGGCTCTTGACGTCTGTATCTCATGACTTTGTTAGTTGATTTATGCAATCCATTAGTGTATTATTATATTTTTTGTTCGCCTCCGTTCCGTAATTAATAATCGCATGTACTTAATTAATCATATAAATCATTAATCGATACAATACAATTTTTTCCCATCACTGTCAATGTGCGTAGTAAACACAATACCATAATACTTTTATCATGGTATTTTTACCCCATTTGTGTCTCGGGTATTAGGAAAATTAAACGAGCGTATTGTTTTGGAGATAATGTAGAAATGTGGCAAAAATAGTTGAAATCGGCCCAGGAATTATTCCAGCTTCCAATGCTATATTTTTCGGTGAAATTAAAAGAGACATTAATAATTAACAAAACTATAAATATATATTAAGCCTTATTGCAAACTTCATGCGAATAAAGCATTCCCATGAATTTTTGTTTCCACACGAAAGAAAAATTCTGGCACATATACTTTCGTTTTGATTTTTGGATTATTCGTATTGGGGCTAAAAATAAAGATTCCGTTTATAAAGCCAAAGCTGTTTTAGCATAAATTATCGACATAACAATTTTCTGTGCTGATCCGACTTGCGTTCTTCTATTCTATTCAGAAACCAATCACGTTGATGGCCCCGTTATATTCAAGAAATCATGTTCCTATTCCAAATTGAATGCTTTTAATTTTCTTTGTGAACCAGCATTTTATTAATATATCACACAATTTGACCAACATATTCGTCATATATATGGTATAAAGTGCATTCAAAGTTGGAAACCTTAATATTAGGATTATAGGAGCTAGATGAAGTTATGAGCCGATTTCACTCATTATTGGCACGGATACATATTATTAGAAAAAATAAGTAAGGAAGCCCTAAGTTCGGGTGTAACCGAACATTTTATACCCACATATTCGTCATATATATGAAACCCTTAATATTAGTTATATGAAAGCTAGGGGAGTTATGACCCGATTTCACTCATTTTTGGCAAGGAGACATATTATTAGATGAAATATATTCCCTCTGAATTTCTTCAAACTATCGGAGAGACTTACCTATGTTTTCACTGAGGTCCCCATGTTCGATAAATAAGGCCTTAATTATGGTCCAATTTCAATGATATTTAGAAGTGCGATGCCCACTAAAATGCAGTATTTATGCAAAGTTCTGTTCCAATATCTTCACTAATGCTAACTTTATATATTGTAAAGTAAACGATTCGGATCGACTTCAAATTGGAATGCCAGTAAAATTTTATGGTTTTGGACCCATAAGTGGGCGGAGCCACACCCATTTAAAATTTTGTGTTGAAATTGATTTTTGGTGTTTTTCCTTACTGAATTAAAGCATTTTTAGTAGTTTTCAACATAATCTTTGTATGCGAGGTGACGTGGTTATAATCGGATTTTCTTCCATTTTTAGGTAGTATCCAAAAAGAACGACTCCATAGAGTTTGGTTGATATAGCTCTAGTAAAATATGTACAAAAAACTAAGTAGAGGACGGGGCCACTCCCACTTCCCCAAAAAAATTACATCCAATTATGCCCCTTCATAGTGCGATTCTTTGTACCAAACTGTTACTTTCATAGCTTTATTGATGGCTTAGTTATGACACTTTATGTGTTTTCGGTATTCACCATTTTGTGGGCTTGGCTGTGGTCCAATTTCGCACATCTTCGAAAGCATCCTTCTTATGGTGCAAAGAAACGCGCGGACCAAGTTTTATCAAGATATCTTTACTCAAGTTACAGCTTGCACAGACGTACGGACGAACAGACAGACATCCGGAATTGATATATATAACTCTATATCTAACTCCTTTAGTTTTGGGTGTTAAATACAACCGTTAAGTAAACAAAAATATTATACTCTCTTAGCAACTTTTTCACGACAGTATAAAATTATATAGTGTAGACTTTACTGGATTGCTGAAGCCAAAACTTTGGAAAGTCATCTTGAAAACAGTTTTCAAGAACTATTATTATTATTATTGTGTGTAAATTTTTATTAAACTCATCAAACATTCGATAGTATAAGGTTAAATCTAGTTAGGGTGAACCCACACCGGATTAGTCAAAAACGTTTTTGAACACAAAAACATGTTGTGCTCTAACCCACACCAAGCGCAACACAATGCGACGTGGCAACCAATTTTGTCTTTTTGCCTCGCTTGGTGTGCATTGCAATAAAACAAAACGTAAATATCAAAAAATTCAAAATTTAAAATATTAAACTTGATGATTATTTTTATAATTATATATGGGGCTTCCTGCCTCAATTAAAGTATTAGGTGGGTTT
Source organism: Zeugodacus cucurbitae (assembly GCF_028554725.1). Lineage (NCBI taxonomy): Eukaryota > Metazoa > Arthropoda > Insecta > Diptera > Tephritidae > Zeugodacus > Zeugodacus cucurbitae. Next base: position 30,104,222 of record NC_071669.1, read on the forward strand.
CGAAATTTCAAAATTTGTAAAAAATAGTTTGTCTTATTAAATAGTGCAATATAAGTCGAAAATTTCCCATAAAAAGTGTGCTCAAAAATTCAAAATTCAATAATTTATTTTTTCCTTGGTTCATTAACCAAAATTTTCCATGTGCTATCGAAATATTTTTAGTTTATTGTTTTTTGATGAACCAATCATGAGTTATGATGTCCACGGCAAGACCTTCTTCGTCATGAAAATTGAGGTGCCAACGGCTGAGTTTTTGAAATTTGTAAATAAAAATGTTACAGAATATTCAATAATTAAAAAAATTATTATATTAAATATTTGACTTATGAACTGAGGATGCATCCCAAATATTTCGAAATTTCACAAGGATGCAGGTGTCAACATTCGAACATTTCCTGTAGTTTTTGAAATTTGTAAATAAAAATGTTACAGAATATTCAATAATTAAAAATATTATTATATTAAATATTTGACTTATGAACTGAGGATGCATCCCAAATATTTCGAAATTTCACAAGGATGCAGGTGTCAACATTCGAACATTTCCTGTAGTTTTTGAAATTTGTAAATAAAAATGTTACAGAATATTCAATAATTAAAAATATTATTATAACGGGTGATTTTTTTGAGGTTAGGATTTTCATGCATTAGTATTTGACAGATCACGTGGGATTTCAGACATGGTGTCAAAGAGAAAGATGCTCAGTATGCTTTGACATTTCATCATGAATAGACTTACTAACGAGCAACGCTTGCAAATCATTGAATTTTATTACCAAAATCAGTGTTCGGTTCGAAATGTGTTTCGCGCTTTACGTCCGATTTATGGTCTACATAATCGACCAAGTGAGCAAACAATTAATGCGATTGTGACCAAGTTTCGCACTCAGTTTACTTTATTGGACATTAAACCAACCACACGAATGCGTACAGTGCGTACAGAAGAGAATATTGCGTCTGTTTCTGGGAGTGTGGCTGAAGACCGTGAAATGTCGATTCGTCGCCGTTCGCAGCAATTGGGTTTGTGTTATTCGACCACATGGAAGATTTTACGCAAAGATCTTGGTGTAAAACCGTATAAAATACAGCTCGTGCAAGAACTGAAGCCGAACGATCTGCCACAACGTCGAATTTTCAGTGAATGGGCCCTAGAAAAGTTGGCAGAAAATCCGCTTTTTTATCGACAAATTTTGTTCAGCGATGAGGCTCATTTCTGGTTGAATGGCTACGTAAATAAGCAAAATTGCCGCATTTGGGGTGAAGAGCAACCAGAAGCCGTTCAAGAACTGCCCATGCATCCCGAAAAATGCACTGTTTGGTGTGGTTTGTACGCTGGTGGAATCATTGGACCGTATTTTTTCAAAGATGCTGTTGGACGCAACGTTACGGTGAATGGCGATCGCTATCGTTCGATGCTAACAAACTTTTTGTTGCCAAAAATGGAAGAACTGAACTTGGTTGACATGTGGTTTCAACAAGATGGCGCTACATGCCACACAGCTCGCGATTCTATGGCCATTTTGAGGGAAAACTTCGGAGAACAATTCATCTCAAGAAATGGACCCGTAAGTTGGCCACCAAGATCATGCGATTTAACGCCTTTAGACTATTTTTTGTGGGGCTACGTCAAGTCTAAAGTCTACAGAAATAAGCCAGCAACTATTCCAGCTTTGGAAGACAACATTTCCGAAGAAATTCGGGCTATTCCGGCCGAAATGCTCGAAAAAGTTGCCCAAAATTGGACTTTCCGAATGGACCACCTAAGACGCAGCCGCGGTCAACATTTAAATGAAATTATCTTCAAAAAGTAAATGTCATGAACCAATCTAACGTTTCAAATAAAGAACCGATGAGATTTTGCAAATTTTATGCGTTTTTTTTTTTTTTAAAGTTATCAAGCTCTTAAAAAATCACCCTTTATTAAATATTTGACTTATGAACTGAGGATGCATCCCAAATATTTCGAAATTTCACAAGGATGCAAGTGTCAACATTCGAACATTTGCTGCAATTTTTAAGTAAAATACAAATAACCGCAAAGCATAACTCCTGCGGAAACATTAATTATAACACTATTTAATTAATTAATTTATCTAAAATTTATTTAAATTATGCTTTTTTATAGTCAATATCTATTTTAAATTATATGCAATGCATGGTTTTGTCTATGAAAAAAAACAACGGTGCAGCGATAAGCAACGAAACGGATTTTTCAGTCTTGTCTAGGTTTGCTTGTCTTGTTTGATTCAGTGTGGGTTGGGCTATAGCTCAGCATGTTCGACAAAAAACGGTTTGAGGCAAATTTGTCGCATTTGGTGTGCGTTGGCTGTATGAACATATATAGGAACTTCGACAACATCTCTCAAGTCAAGGATCGAACATGCCTTTTTGTTTCGTCTTGTTCGGTGTAGGTTGGCCCATATGCAACTATGGGCTGTTGTAGAAAAACGTTTTTGACTGCTCGGTGTGGGTCCTTAATGAGCGAAGGATAAAATGAAATATTTTTAAATATTATTTTTGGCAGATTTGTATCAAAAAACTCACTTTTTTGGTCATATTTTTGCTCTCGAAACAAAAAATAGTTGCAATAAAAATAAAAAAAATAAATCCTTCGTTTATTAAATAGATAACGTTATTTCAAAGATGTGTGAATTTGAACAATTCGCTTTATAATCTTTCGAGACATTGTGTCCACCGATTTAAAAATATAAGTTTTGAGATAAACGCGTTTAAAGTTTTAAATTGAAACTAATGGGCGGAACTCCCAAATGGTATATCTCATAGAATTTTACCCGGATTGATTCGAAATTTTTGGATAATATTTTAATCATAATGTACTATTTAATAAGAAAAAAAATGTATCCAAAGAGGTCCCTCCATACTATAATCGTTTATACCAAATTTAACTTTCATAGCTTTATTTGTCGCTTAGATATAGCTCTCGATTCCATCATCGACATCCAGATCAGTTTGATATATAACTGTGTATATATCTATATCTCGTTTAGCTTTAGGTGTTACAGGCAACTGTCACGTGATAATCTCAACTTACTTTACTTTTACCAGAGATGAAGCGGTGACACGGCCATATTGATTTTTAATCGTGCACTCATAACGACCTCCGTCTTCAGTAGTCACATTTTTAACAAGAATACTTCCGGATCCTTTAATCTGATATTTATCGTTTTGGGTTATAACTCTTCCATCATGTCTCCATACCACCTAAAAACAAACAAACAAGTGTCAAATAATATATTGTGTATGGATACTTATATATGCGTATATAAATGTACGTTTGAGACCACTATTTGAAAACACTCTTCGAATTTACTACATAGTAACAATTTAATTTAAATTTATTCATTATAGTCAACGAAAATCAATATATTGGAAATTTAGCGCCCAAGGAAAGATAATTATGAATCAGAGTGAAAGATAGCTATCTGCAAAAAAATGCAATACATACACATTACCAACTCACAATCTTTCACCCCCAGCAGATTTTAGGATGATCGTTTGAGACCTCCTGGATTAATCCTTTAGGATTACTCCTAATACTCGTGTGTAAATACACGTAAAATTGTATTCTCGTTTTTAACATTGCATGTCATTGGAACGCGAGTACTCCTTTTAACCTCCTAATGGAGATCTCTATGATTACTACTATAGGAGATCTCTATGATTAATCCCAAAGGAGATCTCTATGATTACTGATATAGGAGATCTCTACGATTACTACTATAGGATATCTCTAAGATTAATCCCAAAGGAGATCTCTATGATTACTACTATAGGAGATCTCTATGATAAATCCTATATTATTTTCAACCTGCAATTATTTTAACAAAAACAAATTTTTATAATTTTATTTTTTATTAAAGTTTTTTAATTTAATGAATGTACATGTAATCTATCATTTTTTTATATTATAAATGTTCCTGTAGAACTGAGCCTTACATTTGAGAAACGCCTTTTTGATCTTTGCCTCAAAATCAGGGTATGAGTAATCATATTTTAAGGCCTCTAAAAATTAAACTTGTTAAAAAAATAGATGACATGAATTGAAATTATGTATTACCGTAAAGAAATTTATTGAAAAGTGCATAATTCTTCAATGCAACTTTTTTTTGGTTCCATCCCAATTCACTTTTAAGAGCAGGGACTCCTCAATCACTTCATCCAAAATTTTTGATAGGGGTCTCTTTGAAAATTTTTGCTTCAGATACGCCACCTATAATAAACTCAAACTGTTTAGTAACATCTTATCAAATGTATTTTATCATACTCACAATTTCTGCCTCAGGCTTATTCAAAAGCAAGGATTCTGTAGATGCTAAATCATTCATGTTTTTAGTAGGAAATATCATTAATTCAATCTTCATCGGTGGAAATATGTCAATAATCCGCTTCAGGAGTATAGTGTTCTGCGCCGATATTTCCTCTAGCTTCCGTATTCTTTGTTCCATGTTTTTCAATTTCATTAACACTTTCCACATCATATTCATTTTGTGTATTATTATTTTTTTTATATATAAATTATTTAATTTTTTATTCACTAGGCGTTTTAAATGCCTTTTAGAGTACATTTAATTATCAATTTAAAATATTTAATACTCAATAGATACAAAACACTTACCTCTGCACGCTTTAAAAAACACAGTTGAAATGAACAATTGCTTGAAGACAAAAATTAACAGTTATTATTTCCCCTTTAAATTGTAATTTTTAAATCAAAAGAACGATTTTTAAGCTACGAAAAATCAAAAAATCTCCTTTATTGCTCCTAAAGGAGGACAAAAGGAGATCAATACTGAAATGAAGTAAAAAAAAATCACAATAGAAGTATAAAATCTCCTTTTTTGCTCCTAAAAGATGACAAAAGGAGGTCAACACTAAAATAAAATATAAAATCAAGTAAGGAAGGGCTAAGTTCGAGTGTAACCGAACATTTTATACTCTCGCAATTTATTTATTTAACTTAATTAATATTATATAATACACAATTTGACCTACATATTCGTCATATATATTGTATAAAGTCCATTGAAAGTTGGAAACCCTAATATTAGGTTAGAAGCACCGAGGTCCTCATGTTCGGTATATGGGGCCTTGAAAACCTATGGTCCGATTTCGGCGATTTTTAGAAATGGGCTGCCACACTATAAATACAGTATTTGTGCAAAGTTTTGCACCGATATCTTCACTAGTGCTTACTTTATATATTGTAAAGTAAACGATTCAGATCAGATTCTAAGTTCTGGTATATAGGAAGTAGGCGTGGTTGTGAAGCGATTTGGCCAATTTTCACAACATATTATTGGGAGGTAAGGAAACTATTACAAACCAAGTTTCATTGAAATCGGTCGAGTAGTTCCTGAGATATGGTTTTTTACCCATAAGTAGGCGACGCCACGCCCATTTTCCATTTTGTAAAAAAACTCTGAGTGCAGCTTTGATCTGCCATTCCTTATGTGAAATTTAGTGTTTCTGGCGTTTTTCGTTAGTGAGTTAACCCACTTTTAGTAATTTTCAACTTAACCTTTGTATGGGAGGTGGGCGTGGTTATTATCCGATTTCTTTCATTTTTGGACTGTATTAAGAAGTAGCTAAAAAAACGACTGCAGAAAGTTTGGTTTATATAGCTTCATTGGTTTGCGAGATATATATAAATAACCGATTTGGGGGCGGGACCACGCCCACTTCCCCAAAACAATAACATCCAGATATGCCCCTTCCTGGTGCGATCCTTTATTCCTAATTTTACAATTATAACTTTATTTATGGCTTAGTTATGACACTTTATGTGTTTTTGGTTTTCGCCATTTTGTGGGCGTGGCAGTGGACCGATTTTGCCCATTTTCGAAAGCAACCCTCTCACGGTCCCAAGGAACATGTGTTCCAAGTTTCATTAAGATATCTCAATGTTTACTGAAGTGACAGCTTGCACGGACGGAGGGACGGACAGACGGACGGACAGACTTCCGGATTTCAACTCCACTCGTCATCCTGATCATTTATATATATATAACACCATATCTAGCTCTTTTATTTCTTGGTGACACAAACAACCGTTATGTGAACAAAACTATGATACTCTGTGCAACAGGTTGCGAGAGTATAAAAAAAACACAATATAAGAACAAAATTAAAAAATCTCCCTTACTGCTCCTAAAAGAGGTCAATAGGAGGACTCCTTCATTCCTCCTTTAAGGAGATTTCGCTTTTAAATCTGCTGGGCCTTTATTCGCACTGCCTGTGTAACATTGCAGAAATACGTATGTATATGATTTTTATGTACAGCAACATTAACATTGCCAATATCTAAAAGTGGTTTTGATAAAGTTTAGGCAGATGAATTTTAAAGTATTTGAACTCTTGTTCCCTGTCAGTTGTACTTTTTCAATATTACGCCACAGTAGCGATGATTTTAAGCAAGCGTTGATTTCATCAGCGTATGTTGGACGTGGAATAACACCTGCAAGAAGTAACAGAGTGCCGCCAAATAGTTTGTCATTGTTTTTTTATATCTTTTAATATCCTATCCAGGGCCTCAAGCGAATTTTTTTGTGCCATAGTGAATTCATCCCAAAATAGAAGTTTACACTGTTACAGCAATGTTGAAATGTACGATTGCACACTGCATGCCAAGCCATTTTTTCATCATATCAAAACAAGAAGTAATAAAATAAGGAATTATTTGTTCCACCTGGTGAATCAAAAAAAAAAACATAAAAAATAGAGTCTCACTTGACATGGAGAAACTGCCGTAAATTGTTTCTGTTCGTGTACTTATCCCGAAATTGTTTGTATGTACTCGGCGTGGAAACCGTTTATCCGATTATAACCGAATCGATAATAGCGCGCGATTCTTCTCTTTCCTTGGCAATTCCACCTGATCATTCAAACGGAGTGGATGCCTTCCTCTTCCTCTGCTTCCACTGGTGGGTTCTGCAAAGCTAGAGTGTTTCCATTCGGCCAACATGACCTAGCCAACTTTGCCGTTGTCCTTTTATTCTTTGAACTATGTCAATGTCGTCGTATAACTCGTACAGCTCAGAGGATCAAAAATATCTCTTCTCGGAGAGGTTCTTCCCGATCCTGACGGAAGTTTTGGTGTTGCTCAACGTCAGCTTACACAGTCGATTTAGATTTGAGGGGCTACCAAATTCATTCGTCATAAAAGGAGCTGCCTCTTTTCGTGCTGTCAAAAGCCGCTTTAAAATCAACAAAAATATGTTGAGTGCCGATTCTCTTTTCACGGGTCTTCTCCAAGATTTGGCGCATGGTGAATATCTGGTCAGTTGTTGATTCTCCAGGTCTGAATGCACACTTATAAGGTCCGATGGGATTCAGTCTTTTACATGATATTTAGGAGGATTATCCTATGGTAATTTACACAGATTGTGGGGTCTCCCTTTTTATGGACATTAGCGAAATTATTAATAAATAAATAAATAAAGTTAATGGTTAAATTCGCAATGGCATACAATGTCGTCAGCTATAGCGAATAGTAGACGAATTTTTCACTGCGTTCCTGTGCAGTTAAATGCAGTTTTTGCAAGTATACTGTTTTAATGATTGTCGTCTTCTAACAAGCCTATGTCAACGCACCCATCCATTTTTATACATTGGATACTCTTGTCCTTTTACTTTACATATATCTTGAAATAGCAAAAGCTCCGTGAAATTAATCAGGAACAATATATTTATTGCACGATGTACAGGTAAATGGATAACTCGCGTTGATGAATTGGAAAACCAATACAGCGGACTGCTTAATTGGAGCTGATATACCGGTATTCTTTATATCATAATTTTTATTCAAAGGAAGAATATTTAACTTAAAATATAACCATATCACTTCCTTTATTCATATATTGCAAGTACAGTATGTCGGGAATGATTTTACACATTGCAAATAAACAAAATCTTTCACTTTCCAGAGCCAACGGTTTATTTTAATCAAGAACCGTAAAAAAGATGTTTAATCAATTTAGTTAGTGTCAAGCAACTCTTTTTACAATTCGTTTTTGTTTATTTTTTGTGTTACACAATTTACCGTTATATATTCTTCGTTATAATATTTAAAATTAATTTATGAATTAGTTGGTGATTCATTTTTACTTTTTTCATATCTAAAATACCCAATATTGTCTTTTTAAAATACCGGGCAAAGGTTAAAGTTTGAAGTGGTCCAACTTTTGTCCTATAATTACCAATCGGGTAAAAACGTTAGAGATCTATCAGAAAAGTTTTTTAACGTATTTTATTAGTAAGCACAAGCAGCTAGTTTCAGAAGCATAAATGCATAAATATAGTGTTTAGTATGCCTTAAGTTGATACTGTAAGATGTTTAGAATATTAAAGCAGAATATCCCCGATCTGTATTGGTAAAATTGTTTTGTAATTGTGATATGGAACTTGTCCAAATCCATCACTATTTAGGTATATTGGGACTAGTTGAGTATCGATACTCAATAACATGTTCCAAGAATTCTATTAAGATAACACCCAAATTGATGGCATCTTTAGATTTTTCTAATAGCGAAAATCATTTTCATACTCTCGCAACAAAGTTGCTAAGAGAGTATTATAGTTTTGTTCACATAACGGTTGTTTGTAACACCCAAAACTAAACGAGTTAGATATAGGGTTATATATACCAAAGTGATCAGGGCGAAGAGGCGAGTCAAATCCGAATGTCTGCCTGTCCGTCCGTCTGTGCAAGCTGTAACTTGAGAAAAAATTAAGATATCTTGATGAAACTTGGCACCATAGGAAGGTTGCTTTCGAAAATGGGCAAAATCGGACCACTGCCACGCCCACAAAATGGCGAAACCGAAAACACATAAAGTGCCATAACTAAGCCATAAATAAAGCTATGAAAACAAAATTTGGTATGAAGGATCGTACTATGAAGGGGCATACTTGGATGTAATTTCTTTGGTGAAGTGGGCGTAGCCCCGCCCCCATATAGATTTTTTGTATATATCTCGCAAACCAATAGAGCTATGTATATAAACCAAATTTTCGGCAGTCATTTTTTTGCCATTTTTTAATACAGCCCAAAAATTAAAAATCGGATAATAACCACGCCCACCTCCCATACAAAGGTGAGGTTGAAAATTACTAAAAGTGCGTTAACTCACTAACGAAAAACGTGAGAAACACTAAATTTTACAGAAGAAATAGCAGAAGGAAGCTGCATCCAGATTTTTTTTACAAAATGGAAAATGGTTGTGGCATCTCCCACTTATGGGTCAGAAACCATATGTCAGGAACTACTCGACAGATTTCAATTTCAATATATAAAATTTTCTTTACACCCTGATAACACGTATGAAATCGGTTCACAACTACGACAACTTCCCATATAACTCAATTTTGAATTCCATCTGATTCCTTCACTTTATAAGATATACATTAGGAACAAATGAAGATAGCGAAATAAAAGTTTACATAAATACTGTATATGATCCGTGGCATCACTTGTAAAGAAATTGTCGAAATCGGACTTTTCAAGGCCCCAGATATCGAATTTGAAGAACTCAGTGCCTTATGGTAATTTTTCACCGAAAATATCGGTTAATCTCTCAGATATCTTAATTTAATTCAGAGGAAATCTTTTTCTTCTAATAGTGTGTTTCTGTATCAGAAATGGTTAAAATCGGGTCACAAATTCCCTGAACTCTCATATAGCTAATTATAGGATTTTCAAAAATACGATGGGCTCAATAGCTTATGAATCGGGTAATATAAGAAATTTCTAAGCCAAATTAAATGAGCATATAATTTTAGAAAAATAAAAAAAAATATTGCAATGAATTGCGAGAGTATAAAATGTTCGGTTGCAACCGAACTTAACCTTTCCTTACTTGTTTTATAATATGTATTTGTGGGAAATTTCTTGACCGATATCAGCCAGTTTAGCTACCAAGCTATATTACATCCAAGAATGATAGAAGACAAGATTACGATATTCGTTTACAGTTAGCTTTTTTGGGTTTTGAGTTCCTGTTGAGTGACAACTTTCACGACCCCGAACACGCTAGTAAAACAAAGAACAAAAGAAAAATTTACAAATTGCACGGTGGTACAAAACAATAAAATCAAAACAAAGAGCTGAATTCAAGGCTAGTGCTTAATTATTATTTAAAATTCTAAGTGAAAAATGTATTAACTTGCAAAAGAAGGCGGAATTAAACAACAATAGTACAAAAAAGTCGAATATAAAGAATTTTTTCACTTTTCCAACCAACAAAAATGGCGAACTTTTTGTAACAAAACATATAATTTTAATTATAAATATGCATTATTATATTGGATTATTTTATAAATTAAGATTTTAAGAATTACGTTCATTGTGATATTTTATCTGCACATTATTCAATTTGGTTCACTATGTTTCACATTTCCGTTTTCCATTTGACAATTCTTCTGTTGCCTATTCCCATCCGTGGGTCGTGAACGCTTCAGTCTGTCGTAATATTGTCTTCATCATTCTTGATTACATTTAAGATTATAAATTTAATTAGTTTTGCTAAGATACTTTACATAATAATATATTTTATTTGTTTTACACACTCTTCTTTTTGATTTTCATAGACTTGTTGCGATCTTACTTATCAAGAAATGTATGAGTGTGCACCAGAGAACAGAATTTCTTTACTGAGAGTAAACTTAATTTTTATTTATTATTTAATACACATCTTTGATTGTACAAAATAAAAAATATTATTAGTTTTTAGTATAATAATGTTGTAATAATAAGTTTTCAATTATATTAAGTATATAACCTGATCTATGGGTGGATAATCCCGCGATGGTTCTATGGGTTGCAGAGTTTGGGTGATCTGCGGTGATTTTGTTGTTGTTTGTGATGATCCGGTGTTGGCGCCTCCATCCGTGGTTGTTTTTCACTTCTTCTTGTCTTGCGCTTTTATTCTTATTTTATTATTACATTTATTCACTTATTAAATTAATTTTCACTTTTTTGCACAATACTTTTTCACTATATGTAAAAATATTCTATAATTTTCCGTACGCAAATTACGCATCTTCCTCTTAGTCGGAAAAATGTGAAATGACGCGTCAAATTTTTGGAAAAAATTGTGTGACAAAAGAGACGAGAGAGAGAGCGCGAAATGAAAAAAAAAAACAAGAGTACTGTTTTTAGGGGTGGGTTTTGCCAATTCATTTTTCGAGTAATGCCTCGTTGCATTACAAATCATTAGCGAAAAGACTAATTACTAGTAATGCATGAAATCGCTAGTAGATTTAGCGCTCTAGTAATCGCTTGACACCAGCCGAACTACTGGGTTGCTTCAAATGCGATGGCGGTGTGCACTCACACTCATAGGGTGCGTGCAGAGTGGCCGCTTGTTGCCGAGCCGAGCCGACTGACGCTTATTGCAAGAACTTGTTCATGCGAGAAACAAGTTTGAGTGTGCATAGTGGATGCGAGAATCAGGGCTGATATTTTATCTATTATTTGTGTTTTATGTATGTTTGTATGCATTTGGGTTTGTTGTTCATTCGTGTTTGTGAAATTGAAGTGAAAAGATATGGATTCGTCAGATGATGAGTATTTAGCTTCGGCTACTGTTTTAAAGTATTTTATCAACAAAAAATCATTTGGAAAACATCCAATAAATGATAAACGAAGTGAATTTGGAGAATTTCATCACTTATATAGTGATTTAAGAAAATATCCTGCCAAGTTTAAAGAATATGCTCGAATGAGTATTGAAACTTTCGACTATATTCTCGAAAAGATTGGTGATAAATTAAAAAAGAAGTGGAGTAATTTTATTAAAGTACCAATATGTCCATGTGAACGCTTGATAGTAACTCTCAGGTAAGAAATTTTTTATGTTTTATATATTTGTATTTATTGTATTAAATTCATTTTATATCGTATTAAATTCATGAATACATTTTTTTATAAATAAAAAGAAAAATTAAAAAAAAAAATTAAAAATAAATAATATAAATTAATTAAGAGGAATTTAAAGATGAATAAATTACAGTTTCCATTGTATTTTGGTCTGGAACCAATGATGATGAAGTTGATGGTATATTTGTACCTTCAACTGTGGTAAATGAGATCGGTTGAAAACAAGGAGTTGTGCTAAGGTCTAAAGAATTTATCTGGTAGCTTTCAGAAAAAACGCTGGTTGGTGAAGACAAAGGCGCGTATCTTGAAGTTTCATTGGACAGTGTGGGCATATTTTTAACTTTTGCATACACGTATTTATAAAGTACATTTTGCATTTCCATTCGACACAGAAATTTATTCTCTGGGTCCAACTTCCGAATATGCGGCAAAAGAGTTACGAAAAATGCTTCATCTTCATCCAATACAGTCTTTTTTTCCATTTTTTTATTTTCCAGCAGTGCCAATTTTCTTTTTTCAATTTCCAACAATTGGGCAGTGCTGTTAGAGGTATTTTTTTTTTTCGATGGAACTTCACAGCTGAACTCGTCATTGTCGCACAGATCTCTTGTTTCTTCGACTTGTGAAGTGTTGAGAATATCTTCAATTTCTTCTTCATATAACGGGTGATTTTTTTGAGGTTAGGATTTTCATGCATTAGTATTTGACAGATCACGTGGGATTTCAGACATGGTGTCAAAGAGAAAGATGCTCAGTATGCTTTGACATTTCATCATGAATAGACTTACTAACGAGCAACGCTTGCAAATCATTGAATTTTATTACCAAAATCAGTGTTCGGTTCGAAATGTGTTTCGCGCTTTACGTCCGATTTATGGTCTACATAATCGACCAAGTGAGCAAACAATTAATGCGATTGTGACCAAGTTTCGCACTCAGTTTACTTTATTGGACATTAAACCAACCACACGAATGCGTACAGTGCGTACAGAAGAGAATATTGCGTCTGTTTCTGAGAGTGTGGCTGAAGACCGTGAAATGTCGATTCGTCGCCGTTCGCAGCAATTGGGTTTGTGTTATTCGACCACATGGAAGATTTTACGCAAAGATCTTGGTGTAAAACCGTATAAAATACAGCTCGTGCAAGAACTGAAGCCGAACGATCTGCCACAACGTCGAATTTTCAGTGAATGGGCCCTAGAAAAGTTGGCAGAAAATCCGCTTTTTTATCGACAAATTTTGTTCAGCGATGAGGCTCATTTCTGGTTGAATGGCTACGTAAATAAGCAAAATTGCCGCATTTGGGGTGAAGAGCAACCAGAAGCCGTTCAAGAACTGCCCATGCATCCCGAAAAATGCACTGTTTGGTGTGGTTTGTACGCTGGTGGAATCATTGGACCGTATTTTTTCAAAGATGCTGTTGGACGCAACGTTACGGTGAATGGCGATCGCTATCGTTCGATGCTAACAAACTTTTTGTTGCCAAAAATGGAAGAACTGAACTTGGTTGACATGTGGTTTCAACAAGATGGCGCTACATGCCACACAGCTCGCGATTCTATGGCCATTTTGAGGGAAAACTTCGGAGAACAATTCATCTCAAGAAATGGACCCGTAAGTTGGCCACCAAGATCATGCGATTTAACGCCTTTAGACTATTTTTTGTGGGGCTACGTCAAGTCTAAAGTGTACAGAAATAAGCCAGCAACTATTCCAGCTTTGGAAGACAACATTTCCGAAGAAATTCGGGCTATTCCGGCCGAAATGCTCGAAAAAGTTGCCCAAAATTGGACTTTCCGAATGGACCACCTAAGACGCAGCCGCGGTCAACATTTAAATGAAATTATCTTCAAAAAGTAAATGTCATGAACCAATCTAACGTTTCAAATAAAGAACCGATGAGATTTTGCAAATTTTATGCGTTTTTTTTTTTAAAAAAGTTATCAAGCTCTTAAAAAATCACCCTTTACAACCTCTTCTTGGGTAGCTTTTACACTTGACGCTTTTAAATTATCGAAATTGATCGCGTAAATACTTCCATTTTTTTTTTAAGTCTTCCTCTGCAAGATCAAATAAAACCATATAATAAAAATATGATAAAAATTATATGCATACATGAATTTAAACAATAATATACAAAAATTTATACAAATAATATAATATAAATTTAAATAACAATTTTTGTTTTAACTTTCTTATTTAGATTTCTGGCAACTGGAGCATCATTTGCCTCACTAGCTTTTTCGTTTCGGCTAGGCAAATCAACAGTAGGAGCTATTGTTAAGGAGACAACACAAGTTCTATGGGATAATATGTTTACTATACATATGCCGCAGCCAAACGAACAATGTTTTCAAGAAATTGCAGAGCAATACTGGAAGCTATGGAACTTCCCAAATTGTATTGGTGCTATCGACGGGAAGCACATACGAATCAAGTGTCCAGGAAATACTGGCTCCATGTATTATAATTATAAACACTTATTTTCTATTGTATTGCAAGGTATTGCCGATGCCAACTGCAAATTTATTGCGGTTGAAGTTGGTGGATACGGAAAGCAAAGTGATGGTGGCACTTTTAGCTCTTCCAAAATCTTTAATCTTTTAAAAAGTGGAGAACTACCTGTACCAGGAAATACATGTCTGCCAAACAGTGAAGAAATTGTGCCATATGTATTTCTTGGGGATGAGGCTTATCCCCTTTTAGAATGTTTGTTAAGGCCGTATAGCCGAAAGGAGATAACGGAAGACCATGAATATTTTAATGCCCGGCTTTCAAGAGCTAGAAAGTGCATTGAATGCGCCTTTGGGTTATTAAGTGCAAGGTTCAGAATATTATGGAAACCCATTGAAACGGATCCTTTGTTCGCTGAACTCCTTGTAAAATGTATATGCCTTCTACACAACATAATTATTGATTTAGAGGGATTAGATGAAAATTTTAAAGAAGAAGTGCAAAAAGAAAATTTGGAAAAAATCATAAAAGAATTCAATAAAACAAGTGTCAAAAATGGTAGATTAATAAGAGATAAATTTTGTAATTTCGTATGCATGAATAAAATATAACAAATTTCAATGTAACTTACTTGGTATTTTCATTTCTGAAGCAACGGACATCCATAGCTTTTCCACTAAAACACGGTTATGATAACATTTATTTTTCTGATCCCACAAAGCCGGCCGAGAAAAAACTTCACTTATTAATTGTTCTACATTCATTTTAAATAAACCAAAACACACGACTGTACTCAAGAAAAGTTCAACAAGAATGCCATTAAATGATGAATGACAGCATATGATTTTCATTTTAATTTTACTTTTTCCAAAGAATTTTATGTCCAAAACTAGCTTTTCGCAGAATAACCAATGTTTTCGGCGCTGAAATACGCTTTGGAACTGTTTCTCGCATTCAATCAGCTTTGCGCTCTGACCAGCTCGGCGCCCACTATGACCTGTTCGCGCTTATTTGTACTAATTTGTATAGTACCAGTTTTCTCGCATTGGTTCTCGCAATAAGCGTCAGTCGGCTCGGCTCGGCAACAAGCGGCCACTCTGCACGCACCCATAGACATGCATTGTGAGCTAATTTCTATTCAAACAACTATGAGTGGAGAAGCTACAGAGCCAGTCGTGTAGTTGCTATTGCATAGTAATTATTTTTGTTTTACTTGATTTTCACTGACAAGTAGCGCTCTTACTTATTAAGAAATGTATGAGTAAAATAAAAGATCATGACAAGCAAAGACAAAAGCAATAAATTCTCATCACCACGAGAGTGTATGCTGTAATCCTTGCTTAAGTACCCCTCCTTAGCATGCAAGATTTTTTATACATTTAAGCGGAAAAGGCACTTAAATTATTCCCGTTTAAGTGCCTCGAGGTACTTACCCAGCTTTTCTCAAATACTTCGAAGTGATATTTCTTCTTTTAGAATGAAAGTCACATTTACATATATCTTATTAATAAGAAAAATACATATTAATAACAATAAATTTGAAAAAAAAAACATTAACAAAACTATGTACATTACTTTTCGCTTAATTGCACATCAAAATTTGCACAAATTTTCGTTCAATTATTATACAATTATCATGTTTAAATGATCAGTTTGTTTAATTACAGCGCTTAATTGGACCACATGGTGAATTAAGGGGTTATGTGGATTTCAAAATTTAAAACTTTTTTTGTTTTATTAAATGGTACAATACAAAATTATCAAATCCATTCGTACAAAATTTCAAGATATAGACACTTTGGAAGATCTGCCCATCAGGTCACGTGAGTTGGAATGGAAAACTTTAAACGGATTTATCTCAAAACTAAAATTTTGAAGTCAATGGGTACGACTTGTCAAAAAGTTATAAAGCAATTCTGTTCATATTTTCCACACATCTTTATTATAACTATTTTTTTCGAATCAGTATATGGCGAAAATTGGACCAAAAAATTTAATTTTTTGTTCAAAACCTGTCAAAAATTCAAATTTTAATATTTTTTTCCTTCGTTCATTAACAAGACTTATCCATGAACTATCGAAATATTTTTGGTTTGTTGACTTGGATGAATCAATAATGAGTTATGCTATCTAAGGAAAGAACTTTTTTTGGAGATGCCATGGGAGATGAGGTACCAACAGCTGAGCATTCGGAATTTGTAAATAAAAATTTCACAAAGTACTGTTTAAATATGTATCTTTGATATGCTGAATAGTTTAAATGAAATATATAATTGTATATATTAAACAGAAATTGTAAAAATACTCATGCTTTCAACTTCTGAAACCCACATAACCTCTTAAAGGAAAATGCATATGTGCACTTTACGTTTTTCAAATATTTGAATATTTTTTTACACTTAAAGGAAAAACAAACAGAAACAATTTATATATCTATTTATGTACATATGTATATGTCAAATTTATTATTAAACAAGTATGGACAGATAGCGCACAATTTTTTTTTTTTTTTTCAATATACATTTATTTACTGAATCTGCTCTTTAAAGCCTAACAATAAGTTATAAAATCCTAAAACTAACTAAAAACTAGACAAGCTCAACCAGGTGATTGAGTTGTTTTGGTGAAACGTTGCTCTTTAGTGTGCTGGCATATCTCCTCTTTTTAGACGTGATTGATTACAGGATTGTATTAAAGCATTAGCCAATGGGTTTGGGTGATCACGGAGTTTAGATATATATTTCAATCTGCTGTCCTCTACTTCTTTCTTCACCATTGGGATACCAAGATCTTTATGGATATTTTCATTGCGCATGTACCATGGTGAGCACGTGATTGTTCTAAGCATTTTCGATTGGAACCTTTGTATTACATACATCCAAATCGGCTTTATGACCGCATTGTATAAAAGTACTTTGTTGTCTAGGCTAAGTTTAGAGTTTTTATTTATAAGCCAATTTAAATTTGCAGCTCTTATCTTCATGCAAGTTATTTTACTAGATATATGTTTTCTCCACGTAAGCCTTCTATCTAGGTGAATACCAAGATAGGTAACTTCATTCGCTTGGGGCACCAAAATATTGTTCATTTTTACTGCCGGACACATTTTTGGTCTTAGAGAAAATGTAACGTGCTTACACTTTTGTTCATTCACATTTATACGCCAGTTGGCTAGCCATTCTTCGACAGATCTTAAGTGCTCCGCTAATATTCTTGATGCTATAATGTGGCATTTGTTACGGCTCACTAAAGCTGTGTCATCCGCGAAAGTTGATGTCAAAACATTATTAGCTGTTGGAAGATCAGCAGTATATATGATGTACAGAGTTGGCCCTAAAACACTGCCTTGTGGTACACCAGCACTTATTTGTCGTTCATCAGATATGAAGTCTCCTACTTTAACCATAAATTGTCTATTATTTAAATAAGACTCCAATATTTTATACAATTCTAAAGGTAGAATGTTTTTAATCTTATATAAAAGCCCTTCATGCCACACCTTCAGGTGTCAGGTCTTTCCCAGGTTTATCTATCAGGATAATCTGCGACTTTTTCCATGAAATCGGATAGTATCCAAAACTAAAAATCGCATTAAAGAGCAAAGAGAGCACCTCTACAGCAATATTTGGTAACTCTATTAGCATTTTTGGGGTGATATTATCATGTCCTGGCGACTTTTTTTGATTTAGTTCTTTTATGATGCAATTAATTTCAAAAGGTGAAGCCTTAAAAGACTCGAGCGACTCATTTGCTGTGTTAGGTAAGATTGACAACATAAAGTTGTTCTTTGGGCAATTAGGTTGAAATACCTTTTCCAGGTGATTTGGTTGAAATACCTTTTCCTCGTCACTTCGAGCCCAATTTCCACCCAAGTCTCGTATAGGCATGTTGGAGTCGACTGGAGGCTTCATGGACTTTTGGGCTTTCCACAGGGAATTTTGCTTTCTTGAGTTTGGACATAGCTTCTTTATATACATTTCGTTGTTGAATTCTTCCTCGCGTTTAAGCGCTTTCTTTAATTTTGTACAGCAGATTTCAATTGAAGCTGAGTGGAAGGGGAGCGATTTATCTGCCATTCTCGTCTAGCACGCCTTTTTTCATTTACAAGCTTTTCTATTTCTCTGTTAGTGGTTTTTCGGAGACCAAGTGGCTTATAGTTTCTGTTTGGTGTTGCTAAGACAGCTGCGTTAGTTATTATATCATTAAGTTCTCTTATGCTTTCGTCAATATCTCTTCCTGTATTTATTTTGTACTCACTATTAATGTGGCTACTCACATATTTCTTATATTTTAACCAGTTCGTTTTATAAGATGTTAGACCCACTTTTGGATCAACGAATATGGGTTGTTCACACAACTTTATTACTACAGGTGAATGATCAGAAGATAAGTCTGTACATGTATCAGCTGTCACAAGCGATCTATCTATAATTTTGATTACTGCGAAATCAATTAGATCTGGTATTTTGTTACGATCACTGGGCCAATATGTCGGCTTGCCAGGAGATATTATATCAAGATTATTGTGCTTATTCATAATTGTGTTGTACAGCTGTCTTCCTTTAGGGAAGAGCAGTGTTGTCCAATGCAATAGTATGTAGCTTTCACTAGTGTGCGTAAAGCGTTGCTGCAAACTGTGTTGGCAGAAAAGTACACTGAACAAATAATGAGCAATTTTTTTTTATAATGTTAATGAAAATGATTTAAGTTCAATTTGTACAAATGTTGATCAGTGCAAATTTATTACAAATGAGGCAAATGGCTTCTCCCTCCATATTTTCAACAAAAAAAAATTTGTCTCCCATTCAATTTTAAACATTTTTATAAATTACGCAAGGGGGTATTTTCTGGCAGTGTAAAAAATTAAACTTGCGCATACGTGCTAGCTCACAGAATTCTGAAACGCAACTGAAATAATAAGCTTCGCCATACGCTGCCATACGAACCAAGCTGGCAGAAGAGTATACGTGTGAGTATACGTGTTTGACGTCGCAGCAGCTAGCCTATGCCCCGGGCATAGGAAAAATGCGTTTTGGCCGACACTGTTCTAGAGCATAGTGGTTAAGCCGATTTCTAACCAATACTGCCGTTCCACCGTGCGCTTTTCCATCCGGGTGATTTGTAACATAGCGTCTAAATCCGGGTATATTGAAGTTATTTTTGTTTGTCAGATGAGTTTCTGATATTAGCATTACATCTATATTTTTTTCAGACAGAAATCTAATAATCTCTAGTTTATGTTGGTTAACACCGTTAGCATTCCATATACAGATATTTAGTACGCTCATTTTTTACTTAATAAAGTTTGCAGCATTTGGTTTTGTGATTTTATTAAATCTTGGATCATGTTTTGCATTGTAGACATAAATTGTGTCATACATTGCGTAAGATTTATGATCATTGTTTCAATACCACTATTTGGAGGATTTTGTGGTGGTTGCATTTGTACATTGTTGCCTTTTACAACATTGGCATAGCTCCCTTGCACAGTATTATTTTTAATATTACTAGGTTTTGGAATATGGTCTGTGATATCTATAATGTCATTACGGGGAGTATGTAACATTTGGTTACGACGTGCTTGAATTCCCTGTGACAGCTTCAATTTTAAATCTTTATAAATAGGACAACCCCTGTAGTTGGCAGTGTGATTTCCTCCACAATTGCTGCATTTTTTATTTAAATTCTCTTTCTTAGTGGTGCATTTGGAGGTGGAATGTAAATCTCCACATATCACACAAACACTGCGTAGAGTGCAATAGGATTTGGTATGGCCATATTCTTGACAATTGGTGCATTGTACCGGACCATTTCTTTTGTGTGGTTCTTCAACGGTTACTCTACGGTGCAGCAAATATTTTAAATTGTATATTGGATGCACTTCGTTCTTTCTAAGCTGGTTAGAATTCGGCATCAGTTCAATTCTAAACATGGGTTGTGGTACTTTATTTCTGTTAAAGATGTTTGCAACAGTTTTAACTTCAAAGCCACATTCTTCAAGGGCTTCTTTGACTTCGCTAGAATCTACGGAAGACTCTATACCTTTAATTACAATAACTAGGCCTTTAGAACTCTTCAGCTGATAAGAATAATAGTTCTTATTTTTGTTTGACAAATGTTTAACTATGTTCATGAAACTTTTCTCAGTGTACGACTGTATTTTAGTCTCATCTATATTGCCCTTTTTCAAAGGCACTATATGAAAATTATTAGTACCTACAATTTCACTCCATTTAGCAACAAGTGCATTTGAGCTACGCTCCCGCAAATATATTGGCGGCGGTTTAGCATTCGCGACTGTGGTGGTACCCTTCGCATCGTCGTCTGAACCTTTGCTTAATAAGGCAAATCTGTTGCCATTTAATACCTCAGGTTTGTTTTTGATTGGCTTGTCGCCTTGAAATTTTTTAGGATTGACCGCTAACTTTGAAGGACTTAACTTTCTTTTTACATTGATGTAGCGGTCAATGCCAATCTGCACAGATAAACCTTTTTTTATTGGTACATTCTCACCTTGCGCTATGTTTTTCTTCGCTGTCTGATCATTTGCTGGTACCTGCGAATTTGTTGGTGTATTCTTGTTTGTTGCTGGCCCTTGTTGACTGCCGTTCTCTGCTGACTTTGCTGTTTGTAAGCTCTGCTTTGGCTCGGTTGGTCGCTGTGATGGGTCATCCTTCTCACCGTTGCCTTTTTTGTTGGTAGGTTTTGCCGGCTCGACAAAACTAAAGTAGGCAATCTCTGAATTTGGCGGCTTTGTTGGTCAGGCTGCGTTGCGCTCATATTTTTGAGAATTTGTTTACTTCTGACTAATAATTGTTATTATTTTTTTTGTTTTGCTTAATTGTACACTGTTTATTATTATGATTATTTTATGTTTTGGTTATCCCGTTCGGCGTTATTGCCTAACACTTGCTTTAATGCACTTTTTTTTAGTTATTTGTTTATTTTGTTTTTTGTAATTCCGAAAGTTTTCACGGAGCGCATCAATAACACGTCCGTATAATTTGAAAGCCACGGTGTATATGTCATGCGCACAATTTGACCCACATATTCGGCATAAAGTCCAATAGAAAAACGAAAGTAAACATATATAGTATATGTTAATATAGTACATATTAAGCGCATCGTATTTTTGAAAAACCTTTAATTAGGTATATGGGAGCTAGGTGAAGTTATGACCCGACTTTAACCATTTTTCGTACAGAGACACACTATTAGAAGAAAAAGTTTCCCTTTTAATTAAATTAAGATATCTGAGAGCTTTACCGATATTTTTGGTGATAAATTACCCTAAGGCACTGAGTCATATTCCATATCCGGAGCATTGAAAAGTTATAGTCCGATGTCGACATTTTTTCACAAGTGATGCCACAGATCGTATAGAGTATTTGTGTAAAGCTTCCGCTATCTTCATTGGTTTCTGATGTAAATCTTATACAGTGGACGAATCAGATGGAATTCAAAATTATATTATATGCGAAATAGTCGTAGTTGTGAACCGATTTCGTCCATTTTCCAAACGTCATCAGGGTGTTAAGAAAATATTATAAAAAAATTTCATGGAAATCGGTCGCGTAGTTCCTGAGATATGGACGTCACGCCCATTTCCCAAATTAAAAAAAAAAAATCTGAGTGCAGTTTCCTTCTGCCAATTCTTCTGTAAATTTTAATGTTTCTGATGTTTTCCGTTAGTAAGTTAACGCACTTTTAGTAATTTTCAACATAGCAACTTGTTGCGAGAGTATAAAAATTATACAGTGTTGCAAAAAAAATGAATAATAGTTTTTTCAACAATATTATTTTATTTTCAATTAGTCAAAATTATTTTCACATCGGACGTTTTTATACAAGTTTCACACAAAAAGCATTCGCTTGTTGTTGTTGTTGTCGCAGGGTAACAAAATGCTATGTTGTTATAAACTTTGATCTATTCCTGAGAGAATGAAGTCAGTTTGGCAAGAATAGCTAGAAATATGGCGGAGATATAAGCAAATGAACTACATACTCGCAGTAGTCAAAAGTATTTACACACATTTTTTTGCGTCAAAAGTATTTACACACCGCGATTTAGCCTTTATCCTTGGATTTGGTTTAAGCAAGAGTAGTAATTGAATTCTAGTGCATTCATAAAATGCAGAAAACAAAGGAATTATCGATTATAACTAGATCGGAGACTGTTACTAAGTTTAAGACTGGGGTTGTGGCTTCGGAGTTAGCTAAAATTTACAGAATTTGATAGAACACTATTTATAATGTTATTAAAAAAAGGACAGGAAATATTGCAAGGGAAATTTAAAGATAACTGGGCGGAAACCTGTGATAACTCAAAGAAAATGCAGAAGATTAGTAGGAACTGTCATACAAAATCCCACAATTAGTCCTGTTAATATTGCAGCAGCATGGAATCAGCATATTGCAAGAACAGTAAATGATGCTACACTGCTCAGGACATTAAAGAAGTTAACATAAATACCTGACGTTTGGTAAAAATTGGTCAATTTGGTCAATATTTCCGAAAATAAAAAAAACGATATGTCAGGCATTTGCCTTAAATTAGATTCTGGAGCTTGTCGTGGGCAGATAATGTTGAATTTTGGTTCCAGGGCTTGTTTAGCAAACGCTTTATGCATTTACCACGTGAAAATAAGAAATATGCAGTTTAGGCGCTAAGCTAAGTTTTGGAGATTTGCTACAAATTTAGGGACCCTACATCATCTGGATATATCCAAATTCACATGACCATACCATTGTAGTGGTTAGTCGGCCTTTTCCAACTATTGACTACATTTTACAACAGGACAATGCTCCATTTCATGAAGGATCGTTACCTACAAAAGATTTAAATGAAGCAAATCAAGTTAACCTCCGCACAGCCCTGATCAAAACCTTAGTCAACATGTTTGGTCTTTCGTTAAATATCAGAGGACGATTTATTTAATAAACGAAAACGCCGAAATTACCGACATTTGGTCTAAATAAACTGTTAACTTAGGGGGATGGGGTCATATGTAGAAGTTCACGCAAGTGAGGAAAGTTTCTGATTGCCATTCACTTGGGAGTGGCCAGGAACGATTCTTTTGCATATGACTCAAGCAGCTCACGACTTCTGGTTTTAGACCAAGTACCCCCTGGGTAGCTAACAGACATCCGTTTGGAGGCGAGCTAAAGTGAGAAGGCGAAGCCCGCTTCTGCGGTTGTGCGTAGGGCTTGGGACCCACCACATAAAAAAATCTCCCCAATGAAAACAAACACCGAGCCTCGGATGAGAAACCCCCCTTTTGATGACGACCCCTGAAAACGTACTAAGGATCATGATTTGAGGGCATGCACCTGGAATGTCCGGACTCTTAATTGGGAAGGTGCCTCTGCCCAGCTGGCTGATGTCCTCATACAACTAAAGGCTGACATCACCGCCGTCCAAGAAGTGCGATGGACGGGACAAGGACGGAAGAAGGTGGGTCCTTGTGACATCTACTACAGCGGCCATATAAAGGAGCTCAAATTTGGTGTTGGATTTGTGGTGGGAGAGAGACTACGTCGCCGAGTCCTGGCATTCACCCCGGTGGATGAACGTCTTGCCACAATCCGCATCAAAGCGAGGTTCTTCAACATATCGCTGATTTGCGCCCACGCCCCAACGGAAGAGAAGGACGATGTGACCAAAGATGTTTTCTATGAGCGCCTAGAATGCACCTATGAGCGCTGCCCTCGCCACGATGTCAAAATCGTGCTTGGCGATTTTAACGCCAGGGTGGGTAAAGAAGGTGTCTTTGGCACAACAGTCGGAAAATTCAGCCTCCATGACGAAACATCGCCAAACGGCCTGAGGCTGATCGACTTCGCTGGGGCCCGAAATATGGTTGTCTGTAGTACCAGATTCCAGCATAAAAAAATTCATCAAGCAACGTGGCTGTCCCCTGATCGAAACACGCGCAATCAAATCGATCACTTTGTGATAGATGGAAGACAGTGTTTTAGACGTGCGTACTTTCCGAGGACCAAACATTGACTGGACCATTATCTAGTAGCAGCAAAGATACGCACTCGCCTCTGTGCAGCAAAGATCGCCCGTCAACAAACACAAGGACGGTTCGACGTCGAAAAGCTGCAATCACAACCGACAGCCGAACGATTTTCTACTCGACTTGCACTCCTGCTCTCTGAGAGCACTCATCAGCATCTCGATATAAGGGACCTGTGGAACGGCATCTCAAACTCATTGCATACCGCTGCAGCCGAAACAATTGGTCTCCGGCAACGCCAAAAAACCAGTTGGTACGATGAGAATTGTCGTTCCGCAGTGGAGAGAAAACAGACTGCCTACCTCGCAACGTTGCGATCGACCACAACACGTTCGGGGTGGGATAGATATCGAGAACTGAAGAGGGAAGCGAGACGCATTTGCAGGCGTAAAAAGAAAGAGGCCGAAATGCGTGAGTATGAAAAGCTTGAGAAGCTGGCAGACAGAGGGAATGCACGAAAATTTTATGAAAAAATGAAGCGACTTAACGAAGGTTTCAAGACCGGAGCTTCCTCATGTAGAGACCAAGGTGGTAATCTGGTAACGGATGTCCAGAGCATACTGGGATTATGGAGGGAACACTTCTTCGACCTGCTCAATGGCAGTGAAAGTACAACACCAGGAGATGGCGAACCCGATTCCCCAATCGATGACGATGGAATAGATGTTCCATTACCCGTCCATGAATAAATTCGAATAGCAATTACCCGCTTGAAGAACAACAAAGCGGGCGGGGCCGATGGATTGAAGGCCGAGCTATTCAAATACGGCGGCGAAGAACTAATAAGGTGCTTGCATCAGCTTCTTTGTAGAATATGGTCGGAAGAAAGCATGCCTGACGATTGGAGTCTTAGTGTGCTCTGCCCAATCCATAAGAAGGGAGACCCCACAATCTGCGCCAACTACCGTGGTATAAGTCTCCTCAATATCGCATATAAGGTTTTGTCGAGCGTATTGTGTGAAAGACTAAAGCCCACCGTCAACGAACTGATTGGACCTTATCAGTGGGGTTTTAGACCTGGAAATCCCTGCAAAACTAATACGGCTATGTAAGCTGACGTTGAGCAATACCAAAAGCTCGGTCAGGATCGGGAAGGACCTCTCCGAGCCGTTCGATACCAAACGAGACTTCAGACAGGGTGACTCACTATCGTGCGACTTCTTCAATATATTGCTGGAAAAAATAATACGAGCTGCAGAGCTAAATAGAGAGGGTACAATCTTCTACAAGAGTGTACAGCTCCTGGCGTATGCCGATGATATTGATATCATCGGAAGCAACAACCGCGCCGTTTGTTCTGCGTTTTCCAGACTAGATAAAGATGCGAAGCGTATGGGTCTGGGGGTGAATGAGGACAAGACGAAATATCTCCTGTCATCAAACAAACAGTCAGCGCACTCGCGTCTTGGCTCCCACGTCACTGTTGACAGTCATAGCTTTGAAGTTGTAGATAATTTCGTTTATCTGGGAACCAGCATTAACAACACCAACAATGTTAGCCTTGAAATCCAACGCAGAATCACTCTTGCCAACAGGTGCTACTTTGGACTGAGTAGACAATTGAAAAGTAAAGTCCTCTCTCGACGAACCAAAATCAAACTCTATAGTCGCTCATTATTCCCGTCCTGATGTATGGCGCTGAAGCGTGGACGATGACAACATCCGATGAGACGACTCTTGGGGTTTTCGAGAGAAAGGTTTTGCGCAAGATTTATGGTCCTCTAAACATTGGCAACGGCGAATACCGTAGACGATGGAACGATGAGCTGCACGATTTATACGACGACATTGACATAGTTCAGCTAATAAAACGACAGCGGCTACGCTGGCTAGGTCATGTTGTACGGATGGAAGAAAACACTCCAGCTCTGAAAGTATTCGATGCAGTACCCGCTGGAGGAAGCCGCGGAAGAGGACGACCTCCACTCCGGTGGAAAGGCCAAGTGCAAAGTAACCTGTCTTCACTTGGTGTTTCCAGTTGGCGCCAAAAAGCAAAAAGGAGGAATGAGTGGCGCGCTCTGGTGGATTCGGCTATAATCGCTTAAAGCGGTTCCTACGCCAAATATATATAAATACTTTTGACTACTGCGAGTCTTCAATTCATTTGCTTATTTCTCCGCCATAATTCCAGCTATTCTTGCCAAACTGACTTTATTCGCTCAGGAACAGATCAAGGTTTACGACAACATAGCATTTTGTTACCCTGCGACAACAACAACAAGCCAAAGCTTTTCCGTGAAACTTGTAAAAAAAACGTTCGATGTGTAAATAATTTTGACTACCTCTGTATGTAAATTTAGTTGATATGTGGCCGACCATTGTGTTCAACAGAACTTTATATGTGTAACTTTACATTATCAAAAAAATTTTCAAATCAATGAACTTTCAGCGGTCAACTGCTTTAAAGTTATAAGTATTGTTTAAAGAGTTCGATATAGGTAACATTGAACAAATTAATTTTGTAACAGGTTGAAGAAAAAATCGAACTGTCAGAATTACTAATTTCATGTACGAAAATTGTAAAATATTTCAAAAAAGTAAACTTGCAGCACTAATCGCCGGCATCATTAAACAATCTTTGCCCAACACGCTGGAATTCGAATTATACTATGTGTAAATCAATTGTTGATAATTGGTATGACGTGAACCAAGCTCTTACAGAAAGTGGAGATAACCACCGACTATGCGATATTAATATTTCATTACTTAGTTGATCAGGATTTCGAAACTGTTTTTAAGGAAATGCAAACTTCTAGCTCCCCTTCAATTTGTTTCGTATTATCCTCAATATGCAAAAATATAAGTATATGCGTGACAAATGATGCTGATACATTTATCTTATCTGTGTTAAAGCAAAATATTTACCTAAAAATTAGTTAGATTTGGAAAAAATACGTGTCTATGTGGCATAAGGCAGCATTGTTTCCATATCCACCAGCTGCAGGCTTGCAGTTAAATGAACTAAGCAGCAAGAATTCAAGAATATGGAAAGGTTTCCCCTCTTGACTACGCCTATTCCTTTAAATTTTGACTTATCATACATTTATTCAAATCCAGAAAGTCCTGCTTAATCATTATTTGAAATTTCTTTGGATCTAGCTTCAACAATATCAAAAAAAAATAATTATTATTATTTTTCTTAAATTTAACTCAAACGCCAAGGTGTGCAGGAGGTTCTGCGTATTGTAAGGAGCAAGTGATGATGGCGGAAAATTTCGAAATATTTATTTGGTAGAAACATAATGAAAAATACTAGCCTTACTTATCTAAACTTGCTTTACAAATTCTTTCTGTGACTGCAAGCAGCGTTTCGGTTGAAAGAGCCTTTTCTTTGGCAGGTATTACCACACATACAGAAGTAGTCAAAATTATTTTCACATCGGACGTTTTTCTACAAGTTTCACACAAAAAGCATTCGCTTGTAGTTGTTGTTGTCAGTTTGGCAAGAATAGCTAGAAATATGGCGGAGATATAAGCAAATGAACTACATACTCGCAGTAGTCAAAAGTATTTACATACGTTTTTTTTGGCAGATGGAAGCTGCACTCAGATTTTTTTTACAAAATGGAAAATGGGCGTGGCGTCGCCCACTTATGGGTCAAAAACTATATCTCAGGAACTACTCGACCGATTTCAATGAAACTCGGTTTGTAATAGTTTTCTTACATCCCAATGATATGTTGTGAAAATAGACCAAATCGCTTCACAACCACACCTACTTCCTATATACCAGAACTTTGAAGACGATCCGAATCGTTTACTTTACAATATAAAAAGTAAGCACTAGTGAAGATATCGGTGCAGAACTTTGCACAAAAACTACGTATATAGTGTGGCAACCCCATTCTAAAAATCACCAAAATCGGACCGTAGGTTTTCAAGGCCCCATATATCGAACATGAGGACCTCGGTGCTTCTAACCTAATATTAGTGTTTCCAACTTTCAATGGACTTTATACAATATATATGACGAATATGTGGGTCAAATTGAGTATTATTTAATATAAATAAAGTTAAATAAATAAATTGCGAGAGTATCAAATGTTCGGTTACACCCGAACTTAGCCCTTCATTACTTGTTTTTTTTATACTCTCGCAACAAATGTTGCTAAAGAGAGTATTATAGTTTTGTTCACATAACGGTTGCTTGTAACACCCAAAACTAAACGAGTTAGATATAGGGTTATATATACCAAAGTGATCAGGGTGAAGAGTGGAGTTCAAATCCGAATGTCTGTCTGTCCGTCCGTCCGTCCGTCCGTCTATGCAAGCTGTAACTTGAGTGAAAATTAAGATATCTTGATGAAACTTGGCACACTTATTTCTTGGCACCTTAGGAAAGTTTCTTTCGAAAATGAGCAAAAAAAAAAAATGTTCGGTTACACCCGAACTTAACCCTTCCTTACTTGTCAACCTAACCTTTGTATGGGAGGTGGGCGTGGTTATGATCTGATTTCTTTCATTTTTGGACTGTATTAGGAAGTGGCTAAAAAAAACGACTGCAGAAAGTTTGGTTTATATAGCTCTATTGGTTTGCGAGATATGTACAAAAAACTTAGTAGGGGGCGGGGCCACTCCCACTTCCCCAAAAAAATTACATCCGAATATGCCCCTTCATAGTGCGATCCTTCATACCAAATTTTATTTCCATAACTTTATTTATGGCTTAGTTATGGCACTTTATGTGTTTTCGGTTTTCGACATTTTGTGGGCGTGGCAGTGGTCCAATTTTGCTCATTTTCGAAAGCAACCTTTCTATGGTGCCAAGAAATAAGTATGCCAAGTTTCATCAAGATATCTTAATTTCTACTCAAGTTACAGCTTGCACAGACGGACGGACGGACGGACAGACAGACATTCGGATTTGAACTCCACTCTTCACCCTGATCACTTTGGTATATATAACCCTATATCTAACTCAATGAGTTTCGGGTGTTACAAACAACCGTTATGTGAACAAAACTATAATACTCTCTTTAGCAACATTTGTTGCGAGAGTATAAAAATTACTAAAAGTGGGTTAACTAACTAACGAAAAACGTCAGAAACACAAAATTTTGCAGAAGAAATAGCAGAAGGGAGCTGTACTCATATTTTTTTACAAAATGGAAAATGGGCGTGGCATCGCCCACTTATGGGTCAAAAACCATATCTCAGAAACTACTCGACCGATTCGAATGAAATTCGGTATATAATATTTTCTTGACACACTGATAACACGGACAAAAAATGGACGAAATCGGTTCACAACCACTACTACTTTCTTTATAACTCAATTTTGAAATCCATCTTATTGCTTCACTTTATAACGTAAACATAAGGAACCAATGAAGATAACGGAATAAAACTTTACACAGTTAGTGCATATCATCTCTGGCTTCACTTGTGAAAAAATTGTCGAAAACGGACCATAACTTTTCAAGGCCCCAGATATCGAACATGTTGAACTCAGCGCCTAAGGATAAATTTTAACCGAAAATATGGGTAAATCTCTCAGATATCTCAATTTAATTCAGAGGAAATTGTTTTCTTCTAATAGTGTGTCTCTGTTCCAAAAATTATTAAAATCGGGTCATAACATTTCCATATATCTCATTGTAGGTTTTTCAAAAGTATCTTCTCCTAGCTCCCATATAGCTAATTATAGGTTTTTCAAAAATACGGTGAGCTTTATTCCGCATATATGTATTGGTTAAATTTCTTCAATAAATTGCAAGAGTATAAAATGTTCGGTTGCACCCGAACTTAGCCTTTCCTTACTTGTTTTTCTTTCGTTTCTGTTCATTTCTGCTAATTCTCAACTATTTTGTGTGACTTTTGGTTGATGATATTCTGCGTTGGTCGTTGAAAAGTTAAGACTATACTTCACAGGATCATTTCTGTAGTCAGTCTCCATTTACTTTCTTTACAAATCGAATGTATTAGCATCCGCGATGAGGAGGTATATCGTTTTATCTGACAGCGTGAGGTTTATGAACTTCATTTCTAATTTTGTCTTGTGGCATATTAGAAATGATGTTTCTTCGATTATCGCTCGGTTACAATGGATAAAACGACTTCTGAGTGGTGATTTTAATGAATAAATTTCAAATAATTATATATAATAATGCAGTCAATAAGTACAGTAGGGCAATTCACAATCTGGTGCAAATGGTCTTGCATATTTGCAATTGCAAATTCGCTGTATATTTTGTTAGTGTAAAAGAACAATATGCTTCGCTCATTTGCAATTGCAAATATGCAAGACCATTTGCACCAGATTGTGAATTGCCCTAGTATATATATATAATAAGTACAATACGCATATGTATGTTTGTATGCTTGTGCATTAAACTTGTGCTCTTGAAACTAATATCAATATGTGCATAATAAATTTATAAAATGTGAATTTAAGAAAGTGTTGGTCACTCCACCATATTTTTATCCTTTCTCTCTCGCCAGTTTTCTTTCTCACAAAATGATATACATTTCTTGGAATATCAGTAACAAGTATAACTTCTTCCGCGCGTAGGGACTCCACGCACCTTTTTTTTATTTGATTTATTTGGCACTTTCGAATTAAAAATAAAAACTACAAATGCTGTTGTGGCTATGAAACCAATAATTGTGTATAGTAAATATCGTTATGGTTATGACAATAGTTATGGATATGGGGTTATGTTATAGCACCTTTAATCCAACTTTCAATAGTGAACACAAACAAGTAGTTTCAGAAGCATAAATAAAAAAATATAGAGTCGGAAAAACACGAAAATGATTGCCCTGTCAAGAGATTTTTCTGTTTTTCTGCACTCCGGCTTTAGAAAACAGTCGTTCACTCGGGATTGAAATGGCTCCAATGTGTAAATATAAAAAATCATGTTTATACATTTCCGGAAACACATTTTACATGTCAACCCACATTTCTATTGAATTCTGATCTGGAAGTGTGGGATCATGTGATCCTATGAGAAAAGTTTTTGATTGCCATTTACTTGGGAATGGCCGGAAACGATTCATCTCCACATGGTTCAAGCAGTTCACGAAGCGAGCTAAAGAGAGAAGGTGAACACGCTTTCGCGGTTGTACGTAGGGTTTGTGGACCCACCACATATGTATAAACGAATCGCCTAATGAAAAATCGAAAAAGGACTCGAATGGAAACCCCCTGTTTGATGACGATCCCTGCAAATGTTTTTAAACGTCTAGCCACAATCCACATAAAAGCGAGGTTCTTTAACAAAGTGCTTATTTGCGCCCACGCCCCAACGGAAGAGGAGGACGAAAGAAAGATTTTGCAAAGATTTCAACGCAAAGGTGAGTCAAGAAGGTGTTTTTGGCTCAACATTCGGAAAATTCAGCCTCAGTGACGAATATTCGCATAACGGCCTGAGGCTGATCGACTTCGCTGGAACCGGAAATATGGTCGTCTGTAGTACCAGATTCCAACACAAGAAAATTCATCAATCAACATGGCTGTCTCCTGATCGAAACACGCGTAACCAAATCGATCAAGTTGTGGAAGACATGTTTCTTGGGTTTAAGACGTCCGTGCGCTCCGAGGACCAAGCATTGACCGACCACTTGACTCTTGAAGCAGCGAAGATACGCACCCGCCTCTGTGCAGCAAAGAACGCCCGACAACAAACACAAGAAACATTCGACTTCGAAAAGCTGCAATCGCAACAGCCAGCTAAGCAATTATTTAATCGACTTGCACTCGTGTTCTCTGAGAGCACTCCTCAGCAGCTCGGTATAAGGGAACTGTGGGACGACTTTTCAAACTCATTACGTATAGCACCAGTCGAAAAAAATCGAATTTCGGCAACTATTAAAACAAGCTGGTGCGATGAGGATTGCCGTCTCGCAGGGTAAAGAAAACATACTGCCTACCTCGCAACGTTGCAAATGACCACAACACGGGATGGGATAGATAAAAAAAGAAAGAGGCCGAAATGCGTGAGTATGAAGAGCTTGAGAAGCTGGACGACAGTAATGCTCGAAAGTTCTGCGAAAAGATTCGGCGACTAACTGAAGGTTTCAAGACCGGAGCTGAACTGATAAGGTGCATGCATCAACTTTATTGCGGAATATGGTCGGAAGAAAGCATGCCCGACGATTGGAATCTAAGTGTACTCTGCCCAATCCACAAAAGGGAGACCCCACAATATTCGCCAACTACCGTGGGAAAAGCCTCCTTAACATCGCTTATAAGGTTCTATTGAGCGTACTGTGTGAAAGTCTAAAGCCCACCGTTAACAAACTGATTGCACTTTATCAGTGTGGCTTAGTCCTGGAAAATCTATTTCTGACCAGATATTCACCATGCGCCAAATCTTGGAAAAGACCCGTGAAAAGAGGATCGACACACACCATCTCTTTGTCGATTTTAAAGCTGCTTTCGACAGCACGAAAATGAGTTGCCTCTATGCCGCAATGTTTGAATTTGGTCTCCCTGTAAAATTAATACGGCTGTGTAAGCTGACGTTGAGCAACACCAAAAGCTACGTCATAATCGGTAAGGACCCCTCCGAGTCTTTCTATACCAAACGAGACTTCCGACAAGGTGATTCACTATCGTGTGACTTATTTAGCCTAAGGCTGGAGAAAATAACACGAACTACAGAGCTTAATAGAGAAGGTACAATTTTCTATAAGAGTGTAAAGCTGCTGGCGTACGCCGATGATATCGATATCAATGAAAACAACACCCGCGCCGTAAGTTCTGTTTTTTCCAGACTGGTTAAGGAAGCGAAGCATATGGGTCTGGTGATGAATGAGGACAATACGAAATATCTCCTGTCATTAAACAAACATTCAGTCCTGTTGACAGTTATAACTTTGAAGTCTTAGGA
Organism: Zeugodacus cucurbitae; assembly: GCF_028554725.1. Taxonomy (NCBI): domain Eukaryota; kingdom Metazoa; phylum Arthropoda; class Insecta; order Diptera; family Tephritidae; genus Zeugodacus; species Zeugodacus cucurbitae. The sequence continues at coordinate 30,137,428 of NC_071669.1, forward strand.
ACCAACATAAACAACACCGACAGCCTCGAAATCCAGCTTAGGAACACTCTTGCCAACAGGTGCTACTTCAACTGAGTAGGCATTTGAAAAGTAGAGTCCTCGCTCGACGACCCAAAATCAAACTCTACAAGTCGCTTATTATTCCTGTCCTGATTTATGGCGTAGAAGTGTCAACGATGTCAGCATCCATTGAGACGACACTAGGAGTGTTCCAGACAAAGGGTTTGTGCAAGATTTGTGGTCCTCTGAACATTGGCAACGGCGAATGCCGCAGACGATGGAATGATGATCTGTATGTGTGATACGACGATGTTGACATAGTTCAGCGAATAAAAAGCCAGCGTCTACGCTGTCTAGGTCATGTTGTTCGAATAGACGAAAACACTCCAGCTTTGAAAGGGTTCGTTGCAGTACCCGCCGGTGGAAGCAGAGGAAGAGAAAGACCTCTATTTGTTACTCTTTGGATTTCCAACTGGCGCTGAACTCCGAGGGAAAGAGAAGAATGGCGCGTTATTATCGATTCGGATATAATCGGATAAACGAAACAAAACTATTATAATATATTTTCAACATGTCGCGAGAGTATAAAACGACGTATCAGGGGCAAATCTTTAAAACTATGTTGTGTTTTTAATAAAAAAAAACTTTATGAACCTTAATTATTCTGATACACTAAGTAACAAAATCGCTTCAGGTCTTCACAGTGAGTTACGATTTGAATTATTTTATTATTTTTTAATTTGTAGTGAAGATTTTATACAGGTTCTTCAATTAATACAAATCATCAGACCCTGATGGTATCATACCGGCCCAGATTCAGAAGTTATCATGCAACTGGTTACCCCCATACACGCGAACTGTGTTAGGTTGAGTCACATTCCTGATTTTAAAAACATTTGTTTTACAAGATTTTTACCACTTAAAAAATAAATCAATGTTGTAAGCTTCCACATTTTAGTTGTCTTACTTATTTGGCAAGCAAGTAGTATCGGAACGGCCAGGGCTCTGCAAGAAATTCAGCGGTGTAAAAATTATTTGTTTTTTATCCGTTCTCAGTTAAACGACTTACGGATAATCGAGGTCCAACTGTGCTAATTAATTATCAACAGACTACAAACTATAAACAATTTAAACGAAATTCTAATAAACAATCAAAATAAACTGATAACACCTATAATTTTTTACTTATTATTATGTTTTAACATACCTGAACATCGCTATTGTCTTCTGCCTTACAAGGCATTTCAAAAATTGTACCCAATATAACTTCCAAATCATAGGGTTCAATACTTAATCGCGGCTTTTGGTCATTTTCATACACTGTCACATTCGCTTGTATTGACACATTACCATTGTCGTTTTGGGCAATACATGTATAAATACCTGTAAGTATTAATTGCTTATTAAATTAAATTATAAAATATAAATTTAATATGAAAAAAAAAACGATTAAAAAATTGTAAAAGCCTTATTTGAATACTTATACTATTTTTAACATGATTATTCATACATTTATACTCAAAAAGAAACATTATGGCTTTGTAACAACAACAAACATACATATGTATGTTCTGTCGCTAATAGTTTGCTTATTTTTAACGGTATTGCGGTGTTTGGTTACATTTTACTAGTGTAATTCGATGATTTATAAAGTCAATGTCTAAAAGTCCTTGCAGACGAAATACTTGCGGATAATTTGTAAATTTATTGGTGTCATCGGCTTTTGTCGCCTACATGTACGCTTTCCGACTTGTTATCGGCTCTGCTTGATGAATATTAGAAATTACACATTTACAGAAAATCTCTTCAGTGCCGGCCATACATATATATAGCCGAATATTTGAAAAGTGAGCGTAAGTCCGCCCCCAAGTGCGTTTTTGTACATACATATTAGGCAATCTACAAAAGATATGTATATAAACCAAATTTTCGAGATACATTTATTTTAAGTAGCCTATCATCCTTGTTATTATAGTAGGTTTTACACCCGAAAGAGGGGTTATCTTTTCTTATTTTAAATAAAATTTAATTTATTTACGCAAATTAATTTATTTGATCGGACTCAAAGGACTTAAGTTGCATTATCTTGTTGGGATTTGAATAATGATGAAAAGCAAGAAATTAACTACAACTGAAATAAAAATACAGACACACAGCACTTCTTTAGAGGATGGGATCATGTGTAGAAGTTCACGTGAGGACAGTTATTGACTGTTATTCACTTCGAAGTGGCCAGAAACGATTCTTCTCCACATTGTTTAAGCAGCTCACGACTTCCTGTTTTAGACCAAGTATCCTCTGGGTAGCCAACAAACAGCCGTTTGGAGACGAGCTAAAGTGAGAAGGCGAAGCCCGCTTCTGCGGTTGTGCGTAGAGTTTGAGACCCACCACATAAAAATGAAGTACCAATGAAAAATCGACGAAAGCCTCGGATGAAACACCCCCTTTTGAGGACGACCCCTGCAAACGTTTTAAGGTGAACGAGGACAAGAAGAATATCTCCTGTCATCAAACAAACAGTTAGCGCATTCGTCTTGAAATCCAACGCAGAATTACTCTTGCCAACAGGTGCTACTATGGACAGAGTAGGCATTTGAAAAGTAAAGTCCTCTCTCGACGAACAAAAACTAAACTCTACAAGTCTCTCATTATTCCCGTCCTACTTTATGGTGCAGAAGCGTGGACGATGTCAACATCCGATGACACGGCACTAGGAGTTGTCGAGAGAAAGGTTTTACGGATGATTTATGGTCCCTTAAAGATTGGCAACGGCGAATACCTCAGAAGATGGAATGATGAGCTGTATGTGTTATTCGACGACATTGACATAGTCCAGTGAATAAAAATACAGCGGCTACACTGGCTAAGTCATGTTTTTCGAATGGACGAAAGTGCTCCAGCTCTGAAAGTGTTCGATGTTGTAACCGCTGGTGGAAGCCGAGGAAGAGGGAGGCCTCCACTTCGAAGGAAGGACCATGTGAGAAGGACCTGTCTTCACTTGGTATTACCAATTGGCACCAAACTGCTAAAAGAAGAGATGCACCGTGCTAAATGTGGGAAAAAGGTTTAAGTGATGAGGACGTTTATTTTTATTCTATCACTTCTATCACTATATTTAATATTAAATTAATAAAGATTAATCTGTGAATATTACACCTCTCCAAAATCGAAAATCTTTAGTTTTGTACAAAACCCAAATTGAGTTATCTTAATAAAATTTTTACCAACACATACACAATACCAACTTTTTGTACTTAAGTGGCAATCTCGGTACAGTAGAGGCCCGCTAATCCGGATCAATTAAAACCGGCCCCTATCCGGAATATAAGGGAATCCGGATTACCAAAGACATATCAGAACTATGTATTAAGAAAAAATATTTATACATTTCTGTTTGTTTATTATAACAAATAATACACATGTTCCAAAAAAAATCTTAAAACAATCCATTGAAAATAAACGTTAAGTTAAAATTTAAATGTATTAAACGGTGTAATATAAATTCTAAATTTAATTGAAAAAATCGGTTAATTTTGTTTAGCGAACGCTGTTTTGTTTAGCCTCCATTGCTCGCTGCCGTAGCGTTCTAAGAATACACCAACTATCTGATTCAATGTTATTTACCTCTGGCCATTGTATACAACTGAAGCTTTTAATAACGTCTTCATGTTTAGCTTTTGGTTCATTGTTTTCGACTTCTTCAACGGAGGGATCGTCGTCACTATGGAGGGATAAATGGTCGTTATCTCCAATAAGCCATTCACTAATATCAGATTTTGGCAGTTGATGATTGTTATTATCCATCCTCTGCAACAAAGCTCCGATTTCTGTTAGCTCTCGTACATCTTCACGCTGTGACGTCCATTTTTCTTTGAGAACAGACAGAAAAACGCTATCATCTGGATCCTCGTCAGCATCGGAATTGTTTTCGGTGTTCACTATATCGTTATTCCCTGAATAAGGAAGAATTTTTTGCCAACATTTTGCTACTGTATCAGACGACAGCTTGTCCCAAGAATTCGCAAGCAAAAAAACAGCATCCTTTATTGTGAGATTTTTAATGACTTTGGAAACATCATTTTCTTCCGAACACAGGATATGCACCAAGAGGCTTTTGCGATAATACAATTTGGTTAAACGTATTGCGTTTTGGTCCATTGGTTGGATAAGAGCTGTGCAGTTAGGTGGAAGAAATATGGTTATAATTTACCATTATCGCTCGTAAGCTGCGCAACCGATGCGTGACAAGAAGCATTATCAACTTGTAAAATAGCTTTTCATTCTAGGTTTTTTCCGCTTGAAAATCCTTAACTTGTTTGACAAACGACTCGAGAAACCATTTTACGAAAATAGGCATTTTTTGTCGAGTAATATTCAACTGCTATTCGGCTATAATCGCTTAAAGCGGTTCCTACGCCAAATATATATATATATAATATTCAACTGGAAGATCGCTACAGTTCTTAAAAGCTCTGGGATTTTTCGCTTTTCCAATGACCACGATTTCAAGTTTATGTATGCCATCACCGTTTGCACAAGCAAGAAATGTTACTCTCTTTTTATAGGTTTTTCTCCCTAGAGCACTTTCTACAGCAGACACCCATGTTCGATCAGGAAGTAATTTCCAGAATAATACGGATTCATCCGCATTATATATTTGAGGCGGCAAAATTTTCAGCTCATTAATTTTTTCAGAAAACTTCTATAGAAAGGGTTGCACGGCAGATGAGTCATTAGACAGTTTCTCTCCGACCATTTTTAAGTGACGAAGACCACGTCAATTAAACCTATAAAGCCATCCTTTGCTGGCTGAAAATGTTTTGTTTTCATAACATTGGGCGTGAATATAAGCAGTATTTTCTTTTAAAATATTTCTGGTGACAGTTATAACTTTATGTCTTTCTCGTTGACATTGGAACCATTTATATAATGTATGCTCCATTTCTGGGTAGTCTGGTTCCCGCAACACCTTCCTATTATTTTAAACAGCGGCGCATATTGCAAAGAAGCTAAACAAAAATCAGCGTTGAATATAACCGGTGAGGTTATAAAAAACGAGAACTTACTTCCTTAGTTGTTCTTTATTTTTTTATGTCCGAAATTGTGGATGTCCCGACACTATATTTTTCAGCTAGCAGTTTTCCACTTACACCATTACTCAGCTGCAATAAAATATGTTCTTTTTCCGCAAGAGTTAACGTTTTGTGTGACCTTTTTGATGCAATTTTGATGCAGAACTGAGCGAAAGTCTTTCTTATGTCGCATTTCATACTTATTCGGGTATTCCCCGTTCTACAAGTATGAAACAATGCGCACGCATAAGTGGCGAAATAAAGTGTGTGAGGGAATGTGAAACAAAGTATAAAAGCGAATGTAGTGAATAATAAACATATGATCCGGATTAGAGAATACGGATAGAGAAGGTCGGTCCGGATTACAAGGAACATAATAAAAATTTTGAATTTTTTAACCGGATTACAGTGGAATCCGGATTAGGCCATGTCCGAATTAGCGGGCCTCTACTGTAGTTAAAATAGCACTATTCATTAACACTAATTTTTAAATGTATAAGAGAAAGACTACAATGAAACGTTCAAAAATCGCCGCCATGACCGCTATTCATTTCAAGTGCGTATTAATAATTTGTTACTGATATTATTTTATATTTATAATAAATTTTCCTTTATTGGCTGGGTGCTGCAAAGTACTATAAAGGAGTATAATTTCAGCAAATGGTTCTCTTAGAAGGCAAAGCGAGCTGCAACGCACATATAGTGCGTACAAGCAAAACAAAACAAGAGAACCAGAAAAAAGATTATGCCCCTGAATGCAGATGGGTGAATTGATAATATTAAACCTTACATATGTATATACTACTAGCAGACCGCTCGGCTTCGCACGGGTTTAAGCAATCATTTCAAAAGGTATACGTTTTTACACACTCTCCCATACATATCTATGTACTTTCCCGTTTCTTGCGTGGGTTCATTTTAAAAAAGTAAAATGAGGAACGCACATATAGTGCGTACAAGCAAAACAAAACAAGAGAACCAGAAAAAAGATTATGCCCCTGAATGCAGATGGGTGAATTGATAATATTAAACCTTACATATGTATATACTACTAGCAGACCGCTCGGCTTCGCACGGGTTTAAGCAATCATTTCAAAAGGTATAAGTTTTTACACACTCTCCCATACATATCTATGTACTTTCCCGTTTCTTGCGTGGGTTCATTTTAAAAAAGTAAAATGAGGAAAATTCGAACATGAAATTATATTTTATTTCCAATGAGCTAAAACTTGATAACGACCTCTAGTCTTTGGTTGTCTTTCTATCTGATTATGAAGGCTTTGGGAACCCTCACATTTCGACGCCCTAGGGCGAGCTTGTATATTTCTAAAATTTTGTTCTTCAAGCCGATGCACATGCTCTGTATTCTACTCGCAAGCGCGTCTGCAGTTTTGAAATTTTGCTCAGCAACCAGCTGCGAGTGCTTGTTACTCGACTCTCTCTCACACGATTGCGATGCGAGGAGAATGACTTGCAAGACGATTTTCAGTTTAAGTTCTCCATCACGGAGTCTGTTTGATACCCTCACCCAGAAAATATTTCCAGAAAGTTGAGATTCTAGCAATAAATGTGTTACTTGGGGTGAATGTAACTTTCTAATGGTGAAAGAAAGGTCTTTGAAATCGGCACAGTAGTTTTTGAGTTTATTCATTAAAAACATACAAAAAAACCTTTCCTCTTTATAATAGTAGTATAGATAACATGAAATCTTCTTTTGCTTGAATATACGTTATTATAAAGCTCACTATTATCTTTTTATTATCCTTTTCATATATTTACAAGCTTTGGAAGAAAAACTTAAGCTTAAGCTGGATACCACCTTGACAGTACTTTTAATAGTGGCACAAACTATAATAAACAAAAAAGCGACTTCAAGCTGAGGACTCACAGAAACATATTGCATTAATATACAACAACATTGCAATAATAATAATAACAACGTTTATTACAATCAACAGAATTCGCAACAACAAAGAGGAGATAAAGTATTACTCCAATGTAGGAAGAATCCTACCAACAGCTCATCAACTTGTACCAATTGAAAAGCAATTACCTTTCAATCGTACAATACAAATTCGAACTCAAATACCCCTTATGATGGAGAAGCACTCGTATTCCTTTGGTTATTGTGTGAAGAAGTATATAGAAACACAAAAAATACAACAACAGGTACAGTGGAGCTTCTCTAACTCGAATCACCATAATCCACAAAAAAAATTCGAGTTATAGAATTTTTATTAAAACATACCATTTTTCAAATTGCTGTAATATATAGATTTACCCACAGTTTTAGTTATTTACTTCGCAACAAGTTTTATTTAAACATGTATTCTGTAATTTTCTTTGTTGCACTTTGCTATTGTTTGGATCTTGACGTCTGTGTCTCATGACTTTGTTACACGATTTATGAAATCTATAAGTGTAATATCTTTTTTTTTTGATCGCCTCCATACGAATATAGTGACTCCTTTAAAATTGTTCCTTGATAGTAAATTTTAAATTTTGTATTATGCCCTGGTCGAAAAGTTCGATTTATGGAAGGAAATTTGTACGAAATTTTATTTCTATTGCCAATTTAAGAGTTCGAGTTATAGTAGTTTGAGAAGTTCCACTGTATTATTGAAATTATGAATATAGATATTGTAATCATTTCTAACCAACTACACATATTTTTCAGGCATTGGACATGTACAACAAATTTCATCGGACTTTTATAGTAGCAGATTCACTACTTATTTTCGAAGTGCTAAACACAGGGTGTCCTATGATGCCCTTGGATCTACACAATGGATAGTTAACATGTCTTGCTTCTGATTTGACTATGCAAGAATTATTAAGCTGAACTTCCATTTTATCATTTTCCATATTACCATTTTAAATTTATAATAACGTTCGCAATAACACTAAATTTATTAATTTAAACGTAAAATATTATTTAATAAGCATCTTTATACAAATGAATGTACGAATATTAGTAACAGTCGTAATAGAATTGAAATTTAATTTGTATTGTGTAATAATAAAAAAAAACAATACTTAAAACTCTTGAGAAATTGTAAATTATAAAATTTTAATAATTAATATTAACTTCATATGTAAAATATGTAAATTTTGTCAATGTATAAATGATAGCCACAAAAATGTTTGTAGAAATTAAAATTAACTTTGTACTTAAATGCTAATATTTAATAATTATTAATAATGTAAAAAATCATACTAATTTATAATAATAATTAAATAAATAATTATAAAAAACTAAACATTTTTTTTTAATTTCTAAACGAAACAAAAGGTAACCTGTAGCATGAACGAGGGGACTACTGAACCAAATTTAAATAACGAGACGGTGACCACGAAAAAGACCACTAAATTTACTTCCTGTGTCTAAGGAGTGACTAACCACAGAGTGACGTGTGGCTTTCCAAAACAATAGAAAATATGTTTGGCAAATTTAAATTTTAACTGATGAAAAATAAATTTGCGTTGAATAAATATTAATATGAATATTTAAACTGAAATTAAACAATAAAATGACACCAACTTTGACCTCAGGCGCGTTGGGTCACCTATTATACTCGTTGAAAAACTTGAAACTGTCATCGGATTCAAGCGATTCCACCTATTTTTTTCAGTAAACAATTTTTAATTTATTCTTTTGACAAATAATTCAAAATCGTTAAACTAAAGCGAGCCAGTCGGAAGGGGCGTGTGCTGGCTCCCTCAAGTGAATGCCCTGTAATCTCTGTCTCTCAAATAAATAGAAATACGAACAGCGTTACCGTTAGTGGATGTGTGGATGGTAAAAAACGCATTCTGACTGTGGATGCGGGAGCAACACATTCCATAATTCGACCGGATCTAGTTAACAAGGAATTAAAACCAATACGTACTGCAACTGGAGATGATGCTCAAGTTCTCGGGGAAGTAATGTGCGAAATTGTTATAGGAAAGATAGCCGCGTTACATAATTTTATAGCGGCAGACATCGTTGATGAAGTCATAATTGGAGTAGACTTTCTAGCTAATAAATGGATCGAACTAGACTTGGAAAAGAGAATTATGACTTATACCAATACGGAAGTGCATCTTATGTTTGGTTATGATGATAACAAATGCAACGTAAGACGAATGTTAGTAACAGAAAATCAGAAGATTCCACCAAAATCAGAAGCAATTGTTTGTACAGAAATATATGGAGACTATGGGACGGACACGTTGTGGGTTGTTGAAGGCGCAAAAGAATCTATACCAAACCTACTTGTAGGAAAAACCCTGGCTAAGACACGACAAGACAAAAGAGTTCCAGTAAGAGTCCTTAATGAGTATATGTCACCAGTCACAGTCCCCAAAGGAGCTATATTAGGGCACTGTCAGGAGATTGATGCCGTAATAAATTGCGAAACACATCTCGCAGGAAATTCTGTGGGTAAAAACGATATTTCGAACGAGATTAACGCTTGGACCGAAGAATTAGAGGTAGACCATAAAAAGAAGGCCAAACAACTTCTTCTCAGATACTCCACCATATTTGATAAAGATGAATCTAAACCAGGTAGAACCAATATTGTGAAACATTTCATCAACACCGGAGATGCAAGACCAATCCGCCAGGCTCCTCGCAGCGTTCCTTAAGCCAAACGTGAAGTTGTAAGCCGGACCATACGTGAAATGAGCGATAGCGACATTATTGAACCATCATCGAGTCCATGGAGTTCACCCGTACTACTTGTGAAGAAGAAAGATGGTAACATGAGGTTCTGTGTGGACTGCAAGAAAAGACGACTTTCAGCGTTGGAGATGGTCTATGGCAATTCACTGCAATGCCCTTTGGGTTATGTAACGATCCTGCCACTTTTGAGAGGCTTATGAACCAAGTGTTAAAAGGATTGCACTGGAAGACATGTTTTGTGTACCTAGACGATATCATCGTGTTGGCTAAAAGCTTTAATGAGCATCTCAAAAGAAATGTTCTCTGTTCAAGAAGGAAGTGAGCTATTTAGGACACAAATTGACAACGAAGGGCATTTGTACAGCTCAGGAAAAGATAGAGGCAGTAAAGGATTGGCCCAGACCTCAAAATTTACATGAATTGCGGAGTTTCCTTGGACTTCGTACGTATTACCGACGATTCGTTCCAAATTTCGCCAGCGTAGCTAGTAGCCTCCATGAACTCAAGAAGAAGAACAAAGCCTTTAAATGGAATGAAGAACAGGAATTGGCCTTCCAAACTCTGAAGGAGAGATTATATTCTGCGCCAATGTTAGCATATCCAGTTCCAGGCTCAACGTTCGTCTTAGACACGGATGCTAGTGGCTATGCAATAGGAGGCGTTCTATCCCAAGTGATTGACGGGAATGAGAAAGTGGTCTCGTATTATAGCCAGACGATAAGTAAGCCAGAGAAGAATTATTGCGTAACGCGAAGAGAATTACTGGCATTGGTGAAGTGCATCAAACATTTCCATAAGTAACTTTACGGACAGCGATTTCGAATGAGGACAAATCACGCAGCATTAAAATGGCTTCTGCAATTCAGGAATCCAGAAGGACAGTTGGCACGGTGGATTGAGAGGCTCCAAAGTTATGACTGCTCTATAGAACATCGCAAAGGTAGTAGTCATGGGAATGCGGATGCGATGTCCCTTCGTCCTTGTAATTTAGAATGTAGACATTGTTCAAGCTGAGGCCAAAGAAGACATTAAAGATGTCCGATTAATGTCAATAACTTCGACAGAAAGCTGGGATCAAAAGGATTTACGAAAATGTCAACAAGAAGATCCAGATTGGAATGAACTGGTAATGCATGGAGTGAAGCTGAACAAGAGTCCAACGAGAGAAGAAATAACGGCAGAGAGTCCAGTTGCAAAGGCATATTGGGCACAGTGGAACAGTTTAAAGTTGGTATACGGCTGCTTGCATCGAGTATGGGAAAGCGAAGATGGACAAAGTTCCCGAACTCTTATAATCGTTCCGAAAGTAAGAATTCCTGATGTTCTCAAGGAGATGCATAACGGTCCAAGTGAAGGGCACATGGGAATCACATAAACCTTGGAAAAACTAAAGCAAAGATTTTATTGGGTTGGTTGTCGGTAATCAGTCACGGAGTGGATTGCTAATTGTGCATTACGGAAAACTCGTACAACAGTCCTACATCCACAATCCGAAGGAATGGTAGAACGTTTCAATCGAACTTTAGAAGAACATCTAAAGAAAGTGGTAGACAAGTATCAAAAGGATTGGGAATGGATTGGCTTTGTTCCTGATGGCTTACCGGTCTGCTGTACATGAAACAACGGGGCAGACTCCAGCAAAGGTAATCTTTGGTCATCATCTTCAGTTACCGATTGATTTAAAGTTCGGAATAAACGCAAATGGTGGAAAGAATGTTAGGGAAGCCAACAGTGTCCTAGAAGACGAAATGATTCATGCTATGGTGAGACAGCGGACACAAATCATAAGTGATAAAATTAAAGCAAAATACGACAAGGCAATGAACTCCGAAGGATTTGTGGAAGGTGATTGGGTATTGTTATAGAACCCAATGTTGCGAGAGTATAAAAATACTGGAAGAACTAGAGTTCCGGATATATTTCTTATTTCCTTGTGCGTTATAAGCAAAAGAAACAAGTAAGGAAAGGCTAAGTTCGGGAGCAACCAAACCTTTTATACTTTCGAAATTTATTGATGTAATTTTATAAAGATAACGCAATTCGACCCATATATTCGGCATAAAGTTCACTAGAATAACGAAAATTTGGGGACTGAGGTAATTCCTGAACCGATTTCACTCGTTTTCACCACCAAGATACAATATATCGAAGACTATACACTCACTTAATTTTATATTACCTACTAGCTGACCCGTCAAACTTCGTTCTGCCCAAAATAGATTTTTTTTCATTTCAAAAATTACACCGGTATTTGTTTTAATAGAATATGAACGATTTTTCCAAATTTTACTCGGAAGTGAATTGCCAGAACCTGCATGATAAACATTTTTTTCGAGGGTACATTAATGCTTTTTGAATTTAATTGCTTGAAAAATGCTACTCTTTTCAATAATGCTGACACATCGTCCAGGATTTGTTGACAATTTAATAAAATTAAGTTTGTACTATTCTCATTCAATTTTATTAGTTTTAATCGAGTCTGGAAATATATAATTTTAGTACATATTTAGTTTAGGGCTCCACGGTACACGATATTTTTGGTTTTCTGTTCCGCGGCGTAAATAAACAGTGAGGAAGGTTTTCCAACACGGGCACACGCCACATAGAGCTGGCCATGTGAAAAGCAAGACATTTCTAAATTTATGCCGCATACTTCCAGCGACTGCCCTTGTGACTTGTTTATTGTCATCGCCAATGCAAGTTTCACTGGGAACTGCAAACGTCTGAATTGGAATGGCAAATCTGTTGAAGTTAATGGAATTCGGGGAAGTAAGCATTCCTCTCCCTTGAACGGGTCTTTCAAAATGCTTGCCACTATTAAATTGTCCATTAGCTTGGTCACAATCAGTCGAGTACCATTGCACAGTTTGGGAGCATGAAGATTCCGTAGCATAATAACTACAGACCCAACTTTGAGACGCAAATTATGAGGCGGCATTCCAGGCGGCATCAAAGAGTTTAAGAACTCCACTGGGTAATTTCCAACCTCGTCTTCATTTTCAACGCGATCGATTGATTTATATGACCGCAGATCTCCCAGAATTTGATTTTGAATCGTCCAATTCAAGTCGTTGACATCCATATTTTTTGCTACTAAAATTGCGCGCGTGCTTAACCAATTGTAGTTACCATAATTTTGAGCAATATTTGGATATACACTACTGATTAGTTCATATTTAATAGATGTGAATTGGATTTCATATTTATTAGTTGGAATCGATATTAATCCACTGCAAGGATCTATCGGAACTTGTCCATTTCCGATTCGCAGCAGCTCTTTTGAAAACACCTCCGCAGTTCTATCGTTTTGCAACAAAACTCGCATATTCATGGTCAATGAAATGGTTTTAACAAACCTCCACAAATGCGATGACTTCAGACATGCTTTTAGCTCATCCGCTGCTGTTGATTTTGGACTCACGGGAAGTGTTTGTCTAAAGTCGCCCGACAGCAATATCATCACTCCTCCAAAGCAACGATTATTGTTGCGTATATCTCTCAGTGTTCGGTCGAGTGGTTCTAATGATCGTTTGTGGGCCATTATGCATTCATCCCATATGATTAACTTACATTTTTTTAAAACTTGTGCCATTGCTTTGAAATATTGCAAACAGGACTTTCGTGTATTTGCAAGTTTAATGGAAGCTTTAATGCTGAATGTGCCGTTCTTCCACCTTCTAACAGTGTTGCAGCAATCCCTGTAGATTCAAGAGCTAATGCAATACCACCTTGACCACGTATTGCTGCTAGTATTAAAGACAATAGGAACGTTTTGCCAGTCCCGCCGGGCGTATCGAGGAAAAATATGCCACCGTTTCCACTATCTACAGCATTTATTAGCTGATTGTACGCACTGCTTTGCTGTTCATTCAACAGTGGAACATTTGTTTGTACTTGTTGTTGCAAGTGAGTTATATCGTAAGCACGCTCGCGTTCCAATTCGCGACACACTAAATCCCTTGTTTGACGACTTGGTGCCGGCATATGAACTTCAATCAATAGTTTTACACTCATAAGTAAACATAAATCTTCAATAAGGACTAATGCTTCATTGTAGATGTCAGCGTTCATTTGTAAATCGACATTTCTCGTCGCTAATCGCAGGCGATGCAAAATATCTTCTGCCATGAGTAAGAAGGCTTTTGATACCATATAGGTCTATACCAATTTTCAGGTCCCTACCTTGAACCCTTTCACAGATATTCTGCTTAAAAAATTTAGTTTGTATGGGAGGTACCACGCCCCCTTATTCGATAGCCACCGGTTTTATAGGTGAGAGTGGTGTTGTTATCCTGTAGCTCTGTACCAATTTTCATGTTCCTACCTTAAACACTTTTGAAGATATTCTTATTACTGGGAGCCAAAATTTGAGTTCACATTTAGGTAAATTAGCCCAAAATAAACACTTTTTATTAAATAAAAAAAATTGATATTTCGCTCCGTTTACGAGATATCGAGCGTTGAAGTTTGTGTTAATTTAATATAATATTTTTTCCCCTCTTTTTGATAAGTCCCGGTGTTGGCTCGACCAGGGTTATTTTTTTGAAGCGCGGCCGAAGGCCGCCAATGCCGAAAGTAGTTGTACGTGAAAAAACTTTCCATTTCTCTCTCTTTGATAACAACCGGCGTTGGCTCGACCAGGGTTATTTTTTTAAGCGCGGCCGAAGGCCGCCAATGCAGAAAGTAGTAGTACGCTAAAAAACTTATCAATCAATCACATAAATCAATTAATCAACGTGCATCAATGCATAAGTGCGCGCATCGGCTGCTGTTAACACAAACTTCAACGCTCGATATCTCGTAAACGGAGCGAGATATCATTTTTTTTTATTTATATAAAGTTTTTATTTTGGGCTAATTTACCTAAAAGTGAACTCAAATATTGGCGCCCCAGTAACTTAAATCGTGCCTATATAACCCGATATCTAACTCTTTTATTTCTTGGTGACACAAACAACCGTTATGTGAACAAAACTATAATACTCTGTGCAACATATTGCGAGAGTATAAAAATTGCCAAATACGATGAAAACTATTTGTTTAATAACAGGTATACACGGTAGTTACGCAACACAAATGTAAGATAACTGGAGTTCATTTAACTCTATTCCAAAAAAGTTCTTGCAAAAAAAATATCTCAGTATTCGTTCTTCAAACCGTGGTAGAAAAATAAATTTTCTTATAACTCCATTTCTCGCCTTGCTGCTTTTTGTTATGAGTTCTGACCTTTTGAGACGAAATATCGGACCCCAATCCTGTAAACTTCGGTATTGCTTATAACTTGAAATACTGCTGTTTTGACCATCGACTGTTTTAGTTTTTGTTCATACACACACTAACTGAGATCCAATAAATAAATCGATCATCGCGTCGATATAAATAACCGAACATTTATATAAACGAAGCGGTTATCACAGTTTTCGGATTAAACATGTAATGTACTCTAACATTTTCTGCAATATAAAATTAAAATGTCAACAAATAAATATTCGAAAAAAACATGTAAAAACAGTATTGCCTATCCCTTGTATTGGTAAATATCTGCTACTATTTACAATTTTCTGGATAGGTTTCCAAAAAAAAAATTTATTGTATTACTAACGCAGAAGGGGTGTCCAAAAATAGTGAGAATGCTGCTTACTTACCAAACCTTTTATAATTGAATCATGATACAAACCTTTTGTGTAATTTTTTGTGGAATGTGTTTGGGCGTAGAGAAATGTATGACGTTTTTGTATAGAAATTGGGTTTTTTCCACATGGTTTATATGTATTTGGTTCCAACAGAGCGCGTAAAAAGTGTTTCCCCTGTATAAATCAAAAAGCAATGAAGATATCGCAACAAATTATTGCTCAAATACAGCAAACATAGTGTTGAAATGCGTCTTTAAAAATCGCTTAAACTTTTTAGTTCTCAGATACCGCATATGAGAGTCTCAGTACCTACGACTGGGAAATAACTGATTTATCTTAAGGAAATTCATATTGCGGATATGCTTGATAATACCGATCTTCTGTTGTGGGTAAAATCGGGTTAATATTTCCTATAGCCCCCATATATGTATCTGATAAAAGGATTTTTAAATTTGTTCCAGTGAACTTTTTACTGAATACATGGGTCTAATTGGTCGTATTCTTAATACACGGTATCTTTTGGAACTACTATGAGTTTAAAAAACACATATAAATACTCCTACCTATCATACTGAGTTACGTTACTCTACATACAAACTTCTACTACAAAATATACTTTTAATGTATATATAGTTGCGTATAAATTATGTGTGTATATCCGTAACAATATATTTCTATATATAATACATATTATTAATTAGAAACGCTCATAAGGGTGAAAACATTTTCAGATATTGGTAAAACTTTATTATAATAATAATATGCCAATGATTACCCTTCTATCGCCCAACCTACGCGAGAGTCGCAGACTTGAAAGACAAGAGAGTTTTTTAAGCGTCTAGACCTTAGACACCTCAGATACAGAAACTAGATTTTCAGCAGCTAACGTTTAGTATTACGTTAAAGGAAGTTTAATATTTTTAGAATGCTACTTATTTAGAGAAAACGAAATAATTTTTTAATGGTAATGAGTGAATTTGATAAATCAAATGAGAATTAAAATCGTGACATATAACGTTTAAGTCAAATTTTGTTCTAAAAGATTTTAAAAGTAATGACTTAAACTTCCAGGATGAGTGAACAAATGTGGAAACCTACAAGTAGAAAATCGAAAATACATAGAAAAACATTGCGATAAGAATGCAATAGAATGAATATGACATGCAGATTTTAGGGTTTCGTGCAGATTTTAGCACTATAAAGACCAAATGTCTCAAAGCAATGGACACTTCGCGCGGGTTGTACGGTACTAGAAAAAGACACAAATCAACTATGTCGAGTTGCCGTGCTATGCTACAAAATTTATTACTTTAAATAAACTATTAGTAGTTTTTAAAATTGTTTCTTTTATTTTAAATAATAAATAGGCACAATCCAATTTCTTTGGCGCCGCGATCTGAAGACACCGTATATATAGAGTTATAGGTACCGCAGACGCCTAATTTTCGAGATATTCGCATAAATAAAGGAGTTCTACGCGAAAAAACTCCTGGTTTTGGCTCGACCAGGGTAAAGCGCGGTCGAAGGACGCCACTGCTGAAATGAGTTCGGCGCGAAAAACTTCCAACACACCTAATTTTGGCTCGACCAGGGTTATTTTTTTAAAGCGCGGTCGAAGGACGCCACTGCTGAAAGTAGTTCGGCGCGAAAAACTTCCAACACACCTAATTTGGGCTCGCCCAGGGTTATTTTTTTAAAGCGCGGCCGAAGACCACCAATGCAAAAAGGAGTTCTACACGAAAATACTTCAGACACCCTGGAAAGATGTTTTTATAAATATATTTGATGCAGAAAAAAGTTCTACGACAAGGAACTATGATATGCAAATATATAAAAAGCTGTGTTGCAAAATCCTTCACCATCCATCCTATAGTTCGTAAAATTTGGCAACGCTCGATTTCCACATAATTGTAAACACAGAAACCTCTTCAGCTACTAGTGATTTCTAAAATAAGTAATTTTGCTTAAAAACCTTAAATAAATGTAAAATTCGAATTGAAATGAAAGTTAACAGCGTAATTTTCAATATGTGAAGTTAAAATTGTGAGACAATTGCGTTAAAGTGTGTGAAATTCTATGTGTAACTTTTAGAAAAAATTGGACTTTTAAATACAAGTATTTGAAAAACTATAAGTCCGATCAACTATATTTATATATATTCCTTCTCTGGAGAGCCTCCCCTTTCACCGTTTAACCCGTTACCGTTGTCGTTATCAAAACCTGACCGCCAAAGTAATCGGAATCGTGCCAATAAATAATCCTTTATGTGGTTCTGATCACAATTTTATTTTTTGTATCAAAACATTAAATGTTTTCAAACTTATCTACAATATTTCGCAAATATGTGTGTAATGTCTTGTAATTGCTATACAGCAGACAGACACCCCGATTTCAACTCGACTCGTCATCCTCATCATGTTGATATATAAGTATAACCCTATATCTCACTCGTGAACTTGAGAACTGTTTTAGATGGTTCAAACACAGTATTGTTTTGTACCTCCATCTATACCTCTATACTACTATTACAAAGAGGAAAGATTTGTATGTATGCTTGTAATGAATAAACTCAAAAATTACTATGCCGATTTCAAAAATTCTTTCACCATTGGAAAGCTAAATTTACCCCGAGTAACATAGGCTATATTTATTTGCTAGAATCTCATCTTTCTGGAAATAATTCCCAGATGAGGGAATCAAAAAAACAGAACAAAATATTAGAAATATATAAGCATGCACTAGGACACTGCCTTCATAATCAGAGAGAAAGAGAACGGACACCAAAGACTAGAGGTCGTAATCAAGTCTTAGGTCATTGCAAATAAAATATAATTTAATGTTAATTTTCGAATATTCCTCATTTTACTTTTCCAAAATGAACCCACGCAAGAAACCGTAAAGTACATACGTATGTATGGGAGAGTGTGTATAAGAGTGTAAAAACTTATTGAAATGTGTTTGTTTAAACTCGTGATAAACAAATAATAATAAAGTTAAAGCTATTGCAGAAGACTTAGAGAAGAAGAAGAAGAGTTAGTCCAAATAAATTGGAAGATAAACAGAAACAATTTGTTAGATCTTGTAGACAAGCTATCCTTATACATTTGAGCACTCCAGTTGGAAGTTGAAAATCTGCTGGAAATTTGGAACGATTTACAAACAATTTTCCTAAATTATATAAATTAGCTTTCAAATACTTAACAATTGTTGCTACATCATTGTATTATATTATTTGTTTTAAACCGAAAGTATGGAATAACATAATTTTAAAATCCTTTAATAAAAACTGTTACACTTCAAATTTATTTAGCAAAGTTGTTTTTAATAGTATTCTTTCAGAACTTGCATAAACAAACAAAAAAATGTACACAACCAAAAAAGCTATGAAATTTAAATATTTTTTTTACTTGTTTTCGAAAAGTGGGCGTGGCACCTCCCCAAATATGTATTTTTGTATATATCTTTCAAACTAATTTTATTATATAATCCATAATTACTAGACACATTTCCCTTTAGTACCCCATCATACACAATAAAAATTGGTGAAATTGGATTATAACCATGCCCACCCGTTGTATGACCGCATTATATAGCAGAACTATGCTATGTTTAAAATTTGTATTTAAATGCCAATGTGGAGTTTACTCCACGTGAGCCTCCAATATACTACCATAAAATTCAAATTTCAATTTCACACATTTATAAACTATACTGTCATATTACGTACGTTAAACTTACAGCCCTATTCCGAAAAAAACTCATAACTGAGTTGAGAGGAAAAATTTGTGAGGTTTCTTGTGACGTATATTTTGTGAGTCTATTCTGGCTCGAATCTCATAAAGTCACCAATTGAGATGAAAAGCATTTTGCTGTCAAACAGTTGTTTCAAAAGAAATAAATTCAAAATAAATACAAATTGCTGTAAAATTTGTAAACAAATGAAAAACATCACAATTGCGTATTTACAGTCGAAAGTTAAAAAACAAAAGAATTATAAAAAAATGTCATGAATGTAAATCATAGGGTTATAGAGGCCGTGCGTCAGTGTCCTTTGCTTTACAAAAACAATGCGTCCTTATCGGATTGTAGATGTGGTTGGCAGCAAATCGCTCAACAAATGATAATGCACGTACGTCCATATTGCTTCAGATTCGGTTTAACACAATTATTAGATAACTGAACTTTTATAGAGGCCCTTTTTTCAAAGAACAATTCATCCATGCTCGTTATAGCACGCAAATATTTACACATTTGTTTCCAAATATTGCTAAAAACCAAAACAAACACAAATATTTTTGTATTGTGATGGCTGCTTTCACACGTCACAGATGTTTGAGAAAATTGTGAGCATTTGAGCTTTTAAATTTTCTCCAGCATAAGGTAATCATCACAAAATCCAAAAACCTAACAGTAGTGAGTGTGGTGAATTTTGTGAGGGCATGAGAAAAGGGCTGTTAGAGCTTCTGACATTTTTCGTTATACTATGTTCGGACTGACATTAAAAACATGTTTTCATAGAAAACTTGTGTTTTCATCCATGCAAAATCTGTCATACGAAATCACAGTTTTCGCTGAAAACTTCTTGAATACTTACATTCCACTCATTATAATCGATGTCTGCTCCAGTTTATTCGATATAATTGGAAGACATATTTGGCCATCCACAAATTATCAGTTAATATTTGTTTACATTTTCAAAAGAATGGAGAAAAAACAAAAGTGCATAAAAATAAATTCGTGTGGTGAGAGTGAGGAAGCGCTCCTAATTGAATTGTGACAAAATAAGGTGTATACTCTACGTGTTAAATTAAATTGTGAACTGTCAATGAAAACGCATCGAAAACACATGATGTCGGTCAGAACGACTTTGGTTCCACAATCCACCAATTGTGTTTTCAATATGTTTTCAATGTCGGTCCGAACGTAGTATTAGTGAGTAAACGAACTTTTATCATATTGGATCAGAAGTTACTTTTGATGTTGAGAACAGCTGAGCATAATGAACGTACGCAGAAAATGATTTGTATAAATTGGACTGTGCCAAATTCCAATTGGAAAACAGCGGCGCAAGTGAAAATGGCTGTATTGTATGATGTAAGGGTAAACAAACTAGACGAATAACTAAATCGGTCGGTACACGTGCTGAAAATTTGCTGGACATTATACATTCGGACGTGCTTGGTTCAATTAGCACAAAATCGGTCAGCGGCGCAAGATTCTTGTTGGTTTTTGATAATTTCTCAAGAAAGGTATGCGCTACAGAGAACTGCAAAACTCACTTTTTCCTTGAATCAGCTCATACGCAAAAGTTTGTATTCAATTCCAATCACTGAGCGAAGCACAGCGTTGAGTAAAAATCAGCTCATGTTGCCGAACCGCTCATTCGCGTACAATGTGAGCCTTCGGTCCGAAATGCTTTGCTCACGTTTGCTCACTTCACGAAATGTTTAGCTCACGTTCGCTCACTTCACGAAAATTTTAGCTCACTTTCGCTCAGTGATTGGAAGTGAATAGAAACTTTTGCGTATGAGCTGATTCAAGGAAAAATTGAGTTTTGCAGTTCTTTGGTATACATATACAATTATATATGTACATATATATATGTATATATGCATGTGTGTGTGCCAACGGATTTTACAAAACCAGTAGCGCTGCTGGTTGCGCATTTATTCAAGCACAGTGAGTTTATTCATATGTGCTGAGTTTGTTCATACCCGTTGAGTTTGCTCATAGAAGTTGAGTTTGCTCTTTTGTGTGCTTGTTTTCATTCAACACGATCATTGTTGAGCCGAATGAGCGAACGCCTGGGTAGAGCTGTTTCAACACGAGCGGGAATAAACTCAGCAAGCAAACAAATTTACCGCCATTGAGCTGAATTTAGCTCAGTAGCGAATATATTCACGAATGCCATTTTGAGCGCTTGAGCCGAATGGGCTGATAGTTCGGGTATTGTTTGTGTATGAAAATTTTTGCGCTCAACGGAAGCCGTTCTCTGATGCGCTATACCAATTGTGTACAAATCAGATGTATTTGAGAAATTCAAGCAATTTAAAAACGAAGTAGAAACACACTGTGTTGTCGTAAAATAAAAGTTCTGAGAACACATAATGGCACCGAATATTGTAATTCACAATTCATAAAATTTATTCGCTAATGTGGTATTGTTCATCAAAAAACAGCACTATATACGCCAGAGCAGAACGGAATTGCTTAGCGGATGAACCGTACTTTAATTGAACGTGTGAGATGCATGGCGCTGGATTCTGGTCTAGAAAACAATTTCTGGGCAGAAGCTATTAATACGGCAGTGTATTTAGTAAATCGCATTCCGTGTAGAGGCAAAAGCCAAACCCGGAAGAAATATGGTCCGGTGTGAAACCAAATTTAAAACACCTACGAGTATTTGGTTGCACAGCGATGGTTTATATACAAAAGCAAAAACGTTTGAAGTTAGATGCAAAATCAGATGAATATGTTTTTGTTGGCTATTGCATTGTATCTAAGGCATATAGGCTTTACAGAAAATCTGATAACAAGTTTATTGTGAGTCGTGATGTTAAATTTTTAGAAGATTCCAACAATAAATCCAAGCGAGCGGAGTCAAATCTAATAGTTGATATTATTAACAAAAAAGAATCTAATGACATTAACAATTCAGAGGAAGTAATAGTAAGTGTACGTAGCAATTTATGTGGACGACGTTTTGCTGTTTTCTAATGACACGGAGGCTACGCAGCGGATAAAGAACGAGTTGTCATCAAAATTTAAAATGAAAGCCATGGGTTCAGCGTCATCTGTACTTGGAATGAGAGTTCAGCGCGATGAGGTAAAAAAGTTAATCAAACTTGATCAGTCTGAATATATTTCCAGTACGGTTTGAAATGGATGATTGTAATGCCGTTGCTACGCCACTAGATTTGTCGCAAAAGCTTACTTTGGAAATGTGTCCACAAACTGAAGAAGCAAAGAGATAGATGGAAAATGTTCCATACAGTCTACTGTTCAATTTTCATTTTATACTGTTCTTATGTATATCATCTATATATATAAAAATGAAACCCGTTTTCCGTTGTCACGACATAGCATGAAAACGGTTAGACCGATTTCACTAATTATTTTTTGTGTGTATTCCAGGGGGATTGAGGATGGTTATTACGGAGAGAAAAATTAAAAAAAGTTGCCTGAAAAAGTCTAAAATTCACATTTTTCTAATCTCCCATACAAACAATTTGTATTGTATAGATATAAAAACGAATTGCTGTTCGTTAGTCTCGCAAAACGTCGAGAACTGCCACACCGATCTGGCTAATTTTAGTCTTGAAATATTCGAGCATGGCCAAGAAAGGTTTAGAAAGTAAGTAAATATAGAAAAATTGCGCGGAAGATTGCAATAACAGAACTTTATATGAGTTGACAAAAAAATAAAAAAAAAAAATAGAAAACAAAAAATAATAATATTTAGAAGGTAGTCATTGTTGCTTTTTTAAAATATTTTTGTCATTGTTCAATTGTATAAGGTTGTGTCGATAGCCCAAAACAATTTGTAACAAGTAAGGAAAGGCTAAGTTTGGATGCAGCCGAACATTTTATACTCTCGGAATTTATTGATGTAATTTTATTAAGATAACACACAATACTGACCCATAATTCATAAAGAAGAATAGAATAACGAAAATCATTAAATATTGTATATGAGAACCATGGTAATTCCTGAACCGATTTCACTCATTTTCACCATCAAAGCATAACGGGAATAGGGGCAACATGGCAACCTGTTAATAGGCACACAAACTGTACATTCGGCATTGAAATTACTCCTAAATTGCAAATCAACGAAACACCAGTTTGCAAAATCGCCACAAATAGCGCTATAGCGAAGATTCACCAGATATGCAAGTTGATAATTTGGGAAGTACGGCGCATAAAAAATCGCTTATTTATACATAGAAGTGTATTTGCATCAAGATCACACTGCGATTGTAGAAGCAGTAGCTAGATATTGGAATTGGTAAGGTCACAGTTGACACCTCGATGGATTAATAACATTTCAAACAGATTCCTGTCTCTTCTGTCTCTTTCCGGACATAAAACAGCAATATAATACCCATAATTGGCTGAGTGAACGACTAATATTCGTCGCAAAAAACAAAGATGTCGTCGATGTCAATGCGACAATTTAGAATTTCGTTACAGGAAAACTGACACAGATACAAATTAGGATGGCGTAGCCAATTATCCCAAACGATTTTTATAATCATTGGAATTGCCAGGATTATCACCACTTAATTTTACATTTAACTCTTTCAGTCGTGGTGGTTAGTGTCAATAACCACCTCTTTCCGAATTTTATATTAAAATCCACGCCATCTACCGACAATCGCGTGAATTATCATGAATGTTTGTACCTTTTTTGACAAGGTGCGACCGGTTAGCGGCATATTCGATGATGATACTTTCAGTGATATTTCAGCTGTAGATAATGCCAAAACAAATAATCGAAACATTCAACATATTCTTAATCTCAAAGCGTGACTGAAAGAGTTAAAAGTAGCATCAGTTGTCATCATGCTGTATAACATAAATCAACCGAAGATTCCACCAAAATCAGAAGCAATTATTTGAGCAGAAATAGATGGAGACTATGGGACGGACACGTTGTGGGTTGTTGAAGGCACAAAAGAATCTATACCAAACTTACTTATAGGAAAACCCTGGCTATGACACGACAAGACAAAAGAGTTCCAGTAAGAGTCCTTAATGAGTGTAAGTCATCATCGAGTCCATGGAGTTCTCCTGTAGTACTTGTGAAGAAGATGGTAACATGAGGTTTTGCGTGGACTACAGAAAGTTGAATGGTGTCACGAAGAAAGACAGACAAGTAGAATAGATGACACCCTAGACTCACTATCAGGCACGAATTGGTTTTCAACACTCGATTTGAAAAGTGGCTATTGGCAAGTGGAAGTAAACGAAGAAGACAAAGAAAAGACGGCTTTCAGCGTTGGAGATGGTCTATGGCAATTCACTGTAATGCCCTTTGGGTTATGTAACGCTCCTGTCACTTTTGAGAGGCTTATGGACCAAGTGTTAAAAGGATTACACTGGAAGACATGTTTGGTGTACCTAGACGATATCATCGTGTTGGGTAAAAGCTTTGATGAGCATCTCAAAAATTTGGAAGAGGTTTTCCAACGCATAGCCAGCGCTGGTTTAAAACTGAGCCCAAAGAAGTGTTTTCTGTTCAAGAAGGAAGTCAGATATTTAGGACACTAAGTGACAACGAAGGGCATTTGTACAGCTCAGGAAAAGATAGAGGCAGTAAAGGACTGCCCCAGACCTCAAAATTTACATGAATTGCGGAGTTTCCTTGGACTTTGTACGTATTACCGACGATTCGATTCAAATTTCGCCAGCGTAGCTAGTAGCCTCCATGAACTCACGAAGAAGAACAGAGCCTTTGAATGGAATGAAGAACAGGAATTGGGCCTTCCAAACTCTGAAGGAGAGATTATGTTCTGCGCCAATGTTAGCATATTCAGTTCCAGGCTCAATGTTCGTTTTGGACACGGATGCTAGTGGCTATGCAAAAGGAGGCGTTCTATCCCAAGTGATTGACGGGAATGAGAAAGTGGTCGCGTATTATAGCCAGACGATAAGTAAGCCAGAGAAGAATTATTGCGTAACGCGAAGAGAATTACTGGCATTGGTGAAGTGCATCAAACATTTCCATATGTACCTGTATGGACAGCGATTTCGAGTAAGGACAGATTACGCAGCATTAAAATGGCTTCTGCAATTCAAGAATCCAGAAGGGCAGTTGGTACGGTGGATTGAGAGACTCCAAAGTTATGACTTCTCTATAGAACTCCGAAAAGGTAGTAGTCATGGGAATGCGGACGCGATGTCTCGTCGTCCTTGTAATTTAGAATGTCGATATTGTTCAAGAGCTGAGGCCAAAGAAGACATTATAGATGTTCGATTAATGTCAATAACTTCGACAGAAGGCTGGGATCCAAAGGATTTACGAAAATGTCAGCAAGAAGATCCAGATTTGGAGCTGGTAATGCATGGAGTGGAGCTGAACAAGAGTCCAACGAGAGAAGAAATAGCTGCAGAGAGTCCAGTTGCAAAGCCATATTGGGCACAGTGGCACAGTTTAAAGTTGGTATCTGGCTGCTTGCATCGAGTTTGGGAAAGCGAAAATGGACAAAGTTGCTGAACTCTTATAATCGTTCCGAAAGTAAGAATTCCTGATGTACTTAAGGAGATGCATAAC
Organism: Zeugodacus cucurbitae; assembly: GCF_028554725.1. Classification (NCBI taxonomy): domain Eukaryota; kingdom Metazoa; phylum Arthropoda; class Insecta; order Diptera; family Tephritidae; genus Zeugodacus; species Zeugodacus cucurbitae. The sequence continues at coordinate 30,163,078 of NC_071669.1, forward strand.
GGTCCAAGTGGAGGGCACATGGGAATCACAAAAACCTTGGAAAAACTAAAGCAAAGATTTTATTGGGTTGGTAGTCGGCAATCAGTCACGGAATTGATTGCAATTGTGCTGAGTGCATTAAAGCAAAAGGGCCGAGATCCAGGAGTCACGGCCAGATGAAGCAGTACAATTCGGGTGCCCTATTTGAACGAATTACCATGGATGTAGCCGGTCCGTTTCCCACCAGTAAATTAGGAAACAAATATGTTTTGGTAGTTATGGATTACTTCAGCAAATGGCCAGAAGTATATCCAATTCCTAATCAAGAAGCTGAAACAGTAGCTAATGTATTCATCAATAATTGGGTAACAAGGTATGGTGTTTCAATAGAATTACATTCTGACCAAGGAAGGAATTTCGAATCAGCTCTAATCCAGGAAATGTGCCAAAAAAGCGTGGATCTCCTATTGACTAGATGGTAAAACTTAGCAAATTTTAAATCAAGCTCACCCCTTTTTTCTTGACATGCTCTTTCTAGCGAAGCTTAGCTTCTAGGGTGATTGCTAGGTACTTAGCATTATTGTGATGTGGTATACGAGTACCATTTATATAAATGGGATGGTATGATGGTTTTTTTAAACTAAGTCTACGTGAATTGATTTGGAATCGTTTAATTTAATGCGCCACTTGGAAGCCCATTTAGGAATTGCATTGACTGCTGTCTGCTCTCGAAGGGTAGATACTGAGATTGGCTCTCCTGCTGCTAACATGGCTGTGTCATCCGCAAATGTCGCTCACATAACTTGAGTCAGTGGCGATATAACTTGAAAATCAAGTAAAGCACTGGCCCCATCACGCTTCCCTAGGGAACACCCGCTTCTATCGGATGCGAGATTGAGTGTGCATCCTCTTGTTTTATGCGAAAGTATCTATGTTTTAGCTAGGAAGCATTTACATTAGAATTCGATACACCTAGTCAATTGTTGAATGATGATTTCGATCTATTATTGATTTGAGCCTCTTTATGAGAACATTGAAACTCTCTAGAATCGTTTCTTTTAGGTACTAAAGGAAAAACACCAGAAACCTTAAATTTCATTATAAAGAAGGTACAGAAGGGCTGCACTCAAATTGGTACACACAATTTTAAATGGGTGTGGCTCCGCCCACTTAAGGGTCAAAAACCATATCTCCGAAACTGCTCGACCAATTTCAATGAAATTCGGTTTATAATATTTTCCTGACATTCCAATGACATGTTGTGAAAATTCGGTTCAAAACCACGCCTACTTCCTATATACCAGAACTTTGTAGTCCATCTGCATCGTTTACTATACAATGTATGCAGTAAGCACTAGTGAAGATATTTCGAAGAAATTCAGATGTAATATTATTCTTCTAATAATATGTCTCCGTGCTAAATGAAATCGGGTCGAAACCTACCCTAATACCCATATACCTAATATTAGGGTTTCCAACTTTCAATGGACTTTATACCGCATATATGACGTATATATGTGTCAAATTTTGTGTTATATTAATAAAATTACATAAATTGTTCTGTTTTGGTGTTAAAACACCCCCTAAACTCAGAGAAAATATATGTTTGTTGATATGGGTTTGGAATGAGGTTATTGATAAAAAAAATCACATAAAATTATAAGCAATTATAATAAGTTACAGGATTTTTGTTGTTATTCATATAATTCGAACTTTCTCTACATTTGTACAAGCAGTATCGCTGAAGCTCAATGATTAATTGAGGGTTACACGGGATCTCACATTCCATGTTATATTGTCCTTGGTTTTTGAAAGAATTCTTCTAGTATTTCACCAACTGACAGATCAATATCCCTATGAATATTCATTGATGCTAGACGATTAAGCCTATCTTGACCTGTCGTATTTCGTAAATAGGTTTTAATTCTCTTTAAACTTGAAAAACTTCTTTCCGGTGATGCTATTGAAACAGGCAATAACGCCAATATGCGTAAAATCTTGAAAACATTCCCAAAAGACCTTTTGTTCACTACTTCTAAAGCTTCGAGAGCTTTCCGTTTTTTGTTCATTAGGTAAAGAACACGTGCCCGACGAAATTAATGGTTTTTCACATAATGGTAGTAATACTGGTGAATGATCAGAGCTTAAATCTGAGCAATCTTCAATGCGTAAATTGATTTTCAATATTTTGTTGATGACAAAAATGTCAAGAAGATTTGGTAATTTCCTACTATCTGCAGGCCAATAAGTGGGTCTCCCTGTCGAAATAACATTGCATCCAATAACTTGTATAGCTTTAAGGAGTTCTTGAACTTTGGTTGTAGTTAAACGAGATTCCCAATGAGAGTGTTTTGCATTAAAGTCACTACCGATAATGCACCTTCCGTCATATTTTTTAATAAAAAGTATCAGTTTTGATATTGTGCCTCTGCGGACTATATAGGGCAATTTAATTTCGTCCGTCTTAATCTGAGCTTCTTCGCAATGTTTAATATTACTTTTGATTAAAACCGAGCTTCCTCCTCGTGCTGAGTTTGCTGGGTGCGGAGTGTGGTATAAATCATAATTTTTAAATTTTAAAAATTAATGGTTCGTAAAATGTGCTTCGGACAACAAACATGCATACATCAATATTTCTGTCATTTAGTATAACTTCCAATTCATTTTTACTTTTGGAAAGATCATTGGCGTTCCATAGCATTATTTTTAAAAAGTTACTGCTCATCAATAAATTGTATATGGTATTCAAGAACGCTGAGCCGCTGATTTATGGACTTAAATAATATTTCTTGTTCGTTTAGTTTATCCAGAATTTGAGATAACGGACTACTTTTTATACTCTCGTAACAAAGTTGCTAAGAGAGTATTATAGTTTTGTTCACATAACGGTTGTTTGTAACACCCAAAACTAAACGAGTTTGGTTATATATACTAAAGTGATCAGGGTGAAGAGTGGAGTTCAAATCCGGATGTCTGTCTGTCCGTCCGTCTGTGCAAGCTGTAATTTGAGTAAAAATTAAGATATCTTAATGAAACTTAGCACACTTGTTTCTTGGCACCATAAAAACTTTGCTTTCGAAGATGGGCAAATACGGACCACTGCAACGCCCACAAAATGCCGAAAACCGAAAACACATAAAGTGCCATAACTAAGCCATAAATAAAGCTATGGAAATAAAATTTGGTTCAAAGGATCGCACTATAAAGAAGCATATTTGAATGTAATTTTTTGGTGAAGTGGGCATGGCCCCGTCCCCTACTAAGTTTTTGTACATATCTCGTAAACTACTTAAGATATATCAACCATACTTTCTAGAGTCGTTTTGTTAGGTTCTACCTTATACAGTCCAAATGGAGGAAATCGGATTATAACCACGCCTACCTCCCATACAATGGTTATGTTGAAAACTATTAAAAACGCTTTAATTCAGTAAGGGAAAACACCAGAAACCTTAAATTTCATTATAAAGAAGATAGAGAAGGGCTCCACCCAAATTACTATTCAAAATTTGAAGTGGGTGTGGCTCCGCCCACTTATGGGTCAAAAACCATATCTCCGAAACTACTCGACCAATATCTATGAAATTTGATTTGTTATCTTTTCCGTGCATCCCAATTCAAAACCACGTCTACTTCCTATATACCAGAACTTTGAAGTCGGTCTGATTAGTTTACTTTACAATATGTAAAGTAAGCACTAGTGAAGATATCGGAACAGAACTTTGCATAAATACTGCATTTATAGTGTGGCAGCCCCTTTCTAAAATCTAAATCGGACCATAGGTTTTCAAGGCCCCTATATATCGTACTTGAGGACCTCGATGTTTCTAACCTAATATTAGGGTTCCCAACTTTCAATCGTCTTTATACTATATATATAACGAATGTGTAGGTCAAATTGTGTGTTATATTAATAAAATTAACTAACTAAATTGCGAGAGTATAAAATGTTCGGTCACAACCGAACTTAGCCCTTCCTTACTTGCTTGCTACTTTTGCTTAGCCATTTGCGCAAATGTAGACTTTGAAGTTGATGGGAGGGGTCTTACTTCCTTCCTTCCATTGTCCGCAACGGGGTTTTTCGCCTGAGCATTGACATTCTCCACAACTGTATTCATTCTTTTTGTCTCTAATTTTTTGTAGTTCTTTGGCAACGACACAACCATGGTAGCTTGCAGGATGGAAATCGCCGCAGTTGCAACATTCGGCAGGATCTTTTTCGGCTTTGGCACATTCAGTTGTAAGATGTTTGCCTCCACATTTCACACATCTCGATAACTTACCGCAGAAGTTTTGTATGTACAAAAGCTTGACAGTTTTTGCACTGAGGGATTAATTTAGAGGCTTTGATTGGCTCAACCTTGATAACAGTATTAAGAATGCTTTCGATCTGATAAAATGTCTTAATGTCCTCGGTAGCATCGAATACTACTAAAAACATATCTAGCGGTTCTTTAGTCTTCCACTTAAGTTTGTTAATTGCATTTAAAACATTAAAGCCTTGATCTTTAAGGTCATTCAAGATGGATTGAGTAGCACATGAGTGGTGTAAATTTTTTATCATTACCTTTACTGGCTTGTTATGTTTGTTCTCGTAGCTAAACCAAGGTATATTTTCGTTTGAAAAGTTTGTTGTTGTTCGATAGTCAGTAGGATCAAATGTATTTAGTTTGTAGGCATCGTTGCTCAAAAACTTTATTAATAATTTGTTTTTTTTTTTTGTTAAAGCGGTAACATCCGAATTTAATTTATTGAAATCTTTGACATCGTTTATTATAATTGATCGGTGACTTTTGGTATCATTAATGGCCACATTTTCTTTATTTTTATTTTCCAAAGGGCTTTAATTGTTGGGGAACTATCAGTTTTACGTTTTTTTGAAGAGCACTTCTGTTTGAGTATCCATTCAGTTTCTTTAGCTAGTTCATCTTCATCAGTTTTGGTGCTGTACTAACAGTCTTGCTTTTACTGGCTTTCAGTTTTTAGTTTTATTTTTTAAGTGTAATTGATTACACATCGCTTCTAAAGTTTTAAGCAATCATTTATAAGGGAGTTAGCCTTTTGTAACTCTTTAATTGCATTTACTCTAAACGAACTTAGACTTTTTCTCGGCGTCAGCCATTTTTGTTTTTTGCGATTTCCCTACTGGGTGTTAGAAACCTGTCGTTTGGTCGGTAATGCAGTTGTGAATAAAATATTTTATTCTGTATTTATTAAACTTGTATGGCAGCTTTGATCACAGCTGAAGAGAACAGCTGATTGTACATATAATCATTTGCTTAAGTACGTGTTTATTACGGTTGTCTCAATTTAGAATAACGTTTTGTTTTTATAATTTTTCGGTTCACTAACAAAACGTTTAAGTAATTTTGTTTTCTTTTTTATCAGATTCTGCAAACCATAAAAGTGAAGATATATTTCATTTGCACCAGGACTCTGTGTCTTTCTTTCATGCACAAAAAATTCGGTTTTGCATTCAGTTTAACAATGTAATTTAGATTTTTCCATGGCACCGGAAATTCCACTTGCGTTCACTTCAACTGTTCACTTAATTTACATATATATGTACATATACAGACGTGTTCGAAATAAGAACAACCAAAGTGAGCATATAAGTCGACGAATAATCTTTTTGTAAACGATTTTTTTTCGACAAACATTTGTATAAGGATGGAGTTTTTAATAAATATAAAACTTGGTTAATATATGCACATTTAATTTTTTTACAGCGTATTTTGTTGCTTTGAGTCCAAAGTAGGATGTTAACTCAGTCGCCAGAGCCTCGTTAACCTCAAAAAGGGAGTGCCGCGACGTAAATGAGGTTGAGGTTGCCAATCGGATGACAGAGGCTATATATTCGCTTTTCCATCCCAGATCCCCCCTAGTCTTTTGCTCCACCACATAGCCATTGCCTTAATAATGTAATTAAAAATATTTGTAATGCAATTTTGATTTAGTTGGTTGTTATGTTTAACTTCAGAAAAGTTCCTTGGGGACTACAAAATTTTAACTTTGTTCTTTATTGGTAAAAATTTGCTAAGCTGTAACCTCATGCTATAATTAGAAAAGAATTTCGTCAAAGTTAGCCTCATTATCCGTTCGGTCCAAAACGGCAACGCAGCACAGAATACCACATGCTGGATAAATTTCAAATTTTTACAAATTAAAAATTTGTTGATTTTGTAAAGTACACAGAATAGGGCTGTAAATTTAATTATACTAAAAACTAATAATATTTTTTATTTAGCACACCGACAACTTAATGTCCTTTACCCCGACAGGGAGTATTGAAATTAACTTATCGCGTAGTTGAATTTTAAAATAAAATAACCAATAATAAAAAAGTAATATTAATAAAGAATTTAAAAAAAAATTAAAAAAAGAAGATTGTAGGTATGATAAATAATAAAAAAATCATTTAGTAATTTTTAAGGACGAAAAAAGGGAGAAGATAGAACGTAAGAATAGTAAAAAATATGGAAATAAATTAAAAACACATATATGTTCTCAGGTTTTATTTTGTGGAGTGGATTGTGTAAGCACAATCGCAGAAGCGGCTTTTTACCAACTCACTGAATGTCTGTTGGCTACACAGAGAATACATCGTCTAAGACCGGAAGTCTTGAGCCATATACAAAAGAATCGTTCAGGGCCCCTCCCAGGTGAATGGCAGTCAAAAAATTTTCTCACCTCGCGAACTTTTACACATGACCCCATTATAATTTAATTAAACACCAACATTGTAAAAATATAAAATAATAACTAACAAATCGAGTGAAGTACCTACAAATATACATGTTGACTTGTAAATACGATGTGTTATTCATAGCATAGGAAACAGTGCTGTTTGGTTAGAAACATGCACTTTATATAGACTTACCAGTATCATTTTTTATTGCATTATTTATATTTAATTCGGTGTTTTCGTTATCTAATATTCTACGTTCATCTGTTGTTAAAGGGTTTCCGTTAAAATACCATATTATGTTCGGAAAAGGTTTACCATCTGCATCGCATTCTAAAGTGATCGATTTTCCAGCAATTACGAGTTGATTTTCTGGAGCCAATATGATTTCTGGGAGATCTGAAAGTGGAAAGCACAAAGTTGTATGAACATAGATAAACACATACATACATAATTAATTAAAAGACAGAAAAGTTTTCAATCCTATCTGTTTTCCATTTGTAGAAAGTAAAAATGGGAAACCCCGCTATAGCCATAATTACATCCTAAAAATCACGTTATTCTTTGCAAAATTAAAAAGTAATAACAAAGCCACGAATGAACAAAATCAACAAAAATTCAGCTATCCATTAATTCTTTGTAAATAATTATTATCATTACTTTCAAAAAAAAGTTCACCAAAATTTTAACAAATTGGTTTATTTTCATTAGTTTAAATAAAAAACGCAAAAGATTTGTCCGAAATGTTCAACATTAATGTAAAAAATACCTACAATATCTTCATTGGTTCCCGGATATCGAACATGTAGAACTTGCCTAAGGGTAATTTTTCACCGAAAATAACGGTAAATCTCTCAGATATTTTAATGTTATTCAGAGGGAATCTTTTATACAAGACGAATTGTGTGTTATCATAATAACATTAAACCAATAAATTGCGATAGTATAAAAAGTTCGGTTACGCCCTAACTTAGGCCTTACTTAATTGTTTTAATATACATATATAACCCTAAATCTCACTCGTTTAGTTTTATGAGATACAAAAATCGTTATGTGAACAAAACTAAAATACTCTCTTTGCAACATGTTGGACTTTAAAATATGGTGGTAGCTAAGTCTGCTTCAAATTCGTCAAGTAGTTGCTAAGTCATAATTTTCTGGTATTTTTTTTTCATTTCGTGCAATCGCATTCAATTCTGCTTTTCCTACTTCAAAAATTTAATAAATTTTTCCTATGGTGCATTTAGCAATTCAACAGTTCGGGTGCCTATTGTAATAGCGCCATAACGGAAATATAAACAAAATGTCTGTTAATGGCCTTTAATTGCGTTTATTGCTCTAACTGCTGTGGTGATACTGTGCACTTTACGGAAGACCAGGAGCAAAGGAGAGTTATGGGGCGTTAGCGGGTTTCTCCAGGACTTGGAAGTGGGACTACCTACACTTAATTTTATATTACTTATAATTAGGTATATGGGATCTGGGGGAGGTTATGACCCGATTTTAACCATTTATGGTAGAGAGACAAACTATTAATAAGAAGAAATTTCAAAGGGAATGAATTACATTAAAATATCTGAGAGATTTACCGATATTTTTAGTGAAAAATAACCCTTAGGCACTGAGTTCTTCATGTTCGATATCATGGGCCTTGAAAAGTCATGGTCCGATTTTGACAATTTTTCCACAAGTGATCTCACAGCTCAAATACAGTATTTGTGTAAAGTTTTATTCCGCTGTCTTCATTGGTTCCTAATGTATATGTACGATAGGAGGTAACTTGTACGGCAATCAGCTTAAAGTATTGTTCTTGTCCTTTATATTGCTATATACTGGCATAGTTCAGCGAATAAAAAGGACAGCGGCTACGCTGGATAGTTATTTTGGGTCGAATGAGCGAAAGCGCTGCATCTTTGAATGTGTTCGATGCAGTACACGCTGGTGGGAGCAGAGGGATAGGAAGCCCCCCACTCCATTGGAATAACCAGGTGAATAGTGACCTGGTTTCTATCGGCATTTCCAATTAGCGCCAAATGGGAAGAAGGAGAGATGAATGGCGCGCTAAAATAGATTTGGCTATAATCGCATAACAGGTGCATTCGCCAAATATATATATACACTAGCTGACCCGGCGAACTTCGCCCCGCCCAATTTTTATTTGAAATAATTAAAACGCTTTTTGAACTCTGTTCAAGGCCATTTATTTGTATGAAATGTTAATATATTCAGGGAATAACGTCTCTGATCAATTTAAATATTTTTGGCGAAGTTCGTTCTTTGTTTTGTTGTGTAGCGTGTAAACAAATAAAGAAGATGGCTCTCCAACACGCTAACATGACACATGCATACCTATGTATGTACATATGAAACTGTAAAATTTTGAACTTAAACGATAAATCGGTTGGAATCATTCGAATTCTCAGAATGAACATTTCCTCATTTTAGATTTGCTGTGTTGTAGTAAACTATTCACTACAGTGAAATTATTATTTATGAATAAAGACGGAAACCTTTGTATATATCTATAATATAAAAATGATGGTTCTTACGGAGAGAAAAATTAGAAAAATTGCCTGAAAAAGTCTTAAATCCACAATTTTCTAATCACCCATACAAACAATTTGTGTCGTTAGTCTCGAAAAAAGTCGAGAAGGGACAAACCGATCTGGCTAATTTTAGTTTTGAAATATTTATGGAAGGCCAGGGAAGGATTAGAAAGTAGGTATATATCGAAAAATTGTGAGGAAGATAACAAGAAGATGATTTTATTTGAATTGACAACAAAATTATAAAAAAAAAAAAAAAAAAAAAAAAAAAAATAATAATTTTTTGAAAGTTGTCATTGTTACTTTGTTAAAATATTTTTATCATTGCTCAATTGCTCAATTGGTTAGTAGGCAGACAAACGGCAATTCGGCCTTGAAATTACTCCTAAATTGCAAATCAACGAAACACCAGTCTGCAAAATCGCCAAAAAAAGAGCTACATATAGAAGATTTTCCAGATATTCATGTCGCTGGAGATACTGCACAGGTCTTTAAAAGATTTACGCGACAACGAAAATATTTTTGGTGAAGCCATGATTCTGTTGGCAGGTGATTTTCGCCAGACTATTCCTGGATCAACTGTTGCTGACGAACTAATCACATTCCTAAAATCATCTAATTTGTGGCGACACATAAAGAATCGCCAATTAACAAATAACATACGAGTGTTTTTCCAACAATATCATACTGCGATTGTAGAAATAGTTGAAAATAGTAGCGACACAGTTGACACCTCGATGGATTAATAACATTTTTAACGGGTTTCTGTCACTTCATGGTCTCAAAAGAGGAGCTTATTCATCGTGTTTTTCCTGACATGGAACCATAATATAATAAACATAAATGGCTGATTGAATGACCTATATTGGTGGTAAAAAACAAGGATCTCTTTGATCTTAATGCGACAATTTAGAATTATCCTATCAACCATTTTAAAATTTATCGGCTATAACGTTTTCGTCTTTATGCTTAAGAATTTTTTCTCTGCATTGAAAGATTTACTAATTTAATGTATACTTTAGCCACAAAAACGTGTGGCCGGGTCTGCTAGTCTGGTATAAAAATCCACGGGATTGAGATTTAAACTTGAGGTCAAAATTTTTAAAATTATTGATGAAAATTTTCGTAGAGTTGATAATGTTATGATAATGTTCATAAAATAGTTAATTTTTGATTTTATATTCAAGTTTTTAACAAATAAGTTAATTACAAAATTGTTAGTTGATAACATGTAACATTTAATTTGGGAGGCTTAAGCAATGCTTAAATAACAGCTGATTTTTGTTTTGAATTTGCTTTGAATTTTCAGCGACATCTTTCGTAGCGTAGGGCAAGTGTCCGTTCGTTTGCACTCAATAACAGCTTATACTTTTCCTTCAGTTCCCATAGGTGCTCCGACTCGCTAGTGATGAAATTTGCGGTTCTTTTGTTGTTTTCATCAATTTTTGATATAATTTTCCCCGCAAATTTATTTATTGTCTGTTATAATTTTAATATTTCGAACATATTTTTATGAATGACATTTGTAAAACATATGTTGCCCATAACGTTGTCATATATCATAATAAAATTTTATAGAAATTAAGCATTGACTGTGAAACGCAAACGACTACTCAGTTTGCAACAATACTTAGCTAAGATTTTATTTAGGCACAACTTAAGTATGGACTGTGAAACCGGGCATTAGCCATACAAAATTCTATACGTAAATGCAAATAAATGAAATTTTTTTTTGCATTTAGGAAATACATGCAGAAATCAACTCTGCGATTTCCTAAATTCCTCTGAAATCTCCCAAATTCGAGGAAGATTTACTGGAAAAGAGTGGCAGCATTGCTTATTTGTCTGACTATACATATGTACATAACTTTATTTATTTCACGGATTGTATGTGATTTTTTCTTAAATTTAGAATATTGGAAGTCATAGATTCGTATAACTTTACCACAAATAATATAAACTTCAAACAACGCATTTTCATTTAATGTTTTTAGCAAGTGGCAGCTTTTGTTATGAGAGCCTAAATCCATGAAAATTTAGAAAGATTAGCTCTTTGCTAATAATAAACAAATAATTTGCAATAAATAAATAATGCGACTATAAAGAGAGTTATAAACTATCCTATCTTTCAAGTTGGACCAAACTGCACACGGTGTTAAAAATTTCATTAAAATCGGTTCAGTAGTTTAGGAGTCCATCGAAAACAAACAACGTGACACGTGATTTTTATATATTAAGATATATTGTTGCGTATCAAGATATTCACCACATCTTATTATTATATTCCTTACGTTCACACATCTTATGATCATATTCCTACGTTTTACAACACTGATGTTTTTTTTTTTTTTTAAATAAAAGTCGGTAAATGTCCCGCCTCGGGGATACAAAAGTAAATTTTGAAGCGCTTGCTAATGAAAAATTAGCAAATCAAAAGTAAATTTTGATAATTTTTTTTTAATTAATTCGATAAATAAAAAACCGAACGAAAATTTTTAAAAGTGGAAAATTCAAACATAATTCGAAAAAATAAAAATGCCAATGTCAACAAAAAGCAAAAATACAAAAAATTCAAACAAAATTCGAAAATTGCAAATTGAAATTGAAAATTAAAAGAAAAAATAAATTGTGTGAGAAAAGAAACATATTCGGAAAGAAAATAAGAATATACTAAAACTAATAAGCTGATGAGACTGTACAAGTGAAAAATCATAAATGAAAATTGAAAAACCAATATATGGAAAAAAAATTGTTATAAATTGTTGTAAGAAAGTGAAAATTAAAAAACTTTTAAGAAAGATATGGCTCATTTTAAATCAAAATTAAATTAAAAATAATGTGACTGTACCAAATAAAAAAAAAATAATAAGTGGAAATCAAAGAAAATATATACGGAAAAAAGTAGTGTTGTTGTAAAATAAAAATCAAACTAAAACTATATGTATATGTAAATGTATGAGTGGAACAACTAAAGTTAAATCTATGTGACTGTACAAAACATAAATGAAAAGCAAAAACCATATATGTACAACAGTTAGCGTTAATGTTAAATCAAAACTAAAATAAAGCCGAGGTGACTGTACAAAAACAAAAAAAGAAAAATAATAAGTGAAGATAGAAAAAGAACATATACCGAAGAAGAGTGCCACTGTACATAACAAGAAGTTAGACCTGAACAGAAATAAAAAAAAAAAACAGAACAGAATGTAAAACTGTACACTGAACTTGCATCAATGTACAAAACGCTACATTGTAACAGAAAAAAAAAATATTCCCAAGAAAAAGAGAAAAAAATCTATAAACAACATTAAGCAATGCTAAAGGAAAAAGGAGAAACAAATTTACAAACAACAACCAACGCTGGAAATAAAGAAGCAAAAACATCAAAACGTGCATATGAGCGCCAAAGCAAGCAAGTGACGCAACGAAAGAAAGGAATACACACAACGAAAACGATTAGTGCTAGCAAGTAACGCAACGAAAGAAAGGAAAAGCTAAAGAAAGACGGCAGCAGGAATACACCCGAAAAAAGATTAATATACATCTATTTCTTTCTAAGATTGTTATTACCTATTAAAATAATTAATAATTTAAAAATATTGTAATCTTTATTAGTATTAATACTATGTTCTATTAAAAATTCAATTGCTACGTACATACCTATATTTTCCGATTTTGTAATATTTGATTATTCATAACAATTTACTAAAAGAAAAATTTTATAAACATGGAGGAATTACACATAAATAGCAAATTCTAGCTTATTTCAAATAATTTAAATTCTCTTTCATGTTACGATGGTAATAGAGAACCTGGACTTATAATAGAGAACCTGGACTTAGCCAATGAATATAGGCATGAACGAAAACAACAAAAATTTTTTAATTTGGCGATCAAGGAAACTATACCCTGTATAGTCATAAATAAAAAATTGAAAAAAATTAATTTTATTGTAGATACTGGTGCTGAATTTAGCATAAGAAATCCTAAACTTTGCAATCCGAAATGGAGAACAATATCACCTACTTTCAATATTAAACTTTTAAACAGAAATGTCTCAACAAACGTACGATGTAGCGTATCACTATTTAAAGAATTTCGAAAAGAAAATCAATGTATCGATTTTATCGAATTACTTCGACGGTATTTTGGGAAACAATGTACTGCTTAGCTTAAACGCTATAGTAGGGATGGAAAAGTCGACTCTGACTTTAGTCGAAAATCGATCTTTTATTAGAAATAATAGACTTTTTAGGATCGATTCAAGCTTGTCTTGAATCGATTAAAATCGACTTTTACTCGATGACTTTGACAGTTGATGAATTAAGATAATCACTATAAGATTACTTTTAAAAGCACAATACAAAGTACAAAGTACCAATCGAAGCGTTTCTTTATAAATAGCTTCTTTCTGATTTTCTGATTGGTCTATAACAATATAATGTTTATATTGCCGCCGGTAATTGATGTAATTAACTTTTTAATATACGGTACATAGTATTGAACAATTCTTTATCATGGCTCCCAGTTTGATATGGGCCTATTGCACAAAAGTTAACAATGGCAGTAAAGTTAAGTGTGATTTATGTCATAAACAGTTTTTGTTTATTAAAAGCACATCAACAATGATGAAGCACTTACAATGTGCTCACAAGATTGCTCCTCCGTCATGTAATGAAAAACAAACTCAGAAAAGATTGAATGACAGTCACAATGATTTCGAAGTTCAGCCTAAAAAAGTAAGTGCTTTTGAAGAACTTTTTAAAGTTTGTACATAAATTATTCCTCTCCACAGACAATTTAATTTTTTATATTGATACTAACTTAATCATGTTTGTTCTTAGGTTTTAGTCGCTGTCGAATCATCTGTTCCATCGGTTGCTTTGGTATCTCAAACAAAATCATCTCTTCAAGAAAATACCACAGTACAATCTCAGGTCCAAGGTCCTATGGATCGTTGTATAAACAATGCTAATTCTTTTTCAGGTAGTAGTGAATTAAATTAGGAAACAACGTTAATCTTATTAATTTCTTCTATCATACATTTTCATTGTTTCCTAGCTGGTGGACGTAGATATGATCAAGCTACCACAGCTCTTTTACGAATGATCGCTGTTGATAATATGCCTCTGTGTACCACAGAAAGACCAGGATTCAGAAAATTTATTAAAACACTGCAACCGTTGTATCACATACCCTGTGTGCCAACTATAACTAATGCTATGAGTCGTAAATATCAAGATTTGTCGAATAAAATAAAACTTGAACTGCGACAGACTGAATCTGTGTGTCTTACTACTGATATCTGGACTCACCAACACACAATGAAAAGCTATCTTGGCTTAACAGTTCACTATCTGAAAGGTCAGTTACTGATTTTATTTTCAAAAATCATTACATTCAGTTTTAACTTCAAATATCTAACTTTATTGACATATTAACCTTTCTTCACAGAAACTGAGATGAAGACTGTTGAGCTGGGCGCTTATCTCATGGAAGAGAGGAAAACAATAGAAAATTTGAGCTTGAAATTAAGAAATATATGCAATGACTGGGGTAAAACAGCAGTATTCGTTTCAGACGGGGGCGCAAACATCAAAGGAGCTATTAAAAGTGAGTTCGGCGATGGGAAACACATTTCATGTTTTGGACATGTAATAAATAATATTGGTCAGCGCCTTATCGAAGTTAATATTACTCCACCTGCATCTGAATCTCGAAATCAAGTTTCCGACTTACCCGCTGATGAAAATGATGCTATTGACAATCTTGAAGACTTAATTACAGATCATACTGAGCAATCGTCATTGCGTGAGCTATTGTCAAAAGTTAAACAAATTGTCACATTCTCTCGACAAAGTGAAAGAGCGACTACAGAGCTGCTGAAATTACAGAAGGACAAGCCTGAAAATTCTCGTCTGAAATTAATTCAGGAAGTGCGAACGAGATGGAACTCCTGTTTTGAAATGGTTGACCGTTTCATTGTGCTTGCTGATCATGTCAGTAAAGTGCTTTTACAAGTGAAGATGGACAAATCTTCGAAAGCTAAGCCACCTAACATGATCACAGGTGAGGAAATCGATGCGTTAGTAGAAGTTCGTGACATCTTAAAACCTCTCTAGCAAATAACTCTAGAGGTTTGTTTTGAGAAATGTGTAACATTGAGCAAGTGCATTCCTTTGATTTCAAGTCTTAGAAAAGTAAGTTCCCATTATTAAACTAGCAAAGCTATTGCAATATTATCTTGTTTTGAATTTTTATTGTATGAATTGATTTTATATTTTACAGAAGATTGAAGAGTTAACGCCAGAAACTTTAATTGGGCGACATTTGAAAAAGAGAATGGTTCAAGACATCGAAACAAAATACGGCAATATTGAATCCGTAAAACTGTACGCTTGTGCAACATTGGTTGATCCTCGTTATAAAAAGTTTGGTTTTCAAAGTATTCGGGATTCTGCACGAGCGGTAACTAATGTCGGTAGGTTGATTATGCAAACATTATTTGATTATTTCTATGGTTTAGTTTAATCTTAATATAATTTTTTGTGTAGCTGATCTTGTCAAGACAGAACGAAAATTAGCATTGGCAGCAACGGTGGCAAATATTAACCCTCAAGATGAGATATTAGCTATTCAAGGTCCGGAATCTCAGAAAACGAACGATGACAAAGATGATGTATGGTCTTATTTTGATAACACTGTGAGTTGTAGGTCCAATCTTGCAGATTCTGATGAGGCTGGAGGATTACCAATACAATTACGACAATATTTGACACGCCCGGCTGTCAATCAGAAACAAAATCCTAATCCGTTCACTGTGTGGGAAAGTATGAAATATGAATATCCGTATCTATGGAAAGTAGCTAAAAAGTACTTGCCAATAGTTGCAACGTCTGTACCCTGTGAGCGATTATTTTCACATGCAGGACTTATCGCAAATCAGTTGAGGAGTCGCTTATCACCTCAGCATATTAATGAGCTAATATTTTTAAGATCAATCGGCGAAGAAATGTGGTTTTCGTAGTTATTTATTTTTAAATGTTTTTTTTTTTTAATTAAAAAAAAAAAGCAATTTTATTATCCAATACCAAAATGTATGCAATGAAATCCTAAAATACTTTTTATAATATGTTAAAAACTAAAAAAATATTGATATATCTAATGAATTTCGTGTACGAGTTGCTTAATTTATAAAAAGTCAACTTAAGTCACAAAAGTCGACTATCGGGGTTGATTAATTGACTTCCAGAATCGAAAAACTAGAAGTCAATTCCAAAGTCAAAAATCGATTCCGCTCGCGCTCTTTCCATCCCTACGCTATAGTTAATTATAGAACTCGGAAGCTTGTTACAGACAATGCAACACTACCGATTTATTTTTGTGAAAAAGAAGAATACGAAGTACAGACATATTTCAAAAATGAAAATTTGCATGTACTTTTTTGTAAAAACGAATTATGAGACAGTGCACTTAATAGCACATTTGCAAAACATTTGAATTCAAGAAGTGAAGATTGCAAAACCGCAATGGTATTTAATAATGAAAATATACAAAACGATATTAGCGAAGAACAGGTATAAACTTGGTCCACAGACGGGACAGTTCACAGTATACAAGAGGATAACTTAACATAAATTTTTACCACAGGAAAATCGGTTAATTATTACAAAAATCAAAACTATCTTAGTTATGGTCAAAACGAGAAGTTTTATATAAAAATTGTACACAAAAAGTGTCAATCACATATCGTTGTAACAGAAAACTCAAATTTAAAAGTAATAATGCAAAAAGTACTTGTTGAAAAATTATATATATATATATATATATATAGAAGTTCAGGCTGGTCAGACTGTCCCCATGCCAAATTTTCTTTTGAAAGGGCAGATAATATATTACTTCTTTAAGGGGTTATATACAGTTAGAATTTTCAAAAAATCGATTTTTTTATTTCATTTTCTTAATGTACATATATTTAAGAATACACACAGAAAATTTTATATCGCTCCGGTGAATATTTTCAAAGTTACAAGCAAATGAAAAATTTGAAAAGGCGTTTCAGAGTGCTTTTAAGTACAAGGTCCAAACTTTAAACGCGTTTTTCTCAAAATGGTGTTTTCAAAGTCGGTGACCGACATTACTCGAAAACGGCTGGACCGATTAGTCTCAAATTTTAACACGACCTTCTTAAATATATTTTTTAGTAATTAATCGTAGATTTTTTCTCTCCGATAAAAATTTTTTTTTATATAAACAATTTAAAGCCGAAATTTCGGTGAAAAAGCGATTTTTTTTTGTTGAGAAACCGCCATTTTGTCAAAAAATTTTATTTTGCTTATTCCTTCGATTAATTACTAGATTTAACATTATTTTAACGAAATCTATTTGGTTTTTTAATTTCGGATGATCCAGTTCCGAGATATAGTGGTCACCGCAAAACGTCTTTTTTGAGAGGAGCTCCTGGAGATCAGCTGTAGCTCTTTTTCAAATAAATATTTTTACTAAAACTAAGTCTTAAAATACAGTTAAAAGATACCATAATATGTGTATAAATTTTTGGATCAATAAATTAAATAGTTTTCTCAGAAAAAATTCTGGAAAATTCACTTTTTTTCGGCCGTCTAACTGTATATAACCCCTTAAAGAGTCAAAACTACTTTGAGAGAGCTTAAGAATTTTTATTTTATTTTTGCTTCGTTTATTTATAATAGAGAGTGAATTTAATTTATTTGTTATTTTAATTTTATGGTTTGTTCGTCTAGGAAAAAGAGTATCTTTGATTTATAACATTATTTTAAATTTAGTTTTTGCTTTTGGTAAAATAATCTTGACGTCTCTCCCCTGGACGTCGAAAAGTAATAAAATATGTATAAAATAAGTATAAAGTGACCTTACGTGAAAAGGTAAATAAAGAGGACAAAAATCATAATACAGAGGTGTCATGAAAAAATCCAAAGTTTCTTTTTGGCCGTTTTCTCTATGCATTTGAAACCTCTTATCGTAGAATCACCCATGCATTATAAAGTGAACGAATCAGAAGAATTCAAAATTGAGTTACGGTTGTGAACGGACTTTCATTGAAATCGATCGAGTAGTCCTTGAGATATGGGTTTTTCAGCGCAGTTTCAGTGCAGCTTTTTTCTGATATTTTTTCGGTAAAATAAATTTTTCTGGCGTTTTTCGTTAATGAGTTAACCCACTTTTAGTCATTTTCAACCTAACCTTTGTATGGGAGGTGGGCGTCGTTATTATCCGAATTTTTTCATTTTTGGACTGCAAAAAGTTTGATTTATACAGTTTTTTTGGTTTGCAAGATATATACAAAAAACCCATTCGGGGCGATGTCACGCCCACTTTTCAAAACAAATTACATCCAAATGTGCCCATCTATAATGTGATCCTATGTTCCAAATTGTGCATAACTTTATTAATGGCTTAGTTATGACACTGTATAGGTTTTCGGTTTTCGCCATTTTGGGGGCATGGCAGTTGCAGATTTTGCCCAATTTCGAAAGCAACCTCCTCAGGGTGCCAAGGAATATGTGTTCCAAGTTTCATTAAGATATCTTAATTTTACTCAAGTCATCGCTTGCACGGACATACGGACAAACGGACAGACGAACGGACAGACAGGATTTCAATTCCAATCGTCACCCTGATCATTTATATATATATATAACCCCATATCAAACTCGTTTATTTCTTGGTGACACAAACCACCGATATGTGAACAAAACTATAATACTCTATGCAACATGTTGCGAGAGTATAATTATAGAATTTCAAGGCGTAATGTTAATAATTTTATTAAAAAAATGAAGAAACCTGCGCGCAAACTGTCTCACAAAAACCCACAATAAGGTTAATCTTGCAGCTGCATCAACTCAGCGTATTGAAGTAAAAGTCAATACACTGATCAGGAGATTAAAAAAAAATTGCATGAAACCCCAAATTGTGCACAAAATTGTGGCTACAATATGGGAATACACGCTTTAAATGTCACAATTAAATTAATTATTATATTAAAGATAACTCCTTTTTGGCTCAAAATAGTTTCAGGAATCAGAAAGTAACATAACAATTTACACAGTTACATTGCAAAATAATCGTTGATTTTAATATATCTTTAAATTGGCGTTAATAAAAACTAAGTGTGCCACCGTTCTTCGCAATAACATCCAGCATTAAGACCCAAACGTATCTTTTAAATAAAAGATAATAATTTTTATGATGAAGCTCGATGTATGGTTATCAGACTCGTTTACTCAAAGCCTCGGGGACCGAATTTCCATCTGTGAATCGCTGCTTAACTCAACAAAATCGATAAATTCCTTAAGCATATGGTTACTGTTAATGAAACGAGGTTCACTAACATCAAGCGAAAACTGTCGTAGTAGCATAGCGGTGAGATGACAGTTAGAAAGGTTTTGCTGTGCGTTTCAAATTCAATAATTTACTTTGAGCTATCTCCTTATGGGCAAACTTAAATCGAACTTGAACTGTCACCAATGGGATCGTTTGAAGTAAGCAATAGCCCAAAAGCGGTCAACTTTTGTCAAAAGGAGAATAGGAAAACGCCAGGCTACACATTTCGATAGTTACTCGATAGAAGCACCAGGATCTTCTTTATGAGGTTCATTTGCATTAAAACATTGCATTGTATTCAAGAAAGGAACATGGCATAGCTGATGCGCAAAAAAGCGCACATACTTTTTTATCCAAGACTAATTCTATGTTAGATTTCGAGACTGAATACTAACAATATTGTTGATGCTGGTTCCAAGGTATACGATATATATCTCACATAATACGCTCGATATGTGATATTGTTAATCTACCGTCTTGAATGCCAGGACTCGGTGATGAAGCCTCTCTCTCTCACCACAAATCCTATCTCAAAATTGCGCTCCTTTGTATGACCTCTGCAGTAGACCTTACAAAGAACCGTCCTTGTCCCGTCCATCGAACCGCTTGGAAGTTTCTTTTTCACCTTTGCTCGTCTCTAATCGGCTGTATGTTGGCTACACAGAGAATATAGGTATATTTGTTCCTGCGAGGTAAATAAGGCTACAGTGAAACAATTCCAACCATTTCTGTCACATGCCATTCGCTTTATTTCGCCCCAACTTTTTCCTGTATGTCTGAGGTCAGCGTCCAAATGTATTCTCCATGCATGAGTAGGGGGCTTAGATTACATTAGATTTATTGGAGGATCGCACTGCGACCTACGGTCTATTGTGACCTCTCCTATTTATCACAGAATACCGTCCAATCCTGTAGCTCTAAGAAGAGTAGCGGACTTACTTTGTATTGCGATGCGAATAAAATATTGTTCACACTCGCAAGAAAGGTACAATGTAGTGCGATTTCCCTTTCGCATTTGTAGTTCTCTATAATTCGAATTTATATTTTTATACTCTCGCAACAAAACTTGCTAAAGAGAGTATTATAGTTTTGTCCACATAACGGTTGTTTGTAAGTCCTAAAACTAAACGAGTTAGATTTAAGGTTATATATACCAAAGTGATCAGGGTGACGAGTAAAGTTCAAATCCGGATGTCTGTCTGTCCGTCCGTCCGTCTGTCTGTCCGTGCAAGCTGTAACTTGAGTAAAAATTGAGATATCTTAATGAAACTTGGAACACATAAAAAGGTTAAGTTCGAAGATGGGCGAAATCGGACCATTGCCACGCCCACAAAATGGCGAAAACCAAAAACACATAAAGTATCATAACTAAGCTAATTTGGAACAAAGGATCACACTAAGAAGGGGCATATTTGGATGTAACTTTTTTGGGAAAATGGGCGTGGCCCCGCCCCCAAATCGGTTATTTGTATATAACTCGCAAACCAATAAAGCTATATAAACCAAAATTTCTGCAGTCGGTTCTCTTACGTACCCCACCACACACCATGAAAATAGTTCAAATCGGATAATAACCACGCCCACCTCCCATACAAAGGTTAGGTTGAAAATTACTAAAAGTGGGTTAACTCACTAACGAAAAACGTCAGAAACACTAAATTTCACAGAAATAATAGCAGAAGGAAGCTGCACTCATATTTTTTTACAAAATAAAAAATGGGCATCGCCTACTTATGGGTCAAAAACCATATCTCAGTAACTACTCGACAGATTTCAATGAAATTCGGTGTATAATATTTTCTTGACACCTTGATAACACGGATAAAAAATGGGCGAAATCGGTTCACAACCACGACTACTTTCCTTATAACTCAATTTTGAATTCCATCTGATTCCTTCACTTTATAATATATACATAAGGAACCAATGAAGATAGCGGAATAAAACTTTACACAAATAGTGCATATCATCTCTGGCTTCACTTGTGAAAAAATTGTCGAAAACGAACTATAACTTTTCAAGGTCCCAGATATCTAATATTTTAACTCTGCTCCTAAGGGTAAATTTTAACTGAAAATATGGGTAAATCTCTCAGATAATTTAATGTAATTCAGAAGAAATTGTTTTCTTCTAATAGTGTGACTCTGTTTGTTAAAATCTGGTAATAACTTCCCCTAGCTCCCATATATCTAATTATAGCCCTGCTGGTGAAAATGAATGAAATCGGTTCAGGAATGACCTCAGCCCTCATATACTATATGTAAGGATTTTCGTTATTCTATGAAACTTTATGCCGAATTTAATAAAATTTCATCAATAACTTGCGAGTGTATAAAATGCTCGGTTGCACCCGAACTTGGAACGGCTAAGTTCGTTTCTTGTTTTTTTCTTGCTGCAAGAACGAAGCTATCGCAGCACATACAATATGTAAGTATGTATTATTAATTTACATAGATAAAAAGTCTCATCAAACAACTACGGAAGGGCTAATTGCGGAGGTAACCGAACACTTTATACTCTCGCAGTTTATTTATTTAATTTTATTAAGATAGCACTCAAATTGACCCATATATTCATATAAATAGTATTTGGGGCCGACGTAATTTCTGGTTCGATTTCACACATTCTGGCCACAAAGCTTTATTATATCCAAGATTATACGGTCACTTAATTTTGATAAGATATCTCTCACAATATCTCAGCATCTCTTTATAGTACCAAGAAACACGTGTATCAATTTTCATTAAGATATCTCAATTATAACTCAAGTTATCGTTCGTACGGACATACGGACGGACAGAAAATGATTTCCTCTTAATTAAATTGAGATATCTGAGAGATTTATCGATATTTTCGGTGAAAAATCACCATAAGGCACGGAGTTCTTCATATTCCATATCCGGGGCATTGAAAAGTTATAGTCCGATTTCGGCAACTTTTCACGAGTGATGTCGCGGATCATATACAGTATTTGTGTACAGTTTTATTTCGCTATCTTCATTGGTTCCTTATGTATACCTTATAAAGTGAAGAAATCAGATGGACTTCAAAATAGAGTTATATGGGAAGTTGTCATGGTTGTGAACCGATTTCTTCCATTTTCCAAGAAATTGAAATCTGTCGAGTAGTTCCTGAGATATGGTTTTTGACCCATAAGTGGGCGATGCCACTCCCATTTTCCATTTTGTAAAAAAAATCTGACTGCAGCTTCCTTCTGCGTTTTTCGTTAGTGAGTTTTTTTTTTCAATATTTCTTTATTTATTGAATCTGCTTTGTTTAAAGCCTAACAATAAGTATTAAAATCTTAAATCTATTTACAACTAAGTAAGCTCAAGAATGTGTTTGAGCTTTTTGGCAGAACGTTGCTCTTTAGTAGGCAGGTAGATCTCTTTTTTTAAACGAGTTTGATTGGAATGTACCAAGGCGTTTGTCAATGGGTTTGGATGTTCACGAAGTTTAGAAATATATTTCTTTCTGTTGTCCTCTATTTCCTTCTTTACCATAGGAATATCAAGATCCTTATGGATATTTTCATTACGCATGTACCATGGTGAACCCGTTATTGTTCTAAGCATTTTAGATTGGAATCTCTGAATTATATCAATGTTGGTTGCACAGGTCGTACCCCACAGTTGAATACCATACATCCAAATCGGTTTTATGATTGCATTGTATAACAGGACTTTGTTGTCTAGGCTAAGTTTAGAATTTTTGTTTAGAAGCCAATTTAAATTTGCTGCTCTTAACTTCATGCAAGTTACTTTACTCGCTATATGTTTCCGCCACGTAAGCCTTCGATTCAGGTGAATCCCAAGATAAGTTACTTCATTCGCTTGGGGTACTAATACATTGCTTATTTTAACTGTCCGACATGTTTCTGGCCTTAGAGAAAATGTAACATGCTTGCATTTTTGCTCATTAATTTTTATACGCCAGTTGGCTAGCCATTCTTCGACACAAGTTAAGTGCTCCTCTAATACTCTTGATGCTCTAATGGGGCATTTGTTTCGGCTTACTATGGCTGTGTCATCCGCAAAAGTGGATGTCAATACGTTATTAGCTATTGGAATGTCTGCTGTATATATTATGTACAGAGTGGGGCCTAATACACTGCCCTGAGGTACACCGGCCCTTATTGCTCGTTCTTCTGATATAAAATCTGCTACTTTAACCGTAAATTTCCTATTTCTTAAATATGACTCCAATGTTTTATGCAATTCGTAAGGTAAAACGTTTTTGATTTTCCATAAAAGGCCTTCATGCCAGACCTTATCGAACGCCTGAGCTACATCGAGAAAAATAGCTGAACAGTACTCTCTGTGCTCGAATGCTTTCCTGATTTCGTTTGTAATTCTATTCACTTGCTCTACTGTGCCATGTTTAGCACGAAACCCGAATTGATGGGTTGGTATTATATTATTTTCGTGGAGGAAAGGAGAAATTTTTGATAGTAAAACTTTTTCGAATATTTTGGAAAGACATGGTAAGAGACTTATTGGTCTGTAGGAAGACGGCTGTGTCAGGTCTTTCCCCGGTTTATCTATCATGATTATCTGCGACTTTTTCCATGAAATAGGATAGTATCCGAAACTAAAAATTGCATTAAAGAGCAAGGAGAGCACTGATATAGCAATATTTGACAACTCAATTAACATTTTTGGAGTAATATTATCGTGTCCTGAAGACTTTTTCGGATTTAGCTCTTTTAGGATCTTGATAATTTCATAAGTAGACGTCCTAATAGACACGCTTGACTCGTTTGCAATATTGGGCAAAGTTGGCAACTTAAAGTTGGTTTTTGGTCCATTGAGTGCAGAGTTGAAGGGGAACGACTTAACTGTCATTCGCGTCTAGCTCGCCTTTTTTCCTTCACAAGCTTTTCTATTTCAATATTAGTCACGTTTCTAAAAACCTTAATGTTTCTTTTTGGTGTTGCCAAGACAGCTGCATTAGTTACTACATCATTAAATTCTTCTATACTGTTATCAATATCTTTTCCTGTATTTATTTTTAAATCTATGTTAATGTGGCTACTGATATATTTTCTATATTTCAACCAGTTAGTTTTAAAAATGTTAGAGATACTTTTGGCTCAACTATCATGGGCTGTTCGCATAACTTTATTAGTACAGGAGAATGATCTGAAGATAAGTCTGTACATGTATCTGCTGTTATTAGCGATCTATCTATATTTTTGACTACAGCAAAATCTATTAAGTCTGGTATTTCGTTTCTATCACTGGGCCAGTATGTCGGCTTACCAGGAGATATTATATCAAGGTTATTGTGCTTATTTATAATAGTGTAGTACAGCTGTCGTCCTTTCGGATTAATAAGACGTGAGCCCCAGTACATGTGTTTTGCATTATAATCACCACCTGCTAGAAATCTTGGACCTAGCGTTCCAAAAAAATGAGTTAGTGAGTTAACCCACTTTTAGTAATTTTCAACCTAACCTTTGTATGGGCCAACCTAACCTTATGTTATGATCCTATTTCCTTAATTTTTGGACTGTGTTAAGAAGTGGCTAAAGGAAACGACTGCATAAAGTTTGGTTTATATAGCTTCAATGGTTTGCGAGATATATACAAATAACCGATTTGGGGGCGGGGCCACGCCCACTTCCCCAAAAAAATTACATCCAAAAATGCCCCTTCCTAGTGCGATCCTTTATTCCAAATTTTACTGTTATAACTTTATTTATGTCTTAGTGATGACACTTTATGTGTTTTTGGTTTTCGCCATTTTGTGGGCGTGGCAGTGATCCGACTTTGCCCATTTTCGAAAGCAACCCTCTCACGTTCACAAGGCACATGTGTTCCAAGTTTCATTAAGATATCTCAATTTTTACTCAAGTTATCGCTTGCACGGACAGAGGGACGGACGGACATCCGGATTTCAACTCCACTCGTCATCCTGATCATTTATATATATATATATATAGCCCATATCTAACACTTTTATTTCTTGGTGACACAAACAATCGTTATGTGAACAAAAGTATATTACTCTCTTTAGTAACTTTGTTGCAAGAGTATAATTAACAGTAATGTTTACAAAGCTCCGAATTGTATGCATTTTTGTGTTTGTCTTGTTTTGATTTTTCAAATCTTGATCAGTATTTCCAAAATACAAAATGAGCCATCGAAAAGCAATTCAGAGTTCCAAAAGATTATCGCGATGCATTTCATTTTCAAAACGCATTGTTTTTCGTGTCGCTATACAGAGTAGACCCCCAGGTCTGCCAACGCGTTTTCGAGGAGTGTTCCAATCAATAGCATTTCTTGGTCAGGAACGATTCTTTTGCATGTGGCTCAAACAGCTCACGACTTCCGGTCTTAGACCAAATATCCTCTAGGTAGCCGACATACATCAGTTTGGAGGCGAGCTAAATTGAGAAGGCGAATCCTGCTTATGCGGTTGTGGGTAGGATTTGGGACCCACCTCATAAAAAAAACCCCCCAAATGAAAAGGAAGCAACAGCCTCGGATGAGAGACCCCAATTTTGATGACGACCACTGCAAACGTATAAAGGACTACGAATTAAGTGCATGCACCAGGAATGTCCGGACCCTTAATTGGGAAGTTGCCTCTGCCCAGCTGGTTGATGTCCTCGTAAGAGTAAGGGCTGACATCACCGCCATCCAAGAAATGCGATGGATGGGGCAGGGACGTAAGAAAGAAGTGGCCATATAAAGGAGAGCAAATTTGATATTGGATTTGTGGTGGGAGAAAGACTCCGTCGATGAGTCCTACCATTCACCCCGGTGGAAATACGTCTAGCCACAATCCGCATCAAAGCGAGGTTTCTACTCGACTTGCACTCCTGCACTCTGAGAGCACTCATCAGCAACTCGGTATAAGGGAACTGTGGGGCGGCATATCAAGCTCCTTGCTTGCAGCTGCAACCGAAACCATAGGCTATCGGAAAAGTAAAAAAAAACAGCTGGTATGATGAAGATTGTCGTCTCGCAGTGGAGAGAAAACAGACTGCCTACCTCGTCATGTTGTGATCGACCGCAACACGAGCGGGATGGGATAGATACCGATAAGAGGGAAGCGAGACGCATTTGCAGACAAAAAAGAAAGAGACCGAAATGCGTGAGTATGAAGAACTTGACAAACAGTGTGGCTTTAGACCAGGAAAGTCAACAACTGACCAGATATTCACCATGCTTCAAATCTTGGAAAGGACCCGTGAAAAAAGGATCGACACCATCGCTTTGTTGATTTTAAAGCTGCTTTCGATAGCACGAAAAGGAGATTTTCAAACTGGATAAGGAAGCGAAGCATATGGGTCTGGAGGTGAACGAGGACAAGACGAAATATCTCCTGTTATTTAACAAACAGTCAGCGCATTCACGTCTTGGCTCCCACGTCACTATCCACAGTCATAGCTTTGAAGTTGTAGATAATTTCGTTTATATGGAAACCAGCAATAACAATGTCAGCCTGGAAATCCAACGCAGAATCACTCTTGCCAACAAGTGCTACTTTGGACTGAGTAGGCAATATAAAAGTAAAGTCCTCTTTCGACGAACAAAAACCAAACTCTACAAGTCCCTCATCATTCTCGTCCTACTTTATGGTGCAGAAGCGTGGACATTGTCAACATCCGATGAAGCTACCCTGGGAGTTTTTTCAGAGAAAGGCTTTGCGGAAGATTCCTTAAATATTGGCAACGGCGACATTGACATAGTTCCGCGAATAAAAAGACAGCGTCTACGCTGGCTAGGTCAAGTTGTTCGAATGGACGAAAATGCTCCAGCTCTGAAAGTGTTCGATGCAGTACCCACTGGTGTAATCCGAGGAAGACCTTCACTCCGTTGGAAGTACCAGGTGGAGAAGGACCTGGCTTCACTTCGCGTTACCAATTGGCGCCATACTGCCAAAAGAAGAAACGAATGATGCGCTGTTGTGGACTCGGCTATAATCGCGTAAGCGGTGTCGACGCCAGTCAAGAAGAAGAAGAAGTGGATTTTGTTTGCCGCACCGTAGTGTTTGATTGAAGATTTTATTCAGTCAGTAAATGCGTAGTATTCTACCAAGAAAGACCCATACAGCAAAACAGATTTTATATTAGAATCAAACAAACGCGTTTTTGTCCGTATGGATAAGTGTTGTGGTTCTCATATGCTTTCGATTACTTATATCCTCAGAGGAGGCTCCTGAAGCGGTTATCATGCAGCCAAGATATACAAATGATTCAACGACGTCTTCTACATACCCTCCAAGCACTGTGATAAAAAGTAGAGGTGACCAAACATATACTTGTCGCACGCCACTTTCCACTGGAATACTGCTACCAAGTTGGCTATTGTGTAATACGCCAGAACTGGCACCCGAGTACTGTCCCTTTATAACTGCAATGAGGGTATGCGGGACTCCTATACAGAGCGCCCCAAATTGCACGATGACATAGCATATCGAACGCCTTTTCAAAGCCTATGAAAGTTGCATATTGCGGGGAGCTCCACTCCGCCGACTGTTCTACGATTATTCGCAGCGTGTTTACATGGTCAACACACGGCCTCCTAGACGGAACCCAGCCTGTTCATTTCGAAATCCTTCGTCTAGTTCCGTAGATAGCCTATCTTTGATAATTTTAGCAACAACAAATTAATAGAGTTACTCCCCTCCAATTATTGCACATTGTGAGGTCTCCCTTTTTTGGAACATTAATAATAATACCTTCATTATCTCTTGAGTGAGCGCTTTAGATATCCAGAACGTTTAACGAGGGGCTGGATCAGAGAGGCACTCGTTACTGGATCTACTTTCATCAATTCTGGGGGTATGTTGTCGATTCCAAGCGCCTTATTGTTTTTAATAAGTCTTATTGAAATAAATGGGTTATCCACTTGTGCATTACATTTACATATACGGTCAGCATAGCCAAAAGTTATATTATCTCTTAGAGGTTAACATGCTAGCCAGTTGTCTTTTATACATGCGATTCGTCGCACCCAAACCTGGTGCTGGGACTACCAGCGGGCCTCCAGACCGGTACGTAGGCAGCAGAATATCCTCTGTGCGGGTTAAGGATACACCGCCATGATACATGTGCTCGGTGAACAGAGCCGGATATTTGAATCGGTGCATTATTATGGAGTAAGAGCATTTTTTCTTCGTCTATAGCCAAATAATTCGGCATTATGTAGATGTGTGACTTTTTTCCAGTAGTCGATGTAAATAACACTTGGAAGTAATCACTTTTCCGGCAAATATGATTATTTGACATATTTCATACAGTTTCGCATTGATCATGAAACAACGCTGAGACTCCTTCGAGTTTTGCTTATGCAACTTCAAACACACGAATTGAGCAAGTCTGGTAAACATTGCGACGAACAGTCGATATCTTACTCACCGATATTGCTCTACGATTCCATAGTTAAATCCGCGGCAGAATAAAAGTATAATATTAATATAAAATTCTAACAATACGATGTAATACAATTTATTAAATTAGATTGAGCACATTGCCATGTCTCAGTTTCAATTTCAGCGAATACTTGACTCCATAGTAGCAATCGCAATTGACCAAACTCCAAGTGCAATATTCAGTGAAGTTGGATAATCCTACAAACAGTCCAAAGGAGAGTCATAATCGATAAGCTACAGACCTCAATTGTTCATGAAAGATGTAATATTCATTCAATTTAGGGCCAAAAATCGAAAAATGGTAATGTGTGTACAATAAAATATATTACTTTATTTATTAAATAAAGTTATGACCAAGATCTGGATCGATTTAATTACGAATACCTTATTGAGAGAGAATGTTTTTTTATACTTACTGCATTTAAAGTCATGTGGTTCAAGCTTCGTGAACTTTTTATATGTAGACGAATATGATTCGCAAGATAGTGTGACTTTCTCAGGTCCATTAGAATATTTATTCCATAATGTGTGCACGGCACAATCACATATCAAGGGGTTGTTATCAATTTGTAATTCCTGTAGGCTTGGTAAATGTGTAAATTCGTCGGATGGGATAATTACAAGTCCGTTATTATTCAAAGACCTAAAAAAATAATAAAATTTTTTTTGGATTGCTATTGTCAATGATATTGCTTTAATGATATATACATATTCATAATCGAATATTTACCCAATTCGTTGAAACTATAATCCGTTTTTTATCTTCATGATGAATAATGGGGTGACTAAGCGAAATGGCTGTTTTAGCACTTTACGAGACATGTACAAACTTTTATACATAATAAACTAATATATCATAATAACATGCATAAATGTATGTATGCATAGGTATAAATAGAAGTAGGCGCCCAATTGCATTTTGATAAAGTATTGCGATCAATAAGGGATGCATACTCATGCTCACAAAAAATATAATACATTAATGTTTATTATTTAACTCGGGCCCACGCTCGCTAAAAATATTTGTATAGCTTTATTTATGGCTTGAGTCGACAGAAATCTCCCGCTGAACCCTCCCCGACGGTGACAACTGGAAATAGATACCATAGTGTCACGACTGTAGAAAGAACGGGCTACAACAGTGGGGGCTCTTAAATAGCCCAGTCTCAAACGGAGCTTACGGATACCTGACGCCATCCGTAATAAGATAGCCTTACTTCCGTAATGGGGGCTATGCGCAAGCTGATTTCCCCTACACTCATGGATCCAAGAATGAATTCAGACAAGAAACTACAATAAAAACAACAGAGGAGTCCGGCGCACCATCAAAAAACCCGGAAGGAATTAGTTGTTCCGGAAAAAGAGCTGCGTTTCAACGAACTCAAAAAAGACAATTGAAAAGGCAGGAGCTAAAC
This sequence comes from Zeugodacus cucurbitae, assembly GCF_028554725.1. NCBI lineage: Eukaryota > Metazoa > Arthropoda > Insecta > Diptera > Tephritidae > Zeugodacus > Zeugodacus cucurbitae. The sequence continues at coordinate 30,193,452 of NC_071669.1, forward strand.
TTGGCCTAGAGACAATAGCAATGGCAAGCACTAGCACTGGAGTAGTAGCTAACACTAGCTCCAGTAAAGCAACAACATCGACGGCAGTCCGAACCAAGCTAAGTAGTCAAAGTTTGACTACAAAGCAGGAAGGCAAAGGTGATGCCAAAGGTGAGGTTTCTGGCAGTGCTATCCCCAAAGAATGGCCTATTTTCACAGTTGAGGACATAAAAAAAATAATAGCAAAGTATGCGCAGACACGACGCGCTGCATACCTATTAAGAAGGGTATATCAGTGCTCAAGCGATATCGAATGCATAGACAAAGATGAGTACTCTTCTGGGTCTGAGCTAGTAGTCAGACTCTTAAAACTACATACTGAGAAAGGCCTTTTAAGCGACCCTCAGGAAGATGCAGACGTAACTCTAACTAAGGCGTATTCTACAAATAAACCTCCACCACAGTAAATTAGCTTCATTAGCCCTTCTTAACCCATTGGCAAAGGAACAGCCTGACTTGGTCCTCACTCAGGAGCCATGGGTTAATGGGGGGTGTATTTACGGACTGAAGACCCTTATTCTTTATATATGGCAAACAGCGAAGGTAAGAATAGGTCTTGTATAATGACTAAGAAAAATATTGATGCATTTATGCTATATAACTACAGTGACCAAGACAATACTACAAAGACTACAAAGCAGGAAGGCAAAGGTGATGCCAAAGGTGAGGTTTCTGGCAGTGCTATCCCCAAAGAATGGCCTATTTTCACAGTTGAGGACATAAAAAAAATAATAGCAAAGTATGCGCAGACACGACGCGCTGCATACCTATTAAGAAGGGTATATCAGTGCTCAAGCGATATCGAATGCATAGACAAAGATGAGTACTCTTCTGGGTCTGAGCTAGTAGTCAGACTCTTAAAACTACATACTGAGAAAGGCCTTTTAAGCGACCCTCAGGAAGATGCAGACGTAACTCTAACTAAGGCGTATTCTACAAATAAACCTCCACCACAGTAAATTAGCTTCATTAGCCCTTCTTAACCGATTGTCAAAGGAACAGCCTGACTTGGTCCTCACTCAGGAGCCATGGGTTAATGGGGGGTGTATTTACGGACTGAAGACCCTTATTCTTTATATATGGCAAACAGCGAAGGTAAGAATAGGTCTTGTATAATGACTAAGAAAAATATTGATGTATTTATGCTATATAACTACAGTGACCAAGACAATACAGCGGTGAACTGGGAAACTGGTGTACACAAATATCGGCTTGTTTCAAGCTATATGCCCTTCGACGAGGATCAAGTACCATCGTAGCTGGTAAAAGAGCTGATACAGGACTGTGAGGCATCCATGTGCATGATTATACTTGGATGCGACTAAAATACTCACCATACTATTTGGGGCAACACTGACATCAACGACAGATGTGAGTTTCTTTTCAGTTATCAGAGACATGGCTCAAATGAAGAATTTATAAGAATGGCAAATAGTAACTCAGATGAATCTGAGCGAGACAATGGACTGGGAGACACTAATGTAATTGTTTCAGAACCACTTAAAAAGAAGCGATAGAGGCATCTAGCACATTGCTGAATTTCTTGGAAAGCCCTGCTTGTCCCGGAATTACAAAGAAGGATAAAATTCAAGTTAATCGGATACATGTAAAACTTATAAAAGAAAATTTTAAGTTGAAAAATATTAGACAAACAACATTACACGATTTTTTTTTTTTTTGAGGAATGGTATTCTTTTCTTGCATCATGCTTTCAGTCGAAAATTTAATGTATACATACTTATTATACTCTCGCAACAAAAGTTGCTCAGTTTGTTCACATAACGGTTGTTTGTGTCACCAAGAAATAAAAGAGTTAGATATGGGGTTATATATATATAAATGATCAGGATGACGAGTTGAGTTGAAATCCGGATGTCTGTCCGTCCGTCTGTCCGTGCTAGCGATAACTTGAGTAAAAATTGATATATCTTAATGAAATGTGGAACACATGTTCCTTGGGACCGTGAGAGGGTTGCTTCAGAACAATGCTCCACAAAATGGCGAAAACCAAAAACATATAAAGTGTCATAACTAAGCCATAAATAAAGTTATAACAGTAAAATTTGGAATAAAGGATCGCACTAGGAAGGGGCATATTTGGATGTAATTTTTTTTTGTGGAAGTGGGCGTGGCCCCGCATCTTAGTCGGTTATTTGTATATATCTCGCAAACCAATGAAGCTGTACAAACCAAACTTTCTGCAGTCGATTCTCTTACGTTCCCTACCACCCACCATGAAAATAGTTGAAATCGGATAATAACGACACCCACCTCCCATACAAATGTTAGGTTGAAAATTACTAAAAGTGCGTTAACTCACTAACGAAAAACGTCAGAAACACTAAACTATCATTCAGAAGTGACATTGTGTGACAAGGGGCAGGGGGGTCAAAAGCTTTGTGACATCACATTTCAAAATTTGGGGCAATATCGTTTCCCGCTCTCTGCGTTCCTGGGTGCTAGACGACTGGCTGCTCTGTACCACGCCGATCACGCTCGGCTACTTCCGCCAGCGGTGGCGTGGTTTTACCGCTGCATATGCATGCTTGTTGTTGTTTGCAAGACTGACAAGTGCCGTCGCACATGCTTCGCGCCGGCGCAGTGACTTCTATTCGTTCCCATTGTTTACTTGACAATTGTCTTCTGCCGTGTAACAGTCATAAATTTCTAAGTCGTAGTATTCTGAAGTATTTTTAATTAGCATAATTAAGTATCTATTATCCACATGGTTCAAGCAACTCACGACTTCCGGTTTTAGACCAAGTATCCTCTGGGTAGCCAACAGACATCCGTTTGAAGGCGAGCTAAAGTGAGAAGGCGAAGCCCGCTTATGCGGTTGTGCGTAGGGGTTGGGACCCACCACATAAAAACACCCCCCAATGAAAAATCTACGAAAGCCTCGGATGAGATACCCCCTTTTGATGACGACCCCTGCAAACGTTTTAAGGATAATGATATAAGGGCATGCACCTGGAATGTCCGGACCCTTGATTGGGAAGGTGCCCCTGCCCAGCTGGTTGATGTCCTCATACGACTCAAGGCTGACATCACCGCCATCCCAGAAGTGCGATGGACGGGACAAGGACGGAAGAAAGTGGGTCCTTGTGACATCTACTACAGCGGCCATATAAAGGAGAGCAAATTTGGTGTTGGATTTGTGGTGGGAGAGAGACTCCGTCGCAGAGTCCTGGCATTCACCCCGGTGGATGAACGTCTTGCCACAATCCGCATCAAAGCGATGTTCTTCAACATATCGCTGATTTGCGCCCACGCCCCAACGGAAGAGAAGGACGATGTGACCAAAGATGCTTTCTATGAGCGCCTAGAACGAACATATGAGCGCTGCCCCCGCCACGATGTAAAAGTCGTGCTAGGCGAAAAAGGTGTCTTTGGAACAATAGTCGGAAAATTCAGCCACCATGACGAAACGTCGCCAAACGGCCTGAGGCTGATGGACTTCGCTGGGGCCCGAAATATGGTTGTCTGTAGTACCATATTCCAGCACAAAAAAATTCATCAAGCAACATGGCTGTCCTCAGATCGAAACACGCGCAATCAAATCGATCACGTTGTGATAGACGAAAGACATGTCTCCTGTGTTCTAAACGTGCGTACGCTCCGAGGACCAAATATTGACTCGGACCATTATCTAGTAGCAGCAAAGATACGCACTCGCCTCTGTGCAGCAAAGAACGCTCGTCAACAAACACAAGGAAGGTTCGACGTCGAAAAGCTGCAATCGCAACAGACAGCCACGAAATACTCTACTCGACTTGTACTCCTGCTCTCTGAGAGCACTCATCAGCATCTCGGTATAAGCATCTCAAACTCACTGCGTACCGCTGCAGCCGAAACAATTGGTTTTCGGCAACGACAAAAAACAAGCTGGTACGATGAGGATTGCCGTCTCGCAGCGGAGAGAAAACAGACTGCCTACCTCGCAACGTTGCAAACGACCACAACACGTGCGGGATGGGATAGATACCGAGAGCTGAAGAGGGAAGCGAGACGCATCTGCAGACAAAAAAATAAAGAGGCCGAAATTCGTGAGTACGAAGAGCTTGGAAGCTGGCAGACAGAGCTTGTCGACAAAAATACGGTGGACTTTATTCCGCATATACATATGTATTGGTTAATATGTGAGGTATATTAGCAAAGTTAAGTGAGCGTATAGTCTTGGATATAGTGCACCTTGCTGGTGAAAATGAATGAAATCCGTTCAGGAATTACCTCAGCCCTCATATACTATATATGACGATTTTCGTTATTCTATTAAACTTTATGCGGAATTTATGTGTTATGTAAATAATACTTCTTCAATAAATTATTAAAAACAAGTAAGGAAGGGCTATGTTCGGGTGTCACCTAACATTTCATACTCCCGCAATTTATTTATTCAATTTTACTAATATAACAAACAATTTGACTCACATATTCTGCATATATATGGCTAAAGTCCATTGAAAGTTTGAAAACCCTAATATTGGTTATATGGAAGATAGATGAAGTTATGACCCGAGATCACTCATTGTTGGCACGGAGACATATTATTAGAAGAAAAATATCTGAGAGACTTAACTATAAATTTCGGTAAAAAAATTGTTAGAAGTACTGAGGTCCTCATATTCTAAATATAGGGTCTTGAAAACTTATGGACCGATTTCGCTGATTTTTAGAAGGGCGATGTCACTCTTTAAATGCAGTATTTTTGCAAAGTTCTGTTCCGGTATCTTCACTAGTACTAACTTTATATATTGTAAAGTAAACTATTCAGACCGACTTCAAAGTTCTGGTATATGGGAAGTAGGCATGTTTGTGAACTGATTTGGACTATTTTCACAACATATCATTGGGAAGCTAGGAAGAAATTATGCAGCGAATTTCATTGAAATTGGTCGAGTAGTTTCGGATATATGGCTTTTGTCCTATAAGTGGGCCGAACCACGCCCATATAAAATTTTGCATACCATTTTGAATGCGCACTTCTGTAGCATCTCTATAATGAAATTTAAGGTTTCTGATGACTTTCCTTACTGAATTAAAACATTTTTTATAGTTTTCAACATAACCTTTGTATGGGAGGTGGGCATGGTTATAATCAAATTTCCTCCATTTTTGGACTGTGTAAGGTAGTACCTAAAAGAAACGACTCTAGAAAGTTTCCTTGCTACAGATTTGGTAGTTTGCAAGATATGTACAAAAAACTTAGTAGTACTTCATACCAAATTATAATAAATAGCTTAATATATGGCTGAGTTATAGCTTTTTCGGTAATTGCCATTTTGTGGTCCGATTACGCCCATCTTCGAACTTATTTCTTAATTATGGTGCCAAGAAATACGTCTTCCAAGTTTCATCAAGATATTTAAATTATTACTCAAGTTAGAGTTTTACGGACGGACGGACACACAGACATCCGGATTAGAACTTTACTTGTCACCCTGATCATTTAAATCTATATAACCCTATATCTAACTCGTTTAGTTTTAGACCTTACAACCAACCGTTATGTGAACAAAACTATTATACTTGCTACTCTCGTAACAACTTCTTTGCGAGAGTATAAAAAAATTAGAATCAAAAGTGCTATTCGATTAGCCGTGAAAATCGATTATTCTCAATGCTTCTGGTCCGGACCATCACGGATAATCGAGACCCGACTGTATGTATGTAAATAAGAAAAAAACACACAGAGTATTTTAATAATATAATAATAAAACATTTCGCAATTAAATAAATTTCTGTAACAATGGATTTAAACTGAGGATATTCTAAAATATTTTTTACTTCTTTAGTTGTCCTACAAACTTTGTTTCTGCAACTACAAATACATTTTTTAGATACAAGAAATCGCTATCATTTGACATGTATGAACGGTTTTATTTTAGAACATATATAATATAAAACTTTTATATATTCTGTAGTTAATTTTTTGTTGGTGATCAAAGTAAAGGTATTGCCGAATATTTTTGTTGTTTGGCTACGATTTTATTTCCCCTTATAAACTTAACTTGATTCTTAAACAAGTTTAACGATCTTTCAGCTATTCGAATATAACTTTCTGTATCTTCCTGATCTGAATGGATTGTTGCACAATTTGAGGCTATTTCATCCTCCTCAGCATTGCATTCCTCTACGTGGTTTTCCTTTCCAGGGATATATTTCACGTCGAAATCATACTCGTTGAGGCGAATTCTCCACATCTGCAGCTTTGTTGGTTCTTTTAAATTATGTAGTAATTAAATTAAATTATGTGTAATTGAAGTGGTCTATGGTCGCTATTTATAATAAACTTTCTACCAAACAAATATGGTCTAAAATATTTTGTGGACCAAACCATTGCTAATAACTCCTTCTCTCTAGTTGTATAGTGAAGTTCATACTCATTCGCGAAACAAATGGGTTTTAAGGTCATTTATTTCTATATTACTCATATATATTACATAGCTTCGCTAGGAACATCAAATACCATTTATAAAATGTTTGCGAATTTATGAGTATTTGACATACAGTTTGTCAACAAATTCTTTGCAAAATGAAAATTGACTCAAAAAATCAACTTTGACATTAAATTTCTTTAACAAAGGTTTAGTTTTTTATGATTTTTCTTTTGCAATATTATTATAGGATATATCTAGTCATAGAATATGTTAAAAAAATAACAAAAGTTAAAACAAAAACATAAGATAGGACTCAAATAAGCAAAAACAACAAAAAACCAATTGTCAATCAATTCTTTGCAAAATGAACAAAAAATAAAAAAAAATACTGCATTGGAAGAACTCTGGACGCAAACTTTCAGAGCTTTCATTTTGGGATTTTTCTAAAATAATACAATAAGTAGATAAAAACCCCAAAAATTTGACTGAAAGAGATGGGAAAAATAAAAAATAGTATTACAGCAACAACAGTAACCATGCACCTGAATAATGTTGTATATAGTCCTTAGCTTAATATTAAAAATTTTGGACACATATTTTTTTTTCCTTTGAAATAATAAAAATATACCAATTGGTTAAATTTCTCATGAACTCATTTACTTGACGATTCTTATTTTCAACTAGATCGGTAGTTCCAATTAGATCTGTGCAATTCGAAACATGAATATATGCCAGAATATTCCGAGAAGAACACGTGTTGGCTTTTTTTTTTTGAAAATGTCCCGTTCATTTCTCATGAATTCGTTCTTCGACATGTGCTTGCATTTTGCAAAGAATTGATTGACAATTGGTTTTTTGTTGTTTTTGCTTATTTGTGTCCTATCTTATGTTTTTGTTTTTACTTTTGTTATTTTTTTAACATATTCTATGACTAGATATATCCTATAATAATACTGTAAAAGAAAAATCATAAAAAACTAAACCTTTGTTAAAGAAATTTAATGTCAAAGTTGATTTTTTGAGTCAATTTTCATTTTGCAAAGAATTTGTTGACAAACTGTACATATTCCAAACTACATGTCGACGGGGGCACCTCTAAACATAGCACGATATTACTGATTTTTCTTGTATTTAATTCTTACCTAAAATAGCAACTTTCTACAGGTATACCGAAACAAAAATAAAAAAAATAAAATCGCTCCACCCTCTATATAGCAAAGAACGCTCGTCAACAAACACAAGGAAGGTTCGACGTCGAAAAGCTGCAATCGCAACAGACAGCCACGAAATACTCTACTCGACTTGCACTCCTGCTCTCTGAGAGCACTCATCAGCATCTCGGTATAAGCATCTCAAACTCACTGCGTACCGCTGCAGCCGAAACAATTGGTTTTCGGCAACAACAAAAAACAAGCTGGTACGATGAGGATTGCCGTCTCGCAGCGGAGAGAAAACAGACTGCCTACCTCGCAACGTTGCAAACGACCACAACACGTGCGGGATGGGATAGATACCGAGAGCTGAAGAGGGAAGCGAGACGCATCTGCAGACAAAAAAATAAAGAGGCCGAAATTCGTGAGTACGAAGAGCTTGGAAGCTGGCAGACAGAGCTTGTCGACAAAAATACGGTGGACTTTATTCCGCATATACATATGTATTGGTTAATATGTGAGGTATATTAGCAAAGTTAAGTGAGCGTATAGTCTTGGATATAGTGCACCTTGCTGGTGAAAATGAATGAAATCCGTTCAGGAATTACCTCAGCCCTCATATACTATATATGACGATTTTCGTTATTCTATTAAACTTTATGCGGAATTTATGTGTTATGTAAATAATACTTCTTCAATAAATTATTAAAAACAAGTAAGGAAGGGCTATGTTCGGGTGTCACCTAACATTTCATACTCCCGCAATTTATTTATTCAATTTTACTAATATAACAAACAATTTGACTCACATATTCTGCATATATATGGCTAAAGTCCATTGAAAGTTTGAAAACCCTAATATTGGTTATATGGAAGATAGATGAAGTTATGACCCGATTTCACTCATTGTTGGCACGGAGACATATTATTAGAAGAAAAATATCTGAGAGACTTAACTATAAATTTCGGTAAAAAATTTGTTAGAAGTACTGAGGTCCTCATATTCTAAATATAGGGTCTTGAAAACTTATGGACCGATTTCGCTGATTTTTAGAAGGGCGATGTCACTCTTTAAATGCAGTATTTTTGCAAATTTCTGTTCCGGTATCTTCACTAGTACTAACTTTATATATTGTAAAGTAAACTATTCAGACCGACTTCAAAGTTCTGGTATATGGGAAGTAGGCATGTTTGTGAACTGATTTGGACTATTTTCACAACATATCATTGGGAAGCTAGGAAGAAATTATGCAGCGAATTTCATTGAAATTGGTCGAGTAGTTTCGGATATATGGCTTTTGTCCTATAAGTGGGCCGAACCACGCCCATATAAAATTTTGCATACCATTTTGAATGCGCACTTCTGTAGCATCTCTATAATGAAATTTAAGGTTTCTGATGACTTTCCTTACTGAATTAAAACATTTTTTATAGTTTTCAACATAACCTTTGTATGGGAGGTGGGCATGGTTATAATCAAATTTCCTCCATTTTTGGACTGTGTAAGGTAGTACCTAAAAGAAACGACTCTAGAAAGTTTCCTTGCTACAGATTTGGTAGTTTGCGAGATATGTACAAAAAACTTAGTAGTACTTCATACCAAATTTTAATAAATAGCTGAGTTATAGCTTTTTCGGTAATTGCCATTTTGTGTTCCGATTACGCCCATCTTCGAACTTATTTCTTAATTATGGTGCCAAGAAATACGTCTTCCAAGTTTCATCAAGATATTTAAATTATTACTCAAGTTAGAGTTTGTACGGACGGACGGACAGACAGACATCCGGATTAGAACTTTACTTGTCACCCTGCTCATTTAAATCTATATAACCCTATATCTAACTCGTTTAGTTTTAGACCTTACAACCAACCGTTATGTGAACAAAACTATTATACTTGCTACTCTCGTAGCAACTTCTTTGCGAGAGTATAAAAAAATTAGAATCAAAAGTGCTATTCGATTAGCCGTGAAAATCGATTATTCTCAATGCTTCTGGTCCGGACCATCACGGATAATCGAGGCCCGACTGTATGTATGTAAATAAGAAAAAAACACACAGAGTATTTTAATAATATAATAATAAAACATTTCGCAATTAAATAAATTTCTGTAACAATGGATTTAAACTGAGGATATTCTAAAATATTTTTTACTTCTTTAGTTGTCCTACAAACTTTGTTTCTGCAACTACAAATACATTTTTTAGATACAAGAAATCGCTATCATTTGACATGTATGAACGGTTTTATTTTAGAACATATATAATATAAAACTTTTATATATTCTGTAGTTAATTTTTTGTTGGTGATCAAAGTAAAGGTATTGCCGAATATTTTTGTTGTTTGGCTACGATTTTATTTCCCCTTATAAACTTAACTTGATTCTTAAACAAGTTTAACGATCTTTCAGCTATTCGAATATAACTTTCTGTATCTTCCTGATCTGAATGGATTGTTGCACAATTTGAGGCTATTTCATCCTCCTCAGCATTGCATTCCTCTACGTGGTTTTCCTTTCCAGGGATATATTTCACGTCGAAATCATACTCGTTGAGGCGAATTCTCCACATCTGCAGCTTTGTTGGTTCTTTTAAATTATGTAGTAATTAAATTAAATTATGTGTAATTGAAGTGGTCTATGGTCGCTATTTATAATAAACTTTCTACCAAACAAATATGGTCTAAAATATTTTGTGGACCAAACCATTGCTAATAACTCCTTCTCTCTAGTTGTATAGTGAAGTTCATACTAATTCGCGAAACAAATGGGTTTTAAGGTCATTTATTTCTATATTACTCATATATATTACATAGCTTCGCTAGGAACATCAAATACCATTTAGACCGATTTCACACAGGCAATTTTTGTTGCGGCAATTCTTAGTTTTATAGGAGAGGGGGCGACCAAGGGAAGCGAAAGAGAGAGAAATTCTCGTCTCTTCGTCGCCCCCTCTCCTATAAAACTAAGAATTGCCGCGACAAAAATTGCCTGTGTGAAAACGGTCTTATAAAATAAAAAAGAATTGATTGACAATTGGTTTTTTGTTGTTTTTGCTTATTTGAGTCCTATCTTATGTTTTTGTTTTTACTTTTGTTATTTTTTTAACATATTCTATGACTAGATATATCCTATAATAATACTGTAAAAGAAAAATCATAAAAAACTAAACCTTTGTTAAAGAAATTTAATGTCAAAGTTGATTTTTTGAGTCAATTTTCATTTTGCAAAGAATTTGTTGACAAACTGTACATATTCCAAACTACATGTCGACGGGGGCACCTCTAAACATAGCACGATATTACTGATTTTTCTTGTATTTAATTCTTACCTAAAATAGCAACTTTCTACAGGTATACCGAAACAAAAATAAAAAAAATAAAATCGCTCCACCCTCTATATACGTCTGAGTAGTTTAAAATCTCGATGCTAAAAACGATGCACACTTTATAGCAGACTAAAACCTGCATTATATAGAGGCTTAAATTATGATAAATTGCAATATCAATTGGTTAAAATTAATAATATTAAACTGCATTACATTAGGGTTGAGGAAGAAATTGGAGTAATTCATTCAACTTACAAATGGGTAAGATCCTTTAGATATGTGAATGTTCCTCTCTGAATTTTTGTAATTAAGTTATTGTCCAAATATCTGAAAACGTAAGAAAATATAATATTAAAAAATATATTAAAATTAGTTAGGCTATCGAAATGAATGATACTTAAATAAATTTGTCGTGATTCACAGATATTTAATTATACTCTCGCTAAATGTCGCACAGAGTATAATAGTTTTATCGCATAACCGTCCGTCTGTGAAAGCTGTAACTTTAGTAAGAATTGAGATACATATGCTGATAAAACTTGGTACACGTGCTTCTTGTCACCATACGAAGATTGCTTTCGTAGATAAGTGAAACTCGACCGCGGCAGTGGTGGACAAAATAGCGAAGACCGAAAACGTATAAAGTGCTATACGAAGTCACAAATGAAGTTGTGAAAGCAAAATTTGGTACAGAGCATAACACTACGGAAAGACATATTTGGATTAAATTTTTTTGGGAATATGGACGTGGTCTCACCCCTGTTAAGTGTTTTATAAAATGCTAAAATTATGTCAATCAAACTTTATGTAGTCATTTTCTGTATGCACTTCATTGTGCAGCATGAATGTGGATGAAAACAGATTATAACCACGCCTACCTTCCATACAAAGTTAAAAAAAAACATCTTTAATTCAGTAAGGAAACACACCAGAAACGCTAAATTTTATGGTAAAAATGGGCGTGGACCAATTTCAACAAAATTTGGTTCATAAAATTTCTTTGGTATCGAAAATCTATAGTTTAACAAGTAAGGAGAGGCTAAGTTTGGTTGGAACCCAGCATTTTATACTCTCATAATTTATTGATATAATTTTATTAAGATAACATACAATTTGACCCATAATTATATTCGGCATATAGTCCAATAGAATAACCAAACTCATCATATATAGTATATGATGACTGAGGTAATTTCTGAACTATTTATGAAGAATATAGCCCACCGTATTTTTGAAAAAAAAAAAAACAATATAATTAAGTATACGGTAGCTGGGAGAAGTTAGGACTCGATTTTTATTATTCCTCTAAATTACATTAAAATATCTGTGAGATTTGACGATATTTTCGGTGAAAAATTATCCTAGGCATTGAGTTTTTCATGTTCGTTATCCGGGGCCTTGAAAAGTTTTAATCCGATTTTCACAATTTTTCCACAGTTGATGCCACAAATCATATACAGTAGCTGCCATCGATTGGTCACTTCTCTGCTTGCTATCTTTGGGCGCTACTCGCCTTTACATGTGAAAGCAACAACAAAGTTATCTAGTTGAATTCGTGCAGGAGTGTATGCGAATACCTTATTAAAAATTCTTTCGGCGTTTGCTGAGTGCTACCAAGTTTTGTTTTACACATTTTAGAACTATTTTACTATTGTGAACGGCTCAAAGGACAAATTACTGTCAAAGTAATAAAAATTGGCGAAGATAAATCGTATGTATTTTTGTATTGAATTTATTGAATAAAAAACTTTAATAAAAATTAAATTTGTTGCAGAAAACGTAAGATTGGTTGTAGAAGAGTTCAGTGCGACTAAGTATAGACAATTCGATTTCAGTGCTGCCAGTTCGTATGAAAGTTTGGAAACTTTGTTTGATTGGCTTGTCTATAGCAGTTAGCCAATCGATAACAGCTAGTATTTGTAAGGTTTTATTACGATATCTCCATTCGTTTTCGATGTGTATAATATGAAGTGAAGGAATCAGATGGAATTAAAAATTGAGTTATGTGGGAAGTAGGTGTGGTGGTGGGTATATACATCCTAAATATACCTCTTCCTTGTGCGACATTAAACGATTCACAAATATACCCTGTCACAAAACCCTGCCGTTGGAGATTTATAAATCAGGTGTTTTTGACTTATATACGTTAGAGTGTTTCTGTCCTGTTAGCTAGTGATAGCTAGCATAGTTTCTGCTGTTAAACTATGAAAACACAAATTATGTGTGTTTGAACTAAAAAGAATTTGATTTCTATTAAAATACGATAATATGAGGGCATACGTGCATATATTAATTAATTTATTGTTTTTTTATTATAAATTTATTTTATTATATATTATAAAAATTAAATTAAAATTTTTAAAGTCAGCACTTACTAGCTGTAAAGAAACACTCTTCACAGCTGTTGATTATGATTAGACAAATGTGACCAACAGATGGCGCGAAATCATAGTCGCACAGGGAGATTTAGAGTAGATAGTCTTCAAATTACTTCGGTGAAGTGATTTTGAAGTGTAATTTTTGTACGGCGAAATCTTGTTAAGTCCAGTAGTTTAATGAGTTAAACTACTCAACAACCTAAACCTCCACTATACAATCGATGTAGCAACCCTCGATATAGCAACCCTCCCACGGTCCCAAGGAACAAGTTTCGTCAAGATATCTTAATTTTTACTCAGTTTATCCGTTGCTCGGACAGACGAACGAACGAACAGTCATCCGGATTTTAACTCGTCTCGCTATCCAGATTATTTTAATATATCTAACTCATTTAGTTTATGACATACAAACAACCATATGCCAACCAAACTATTTCTTAGCAATTTTGTTGCGAGAGAATAAAAATGGGCGAATCCTGGTAGCTAAACGAGAAAGTGCATGATCAACTTTATGAACTAAGTTTTATGTTGTTATAAAATGTGTGCAAAAAAATAAGAATAAATTAACAAAATCAGATAATAACCACGAATATAAAAGCTTGGTAGAAAACTACTTAAAGAGTGATCGGAAATGTGCACTGTGAGAGTAATGAAGTAAACTTAATTTAATTTGGTATAATAAATTAATACCGAGCGTGGTATTCAGAAACTGCCCAACCCATTTCAATTAAATTTGGTACAGAGCATAGGGAAATACTGTTGTTAAGTTTTGAAAATAGGCTAAATCGGTTTAGACCACGCTTACTTTCCACATAACCTAATTTCAAACTTCATCTTATTTTAAAACCTTCCCAACAAAGTTGCTAACAGATTCTTTGAAAGTCATATAGATATGGGTGATTCTACGATAAGAGGTAATTTGTGCGGCAATCTTAAAATATTGGTTTTGTCCTTTATGTTGCCATTTTTTCAAATGAGTCACATCATATTAATGTACTGAATGAAATAACATTACAATTTAATGCATAATAAAAATATTTTTTTTCTGTAATTAAATCTAAAAAAAGTCTCTCCCCTGGCTTGTCCCCTTTCTACTTTTTATTTAATTTTTCGGACAATACATACTTTTTTTGAATGCGATGCTAAAAATATTTTTATACCCTGCCAAATTTTGTTCCGCTTATACAAACATAAATTCTGTCCCCTGTAGTATTTCTCTGGCAAAATAACAGCCAAGGAAGAGATTTCGTGAACAGAGGTAATACTATATAGTGACATCCGGAGCGGAAGTCGTGAGCCACTGTAGCCTTAATACTATCTTGCGACAACTTCTGAACATGATCTCTTCCTCACCATGGATGGAGGCATCAACAAAACCAAAAATATCTGCCTCGCAATCCAACGCAGAATCACTTTTGCCAACAGATGTTTCTTTGGGCTGAGTGGACATTTGAATGTTAAAGTCCTCTCTCGACGAACCATTGCAAACAGCGAATACAGCAGATGATGGTACGATGATCTGTATGAGCTATACGACAACATTGACATAGTTCAGCGAATAACGAGTCAGCGGTTCGATGCAGTATCGGCTAGTGGATGCAGAGGAACAGGAAGCCCTTCACTCCGAAGGAAAAACAAGTTGAAAAGTGACCTGGCTTCTATTGGTATTTCCAATTGGTGCCAAATAGCAATAAGGGGAAATGAATGGTGCGCTAGATACCTAGATAGATTTGAATTTGTTTTTTCATTCAACATAACGTCCGTCGAATACAATTGTGGGTCAAATTGTATGTTATTTTAAAAAACTATATTAATAAATTGCGAGAGTTTCAATATCCTTTACTTGATTCACGTTAAAAAGATACGTCGAACACGCTTCTGCGGTTGTGCGTTGGGTTTCTGGAACCACCACATATAAACGAAACACCTAATGAAAAATCGAAAAAGGACTCGAATTGTAAACCCCCCTTTTGATAACGATCCCTGCAAATTTTTTAAGGATCAAGATTTGAAGGCATGGAATCGGACGCTTAATTGGGAAGGTGCCTCTGCCCTGCTGGTTGATGTCGTCATATGACTAAAGGCTGACATCGCCGCCACCCAAGAAGTGCGATGGACGGGGCAAGGACGCGAGAAGGTGAGTCCTTGTAACATCTACTGCAGCAGTCATATAAAGGAGCGCAAATTTGGTGTTGGATTTGTGGTCACTGAGTCCTGGCATTCACTCCGGTGCCTAAACATCTAGCCACAATCCGCATAAAATCAAGGTTCTTCAACAAATCGCTTATTTGCGCACACGCCTCTACGGAAGCGACGGACGATGTGACCAAAAATGTTGCAAATATTTCATCGCTAAGGTGGGTAAAGAAGGTGGTTTTGGCACAATATTCGGAAAATTCAGCGTCAATGACGAGACATCGTGAAACAGCCTGAGGCTGATCGACTTCGCTGGAACCGGAAATATGGCCGTCTGTAGTACCAGATTCCAACACAAGAAAATTCATCAATCAACTTGGCTGTCTCCTGATCGAAACACGCGTAACCAAATCGATCAAGTTGTGGAAGACATGTCTCTTGGGTTTTAGACGTCCGTGCGCTCCGAGGACCAAGCATTGACCGACCACTATCTTGTAGCAGCGAAGATACGCACCCACCTTTGTTAAGCAAAAAACGTTCGACTTCGAAAAGCTGCAATCGCAATAGCCAACAGCCAAGCAATTTTCTACTCGACTTCCAATCCTGCTCTCTGAGAGCACTCATCTGTATGTATGTATGTGATTGGCGTTGCAACCGTTTAGCCGGTTATAGCCGAATCGACGATAGTGCGCCACCTGTCTCTCTCCTTTGCAGTTCGGCGCCAGTTGGAGATCCCAAGTGTAACCAGGTCGCTCTCCACCTGGTCCCTCCAACGGAGTGGAGGCCTTCCCCTTCCTCGGCTTCCTCCGGCGGGTACTGCATCGAACACTTTCAGGGCTGGAGTGTTTTCGTCCATTCGGACAACATGACCTAGCCAGCGTAGCCGCTGTCTTTTTATTCGCTGAACTATGTCAATGTCGTCGTATAACTCGTACAGCTCATCGTTCCATCGTCTGCGGTATTCGCCGTTGCCAATGTTCTGAGGACCATAAATCTTGCGCAAAATTTTCCTCTCGAAAACTCCTAGTGTCGTCTCATCTGATGTTGACATCGTCCAAGCTTCTGCACCGTAAAGCAGGATGGGAATGATAAGTGACTTGTAGAGCTTGATTTTGGTTCGTCGAGAGAGGACTTTACTGTTCAATTGCCTACTCAGTCCAAAGTAGCACCTGTTGGCAAGAGTTATTCTGCGCTGGTTTTCGAGGCTGACATTGTTCGTGTTGTTGATGCTGGTTCCCAGGTATACGAAATTATCTACGACCTCGAAGTTATGACTGTCAACAGTGACGTGGGAGCCAAGACGCGAATGCGCCGACTGTTTGTTTGATGACAGGAGATATTTCGTCTTGTCCTCATTCACCTCCAGACCCATTCGCTTCGCCTCCTTATCCATGCCGGAAAAAGGAGAACAAACGGCGCGGTTGTTGCTTCCGATGATATCAATATCATCGGCGTACGCCAGGAGCTGTACACTCTTGTAGAAGATTGTACCTTCTCGGTTTAGCTCTGCAGCTCTTATAATTTTTTCCAGCATTAGGTTAAAGAAGTCGCACGATAGTGAGTCACCTTGTCTGAAACCTCGTTTGGTATCGAACGGCTCGGAGAGGTCCTTCCCAATCATGACGGAGCTTTTGGTGTTGCTCAACGTCAATTTACACAGCCGTATTAGTTTTGCGGGGATACCAAATTCAGACATCGCGGCGTAAAGGCAACTCCTTTTCGTGCTGTCGAAAGCAGCTTTAAAATCGACAAAAAGGTGGTGTGTGTCGATCCTCTTTTCTCGGGTCTTTTCCAAGATTTGGCGCATGGTGAATATCTGGTCAGTTGTCGATTTTCCAGGTCTAAAGCCACACTGATAAGGTCCAATCAGTTTGTTGACGGTGGGCTTTAGTCTTTCACACAATACGCTCGACAGAAGATTGTATGCGATATTTAGGAGGCTGATCCCACGGTAATTGGCGCAGATTGTGGGATCTCCCTTTTTATGGATTGGGCAGAGCACACTGAGATTCCAATCGTCAGGCATGCTTTCTTCCGACCATATTCTGCAAAGAAGCTGATGCATGCACCTTATCAGTTCTTCGCCGCCGTATTTGAATAGTTCTGCCGGTAATCTATCGGCCCCCGCTGCTTTGTTGTTCTTCAAGCGGGTAATTGCTATTCGAATTTCTTCATGGTCGGGTAATGGAACATCTGTTCCATCGTCATCGATTGGGGGATCGGGTTCGCCATCTCCTGGTGTTGTACTCTCACTGCCATTCAGCAGGTCGGAGAAGTGTTCCCTCCATAATCCCAGTATGCCCTGGACATCGGTTACCAGATTACCACCTTGGTCTCTACATGAGGATGCTCCGGTCTTGAAACCTTCGTTAAGTCGCTTCATTTTTTCATAAAATTTTCGAGCATTCCCTCTGTCTGCCAGCTTCTCAAGCTCTTCGTACTCACGCATTTCGGCCTCTTTCTTTTTTTGTCTGCAAATGCGTCTCGCTTCCCTCTTCAGCTGCACTCATCTGTATCTCGATTTAAGGGAACTGTGCTGGTACGATGAGTAGAGGAACAGACTGCCTACCTTGCAACGTTACGACCGACCATAACACGTACGGGATGGGATAGATACCAAGAGCTAAAGAGGGAAACGGGACGTATCTGCAGACATAAAATCGAAATGCTTGGGTATGAAGAGCTTGAGAAGTTGGCCGACATGGGTAATGCTCGAAGAAATGAAGGGACTTACAGAACGTTTCAAGACCGGAGCATTCTCATGTAGAACCCAACGTGGTAATCTGGTCATTGATGTCTAGGGCATACTGGAATTATGGAGGGAGAGTACACCACCAGAAATTGGCGAACCCGATTCCCCAATCGATAACGATGGAACAGATCTTCCATTATCCGCCCATGAAGAAATACAACTAGCAATTACCCGAATTAAGAACAACAAAGCGGCGGGGCGGATGTATTACCAGCCGAGCTAATCAAATACGGCAGCGAAGAACTGATAAGGTGCATGCATCAGCTTCTTTGCAGAATATGATCGGAAAAAAGAATGCATGACGATAGGAATCTCAGTGTGCTCTATCCAATCCATAAAAAGGGAAGCATCACCTATAAGGTTCTATCGAGCGTTTGAAAGACTAAAGCCCACCGTCAACAAACTGATTGCACCAAATCATGGAGAAGACCCGTGAAAAGAAGATCTACACACACCACGTTTTCATCGATTTTAAAGCTGCTTTTGACAGCACGAAAGGGAATTGCTTTATGCCGCTATGCCTGAATTTAGTATCCCCGCAAAACTAATACGACTGTGTAAGTTGACGTAGACCAACACCAAAAGCCTCGTCAGGATCGGGAAGGACATCCCCGAACCGTTCGATACCAACGAGATTTCAGTTCTCACTATTGTGTGACTTCTTTAACATGATGCTGGAAAAAATAATACGAGCTTTTATAAGAGTGTACAGCAGCTGGTGTACGCCGATGATATTTATATCATCGGAGGCAACAACCTCGCCTGGATAGGAAGCGAATCGAAGGGGTGGCGCTTGCGTCTAGGTTACCGTGTTACTGTTGACAGTCACAACTTTGAAGTCATACATAATTTCGTATAGCTGGGAACCAGTACCAACAATGTCAGCCTTGAAATCAGAGATAAAGAGATGTACAACTCTCATATCATTGGAAGTGAGAGCGCAATATCAAACGTCAAAACCTCCTCGACTTTGACAGTTGTCTGGATGGAGGAGGTTTTGACGTTTCGCAATTGGGAAACTGGAACGGCCAGATTGAAATGTTGCTAAAAAAATTATACGACAGAGACATTTTTAGCCGCCGTGCAAGATTACTTATAAGAGCTTAAAACAATAAATATAAATGTAACGCAACGGGAAATTAATTTTTCATTGAAAATTGTAAAAAAAATTATCAATTGTCAGTTGATCAGTGATAATTTACCTTATTTATTACTGAACAAGCAATTTTAACATACTTTGATATCGCTGAATGAAATTTAAATATGTAATTTTTAAATTTAAAATTCAATATAAAATATTTTTTAACCGTAATAAATGTTGGGAATTTTAATTTAAATGCCCAAAAATTTGTATTTTGTCTGGTTTGGCAATAATGCCAATTGTTATAAAAAACGCTTATTTTGAGGCGCTCTCACACTGGAATAAGTCGGACATCCCTTTATCACTGCTTGAAATCCAACACAGAATCACTCTTGCCAACAGGTGCTGCTTTGGACTGAGTAGGCAGTTCAAAAGCAAATTCCTCTCTCGACGAACCAAAATCAAATTTTTCAAGTCTCTTATCATTCCCGTCCTACTCTATGGTGCTGAGGCGTGGACGATGTCAACATCCGAGGAGACAATACTAGGAGTTTTCCAAAGGAAAATATTTCGCAAGATTTATGGTCCTCAGAACATTGGCAAGGGCGAATAACGCAGACGATGGAACGATGAGCTGTACGAGTTATACGACGAAATTGACATAGTTAAGTGAATAAAAAGACTAGATCATGTTGTACGCATGGACGAAACCAATGCAATGGGAGAGAGGCTCCTTAACATTTTGAGCACCGACTTCTACCATAGGTTTTTTTTATCAAAAAATTCAGCCAATCGTATACAAAAACGTATATCGTAAGTCTTTGTCGCCAAATTGCATATGATTTTCAAGTCGATTAAAATTCAATAATAATAAATGTAGATTTTATTTTGTATGGTAAATCAATCTTAAGAAGCGTTTTAATCGAGCAGAGGCCGGTTATTGATCAATTAGGTCCTGTCTAAAAACGATATAAGAGAAACTGTCTTACATAAGGTGATTAATGTAATAGAAAAGTTGTTACATCATAAATAGTATACAATGGTTGCCTTTCTTGACATAAAGGGAACATTTAACCATAAAGAATTTAGCACGATAATTGATTCACTGTCACACGCTGGCACAGAAAACACACCAAATGGGTAAAACCGATGCTTATGAATAGGATAATGATATCATCAAACGGATCAGCAACACGAACAAATTACGTGAGCTTTTCAAGGAGGTGTTTTATCCCTCCCTTTAGTGGGTGGTGTCGCTAAACAAAATACTACTTGAACTCACCGAAGAAGATGAGCTTTGAGCTCACTAGCAGAAAAACTTCACTTGTGACATAACTGACATAGTACATTTCTAATTCACCAGAAGCCAAACCTTGAATGGCTGTCCATATGATGTATCATACATTATACAATAAATTTTGGGTAGATTTAACTACTTTCGGAATCACATCTAAAATTCCTACTGAATTGCTATTGCTACTTGGTCGACAAAAATTCCTCTTGGCTATACCTTCCGCGCGGTTGTCGACTGGGCAATGGGTGGCGCTGCCTACACTGCTGGGGTCTCAAGCTACCTATGACAAGCTTAGTCACGGCAGTGCAGGCAGGCGCCATCGAGCTAATGCTGATATACTCCCCCATCATATGATGATGGATGGATGTTGGAATGCTATATATGCATCCTCATAAGGTGTTGGAGGCGCCAGCACATCAGCCATTGCCAGTGAGATATCTGGCGATAGGTACACCGATAGAGAAGAAGACCTTATTCGCTCTCAGTATCATTCGACCTGGGTTCCAATTCTGGCAACAAGAGAGGGTCCCGGATGAAGCCCAGCAAGGAGGCGTTGAAAGCCAAATCGCGATACAAGGCGGTGGTCGCCATTTGTAACCGACTCGAAGGCAAGACCAACCTAAGCGAAGAGGAGACGAAACGGTTGGCTTGGGCTAGAGAGGAGGTGAAAAGCGGCCGAGCGCACTTTGCCTCGCGCAGTTGGTGTAATGCCTCGAACTCAGCATTTGCTAACCGAATCGAGGAGCATATTGCTGAAAAGCGACAACGGTCGACAGAAAGCGAGCCGAAAGCGCCAGGCTGAGGAACCAAAAGTCAAGCGCGCGGACGACAAGCCGACAACGTCCAGAGCAGCGGCGGCAGCTAATGAGGTGGCAAAGCAACACTTGATCGTGGTTCTCATTGACTGCAGTAACCCGCTGGGACAGATGACCCTGAAGCTGTGGAAAGTAGTCGAAATGAAGCTACTAGAAGCTTCCCGAGGATGGACGCCGATGCAAGCGCACCAATGCCAAAGTTATATGGAGAGATGTTGCTTGGAGGCGTCAAAATCCTTAAATGCAATTACGACCCGTCGATGACATGGGTGAACGAAACGATGAGAACGATTTCAAACCTGTGGAAAGACGCGAAACTAGAGGTTGTGGATCGGAGTAGCATTCCGTCCGTTCCTAAGGCGAGGGTTGTGATACCTCGCGTAGTAGACCCGGAACATGCACTTCGGCTGCAACAGGGACAAAACCCGGACCAGTGATTGGAGAGTACTGAGCGTGGATAAAACTGCAAACGCAGATGGAGGCCAGAGTTACATCTTCCAAATTTATAAGGCGGCTGACGATATTTTATATGCTAGATTCGGGTAGATGGGGTGGGGAGTTGGAAGGGTGTTCCTTCGCCTCAAAAAGCGCCACCCAGCGGACGGCAATGAACCCCCGCTTGAGAAAGGTGAAGTCGAGAAAGATCTCGGAATTGAAGAGATAATAGCGACTTCACTAGTCTTGCAGGAGGTGTAGGGATCACCTGCTCAGCATTCTGAAGTTAATGAACCAGGAGCTGACGGTACTTCAGGTGAACCTCCACAGAAGTAAAATCGCCTCCGCCGAACTCCTCCTCAATCTAGAGAACGGCGGCTATTACGAGACCTTAGTCAAGGAACCATGGATAGCATCGGGTAACGTGGTCACTAGTCACCTAATTACACAACTTATACGCCGAACGTTACTAACAGGGTAAGAACGGCGATACTGGTAAACAAAAAACTGTATTCCCATGCTAACTTAAATCTCTCCACAGATGACTTGCCGGTGGTAGGGGTAAAGGCTGGCGGCTACATCCAGCAGAAGGAAGCAGACGCTGGTAGTTGGCGCTGACGCTAACGCTCACCACACGGTTTGGGAAAGCCACGATATCAATCAAAGAGGCGTGTCCTTATTAAGCTTCATCTTAATAAGTAATCTAGTGATAGCAAACCGTGGGGAGGAATCTACCTATGTAGTACCCACCTCGAAAAACGTCCTAGCCATTACATTTTACTCCAGTGGTGATACAACGGTAGAGAACGGGGGAGGTGGAGGGTACTAAGTACACCATCATTCTCTGGCCATAGATATAGACGATTATCTATTAGAACTGAGGTAAAAGCTAGACTTGAGGCAATGAGAAACCCCAGAATTACAAACTGGCTGCTACCGACAGCTACTGTTTGGTAAAAGATTTAGACCGTGCGCACAAATAAGAGTGTTCACGTTTTAGAGCGTTCATGTTTTCGAGCGTGCGCTGTATATAGATGTCTATATAAATGGAGGGTTGGCGTGGTTAGTATTCGATTTCAACCATTTTCATGATCTCTAATTGGATGCAGAAAAGAAGTATGACCAGAACAATTGGTTTTTATAGCATAGGTAGTTTGCGAGATATATGCAAAAAAACTTTTGAGCGCTAGACCACGCCCACTTTAAATTACATCCAGAGGAGGGCATATCACTAATTCCCCGAATTTTTATAGCTATATTTTTGACTTTGTTATTACTCTTTATAACCTTTCGCGTAACACTTCTAACTAACACCAACCTGTCGGTTACAATATGATCTAAGTATTTTTCTGGAAATATATAGATTGCTCTTAATTTAATTTAAACAATATTATTATAATTCGAAGATAGGAGAACATTAGCCCTTTCGACCCCGACGTTGCTTGTGATTAATTGCACCAGTTTGATGATTTAAAGCAAAACCTGTGTTCAATTTTTTAACTTGATTTAAGTGGCTACTTATAGGTTAATATATTAAGAATGAAAATCAAAAGTTAACAACATTCTTCACCGTCATTCTTATAGTTTTTTTCAACACAGTGCATTAATGTCGTTGATCATTTTTGAACGGACATTTGCAAACATTTGTTAGGTTCGATCCAATTATGCATTTTTGTTCGAAATTTATTGAATAATATAAATAATATTTGCTGGAAAACAAGGTTGTTTGTAAGTCGCTTGTGTATTAAGTTAGAATTTTTTAAATCTCACAAGTTGCCTGTGGGCAAGGTTGTGCCATAGTAGTAATACAATTTTTTGTTTTCAGTTCCCTACAAGACGGAGCTAACTCATACACCACTACACATGCAAATTTTTTCAGCTTTTACCAATACATACACATCGCTAACATTTTGTAGTTAAGTGACAATCTCGGTAGTTAGAGTAGCAAACTTCATTAACCCTAATTTTTGTATGTGTAAGAGAGAGATACAATGAACCGTTCAAAAATCGCCGCCATGGCCGCTGTTCATTTCAAAATACAATTTTAAGTGAATGGATGTAAGTGCGTTTTAAATATTTCTTTTATTTTGTTTAGTGTTTTTGGATATTTATCCATCTTATAAATGCATTATTTGTGTTACTTTTGTTATTTGTTTTTATAATTAAAATTGCATTTCATTGTAGTGTGTGTGTGCACAGCAAAGGAGGAGCAAGGAGGTGACGGTGAAATTGGTGGAGGTATGTTTCATATATTTTTAATACATAATACAAATTAATAATTTTAAATAATTCCAGGTTTATGGATTAGAATTGGTGTAATACATAACAACAACAACGCAGAAAACAATGGGAAATAACATGGTAAATATAAATGCGTATATGTGCATGTTGAGTTAGTGCGTGTTAAGATGTACATACATATGTACATATGTATGTATGTACAAGAATGCATCTGTTGCATTGTGTCCAAAATATTTATTTAGAATAATTTTTATTTTGATGTTAAAAAGTTTTTTATTTTTTGTTTAGTTATTACAAGCATTAAGCTCTGTATATATATATATCGCTCATTTACTTGAATAGTGTCACAACTCAAAAAAGTCGATTTTTCAGGAGAGCGATTTAAAGTTTTCAATTGTCTCTTATTTAGCAAATATAGAAAAATTTCATCAGTTTATTGACAAATCTAGTGGACTGTAATATATTAAAAACAATGTTGAGCATAAATGGACCAAATACTCATGTTTTTTCTTGGGCATAAACGTGACCCATTTTGAATTGTGTCGTTATTTGTGAAATAAATAATTCAATTTCGCCGTCATAAGTCAAATTGCGTCGTTTTTGTTGAAAAAAATCAATACGAAAAATTTAATTACTTTTCACCAATATCGTTGTAATACAAAATATGTCTTTCTTTCTGAAAAGAAAACCAAATTCACTCTATGACAACATGTGTTGAAACACAAAATATGTCTCTTTTTCAGAAAAAAATCCATGCCTAATTCTGGCACAACTGAGAAGTGCCGTTATTTTGGTTAAAAACTAATGCAACATAACAAGTTTAAAAACGGCACATTCTTATTTCACGGTTTATTTTTCTACGCATCGGAATGAAATTTTTATACAATATGGACGCTGCAATTGCGCACATTTCTGCATACTCAACTCAAAAATCGTGTTTTTTGAGTTGTGACATTATTCAAGTAAATGAGCGATATATATATATATACGTTTGTTTTTTAGCATTACTTATATTTTCATTATCCATTTCAGATAATGAAAATACAAAGGCGTTAGGCGTCAATTGATAATACCAAGTGAAGACAAGTCCTTCTCCACCTGGTCCTTCCATCGGAGTGGAGATCTCCCTCTTCCTCGGCTTCCACCGGCTGGTACCGCATCGAAAACTTTCAGAGCTGAGGCACTTTCGTCCATTCGAACAACATGACCAAGCCCTCGTAGCCGTCTCATCGGATGTTGACACCGTCCACGCTTCTGCACCATAAAGTAGGACGGGAATGATGAGGGACTTGTAGAGTTTAGTTTTTGCTCATCGAGAGAGGACTTTACTTTTCAATTGCCTACTCAGACCATAAACATAAATACTTTGCACAAATGGAGGATTACAATAGCTACAACTTTATTAGGTTTGTACTACGAATGCAAATATATTCATATTTTCTAATCGTTAATAACAATTTCTATTTCTAATATTTTTCAAGCATGATAAACAAGACAACAACAAATCCCATCGGACATTTAGATTAGCAGTTGCACAACCTCTTTCCGACGAGCTGAACCTTTTTATGATGTACATATAGGATAGGATTGTGTGGAATTGACATCAAACAATATTGGTTCATTAGTTTCGTTGGATCCTTACAGGATAGTTATAAGGAAATCGTTCGCGTTTAGTATTAATTTATTCATTTGCTAATTTATAATTTAGATGTAAAATATTATTAAATTATACAAATGAATGTTCGAATACTAATAACATTCGTAATAGTAATGGAATTTTATTTGAATTGTATAACAACAACTACAAAATAAATAGCTGCAAAAACATTTGTAAAAAATCAATGTATAAATAGCTGCAAAAACTTTTGTAAAAAGGCCACTTTGTACTGAAATGCTAATATTTAAAATTAATCTATAATGATTATTAAAAATTTAAAATAGTATACAATACTAATTTATAAATGTAAATACATCATACAATTATAATAAATAAATAAAAATAAAAATAAAACAATTTCAATTTTTCATTTGTAAACGGAAAAGTAGGTGACCTATAGAATGAAGACCACTGGAGACCAATGAACCAAATTTAAGTAACGAAACGGTGACCCAACAAATGACCAATACCTGTGATTAAAGGGTTACCCTGATAAATGATAAATCGAACAGTCTCCACTGATAGATGGCTGATTAAAAAAAAAACTACTACAGGGGGCTCTGCTAACCACAGAGTGACATATGCCTTTCCAAAACAAAGAAAAATTAGAGCAGAAAGACATATGCAGCATTGGCACCAAAATCAATGAGAGAGAGAGAGCAAGATAATCACACCGACATGCCGGTAAAATGGTAACTTTTTTCCTGCTGCTAGAACGAAAGAGACCAAAATAATAATACAAGCTTTCTTTACCGGTAACCAATATTCCATAAGAAACGTAACTCTACTCGTCTTGCAGGGTTATGGGTTCAAAAGACAAAGATGTATTTTAAAGTGAAATTAAGTTTCGAGTTATGAAGACAGTGGAGATGTTTCAGCTATGTTACGAACATTTTTGAAAGCGCACAAAGCATTGAAATTGGACTTTTGGAAGAAATTTATGAATAGATATGATTCATCATACAATAAAAGAACAGAAATAGCATAATAGCATTGAAAAAATGTATCTTAATTCTCTAAGATAATGATAATCAAGGGCATTTGAAATTACAGAAAGTTTTTGGAAACATGATCATCTTAAGGTAAAAATCCTAAAAAGGTGCTATATTACAATTCTGTTTTATCTCCGTATTCTAAAATTGTCCCTATTAAAAATGCCGTCGTCCGCAATCCGCAATCTCACTGTAATTTCAAACTTTGTCTCAAGAAATAGATTTGAAAAGCTAAGGGTTTCTTCTGAATTGAAAAAAATGTGAATTCATTTTTATATGTATCTGCGCGTTGTTTATCGTCTTGTATGGCAGATGAACCAATTGGAAATTACAGACGTTGGAGCGCACAGGAAAAATATTGGGAGTCTCTTAAGCGAGGATCACTGTATATGCAAAACACTTTTAAGGGGGCGGGCCCACGCCTACTTTCCCAAAAAAAAATATTCAAATATGTCTTTCCCTAGTGTGATGAGACGGCACTAGGAGTTATCGAGAGGAAGGTTTTTCGGAAGATTTATGGTCCCTTAAACATTGGCAACGGCGAATACCGCAGACTCGGGATATGATGAGTTGTATGTGTTATTCGACGACATATACTTAGTGCAGCGAATAAAGAGACAGCGGCTACGCTGGCTAGCTGATGTTGTTCGAATGGACGAAAGTGCTCCAGAACTGAAAGTGTTCGATGAGTACCCACTAGTGGAAGCCGACGAAGAGGGAGACCTCCACTCCGTTGGAAGGACCTGGCTTCACTTGGTATTACCAATTGGCGCCAAACTACCAAAAGGAAAACTTCGTGGCGCACTGTTGTGGATTTTTGTGGATTCGGCTATAACCACATAAGCGTTGCCTACGCCAGTCAAGAAGAAGTATAGTGATCCAAAGTACCAAACTTTTATAAGATTTCGGTTAACGCCATTTCATGGGAGTGAAAGTGATCCGATTTCACCTATCTATTGATATCTCAGGAACTACGCGACCAACTTCAACGAAATTCAGTTTGTAAAATTTTATTACTTTAAATATATGGTATATTAATATTATGACTTGAATGAGTGAAATGAATTCACAACCATGCCTACTTCCATATAACAGAATTTTGAATCCCATCTAAATCGTTCACTTTACAGTATATAAAACAAGCACCTGTGAAGATATCGGAACAAAACTTTACACTAATATTGCATTTATAGTGTGGCGTTTCAAAATTAAATGAGCTTATATTCTTGGGTATAGTTTTGTGGATGGAGTTTTATGCCGAATAAATCGATACTAATAACTAGAGACCGACCGATTAATCGGCCACAAAATTCAGCATCGGCATCGGCCATATTAGGCCGATTCTTTCTACTTCTTTCGGATTACACTAAAATTTATTTATTTTTTTTCACTTTTTTATTTTTTAAAGCATAAAATTTGAATTTCTCTGTTTAACATATAAAACACAATGATAATTTAAGTCTTGCATAAAGAAATTCAATAATTTTGCATTAACACTAAACCTACTGACACATTTTATATATGTACATAAATATTTCTACAGATGACCACTTTTGAAATAAAAGTTATATTATTTTCCAGTTGATTGTAATTAATACACAAGTTAGGATAAACAATAAACACAAAATAAATATCATATAATATTAAATAATTATTTTTCAAAGTCTCAAAAGTGGTCATTTGACCGCTCTTGTAGGTTTAGTGTTAAAATGAAGGATTTATTTAGCACTGCTAGATTTATGTTATATATGCACAGTTTTGTTTAACAAGTTGTTGAGATTTTGAATGCAATGTCATAAAGCCACTATTATAGAAGCAATCGTAACTATATTTTTAAAAGTTCGCCATAGACAGGATCACGTAATAATCACTTGGTGCTGTCCTGCACTATAAGGTGCATGCAAAAGAACCTCCCAAACAAGCTTTCGAAGATTCTATCGAGTCACTATCACTATGTGACGCCTTTCACAATGCGAGATAGAAATGACAAAAGTCAGTGAAAATAACGGATTCTTTTTACTAGGCCTACTATTTTCGAATATTGGTCGTAATGTTCATATTTGTTCTGAAAGAAAAAAGATATATTGGTGATTCGCTTTGAGAAAACGCGAACAACTTTTTTTTCTATCAACATATATCTTATAACAATAATTTATTTAGTTTTGAATATAAATTAAATGAATAAACAACTTTATATTTACATATGAACTGAGTTGTTTACTTATTTTGTGATGTTATTTGTCTTTGTTTTTCTTTTGTTACTATACTAATTTACTAAATAAAGTTGTTGATGAAAGAATCGGCATCGGACGATGTTAGATTTAACTAGCTAAAATTAGTCGTCAAGTGCTTATGTTAATCAAATGGTATTAAGTTTTTAAACAGTAATACAGTACTTTTAGTTTAATAGACCCTATGGTTAATTAGTTTCCCGGTTTAATTGAACCGTGTGATCGGGCAAAAAAAATATACCATCTGAAAGCATATGTAAATTTCCTCGGATAATTGCTTTTCCCGCTTATTTAGTTCAAAATATATATCACCAAAAATAATTTTCCTTTCATTTACCCCGGTTAATTCCACCAAATAATATTATTGAAAAAAATAGGTATTCTAATCAACGTATACATTTTTAATAATAAATTTGAAAAACAAATGTATGTACATTAGGGTGGCCCTTAGTTGTATGGAGGATAAAAAAAGTTTCTGGATTCTCGATCGCACCCCCTAGAAATATGCGAATAGCCCAAAAACTAGTATACATATACAAAGTTTTGGGTCAATCAAGAAAGGTTTAGGGGTTGCGCAAGGAGCTTGAAATCCTGAAAAATTAAGAATTTTTGCCATTTTTATGTCTCAGACTTCCATATTTCAAAGCCACACTATCTGGTTTCCATACCGTAATAAGATCTGCATTTTATTACCTTTCCACAATTACCACAATCTAATCGGTCGATTGATGATATAGTTACAGAAATACAAATATGAAAGTAAATTAAATGTGTTGCACGTGCATTCTCAAACGTCGCATGCTCGTGATATACCGTTATAACGGTTCTAATGTTATTCTTATTACCTTTTAACGGTATGGAAAACCAGTAAGGGATAGTGTGGCTTTGAAATATGGAAGTCTGAGACTTAAAAATGGCAAAAATTCTTTATTTTTCAGGATTTCAAGCTCCTTGCGCAGCCTCTAAATCTTTTTTGATTGACCTAAAACTTTGTATATACTAGCCAAAAGGCTATTCTCATATTTCTAGGGGGTGCGATCGAGAATCGGAATACTTTGGAAAATAAGGGCCACAATAATGTACATACATAAATAGGTATATAGAAGTATTTTAAAGACACATATGTAAACAGTTTTTTTTGTAATATTTATTTACAAATTTCGAAAACTCAACCGTTGGTACCTCATCTTCCATGAAGTGTCCAAAAAAGAGTTTTCGTGAACAACATAACTCATTATTGGTTCATCCAAATCAACAAACCTAAAACACATATTTCTTTTTAATGAACTAAGGAAAAAATAAAATAATAAAATTTGAATTTTTGATAGATTTTGAGCAAAAAAAACTAACTTTATTGGTCAAATTTTCGCCATACTCGAAAAATAGTTTTAGTAAAAATTGTGTGGAAGTTTTTCAACAGAATCGCTTCATCTCTTTTCAAGAAATCGATAATTTGTGAAAATTTTGATGTGTGAAAAGTACTGTATACAGTAATATAAGCGACAAATATTCATCACATAATAGTTTTACTCACATGGCTTTAACATGTTTAAGTGGCTGCAGTAAATCCACTGGAAATTCCTTAATTTTATTATTCCCCAGATTTAATTGCTTTAAATTAATGAGGTCTACAAACGCATCTTTGTCTATTGCTTGTATGCTATTGTAGTTGAGGAAAAGTGTTGTTATAAAAGGCAATCCACGAAAGGCATCGGCTAGTATCTCATGCAAATTATTATGGCGAAAATCTCTGCAAAAAAGAAAATCATATGAAATTCAATTAGTTTCGCATATAGATACGTTTAAAATTAGAATAAGTGTTTCATATAAGTGTATGCATATGTAATTCCTTTATGATTTATTGACACATTTTATACTCTTATACATGTTACGCAGAGTATAAAAGTTTCACATAAAGTTTGTTTGTAACACCTAAAACTAAACGAGTTAAGCGGCCAATACACTACACCAGCAAGCTCGCGCAATCAACTGATACAACAAAAAGTATAAAGCATGCACCACACCAGCATGTTGGTGAAATATTCATTTTTTTACAAATTGTACATGGAAAAGATCGTTATGGATACAGAAAATTGGTGAGGAATAAACTACACCAGCATGCCGGTTACAATCATAAAAATATCAAACTCGTTTCGTTTTTGCTCTAGCAGATTGTGCAACTGTAAAATAAGTACTAAAGTATTACTTGAAAACTAAATACGTTTTACAAAAATTTTAAATACCACTTAACAGCGGCAGATATACACATTAAATTTAAGCTTTAAAAAATCAGATTTTATAGTTATTTTATTTATATACAACAAAAACAAACTACAGTACAATATTGCAAAAAAAACTAACTTTATTGGTCAAAATTTCGCCATACTCGAAAAATAGTTTTAGTAAAAATTGTGTGAAAGTTTTTCAACAGAATCGCTTCATCTCTTTTCAAGAAATCGATAATTTGTGAAAATTTTGATGTGTGAAAAGTACTGTATACAGTAATATAAGCGACAAATATTCATCACATAATAGTTTTACTCACATGGCTTTAACATGTTTACAAAAATTTTAAATACCACTTAACAGCGGCAGATATACACATTAAATTTAAGCTTTAAAAAATCAGATTTTATAGTTATTTTATTTATATACAACAAAAACAAACTACAGAACAATATTGCACCTCACACCGAAAATGATGCAGTAACAAAAAAAACAAAATACATTGCAAATTTTTAAGCGATGGCTCTTACTATCTATAACTGCTTTCATACTTTTAGCATTGTTTCTACCTATTGCTTTGTATAGTTTGGAGCAATTTAATTCCGTTCTGTTTGCAGTGCGTTTTTCAAGTGGGCTTTATTTCTAATTTAGTATTTTCGAATGTCTCTGAAACTGACCACAGATTCCCAATTGCATTCATTTTCTCGTATTTTCCTTACAATCCAACGGGAATCACTTTCATTAAATATTTTATAATAGGCGTGTTTTATTTGACCAGCAAATTAAGCTATTAGCTTATCAGTTAACTCCGTTTGCTAACTCCCATTTAATCCTCAAAATTTTAGAGCAATAGTGGGAGTTCGTGGATGGAGCCATATTTAGAAGTTCACGTAAGTGAGGAAAGTTTCTGACTGTCATTCACTTGGGAGTGGCCAGGAACGATTCTTTTACATGTGGCTCAAGCAGCTCACGACTTCCGGTCTTAGACCAACTATCCTCTGGGTAGCCAACAGACATCCGTTTCGAGGCGAGCTAAAGTGAGAAGGCGCTTCGCGGTTGTGCGTAGGGTTTGGGACCCACCACATAAAAACACCCCCCCAATGAAGAGAACAAAACAGCCTCGGATGAGAGACCCCAATTTTGATGACGACCACTGCAAACGTTTAAAGGTCTACGATTTAAGGGCATGCACTCTGAATGTCCGGACCCTTAATTGGGAAGGTGCCTCTGCCCAGCTGGTTGATGTCCTCGTAAGAGTAAAGGCTGACATCACCGCAATCCAAGAAATGCCATGGACGGGACAAGGACGGAAGAAGGTGGGTCCTTGTGACATCTACTACAGCGGCCATATAAAGGAGCGCAAATTCGGTGTGGGATTCGTGGTGGGAGAGAGACTCCGTCGTCGAGTCCTGGCATTCACTCCGGTGGATGAACGTCTAGCCACAATCCGCATCAAAGCGAGGTTCTTCAACATATCGCTGATTTGCGCCCACGCCCCGACGGAAGAGAAGGACGAAGTGATCAAAGATACTTTCTATGAGCGCCTAGAACGTACCTATGAGCGCTGCCCCCGCCACGATGTCAAAATCGTGCTTGGCGATTTCAACGCTAGGGTGGGTAAAGAAGGTGTCTTCGGCACAACAGTCGGAAAATTCAGCCTCCATGACGAAACATCACCAAACGGTCTGAGGCTGATCGACTTCGCCGGGGCCCGAAATATGGTCGTCTGTAGTACTAGATTCCAGCATAAGAAAATCCATCAAGCTATTTGGCTGTCCCCGGATCGAATTACTCGCAACCAGATCGATCATGTTGTGATAGATGGACGACATGTCTCCAGTGTTTCTGATGTGCGTACGCTTCGTGGTCCCAACATCGACTCGGACAACTATCTTGTAGCAGCTAAAATACGCACCCGCCTCTGTGCAGAAAAGCGCACACGTCAACAAACACAAGGAAGGTTCGACATCGAGAAGCTGCAATCACAACCGACAGCCGAACGATTTTCTACTCGACTTGCACTCCTGCTCTCTGAGAGCACTCATCAGGATCTCGGTATAAGGGAGCTGTGGGACGGCAGCGTACGTACAGCTGCAACCGAAACCATTGGTTTTCGGAAAAGCCAAAAAAACAGCTGGTATGACGAGGATTGTCGTCTCGCAGTGGAGAGAAACCAGACTGCCTACCTCGCAATGTTGCGATCGACCGCAACACGAGCGGGATGCGAAAGATACCGAGAGCTGAAGAGGGAAGCGAGACGCATTTGCAGACAAAAAAAGAAAGAGGCCGAAATGCGTGAGTATGAAGAGCTTGACATGCTGGCCGACAGGGGTAATGCTTCAAGACAGGAGCACACTCCTGTAGGACCCCCAGAGGTGATCTAGTTATTGATGACCAGAGTATACTGAGTTTGTGGAGGGAACACTTCTTCAGCCTGCTGAATGGCAGTGAAAGTACAACAACAGGAGATGTCGACGACGATGGAGCAGATGTTCCATTGCCCGACCGTGAAGAAATTCGAATAGCAATTACCCGCCTGAAGAACAATAAGGCGGCGGGGGCCGACGGATTACCGGCCGAGCTATTCAAATACGGCGACGAAGAGCTGATAAGGTGCTTGCATCAGCTTCTTTGTAGAATATGGTCGGAAGAAAGCATGCCTGACGATTGGAATCTTAGTGTGCTCTGCCCAATCCATAAGAAGGGAAACCCCACAATCTGCGCCAATTACTGTGGGATAAGCCTCCTCAACATCGCGTATAAGGTTCTGTCGAGCGTATTGTGTGAAAGACTAAAGCCCACCGTCAACAAACTGATTGGACCTTATCAGTGTGGCTTTAGACCTGGAAAATCAACAACAGACCAGATATTCACCATGCGCCAAATTTTGGAGAAGACCCGTGAAAATAGGATCGACACACACCATCTCTTTGTCGACTTTAAAGCTGCTTTCGACAGTGAGAAAAGGAGTTGCCTTTATGCCGCGATGTCTGAATTTGGTATCCCCGCAAAACTAATACGGCTGTGTAAACTGACGTTGAGCAACACCAAAAAGCTCCGTCAGGATCGGGAAGGACCTCTCCGAGCCGTTCGATACCAGACGAGGTTTCAGACAAGGTGACTCACTATCTCACTATCTGGAAAAAATTATAAGAGCTGCAGAGCTAAATAGAGAAGGTACAATCTTCTACAAGAGTGTACAGCTACTGGCGTACGCCGATGATATCGATATCAGTGGAAACAACACCCGCGCCGTTAGTTCTGTTTTTTCCAGACTGGATAAGGAAGCGAAGCGTATGGGTCTGGTGGTGAACGCGGACAAGACGAAATATCTCCTGTCATAAACAGTCAGCGCATTCGAGTCTTGGCTCCCACGTCACTGTTGACAGTCATAACTTTGAAGTTGTAGATAATTTCGTCTACCTGGGAACCAGCATTAACAGCAATAACAATGTCAGCCTGGAAATACAACGCAGAATCACTCTTGCCAACAGGTGCTACTATGGACTAAGTAGGCAATTGAAAAGTAAAGTCCTCTCTCGACGAACAAAAACCAAACTCTACAAGTCTCTCATCATTCCCGTCCTACTTTACGGTGCAGAAACGTGGACGATGTCAACATGGCACTAGGAGTTTTCGAGAGAAAAGTTTTGCGGAAGATTTATGGTCCCTTAAACATTGGCAACGGCGAATACCGCAGACGATGGAACGATGAGCTCTATGTGTTATTCGACTACAGACATAGTCCAGCGAATAAAAAACAGCGGCTACGCTGGCTAGGTCATGTTGTTCGAATGGATGAAAGTGCTCCAGCTCTGAAAGTATTCGATGCAGTACCCGCTGGTGGAAGCCGAGGAAGAGGGAGACCTCCACTCTGATGGAAGGACCAGTTGGAGAGGGACTTGGCTTCGCTTGGTATAACCAATTGGCGCCAAACTGCCAGAAGGAGGGATACGTGGCGCGCTGTTTTGGACTCGGCTATAACCGCGTAAGCGGTGTCTACGCCAGTCAAGAAGAAGTGGGAGTTTTTGGCATTTTCGTTGGCAACATTGTTAAACATGGTCACTTGTTATCTATTGTGAATGAAAATATGCAATACTGACAGATGTTGTTCAATGAAATGTAAACAAAAACATACGCATGCTAATTTTTTCTAAAATAGAAGTAATAATAATAACGTATTTATATCTATTTTTTTAATAATTAGTGATTTTGTACTATTTGTGCGGCTAACAACCGAAATAATCCAATGTTATTTCACCAAAATGGAAATATTATTGCCAATCAGCTGTTATGGAAGTTTATAACCCGACAGATAAAAATGTAAACAAACAAAAAATTTAAATTCTATCGATGAGCAAAATGGCAAATAAAAACTTTATCCATATTTATTTTGACCATCCCGGATCCAATAATGATTGTAGATTGTTTAAAAGAACATAATATTATAGAAAAGCGGTAAACAAAAGGAAAATTTATTTATAAATTCAACCGTTTTTATTCAAATTAATTACATTTCACCTGAGAGTTCGGGCCCGCATTGCCAACACAATTCATTTTTAAGCGAAGATATGAAATAAGTTAATGCGTTTTATTTGTCCATGATTTAGCTTGTGGTGGTCAAATAAAACACGCCTATTGATTTTCACGAACATAACGTTAAATGATATGCCGAATTTAAATTCCTTGACTTTCACCATTTACGTGACTTTGCTATGATTTTTTCCGTCATTTTAATACTTAGGACTAACCCGCGCACTTCAATATTTGTTTGGCGGCCAATTTTGAAATATACTTTACAAATGACAACACAAAAATGTTAAAACATTCCACATAGCTCACATTTATAACGGGTGATTTTTTTGAGGTTAGGATTTTCATGCATTAGTATTTGACAGATCACGTGGGATTTCAGACATGGTGTCAAAGAGAAAGATGCTCAGTATGCTTTGACATTTCATCATGAATAGACTTACTAACGAGCAACGCTTGCAAATCATTGAATTTTATTACCAAAATCAGTGTTCGGTTCGAAATGTGTTTATCGACAAATTTTGTTCAGCGATGAGGCTCATTTCTGGTTGAATGGCTACGTAAATAAGCAAAATTGCCGCATTTGGGGTGAAGAGCAACCAGAAGCCGTTCAAGAACTGCCCATGCATCCCGAAAAATGCACTGTTTGGTGTGGTTTGTACGCTGGTGGAATCATTGGACCGTATTTTTTCAAAGATGCTGTTGGACGCAACGTTACGGTGAATGGCGATCGCTATCGTTCGATGCTAACAAACTTTTTGTTGCCAAAAATGGAAGAACTGAACTTGGTTGACATGTGGTTTCAACAAGATGGCGCTACATGCCACACAGCTCGCGATTCTATGGCCATTTTGAGGGAAAACTTCGGAGAACAATTCATCTCAAGAAATGGACCCGTAAGTTGGCCACCAAGATCATGCGATTTAACGCCTTTAGACTATTTTTTGTGGGGCTACGTCAAGTCTAAAGTCTACAGAAATAAGCCAGCAACTATTCCAGCTTTGGAAGACAACATTTCCGAAGAAATTCGGGCTATTCCGGCCGAAATGCTCGAAAAAGTTGCCCAAAATTGGACTTTCCGAATGGACCACCTAAGACGCAGCCGCGGTCAACATTTAAATGAAATTTTATGCGTTTTTTTTTTTAAAAAGTTATCAAGCTCTTAAAAAATCACCCTTTAAAAGTATTTACTTTGCTTTCGAAAATCGGCGCGCTTGTAAAAAATAAATAATTTTTACGTTTTCTTTTATTTACGTGATTAAATATACATATACATATGTACATAATCAATAAATTAGTAAAAGTTCTTAACTTCGCAAAATAAATATGATTTTTACTAAGCGATTTTTCATTTCGTTGCTGAATCATTTTTGCTGTGATGTTTCGACTATATCGTCTATGTTATCATATTTGTTTCTTTCGATGGGATTTGTTCCTGAATAATGATATACAGAAGTAGTCAAAATTATTTACACATCCTAATAGCGTTTTTAGACAGCCAAATAAATTGATCAATTTAAATTTAAATCGAGAAACCCATTTTTGCCGTTTATACTGCCGGTTACTCGATTTACGATCAGCTGTTATACATTTTTATACTCTCGCAACAAAGTTGCTACGAGAGTATAATAGTTTTGTTCATATAACGGTTGTTTGTAACACCTAAAACTTGACGAGTTAGATATAGAGTCATATATACCAAAGTGATCAGGGTGACGAGTAGATTTGAAATCAGGATGTCTGTCCGTCCGTCCGTCTGTCCGTCTGTGCAAGCTGTAACTTGAGTAAAAAGTTGCTTTCGAAAATGGGCGAAATCGGACCATTGCCACGCCTACAAAATGGCGAAAACCAAAAACACATAAAGTGTCATAACTAAGCCACAAATAAAGTTATAAAAGTAAAATTGGGAATAAGGGATCGCACTAGAAAGGGGCATATTTGGAATTTTTTTGGGGAAGTGGGCGTGGACCCGCCCACAAATCGGTTATTTATATATAACTCGCAAACCAATAAAGCTATATTAACTAAACTTTCTTGAACTCAGCGCCTAAGGATAAATTTTAACCGAAAATATGGGTAAATCCCTCAGATAATTTAATTTAATTCAGAGGAAATTGTTTTCTTCTAATAGTGTGTCTCTGTTTCAAAAATTATTAAAATCGGGTCATAACATCTCCATATACCTCATTGTAGGTTTTTCAAAAGTATCTTCTCCTAGCTCCCATATATGTACTTAATTATAGGTTTTTCAAAAATACGGTGAGCTTTATTCCGCATATATGTATTGGTTAATATGTGAGCTATCTTAGCAAAATTAAGTGAACGTATAGTCTTGGATATAGCGTAGCTTGCTGATGAAAATGAATGAAATCGTTTCAGGAATTACCTCAGCCCTCATATAGTATATATTACGATTTTCGTTATTCTATTAAACTTTATGCCGAATTTATGGGTAAATTTTGTATGTTTGTAAGTTTCTTCAATAAATTGCGAGAGTATAAAATGTTCGGTTGCATGCGAACTTAGCCTTTCCTTACTTGTTGTTTTTGCTTCTCATAAGAAGGTAATTTCATCAGCTGATTATTATTTTTCAGCAGCGCCATCTTCTGTCTAGTAGTATTAATGCTATTTTATCAAAAAATTGAGCCAATCACAGACAAAGAACGTATATGGTTCTTGTCGCAGAGTTGCTTTTGATTTTCAAGTCGATTTAAATTCAATTTAAAATAAATGGAGATTTTATTTTGTATGGTAAATCGATATCAATAAGCGTTTAAATCGAGCAGAGGCCGGTAAATTGATCAATTTGCTTCTGCCTAAAAACGCTATAAAGCCTGTCGTGGGCAGATAAAGCTAAATTTTAGTTCCAGGGGTTCTTTAGTAAACGCTTTATGCATTTACCACGTAAGAAGAAGAATAATGCAGTTTAGGTGCTAAACAGAGTCAGAGGTGACATTATCATTTTTTGGGAATTTTTCCTTACTTCAGTTCTGGAGATTTGGTACTAATTTAGGGACACTAAATCATCAGGATTTATCAGAATTCACATGACCATGCCACTGTGGTAGGTAGTCGGCATTTTCCAACTATTGGCCACATTTTACAACAGGACAATGCTCCATTTCATAAAGGATCGTTACCAACAAAACTTTTAAGTGAAGCAAATCAGCCGAAATTATCGACATTTGGTCTAATTTAACAGTTAACTTAGCGCCCAAATATGTTGAATCAATTCGGACCATAAAATAGGCTGTTATTGATGCCAAAGGCGGTGTAATCTATTATGAATTTATCGACTTAGAATAGTAACTTAGACTAAACATTAAAATTTGATAATTATCATTAAAAACAACAGGATAATCCATTTCAAGTTGTGTGTAAATACTTTTGACGCAAAAAAAATCTGTGTAAATACTTTTGACTACTGCGAGCCTGTAGTTCATTTGCTTATATCTCCGCCATATTTCTAGCTATTCTAGCCAAACTGACTTCATTCGCTCAGGAATAGATCAAGGTTTACAACAACATAACATTTTGTTACCCTGCGACATGAAAGTCACATTTAATTCTTATTAATAACAAAAATACTTACCAATAACTATAAATATGGAAAAAGAAACATTACAAAACTATGTATATGTTTTACTATTGACTAAATACTGAGCATTCAATGTCAAAAATTTTAAAAGGCACTTAAAAGAAAATTGCAAACAATTTTGTTTTTGTGGCTTAAATATTACAGTCATTTAAGCGGGAAAGGCACTTAAGCGGGGATCACTGTGATACAAAAAAATCAACTTTGACATGAAATTTCGTTAGCAAACGTTTAGTTTTTTCCGATTTTTTTTTTACAGTATTATTAAAAAATATATATAGTAATAAAAATGGTTAAAATCAAAAACATAATCTTGTTTTATATTTTCCCCAACTCTCTCTGGCATTTTGGGGGTTTTTATCTAGTTATTGTAATATTTAAGAAAAATCCCAAAGGGAAAGCTCCGAATGGTTGCCTCGAGACTTCTTCAAATGCAGTATATTTTCTTTTTTGACCCTGAATAATATTGTACGTAGTCCTTAGCTTAATATTAAAAATTTTGGACACCTATTTTGTATTTTTTCTTTGCAATAATGAAAATTTACAATTATTTATTTATGTAATTATTGCTGAAGTAATGTGGCATCGAAAAACTATACGAAACTTTTTAGAAATCAAAATACAATTACAATACAAAATATAATACAATACAACGGAGAAATACAAAAAACATAAGCGTACTGTACCAAAATCTTCGATAAATGAACGTATCAAATGGCATATTAGCAAGTTGGCAACTCAGGAAATCAAGAAGTAGTATTTCAAAATTTGATATTTTGTGATGAGAAAACATTAAATTTAGAAGGATCATAAGTATTGGAGGGATCTACGGCACCCTCTCCATTCTTACTATAAGCACAAACATGGCGGTGGATTTCAAATGATGTGGGCTGCTCTTAGCGCCAAAGAGAAGTCTCCCACTTGCATTGTCTCGAGTTGAATGAAATCGAAATATACAGTGGCTCACAGCCAAAATGATACAGCAACGAAATGAAAAATTGCTTAGTAAAAAATCATGTTTATATTTCGAAATTAAAATATTTTAGTAATTTATTTAG
Organism: Zeugodacus cucurbitae; assembly: GCF_028554725.1. Taxonomy (NCBI): domain Eukaryota; kingdom Metazoa; phylum Arthropoda; class Insecta; order Diptera; family Tephritidae; genus Zeugodacus; species Zeugodacus cucurbitae. Next base: position 30,233,772 of record NC_071669.1, read on the forward strand.
GCACATATGTATATGTTTAATCTTTTAAATAACAAAAAACTCAAACATATATTTTTTACAAGCTTTAATTAAAGACATGTTTACTGTTAGCGGCGACAGTTTGGCGCCGACTTTCGAATGCAAAGTAAATACTGTTATAAATGCCAGCTATTCTGGAATAATATTTAAAAGTTTTAACATTTTAGTATTTTCATTTGTAACGTATATTTCAAAATGGGCCGCCTAATGATTAATGATTTTGTGCCCTTCTAATGAAAATTAGGCCTTGTGTCATACTCTAGTGGTTCAATTGTTGTAGTACAACATTTTCATGGTCTCTTCACAGTATATCACATCATTCCAGTAGTTCACAGGTTCCTTCACCTACCTTCATAGAAAGCTAAAAACGTTTATCAACATTTCATGTAGACAACAGTACACAGTGGTTCGGCTTGTATGAAGGCGCGGTCATAAATACTTCCCGTTGAGATATCGCTATGAAATTTTCACCAAAAATCTAGAAAAATATTTTAAATATATATTAAAAAAATTGGCCCCATCGGTCTACTAGATCCTATAGCTCCCATAGAACAGTAATTGGCATTATATGGCAATGATGCGCAAAAATACTTCTCATGTTCATAGTTGGAGCGTCAAAACTTTCAGTAAGGCTTTGTAAAGAAATTAAAGAAAGCGATACACAAGCTGAACATGATTAGTCGTTATAGTTTCCCCCATCCAACCCCCACATTTAACCTATAAGAATAATATCATATAAAAAAATCATGTAGGACAAAGTAAATTATCAACAAATTTAATACAGTTCATATTTTAACTACCATTCAACAGCCATTATAATTAGAACAAAAACTTAAAATGACTCCTCGAGTAAACCATACACAGATTTCTTTCTTTCCAAGCTTTTTTAGCCCAATTATTATGAGTTTGAACTTAAAAATAGTTAATTCAAAGGGCGTTATTTTGACGATTGCAAATACATCCGCAACTTTCCGCACCCAACTTCAGTACTTTTATTACCTTAAGACTCTGCTAAAGACAATATAAAATAAATCTAACGGGGGATCGTGGGGGAACACAGTTAAATCTTTATGTAAACACATTGAAGACGCGGAAAAAAGATACAAAAAAAAATAGGTAATATAAACCACTTATTTCACTAAAAACACAAATCTCGTAAGACTTAATTAATTCACAAGTTAAAATATATACCTTTAACTTCAAAATACATTAAAAATAATCTTAATTCGTTATCCTGATCAATTACCAGAACAAATTGAAGTTCGTTGTTGCTGCGATATTAAAAAAAAAAATTTAATGTGCTTTAAAAAATACAGGTATTCATGCGTTTAACTCTATTTTTAGAAAGTACCGTTAGATTTTTAGCAAAACCCGGTTTGCAAATAGGAAGTTTGGACAATTTAGAAGACATCTGTATACATTTTGACAAAAAATCCTGAGATGGATTTTTTGATTTTTGGCCTATGTCGGAACCACTGTGCAGTAGTTTTTTGAGAGCAGGGTGTTACTCTGTAAGGCGTTATGCAAGTGAAACTTCTCGCAAACGAAAAAATATACTTTGTACAGCGACAATCGGATTGAAAATTAAACGCATTTGTTTTTTCCCCTTCGCAAGGAAAGTTCTCTGTATTGCGTTTGCAAGTTTCAAACTCGTGTATTTTACGAATTTTTGATTCGATATCAAACAGGCAAACGTAATGAACAAAAAATGTAAATTAATAAAGTATATTCGTAGTTTTATTTACTAATATAATGTCTTTAAGGAACATTTCAATAATAAGAATCATAGGGTGGAAAACTGACAATATAAATTGACCATTGGACCAAAAAGTCCTTAAAACTTTAGAAGTATACGAAACGAATGAATATGAACTAGCCAAGGAAACTGAGTGGGTACTCAAAAAAAGCGCTCTTCAATAAAACGTAAAACTGATAGTTCCCCAACAATTAATAGCCCTTTGGAAAATAAAAATAAAGAAAATATGGCCATTAATGATACAAAAACTCACCGACCACCACCAATTATAATAAATGATGTTAAAGATTTCAATAAATTACATTCGGATGTAACCACTTTAACAAAATACAAATTATTAATAAAGCTTTTGAGTAACGGTGCCACAAACTAAATATATTTGATGCTACTGACTATCGAAGAACAACAAAATTCTTGTCAAACGAAAATATACCTTGGTTTAGCTACGAGAGCAAACAGGCCAATAAAGGTAATGATAAAAAATTTACACAACTCATACTCAATCCATCTTGAACAATCTTAAAGATCAGGCTTTAATGTTTTAAATGCAATTAACAAACTTAAGTGGAAGACTAAAGAACCGCTAGATATGTTTTTAGTAGTATTCGATGCTACCGAGGACATTAAGAAATTTTATCAGATCAAAAGCATTCTTAATACTGTTGTCAAGGTTGAGCCTATCAAAGCCTCTAAATTAATCCCTCAGTGCAAAAACTGTCAAGCTTTTGGACATACAAAAAACTTCTGCGGTAAGCCATCGAGATGTGTGAAATGTGGAGGCAAACATCTTACAACTAAATGCACCAAAGCCGAAAAATATCCTGCCAAATGTTGCAACTGCGGCGATTCCCATCCTAGCTACCATGGTTGTGTCGTTACAAAAGAACTACAAAAAATTAGAGACAAAAAGAATGGTAATACAGTTGAGGAGAATGTCACTGCTCAGGCGAAAAACCCCGTTGCGGACAAAGGAAGGAAGGAAGTAAGACCTCTCCCATCAACTTCAAAGCTTACATTTGCGCAAATGACTAAGCAAGGTCAGACAAATACAGTTCAAAAAAGTAGACCGTTATCCCAAATTCTGGATAAACTAAACGAACGAAAACAAGTAAGAAAGGCTAAGTTCAACCGAACATTTTATACTCTCGCAATTTATTTATGTAATTTTATAAAGATAGCACAATTGGACCCATATATTCTGCATAAAGTTCAATAGAATAACAAAAACATCATAAATAGTATATGGCGACTGAGGTAATTCCTGAACCGATATCACTCGTTTTCACCACCAAGATACAATATATCGAAGACTATACGCTCATTTAATTTTATATTACCTATAATTAGGTATATGGGATGTGGGGGAAGTTATGACCCGATTTTGACCACTTTTGGTACATAGACAAACTGTTATAAGAAAAAAATTCAGAGGAAATGAATTACATTAAAATATCTGAGAGATTTACCTATATTTTTGGTGAAAAGTAATTCTTAGGCATCGAATTCTTCATGTTCGATATCAGGGACCTTGAAAAGTCATGGCCCGATTTTGATAATTTTTCCACAAGTGATGTCACAGCTCAAATACAGTATTTGCGAAAAGTTTTATTCTGCTATCTTCATTGTTTCTTAATGTATATATTATAAAGTGAAGGAATCATATGGAAGAAAATGAGTTAAATGGGAAGTAAGCGTGGTTGTGAACCGATTTCTCACCGTGTCATACGGGTGTCAAGAAAGTATTATTTTCCATTTTGTAAAAAAATCTCAGAGCAGCTTCTTTCTGATATTTCGTTTTTGGTTAGTGAGTTAACGCACTTTTAGTAATTTTCAACCAAACCGTGGGCGTGGTTATTATCCGATTTCTTTCATTTTTGGACTGTATATGGAAATGGCTAAAAGAAACGACTGCATAAAGTTTGGTTTATACGGTTTTTTTGCTTTGCCAGATATATACAAAAACCTTTTTGGGGGCGGAGTCACGCCCACTTAAAAAAAATTACATCCAGATATGCTCCTCCCTAATGTGATCCTATGTTCCAAATTTTTTCATAACTTTATTTATGGCTTAGTTATGACACTGTATAAGTTTACGGTTTTCGCCATTTGGTGGGCGTGGCAGTGGACACATTTTCGAAAGCAACCTATTCAGGGTGCCAAGGAATATGTGTTCTACGTTTCATTAAGATATCTTAATTTTTACTCAAGTTATCGGTTGCACGGACAGATGGACGGACAGACATCCGGATTTCAAATCCACTCGTCATCCTGATCATTTATATATATATAACTCCATATCTAACTCTTTTATTTATTAGTGACGCAAACAACTTTTATGTGAACAAAACTATAATACTCTGTGCAACAAGTTGCGAGAGTATACAAATTATTTAATCCATAAAATTGAATTGGAAGTTATTCTAAATGACAAAAATATTGATGTATGTTTGTTGTCCGAAGCACATTTTACGAACCATTCATTTTTAAAATTAAAAAGTTATGACTTATACCATACTCCCCACCCAGCAAACTCAGCACGAGGAGGAAGCGTGGTTTAATCAAAAGTATTATTAAACATTTCGAAGAAGCTCAGAAGAAATTCTAGCTACAGCAATTTCAGTAAAAATGCACAGTCAGTCATTATACTTAATTGACCTATATAGTCCGCCCAGGCATAATATCAAAACTGATACTTATACGAGTTTATTAAAAAAATATGACGGAAGGTATATCAAGGGTGGTGACAAAACACACTTATTGCGGATCACGTTTAACTACAACCAAAGGTCGAGAACTTCTGAAAACTATACAAATTATTGAATGCAATGTTATTTCGACAGGGAGACCCACTTATTGGTCTGCAGATATTAGGAAATTACCAGATCTGACTTTTTTGTCACCAACAATGTATCGAAAATCAATTTACGTATTGAAGATAGCTCAGATTCAAGCTCTGGTCATTCACCCGTGTTACTAACTTTATGTGAAAAACCAGTAATTTCGTCCGGCACGTGTTCTTTATTTAATAAACATACTGATTGGTATAAATTTAAGACTATACTGAATAAAGTCGATATTAAGCTAAAGCGCATATCGACAGAAGCTGACTTAGATTGTGAAGTTGAGACTTTCACAAAAGTAATTAAATATGCTGCGTGGAACAGCAGTGAATCTAAGTGGAAACAATTTCCCAAAATACATCTTAGATGGTATCCATAAAAAACGCAAACTTCGACGAATATGGCAGTAAACTAGGACTAAGAACAAAAATTAGACAGTTTAAAAACTATTCCTTCAAAACGTATTTGTCCAAACTCACTGTTGATAAAACTACCGATTATTCGCTCTGGAAAGCTGCAAGGAATATTAAGGCTCAAAAAAGCTCCTGGGTTTAATTTAATAACCGGAAAAATATTACGCAATCTACCAAATAATTGTATAAAAACAAGTAAGAAAGGGCTAAGTTCGGTTGTGACCGAACATTTTATACTCTCGCAATTTATTTGTTTAATTTTATTAATATTATATTTTTATTATTATATATATTTTCGAATTTAACCTTCTTTGTTGCGAGAGTATAAAAATTGTAAACAGTGCACTATACTTCGCTTTGGAAAGTATCTGAAGTTATTATGATACCTAAGCCGGATAAACCACTACATGATGTCACATCTTATAGGGCAATATCGCTGCTGTCAGCTCTATCGAAAGTCTTCGAGAATGTTCTCATAAAGAGGCTCAAATCAATAATAGATTGAAAACAACTTATATCAGTACATCAGTTCGGCTTTCGTGATCATCATTTAACAATTAACCAGGAACACCGAATCATTAATTTCGTTGAAAATGCTATGGATAAAAAGAATGTTTGTTCGGCGGCATTCTTATAGGCTAGACAGACGGCAGAGTTATTCCCGATTTGGAATAAATTAAAATTGGATTGAAAGTAGTACAAAATCACTAATTACACTGTCCAACAGCATTTTTGGAACAGAATAGCGACCCTATAATTCTGAAAAGGTATGTTGAGTAGATCATTTTTGTAGAACAAACTTATGGTCCAGCACGTCTGAGTTTTTTTTTACAGTGGGTCAAAGTTTTAATTTTTTGGTCGAAGGGAGCATTATACTATATGAAAAAAATGTTGTAAGTTAATGTCTGAGAGAATTCTTATGGTCAGAATTGTATTGTGGAATTGTATGAGGATTATTTTTGTGGAAGATCTTAACCCTCTAACTGGTTTCTTTATGGGTCAATATGGCCATTTTTTCGAGAAAATCAAAAAATATCCTTTAAAAAAGGACATTTAAGGATTAAAATATTCAGTGGGGGTCACCAAAGACACCATTGTTGTAAATAAAGCTCTTTACGATTGATAAAAAAATTATAATTTTGGTTTAATAGTGGTTTATTATAGTATGTACATTTTTTTTTTGCTTCAGCAGTAGTAGGACAATGGATTAAAGATTAAACTAAATATGCTTTCCTGTATTTAGCTTGACGTGAATGTTTCGAAGTGTCAAGGTTTCTGTACAAGCCCCATACGTATTCAGCAAGCATTACAGTTTGGGATTTCCCTTTGAATCTTTCTTCCAATACCTTTATATCCTGATGAAACCTTTCATCGTGTTCATCTGAAACCGCTCCAAGGTTTTCTTTAAAAAAATTTAGATGAGAGTGCAGAAAATGCAGCTTTAGTGACATCTTACCGCCAATATTGTTAAAACCGATTAGCATGCTTTCAATATTTTCTGCATAGTTTTGTGCTTTTGAGTTTCCAAGAAATTCTGCATATTTGACTTTATGCATATCCGACAGATGACCATAAAATTCTTCATCTTGTAATAATTTTCTTATATCGGGTCCAACGAGCATTCCTAGAAAAGGTAGTTTACATTAAATGAAATAAATTATTTCTTAAAACCGTATTTTACCTTATTTTAATTTTGCTGCAGATAATCTGGGGAAAATTGTTTGAATGCGTTTGAAAGCATATCCTTGTGTATTTAAGCTTTCAATAAAATTTTTCACCACGCCCAACTTAATATGCAGCGGTGGAAGTATGACCTTATCTTTTGGGACAAGAGATTCATGGATTACATTTAAGTCACCAATAATATTTTCTTTACGTTCTTCGAAATATTTAATATAATAATGGCTGCTGGTAGCACGTGAATCCCATTTACAAAGAAAGCACATATATTTTGTGTATCCTGTTTGCATTCCAGTCAATATTGCAATTATTTTGAAGTCTGCGCATACTTCCCATTTATATTTTTAGTATTCAATTTTATTTAAAAGATTTGAAATATTTGCGTATGTTTCCTCCTTTTTTGTGGAATACGCAACCGGTATTGATGGATGCTGATTTCCATTGTGCAGTAAAACTTAGTACCGCCTTTGTACCAGGTCAAAAGACCACTTTCGCAAGTAGTGCATACAGTTTTTGGTATCCAAGCTTCACATAAAAATCGTATTCCAAAGAAAAGAAAATATGGTTCTTCAACCATTGTAGGGAATATCTTTCTTCTGCTTTGAAGGTGCGTAAAATGTCCACAAATAAAACAAAACCAACCTCTTAATTTGCAAACAGAATCCGCCATGCGTATTTAAGCTTTAAATGTTCTTTTTTATATTAATTTTAGTAAAAATCACACCCGATATGTACTGCTTAGTAAGTCAATTATGCTTAATTTTATCACACCCGATTTGTAAGTCACAGCTGACTAGACGCGAGAACTCAGTGTTTGGCCCGGCCGAACTTGACGATGTTTTCACCTACTTTGTATATGTTGGCGTGTAATTTTGCCAATTAATCGTAAAGAGCTTTATTTACAACGATGGTGTCTTTGGTGACCCCCACTGAAATTTTCCGCCAAACATTTTCTTAGAATATTTTAATCCTTAAATGTCCTTTTTTAAAGGATATTTTTTGATTTTCTCAAAAAAGGGTCAAATTGACCCATAAAGAAACTAGTTAGAGGGTTAAGATCTTCCACAAAAATAATCCTCATACAATTCCACAATACAACTCTGGCCATAAGAATTCTCTCAGACATTAACTTACAACATTTTTTTCATATAGTATAATGCTCCCTTCGACCAAAAAATGAATACTTTGACCCACTGTAAAAAAAAACTCAGACGTGCTGGACCATAAGTTCTACAAAAATGATCTACTCAACATACCCTTTCAGAATTATAGGGTCGCTATTCTGTTCCATTCAAAAAGTCTTCATTTGTTGGACAGTGTTATTAAACCGAGTGGGGTTGCACTCCGGGAGTGCAGGCAAAAGTGAAAACTTGAACTTATGGCGCGTTGAGCACTTTTTTGAGTGAGCATTTTTAGGTGCGCTCGCGACATGAGAAATTGTACATAAAAAGTCAAGTTTATCAAAGCAATGTGGGTACTTTTTGAATGGACACGAAGTATAATAATATAGAAACTATATTCGGAGGAAGTGGTTTTATTTAAATGAGTAAATATTAGTAAATAGTATATACAAAATTTATCAATTCTCATCGATAATTTCAACAACTCTTACATCATCATTATCAGCATTTTCATCATTATTATCAGAATTTTCATCAAATTCTAAAACTGAAAAAAATTGGTGAAAAAGTATGAAATAAACAATTTTGATTTAAATCTATTTATATATCTTTTGTATACTGCTTCAATAGTAGATTTTTATTTCGTTGTGCTAACGATTGATTTTTGACATCTGCAAAGTTTATGTTGAAATCTCCACTCAAAATCATAGGATAATGATCAAATCTTCTATTAATTTTCATCATAAATAGTGCGGAAGCAGCTTTAGAATAAATGAATAAATTTGAATACAAGAACTCTCGTATTGCTTGTAAAGACTGTTTTGGTGAAATATAAACGGCAGCCATTATTATTGTTTGTCTATTAGAATGGCATTGGGAAATACATATATCAGCAATATTCGAAACAGATTTGTTTTTTTTTAACACAATACCATATGCACAAGTCAAATGAAATATTTAAATAAATAAATTTTCCGTTTAATATTAATTTATAAAATGAATATAAAAAACTCTCAATTTCGTCTGTCGCGAGAGCACGAACGAATTCCCATGCAAAGAGCGCGTATAGTACACATATATTATAAGAATACACGCGGAATACCTATATGTATACTCAGAGTGTATAGGTATGCGAGAGCACTGCATGCTATACGCAGTCTTTGCATGGGCATTCGTTCGTGCCCTCGCGACAGACGAGATTGAGAGTTTTTGAAGTGAAAACTTCTTATGGCGCGTTGGGCACTTTTGTGGGTGAGCATTTTCAGCCATTCTCGCGACTGATGAGATTTTACACTTAAAGTGCCATACCTAAGCCAAAAATAAAGCTATGGAAATAAAATTTGGTATGAAGGATCATACTATGAAGGGGCATATTTTGATGTAATTTTTTTTGGGAAGTGGGCGTGGCCCCGCCCCCAAATAAGTTTTTTGTATATATTTCGCAAACCAATAGAGCTATATAAACCAAACTTTCTGCAGTCGTTTTTTTAGCCACTTCTTAATACAGTCCAAAAATGAAAGAAATCAGATAATAACCACGCCCACCTCCCATACAAAGGTTAGGTTGAAAATTACTAAAAGTGGGTTAACTCACTAATGAAAAACTTCGGAAACACTAAATTTTACATGAGAAATGGCAGATGGAAGCTGCACTCAGATTTTTTTACAAAATGGAAAATGGGCGTGGCGTCGCCCACTTATGGGTCAAAAACCATATCTCAGGAACGACTCGACCGATTTCAATGAAACTTGGTTTGTAATAGTTTCCTTACATCCCAATGACCAAAATAGGTCGAATCGCTTCAAACCTACGTCTACTTCCTATATACCAGAAATTTGAAGACTCTGAATCGTTTACTTTACAATATATAAAGTAAGCACAAGTGAAGATATCGGAACTTTGCACAAATACTATGTTTATAGTGTGTCAGCCCCATTCTAAAAATCGCCGAAATCGGACCATAGGTTTTTAAGGCCCCATATATCGAACACGAGGACCTCGGTGCTTCTAACCTAATATTATGGTTTCCAACTTTCAATGGACTTTATACTTTCAATGGACTTATGACGAATATGAGGGTAAATTCTGTATTATATAATATAAATATAATTGCGAGAGTATAAAATGTTCGGTTACACCCGAACTTAGCCCTTCCTTACTTGTTTATATTTATTTTATAAATGAATATTAAACGGAAATTTTATTTATTTAAATATTTCATTTGACTTGTGTTGCTGCTATGGTATTGTGTTAAAAAAAAAAAACATATCTAAAGTGTTAATGAAATTAATAAAAACATTGTTGTAGTGCTTTTGTATACTATAGTGTTACTATATTTTGTATACATTATTACAACTGCTGCTCGTCATAACGTAAGTAAATTACTATTTTATTTGGTAAATTTTGTTACGGACATGATACGTACATAAACAAATGCAACACGTTATTAAATAAAATTATCTAAAAAATGAGAAACACGTGGGGTACATATATGTTTACAATAGTGTATAATACTATTAGTATACGCATAGGTATATAGCAGCTGTCTCTTTCTTCGGCTAAGGAGACAACTTCCAGTTTTACCAACAGTTACATTACAAGAATACAAGTTTGAAGTTGATGAATTTTTACAAAATTACAGAAAATCTCGAAATTTTGGGAAATTAGGAAAATTAACTCTATTCAATTTATTAATTTATTCTAAAGCTGCTTCTGCACTATTTATGAAGAAAATTAATAGAAGATTTTATCAATATCCTATGATTTTGAGTGGAGATTTCAACATAAACTTTGCAGATGTCAAAAATCAATCATTAATTGAATTTTTATATGAAGAATTTGATTGATTGATTCGTTGATGCAGTATTCACAAGATATATAAATAGATTTAAATCAAAATTGTTCATTTCATACTTTAGTTACCATAGACCTATTGTTTCAGTTTCAGAATTTGATGAAAATCCTGATAATGATGATGAAAGAGTTGTTCAAATTATGGATTAGAATTGATAAATTTTGTATTTACTATTTACTAATATTTACTTATTTAAATGAAGCCACTTCCTTCGAATATAGTTTCTATATTATTACACTTCATGTCCATTCAAAAAGTCCCCACATTGCTTGGATAAACTTGATTTATTATGTACAATAACTCATGGTGCGAGCGCACCTAAAAATGCTCACCCAAAAAAGTGGCCAACGCGCCATAAGTTCAAGTTTTCACTTCTGGCTGCACTTCCGGAGTGCAACCCCACTAGTTTTTCTGTCAGAGATTTGATTGCAGAACTTCATTATATAAGTTCTCACCATTGAGTTGTATAATGAAATGTAATAATCTATCTATTATTGAATTTGTTTATATTCTCATTTTTTCTGTCGGTAATGTAAACTTTTTTGAAAATATACATATGAACGAAAAAACAGAACAACTTTTTCTGCAATTCGAAATTTTTGCAGAGTACCGATTTCCCTTCGCAACGCAATTCACTTTCGTAACGCCTTACAGAGTAACCCCCAGATCTTCGTGCATATTCATGTTGTAGCATGATTTGGAGCGCAGTTCCATGAGAATTTTAAATGATACACTCTTCCTAAAACTCTTTCGCAAGAACTCTAATCTAAATATTTATTCGTTTCGTGTCATTAAGCGTTGTACACGTCCACTAATTTATAATTTAGGGCCTCCCTTGCTTTTGCTCTAATATTTCCATATTTTCCCATTTTCCCATCTTCTTCCCATTATACAAGCTTTATAGAGTTACAGCAAAAATTAACAACTAATTCACAAATTCATTTTTAATATCATTACGAACAGTAAATTACTATCAATTGTGTAATACATTCTAAGAAATAAAGAACAAGTAAGGAAAGACTAAGTTCGGGTGTAACCGAACATTTTATACTCACGCTATTGTAATTCTCAAGTGCTGAACACAAAGACGACGGCTGATTACAAATGTCGTTTTGAAGACGTCAGCGACATATCAAACACGAATGTCATTGTTGCCGTACTAACATCTTTCACTTCAATAAAATTTACATATTTAGTTCAAAGTGAAATTATTTGTGCAAAAAGTGTAAAAAAATGTCGATTTATTTGTTTTAAATAATCGATTGTTAATATAAATGATATATCAAAGCTAATTTATACTATGTTTACATATAACGAGATTATCTCCATTTACGAGCTTAACTCGATAATCTGTAATTATGAAACGAGATTTCTCATACGAAATACCTCTCTTGATAATCCGAGATTATAAAATTGTCTCGTTTTATACAACTAGATTTTCGGTGTTATTTCTAGTTTTATCGATAATTTTGCGAAGAAGAGGAGAAATGTCACATGAAAATGTAAACAAAAATGGCCGACAGAGGGAGAAAGATGTGTAATGCAACACATTTGACAATTGATAATCTCATTTGGCTATATGTAAACGGTTAGATTATTGAACGAGCTTAGATTATTTTCATATGTAAACATACTGTAACGGATTTCCAAAATAAATCGTTTACTCTAAAACTCTACCTTGAGTTCGATCACTGGATTGTCAAATACAAGTCACTGTTTAATGGTTATACACTTATCTTTATTTCTAATTTAACAAACTTAACACTTTATTACTCGTTTTACAAGTTTACAACTTCTTACTTCTAATTCCTTGCACTTTATTCGGCAACTCTCTAATTAGAACTGTATGTTTCTTTTTGGTGTTGCCAAGACAGCTGCATTAGTTACTACATCATTAAATTCTTCTATACTGTTATCAATATCTCTTCCTGTATTTATTTTTAAATCTATGTTGATGTGGCTACTGATATATTTTTTATATTTCAACCAGTTTGTTTTATGAGTTGTTAGAGAAACTTTCTTCTCTACTATCATGGGCTGTTCGCATAACTTTATTAGTACAGGAGAATGATCAGTAGATAAGTCAGTACATGCTGTTATTAGCGATCTATCTATATTTTTGACTACAGCAAAATCTATTAAGTCTGGTATTTTGTTTCTATCACTGGGCCAGAATGTCGGCTTACCAGGAGATATTATATCAAGGTTATTGTGCTTATTTATAATAGTGTAGTACAGCTGCCGCCCTTTCGGATTAATAAGACGTGAGCCCCAGTACATGTGTTTTCCAAAAAAGTCTTTAAATCCGCAATCTGTAATTTTAAAGCGATTTTTCCGATTTTTCAAAGATATTGTTGTAGCTTGTAACTGGGCTGTAGCATGCGGTTCTAAAGCGTGGTGGCTTAACCGATTTCAAAATAACATAATATTGGTTAGAACTTTGAATAATTTTACATTTCACATATTAGTGGCAGCTCTACAGCGGCCATTTTAGTCGGCAAAATTAGAAACAGTCCTTTTTACATTGATTCTTATATGTATAAATTTAACAATGTTCATTCAATGTACATATTTTTATATTATTTAATATCGAGGTCATACTTTTACAAATTCTTATACATTAACAAAATTTCAAGTAATTTAAAATCTCCTATTTAAATTATTTATACATTATTATAACATATGTATATATTTCTTAAAAAATGTCATAAAAACTGTTTTGGTATTTTAATATCATTATGCCTTAAAATAAGATAAGAAATAGCTAAGTGTGAAATTCGTTTAAAACAGAGAGGCAAATACTGTCATGATAGCTATGCACTGTTCATAAGTAATAGCATTAACATGGGAGGATCCATATTAAACAGTAAGGAAAGGCTAAGTACGGGTGCAACCGAACATTTTATACTCTCGCAATTTATTTAGAGATTTACCTATATTTTCGGTGAAAAATTACCCTTAGGCACTGAGTTCTTCGTGTTTGATATCAGGGGCCTTGAAAAGTCGTGGTTCGATTTTGACAATTTTTCCACAAGTGATGTCACAGCTCAAATACAGTATTTGTGTAAAGTTTTATTTCGCTATCTTTATCGGTTCCTTATGTATACATTATAAAGTGAACGAATCAGAAGGATTAAAAATTGAGTTATATGGGAAGTAGGCGTAGTTGTGAACCGATTTCGGCCATATTCCACCAGTGTCATCAGGGTGTCAAGAAAATATTATATACTGAATTTCCTTGAAATCTGTCGAGTAGTTCTTGAGATATGGTTTTTGACCCATAAGTGGGCGACGCCCATTTTCCATTTTGTAAAAAAATCTCAGTGCAGCTTCCTTCTGCCATTTCTTATGTAAAATTTGGTGTTTCTGACGTTTCTCGTTAGGGAGTTAACGCACTTTTAGTCATTTTCAACCTAACCTTTGTATGGGAGGTGGGCGAGGTTATTATCCGATTTCTTTCATTTTTGGACTGTATAAGGAAACGGCTAAAAGAAACGACTGCAGAAAGTTTGGTTTATATAGCTTTATTGGTTTGCAAGATATATACAAAAAACCTATTTGGGGGCAGGGTCACGCCCACTTTTCCAAAAAATTACATTCAAATGTGCCCCTCCCTAATGTGATCCTATGTTCCAAATTTTATTTTCATAACTTTATTTATGGCTTATTTATAGCTCTTTATGTGTTTTTGGTTATCGCCATGTTGTGGGCGTTGCAGTGGTCCGATTCCGCCAATCTTCGAACTTAACCTTCTTATGGTGCCAAGGAACACGTCTTCCAAGTTTCATTAAGATATCTCAATTTTTACTCAACTTACAGTTTGCACGGACGGACAGACAGACATCCGGTTTTGAACTTTACTCGTCACCCTGATCGCTTTGGTATATATAACCCTATATCTAACTCGTTTAGTTTTAGGACTTACAAACAACCGTTATGTGGACAAAACTATAATACTCTCTTAGCAACTTTTGTTGCGAGAGTATAAAAATGACCAATCAATTTGTGTACTTTGCTATACCAAGCAGGGAACTAAAATTTTTTTCTTCGATGAGATTTCTTATTGTAGTCCTTGTAGACTTCAGACAAATATTAAAATCTCCAACGATTATTACATTTTTATTTCAATTCAGTTGTGAGAAGTTCTGCTATTAATTGTCTGACTGTAAAAAGTGAATTTCTATAAATTACTTAAAGATTACTGTTGAAACGTTTAAACAAAACTGCTTCTGAAACTTTGCGGCCTGAATAAAGCTTTTTTATAATCTTTTGTTCTATAGAGCTACAAAAAATATTCTTTTCATACATTACAATCCCTTGTTTATTTCTGTCGTTCGTGATCCTGCATTTCTCTTTTCAGAAAAATTTTAGGTTTTGATAAGCTTGATCTCAAAGCTAGCAAATAGTCATGAACTCGGCCTGGGGCCGAGCTCAGGCTACCACCGGGGTCACAGGTGGCGGATAGTGAACGGCCTATGTAATAGGTTAGCTGCGAATAGTAATACGCAGCCCCGACCAAGAGCTGCAGGAGAAGAGGGCTTGGCCTAAAAAGCCTTATGCGCCCAATGAACCTCCGGCGAAGAGGCGAACAGATGCCGCCTCTAAGTAAGCATACACAACACCAGGTCTTCAAGTACGTTGAATGCATGTCGTCATTAATTTGGCCGTACAGGTTCAGTTGAGACGAACTCGAACCTGGCTCTGAACATAAGCTTCCTTAAGGACTTATGTCAACCCTCGCGTGGCCTTCCTGATTGCATAGATAACCACGGGGTTCGTATAGGTCAACTGTTACAACGTGCGGAGATAGCGGCTTGAAGCGGAGATCCTTATAGTGCACAATGAATACATCACATCAACAACAATAACAACACGAAAAAACACAACAAAGCAAAGAAGGGAAAGAAGAAGAATACGGCACGGTTTTCCGTAGGGCTAGCGGGATACTTAGATCTCCTATACTTACGGTCACACCAACACAACCGCACAAAGCGGCAGAAAAACAGTCGTAAGGGAAACTTCATTTACACCAGTGAGCGCCACAAAGCATACCGAAGCAGATCTCACTCCAACTGTCATCATAGAAGAATCTCGGGCCGCCCAAAATTCCTCAAAGCAAGAATATATTACTCAAATGAGACGGGCAGAAGAGGAATCTCTTGAAAAGTGCAAGGACATCGTTCAAATAATGAAGATGGCGATGGCAAAGCAGAAGAACGTCAGCATGGATGTCAAAAACGGAACAGCACAGCTAGACGAACTCTTTGACGTAATAAAGAGCTATCGCAGAAATTGGCTTATTGCAGAAAAAGACCCAAGACGGGGACTTTTAAGTAAAATTGCCACAACAGCAGAGCCAACCACCTCCAAGCGACGTGCGACAAGCCCGGTCGAACCTCGAGCAACAGTGCGGCCACGACACGAGGATGACGATCAGTGGAAAAAAGTCGTTCCAAAAAAGAAGAAAAAACCTCATGCGGATGGAGAAAAGGTAAACGAAGAAAAGTCACAAGGGAAGAACCTAGCTGCAAAAGTGAGAACAAATATCAGGATCAAGCGGCAATCAGAAGCAGTGATCATAATGCCAGCAGAGGGAAACAGCTATGCCGAGGTCCTCAAGAATATCCGTAGCAAGGTTAACCTAAAAGAAGCGGAGGTCAAGATAAGAGGTATTCGCAAGACAAGAACCGGGGCGCTACTATTAGAGCTAGATAAGGGACAGAGCGCAAAAGCCAGCTTCTGCGAGGCGCTTAAGAACACCTTACAAGAAACTGCAACGGTGGCCGACCTTAAAGCAAAGGCTACCATAGAAGTAAGAGACCTCGACTCTCTTACAACAAAAGAGGAAGTAGCAGATGCCGTAAAAGAAGCCTTACAGGATCACGATGACGATTACAAGATAAGCATAACGGTCCCAAACACAAGGGAGCAGGTACGGGCTTACATAACCCTTCAAAATGATAAAGCCGAAGCACTGATGCGACAGGCGCGCATTAAAATTGGCTGGGTCAACTGCAGGTTGCGACTTAAAGAAAACGCCAAAAGATGCTTCCGCTGCTTCGGACCAGGACATCTAACATGGGACTGCAAAGGTTCCGACAGGAGAGGGCAGGGTATCTGTATAAAGTGCGGCCAACCAGGTCACAAATTAAAAGAATGCCCCCTTATGCTGCCTTTGTGTTGAAGCGAAGCACGAACAAGTCGATCATATCCCGGGCTCTGCAAGATGTATAGTATACAGAAACTACCCTAGTAGATGAATTTTCTACAGGCAAATATGCACAGATGCAAGACTGCGGACGCACTACTCTCTCATATGGTGATAGAGAGCGTCTACGATTTAATAACCATAAGCGAGCAATACAAAAATAAAGAAAGTGGGACCTGGTTAGAAGATAGTAGCTCAACCGCTGCTATATGGCTACCCCCAACAAGTAAACTTAACATTATAGATAAAGGGAACAGCCACGGTTTCGTCTGGGCCAGATGCGACCTTTATACAATAATTAGCTGCTACCTGACACCAAGCGACAGCATACACGAATTTCAAGAAAAGCTCGACAGTATTGAAGATACAGCCAGATCTATCGGGGAACACTTAATCATTGCCGGAGACTTAAATTCGAAAGCTATAGAGTGGGGTATGCCAAACACGGATTCGAGAGGCAAGCGCATCCTAGAAATGGCTGCGAGACTTGGTCTAACTGTACTAAATACAGGACACGCAACCACCTTTAGAAGGCCGGAATGTGAAGAAACCACACCAAACATCACCCTATCATCAGAACGCATGGCAGGCTCAATAAAGCAATGGAGAGTCTTAGAAGATTACACTGGTAGCGACCACCAGTATATCTCCTTCACGATCGACACCGGAGCAAACGCTAACCAGCACAGAAAAACACCTGGCACACGAAAATGGAACGTTTTGAAATTAAACCCTGAGAAAGTGATCTCCGAATTAGACGACCAGATCCCACCCAGTAGCTCTCCCAAAAATGCAAAGAAAATTGTTGATCACACAATGCTTAATATCACACGAGCTTGTCGCAAATCGATGCCCAAAGCACACAGCAAACACAAAGCAGCAGTCTACTGGTGGACAGAAAACATCGCCCTACTTAGACGCACATGTCTTCGTTTTCGCAGAGCGTATACAAGATCCAGACGCAGAGGAGCCGCACCGGAGGTAGCCGAACAATATCAAGCACCGAAAAAAAAGCTTAAGCACGCCATCGATGTGAGCAAAAAGGAAAAATGGGAGAAACTAAGAAGCGACATTAACGAAAACCCCTGGGAACTCGGGTATAAATTAGTAATGAAGAAACTCGGAGCCCGTGCAAAGCCACCTAACTTAAACGCTGCCAAAATGGATCACATTGTAAGTGTGCTCTTCCCCACACACGAAAAAAGGCCCAGTGGTCCAGAACAGGCTATAAGACAACTGGAAATCCCCAAATTTACTATTGAAGAGCTGCAACTAACCGCAGGTAAGCTCAAGAACAACAAATCACCCGGCCCGGATGGGATTCCAGCAGAGATACTCAAAAAAATTGCCGAATAACGACCGCTTGTCCCCTGAACATGTACAACGCCTGCCTCGTAGCTGGAAAATTCCCAGAAGTCTGGAAAAAACAACGCCTTGTCCTTATCAGTAAGGGAAAAGGAGATCCCGGCTTACCGTCAGCATACCGCCCACTATGTATGCTCGACACAGCGGGTAAGCTATATGAAAGACTACTTAAACCTAGACTCCAAGCGGCTATCAGGGAAGCTGGCAGACTTTCCTCCAGACAACACGGCTTTAGACCTGGCAGATCAACTCTAGGAGCTATCAAAAGCGTCATCGAAAGTGTAGAAACCGCGCAGCGCAGATGCCATAAATATAAACGAATAGTTCTGTTGGCGACCTTAGATGTCCGAAATGCCTTTAACAGCGCGAGATGGGTGGATATGATCGACGCTCTAGAAAAGAACTTTGGGATCCCCGAATACCTCAACACGGTTTTGCGGAGCTATCTTAGTAACAGGAAACTGACAAGAGAGGGCACACGTCAAATAGTGGTCACGTCAGGAGCGGCACAAGGATCCATTGTAGGCCCAGACCTTTAGTTATGACGACATACTAAAACTTGTTTGCCAGACGAATCGTACCTGATTGGCTACGCAGACGATATCGCAGCAGTTATTATAGCCAGAGACACAGAAGAGGCCCGAAGAAAGCTGAACCAAGTCATGATTAGGATGCAAGCATGGCTTGACTCGCACAATCTCCAGCTCGCCACAGAAAAAACAGAGCTACTTTTGCTAACAAACAAGCATATACCTCTAGAAGTTAGTATGCAAACGACTACGGATATTCTGAGGACACAAAAAACAGTGAACTACCTCGGTGTAAGAGTGGACCCCAGGTTAACCTTCTGGGCACAAATCCAGCACGCCGCAGGAAAGGCAGCGAAAATCACTTCTCAACTTAGTTTGATTAATGGCGAACATTGGGGGGCCCACCCAAGAAAAGAGAAAGCTCCTAATGTCAACCACTATTAGCGTCTTACTATACGGAGCAGAGATTTGGGCTGATGTGCTAAAAAGGGAGAATCGGCGTAAAGTATTGTCCAGAGTGCACCGGACTGCAGCTCTAAGAGTCGCATCAGCTTACCGAACTGTGTCAGGGGAAGCAATATTAGTTATAAGCGGTAATGCCCCAATTGACCTCCTAGCCTACGAAAGGAAAAAGATATGGGAACTAAAGAAAGTATGTCCAAACAATAAGAGCGCGATTGAACAAGTAAAGAAAGATACAGTATCAGCATGGCAACGAAGGTGGGAAAATGATAGCCGCGGCAAATGGACGGTCAGACTTATAAGGGATCTGAACCTATGGACAAGCCATAATTTTGGAGAAGTCGACTACTACACAACACAGCTGCTATCCTAGCAGAAATATCTTTAGAATCGACAGTTTTAGATAGAATTACCAAAAGTTCAACCCACTGAGATTCAGCAGCAGATAGTGTTATAATGAAGGTCGGAAGTCCATAATGGCGAATCATTGCAATTGCCTTTTTTCTCAGCTTCCCAGTGCGCAGGAGAGGATCTAACACCTTTCAAAACTTCATAACCATAATCATGTTGAATCAAATTTTGAACAAAGTTGTCATTTAATAGATTTTGAGCCGTAACTCGGTTGCAACCTGAAAACTTACGAAGGCAAATGGATCTACTATTCCTAATTTGTAACAATTCTAATTTTTTATAATAGTAGAACATCTTTGGAATAGTACATGCTCTCCTTCGGTCAAAATGTCGGCTTTCAGAACGTACTATCTTACTATATGTTTCCGAGCATGTACGTTTCTGCCCAACGTATATTGTTCCAAATGACAATTCTTCTGAATTATTATCTCGAATTATATCCATTGGTCTTTGTCCTTCGCCTGGCGCTATAACTAGCGATTGTAGTCTATGTGTTCTATAGGAATGTTATCCAAAAGAGACTTTTGACCACCTGGATAAAGTTCTGCAGATAACGGTACTATGGGAATACGATTATCTGAGAGAGAAATTTGTTCTTCAACCAGTCTAGTATCATCATCAGATGCAATAAAAGGAACTTTTTCTTGGTTATTAAAACCAGAAATCCAGTTTTCATTAACACGTATATTGTGCTCACGATATAGAGGGATGTTTACCAGAAATGGCAATGCTTCGATTACCTTCGCAGGCCTTATGGTATCAGTCATACAATCATGATTATATTCTAAACCCCTTCTTAAGTGAATTTGTATCACATGAGTTTGATCAAATGAACAAGGTAAAGATGTCACAATATTTTTAACAGAAATGGGAATATTAACAACACTTTTAAGCGAACTTTGCCCTTGATATCCCAAAGGACGGATAATCATAAATGGCAGTCAAGGCATTATTAATCGTTCTTCGATTGGAGTTAAATCTTGCAAACAATCTGGTATTTCAGGGAAGACTAGCCCATTTGATAAAAAATTGGAATCTCATTATTAGCAATTGCAATTTTACAAGTTGCACAAAAATTGTAATTTCCGTCTTCAGAAGGAAACCTTTGCATCAAAAATAAAGCAGATGTAGCAATCGGGTGATTTTGAGCAATAGTTTCAAAATTTAACTTGTGTATTTGTTGTGAAAACCATAATCCCCCACAGCAAATGCATACTTCGGTAGGACCTTTCTCTACATTTTCAATATAAATCCTTCGAAAATCTCTTTAATTACCGCTATTTTCGAAAATATCAGATCTACAACATTATTTTCTCTGCTTAATCTATTTCGCTGAGACTGCCTTTCGTTTTGATTTTGTCCATTTGTCAAGTTATATCTATGAAGACAAATTTGGCTTTGGCGACGGCGTCTCTGATTAAGAACTTTTTCCCTTACACCCCTCCTGATAAGCAGTCGACGTTGTGTTTCTCTATTACGTTCCTCCCTTCTTATTTCAGAATTTTTTCTTGCATGTTGTCTTTGTACTCGACACTCATGCAAGCGTTCTAAATTCCGTACCTCGGAATTTTCTCGAGTATTTCTAATTTGCTCTTCAGAGCGAATTTGAAGATTTTGCCTCCTAGTTCTACGTTGAACAGTATTTATACTTTGTTCAACAGAACGTATCTCGGGATTTTCACGCCGAGTTCTATATTCTCGAGCATCTCTTACTTGCTCTTCGGAGGGAATTTCAGGAGTTTGCCTCCTAGTTCTACGTTGAACAGTATTTATACTTTGCTCACTAATTCGAAATATTTACCCGTAAAAATCCTTCCGGGATTTACCGAGCGGCCGATCGAAGGTCATGGACGGGTTACTTACAATTGATCATACTGACAACATCTACATATCCTGTATAAGTACATTACTATTTTCTTACCTAAACCTGGGTAAAGCCCGCTCTTTTCAAAAAACTATTAATCAACTTATGCATCTGCTAACAAATATTGATTCGAAGGCACTTGAAATATAATTTTGTTATTAAGTACAATACTGTGCAATAAAATGTGTAACAAAACAGAAATTAGTTCACATTTTAATGCATATAAAAAATGCAAGTCAATTCAATATTCATATTGGTTTATATTATAGAACATAGAACATTAAAATATAACCAACACATTGTCATTATTAGATCTGTGAGAAAGTGCATAACAATAACAAAAAATTTTACTACTAAATGGCTAATCGAAATATTTGGTATCTGAAAAAATTATAGTTCGATTTCAATAATACGAAACGAGCGACGTGCCGATTTTACCAATTTTTAGCTCCAGGTCAGCAATGGAAGCTGAGATTCACATATAAGGTATCAATTTAAAATTGAAAATAGAAAGAAAGCCGTTAAACCATTTGTTGATGTGATTAGGATATCAAGAAAGTGTTGTAGTTTCTAAGATATATCATTTGACCCAAAAGTGAGCGGTACCAAGCTCATTGTTCACTGTTTATACGGGGTCACGATTTCGCCCATCTGCATCATCAATCTTCTCATGGTGCCAAAGATTGTGTATACCAAGTTTCTTCAAGTTACCTCAAGTGTAAGTCAAGTTATCATTATATATAGTATAAATAGTAAATAGTATATGAGGATTGAGGTAATTCCTGAACCACCAAGTTACATTATATCCATGACAATACACGCACTTAACTTTGGCTAAGATATCTCATATACATACTAACCGATATATGAGGAATAAAACCCACCGTATATTTGAAAAACCAATAGTTAGGTATATGGGAGCTAGGGAAATTATGACCCGATTTTAACCATTTTTGCTACAGAGACACACTATGTTATGAAAAGGATTCCCTCTGAATTATGTTAAAATATTTCAGAGAATTAAAGAAATTTTCGGTGAAAAATTAACTTTAGGTACAGAGTTCGTTATGTTCGATATGAGGGACCTTGAAAGGTTATAGTCCGATCTCGACAAGTATTCCACAAGTGGTGTGTAAAGTTTTATTCCGCTATGTTCATTGGTTCCTAATGTATATATTGTAAAGTGAACGAATCAGATGGAATTCAAATTTGAGTTATATGGGAAGTAGACGTGATTGTGAACCGATTTCGCCCCTTTTTCATGTGCCCCAAAGTGCCCTGTCTTACGCGATCCTTTGTACAAAATTTACAAAAATTCTGTTTTCGGTATTTTGGGGGCGTGGGGGTGATTCGATTTCGCCCATTTTCAATACCAACCGTCACATAGTGTCATATGTACCAAGTTTCATTAAGATATCTCCTCAACTTATCGCCTACAAAGACGGACGGACTCTCTTTATCAACTTTGTTGCGAGAGTATAAAAAAGGATTGTGAAGAGTTGTTCGACACTAATAAAAATGAATGATACAGATTTTTTGTTGTTCTTGTTCTGTTTTTGAATTGCGTTTCGACTTTTTTTGCTCTCAATATCCTCTAAATACTATATGTAAGCAACATTGATTAAAAAACCGTAAAAATTAAGTAAAAAGCAATAAATTTTGCTGCGGAATGTCAAAAAGTGTGTTTATTTGCAATTTGTAAACTCATTCTAGACAAACTGTACCATTATAATATATATAAAAACTTATAAAATATAAAACTTCATAAATACAAAGATGCGAGTCACTCTATGTATGAACATTTGTTTGAGTTTAATTATTATTCAAAATTAAATAACTTTTTATTATAACATATAGTTAGTAAAAAGAAGTTATTCACGTTCTATCCAAAACTTCCCATTTGCGAATCGCTACTGACTCGGAAAAAATCTATACATTTCTGAAGCTAATGTTTACAGGTGATATCGCAGCAGTTATTATAGCCAGAGACACAGAAGAGGCCCGAAGAAAGCTGAACCAAGTCATGATTAGTACGCAAGCATGGCTTGACTCGCACAATCTCCAGCTCGCCACAGAAAAAAACAGAGCTACTTTTGCTAACAAACAAGCATATACCTCTAGAAGTTAGTATGCAAACGACTACGGATATTCTGAGGACACAAAAAACAGTGAACTACCTCGGTGTAAGACTGGACCCCAGGTTAACCTTCTGGGCACAAATCCAGCACGCCGCAGGAAAGGCAGCGAAAATCACTTCCCAACATTGTTTGATTAATGGCGAACATTGGGGGCCCACCCAAGAAAAGAGAAAGCTCCTAATGTCAACCACTATTAGCGTCTTACTATACGGAGCAGAGATTTGGGCTGATGTGCTAAAAAGGGAGAATCGGCATAAAGTATTGGCCAGAGTGCACCGGACTGCAGCTCTAAGAGTCGCATCAGCTTACCGAACAGTGTCAGGGGAAGCAATATTAGTTATAAGCGGTAATGCCCCAATTGACCTCCTAGCCTACGAAAGGAAAAAGATATGGGAACTAAAGAAAGTATGTCCAAACAATAAGAGCGCGATTGAACAAGTAAAGAAAGATATCCTGTGCTATCCTGTCACGGGTACTTCAAAAAGTACCTCCACAGAATGGGAAAAGTCGAAGAGTCGTCCTGCCTATACAACGACGCGACAGAAGACGACGCCGAGCACACATTTTTTAAATGTGAGCATTGGCAACGGGAACGCACAGCCGTAGAAGACCTGGTTGGCCCAATAGACGCGGATAACATAATCAACGTCATGCTGGATACCAAGGAAAACTGGAATATTATCCAGAAATACGTAGCCAACTTGCTACGCAACAAAAAGCGGGACCTGGATGCAGGTGTGCAAATGTCAGAGTTGAATTCAAAATATTTTGAATTCTGGAAAAGTTTACCTTACCTATTTACCAAGACTTGGGTTGTGTCTGGAAAAGGAAGCAATATTTGTGTGGAAGCCATTGGTGGATATGGTATACCAAAACGACAAAATTGTTGTCCTCTTATTTCACTAGTACACGGGCGACTGTGATTATGCTTTTGATAATTTAAATAATTTTCTAATCAATGACTTCGGGGAATGTCTCAGGATTTTGAAGGTTGTTCCTGGGAGCATTATTAAGCCAATACATGCCATGCACATATGGGGAACCCCTCTGTTGAAACTCTTTTCCAGCAATAGTTTTTAACAAAATTTCCTCCAATAACACCGGTATTATCTTTGAAAAGTTTAAGGATTTGTCGGTAGCGGTAATCAAAATTTCTAGCACAAGTAACCGCATTTGAGCGGATTTAGCGATATCTATCTTGGGTTGATAAAATGTTGGCTACCTCTTCAGAAATATCTTTAGAATCGACAGTTTTAGATAGAATTACCAAAAGTTCAACCCACTGAGATTCAGCAGCAGATAGTGTTATAATGAAGGTCGGAAGTCCATAATGGCGAATCATTGCAATTGCCTTTTTTCTCAGCTTCCCAGTGCGCAGGAGAGGATCTAACACCTTTCAAAACTTCATAACCATAATCATGTTGAATCAAATTTTGAACAAAGTTGTCATTTAATAGATTTTGAGCCGTAACTCGGTTGCAACCTGAAAACTTACGAAGGCAAATGGATCTACTATTCCTAATTTGTAACAATTCTAATTTTTTATAATAGTAGAACATCTTTGGAATAGTACATGCTCTCCTTCGGTCAAAATGTCGGCTTTCAGAACGTACTATCTTACTATATGTTTCCGAGCATGTACGTTTCTGCCCAACGTATATTGTTCCCAATGACAATTCTTCTGAATTATTATCTCGAATTATATCCATTGGTCTTTGTCCTTCGCCTGGCGCTATAACTAGCGATTGTAGTCTATGTGTTCTATAGGAATGTTATCCAAAAGAGACTTTTGACCACCTGGATAAAGTTCTGCAGATAACGGTACTATGGGAATACGATTATCTGAGAGAGAAATTTGTTCTTCAACCAGTCTAGTATCATCATCAGATGCAATAAAAGGAACTTTTTCTTGGTTATTAAAACCAGAAATCCAGTTTTCATTAACACGTATATTGTGCTCACGATATAGAGGGATGTTTACCAGAAATGGCAATGCTTCGATTACCTTCGCAGGCCTTATGGTATCAGTCATACAATCATGATTATATTCTAAACCCCTTCTTAAGTGAATTTGTATCACATGAGTTTGATCAAATGAACAAGGTAAAGATGTCACAATATTTTTAACAGAAATGGGAATATTAACAACACTTTTAAGCGAACTTTGCCCTTGATATCCCAAAGGACGGATAATCATAAATGGCAGTCAAGGCATTATTAATCGTTCTTCGATTGGAGTTAAATCTTGCAAACAATCTGGTATTTCAGGGAAGACTAGCCCATTTGATAAAAAATTGGAATCTCATTATTAGCAATTGCAATTTTACAAGTTGCACAAAAATTGTAATTTCCGTCTTCAGAAGGAAACCTTTGCATCAAAAATAAAGCATATGTAGCAATCGGGTGATTTTGAGCAATAGTTTCAAAATTTAACTTGTGTATTTGTTGTGAAAACCATAATCCCCCACAGCAAATGCATACTTCGGTAGGACCTTTCTCTATATTTTCAATATAAATCCTTCGAAAATCTCTTTAATTACCGCTATTTTCGAAAATATCAGATCTACAACATTATTTTCTCTGCTTAATCTATTTCGCTGAGACTGCCTTTCGTTTTGATTTTGTCCATTTGTCAAGTTATATCTATGAAGACAAATTTGGCTTTGGCGACGGCGTCTCTGATTAAGAACTTTTTCCCTTGCACCCCTCCTGATAAGCAGTCGACGTTGTGTTTCTCTATTACGTTCCTCCCTTCTTATTTCAGAATTTTTTCTTGCATGTTGTCTTTGTACTCGACACTCATGCAAGCGTTCTAAATTCCGTACCTCGGAATTTTCTCGAGTATTTCTAATTTGCTCTTCAGAGCGAATTTGAAGATTTTGCCTCCTAGTTCTACGTTGAACAGTATTTATACTTTGTTCAACAGAACGTATTCACGCCGAGTTCTATATTCTCGAGCATCTCTTACTTGCTCTTCGGAGGGAATTTCAGGAGTTTGCCTCCTAGTTCTACGTTGAACAGTATTTATACTTTGCTCACTAATTCGAAATATTTACCCGTAAAAATCCTTCCGGGATTTACCGAGCGGCCGATCGAAGGTCATGGACGGGTTACTTACAATTGATCATACTGACAACATCTACATATCCTGTATAAGTACATTACTATTTTCTTACCTAAACCTGGGTAAAGCCCGCTCTTTTCAAAAAACTATTAATCAACTTATGCATCTGCTAACAAATATTGATTCGAAGGCACTTGAAATATAATTTTGTTATTAAGTACAATACTGTGCAATAAAATGTGTAACAAAACAGAAATTAGTTCACATTTTAATGCATATAAAAAATGCAAGTCAATTCAATATTCATATTGGTTTATATTATAGAACATAGAACATTAAAATATAACCAACACATTGTCATTATTAGTTCTGTGAGAAAGTGCATAACAATAACAAAAAATTTTACTACTAAATGGCTAATCGAAATATTTGGTATCTGAAAAATTATAGTTCGATTTCAATAATTCGAAACGAGCGACGTGCCGATTTTACCAATTTTTAGCTCCAGGTCAGCAATGGAAGCTGAGATTCACATATAAGGTATCAATTTAAAATTGAAAATAGAAAGAAAGCCGTTAAACCTTTTGTTGATGTGATTAGGATATCAAGAAAGTGTTGTAGTTTCTAAGATATATCATTTGACCCAAAAGTGAGCGGTACCAAGCTCATTGTTCACTGTTTATACGGGGTCACATGTAGTACTTTCGTATTTCAATCAAATTCAATACTTCTGTCATTTTCGTTAGTGAGTTAACGCACTTTTTATAGCTTTCAACGGAACCTTTATATTATACGAAGCGTGGACGTGGTTATTATACGATTTATCCGAGTTAATGCATTTGAATTAGTTTTCAACTAAACTTTTTATGAGGGGTGGTTGTTATCTATCAAGTGTAAGTCAAGTCTACTCTGTGCGAGAGTATAAAACTTAGACACAAGCTTTGAGGTCCTCATGTTCGATCTGGGGTCTAACGAAAATCATTATAAATAGTATATGAGGATTGAGGTAATTCCTGAACCGAAACCATTTTCACCACCAAGTTACATTATATCCATGACAATACACGCACTTAACTTTGGCTAAGATATCTCATATACATACTAACCGATATATGAGGAATAAAGCCCACCGTATATTTGAAAAACCACTAGTTAGGTATATGGGAACTAGGGAAATTATGACCCGATTTTAACCATTTTTTCTACAGAGACACACAGTATGTTATGAAAAGGATTCCCTCTGAATTATGTTCAAATATTTCAGAGAATTACCGAAATTTTCGGTGAAAAATTAACTTTAGGTACAGAGTTCGTTATGTTCGATATGAGGGACCTTGAAAGGTTATAGTCCGATCTCGACAATTATTCCACAAGTGATGTGTAAAGTTTTATTCCACTATGTTCATTGGTTCCTAATGTATATATTGTAAAGTGAACGAATCAGATGGAATTCAAATTTCAGTTATATGGGAAGTAGACGTGTGAACCGATTTCGCCCCTTTTTCATGTGCCCCAAAGTGCCCTGTCTTACGCGATCCTTTGTACAAAATTTACAAAAATTCTGTTTTCGGCATTTTGGGTGCGTGGGGGTGGTTCGATTTCGCCCATTTTCAATACCAACCGTCACATAGTGTCATATGTAGAAGAACAGGACACACGCTTAACTACAAAGTTATCCCAAATAACAGAGCAAATATCAGCTCAATTTTCTTCACAGTCAAAAGAACGGAAGTCGGAAGCGAAAGGAATATCTTCACAGTTGGAAAAGCACGAGGAGATTTTGTCAACACAGTTGGAAACGATTGAGACGTGTATGTCAAGACGTTTGGAAGCGCATGTAGAGATTTTGTTATCACAATTGGAAGTGAATGGGGACACCCCACACCCCTCACAGTTGAAAGAGGAGGAGTCGATGGAGGTGACCTTACAAAGAGAAGAGCTGTCAACACAGCTGAAAGTGCATGGAGAGTGTTTACCATCACAGGTTTCGGCACAGGTGTTGACACAGTTGAAGGAACAGGAGGTGCATAAACCGACGCAGGTGATCCCAGAGGAGACAGACGTGTCATGGACAAAAGATTGTGATCTGAAGGAAGAAGATTCTCAACAACATAAGCCTCCAGGTGTGAAATGTCCAAAGAAAGAATAAATAGCTGCAGAACGTCCAATCGCAAAGGCACAGTGCAAAAGTTTCAAGTTGGCTGGTTGCTTATATCGAGTATGGAAAAGTAAAGAAGGACAAATCTCCCGATCTTTCATGGTTGGTCGGAATGAGAGATTACCTAAAGTTCCCTACGAGATGCACAAAGGTCCAAGTGAAGTGCACATAAGAAGCACGGAAACCATGGGAAAATTAAAGCAAATATTTTATTGGATTGGTTGTCGTCAATCAGTCATTTCGAATGGCTAATGGTGCTCAGTGCATTGAAGCTAAGGGGACGAGACTCAGGAGTCATAGCGAGATGAAGCAATACAGTTCGGAAGCACCATTTAAGCGATTTGCCATGGTTGTAGATGGTCCATTACCTACCAGCAAATCAGGAAACAGGAGTGGTTTGATAGCTAGGACGGAGAAATACCCAATTCTAAGCCAAGAGACTGACGAGATGGTGAACGTGGACATCAAAAGTTGGAAAATGTGCCGGAAGCTATGTGTCCGGAAAATATTTGAAGCTGCATCACATTCAGGATCCGATATCATGGTGGAAAGATTCCTCCGAAATTTGGAAGAGCATTTTAGAAAGCTGGTGGACAGGTATCACCACAGGTACAGAGGATGTCCATATATCCATATTCCTGGCGTATCGGCCTGGAAACAAAGGAATGTTAAGGAAGACAACTATAACTTAGAAGACGAGATTAAACTGGGCAGTGTAACGAAAATGGCACCAGAACAAACTAGAATTGACAATCGAAATCGATAAATTTCCAGATGTATCTGGACATCGATATTCGTAGTTGCCAGAATGTCCGAGTGCCGATGTATCGCTTACAATCGACTATATAAGGGCTGCCGGACTGGCAGCAAGCCATAGTTCTGATAAGAGAGTTGTCGAGTGAGGACAATTCTAAGGAGAGAGTTGTCGAGCAAAGTGTAAACAAGTTATAAGTTAGAGTTGTAAAGTAGGATATTGAGTACTAAAGTGTTAAGTTATAAGGAATTAGAAATAAAGTTTAGTGTATAGCCATTGAAGTGTGACTTTAGAGTTTTAGAGTAAACGATTTATTTTGGAAATCCGTTACAATACTATAGATAAGAAGTTTAAATGAAATATTATTTTTAATATTGAAACGGCTAACAAAAGTCAGCACGAAACAAAGCCAATTTGAAATAATGGTGGAATTTATGCAATCATATCCAAATTTTGCCAAAGGCTTCACGCTTTTACTCACTCTTGTGAGTTCAATCCAAATTGTATGTGTTTCGGTATTTGTTTAAAGTAGCTGCAAGTTTTATAGCTGGATTTACTGGCGCGGATCTTATAGGCTCAGTTAGATCCTCTGTTATTCATTGTAAGTCATAATCAAAGGCTTCCTTGGAACCTCGAAAATATAATTAACTTTCGAATTGATATACACAGTAGATCTCCCGTAGGACAAGCTTAATATTTTCTTCGTTACTTGGTAACATCAAATCTGCTATTTGTTTTGCGTCGTTGCAGTAAATCAAATCCTCAAATAGGTATCATAAGCTTTAGTTTAAAACAACTGGGCTACAACAACTGGTTTTTTCATAAATAATATTATTATAGCATAATATAATTATATATTATAGCATTGGTTCATGCTAAAAGGTGAGTGAGTGAGTATATTTATTATTATTAGTTCCACATTCATTATAATACGGTTTAAACAGTAAGCTACACTTTATTCAAACAGCAGAAATTGATACATTTGAATGTTATCGTGACTGGGGAGTCGCCGCGGTCAAACAAATGTCCGATCGCAAAAAATATCAATTCATCATAAACATTGAAGGCTACTCCTGAAACAAAACATTGCAGTAATAAAGTTTTTAGCAGAACGAGGTCTTACGTATCGGGGTAGTCCCCCCACAATGGGACTTATTTAGGCTTATTAGAATGAATATCCCAATGTGACGCATTTATGGCTCAACATATTCAAAGTCATGCTACTAAAAGAAAAGGACATGCGTCATATTTATTTAAAAGAACTTGTGAGGAATTTACTCATCTGATTGGATCAAGCATACTGTATCAAATAATTTGCGAAATTAAGAGTTACAAATACAGCATTTTTCCGAAATTACGAACACATTAATTGTCAGGCCTTTTCGTTACAACGACTTTTTCGTTAATTCGGTTACTCACTTACTTCACTTGTTTTTCAATTAAAATTGGTTAAATATCCGTTAATTGAGGTTTAATAAATTGTTACGCTATACGAGATCAAAATATTTTTTCATTAGTAATACTTGATTAATCGCCGTCCTCTTGGTTGGAATACGAAGATCTATGTGATGGCTCCTTCCTGAAGTCAATCAATACAATAAGTTTTGAGAAATTGACATTGTTCTTCTATGATTCTTTTGCCTTTTTGTGCTGATCAATAATTTTGAGCTTTTCTATCGAATTCAATATTTTTCTTGAATTGAATATTATATTTTTAATTCTGATTTTTAACTCATTCTGCTTATTGTTTTTCATGTGTTCGTTATACCGAGTATCTACAAAATCGCGAGGTTAGTTATTTAAGGTACTCAATGTAAAATTTTTGCTTGTTCGTTATAAGCGGTTTTCGTTAAAGCGAATATTCGTTATTTCGGAAAACTGCAGTTCTGTCAAGAGGCTCTTGGTTCACTATAGATTCTCAAGTTAAGGTTATTAAATAAACGAAACTGTTACAAACAAACTTTTTTGGCTTTAACAAATGTAAACTTAGAGATAACACTTTCAATAAGGATTTTTTTAAGCCACTGTCAATAACAGTTGCCATATCTGTTTTCGTCGCCTAGACTGTTCTCCAAATCATCTTGTCTTCAACAATGACAAAAAACACCGAGTTGTTCAGCAGTACGACCATCCATGTTCAAGAACTTAACGAGTCTTTCCAAAGGTATAAACGTATATAAAGGTATTTTGGTAGAAAATAGCGCACCACCAGAGTGATTTGGTCTACATGCGATATACATATCTGTTTGTAGAATCCAATGAAACTGAGTAGTATGTATTTGGTACAGGCCCGCGCTGGCTTAATACGGCACTGATGTTATTATATTATGTGGTGTATGTCTCGAATATCACCGAATGCTCCTGAAACATTCGGAATTCCATAATTTTTTTTAAATCATATGTAAAGCATGAACATGTTTAAGCAGATACATAAGCGTTTGCGAAACTTACGTCTATAAAGATGAACTCAACCTAATAATATTAGGTGCAGTTTAGTTGAACAATTACAAAGCAAATTCACTTACATTAACTGGATATCATTACTGATATTCTGGGGAACATACTCCAAACCTGCTTGGCCGCAGCGTAGAGTTTGGAAAAGGCAAGTACATCCTATTGGAAAATATCAATATAATCCAAATTGCATTCAGCATTCTGTATTCAAAACACTAAAAAAACATATAATTTTTAAACAAAAATTGTATACCACGTTGCCTTCGAAGAGTTAATTATTCTTATAATTGATTCAAACCACCTCTTAAGACGTTTTAGAACAAACTATTTAATTAAAACAATATTCACTATTGTATTACAAATTAATGTATGTGTGCGTGAAAGAATGCCTTAATATGTATAGAGGGAACATATACAAATATTCATTTGTTTTGATAAATACGTCGTGGCCATAATGTACACACGCATAGACATTTTTTTAATTTATGAATACATACAGGAAGTTTTCTAATTCTTATCCATGCACATTAGACTGGTTGCAAATTATTTTAAAATATCTTACACAAAATAATATTATTTTATACTCCCCCAGCATGTTGCAAATAGAGTATATTTAATGGTTTTGTTCACATAACTGTTGTTTGTAAAACCTAAAACTGAATGAGTTAGATATAGAGTTATATACATCAAAGTAATCAGAATGACGAGATTAGTTAAAATCTGGATGTCTTTCTGTCCGATAGTCAGTCCGTGCAATGGACAACTTGAGTAAAAACAAAGATATTTTGATGAAACTTGATACACGTGTTCCTTGGCGGAAGTCATTAAAAATGAATGATACATGTTTTTTGTTGTTCTTTTTTTTTTGAATTGCGTTTCGACTTTTTTTGCATACTATATGTTAGCGACATTGATTAAAAAACCGTAAAAATTAAGTAAAAAGCAATAAATTTTGCTGCGGAAAGTCAAAAGGGTGTGTTTATTTGCAATTTGTAAACTCATTCTGGACATACTGTACCATTACAATATATATAAAAACTCATAAAACATAAAACTTCATAGATACAATGGTGCGAGTCACTCTATGTATGTATATGAACATTTGTTTGAGTTTAACTATTATTCAAAACTAAATAACTTTTTATTATAACATATAGTTAGTAAAAAGAAGTTATTCGCGTTCTATCCAAAACTTCCCATCTGCGAATCGCTACTGAATCGCAACAAAATCCATAAATTTCTGAAGCACATGGTTACAGGTGATGATAAGTGCTTAAGTAACAGCTGATTTTTGTTTTGAATATTGACGTATTTGTCAAAAAAATGAAATAAATATTATTTGTTGAAAAAATTTTTGGAATTTCTTGCATTCAATGACGGTTATATGCTTTTCTGCGACTTGCAATAGGTGCCCTCATTAGCTTGCGGGGAAATTCGGTGTCATTTTATTGTTTCCATCCATTTTCGAGATTCTAAATTTATTCGTCGCAAAGTTATTTTTCATCAACAATAATTTCAATTGTCAGATGGTATTTGTAAACAAATGTTTTACATTGTGCTGCCATATATCATAATAGAATTTTATAGAAAATAAACATCGACTGTGAAACGCAAATGACTACTCAGTCAACAGCAATGCTTAGCTAAGATTTTATTTGGGCAGAACTTAAGTACGAACTATGAAACCGGGCATAAGGCTCTATGTGCGAGCTACTTTCAAATCGTTTATTTTATAATCTAAATTGAGATTGTGAAGATATCGCATTATAACTTTGGACTAAAAGTTTTCTAGACCCCAGATACCGAACATGAACCCCTCAGTGATTGTGACCAATTTTTTAAATGTTTTCCTTATAATAGTGTAAAAATCGGGTGAATACTTCTTCCAGCCCGGACTTTTTGTATCATCTTTACTATAAAGTTTAGTGTCTCTGGTATTTTTCGTTGCTGAATTAAGGCATTTTTATTAGTTTTCAAACATCCCATTTGGAGGAACAGTCAGATATCCGGATTTCAACTCCACTCGCCATCCTGATCACTTTGGTATACAGTAATTCCCGCTTAAGAGCCACTTCTAAAAAATTAACACTTTTGAGACATGCCCTGGCTGTATGTATATATGTATGTACATATGAAGATGTTCAGGGTGACGAAACGAGTTGATTATCTGCCCATTTATCCGTCCAACCGATAACTTGAGTAAAACTTGAGATATCTTTATGAAACTTGGTTAGAATTTCCGATGGGCGAAACCGAAATATTGTTACACCCATAAAAAGCCGTTTAGTGAAAAGCTATAAAGTTAATTTATAATAATTTATAATAATTTTTTGGGATGAAAACACCATATTTTCTGGTAGAGATTCGTAAAAAAGTTCAATCAAATTGTATTAAAAACAAAAATTTGCGTGGGCCCACCCACTTTTGGATCAAAAACAATATCTTAGGGACTACACTACGATAATAATAACTTAATAACTATAATAAATAGGGCTAAGAACCACGCCTTATAATACAATTTAAATTCCATCTGATTTGTCAATTTTACATTAAATGAAACAAGCACAAATATATATATCGGAATAAAATTTGCTAAAATTGGAAGTGTCAAAGCCCCAGATATTGGATATCCGCACTATCAGAAAATATCGACAAATGGAATGGAAATGGTTTCTTTGTAATTGCGTGTCTCCGTGTCAGAAATGGGTAAAATCTGATTACCTTTCCTAGCTCCCATATACCTAATATAAGAATTTTCAAACTTCTGATGCTCCTAATACCGTCGGTTAGAAAATGAATTTTCACGAATTCGAATTTTTTGAATTCTGTAACTCTATTTTCGCATTTGCAATCTTACTTTCGAATAGCGAATATGACTTACGAAAATTTGCAATTATGTAATTCGAATTTAATTGTCAAAAGTATTCGAGTTTCGAATAAAATATTCGATAGCTTATGAGTTGTGGAATGAAAATGTTTTGAAACATTTAAGTATTTTAATAAGTTTTATAACATATTATACTACAGATAAGAAGTTTAAATGAAATATTATTTTTAATAGGGACACGGCTAACAAAAGTCAGCACGAAACAAAGCCAATTTGAAATAATGGTGGAATTTATGCAATCATATCAAAATTTTGCCAAAGGCTTCACGCTTTTCTTGTGATTTCATTTCAAATTGTATGTGTTTCGGTGTTTGTTTAAAGTAGTTGCAAGTTTTATAGCTGGATTTACTGGCGCGTAACTTATAGGCACAGTTAGATTCTCTGTTATGCATTGTAAGATATAATCAAAGGCTTCCTTGGAGTCTCGAAAATATAATTAACTAAAGCCCAACGGATCCTGGGCCAAAAGCGACGAAGAAAAAGCGGAAGTTTTTTCAGAGAAACTAACCATTTTCGTTCCATGATACCTTACCGCAGCTAGAATCAACGCAATGTGTAAGCGAAATTCAACCAAATACAAAAAAAGAAGTGGAAAGTATCATCAAAATTAGATTAAAGCCTAAAAAGGCTCCCGGCTTCGACTTAATTACATGTGATGTATTGAAACATCTAACACCCAGAGCATTTACAAAGCTTACATCGATAATAAACGTCTGCTTAAATCTCAAATACGTCCCAACGTCATGGAAGGTATCCGAAATCATCATGGTACAAAAACCTGGGAAAAGTGCACATGAAGCCTCGTCATATCGTCCAATCTCATTGTTGCCTATTTTGTCTAAGCTACTTGAAGCTGTCATTATTAAAAGACTTGAGAACATAATTGAAGAAAAAGGTATCATACCAATTCATCAATTCGGTTTTAGGACTCAACATTCCACAATCGATCAAGTACATCGCATAACAAACATAATAGAAGATGCGATGGAAAATAAATTGATTTGCACAGCTGTGTTTTTAGACGTATCTCAGGCATTCGATAGAGTATGACACCATGGTTTACTTTATAACTTAAGACGTTTCTTACCACAATATCTAACTGACTTACTTGAATCTTACTTGAGCAACCGCTACTTCAGGATCAAGCAGCGACAATCGTATACCACATTGCAACCAATAAAAACAGGAGTACCCCAAGGTAGTATCCTGGAACCACTTTTATATATCTTGTTCACTTCCGACATGCCTACGCCGACAAACTGTACAATTGCCACATTTGCTGATGATACCTGCATCATAACGACAGGCAAAAACGAAGTGGAATCGGCCAACAGAATGCAATCCTCAATTAACAAAATAGTGGAATGGACACAGATATGGTGCATTACTTTAAACGAGACGAATATTGAATTCACGTCAACTACACAAAAAAGTGCTAGATATATTCCCTTATATATTGGTAATGTGGTAATCCCATACTCCACCTCTGCGAAATATCTAGGCATAACGCTAGATGCAAAGCTGAAATGGAAAGAGCACATACAAAAAAAGTTGCAGAACTAAATCTAAGATATAACAAAATAAGCTAACAAATCGCAGCTAACAACATCGAACAAAATCCTCGTATATAATCAAACGTTGAAACCTATTATTCCATGCGGAATTCAACTGTGGGGATGCGCTGCACCGATATACATTCAAGGGATATAACGGTTCCATAATAAAGTCCTACGCAAATTTGTAAATGCCCCGTGGTATATACGAATTCAGATCTCCACGTTGATCTTCATATAAAAATGGTCCAGGAAGTTATTCACGAAACGGCATTGAAACATTCAGCGAGGTTGCAAAATCACGTAAACGCAGATGCCCGACGACTAGTAGAAATTAGAAATAGCAGGCGCAGACTAAAGCGAACAACATACTATGAACTTATACGAAAATAAAAAGTATAATACGTAATATTTAGTTTTATTTTGTTTCATTAGTTGCAATCATATGAAATGTAAAAATATATCTAATTACGTTTCAATAAAAAAAATCCACATTCTTTATAATACGAATTAATGAGTAAGTTACATTCTATTCAAACAGCAGAAATTGATACATTTGAGTCCGATCGCAAAAAATATCAATTCATCATAAACATTGAAGACTACTCCTAAAACAAAACTTTGCAGTAATAAAGTTTTTAGCAGAACGAGGACTTACGTATCGAATTCGAGCACTCACTTACTTCACTTGTTTTTCAATTAAAATTGTTTAAATATCCGTAAATTGAGGTTTAATAAATTGTTACGCTATACGAGATCAAAATATTTTTTCATTAGTAATACTTGATTAATCGCCGTCAACTTCGTTGGAATACGAAGATCTATGTGATGGCTCCTTCCTGAAGTCAATCAATACAATAAGTTTTGAGAAATTGGCATGGTTCTTCTTTGAAGATTTAGCCTTTTTGTGGTATTTAACCAATTTTAATTGAAAAACAAGTGAAGTAAGTGAGTACTCGAATTAACGAAAAATTTGTTGTAACGAAAAGGCCTGACAATTAATGTGTTCGTTATTTCGGAAAACTGCAGTATTTGCTACAGGCCCAGCGCTGGCTTAATACGGCACTGATGTTATTATATTATGTGGTGTATGTCTGAATATCACCAAATGCTCCTGAAACATTCGGAATTCCATAATTTTTTTTAAATCATATGTAAAGCATGAAAATTTTAAAGCAGATACATAAGCGTTTACGAAACTTACGTCTATAAAATTAATTCAACCTAATAATATTAGGTGCATTTCACTTACATTAACTGGATATCATTACTGATATTCTGGGGAATATAGTCCAAACCAGCTTGGCCGCAGCGTAGAGTTCGGAAGAGGCATGTACATCCTATTGGACAATTGTTATTGACCTTACTTGTGGTGTTTTTACATATGCAAAACAAAGTCAATATAATCCAGATTGCCTTCTGCATTCTGTATTCAAAACATTAAAAAACATGCAATTTTTCAACAAAAACTATATACCACGTTGCCTTCGAAGAGTTAATTATTATTATAATTGATTCAA
Source organism: Zeugodacus cucurbitae (assembly GCF_028554725.1). Classification (NCBI taxonomy): domain Eukaryota; kingdom Metazoa; phylum Arthropoda; class Insecta; order Diptera; family Tephritidae; genus Zeugodacus; species Zeugodacus cucurbitae. The sequence goes on from NC_071669.1 coordinate 30,271,823, forward strand.
ACCACCTCTTAAGACGTTTTAGAACAAACTATTTAATTAAAACAATATTCACTAACAATTTGTATTACAAATTTATGTATGTAGGCGTGAAAGAATGCCTTAATATGTATAGAGGGAACATATACAAATTTACATATGTTCTGATAAATACGTGGTAACCAATATGTACACACGCATATACATTGTTTTTTAATTTATGATAACATATACAGGAAGTTTTCTAATTCTTATCCATGCACATTAGACTGGTTGCAAATTATTTTAAAATATTTTACACAAAGTAATATTATTGTATACTCTCAGTATAATGGTTTTGTTCACATAACTGTTGTTTGTAAAACTTGAAACTGAAAGAGTTAGATATAGAGTTATATATCAAAGTGATCAGGATGACGAGATTAGTTAAAATCTGGATGTCTTTATGTCAACGGACAACTTGAGTAAAAACTAATATATTTTGATGAAACTTGGTACACGTGTTTCTTGGCGGAAGTCTTTCGTAGACGGGCGAAATCGGACCATTGCCACGCCCATAAAAGAGTAATAACCCAATTCCTATTAAGTGCGATAACTAAGCCATAAATAATGTAATGAAAGCAAATCCCAGCACTTTACTAAGTTTTTTGTACATATCCCGTCAACTACTAAAACAAACTCTCTAGGATCATTTCATTTAGCGACTTCCTTATACAGTCCAAAAATCGATGAAATCTGATTAAAACAACGCCTACGTCTCAGCAAGGGAAAACTCTTTCATGGTGAAGTCGGCACAGACGGGCTACCCTCAAATTTGTAAAAAAAATTGGAAATGGAAACCCACTTATAGTCCAAAAACCATATCTTAGAAACAACTCGACACATTTCAACTAAATTCAGTTCGAACAATTCCCTTATCAACTCAATCCTATAGTTTAAAAATTAGCCAAATTGATTAACAACCACACCTACTTTCACTATACTATATATATAATTTTAAAGTCTATCTCATTCGTTCACTTTACGATATATAAGTTAAGCACCAGTGAAGATATCGGAACAAAACTTTGCAAAAATCAGACTATAACTTTTCAATGCCTCAGATATCGAACATGAGGACCTCGAAGCTTGTGTCTTTATCGATTAGTATAAATATCTTTGCAAAATTATGGCCTTGGTTATTATGTAGCTTGGTAACAAAAGTAGTTGAAATCGATCCAGGAATATATGTATGTACATATAATGCTTTTCGTTAATTTAATGGACTTTAGCCGAATATACATATATGTATATATACTATATATTTGTATTTATCAGTAGCATATTCTATATGTACAGTATATCAAGAATTAGTTTACACATTGCAAATAAACATACATTTTTACTTTCCGCACCAAAATATATAACTTGTTACTTCATTTTAACATTTTTTTTTTATAATCATGTTGTATTTAGATGGAATTGATACAAAAAAAAATGCTAACGCAATGCTAAATTAACTTTCACGTTCATGTGGAAGGGGTTTCGACGGCGGAAAATTTAACGTGTTTTCTGCAAGAGCCGTCGAAAGGGGATATAAGAATGTGTTAAAATAATAATATATTTTAATTACTAACATTCAGTTTTATTACTTTTTAACGACCCCATTCCCGACTACTTCTACAAACAAATATTTACAGTCGGCTATTGTATTTCTTGCAGTTGAAATACTTGAAACCGCAGTTCGCAGGCTTTTGAATCGCTATGTGTTTCCTATACAATACTTCACAGCAATTAGGGAAGGTCCATCGCTGGTAAAAACGTTCTGATATATTTGTTCATTCCTCATGAGTATTGGGAACTTTATTAGAATCCACTATATATTTTTTCACTGATTCGCAAACAGATATTAATACACACTTTTAAAAACTAGTCCTTTAAAGCTTAAAAAATTGCATCACACGTCTTATTCACTATATAGCTGATTGTAGTTTTTTCCAATAGTAAAACACTCATTAGGGTCGAGAATTTATCGCCTAAATAGAGCCAGTCTTTCACCGACCTAGAACACTTCTTGGAATCTTCTATTTATTTTGTAAACATTTGTTGTAAGGCGACCCAATAAAAAGTCGAAGTGTACCAGAGTCATCCTCAGAAAGTTCTTCAATCATCATGGATCGACGCGCCGCAGTTGCTATTGAAATTTTTCTGTTTTTATTAATTTTTTTACATTAATTTTTTTACCGATAATTTCAATATTCAACAGCTGTCAGAATTGCTTGTTCAAAATTTACACCTATATTGAAAACGGGTTGTCAATTATTTGACACCGAAAATTGACGACAGTTTTGAAATGAAATATCGACATTTTGTCAGTTTTTATAATGTAATGAAAACGCATTTGACACCAAATGAAAAGCTGTTCGTTGAGGCAGTTTTTGATGTGAATTATTTTGCCCTAATGAAAACCAGCCATTAGAACATATTACACAATTAACAATAATTTACCATTATATATTCTTCGTAATGAAATATTAAAATAATTTTGTCAATTAGTTGGTGATTATGTTTTGCTTTTTTCATAGTTAAAATACTTAATTTGGTGTCTTTAAAATGCCGGGAAAAGGCTTATAATTTGAAGTAGTCAGTTCGAGCGATCGCTCGGCCTACATATTTATAAAGGTTATGTTCACAACCATTAAAAGTACATCATCGAGAAATGCCTTATACTATGTTCCGACCGACTCTAATCCACGAGATTTACGCTGTTGAGTATTTTACCTCACTAAACCACTGGATTTTACAAGATTTCAAACTGTCAAAAAATGTCACAGCTTCGGTCAACAGCTGCGAAGAGTGTTTCTTTGCAGCTAGTAAGTGCTGACTGGTGCTGGATTTCAGAAGACGAAGAGTACCAAAAAGGACACAGTTGGCAAACGTAAAAGTCATTCCTTCGTCCAATTTTGGTTCAAATTTCATACTTTAGGAACCCCTTTACCAATTTGAACCACTTTTCAAAATCAGCGGAATATGTTGACAATCATGCCACCGGTGTAAGCTGAGGTTCATTTAGCCATACCCGCCCCCTAGGCGAATAGTCAGCCTAGCAGTCATTGGAGTTACTGCAGCGTGGCTTCTGAGGTCTGTGGACCGTCGGTATTGCGGAAGTTTATTCTGGTAATACATTGTGGCATATAAATAATAATATGAAGATAGTGCAGCGTTATGTGGGCGATATCAATCGATCTTTTATGTTTGGGATGTTTTTGGTTGTTTTGATTTCTTATTTGTTGTTCATTTTATCGGTTTGCGTTCCGAAGATCAACTATTCGAAAATGACCACCGGTACCTCTTGTGGAGATCCTCCATATAGTTTTTCCATCGGTGCACAGTGGTCGATGTTATAGGCCAAAAATAAAAAATCAATGTCTGAAATTTGCCACTGTATATATCAAAACTATTTCTTAAGAAACTAATAAATCTAACGGTAAATACATTTTTACCCTATTCCAGTGGTCGGCACCACGGTTGCAGTTTTGGACCAAATTTGGTCCATTTTTTCCCTTGTTCCATTCCTTTGTCAATTTATGAAACTGATCACACCTTCAAAAAAAAAGTTTGATGCCAAATTAAGAAACTGGGGCACTCCCATTACATTTGGTCGGCAAAGGATTTTTTAATTACTCTTAAGATCTCTTATTTTAAGGGGTTATATATGTTGATGTGAGGGAAAATTTTGATTTTCTGTAGAGGTATGAAGCCATATTTTTATTGAATATTTAGGTCTTGCGTAGTACAATGTCTAATCAGTAAAATCAGCTCAAGAACATACAAAATGCTAATAATTGTCAAAGTTATGACATTTTACGCAAAACGCGTTTTTTTCAAAAGGCTTGCCGTGTCTTCAATTCCAGTCCATTAGCACAACTGAATGCATAAAAACAAACAAATTTCGTTAGTATAGTTGGTAGGTGAAATTTCTCAATGTTTTTTTGAGAATCGAAAAGGTTGTGGGTGCGCGAATTAAATAAAAACTCCAATTACCTGTGTCGCGAAAAGTAAATTATTCCGTGAAATTAAAGATAGCGTGCGTCCAGTTCAACGTGTATATTACGAGAGACTTCTTTATTCTCTTTTTTGTGATCACTTAGTCTAAAACTTAAAGTAACGGTATTATAAATATGTATTTTAAAGGGGTAAGTATAATTTTGGCGCAATTTCGTTAAATGAAGTAATAGATTAAGGTAAGTAATAGAATAATGTAATATAAATGTATTATTAGGGTAAGTATGATTTTTATAATTCAATATTTTAATTCAATTTCTTATATTCCAATACAATTCATTTTCTTATTTTAAGTTTTAGGTTTTTACAATTATGTGTATATATGTCGCTTGACGCAACACCGGCCACCTTGACAGGATCAGGTTCCTTCAATATCCATTGGAAGCAAGGCCAGTTTGTGGATGGGGCGCTTAATTGTGCCCGTCTTGGTCGCCACTTCTGCGACTCGCACTTTGCCGTCTTGCCCTTCGACGGTTGCGACGACGCGTCCGAGGACCCACTGCTGTGGTGGCACGTTGTCCTCGTGGACGAGTACGAGGTCGTTGAGCTGCATATTGCATGTGGGGTGCAGCCATTTGTTCCGCTCCTGAAGGCCCGTCAGGTATACTTTGGACCACTGTCGCCAAAACTGTTGCTTGAGACAGCAAACAAGTTGCCATCTCTCGCAACAACGAACTGGGTCCACTGGCACCTTCTCTGGGGGTAGTGCTCGCAGGGAGCACCCAATTAGTAGATGCGCTGGGGTTAATGCCTCGCCGTCGTTGGGGTCCTGGCCCAACGGTGTTAGGGGCCGAGAGTTGAGGATGGCCTCCACTTCGGCCAACAGTGTTGCTAGCTCCTCTGCGGTGAGTAGCGCGTTGCCTATTACGCGAACGATGTGGTGTTTGGCGGATTTCACCGCGGCTTCCCATAATCCTCCGAAGTGCGGCGCCCTCGGAGGTATAAAGATGAAGTTGCACCCTTCGTCTGCGGCGAATCTCTTCAATTCTGGAGCCTGGGCCAGAAATGATTCCTTCAGCTCGCGCAGCTTGCGGTCGGCGCCGACGAAATTGGTGGCGTTGTCGCTGAATATCTTCGTCGGCATTCCTCGGCGTCCAATGAACCTTTTTAGGGCGAAAATGAGTGAATTAGAAGAAAGGTCCGAAACTACTTCTAAATGTACTGCTTTTGAAGTGAAGCAAACGAAAACTGCAATATATGTTTAGACGGGGGGTCGACCGCGTATTTTTAGAGTTGTATATATCGGACCACAAAAATCTACGCCACATATAAGAAAGGGTCGTAGTGCTCGAAGTCTTTCGGCTGGCAAATTTCCCATAATTTGGTTTTGCAACTTCGGCTTGTAATGAAAACAATGTATACAGTTTCTTACGGTTCTACTGCAAGCTTCTCGGGCATTAATTAGCCATATGCGTTCTCGAAGAAGCGCAACCAACGCTTTAGCCCCAGCGTGGTGATTTCGAATGTGCAGGTACCGTAAATATGTTATAACGAAGTGCGAATTTTTATTTAGTAATAGCGGAAATATGGCATCATATGGGAGAGGTGCATTTAATAGGCGACCTCCTACTCGGATTAATTTAAACGAAAGCGACATTTCCGAGTACTCATGCAAAAACGGGTTGAGTTTTTGCAAGTGTGCGGGTAGGGTGGTACCTTTATGCAATTTTTGAATAACATCCGAAAACTCTGAATGTTGGACCACCTGTGCAATTTTTAAAAAACTCAAGTTCAATTCATCTGAAGTCAGATCATTGCCCATGGAGGATTTTGATGGTCGTCTGATCCATCGTAATATATATGCGACCACACGAAGCAATTTTTTGTGAGAAGAGAATTTTTCAATAAGGTCCAATATTGAATTTTTCTCTGTGGTCGAATGTAGTGTGAATGCATTTTTCTTCTTCTCCAATGCTTCGTCTTCTGGTGAGAGCTGGAAGTGGGTATTGATTGGCCATAATGCAGGGTCTTCTAGGAGGAACTGTGGACCGTCAAACCATATCGAATTATTCAATTCGTCCACGTTACAACCTCGAGACACTTGATCCGCAGGATTTTGTTTTGTTGGCACATGCCGCCAATGTACTTTGTCAGTTAACTCTTGGATTTCGGACACTCTATTTGCGACGAAGGTTTGTAATGAGGATGGATGCGTTTTGATCCAATGTAAAACAATTTCAGAGTCTGTCCAAAATGTAATACTTTCGAAATGTCGACTCAACATAGGCGCTACTTTTGACCATAATTTTGAAAGAAGAGCTGCCGAGAGCTCGAGACGCGGAAGAGACTTGGTCTTCAGCGGAGCCACTCTAGACTTTGCAGTAAGCAGCATACATTTAATACCACTAGCAGATTGGCCTCGTATATATATGCAGCATCCATATGCCCTTATTGAGGCATCGGCGAAGCCATGTTTACATAACGAGGAATGCTGATTGATGAGAGCTGCAGTAGGTTGGCTTTGAAGTTCTGCCAGCTAGTGTCAAGGCGCAATGGAATCGACTCATCCCAATCCAGTTTTTGAATCCAAAGCTCTTGCAATAAGATTTTTGCTTTGGTAACTAGAGGGGCTAGTAATCCAAGAGGATCAAAAAGACGAGCAGAAACTGATAATATGTTTCGTTTAGTGGCTCGAAGATCATTAAAATTGTCATCTAAGACGAATCGAAACAAGTCCTCTTTCGGCAACCAATGGATTCCTAACGTTTTAGTGGAATTGTTGTCATTAAAGCTTAATGACTTTTCAGTATAATCACTGTCGAAAAATTTAGGGTGGTTCGCAAACCATTTCGTTAAGGTGAATCCGGCCGATTGTAATATTTTAATTACCTCACTTCTTAAAAGAGACTCGAAATTTTCGGATCCTGTTAATAAATCATCAACATAAAAGTCTCTTTTAATGGCCAATGAACCGAGTGGATATTTACTTGTATTGGCATCACTGAGCATTTGCAAACACCGTGTTGCGAGAAATGGAGCAGACGCAGTGCCGTAAGTGACGGTGTTAAGTCGAAAAATTTGTATTTGCTCTGAAGGATGCTCTCTCCACACTATGAGTTGACAATTTCTGTCTTCTTCATGCATAATAATTTGTCGGTACATTTTAGTAATGTCCGCTGTGAGTGCATACTTATGTAAGCGAAAACGTAGAAGAGTTGAGTATAATTCTTCTTGGATGGTTGGACCTACCATCAAAAGTTCATTCAATGCTACTTGAGATGAAGATCGGCTCGAAGCGTTAAAGACAACACGTAATTTGGTTGTAGTGCTTTCGGGCCTTAAAACGCATTGATGCGGAATGAAGTAGTGTGGCTCACTCGGGATCTTATTGTTTGTTGGGCTCATGTGTCCCAGTGCTCTGTATTCATTCATAAAGTCCAGATACATTTTACGAAGTTCTGGATCTTTTAATGTCCTTCTCTCCAGGGCCTGAAACCGCCGAACTGCGGTTTCATATGAGTGACCGAGTAACTTACGGTCAGCTTTAAACGGCATTCTGACTTGAAGCCATCCTGATGGTAATACTTGAGTTGTATTAACGAAAAAATTTTCACACTCTTGTTGCTCTGGTGTGAATCTATTGCCATTTGATTCTGAAGGTAATTCTTCTAAAGCCCAAAATTTTTGGACTACTGAATCTATTGACGTTAAGTCTTCTTCAGCTTGGCATAATGTGCTTTGTATTTTGGGAGGAGAACTTAAATTGCCGGCGTATTTGCCAGATACAATCCACCCTAATAGCGTCTTTTGAAAAGTTGGTTGATTTGGACCATTTTTAATTTGGCCAACAGCTAAAAGCTCGAAAAATATTTCTGCACCCAATAGGATGTCAACTTTTTTACATTTGTGGAATTCTGGATCCGCCAATTCAATATTGTGCGGTATTTTCCAGCCATTAACATTGATGTTATGGTCTGGATGATTAGCCGAAATGCTACGCATTATCCAGAATTCCGCCGAAAATTCATAGATATTTATCCGCGACTTAACAAACGCGTTTAATTTCGCCCCCACTTTCGTATTGGAATTGCCGATTCCAATTACGCTCAATGTTTTGTGTTGGCGTCGAATCCGCAACTTCTGCGCCAAATCCTCCGTCATAAAGTTGACCTGGGATCCTGAGTCCAGCAACTCTCTCGCAGGCAGGTACTCTCCACAACTGGTCCTCACTTGAATAACTGCTGTTGCCAACATGATCCGATCCGGCATACTCGCTGTATGCATGGCATGAGTGGTTGATGGTTGCGGATGAGGTGCAGCGGGGAAGGAAACCGGATACTGGTGCAACAATGTGTGTATCTGTCCGCTCTGCACTTGGATACAGTATGCCCCTTACGCAAGCAATTTATGCATAAGGGCACCGATTTCACAAACTCGAACCTCTGCTGCACCGGAAGCGCCTTGAAAGTGGGGCAGGCAGTCAAATAATGGTCCTTAGATTTGCACTGCTGACAAAGAGGCTGCCTCGTATTAGCTGCAACTAGCGCCGATTTGGTCCTATCCATATGTTGTTGTTTCCCATGGCTCGCACTGGCTGTTGGTATGGGCTTCGTCCTTGAATGTGAGGCTCCTTTCGCTGATAATTGCTGGTATCGTCTATTTAAGGTGGCTTCGCAGTCCTTCCACAGTGGCAGCTTGTCGTAGTCCAGCTGTTCTTCCCATTTGGATCGGGTGGCAGAATCGACCTTTGTCATCACTATGTGTATAATTATCGCGTTTGTTATCTGCTTCTCATCGCCCAGCGATAGCAATGAGTCGTATACTGCAGACACTTCGTCAATCATTGATCGCAATGACGGCGCGGATGGCTTTGGGATGGTTGGCAGCTCAAAAAGTTTAGATATTGTATTGAAAAATATCAAACATTTGTTATCATAAACTTTTTTGAGACTTGCCAACGCTTTCGGGTAATTTTCATCCGACATTTGGAACGCTTTCACTGTTCCCAAAGCCTCACCAGATAAACAATTAACCAAATGGTTAAATTTTTCGATATCTGGGATATTTGGATCATTATGAACCAAACTCTCAATCAAGCTCATGAAATTTTTAAATTCGGAATATTCTCCCTTGAATTTCGGCAGATTCATTTTTGGGAGCCGTGAGCTGTGAGAAGCTACGAATGATGTTTCGGCAATTGACGTTCTATGTTTTGATAATATTGATTTAATTAGGGATTTCGTTTCTACGATTATATCCTCTAACTCCCCTCGGGCCATGTCATCTTCATCAATCTCTTCAATTTTAGATTGGCATTTCATTAATTTTTCACTATGTGAATTCAAGATGTCGAGCCGACATTCTAATTTAATAGGATCAAGTGACATAGTTTTTTCGAGAAGGCCCGTTTTAATGCGCAAAATGCTACTTTTCGCAACCGTTCTTTGACGTCTTAACGACTTTAAGCCCGTCAACTCCTTACTTGGAGACAGGTTAGCGATAGTTGGCTTTGGCTTGCTCATTTTGCTTTGTTTGAATTAAAATTAACGAAAAAGAAAATTTGGCAACAGAATAATTTCTGAAAATATTGGGAATCAATTCACGAAAACGAAAAAAAATATCGATTCCCAAATAACAAAAAGCCAAATCGAAAAAAATGCAAAATGAGCAATAGCACAATAGAATTAATTTGATGTACGAAAATCGATAAAAAATGCGAAAAACCGACCGATAAATTGTGAAAAATGATTCAGAAAAATTGCGAAAAAAAACTAATAATTTTAAATTATATATTTTATTTTATTTCTTTATTTAATAAATTATTTATTGCTTTATATTTAAGTAGAAAGGCTACCGCAATCCCAAAATCCCTTATTGTTTCACTTCAACTTTGTACATTTAGATATAAATATACGTGGAATTCAAATATATAATATGTATATATGTATATATTGTTATATCTATATGTATTTAAGTCAATATAGTGAAAAAGGGAGAGCCAAAAACTGAAAGTGTGCACTTTTTTATTTATTGGAATTTTCTTTTGTTTGCACCACTTTCAATAATCCGCACTCGTTACCTGTTGTGAATGCGTAGGCGATTTGCCTGCGTTCACTTCCCTTTGGCAGATGATGCAGCGGCAGCTCATTCCCACGAAGCGTAAGTAGTGTTGTGGATGCAGCGTCGGTAGCCGGTGTAGCAGCAGCGATGACGTTGGCGTAGCAGTGGTGAATGTAGCAGCAGTGATGACGTTGGCGTTGACGTCGCAGCGGCGATGGTGGTGACGTAGTAGCAGCAGCAAGGATGATGGCGCAGCAGCAGCAGCGAGGATGGATATGACGTAGGTTTTTTTAAACAGTAAATTCTAACTGATCACCGCACAGTAAATTTGGTACGTATATTTATTATTATTTTTTTTTAAACGGTGTTGTACCTCTACACCGGCACTTTTTCCTTAACGGATTTAGCGGCACCGGATATTTTAGCGGTTTTAGAGTTTACGGCACTAAAAGCGGTATTTTATAAAAAATATATGCTTGTATGTCGTATAGATTTATATATATGTTTTTTGTTACACTTTAGCCGATTATTTAGGACACTCACTGTACCTTTTCTCTTTTCGCACGTTTTTTGGTTACACTCTTTTGTTTGGTTGTCACTTTGAGCACTTGTACATATGTACCTCTTTGTTTCTATTTTTTTGTAGGTTTAGGAAGTAGAGGTAAGTATATAGTATTAGCATATGCACATTTCAATTTCAGCACACAGTTCTTTTTACGTATAGGTAAGTATTTTTATTATATTCTTTATAATTGTTGTTCTTATTTATTTTATTTTATTTTATTTTCTTTTTCAGGTATTAGGTAAACGCGTACATATGTTTGTACGTATATTCAAACAAATTTTTTGCTCACTCCACTAGTTTATATGTATGTATGTATATATGTATATTTTTATAGCATATAATTATTCTTATTCGTTTCTTTCTTTCTCTTTATAGACGTGTTTGTATATTTGTCACCGTGTTTAACACTTAACTCGCTGGGTGTACTTACATAAGTAGACACAAACACCTGTTTTTTATTTTGTTTTTATATGTACATTTTGCCACCGTACACTTTATTCACATATATATGTATTAATAACTTTGCATATCATTACTGCACTGCACTGTCGACACATGCACTTTATATACCGATTATCTGTATATACATATGTATATATTTGTACTTTAGTCGTTTTAGGTTTAATTATGTTCACCACACTTCTCACACTTCACTATGTAGCAAATTGTTTGCTATTTACTTTGTGCATTATTATATTTTAATCTCTTATGTTTTTTATGTTTAGTTTTATTTTGTTAATAATTTTCCTTTTATTTAGGATCACTGCACTTTAGCAGCACCTTCACTTTAAGTTTTTTGTAAGTGTATATATATATATATATATATATATGTGTTTCAATATATAACACAAATGTTATATTTATTGTATTTTATTTTTTCACTATCACTTTCACTGGGCCGAAAGCCGAAAACCGAGAACCGAAAAGAATTTACAGCAGGTAATTGGTAACGAGAAATAATAATTAATACACTATTAATTGTTTGCACTTTTTAAGTGTATTTAAGTTTTAAAGTTTTTTTTTTAATTTTTTAATTTTTTTTTTAATTAACGCACAAGTCCCTGCTCGGGCGTCATGAAATTTCTCAATGTTTTTTTGAGAATCGAAAAGGTTGGGGGTGCGCGAATTAAATAAAAACTCCAATTACCTGTGTCGCGAAAAGTAAATTATTCCGTGAAATTAAAGATAGCGTGCGTTCAGTTCAACGTGTATATTACGAGAGACTTCTTTATTCTCTTTTTTGTGATCACTTAGTCTAAAACTTAAAGTAACGGTATTATAAATATGTATTTTAAAGGGGTAAGTATAATTTTGGCGCAATTTCGTTAAATGAAGTAATAGATTAAGGTAAGTAATAGAATAATGTAATATAAATGTATTATTAGGGTAAGTATGATTTTTATAATTCAATATTTTAATTCAATTTCTTATATTCCAATACAATTCATTTTCTTATTTTAAGTTTTAGGTTTTTACAATTATGTGTATATATGTCACTTGACGCAACAGTAGGAATGCAGTCCTTCTGGGGTCAATTGGCGCTAGATGCGCTGGGTCTCCTCATCGGAAGGCCTTCTGTATGCCAAGCACTTCCGCTTGGAAGATACTGGCTGCGTTTGGTAGATGGATAGAGAGAGATATGTCCAGATCCTTGGAGTATACCCCCGTACCTACTCCACAGTCCATTTTGGAACCGTCGATGTAGATTGAGATTTATTCTCCTCTATTTCTAAACCTCTTCTCCATTCACGTCTAGAGGGTCACCTCACCTGAAAGTCGATATTGAAGTCCAACTTTGGGAGGATCTTGTCTGATTTGTTTAAATTGTTAATAAAAGTGGTTCAGGCCCATAACTTTTCTGGTTCCAACCACCTAATTCATTTATTCTTATAGCAGAAAATGTTGCTACATCCACAAGGCTATATTTGGTTTAAGGCCCCGGTTTCTGCTTATTATTCTCTTGCAGGTACAGTGGGCCACATATGCTTTTTTTATTCTGTTTTCAATATTAATTTGGTATCCATCTGCACCCCTAGGTACTTAGCTGTCGAGGACAGAGGCATTGTTGCACCGTAGAGTGAGGGAAGAATAAATTGTGGTATCTTGGTTTTATTCGTGAATAGCATCAGGTCTGTTTGGTTTACACTTAAGCCTGCGGATACTGAAGCACTCATTATCGTCTCCTGACTGGAGGCGAGGAGGGCGTCTTCATCGGATTCCGATACGTTGTTTCCGTAGTCCCTGTTACAGTTGCTATGGTCGTCAAAGTGTCTGTTGTTTTTGTTTTATTATTTTCTTCTAGGTTCATATTTGGTCCCACGAGTAAGCCGGAAGGGGTTGGTCAATCGCCCGAAGAGCCGGTATACAGAGAGAAGGCATTAGATACCTCACACCTCGCCTGGGCATCGTAGCGGACCGTTCGCGATCAGCAATTCAATACCGCCCGCTGACCATTCAGCCCTCGGCACGGCTACTTCGACACCTTGGCTTAGGGTGGGTTGGTGCGGTTATCCTCACACTTTCCACAACAAGAGATGGATGTAAAACTAAAAGGTTTATTCATCCACACCCTCTTTCTAAGAATTATGAGGTTTCCCTCTTAGTTCGTAAGAGCAATGAGAGTTCCCATTTGGCATGCTCACATTTCTATTACCTAAGCCCCTTCGCCACGACATGGGACTTGTCCATTAAAATTAGAAAAAAAATTCTGCAAACTGGGAAAATTTTCTCAAAAAGGCTACTTTTTTCATCTGATATATTGGTATTGAAAAATAACATGAAAATTCAAACGAAAAAATTAAATCATTCAAGGACACGGCAAATAAATTACGATCAATTTAAAAAAAAAAATAATAATAATTAAATCGGTTGAAAACTCCTTCGGCAATCCAAGTCACCGCAACAACGTTTTCGCGAAAACATGATTTCGAGATAAATGCGTTTAAAGTTTTAAGTACCATTTTGTCTAGAGTAGCGGAGCAAGATGAAAAACGCTTTAACTTCGTTTCTACTACTGGTCTACTAAAACAATTATCGCTCGTTCAAATTAGTGTCCTATTTTTATACTCTCGCAACAAATGTTGCTAAAGAGAGTATTATAGTTTTGTTCACATAACGGTTGTTTGTAACACCCAAAACTAAACGAGTTAGATATAGGGTTATATATACCAAAGTGATCAGGGTGAAGAGTGGAGTTAAAATCCGAATGTCTGTCTGTCCGTCCGTCCGTCTGTGTAAGCTGTAACTTGAGTAAAAATTAAGATATCTTGATGAAACTTGGCACCATAGGAAGGTTGCTTTCGAAAATGAGCAAAATCGGACCACTGCCACGCCCACAAAATGGCGAAAACCGAAAACACATAAAGTGCCATAACTAAGCCATAAATAAAGCTATGGAAATAAAATTTGGTATGAAGGATCGTACTATGAAGGGGCATATTTGGATGTAATTTTTTTGGGGAAGTGGGCGTGGACCCGCCCCCTACTAAGTTTTTTATACATATCTCGCAAACCAATAGAGCTATATAAACCAAACTTTCTGCAGTCGTTTTTTTAGCCACTTCCTAATACAGTCCAAAAATGAAAGAAATCGGATCATAACCGAATCATATCGGTTTTTAAGGCCCCATATATCGAACACGAAGACCTCGGTGCTTCTAGTCTAATATTATGATTTCCAACTTTCAATGGACTTTATACAATAATATGACGAATATGTGGGTCAAATTGTGTATTATATAATATAAATAAAGTTAAATAAATAAATTGCGAGAGTATAAAATGTTCGGTTACACTCGAACTTAGCCCTTTCTTACTTGTTTGCTATTCTATTATACTTTTAATATGTTTAGTGTGACATAATCACATAAACCTGTAGAGTATCCAATATTTGTTAAATGTTTAAATTGATATTAAATCTTAATATATAAAAATCACGTGTCACGTTGTTTGTTTTCGATGGACTCCTAAACTACTGAACTGATTTTAATGAAATATTTAACACTGTGTGCAGTTTGGTCCAACTTGAAAGATAGAATAGTTTATAACTCTCTTTATAGTCGCATTATTTATTTATTGCAAATTATTTGTATATTATTAGCAAAGAGCTATCCACCAGTTGGTGGCGCTAAGTGCGGTATGTTACAGTAGATGGCGCTACATTTCTTTCTAAATTTTCATGGATTTAGGCTGTCATAACAAAAGCTGCCACTTGCTAAAAACATTAAATGAAAATGCGTTGTTTGAAGTTTATATTATTTGTGGTAAAGTTATACGAATCTATGACTTCCAATATTCTAAATTTAAGAAAAAATCACATACAATCCGTGAAATAAATAAAGTTATGTACATATGTATGGTCAGACAAATAAGCAATGCTGCCACTCTTTTCCAGTAAATCTTCCTCGAATTTGGGAGATTTCAGAGGAATTTAGGAAATCGCAGAGTTGATTTCTGCATGTATTTCCTAAATGCAAAAAAAAATTCATTTATTTGCATTTAGGTATAGAATTTTGTATGGCTAATGCCCGGTTTCACAGTCCATACTTAAGTTGTGCCTAAATAAAATCTTAGCTAAGTATTGTTGCAAACTGAGTAGTCGTTTGCGTATCACAGTCAATGCTTAATTTCTATAAAATTTTATTATGATATATGGCAACGTTATGGGCAACATATGTTTTACAAATGTCATTCATAAAAATATGTTTGAAGTATTTAAATTATAACATACAATAAATAAATTTGCGAGGAAAATTATATCAAAAATTGATGAAAACAACAAAAGAACCCCAAATTTCATCATTAGCGAGTCGGAGCACCTATGGGAACTGAAGGAAAAGTATAAGCTGTTATTGAGTGCAAACGAACGGACACTTGCCCTACGCTACGAAAGATGTCGCTGAAAATTCAAAACAAAAATCAGCTGTTATTTAAGCATTGCTTAAGCCTCCCAAATTAAATGTTACATGTTATCAACTAACAATTTTGTAATTAAGTTATTTGTTAAAAACTTGAATATAAAATCAAAAATTAACTATTTTATGAACATTATCATAACATTATCAACTCTACGAAAATTTTCATCAATAATTTTAAAAATTTTGACCTAAGGTTCAAATCTCAATCCCGTGGATTTTTATACCGGATATATACTAAGGTTTCCGTCTTTATTCATAAATAATAATTTCACTGTAGTGAATAGTTTACTACAACACAGCAAATCTAAAAGTGAGGAAATGTTCATTCTGAGAATTCGAATAATTCAAACCGATTTATCGTTTAAGTTCAAAATTTTACAGTTTCATATGTACATACATAGGTATGTATGTGTCATGTTAGCGTGTTGGAGAGCCATCTTCTTTATTTGTTTACACGCTACACAACAAAACAAAGAACGAACTTCGCCAAAAATATTTAAATTGATCAGAGACGTTATTCCCTGAATATATTAACATTCCATTCAAGTACATACATAGGTATGTATGTGTCATGTTAGCGTGTTGGAGAGCCATCTTCTTTATTTGTTTACACGCTACACAACAAAACAAAGAACGAACTTCGCCAAAAATATTTAAATTGATCAGAGACGTTATTCCCTGAATATATTAACATTCCATTCAAATAAATGGCCTTGAACGGAGTTCAAAAAGCGTTTTAACTATTTCAAATAAAAATTGGGCGGGGCGAAGTTCGCCGTGTCAGCTAGTTTAATATATAATATTGTAACGAAAATGACACCAGAACAAACTAGAATTGACAATAGAAATCGATAACTTTCCAGATGTATCTAGACATCGATATTCGTAGTTGCCAGAATATTCGAGTGGCGATGTATCGCTTACAATCGACTATTTAAGGGCTGCCGGACTGGCAGCAACACACAGTTATAATTAGAGAGTTGCCGAGTAAAGTGTAAGAAGTTGTAAACTCGTATAACGAGTAATGAAGTGTTAAGTTCTTTGAATTAGAAATAAAGATGAGTGTATAGCCATTAAATAGTGAATTTTATTTGACAATCCAGTGATCGAACTCAGGGTAGAGTAAACAACAGATTTTGAAAATCCGTTACAATTGGTGTCAGAAGTGGGATTGACAAATAAAATTCCATAGGAGATAATGGTTAAGTTCAACGATTTAAAGATACCACCACTCAAAAAGGAGTTGGAACAACGGGGCTTAGCAACGAATGGGTTTAAAGCTGAATTACAAGCCCGTTTGCGAGAGGCAATGGAAGAAGAAAACATCAACGTGGATGAATTTGTTTTTGAATCGCTGTTAGAGGAATCGACAACGAAACATACTCCATGTTCATCAGGGGTAATGGACATGAACAAACTTTTGTCTGCAATATCGTCACAGCTCCAGGCGCTGTCATTAGAGATGACATCCCGGCAGCAATCATAGTTTGAAGCGCTGGACGCGCGTTGGTCAACGCGTATATAAGAACAGGACACACGCTTAATAACAAAGTTGTCCCAAATAATAAAGCAGACCGAGCACTTAACAACAACGTTGTCCCAAATAACAGGGCAGATATCAGCTCAAGTATCAGTACAGTTGAGAGAACAGGACGCACGTGTATCACAAGTGACTTCAGAAATACAGGAACTAAAAACGCAGATTTCAGAAGAGCAAGATAAAGTTAAAACTGATGTGGAAGAACTGAAGGATCGTCTCCGTGACCTGCAGCTAAATCGACCAATGGTGTCAACGAGTTCTGTCAAAGTCAAGACCCCATTATTTGACTGCACAACTCCGTTCCAGATTTTCAGCTCCAATTTGAAAAGACTTCAGTTACAAACAATTGGAGCGCGGAAGGCAAAGTCACTGCGTTATTCCTGGCTTTAAAGGAGCTGCTGCAGAAATTCTACAAACAATACCCAATTGCGAGTCAAGCAGTTACGAAGCGTTGATGGGTGCTGTAGAAAGACGGTATGGAAGTGAGCACCGGAGACAAATTTTCCAAATCGAACTGAAAAATCCCAAACAGAAAGCTAGTGAGTCTCTGCAAGAATTTGCTACGAAAGTGGAAAAGTTAGCTCACTTGGCTCATGCGCATAAGTCTGCAGAGTACATAGAGGAAAATCCACAGGTTTGTTAATGGATACGAGCTATACGCGCTATTCTGCACTAGCATGCCCAAAATTGACATTTGCAGTGTCCTTTGCTCTAACGCACGAAACTGCCTCCTTATTTAGCAACAGAACATTTAAAGCTGGTCGTGTAGAAATGGAAGAGCCTGCTTGGACGAAGAAATCTTTTGAATAAACGCATAAAATGTTGGAGAAATCTGGAGAAACACGTAAGAAATATGTGGTTAAATGTTTCAACTGGGGGGAAGGCAGCCATATTACACGTAATTGCAATATGGAATCGAATCGACCCAATTATCTAGCCGGACGCAAACGCAAAGCTGAAGAAGACCAACCAACTCTGAAAAGCAACCAATCGTTAAACTAAAGCGAGCCAGTCGGAAGGGCGCATGCTGGATCCCTCAAGTGAATGCCCTGTAATCTCTGTCTCTCAAATAAATAGAAATACGAACAACGTTACCGTTAGTAGATGCGTGGATGGTAAAAAGCGCATTCTGACTGGATACGGGAGCAACACATTCCATAATTCGATCGGATCTAGTTAACAAGGAAGTAAAACCACTAGCTGGTGCAAAGTTACGTACTGCAACTGGAGATGATGCTCAAGTTCTCGGGGAAGAAATGTGCGAAATTGTTATAGGAAAGATAGCCGCGTTACATAATTTTATAGTGGCAGACATCGTTGATGAAGTCATAATTGCAGTAGACTTTCTAGCTAATAAATGGATCGAACTAGACTTGGAAAAGAGAATAATGACTTATACCAATATGGAAGTGCCTCTTGTGTTTGGTTATAATGATAACAAATGCAACGTAAGACGAGTGTTAGTAACAGAAAATCAGAAGATTCCACCAAAATCAGAAGCAATTGTTTGTACAGAAATATATGGAGACTATGGGACGACCTGCTCAATGGCAGTGAAAGTACAACACCAGGAGATGGCGAACCCGATTCCCCAATCGATGACGATGGAATAGATGTTCCATTACCCGACCATGAAGAAATTCGAATAGCAATTACCAGCTTGAAGAACAACAAAGCGGCGGGGCCGATGGATTACCGGCCGAGCTATTCAAATACGGCGGCGAAGAACTGATAAGGTGCATGCATCAGCTTCTTTGTAGAATATGGTCGGAAGAAAGCATGCCTGACGATTGGAATCTTAGTTTGCTCTGCCCAATCCATAAGAAGGGAGACCCCACAATCTGCGCCAACTACCGTGGTATAAGTCTCCTCAATATCGCATATAAGGTTTTGTCGAGCGTATTGTGTGAAAGACTAAAGCCCACCGCCAACGAACTGATTGGACCTTATCAGTGTGGCTTTAGACCTGGAAAATCTACAATAGACCAGATATTCACCATGCGCCAAATCTTGGAAAAGACCCGAGAGAGAAGAATAGATACTCACCATCTTTTTATCGATTTTAAAGCTGCCTTCGATAGCACGAAAATGAGCTGCCTTTATGCCGCGATGTCTGAATTTGGTATCCCTGCAAAACTAATACCGCTATATAAGCTGACGTTGAGCAACACCAAAAGCTCCGTCAGGATCAGGAATGACCTCTCCGAGCCGTTCGATACCAAACGAGGCTTCAGACAGGGTGACTCACTATCGTGCGACTTCTTCAATCTATGGCTGGAAAAAATAATACGAGCTGCAGAACTAAATAGAGAGGGTACAATCTTCTACAAGAGTGTACAGCTCCTGGCGTATGCTGATGATATTGCGTTTTCCAGACTAGATAAAGAAGCGAAGCGTATGGGTCTGGTGGTGAATGAGGACAAGACGAAATATCTCCTGTCATCAAACAAACAGTCAGCGCAATCGCGTCTTGGCTCCACACGTCACGATTGACAGTCATGACTTTGAAGTTGTAGATAATTTCGTTTATCTAGGAACCAGCATTAACAACACCAACAATGTCAGCCTTGAAATCCAACGCAGAATCACTCTTGCCAACAGGTGCTACTTTGGACTGAGTAGGCAATTGAAAAGTAAGGTCCTCTCTCGACGAACCAAAATCAAACTCTATAAGTCGCTCATTATCCCCGTCCTGATGTATGGCGCTGAAGCGTGGACGATGACAACATCCGATGAGACAACTCTTGGGGTTTTCGAGAGAAAGGTTTTGCGCAAGATTTATGGTCCTCTAAACATTGGCAACGGCGAATACCGCAGACGATGGAACGATGAGCTGTACAATTTATACGACGACATTGACATAGTTCAGCGAATAAAAAGACAGCGGCTACGCTGGCTAGGTCATGTTGTACGGATGGAAGAAAACACTCCAGCTCTGAAAGTATTCGATGCAGTACCCGCTGGAGGAAGCCGCGGAAGAGGACGACCTCCACTCCGGTGGAATTACCAAGTGCAAAGTGAACTGGCTTCACTTGGTGTTTCCAGTTGGTGCCAAAAAGCAAAAAGGAGGAATGAGTGGCGCGCTCTGGTGGATTCGGCTATAATCGCTTAAAGCAGTTCCTACGACAAATATATATATATATGACACGACAAGACAAAAGAGTTCCAGTAAGAGTCCTTAATGAGTATATGTCACCAGTCACAGTCCCCAAAGGAGCTATATTAGGGCAGTGTCAGGAGATTGATGCCGTAATAAATTGCGAAACACATCTCGAAGGAAATTCTGTGGGTAAAAACGATATTTGGAACGAGATTAACGCTTGGACCGAAGAATTAGAGGTAGACCATAAAAGAAGGCCAAACAACTTCTTCTCAGATACTCCACCATATTTGATAAAGATGAATCTAAACCAGGTAGAACCAAAATTGTGAAACATTTCATCAACACCGGAGATGCAAGACCAATCCGCCAGGCTCCTCGCTGCGTTCCTTTAGCCAAACGTGAAGTTATAAGCCAGACCATACGTGAAATAAGCGATAGCGGCATTATTGAACCATCATCGAGTCCATGGAGTTCACCCGTAGTACTTGTGAAGAATAAAGATGGTAACATGAGGTTCTGTGTGGACTACAGAAAATTGGATGATGTCACGAAGAAAAACAGTTACCCATTACCTCGAATAGAGTCTATAGAGCCTCTAGACTCGCTATAAGGCACGAATTGGTTTTCAACACTAGATTTGAAAAGTGGCTATTGGCAAGTGGAAGTAAACGAAGAAGCCAAAGAAAAGACGGCTTTCAGCGTTGGAGATGGTCTATGGCAATTCACTGTTGGGTTATGTAACGCTCCTGCCACTTTTGAGAGGCTTATGGACCAAGTGTTAAAAGGATTGCACTGGAAGACATGTTTGGTGTACCTAGACGATATCATCGTGTTGGGTAAGAGCTTTAATGAGCATCTCAAAAGAAGTGTTCTCTGTTCAAGAAGGAAGTGAGCTATTTAGGACACAAAGTGACAACGAAGGGCATTTGTACAGCTCAGGAAAAGATAGAGGCAGTAAAGGATTGGCCCAGACCTCAAAATTTACATGAATTGCGGAGTTTCCTTGGACTTTGTACGTATTACCGACGATTCGTTCCAAATTTCGCCAGAGTAGCTAGTAGCCTCCATGAACTCACGAAGAAGAACAAAGCCTTTAAATGGAATGAAGAACAGGAATTGGCCTTCCAAACTCTGAAGGAGAGATTATGTACTGCGCCAATGTTAGCATATCCAGTTCCAGGCCCAACGTTCGTCTTGGACACGGATGCTAGTGGCTATGCAATAAGAGGCGTTCTATCCCAAGTAGTTGACGGGAATGAGAAAGTGGTCGCGTATTATAGCCAGACGATAAGTAAGCCAGAGAAGAATTATTGTGTAACGAGAAGAGAATTACTGGCATTGGTGAAGTGCATCAAACATTTCCATAAGTACCTTTACGGACAGCGATTTCGAGTAAGGACAGATGTCAATAACTTCGACAGAAGGCTGGAATCCAAAGGAATTACGAAAATGTCAGCAAGAAGATCCAGATTTGGAACTGCTAATGCATGGAGTGGAGCTGAAAAAGAGAGAAGAAATAGATGCAGAGAGTCCAGTTGCAAAGGCATATTGTACACAGTACAATTCGGATGCCCCATTTGAACGAATTGTCATGGATGTAGCCGGTCCTTTTCCCACAAGTAAATTAGGAAACAACTATGTTTTGGTAGTTATGTATTACTTCAGCAAATTACCAGAAATATACCCAATTCCTAATCAAGAAGCTGAAACAGTTCGAGTTTCAACCATACCAGGTTGTTAAACGGATAAATGATGTAGTGTACCGCATACAAACAATTGGTAGACCTAGGAATAAAATGAAGGTGGTTCATCTAGAACGGCTTGCAGCATTTGGTTCTGGAAGTATGTCTAATCGGGACGATCAGACTTAAGTGGAGGGCAGTGTAACGAAAATTATATCAGAACAAACTAGAATTGACAATTGAAATCGATAACTTGCCAGATGTATCTAGACATCGATATTCGTATTTGCCAGAATGTTCGAGTGGCGATGTATCGCTTACAATCGACTATATAAGGGCAGCAACACACAATTCTAATTAGAGAGTTGCCGAGTAAAGTGCAAGAAGTTGTAAACTCGTATAACGAGTAATAAAGTGTTAAGTTCTTTGAATTAGAAATAAAGATAATGGCTATACACATTAAATAGTGACTTTTATTTGATAATCCAGTGATCGAACTCAGGGTAGAGTTTTAGGGTAAACAACAGATTAAACTAAACTTTTTTTGTGGAAAAATATATTTCTTCTTTGTTGCCTACACAGTCATCTTCTTAAAGTTAAGGCTTTTACGATCTAACATATTTGTTTTAATAATAAAATAACTAAAATGAAGAAATGAGCACAAAAATTCATGTTTTATGGCAAAATGGAAAACATTCTCAAAATATAAGGTTCCAGAGTTCTCCTTTCGTTCTCACCTACACGGTCACGATTCCTCTCATGCCGACCAATTCTCTGTTCCATTCGACGAATAGCGAAAGATGGGAGACAAAAACAAGCGGACTGTGCAGTGAAAAGTAACTCTCACAAAATATTTAATTGCAATTAGAAATCGTGTTTAATCACCGTAAATCAAAATTAATGTTGAGAATAAAGAAGGTGCATACATACAAAGTGATTTTTATGAAGTAATATGTTGTTTTATTGATTTAAAAATAGTGTTTAACAAGTGACCTGTTGAGTGGTATTGTTTTTTTTTTTTTGACAAATCGTGTCAACAACAACTGTATTTTTTCATCGGTAAACACAAGATCATCCATCTCAGTTGTCCACTGCACATCGGTTTCTTCCATTTTAACTAATCTTTGTTATGTAAAATGTGAGCAATATGCCTGGTTCTCACTGGAAACCCAAAATGATTTGATTTTCTGATTTGATTTTTAATTTAATTTAAGCTATTATATCCGAATCTACCGTTATATATTCGGTTATAGCCACTCATTTCTCCTTTTTACTTTTTGGCTCCAAGTGACTTCAGGTCACTTTCCACTTGGTCTTTCCATCGGAGTGGAGAACGTCTTCCTCCGCGGCTTCCTCCAGCGGGTACCTTTTTATTCGATGAACTATGTCAACGTAGTCGTATAACTCGTACTGCTCATCATTCCATCGTCTGCGGTATTCGCCGTTGCCAATGTTAAGAGGATCATAAATATTGCGCAGAACCTTTCTCCTTACTCAGTCTAAAGTAGCACCTGTTGGCAAGAGAGTTTCTGGGTTGGTTTTCGAGGCTGACATTGTTGGTGTTGTTAATGGTGGTTCCCAAGTTGACGAAACTATCTACAACTTCAAAGTTATGACTGTCAACGGTGCCGTGGGTGCCAAGACGCGAATGCGCTGACTGTTTGTTTGATGACAGGAGATATTTCGTCTTGTCCTCGTTCACCACCAGACCCATTCGTTTCGCTTCCTTATCCAGGCGGGAAAAAGCATAACTAACAGAGCGGGTGTTATTTCCAATGATATCGATATCATCGGCGTACGCCAGTAGCTGTACACTTTTATAAAATATTGTACCTTCTCTGTTTAGCTCTGCGGCTCGAACTATTTTTTCCAGCATCAGATTAAAGAAGTCACACGATAGCGAGTCACCTTGTCTGAAACCTCGTTTGGTATCGAACGGCTCGAAGAGGTCCTTCCCGATCCTGACGGAGCTTTTGGTGTTGCTCAACGTCAGCTTACATAGCCGTATTATTTTTGCGGGGATACCAAATTCAGACATCGCGGCATAAAGGCAGCTCCTTTTCGTGCTGTCGAAAGCAGCTTTAAAATCGACAAATAAATGGTGTGTGTCGATCCTCTTTTCACGGGTCTTCTCCAAGATTTGGCGCATGGTGAATATCTGGTCAGTTGTTGATTTTCCATGTCTAAAGTCGGGCCACGGGAACATTGTTTGAGAACGCTAAAACTCCACTGACACAAATTCTCATTGGACGCAATCGGAGGTGCGAAAAAAAAAAACAATTTTGTCAGAGAACCAATTCTATCTACCGCAACCATATGCGACTGGTTCAATTATTGCCGTGAAGCTGTGATGATATACCAAATTAAAAACAAGTAAGGAAGGGCTAAGTTCGGGTGTAACCGAACATTTGATACTCTCGCAATTTATTTAACTTCATTAATATTATATAATACACAATTTGACCCACATATGCGTCATATATAATGTATAAAGTCCATTGAAAGTTGGAAACCCTAATATTAGGTTAGAAGCACCGAGGTCCTCATGTTCGATATATGGGGCCTTGAAAACCTATGGTCCGATTTCGGCGATTTTTAGAATGGGGCTGACACACTATAAATGTAGTATTTGTGCAAAGTTCTGTCCCGATATCTTGACTAGTGCTTACTTTATATATTGTAAAGTAAACGATTCAGATCGTCTTAAAAGTTCTGGTATATAAGAAGTAGGCGTGGTTGTGAACCGATTTGGCATATTTTCACAACATATCATTGGGATGTTAAGAAACTATTACAAACCAAGTTTTATTGAAATCGGTCGAGTAGTTCCTGAGGTATGGTGTTTGACCCATAAGTGGGCGATGCCACGTCCATTTTCCATTTTGTAAAAAAAGTGTGCAGATCCTATCTGCCATTGCTTTTGTGAAATTTAGTGTTTCTGACGTTTTTCCTTAGCTAGTTAACCCACTTTTAGTAATTTTGAACCTAACCTTTGTATGGGAGGTGGGCGTGGTTATTATCCGATTTCTTTCATTTTTGGACTGCATTAAGAAGTGGCTAAAAGAAACGACTGCAGAAAATTTGGTTTATATAGCTTTATTAATTTGTGAGATAAATACAAAAAACCTATTTGAGGGCGGGGCCACGCCCACTTCTCCAAAAAATTTACATCAAAATGTGCCCCTCCCTAAAGCGGTCTTGTTTTCCCCATTTTATTTTAATAACTTTATTTATGGCTTAGTTATGACACTGTATAGGTTTTCGGTTTCTGCCATTTTGTGGGCGTGGCAGTGGATCGATTTTTCCCATTTTCGGAAGCAACCTCCTCAAGGTTCCAAGAAATATGTGTTCCAAGTTTCATTAAGAGATCTTAATATTTACTCATGTTATCGCTTGCACGGACAGACGTACCGACGGACGGACAGACATCGGGATTTCAAATCCACTCGTCATATACAAAACTATGATACTCTGTGCAACATGTTGCGAGAGTATAAAAAAAGTAAAATTGGCGGCCCTGGAAAAATTGTCCAAATTGATGAAAGCAAATTTGGCAAACGGAAATATAATAAAGGTATGGGGTCATATGTAGAAGTTCACGCAAGTGAGGAAAGTTTCTGATTGCCTTTCACTTGGGAGTGGCCATGAACGATTCTTTTGCATATGACTCAAGCAGCTCACGACTTCCGGTTTTAGACCAAGTATCCCCTGGGTAGCTAACAGACATCCGTTGGGAGGCGAGCTAAAGTGAGAAGGCGAAGCCCGCTTCTGCGGTTGTGCGTAGGGCTTGGGACCCACCACATAAAAAAAATCTCCCCAATGAAAACAAACACAGAGCCTCGGATGAGACACCGTCCTTTTGATGACGACCCATGCAAACGATTTAAGGATAATGATTTAAGGGCATGCACCTGGAATGTCCGGACCCTTAATTGGGAAGGTGCCTCTGCCCAGCTGGTTGATGTCCTCATACAACTAAAGGCTGACATCACCGCCGTCCAAGAAGTGCGATGGACGGGACAAGGACGGAAGAAGGTGGGTCCTTGTGACCTACTACAGAGGCCATATAAAGGAGTGCAAATTTGCACTCCAGTGACTTGTATGAGCACCGTAAATTTAATCATAGCGACCCAGACAACTCTTTTGTGGCTGAAGACGGTGCGTATTGAGTCACAATGGCGAGTAATAAAGAGGTTTTCGTGAAGGACAATTACAACAATCCTGAAAGTTTCGCAGGTATGGTGGTTGAATACGTGTGGAGGAGAAACATTGCGAACAAACACGAAGATCCTTTTGTAAAGTTATTGAAGCGATTAGTTTCAAGCCTGTTTATAAGCCTTAATACACACTTTAAATTTAAACATATACCAAAACCGTTTATATTTCTGGATTTCTCTAACATTTAGCTTTTAATTATTATTTTTAACTTATTAGAATTGAATTGTTGTTAGTATTTAATCATTTAATCATTGTATACTAGGTACAATTGTAATAAAATAAAACTAGTGGGGTTGCACTTCGGGAGTGCAGGCAGAAGTGAAGACATGAACTTATGGCGCGTTGGGCACTTTTTTGGGTGAACATTTTTAGGTGCGCTCGCGAATTGTACATAAAAAATCAAGTTTATCAAAGCAATGTGGGCACTTTTTGAATGGACATGAAGTAAATAATATAGAAAGTATATTCGAATGAAGTGGTTTTATTTAAATGAGTAAATATTAGTAAATAGTAAACACAAAATTTATCAATTCTCATCCATAATTTCAATGAGAATTGATGTATATAAAGCACTTCTCTGGTAGATGGACCAGCGATTTGAGGAGGTACACTTTGTTGTACAAACGTTTGGTCTGTTGATAATAAATTTAACGTTCTTCATTTATCTCTGTATCGTTTGCAATAATCTTTTTTCGCTTGTTTCGCCAAGTCTGACTTATGTGGGTGTTTCTCTCTGTGGCGATTATCATATTCTTTTCTTTTTTCTACTTCATCCTCATAAGTGGAGTCATCTATCGAGTTTTTTCTTTTTCGACCGTTATTTGAATCATACGCATCCATTTTCAAGACAAATCTATAATCAAAAATAAAGATGTAGATTTTTTTAAAGCTATAATTGTAGCATATATATTTTTTCGGGTTTTCCTACTTTTCCGGCTTTCCCATAATTTTTAACGATTTTCCGACCATCGAATCACGTCCCTTGTGAAATTCTCTAATAAAATGAGAATATTTTCAATTTTTCAGGTTTTCCAACTTTTCCGGCTTTCCGATAATTTTTAATTCTTAGCTGAAATAAGCATAGAGTTAATTTTCCAAAATTTCCGAGATTTTTTGTAATTTTGTAAAAATGTATCAACTTCAAACTTTAAATGCAGCGCCTTTTTAAACGCTAGCGCCAAACTTGTATTCTTGTAATGTAACTGTTGGTAAAACAGGAAGTTGTCTCCCTAGCCCAAGAAAGAGACAGCGATATATACCTATGCGTATACTAATAGTATTGTACACTATTGTAAACATATATGTATGTATCCCACGTGTTTCTCGTTTTCTATATAATTTTATTTAATAACGTGTTGCATTTGTTTATGTACGTAAAAAAATTTACCAAATAAAAGAATAATTTACTTACGTGATGACGAGCAGCAGTTGTAATAATGTATACAAAATATAGTGACACTATAGTATACAAAAGCACTACAACAAAGTTTTTAATTAATTCTATTAACAATTGAATTGTCGATCGATATATGGGGCCTTCAAAACCTATGGTCCGATTTCGGCAATTTTCAGAATGGGGCTGACACACTATGAACATAGTATTTGTGCAAAGTTCTGCACCGATATCTTCACTAGTGCTTACTTTATATATTGTAAAGTAAACGATTCAGATCGTCTTCAAAGTTCTGGTATATAGGAAGTAGGCGTGGTTGTGAAGCGATTTGGCCTATTTTGACAACATATCATTGGGATGTAAGGAAACTATTACAAACCAAGTTTCATTGAAATCGGTCGATTAGTTCCTGAGATATGGTTTTTGACCCATAAGTGGGCGACGCCATGCCCATTTCCCATTTTATAAAAAAATCTGAGTGCAGCTTCCATCTGTCATTTTTCATGTCAAATTTAGTGTTTCTGACGTTTTTCTTTAGTGAGTTAACCCACTTTTTGTAATTTTCAACCTAACCTTTGTATGGGAGGTGGGCGTGGTTATTACTTGATTTCTTTAATTTTTGGACGGTATTAAGAAGTGGCTAAAAAACGACTGCAGAAAGTTTGGTTTATATAGCTCTTTTGGTTTGCGAGATTTGTACAAAAACTTATTTGGGGGCGGGGCCACGCCCACTTCCCTAAAAAAATTACATCCAAAATACCCCTTCATAGTGCGATCCTTCATATCAAATTTAATTTTCATAGCTTTATTTATGGCACTTTATGTGTAATATGCAATATGTAAGCGAAATTCAACCAACTACAAAAAAAGAAGTGGAAAATATCATCAAAATTAGATTAAAGCCTAAAAAGGCTCCCGGCTTCGACTTAATTACAAGTGATGTATTGAAACATTTAACACCCAGAGCATTAACAAAGCTTACATCGACAATAAACGCCTGCATAAATCTTAAATACATCCCAATGTCATGGAAGGTATCCGAAATCATTATAGTACAAAAACCTGGGAAAAGTCCACATGAAGCCTCGTCATATCGTCCAATCTCATTGTTGCCTATTTTGTCTAAGCTACTCGAAGCTGTCATTATTAAAAGACTTGAGAACATAATTGAAGAAAAAGGTATCATACCAATTCATCAATTCGGTTTTAGGACTCAACATTCCACAATCGATCAAGTACATCGCATAACAAACATAATAGAAGATGCGATGGAAAATAAATTGATTTGCACAGCTGTGGTTTTAGACGTATCTCAGGCATTCGATAGAGTATGGCACCATGGTTTACTTTATAAATTAAGACGTTTCTTACCACAATATCTAACTGACTTACTTGAATCTTACTTGAGCAACCGCTACTTCAGAATCAAGCAGCGACAATCGTATACCACATTGCAACCAATAAAAACAGGAGTACCCCAAGGTAGTATCCTGGAACCACTTTTATATATCTTGTTCACTTCCGACATGCCTACGCCGACAAACTGTACAATTGCCACATTTGCTGATGATACCTGCATCATAACGACAGGCAAAAGCGAAGTGGAATCGGCCAACAGAATGCAATCCGCAATTAACGAAATAGTGGAATGGACACGGAGATGGTGCATTACTTTAAACGAGACGAAATCAATACACGTAAACTACACGAACAAAAGTGCTAGATATATTCCTTTACATATTGGTATTGTGGTAGTCCCATACTCCACCTCTGCGAAATATCTGGGCATAACGCTAGATGCAAAGCTGAAATGGAAAGAGCACATACAAAAAAAAGTTGCAGAACTAAATCTAAGATATAGCAAAATAAGATGGTTAATCGGTAACAAATCGCAGCTAACAACCTCAAATAAAATTCTCGTATATAATCAAATGTTGAAACCTATTTGGACATACGGAATTCAACTGTGGGGATGCGCTGCACCGATATACATTCAAGCGATACAACGGTTCCAAAATAAAGTCCTGCGCAAATTTGTAAATGCCCCGTGGTATATACGTAATTCAGACCTGCACCGTGATCTTCATATAAAAATGGTCCGGGAAGTTATTCACGAAACGGCATTGAAACATTCAGCGAGGTTGCAAAATCATGTAAACGCGGAAGCCCGACGACTAGGAGAGATTAGAAATAGCAGACGTCGACTAAAGCGAACAATATTCTACGAACTTATACGAAAATAAAAAGTATTAAACGTAATATTTAGTTTCTGAAAAAAAAACGCTTATATTGTATCTATCTTTTAAAATTAGAAAAATATTGCTTGTTAGTACAATTTTGTTTTGTTTCACTAGTTGCAATCATATGAAATGTAAAAATATATCTAATTACGTTTCAATAAAAAAAAAAAACTTTATGTGTAAAATATCATCTGTCGCGAAAACGGCTGAAAATGCTCACCCACAAAAGTGCCTAACGCGCCATAAGAAGTTTTCACTTCAAAAATACAGTTGACGGTCCCACGGTTGATAACTTGTAGAAAATATCGAATTACTTTTGCTTTTTATCAATCTCAGTTGTCGTTTAAATATATTCAAAGGCCTTTCCGAAATAGGAATATTAGATTCGGAATCTTCTGTTGTGGAATGAATAGTAGCAATATTATGTGAAGTATCAACAAAATAACATCAAAATCGAACTCATTAAGTTTCCACTTTCACCTTTGCAGTTTGGCGTTTGGATCCTTCAAATTGTGGAGCCATTGCAGAGGTCTATGGTCACTATTTACGATAAATTTCTTACCATATAAATATGGTCGAAAATATTTTGATGACCAAACATTCATTCATTAAGAGTCCGCCTTGCAAAACAAACCTTGTTGACTTAAAACAGCTCCAAGAGCCACATTTGATGCTTCGGTGGTTAGAGTAAACTTTCTTTCATAGTCCGGGTATGCTAAAATCGGTTTCTTTTTCAGTTTTTGGCAATGGGTCTTTCAATATGGAATCTATTATATTAGGGTTGGGCTTGATATCCTCTGAGGTTACAATATGCCTGAGAAATTCAGTTTCTTTCTTTAAAAATTCCGTTTTTTTAAAGTGTACTTTTAAATTTGCTTCACTAACGCCGTTTTCACGAAATTTTTTCATTGAAAATTAAGTGCTATTTAATTTTAATTTTAAATTTTATTTAACTTTGTACATAGATTTTCTGGTTTTCACCATTATTCAAAATTGACATACAAAAAATTAAAAGGCATGAATGTTAGAAAGAATAAAAACATATTTATGTAAACAAAAAATTTTATTTATTTGTCAAAATGAAAAAAAATATTGGAAATAATTAAATAATATTTAAATGGCAAAGCGAGATCATTTAAATAATAATGAAGTCAAATGGTGAAACTGGAATAGATAGTTTTTCACTTAAATTTGTTTCGTGAACGACTGCAGAAAATTTGGTTTATATAGCTTTATTAATTTGTGAGATAAATACAAAAAACCTATTTGAGGGCGGGGCCACGCCCACTTCTCCAAAAAATTTACATCAAAATGTGCCCCTCCCTAAAGCGGTCTTGTTTTCCCCATTTTATTTTAATAACTTTATTTATGGCTTAGTTATGACACTGTATAGGTTTTCGGTTTCTGCCATTTTGTGGGCGTGGCAGTGGATCGATTTTTCCCATTTTCGGAAGCAACCTCCTCAAGGTTCCAAGAAATATGTGTTCCAAGTTTCATTAAGAGATCTTAATATTTACTCATGTTATCGCTTGCACGGACAGACGTACCGACGGACGGACAGACATCGGGATTTCAAATCCACTCGTCATATACAAAACTATGATACTCTGTGCAACATGTTGCGAGAGTATAAAAAAAGTAAAATTGGCGGCCCTGGAAAAATTGTCCAAATTGATGAAAGCAAATTTGGCAAACGGAAATATAATAAAGGTATGGGGTCATATGTAGAAGTTCACGCAAGTGAGGAAAGTTTCTGATTGCCTTTCACTTGGGAGTGGCCATGAACGATTCTTTTGCATATGACTCAAGCAGCTCACGACTTCCGGTTTTAGACCAAGTATCCCCTGGGTAGCTAACAGACATCCGTTGGGAGGCGAGCTAAAGTGAGAAGGCGAAGCCCGCTTCTGCGGTTGTGCGTAGGGCTTGGGACCCACCACATAAAAAAAATCTCCCCAATGAAAACAAACACAGAGCCTCGGATGAGACACCGTCCTTTTGATGACGACCCATGCAAACGATTTAAGGATAATGATTTAAGGGCATGCACCTGGAATGTCCGGACCCTTAATTGGGAAGGTGCCTCTGCCCAGCTGGTTGATGTCCTCATACAACTAAAGGCTGACATCACCGCCGTCCAAGAAGTGCGATGGACGGGACAAGGACGGAAGAAGGTGGGTCCTTGTGACCTACTACAGAGGCCATATAAAGGAGTGCAAATTTGCACTCCAGTGACTTGTATGAGCACCGTAAATTTAATCATAGCGACCCAGACAACTCTTTTGTGGCTGAAGACGGTGCGTATTGAGTCACAATGGCGAGTAATAAAGAGGTTTTCGTGAAGGACAATTACAACAATCCTGAAAGTTTCGCAGGTATGGTGGTTGAATACGTGTGGAGGAGAAACATTGCGAACAAACACGAAGATCCTTTTGTAAAGTTATTGAAGCGATTAGTTTCAAGCCTGTTTATAAGCCTTAATACACACTTTAAATTTAAACATATACCAAAACCGTTTATATTTCTGGATTTCTCTAACATTTAGCTTTTAATTATTATTTTTAACTTATTAGAATTGAATTGTTGTTAGTATTTAATCATTTAATCATTGTATACTAGGTACAATTGTAATAAAATAAAACTAGTGGGGTTGCACTTCGGGAGTGCAGGCAGAAGTGAAGACATGAACTTATGGCGCGTTGGGCACTTTTTTGGGTGAACATTTTTAGGTGCGCTCGCGAATTGTACATAAAAAATCAAGTTTATCAAAGCAATGTGGGCACTTTTTGAATGGACATGAAGTAAATAATATAGAAAGTATATTCGAATGAAGTGGTTTTATTTAAATGAGTAAATATTAGTAAATAGTAAACACAAAATTTATCAATTCTCATCCATAATTTCAATGAGAATTGATGTATATAAAGCACTTCTCTGGTAGATGGACCAGCGATTTGAGGAGGTACACTTTGTTGTACAAACGTTTGGTCTGTTGATAATAAATTTAACGTTCTTCATTTATCTCTGTATCGTTTGCAATAATCTTTTTTCGCTTGTTTCGCCAAGTCTGACTTATGTGGGTGTTTCTCTCTGTGGCGATTATCATATTCTTTTCTTTTTTCTACTTCATCCTCATAAGTGGAGTCATCTATCGAGTTTTTTCTTTTTCGACCGTTATTTGAATCATACGCATCCATTTTCAAGACAAATCTATAATCAAAAATAAAGATGTAGATTTTTTTAAAGCTATAATTGTAGCATATATATTTTTTCGGGTTTTCCTACTTTTCCGGCTTTCCCATAATTTTTAACGATTTTCCGACCATCGAATCACGTCCCTTGTGAAATTCTCTAATAAAATGAGAATATTTTCAATTTTTCAGGTTTTCCAACTTTTCCGGCTTTCCGATAATTTTTAATTCTTAGCTGAAATAAGCATAGAGTTAATTTTCCAAAATTTCCGAGATTTTTTGTAATTTTGTAAAAATGTATCAACTTCAAACTTTAAATGCAGCGCCTTTTTAAACGCTAGCGCCAAACTTGTATTCTTGTAATGTAACTGTTGGTAAAACAGGAAGTTGTCTCCCTAGCCCAAGAAAGAGACAGCGATATATACCTATGCGTATACTAATAGTATTGTACACTATTGTAAACATATATGTATGTATCCCACGTGTTTCTCGTTTTCTATATAATTTTATTTAATAACGTGTTGCATTTGTTTATGTACGTAAAAAAATTTACCAAATAAAAGAATAATTTACTTACGTGATGACGAGCAGCAGTTGTAATAATGTATACAAAATATAGTGACACTATAGTATACAAAAGCACTACAACAAAGTTTTTAATTAATTCTATTAACAATTGAATTGTCGATCGATATATGGGGCCTTCAAAACCTATGGTCCGATTTCGGCAATTTTCAGAATGGGGCTGACACACTATGAACATAGTATTTGTGCAAAGTTCTGCACCGATATCTTCACTAGTGCTTACTTTATATATTGTAAAGTAAACGATTCAGATCGTCTTCAAAGTTCTGGTATATAGGAAGTAGGCGTGGTTGTGAAGCGATTTGGCCTATTTTGACAACATATCATTGGGATGTAAGGAAACTATTACAAACCAAGTTTCATTGAAATCGGTCGATTAGTTCCTGAGATATGGTTTTTGACCCATAAGTGGGCGACGCCATGCCCATTTCCCATTTTATAAAAAAATCTGAGTGCAGCTTCCATCTGTCATTTTTCATGTCAAATTTAGTGTTTCTGACGTTTTTCTTTAGTGAGTTAACCCACTTTTTGTAATTTTCAACCTAACCTTTGTATGGGAGGTGGGCGTGGTTATTACTTGATTTCTTTAATTTTTGGACGGTATTAAGAAGTGGCTAAAAAACGACTGCAGAAAGTTTGGTTTATATAGCTCTTTTGGTTTGCGAGATTTGTACAAAAACTTATTTGGGGGCGGGGCCACGCCCACTTCCCTAAAAAAATTACATCCAAAATACCCCTTCATAGTGCGATCCTTCATATCAAATTTAATTTTCATAGCTTTATTTATGGCACTTTATGTGTAATATGCAATATGTAAGCGAAATTCAACCAACTACAAAAAAAGAAGTGGAAAATATCATCAAAATTAGATTAAAGCCTAAAAAGGCTCCCGGCTTCGACTTAATTACAAGTGATGTATTGAAACATTTAACACCCAGAGCATTAACAAAGCTTACATCGACAATAAACGCCTGCATAAATCTTAAATACATCCCAATGTCATGGAAGGTATCCGAAATCATTATAGTACAAAAACCTGGGAAAAGTCCACATGAAGCCTCGTCATATCGTCCAATCTCATTGTTGCCTATTTTGTCTAAGCTACTCGAAGCTGTCATTATTAAAAGACTTGAGAACATAATTGAAGAAAAAGGTATCATACCAATTCATCAATTCGGTTTTAGGACTCAACATTCCACAATCGATCAAGTACATCGCATAACAAACATAATAGAAGATGCGATGGAAAATAAATTGATTTGCACAGCTGTGGTTTTAGACGTATCTCAGGCATTCGATAGAGTATGGCACCATGGTTTACTTTATAAATTAAGACGTTTCTTACCACAATATCTAACTGACTTACTTGAATCTTACTTGAGCAACCGCTACTTCAGAATCAAGCAGCGACAATCGTATACCACATTGCAACCAATAAAAACAGGAGTACCCCAAGGTAGTATCCTGGAACCACTTTTATATATCTTGTTCACTTCCGACATGCCTACGCCGACAAACTGTACAATTGCCACATTTGCTGATGATACCTGCATCATAACGACAGGCAAAAGCGAAGTGGAATCGGCCAACAGAATGCAATCCGCAATTAACGAAATAGTGGAATGGACACGGAGATGGTGCATTACTTTAAACGAGACGAAATCAATACACGTAAACTACACGAACAAAAGTGCTAGATATATTCCTTTACATATTGGTATTGTGGTAGTCCCATACTCCACCTCTGCGAAATATCTGGGCATAACGCTAGATGCAAAGCTGAAATGGAAAGAGCACATACAAAAAAAAGTTGCAGAACTAAATCTAAGATATAGCAAAATAAGATGGTTAATCGGTAACAAATCGCAGCTAACAACCTCAAATAAAATTCTCGTATATAATCAAATGTTGAAACCTATTTGGACATACGGAATTCAACTGTGGGGATGCGCTGCACCGATATACATTCAAGCGATACAACGGTTCCAAAATAAAGTCCTGCGCAAATTTGTAAATGCCCCGTGGTATATACGTAATTCAGACCTGCACCGTGATCTTCATATAAAAATGGTCCGGGAAGTTATTCACGAAACGGCATTGAAACATTCAGCGAGGTTGCAAAATCATGTAAACGCGGAAGCCCGACGACTAGGAGAGATTAGAAATAGCAGACGTCGACTAAAGCGAACAATATTCTACGAACTTATACGAAAATAAAAAGTATTAAACGTAATATTTAGTTTCTGAAAAAAAAAACGCTTATATTGTATCTATCTTTTAAAATTAGAAAAATATTGCTTGTTAGTACAATTTTGTTTTGTTTCACTAGTTGCAATCATATGAAATGTAAAAATATATCTAATTACGTTTCAATAAAAAAAAAAAACTTTATGTGTAAAATATCATCTGTCGCGAAAACGGCTGAAAATGCTCACCCACAAAAGTGCCTAACGCGCCATAAGAAGTTTTCACTTCAAAAATACAGTTGACGGTCCCACGGTTGATAACTTGTAGAAAATATCGAATTACTTTTGCTTTTTATCAATCTCAGTTGTCGTTTAAATATATTCAAAGGCCTTTCCGAAATAGGAATATTAGATTCGGAATCTTCTGTTGTGGAATGAATAGTAGCAATATTATGTGAAGTATCAACAAAATAACATCAAAATCGAACTCATTAAGTTTCCACTTTCACCTT
Organism: Zeugodacus cucurbitae; assembly: GCF_028554725.1. Taxonomy (NCBI): domain Eukaryota; kingdom Metazoa; phylum Arthropoda; class Insecta; order Diptera; family Tephritidae; genus Zeugodacus; species Zeugodacus cucurbitae. The sequence goes on from NC_071669.1 coordinate 30,307,971, forward strand.
TGCAGTTTGGCGTTTGGATCCTTCAAATTGTGGAGCCATTGCAGAGGTCTATGGTCACTATTTACGATAAATTTCTTACCATATAAATATGGTCGAAAATATTTTGATGACCAAACATTCATTCATTAAGAGTCCGCCTTGCAAAACAAACCTTGTTGACTTAAAACAGCTCCAAGAGCCACATTTGATGCTTCGGTGGTTAGAGTAAACTTTCTTTCATAGTCCGGGTATGCTAAAATCGGTTTCTTTTTCAGTTTTTGGCAATGGGTCTTTCAATATGGAATCTATTATATTAGGGTTGGGCTTGATATCCTCTGAGGTTACAATATGCCTGAGAAATTCAGTTTCTTTCTTTAAAAATTCCGTTTTTTTAAAGTGTACTTTTAAATTTGCTTCACTAACGCCGTTTTCACGAAATTTTTTCATTGAAAATTAAGTGCTATTTAATTTTAATTTTAAATTTTATTTAACTTTGTACATAGATTTTCTGGTTTTCACCATTATTCAAAATTGACATACAAAAAATTAAAAGGCATGAATGTTAGAAAGAATAAAAACATATTTATGTAAACAAAAAATTTTATTTATTTGTCAAAATGAAAAAAAATATTGGAAATAATTAAATAATATTTAAATGGCAAAGCGAGATCATTTAAATAATAATGAAGTCAAATGGTGAAACTGGAATAGATAGTTTTTCACTTAAATTTGTTTCGTGAAACCGGCTGTAAGCCTGTGAAATGCTATCTAAGACTGTATTCATCAGCCTTTGGAATGTCGATAGCGTATTCTTCAGACCAAACGGCATACGTAAATACTCAAAAAGTCCATTCGGTGTAGAAAATGCGGTTTTCATTCTATCCACTGGATCCATTTCAATTTGATGGTATCCCTCAATTGTACTAAAGTCCATGCACTTCCCAAGTTCATCCAATATTTCATTCATAATAGGAATAGGATACTTGTCACTTACGGTAATATCGTTTAATTTACGATAATCTACTACAAGTGGCTATTTTTGTATATTACAAGCATCCAGCCTCTTGGGTACAACCCAGATTGGTGCTGAATATGGCGATTTGCTGTGACAAATTATACTTTGAGCCAACATTTCTTTAATTTGTTTCTCAACATCTATGTTGATGATATTGAGGAATCTTCGTGTATGGTATTGATTTTATGTTTAATTTTTACATAACAGGCGATTTACATATGGCGATTTGCTGTGACAAATTATACTTTGAGCCAACATTTCTTTAATTTGTTTCTCAACATCTATGTTATGTACTTGATGATATTGAGGAATCTTCGTGTATGGTATTGATTTTATGTTTAATTTTTACATAACAGTTTTTTTATATAGTACTCAAAATCCTTTATTTGTTGAGATATACGAGTCTAAATTGTGATTCTTTCGAATCATTGCACACGGTCATAAATACTTCCCGTTGAGATATCGCTATGAAATTTTCACAAAAATCTAGAAAAATGTTTTAAATATATATATATTTAAATATATAGTAAATATAAATATATAGTAAATTTGCCCCATCGGACAACTAGGTCCTATAGCTCCCATAGAACAGTAATTGCCATTATATGACAATGATGCGCAAAAATACTTCTCATGGTCATAGTTGGAGAAAACTTACAGTAATGCTTTGTAAAAAAATGTAAGAAAGCGATAAACAAGCTGAACATGATTTGTCGTAACAGTTTCCCCCATCCAACACCCACATTCATCCTATAAAAAATTAATATCATATAAAAAAAATCTTGTAGGAAAAAGCAAATTATCAACCAATTTAATACAGTCCATATTTCTTTGCCCAATTATGATGAGTTTGAACTAAAAAATAGTTAATTCCAAGGGCATTATTATTTTGACGATTGCAAATACATCCGCAACTTTCCGCACCTAACTTTAAAACTTTTATTACCTTAAGACTCTGCTAAATACTATGTGAAATATATAATAATTAAAGGGGGATCGCGGACAATTCAAACTTTATGTAAACAAATTTAAAACGCACAAAAAAGGTTAAAAAAATAGGTGATATAAAACACTTAATTCACTAAAAACACAAATCACGTTAGTGTTTATTAATTTCACAAGTTAAAACAAATACCTTTAACTTTAAAATCCATTGAAAATAATCTTGATTCGTTAACCTGAACAATTACCAGAACAAATTGAAGTTCGTTGTTGCAGCGAAGTTTTTTATAAAAATGTTGATGTGCTTTAAAAAATGCAGGCTATTTAGAGAAAGTACCTTTAGATATTTAGGAAAACCCGGTTTGCAAATAGGAAGTTTAGACAATTTTTTGAATTAGTATTATTTACAAATTTATAAATAACATCGTTTAAAATAAAGTTTTTATTAGAAATTTCTATTTTAGCATTAAGTTACTGAAGGATACCATAGCCTAATAAACCATCGTATTTTGTAGAAAAATCCAAAAACGTAGAATATCAATTCAGCCTTTTCTTTTATATTACTTGTATACACTTTTTGTATTTTATTTAATGTTACTTTCCCTGTAACTGTTGTTAAGGTGATTGACTTTGTTTTAAACATTTGCTTTCTAAGAGCATTAGATACAAATAATGATGATCCAGGATCCACAAGAAATGTAAATGGTTGATTTTCAATTACGAATTCTACTAAAGTAAGTATCCTAGGCTTCTAGCCGAAAATTCTCGTTACCCTGCTGCATAGGTTCAAGGTCCGTAACGTCGAATCCTAGATTGATTTGAACTATTCCCTTCAGTAAATATTACATGGATTACATGGATTTTTTAAAGTATTACCAAAATTATTATTTCCATTATGCGAGTATTGTGTGTTATGATTTTGATTTTGTGTGTTATTATTAAAATGAATTATTAAAATAGGAATTTGTTGTTGAAAATTAGTAAAACTATTATTGTAAGGGAGATTTGGTGCGCATTAGTAGAACTTTTGTTTTGTAATTCAACATTGATAATATTATTTACCTTAATACTATCCTTAAACTTACATACTTCTCCATTTATTCCTTCACATAGTTGCTTAACGCTACCTCGGTATTTTATATTACTTACTAATAATAGCTGTTATCGAGTGGTCACTCCTCTGTTTGCTATCTTTGGGCAAACAAAGATACCCAGTTGAATTTATGCGGATACCTCATTAAAAATTTTATCACCGCTTAATGAGTGTTGCCAAATTGTTTTTTACATATGTACACTATTCACAATGGTAAAAACGACTCAAAGCACAAATTTTTAACAAAAATAAGTAAGGAAAGGCTAAGTTCGGGTGCAACCGAACATTTTATACTCTCGCAATTTATTGATGTAATTTTATAAAGATAACAGAATTCGACCCATATATTCGGCATAAAGTTCAATAGAATAACGAAAATCATCATAAATAGTATATGGGGACTGAGGTAATTCCTAAACCGATTTCACTCGTTTTCACCAGAGAAAAACTGTTATAAGAAAAAAATTCCCAAGGAATGAATTACATTAAAATATCTGAGAAATTTACCTACATTTTCGGTGAAAAATTATCCTTAGGCACTGAGTTCTTCATGTTCTATATCAGGGGCCTTGAAAAGTCATGGTCCGATTTTGACGAGCTCAAATACAATATTTATGTAAATTTTTGTTCCGCTATCTTCATTTGTTCCTAATGTATGTATGTATTATAATGTGAACGAATCAGAAGAATTAAAAATTGAGTTATATGGGAAGTGGGCGTAGTTGTGAACCGATTTCGGCCATATTCATGAGGGTGTCAAGAAAGTGTTATATATCGAATTTCATTGAAATCGGTCGAGTAGTTCTTGAGATATGGTTTTTGACCTATAAGTAAGCGACGCCACGCCCATTTTCAATTTTGTAAAAAAATCTCAGTGCAGCTTACTTCTGCTATTTCTTATGTAAAATTTGGTGTTTGTGCCGTTTCTCGTTAGTGAGTTAACTCACTTTTAGTCACTTTCAACCTAACCTTTGTATGGGAGGTGGGCGTGGTTACTATCCGATTTCTTTAATTTTTGGACTGTATAAGGACTGGAGGATGGGATCATGTGTAGAAATTCACGTAAGTGAGGAAAGTTTTTGATTTTCATTCACTTGGGAGTGGCCAGAAACGATTCTTCTCCACATGATTCAAGCAGCTCACGACTTCCGGTTTTGGAGAATGGGGTCATGTGTAGAAGTTCACGTAAGTGAAGAAAGTTTTTGATTGTCATTCACTTGGGAGTGGCCAGAAACGATTCTTCTCCACATGATTCAAGCAGCTCACGACTTCCGGTTTTAGACCAAGTATTCTCTGGGTAGCCAACAGACAGCCGTTTGGAGGCGAGCTAAAGTGTGAAGGCGAACCCGCTTCTGCGGTTGGGCGTAGGATTTGGGTCCCACCACATAAAAATGAAGTACCAATGAAAAATCTAAGAAAAAGCCTCGAATGAGACACCCCCCTTTTGATGACGACCCCTGTAAACGTTTTTAGGATAATGATTTAAGGGCATGCACCTGGCACAACAGTCGGAAAATTCAGTCTCCATGACGAAACATCGCCAAACGGCCTGAGGCTGATCGACTTCGCTGGGGCCCGAAATATGGTCGTCTGTAGTACCAGATTCTATCATAAGAAAGTACATTAAGCTACTTGGCTGTCTCCTGATCGAAACACGCGTAACCAAATTGATCATGTTGTGATAGACGGAAGACATGTCTCCTGTGTTTTAGACCTGCGTACGCTCCGAGAACCAAATATAGACTCGGACCATTATCTGATTGCAGCGAAGATACGCACCCGCCTCTGTGCCGCAAAGAACGCCCGTCAACAAACACAAGGAAGGTTCGACGTCGAAAAGCTGCAATCGCAACAGACAGTCACGAAATACTCTACTCGACTTGCACTCCTGCTCTCTGAGAGCACTCATCAGCATCTCGGTATAAGGGAACTGTGGAACGGCATCTCAAACTCACTGTATACCGCTGCAGCCGAAACAATTGGATTTCGGCAACGACAAAAAACAAGCTGGTACGATGAGGAATACCGTCTCGCAGCGGAGAGAAAACATACTGCCTACCTCGCAACGTTGCAAACGACCATAACACGTGCGGGATGGGATAGATACCGAGAGCTGAAGAGGGAAGCGAGACGTATCTGCAGTCAAAAAAAGAAAGAGGCCGAAATGCGTGAGTACGAAGAGCTTGACAAGCTGGCAGACAGAGGTAATGCTCGAAAATTTTATGAAAAAATGAAGCGACTTAATTAAGGTTTCAAGACCGGAGCATCCTCATGTAGAGACCGAGGTTGTAATCTGGTAACCGATGTCCAGGGCATACTGGGATTATGGAGGGAACACTTCTCCGACCTGCTGAATGGCAGTGAAAGTACAACAACAGGAGATGGCGAACCCGATTCCCCAATCGATGACGATGGAATAGATGTTCCATTACCCGACCATGAAGAAATTCGAATAGCAATTACCCGCCTAAAGAACAACAAAGCGGCGGAGGCGGATAGATTACCGGCCGAGCTATTCAAATACGGCGGCGAAGAACTGATAAGGTGCATGCATCAGCTTCTTTGCAAAATATGGTCGGAAAAAAGCATGCCTGACGATTGGAATCTCTGGGTGCTCTGCCCAATCCATAAAACGGGAGATCCCACAATCTGCGCCAATTACCGTGGGATTAGCCTCCTAAATAACGCATACAAGGTTCTATCGAGCGTACTGTGTGAAAGACTAAAGCCCACCGTCAATAAACTGATTGGACCTTATCAGTGTGGCTTTAGACCTGGAAAATCGACAACTGACCAGATATTCACCATGCGCCAAATCTTGGAGAAGACCCGTGAAAAGACGATCGACACATACTACCTTTTTGTCGATTTTAAAGCTGCTTTCGACAGCACGAAAAGGAGCTGATTTTATTGATATTGATTCGTAGATAATTTTGTATACCATCCAGCGCAGGATCACTCTTGCCAACTGGTGCTACTTTGGACTGAGCAGGCAAATGAAAAGTAAAGTCCTCTCTCGGCGAACCAAAATCAAACTCTACAAGTCGCTTATCATTTGCAGAAGCTTGGACGATGTCAACATCAGATGAGACGACACTAGGAGTTTTCGAGAGGAAAATTTTGCGCAAGATTTATGGTCGTCAGAACATTGGCAACGGCGAATACCGTAGCCGATGGAACGATGAGCTGTACGAGCTATACGACGACATTGACATAGTTCAGCGAATAAAAAGACACCGGCTACGCTGGCTAGGTCATGTTGTCCGAATGGACGAAAACACTCCAGCTCTGAAAGTGTTCGATGCAGTACCCGCCGGAGGAAGCCGAGGAAGGGGAAGGCCTCCACTCCGTTGGAGGGACCAGGTGGAGAGCGACCTGGTTACACTTGGGATCTCCAACTGGCTCCGAACTGCGAAGGAAAGAGACGAGTGGAGCGCTCTCATCGATTCGGCTATAAACGGTTCAACGCCAATCACATACATACATACATACATAAGGAAACGGCTAAAAGAAACGACTGCAGAAAGTTTGGTTTATATAGCTTGATTGGTTTGCAAGATATATACAAAAAACCTATTTGGGGGAGGGGTCACGCCCACTTTTCCAAAAAATTACATCCAAATGTGCCCTTCCCTAATGCGATCCTATGTTCCAAATTTTATTTTCATAACTTTTTTGTGGCTTAGTTATGACCAGTCATGGGCAAAGTCTTAGCAGGTGCTAAAAGAGCGTAAGGGATCGTAAACGTACACACACCGATTGTCACTAACACGAACAATCGAAGAGCGTGAAACGAACACCTACAATGGGACAATACGATAAATAAACGACGATGAAATCAGTCTGCAATCAGTAGTTGACTGAGCAGCTTGTGAGCGGAACTATATGTTTTATGTATGAAATATAAACAATTATTTCATTGTAAAATATCAGAAAATGTTTGTTTTAAATTATAATATAACCCAAATTTAATACGATTTCTACTAAATATAAAATACCATTATTTTATTACATTTACAACGAACACATATTCGTATCTTGTAATCGTGCGGCACCGACTTGCTCGCTCAACCTCTTCAAGCAGTCTGAATATTTTTGATCGGTGATTCGTTTGGTCCCACAGTAAGCGCACTAATACAATCTCATTTTGTTATGCTTGTTTGATTGTGATGGTGCCCATCCCTGGTTATGACACTGTATAGGTTTTCGGTTTCGCCGTTTTGTGGGCGTGGCAGTGGACCGATTTTGCCCATCTTCGAAAGCAACCTCCTCAGGGTGCCAAGGAATATGTGTTCCAAGTTTCATTAAGAAATCTTAATTTTTACTCAAGTTATCACTCGCACGGGCAGACGGACGGATTGACATCCGGATTTCAACTCCACTCGTCATCCTGATAATTTATATATATATAACCCCATATCTAACTCTTTTATTTCTGGGTGACACAAACAACCGTTATGTGAACAAAACTATAATACTCAACATGTTGCGAGAGTATAATTACAATAAAAAAATATATGTTTGTGGTTTTTACTTTGAAATATTATACATTTTAAGTGCTTAAATAAAACGTAAGGCATAAACGCAGCTCGAAACAAAAAAATAAAAAACATGTTTTTGCGCAGATTTAAGTATTTCTTCTTGCGTAAGGGATGACGACGCATGCATTACAGCATTTAAACTGTCAATATATAAAACCAGGTAATTTATGTTGGCATCGAATAGACAAAGATGGCATGATACAAAACTCTTTATTCTGAGAGAGCGCTGTAAAAATCCACACTTTTTATAACATTTAAAAGACAGTAAAAAAACCGAGTGGGGTTGCACTGCGGGAGCGCAGGCAGAAGTGAAAACTTGAACTTATGGCGCGTTGGGCACACAATTTTTTCAACAAGAGCATCAACTGATAGGTCATGTACATGTCGTCGTAAGCTTTGACAATTGAATGAAAAAATAGATAACCCTTTTTTTGTAGAAATTAAATCAATAAATGTCAAATGAAATATTTAAATAAATAAAATTTCCATTTAATATTCATTTCTAAAATAAATATAAAAACTCTCAATCTTGTCTGTAGCGAGGGCACGAACGAATTCCCATGCAAAGACTGCGTATAGTATACATATATTATAAGAATACACGCGGTGTATATCAGAGAACTGCAATTATTCCATTTTTTGAGTCATTGGTTGAGTAACATAAAAAATAGTATTAGTGCATATAAGTCAAAACTCATCAAACACTAATATCCACTAAAACACATTTACGCACAGCACACAAAGCGAGAATATGAATAATGAGTAAGTTTCTCTTGATACTTTTCGTTGAAGTGCTCAATTGTCTCATGAGACAATAATTCAGTCAACCTAAACCAAAATGAGCCATACCACCAAAAAACACAAGAGTATAGCTGAATGAATAAAGTGATACGAATATGATCAAAGTAAAACTGACGAAGTCTAGTCACAGCTGTGCCGCCGCTAGGCAAATGTGGCCTGTGGGAATTGACTAACGATGTGTTTTTGTTCGTTGATATTGTGTATTACATTTAATGTTTTAAGTTATTTAGTTTAGTTAATACTTTACTTATACTTTCTAATATATTTCTTTTAATATTAATATATTGAAAATGAATAAAGACCCACGAAAATGCATATTCAATGAAATAATGAAAAATTTAATGTGACAAAATTCTCACTGGGTATCTTAACTTTCGTGCTCAGCTACGAAGTCACTTCCACTTGTTCTGATCAGTGTACCGAACTCATTCAAGTTTATTTTCATCGTGACCAATGAATAAGTGAGTAAAATCAAATTGTTACTACTCGTTTGAGTCATAAATTGACGGCACATGTATGTAAGTGTAGAAATACTATTTAGCATTTTAGAAATAACTTTCGGGTATTTTAACTTTTAGATATTATTTTTAAATGCTCTGTTCCCTATTAGACCTATATCATATATATAATAACTTAAATATACTTATATTCTAATTATAAATAATAAAAACATGATTTTTATAAATTCATACAACAAAATATATTAATTTATTAACATAAAATATATAATATATTAAATATAAATGATGTCATTTGATATATTAGATGTCATTTGTAACAAATAATAGCAAAAAAAAATAGTTTCACACAATTTAATATTATCATGCCCGGTTTCACAGTTCGTACTTAAGTTGTGCCCAAATAAAATCTTAGCTAAGAATTGAAAAACATTTGCTTACAAATAGCATCTGACAAATTGAAATTATTGTTGATGAAAAATAACTTTGCGACGAATAAATTTAGAATCTGGGAAATGGATGGAAACAATGAAAGGACACCGGATTTCACCGCAAGCGAGTGGGGGCACCTATTGCAACTCGCAGGAAAGCATATAACTATCATTGAATGCAAGAAATTCCAAAAATTGTTTCAACAAATAATTTTTATTTTATTTTTTTGACAAATAAGTCAATATTCAAAACAAAAATCAGCTGTCACTTAAGCACTGCTTAAGTCTCCAATTTTCAGTACTTAAGCTGAACTTAAGTGTATTACTTCTGGCATCCCGGCTTTCTGTCAAAAATTCCTTCAACTCGCATTGCTACCAACTTAAAATGAGATATCAGGGAATTCGGTTGAGAAACTGAGAGAGTTTCGTATTGTCATTGTTATTGTTGTTAGTGGTCTTATTGAATTTTCCGAAAATACAGCTATTGACACTAGCTCTCTTTATTATTTTCTTGATGACGAAGTGGCTTGTACAATGCTCACACACAACACCTGCTCACAAAGATCGTCAACTACGCTATCACTCATATATTTACCAACTAATGAGAACTGCAGGCGACAATGACTTCTTCTTCTTGACTGGCGTAGACACCGCTTACGCGGTTATAGCCGAGTCCAAAACAGCGCGTCACGTATCCCTCCTTCTGGCTGTTTGGCGCCAATTGGTTATTCCAAGCGAAGCCAGGTCCCTCTCCATCTGATCCTTCCATCGGAGTGGAGGTCTCCCTCTTCCTCGGCTTTCACCCGCGGGTACTGTATCGAATACTTTCAGAGCTGAAGCACTTTAATCCATTCGAACAACATGACCTAGCCAGTGTAGCCGCTGTTTTTTTATTCGCTGGACTATGTCTATGTCGTCGTATAAATCGTACAGCTCATCGTTCCATCGTCTGCGGTATTCGCCGTTGCCAATGTTTAAGGGACCATAAATCTTCCTCAAAACCTTTCTCTCGAAAACTCCTAGTGCCGTCTCATCGGATGTTGACATCGTCCACGCTTCAGCACCGTAAAGTAGGACGGGAATGATGAGAGACTTGTAGAGTTTGGTTTTTTTTTCGTCGAGAGAGGACTTTACTTTTCCATTGCCTACTTAGTCCATAGTAGCACCTGTTGGCAAGAGTGATTCTGCGTTGGATTTCCAGGCTGACATTGTTATTGCTGTTAATGCTGGTTCCCAGGTAGACGAAATTATCTACAACTTCAAAGTTATGACTGTCAACAGTGGGAGCCAAGACGCGAATGCGCTGACTGTTTGTTTGATGACAGGAGATATTTCGTCTTGTCCTCGTTCACCACCAGACCCATACGCTTCGCTTCCTTATCCAGTCTGGAAAAAACAGAACTAACGGCGCGGGTGTTGTTTCCACTGATATCGATATCATCGGCGTACGCCAGTAGCTGTACACTCTTGTAGAAGATTGTACCTTCTCTATTTAGCTCTCAGGCTCTTATAATTTTTTCCAGCATCAAGTTAAAGAAGTCGCACGATAGTGAGTCACCTTGTCTGAAACTTCATCTGGTATCGAACGGCTCGGAGAGGTCCTTCCCGATCCTGACGGAGCTTTTGGTGTTGCTCAACGTCAGCTTACACAGCCGTATTAGTTTTGTGGGGATACCAAATTCAGATATCGCGGCATAAAGGCAACTCCTTTTCGTGCTGTCGAAAGCAGCTTTAAAGTCGACAAAGAGATGGTGTGTTACGATCCTATTTTCACGGGTCTTCTCCAAAATTTGGCGCATGGTGAATATCTGGTCAGATTTTCCAGGTCTAAAGCCACACTGATAAGGTCCAATCAGTTTGTTGACGGTGGGCTTTAGTCTTTCACACAATACGCTCGACAGAACCTTATACGCGATGCTGAGGAGGCTTATCCCACGGTAATTGGCGCAAATTGTGGGGTCTCCCTTTTTGTGTATTGGGCAGAGTACACTGAGATTCCAATCGTCAGGCATGCTTTCTTCTGACCATATTCTGCAAAGAAGCTGATGCAAGCACCTTATCAGCTCTTCGCCGCCGTATTTGAATAGCTCGGCCGGTAATCTATCGGCCCCCGCCGCCTTATTGTTCTTCAAGCTGGTAATTGCTATTCGAATTTCTTCACGGTCGGGCAATGGAACATCTGCTCCATCGTCGTCGATTGGGGAATCGGGTTCGCCATCTCCTGTTGTTGTACTTTCACTGCTATTCAGCAGGCTGGAGAAGTGTTCCCTCCACAAACTCAGTATACTCTGGTCATCAATAACTAGATCATCTCTGGGGGTCCTACAGGAGTGTGCTCCGGTCTTGAAACCTTCAGTTAGTCGCCGGATCTTTTCGTAAAATTTTCGAGCTTTACCCCTTTCGGCCAGCTTGTCAAGCTCTTCATACTCACGCATTTCGGCCTCTTTCTTTTTTTGTCTGCAAATGCGTCTCGCTTCCCTCTTCAGCTCTCGGTATCTTTCCCATCCCGCTCGTGTTGCGGTCGATCGCAACATTGCGAGGTAGGCAGTCTGTTTTCTCTCCACTGCGAGACGACATACCAGCTGTTTTTTTGGCTTTTCCGAAAACCAATGGTTTCGGTTGCAGCTGTACGTAAGGAGTTTGATATGCCGTCCCACAGCTCCCTTATACCGAGATGCTGATTAGTGCTCTCAGAGCGCAGGTGTGCAAGTCGAGTAGAAATTCGTTCGGCTGTCGGTTGTGATTGCAGCTTCTCGATGTCGAACCTTTCTTGTGTTTGTTGACGTGTGCGCTTTTCTACACAGAGGCGGGTGCGTATTTTAGCTGCTACAAGATAGTGGTCCGAGTCGATGTTGGGACCACGAAGCGTACGCATATCAGAAACACTGGAGACATGTCGTCCATCTATCACAACATGATCGATCTGGTTGTGAGTGATTCGATCCGGGGACAGCCAAGTAGCTTGATGGATTTTCTTATGCTGGAATCTAGTACTACAGACGACCATATTTCGGGCCCCGGCGAAGTCGAGGCGGCAATGTCACATAGAGGTTATTTCCTAAGATTCTTTCCTCAGAGGTTATTGAAGGCTACAGCTAATGTAATCACAGCTCTCACGTATAAAATTGAAATTTAAAACTCTACAATATGTGTTTACAGTTTTTATATTTTAACAGTATTTACGAATTCAAAAAACTCATGTACATATGTATATTACATATATATAGGGCACTCACAAGTTGTCTTAAAGTTATATATCATAAATGAAAATGTTACAAATACGAAGATTGTGAATACCTCGTTATAATTTTGTTATGATAAATTGACTGATTGACTGAAAAACAATGATTTACAATATTTCCCTGATATGTAAGTATTTCGCTGAAAAAATGTCAAAAGAAATTAAAATGTATTAAATAATAGACGTGTCGAGTTACCGCTGCATTTTATTGTCAATACGCCCACTCATCATATGCGACAGCACAGCCACTTCTGTAGTACCCGTTTTCTATTGTTCAAGTATTTTTTATTTATTTCAAGTAAACCAGTGTTGATATGGATTAGGTATATATATATTTGGTATAGAAACCCCTTAGCCGAATCTACAAGAGAGCGCGGCACTCATACCTAATTCTGGATTTTTGTCGCCAACTGGAATTACCAAGTGAGGCCAGGTCGCTTTCTACCTGGCCTTACCAACGGAGTGGAGGCCTTCTTCTTTCTGCTGTCTTTTTATTTGCTGAAGTATGTCAATGTCGGAGGATGGGATCATGTGTAGAAGTTCACGTAATTGAGGAAAGTTTTTGATTCTCATTCACATAAGCTTAAGTGAGAAGGCGAACCCGCTTCTGCGGTTATGCGTAGGGTTTGGGACCCAATACATAAAAACGAAGTACCAATGAAAAATTTACGAAAGCCTCGGATGAGACAACCCCCTTTTGATAACGACCTCTGCAAAAGTTTTCAGGATTTTGATTTTAAGTCATACGACTAGAGGCTGACATCACCGCCATCCAAGAAGTGCGATGGACGGGACAAGGACGGAAGAAGGTGGGTCCTTGTGACCTACTACAGAGGCCATATAAAGGAGTGCAAATTTGGTGTTGGATATGTGGTGGGAGAGAGACTCCGTCGCCGAGTCCAGGCATTCACCCCGGTAGATGAACGTCTAGCCACAATCCGCAAAAGAAGGAGGTTCTTCAACATATCGCTAATTTGCGTCCACGCCCCAACGAATGAGAAGGACGATGTGACCAAAGATACTTTCTATGAGCGCCTAGAACGCACCTACGAGCGTTGCCCCGCCACGATGTCAGAATCGTGCTTGGCGATTTTATCGCTAGAGTGGGTAAAGAAAGTGTCTTTGGCACAACAGTCGGAAAATTTCAGCCTCCATGACGAAACATCGCCAATCGGCCTGAGGCTGATCGACTTCGCTGGGGCCCAGATTACAGCACAAGAAAATTCATCAAGCAACATGGCTGTCTCCTGATCGAAATACGCGTAACCAAATCGATCATGTTGTGATAGACGGAAGACATGTCTCCAGTGTTTTAGACGTGAGCATGAAGAGGTTGAGAAGCTGGCTGACAGAAGTAGTGCTTTTATGAAAAAATTATGCGACTAAATGGAGGTTTCAAAACCGGAGCATCATCATGTAGAGAAAAAATGTGGTAATCTGGTAACCGATGTTCAGGGCATACTGGGATTATGGAGGGAACACTTCTCCGACCTGCTGAATGGCAGTGAAAGTACAACAACAGGAGATGGCGAATCCGATTCTCCATTCGATGATACGGTGCATGCATCAGCTTTTTTGCAGAATATGGTTGGAAGAAAGCATGCCTGACGACTGGAATCTCAGTGTGCTCTGTCCAATCCATAAAAAGAGAGAACCCACAATCTGTGCCAATTATCGTGGGATAAGCCTCCTAAATATCGCCTATAAGGTTCTATCGAGCGTACTGTGTGAAAGACTAAAGCCCACCGTCAACAAACTGATTGGACCTTAACCGTGTGGCTTTAGACCTAGAAAATCCACAACTGACCAGATATTCAACATGCGCCAAGTCCTGGAGAAGAACCGTGAATTGAGGATCGACACACACCACCTTTTTGTCGATTTTAAAGCTGCTTTCGACAGCATGAAAAGGAGCTCCCTCTATGCCCCGATGTCTGAATTTGGTATCCCCGCAAAACTAATACGGCTGTGTAAATTGACATTGAGCAACACCAAAAGCTCCGTCATGATTGGGAAGGACCTCTCCGAGCCGTTCGATACCAAACGAGGTTTCAGACAAGGTGACTCACTATCGTGTGACTTCTTTAACCTGATGCTGGAAAAAATATGAAAGGATAAATGATATTGATATCATCGGAAGCAACAACCGTGCCGTTTGTTCTGTTTTTTTCCCGAATGGATAAGGAGCGAAGCGAATGTGTCTGGAGGAGAATGAGGACAAGACGAAATATCTCCTGTCATCAAACAAACAGAAAGCGCGCTCGCGTCTTGGCTCCCACGTCTCTGTTGACAGTCATAACTTCGAAGTCTAAGGATAATTTCGTATACCTGGGAACCAGCATCAACACACCAACGATTTCAGCCTTGAAATCCAACACAGAATCACTCTTGCCAACAGGTGCTACTTTGGACTGAGTAGACAATTGAAAAGTAAAGTCCTTTTTCGATGAACCAAAATCAAACTCTACAAGTCGCTTATCATTCCCGTCCTACTTTATGGTGCAGAAGCTAGGACGATGTCAACATCAGATGAGACGACATTAGCAGTTTTCGAGAGAAAAATTTGGGCAAGAATCATGGTCGTCAGAATATTGGCAAAGGCGAATACCGCAGACGATAGAACGATTAGCTGTACTTCAGCGAATAAAAAGACAGCGGCTACGCTGGCTAGGTCATTTTGTTCGAATGGATGAAAGTGCTCGAGCTCTGAAAGGGTTCGATGTAGTATCCGCTAACGATTATCTATCCCTGCCGGAACGGAAAGCAATTAATCTAGTTATCGTCGAGGTCATCTAACAGGAGGCCCAGGAAACAAGCAGTTTCGACGCGGTCGGACCAAAAGGAAAGGGGTGTTAGATGAATAGGGTTCGTTCTGCATACAAAAATGTGGTTAGTGTAATGCGTTCAGTCTGAATAAGTAGGAGTTTAACCTGCTACAATATCCAGATCGAAGTTGCGCAAGCGTCACTCTGGTTTCACGCGGCAATTCGAGCTCTTCGTCTGCTAAAGGTGGTGGTTTGGTTCAAAGGACGCCATTCACTGGAAGGGAGTATAGGAAGGTGTTAATAACTCCACTGTGAATGGCGTTTAGAGCGTATCTGAAACTGTCTGCGTTGGTGTTGATAATGCTGTTCCTAAGTATACTAGACAGTGACGTGGAAGCCTAGATGCGAATGTGCTGTCTGTTTGTTTGATGACAGGAGATATTTCGGCAGCTTTAAAATCGATGAAAAGGTGGTGAGTTTCGATTCTTCTCTCTCGGGATTTCCAAGATTTGGCGAATGGTGAAAATCTGAGCCATGGTAAATTTCCCAGGTCTAAAGCCACACTGATAAGGTCCAATCAATTCGTTGACGGTGGGCTGTAATCTTTCACACAATACGCTCGATACGACCTTATATGCGATATTGAGGAGACTTATAAAACGGTAATTGGAGCAGATTGTGGGGTCCCTTTTTTATTGGAATGTGTCGTTATCCCACTTATTATGTCGCATTATTTTTAACCACAAAACGAATTAGTCATTTTTTTCATAAAGAACGTCATATTTTTCTTTACATTGATATTGGTGAACAGAAAATTAAATTCTTCTTATCATTTTGTTGGGGTCTTTGTGTCTAGTCAGGTGGTAGCCGTGGGAGTTGCGATGACCAAGATTGGGAAGTAACTGTGGCCTCACCACGTCATGGGGCTCTGGCGTGGCGGACCTACCCCTTCCCCACAGTAAACGTAGACCAGGAGGCTAGCTCTATGATAGCCAAATGGTCGTTAGAAACAGTATGGCAAAAACAAACAAAAACAAAAACAACAAACAAACCCAAGCAGCGACAAGGGTACTCCCAGCTCAGGGAGAAGACCACGCTTCTTTGATGCCCTTACGGCAGAGGAGCGTTCGCTGTTCGAGGAGTACGCGAGAGACGACGGCGTACCCTCAACGAGCATCGGCAGAGTAGGCAAGCCACTACTCCTGGCATCCCAGGCGGGAAAAAAAGCAAAGGATGTTCGAACGAGTACGAACCCCTGCAATGTACCCTCTACCGCAGAAGATAAAGGCAAGGAGCCGGCGAAGAAACGGTCCGACAAACTAAATGAGTCCAACAGGAGGCGGAGGCACAGGAGTGGTAAGTACCCTCCGCTACCTGAGGCAGGCTGTCCAGGTGGTCCAGACGATCACCGTAGAGTAGGAATGAGTGTGGCCACTGTAAAGTGGTACTTTAGACACTTGGATAAGGGAAAATCGCCTGTAGCTGGCAAACATGACAGAAGCCAGGTAACGCCACAAGAATTACCAAATTCTAAGCGGCGCAGGCCAGCCACGGTTCCGGAGTCGAGCGGGCAAGCTAGGTCCGAAGAAGCGTCCACGGTAGTAGATAGCCAGGGCAGGTATGCGAACACTCTTAGGAGCGTACGCATTGCAGTACTGCCTCTAAACTACCCAGAGATAGCTCTGATCCCGGCCCAACTCACCGTCCTCCAAAACCAAATAATGAAACGGGTAGCCAAAGGATGGAGGCACGCTCTATCCTTCAATGGCGTCTATTTTCGATCAGGCATGCTACTGGTTGACTGTAGGGACGAAGAGACCGCTACCCGGCTTACGGAGATTGCTCCCAAGCTTGAAGGGTGGGACGGTCCAGTCCCAAACGAGGTGAGGAAATACCGCCTATACACAGTATGAAGGTATTTCTTCCTAGAAACGCTGATGAGCCTCTTGAATTCGCCATGGAGCTGATAACGGCACAAAATGAGGGCATTAACACCTCAGCTTGGCGAATCATAGACAGCAAAAATGAAGACTCCGGAATAAGACTCTACGTCGGGATAGACGACGTATCTTACAAAATACTCCGGAAGTCGGGCTTCCGTCTAAACTTTAGGTTTAGCGCTGTCCACATGCGCCCTTGGCGGCCAAAGCCCGCGGAAGGTAAAGGAAATGAATGCGCCAAAGTGCAAGGTGGAGCGGAGACAAGTGTCAAATCTGCCCCCCTTGATTCCCGCCGTGCAGGTTTCCACTGCCGCTGTCATGAACACCACGGAAGCTCTTCCCGAAGAGTCAGTTGTGGAGGCACCCTCTACTCAAGAGCTTTTGGAGGGGGTGGAGGAGCTAGTCGCTGCAGATAGCAAGGCCAGCGACTCGGAGGCTATGATGGACTCCAGTTTAGAAGTTGCTCAGGTGAACCTGCATCATGCAATGGCTGCATCGGCGGTTCTCGCCAGCAGGTTCTTTAAAGACAAACTGAGCATCATCTCAGCCGAGGAACCCTGGGTTTTCAGAGGGGAGGTCAGAGGACGAAACACAGATAACAATATGGTAATCTGGGACTTATCCAGTGACAGACCTAGAGCCTGTATTGTTCTGAAAAAATATATTGATTTTTTTGCATTTCAGAGTTTCTAACACAGGACTGTGGTGGCTGTACAAATTGTGTCAGCCTACTTTCCATGAGATACCATAGTTGTTCCCTCCTCAACGGTGGAGAAGTTACTGGACTACTTCAGGTTACACAAGCTTCCACTTATCCTAGGATGCGATGCCAATGCGCACCATGTGGAATGGGGCAGCTCAGACTGCAACCCAAGGGGTGAGTCTCTTTTAGAATTTATTATTAGTAATAATATTTTTTTTTTAATATTTCTTTATTTATTGAATCTGGCTTTTACTATAAGCCTAACAATAAGTTATAAAATCTAAAATCTATTTAAAAAACTAGACAAGCTCAAACAAGTGATTGAGCTGTATTGGTGAAACGTTGCTCTTTAGTACGCAGGCATATCCCTTCTTTTAGGCGTGTTTGATCGCAGGAATGTACTAAGGCATTTGCCAATGGGTTTGGGTGATCACGGAGTTTAAATATATATTTCAATATGCTGTCCTTTACTGCTTTCTTCACCATAGGGATACCAAGATCTTTATGGATATTTTCATTGCGAATGTACCATGGTGAGCACGTGATTGATCTAAGCATTTTCGATTGGAACCTTTGTATTATATCAATATTAGTTGCACAGGTCGTACCCCACAGTTGAATGCCATATATCCAAATCGGCTTTATGACCGCATTGTATAAAAGCACTTTGTTGTCTAGGCTAAGTTTAGAGTTTTTTATTTAAAAGCCAATTGAAATTTGCAGCTGTTATCTTCATGCACGTTATTTTACTAGATATATGTTTTCTCCACATAAGCCTTCTATCTAGATGAATACCAAGATAGGTAACTTCATACGCTTGAGGCACTAGAATATTGTTCATTTTTACTGCAGGGCACATTTTTGGTCTTAGCGAAAATGTAACGTGCTTACACTTTTGTTCATTCACATTTATACGCCAGTTGACTAGCCTTGTGGTACACCAGCCCTTATTTGTCGTTCATCAGATATGAAATCTCCCACTTTAACCCTAAATTGTCTATTCTTTAAATAAAACTCTAATATTTTATACAATTCTAAAAGTAGAATGTTTTTAATCTTATATAAAAGCCCTTCATGCCACACCTTATCAAATGCCTGAGCTACGTCTAGAAATATAGCTGAACAGTACTCTCTGTGCTCAAATGCTTTTCTTATTTCGTTAGTTATTCTATTTACTTGTTCTATTGTACTAAGTTTTTGCACGAAACCCGAATTGGTGCGTTGGTATTACATTATTTTCGTGGAGGAAAGGAGACATCTTTGATAGTAGCACCTTTTCAAATATTTTCGAAAGGCAGAGTAGAAGACTGATTGGTCTGTATGAAGACGGCTGTGTCAAGTCTTCCCCAGGTTTATCTAACAGGATAATCTGCGACTTTTTCCACGAAATTGGATAGTATCCGAAACTTAGAATTGCATTGAAGAGCAAAGAGGGCACCTCTACAGCAATATTTGGTAACTCAATTAGCAATTTTGGGGTGATATTATCATGTCCCGGCGACTTTTTTGGATTAAGTTCTTTTATGATGCCAATAATTTCAGCAGTTGAAGACTTAAAGGACTCGGGCGACTCATTTGCTGTGTTAGGTAAGATTGACAATTTAAAGTTATTCTTTGGGCAATTTGGTTGAAATACCTTTTCTAGGTGATTTGCAAAACAAGTAGCCTTTCCCTAGTCACTTCTAGCCCAATTTCCACCAAAGTCTCGTATTGTTGGAGTCGACTGGTCGCTTCATGGACTTTTGGGCTTTCCAAAGTGAATTTTGCTTGCTTGAGTTTGGACACAGCTTCTTTATATATATTTCATTGTTGAGTTCTTCCTCGCGTTTAAGCACTTTTTTTTAATTTGCGTACAGCAGATTTCAATTGAAGCTGAGTGGAAGGGGAGCGATTTATCTGCCATTCTCGTCTAGCACGACTTTTTTCATTTACAAGCTGTTCTATTTCTCTATTACTGATTTTTCTGAGACCAAGTGGCTTATAGCTTTTCTTTGGTGTTGCAAAGACCGCGGCGTTAATAATTATATCATTGAGTTCCCTTATAGTTTCGTCAATGTCTCCTTCTGTATTTATTTTGTATTCAATATTAATGTGGCTACTCAGGAATTTTTGTATTTTAGTCAGTTCGTTTTGTGAGATGTTAGGCCCACTTTCTTTTCAACAAATATGGGTTGTTCACATAACTTTATTAGTATAGGAGAGTGATCAGAAGATAAGTCAGTACATGTATCTACTGTTATGTGCGATTTATCTATATTTTTGATTACTGCAAAATCAATTAAATCTGATATTTTTTTACGATCAGTAGGCCAATACGTCGGCTTACCCGGGGATATTATATCATCGTCCTTTTGGATTAATTAGTCGTGAGCCCCAATACATATGTTTTGCATTGTAATCTCCACCTGCTAGAAATCTAGCGTTTCAAAAAAGTCTTTAAATTCACTCTCTGTAATTTTAAAACGAGGTGGACAGTATGTAGCTGTCAGACTTAAGTCTCCGCAACGATTTTTTATAGATATTGTTGTTGCTTGTAACTGCGCTGTAGCATGAGATTCTAATGCGTGGTGGCTTAGTCGTTTTCTAACTAACACTGCTGTTCCACCATGTGCCTTTCCATCTGGGTGATTTGTAACATAGAGTCTATACTCCGGTATAAAGAAATTGTTTTTATTCGTGAGATGGGTTTCTGATAACAGCATTACATCTACATTATTTTCATTCAGAAATCTAATAAGCTCCAATTTATGTTGGTTAACACCCTACGCAAATGTTAAGTACGCTCATTTTTTACTTTAAAAAGTTTGCAACATTTGGTTTTGGGCTTTGATTACCTCTTGAATCATATTTTGCATTGTTGACATAAATTATGTGATACATTGGGTAAGGTTTAAAATCATTGTTTCAAAGCTTCCATTTGGTAGGTTTTGGGGGAATTGCATTTGTGTTGTGTTGCCTTTTACCACGTTTGCATAGCTCCCTTGTGCAGCATTATTTTTAAGAATACATTGTTTTGAAATTTGGACAGGGTTTTCAATAATTTCGTTGGAAGAAATATTTATCATTTGATTACGGCGTGTTTGAATTCCAACAGTCAATTTAGTTTTTAAGCCTTTGTATACCGGGCAACCCATATAGTTTGCAGTGTGATTTCCACCACAATTACTACATTTTTTAATTAAATCCTCTTTTTTAAGAGTACATTTTGATGTAGGATGCAGACACCACACAGACACTGCGTAGAGTGCAATATGCTTATGCAATATGCTATGGAGCATTGGACCGGACCATTTCTTTTATGTATGTGGTTCCTCGACGGTGATTCTGCGATGGAGCAAATATTTTTACTTATAAATTGGATGCGTTTCATTTTTTTTAGTTGTTCATTATTTGGCATCAATTCAATTTTGAACATTGGCTGAGGTACTTTATTTCTGTTAAATATATTTACTACTGATGTAATACTAAAACCACCTTCTTCAAGAGCTTCTTTAACGTTGTTAGAGTCTACCGACGACTCTATACCTTTTATGACTACCACTAGGTCTTTAGAGCTCTTCAATTGGTACGAGTAGTAATTCTTGTTATTATTTGATAAGAATTTCACTTTTTCCAGTGTACGTTTGTATTTTCGTTTCATCTATGTTACCTTTTTTTAAAGGCACTATATGAAAATTGTTCGTGCCTATTAAATTGCTCAATTTGGAGACAAGCGCATTTGAGCTACGCTCACGCAAAAAGATTGGAGGAGGTTTGGCATTCACTGCTGCAGTAGTACCCTTCGCATCGTCGTTAGGTTCTTTGCTCAGTAAGGCAAATCTATTGCCAATTAAAATGTCTGAAATGCGATGGACGGAAGAAGGTGGGTCCTTGTGACATCTACTACAGCGGCCATATAAAGAAGCGCAAATTCGGTGTGGGATTCGTGGTGGGAGAGAGACTCCGTCGTCGAGTCCTAGCATTCACCCCGGTTGATGAACGTCTAGCCACAATCCGCATCAAAGCGATATTCTTCAACATATCGCTGATTTGCGCCCACGCCCCGACGGAAGAGAAGGACGAAGTGATCAAGGATACCTTCTATGAACGCCTAGAACGTACCTATGAGCGCTGCCCCCGCCACTATGTCAAAATCGTGCTTGGCGATTTTAACGCCAGGGTGGGTAAAGAAGATGTCTTTGGCACAACAGTCGGAAAATTCAGCCTCCATGACGAAACGTCACCAAACGGTCTGAGGCTGATCGACTTCGCCGGGGCCCGAAATATGGTCGTCTGTAATACTAGATTCCAGCATAAGAAAATCCATCAAGCTACTTGGCTGTCCCCGGATAGAATCACTCGCAACCAGATCGATCATGTTGTGATAGATGGACGACATGTATCCAGTGTTTTTGATGTGCATACGCTTCGTGGTCCCAACATCGACTCGGACCACTATCTTGTAGCAGCTAAGATACGCACCCGCCTCTGTGTAGAAAAGCGCACACGTCAACAAACACAAGGAAGGTTCGACATCGAGAAGCTGCAATCACAACCGACAGCCGAACGATTTTCTACTCGACTTGCACTCCTGCTCTCTGAGAGCACTCATCAGGATCTCGGTATAAGGGAGCTGTGGGATGGCATATCAAACTCCTTACGTACAGCTGCAACCGAAACCATTGGTTTTCGGAAAAGCCAAAAAAAACAGCTGGTATGATGAGGATTGTCGTCTCGCAGTGGAGAGAAAACAGACTGCCTACCTCGCAATGTTGCGATCGACCGCAACACGAGCGGAATGGGAAAGATACCGAGAGCTGAAGAGGGAAGCGAGACGCATTTGCAGACAAAAAAAGAAAGAGGCCGAAATGAGTGAGTATGAAGAGCTTGACAAGCTGGCAGACAGGGATAATGCTCGAAAATTTTACGAAAAGATCCGGCGACTAACTGAAGGTTTCAAGACCGGAGCACACTCCTGTAGGACCCCCAGAGATGATCTAATTATTGATGACCAGAGTATACTGAGTTTGTGGAGGGAACACTTCTCCAGCCTGCTGAATGGCAGTGAAAGTACAACACCAGGAGATGGCGAACCCGATTCCCCAATCGACGACGATGGAGCAGATGTTCCATTGCCCGACCGTGAAGAAATTCGAATAGCAATTACCCGCTTGAAGAACAACAAGGCGGCGGGAGCCGATGGATTACTGGCCGAGCTATTCAAATACGGCGGCGAAGAGCTGATAAGGTGTTTGCATCAGCTTCTTTGCAGAATATGGTCGGAAGAAAGCATGCCTGACGATTGGAATCTCAGTATACTCTGCCCAATCCATAAAAAGGGAGATCCCACAATCTGCGCCAATTACCGTGGGATAAGCCTCCTCAACATCGCGTATAAGGTTCTGTCGAGCGTATTGTGTGAAAGACTACAGCCCACCGTCAACAAACTGATTGGACCTTATCAGTGTGGCTTTAGACCTGGAAAATCAGCAACAGACCAGATATTCCAATTTTGGAGAAGACCCGTGAAAATAGGATCGACACACACCATCTCTTCGTCGACTTTAAAGCTGCTTTCGACAGCACGAAAAGGAGCTGCCTTTATGCCGCGATGTCTGAATTTGGTATCCCCGCAAAACTAATACGGCTGTGTAAGCTGACGTTGAGCAACACCAAAAGCTCCGTCAGGATCGGGAAGGACCTCTCCGAGCCGATCGATACCAAACGAGGTTTCAGACAAGGTGACTCACTCTCGTGTGATTTCTTTAACCTGATGCTGGTGAAAATAATACGAGCTGCAGAGCTAAATAGAGAAGGTACAATCTTCTGTAAGAGTGTACAGCTACTGGCGTACGCCGATGATATCGATATCATCGGAAACAACACCCGCGACGTTAGTTCTGCTTTTTCCAGACTGGATAAGGAAGCGAAGCGTATGGGTCTGGTGGTGAACGAGGACAAGAGGAAATATCTCCTGTCGTCAAACAAACAGTCAGCGCATTCGCGTCTTGGCTCCCACGTCACTGTTGACAGTCATAACTTTGAAGTTGTAGCTAATTTCGTCTACCTGGGAACCAGCATTAACAGCAATAACAATGTCAGCCTGAAAATCCAACGAAGAATCACTCTTGTCAACAGGTGCTACTATGGACTAAGTAGGCAATTGAAAAGTAAAGTCTTCTCTCGACGAACAAAAACCAAACTCTATAAGTCTCTCATCATTCCCGTCCTACTTTACGGTGCAGAAGCGTGGACGATGTCAACATCCGATGAGACGGCACTAGGAGTTTTCGAGAGAAAGGTTTTGCGGAAGATTTATGGTCCCTTAAGAATTGGCAACGGCGAATACCGCAGACAATGGAACGATGAGCTGTATGTGTTATTCGACGACATAGACATAGTCCAGCGAATAAAAAAACAGCGGCTACGCTGGCAGGGTCATGTTCTTCGAATGGATGAAGGTGCTCCAGCTCTGAAAGTATTCGATGCAGTACCCGCTGGTGGAAGCAGAGGAAGAGGGAGACCTCCACTCCGATGGAAGGACCAGGTGGAGAGGGACCTGGCTTCGCTTGGAATAACCAATTGGCGCCAAACTGCCAGAAGGAGAGATGCGTGGCGCGCTGTTTTGGACTCGGCTATAACCGCGTAAGCGGTGTCTACGCCAGTCAAGAAAAAAGAAGAAAGTTTATGTAGCGGTCAATACCAGTCTGAATAGATGGTCCTTTCTTGCATTGTACATTCTCACCTTCTTTTTTGTTTTCCTTCGTTAACCGGGTGCTTATTGGTACCTGCATACTTGTCGCTATCAACGCATTTGTTTTTGCGCGATTGCTGTTTACTTCTGCTTCTGCCGACTGCGTCCTTTGCTTCGATTCCAATTCAGCTGATCGCAGCGATGACTCATCACCGCCGTTGCATTTTTTGTTGGCAGGAGTTATTTTTGTTGGCTCCACAAAACTGAAGTAGGCTTTTAAGGAATGAAATTTTATGGTAATTTTTGTGCACAGTATTTTGATTTGATTGTTTGTTGACAATTTAACCGATGCTATTTATGTTGATGTTTACGTTTGTAAAACGAAAATAAAAAATCAGATTTCACGGAGCAAATTAAAAAGCACGTCCGTATGCATGTATGTGAATGCTTCAACTGAATCAATATGAACGTGAAAAATGTAGGGTGCAGGCCCACCTTCATTACCATGGCCAGGGAGGAAGTCTTGGACGTCACTCTGAGTAACGACCTTGCGACCAATCAGATCTCTCAATGGAGGGTCTCTTCGGAACCATCCATGTCAGATCATAGGATCATAAGGTTTGTACTCGGAGTCGAGACCAGAAATATTCCACCCAAACGTAACCCAAGAAAAACAAATTGGGATACCTATAGGACAACGCTTAATCTAAATCTAGAAAGGGTTGACCAGCATGTTAGGGACAGATCTGTAGGGTCACTGGAAAGCAGGGTCACTGCAATTACCCAGTACGTCATTGACGCTTACCATAACAGCTACCCTATTAGTAAGTCCACTGGCAGACAATCGTGCAAATGGTGGAACAGCAAACTCTCGAAACACCTCTGCGCGCAAGCTTTTCAACAAAGCGAAACGCACAGGGTGCTGGCTGGAGTATAGGACAAGTCTGACCAACTATAACAAGGAGATCAGACAGGCAAAGATAGACAGCTTCAGAAATTTTTGTGAAAGCGTCTCCTCGACGCCAGAGGCTGCGAGATTACATAAGGGAAAAAGCGGTACTACATTAGCTATCAAACTCCCTAACGGATCTTATACAACAAGCGCAGAAGACAGGATCCCGGAAAATCAGGTTGTGGAGAAAGGCCCATACCACCCTAAACGCACTGATTGGGCACTCGCGGGAACGCTATTCACAGTGGACTCAGTGAAATGGTCTTTGGGATCTTTTAAGAAACTCAAGACGGCAGGAGCGGACGGAATCTTCACGGACCTTCTACAGTATGGAGGAGAATCCTTACTAACTCACCTGGTGGGGTTGATGAGAGCGAGGCTTGCATTAGCTTACATTCCGCTCTCCTGGAGGATAGCTAGGGTTATCTTCATTTTTCTGTCCCCTCTGCTCTGGAGTCTCCTGGTGGATGATCCCCTAGTGCGATGGAGGCTATCCTAAACCTCACCCCACTGCACTTTGTGATCAAACACTGCACCGACCAGACCATTCTGCAAATGACGGCGGACGGTTATGGAAAAGGCAAAGTAATATCATCCAGGAACATGATGGAGATTGGCGAGAGACTTCCTCTAGCACTCCTTCCTAGACATGATACCATCCGAGAAACAAACTTTACTAGGAGGTTCACGATCACCCTAGGCAAAATATACAACTGGAACAGTCAGGCCTTTGAGGCTTTATTGAAAAGCAACTCGCTGCATTGGTACACTGACGGTTCCAAGACGTCTGATGGCATAGGTGCGGGAATAACAGGCCCTCGCACTACACTCTCTGTGCCACCGGGTGCTTTCCTAGCATTTTCCAGGCTGAAGTTTATGCAATATACCGGTGCGCTGAAATAAACATTCAGAAACGTTTAACTAATGTAATGTAAAAATAATATTAATGTTTCGTTTCACACATAGTGTAAGCTATTAAAAGTTATGTGGTGAACACTCGGGACGACGGCTGCCAAAGATGGCAAACAGATCCCCGCTCAAGTGCCCCCCGTTTAAGTGCCTCTCCCGCTTATGTGACCATATTTTGCGCCATCGTTGTTTTTCTCTCAATTTACATATAAAATTCCCCGCTTTAGAGCCTCCGCTTAAATGCCTGTAATATCTAAAACAAAAAAAATTAGATCGAAATGTTTGAGAAAAACTTGGTAAGTGCCTCGTGGCACTTAAGTGGGATTCATTTAAGTGCCTTCCCCGCTTAAGTGTCTCAAAACTCTAGCATGTTAATAGGGGGGCCTTTAAGCTGGGATTACTGTATTGCCCCATCATTTGGAATAGTTCAAAGAATCTGTCATTTTTAATGCAGGCGAAACGGGATTGTGTTTCAAATGCTTAACACGTTTGGAGCCAAGCGGTTTTGACGAAAACCTTCAACGGGTGCAGGTTTTTTGTTATAAACTGGTGTAAATCGGTAAAATATTTAATTTTGAACTGTTCCCTGTTGTTTCGGCTTATTTCGGTTTTTATACGTTTATTTTAGTATTATTGTGCGACGTGACATCGTTCAAATCATACGAAAATGTACCTCGCGGTCTTTATTGTTATATGTTTTACTTTATATTTGTTTTTTTATTCTATAGAATTATTTTGTTTTATTAAAATCTCTGACAAAGTTGAATGTCGAGTAACCCCTGTAGCACGTTTTCTTGCCACGGGTATCATCATCATCAATTGGCACTACAAGCGTGAGTCGGTTTTGGCCATGTCCATAAGCCTTCGCTAGTCGTATCTGCATTGCGCACGACGGCGCCAGTTGGAGATTTCAAGCTTCGTCAGGTCCACATCCACTTCATTGTTCCACCTGAGTTTCGGTCACACTTTTTGTCGTCGGCCGACAGTGGGTACTGTGTCATACATTTTTTGCGCTGGAGTGTTTTCATCCATTCGGGCGAAATGTCCAAGTTAGTGCGACCGCTGTATTTTTATGCGACGCACTATGTCCATATCGCCGAAGAGCTCATACAGCTCGTCATTCCAACGAGTCCCGTACTCACCTACGCCCACGCGTAGCTGGTCATAAATCTTTCGGATGACCTTTCTCTAGAACGCTCCTAAAAAGTGCTCATCTTTATGGTTCATCGCCCATGCTTCCGCGCCATAAATCAGGTTTACTTTGGTTTTGCGAGAGAGGGCTATGCTTTTCAATTGTCTACTGAGCCCGTGATAGCTCCTGTTGGCAAGATCCGAGATCCTCCGATTGATTTCGTGGCTTACTGGAACGAAGTCTTTTACTACCTCGAAGTAGATATAAGTAGATATTATCAACTTCCGCGCCATAAATCAGGTTTACTTTGGTTTTGCGAGAGAGGGCTATGCTTTTCAATTGTCTACTGAGCCCGTGATAGCTCCTGTTGGCAAGATCCGAGATCCTCCGATTGATTTTGTGGCTTACGTCGTTGCTTGAGTTTATACTGGAACGAAGTCTTTTACTACCTCGAAGTAGATATAAGTAGATATTATCAACTTTGACGTGGTTTCTTAACCGATGAGACCCTTTGCATAATGACAGGAGCTACTTCGTTTTGCCCCCGGTCACTACTAGACCCATTTCCTTTGCGTCTTTTTTCCAGGCTTTAAAATGCTAAAATGCTGTCCATATCGTCGGCATAGACCAATAACTGGTGACTCTTGAAAAGGCTTGTGCCAGTACGATTAAGATCTGCAGAGCGAATTATCTTCTCAAGCATTAGGTTAGAGAAATCGCTCGATAATCGCTTGTCTGAAATCTCGTTTGGTATCGAACGGCTCGGAGAGGTCCTTCCCTATTTTGACGGAGCTAGTGGTAGCAGTTAACGTTATTTTACATAGCCGTATAAGTTTAGTGGGTATCCCAAAATCTGACATTGCGGCAATGAGGCGATCTCTTTTTGTTCTATCGAACGCAGCTTTGCAATCAACAAAAATATGGTGCGTGTCGATTTGGTTTTCTTGAGTCTTTTCCAGGAGCTGGCATATGGTCAATAACTGGTAAATGGTTGATTAACCAGGTCGGAAGTCACACTGATAAGGTCCTAGTTTGTTGACAATGGGCTTCAGATACTGACATGTTTGGTAGAGGAGTTGAGGTATGCGCATTATCAAATCCTTGTCGCCGTTTTAGAATAGCTCGGCCGGTAGGCCATCGGATCCTGCGACTTTATTGTTTTTAAGCAGAGCAATTGCTATGGAGGATGGGATCATGTGTAGAAGTTCACGTAAGTGAGTAAAGTTTTTGATTGTCACTCACTTGGGAGTGGCCTGAAACGATTCTTCTTCACATGGTTCAAGCAGCTCGACGACTTCCGGTTTTAGAAAAAGTATTCTCAGGGTAGCTAACAAACATCCGTTTTGTTTGGGACCCACCACATAAAAAGGAATTATCAACGAACAAGAACAACAGCCTCGAATGAGAGACCCCAATTTTGATGACGAAACGTATGACTGCAAACGTATAAAGGACTACGAATTAAGGGCATACACCTGGAATGTCCGGACCCTTAATAGGGAAGGTGTCTCTGCACAGCCTGGTTGATGTCCTCGTAAGAGTACAGGCTAACATCACCGCCATCCAAGAAATGCGATGGACGGGACAATGACGGAAGAAGGTGGCTCCTTGTGACATCTACTACAGCGGCCACATAAAGGAGCGCAAATTTGGTGTTGGATTTGTGGTGGGAGAAAGACTCCGTCGTCGAGTCCTAGCATTCACCCCGGTGGATGATTTGCGCCTAAGCCCCGACGGTAGAGAAGGACAATGTGACCAAAGATACTTTCTATGAGCGCCTAGATCGCACCTTTGAGCGGAATCTCAGTGTGCTCTGTCCAATCCATAAAAAGGGAGATTCCACAATCAGTGCCAATTACCGTGGGATAAGCCTTCTAAATATTGCCTATAAGGTCCTATCGAGCGTAAGACTAAAGCCCACCGTCAATAAACTGATTGGACCTTATCAGTGTGCCTTTAGACCTGGAAAATCAACAACTGGCCAAATATTCAACATGCGCTAAATCTTGGAGAAGACCCGTGAAAAGAGGATCGACACGCACTACCTTTTTGTCGATTTTAAAGCTGCAGCACGAAAAGGAGCTGCCTTTATGCCGCGATGTCTGAATTTGGTATCCCCGCAAAACTATACCCGATATTCAGAAGAGTGACACTGACAAGACGAAATATCTCCTGTCATCAAGCAAACAGTCAGCGCATTCGCGTCTTGGCTCCCACGTCACTGTTGACAGTTATAACTTCGAAGTTGTAGATAATTTCGTATACCTGGGAACCAGTATCAACAACACCAACAATGTCTGGCTCGAAATCCAGCGCAGAATCACTCTTGCCAACAGGTGCTACTTTGGACTGAGTAGGCAATTGAAAAGTAAAGTCCTCTCTCGACGAACCAAAATCAAAATCTACAAGTCGCTTATCATTCCTGTCCTGCTTTATGGTGCAGAAGGTTGGACGATGTCAACATCAGATGAGACGACACTAGGACTTTTCGAGAGGAAAATTTTGTGCAAGAATTATGGTCATCAGAACATTGGCAACGGCGAATGCCTCATCTTTGGTCTCTTCGTCTTTCTCATTCTGATGTTTTTAAATTTAGCCTTTATGCAGATCGTGGTGATTCGCCCGTTCACATGTGTGAATCTGAAGACTAGTAGGCGAAGCCTTCACCGCACCATAAACCGACACCAAATATGTGCTCCGTTGCATAACAGCTGTAGTAGATGTCACATGATTGTCGTTTATTACAACCATGTCCCGTCCATCGCATTTCCTGAATGGCAGTGATGTCAGCCTTATATTTCTCCAGGACATCTTCCAACTGGGTAGAGGCACCTTCGCTATAGAGGGTCCGCACATTCCAGGGGTCATCATCAAAAAAGGGGATCTTTATCTGGATTTATTGGTCCGTGCGACATGGCAGACAATGTGTTAACAGACAAAACTTTGACATTTAAGAACGAGAAATGAAATGGTGGCAATCATACTAAGCAGCGAGTTACATTAATGTGGGAGTAAACATGAATGGTTCCGAAAAAAACTAAAATTCTTCTGAACGACAAAAGTCAGAATCCCCATTGCTTTTGTTGTGTTAATTTAAAATCTATTGAATTGTCCCTTTTCCCCTACTAGGATATCCAAATTTCAGCCGCTCTACTGCTGAATAATACACAATTTCAAATCAATCGCACAACAGTCGATCCTCCATTACCGGAATTTACACGGGTTTTTTCCGGCCAAGGGATATTTCGACGATCTAACCCTGTTTGGATCGGTAAGGTTTAAATTTAGTTGTACGTCATTGGAGCAACTCCTTACAGCAGGGTTGCTCTTCATCCTCCTACTCCGAGCTGGCATTGAGGCCAACCCGAGGTATGAGGGATTTTTCTGCTGCGTATGTACCAAGAGTCTTCATCCAAAGAGAGTTACATCAATACATACTCGACCCAATTTAACCCCAATGCACTCTGCAGCAAAAGTGATCCACTCAGATCTTCTGACCGTACAATATCGTCTTATCGATGGAAACATCGACCGCAGGGATACTACTATAGAATATCAGGGTATATCTATATGGTAAGGCGATGTCGAGATCGAAATATTTAATACATGCATCACATCAGTTTCTTATTGCCCAACTAGATATCGCCCGAATATTAGTACTTACTTAAAGACTTTAACGGGTGCCACGTTCTTTTGCATTGTAGCTTGTCAAATGATCGTAGAGGGAAGAAGCTGGCATAACATGTAGGCGATTTGACATTTTTTACAATGATTGACGAAGCTCCACCTGAATTATGAGCACCTTCAAAAGCTCGCCAGGCATCACTAGGCCTAGCGGTGGCCTGATAAATTGCATAACCAATCGACCTATGCTAACTCTCCTA
Source organism: Zeugodacus cucurbitae (assembly GCF_028554725.1). NCBI lineage: Eukaryota > Metazoa > Arthropoda > Insecta > Diptera > Tephritidae > Zeugodacus > Zeugodacus cucurbitae. The sequence goes on from NC_071669.1 coordinate 30,339,430, forward strand.
GAATTAACAAAGCTAACTAGAATTCACCGATAATGTTTTCACAGCTCTATCTGTTCCTATGAACGTAATAGTTGGCGAATGTCAATTCTCTTCATACCAGCCGAAATATAGTAGCAATAATTATTATAATCATCAGATTATAACTACGAATTAAGGGCATGCACCTGGAATGTCCGGACCCTTAATTGGGAAGGTGCCTCTGCCCAGCTGGTTGATGTCCTCATACGACTCAAGGCTGACATCACCGCCATCCAAGAAGTGCGATGGACGGGACAAGGACGGAAGAAGGTGGGTTCTTGTGACATCTACTACAGCGGCCATATAAAGGAGCGCAAATTTGGTGTTGGATTTGTGGTGGGAGAGAGACTCCGTCGCAGAGTCCTGGCATTCACCCCGGTGGATGAACGTCTAGCCACAATCCGCATCAAAGCGAGGTTCTTCAACATATCGCTGATTTGCGCCCACGCCCCAACGGAAGAAAAGGACGATGTGACCAAAGATGCTTTCTATGAGCGCCTAGAACGCACCTATGAGCGCTGCCCCCGCCACGATGTAAAAGTCGTGCTTGGCGATTTTAACGCCAGGGTGGGTAAAGAAGGTGTCTTTGGCACAACAGTCGGAAAATTCAGCCTCCATGACGAAACATCGCCAAACGGCCTGAGGCTGATCGACTTCGCTGGGGCCCGAAATATGGTCGTCTGTAGTACCAGATTCCAGCATAAGAAAATACATCAAGCTACTTGGCTGTCTCCTGATCGAAACACGCGGAACCAAATCGATCACGTTGTGATAGACGGAAGACATGTCTCCTGTGTTTTAGACGTGCGTACGCTCCGAGGACCAAATATAGACTCGGACCACTATCTGGTCGCAGCGAAGATACGCACCCGCCTCTGCGCAGCAAAGAACGCCCGTCAACAAACACAAGGAAGGTTCGACGTCGAAAAGCTGCAATCGCAACAGACAGCCACGAAATACTCTACTCGACTTGCACTCCTGCTCTCTGAGAGCACTCATCAGCATCTCGGTATAAGGGAACTGTGGAACGGCATCTCAAACTCACTGCGTACCGCTGCAGCCGAAACAATTGGTTTTCGGCAACGACAAAAAACAAGCTGGTACGATGAGGAGTGCCGTCTCGCAGCGGAGAGAAAACAGACTGCCTACCTCGCAACGTTGAAACGACCACAACACGTGCGGGATGGGATAGATACCGAGAGCTGAAGAGGGAAGCGAGACGCATCTGCAGACAAAAAAAGAAAGAGGCCGAAATGCGTGAGTACGAAGAGCTTGAGAAGCTGGCAGACAGAGGTAATGCTCGAAAATTTTATGAAAAAATGAAGCGACTTAACGAAGGTTTCAAGACCGGAGCATCCTCATGTAGGGACCAAGGTGGTAATCTGGTAACCGATGTCCAGGGCATACTGGGATTATGGAGGGAACACTTCTCCGACCTGCTGAATGGCAGTGATAGTACAACACCAGGAGATGGCGAACCCGATCCCCCAATCGATGACGATGGAACAGATGTTCCATTACCCGACCATGAAGAAATCCGAATAGCAATTACCCGCTTGAAGAACAACAAAGCAGCGGGGGCCGATAGATTACCGGCAGAATTATTCAAATACGGCGGCGAAGAACTGATAAGGTGCATGCATCAGCTTCTTTGCAGAATATGGTCGGAAGAAAGCATGCCTGACGATTGGAATCTCAGTGTGCTCTGCCCAATCCATAAAAAGGGAGATCCCACAATCTGCGCCAATTACCGTGGGATCAGCCTCCTAAATATCGCATACAAGGTTCTATCGAGCGTACTGTGTGAAAGACTAAAGCCCACCGTCAACAAACTGATTGGACCTTATCAGTGTGGCTTTAGACCTGGAAACAACACCCGCGCCGTTAGTTCTGCTTTTTCCCGCCTGGATAAGGAAGCGAAGCAAATGGGTCTGGTGGTGAACGAGGACAAGACGAAATATCTCCTGTCGTCAAACAAATAGTCAGCGCACTCGCGTCTTGGCTCCCACGTCACTGTTGACAGTCATAACTTTGAAGTTGTAGATGATTTCGTTTATCTGGGAACCATCATTAACAGCAATAACAATTTCAGCCTGGAAATCCAACGCAGAATCACTCTTGCCAACAGGTGCTACTATGAACTAAGTAGGCAATTGTAAGGCAAAAAGTAAGGTCCTCTCTCAACGAACAAAAACCAAACTCTACTAGTCTCTCATCATTCCCGTCCTACTTTACGGTGCAGAAGCGTGGACGATGTCAACATCCGATGATTTTCGAGGAGAGAAAGGTTTTGCGGAAGATTTATGGTCCCTTAAACATTGGCAACGGCGAGTACCGCAGACGATGGAACGATGAGCTGTGTGTGTTGTTCGACGACATAGACATAGTCCAGCGAATAAAAAAACAGCGGCTACGCTGGCTAGGTCATGTTGTTCGAATGGATGAAAGTGCTCCAGCTCTGAAAGTATTCGATGCAGTACCCGAAGGAAGAGGGAGACCTCCACTCCGACGGAAGGACCAGGTGGAGAGGGACCTGGCTTCGCTTGGAATAACCAATTGGCGCCAGACTGCCAGAAGGAGGGATACGTGGCGCGCTGTTTTGGACTCGGCTATAACCGCGTAAGCGATGTCTACGCCAGTCAAGAAGAAGAAGAATTATTAAAATTGCTTTATTATGTCACTGCTACAGATGTAACACTTTTGAGGCACTAAACCGGGGAAGGTGCCTCGAGGTACCTACCAAGTTTTTGTTGACATTCAATGCAAAGAATATTAAAAGACACCTAAAGGAGAAAAAGGAAGCATCACTGTAAATTAACAAATAGGTTTAATAAATTGTTCGTTATACAGTTGAACTGCCAAAACTCGAACTTCTATAATTCGAAGTTCTCCATAAATCGAACTCTTGAATTGACAATAGAAGTCAAATTTCATAGAAATTAACTCCTCTATCTGGAAGTCTGTCTAACTAGAAGTTTTTTTTGTGAATTCTGATGATTCGAGTTAGGGAAATTCAACTTCTGAGATTCCAATCGTCAGGCATGCTTTCTTCCGACCATATTCTGCAAAGAAGCTGATGCAAGCACCTTATCAGCTCTTCGTCACCGTATTTGAATAGCTCGGCCGGTAATCCATCGGCCCCCGCCGCCTTATTGTTCTTCAAGCGGGTAATTGCTATTCGAATTTCTTCACGGTCGGGCAATGGAACATCTGCTCCATCGTCGTCGATTGGGGAATCGGGTTCGCCACCCCCTGGCTGGAGAAGTGTTGCCTTCACGAACTCAGTATAATCTGGTCATCAATAACTAGATCACCTCTGGGGGTTCTACAGGAGTGTGCTCCGGTCTTGAAACCTTCAGTTAGTCGCCGGATCTTTTCGTAAAATTTTCGAGCATTACCCCTGTCGGCCAGCCTGTCAAGCTCTTCATACTCACTCATATCGGCCTCTTTCTTTTTTTGTCTGCAAATGCGTCTCGCTTCCCTCTTCAGCTCTCGGTATCTTTCCCATCCCGCTCGTGTTGCGGTCGATTGCGAAGTACTCAGTCTGTTTTCTCTCCACTGCGAGACGACAATCCTCATCATACCAGCTGGTAATTTGACTTTTTCCGAAAACCAATAGTTTCGATTGCAACTGTACGTAAGGAGTTTGATATGCCGTCCCACAGCTCCCTTATACCGAGATGCAGATGAGTGCTCTCAGAGAGCAGGAGTGCAAGTCGAGTAGAAAATCGTTCGGCTGTCGGTTGTGATTGCAGCTTCTCGATGTCGAACCTGGTTGCGAGTGATTCGATCCGGGGACAGCCAAGTAGCTTGATGGATTTTTTTATGCTGGAATCTAGTACTGCAGACGACCGTATTTCGGGCCCAGGTGAAGTCGATCAGCCTCAGACCGTTTGGCGATGTTTCGTCATGGAGGCTGAATTTTCCGACTGTTGTGCCAAAGACACCTTCTTTACCCACCCTAGCGTTGAAATCACCAAGCACGATTTTGACATCGAGGCGGGGGCAGCGCTCATAGGTACGTTCTAGGCGCTCATAGAAGGTATCTTTGATCACTTCGTCTTTCTCTTCCGTCGGGGCGCGGGCGCAAACAGCGATATGTTGAAGAACGTCGCTTTGATGCGGATTGTGGCTAGAGTACGAGTAGATGTCACAAGGACCCACCTTCTTCCGTACTTGTCCCGTCCGTCGAATTTCTTGCTAAAATTACTTATTTTAAAAATCACATAGCACACTAATACAGTAATCCCCGCTTAAGTGTCCCTTCTTATCATGCAAGACTTTTGACACACTTAGCGGGAAAGGTAGTTAAATGAATCCCGCTTAAGTGCCTCGAGGTACTTACCAAGCCTTTTCTCAAATACTTCGAACCTACTATTTTTTTGCAACGACAGCGTTTTCTTCGGCTTTATAAATTTCACCTTGGTTGAACCAACACAGGCGTTAGCAACAGAATGGATTATCCTCAATATAATTTTTCTTAAATTTACTTTGTCAAATAAAAGAAGAGGGAATTTGGCAAAAGGGGAATTTTAGCAAATTTGTACAATGTACAATGGGGTAGAGCTCGTTTTCCTCATAATAGTAATTGTGAACTTTAAAGCCAAATATCTCGAAAACTAAGAGGTACCTATAACCCTATAAATTTTCTGTTTCCAACGGTACCCTCTGTTCGTGGCGCCAGAGAAATCGGTCTTGTGCCTAGTTATGGATTATTTTCCATAAGTCAGGAGGAAAGCTTAAATATCGATTAATTCGACGGCTAATTACAAATCTTTCCAATCCTTTTAGATCTTTCACTTGTGAATACTCTAAAAATTAAAATGTGGTTATTTGTTATGTTGACTATAATTCATATTTTTCTTTGATATAGATTTGAAAGATATTCGGGGTATCAAACAAAGCATTTTCATACATTTTGGCAGCATTTTAAATCTATCAACCGATCAACTGCTGTCCCTGCAATTCTGAAGACTTGCGTAGCGCTTCGTTCCTTTGCTGAAGGTAGCTATCAGAAATGCCAAGGGAATGACTTCGGAATTTCACAGCCTAAATAAAATATCGTTAGTAATTCTTACAGAAGTGACCAACAGAAGATATGACCAAAACATTTAAAATTTAACATAATTGTAGAAGAGCAAAATACTAATAAAATAATAAATAATAGGCAATAAAAATTTTCTGGTGTAATCGGATATATGGATGAAACACATGTGCACATTTCAGCATCTAAAAAAGAACTGCAACATCTGTATATTAATATACATACCTAATGAAGTAAATCGAATCTTATAAATTGCTTAACGATATTGTATCATTAAATATTTGGGAAATCTATAAGTATAAAATCAGATTCTTTGTTTGCCCCCATATGATATAGAAAGACTCTTTTAAAATTGTTCCCTGATAGTAAAATTTTAAATTTTATATAATGTCCTGGTCGAAAAGTTCGATTTATGGAAGGAAATTTGTATGAAATTTGACTTCTATTGCCACTTCAAGAGTTCGAGTTATGGAGAACTTCGAGTTAGGGAAGGAAATTTTTTATGAAATTTGGCTTCTGAACGCTATTGACCAATTCAAGTGTTCGAGTTATGGAGATCTTCGACTTATAGAAGGTTCGAGTTATGGAAGTTCCACTGTATATAAATTTTAACATAAATGTAAATATCAGTTTTTACTTCGCTTGCGTATAAAACGAATTTCATTGACAAAAATATAAAAGCTGAAATAATGTCTCATTTTAATTCGATTTTTTCAAGTTTAATGAATATTTTGAAGTAATTATGTGATTAAAATTCCAAAAAAATTGTCTTGTTAATTTTGCCGCATAAATAAATATGGCACAGCTGATTCGAATATTGATTTTGCTTATATTCGAAAAAATGAAAATCCAATCAGATTCTGTGACACCATTGAAAATCAGAATTTGTTTGCCATTCTGATATTCAGCAAATCTCTCTTGGATTTCACAACACCCCTGATTATATTCCTTAGAATGATCCGATTTATTTCAAATATGCACAGTTTTGTTCAACAACTTGTTGAGATTTTGAATATAATTTCATAATGTCACTCTTATAGAAACCATTGTTGCTATTGGCAAAAAACTGGGAGTCTATTCTTCTATTGAGAAAAATTTTCATTATCAACATCATTCGCCATAGACAGGAACAGGTAATAATAGGTTTGGTGCAAAAAACTTTCTTTCTGTCCTTAAAGGAAAATTGCTGACGTAGCAACTTGTTTTGAAGAAAGGCGAATAACTTATTTTTTCTATCTACATATATACATACATATAATAAAAATAAGTTGTTAAGTTTTGAATATTAATTGAATTAATAAACATCTTCATATTTACAAATGGACTGATTTTTTACTTATTTTGTGATGTTATTTTTTTTTTGTTTTGGTACTATACTAGTTTAATAAATAAATTTGTTCATGAAACAATCGGCATCGGCCAATACTTTGCCTACTAGCCGATTAATAGGCTTAAAATTTGAACCAACGTTTTGGTCAGGGCTGTGCGGAGGTCAACTTGATTTGCTTCATTTAAAACTTTTGTAAAGATGCTTCATGATATGGAGCATTGCCTTGTAGTAAAAACCTGCCAATATTTGTGAATGCATCCCTAATTTTGTACCAAATCTCCAAAACTTATGTAAGGAAAACTTCCCCAAAAAATCATAATGTCACCTCCGACTCTGTTTAGTACCTAAACTGGATTATTCTTCTTCTCACGTGGTAAATGCATAAAGCGTTTACTAAAGAAAACCTGGAACTAATATTTATCTATATCTGCCTACGACAGACTTTAGGATGCAATTTAAGGCAAATGAGAGACATATCGTTTTTTTGGTTTCGGAAATATTGATCACTTTAACTATTTTTAATGTCCTGAACAGTGTAGCATCATTAAATGTTCATGCAATATGCTGATTCGATGATGCAACAATATTAAGAGGACTAATTGTAAGATTTTGTATGACAGTTCTTTCTAATCTTTCACATTATCTTTGAGTTATCACAGGTTTCTGGCCAGTTCTCTTTAAATTATCCTTGCAATATTTCGTCTCCTTCTTTTTAATAACATTATAAACAGTATTCCTTTAAATTCTATAATTTTTTCCTAACTCCGAAGCCGAAACACCAGTTTTAAACTTAGTAACAATATCCGATCTAGTTATAATCGATAATTGCTTAGTTTTCTGCAATAGAATGTTATAACTGCAAAGAAGAAAAGAAGCCAATCACTCTTGTTTCAACCAAATCCAAGAATGAAGGCTAAATCGCGGGGTGTAAATACTTTTGACTACTGCGAGTCATCAGTTCTTTTGCCCATTTCTCTGTCATATGTCCAGCTATTCTCACCAAACCGAACGGGTCAAGGTTTATAACAACATAATATTTTGTGGCACTGCCAGCACAACAACAACAAGCAAAAGCTTTTTCTGTGAAATTTGTTAAAAAAAGTTCGATGTGTAAATAATTTGACTACCTCTGTGCCAGAGAACTGCAAAAATCACTATTTTCTTGGTTTACTCATACGCGAACTTTTTAATTCAACTCACTGAAAAAACAGAGTGATGAGTAAAAATCAACTCATTTTGCCGTACACATCATTCCGAGGATTTTGATTCCTCGGTTCAAAATTTTTCACTGAATTCAACTCAGTGAACAAAAGTCAGCGTTCAATAAAATGAGCATGTGTTGATGAAAGCATCATTCGGTTCAATTTGAGTTGACCGATTATGAGTAAACGATTAGCAACAAGACGACACGATGTGTTCGTTACGACTGCATGTACCGTAACAATTTCTATGCAGTTTGTTGTAGCTTGTTTTTGTTGTTGTTCTTTTTAGTCAAAATCTTCCTTTCGCTATGACTCACATTACATCTGTGCAGAAAAAGTGCCGCTTGCTGCGCGTATGAGTAAAATCATACGAGTTGATATTTGCGAGTTCAGTGTTGTTCTTGTTCAAAACAATGATTGTTGAATCGAATGAGCAAGCGCCCGAAATCATTATATTGAACACGATGCAATGCAAGCATGCAAGTTTGATCGGCTGATCCGAACAGTGTGATTATTCGGCTGTTGAGCGCGTACGAATGTTTTTCATTCAGCCGATACCGTTCTCTGCTCTGTACATATCGCTCATTTACTTGAATAGTGTCACAACTCAAAAAAGTCGATTTTTCAGGAGAGAGATTTAAAGTTTTCAATTGTCTCTTATTTAGCAAAAAAGAGAGCATTGATGGCATTTAGAAAAATTCCATCAATGCCAATGTTTATTGACAAATCTAGTGGCCTGTAATATATTAAATACAATGTTGAGCATAAATGGACCAAATAGAGTGTACCAATGCCTTTTCTTGGGCATAAATGCGACCCACTTTGAATTATGTCGTTATTTTTAAAAATTATTAATCAATTTCGCTATCATAAGTCAAACGAGTCGCTTTTGCTGAAAAAAAGCAATATAAAAAATATAATTAATTTTTCTCCTATATCGTTGTAATACAAAATGAGTCGTTCTTTCTGAAAAGAAAAACAAATTCACTCTATGACAATATGTGTTGTAACACAAAATATGTCGTTATTTCGTAAAAAAATTATAACTAATTCTGCCCCAACTGAGTAGTATCGTTATTGTGGTTAAAAACTAATGCAACATAACAAGTTTAAGAACGGCACATTCTTATATCATGGTTTATTTTCCTACGCATCTGAATGAAATTTTTATACAATATGGACGATTAAATTGCCCACATATCTGCATACTCAACCCAAAAATCCTGTTGTTTGAGTTATGACCACTACTCAGGTAAATGAGCGATATGTATATGGGCTCATATATGATTTAATCGATATATGGTTACCGCGAATAATACACCCAGACGTGGCTCTTATTTACTTGTTTATAGTTTTTCATTTCGGTAGTATTATTGTTTGAGCAAATAAAATTCATGTTTTGTTTGATTTTTTTAATATTTTTATTTATCTATTTCGAATCGCACTAAAAAACACATTGTATTCTGACCATTTTTTGTTACTTACCTTAATATCTCGTTTTTTATTAATCGTTTTTCAAATCTATAAAAAACACAACGATTCTTTTATTTACAAGACATAATACAATGAACATGTTTTTAAATGAAAATTACTTTATATAGATGGAAGGTATAGTTACATTAAAGTTTCTCATTAGGTATACTGGTAATTAAGCAAAGAAATAATGCAGCCAAATAGAACATAAAAGCACTAAAAGAGATATGGTTATACTTAGTATGCACATGGAACGAGTTAAGTATTTCGCTGTATTAACTATAGGTTGTGCAGAATTTTTTTGTAAATTCGATAAGGACACATCACTAAATATTTCATCATCGGGTAATCCCTCTAAGTCTGCAATTATATTTTCTAAACTAATGTCCAAATCGAGAACTTGTTTAGCTTGAGCCACTGCCACGGTTGGAGCTTCTCCTCGAAATATATATTCTGAAAATTGAATTGGATTGACTGTTCCATCCGCAAATAAGTTGAAAAAAACACGTCGTGGAGGTTCGCTTATAAATACAGAGTCGTTGGTAACATGAGAATCGGTTAATCCATCACAGTAAACTTGAATTCTTGCTGCTAATGAACGTAAAATATCAGTCTGTACAAATCGCTTAACATCACCTAACGTGTTCCTATTACTACACCAAATTTTAGAAAATATAATTCCAGAAAGCCGAATCGTGCCATTAAATTTTCGTACTTTGACCGAGTGTTCATTATATTGATGACATTTCACTGGTAAAAATATAGTTGCTTTATAATGTTCATTAACGACTTTCTTTCGATTGCTTGCCACAAATCCATCTAGAGGTAAAGATTCATCCACCCAAATGTTTTCTATAAACATTTCACTTTCGGATAAACTTCGTTTCATTGCTAACAAAGCACGTTGAAATTGATTCTCTATATTAATTCTCTGCGAATCATCAAATATTGGAAATATTTCATCCAATTCATAGCAGCATTCAAATGTATGCCAGCCCATAGGTTTATCTATGAAATGACAGTTCATGGTTGCAAATGAGCCTCCCCTGTAAAAACAAAGAAAAATAACTATTAGTATAAAATCAACAATTCTATTTTATTATTCAACAAAGAAAATTAAAGAATACGATATTTAAACGTGATACCTTAATAGCCGGTTTCACAAAATTTTTTAATTGAAAATTAAGTTCCATTTAATTTTAATTTTAATTTAACTTTGCACTTAAGTTTCCTGCGTTTCACCATTATTGACATTTGGCATCCAAAAAATTATAAGGCAGGGATGTTAGTAAGAATAACAGCTGATTTAAGTAAACAAATAAATTGTATTTCTTTGTCAAAATGATAAACAAATGGGAATTCAGCTGATAGAAAAGCGTAACCATGGTTACATATGACAGTATTTAAATGGCAAAGCGTGACCATTTAAATTAAAATTAAGTCAAATGGAGAAACTGAAATTAATTATTTTTCACTTAAATTTGTTTCGTGAAACTGGCTGTAAGTCTTTTCTAAAAAATAGCACACGCGGTACTTAAAATGCTATATCTCAAAAGTTATTCCAAAAAAGTTGTTCGACAATTATGACTCTTGGCAAAGTATAAGGGAAGCTTTCCCTTAAAACACTATTCGAACTTTATCAGTTACTTTTATTTTAAAATGGGCAATTCAAGAAATAAGAATTATAAAGAAACAAAACATTACACTAAAATAAGTTCTAAAATGTGATTATCTGATCCAAAAATATGGTAAAGCAAAAGGAAACCACTGCAAGCAACAACATCAAATGTTTAGTATTTAAGTGAATTCATAGCAGTATTGAATTAACTAATGGTAAGTCGTTCCTCCCTAGTCAATGCTCACTTTTTTACAAAATGATTATAGATGACCGCAAAAAGAAGCGAAGAAAATAATGAGAAGTAGTAGTAGTAGAATCGTTCAATACCAAAAGAGGTATCAGACAGTCATTACTTTGATGTTGCATTATTTCCTCTATCGTGGAACCAGCATTAACACCAATGATAATGTTGGCCTTGAAATCCAAAGCAGAATCACTCTTGCCAACAAGGGCTACTTTGCTGAATAGGCAACTGAAACGTAAAGTCCTCTCTCGACATACTGAAACAAAAGTCGCCCATTATTCCCGTTATGATGCATGGTGCAGAACGATGTCAAAATCCGAAGAGACGACACTAAGAGTTTTCGAAAGAAAGGTTTTGCAGAAGATTTATGTTTCCTTAAACATTGTCATCGGCAGATACCGCAGACTATGGAACGAAGAGCTGTATGAGTTAGTCGACGACATTGCCGTAATTCAGGGAATAAAAAAAAGTTCCGCTGGCAAGGTGATGTTGTCCGATAGAATGAAAGCGCTCCAGCTTTAAAAGTGTTCGACGCAGTACTCGCTGGTGAAAGCAGAGTAAAAGGAAGACCACCACTCCGTTGAAAAGACCAGGTGGAGAAGGACCTGACTGCATTTGGTATCACCAATTGGCGCCAAACAGCAAGAAGGAAAAACGAATGGGCGCTGTTGTTAACTCAGCTATAACCGCGTAAGTGTTGTCTACGCCGTTAAGAAGAAGAAGTAGTAGGGAAATATATTATAGCATGATTATATTTGGTTTATTAAATCAAGAAATTAATATCACAATGCTTAATTATTTTTCATAAATTTTAAATGTTGTAATATTTTACAACGTTTATATCTCAGTATATACAGTATAAAACCTCTGGTTTGTTTAAATTATTTATCATTATTTTACACACCACCGAGTCGTACTTGGGTCGTGTGCAACGCTTTTTTTGCTACAATTGTGCTAATTAGGGTGTTGTGCTAGCATTTAATCTTCACAAAAATTTTAAAGTCCGATGAACAGTACTCAAATAATTATAAAATTAAATAAATTGTTTCATTAATTTTGGAATTATTTTAAATTATTTCGCATATTTATTAAATTTTATGGTGGTATTAAATGTTATTTATTGATAAGTTAGTTATATTTTATCTACAAGTGTATAACGCGATTCAACTAATTTTTAAATATATTATTAAAATAAATCCTGTTGTTTGAGTTATGACACTACTCAGGTAAATGAGCGATATGTATATGGGCTCATATATGATTTAATCGATATATGGTTACCGCGAATAATACACCCAGACGTGGCTCTTATTTACTTGTTTATAGTTTTTCATTTCGGTAGTATTATTGTTTGAGCAAATAAAATTCATGTTTTGTTTGATTTTTTTAATATTTTTATTTATCTATTTCGAATCGCACTAAAAAACACATTGTATTCTGACCATTTTTTGTTACTTACCTTTATATCTCGTTTTTTATTAATCGTTTTTCAAATCTATAAAAAACACAATGATTCTTTTATTTACAAGACATAATACAATGAACATGTTTTTAAATGAAAATTACTTTATATAGATGGAAGGTATAGTTACATTAAAGTTTCTCATTAGGTATACTGGTAATTAAGCAAAGAAATAATGCAGCCAAATAGAACATAAAAGCACTAAAAGAGATATGGTTATACTTAGTATGTACATGGAACGAGTTAAGTATTTCGCTGTATTAACTATAGGTTGTGCAGAATTTTTTTGTAAATTCGATAAGGACACATCACTAAATATTTCATCATCGGGTAATCCCTCTAAGTCTGCAATTATATTTTCTAAACTAATGTCCAAATCGAGAACTTGTTTAGCTTGAGCCACTGCCACGGTTGGAGCTTCTCCTCGAAATATATATTCTGAAAATTGAATTGGATTGACTGTTCCATCCGCAAATAAGTTGAAAAAAACACGTCGTGGAGGTTCGCTTATAAATACAGAGTCGTTGGTAACATGAGGATCGGTTAATCCATCACAGTAAACTTGAATTCTTGCTGCTAATGAACGTAAAATATCAGTCTGTACAAATCGCTTAACATCACCTAACGTGTTCCTATTACTACACCAAATTTTAGAAAATATAATTCCAGAAAGCCGAATCGTGCCATTAAATTTTCGTACTTTGACCGAGTGTTCATTATATTGATGACATTTCACTGGTAAAAATATAGTTGCTTTATAATGTTCATTAACGACTTTCTTTCGATTGCTTGCCACAAATCCATCTAGAGGTAAAGATTCATCCACCCAAATGTTTTCTATAAACATTTCACTTTCGGATAAACTTCGTTTCATTGCTAACAAAGCACGTTGAAATTGATTCTCTATATTAATTCTCTGCGAATCATCAAATATTGGAAATATTTCATCCAATTCATAGCAGCATTCAAATGTATGCCAGCCCATAGGTTTATCTATGAAATGACAGTTCATGGTTGCAAATGAGCCTCCCCTGTAAAAACAAAGAAAAATAACTATTAGTATAAAATCAACAATTCTATTTTATTATTCAACAAAGAAAATTAAAGAATACGATATTTAAACGTGATACCTTAATAGCCGGTTTCACAAAATTTTTTAATTGAAAATTAAGTTCCATTTAATTTTAATTTTAATTTAACTTTGCACTTAAGTTTCCATTAGGTTTCACCATTATTGACATTTGGCATCCAAAAAATTATAAGGCAGGGATGTTAGTAAGAATAACAGCTGATTTAAGTAAACAAATAAATTGTATTTCTTTGTCAAAATGATAAACAAATGGGAATTCAGCTGATAGAAAAGCGTAACCATGGTTACATATGACAGCATTTAAATGGCAAAGCGTGACCATTTAAATTAAAATTAAGTCAAATGGAGAAACTGAAATTAATTATTTTTCACTTAAATTTGTTTCGTGAAACTGGCTGTAAGTCTTTTCTAAAAAATAGCACACGCGTTACTTAAAATGCTATATCTCAAAAGTTATTCTAAAAAAGTTGTTCGACAATTATGACTCTTGGCAAAGTATAAGGGAAGCTTTCCCTTAAAACACTATTCGAACTTTATCAGTTACTTTTATTTTAAAATGGGCAATTCAAGAAATAAGAATTATAAAGAAACAAAACATTACACTAATATAAGTTCTAAAATGTGATTCTCTGATCCAAAAATATGGTAAAACAAAACGAAACCACTGCAAGCAACAAAATCAAATGTTTAGTATTTAAGTGAATTCATAGCAGTATTTAATTAACTAATGGTAGGTGGTTCCTCCCTAGTCAATGCTCACTTTTTTACAAAATGATTATAGATGACCGCAAAAAGAAGCGAAGAAAATAATGAGAAGTAGTAGTAGTAGAATCGTTCAATACCAAAAGAGGTATCAGACAGTCATTACTTTGATGTTGCATAATTTCCTCTATCGTGGAACCAGCATTAACACCAGTAATGATGTTGGCCATGAAATCCAAAGCAGAATCACTCTTGCCAACAAGGGCTACTTTGCTGAGTAGGCAACTGAAACGTAAAGTCCTCTCTCGACAAACTGAAACAAAAGTCGCCCATTATTCCCGTTATGATGCATGGTGCAGAACGATGTCAAAATCCGAAGAGACGACAATAAGAGTTTTCGAGAGAAAGGTTTTGCAGAAGATTTATGTTTCCTTAAACATTGTCAACGGCAAATACCGCAGACTATGGAACGAAGAGCTGTATGAGTTAGTCGACGACATTGCCGTAATTCAGGGAATAAAAAAAAAGTTCCGCTGGCAAGGTGATGTTGTCCGATAGAATGAAAGCGCTCCAGCTTTAAAAGTGTTCGACGCAGTACTCGCTGGTGAAAGCAGAGTAAAAGGAAGACCACCACTCCGTTGAAAAGACCAGGTGGAGAAGGACCTGACTGCATTTGGTATCACCAATTGGCGCCAAACAGCAAGAAGGAAAAACGAATGGGCGCTGTTGTTAACTCAGCTATAACCGCGTAAGTGTTGTCTACGCCGTTAAGAAGAAGAAGTAGTAGGGAAATATATTATAGCATGATTTTGGTTCATTAAATCAAGAAATTAATATCACAATGCTTAATTATTTTTCATAAATTTTAAATGTTGTAATATTTTACAACGTTTATATCTCAGTATATACAGTATAAAACCTCTGGTTTGTTTACATTATTTATCATTATTTTACACACCATATATTTATCATTTATAACCGCGTAAGTGTTGTCTACGCCGTTAAGAAGAAGAAGTAGTAGTGAAATATATTATAGCATGATTTTGGTTCATTAAATCAAGAAATTAATATCACAATGCTTAACTTTTTTTTCATAAATTTTAAATGTTGTAATATTGTACAACGTTTATATCTCAGTATATACAGTATAAAACCTCTGGTTTGTTTATATTATTTATCATTATTTTACACACCACCGAGGCGTACTTGGGTCGTGTGCAACGCTTTTTTTGCTACAATTGTGCTAATTAGGGTATTGTGCTAGCATTTAATCTTCACAAAAATTTTAAAGTCCGATGAACAGTACTCAAATAATTATTTTGGAATTATTTTAAATTATTTCGCATATTTATTAAATTTTATGGTGGTATTAAATGTTATTTATTGATAAGTTAGTTATATTTTATCTACAAGTGTATAACGCGATTCAACTAATTTTTAAATATATTATTAAAATAAATACATCCCTGGGTAGGTGACACTTCAATTTTTAAGATTTAATATTACTATGAAAAAATTTGAATAATTTTCACTAAATATCCTTTAAATAGTATGTATGTCTGGTTCAAGATAGTTCTTGGCAAATTTTTCAAGCTTTGGCAATGTCTCCCATAGATAGTACGCAATCTATTAGACATTGTATGTAAATTGATATAATTGAAAACGATTTCCTTAAGAGAAATTCATTTGTTTGTTTGTCTTTAACACTATTCGAGAAAGGGTAAATCTTTAAAGACGCCAATACTTTTACAAAATAAAAAGAGTATGATTCGTCAAACTTAGTAAAAGCTCTTGAGCCTTTTATAAATTTCATAAAAAAACACTTGAATTAGTATTAAATTACGATTTTGATTCTTGTTACCTTGGACCCGATGGTTTGAAATACCTATTCAATAGCATCATGAAATATTTTGTTTTAAAAATGATTAATAAGGATCGTTTCAAACTCATAAAGCTTTTGTGTACTTCAAAGCTTTTTAAATATAAGTATTTGTAAATAATTTAAGTAAAAACTGGCAAAAATGGATTCTTTTTATTTTTATGCCAGTAAAGTTTAAATTAATGTGGCCAAAAATAACTTACCACACCACAAAGAAGTACTTGTATGAGAGCTGTATTATATTCTCACCACTTATAAAATATCTCATCTACATTAAATAAATTTTTGGTATATAATATGGCACACATTGATGCTAAAATCTTCTATAAGTGAAATATAGCATAAATAAATAATTTCGCTTTATATAAGACAGCAATATATATAATATTTGCTATTTTATGACTAAAGTTTTACTAAAATGCAGTACTCAATATATACAGCACTGTGTTTTTCCAAGATGGCGGCTATCTTACCACGGAGAATTCCCCACGAATAAGGTTTTCTACTGTATGTACTGTGGTTTATATTATATATGTATGTATGTATACCACCATACAATATAAAACTAAAATTTTAAGATTAGACAACGAACATAAGTTTAATAAGTTGTAGAATTTCGAGATCAAAATTCCTAAGGTAATTAAACGAGGACTCCCCATTTCACTTTTGTTTAGATTTCGAATCTACCGTTACCTTCTTAAGTCCACTTTCACACGGGCAACTTTTGTTGCTAATTCTCGGGCGATTCTCTTTTGCTGTCGCCCCTTGCGTTCACACGAGCAATTCTTGTTCGACAACTCTGTTCGTGTTTTTCTGTCATTCTCTTTCATATAATTTTCTCAACTTCTTGTACGCATCGTTTCCAAGCAAAAAAATATATTTCATTAAGTAATTTTTATCGTTATTCTATTTTTCACTTAAATTTGTTTCGTGAAACTGGCTGTAAGTCTTTTCTAAAAAATAGCACACGCGTTACTTAAAATGCTATATCTCAAAAGTTATTCTAAAAAAGTTGTTCGACAATTATGACTCTTGGCAAAGTATAAGGGAAGCTTTCCCTTAAAACACTATTCGAACTTTATCAGTTACTTTTATTTTAAAATGGGCAATTCAAGAAATAAGAATTATAAAGAAACAAAACATTACACTAATATAAGTTCTAAAATGTGATTCTCTGATCCAAAAATATGGTAAAACAAAACGAAACCACTGCAAGCAACAAAATCAAATGTTTAGTATTTAAGTGAATTCATAGCAGTATTTAATTAACTAATGGTAGGTGGTTCCTCCCTAGTCAATGCTCACTTTTTTACAAAATGATTATAGATGACCGCAAAAAGAAGCGAAGAAAATAATGAGAAGTAGTAGTAGTAGAATCGTTCAATACCAAAAGAGGTATCAGACAGTCATTACTTTGATGTTGCATAATTTCCTCTATCGTGGAACCAGCATTAACACCAGTAATGATGTTGGCCATGAAATCCAAAGCAGAATCACTCTTGCCAACAAGGGCTACTTTGCTGAGTAGGCAACTGAAACGTAAAGTCCTCTCTCGACAAACTGAAACAAAAGTGAAGTACTCAATATATACAGCACTGTGTTTTTCCAAGATGGCGGCTATCTTACCACGGAGAATTCCCCACGAATAAGGTTTTCTACTGTATGTACTGTGGTTTATATTATATATGTATGTATGTATACCACCATACAATATAAAACTAAAATTTTAAGATTAGACAACGAACATAAGTTTAATAAGTTGTAGAATTTCGAGATCAAAATTCCTAAGGTAATTAAACGAGGACTCCCCATTTCACTTTTGTTTAGATTTCGAATCTACCGTTACCTTCTTAAGTCCACTTTCACACGGGCAACTTTTGTTGCTAATTCTCGGGCGATTCTCTTTTGCTGTCGCCCCTTGCGTTCACACGAGCAATTCTTGTTCGACAACTCTGTTCGTGTTTTTCTGTCATTCTCTTTCATATAATTTTCTCAACTTCTTGTACGCATCGTTTCCAAGCAAAAAAATATATTTCATTAAGTAATTTTTATCGTTATTCTCAATTTTCTAGCACATTTTAATTATATTATGCATATTTCTATATGTATTTGCAAATTACATACAAAATGAAATGATTAAATTCAAATTTTCAAATATATTGTAAACATTAATTTTAAAATGTGTGCAAATGCAACACTGTTATGTAGCAGCGAACTGTTACGAATAAGAAACACAAAGCGTGTTGCCTGAACACAGCAGACTCGGCACGATTCTCCTCTCCTCGTCGCCCCCTCTCCTATAAAACTAAGAATTGCGACAAAAATTGCCCGTGTGAAAGGGGTCTAAAGAAATTTGTTAAACTCATATGCTGAGTAAACGTGGTTTGGAAGTGGGAACCAATCTAAGTGCAACCATTCTGCACCATATTTTCGATGAAATTCAGTGTTTCTGACATTTTAGTAGGTTTCCGGATATCAACTCTTCGCGTCACCCTAATCGATTAGATAACTCTATATCTAATATCATGTTCCGACAGAAAATTTGAAGTGATTAGATTACATTTAAACGCTTCACAAAACTACCCTGTTCTCACTACCGTTGGAGATTTATAAATCAGCTGTTTTTGACTCATATACGTAAGAGTGTTTCTGTACTGTTAGCTAGCTAAGTTTCTGCTGTGAAACTATGAAAATACAAATTATGATTTATTATAAAAATTAATTAATATTTTATTGTCATTCATTGGCTTTAGTTTAAAATATCTTCTAAAGTAATTTATTCAATATTATATTGATAAATTTTAAAAATATAATACGGTTGGTACTCTTCTTCTTCTGAAAGCAAGCAGCAGCCAGCACCTACTAGCTGTAAATAAACACTCTTCGCAACTGTTGACCTAAGATGTGACATTTTTTTGACAGTTTGTAGTGAAAAGCAGCTCTGATTAAACAAATGCGACCAACAGATGGCGCAAAATCAGAGTCGCACAGGGGGATTTAGAGTAGTGCAGCTTCAAGTCACTTCGGTGAAGTGATTATGAAGTGTCAATTTTGTATGCCGAAATCTTTTTAAATCCAGCGGTTTAGTGAGTTAAACGTCTCAACAGCCTAAACCTCGGGGTTTAGTGTCTGTGGGCACATAATATAACTAATTTAGGTTTAGGTCTTACAAACCATCGTTATGTGAACAAAACTATTATAATCTCAATATAAAATGTTATGAGAGTATAAAAATATTACATTGCTATTATACTTACATAATATCATGTGTATAACCTTGACAAATTGCTTTCTTGTTCGCTGCTGAGTATGCCAGAAATATCAAAGTTAAATTATCTTCATCAATTGAAGCACAGAAAACATTACTCTGAATAAGTATACTGTAATGAAAATATTTAATATATTACCAATTATCTTTACAGTAGAAGGCTTCCTTACGTTTGCAAATTATGCAACATTTTTTTTGCAGCAAGATATGTATTTTCATCATCCAAGTTCTGCTTCTCACTGGTAACAAAAACGCCTTTAAAATCAGGATATATAAAATAAATATATTTAAAACAATTGCCTGTTAAAGAATAACATACAAGTATTAAGAACATGGTTATAGACAAATATTTTTTTTTTTTCATAACTCTACGAGTGTGTCTATACATACAGATGTAGTCACAATTATTTACACATCGGACGTTTTTTTACAAGTTTCACACAAAAATCTTTCGCTTTTTGTTGTTGTTGTCGCAGAGTAACAAAATGCTATGTTATTGTAAACCTTGATCTATTCCTGAGCGAATGAAGTCAGTTTTGCTAGAATTGCTAGAACTATGGCGGAGAAATACGCAAATGAACTGAAAACTCGCAGTAGTCAAAAGTATTTACACAAAGACAAGCATCTCCTTCATCTTCCTGATACTTGTTCACTATTTCGTAAAATTATCTAAGGTCTGATTGAATCATTTCTCCACACCTTCCAAAGCAATATGCAACCTATTTCATGCTATTTGTTTGATAAAAACCAGAACAGACAAAAATAAGCAGAAGTATTTCTCTCGACAATGCACATCGTTTAAGGCCAATGTAAATGACTGCCTTACCTGCCTACCTAACAAGCAATGAGTGCAGCAGCACAAGATGTTTATTGCACATACTCTATGTCTGTATATACAAGAAAATGTCGTAAAAATTTTAAAAGTAAATATTTCCTCCGCAGAATTGGTCAAAAAATGTCAGATTTAATATTACTTTAAATGTTTCCTACCCACAAACCCATGTATTTATTTCAATGAAGAAAAAACATTAACATTTTCAATGTATACCATTTATGAAATTTGTTAATTATAAAGTTTTCATTTGAAATGACTATAATTTAAAACTACTAAAATAACTCGTATATCAAACCAAAAAATTAAAAATAATTATTATAAACAAGTAAGAAAGAGCTAAGTTCTGGTGCCACCGAACATTTTATACTCTCGCCATTTATTTATTTAATTTTATTAATATAACAAACAATTTCACTCACATATTCGGCATATATATGGTATAAAGTCCATTGAAAGTTGGAAACCCTAATTTTAGGTATATGGGATATAGGTGAAGTTATAACCCGATTTCATCCATTTTTGGCAAGGAGACATATTATTAGAGGAAAAATAACCCCCTGAATTTCTTCTTCTTCTGCTCTACTGCTTACTGTATATATTGTAAAGTAAAAGATTCTGATCGACTTCAAAGTTCTGGTATGGAAAGTCGGCGTGGTTGTGAACAGATTTGAACTATTTTTACAACATATCATTGCGAAGCTAGGAAGATATTATGAACTAAATTTCATTGAAATTGGTCGAGTAATTTCGAAGATAAGTGGGCGAAACTACGCCCATTTAAAATATTGTATACCATTTTGAGTGCAGTTATTCTGGCTAAAAGTGTTAAGTATTTAATTACAGAAGACAAATCATTAATAAATAACAAGAACAGTATCTGACTCTAGTGGGTATGTATCGCTTGCTGAGTTCTATTACTAAGATAAGGATATATACAAGAAGTTTTAGTTTCGGCTGTACCGAAGTTAATATACCCTTCACAGGTGCATTTCATTTAGTAACTATGTGTTTAAGAAAATCTAAAGACGTAAGAAAAAGTAAGTAAAAAAATATGCTATAGTGAACCGATCTGAACAATTTTTTCGGAGATTAAATTATTTTTATGAAAAATAACTCACACCAAATTTCGTGAAGATATGTAGTAAAATGCGGATGTTTTCCATACAAGCCATTGATTCCGATCGTTCGGTATGGCAGCTATATGCTATAGTGAACCGATCTGAACAATTTTTTCAGAGACTAAATTATTTCTATATCACCATAATCCACAAAAAACTTCGAGTTAGAGAGACTTCCGAGTTACAGAAGGAAATTCGTATGAAATTTGACTTCTATTGCAAATTCAGGAGTTCGATTTATGGAAAACTTCGAGTTATGGAAGTTCAACTGTAATTATAGCGATTCTTTTTCATAGTAAATCCAAAATCGATATGGATAAAACAAAAGCATTTTCCTGATATTTGACAGAATCATCATTATTCTTTCCATTGTTGTTTTTATTTAACATAATGCTATAGATGAGTACAGACTAGAACTCAAAAACAAATTCAAATCTAGTACTTATTCTCGAATCACTAGCGGCATCATTTGCTATAAAGACAAAGAAATGTTGTTTAACAGCACATAAATCAATTGGTCAGCATGCCATTAGTTACGCAAAATTGCTTCTTCGTTGGTTGCAAAAACTCCTTACTTCGAACAAAAATATGATTCCTCCAAAAAGTGTTTCTTAAAATAGGGTTTATCAAAGATACTCAACTCGGCTATTTAAAAATTGTCGAATGTTTATGCTTAAATAAAAGCACTATGTCTATACTAAAATTTTAATTTTATGACTACACATATGCTTATTTTTAGACGTACCTTGTACATTGAATGATCCTGGACACATTTTGCTGGCGCTAATCCACTGTGTAGCCAAAGCTTGCGAGCTTATTTCGGCTATACAAGTAGGTCCTTGCGATAGTTCATTTTCGTTGCCTTTTAGCAAAATTTCCATGTCTTCTTCACAATTTTTTGCGAGATGAACTACTAAGAAGCTTTCAGGTTTTATATTCTATAGTTGTAAAAAAAACTCAAATTACTTTTTTTAAACAAGATAAATCAAGGTCCGAAAATGCATGAACATATTCTATGCATATGGAAAAGATGTTGAAACGTATACAATATGCCCAGACGACAACATACTAGTTATTCGTAAAATAATCTTAGAACTGAACTAAGATACCAAGGATACTTAATGTCATTAAAAACGTACGTAAAGTGTGTTAAATAGCTTGTTACAATTTTTGACAAATATCTCTAAAATTAGGCGTCTATACCTTAATCAGGATGACCTCCACCGATAAATAGCTGCATGTATGTACATATATATATTCTGGGGAAACTTTAGAATACCATAATACGATTTCGGGGTATCGTTGGTAAGGGGAGGTTCGGCATAAGGTCCAAAAGAATAACGAAAATCATCATATATAGTATATGAGGGCTGAGGTGAGCTGATTCCACTAATTTTCACCACCACGGTACACTATATCCAAGACTATACGCTCACTTAATTTTACTAAGATAACTCACATAGTAACCGATATACGCGGATTTTTCTAATTTTGAAAAACCTATAATTAGGTATATGGGAGCTAGGGGAAGTTATAACCCGATTTTAATAATTTTTGGAGCAGAGACGCACGATTGAAGAAATTTCCTATGAATTAAATTAAAATATCTGATAGCTTTAAGGATATTTTCGGTGAAAAATTACCCTTAGGCACTGAGTTCTCCTGTTCCATATCCGGGGCCTTAGAGCGTATCTAAAACTGTCTGCGTCCGCAGTCTGGTCGGTGTATTGTTCAAGTTCGTCGATGAATTGTAGGAGTGACCTCTTAATGCACCTGGGGCCGGTTCTGCTTCCAGCAAGTGACTACATGGGTGATTTCTATGAAAACACCCTATTAGAAACTAGTTGGTAAGCAGTTCATTATGCTCATTAATATGCAGCATAGTGGCCTCATTGGGCAAATGTGCTTTAGGTGACATCAGGAGGCATCCTGTAGCTGTCCGGAGTGCGGTGTTTTGACACGTCTGTATCTTCCTCTGCCGCTGCATCCAGGCGACCATACCGGTGCTGCGTAATTTACGACCGGACGGGCCGATACCCTTGTAAGTGGCCAGCAACGTTTCTTTATCCTTTTTCAAGTGCTACCGACTAGCGACTTGAGGATTTTGTTGCGGCTCTGTACTTTAGTGATTATCGCGGTCGCGTGTGGAGTGAAGGATTGTCAAATGTGACACCCAAAATCTTGGGATTATAGTATTGTCGGTATTGGTGTGCCATCGACGTGAATATTAAGATTTAGTCTGTACTCCTTCGTCCAGTTGGTAAAGAGGGTCGCCGTGGATTTAGCGGGTACGAGTGCCAGGCTCCCCGCAGAGAAGAAGCGAGAAAGTTCGAGGAGGTAGATGTTCTCTTTCGAGCATATGTCATCGATGCCAGTGCAAGACGTCATTATCGTACAATCATCTGCTTAGGAGGTAACTGAAATTCCCTCTGGTGGTAGAGGGAGTTTAGAGATGTAGAAATTAAAATTGTCGGGAGCAGCAAGGCCTCAAATGTCTTCACTACTGGGGAAAGGAGAGTTATCGGTCGATAAGACTCCCCTTGGTTGGCGGGTTTCCAAGGTTTCAGTAGTGGAACCACTCCTCCGATTTTCCAGATATCGGATATTTTAAGAGTGGTTAGTGACAAATTTAGTACCTTGGTGATATATTCTACTCCCGTTGAACCTATAAGTGCCAAGAGAACGTCTACAACACATTTTGAAAGAAGACTTAAATCTTAAATATAAATCGAAAGTGTCTAAACCGTTCTTATAAGAAAGCCATTAAAACGTATGCATTATTTAAAAAAAAAATACAAATTCTAAGCAGTGGAGTTTCAAAATTTGATATTTAGTGAACTTCTGTGTCCGTCATTAAGTCTAGCAGCTAAAACAAGCTATTGAGGAGGAATGGACGATGATAAAAGTTTCAGTACCGTAAAAGTTGGCCGATTCTATGACAAATTGGGTAAAACTTTTGAAAAACAAGAACGGGGGTCCAATTTCATATTAATAAATCGAAAACGTTCCATGCAAATTGTTTACCTTTTTAAAAGTTAATACTTAACTAGAAATCTTAATTTTGCACAAATAGCTATTTTCTATGGTATAAACTGAAACTTTATTAATTTGGTTACTTTTTCTTCTGGCATGGTATATGTTTTTGTTTCTTTAACTACTACTTACTAACATCTAACAAAAAAAATCAAACATGAATAAAATATGCAATGGTGGAATAAAAATTGAGAAAAATAACGGTGTAAAAATATCAATTTTCCTGAGGTATATATTATAAAGTAAAGGAAGCAGATGGAGTTATAGTTAGATGGGATATATGCGTGGCTTTGAACCGGTTTCGCCCATTTTCCATACGTGTCATTTCCTATAAAGTATTATATACCGAATTTCAATGAAATCGGTCGAGCAGTTTTTGAGATATGGTTTTTGACCCAAAAAGGGCGACGACACGCCCATATATATTTTTTTTTATCTAAGTGCAACTTTGCCATTTTTTCTGTAAGATTTAGTGTTTCTGATGTTTTTATACTCTCGCAACAAGTCGCTAAGGGTGTATACTAGTTTTGTTCACCTAACGGTACCAAACTGATCAGGGTGACGAGTAGAGTAGAAATCCGGATGTCTGTCTGTTCGTCCGTCAGTCCGCGCAACGGATAACTTGAGCAAAATTAAAATATTTTGACGAAACTTTGTACACATGTTTCTTGGAACCGTTGGAGGTTTGCTATTAAAAATGGGCAGACTATTGCCACGCCCACAAAATGGCGAAAACCGAAAACCTATTAAGTGTCATAACTAAGCCATAAATAAAGCTATTAAAATTTGGTATAAAAGATCGCACTTGGAAGAGGCATATCTGGATGCAATTTTTTTAATTGGGCGTGGCCTGCCCCTGTAGTCGGGTGTACTTTAGCACACTAATAGCTGAAAAGGTTTCTGTGTTTACAAGTACGTGGAAACCGAGCGTTTCCACATCTTAGAAAGCATATGTGAAGGATTTTGCATTACCGCGTTTTCTTTCATAGTTCTTTGTCGTAGAACTTTTTCCTGCATCAAATATGTATATAAAAAATCTTTCCAGGGTGTTTGAAGCTTTTTCACGTAGATCTCCTTTCTGTATTGGAGACCTTCGGACGCGCTTTAAAAAGTAACCCTTGTCGAGTTAAAACCAGGAATGTCCGAATTTTGTCAAAAAATAGGAAATTTTGCAAAAAAAAACATATAAGGTATTTACAATATGACAGCGCTCGTTTCCGCATAATTGTAAATGCATAAATCTTGTGAAATATTAGAGTGAAAAGTGAAAAAATGTGTGTAATTTAAAATATTTAAAGTGAAAAAAGTGCGTGAAATAGCATGTTGAAATTTTTAATTTTTTTATCTTTAAAGCCAAATATTACCAAAACTAGTCTTCTGAAGTATCTATAACCTATTTTTTTTTTTCAGGAGAACTTTATATTTTCAAAGGTTTGCTAAAGCGGCCCACTCACGACAAATTTGTTTGACAAATCTGTTTGAGTTTGAGGTGGTTTTTGTCGTGAGTGGGCGGATTGAAGGTTTGCGACAAATTTCAAAAACTAACAACCGATTTGTGGATTCGTTAGTCGTGAGTGGCGTGGTTTGCAAACATTTGGTCAGTTGGTTGAAATTTTAGCAGAGTAAACATCAGCGGATAAAAAAATGGCAAGGGTGAGCAAAAAAAAAATTAAGGAGATCCATATACGTTTTGGAATCCATCCTGAGGAATTTTTTAAAATCGTCAGGAGCAGTCAGCTCCACTGAATTTAATAGTTTTACATGTGTTATATTTCTCACATAACCACTCTTTCATCCATTCTTTCTTCATTATTTTTTTATTTTTATTATTTATTTATTTTTTTTTTTTTGCAATTGGCTTTTTTCGCTTCATGCACTGGTGTATTACTAGCTGCGCAATTCATCATCCGGGTTATAATCAGACGTGTTCACTCCGCGAAGCACACAATGGAAATAAAGTTTGTCAAATCGGTTTGTAGGGGTGCTCAACCGTGTTCAAACTGATTTGTCGTGAGTGGGACTTTTGTTGCGACTGTAAAAATTATACCAAAATTTGCTATAAATAAACATTCAACTTTTTGCACAATTTTCTTTATATGCACAATAACAATCGAGTTCCATATTGACAAAAACTAAATGGTACCATAAAAAGGTATTTTGAAACAAATAAATAAAAAAAGGAGTGATTATACACCAAATTAGTGTCCCAAGTTCTTTCGTGTAGAATTACTATCTGAATTGGCGGCTGTTGGCACAATTCCGATTACTATGGCGCCGCGATCTGAGGGCACCGTTGGAAAGAGGACGTCCTCCCGATTAAAAAATATATAGGGTTATAGGTACAGCAGACGCCTAATTTTCGCAATTTCACACACTTTAACACATTTTACGCTCTTTTTTCACTTCAAATATTTGAAATTACGTTACTAACATTCAATAAAATTCAAATTTTACATTTGTTTAAAGTTTTTTAAACAAAAATTACTTATTTTAAAAATCACTTTTCACTCTAAGATTTATGTGTTTTCAATTATGCGGAAAACGAGCGCTGCCACATTGTATATATATATTCATCCATAAATTCCTCTTTTTTTGCCAAAATTGGTCTTCTTTTATTTAACAAAATAAATGTTAAAAATCATATCGAGGACAGTCCCTAATTTTGCTAACACTTGTATTGGCTTGACCAGAAAAGAGTTTTACGCGAAAAAACTTCGAACACACCTGGTTTTGGCTCCACCATTTTTTAGCATGTTTTGTCGCGCAGTTTCATGAGAAATCTGAATGTTGCTCTCTTCCTAGAACTCTTTCGTAAGAACACTGATCGAAATTTTTGGAATTTGGTCAAGTTTTCGAGACATTAAGCACTGTACATGTCCACTTATTTATAATTTAGGGCGTTTTTCCGACTTTGGTTCTTGTATTTCCATATTTTCCGATCAATTTTAGCCATTATACACTATTTAGAGGGTTGAAGAAAACATTGCTGTTAGATCTCAAACGTTTTTACCCCATTGGGGATTATGGGGCAATAGTTGGACCTCTTCAAACTAAACCCTTTGAAGGGAATATTAAAAAGACAATATTGGGTACTTTAGATATGAAAAAATCTAAAATTAATCACCAACTAATTCACAAATTCATTGTAAATGCCTTTGCGAAGAATAGGTAACGGTGAAGAACGGTTAACTGTATAACACGTGCTAAACAAGTAAAATAATCGAAGTGTGTAAAGTTTTTGCTACGGAAAGTGAATTTATTTTCAATGTGTAAACTGTTTCTTGACATACTGTATATTCCTGCTCTGGAGAGCCTCTTCTTTCACCCGATACCCCATTTATACCGGTTGTCAAACCCCGACCGCCAAAGTAATCGGAATCGTGCCCGGCTTTTGGTCGCGGTTCAAAAACAAATTTGGTCGACCCAACATCGGGGATTATCAAAGAAGTATAAATAACAACGAGAATTATTTTTTACATTGGCGGTCTTCGGCCGCGCTTCAAAAAAATAAGTTTGGTCGAGCCAATACCGGTTCTTATCAAACAAAAAGAAATACTGAAATATTTTTCAGTACCCATTACAAGATTGCGGTATTTGTATTTGGGTTAAAATATTCTCTTTTCATTAAGTTTTTAAATATGAATATGGCAACGTTTATTTTTTGTCAGAATGCTACCCATTTGTTTTTGTGTGAATTGATAGAATTGAATAAAAATTAAAATGCTTATGTAAAGTTAATATCGTAATAATTAATATAATATAAATATACAGAAACAATGAGTCTCCTCTTTCCAACAATGCCCATTTTATTACCGTAATCAGGGATAAAGGGATGTCCAACTTATTCCAGTGTGAGAGCGCCTCAAAATTTGCGTTTTTTATAACATTTTGCATTATTACCAGATCAGACAAAATACAAATTTTTGGGCATTTAAATTAAAATACCCAACATTTAATACGGCTAATAATTATTTTACACTTAACGATTAATATAAATAATAATTATTTAAATCTCGGTTAGCGATATTATGGTATATTAAACCAACCGGTTTTCAAACTTCCAGTGGTAAATAAAGTAAATCAATACGTATCAACTGGCAAATAATATTTTTTTCCATGGAAAACTAAAATCTCGCTGCTGCAGATCACAAAACATTTTTTCAAATACCTTAAAATTTCGCGTTTCCTTTTATATTTATTGTTTTAAGTTCTAATAAGTGATCTTGCACGGCGGTTATAAATGTCTCCGTCGCATTATTTTTTGGCAACATTTCAATCTGGCCGTCCCTCTTTTCCAATTGCTAAACGTCAAAACCTCCTCATCTCGACAAACTATCAAAGTTTAGGTGGTTTTGACGTTTGATATTGCGCTCTCACTTCCAGTGAGATGAGAGTTGTACATCTCTTTATTTCTGACCGAAATCCTGTGATAGTATACTAAAGCCGACCCTACATTTTTAAAGTTGAGAGCATCCTCTTTCCAACAATACGTATATTAAACTTCAAACTTGTTCACCAATAAGCGTACATATTTAATAACCGTTTGTATTGGGAATGAAATCATCATCTTACTCTAATAAGATGAAACTATTGTGAGCACTGTTTGAGTCAACGTTATTTTTATAAATATCTTTACTTTATAGCCAGATTTTTAATAAATTTATTGCACATGCCACATCATCAACCGCACAATACATATCTAAAAATATATGAACCTTACTTGTCCTATTATAATACCGTAATTAATACCGCTATCCCCACTACACTTCTCCAGATAACCAACATCTAATTTACTTAATAAAACAGACGCCATTATGATTTAACCGCAGACCAAATTTGACACTCTTAATAAAGACAAATTATAAATTTTGGTCTAACAAAATATAAATATTTGAACTTACTAGAAATATCGATATCATAATCGACTAAAATACTTAGTCTAAGTTCAAACAATTTAATATTAGGCGTGTTTCATTTGACCACCACAAGCAAATAGCTAATTCAAAGACAAATTAAACAAATTTAGCATATTTCATACCTTCGCTTAAAAATGAATTGTGTTGGCAATGCGAACCCTAACTCGGCACAATTCCGATTATTATGGCCCCGCGATCTGAGGGCACTGTTGGAAAGAGGAGGTCCTCCCGATTAAAAAATATATGGGGTTATAGGTACCGCAGACGTGTAGTTTTCAAGATATTCCGCTTTAAAGATCAAAAAATCAAAATTTTCAACAAGCAATTTCACACACTAACACATTTTACACTCTTTTTTCACTTCAAATATTTGAAATTACATTACTAACATTCAATAAAATTCAAATTTTACATTTTAAATTTTAAACAAAAATTACTTATTTTATAAATCACTTTTCACTCTAAGATTTATGTGTTTACAATTATGCGGAAAACGAGCGCTGCCACATTGTAGATACCATATATAAATTCATCCATAAATTCCTCTTTTTGCGAAAATTCCTCTTCTTTTATTTAACAAAATAAATTTTTGAAAGTCATATAGAGGACAGTCCCTTATGTTGCTAACACCTGCGTTGGCTCGACCTGGCCGCCAGTGCACAATGGAGTTCTACGCGAAAAAAATTTCGAACACACCTGGTTTTGACTCGACCAGGGTTATTTTTTTTTTTAAACCGCGGCCGAAGGAAGGTAGTGCAGAAAGGAGTTCTATGCAAAAGAACTTCGAACACACTTGGTTTTGGCTCCACCAGGGTTATTTTTTATAAAGCGCGACCGAAGGCCGGCAGTGCAGAAATTAGTTCTACGCGAAAAAAAAACTTCGGACATTCCGGTTTTGGCTCGACCAGGGTTATTCTTTTAAAGCGCGGCCAAACGCCGACAATGCAGAAAGGAATTCTACGCGAAACAAACTTCGGACACCCCGAGTTTGGCTCGACCATTGAAGGCCCCCAATGTGAAGGGAGTTCTACGCGAAAAAAAAAATCAGATATACCTGGAAAGATTTTTATATACATACTTGATGCAGAAGAAAGTTCTACGACAAAAAGCTATGATATGCAAATAAATAAAACGCGGTCATTGAAAAATCCATCATCTATGGTTTCCAACAAATGGCAACGCTCGGTTTCAACACAATTGTAAACACAGAAACCTTTTCAGCCTGTGATAAGTGATTTTTAAAATTAGTAATTTTTGCTTAAAAAACCTTAAATAGATCTAGAACTTGAATTAAATTGCATGTTAATAGTGTAATTTTCAATATGTGATGTGAAAAATGTGAGAAAATTTAAACAAGAATATCTATAAATCTATAAGTCCGATTAAGAATATTTATATATATAGTTGATCTCCTTTTTGCATGGTTAACTGGGACAGTAAATTACTAGTGCCAAAAAAAACGTACAAAAAAAATATTTTTATATAAAATTCACTATTGGGACCAATTTAAGAAAAAAATCGTGCCAAAAAATAGAAAACGTGTAAAGCAAAAGATCTAATTTTACATGAAAATCTATCTATTCGTACAGTGAGAATTTACACTGTTGTTATTGTTATAGACTTTTCTGGTATTATATGTATGTATATGTACATACCAGAGAACGGCTTCCGTTGAGCGCAAAAATGTTCATGCACAAACAATACCCGAACTATCAGCCCATTCGGCTCAAGCACTCAAAATGGCATTCGTGAATATTTTCGCTATTGAGCTAAATTAAGCTCAATTGCGTTAAATTCGTTTGCTTTCTGAGTTTATTCACGCTCGTGTTAAAACAGCTCTACTCAGGCGTTCGCTCATTCGGCTCAACAATGATCGTGTTGAATGAAAACAAAAACACAAAAGAGCAAACACGATGACCAAACTCAATAAGGATGAGCAAAGTCAATGGGTATGAGCAAACTCAACAAATATGAATAAACTCACTGTGCTTGAATAAATGCGCAACCAGCAGCGCTACTGCAACTCTAATGACTGTGAAAGAGATGAAACAGTAATAAATCAAAATATATAATTTCATAACAAACACATATAATTTCACAAAAATAACATATTCACATTTCAATTCATACTTATTATACTTACATATATAAGATATACATATTAATTTTATTTAACTGTGGAAAATTTTATAATAAGATTTAAAAAAAAAGTAAGCTATCTACAGATTTTGGGCCAAGCCGATTTCTTTTTTCTGTAATTACATTTCCAGCCAAAGAAAATTCGCGTTCTGCTGATGCACTACTAGCTGGAATTGCGTGAAGTTTTAGTGCCAATTTGGAAAGTTTTGGATACAATTTTTCATGATTTTTCCACCATTGCAATACATTGAATTCGTCTGTTATTTCCACATTTTCCTTACAGTAGCTTTCGATTTCTTCTGTAGGAGTTTTTATCGTATTTGTTGACTTTTTTAATAATTCCGGAAAGAAAAAGAAAGCATCTTTTCGCTTATGTACTGCGAGGTTTGTTGCATCCAGTAAGTCATCCGAACCAATGCTCTCAAATGAAAAGTGTAACGTTGTGTCCGATTTATATGTACACGGACTAACTGGAAGAGAAGACGATGGTGATAAATTGATGTCCAAGCAGTCCATTTGAGAAATACAAAATTGTTTAAGATCGTTTACATCATTTGGTTGCATGTGTAAAGCAGGCGGATATAAAAAAAAGCTGCCTTATGCCACAGACCGATATTAGGAACCCATATTGTATTTAGGTTTTTGATGATGTTTGCCTTCAACCCTGCTATAGCAGGTACATCTGCCATTTGAAGCTCGCATAGATGCCGCATTTTGTTAATAGATGGCACGACGAAACTTAAGGATGGTGAACTGCGAAGTTGTAGTTTCTTGAAAATTACTTCAAATTGCTGCATAGTTCCACAATTTGTTGCAGTGTTGATATATCTATCAGCATCAATCGTTGGCTTTCTTGCTTCTATTTCAAAATTTCGTTGATGTCAAACCAATTGTCTACTATAGACTTAAACATTAAGAAGTTTGAGTTCCAGCGTGTCGGGCAATAATTTTTTAATGTAGTTTGTAATAGATTTTGTAAATTTGCTTTTTTAAAAACTTAACAATTTTTTTGCACTTTTCAACAAGCTCGGTTGCCTCCAAGGAATCATTAAATGAACGTTCCAAAACGTTAGCAAGCAAATGGCTGCTGCAATTTAATCTTGTGTTATTCTCTAAAGCTTTCAAAATATTAGCACCTCTGTCTGTCACGAACTTAATTTCTTCCATATTGTTAATGCCGAACTCACATAACAATGTGCTCAATTTTGCATAAATATTTGCAGCTGTAGATCGCTGGAAGTCCATAGATTTTAAACCCAAAATTAGATCGTACAACTGTGAATTTTTTTCGTAGTGCATAGTGACTCCTCTAATATCTAATGTGACGGTTGCTCTACCACTATTAGCAATGTTGGCTATTTCCTCTTTAATTTCAGCCTTTTTCTCATAAGCTTTCTTTTGAGTAGCTCGCGATATCGTTGTTGCATCAGGGAGCATGTCTTCTAAATCTGCATTTTCTCCATATTTTGCTCCAATACTTCACAAAAATTTTACGAGTTTTCTAAAACCAACTCCATTAATTGCTGAGAATGGTTGGCAATCTTCAGTAACCCAGGCCACACAAGCGTCCATAGCAGCTTTTTTTTCGTCTGGTGTCACAGTTTTTAGCAGGGTCGTCTCCTTAAGCGATTGTCTCCAGCACTTATGTCGGTTTAAATTTGAAGAATTTTTTGGCAAATATTTTAAAATATTGTTACAGGATTGGCAGTATATAAATCCATTCAAAATAGTGCCATCCTCTTTAATAATATCAGATAATATATTCCAAACATGGCTCCTTCCCTTATGTGTAGGCGTTTGTACGTATTTTTTCCAAAATATTTTCTTGCTCCATATCGACGGGATGAGTAGGCGTTTGGACGTATTTTTTCTAAAATATTTTCTTGTTGCATATCGACGGGATAACATATACATACTAAATTATAAGTTGTGTACCAAATTCTTAGTACAATGCATGTGACGCATAAGCTGATCGCGAACAAAGCATACAAAAACAATGTCCATACCAGGAACTGCAAAACTCACTTTTTCCTTGAATCAGCTCATACGCAAAAGTTTCTATTCAATTTCAATCACTGAGCGAAAGTGAGCTAAATATTTCGTGAATTGAGCGAAAGTGAGCTAAACACTTCGTGAAGTGAGCAAACGTGAGCAAAGCATTTCGGACAGAAGGCTCACATTGTACGCGAATGAGCGGTGCGGCAACATGAGCTGATTTTTACTCAACGCTGTGTTTCGCTCAGTGATTGGAATTGAATAGAAACTTTTCCGTATGAGCTGATTCAAGGAAAAAGTGAGTTTTGCAGTTCTCTGGTACATACATATTGCTGTTAGAAGGAGCAAACAACAATTATTCTGGGAATGGCAAAAAAAAAATAATACATTTCAAAGTTCCTACATTAATCGCTGTGTCTTCTTTTTTCTTACTTATTCATACAGCTTCATTTATTTGTTTACGTATTGAAACTAGGGGGATGGGGTCATATGTAGAAGTTCACGCAAGTGAGGAAAGTTTCTGATTGCCATTCACTTGGGAGTGGGCAGGAACGACTCTTTTACATATAATTCAAGCAGCTCATGACTTCCGGTTTTAGACCAAGTATCCCCTGGGTAGCCAACAGACATTCGTTTGGAGGCGAAACCGGCTTCTGCGGTTGTGCGTAGGGTTTGGGACCCACCACATAAAAAAAACCTCTCCAATAAAAAAACAAAACAATCAGAACCTCGGAAGAGAAACCCTCCTTTTGATGACGACCCTTGCAAACGTTTTAAAGAACATGATTTGAGGGCATCCAAGAAGTGCGATGGACGGGACAACGACGGAAGAAGGTGGGTCCTTGTGACATCTACTACAGCGGCCATATAAAGGAGCGCAAATATGGTGTTGGATTTGTGGTGGGAGAGAGACTCCGTCGCCGAGTCATGGCATTCACCCCGGTGGATGAACGTCTTGCCACAATCCGCATCAAAGCGAGGTTCTTCAACATATCGCTTATTTGCGCCCACGCCCCAACGGAAGAGAAGGATGTGACCAAAGATGCTTTCTATGAGCGCTGCCCCCGCCACGATGTCAAAATCGTGCTTGGTGATTTTAACGTCAGGGTGGGTAAAGAAGGTGTCTTTGACACAACAGTCGGAAAATTCAGCCTCCATGACGAAACATCGCCAAACGGCCTGGGGCTGATCGACTGCGCTGGTGTCCGAAATATGGTTGTCTGTAGTACCAGATTCCAGCACAAAAAATTCATCAAGCAACATAGCTGTCCTCTGATCGAAACACGCGCAATCAAAATCGTGTTTTAAACGTGCGTACGCTGCGAAGACCAAATATTGACTCGGACCATTATCTACGCACTCGCCTCTGTGCAGCAAAGAACGCCCGTCAACAAACAAAAGGAAGGTTCGACGTCGAAAAGCTGCAATCACAACCGACAGCCGAGCGATTTTCTACTCGTCTTGCACTCCTGCTCTCTGAGAGCACTCATCAGCATCTCGATATAAGGGAGCTGTGGAACGGCATCTCAAACTCATTGCATACCGCTGCAGCCGAAACAATTGGTCTCCGGCAACGCCAAAAAACAGTTGGTACGATGAGAGTTGTCGTTCCGCAGTGGAGAGAAACAGACTGCCTACCTCGCAACGTTGCGAAAGACCACAACGCGTTCGGGGTAAAAGTATGTACTCTGGCGTAGCGGTAGCAAAAATTGAGAGCGGTAGCACAGCAGAGCTAATGAAAATTTTCAAGTGCTACAGCTCTCGCATGTGTTTGTTGTTTTTTTCTTTTTCTTAAGAAATATTTTCGAAGAATTGCACAGACCTGTGCAATATACATTGAAGTACAGTAGTTTCCCGAAATAACGAACACATTAATTGTCAGGCCTATTCGTTACATCGAATTTTTCGTTATTTCGAGTAGAGAGGTATGTTTTTTCAATAATTTTAAGCATTTTTATAAAACTCAACATATTTTCAATTTGCACATTTCTTTTGAATTTTCTCAAGTTATATGTTTAATTCTGGTTCGATGTTATTTGATTTTTTTCTCTTTCTTCATATGTCTTCTTCATATGGTTTGTTAAACCGAGTACTTACAAATTTCCGATGTTCGATATTTAAGGTACTCAATGTAACAAATTTGGTTTTTCGTTATAAGCGGTTTTCGTTAAACGATTATTCGTTATTTCGGAAAACTACTGTATATTACACAGCTCTGTGCAATACTTCGAAAAGATTTCTGAAGAAAAAGAAAAAAAACAACAAACACATGCGAGAGCTGTACCACATGAAAATTTTCATTAGCTCTGCTGTGCTACCGCTCTCGATTTTTTTCTACCGCTACGCCAGAGCATAGCGCAGAATTTAATTTTTTGAACCCGCTCCAGCTATAGTTTTTTACCTAACAAAACTCGGAACAGAGTAGAGCACATACTTTTACATTGTTATGCTAGGCATTGCTGTGGCTCTCGACAAAGTGAGAGCGGTAGCGATAGCATAGCAACAATTCTAGAAATTTTGCTGCTACAGAGTAGTAAATGAGAACACTGGCTATGATACCCAGCAAGTCATGGGTACTGAAACTCCAACACATTCAAAAAGATTTTAATAACACCACTACATACCCACATATGCAACAAAGGGCAAAATGTGCATAAACATTTACCTCAACTTTTCTCTCGTACAGCACACTGAATAATAGAAAGAAACAACCAAAGTTCTCTTGTTTGAACAATTTTTTTTTAGCTACGTATATCGTGGCTGATTGTGAAGTATTATTTTGCGTGTTTTATTTAAATCAGTGATCTGCAGCCTAATTAATATTTAAATTATTGAAGCATGCATTTTAAAAACGTTAAATAAAAGTTTTCTAAAGCCAAAATATGGAATTGAAGAGGGTTATACAGTAATGTTTCATTGCACTGTCAATTCGAAGTACGCAATAGAAGCTACGCCAACAATGGTCAACAAAACCGAAACCTTTGAATACGTAAATAATTGTTGAATATAATAATATTATCTTGCCTTAAATTCTAATTAATTTTCCATAGAGATATTTCAAACCTCATACGGCGCGTTAAGGGTACGCAAACTTATTGGTGTCACTTATGGTAGCAGCGTACAACTTAGAACTTTCAAAGCGATGGAATATGTGCTGCAAGCAAATCCAGAATTATGGATGCAAACGCTGCTACATGGAACACAAATCATTTACACACCAGATATTAGGTTTAATGTCACTTTTTTATGTGCAATTAAACCTTTTGATCAACACAAGCACGGGAAGAATTGGAACGATATTTTTTAGGTGATTTTGTAATCGTTTATCATCGCGACGTGTGTTAACTGGGT
Organism: Zeugodacus cucurbitae; assembly: GCF_028554725.1. Lineage (NCBI taxonomy): Eukaryota > Metazoa > Arthropoda > Insecta > Diptera > Tephritidae > Zeugodacus > Zeugodacus cucurbitae. The sequence goes on from NC_071669.1 coordinate 30,376,147, forward strand.
TTTGCCAATGAGCTAGAGGGCGAAGCAGATGCAGTATTTTTGGATTTACCGGCACCTCTGTTGGCCATACCAGCAGCTGAAACAAAGAAATCAGAGGGTAAATTTAAATGAATGTTTGTGATCATACAAATTTAAAAACTTCTTGTATATTTAATTAGGAGGACTTTTTTGATTAATTTTCACCTTGTATTGAGGAATCATAACGTTGTTGTATCGCTTTACGAGGACATCTATTCACAGAAATTAGTACAATGTGAATACTACAGCAAGAGCACGGATGTTAAAACTAGAACATCATGCCGTGCTAGATTTAGAATTCTTGAAATATAAGATAATTATTATCATCATTTATGTTATGAAAATTAAATATTTACTTTATATTTTATAGAAACCGTCCTCACAGAAATTGGATGAATCTAGTACTAGTGAAATAAATGAAAGAACAGATCCTACAAAAATTCCAAAAGAAACCAAAAAGGCCTCACATACTGCGCACAGCTTACACTTCCAGGCCACACCGGGTAGCCTTTGTCCAAAAATTGTTCAACTATTCAATATATATATGAAAGTTTCTATGCCATTCTTAAGGGCGAATTGACAAAAGTACCCGAAACTATTGTGTACGTGTGATCGTTCATCCCTTTCTTGGACATTACATTGATCATTTAGCAATTTATATACAGTTGATCTCCTTTTTGCACGGTTAACTGGGACAGTAAATTACTCGTGTAAAACAAAACCGTGCAAAAAAAAACCGTGTAAAAAGGAGATCAACTGTATACTTCTTGCACAATTCTGTGAATGATCTTGGTACAATCACGGATGAAAGACCCAAACCAGCGAACGAAAACTCCACGTAAACTTTCAGTCCTGCGACCCACAAAACCCCAGAAACTATAGCCGCTATTTTCGGTTAGTTCTACCAAAATCCCAAATGAGAATTTAATAACAAAATCATTAACTATATTTCATATGTATTGAAAATATCATGCCATTTAGGTGTTTATTATTATATTTACTTTCTACATATATTGTCGTACTACACTATATATATATATATATATATATATATATATAGTTAATGATTTTGTTATTAAATTCTCATTTGGTATTTTGGTAGAACTAACCGAAAATAGCGGCTATAGTTTCTGGCGTTTTGTAGTATATATATATATATATATATATATATATTAGGCCGGGTCGATTTGTGGGGAGGCAAAAAAATTGCCCACTGCTCTATGAAAATCATATTCTAGGGATCAAAATAAGAAACTTTGCCGAAGGAACCAAACCTCTGAAACGAATTCTGATGTCCCCCAATTTGGGTCGAACTTTTGGGTAGGGGCAAATTTTGAAATAGAATTGAATTTACCATTTCATTCTTATTACCTCTGAAAGTGAGGAGAACTAAAGCAATAACCACTAAGGTATTTCAAAAAAAAAAAAATAAGTGAAGTGACCATTCCAAATCAAAAAGTTTACAATGAATCCATCATCCTCTACACCGCAAGATGAAGCAACAGCATCAACAACTATCGAAAACCCAAAGAGGTCATATACCCAAGCAAGATGTTACTGGTTTTGGTGTGTCTACTGATTTGACTGACCTTAATTTACCAACCCATCTGGATATCTTGAGATATTATTTTTACTTAAGCGAACATGCTAAAACAGAACAAAAAAAGTTTTCCCATAAATCATTCACTATTCAAGTACAAGATAAGATGATTGGAATTTAGGAAAAACTTGGTATGGAAATAATGCTGAAAAAAAGTGTATGTAATAAATTGAATAAATTGCTTGACAAGTATCAAGAGAAGAAACAACACCCAACAATTTACAGAGTATGTAAAATCTCTGCAAACAATTTTTTACATTGGAACATGTAAATGTGATTTGAAGGCAGCTCCATGTGCATGCGGCTGGGTTCCCGAACGCCTCAAAGAGCTCATGCACGATCGACATAATCAGAGAAGACTAACAATGAATGCATTTATGATGGAAACTGAAGAGCAAGGAGCAACGACTATGTCATCAATGCCAACATACCAAGATCCCGATGATTTAACATACGCACCGCCACCTGTTCAAGAAGATATGGATAGAAGCACAAGTTCACAATACACAGAGAGATACGATTGTTTTAACTTTGCTTTGGTATGTGACAGATTTGGTGTGCCTGACAGAGTACCATCAGCATTGGGAACCGCTCTTTTGCAAGATTTTAAAATTAAAGATAAGCATGGGAAACCTCTCATCAAGGATAAATCGAAAGTTCGCAGAGAAAAAGAGAAATGCAGACAAGAAGTGCTTCGCAAACGGTTAGATGATAGCAATTTGTTAGCGTTTTCATTCGATGGCAGAAAAGATGATACTTTAACGATAGATAAATTGCTAGCTACCGTTTCCAAACGGGTTATACCGGAAAATGTAGAGGCTGTTATGGCGACGACATTAGAGAGCCGTGCGAAATTGCCCAGACTTGAAAGTAAAAAAGACTTCAAACAATATTTTTTTTAGTTTCTTTTCTATAACTCACTAAATTAATTTTTTCATTTACATATGTTCTGACTAAATAAATTTCTTAAGAGAAAAATAGATATTATTATAAATAAATAAATAAAGAAAAAACAAGCCATTTAGCTGATTTTTCATGTAAAGGCCAAAAATTGTGATTTTTTGAAATGATTGTATGGGGAACCCCCCAGGGGTGGATCGGCCGTCCAAAGTTAGTGGGGGTCGGTCATACATTTGGACTCGATTGGAGCACTCTAAATGGGTCAAAGTGGGATTTTTCAAAATTTGCCCCTACCCAAAAGTTCGACCCAAATTGGGGGACATCAAAATTCGTTTTAGAGGTATGGTTCCTTCGGCAAAGTTTCTTATTTTGATCCCTAAAATACGATTTTCACAGAGCAATGAGCGATTTTTAAATCGACCCGCCCTAATATATAGTGTAGTACGACAATATATGTAGAAAGTAAATATAATAATAAACACCTAAATGGCATGATATTTTCAATAAATATGAAATATAGTTAATGATTTTGTTATTAAATTCTCATTTGGATTTTTTAGAACTAACCGAAAAAATTTTGGTAGAACTAACCGAAAATAGCGGCTATAGTTTCTGGGGTTCTGTGGGTCGCAGTACTGAAAGTACACGTGGAGTTTTCGTTCGCTGGTTTGGGTCTTTCATCCTTGATTGTACCAAGATCATTCACAGAATTGTGCAAGAGGTATATATAAATTGCTAAATCATCAATGTAATGTCCAAGAAAGGGATGAACGATCACACGTACACAATAGTTTCGGGTACTTTTGTCAATTCGCCCTTAAGAATGGCATAGAAACTTTCATTGAAAGTGCTAGTACCGCTCCGTGGCTATTCACCGAAGAATTCTCCGGTACTTGTCTTGCAGGGTAGCTTATGACAAACCAACATAATTATGTTGACTAAGTATGTGGTACTGACACTGCAAGAAGGCGATCAAAAGTGAGAGCAACTCAGCAAAAAGATTTAGACACATTGCATATTACCATTTTGCAAATTTACCATTTTTATATAATAAAACAGTTTAGATTGCTTTAATATGTGTATATCAACATTGCAATGATAATAGGCGTGTTTTATTTGACCACCACAAGCTAATAGCTAAATCATGACAAATAAAACGCATTTAGTTTATTTCATATTTCGCTTAAAAATGAATTATGTTGGCAATGCGAACCCGAACTCTCAGCTGATATATAATTTATTTAAAAAAACTCGGTCGTTTACTGCTTTTCTATAATGTTCTGACTTTTTAAGGAATCTACAAGCATTATTAGATATGGGATGGTCAAGATAAATATGGATAAAATTTTTATTGCCATTTTGCAAATCGATAGAATTTCAAATTTTGGTTTGTTTACATTTTTATCTATCAAAATGGGGTTTCTCGCTATTGCCAACTACTTTTTTTTTGGAAAAAACCTAACTATTGTGAATGAAAAAAGCGATGACAACATAAGCAACATAATTATGTTGGCTAAGTGTTCCTTACAAAATATGCTAATAGCTTAATTTGCTGGTCAAATAAAACACGCCTAATAATGGCAACGTAATGCATGCTTATGGTGATAACAATCAACAGAATTCGCAACAACAAAGTGGAGATAAAGTATTACTCCCATGTAGGAAGAATCCTACCAGCAGCTCATCAACTTATACAACGGCAATTGCCTTTAAATCGTACAATACAAATTCGAACTCAAATACACCGTATGATGGAGAAGCACTAATATTTCTTTGGCCATTGTGTCAAGAAATAACCAAAATCGTGCATCTAGAAATACAACACAAAATATGCTACAACAAAATGTATTATTGGAATTACGAAAATAATGTAATTATTTCTAACCAACTACACATACTTTTCAGGCATAGGATGATGTACAACAAATTAAATCGGTCTTTTGGAGTAGCAGTTTCACTACTTGATTTCGACGTGCTAACCACAGTATCTCCTATGACGCCCTTGGATCTGCACAAGGGATAGTTAACATGTTAACAGAACTCAAAAAACAACATTGAGAAGCGGAAGTTGTTCATCTTGCTTTTGATTTGACTAAGCAAGACTTATTGAGCTGAACTTACAATTTATCATTTTAGATATTACGATTGTTAATTGATAAATTTTAAACGTCCGTAATAGCAATAAATTTCTTAATTTAAACGTAAATTATTGTTTAATTAGCGTCTATAGACAAATAATTGTACGAATATTAGTAACAGTCGAAATAGTAGCGAATTTTAATTTGTATTGCATAACATAATAAAATATTAAAATATTAAAACTTTTGAGAAATTGTAAATTGCAAAATTTAATAATTAATACTAACTTTATATGTAAAATATATAAATTTTGTCAATGTATAAATGATAGCCACAAAAATGTATGTAAAAATTAAAGTTTAGTTTGCACTGAAATGATAATATTTAAAAATTATTCTATAAGAATTATTAATAATGTAAAATACCATAATGGTCATACTTTATGACCATGGAAATGATGAAGCAAACAAACGACTTCAGATGGCTCTGCTAACTACAGAGTGACGCGTGGCTTTCCCAAATAATAGAAAAATTAGAGCAGAAATACATATGTAACATTTGCACCAAAATCAATGAGATGGAGAGAGCAAGATTATCACACCGACGTGTTGCTAGAACAAGACAGAAAGACAGAACAAGACGAAAATAAAAAAAAAGTTTTTTTTTATTGGTAACCACTGGACCATAATATAAGTAACTCTATCCGTCTTGCAGAGAAACTTACATAGATATTCTCACAATTGCTTACACAGTAAAAACCACAAACATTACAAAAACAACAATCGTTTCAAAGCATATGAATTAAAGGCCTGCACAAGCTGATTCACTTTTCTTTGCACACAGTGTGATTCGGTACAATTACCGATGCTATGCTTGATTCGGTTTGGCAAGCGATCAATATTCACTCAACACGAAGTGCGAAGAAGAGTTGATTAGAAATGAAGTTCGTACTTCTATTTTGACACATGAGGGATTTGTCTTATATCTATATCCTTCACCTTTCGAGTGATGAGCGATTTAACTCATAGAACAATAAAAAAGATGCGATTCATTCATTTGATCGGTTGTTGACGTTCTGTCTTTGCTGAAAAAAATGTAATACCTCTACGAAGAAGGCAATGTATGTTTATTTAATTAATAAAAATTACAATTTAGTTTAGTATTAGCTGCCATCGATTGGTCATTTCTCTGCTCGCTATCTTTGGGCGCTGCTTGCCTGTCAAAAATTTTACATGTGAAAGCAACAACAAAGTTATCTAGTTGAATTCGTGCAGGAGAGTATGCGAATATCTCATTAAAAATTCTATCGCCGCTTGCTGAGTGCTACCAAGTTTTGTTTTACTCGTTTTAGAACCATTTTACTATTGTGAACGGCTCAAAGGGCAAATTACCCTACAAGACGGAGCTAACTCATACACCACTACACATGCAAATTGTTTCAGCTTTTACCAATACATACACATTGCTAACATTTTGTAGTTAAGTGGCAATCTCGGTAGTTAGAGTAGCAAACTTCATTAACCCTAATTTTTGTATGTGTAAGAGAGAGATACAATGAACCGTTCAAAAATCACCGCCATGGCCGCTGTTCATTTCAAAATACAATTTTAAGTGAATGGATATAAGTGCGTTTTAAATATTTCTTTTATTATATTAAGTGTTTTTGGATATTTATCCATCTTATAAATGCATTATTTATGTTACTTTTGTTATTTGTTTTTATAATTAAAATTTCATTTCATTGTAGTGTGTGTGTGCACTGCAAAGGAGGAGCAAGTAGGTGACGGTGAAATTGGTGGAGGTATGTTTCATATATTTTTAATACATAATACAAATTCTTCTTCTTCTTAACTGGCGTAGAAACCGCTAACGCGGTTATAGCCGAGTCCACAACAGTGCGCCACGCATCTCTCCTTTTGGCGGTTTGGCGCCAATTGGTAATACCAAGTGAAGACAGGTCCTTCTCCACCTGGTCCTTCCACCGGAGTGGAGGTCTCCCTCTTCCTCGGCTTCCACCAGCGGGTACTGCATCGAAAACTTTCAGAGCTGGGGCACTTTCATCCATTCGAACAACATGACCCAGCCAGCGTAGCCGCTGTCTTTTTATTCGCTGGACTATGTCTATGTCGTCGAACAACACATACAGCTCATCATTCCATCTTCTGCGGTATTCGCCGTTGCCAATGTTTAAGGGACCGTAAATCTTCCGCAAAACCTTTCTCTCGAAAACTCCTAGTGCCGTCTCATCGGATGTTGACACCGTCCACGCTTCTGCACCATAAAGTAGGACGGGAATGATGAGGGACTTGTAGAGTTTAGTTTTTGTTCGTCGAGAGAGGACTTTACTTTTCAATTGCCTACTCAGTCCATAGTAGCACCTGTTGGCAAGAGTGATTCTGCGTTGGATTTCCAGGCTGACATTATTATCGGTGTTAATGTTGGTTCCTAGGTATACGAAATTATCTACAACTTCAAAGTTATGACTGTCAACAGTGACGTGGGAGCCAAGACGCGAATGCGCTGACTGTTTGTTTGATGACAGGAGATATTTCGTCTTGTCCTCGTTCACCACCAGACCCATTCGCTTCGCTTCCTTATCCAGGCGGGAAAAAGCAGAACTAACGGCGCGGGTGTTGTTTCCAATGATATCGATATCATCGACGTACGCCAGTAGCTGTACACTCTTGTAGAAGATTGTACCTTCGCTATTTAGCTCTGCAGCTCTTATAATTTTCTCCAGCATCAAGTTAAAGAAGTCGCACGATAGCGAGTCACCTTGTCTGAAACCTCATTTGGTATCGAACGGCTCGGAGAGGTCCTTCCCGATCCTGACGGAGCTTTTGGTGTTGCTCAACGTCAACTTACCCAGCCGTATTAGTTTTGCGGGGATACCAAATTCAGACATCGCGGCATAAAGGCAGCTCCTTTTCGTGCTGTCGAAAGCAGCTTTAAAGTCGACAAATAGATGGTGTGTGTCGATCCTTTTTTCACGGGTCTTCTCCAAGATTTGGCGCATGGTGAATATCTGGTCAGTTGTTGATTTTCCAGGTCTAAAGCCACACTGATAAGGTCCAATCAGTTTGTTGACGGTGGGCTTTAGTCTTTCACACAGTACGCTCGATAGAACCTTATAAGCGATGTTAAGGAGGCTTATCCCACGATAGTTGGCGCAGATTGTGGGGTCTCCCTTTTTGTGGATTGGGCAGAGTACACTGAGATTCCAATCGTCGGGCATGCTTTCTTCCGACCATATTTCGCAAAGAAGCTGATGCATGCACCTTATCAGCTCTTCGCCGCCGTATTTGAATAGCTCGGCCGGCAATCCATCGGCCCCCGCCGCCTTGTTGTTCTTCAAGCGGGTAATTGCTATTCTAATTTCTTCACGGTCGGGCAATGGAACATCTGTTCCATCGTCGTCGATTGGGGAATCGGGTTCGCCATCTCCTGGTGTTGTACTTTCACTGCCATTCAGCAGGCTGGAGAAGTGTTCCCTCCACAAACACAGTATACTCTGGTCATCAACCACTAGATCACCGCTGGGAGTCCTAAAGGAGTGTGCTCCGGTCTTGAAACCTTCAGTTAGTCGCCGGATCTTTTCGTAAAATTTTCGAGCATTACCCTTGTCGGCCAGATTGTCAAGCTCTTCATACGCACGCATTTCTTCCTCTTTCTTTCTTTTTCTGCAAATGCGTCTCGCTTCCCTCTTCAGCTCTCGGTATCTTTCCCATCCCGCTCGTGTTGCGGTCGATCGCAACATTGCGAGGTAGGCAGTCTGTTTCCTCTCCACTGCGAGACGACGATCCTCATCATACCAGCTGTTTTTTTGGCTTTTCGGAAAGCCAATGGTTTCGGTTGCGTAAGGAGTTTGATATGCCGTCCCACAGCTCCCTTATACCGAGATGCTGATGAGTGCTGTCAGAGAGCAGGAGTGCAAGTCGAGTAGAAAATCGTTCGGCTGTCGGTTGTGATTGCAGCTTCTCGATGTCGAACACAGAGGCGGGTGCGTATCTTAGCTGCTACAAGATAGTGGTCCGAGTCGATGTTGGGACCACGAAGCGTACGCACATCAAAAACACTGGAGACATGTCGTCCATCTATCACAACATGATCGATCTGGTTGCGAGTGATTCTATCCGGGGACAGCCAAGTAGCTTGATGGATTTTCTTATGCTGGAATCTAGTATTACAGACGACCATATTTCGGGCCCCGGCGAAGTCGATCAGCCTCAGGCCGTTTGGCGATGTTTCGTCATGGACGCTGAATTTTCCGACTGTTGTGCCAAAGACACCTTCTTTACCCACCCTAGCGTTGAAATCGCCAAGCACGATTTTGACATCGTGGCGGGGGCAGCGCTCATAGGTACGTTCTAGGTGCTCATAGAAGGTATCTTTGATCACTTCGTCCTTCTCTTCCGTCGGGGCGTGGGCGCAGATCAGCGATATGTGGAAGAACCTCGCTTTGATGCGGATTGTGGCTAGACGTTCATCCACCGGAGTGAATGCCAGGACTCGACGACGGAGTCTCTCTCCCACCACGAATCCCACACCGAATTTGCGCTCCTTTATATGGCCGCTGTAGTAGATGTCACAAGGACCCACCTTCTTCCGTCCTTGTCCCGTCCATCGCATTTCTTGGATTTCGGTGATGTCAGCCTTTACTCTTACGAGGACAACAACCAGCTGGGCAGAGGCACCTTCCCAATTAAGGGTCCGGACATTCCGGGTGCATGCCCTTAAATCATAGTCCTTTATACGTTTGCCGTGGTCGTCATCAAAAGGGGGGTTTCTCATCCGAGGCCTGTGTTTCTTATTCACTGGTTATTCGCTTTTATGTGGTGGGTCCCAAGCCCTACGCACAACCGCATAAGCGGGATTCGCCTTCTCACTTTAGCTCGCTTCCAGACGGATGTCTGTTGGCTACCCAGAGGATACTTGGTCTAAGACCGGAAGTTGTGAGCTGCTTGAGCCACATGTAAAAGAATCGTTCCTGGCCACTCCCAAGTGAATGGCAGTCAGAAACTTTCCTCACTTACGTGAACTTCTACATATGACTCCATCCTCCTAATACAAATTAGTAATTTTAAATAATTTCAGGATTATGGATTTAGAATTGGTGTAATACGAGTATATAACAACAACAACGCAGAAAACAATGGAAAATAACATGGTAAATATAAATGCGTATATGTGCATGTTGAGTTAGTGCGTATTAAGATGTACATATGTACATATGTATGTACGTACAAGAATGCATCTGTTGCATTGTGTCCAAAATATTTATTTAGAATAATTTTTATTTTGATGTTAAAAAGTTGTTTATTTTTTGTTTAGTTATGACAAGCATTAAGCTCTGTCTATATATATATATATATATATATATATATATATATACTTCCATCGGAGTGGAGGTCTCCCTCTTCCTCGGCTTCCACCAGTGGGTACCGCATCGAAAACTTTCAGAGCTGAGGCACTTTCGTCCATTCGAACAACATGACCAAGCCCGCGTAGCCGCTGTCTTTTTATTCGCTGGACTATGCATATGTCGCCGAACAACACATACAGCTCATCATTTCATCTTCTTCGGTATTCGCCGTTGCCAATGTTTAAGGGACCATAAATCTTTCACAAAACCTTTCTCTCGTAAACTCCTAGTGTCGTCTCATCGGATGTTGTCATCGTCCACGCTTCGAAGCCATACATCAGGACGGGAATAATGAGCGACTTATAGAGTTTGATTTTTGTTCGTCGAGAGAGGACTTTACTTTGCAATTGTCTACTCAGACCATAAACACAAATACTTTGCACAAATGGAGGATTACAATAGCTACAACTTTTCTTAGGTTTGTACTACGAATACAAATATATTCATATTTTCTAATCGTTAATAACAATTTCTATTTCAAATATTTTTCAGGCATTGTAAACAATAAAACAACAAATCCCATCAGACATTTAGATTAGCAGTTGCACAACCTCTTTCCGACGAGCTGAACCTTTTTATGATGTACATATGGGATAGGATTGTGTGGAATTGACATCAAACAATATTGGTTCATTAGTTTCGTTGGATCCTTACAGGATAGTTATAAGGAAATCGTTCGCGTTTAGTATTAATTTATTAATTTGCTAATTCATAATTTAGATGTAAAATATTATTAAATTATACAAATGAATGTTCGAATACTAATAACATTCGTAATAGTAATGGAATTTTATTTGAATTGTATAACAACAACTACAAAAAATAAAAAAGTAATAATTAATACTAAATTTATATATAAAAATATGTAAAAAGTAAAAAATTAATAATTAATACTAACTTTATTTTTAAAATATGTAAATTTTGTCAATATATAAATATAAATGTATAAAAAATCAATGTATAAATAGCTGCAAAAACGTTTGTAAAAAGTTCACTTTGTACTGAAATGCTAATATTTAAAAATTAATCTATAATGAATATTAAAAATTTAAAATATTATACAATACTAATTTATAAATGTAAATACATCATACAATTATAATAAATAAATAAAAATAAAAATAAAACAATTTCAATTTTTCATTTTTAAACGGGAAAGTAGGTGACCTATAGAATGAAGACCAATGGAGACCAATGAACCAAATTTAAGTAACGAAACGGTGACCGAATAAATGACCAATACCTGTGATTAAGGGTTACCCTGATAATGATAAATCGAACAGTCTCCACTGATAGATGATTGATTAAAAAAAAATACTACAGGGGGCTCTATTATATAATATTAGAGCAGAAAGACATATGCAGCATTGGCACCAAAATTAATGAGAGAGAGCGAGCAAGATAATCACACCGACATGCCGTAAAAGAGGAGAAATGGTAACTTTCTTCCTGCTGCTAGAACAAAAGAGACCAAAATAATAATACAAGATTTATTTACCGGTAACCAATATTCCATAATATAAGTAACTCTACTCGTCTTGAAGGTACTGTCAAAATAATAAAAAATGTTATACACAAATTTGAAATTGAAAATGGCGGGCGAAGATAAATCGTAGTATTTTCGTATTGAATTTATTGAATAAAAACTTTAATAAAAATTAAATTTGTTGCAAAAAAAGGTAAGACATACACACATATGCAATAAAGGGCAAAATGTGCATAAACATTTACCTCAACTCTTCTCTCGTACAGCACTCTGAATGATAGAAAGAAACAACCAAAGCTCTCGTGTTTGATCAAGTTTTGTTTTGAGCTATATCATGGCTGCTTGTGAATTATTATTTTGCGTGTTTTATTTAAATCAGTGATCTGCAGCCTAATTAAAGTTTAAATTATTGAAACACGCATTTTTAAATAAGTAAAACGTAAAATAAAAGTTTTCTAAAGCCCAAATATAGAATTGAAGAGGACAGTAATACTTCATTGCACTGTAAATTCGAAGCACGCAATAGAAGCTACGCCAACAATGGCCAACATCAATGGCGAAACCATTGAATACGTAACACGCATTTTTAAATAAGTAAAACGTAAAATAAACGTTTTCTAAAGCCCAAATATAGAATTGAAGAGGACAGTAATACTTCATTGCACTGTAAATTCGAAGCACGCAATAGAAGCTACGCCAACAATGGCCAACATCAATGGCGAAACCATTGAATACGTAAATAATTGTTGAATATAATAATATTATCTTGCCTTAAATTCAAATTAATTTTCCATACAGATATTTCAAAGCTCATATGGCGCGTTAAAGGTACGCAAACTTATTGGTGTCACTTATGGTAGCAGCGTAGAACTTTCGAAGCGATGGAATATGTGCTGCAAGCAAATCCAGAACTATGGATGCAAACGCTGCTACATGGAACACAAATCATTTACACACCAGATATTAAGTTTAATGTCACTTTTTTACGTGCAATTAAACCTTTTGGTCAACACAAGCAGGAAAATTGGAACGACATGGTTTAGGTGCTTTTGAAACCGTTTATTACCACGGCGTGTGTCAACTGGGTTTTGCCAATGAGCTAGAGGGCAAAGCAAATGCAGTATTTTTGGACTCAGTTGGCCGTGCCATTAGCAGCTAAAACACAGAAATTTAAGGGTAAATTTAAGTGATTGTGATAATAGAAAATTAAAAACTTCTTGTATGTTTAATTAGGAGGACTTTTTTGATTAATTTTCAAAATGTATTGAGGAATCATAACGTTGTTGTATCGCTTTAAAAGGACATGGATTCAACGAAATTAGTTCAGTGGAAACACAACAGCAAGAGTATGGATGTTAAGACTAGAACACTGCTAGATTTAGAATTCCTGACACATAAGGTAATTATTACCAACTTTTATGTTGTTAAAATTCAAATTTTTCTTTATATTTTATAGAAACCCTCCTCCCAGAAATTGAATGAATCTAAAGAGTCCAAAAGAGTCCTCACATAATGTGCGCAGCTTACACTTCCAGGCTGCTCGGGGTATTTGACATTTGCCACTCTTCCTCCAGCCTTTGTCAGATAGCAAAAATTGTTCAACTATTCAATACGTTTTACATATGTATATAGTGTAGTACGATAATACATGTATAAAGTAAATATAATAATAAACACCTAAATGGCATGATCTTTACAATAAATATGAAATATAATTAATGATTTTGTTATTAAATTCTCATTTGTAATTTTGGTAGAACTAACCGAAAATAACGGGTATATTTTGTGGATCGCAGTACTGAAAGTGCGCCTGGGGTTTTGGTTCGCAGTTTTGGGTCTTTCACCCGTATTAGTACCAAGAACACTACTGAAAGTGCAGATGTACTTTTGGTTCGCAGTTTTGGGTCTTTCATCCGTGATTGTATCATTGCCCGAATTGTGCAAGAGGTGTATATAAATTGTTAAATTATGAATGTAATGTGCAAGAAAGGGATGAACGATCACACGTACACAATAGTTTCGGGTACTTTTGTCAATTCGCCCTTAAGCTCCAGTTACCGATACTTGACTTGACCTAGAGAGACTTGATAACTGTCACATAAAATATCCGTTTAATGGGCCTTGCATGTATTTGATTACCGAACGCATGACTTGACTTGAAAGTCTGTTGAATTTAGAACTCTAAGTTACGTTGACATTTGAACTGCCCTCCCTCTCTCACTGCTTCTCTTTTCATTCTCATTATGACACTATTCCAGTATTGCCTGAATGTTTTCGGTTAAAATTAAATATGTTAAAATTCTAATCTTTAATATTTATAAATCTTCAAATAAAGAAAAAATAAGATAATTCAGAGGAAAATACCTTTTTCACAACAATTATTTTTTAATGTGTTTAATAAAATAATCGTTTATTTTATTTATAACGCAAATACTTGTTTAAATTTAAGTGCAATAAACCAATAAAATCAAATAGGTACGATATGAGGGTAATTTTTACAACAAAAACATAACTATTGCGAATCTCTGCAAGAATTTGTGGTGATCTGCTCAGAAAAAAAATATTTTGCGAATTTATTGTAAATGTTCAAATACAATTTGAATAAATTATTTATTCACCTATCATATATACGCTTGGCTGGCTCCAATTTATTACATATTGTAACAATTCCAAATATCGAAAAACTGAACTACGTGTGCACGTTTCTTTTGTGGTATTCTGCTCAAAGCTATATTCATATATTTATTAAAGAGTTTTCTTTCAAACATAAAATCTTCACGTGTTCACAGATTTCCTAATAGTGAAGATTTTTTTGTATACTAGTTTTAAAATCTTCAATCTTGGTGATATTTTAATTTAAAAAACTTAATTTTAAAGCTAAATATGCACATCTGGCAACTCTACCCAGAAACTATAATAATAACAGCTGAAGTTGAAGTTGTGTGAAGTATAACTGCATCTAAGTTTTCCAAGCCAAATTTTTCGAAGCTGAGTCAAGTCAAGCATCGGTAACTGGAGCTTTAAGAATGGCATAAAAACTTTCATTGAAACTGCTAGTACCGCTCCCTGGCATTTCACGGAAGAATTCGCGGGTGAATATGTAACTATTAAAATGCTTCGGCATAATAATATGGATAATAATATAATAATTCAAGCATTATACAAAATCTATTGCTTTTACCCGGACGTTACACGTTCAAGAAATTGCTTTCAAGTTGCCACACCTTCACACTTTTTTACTACCACACTCCCACTTTCCGAACTTGAAAGCCATCTTGCTTTCAATTTTTGCAAGCAAGAATTGTTTCAAGTTGATGATCAAGAAATGATCAGCTGAGTGCAGAGTTCTCCAATGATGAAATCACAAGTATTATTATTTTAAAATTAATGACGAATAAAATTGAAATAAGTGAATTATAGAAATATTGAATTATGAAATTGTACACAAAAAATTTATGAATTTTATGAAACATCTTTCGACGTATCAGAATGGTTTCAAAATAAAGACTTGTGAATCCATTTTGGCGATAAATGGAAGCGGCTTTCTTGACGACGGCATCTCTGTTAAATTAATTGAATATTAATTAATTCGTGTGATCAACTTGAAAGCAAGCTCTTTCCCGTGTGACGGTAGCGTTAATTACATGCATATGTATGTATGTATGTACATACGCTATAGTGTCTTTCGAATCAATTGTCATTCAAATCAATTGCTTTTCAAGTTATGAGTGAAATGAAGCTTTCAATTTTATTTCTACACAATATGTAAATAGTATACCAAGATCTTGTGCTATTCTTGAAAGTAATACAAATGATGTTTGTGCGAAACGAAGCATAACAATTTATCGAAGATATGAGTTGAGTGCCTGGGCCTTTTCTGCTAAACCGCTACAACTATTTGACATGAAAACAAAAAATTCATAATGTGCGGTCATTCGTTGTCCGTGACAACGAAGATTTTACAAGGCCATGAGTTTTTCTTTCAGTTTTTTACATGTACACATAATTCCAATTATGCGCGCACGTTTATACTTTTGACAGTCATAACTTTGAAGTTGTAGATAATTTCGTATACCTAGGAACTAGCATTAACACAGATAATAATGTCAGCCTTGAAATCCAACGCAGAATCACTTTTGCCAACAGGTGCTACTATGGACTGAGTAGGCAATTGAAAAGTAAAGTCCTCTCTCGACGAACAAAAAGTCGACGACATAGACATAGTCCAGTGAATAAAAAGACAGCGGCTACGCTGGCTGGGTCATGTTGATCGAATGGACGAAAGTACCCCAGCTCTGAAAGTTTTTGATGCAGTACCCGCTGGTGGAAGCCGAGGAAGAGGGAGACCTCCACTCCGATGGAAGGACCAGGTAGAGAAGGACCTGTCTTCACTTGGTATTACCAATTGGCGCCAAACTGCCAAAAGAGAAAAGGTTGTGGACTCGGCTATAACCGCGCAAGCGAATTCTACGCCAGTCAAGAAGAAGAAGAATTTTAGCTTAAAAACTGTAAATAAATTTAAAATTTGAATTTAATTGAATGTTAAAATGTAATTTTCAATATTAGAATTGAAAAATTTGTGTTAAACATATCGAATAACCAAATGTAACTTATAGAAAAAAATATAACTTTTAAATATAAATATTTCAAAAACTATATGTCCGATCCACAATCGTGCCCTAACTAACCTACCAGACGGAGCTAACTCATACACCACTACACATGCAAAGTTTTTCAGTTCTTACCAACACATACATAATGCTAACTTTTTGTAGTTAAATGGCAATTTCGGTTGTTAGAGTAGCAAACTTCATTAACCCTAATTTTTGTATGTGTAAGAGAGAGAGATGCACGTACTACAACTAACAGTACTAAAATCGCCGCCATGACCGCCATTCATTTGAAAACAATATTTTTAATATTGGATGTAAGTGCGTATTAATAATTTGTTACTGATATTATTTTATATTTATTGTAAAGTTTCTTTTTACAGATCGATACTATGTTTGACTGGGTGCTGCGATGTATTTTATAGGAATATAATTGCAGCATATGGTTTTTGTTTGTCATTCACTTGGGAGAGGCCAGAAACGATTCTTCTCCACATGGTCCAAGCAGCTCATGACTTCCGGTTTTAGACCAAGTATCCTCTGGGTAGCCAACAGACATCCGTTTGAAGGCGAGCTAAAGTGAGAAGGCGAAGCCCGCTTATGCGGTTGTGCGTTGGGTTTGGGACCCACCACATAAAAACACCCCCCAATGAAAAATCTACGAAAGCCTCGGATGAGACACCCCCCTTTTGATGACGACCCCTGCAAACGTTTTAAGGATAATGATATAAGGGCATGCACGTGGAATGTCCGGACCCTTAATTGGGAAGATGCCTCTGCCCAGCTGGTTGATGTCCTCATACGACTCAAGGCTGACATCACCGTCATCCAAGAAGTGCGATGGACGGGACAAGGACGGAAGAAGGTGGGTCCTTGTGACATCTACTACAGCGGCCATATAAAGGAGCGCAAATTTGGTGTTGGATTTGTGGTGGGAGAGAGACTCCGTCGCAGAGTCCTGGCGTTCACCCCGGAGACGCATCTGCAGACAAAAAAAGAAAGAGGCCGAAATGCGTGAGTTCGAAGAGCTTGAGAAGCTGGCAGACAGAGGGAATGCTCGAAAATTTTATGAAAAAATGAAGCGACTTAACGAAGGTTTCAAGACCGGAGCATCCTCATGTAGAGACCAAGGTGGTAATCTGGTAACCGATGTCCAGGGCATACTGGGATTATGGAGGGAACACTTCTCCGACCTGCTGAATGGCAGTGAGAGTACAACACCAGGAGATGGCGAACCCGATCCCCCAATCGATGACGATGGAACAGATGTTCCATTACCCGATCATGAAGAAATTCGAATAGCAATTACCCGCTTGAAGAACAACAAAGCAGCGGGGGCCGATAGATTACCGGCAGAACTATTCAAATACGGCGGCGAAGAACTGATAAGGTGCATGCATCAGCTTCTTTGCAGAATATGGTCGGAAGAAAGCATGCCTGACGATTGGAATCTCAGTGTGCTCTGCCCAATCCATAAAAAGGGAGATCCCACAATCTGCGCCAAATACAGTGGGATCAGCCTCCTAAATATCGCATACAAGGTTCTATCGAGCGTACTGTGTGAAAGACTAAAGCCCACCGTCAACAAACTGATTGGACCTTATCAGTGTGGCTTTAGACCTGGAAAATCAACAACTGACCAGATATTCACCATGCGCCAAATCTTGGAGAAGACCCGTGAAAAGAGGATCGACACACACCACCTTTTTGTCGATTTTAAAGCAGCTTTCGACAGCACGAAAAGGAGCTGCCTTTTTGCCGCGATGTCTGAATTTGGTATCCCCGCAAAACTAATACGGCTGTGTAAGTTGACGTTGAGCAACACCAAAAGCTCAGTCATGATTGGGAAGGACCTCTCCGAGCCGTTCGATACCAAACGAGGTTTCAGACAAGGTGACTCACTATCGTGCGACTTCTTTAACCTGATGCTGGAAAAAATTATAAGAACTGCAGAACTAAACCGAGAAAGTACAATCTTCTACAAGAGTGTACAGCTCCTGGCGTACGCCGACGATATTGATATCATCGGAAGCAACAACCGTGCCGTTTGTTCTGCTTTTTCCCGCATGGATAAGGAGGCGAAGCGAATGGGTCTGGAGGTGAATAAGGACAAGACGAAATATCTCGTGTCATCAAGCAAACAGTCGGCGCATTCGCGTCTTGGCTCCCACGTCACTGTTGACAGTCATAACTTCGAGGTCGTAGATAATTTCGTATACCTGGGAACCAGCATCAACAACACGAACAATGTCAGCCTCGAAATCCAGCGCAGAATAACTCTTGCCAACAGGTGCTACTTTGGACTGAGTAGGCAATTGAACAGTAAAGTCCTCTCTCGACGAACCAAAATCAAGCTCTACAAGTCGCTTATCATTCCCGTCCTGATCTACGGTGCAGAAGCTTGGACGATGTCAACATCAGATGAGACGACACTAGGAGTTTTCGAGAGGAAAATTTTGCGCAAGATTTATGGTCCTAAGAACATTGGCAACGGCGAATACCGCAGACGATGGAACGATGAGCTGTACGAGTTATACGACGACATTGACATAGTTCAGCGAATAAAAAGACAGCGGCTACGCTGGCTAGGTCATGTTGTCCGAATGGACGAAAATACTCCAGCCCTGAAAGTGTTCGATGCAGTACCCGCCGGAGGAAGCCGAGGAAGGGGAAGGCCTCCACTCCGTTGGAGAGACCAGGTGGAGAGCGACCTGGTTACACTTGGGATCTCCAACTGGCGCCGAACTGCGAAGGAGAGAGAGAGATGGCGCACTATCGTCGATTCGGCTATAACCGGCTAAACGGTTGCAACGCCAATCACATACATATGGTTTTTGGAAGACAAATCGAGCTGTAACGCACATCTGGTGCGTACATGCAAACACAAAACTGCGAAACCAAATCGAGAAGCAGAACAAGGATTATGCCACTGGAGACAGATGAGTTAGTTGATAATATCAAACCTATAACAAAAATCATTTGTTAGAATATATTTTCATATGAAGCTTACTTTTTGTACTTTCGCAAAAAAGTTGCTAAGAGAGTATTATAGTTTTATCCACATAACGGTTGTTTGTAAGTCCTAAAACTAAACGAGTTAGATATAAGATTATTACCAAAGTGATCAGGGTGAAGAGATAACCAAAAACACATAAAGAGCAATAACTAAGCCATACATATAGTTATGAAAATTAAATCTGGAACATAGGATCGCATTAGGGAGGGGCACATTTGAATGTAATTTTTTTGGAAAAGTGGGCGTGACCCCGCCCCCAAATAGGTTTTTTGTATATATCTTGCAAACCAATAAAGCTATATAAACCAAACTTTCTGCAGTCGTTTCTTTTAGCCGTTTCCTTATACAGTCCAAATAAAAGAAATCGGATAATAACCACACCCACCTCCCATACGAAGGTTAGGTTGAAAATGACTAAAAGTGCGTTAACTCACTAACGAGAAGCGTCCGAAATTTACATAAGAAATGGTAGAAAGAAGCTGCACTGAGATTTTTTTACAAAATGGAAAATGGGCGTGGCGTCGCCCAGTTATGGGTCAAAAACCATATCTCAAGAACTACTCTACCGATTTCAATGAAATTCGGTATATAATACGTTCTTGACACCCTGATGACACTGGTGGAATATGGGCGAAATCGGTTCACAACTACACCAACTTCCCATATGACTCAATTTTGAATCCTTCTGATTCTTTCACTTTATAATGTATACATAAGGAACCGATAAAGATAGCGAAATAAAACTTTACACAAGTACTGTATTTTAGCAGTGACATCACTTGTGGAAAAATTGTCAAAATCGGACCATGACTTTTCAAGGCCCCTGATATCAAACATGAAGAACTCAGTGCCAAAGGGTAATTTTTAACCGAAAATATAGGTAAATCTCTAAATAAATTGCGAGAGTATAAAATGTTCGGTTGCAACCGAACTTAGCCTTTGCTTAATTGTTTATTTTTTTATATATTATTACAGAGTATATAGAATGATCCGATTTATTGCAAATATGCACAGTTGTTTTTAACAACTTGTTGAGATTTTGCAGATAATTTCATAATATCACTCTTATAGAAAGCCTTATTGCTACTGGCAAAAAACTGGGAGTCTATTTTTAAAACTTTCTCTTGAGACTAATTTTCATAATCAACATCAATCGCCATTCGCCATCATTTGGTGGTGGTCTGGATTATGTGGTGCATGCAAACAAACTTTCTTTCTGTCCTTAAAAAAAAGCTACGTACATATATTGCTGACGTATTTATGTACATAGGAACTGATTTTTACTTAGTTATTTTTGATTTTGTTTGTCTTTTGTTAGTATACTAGTTTACTAAATAAATTTGTTCATTAAAGAATCGGCATCGGCATCGGCCGATACTTCGCCAACTGGCCGATTAATCGGCTTCGACCAAACCATCCATTAGTTCCTGCGTGTTGTTAGTGGAATTTTTATTTATCCCACAAATCTTGTATCGAGTTGTTTTGGTACTTTATAAGATCACCAGGCCTTCAAAATATGGGATGTGTGCTTTGTGTCGCTATCATTTTGGAAATATCAGGTACCACAAACCCCAATTTACTTGGGAATTATTTCAAACTGCTTTGCAGACAACAAAGTTGCTACGAGAGTATTATAGTTTTGTCCACATAACGGTTGGTTGTAAGTCCTAAAACTAAACGAGTTAGATATAGGGTTATATATATCAAAACAAGTAAGGAAGGGCTAAGTTCGGGTGTAACCGAACATTTTATACTCTCGAAATTTATTTATTTAACCTTATTTATATTATATAATACACAATTTAACCAACATATTCGTCATATATATTGTATAAAGTCCATTGAAAGTTGGAAACCATAATATTAGGTTAGAAGTACCGAGATCCTCATGTTCTATATATGGGGCCTTGAAAATGGTCCGATTTCGGCGATTTTTAGAATGGGGCTGCCACACTATAAAGGTAGTATTTGTACAAAGTTCTGCATCGATATCTTCACTAGTGTTTACTTTATATATTGTAAAGTTAACGATTCAGATCGTCTTCTTAGTGTTTCTGGCGTTTTTCGTTACTGAGTTAACTCACTTTTAGTAATTTTCAACCTAACCTTTGTATGGGAGGTGGGTGTGGTTATTATCCGATTTCAACTAATTTCATGGTGTGTGGTAGAGTACGTAATAGAACTGACTGCAGAAAGTTTGGTTTATATTGTTTTATTGGTTTGCGAGATATATACAAATAACCGATTTGGGGGCTTTCCCAAAAAAATTACATCCAAATATGCCCCTTCCTAGTGTGATCCTCTGTTCCAAATTTTACTTTTATAACTATATTTATGGCTTAGTTATGACACTTTTTGCGTTTTCGGTTTTCGCCATTTTGTGGGCGTGGTAGTGGTCCGATTTTTCGAAAGCAACACTCTCACGGTCCCAAGGAACGTGTGTTCCAGGTTTCATCAAGATATCTCAATTTTTACTCAAGTTATCCGTTGCACGGACGGACGGAGGGACAGACGGACAGACGGACAGACAGACATTCGGATTTTGACTCGTCTCGTCACCCTGATCATTTTGATATATATAACCTTATATATAACTCGTTTAGTTTTATGACTTACAAACAACCGTTATGTGAACAAAACTATAATACTCTCTTAGCAACTTTTGTTGTGAGATAATGATCAGGGTGACGAGAAAAGTTCAAATCCGGATGTCTGTCTGTCCGTCCGTCCGGGCAAGCTGTAACTTGAGTAAAAATTGAGATATTAATAAAATTAAACAAATACATTTTCGCGGTACAGGACTACGAAAACCGCTTTTTGTTATACCTTTTTGAACTTTTTCAGAATGCACATTAATATTGTTAAGATATTTCAAAGTATTTCGAATTTCTTCGGCAGTAATTTTAGAATTTTTTCCTACAAGACTATATAATCATCTGTGCATTCTTTAACCCTTCTGCTATGTTAGGAAAAAATTACACATATAGTGTTTTGGGTGAGTTTGACCCACATATAAAAACTCCACTAATAACACTATTTTATTGAAAGAGTTCATATTTTTTTTATTTGAATCAAGTTAAGTGTATGTTAATTGTAGAAAATAGTTAAGATATGTATATTTTAACGGCAATTTTCACAATCTAAGCTGCTGTGTTCCTTGCAAACAAATTTTTGGCACGTACTACAAACAGCTGAATATTTGTTCGAATTTTTTCTATGATGACAGAAGAAACATCGCTGTCATTTTTTGGTGGATTCATATATATATAAACATAGAGCTGTGCAAAATATACTCGATTTCCGATAACTAGCTTTCTTTGTCGGCGTTTTTGATCGAGTGATGTAATAATAAACGGCAAAATTCAATGATTTTTCACCATGTTCTGAGTTGGTTTTTTATTTGTAGCTCATACAAATATTGCTGTCCCAAAATTCCTTTTGGGGGGTAAAAAGGTGATGAAATAAGGAACATTTTAAGATATTTTCGAAAAAAATCGAAGGGGGCATAAAGGGTTAAAAATTCCAAAAAAATTTTATTTTTCATTTTTGGCTATGAAATATTAATTTCAATAATTTTTACGATATACAGTTTTAAGGTTTGAGAAATTCAGTACAAAAAAGTCACATGGTGTTTTAAAATCTGTTCATTAGTTTTAAAGTTATGGCAGTTCGAAAATTTTTTTACAAAAAACTTTGGTCCCTTACAGTATGGCAATCCCGCGTTACACAGACCTAACAGCATATGTTTTATTTTAGGTTTTACATATACTATAAGATATATCATTGCCAAAGAAAGTGGTTTCAAGTGGCTTTCTTTCTAGAGAATACCTCATATGTACTCTTAAGATTGCTCACCCAATAGTTTTAGCAATTGAATCAAAAAATTCCATTATTTTCATAATTTTATTATTTGTTACCGAATTGCAATACAAATATCCTTTGTTTTATTACATAAAATCCATTTAAATCTGCGGTATACATAGCAAATTAATGTACAAATGACATAGCTTAACATAAACCTTTTTAGTGAAATTTGTAAAACTCAAAAAATACCTTGCCCTTTTTACGTTGTACGTGTATCTGTTATATTGTTAGTTTAAATAGATGTATCATTGCACTTTCAAATGTAAAGACATCTTCGATCAGAAATTTATAGTTTTTCTAAAACATAATTTTTAGGAGGGGTACGCCCTATTATCTGTGTGAATGTATCTAATATTTAATACAAACAAATTTTCCAATAACTTAAAAAAAAATTATCTAAATATTTTTTCTTTCATCTTTTTTTCTTACCTTTTTAAATTATGTATAATATAAAATACATATAAATATCACCGACTATTTAGTACTAGCAGATGGATCTCTTTACTATACAACTAACTCCAACAACAGTACTGATGTTGGAGAACAATCGAATTGTTGGACAGAAACCAATCGAACAAACTATCCAGATGTTAAAACGAACGGAATGTGCGTTTTTTTATAGAGAAATACAGTAGTTTTCCGAAATAACGAATATTCGTTTTAAAGAAAACCGCTTATAACGAACAAGCAAATTTGTTACATTGAGTACTTTAAATAACGAATATCGGTGATTTGTAAGTACTCGGTTTGACGAACAACATGAAGAAGGCATATGAAGAATGAAAAAAAAAAACAAATAACATCTTACCAGAATTAAAAATTAAACTTGAAAAAATTCAAAAGAATTGTGCAAATTGAAAAAATGTTGAATTTTATAAAAAAAACTTAAAATTATTGATCAGCAGAATTGGTCCATTTTGGAAGAATTTATTGGATTTGAATTGTTTTGTTCTGGTTTTTCATTTTTTAACAAAAAGTTAGAAAAATATTGCAGTTACGGATAAAATTTGCAAAAAACTGCGTCTTAATATTACAATATGTTTAAAATAGTCTCCAAATTCAAATCGATCCTAATAAAATTTTAAGAGATAGATCCTTTACAAGTTCCTCCAATCAGGTCACGTCTTTCTCAATTTAAAACTTTAATCGTTGAATTCAGAATTAAAATTCAATGTTTTAAGTCGGCGGACACGATTTCTGGAAGAATTGTGATCGAATATAAACGAAGGAATTTTTTTTATTTTAATTAGAACTATATTTTTCAAGCCAAAATCTCACAAAATAATGTTTAAGTATACATATGGGCATTTCCGTCACGTCGACACACATTTTAACGAAAACAAGTAAGGAAGGGCTACCCGAACATTTTATACTCTCGCAATTTATTTATTTAACTTTATTAATAACTTTATTATTATAACAATTTAACCCACATATTCGTCATATATATTGTATAAAATCCATTGAAAGTTGGAAACCCTAATATTAGGTTAGAAGCACCGAGGTCCTCTTGTTCTATATATGGGGCCTTTTAGAATGGGGCTGCCACACTATAAATGCAGTATTTACGCAAAGTTCTGTTCCGATATCTTCACTAGTGCTTACTTTATATATTGTAAAGTTAACGATTCAGATCGTCTTCAAAGTTCTGGTATATAGGAAGTAGGCGTGGTTGTGAACCGATTTAGCCTATTCTCACAACATATCATTGGGATGTAAGGAAACTATTATAAACCAAGTTTCATTGAAATCGGTCGAGTAGTTCCAGAGATATGGTTTTTGACCCATAAGTGAGCGAAGCCACGCCCATTTTCCATTTTGTAAAAAATTATAAGTGCAGCTTCCATCTGTCATTTCTTATGTGAAATTTAGTGTTTCTGACGTTTTTCGTTAGTGAGATAACACACTTTTAGTAATTTTTAACCTAACCTTTGCATGGGAGGTGGGCGTGGTTATTATCCGATTTCAACTATTTTCATGGTGTATGATGGGGTACGTAAGAGAACCGACTTCAGAGAGATTGGTTTATATAGCTTAATTGGTTTGCGAGATATATACAAATAACCGAATCAGGGGCGGGATCACGCCCACTTCCCAAAAAAATTACATTCAAATATGCCCCTTCATAGTGCGATCCTTTGTACCAAATTTTATTTTCATAGCTTTATTTATGGCTTAGTTATGACACTTTATGTGTTTTCGGTTTTCGCCATTTTGTGGGCGTGGTAGTGGTCCGATTACGCCCATTTTCGAACTTAACCTTCTTATGGTGCCGAGAAATACGTCTTCCATGTTTCATTAAGATATCTCAATTTTTACTCAAGCTACAGCTTGCACGGACGGACAGACAGACATCCGGATTTGAACTTTTCTCGTCACCCTGATCATTTTGATATATATAACCCTATATCTAACTCGTTTAGTTTTAGGACTTACAACCAACCGTTATGTGGACAAAAATATTATACTCTCGCAGCAACTTTGTGTAAAAATATGAACTAAGATTGATTTTGGAACGATTTTCAAGATAATGGAAAAAAATCAAGACATACGCACCAAACAAAAAATGGAAGTCGTTTTTGCGGGCAACGATTCAAACGCTGATTTCAGCGAATTGTGAGGCAATATTCAAATGCCTTTAAAATTGGTATGAATTTCACCAAAAATAATTTATAGTTTTTTTTAATTAAAGTGGAAAATATACGGGACATTTTTTTTCCATCATAATATTTATAATGATTTTGTTGTTATAATTCGGAATTATTTAACAACAAGTCCAATAAAATTGTAAATGTATTTATTTAGTTATTTTAACTTACGTCCAACGGGAAACACAACGATTTTCAATATCATCAGTTGACATAAAATATATTTGATATCCATTTATACTATTTTATACACATTGATAAAATGAAAATGCATCGGGTTTAACAATGTTTTTGGACTTCGCTATCTGCCAGACTTCCCTTTGATAACTGCTCCGACTCCATCGACGGCTTCTTTTCCATGGGAACTTGCAAAAAATACCATTCTAACGAAGAGTATTTTAATTATTGTATAAAATCGGAATAAATAAATATTTTAGAAAAACATACATAGCATTTCTTAATTTTTGTTAAGAGATTTATCATGCGATAGCTTATAACTAATAACAGCAAACGATTTTGAAAATCCTGACAACCAAGATACACAGGTAAAAATGGTTACTTGACGATAGCTAAAATGAGCACTTTGTATCTTATTTTGATTTGTAAGCCTATAATTTTCCGCAAAATCTATTTGAATGATTGCACAGTGATTCCGCCCAAAAATCAAAAAATCCATCTCACGTGTTTTTACAAAATTTATACCGATGGCCTCTAAATTGTCCTAACTTCTTATTTGCAAACCAGGTTTTCTTACAAATCTAACGGTACTTTCTAAAAATAGAGTTAAATGCATGAATACCTGTATATTTTCAAAGCGAATCAAAACTGTTTTTGAAAAATTTCACAGTAACAACGAACTTCAAAATGTTAATTGCTCAGGTTAACGAATCAATTTTATTTTTAATGGATTTTGAAGTTAAAGGAATTTATGTTATCTTATGAGGTTAATTCAGACTAACCTGTTTCTTGGGTTTTGTGAAATTAATGTTTAATGTGACCGATCCACCGTTTCGTTTATTTTATATTTTCTTTATCAGAGTCTTAAGGTAATAAAAGTGTTAAAGTTAGATGCGGAAATTTGCGGATGTATTTGCAATCGTCAAAATACTAATACCCTATGAATTCACAATATTTAAGTTCAAACTCATTATAACTGGACTAAGAAAGCTTGGAAAGAAGGATAAATCGACGTTATTTCACACCCACATTATGTATCTATAATAGCCTGAGTTCAGTCGCCTTCAGGCTACCGTAGCCCGAAAAATACATTAAGAGAGGCTACTGGCGAATATGACAGGCTACTGATAGCCAGTCGCCATTTTTTTGCATATTATCTATTACTATCAACCCTCATTATAGTGTCCAAATATGTCAAAAGCAGGCTACTGATCAAGACCAGTTTCTTCATTATAGATTGTTGTTTTGTACTGCTTTATATAATATATTCAGATGGTGAAGAAATTGTAAATACAAATAAAAAATGTATTTACATTAATATATGATTGAAGCCGAAATAAACAGGTTCTGGTCACCACATAGGACTGGAAAATAATATCAGAAGCTAATATTTTAATGATACTATATTTTTGAGCAATTTCTAAAATTTGATTTACTTCAGAGATATGGATATTAATAATATTATACAGATGTTGCAGTTCTTTTTTAGGTGCTGAAATGTGCACATGTGTTCCATTCATACATAGGATCACATCAGGAAATTCTGTTTGATTGCTTATTATTATAGTTGTATTTTGCTCTTATACACTTATGCTAAATTTTAGATGTTTTCGGCATATTTTCTGTTGCATAAATGTGGTCACTTCTTTAAAAATCGCTGACATTGTATTTGAGTTGTGAAATTCCGAAGTCATTCCCTTGACCTTTCTGATAGCTCAATCAATCTTCAGCAAAGAATCGTAGCGCTGCTCAAATCTTCAGAATTGGAGAGACAGCAGTTGATCGGTTGATGGATTTAAAATGTGGCCAACAAGTATGAAAATGCTTTGTTTGATCTATTCGAAAATATACAAAATATAGTAAACATAACAAATAACAACATTCGAATTCTTAGCGGACTTCATAAGTGAAATATCCAAAGGACTGGAACGATCTCTAATTAGCCGTCGAATTAATGCGACATTCAAGCTTTCGGGAAAACTTTAGTATACCGTCCCACGATTTCGGGGTTAAAATAGATATGGGCGGATAGAGGGGGATCTCCAGATCACGAATATATATAATTATTGCCGCCGCAAACTTATAGTTTCTGAGTTATTTGCAATTTAAGATTTAAAATTAACAATTTTCAACACGTTATTTCTCACTGTATATTGAATTGTTCACATATATTTTGCACTTTAAATATATTTACACTTCATTAATTTGTTTCTACATATTTATTTTTAACAAATTATATCAAAATTTGCTGTAAATAAACATTTAATTTTATGCAAAATTCTGTTTATTTGTAAAATAACAAAACGGTTGCAAAATGACAGAACATAAGTGTTGCCACATGCATCGATTAAAAATAATCAAAATGAATAAAATTCCCAAAATGAAGAAAACAAATACCCAATAAATAGTTATTAAGTAAACATTCTAACTACAAAAAAATACCAAGGTTTCAAAATTTATAAGTACTTCAAAAAAATAACCCTGGTCGAGCCAACACCGGGGATTATCAAAGAGGTGGAATAACAAGTTCTTCCGCGTAGAACTACTTTCTGCAGAGGCGGCCTTCGGCCGCGCTTCAAAAAAATAACCCTGGTCGAGCCAACACCGGGAGTTATCAAAGAGGTGGAATAACAAGTTCTTCCGCGTAGAACTACTTTCTGCAGAGGCGGCCTTCGGCCGCGCTTCAAAAAAATAACCCTGGTCGAACCAACACCGGATATTATCAAAATATGGGAAATAATAAAATAATTTACATTACACATTACATGCATTATGTTTATTGTATTTGGGGTATAATCTTTCTTTTTCATTATTGTGATTCTTATAATTCGTTTACAAAATATGTGATATGGTAACACCTATTTTGTGTCAGAATGCAACCCTTTTTTATTGTAAAAATAAACAAAATTGTGCAAAAAGTAAAATACTTATTTACAGCATATTTTAATATAATTAGTTAAAAATAAATATTTATAAACAAATGTGTGAAGTGTAAATATATTTAAAGTGCAAAATATATGTGGAAAATTCAATATACAGTGAGAAATAACGAGTTAAAAATTGTTAATTTTAAATCTTAAATTGCAAATAACTCAGAAACTATAAGTTTGCGGCGGCAATAATTATATATATTCGTGATCTGGAGATCCTCCTCTATCCGCCCATATCCATTTTAACCCCGAAATCGTGGGACGGTATACTAAAGCCGACCCAAGCTTTCTTCCCGACTCATGAAAAATAATTAATAATTACTCATGATAGTTCTTTTTTGTATTTTGTTTCAAATAAAATATTTCTGTTCGCGTATTTGTATTGTTAACTGCACAAATTATCACTCACATTTTAACAGGGCTGCCAAATACTTACAAAAATAATTGTCAAAAATGTAAACTCAGGGCTGTTATTTGCGTATTCTTGGCAACTGAGATAAATAGCTTATCGTAATAAAAAATCTAGACTCAGTAGCCAAGGCTACTATAATGGCGATTATTCGCCAGTAGCTTTACACAATTGAGGTGTCAGTCTGTGTACGGTTTACTAGAGGAGACATCAAAGATGCCAAATACTTACAAAAATAATTGTCAAAAATGTAAACTCAGGGCTGTTATTTGCGTATTCTTGGCAACTGAGATAAATAGCTTATCGTAATAAAAAATCTAGACTCAGTAGCCAAGGCTACTATAATGGCGATTATTCGCCAGTAGCTTTACACAATTGAGGTGTCAATCTGTGTACGGTTTACTAGAGGAGACATCATATGTTTTTGTTCTAATTATAATAACTGTTGAATGGCAGAGAAAAAATGAACTGTATTAAATTGGTTGATAATTTGCTTTTTTCCTACATGATTTTTTGATATGATATTATTCTTATAGGTTGAATATGAGAAACTAGAACGACAAATCATATTCAGCTTTTTTTTTTACAAAGCCTTACTGTAACTTAAAACTCTCCGACCATGACCAAGAGAAATATTTTGTCACATTTTTCTAGATTTTTGGTGAAAATTTCATAGCGATATCTCAACGGGAAATATTTATGACCGCCCCTTCATACAAGCCGAACCACTGTGGACTGGTTCAGTAGAAGTTAATTTGTTTTTGGTTTCTTCAAAATATTTTTGCTGAACTCTTTTTACAAAAAAAATTATTTTTAAACATGGGTAAAGTTTTTTCGTTGTCAAAAAATAGTTTTAGCTAGTACCTCATTTGGGTATTCTTTTTAATTCAACTTATATGCTTCAGACACAGTCTTTATCATATACCGTTAAGTAATTAGCTCTCCTTCAATAAAAACTGTAAGCTTCTTTCGCGAAGGTTGTACACTAATGGGTTCGTTAATATAAAACTGGCAATGTATTTCCGGAATTGTTTTTGTTTGGTTCTGTTTGTACGAGCTGCTCAAACTTTTAAACAATACTTCTAGAACCTTTAATTGTTTCTACATGTCGTGTGGCAAAGCAGCTTCAGATTTGTTTTTAGCTTTCGCCAACGTTTGCTTGCATTTCTAAGGATCATTTTGTGTTTTTCTTACATTTCGTCGTTTAACGAGTTTTTCTCGACTTTTTCTCTTACTTATGTGCACACACCGTCGTTTCTCTTCAATTATTTCTATATTTCCTTCGCCCACACATTCCTTTTTGCATAGTTTTTCGCATTCTTTCCATGTTTTTTTTAATTTATAGTTTTGTAATTTGAACTGCTCTTTCGTTAACTTCTCTCACCAACGTTTGTAACTTTCTTTATTATTTTCGATACTGTTTTTGTTCATATTCGGTATTTACATACGTAAATCAATTTTGTAGGACAAAAAATAACCAAAAATAGGACCATTTTTAAGTAAATACTAAAATTACAAATCTTCTGATTCTTTAACAAAATTTTGTTTATTTTAATTGTATATAAATTAACTGTGTGTACAAAAAATAAGCGAGCTTTCTGCTTATATTTCCGATGCAGTGGGAACAAGTGTTACATTGAAATATAAGAAATAAGAGAACAAAAACATACAGTTATTATTAATCGGATGCTTTCTAATGTATTTTATTTTGCTCTTTGTACATAAATCAAAAATTAATACATGATAAGTTTCTTTAACAATTTTGACTAAAAAACAAATGCAGTAGAAAAATCGAAATGAGGAAAATAGCTCTTATGCGACTTGGCTTTTATATATCTCGTAAAGATAAAGAGGAAAGAAGTGTTTGTATGTTTGTAATGAATAAACTCAAAAACTACTGTCCCAATTTCTAAAATTCTTTCACCATTGGAAAGCTAGATTCTCCCCGAGTAATATAGACTATATTTATTTTGGAAATAGGTCCCACGTGAGGATATCAAAACGACTCCGTGGTAGAAAATCTTAATCTGAAACTGAAAATCTTCTTGCAAGTCCATCTCTTCGCATCGCAATCGCATGCCAGAGAGTCGAGTAACGACCGCTTGCACCTGCTTGCTGAACAAAATTTCAAAACCTCCCAGGTATGCTTGAGAGTCGAGTACGGAGTGTGTGCAGCGGCTTGTAGAACAAAATATTAGAAATATACAAGCTCGCTTCATAATCTGAAAGAAAGACAACGGACACCAAAGACTGGAGGTCGTAATCAAGTTTTAGCTCTTTACAAAGAAAATATAATTTCATGTTCGAATTTTCATCATTTTACTTTTTTTAAATTTGCTAAATTGTTTAAATGAAATACCTGATTGGATTACCGCAAAGCCTGGACCAATTTCGCTCATTTACACCACCAAGCTATATTATATCCAAGACAACACGCTCACTTAATTGTGCAAAAAAATTTCTCACGCCCACTTTATGAAAAAATTACAAACAAACATGCTTTGCACCAATTTCTTTTATTCAAAAAAATATGTATGCATATATGTACAAAAAATAAAAAAGAGCTATTGACATCAGTTAAATTTACAGTTAGAGAAATCCATTTCAGGATGCTGCGTTTTAAACCTAAAAATATATATATAAGGTGTACTATAAAAATGATTAAGCAATATTTACTTCTCTAATATTTCCATCTTTCGTCTCTCTTCACTTGTTGGTAACCCCATTTCTTTTTGACGTTGATCGTACATCATCTTCTCAACCAAGCTTCGTGTTTCTCCATCTAAATCAGACAGCTTTGAAGGTTCTGGATTAATTTTACGTGTTGATATAGGTGGATCTGTTGAAATCAAACGATCCCACCAATTCATTTTATTAATCTAGAAAGATGGGAAGTTTATAAAGTTTATATTGAAGAACATGTTATAAAATTTAGTGCCCGATTTCGATATCAAATCCATTACATATGTTTCCTCTTGTACCTTTTCTAGCGTAATAAGAATCGTATTGTTGTCCTGTAGCACCCAAACCGAATCGTCTTGTTTCACTTCTGCACAAAGTTTACCGTTTATTATGGATTCCCGGTTTTTTATGCCAGCCTTAATTGAAGATTTTCCTATAGTGACTTCAATATCTCTAGCCCTCAAATTAGACGAAGTCTTCAGAGGAATTTTCACCTGTAACATAAAAATACTTATTAATTTTACTGCATGGAAAATAGTAACAATTGTAGAGATCCCCTAATGCATTGAGAGCATCCTTTCCTTTCATAAACACTAATCCATTGTAGCATATGCGCTACTAACCTGGTTTCTACTAAAATAAATTCTCTGAGGGTTCAGAGTTTCGAACATTTTGCTCGGTTCTTATATAATGTAACAGGTCTTGTAGACTACAACCATTTCTCTTTTATACATGTTCAATGGAGGCAACTGAACAAAATGAGTTTTCTTCATTATTTTGCGAATGTTTGAGTTATATTGTAATTTTACATATGATTTTCATTTCAATAATTGGTGAAAATAGATGTTCACCAAATATTTTGTTAACAAAAACACATGTACTGGGGTTCACTGGATTGATATAATATCTCCTGGCAAGCCCACATACTGGCCCAGTGATCGCAACAAAATACCAGATTTAATTGATTTCGCTGTAACCAAAAATATAGATAGATCGCTTGTGACAGTTGATACATGTACAGGCTTATCTTCTGATCATTCACCTGTACTAATAAAGTTGTGTGAACAACCCATATTCGTTGAGCCAAAAGTGGGTCTAACATCTCACAAAACGAACTGGTTAAAATATAAAAAATATGTGAGTAGCCACATTAATATTGATTTAAAAATAGATACGTAAAGAGATATTGATGAAATTATAAGAGATTTAAAGATGTAATATCAAATGCAGCCATCGTAGCAACACCAAACAGAAATAATAAACCAATTAGCCGAAAAAAATCACTAATAATGAAATAGAAAAGCTTGTAAATGAAAAAAAGGCGAGCTAGACGTGAATGTCAGTTAAATCGCTCCCCTTTTACTCAGCTGCAACTAAAATATGCTGTACGAAAACTAAAAACAGCGCTTAAACGTGAGGAAGAATACCACACTCACAAGTATATAAAAAAACTGTGTCCAAATTCATACAAACGAAATTCTCTTTGGAAAGCCCAAAAGTCAATGAAGCCTCCAGTCGACTCCAACTTGCCTATAAGAGGCTTTGGTGGAAACTCGGCACGAAGTGACGAGGATAAGACAAATTGTTTTGCAAATCACCTAGAAAAGGTGTTTCAACCTAATTGCCCAAAGAACAGCTATAAGCTGCCAATCATATCCAATAGCGTTAACGATTCGCTTGAGTCTATTCAAACGTCATTTTCTGAAATTATTAAAATCATAAAAGAGCTCAATCCAAAAAAGTCGGCAGGACACGATAAAATTACTCCAAAAATGCTAATCGTTACCAAATATTGCTTTAACAGTGCTCTCCTTGCTCTTTAACGCTATTCTCAGTATCGGGTACTATCCAATTTCATGGAAAAGTCGCAGATCATCATGATAGACAAACCAGGTAAAGACTTGACACAGCCGTCTTCATACAGACCAATCAGTCTTCTACCCTGTCTTTCTAAAATATTTGAAAAGGTGTTACTATCAAAGATGTCTCCTTTCCTCCATGAAAATAATGTAATACCAACGCACCAATTCGGTTTTCGTGCAAAACATGTAGAACAAGTAAATAGAATTACTATCGAAATCAGAAGAGGGTTCGAGTAAAGAGAGTACTGTTCTGCTATATTTCTAGATGTGGCTCAGGCGTTCGATAGTGTGGCATGACGGGCTTTTATATAAGATTAAAAAAAGTTTACCACTCGAAATGCATAAAACCTTGGAGTCTTATTTAAAAAATAGAACGTTTACTGTCAAAGTAGGAGACTTCATATCTGAAGAACGACCAATAAGAGCTGGTGTACCGCAGGGCAGTGTTTTAGGGCCTACTCTATACATAATAAATACAGCAGACCTTCCAACAGCTAGTAAAATTTTGACATCAACTTTTGCGGATGACACAGCTTTAGTGAGCCGAAACAAATGCACAATTATAGCATCAAGAGTATTAGAAGAGCATTTGATATTTGTCGAAGAATGGTTAGCCAAATGGCGTATAAATGTAAATGAACAAAAGTGCAAGCATGTTACATTTTCCCTAAGACCAAAAACGTGCCCGGCAGTTAAAATGAACAATAGTTTAGTACCCCAAGCGACTGAAGTAACATATCTTGGTATTCACTTGGATAGAAGGCTCACGTGGAGAAAACACATATCGAGCAAAATAACCTGCATGAAAATAAGAGCAGCAAACTTAAATTGGCTTCTAAACAAAAATTCAAAACTTAGCCTAGACAACAAAGTTCTGTTATATAACGCGGTCATAAAGCCGATTTGGATGTACGCCATCAACTGTGGGGTACGACCTGTGCTAATAATATCGATATAATTCAGAGATTCCAATCAATAATGCTTAGAACAATCAGCACAAATGCTTAGAGATATGCCAGCATACTGAAGAGCAACGTTTCACCAAAACAACTCAATCACTTGGTTGAGCTTGTCCAGTTTTATTTAGAATTAAGATTTTATAACTTATTGTTAGGCTTCAAAGAGCAGATTCAATAAATAAACAAATATTGAAAAAAAAAAGTTTCTGGAAAAAAAATTACATCGTTGTTTCATGGCATTGATATTTACCAATTATACATATGATACAATTTAAAATTTTTTTAAATCTCGTGAAGCAGATAATGCTAAATGAAACATATTTGAGTTGATACTGAATTGAATTTTGGAAATGTGCATGCCGTAAAATTTAATTCCAAATTTAGCTAATGGTAATTATTGTGCTTTGGCCTGAAAGCAAATATGGTCTATCATTTAAATCTTTCTTCAATACAGCACAAGAGTAGAATAACTATATTATAATTAACAACAATATAGTATAACAAATAATTAATTGAAAGTGCATCATTTAACGTAATGTCCATTTTAACTAATTTTTAAGCTTGGGTTTGACTTTTATCATACGAAGTTTTTGCGCTTGAGGCGGGTATTACTAAAGTAGAAATTATAGAGTTTTTTGAAGAGGTTATATATTAAAAATAAACTTATTTTAAAGGAGATTGATCCAAACAGATTCGAGTTCAATACACAAAAAAAAAACATCAACCAAAGTGTAACCGAACATTTTATACTCTCGCAACATGCAAAACTCCAAGCAAGGAAATATTTTCAGGTTTAAACAAAACATTATATTAAGGGGAGAAGTCCATGTTAAAGCCTAAAAATCGGTAATTCTTTTTTATAATTTTAAAGGTGATAAAATAATTTTCTTGTTTT
This sequence comes from Zeugodacus cucurbitae, assembly GCF_028554725.1. NCBI lineage: Eukaryota > Metazoa > Arthropoda > Insecta > Diptera > Tephritidae > Zeugodacus > Zeugodacus cucurbitae. Next base: position 30,411,704 of record NC_071669.1, read on the forward strand.
AACTTTAAGAGCATTTTACTGAAACTGTCTTGATACAACAGATTTTTTTCACCCTTTCAATATGACGACTCAGGATACTTTTTTGTCTGATTAAAAAAAAAGATAAATATCAATAAACTAAAAGCCTTTGAAAATCGTTAGAAGTTAGGATTATGTTCCAAACGCAAACTGGTCGAAAGACGAATTAGAGGACAATGCAAAAATCACCAACAGCACCAACTTAACAAACAAGTTACATTCTTATAAGAAAGTAGAAAAGGAAGGGAAAACCTGAAATTTATTGTATTAAATATCAAATTATATTCTTAATTTGACAAGCCGGCTATTTCGAACTCGACTAACTCGACAGACTATTTTCTTCGCATTTTTTACTCCAATAAAAGTTATTTATTAATGAATTAAATAATTAATAAAATAATTTTCTTGTTCTCACTTTAACACCATTTTATCGATTTCACCCATTTTTGGCACGAGGACATATTATTAGAAGAATCCTTTAGAATTTCTTCAAAATGTCTGATGACTTACTTGTAGTTCGGTAAAAAAATATTAGAAGGACTGAGGTCTTCATGTTCGAAGACTATAAATGCAGCATTTGTTCAAAGTTCTGTTCCGATGTCTTCACTACTGTTTATATATTGTAAAGTAAACGATTCAGATTGGCTTCACAGTTCTGGTATATAAGAAGGAAGACTGTTTGTGAACCGATTTGGCCTATTTTCACAACATACCGTTAGGATACCAGAAAAATATTACCGAATTTCGTTGAAATTTATCGAGTAGTTTCTGAGATATAGTTTTTAACCCATAAGTGGGCGGAGCCACACCCATTGAAAAGTTTGTATAAAAAATTGAGTGCAGCCCTTCTGTACCAAGTTTCATCAAGATATCTTAATTTACAAATTAAAACGCCGCTTTAGAAAAAAAATCTAAAAAATCACTAAATAACAGGCCGTCACATGGGCCTTAAGTTAATAAGAGTATGGGTTAATATTAGGAAGAATACAGCAATCTGGGAAATACAGTTAATAGGTTGATATGAAACTGGCAGAACACAATGAACAACGATGGCTTTAAGAAAAAAATTGTTAACATGTTTTTATTGCAAGAAAATTCTTTTGAAAAACAAAATTAGCTGTTTTAGTAAATAATATTATTAAATTCACTCGTTATCTTACATTTCTGTTTCTTAAATACTACGTAAACATTAATTAAATCAAATAATTCTGGTTCGCACTTGTTGTTTTTACTATTATTTAATTTCTATAAGGAAATTGTGAATATATCTCGAATTCTACCTTTTTGTAAAAAAAACTCGCTAAAAGGTTATGTTTGCAATCGACGAATGACAGTAGAATAGACTTTATTCGTTTGAGACGAGTAAATTTTATTTGCCATTGTATAACTTAACTCGACATATGTAAATAAATTGTCTCAATTGTTTATGGGTATAATGGTATGCTTAATACCTCTAATAACAAGAAGGTATAGAAATACATCGATTAAATTATCAATAAAGGATATAAAGTTCATATACAAATGTTTAGCATCGCAATTCCATACAACTAAAACCTACCTGTCGAAAGATGTTCACATTCGATGATTCGCAACGCGTTGGAGAGAAGCCAATGGAACAAACTATCCAGATGTTCAAACAATCACTTGTGCTTCAAAAATCAATATGTAAGGTATTAACCCCATCGTATTTTTGAATAACATATATTTAGGTATATTGGAGCTAGGGGAAGTTATGACCCGATTTTATAACTTTATGACCAAATTTTGGTACAGAGAAGAAAAAGATTCCCACTGAATTAAATTAAAATATCTGAGAGATTTACCTATCTTATCAATGAAAAATTACCCTTAGGCACTGAGTTCTTCGATATGCGGGACATTGAAAACTTATATATAGAGTTATATAGGAAGGAGGTGTAGTTCTTAAACATGGAAGATGGACGTGACGTCGCCCACTTATGGATCAAAAACCATACCTCAGAAACTACTCGACTCATTCCAATGAAATTCGGTACATAATATTTTCTTAACGTCCTGATAACATGGATGAATGGGCGAAATCGGTTCACAACCAAGCCTACTTCCTATATAACTAAATTTGGTATTACATCTGATTCCTTCACTTTATAATAATATATACAGTTTGTCAACTAATTCTTTGCAAAATGCAAATTGATACAAAAAATCAACTTTGGCATTAAATTTCTATAACAAATGTTTAGTTTTTTATGATTTTTCTATCATTCAGATCATCATAAGATATATGTATATAGTAATAGAATATGTTAAAAAAAACCACAAAAGTAAAAACAGAAACATAAGATAGGCCTTGAATAAGCAAACACAACAAAAAATCAATTGTCAATGAATTCTTTGCAAATACAAGCACAAGTCGAAGAGAGATTCATGAACGGGACATTTTTCAACAAAAAAAACCAACACGTGTTCTTCTGAGAATATTCTGGAATATATTCATGTTTTGAATTGCACAGATCTAATTGGAAATTAATTTTGACATGCAAATGAGTTCACGAGAAATTTAATCAATTGGTATATTTTCTTTATTTCAAAGAAAAAAATTAAAATAGGTGTCCAAATTTTTAATATTAAGCTAAGGACTTTATACAATATTATTCAGTCGCAAAAAATAAAATATACTGCATTAGAAGAATTCTGGACGCAAACTGTCAGAGCTTTCGCTATGGAATTTTTCTTAAATATTACATTAAGTAGATAAAACCCCAAAAATTTGCCTGAAAGAATTGGGGGAAAATATAAAAAAATATTACAACAACAACAGTAATCATGAGGAAGTAAGAAAAGTGTTGAATCCTTCCCAGTACTCGCCCAATGTAGCCAGGAAAAAGCCTATATGCCAATAGCATCTATTACTATTCAAGATTAGCTATAGTTGATGTTACTAAGCCAACCAATATGGAATGGCATTATTTTTTGTGACTAGACGAAGACAAGGACGTATTATGACGATGGACCCAGAAAATTTTGGCGGAATCAGACTTCAGTCCTCCGTTTGCATATTATAGTTATCTATAGCGAAGTTGATACATTTTTTAATTTTAATGACAGAAAGCGGTGACTTTTTCCACGCTACTTGGGACGAGTACTGACTCTTTTCTCACTTCCTCATGGTTACTATTGTTGCTGTAGTACATTTTTTTTATTTTCCCCCATCTTTCAAGCAAATTTTTGGAGTTTTTATCTAATTATTGTAATATTTTAGAAAAATCCCAAAATGATAGCTCTGAAAGTTTGCGTCCAGAGTTCTTCCAATGCGGTATATTTTATTTTTTTGCACCTGAATAATATTGTATATAGTCCTTAGCTCACTTAATATTAAAAATTTTGGACACATTTTTTTTTATTTTTTTTCATTGAAATAATGAAAATATACCAACAGATTAAATTTCTCGTGAACTCATTTGCATGACAATTCTAATTTCCAATTAGATCTATGAATTCGAAACATGAATATTAGCCAGAATATTCCCAGTCTTGGCTTTTTTTTTAACCCTGGAAAGTCATGCCTCGTCGTTTCGACGACGCGAGTGTTTATTTTGTACAAAAGCCGAATGAATCAGAGCTGTGAAAATGTTATTTATTTAATAAAAGATTTACGAAAAACTGTTTGATATTGTTTTATTTAGAAGATATGTTTTAAGATATATTGATAGGTAGGATAATATATTAAGGACTTTGAGTAATGCCGTCGTCGAATCGACGAGGGATGACCTCTACGTTATAAAAATAGTGATGACCTTCTAGGGTTAAATTCATTTCTCATGAATTCGTTCTTCGACTTACGCTTGCAATTTGCAAAAAAAATCATTGACAATTGGTTTTTTGTTGTTTTTTTGCTTATTTGAGGACTATGTTATGTTTTTATTTTTACTTTCGTTGTTTTTTTTAACATATTCTATTGCTAGATATGTATATCTTATAATAATACTGTACAAGAAAAATCTTAAAAAACTAAACATTTGTTATAGAAATTTAATGCCAAAGTTAATTTGTTGTATCAATTTGCATTTTTCAAACAATTAGTTGACAAACTGTAGTTATTTTACTCCTCTGCTGGCAAAATAACGTTATACTTGTTAGTGCTTTGAATAATTTTGCATTTCACTTATTAGTGGCAGCTGAGGAGCTTCACATTGTGGTTCTCAAAATCAGCAACATTTGAAATTTGGCGACAGTGCAACTGCAAGCATGATGTCGTAAAGTCGTGCTGTTGTCTAAATAACTGTGCGAATAAGAACATGTTTATTTTAATATTTGATAGAAACTGCACGTCGCTTGTCGGCGTTTATGTGTTCAGCGCAGTATAACAAATAAGAACAAAAACCTATTAAGCAGTGTTGCCACACCCAATACCCAAAATATATATACTGCTAACCTCTGCACAAAATTTAACTTTTATACATTTATTTCTGGCTTAGTTTGAACAATTTAAAGTTATTCGGTTCACGGTATTTTGTGGGTGTTTAAAATTTTCAAAATTTTAATATTAAAAATATCCTATATGAATCGCAAAATATGTTGCTAAGCGCATAACTCGAGAAGAGCTGAACCGATTTTGCTAATTCTTTTTTTTACAATATTCCTTAAAGTACAGGGATGGTTCTTACAGAGAGAAAAATTAAAAAAAATTCCTGAAAAAGTCTAAAATCCACACATTTTTTTGTTGTTAGTCTCTCAAAAAGTCGAGAACAACGGCCATACCGATCTGGCTAATTTTCGGCCACGAAAAGATTAGCAAGGAAGTAAATTTGGAAAAATTGCGAGGAAGATAATAATAAGAGAAGTTTATTCGAGTTGACAACAAAAATATTAAAAAGAAAACAAAAAATAATAATATATTGAAGTTTGCCATTTTTGCTTTGTTAAAATATTTTTGTCATTGTTCAATTGTATAAGGTTGTGATGATAGCGCAAAACAATTTGTAACAGGTAAGGAAAGGCTAAGTTCGGGTGCAACCGAACATTATACTCTCGCAATTTATTGATGTAATTTTATTAAGATAACACCCGATTTGACCTATATATTCGGCATAAAGTCCAATAGAAAATCATCATATATAGTATATGAGGGCTGATGTAATTCCTGAACCAATTTCACTAATTTTAACTAGGGAATGGACAATGGGCCGCCATTTTTCAGGCATTCAAGAAGTCGCTGAAAGCACTGCACAGGACTTTAAAAGATTTACGCCAGACTCTTCCAATTATTCCTGGATCACATGTTGCTGACGAGCTAATCGCATGTCTAAAATCATCTAATTAGTGGCGACACATAAAGAATCGCCATTTAAAACTAACATACGAGTGATTTTGCAACAATATCAAATTGCGATTGTAGAAGCAGTTGGAAATGGTAGGGTCGCAGTTGATACCTCGATGGATTAATAACATTTCCAACAAATTTCTGTCACTTCATTGACTCAAAAGAGAAGCTTATTCATCGTGTTTTTCCTTACATGAAACCACAATATGTTAACCATAAATGGATAATTGAATGACCTATATTGGTGGTAAAAAACAAAGACCTCGTTGACACAGCTACAAACCAATAAGTCCCACAGACTATTTAAAATTGCCTGGACTAAATTGCAATTAAAAGTAGTGTGAGTTATCATCATGCTACGTAAAATAAATCAACCTCGACTTTGCAAAAGAACAAGACTGGTTCTGAAGAAGATAATCAATATCGTCATCGAAGCCAAGTTTGAGCCAACTTTGAAATATGCTCATTTGTTACATACTTCAATATACGATTACAACAATTCAAAGTTTAAAAAAATAAGATGATTTACGCTTAATAAAGATCTACAATAATCTATTAATCATTTCCAAATTTACCGGCTATAACGTTTTCGTCTTTACGCGTCAGAATTTTTTCACTATATTGAAACATTTACTAATATAATGTATACCTTAGCCACGAAAACGTGTGCCCGGGTCTGCTAGTGGTATAATAAAATATTCTCCAACATTTTCAAATCAATCCGAGTAAAATTTTAAGAGATCGACTCTTTGGACGTTTTACCCATCAGGCCATGTCAGTTTCATTTTAAAACTTTAAATGCGTTTATCTCAAAACTCATTTTCTTAAATCAGTGGACACGATATCTGGAAAGTCCGAATCTAGGTATTAAACAATATATACTTATTTTGTTTATTATTATTTATTCGTTTGTTCAAAGTCTGCAAAAATTTAAATTTTAGAATTAAAAAAAAAAAAATTATCGGCATATGGTACACAGATTAATGTAAATCGGTAAACGAGGTCTGTTAAAAATTAAGGTGTGTTTTAAAATTTCGCGGACTACGTACATAATGAATTTTGGTAATGACATCGAAACCAAAGTTAATCGTTCGAAGTTTAATTTTTTCTTCGACAGCAGGAAAACGCCGAACCCGCAAAACAGCTTAACTTGTATGTCTCTCACAAATAAAATAAATTTGTTCGAGACGAGTGTACCAAAACAGCAAAACAAAAAAAAAAAACGATAATCGAATTATGTTTTGAACATACATCGTATTGTAATAGTTATAAGGAAGATAATAGAAGTATTGATCCAATTTCATATATTTTTGGCACCAAGGCACACTTTCATATGAAAGTATATTATGTAGACTTACCGGTAGACATCTATTGGTATTGAGGTTTGGTCCACTTTGTCCATTGTAGATGTGACACACCCCAAATACAGCATATGAACAAAGAAAGTGACCACAAACATTTGCAACATCAATATTTGCATATCAATTAACATTTAAATTTTTATTTAAGTTTTCGCTTGCACGGACTGACGGAATGACATCCAAAATTCAACTCGTCTCGTTAACTGGACTTTAATATAATACATAGCGATTTAACGATATAGATATGTACCAGAGACTTGCAGAAGTGCACCGCCACTCAAAATACACCGCGTTCTTATTTTTCATACTTGTGTATCAAACACTCAGCCAAATATATCGCGGTGGTTTTACCACTCACAGAATTTTTCAACTTAGCTCGAAGCGGTTAAAACGCACTTAACTTTCTTTTGCTTATTCTTGTTATTACTTAAGGGGACCCCCCATTCTCGGTTTCAGAAAAGAATGCATTTTTTTAATTAATTCGAACCTATAACTATTTCAAGTGAAATTTTGAAAAACTCTTGAAGATATAGCCGATTGAAGGTTGAGCGTTGGTAGGTTTTATACCCAAGAATTTGCTTCTCAAAACTTTAAACCCGTTTTTCTCGAAACAGTGTTTTTACGGCTGGCGCATGAGGTTATTCAAAACCTATTAATCCAATCGATTCCAAATTTTAATACATATATAGCTAGGAACTAAGATAAATCAAATCGATGAAGATCTTCTTTACTTTTTAACTTGATTTGTGGCTGAAAAAAAGGCTATTTTCAAAAAAAAATATTTCAAAGGTCCGCCATTTTGTTAATTTGTGTGCGAAATTAATAATTCTAGTTCATACCAGAGCCAAACAGGTATCTACTCTTTCTAATCCCCCTTAAGCTGAGCGACAACACAGAAAAAGCGATTGGAGTAAATGACGTTCTCAAATTGTAGCAACTCTCTAAGTTTTGAGTTCATTTAATACTTTGTTATTCTTTGTTTCTTTTTTGTGTTTTGTATGTGATTTACACGAGTGGCAGTCAAGTGTTCCATAAAATGCACTGTTTGTGTACAATTTCATAAAAGTGAATAATGCACTTATTTCAACTTTATTCGTCATTAATTTTAAAATTTTGATACTTGTAATTTGAGAATTGGAGAACTCTATATTCATGTTTATTAAAAATAAAACTGTTTTGTGGGAATGGGAACCCATGTGTAATACGAATTTGAATCTCTGAACTGTCATATTTATTCGGGTCTGAGTATAATTATGATATTTCAATGTGTCCGTGTGACCGTGCTTTAACTCGAATTTGGGCCGGATCACTGTATAACGTCTGAAATTTCGAAATTCATTTTAAGGGGTAAAGTAGGTTTCAAAATTTGAATTTTTTTGTCTTAATAAATATCACAATATGTTTAAAATAGTATGCAAACATTTCAAATCAATCCGATTAATATTCTAATACCCGAGACACACATGTAGTAAAAATACCATGATAAAAGTATTATGGTATTGTGTTTTGTACATTGACATACCTCGATTTGTAGTAAACAGAAATACCAACTTGGTTTTACAGACATAAGATATTTCAAATAAATTTAAATAACAAATATGTACATATGTGTAATGGAGAATGCAATTTTTAAAATTACAATAAAATGACAAAAATATGTATTTTCTGCACAAAAAACAGAAGTAGTTGAAATGTATCTTAAAAGCCCGCCACGTTTTCAAAAAGAAACTTGTGAAAAAAAAACTTTTTATTTTCCATTTTTTTTATTTATTTTTGAAAAGTCATTTTGACAAAATATTTTAAACAACTTTTGTATATAAGCTCTCAACCAGGATTCTTACCTATTTTTAGCTGTGTTCAGTGAAATACCACATACAAATGCTGATATTGTTACCAGCAAAATACAGTATACTCTCGAAAAGTAAATTCTCAGAAAGTAAATAGAAAAAAGCACCTCGAAAAAGTAAATTTTTTATTTCTGAAAAGTCAGAGAGTGTGATAAAAAATTCGAAACGAAGCAAGCAGCGTTTTTTACGATGTTGCAAAAACACTTACTCTCTTGTTTATCGCGCCTTTTTAGTAAATAAACTCTCCTACTTGATCCACTGGTTTAAAAATGAAAACGATGCAAATCAGGTGTCAGACTTTTTGAATTGTCGTACAAAAATGGTCAGAAAATATATTGCAAAAGAAAAAAAAACAAAAGAATATTCCAGATTTTTTCTCTTCATAGTAAATACATATGTATGTATGTAAATGTAAATATGTTTTTCATGTAAATCCATATGTTTTATTAAAGCAAATAAATGAATGAATTTTTTAAGTTTAAAAATGCATTTAATATTATAAAAACAGATAATTTATGTATATATTTGGAAAAGTAAATTATTCGAAAAAGTAAATTACCCAAAATACCAATCGATTTACTTTTCGAGAGTATACTGTACTACATTTTCACATGGTAAAGTGCTGGTGTTTGGTGAGACAAATCTGGTATTCGTACGAACAATAGTATTGTTACTACATGTGTGACTCGGCTATTAGAGATATACCTTTTGGAAGTTTCGCCCATCAGGCCACGTCAGTACGAATGTAAAACTTTAAAAAGTTATGGAGCGATTTTGTAAAAATTTTACACTCATCTTTGGAATGACATTATCTAGTTAATGAACGAAGGATTTTTTGTATCTTTATTAAAACTATTTTTTTAGAGGCAATATATGGCGAAAATTTGACCAAAAAAAGAGGTTTTGGTTAAATTCTGTCAAAAATTCAAATTTCAATATTTTCTTTTTTCCTTCGTTCATTAACTAGACTTATCCATATAATATCGAAATATTTTTGGTTTATTGTTTTTAGATGAACCAAACATTAGTTATGAGCTTGCGGTGGACAAGATTTTTTTTGGACAGGTCATGGGAGATGAGCAGGGATGGGCACCATCACAATCAAATAAGCATCACAAAATGAGATGGTGTTAGTGCGTATACTGTGGGACCAAGTAAATCAGCGATTAATAATATTCAGTCTGCATGCAGAGGTTGAGTGAGTAGGTCTATGCCACACGATTGCACAATACGAATATATGCACGTGATAATGAGTGTAAAAATTAACAAGTAAGGAAGTGCGGGTGCACCGGACATTTTATACTCTCGTAATTTATTTATTTAACTTTATTTATATTATATAATACACAATTTGACCAACATATGCGTCATATATAATGTATAAAGTCCATTGAAAGTTGGAAACCCTAATATTAGGTTAGAAGCACCGAGGTCCTCATGTTCGATTTCGGCGATTTTTAGAATGGGGCTGCCACGTTAAAAAGGCAGTATTTGTGCAAAGTTCTCCATCGATATCTTCACTAGTGCTTACTTTATATATTGTAAAGTAAACGATTCAGATCGTCTTCAAAGTTCTGGAAGTAGGCGTGGTTGTCAAGCGATTCTGAGATATGGTTTTTGACCCATAAGTCGGCGATGCCACACCAATTTTTCATATTGTAAAAAAATCTGAGTGCAGCTTCCATCTGCCATTTCTTATGTGAAATTTAGTGTTTCTGACGCTTCTCGTTACTGAGTTAACTCCCTTTTAGTAATTTTCAACCTAACCTTTGTATGGGAGGTGGGTGTGGTTATTATCCGATTTCAACTAATTTCATGGTGTGTGGTGGGGTACGTAAGAGAACCGACTGCAGAAAGTTTGGTTTATAGTTTTTAGTTTGGTTTAGTTTGCGAAATATGTATATACAAATAACCGATTTGGGGGCCTGGCCACGCCCACTTTCCAAAAAAAAATACATCCAAATATGCCCCTTCCTAGTGCGATCCTTTGTTCCAAATTTTACTTTTGTAACCCTGATCATTTTGATATACATAACCCTATATCTAACTCGTTTAGTTTTATGACTTACAAACAACCGTTATGTGAACAAATCTATAATATTATCTTAGCAACTTTTGTTGCGAGAGTATAATAATAATTTATATTTAGTATAAATTATAGTTCATTTGGGCAATGTATTAATTTCAAAAAAATTTGTTTATGCTATTTTACTATAAAATAATTGTTTTCATGTCATACGTAAACGTGCTGCAAACCTTATTAAGTAAAAAATGAGCATACTAAACATTTGTATATGGAACGCTAACGGTGTTAACCAACATAAACTAGAGATAATTAGATTTCTGTCTGAAAAAAATATAGATGTAATGTTAATATCAGAGACTCATCTGACAAACAAAAACAATTTTAAAATACCGGGATTTAGACTGTATGTTACAAATCACCCGGATGGAAAAGCACATGGCGGAACGGCAGTATTGGTTAGAAATCGGTTAAACCACATTACTCTGGGTTCTCATGCTACAGCACAGTTACAAGCTACAACAATATCGTTAAAAAATCGTGGTTGTGATTTAAATCTATCGGCTTTATACTGCCCACCTCGTTTTAAAATTACAGATAGCGAATTTAAAGACTTCTTTGGAACGCTAGGTCATAGATTTCTAGCAGGTGGAGATTATAATGCAAAACACATGTACTGGGGGTCACGTCTTAATAATCCGAAAGGACGCCAGTTGTACCAAACCATTATGAACCACAATAACCTTGATATAATATCTCCTGGTAAGCCTACATACTGGCCCAGTGATCGTAACAAAATACAGATTTAATTGATTTCGCTGTAACCAAAAATATAGATAGATCACTTGTGACAGTTGATACATGTACAGACTTATCTTCAGATCATTCACCTGTACTAATAAAGTTGTGTGAAGAACCCATATTCGTTGAGCCAAAGGTGGGTCTAACATCTCACAAAACGAACTGGTTAAAATACAAAAAATATGTGAGTAGCCACATTAATATTGATGTAAAAATAGATACAGAAAGAGATATTGATGAAGGTATAAGAGAATTTAATGATGTAATATCAAATGCAGCTGTCATAGCAACACCAAACATAAGCAATAAACTGATTATCCGCAGAAAACTCACTAATAATGAAATAGAAAAGCTTGTAAATGAAAAAAGGCGAGCTAGACGTGAATGGCAGTTAAATCGCTCCCCTTCTACTCAGCTGCAACTAAAATATGCTGTACGAAAACTAAAAACAGCGCTTAAACGTGAGGAAGAATACCACATTCACAATTATATAAAGAAACTGTGTCCAAATTCAAACAAAGGAAATTCTCTTTGGAAAGCCCAAAAGTCAATGAAGCCTCCAGTCGACTCCAACTTGCCTATAAGAGGCTTGGGTGGAAACTGGGCAAGAAGTGACGAGGATAAGGCAAATTGTTTCGCAAATCACCTAGAAAAGGTATTTCAACCTAATTGCCCAAAGAACAGCTTTAAGCTGCCAATCATCTCCAATAGCGCTAACGAGTCGCTTGGGTCTATTCAAACGTCATCTTCTGAAATTATTAAAATCATAAAAGAGCTGAATCCTAAAAAGTCGGCAGGACACGATAAAATTACTCCAAAAATGCTAATTGAGTTACCAAATATTGCTTTAACAGTACTCTCCTTGCTCTTTAACGCTATTCTCAGTTTCGGATACTATCCAAGTTCATGGAAAAAGTCGCAGATCATCATGATAGAGAAACCAGGTAAAGACTTGACACAGCCGTCTTCATACAGACCAATCAGTCTTCTACCCTGTCTTTCTAAAATATTTGAAAAAGTGTTACTATCAAAGATGTCTCCTTTCCTCCTTGAAAATAATGTAATACCAACGCACCAATTCGGTTTTCGTGCAAAACATGGCACTGTAGAACAAGTAAATAGAATTACTAACGAAATCAGAAGGGCGTTCGAGTATAGAGAGTACTGTTCTGCTATATTTCTAGATGTGGCTCAGGCGTTCGATAAAGTGTGGCATGACGGGCTTTTATATAAGATTAAAAAAAGCTTACCTCTCGAAATGCATAAAATCTTGGAGTCTTATTTAAAAAATAGAAAGTTTACTGTCAAAGTAGGAGACTTCATATCTGAAGAACGACCAATAAGAGCTGGTGTACCTCAGGGCAGTGTTTTAGGGCCAACTCTATACATAATATATACAGCAGATCTTCCAACAGCTAGTAATATTTTGACATCAACTTTTGCGGATGACACAGCTTTAGTGAGCCGAAACAAATGCCCAATTATAGCATCAAAAGTATTAGCAGCGCATTTGATTTTTGTCGAAGAATGGCTAGCAAACTGGCGTATAAATGTAAACGAACAGAAGTGCAAGCATGTTACATTTTCTCTAAGACCAAAAACGTGTTCGGCAGTTAAAATGAACAATATTTTAGTACCCCAAGCGACTGAAGTAACATATCTTGGTATTCACTTGGATAGAAGGCTCACGTGGAGAAAACACATATCGAGCAAAATAACCTGCATGAAGATAAGAGCAGCACATTTAAATTGGCTTTAGCCTAGACAACAAAGTTCTATTATACAACGCGGTCATAAAGCCGATTTGGATGTACGGCATCCAACTGTGGGGTACGACCTGTGCAACCAATATCGATATAATTCAGAGATTCCAATCAAAAATGCTTAGAACAATCACGTGCTCACCATGGTATATGCGTAATGAAAATATCCATAAAGATCTTGGTATTCTCATGGTAAAGAAAGAAGTAGAGAACAGCAGAAATAAATATTTGTCCAAACTCCGCGATCACCCAAACCCATTGGCTAATGCTTTATTACATTCTTGTAATCAATCACGTCTAAAAAGAAGAGATATGCCAGCACACTGAGGAGCAACGTTTCACCAAAACAACTCAATCAATTGGTTGAGCTTGTCTAGTTTTAATTAGAATTAAGATTTTATAACTTATTGTTAGGCTCCAAAGAGCAGATTCAATAAATAAAGAATTATATGAAAAAAAAAAAAAAAAATACGTAAAATAAATAACTTCGCCCGCATAAACCTGCTCAGTCAACTGCTGATTGCAGACTGATTTTAGCGTCGTTTATTTATCATATTGTCCTATCGAGGTGCTGGTTTTACACTCTTCGCTTGTGCGTGTTAAGTGCTGAACACAAAGACGACGACACGACACGACGTAGCGACGGCTGATCACAAATGTCGCTTTGAAGCCAGCGTCTTGAACATTTTGAAGACGGCAGCGACATATCAAACAGCAATTTCATTGTTGCCGTACTAACATCTTTCATTTCAATAATATTTAGAAATTTAGTTTAAAGTGAAATTATTTGTGCAAAAAATGTAATAATGATCGATTTATTTGTTTTAAATAATCGATTGTTATTATAAATGATATATCAAAGTTATTTTACGTTTCTGCTGGCAAAATAACGTCACAATTGTTAGAAGTTTGAATAATTTTACATTTCACATATTAGTGGCAGCTCTACAGCGGCCATTGTCGTCGGCAAAATTAGAAACATTTCTAATTTGGCGACAGCGAAGACTTCAACCCTTTTGTCGTGAAGTCGTGCTGTTGTCAAAAAATCTGTGCCCATAAGAACGCATATATTTTGATATTTGACAGATGTCGCTTGTCGCTTGTCGTCTTCTATGTGTTCAGCACATTAAGTGCCTTGGAGACGATCAAATAATTGCGTCAAACACTTTAAGTGTGTTGATGTCGTCGGCTCTCGTCGGCTACACGTACGCTACACCGACTTGTTGTCGGCTCTGTTTGATGAAAATCAAAAATTTTTGATATTTCTATTTGACGGACGATAATTTGATCGTCTCCACTCATGTTTGACAAGCATGAGCTCATTTGCAGGGAAAATTTCAAGCTGAGAAGACTAGAAAAGTGAAGTGAAGCGAAACGGGAAAAATAAAATAAAATTAAATTAAATAAAATAAAATAAAATAAAAAAAAATAAAATAAAAAAAAATAAAATAAAAAAAATTAAATTAAATTAAATTAAATAAAATAAAATAAAAAAAATTAAATTAAATTAAAATAAATTAAATTAAATTAAGTTAAATTAAATTAAATAAAGTAAAATCAAACATAATAAAATAAACTAAATAATATAAAATAATACAAAAATGGAGAAATTTTTTTTCATAAGAATTACAGCACATGCCAATAATAGATAATCATCATCTGACGATGACATGATGACCGTACGTTACGAGCTCAAAACTAAACTGATGTTTGACGTGTTAATTTGAACGTTTGCGGGCAACACACGATTGAACATCACTAACACATATGCACTGTTTGACGCAATTATGTGATCGTCTCCAGGGCACTTTAGAGACAATCGGTGTGTACGTATAGGATCACTTAACCGTCCGGTCAATGACCAAACTTTCACCATTCGTTCAATGACCGGGTACCCAGGTGGAGCAGATGTAGAAGTCGTTAGTATACTGAATAAAAAATTTTTATGTGTAAGTTGTCTATATGGCATAGGAAATAACTATAAATGGGGACATATTCTATAGTTCTAGTTGAAATTACGAAAGCTGTGTGCCTAAGTCAATGGATATTTAGGTACCTCTCCCCTTTCCATTTCGGACGGAAAGAAATATCGGAAGCTGAGTGCCAAGGTCAATGGATATTTATATTTCGGACGAAAAGAAAGAAACATTCAGTTGGAATTCTACAAGCCTAGTGAACAGAGTTACAGATAAAGATACAAAGATATGTGAAAAAAATATACAAAATAAATATTAGTAAACAAATTATATTTAATCTAAATACAAAGGCTGATTCAACGAGTTTTCGACGGTAAGGCGAGATTTATTTATTTTATTTTCAAGTAAATTATTTATTTTATGTTTTCATGTTTTATGTATTAATTAGTATAATAATATACTATATAATACTATTAGTTATTTTTTACCATAGAGTCACTCGTTCGCAAGAAAATAAAAAAAATTCGAGAAAACGTTCGAAGCAGATGATGACCACGTTTTGGATAGTAGTGGCGATGAATTTTTTCCACCAAACGAGGCGGTAGCTTAAATACGCAACGACACAATATGATGAAATTGCACCCAATAATGAAGATGAACATGAAGAAAGTGAAGATGGAGAGGATGAAGAAAGTGATATAGAAGCGACGTTGCCTGGACTGAAAGCAAAAGATGGTACTCAGTGGGCAACGACACCACCAAGTGGACATCAAGCTGAGAGACGTAATATTGTGCGAGAAAGACACATTTAAATTATTTTTCACATCGGAAATGGCTGGCGTATACAGCATTTTATGCATTTTTGACAATTTTAATAACTTCTGCTCCAATACGAGACATTTGCGAGAGCTGTGTACTCCATTCGTTGAAAATCGTGCGAATAATGCACAAATTATGAGGCATTTCTCAACGAGAGTGGCGATTGAATATTTTCTTGATCAAGCTGTCAATCTAAATGCGCAGCCAACATCATCTGTATCATTGAGACCTCAGAAGCAGCGCGATTCGACTGGAAGGAATAAGATTACTGCTATGAATGTCTTCAAAGTGAATTCAAAAAACGTCACAAAACTAGAAAAATATGTTCAGTATGTGAGAAACCTATTTGTATTACAACCACGACATGTGAAGGATGTACAGAATAATTTAATATAATTTAATTCTTATATAGCACTGTATCATAATAAATACAGCAATATAAATAAACAAATAGCAAAATAATAGAAAATAATATTACTATAATAAATAAAACCGGAGTTATTTTGTTCTTACTAACTATTTTTTTATCAGCGGGTATCCGGGTACCTCGTTATTGAATGGAGGGGGTATCAAGTTTGATAGTTAATAACATTTATTAAATAATTGATTCTAAAAAATTTTGACGAAAAATGGGTGTCAAATAACTTTAATTTTGGAGATCCAGGCGACTATAAAATTTTTTTGACGAGTTAAAAAAAATTGACATGTAGATTGAAATGGATACCCGGATACCCGGGTACCCAGTCATGGACCGGACGGTTAAAGCTCTTCGAACGTGTCAACTCCTGTTGCGGCAATTCTTAGTTTATAGGAGAGGGGGCGCCGAAGAGAGGAGAATCGCGCCTTTGCATTTTATAGTTTTTGTAATTTGCAAATACATATAGAAATATGCATAATAAAATATGCAAATTAAAATATGTTAGAAAATAGAGAATAACGAAAATAAATATAAGAAAAGTTGAGAAAATGATATGAAAGAGAATGAGAGAAAAACACCAACAGAGTTGTCGAACACAAATTGCTAGTGTGAACGCAATGGACGACAGCAAAAGAGAATCGCCTGAGAATTCGCAACAAGAGTTGCCCCGTCTGTAATCGCACTTACGCTTTTTTAGAACATGATAAGACTTTGCCCATGCCTGGAGATGAGTAAATTGTTTAAGTGAAATATCTGATTATAAGTATATATTTAAAACAAATTAAAATGCCGGTGTTTTTAGCATCTGAAACCCACCTCACCCCTTAACACTACTTCAAAATCACGTGCTTTATTTAAGCAATTTTTAGTTTTGTGTATTCTGAAAATATTTCTATGCGAATACAGTCTGAAATAAAAATATACCTCAACTTCTTGCAGAGTTTGAGTCCAAGAATAATTATCTAGAGTGCAACCGTTTCCAGTATTTGGTTTGAGCTTGCCAATTTCGTCCTTCTCAGATTCATCATCTACATGATTTATTGGTTTTGAAACCTCGTCTTTAAGATCTTTTTCCTCATCCCTAAAAAGAATATAAAATGTAATAATTAAAAACAGTTCTTCGTAATAGTAGTAACACCAAGATTCATTTATCAAAACTTTGGTAACTTGATAGCAACTATTTCAATTTTTTTACAACCTTTCTATATTAACAAAACAGTAATAGTTTTTTCGAAATTTGCGGTATTCGAGACATAATTAATAGGGTCATCGCATGATTTTTTAAAGTCGTGTTAAAGATACAACAGTTAGAAGAAGGAGGTGTCCGAAACGCTTAGTATGCAGCTGGAAACTTTGAACGCATTTTTCTTAAACCCGTGTTTTTCAAACATTCCTTATCGTATCTAAAAAAAAAAACAGCTTGACCAAGACTTGAATTTTGTAGGGTACATTTAGCACATGTAAAGCATGGATCGTTCTACTATTATTTAAAAATTCCAAAAACTTCGATTTTGTACAGCAAAATATATTCACTTGACCGTAGTGCGTTCCGTGCGTTTAAGCTTACAGATTATAACATCGCTAACTTTTTCGATTCCGATAAGCCAATCAGAAGGAATAGTGGAGAAAGTGCGGGCCCATTTTTTCGAGGCGGGGGTATTCAGGCTGTAACTCATGTTTCATACAATATTTTTAGGTTAAAGTTTATATTTATACTGTCGAAATATACGTTAATAAATGATAATAAACTTAAGGTTTTATCTATTTATTGGTCTTAGAAAAAAATTCTAAAAAATCACTAAATAACAGGCCGCCATATGAGCCTTAAGTTAATAAGAGTATCAGTTGATATTAGGAAGAATATATTAATCTGGGGAATACAGTTATAAGGTTGATATGAAACTGGCAGAATACAATGAACAGCGATGGCTTTAATAAATTGTTAACATGTTTTTATTGCAAGAAATTTCTTTTAAAAACAAAATAAGGAGTTTTAGTAAATAATAGTATTAAATTCATTCGTTATCATACTTTTCTGTTTCTTAAATACTACATGACTAAACATTAATTAAATCAAATAATTCTGGTTCGCATTTAGTTGTTTTTACTATAATATTATTTAATTTCTAAAAAGAAATTGGGAATATATCTCTAATTCTAGCTCTTTGTAAATAAACTCGATAAATGGTTATGTATGCAATCGCCATTACACTTATTTATTCATTGACACAACCACAGCACATACAGTAGAAAACCTTTTTGTGAGGAATTCTCGGTGGTAAGATAGCCGCCATCTTGGTAAAACACAGTGCTGTATATATAAAGTACTTAAATTTTAAAGACTTTAGTCATAAAATATTAAATATTATATAGATATTATTATTATTTATTTATGCTATATTTCATTCATAGAAGATTTTACCATCTATGTGTGCCATATTATATGCAAAAAATTTATATAATGAAGATGAGCTATTTTTTAGATTAGATTAGATTATATTGTGAGGATTGCACCACGACCTAAGGTCTATTGTGCCCTCTCCAGTTATCACAGCACCCCCTCCAACCCCGTCACGTTAAGAAATCTTAACAGTGTTGCAGGGCTGATGCATGCGATACTTCCTCTTTGGGGATAAAGAGCCCCAATTGACTGTCCCCTCTCCTTCGCGATCGCCGGGCAGTCAAGGAGTAGGTGCTCTGGTGTCTCCGCCTCTAAGTCACAAAATCGGCAAAGGTCCGACGATTGTATTCCCATTTTGTGCAGATGACACCGTAGTCTGCAGTGGCCGGTATATAGTGCCACCAATTGTCTCAGCTTGTTCCTGGGGAGCGCCATTAACTGTTTGAATCTTTTCAGATTGTATCCTCCTAGGAACAGTTTTGAGTGGCGAAGTCCCTGCATGTGCAACCAACAGCGATTCCTGCTTGCTGCCTCCTCCTCTTTCAGGCGGGTTGTAAGAACATGCCGACCAACCGCAATAAAGGGTTCTGGCCCGATTGGGTTGGTGGCCGCGGCCTTCCTTGCCAGTTGGTCCGCGAATTCGTTCCCCTTTATTCCTTTATGCCCTGGAACCCAAGCTAGGGTTATGCTGTTATTTCTGCAAATCCTGTTCAAAGTATCTATGCAGTCCGTAACCAGCCCCGAGTCCACCTCGAAGGATGATAGTGCCTGAAGAGCTGCTTGGCTATCGCTGATAATGGCTATGCGTTCCTTATGATATCCCCTGTCCAATATTACCTCTGCACACTTGGTAATGGCATAGACTTCAGCTTGGAAGATGCTGGGGAAATTGCCCATGGATAAAGACAGCTTCAGGCGTGGCCCCGTTATCCCGGCGCCTATACCAACTGCTGTCTTTGATCCGTCAGTGTACCATTGTTGTGTGCTTCTACTTATGAGTTCCTTGAGAGTTGAGTCCTCCCATTCCCTTTTGTTGGATATTACTGTTTTGAAACGTCTCACAAGATGAACCCTTTTAATGATATCGTCCCTCGGCAGGAGAGTCATTGGAAGCTTCCTACCGATGATATCTAGTTGCCTGGCGCTTAGCATCTTGCTGTTTCCTAAGCCTGGCCTTGTTAGCGCCAGTAAGGTTTTCTTGGCCATAGTGCCAACCACCAAATGAAGTGGGGTAAGGTTTAGGATTGCCTCCAAAGCTGCAGTTGGACACGTGCGCATAGCACCAGTGATGCATATACAAGCCAACCGCTGCAGTTTGACCAGTTGCTTTTCAGCTGTGGCCAGGGAGATCCTTGAAGACCAGACCACCGCTCCATAAGTGGTTACAGGCCTCACAATCACGGTGTACATCCATCGCAGTATGTGCGGGCTACAGCTTCAAGTTTTGCCTGCCAGGCGTTTGCATACCATTAGTGCCTTGGTGGCCTTCGCTATAACGGAGTCCACATGCTTCTTCCACCTCAGTTTCGTATCTAATAATACTCCAAGATATTTTATTTCCACTACCCCAGCTACCGCTTCGCCATTGAGTGTAATGGAACCCAGGGCTGGGAGCGATCTTCTTCTTGTGAAGGGGATAATGGCTGTTTTTGATGGATTGATGTTCAGTCCAACATTAATACACCATTTCCTCGCTAGGGTTAGTCCTCTTTGGACAATGTCTCCAAGAGTGGGGAGAATAAAATACAGCGCTCATACAAGTAATTCTCTGTCGTAAGTTATTTTTAGCCATATTTATTTAAACTATATTGACACAAAATTAATTTAAAAAAAATGCATTTTTGCTAGTTTTTACTGAAATTATTTAGAATATTTATATTAAAAATATTGTAATCTGCAAACATTATGTCCTGATTCTAATGAATAAGTATTTCAATTTGTCGCAGCTTTCGCAGCAATAAAACGGTTCATGTCCCTCATCAAACCACTAATATAAATACTATAACTGTTGGTAATATTCAATTTTCAAAAAAATTTAAAGGGTCAAATGGAGTATTACTAGGGTGGCAAACGATGTATCGATGTTTTTGAAACATCGATGTTTCCGTCAAAAAGCATCGATGTTAGCCATCGATGTCTCGAATCTAAAAACATCGATGTCACTTTCAACGATGTTTTATGTCGATGTTTTATATAAAAATTTGACTTCACACCTTCACACTTTTTGGGGTATTACTCGAAACCCTCTATTTGGATACGCTTTATTACATTGAAATTCGATTTTTGTAAAATACGGAGAATTCATTAAGGGAATGTGCGCTTGGACAATACTGCGGTTACTTTTATGATTTATTTATACAATTTAATTCTGGCGTAGGCTACTGCGTTAGATCAGAGATTCAAGTTACTGCATTTTAAAGATGGTATGGCTAAAAGACATACTTTTTTCAAATCAAAGAATCGCGCTGATACAACGGAATCTTCGGATGAGTGTGAAACAGAATACTCGTTTGATATTTGGAACCAGAATAAACATTTGGTCCACCAAGAAGTGAAATGTAAGCTGTCAAATTTATCTATAATTACAAGGACGGAAGGTTGAAGAGAAAGTGTATCTCGGCTGTTACCCCTACCAATCAGAAGCCAATAGAGTTTGGGTTGACATGAATACTGTGTTTCCGGAGTTGTATAAATAGGCTTATTAATATTTACACATTGTGGTCACTTCAGTGCCGAGTAAACGACCGTTTTCTAAACCCAGGGAAACTATCACTCAGGAGTAGAATCGAAAAGAAATGACAGTGGAAACACTTCGTTGTTTTGAAATTCTGTTATTTATTGAGAAAAAAAAACTTTAACAGACATATAATGCTAAGTGAAATAAAAGGTATCAACTTAAGACGTACTACATTTCATATATTTATGCTTCTGCTTCTGTATCCCATAGCTTTTCACACTAAATTTAAAATAAGTTAAAAAAGTTCAAAAATACATCGATGTTTCGATGTATCGATGTTTTAATGGCTGATGTTTTTGATTTCGATGGGTTTTGAAGAAACATCGATACATCGAACCATCGATGTTTCATTTCACGATGTTTGCATCCCTAAGTATTACCAACCCAGGTATGAATTTTTTTTAATTTAAGATTGAAGAAATATTCAAATCGCATTATACATAAGAATCTAAAATATTACTAACTTAGCAATAAATAACATTTAATACTACAATAACATTGAACAAACATGCGAAATAAATTAAAATAATCACAATAATTATGAAAAAAATAGTATTTAATATTTATTTGTCATCATCAGACTTTAAAATTTTTGTGAAGATTAAATGCTAGCACAACACCCTAATTACCACAATTGTAGCAAAAAAGGGTACCACATAACCCAAGTACGCCTCGGTGGTGTGTAAAAAGATGAAAAATAATGTAAATAATGTTTTTTACTGTATATACTGAGGACACAACATTTCTTGTGACTCAGTTGATGCGAAAACATACACCCCTAATACAAATGTCGAATGGCAGTAGAATAGACTTCATTTGTTTGAGACGAGTATATTTTATTTGCCATTGTATAACTTGATCGACATAAGTATGTACATTAATTGTGTCAATTGTTTATGGGTATAATGAACGATAAATCTGACAAAAAAAAAATTAGTTTTATAATTTTTGCATAAATGTTTTCGTTCATATTTGCCACCCTTTACATGTTCCTTACTTATTTCTTTCAGCCACATTATATATAGGTTAGGTTTGTTTGGTGGCCCAGCAGGCGCCGTATAGACTAGTTATGGTCCTTAGCAGAGACCTGTAGAAGTGCACCGCCACTCTTGTGTATAAGTTAAGACATAATGCCCAATTTCCAGTTGGGTACGAATGTGGTGAGGCCAATACAACATCTTGCCTCATCAGCAGATTGTGTGGGCAACGACCGCCACTAAAGCAACCACATATCAGATTACATAAACAGTGTCAATAGCCGATTGCGAAAACAGTTGACCAGCGATCGTTGCTTGCACTATCACCAATTGTATGAAGCAGAGTAAGCACGACGCAGACGTCAAAGCCGGCAGCGTCGACTACTGAATATGCGTTCTTAGGGTTTAATGGTTAAGTTAGGTATTGGGCTAGTTTAGATTTAAGTTGAGCTTAAGCCGGAGCACACGTTCCTGGCCAATAAAGAGTACTTGCAAACATATAACTTGTATAATTATTGCCGCGTCCGACGACCGGCTCATACAGTGACTACAGCGTACATCTTTTACTGGCGCCCAACGTGGGCACGAAGAGGAAAATTAGCGATCAACAACCAACAACCCAGCCACAGAGCAACGGAATTATCATTTTTATTGAAAAATTATGTAAGTGAATGGCACAGCCAATCGTCATCATTTGTTAAATTAATAAAGCAGCATTATATAAAGAGTGAAGTGATCTTTTTTTTATTGTTTTGGTGGCCGTTAACGATTGCGCCGCGTTTGAGTGAAAAAATACTTGTGTGTGTTAGTTTGTTCAGGGTCTAATGAGCCACCCCCCCTTACGATAAAGAGCTTTACGATAACTCAGTGCAGGAATTGATAAACCATACTAGCAGGTTAGGTGTGGCAGACGTTGTGGAAACAGAAACGGGTATGCAGCTGCTGCAGCTGTCCTAAATGAAAAATTTAGATGTGATGCCCAAATACGTTCGTATCGGGTTTAAAAAGACCCCTACACCAGGCTGTATTCCCAGCTAGACCAAAGGATCTACCAAGTGCCTTGGAACTAGCTCGCGAGGCCGAGTCGAGTCACGATAGGTACATGTTCGCGGCAACTTACGCTAAAAATGCCGAAGAGAGAGCTCAAAAGTCAGGGGGTCAAAAATCCCAAACTAGGCGGCAAAATAATTATTCACAGAATAGTGGCGGCGATGCCAATCACGCAAAAAATCCACATTACTTCAAGAGTCAGGGCAGAAATAATGCAGGAAAGGCTTCATCATTTAGGCAACGCGAAAATGATAGGGATTTTCGTGGTAGAGGTCCCGAACCTATGGACGTCGATCCTAGTTCGTTTAAATTTAGGCACCCAACGGAATACCAACAGGCACAAGCTGCCGGTATTCACAATGCTCCCGTTCAGGGAAATAAGAGACAGAATAATTCAGAGCGTATGACAGATTTTAGGCGTCAAAGGGTCAACAATTTGAATCATTCGGATGTTGATCAGGATTTCCAAGCGTATGAGGTTGCTGCCGCAGCTGCAGTAGCAGAGGTAGACAATGAAAATGGGGTTGACTACGAAAGTGACTCTATTAATTTTTTAGAGGCCACTCCCGGCTACCGTTCCTTGAGCGGACGTTGGCTGGGAAAACACTAAGGTTTTTAATTGACACGGGGGCGGCAAAAAATTATGTCAGGCCCGTAAAGGAGCTTAAAGGCGTAAAGCCTGTAGATTCCACGTTTAATGTGAACTCTATCCATGGGTCCAATAAAATCAAACAGAAATGCCTGATAAATATTTTCGGGGTAATATCCCCATTCTTTGTGTTGGATAGTCTAACACTGTTCGACGGAATCATAGGCCTTGACCTGCTAACGCAGGTGGGCGCGACTATTGACCTAGACGGAGGCAAAATAAATTATGGTACCATGTCAGATGATCTGCAATATCATAAGTGCAGCAACGTTAACTTTACAAATGTCAACGACATACAGGTACCAAGTTCAGTGAAGGCAGAATTTAAAAAAATGATCCTGAAAAGGATTAAGGCATTCGCGGACTCTAACGAGCTGTTGCCATTTAACACTTCGGTTGTGGCCACGATCCGAACCAAAGATAACGAGCCTGTTTATTCGAAGTTGTATCCTCACCCAATGGAAGTGGCAGATTTTGTCGAAAAGGAAATAAGAGAATTGCTACGCAATAAAATCATTAGACCGTCAAGGTCACCTTACAACAACCCAACCTGGGTCGTGGATAAAAAGGGTTACGACGAGTTAGGCAACAAAAACAAACGTCTGGTTATTGATTTTAGGAAGCTCAACGAGCGCACTATTGCCGATAAGTACCCAATGCCGAATATTTCAATGATTCTGGCAAATTTAGGGAAATATGGGAAATATGAGTTTTGTCGATTGCCATTCGGTTTGAAGAATGCTGGAAGCATAATTTTTTCCGAAAATGAATCGGAACATGTCAAACATATAAACTGGGTTTTGGAAAAACTGTGTGAGGTCAACATGAAAGTGTCACGAGAAAAAACACATTTTTTTAAAACAAGTGTGGAATATCTCGGTTTCATAGTAACAAGAGGTGGGGCAAAAACTGACCCCGCAAAGGTCAAAGCCGTTCAGGAATATCCTGAACCTAAGGATTTGTTCATTCTTAGATCTTTTCTAGGGCTAGCAAGCTATTACAGGTGTTTCATAAAAGATTTCGCCTCCATAGCAAGACCTCTAACTGAGATCCTAAAAGG
This sequence comes from Zeugodacus cucurbitae, assembly GCF_028554725.1. NCBI lineage: Eukaryota > Metazoa > Arthropoda > Insecta > Diptera > Tephritidae > Zeugodacus > Zeugodacus cucurbitae. Next base: position 30,436,847 of record NC_071669.1, read on the forward strand.
TGAAAATGGCTTAGTAAGTAAACACAAGTCTAGAAGGGTACCCATTGATTTTAGTGAGGCACAACGCAATGCCTTCGAAAGATTAAGAAACATCCTAGCATCTGAAGATGTCATCTTAATGTATCCAGATTTTAAAAAACCATTTGACCTAACGACAGACGCCTCCGCTAACGGCATTGGCGCAGTCCTCTCGAAGAATGGTAAACCAATTACAATGATTTCAAGAACGCTGAAGGATAGGGAAATGCATTATGCAACAAATGAAAGAGAATTACTGACCATAGTATGGGCTTTAGGAAAACTTCAAAATTACCTCTACGGAACTAGGGACATCAACATCTATACAGACCACCAGCCTCTAACGTTTGCGGTTTCTGATAAGAACCCGAATGCAAAGATAAAACGGTGGAAGGCATTCATAGACGAGCATAATGCTAAAATTCATTATAAACCTGGTAAGGAAAACTCTGTCACAGATGCTCTCTCACGGCAGAACATAAATGCGTTGGAGAGCGAACTCAAATCTGACGCAGCGACAGTTCACAGTGAATTGTCACTGACCTACACGGTCAACAGAAAAACCCATAAACTGCTTCAGGAATCAAATAGTTTTGGAGGAGTCGTGTTTCCCTCTGAAACGAAATTTTATACTCTTTGGCGGAAAAGCCGCCACGTTATTCACCTCAATAATAGAAACAGCCTCATTGACGAAGTAAAGGAGGTTATTAACCCCCTCGTGGTGAACGCGATTCATTGCGAGCTACCGGCGCTAGCCAGCATACAACACGAATTGGTAAGATGCTACCCATCTACCAAATTCTGGTACTGCAAAAACATGGTGTCGGATATTACGAACAAGGATGAACAAAGGGAAATAGTCACTACTGAACACAATCGTGCTCATAGAGCTGCGCAGGAAAATGTGAAACATATCTTCTGTGACTATTATTTTCCGAAAATGTCCAAATTGGCAAACGAAATTGTCACAAACTGCAATATATGCACGAAAGCCAAATACGATCGACACCCTAGAAGGCAGGAACTCGGCGTTACGTAGGTGAAATGCTGCACATAGATATTTTCTCCACAGACAAGAAGCATTTTTTAACTTGTGTTGATAAATTCAACCGATACCGTCGCGGACAATAACACAGTACTTCCAACGGACAGGTAGAGAAGTTTTACAGTACCATGGTAGAAATTGTTAAGTGCCTTAAACTTGAAAAAAGAATAAGCGATACAATGGACCTGATCACTCAAGCTACCATTGAATACAACCGAACAATACACTCGGTCACAAATAAAGAGCCTATTGAGGTAATATACGCCTCAGCCGAAGAATTCCGAAAGGAAGTGAAAGGTAAAATTGAACAAGCACAACAGGCTCAGCTCGATAGAAATAACCCGTCAAGGCAGAACAGGGTCTTTGAAGTGGGGGAAAAGGTAATGGTAAAAATTAATAGAATGGCAAGAAGCCTAGACTTTCTGGGTTCAGCCCTTAAATTTATCACAGGTACCCCAGACGCTGACGATTTCCACCAAATTAGAATGACAGAAGCCCAACTAATAGAATCCAACAATAGACAAGGACACAGGATCAGATTAACGCACTAACTAGTACGATGAATGAACTCCTCAAAGAGGCGAAGAAAGAAAAAATCGATACGGCGCACCTTTTTGTAATTTTACTCACTCGAAATAGGATTATGATCACGGAAATTCAAAATAGAATGCTCGCAATAACCCTTGCGAAAATATAGGTAGTAAATCCAGTAATCATTGATGACGATGGTTTGAAATCCATATTGGTTGGGCCAATCACTGATATAGCAATCACTGAACTAATGGAACCGTTAAAGTTATTCAGCACAATGATGTAATTCATTTTATAATCAAATATCCTAGAGTTAAGTTTTTGTGTAGGAAAGTTTTGATTTTTCCGGTGGTACACAACAGCGTCGTGCTGCAAATCAACGAAAACACAGTGGTCGAGTGCAAGAGCGGAATTTTGACGGTCAACAACTGTGAAGCAACAACTTCAACGTTCTGCAGATTAACTACAAATACAACATGCGCTCTGCAACTTCACACCGGTGGCACAGCACATTGTAACACGCAACCGAGTCACCTTAACGCTAGCACCATAGTTGACGATGGAGTCACAATCATTAACGACAGCCCAACCAGAATCGCCATTGATGAAACACCTGAGAAAAATGTAAGTGGCACGTATCTTGTCACTTTCGAGGACCATGTGTTCCTGAACGGCACTAAGTACGTTAACAGAATGAGCAGGCTGGAAAAGGCTCCAGGTATTGCCGCTTCACCCCTGCTGAACATCTCTGGCCATGAGACCATTTTGAGTTTGCCTTACCTTCTCCGCCTCAACAATCAAAATCTACAAACCATTGACGAAATTAAAGAAGAACTAACGAAGCTTTCATCCTGGGTCTGGGAGTAGCTGCGTTGATCAGTGGCCTCGCTTTCCTCTGGCAGTACATAAACACGAGCATTACACGAGTTTAACCTGGTAGTGAAAGATATGGCAACGAACGAGGACGATCGTGTTTCGAAGGGGGAAGTAGTTAACACATAATACCCAATTTCCAGTTGGGTACGAATGTGGTGAGGCCAATACAACATCTTGCCTCATCAGCAGATTGTGTGGGCAACGACCGCCACTAAAGCAACCACATATCAGATTACATAAACAGTGTCAATAGCCGATTGCGTAAACAGTTGACCAGCGATCGTTGCTTGCACTATCACCAATTGTATGAAGCAGAGTAAGCACGACGCAGACGTCAAAGCCGGCAGCGTCGACTACTGAATATGCGTTCTTAGGGTTTAATGGTTTTAGGTATTGGGCTAGTTTAGATTTAAGTTGAGCTTAAGCCGGAGCACACGTTCCTGGCCAATAAAGAGTACTTGCAAACATATAACTTGTATAATTATTGCCGCGTCCGACGACCGGCTCATACAGTGACTACAGCGTACATCTTTTACTTATATTTCACACTTATATATCCAAAACAATCAGCCAAATATGCCGCGGTGGTTTTTATATTCACTGAATTTTTCCCAAAGCAAACCACGTCTATGTTAAATAGGGTTATACATAAAAATTTCTGTCATCTCACCGCTATTCTACTACGAAAGTTTTCGCTTAATGTTACTGCCTCATATATCAAAAATAATTATTTTATATTTAAATGATACGTTTGGTTCCGAATGCTGGATGTTGACGCTGAGAACGATGGTAGACTTAGCTTTGATTAACGCCAATTTAAAGATGTATTTAACTCAACGATTATTTTGCAATGTAACTGTATAAATTGTTATGTTACTTTCCGCTTACTGAAATTATTTTGAGCCAAAAATGAGGTATCTTTAATATAATAATTAATTTAGCACGTAGCACGTAGCGTAATAAACGAGTGGAAAAGCATGGCATTTATCCAACATTTTTTTATATTTCCGTTAAGGCGCGTTTATAATAGCCACCCGAACTGTTGAATTGCTAAATTCAACATATGAAATTTCTTTAATTTCTGAAGTAGGAAAAGCGGAATAGAATGTGATTGCACGAAATGAGTAAATCCTTCACCAAAATCCCCATAGACGAAAATGGTACTTTTGGGGAGATTTTATTTTGGGCTAATTAACATGAAACAGGCCTCAAAAGAATTCAAATTGCAAATAATTTCGACTAATTGTGCGAATATATTTTTCATCTGGAAAATTTAGCTGTAGTCCAAAGTATATAGACACATTATTATTGCGTCAAAAGTAAGTAAAGACATAAGTATTTTTTGCTTAAAAATTTAATTAAAGGTGCTATAACATAACATCATATCCATAACTACGAGGGCTGCTATATATATTTCTGGCCTAGGCAACACTAAGTGTTGCCAGGTGCAATCTGACATTTCCATTGGAAAGTTTGACATTTTTTACCATAACATCACTCAGAACGTTTTGTCATTTAATCGTGAATTGTTTTATTTACAGGGAATTAAAAAATTTATTTCGGCCAAAAAATGGAATTAACTCGTGAACATTTTCGTGCGATCATTTTTCACAACTTTCGGCGTGGATTATCGCGACAAGAGTGCATCGATGAACTAAAATCTTTGTATGGCTATGAAGCACCATCCTATAGCACTGTGAAAAACTGGTACAAGAAATTCAATCGTGGCCGACGCTCGCTCAAAGACGAATTCCGTGAAGGTCGTTCAAAAACAGCCGTTGTTCCAGAAAACATCGATGACGTACGTGAACTGATAATGCAAGACCGTCATGTAACATACCTTCAGATAGAGGATACCTTCTCGTTGAATCCCACACAATTTGACAATCGCTCAAAAAAAGACTCAAAAAAAGTGCTTCGAAAATTGGTTTGAGCGCATGCAAAAGTGTATAAATCTTGATGGAGAATATTTTAAAAAACAATAAAACCATTTTCGTTGATAAATATTCCTTTTTTATTATTAGGCCAGAAATATATATAGCAGCCCTCGTATTGTCATAAACGTAATACTATTTAATAGACAATAATCGGGTTTCATAGGCACAATTCCGATTTCTATGGCGCCGCGATCTGAGGGCAACGTTGGAAAGAGGACGTCTTCCCGATTAAAAAATATATAGGGTTATAGGTACCGCAGACTCCTAGTTTCCAGATATTCGGCTTTAAAGATAAAAAAATCAAAATTTTCAAAAAGCAAATTCACACATTTTACGCTCTTTTTTTCACTAAAAATATTTAATATTACATTACTAACATTCAATAAAATTCAAATTTTACATTTATTTAAAGTTTTTTAAGCAAAAATTACTTATTTCAAAAATCACTTTTCACTCTAATATTTATGTGTTTACAATTATGCGGAAAACGAGCGCTGCCACATTGTAGATACCATATATAAATTCATCCATAAATTCCTTTTTGCTAAAATTCCTCTTCTTTTATTTAACAAAATAAATTTTTAAAAGTCATATAGAGAGGACAGTCCCTTATGTTGCTAACAACTGTGTTGGCTCGACCAGGCCGCCAGTGCAGAATGGAGTTCTACGCGAAAAAAACTTCGAACACAACTGGTTTTGACTCGACCAGGGTTATTTTTTTTAAACCGCGGCCGAAGGCAGGTAGTGCAGAAAGGAGTTCTATGCAAAAGAACTTCGAACACACTTGGTTTTGGCTCCACCAGGGTTATATTTTTAAAGCGCGGCCGAAGGCCTCCAGTCCAGTAAGGAGTTCAACGCGAAAAAAACTTCGGACACCCCGGTTTTGGCTCGACCAGGGTTATTCTTTTAAAGCGCGGCCAAACGCCGACAATGCAGCGCGGCCGAAGCCCCCAATGTGAAAGGAGTTCTACGCGAAAAAAAATTCAGATATACCTGGAAAGATTTTTTATATACATACTTGATGCAGAAAAAAGTTCTACGACAAAAAGCTATGATATGCAAGTAAATAAAACGAGGTCATTGAAAAATCCATCATCTATGGTTTCTAACAAGTGGCAACGCTAGGTTTCAACACAATTGTAAACACAGAAACCTTTTCAGCCTGTGATAAATGATTTTTAAAATTAGTAATTTTTGCTTAAAAAACCTTAAATAGATCTAGAATTTGAATTAAATTGCATGTTAATAGTGTAATTTTCAATATGTGATGTGAAAAATGTGAGAAAATTTAAACACGAATATTTAAAAATCTATAAGACCGATTAAGAATATTTATATATATAGTTGATCTCCTTTTTGCATGATTAACTGGGACAGTAAATTACTAGTGCCAAAAAAAAACCGTACAAAAAAATATTTTTATATAAAATTCACTATTGGGACCAATTTAAGAAAAAAATCGTGCCAAAAAATAGAAAACGTGTAAAAAAAAGATCTAATTTTACATGAAAATCTATCTATTCGTTGTGAGAATTTACATTTTTGTTATTGTTATAGACTTTTCTGGTATGATATGTACGTATGTATATGTACATACATATTGCTGTTAGAACGAGCAAGCAACAATTAATCTGGGAATGGTAAAAAAAATAATACATTTCAAAGTTCCGACATTAATCGCTGTGTCTTCTTTTTTCTTACTTCTTCATACAGCTTCATTTATTTGTTTACGTATTGAAACTAGGGGGATGGGGTCATATGTAGAAGTTCACGCAAGTGAGGAAAGTTTCTGATTGCCATTCACTTGGGAGTGGCCAGGAACGATTCTTTTACATATGACTCAAGCAGCTCACAACTTCCGGTTTTAGACCAAGTATCCCCTGGGTAGCCAACAGACATCCGTTTGAAGGCGAAGCCCGCTTCTGCGGTTGTGCGTAGGGTTTGGGACCCACCGGTGGATGAACGTCTTGCCACAATCCTCATCAAAGCGAGGTTCTTCAACATATCGCTGATTTGCGCCCACGCCCCAACGGAAGAGATTCTATAAGCGCCTATAACGTAGCTATGAGCGCTGCCCCCGCCACGATGTCAAAATCGTGCTTGGTGATTTTAACGCCAGGGTGGGTAAAGAAGGTGTCTTTGGCACAACAGTCGGAAAATTCAGCGTCCATGACGAAACATCGCCAAACGGCCTGAGGCTGATCGACTTCGCTGGGGCCTGAAATATGGTTGTCTGTAGTACCATATTCCAGCACAAAAAAATTCATCAAGCAACATGGCTGTCCTCTGATCGAAACACGCGCAATCAAATCGATCACGTTGTGATAGACGAAAGACATGTCTCCTGTGTTCTAAACGTGCGTACGCTTCGAGGACCAAATATTGACTCGGACCGTTATCTACTAGCAGCAAAGATACGCACTCGCCTCTGTGCAGCAAAGAACGCCCGTCAACAAACACAAGGAAGGTTCGACGTCGAAAAGCTGCAATCACAAGCGATGCACGAGCGATTTTCTACTCAACTTGCTCTCCTGCTCTCTGAGAACACTCATCAGTATCTCGATATAAGGGAGCTGTGGAACGGCATCTCAAACTCATTGCATACCGCTGCAGCCAAAATAATTGATCTCCGGCAACGCCAAAAAACCAGTTGGTACGATGAGAGTTGTCGTTCCGCAGTGGAGAGAAAACAGAGTGCCTACCTCGCAACGTTGCGAAAGACCACAACGCGTTCGGGGTGGGACAGATATCGAGAACTGAAGAGGGAAGCGAGACCCATTTGCAGACGTAAAAAGAAAGAAGGTTTCAAGACCGGAGCATTATCATGTAGTGACCGAGGAGGTAATCTGGTAACGGATATCCAGAGCATACTGGGATTATGGAGGGAACACTTCTCCGACCTGCTGAATGGCAGGGAAAGTACAACACCAGGAGATGGCGAACCCGATTCCCCAATCGATGATGATGGAATAGATATTCCATTACCCGACCATGAAGAAATTCGAATAGCAATTACCCGCTTGAAGAACAACAAAGCGGCGGGGGCCGATAGATTACCGGCCGTGCTATTCAAATACGGCGGCGAAGAACTGATAAGGTGCATGCATCAGTTTCTTTGCAAAATATGGTCGGAAGAAAGCATACCTGACGATTGGAATGTCAGTGTGCTCTGCCCAATCCATAATAAGGGAGATCCCACAATCTGCGCCAATTACCGTGGTATAAGTCTCCTCAATATCTCATATAGGGTTTTGTCGAGCGTAATGTGTGAAAGACTAAAGCCCACCGTCAATGAACTGATTGGAACTTATCAGTGTGGCTTTAGACCTGGAAAATCGACAATGGACCAGACATTCACCATGCGCCAAATCTTGGAAAAGACCCGAGAGAGAAGCATCGATACTCACCATTTTTTCATCGATTTTAAAGCTGCCTTCGATATATTGAAGAAGAATTGATGTTGTTATCATCGGAAGCAACAACCGCGCCGTTTGTTCTGCTTTTTCCATACTGAATAAGGAAGCGAAGCGTATGTGTCTGGTGGTGAATGAGGACAAGACGAAATATCTCCTGTCATCAAACAAACAGTCAGCGCACTCGCGTCTTGGCTCCCACGTCACTGTTGACAGTCATAACTTCGAGGTCGTAGATAATTTCGTATACCTGGGAACCAGCATCAACAACACGAACAATGTCAGCCTCGAAATCCAGCGCAGAATAACTCTTGCCAACAGGTGCTACTTTGGACTGAGTAGGCAATTGAACAGTAAAGTCCTCTCTCGACGAACCAAAATCAAACTCCACAAGTCGCTCATTATTCCCGACCTGATATATGGCGTAGAAGCGTGGACGATGACAACATCCGATGAGACAGCTCTTGGGGTTTTCGAGAGGAAGGTTTTGCGCAAGACTTATGGTCCTCTGAACATTGGCAACGGCGAATACCGCGGACGATGGAATGATGAGCTGTAAGATTTATACGACGACATTGACATAGTTCAGCGAATAAAAAGACAGCGGCTTCGCTGGCTAGTTCATGTTGTTCGAATGGATGAAAACACTCCAGCTCTGAAAGTGTTCGATGCAGTACCCGCTGGAGGAAGCCGCGGAAGACGACGACCTCCACTCCGTTGGAGATTTCAAGTGGAAAGTGACCACTTGGCGTTTCCAGTTGGCGCCAGAAAGTAAGAAGAAGAAATTAATGACGCGCTCTGGTGGATTCGGCTATAATCGCATAAGCGGTTCCTACGCCAAATATTTACAGAGTACCGATTTCACTTCGAAATGCAATTCTCTTTCGTAACGCATGTCTATTCGTAACCCCCTGGCCTTAAACTCAAAGAAAGTACCAATTTTCCCACAGCGCCGCCACCCACAGAGAATGGCCAACACAGGACCTTAGGGCCCCTGCGGAGTTCTAGGCATTATGACTCCGAGTCTGATCAGACCAATCCAAGAACACCACCATCATTAATATATATAAGGACATCACCAAGAACAGAATGGAACGAACAGTGTAGGATTGATGCACTCAGGGTATTGATATAGGGTTCGAGGAAACACGTGTGCAATATATTGGCTGTGATCGATTGGCTAAGCGCTATAGAGATCCAGTAATTCAAACAAACAGGCTGCACTTGTGGTGAAATCTTGCGCTAAAATGTCCTTTTAATCATGTGCAATAGTGTTGCACCATTTTCTTTGGTAGAAAAAAACTTAACTCTGCGCAAAATTTTTTTACCACTTCGTTTCTAGATGCGTAAATGTCTTACCTTTTATTTAATCAATTATACAGGGTTGTTGTGGAATCTGACAGTTGTCGGAATTAGAATACAAACGTTCGTGTCATGAATTCTGATATTATTGGTTTGATGTTCGAATCAGAAATTCTATTGGTTTTAGGTGTCATGGAAACCAATTTTATCGGTTTAACTATCAGAAATAAACCAAGAGCTTCATGGCTGACAGATATGAGACATTTTGTTCAAATTTATTTTGATTTCCCTTAATAATTTCTCATTTCAATTATATTTTTTGGGTTTAATGAACATTTTGAACTAATTACATGATTACAATTCCAAAAACATGTCTTGCTAATTTTTCCCCATGAATAAATAGCAGAACAGCTGATTCGAATATTGGTTTGCTTATATTCGAAAAGCCGAAAATCCAATCAGATTTTGTGACAACAATGAAAATCAGAATTGGTTTGCCATTCTCACATTCAGCAAATCTGTCGATAGGCTTACGTGGAGAAAATATATATGTATCTAGTAAAATAACTAGCATGAAGATAAAAGCTGCAAATTTAAATTGGCTTATAAATAAAAACTCTAAACTTAGGCCAGACAACAAAGTGCTTTTATACAATGTGGTCATAAAGCCGATTTGGATGTACGGCATTCAACTGTGGGGTACGACCTGTGCAACTAATATCGATATAATACAAAGGTTCCAATCGAAAATGCTTAGAACAATCACGTGATCACCATGGTACATGCGCAATGATAATATCCATAAAGATCTTGGTATCCCTATGGTTAAGAAAGAAGTAGATGACAGCAGATTGATATATATATCTAAACTCGGTGATCACCCAAACCCATTGGCTAATGCTTTAGTACAATCCTGTTATCAATCACGTCTAAAAAGAAGAGATATGCCTGCATACAAAAGAGCAACGTTTCACCAAAACAACTCAATCACCTGGTTGAGCTTGTCTAGTTTTAATTAGTTTTAAGATTTTATAGCTTATTGTTAGTCTTTAAAGAGCAGATTCATTAAATAAATGTATATTAAAAAAAGCCTTATAAAATTAGAAATTGTTCGACAGTATGAAGTGCGTTCTGCGATGCTAATACTACTACTGTTAAGTCGACTGGTTAGATATAATATAGATCGCACTTCATATTCTTAATGTATCCATTCCATAAACCAGTGTAGCACAATAAAATACTTTAGGGGTCGGCTTTAGTATACTATCCCAGGCTTTCGGTATAATAAAATGGGTATCGTTGGAAAGAGGAGGTTCTCCAGATTAAGAATATATATACATATAGCTGCTGCTGACTTATAGTTTTCGAGGCCGAAGGCCGCCAATGCGGAAAGTAGTTCTACACGAAAGAGTATTTCAATTCCCCCTCTTTGATAACTCCCGGTGTTGGCTCGACCAGGGTTATTTTTTTGAAGCGCGGCCGAAGGCCGCCAATGCAGAAAGTAGTTCTACACGATAGAACTTTTCATTTTCCCCACTTTGACTTCACAATGTGGTGAAGTGTAAGTGTAAAATAAGTGCAGAATATTAATAAAATATTCAGTATATATTGTGAAAATTTAAGATAAAAGTAGCACTTTTTTCAACTTTAAGTGCGAATATCTCGAAAACTATAAGTCAGCTGCATCTATATGTATATATATTCTTAATCTGGAGAACATCCTCTTTCCAACGATACCCATTTTATTACCGAAAGCCTGGGATAGTATACTAAAGTTTCCCCTACTTTAGTTTTCTTTATAATCCACTACTGGAATAAATGTTCATTATATCTACCTCAATTCTATCGAAGCAACATCTTTTGACTTCTTAGTATCCTGTTTCGATAAAACTTCGTTTCCATTCCCCGAGGTTTGTTCAATTGCTTTATCATATTGCTTATGGAAAACATTCAAAAGCAATCCTTCCCATTTCTCTGGAACAACACCAGTAAAGAAATCAGTTTTTCTTCGCAAGAAGCTGGCTATTGTATCTAAAAACTGAAAATACAATGTTAGTATTTAAATAAAATAAAAGATCGAGAGGAAAACCTGAGGAATTCCATCTTTGTGCTTTTCGGCTATTGCTAACAACAACGCGTCAAATTTTTCCACTTCCATATTACTGTTAATATTTCCGGTTAATATACTCTTTAACTCTCAGTAAAACGCGACGATACCAGAAGTCGATAACGGGCACAGACAAATAGTTAATCATAACAACACTTTTGTTGTAATTATTGGCTGTGGAGACCTCATATTACTTATGGTATGCAGTGCTTTCAAAATTTGTATGCTAACTATTGCTTGCAATGAATTGTCACATAAGGCATGTGGAAGTCAGGTGTCGGCGAATTCTTCTGTGAAAGGCCAGAGAGCGGTACTAACAGTTTCTATGAAAGTTTTTATGCGATCCTTAAGAGCTAATTAACATAAGTTCACGAAAATCTTGTGTGGGTGTGATCGTCCATCCCTTTCTTGCACATTACATTCATTATTTAGGAATGTATATATACATCTAGCACAATTTCGGGAATATATTTGGTACAATCACGGATGATTCTTAAGAGCTAATTAATTAGGACGAGAACTCCAAAAACGAAAACGCACTTTCAGTACTGCGGCCCACAAGAATCCCAAAGCTATACACGCTAATTGCGGATAGTTCTACCAAAATCCAAAATGAGAATTTAAGCAAAATAATTAACTTTATTTCATAATTACTTAAGAGCTAATTAATTAGGACGAGAACTCCAAAAACGAAAACGCACTTTCAGTACTGCGGCCCACAAGAATCCCAAAGCTATACACGCTAATTGCGGATAGTTCTACCAAAATCCAAAATGAGAATTTAAGCAAAATAATTAACTTTATTTCATAATTACTTAATTGATAATCATGCCTTTTAGGTGGTTATAAAATTTTATTATTTTTACATTATAAATGTATTATGGTACCAAACTATACACATATGTATGTAGTATTGGATAGTTGAAAATTTCTTATTATCGTACGAAGACTGGAGGAAGAGTGGCAAATGTCAAATACCCCGTGTGGCCTGGAAGCGTAGGCGGCGCATATGATGTGGTTTCTTTATTAGAGGAGGGAGGAGAGTTTCTATGAAATATAAAAAAAAAATTAATTTTTACAACATAAATGTTTATAATAGTTACTTATGATTCAGGAATTCTAAATCTAGCAGGGGCATGTTCTAGTCTTAATATCATGCTCTTGCCGTAGTATTTCCATTCAACGAATTTCGGTGATCCATTCAATCATTGTGAAATGCAAGGCTGTGCCAGAATTGACATCGATTCCCCAGATATCAAGGGAGGGGCTGCGACGGACGAATGATCCCATGGCTACACCATCCCATCACCAACATTTTGCAACAAATAAGTAGAATACTGGTTGACAGCAATCGAAACCCAATTTAAACTAGGAAGAACTACCTGTTACAACCACCTCAGATTCGGAACGCGGGCCAAAAAATTTTTGGCAACAAAATCAGGGAAATGGCACCTGCTCCCAGTAAATTCAGCGCATACTGGTGGCAACTTTTCATATACGACCACGGTAAACGGTAGCAGAAACCTTCGGAAATTCTTACACTTAACATTGGCCTGCATCGACAATTCGTTGGCGAAAGCGCCATATCCTATAATCAGACCTTCTACGCCAATACGGACTCGTCGTGGATCTCAAATGGAGATGCATCTCAGATCACTGCACACATTCCTATAGCTCTGGCTCATACACCAACACTCCAATCCCCTCCATCACCGCTGTCAGTGTAAGCAAAAAATTCATCCAAATTCTTAAGGTATTCCCTAAACTACTGGGCAACCCATCCAAACGCATATCAACAAAACATGCAGTAATGCACTACATTCCGACCACGGGACCTCAATGTGTACATCGTGTTCGACAGTTATGGCCCGAACGACTCAAGATTCCAAACAGGAAATCCAACAGATTGTAGGCTTGGTCGTGCAAGGTCATCCAAAAGCTAATGGGCAAGTCCGTTACACATGGCAAAACGGCGAATGGAGACAACGCGGAGATTATCGCAGCCTCATCACACAAACAACTCCAGACCGCTACCCAATCTCACACCAACGTTACTATTCAGCTATGCTTTTTTTCCTTTCGACCTTCGCCGCGGCGTTCCACCTCATCCTAGTAGCGGAGGAAGAAATTGCCAAAACTGCAATTATCATAACTTTCAGTCTTTATGAATTTATCAGCATGCTACACAACGCAGTACAATCATTCCAACAATTCATGAACGTAGTTCTTTCCGTCCTTGATTTCGCTAATGCTTACATTGAGCAGAGCAAGCATTCTTCGCAATTAAAAAGCAACTAGCGAACGCAACACTCTTAGCACATCTGATATCAGTGGCAGAACTTCGAATCACCTGTGACGCATCCAGCACCGCCTTGGGAGCAGTACTTGAGCAATTACAAAGTAACGAATGTAAACCACTTGGATTTTTTTTTTCAAAAAACTTTCGCCAACGCTTAAGAATTACAGTACATATGACAGGGAGCTCACTGCCGTATACGAAGCAATTAAATACTTTCGACATTGGATTGAAGGACGAGATATCATCGTGCGTACCGACCACAAAGCGCTCACATTCGCTTTCCATCAGCAGTTCGATAAATTTTCACTTCGACAAATCCGACAACTGGAATGCATCATCCAATATATGACAGGTTTCGATATAAACGTGGCCGATACATTTTCACGAATTGATACAATGCACCTTCCGATGTGGATCGAACATAATGAACTTTCTCTCGCGCAAACATCGGATGAATAGCTCCAGCGTTTGTTAACCTGCAATGATACCTCCTTGAAATTACAAACAATAAATTATGATACGGCAGGCAAAGAAATCACGTGCGACGTCTTCACCAACAACATCCAACCATTAGTGAGTTAACCTACTTTTAGTAATTTTCAACCTAACCTTCGTATAGGAGGTAGGCGTATTTATTATCCGATTTCTTTCATTTTTAGAATGCATTAAGGTTTATATAGCTCTATTGGGTGCGGGGCCACGCCCACCTCCCCAAAAAAATTACATCCAAATATGCCCCTTCATAGTGCGATCCTTCATACCAAATTTTATTTCAATAGCTTTATTTATGGCTTAGTTTTTGCACTATATGTGTTTTCGGTTTTCGCCATTTTGTGGGCGTGGCAAGATATCTTAATTTTTACTCAAGTTACAGCTTGCACAGACGGACGGACGGACGGACAGACAGACATTCGGAATTGAACTCCACTCTTCACCCTGATCACTTTGGTATATATAACCCTATATCTAACTCGTTTAGTTTTGGGTGTTACAAACAATCGTTATGTGAACAAAACTATAATACTCTCTAGGAACTTTGTTGCGAGAGTATAAAAAATGTGGAAATTGAATAGTAAAATAGACATTCAGAACACCAAATATCGGATTGAAAGTGAATTTGCTTGGATTTTACGCGGAAGTGAATTACAGAACCTGCCTGAATATTTCTGGTTGACACAATTTTGTTGTTCACATTGCCTGTGGAGACCGCATATTACTTATGGTGTGCAAAGCTGGGGAATGTGGTCATATGTGGAAGTTCACATAAGTGAGGAACGTTTCTGATTGCCATTCTCTAGGGAGTGGCCAGGAACGATTCTTTTGCATATGACTTCCGGTTTGAGACGAAGTATTCCCTGGGTAGCTAACATACATCAGTCTGGAGGCGAGCTAAAGTGAGAAGGCGAAGCCCGATACTACGGTTATGTGTAGGGTTTGGGACCCACCACATAAAAAGCACTCCCCAATGAAAGACTCGACTCTGTGCAGCAAAGAACGCCCGCCAACAAACTCATGGAAGGTTCAACGTCGAAAATATGCAATCGCAACAGACAGCCAAGAAATTTTCTATTCCACTTGTACTTCTACTCTCAGAGAGAACGTTGCGATCGACCACAACAATTTCGGGGTGGGATAGATATCGAGAGCTAAAAAGAGAAACGAATCGCATTTGCAGTCGTAAAAAGGTAACGGATGTCCAGAGCATACTGGGATTATGGAGGAAACACTTTTCCGACCTGCTGAATGGCAGTAAAAGTATAACACCAGTAGATGGCGATCCACATCACCCAATCGATGACGATGTTATAAATGTTCCATTAACCGACCATGAAGAAATTCGAATAGCAATTACCTGCTTGAAGAACAACAAAGCGGTGGGGGCCGAAAGATTCCAGGCCGAGTAGTACTGATAAGGTGCATGCATCAGCTTCTTTTTAGAATATGGTCGGAAGAAAGCTTGCCCGACGATTGGAATATTAGTATGCTCTGCCCAATCTATAAAAAGGGAGACCCCACAATCTGCGCCAATTACCGTAGTATAGGTCTCCTCAACATTGCATATAAGGTTCTATCGAGCGTACTGTGTGAAAGACTAAAGTTCACCGTTAAAAAACTGATTGGACCTTATCAGTGTGGCTTTAGATCTGGAAAATCTACATCGGACTAGATATTCACCATCCGCCAAATCATGGAAGAGACCAGGGAGAGAAGAATCGATACTCACCACCTTTTCATCGATTTAAAGCTGCCTTCGATAGCACGAAAAGGAGCCGCCTTTATGCCGCGATGTCTGAATTTGGTATGCCTGCAAAACTAATACGGCTATGTAAACTGACGTTGAGCAACACCAAAAGCTCCGTCAGGATCGGGAAGGACCTCTCGGAGCCGTTCGATACCAAACGAGGCTTCAGACAGGGTGACTCAGTATCGTGCGACTTCTTCAATCTATTACTTGAAAAAATAATACAAGAGTGTACAGCTGCTGGCGTATGCCGATGATATCGATATCATCGGAAGCAACAACCGCGCCGTTTGTTCTACTTTTTCCAGACTGGATAAAGAAGCGAAGCGTAGTGGTGGTGAATGAGGACAAGACGAAATATCTCCTGTCATCAAACAAACAGTCAGCGCACTCGCGTCTTGGCTCCCACGTCACTGTTGACAGTCCAACCTTTGAAGTAGTAGAGTTTCGTATACTTGGGAACCAGCGTTAACAACACCAACAATGTCAGCCTTGAAATCCAAAGCAGAATCACTCTTGCCAACAGGTGTTACTTTGGACAGAGTAGGCAATTGCAAAGTAAAGTCCTCGCTCGACGAACAAAAATCAAGCTCTACAAGTCGCTCATTATTCCTGTCCTGATGTATGGCGTCGAAGCGTGGACGATGACAACATCCGATGAGACGACTCTTGGGGTTTTCGAGAAAAAGGTTTTGCGTAAGATTTATGGTCCTCTGAACATTGGCAACGGCGAATACCGCATACGATGGAACGATGAGCTGTACGATTTATACGACGACATTGATATAGTTCAGCGAATAAAAAGACAGCGGCTACGCTGGCTAGGTCATATTGTTGGAATGGACGGAAGTGCCCCAGCTATGAAAGTTTTTGATGAAGCACCCGCTGGTGGAAGCCGAGGAAGAGGGAGACCTCCACTCCGACGGAAGGACCAGGTGGAGAAGGACCTGTCTTCACTTGGTACTACCAATTGGCGCTGACCTGCCAAAAAGAGAGATGCGTGGCTGTTGTGGACTCGGCTATAACCGCGTAAGTGGTGTCAACGCCAGTCAAGAAGAAGAAGAAAGCCATACTGATAAGGTCCAATCAGTTTGTTGACGGTGGGCTTTAGTCTTTCACACAGTACGCTCGATAGAACCTTACACGCGATATTTAGGAGGCTTATCCCACGGTAATTGGCACAGATTGTGGGATCTCCCTTTTTATAGATTGGGCAGAGCACACTGAGATTCCAATCGTCAGGCATGCTTTCTTCCGACCATATTTTGCAAAGAAACTGATGCATGCACCTTATCAGTTCTTCGCCGCCGTATTTGAATAGAACGGCCGGTAATCTATCGGCCACCGCCGCTTTGTTGTTCTTCAGGCGGGTGATTGCTATTCGAATTTCTTCATGGTCGGGTAATGGAACATCTGTTCCATTGTCTCCATTGGGGAATCAGGTTCGCCATCTCCTGGTGTTGTACTTTCACTACCATTCAGCAGGTCGAAGAAGTGTTCCCTCCATAATTCCAGTATGCCCTGGACATCGGTTACCAGATTACCACCTTGGTCTCTACATGAGGATGCTCCGGTCTTGAAACCTTCGTTAAGTCGCTTAATTTTTTATAAAATATTCGAGCATTACCTCTGACAGCCAAGTGATTGTGATAAAGCTAATGCATTTGCAAAACACCTAGCTGAAACCTTTTTTCCAAATGAGAGTAGTGAAATCGCATTCCTCAGTAACATTCAATGAGATCATGCAACAATCTCACCAAACACCATATGTGAACTTAAAAGTGAAATTAAAAAGCTTCTTAACTTCAAGCTAATAAGCAGCTATATTAGATCTTATTACCACCAAACACCATATGTGAACTTAAAAGTGAAATTAAAAGCTTAAAGTTAAGAAAGCAGCTGGATTAGATCTTATTAAAGCTGAAGTGTTAAGGCAATTACCATATACAAGTTTAATGAAGCTCACCTATCTCTCAATACATCATTCCGTCTGACACATTTTCCAAGTCTTTGGAAAGTTGCCGAAGTTGTTATGGTTCCTAAGCCAGGAAAGGATAATCATATTGTCTCGTCATATAGACCAATTTCACTACTTCCACAAATCGCAAAACTTTTTGAAAAATTAATTTATCAAAGATTGATATCTAGAATTGATGAAAAGCAGTTAATCCCATCGCATCAATTCGGTTTCAGAAACAGGCATTCAACAATAGAACAAATTCATAGAATAGCATCCGAAATTGATAAATCATTGGAAGAGAAAAACGTATGCTCAGCTATATTTCTTGACGTTGCGCAAGCATTCGACAAGGTGTAGCACGAAGGCCTTATGCCTCCTGAAGGAATTCAAGCAGGAGTACCTCAGAAAAGTATCTTAGGTCCACTTTTGTATATTCTATATATAAGAGACTTACCGTTAGCACCAAACAGTATGACTGCCACTTTTGCTGATTACACCGCAATATTATGTGTCGAAAAAACAGCTGATAAGGCTGCGCTAAATCTGCAACATGCAATTAACTCTGTGGTAAATTGGACTAAAAAATTGAGAATAAAACTAAACGGTGGCAAGTCGGTTCATGTAAATTGATTGACAAACAAAATAATCACTTATCAACCCATAAGTATTCTAGGTGTCTGCATACCATATGCAAATACAGCCAAATATCTTGGTATTACGCTCGATGCCAAATTACGTTGGAAAGAGCATATTAAAATAAAAACGATTGAACTTAATTTGAAATTATCAAAAATGAAGTGGATAATTGGACGAAGGTCAAACCTGTCCATACACAACAAACTACTTATATATAACTGTAAAACAAGCCAGTATGGTCATATGGTGCACAACTGTTGGGATATGCTATGATAGTAGTATTAATATTATACAACGGTTTCAGAACAAGCTGCTAAGAAGTATTGCAAATGCTCCTTGGTACAGCAGAAATGCTGATATTCATAGAGATCAGGCAGATGCCCACTACAAAATGCTTAATGTACATGTTAACGTGGAGGCGAGAAATCTCCTCTTATACACATGCCTTTCTAGTCGATTAGGTCAAAAACCTGCAGTACCTTCTAAAGGGCCTTCAACAATATCCAACGGTACTAATTAATTTTCGTAAGGGCGCAGTTGGCAGTTGCGTCTTTTTGGAAATATCGTAATAAGGATGAACTGGCCTCTTGTTAAATATATGATAGCTTATGCTAAGCCAATATAATTATGTTGGTTAAATCTTCCATACAGAATAATCTTAATTTGCTGGTCATATAAAACACGTCTATTATGTATACCATATTTACTACAACTATTTTTTTCGAGCGAAAATTTCACCGAGAAAGAGATTTTTTTCTTTAAAATTCTGTCAAAAATTCAAATTTCAATATTTTCTTTTTTCCTTCGTTCATTAACTAGATTTATCCAAGTACTATCGAAATATTTTTGGTTTATTGTTTTTAGATGAACCAATCATGAGTTATGATGTCCATCGAAAGACCTTTTTTTACACTTCATGGGAGATGATATGCCAACGGCTGAGTTTTCGGAATTTGTAAATAAAATTTTCACAAAATACTGTTTAAATATGTATTTTTGATATGCTAAATTGTTTAAGTGAAATATATGATTGTATATACATATTTAAAAAAAATATTAAAAATTAACCTTGATGGCAAACGATATACAAAATTTTATATTGGGATGGGACAAAAAACATATCATAGAAAGTTTTTCGACCAATTTCAACGAAATTCGATTCGTAACATTTTTGGCATCCCAGTGCTATAGTTTGAAAATGGGCGAAATAGATTAACAACCACGCCTACTTTCACTATACCATAATTTGAAGTCCTTCTGATTCGTTCACTCTGAGATTAAAATACCGAAACAAAACTTTGCACAAATATTGTACTTCTAGTGGGGCATAGTCTGTAAAAAAATCGCTAAAATAGGACTTTAACTTGTCAAGGTCTTATTGAAAATAATAGTTAATCGATATATATTCAAAAGTAATTCAAAGATACGTGAGTCTTCTAATAGTGTGCCTCTGTGTCAAAAATGGGCACAGTCAGTTAAATATCTCGTCAAGTCCCCAACACCCTACATACGGGTTCTAAAACTTCCAATGGACTTTATATATATATATGGTATATCGTTAAATACGAGAAATATGTTTGCAAAATTAGGTTAACCTAAAATCTTTGATATTATGATACACATGCCTGGTTTTTAAAAACAGTCATAAATTTTAGGTGTCAGATCATTCATTGACTATCAGTTTTCACCAGTGTTTAAACGAACCGACCACTGCCGACAGTCGACACTTGCTGTTGCTTCGACTTATGATCATGATCGAAAGCAACAACAAAGCAAGAAGCAAAAAAATTAAAACGGCGACTGTTGCTGCTATTTGATTTTTGTCTCTGCTTCTACTGCGACTTCGGTTTTTTTTCTGAAACAGAAGTCGAAGCAAAAGCAATGAAATGAAATTGCCGGCAGTTTTTTAAACACTGGTTTTCACTAGAGATGTCAATTGTGAACATGCAGTTCTGACAGCTGTTAAATTGAAATAATAACTATAATTTTTTTTATAAAAGCTCGTAAAAGTGAAAAAATTAATTAGAATAGAAAAATTGCAACTTTAACTACAGCGCAATTAAGGGAAGCATTAAGGGAAGAAATAAAACCTTTGGATTTTACACCACACTTCGATCCAAGTGGTTTTCTCAGGACTCAAAGTGGTTGAAGAACTTCCTGAGGATAACTCTGAAAGACTTCGACTTTTTAGTGGGGCGCCATACGACATATGTTTACACAAGAAATACACGATTCCGAGAAGCGATCTCGGTTGGAGAAAGACTGACGGTAACATTACGCTATTTAGCTACAGGCGATAACTTCTTGGAGGATGGAGTCATATGTAGAAGATCACGTAAGTGAGGAAAGTTTCTGACTGTCATTCACTTGGGAGTGGCCAGGAACGATTCTTTTACATGTGGCTCAAGCAGCTCACGACTTCCGGTCTTAGACCAAGTATCCTCTGGGTAGCCAACAGACATCCGTTTGGAGGTGAGCTAAAGTGAGAAGGCGAAACCCGCTTCTCGGTTGTGCGTAGGGTTTGAGACCCACCACATAAAAACACCCCCCCAATGAAAAGAACAAAACAGCCTCGGATGAGAGACCCCAATTTTGATGACGACCACTGCAAACGTTTAAAGGACTACGATTTAAGGGCATCCTGGCATTCACTCCGGTGGATGAACGTCTAGCCACAATCCGCATCAAAGCGAGGTTCTTCAACATATCGCTGATTTGCGCCCATGCCCTGACGGAAGAGAAGGACGAAGTGATCAAAGATACCTTCTATGAACGCCTAGAACGTACCTATGAGCGCTGCTCTCGCCACGATGTCAAAATCGTGCTTGGCGATTTCAATGCCAGGGTGGGTAAAGAAGGTGTCTTTGGCACAACAGTCGGAAAATTCAGCCTCCATGACGAAACATCACCAAACGGTCTGAGGCTGATCGACTTCGCCGGGGCCCGAAATATGGTCGTCTGTGGTACTAGATTCCAGCATAAGAAAATCCCTCAAGCTACTTGGCTGTCCCCGGATCGAATCACTCGCAACCAGATCGATCATGTTGTGATAGCTGGACGACATGTCTCCAGAGTTTCTGATGTGCGGACGCTTCGTGGTCCCAACATCGACTCGGACCACTATCTTGTAGCAGCTAAAATACGCATCCGCCTCTGTGTAGAAAAGCGCACACGTCAACAAACACAAGGAAGGTTCGACATCGAGAAGCTGCAATCACAACCGACAGCCGAACGATTTTCTATTCGACTTGCACTCCTACTCTCTGAGAGCACTCATCAGCATCTCGGTATAAGGGAGCTGTGGGACGGCATATCAAACTCCTCACTTACAGTTGCAACCGAAACCATTGGTTTTCGGAAAAGCCAAAAAAACAGCTGATGAGGATTGTCGTCTCGCAGTGGAGAGAAAACAGACTGCCTACCTCGCAATGTTGCGATCGACCGCAACACGAGCGGGATGGGAAAGATACCAAGAGCTGAAGAGGGAAGCGAAAAAGAAAAGAAAGAGGCCGAAATGCGTGAGTATGGAGAGCTTGACAAGCTGGCCGACTGGAGTAATGCTCGAAAATTTTACGAAAAGATCCGGCGACTAACTGGAGGTTTCAAGACCGGAGCACACTCCTGTAGGACCCCCAGAGTTGATCTAGTTATTGATGACCAGAATATACTGAGTTTGTGGAGGGAACACTTCTCCAGCCTGCGGAATGGCAGTGAAAGTACTACAACAGGAGATGGCGAACCCGATTCCCTAATCGACGACGATGGAGCAGATGTTCCATTGCCCGACCGTGAAGAAATTCAAATAGCAATTACCCGCTTGAAGAACAATAAGGCGGCGGGGGCCGATGGATTACCGGCCGAGCTATTCAAATACGGCGGCGAAGAGCTGATAAGGTGCTTGCATCAGCTTCTTTGCAGAATATGGTCGGAAGAAAGCATGCCTGACGATTGGAATCTCAGTGTACTCTGCCCAATACACATAAAGGGAGACCCCACAATTTGCCAAATACCGTGGGATAAGCCTCCTCAACCTCGCGTATAAGGTTCTGTCGAGCGTATTGTGTGAAAGACTAACGCCCACCGTCAACAAACTGATTGGACCTTATCAGTGTGGCTTTAGACCTGGAAAATCAACAA
The DNA here is from genome assembly GCF_028554725.1 of Zeugodacus cucurbitae. Lineage (NCBI taxonomy): Eukaryota > Metazoa > Arthropoda > Insecta > Diptera > Tephritidae > Zeugodacus > Zeugodacus cucurbitae. Next base: position 30,459,350 of record NC_071669.1, read on the forward strand.
CAGACCAGATATTCACCATGCGCCAAATTTTGGAGAAGACCCGTGAAAATAGGATCGACACACACTATCTCTTTGTCGACTTTAAAGCTGGTTTCGACAGCACGAAAAGGAGTTGCCTTTATGCCGCGATGTCTGAATTTGGTATACCCGCAAAAGTAATACGGCTGTGTAAACTGACGTTGAGCAACACCAAAAGTTCCGTCAGGATCGGGAAAGACCTCTCCGAGCCGGTCGATACCAGACGAGGTTTCAGACAAGGTGACTCACTATCGTGCGACTTCTTTAACTTAATGCTGGAGAAAATTATAAGAGCTGCAGAGCTAAATAGAGAAGGTACAATCTTCTGCAAGAGTGTACAGCTACTGGCGTACGCCGATGATATCGATATCATTGGAAACAACACCCGCGCCGTTAGTTCTGCTTTTTCCCGCCTGGATAAGGAAGCGAAGCGAATGGGTATGGTGGTGAACGAGGACAAGACGAAATATCTCCTGTCATCAAACAAACAGTCAGCGCATTCGCGTCTTGGCTCCCACGTCACTGTTGACAGTCATAACTTTGAAGTTGTAGATAATTTCGTCTACCTGGGAACCAGCACTAACAGCAATAACAATGTCAGCCTGGAAATCCAACGCAGAATCACTCTTGCCAACAGGTGCTACTATGGACTAAGTAGGCAATTGAAAACTAAAATCCTCTCTCGACGAACAAACACCAAACTCTACAAGTCCCTCATCATTCCCGTCCTATTTTACGGTGCAGAAGCGTGGACGATGTCAACATCCGATGAGACGGCACTAGGAGTTTTCGAGAGAAAGGTTTTGCGTAAGATTTATGGTCCCTTAAACATTGGCAACGGCGAATACCGCAGACGATGGAACAATGCGCTGTATGTGTTATTCGGCGACATAGACATAGTCCAGCGAATAAAAAAACAGCGGCTACGCTGGCTAGGTCATGTTGTTCGAATGGATGAAAGTGCTCCAGCTCTGAAATTATTCGATACAGTACCCGCTGGTGGAAGCCGAGGAAGAGGGAGACCTCCACTCCGATGGAAGGACCAGGTGGAGAGGGACCTGGCTTCGCTTGGTATAACCAATTGGCGCCAAACTGCCAGAAGGAGGGATACGTGGCGCGCTGTTTTGGACTCGGCTATAACCGCGTAAGCGGTGTCTACGCCAGTCAAGAATAAGATAACTTCTTGAGATTAATGCTAGTTTTTATATTGGGAAAAACTGCAATCTGTTATATAGTGCATAAGATGTGTGGTGGAATTTTTGAAGACGAGTTTTCACTAGTAGTATAAATGTCTGTTAGTGCTTTGGTGACAAAATATAAAATGGATTCTAATAAGGTTCCTAACACTCATGAGGAATGGACAAATATATTGGATTTTTTCACTTAGCGATTCAGGCACATGCGAACAGTTTTCAACTACAAGAAATACAATAGCATTTTTCTTATGGCTATGTTTGATGGCGACTATACATTTGCCTATGGTCGAAACTCTGATGAAGCCGTGTTCAAAAGGTTAAGCTATACAAAGTAATACAATTTAATGCTAGTAATTAAACCTCCCGAACGCGAAAATCAACAGCTTTAGATAAAAAACTGAAAAGTAGTGTATAGTGTAGTATAAATATAATTTTGAAATCACATTTTCTGTAAACCGTTTTACTTAACAGTTATTCAATGTCCCTTATATGGTACATCGTAACTCAGAGTATTAAAATTCACGATACCATGATCCAAAATATTTTCGATATTTGAAAGTTATTTTATTGGAAAATATTTACTTTAACGTACTTTGATTCTCCAAGAACATAATTTGCTACACAAAGATTATCCTATAATGATAATGCGTCTAAAACAACTAAAAAACCAGTGTCATTGTGGTTTATTACAGCAGATTCCCCTGGGTATATCTTCTTAATCACACCATCAACCCCACCCTTCTTCCATAACTGAAATTTCTCCATAACTCGAACTCTTGAATTGGCAATAGAAGTAAAATTACATACAAATTAGCATCCATAACTCGAAATCTTTCTAACTCAATGTTTTTTTGTGAATTAAGGTTTTCGAAGTTAGGAGAGTTCATCTGTAAATTAATTTTCAATATCAGAATCTCTTTCTAAAGATTCCAGTATTTACTAATTGTTAATTTTACGTCAAGTAGTAATTTCTGAACAAATTATATAAAAAGTGGAAAATATTAAAGCGAACGGTTACAAAGGTAAAAAGTATCCGTTGAGTAATTATGTCCCTTTTAAGTGACTGCTACTTTTTGCATTCTGAGGCATAAGTGCCGCATTTATATCACTTCGTTTTTTAATTAATTAATAAATATAGATATCGGGAATACAGTAAATCACGTTTAAGTGCCCCTTCGTAACATGCAACACTTAAGCGGGAATGCCACCTACAGAAATCCCGCTTAAGTGCCTCGATTTACTTATCAAGCTTTTTCTCAAATAGTGCGATCTACTGCTTTTCTTTAGGAATAAAAGCCACATTTATTTCTTATTAATAAAAACTACTTATAAAAAACAATAAATATGAAAAAAAAACATTACAAAAATATGTAATTGTTTTCCTTTTGACAATGTCAAAAGGCACTTAAAAGAAGAACATTGCAAACAATTTTCTTTTGTGGCTTAAATATTACAGGCATTTAGCGGAAAGGCTCTTATGCGGGGAATTGTATATTTTAATTTAGAGAAAAAATAACGATGCCGCTAAATATTGTCACTATAGCGGGAAAGGCATTTAAACGGGGGGCCTCTTAAGCGGGGATAACTTTACTCACAATTTTTTTCAGGAAAATTTACTCAACAAAAATTTACTTTTAACAAACACTTTATCAGCAGAAAATTTTTAGCAAAAACACTCCTTCACGAAATCAACCCTTGCACTGTAGTTATTGCATATAAATGATTTTAACTAACGTCAAACTTAAGCTAATAAAACAGTTAATTTTTAAATATTATCCTACATAAATATTTTTATACTCTCGCAACAAAAGTTGCTAAGAGAGTATTATAGTTTTGTTCACATGACGGTTGTTTATAAGTCCTAAAACTAAACGAGTTAGATATAGGGTAATGTATATCAAAATGATCGGGGTGACGAGACGAGTCAAAATCCGAATGTCTGTCTGTCCGTCCGTCTGTCCGTGCAACGGATAACTTGAGTAAAAATTGAGATATTTTGATGAAACTTTGAACACATGTTTCTTGGGACCGTGAGAGGGTTGCTTTCAAAATCGGATCACTGTCACGCCCACAAAAGGTCGAAAACCGAAAACACATAAAGTGTCATAACTATGGCATAAATAAAGTTATAAAAGTAAAATTTGGAATAAAGGATCGCACTAGGAAGTGGCATTTTTGGATGTAATTTTTTTGAGGAAGTGGGCGTGGCCACACCCCCTACTAAGGTTTTTGTACATATTTCGTAATCTGCTAAAGCTATATCAAACAAAATTTCTGGAGTCGTTGCTTTCAGGCTCTTCCGTATACGGTCTACAAATGGAGGAATTATAACCACGCCCACCTCCCATACACAGGTTATGTTTAAAACTACTAAAAACGCTTTAATTCAGTAAGGTAAACCACCAGAAACCTTAAATTTCATTATAAAGATGGTACAGAAGGGCTGCACTCAAATTGGTAAAGACAAGTTGAAATGGGTGTGGCTCCGCCCACTTATGGGTCAAAAACCATATCTCTCGACTACTCGACCAATTTCAATGAAACTTGGTTTGTAATAGTTTCCTTACATCCCAATGATATGTTGTGAAAATAGGCCAAATCGCTTAACAACCACGCCTACTTCCTATATACAAGAACTTTGAAGACGATCTGAATCGTTTACTTTACAATATATAAAGTAAGCACTAGTGAAATATCGGTGCAGAACTTTCCACAAATACTATGTGTATAGCCCCATTCTAAAAATCGCCGAAATCGGACTATAGGTTTTCAAGGCCCCATATATCGAACTCGAGGACCTCGGTGCTTCTAACCTAATGTTATGGTTTCCAACTTTCAATGAACTTTATACAATATATATGACGAATATGTGGGTCAAATTGTGTATTATATAATATAAATAAAGTTAAATAAATAAGTTGCGAGAGTATAAAATGTTCGGTTACACCTGAACTTAGCCCTTCCTTACTTGTTAATCAGAGGTTTAAAAAAATTAAGCTTAGTTTTGAAAGTGGTGAAATCCCTTATAATGGTCATCGCGTCTGAGAGGTTCAAAATATCGTATTAGTTTAACAAATCTCTTGCAGAAATACGTTACATTTCCCACCATCGAATCCAATTCCACATGAAGAAATGCCATTGTCATTTTGTACTTGAAACCATTTAACTTTCACAATCAATTGATGTCGAACAAAATATTTAATTATGGGCAATCCATAGCAAGAAATATAGTAAAATTTATGTTCGGCATTTGTGAAACTCGTTTTCGGATCCTCCGAAGGCCAAAAGACGTTACTCCCGAAAATAAGAGAGATATAGTCCTAGCGATTTGTATATACATACGTAATTACTTACCCAAGTCTATATACATATGTAAATACGATTATTGCTCAACGTTTTTTGACGTCAGTGACTTTCACGACGATAGTGTGAGATTACTTAAAAACATGTATTAAAGGGTTATAATCGCCTTCTTCGTACTTCTAAGGATGCCTTTATCCATAAGACACTTTATAAAAGCTGGTAGTGATTACTGGGACTGCCAGTGCGCCCCGGTCTTATTTACACCTGACGTTGTGAACATTTGTTGACCGGGAAGCCGCTTATTTTGAATCCGTCGCGCCTCGATTTTGAATGGTAACCCATATTAGAGAGGTGGGAACGACTCGCCTCTGCCGCAGGAGTTTCATTGGCTTAGCTGGCTTTTATACCGCATCATCCACTCCTGCAGCTTCACGTAGGGAATAGCTTATTCGTTGTAACTTATTTCGCAACTAACCTGCTACTGCTATCCGCAACCTGTGGACACCCGGTAGCTTAGAGCCCAGCTGAGATGACTGATCACGCAGGATACTATAGTATAAAATGAAAACTAGAGTAAGTGTATGTGTATCAGCATTGCTACGCTTTCATTAAGGCATACGCAGAGGCGATTTATATTTATTCACTTTAACAGATTTTCAAAAAAAAAAAAATCACAATTTAAGTAAGCTTATATTTATTTCTAATACAAACAACTAACCACTTATTATATGTTATTCCAGTTTACAACTTCTAACTTACAGTTAACTAAATTACAATTATGTTCTGTCCAGGAAGATTAAACCAAGACGGTTGAAAGCACATGTAACTGGTATACTATCGCAGATTTCAGCAGAGGTGTCTACACAGATGAAAGAACAGGAGACACGTATGTCGACGAAGGTGACCTCACACATAGCTGAAGTGTCATGGAGAGAAGGTTGTGTTCTGAAGAGAATACAAAAATGTTAGAAGGAAGATCAAGATGTGAAATGAGTGGAGCTGAACAAGAGTTCAAAGAGAGAAGTAATAGTAACGTTTCAAGTGAAGGGCAAATGGTACTAACGAACAACCACAACCACACGAACTACGTTCGCAGTCCGATGAAATGGTAGAGCGATTCAGTTGGACATTGGAAGACCATTTGCGAGAGCTGGTAATACTCACATATTCTTGTTTCTCATGGCTTAGTAGTCTGCTGTACAGGAAAGAACAGAGCAGACTCATGTAAAGATTAATAATTTCATTGGGTCTCGCTTCATTTAATAAATTCAACAGCATCTAATATACTCTTTTGCTTTTAAGAAAATCTTATCAAGATTCTAAATGGGCACACTTGTAGAATTGCGATCATCTGTTTTTATACATAACTAGCAGACCCGGCCACACGTTTTTGTGGCTAAGGTATACATTAAATTAAGTTGGTCCAATCTTGGCTTCGGCGACGATATTGATTACTCGAGGTTGATTTATGTTACGCAGCATGATGACAACTCACACTACTTTTAATTGCAAAGTGAGTGGTGATAGTACAGGCAATTTTAAATAGTTTGGGATAATTGACTACGTCATCCTGGTTTGTAGCTGTGTCAACTCTCTTGGACCGAAATTCTAAATTGTCGCAATAAGATCATGGATATCTTTTTTTTACCACCAAGGAGGGATACGTGGCGCGATGTTTTGGACTCGGCTATAACCGCGTAAGCGGTGTCTGCGCCAGTCAAGAAGAAGAAGAATATAGGTCATTCAATCAGTCATTTATGGTTATCATTTTGAGGTTTCATGTCAGGAAAACTTCTCTTTCGAGTCAATGAAGTGACAGAATTCTGTTGGAAATGCTATTAATCCATCAAGGTGTCAACTGCCAACTACTTCTACAATCGCAATTTGATATTGTTGCAAAAACACTCATATGTTAGTTGTTAATTGGCGATTCTTTATGTGTCGGCGCAAATTAAATGATTCTAGGCATGCGATTAGCCCGTCAGTAACAGTTGATCCAGGAATAATTGGAAGAGTCTGGCGTAAATCACCTGCTAACAGAATCCTGGCTCCACCAAAAACGTTCATCGACAATCAAGATCTTTTAAAGTCCTGTGCAGTACCTGGAAAATCCAGTATTTGGAAAATCTTCGTTATAACGCTATTTTCGACGATTTTGCCGACTAGTGTTTCGTTCATTTGCAATTTAGGAGTAATTTCAAGGCCGAATGTGCCGTTTGTTTGGCTACTAACAGGTGCCAAGTTGCCCCTAGTCCCGTTAATCTTGGTGGTGAAAATGAGTGAAATTGGTTCTGGAATTACATCAGCCCTCATATTCTATATATGATGATTTTCTATTGGACTTTAAGTCGAATATATAGGTAAAATTGTGTGTTATCTTAATAAAAATAAAGCAATAAATTGCGAGAGTATAAAATGTTCGGTTGGACCCGACTTATTTGTTACAAATTTTTTTGGGCTATCGACACAACCTTATACAATTGAACTATAACAAAAATATTTTAACAAAGCAACAATGATAGCCTTCAAAATATTATTTTTTTGTTTTCTCTTTTTATATTTTTCTTGTGAACTCGAATAAAATTCTCTTATTATTATCTTCCTCGCAATTTTTTCATATTTACTCACTTTCTAATCTTTTTCTGGCCTTCCACGAATATTTCAAGACTAAAATTAGCCACATCGGTTTGGCCGTTCTCGTTTTTTTACGGCACAAACGAACAGCAATTCATTTTTATACTCTCGCAACCTGTTGCACAGAGTATCATAGTTTTGTTCACATAACGGTTGTTTGTGTCACCAAGAAATAAAAGAGTTAGATATGGGGTTATATATATATAAATGATCAGGATGACGAGTGGAGTTGAAATCCGGATGTCTGTCCGTCCGTCTGTCCGTCTGTCCGTCCGTCCGTCCGTGCAAGCTGTAACTTGAGTAAAAATTGAGATATCTTAATGAAACTTGGAACACATGTTCCTTGGGACCGTGAGAGGGTTGCTTTCGAAAATGGGCAAAACCGGTCCACTGCCACGCCCACAAAATGGCGAAAACCGAAAACACATAAAGTGTCATAACTAAGCCATAAATAAAGTTATAATAGCAAAATGTGGAATAAAGGATCGCATCAGGAAGGGGCATATCTGGATGTAATTGTTTTGGGGAAGTGGGAGTGGTCCCGCCCCCAAAGCGGTTATTTATATATATCTCGCAAACCAATGACACTATACAAACCAAACTTTCTGCAGTCGTTTTTTTTAGCCACTTCTTAATACAGTCCAAAAATGAAAGAAATCGGATAATAACCACGCCCACCTCCCATACAAAGGTTAGGTTGAAAATTACTAAAAGTGGGTTAACTCACTAACGAAAAACGCCAGAAACACTAAATTTCGCATAAGGAATGGCAGATGGAAGCTGCACTCAGATTTTTTTACAAAATGGAAAATGGGTGTGGCGTCGCCCACTTATGGGTCAAAAGCCATATCTCGGGAACTACTCGACCGATTTCAATGAAACTTGGTTTATAATAGTTTCCTTACCTATAATATGTTGTGAAAATTGGCCAAATCGCTTCACAACCACGCCTACTTCCTATATACCAGAACTTAGAAGATGATCTGAATCGTTTTCTTTACAATATATAAAGTAAGCACTAGTAAAGATATCGGTGCAAAACTTTGCACAAATACTGTATTTATAGTGTGGCAGCCCATTTCTAAAAATCGCCGAAATCGGACCATAGGTTTTCAAGGCCCCATATATCGAACATGATGACCTCGGTGCTTCTAACCTAATATTAGGGTTTCCAACTTTCAATGGACTTTAACAATATATATGACGAATATGTAGGTCAAATTGTGTATTATATAATATTAATTAAGTTAAATAAATAAATTGCGAGAGTATAAAATGTTCGGTTACACACGAACTTAGCCCTTCCTTACTTGTTTTTATATTATATTATTATCAAGCGACAATTATTTTTTAATACCGCACAGGACCATTCAGTAGAGAATCGACCGCGCGAGTGATCTTAACCCCCCTCCCGTACCACCGTGCCCGTTGTGACGCCTACAACTCTACAACGCATAGTTAGCCGGCGAGCGGCTTTTCAAAATTTTTAACTCGCGATATCTTTTGAATAGAATGCCAGAATCTAATAATTCAAAAAGTTATATAAAGGTTTTGAAGCGATCTTAAATAATAAATCATTTATTTCGATAAAGATTAATACTAAGGTATAAATAAAGAACCTTTTCAAGTAGTGGTGTTTTATTTAATTTTTTTATATAAAATCGCTTATTGTGACAAAACTATAATAGTTACAGATATGATGTCGTTTTTTGTAGATAATGATAAGTTCTACAAAATTGAAATACATCACTTTGTTATATCTTCCATCGTTTTCGCAGCATTCGCGAAGTTTTTTGGTTTTTTTTTACATTATCGAAGTTTTAGTAAGGAACCCTATTTTTTTTAACTAAATATAGCCTATGGCACTCAGTGATAGTATAGCTTTCCAACGGTGAAAGAATTTTTCAAATCGGTTCAGTAGTTTCGGAGCCTATTCGAGACAAACAAACAAAAAAACAAACCTTTCCTCTTTATAATATTAGTATAGATGAATTTTATCGGGATCTTTACTTTGCAACCTTGAAGCTTTATATCAGTGGTCGGCAAACTTATACAATCAAACAATTTATTTTGTGAGACTGTATGCGTGTTGAGAGCTACTCAACTGACCAAGTGTTATATTCTAATGGTCCCGAACTTTCTTAGAACTAGTGAAATTAGGACCAATACTAGTATCCTAACAATTGTTTTTATAGTGTACGTTAGTTTTACACATACAATCAATGTTAATACTGCTTAGAAATGTGTATGAAAATTTTTGCAAAAAAAAACTAGTACAACTTCGAATTAACAACACAATTATTAATTATTATTAACATTTTAAATGGCGAATGAAGTTGGAAAATTAATAGTTGTGTTTTTATGAACTGACCTGCAAAAATAATAAAAGAAATTCATAATCAAAATAGAAATAAAATAATATATAAAAACATTGTATTTTGTGTTGATACATGCATGCGTACAATCCCACCATACGTCTTGCTCGCTGTGAAGTCAGCAAGCAACTGACCTGACATCTCTTCTATGGTGTAATAATGATTGCAAGTACGTGTGTTTCACATGTACACTCAGTGTGCGCTCAGAGAGCGCTCCGCGGGCAATGGGCTGCCGATCACTGCTTTATATACATCAAACGGTGGCTATTGATTATTTATATTCTTTGTAGAAATTTTATTTATAAAATCTTTAATATTCATAAGGGGAACGACAAGAAATTTTTTTTTGTTCTTCGGTACAAATATTTGAGATGAAGTAAAGGCATTAGGCAGCTCAGAATCGTGATAATGCCACATAATGCCTGGAATACATGCAAATCTGCACAATTTTTCCAGAAAAAATACATATGCAGTTTTCAGAAGAGCAGATCTTCAGTTTGTATAAGTCTATTTCTTCACTGCAAGAAAACAGTAAAGAAACAGAAAAAGTGCTATTGACGAGTTACATTTACAAAAACGAAAGTAAAGAAACGGAAAAATAGAAGCAATTTGTAATGAAACATTTTATTGTTATATTAGCCACTACATTATTTACATCATAAAAATTAATCAATTAAATTTTAATTTAAAAAAGCAGAAACTTGCCTAATTGTTCCTAGCTAGCAGTAGCGAAACAGAGCATTTGTTTATTTTCAATGAACAGCTGAAGGTAAATCACATTGGTGCCAGACGTTGCAAAATTAAATATTTGAATGTTGTCAGCACTGCCTCTGCGCAGAGAAATTCAAATTTCACATGCCATACAAATCTCAATGAGATTTGGACTGTAAAATCAGTGTAAGTTTGGACTGTAAAATTATAGATAGAAGACAAGATTACGACAGGCGTTTACAGTTATCTATTTTGGGTTTTGAGTTCCTGTTGAGTGACAACTTTCACGACCCCGATCACGCGAGCTAAACAAAATTGCACGGTGGTACAAAACAATAAAACCAAAACAAAGAGCTGAAGTCAAGGCTAGTGCTTAATTATTATTTAAAATTCTAAGTGAAAAATGTATTAACTTGAAAAAGAAGTTCGCAATGGCGGAATTAAACAACAATAGTACAAAAAAGTCGTCTATAAAGAATTTTTTTCACTTTTCCAACCAACAAAAAAGTTGGCAAAATGGCGAACTTTTTGTAACTAAACATATAATTTTAATTATAAATATGCATTATTATATTGGATCATTTTATAAATGAAGATTTTAAGAATTACGTTCATTGTGATATTTTATCTGTACATTATTCAATTTGGTTCACTATGTTTCACATTTCCGTTTTCCATTTGACAATTCTTCTGTTGCCTATTCCCATTCGTGGGTCGTGAACGCTTCAGCCTGTCGTAATCTTGTCTTCTATCATTCTTGGTATCAACTCAGCAAGTTATGAGTCCAAGACATTCAAGGAAATTTCAATAACTATACATACACACACACGCATAAGCATTTAAATACGTCAACTTGTGAAATTGCGCATTTGTTTAGAATTTAGCAAAATTAGATGTCGGCATCTTAGTTAAAACAGTATTTATTTGGAAATGGTGCAGGAGAATAATGAAAGGAATATAAATTCATATGTAGAATATAAGCATACGAAACACTCCGGCTAGGAAATTGAAGTCGGGCCGACGTCTGGCCACTAAGATTGTGGAGCGATACGGCGGTAAGCAAAGATTGCAGAAGGGAGAATCCTATCTCGGAAAAAATCCGCGAACGGGTGCAGCTCCATCGTTAAACTAGCGGGTTCGACCGAAGCAAGGAAGATGGATCCATCTACCGGGGGGAATGGAAAAGGGTGGCAGCGGCCATCTTCGCCGATTTAATGAAGGTGGTCAGAGGGAACCCTGGACTACCACCAAGGGGTGAAAGTGGAGGTTGGCACCACGGGTTGCAAAAGCTGATAAGGTGTGCCGATGAACGATCGGCAAAGCTTGACAAAGAGAAAGTCTCTCGAGTGGTGGAGGTTTGGAAGGGAGCTAAGCTGGAGGCTGTGGATAAGGCAAATCTGCCGCTACGCCCAAGAGCTCGTGTATAGCTTCCTGCCGAAATCTCCTCCTCGAGATTGTCAGGTACTGTAATCCCTCGCTGCCAACGCCGATTGGAAGGTAGTACGGGTTGAGAAGACCAAGGAACCTTATCGGCAAGCGCCTCTCAACGAGTCCAAGGGGGTCATAAGCTATGGGTTTGACAGAGTGGCTCTAATGATCCTCGCTTTGGAGACCAAGACGGATGGGCAACAATCTCCAAATGCGAAACAGAAGGAGGAAGAGGACGGTCAAACGACCGTGGAGGTAGACCACGCTCTATCAGACATGGCCAGTATTGGGAGCGGCTCGTTGGTCGATGAGTCTGACTTCGGCCTGGACCGGCTATTCGTCTAGGAGCAGGACGAGATCAGCCCGAGCGCTGAATTAGCGCTCTTGGAGGAGCGTCCGGAGAATGAAGTTTCTCCAGATTAACCTCCAACATGCAAAAACGTGTTCCGCAGAGCTATTACTCCGTCTGGAACAGAACGGAGTCGACGTCGCCCTCATAAATGAATCAGGTATAACCAGAGCCTGTATGCTATTACGAAACGAACTAAAAGTGTTCCTCTTGCCTAATTACAGCAATGGAGACATTGTGTCTGCTAAGGTGGAGAGTGGTGGTAAGCTGATATCAGCTTATATGTCTCATGAGGATGAGGTGTAATCACCCCCATGTTGCTAAGAAGGGTCCTAAAAGAGGCGGATAAAGCCGGAAGCAGGGTCATCACAGGATGTGACGCGAACTCGCGATATCAAATCTGGGGCAGCTCGGATACAAATAAAAGGTTAGAGTCACTCTTTGAGTTCATCATAGATGTAGATCTTTTTGTTTGTAACAAGGGAAACACCCCTACCTTTGTGTCTGCGGGCAGGGAGGTTGTCCTGGACCTCACCCTTCCCTCAAACGCGATTGTACCTATGATCTCGGACTGGATGGTTCTAGAGGACCACTCTTTCTCGGACCATAGATACATCGCATTTAGTCTTGATGAAGCTACAGGAATTTTAGGAAGCGAACTGGAAACTTTGGGGTACCTCAAGAGCGGTAATGGAAAGTGGACTCTGAGCAACGAGAAGACCCTCAAGCAGTTCCTTTACGATCATTTACCGAGCAATCCTTCCCCTGGCGGAGTGCACCTTGGAGTGCTCCTTACTGACCACGCAGCCTTTCCAAACCTTTTGAATGAGCGGAATCTCGCATGGGCGATAAACTCATTTAACCGTTCATACCAGCGCAGCTGCAGCAAGCCATCAAAACATCTTGCAGCTGGTTGGCCCCATCTATGCGAACTGTATTAGATTGGGTCATATTCCGAGGTCTTGGAGGCAGGTTAGAGTCACGTTCATGCCCAAGGCCAGAAAGAGCTCGCATGTCGTGGCCAAGGACTTCAGGCCTATCAGTCTCTCCTTTTTCTCGGTACATCAGGTGAAGGATACCAGAAGGTCTTTTATCAAGCGCGCAGCACGCTTACTGTAAAGGGCAGTAGACACCGCCTTACATACTGTGGTTACTTGGATAGAAAAGTCTATCGCACGCAAAGATTTTGCTGTGGGAACCTTTTTCGATATCGAGGGGGCTTTCAATAACGTTCCGGCGGAAGCGGTAATTGGAACCCTGAATTGGTTCGGGGTTGAATCCAACCTTAAGAGCATAGAGGAGAGAGCTTAGAAGGCCTCGGATGCCTTATATTGCAGCATAGGAGCCATCGGAAAAATATGGGACCTATATATGAAACTATAGTCAAGCCTATTATGTTCTAAGGGATACTCGTGTGATGGAAGTCTCTTAAAAGGCCTCACTAGTAAATAGGCTAGTAAATGTTCAAGGAGCGGCTCTCGTAAGTTTAAGTAAGGTGTTTAGCGAAAGCTGCTGTTAGACTTAGGGCACTCAGGAATCCTCGCACACTTCGACTTCATCCCAAGGTTATTGGATCATCTCCATGCCGCCGAGCATAGCTCTGGTAACAACCTCTCTGCTCTTATTCCTTAATGACGTACCTTAGGCGGGAAGGAGTCATTGGAGGAGAGGCGCGGTGAGCTTCTTCACGGATGGGTCGAAGTTGGCGGGAAAGGTTGGTAGGGGAGTCATCATCATCAACAACCTTAGTTTCAGGTTTCCGATTATTGCAGCGTCTCTCAAGCGGAAGTGGCTGCTATTAAGGTAGCGATGGATATATTGCTTCGAAGCGTACCGACCTTTAGGGAGGTGACAATCCACTCGGAAAGTAGAGCGGCGATACTAGCCCTGAGTTCACTGACTATGCGCTCAAGGTTGGTCAAGAGATGCCTATCCTCAATGTCGGTGGCATCGTTATTCTTTTCAATTAGATTAGTCTGGGTTCCTGGCCATTGCCAAATCGCTATTAGAAGCGTGGAAGCTTGTAGGAGCACCGTTGTCCTATTGCGGTTTGCTAATGGACAAGAAAGAGCTTTATTGGATCTCAGTTTTTCGAGCATGCTCGCGAAATAGCGAATATATAAGTTAAAAATCTCTGCAGATTTGTAGTAGGTTAAGGGCGCTTGTTCGACCCCCTATTGTTAATCTAGGGGGGAACCAGGCTTCACAAAGGACTGTCTTTTAAAGTTTACGTGTGTTTCCTTTTGGGAAACAGCCTTACAACCTAACCTAGTGCCGTCTTATCGGATGTTTACATTGTCCACGCTTCTGCACCATAAAGTAGGACTGGAAAGATGACGGACTTGTAGAGTTTGGTTTTTGTTCGTCGAGAGAGGATTTTACTTTTCAATTTCCTACCCAGTCCATAGTAGAACCTGTTGGAAAGTGTGATTCTGCGATTGAAGCTCAAGCATGCACCTTACCTTATCAGCTCTTCGCCGCTGTATTAGAATAGCTCGGCCGGTAATCCATCGGCCCCGCCGCTTTGTTGTTCTTTAAGCGGGTAATTGCTATTCCAATTTCTTCACGGTCGAGCAATGGAACATCTGTTCCAAAGTCGTCGATTGGGGAATCGGGTTCGCCATTTCCTGGTGCTGTAATTTTACTGCCATTCAGTAGGCTGAAGAAGTGTTCCCTCCACAAACTCAATATACTCTGGGCATCAACACCTAGAACTCCGATAGAGGTCCTACAGAAGCGTGCTCTGGTTTTCAAACTCTCAAGCCTTTTCGTTAAATTTTCGAGTATTACCCCTGTCGGCCAGCTTGTCAAGCTCATCTTACTCACGCATTTAGGTCTTTCTTTTTTGTCTGCAAATGCGTCTCGCTTCTCTCTTCAGCTCACGGTATCGTTTCCATACCACTCGTATTGCGGTCGATCGCAACATTGCGAGGTAGGCAGTCTGTTTTCTCTCCACTGCGAGACAACAATCCTCATCATACAAACTATTTTTTTTTTTTACATTTCCGAAACACAATAGTTTCGGTTGCAGCTGTACGTAAAGAGGTTGATGTGTCGTCCCACAGTTCCCTTATATCGAGATGCTGATGAGTGCTCTCAGAGAGCAGGATGTATGTATTTCCTTATGCTGGAATCTAATACTACAGATGACCATATTTCGGGCTCCGGCAACGTCGATCAGCCTCAGCCCATTTGGCGATGCTTCATCATGGAGGCTGAATTTTCCGACTGTTGTGCAAAAGACACCTTTTTTACCCACCCTAGCGTTAAAATCGCCAAGCACGATTTTGACATCGGGGTGGTGCAGCGCTCATAGGTACGTTCTAGGCGCTCATACATCGCCCTTCTCTTCCGTCGGGGCGTGGACGCAAGTAAGCGATATGTTGAAGCCTCGCTTTAATTCGGATTGTGGCTAGACGTTCATCCACCGGAGTGAATGCCAGGAGTAGACGACGGAGTCTCTCCCCCACCACGAATCCCACCGAATAGATGTTACAAGGACCCACCTTCTTCCGTCCTTGTACCGTCAATCGCAGTTTTTAAATGGCCTTTTCTCATCATCCAGGTGGGCAGAGAAACCTACCCAATTAAGGGTTCGGACATTCCAGGTTCATGCCCTTAACACGTTGGCTGACAATGTATCACCGGTAATCACAACAAAAAAATACCCCCAGGTGCCCGTGTATCACCGGTGATCACAGCAAAAAACTACTCCCAGTTGCCAAGCAAAAAAATACATGTTGTGCTTTGAGTTACAACGGGATTTTTTTACCATGAATAAAAGTCATGCTCCCGACGCGTTTGATAATGTTTTTTTGCTGTGATCACCAGTGAACACTTGCTGTTTTTTTTAACTGTTATTTATTTTTTGTAATGTGTATCACCGGTGATCACATTGCGAAATGGAAATCAGTGTAAAGCTAGAGTTCATAGCAAACAGTTCAAGTATTCAGTGAGAAAGTGAAGTGAAGTTGTGAAGTTATGAATTCCGAGGAAATACGGGAGGTGTTGGAATCAGCAGAAGATTCCCAGATTCCAGCAGTGTACATCGAGTGATGACAGTTTCCTAGAAGACCAAGATGTGGGTTTTAGTAATATCGTAGATGAACATCAGTCGGGAGCTACGACAGAATGGGATTCGCCTGCCACCGGAGAGACTTTGAAAAATTTTGAGGGATGCATAAGTCTACCCTATGCTTCGCAACATGATGCCGGCTCGCCATTTGAGTATTAACGAAAGCAATTCCAATATGAAAATATCTGACTTTCGGCAAAATATAATTCTAAATTTAAGTGGAAGAGATAGCGCTTCAATTTTGCGAACACCTCCTCAAGGCAAACACATTTTGACGACATCAGTGGAAGTAAAAAAGGACGGAAGGCGAAAGAGATATCGCTGCGGAGGCTGCTATTCTAAACTGAAGACTGCAACCTCTTCGTCAGCTGCAAGGAAGAAGGCGAAACTTGTATCCACATACTGCGGACAATGTCCTCGGTCTCCATTCTTATGCCTCAATCATTTTCAGCAAATACATTGAATTTATATAATTTTTTTGTTTACAGGAATGAATTGCAGTTTCCTATTTATAATTGAGTATTATTTTTTTAAGTTGTGTTTTACTATGAAATTAAATATTTTTTCTTTTAAAATTAACTTACGTCATTCTTAAAACTCCTTCCGTTAAGGCCCCAGCCCCTAAATTCTAGAGACCTAGGCGTGTATCACCGGTGATACATTGGCACCTGGGAGTAGTTTTTTGCTGTGATCACCGGTGATACACTGGCACCTGGGGGTAGTTTTTTGCTGTGATCACCGGTGATACATTGGCAGCCAACGTGTTAAATCGTAGTCCTTATTACGTTTGCAGTGGTCGGCTTCAAAATTGGGGTTTCTCTTCGGAGGCTGTTGCTTCCTGTTTGTTGGTACCCTGCGCACAACCGCATAGTGGGATACTCACTTCAAACGGATGTATGTTGGCTACCCAGAGGATACTTGGTCTAAGACCGGAAGTCGTAAGCTGCTTGAACCACATGCAAAAGAATCGTGTCTGGCCACTCTCGAGTGAGTGACAGTCAGAAACTTCCCTCGCTTACGTAACTTCTACACTCCATCCTTTTAAAAACGGTGTGAAATTATTATAAACTCATTACTCACTTATAGTGATGGAGTCACGAATTCATTCGAATATCTGTCCAAATGAGTTTATTGAAGTGAAAGGTTTTAGTACGGTAACAATGAAATTCCTGTTTGATGTGTCGCTGCCGTCTTTAAAATGTTAGCTGGCTTCAAAGCAACATTTATAGTCAGCCATCGCTACGTCGTGTCGTGTCGGCTTCTTTGTGTTCACAGCATGAGTATTATTTGCTAATAAATTCCCATTTTTATGCACTTTTATTACATTTCTTTTCAGGAAAGTATTTTCGCCACATCTGATGTATTTCATGGAGCTAATGGCTATTTATTATTATATGGAAATTTTTTTGTGAAATACTGAATTATAGAAAAAAAATTTTAATTTATCAATGAATGTATGTATAACTTTTTTATAAACAAAATCTGTATGTTCTTATTATTCTTCTTCTTCTTGACTGGCGTAGACATCGCTTAAGCGGTTATAGCCGAGCTCCCCATTTATTCTTCGCTTTTGCAGTTTGGTGCCAATTGGTTATACCAAGTGAAGCCAAGTCCTTCTCCACCTGGTCCTTCCAACGGAGTGGAGGTCTCCCTCTTTCTCGGCTTCCATCAGCATCGAACACTTTCAGAGCAGGAGCACTTTCGTCTATTCAAACAACATGCTTAGCCTAGCTTATGTTCTTATTGAATGTTAAAACTCTTATTACGTTATTGTTAAATATGCAAGTGAATTATGCGATACAGAATTCAGAGCAATAAAGCGGAGATAAAGTATTACTCCCATATAGGAAGGTAGATATACTTGGTGTTGGTGCGGGGAATCCTACCAGCAGTTCTTCAACATCGTTCGAACTAGAATACTCGCCGTATGCTGGAAGAAGCACACAAAAATCGTGCACCTAGAAATACAACACAAGCTGAACTTACAATTTATAAATTTTGATATTATGAATGTTAATATATAAGTTTTAAAAGTTCGCAATACACTAAATTTATTAATTTAAATGTAAAATATTGATAAATTCGCATTTATATACAATTAAATGTTAAATTAGAGTAGAAGGACATCCTTGCAAGACGGATAGAGTTACTTATCTTATGGTGCAGCGGTTAGCCGTAAATAAAGCTTGTATTTTTTTTCGCGATCACACTTGTTCTAGCATCAGGAAAAACATTACTCACTTCTCGGACATTTCGGTGTGATTATCTTGCTCTCTCCATCTCATTGATTTTGCAGCATATGCCTTTCTGCTCTAATTTTCCATTGTTTTGAAAAGCCACACGTCACTGTGGTTAGCAGGGCCATCTGAAATCGTTTGTTTGCTTCATCATTTCCATGGTCACCCCTTAGTCACAGGAAGTGGTCATTTGTGAGGTCACCGCCTCGTTACTAAAATTTGGTTCAGTAGTCACCTCGTTCATGCTACTGGTTACCTTTTTTCGTTTAGAATTAAAAAATAGAAATTTATATTTATTAATATTATTTAATTGTATCAGGTATTTATATTTATAAGAAGGAAGTTCAGCTTAATAACTCTTGCATAGTCAAATCAAAATCAAGATGAACAACTTCGGCACCTCAATGTTGCTTTTTGAGCTCTGTTAACAAGTTAACTATCCATTGTGTATATCCAAGGTCATCTTAGGAAACACTGTGTTTAGCACGTCGAAAATAAGTAGAAAACTGCTACTCCAAAAGTCCGATTTAATTTTTTGTACATCATTCAATGCCTTAAAAATATGTGTAGTTGGTTAGAAATAATTACAATCTGTGTTCGTTAATAATACCTTTTGTTGTAGCATATTTTGTGTTGTATTTCTAGGTGCATGATTTTAGTTCCTTCTTGACACAATGGCCAAAGAAATGCGTGTCCTATTCCATCATACTGCTTATTTGGGTTCGAATTTGTATTGTACGATTGAAAAGCAACTGTCGTTGTAAAAGTTGATGACCAGATGTGCGTTGTAGCTCGCTTTGCCTTTTAAGAGACCATTTGCTGAAATTATACTCCTTTAAAATACTCCAAAGTACCCAGCCAATAATAGTATCTATCTTTTAAAGGAAAATTGATTATAAATATAAAATAATATCAGTAACAAATTAATAATACGCACTTATTCATTCACTCCAAATTGGCTTTTCAAATGAATGGTGTCCATGGCGGCGATTTTTGAACATTGCAGTGTGGTATGTGCATCTCTCTCTTATACATTGAAAAATTAGTGTTAATGAATGGTGCTATTCTAACTACCGAGATTGCCCCTTAACTACAAAAAGTTGGTATTGGGTATGTGTTGGTAAAAACGGAACATTTTTGCATGTGTAGTGGTGTACGAGTTAGCTCCGTGTTGTAGGGATAGGGAGCGAGCAAGATAATCATACCGACATCCAGTAAAAGAGCAGGAATGGTAATTTTTTCCGTCTGCTAGAACAAGAGAGACCAATAAAATAATACAACCTTTTTTTCACTGGTAACCAATGGACCATAAGATAAGTAACTCTACCGTCTTGCAGGGATATTTGCTTCAAAGTAAAATATGTTTTTTTTTATTTAGCGTCCGGCACAAGAGAAAGTTAAGGTAATTTCTTGACCAATTGTTGCGTATGTGTGTATGTATTTAAGTTATTGAAATTTCTTTGAAAGTGTTGGAGTTACTCATAACTTGCTGTGAAAGTAATATTCAGACCACTTTTTACGATTTCAGCACCATCATTATTAAATAAATCAAATTACAAATTTTATATTTTCATTTTAAAGAGGTGACTTCAGGCACTGATACCCAATGGATAAAGAAAGGAATGTCCTATAGCGTGGGGCACGATAACTTATTAAACGCATGCTCGTAACCACTGGATAACAAAAAAACTTACATATCAACTAGTTCTTTCGGTTGTACAAATCATTAACACAGCCAAAAGGTGGAAGTAAGCGATAGTGTTTTATTATTATTTAAAATTCTAAGTGAAAAAGGGAAAGTATCTTCTATCATTATTGGCCTCAACCAACACTGGATTTGTTAAGGCGTCTTTTCTTGTCCGATACGACAACTGCACATAGCTTCTTATGTGACAACCCACACCGAACAAGACGAAACAAAAACCCATGTTCGTGTCCTGGTTTGTTTGAAGAGCTGTTGTCGAGCTTCTTAGCCAACGCACACCAAATGCGACAAATTTGTCTCAAACCGTGTTTTTTGTCGAACAGTACTTGCGGAACAACGACGCAACCCACAACGAATGAACAAAACAAGATGAAAGAAAAACACGTTTCGTAGCTTAATGCTGTACCGTTGTTTTTCAAAGACAAAATCACGCATTTTATTTATGCTTTCATTGTATATACAAGTAGACATTGTGTATACAAGTAGACAATGACACGGAAAAATTTGTATTCTTAATAGACACTTTATTGTTAAAATAAATGTCACGCAAATGAACTAATAACAGAATATCTATAGGGCGAAATAACTTCCGAAATGAATATTGAAGGCAAATTTATTTTATTTTATTTATAATGTAAGGTTGCGAAGTATTTAAATATATAGTAAAAGTCCATTGTAGATATCGAATCGATAATAGCGAGCCATTCCTCTCTTTCCCTCGCAATTCGGCACCAGTTGGAAATCGCAAGTGTACCCAGGTGGCTCTCCACTTGGTATTTACAAAGGAGTGCAGGTCTTTCTTTTCCTCTGCTTCCGCCGACGGGTACTGCAACGAACATTTTCAAAGCAGGAATGTTTTCGTCCATTCGGACAACATGACCTAGCCAGCGTAGCCACTGTCTGTTTATTCACTGTCTGTTTATTCACTGAACGATATCAATGTCGTCGTATAAATCGTACTGCCAATCGTTTCATCGTTGCGGTATTCGCCGTTGCCAATGTTCAGAGGACCATGAATCTTGCGCAAAACCTTTCTCTCGAAGTCCCCAAGAGTCGTCTCATCGGATATTGTCACCGCACATGCTTCTCCGCCATACATCAGGACGGGAATAATACGCTACTTGTAGAGTTTGATTTTGGTTCGTCGAGAGAGGACTTTACTTTTCAATTGCCTACTCAGTCCAAAGTAACACCTGTTGGCAAGAGTGATTCTGCGCTGGATTTCGAGGCTGACATTGTTCGTGTTGTTGATGCTGGTTCCCAGGTATACGAAATTATCTACGATTTCGAAGTTATGACTGTCAACAGCAGATATTTCGTCTTGTCCTCATTCACCTCCAGACGGGAAAAGGCAGAACTAACGGCGCGGTTGTTGCTTCCGATGATATGAATATCATCGGCGTAGGCCAGCAGCTGTACACTCTTATAGAAAATTGTATCTTCTCTATTTAGCTCTGCAGCTCGTATTATTTTCTCCAGCATCAGGTTAAAGAAGTCACACGATTGTGAGTCACCTTCTCTGAAACCTCGTTTGGCATCGAATTGCTCGGAGAGGTCCTTCCCGATCCTGACGGAGCTTTTGGTTTTGCTCAACGTCAGCTTACACAGCCGTATTAGTTTTGCGGCGATACCAAATTCAGACATAGCGGCGTAGAGGCAACTCATTTTCGTGCTGTCGAAGGCAGCTTTAAAATGGACAAAGAGATGGTGTGTGCCGATCCTCTTTTCACGGGTCTTTTCCAAGATTTGGAGCACGGTGAATATCTGGTCAGATGGAGATTTTCCAGGTCTAAAGCCACACTGATAAGTTCCAATCAGTTTGTTAACGGTGGGCTTTAGTCTTTCATACAGTAAGCTCGATAGAATCTTATAAGCAATATTGAGGAGGCTTATCCCACGGTAATTGGCGGAGATTTTGAAATCTCCCTTTTTGTGTATTGGGCAGAGTACACTGAGATTTCAATCGTCTGGCATGCTTTCTTCCGACCATATTCCGCAAAGAAGCTGATGCATGCACCTTATCAGCTTTTCGCCGACGTATTTGAATAGCTCGGCCGGTAATAAACCGGCCCCCGCCGTTTTGTTGTTCTCTTTCACCAATTAGTTGTGAAGAAATGATCTGCAACAAAGGTTGCCACGAAACCAGAAAAAGACGTTCACAGTTAATGGGGAATGATCTCAATTCAAGAATTTTGCAATATCAGACGCACAAGTTTCTGAAATACCCTATAGATGATTCAATTGTTTTTGAATAAGTTTTTTTTTACTAAAATAGAGTGTTTGAAAACACCATTATCGCAATTTCGTACAAAGTCGCCAGCATCAACAAATATTTTTTTCATTTTGTTTCAACGCACACCAAACGATCTAGCTACGTCGCATTGTGTTTCCCTTGGTGTAGGTTAAAGCACAACACGTTTTTGTGTCTTATTAGTCAAAGACGTCAATTCATGATGTTGTGAATTTAATTAATAGTAGCTATCTTCGAGGCAGCACTTGTGTTGCAACCCTGTGTTAAAATATCCTTTTATTCATGCGCAATATTGTTGCACAATTTTCTTTGGTGAAAAAAAAAATTACCACTTCGTTTCTAGCAGCGTCCATGCTTGACGTTTTATTTAATCTAATATAATAAAAGAATATACTTTTTTGACAGTAATTTGTCCTCGTGAATGGACTACAAAAGTAAAAATAAAATTGGCAGTACTAACGCAAACGCCGATTGAATTTTTACTGAGATATCCGCACACTCTCTTTCTTGTTGCTTTCACATGTACAATTTTTGACAAACGATGAGCGCCCAGAGATAACGAGCAGAGAGATGACCAATCGATTACATCTATTAGAAACTGTTTTTTTGTGATTTCCATGGGTGCTATATTATTATGGAATAACGTAGTTGGTTTACAGAGAAAAGTTGAATCAAAGTAAAAGTTACTAAATAGTAAAATTCACTAAAACAGAATTATTATTAGATTTCATAACTCATCGATGATTGAGCTTGAGAGCGCCAAAATTGAGAGAACAAGAAAACAATTTTATAAAATGGTTTATATACAAATTACTAATTTTACATATACTTTACTTGTAAAATAAAACAATTTTAAACGGATATTAATTTGACATTATTTTAAATCTGTGTACTTAAGTATTATATGTACTTATGAAGCGATATAAAAAATTGATATCGATTTTAATAGTATCCGGTTTTCTTGTGCGAATCCATAGCGATGGGAATTAACTAGATTTGCTAATTGGTTGTTTTTCATTTTCTTCATTCGTTTGTGGAAAATCATCAGTTTTAGTCGTGTAAAGTATGTCTATTACTGTTAAAAGCTAGTTATTAAAATACTTGCTAGTTGTATCTGTTTTTATTATATGTAGTGCAGAAGACAATAACATATGTGTAGTTCATAATATATATATTTGCACAAAGTGGGTATAAGTATTTTGTGTTTCATTCCATCCAGGTTTTTAAGGAATATTTACGAGAACAACTAATCTGTAAATCTGAGCAGAAAGACATGAGAAACGTTTATGATCAGAATTTGTATACGAATAATGAATATAATAAAGAAAATGGAAAATTAACGAAAATATCAAACCCAGAAAGTAATGAGTGGGAAGCTCCTTTGGCTCAAGGATTATATGACCCTCAGAATGAGCACGAGGCTTGCGGCGTTGGTTTTATCGTTTCTATTGATGGAAAACAATCGCATAAGGTAATTCTTGACATATTTTTAAAAAATATTTACTCCCCGAATGACTGCATATAAATATATTCAAGTATAAAATAAAAAATGAGTTGAATATTCAACAAATAATGTGCGTTATAAAATCATATATATTTCACATATAAATATCGAAAATAAAGCAAATGAAGTACATACATATATATATATGTTTAAAATGAAATAGTTTGCTATATATTTTCGTGCTGGCAATTCTCGTTTAAGATACTAGTTCAGAAGATGTACGATATATCAAAGAGGAGCTTAAAATGTCACTTCAAGGTCAGACATAACAAATGCTTCATAGGAGTAGTTTTTAAGAGGAAATCTTTATTCTTATACATATTGCAGTATTTAGTATTATATATGGTTGTACTAAGTGTAGATACTAACTTTAAAATTTGATTCCTAGTAAAACATAATTAAATTCATGGATACCGCAAGATAAATAATTGCTAAAATTAAGACGATTATATATATCAATCAACTTTAATTAATATTACAGTTAAACTTCTATAACTCAAAGATCTCCATAACTTGAACTCTTTAATTGGCAATATCGTTTAGAAATCAAATTTCATACAAATTTACATCCATAACACAAACTTCCCTAACTTGAACTCTAGAATTTAATATAGAAGCGTAATATCATAGAAATTTCCTTCTTTGAATCGAATTTTTTTCACCAGGACATACAAAATGTAAAATTTTACTATCAATGCCGAATTATTACACGTATGAATTGCATAAATCAAGACAAGAGCCAAACAATAGTTAACTACAACGAACAAAATTACAGGTTAAATGTTTTAAGAGGCTATACCACTGGAAGGCATGCAAAAATAGGCGATTTTCGTGGATTTTTTTAAGATAGTACTCGATCGCATGTTTCGAATATTTTTTGGACATAATTAGTTACATTTCCAGCTATATTCTAAGAAAAAAAACATGATTTCGGCTGAATGAGTAGCTGAAACAAAAAAAATCAAACTTTAATAACAGTTGAAGGGGTTTCCTATACAATGTCTTACGATTTTTGAAAAATATTAAAAATTAACAAAATGGCGTAGTTCTAAAAAAAGTCGATTTTTTTAGGTAAAAAATTATCGTTTTTTAATTCCACATTAACAATTTTCCAGAATCAAAAAGAACGTCGGTCATTGTATAGTAAATATATTCAAGAATACTCTGTTTAAATTTGAAGAAATTTTGAGAAATGTCGTTTCGAGAAAATTGCGTTTAAAGTTTCGATTATAGCGGTTTTTTTTTTGAAAAATTGTGTTTAATTGAAAGTGAAAGCCTCTCTAACTGCCTTCCCTAAATAAAAACGTTGGTGGAACGTTTTTTTCCGCTCATCGTTAAAGTCGATGCGCCATCCCTAAATAAAAGCGGCAACTTTACGTCAAATATCAAAATGTTTACTTGAATTGTTGTTGTGAAACTTTATTGAACGGAGAAACTTCGTTTTTCGCAGCCAACTTTACTTCGGAACGCTTTGTCAAAATAGAAAATTTCAACCGCTCAGCGTAACCGTCGCGTTATTTAGGTATGCGCCATACAAATTGTATGGGCATGAGAAATTTTTGACAGTTTTTTGCCGCTGCCGCTTTTATTTAGGGAAGGCAGTAACTCGAAGCTTGTTTGTGGATTATGGAGATTCGACTTAGTGAAGTTTAACTATAGTTCATTTAAAAGTTTGGTTTAAAAGTAAAATTGGTTGAGTATGGGCTTTTTCGGTAATGCAAAAAATGCTGACAACTATTTGTGGTTTTTACAGCTGTGTTATGTCGTCTCATGCATGACATTCATTCGAAATTGTACTGTGAGTAACTTTAATATTCGGTTTTTTTATTTCAAGCACTTTAAGTGCGGATAAAATGGTTAAAATCAATAATGAAGAAAAATTTTTATATATATATACATATCAAAATTATTTTGTTGGAATAATATAACAAAATAATTAAAATTAATAAAACACTAAAAAATTCAAGCAACTTTAGTATTCGGTTTTTTTTGATAAATTAATAGAAAAGCGTTTTAAAAACCAACATTTTTTCAGTTTTAAGTACTTTGTGTTACTTTTTATAACTTCGCTCAAGCGATTTGACATATTCGATATAATTTTCAGAATGTAATTGTCGCCTATTTATACCATTCGTCTTGGAGCCGTGTGTTTAATGCGATGAGAGATGAAACCGGGTTTTGACGCAACGCCTGTCCAATTCACTCCATAATTTTTTGGTTGGATTTATGTCAGGATATTGAGTCGGAGTTTCTATAACTTTGGAACAATTTTCAAGCAACCAAGACCTTAAGGATATAGGTTTTATATTTTGGGTCATTATCCTGATATAAGTTAAATGTGTCCTAAATACCAATTTTGATGGCGGATTCTTCCAAACTATCTCTCAAAATTTGCAGAAAAGTGTGCTGGTTCATATAAGTTAAATGTGTCCTAAATACCAATTTTGATGGCGGATTCTTCCAAACTATCTCTCAAAATTTGCAGAAAAGTGTGCTGGTTCATAATCCCATCAATGAAATCGAAAATTTCCGACACTTTTGGATGACACACTATAAGATATCCACCTCCGTATTTCACCGTCGGTAGTAAGTTTCAGTTTTAAAGCACTGTGTTGTGTTTACGCCACACTATTGTCCTTCATAGTATATGTTTACTACTCTTTGGCATTCAAATTTTTTTTTTTCATTATTGATTTTAACCATTTAATCGGCACTTAAAGTGCTTGAAATAAAAAACCGAATATTAAAGTTACTCACGTATATCGACTTTATTAACTTAAAGGGTAAACGAGAATTATATTTGGTCACATTTGAAAAAGCACAATTTATATAAAACTAGCTATTAGTATTAAACAAAGAATGAAATAAAACACTCATTTCACACAATTAATACATAAATATAGTGAAGATTTGGTACACCGACTGCTGTGACATATAATGATATTATATATATAACATTTCCAAATCAAAAACTATTTTAATAAGACCCAATGTTGACTACAAACCATTCTCGAATCCACCTGAAGGCAAAAAATTTAATTCATACACACGTACTGCAGAATATTACATATAAAGATACGAATCATAAAAATATGTACAAATTATTACTTGCAATAAGAAAATAGTTCCACTAAATATAATTTTGTTTCGTAATTCTTTTCTGCAACTACAGTAGTTTTCCGAAATAACGAAGACATTAATTGTCAGGCCTGTTCGCTATATCGTATTTTTCGTTAATTCGAATACTCACTTAGAGGTATTTTTATCAATAAAAATGAGTTATATATCCGTAAATTGCAGTTTAATAAATTGTTTTATTAATTATTTGTTAAAAAATGAAAAAAAAACATAACAAAACAATTCAAATCCAGTAAATTCTTCCAAAATGGATCAATTCTGACACTCATACTTCTATTTGGTGCTGATCAATAATTTTAAGCTTTTTTATAAAATTCAACATTTTTTCAATTTGCACATTTTTTTTAATTTTTTCCAGTTTTATTTTTAATTCTGGTTCGATGTTATTTGATTTTTTCCTCTTTCTTCATATGTCTTCTTCATGTTGTTCGTTAAAATGAGTACTTACAAATTCTTGATGTTCGTTATTTACGGTACTCAATGTAGCAAATTTGCTTGTTCGTTATAAGCGGTTTTCGTTAAAACGAATATTCGTTATTTCGGAAAACTACTGTACTTTGTATTTGCTGGAAAATTTTGAAAATT
Source organism: Zeugodacus cucurbitae (assembly GCF_028554725.1). Taxonomy (NCBI): domain Eukaryota; kingdom Metazoa; phylum Arthropoda; class Insecta; order Diptera; family Tephritidae; genus Zeugodacus; species Zeugodacus cucurbitae. The sequence continues at coordinate 30,486,859 of NC_071669.1, forward strand.
TTTTGCGATTCAGTTGTGCAATGGTTGCTTTTTCTAATCACTTATGGGTCAAAAACCCATATCTCAGGAACTACTCGACCGATTTCAATGAAACTTGGTTTGTAATAGTTTCCTTACATCCCAATGATATGTTGTGAAAATAGGCCAAATCGCTTCACAACCACGCCTACTTCCTATATACCAGAACTTTGAAGACAATCTGAATCGTTTACTTTACAATATATAAAGTAAATACTAGTGAAGATATCGGTGCAGAACTTTGCACAAATACTATGCTAATAGTGTGGCAGCCCCATTCTAAAAATCGCCGATATCGGACCATAGGTTTTTAAGGCCCCATATATCGAACACGAGGACCTCGGTGCTTCTATCCTAATATTATGGTTTCCAACTTTCAATGGACATTATACAATATATATGACGAATATGTGGGTCAAATTGTGTATTATATAATATAAATAAAGTTAAATATATAAATTGCGAGAGTATAAAATGTTCGGTTACACCCGAACCTATGGTGCCAAGAAATAAGTGTACCAAGTTTCATCAACATATCTTAATTTTTACTCAAGTTACAGCTTGCACAGACGGACGGACGGACGGACGGACAGACAGACATTCGGATTTGAACTCCACTCTTCACCCTGATCACTCTATAATACTCTCTTTAGCAACATTTGTTGCGAGAGTATAAAAAAATTGTATGCGAAGTTAATAAATAAAATTGTAAAAATCTATATCTTACAGCTTTTTGAAAAATTTCGAGTTTAATTGAAAATTCTATAACTCGAAGTTTTTTTTGTGGATTATGGTGATTCGAGTTAGAGAAGTTCCACTGTAATCTGTGATATCCTGCTCTTGGTCTTGGTTTCATTGTGCTCTTTGAAGATATAATCACTCTAATCACAGACCATTTCTTCAGCTCTTTTCGATGGGGATTTCCTTTAATATGTCATAATAGAGCTCTTTCAATCAATTGTGACCAGTTAACCAGTTTTCCCCAAACTATAAGCCATAAATGAAATTGTTAAAAAAAATACGATGGTCGTGAGCACCTCGCTATAATTTTGTTGTGATAAATCTGGGAAAAATGCTAAATGACTAAAACAAAAACTTTCAATTTACAATATATTCACTGAGTGGTAATTGTGTAAATTTATTTTGTAAGCATTCCATCAACAATTTTTTTAAACAAGAGTAAAAGTTTTAAACTTTATGATTTTTCGGCACCCCAATTATATTCGGTATTGTTACATACATGCATAATTTAATGTTCAAATAAAAAAAGAAGGAAGGGTTAAGTACGGGTGTAACCAAGAAATTTATACCCTTGAAATTTTTTTTATAGAATTTTTTTAAGACACAATTTGTCCTTTATATTAAATTCGACATAAAGTCCTCTAGAATAACGAAAATAATTATAACAAGTAAGGAAAGGTTAAGTTCGAGTGCAACCGAACATTTTATATTCTCGCAATTTATTGCTATATTTTTATTAAGATAACACACAAATTTACTCATAGATTCGGCATTTCACTCATTTTCACCACCAAAGTACACTATATTCAAGATTATACGCTCACTTAATTTTGCTAAGGTATCTCATATATATATGATATTATATTATATATTGAATTTCATTCGAATCGGTCGGGTAGTTCCTGAGATATGGTTTTTGACCCATAAGTGGGCGATGCCACGCACATTTTCCATTTTGCAAATAAATCTGAGTGCAGCTTCCTTCTGCAATTTCTTCTGTAAAATTTAGTGTTTCCGACGTTTTTCGTTAGTGAGATAACCCACTTTTAGTAATTTTCAACCTAACCTTTGTATGGGAGGTAGGGGCGGTTATTATCCGATTTCAACTATTTTCACGCGGGGGCCACGCGGGGGACGGGGCCACGCCCACTTCCCCCAAAAAAAAAATTACATCCAAACATGCCCCTTCCTAGTGCAATCCTTTGTTCCAAATTTTACTTTTATAGCTTTATTTATGGCTTAGTTATGACACTATATGTGTTTTCGGTTTTCGCCATTTTGTCGACGTGGCAGTGGTCCGGTTTTGCCCATTTTCGAAAGAAACCCTCTCACGGCCCAAGGGACATGTGTTCCAAGTTTCATTAAGACATCTCAATTTTTACTCAAGTTATCCGTTGCACGGACGTACGTACAGACAGACATTCGGATTTTGACTCGTCTCCTCACCCTGATCATTTTGATATATATAAAACTCTATATCTAACTCGTTTAGTTTTATGCCTTACAAACAATCGTTATGTTAACAAAACTATAATACTCTCTTAACAACTTTTGTTGCGAGAGTATAAAAAGTATATGAGAATGCGGACTGGGTCATTTCTGAACCGATTTCACTAATTTTTGCCAACAATCTATAATATATCCAATATTCACTTAATATTGCTAAGATAAAAACACCTTCGAGTTAGAGGGACTTCCGAGATACGGAAGGTAATTTGATGAAATTTGACTTCTATTGGCAAATCAAGAGTTCGAGTCATGGAGAACTTCATGGTTTAGAAGTTCGAGTTATGGAAGTTCAACTGTACATTATTAAAAGAAAAATATCCCCTAATTTCAAATTGAAATTATTTTGTAAAAGCATACATTTTAAGAATATTTTTACATATATATAAAAATACCATTCATTTTACTAATACAGTAATCCCCGCTTAAGTGCTCCTTCTTAACATGCAAGACTTTTGAGACACTTAAACGGGAAAGGCACTGAAATGACTTTTTTTGATTTTTTGATTTTTTTACTTAAGCGGATCACTGTAATATATAAACATGTTTTTTATACATAGAGTATGTGAACTTAACAGCAAGTACATATGTATTACACTTATTGCATTTTAGGTAGGCAAGAAAGACAATGATTTAAATTGCATTGCCTTTCAAGCTTAAAGAACGAGTAAGCATTACATTGCATTGTCGTGGGCACGAACAAGTGTTGCTTATTTATGTCTTTTGTCTTCGTTGCTTATTTATTTCACTGGTTATATTGTTTTAAATATCATCAAACAAATCGCATGCATGTTAGTGGACACCGCGTCGTTCATTAAAAAACTTGCGCCTTAAAGCATATGAAAATAAAAAAAAAAACAATGTTGGTAAAAAGACATATGCGGCTGCTGCGCGATATTGTTGCAATACATGAGCATTGGACTGAAGAAGATTGGGATATGGAAAGTTAAAAACAAAAAAAATATATATATAAAACTTTATTCACTTTATTTTTTATTTTAAAGGTAATATGGTCTGATGAGGCGAACAGAAATCTTTATCAGTCTGATTGACTATCCCGGTACATACACAAGACCCAAATATGATTAAACCAAACCAAGTTTCCCAAACAGTAAAGCATGGTGGCGGGTCAATTAAGGTTCGGTGATGTATCACCTGAAATTATGTAGGTCGTCTGGTACGCATTGATGGAGTCATGCGTAAGGAGCAGTATATAACCATTTTACAACAAAATTTGCCGACAGTCGTCGAAAATTTGCGTCTTGTTGCTGAAAAAGTTATCTTTAACCTTTAACCGATTTTGTATCCAAATGTACAACAAATATGTCCAACCACTCTTTAAAGAAAGCAAAGGGTTTTTAGACCAAAACATTGAGTTTGCTTTACGTTATTACTTTTAAACATACTATTATTAAATTACCAAGTTTTGTGATTTTAATAAATTTAAGGCTACAAAATTAAAAACAAAAATAAAATCATTAAACTCGTTTTTTTTTTGTTTTCGGTCTATTTTAGAATGGATCACTGTTGGGTGTTACAGTTTTGCTCATCACTATATGTACATATGTATATCAAAGTGATCAGGGTGACGAGTAGAGTTGAAACCTTGGGGGTTTACTCGAATGAAATATTGTTCACATTCGCAAGAAAGGTACCATGTAATGCGATTTACGCATAGAAAATTTCCCCTTTCATATTTGTAGTACTTTATAATTCGAATTTCGAGATGAAAATAGAATTTTTCTTGCTACAAGACCGAAGCTATCGGAGCAGATACAAAATGTAAGTATTAATTTACATAGATAAAAAGTTATATTAAACAAGTAAGGAAGGGCTAATTTCGGGTGTAACCGAACATTTTATACTCTCGTTTATTTATTTAATTTTATTAAAGTAGGACTCAAATTGACCCATATATTCATATAGTATATGGGGGGCCCACGTAATTTCTGGACCGATTTCACTCATTCTGGCCACAAAGCTTCATTATATCCAAGAATATACGGTCACTTAATTTTGTTAAGATATCTCACACTATATCTGTGGTTGCAATAGCAATCTCATTACAGTGGCAAGAAACACGTGTATCAAGACTCATTAAGATATCTCAATTATCCCTCAAGTTATCGTTTGAACGGACAGACAGACATCCTAAATTCAACTCGTTACGTCATCAAGATCCCTTTGGTATATGTAACTGTATATTCATACAATTTAATTTTAGTTGTTACAAATATCCGCATTTATCAAAAGGGTGATTTGATACAGCGGACACTACAAAGTCTTCTTCCAATTTAAAGAAATGGATAATTTACCACTTAAATTCAGTTGGCCCAATTGCGGGACATTGCTTGATAGAATTTGTATAATAGAAAGTAATTAACTTAAGAGTGGACAGCAAAGTTCACTTGAAGGCTAAGATTAAATTAAATACTGCAGGGACTGAAGGAAATCCTTCTATTCACCTAGAATTGAAAGGGTTTGTATTATTATATATGGACCATCCATAACTAGATTAAGAGACTCACTAGAGTTTGGAGCAACGCAGACTTTGAAAATAACAACACAGAGTCCATTTTCCAAAAACAATTATTCGAATTAACAATAATGTTTACAAAGCGAGAGTCCCAAATGATCATCGTATTGCACTGCTTTGTGTATCCAATACAGAGTCAACCCCTTTTTTTTGTTCTCACGCACGATTTGCATTGGCCCCTTAAGTTAGACAGGTGAATACGCCTACGTACTAAACCCTAACACCAGCATTTGGTCGTGAGGCCAAGTTTTACCATTCGGCTCGTCAATTACACCTTTCCGGTTTACGTATGGTTAATCCTTCTACTTTCGATGCGTTGCCACTCTTGTCTTCTAAGTTCTTGCATAACTACCGTTGTCCATGTTCCCACTTTGTCCCAAACCGGCTTCAACTGGATCATGTAATGCACGATGTTATCAAGCGGCACTCGATTAGTTGTCAGCTCACATACCTTCGCATACCTACCAAGCATTCACATACCTCGGGTACGAAAAGAAGATGTGTAAATCGTTTTCTCCAACGCTGCCACAGAAAGAGCAGTTCGTTTGGTCATCGTGTTCATATTTGTATAGATCTTCTGTGTAACATCCATGCCCTGTTAAAAACTGCGTAAGGTAGAAGTCAGTTTCTCCATGTTTTCTATCTACCCACGTTTGCACACTTTTAATAAGCAAGTGGGTCCCTCTCCGCGACGTTGCTGCATCCCAACGTTTCTGTCATTCATTTAGACTCCTTTGTCTTTCCTGTTTCTTCTCTTCTGTTGTTAGCCGCCTACCAGAGCTTTTTGTTTTATTATATATGTTCTCTTGATTTCCATGACCATTATTTCTGGGGACATGATACCTGCCATGACTTCAACTGCCTCATGTGATACAGTCCGATAAGCACACGCAATCCTGATCGCACTTAATCTTTGCTTTTTATACTCTCGCAACAGCGTATAATAGTTTTGTTCACCTAACGGTTGTTTGTGTCACCAAGAAATATAAGAGTTAGATATGGAGTTATATATACATAAATGATCAGGATGACGAGTGGATTTGAAATCAGGATGTCTGTCGGTCCGTCTGTCCATGCAAGCGATAACTTGAGTAAAAATTAAGATATCTTAATGAAACTTGGAACATATGTTCCTTGGCACCCTGAGGAGGTTGCTTTCGAAAATGGGCGAAATCGGTCCACTGCCACGCCCACAAAATGGCGGAAACCAAAAACCTATTCAGTGTCATAACTAAGCCATAAATAAAGTTATGAGAATGAAATTTGGAACATAGGATCCCATTAGGGCGGGGCACATTTGGATGTAATTTTTTTGGAAAAGTTGGCCTGACCCCACCCCCAAATAGGTTTTTTGTATATAACTCGCAAACCAGTAAAGCTATATAAACCAAACTTTCTGCAGTCCAAAAATGAATGACATCGGATAATAACCACGCCCACCTCCCATACAAAGGAAAAACGGCAGAAACACCAAATTTTACATAAGAAATGGCAGAAGGAAGCTGCTCTGAGATTTTTTTACAAAATGGAAAATGGGCGTGGCGTCGCCCACTTATGGGTCAAAAACCATATCTCAGGAACTACTAGACAGATTTCAATGAAATTCGGTATATAATATTTTCTTGACACCCTGATGACACGTGTGAAAAATGGACGAAATTTGTTCACAACCACGACTATTTCCCATATAACTCATTTTTGAATTTCATCTTATTCCTTCACTCCAAGGCTTGGGTGTGGCACGTACCAAGCCGTTTTTGACAAAATCTTTTAAGGTTCCAACAGACATATTTAAAGTTAGAGGTGGCTTAGTTTAGTTCAGTATCACAGTCTCGCCAGATAATAATGTCAGTGTAACCTTTGGCATCGCAGTTGAATACAGGTACTTTGAAAGTGCGAATTTTTCGAGCATTCTCTGATCTTGCTTTTACAATTCATCGATATCCAATATCCCTTATGAACTATTTGTCGTCATCAAGCATGGCAACGAGGAGATTTTCTGTGGGACCAAAATGTCCATTTCGTTGGAATACTTTGTCGACGACTGCGTTCATATCGGAATTCAAATAACGACTTATGTTAATGGTTTAGTGGAAACAAAATATCCATTTCGTTGGAGTACTTTGTCAACGACTGCGTTCATATCGGAATTCAAATAAGGACTTTGGTTTATGGTTTAGCTGCGTTAATGCACGAAGAATTACATTTAATTGTAAACCACATTGTTCCATAAACTTTCATAACGTACGTAGCTAATACAACTGCTTTTCTTCTGAGTCAGTTTAAGTGGCATACAATGTTAGAATTTGATTAGCTATTGTTAGCTAAACCAGAAGACAAGATACCAATTCTGAAAGCTGTCGAATAAATAATTTTGGTCGGTACTAAGCTATTCCATAGTTATTTCAGGTAATATTGTAGGTATATTGGAACATTCAACTATCGGTATTGTTTGACAAATTTGTAATTGAGATCCGATGTCGCCCGAAAAGCATTTAGGTTTGTAGTTTTTCCGTCGCACCCAACAACAACAGCTAATTCACTCAGCTTTACCGATTTAAATTTCAAATGTTATAACATAGTCGGCCTAATCATTGAATCCGTTTCGATCGAAAAATAGTTCGATTCGATCGAAAAATTTTACGTCGGAATCATTGAATTCATATCGAAAATAAAATTTACGATACACATTATCAAATTTGTCGATAAAACAGTTTCATGTTCTCACTTTGTGGTAAAGTAGTTTATCGACGGAATCAATGATTGCATGAACATTTTCGATCGAAAATCTTTATCGTATCGAAATCGAATTCGCTGCGGATTCAATGATTAGACCCAGTGTTTTTAATATCATCAGCATCTCGGTATAAGGGAGCTGTGGGACGGCATATCAAACTCCTTACGTACAGCTGCAACCGAAACCATTGGCTTTCGGAAAAGTAAAAAAAAAAAAAACAGCTGGTATGATGAAGATCGTCGTCTCGCAGTGGAGAGAAAGCAGACTGCCTACCTCGCAATGTTGCGATCGACCGCAACACGAGCGGGATGGGAAAGATACCGAGAGCTGAAGAGGGAAGCGAGACGCATTTGCAGACAAAAAAAGAAAGAGACCGAAATGCGTGAGTAAGAAGAGCTTGACAAGCTGACCGACAGGGGTAATGCTCGAAAATTTTACGAAAAGTTCTGGCGACTAAGTGAAGGTTTCAAGACCGAAGCACACTCCTGTAGGACCTCCAGAGGTGATCTAATTGTTGATGACCAGATTATACTGTGTTTGTGGAGGGAACACTCCTCCATTCTGCTGAATGGCAGTGAAAGTACAACACCGGATGATGGCGAACCCGATTCCCCAATCGACGACGATGGAACAGATGTTCCATTGCCGACCGCGAAGAAATTAGAATAGCAATTACCCGCTTGAAGAACAATAAGGCGGCGGGGCCCGATGGATTGCAGGCCGAGCTATTCAAATACGGCGGCGAAGAGCTGATAAGGTGCATGCATCAGCTTCATTCCGGAATATGGTCGGAAGAAAGCATGCCCGACAATTGGAATCTCAGTGTACTCTGCCCAATCCACAAAAAGGGAGACCCCACAATCTGCGCCAACTATCGTGGGATAAGCCTCCTTAACATCGCTTATAAGGTTCTATCGAGCGTACTGTGTGAAAGACTAAAGCCCACCTTCAACAAACTGATTGGACCTTATCAGTGTTGCTTTAGGCCTAAAAAATCAACAACTGACCAGATATTCACCATGCGCCAAATCTTGGAGAAGACCCGTGAAAAGAGGATCGACACACACCATATATTTGTCGACTTTGAAGCTGCTTTCGACAGCAGTGATTTGGTATCCCCGCAAAACTAATACGGCTGTGTAAGTAGACGTTGAGCAAAACCAAAAGCTCCGTCAGGATCGGGAAGGACCTCTCCGAGCCGTTCGATACCAAACGAGGTTTCAGACAAGGTGACTCGCAATTGTGTGACTTCTTTAACCTGATGCTGGAAAAAATAGTTCGAGCCGCAGAGCTAAACAGAGAAAGTACAATCTTTTATAAAAGTTTACAGCTACTGGCGTACGCCGATGATATCGATATCATTGGAAACAACACTCGCGCCGTTAGTTCTGCTTTTTCCCGCCTGGATAAGGAAGCGAAGCAAATGGGTCTGGTGGTGAACGAGGACAAGACGAAATATCTTCTGTCATCAAACAAACAGTCAGCGCATTCGCGTCTTGGCTCCCAAGTCACTGTTGACAGTCATAACTTTGAAGTTGTAGATAATTTCGTATACCTAGGAACCAGCATTAACACCGATAATAATGTCAGCCTTGGAATCTCACGCATAATCACTCTTGCCAACAGGTGCTACTATGGACTGAGTAGGCAATTGAAAAGTAAAGTCCTCTCTCGACGAACAAAAACTAAACTTTACAAGTCCCTTATCACCCCCGTCCTACTTTATGGTGCAGAAGCGTGGACGCTGTCAACATACGATGAGACGGCACTAGGAGTTTTCGAGAGAAAGGTTTTGCGGAAGATTTGAAGAATATTTTTAGGTGTCTCCGGCTCACAGGTGACATGGCCAAAATACCAATTCGTTCTTTGATCCGATAAAACCCGTAATGATTTCTATCTGTCGTTTTCTGTAAAATTTCCATTGTTTATCAATACGAAACAAATTTGTATCCTTCCTTACGTCAAAATGCAAACCACAAAGTATTTTATTGCAGTCCTCTTCTTGTAAAGTTGACCTGACCTTAGTTCTTTCACGGCGCAACTTTGAACGATCAACTACACAACTTGGATCTTTCGATGAAATAATACCAACGACTTTTAAGACAGAGATAGTTGGAGACTACAGTACGATCACACTCAAGGTCTAATGACAGTAAATTTAATATATTTTTTGCAGAGATGGTGATAATTTTCCCTTAACATGTTCTGGGTCTTTTTGGTTATGACTAAATGATCACTTGACTTGCTTCTTTTAATTGAAAAGTGATCAGCCAAAGGACAAGAACAACAGAGCGTGTTAAAATTTTGTTTCTCTGTGCTACGCGATAAATTTTTTTCTTTTCTATGTTGTTTTTTCTCATTCTTCACAGTTGTAACTATATCAACATCGCCTATCACAACTTTTCTGGTTAAGCTTTGGTCGAGTAAGAAACTTATTTCCTCCTTGGGAACACGACACCCTCTTAAGCAGCTACAATTCCTAAGCTTTCAGATATTTCAAGAACTATCAGCTCTTATCGGGCTTTATTTCTTATTTTATTAAATTTTTAATTATCTAACATCTAGCAGGTAACTTCTCCGGCAAACCAAAAAAAATCTAAAAGCCACTATCACTCTATTAGTGGGTACAAAGAAAGTATGTAATACCCCCTCCCCCTGATACGTAATATACGCATCATATTTACACGAATTTGTAAATTTTGGTTTCGAAATATTCTCAAGGCCATACAATTTGTATGGCGCATACCTAAATAACGCGACGGCGACGCTGAGCGGTTGAAAATTTCTATTTTGACAGAGCGTTCCGAAGTAAAGTTGGCTGTAAAAACGAAGTTTCTCTGCAAAATAAAATTTCACAACAACAATTCAAGTAAACATTTTGATATCTGACGTAAAGTTGCAGCCTTTATTTAGGGATGGCGCATCGACGTTAACGCAGAGCGGTAAAAAACGTTCCGCCAACGCTTTTATTTAGGGAAGGCAGTATGGTATATACAAATTTTTCGTCAAGCTTATATGACGGATATGACAGGGTTTCAGTATTTTTCCATTTCGAATTCATATATTTGAATATTTTGTTATACTCATTCGAGAGTAACATTTATCAGTTATCGCAGATATGTTTGCTTAAAAATACAGAATGAAAATACAATTAAAATATAAGACAATTCCGAAAGGAAGAAGACTTTGATTTTATCACTAACCAAATTTGAATAATATTCTTCATTCATTATAAAAATATATATATATATATTCTCATAGATTTTACGAGATGCACAGACTTTGTCGGAACGGATGAATCATCGTGGAGCTTGCGCATGTGATAATGATACTGGAGATGGAGCTGGAGTGAAGACGTCAATACCGCATAATTTATATGCTAAAGAACTGTAAGTATTCGCAAACAATGTTATTAATAGATGTATGTATACATTTTCGATTCAAAATTCAATCTATACATATTGAAAAAATACTAAGTTTCGTAGGCCTTTGGGTAACTTGATCGCATGCAGATTTCAGTAGGAGATATATAAAGAACTACTAATTTCGGAAAATTATTTCCAAAATTCCAAAATTTTGTGTATTGACCAAAGTCCCGCAAGTTAAGAGTTCAAAGAGAAATCTATGTTCATATATAGTACAACAATGTACAGCATAAGTGAAGTTTGTTAATTGCCACTATTTCTAAAAATTAAGAGTAAAATCCAGTATAAAATGTTAATTTTTCTTTAAAACAACTAGAAAATAACGCATTAAAAATATGCTAAAGTAAAATTTTCATAATTTAAGTCTAATAACCTCTTTAACCATTTGGCGGGTTAATGTTTTGATCACATTTGTCGCTATTACACTTCATTCAGTCGAATTTTTTAAAGTACATATTTCATATTTTTGAAGTTTAACATCTAATTATTTCCAAAAATGTTTGATAGGATTAACACCCGGACCTTTTGGAGGTGTTTCCAAATGGCGAGGTACTTTATGTATCAACCACCTTTTGACAATGTGTGCAGATTGAGATGGGCAATTTTCCACTGCTCCCAATATGCCAGTATAAAATAAATCTCGTAGCTAGCGGAATGGCGTTATTTTTTGTAACTAGACGAAGACAATGACATATTATCACGATGGACCCATGAAAGATTGGCGGAAAGAGCCTTCACTTCTATTGGAGTAAAGTGGCCTATTATAGTTATCTATGGCGTAGTTGATACATTTTTTAATTTTAAAGACAGATAGCGGTGGCATTTTCCTGGCTACATGAGACGAGTACTGGGGAAGATTCAACACTTTTCTCACCTCCTCATGGTTACTGTTGTTGTTTTAATATTTTTCTCCAACTCTTTCAGGCAAATTTTTGGGGTTTTTATCTACTTATTGTAATATTTAAGAAAAATAAATTGCATCCAAAGCTCTTGAAATGCAGTATATTTTATTTGTTTGCCCTGAATAATATTGTGCATAGTCCTTAGCTTTCCAATTATATCTGTGCAATTCGAAACATGAATATATGTCAGAATATCCCCAGAACAACACCTGTTGGTTTTTTTTAAAGAATGCCCCGTTCACTTCTAATGATATCGTTCTTCGACTTGTGCCTGCATTTTTCAAAGAATTTTGCAATTTTTTTTTGTTGTTTTTGTCAAAGTTGATTTTTTTTTATCAATTTGCATTTTGCAAAGAATTAGTTGACAAACTGTATGTATTGTTAAAATGTGAATTATTTTGGATATTTACTTTACGCATTATAATGAGGTAGACGATTGCGCCATCTCTTTTCAACCAACCTAGCACTACTATTAATATGAACACAACAATCTTCCGCTTTTCCACATTTTAGGTATTTTAAGTATAGTCAGGCATAAATTGATTACCTTGGTGAGAAAATTTACTCCCGCTGAGCCTAGGTGCTTTAACATTAAGTTATTTATTTCGTCTGGACCAATGGATTTTGAGGACTTGGCCTTTCCGATGACATAGTGAACCTGTTCACCACCTGATTTATCTTTATATTTTGCTATCTCGTTTCAAGTTTCGACGTCAAACCATTTGGTGCTTTAAGTGAAACTACTTATTTTTGTTATACTTTTTGTGGACATTCATTCGAGGTTTGGTGCTTGATGGGTACCAAGAGTTTTTTTTCTGGTTTGTGATAGGACTGGGCATACATAGAGAAAGTGGAAACCCGTTTCTTTATTCAATTGGCCAATGTTCGGTTATGGTAGCTGTAAGTCTATATATGCTTTTTATGCATCTATTTAATAGATCATTGATTGTTGTCCAGTCATATTTAGGCTAAATGCTGCTTTGTTGTTTTGCATTTGGTTATCGATTTCCATCTTTCCTGAGCAATCTGTTCATAATGTGTGGACTGGAGATTTTGTAGTGTCTGACGGGCATGGTATTTGCTCCGCTTCGGCTTCGTCCTGAGGGGCTCCTATCTTTGCTCTCTCGTCTGTCTATTCGTTTCTGAAAATGTTCCTGTGGCCGGAAAACCATATTATGGACTCTTCCAGTGAGCAGTTGCAGACTGCGCTAGAATTAATCTTTGGCCATAACAATGTCTCTTTAAATATTCACTTTCTCTATTTTCTCGTAGTTGCTCAGTAGACTACCACAGGTCATCTCTATACCTAGTACTTCCGCTTGAAAGATGCTAGACGAGTTTATATGTCAAGATCCTTGGAGTATACCTCCGTTCCTATACCGCAATCCATTTTAGATCCGTCGCTATATATTGAGATGGTATTCTCATTTTCAGCAGTCTTTGGGAGGATATAGTATTTTTTATTTGGTATTGAAGTAAACTGGTTCCAGATTTCGCTGTGTCCATAACACTTGCGATCCAGCCACCTTCCACGTTTATTCTTATAGCAGAAAAAGCTGCTGTTCGCAGTTGATGCAGAAGTACGTTAAGTGGGTCAGTTGGTCACGACTTGAAGGCTGCGGTAACCCCTGCACAGATTGCTCTTTAGGCTATATTTATTATTATTTTTTTTCAATCTTTAATTTCCAGTTCAGTTTACTATCGATCTCTACCCCTAGGTATTTAGCGTGGATACCACATTCAGACATCGCGGCATAAAGACAGCTCCTTTTCGTGCTGTCGTAAGCAGCTTTAAAATCGACAAAGAGATTGTGTGTGTCGATCCTCTTCTCACGGGTCTTTTCCAAGATTTGGCGGATGGTGAATATTTGGTCAGTTGTTTATTTTCCAGGTCTAAAGCCACACTGATAAGGTCCAATCAGTTTGTTAACGGTGGGCTTTAGTCTTTCACACAGTACGCTCCATAGAATCTTATAAGCGATGTTAAGGAGGTTTATCTCACGGTAGTTGGCGCATATTGTGGGGTCTCCCTTTTTGTGTATTGGTCAGAGTACATTGAGATTCCAATCGTCGGACATGCTTTCTTCCGACCATATTTTGCAAAGAAGCTGATGCATGCCCCTTATCAGTTCTTCGCCGGCGTATTTGAATAGCTCGGCCGGCAATCCATCGGCCCCGCCGCTTTGTTGTTCTTCAGCGGATAATTGTTACTCGAATTTCTTCATGGTCGGGTAATGGAACATCTGTTCCATCCTCATCGATTGGGGAATCGGGTTCGCCATCTGCTGGTGTTGTACTTTCACTGCCATTCAGCAGGTCGGAGAAGTGTTCCCTATACAAACTCAGTGTTCTCTGGGCATCAACCACTAGACCACCTCTGGGGGTCCTACAGGAGTGTGCTCCGGTCTTGAAACCTTCTGTTAATCGCCGGATCTTTTCGTAGAATTTTCGAGCATTACTCCAGTCGGCCAGCTTGTCAACCACTTCATACTCACGCATTTCGGCCTATTTCTTTTTTGTCTGCAAATGCATCTCGCTTCCCTCTTCAGCTCTCGGTATCTTTCCCATCCCACTCGTGTTGCGGTCGATCGCAACATTGCGAGGTAGGCAGTCTGTTTTCTCTCCACTGCGAGACGACAATCCTCATCATACCAGTTGTTTTTTTGACTTTTCCGAAAACCAATGGTTTCGGTTTCAGCTGTACGTAGGGAGCTTGATATGCAGTCCCACAGTTCAGAGAGCAGGAGTGCAAGTCGAGTAGAAAATCGTTCGGCTGTCGGTTGTGATTGCGGCTTCTCGTTGTCGAACCTTCCTTGTGTTTGTTGTGGCGGGGGCAGCGCTCATAGGTGCGTTCTAGATGCTCATAGAAAGTATCTTTGGTCACATCTTCCTTCTCTTCCGTCGGGGCGTAGGCGCAAATCAGCGATATGTTGAAGAACCTCGCTTTTATGCGGATTGTGACTAGACTTTCATCCGCCGGGGTGAATACCAGGGCTCGACGAAGAAGTCTCTCTCCCACCACAAATCCAACACCAAATTTGCTCTCCTTTATATGGCCGCTGTAGTAGATGTCACAAGGACCCACCTTCTTCCGTCCTAGTCCCGTCCATTGCATTTCTTGGATGGCTGTGATGTCAGCCTTTACTCTTACGAGGACATCAACCAGCTGGGCAGAGACACCGCACATTTCAGGTGCATGCCCTTAATTCGTAGTCCTTTATACGTTTGCAGAGGTCGTCATCAAAATTGGGGTCTCTCATTCGAGGCTGTTGCTTCCTGTTCGTTGGTAATTGCTTTTTATGTTGTGGGTTCCAAAACCTACGCACAACCGAATAAGCGGGATTCGCCTTCTCACTTTAGCTCGCCTCCAAACGGATGTCTGTTGCCTACACAGTGGATATTTGGTCTAAGGCCGGAATTCGTGAGCTGCTTGAGCCACATGCAAAAGAATCGTTCCTGGCCACTCCCAAGTGAATGACAGTCAGGAACTTTCCTCACTTACGTGAACTTCAACACATGACCCCATCCTCCATCCTCAATCATGCAGGGAACTAAAAAATATTTCTACGAGAGTATATCTTATTATAGTCCCTTTAGACTTGACAAATTTTAAAATCTCCAGCGATAATTAGTATTAGTTAGTTATGAAAGAGGACTTATATGAGGTTCTGCAATCAAATCTCTGACAAAAAATTCTGAATTTCTATAAAGTACCAAAATATTACTGTTGAGAATTTAAACAGACGACAGACATGTATCGGGATTTCATCCCTTCTCGTTATACTGGTCATTTTAATATATATGTAATCGTATAACTCTATCTAACCCGTTAAATTTTATGTGTTAAAAACAATCGTTATGTGAACAAAACTATTGTATTATCTTTAGAAAATGTTGCGAGAGTATAAAAAGTGCACAATATAAATAATCATATGTTACATACATAATTAAAATTGTACAGTGTTTTAAATTCATTGATGGAATATGCAAAAAATGCCAAAATTGCTAAACGTTCAAGGAACCAAAAACAAAACAGTATTATTAGTTTGTAGTTCATAAATGAAATCTATTTATTTAATTATGTTTCATATTTTTGAAATGTTCCCTGTTACATACGTTATTTTAGTAAATAAACTATGAATATACCTTATTAAACTACATTTTTTTTTCGTTGCGTTTGCCAGTTTGATATCAAATGAAAAGTTCGTAAAACGCACGAGTTTGAAATTCGTAAACGCAATATAGAGTACCTTCATTACGAAGGCGGAAAAAACAAATGCATTGAACGCAATTTACGATTCGATTGTCGCATTTACAGAGTATCTTTTTTGCGAGTATTTTCACTTGCGCAACGCCTTACAGAGTAACCCCCTTGATACCATCAGAGCACTATGTCGCCACGAATTATAATTGTTCATGGCATTATCGAAGAGATCAACACCACCCTTTCGATTATTGAATGCTCTTACGATGTGTGGGATATCAACATAATATTTCTTGCCGCCTTTCCATCGCTTCACACGATGCAGTAGTTCAATTGCCTCATGATTCGATGAAATGGACGTTCCATCGGGCTATCAGCACTTTGTTGTTTCGATCAAGTCTAACCAACCGCGTTCTTTCTTCTTAGATGATGATACGGCAGAAAGTTTAATTCGTACAATTGTCACGAATAGTTCCGGTAGCATAATCTCTCAAAGAATTGAGGTGACTCATCTATTTATGAGAAGTGAAGAAGTTATCAATTGCAACACGAATGTTCACGTTGATCGTCAAGTTGGGACAATAACTTCAGTACAACTATTTCACATAGCCGCAGTTTTTGTATTCGGGTTCTCGATTCTCATTTGCACCGCTGTACGGAATGAACGAATACAAATAACCATCAGGCGAACATAAATCCTAGTATTTGAACCCAAATCGAACGGGCTTTCCTTTGATAAACATTTTGCAAGAATGACAGCCGTAGTAAGCAATCATCTATCAGCTCATCGATAGACATATTGTGTGAGAATATACCAAATTGCGTGAATTTCTCATTCAAACCAATGTTCCACAGCGTCACTTTGACGAACATCTGGCATCAATTATGTGATTATCGCACACATGGAAATACTTCTTTGATTAGTTTTAAACGATCACGTGCCATTGCGTCACGGATGATTTTGCACTCCAATGAAGATTGGGAAGACCAATAATTTTCGATGCGCGGTCGCGTATTGTAGACAGTCACGAACAAAATTCCAATGAAATCATCCATCTCAAATTTCAAGTCGTTGTAATCGATTTTCGCGTAGTTCATCGTAAATCGAACCAAATATTTGATTATCTCATCATCGATAAACAAGTTGATTTGGTGAGTACCCTTAATTACTAAATGGGCTACACGAAAATATAAATGACCGTGAAATTGCAATACTATATTTGCTGTAAAGTTTTCCATTTTGTCAATTACCTTGTTCAAAGGAATACTCGCGGGAGTATTTAGTCTTTTTTTGCTTTGGTCCATTTTGGTTCGAACAGGTTGACTTGTTTTCTGCTATGTTTGGATGTCACACGCGAACTTGAACTAGATTCAAATTCAGCAGAATGTTCCTCGATCTCTGCGCAATCGGCTGACGCATTCGGATTGTCTTCAATAGTTCTATGTTCCCAGCTATTTTGCGAAACAGAAACGCACTTGCATCGTTGAGTATTTGCTCATCTTCATCGATATTTTCCGTATCACTTACTGCATGTAGTTTCTGGAGGCAAGACCACGCATGGAGAATGAGATTTCCGATTTCATGATCAGCGTGCCACATAATCTCCTCAATCTCTCTTTGGCTCCGGTATTTTCCGAAATTTCGTGTCAATATTTTACTCAAGGACGGAATACATCACAACCGCACATCAGGAGGGCATACCTGCGAATCACACTGGAAGACCTGTTCATGCTCTTAGACAACAACCGACTAACTACCTGTCTGGAAGGGTTCCTTTTTATATTCGTGACCTAGGAAGCTTCGGGGAAATTCTATTCTAGAAATATGTATCTGGAAAGAAAGCTCTGGAATGTTCCATAAAGTGGAAACAAGTATATGTACAGTCGATTTTTCCATTTTCTGATACGTAAGTACAAAAAGCTATATGAACGGTAAGACGACTCCATGTTTGTGAAAGAACTCAGTACATCGAAAGAATATTAGTGGCCTTCATTCATTTGGTACATTGGAGTTCACAAGAAACGAAAATAATGAAATCGAATAATTAGTCGTATCGTTTTTGGCTGGTGGTCGATTTATCAACCAGTCAATTTTGCACATTCTTCATCATTCCATACTACAACCGATCTGGTAAAAAATACATTTTGCGTGAAATATGCGACAAATATTACAATATATACATAGAAAGGTTTATTTTTACACTAGTTTTGTTCACATAGCGGTTGTTTGTATGTTATAAAACTAAACGAGTTAGATATAGGGTTATATATATCAAAATGATCAGGGTGACGAGACGAGTCAAAATCTTAATGAAACTTGGAACACATGTTCCTTGGGACCGTGAGAAGGTTGCTTTAGCCACTACCACGCCCACAAAGTGACAAAAACCGAAAACACATAAAGTGTCATAACTAAGCCATAAATAAAGTTATAAAAGTAAAATATAATATAAACCAAACTTTCTCCAGTCGGTTCTCTTAGGTACCCCACCACACACCATGAAAATAGTTGAAATCGGATAATAACCATGCCCACATCCCATACAAAGGTTAGGTTGAAAATTACCAAAAATGGGTTATCTCACTAACGAAAAACGTCAGAAACACTAAATTTCACAAAAGAAATTGCAGAAGGAAGCTGCACTCAGATTTTTTTTTACAATGGCGAGGCATCGCCCACTTACGGGTCAAAAAACATATCTGAGAAACTACTCGACCGATTCGAATGAAATTCGGTATATAATGTTTTCTTGAGACCCTGGTGACACGTGTGGAAAATGGATGAAATCGGTTCACAACCACGAAAACTTCCCATGTAACTCAATTTTGAACTCTATCTTATTCCTTCACTTTATAATATATACATAAGGAACCAATGAAGATAGCGAAATAAAACTTTACACAAATACTGTGTATGATCTGTGGCATCACTTGTGAAAAAATTGTCGAAATCGGACTATAACTTTTCAAGGCCCCGAATATCTAATATGAAGAATTCAGTGCCCCATGGCAATTTTTCACCGAAAATCTCTCAGGTATTTTAATTTAATTCAGAGGAAATATTTGGCTATGGCTGAAAATACACTATATTTTCTTAAAAAAAAAAAAAAAAACCGAAATTGATGAGACAACAAAAAGAAGTGTGCGTCCTTCAATGGTTAATGAACGACCGAAATGGCAATTAAATCGTTCATTTATTCCGTGGTAGACAATTTGATTCTATTAATGAAATATTTTAATACTGTTTTCGAACCAAATAAATTGGATTTTTTTATTTTAACTTTTTGTTTTTTAAAAATGGTTTTAATAAAGAAAAAAATCATATGAAATATTAATATTAATAGAAAAGATCCTTAGCATGTACGTTATACCTATATTTGGATTATATCCAACAAAGTAACTTGAGGGATGTACTAAATACATTTTTTAACTTTTCGCAGCAAAATATATTACTTTTTACTTCAGTTCAACATTTTCTTTTAATCTGGGATGGTTACATGTAGTATTTAATGAGAATTGATGCAAAAAAACTGCGAAAACCATGCAAAAACAAACCTATGAGACGATATTACCACAATCTCACGATCTTTGCGAATAACGTTGAAAGCTGTACGTTTCAAAAGATCTGAGTGGCTATTTTGCTTAGTTTCTTTGTAAGAGTCGAGTTTGTATCGGTGAGCCTGTAGTTACCCTGGGTGTGAGGAAGTGACGTACAGTACAGCTCTCTGTACCAAAGAAAGTTGTCGCATCTGGCTATTCCGTTGCTGTTGGTTGCCGAGGCAGACCCCTACAGCACTGGGCAACGTAAGATGCACTTAACTTACGTGTGGTTTGCAGTTCAGAACATCTGACTTTCATTCGAAAAGACTGTGCGGGGCCTGGTGCCTTGGAGCGTGACTGGTCAGTCTGGGAGTGATGTTGCTTAGTTAAGCTCCTAGGGGAGTAAAAGCCTTAATTTGGGTACTCTCTGATATTGGGTACTCTCTTGATATTTACAATTGTAAATAGTATACAATGATTAAATAATAACAAAAAGGAGCATTAACTATAATTCCCAGGATGGATTCATATGTAGAAGTTCACGTAAGTGAGGAAAGACCCCACAATTTGCGCCAATTACCGTGGGATAAGCCTCCTCAACATCGCGTATAAGGTTCTGTCGAGCGTACTGTGTGAAAGACTAAAGCCCACCGTCAACAAACTGATTGGACCTTCTCAGTGTGGCTTTAGACCTGGAAAAACAACAACAGACCAGATAATCACCATGCGCCAAATTTTGGAGAAGACCCGTGAAAATAGGATCGACACACACCATTTTTTTGTCGACTTTAAAGCTGCTTTCGACAGCACGAAAAGAAGCTGCCTTTATGCCGCGATGTCTGAATTTGGTAACCCCGCAAAACTAATACGGCTGTGTAAGCTGACGTTGAGCAACACCAAAAGCTCCGTCAGAATCGGGAAGGACCTCTCCGAGCTGTTACCAGACGAGGTTTCAGACAACGTGACTCACTCTCGTGTGATTTCTTTAACCTGATGCTGGAGAAAATAATTCGAGTTGCAGAGCTAAATAGAGAAGGTACCATCTTCTATAAGAGTGTACAGCTACTGGCGTACGCCGATGATATCGATATCATTGGAAACAACACCCGCGCCGTTAGTTCTGCTTTTTCCAGACTGGATAAAGAAGCGAAGCGTATGGGTCTGGTGGTGAACGAGGACAAGACGAAATATCTCCTGTCGTCAAACAAACAGTCAGCGCATTCGCGTCTTGGCTCCCACGTCACTATTGACAGTCATAACTTTAAAGTTGTAGATAATTTCGTCTATCTGGGAACCAGAATTAACAGAAATAACAATGTCTGCCTGGAAATCCAACGCAGAATCACTCTTGCCAACAGGTGCTACTATTGACTAAGTAGGCAATTGAAAAGTAAAGTCCTCTATCGACGACCAAAAACCAAACTCTACTAGTCTCTCATCATTCCCGTCCAACTTTACGGTGCAGAAGTGTGGACGATGTCAACATCCGATGAGACGGCACTAGGAGTTTTCGAGAGAAATGTTTTGCGGAAGATTTATGGTCTCTTAGACGAACGATGGAACGATGAGCTGTATGTGTTATTCGACGACATAGACATAGTCCAGCGAATAAAAAGACAGCGGCTACGCTGGCTAGGTCATGTTGTTCGAATGGATTAAAGTGCTACGCCAGTCAAGAAGAAGAAGAATTTGGACAAATACGTTTTGAAGGAATAGTTTTTAAACTGTCTAATTTTTGTTCTTAGTTCTGCTGTACGTCTATTATACACAATTTTGAGAGCAGCCGAGCTCGTACAAGTATCAGTTGTGATATTATTTGGTGTAAATTTGTATCATTTTATATTTTGGTGTAAGTTTTTTATCATTACCTTTATTGGCCTGTTATGTTTCCTCTCGTAGCTAAACCAAGGTATATTTTTTTATTTTTATTTTTCAAGGGGCTATTAATTGTTGGGGAACTATCAGCTTTACGTGTTTTGAAGAGTATCCCTCCAGCTTCTTTAGCTAGTTCATCTTCATCCGTTTCGTATACTCCATCAACACTTATATTTGATGGTTTTGGTGCTGTACTAACTGGCTTGCTTTTACTGGCTTTCAGTTCTTCGTTTTCTTTTTCGAGTGCTATAATATCTTTGTGTATTACACATCGCTTCAAAAGTTTTAAGCATTTCATTTACAAGAGAGTTAGTCTTTTCCAATTCTCTAATTTTATTTACTCTAAACGAGCTTAGACTGTTTCTTGGCGTCACCGCATGTAGAGGTTAAGCCATTTTTTGCATTGTATTGCCATTGCAGAAAGTAGTTCCATTTTCACCACCTTTAACCCTCGGTGTTGGCTCGACCAGGGTTATTTTTTTGAAGCTCGGCCGAAGGCCTCCAATGCAGAAAGTAGTTCTACGCGATAGAACTTTTCATTTCAACCTTTTTGATAACCCCCAGGAGTTGGCTCGTTATTTATTAAAAATTGTTTATTTTGAGCCAATTAACATAAAAATGGCCTCAAATCTTGGCGCCCCAGTAATCGTGCCTTAATGCACAATTTTTTACAATTCCAGGCCGGTTTCGCATTTGGTTTGACAATGTAAGTAGATTTTTCCACGGCACCGAAAATTGCATTTGCGTTCACTTCAACTGTAATATGATGGGCAGAGCATCAAATATTTAATATAAAGTATTTCACGCGTATAAGCTTTCTAAGGATTTTTGACTCTATTTCATCCTTTATGAGATTCTCCCATTGGCGAATGGTTCGTAGCAATTATATTTATTTATTATATTTTAATATATTTATATTTTTTAAATAAATGTCCGCGATTATTAGCTTAGGGCAATAATTTTTAAACACCGTAAAAAAGTTTACCGGAAGCGATCACAAACTAGTTAATTTACAAAATACATTGTGTGTTTGTTTTTTTGGACACGGATTGACGGAGGTACAGACACAGATAGGGATTTCAAGCTACTCGTCACTCTGATCACTTTGGTATATGGGCATTTCCGCCAAGTCACATAGGAGCTACATTTCTCATTTCGATTTTTCTACTGCATCGCAAATATAAGCAGCAATCTCGCCAAATTTTAGTATAAACAGTAAACTTTTATACAATTAAAATAAAAAAAAAAAAATAATGTTCAAAAATCAGAAGATTTGTGGTTTTGGTAACTACTTAAAATTGGTCACGTGCGACATCGTAGGTGTGGAATTAGAAAATTTAAAATTATTTTTTGTCTTATAAGATTGACTAAAGTATGTAAATAGATACATTTACATCAATTAATTATTTACGAATGAGCAAAAACCGCATTTTAAATTCCACTGAAATAGCTATTCAAATAGATTTTGGCGAACATTATAATAAGAGTGTTCATTTTAACAAGGTTGTAAGGAAAAATCGTTTGCTTTTAAAAGTGACAAGTTAACGCATGACATATTATTTTCTTGATAAATCTCTAAACTAAAATTAAGAAATCCTTTAGTTGCCTTTCTAAAATATTTTTTTTTTTAATGTAACTGCTCTCAGTTTAAAATCAAATTTATATTATCAAGCCTGGTTGATTTTATAAAATAATTAAAATACTCTTCATTAGAATATAATTTTTTTTGCAAGGAGCCGTCGATGGAGTGGGAGCAATTATCAAAAGGAAAGTCTAGCAGATAACGAAATCCAAAAATTTTTATACCCGAGGACAGCATTTTCTGAAAAAAATTTCATACTATAGAATTTTTGTTGTGTTTATCGTTGGATATTAGTTAAAATAAATAAATAAATACATTTACTACTTTTTTAAGCCATTTTATTGAATTTAAATTTAAAATGCCAATTTTAAAGGCATCCATTCACAACGCTCTAAAATCAAAAACATTTGAATATTGCCTCACAATTCGCTGAAATCGCCGTTTGAATTGTTGTCCTCAAAAACGACTTCTATTTTTTGTCCCGTGCGAATGCTTTGGTTTTTTGCAATTATCTTGAAAATGAAAACCGTTCCTAAATCAACCTTAACACTAAATGTAGTGCTAATGAAGGGCTATTAAAAAATCATACTGTCAAAATTAAAAAACATTTTAGCTCATATTTTTTTTTAGTTGAAAGGTGTACGATTGTCACGTTCGACATGGCGGAAATGCCCATATACAGTAGCGGACAAAAAAGTGGCCGCTCAAGAAATGTGTGAATTTTTGATTTATTTAAACACAAAGAGTTATATGATAAAATTTCTTATACAAATAGATTTATAAAAGTATTTCCAACATAAATAAATATTTCAGTTTAAAATAATTTATTTCATTTTCGATCCAAATTATGTGCAATTTAGTTCACTGTAGGCGTTTTTGTCGCATTTTTACCGATGTTTTTTTGGATGGCCAACGGCCAGTTAGTGCCGCTTTTTGGAGGCGCCGTAGTACAATCCGTGTTCTGATTTCGGTTCCATTCAGTTTCTGAACTTCGATTCGCTTTACGTTTTATAAACACAGTCTTTGGATATTTTTGAAGGAAAACACTGATAGTAGTCTAAAAAACTTTATTTGTTCACAAATTTTGCGTATACTCAAGTTCTGAGATCGCAAAGCTAAAATTGCTGTTTTATCAATTTCACTCAATTTTGGCATTTTTGCACTTTCCGTTTTATTTGCAATGACGTGTAGATTCAGGAATAATTAAAAGCGTTTTCTTGTATCTGAATAATGTACTTAGTATAATATATATACAGTGGAACTTCCATAACTCGAACTTCTCTAAGTCGAAGATCTCCATAACTCGAACTTTTGAATTATTGCCAATTGCGTTTAGAAATCAAATATACAAATTTCCTTCCATAACTCGAATTTCTATAACTAGAAGTTCTCCATAACTCGAACTCATGAACTGGCAATAGAAGTCAAATTTCACGCAAATTTCCTTCCATAAATCGAACTTTTCGACCAGGGCATAATACAAAATGTAAAATTTTACTATCGAGGCAGAATTTTAAAAGAGTCCCTCTATATCGTACGGAGGTGAAAAAAATATGATATTACACTTATGGATTGCATAAATCATGTAACAAAATCATGGAATACAGACATCAAGAGCCAAACAATAGCAAACTGCAAAAAGCTAAATTACAAAATACATGTTTTAACATATGAACACAAAACTTTATGCAAAGTAAATAATTTAAACTGGGTATAAATCTATATTTGACAGCCTTTTGACAAATTATATGTTTCAATGAAAATTCTATAACTCGAAGTCTCTCTAACTCGAATTTTTTTTGTGGATTATGGTGACTCGAGTTAAAGAAGTTCCACAGTACTTTCTTGTATATGAGAGTCTTATTTGTTAATACTACATCGTTTTAAAGTCACTGCAAGTAAGTGTCCCGTTTTTTTGTTCGCTACTGTATAACTCTATATCTAACTCTTTGATTTTTAGGTGTTACCTAACAATCGTTGGGTAAACAAAACTATTATGGCAACATGTTGCGAAAGAATAAAAACACAAGTACTATTTTTTTGTAAATTAATTGTTTATGGTATTTTTCTTAGCCTGTTTAATAATTATTGCTCTAAGATTATAACCGCGAAAATAAATTTAATAATTATACTTTAGTTTAAAAATTTAAGTGCTCCAAAGCGGGGATATGAAACCATTCGACAGTGTGAGAATCTCATTTGAAATGTAATCAAAACAAAAAAACTTGAGTTTTTTATTAGACGAATTTGAGTTTTAGTACTATATACAAAAGCATGTTTGGATCTACAAAGTAAAATTCGATATAAGCCTTAAAACCGCTTATAATTGAGTTTGCGGATGTAAGCTTTCCATAACATATGAGCATCGAAAGTTGTGACTTTGACTGTTTGACAAAAAAATGGGAGAAGGACATGAATAAACGCATCTCTAAATTTTCAATAACAAATATATTTTTTTATAGTACATATATATTTTCTTTTCAATATCTTTTCAAATTGTTATACAAATTTTATATCGCTGATTATGTCAAATAAAGTGTAAAACTAGTTACATTTAAAAATTCCATTATTTCGGTGCCGTCATGTTTAACGGTTTTTTTGTTTTGTATAATGAGGTCGTTGTTATATGGACGTCGGACAAAGTTTATACAAAATTAAACATTTTGCATAAATATATATTTATATAAAATATTATCCAAAAGTTTCAAATCGATCTGAGTAAAATTCTAAGAGATAGTCCCTTTGGAAGTCCCGTCCATCAGGCCACCTCAGTTTCAATTAAAAACTTTAAGTTTGTGAACACGATTTCTTGAGGAGTTATGGAGTGATTATATTCAGATTGTGCACACCTCTTTGAAATAACATTATCTATTATTATCTAAGGATCACGATTTGAGGGTATGTACCTGGAATTTCCGGTCCCTTAATTGGGAAGAGTAAAGGCTGACATCATCGCCATCCAAGAAATGCGATGGACGGGCCAAGGACGGAAGAAGGGTTGTCCTTGTGACATCTTCTTCTTCTTCCTGACTGGCGTAGGCACCACTTACGCGGTTACAGCCGAGTCCACAACAGCGCGCCACGTATCCCCCATTCTGGCAGTTTGGCGCCAATTGGTTATACCAAGCGAAGCCAGGTCCCTCTCCACCTGGTCCTTCCATCGGAGTGGAGGTCTCCCTCTTCCTCGGCTTCCACCAGCGGGTACTGCATCGAAAACTTTCTGGAGCTGGAGCACTTTCATCCTTTCGAACAACATGACCTAGCCAGCGTAGCCGCTGTCTTTTTATTCGCTGGACTATGTCTATGTCATCGAATAACACATACAGCTCATCGTTCCATCGTCTGCGGTATTCGCCGTTGCCAATGTTTAAGGGACCATAAATCTTCCGCAAAACCTTTCTCTCCTCGAAAATCATCGGATGTTGACATCGTCCACGCTTCTGCACCGTAAAGTGGGACGGGAATGATGAGAGACTAGTAGAGTTTGGTTTTTGTTCGTCGAGAGAGGCCCTTACTTTTCAATTGCCTACTTAGTTCATAGTAGCACCTGTTGGCAAGAGTGATTCTGCGTTGGATTTCCAGGCTGACATTGTTATTGCTGTTAATGCTGGTTCTCAGGTAGACGAAATTATCTATAACTTCAAAGTTATGACTGTCAACAGTGACGTGGGAGCCACGACGCGAATGCGCTGACTGTTTGTTTGACGACAGGAGATATTTCGTCTTGTCCTCATTCACCACCAGACCCATACGCTTTGCTTCCTCATCCAGTCTGGAAAAAGCAGAACTAACGGCGCGGGTGTTGTTTCCAATGATATCGATATCATCGGCGTACGCCAGTAGCTGTGCCCTCTTATAGAATATTGTACCTTCTCTATTTAGCTCTGCAACTCGTATTATTTTCTCCAGCATCAGGTTAAAGAAATCACACGAGAGTGAGTCACCTTGTCTGAAACCTCGACTGGTATCGAACGGCTCGGAGAGGCCCTTCCCGATCCTGACGGAGCTTTAGGTGTTTCTCAACGTCAGCTTATATTAGTTTGCGGGGATACCGAATTCAGACATCGCGGCATAAAGGCAGCTCCTTTTCGTGCTGTAGAAAGCAGCTTTAAAGTCGACAAAGATATGGTGTGTGTCGATCCTGTTTTCACGGGTCTTCTCCAAAATTTGGCGCATGGTGAATATCTGGTCTGTTGTTGATTTTCCAGGTCTAAAGACACACTGATAAGGTCCAATCAGTTTGTTGACGGTGGGCTTTAGTCTTTCACACAGTACGCTCGACAGAACTTTATACGCGATGTTGAGGAGGCTTATCCCACTGTATTTGGCGCAAATTGTGAGGTCTCCCTTTTTGTGTATTGGGCAGAACACTGTGATTCCAATCGTCGGGCATGCTTTCTTCCGACCATATTTTGCAAAGAAGATGATGCATGCACCTTATCAGCTCTTCGCCGCCTTATTGGAATATCTTCACGGTCGGTCAATGGAACATCTACTCCATCGTCGTCGATTGGGGAATCGGGTTCGCCATCTCCTGGTGTTGTACTTTCACTGCCATTCAGCAGGCTGGAGAAGTGTTCCCTCCACAAACTCAGTATACTCTGGTCATCAATAACTAGATCACCTCTGGGGGTCCTACAGGAGTGTGCTCCGCTCTTGAAACCTTCAGTTAACCGCCGGATCTTTTCGTAACATTTTCGAGCATTACCCCTGTCGACCAGCTTGTCGAGCTCTTCATACTCACGCATTTCGGCCTCTTTCTTTTTTTGTCTGCAAATGCGTCTCGCTTCCCTCTTCAGCTCTCGGTATCTTCCCCATCTCGCTCGTGTTGCGGTCGATCGCAACATTGCGAGGTAGGCAGTCTGCTTTTTCTCCACTGCGAGACGACAATCCTCATCATACCAGCTGTTTTTTTGACTTTTCCGAAAGCCAATGGTCTCAGAGAGCAGGAGTGCAAGTCGAGTAGAAAATCATTCGGCTGTCGGTTGTGATTGCAGCTTCTCGATGTCGAACCTTCCTTGTGTTTGTTGACGTGTGCGCTTTTCTACACAGAGGCGGGTGCGTATCTTTGCGGCTACAAGATAGTAGTCCGAGTCGATGTTGGGACCACGAAGCGTACGCACATCAAAAACATTGGAGACATGTATCACAACATGATCGTTCTGGTTGCGAGTGATTCGATCCGGGGACAGCCAAGTAGCTTGATGGATTTTCTTATGCTGGAATCTAGTACTACAGACGACCATATTTCGGACCCTGGCTAAGTCGATCAGCCTCAGACCGTTTGGCGATGTTTCGTCATGGAGGCTGAATTTTCTAACTGTTGTGCCAAATACACCTTCTTAACCCACCGTAGCGTTGAAATCGCCAAGCACGATTTTGACATCGTGGCGGGGACAGCACTCATAGGTATGTTCTAGGCGCTCATTGAAGGTATCTCCAACATTCCAGGTGCATGTCCTTAATTCGTAGTCCGTTAAACGTTTGCAGTGGTCGTCATCAAAATTGGGGTCTCTCATCCGAGGCTGTTGCTTTCATTTCATTGGGGGGTTTTTTTATGCGGTGGGTCCCAAACCCTACGCACAACCGCATAAGCGGGTTTCGCCTTCTCACTTTAGCTCGCCTCCAAACGGATGTCTGTTGGCTACCCAGAGGATACTTGGTCTAAGACCGGAAGTCGTGAGCTTCTTGAGCCACATGTAAAAGAATCGTTCCTGGCCACTCCCAAGTGAATGACAGTCAGAAACTTTCCTCACTTACGTGAACTTCTACATATGACATCTACAGCGGCCATATAAAGGAGCGCAAATTTGGTGTTGGATTCGTGTGGGAGCGAGACTCCGTCGCCGAGTCCCCCGGTGATAAATGTCCGATTTTACCACTAGGATGGTTAAAAAAGGTGTCTTTGACACAACAGACAGAAAATTCAGCCTCCATGACGAAATATCGCCAAACGGCCTGAGGCTGTAGTACCAGATTGCAGCTCAAGAAAATTCATCAATCTACGTGGCTGTCTTCTGATCGAAACATGCGCAATCTAATTGAACATGTTGTGATAGACGGAAGACATGTCTTCTGTGTTAAAGACGTGCGTGCGCTGCGAGGACCAAATGTTGACTCGGTCCATTATCTGGTGGCAGCGAAGATAAGCACTCGCCTCTGTGCAGCAAAGAACGCCCTCAACAAACATACGGAAGGTTCGACGTCGAAAAGCTGTAAACGCAACAGACAGCCAAGAAATTTTCTACTCGACTTGCACTCCTGCTCTCTGAGAGCACTCATCAGCATCTCGGTATAAGGGAACTGTGGAACGGCATCTTAAACTCACTGCGTTCCGCTGCAGCCGAAACAATTGGATTTCACCCTGAAATTTCAAATCATGGAAAGGGCCCGAGAGAGAAGAACGTATACACATCACCTTTTCATCGATTTTAAAGCTGTCTTCGATAGTATCCCTGCAAAACTAATGCGGCTATATAAACTGACGTTGAGCAACACTGCAACAAGAGTTCATGTGAATACATATACAAAATCTTCAATGGACATTGCACGGTGGAAACCCATACTTCAGCAATATCCGACAATTTCCAAAAAAAATTCACGCATTACATCTTCATATTTTGAGTGAAATCGAACAACTGTTCATATAACACTATCTTAAAATCCAACTGATTTTTTCACTTTACAATTTATAAATAAAGCACCTCTCACCTTAACACCATTGACACAAAACTAATCCTTTACAGATTTGTTGGAATATTTTGGATTCAATGGAATAAGTGAGATTCGAACAAATAAATAAATAAATGGCTTTTGAAGTCGTCGGACCACAATATGCTTTTTGCCCAATGAACCAACGCATGTTCGTTGAAATAATTATGTTGCTTTTTTTGTTGGTTGTATCTCCAATGATATCATTATTGAATCCGCCATATTTAATGACCTGTAACCTTTGCTGTCAACCATTAGTACGGTCTGCATGTGGTCTATTGATAATAATTTCTAAATTTTTGCTATATCATTTGCTTTTTGATATACAATAAAAAACGTAAAATCACATAAGTTGGAAGAACATTTTATATATTATGTATACAATTATATTTACATATATGTAATTAATTATTGCACATTTCATCTAAGAAATGTAGAAATTGTTATTAAATTAACTAATTAATATTTTTTTTAGATCTTCCGCTGGCGTAACTTTACCAGCGTTCGGAAATTATGCAACAGGAATTATTTATTGTGACGAAAAAACCTACTCTGAGGCTGAAAATGATTTTGCTAAATTAGCAGAAGAATTGAATCTGACAGTTTTGGCATGGCGCACTGTACCTACAAACAAAGATGCTATCGGAGCCGTCGCAAGGAAATCCGAACCACTTTCGCGACAAGTGTTTGTTGGATGTTCCTCGGATTTAACTCAAGATGCTTTCGATCGGCAAATTTATGTGCTCCGTAAACGCTCCAGCCATGAATTAATGAAAGATGGACGCCGTTTTTATATTTGCTCATTATGCTCCAAAACTGTGGTTTACAAAGGTTTGTTCACTTCTGACCAGTTGTGGGAATATTACACTGATCTCAAAGATCCAAATTTTGAAACTTATTTGGCTTTGGTACATACTCGTTTTTCCACAAACACATTTCCGTCCTGGGAACGTGCTCATCCATTACGTGTGATAGCACATAATGGAGAAATCAATACCTTGCGCGGAAATGTAAATTTAATGAAAGCTCGTGAAGGTGTTATGCAGAGTGAACTATTTGGAGATCATCTCAAAAAACTTTATCCTGTCGTTGAACCAAATTTATCGGATTCAGGCTCATTTGATTGCGTTCTCGAATTTCTTACGATGGCCAGTAGACGTTCATTACCAGAGGCTGTAATGACAATGGTCCCTGAAGCTTGGCAAAATGATAAAACCATGTCGCAGGAAAAACGTGACTTTTACCAATGGGCATCATGTGTAATGGAACCGTGGGATGGTCCTGCTTTAATTTCATTTACAGATGGTCGGTATATTGGAGCGGTACTTGATCGAAATGGATTGCGCCCGTCACGTTTTTATGTGACAAATGAAAATGTTCTTGTAATGGCTTCCGAAGTTGGCGTTTACGATATCGATCCATCAAAAATTGTTTTGAAAAGTCGTTTGAAACCTGGTCGAATGTTATTAGTTGACACCAAAGAAAAAAAACTTATACAGGATGTTGAAATCAAAACGCAAATTTCTAGATCTCGCCCTCATTCAGAGTGGCTTCAGCAAAAGGTAATTATTAATTTCGTCAAGGTAAATTTCTGTCAAATTTATAACAAAAAAGAGAAAATAAGATTTTGAAAGATACTAAATACAATTTTTATTATGTAGGTTACATATATTATTCCTCCTTATTGAATAGAACTTTTCAAATAAAAGCTAAACTGAATACTTATATTATGAATTTTGTTACATGAGAAAGCTTTAAACACATAAGTACAGAACGCTTAAAACTGGTTCGTCTACTATGTCGACATTATCGTTACCGTTACACTTTTGTTGTATTTTATAAAATGAATTAATTTGGCGGACGGCTAGTGATGTCAGTGTACTTGAAAACGCAAACAACAAGACTGAGGTTACATTTTGTGAAGCATTGTTCAAAATTCTAGTGGCAACATTGCTAATTTTGTATACATATATCGTATAACAGTATTTCATTTGCACAACTACAATAATAGGTACATTGAGTAGTAAATAAAATAATATACCTACTGTCAAAATTTAAAGCCAAAAAATATATTAAAAAACTAAAAAAACACGCTTTTAGAACACAGCCAACACATTCGGCATAAAGTCCATTAATAAACAAAAATCAATTTATATAGAAAATGGGGGCTGGGTAATTCATGGACTGATTCCAACTATTTTTGCCACCTAGCTACATTCTATCTAAGAATATATGCTCACCAAATTTTGCTGATATAGCTCACATATTAACCGATATGTATGGTAAGAAGCACATTGAAAGTTTGAAACCCCAAATGTACATACCTAATAGGGGAAGTTATGATCGATTTCACTAATTTTTCGCATGGAGACATAATTAGAAGAGAAATTTTTCCTCTCGATTTCTTAGAGACTTACTTATATTTTCGGTTAAAACTTTATTAGAAGCACTGAGGACCTCATGTTCGATACATGGGGCCTTGAAAACGTAGGGTCCGATTTCGACAATTTTTAGAAGGGCGATGCCACACTATAAATTCAGTATTTGTGCAAAGTTCTGTTCCGATATCTACACTAGTGCTTACTTTATATATTGTAGAGTAAACGATTCAGTTCGACTTCAAAGTTTCTTGGTATAAGAAAAGTGGGCGTGGTTGTGGACCGATTTGCACCATTTTCAAAATATATCATTGGGGTTCCAAGAAAATGTTACGAACCGAATTTCATTGAAATTGGTCGAGTAGTTTCAGATATATGGTTTTTGACCCATAAGCGGAGTCACGCCCATTTTAAATTATATATACCAATTCGAGTGCAGCTCTTCTCTATCATCTTTACTATGAAGTTTAAGGTTTCTAGGGATTTTCCTTAATGAATTAAAGCATTTGTAGTAGTTTTCAACATAACCTTTGTATGAGAGGTGGGCGTGGTTATCATCCGATTTCTTCCATTTTTGGAATGTATAAGGAAGTATCCAAATGAAACGACTCTAGAGAGCTTGATTTATATAGCTTTAGAAGATTTCGATATATACAATCAAAAATCTAAGTAGGGGCGGGACCAAGACTACTTTATCAAAAAAATTACATCCAAATATGCCCCTTCACAGTGCAATCCTTTGTACCAAACTTTACTTTCATAGCTTTATTCATGGCTTAGTTATGACACTTTATATGTTTTCGCCATTTTGTGGGCGTAGCAATGCCCCATTTTCAATACCAATCTCCTCAGGGTGCCCAGGAATATGCGCACCTTTCATTAAGATATCTCAATTTTTACTCAAGTTATCCGTATTATAAGTATACCGACAGACGGACGGACGGAAGGATGGACGGACAGATTTCAACTCCTCCAACTAAACTCCTCGTCATCCTGCTCATTTATATGTATATATATAACCCCATATCTAACTCTCTTATGTATGGGTGAAACAAACAACCGTTATGTGAACAAAACTATAATACTCTCTTTAGCAACTTTGTAGCGAGAGTATAAAAATAGTTCTTAATATAAGTTCATATGCGGTTAATATGCTATTTTTCTTTTTTAGTTTTCTTTGCTTTAAGACGCATACACAATTTACAAGACAAAGAGAAATACTAAATCTTTCTGAATTCGTGGAATACTCCAAATTTCCCTTTTTTGCTTGCTTATAGTACGTCAAGAAAATGTTTTGACAAGAGGAATTTATCGTTTTCGCAATTGTTTTTGCAAGTAAATGCCATATTCTGATAAGAATTTTTTTAAGATTGTTACATATAGTTATATGGTATATTTAAAAGGATATGCAAAAAGAAATAGATACAATTCAACAAAAATAGTACATTTTAAACACCAAAATTCAAAAACAAGAACGAAAACACAACAACAAGAAACAAAAACTTCAAATTAATATTTGGTTGTAGTCGAGTTTTCATAGAGTAAATTAGATTTTCTACGTCGTAGTTGCTGGGTATTGTGCAAGCTCTGCTCGGACTCCGTTTAGGTACTTTTTGCTTTAAATAAACCCACAAATTTTCGATCGGGTTCATGGTTGGAGTTTCCATATCTTTTCCACAATTATAGAATATTCACATCTTCAGTATGAGCCTTATGTTTTGGGTCATTATCCTTGTAAAATTTAAATTTCGGCTTGTTGTCCTCAATAAAACCAAACTTTTGAGCATTGCTTACCAAATAGGTTTTTAAAATGCTTGAGCTGCACCCATGGTATCGTCGAAGAAAGCCAAATCGCGAACCCCTTTGCGTGAAATACAACCCCATGACAGACAGTTTACCGCACTTAACAGTTATAGTAATTTTTCGATTTTCCAAGGCTTTCTCCATTCTTTATTTGGTCCTTCATTATAGAAGAGCATAACTTTAGTCTCGTCACAGAATATGACATCATCCCAAAAGGTAACTGGCTTTTCAAAATATAACGTATCGAACCATAATTGACTTACAATATTCTTAACGGATAATAGTGGCTTCTTTCTTGCAACTCGTAATGAAAATTCATTCGGGTTAAGAAGGTGTATTACAGTTTCATGGGAAACAGTGACATCACATTCATTCTAGAGATCAGTTGCAAGGGCCCTAGTCGAAATTCGCGGTTTGTTATGTATTTTTCTTAAAAGTATTCGCTCCCCCGATCAGATATTTTACGCGTCCGGCCACTCGGAAGGTTTTGCTTCCTGCCTGCCTTCCTTGTTTCTACGTTTTAAAATATAGTAAATTGTTTGTCTACTTAAACAAAACATTCATGTTAACTCTTCGACATTTTTACCAATCTGGTAATTATAGTACACCAACGTAAACACATCAAACGAGGTTCTTTTGCCAGGCATTTAAATTTTTCAATACACAACGGTTTGAAACACAATTTCGTCACTAACTGATAGCAGAGTACTAAAAAATAAAGAGAAAATAAGTTGTAAAATTCGTAGTTCGTAAATAAGTTGTAAAATTGTACGCTTTGAGCGTTTCATACGGTAAAATCCCAATTTGCACTGACTTTGTTTGATTTGTGTCAAAACACTTTCTGAACACATTTAATATTGAATGTTTTTGAATTTTGATATTTAAAATGTAATATTTTTGCTGAATTTTATCCATTGCATATGGGTGATTCTACGATAAGAGGTTTCAATTGCATAGAGAAAACGGCCAAAGAAAAACTTTGGATTTTTTTCATGAAATTATTATGATTTTTATCCCTTATATTTATCATCTCACGTAAGGGCAAGTCACTTATACATATTTTATTACTTTTTCGACGACCAGGGTAAATACATCGGCCAGGGGAGAGACGTAAAGTTTATGGTAGATAATTATTTTACCAAAAGCTAAAAATTAATTTGAAATAGTATTACAGATTAAAGGTACTCTCTTTCCTAGATGAATAAACCCTAAAATTAAAATAACAAATTAATAAATTCACTCATTATACCAAATAAACAAAACAAATATTAAATATAAAATATTAAGATCTTTCAAAAACATTTACTGACTTTTTAAAGACGTAATATATCCTCTGCTCTTTCCAAAGAAGATTTGGAATGGGGAGAGTGACCAACCTGATCTTATTTATATATACATACATATATATGTATGTATATTTTGCGTATGCACCGCTTATGCGATTATTGGCGAATCTATTTGAACGCGCTAGTCATCTCTCCTTTTGTTTGGCGTTTGGCGCCAATTGGAAATACCAAGTGAAGCAAGGTCCCTCTCCACCTGGTCTTTTCAACGGAATGAAGGCCTTCCTCTTCCACGGCTGCCTCCAGTGGGTACTACATGGAACACTTTCCAAGCCGAAGGGCTTTCGTCCATTCGAACAACATGACCTAGCTGGCGTAGCCTTTGTTATTTTATTTGTTGAATTATGTCAGCTCATCGTTCCATCATCTGCGGTATTCGCCGTTGTCAAGGCAGAACGGTGGGCAGTTATTTTGCCAGGGGAAATACGTCATGGGAGAGACGTTTTCATGAAAAATTTAATTGTTTTAATTATTTGTCTGAATTATTTTTTGGTTTAATTATTTATTTAACTTTAATTATCACAGTATTGGTTACTTAGGACAATAAAGGCAAATAAATTAAATTAATAGTAAACGTTATATGAATTGCCAGGGGAGAGACAAAATCAGTTTTCGAATCCAGTACACCGCACGATCGGGGCGCAATAACTAAAAAACTACAGCGCTCAATCTGATTTCGCCATTAGTATTGCTAACTTCAGACTGAAATGAGCCCATGAGCACTTTTTCAATGCGATCGTCTTTGAATTTATGTCGTACAAGCGGAACAAAATTTGGCAGGGTAGATACATAAAAAAATCGGGGCAAAAGTTAATTTTAAAAATTATATGAAATAAACAAAATAATTTTGTTTTTTATTTAACAATACTTAATTTTAATTATTTTACTTCCGATTGATCTTAGTTTTGATTTGGCATCTCATACAAAAAATATATGTATTGTCCGAAAGTTAAATAAAAAGTAGCAACGGGACAAGCCAGAGGAGAGACTTTTTTAGACTTTGTAAGGAATTCCAGAAAAAAATGTTTTAAGTATGCAGTAAATTGGAATATTACTTAATACACTACATTAATATGATGTGATTAATTTAAAAAAATAGCAACACAAAGGACAAAAACAATATTTTAAGTTGATTGCCGCTCAAGTTACCTCTTATCGTATAATCACCCATATATGTTAAATATTCCATATAACTTTGTATAACAATTTAAAATTTTTTTTATCAGAATATGGAATTTACTTGCAAAAAAAGTTGCGAAAACGATACATTTCTCTTGTCAAAACACTTTCTTCACGTACTGTATATGCATATACAATAAAGCAGAAATACAAATGTCTCATCGATGAAAATGACGTGATGGTAAAAATGTAAATGTACATACAAATGTTTGCTTTACAGATCGCGAGTTCAGTAAATAAATTCCCATGATATTTAACCATTGTTTCGGTGTGAAAGTTTGCTCTATATAAACCGAACGGCATATTCCTCAGAAACATGTTACATATTGCCATGAAATTATCCAAAACAAAAAGGCATTGCATGCATGCTATATGACTATAAAATGCTTTTCCAGTTGGGCAATGAAGAAGAACCAAATTTATTTTCCTAATGCGCAGGCAGAACTTTAAAGCGCGTTTTCTCGAGTTTTAATTTTCACAAGTGTTAGAAAACGGTGCCGGCGATAGCAAAAAGAATATACAGTATGTCAAGAAATAGTTTACATATTGAAA
This sequence comes from Zeugodacus cucurbitae, assembly GCF_028554725.1. Lineage (NCBI taxonomy): Eukaryota > Metazoa > Arthropoda > Insecta > Diptera > Tephritidae > Zeugodacus > Zeugodacus cucurbitae. The sequence continues at coordinate 30,523,891 of NC_071669.1, forward strand.
ATAAATACACTTTTTCACTTTCGGCAGCAAAATTTTTTACTTTTTACTTCAGTTCAACATATTTTTTGAATCAGAGATGGTTACTTACAGTATTTAAAGAGAAGTAATGCAAAAAAGCTGCGAAAGCAATGCAAAAACCAACCAAGAACAACAAAAAACAAAAATAATTCAATTTTGTTAGTGTCAAGAAAAACTTTACACACTTCGATTATTTTACTTGTTAAACTTGAAAAAAGTTTGGAGTTTTATAACGTCTTTGGTATTTTTTTAGTTCATAAAGAAAAGAAACTTATAAAAATTAAAAAAAAAATTGGCCTAAAATATAGTACACTATCGTGTTAAAATTCCGTTTACCGCAATCATTTTCTTCCCTTTAAAAAAAAATTGCTAAAAAAAGCTTTTTTTCGGCTTCTAAAGCTTATGCCTAAGACAGACATATGGTTTCTGTACTACGATATGTACTATAATAAAAGCTCAAGAAAACATATACCACTATAGTGACACACATGTAGTATTGTACTATGTTTACATCCATCAGCTGATACAAATAAATTTAAGCAAAATATACTTATGAATAACAGGCAGGACAATTGATCCTGACTTAGCTATAACTTCTAGCAATCTTAAAATATTATTGTCCAATATAATTATAACATATTACATACATTTTACATATTTTTCACATCATTTTTTTCAAATTTTGTTTTTTGATTTCAATTAATTTTGATACAGTTATGGTTTCTGAAGCATACTACAATATGTACTACATTTTTGTCTCAGGTATTACGTGACAATCGTCGACAATCGCGGCATCGTTGTTTTTTCTTTAAATTTACATATAAGATTCCCGCTTAAGAGTCTACGGTTAAGTACCTTTCTCGCTTAAATGCCTGTAGTGATGAGCGATATTTCACTACCGGTGATTTTTTCACTGTGATTGAAAAATCGCTTATAGCAACAGTGATCAATTTTTGTAAATATCAGTGATTTAAAATCGCTATTGCAGTTAAGTAATTTGAGTTCGATCACAGTAGCTATAGAGAAGTTCAGTGCTTTTGTTCTATCACAGTACATATAGGTGTTCAGTAATTCTAATTCGATCACTATAGCAATAACAGTTCAATAATTCTAATTCGATCACTGTAGCAATAGCAGTTCAGTAATTCTAATTCGATCACTATATCAATAACAGTTCAATAATTCTAATTCGATCACTGTAGCAATAGCAGTTCAGTGATTCTAATTCGATCACTGTAACAATATCAGTTCGAAAGTAGCAACATGTAACAATATCAGTTCGAAAGTAACAATCACTGTTCAGTACCAGTATCAGTTCGAAAGGAGCAATCACTGTTTAGTAACAATATCAGTTCGAAAGTAGCAATCACTGTTCAGTAACAATATCAGTCCGAAAGTAGCAATCTCTGTTCAGTACCAGTATCAGTTCGAAAGGAGCAATCCCTAACATGATGTATGAGTTTGAATGCTGATTGTGGATAACCCTGTAGCTGACGAGAGTATTCAAGTATTAGAGCAAATTTTACCAAAAAAATTCGACCTCTTTGAGTCAAATTGTGCATATAAGACATATAAGATATATACAATCAGTTGTAAAATGCTATTAATTGCCTTTGAGAGTTGTAATATATGTACATATACAGTGTCGGACAAAACATATTGCCTACCACGTACATTATCATCTCCTGTTCTCGCAATTATCATTTTAAACATAAAAAATTACTCAGATTTGAAGAATAACAATTTATTTTATGAAAATAAACAAAATTTTAGAAACTATTTGACTCTTTACCTTTTTTTTGCAATAATTGGAATAATTATTTAACTGCATCTATTTGGCATATTAGCTGTAATATTGTTAATAAATTTCTGTGGAATGCTTAAACCGGTTTGTTTTAAAGCTCTAAACAATTTGTTCTTGTCTCCATTTATATACTCTTTGCTTATCGTTATATGTGATATTCTAAATAGTATTGAGATCGGCGATTAAGCTGGCTACTTTTAACATTCAAATTTTGTGCTACGACCCAATTTTCCAATAGTTTCGAGATTTTCTTTGTGTTTTCGTGTTGAAACGATCACAAAATGACATATTCCACTTGGCATGGGGAAGCATCACGTTCTCAAGGATATCCTTGAATGTGAATCGATTAATAATGCAATTGACTCGCTGTGGAGGCTCAACACCAACCCCGGAAAACATCTCCATACCATAATGGCACCTACACATGCTTAACTTGCTTAACCTTGGAAGTATCGGGATGTAACCGTTTATTTTTTGGACGGCGAAAACTTCTCTAAGTCTAAGTATTTCAAATTATATATCAATTTATCAGAGAAAAGTATAGTTTTCTATCGTTTCACTGACCAGTTATTGTGTTCCTCAGCAAATTTTAAACGTCTTTTTTCTTGATTTAACAGTTTTGGATGCTCTATAGCTTTGAATCCCAATTGTACACACTCTCCTTTGTACATTACGACTACTAACTCTCTCTATCTTAAGTCTTTAACCACGCTTGCCGCCGACTTATTTGGAAACTTTTTTAAGTTCTCTAAATATTTTTGAATCGTCATGCCATGTTTTAGCTTTCCCTAGATTACTTTATAATGAAGTTTACTGTTGACTTTTTTACATAAAACTTGTTACAAACATCTTTTTGTGATAAAATATTATTGTATTATTTAATAAATAATGGTTTCAATTGAACTGAATGTTTATTTTCAGCCATGGCCACTTCTGTTATAAATTTCTTCGAAAAAAGTAGAATTTTAATCGCATCCCAACTTCTTATACAAAAAATCTTAGTTAGGCTAAAATTATGCAGATTTTTTTTGTCTTTATTCAAGTTACGTATATAATGAAAAATGGTCACAAAATAACGTGATTTTCGTCGCCTATCGCGATAAATTGTGACCGACCAGTACTTGTAATTTGTTTCGTATAAAATTTAAAATATTAAAAAAATATAAGTTTTATTATTGTTTCATTAAAAAAAAAAACAATTTATATTTATATTTAAGTACTTTTTTTATATCGAAAATAGTAATTTGGACTATAAAAGACGTTTTTAGCATGCATAGCTATCAGTCCAATATGTTTTGTCCGACACTGTATATACACTAAAGTCAGTTTTTTGTTTGTCGTCGAGTTATCTCTTTGTAAGTATGTTTTAAAAATTGTTAAAACTTACACTAGCGTTACTTTTGGATGTCGGACCTCTAACACATTTGTATCAATAATTAATTCCATAGCGGGAAATATTTACAACGTATCATATTTTATCTAATATTTAAGTTATATATAATTCAATTTCAAGCATCTTTATTCATCTCAATTCATATTTATGCAGTCAGTTCAGTCAGTCAGTTCTTACTCTATTTCATTAAACTCTGTCTGAGCCTTAATATATGAATTTTCACAACTCTGGTTGATATTACACCTAATTTACCTTCTAGTAGTCTAGTATAACCTTGTACCTTCGGTTGAGTTTATATAACATACATTGCGTTATGGTTGAGAAATAATGTATGGTGAAACATTTTTTGTTTTGTTTTTTAACGGCATAGCTATGAAAAGTTGCCTTTTAATAAAAAAACCAACATACAAAATATCAAAAAGTTGGCTTAATGTTTTGAGGTTCCCCAATACAGTAGAAAATTAAAAAAAATGTCACTTTAAACATTTATTAAGAAAAATATTCTCTTACGTGTCTTCAAATACTATGTACACATCAAACTGTTTTTTGTAATAATTCATTCGTTCCCCACAAACTCCACGTAATGCTTCTGTACCAACTTGATTCAGCGCTCCACGGCTTGGGTGTGGCATGAACCAAGACCGTTTTTGACAATGACTTTCAAGGTTTCGTCATACACATTTAATGTTATAGGTGACTCAGTTATATCACAGTCTCTCCAGATAATAATGTCAGTTAACCTTTGGCAACGAAGTTGAATGCATGTACTTTAAACTTTCGAAGTCTTTCAGCATTCTCTGATCTTGCTTCTACAATTCTTCGATACGCAAATTCCCTATCTGTCGTCAACAAGCTTAGTAAGAGAAGATTTTCCGGGTGACCAAAATATCAATTCCGTTGGATTACTTTGTCTACAATCGTAGAATTCGATTAGCTGTTGTTATCTATCTAGAATGATAAAGGACTCCAGGTCCCAGGTTATTAGCTAAAACAGATGAAAATATACCAGTACTGGTAGCGGTCGTTATATCGTATAAATACTTTTGGTCGATAATATTGTAGGTATAACGGTAAATTCGACAATCGGCATTGTTTGACAAATTTGTAATTGAGATCCGACGGCGCCCGAAAAGGATTTATGTCCTGTAGGTAGTTGTAACTCATTTGAATGCAATTGACAGATAAACCACTGTGATTGCCTATTGAAATCTGTATTCGTTACAGTTCCATCGTACCTAACAACAGCCAATTCACTCAGCTTTACCGACTTAAATTTCATTTGTAATAATATAGTATTTTTCATAGTTTTAGGTGTCTACGACTCACAGGTGACATGGCCAAAATACTAGTTGCTTCTTTGATCCGATAAAATAACATAATGATTTCTATCTGTCGTTTTCTGTAAAATTTCTATTGTTTATCAATACGAACCAAATTCTTATCCTTCCTTTCGTCAAAATACAAACCACGAAGTATTTTATTGCAGTCATTCAAGTTGACCTTAGTTCTTTCACGGCGCAACTTTGAACGATCAATGACACAATTTGGATCGTTCGATGAAATAATACCAACGTTTTTTAAGACAGAGACAATTGGAGACTACAGTACGATCACACTCAAGGGCTAATGACAGTAAATTTAATCTATTTTTTGCAGAGATGGTGATAATTTTCCCTTAACATGTTCTGGGTCTTTTTGGTTATGACTAGATGGTACGAGAAGACTATCACGTGAGCTGCTGCTTTCAATTTAAAAATCATCAGTCAAAGAACAAGAACAACAGGACGTGTCAAATAGTGTATCTCTGTGTTACGCGATAAACTTTTTTCTTTTCTATATTCTTGTTTCTTATTCTGAACAGTTGCAACTAAATCGACACCGCCTATCACCATTTTTCTAATTGATATTTGGTCGAGTATGAAAATTACTTCCTCCTTGATTTCAGATATTTCAAGAACGGTCGGTCCTTTGTGTTTTATCGGTTTTTAATTTATGTTTTATGAACCGATAAAATTTCATGTGGGTTATGTAGAAACAGGATACTTCTCCGGCAAACGAAAGACAGGACGGCTTGACGTTTGTCGTGTTTGAAGTAAGAAGTACCAATTAAAATTATGAACTAAGCTACAAGCTTCATATTACTTACAGTTAATATCCCGATCCCAGCGCGCGAAAACTCTAAAAGTCACTGTCACTCTATCGGTGGGTGTAAAGAAAGTAATATTATTAATTTATTTTTATCTTACTCTAATATAGCATCGTTTAGATCATCAAATAGCATTTATAAAATATTTGCGAATTTATGAGTATTTGCCACACATTTTCAAAACTTCATGTCGATGGGGGCACCACTAAACTAGCATAAGATTACTAATTTTTCTTGTGTTTAATTGTTACCTAAAACTACAGGTATGCCGAAGCAAAAATAAAAAAAAATCATTCCACCCTAATATACATGTAAAATTGCATATTGCAATATATAAAAAAAGATATCGAACATGACGACTTCAGCGCCTATTGCTAATTGTTTTACTGAAAATACACATATTCTATAGAAATTCAGAGAAAATATGTTTCTTCCAATAATATGTTTCTGTACGAAAAATAGATAAAATCGGTTCAAAAACGAAATACTATATAAAGGGTGTTTTTTAGACATGTGTTTTTCAAGAAAAAATACATTATAATTTAATGTTATGTCCAAGAATTCAGCTTTATTTTAAAAATAAGTGTTTGCCATTACATTTTAAAAATGTTTTTGGGCAAAAAATGTGTTTGGGCCACAACTGGCTCGAATAAATTCAAGCTGTTCCGGAGTAAGTTTGTTCATCCATTCCATTCCACGATAAAAGTCGATTTTCTGAATAGTGTTATGGAATGGCAAGCCAAACTAAGTATAAATTACCTAACAGCCGTCAAAAAGACCAACTTCCAAAAATGTATTGCCTCATTGAAAACCACACGCTTGAAAAACTGCCGTTATAATGATTTTCTTAATTTTAATGGAATTTATGCATAGGTCAAATAGTTTTAATGCAGTGAAATGAAATAAATAAATTACGAAAATATAAAATGTACGGTTACCCCCGAGCTTGACCTTTACTTGTTTAGTAGAAAGTTTTGCATACAACCTCAAATATCCCTGGCTTTGATTCTTGCAAATTGCGAGAACATAAAAACTCCGGCATTATGTAATATTAGCCGTTCCTTTCTGATTATTTTCCAATGATATTATAATTATTTTTTTAATATTCAATAACGCTATAATTATATATTTTATTTACTGCAATCTGTGTTGTACTGGAACTAAAGTTGGTAAGTTAAATTCATAATAAGCATGCTGAAATATAAGTTTTACTAATCAATTAACAAAAAATTATGTTGCAAATACTACAGCAGTATTATTTTATTATTATTATTTAACATCTAAAACTAAATCTATTTGTTCTAAAGCATGTTTAGTATTTTCCAAATAAATTTACGAAATTTGAATATATGTAGTATCTTGATAGTAATCAAAGACAACATTGATTAAATGCTTAAAAGAATTCGTAACTACTACTACTATGTAAGCATTTCATTATTAAATAATGACCTCAAATGGTTTATAAACAAAATAATCAAATAATTAAAATTTTACAAAATAATAAATATTAATATATTAGATGGGTAAAATAAATATCCAAGTGTTACCATAAAGTTATTTTTATTTTTTTATTTTATCGATCTTTGGGGTCGACGTTAGGTCTGTGTCAAAGATGTGTATACAGTCGATTGTGTTCTCTTCTTTTACAGCAATGTGAGGAAAAATAGTACATATTTTGCTTATGCAATAAATTTTTGAATGGAACACCTATATTTTTATACCCTGAACAGGGTATATAAAGTTTATCACGAAGTTTGTAACACCCAGAAGGAAGCGTCGGAGGCGATATAAAGTATATATCTAAATGATCAGTATGTTGAACTGAGTCGATTTATCCATATCCGTCTGTCTGTCCGCTATTTACATATGTCCTGTTTGATAAAAAAACAGCGGCATGGAAAGCAGTTAATGACTGGCTATCGAAATTTTATTATATCAATACACAGCCGATGTAGGGCAGTATTGAAGCAAAAGCAACCAAATCCAAGATTACACATTCACTTAATTATGATAACATAAGCGTATCCCACATATTAACTGCTATATTCAGTCTAAAGTCTAACGGAAGTTTGAAAATTATGTCGCCTTTAAAATAGTCCCAATTCGGCAATTAGCAGCAATGCCAGCACTTACAATTTTCAAATGTGGACACTCTTCTCAAACTCGATTTTTGTCGGTAACATATGAGGAGGATTCTGCAGAAGAATATGGGCATACTCTCGCAACAAAGTTGCTAAGAGAGTTGAATAGTTTTGTTAACCTAAAGGTTAGTTGTAAGTCCTAAAACTAAATGAATTAGATATAGGGTTATGTATACCAAAGTGATCTGGGTTACGAGTAGAGTTGAAATCCGTCCGTCCATGCAAGCTGTAACTTGAGTAAAAATTGAATATCTTGTTGAAACATGGTACACGTATCTCTTGGCACCATAAGAAGGTTAATCGGGCCACTGTCACGCCTAAAAAATGAAAACCTATAAAGAGCTATAACTAAGCCATAAATAAAGTAATAAAAGTAAAATTTCGTACAAATGATCGCACAAGGGAGGGGCATATCCGGATGAATTTTTTTGGAGAAGTGGGCGTGGTCCCGCCCCTACCAATTTTTTTTGTACATATTGGAATTTCCGCCTAATTAGAATTACAAAGTTTTGGCGTATTTTCATAGGGAAATATTTAAATTTATTTATATTAAATTAATTTTAAATTAATTCATAACCAATTACGAGATATACGAAAGCCAAGCCACATAGGAGGTACATTTTTCATTTCGATATTTCTACTGCATCTTTTTTTGTTTTTTATAAAATTATTAAGAAAATATATTACGAATTGACTTTTGCTCCGTGTAAACCCATTATAAGGGTACAAAGAGCCAAATCAAATGTACAGTGATCCCTGCTTAAGGGAAAAAACTTATTATTTTAGGCAAATAATTGAATTCATAAATGCATAACAGCCCTATTCCTTGCGCATGAGTTGTCAAATTCTGCATGAGTTTTATTTTACATGCATTGGAGTAAAAAGAAACGAATGAAATAATTAATAGAAAAAAAAAAGAAATTTGTATCAAAATTGGGGTCCCGCCGATAAGTATTAATAATAATATATTAAAATACGTTAATTAAAAAAATTATGATTAAAATTGAATTATAAATGGGCGTAGCCGCACCTCTGTAAAATTTTGTGTACCAATTTGAGTGCAGCTCTTCTGTACCATTTTTATAATGAAATTAAAGGTTTCTGGTGGTTTTCTTTACTAAAATGTTTTTTTAAATTTGACAATTAAATTTTTTTGACTATGTAATGCAATTACATATATGACGTTTATGAATGTTCCAACGTACTACATTAAAAAGTTAAAGTTTGTTGTGATACTAAATTATTTTTTGGATGAATAATTTATTATTGAGTGCGTTAGAAATTGTTTACTTTGGCAAAAACTTCAGAAAACTTGCATTTTTATTACTTCAAATAAAAATATATTGGAATAACAATTAAATTTTAATCATACTTTTTTAATTAACGCATTTTAATAATAATATAATATATTAATATTTATCCCCAATTTTGATACAAATTTTTCTTTTTCTCTATTAATTATTTCATTCGTTTCATTTTACTCTCAATACTTTGCCTAATGCATTGGCGTTTACGAATATTGTGCATTGTATGTATGCATTGCATATTGTGTTTACGAAAGCAGCCCATATCTCCGAAACTACTCAACCAAATCCAATGAAATTCGGTTCATAATCGCCCCTATTCCCGTTGTCATTATCGCTTTAAAACCAAATAAGAACGCCTATTTGGCATTCCTGTTGGCGTTATCGACATTTATCGAAAATAAATTGAGATTACCTAATTAGAAACTAGTATAGAAACGACATAGAAACAGTCGTTCTTTGTCGTTGCTATAATTTGGAGCGACATAGAAACGACGAGGTTGTTTGAAGGAATATTTGATGTGAAGATGAAAATTCCAAATCGGAAACAGTTTGAATTTAACTCAGAGTTTAATTTGAGAAATAGAAAAATATGCTGCATATGCCAAAGATTTTAGAAAAGGGATAAAACATTTAAATTGCGATTTTTTGGACGGATAGCATTAATAAAATTGCATTTTTATAACTAAGGCATTATTTTATAATGAATGAACAAGTTTGAAAATAGAGCAGCTAGAGGAGGAGTTAATAAACAGAAACCTCTATCTTCTTTGGAAGAAGCTGTTGCGAGATTCAGTTAAGGGTCCCCTGAAGGTGGTGAATTGCAGAGATTTTTATTTATTATAAGCTGGAGAGTTCCTCCACAGGTGGTGAATCACAGCTTTGTAATATTTTATTATTGGTTGTAGAAACCATAAGTTATGGTCCCAACCACAATATTTCCAGTCGTACAATCCAACGTACCTAGGTTTAATTTGGGTATTCCCCATATATAGTGGCGGAAAAAAGAGGACGCTCTGGAAATTAGAAATTTTTGATCTAATATAAAAACAACTAATTTTATCATAAGAACATAAAATAAAAACGTTTTATTATAGCTGAATAATGTACTTAGTATAATTACACAACAATTGTGTAAGGCTACTGGCGAATAGTCGCCAGTGTAGTTGCCTTGGCTACTGAGGCTAGATTTCATAATACGATAAGCTATTTATTTCAGTTGCCTAGAATACGCAGATAACATCCCTGAGTTTACATTTTTGGCAATTATTTTGAAAGCATTGTTCAAATGTGAGTGACAATTTGTGAGGTTAAAAATACAAATACGTCACCAAAAATAATTTATTTGACAAGTACGGAAAGGCTAAGTTAGGGTGCAACCGAACATTTTTTATTCTCGCAATTTATTGATAAAGTTTTTTAAGATAACACACAAATATATTCATAAATTCGGCATAAAGTTTAATAGAAAAACGTATATGCGGAATAAAACCCACCGTATTTTTGAAAATCCTTTAACTAGGTATATGGGAGGTAGGAGATGTTACGACCTTATTTTAATTATTTTTGGAATAAAGACACACTATTAGAAGAAAAAAATTTCCTCTGAATTACTTTAAATTATTTGAGAGATTTAGCCATACTTTCGGTTAATATTTACCCTTAGGCGCTGAGTTCATCATGTTCGATATCTGGGTTCTTGAAAAGTTATAGTCCGATTTCGACAATTTTTTCACAAGTGAAGACAGAGATTATATGCAGTATTTGTGTTAAGTTTTATTCCGCTATCTTCATTTGTTCCTTATGTATACATTGGGAAGGAATCAGATGGAATTCAAAATTTAGTTATATGGAAAGTAGTCGTGGTTGTGAACCGATTTTTTATCCGTGTTATCAGGGTGTCAAGAAAATATTATACATATATTGAATTTCATTCAAATCGGTCGTGTAGTTCTTGAGATATGGTTTTTGACCCATAAGTGGGCAACGCCACACCGATTTTCCATTTTGTAAAAAAAACTTAGTGCAGCTGCCTTCTGGTATTTCTTCTGTAAAATTTTGAGTTTCTGATGCTTTTCGTTAGTGATTTTTTTATTTGAGTGATTTTAGTAATTTTCGGTTTTCGCCATTTTGTGGGCGTGGCAATGGTCGGATTTTCGATTTTCAATACCAACCTCCTCAGGGTGCTGAGGAATACGTGTTCCAAGTTTCGTTAAAATATCTCAATTTTTACTCAAGTTATCCGTTGCACGGACAGACACACATCCTGATTTCAACTCGTCTCATCATCCTGAAAATGTTGATATACATATATAACCCTATATCTAGCTCGTTTAGTTTTATTACTTACAAACAACCGTTATGTGAACAAAACTACAATACTCTCTTAGCAATTTTTTGAGTTGTTATGAATTATTTTTAATAAGGCAGGAGGAAAGCTTCACTGTCGCATTAATCGGATGTCTAATTCGAGATCGTTCCAATCCCTTGGTAAACTTTAGTAAAGTTCGCTGAATGTTCAAATGTTGTTTGTTATGTTTACTATTAGGCTGTTCACGATAAGGTGGTTATCAGGTTATGTGGTTATGTGATTAAGTAAACAACAACAAAATGCGGTATGACAAAATAACCAACTTTGATCAACCTAGGCCCTTGTTTACAGATTATGTGGTTGTTTGCTTATTTCCAGTGTTAGAAAGTCGATGGCATTTCCAATTAGATTTTCTTATTGGAAAATCTGCTATTAACAGCTGTTTTTTGTTTACAATCGGCAAATTAAAACCGAAATAAAAAGCTTCGAAAAGCATCACAATCATTAAAACTATCAAAAATCATCAAAGTAAGTTAGAATCATAAAGTACAAAATAAATATACATTTTTTGTCATTAATTTATACTCCAATTTTAGTGTCTACAGAAATACAGCAATGCCTTAAAATTCGGATTATTTAATAAGCACATACCTTCAATAAAGTCCATTTCCTGAACAGTAGAATTTATTTTATATTCGATTATTTGGCTTTTTAAACTTTGTTTAGGCATTTTATAAGTAGGAATTTCATTGAACTAAAATTGTAAACAATGAACAGCTGTTTGTGTAAAAATAAGCAAATAACCATACATAGGATGTTCACGGAGCATAGATGTTATTTTTAATCTAATAATCATATAACCCGATATCCACCTTACCGTGAACAGCCTATATATTTTGAATATTTTCAAATAGATTTGAAAGATATTTCGGTATATCAAACAAAGCAGTTTAATACTTGCCGGCCACATTTTAAATCCATCAACTGCTGTTCCTCCAAACATGAAGATTTGCGTAGCGATACGATTCTTTGCTGAAGCTAGCTATCAGAAAGGCCAATGGAATGACTTCGGAATTACACAACTTATACAATGTCAGCGATTCATACAGAAGTGACCACATTTATACAACATAAAATATGCCCAAAACATATAAAATTTAACATAAGTGTATAAGAGCAAAATACTACTAAAATAATAAATAATAAGCAATCAAACAGATTTTCCTGGTGTAATCCGATGTATGAATTGAACATATGTGCACATTTCAGCACCTGCAACATACTCTATACTTACAGTAAATCAAATCTTACAAATTGCTTATAAATATAGTATTAAAATATTAGCTTCTGCCATTCTTTTCCAGTCCTATTAGGTGACCTGAATCTATTTATTTCGGCTTTAAAGCCATTTGCATTTATTTTAAATAATATTTAAAAATTAACTCATTCAATTATACCTTAATGTAAATTTATTTTTTATTTGTATTTACAATTTCTTCGCCATCTCAATATATGTATTAGAGCTCTTGGCATTCGACTAACTGAATTAACCGAATAGGGCATTATTCGAATAATAATATTCGGTTTGCACTATTCGGATAGTCGTCAGTCATTGACTATTCGATTAACCGCTAATTTCCGACTATCTGGTTAACCGTTCGGTGTCGACTATTCGAATAGTGTAAGTTCATTAAATTTCTATTTTTATTGAAAAATGTGAAACACAGGAAAAATGCGCACAATTGACATTTTCACAAGTAAAAACAAACAAAAATCAAAGGTTGCTTGGATTTCAAACAATTTTCATTTATTGGGATAGTGAGAGTATAACTATTCGAATAACCGCAGTAGAACGACTATTCGAATATTCGTAACATTGCGACTAATGGAATAGTACTAACCGGTTAATATTCGTACGATCGGTTATAAACCGGATTTTCGAATAATCGGTTTTCAGTTTAATCGAATAATTTTAAGAGCCCTAATATGTATATACCGCTTTACTCAAAACTACAATCTATAATGAGGAAACTGGTCTTGATCAGTAGCCTCCTTTTGACATATTTGGATACTATAATGAGGGTTGATAGTAGAAGATAATATGCAAAAAAATGGCGACTCGCGATCAGTAGCTTGTTATATTCGCCAGTAGCCTCTCTTAATGTATTATATATATAGCCTGAAGGCGACTGTACTCAGGCTATTATAGATACTTTATATGGGTGTTAATATCAACTTTTTTAATAGAGTTTGATTTGTTAATGCTGCATCAATGTAAAGTTAAGTCTAAAAAAGTAAGTGTCCCATTTTTTGGTCCGGTACTGTATATGAAATTTATAATTTTTTTAATTTAAAGATAGTCTTTTTTCAAAAGGATAATTCGATATTCGATTTTTTATTATATATTAATTTTATCTTATACCTTTTATTGTTCTTCTCGTAGACTGGAAATTTGTCTCTTGAAGTCTTCATTGTTGATTTATAGTTGCACTTCTTTTGCACCTCTTTCAAACTGTGGTTGGTATGTTAGTAGGTTGGAAATTTGTCTCTTGAAGTCTTCAGTGTTGATTTATAATAGCAATTCTTTTGCACCTTTTTGGACACGTCGATTCGTTTTTTTTCAGTTTGTTGAACAATACATATTTTTTAATATTCAAATTATTTAACTTTGTCATTAAAATTACTCTGATTTTATAATTGTTGCAGTAGGAAACGAAATTGTTTTTGTTTAACAATTTTTAGTAATTTGTTGTTATTTATTTAGTAGATGTTGCAATTTTGAACTAGTGTTGATTTTAACACCTTCACAGTTTTTTTTGTTAACAAATTCGTTTTGGGTGTATGTTTCTTGTTAATTTTAATAATTTTTGTTTTTTATATAACAATTTTTTTTTAATGTAAATTATTTTTTATTGTATAACGCGGGAACCACGTTGGGCGCCAATTAATTCCCGTACCGCGGGAATTTAAACAAATCTACATTTTTTAACTGCGAACGCGTAGAGAAATAAAACATGTCGTGTCACCTGGATTGCCAATGACAAATCAATTCTTTTTTATACGAGGATACTGGTTATTTATTTACTTATAAATTTACTTATTATTTACATAGAGTTAATTAATAATGAAACTGAATTAAGAACAAAGAAAGTATCAATTACAATAATAGCATATTCCGCATATTTAGGCAGAACGTTAAGTGTTCTGTTTTGTTTATACTTATTTTTATTATGCGTTTCAAATATTATTCGGATAAGAATTGATTATTCCATTCTGAACGGAAAAAGTTTATCGAATTCTTAAATAAGCAAAAAGTTTAATAAAGATTTTAATTTATGAGGCTGCATAATTACAAAGTGTAAATATTCAATTGTGCTTACACAGTTATGATAAAGTTGCTGTGGCTGTCGTTAACTTGCATGTCTAAATTCTAAAAAAGAGATTTTTTTGGTTAGCGAATATTATAGGAATTGGGACATATTATTTTAATTTTAAATTTTTTTATATATTTAAATTGTTTACATATCCAACGGAAAATATATTTTTCCAGATAAGACAATCTTTATGCTGGAATAAATTTGTACGTTGCTAGGAAACAAAATATCACTTACTAAGGTTTAAAATTTATTTTGACGGTTTGCAAAAAAGTTCCTATGATCATCTAGGCAAAACTATTTCAGCTGATCTGCTACCTCTATCGTAGTCAAAATCTAATTCATTACGTTATACATTTTGGGAAAAAAATTCTGAAACTTCTGATTAATTACTTCCAATATACCACGTATTTAAAGGCTGACCATTTTGAGCAGAAAAAAAACGGAAAATTCAAATTTTATAGAGAATGTTTATCATTAGAAAGAACATTATTTGGCATTGTCCGTTGAGTTCAATTTTCGATGACTCGTTCGAGCATTTCGACTGGTAACTGGCGAATGACACGCGCGATGTTTTGCTCCAAAACCTGAATCGAATTGGGATTGTCCGCTTTACATATCCCCATAGGAAAAAGTCTAACGGTGTGATAACCCACGATCTTGTTGTCCAATCGACCGGCCCAAAACGTGAAAATATCTACTCATCGAAGTGTTCTCTCAATAAATCCATTGAATGATGTGATGCGTTGGAAGTGGCACCGTATTGTTGAAACCAAATGTCGCCGTGATAAGGAGCTTCAATTATTAAATATTCGGTTATCATGGCGTGATAACTGTCGCCAATGACGGTTACGTTCTTACCGGCATAATTTTTGAAGAAATATGAACCGATGATTCCACAGGCCCGCAAACCCTTGTTTTTCTGGATGAAATGACAGCTCTTAAATCTCTTCAGGTTGCTCTTTGGCTCGAAATCGTCGGATCTTCTTGGAACTTTTCAAGAGTTCATAAAGCGAAGCGATGTCGCTTGGGAAGTTCGAGGGGCTTCAGTTCTTGCACAAGTTGTATTTTGTACGCTTTCAATTTAAAATCTCGACGTAAAATGCGCCAGATCGTTGCGTACGTCAGTCCGAGTTGCTGCGAACTAGTGATGAGCCATATTTCACTACTGGTGTTTTTTTTCACTCTGATTGAAAAATCGCATATAATAACTACTCGATCACAGTATCTGTAGAATTTCAGTTGTTTTGTTCGATCACACCAGTTCAATACTTTGAGTTCGATCACAGTACCTATAGCAATTCGGTGATTCTAATTCGATCATTGTAGCAAATGCAGTTCAGTAATTATAGTTCGATTACTGTAGCAATAGCAGTTCAGCTATTTTAGTTGGATCACATTAGCAATAGCTGCTCAGTGACTGATCAAACAGCAATTTTAGTTGCGATGTCAATAATCTTGGGTACGGTGATTACGAAAGCAGTTCAATTTTGGATATTTTTCAAATTATTATATATGAAAATGTGATAAAAAAATGTGGCGTACGTGGCGTGTTTTGTTACGATCACAATAGCAATCTGTCAAATAAAAGTACCTCTACTTTGACCAGCCGCTATAAGGAAAAATATATGATATTCAAAGCAAAGAATTACAATAAAACTGATCTTATATCCAACTATTAAAGTTTGATTACTACGAATATAAATAAAATTTAAAATGTTTTCGAATCAATTTATTATTTCCGATTTCACCTTATCACTAATATATATTTTTTCCTAATATATTATTTTCCAGATAACTATTGATGAAATACGCAATGCGAACATATTGGAAGATAAATCAGCTGACGAGGGATTAGCTATAAAACCATTGAACAACTATGCGTTAGACCCGAGACTTCTACTTTTTGGCTATACAACCGAAACTATAAACATGCTTCTTTTGCCTATGTTCAGTACCAGGTATATATAATATTACTAGCAGACCCGGCCACACGTTTTTGTGGCTAAGGTATACATTAAATTAGTAAATTTTTCAATACAGAGAAAAAATTCTAACGCATAAAGGCGAAAACGTTATTATTATAAATTTGAAAATGATTGATATATATTATTGTAGATCTT
Organism: Zeugodacus cucurbitae; assembly: GCF_028554725.1. Lineage (NCBI taxonomy): Eukaryota > Metazoa > Arthropoda > Insecta > Diptera > Tephritidae > Zeugodacus > Zeugodacus cucurbitae. Next base: position 30,540,505 of record NC_071669.1, read on the forward strand.
TATTAAGCGTAAATTATCATAATATGTAAAACTTTGATTTTTTAATCGTATATTGAAGTATATAACAAATTATTATATTTGAAAGTTGGCTCAAACTTACCTTCGATGACGATATTTATTACCTTCCTCACAGACATTCTTGTTATATTGCAAAGTTGAGGTTGATTTATGTTACACAGCATGATGACAACTCACACTACTTTTAATTGCAAGTGAGAGGGGATAGTCCAGGCAATTTTAAATAGTCTGTGGGATAATTGACTACGTCATCCTGCTTTGTAGCTGTGTCAACTCTCCTGGAACGAAATTCCAAATTGTTGCATTAAGATCAAAGATATATTTATTTTTTACCACCAATATAGGTCATTCAAGCAGTCATTTACGGTTATCATATTATGGTTTCATGTCAGGAAAAACACAATGAATAATCTTCTCTTTCGAGTCAATGAAGTGACAGAAATCTATTGGAAATGTTATTAATCCATCGAGGTGTCAACTGCGACCCTACCATTTCCAACTGCTTCTACAATCGCAATTTGATATTGTTGCAAAATCACTCGTATGCTAGTTGCTATTTGGCGATTCTTTATGTGTCGCCACAAATTAGATGATTTTAGACATGCGATTAGTTCGTCAGCAACAGTTGATCCAGGAATAATTGGAAGAGTCTTGCGTAAATCACCTGCCAACAGAATCATGGCTCTTCCGAAAACGTTTCGGTTGTCGCATAAATCTTTTGAAGTTCTGTGCAGTGCCTCCAGCTACTTCTTGAATATCTAGAAAATCTTTGCTATAGCGCTACTTTTGGCGATTTTACAGACTGGTGTTTCGTAGATTTACAATTTAGGAGTAATTTCAAGGTCGAATGTGCCTTTTGTTTGCCTACTAACAGGTGCCAAGTTGCCCCTATTCCCGTTAACCTTGGTGGTGAAAATGAGTGAAATTGGTTCATGAATTACAACAGCCCTCATATACTATATTTGATGATTTTCTATTGGACTTTATGGGTCAACTTGTGTGTAATCTTGATAAAATTGCATAAATAAATTGCGAGAGTATAAAATGTTCGGTTGTCTTTCCCTGCTTGTTACAAATTGTACGCATATGTATGATTGTATTCTTGCTCATTATTGGTTGGTGACATATTCACATGTGTACGCATATGTATGATTGTATGCTTGCGCATTATTACAACGGATAAAACGTCTTCTGAGTGGTGATTAATGAATAAATTTCAAGGTTTTATACAAATAATTATATATAATAATGCAGTCAATAAGTACAGTAGGGCAATTCACAATCTGGTGCAAATGGTCTTGCATATTTGCAATTGCAAATTCGCTGTATAATTTGTTAGTGTAAAAGAACAATATGCCTCGCTCATTTGCAATTGCAAATATGCAGGACCATTTGCACCAGAATGTGAATTGCCCTAGTATATATATAATAAATACAGTACGCATATGTATGTTTGTATGCTTGCGCATTATTTTTCTTTCGTTTCTGTTTCATTTCTGCGAATTCTCAACTATTTTGTGTGACTTTTGGTTGAAATACTCTGCTTATTTACTAATTAATTCGTGTTCTATATAGTATTGACATACTATTTGTAGTATTAGTACAATAGTGATTCAAATGATTCAAACCGTTGTCAGCAGGTTCGTATAGCGAACAACCGGTACTCCTTGCGAGAGATTTCAATGTAAATTTCTCATTGCCAAAAGCTGAACCATTACTGGCATTCCTCAGAGGGAAATTTTCATTAGAAATGGTCAATGGAAGAAATGATCCTACGACAAAAGGAGGTACGACCATTGATGCGGTATTCGCGAGAAATATAGATAAAATTGATGTAAGACATTTCATATCGTATTTTAGTTATCATAATCCAATTGTAAATATTATAGATATCAATCCATCAGACCCCCGAAATGATAATTGATTTGGACTTTGCTTTATAAAATGTGCATAATAAGTTTATAAAATGTGAATTTAAGAAAGTGTTATCATTTTGTATGAAAGAAAACTAGCGAGAGGGAAAGGAGAAACCTTTTTTTTATTTGTTGTCAATTCAAATAGAATTCGCTTATTATTAGCTTTCTGGCAATTATCAAATTAGCGAAATGGGTTCAGTTGTTCTCGAGTTATGCGCTTAGCAACACATTTAGCGATTAATTTTTATATTATAGATATCCTATTGGAATTGTTTTAATAGAAATTGATTGCAAAATGGGTGTGTAAGTACAAAAATGAACATATATACATACCTTGAAAGTCGGATTAAAATCTCGTTCTTCGATCATGTCTGCCCCAAATGATGTCATTTGAAAACAACCGTTGTATTTTTGAGTGTTTGCTAGAAAGGTCTTGATTCTGATGTTTCGCCATGAAGCAGTGAATGCAATGGCTGGGGTGGCGATGCTAAGAAGGGCAATTTCACTTTCCAATTGAAGCAGCATAATGCTGGAGTTTCACCGGAAAACTTCAATGCATCACAATACTCGCAAGCAACATTCATTGTCCCAATGCAAACGCTCCTATGCAAACTGTAATCAATACTGCAACTGTATCAAAACGTTTTTCAATTGAAATCACTATTGGAACATTTTTTTCTTGAGCTTCGAAAATAATCTGTTTGTTGATTTCTGATGTTTGCTCGACGATTTCGCATAGCTAACCTGTCTCTCTTAGCTCTTGTGACTGAGAAGCCCGAAGTCGACCCATACTAACGCGGCGTTCTTCACGTGCAATTTCATTTTCTTGTTGAGTCCTTTCAGTAAGAATGCATCTAATCCTAGTTGCATTACGGCTTGTTCTTGTTAGGTTTGTCCGTTTTGGTCGCGACATGGAATTTTTTCACAATAAATATAGCAAAATCGGCACAATAAGAAAAGCGCAACACGGAGAAAACGTAAAAAGCGGTTAAGTTAAAATTCAATTATAAATTGGAACGTAATGACCGTAAAAATTTGTCAATGTGTTTCAAAAGCGTGTAATTGCGAAGGAATGGAAAAATTGAAAAAAAATTTATGTGTTTTTTTTCATCAAATTGATGTGACTGATATCTTTTACGTTTTTCAGTTTTGTTTTATTCTTTATGAAAAGAAAGCCTACTTAGATGTTTTGAACAATAAATTTGTGTTTTATATGGAATGTCAATTACGTTTCTTATTCCACATTTTATTCACGTTCTCGTGACGAAAATGGAATAAAAAGTATCCTATTTCCTGCCCCCGGCTCTAAGCTACCTCCAAACCAAATTTATGCCAAGTCGGTTAAGCCATTCTTTGGTTATAAATAGTTGAACTAACACGACTTTCTTTTATATATAAAGATTGTAGAACATACTTTTGTTCTATCTAGTTTCCGCATTACAAACTTACATTCAAATCTTTCCTCTATAGTAGTACAAATAATAAATCTGGAACATCATTAAAGCGTAATTGCGTGAAATTTTCGTTATAAAAAGAAAGTTTTGTGAAAAAAAACAACAGCCCGTGAAAGATATATTAATATAAAGCTATGAAAAAAGGAAAAACTTTCCGCGAAATTGGTCAAATAGAATAATTCTAAGGAAAATGCTTCAGATATTGCGAAAAATGTTAAATTAAGGTTTCAAGAAACCATTTGCAATGACACCGTGTGCAAAATCTTAAAAAAAGCTGATTATCGGGCGTAAGAAGCCATTCATAGAGCGGCCATTTTTAACAATGTTGCCAAAGAAAGTGGCAAAAACTCTCTTAAAATTTTGGAATCGGAGTTAGAAACGGAGATAGCTCTCGATAGCTCTTTAATCCCGATTAAAGTAGTTTTCCGGATTAACGCCGCCTTCTGTCAGGGGTATTATATATATCACAAGTAAGGAAGGGCTAAGTTCGGGTGTAACCGAACATTTTATACTCACGCAATTTATTTATTTAACTTTATTTATATTATATAATACACAATTTGACCCACATATTCATCATCTATATTGTATAAAGTCCATTGAAAGTTGGAAACCATAATATTAGGTTAGAAGCACCGAGGTCCTCGTGTTCGATATATGGGGCCTTAAAACCTATGGGCCGATTTCGGCGATTTTTAGAATGGGGCTGCCACACTATTAACATAGTATTTGTGTAAAGTTCTGCATCGATATCTTCACTAGTGTTTACTTTATATATATAAGTGGCTAAAAAAACGACTGCAGAAAGTTTGGTTTGTATAGCTCTATTGGTTTGCGAGATATGTACAAAAAACTTAGTAGGGGGCGGGGCCACGCCCACTTCCCCAAAAAAATTGCATCCAAATATGCCCCTTCATAGTGCGAAATTTTATTTCCATAGCTTTATTTATGGCTTAGTTATGGCACTTTATGTGTTTTCGGTTTTCGCCATTTTGTGGGCGTGGCAGTGGTCCGAAAGCATCATTTTCGAAAGCAACCTTCCTATGGTGCCAAGAAATAAGTGTGCCAAGTTTCATCAAGATATCTTAATTTTTACTCAAGTTACAGCTTGCACAGACGGACGGACGGACGGACGTACGGACAGACAGACATTCGGATTTGAACTCCACTCTTCACCCTGATCACTTTGGTATATATAACCCTATATCTAACTCGTTTAGTTTTGGGTGTTACAAACAACCGTTATGTGAACAAAACTATAATACTCTCTTTAGCAACATTTGTTGCGAGAGTATAAAAATGATCAGGATGACAAGACAAATAGAAATCCGGATGTCTGCCTGTCCGTGCAACGGATTACTTGGTTAAAAATTATGCTATCTTGAAAAAACACTCATTGGTACACATGTTTCTTTTAACTGTGGGAGGGTTGCTATTAAAAAATGGATGAAATCGGACCATTGCCACAAATAACCGAGAACCGAAAACTTATAAATTGTCATTACTATGCCATAAATAAAGTTATGAAAGTTGTATTTGGTACAGAGTATCATACTAGAGTGAAACTACTCGACCGATTTAAATGAAATTCGGTACATAATATTTTTGACGACATCCTGATATTACCTATGGTAAATGGACGGAATCGGTTCACCACCACACCTACTTCGCATATAATACAATTTTGAATTCCATATGATTCGTTAACTTTATAATATATGTGTACATCAGCAACCAATGAAGATAGCGGAATAAAACTTTACACAAATACTGTATTTGAGCTGTGGCATCACTTGTGGAAAAATTGTCGAAATCGAACTACCAATTTTCTAAGCCCCGGATATCGAACATGAAGAACTCAGTGCCTAAGGTTAATTTTTCACCGAATAGTGTTTCTCTGTACCAAAAATAGTTAAAATAGCTTCATAACTTCTCCTAGCTCCCATATACATAATTACAGAGGTCCTCTTAAGTATACAGTGTACATACGGTAACGAGTTTCTCCATATTTGAAAACAAATTAATAGAAACGTAGTTTTGTTTTCAATTTGTTCAAACTAATTTATTAAGAGTTTTAACGTTTTATCTTTTAATATATTGGTTTGAACAAATGTGTGTGATTGGCGTTGCAACCGTTTAGCCGGTTATAGCCGAATCGACGATAGTGCGCCACTTCTCTATTTCCTTCGCAGTTCGGCGCCAGTTGGAGATCCCAAGTGTAACCAGGTCGCTCCCCACTTGGTCACTGCGGTATTCGCTGAGGACCATAAATCTTGCGCAATATTTTCCTCTCGAAAACTCCTATTGTCGTCTCATCTGATGTTGACATCGTACAGGCTTCTGCACCATAAAGCAGCACGGGAATGATAAGCGACTTGTAGAGTTTGATTTTGGTTCGTCGAGAGAGGACTTTACTTTTCAATTGTCTACTCAGTCTAAAGTAGTACCTACTGTGATTCTGCGCTGGATTTCGAGGCTGACATTGTTTGTGTTGTTGATGCTGGTTCCCAGGTATACGAAATTCTCTACGACTTCGAAGTTATGACTGTCAACAGTGATGTGGGAGCCAAGACGTCACACGATAGTTAGTCACCTTGTCTAAAACCTCGTTTGCTATCGAACGGCTCGGAGAGGTCCTTCCCAATCATGACGGAGCTTTTGGTGTTGCTCAACAATACAGCCGTATTAGTTTTGCGGGGATACCAAATCCAGATATTGCGGCATAAAGGCAGCTCCTTTTCGTGCTGTCGAAAGCAGCCTTAAATTTGACAAAAAGGTGGTGTGTGTCGATGGGCTTTTCAAAGGCATTCTCCAAGGTTTGGCGCATGGTGAATATCTGGTCAGTTGTGGATTTTCCAGGTCTAAAGCCTCGATAGAACCTTATAGACGATATTTAGGAGGCTTATCCCACCGTAATTGGCACAGATTTTAGGATCTCCCTTTTTATGGATATGCTTTGTTGTTCTTCAACAAGATAATTGCTATTCGAATTTCCTCATGGTCGGGTAATGGAACATCTGTTCCGTCGTCATCGATTGGGGAATCGGGTTCGCCATCTCCTGGTGTTGTACTTTCACTGCCATTCAGCAGGTCGGAGAAGTGTTCCCTCCATAATCCTAGTATGCCCTGAACATCGGTTACTAGATTACAGACCTTGGTCTCTACATGAGGATACTCCAGTCTTGAAACCTTCCTTAAGTCGCTTAATTTTTTCATAACATTTTCGAGTCTGCCAGCTTCTCAAGCTCTTCATGCTCATGCATTTTGGCCTCTTTCTTTTTTTGTCTGCAAATGCGTCCCACTTCCCTCTTCAGCTCTCGGTATCTATCCCATCCCGCACGTGTTGTGGTCGTTTGCAACGTTGCGAGGTAGGCAGTCTGTTTTCTCTCCGCTGCGAGACGGCATTCCTCATCGTACCAGCTGTTTATTTACCTTTCCGAAAGCCAATTGTTTCGGTTGCAGTGGTACGCAGTGAGTTTGAGATGCCGTCCCACAGTTCCCTTATACCGAGATGCTGATGAGTGCTCTCAGAGAGCAGGAGTGCAAGTCGAGTAGAGTATTTCGTGGCTGTTGTGTTTGCAGCTTTTCGACGTCGAACCTTCCTTGTGTTTGTTGACTATTAGTAGTAAAGATATTAAAAGTCTGATCAGGAACGCAAGGCTCAAAAAAGCTCCTAGGTTTGATTTAATAGCCGGAGAGATATTACGCAATCTACCAAAGAATTTTATAAAAAAAATTGTAAACAGCGCATTCTACTTAAGATACGTTCCATCGCTTTGGAAAGTATCTGAAGTTATTATGATACCTAAGCCGGGTACACCACTGCATGATGTCACATCTTATAGGCCAATATCGCTGCTGCCAGCTCTATCGAAAGTTTTCGAGAATGTTCTCATATAGAGGCTCAAATCAATAAAAGATCGAAAACACCTTATACCAGTACATCAGTTCGGCTTTCGTGATCACCATTCAACAATAACTACATGGGTTTTCAAATGGCATTAAATTAAACGATTCCAAATCAATATATCATACCATTCCATTTATATAAATGGTACTCCTATACTGCATCAGAGAATGCTAAGTACCTAGGAATCACCCTAGTAGGCAATTGAAAAGTAAAGTTATCTCTCGACGAACCAAAATCTAACTCTACAAGTCGTTCATCATTCCTGTCCTGGTTTATGGTGCAGAAGCTTGTCTACTCAGTCCAAAGTAGCACTTGTTGACAAGAGTGATTCTGCGCTGGATTTCGAGGCTGATATTCTTGGTGTTGCTAACGCTGAAAAAACAGAACAAACGGCCTTCTCTATTTAGTTCTGCAGCTCGTATTATTTTTTTCCAGCAATAGATTGAAGAAGTCGCGCAATAGTGAGTCGCTCTGTCTGAAGCCTCGTTTGGTATCGAACGGCTCGGAAAGTTCCTTCCCGATCTTGATAGAGCTGTTGGTGTTGCTCAACGTCAGTTTATATAGCCGAATTATTATTTTGCAGGGGTACCAAATTCAAACATCGCGGCATAGAGTCAACTTCTTTCTGAGCTATCGAAGACAGTTTTAAAATCGATGAAAAGGTGACGAGTATCGATTCTTCTCTCTCGGGTCTTTTCCAAGCTTTGGCGCATGGTGAATATCTGATTCATGGTGGTCCAATCAGTTCGTTGACGTTGGGCTTTAGTTTTTCACACAGTACGCTCGACAGATATTGAGGAGGCTTATTCCACGGTAATTGACGCAGATTGTGGGGTCTCCCTTTGTGTTGTTCCTCAAACGGGTAATTGCTATTCGAATTTCTTCATGATCCCTCCATAATCCCAGTATGCTCTGGACATCCGTAACCAGATTACCTTCTCTCGATATCTATCCCGCCCCGAATTTGTTATGGTTGATCGCAACGTTGCGAGGTAGGCAGTCTATTTTCTCTCCACTGCGGAACGACTATTCTCATCGTATCACCTGGTTTTTTGGCGTTTCCAAGATCAATTGCTTCGGTTTCATGAGTGCTCTCACAGAGCAGGAGTGCAAGTCAAGTAGAAAATTTCTTGGCTGTCTGTTGCGTTTACAACTTTTCGACGTCGAACCTTCCGTATGTTTGTTGGAGGGCGTTCTTTGCTGCACAGAGGCGAGTGCGTATCTTCGCTTCTCGGATCGTACGCACGTCTAAACCACAGGAGACATGTCTTCCGTCTATCACAACATGAGCGATTTGATTGCGCGTGTTTCGATCAGGGGACAGCCACGTTGCTTGATGAATTTTCTTGTGCAGGAATCTGGTACTACAGACAAACATATTTCGGGCCCCAACAAGGTCGATCAGCCTCAGGCCGTTTGACGATGTTTCGTCATGGAGGCCGAATTTTCTGACTGTTGTTCCAAAGACACCTTCTTTACCCACCCTAGCGTTGAAATCGCCAAGCACGATTTTGTAATGGGGCGTGGGCGAAAGTCAGCGAAATGTTGAAGAACCACGTTTTGATGCGGATTCTGGCTATACATTCATGACCGGGGGACTCGGCGACGGAGTCTCTCTTCCACCACAAATCCCACACCAAATTTGCGCTCCTTTATATGGCCGCTGTAGTAGATGTCACAAGGACCCACTTTCCTCCGCCCTTGTCCCGCCTATCACATTTCTTTGATGGCGTTGATGTCAGCCTTTAGCCGTATGAGAACATCAACCAGATGGACAGAGGCACCTTCCCAATTAAGGGTCCAGACATTCTAGGTGCATGCCTTTAAATCGTGATCGTTATAACGTTTGCAGGGGTCGTCATCAAAAGTGGGGTTTCTCATCCGAGGCTCTGTTTGGTTTTTCATTCGGGAGGTTTTTTCATGTGGTGGGTCTCAAACCCTACGCACAACAGCCAGAGTTGTCTTAATAAATTCAAAAACAACAGAAGATTGGTTTTCATTTTCAGCATTTCTCTGATTGAGATTAAATCTACGGAGTACACATCGTTGTATCGTTAGAGATATTTGCTTGCTAATTTAACTAATGTATGTTCATCTTCGTTAAATAATTTTATTATTTTAATGTTAGGCCTTTTAGCAACAAACAAAATACCAAATTCTTACCGTCGGGTTTGGGAAAAATCCGTCGTTTTTTGGAAATTTACATATGTCAAGTATAATAAAATCGTACATTACGTGTCGTATTTTTAAATCCAAGAAAGTTACATACATATATATTATAGATAAAACCACTAGTTTTTATTATTACGCAATTTAACAAAACAAGTATACATTTTTTTAATATGTATGAGTATATGAGTGTTTTTCTAGTATATTAATTTTGATTCTACATGCATTATTTTTAACGTTTTGAAATATTATGTCACTTTTTTCACCAGTTTCCTTTAACAGTAACCTTTAACTAGCAGACCCGGCTACACGTTTTTGTGGCTAACTTATACATTAAATTAGTAAGTTTTTCAATATTGTGAACAAATTCTTACTCATAAAAAGAAAAACGTATAAACGGTAAATTTGAAAATTATTAATGAAAATTAACATAGTTTGTTAAACTTTGTATTGTTTAATCTTATATGGAAGTATGTAACAAATGAGTAAATACAAAGTTGGCTTCAATGACCATATTGATTAGCTTCTTCACAGCCAGTCTTGTTCCATTGCAGAGTCAATGCAATTAGAAACTTTTTTCCAGTACCCCAAAGAGCAACAAGAAACTAAATCCTTCAAGATCCACTACTCCGTTGTATTTAACTATCGTATGCAATCCTATGTTCATTCAATTATGGAACAGTTCTGCGACTGTTCTTGGTTTCATATAATTTCATTTTCGTTTATACATATGTACATACTTTATTACTATATCAATCCTACAAATTACTGTGCAATAGTTTCAAGCGCTTTGATTAATACTTTACAAATTATATTTCTCAAAAAAAAACCAATTTTTATTGGCTTGGAATTTTTAAACATATATTTTTGAATCATAGAAGCCAAACAAAAGAGCTGATTTTGACATTACGAATTAAAACACTTTTTACAAATTGTTTTGGGCAAAGTCTATTCAACAAACTGAACTAACAGCCGGTTTCACGAAATTTTTTCATTGAAAATTAAGTTCTTTTTAATTTTGATTTTAAATTTTATTTAATTTTGCCCATATGATTTAAGGGCATGCACCTGGAATGCCCGGACCCTTAATTGGGAGGTGCCTCTGCCCATCTGGTTGATGTCCTCATACAACTAAAGGCTGACATCACCGCCGTCCAAGAAGTGTGATGGACGGGACAAGGACGGAAGAAGGTGGGTCCTTGTGACATCTACTACAGCGGCCAAATAAAGGAGCGCAAATTTGGTGATGGATTTGTGGTGGGAGAGAGACTACGTCGCCGAGTCCTGGCATTCACCCCGGTGGATGAACGTCTTGCCACAATCCGCATCAAAGCGAGGTTCTTCAACATATCGCTGATTTGCGCCCACGCCCCATGTCAAAATCGTGCTTGGCGATTTTAACGCCAGGGTGGGTAAAGAAGGTGTCTTTGGCACAACAGTCGGAAAATTCAGCCTCCATGACGAAACATCGCCAAACGGCCTGAGGCTGATCGACTTCGCTGGGGCCCGAAATATGGTTGTCTGTTGTACCAGATTCCAGCATAAACAAATTCATCAAGCAACGTGGCTGTCCCCTGATCGAAACACGCGCAATCAAATCGATCACGTTGTGATAGACGGAAGACATGTCACCAGTGTTTTAGACGTGCGTACGCTCCGAGGACCAAACATTGACTCGGACCATTATCTAGTAGCAGCAAAGAACGCCCATCAACAAACACAAGGAAGGCGACGTCGAAAAGCTGCAATCACCATCGACAGCCGAACGATTTTCTACTCGACTTGCACTCCTGCTCTCTGAGAGCACTCATCAGCATCTCGATATAAGGGAGCTGTGGAACGGCATCTCAAACTCATTGCATACCGTTGCAGCCGAAACAATTGGTCGCCGGCAACGCCAAAAAACCAATTGGTACGATGAGAATTGTCGTTCCGCAGTGGAGAGAAAACAGACTGCCTACCTCGCAACGTTGCGATCGACCACAACACGTTCGGGGTGGGATAGATATCGAGAACTGAAGAGGGAAGCGAGACGCATCTGCAGACAAAAAAAGAAAGAGGCCGAAATGCGTGAGTACGGAGAGCTTGAGAAGCTGGCAGACAGAGGGAATGCTCGAAAATTTTATGAAAAAATGAAGCGACTTAACGAAGGTTTCAAGACCGGAGCATCCTCATGTAGAGACCAAGGTGGTAATCTGGTAACCGATGTCCAGGGCATACTGGGATTATGGAGAGAACACTTCTCCGACCTGCTGAATGGCAGTGAGAGTACAACACCAGGATATGGCGAACCCGATCCCCCAATCGATGACGATGGAACAGATGTTCCATTACCCGACCATGAAGAAATTCGAATAGCAATTACCCGCTTGAAGAACAACAAAGCAGCGGGGGCCGATAGATTACCGGCAGAACTATTCAAATACGGCGGCGAAGAACTGATAAGGTGCATGCATCAGCTTCTTTGCAGAATATGCTCGGAAGAAAGCATGCCTGACGATTGGAATCTCAGTGTGCTCTGCCCAATCCATAAGAAGGGAGACCCCACAATCTGCGCCAACTACCGTGGTATAAGTCTCCTCAATATCGCATATAAGGTTTTGTCGAGCATATTGTGTGAAAGAGTAAAGCCCACCGTCAACGAACTGATTGGACCTTATCTGACCTGGAGAATCGACAATGGACCAGATATTCACCATGCGCCTTGGAAAAGACCCGAGAGAGAAGAATCGATAATCACCATTTTTTTATCGATTTTAAAGCTGCCTTCGATTGCACGAAAAGGAACTGCCTTGATGCCGCGATGTCTGAATTTGGTATCCCTGCAAAACTAATACGGCTATGTAAGCTGACGTTGAGCAACACCAAAAGCTCCGTCAGGATCGGGAAGGACCTCTCCGAGCCGTTCGATACCAAACGAGGCTTCAGACAGGGTGACTCACTATCGTGCGACTTCTTCAATCTATTGCTGGAAAAAATAATACGAGCTGCAATACGATAGAGAAGGTACAATCTTCTACAAGAGTGTACAGCTCCTGGCGTATGCCGATGATATTGATATCATTTTGAAGTTGTAGATAACTTCGTTTATCTGGGAACCAGCATTAACAACACCAACAATGTCAGCCTTGAAATCCAACGCAGAATCACTCTTGCCAACAGGTGCTACTTTGGACTGAGTAGGCAATTGAAAAGTAAAGTACTCTCTCGACGAACCAAAATCAAACTCTATAAGTCGCTCATTATTCCCGTCCTGATGTATGGCGCTGAAGCATGGACGATGACAACATCCGATGAGACGACTCTTGGGGTTTTCGAGAGAAAGGTTTTGCGCAAGATTTACGGTCCTCTAAACACTGGCAACGGCGAATACCGCAGACGATGGAACGATGAGCTGTACGATTTATACGACAACATTGACATAGTTCAGCGAATAAAAAGACAGCGGCTACCCTGGCTAGGCCATGTTGTACGGATGGAAGAAAACACTCCAGCTCTGAAAGTATTCGATGTAGTACCCGCTGAAGGAAGCCGCGAAAGAGGACGACCTCCACTCCGGTGGAAAGACCAAGTGCAAAGTGACCTGGCTTCACTTGGTGTTTCCAGTTGGCGCCAAAAAGCAAAAAGGAGGAATGGGTGGCGCGCTCTGGTGGATTCGGCTATAATCGCTTAAAGCGGTTCCTACGCCAAATATATATATATATATATATAATTTTTTTTTTAATTTTTTTTATTTTGTACTTAAGTTTTTTGGTTTTCACCATTATTGAAAATTGACATACAAAAATTTGTATTTATTTGACAAAATGGAAAAAAATATTGGAAATCAGCTGATAGAAAAACGTAACCATAGTTACATATGACAATATTAAAATAATATTTACTGCCTTCCCTAAATAAAAGCGTTGGCGGAACCTTTTTTTTCGCTCAGCGTTAACGTCGATGCGCCATCCCTAAATAAAAGCGGCAACTTTACGTCAAATATCAAATTGTTTACTTGAATTGTTGTTGTGAAATTTTATTGAACAGAGAAACTTCGTTTTTCGCAGCCAACTTTACTTTGGAACGCTCTGTCAAAATTGAAAATTTCAACCGCTCAGCGTCGCCGTCGCGTTATTTCGGTATGCGCCATACAAATTGTATTGGCATGAGAATTTTTTGACAGTTATTTGCCGCTGACGCTTTTATTTAGGGAAGGCAGTTAGATGGCAAAGCGAGATCATTCAATAGTTAGTCAAACGGTGAAATTGAAACAGATAATTTTTTACTTAAATTTTTTTCGTGCAACCAGCTGTAAGTATATGATATTTAATTTATCTTTACCCTTATTTGACATGTATGTTTTTATTGATTAGCCCTTACTATAATTCAAAAATTCAAATTTTAGAATTCAAAAGTAAAAAAAATTTAAATGAAAAAAGAAATATTTTTTTCAATAAATAAAAGAAAATGTCGAATACTTTCTGCTTGTGCGAAACAACTCATAGAAGCAAATTGCCAATATTTTGTGCTCCAACTAACAAATCGCAAAAAAAAATTTATCGCAACATGTTTTATATGTATGGATGTGGCTTCATATTAGGTTAGGTTAGGTTAAACTGGTAGGCCAATACGCCACACATAGACCTATTTAGGTCCTTTGCGATACTAGATGGAGTGCCGTCACGTTGTCCACGAGGAGAGTTGACGCGAATTTTAAAAGCATTTGTGGCTTCACTTTCGATACCTCTTCCATTGTCTTCATATTGTTAAAGATAAAAAAGACGGGTTAATGTAAACAAATACATGAATTGTTTACAATTTTATTTTGAAATAAGAGTGAGTTAAATACTTAGATCACTTCGTTGAATACACTTTGGGTTTTGGCTATCGATACAATCTTATACAATTACAATTATTATTATACAAAAATATTTTAACAAAACAACAATGACAACCCTCAAAATATTATACTAAAAATAAGTTTTCTATCATCCTTGTACTTCAGCTGTTCTCGAGTTATGCGCTTAGCAACACGTTTAGCGATTCATTTTTATATACATACATTCATATGTTACATATTTAAATAATAATTTGTTTATAATCATTGCATTTTGTTATATTACAGAAAAGAAGCTCTTGGCTCGATGGGGAACGATGCCCCATTAGCATGTTTGTCTTCTTTCCAACCGTTGCCATACGAATATTTTAAACAACTATTTGCACAAGTAACTAATCCACCCATTGATCCGTTTCGTGAAAAGGTAGTAATGTCCATGCAATGTCCTATAGGACCCGAGGCAAACTTACTTCAACCATCCTGCAAACAAGTACATCGAATTTGGTTATCAAATCCAATTCTAAGTATTCCTGACGTGAATTTGTTGAAAAGAAACTCTCATAGAGGATGGAGAACAAAAGTGTTGGACATTACGTTTAGATTTGAAGATGGAATTAAGGGTTATATTGATTGCATTGACGATATTTGTCGACAGGGTTTTAACGCCGCATCTTCAGGTTATCAGTTACTCATTATTTCTGATCGGAATGCTGGGCATGGGAAAGTACCTATATCAGCTTTACTTGCTCTGGGTGCATTGCATCACCATCTAATAGAAACCTTACAACGTATGAAAGTTGGAATTATAGTAGAGACAGCTGAGGCACGTGAAGTACACCATATTTGTGTATTGCTTGGATATGGTGCAGATGCCATTTGTCCTTATTTGGCTTTTGAGTTAGCACAGGCACTTCGTGATGATTGCGTCATTAGTGCAGCTGCAAGTGACAAACAAATTTATAGTGCCTATGCGAAGGCTATAGAGACTGGTGTGGCAAAAGTAATGGCTAAAATGGGGATTAGTACATTACAATCTTACAAGAGTGCACAAATATTTGAGGCTGTAGGAATAGGTGAACAGCTTATTAATAAATGTTTTCGAGGAACAGCGAGTAGGATCGGAGGTATTAGTTTGGAAATAGTAGCGAAAGAAGCTATGGAACGATATAATATGGCATTTGGTAGTACATTATGTGACACTCGTATACTTCGAAATCCTGGTAATTATCATTGGCGCAATGGAGGTGAGGCTCATATAAATGAACCCGCTGCTATTGCAAGTCTACAGGAAGCTACGTTAAATAAAAATTGGGATTCCTTTGAAGCATTTAAATTAACAACTTTAGAAAGTGTAAAGAAATGCACACTTAGAGGCCAACTAGAGTTTGTTACCAATAAAAAAAAAATAGATATATCGGAAGTGGAGGAAGCATCAGAAATTGTGAAAAGGTTCGTTACCGGCGCTATGAGTTTTGGCAGCATTTCTCTTGAAGCACATCAAACATTGGCTATTTCAATGAATCGTATTGGAGGGAAAAGTAATACCGGCGAAGGTGGTGAAAATGCAGATCGGTACTTAGGTGAGTAATCTTAAACAAAATATAAACATTTTTATAATTGCGAATTAACATATTTTTACGTAAAATCCTAATGTATATGAATGCTACGTGCTGAACATTTTTTATATTTTCGCAACATGTTGCGCAGAGTTGTTCACATAAAACTAAACGAATTAGATATAGAGTCAAATTAATCAGGATGACTAATAGAGTTTAAATCTGGATATCCTCTGTCCGTCCGTCTGTGCAAGCGATAACTTGTGTAAAAATGGAAATATCTTGGTACACATGATACTTTTCACCATGAGAGGGTTGGTATTGCAGATGGGCCATAAATAAAGTTATGAAAGCAAAATTTATTACTGAGGCTGACATTAGGGAGCGGCAAGCTTTCTATAGTGATTTCCCTTTAACATCCCATCATACATTTGTATAAAATTGGATTGTAACCACTCATACCGAATATGAGGACCTCAGGGCTTTTGGAAAATTTGTTACCGAAAATATTGGTAAATTTGTCAGATATTCTAAAGAAATTCGGAAAAGATTTTTTTCCTAATAATGGTGTGCCTTTGTGCCAAAAATAAGTAAAATCATGTGAATACTTTCTCTAACGCCCACATATCTGATATACGGGTTATCTAACTTTCGGTGGACGTTAGAACGTATATATCGGTAAATATGTTAGATTTATTAGCAGAATTAAGTGATCATACAATAGTATAAGCTTTTTGTTTCATGATGATATTGCATCTCCTTTTTTTACTCTTGACTTAATAGTGATGGCTTCGAACTTACTATTTTGATTTAATATTTTTGATACGGTTTTGCTTAAAGTCATCTTTACAATTGTAATAATTTTTTTTTTAATCTTATCGAATGTTGATTTAAAATTATTAAAAAGCATATGTAAATCAATACTGTGCTGTTAACAACTGCTCAATGGACTGTTTAAGGAAAAATTTGTATACTAGTTACCTTCTGGGTCTATATACGCATTGAGATTATTTTGTATTTCAATCTCCTGGCAGCCTTTCATTGTTCCAGATGAATGTTAATAGGTGATGAATTCTTCTATGAACAATTTGCTTGCGTTTTTATAAGATAAACGGTTATGATATCCTCCCAGACGGCTTAGAGTTTTTCGTGTGTTTGATTGTATTTCGTGTTGCCGGCCCACAATATGATGTTAAGTGAACTATAATGTGTTATAACTATATAACTATAAAAGTAATGTTTGGTACAGGGTATTACTACAGGGAGGTGCATCTATGCATAACATTTTTTGGGAAGTGGGCGTGGCCCTTTCCCCTAATAGGCTTTTCTTACAAATCACGAACTTCTGGTGGGCTTTACATCTTTTATCAGTTAATATGTAAAGATTTACGTTAATTTAGTGGAACGAATATATGTGTCAAATTGAGTGCTATCTTAATAAAATTAAATAAATAAATTGAAGTTACATCCGAACTTAGTTCTTCCTTATTTGTTGCCACTATTTTTGCAACGGTGGAGAAGGCTAATTATTTTTTGTTTTATTTATTTGTAGAAATATTTAAATAAATTCATAGTGTTTAATAATTAGTGGTTATAATGATTATATTTTTTCACAGAAAAAGATTCGCATAATAGTAGGAGATCAGCAATAAAGCAAATTGCATCAGGCCGTTTTGGAGTAACAGCTGCATATCTTGCAAATGCGGATGATCTCCAAATTAAAATGGCTCAGGGAGCAAAACCAGGGGAGGGTGGTGAACTCCCTGGGTATAAAGTTACGAAGGAAATAGCAGAAACTCGGCACTCTGTCCCTGGTGTTGGTCTTATTTCACCACCACCACATCACGACATTTATTCAATTGAAGATTTAGCCGAGCTTATATATGACTTAAAATGCGCAAACCCCAATGCAAGAATAAGTGTTAAGTTGGTTTCCGAAGTCGGAGTTGGAGTAGTAGCATCTGGAGTTGCGAAGGTTATTGTCATTATAGCAAATAATAAAATAAATAATAATAATATGAATTAATTGAAGTAATACTTATATCTTCTTTATATATTTGAAGGGTAAAGCAGAACATATTGTTATATCAGGACATGACGGCGGAACTGGAGCAAGCTCTTGGACTGGTATTAAGCATGCTGGCCTTCCATGGGAATTAGGAGTGGCCGAAACGCATCAAGTTCTCGTTTTAAACAATTTGCGATCAAGGTAATTGTAAATATAATTTTTATACTCTCGCAACAAAGTTGCTAAAGAGAGTATTATAGTTTTGTTCATATAGCGGTTGTTTGTGTCACCCAGAAATAAAAGAGTTAGATATGGGGTAAACATATATAAATGATCAGGATGACGGAGTGCAGTTAAAATCCGAATGTCTGTCCGTCCGTCCGTCTGTCCGTGTAAGCGATAACTTGAGTAAATATTGAGATATCTTAATGAAACTTGAAACACATATTCCTTGGCACCCTGAGGAGGTTGGTATTGAAATGGGCGAAAATCGAAAACTTATAACGTGCCATAACTAAGTCATAAATAAAGTGATAAAAGTGAAATTTGGTTCAAAGGTTCGCACTAGGAGGGGGCATATTTGGATGTAATTTTTTTGAGGAAGTGGGCGTGGCCACGTCCCCTACTAAGGTTTTTGTACATATTTCGTAATCTGCTAAAGCTATATCAACCAAAATTTCTGTAGACGTTGCTTTCAGGCTCGTCCGTATACAGTCCAAAAATGGAGGAATTATAAATAATAATATTTGCACAAATACTGTGGCATCTCCCTTATAAAAATCGCCGAAATCGGATCATAAGTTTTTTAGGCCCCTTATATCGAACATGAGGACCCCTGTGCTTCTAATAAATATTTAACCGAAAATATAAGTAAGTCTCTCATATATTTTGAAGAAAGTCAAAGGGCATATTTTTCTTCCCATAATATGTCTCCGTACTAAAAATTTGTGAAATCGAGTCATAACTTCTCCTAGCAGAATATACCTAATATTAGGATTTCCAACTTTCAATGAACTTTATACCATATATATGACGAATATGTGTGTAAAATTCTGGGTTATATTAATAAAATTAAATAGTTAATTGCGAGGGTATAAAATGTTCGGTTACACCCGAACTTAGTCCTTCCTTACTTGTTTTTGTTTGCATTTAATAATGTGTATAAACTTATTTGGAATTAATTAAGGCAAATAAAACTGCAGATCAACCAAACTAGAATTTTGTAACATGAATTTCAACTTATTTCAGTTGCAAAGCCAAAAAAAAAAAAAAAATTGGCAGATAATTACTCAGCTGATGTATTTAAAACGATAACTTGAAACAATATATGGGCATTTCCGCCAGAAGGTCTACCACAGACAAAATATTAAACATTATTAGAATTACAAAGTTTTTGCATATTTTCATAGGAAAATTTCTAAATTTATTGATATTAAATTAATTTTAAATTAATTCATAACCAATTACGAGATATACCAAAGCCAAGTCGAATAGGAGCTACTTTTCTCATTTCGATTTTTCTACTGCATTTGTTTTTTCGTCAAAATTGTTAAAGAAACATATCATGTATAATTTATAAGGGTACTTTATAAGGGTACAAAGTTCCAAATAAAATGCATAAGAAAGCATGCGATTGCAAATAACTGTAAGTTTTTGCTCTCTTATTATCCTATATTTTAATGTCTCGTGCGACATCAAAAAACAACACTTATTCCCACTGCATCGCAAATAAAAGCAGCAAGCTCGCCAAATTTTGGGTATAAACAGTAAACTTGTATACAATTAAAATAAAAAACCTTGTTCAAAAATCGAAAGATTTGTGGTTTTGGTAACTACCTAAAATTGGTCCCGTGCGACATCGTAGGTGTGGAATTAGAAAATTTAAAATTATTTTTTGTCTTATAAGATTGACTAAAGTATGTAAATAGATACATTTACATCAATTAATTATTTACGAATGAGCAAAAACCGCATTTTAAATTCCACTGAAATAGCTATTCAAATAGATTTTGGCGAACATTATAATAAGAGTGCTCATTTTAACAAGGTTGTAAGGAAAAATCGTTTGCTTTTAAAAGTGACAAGTTAACGCATGAAATATTAGTTTCTTGATAAATCTCTTAACTAAAATTAAGAAATCCTTTAGTTGCTTTTCTAAAATATTTATTTTTTTTAAGGTAACTGCTCTCAGTTTAAAAACAAATTTATATTATCAAGCCTGGTTGATTTTATAAAATAATTAAAATACTCTTCATTAGAATAGAATTTTTTGCAAGGAGCCGTCGATGGAGTGGGAGCAGTTATCAAAAGGAAAGTCTGGCAGATAACAAAATCCAAAAAATTGTATACCCGAAGACAGCATTTTCTGAAAAAAAAAAAATGTATTCATAATACTATTTTCATTTCATACTATAGAATTTTTGTTGTGTTTCTCGTTGGATATTAGTTAAAATAAATAAATAAATACATTTACTACTTTTTTAAGCCATTTTATTGGACTTGTTGTTAAATAATTCCGTATTATAAAACAAAATCAACATAAATATTATGATGGAAAAAAATGTCCCGTGCGAATGTGGTTAATAATTAATTAAAAAAAAAACTATAAATTATTTTTGGATAAAATTCATACCATCTTTAAAGGCCATCAATGCGCAACATTTTACAATCAAAAACATTGGAATATTGCCTCACAATTCGCTGAAATCGCCGTTTGAATCGTTGTTCCCAAAAACGACTTCCATTTTTTGTCCCGTGCGAATGCCTTGGTTTTTTTGCAATTATCTTGATGAAAACCGTTCCAAAATCAACCTTAACACTAAATGTAGAGCTAATGAAGGGCTATTAAAAAATCCTACTGTCAAAATTAAAAAACATTTTTGTTCATACTTTTTTTTAGTTGAAAGGTGTACGATTGTCCCGTTCGACATGGCGGAAATGCCCATATGGTATTTTGGAAATGTGGATAGATATTAAAAATGGCATAAGTTTTTATATACAGACGTGTTCGAAATAATAAGAACAACCAACAAAAAAAAATCTTTTTTTATTAAAGATTTTTATTAAAACTTTTTTTTTTAATATTTGTATAAGGCTTGAGTTTTTAAATATATATACTTTGTTAATATATGTACATTTAATTTTTTTACAGCGTTTTTTGTTGCTTTGAGTCAGAATTAGGCTGTTCGAAAAAATAAGAACAAAATCAAGTAGACGGTATATCTCCTGTTATCGACATGGAATTCTTGGAATTTGGTAACACTAATTTTAATAAAAATCTAATAATCTCAACTGAATGAAATTTGATCGAGATTACGGTTAAAATTTTTGTTAATCCTTTAAAAAAGATTTCGACATTTTTCTAAGGAGCTGAGGGATGTTATTAAAAATTGATTGTGGTAAAGAAAAATATTGCCTATTTAAGGTAATTTATGGTATTTTCGAACTGAATAATATTAAACTGCAAAGATTAGCAGATTGAAAGCTTAATAAAGGGGAACGCACAAAAAAATCGTTAAAAGTCTCCGTTTTAGTGGCGCCCGAGGGGGGTAAACAATTTAATTAAAATTCTAATATTGACTCCATCAACGAGAAAAGGGTTGTAGTCTGCTAACCCAAAAGCACGAAGTTCAAAAAAAGGACTTTTACTGAACATGCACATACATAATATTATATGGACCGATGAGACAAATATTGTTTATTTCGACTCTAGTGAGGAAAAAACAATACTACAACAATATTAGATATATAATCAGCAATTAAACTGTGAATATACAAATAATACTATGAATCATGGAGACCTTAAGCTGATGTTATTGGCATGCCCTAATGGAGTGTTGCTAAGCCTCTGGTAAGTACCATAGGTATTATGGCCGCCATTTATTGTGTTAATAAAAATCTGGGGTCTATTATCTTACCTTTCGCCGAAGATCATATGCCATTGTGATGAGCCATCATCAAGATAATGGTCGAAAACATGCCTCGAATAGATCTAAGAAGTGTTTTCGTAGCAAAAATATTGATGTAATGACTTAGTCGTTGTAATACCAGGAGTTTAAAATAATTGGATAGATTTGAAAAAAGGTGTCAAAAACTCGAAACCAAAAAATTTCCAAGAATTATTAATATTATCAAAAATACAATGAAAAATATACCCTTCTCAACATGCCGTGCTTTTGTGGATTCTATTCACTCCAGATGCGCCGAAGTAATTATAAATCTTTTAAGAACAACTTAATAAAAATGTTCACTGACATTTAAACACAGTAAAAATATCGTAATGCAACCTTTTATGTGTTGTTCATACTTTTTCGAACAGCCTATATCGGGCTCAAAACAACAAAATACGCTGTAAAATAAATGTGCATATATTAACAAATTTTTATATTTTTTTTTAAAACTTCATCCTTATACAAATGTTTATTGAAAAAAAGTTTTAATAAAAATCTTTTATTAAAAATGATTCGTCGATTTATATGCTCACTTTGGTTGTTCTTATTATTTCGAACATATATATATATATGTATATACATACATATATTATGACGATGATTTTTTAATAATATTTTCTTTCTGCAAATTCATAAGTTGTTTTCGTTTAAAGAAGTTTTTTAAATAATTTTGTTCTTTACTAAATGTGATTAAGGAACATTTCCATAATTCTAGTTAATTTTTTTAAATATTATATTCACGGAAGTAGTAAGATCTATCGATTCATCATGTTGGCATTACACCCACAAACCCTCAGTTGGATCTTTGTACTTTCGAATTTTCGTCTTGTCTAATCTGTTCAATCAGTTTTAAAACTGTTTTTTTTTAATTAACTGCACCAAAGTTTATATGCAAATGTTGACCACAGCTTTGCCTCAAATGCTCCATCCCTTTAGACCAATTTTGGCATATTATTTCCAACATTTCGGTCGGTATCTCACAGATAAATGCTTCAATGTTGTTTCCAGTGCGTCAATCGAGCAGGCTTGCCGTTTTGGACAGGAGCTTTAAGTGTACCCACAAAAAAGTGTTAAATCGCACGATGTAGTGAGCTAGGCCAGAAAGACCCCAATCGTCAAGCTCCTCAATTTTGTGCAAATATACGGCTCAATAATGCCGGCAGTCTATAATCCATACTTAACCTTAGCGTTTGCTAGTCGCTTTTTATCGAAAATATTGATTAATCTGCTAGATATATGCTAGATAGCATTATGTTCATAATGTATTTATATCTAAATTCAGTATGTTCCCAAAACCAAATTTTTAAATTCCTAATCACATAATCCTCTATTCAGATGTACATATATTGTAGACTTCAGTATAGATTGTTCTTTTACATCTGAACGTATCCCTTTCTTGTTTGTTAATCAATTATAAGTTAGTCTATTTTATTCATTTACTTAAAATGTTCCATAAGTAAATTCAAGTGAAGACAATAATAAAATTTCGTAAAATTAATATTAATTAATTGTTGATTAAAAACTTATTTATACCTTCTATAGGGTTATAATTCAAGCAGATGGTCAATTACGTACGGGCTTTGATGTTGTTGTGGCGGCGTTGCTTGGTGCTGATGAATTCGGATTCAGTACAGCTCCTTTAATTGTTATGGGTAAGTATCAACAATTTTACTATATTGTGAAAGATAATACTTGTATCACAGTATGAAGTCCTCGACAGCCAATTCTGTTAAATAGTAACGATGTTAGCAAATGGAGAATTTCCTACTCGGGCGAACGTCATACACAAAAGTGTACCTTTTCGTAATTTTATGTTCTCTGAATAAAGCACACGAGTAAAGAGGATTATGTTTCAGATTCGGATAAGTAAATTACTCATGAGAATGACAACTTTTTTAAAAACAATGCTTTCATTCTTATAAGAAGTATACCTAGTAATCCTGATTAAAAGACAAGGTAATGAGAATATGTTTCAGACTCTGATAAGTCAATTACCTGAAAGAAAAGTTAAAGTCATCTAGCCTGATAATTCCCGTTTATTGAATTTATGGAAATTAAATTGTATGTTTATTTATGAAGGTGACACTTTTGGCAGATTTAATATAGGATGAAAAGAAAGTTAATTACAAAGTAAAGGCCCCGACCTCTTTTACTCTTAATTTTTACCGAAAAAAAAAAACAAAAATAACCTAGATATCTAACTGAAATTCAGAGGGCATCATTTCCTTAATATAATCTGTGCTGGGTCAATATGGTATAAAGACTTTAAAACTTCTGGAGGGTTTTAAATGTTTCCGTTCGATTAAACATCTGATCCTTTCCAACTTGTTTATATTACCTTTATAATGTTGATATTTTTCATCTTTTAGAAATTTCATATTCCGCAAATATTTGAAGTATGTTTATATGATGTAGTCGACAGATTTTGCACTATAATGGTATTTAGAATGTCACATTTCTCATTAATCAATTATAAGATATACCAAATAATTTTTAATCCGAGAATTATTTATTTCAAATTGTGAACGATAATTGTTAAAAAGTTAATTTAAAAAATATTCATTGAAGAATTTAATTTATATACTATAATAAGTGTAATACAAAAATATGTATTTTTGATATAATTTTAGGATGTACTATGATGAGGAAATGTCATTTAAATACATGTCCAGTAGGCATCGCAACACAGGATCCAGTACTACGACAGAAGTTTACCGGAAAGCCCGAACATGTGATTAATTTCTTCTTCATGCTAGCAGAAGATGTAAGTTAATAAGTTTTTACATACACATGTAATTTGCTCTAATAATAATATACATAGTATAATTTGTCACCAAAGATGTAAAAAAAATATTTTTCATTAAGAATTGTTTTGAAAAGTATGAACACAAATTATGTGGAAACGAGTTTTGTAATCCTAATTACTTTTGACAAAACTCTAATTCATAATTGGTAATAGTACATAATTATGATTGTATGTATGTGATTGGCGTTGCAACCGTTTAGCCGGTTATAGCCGAATCGACATAATTATGATTGCGTAGTTTCAAAATAACAATTCTAAATTTCTGAACATATGTATGCGTATGTTAGTAATCTTTCCTCGTAGACGTATTCTGGAGAAGCTGTCCGAAAAATAACTTTAGAGATATTATATATATGGTAATATATTTCCCTTTACTATGTATTCACCTATGTTTAAAACAGCATCTGCGTCAAAGTTAATTTAAAATATAATACAATAAAGTACTTAACACAAATTTCTAATTTTAGATTCGTAAGATCATGGCTAATTTGGGAATTCGTCGATTTCAAGATTTAATTGGACGTACTGATTTACTTCAAGTATCCAGAAAAAGAAATAACAAACCCGATTATCTAGATCTATCGCTACTTTTGAAAAACGCTCTAGAATTACGGCCTGGTACAAACATAGTAGGAGGTTCTATGCGTCAAAATTTTCAGTTGGAAAAACGTGCTGATAATAAGCTTATTGAAATGGCACATAACGTTATATATGGCTTAGAGGACAATATTATTATTAAAATGTACATAAACAATGAGGAACGTGCTTTCGGATCAACACTGAGTTATCATATAGCCTGGTGAGCTTATCTGTTTAAGGACCTTTATATAAGTATATTAAGTAACATAAGTCACTAGGGAAGTTAATACTTCGAAAGGAAAAACGAATAAGGAAACCAATAACTTTTATATTAGCAGATATAGCATAGAAGAAAAAATATTTGTATTGTTTTATTTATATTTTATTTTTAGTATTGTCACTGCCGGTTTCAAGAAACTAATTTAAGTGAAAAAAAAAATTAATTCCAATTTCATCATTTGTCTTAATTTTTTTATATGGTCAAGCTTTGCCATTTAAATATTATTTAAATACTGTCACATGCAACTATGTTTACTTTTTTCTGTCAGCTGATTTACAATTTATTTTCTATTTTGACAAATAAATACAATTTATTTGTTTACATAAACCAGCTGTTATTTTTACTATCCAAATGTGAATAAAGGGAAACTTAACTCTAAAATTAAATAATAATAATTAAATGGAACATAATTTTCAATGAAAAAAATTCGTGAAACCGGTTGTAAGCGTATTAAATTTGAAATATTAGGTACTTATACTGATATCTTAATATTATTATATGTTGTAATTCAATTGTAGCAAATATGGAGAGGATGGTCTACCATTTGGCAAAACCATCGATATAGTTTTGGAAGGATCAGCTGGGCAAAGTTTTTGCGCATTTCTATCGTCCGGTGTAAATGTCACATTAAAAGGAGATGCTAATGATTATGTTGGTAAAGGTTTATGTGGTGGCAGCATTGTAATAGTTCCTCCTGACAATTCAGTATTTGAATCGCATTTGAATGTGATAGTAGGAAACGTTTGCTTGTATGGTGCAACTAAAGGCACTGCATATTTTCGAGGTATAGCAGCTGAACGATTCTGTGTTAGGAATTCCGGGGTTACAGCTGTTGTCGAGGTATTTCCTATTATTTCAAATCTTTAAAGTAATGAAGATGGATTTAATCTATTTTCCAGGGAGTTGGAGACCATGGGTGCGAATATATGACTGGAGGTATCGTACTTATTCTAGGCTTGACAGGTCGAAATTTCGCTGCAGGAATGTCTGGCGGAATAGCTTATATTTATGACGTTGATAACTCTTTTGAAAGCAAAGTGAATCCAGAATCTGTTTCTGTGCTTCCATTGGAACTTGAGTCAGATATAAGTCTTATTAAGAGTCTGCTGGAGGATTTTATAAACAAGACTAATTCAAAAGTAGCAAAAGAAATATTCGCTAATTGGACTGAGTACCAGACTAAATTTGTAAAAGTATTCCCGTATGAATACCAAAAAGCTTTACGAGTTTTGGAAAACACTGGAAGTACTAATACAAATGAACATCGTCATGAAATAAAAATTACAAAATCTTTTGCAGCTGTGGAACCGGTTATTCATGATATAGAAGAAACTCTTCAAAAAAAAGAAAGTATTCAGTCAGAGCAGTCATTGGACAAAATCCGAGGTTTCATTAAATATAAAAGAGAAATAAATATGTACCGAAACGCTAATGATCGACAAGAAGATTGGGAAGAAGTTTATAATTTCCAAAATATTCGTAAACATTTGAAAACGCAAGCTGCACGATGTATGGAATGCGGTGTTCCCTTTTGCCAGTCAAATGCACATGGTTGTCCATTGGGAAACATTATTCCAAAGTGGAATGATCTTGTTTTTAAAAATGACTGGCAAGAAGCTTTACAGCAACTTTTGCAAACGAATAATTTTCCTGAGTTTACTGGTAGAGTCTGTCCAGCTCCCTGTGAAGGGGCCTGTGTCTTAGGGATATCAGAACCACCAGTAACTATCAAAAACATTGAATGTGCTATTATTGATCATGCATTTGAACAAGGTTGGATGAAGCCTGACATTCCTAGTAAACGAACTGGAAAACGAGTAGCAATTGTTGGTTCTGGACCTTCCGGTTTAGCCGCCGCATGTCAATTGAATCGAGCTGGCCATTTCGTTACTGTTTTTGAAAGAAATGATAGACCCGGAGGCTTATTGCAGTACGGTATCCCAACTATGAAATTATCAAAAGTTGTAGTAAAACGCCGTATTGATCTGATGACTGATGAAGGAATAGAGTTTCGAACGAAAGTACATATTGGCAAAGATATAAAAGCAACAAAGTTACTAGAACAGTAAGTATATTGGAACCAGATAAAACAAAAATTACGTTAAAAATTAATTTTAGGTACGATGCATTACTACTTACAACTGGTTCCACTTTTCCGCGGGACTTAAATGTAGTTAATAGAGATTTAAACGGAATACATTTCGCTATGGAATTTCTTGAATCCCAACAGAAAAGACAACTCGGTAGTCAAAATGACATAATATCAGCTAAAGATAAACATGTAATTATAATCGGGGGTGGCGATACTGGCTGCGATTGTATGGCTACAGCTTTACGACAAGGTGCCAAAAGTATTACCACATTTGAAATATTGCCTGAACCCCCTAAACATCGTTCGAAAGATAACCCTTGGCCACAATGGCCGAAAGTGTTCAGGTATTTAATAATGGTTTTTATTTGTCTAAATCAATATTATTTTTTTTAATCGGCAGAGTTGATTATGGACATGAGGAAGTTCGTATAAAATTTGGCCACGATCCCCGCCAATACTGCACGACGACAAAAGAATTAATAGGAGAAAATGGCACCATAAAAGCCATAAAAACTATTCAGGTCGAATGGAAAAAAACTTCCACTGGACAATGGTCAATGTCTGAAGTACTTGGTAGCGAGAAATATTACCCGGCTGAACTTGTTTTACTGGCAATGGGCTTCTTAGGTCCTGAAAAATCTTTACCAGAAGAACTTGGACTTGACCTTGATGGTCGTGGAAACATTAAATCTAACAATGGCCAATTCGGGACCACTAATTCAAAAGTTTTCGCTGCTGGTGGTAAATATAATATTTTTGAGTAGTAATTTCCTTTATCTACTTTAACCTGGAGCGTAGGGACCAAAACACAGTCATTAAAGTCCTTCCGGTTATTTGACAAATATTTTAAATTATTCCAGTGGGTGTCTGAGTTCCTTATATCTGCTTCAACCATGCGCCGCCAGGTTTTCGGTCTCGTCCCTTGTGGGTTCCACCAGAGAGCATTTCGACAAATTTCAGTGGTGTTTTTAAATACCCAATTTCGTTGGGCAATTTATGCAGATAATGGTTTGAAATGATGCAGGGCTCCCATATATTGTTCAGTTGTATAAATGTTGCAAGCGCTTTATTTATACGGTTTGCAACATCTATGGATCTTCCGCCTATTGGGGTAATTTTATTATCAAGGTAACAGAACCCTATTTTTTGTTTAATATAATTCCTATAGATGGTGAAACGAGGAGAGTCACTATCCGCGCTCTCTGATATGAATTCAGTTTTGCTCACGTTTATTTTAAGACCAACTTTACTAGCAGCGGTAAGTCGGTCAAAATTCGACTGCAAGCCCCTTCTTTTGTTAGACAACAGAGCGATATCATTCGCGTAAGTTAGTTCTTCTAGAAGTTCGTAGAGATTCCAGGATATGCCATTGCCCCTTAGTTATTTGTTCAGCACGTCAAGAAATATGAGGAAGCTGATATAAGACAGTCCTGTTTTACATCAGTTTTCGGGTATGTCGTTTCAGATAATTTTTTTTCCGCTTGACTTTGCCTTCAAAACCTTTATAGTGTGCTTTGATGATGTTAATAAACTTTTCTGGAATGCTTCTTGCTCGCATAGAGTTCCAAATACAATTCCGTTCAATACTGTCAACCGCTGTGTTAAAATCCATCCGGTAGTTTTTCTTCACGTCACATCGAAAACACAAACACAACCGCGCGCCCGTTACGCTGGCATCTACTTTGCAGACTTCTGGGGGATTATGTCGTCTTTTGAACCTTTCCCAGGCTTTAATTTGCGGCTTTGCGGAGAAGTGTAAGTCGAAGGTTCTTGCCAATTGGGTTAAGAACACTCGAGAAATGGCTAGGATAGGTTGGTCTGGTAGGTCTGTAGGCCACACATAGACCAGTTATGGTCCTATGCGATACCAGAATGGAGTGTCTTCACATGTTCCCTGAGTAGTAGTCATCGTTTAGTATGCCTGCGCCTGACGTGAATTTTAATAGTTTATAAGGCTTCACTAACGATATCTCCTCTAACTTATCATATTCTGGGGCCGCTAAGTACCTTAAACGCTGTTTCGCTAACGCAGAACAAACGCACAAGAGATGCGCCACTGTTTCCTTGGTGCCCCGCTCTTGACACTTTGGGCTTGTGCGTTGGAGGGCTTCCCAATAGCAAAGACCTCTGCTTGAAATATACTGCAGTGGTTCGGCAGTTTGAACGGTTGTTCTATGCCTAATTCCGGACAGCACCTACTCCCTCATCCATTTTGGGGCCATCCGTATAGATATTTAAGGTGTTGCGTGTAGTTGCGGTGCCCTTGCGCCAACCATCCTTTTCCATGTTTACCGTGAACTCTCTTTCACAGTTGTAGAATAGGACCAGATAGTCGGTGACTGTCAGACTGCCCTTAGCAACCGAGATGTGTCCGAAGGATCTGCATGTAAATTCACCTGTTGTCATCAGTCGTTCCGCCGTTTTCGCCGCGCAGTTTTCGGTAAATAGATCTATAGGTGGCAGGTTTAATATTTGTTCTAGAGCAGACGTTGGGGTGGTTCTTGAGGCTGCCGTTATACATAGCGTTGAAGGTCGCTGAACCTTTTCCATCGGCTTCCGATACGTAGATTTCCTACTACCCGTCCACCCCACCAGAACACCGTAGAGTAGAATTGATCTCACTATTGCTGCGTAGCACCAGTTCATAAGAGAGGGAGAAAGCCCCCAGGTAGTGCTAAACATCTTCCTACATGCATATAGAACATTACTCGCTTTCCTCACTCTCTCCTCCACATTGTACTTCCACAGATGTTTGGTGTCCAAGACTACCCCTAGGTAGAAATTGTTAAACCATCTGGAAAATTGGTTTCGTTATGCAACCATTTTTGTCGTTGACAGGGTGGTTTGAACTTCTATATTTCCCTATGAGCACACGTCTTAGTTTATACAGTTTATGGATGTTATTCTTTCGAGCATCAACTTCAGCCTGACACGATATGATGGACATCCAGTTACGTTTATCAGAGATCTGTACTAAAAGCCATACATTATTTTTGTAGTTCGCGTACGCACAGTGATTCTTAGGGATTTTGCTCTTGCATTTGATTTTGCATATATTCTCTATAATGGTGATGGTAGAGTAACTTATCAAAGAAGATTGGGAACGGCTGTTTAACCTTCCTCCAAAGCGCATTTACATCTTGAACGATGTTTTTTTTAGGTAGCTAATTCAGTTACGAGGGCTGCTATATATATTTCTGGCCTAATAATGAAAATAGGAATATTTATCAACGAAAATGGTTTTATTGTTTTTCAAAATATTCTCCATCAAGATTTATACATTTTGCATGCGCTCAAACCAATTTTCGAAGCACTTTTTTTGAGCGATTGTCAAATTGTGCGGGATCCAACGAGAACAAACCTTTTTTACGGCCAGGTGTTCATGCAATATCGAATGTATGCTGGTGGGAGAAATGCATAGGCATGCCTCTATCTGAAGGTATGTTACATGACGGTCTTGCATTATCAGTTCACGTACGGCATCGATATTTTCTGGCACAACGGCTGTTTTTGAACGACCTTCACGGATTTCGTCTTTGAGCGAGCGTCGGACAAGATTGAAATCGTTGTACCAGTTTTGTACAGTGCTATAGGATGGTGCTTCATAGCCATACAAAGATTTAAGTTCATCGATGCACTCTTGTCGCGATAATCCACGTCGAAAGTTGTGAAAAATGATCGCACGAATATGTCACGAGTTAATTCCATTTTTTGGCCGAGATGAATTTTTTAATTCCCTGTAAATAAAACAATTCACGATTAAATGACAAAACGTTCTGAGTGATGTTATGCTAAAAAATGTCAAACTTTCCAATGGAAATGTCAGATTGCACCTGGTAACTCTTAGTGTTGCCTAGGCCAGAAATATATATAGCAGCCCTCGTATTGTGTATTCTCGTGTTCTTTAAAACATTGGTGTTAAAGTGCTGCCTTTTTATAGAATGGTTATTAATTATAGCCAAAACACGCAATCTAATCTTCGCAAATGCAAGAAAATTATCTGAGCCAACATCAGCGCTTATAAATGTCCGGATATCTAAAAGTCTCTGACGTCAAGTTCTGCTGATATTGAAGTAATGTATCTGTGTTTCCGAGTGATAGTTTAAGGAATGCCAAGTTTTTTATGTAGACGTTTATATGGGAATATTGAACTACCCATCAATAGCTTGTTGTTTTTGCAAAAACCAACTAATAGTTCGCCATTTTAGTTTAGACGACCAATTCTATGGTTTCCCAAAATATGTTTCAGCTCAATATTTACGTTTCCGAGTTGCGCTTTGAATTACGATGACAATGTAATTTTTTTATGTAGGCGAAGACTGCAGTAAGTTGGCTGTAAAAGGTCGCGTTTGTTCTCCGGGTTGTTCACTTCAGTCGGGGCGTTTGCTTGAATTATTGTTATATTTCGCACACATTCGCTAATCTCCAGGATATCCTCCAGGATATCGAGAGTAAAGCTGAAAATTCCTTAGCAAAGCTATAGTTTATTGTCACGCATTAAAAATGCCGTTCAGTGAATACTTATAAGATTTTACAACTAAGCCACAAATTGAGCTTCAAAAGAAATTTGGTGAAAGGGATCTTGGTAGAGAGGAGGTTTTTTTATGGGTGTAATCGATTAATATCAAGGACCACCCGTTATTTAAAGAACGTCAGAAGTAAGCATTAAATTTTCAGTAAATAGATATTATTAAGATTACACACAATTCGTCCCATATATCTATAATACTATTATATCAAGTTTTAGCTCATTGCAAATAAAATATAATTTCATGTTCAAATTTTCCTGATTTTACTTTTTTAAAATGAACCCACGAAGAAACGGGAAAGTACATACATATGTATGGGACTTATAACTTTTGAAATGTTTGTTTAAACCCGTGCGAAGCCGGAGCGGTCTGCTAGCTTGGTATAAAGTCCACTAGAATAACGAAAATCAATATACTTATATATTATATGAGGGTAATTCCGATTTATTAATTTTCGCCACCAAGGTACATTATATTCGTTCACGCTTTTTGTCAAGATATTTCGCATATTAACAGATATATACGTTATAAAGCCCACCGGATGTTTAAAAATCCAAATATTTGGAACTATGGGAAGTAATTATTCGATTGTACCGATTTTTTGCACAGAGGCGCAATATTAGAAGAAAAAAGAAAATCACGTATTTTTCGTGAATATGATTAGTTTACTATCTTATGTGAAACATCCTCAAACAAGAACTTTCCCTGAATGTCTGGACTCGTATGTGAATACCACTATCAGCATCCACATGTTCAGCTGACCACTCTTAACGTTTTTTTAATTTGTTTTGCGGTTAGTAATATTTTTACCGTCGTGGAACGAAATTTGATCTAAAATTCCTTCAAGCGGTTTTTTTTGTATTTAGAGGCTGATTTACGTCCTTTTGGGCATTTTTCAATGACCTTGGATATTATTCGAAATTAATAATGCATAAAGGACGGAAACAACTGATACAGCAATATTTGGTAAATCAATAAACAATTTTAAATCAGCTCTTTTATGATCCCCTTAACCCTTTCGACCCCGACTTTTTTCTTATGGTTTTAAAGTTTTATGTTGGCATAAAATAATGACACAAAGAGCTTACGAGCTTTTATTATGGGCGCTAGAGAAAGTTGCTTGTGAGCAACATTGGGTCATGGTGGTATACAAAAATTATAAAAAGAAAAATTTTGATTTCATGAAAAAATTTCAATGAACGAGACAAATTATTTAAGTCCATAAATCAGCGGCTCAGAATACCACATACAATTTATTGATGAACAGTAACACTTTGATAATAATGCTATGGAACGCCAATGGTCTTTGCAAAAGTAAAAATGAATTGGAAGTTATTCTAAACGGCAGAAAGATTGATTTATGTCTGTCTTCTGAAAAACATTTTACGAACCGTTAATTTTTAAAATTCAAATATTATGACTTATACCACACTCTACACCCAGCAAACTCAGCACGATGAGGATGCGCGGTTTTAATCAAAAGTATTATTAAACATTCAGAAGAAGCTCAGATTAAGACTGAAGAAATTCAAGCTACAACAATTCCAGTAAAAATGCAGTCAGTCATTATACTTAATTGCTCTATATAGTCGGACTTTAATGTAAAACACACTTATTGGGGATCTCGTTTAACTACAACCAAATGTTGAGAAATTCTGGAAGCTATACAAGTTATTGGATGCAATGTCATTTCGACAGTTAGACCCACATATTGCCCTGCTAATAGTATAAATTTAAGACTATACTGCATAAAGTTGAATTTAAGCTGAAGCGTATGTACAGCGGAACTAAGAACAAAAATTAGACGGTTTAAAAACTATTCCTTCTTGTCTTGTCTTGTCCTGTCTTGTCCAAACTGTTGATAAATCTACCGATTATTCGCTCTGGAAAGTTGCAAGGAATGTTAATAAACAAATAAAACTTGTCGCACCAATATAATTAAAATGAATGGGCCAAAACGAATGCACAAAAAACTGCAGTGTTTGCAAATCATTTCAGAAACACATTTACACCTAACGATGGACATGAGCTAAACTGTGAAAATTGTTGGTTGGATCCACTCGTCAGCATTTCTCCAATTACTAGTAAAGAAATTAAAAGTCTTACCATGAACGCAAGGTTCAAAAAGCTAAAGGATTTGATTTAATAACCGGAGAAATATTACGCAATCTACCAAAGAATTATATAAAAAAAATTTAAACATTGTAAACAGTGCGTAATACCGAGGCCAGTGCTTTTCTTGCTTTTTACAAGTGACTCAAGTTATGTGACAGCGAAATTTACGGATAACAAAGCCCTGTTAGCAGCAGGAGAGTCAACCTCAATATCTACCCTTCGAGTGCAGACAGCAGTCAATGCAATTACTAAATGGGCTTCCAAGTGGCGCATTAAATTAAACGATTCCAAATCAATGCACATAGACTTATCTTTAAAATAGACATCATAACATCCCATTTATATAATGGCTGGGGGGGGCAGCCAAATTTGCTAAGTTTTACCATCTAGTCGGTAGGAGATCCACGTTTTCAATCGAAAACAAGCTGTTTATATATAATCAAGTACTAAGCCAATTTGGGTCTATGGAGCTCAACTATGGGGTTGCTCAAGTCAAAGCTGTATTGCCTGCATTCAGCGCTTCCAAAATCAGACACTAAGAAGTATAGTTAATGATCCTTGGTATGTTAGATCTGCTTCACCTTCACCGTGATCTTGGTGTGGATTCGGTAGTAAATGAAATAACCAAACTTGCAAAGCCTCACGAAATGAGGAAATTTTGGAACTGCTGAACGAAAAAACCGACTGAAACGTAAGAGGCCTTCAGACTTAGCAAGGCAACTGTAGCCGCAAATGAATTTATCTAACATTTAGCTTTTAATTATTTTCAACTTATTAGAATTGAATTGTTGGTAGTATTTAATCATTGTATACTAGGTACAATCGTAAAAAAATGATTTTATGTATTTATGTGTGAAAACTAAAAAACAGTTTTTGTTGTTTTTGCAGCAAAGATGAAAGCCACACTTGAAGCATTTAGTCATTGGAGTCCCCAATTTTGTCTACAACATCCTTTTTCACCAGACCCAACCCAGCGCTCGTTTTGTTCATAGCGTTTCGCATTAGCAGGTGTAGGAATAAACTTGTAGACTACTTGTTATGAACCTAGGATTAAGCATGTGGGGATTATATTGTTGTTGCTGATGTGGGGCGACATCTTTTTTTAATGGTTGACTCGTAAAATTTAGCACCAGAAGTCATCAGAGATTTTGCGACCTCAAAATGAAATTTAGTGAGTGGAGTGTGCTTTAGTTTTGATTAAAGTACACTCAAATCATTGCGATAAAGTTGCCAGGATACAAATGTGACTAAGCAACGGTAAAATTGCAACAACAGGAGGTCTAGAAATTTCCAAATCTTTTTTTCTGTGCGCTCCAACGTCTGCGATTTCCAATTGGTTCAACCATCATACAAGACGATAAGCACCGCACTTATACATGTCAAATTGTGATTGTTTCACAGTTATTGTCATAAGACCCTCTTCCACGTGTTTTCAATTCAGAAGGCACTTCTTAGCTTTTCAAATCTAATCTTATTTCTGTTCTTTCATTGTCTTGAATCATCTATCTTTACAAATTTTATTCAAACGTAATATTTTCTTATATTTCAATGGATTGATTCTAACAGACATTCAAAGACATTGATAGACTTTGTTAAAAAAAAACTATAAGTATAACGGTAAAAAACTTTTGTTAACTGTTTTGATTTTATCTCTTAATATATCTTAATATATTAACATATAAGAAGCCACATAATTGAAGTAAAAAATAAGGACAGCTTTTGCTTTAAATTATCAAGCTGGTGAAGTTGCTCACAGGAAACGTCGGGGTCGAAAGGGTTACTTTTGAAAGGTGAAGTCCATAGCCAAGTTTGTTAAGCCAAAGGTAACAAAATTGCACCAGCGATAAGATTTCAATTTATATCAACATATATTTGTACACAATTTACTTTAGGTATAACTTCGATGATATTATAAAAGCTGATAAATTCGCATTATCAACTTTCTATAACACGCATCAATAATAAAATTAATTGTATATAATCTAAAGAATTACTTATTTTTCTAAAAGTTAAACTAAATTTTTTAATATAAATTTTTTCTTAATTTTAGATTGCCGTAGAGGCCAATCTTTGGTCGTTTGGGCCATTACTGAAGGACGACAAGCTGCACGGCAAATTGATACTTATCTGATGGGTGCTCCAAGCAGTTTACCCGGTCCTGGAGGTGTTATAGACATAACTCGAAACGTCTAAGCAAATATGTTGTTAAACATGATTGTGTCATATACTTTTAAGTTCCATAAAATCAGTGTATTCAGCAGTTTATATATAATAAAGTAAAAAAAATATTTGTGAATCTGTAATAACAGAGTAAAACATAATTTGATAATAAACCAAAATGTTACAGCTTTACAACGAATTGCGTTTAAAATTATGGAGAAAGCATTTTGTTAAATTAAATTTCCATAAATTTCCATCACTTGCACTTAAAAGGGTTATGCTCATGATTCAATTATAAAAGGTTTGATAAGCAAACAGCTTTCTCGCTCTATTCTGATACCCCTTCTGCGTTAGCAAAACAATAATGTTTTTTCCAAAATCTAACCAGAAAATTGTTAAAAAATTTGTAAATAGTAGCAGATATTTACCAATACAAGGGGTAGGCAATACTGTACAAATTTTCTCGTTTTTTTTATTTTATTTGTTGACATTTCAATTTTGGATTGTGTGAATTGAGGTAAGTATTCAGTTGAAATTGAATTCTTATTTTCAAATCGCTAATATTCATTTAGATATATATTTCAGTGAGTACACTAGCGAATCCCACCTGTGAACAAGTTTTTTTTTAACTTATAAACTGTGTTAAAAGTAATCAAGTAAGTTGCAAAGGCCAAACTTAAAATATTTGTCCAAAAATAAATGATATAATATATTTCTTTGCAGGATTGAATAACGTTGACATCCTCTTCGTGTTTGTAGCAAGATTCTACAATTTTCTACACGAATTACATTACCTAACGTATGTATGTAATTTATTGTATTAAAATAAGTGCAATTTGCTTCCAGCGGCAAATACTCTTAACTTTTGTTTTTTTGTGCAAAATTTTAACAATATCACTTCATAAATTTTCGTAATATCGTATCACCATGACGCGTACATAACCATCCACTGCAACAAAAAAAAAAATATTTCAATTTAGTTCATACTTGTATGCAGACCTAAAATTAGGTGTGCAGACCAGGCTTTACACGGTGAAATGGTATGCCATACTTGACATGTAGTACAGATAAGTCTACAAGTGCATTTGCCGCTTTACACACTTTCATAGCCACATAGCACACATATGTATACATTTATATTACCATAAATTATACCTACTCCTTTATTTAATACATATTTATATTACAACTATTTTTAAGCCGTTAGTTTAAGTTTAGGCTACGTGCTTCGATTGAACGAAATAAAGATTCTCTTATAATTGAATCGTAGAACAAAACGCACGTATTTATGATATTATCAAATACTTACTTTTTCGCGAAAGGCAATTAGACTTTAAATTTTATTCCCCCATCCCAAGATATTGTATTTTCGCTTCTCAAAAACGCTTGAGATATTTCATTCGGGTTAGTTGGTTAAATTTATTAGACATAATTCATTAAATTTGCATGCACTTTACAATTATTGAAGTTAACATATGTATATGTACTTTATTCATTCAAAACTACCAACTTCATGAAATTTTTCTAATTAGATATAAAAAAATTCAATTAATGAATATAATTAAGAAATTGATAACTAAGTTTAAGGGGTGTCGAATATTAAACACCTTTACAAGTAACTTATTTATAAGCAATCATTATTCAAATAAATAAATTACTTAAACAAAAAACAATACGACTTTAAATTACACTAACAAAATAGAAATCTGGTAGAATATATTATGCTGGAACTCTAATTTAGTTTTGTTATTAATTTAGAATTTAAAATGCCAAAACCAAGTTGTGTTTTGTGCAGAACAACTTGGACGCATGAGGGTTTTAAATTGTTTCAAGTCCCAAAAAATGATTTAAAAAGAAAGAAGTGGTCAGATTCATGTGGAGTCGATTTAAAACCGACTTCGAGAATTTGTTCGCTCCATTTCTCATTCGAAGATTACGTGTCTGGGTCAGACCGAAAACGCAGTAAATTAGCAGAGGATGCATTACCAGTAGCTGTCGACAGCCTATGTGAATGGCAAGAAAATACGCCCAAATTTATTGATAGCTCAACGCGTACTGAGTAAAATTATAATTTATAATTTTTAAATATTGTTTCATTAACTTTAGTGTCTTTAGACCATATGAAGATCAAATTGCATTACTCGAAGCAAGAATTGTGGAGCTTAAAGCCCAAAATCAATATTTAGAAGATCTTCAAAAACGCGTCTGTTCAATATTTAGTTTTGGCCAAGTAAGAAAGCTTCAAAGTCCAGAAAGAAGCATTCATTGGAGTTGGGAAGACATTGCTTATTCCATTGCAATCCATGCGGCCGGATCAACGGCTTATGCCCATTTGTGTAAGAAAGGATTTCCATTTCCATGTGAATCCACAATACGCAAATGGCTGCAGAAAATAAAAGTAGAGGACGGTGTGTTAAAATTTTCCCTGAATGTGATGCGAACAGCAAGTGATATACTTTTTGCTGAAAGACTCACAATTTTAAGTATTGATGAAATGAAAGTTGAGCCCGTATACGAATACGATGCGCAAAACGATGTTGTCCGCCAACCATGCAATTATGTCCAAGTTGTTATAGCACGTGGACTAAAGTCGTCTTGGAAACAAACGGTTTTCTGTGCATATGATTGCAAGATGACAAAAACAATTTTGGACAACATTATGGCGTGATGTTGGTTTCATTGTTGTTGCAATTGTATCAGACATGGTTGCGGGAAATCAGTCCTTATGGAAGGAATTAAAAATAACAAGTGGTATGAAAACGACTTTATTTATCATTAAATATACATACATATGTTATTCTTAAAATATATACTAATTTTTCTAGATAAAACATGGTTTAACAATCCGGCAATAGATGGTAAAATTTTTGTCTTTGCTGATGTACCACATTTACTGAAACTTATTCGTAATCACTTTCTCGACGTGGGATATGTATACAAAGAAAATTTGCTAACTCCGAAAACTATAGCACAGTTGCTTGCCTTGACGTCAGCATCAGACGCTTCCATTATACACAAATTGACGGAAGAACATTTTACGGTTCATCATGCTAGACGTCAAAAAGTGAAGTTGGCTGCGCAGTTATTTTCACATATCACATCAAGCGCTATACGTAGGTGTTATGCATTGGGGCATGAAATATATAATGCCATTGAAACCGCAGAGTTTGTGGACATTATAAACAATTGGTTCGATATTTTTAATTCGACATTAAATACATACCAATCAGTTCCTTATAAAAAGCTTTTGGAATGGATTTGGCACCCCAAATGAAATTTTTGGGAGATGTAGACCATTGCATCAGCAATACAAGAGCTTTTGGTCGCCAGTCATTGTTGCCATTCCAAAAAGGGATACTGTTAAGCAACAATTCGTTGCGTGGTTTATATACTTATTTAAAAAATAAGTATACCATACAGTACATCTTAACGTATCGACTCAACCAAGATAAACTCGAAAGGGTGGTCGCAGAGGGTGGTCTTTACGATAACCCAAGCAAAATGCAATATAAATACAGGCTACGTAAACATTTACTAGGTAAAAACTACCAAGTCGCAATGCAGTCTTCATTTTCAACAATCAACCACTAAATAACATGAGTAGCAGGTTTGACTTACAACTAGTACGCGGACAAACAAACAGAGACGTATTACAAAAAGATGGTGGTGTGTGGTTTTACGGATACTTTACTTGGTTGGGAAATTAAGACGAAACGTGGCAGAGCGAAGTTGATACAGCTTCTGACTAACTGTATTTAAACAAGTACTAACGCTTGAGCCTTGAGTTTGCTCCCAAAACTTTTTACAATATACTTAGCAGTAGTACCAGGGGAGAATTGGTACTTTGACGGTAGGAGGTTTAGTTGGATTAAAGTTCCACACTGGCGGGGTATAGGCTTTCAATGCTTCCTCCTCTCAAAAAAAAAACCTTTCACTGAATTATTTACATAAAATTGTTTAATTATTTAAATTTCGTATTAGTTAGTACATAAGATATAATACAATGTAAATGCATAAATTAAAGAAATAAAAGTTTTAATTCATATTCATTTATTTACACAATTTGGTTGTTAAAGTATTCGTATTGATTTTAGAACAAAATCTAGTCAGTTTACTGATACTTTAGTAGTTATAACTTTCATGTATTTGAAAACGACTCTCAGTGGAATATGATTATGGTCTTCACAACTGGATGGTCATTTTAGCCCGT
Source organism: Zeugodacus cucurbitae (assembly GCF_028554725.1). NCBI lineage: Eukaryota > Metazoa > Arthropoda > Insecta > Diptera > Tephritidae > Zeugodacus > Zeugodacus cucurbitae. The sequence continues at coordinate 30,581,076 of NC_071669.1, forward strand.
TGGATAATTTCTTTTAATGGTCGGTAATAGATTTCTTTTTTAGATATTAATTTTATATTAAACCACAGCCCTTGACTCATCTACAAATTAATGAGAATTCCAGATTATTATAAGAAGATAGACGAATAGAAAGTTCATGTAATTAATTCGTTTTGTTTTGGGAATAGTAGTATATTTTATACTACAAAGAATATAATTTTTTACTACGTTCATACAAAAAGCGTTTAAATTTTACCCTTTTTTCCTTCCTTCGCAAATACAACCTTTAGTAACGCAGTGTCAAAACTTTGCTGTCACTACTTACCAAACCTTTTATAATTGAATCATGAGTTATGCTCTGAACACAAAGACGACTTCACGACACGAAATTTTCTTGGCTACAAATGTCGCTTTGAAGCCAGCGTTTCATTGTTGCCGTACTAAAACATACTACATACTACATATTGTGTTCAAAGTGATTTTTTTTGTGCCAAAAAACTATATATAGGACGATTTATTTGTTTTAAATAATTGATTGTTATTACAAATGATATACATATCAAAGTTATTTTACGCTTCTGCTGGCAAAATTACGTCATACTTGTTAGGAATTATACCATATTAGTGTCAGCTCTACAGTGACCATTGCCGTTGGCAAAATTAGAAACATATGTAATTTGGCGACAGCGACAACTTCAAGTCAGCTGTCGCGAAGTCGTGTTGTTGTCGAAAAGCTGCCATAAGAACGCGTGTATTTTAATATTTGACAGATGTTGCTCGTCTCCTGTCGTCGTCTATGTGTTCAGGGCAATAAACTCCGCAAATTTAATGTTTATTTAATATTAATATATCCATATTTTAATTTTTTACTTTCTTTAATTTTTATAGGTTTTGATTACAGCAAAAAGGTAAGTATAATACGGTAAGTATAATTTTCTATTTTTAGGTATATTTTTTACAGTTTGTTGGCTGTCTGATGCGTGATCTTAGATCGACATTAAAAGAAAAAAGGTGTGGGGGGTAAATTGGTCACCACATTGCTAAGCCCAGTGGATCGGCGAGACTGCGTCCTACATAAAGTGTTAAGGTTGATTTTGGAACGGCAAGGCATTCGCACGGGACAAAAAATGGAAGTCGTTTTGAGGATAACAATTCAAACGGCGATTTCAGCGAATTGTGAGGCAATATTCAAATGTTTTTGATTGTAGAATGTTGTGCATTGATGTCTTTAAAATTTGTATGAATTTCTCCCAAAAATAATTTATAGTTTTTTTTATTAAATATTAATCACATTCGCACGGGACATTTTTTTCCATCATAATATTTATGTTGTTTATTTTGATATAATATGGAATTATTTAACAACAAGGCCAGTAAAGACGTTTAAAAAAGTAGTAACTGTATTAATTCTTAAATATCATCAAACGAGAAACACAACAAACATTTTCTATAGTACGAAATGATAATAGAATTATGAATTTCATGCAGTTTTTACTTCTTGACTATCGGAACAAAAGAAATGCAACTGGAATGCATTTAACCTGAAATGCTTTTAACCATTTTATATCTAAATTATATATTATGGAATGATTTTCAATCTGATGATTTTAAGCACATTTGTATTATTTTGTTTTTGAAGAGTATTTTAATTTTTTTTTAAATCAACCCGGCTGGATAATATAAATTTGATTTTAATCTGCGAGCAGTTACCATCAGAAAAAATTAATTATTTTAGAAAAGCAACGAAAGGATTGCTTTATTTTAGTTAAGAGATTAATCAAGAAATACAAATGTTATGCGCAAGCTTATCACATATAACAGCAAATGATTTTCTCCTGACAACCTTGTTATAATGAGCACTCTTATTTTGATGTGTAAGCCTATACTTTTCGCTAAAATCTATTTAAATAGCTAGTTCAATGGAATTTAAGGTGCGGTTTTTGCTCATATGTAAATAAATAATGTAAACGTATTTATTTACATACTTAAGTCAATTTTACAAGACAAAAAATAATTTTCAATTTTTCAATTCCACGACTACGATGTCGCACGTGACCAATTTTAAGTAGTTACCAAAATCAGAAATCTTCTGATTTTTTAACAAAATTTTTTTTTTCATTTTAATTGTATAAAAATATACTGTTTATACCAAAAAATTTGCAAGTTTTCTGCTTATATTTCCGATGCAGTGGGAACAAGTGTTGTTTTTTGATGTCGCACGGGACATTAAAATATAGGATAATAATAAGAGAGCAAAAGCTTGCAGTTATTTGCAATCGCAAGCTTTCTTTTGCATTTTATTTTGCTTTTTTAATACATGATATATTTCTTTAACAATTTTGACGAAAAAACAAATGCAGTAGAAAAATCGAAATGAGAAAAGTAGCTCCTATGCGACTTGGCTTTCGTATATCTCGTAATTGGTTATGAATTAATTTAATATAAATAAATTTAAATATTTTCCTATGAAAATATGCAAAAACTTTGTAATTCTAATAATGTTTAATATTTTGTCTGTGGTGGACCTTTTAGCGGAAATGCCCATATGTTAGTTGGTGCCACCTTATGTGGCACGCGTGGGCCGTCAAATGGATTGATCATTTATTACTGATTTTGCTGCTTTCAGCAAATTATTATTCATAATTTATTTGGCTGGTTTTATCGGTTTCGGCTATGTTTCTGTTTTTTCGGTTGTTGGTAAAAAGCATAGTTTAATCGTCATTAATTAAGACACAATCTATAAGCTTAGTGGCATTTTTTTGCGTTTTCCAACATAACTTCTGCGGAGCTCCTTTATATCCTTTAATTTTCCATATTGGGGTTCTTCTAACTTATTTCAGAATTGGGCCGGAGATATAATTTGAATTTTTCCATGTTTAAGTGGGTCTGCAGCATGGAAACTAGTCTTGATAGTAGCAGTGCGCCACAGAGTTCAAGTCATGGTAGACTTAACGTCTTTAGAGGAGTAACTTTTGATTTTGCTACTAGTAGCGGTATCGCTTTTGTGCGCATATAGATAGTGGCTCAATATGCCTTTTCAGAGGCGTCGCAAAAGCCGTGTAGTTCGACTTAGTATTCTAGAATCACGATTTTGACGTGTATCATAATTGACGAAAGCCATCATCCGGGGATGGGGGTTTTGTCATAGATGGTAAAATTTGTCCCTTTGTTATGGCGAATAATGCGGATATTGACTCTACAGTGTATGAAAACTGGACAGATATCGCATTGGATGCCTACACAGTTGACGCCAAAGGGAACTGTTTTTAATTTAATGTCGCGTAGTGGACAATTGCAGATTTACGGAAAATAATTTGCTGAAAATCTTGATCATCTTTATATGCGACTATTTGTCGATAAATTTGTTCTACATCCCCATTGAATACCTATTTGCATATACGACAATTTAATATGAGGAGCATTAAATCAAGTTGGAGTGTGGGTCCCGTAAATAGAATTTCATTTAGGAAATTCCCCGGTCTGGATCTTCAGGATAATTTAAAACCTTCTAACTTTTATTGTTTTTTGTCGGGTTTACTTACTTCCTTCATACATATGTTCTAAATGGAGGTATTTTTCTAAGACACCTCATATTCTTGTTTCAGCTCACCTTTTCTAAGTTGGTTTCCATGCTTAGAAAGAGTTGTATTGCGGTGCGGGAGTGACCTAAGGCAAATGTCTCAGGAAGTTGTTGTTTTGTTGTAGTTTGGCTTTTAATTATTAATTGTCTTCCAATACTGATCTTCTGGTGTTGTAATTGATATGGTGATTGATTATGACTCCCAAAATTTCTTTACTTGTGTGTTAAGGTATTCATTGGATATTTCTTCAACTTGAGTTGTCAAAGTGTTAACTGTCTTGGTAACTAGTCCACTTAGTATTCAACCGAACATAGTATTTTGAGCTAGAAGTGTGTTTGATATTTTTTCAACACATTTTAGTATAATTTGCGCTATAAGGTCGCTGCCAAGTAGGATATTTATTTGAGCTGAGTTGCTGAGTGATGTGTATATATTTACATATATATTTAGATGTTTCGAATCTTTCCGATGTTCCGAACCTTTTTTGTCGTTTCGGTATTTTTATTCCTACTGTTTTAATAAAGTACTAGCAGACCCGGCCACACGTTGTTGTGGCTAAGGTATACATTAAATTAAGTTGGTCCAATCTTGGCTTCGGCGAAGATATTTATTATTCGAGGTCGATGTTACGCAGCATGTGACAACTCACACTACTTTTAATTGCAAAGTGAGTGATGATAGCACAGGCAATTTTAAATAATTTGGAATAATTGACTACGTCATCCTGGTTTGTAGCTGTGTCAACTCTTCTGGACTGAAATTGTAAATTGTCGCATTAAGATCATCGATATATTTGTTTTTTTTTTTTACCACCAATATAGGTCATTCAATCAGTCATTTATCATTTATTCATCATCGAGGTGTCAACTGAGACCCTACCACTTCCAACTGCTTCTTTGACGGAAGAATTTGATATTTATTATATGCCGAATATATATGTCAAATTGTATGTTATCTTAATAAAATTACATCAATAAATTGCGAGAGTATAAAATATTCCGTTGGACCCGAACTTAGCCTTTCCTTATTTGTTGCAAATTGTTTTGGGCTATCGACCCAACCTTATACAATTGAAAAATAACAAAAATATTTTAATATTTTAAAGAACAATGACAACCTTCAAAATATTATTTTTTTGTTTTCTCTTTTTAGATTTTTTTTTGTCAATTCAAATAAAATGCTCTTCTCTTCTCTTCTTCTTCGCAATTTTTCCTTATTTACTCACTCTCTAATCTTTTCCTGGCCTTCCACGAATATTTCAAGACTAAAATTAGCCAGATCGGTTTGGTCGTTCTCGACATTTTGCGAGACTAACGAACAGCAATTTATTTTTATATTATATTTACATACATACATTCATATGTAACTGTAAATTAGATGTAAAACAAAACGTTAATTATTAATTGTGGAGACTATTAATTTGAATAATAACTATCCTATCATCTAAGTTGGACCAAATTACATGTACATGCCAACTTTCATGAATATCAGTTGATTCGTTTTTGAGTTCATTCGGAACATACACACGGACACTAGATTTTTATATATTAAGATTTACATACATATGTATCATATGCTCATAATATACAGAGGTAGTCAAAATTATTTACACATCGGACGTTTTTTTACATGTTTCACAGAAAACGCTTTCGCTTGTTGTTGTTGTTGTCGCAGGGTAACAAAATGCTATGTTGTTGTAAACCTTGATCTATTCCCGAGAGAATGAAGTCGGTTTGGCTAGAATAGCTAGAAATATGGCGGAGATATAAGCAAATGAACTACAGACTCACAGTAGTCAAAAGTATTTACACACATTTTTTTTGCGTGAAAAGTATTTACACACAACATGAACTCCAATATCCTGTTCTTATTTAATGATAACTATAACATTTTAATGGTCAGTATAAATTCCTATTCTAAGGCGATAAATTCATAATGAGTTACATTACCATTGGCGTCAATACCAGCCTGTTTTATGGTCCGAATTGATTCAACACAATTGTGCGCTAAGTTAACAGTTAATTTAGACCAAATGTCGGTAATTTCGGCGTTTTCGGTTATTATATCAATTGTCCTCTGATATTTAACGAAAGACCAATCATTTTGACTAAAGTTTTGGTCAGGGCTGTGCGGAGGTCAACTTGATTTGCTTCATTTAAAACTTTTGAAGGTAAAGATCGTTTATGAAATGGAGTATTATCCTGTTGCAAAATGTAGTCAATAGTTGGAAAAGGCCGACGGACCACTACAATGGCATGGTCATGTGAATTCTGATATATCCGGATGATTTAGGCTCTCTAAATTAGTACCAAATCTCCAAAACAGAAGTAAAGAAAATTTCCCCAAAAAATCATAAGGTCACCCCCGACTCTAAACCTCTTCTTCTAGCGTCTTATTCCTCTTCTCACGTGGTAAAGGCATAAAGCGTATACTAAAGAAGCCCTGGAACTAAAATTCAGTCTTATCTGTCCACGACAGGCTTTAGCATGCATTTTAAGGCAAATGAGAGGCATATCGCTTTTTTGGTTTCGGAAATAAAGCTTTTTTGGTTTCGGAAGTGGTCAACTTTATGCACAACGTATGTATTTATGTTACTATTTTTAAATGTCCTTAGCAGTGTAGCATCATTGGCTGTTCATGCAATATACTGATTCGATGATGCTGCAATATTAAGAGGACTAATTGTGGGATTTTGTATGACAGTTCCTGCTAATCTTCTGCATTCTCTTTGAGTTACCACAGGTTTCCGCTCAATTATCTTTAAATTGACCTTGCAATACTTCGTTTCCTTCTTTTTAATAACATTATAAAAAGTATTCCATCAAATTCTATAAATTTTAACTAACTCCGAAGCCTAAACCCGAGTCTTAAACTTAGTAACAGTCTCCAATCTAGTTATAATCGATAATTCCTTTGTTTTCGACATTTTATTTACCAATTTTTATATTTTAAGGCTGAGTTAGGTAGTTAAGAATGCAATAGAATCAAATTACTACTTTTGCTCAAACCAAATCCAAGGATAAAGACTAAATCGCCGTGTGTAAATACTTTTGATGCAAAAAAAATGTGTGTAAATACTTTTGACTACTGCGAGTCTTCAGTTCATTTGCTTATTTCTCCGCCATATTTCTATCTATTCTAGCCAAACTGACTTCATTCGCTCAGAAATAGATCAAGGTTTCCAACAACATGGCATTTTGTTACCCTGCGACAACAACAACAACAAGAGAAAGCTTTTTGTGTGAAACTTGTAAAAAAACGTTCGATGTGTAAATAATTTTGACTACCTCTGTATATATGAGCCTCATATATATGTTTTTTTGTTTTAACCGAAGTAAAAATTGAGATATCTTGATGAAGGTTGCTTTCGAAGATGTACGAAATCGGACCACTGCACGCCCACAAAATGCCGAAACCCCAAAAAAACATAAAGTGGCATAAATAAAGTTATAAAAGTAAAATTTGCTACAAAGAATCGCACTATGAAGTGACATATTTAATTTATTAAGGGAACCAGAAACATTAAATGTAAAGAAGGCACAGGAGAGCTGCACTCAAATTGGTATAAAAAATTTTAAATGTGCGTGGCGCCGCCCATTATGGGCCAAAAACCATAGCTCAGGAACGACTCGACGAATTTCAACAATATGAATAATATGATAAAAAACCGGTAGACATTCGTTGAAACGCAAATTGGTGATGATGGCGGAAAAAATAACTCGTTTGCTTTGTAAAATAAACAATTGGTAATTTAGATTAATTAAGTGCATGCACTTCGAATGTCCGGACCCTTAATTGGGAAAGTGCTCTACCCAGCTGGTTAATGTCCTCATACGACTAAAGGCTGACACAACACGTGCGGGATGGGATAGATACCGTGCGCTGAAAAGGGGAGCGAGACGCATTTGCAGACGTAAAAAGAAAGAGACCTGAATGCGTAAGGATGAAGAGCTTGAGAAGCTGGCCGACAGAGGTAATTCTTGAATATTTTATAAAAAATTATGCGACTTAACAAAGGTTTCAAGACCGGAGCATCCTCATGTAGAGACCAAGGTGGTAATCTGGTAACCGGTGTCCAGAGCATACTGGGATTATGGAGGGGCCACTGCTCCGACTTGCTGAATGACAGTGAAAGTACAACTCCAGGAGATGGCGAACCCGATTCACCAATCGATGACGATGGAACAGATGTTCAATTAACCGCCCATGAAGAAATTCGAATAGTAATTTCCCGCTTGAAGAACAACAAAGCGGCAGGGGCCGATAGATTACCGACCGAGCTATTCAAATACGGTCGCGAAGAACTGATAAGGTGCATGCATCAGCTTCTTTGTAGAATATGGTCGGAAGAAAGCATGCTTAACGATTGGAGTCTCAGTGAGCTCTGCCCAATTCATAAAAAGGGAGGTCCCACAATATGTGCCAATTACCGTGGGATAAACCTCCTAAATATCGCCTATAAAGTTCTATCGAGCATACTGAGTAAAGCCCACCGCCAATAAACTGATTGAACCTTATCAGTGTGGCTTTAGACCTGGAAAATCTACAACTGTTCAGTTATTCACCGTGGGCCAAATCTAGGAGAAGACCCGTGAATAAAGTAGAGACACACACTACCGTTTTTTCGATTTTAAAGCTGCTTTCTACAGCACGAAAAGGAACTTCCTTTATGCCGCGATGTCTGAATTTGGTATCCCCGCAAAATTAATACGGCTGTGTAAGTTGACGTTGAGCAACACCAAAAGCTCCGTCCTGATTGGGAAGGGCCTCTGCGAAACGTTCGATAGCAAACGAGGTTTCAGACAATTTGACCCACTATCGAATGACTTCTTTAACTTGATGCTGAAAAAAATAATACGAGCTGCAGAGCTAAATAGAGAAGGTACAATATTCTATAAGAGTGTACAGCTGCTGGCGTACGCCGATGATATTCATATCATCTGAAGCAACAACCGCGCCGTTAGTTCTGTTTTTTCCCGTCTGGAGGTGAATGAGGACAAGACGAAATATCTGCTGTTGACAGTCATAACTTCGAAGTCGTAAATAATTTCGTATACCTGGGAACCAGCCTTAACAACACGAACAATGTCAGCCTCGAAATCCAGCGCAGAATCACTGTTTCTATGTATCGATATGCAACATATAATACATGAAAGTGATCTTTGATAATAAATCTGAGAAAATGCAAAATTAATTAATATGAGTAAATATTCTTTACGATATGCAACTTTGATGATAAATCTGAGAAGATGCAAAAGTAATGAATACACAGGTCCACAAAAAAAATTTAAGAAAGGTTCCTTTCACCAAACATGGTGTAACAAATGTATTTTGGGTCGCTGAAACCGAATCTGAAGTCCGATTTTTTCCTTACCTCAAAATACATGTCGGATTTTACTTGACAGGAAAAATTTGAAAATATTAACGGCTTTAGCTTAATTTTGGGATAGAGGGGTTTTTAGGATCGCTGATCACTTGTATAAAGTCAGATTTTCAAAATACAAAATAGAAAATCCAATATGGCTGTCGGATTTTTACAAAACTTAGTATCTGTGAGTTTTTGAGCTCGCTAACTATGATTTTGAAATCAGATTTTCAAAAGCAATTGCTAATATTAGGACTTCCTTTATTTTACAATTACCTGCATTTTGCTATATACCCAGGAACAACGACGTGGACGTAGCAGGCTTCTGTTCCCATTGGGGTGCTTGTTTATAGTGAGTCCCCTTGCCTGTCACTATTTTTAAAGGGGGATTCACTAGGTCCTTCGTGGAGGATTGGTCAACAAAAAGGCTGATTCGTTTGTATTAATTTATTTAATAGAAGCGAGTTTTTTTAGTTTCAAATGATCATTGTAGTGCTTTTCTTTTATGTGGATTGGAAGTCTCTCTTTTTAGTGACCAACAGTAGTCTGCTAACATGTGGTCATTCCATACCCCCTGATATCTCTTTTCCATCTCTTGTAAATCCTGGTGGAATCTCTAGCCCTGCTTTTCACTAAAGTACATATAAGCTTTAGAGTTATATAAACCCAAACGATTACCCACCTCCCGCCCAACCGACGCGTGGGGCGCAATCCGCAAACGAGCGGAATTTGCCGAGTCATGAAAGGCAAGAGTCTTTAAGCGTAGAGATCTCAAACTGCTCAGCTACAGAAAGAAAAATTTCATCAGCTAAGATTTAAATTTACAAAAACAAAAGGTTAAAAAATGTTTAATGTTACTTATTAAGCGAAGACAAAATAGTTTTTTTAATACTAAAGATCGAATCAGACAGGTCAAATGTGCTGGAATGAGAATTAAAATCATAACATATTTGACGGAATGGTTCGTTTAACTCAAAATTTGTTCTCGAAGATTTTAAAAGTAATGGTCTAAACTGCCTAGATGAACGAAATGGGACATTGAACTTGATATCAGACAAAAGAAAAGTGCTACAAACAGAACCATTCAGAAGTTTTACTAGAAATATTATACCTAGCATTTCCCTACGACTAGTGAGTGTAGGTAGATTTATAAGTTTTAAGCGACTAGTGTACGGAGGAAGATTCAATCTTGAATCCCAGTGTAAGTGACCTAAAGCAAAAAGTAAAAATTGTTTTTGAACGGACTCTAACTTATCAGAATGGGTATTGTAGCTAGGATTCCATACCACAGAACCATACTCCAATATAGGTCTTACCAATGTTGTAAAAAGAGTTTTAGTAATATACGGGTCACTAAATTCTTTAGACCAACGTTTAACAAAGCTAAAATTTAGTTTAGGGTCCATAGTAACTCCTAAATCAACAAAGCTAGATACTTGCTCTAAACTGAAGTTATTTATTACGTAGGGAGAAGGATCAACAGATCTACGGGAAAAGCACATCGTTTTACATTTTTTAAGATTCAGTGGCATATCATTTTGTGACACCAAGTAACTAAATTATTTAAGTCCGATTGTAACTCAGTTCTATCATTATAAGAAGTATATGATTTAAAAAGTTTTACATCATCCGCATATAATAAAATGTTTGAAAACTTAATTACGGAAGGTATATCATTAATAAACAATTAGAACAGAATCGGACCAAGATGACTACCTTGTGGAACCCAAGAAGGGACCATAATTGAATCGGATAAAGTGTTATTAAATATAACTTGTTGTTTTCTGTTAGTAAGATATGAGGATACCCAATTAAGAAGTCTTGGTTGAAAACCAAGATAATCCAATTTTTGCAATAGAATAGAGTGGTTTACTCTATCGAATGCTTTACTAAAGTCTGTATAAATAACATCGGTATTCTTATTGTCTCTAAAACCCATTGACACATGGCTTACGAATTCAAGCAAGTTTGTTGCTGTATATTTCCCTTTACAGAATCCATGTTGAGAAAATGAAATCAATTCAGAAATCGAGAATGTAATTTGGTCAGTGATAATAGCTTCAAAAAGTTTGGGTATAGCTGACATTTTTGCTATCCCCCTATAGTTCTCAAGGCATGATCTAACACCGCTTTTATGCGAAGTTATTATAAAAGAGTTTTTCCACAATGACGGAAAAATACCTTGTTTAAGAGATGAGTTGAAAAGCTTGGTTAAAGGTAGATAAATATATTTTGCACAATTTTTAAGGAAGCATGAGGGAATCATATCGGGGCCATATTTAAACGAACTTTTTAAAGTATCTAGATGGTTTAAGACATCTAACTCAGAAATTATAGGTGCATTAATAACGGTACTCGGACAAGACACATGTTGATATGGCACATTCGTAGGGGAGTTAGAACAATAATTAGACTTAAAGACTTCAGCAAACATATTACAAATAGTATAATTGTCACATGACATGGTTGAATTATATTTCATCGCGGACGGAAAATTGGATATCCTGCGTTTGGAGTTAACGAAACCATAAAAAGATTTTGGATTGCGAATAATGTTATCTTTAACTTTATTTATGTAGTTTTTATAACATTTTTTGTTAACTACCGCAAACTCTCGTCGTAACTTAAAATATTTTAAATATTCACTAAGCATTCCGGTTTTTTTATAAAGTTTAAAAGCACGAGCTTTTCTATTTTTTAGTTTACATAGCTCTTTCGAAAACCACAAATTTGAGTTTTTACTTTGGGTAACAAGACATTTCGGAACAAACCTTTCAAATAAATTAAAAATAGTTTTATTAAAATGTGAAACATTAAATTCAATATTACCACTATAATCGGGCCAAGTCAATTTAGAGAGTTCCAGATTAATCTTTTTAAAGTTAGCTTTCGCAAAGTTGAAACTAAAACAATGGTCCTGTTTATTGAAAACAAGATCGGATTTGATTTCGATATTAATTTCCAAAGCAGGATGATAAAAGTCCTCAGGCAAAACTAAAGGATCAGATCGGACAACAGAAAATATTGAAGTATTATCAACATAGACCAAATCTAAGAATTTACCGAATTTGTTAGGAATCAAACTAATTTGGTTAAGACCCAACTCAGACATTTCTTCCAAAAACTCATTAAAGTTTAAACGAGTGCAAACTGGTATAATGTAATCATCAATGGATTTCCATGATACATACGGTAGATTAAAATCGCCCAGAACAATCATGGAATCAGTATCATTAGCAAATGAAAAAACATTTTTTATTAAAGAAGCATGCTGCATATATACAGATAAGTCAGATTGAGGAGGTATATAAGATAGCGTTAAGTAAGTGTAACCACTATTAACGCAAATTCGTATGCATTTAAATTCAATTAAGTCCGCATGAGGGATTTCAACTTCTTCAGATGGAATTGAAGAGTGGACAGCGAATAGTACACCTCCCCCGACCCTGTTCAGTCGATCGAATCTGAAAATTTGAAATTCACTACTTAATATTTCGTTATCAAAAATATGAGGTTTAAGCCAGGTTTCAGTAAAAGCGATGACTTTAAAATTACAATTCATGCTGTTCAAATACAATTCTTTTAATTTTGTATTTAGGCCCCTAACATTTTGATAATAAATTTGCAATGAATCATTAATAATTAGTTTTTTGATTCCGCGGCTTTTTTTGGAATTTGAGCAATCACAGCTGGCTTTTGTTGCTTATGCTCAAATTCGCGCACGAAAGCACCGGGTGGCCAAAATGATGTATCAAGTAGTAATTGGAAATTTTCAGCAGATACATCGATCTTAAAAGATGATATATTCCTTTCATATTTAAAGTTAAATTTTCTGATGTCAATATCTTTCGTTTTTAATTTCGACGAGATGTAAAACTTAATATCTTCGACTGCAGTATCCGAAGCAAATCTCGAAACGAAAACTGATTTTTTTTGTGGTATTACGACCAAATTTTTTGCCACAAATTCAGAGTTAATAGGAGGAGGATCCTGAGTTGTTTTCCGCTTAAGGTTATCAGGATTCCGCTTAAGGTTATCAGGATTATGCGCTTTTGATGAGGGCAAGGAGATGAGAGATTTATTAGGTCTATTTTTACAGGTGACATATTCCTTACGGACAAAGTGGCAGGTTCTTCATCAGACGGACGTTTACGTTTTGATGAGGGTTTAGTATTGTCGTCTTGATCATTTAGACATTTAAATGATTGAAACGTCAGTTCATAACGCCTAAATTTTTCAGTAAGGGTTTCAAGTTCGCGGCCGATTTCCTTAAAATTATTGCGCGCCTGTTTAAAAACTTTAAATAATTCGATTTCTGTTGGTCTACATTTTAAGCAAGACCAACGCAAACCCTTATTATCGAGAATAGAATCTAAGATCCTCCCTGTCAATCCAGCACATTTAAGATGGGCAAGCCCGTCACAAAGCCAACATGAAACAAAGCGATCGGAATCGCTTTTAATATTGCAGTTTGGAAAATTACAAGTCATTACGAAAAGTTTAAATGGAATGAATATCAAAAAATAGTAAACAATAATAAAATAAATGTAATTCGCTAATAATGGATGACCAAAGATCACAACCAATATAGTGAGCAGTTTGAGAGGCACTGAAACGCTTAAAACGCGAACAGCTGTGAGCAAGAAACGAAAAACAACAAAATCAATATGAAAAGTATAAAAGAAGAATTTATAACAACAATAAATAATTGAAATGACTCGGCACAAGAATTTAAGAAAAATAATTAAAATAGTACTAAAATATATGTACAACACAGAAGCAAAATATCAAAAATAGCACAAAATACTTAGCTTTAGATTTCACTTAGCACAAAATAAATTATATTTAATAAAATTTAATATGTAAGATAAAATTTCACAAAAATTTAGGAGCCGAGAAAAAATACGAGCTTCACAGTTGACGCGTTGCCACTTTTTGCTTTACGCATTTCTTATTACTTTAATAAATTGTTTTGCAAGACCCAGTTTTACATGGAGTGGTGGTTCTAAGACTTTACGTGTTGGAATTAGACTCTCCTTTATAACATTTTTAGAGCCTGGAATTAATTTTTTCCTTAATGGCCAATCCTTTTGCACATAATGCTTATCACGCGCTCGACTGTCCCACTCACATAAAAAGCATGGGTATTTTGTAAAACCGCTTTGCTGACCCAGTAAAATTGTTATTATCTTCAAATCACCACACAATTGCCACTGATGTTTATTATATTGTAGTTTTTCTAGTAAGAAATGGAGGTTGTAGTATTACTTATTTAACACTACAGAATGAGCAACTGGTAATGAAGCATACTGGTTAGCATTGTGCAGCAAGACTGCTTTTAAACTTCGTCTCGAAGGGTCAATAAATAGGCGCCAGTCGCTAGCTTCATATGGAATATCATATTCGTTTATTAGTCCTTCAATATCGCTGCAGTACACTACATTATCAATGTTTGTGAAATACTTCCTGAATTCAATGTCTCGATTGCGATAGTAACTTATATAAGTTCCTGAAGCTAGACAATTTTTTTTTTCAATCTTGACGCTATTAGCTCAGAAACTTCTTTCGAAAGTCCTGCGTCTCGGACCAGGTCATTTAATTCTGCCTGAGTGAAACCTTCATCCATCTCTATATCCTCATTGTCAGCAGAAACTAGATCTTCGCCAATAGAAATATTGCTTTCATTATTCTGAAGAATGGGAAGAATCACAGAATTGACAGAAATATAAGAGATGGCAGATTTTGTTTTAGAGTTGGTATGCGCCAGATCATTGGAGAAGCAAACGTTTGTTTCTTGCGTTTCTTCAGTTGCAATGAACATCTCAGGCATATCTCTTTTGGAGTCCAATCATTGACGATGTCACTAGTTTCTTTGCCGAAAACTTTCATATAGCTAGATTTTAGTGTATCTGTAAATTTTTTTCGGATCTTACTTATAATGTATTCTCCACAAACGACACAGAAATTGTCTTTCATTTTGCAAAATATTTTTCTTGTAGCATTATACTCATCAAAGGCCAAGTCACCCACCAATGTAGAGCTGCGGTTGCTTCAAGACGACGCCTGCGGGCCCGCTTTCTTACCATGTTCAGCTGCTGATACTGGGGTTCCGACTCCCTGCATCGTACTCGTGTGCCTACCATGACGGCATAAAAGTGAGACTAAAATGGGATAAGGGTCACGTACACGTACAACTAAACCCATTGCAGACTCACCTTAAGAAGCGTGATCCAGGGACTCTGCCGGATCACTGAACAACTCCGTTGCCAGCCGTCACCACGTGGAGGTGCCCTGGATGCGGGTACACGATATAATTTGTGGGCAGCGGCAACAAAAACTTCTAGAGATATACTAAGTTTTGTGAACATTAAAGAAATTTTTATACATCCCACAGCCATATTGGATCAGCCATTTTGTATTTTGAAATTTTGTCTTTAATTCCGTAATCAGGGACCCCTCAAAACCCCTCTAACCCAAAATTAAGTTAAATCCGTTAATATTTTTTTTGTCAAGTAAAATCCGACATGTATTTTGAGGTTAGGAAAAAACGTGATGGAGAAAAACTGACTTCAGATTCGGTTTCAGCGGCCCAAAATACATATAATACACCATGTTTGGTCAAAGGAACCTTTCATCGATTTTCTTTGTGGACCTGTGTAATGAGTAAATGTTCTTCATGTTAGTATTTGTCGATATGTAACTTACAAGAAAGTAACTATTGAACATAAATCTGCCAAAATGCAATGTTAATGATAAATATTCTCTATGTTTTTATTTGTCGATATTCAACTTGGAAGAAAATGAACTTTGATCTTAAATCTGATCAAATACAAAATAAATGATTATGAATAAATGTTGTTTATGTTTCTATTTGTCGATAAACAACTTGCAAGAAAGTGGATATTGATCTTAAATATTATAAAATATAAAATAAATGATTATGAATAAATATTCTTTATGTTTTTATTTGTCGATATACAACTTGCATGAAAGTGAATTTTAAACATAACTCTGAGAAATCTAAAAAATCTTTATCCTTGTATTTGTCGATATTCAACTTGCAAGAAAGTGAACTTTGATCATAAATCTGAGAAAACTCAAAATAAATAATTATGAATAAATGTTCTTTATGTTTCTATTTATCGATAAACAACTTACAAGAAAGTGAACTTTGATCATAAATCTGCGAAAACTCTAAATGATTATGAATAAATGTTCTTTATGTTTATATTTGTCGATAAACAACTTGCAAGAAAGTGGATTATGATCTTAAATATTATAAAATACAAAATAAATGATTATGAATAAATATTCCTTATGTTTTTATTTGTCCTTATGTTTTTATTTGTCGATATTCAACTTGCAAGAATGTGAACTTTGATGATAAATCTGCGAAAACTCCAAATAAATGATTATGAATAAATGTTCTTTATGTTTCCATTTGTCGATAAGCAACTTGCGTGAAAGTGGATTTTGATCTTAAATATTATAAAATTCAAAATAAATGATTATGAATAAATATTCTTTATGTTTTTATTTGTCGATATACAACTTGCAAGAAAGTGAATATGAAACATAACTCTGAGAAATCTAAAAAATCTTTATTCTTCTATTTGTCGATAACCAACTTGCACGAAAGTGAATTTTATCTTAAATATTATAAAATGCAACATTAATGATTATGAATAAATATTCCTTATGTTTTTATTTGTCCTTATTTTTTTTATTTGTCGATAAACAACTTGCAAGAAAGTGAACTTTGATCTTAAATCTGAAAAAAGTGCAAAATATATGATTATGAATAAATATTCTTTATGTTTTTATTTGTCGATATTCAAATTGCAAGAAAATGAACTTTGATCATAAATCTGCGAAAACTCAAAATAAAGGATTATGAATAAATGTTCTTTATGTTTCCATTTGTCGATAAGCAACTTGCAAGAAAGAAATAAATGATTATGAATAAATATTGTTTATGTTTTTATATGTCCTAATGTTTTTATTTGTAGATATTCAACTTGCAAGAAAGTGAATTTTGATCATAAATCTGCGAAAACTCCAAATAAATGATTATGAATAAATGCTCTTTATGTTTCTATCTGTCGATAAACAACTTGCAAGAAAGTGGACTTTGATCTTAAATCTGACAAAATACAAAATAAATGATTTCTGATGTTTTTATTTGTCGATATTCAACTTGCAAGAAAGTGAACTTTGATCATAAATCTGATAAAATGCAAAATAAATGATTATGAATAAATATTGTTTATGTTTTTATTTTTCGATATTCAACTTGCAAGAAGGAACTATAAATAAATAATTATGAATAAATGTTCTTTATGTTTTTATTTGTCTATATTCAACTAGGAGGATGGGATCATGTGTAGAAGTTCACGCAAGTGAGGAAAGTTTTTGATTGTCATTCACTTGGGAGTGGCCAGAAACGATTCTTCTCCACATGGTTCAAGCAGCTCACGACTTCCGGTTTTAGACCAAGTATCCTCTGGGTAGCCAACAGACATCCGTTTGAAAGCTAGCTAAAGTGAGAAGGCGAAGTCCACTTATGCGGTTGTGCGTAGGGCTTGGGACCCGCCACATAAAAACGAAGTACCAATGAAAAATCTACTAAAGCCTCGGATGAGACACCCCCCTTTTGATGACGACCCCTGCAAACGTTTTAAGGATAATGATATAAGGGCATGCACCTGGAATGTCCGGACCCTTAATTGGGAAGGTGCCTCTGTCCAGCTGGATGATGTCCTCATACGACTAAAGGCTGACATCACCGCCATACAAGAAGTGCGATGGACGGGACAAGGACGGAAGAAGGTGGGTCCTTGTGACATCTACTACAGCGGCCATGTAAAGGAGCGCAAATTTGGTGTTGGATTTGTGGTGGGAGAGAGACTCCGTCGCAGAGTCCTGGCATTCACCCCGGTGGATGAACGTATAGCCACAATCCGCATCAAAGCGAGGTTCTTCAACATATCGCTGATTTGCGCCCACGCCCCAACGGAAGAGAAGGACGATGTGGCCAAAGATGCTTTCTATGAGCGCCTAGAACGCACCTATGAGCGCTGCCCCCGCCACGATGTAAAAGTCGTGCTTGGCGATTTTAACGCCAGGGTGGGTAAAGAAGATGTCTTTGGCACAACAGTCGGAAAATTCAGCCTCCATGACGAAACATCGCTAAACGGCCTGAGGCTGATCGACTTCGCTGGGGCCCGAAATATGGTCGTCTGTAGTACCAGATTCCAGCATAAGAAAATACATCAAGCTACTTGGCTGTCTCCTGATCGAAACACGCGGAACCAAATCGATCACGTTGTGATAGACGGAAGACATGTCTCCTGTGTTTTAGACGTGCGTACGCTCCGAGGACCAAATAAAGACTCGGACCATTATCTGGTCGCAGCGAAGATACGCACCCGCCTCTGTGCAGCAAAGAATGCCCGTCAACAAACACAAGGAAGGTTCGACGTCGAAAAGCTGCAATCGCAACAGACAGCCACGAAATACTCTACTCGACTTGCACTCCTGCTCTCTGAGAGCACTCATCAGCATCTCGGTATAAAGGAACTGTGGAACGGCATCTCAAACTCACTGCGTACCGCTGCAGTCGAAACAATTGGTTTTCGGCAACGACAAAACACAAGCTGGTACGATGAGGAGTGCCGTCTCGCAGCGGAGAGAAAACAGACTGCCTACCTCGCAACGTTGCAAACGACCACAACACGTGCGGGATGGGATAGATATCGAGAACTGAAGAGGGAAGCGAGACGCATCTGCAGACAAAAAAAGAAAGAGGCCGAAATGCGTGAGTACGAAGAGCTTGAGAAGCTGGCAGACAGAGGGAATGCTCGAAAATTTTATGAAAAAATGAAGCGACTTAACGAAGGTTTCAAGACCGGAGCATCCTCATGTAGAGACCAAGGTGGTAATCTGGTAACCGATGTCCAAGGCATACTGGGATTATGGAGGGAACACTTCTCCGACCTGCTGAATGGCAGTGAGAGTACAACACCAGGAGATGGCGAACCCGATCCCCCAATCGATGGCGATGGAACAGATGTTCCATTACCCGACCATGAAGAAATTCGAATAGCAATTACCCGCTTGAAGAACAACAAAGCAGCGGGGGCCGATAGATTACCGGCAGAACTATTCAAATACGGCGGCGAAGAACTGATAAGGTGCATGCATCAGCTTCTTTGCAGAATATGCTCGGAAGAAAGCATGCCTGCCCAATCCATAAAAAGGGAGATCCCACAATCTGCGCCAATTACCGTGGGATCAGCCTCCTAAATATCGCATACAAGGTTCTATCGAGCGTACTGTGTGAAAGACTAAAGCCCACCGTCAACAAACTGATTGGACCTTAAGTGCCCTGGAGACGATCAAATAATTGCGTCAAACACTTTAAGTGTGTTGGTGTCGTCGGCTCTCGTCGGCTACACGTACGCTACACCGACTTGTTGTCGGCTCTGTTTGATGAAAATCAAAAATTTTTGATATTTCTATTTGACGGACGATAATTTGATCGTCTCCACTCATGTTTGACAAGCATGAGCTCATTTGCAGCGAAGATCTGATACTGAGAGGACATAAAAAGTGAAGTGAAGCGATTTAGAGAAAAAAAGTGAATTAATAAAGTGAAGTGAAGTGAAGAAGAAAAAAGTGAATTGAAAAATAAACTAAAATAAAATGAAGTGAAATAAAATAAAATAAGATAAAATAAAATAAAATAAAGTGAAATAAAATAAGATAAAATAAAGTGAAATAAATTGAAATAAAATAAGATAAAATAAAGTGAAATAAAATAAAATAAAGTGAAATAAAATAAAATAAAGTGAAAATAAAGTGAAATAAAATAAAATAAGATAAAATAAAATAAAATAAAGTGAAATAAAATAAGATAAAATAAAGTGAAATAAAATAAGATAAAATAAAGTGAAATAAAGTGAAATAAAATAAACTAAAATAAAATAAAGTGAAAATAAAGTGAAATAAAATAAAATAAGATAAAATAAAATAAAATAAAGTGAAATAAAATAAGATAAAATAAAGTGAAATAAAGTGAAATAAAATAAGATAAAATAAAGTGAAATAAAATAAAATAAAGTGAAATAAAATAAAATAAAGTGAAAATAAAGTGAAATAAAATAAAATAAGATAAAATAAAATAAAATAAAGTGAAATAAAATAAGATAAAATAAAGTGAAATAAAATAAGATAAAATAAAGTGAAATAAAATAAAATAAAGTGAAAATAAAGTGAAATAAAATAAAATAAGATAAAATAAAATAAAATAAAGTGAAATAAAATAAGATAAAATAAAGTGAAATAAAATAAGATAAAATAAAGTGAAATAAAGTGAAATAAAATAAACTAAAATAAAATAAAGTGAAAATAAAGTGAAATAAAATAAAATAAGATAAAATAAAATAAAATAAAGTGAAATAAAATAAGATAAAATAAAGTGAAATAAAGTGAAATAAAATAAACTAAAATAAAATAAAGTGAAAATAAAGTGAAATAAAATAAAATAAGATAAAATAAAGTGAAATAAAATAAAATAAGATAAAATAAAGTGAAAATAAAATAAAATAAAATAAAAATGGAGAAATCTTTAAGCGACCAGCAATTCATACTCCGTTTGATAGAACACTACCAAACTTTAGAAGGATTGTGGAATACTCGCGTGGAGTCATATAGCAATCGAGAAGAAAAGAGGAAGCAGTATCACGTCCTTCTTGAAATATATAAAGAGCAATACCCAAATGCCACAATTGAAGATTTAAAAAAAAAAATAAATACTTTGCGTACCGGCTTCAGGCGGGAGAAGCAGCGATTGGCTGATTCCGAAAGAAGTGGTGCTGGAGCTGAAGATTGTGAATCAAATTTATTTTATTATGCGCATATGCAATTTTTAAATGATGTGGAGACACCAAGTACATCAAGAAGTACTACAGTAAGTAAAATTAAAAAAAAAAACGTATATTTCTATGAACTTTTATTTTTAAAATATATTTATAAACATAAAAAATATGTAGTTAAATTTAAAGTTATGCATATTTCGTTTGCCAAGAAACTGCCCCTTCGTTGCTAAAATATTCTGCAAAAGTCTCGCGAATTTCTTTGGCTTTATTTGAAGCATTCCGCATTTGTGTGCATTCCAGTGCATTAAGATGTATATCTTCACGCCATTTTCCAATAACCAAATCCCCAGAGCTGGTAACTTCATTATCAATTATATCGGTGAATGAATACATTTTTTTTGCACGCAAAAAATTATGCAGATAGCAACAAGCCAAAACAATGGTTTGTGCTTTTTCCGGCTCGACGGAAATGGTAGTTTGTAGAACACCAAATCGGGATACTAATATTCCAAACACATTCTCCACAATTCTGCGCGCTCTACTCAACCTGTAGTTAAAGATGCGTTCTTTGCTCGTGAGATTGGTGCCAGGATAGGGTTTCAAAAGGTTTTCATGCATTTGAAAAGCATTATCTCCAATGAAAACATATGGCAGAACTTTATTGCTATTTGGTAGTTGCGATGATGAAGGTATTTGTAAACATTTGTTGTAAATTGCTTTCCCAAAATCTGTTTTTTTTTTATAACACCACCATCAGAAATGCGCCCATTTGTACCAACATCCGCAACTATAAATTCATAATTTGCATTCACAGTTGCCATGAGAACAATACTAAAAAATTTATTGTAATTATAGTAGAATGATCCTGAGTTTGGAGGTTTTTTTATAGCAATATGCTTTCCGTCCAATGCGCCTATGCAATTTGGAAAATTCCAAAGTTCATAAAATTCTTCTGCAATTGATCTCCATTCCGATTCTGACTGCGGTTCCTGTATATAATAAAGAAAAAATATTATATTTTTTAAATAAATATTAATTAATATATAATTTAAAATATGTGTATTTTTATTTCTTTATCATTTCAGAATATTATTAAGGAAACTGTTCCAAAAGTTATTAAACGAAAATCAGATGTTTCTGATGTTTTATTAGAAATTGCTACAAAACGTTTTGCAGCCAAGAGTACCACATCCACAACAACAATAACAAACTCCTGGGCTGTGAAATTAGACCGGATGGCTCCACAGCAGCGAATTTTATGCGAAAAATTTGTGGAGGATATTTTATTTGAGGGGCAGATGGGGACACTACACCGAAACTCAGTGCAAATTAATGGTCCAATGCACAATGCAGGGCAAATATTTAGCAGCAGCAGTTCCACACTTATGCATCTTACTGATGCTACTATATCAGTGAGTGATGCTGAGACATCACAATCTCAAATATCGCATTTTTTTTTTCAAATTTCGCTGAATAATTTTT
The DNA here is from genome assembly GCF_028554725.1 of Zeugodacus cucurbitae. NCBI lineage: Eukaryota > Metazoa > Arthropoda > Insecta > Diptera > Tephritidae > Zeugodacus > Zeugodacus cucurbitae. The sequence goes on from NC_071669.1 coordinate 30,603,362, forward strand.
CATTAATTTTAATTTTAAGTACACATTTAATATATGAAATAAAAAGTTATAATAAAACATAATCGATATTCTTTATTTATTGATGTAATAATTGAGGTTATAACTTACCTTTATAAATGTTGAAAGAGACGAAATAATTGCCTCACAAGTTTCTATGATAATCAATCCAAGGGATCTAGGAGAAATTGCAGTTATAAATTTAAGATCTTCAAATTTATCTCCGGTCGCCAAATATCTTAATGTTGCTGACAAACGCATGTTAGCTGGTATTGCTTCTCGCATCACTGTATTTTTTTTTTTTAATTAATGGCTCCACCTTGGTTAGTAGTTCATTAAATGTGTCGCAATCCATTCGCAAAAAATTACAATAATCCGTTTTGCTGGATATTTGTAATTCTGCGAGAAGATTTTCATGCGTAAACTTATTACGCTTTTTGTACCAATTCTTCATCCACTCCGCCTTCTTCTTTTTCAATTTTTTTTTTTCATAAGAATTGCAGAACATGCCAATAATAGATAATCATCATCCGACGATGACATGATGACCGTTCGTTACGAGCTCAAAACTAAACTGATGTTTGACGTGTTAATTTGAACGTTTGCGGGCAACACACGATTGAACATCACTAACACATATGCACTGTTTGACGCAATTATTTGATCGTCTCCAGGGCACTTTATCAGTGTGGCTTTAGACCTGGAAAATCGACAACTGACCAGATATTCACCATGCGCCAAATTTTGGAGAAGACCCGTGAAAAGAGGATCGACACACACCACCTTTTTGTCGATTTTAAAGCTGCTTTCGACAGCACGAAAAGGAGTTGCCTTTACGCCGCGATGTCTGAATTTGGTATCCCCGCAAAACAAATACGGCTGTGTAAATTGACGTTGAGCAACACCAAAAGCTCCGTCATGATTGGGAAGGACCTCTCCGAGCCGTTCGATACCAAACGAGGTTTCAGACAAGGTGACTCACTATCGTGCGACTTCTTTAACCTGATGCTGGAAAAAATTATAAGAGCTGCAGAGCTAAACCGAGAAGGTACAATCTTCTACAAGAGTGTACAGCTCCTGGCGTACGCCGATGATATTGATATCATCGGAAGCAACAACCGCGCCGTTTGTTCTGCTTTTTCCCGCATGGATAAGGAGGCGAAGCGAATGGGTCTGGAGGTGAATGAGGAGAAGACGAAATATCTCCTGTCATCAAACAAACAGTCGGCGCATTCGCGTCTTGGCTCCCACGTCACTGTTGACAGTCATAACTTCGAGGTCGTAGATAATTTCGTATACCTGGGAACCAGCATCAACAACACGAACAATGTCAGCCTCGAAATCCAGCGCAGAATAACTCTTGCCAACAGGTGCTACTTTGGACTGAGTAGGCAATTGAACAGTAAAGTCCTCTCTCGACGAACCAAAATCAAGCTCTACAAGTCGCTTATCATTCCCGTCCTGCTTTACGGTGCAGAAGCTTGGACGATGTCAACATCAGATGAGACGACACTAGGAGTTTTCGAGAGGAAAATTTTGCGTAAGATTTATGGTCCTCAGAACATTGGCAACGGCGAATACCGCAGACGATGGAACGATGAGCTGTACGAGTTATACGACGACATTGACATAGTGACATAAAGTGAACTTTGATCATAAATCTGATTAAATACAAAATAAATGATTATAAATAAATGTTCTTTATGTTTTTATTTGTCGATATTCAACTTGCACGAAAGTGAACTTTGATCATAAATCTGATAAAATACAAAATAAATGAGTATGAATAAATGTTCTTTATGTTTTTATTTGTCTATATTCAACTTGCAAGAAAGTGAACTTTTATCATGAATCTGATAAAATGCAAAATAAATGATTATGAATAAATATTGTTTATGTTTTTATTTGCCGATATTTAACTTGCAAGAAAGTGAACTTTGATCATAAATCTTATAAAAAACAAAATAAATGATTATGAATAAATATTGTTTACGTTTTTATTTGTCGATATTCAACTTGCAAGAAAGTGAACTTTGATCATAAATCTGATGAAATACAAAATAAATGATTATGAATAAATATTGTTTCTGTTTTTATTTGTCGATATTCAACTTGCAAGAAGGTGAACTTTGATCATAAATCTGAGAAAACTCAAAATAATTGATTATGAATAAATGTTCTTTATGTTTCTATTTGCCGATAAACAACTTGCAAGAAAGTGAAGTTTGATCATAAATCAGATAAAATACAAAATAAATGATTATGAATAAATATTGCTTCTGTTTTTATTTGTCGATAAGCAAATTGCAAGAAAGTGAACTTTGATCGTAAATCTATTGAAATACAAATTAAATGATTATGAATAAATATTCCTTTTGTTGTTATTTGTCGATATTCAACTTGCAAGAAAGTGAACTTTGATCATAAATCTGAGAAAACTCAAAATAAATGATTATGAATAAATGTTCTTTATGTTTCTATGTGTCGATACACAATTTGCAAAAAAGTTAATTTTGAACATAAATCTAAAAAACCTTTTTCTTCTATTCGTCGATAACCAACTTGCACGAAAGTGAATTTTGATCTTAAATCTGAAAAAATACAAAATAAATGATTATGAATAAATGTTGTTTATATTTCTATTTGTCGACAAACAACGTGCAAGAAAGTGAACTTTGATCATAAATCTGATAAAATACAAAATAAACGATTATGAATAAATATTCCTTATGTTGTTATTTGTCGATATTCAACTTGCAAGAAAGTGAACTTTGATCATAAATCTGAGAAAACTCAAAATAAATGATTATGAATAAATGTTCTTTATGTTTATATGTGTCGATACACAATTTGCAAAAAAGTTAATTTTGAACATAAATCTAAAAAATCTTTATTCTTCTATTCGTCGATAACCAACTTGCGCGAAAGTGAATTTTGATCTTAAATCTGATAAAATACAAAATAAATGATTTCTTATGTTTTTATTTGTCGATATTCAACTTGCAAAAAAGTGAACTTTGATCATAAAGCGAAAACTTCAAATAAATAATTATGAATAAATGTTCTTTATGTTTCTATTTGTCGATAAACAACTTGCAAGAATGTGAACTTTGATCATAAATCTGATGAAATACAAAATAAATGATTATGAATAAATATTCTTTATGTTTTTGATTGTCGATATACAACTTGCAAGAAAGTGAATTTTAAACATAACTCTGAGAAATCTAAAAAACCTTTATTCTTCTATTTGTCGATATTCAACTTGCACGAAAGTGAACTTTGATCATAAATCTGATAAAATACAAAATAAATGATTATGAATAAATATTCTTTATGTTTTTATTTGTCTATATTCAACTTGCAAGAAAGTGAACTTTTATCATGAATCTGATAAAATGCAAAATAAATGATTATGAATAAATATTGTTTATGTTTTTATTTGTCGATATTTAACTTGCAAGAAAGTGAACTTTGATCATAAATCTTATAAAAAACAAAATAAATGATTATGAATAAATATTGTTTACGTTTTTATTTGTCGATATTCAACTTGCAAGAAAGTGAACTTTGATCATAAATCTGATAAAATACAAAATAAATGAGTATGAATAAATGTTCTTTATGTTTTTATTTGTCTATATTCAACTTGCAAGAAAGTGAACTTTTATCATGAATCTGAGAAAATGCAAAATAAATGATTATGAATAAATATTGTTTATGTTTTTATTTGTCGATATTTAACTTGCAAGAAAGTGAACTTTGATCATAAATCTTATAAAAAACAAAATAAATGATTATGAATAAATATTGTTTACGTTTTTATTTGTCGATATTCAACTTGCAAGAAAGTGAACTTTGATCATAAATCTGATGAAATACAAAATAAATGATTATGAATAAATATTGTTTCTGTTTTTATTTGTCGATATTCAACTTGCAAGAAGGTGAACTTTGATCATAAATCTGAGAAAACTCAAAATAATTGATTATGAATAAATGTTCTTTATGTTTCTATTTGCCGATAAACAACTTGCAAGAAAGTGAAGTTTGATCATAAATCAGATAATATACAAAATAAATGATTATGAATAAATATTGCTTCTGTTTTTATTTGTCGATAAGCAAATTGCAAGAAAGTGAACTTTGATCATAAATCTGAGAAAACTCAAAATAAATGATTATGAATAAATGTTCTTTATGTTTCTATGTGTCGATACACAATTTGCAAAAAAGTTAATTTTGAACATAAATCTAAAAAATCTTTATTCTTCTATTCGTCGATAACCAACTTGGACGAAAGTGAATTTTGATCTTAAATCTGAAAAAATACAAAATAAATGATTATGAATAAATGTTGTTTATATTTCTATTTGTCGACAAACAACGTGCAAGAAAGTGAACTTTGATCATAAATCTGATAAAATACAAAATAAACGATTATGAATAAATATTCCTTATGTTGTTATTTGTCGATATTCAACTTGCAAGAAAGTGAACTTTGATCATAAATCTGAGAAAACTCAAAATAAATGATTATGAATAAATGTTCTTTATGTTTCTATGTGTCGATACACAATTTGCAAAAAAGTTAATTTTGAACATAAATCTAAAAAATCTTTATTCTTCTATTCGTCGATAACCAACTTGCGCGAAAGTGAATTTTGATCTTAAATCTGATAAAATACAAAATAAATGATTTCTTATGTTTTTATTTGTCGATATTCAACTTGCAAAAAAGTGAACTTTGATCATAAAGCGAAAACTTCAAATAAATAATTATGAATAAATGTTCTTTATGTTTCTATTTGTCGATAAACAACTTGCAAGAATGTGAACTTTGATCATAAATCTGATGAAATACAAAATAAATGATTATGAATAAATATTCTTTATGTTTTTGATTGTCGATATACAACTTGCAAGAAAGTGAATTTTAAACATAACTCTGAGAAATCTAAAAAACCTTTATTCTTCTATTTGTCGATAGCTAACTTGCACGAAAGTGAACTTTAATCATAAATCTGATAAAATACAAAATAAATGATTATGAATAAATATTCTTTATGTTTTTATTTGTCGATATACAACTTGCAAGAAAGTGAATTTTAAACATAACTCTGAGAAATCTAAAAAATCTTTATTCTTCTATTTATCGATAGCCAACTTGCACGAAAGTGAACTTTGATCATAACTCTGATAAAATGCAAAATAAATGATTATGAATAAATATTGTTTATGTTTTTATTTGTCGATATTCAACTTGCAAGAAAGTGAACTTTGATCATAAATCTGATAAAATGCAAAATAAATGATTATGAATAAATATTGTTTATGTTTTTATTTGTCGATATTCAACTTGCAAGAAAGTGAACTTTGATCATAAATCTGAGAAAACTCAAAATAAATAATTATGAATAAATGTTCTTTATGTTTCTATTTGGCTATAAACAACTTGCAAGAAAGTGGACTTTGATCATAACTCTGATAAAATACAAAATAAATGATTATGAATAAATGTTCTTTCTGTTTTTATTTGTCTATATTTAACTTGCAAGGAAGTGAACTCTGATCATAAATATGCGTAAACTCAAAATAATTGATTATGAATAAATGTTCTTTATGTTTCTATTTGTCGATAAACAACTTGCAAGCACGTGAATTTTAAACATAACTCTGAGAAATCTAAAAAATGTTTATTCTTCTATTTGTCGATAGCCAACTTGCACGAAAGTGAACTTTGATCATAACTCTGATAAAATGCAAAATAAATGATTATGAATAAATATTGTTTATGTTTTTATTTGTCGATATTCAACTTGCAAGAAAGTGAACTTTCATCTTAAATCTGATAAAATACAAAATAAATGATTATGAATAAATGTTGTTTATATTTCTATTTGTCGACAAACAACTTGCAAGAAAGTGAACTTTGATCATAAATCTAAATATTATCATAAATATTCCTTATGTTTTTATTTGTCGATATAGAACTTGCAAGAAAGTGAATTTTAAACATAACTCTGAGAAATCTAAAAAATCTTTATTCTTCTATTTGTCGATAGCCAACTTGCACGAAAGTGAACTTTGATCATAACTCTGATAAAATGCAAAATAAATGATTATGAATAAATATTGTTTATGTTTTCATTTGTCGATATTCAACTTGCAAGAAAGTGAACTTTGATCATAATTCTGATAAAATGCAAAATAAATGATTATGAATAAATATTGTTTATGGTTTTATTTGTCGATATTCAACTTGCAAGAAAGTGAACTTTGATCATAAATCTGAGAAAACTCAAAATAAATAATTATGAATAAATGTTCTTTATGTTTCTACTTGGCTATAAACAACTTGCAAGAAAGTGGACTTTGATCATAACTCTGATAAAATACAAAATAAATGATTATGAATAAATGTTCTTTATGTTTTTATTTGTCTATATTTAACTTGCAAGGAAGCGAACTCTGATCATAAATATGCGTAAACTAAAAATAATTGATTATGAAAAAATGTTCTTTATGTTTCTATTTGTCGATAAACAACTTGCAAGAAAGTGAATTTTAAACATAACTCTGAGAAATCTAAAAAATCTTTATTCTTCTATTTGTCGATAGCCAACTTGCACGAAAGTGAACTTTGATCATAACTCTGATAAAATGCAAAATAAATGATTATGAATAAATATTGTTTATGTTTTTATTTGTCGATATTCAACTTGCAAGAAAGTGAACTTTGATCATAAATCTGATAAAATGCAAAATAAATGATTATGAATAAATATTGTTTATGTTTTTATTTGTCGATATTCAACTTGCAAGAAAGTGAACTTTGATCATAAATCTGAGAAAACTCAAAATAAATAATTATGACTAAATGTTCTTTATGTTTCTATTTGGCGATAAACATCTTGCAAGAAAGTGAACTTTGATCATAACTCTGATAAAATACAAAATAAATGATTATGAATAAATGTTCTTTAAGCTTTTATTTGTCTATATTTAACTTGCAAGGAAGTGAACTCTGATCATAAATATGCGTAAACTCAAAATAATTGATTATGAATAAATGTTCTTTATGTTTCTATTTGTCGATAAACAACTTGCAAGAAAGTGAATTTTAAACATAACTCTGAGAAATCTAAAAAATCTTTATTCTTCTATTTGTCGATGCAAACTTGCACGAAAGTGACCTTTGATCATAAATCTGATAAAATACAAAATAAATGATTATGAATAAATATTGTTTATGTTTTTATTTGTCGATATTCAACTTGCAAGAAAGTGAACTTTGATCATAAATCTGATAAAATGCAAAATAAATGATTATGAATAAATATTCTTTTTTTTATTTGTCGATATTCAACTTACAAGAAAGTGAACTTTGATCATAAATCTGATAAAACTAAATTAAATGATTATGAATAAATGTGCTATATGTTTTTATTTGCAGATGTACAACTTGCAAGAAAGTAAATTATGATCATAAATCTAAGAAAACTATAAATAAATAATTATGAATAAATGTTCTTTATGTTTAAATTCATCGATAAACAACTTGCAAGAAAGTGAACTATGATCATAAATCTGATAAAATACAAAATAAATGATTATGAATAAATCTTGTTTATGTTTTTATTTGTCGATATTCAACTTGCAAGAAAGTGAACTTTGATCATAAATCTAATAAAATACAAAAAAAATGATTGTGAGTAATTATTGTTTATGTTCTTATTTGTCGATATTCAACTTGCAAGAAAGTGAACTATGATCATAAATCTGAGAAATCTCAAAATAAATGATTATGAATAAATGTTCTTTATGTTTCTCTTTGTCGATAAACAACTTGCAAGAAAGTGATTATGATCATAAATCTGAGAAAACTATAAATAAATAATTATGAATAAATGTTCTTTATGTTTCTATTTATCGATAAACAACTTGCAAGAAAGAGGATTTTAATCTTAAATATTATAAAATGCAAAATAAATGATAATGAATAAATATTCCATATGTTTTTATTTGTCCTTATGTTTTTATTTGTCGATATTCAACTTGCAAGAAAGTGAACTTTGATCATAAATCTAATAAAATACAAAAAAAAAATGATTGTGAGTAATTATTGTTTATGTTCTTATTTGTCGATATTCAACTTGCCAGAAAGTGAACAATAATCGTAAATCTGATAAAATACAAAATAAATGATTATGAATAAATCTTGTTTATGTTTTTATTTGTCGATATTCAACTTGCAAGAAAGTGAACTTTGATCATAAATCTAATAAAATACAAAATAAATGATTATGAATAAATGTTCTTTATGTTTCTCTTTGTCGATAAACAACTTGCAAGAAAGTGATTATGATCATAAATCTGCGAAAACTCAAAATAAATGATTATGAATAAATGTTCTTTATGTTTCTCTTTGTCGATAAACAACTTGCAAGAAAGAGGATTTTAATCTTAAATATTATAAAATGCAAAATAAATGATAATGAATAAATATTCCATATGTTTTTATTTGTCCTTATGTTTTTATTTGTCGATATTCAACTTGCAAGAAAGTGAACTTCGATCATCAATATGAGAAAACTAAAAATAAATAATTATGAATAAATGTTCTTTATGTTTCTATTTATCGATAAACAACTTGCACGAAAGTGAACTTTTATCATAAATCTACGAAAACTGAAAATAAATGATTATGAATAAATGTTCTTTATGTTTCTATTTATCGATAAACAACTTACAAGAAAGTGAACTTTGATCATAAATCTGAGAAAACTCAAAATAAATAATTATGAATAAATGTTCTTTATGTTTCTATTTATCGATAAACAACTTGAAAGAAAGTGAACTTTGATCATAAATCTACGAAAACTCTAAATGATTATGAATAAATGTTCTTTATGTTTATATTTGTCGATAAACAACTTGCAAGAAAGTGGATTTTGATCTTAGATATTATAAAATGCAAAATAAATGATTATGAATAAATATTCCTTATGTTTTTATTTGTCCTTATGTTTTTATTTGTCGATATTCAACTTGCAAGAAAGTGAACTTTGACGATAAATCTGCGAAAACTCCAAATAAATGGTTATGAATAAATGTTCTTTATGTTTCTATTTGTCGATAAACAACTTGCATGAAAGTGGATTTTGACCTTAAATATTATAAAATTCAAAATAAATGATTATGAATAAATATTCCTTATGTTTTTATTTGTCGATATTCAACTTGCAAGAAAGTGAACTTTGATGATAAATCTGCGAAAACTCCAAATAAATAATTATGAATAAATGTTCTTTATGTTTCTATTTATCGATAAACAACTTGCAAGAAAGTGAACTTTGATCATAAATCTGAGAAAACTCAAATTAAATAATTATGAATAAATGTTCTTTATGTTTCTATTTATCGATAAAACACTTGCAAGAAAGTGAACTTTGATCATAAATCTGAGAAAACTCAAAATAAATAATTATGAATAAATGTTCTTTATGTTTCTATTTATCGATAAACAACTTGAGAGAAAGTGAACTTTGATCATAAATCTGAGAAAACTCAAAATAAATAATTATGAATAAATGTTCTTTATGTTTCTATTTATCGATAAACAACTTGCAAGAAAGTGAACTTTGATCATAAATCTGAGAAAACTCAAAATAAATAATTATGAATAAATGTTCTTCATGTTTCTATTTATCGATAAACAACTTGCCAGAAAGTGAACAATGATCATAAATCTGATAAAATACAAAATAAATGATTATGAATAAATCTTGTTTATGTTTTTATTTGTCGATATTCAACTTGCAAGAAAGTGAACTTTGATCATAAATCTAATAAAATACAAAACAAATGATTGTGAATAATTATTGTTTATGTTCTTATTTGTTGATATTCAACTTGCAAGAAAGTGAACCATGATCATAAATCTGCGAAAACTCAAAATAAATGATTATGAATAAATGTTCTTTATGTTTCTCTTTGTTGATAAACAACTTGCATTAAAGAGGATTTTAATCTTAAATATTATAAAATGCAAAATAAATGATAATGAATAAATATTCCATATGTTTTTATTTGTCCTTATGTTTTTGTTTGTCGATATTCAACTTGCAAGAAAGTGAACTTTGATCATAAATCTGAGAAATCTCAAAATAAATGATTATGACTAAATGTTCTTTATGTTTCTATTTATCGATAAACAACTTGCACGAAAGTGAACTTTTATCATAAATCTACGAAAACTGAAAATAAATGATTATGAATAAATGTTCTTAATGTTTCTATTTGCAGATGTACAACTTGCAAGAAAGTGATTATGATCATAAATCTGAGAAAACTATAAATAAATAATTATGAATAAATGTTCTTTATGTTTCTATTTATCGATAAACAACTTGCCAGAAAGTGAACAATGATCATAAATCTGATAAAATACAAAATAAATGATTATGAATAAATCTTGTTTATGTTTTTATTTGTCGATATTCAACTTGCAAGAAAGTGAACTTTGATCATAAATCTAATAAAATACAAAATAAATGATTGTGAATAATTATTGTTTATGTTCTTATTTGTCGATATTCAACTTGCAAGAAAGTGAACCATGATCATAAATCTGCGAAAACTCAAAATAAATGATTATAAACAAATGTTCTTTATGTTTCTCTTTGTCGATAAACAACTTGCAAGAAAGAGGATTTTAATCTTAAATATTATAAAATGCAAAATAAATGATAATGAATAAATATTCCATATGTTTTTATTTGTCCTTATGTTTTTATTTGTCGATATTCAACTTGCAAGAAAGTGAACTTTGATCATAAATATGAGAAAACTAAAAATAAATAATTATGAATAAATGTTCTTTATGTTTCTATTTATCGATAAACAACTTGCACGAAAGTGAACTTTTATCATAAATCTACGAAAACTGAAAATAAATGATTATGAATAAATGTTCTTTCTGTTTCTATTTATCGATAAACAACTTGCAAGAAAGTGAACTTTGATCATAAATCTGAGAAAACTCAAAATAAATAATTATGAATAAATGTTCTTTATGTTTCTATTTATCGATAAACAACTTGCAAGAAAGTGAACTTTGATCATAAATCTGCGAAAACTCTAAATGATTATGAATAAATATTCTTTATGTTTATATTTGTCGATAAACAACTTGCAAGAAAGTGGATTTTGATCCTAAATATTATAAAATGCAAAATAAATGATTATGAATAAATATTCCTTATGTTTTTATTTGTCCTTATGTTTTTATTTGTCGATATTCAACTTGCAAGAAAGTGAACTTTGACGATAAATCTGCGAAAACTCCAAATAAATGGTTATGAATAAATGTTCTTTATGTTTCTATTTGTCGATAAACAACTTGCATGAAAGTGCAAATAAATAATTATGAATAAATGTTCTTTATGTTTCTATTTATCGATAAACAACTTGCAAGAAAGTGAACTTTGATCATAAATCTGAGAAAACTCAAATTAAATAATTATGAATAAATGTTCTTTATGTTTCTATTTATCGATAAACAACTTGCACGAAAGTGAACTTTTATCATAAATCTACGAAAACTGAAAATAAATGATTATGAATAAATGTTCTTTATGTTTCTATTTATCGATAAACAACTTGCAAGAAAGTGAACTTTGATCATAAATCTGAGAAAACTCAAAATAAATAATTATGAATAAATGTTCTTTATGTTTCTATTTATCGACAAACAACTTGCAAGAAAGTGAACTTTGATCATAAATCTGCGAAAACTCTAAATGATTATGAATAAATGTTCTTTATGTTTATATTTGTCGATAAACAACTTGCAAGAAAGTGGATTTTGATCTTAAATATTATAAAATGCAAAATAAATGATTATGAATAAATATTCCTTATGTTTTTATTTGTTGATATTCAACTTGCAAGAAAGTGAACTTTGATGATAAATCTGCGAAAACTCCAAATAAATAATTATGAATAAATGTTCTTTATGTTTCTATTTATCGATAACCAACTTGCAAGAAAGTGAACTTTGATCATAAATCTGAGAAAACTCAAAATAAATAATTATGAATAAATGTTCTTTATGTTTCTATTTATCGATAAACAACTTGAGAGAAAGTGAACTTTGATCATAAATCTGAGAAAACTCAAAATAAATAATTATGAATAAATGTTCTTTATGTTTCTATTTATCGATAAACAACTTGCAAGAAAGTGAACTTTGATCATAAATCTGAGAAAACTCAAAATAAATAATTATGAATAAATGTTCTTCATGTTTCTATTTATCGAAAAACAACTTGCCAGAAAGTGAACAATGATCATAAATCTGATAAAATACAAAATAAATGATTATGAATAAATCTTGTTTATGTTTTTATTTGTCGATATTCAACTTGCAAGAAAGTGAACTTTGATCATAAATCTGAGAAAACTATAAATAAATAATTATGAATAAATGTTCTTTATGTTTCTATTTATCGATAAACAACTTGCCAGAAAGTGAACAATGATCATAAATCTGATAAAATACAAAATAAATGATTATGAATAAATCTTGTTTATGTTCTTATTTGTTGATATTCAACTTGCAAGAAAGTGAACCATGATCATAAATCTGCGAAAACTCAAAATAAATGATTATGAATAAATGTTCTTTATGTTTCTCTTTGTCGATAAACAACTTGCAAGAAAGAGGATTTTAATCTTAAATATTATAAAATGCAAAATAAATGATAATGAATAAATATTCCATATGTTTTTATTTGTCCTTATGTTTTTATTTGTCGATATTCAACTTGCAAGAAAGTGAACTTTGATCATAAATATGAGAAAACTAAAAATAAATAATTATGAATAAATGTTCTTTATGTTTCTATTTATCGATAAACAACTTGTACGAAAGTGAACTTTTATCATAAATCTACGAAAACTGAAAATAAATGATTATGAATAAATGTTCTTTATGTTTCTATTTGCAGATGTACAACTTGCAAGAAAGTGAATTATGATCGTAAATCTGAGAAAACTATAAATAAATAATTATGAATAAATGTTCTTTATGTTTCTATTTATCGATAAACAACTTGCCAGAAAGTGAACAATGATCATAAATCTGATGAAATACAAAATAAATGATAATGAATAAATATTGTTTATGTTTTTATTTGTAGCAAGAAAGTGAATTTTAAACATAACTCTGAGAAATCTAAAAAATCTTTATTCTTCTATTTGTCGATAGCCAGCTTGCACGAAAGTGAACTTTGATTATAAATCTGATAAAATACAAAATAAATGATTATGAATAAATATTGTTTATGTTTTTATTTGTCGATATTCAACTTGCAAGAAAGTGAACTTTGATCATTAATATGATAAAATGCAAAATAAATGATTATGAATAAATATTGTTTATGTTTTTATTTTTCGATATTCAACTTGAAAGAAAGTGAACTTTGATCATAAATCTGAGAAAACTCAAAATAAATAATTATGAATAAATGTTCTTTATGTTTCTATTTATCGATAAACAACTTGCAAGAAAGTGAACTTTGATCATAAATCTGAGAAAACTCAAAATAAATAATTATGAATAAATGTTCTTAATGTTTCTATTTATCGATAAATAACTTGCAAGAAAGTGAACTTTGATCATAAATCTGCGAAAACTCTAAATGATTATGAATAAATGTTCTTTATGTTTATATTTGTTGATAAACAACTTGCATGAAAGTGGATTTTGACCTTAAGTATTATAAAATTCAAAATAAATGATTATGAATAAATATTCCTTATGTTTTTATTTGTCCTTATGTTTTTATTTGTCGATATTCAACTTGCAAGAAAGTGAACTTTGATGATAAATCTGCGAAAACTCCAAATAAATAATTATGAATAAATGTTCTTTATGTTTCTATTTATCGATAAACAACTTGCAAGAAAGTGAACTTTGATCATAAATCTGAGAAAACTCAAAGTAAATAATTATGAATAAATGTTCTTTATGTTTCTATTTATCGATAAACAACTTGCAAGAAAGTGAACTTTGATCATAAATCTGAGAAAACTCAAAATAAATAATTATGAATAAATGTTCTTTATGTTTCTATTTATCGATAAACAACTTGCAAGAAAGTGAACTTTGATCATAAATCTGAGAAAACTCAAAATAAATAATTATGAATAAATGTTCTTTATGTTTCTATTTATCGATAAACAACTTGCAAGAAAGTGAACTTTGATCATAAATCTGAGAAAACTCAAATTAAATAATTAAGAATAAATGTTCTTTATGTTTCTATTTAACGATAAACAACTTGCAAGAAAGTGAACTTTGATCATAAATCTGCGAAAACTCTAAATGATTATGAATAAATGTTCTTTATGTTTATATTTGTCGATAAACAACTTGCAATAAAGTGGATTTTGATCTTAAATATTATAAAATGCAAAATAAATGATTATGAATAAATATTCCTTATGTTTTTATTTGTCCTTATGTTTTTATTTGTCGATATTCAACTTGCAAGAAAGTGAACTTTGACGATAAATCTGCGAAAACTCCAAATAAATGGTTATGAATAAATGTTCTTTATGTTTCTATTTGTCGATAAACAACTTGCATGAAAGTGGATTTTGACCTTAAATATTATAAAATTCAAAATAAATGATTATGAATAAATATTCCTTATGTTTTTATTTGTTGATATTCAACTTGCAAGAAAGTGAACTTTGATGATAAATCTGCGAAAACTCAAAATAAATAATTATGAATAAATGTTCTTCATGTTTCTATTTATCGATAAACAACTTGCCAGAAAGTGAACAATGATCATAAATCTGATAAAATACAAAATAAATGATTATGAATAAATCTTGTTTATGTTTTTATTTGTCGATATTCAACTTGCAAGAAAGTGAACTTTGATCATAAATCTGAGAAAACTATAAATAAATAATTATGAATAAATGTTCTTTATGTTTCTATTTATCGATAAACAACTTGCCAGAAAGTGAACAATGATCATAAATCTGATAAAATACAAAATAAATGATTATGAATAAATCTTGTTTATGTTCTTATTTGTTGATATTCAACTTGCAAGAAAGTGAACCATTATCATAAATCTGCGAAAACTCAAAATAAATGATTATGAATAAATGTTCTTTATGTTTCTCTTTGTCGATAAACAACTTGCAAGAAAGAGGATTTTAATCTTAAATATTATAAAATGCAAAATAAATGATAATGAATAAATATTCCATATGTTTTTATTTGTCCTTATGTTTTTATTTGTCGATATTCAACTTGCAAGAAAGTGAACTTTGATCATAAATATGAGAAAACTAAAAATAAATAATTATGAATAAATGTTCTTTATGTTTCTATTTATCGATAAACAACTTGTACGAAAGTGAACTTTTATCATAAATCTACGAAAACTGAAAATAAATGATTATGAATAAATGTTCTTTATGTTTCTATTTGCAGATGTACAACTTGCAAGAAAGTGAATTATGATCGTAAATCTGAGAAAACTATAAATAAATAATTATGAATAAATGTTCTTTATGTTTCTATTTATCGATAAACAACTTGCCAGAAAGTGAACAATGATCATAAATCTGATGAAATACAAAATAAATGATAATGAATAAATATTGTTTATGTTTTTATTTGTAGCAAGAAAGTGAATTTTAAACATAACTCTGAGAAATCTAAAAAATCTTTATTCTTCTATTTGTCGATAGCCAGCTTGCACGAAAGTGAACTTTGATTATAAATCTGATAAAATACAAAATAAATGATTATGAATAAATATTGTTTATGTTTTTATTTGTCGATATTCAACTTGCAAGAAAGTGAACTTTGATCATTAATATGATAAAATGCAAAATAAATGATTATGAATAAATATTGTTTATGTTTTTATTTTTCGATATTCAACTTGAAAGAAAGTGAACTTTGATCATAAATCTGAGAAAACTCAAAATAAATAATTATGAATAAATGTTCTTTATGTTTCTATTTATCGATAAACAACTTGCAAGAAAGTGAACTTTGATCATAAATCTGAGAAAACTCAAAATAAATAATTATGAATAAATGTTCTTAATGTTTCTATTTATCGATAAATAACTTGCAAGAAAGTGAACTTTGATCATAAATCTGCGAAAACTCTAAATGATTATGAATAAATGTTCTTTATGTTTATATTTGTCGATAAACAACTTGCATGAAAGTGGATTTTGACCTTAAATATTATAAAATTCAAAATAAATGATTATGAATAAATATACCTTATGTTTTTATTTGTCCTTATGTTTTTATTTGTCGATATTCAACTTGCAAGAAAGTGAACTTTGATGATAAATCTGCGAAAACTCCAAATAAATAATTATGAATAAATGTTCTTTATGTTTCTATTTATCGATAAACAACTTGCAAGAAAGTGAACTTTAATCATAAATCTGAGAAAACTCAAAGTAAATAATTATGAATAAATGTTCTTTATGTTTCTATTTATCGATAAACAACTTGCAAGAAAGTGAACTTTGATCATAAATCTGAGAAAACTCAAAATAAATAATTATGAATAAATGTTCTTTATGTTTCTATTTATCGATAAACAACTTGCAAGAAAGTGAACTTTGATCATAAATCTGAGAAAACTCAAAATAAATAATTATGAATAAATGTTCTTTATGTTTCTATTTATCGATAAACAACTTGCAAGAAAGTGAACTTTGATCATAAATCTGAGAAAACTCAAATTAAATAATTATGAATAAATGTTCTTTATGTTTCTATTTAACGATAAACAACTTGCAAGAAAGTGAACTTTGATCATAAATCTGCGAAAACTCTAAATGATTATGAATAAATGTTCTTTATGTTTATATTTGTCGATAAACAACTTGCAAGAAAGTGGATTTTGATCTTAAATATTATAAAATGCAAAATAAATGATTATGAATAAATATTCCTTATGTTTTTATTTGTCCTTATGTTTTTATTTGTCGATATTCAACTTGCAAGAAAGTGAACTTTGATGAAAAATCTGCGAAAACTCCAAATAAATGATTATGAATAAATGTTCTTTATGTTTCTATTTGTCGATAAACAACTTGCATGAAAGTGGATTTTGACCTTAAATATTATAAAATTCAAAATAAATGATTATGAATAAATATTCCTTATGTTTTTATTTGTCCTTATGTTTTTATTTGTCGATATTCAACTTGCAAGAAAGTGAACTTTGATGATAAATCTGCGAAAACTCCAAATAAATAATTATGAATAAATGTTCTTTATGTTTCTATTTATCGATAAACAACTTGCAAGAAAGTGAACTTTGATCATAAATCTGAGAAAACTCAAATTAAATAATTATGAATAAATGTTCTTTATGTTTCTATTTATCGATAAACAGCTTGCAAGAAAGTGAACTTTGATCATAAATCTGAGAAAACTCAAAATAAATAATTATGAATAAATGTTCTTTATGTTTCTATTTATCGATAAACAACTTGCAAGAAAGTGAACTTTGTTCATAAATCTGAGAAAACTCAAAATAAATAATTATGAATAAATGTTCTTTATGTTTCTATTTATCGATAAACAACTTGCAAGAAAGTGGATTTTGATCTTAAATATTATAAAATGCAAAATAAATAATTATGAATAAATATTCTTTATGTATATATTCAAAAAGTGAACTTTGATCATAAATCTGAGAAAACTCAAATTAAATAATTATGAATAAATGTTCTTTATGTTTCTATTTATCGATAAACAACTTACAAGAAAGTGAACTTTGATCATAAATCTGCGAAAACTCTAAATGCTTATGAATAAATGTTCTTTATGTTTATATTTGTCGATAAACAACTTGCAAGAAAGTGGATTTTGATCTTAAATATTATAAAATGCAAAATAAATGATTATGAATAAATATTCCTTATGTTTTTATTTGTCCTTATGTTTTTTTTTGTCGATATTCAACTTGCAAGAAAGTGAACTTTGATCATAAATCTGCGAAAACTCTAAATGCTTATGAATAAATGTTCTTTATGTTTATATTTGTCGATAAACAACTTGCAAGAAAGTGGATTTTGATCTTAAATATTATAAAATGCAAAATAAATGATTATGAATAAATATTCCTTATGTTTTTATTTGTCCTTATGTTTTTATTTGTCGATATTCAACTTGCAAGAAAGTGAACTTTGATGATAAATCTGCGAAAACTCCAAATAAATGATTATGAATAAATGTTCTTTATGTTTCTATTTGTCGATAAACAACTTGCATGAAAGTGGATTTTGACCTTAAATATTATAAAATTCAAAATAAATGATTATGAATAAATATTCCTTATGTTTTTATTTGTCCTTATGTCTTTATTTGTCGATATTCAACTTGCAAGAAAGTGAACTTTGATGATAAATCTGCGAAAACTCCAAATAAATAATTATGAATAAATGTTCTTTATGTTTCTATTTATCGATAAACAACTTGCAAGAAAGTGAACTTTGATCATAAATCTGAGAAAACTCAAATTAAATAATTATGAATAAATGTTCTTTATGTTTCTATTTATCGATAAACAGCTTGCAAGAAAGTGAACTTTGATCATAAATCTGAGAAAACTCAAAATAAATAATTATGAATAAATGTTCTTTATGTTTCTATTTATCGATAAACAACTTGCAAGAAAGTGAACTTTGATCATAAATCTGAGAAAACTCAAAATAAATAATTATGAATAAATGTTCTTTATGTTTCTATTTATCGATAAACAACTTGCAAGAAAGTGAACTTTGATCATAAATCTGAGAAAACTCAAATTAAATAATTATGAATAAATGTTCTTTATGTTTATATTTGTCGATAAACAACCCACAAGAAAGTGGTTTTTGATCTTAAATATTATAAAATGCAAAATAAATAATTATGAATAAATATTCTTTATGTTTTTGATTGTCGATATACAACTTGCAAGAAAGTGAATTTTAAACATAACTCTGAGAAATCTAAAAAACCTTTATTCTTCTATTTGTCGATAGCTAACTTGCACGAAAGTGAACTTTGATCATAAATCTGATAAAATACAAAATAAATGAGTATGAATAAATATTCCTTATGTTTTTATTTGTCCTTATTTTTTTTTTATTTGTCGATAAACAACTTGCAAGAAAGTGAACTTTGATCTTAAATCTGAAAAAAGTGCAAAATATATGATTATGAATAAATATTCTTTATGTTTTTATTTGTCGATATTCAAATTGCAAGAAAATGAATTTTGATCATAAATCTGCGAAAACTCAAAATAAATGATTATGAATAAATGTTCTTTATGTTTCCATTTATCGATAAACAACTTGCAAGAAAGTAGATTTTGATCATAAATCAGATAAAATGCAAAATAAATGATTATGAATAAATATTGTTTATATTTTTATATGTCCTAATGTTTTTATTTGTAGATATTCGACTTGCAAGAAAGTGAATTTTGATCATAAATCTGCGAAAACTCCAAATAAATGATTATGAATAAATGCTCTTTATGTTTCTATCTGTCGATAAACAACTTGCAAGAAAGTGGACTTTGATCTTAAATCTGACAAAATACAAAATAAATGATTATGAATAAATATTCTTTTTTTTATTTGCCGATATTCATCTTTGCAAGAAATTGAACTTTGAACATAAATCTAAAAAATCTTTATTCATCTATTTGTCGATAACCAACTCGATATTTGTTGAATTTTAAACATAACTTTGAGAAATCTAAAAATCTTTATTCTTCTATTTGTCGATAACCAATTTGCACGAAAGCGAACTTTGATCATAAATCTGATAAAGTACAAAATAAATGATTATGAATAAATATTCCTTATGTTTTTATTTGTCGATATTCATCTTGGAAGAAACTTTGATCTTAAATCTGAAAAAAGTGCAAAATATATGATTATGAATAAATATCCCTTATGTTTTTATTTGTCCTTATGTTTTTATTTGTCGATATTCAACTTGCGAGAAAGTGAATCATGATCATAAATCTGCGAAAACTCAAAATAAATGATTATGAATAAATGTTCTTTATGTTTCTCTTTGTCGATAAACAACTTGCAAGAAAGAGGATTTTAATCTTAAATATTATAAAATGCAAAATAAATGATGATGAATAAATATTCCATATTTTTTTATTTGTCCTTATGTTTTTATTTGTCGATATTCAACTTGCAAGAAAGTGAACTTTGATCATAAATATGAGAAAACTCAAAATAAATAATTATGAATAAATGTTCTTTATGTTTCTATTTATCGATAAACAACTTGCACGAAAGTGAACTTTTATCATAAATCTACGAAAACTGAAAATAAATGATTATGAATAAATGTTCTTTATGTTTCTATTTGCAGATGTACAACTTGCAAGAAAGTGAATTATGATCATAAATCTGAGAAAACTATAAATAAATAATTATGAATAAATGTTCTTTATGTTTCTATTCATCGATAAACAACTTGCCAGAAAGTGAACAATGATCATAAATCTGATGAAATACAAAATAAATGATAATGAATAAATATTGTTTATGTTTTTATTTGTTGCAAGAAAGTGAATTTTAAACATAACTCTGAAAAATCTAAAAAATCTTTATTCTTCTATTTGTCGATAGCCAGCTTGCACGAAAGTGAACTTTGATCATAAATCTGATAAAATACAAAATATATGATTATGAATAAATATTGTTTATGTTTTTATTTGTCGATATTCAACTTGCAAGAAAGTGAACTTTGATCATTAATCTGATAAAATGCAAAATAAAGGATTATGAATAAATATTGTTTATGTTTTTATTTTTCGATATTCAACTTGAAAGAAAGTGAACTTTGATCATAAATCTGAGAAAACTCAAAATAAATAATTATGAATAAATGTTCTTTATGTTTCTATTTATCGATAAACAACTTACAAGAAAGTGAACTTTGAAAACTGAAAATAAATGATTATGAATAAATGTTCTTTATGTTTCTATTTGCAGATGTACAACTTGCAAGAAAGTGAATTATGATCATAAATCTGAGAAAACTATAAATAAATAATTATGAATAAATGTTCTTTATGTTTCTATTCATCGATAAACAACTTGCCAGAAAGTGAACAATGATCATAAATCTGATGAAATACAAAATAAATGATAATGAATAAATATTGTTTATGTTTTTATTTGTTGCAAGAATTTTAAAATAACTCTGAGAAATCTAAAAAATCTTTATTCTTCTATTTGTCGATAGCCAGCTTGCACGAAAGTGAACTTTGATCATAAATCTGATAAACTACAAAATAAATTATTATGAATAAATAGTGTTTATGTTTTTATTTGTCGATATTCAACTTGCAAGAAAGTGAACTTTGATCATTAATCTGATAAAATGCAAAATAAATGAATATGAATAAATATTGTTTATGTTTTTATTTTTCGATATTCAACTTGAAAGAAAGTGAACTTTGATCATAAATCTGAGAAAACTAAAAATAAATAATTATGAATAAATGTTCTTTATGTTTCTATTTATCGATAAACAACTTACAAGAAAGTGAGCTTTGATCATAAATCTGCGAAAACTCTAAATGATTATGAATAAATGTTCTTTATGTTTATATTTGTCGATAAACAACTTGCAAGAAAGTGGATTTTGACCTTAAATATTATAAAATTCAAAATAAATGATTATGAATAAATATTCCTTATGTTTTTATTTGTCCTTATGTTTTTATTTGTCGATATTCAACTTGCAAGAAAGTGAACTTTGATGATAAATCTGCGAAAACTCCAAATAAATGATTATGAATAAATGTTCTTTATGTTTCTATTTGTCGATAAACAACTTGCATGAAAGTGGATTTTGACATTAAATATTATAAAATTCAAAATAAATGATTATGAATAAATATTCCTTATGTTTTTATTTGTCCTTATGTTTTTATTTGTCGATATTCAACTTGCAAGAAAGTGAACTTTGATGATAAATCTGCGAAAACTCCAAATAAATAATTATGAATAAATGTTCTTTATGTTTCTATTTATCGATAAACAACTTGCAAGAAAGTGAACTTTGATCATAAATCTGAGAAAACTCAAATTAAATAATTATGAATAAATGATCTTTATGTTTCTATTTATCGATAAACAACTTGCAGGAAAGTGAACTTTGATCATAAATCTGAGAAAACTCAAAATAAATAATTATGAATAAATGTTCTTTATGTTTCTATTTATCGATAAACAACTTGCAAGAAAGTGAACTTTGATCATAAATCTGAGAAAACTCAAAACAAATAATTATGAATAAATGTTCTTTATGTTTCTATTTATCGATAAACAACTTGCAAGAAAGTGAACTTTGATCATAAATCTGAGAAAACTCAAAATAAATAATTATGAATAAATGTTCTTTATGTTTCTATTTATCGATAAACAACTTGCAAGAAAGTGAACTTTGATCATAAATCTGAGAAAACTCAAATTAAATAATTATGAATAAATGTTCTTTATGTTTATATTTGTCGATAAACAACTTGCAAGAAAGTGGATTTTGATCTTAAATATTATAAAATGCAAAATAAATAATTATGAATAAATATTCTTTATGTTTTTGATTGTCGATATACAACTTGCAAGAAAGTGAACTTTGATCATAAATCTGATAAAATGCAAAATAAATGATTATGAATAAATATTGTTTATGTTTTTATTTGTCGATATACAACTTGCAAGAAAGTGAATTTTAAACATAACTCTGAGAAATCAAAAAAACCTTTATTCTTCTATTTGTCGATAGCTAACTTGCACGAAAGTGAACTTTGATCATAAATCTGATAAAATACAAAATAAATGATTATGAATAAATATTCTTTATGTTTTTATTTGTCGATATACAACTTGCAAGAAAGTGAATTTTAAACATAACTCTGAGAAATCTAAAAAATCTTTATTCTTCTATTTGTCGATAGCCAACTTGCACGAAAGTGAACTTTGATCATAACTCTGATAAAATGCAAAATAAATGATTAGAAAGTGAACTTTGATCATAAATCTGAGAAAACTCAAAATAAATAATTATGAATAAATGTTCTTTATGTTTCTATTTATCGATAAACAACTTACAAGAAAGTGAACTTTGAAAACTGAAAATAAATGATTATGAATAAATGTTCTTTATGTTTCTATTTGCAGATGTACAACTTGCAAGAAAGTGAATTATGATCATAAATCTGAGAAAACTATAAATAAATAATTATGAATAAATGTTCTTTATGTTTCTATTCATCGATAAACAACTTGCCAGAAAGTGAACAATGATCATAAATCTGATGAAATACAAAATAAATGATAATGAATAAATATTGTTTATGTTTTTATTTGTTGCAAGAATTTTAAAATAACTCTGAGAAATCTAAAAAATCTTTATTCTTCTATTTGTCGATAGCCAGCTTGCACGAAAGTGAACTTTGATCATAAATCTGATAAACTACAAAATAAATTATTATGAATAAATATTGTTTATGTTTTTATTTGTCGATATTCAACTTGCAAGAAAGTGAACTTTGATCATTAATCTGATAAAATGCAAAATAAATGAATATGAATAAATATTGTTTATGTTTTTATTTTTCGATATTCAACTTGAAAGAAAGTGAACTTTGATCATAAATCTGAGAAAACTAAAAATAAATAATTATGAATAAATGTTCTTTATGTTTCTATTTATCGATAAACAACTTACAAGAAAGTGAGCTTTGATCATAAATCTGCGAAAACTCTAAATGATTATGAATAAATGTTCTTTATGTTTATATTTGTCGATAAACAACTTGCAAGAAAGTGGATTTTGACCTTAAATATTATAAAATTCAAAATAAATGATTATGAATAAATATTCCTTATGTTTTTATTTGTCCTTATGTTTTTATTTGTCGATATTCAACTTGCAAGAAAGTGAACTTTGATGATAAATCTGCGAAAACTCCAAATAAATGATTATGAATAAATGTTCTTTATGTTTCTATTTGTCGATAAACAACTTGCATGAAAGTGGATTTTGACATTAAATATTATAAAATTCAAAATAAATGATTATGAATAAATATTCCTTATGTTTTTATTTGTCCTTATGTTTTTATTTGTCGATATTCAACTTGCAAGAAAGTGAACTTTGATGATAAATCTGCGAAAACTCCAAATAAATAATTATGAATAAATGTTCTTTATGTTTCTATTTATCGATAAACAACTTGCAAGAAAGTGAACTTTGATCATAAATCTGAGAAAACTCAAATTAAATAATTATGAATAAATGATCTTTATGTTTCTATTTATCGATAAACAACTTGCAGGAAAGTGAACTTTGATCATAAATCTGAGAAAACTCAAAATAAATAATTATGAATAAATGTTCTTTATGTTTCTATTTATCGATAAACAACTTGCAAGAAAGTGAACTTTGATCATAAATCTGAGAAAACTCAAAACAAATAATTATGAATAAATGTTCTTTATGTTTCTATTTATCGATAAACAACTTGCAAGAAAGTGAACTTTGATCATAAATCTGAGAAAACTCAAAATAAATAATTATGAATAAATGTTCTTTATGTTTCTATTTATCGATAAACAACTTGCAAGAAAGTGAACTTTGATCATAAATCTGAGAAAACTCAAATTAAATAATTATGAATAAATGTTCTTTATGTTTATATTTGTCGATAAACAACTTGCAAGAAAGTGGATTTTGATCTTAAATATTATAAAATGCAAAATAAATAATTATGAATAAATATTCTTTATGTTTTTGATTGTCGATATACAACTTGCAAGAAAGTGAACTTTGATCATAAATCTGATAAAATGCAAAATAAATGATTATGAATAAATATTGTTTATGTTTTTATTTGTCGATATACAACTTGCAAGAAAGTGAATTTTAAACATAACTCTGAGAAATCAAAAAAACCTTTATTCTTCTATTTGTCGATAAGTGACTTGCACGAAAGTGAACTTTGATCATAAATCTGATAAAATACAAAATAAATGATTATGAATAAATATTCTTTATGTTTTTATTTGTCGATATACAACTTGCAAGAAAGTGAATTTTAAACATAACTCTGAGAAATCTAAAAAATCTTTATTCTTCTATTTGTCGATAGCCAACTTGCACGAAAGTGAACTTTGATCATAACTCTGATAAAATGCAAAATAAATGATTATGAATAAATATTGTTTATGTTTTTATTTGTCGATATTCAACTTGCAAGAAAGTGAACTTTGATCATAAATCTGATAAAATGCAAAATAAATGATTATGAATAAATATTGTTTATGTTTTTATTTGTCGATATTCAACTTGCAAGAAAGTGAACTTTGATCATAAATCTGAGAAAACTCAAAATAAATAATTATGAATAAATGTTCTTTATGGTTCTATTTGGCTATAAACAACTTGCCAGAAAGTGGACTTTGATCATAACTCTGATAAAATACAAAATAAATGATTATGAATAAATGTTCTTTATGTTTTTATTTGTCTATATTTAACTTGCAAGGAAGTGAACTCTGATCATAAATATGCGTAAACTCAAAATAATTGATTATGAATAAATGTTCTTTATGTTTCTATTCGTCGATAAACAACTTGCAAGAAAGTGAATTTTAAACATAACTCTGAGAAACCTAAAAAATCTTTATTCTTCTATTTGTCGATAGCCAGCTTGCACGAAAGTGAACTTTGATCATAAATCTGATAAAATACAAAATAAATGATTATGAATAAATATTGTTTATGTTCTTATTTGTCGATATTCAACTTGCAAGAAAGTGAACTTTGATCATTAATCTGATAAAATGCAAAATAAATGATTATGAATAAATATTGTTTATGTTTTTATTTTTCGATATTCAACTTGAAAGAAAGTGAACTTTGGTCATAAATCTGAGAAAACTCAAAATAAATAATTATGAATAAATGTTCTTTATGTTTCTATTTATCGATAAACAACTTGCAAGAAAGTGAACTTTGATCATAAATCTGAGAAAACTCAAAATAAATAATTATGAATAAATGTTCTTTATGTTTCTATTTTTCGATAAACAACTTACAAGAAAGTGAACTTTGATCATAACTCTGCGAAAACTCTAAATGATTATGAATAAATGTTCTTTATGTTTATATTTGTCGATAAACAACTTGCAAGAAAGTGGATTTTGAACTTAAATATTATAAAATGCAAAATAAATGATTATGAATAAATATTCCTTATGTTTTTATTTGTCCTTATGTTTTTATTTGTCGATATTCAACTTGCAAGAAAGTGAACTTTGATGATAAATCTGCGAAAACTCCAAATAAATGATTATGAATAAATGTTCTTTATGTTTCTATTTGTCGATAAACAACTTGCATGAAAGTGGATTTTGACCTTAAATATTATAAAATTCAAAATAAATGATTATGAATAAATATTCCATATGTTTTTATTTGTCCTTATGTTTTTATTTGTCGATATTCAACTTGCAAGAAAGTGAACTTTGATCATAAATATGAGAAAACTAAAAATAAATAATTATGAATAAATGTTCTTTATGTTTCTATTTATCGATAAACAACTTGTACGACAGTGAACTTTTATCATAAATCTACGAAAACTGAAAATAAATGATTATGAATAAATGTTCTTTATGTTTCTATTTGCAGATGTACAACTTGCAATAAAGTGAATTATGATCGTAAATCTGAGAAAACTATAAATAAATAATTATGAATAAATGTTCTTTATGTTTCTATTTATCGATAAACAACTTGCCAGAAAGTGAACAATGATCATAAATCTGATAAAATGCAAAATAAATGATTATGAATAAATATTGTTTATGTTTTTATTTGTCGATATACAACTTGCAAGAAAGTGAATTTTAAACATAACTCTGAGAAATCAAAAAAACCTTTATTCTTCTATTTGTCGATAAGTGACTTGCACGAAAGTGAACTTTGATCATAAATCTGATAAAATACAAAATAAATGATTATGAATAAATATTCTTTATGTTTTTATTTGTCGATATACAACTTGCAAGAAAGTGAATTTTAAACATAACTCTGAGAAATCTAAAAAATCTTTATTCTTCTATTTGTCGATAGCCAACTTGCACGAAAGTGAACTTTGAAATGCAAAATAAATGATTATGAATAAATATTGTTTATGTTTTTATTTGTCGATATTCAACTTGCAAGAAAGTGAACTTTGATCATAAATCTGATAAAATGCAAAATAAATGATTATGAATAAATATTGTTTATGTTTTTATTTGTCGATATTCAACTTGCAAGAAAGTGAACTTTGATCATAAATCTGAGAAAACTCAAAATAAATAATTATGAATAAATGTTCTTTATGGTTCTATTTGGCTATAAACAACTTGCCAGAAAGTGGACTTTGATCATAACTCTGATAAAATACAAAATAAATGATTATGAATAAATGTTCTTTATGTTTTTATTTGTCTATATTTAACTTGCAAGGAAGTGAACTCTGATCATAAATATGCGTAAACTCAAAATAATTGATTATGAATAAATGTTCTTTATGTTTCTATTCGTCGATAAACAACTTGCAAGAAAGTGAATTTTAAACATAACTCTGAGAAACCTAAAAAATCTTTATTCTTCTATTTGTCGATAGCCAGCTTGCACGAAAGTGAACTTTGATCATAAATCTGATAAAATACAAAATAAATGATTATGAATAAATATTGTTTATGTTCTTATTTGTCGATATTCAACTTGCAAGAAAGTGAACTTTGATCATTAATCTGATAAAATGCAAAATAAATGATTATGAATAAATATTGTTTATGTTTTTATTTTTCGATATTCAACTTGAAAGAAAGTGAACTTTGATCATAAATCTGAGAAAACTCAAAATAAATAATTATGAATAAATGTTCTTTATGTTTCTATTTATCGATAAACAACTTGCAAGAAAGTGAACTTTGATCATAAATCTGAGAAAACTCAAAATAAATAATTATGAATAAATGTTCTTTATGTTTCTATTTTTCGATAAACAACTTACAAGAAAGTGAACTTTGATCATAACTCTGCGAAAACTCTAAATGATTATGAATAAATGTTCTTTATGTTTATATTTGTCGATAAACAACTTGCAAGAAAGTGGATTTTGAACTTAAATATTATAAAATGCAAAATAAATGATTATGAATAAATATTCCTTATGTTTTTATTTGTCCTTATGTTTTTATTTGTCGATATTCAACTTGCAAGAAAGTGAACTTTGATGATAAATCTGCGAAAACTCCAAATAAATGATTATGAATAAATGTTCTTTATGTTTCTATTTGTCGATAAACAACTTGCATGAAAGTGGATTTTGACCTTAAATATTATAAAATTCAAAATAAATGATTATGAATAAATATTCCTTATGTTTTTATTTGTCCTTATGTTTTTATTTGTCGATATTCAACTTGCAAGAAAGTGAACTTTGATGATAAATCTGCGAAAACTCCAAATAAATAATTATGAATAAATGTTCTTTATGTTTCTATTTATCGATAAACAACTTGCCAGAAAGTGAACTTTGATCATAAATCTGAGAAAACTCAAAATAAATAATTATGAATAAATGTTCTTTATGTTTCTATTTATCGATAAACAACTTGCAAGAAAGTGAACTTTGATCATAAATCTGACAAAACTCAAAATAAATAATTATGAATAAATGTTCTTTATGTTTCTATTTATCGATAAACAACTTGCAAGAAAGTGAACTTTGATCATAAATCTGAGAAAACTCAAAATAAATAATTATGAATAAATGTTCTTTATGCTTCTATTTATCGATAAACAACTTACAAGAAAGTGAACTTTGATCATAAATCTGCGAAAACTCTAAATGCTTATGAATAAATGTTCTTTATGTTTATATTTGTCGATAAACAACTTGCAAGAAAGTGGATTTTGATCTTAAATATTATAAAATGCAAAATAAATAATTATGAATAAATATTCTTTATGTTTTTGATTGTCGATATACAACTTGCAAGAAAGTGAACTTTGATCATAAATCTGATAAAATGCAAAATAAATGATTATGAATAAATATTGTTTATGTTTTTATTTGTCGATATACAACTTGCAAGAAAGTGAATTTTAAACATAACTCTGAGAAATCAAAAAAACCTTTATTCTTCTATTTGTCGATAGCTAACTTGCACGAAAGTGAACTTTGATCATAAATCTGATAAAATACAAAATAAATGATTATGAATAAATATTCTTTATGTTTTTATTTGTCGATATACAACTTGCAAGAAAGTGAATTTTAAACATAACTCTGAGAAATCTAAAAAATCTTTATTCTTCTATTTGTCGATAGCCAACTTGCACGAAAGTGAACTTTGATCATAACTCTGATAAAATGCAAAATAAATGATTATGAATAAATATTGTTTATGTTTTTATTTGTCGATATTCAACTTGCAAGAAAGTGAACTTTGATCATAAATCTGATAAAATGCAAAATAAATGATTATGAATAAATATTGTTTATGTTTTTATTTGTCGATATTCAACTTGCAAGAAAGTGAACTTTGATCATAAATCTGAGAAAACTCAAAATAAATAATTATGAATAAATGTTCTTTATGGTTCTATTTGGCTATAAACAACTTGCCAGAAAGTGGACTTTGATCATAACTCTGATAAAATACAAAATAAATGATTATGAATAAATGTTCTTTATGTTTTTATTTGTCTATATTTAACTTGCAAGGAAGTGAACTCTGATCATAAATATGCGTAAACTCAAAATAATTGATTATGAATAAATGTTCTTTATGTTTCTATTCGTCGATAAACAACTTGCAAGAAAGTGAATTTTAAACATAACTCTGAGAAACCTAAAAAATCTTTATTCTTCTATTTGTCGATAGCCAGCTTGCACGAAAGTGAACTTTGATCATAAATCTGATAAAATACAAAATAAATGATTATGAATAAATATTGTTTATGTTCTTATTTGTCGATATTCAACTTGCAAGAAAGTGAACTTTGATCATTAATCTGATAAAATGAAAAATAAATGATTATGAATAAATATTGTTTATGTTTTTATTTTTCGATATTCAACTTGAAAGAAAGTGAACTTTGATCATAAATCTGAGAAAACTCAAAATAAATAATTATGAATAAATGTTCTTTATGTTTCTATTTATCGATAAACAACTTGCAAGAAAGTGAACTTTGATCATAAATCTGAGAAAACTCAAAATAAATAATTATGAATAAATGTTCTTTATGTTTCTATTTTTCGATAAACAACTTACAAGAAAGTGAACTTTGATCATAAATCTGCGAAAACTCTAAATGATTATGAATAAATGTTCTTTATGTTTATATTTGTCGATAAACAACTTGCAAGAAAGTGGATTTTGAACTTAAATATTATAAAATGCAAAATAAATGATTATGAATAAATATTCCTTATGTTTTTATTTGTCCTTATGTTTTTATTTGTCGATATTCAACTTGCAAGAAAGTGAACTTTGATGATAAATCTGCGAAAACTCCAAATAAATGATTATGAATAAATGTTCTTTATGTTTCTATTTGTCGATAAACAACTTGCATGAAAGTGGATTTTGACCTTAAATATTATAAAATTCAAAATAAATGATTATGAATAAATATTCCTTATGTTTTTATTTGTCCTTATGTTTTTATTTGTCGATATTCAACTTGCAAGAAAGTGAACTTTGATGATAAATCTGCGAAAACTCCAAATAAATAATTATGAATAAATGTTCTTTATGTTTCTATTTATCGATAAACAACTTGCCAGAAAGTGAACTTTGATCATAAATCTGAGAAAACTCAAAATAAATAATTATGAATAAATGTTCTTTATGTTTCTATTTATCGATAAACAACTTGCAAGAAAGTGAACTTTGATCATAAATCTGACAAAACTCAAAATAAATAATTATGAATAAATGTTCTTTATGTTTCTATTTATCGATAAACAACTTGCAAGAAAGTGAACTTTGATCATAAATCTGAGAAAACTCAAAATAAATAATTATGAATAAATGTTCTTTATGTTTCTATTTATCGATAAACAACTTACAAGAAAGTGAACTTTGATCATAAATCTGCGAAAACTCTAAATGCTTATGAATAAATGTTCTTTATGTTTATATTTGTCGATAAACAACTTGCAAGAAAGTGGATTTTGATCTTAAATATTATAAAATGCAAAATAAATAATTATGAATAAATATTCTTTATGTTTTTGATTGTCGATATACGATCATAAATCTGATAAAATGCAAAATAAATGATTTTGAATAAATATTGTTTATGTTTTTATTTGTCGATATACAACTTGCAAGAAAGTGAATTTTAAACATAACTCTGAGAAATCAAAAAAACTTTTATTCTTCTATTTGTCGATAGCTAACTTGCACGAAAGTGAACTTTGATCATAAATCTGATAAAATACAAAATAAATGATTATGAATAAATATTCTTTATGTTTTTATTTGTCGATATACAACTTGCAAGAAAGTGAATTTTAAACATAACTCTGAGAAATCTAAAAAATCTTTATTCTTCTATTTGTCGATAGCCAACTTGCACGAAAGTGAACTTTGATCATAACTCTGATAAAATGCAAAATAAATAATTATGAATAAATGTTCTTTATGTTTCTATTTTTCGATAAACAACTAACAAGAAAGTGAACTTTGATCATAAATCTGCGAAAACTCTAAATGATTATGAATAAATGGTCTTTATGTTTATATTTGTCGATAAACAACTTGCAAGAAAGTGGATTTTGAATTTAAATATTATAAAATGCAAAATAAATGATTATGAATAAATATTCCTTATGTTTTTATTTGTCCTTATGTTTTTATTTGTCGATATTCAACTTGCAAGAAAGTGAACTTTGATGATAAATCTGCGAAAACTCCAAATAAATGATTATGAATAAATGTTCTTTATGTTTCTATTTGTCGATAAACAACTTGCATGAAAGTGGATTTTGACCTTAAATATTATAAAATTCAAAATAAATGATTATGAATAAATATTCCTTATGTTTTTATTTGTCCTTATGTTTTTATTTGTCGATATTCAACTTGCAAGAAAGTGAACTTTGATGATAAATCTGCGAAAACTCCAAATAAATAATTATGAATAAATGTTCTTTATGTTTCTATTTATCGATAAACAACTTGCCAGAAAGTGAACTTTGATCATAAATCTAAGAAAACTCAAAATAAATAATTATGAATAAATGTTCTTTATGTTTCTATTTATCGATAAACAACTTGCAAGAAAGTGAACTTTGATCATTAATCTGATAAAATGCAAAATAAATGATTATGAATAAATATTGTTTATGTTTTTATTTTTCGATATTCAACTTGAAAGAAAGTGAACTTTGATCATAAATCTGAGAAAACTCAAAATAAATAATTATGAATAAATGTTCTTTATGTTTCTATTTATCGATAAACAACTTACAAGAAAGTGAACTTTGAAAACTGAAAATAAATGATTATGAATAAATGTTCTTTATGTTTCTATTTGTAGATGTACAACTTGCAAGAAAGTGAATTATGATCATAAATCTGAGAAAACTATAAATAAATAATTATGAATAAATGTTCTTTATGTTTCTATTCATCGATAAACAACTTGCCAGAAAGTGAACAATGATCATAAATCTGATGAAATACAAAATAAATGATAATGAATAAATATTGTTTATGTTTTTATTTGTTGCAAGAATTTTAAAATAACTCTGAGAAATCTAAAAAATCTTTATTCTTCTATTTGTCGATAGCCAGCTTGCACGAAAGTGAACTTTGATCATAAATCTGATAAACTACAAAATAAATTATTATGAATAAATATTGTTTATGTTTTTATTTGTCGATATTCAACTTGCAAGAAAGTGAACTTTGATCATTAATCTGATAAAATGCAAAATAAATGAATATGAATAAATATTGTTTATGTTTTTATTTTTCGATATTCAACTTGAAAGAAAGTGAACTTTGATCATAAATCTGAGAAAACTAAAAATAAATAATTATGAATAAATGTTCTTTATGTTTCTATTTATCGATAAACAACTTACAAGAAAGTGAGCTTTGATCATAAATCTGCGAAAACTCTAAATGATTATGAATAAATGTTCTTTATGTTTATATTTGTCGATAAACAACTTGCAAGAAAGTGGATTTTGACCTTAAATATTATAAAATTCAAAATAAATGATTATGAATAAATATTCCTTATGTTTTTATTTGTCCTTATGTTTTTATTTGTCGATATTCAACTTGCAAGAAAGTGAACTTTGATGATAAATCTGCGAAAACTCCAAATAAATGATTATGAATAAATGTTCTTTATGTTTCTATTTGTCGATAAACAACTTGCATGAAAGTGGATTTTGACATTAAATATTATAAAATTCAAAATAAATGATTATGAATAAATATTCCTTATGTTTTTATTTGTCCTTATGTTTTTATTTGTCGATATTCAACTTGCAAGAAAGTGAACTTTGATGATAAATCTGCGAAAACTCCAAATAAATAATTATGAATAAATGTTCTTTATGTTTCTATTTATCGATAAACAACTTGCAAGAAAGTGAACTTTGATCATAAATCTGAGAAAACTCAAATTAAATAATTATGAATAAATGTTCTTTATGTTTCTATTTATCGATAAACAACTTGCAGGAAAGTGAACTTTGATCATAAATCTGAGAAAACTCAAAATAAATAATTATGAATAAATGTTCTTTATGTTTCTATTTATCGATAAACAACTTGCAAGAAAGTGAACTTTGATCATAAATCTGAGAAAACTCAAATTAAATAATTATGAATAAATGTTCTTTATGTTTATATTTGTCGATAAACAACTTGCAAGAAAGTGGATTTTGATCTTAAATATTATAAAATGCAAAATAAATAATTATGAATAAATATTCTTTATGTTTTTGATTGTCGATATACAACTTGCAAGAAAGTGAACTTTGATCATAAATCTGATAAAATGCAAAATAAATGATTATGAATAAATATTGTTTATGTTTTTATTTGTCGATATACAACTTGCAAGAAAGTGAATTTTAAACATAACTCTGAGAAATCAAAAAAACCTTTATTCTTCTATTTGTCGATAGCTAACTTGCACGAAAGTGAACTTTGATCATAAATCTGATAAAATACAAAATAAATGATTATGAATAAATATTCTTTATGTTTTTATTTGTCGATATACAACTTGCAAGAAAGTGAATTTTAAACATAACTCTGAGAAATCTAAAAAATCTTTATTCTTCTATTTGTCGATAGCCAACTTGCACGAAAGTGAACTTTGATCATAACTCTGATAAAATGCAAAATAAATGATTATGAATAAATATTGTTTATGTTTTTATTTGTCGATATTCAACTTGCAAGAAAGTGAACTTTGATCATAAATCTGATAAAATGCAAAATAAATAATTATGAATAAATGTTCTTTATGGTTCTATTTGGCTATAAACAACTTGCCAGAAAGTGGACTTTGATCATAACTCTGATAAAATACAAAATAAATGATTATGAATAAATGTTCTTTATGTTTCTATTTATCGATAAACAACTTGCAAGGAAGTGAACTCTGATCATAAATATGCGTAAACTCAAAATAATTGATTATGAATAAATGTTCTTTATGTTTCTATTCGTCGATAAACAACTTGCAAGAAAGTGAATTTTAAACATAACTCTGAGAAACCTAAAAAATCTTTATTCTTCTATTTGTCGATAGCCAGCTTGCACGAAAGTGAACTTTGATCATAAATCTGATAAAATACAAAATAAATGATTATGAATAAATATTGTTTATGTTCTTATTTGTCGATATTCAACTTGCAAGAAAGTGAACTTTGATCATTAATCTGATAAAATGCAAAATAAATGATTATGAATAAATATTGTTTATGTTTTTATTTTTCGATATTCAACTTGAAAGAAAGTGAACTTTGATCATAAATCTGAGAAAACTCAAAATAAATAATTATGAATAAATGTTCTTTATGTTTCTATTTATCGATAAACAACTTGCAAGAAAGTGAACTTTGATCATAAATCTGACAAAACTCAAAATAAATAATTATGAATAAATGTTCTTTATGTTTCTATTTATCGATAAACAACTTGCAAGAAAGTGAACTTTGATCATAAATCTGAGAAAACTCAAAATAAATAATTATGAATAAATGTTCTTTATGCTTCTATTTATCGATAAACAACTTACAAGAAAGTGAACTTTGATCATAAATCTGCGAAAACTCTAAATGCTTATGAATAAATGTTCTTTATGTTTATATTTGTCGATAAACAACTTGCAAGAAAGTGGATTTTGATCTTAAATATTATAAAATGCAAAATAAATGATTATGAATAAATATTCCTTATGTTTTTATTTGTCCTTATGTTTTTATTTGTCGATATTCAACTTGCAAGAAAGTGAACTTTGATCATAAATCTGCGAAAACTCTAAATGCTTATGAATAAATGTTCTTTATGTTTATATTTGTCGATAAACAACTTGCAAGAAAGTGGATTTTGATCTTAAATATTATAAAATGCAAAATAAATGATTATGAATAAATATTCCTTATGTTTTTATTTGTCCTTATGTTTTTATTTGTCGATATTCAACTTGCAAGAAAGTGAACTTTGATGATAAATCTGCGAAAACTCCAAATAAATGATTATGAATAAATGTTCTTTATGTTTCTATTTGTCGATAAACAACTTGCATGAAAGTGGATTTTGACCTTAAATATTATAAAATTCAAAATAAATGATTATGAATAAATATTCCTTATGTTTTTATTTGTCCTTATGTTTTTATTTGTCGATATTCAACTTGCAAGAAAGTGAACTTTGATGATAAATCTGCGAAAACTCCAAATAAATAATTATGAATAAATGTTCTTTATGTTTCTATTTATCGATAAACAACTTGCAAGAAAGTGAACTTTGATCATAAATCTGAGAAAACTCAAAATAAATAATTATGAATAAATGTTCTTTATGTTTCTATTTATCGATAAACAACTTGCAAGAAAGTGAACTTTGATCATAAATCTGACAAAACTCAAAATAAATAATTATGAATAAATGTTCTTTATGTTTCTATTTATCGATAAACAACTTGCAAGAAAGTGAACTTTGATCATAAATCTGAGAAAACTCAAAATAAATAATTATGAATAAATGTTCTTTATGCTTCTATTTATCGATAAACAACTTACAAGAAAGTGAACTTTGATCATAAATCTGCGAAAACTCTAAATGCTTATGAATAAATGTTCTTTATGTTTATATTTGTCGATAAACAACTTGCAAGAAAGTGGATTTTGATCTTAAATATTATAAAATGCAAAATAAATAATTATGAATAAATATTCCTTATGTTTTCATTTGTCCTTATGTTTTTATTTGTCGATATTCAACTTGCAAGAAAGTGAACTTTGATCATAAATCTGAGAAAACTCAAAATAAATAATTATGAATAAATGTTCTTTATGTTTCTATTTATCGATAAACAACTTACAAGAAAGTGAACTTTGATCATAAATCTGCGAAAACTCTAAATGATTATGAATAAATATTCTTTATGTTTTTATTTGTCGATATACAACTTGCAAGAATGTGAATATTAAACATAACTCTGAGAAATCTAAAAAATCTTTATTCTTGTATTTGTCGATAACCAACTTGCACGAAAGTGAATTTGATCTTAAATATTATAAAATGCAACATTAATGATTATGAATAAATATTCCTTATGTTTTTATTTGTCCTTATTTTTTTTTATTTGTCGATAAACAACTTGCAAGAAAGTGAACTTTGATCTTAAATCTGAAAAAAGTGCAAAATATATGATTATGAATAAATATTCTTTATGTTTTTATTTGTCGATATTCAAATTGCAAGAAAATGAACTTTGATCATAAATCTGCGAAAACTCAAAATAAATGATTATGAATAAATGTTCTTTATGTTTCCATTTATCGATAAACAACTTGCAAGAAAGTGAACTTTGATCATAAATCTGAGAAAACTCAAAATAAATAATTATGAATAAATGTTCTTTATGTTTCTATTTATCGATAAACAACTTGAGAGAAAGTGAACTTTGATCATAAATCTGAGAAACCTCAAAATAAATAATTATGAATAAATGTTCTTTATGTTTCTATTTATCGATAAACAACTTGCAAGAAAGTGAACTTTGATCATAAATCTGAGAAAACTCAAAATAAATAATTATGAATAAATGTTCTTTATGTTTCTATTTATCGATAAACAACTTGCAAGAAAGTGAACTTTGATCATAAATCTGACAAAACTCAAAATAAATAATTATGAATAAATGTTCTTTATGTTTCTATTTATCGATAAACAACTTGCAAGAAAGTGAACTTTGATCATAAATCTGAGAAAACTCAAAATAAATAATTATGAATAAATGTTCTTTATGCTTCTATTTATCGATAAACAACTTACAAGAAAGTGAACTTTGATCATAAATCTGCGAAAACTCTAAATGCTTATGAATAAATGTTCTTTATGTTTATATTTGTCGATAAACAACTTGCAAGAAAGTGGATTTTGATCTTAAATATTATAAAATGCAAAATAAATAATTATGAATAAATATTCCTTATGTTTTCATTTGTCCTCATGTTTTTATTTGTCGATATTCAACTTGCAAGAAAGTGGACTTTGATCATAAATCTGAGAAAACTCAAAATAAATAATTATGAATAAATGTTCTTTATGTTTCTATTTATCGATAAACAACTTACAAGAAAGTGAACTTTGATCATAAATCTGCGAAAACTCTAAATGATTATGAATAAATATTCTTTATGTTTTTATTTGTCGATATACAACTTGCAAGAATGTGAATATTAAACATAACTCTGAGAAATCTAAAAAATCTTTATTCTTGTATTTGTCGATAACCAACTTGCACGAAAGTGAATTTGATCTTAAATATTATAAAATGCAACATTAATGATTATGAATAAATATTCCTTATGTTTTTATTTGTCCTTATGTTTTTATTTGTCGATATTCAACTTGCAAGAAAGTGAACTTTGATGATAAATCTGCGAAAACTCCAAATAAATAATTATGAATAAATGTTCTTTATGTTTCTATTTATCGATAAACAACTTGCAAGAAAGTGAACTTTGATCATAAATCTGAGAAAACTCAAAATAAATAATTATGAATAAATGTTCTTTATGCTTCTATTTATCGATAAACAACTTACAAGAAAGTGAACTTTGATCATAAATCTGCGAAAACTCTAAATGCTTATGAATAAATGTTCTTTATGTTTATATTTGTCGATAAACAACTTGCAAGAAAGTGGATTTTGATCTTAAATATTATAAAATGCAAAATAAATAATTATGAATAAATATTCCTTATGTTTTCATTTGTCCTTATGTTTTTATTTGTCGATATTCAACTTGCAAGAAAGTGAACTTTGATCATAAATCTGAGAAAACTCAAAATAAATAATTATGAATAAATGTTCTTTATGTTTCTATTTATCGATAAACAACTTACAAGAAAGTGAACTTTGATCATAAATCTGCGAAAACTCTAAATGATTATGAATAAATATTCTTTATGTTTTTATTTGTCGATATACAACTTGCAAGAATGTGAATATTAAACATAACTCTGAGAAATCTAAAAAATCTTTATTCTTGTATTTGTCGATAACCAACTTGCACGAAAGTGAATTTGATCTTAAATATTATAAAATGCAACATTAATGATTATGAATAAATATTCCTTATGTTTTTATTTGTCCTTATTTTTTTTTATTTGTCGATAAACAACTTGCAAGAAAGTGAACTTTGATCTTAAATCTGAAAAAAGTGCAAAATATATGATTATGAATAAATATTCTTTATGTTTTTATTTGTCGATATTCAAATTGCAAGAAAATGAACTTTGATCATAAATCTGCGAAAACTCAAAATAAATGATTATGAATAAATGTTCTTTATGTTTCCATTTATCGATAAACAACTTGCAAGAAAGTGAACTTTGATCATAAATCTGAGAAAACTCAAAATAAATAATTATGAATAAATGTTCTTTATGTTTCTATTTATCGATAAACAACTTGAGAGAAAGTGAACTTTGATCATAAATCTGAGAAAACTCAAAATAAATAATTATGAATAAATGTTCTTTATGTTTCTATTTATCGATAAACAACTTGCAAGAAAGTGAACTTTGATCATAAATCTGAGAAAACTCAAAATAAATAATTATGAATAAATGTTCTTCATGTTTCTATTTATCGATAAACAACTTGCCAGAAAGTGAACAATGATCATAAATCTGATAAAATACAAAATAAATGATTATGAATAAATCTTGTTTATGTTTTTATTTGTCGATATTCAACTTGCAAGAAAGTGAACTTTGATCATAAATCTGAGAAAACTATAAATAAATAATTATGAATAAATGTTCTTTATGTTTCTATTTATCGATAAACAACTTGCCAGAAAGTGAACAATGATCATAAATCTGATAAAATACCAAATAAATGATTATGAATAAATCTTGTTTATGTTCTTATTTGTTGATATTCAACTTGCAAGAAAGTGAACCATGATCATAAATCTGCGAAAACTCAAAATAAATGATTATGAATAAATGTTCTTTATGTTTCTCTTTGTCTATAAACAACTTGCAAGAAAGAGGATTTTAATCTTAAATATTATAAAATGCAAAATAAATGATAATGAATAAATATTCCATATGTTTTTATTTGTCCTTATGTTTTTATTTGTCGATATTCAACTTGCAAGAAAGTGAACTTTGATCATAAATATGAGAAAACTAAAAATAAATAATTATGAATAAATGTTCTTTATGTTTCTATTTATCGATAAACAACTTGTACGAAAGTGAACTTTTATCATAAATCTACGAAAACTGAAAATAAATGATTATGAATAAATGTTCTTTATGTTTCTATTTGCAGATGTACAACTTGCAAGAAAGTGAATTATGATCGTAAATCTGAGAAAACTATAAATAAATAATTATGAATAAATGTTCTTTATGTTTCTATTTATCGATAAACAACTTGCCAGAAAGTGAACAATGATCATAAATCTGATGAAATACAAAATAAATGATAATGAA
Organism: Zeugodacus cucurbitae; assembly: GCF_028554725.1. NCBI lineage: Eukaryota > Metazoa > Arthropoda > Insecta > Diptera > Tephritidae > Zeugodacus > Zeugodacus cucurbitae. Next base: position 30,643,760 of record NC_071669.1, read on the forward strand.
TAAATATTGTTTATGTTTTTATTTGTAGCAAGAAAGTGAATTTTAAACATAACTCTGAGAAATCTAAAAAATCTTTATTCTTCTATTTGTCGATAGCCAGCTTGCACGAAAGTGAACTTTGATTATAAATCTGATAAAATACAAAATAAATGATTATGAATAAATATTGTTTATGTTTTTATTTGTCGATATTCAACTTGCAAGAAAGTGAACTTTGATCATTAATATGATAAAATGCAAAATAAATGATTATGAATAAATATTGTTTATGTTTTTATTTTTCGATATTCAACTTGAAAGAAAGTGAACTTTGATCATAAATCTGAGAAAACTTAAAATAAATAATTATGAATAAATGTTCTTTATGTTTCTATTTATCGATAAACAACTTGCAAGAAAGTGAACTTTGATCATAAATCTGAGAAAACTCAAAATAAATAATTATGAATAAATGTTCTTAATGTTTCTATTTATCGATAAATAACTTGCAAGAAAGTGAACTTTGATCATAAATCTGCGAAAACTCTAAATGATTATGAATAAATGTTCTTTATGTTTATATTTGTCGATAAACAACTTGCATGAAAGTGGATTTTGACCTTAAATATTATAAAATTCAAAATAAATGATTATGAATAAATATTCCTTATGTTTTTATTTGTCCTTATGTTTTTATTTGTCGATATTCAACTTGCAAGAAAGTGAACTTTGATGATAAATCTGCGAAAACTCCAAATAAATAATTATGAATAAATGTTCTTTATGTTTCTATTTATCGATAAACAACTTGCAAGAAAGTGGACTTTGATCATAACTCTGATAAAATGCAAAATAAATGATTATGAATAAATATTGTTTATGTTTTTATTTGTCGATATTCAACTTGCAAGAAAGTGAACTTTGATCATAAATCTGATAAAATGCAAAATAAATGATTATGAATAAATATTGTTTATGTTTTTATTTGTCGATATTCAACTTGCAAGAAAGTGAACTTTGATCATAAATCTGAGAAAACTCAAAATAAATAATTATGAATAAATGTTCTTTATGGTTCTATTTGGCTATAAACAACTTGCCAGAAAGTGGACTTTGATCATAACTCTGATAAAATACAAAATAAATGATTATGAATAAATGTTCTTTATGTTTATATTTGTCGATAAACAACTTGCAAGGAAGTGAACTCTGATCATAAATATGCGTAAACTCAAAATAATTGATTATGAATAAATGTTCTTTATGTTTCTATTCGTCGATAAACAACTTGCAAGAAAGTGAATTTTAAACATAACTCTGAGAAACCTAAAAAATCTTTATTCTTCTATTTGTCGATAGCCAGCTTGCACGAAAGTGAACTTTGATCATAAATCTGATAAAATACAAAATAAATGATTATGAATAAATATTGTTTATGTTCTTATTTGTCGATATTCAACTTGCAAGAAAGTGAACTTTGATCATTAATCTGATAAAATGCAAAATAAATGATTATGAATAAATATTGTTTATGTTTTTATTTTTCGATATTCAACTTGAAAGAAAGTGAACTTTGATCATAAATCTGAGAAAACTCAAAATAAATAATTATGAATAAATGTTCTTTATGCTTCTATTTATCGATAAACAACTTACAAGAAAGTGAACTTTGATCATAAATCTGCGAAAACTCTAAATGCTTATGAATAAATGTTCTTTATGTTTATATTTGTCGATAAACAACTTGCAAGAAAGTGAATTTTGAACTTAAATATTATAAAATGCAAAATAAATGATTATGAATAAATATTCCTTATGTTTTTATTTGTCCTTATGTTTTTATTTGTCGATATTCAACTTGCAAGAAAGTGAACTTTGATGATAAATCTGCGAAAACTCCAAATAAATGATTATGAATAAATGTTCTTTATGTTTCTATTTGTCGATAAACAACTTGCATGAAAGTGGATTTTGACCTTAAATATTATAAAATTCAAAATAAATGATTATGAATAAATATTCCTTATGTTTTTATTTGTCCTTATGTTTTTATTTGTCGATATTCAACTTGCAAGAAAGTGAACTTTGATGATAAATCTGCGAAAACTCCAAATAAATAATTATGAATAAATGTTCTTTATGTTTCTATTTATCGATAAACAACTTGCCAGAAAGTGAACTTTGATCATAAATCTGAGAAAACTCAAAATAAATAATTATGAATAAATGTTCTTTATGTTTCTATTTATCGATAAACAACTTGCAAGAAAGTGAACTTTGATCATAAATCTGACAAAACTCAAAATAAATAATTATGAATAAATGTTCTTTATGTTTCTATTTATCGATAAACAACTTGCAAGAAAGTGAACTTTGATCATAAATCTGAGAAAACTCAAAATAAATAATTATGAATAAATGTTCTTTATGCTTCTATTTATCGATAAACAACTTACAAGAAAGTGAACTTTGATCATAAATCTGCGAAAACTCTAAATGCTTATGAATAAATGTTCTTTATGTTTATATTTGTCGATAAACAACTTGCAAGAAAGTGGATTTTGATCTTAAATATTATAAAATGCAAAATAAATGATTATGAATAAATATTCCTTATGTTTTTATTTGTCCTTATGTTTTTATTTGTCGATATTCAACTTGCAAGAAAGTGAACTTTGATCATAAATCTGCGAAAACTCTAAATGCTTATGAATAAATGTTCTTTATGTTTATATTTGTCGATAAACAACTTGCAAGAAAGTGGATTTTGATCTTAAATATTATAAAATGCAAAATAAATGATTATGAATAAATATTCCTTATGTTTTTATTTGTCCTTATGTTTTTATTTGTCGATATTCAACTTGCAAGAAAGTGAACTTTGATGATAAATATGCGTAAACTCAAAATAATTGATTATGAATAAATGTTCTTTATGTTTCTATTCGTCGATAAACAACTTGCAAGAAAGTGAATTTTAAACATAACTCTGAGAAACCTAAAAAATCTTTATTCTTCTATTTGTCGATAGCCAGCTTGCACGAAAGTGAACTTTGATCATAAATCTGATAAAATACAAAATAAATGATTATGAATAAATATTGTTTATGTTCTTATTTGTCGATATTCAACTTGCAAGAAAGTGAACTTTGATCATTAATCTGATAAAATGCAAAATAAATGATTATGAATAAATATTGTTTATGTTTTTATTTTTCGATATTCAACTTGAAAGAAAGTGAACTTTGATCATAAATCTGAGAAAACTCAAAATAAATAATTATGAATAAATGTTCTTTATGCTTCTATTTATCGATAAACAACTTACAAGAAAGTGAACTTTGATCATAAATCTGCGAAAACTCTAAATGCTTATGAATAAATGTTCTTTATGTTTATATTTGTCGATAAACAACTTGCAAGAAAGTGAATTTTGAACTTAAATATTATAAAATGCAAAATAAATGATTATGAATAAATATTCCTTATGTTTTTATTTGTCCTTATGTTTTTATTTGTCGATATTCAACTTGCAAGAAAGTGAACTTTGATGATAAATCTGCGAAAACTCCAAATAAATGATTATGAATAAATGTTCTTTATGTTTCTATTTGTCGATAAACAACTTGCATGAAAGTGGATTTTGACCTTAAATATTATAAAATTCAAAATAAATGATTATGAATAAATATTCCTTATGTTTTTATTTGTCCTTATGTTTTTATTTGTCGATATTCAACTTGCAAGAAAGTGAACTTTGATGATAAATCTGCGAAAACTCCAAATAAATAATTATGAATAAATGTTCTTTATGTTTCTATTTATCGATAAACAACTTGCCAGAAAGTGAACTTTGATCATAAATCTGAGAAAACTCAAAATAAATAATTATGAATAAATGTTCTTTATGTTTCTATTTATCGATAAACAACTTGCAAGAAAGTGAACTTTGATCATAAATCTGACAAAACTCAAAATAAATAATTATGAATAAATGTTCTTTATGTTTCTATTTATCGATAAACAACTTGCAAGAAAGTGAACTTTGATCATAAATCTGAGAAAACTCAAAATAAATAATTATGAATAAATGTTCTTTATGCTTCTATTTATCGATAAACAACTTACAAGAAAGTGAACTTTGATCATAAATCTGCGAAAACTCTAAATGCTTATGAATAAATGTTCTTTATGTTTATATTTGTCGATAAACAACTTGCAAGAAAGTGGATTTTGATCTTAAATATTATAAAATGCAAAATAAATGATTATGAATAAATATTCCTTATGTTTTTATTTGTCCTTATGTTTTTATTTGTCGATATTCAACTTGCAAGAAAGTGAACTTTGATCATAAATCTGCGAAAACTCTAAATGCTTATGAATAAATGTTCTTTATGTTTATATTTGTCGATAAACAACTTGCAAGAAAGTGGATTTTGATCTTAAATATTATAAAATGCAAAATAAATGATTATGAATAAATATTCCTTATGTTTTTATTTGTCCTTATGTTTTTATTTGTCGATATTCAACTTGCAAGAAAGTGAACTTTGATGATAAATCTGCGAAAACTCCAAATAAATGATTATGAATAAATGTTCTTTATGTTTCTATTTGTCGATAAACAACTTGCATGAAAGTGGATTTTGACCTTAAATATTATAAAATTCAAAATAAATGATTATGAATAAATATTCCTTATGTTTTTATTTGTCCTTATGTTTTTATTTGTCGATATTCAACTTGCAAGAAAGTGAACTTTGATGATAAATCTGCGAAAACTCCAAATAAATAATTATGAATAAATGTTCTTTATGTTTCTATTTATCGATAAACAACTTGCAAGAAAGTGAACTTTGATCATAAATCTGAGAAAACTCAAAATAAATAATTATGAATAAATGTTCTTTATGTTTCTATTTATCGATAAACAACTTGCAAGAAAGTGAACTTTGATCATAAATCTGACAAAACTCAAAATAAATAATTATGAATAAATGTTCTTTATGTTTCTATTTATCGATAAACAACTTGCAAGAAAGTGAACTTTGATCATAAATCTGAGAAAACTCAAAATAAATAATTATGAATAAATGTTCTTTATGCTTCTATTTATCGATAAACAACTTACAAGAAAGTGAACTTTGATCATAAATCTGCGAAAACTCTAAATGCTTATGAATAAATGTTCTTTATGTTTATATTTGTCGATAAACAACTTGCAAGAAAGTGGATTTTGATCTTAAATATTATAAAATGCAAAATAAATAATTATGAATAAATATTCCTTATGTTTTCATTTGCCCTTATGTTTTTATTTGTCGATATTCAACTTGCAAGAAAGTGAACTTTGATCATAAATCTGAGAAAACTCAAAATAAATAATTATGAATAAATGTTCTTTATGTTTCTATTTATCGATAAACAACTTACAAGAAAGTGAACTTTGATCATAAATCTGCGAAAACTCTAAATGATTATGAATAAATATTCTTTATGTTTTTATTTGTCGATATACAACTTGCAAGAATGTGAATATTAAACATAACTCTGAGAAATCTAAAAAATCTTTATTCTTGTATTTGTCGATAACCAACTTGCACGAAAGTGAATTTGATCTTAAATATTATAAAATGCAACATTAATGATTATGAATAAATATTCCTTATGTTTTTATTTGTCCTTATTTTTTTTTATTTGTCGATAAACAACTTGCAAGAAAGTGAACTTTGATCTTAAATCTGAAAAAAGTGCAAAATATATGATTATGAATAAATATTCTTTATGTTTTTATTTGTCGATATTCAAATTGCAAGAAAATGAACTTTGATCATAAATCTGCGAAAACTCAAAATAAATGATTATGAATAAATGTTCTTTATGTTTCCATTTATCGATAAACAACTTGCAAGAAAGTGAACTTTGATCATAAATCTGAGAAAACTCAAAATAAATAATTATGAATAAATGTTCTTTATGTTTCTATTTATCGATAAACAACTTGAGAGAAAGTGAACTTTGATCATAAATCTGAGAAAACTCAAAATAAATAATTATGAATAAATGTTCTTTATGTTTCTATTTATCGATAAACAACTTGCAAGAAAGTGAACTTTGATCATAAATCTGAGAAAACTCAAAATAAATAATTATGAATAAATGTTCTTCATGTTTCTATTTATCGATAAACAACTTGCCAGAAAGTGAACAATGATCATAAATCTGATAAAATACAAAATAAATGATTATGAATAAATCTTGTTTATGTTTTTATTTGTCGATATTCAACTTGCAAGAAAGTGAACTTTGATCATAAATCTGAGAAAACTATAAATAAATAATTATGAATAAATGTTCTTTATGTTTCTATTTATCGATAAACAACTTGCCAGAAAGTGAACAATGATCATAAATCTGATAAAATACAAAATAAATGATTATGAATAAATCTTGTTTATGTTCTTATTTGTTGATATTCAACTTGCAAGAAAGTGAACCATGATCATAAATCTGCGAAAACTCAAAATAAATGATTATGAATAAATGTTCTTTATGTTTCTCTTTGTCTATAAACAACTTGCAAGAAAGAGGATTTTAATCTTAAATATTATAAAATGCAAAATAAATGATAATGAATAAATATTCCATATGTTTTTATTTGTCCTTATGTTTTTATTTGTCGATATTCAACTTGCAAGAAAGTGAACTTTGATCATAAATATGAGAAAACTAAAAATAAATAATTATGAATAAATGTTCTTTATGTTTCTATTTATCGATAAACAACTTGTACGAAAGTGAACTTTTATCATAAATCTACGAAAACTGAAAATAAATGATTATGAATAAATGTTCTTTATGTTTCTATTTGCAGATGTACAACTTGCAAGAAAGTGAATTATGATCGTAAATCTGAGAAAACTATAAATAAATAATTATGAATAAATGTTCTTTATGTTTCTATTTATCGATAAACAACTTGCCAGAAAGTGAACAATGATCATAAATCTGATGAAATACAAAATAAATGATAATGAATAAATATTGTTTATGTTTTTATTTGTAGCAAGAAAGTGAATTTTGATCATAAATATGAGAAAACTAAAAATAAATAATTATGAATAAATGTTCTTTATGTTTCTATTTATCGATAAACAACTTGCAAGAAAGTGAACTTTGATCATAAATCTGAGAAAACTCAAAATAAATAATTATGAATAAATGTTCTTTATGCTTCTATTTATCGATAAACAACTTACAAGAAAGTGAACTTTGATCATAAATCTGCGAAAACTCTAAATGCTTATGAATAAATGTTCTTTATGTTTATATTTGTCGATAAACAACTTGCAAGAAAGTGGATTTTGATCTTAAATATTATAAAATGCAAAATAAATAATTATGAATAAATATTCCTTATGTTTTCATTTGTCCTTATGTTTTTATTTGTCGATATTCAACTTGCAAGAAAGTGAACTTTGATCATAAATCTGAGAAAACTCAAAATAAATAATTATGAATAAATGTTCTTTATGTTTCTATTTATCGATAAACAACTTACAAGAAAGTGAACTTTGATCATAAATCTGCGAAAACTCTAAATGATTATGAATAAATATTCTTTATGTTTTTATTTGTCGATATACAACTTGCAAGAATGTGAATATTAAACATAACTCTGAGAAATCTAAAAAATCTTTATTCTTGTATTTGTCGATAACCAACTTGCACGAAAGTGAATTTGATCTTAAATATTATAAAATGCAACATTAATGATTATGAATAAATATTCCTTATGTTTTTATTTGTCCTTATTTTTTTTTATTTGTCGATAAACAACTTGCAAGAAAGTGAACTTTGATCTTAAATCTGAAAAAAGTGCAAAATATATGATTATGAATAAATATTCTTTATGTTTTTATTTGTCGATATTCAAATTGCAAGAAAATGAATTTTGATCATAAATCTGCGAAAACTCAAAATAAATGATTATGAATAAATGTTCTTTATGTTTTCATTTATCGATAAACAACTTGCAAGAAAGTAGATTTGATCATAAATCAGATAAAATGCAAAATAAATGATTATGAATAAATATTGTTTATATTTTTATATGTCCTAATGTTTTTATTTGTAGATATTCAACTTGCAAGAAAGTGAATTTTGATCATAAATCTGCGAAAACTCCAAATAAATGATTATGAATAAATGCTCTTTATGTTTCTATCTGTCGATAAACAACATGCAAGAAAGTGGACTTTGATCTTAAATCTGACAAAATACAAAATAAATGATTATGAATAAATATTCTTTTTTTTATTTGCCGATATTCATCTTTGCAAGAAATTGAACTTTGAACATAAATCTAAAAAATCTTTATTCATCTATTTGTCGATAACCAACTCGATATTTGTTGAATTTTAAACATAACTTTGAGAAATCTAAAAATCTTTATTCTTCTATTTGTCGATAACCAATTTGCACGAAAGTGAACTTTGATCATAAATCTGATAAAGTACAAAATAAATGATTATGAATAAATATTCCTTATGTTTTTATTTGTCGATATTCATCTTGGAAGAAACTTTGATCTTAAATCTGAAAAAAGTGCAAAATATATGATTATGAATAAATATTCCTTATGTTTTTATTTGTCCTTATGTTTTTATTTGTCGATATTCAACTTGCAAGAAAGTGAACTTTGATGATAAATCTGCGAAAACTCCAAATAAATGATTATGAATAAATGTTCGTTATGTTTCTATTTACCGATAAACAACTTGCCAGAAAGTGAACAATGATCATAAATCTGATAAAATTCAAAATAAATGATTATGAATAAATCTTGTTTATGTTTTTATTTGTCGATATTCAATTTGCAAGAAAGTGGATTTTGATCTTAAATATTATAAAATGCAAAATAAATAATTATGAATAAATATTCCTTATGTTTTCATTTGTCCTTATGTTTTTATTTGTCGATATTCAACTTGCAAGAAAGTGAACTTTGATCATAAATCTGAGAAAACTATAAATAAATAATTATGAATAAATGTTCTTTATGTTTCTATTTACCGATAAACAACTTGTACGAAAGTGAACTTTTATCATAAATCTACGAAAACTGAAAATAAATGATTATGAATAAATGTTCTTTATGTTTCTATTTGCAGATGTACAACTTGCAAGAAAGTGAATTATGATCGTAAATCTGAGAAAACTATAAATAAATAATTATGAATAAATGTTCTTTATGTTTCTATTTATCGATAAACAACTTGCCAGAAAGTGAACAATGATCATAAATCTGATGAAATACAAAATAAATGATAATGAATAAATATTGTTTATGTTTTTATTTGTAGCAAGAAAGTGAATTTTAAACATAACTCTGAGAAATCTAAAAAATCTTTATTCTTCTATTTGTCGATAGCCAGCTTGCACGAAAGTGAACTTGATTATAAATCTGATAAAATACAAAATAAATGATTATGAATAAATATTGTTTATGTTTTTATTTGTCGATATTCAACTTGCAAGAAAGTGAACTTTGATCATTAATATGATAAAATGCAAAATAAATGATTATGAATAAATATTGTTTATGTTTTTATTTTTCGATATTCAACTTGAAAGAAAGTGAACTTTGATCATAAATCTGAGAAAACTCAAAATAAATAATTATGAATAAATGTTCTTTATGTTTCTATTTATCGATAAACAACTTGCAAGAAAGTGAACTTTGATCATAAATCTGAGAAAACTCAAAATAAATGATTATGAATAAATCTTGTTTATGTTTTTATTTGTCGATATTCAATTTGCAAGAAAGTGGATTTTGATCTTAAATATTATAAAATGCAAAATAAATAATTATGAATAAATATTCCTTATGTTTTCATTTGTCCTTATGTTTTTATTTGTCGATATTCAACTTGCAAGAAAGTGAACTTTGATCATAAATCTGAGAAAACTCAAAATAAATAATTATGAATAAATGTTCTTTATGTTTCTATTTATCGATAAACAACTTGCAAGAAAGTGAACTTTGATCATAAATCTGAGAAAACTCAAATTAAATAATTATGAATAAATGTTCTTTATGTTTCTATTTATCGATAAACAACTTGCAAGAAAGTGAACTTTGATCATAAATCTGAGAAAACTCAAATTAAATAATTATGAATAAATGTTCTTTATGTTTATATTTGTCGATAAACAACTCGCAAGAAAGTGGATTTTGATCTTAAATATTATAAGATGCAAAATAAATAATTATGAATAAATATTCTTTATGTTTTTGATTGTCGATATACAACTTGCAAGAAAGTGAATTTTAAACATAACTCTGAGAAATCTAAAAAACCTTTATTCTTCTATTTGTCGATAGCTAACTTGCACGAAAGTGAACTTTGATCATAAATCTGATAAAATACAAAATAAATGGGTATGAATAAATGTTCTTTATGTTTCTATTTATCGATAAACAACTTACAAGAAAGTGAACTTTGATCATAAATCTGCGAAAACTGTAAATGCTTATGAATAAATGTTCTTTATGTTTATATTTGTCGATAAACAACTTGCAAGAAAGTGGATTTTGATCTTAAATATTATAAAATGCAAAATAAATGATTATGAATAAATATTCCTTATGTTTTTATTTGTCCTTATGTTTTTATTTGTCGATATTCAATTTGCAAGAAAGTGAACTTTGATCATAAATCTGCGAAAACTCTAAATGCTTATGAATAAATGTTCTTTATGTTTATATTTGTCGATAAACAACTTGCAAGAAAGTGGATTTTGATCTTAAATATTATAAAATGCAAAATAAATGATTATGAATAAATATTCCTTATGTTTTTATTTGTCCTTATGTTTTTATTTGTCGATATTCAACTTGCAAGAAAGTGAACTTTGATGATAAATCTGCGAAAACTCCAAATAAATGATTATGAATAAATGTTCTTTATGTTTCTATTTGTCGATAAACAACTTGCATGAAAGTGGATTTTGACCTTAAATATTATAAAATTCAAAATAAATGATTATGAACAAATATTCCTTATGTTTTTATTTGTCCTTATGTTTTTATTTGTCGATATTCAACTTGCAAGAAAGTGAACTTTGATGATAAATCTGCGAAAACTCCAAATAAATAATTATGAATAAATGTTCTTTATGTTTCTATTTATCGATAAGCAACTTGCACGAAAGTGAACTTTGATCATAAATCTGAGAAAACTCAAAATAAATAATTATGAATAAATGTTCTTTATGTTTCTATTTATCGATAAACAACTTGCAAGAAAGTGAACTTTGATCATAAATCTGACAAAACTCAAAATAAATAATTATGAATAAATGTTCTTTATGTTTCTATTTATCGATAAACAACTTGCAAGAAAGTGAACTTTGATCATAAATCTGAGAAAACTCAAAATAAATAATTATGAATAAATGTTCTTTATGCTTCTATTTATCGATAAACAACTTACAAGAAAGTGAACTTTGATCATAAATCTGCGAAAACTCTAAATGCTTATGAATAAATGTTCTTTATGTTTATATTTGTCGATAAACAACTTGCAAGAAAGTGGATTTTGATCTTAAATATTATAAAATGCAAAATAAATAATTATGAATAAATATTCCTTATGTTTTCATTTGTCCTTATGTTTTTATTTGTCGATATTCAACTTGCAAGAAAGTGAACTTTGATCATAAATCTGAGAAAACTCAAAATAAATAATTATGAATAAATGTTCTTTATGTTTCTATTTATCGATAAACAACTTACAAGAAAGTGAACTTTGATCATAAATCTGCGAAAACTCTAAATGATTATGAATAAATATTCTTTATGTTTTTATTTGTCGATATACAACTTGCAAGAATGTGAATATTAAACATAACTCTGAGAAATTTAAAAAATCTTTATTCTTGTATTTGTCGATAACCAACTTGCACGAAAGTGAATTTGATCTTAAATATTATAAAATGCAACATTAATGATTATGAATAAATATTCCTTATGTTTTTATTTGTCCTTATTTTTTTTTATTTGTCGATAAACAACTTGCAAGAAAGTGAACTTTGATCTTAAATCTGAAAAAAGTGCAAAATATATGATTATGAATAAATATTCTTTATGTTTTTATTTGTCGATATTCAAATTGCAAGAAAATGAATTTTGATCATAAATCTGCGAAAACTCAAAATAAATGATTATGAATAAATGTTCTTTATGTTTCCATTTATCGATAAACAACTTGCAAGAAAGTAGATTTGATCATAAATCAGATAAAATGCAAAATAAATGATTATGAATAAATATTGTTTATATTTTTATATGTCCTAATGTTTTTATTTGTAGATATTCAACTTGCAAGAAAGTGAATTTTGATCATAAATCTGCGAAAACTCCAAATAAATGATTATGAATAAATGCTCTTTATGTTTCTATCTGTCGATAAACAACATGCAAGAAAGTGGACTTTGATCTTAAATCTGACAAAATACAAAATAAATGATTATGAATAAATATTCTTTTTTTTATTTGCCGATATTCATCTTTGCAAGAAATTGAACTTTGAACATAAATCTAAAAAATCTTTATTCATCTATTTGTCGATAACCAACTCGATATTTGTTGAATTTTAAACATAACTTTGAGAAATCTAAAAATCTTTATTCTTCTATTTGTCGATAACCAATTTGCACGAAAGTGAACTTTGATCATAAATCTGATAAAGTACAAAATAAATGATTATGAATAAATATTCCTTATGTTTTTATTTGTCGATATTCATCTTGGAAGAAACTTTGATCTTAAATCTGAAAAAAGTGCAAAATATATGATTATGAATAAATATTCCTTATGTTTTTATTTGTCCTTATGTTTTTATTTGTCGATATTCAACTTGCAAGAAAGTGAACTTTGATGATAAATCTGCGAAAACTCCAAATAAATGATTATGAATAAATGTTCGTTATGTTTCTATTTACCGATAAACAACTTGCCAGAAAGTGAACAATGATCATAAATCTGATAAAATTCAAAATAAATGATTATGAATAAATCTTGTTTATGTTTTTATTTGTCGATATTCAATTTGCAAGAAAGTGGATTTTGATCTTAAATATTATAAAATGCAAAATAAATAATTATGAATAAATATTCCTTATGTTTTCATTTGTCCTTATGTTTTTATTTGTCGATATTCAACTTGCAAGAAAGTGAACTTTGATCATAAATCTGAGAAAACTATAAATAAATAATTATGAATAAATGTTCTTTATGTTTCTATTTACCGATAAACAACTTGTACGAAAGTGAACTTTTATCATAAATCTACGAAAACTGAAAATAAATGATTATGAATAAATGTTCTTTATGTTTCTATTTGCAGATGTACAACTTGCAAGAAAGTGAATTATGATCGTAAATCTGAGAAAACTATAAATAAATAATTATGAATAAATGTTCTTTATGTTTCTATTTATCGATAAACAACTTGCCAGAAAGTGAACAATGATCATAAATCTGATGAAATACAAAATAAATGATAATGAATAAATATTGTTTATGTTTTTATTTGTAGCAAGAAAGTGAATTTTAAACATAACTCTGAGAAATCTAAAAAATCTTTATTCTTCTATTTGTCGATAGCCAGCTTGCACGAAAGTGAACTTTGATTATAAATCTGATAAAATACAAAATAAATGATTATGAATAAATATTGTTTATGTTTTTATTTGTCGATATTCAACTTGCAAGAAAGTGAACTTTGATCATTAATATGATAAAATGCAAAATAAATGATTATGAATAAATATTGTTTATGTTTTTATTTTTCGATATTCAACTTGAAAGAAAGTGAACTTTGATCATAAATCTGAGAAAACTCAAAATAAATAATTATGAATAAATGTTCTTTATGTTTCTATTTATCGATAAACAACTTGCAAGAAAGTGAACTTTGATCATAAATCTGAGAAAACTCAAAATAAATAATTATGAATAAATGTTCTTAATGTTTCTATTTATCGATAAATAACTTGCAAGAAAGTGAACTTTGATCATAAATCTGCGAAAACTCTAAATGATTATGAATAAATGTTCTTTATGTTTATATTTGTCGATAAACAACTTGCATGAAAGTGGATTTTGACCTTAAATATTATAAAATTCAAAATAAATGATTATGAATAAATATTCCTTATGTTTTTATTTGTCCTTATGTTTTTATTTGTCGATATTCAACTTGCAAGAAAGTGAACTTTGATGATAAATCTGCGAAAACTCCAAATAAATAATTATGAATAAATGTTCTTTATGTTTCTATTTATCGATAAACAACTTGCAAGAAAGTGAACTTTGATCATAAATCTGAGAAAACTCAAAGTAAATAATTATGAATAAATGTTCTTTATGTTTCTATTTATCGATAAACAACTTGCAAGAAAGTGAACTTTGATCATAAATCTGAGAAAACTCAAAATAAATAATTATGAATAAATGTTCTTTATGTTTCTATTTATCGATAAACAACTTGCAAGAAAGTGAACTTTGATCATAAATCTGAGAAAACTCAAAATAAATAATTATGAATAAATGTTCTTTATGTTTCTATTTATCGATAAACAACTTGCAAGAAAGTGAACTTTGATCATAAATCTGAGAAAACTCAAATTAAATAATTATGAATAAATGTTCTTTATGTTTCTATTTAACGATAAACAACTTGCAAGAAAGTGAACTTTGATCATAAATCTGCGAAAACTCTAAATGATTATGAATAAATGTTCTTTATGTTTATATTTGTCGATAAACAACTTGCAAGAAAGTGGATTTTGATCTTAAATATTATAAAATGCAAAATAAATGATTATGAATAAATATTCCTTATGTTTTTATTTGTCGATATTCAACTTGCAAGAAAGTGAACTTTGATGAAAAATCTGCGAAAACTCCAAATAAATGATTATGAATAAATGTTCTTTATGTTTCTATTTGTCGATAAACAACTTGCATGAAAGTGGATTTTGACCTTAAATATTATAAAATTCAAAATAAATGATTATGAATAAATATTCCTTATGTTTTTATTTGTCCTTATGTTTTTATTTGTCGATATTCAACTTGCAAGAAAGTGAACTTTGATGATAAATCTGCGAAAACTCCAAATAAATAATTATGAATAAATGTTCTTTATGTTTCTATTTATCGATAAACAACTTGCAAGAAAGTGAACTTTGATCATAAATCTGAGAAAACTCAAATTAAATAATTATGAATAAATGTTCTTTATGTTTCTATTTATCGATAAACAACTTGCAAGAAAGTGAACTTTGATCATAAATCTGAGAAAACTCAAAATAAATAATTATGAATAAATGTTCTTTATGTTTCTATTTATCGATAAACAACTTGCAAGAAAGTGAACTTTGATCATAAATCTGAGAAAACTCAAATTAAATAATTATGAATAAATGTTCTTTATGTTTATATTTGTCGATAAACAACTCGCAAGAAAGTGGATTTTGATCTTAAATATTATAAAATGCAAAATAAATAATTATGAATAAATATTCTTTATGTTTTTGATTGTCGATATACAACTTGCAAGAAAGTGAATTTTAAACATAACTCTGAGAAATCTAAAAAACCTTTATTCTTCTATTTGTCGATAGCTAACTTGCACGAAAGTGAACTTTGATCATAAATCTGATAAAATACAAAATAAATGAGTATGAATAAATGTTCTTTATGTTTCTATTTATCGATAAACAACTTACAAGAAAGTGAACTTTGATCATAAATCTGCGAAAACTCTAAATGCTTATGAATAAATGTTCTTTATGTTTATATTTGTCGATAAACAACTTGCAAGAAAGTGGATTTTGATCTTAAATATTATAAAATGCAAAATAAATGATTATGAATAAATATTCCTTATGTTTTTATTTGTCCTTATGTTTTTATTTGTCGATATTCAATTTGCAAGAAAGTGAACTTTGATCATAAATCTGCGAAAACTCTAAATGCTTATGAATAAATGTTCTTTATGTTTATATTTGTCGATAAACAACTTGCAAGAAAGTGGATTTTGATCTTAAATATTATAAAATGCAAAATAAATGATTATGAATAAATATTCCTTATGTTTTTATTTGTCCTTATGTTTTTATTTGTCGATATTCAACTTGCAAGAAAGTGAACTTTGATGATAAATCTGCGAAAACTCCAAATAAATGATTATGAATAAATGTTCTTTATGTTTCTATTTGTCGATAAACAACTTGCATGAAAGTGGATTTTGACCTTAAATATTATAAAATTCAAAATAAATGATTATGAATAAATATTCCTTATGTTTTTATTTGTCCTTATGTTTTTATTTGTCGATATTCAACTTGCAAGAAAGTGAACTTTGATCATAAATCTAATAAAATACAAAATAAATGATTGTGAATAATAATTGTTTATGTTCTTATTTGTCGATATTCAACTTGCAAGAAAGTGAATCATGATCATAAATCTGCGAAAACTCAAAATAAATGATTATGAATAAATGTTCTTTATGTTTCTCTTTGTCGATAAACAACTTGCAAGAAAGAGGATTTTAATCTTAAATATTATAAAATGCAAAATAAATGATAATGAATAAATATTCCATATTTTTTTATTTGTCCTTATGTTTTTATTTGTCGATATTCAACTTGCAAGAAAGTGAACTTTGATCATAAATATGAGAAAACTCAAAATAAATAATTATGAATAAATGTTCTTTATGTTTCTATTTATCGATAAACAACTTGCACGAAAGTGAACTTTTATCATAAATCTACGAAAACTGAAAATAAATGATTATGAATAAATGTTCTTTATGTTTCTATTTGCAGATGTACAACTTGCAAGAAAGTGAATTATGATCATAAATCTGAGAAAACTATAAATAAATAATTATGAATAAATGTTCTTTATGTTTCTATTCATCGATAAACAACTTGCCAGAAAGTGAACAATGATCATAAATCTGATGAAATACAAAATAAATGATAATGAATAAATATTGTTTATGTTTTTATTTGTTGCAAGAAAGTGAATTTTAAACATAACTCTGAGAAATCTAAAAAATCTTTATTCTTCTATTTGTCGATAGCCAGCTTGCACGAAAGTGAACTTTGATCATAAATCTGATAAAATACAAAATAAATGATTATGAATAAATATTGTTTATGTTTTTATTTGTCGATATTCAACTTGCAAGAAAGTGAACTTTGATCATTAATCTGATAAAATGCAAAATAAATGATTATGAATAAATATTGTTTATGTTTTTATTTTTCGATATTCAACTTGAAAGAAAGTGAACTTTGATCATAAATCTGAGAAAACTCAAAATAAATAATTATGAATAAATGTTCTTTATGTTTCTATTTATCGATAAACAACTTACAAGAAAGTGAACTTTGAAAACTGAAAATAAATGATTATGAATAAATGTTCTTTATGTTTCTATTTGCAGATGTACAACTTGCAAGAAAGTGAATTATGATCATAAATCTGAGAAAACTATAAATAAATAATTATGAATAAATGTTCTTTATGTTTCTATTTATCGATAAACAACTTGCAAGAAAGTGAACTTTGATCATAAATCTGAGAAAACTCAAATTAAATAATTATGAATAAATGTTCTTTATGTTTATATTTATCGATAAACAACTTGCAAGAAAGTGGATTTTGATCTTAAATATTATAAAATGCAAAATAAATAATTATGAATAAATATTCTTTATGTTTTTGATTGTCGATATACAACTTGCAAGAAAGTGAACTTTGATCATAAATCTGATAAAATGCAAAATAAATGATTATGAATAAATATTGTTTATGTTTTTATTTGTCGATATCGAACTTGCAAGAAAGTGAATTTTAAACATAACTCTGAGAAATCAAAAAAACCTTTATTCTTCTATTTGTCGATAGCTAACTTGCACGAAAGTGAACTTTGATAATAAATCTGATAAAATACAAAATAAATGATTATGAATAAATATTCTTTATGTTTTTATTTGTCGATATACAACTTGCAAGAAAGTGAACTTTGATCATAAATCTGATAAAATGCAAAATAAATGATTATGAATAAATATTGTTTATGTTTTTATTTGTCGATATACAACTTGCAAGAAAGTGAATTTTAAACATAACTCTGAGAAATCTAAAAAATCTTTATTCTTCTATTTGTCGATAGCCAACTTGCACGAAAGTGAACTTTGATCATAACTCTGATAAAATGCAAAGTAAATGATTATGAATAAATATTGTTTATGTTTTTATTTGTCGATATACAACTTGCAAGAAAGTGAATTTTAAACATAACTCTGAGAAATCTAAAAAATCTTTATTCTTCTATTTGTCGATAGCCAACTTGCACGAAAGTGAACTTTGATCATAACTCTGATAAAATGCAAAATAAATGATTATGAATAAATATTGTTTATGTTTTTATTTGTCGATATTCAACTTGCAAGAAAGTGAACTTTGATCATAAATCTGATAAAATGCAAAATAAATGATTATGAATAAATATTGTTTATGTTTTTATTTGTCGATATTCAACTTGCAAGAAAGTGAACTTTGATCATAAATCTGAGAAAACTCAAAATAAATAATTATGAATAAATGTTCTTTATGGTTCTATTTGGCTATAAACAACTTGCCAGAAAGTGGACTTTGATCATAACTCTGATAAAATACAAAATAAATGATTATGAATAAATGTTCTTTATGTTTTTATTTGTCTATATTTAACTTGCAAGGAAGTGAACTCTGATCATAAATATGCGTAAACTCAAAATAATTGATTATGAATAAATGTTCTTTATGTTTCTATTCGTCGATAAACAACTTGCAAGAAAGTGAATTTTAAACATAACTCTGAGAAACCTAAAAAATCTTTATTCTTCTATTTGTCGATAGCCAGCTTGCACGAAAGTGAACTTTGATCATAAATCTGATAAAATACAAAATAAATGATTATGAATAAATATTGTTTATGTTCTTATTTGTCGATATTCAACTTGCAAGAAAGTGAACTTTGATCATTAATCTGATAAAATGCAAAATAAATGATTATGAATAAATATTGTTTATGTTTTTATTTTTCGATATTCAACTTGAAAGAAAGTGAACTTTGATCATAAATCTGAGAAAACTCAAAATAAATAATTATGAATAAATGTTCTTTATGTTTCTATTTATCGATAAACAACTTGCAAGAAAGTGAACTTTGATCATAAATCTGAGAAAACTCAAAATAAATAATTATGAATAAATGTTCTTTATGTTTCTATTTTTCGATAAACAACTTACAAGAAAGTGAACTTTGATCATAAATCTGCGAAAACTCTAAATGATTATGAATAAATGTTCTTTATGTTTATATTTGTCGATAAACAACTTGCAAGAAAGTGGATTTTGAACTTAAATATTATAAAATGCAAAATAAATGATTATGAATAAATATTCCGTATGTTTTTATTTGTCCTTATGTTTTTATTTGTCGATATTCAACTTGCAAGAAAGTGAACTTTGATGATAAATCTGCGAAAACTCCAAATAAATGATTATGAATAAATGTTCTTTATGTTTCTATTTGTCGATAAACAACTTGCAAGAAAGTGGATTTTGACCTTAAATATTATAAAATTCAAAATAAATGATTATGAATAAATATTCCTTATGTTTTTATTTGTCCTTATGTTTTTATTTGTCGATATTCAACTTGCAAGAAAGTGAACTTTGATGATAAATCTGCGAAAACTCCAAATAAATAATTATGAATAAATGTTTTTTATGTTTCTATTTATCGATAAACAACTTGCAAGAAAGTGAACTTTGATCATAAATCTGACAAAACTCAAAATAAATAATTATGAATAAATGTTCTTTATGTTTCTATTTATCGATAAACAACTTGCAAGAAAGTGAACTTTGATCATAAATCTGAGAAAACTCAAAATAAATAATTATGAATAAATGTTCTTTATGCTTCTATTTATCGATAAACAACTTACAAGAAAGTGAACTTTGATCATAAATCTGCGAAAACTCTAAATGCTTATGAATAAATGTTCTTTATGTTTATATTTGTCGATAAACAACTTGCAAGAAAGTGGATTTTGATCTTAAATATTATAAAATGCAAAATAAATGATTATGAATAAATATTCCTTATGTTTTTATTTGTCCTTATGTTTTTATTTGTCGATATTCAACTTGCAAGAAAGTGAACTTTGATCATAAATCTGCGAAAACTCTAAATGCTTATGAATAAATGTTCTTTATGTTTATATTTGTCGATAAACAACTTGCAAGAAAGTGAACTTTGATCATAAATCTGACAAAACTCAAAATAAATAATTATGAATAAATGTTCTTTATGTTTCTATTTATCGATAAACAACTTGCAAGAAAGTGAACTTTGATCATAAATCTGAGAAAACTCAAAATAAATAATTATGAATAAATGTTCTTTATGCTTCTATTTATCGATAAACAACTTACAAGAAAGTGAACTTTGATCATAAATCTGCGAAAACTCAAAATAAATGATTATGAATAAATGTTCTTTATGTTTCCATTTATCGATAAACAACTTGCAAGAAAGTAGATTTTGATCATAAATCAGATAAAATGCAAAATAAATGATTATGCATAAATATTGTTTATATTTTTATATGTCCGAATGTTTTTATTTGTAGATATTCAACTTGCAAGAAAGTGAACTTTGATCATAAATCTGACAAAACTCAAAATAAATAATTATGAATAAATGTTCTTTATGTTTCTATTTATCGATAAACAACTTGCAAGAAAGTGAACTTTGATCATAAATCTGAGAAAACTCAAAATAAATAATTATGAATAAATGTTCTTTATGCTTCTATTTATCGATAAACAACTTACAAGAAAGTGAACTTTGATCATAAATCTGCGAAAACTCTAAATGCTTATGAATAAATGTTCTTTATGTTTATATTTGTCGATAAACAACTTGCAAGAAAGTGGATTTTGATCTTAAATATTATAAAATGCAAAATAAATGATTATGAATAAATATTCCTTATGTTTTTATTTGTCCTTATGTTTTTATTTGTCGATATTCAACTTGCAAGAAAGTGAACTTTGATCATAAATCTGCGAAAACTCTAAATGATTATGAATAAATATTCTTTATGTTTTTATTTGTCGATATACAACTTGCAAGAATGTGAATATTAAACATAACTCTGAGAAATCTAAAAAATCTTTATTCTTGTATTTGTCGATAACCAACTTGCACGAAAGTGAATTTGATCTTAAATATTATAAAATGCAACATTAATGATTATAAATAAATATTCCTTATGTTTTTATTTGTCCTTATTTTTTTTTATTTGTCGATAAACAACTTGCAAGAAAGTGAACTTTGATCTTAAATCTGAAAAAAGTGCAAAATATATGATTATGAATAAATATTCTTTATGTTTTTATTTGTCGATATTCAAATTGCAAGAAAATGAACTTTGATCATAAATCTGCGAAAACTCAAAATAAATGATTATGAATAAATGTTCTTTATGTTTCCATTTATCGATAAACAACTTGCAAGAAAGTAGATTTTGATCATAAATCAGATAAAATGCAAAATAAATGATTATGCATAAATATTGTTTATATTTTTATATGTCCGAATGTTTTTATTTGTAGATATTCAACTTGCAAGAAAGTGGATTTTGATCTTAAATATTATAAAATGCAAAATAAATAATTATGAATAAATATTCCTTATGTTTTCATTTGTCCTTATGTTTTTATTTGTCGATATTCAACTTGCAAGAAAGTGAACTTTGATCATAAATCTGAGAAAACTATAAATAAATAATTATGAATAAATGTTCTTTATGTTTCTATTTACCGATAAACAACTTGCCAGAAAGTGAACAATGATCATAAATCTGATAAAATTCAAAATAAATGATTATGAATAAATCTTGTTTATGTTTTTATTTGTCGATATTCAACTTGCAAGAAAGTGAACTTTGATCATAAATCTAATAAAATACAAAATAAATGATTGTGAATAATAATTGTTTATGTTCTTATTTGTCGATATTCAACTTGCAAGAAAGTGAATCATGATCATAAATCTGCGAAAACTCAAAATAAATGATTATGAATAAATGTTCTTTATGTTTCTCTTTGTCGATAAACAACTTGCAAGAAAGAGGATTTTAATCTTAAATATTATAAAATGCAAAATAAATGATAATGAATAAATATTCCATATTTTTTTATTTATAAATATTCCATTTATTTTTATTTGTCGATATTCAACTTGCAAGAAAGTGAACTTTGATCATAAATATGAGAAAACTCAAAATAAATAATTATGAATAAATGTTCTTTATGTTTCTATTTATCGATAAACAATTTGCACGAAAGTGAACTTTTATCATAAATCTACGAAAACTGAAAATAAATGATTATGAATAAATGTTCTTTATGTTTCTATTTGCAGATGTACAACTTGCAAGAAAGTGAATTATGATCATAAATCTGAGAAAACTATAAATAAATAATTATGAATAAATGTTCTTTATGTTTCTATTCATCGATAAACAACTTGCCAGAAAGTGAACAATGATCATAAATCTGATGAAATACAAAATAAATGATAATGAATAAATATTGTTTATGTTTTTATTTGTTGCAAGAAAGTGAATTTTAAACATAACTTCGAGAAATCTAAAAAATCTTTATTCTTCTATTTGTCGATAGCCAGCTTGCACGAAAGTGAACTTTGATCATAAATCTGATAAAATACAAAATAAATGATTATGAATAAATATTGTTTATGTTTTTATTTGTCGATATTCAACTTGCAAGAAAGTGAACTTTGATCATTAATCTGATAAAATGCAAAATAAATGATTATGAATAAATATTGTTTATGTTTTTATTTTTCGATATTCAACTTGAAAGAAAGTGAACTTTGATCATAAATCTGAGAAAACTCAAAATAAATAATTATGAATAAATGTTCTTTATGTTTCTATTTATCGATAAACAACTTACAAGAAAGTGAACTTTGAAAACTGAAAATAAATGATTATGAATAAATGTTCTTTATGTTTCTATTTGCAGATGTACAACTTGCAAGAAAGTGAATTATGATCATAAATCTGAGAAAACTATAAATAAATAATTATGAATAAATGTTCTTTATGTTTCTATTCATCGATAAACAACTTGCCAGAAAGTGAATAATGATCATAAATCTGATGAAATACAAAATAAATGATAATGAATAAATATTGTTTATGTTTTTATTTGTTGCAAGAATTTTAAAATAACTCTGAGAAATCTAAAAAATCTTTATTCTTCTATTTGTCGATAGCCAGCTTGAACGAAAGTGAACTTTGATCATAAATCTGATAAACTACAAAATAAATTATTATGAATAAATATTGTTTATGTTTTTATTTGTCGATATTCAACTTGCAAGAAAGTGAACTTTGATCATTAATCTGATAAAATGCAAAATAAATGAATATGAATAAATATTGTTTATGTTTTTATTTTTCGATATTCAACTTGAAAGAAAGTGAGCTTTGATCATAAATCTGAGAAAACTAAAAATAAATAATTATGAATAAATGTTCTTTATGTTTCTATTTATCGATAAACAACTTACAAGAAAGTGAACTTTGATCATAAATCTGCGAAAACTCTAAATGATTATGAATAAATGTTCTTTATGTTTATATTTGTCGATAAACAACTTGCAAGAAAGTGGATTTTGACCTTAAATATTATAAAATTCAAAATAAATGATTATGAATAAATATTCCTTATGTTTTTTTTGTCCTTATGTTTTTATTTGTCGATATTCAACTTGCAAGAAAGTGAACTTTGATGATAAATCTGCGAAAACTCCAAATAAATGATTATGAATAAATGTTCTTTATGTTTCTATTTGTCGATAAACAACTTGCATGAAAGTGGATTTTGACATTAAATATTATAAAATTCAAAATAAATGATTATGAATAAATATTCCTTATGTTTTTATTTGTCCTTATGTTTTTATTTGTCGATATTCAACTTGCAAGAAAGTGAACTTTGATGATAAATCTGCGAAAACTCCAAATAAATAATTATGAATAAATGTTCTTTATGTTTCTATTTATCGATAAACAACTTGCAAGAAAGTGAACTTTGATCATAAATCTGAGAAAACTCAAATTAAATAATTATGAATAAATGTTCTTTATGTTTCTATTTATCGATAAACAACTTGCAGGAAAGTGAACTTTGATCATAAATCTGAGAAAACTCAAAATAAATAATTATGAATAAATGTTCTTTATGTTTCTATTTATCGATAAACAACTTGCAAGAAAGTGAACTTTGATCATAAATCTGAGAAAACTCAAAACAAATAATTATGAATAAATGTTCTTTATGTTTCTATTTATCGATAAACAACTTGCAAGAAAGTGAACTTTGATCATAAATCTGAGAAAACTCAAAATAAATAATTATGAATAAATGTTCTTTATGTTTCTATTTATCGATAAACAACTTGCAAGAAAGTGAACTTTGATCATAAATCTGAGAAAACTCAAATTAAATAATTATGAATAAATGTTCTTTATGTTTATATTTGTCGATAAACAACTTGCAAGAAAGTGGATTTTGATCTTAAATATTATAAAATGCAAAATAAATAATTATGAATAAATATTCCTTATGTTTTCATTTGTCCTTATGTTTTTATTTGTCGATATTCAACTTGCAAGAAAGTGAACTTTGATCATAAATCTGAGAAAACTCAAAAGAAATAATTATGAATAAATGTTCTTTATGTTTCTATTTATCGATAAACAACTTACAAGAAAGTGAACTTTGATCATAAATCTGCGAAAACTCTAAATGATTATGAATATATATTCTTTATGTTTTTATTTGTCGATATACAACTTGAAAGAATGTGAATATTAAACATAACTCTGAGAAATCTAAAAAATCTTTATTCTTGTATTTGTCGATAACCAACTTTCACGAAAGTGAATTTGATCTTAAATATTATAAAATGCAACATTAATGATTATGAATAAATATTCCTTATGTTTTTATTTGTCCTTATTTTTTTTTATTTGTCGATAAACAACTTGCAAGAAAGTGAACTTTGATCTTAAATCTGAAAAAAGTGCAAAATATATGATTATGAATAAATATTCTTTATGTTTTTATTTGTCGATATTCAAATTGCAAGAAAATGAACTTTGATCATAAATCTGCGAAAACTCAAAATAAATGATTATGAATAAATGTTCTTTATGTTTCCATTTATCGATAAACAACTTGCAAGAAAGTAGATTTTGCTCATAAATCAGATAAAATGCAAAATAAATGATTATGAATAAATATTGTTTATATTTTTATATGTCCTAATGTTTTTATTTGTAGATATTCAACTTGCAAGAAAGTGAATTTTGATCATAAATCTGCGAAAACTCCAAATAAATGATTATGAATAAATGCTCTTTATGTTTCTATCTGTCGATAAACAACTTGCAAGAAAGTGGACTTTGATCTTAAATCTGACAAAATACAAAATAAATGATTATGAATAAATATTCTTTTTTTTATTTGCCGATATTCATCTTTGCAAGAAATTGAACTTTGAACATAAATCTAAAAAATCTTTATTCATCTATTTGTCGATAACCAACTCGATATTTGTTGAATTTTAAACATAACTTTGAGAAATCTAAAAATCTTTATTCTTCTATTTGTCGATAACCAATTTGCACGAAAGTGAACTTTGATCATAAATCTGATAAAGTACAAAATAAATGATTATGAATAAATATTCCTTATGTTTTTATTTGTCGATATTCATCTTGGAAGAAACTTTGATCTTAAATCTGAAAAAAGTGCAAAATATATGATTATGAATAAATATTCCTTATGTTTTTATTTGTCCTTATGTTTTTATTTGTCGATATTCAACTTGCAAGAAAGTGAACTTTGATGATAAATCTGCGAAAACTCCAAATAAATGATTATGAATAAATGTTCGTTATGTTTCTATTTACCGATAAAAAACTTGCCAGAAAGTGAACAATGATCATAAATCTGATAAAATTCAAAATAAATGATTATGAATAAATCTTGTTTATGTTTTTATTTGTCGATATTCAATTTGTAAGAAAGTGGATTTTGATCTTAAATATTATAAAATGCAAAATAAATAATTATGAATAAATATTCCTTATGTTTTCATTTGTCCTTATGTTTTTATTTGTCGATATTCAACTTGCAAGAAAGTGAACTTTGATCATAAATCTGAGAAAACTATAAATAAATAATTATGAATAAATGTTCTTTATGTTTCTATTTACCGATAAACAACTTGCCAGAAAGTGAACAATGATCATAAATCTGATAAAATTCAAAATAAATGATTATGAATAAATCTTGTTTATGTTTTTATTTGTCGATATTCAACTTGCAAGAAAGTGAACTTTGATCATAAATCTAATAAAATACAAAATAAATGATTGTGAATAATAATTGTTTATGTTCTTATTTGTCGATATTCAACTTGCAAGAAAGTGAATCATGATCATAAATCTGCGAAAACTCAAAATAAATGATTATGAATAAATGTTCTTTATGTTTCTCTTTGTCGATAAACAACTTGCAAGAAAGAGGATTTTAATCTTAAATATTATAAAATGCAAAATAAATGATAATGAATAAATATTCCATATTTTTTTATTTGTCCTTATGTTTTTATTTGTCGATATTCAACTTGCAAGAAAGTGAACTTTGATCATAAATATGAGAAAACTCTAAATGATTATGAATATATATTCTTTATGTTTTTATTTGTCGATATACAACTTGCAAGAATGTGAATATTAAACATAACTCTGAGAAATCTAAAAAATCTTTATTCTTGTATTTGTCGATAACCAACTTGCACGAAAGTGAACTTTGATCATAAATCTGAGAAAACTCAAAATAAATAATTATGAATAAATGTTCTTTATGTTTCTATTTATCGATAAACAACTTGCAAGAAAGTGAACTTTGATCATAAATCTGAGAAAACTCAAAACAAATAATTATGAATAAATGTTCTTTATGTTTCTATTTATCGATAAACAACTTGCAAGAAAGTGAACTTTGATCATAAATCTGAGAAAACTCAAAATAAATAATTATGAATAAATGTTCTTTATGTTTCTATTTATCGATAAACAACTTGCAAGAAAGTGAACTTTGATCATAAATCTGAGAAAACTCAAATTAAATAATTATGAATAAATGTTCTTTATGTTTATATTTGTCGATAAACAACTTGCAAGAAAGTGGATTTTGATCTTAAATATTATAAAATGCAAAATAAATAATTATGAATAAATATTCCTTATGTTTTCATTTGTCCTTATGTTTTTATTTGTCGATATTCAACTTGCAAGAAAGTGAACTTTGATCATAAATCTGAGAAAACTCAAAAGAAATAATTATGAATAAATGTTCTTTATGTTTCTATTTATCGATAAACAACTTACAAGAAAGTGAACTTTGATCATAAATCTGCGAAAACTCTAAATGATTATGAATATATATTCTTTATGTTTTTATTTGTCGATATACAACTTGAAAGAATGTGAATATTAAACATAACTCTGAGAAATCTAAAAAATCTTTATTCTTGTATTTGTCGATAACCAACTTTCACGAAAGTGAATTTGATCTTAAATATTATAAAATGCAACATTAATGATTATGAATAAATATTCATTATGTTTTTATTTGTCCTTATTTTTTTTTATTTGTCGATAAACAACTTGCAAGAAAGTGAACTTTGATCTTAAATCTGAAAAAAGTGCAAAATATATGATTATGAATAAATATTCTTTATGTTTTTATTTGTCGATATTCAAATTGCAAGAAAATGAACTTTGATCATAAATCTGCGAAAACTCAAAATAAATGATTATGAATAAATGTTCTTTATGTTTCCATTTATCGATAAACAACTTGCAAGAAAGTAGATTTTGATCATAAATCAGATAAAATGCAAAATAAATGATTATGAATAAATATTGTTTATATTTTTATATGTCCTAATGTTTTTATTTGTAGATATTCAACTTGCAAGAAAGTGAATTTTGATCATAAATCTGCGAAAACTCCAAATAAATGATTATGAATAAATATTCCTTATGTTTTTATTTGTCGATATTCATCTTGGAAGAAACTTTGATCTTAAATCTGAAAAAAGTGCAAAATATATGATTATGAATAAATATTCCTTATGTTTTTATTTGTCCTTATGTTTTTATTTGTCGATATTCAACTTGCAAGAAAGTGAACTTTGATGATAAATCTGCGAAAACTCCAAATAAATGATTATGAATAAATGTTCGTTATGTTTCTATTTACCGATAAAAAACTTGCCAGAAAGTGAACAATGATCATAAATCTGATAAAATTCAAAATAAATGATTATGAATAAATCTTGTTTATGTTTTTATTTGTCGATATTCAATTTGTAAGAAAGTGGATTTTGATCTTAAATATTATAAAATGCAAAATAAATAATTATGAATAAATATTCCTTATGTTTTCATTTGTCCTTATGTTTTTATTTGTCGATATTCAACTTGCAAGAAAGTGAACTTTGATCATAAATCTGAGAAAACTATAAATAAATAATTATGAATAAATGTTCTTTATGTTTCTATTTACCGATAAACAACTTGCCAGAAAGTGAACAATGATCATAAATCTGATAAAATTCAAAATAAATGATTATGAATAAATCTTGTTTATGTTTTTATTTGTCGATATTCAACTTGCAAGAAAGTGAACTTTGATCATAAATCTAATAAAATACAAAATAAATGATTGTGAATAATAATTGTTTATGTTCTTATTTGTCGATATTCAACTTGCAAGAAAGTGAATCATGATCATAAATCTGCGAAAACTCAAAATAAATGATTATGAATAAATGTTCTTTATGTTTCTCTTTGTCGATAAACAACTTGCAAGAAAGAGGATTTTAATCTTAAATATTATAAAATGCAAAATAAATGATAATGAATAAATATTCCATATTTTTTTATTTGTCCTTATGTTTTTATTTGTCGATATTCAACTTGCAAGAAAGTGAACTTTGATCATAAATATGAGAAAACTCTAAATGATTATGAATATATATTCTTTATGTTTTTATTTGTCGATATACAACTTGCAAGAATGTGAATATTAAACATAACTCTGAGAAATCTAAAAAATCTTTATTCTTGTATTTGTCGATAACCAACTTGCACGAAAGTGAACTTTTATCATAAATCTACGAAAACTGAAAATAAATGATTATGAATAAATGTTCTTTATGTTTCTATTTGCAGATGTACAACTTGCAAGAAAGTGAATTATGATCATAAATCTGAGAAAACTATAAATAAATAATTATGAATAAATGTTCTTTATGTTTCTATTCATCGATAAACAACTTGCCAGAAAGTGAACAATGATCATAAATCTGATGAAATACAAAATAAATGATAATGAATAAATATTGTTTATGTTTTTATTTGTTGCAAGAAAGTGAATTTTAAACATAACTCTGAGAAATCTAAAAAATCTTTATTCTTCTATTTGTCGATAGCCAGCTTGCACGAAAGTGAACTTTGATCATAAATCTGATAAAATACAAAATAAATGATTATGAATAAATATTGTTTATGTTTTTATTTGTCGATATTCAACTTGCAAGAAAGTGAACTTTGATCATTAATCTGATAAAATGCAAAATAAATGATTATGAATAAATATTGTTTATGTTTTTATTTTTCGATATTCAACTTGAAAGAAAGTGAACTTTGATCATAAATCTGAGAAAACTCAAAATAAATAATTATGAATAAATGTTCTTTATGTTTCTATTTATCGATAAACAACTTACAAGAAAGTGAACTTTGAAAACTGAAAATAAATGATTATGAATAAATGTTCTTTATGTTTCTATTTGCAGATGTACAACTTGCAAGAAAGTGAATTATGATCATAAATCTGAGAAAACTATAAATAAATAATTATGAATAAATGTTCTTTATGTTTCTATTCATCGATAAACAACTTGCCAGAAAGTGAACAATGATCATAAATCTGATGAAATACAAAATAAATGATAATGAATAAATATTGTTTATGTTTTTATTTGTTGCAAGAATTTTAAAATAACTCTGAGAAATCTAAAAAATCTTTATTCTTCTATTTGTCGATAGCCAGCTTGCACGAAAGTGAACTTTGATCATAAATCTGATAAACTACAAAATAAATTATTATGAATAAATATTGTTTATGTTTTTATTTGTCGATATTCAACTTGCAAGAAAGTGAACTTTGATCATTAATCTGATAAAATGCAAAATAAATGAATATGAATAAATATTGTTTATGTTTTTATTTTTCGATATTCAACTTGAAAGAAAGTGAACTTTGATCATAAATCTGAGAAAACTTAAAATAAATAATTATGAATAAATGTTCTTTATGTTTCTATTTATCGATAAACAACTTACAAGAAAGTGAACTTTGATCATAAATCTGCGAAAACTCTAAATGATTATGAATAAATGTTCTTTATGTTTATATTTGTCGATAAACAACTTGCAAGAAAGTGGATTTTGACCTTAAATATTATAAAATTCAAAATAAATGATTATGAATAAATATTCCTTATGTTTTTATTTGTCCTTATGTTTTTATTTGTCGATATTCAACTTGCAAGAAAGTGAACTTTGATGATAAATCTGCGAAAACTCCAAATAAATGATTATGAATAAATGTTCTTTATGTTTCTATTTGTCGATAAACAACTTGCATGAAAGTGGATTTTGACATTAAATATTATAAAATTCAAAATAAATGATTATGAATAAATATTCCTTATATTTTTATTTGTCCTTATGTTTTTATTTGTCGATATTCAACTTGCAAGAAAGTGAACTTTGATGATAAATCTGCGAAAACTCCAAATAAATAATTATGAATAAATGTTCTTTATGTTTCTATTCATCGATAAACAACTTACAAGAAAGTGAACTTTGATCATAAATCTGCGAAAACTCTAAATGATTATGAATAAATATTCTTTATGTTTTTATTTGTCGATATACAACTTGCAAGAAAGTAAATATTAAACATAGCTCTGAGAAATCTAAAAAACCTTTATTCTTCTATTTGTCGATAGCTAACTTGCACGAAAGTGAACTTTGATCATAAATCTGATAAAATACAAAATAAATGATTATGAATAAATATTCTTTATGTTTTTATTTGTCGATATACAACTTGCAAGAATGTGAATATTAAACATAACTCTGAGAAATCTAAAAAATCTTTATTCTTGTATTTGTCGATAACCAACTTGCACGAAAGTGAATTTGATCTTAAATATTATAAAATGCAACATTAATGATTATGAATAAATATTCCTTATGTTTTTATTTGTCCTTATTTTTTTTTATTTGTCGATAAACAACTTGCAAGAAAGTGAACTTTGATCTTAAATCTGAAAAAAGTGCAAAATATATGATTATGAATAAATATTCTTTATGTTTTTATTTGTCGATATTCAAATTGCAAGAAAATGAACTTTGATCATAAATCTGCGAAAACTCAAAATAAATGATTATGAATAAATGTTCTTTATGTTTCCATTTATCGATAAACAACTTGCAAGAAAGTAGATTTTGATCATAAATCAGATAAAATGCAAAATAAATGATTATAAATAAATATAGTTTATATTTTTATATGTCCTAATGTTTTTATTTGTAGATATTCAACTTGCAAGAAAGTGAATTTTGATCATATATCTGCGAAAACTCCAAATAAATGATTATGAATAAATGCTCTTTATGTTTCTATCTGTCGATAAACAACTTGCAAGAAAGTGGACTTTGATCTTAAATCTGACAAAATACAAAATAAATGATTTCTGATGTTTTTATTTGTCGATATTCAAATTGCACGAAAATGAACTTTGATCATATATCTGCGAAAACTCAAAATAAATCATTATGAATAAATGTTCTTTATGTTTCCATTTGTCGATAAACAACTTGCAAGAGAGTAGATTTTGATCTTAAATATTATAAAATGCAAAATAAATGATTGTGAATAAATATTGTTTATGTTTTTATATGTCCTAATGTTTTTATTTGTAGATATACAACTTGCAAGAAAGTGAATATTAAACATAACTCTGAGTAATCTAAAAAATCTTTATTCTTGTATTTGTCGATAACCAACTTGCACGAAAGTGAATTTGATCTTAAATATTATAAAATGCAACATTAATGATTATGAACAAATATTCCTTATGTTTTTATTTGTCCTTATTTTTTTTATTTGTCGATAAACAACTTGCAAGAAAGTGAACTTTGATCTTAAATCTGAAAAAAAGTGCAAAATATATGATTATGAATAAATATTCTTTATGTTTTTATTTGTCGATATTCAAATTGCAAGAAAATGAACTTTGATCATAAATCTGCGAAAACTCACAATAAATGATTATGAATAAATGTTCTTTATGTTTCCATTTGTCGATAAACAACTTGCAAAAAAGTAGATTTTGATCTTAAATATTATAAAATGCAAAATAAATGATTACGAATAAATATTGTTTATGTTTTTATAAGTCCTAATGTTTTTATTTGTAGATATTCAACTTGCAAGAAAGTGAATTTTGATCATAAATCTGCGAAAACTCCAAATAAATGATTATGAATAAATGCTCTTTATATTTCTATCTGTCGATAAACAACTTGCAAGAAAGTGGACTTTGATCTTAAATCTGACAAAATACAAAATAATGATTTCTGATGTTTTTATTTGTCGATATTCAACTTGCAAGAAAGTGAACTTTGATCATAAATCTGCGAAAACTCAAAATAAATGATTATGAATAAATGTTCTTTATGTTTCTATTTGTCGATAAACAACTTGCAAGAAAGTGGACTTTGATCTTAAATCTGATAAAATACAAAATAAATGATTATGAATAAATATTCTTTTTTTTATTTGCCGATATTCATCTTTGCAAGAAAGTGAACTTTGAACATAAATCTAAAAAATCTTTATTCATCTATTTGTCGATAACCAACTCGATATTTGTTGAATTTTAAACATAACTTTGAGAAATCTAAAAATCTTTATTCTTCTATTTGTCGATAACCAATTTGCACGAAAGTGAACTTTGATCATAAATCTGATAAAGTACAAAATAAATGATTATGAATAAATATTCCTTATGTTTTTATTTGTCGATATTCATCTTGGAAGAAACTTTGATCTTAAATCTGAAAAAAGTGCAAAATATATGATTATGAATAAATATTCTTTATGTTTTTATTTGTCGATATTCAACTAGGAAGAAAGTGAACTTTGATCATAAATCTAATAAAATACAAAATAAATGATTGTGAATAATTATTGTTTGTGTTCTTATTTGTCGATATTCAACTTGCAAGAAAGTGAACTATGATCATAAATCTGAGAAATCTCAAAATAAATGATTATGAATAAATGTTCTTTATGTTTCTCTTTGTCGATAAACAACTTGCAAGAAAGTGATTATGATCATAAATCTGAGAAAACTATAAATAAATAATTATGAATAAATGTTCTTTATGTTTCTATTTACCGATAAACAACTTGCCAGAAAGTGAACAATGATCATAAATCTGATAAAATACAAAATAAATGATTATGAATAAATCTTGTTTATGTTTTTATTTGTCGATATTTAACTTGCAAGAAAGTGAACTTTGATCATAAATCTAATAAAATACAAAATAAATGATTGTGAATAATAATTGTTTATGTTCTTATTTGTCGATATTCAACTTGCAAGAAAGTGAACCATGATCATAAATCTGCGAAAACTCAAAATAAATGATTATGAATAAATGTTCTTTATGTTTATATTTGTCGATAAACAACTTGCAAGAAAGTGAACTTTGATCATAAATCTGACAAAACTCAAAATAAATAATTATGAATAAATGTTCTTTATGTTTCTATTTATAGATAAACAACTTGCAAGAAAGTGAACTTTGATCATAAATCTGAGAAAACTCAAAATAAATAATTATGAATAAATGTTCTTTATGCTTCTATTTATCGATAAACAAATTACAAGAAAGCGAACTTTGATCATAAATCTGCGAAAACTCTAAATGATTATGAATAAATGTTCTTTATGTTTATATTTGTCGATAAACAACTTGCAAGAAAGTGGATTTTGATCTTAAATATTATAAAATGCAAAATAAATAATTATGAATAAATATTCCTTATGTTTTCATTTGTCCTTATGTTTTTATTTGTCGATATTCAACTTGCAAGAAAGTGAATTTTGATCATAAATGTGCGAAAACTCCAAATAAATGATTATGAATAAATGCTCTTTATGTTTCTATCTGTCGATAAACAACTTGAAAGAAAGTGGACTTTGATCATAAATCTGACAAAATACAAAATAAATGATTTCTGATGTTTTTATTTGTCGATATTCAAATTGCAAGAAAATGAACTTTGATCATAAATATGCGAAAACTCAAAATAAATGATTATGTATAAATGTTCTTTATGTTTCCATTTGTCGATAAACAACTTGCAAGAAAGTAGATTTTGATCTTAAATATTATAAAATGCAAAATAAATGATTATGAATAAATATTGTTTATGTTTTTATATGTCCTAATGTTTTTATTTGTAGATATACAACTTGCAAGAAAGTGAATATTAAACATAACTCAGAGTAATCTAAAAAATCTTTATTCTTGTATTTGTCGATAACCAACTTGCACGAAAGTGAATTTGATCTTAAATATTATAAAATGCAACATTAATGATTATGAATAAATATTCCTTATGTTTTTATTTGTCCTTATTTTTTTTTATTTGTCGATAAACAACTTGCAAGAAAGTGAACTTTGATCTTAAATCTGAAAAAAGTGCAAAATATATGATTATGAATAAATATTCTTTATGTTTTTATTTGTCGATATTCAAATTGCAAGAAAATGAACTTTGATCATAAATCTGCGAAAACTCAAAATAATTGATTATGAATAAATGTTCTTTATGTTTTTATTTGTCTATATTCAACTTGCAAGAAAGTGAACTTTTATCAAGAATCTGATAAAATGCAAAATAAATGATTATGAATAAATATTATTTATGTTTTTATTTGTCGATATTCAACTTGCAAGAAAGTGAACTTTGGTCATAAATCTTATAAAATACAAAATAAATGATTATGAATAGATATTGTTTATGTTTTTATTTGTCGATATTCAACTTGCAAGAAAGTGAACTTTGATCATAAATCTGATGAAATACAAAATAAATGATTATGAATAAATATTGTTTATGTTTTTATTTGTCGATATTCAACTTGCAAGAAGGTGAACTTTGATCATAAATCTGAGAAAACTCAAAATAAATGATTATAAATAAATGTTCTTTATGTTTTTATTTGTCGATATTCAACTTGCACGAAAGTGAACTTTGATCATAAATCTGATAAAATACAAAATAAATGATTATGAATACAAAATAAATACAAAATAAATGATTTCTGATGTTTTTATTTGTCGATATTCAAATTGCAAGAAAATGAACTTTGATCATAAATATGCGAAAACTCAAAATAAATGATTATGTATAAATGTTCTTTATGTTTCCATTTGTCGATAAACAACTTGCAAGAAAGTAGATTTTGATCTTAAATATTATAAAATGCAAAATAAATGATTATGAATAAATATTGTTTATGTTTTTATATGTCCTAATGTTTTTATTTGTAGATATACAACTTGCAAGAAAGTGAATATTAAACATAACTCAGAGTAATCTAAAAAATCTTTATTCTTGTATTTGTCGATAACCAACTTGCACGAAAGTGAATTTGATCTTAAATATTATAAAATGCAACATTAATGATTATGAATAAATATTCCTTATGTTTTTATTTGTCCTTATTTTTTTTTATTTGTCGATAAACAACTTGCAAGAAAGTGAACTTTGATCTTAAATCTGAAAAAAGTGCAAAATATATGATTATGAATAAATATTCTTTATGTTTTTATTTGTCGATATTCAAATTGCAAGAAAATGAACTTTGATCATAAATCTGCGAAAACTCAAAATAATTGATTATGAATAAATGTTCTTTATATTTCCATTTGTCGATAAACAACTTGCAAGAAAGTGGATTTTGATCTTAAATATTATAAAATGCAAAATAAATAATTATGAATAAATATTCCTTATGTTTTCATTTGTCCTTATGTTTTTATTTGTCGATATTCAACTTGCAAGAAAGTGAATTTTGATCATAAATGTGCGAAAACTCCAAATAAATGATTATGAATAAATTCTCTTTATGTTTCTATCTGTCGATAAACAACTTGAAAGAAAGTGGACTTTGATCATAAATCTGACAAAATACAAAATAAATGATTTCTGATGTTTTTATTTGTCGATATTCAAATTGCAAGAAAATGAACTTTGATCATAAATCTGCGAAAACTCAAAATAAATGATTATGTATAAATGTTCTTTATGTTTCCATTTGTCGATAAACAACTTGCAAGAAAGTAGATTTTGATCTTAAATATTATAAAATGCAAAATAAATGATTATGAATAAATATTGTTTATGTTTTTATATGTCCTAATGTTTTTATTTGTAGATATACAACTTGCAAGAAAGTGAATATTAAACATAACTCTGAGAAATCTAAAAAATCTTTATTCTTGTATTTGTCGATAACCAACTTGCACGAAAGTGAATTTGATCTTAAATATTATAAAATGCAACATTAATGATTATGAATAAATATTCCTTATGTTTTTATTTGTCCTTATTTTTTTTTATTTGTCGATAAACAACTTGCAAGAAAGTGAACTTTGATCTTAAATCTGAAAAAAGTGCAAAATATATGATTATGAATAAATATTCTTTATGTTTCCATTTGTCGATAAACAACTTGCAAGAAAGTAGATTTTGATCTTAAATATTATAAAATGCAAAATAAATGATTATGAATAAATATTGTTTATGTTTTTATATGTCCTAATGTTTTTATTTGTAGATATTCAACTTGCAAGAAAGTGAATTTTGATCATAAATCTGCGAAAACTCCAAATAAATGATGATGAATAAATGTTCTTTATGTTTCTATTTGTCGATAAACAACTTGCAAGAAAGTAGATTTTGATCTTAAATATTATAAAATGCAAAATAAATGATTATGAATAAATATTGTTTATGTTTTTATATGTCCTAATGTTTTTATTTGTAGATATTCAACTTGCAAGAAAGTGAATTTTGATCATAAATCTGCGAAAACTCCAAATAAATGATGATGAATAAATGTTCTTTATGTTTCTATTTGTCGATAAACAACTTGCAAGAAAGTAGATTTTGATCTTAAATATTATAAAATGCAAAATAAATGATTATGAATAAATATTGTTTATGTTTTTATATGTCCTAATGTTTTTATTTGTAGATATTCAACTTGCAAGAAAGTGAATTTTGATCATAAATCTGCGAAAACTCCAAATAAATGATTATGAATAAATATTCTTTATGTTTTTATTTGTCGATATACAACTTGCAAGAAAGTAAATATTAAACATAACTCTGAGAAATCTAAAAAATCCTTATTCTTGTATTTGTCGATAACCAACTTGCACGAAAGTGAATTTGATCTTAAATATTATAAAATGCAACATTAATGATTATGAATAAATATTCCTTATGTTTTTATTTGTCCTTATTTTTTTTTATTTGTCGATAAACAACTTGCAAGAAAGTGAACTTTGATCTTAAATCTGAAAAAAGTGCAAAATATATGATTATGAATAAATATTCTTTATGTTTCCATTTGTCGATAAACAACTTGCAAGAAAGTAGATTTTGATCTTAAATATTATAAAATGCAAAATAAATGATTATGAATAAATATTGTTTATGTTTTTATATGTCCTAATGTTTTTATTTGTCTATATTCAACTTGCAAGAAAGTGAATTTTGATCATAAATCTGCGAAAACTCCAAATAAATGATGATGAATAAATGTTCTTTATGTTTCTATTTGTCGATAAACAACTTGCAAGAAAGTGGACTTTGATCTTAAATCTGATAAAATACAAAATAAATGATTATGAATAAATATTCTTTTTTTTATTTGTCGATATTCAAATTGCAAGAAAATGAACTTTGATCATAAATCTAAAAAATCTTTATTCATCTATTTGTCGATAACCAACTCGATATTTGTTGAATTTTAAACATAACTTTGAGAAATCTTAAAAATCTTTATTCTTGTATTTGTCGATAACCAACTTGCACGAAAGTGAATTTGATCATAAATCTGAGAAAACTCAAAATGAATGATTATGAATAAATGTTCTTTATGTTTCTATGTGTCGATACACAACTTGCATGACAGTGGATTTTGATCTTAAATATTATAAAATACAAAATAAATGATTATGAATAAATATTGTTTATTTTTTTATTTGTCGATATTCAACTTGCACGAAAGTGAATTTGATCATAAATCTGAGAAAACTCAAAATGAATGATTATGAATAAATGTTCTTTATGTTTCTATGTGTCGATACACAACTTGCATGAAAGTGGATTTTGATCTTAAATATTATAAAATACAAAATAAATGATTATGAATAAATATTGTTTATTTTTTTATTTGTCGATATTCAACTTGCAAGAAAGTGAACTTTGATCATAAATCTGCGAAAACTCAAAATAAAGGATTGTGAATAAATGTTCTTTATGATTCTATTTGTCGATAAACAATTTGCAAGAAAGTGAACTTTGATCTTAAATCTGAGAAAACTCAAAATGAATGATTATGAATAAATGTTCTTTATGTTTCTATGTGTCGATACACAACTTGCATGAAAGTGGATTTTGATCTTAAATATTATAAAATACAAAATATATGATTATGAATAAATATTGTTTATTTTTTTATTTGTCGATATTCCACTTGCAAAAAAGTGAACTTTGAACATAAATCTAAAAAATCTTTATTCATCTATTTGTCGATAACCAACTCGATATTTGTTGAATTTTAAACATAACTTTAAGAAATCTAAAAAATCTTTATTCTTGTATTTGTCGATAACCAACTTGCACGAAAGTGAATTTGATCATAAATCTGAGAAAACTCAAAATAAATGATTATGAATAAATGTTCTTTATGTTTCTATGTGTCGATACACAACTTGCATGAAAGTGGATTTTGATCTTAAATATTATAAAATACAAAATAAATGATTATGAATAAATATTGTTTATTTTTTTATTTGTCGATATTCAACTTGCAAGAAAGTGAACTTTGATCATAAATCTGCGAAAACTCAAAATAAAGGATTGTGAATAAATGTTCTTTATGATTCTATTTGTCGATAAACAATTTGCAAGAAAGTGAACTTTGATCTTAAATCTGATAAAAGTGCAAAATATATGATTATGAATAAGTATTCTTTATGTTTTATTTGTCGATATTCAAATTGCAAGAAAATGAACTTTGATCATAAATCTGCGAAAACTCAAAATAAATGATTATGAATAAATGTTCTTTATGTTTCTATTTATCGATAAACAACTTGCAAGAAAGTGAACTTTGATCATAAATCTAAGAAAACTATAAATAAATAATTATGAATAAATGTTCTTTATGTTTCTGTTTATCGATAAACAACTTGCAAGAAAGTGAACTATGATCATAAATCTGATTAAATACAAAATAAATGATTATGAATAAATATTGTTTATGTTTTTATTTGTCGATATTCAACTTGCAAGAGAGTGAACTTTGATCATAAATCTGATAAAATGCAAAATAAATGATTATGAATAAATACTGTTCATGTTTTTATTTTTCGATATTCAACTTGCAAGAAAGTGAACTTTGATCATAAATCTGAGAAAACTATAAATAAATAATTATGAATAAATGTTCTTTATGTTTTTATTTGTCTATATTCAACTTGCAAGAAAATGAACTTTGATCATAAATCTGATTAAATACAAATAAATGATTATAAATAAATGTTCTTTATGTTTTTATTTGTCTATATTCAACTTGCAAGAAAGTGAACTT
This sequence comes from Zeugodacus cucurbitae, assembly GCF_028554725.1. Taxonomy (NCBI): domain Eukaryota; kingdom Metazoa; phylum Arthropoda; class Insecta; order Diptera; family Tephritidae; genus Zeugodacus; species Zeugodacus cucurbitae. The sequence continues at coordinate 30,684,058 of NC_071669.1, forward strand.
TTATCAAGAATCTGATAAAATGCAAAATAAATGATTATGAATAAATATTATTTATGTTTTTATTTGTCGATATTCAACTTGCAAGAAAGTGAACTTTGGTCATAAATCTTATAAAATACAAAATAAATGATTATGAATAGATATTGTTTATGTTTTTATTTGTCGATATTCAACTTGCAAGAAAGTGAACTTTGATCATAAATCTGATGAAATACAAAATAAATGATTATGAATAAATATTGTTTATGTTTTTATTTGTCGATATTCAACTTGCAAGAAGGTGAACTTTGATCATAAATCTGAGAAAACTCAAAATAAATGATTATAAATAAATGTTCTTTATGTTTTTATTTGTCGATATTCAACTTGCACGAAAGTGAACTTTGATCATAAATCTGATAAAATACAAAATAAATGATTATGAATAAATGTTCTTGATGTTTTTATTTGTCTATATTCAACTTGCAAGAAAGTGAACTTTGATCATAAATCTGATGAAATACAAAATAAATGATTATGAATAAATATTGCTTATGTTTTTACTTGAATATATTCAACTTGCAAGGAAGGGAACTCTGATCATAAATATGCGAAAACTCAAAATAATTTATTATGAATAAATGTTCTTTATGTTTCTATTTGTCGATAAACAACTTGCAGGAAAGTGAATTTTAAACAGAACTCTGAGAAATCTAAAAAATCTTTATACTTCTATTTGTCGATAGCCAACTTGCACGAAAGTGACCTTTGATCATAAATCTGATAAAATACATAATAAATGATTATGAATAAATAGTGTTTATGTTTTTATTTGTCGATATTCAACTTGTAAGAAAGTGAACTATGATCATAAATCTGCGAAAACTCAAATTAAATGATTATGAATAAATGTTCTTTATGTTTTTATTTGTCGATATTCAAATTGCAAGAAAATGAACTTTGATCATAAATCTGAGAAAACTCAAAATAAATAATTATGAATAAATGTTCTTTATGTTTCTATTTATCGATAAACAACTTACAAGAAAGTGAACTTTGATCATAAATCTGATAAAATACAAAATAAATGATTATGAATAAATATTGTTTATGTTTTTATTTGTCGATATTCAACTTGCAAGAAAGTGAACTTTGATCATTAATCTGATAAAATGCAAAATAAATGATTATGAATAAATATTGTTTATGTTTTTATTTTTCGATATTCAACTTGAAAGAAAGTGAACTTTGATCATAAATCTGAGAAAACTCAAAATAAATAATTATGAATAAATGTTCTTTATGTTTCTATTTATCGATAAACAACTTACAAGAAAGTGAACTTTGATCACAAATCTGCGAAAACTCTAAATGATTATGAATAAATGTTCTTTATGTTTATATTTGCCGATAAACAACTTGCAAGAAAGTGGATTTTGATCTTAAATATTATAAAATGCAAAATAAATGATTATGAATAAATATTCCTTATGTTTTTATTTGTCCTTATGTTTTTATTTGTCGATATTCAACTTGCAAGAAAGTGAACTTTGATGATAAATCTGCGAAAACTCCAAATAAATAATTATGAATAAATGTTCTTTATGTTTCTATTTATCGATAAACAACTTGCAAGAAAGTGAACTTTGATCATAAATCTGAGAAAACTCAAAATAAATAATTATGAATAAATGTTCTTTATGTTTCTATTTATCGATAAACAACTTACAAGAAAGTGAACTTTGATCATAAATCTGCGAAAACTCTAAATGATTATGAATAAATATTCTTTATGTTTTTATTTGTCGATATACAACTTGCAAGAAAGTGAACTTTGATGATAAATCTGCGAAAACTCCAAATAAATGATTATAAATAAATGTTCTTTATGTTTCTATTTGTCGATAAACAACTTGCATGAAAGTGGATTTTGACCTTAAATATTATAAAATTCAAAATAAATGATTATGAATAAATATTCCTTATGTTTTTATTTGTCCTTATGTTTTTATTTGTCGATATTCAACTTGCAAGAAAGTGAACTTTGATGATAAATCTGCGAAAACTCCAAATAAATAATTATGAATAAATGTTCTTTATGTTTCTATTTATCGATAAACAACTTGCAAGAAGGTGAACTTTGATCATAAATCTGAGAAAACTCAAAATAAATAATTATGAATAAATGTTCTTTATGTTTCTATTTATCGATAAACAACTTACAAGAAAGTGAACTTTGATCATAAATCTGCGAAAACTCTAAATGATTATGAATAAATATTCTTTATGTTTTTATTTGTCGATATACAACTTGCAAGAAAGTGAATATTAAACATAACTCTGAGAAATCTAAAAAATCTTTATTCTTGTATTTGTCGATAACCAACTTGCACGAAAGTGAATTTGATCTTAAATATTATAAAATGCAACATTAATGATTATGAATAAATATATAATATATAAATGTTTTTATTTGTCCTTATTTTTTTTTTATTTGTCGATATTCAAATTGCAAGAAAATGAACTTTGATCATAAATCTGCGAAAACTCAAAATAAATGATTATGAATAAATGTTCTTTATGTTTCCATTTGTCGATAAACAACTTGCAAGAAAGTAGATTTTGATCTTAAATATTATAAAATGCAAAATAAATGATTATGAATAAATATTGTTTATGTTTTTATATGTCCTAATGTTTTTATTTGTAGATATTCAACTTGCAAGAAAGTGAATTTTGATCTTAAATCTGCGAAAACTCCAAATAAATGATTATGAATAAATGCTCTTTATATTTCTATCTGTCGATAAACAACTTGCAAGAAAGTGGACTTTGAACTTAAATCTGACAAAATACAAAATAAATGATTTCTGATGTTTTTATTTGTCGATATTCAACTTGCAAGAAAGTGAGCTTTGATCATAAATCTGTGAAAACTCAAAATAAATGATTATGAATAAATGTTCTCTATGTTTCTATTTGTCGATAAACAACTTGCAAGAAAGTGTACTTTGATCTTAAATCTGATAAAATACAAAATAAATGATTATGAATATTCTTTTTTTTTATTTGCCGATATTCATCTTTGCAAGAAAGTGAACTTTGAACATAAATCTAAAAAACCTTTATTCATCTATTTGTCGATAACCAACTCGATTATTTGTTGAATTTTAAACATAACTTTGAGAAATCTAAAAATCTTTATTCTTCTATTTGTCGATAACCAATTTGCACGAAAGTGAACTTTGATCATAAATCTGATAAAGTACAAAATAAATGATTATGAATAAATATTCCTTATGTTTTTATTTGTCGATATTCATCTTGGAAGAAACTTTGATCTTAAATCTGAAAAAAGTGCAAAATATATGATTATGAATAAATATTCTTTATGTTTTTATTTGTCGATATTAAACTTGCAAGAAAGTGAACTTTGATCATAAATCTAATAAAATACAAAATAAATGATTGTGAATAATTATTGTTTATGTTCTTATTTGTCGATATTCAACTTGCAAGAAAGTGAACTATGATCATAAATCTGAGAAATCTCAAAATAAATGATTATGAATAAATGTTCTTTATGTTTCTCTTTGTCGATAAACAACTTGCAAGAAAGTGATTATGATCATAAATCTGAGAAAACTATAAATAAATAATTATGAATAAATGTTCTTTATGTTTCTATTTATCGATAAACAACTTGCCAGAAAGTGAACAATGATCATAAATCTGATAAAATATAAAATAAATGATTATGAATAAATATTGTTTATGTTTTTATTTGTCGATATTCAACTTGCAAGAAAGTGAACTTTGATCATAAATCTAATAAACTACAAAATAAATGATTGTGAATAATTATTGTTTATGTTCTTATTTGTCGATATTCAACTTGCAAGAAAGTGAACCATGATCATAAATCTGCGAAAACTCAAAATAAATGATTATGAATAAATGTTCTTTATGTTTCTCTTTGTCGATAAACAACTTGCAAGAAAGAGGATTTTAATCTTAAATATTATAAAATGCAAAATAAATGATAATGAATAAATATTCCATATGTTTTTATTAGTCCATATGTTTTTATTTGTCGATATTCAACTTGCAAGAAAGTGAACTTTGATCATAAATATGAGAAAACTCAAAATAAATAATTATGAATAAATGTTCTTTATGTTTCTATTTATCGATAAACAACTTGCACGAAAGTGAACTTTTATCATAAATCTACGAAAACTGAAAATAAATGATTATGAATAAATGTTCTTAATGTTTCTATTTGCAGATGTACAACTTGCAAGAAAGTGAATTATGATCATAAATCTGAGAAAACTATAAATAAATAATTATGAATAAATGTTCTTTATGTTTCTATTTATCGATAAACAACTTGCCAGAAAGTGAACAATGATCATAAATCTGATAAAATATAAAATAAATGATTATGAATAAATATTGTTTATGTTTTTATTTGTCGATATTCAACTTGCAAGAAAGTGAACTTTGATCATAAATCTAATAAACTACAAAATAAATGATTGTGAATAATTATTGTTTATGTTCTTATTTGTCGATATTCAACTTGCAAGAAAGTGAACCATGATCATAAATCTGCGAAAACTCAAAATAAATGATTATGAATAAATGTTCTTTATGTTTCTCTTTGTCGATAAACAACTTGCAAGAAAGAGGATTTTAATCTTAAATATTATAAAATGCAAAATAAATGATAATGAATAAATATTCCATATGTTTTTATTAGTCCATATGTTTTTATTTGTCGATATTCAACTTGCAAGAAAGTGAACTTTGATCATAAATATGAGAAAACTCAAAATAAATAATTATGAATAAATGTTCTTTATGTTTCTATTTATCGATAAACAACTTGCACGAAAGTGAACTTTTATCATAAATCTACGAAAACTGAAAATAAATAATTATGAATAAATGTTCTTTATGTTTCTATTCATCGATAAACAACTTGCCAGAAAGTGAACAATGATCATAAATCTGATGAAATACAAAATAAATGATAATGAATAAATATTGTTTATGTTTTTATTTGTTGCAAGAAAGTGAATTTTAAACATAACTCTGAGAAATCTAAAAAATCTTTATTCTTCTATTTGTCGATAGCCAGCTTACACGAAAGTGAACTTTGATCATAAATCTGATAAAATACAAAATAAATGATTATGAATAAATATTGTTTATGTTTTTATTTGTCGATATTCAACTTGCAAGAAAGTGAACTTTGATCATAAATCTGAGAAAACTCAAAATAAATAATTATGAATAAATGTTCTTTATGTTTCTATTTATCGATAAACAACTTACATGAAAGTGAACTTTGATCATAAATCTGCGAAGACTCTAAATGATTATGAATAAATGTTCTTTATGTTTCTCTTTGTCGATAAACAACTTGCAAGAAAGTGATTATGATCATAAATCTGAGGAAACTATAAATAAATAATTATGAATAAATGTTCTTTATGTTTCTATTTATCGATAAACAACTTGCCAGAAAGTGAACAATGATCATAAATCTGCGAAGACTCTAAATGATTATGAATACATGTTCTTTATGTTTCTCTTTGTCGATAAACAACTTGCAAGAAAGTGATTATGATCATAAATCTGAGGAAACTATAAATAAATAATTATGAATAAATGTTCTTTATGTTTCTATTTATCGATAAACAACTTACAAGAAAGTGAACTTTGATCATAAATCTGCGAAGACTCTAAATGATTATGAATAAATGTTCTTTATGTTTCTCTTTGTCGATAAACAACTTGCCAGAAAGTGAACAATGATCATAAATCTGATAAAATATAAAATAAATGATTGTGAATAATTATTGTTTATGTTCTTATTTGTCGATATTCAACTTGCAAGAAAGTGAACCATGATCATAAATCTGCGAAAACTCAAAATAAATGATTATGAATAAATGTTCTTTATGTTTCTCTTTGTCGATAAACAACTTGCAAGAAAGAGGATTTTAATCTTAAATATTATAAAATGCAAAATAAATGATAATGAATAAATATTCCATATGTTTTTATTAGTCCATATGTTTTTATTTGTCGATATTCAACTTGCAAGAAAGTGAACTTTGATCATAAATATGAGAAAACTCAAAATAAATAATTATGAATAAATGTTCTTTATATTTCTATTTATCGATAAACAACTTGCAAGAAAGTGAACTTTGATCATAAATCTGAGAAAACTCAAAATAAATAATTATTAATAAATGTTCTTTATGTTTCTATTTATCGATAAACAACTTACAAGAAAGTGAACTTTGATCATAAATCTGCGAAAACTCTAAATGATTATGAATAAATATTCTTTATGTTTTTATTTGTCGATATACAACTTGCAAGAAAGTGAATATTAAACATAACTCTGAGAAATCTAAAAAATCTTTATTCTTGTATTTGTCGATAACCAACTTGCACGAAAGTGAATTTGATCATAAATATTATAAAATGCAACATTAATGATTATGAATAAATATATAATATATAAATGTTTTTATTTGTCCTTATTTTTTTTTTATTTGTCGATATTCAAATTGCAAGAAAATGAACTTTGATCATAAATCTGCGAAAACTCAAAATAAATGATTATGAATAAATGTTCTTTATGTTTCCATTTGTCGATAAACAACTTGCAAGAAAGTAGATTTTGATCTTAAATATTATAAAATGCAAAATAAATGATTATGAATAAATATTGTTTATGTTTTTATATGTCCTAATGTTTTTATTTGTAGATATTCAACTTGCAAGAAAGTGAATTTTGATCTTAAATCTGCGAAAACTCCAAATAAATGATTATGAATAAATGCTCTTTATATTTCTATCTGTCGATAAACAACTTGCAAGAAAGTGGACTTTGAACTTAAATCTGACAAAATACAAAATAAATGATTTCTGATGTTTTTATTTGTCGATATTCAACTTGCAAGAAAGTGAGCTTTGATCATAAATCTGTGAAAACTCAAAATAAATGATTATGAATAAATGTTCTCTATGTTTCTATTTGTCGATAAACAACTTGCAAGAAAGTGTACTTTGATCTTAAATCTGATAAAATACAAAATAAATGATTATGAATATTCTTTTTTTTTATTTGCCGATATTCATCTTTGCAAGAAAGTGAACTTTGAACATAAATCTAAAAAACCTTTATTCATCTATTTGTCGATAACCAACTCGATTATTTGTTGAATTTTAAACATAACTTTGAGAAATCTAAAAATCTTTATTCTTCTATTTGTCGATAACCAATTTGCACGAAAGTGAACTTTGATCATAAATCTGAAAAAAGTGCAAAATATATGATTATGAATAAATATTCTTTATGTTTTTATTTGTCGATATTAAACTTGCAAGAAAGTGAACTTTGATCATAAATCTAATAAAATACAAAATAAATGATTGTGAATAATTATTGTTTATGTTCTTATTTGTCGATATTCAACTTGCAAGAAAGTGAACTATGATCATAAATCTGAGAAATCTCAAAATAAATGATTATGAATAAATGTTCTTTATGTTTCTCTTTGTCGATAAACAACTTGCAAGAAAGTGATTATGATCATAAATCTGAGGAAACTATAAATAAATAATTATGAATAAATGTTCTTTATGTTTCTATTTATCGATAAACAACTTACAAGAAAGTGAACTTTGATCATAAATCTGCGAAGACTCTAAATGATTATGAATAAATGTTCTTTATGTTTCTCTTTGTCGATAAACAACTTGCCAGAAAGTGAACAATGATCATAAATCTGATGAAATACAAAATAAATGATAATGAATAAATATTGTTTATGTTTTCATTTGTTGCAAGAAAGTGAATTTTAAACATAACTCTGAGAAATCTAAAAAATCTTTATTCTTCTATTTGTCGATAGCCAGCTTACACGAAAGTGAACTTTGATCATAAATCTGATAAAATACAAAATAAATGATTATGAATAAATATTGTTTATGTTTTTATTTGTCGATATTTAACTTGCAAGAAAGTGAATTTTGATCATTAATCTGATAAAATGCAAAATAAGTGATTATGAATAAATATTGTTTATGTTTCTATTTATCGATAAACAACTTGCAAGAAAGTGGATTTTGATCTTAAATATTATAAAATGCAAAATAAATGATTATGAATAAATATTCCTTATGTTTTTATTTGTCCTTATGTTTTTATTTGTCGATATTCAACTTGCAAGAAAGTGAACTTTGATCATAAATCTGAGAAAACTCAAAATAAATAATTATGAATAAATGTTCTTTATGTTTCTATTTATCGATAAACAACTTACATGAAAGTGAACTTTGATCATAAATCTGCGAAGACTCTAAATGATTATGAATAAATGTTCTTTATGTTTCTCTTTGTCGATAAACAACTTGCAAGAAAGTGATTATGATCATAAATCTGAGGAAACTATAAATAAATAATTATGAATAAATGTTCTTTATGTTTCTATTTATCGATAAACAACTTGCCAGAAAGTGAACAATGATCATAAATCTGATAAAATATAAAATAAATGATTATGAATAAATCTTGTTTATGTTTTTATTTGTCGATATTCAACTTGCAAGAAAGTGAACTTTGATCATAAATCTAATAAACTACAAAATAAATGATTGTGAATAATTATTGTTTATGTTCTTATTTGTCGATATTCAACTTGCAAGAAAGTGAACCATGATCATAAATCTGCGAAAACTCAAAATAAATGATTATGAATAAATGTTCTTTATGTTTCTCTTTGTCGATAAACAACTTGCAAGAAAGAGGATTTTAATCTTAAATATTATAAAATGCAAAATAAATGATAATGAATAAATATTCCATATGTTTTTATTTGTCCATATGTTTTTATTTGTCGATATTCAACTTGCAAGAAAGTGAACTTTGATCATAAATATGAGAAAACTCAAAATAAATAATTATGAATAAATGTTCTTTATGTTTCTATTTATCGATAAACAACTTGCACGAAAGTGAACTTTTATCATAAATCTACGAAAACTGAAAATAAATGATTATGAATAAATGTTCTTAATGTTTCTATTTGCAGATGTACAACTTGCAAGAAAGTGAGTTATGATCATAAATCTGAGAAAACTATAAATAAATAATTATGAATAAATGTTCTTTATGTTTCTATTCATCGATAAACAACTTGCCAGAAAGTGAACAATGATCATAAATCTGATGAAATACAAAATAAATGATTATGAATAAATATTGTTTATGTTTTTATTTGTTGCAAGAAAGTGAATTTTAAACATACATGATGAAATACAAAATAAATGATAATGAATAAATATTGTTTATGTTTTAATTTGTTGCAAGAAAGTGAATTTTAAACATAACTCTGAGAAATCTAAAAAATCTTTATTCTTCTATTTGTCGATAGCCAGCTTACACGAAAGTGAACTTTGATCATAAATCTGATAAAATACAAAATAAATGATTATGAATAAATATTGTTTATGTTTTTATTTGTCGATATTCAACTTGCAAGAAAGTGAACTTTGATCATTAATCTGATAAAATGCAAAATAAATGATTATGAATAAATATTGTTTATGTTTTTATTTTTCGATATTCAACTTGAAAGAAAGTGGATTTTGACCTTAAATATTATAAAATTCAAAATAAATGATTATGAATAAATATTCCTTATGTTTTTATTTGTCCTTATGTTTTTATTTGTCGATATTCAACTTGCAAGAAAGTGAACTTTGATGATAAATCTGCGAAAACTCCAAATAAATAATTATGAATAAATGTTCTTTATGTTTCTATTTATCGATAAACAACTTACAAGAAAGTGAACTTTGATCATAAATCTGCGAAGACTCTAAATGATTATGAATAAATGTTCTTTATGTTTATATTTGTCGATAAACAACTTGCAAGAAAGTGGATTTTGATCTTAAATATTATAAAATGCAAAATAAATGATTATGTATAAATATTCCTTATGTTTTTATTTGTCCTTATGTTTTTATTTGTCGATATTCAACTTGCAAGAAAGTGAACTTTGATGATAAATCTGCGAAAACTCCAAATAAATAATTATGAATAAATGTTCTTTATGTTTCTATTTATCGATAAACAACTTACAAGAAAGTGAACTTTGATCATAAATCTGCGAAAACTCTAAATGATTATGAATAAATATTCTTTATGTTTTTATTTGTCGATATACAACTTGCAAGAAAGTAAATATTAAACATAACTCTGAGAAATCTAAAAAATCTTTATTCTTGTATTTGTCGATAACCAACTTGCACGAAAGTGAATTTGATCTTAAATATTTTAAAATGCAACATTAATGATTATGAATAAATATTCCTTATGTTTTTATTTGTCGATATTCAACTTGCAAGAAAGTGTACTTTAATGATAAATCTGCGAAAACTCCAAATAAATGATTATGAATAAATGTTCTTTATGTTTCTATTTGTCGATAAACAACTTGCATGAAAGTGGATTTTGACCTTAAATATTATAAAATTCAAAATAAATGATTATGAATAAATATTCCTTATGTTTTTATTTGTCCTTATGTTTTTATTTGTCGATATTCAACTTGCAAGAAAGTGAACTTTGATGATAAATCTGCGAAAACTCCAAATAAATAATTATGAATAAATGTTCTTTATGTTTCTATTTATCGATAAACAACTTACAAGAAAGTGAACTTTGATCATAAATCTGCGAAGACTCTAAATGATTATGAATAAATGTTCTTTATGTTTATATTTGTCGATAAACAACTTGCAAGAAAGTGGATTTTGATCTTAAATATTATAAAATGCAAAATAAATGATTATGTATAAATATTCCTTATGTTTTTATTTGTCCTTATGTTTTTATTTGTCGATATTCAACTTGCAAGAAAGTGAACTTTGATGATAAATCTGCGAAAACTCCAAATAAATAATTATGAATAAATGTTCTTTATGTTTCTATTTATCGATAAACAACTTACAAGAAAGTGAACTTTGATCATAAATCTGCGAAAACTCTAAATGATTATGAATAAATATTCTTTATGTTTTTATTTGTCGATATACAACTTGCAAGAAAGTAAATATTAAACATAACTCTGAGAAATCTAAAAAATCTTTATTCTTGTATTTGTCGATAACCAACTTGCACGAAAGTGAATTTGATCTTAAATATTTTAAAATGCAACATTAATGATTATGAATAAATATTCCTTATGTTTTTATTTGTCCTTATGTTTTTATTTGTCGATATTCAACTTGCAAGAAAGTGTACTTTAATGATAAATCTGCGAAAACTCCAAATAAATGATTATGAATAAATGTTCTTTATGTTTATATTTGTCGATAAACAACTTGCAAGAAAGTGGATTTTGATTTTAAATATTATAAAATGCAAAATAAATGATTATGAATAAATATTCCTTATGTTTTTATTTGTCCTTATGTTTTTATTTGTCGATATTCAACTTGCAAGAAAGTGAACTTTGATGATAAATCTGCGAAAACTCCAAATAAATAATTATGAATAAATGTTCTTTATGTTTCTATTTATCGATAAACAACTTACAAGAAAGTGAACTTTGATCATAAATCTGCGAAGACTCTAAATGATTATGAATAAATGTTCTTTATGTTTATATTTGTCGATAAACAACTTGCAAGAAAGTGGATTTTGATCTTAAATATTATAAAATGCAAAATAAATGATTATGTATAAATATTCCTTATGTTTTTATTTGTCCTTATGTTTTTATTTGTCGATATTCAACTTGCAAGAAAGTGAACTTTGATGATAAATCTGCGAAAACTCCAAATAAATAATTATGAATAAATGTTCTTTATGTTTCTATTTATCGATAAACAACTTACAAGAAAGTGAACTTTGATCATAAATCTGCGAAAACTCTAAATGATTATGAATAAATATTCTTTATGTTTTTATTTGTCGATATACAACTTGCAAGAAAGTAAATATTAAACATAGCTCTGAGAAATCTAAAAAATCTTTATTCTTGTATTTGTCGATAACCAACTTGCACGAAAGTGAATTTGATCTTAAATATTATAAAATGCAACATTAATGATTATGAATAAATATTCCTTATGTTTTTATTTGTCCTTATTCTTTTTTATTTGTCGATAAACAACTTGCAAGAAAGTGAACTTTAATCTTAAATCTGAAAAAAGTGCAAAATATATGATTATGAATAAATATTCTTCATGTTTTTATTTGTCGATATTCAAATTGCAAGAAAATGAACTTTGATCATAAATCTGCGAAAACTCAAAATAAATGATTATGAATAAATGTTCTTTATGTTTCGATTTGTCGATAAACAACTTGCAAGAAAGTAGATTTTGATCTTAAATATTATAAAATGCAAAATAAATGATTATGAATAAATATTGTTTATGTTTTTATATGTCCTAATGTTTTTATTTGTAGATATTCAACTTGCAAGAAAGTGAATTTTGATCATAAATGTGCGAAAACTCCAAATAAATGATTATGAATAAATGCTCTTTATGTTTCTATCTGTCGATAAACAACTTGAAAGAAAGTGGACTTTGATCATAAATCTGACAAAATACAAAATAAATGATTTCTGATGTTTTTATTTGTCGATATTCAAATTGCAAGAAAATGAACTTTGATCATAAATCTGCGAAAACTCAAAATAAATGATTATGAATAAATGTTCTTTATGTTTCCATTTGTCGATAAACAACTTGCAAGAAAGTAGATTTTGATCTTAAATATTATAAAATGCAAAATAAATGATTATGAATAAATATTGTTTATGTTTTTATATGTCCTAATGTTTTTATTTGTAGATATACAACTTGCAAGAAAGTGAATATTAAACATAACTCTGAGTAATCTAAAAAATCTTTATTCTTGTATTTGTCGATAACCAACTTGCACGAAAGTGAATTTGATCTTAAATATTATAAAATGCAACATTAATGATTATGAATAAATATTCCTTATGTTTTTATTTGTCCTTATTTTTTTTATTTGTCGATAAACAACTTGCAAGAAAGTGAACTTTGATCTTAAATCTGAAAAAAGTGCAAAATATATGATTATGAATAAATATTCTTTATGTTTTTATTTGTCGATATTCAAATTGCAAGAAAATGAACTTTGATCATAAATCTGCGAAAACTCAAAATAAATGATTATGAATAAATGTTCTTTATGTTTCTATTTATCGATAAACAACTTACAAGAAAGTGAACTTTGATCATAAATCTGCGAAGACTCTAAATGATTATGAATAAATGTTCTTTATGTTTATATTTGTCGATAAACAACTTGCAAGAAAGTGGATTTTGATCTTAAATATTATAAAATGCAAAATAAATGATTATGTATAAATATTCCTTATGTTTTTATTTGTCCTTATGTTTTTATTTGTCGATATTCAACTTGCAAGAAAGTGAACTTTGATGATAAATCTGCGAAAACTCCAAATAAATAATTATGAATAAATGTTCTTTATGTTTCTATTTATCGATAAACAACTTACAAGAAAGTGAACTTTGATCATAAATCTGCGAAGACTCTAAATGATTATGAATAAATGTTCTTTATGTTTATATTTGTCGATAAACAACTTGCAAGAAAGTGGATTTTGATCTTAAATATTATAAAATGCAAAATAAATGATTATGAATAAATATTCTTTATGTTTTTATTTGTCGATATTCAAATTGCAAGAAAATGAACTTTGATCATAAATCTGCGAAAACTCAAAATAAATGATTATGAATAAATGTTCTTTATGTTTCGATTTGTCGATAAACAACTTGCAAGAAAGTAGATTTTGATCTTAAATATTATAAAATGCAAAATAAATGATTATGAATAAATATTGTTTATGTTTTTATATGTCCTAATGTTTTTATTTGTAGATATTCAACTTGCAAGAAAGTGAATTTTGATCATAAATGTGCGAAAACTCCAAATAAATGATTATGAATAAATGCTCTTTATGTTTCTATCTGTCGATAAACAACTTGAAAGAAAGTGGACTTTGATCATAAATCTGACAAAATACAAAATAAATGATTTCTGATGTTTTTATTTGTCGATATTCAAATTGCAAGAAAATGAACTTTGATCATAAATCTGCGAAAACTCAAAATAAATGATTATGAATAAATGTTCTTTATGTTTCCATTTGTCGATAAACAACTTGCAAGAAAGTAGATTTTGATCTTAAATATTATAAAATGCAAAATAAATGATTATGAATAAATATTGTTTATGTTTTTATATGTCCTAATGTTTTTATTTGTAGATATACAACTTGCAAGAAAGTGAATATTAAACATAACTCTGAGTAATCTAAAAAATCTTTATTCTTGTATTTGTCGATAACCAACTTGCACGAAAGTGAATTTGATCTTAAATATTATAAAATGCAACATTAATGATTATGAATAAATATTCCTTATGTTTTTATTTGTCCTTATTTTTTTTATTTGTCGATAAACAACTTGCAAGAAAGTGAACTTTGATCTTAAATCTGAAAAAAGTGCAAAATATATGATTATGAATAAATATTCTTTATGTTTTTATTTGTCGATATTCAAATTGCAAGAAAATGAACTTTGATCATAAATCTGCGAAAACTCAAAATAAATGATTATGAATAAATGTTCTTTATGTTTCTATTTGTCGATAAACAACTTGCAAGAAAGTGGACTTTGATCTTAAATCTGATAAAATACAAAATAAATGATTATGAATAAATATTCTTTTTTTTATTTGTCGATATTCAAATTGCAAGAAAATGAACTTTGATCATAAATCTAAAAAATCTTTATTCATCTATTTGTCGATAACCAACTCGATATTTGTTGAATTTTAAACATAACTTTGAGAAATCTAAAAAATCTTTATTCTTGTATTTGTCGATAACCAACTTGCACGAAAGTGAATTTGATCATAAATCTGAGAAAACTCAAAATAAATGATTATGAATAAATGTTCTTTATGTTTCTATGTGTCGATACACAACTTGCATGAAAGTGGATTTTGATCTTAAATATTATAAAATACAAAATAAATGATTATGAATAAATATTGTTTATTTTTTTATTTGTCGATATTCAACTTGCAAGAAAGTGAACTTTGATCATAAATCTGCGAAGACTCTAAATGATTATGAATAAATGTTCTTTATGTTTATATTTGTCGATAAACAACTTGCAAGAAAGTGGATTTTGATCTTAAATATTATAAAATGCAAAATAAATGATTATGAATAAATATTCATTATGTTTTTATTTGTCCTTATGTTTTTATTTGTCGATATTCAACTTGCAAGAAAGTGAACTTTGATCATAAATCTGAGAAAACTCAAAATAAATAATTATGAATAAATGTTCTTTATGTTTCTATTTATCGATAAACAACTTACAAGAAAGTGAACTTTGATCATAAATCTGCGAAGACTCTAAATGATTATGAATAAATGTTCTTTATGTTTCTCTTTGTCGATAAACAACTTGCAAGAAAGTGATTATGATCATAAATCTGAGAAAACTATAAATAAATAATTATGAATAAATGTTCTTTATGTTTCTATTTATCGATAAACAACTTGCCAGAAAGTGAACAATGATCATAAATCTGATAAAATATAAAATAAATGATTATAAAGAAATCTTGTTTATGTTTTTATTTGTCGATATTCAACTTGCAAGAAAGTGAACTTTGATCATAAATCTAATAAACTACAAAATAAATGATTGTGAATAATTATTGTTTATGTTCTTATTTGTCGATATTCAACTTGCAAGAAAGTGAACCATGATCATAAATCTGCGAAAACTCAAAATAAATGATTATGAATAAATGTTCTTTATGTTTCTCTTTGTCGATAAACAACTTGCAAGAAAGAGGATTTTAATCTTAAATATTATAAAATGCAAAATAAATGATAATGAATAAATATTCCATATGTTTTTATTTGTCCATATGTTTTTATTTGTCGATATTCAACTTGCAAGAAAGTGAACTTTGATCATAAATATGAGAAAACTCAAAATAAATAATTGTGAATAAATGTTCTTTATGTTTCTATTTATCGATAAACAACTTGCACGAAAGTGAACTTTTATCATAAATCTACGAAAACTGAAAATAAATGATTATGAATAAATGTTCTTAATGTTTCTATTTGCAGATGTACAACTTGCAAGAAAGTGAATTATGATCATAAATCTGAGAAAACTATAAATAAATAATTATGAATAAATGTTCTTTATGTTTCTATTCATCGATAAACAACTTGGCAGAAAGTGAACAATGATCATAAATCTGATGAAATACAAAATAAATGATAATGAATAAATATTGTTTATGTTTTTATTTGTTGCAAGAAAGTGAATTTTAAACATACATGATGAAATACAAAATAAATGATAATGAATAAATATTGTTTATGTTTTTATTTGTTGCAAGAAAGTGAATTTTAAACATAACTCTGAGAAATCTAAAAAATCTTTATTCTTCTATTTGTCGATAGCCAGCTTACACGAAAATGAACTTTGATCATAAATCTGATAAAATACAAAATAAATGATTATGAATAAATATTGTTTATGTTTTTATTTGTCGATATTCAACTTGCAAGAAAGTGAACTTTGATCATTAATCTGATAAAATGCAAAATAAATGATTATGAATAAATATTGTTTATGTTTTTATTTTTCGATATTCAACTTGAAAGAAAGTGAACTTTGATCATAAATCTGAGAAAACTCAAAATAAATAATTATGAATAAATGTTTTTTATGTTTCTATTTATCGATAAACAACTTGCAAGAAAGTGAACTTTGATCATAAATCTGAGAAAACTCAAAATAAATAATTATGAATAAATGTTCTTTATGTTTCTATTTATCGATAAACAACTTACAAGAAAGTGAACTTTGATCATAAATCTGCGAAGACTCTAAATGATTATGAATAAATGTTCTTTATGTTTATATTTGTCGATAAACAACTTGCAAGAAAGTGGATTTTGATTTTAAATATTATAAAATTCAAAATAAATGATTATGAATAAATATTCCTTATGTTTTTATTTGTCCTTATGTTTTTATTTGTCGATATTCAACTTGCAAGAAAGTGAACTTTGATGATAAATCTGCGAAAACTCCAAATAAATAATTATGAATAAATGTTCTTTATGTTTCTATTTATCGATAAGCAACTTACAAGAAAGTGAACTTTGATCATAAATCTGCGAAAACTCTAAATGATTATGAATAAATATTCTTTATGTTTTTATTTGTCGATATACAACTTGCAAGAAAGTAAATATTAAACATAGCTCTGAGAAATCTAAAAAATCTTTATTCTTGTATTTGTCGATAACCAACTTGCACGAAAGTGAATTTGATCATAAATCTGAGAAAACTCAAAATAAATGATTATGAATAAATGTTCTTTATGTTTCTATGTGTCGATACACAACTTGCATGAAAGTGGATTTTGATCTTAAATATTATAAAATACAAAATAAATGATTATGAATAAATATTGTTTATTTTTTTATTTGTCGATATTCAACTTGCAAGAAAGTGAACTTTGATCATAAATCTGCGAAAACTCAAAATAAAGGATTGTGAATAAATGTTCTTTATGATTCTATTTGCCGATAAACAATTTGCAAGAAAGTGAACTTTGATCTTAAATCTGATAAAAGTGCAAAATATATGATTATGAATAAATATTCTTTATGTTTTATTTGTCGATATTCAAATTGCAAGAAAATGAACTTTGATCATAAATCTGCGAAAACTCAAAATAAATGATTATGAATAAATGTTCTTTATGTTTCTATTTATCGATAAACAACTTGCAAGAAAGTGAACTTTGATCATAAATCTAAGAAAACTTCTTCTTCTTAACTGGCGTAGAAACCGCTTACGCGGTTATAGCCGAGTCCACAACAGTGCGCCACGCATCTCTGCTTTTGGCGGTTTGGCGCCAATTGGTAATACCAAGTGAAGACAGGTCCTTCTCCACCTGGTCCTTCCACCGGAGTGGAGGTCTCCCTCTTCCTCGGCTTCCACCAGCGGGTACTGCATCGAAAACTTTCAGAGCTGGGGCACTTTCATCCATTCGAACAACATGACCCAGCCAGCGTAGCCGCTGTCTTTTTATTCGCTGGACTATGTCTATGTCGTCGAACAACACATACAGCTCATCATTCCATCTTCTGCGGTATTCGCCGTTGCCAATGTTTAAGGGACCGTAAATCTTCCGCAAAACCTTTCTCTCGAAAACTCCTAGTGCCGTCTCATCGGATGTTGACACCGTCCACGCTTCTGCACCATAAAGTAGGACGGGAATGATGAGGGACTTGTAGAGTTTAGTTTTTGTTCGTCGAGAGAGGACTTTACTTTTCAATTGCCTACTCAGTCCATAGTAGCACCTGTTGGCAAGAGTGATTCTGCGTTGGATTTCAAGGCTGACATTATTATCGGTGTTAATGTTGGTTCCTAGGTATACGAAATTATCTACAACTTCAAAGTTATGACTGTCAACAGTGACGTGGGAGCCAAGACGCGAATGCGCTGACTGTTTGTTTGATGACAGGAGATATTTCGTCTTGTCCTCGTTCACCACCAGACCCATTCGCTTCGCTTCCTTATCCAGGCGGGAAAAAGCAGAACTAACGGCGCGGGTGTTGTTTCCGATGATATCAATATCATCGGCGTACGCCAGGAGCTGTACACTCTTGTAGAAGATTGTACCCTCTCTATTTAGTTCTGCAGCTCGTATTATTTTTTCCAGCAATAGATTGAAGAAGTCGCACGATAGTGAGTCACCTTGTCTGAAACCTCGTTTGGTATCGAACGGCTCGGAGAGGTCCTTCCCGATCCTGACGGAGCTTTTGGTGTTGCTCAACGTCAACTTACACAGCCGTATTAGTTTTGCGGGGATACCAAATTCAGACATCGCGGCATAAAGGCAGCTCCTTTTCGTGCTGTCGAAAGCAGCTTTAAAGTCGACAAATAGATGGTGTGTGTCGATCCTTTTTTCACGGGTCTTCTCCAAGATTTGGCGCATGGTGAATATCTGGTCAGTTGTTGATTTTCCAGGTCTAAAGCCACACTGATAAGGTCCAATCAGTTTGTTGACGGTGGGCTTTAGTCTTTCACACAGTACGCTCGATAGAACCTTATAAGCGATGTTAAGGAGGCTTATCCCACGAGAGTTGGCGCAGATTGTGGGGTCTCCCTTTTTGTGGATTGGGCAGAGTACACTGAGATTCCAATCGTCGGGCATGCTTTCTTCCGACCATATTTCGCAAAGAAGCTGATGCATGCACCTTATCAGCTCTTCGCCGCCGTATTTGAATAGCTCGGCCGGCAATCCATCGGCCCCCGCCGCCTTGTTGTTCTTCAAGCGGGTAATTGCTATTCTAATTTCTTCACGGTCGGGCAATGGAACATCTGTTCCATCGTCGTCGATTGGGGAATCGGGTTCGCCATCTCCTGGTGTTGTACTTTCACTGCCATTCAGCAGGCTGGAGAAGTGTTCCCTCCACAAACACAGTATACTCTGGTCATCAACCACTAGATCACCGCTGGGGGTCCTACAGGAGTGTGCTCCGGTCTTGAAACCTTCAGTTAGTCGCCGGATCTTTTCGTAAAATTTTCGAGCATTACCCCTGTCGGCCAGCTTGTCAAGCTCTTCATACTCACGCATTTCTGCCTCTTTCTTTCTTTTTCTGCAAATGCGTCTCGCTTCCCTCTTCAGCTCTCGGTATCTTTCCCATCCCGCTCGTGTTGCGGTCGATCGCAACATTGCGAGGTAGGCAGTCTGTTTTCTCTCCACTGCGAGACGACAATCCTCATCATACCAGCTGTTTTTTTGGCTTTTCCGAAAGCCAATGGTTTCGGTTGCAGCTGTACGTAAGGAGTTTGATATGCCGTCCCACAGCTCCCTTATACCGAGATGCTGATGAGTGCTCTCAGAGAGCAGGAGTGCAAGTCGAGTAGAAAATCGTTCGGCTGTCGGTTGTGATTGCAGCTTCTCGATGTCGAACCTTCCTTGTGTTTGTTGACGTGTGCGCTTTTCTACACAGAGGCGGGTGCGTATCTTAGCTGCTACAAGATAGTGGTCCGAGTCGATGTTGGGACCACGAAGCGTACGCACATCAAAAACACTGGAGACATGTCGTCCATCTATCACAACATGATCGATCTGGTTGCGAGTGATTCGATCCGGGGACAGCCAAGTAGCTTGATGGATTTTCTTATGCTGGAATCTAGTGCTACAGATGACCATATTTCGGGCCCCGGCGAAGTCGATCAGCCTCAGACCGTTTGGTGATGTTTCGTCATGGAGGCTGAATTTTCCGACTGTTGTGCCAAAGACACCTTCTTTACCCACCCTAGCGTTGAAATCGCCAAGCACGATTTTGACATCGTGGCGGGGGCAGCGCTCATAGGTACGTTCTAGGCGCTCATAGAAGGTATCTTTGGTCACATCGTCCTTCTCTTCCGTCGGGGCGTGGGCGCAAATCAGCGATATGTTGAAGAACCTCGCTTTGATGCGGATTGTGGCTAGACGTTCATCCACCGGAGTGAATGCCATAAATAAATAATTATGAATAAATGTTCTTTATGTTTCTGTTTATCGATAAACAACTTGCAAGAAAGTGAACTATGATCATAAATCTGATTAAATACAAAATAAATGATTATGAATAAATATTGTTTATGTTTTTATTTGTCGATATTCAACTTGCAAGAGAGTGAACTTTGATCATAAATCTGATAAAATGCAAAATAAATGATTATGAATAAATATTGTTTATGTTTTTATTTTTCGATATTCAACTTGCAAGAAAGTGAACTTTGATCATAAATCTGAGAAAATTATAAATAAATAATTATGAATAAATGTTCTTTATGTTTTTATTTGTCTATATTCAACTTGCAAGAAAATGGACTTTGATCATAAATATGATTAAATACAAATAAATGATTATAAATAAATGTTCTTTATGTTTTTATTTGTCTATATTCAACTTGCAAGAAAGTGAACTTTTATCATGAATCTGATAAAATGCAAAATAAATGATTATGAATAAATATTATTTATGTTTTTATTTGTCGATATTCAACTTGCAAGAAAGTGAACTTTGGTCATAAATCTTATATAATACAAAATAAATGATTATGAATAGATATTTTTTATGTTTTTATTTGTCGATATTCAACTTGCAAGAAAGTGAACTTTGATCATAAATCTGATGAAATACAAAATAAATGATTATGAATAAATATTGTTTCTGTTTTTATTTGTCGATATTCAACTTGCAAGAAGGTGAACTTTGATCATAAATCTGAGAAAACTCAAAATAAATGATTATAAATAAATGTTCTTTATGTTTTTATTTGTCGATATTCAACTTGCACGAAAGTGAACTTTGATCATAAATCTGATAAAATACAAAATAAATGATTATGAATAAATGTTCTTGATGTTTTTATTTGTCTATATTCAACTTGCAAGAAAGTGAACTTTGATCATAAATCTGATGAAATACAAAATAAATGATTATGAATAAATATTGTTTATGTTTTTACTTGAATATATTCAACTTGCAAGGAAGGGAACTCTGATCATAAATATGCGAAAACTCAAAATAATTTATTATGAATAAATGTTCTTTATGTTTCTATTTGTCGATAAACAACTTGCAGGAAAGTGAATTTTAAACATAACTCTGAGAAATCTAAAAAATCTTTATTCATCTATTTGTCGATAGCCAACTTGCACGAAAGTGAATTTTTGATCATAAATCTTATAAAATACAAAATAAATGATTATGAATAAATATTGTTATGTTTTTATTTGTCGATATTCAACTTGCAAGAAAGTGAACTTTTATCATAAATCTAAAGCATTCAAGGTATACGGACGTGCTTTTTAATTCGCTCCGTGAAATCTGATTTCTTACAAAAGTAAACAAACAAAAAGTATATAGCATCGGTTAAATTGTCAACAAACAATTAAATCAAAACACAGTGTACAAAAATTATTACAATAAACATAAACAAATAGTGCACAAAACAAAAATATAAAAACAATAAAATCAAATAAACAATAATGAGCGCTGCGCAGCCTCACCAGCAAAGCCGTAGGCATTCCTTAAATGCCTACTTCAGCTTTGTGGAGCCAACACAAACAACTCCAGCCAGCAAAAAGAGCAACGGCGGTGATGAGTCATCGCAGCGATCAGCTGAAATGGAATCGAAGCAAAGGTCGCAGTCAACAGAAGCAGTAGTAAACAGCAATCGCGCAACAACAAATACGCTGACAGCGACAAGTATGCAGGTACCAGCAAGCACCCAGATAACGAAGGAAAAGAAAAAGGAAGGTGAGAATACACAATGCAAGAAAGGACCATCTATTCAGACTGGTATTGACCGCTACATATACACAAAAAGGAAATCTAGTTCTATTAAATCAGCGGTCAATAATAAAAAATTTCAAGCAGACACGCCAAGTGGTAAAAAGCCAGAAATTTTAAATGGTAATAGATTTGCCTTACTGAGCAAAGAACCTAACGACGATGCGAAGGGTACCACTACAGCAGTGAATGCCAAATCTCCTCCAATCTATTTGCGTGAGCGTAGCTCAAATGCGCTTGTCTCCAAATTAAGTAATTTAATAGGCACAAACAACTTTCATATAGTGCCTTTAAAAAAAGGTAACATAGATGAAACAAAAATTCAGACGTACACTGAAAAAAGTTTCATGGATGTAGTAAAATACTTATCAAATAATAATAAGAATTATTACTCGTACCAATTGAAGAGCTCTAAAGGCCTCGTGGTAGTCATAAAAGGTATAGAGTCTTCGGTAGACTCTAACGAAGTTAAAGAAGCTATGGAAGAAGGTGGTTTTAGAATTAAATCAGCAGTAAATATTTTTAACAGAAATAAAGTCCCACAACCAATGTTCAAAATAGAACTGATGCCAAATAATGAACAACTAAAGAAAAATGAAACGCATCCAATTTACAAGTTAAAATATTTGCTCCATCGCAGAATTACCGTCGAGGAACCACATAAAAGAAATGGTCCGGTACAATGCACCAACCGCCAAGAGTATGGGCACACGAAAGCATATTGCACTCTACGCAGTGTCTGTGTGGTGTGTGGTGATCTGCATCCTACATCAAAATGTACTCGTAAAAAAGAGGATTTAAATAAAAAATGTAGTAATTTTGGTGGAAATCACACTGCAAACTATAGGGGTTGCCCGGTATACAAAGACTTAAAAACGAAATTGTCTGCTGCAATTCAAACACGCCGTAATCAAATGATAAATATTCCTTCTAACGAAATTATTGAAAACCCTGTCCATATTTCAAATCAATGTATTCTTAAAAATAATGCTACACGAGGGAGCTATGCAAATGTGGTGAAAGGCAACACAACGCAAATGCAAATGCCCCAAAACCAACCAAATGGAAGCATTGAAACAATGATTTTAAACCTTACCCAATGTATGACACAATTTATGTCTACTATGCAAATATGATCCAAGAGGTAATCAAAGCACAAAATCAAATGTTGCAAACTTTTTTAAGTAAAAAATGAGCGTACTTAACATTTGTATATGGAATGCTAACGGTGTTAACCAATACAAATTGGAGCTTATTAGATTTCTGACTGAAAATAATATAGATGTAATGCTATTGTCAGAAACCCATCTTACGAATAAAAACAATTTCTTTATACCGGGGTATAGACTCTATGTTACAAATCACCCAGATGGAAAGGCACATGGTGGAACAGCAGTGTTAGTTAGAAAACGACTAAGCCACCACGAATTAGAATCTCATGCTACAGCACAGTTACAAGCTACAACAATATCTATAAAAAATCGTTGCGGATACTTAAACCTGACAGCTATATACTGTCCACCTCGTTTTAAAATTAGAGAGAGCGAATTTAAAGACTTTTTTGGAACGCTAGGTCATAGATTTCTAGCAGGTGGAGATTACAATGCAAAACATATGTATTGGGGCTCACGACTTATTAATCCGAAAGGACGACAGCTGTATCAAACTATTATAAATAGGCGCAATAACCTTGATATAATATCTCCGGATAAGCCAACATATTGGCCTAGTGATCGTAAAAAAATACCAGATTTAATTGATTTTGCTGTGATCAAAAATATAGATAAATCGCACATAACAGTAGATACAAGTACTGATCTTCTGATCACTCTCCTATACTAATAAAGTTATGTGAACAACCCATATTTGTTGAAAAGAAAGTTGGGCTAACATCTCACAAAACGAACTGGTTAAAATACAAAAAATAGGTGAGTAGCCACATAAATATTGAAAACAAAATAAATACAGAAAGAGATATTGACAAAAGTATAAGGGAACTCAATGATATAATTATTAACGCAGCGGTCTTAGCAATACCAAAGAAAAATTATAAGCCACTTAGTCTCAGAAAAATCAGCAATAGAGAAATAGAACAGCTTGTAAATGAAAAAAGATGTGCTAGACGAGAATGGCAGATAAATCGCTCCCCTTCCACTCAGCTGCAGTTGAAATCTGCTGTACGCAAATTAAAAAAAGCGCTTAAACGCGAGGAAGAATTCAACAATGAAATATATATAAAGAAGCTGTGTCCAAACTCAAGCAAGCAAAATTCACTATGGAAAGCCCAAAAGTCCATGAAGCCACCAGTCGACTCCAACATGCCTATACGAGACTTGGGTGGAAATTGGGCTCGAAGTGATGAGGAAAAAGCTACTTGTTTTGCAAATCACCTAGAAAAGGTATTTCAACCAAATTGCGCAAAGAATAACTTTAAGTTGTCAATCTTACCTAACACAGCAAATGAGTCGCCCGAGTCCTCTAAGACTTCACCTTCTGAAATTATTAGCATCATAAAAGAACTTAATCCAAAAAAGTCGCCTGGACATGATAATATCACTCCAAAATTGCTAATTGAGTTACCAAATATTGCTGTAGAGGTGCTCTCTTTGCTCTTCAATGCAATTCTAAGTTTTGGATACTATCCAATTTCGTGGAAAAAGTCGCAGATTATCCTGATAGATAAACCTGGGAAAGACTTGACACAGCCGTCTTCATACAGACCAATCAGTCTTCTACCCTGCCTTTCTAAAATATTTGAAAAGGTGCTCCTATCAAAGATGTCTCCTTTCCTCCACGAAAATAATGTAATACCAACGCACCAATTCGGGTTTCGTGCAAAACATAGTACAATAGAACAAGTAAATAGAATAACTAACGAAATAAGAAAAGCATTCGAGCACAGAGAGTACTGTTCAGCTATATTTCTAGACGTGGCTCAGGCGTTTGATAAAGTGTGGCATGAAGGCCTTTTATATAAGATTAAAAAGATTCTACCTTTAGAATTGTATAAAATATTGGAGTCTTATCTAAAAAATAGACAATTTATGGTTAAAGTAGGAGATTTCATATCTGATGAACGACAGATAAGGGCTGGAGTACCACAGGGCAGTGTTTTAGGCCCAACTCTATACATTATATATACAGCTGATCTTCCAACTGCTAATAATGTCTTGACATCAACTTTTGCGGATGACACAGCTTTAGTGAGTCGTAACAAATGCCCCATTATAGCATCAAGAATATTAGCGAAGCACTTAAGTTCTGTCGAAGAATGGCTAGCAAACTGGCGTATAAATGTAAATGAACAAAAGTGCAAGCATGTTACATTTTCCCTAAGACCAAAAATGTGCCCGGCAGTAAAAATGAACAATATTCTAGTGCCTCAAGCGAATGAAGTTACCTATCTTGGTATTCACCTAGATAGAAGGCTTACGTGGAGAAAACATGTATCTAGTAAAATAACGTGCATGAAGATAAGAGCTGCAAATTTAAATTGGCTTTTAAATAAAAACTCTAAACTTAGCCTAGACAACAAAGTACTTTTATACAATGCGGTCATAAAGCCGATTTGGATGTATGGCATTCAACTGTGGGGTACGACCTGTGCAACTAATATTGATATAATACAAAGGTTCCAATCAAAAATGCTTAGAACAATCACGTGCTCACCATGGTACATTCGCAATGAAAATATCCATAAAGATCTTGCTATCCCTATGGTAAAGAAAGCAGTAGAGGACAGCAGATTGAAATATATATATATCTAAACTCCGTGATCACCCAAACCCATTGGCTAATGCTTTAGTACATTCCTGCGATCAAACACGCCTCAAAAGAAGGGATATGCCTGCGTACTAAAGAGCAACGTTTCAACAATACAGCTCAATCACTCGTTTGAGCTGGTCTAGTTTTTAAATAGATTTAAGATTTTATAACTTATTGTTAGGCTTAAAAACAAGCAGATTCAATAAATAAGGAAATATTGAAAAAAAAACTTGCAAGAAAGTGAACTTTGATCTTAAATCTGAGAAAACTATAAATAAATAATTATGAATAAATGTTCTTTATGTTTTTATTTGTCTATATTCAACTTGCAAGAAAATGAACTTTGATCATAAATCTGATTAAATACAAATAAATGATTATAAATAAATGTTCTTTATGTTTTTATTTGTCTATATTCAACTTGCAAGAAAGTGAACTTTGATCATGAATCTGATAAAATGCAAAATAAATGATTATGAATAAATATTATTTATGTTTTTATTTGTCGATATTCAACTTGCAAGAAAGTGAACTTTGGTCATAAATCTTATAAAATACAAAATAAATGATTATGAATAGATATTGTTTATGTTTTTATTTGTCGATATTCAACTTGCAAGAAAGTGAACTTTGATCATAAATCTGATGAAATACAAAATAAATGATTATGAATAAATATTGTTTCTGTTTTTATTTGTCGATATTCAACTTGCAAGAAGGTGAACTTTGATCATAAATCTGAGAAAACTCAAAATAAATGATTATAAATAAATGTTCTTTATGTTTTTATTTGTCGATATTCAACTTGCACGAAAGTGAACTTTGATCATAAATCTGATAAAATACAAAATAAATGATTATGAATAAATGTTCTTGATGTTTTTATTTGTCTATATTCAACTTGCAAGAAAGTGAACTTTGATCATAAATCTGATGAAATACAAAATAAATGATTATGAATAAATATTGTTTATGTTTTTACTTGAATATATTCAACTTGCAAGGAAGGGAACTCTGATCATAAATATGCGAAAACTCAAAATAATTTATTATGAATAAATGTTCTTTATGTTTCTATTTGTCGATAAACAACTTGCAGGAAAGTGAATTTTAAACATAACTCTGAGAAATCTAAAAAATCTTTATACTTCTATTTGTCGATAGCCAACTTGCACGAAAGTGACCTTTGATCATAAATCTGATAAAATACATAATAAATGATTATGAATAAATATTGTTTATGTTTTTATTTGTCGATATTCAACTTGTAAGAAAGTGAACTATGATCATAAATCTGCGAAAACTCAAATTAAATGATTATGAATAAATGTTCTTTATGTTTTTATTTGTCGATATTCAAATTGCAAGAAAATGAACTTTGATCATAAATCTGAGAAAACTCAAAATAAATAATTATGAATAAATGTTCTTTATGTTTCTATTTATCGATAAACAACTTACAAGAAAGTGAACTTTGATCATAAATCTGCGAAAACTCTAAATGATTATGAATAAATGTTCTTTATGTTTATATTTGCCGATAAACAACTTGCAAGAAAGTGGATTTTGATCTTAAATCTGATGAAATACAAAATAAATGATTATGAATAAATATTGTTTATGTTTTTACTTGAATATATTCAACTTGCAAGAAGGTGAACTTTGATCATAAATCTGAGAAAACTCAAAATAAATGATTATAAATAAATGTTCTTTATGTTTTTATTTGTCGATATTCAACTTGCACGAAAGTGAACTTTGATCATAAATCTGATAAAATACAAAATAAATGATTATGAATAAATGTTCTTGATGTTTTTATTTGTCTATATTCAACTTGCAAGAAAGTGAACTTTGATCATAAATCTGATGAAATACAAAATAAATTATTATGAATAAATATTGTTTATGTTTTTACTTGAATATATTCAACTTGCAAGGAAGGGAACTCTGATCATAAATATGCGAAAACTCAAAATAATTTATTATGAATAAATGTTCTTTATGTTTCTATTTGTCGATAAACAACTTGCAGGAAAGTGAATTTTAAACATAACTCTGAGAAATCTAAAAAATCTTTATACTTCTATTTGTCGATAGCCAACTTGCACGAAAGTGACCTTTGATCATAAATCTGATGAAATACAAAATAAATGATTATGAATAAATATTGTTTCTGTTTTTATTTGTCGATATTCAACTTGCAAGAAGGTGAACTTTGATCATAAATCTGAGAAAACTCAAAATAAATGATTATAAATAAATGTTCTTTATGTTTTTATTTGTCGATATTCAACTTGCACGAAAGTGAACTTTGATCATAAATCTGATAAAATACAAAATAAATGATTATGAATAAATGTTCTTGATGTTTTTATTTGTCTATATTCAACTTGCAAGAAAGTGAACTTTGATCATAAATCTGATGAAATACAAAATAAATGATTATGAATAAATATTGTTTATGTTTTTACTTGAATATATTCAACTTGCAAGGAAGGGAACTCTGATCATAAATATGCGAAAACTCAAAATAATTTATTATGAATAAATGTTCTTTATGTTTCTATTTGTCGATAAACAACTTGCAGGAAAGTGAATTTTAAACATAACTCTGAGAAATCTAAAAAATCTTTATACTTCTATTTGTCGATAGCCAACTTACAAGAAAGTGAACTTTGATCATAAATCTGATAAAATACAAAATAAATGATTATGAATAAATATTGTTTATGTTTTTATTTGTCGATATTCAACTTGCAAGAAAGTGAACTTTGATCATTAATCTGATAAAATGCAAAATAAATGATTATGAATAAATATTGTTTATGTTTTTATTTTTCGATATTCAACTTGAAAGAAAGTGAACTCTGATCATAAATCTGAGAAAACTCAAAATAAATAATTATGAATAAATGTTCTTTATGTTTCTATTTATCGATAAACAACTTACAAGAAAGTGAACTTTGATCATAAATCTGCGAAAACTCTAAATGATTATGAATAAATGTTCTTTATGTTTATATTTGCCGATAAACAACTTGCAAGAAAGTGGATTTTGATCTTAAATATTATAAAATGCAAAATAAATGATTATGAATAAATATTCCTTATGTTTTTATTTGTCCTTATGTTTTTATTTGTCGATATTCAACTTGCAAGAAAGTGAACTTTGATGATAAATCTGCGAAAACTCCAAATAAATGATTATAAATAAATGTTCTTTATGTTTCTATTTGTCGATAAACAACTTGCATGAAAGTGGATTTTGACCTTAAATATTATAAAATTCAAAATAAATGATTATGAATAAATATTCCTTATGTTTTTATTTGTCCTTATGTTTTTATTTGTCGATATTCAACTTGCAAGAAAGTGAACTTTGATGATAAATCTGCGAAAACTCCAAATAAATAATTATGAATAAATGTTCTTTATGTTTCTATTTATCGATAAGCAACTTGCAAGAAAGTGAACTTTGATCATAAATCTGAGAAAACTCAAAATAAATAATTATGAATAAATGTTCTTTATGTTTCTATTTATCGATAAACAACTTACAAGAAAGTGAACTTTGATCATAAATCTGCGAAAACTCTAAATGATTATGAATAAATATTCTTTATGTTTTTATTTGTCGATATACAACTTGCAAGAAAGTGAATATTAAACATAACTCTGAGAAATCTAAAAAATCTTTATTCTTGTATTTGTCGATAACCAACTTGCACGAAAGTGAATTTGATCTTAAATATTATAAAATGCAACATTAATGATTATGAATAAATATTCCTTATGTTTTTATTTGTAATTATTTTTTTTTTTATTTGTCGATATTCAAATTGCAAGAAAATGAACTTTGATCATAAATCTGCGAAAACTCAAAATAAATGATTATGAATAAATGTTCTTTATGTTTCCATTTGTCGATAAACAACTTGCAAGAAAGTAGATTTTGATCTTAAATATTATAAAATGCAAAATAAATGATTATGAATAAATATTGTTTATGTTTTTAAATGTCCTAATGTTTTTATTTGTAGATATTCAACTTGCAAGAAAGTGAATTTTGATCTTAAATCTGCGAAAACTCCAAATAAATGATTATGAATAAATGCTCTTTATATTTCTATCTGTCGATAAACAACTTGCAAGAAAGTGGACTTTGATCTTAAATCTGACAAAATACAAAATAAATGATTTCTGATGTTTTTATTTGTCGATATTCAACTTGCAAGAAAGTGAGCTTTGATCATAAATCTGTGAAAACTCAAAATAAATGATTATGAATAAATGTTCTCTATGTTTCTATTTGTCGATAAACAACTTGCAAGAAAGTGGACTTTGATCTTAAATCTGATAAAATACAAAATAAATGATTATGAATATTCTTTTTTTTTTATTTGCCGATATTCATCTTTGCAAGAAAGTGAACTTTGAACATAAATCTAAAAAATCTTTATTCATCTATTTGTCGATAACCAACTCGATATTTGTTGAATTTTAAACATAACTTTGAGAAATCTAAAAATCTTTATTCTTCTATTTGTCGATAACCAATTTGCACGAAAGTGAACTTTGATCATAAATCTGATAAAGTACAAAATAAATGATTATGAATAAATATTCCTTATGTTTTTATTTGTCGATATTCATCTTGGAAGAAACTTTGATCTTAAATCTGAAAAAAGTGCAAAATATATGAATATGAATAAATATTCTTTATGTTTTTATTTGTCGATATTCAACTTGCAAGAAACTGAACTTTGATCATAAATCTAATAAAATACAAAATAAATGATTGTGAATAATTATTGTTTATGTTCTTATTTGTCGATATTCAACTTGCAAGAAAGTGAACTATGATCATAAATCTGAGAAATCTCAAAATAAATGATTATGAATAAATGTTCTTTATGTTTCTCTTTGTCGATAAACAACTTGCAAGAAAGTGATTATGATCATAAATCTGAGAAAACTATAAATAAATAATTATGAATAAATGTTCATTATGTTTCTATTTATCGATAAACAACTTGCCAGAAAGTGAACAATGATCATAAATCTGATAAAATATAAAATAAATGATTATGAATAAATCTTATTTATGTTTTTATTTGTCGATATTCAACTTGCAAGAAAGTGAACTTTGATCATAAATCTAATAAACTGCAAAATAAATGATTGTGAATAATTATTGTTTATGTTCTTATTTGTCGATATTCAACTTGCAAGAAAGTGAACCATGATCATAAATCTGCGAAAACTCAAAATAAGTGATTATGAATAAATGTTCTTTATGTTTCTCTTTGTCGATAAACAACTTGCAAGAAAGAGGATTTTAATCTTAAAAATTATAAAATGCAAAATAAATGATAATGAATAAATATACCATATGTTTTTATTTGTCCATATGTTTTTATTTGTCGATATTCAACTTGCAAGAAAGTGAACTTTGATCATAAATATGAGAAAACTTAAAATAAATAATTATGAATAAATGTTCTTTATGTTTCTATTTATCGATAAACAACTTGCACGAAAGTGAACTTTTATCATAAATCTACGAAAACTGAAAATAAATGATTATGAATAAATGTTCTTAATGTTTCTATTTGCAGATGTACAACTTGCAAGAAAGTGAATTATGATCATAAATCTGAGAAAACTATAAATAAATAATTATGAATAAATGTTCTTTATGTTTCTATTCATCGATAAACAACTTGCCAGAAAGTGAACAATGATCATAAATCTGATGAAATACAAAATAAATGATAATGAATAAATATTGTTTATGTTTTTATTTGTTGCAAGAAAGTGAATTTTAAACATAACTCTGAGAAATCTAAAAAATCTTTATTCTTCTATTTGTCGATAGCCAGCTTACACGAAAGTGAACTTTGATCATAAATCTGATAAAATACAAAATAAATGCTTATGAATAAATATTGTTTATGTTTTTATTTGTCGATATTCAACTTGCAAGAAAGTGAACTTTGATCATTAATCTGATAAAATGCAAAATAAATGATTATGAATAAATATTGTTTATGTTTTTATTTTTCGATATTCAACTTGAAAGAAAGTGAACTTTGATCATAAATCTGAGAAATCTCAAAATAAATAATTATGAATAAATGTTCTTTATGTTTCTATTTATCGATAAACAACTTACAAGAAAGTGAACTTTGATCATAAATCTGCGAAGACTCTAAATGATTATGAATAAATGTTCTTTATGTTTATATTTGTCGATAAACAACTTGCAAGAAAGTGGATTTTGATCTTAAATATTATAAAATGCAAAATAAATGATTATGAATAAATATTCCTTATGTTTTTATTTGTCCTTATGTTTTTATTTGTCGATATTCAACTTGCAAGAAAGTGAACTTTGATCATAAATCTGAGAAAACTCAAAATAAATAATTATGAATAAATGTTCTTTATGTTTCTATTTATCGATAAACAACTTACAAGAAAGTGAACTTTGATCATAAATCTGCGAAGACTCTAAATGATTATGAATAAATGTTCTTTATGTTTCTCTTTGTCGATAAACAACTTGCAAGAAAGTGATTATGATCATAAATCTGAGAAAACTATAAATAAATAATTATGAATAAATGTTCTTTATGTTTCTATTTATCGATAAACAACTTGCCAGAAAGTGAACAATGATCATAAATCTGATAAAATATAAAATAAATGATTATGAATAAATCTTGTTTATGTTTTTATTTGTCGATATTCAACTTGCAAGAAAGTGAACTTTGATCATAAATCTAATAAACTACAAAATAAATGATTGTGAATAATTATTGTTTATGTTCTTATTTGTCGATATTCAACTTGCAAGAAAGTGAATTATGATCATAAATCTGAGAAAACTATACATAAATAATTATGAATAAATGTTCTTTATGTTTCTATTCATCGATAAACAACTTGCCAGAAAGTGAACA
Organism: Zeugodacus cucurbitae; assembly: GCF_028554725.1. NCBI lineage: Eukaryota > Metazoa > Arthropoda > Insecta > Diptera > Tephritidae > Zeugodacus > Zeugodacus cucurbitae. The sequence continues at coordinate 30,717,293 of NC_071669.1, forward strand.
ATGATCATAAATCTGATGAAATACAAAATAAATGATAATGAATAAATATTGTTTATGTTTTTATTTGTTGCAAGAAAGTGAATTTTAAACATAACTCTGAGAAATCTAAAAAATCTTTATTCTTCTATTTGTCGATAGCCAGCTTACACGAAAGTGAACTTTGATCATAAATCTGATAAAATACAAAATAAATGGTTATGAATAAATATTGTTTATGTTTTTATTTGTCGATATTCAACTTGCAAGAAAGTGAACTTTGATCATTAATCTGATAAAATGCAAAATAAATGATTATGAATAAATATTGTTTATGTTTTTATTTTTCGATATTCAACTTGAAAGAAAGTGAACTTTGATCATAAATCTGAGAAAACTCAAAATAAATAATTATGAATAAATGTTCTTTATGTTTCTATTTATCGATAAACAACTTGCAAGAAAGTGAACTTTGATCATAAATCTGAGAAAACTCAAAATAAATAATTATGAATAAATGTTCGTTGTGTTTCTATTTATCGATAAACAACTTACAAGAAAGTGAACTTTGATCATAAATCTGCGAAGACTCTAAATGATTATGAATAAATGTTCTTTATGTTTATATTTGTCGATAAACAACTTGCAAGAAAGTGGATTTTGATCTTAAATATTATAAAATGCAAAATAAATGATTATGAATAAATATTCCTTATGTTTTTATTTGTCCTTATGTTTTTATTTGTCGATATTCAACTTGCAAGAAAGTGAACTTTGATCATAAATCTGAGAAAACTCAAAATAAATAATTATGAATAAATGTTCTTTATGTTTCTATTCATCGATAAACAACTTACAAGAAAGTGAACTTTGATCATAAATCTGCGAAGACTCTAAATGATTATGAATAAATGTTCTTTATGTTTCTCTTTGTCGATAAACAACTTGCAAGAAAGTGATTATGATCATAAATCTGAGAAAATTATAAATAAATAATTATGAATAAATGTTCTTTATGTTTCTATTTATCGATAAACAACTTGCCAGAAAGTGAACAATGATCATAAATCTGATAAAATATAAAATAAATGATTATGAATAAATCTTGTTTATGTTTTTATTTGTCGATATTCAACTTGCAAGAAAGTGAACTTTGATCATAAATCTAATAAACTACAAAATAAATGATTGTGAATAATTATTGTTTATGTTCTTATTTGTCGATATTCAACTTGCAAGAAAGTGAACTTTGATCATAAATATGAGAAAACTCAAAATAAATAATTATGAATAAATGTTCTTTATGTTTCTATTTATCGATAAGCAACTTGCACGAAAGTGAACTTTTATCATAAATCTACGAAAACTGAAAATAAATGATTATGAATAAATGTTCTTAATGTTTCTATTTGCAGATGTACAACTTGCAAGAAAGTAAATTATAATCATAAATCTGAGAAAACTATAAATAAATAATTATGAATAAATGTTCTTTATGTTTCTATTCATCGATAAACAACTTGCCAGAAAGTGAACAATGATCATAAATCTGATGAAATACAAAATAAATGATAATGAATAAATATTGTTTATGTTTTTATTTGTTGCAAGAAAGTGAATTTTAAACATAACTCTGAGAAATCTAAAAAATCTTTATTCTTCTATTTGTCGATAGCCAGCTTACACGAAAGTGAACTTTGATCATAAATCTGATAAAATACAAAATAAATGGTTATGAATAAATATTGTTTATGTTTTTATTTGTCGATATTCATCTTGCAAGAAAGTGAACTTTGATCATTAATCTGATAAAATGCAAAATAAATGATTATGAATAAATATTGTTTATGTTTTTATTTTTCGATATTCAACTTGAAAGAAAGTGAACTTTGATCATAAATCTGAGAAAACTCAAAATAAATAATTATGAATAAATGTTTTTTATGTTTCTATTTATCGATAAACAACTTGCAAGAAAGTGAACTTTGATCATAAATCTGAGAAAACTCAAAATAAATAATTATGAATAAATGTTCTGTATGTTTCTATTTATCGATAAACAACTTACAAGAAAGTGAACTTTGATCATAAATCTGCGAAGACTCTAAATGATTATGAATAAATGTTCTTTATGTTTATATTTGTCGATAAACAACTTGCAAGAAAGTGGATTTTGATCTTAAATATTATAAAATGCAAAATAAATGATTATGAATAAATATTCCTTATGTTTTTATTTGTCCTTATGTTTTTATTTGTCGATATTCAACTTGCAAGAAAGTGAACTTTGATCATAAATCTGAGAGAACTCAAAAGAAATAATTATGAATAAATGTTCTTTATGTTTCTATTTATCGATAAACAACTTACAAGAAAGTGAACTTTGATCATAAATCTGCGAAGACTCTAAATGATTATGAATAAATGTTCTTTATGTTTCTCTTTGTCGATAAACAACTTGCAAGAAAGTGATTATGATCATAAATCTGAGAAAACTATATATAAATAATTATGAATAAATGTTCTTTATGTTTCAATTTATCGATAAACAACTTGCCAGAAAGTGAACAATGATCATAAATCTGATAAAATATAAAATAAATGATTATGAATAAATCTTGTTTATGTTTTTATTTGTCGATATTCAACTTGCAAGAAAGTGAACTTTGATCATAAATCTAATAAACTACAAAATTATTCTATTTCTATTTGCAGATGTACAACTTGCAAGAAAGTAAATTATAATCATAAATCTGAGAAAACTATAAATAAATAATTATGAATAAATGTTCTTTATGTTTCTATTCATCGATAAACAACTTGCAAGAAAGTGAACTTTGATCATAAATCTGATAAAATACAAAATAAATGATTATGAATAAATATTGTTTATGTTTTTATTTGTCGATATTCAACTTGCAAGAAAGTGAACTTTGATCATAAATCTGCGAAGACTCTAAATGATTATGAATAAATGTTCTTTATGTTTATATTTGTCGATAAACAACTTGCAAGAAAGTGGATTTTGATCTTAAATATTATAAAATGCAAAATAAATGATTATGAATAAATATTCCTTATGTTTTTATTTGTCCTTATGTTTTTATTTGTCGATATTCAACTTGCAAGAAAGTGTACTTTAATGATAAAGCTGCGAAAACTCCAAATAAATGATTATGAATAAATGTTCTTTATGTTTCTATTTGTCGATAAACAACTTGCATGAAAGTGGATTTTGACCTTAAATATTATAAAATTCAAAATAAATGATTATGAATAAATATTCCTTATGTTTTTATTTGTCCTTATGTTTTTATTTGTCGATATTCAACTTGCAAGAAAGTGAACTTTGATGATAAATCTGCGAAAACTCCAAATAAATAATTATGAATAAATGTTCTTTATGTTTCTATTTATCGATAAACAACTTACAAGAAAGTGAACTTTGATCATAAATCTGCGAAAACTCTAAATGATTATGAATAAATATTCTTTATGTTTTTATTTGTCGATATACAACTTGCAAGAAAGTAAATATTAAACATAACTCTGAGAAATCTAAAAAATCTTTATTCTTGTATTTGTCGATAACCAACTTGCACGAAAGTGAATTTGATCTTAAATATTATAAAATGCAACATTAATGATTATGAATAAATATTCCTTATGTTTTTATTTGTCCTTATTCTTTTTTATTTGTCGATAAACAACTTGCAAGAAAGTGAACTTTGATCTTAAATCTGAAAAAAGTGCAAAATATATGATTATGAATAAATATACTTTATGTTTTTATTTGTCGATATTCAAATTGCAAGAAAATGAACTTTGATCATAAAACTGCGAAAACTCAAAATAAATGATTATGAATAAATGTTCTTTATGTTTCCATTTGTCGATAAACATTGCAAGAGAGTAGATTTTGATCTTAAATATTATAAAATGCAAAATAAATGATTATGAATAAATATTGTTTATGTTTTTATATGTCCTAATGTTTTTATTTGTAGATATTCAACTTGCAAGAAAGTGAATTTTGATCATAAATGTGCGAAAACTCCAAATAAATGATTATGAATAAATGCTCTTTATGTTTCTATCTGTCGATAAACAACTTGAAAGAAAGTGGACTTTGATCATAAATCTGACAAAATACAAAATAAATGATTTCTGATGTTTTTATTTGTCGATATTCAAATTGCAAGAAAATGAACTTTGATCATAAATCTGCGAAAACTCAAAATAAATGATTATGAATAAATGTTCTTTATGTTTCCATTTGTCGATAAACAACTTGCAAGAAAGTAGATTTTGATCTTAAATATTATAAAATGCAAAATAAATGATTATGAATAAATATTGTTTAGGTTTTTATATGTCCTAATGTTTTTATTTGTAGATATACAACTTGCAAGAAAGTGAATATTAAACATAACTCTGAGTAATCTAAAAAATCTTTATTCTTGTATTTGTCGATAACCAACTTGCACGAAAGTGAATTTGATCTTAAATATTATAAAATGCAACATTAATGATTATGAATAAATATTCCTTATGTTTTTATTTGTCCTTATTTTTTTTTTATTTGTCGATAAACAACTTGCAAGAAAGTGAACTTTGATCTTAAATCTGAAAAAAGTGCAAAATATATGATTATGAATAAATATTCTTTATGTTTTCATTTGTCGATATGCAAATTGCAAGAAAATGAACTTTGATCATAAATCTGCGAAAACTCAAAATAAAGGATTGTGAATAAATGTTCTTTATGATTCTATTTGTCGATAAACAATTTGCAAGAAAGTGAACTTTGATCTTAAATCTGATAAAAGTGCAAAATATATGTTTATGAATAAATATTGTTTATTTTTTTATTTGTCGATATTCAACTTGCAAGAAAGTGAACTTTGATCATAAATCTGCGAAAACTCAAAATAAATGATTATGAATAAATGTTCTTTATGTTTCTGTTTATCGATAAACAACTTGCAAGAAAGTGAACTATGATCATAAATCTGATTAAATACAAAATAAATGATTATGAATAAATATTGTTTATGTTTTTATTTGTCAATATTCAACTTGCAAACAAGTGAACTTTGATCATAAATCTGCGAAAACTCAAAATAAATGATTATGAATAAATGTTCTTTATGTTTCCATTTGTCGATAAACAACTTGCAAGAAAGTAGATTTTGATCTTAAATATTATAAAATGCAAAATAAATGATTATGAATAAATATTGTTTATGTTTTTATATGTCCTAATGTTTTTATTTGTAGATATTCAACTTGCAAGAAAGTGAATTTTGATCATAAATCTGCGAAAACTCCAAATAAATGATTATGAATAAATGTTCTTTATGTTTCCATTTGTCGATAAACAACTTGCAAGAAAGTAGATTTTGATCTTAAATATTATAAAATGCAAAATAAATGATTATGAATAAATATTGTTTATGTTTTTATATGTCCTAATGTTTTTATTTGTAGATATTCAACTTGCAAGAAAGTGAATTTTGATCATAAATCTGCGAAAACTCCAAATAAATGATTATGAATAAATGTTCTTTATGTTTCTATTTGTCGATAAACAACTTGCAAGAAAGTGGACTTTGATCTTAAATCTGATAAAATACAAAATAAATGATTATGAATAAATATTCCTTTTTTTATATGTCGATATTCAAATTGCATGAAAATGAACTTTGATCATAAATCTAAAAAATCTTTATTCATCTATTTGTCGATAACCAACTCGATATTTGTTGAATTTTAAACATAACTTTGAGAAATCTAAAAAATCTTTTTTCTTGTATTTGTCGATAACCAACTTGCACGAAAGTGAATTTGATCATAAATCTGAGAAAACTCAAAATAAATGATTATGAATAAATGTTCTTTATGTTTCTATGTGTCGATACACAACTTGCATGAAAGTGAATTTTGATCTTAAATATTATAAAATACAAAATAAATGATTATGAATAAATATTGTTTATTTTTTTATTTGTCGATATTCAACTTGCAAGAAAGTGAACTTTGATCATAAATCTGCGAAAACTCAAAATAAAGGATTGTGAATAAATGTTCTTTATGATTCTATTTGTCGATAAACAATTTGCAAGAAAGTGAACTTTGATCTTAAATCTGATAAAAGTGCAAAATATATGTTTATGAATAAATATTGTTTATTTTTTTATTTGTCGATATTCAACTTGCAAGAAAGTGAACTTTGAACATAAATCTAAAAAATCTTTATTCATCTATTTGTCGATAACCAACTCGATATTTGTTGAATTTTAAACATAACTTTAAGAAATATAAAAAATCTTTATTCTTGTATTTGTCGATAACCAACTTGCACGAAAGTGAATTTGATCATAAATCTGAGAAAACTCAAAATAAATGATTATGAATAAATGTTCTTTATGTTTCTATGTGTCGATACACAACTTGCATGAAAGTGGATTTTGATCTTAAATATTATAAAATACAAAATAAATGATTATGAAAAAATATTGTTTATTTTTTTATTTGTCGATATTCAACTTGCAAGAAAGTGAACTTTGATCATAAATCTGCGAAAACTCAAAATAAAGGATTGTGAATAAATGTTCTTTATGATTCTATTTGTCGATAAACAATTTGCAAGAAAGTGAACTTTGATCTTAAATCTGATAAAAGTGCAAAATATATGATTATGAATAAATATTCTTTATGTTTTATTTGTCGATATTCAAATTGCAAGAAAATGAACTTTGATCATAAATCTGCGAAAACTCAAAATAAATGATTATGAATAAATGTTCTTTATGTTTCTATTTATCGATAAACAACTTGCAAGAAAGTGAACTTTGATCATAAATCTAAGAAAACTATAAATAAATAATTATGAATAAATGTTCTTTATGTTTCTGTTTATCGATAAACAACTTGCAAGAAAGTGAACTATGATCATAAATCTGATTAAATACAAAATAAATGATTATGAATAAATATTGTTTATGTTTTTATTTGTCGATATTCAACTTGCAAGAGAAAGAACTTTGATCATAAATCTGATTAAATTCAAAATAAATGATTATGAATAAATATTGTTTATGTTTTTATTTTTCGATATTCAACTTGCAAGAAAGTGAACTTTGATCATAAATCTGAGAAAACTATAAATAAATAATTATGAATAAATGTTCTTTATGTTTTTATTTGTCTATATTCAACTTGCAAGTAAATGAACTTTGATCATAAATCTGATTAAATACAAATAAATGATTATAAATAAATGTTCTTTATGTTTTTATTTGTCTATATTCAACTTGCAAGAAAGTGAACTTTTATCATGAATCTGATAAAATGCAAAATAAATGATTATGAATAAATATTATTTATGTTTTTATTTGTCGATATTCAACTTGCAAGAAAGTGAACTTTGGTCATAAATCTTATAAAATACAAAATAAATGATTATGAATAGATATTGTTTATGTTTTTATTTGTCGATATTCAACTTGCAAGAAAGTGAACTTTGATCATAAATCTGATGAAATACAAAATAAATGATAATGAATAAATATTGTTTATGTTTTTATTTGTTGCAAGAAAGTGAATTTTAAACATAACTCTGAGAAATCTAAAAAATCTTTATTCTTCTATTTGTCGATAGCCAGCTTACACGAAAGTGAACTTTGATCATAAATCTGATAAAATACAAAATAAATGCTTATGAATAAATATTGTTTATGTTTTTATTTGTCGATATTCAACTTGCAAGAAAGTGAACTTTGATCATTAATCTGATAAAATGCAAAATAAATGATTATGAATAAATATTGTTTATGTTTTTATTTTTCGATATTCAACTTGAAAGAAAGTGAACTTTGATCATAAATCTGAGAAATCTCAAAATAAATAATTATGAATAAATGTTCTTTATGTTTCTATTTATCGATAAACAACTTACAAGAAAGTGAACTTTGATCATAAATCTGCGAAGACTCTAAATGATTATGAATAAATGTTCTTTATGTTTATATTTGTCGATAAACAACTTGCAAGAAAGTGGATTTTGATCTTAAATATTATAAAATGCAAAATAAATGATTATGAATAAATATTCCTTATGTTTTTATTTGTCCTTATGTTTTTATTTGTCGATATTCAACTTGCAAGAAAGTGAACTTTGATCATAAATCTGAGAAAACTCAAAATAAATAATTATGAATAAATGTTCTTTATGTTTCTATTTATCGATAAACAACTTACAAGAAAGTGAACTTTGATCATAAATCTGCGAAGACTCTAAATGATTATGAATAAATGTTCTTTATGTTTCTCTTTGTCGATAAACAACTTGCAAGAAAGTGATTATGATCATAAATCTGAGAAAACTATAAATAAATAATTATGAATAAATGTTCTTTATGTTTCTATTTATCGATAAACAACTTGCCAGAAAGTGAACAATGATCATAAATCTGATAAAATATAAAATAAATGATTATGAATAAATCTTGTTTATGTTTTTATTTGTCGATATTCAACTTGCAAGAAAGTGAACTTTGATCATAAATCTAATAAACTACAAAATAAATGATTGTGAATAATTATTGTTTATGTTCTTATTTGTCGATATTCAACTTGCAAGAAAGTGAATTATGATCATAAATCTGAGAAAACTATACATAAATAATTATGAATAAATGTTCTTTATGTTTCTATTCATCGATAAACAACTTGCCAGAAAGTGAACAATGATCATAAATCTGATGAAATACAAAATAAATGATAATGAATAAATATTGTTTATGTTTTTATTTGTTGCAAGAAAGTGAATTTTAAACATAACTCTGAGAAATCTAAAAAATCTTTATTCTTCTATTTGTCGATAGCCAGCTTACACGAAAGTGAACTTTGATCATAAATCTGATAAAATACAAAATAAATGGTTATGAATAAATATTGTTTATGTTTTTATTTGTCGATATTCAACTTGCAAGAAAGTGAACTTTGATCATTAATCTGATAAAATGCAAAATAAATGATTATGAATAAATATTGTTTATGTTTTTATTTTTCGATATTCAACTTGAAAGAAAGTGAACTTTGATCATAAATCTGAGAAAACTCAAAATAAATAATTATGAATAAATGTTCTTTATGTTTCTATTTATCGATAAACAACTTGCAAGAAAGTGAACTTTGATCATAAATCTGAGAAAACTCAAAATAAATAATTATGAATAAATGTTCGTTGTGTTTCTATTTATCGATAAACAACTTACAAGAAAGTGAACTTTGATCATAAATCTGCGAAGACTCTAAATGATTATGAATAAATGTTCTTTATGTTTATATTTGTCGATAAACAACTTGCAAGAAAGTGGATTTTGATCTTAAATATTATAAAATGCAAAATAAATGATTATGAATAAATATTCCTTATGTTTTTATTTGTCCTTATGTTTTTATTTGTCGATATTCAACTTGCAAGAAAGTGAACTTTGATCATAAATCTGAGAAAACTCAAAATAAATAATTATGAATAAATGTTCTTTATGTTTCTATTCATCGATAAACAACTTACAAGAAAGTGAACTTTGATCATAAATCTGCGAAGACTCTAAATGATTATGAATAAATGTTCTTTATGTTTCTCTTTGTCGATAAACAACTTGCAAGAAAGTGATTATGATCATAAATCTGAGAAAATTATAAATAAATAATTATGAATAAATGTTCTTTATGTTTCTATTTATCGATAAACAACTTGCCAGAAAGTGAACAATGATCATAAATCTGATAAAATATAAAATAAATGATTATGAATAAATCTTGTTTATGTTTTTATTTGTCGATATTCAACTTGCAAGAAAGTGAACTTTGATCATAAATCTAATAAACTACAAAATAAATGATTGTGAATAATTATTGTTTATGTTCTTATTTGTCGATATTCAACTTGCAAGAAAGTGAACTTTGATCATAAATATGAGAAAACTCAAAATAAATAATTATGAATAAATGTTCTTTATGTTTCTATTTATCGATAAGCAACTTGCACGAAAGTGAACTTTTATCATAAATCTACGAAAACTGAAAATAAATGATTATGAATAAATGTTCTTAATGTTTCTATTTGCAGATGTACAACTTGCAAGAAAGTAAATTATAATCATAAATCTGAGAAAACTATAAATAAATAATTATGAATAAATGTTCTTTATGTTTCTATTCATCGATAAACAACTTGCCAGAAAGTGAACAATGATCATAAATCTGATGAAATACAAAATAAATGATAATGAATAAATATTGTTTATGTTTTTATTTGTTGCAAGAAAGTGAATTTTAAACATAACTCTGAGAAATCTAAAAAATCTTTATTCTTCTATTTGTCGATAGCCAGCTTACACGAAAGTGAACTTTGATCATAAATCTGATAAAATACAAAATAAATGGTTATGAATAAATATTGTTTATGTTTTTATTTGTCGATATTCATCTTGCAAGAAAGTGAACTTTGATCATTAATCTGATAAAATGCAAAATAAATGATTATGAATAAATATTGTTTATGTTTTTATTTTTCGATATTCAACTTGAAAGAAAGTGAACTTTGATCATAAATCTGAGAAAACTCAAAATAAATAATTATGAATAAATGTTTTTTATGTTTCTATTTATCGATAAACAACTTGCAAGAAAGTGAACTTTGATCATAAATCTGAGAAAACTCAAAATAAATAATTATGAATAAATGTTCTGTATGTTTCTATTTATCGATAAACAACTTACAAGAAAGTGAACTTTGATCATAAATCTGCGAAGACTCTAAATGATTATGAATAAATGTTCTTTATGTTTATATTTGTCGATAAACAACTTGCAAGAAAGTGGATTTTGATCTTAAATATTATAAAATGCAAAATAAATGATTATGAATAAATATTCCTTATGTTTTTATTTGTCCTTATGTTTTTATTTGTCGATATTCAACTTGCAAGAAAGTGAACTTTGATCATAAATCTGAGAGAACTCAAAAGAAATAATTATGAATAAATGTTCTTTATGTTTCTATTTATCGATAAACAACTTACAAGAAAGTGAACTTTGATCATAAATCTGCGAAGACTCTAAATGATTATGAATAAATGTTCTTTATGTTTCTCTTTGTCGATAAACAACTTGCAAGAAAGTGATTATGATCATAAATCTGAGAAAACTATATATAAATAATTATGAATAAATGTTCTTTATGTTTCAATTTATCGATAAACAACTTGCCAGAAAGTGAACAATGATCATAAATCTGATAAAATATAAAATAAATGATTATGAATAAATCTTGTTTATGTTTTTATTTGTCGATATTCAACTTGCAAGAAAGTGAACTTTGATCATAAATCTAATAAACTACAAAATTATTCTATTTCTATTTGCAGATGTACAACTTGCAAGAAAGTAAATTATAATCATAAATCTGAGAAAACTATAAATAAATAATTATGAATAAATGTTCTTTATGTTTCTATTCATCGATAAACAACTTGCAAGAAAGTGAACTTTGATCATAAATCTGATAAAATACAAAATAAATGATTATGAATAAATATTGTTTATGTTTTTATTTGTCGATATTCAACTTGCAAGAAAGTGAACTTTGATCATAAATCTGCGAAGACTCTAAATGATTATGAATAAATGTTCTTTATGTTTATATTTGTCGATAAACAACTTGCAAGAAAGTGGATTTTGATCTTAAATATTATAAAATGCAAAATAAATGATTATGAATAAATATTCCTTATGTTTTTATTTGTCCTTATGTTTTTATTTGTCGATATTCAACTTGCAAGAAAGTGTACTTTAATGATAAATCTGCGAAAACTCCAAATAAATGATTATGAATAAATGTTCTTTATGTTTCTATTTGTCGATAAACAACTTGCATGAAAGTGGATTTTGACCTTAAATATTATAAAATTCAAAATAAATGATTATGAATAAATATTCCTTATGTTTTTATTTGTCCTTATGTTTTTATTTGTCGATATTCAACTTGCAAGAAAGTGAACTTTGATGATAAATCTGCGAAAACTCCAAATAAATAATTATGAATAAATGTTCTTTATGTTTCTATTTATCGATAAACAACTTACAAGAAAGTGAACTTTGATCATAAATCTGCGAAAACTCTAAATGATTATGAATAAATATTCTTTATGTTTTTATTTGTCGATATACAACTTGCAAGAAAGTAAATATTAAACATAACTCTGAGAAATCTAAAAAATCTTTATTCTTGTATTTGTCGATAACCAACTTGCACGAAAGTGAATTTGATCTTAAATATTATAAAATGCAACATTAATGATTATGAATAAATATTCCTTATGTTTTTATTTGTCCTTATTCTTTTTTATTTGTCGATAAACAACTTGCAAGAAAGTGAACTTTGATCTTAAATCTGAAAAAAGTGCAAAATATATGATTATGAATAAATATACTTTATGTTTTTATTTGTCGATATTCAAATTGCAAGAAAATGAACTTTGATCATAAAACTGCGAAAACTCAAAATAAATGATTATGAATAAATGTTCTTTATGTTTCCATTTGTCGATAAACATTGCAAGAGAGTAGATTTTGATCTTAAATATTATAAAATGCAAAATAAATGATTATGAATAAATATTGTTTATGTTTTTATATGTCCTAATGTTTTTATTTGTAGATATTCAACTTGCAAGAAAGTGAATTTTGATCATAAATGTGCGAAAACTCCAAATAAATGATTATGAATAAATGCTCTTTATGTTTCTATCTGTCGATAAACAACTTGAAAGAAAGTGGACTTTGATCATAAATCTGACAAAATACAAAATAAATGATTTCTGATGTTTTTATTTGTCGATATTCAAATTGCAAGAAAATGAACTTTGATCATAAATCTGCGAAAACTCAAAATAAATGATTATGAATAAATGTTCTTTATGTTTCCATTTGTCGATAAACAACTTGCAAGAAAGTAGATTTTGATCTTAAATATTATAAAATGCAAAATAAATGATTATGAATAAATATTGTTTAGGTTTTTATATGTCCTAATGTTTTTATTTGTAGATATACAACTTGCAAGAAAGTGAATATTAAACATAACTCTGAGTAATCTAAAAAATCTTTATTCTTGTATTTGTCGATAACCAACTTGCACGAAAGTGAATTTGATCTTAAATATTATAAAATGCAACATTAATGATTATGAATAAATATTCCTTATGTTTTTATTTGTCCTTATTTTTTTTTTATTTGTCGATAAACAACTTGCAAGAAAGTGAACTTTGATCTTAAATCTGAAAAAAGTGCAAAATATATGATTATGAATAAATATTCTTTATGTTTTCATTTGTCGATATGCAAATTGCAAGAAAATGAACTTTGATCATAAATCTGCGAAAACTCAAAATAAAGGATTGTGAATAAATGTTCTTTATGATTCTATTTGTCGATAAACAATTTGCAAGAAAGTGAACTTTGATCTTAAATCTGATAAAAGTGCAAAATATATGTTTATGAATAAATATTGTTTATTTTTTTATTTGTCGATATTCAACTTGCAAGAAAGTGAACTTTGATCATAAATCTGCGAAAACTCAAAATAAATGATTATGAATAAATGTTCTTTATGTTTCTGTTTATCGATAAACAACTTGCAAGAAAGTGAACTATGATCATAAATCTGATTAAATACAAAATAAATGATTATGAATAAATATTGTTTATGTTTTTATTTGTCAATATTCAACTTGCAAACAAGTGAACTTTGATCATAAATCTGCGAAAACTCAAAATAAATGATTATGAATAAATGTTCTTTATGTTTCCATTTGTCGATAAACAACTTGCAAGAAAGTAGATTTTGATCTTAAATATTATAAAATGCAAAATAAATGATTATGAATAAATATTGTTTATGTTTTTATATGTCCTAATGTTTTTATTTGTAGATATTCAACTTGCAAGAAAGTGAATTTTGATCATAAATCTGCGAAAACTCCAAATAAATGATTATGAATAAATGTTCTTTATGTTTCCATTTGTCGATAAACAACTTGCAAGAAAGTAGATTTTGATCTTAAATATTATAAAATGCAAAATAAATGATTATGAATAAATATTGTTTATGTTTTTATATGTCCTAATGTTTTTATTTGTAGATATTCAACTTGCAAGAAAGTGAATTTTGATCATAAATCTGCGAAAACTCCAAATAAATGATTATGAATAAATGTTCTTTATGTTTCTATTTGTCGATAAACAACTTGCAAGAAAGTGGACTTTGATCTTAAATCTGATAAAATACAAAATAAATGATTATGAATAAATATTCCTTTTTTTATATGTCGATATTCAAATTGCATGAAAATGAACTTTGATCATAAATCTAAAAAATCTTTATTCATCTATTTGTCGATAACCAACTCGATATTTGTTGAATTTTAAACATAACTTTGAGAAATCTAAAAAATCTTTATTCTTGTATTTGTCGATAACCAACTTGCACGAAAGTGAATTTGATCATAAATCTGAGAAAACTCAAAATAAATGATTATGAATAAATGTTCTTTATGTTTCTATGTGTCGATACACAACTTGCATGAAAGTGAATTTTGATCTTAAATATTATAAAATACAAAATAAATGATTATGAATAAATATTGTTTATTTTTTTATTTGTCGATATTCAACTTGCAAGAAAGTGAACTTTGATCATAAATCTGCGAAAACTCAAAATAAAGGATTGTGAATAAATGTTCTTTATGATTCTATTTGTCGATAAACAATTTGCAAGAAAGTGAACTTTGATCTTAAATCTGATAAAAGTGCAAAATATATGTTTATGAATAAATATTGTTTATTTTTTTATTTGTCGATATTCAACTTGCAAGAAAGTGAACTTTGAACATAAATCTAAAAAATCTTTATTCATCTATTTGTCGATAACCAACTCGATATTTGTTGAATTTTAAACATAACTTTAAGAAATATAAAAAATCTTTATTCTTGTATTTGTCGATAACCAACTTGCACGAAAGTGAATTTGATCATAAATCTGAGAAAACTCAAAATAAATGATTATGAATAAATGTTCTTTATGTTTCTATGTGTCGATACACAACTTGCATGAAAGTGGATTTTGATCTTAAATATTATAAAATACAAAATAAATGATTATGAAAAAATATTGTTTATTTTTTTATTTGTCGATATTCAACTTGCAAGAAAGTGAACTTTGATCATAAATCTGCGAAAACTCAAAATAAAGGATTGTGAATAAATGTTCTTTATGATTCTATTTGTCGATAAACAATTTGCAAGAAAGTGAACTTTGATCTTAAATCTGATAAAAGTGCAAAATATATGATTATGAATAAATATTCTTTATGTTTTATTTGTCGATATTCAAATTGCAAGAAAATGAACTTTGATCATAAATCTGCGAAAACTCAAAATAAATGATTATGAATAAATGTTCTTTATGTTTCTATTTATCGATAAACAACTTGCAAGAAAGTGAACTTTGATCATAAATCTAAGAAAACTATAAATAAATAATTATGAATAAATGTTCTTTATGTTTCTGTTTATCGATAAACAACTTGCAAGAAAGTGAACTATGATCATAAATCTGATTAAATACAAAATAAATGATTATGAATAAATATTGTTTATGTTTTTATTTGTCGATATTCAACTTGCAAGAGAGTGAACTTTGATCATAAATCTGATTAAATTCAAAATAAATGATTATGAATAAATATTGTTTATGTTTTTATTTTTCGATATTCAACTTGCAAGAAAGTGAACTTTGATCATAAATCTGAGAAAACTATAAATAAATAATTATGAATAAATGTTCTTTATGTTTTTATTTGTCTATATTCAACTTGCAAGTAAATGAACTTTGATCATAAATCTGATTAAATACAAATAAATGATTATAAATAAATGTTCTTTATGTTTTTATTTGTCTATATTCAACTTGCAAGAAAGTGAACTTTTATCATGAATCTGATAAAATGCAAAATAAATGATTATGAATAAATATTATTTATGTTTTTATTTGTCGATATTCAACTTGCAAGAAAGTGAACTTTGGTCATAAATCTTATAAAATACAAAATAAATGATTATGAATAGATATTGTTTATGTTTTTATTTGTCGATATTCAACTTGCAAGAAAGTGAACTTTGATCATAAATCTGATGAAATACAAAATAAATGATTATGAATAAATATTGTTTCTGTTTTTATTTGTCGATATTCAACTTGCAAGAAGGTGAACTTTCATCATAAATCTGAGAAAACTCAAAATAAATGATTATAAATAAATGTTCTTTATGTTTTTATTTGTCGATATTCAACTTGCACGAAAGTGAACTTTGATCATAAATCTGATAAAATACAAAATAAATGATTATGAATAAATGTTCTTGATGTTTTTATTTGTCTATATTCAACTTGCAAGAAAGTGAACTTTGATCATAAATCTGATGAAATACAAAATAAATGATTATGAATAAATATTGTTTATGTTTTTACTTGAATATATTCAACTTGCAACGAAGGGAACTCTGATCATAAATATGCGAAAACTCAAAATAATTTATTATGAATAAATGTTCTTTATGTTTCTATTTGTCGATAAACAACTTGCAGGAAAGTGAATTTTAAACATAACTCTGAGAAATCTAAAAAATCTTTATACTTCTATTTGTCGATAGCCAACTTGCACGAAAGTGACCTTTGATCATAAATCTGATAAAATACATAATAAATGATTATGAATAAATATTCTTTATGTTTTCATTTGTCGATATGCAAATTGCAAGAAAATGAACTTTGATCATAAATCTGCGAAAACTCAAAATAAAGGATTGTGAATAAATGTTCTTTATGATTCTATTTGTCGATAAACAATTTGCAAGAAAGTGAACTTTGATCTTAAATCTGATAAAAGTGCAAAATATATGTTTATGAATAAATATTGTTTATTTTTTTATTTGTCGATATTCAACTTGCAAGAAAGTGAACTTTGATCATAAATCTGCGAAAACTCAAAATAAATGATTATGAATAAATGTTCTTTATGTTTCTATTTATCGATAAACAACTTGCAAGAAAGTGAACTTTGATCATAAATCTAAGAAAACTATAAATAAATAATTATGAATAAATGTTCTTTATGTTTCTGTTTATCGATAAACAACTTGCAAGAAAGTGAACTATGATCATAAATCTGATTAAATACAAAATAAATGATTATGAATAAATATTGTTTATGTTTTTATTTGTCAATATTCAACTTGCAAACAAGTGAACTTTGATCATAAATCTGCGAAAACTCAAAATAAATGATTATGAATAAATGTTCTTTATGTTTCCATTTGTCGATAAACAACTTGCAAGAAAGTAGATTTTGATCTTAAATATTATAAAATGCAAAATAAATGATTATGAATAAATATTGTTTATGTTTTTATATGTCCTAATGTTTTTATTTGTAGATATTCAACTTGCAAGAAAGTGAATTTTGATCATAAATCTGCGAAAACTCCAAATAAATGATTATGAATAAATGTTCTTTATGTTTCCATTTGTCGATAAACAACTTGCAAGAAAGTAGATTTTGATCTTAAATATTATAAAATGCAAAATAAATGATTATGAATAAATATTGTTTATGTTTTTATATGTCCTAATGTTTTTATTTGTAGATATTCAACTTGCAAAAAAGTGAATTTTGATCATAAATCTGCGAAAACTCCAAATAAATGATTATGAATAAATGTTCTTTATGTTTCTATTTGTCGATAAACAACTTGCAAGAAAGTGGACTTTGATCTTAAATCTGATAAAATACAAAATAAATGATTATGAATAAATATTCCTTTTTTTATATGTCGATATTCAAATTGCAAGAAAATGAACTTTGATCATAAATCTAAAAAATCTTTATTCATCTATTTGTCGATAACCAACTCGATATTTGTTGAATTTTAAACATAACTTTGAGAAATCTAAAAAATCTTTATTCTTGTATTTGTCGATAACCAACTTGCACGAAAGTGAATTTGATCATAAATCTGAGAAAACTCAAAATAAATGATTATGAATAAATGTTCTTTATGTTTCTATGTGTCGATACACAACTTGCATGAAAGTGGATTTTGATCTTAAATATTATAAAATACAAAATAAATGATTATGAATAAATATTGTTTATTTTTTTATTTGTCGATATTCAACTTGCAAGAAAGTGAACTTTGATCATAAATCTGCGAAAACTCAAAATAAAGGATTGTGAATAAATGTTCTTTATGATTCTATTTGTCGATAAACAACTTGCAAGGAAGTGAACTATGATCATAAATCTGATTAAATACAAAATAAATGATTATGAATAAATATTGTTTATGTTTTTATTTGTCGATATTCAACTTGCAAGAGAGTGAACTTTGATCATAAATCTGATAAAATGCAAAATAAATGATTATGAATAAATATTGTTTATGTTTTTATTTTTCGATATTCA
The DNA here is from genome assembly GCF_028554725.1 of Zeugodacus cucurbitae. Taxonomy (NCBI): domain Eukaryota; kingdom Metazoa; phylum Arthropoda; class Insecta; order Diptera; family Tephritidae; genus Zeugodacus; species Zeugodacus cucurbitae. The sequence goes on from NC_071669.1 coordinate 30,735,865, forward strand.
ACTTGCAAGAAAGTGAACTTTGATCATAAATCTGAGAAAACTATAAATAAATAATTATGAATAAATGTTCTTTATGTTTTTATTTGTCTATATTCAACTTGCAAGTAAATGAACTTTGATCATAAATCTGATTAAATACAAATAAATGATTATAAATAAATGTTCTTTATGTTTTTATTTGTCTATATTCAACTTGCAAGAAAGTGAACTTTTATCATGAATCTGATAAAATGCAAAATAAATGATTATGAATAAATATTATTTATGTTTTTATTTGTCGATATTCAACTTGCAAGAAAGTGAACTTTGGTCATAAATCTTATAAAATACAAAATAAATGATTATGAATAGATATTGTTTATGTTTTTATTTGTCGATATTCAACTTGCAAGAAAGTGAACTTTGATCATAAATCTGATGAAATACAAAATAAATGATTATGAATAAATATTGTTTCTGTTTTTATTTGTCGATATTCAACTTGCAAGAAGGTGAACTTTCATCATAAATCTGAGAAAACTCAAAATAAATGATTATAAATAAATGTTCTTTATGTTTTTATTTGTCGATATTCAACTTGCACGAAAGTGAACTTTGATCATAAATCTGATAAAATACAAAATAAATGATTATGAATAAATGTTCTTGATGTTTTTATTTGTCTATATTCAACTTGCAAGAAAGTGAACTTTGATCATAAATCTGATGAAATACAAAATAAATGATTATGAATAAATATTGTTTATGTTTTTACTTGAATATATTCAACTTGCAACGAAGGGAACTCTGATCATAAATATGCGAAAACTCAAAATAATTTATTATGAATAAATGTTCTTTATGTTTCTATTTGTCGATAAACAACTTGCAGGAAAGTGAATTTTAAACATAACTCTGAGAAATCTAAAAAATCTTTATACTTCTATTTGTCGATAGCCAACTTGCACGAAAGTGACCTTTGATCATAAATCTGATAAAATACATAATAAATGATTATGAATAAATATTGTTTATGTTTTTATTTGTCGATATTCAACTTGTAAGAAAGTGAACTATGATCATAAATCTGCGAAAACTCAAATTAAATGATTATGAATAAATGTTCTTTATGTTTTTCTTTGTCGATAAACAACTTACGAGAAAGTGGATTTTAATCTAAAATATTATAAAATGAAAAATAAATGATAATGAATAAATATTCCATATGTTTTTATTTGTCCTTATGTTTTTATTTGTCGATATTCAACTTGCAAGAAAGTGAACTTTGATCATAAATCTAAGAAAACTCAAAATAAATTTCTATTTGCAGATGTACAACTTGCAAGAAAGTAAATTATGATCATAAATCTGAGATAACTATAAATAAATAATTATGAATAAATGTTCTTTATGTTTCTATTTATCGATAAACAACTTGCAAGAAAGTGAACAATGATCATAAATCTGATAAAATACAAAATAAAAGATTATGAATAAATATTGTTTATGTTTTTATTTGTCGATGTACAAGTTGCAACAAAGTGAATTTTTTAACATAACTCTGAGAAATCTAAAAAATCTTTATTCATCTATTTGTCGATAGCCAACTTGCACGAAAGTGAACTTTGATCATAAATCTTATAAAATACAAAATAAATGATTATGAATAAATATTGTTATGTTTTTATTTGTCGATATTCAACTTGCAAGAAAGTGAACTTTTATCATAAATCTAAAGCATTCAAGGTATACGGACGTGCTTTTTAATTCGCTCCGTGAAATCTGATTTCTTACAAAAGTAAACAAACAAAAAGTATATAGCATCGGTTAAATTGTCAACAAACAATTAAATCAAAACACAGTGTACAAAAATTATTACAATAAACATAAACAAATAGTGCACAAAACAAAAATATAAAAACAATAAAATCAAATAAACAATAATGAGCGCTGCGCAGCCTCACCAGCAAAGCCGTAGGCATTCCTTAAATGCCTACTTCAGCTTTGTGGAGCCAACACAAACAACTCCAGCCAGCAAAAAGAGCAACGGCGGTGATGAGTCATCGCAGCGATCAGCTGAAATGGAATCGAAGCAAAGGTCGCAGTCAACAGAAGCAGTAGTAAACAGCAATCGCGCAACAACAAATACGCTGACAGCGACAAGTATGCAGGTACCAGCAAGCACCCAGATAACGAAGGAAAAGAAAAAGGAAGGTGAGAATACACAATGCAAGAAAGGACCATCTATTCAGACTGGTATTGACCGCTACATAAACACAAAAAGGAAATCTAGTTCTATTAAATCAGCGGTCAATAATAAAAAATTTCAAGCAGACACGCCAAGTGGTAAAAAGCCAGACATTTTAAATGGTAATAGATTTGCCTTACTGAGCAAAGAACCTAACGACGATGCGAAGGGTACCACTACAGCAGTGAATGCCAAATCTCCTCCAATCTATTTGCGTGAGCGTAGCTCAAATGCGCTTGTCTCCAAATTAAGTAATTTAATAGGCACAAACAACTTTCATATAGTGCCTTTAAAAAAAGGTAACATAGATGAAACAAAAATTCAGACGTACACTGAAAAAAGTTTCATGGATGTAGTAAAATACTTATCAAATAATAATAAGAATTATTACTCGTACCAATTGAAGAGCTCTAAAGGCCTCGTGGTAGTCATAAAAGGTATAGAGTCTTCGGTAGACTCTAACGAAGTTAAAGAAGCTATGGAAGAAGGTGGTTTTAGAATTAAATCAGCAGTAAATATTTTTAACAGAAATAAAGTCCCACAACCAATGTTCAAAATAGAACTGATGCCAAATAATGAACAACTAAAGAAAAATGAAACGCATCCAATTTACAAGTTAAAATATTTGCTCCATCGCAGAATTACCGTCGAGGAACCACATAAAAGAAATGGTCCGGTACAATGCACCAACCGCCAAGAGTATGGGCACACGAAAGCATATTGCACTCTACGCAGTGTCTGTGTGGTGTGTGGTGATCTGCATCCTACATCAAAATGTACTCGTAAAAAAGAGGATTTAAATAAAAAATGTAGTAATTTTGGTGGAAATCACACTGCAAACTATAGGGGTTGCCCGGTATACAAAGACTTAAAAACGAAATTGTCTGCTGCAATTCAAACACGCCGTAATCAAATGATAAATATTCCTTCTAACGAAATTATTGAAAACCCTGTCCATATTTCAAATCAATGTATTCTTAAAAATAATGCTACACGAGGGAGCTATGCAAATGTGGTGAAAGGCAACACAACGCAAATGCAAATGCCCCAAAACCAACCAAATGGAAGCATTGAAACAATGATTTTAAACCTTACCCAATGTATGACACAATTTATGTCTACTATGCAAATATGATCCAAGAGGTAATCAAAGCACAAAATCAAATGTTGCAAACTTTTTTAAGTAAAAAATGAGCGTACTTAACATTTGTATATGGAATGCTAACGGTGTTAACCAACACAAATTGGAGCTTATTAGATTTCTGAATGAAAATAATATAGATGTAATGCTATTGTCAGAAACCCATCTTACGAATAAAAACAATTTCTTTATACCGGGGTATAGACTCTATGTTACAAATCACCCAGATGGAAAGGCACATGGTGGAACAGCAGTGTTAGTTAGAAAACGACTAAGCCACCACGAATTAGAATCTCATGCTACAGCACAGTTACAAGCTACAACAATATCTATAAAAAATCGTTGCGGATACTTAAACCTGACCAGCTATATACTGTCCACCTCGTTTTAAAATTACAGAGAGCGAATTTAAAGACTTTTTTGGAACGCTAGGTCATAGATTTCTAGCAGGTGGAGATTACAATGCAAAACATATGTATTGGGGCTCACGACTTATTAATCCGAAAGGACGACAGCTGTATCAAACTATTATAAATAGGCGCAATAACCTTGATATAATATCTCCGGATAAGCCAACATATTGGCCTAGTGATCGTAAAAAAATACCAGATTTAATTGATTTTGCTGTGATCAAAAATATAGATAAATCGCACATAACAGTAGATACAAGTACTGATCTTCTGATCACTCTCCTATACTAATAAAGTTATGTGAACAACCCATATTTGTTGAAAAGAAAGTTGGGCTAACATCTCACAAAACGAACTGGTTAAAATACAAAAAATAGGTGAGTAGCCACATAAATATTGAAAACAAAATAAATACAGAAAGAGATATTGACAAAAGTATAAGGGAACTCAATGATATAATTATTAACGCAGCGGTCTTAGCAACACCAAAGAAAAATTATAAGCCACTTAGTCTCAGAAAAATCAGCAATAGAGAAATAGAACAGCTTGTAAATGAAAAAAGACGTGCTAGACGAGAATGGCAGATAAATCGCTCCCCTTCCACTCAGCTGCAGTTGAAATCTGCTGTACGCAAATTAAAAAAGCGCTTAAACGCGAGGAAGAATTCAACAATGAAATATATATAAAGAAGCTGTGTCCAAACTCAAGCAAGCAAAATTCACTATGGAAAGCCCAAAAGTCCATGAAGCCACCAGTCGACTCCAACATGCCTATACGAGACTTGGGTGGAAATTGGGCTCGAAGTGATGAGGAAAAAGCTACTTGTTTTGCAAATCACCTAGAAAAGGTATTTCAACCAAATTGCGCAAAGAATAACTTTAAGTTGTCAATCTTACCTAACACAGCAAATGAGTCGCCCGAGTTCTCTAAGACTTCACCTTCTGAAATTATTAGCATCATAAAAGAACTTAATCCAAAAAAGTCGCCTGGACATGATAATATCACTCCAAAATTGCTAATTGAGTTACCAAATATTGCTGTAGAGGTGCTCTCTTTGCTCTTCAATGCAATTCTAAGTTTTGGATACTATCCAATTTCGTGGAAAAAGTCGCAGATTATCCTGATAGATAAACCTGGGAAAGACTTGACACAGCCGTCTTCATACAGACCAATCAGTCTTCTACCCTGCCTTTCTAAAATATTTGAAAAGGTGCTCCTATCAAAGATGTCTCCTTTCCTCCACGAAAATAATGTAATACCAACGCACCAATTCGGGTTTCGTGCAAAACATAGTACAATAGAACAAGTAAATAGAATAACTAACGAAATAAGAAAAGCATTCGAGCACAGAGAGTACTGTTCAGCTATATTTCTAGACGTTGCTCAGGCGTTTGATAAAGTGTGGCATGAAGGCCTTTTATATAAGATTAAAAAGATTCTACCTTTAGAATTGTATAAAATATTGGAGTCTTATCTAAAAAATAGACAATTTATGGTTAAAGTAGGAGATTTCATATCTGATGAACGACAGATAAGGGCTGGAGTACCACAGGGCAGTGTTTTAGGCCCAACTCTATACATTATATATACAGCTGATCTTCCAACTGCTAATAATGTCTTGACATCAACTTTTGCGGATGACACAGCTTTAGTGAGTCGTAACAAATGCCCCATTATAGCATCAAGAATATTAGCGAAGCACTTAAGTTCTGTCGAAGAATGGCTAGCAAACTGGCGTATAAATGTAAATGAACAAAAGTGCAAGCATGTTACATTTTCCCTAAGACCAAAAATGTGCCCGGCAGTAAAAATGAACAATATTCTAGTGCCTCAAGCGAATGAAGTTACCTATCTTGGTATTCACCTAGATAGAAGGCTTACGTGGAGAAAACATGTATCTAGTAAAATAACGTGCATGAAGATAAAAGCTGCAAATTAAAATTGGCTTTTAAATAAAAACTCTAAACTTAGCCTAGACAACAAAGTACTTTTATACAATGCGGTCATAAAGCCGATTTGGATGTATGGCATTCAACTGTGGGGTACGACCTGTGCAACTAATATTGATATAATATAAAGGTTCCAATCAAAAATGCTTAGAACAATCACGTGCTCACCATGGTACATTCGCAATGAAAATATCCATAAAGATCTTGCTATCCCTATGGTAAAGAAAGCAGTAGAGGACAGCAGATTGAAATATATATCTAAACTCCGTGATCACCCAAACCCATTGGCTAATGCTTTAGTACATTCCTGCGATCAAACACGCCTCAAAAGAAGGGATATGCCTGCGTACTAAAGAGCAACGTTTCAACAATACAGCTCAATCACTCGTTTGGGCTGGTCTAGTTTTTAAATAGATTTAAGATTTTATAACTTATTGTTAGGCTTAAAAACAAGCAGATTCAATAAATAAGGAAATATTGAAAAAAAAAAAACTTGCAAGAAAGTGAACTTTGATCATAAATCTGATAAAATTCAAAATAAATGATTTCTTATGTTTTTATTTGTCAATATTCAACTTGCAAACAAGTGAACTTTGATCATAAATCTGCGAAAACTTCAAATAAATGATTATGAATAAATGTTCTTTATGTTTAACTTGCAAGAAAGTGAACTTTGATCATAACTCTGATAAAATACAAAATAAATGATTATGAATAAATATTGTTTATGTTTTTATTTGTCGATATTTAACTTGCAAGAAAGTGAACTTTGATCATAAATCTGATAAAAAGCAAAATAAATGATTATGAATAAATATTGTTTATGTTTTTATTTTTCGATATTCAACTTGCAAGAAAGTGAACTTTGATCATAAATCTGAGAAAACTATAAATAAATAATTATGAATAAATGTTCATAATTTTTTTTATTTATCGATAAACAACTTGCAAGAAAGTGAACTATGATCATAAATCTGATAAAATACAAAATAAATGATTTCTTATGTTTTTATTTGTCAATATTCAACTTGCAAACAAGTGAACTTTGATCATAAATCTGCGAAAACTTCAAATAAATGATTATGAATAAATGTTCTTTATGTTTAACTTGCAAGAAAGTGAACTTTGATCATAACTCTGATAAAATACAAAATAAATGATTATGAATAAATATTGTTTATGTTTTTATTTGTCGATATTCAACTTGCAAGAAAGTGAACTTTGATCATAAATCTGATAAATTGCAAAATAAATGATTATGAATAAATATTGTTTATGTTTTTATTTTTCGATATTAAACTTGCAAGAAAGTGAACTTTGATCATAAATCTGAGAAAACTCAAAATAAATAATTATGAATAAATGTTCTTTATGTTTCTATTTATCGATAAACAACTTGCAATAAAGTGAACTTTGATCATAAATCTGATAAAATACAAAATAAATGATTATGAATAAATATTCTTTTTTTTATTTGTCGATATTCAACTTGCAAGAAAGTGAACTTTGATCATAAATCTAATAAAATACAAAATAAATGATTGTGAATAATTATTGTTTATGTTCTTATTTGTCGATATTCAACTTGCAAGAAAGTGAACTATGATCATAAATCTGCGAAAACTCAAAATAAATGATTATGAATAAATGTTCTTTATGTTTCTCTTTGTCGATAAACAACTTGCAAGAAAGTGAATTATGATCATAAATCTGAGAAAACTATAAATAAATAATTATGAATAAATGTTCTTTATGTTTCTATTTATCGATAAACAACTTGCCAGAAAGTGAACAATGATCATAAATCTGATAAAATACAAAATAAATGATTATGAATAAATCTTGTTAATGTTTTTATTTGTCGATATTCAACTTGCAAGAAAGTGAACTTTGATCATAAATCTAATAAAATACAAAATAAATGATTGTGAATAATTATTGTTTATGTTCTTATTTGTCGATATTCAACTTGCAAGAAAGTGAACTATGATCATAAATCTGCGAAAACTCAAAATAAATGATTATAAATAAATGTTCTTCATGTTTCTCTTTGTCGATAAACAACTTGCAAGAAAGTGAATTATGATCATAAATCTGAGAAAACTCAAAATAAATAATTATGAATAAATGTTCTTTATGTTTCTATTTATCGATAAACAACTTGCCAGAAAGTGAACAATGATCATAAATCTGATAAAATACAAAATAAATGACTATGAATAAATCTTGTTTATGTTTTTATTTGAGAATTCTAAAAAATCTTTATTCTTCTATTTGTCGATAGCCAGCTTGCACGAAAGTGAACTTTGATCATAAATCTGATAAAATACAAAATATATGATTATGAATAAATATTGTTTATGTTTTTATTTGAGAATTCTAAAAAATCTTTATTCTTCTATTTGTCGATAGCCAGCTTGCACGAAAGTGAACTTTGATCATAAATCTGATAAAATACAAAATATATGATTATGAATAAATATTGTTTATGTTTTTATTTGTCGATATTCAACTTGCAAGAACGTGAACTTTGATCATAAATCTGATAAAATGCAAAATAAATGATTATGAATAAATATTGTTTATGTTTTTATTTTTCGATATTCAACTTGCAAGAAAGTGAACTTTGATCATAAATCTGAGAAAACTCAAAATAAATAATTATGAATGAATGTTCTTTATGTTTCTATTTATCGATAAACAACTTGCAAGAAAGTGAAATATGATCATAAATCTGATAAAATACAAAATAAATGATTATGAATAAATATTGTTTATGTTTTTATTTGTCGATATTCAACTTGCAAGAAAGTGAACTTTGATCATAAATCTGATAAAATGCAAAATAAATGATTATGAATAAATATTGTTTATGTTTTTATTTTTCGATATTCAGCTTGCAAGAAAGTGAACTTTGATCATAAATCTGAGAAAACTTAAAATAAATAATTATGAATAAATGTTCTTTATGTTTCCATTTATCGATAAACAACTTGCAAGAAAGTGAACTTTGATCATAAATCTGTTAAAATACATAATAAATGATTATGAATAAATATTCTTTTTTTTATTTGTCGATATAAAACTTGCAAGAAAGTGAACTATGATCATAAATCTGATAAAATACAAAATAAAAGATTATGAATAAATCTTGTTTATGTTTTTATTTCTCGATATTCAACTTGCAAGAAAGTGAACTTTGATCATAAATCTAATAAAATACAAAATAAATGATTGTGAATAATTATTGTTTATGTTCTTATATGTCGATATTCAACTTGCCAGAAAGTGAACTTTGATCATAAATCTGAGAAAACTCAAAATAATTGATTAAGAATAAAAGTTCTTTATGTTTCTATTTGTCGATAAACAACTTGCAAGAAGGTGAACTTTGATCATAAATCTGATGAAATACAAAATAAATGATTATGAATAAATATTGTTTATGTTTTTATATGTCGATATTCAACTGGCGAGGAAGTGAATTGATCATAAATCTGAGAAAACTCAAAATAATTGAGTATGACTAAATTTTCTCTATGCTTCTATTTGCCGATAAACAACTTGCAAGAAAGTGAACTTTGATCTTAAATCTGATAAAAATACAAAATAAATGATTATGAATAAATGTTGTTTGTATTTCTATTTGTCGACAAACAACTTGCAAGAAAGTGAACTTTGATCATAAATCTGATAAAATACAAAATAAACGATTATGAATAAATATTCCTTATGTTGTTATTTGTCGATATTCAACTTGCAAGAAAGTGAACTTTGATCATAAATCTGAGAAAACTCAAAATAAATGATTATGAATAAATGTTCTTTATGTTTCTATGTGTCGATACACAATTTGCAAAAAAGTTAATTCTGAACATAAATCTAAAAAATCTTTATTCTTCTATTTGTCGATAGCCAACTTGTACGAAAGTGAACTTTGATCATAACTCTGATAAAATACAAAATAAATGATTATGAATAAATATTGTATATGTTTTTATTTGTCGATATTCAACTTGCAAGAAAGTGAACTTTGATCATAAATCTGAGAAAACTCAAAATAAATAATTATAAATAAATGTTCTTTATGTTTCTATTTGTCGATATTCAACTTGCAAGAAAGTGGACTTTGATCATAAATCTGATAAAATGCAAAATAAATGATTATGAATAAATATTGTATATGGTTTTATTTGTCGATATTCAACTTGCAAGAAAGTGAACTTTGATCATAAATCTGAGAAAACTCAAAATAAATAATTATAAATAAATGTTCTTTATGTTTCTATTTGGCGATAAACAACTTGCAAGAAAGTGGACTTTGATCATAACTCTGATAAAATACAAAATAAATGATTATGAATAAATATTGTTTATGTTTTTATTTTTCGATATTCATCTTGCAAGTAAGTGAACTTTGATCATAAATCTATTAAAATAGAAAATAAATGATTATTAATAAATATTGTTTATGTTTTTATTTGTCGATATTCAACTTGCAAGAAAGTGAACTTTGATCATAAATCACATAAAATACAAAATAAATGATTATGAATAAATATTGCTTATGTTTTTATTTGTCGATATTCAAATTGCAAGAAAGTGAACTTTGATCATAAATCTGTTGAAATACAAATTAAATGATTATGAATAAATCTTGTTTATGTTTTTATTTGTCGATATTCAACTTGCAAGAAAGTGAACTTTGATCATAAATCTAATAAAATACAAAATAAATGATTGTGAATAATTATTGTTTATGTTCTTATATGTCGATATTCAACTTGCAAGAAAGTGAACTTTGATCATAAATCTGCGAAAACTCAAAATAAATGATTATGAATAAATGTTCTTTATGTTTCTCTTTGTCGATAAACAACTTGCAAGAAAGAGGATTTTAATCTTAAATATTATAAAATGCAAAATAAATGATAATGAATAAATATTCCATATGTTTCTATTTGTCCTTATGTTTTTATTTGTCGATATTCAACTTGCAAGAAAGTGAACTTTGATCATAAATATGAGAAAACTCAAAATAAATAATTATGAATAAATGTTCTTTATGTTTCTATTTATCGATAAACAACTTGCACGAAAGTGAACTTTTATCATAAATTTGCGAAAACTGAAAATAAATGATTATGAATAAATGTTCTTTATGTTTCTATTTGCAGATGTACAACTTGCAAGAAAGTGAATTATGATCATAAATCTGAGAAAACTATAAATTAATAATTATGAATAAATGTTCTTTATGTTTCTATTTGGCGATAAACAACTTGCAAGAAAGTGGACTTTGATCATAACTCTGATAAAATACAAAATAAATGATTATGAATAAATATCGTTTATGTTTTTATTTGTCGATATTCAACTTGCAAGGAAGTGAACTTTGATCATAAATCTGAGAAAACTCAAAATAAATAATTATAATAAATGTTCTTTATGTTTCTATTTGGCGATAAACAACTTGCAAGAAAGTGGACTTTGATCATAACTCTGATAAAATACAAAATAAATGATTATGAATAAATATTGTTTATGTTTTTATTTGTCGATATTCAACTTGCAAGAAAGTGAACTTTGATCATAAATCAGATAAAATACAAAATAAATGATTATGAATAAATATTGCTTATGTTTTTATTTGTCGATATTCAAATTGCAAGAAAGTGAACTTTGATCATAAATCTGTTGAAATACAAATTAAATGATTATGAATAAATATTCCTTATGTTGTTACTTGTCGATATTCAACTTGCAAAAAAGTGAACTTTGATCATAAATCTGCAAAAACTTCAAATAAATGATTATGAATAAATGTTTTTAAGTTTCTATTTGTCGATAAACAACTTGCAAGAAAGTGAACTTTGATCATAAATCTGATGAAATACAAAATAAATGATTATGAATAAATATTCTTTATGTTTTTGATTGTCGATATACAACTTGCAAGAAAGTGAATTTTAAACATAACTCTGAGAAATCTAAAAAACATTTATTCTTCTATTTGTCAATAGTCAACTTGCACGAAAGTGAACTTTGATCATAAATCTGATAAAATACAAAATAAATGATTATGAATAAATATTCTTTATGTTTTAATTTGTCGATATACAACTTGCAGGAAAGTGAATTTTAAACATAACTCTGAGAAATCTAAAAAATCTTTATTCTTCTATTTGTCGCTGGCCAACTTGCACGAAAGTGATCTTTGATCATAACTCTGATAAAATACAAAATAAATTATTATGAATAAATATTGTTTATGTTTCTATTTGGCGATAAACAACTTGCAAGAAAGTGGACTTTGATCATAACTCTGATAAAATACAAAATAAATTATTATGAATAAATGTTCTTTATGTTTCCATTTATCGATAAACAACTTGCAAGAAAGTGAACAATGATCATAAATCTGATAAAATACAGAATAAATGATTATGAATAAATATTGTTTATGTTTTTATTTGTCGATATTCAACTTGCATCATAAATCTGAGAAAACTCAAAATAATTGATTAAGAATAAAAGTTCTTTATGTTTCTATTTGGCGAGAAACAACTTGCAAGAAGGTAAACTTTGATCATAAATCTGATGAAATACAAAATAAATGATTATGAATAAATATTGTTTATGTTTTTATATGTCGACAAACAACTTGCAAGAAAGTGAACTTTGATCATAAATCTGATAAAATACAAAATAATTGAGTATGACTAAATTTTCTCTATGTTTCTATTTGCCGATAAACAACTTGCAAGAAAGTGAACTTTGATCTTAAATCTGATAAAAATACAAAATAAATGATTATGAATAAATATTGTATATGGTTTTATTTGTCGATATTCATCTTGCAAGTAAGTGAACTTTGATCATAAATCTATTAAAATAGAAAATAAATGATTATTAATAAATATTGTTTATGTTTTTATTTGTCGATATTCAACTTGCAAGAAAGTGAACTTTGATCATAAATCACATAAAATACAAAATAAATGATTATGAATAAATATTGCTTATGTTTTTATTTGTCGATATTCAAATTGCAAGAAAGTGAACTTTGATCATAAATCTGTTGAAATACAAATTAAATGATTATGAATAAATCTTGTTTATGTTTTTATTTGTCGACAAACAACTTGCAAGAAAGTGAACTTTGATCATAAATCTGATAAAATACAAAATAATTGAGTATGACTAAATTTTCTTTATGTTTCTATTTGTCGATATTCAACTTGCAAGAAAGTGAACTTTGATCATAAATCTGATAAAATGCAAAATAAATGATTATGAATAAATATTGTATATGGTTTTATTTGTCGATATTCAACTTGCAAGAAAGTGAACTTTGAACATAAATCTGAGAAAACTCAAAATAAATAATTATAAATAAATGTTCTTTATGTTTCTATTTGGCGATAAACAACTTGCAAGAAAGTGGACTTTGATCATAACTCTGATAAAATACAAAATAAATGATTATGAATAAATATTGTTTATGTTTTTATTTTTCGATATTCATCTTGCAAGTAAGTGAACTTTGATCATAAATCTATTAAAATAGAAAATAAATGATTATTAATAAATATTGTTTATGTTTTTATTTGTCGATATTCAACTTGCAAGAAAGTGAACTTTGATCATAAATCACATAAAATACAAAATAAATGATTATGAATAAATATTGCTTATGTTTTTATTTGTCGATATTCAAATTGCAAGAAAGTGAACTTTGATCATAAATCTGTTGAAATACAAATTAAATGATTATGAATAAATCTTGTTTATGTTTTTATTTGTCGATATTCAACTTGCAAGAAAGTGAACTTTGATCATAAATCTAATAAAATACAAAATAAATGATTGTGAATAATTATTGTTTATGTTCTTATATGTCGATATTCAACTTGCAAGAAAGTGAACTTTGATCATAAATCTGAGAAAACTCAAAATAAATAATTATGAATAAATATTCTTTATGTTTCTATTTATCGATAAACAACTTGCCAGAAAGTGAACAATGATCATAAATCTGATAAAATACAAAATAAATGATTATGAATAAATCTTGTTTATGTTTTTATTTGTCGATATTCAACTTGCAAGAAAGTGAACTATGATCATAAATCTGCGAAAACTCAAAATAAATGATTATGAATAAATGTTCTTTATGTTTCTCTTTGTCGATAAACAACTTGCAAGAAAGAGGATTTTAATCTTAAATATTATAAAATGCAAAATAAATGATAATGAATAAATATTCCATATGTTTTTATTTGTCCTTATGTTTTTATTTGTCGATATTCAACTTGCAAGAAAGTGAACTTTGATCATAAATATGAGAAAACTATAAATTAATAATTATGAATAAATGTTCTTTATGTTTCTATTTGGCGATAAACAACTTGCAAGAAAGTGGACTTTGATCATAACTCTGATAAAATACAAAATAAATGATTATGAATAAATATCGTTTATGTTTTTATTTGTCGATATTCAACTTGCAAGAAAGTGAACTTTGATCATAAATCTGAGAAAACTCAAAATAAATAATTATAATAAATGTTCTTTATGTTTCTATTTGGCGATAAACAACTTGCAAGAAAGTGGACTTTGATCATAACTCTGATAAAATACAAAATAAATGATTATGAATAAATATTGTTTATGTTTTTATTTGTCGATATTCAACTTGCAAGAAAGTGAACTTTGATCATAAATCAGATAAAATACAAAATAAATGATTATGAATAAATATTGCTTATGTTTTTATTTGTCGATATTCAAATTGCAAGAAAGTGAACTTTGATCATAAATCTGTTGAAATACAAATTAAATGATTATGAATAAATATTCCTTATGTTGTTACTTGTCGATATTCAACTTGCAAAAAAGTGAACTTTGATCATAAATCTGCAAAAACTTCAAATAAATGATTATGAATAAATGTTCTTTATGTTTCCATTTATCGATAAACAACTTGCAAGAAAGTGAACAATGATCATAAATCTGATAAAATACAGAATAAATGATTATGAATAAATATTGTTTATGTTTTTATTTGTCGATATTCAACTTGCATCATAAATCTGAGAAAACTCAAAATAATTGATTAAGAATAAAAGTTCTTTATGTTTCTATTTGGCGATAAACAACTTGCAAGAAGGTGAACTTTGATCATAAATCTGATGAAATACAAAATAAATGATTATGAATAAATATTGTTTATGTTTTTATATGTCGACAAACAACTTGCAAGAAAGTGAACTTTGATCATAAATCTGATAAAATACAAAATAATTGAGTATGACTAAATTTTCTCTATGTTTCTATTTGCCGATAAACAACTTGCAAGAAAGTGAACTTTGATCTTAAATCTGATAAAAATACAAAATAAATGATTATGAATAAATGTTGTTTGTATTTCTATTTGTCGACAAACAACTTGCAAGAAAGTGAACTTTGATCATAAATCTAATAAAATACAAAATAAATGATTGTGAATAATTATTGTTTATGTTCTTATATGTCGATATTCAACTTGCCAGAAAGTGAACTTTGATCATAAATCTGAGAAAACTCAAAATAATTGATTAAGAATAAAAGTTCTTTATGTTTCTCTTTGTCGATAAACAACTTGCAAGAAAGAGGATTTTAATCTTAAATATTATAAAATGCAAAATAAATGATAATGAATAAATATTCCATATGTTTTTATTTGTCCTTATGTTTTTATTTGTCGATATTCAACTTGCAAGAAAGTGAACTTTGATCATAAATATGAGAAAACTCAAAATAAATAATTATGAATAAATGTTCTTTATGTTTCTATTTATCGATAAACAACTTGCACGAAAGTGAACTTTTATCATAAATTTGCGAAAACTGAAAATAAATGATTATGAATAAGTGTTCTTTCTATTTCTCGATAAACAACTTGCAAGAAAGTGAACAATGATCATAAATCTGATAAAATACAAAATAAATGATTATGAATAAATATTGTTTATGTTTTTATTTGAGAATTCTAAAAAATCTTTATTCTTCTATTTGTCGATAGCCAGCTTGCACGAAAGTGAACTTTGATCATAAATCTGATAAAATACAAAATATATGATTATGAATAAATATTGTTTATGTTTTTATTTGTCGATATTCAACTTGCAAGAACGTGAACTTTGATCATAAATCTGATAAAATGCAAAATAAATGATTATGAATAAATATTGTTTATGTTTTTATTTTTCGATATTCAACTTGCAAGAAAGTGAACTTTGATCATAAATCTGAGAAAACTCAAAATAAATAATTATGAATGAATGTTCTTTATGTTTCTATTTATCGATAAACAACTTGCAAGAAAGTGAAATATGATCATAAATCTGATAAAATACAAAATAAATGATTATGAATAAATATTGTTTATGTTTTTATTTGTCGATATTCAACTTGCAAGAAAGTGAACTTTGATCATAAATCTGATAAAATGCAAAATAAATGATTATGAATAAATATTGTTTATGTTTTTATTTTTCGATATTCAGCTTGCAAGAAAGTGAACTTTGATCATAAATCTGATGAAATACAAAATAAATGATTATGAATAAATATTGTTTATGTTTTTATATGTCGACAAACAACTTGCAAGAAAGTGAACTTTGATCATAAATCTGATAAAATACAAAATAATTGAGTATGACTAAATTTTCTCTATGTTTCTATTTGCCGATAAACAACTTGCAAGAAAGTGAACTTTGATCTTAAATCTGATAAAAATACAAAATAAATGATTATGAATAAATGTTGTTTGTATTTCTATTTGTCGACAAACAACTTGCAAGAAAGTGAACTTTGATCATAAATCTAATAAAATACAAAATAAATGATTGTGAATAATTATTGTTTATGTTCTTATATGTCGACAAACAACTTGCAAGAAAGTGAACTTTGAACATAAATCTGATAAAATACAAAATAATTGAGTATGACTAAATTTTCTCTATGTTTCTATTTGCCGATAAACAACTTGCAAGAAAGTGAACTTTGATCTTAAATCTGATAAAAATACAAAATAAATGATTATGAATAAATGTTGTTTGTATTTCTATTTGTCGACAAACAACTTGCAAGAAAGTGAACTTTGATCATAAATCTGATAAAATACAAAATAATTGAGTATGACTAAATTTTCTCTATGTTTCTATTTGCCGATAAACAACTTGCAAGAAAGTGAACTTTGATCTTAAATCTGATAAAAATACAAAATAAATGATTATGAATAAATGTTGTTTGTATTTCTATTTGTCGACAAACAACTTGCAAGAAAGTGAACTTTGATCATAAATCTAATAAAATACAAAATAAATGATTGTGAATAATTATTGTTTATGTTCTTATATGTCGATATTCAACTTGCCAGAAAGTGAACTTTGATCATAAATCTGAGAAAACTCAAAATAATTGATTAAGAATAAAAGTTCTTTATGTTTCTCTTTGTCGATAAACAACTTGCAAGAAAGAGGATTTTAATCTTAAATATTATAAAATGCAAAATAAATGATAATGAATAAATATTCCATATGTTTTTATTTGTCCTTATGTTTTTATTTGTCGATATTCAACTTGCAAGAAAGTGAACTTTGATCATAAATATGAGAAAACTCAAAATAAATAATTATGAATAAATGTTCTTTATGTTTCTATTTATCGATATTCAACTTGCAAGAAAGTGAACTTTGATCATAAATCTGAGAAAATACAAAATAAATGATTATGAATAAATATTGTTTATGTTTTTATATGTCGATATTCAACTGGCAAGGAAGTGAATTGATCATAAATCTGAGAAAACTCAAAATAATTGAGTATGACTAAATTTTCTCTATGCTTCTATTTGCCGATAAACAACTTGCAAGAAAGTGAACTTTGATCTTAAATCTGATAAAAATACAAAATAAATGATTATGAATAAATGTTGTTTGTATTTCTATTTGTCGACAAACAACTTGCAAGAAAGTGAACTTTGATCATAAATCTGAAAAAATACAAAATAAACGATTATGAATAAATATTGTTTATGTTTTTATATGTCGATATTCAACTGGCAAGGAAGTGAATTGATCATAAATCTGAGAAAACTCAAAATAATTGAGTATGACTAAATTTTCTCTATGCTTCTATTTGCCGATAAACAACTTGCAAGAAAGTGAACTTTGATCTTAAATCTGATAAAAATACAAAATAAATGATTATGAATAAATGTTGTTTGTATTTCTATTTGTCGACAAACAACTTGCAAGAAAGTGAACTTTGATCATAAATCTGATAAAATGCAAAATAAATGATTATGAATAAATATTGTTTATGTTTTTATTTTTCGATATTCAGCTTGCAAGAAAGTGAACTTTGATCATAAATCTGAGAAAACTCAAAATAATTGATTAAGAATAAAAGTTCTTTATGTTTCTCTTTGTCGATAAACAACTTGCAAGAAAGAGGATTTTAATCTTAAATCTGATAAAATACAAAATAAATGATTATGAATAAATATTGTTTATGTTTTTATTTGAGAATTCTAAAAAATCTTTATTCTTCTATTTGTCGATAGCCAGCTTGCACGAAAGTGAACTTTGATCATAAATCTGATAAAATGCAAAATAAATGATTATGAATAAATATTGTTTATGTTTTTATTTTTCGATATTCAACTGGCAAGGAAGTGAATTGATCATAAATCTGAGAAAACTCAAAATAATTGAGTATGACTAAATTTTCTCTATGCTTCTATTTGCCGATAAACAACTTGCAAGAAAGAGGATTTTAATCTTAAATCTGATAAAATACAAAATAAATGATTATGAATAAATATTGTTTATGTTTTTATTTGAGAATTCTAAAAAATCTTTATTCTTCTATTTGTCGATAGCCAGCTTGCACGAAAGTGAACTTTGATCATAAATCTGATAAAATGCAAAATAAATTATTATGAATAAATATTGTTTATGTTTTTATTTTTCGATATTCAACTTGCAAGAAAGTGAACTTTGATCATAAATCTGAGAAAACTCAAAATAAATAATTATGAATGAATGTTCTTTATGTTTCTATTTATCGATAAACAACTTGCAAGAAAGTGAAATATGATCATAAATCTGATAAAATACAAAATAAATGATTATGAATAAATATTGTTTATGTTTTTATTTGTCGATATTCAACTTGCAAGAAAGTGAACTTTGATCATAAATCTGATAAAATGCAAAATAAATGATTATGAATAAATATTGTTTATGTTTTTATTTTTCGATATTCAGCTTGCAAGAAAGTGAACTTTGATCATAAATCTGTTAAAATACATAATAAATGATTATGAATAAATATTCTTTTTTTTATTTGTCGATATAAAACTTGCAAGAAAGTGAACTATGATCATAAATCTGATTAAATACAAAATAAAAGATTATGAATAAATCTTGTTTATGTTTTTATTTCTCGATATTCAACTTGCAAGAAAGTGAACTTTGAACATAAATCTGAGAAAACTCAAAATAAATAATTATAAATAAATGTTCTTTATGTTTCTATTTGGCGATAAACAACTTGCAAGAAAGTGGACTTTGATCATAACTCTGATAAAATACAAAATAAATGATTATGAATAAATATTGTTTATGTTTTTATTTTTCGATATTCATCTTGCAAGTAAGTGAACTTTGATCATAAATCTATTAAAATAGAAAATAAATGATTATTAATAAATATTGTTTATGTTTTTATTTGTCGATATTCAACTTGCAAGAAAGTGAACTTTGATCATAAATCACATAAAATACAAAATCAATGATTATGAATAAATATTGCTTATGTTTTTATTTGTCGATATTCAAATTGCAAGAAAGTGAACTTTGATCATAAATCTGTTGAAATACAAATTAAATGATTATGAATAAATCTTGTTTATGTTTTTATTTGTCGATATTCAACTTGCAAGAAAGTGAACTTTGATCATAAATCTAATAAAATACAAAATAAATGATTGTGAATAATTATTGTTTATGTTCTTATATGTCGATATTCAACTTGCAAGAAAGTGAACTTTGATCATAAATCTGAGAAAACTCAAAACAAATAATTATGAATAAATATTCTTTATGTTTCTATTTATCGATAAACAACTTGCCAGAAAGTGAACAATGATCATAAATCTGATAAAATACAAAATAAATGATTATGAATAAATCTTGTTTATGTTTTTATTTGTCGATATTCAACTTGCAAGAAAGTGAACTATGATCATAAATCTGCGAAAACTCAAAATAAATGATTATGAATAAATGTTCTTTATGTTTCTCTTTGTCGATAAACAACTTGCAAGAAAGAGGATTTTAATCTTAAATATTATAAAATGCAAAATAAATGATAATGAATAAATATTCCATATGTTTCTATTTGTCCTTATGTTTTTATTTGTCGATATTCAACTTGCAAGAAAGTGAACTTTGATCATAAATATGAGAAAACTCAAAATAAATAATTATGAATAAATGTTCTTTACGTTTCTATTTATCGATAAACAACTTGCACGAAAGTGAACTTTTATCATAAATTTGCGAAAACTGAAAATAAATGATTATGAATAAATGTTCTTTATGTTTCTATTTGCAGATGTACAACTTGCAAGAAAGTGAATTATGATCATAAATCTGAGAAAACTATAAATTAATAATTATGAATAAATGTTCTTTATGTTTCTATTTGGCGATAAACAACTTGCAAGAAAGTGGACTTTGATCATAACTCTGATAAAATACAAAATAAATGATTATGAATAAATATCGTTTATGTTTTTATTTGTCGATATTCAACTTGCAAGAAAGTGAACTTTGATCATAAATCTGAGAAAACTCAAAATAAATAATTATAATAAATGTTCTTTATGTTTCTATTTGGCGATAAACAACTTGCAAGAAAGTGGACTTTGATCATAACTCTGATAAAATACAAAATAAATGATTATGAATAAATATTGTTTATGTTTTTATTTGTCGATATTCAACTTGCAAGAAAGTGAACTTTGATCATAAATCAGATAAAATACAAAATAAATGATTATGAATAAATATTGCTTATGTTTTTATTTGTCGATATTCAAATTGCAAGAAAGTGAACTTTGATCATAAATCTGATGAAATACAAAATAAATGATTATGAATAAATATTGTTTATGTTTTTATATGTCGACAAACAACTTGCAAGAAAGTGAACTTTGATCATAAATCTGATAAAATACAAAATAATTGAGTATGACTAAATTTTCTCTATGTTTCTATTTGCCGATAAACAACTTGCAAGAAAGTGAACTTTGATCTTAAATCTGATAAAAATACAAAATAAATGATTATGAATAAATGTTGTTTGTATTTCTATTTGTCGACAAACAACTTGCAAGAAAGTGAACTTTGATCATAAATCTAATAAAATACAAAATAAATGATGGTGAATAATTATTGTTTATGTTCTTATATGTCGATATTCAACTTGCCAGAAAGTGAACTTTGATCATAAATCTGAGAAAACTCAAAATAATTGATTAAGAATAAAAGTTCTTTATGTTTCTCTTTGTCGATAAACAACTTGCAAGAAAGAGGATTTTAATCTTAAATATTATAAAATGCAAAATAAATGATAATGAATAAATATTCCATATGTTTTTATTTGTCCTTATGTTTTTATTTGTCGATATTCAACTTGCAAGAAAGTGAACTTTGATCATAAATATGAGAAAACTCAAAATAAATAATTATGAATAAATGTTCTTTATGTTTCTATTTATCGATAAACAACTTGCACGAAAGTGAACTTTTATCATAAATTTGCGAAAACTGAAAATAAATGATTATGAATAAGTGTTCTTTATGTTTCTATTTCTCGATAAACAACTTGCCAGAAAGTGAACAATGATCATAAATCTGATAAAATACAAAATAAATGATTATGAATAAATATTGTTTATGTTTTTATTTGAGAATTCTAAAAAATCTTTATTCTTCTATTTGTCGATAGCCAGCTTGCACGAAAGTGAACTTTGATCATAAATCTGATAAAATACAAAATATATGATTATGAATAAATATTGTTTATGTTTTTATTTGTCGATATTCAACTTGCAAGAACGTGAACTTTGATCATAAATCTGATAAAATGCAAAATAAATGATTATGAATAAATATTGTTTATGTTTTTATTTTTCGATATTCAACTTGCAAGAAAGTGAACTTTGATCATAAATCTGAGAAAACTCAAAATAAATAATTATGAATGAATGTTCTTTATGTTTCTATTTATCGATAAACAACTTGCAAGAAAGTGAAATATGATCATAAATCTGATAAAATACAAAATAAATGATTATGAATAAATATTGTTTATGTTTTTATTTGTCGATATTCAACTTGCAAGAAAGTGAACTTTGATCATAAATCTGATAAAATGCAAAATAAATGATTATGAATAAATATTGTTTATGTTTTTATTTTTCGATATTCAGCTTGCAAGAAAGTGAACTTTGATCATAAATCTGATGAAATACAAAATAAATGATTATGAATAAATATTGTTTATGTTTTTATATGTCGACAAACAACTTGCAAGAAAGTGAACTTTGATCATAAATCTGATAAAATACAAAATAATTGAGTATGACTAAATTTTCTCTATGTTTCTATTTGCCGATAAACAACTTGCAAGAAAGTGAACTTTGATCTTAAATCTGATAAAAATACAAAATAAATGATTATGAATAAATGTTGTTTGTATTTCTATTTGTCGACAAACAACTTGCAAGAAAGTGAACTTTGATCATAAATCTAATAAAATACAAAATAAATGATTGTGAATAATTATTGTTTATGTTCTTATATGTCGACAAACAACTTGCAAGGAAGTGAACTTTGAACATAAATCTGATAAAATACAAAATAATTGAGTATGACTAAATTTTCTCTATGTTTCTATTTGCCGATAAACAACTTGCAAGAAAGTGAACTTTGATCTTAAATCTGATAAAAATACAAAATAAATGATTATGAATAAATGTTGTTTGTATTTCTATTTGTCGACAAACAACTTGCAAGAAAGTGAACTTTGATCATAAATCTGATAAAATACAAAATAATTGAGTATGACTAAATTTTCTCTATGTTTCTATTTGCCGATAAACAACTTGCAAGAAAGTGAACTTTGATCTTAAATCTGATAAAAATACAAAATAAATGATTATGAATAAATGTTGTTTGTATTTCTATTTGTCGACAAACAACTTGCAAGAAAGTGAACTTTGATCATAAATCTAATAAAATACAAAATAAATGATTGTGAATAATTATTGTTTATGTTCTTATATGTCGATATTCAACTTGCCAGAAAGTGAACTTTGATCATAAATCTGAGAAAACTCAAAATAATTGATTAAGAATAAAAGTTCTTTATGTTTCTCTTTGTCGATAAACAACTTGCAAGAAAGAGGATTTTAATCTTAAATATTATAAAATGCAAAATAAATGATAATGAATAAATATTCCATATGTTTTTATTTGTCCTTATGTTTTTATTTGTCGATATTCAACTTGCAAGAAAGTGAACTTTGATCATAAATATGAGAAAACTCAAAATAAATAATTATGAATAAATGTTCTTTATGTTTCTATTTATCGATATTCAACTTGCAAGAAAGTGAACTTTGATCATAAATCTGAGAAAATACAAAATAAATGATTATGAATAAATATTGTTTATGTTTTTATATGTCGATATTCAACTGGCAAGGAAGTGAATTGATCATAAATCTGAGAAAACTCAAAATAATTGAGTATGACTAAATTTTCTCTATGCTTCTATTTGCCGATAAACAACTTGCAAGAAAGTGAACTTTGATCTTAAATCTGATAAAAATACAAAATAAATGATTATGAATAAATGTTGTTTGTATTTCTATTTGTCGACAAACAACTTGCAAGAAAGTGAACTTTGATCATAAATCTGATAAAATACAAAATAAACGATTATGAATAAATATTGTTTATGTTTTTATATGTCGATATTCAACTGGCAAGGAAGTGAATTGATCATAAATCTGAGAAAACTCAAAATAATTGAGTATGACTAAATTTTCTCTATGCTTCTATTTGCCGATAAACAACTTGCAAGAAAGTGAACTTTGATCTTAAATCTGATAAAAATACAAAATAAATGATTATGAATAAATGTTGTTTGTATTTCTATTTGTCGACAAACAACTTGCAAGAAAGTGAACTTTGATCATAAATCTGATAAAATGCAAAATAAATGATTATGAATAAATATTGTTTATGTTTTTATTTTTCGATATTCAGCTTGCAAGAAAGTGAACTTTGATCATAAATCTGAGAAAACTCAAAATAATTGATTAAGAATAAAAGTTCTTTATGTTTCTCTTTGTCGATAAACAACTTGCAAGAAAGAGGATTTTAATCTTAAATCTGATAAAATACAAAATAAATGATTATGAATAAATATTGTTTATGTTTTTATTTGAGAATTCTAAAAAATCTTTATTCTTCTATTTGTCGATAGCCAGCTTGCACGAAAGTGAACTTTGATCATAAATCTGATAAAATGCAAAATAAATGATTATGAATAAATATTGTTTATGTTTTTATTTTTCGATATTCAACTGGCAAGGAAGTGAATTGATCATAAATCTGAGAAAACTCAAAATAATTGAGTATGACTAAATTTTCTCTATGCTTCTATTTGCCGATAAACAACTTGCAAGAAAGAGGATTTTAATCTTAAATCTGATAAAATACAAAATAAATGATTATGAATAAATATTGTTTATGTTTTTATTTGAGAATTCTAAAAAATCTTTATTCTTCTATTTGTCGATAGCCAGCTTGCACGAAAGTGAACTTTGATCATAAATCTGATAAAATGCAAAATAAATGATTATGAATAAATATTGTTTATGTTTTTATTTTTCGATATTCAACTTGCAAGAAAGTGAACTTTGATCATAAATCTGAGAAAACTCAAAATAAATAATTATGAATGAATGTTCTTTATGTTTCTATTTATCGATAAACAACTTGCAAGAAAGTGAAATATGATCATAAATCTGATAAAATACAAAATAAATGATTATGAATAAATATTGTTTATGTTTTTATTTGTCGATATTCAACTTGCAAGAAAGTGAACTTTGATCATAAATCTGATAAAATGCAAAATAAATGATTATGAATAAATATTGTTTATGTTTTTATTTTTCGATATTCAGCTTGCAAGAAAGTGAACTTTGATCATAAATCTGAGAAAACTTAAAATAAATAATTATGAATAAATGTTCTTTATGTTTCCATTTATCGATAAACAACTTGCAAGAAAGTGAACTTTGATCATAAATCTGTTAAAATACATAATAAATGATTATGAATAAATATTCTTTTTTTTATTTGTCGATATAAAACTTGCAAGAAAGTGAACTATGATCATAAATCTGATTAAATACAAAATAAAAGATTATGAATAAATCTTGTTTATGTTTTTATTTCTCGATATTCAACTTGCAAGAAAGTGAACTTTGATCATAAATCTAATAAAATACAAAATAAATGATTATGAATAAATGTTGTTTGTATTTCTATTTGTCGACAAACAACTTGCAAGAAAGTGAACTTTGATCATAAATCTGATGAAATACAAAATAAATGATTATGAATAAATATTGTTTATGTTTTTATATGTCGATATTCAACTGGCAAGGAAGTGAATTGATCATAAATCTGAGAAAACTCAAAATAATTGAGTATGACTAAATTTTCTCTATGCTTCTATTTGCCGATAAACAACTTGCAAGAAAGTGAACTTTGATCTTAAATCTGATAAAAATACAAAATAAATGATTATGAATAAATGTTGTTTGTATTTCTATTTGTCGACAAACAACTTGCAAGAAAGTGAACTTTGATCATAAATCTGATAAAATACAAAATAAACGATTATGAATAAATATTCCTTATGTTGTTATTTGTCGATATTCAACTTGCAAGAAAGTGAACTTTGATCATAAATCTGAGAAAACTCAAAATAAATGATTATGAATAAATGTTCTTTATGTTTCTATGTGTCGATACACAATTTGCAAAAAAGTTAATTCTGAACATAAATCTAAAAAATCTTTATTCTTCTATTTGTCGATAGCCAACTTGTACGAAAGTGAACTTTGATCATAACTCTGATAAAATACAAAATAAATGATTATGAATAAATATTGTATATGTTTTTATTTGTCGATATTCAACTTGCAAGAAAGTGAACTTTGATCATAACTCTGATAAAATACAAAATAAATGATTATGAATAAATATTGTATATGTTTTTATTTGTCGATATTCAACTTGCAAGAAAGTGAACTTTAAACATAAATCTGAGAAAACTCAAAATAAATAATTATAAATAAATGTTCTTTATGTTTCTATTTGTCGATATTCAACTTGCAAGAAAGTGAACTTTGATCATAAATCTGATAAAATGCAAAATAAATGATTATGAATGAATGTTCTTTATGTTTCTATTTATCGATAAACAACTTGCAAGAAAGTGAAATATGATCATAAATCTGATAAAATACAAAATAAATGATTATGAATAAATATTGTTTATGTTTTTATTTGTCGATATTCAACTTGCAAGAAAGTGAACTTTGATCATAAATCTGATAAAATGCAAAATAAATGATTATGAATAAATATTGTTTATGTTTTTATTTTTCGATATTCAGCTTGCAAGAAAGTGAACTTTGATCATAAATCTGAGAAAACTTAAAATAAATAATTATGAATAAATGTTCTTTATGTTTCCATTTATCGATAAACAACTTGCAAGAAAGTGAACTTTGATCATAAATCTGTTAAAATACATAATAAATGATTATGAATAAATATTCTTTTTTTTATTTGTCGATATAAAACTTGCAAGAAAGTGAACTATGATCATAAATCTGATTAAATACAAAATAAAAGATTATGAATAAATCTTGTTTATGTTTTTATTTCTCGATATTCAACTTGCAAGAAAGTGAACTTTGATCATAAATCTAATAAAATACAAAATAAATGATTATGAATAAATGTTGTTTGTATTTCTATTTGTCGACAAACAACTTGCAAGAAAGTGAACTTTGATCATAAATCTGATGAAATACAAAATAAATGATTATGAATAAATATTGTTTATGTTTTTATATGTCGATATTCAACTGGCAAGGAAGTGAATTGATCATAAATCTGAGAAAACTCAAAATAATTGAGTATGACTAAATTTTCTCTATGCTTCTATTTGCCGATAAACAACTTGCAAGAAAGTGAACTTTGATCTTAAATCTGATAAAAATACAAAATAAATGATTATGAATAAATGTTGTTTGTATTTCTATTTGTCGACAAACAACTTGCAAGAAAGTGAACTTTGATCATAAATCTGATAAAATACAAAATAAACGATTATGAATAAATATTCCTTATGTTGTTATTTGTCGATATTCAACTTGCAAGAAAGTGAACTTTGATCATAAATCTGAGAAAACTCAAAATAAATGATTATGAATAAATGTTCTTTATGTTTCTATGTGTCGATACACAATTTGCAAAAAAGTTAATTCTGAACATAAATCTAAAAAATCTTTATTCTTCTATTTGTCGATAGCCAACTTGTACGAAAGTGAACTTTGATCATAACTCTGATAAAATACAAAATAAATGATTATGAATAAATATTGTATATGTTTTTATTTGTCGATATTCAACTTGCAAGAAAGTGAACTTTGATCATAAATCTGAGAAAACTCAAAATAAATAATTATAAATAAATGTTCTTTATGTTTCTATTTGTCGATATTCAACTTGCAAGAAAGTGAACTTTGATCATAAATCTGATAAAATGCAAAGTAAATGATTATGAATAAATATTGTATATGTTTTTATTTGTCGATATTCAACTTGCAAGAAAGTGAACTTTGATCATAAATCTGAGAAAACTCAAAATAAATAATTATAAATAAATGTTCTTTATGTTTCTATTTGGCGATAAACAACTTGCAAGAAAGTGGACTTTGATCATAACTCTGATAAAATACAAAATAAATGATTATGAATAAATATTGTTTATGTTTTTATTTTTCGATATTCATCTTGCAAGTAAGTGAACTTTGATCATAAATCTATTAAAATAGAAAATAAATGATTATAAATAAATATTGTTTATGTTTTTATTTGTCGATATTCAACTTGCAAGAAAGTGAACTATGATCATAAATCTGAGAAAACTCAAAATAAATAATTATAAATAAATCTTCTTTATGTTTCTATTTGTCGATATTCAACTTGCCAGAAAGTGAACAATGATCATAAAGCTGATAAAATACAAAATAAATGATTATGAATAAATCTTGTTTATGTTTTTATTTGTCGATATTCAACTTGCAAGAAAGTGAACTATGATCATAAATCTGCGAAAACTCAAAATAAATGATTATGAATAAATGTTCTTTATGTTTCTCTTTGTCGATAAACAACTTGCAAGAAAGAGGATTTTAATCTTAAATATTATAAAATGCAAAATAAATGATAATGAATAAATATTCCATATGTTTTTATTTGTCCTTATGTGTTTATTTGTCGATATTCAACTTGCAAGAAAGTGAACTTTGAACATAAATATGAGAAAACTCAAAATAAATAATTATGAATAAATGTTCTTTATGTTTCTATTTATCGATAAACAACTTGCACGAAAGTGAACTTTTATCATAAATTTGCGAAAACTGAAAATAAATGATTATGAATAAATGTTCTTTATGTTTCTATTTGCAGATGTACAACTTGCAAGAAAGTGAATTATGATCATAAATCTGAGAAAACTATAAATTAATAATTATGAATAAATGTTCTTTATGTTTCTATTTGGCGATAAACAACTTGCAAGAAAGTGGACTTTGATCATTACTCTGATAAAATACAAAATAAATGATTATGAATAAATATCGTTTATGTTTTTATTTGTCGATATTCAACTTGCAAGAAAGTGAACTTTGATCATAAATCTGAGAAAACTCAAAATAAATAATTATAATAAATGTTCTTTATGTTTCTATTTGGCGATAAACAACTTGCAAGAAAGTGGACTTTGATCATAACTCTGATAAAATACAAAATAAATGATTATGAATAAATATTGTTTATGTTTTTATTTGTCGATATTCAACTTGCAAGAAAGTGAACTTTGATCATAAATCAGATAAAATACAAAATAAATGATTATGAATAAATATTGCTTATGTTTTTATTTGTCGATATTCAAATTGCAAGAAAGTGAACTTTGATCATAAATCTGTTGAAATACAAATTAAATGATTATGAATAAATATTCCTTATGTTGTTACTTGTCGATATTCAACTTGCAAAAAAGTGAACTTTGATCATAAATCTGCAAAAACTTCAAATAAATGATTATGAATAAATGTTTTTAAGTTTCTATTTGTCGATAAACAACTTGCAAGAAAGTGAACTTTGATCATAAATCTGATGAAATACAAAATAAATGATTATGAATAAATATTCTTTATGTTTTTGATTGTCGATATACAACTTGCAAGAAAGTGAATTTTAAACATAACTCTGAGAAATCTAAAAAACATTTATTCTTCTATTTGTCAATAGTCAACTTGCACGAAAGTGAACTTTGATCATAAATCTGATAAAATACAAAATAAATGATTATGAATAAATATTCTTTATGTTTTAATTTGTCGATATACAACTTGCAAGAAAGTGAATTTTAAACATAACTCTGAGAAATCTAAAAAATCTTTATTCTTCTATTTGTCGCTGGCCAACTTGCACGAAAGTGAACTTTGATCATAACTCTGATAAAATACAAAATAAATTATTATGAATAAACATTGTTTATGTTTCTATTTGGCGATAAACGACTTGCAAGAAAGTGGACTTTGATCATAACTCTGATAAAATACAAAATATGATTATGAATAAATATTGTTTATGTTTTTATGTGTCGATATTCAACTTACAAGAAAGTGAACTTTGATCATAAATCGGATAAAGCAAAAAAAAATGGTAATGAATAAATGTACTATATGTTTCTATTTGCAGATGTACAACTTGCAAGAAAGTGAATTATGATCATAAATCTGAGAAAACTATAAATAAATAATTATGAATAAATGTTCTTTATGTTTCCATTTATCGATAAACAACTTGCAAGAAAGTGAACAATGATCATAAATCTGATAAAATACAGAATAAATGATTATGAATAAATATTGTTTATGTTTTTATTTGTCGATATTCAACTTGCATCATAAATCTGAGAAAACTCAAAATAATTGATTAAGAATAAAAGTTCTTTATGTTTCTATTTGGCGATAAACAACTTGCAAGAAGGTGAACTTTGATCATAAATCTGATGAAATACAAAATAAATGATTATGAATAAATATTGTTTATGTTTTTATATGTCGACAAACAACTTGCAAGAAAGTGAACTTTGATCATAAATCTGATAAAATACAAAATAATTGAGTATGACTAAATTTTCTCTATGTTTCTATTTGCCGATAAACAACTTGCAAGAAAGTGAACTTTGATCTTAAATCTGATAAAAATACAAAATAAATGATTATGAATAAATGTTGTTTGTATTTCTATTTGTCGACAAACAACTTGCAAGAAAGTGAACTTTGATCATAAATCTGATAAAATACAAAATAAACGATTATGAATAAATATTCCTTATGTTGTTATTTGTCGATATTCAACTTGCAAGAAAGTGAACTTTGATCATAAATCTGAGAAAACTCAAAATAAATGATTATGAATAAATGTTCTTTATGTTTCTATGTGTCGATACACAATTTGCAAAAAAGTTAATTTTGAACATAAATCTAAAAAATCTTTATTCTTCTATTTGTCGATAGCCAACTTGCACGAAAGTGAACTTTGATCATAACTCTGATAAAATACAAAATAAATGATTATGAATAAATATTGTATATGTTTTTATTTGTCGATATTCAACTTGCAAGAAAGTGAACTTTGATCATAAATCTGAGAAAACTCAAAATAAATAATTATAAATAAATGTTCTTTATGTTTCTATTTGTCGATATTCAACTTGCAAGAAAGTGAACTTTGATCATAAATCTGATAAAATGCAAAATAAATGATAATGAATAAATATTGTATATGTTTTTATTTGTCGATATTCAACTTGCAAGAAAGTGAACTTTGATCATAAATCTGAGAAAACTCAAAATAAATAATTATAAATAAATGTTCCTTATGTTTCTATTTGGCGATAAACAACTTGCAAGAAAGTGGACTTTGATCATAACTCTGATTAAATACAAAATAAATGCTTATGAATAAATATTGTTTATGTTTTTATTTTTCGATATTCAACTTGCAAGTAAGTGAACTTTGATCATAAATCTAATAAAATACAAAATAAATGATTATGAATAAATATTGTATATGTTTTTATTTGTCGATATTCAACTTGCAAGAAAGTGAACTTTGATCATAAATCAGATAAAATACAAAATAAATGATTATGAATAAATATTGCTTATGTTTTTATTTGTCGATATTCAAATTGCAAGAAAGTGAACTTTGATCATAAATCTGTTGAAATACAAATTAAATGATTATGAATAAATATTCCTTATGTTGTTATTTGTCGATATTCAACTTGCAAGAAAGTGAACTTTGATCATAAATCTGAGAAAACTCAAAATAAATGATTATGAATAAATGTTCTTTATGTTTCCATTTATCGATAAACAACTTGCAAGAAAGTGAACAATGATCATAAATCTGATAAAATACAAAATAAATGATTATGAATAAATATTGTTTATGGTTTTATTTGTCGAAATTCAACTTGCAAGTAAGTGAACTTTGATCATAAATCTGATAAAATACAAAATAAATGATTATGAATAAATATTGTTTATGTTTTTATTTGTCGATATTCAACTTGCAAGAAAGTGAACTTTGATCATAAATCAGATAAAATACAAAATAAATGATTATGAATAAATATTGCTTATGTTTTTATTTGTCGATATTCAAATTGCAAGAAAGTGAACTTTGATCATAAATCTGTTGAAATACAAATTAAATGATTATGAATAAATATTCCTTATGTTGTTACTTGTCGATATTCAACTTGCAAAAAAGTGAACTTTGATCATAAATCTAATAAAATACAAAATAAATGATTATGAATAAATATTGTTTATGTTTTTATTTGTCGATATTCAATTTGCAAGAAAGTGAACTTTGATCATAAATCTGAGAAAACTGAAAATAAATAATTATGAATAAATGTTCTTTATGTTTCTATTTGGCGATAAACAACTTGCAAGAAAGTGGACTTTGATCATAACTCTGATAAAATACAAAATAAATGATTATGAATAAATATTGTTTATGTTTCTATTTGTCGATAAACAACTTGCAAGAAAGTGAACTTTAATCATAACTCTGATAAAATACAAAATAAATGATTATGAATAAATATTGATTATGTTTTTATTTGTCGATATTCAACTTGCAAGAATGGGAACTTTGATCATAAATCTGATAAAATGCGAAATAAATGATTATGAATAAATATTGTTTATGTTTTTATTTGTCGATATTCAACATGCAAGAAAGGGAACTTTGATCATAAATCTGATAAAATGCAAAATAAATGATTATGAATAAATATTGTTTGTGTTTTTATTTGTCGATATTCAACTTGCAAGAAAGTGAACTTTGATCATAAATCTGAGAAAACTCAAAATAAATAATTATGAATAAATGTTCTTTATGTTTCTATTTGTCGATAAACAACTTGCAAGAAAGTGAATTTTAAACATAACTCTGAGAAATCTAAAAAACCTTTATTCTTCTATTTGTCGATAGCCAACTTGCACGAAAGTGAACTTTGATCATAAATCTGATAAAATACAAAATAAATGATTATGAATAAATGTTCTTTATGTTTCTATTTGTCGATAAACAACTTGCAAGAAAGTGAACTTTGATCATAAATCTGATGAAATACAAAATAAATGATTATGAATAAATATTCTTTATGTTTTTGATTGTCGATATACAACTTGCAAGAAAGTGAATTTTAAACATAACTCTGAGAAATCTAAAAAATCTTTATTCTTCTATTTGTCGATAGCCAACTTGCACGAAAGTGAACTTTGATCATAACCCTGATAAAATACAAAATAAATGATTATGAATAAATATTGTTTATGTTTTTATTTGTCGATATACAACTTGCAAGAAAGTGAATTTTAAACATAACTCTGA
This sequence comes from Zeugodacus cucurbitae, assembly GCF_028554725.1. Classification (NCBI taxonomy): domain Eukaryota; kingdom Metazoa; phylum Arthropoda; class Insecta; order Diptera; family Tephritidae; genus Zeugodacus; species Zeugodacus cucurbitae. The sequence continues at coordinate 30,769,026 of NC_071669.1, forward strand.
GAAATCTAAAAAATCTTTATTCTTCTATTTGTCGATAGCCAACTTGCACGAAAGTGAACTTTAATCATAACTCTGATAAAATACAAAATAAATGATTATGAATAAATATTGTTTATGTTTTTATTTGTCGATATTCAACTTGCAAGAAAGGGAACTTTGATCATAAATCTGATAAAATGCAAAATAAATGATTATGAATAAATATTGTTTATGTTTTTATTAGTTGATATTCAATTTGCAAGAAAGTGAACTTTGATCATAAATCTGAGAAAACTGAAAATAAATAATTATGAATAAATGTTCTTTATGTTTCTATTTGGCGATAAACAACTTGCAAGAAAGTGGACTTTGATCATAACTCTGATAAAATACAAAATAAATGATTATGAATAAATATTGTTTATGTTTTTATGTGTTGATATTCAACTTGCAAGAAAGTGAACTTTGATCATAAATCGGATAAAACTAAAAAAAAAAATGGTAATGAATAAATGTACTATATGTTTCTATTTGCAGATGTACAACTTGCGAGAAAGTGAATTATGATCATAAATCTGAGAAAACTATAAATAAATAATTATGAATAAACGTTCTTTATGTTTCCATTTATCGATAAACAACTTGCAAGAAAGTGAACAATGATCATAAATCTGATAAAATACAAAATAAATGATTATAAATAAATATTGTTTATGTTTTTATTTGTCGATATTCAACTTGCAAGTAAGTGAACTTTGATCATAAATCTAATAAAATACAAAATAAATGATTATGAATAAATATTGTTTATGTTTTTATTTGTCGATATTCAACTTGCAAGAAAGTGAACTTTGATCTTAAATCAGATAAAATACAAAATAAATGATTATGAATAAATATTGCTTATGTTTTTATTTGTCGATATTCAAATTGCAAGAAAGTGAACTTTGATCATAAATCTGATGAAATATATATAATATTGTTTATGTTTTTATTTGTCGATATTCAACTTGCACGAAAGTGAACTTTGATCATAAATCTGAGAAAACTCAAAATAATTGATTATAAATAAATGTTCTTTATGTTTTTTTTGTTGATATTCAAATTGCACGAAAGTGAACTTTGATCATAAATCTGAGAAAACGCAAAATAAATGATTATAAATAAATATTGTTTATGTTTTTATTTGTCTATACTCACCTTGCATGAAAGTGAACTTTGATCATAAATCTGATGAAATACAAAATAAATGATTATGAATAAATATTGTTTATGTTTTTATTTGTCGATATTCAATTTGCAAGAAAGTGAACTTTGATCATAAATCTGAGAAAACTGAAAATAAATAATTATGAATAAATGTTCTTTATGTTTCTATTTGGCGATAAACAACTTGCAAGAAAGTGGACTTTGATCATAACTCTGATAAAATACAAAATAAATGATTATGAATAAATATTGTTTATGTTTTTATGTGTTGATATTCAACTTGCAAGAAAGTGAACTTTGATCATAAATCGGATAAAACTAAAAAAAAATTGGTAATGAATAAATGTACTATATGTTTCTATTTGCAGATGTACAACTTGCGAGAAAGTGAATTATGATCATAAATCTGAGAAAACTATAAATAAATAATTATGAATAAACGTTCTTTATGTTTCCATTTATCGATAAACAACTTGCAAGAAAGTGAACAATGATCATAAATCTGATAAAATACAAAATAAATGATTATAAATAAATATTGTTTATGTTTTTATTTGTCGATATTCAACTTGCAAGTAAGTGAACTTTGATCATAAATCTAATAAAATACAAAATAAATGATTATGAATAAATATTGTTTATGTTTTTATTTGTCGATATTCAACTTGAAAGAAAGTGAACTTTGATCTTAAATCAGATAAAATACAAAATAAATGATTATGAATAAATATTGCTTATGTTTTTATTTGTCGATATTCAAATTGCAAGAAAGTGAACTTTGATCATAAATCTGATGAAATATATATAATATTGTTTATGTTTTTATTTGTCGATATTCAACTTGCACGAAAGTGAACTTTGATCATAAATCTGAGAAAACTCAAAATAATTGATTATAAATAAATGTTCTTTATGTTTTTTTTGTTGATATTCAAATTGCACGAAAGTGAACTTTGATCATAAATCTGAGAAAACGCAAAATAAATGATTATAAATAAATATTGTTTATGTTTTTATTTGTCTATACTCAACTTGCATGAAAGTGAACTTTGATCATAAATCTGATGAAATACAAAATAATTGATTATGAATAAATGTTCTTTATGTTTCTATTTGTCGATAAACAACTTGCAAGAAAGATAATTTTAAAAATAACTCTGAGAAATCTAAAAAATCTTTAATCTTCTATTTGTCGATGCAAACTTGCACGAAAGTGACCTTTGATCATAAAGCTGATAAAATACAAAATAAATGATTATGAATAAATATTGTTTATGTTTTTATTTGTCGATATTCAACTTGCAACAAAGTGAACTTTGATCATAAATCTGAGAAAACTCAAAATAAATAATTAAGAATAATTGGCGATAAACAACTTGCCAGAAAGTGAACAATGATCATAAATCTGATAAAATACAAAATAAATGATTATGAATAAATATTGTTTATGTTTTTATTTGTCGATATACAACTTGCAAGAAAGTGAATTTTAAACATAACTCTGAGAAATCTGAAAAATCTTTATTCTTCTATTTGTCGATAGCCAACTTGAACGAAAGTGAACTTTGATCATAACTCTGATATAATACAAAATAAATGATTATGAATAAATATTGTTTATGTTTTTATTTGTCGATATTCAACTTGCAAGAAAGTGAACTTTGATCATAAATCTGATAAAATGCAAAATAAATGATTATGAATAAATATTGTTTATGTTTTTATTTGTCGATATTCAACTTGCAAGAAAGTGAACTTTGATCATAAATCTGAGAAAACTCAAAATAAATGATTATGAATAAATGTTCTTTATGTTTCTATGTGTCGATACACAATTTGCAAAAACGTTTATTTTGAACATAAATCTAAAAAATCTTTATTCTTCTATTTGACGATAGCCAACTTGCACGAAAGTGAACTTTGATCATAACTCTGATAAAATACAAAATAAATGATTATGAATAAATATTGTTTATGTTGTTATTTGTCGATATTCAACTTGCAAAAAAGTGAACTTTGATCATAAATCTGCGAAAACTTCAAATAAATGATTATGAATAATTGTTCTTTATGTTTCTATTTGTCGATAAACAACTTGCAAGAAAGTGAACTTTGATCATAAATCTGATGAAATGCAAAATAAATGATTATGAATAAATTTTCTTTATGTTTTTGATTGTCGATATACAACTTGCAAGAAAGTGAATTTTAAAAATAACTCTGAGAAATTTGAAAAATCTTTATTCTTCTATTTGTCGATAGCCAACTTGCACGAAAGTGAACTTTGATCATAACTCTGATAAAATACAAAATAAATGATTATGAATAAATATTGTTTATGTTGTTATTTGTCGATATTCAACTTGCAAGAAAGTGAACTTTGATCATAAATCTGAGAAAACTCAAAATAAATGATTATGAATAAATGTTCTTTATGTTTCTATGTGTCGATACACAATTTGCAAAAACCTTAATTTTGAACATAAATCTAAAAAATCTTTATTCTTCTATTTGTCGATAGCCAACTTGCACGAAAGTGAACTTTGATCATAACTCTGATAAAATACAAAATAAATGATTATGAATAAATATTGTTTATGTTTTTATTTGTCGTAATCAACTTGCAAGAAAGTGAACTTTGATCATAAATCTGATAAAATGCAAAATAAATGATTATGAATAAATATTGTATATGTTTTTATTTGTCGATATTCAACTTGCATGAAAGTGAACTTTGATCATAAATCTGAGAAAACTCAAAATAAATAATTATGAATAAATGTTCTGTATGTTTCTATTTGGCGATAAACAACTTGCAAGAAAGTGGACTTTGATCATAACTTTGATAAAATACAAATTAAATGATTATGAATAAATATTGTTTATGTTTTTATGTGTCGATATTCAACTTACAAGAAAGTGAACTTTGATCGTAAATCGGATAAAACAAAAAAAAAAAATGGTAATGAATAAATGTACTATATGTTTCTATTTGCAGATGTACAACTTGCAAGAAAGTGAATTATGATCATAAATCTGAGAAAACTATAAATAAATAATTATGAATAAATGTTCTTTATGTTCCCATTTATCGATAAACAACTTGCAAGAAAGTGAACAATGATCATAAATCTGATCAAATACAAAATAAATGATTATGAATAAATATTGTTTATGTTTTTATTTGTCGATATTCAACTTGCAAGTAAGTGAACTTTGATCATAAATCTTATAAAATACAAAATAAATCATTATGAATAAATATTGTTTATGTTTTTATTTGTCGATATTCAACTTGCAAGAAAGTGAACTTTGATCATAAATCAGATAAAATACAAAATAAATGACTATGAATAAATATTGTTTATGTTTTTATTTGTCGATATTCAACTTGCAAGTAAGTGAACTTTGATCATAAATTTAATAAAATGCAAAATAAATGATTATAAATAAATATTGTTTATGTTTTTATTTGTCGATATTCAACTTGCAAGAAAGTGAACTTTGATCATAAATCTGTTGAAATACAAATTAAATGATTATGAATAAATATTCCTTATGTTGTTATTTGTCGATATTCAACTTGCAAAAAAGTGAACTTTGATCATAAATCTGCGAAAACTTCAAATAAATGATTATGAATAAATGTTCTTTATGTTTCTATTTGTCGATAAACAACTTGCAAGAAAGTGAACTTTGATCATAAATCTGATGAAATACAAAATAAATGATTATGAATAAATATTCTTTATGTTTTTGATTGTCGATATACAACTTGCAAGAAAGTGAATTTTAAACTTAACTCTGAGAAATCTAAAAAAACATTTATTCTTCTATTTGTCGATAGCCAACTTGCACGAAATTGAACTTTGATCATAAATCTGATAAAATACAAACTAAATGATTATGAATAAATATTCTTTATGTTTTTATTTGTCGATATACAACTTGCAAGAAAGTGAATTTTAAACATAACTCTGAGAAATCTAAAAAATCTTTATTCTTCTATTTGTCGATAGCCAACTTGCACGAAAGTGAACTTTGATCATAACTCTGATAAAGCACAAAATAAATGATTATGAATAAATATTATTTATGTTTTTATTTGTCGATATTCAACTTGCAAGAAAGGGAACTTTGATCATAAATCTGATAAAATGCAAAATAAATGATTATGAATAAATATTGTTTATGTTTTTATTTGTCGATATTCAACTTGCAAGAAAGTGAACTTTGATCATAAATCTGAAAAAACTCAAAATAAATAATTATGAATAAATGATCTTTATGTTTCTATTTGTCGATAAACAACTTGCAAGAAAGTGAACTTTGATCATAAATCTGATGAAATACAAAATAAATGATTATGAATAAATATTCTTTATGTTTTTGATTGTCGATATACAACTTGCAAGAAAGTCAATTTTAAACATAACTCTGAGAAATCTAAAAAACCTTTATTCTTCTATTTGTCGATAGCCAACTTGCACGAAAGTGAACTTTGATCATAAATCTGATAAAATACAAAATAAATGATTATGAATAAATGTTCTTTATATTTCTATTTGTCGATAAACAACTTGCAAGAAAGTGAACTTTGATCATAAATCTGATGAAATACAAAATAAATGATTATGAATAAATATTCTTTATGTTTTTGATTGTCGATATACAACTTGCAAGAAAGTGAATTTTAAACATAACTCTGAGAAATCTAAAAAATCTTTATTCTTCTATTTGTCGATAGCCAACTTGCACGAAAGTGAACTTTGATCATAACTCTGATAAAATACAAAATAAATGATTATGAATAAATATTGTTTATGTTTTTATTTGTCGATATACAACTTGCAAGAAAGTGAATTTTAAACATAACTCTGAGAAATCTAAAAAATCTTTATTCTTCTATTTGTCGATAGCCAACTTGCACGAAAGTGAACTTTGATCATAACTCTGATAAAATACAAAATAAATGATTATGAATAAATATTGTTTATGTTTTTATTTGTCGATATTCAACTTGCAAGAAAGGGAACTTTGATCATAAATCTGATAAAATGCAAAATAAATGATTATGAATAAATATTGTTTATGTTTTTATGTGTCGATATTCAATTTGCAAGAAAGTGAACTTTGATCATAAATCTGAGAAAACTCAAAATAAATAATTATAAGTAAATGTTCTTTATGTTTCTATTTGTCGATAAACAACTTGCAAGAAAGTGGACTTTGATCATAACTCTGATAAAATACAAAATAAATGATTATGAATAAATATTGTTTATGTTTTTATGTGTCGATATTCAACTTGCAAGAAAGTGAACTTTGATCATAAATCGGATAAAACTAAAAAAAAAATGGTAATGAATATGTTGACGAAATTAATTGGAAGCCGATGATGTTCATTCAACGACAGTTTATTAGCAACTTGTTTCTTGTATAGACAGAGTTTTCGGTATTCATTAAAATAGAAAAGTACTGACTTAGAATATTCGAACATACGAGTGTTGCCAGAGTTTATATTATATATTCAACACTCCTCCTCAACAATTGTATGTTTTACATATTTACACAAATATTTCTTTATTATTACTATTTTAACCCCAAGATCTCTGTAAATTTACAATGATTAACCCTTTTTAAATTTTTCGTTAATACATCAGCTACCATAGCATTACTTGGACAATAGTTTAATTCAATTTCATTATTACTGTAAACATCTCTTATATGATGAAATTTAATGTCTATGTGCTTACTACGAGCATGATAAACGGGATTTTTTACTAAGCTCATCGCGCTCATATTGTCACCGTTGATCACGATCGAACCACCCTTATCGTACATTTTCATTTCTGTCCACAACTTAGTTATATAAACAAATTCTTTCGCTGCTGCCGAGAGCGCCACATACTCGGCTTCCGTGCTGCTCAAAGCCACTGTTGGTTGCTTTCTTGAAACTTTCTTTCCAACTAAAAACGCTGCCACCAAAGAAAAATGCATAGCCTGTATATGACTTGCGGTCTGTTGCGTCACCACCCCAATCGGCATCTACGTAACCCTTTATCCACTCGCCAGTTTTTTCTGTAGTGCAATTTTAAATTTATAGTCGCTTTCAGGTATCGCAAAACATGCTTTGCCGCTGCAAGATGCTCACAATGTGGATCGGAGTTTCGCTGCGCTAATTTGCACACCGAGTGCAATATGTCGGGTCTTGTGTTTACCGCGATAAACATTAGTGAACCTATTAGACTCTTATACTCTGCTGCGTTGACCTTTCGACAGTTGCTTTCATTACAATTGACTTGAAAGCTTGGTTCAAGTGGTGTATATACTGGACGACACACATCCATGTCATATTTATGCAATAGTTGTTGCAATTGTTGTTTTTGGCAAATTGATATCGCCCCAACTGAACCAACTCGCTCGATCTCCATACCCAAGAATTTGTTAATGGGACCCTTGTCAACAATCTGAAAAATACTAGAAATTTGTTGTTTTATCTGCATCAACTCACCAAGATCTGAACAAGCAATCATCAGATCGTCAACGTATACTGCAATTATATTTAATTTGCGCCCTTGATTTTAGTATACAAGCACGGCTCGCTGTTACATGCAGAAACCCCCATTTCCTTTAAAACTTCATCAAGCCTTGAGTTCCAAACTCTGCCTGACTGCTTAAGGCCGTACAATGATTTTTTTAGCTTCAAAACGCAGTCGTTGTCTTGCTGAAACATCTCTGGCTGTCTCATATAAATGTCATCTTCTAGCTTGCCATTCAAATAAGCCGTCGACACGTCAAGCTGATGAACATGTAACTCGTATTCGGCCGCTATAGCCAACACCATTCTTAGAGTTGCATATCTCACGACAGGTGAGAAAATCTCTTTGTAGTTAACGCCATACGTTTGCCCGCAACCTTTTGCTACTAGCCTCGCCTTGTACAGCTCGATGTCACCATTTGCGTTTGTTTTTACCGCAAATACCCACTTGCAGCCAATAACTTTATGGCCCTTCGGTACCGCTGCTTGCTCCCATGTATCGTTGTTAACTAAAGCGTTATACTCCTCCTGCATAGCGCACCACCATTCATGCGCCTGCTTGCTGTTCATTGCTTCTTCAACTGATACTGGTACTTTAACATTTTCAGTATATGCTAAGTTTACTGCACTTTGTTGTTTTCTTGGTCTGCCAGGTAAACCAGTTCTAATTAACCGTGGCCTACCACGCCGCATCTGCTGATGTTCAGGACAATCGCGCATTTCATCATCGATTGAACTGTTACTCTCTACAGCGTCTTCATAATCGGACTGCTCTTCTTCTTCTGCTACATGTTGAATCGGATCAGCTCCTTCCAATGTAAACTGTGCGACCTCCATTGGCGAAAAATCTTCACCCTTATTTTTTCCCATCAAAATTGTTTCGTCGAATTTTACATCGCGTTTAACAATTACCGTTCGCGTTTTTGTATCAAAGAGGCAATATGCTTTCGATGCACTGTCGTACCCTACCATGACGTACTCGTTGCCTTTTTGCTACGCTGCGATTTGTTCAAGGCTATCGCAAGACATCCAAACACTTTGAAATGCTTTACCACAGGCTTTCGTTCAACCCATATTTCGTATGGAGTAACACCATCCAGCGCTTTAGATGGCGACCGATTTCGAATGTACACTGCACAATTTATTGCCTCTGCCCAGTAACTCTCACTCAGCCCTGAATGTACTAGCATACTACGCGCCATCTCTACCAGCGTTCTGTTAGCACGTTCTGCCACACCATTCTGCTGTGGAGTATATGGGACTGTGAGCTGGTGCCTTATGCCACATTCACCCAAAAATCTTTTAAAATTATTATTAACATATTCACGGCCATTATCCGTGCGTAATGTTTTTATTTTGCTACCGGTTTATAACTCGACCATTGCTTTAAATAATTTAAAGTTTTCAAACACTTGGTCTTTTGTTTTCAAAAAATATACAAACATCGACCTCGATTTATCGTCTATAAAGGTCAGAAAATATCGTGACCCACCGTGCGATTGCGTACTAAACGGACCACAAACACCCGAATGCACTAAGTCTAAAATGTTTTTTACACGATTTTCTGAAGCTACAAACGGTTGAGAACATATTTTGCTCTTAACGCATGACACACACACAATATCGTTTGTATTTGATATCGAATCTATTCCATTCACAATGTTTTTATTTGAAAGTTCACTTAGGCTTCGAAAATTAATATGCCCATATCTATTATACCACATTACAGTATTTTCGGCTCTAGTTATATTACACGACTGTATTTTGTCTCGTATTACATACAAACTATTTTCTTTACTTGCTTTAAATATAACAGAATTGTCTTCTTTATCTCGCACTACTGCACAACCATTTTCGAATGTTGCTTTAAAGCCTTTCTCATCAATTTTTGGTATTGATATAAAGTTCATTTGCAAATCTGGTACATACAAACATTTCGTCAGTTTAAAATTCCAACCAGACGTTTTTACAACAACGTCGCCAATGCCTTTGGCATCAACGGAGTATTTCCCTGCTAATTCTATTCTTTCGCTATGCTCGTTCATTCGCACAAATAAGTGTTCATCTGTACACATATGCGACGTCGCGCCGCTGTCAATACACCAAACGTTAGAATTCTGCTGCTGCCGCTTTGCCTCCGCAAAAATTGCTAACGATTTCTCCTTTGCCCTCTCTTCTCTGCACTGTGCCGCATAATGCCCCTTCTTACCGCAGTTGAAGCATTTGAAGTTGCGCTTCGCTTTGCTCCTACTGTGTTCGGTTTGCGCACTCGTTCTTTCTCCTTCGCTGCGATTGTTACTAAGCGTTTTGGTTTCGTTGTATTCCTTTGAATTTGCGCGTGCAGCGCATGCTTGTGTGTTTTCGAAACCGTTATGGCTCGCGTCTGTACAGTTGTCTCTGCGACGCTCGCCTTCTTCCGCTACTTTTATTTTCAACGCGTTCAATTTTGGCAAATTATCCCTTGCTTCCAATGCTACTACAAGGTTCTCGTAACTTCCAGGTAAGCTTGCCAACAGCATGATTACCAACAGTTCTTCTTGTAACTCGATGGTTACTTCTGCCAACTCGTCGACAATTTTTGAAAATTTATTCATATGCTCGCGCACATCTTCGCCCTCAGACATTCGGTGACCAATCAGCCCCTTAAACAGTGAGACTTTTCGTACGGGACCACTTGATTTGTTCAAATCTTTTAGCGCTCTCCACACTTGTGGCGCTGTTGTACACTTTTTTATGTGATTAAGGCTGGTTGCTTTTACACACAACATTATAGTTGCGATCGCTTTATTGTTTTTCACCAACCATTCTGCCCTATTCTCCGCTGTTTCCGTTAACTCTTCGGAAACCACTGGCCACAAATCTTGATGCACAAGAACACTACGCATTTGTAGACACCAAGTGTCATAATTGCTTGCGTCTAGTTTTTCTATATTGAAATTCATTCTTTCAGTCATTACTATACTTACGATTATTCACAAAAAAAAAATGTTCACGGTTTGCTTAATTTATTTCGCCGCACTATTTGTAACGTTTTACAATTATCCGCGTTGTTACTGCCCAGCCTGCGCTTGGCCTGGGCCCATAACCTGTTGACGAAATAAATTGGAAGCCGATGATGTTCATTCAACGACAGTTTATTAGCAACTTCTTCTTGTATAGACAGAGTTTTCGGTATTCATTAAAATAGAAAAGTACTCACTTAGAATATTCGAACATACGAGTGTTGCCAGAGTTTATATTATATATTCAACAAAACATAACTCTGAGAAATCTAAAAAACCTTTATTCTTCTATTTGTCAATAGTCAACTTGCACGAAAGTGAACTTTGATCATAAATCTGATAAAATACAAAATAAATGATTATGAATAAATATTCTTTATGTTTTAATTTGTCGATATACAACTTGCAAGAAAGTGAATTTTAAACATAACTCTGAGAAATCTAAAAAATCTTTATTCTTCTATTTGTCGATAGCCAACTTGCACGAAAGTGAACTTTGATCATAACTCTGATAAAATACAAAATAAATGATTATGAATAAATATTGTTTATGTTTCTATTTGGCGATAAACAACTTGCAAGAAAGTGGACTTTGATCATAACTCTGATAAAATACAAAATATGATTATGAATAAATATTGTTTATGTTTTTATGTGTCGATATTCAACTTACAAGAAAGTGAACTTTGATCATAAATCGGATAAAATAAAAAAAAAAATGGTAATGAATAAATGTACTATATGTTTCTATTTGCAGATGTACAACTTGCAAGAAAGTGAATTATGATCATAAATCTGAGAAAACTATAAATAAATAATTATGAATAAATGTTCTTTATGTTTCCATTTATCGATAAACAACTTGCAAGAAAGTGAACAATGATCATAAATCTGATAAAATACAGAATAAATGATTATGAATAAATATTGTTTATGTTTTTATTTGTCGATATTCAACTTGCAAGTAAGTGAACTTTGATCATAAATCTAATAAAATACAAAATAAATGATTATGAATAAATATTGTTTATGTTTTTATTTGTCGATATTCAACTTGCAAGAAAGTGAACTTTGATCATAAATCAGATAAAATACAAAATAAATGATTATGAATAAATATTGCTTATGTTTTTATTTGCCGATATTCAAATTGCAAGAAAGTGAACTTTGATCATAAATCTGTTGAAATACAAATTCAATGATTATGAATAAATATTCCTTATGTTGTTATTTGTCGATATTCAACTTGCAACAAAGTGAACTTTGATCATAAATCTGAGAAAACTCAAAATAAATGATTATGAATAAATATTGTTTATGTTTTTATTTGTCGATGTTCAACTTTCAAGAAAGTGAACTTTGATCATAAATCTGATAAAATGCAAAATAAATGATTATGAATAAATATTGTTTATGTTTTTATTTTTCGATATTCAACTTGCAAGAAAGTGAACTTTGATCATAAATCTGAGAAAACTTAAAATAAATAATTATGAATAAATGATCTTTATGTTTCTATTTATCGATAAACAACTTGCAAGAAAGTGAACTTTGATCATAAATCTGTTAAAATACATAATAAATGATTATGAATAAATATTCTTTTTTTTATTTGTCGATATAAAACTTGCAAGAAAGTGAACTATGATCATAAATCTGATAAAATACAAAATAAATGATTATGAATAAATCGTGTTTATGTTTTTATTTGTCGATATTCAACTTGCAAGAAAGTGAACTTTGATCATAAATCTAATAAAATACAAAATAAATGATTGTGAATAATTATTGTTTATGTTCTTATATGTCGATATTCAACTTGCAAGAAAGTGAACTTTGATCATAAATCTGAGAAAACTCAAAATAATTGATTAAGATTAAAGTTCTTTATGTTTCTATTTGTCGATAAACAACTTGCAAGAAGGTGAACTTTGATCATAAATCTGATGAAATGCAAAATAAATGATTATAAATAAATATTGTTTATGTTTTTATATGTCGATATTCAACTGGCAAGGAAGTAAATTGATCATAAATCTGAGAAAACTCAAAATAATTGATTATGACTAAATTTTCTCTATGTTTCTATTTGCCGATAAACAACTTGCAAGAAAGTGAACTTTGATCTTAAATCTGATAAAAATACAAAATAAATGATTATGAATAAATGTTGTTTGTATTTCTATTTGTCGACAAACAACTTGCAAGAAAGTGAACTTTGATCATAAATCTGAGAAAACTCAAAATAAATGATTATGAATAAATGTTCTTTATGTTTCTATGTGTCGATACACAATTTGCAAAAACGTTAATTTTGAACATAAATCTAAAAAATCTTTATTCTTCTATTTGTCGATAGCCAACTTGCACGAAAGTGAACTTTGATCATAACTCTGATAAAATACAAAATAAATGATTATGAATATATATTGTTTATGTTTTTATTTGTCGTAATCAACTTGCAAGAAAGTGAACTTTGATCATAAATCTGATAAAATGCAAAATAAATGATTATGAATAAATATTGTATATGTTTTTATTTGTCGATATTCAACTTGCATGAAAGTGAACTTTGATCATAAATCTGAGAAAACTCAAAATAAATAATTATGAATAAATGTTCTTTATGTTTCTATTTGGCGATAAACAACTTGCAAGAAAGTGGACTTTGATCATAACTCTGATAAAATACAAAATAAATGATTATGAATAAATATTGTTTATGTTTTTATGTGTCGATATTCAACTTACAAGAAAGTGAACTTTGATCATAAATCGGATAAAACAAAAAAAAAAATGGTAATGAATAAATGTACTATATGTTTCTATTTGCAGATGTACAACTTGCAAGAAAGTGAATTATGATCATAAATCTGAGAAAACTATAAATAAATAATTATGAATAAATGTTCTTTATGTTCCCATTTATCGATAAACAACTTGCAAGAAAGTGAACAATGATCATAAATCTGATAAAATACAAAATAAATGATTATGAATAAATATTGCTTATGTTTTTATTTGTCGATATTCAACTTGCAAGTAAGTGAACTTTGATCATAAATCTAATAAAATACAAAATAAATGATTATGAATAAATATTGTTTATGTTTTTATTTGTCGATATTCAACTTGCAAGAAAGTGAACTTTGATCATAAATCATATAAAATACAAAATAAATGATTATGAATAAATATTGCTTATGTTTTTATTTGTCGATATTCAAATTGCAAGAAAGTGAACTTTGATCATAAATCTGTTGAAATACAAATTAAATGATTATGAATAAATATTCCTTATGTTGTTTTTTGTCGATATTCAACTTGCAAGAAAGTGAACTTTGATCATAAATCTGAGAAAACTCAAAATAAATGATTATGAATAAATGTTCTTTATATTTCCATTTATCGATAAACAACTTGCAAGAAAGTGAACATTGATCATAAATCTGATAAAATACAAAATAAATGATTATGAATAAATATTGTTTATGTTTTTATTTGTCTATATTCAACTTGCAAGTAAGTGAACTTTGATCATAAATCTAATAAAATACAAAATAAATGATTATGAATAAATATTGTTTATGTTTTTATTTGTCGAAAATCAAAGTTCACTTTCTTGATCATAAATCAGATAAAATACAAAATAAATGATTATGAATAAATATTGCTTATGTTTTTATTTGTCGATATTCAAATTGCAAGAAAGTGAACTTTGATCACAAATCTGTTGAAATACAAATTAAATGATTATGAATAAATATTCCTTATGTTGTTATTTGTCGATATTCAAATTGCAAAAAAGTGAACTTTGATCATAAATCTGCGAAAACTTCAAATAAATGATTATGAATAAATGTTCTTTATGTTTCTATTTGTCGATAAACAACTTGCAAGAAAGTGAACTTTGATCATAAATCTGATGAAATACAAAATAAATGATTATGAATAAATATTCTTTATGTTTTTGATTGTCGATATACAACTTGCAAGAAAGTAAATTTTAAACATAACTCTGAGAAATCTAAAAAACCTTTATTCTTCTATTTGTCGATAGCCAACTTGCACGAAATTGAACTTTGATCATAAATCTGATAAAATACAAAATAAATAATTATGAATAAATATTCTTTATGTTTTTATTTGTCGATATACAACTTGCAAGAAAGTGAATTTTAAACAAAACTATGAGAAATCTAAAAAATCTTTATTCTTCTATTTGTCGATAGCCAACTTGCACGAAAGTGAACTTTGATCATAACTCTGATAAAATACAAAATAAATGATTATGAATAAATATTGCTTATGTTTTTATTTGTCGATATTCAACTTGCATGAAAGGGACCTTTGATCATAAATCTGATAAAATGCAAAATAAATGATTATGAATAAATATTCTTTATGTTTTTGATTGTCGATATTCAACTTGCAAGAAAGTGAATTTTAAACATAACTCTGAGAAATCTAAAAAACCTTTATTCTTCTATTTGTCGATAAACAACTTGCAAGAAAGTGAACTTTGATCATAAATCTGATAAAATACAAAATAAATGATTATGAATAAATATTCTTTATGTTTTTGATTGTCGATATACAACTGGCAAGAAAGTGAATTTTCAACATAACTCTGAGAAATCTAAAAAATCTTTATTCTTCTATTTGTCGATAGCCAACTTGCACGAAAGTGAACTTTGATCATAACTCTGATAAAATACAAAATAAATGATTATGAATAAATACTGTTTATGTCTTTATTTGTCGATATTCAACTTGCAAGAAAGGGAACTTTGATAATAAATCTGATAAAATGCAAAATAAATGATTATGAATAAATATTGTTTATGTTTTTATTTGTCGATATTCAATTTGCAAGAAAGTGAAGTTGGATCATAAATCTGAGAAAACTCAAAATAAATAATTATGAATAAATGTTCTTTATGTTTCTATTTGGCGATAAACAACTTTCTTGCAAGAAAGTGAATTTTAAAAATAACTCTGAGAAATCTAAAAAATCTTTATTCTTCTATTTGTCGATAGCCAACTTGCTCGAAAGTGAACTTTGATCATAACTCTGATAAAATACAAAATAAATGATTATGAATAAATACTGTTTATGTTTTTATTTGTCGATATTCAACTGGCAAGAAAGTGAATTTTAAACATAACTCTGAGAAATCTAAAAAATCTTTATTCTTCTATTTGTCGATAGCCAACTTGCACGAAAGTGAACTTTGATCATAACTCTGATAAAATAACGGGTGATTTTTTTGAGGTTAGGATTTTCATGCATTAGTATTTGACAGATCACGTGGGATTTCAGACATGGTGTCAAAGAGAAAGATGCTCAGTATGCTTTGACATTTCATCATGAATAGACTTACTAACGAGCAACGCTTGCAAATCATTGAATTTTATTACCAAAATCAGTGTTCGGTTCGAAATGTTTTTATCGACAAATTTTGTTCAGCGATGAGGCTCATTTCTGGTTGAATGGCTACGTAAATAAGCAAAATTGCCGCATTTGGGGTGAAGAGCAACCAGAAGCCGTTCAAGAACTGCCCATGCATCCCGAAAAATGCACTGTTTGGTGTGGTTTGTACGCTGGTGGAATCATTGGACCGTATTTTTTCAAAGATGCTGTTGGACGCAACGTTACGGTGAATGGCGATCGCTATCGTTCGATGCTAACAAACTTTTTGTTGCCAAAAATGGAAGAACTGAACTTGGTTGACATGTGGTTTCAACAAGATGGCGCTACATGCCACACAGCTCGCGATTCTATGGCCATTTTGAGGGAAAACTTCGGAGAACAATTCATCTCAAGAAATGGACCCGTAAGTTGGCCACCAAGATCATGCGATTTAACGCCTTTAGACTATTTTTTGTGGGGCTACGTCAAGTCTAAAGTCTACAGAAATAAGCCAGCAACTATTCCAGCTTTGGAAGACAACATTTCCGAAGAAATTCGGGCTATTCCGGCCGAAATGCTCGAAAAAGTTGCCCAAAATTGGACTTTCCGAATGGACCACCTAAGACGCAGCCGCGGTCAACATTTAAATGAAATTATCTTCAAAAAGTAAATGTCATGAACCAATCTAACGTTTCAAATAAAGAACCGATGAGATTTTGCAAATTTTATGCGTTTTTTTTTTAAAAAAAGTTATCAAGCTCTTAAAAAATCACCCTTTACAAAATAAATGATTATGAATAAATACTGTTTATGTTTTTATTTGTCGATATTCAACTTGCAAGAAAGGGAACTTTGATCATAAATCTGATAAAATGCAAAATAAATGATTATGAATAAATATTGTTTATGTTTTTATTTGTCGATATTCAATTTGCAACAAAGTGAACTTTGATCATAAATCTGAGAAAATTAAAAATAAATAATTATGAATAAATGTTCGTTATGTTTCTATTTGGCGATAAACAACTTGCCAGAAAGTGAACAATGATCATAAATCTGATAAAATACAAAATAAATGATTATGAATAAATATTGTTTATGTTTTTATTTGTCGATATTCAACTTGCATCATAAATCTGAGAAAACTCAAAATAATTGATTAAGAATAAAAGTTCTTTATGTTTCTATTTGACGATAAACAACTTGCAAGAAGGTGAACTTTGATCATAAATCTGATGAAATACAAAATAATTGAGTATGACTAAATTTTCTCTATGTTTCTATTTGCCGATAAACAACTTGCAAGAAAGTGAACTTTGATCTTAAATCTGATAAAAATACAAAATAAATGATTATGAATAAATGTTGTTTGTATTTCTATTTGTCGACAAACAACTTGCAAGAAAGTGAACTTTGATCATAAATCTAATAAAATACAAAATAAATGATTGTGAATAATTATTGTTTATGTTCTTATATGTCGATATTCAACTTGCCAGAAAGTGAACTTTGATCATAAATCTGAGAAAACTCAAAATAATTGATTAAGAATAAAAGTTCTTTATGTTTCTCTTTGTCGATAAACAACTTGCAAGAAAGAGGATTTTAATCTTAAATATTATAAAATGCAAAATAAATGATAATGAATAAATATTCCATATGTTTTTATTTGTCCTTATGTTTTTATTTGTCGATATTCAACTTGCAAGAAAGTGAACTTTGATCATAAATATGAGAAAACTCAAAATAAATAATTATGAATAAATGTTCTTTATGTTTCTATTTATCGATAAACAACTTGCACGAAAGTGAACTTTTATCATAAATTTGCGAAAACTGAAAATAAATGATTATGAATAAGTGTTCTTTATGTTTCTATTTCTCGATAAACAACTTGCCAGAAAGTGAACAATGATCATAAATCTGATAAAATACAAAATAAATGATTATGAATAAATATTGTTTATGTTTTTATTTGAGAATTCTAAAAAATCTTTATTCTTCTATTTGTCGATAGCCAGCTTGCACGAAAGTGAACTTTGATCATAAATCTGATAAAATACAAAATATATGATTATGAATAAATATTGTTTATGTTTTTATTTGTCGATATTCAACTTGCAAGAACGTGAACTTTGATCATAAATCTGATAAAATGCAAAATAAATGATTATGAATAAATATTGTTTATGTTTTTATTTTTCGATATTCAACTTGCAAGAAAGTGAACTTTGATCATAAATCTGAGAAAACTCAAAATAAATAATTATGAATGAATGTTCTTTATGTTTCTATTTATCGATAAACAACTTGCAAGAAAGTGAAATATGATCATAAATCTGATAAAATACAAAATAAATGATTATGAATAAATATTGTTTATGTTTTTATTTGTCGATATTCAACTTGCAAGAAAGTGAACTTTGATCATAAATCTGATAAAATGCAAAATAAATGATTATGAATAAATATTGTTTATGTTTTTATTTTTCGATATTCAGCTTGCAAGAAAGTGAAGTTTGATCATAAATCTGATGAAATACAAAATAAATGATTATGAATAAATATTGTTTATGTTTTTATATGTCGACAAACAACTTGCAAGAAAGTGAACTTTGATCATAAATCTGATAAAATACAAAATAATTGAGTATGACTAAATTTTCTCTATGTTTCTATTTGCCGATAAACAACTTGCAAGAAAGTGAACTTTGATCTTAAATCTGATAAAAATACAAAATAAATGATTATGAATAAATGTTGTTTGTATTTCTATTTGTCGACAAACAACTTGCAAGAAAGTGAACTTTGATCATAAATCTAATAAAATACAAAATAAATGATTGTGAATAATTATTGTTTATGTTCTTATATGTCGACAAACAACTTGCAAGAAAGTGAACTTTGATCATAAATCTGATAAAATACAAAATAATTGAGTATGACTAAATTTTCTCTATGTTTCTATTTGCCGATAAACAACTTGCAAGAAAGTGAACTTTGATCTTAAATCTGATAAAAATACAAAATAAATGATTATGAATAAATGTTGTTTGTATTTCTATTTGTCGACAAACAACTTGCAAGAAAGTGAACTTTGATCATAAATCTGATAAAATACAAAATAATTGAGTATGACTAAATTTTCTCTATGTTTCTATTTGCCGATAAACAACTTGCAAGAAAGTGAACTTTGATCTTAAATCTGATAAAAATACAAAATAAATGATTATGAATAAATGTTGTTTGTATTTCTATTTGTCGACAAACAACTTGCAAGAAAGTGAACTTTGATCATAAATCTAATAAAATACAAAATAAATGATTGTGAATAATTATTGTTTATGTTCTTATATGTCGATATTCAACTTGCCAGAAAGTGAACTTTGATCATAAATCTGAGAAAATGCAAAATAAATGATTATGAATAAATATTGTTTATGTTTTTATTTTTCGATATTCAACTTGCAAGAAAGTGAACTTTGATCATTAATCTGAGAAAACTCAAAATAAATAATTATGAATGAATGTTCTTTATGTTTCTATTTATGGATATTCAGCTTGCAAGAAAGTGAACTTTGATCATAAATCTGAGAAAACTTAAAATAAATAATTATGAATGAATGTTCTTTATGTTTCTATTTATGGATAAACAACTTGCAAGAAAGTGAAATATGATCATAAATCTGATAAAATACAAAATAAATGATTATGAATAAATATTGTTTATGTTTTTATTTGTCGATATTCAACTTGCAAGAAAGTGAACTTTGATCATAAATCTGATAAAATGCAAAATAAATGATTATGAATAAATATTGTTTATGTTTTTATTTTTCGATATTCAGCTTGCAAGAAAGTGAACTTTGATCATAAATTTGCGAAAACTGAAAATAAATGATTATGAATAAATGTTCTTTATGTTTCTATTTCTCGATAAACAACTTGCCAGAAAGTGAACAATGATCATAAATCTGAGAAAACTTAAAATAAATAATTATGAATGAATGTTCTTTATGTTTCTATTTATGGATAAACAACTTGCAAGAAAGTGAAATATGATCATAAATCTGATAAAATACAAAATAATTGATTAAGAATAAAAGTTCTTTATGTTTCTCTTTGTCGATAAACAACTTGCAAGAAAGAGGATTTTAATCTTAAATATTATAAAATGCAAAATAAATGATAATGAATAAATATTCCATATGTTTTTATTTGTCCTTATGTTTTTATTTGTCGATATTCAACTTGCAAGAAAGTGAACTTTGATCATAAATATGAGAAAACTCAAAATAAATAATTATGAATAAATGTTCTTTATGTTTCTATTTATCGATAAACAACTTGCACGAAAGTGAACTTTTATCATAAATTTGCGAAAACTGAAAATAAATGATTATGAATAAATGTTCTTTATGTTTCTATTTCTCGATAAACAACTTGCAAGAAAGTGAACTTTGATCATAAATCTGAGAAAACTTAAAATAAATAATTATGAATGAATGTTCTTTATGTTTCTATTTATGGATAAACAACTTGCAAGAAAGTGAAATATGATCATAAATCTGATAAAATACAAAATAATTGATTAAGAATAAAAGTTCTTTATGTTTCTCTTTGTCGATAAACAACTTGCAAGAAAGAGGATTTTAATCTTAAATATTATAAAATGCAAAATAAATGATAATGAATAAATATTCCATATGTTTTTATTTGTCCTTATGTTTTTATTTGTCGATATTCAACTTGCAAGAAAGTGAACTTTGATCATAAATATGAGAAAACTCAAAATAAATAATTATGAATAAATGTTCTTTATGTTTCTATTTATCGATAAACAACTTGCACGAAAGTGAACTTTTATCATAAATTTGCGAAAACTGAAAATAAATGATTATGAATAAATGTTCTTTATGTTTCTATTTCTCGATAAACAACTTGCCAGAAAGTGAACAATGATCATAAATCTGATAAAATACAAAATAAATGATTATGAATAAATATTGTTTATGTTTTTATTTGAGAATTCTAAAAAATCTTTATTCTTCTATTTGTCGATAGCCAGCTTGCACGAAAGTGAACTTTGATCATAAATCTGATAAAATACAAAATATATGATTATGAATAAATATTGTTTATGTTTTTATTTGTCGATATTCAACTTGCAAGAACGTGAACTTTGATCATAAATCTGATAAAATGCAAAATAAATGATTATGAATAAATATTGTTTATGTTTTTATTTTTCGATATTCAACTTGCAAGAAAGTGAACTTTGATCATAAATCTGAGAAAACTCAAAATAAATAATTATGAATGAATGTTCTTTATGTTTCTATTTATGGATAAACAACTTGCAAGAAAGTGAAATATGATCATAAATCTGATAAAATACAAAATAAATGATTATGAATAAATATTGTTTATGTTTTTATTTGTCGATATTCAACTTGCAAGAAAGTGAACTTTGATCATAAATCTGATAAAATGCAAAATAAATGATTATGAATAAATATTGTTTATGTTTTTATTTTTCGATATTCAGCTTGCAAGAAAGTGAACTTTGATCATAAATCTGAGAAAACTTAAAATAAATAATTATGAATAAATGTTCTTTATGTTTCCATTTATCGATAAACAACTTGCAAGAAAGTGAACTTTGATCATAAATCTGTTAAAATACATAATAAATGATTATGAATAAATATTCTTTTTTTTATTTGTCGATATAAAACTTGCAAGAAAGTGAACTATGATCATAAATCTGATAAAATACAAAATAAAAGATTATGAATAAATCTTGTTTATGTTTTTATTTCTCGATATTCAACTTGCAAGAAAGTGAACTTTGATCATAAATCTAATAAAATACAAAATAAATGATTATGAATAAATGTTGTTTGTATTTCTATTTGTCGACAAACAACTTGCAAGAAAGTGAACTTTGATCATAAATCTGATGAAATACAAAATAAATGATTATGAATAAATATTGTTTATGTTTTTATATGTCGATATTCAACTGGCAAGGAAGTGAATTGATCATAAATCTGAGAAAACTCAAATTAATTGAGTATGACTAAATTTTCTCTATGCTTCTATTTGCCGATAAACAACTTGCAAGAAAGTGAACTTTGATCTTAAATCTGATAAAAATACAAAATAAATGATTATGAATAAATGTTGTTTGTATTTCTATTTGTCGACAAACAACTTGCAAGAAAGTGAACTTTGATCATAAATCTGATAAAATACAAAATAAACGATTATGAATAAATATTCCTTATGTTGTTATTTGTCGATATTCAACTTGCAAGAAAGTGAACTTTGATCATAAATCTGAGAAAACTCAAAATAAATGATTATGAATAAATGTTCTTTATGTTTCTATGTGTCGATACACAATTTGCAAAAAAGTTAATTCTGAACATAAATCTAAAAAATCTTTATTCTTCTATTTGTCGATAGCCAACTTGTACGAAAGTGAACTTTGATCATAACTCTGATAAAATACAAAATAAATGATTATGAATAAATATTGTATATGTTTTTATTTGTCGATATTCAACTTGCAAGAAAGTGAACTTTGATCATAAATCTGAGAAAACTCAAAATAAATAATTATAAATAAATGTTCTTTATGTTTCTATTTGTCGATATTCAACTTGCAAGAAAGTGAACTTTGATCATAAATCTGATAAAATGCAAAATAAATGATTATGAATAAATATTGTATATGTTTTTATTTGTCGATATTCAACTTGCAAGAAAGTGAACTTTGATCATAAAT
Organism: Zeugodacus cucurbitae; assembly: GCF_028554725.1. Classification (NCBI taxonomy): domain Eukaryota; kingdom Metazoa; phylum Arthropoda; class Insecta; order Diptera; family Tephritidae; genus Zeugodacus; species Zeugodacus cucurbitae. Next base: position 30,791,963 of record NC_071669.1, read on the forward strand.
CTGAGAAAACTCAAAATAAATAATTATAAATAAATGTTCTTTATGTTTCTATTTGGCGATAAACAACTTGCAAGAAAGTGGACTTTGATCATAACTCTGATAAAATACAAAATAAATGATTATGAATAAATATTGTTTATGTTTTTATTTTTCGATATTCATCTTGCAAGTAAGTGAACTTTGATCATAAATCTATTAAAATAGAAAATAAATGATTATAAATAAATATTGTTTATGTTTTTATTTGTCGATATTCAACTTGCAAGAAAGTGAACTATGATCATAAATCTGAGAAAACTCAAAATAAATAATTATAAATAAATATTCTTTATGTTTCTATTTGTCGATATTCAACTTGCCAGAAAGTGAACAATGATCATAAATCTGATAAAATACAAAATAAATGATTATGAATAAATCTTGTTTATGTTTTTATTTGTCGATATTCAACTTGCAAGAAAGTGAACTATGATCATAAATCTGCGAAAACTCAAAATAAATGATTATGAATAAATATTCTTTATGTTTCTCTTTGTCGATAAACAACTTGCAAGAAAGAGGATTTTAATCTTAAATATTATAAAATGCAAAATAAATGATAATGAATAAATATTCCATATGTTTTTATTTGTCCTTATGTGTTTATTTGTCGATATTCAACTTGCAAGAAAGTGAACTTTGAACATAAATATGAGAAAACTCAAAATAAATAATTATGAATAAATGTTCTTTATGTTTCTGTTTATCGATAAACAACTTGCACGAAAGTGAACTTTTATCATAAATTTGCGAAAACTGAAAATAAATGATTATGAATAAATGTTCTTTATGTTTCTATTTGCAGATGTACAACTTGCAAGAAAGTGAATTATGATCATAAATCTGAGAAAACTATAAATTAATAATTATGAATAAATGTTCTTTATGTTTCTATTTGGCGATAAACAACTTGCAAGAAATGGACTTTGATCATTACTCTGATAAAATACAAAATAAATGATTATGAATAAATATCGTTTATGTTTTTATTTGTCGATATTCAACTTGCAAGAAAGTGAACTTTGATCATAAATCTGAGAAAACTCAAAATAAATAATTATAATAAATGTTCTTTATGTTTCTATTTGGCGATAAACAACTTGCAAGAAAGTGGACTTTGATCATAACTCTGATAAAATACAAAATAAATGATTATGAATAAATATTGTTTATGTTTTTATTTGTCGATATTCAACTTGCAAGAAAGTGAACTTTGATCATAAATCAGATAAAATACAAAATAAATGATTATGAATAAATATTGCTTATGTTTTTATTTGTCGATATTCAAATTGCAAGAAAGTGAACTTTGATCATAAATCTGTTGAAATACAAATTAAATGATTATGAATAAATATTCCTTATGTTGTTACTTGTCGATATTCAACTTGCAAAAAAGTGAACTTTGATCATAAATCTGCAAAAACTTCAAATAAATGATTATGAATAAATGTTTTTAAGTTTCTATTTGTCGATAAACAACTTGCAAGAAAGTGAACTTTGATCATAAATCTGATGAAATACAAAATAAATGATTATGAATAAATATTCTTTATGTTTTTGATTGTCGATATACAACTTGCAAGAAAGTGAATTTTAAACATAACTCTGAGAAATCTAAAAAACATTTATTCTTCTATTTGTCAATAGTCAACTTGCACGAAAGTGAACTTTGATCATAAATCTGATAAAATACAAAATAAATGATTATGATTTATGTTTTAATTTGTCGATATACAACTTGCAAGAAAGTGAATTTTAAACATAACTCTGAGAAATCTAAAAAATCTTTATTCTTCTATTTGTCGCTGGCCAACTTGCACGAAAGTGAACTTTGATCATAACTCTGATAAAATACAAAATAAATTATTATGAATAAATATTGTTTATGTTTCTATTTGGCGATAAACGACTTGCAAGAAAGTGGACTTTGATCATAACTCTGATAAAATACAAAATATGATTATGAATAAATATTGTTTATGTTTTTATGTGTCGATATTCAACTTACAAGAAAGTGAACTTTGATCATAAATCGGATAAAGCAAAAAAAAATGGTAATGAATAAATGTACTATATGTTTCTATTTGCAGATGTACAACTTGCAAGAAAGTGAATTATGATCATAAATCTGAGAAAACTATAAATAAATAATTATGAATAAATGTTCTTTATGTTTCCATTTATCGATAAACAACTTGCAAGAAAGTGAACAATGATCATAAATCTGATAAAATACAGAATAAATGATTATGAATAAATATTGTTTATGTTTTTATTTGTCGATATTCAACTTGCATCATAAATCTGAGAAAACTCAAAATAATTGATTAAGAATAAAAGTTCTTTATGTTTCTATTTGGCGATAAACAACTTGCAAGAAGGTGAACTTTGATCATAAATCTGATGAAATACAAAATAAATGATTATGAATAAATATTGTTTATGTTTTTATATGTCGACAAACAACTTGCAAGAAAGTGAACTTTGATCATAAATCTGATAAAATACAAAATAATTGAGTATGACTAAATTTTCTCTATGTTTCTATTTGCCGATAAACAACTTGCAAGAAAGTGAACTTTGATCTTAAATCTGATAAAAATACAAAATAAATGATTATGAATAAATGTTGTTTGTATTTCTATTTGTCGACAAACAACTTGCAAGAAAGTGAACTTTGATCATAAATCTGATAAAATACAAAATAAACGATTATGAATAAATATTCCTTATGTTGTTATTTGTCGATATTCAACTTGCAAGAAAGTGAACTTTGATCATAAATCTGAGAAAACTCAAAATAAATGATTATGAATAAATGTTCTTTATGTTTCTATGTGTCGATACACAATTTGGAAAAAAAGTTAATTTTGAACATAAATCTAAAAAATCTTTATTCTTCTATTTGTCGATAGCCAACTTGCACGAAAGTGAACTTTGATCATAACTCTGATAAAATACAAAATAAATGATTATGAATAAATATTGTATATGTTTTTATTTGTCGATATTCAACTTGCAAGAAAGTGAACTTTGATCATAAATCTGAGAAAACTCAAAATAAATAATTATAAATAAATGTTCTTTATGTTTCTATTTGTCGATATTCAACTTGCAAGAAAGTGAACTTTGATCATAAATCTGATAAAATGCAAAATAAATGATAATGAATAAATATTGTATATGTTTTTATTTGTCGATATTCAACTTGCAAGAAAGTGAACTTTGATCATAAATCTGAGAAAACTCAAAATAAATAATTATAAATAAATGTTCTTTATGTTTCTATTTGGCGATAAACAACTTGCAAGAAAGTGGACTTTGATCATAACTCTGATTAAATACAAAATAAATGCTTATGAATAAATATTGTTTATGTTTTTATTTTTCGATATTCAACTTGCAAGTAAGTGAACTTTGATCATAAATCTAATAAAATACAAAATAAATGATTATGAATAAATATTGTATATGTTTTTATTTGTCGATATTCAACTTGCAAGAAAGTGAACTTTGATCATAAATCAGATAAAATACAAAATAAATGATTATGAATAAATATTGCTTATGTTTTTATTTGTCGATATTCAAATTGCAAGAAAGTGAACTTTGATCATAAATCTGTTGAAATACAAATTAAATGATTATGAATAAATATTCCTTATGTTGTTATTTGTCGATATTCAACTTGCAAGAAAGTGAACTTTGATCATAAATCTGAGAAAACTCAAAATAAATGATTATGAATAAATGTTCTTTATGTTTCCATTTATCGATAAACAATTTGCAAGAAAGTGAACAATGATCATAAATCTGATAAAATACAAAATAAATGATTATGAATAAATATTGTTTATGGTTTTATTTGTCGAAATTCAACTTGCAAGTAAGTGAACTTTGATCATAAATCTGATAAAATACAAAATAAATGATTATGAATAAATATTGTTTATGTTTTTATTTGTCGATATTCAACTTGCAAGAAAGTGAACTTTGATCATAAATCAGATAAAATACAAAATAAATGATTATGAATAAATATTGCTTATGTTTTTATTTGTCGATATTCAAATTGCAAGAAAGTGAACTTTGATCATAAATCTGTTGAAATACAAATTAAATGATTATGAATAAATATTCCTTATGTTGTTACTTGTCGATATTCAACTTGCAAAAAAGTGAACTTTGATCATAAATCTAATAAAATACAAAATAAATGATTATGAATAAATATTGTTTATGTTTTTATTTGTCGATATTCAATTTGCAAGAAAGTGAACTTTGATCATAAATCTGAGAAAACTGAAAATAAATAATTATGAATAAATGTTCTTTATGTTTCTATTTGGCGATAAACAACTTGCAAGAAAGTGGACTTTGATCATAACTCTGATAAAATACAAAATAAATGATTATGAATAAATATTGTTTATGTTTCTATTTGTCGATAAACAACTTGCAAGAAAGTGAACTTTAATCATAACTCTGATAAAATACAAAATAAATGATTATGAATAAATATTGATTATGTTTTTATTTGTCGATATTCAACTTGCAAGAATGGGAACTTTGATCATAAATCTGATAAAATGCGAAATAAATGATTATGAATAAATATTGTTTATGTTTTTATTTGTCGATATTCAACATGCAAGAAAGGGAACTTTGATCATAAATCTGATAAAATGCAAAATAAATGATTATGAATAAATATTGTTTGTGTTTTTATTTGTCGATATTCAACTTGCAAGAAAGTGAACTTTGATCATAAATCTGAGAAAACTCAAAATAAATAATTATGAATAAATGTTCTTTATGTTTCTATTTGTCGATAAACAACTTGCAAGAAAGTGAATTTTAAACATAACTCTGAGAAATCTAAAAAACCTTTATTCTTCTATTTGTCGATAGCCAACTTGCACGAAAGTGAACTTTGATCATAAATCTGATAAAATACAAAATAAATGATTATGAATAAATGTTCTTTATGTTTCTATTTGTCGATAAACAACTTGCAAGAAAGTGAACTTTGATCATAAATCTGATGAAATACAAAATAAATGATTATGAATAAATATTCTTTATGTTTTTGATTGTCGATATACAACTTGCAAGAAAGTGAATTTTAAACATAACTCTGAGAAATCTAAAAAATCTTTATTCTTCTATTTGTCGATAGCCAACTTGCACGAAAGTGAACTTTGATCATAACCCTGATAAAATACAAAATAAATGATTATGAATAAATATTGTTTATGTTTTTATTTGTCGATATACAACTTGCAAGAAAGTGAATTTTAAACATAACTCTGAGAAATCTAAAAAATCTTTATTCTTCTATTTGTCGATAGCCAACTTGCACGAAAGTGAACTTTAATCATAACTCTGATAAAATACAAAATAAATGATTATGAATAAATATTGTTTATGTTTTTATTTGTCGATATTCAACTTGCAAGAAAGGGAACTTTGATCATAAATCTGATAAAATGCAAAATAAATGATTATGAATAAATATTGTTTATGTTTTTATTTGTCGATATTCAATTTGCAAGAAAGTGAACTTTGATCATAAATCTGAGAAAACTGAAAATAAATAATTATGAATAAATGTTCTTTATGTTTCTATTTGGCGATAAACAACTTGCAAGAAAGTGGACTTTGATCATAACTCTGATAAAATACAAAATAAATGATTATGAATAAATATTGTTTATGTTTTTATGTGTTGATATTCAACTTGCAAGAAAGTGAACTTTGATCATAAATCGGATAAAACTAAAAAAAAAAATGGTAATGAATAAATGTACTATATGTTTCTATTTGCAGATGTACAACTTGCGAGAAAGTGAATTATGATCATAAATCTGAGAAAACTATAAATAAATAATTATGAATAAACGTTCTTTATGTTTCCATTTATCGATAAACAACTTGCAAGAAAGTGAACAATGATCATAAATCTGATAAAATACAAAATAAATGATTATAAATAAATATTGTTTATGTTTTTATTTGTCGATATTCAACTTGCAAGTAAGTGAACTTTGATCATAAATCTAATAAAATACAAAATAAATGATTATGAATAAATATTGTTTTTGATCTTAAATCAGATAAAATACAAAATAAATGATTATGAATAAATTTGTCGATATTCAAATTGCAAGAAAGTGAACTTTGATCATAAATCTGATGAAATATATATAATATTGTTTATGTTTTTATTTGTCGATATTCAACTTGCACGAAAGTGAACTTTGATCATAAATCTGAGAAAACTCAAAATAATTGATTATAAATAAATGTTCTTTATGTTTTTTTTGTTGATATTCAAATTGCACGAAAGTGAACTTTGATCATAAATCTGAGAAAACGCAAAATAAATGATTATAAATAAATATTGTTTATGTTTTTATTTGTCTATACTCAACTTGCATGAAAGTGAACTTTGATCATAAATCTGATGAAATACAAAATAAATGATTATGAATAAATATTGTTTATGTTTTTATTTGTCGATATTCAATTTGCAAGAAAGTGAACTTTGATCATAAATCTGAGAAAACTGAAAATAAATAATTATGAATAAATGTTCTTTATGTTTCTATTTGGCGATAAACAACTTGCAAGAAAGTGGACTTTGATCATAACTCTGATAAAATACAAAATAAATGATTATGAATAAATATTGTTTATGTTTTTATGTGTTGATATTCAACTTGCAAGAAAGTGAACTTTGATCATAAATCGGATAAAACTAAAAAAAAATTGGTAATGAATAAATGTACTATATGTTTCTATTTGCAGATGTACAACTTGCGAGAAAGTGAATTATGATCATAAATCTGAGAAAACTATAAATAAATAATTATGAATAAACGTTCTTTATGTTTCCATTTATCGATAAACAACTTGCAAGAAAGTGAACAATGATCATAAATCTGATAAAATACAAAATAAATGATTATAAATAAATATTGTTTATGTTTTTATTTGTCGATATTCAACTTGCAAGTAAGTGAACTTTGATCATAAATCTAATAAAATACAAAATAAACGATTATGAATAAATATTGTTTATGTTTTTATTTGTCGATATTCAACTTGCAAGAAAGTGAACTTTGATCTTAAATCAGATAAAATACAAAATAAATGATTATGAATAAATATTGCTTATGTTTTTATTTGTCGATATTCAAATTGCAAGAAAGTGAACTTTGATCATAAATCTGATGAAATATATATAATATTGTTTATGTTTTTATTTGTCGATATTCAACTTGCACGAAAGTGAACTTTGATCATAAATCTGAGAAAACTCAAAATAATTGATTATAAATAAATGTTCTTTATGTTTTTTTTGTTGATATTCAAATTGCACGAAAGTGAACTTTGATCATAAATCTGAGAAAACGCAAAATAAATGATTATAAATAAATATTGTTTATGTTTTTATTTGTCTATACTCAACTTGCATGAAAGTGAACTTTGATCATAAATCTGATGAAATACAAAATAAATGATTATGAATAAATATTGTTTATGTTTTTATTTGTCGATATTCAATTTGCAAGAAAGTGAACTTTGATCATAAATCTGCGAAAACTTCAAATAAATGATTATGAATAAATGTTCTTTATGTTTCTATTTGTCGATAAACAACTTGCAAGAAAGTGAACTTTGATCATAAATCTGATGAAATACAAAATAAATGATTATGAATAAATATTGTTTATGTTTTTATTTGTCGATATTCAACTTGCAACAAAGTGAACTTTGATCATAAATCTGAGAAAACTCAAAATAAATAATTAAGAATAATTGGCGATAAACAACTTGCCAGAAAGTGAACAATGATCATAAATCTGATAAAATACAAAATAAATGATTATGAATAAATATTGTTTATGTTTTTATTTGTCGATATACAACTTGCAAGAAAGTGAATTTTAAACATAACTCTGAGAAATATGAAAAATCTTTATTCTTCTATTTGTCGATAGCCAACTTGAACGAAAGTGAACTTTGATCATAACTCTGATATAATACAAAATAAATGATTATGAATAAATATTGTTTATGTTTTTATTTGTCGATATTCAACTTGCAAGAAAGTGAACTTTGATCATAAATCTGATAAAATGCAAAATAAATGATTATGAATAAATATTGTTTATGTTTTTATTTGTCGATATTCAACTTGCAAGAAAGTGAACTTTGATCATAAATCTGAGAAAACTCAAAATAAATGATTATGAATAAATGTTCTTTATGTTTCTATGTGTCGATACACAATTTGCAAAAACGTTTGTTTTGAACATAAATCTAAAAAATCTTTATTCTTCTATTTGACGATAGCCAACTTGCACGAAAGTGAACTTTGATCATAACTCTGATAAAATACAAAATAAATGATTATGAATAAATATTGTTTATGTTGTTATTTGTCGATATTCAACTTGCAAAAAAGTGAACTTTGATCATAAATCTGCGAAAACTTCAAATAAATGATTATGAATAATTGTTCTTTATGTTTCTATTTGTCGATAAACAACTTGCAAGAAAGTGAACTTTGATCATAAATCTGATGAAATGCAAAATAAATGATTATGAATAAATTTTCTTTATGTTTTTGATTGTCGATATACAACTTGCAAGAAAGTGAATTTTAAAAATAACTCTGAGAAATTTGAAAAATCTTTATTCTTCTATTTGTCGATAGCCAACTTGCACGAAAGTGAACTTTGATCATAACTCTGATAAAATACAAAATAAATGATTATGAATAAATATTGTTTATGTTGTTATTTGTCGATATTCAACTTGCAAGAAAGTGAACTTTGATCATAAATCTGAGAAAACTCAAAATAAATGATTATGAATAAATGTTCTTTATGTTTCTATGTGTCGATACACAATTTGCAAAAACCTTAATTTTGAACATAAATCTAAAAAATCTTTATTCTTCTATTTGTCGATAGCCAACTTGCACGAAAGTGAACTTTGATCATAACTCTGATAAAATACAAAATAAATGATTATGAATAAATATTGTTTATGTTTTTATTTGTCGTAATCAACTTGCAAGAAAGTGAACTTTGATCATAAATCTGATAAAATGCAAAATAAATGATTATGAATAAATATTGTATATGTTTTTATTTGTCGATATTCAACTTGCATGAAAGTGAACTTTGATCATAAATCTGAGAAAACTCAAAATAAATAATTATGAATAAATGTTCTGTATGTTTCTATTTGGCGATAAACAACTTGCAAGAAAGTGGACTTTGATCATAACTCTGATAAAATACAAATTAAATGATTATGAATAAATATTGTTTATGTTTTTATGTGTCGATATTCAACTTACAAGAAAGTGAACTTTGATCGTAAATCGGATAAAACAAAAAAAAAAAAATGGTAATGAATAAATGTACTATATGTTTCTATTTGCAGATGTACAACTTGCAAGAAAGTGAATTATGATCATAAATCTGAGAAAACTATAAATAAATAATTATGAATAAATGTTCTTTATGTTCCCATTTATCGATAAACAACTTGCAAGAAAGTGAACAATGATCATAAATCTGATCAAATACAAAATAAATGATTATGAATAAATATTGTTTATGTTTTTATTTGTTGATATTCAACTTGCAAGTAAGTGAACTTTGATCATAAATCTTATAAAATACAAAATAAATCATTATGAATAAATATTGTTTATGTTTTTATTTGTCGATATTCAACTTGCAAGAAAGTGAACTTTGATCATAAATCAGATAAAATACAAAATAAATGACTATGAATAAATATTGTTTATGTTTTTATTTGTCGATATTCAACTTGCAAGTAAGTGAACTTTGATCATAAATTTAATAAAATGCAAAATAAATGATTATAAATAAATATTGTTTATGTTTTTATTTGTCGATATTCAACTTGCAAGAAAGTGAACTTTGATCATAAATCTGTTGAAATACAAATTAAATGATTATGAATAAATATTCCTTATGTTGTTATTTGTCGATATTCAACTTGCAAAAAAGTGAACTTTGATCATAAATCTGCGAAAACTTCAAATAAATGATTATGAATAAATGTTCTTTATGTTTCTATTTGTCGATAAACAACTTGCAAGAAAGTGAACTTTGATCATAAATCTGATGAAATACAAAATAAATGATTATGAATAAATATTCTTTATGTTTTTGATTGTCGATATACAACTTGCAAGAAAGTGAATTTTAAACTTAACTCTGAGAAATCTAAAAAAACATTTATTCTTCTATTTGTCGATAGCCAACTTGCACGAAATTGAACTTTGATCATAAATCTGATAAAATACAAAATAAATGATTATGAATAAATATTCTTTATGTTTTTATTTGTCGATATACAACTTGCAAGAAAGTGAATTTTAAACATAACTCTGAGAAATCTAAAAAATCTTTATTCTTCTATTTGTCGATAGCCAACTTGCACGAAAGTGAACTTTGATCATAACTCTGATAAAGCACAAAATAAATGATTATGAATAAATATTATTTATGTTTTTATTTGTCGATATTCAACTTGCAAGAAAGGGAACTTTGATCATAAATCTGATAAAATGCAAAATAAATGATTATGAATAAATATTGTTTATGTTTTTATTTGTCGATATTCAACTTGCAAGAAAGTGAACTTTGATCATAAATCTGAAAAAACTCAAAATAAATAATTATGAATAAATGTTCTTTATGTTTCTATTTGTCGATAAACAACTTGCAAGAAAGTGAACTTTGATCATAAAACTGATGAAATACAAAATAAATGATTATGAATAAATATTCTTTATGTTTTTGATTGTCGATATACAACTTGCAAGAAAGTCAATTTTAAACATAACTCTGAGAAATCTAAAAAACCTTTATTCTTCTATTTGTCGATAGCCAACTTGCACGAAAGTGAACTTTGATCATAAATCTGATAAAATACAAAATAAATGATTATGAATAAATGTTCTTTATATTTCTATTTGTCGATAAACAACTTGCAAGAAAGTGAACTTTGATCATAACTCTGAGAAATCTAAAAAATCTTTATTCTTCTATTTGTCGATAGCCAACTTGCACGAAAGTGAACTTTGATCATAACTCTGATAAAATACAAAATAAATAATTATGAGTAAATGTTCTTTATGTTTCTATTTGTCGATAAACAACTTGCAAGAAAGTGGACTTTGATCATAACTCTGATAAAATACAAAATAAATGATTATGAATAAATATTGTTTATGTTTTTATGTGTCGATATTCAACTTGCAAGAAAGTGAACTTTGATCATAAATCGGATAAAACTAAAAAAAAAATGGTAATGAATATGTTGACGAAATTAATTGGAAGCCGATGATGTTCATTCAACGACAGTTTATTAGCAACTTGTTTCTTGTATAGACAGAGTTTTCGGTATTCATTAAAATAGAAAAGTACTGACTTAGAATATTCGAACATACGAGTGTTGCCAGAGTTTATATTATATATTCAACACTCCTCCTCAACAATTGTATGTTTTACATATTTACACAAATATTTCTTTATTATTACTATTTTAACCCCAAGATCTCTGTAAATTTACAATGATTAACCCTTTTTAAATTTTTCGTTAATACATCAGCTACCATAGCATTACTTGGACAATAGTTTAATTCAATTTCATTATTACTGTAAACATCTCTTATATGATGAAATTTAATGTCTATGTGCTTACTACGAGCATGATAAACGGGATTTTTTACTAAGCTCATCGCGCTCATATTGTCACCGTTGATCACGATCGAACCACCCTTATCGTACATTTTCATTTCTGTCCACAACTTAGTTATATAAACAAATTCTTTCGCTGCTGCCGAGAGCGCCATATACTCGGCTTCCGTGCTGCTCAAAGCCACTGTTGGTTGCTTTCTTGAAACTTTCTTTCCAACTAAAAACGCTGCCACCAAAGAAAAATGCATAGCCTGTATATGACTTGCGGTCTGTTGCGTCACCACCCCAATCGGCATCTACGTAACCCTTTATCCACTCGCCAGTTTTTTCTGTAGTGCAATTTTAAATTTATAGTCGCTTTCAGGTATCGCAAAACATGCTTTGCCGCTGCAAGATGCTCACAATGTGGATCGGAGTTTCGCTGCGCTAATTTGCACACCGAGTGCAATATGTCGGGTCTTGTGTTTACCGCGATAAACATTAGTGAACCTATTAGACTCTTATACTCTGCTGCGTTGACCTTTCGACAGTTGCTTTCATTACAATTGACTTGAAAGCTTGGTTCAAGTGGTGTATATACTGGACGACACACATCCATGTCATATTTATGCAATAGTTGTTGCAATTGTTGTTTTTGGCAAATTGATATCGCCCCAACTGAACCAACTCGCTCGATCTCCATACCCAAGAATTTGTTAATGGGACCCTTGTCAACAATCTGAAAAATACTAGAAATTTGTTGTTTTATCTGCATCAACTCACCAAGATCTGAACAAGCAATCATCAGATCGTCAACGTATACTGCAATTATATTTAATTTGCGCCCTTGATTTTAGTATACAAGCACGGCTCGCTGTTACATGCAGAAACCCCCATTTCCTTTAAAACTTCATCAAGCCTTGAGTTCCAAACTCTGCCTGACTGCTTAAGGCCGTACAATGATTTTTTTAGCTTCAAAACGCAGTCGTTGTCTTGCTGAAACATCTCTGGCTGTCTCATATAAATGTCATCTTCTAGCTTGCCATTCAAATAAGCCGTCGACACGTCAAGCTGATGAACATGTAACTCGTATTCGGCCGCTATAGCCAACACCATTCTTAGAGTTGCATATCTCACGACAGGTGAGAAAATCTCTTTGTAGTTAACGCCATACGTTTGCCCGCAACCTTTTGCTACTAGCCTCGCCTTGTACAGCTCGATGTCACCATTTGCGTTTGTTTTTACCGCAAATACCCACTTGCAGCCAATAACTTTATGGCCCTTCGGTACCGCTGCTTGCTCCCATGTATCGTTGTTAACTAAAGCGTTATACTCCTCCTGCATAGCGCACCACCATTCATGCGCCTGCTTGCTGTTCATTGCTTCTTCAACTGATACTGGTACTTTAACATTTTCAGTATATGCTAAGTTTACTGCACTTTGTTGTTTTCTTGGTCTGCCAGGTAAACCAGTTCTAATTAACCGTGGCCTACCACGCCGCATCTGCTGATGTTGAGGACAATCGCGCATTTCATCATCGATTGAACTGTTACTCTCTACAGCGTCTTCATAATCGGACTGCTCTTCTTCTTCTGCTACATGTTGAATCGGATCAGCTCCTTCCAATGTAAACTGTGCGACCTCCATTGGCGAAAAATCTTCACCCTTATTTTTTCCCATCAAAATTGTTTCGTCGAATTTTACATCGCGTTTAACAATTACCGTTCGCGTTTTTGTATCAAAGAGGCAATATGCTTTCGATGCACTGTCGTACCCTACCATGACGTACTCGTTGCCTTTTTGCTGAAATTTGCTATGCTGCGATTTGTTCAAGGCTATCGCAAGACATCCAAACACTTTGAAATGCTTTACCACAGGCTTTCGTTCAACCCATATTTCGTATGGAGTAACACCATTCAGCGCTTTAGATGGCGACCGATTTCGAATGTACACTGCACAATTTATTGCCTCTGCCCAGTAACTCTCACTCAGCCCTGAATGTACTAGCATACTACGCGCCATCTCTACCAGCGTTCTGTTAGCACGTTCTGCCACACCATTCTGCTGTGGAGTATATGGGACTGTGAGCTGGTGCCTTATGCCACATTCACCCAAAAATCTTTTAAAATTATTATTAACATATTCACGGCCATTATCCGTGCGTAATGTTTTTATTTTGCTACCGGTTTATAACTCGACCATTGCTTTAAATAATTTAAAGTTTTCAAACACTTGGTCTTTTGTTTTCAAAAAATATACAAACATCGACCTCGATTTATCGTCTATAAAGGTCAGAAAATATCGTGACCCACCGTGCGATTGCGTACTAAACGGACCACAAACATCCGAATGCACTAAGTCTAAAATGTTTTTTACACGATTTTCTGAAGCTACAAACGGTTGAGAACATATTTTGCTCTTAACGCATGACACACACACAATATCGTTTGTATTTGATATCGAATCTATTCCATTCACAATGTTTTTATTTGAAAGTTCACTTAGGCTTCGAAAATTAATATGCCCATATCTATTATGCCACATTACAGTATTTTCGGCTCTAGTTATATTACACGACTGTATTTTGTCTCGTATTACATACAAACTATTTTCTTTACTTGCTTTAAATATAACAGAATTGTCTTCTTTATCTCGCACTACTGCACAACCATTTTCGAATGTTGCTTTAAAGCCTTTCTCATCAATTTTTGGTATTGATATAAAGTTCATTTGCAAATCTGGTACATACAAACATTTCGTCAGTTTAAAATTCCAACCAGACGTTTTTACAACAACGTCGCCAATGCCTTTGGCATCAACGGAGTATTTCCCTGCTAATTCTATTCTTTCGCTATGCTCGTTCATTCGCACAAATAAGTGTTCATCTGTACACATATGCGACGTCGCGCCGCTGTCAATACACCAAACGTTAGAATTCTGCTGCTGCCGCTTTGCCTCCGCCAAAAATTGCTAACGATTTCTCCTTTGCCCTCTCTTCTCTGCACTGTGCCGCATAATGCCCCTTCTTACCGCAGTTGAAGCATTTGAAGTTGCGCTTCGCTTTGCTCCTACTGTGTTCGGTTTGCGCACTCGTTCTTTCTCCTTCGCTGCGATTGTTACTAAGCGTTTTGGTTTCGTTGTATTCCTTTGAATTTGCGCGTGCAGCGCATGCTTGTGTGTTTTCGAAACCGTTATGGCTCGCGTCTGTACAGTTGTCTCTGCGACGCTCGCCTTCTTCCGCTACTTTTATTTTCAACGCGTTCAATTTTGGCAAATTATCCCTTGCTTCCAATGCTACTACAAGGTTCTCGTAACTTCCAGGTAAGCTTGCCAACAGCATGATTACCAACAGTTCTTCTTGTAACTCGATGGTTACTTCTGCCAACTCGTCGACAATTTTTGAAAATTTATTCATATGCTCGCGCACATCTTCGCCCTCAGACATTCGGTGACCAATCAGCCCCTTAAACAGTGAGACTTTTCGTACGGGACCACTTGATTTGTTCAAATCTTTTAGCGCTCTCCACACTTGTGGCGCTGTTGTACACTTTTTTATGTGATTAAGGCTGGTTGCTTTTACACACAACATTATAGTTGCGATCGCTTTATTGTTTTTCACCAACCATTCTGCTCTCCGCTGTTTCCGTTAACTCTTCGGAAACCACTGGCCACAAATCTTGATGCACAAGAACACTACGCATTTGTAGACACCAAGTGTCATAATTGCTTGCGTCTAGTTTTTCTATATTGAAATTCATTCTTTCAGTCATTACTATACTTACGATTATTCACAAAAAAAAATGTTCACGGTTTGCTTAATTTATTTCGCCGCACTATTTGTAACGTTTTACAATTATCCGCGTTGTTACTGCCCAGCCTGCGCTTGGCCTGGGCCCATAACCTGTTGACGAAATAAATTGGAAGCCGATGATGTTCATTCAACGACAGTTTATTAGCAACTTCTTCTTGTATAGACAGAGTTTTCGGTATTCATTAAAATAGAAAAGTACTCACTTAGAATATTCGAACATACGAGTGTTGCCAGAGTTTATATTATATATTCAACAAAACATAACTCTGAGAAATCTAAAAAACCTTTATTCTTCTATTTGTCAATAGTCAACTTGCACGAAAGTGAACTTTGATCATAAATCTGATAAAATACAAAATAAATGATTATGAATAAATATTCTTTATGTTTTAATTTGTCGATATACAACTTGCAAGAAAGTGAATTTTAAACATAACTCTGAGAAATCTAAAAAATCTTTATTCTTCTATTT
The DNA here is from genome assembly GCF_028554725.1 of Zeugodacus cucurbitae. Lineage (NCBI taxonomy): Eukaryota > Metazoa > Arthropoda > Insecta > Diptera > Tephritidae > Zeugodacus > Zeugodacus cucurbitae. Next base: position 30,808,023 of record NC_071669.1, read on the forward strand.
GTCGATAGCCAACTTGCACGAAAGTGAACTTTGATCATAACTCTGATAAAATACAAATTAAATGATTATGAATAAATATTGTTTATGTTTTTATGTGTCGATATTCAACTTACAAGAAAGTGAACTTTGATCGTAAATCGGATAAAACAAAAAAAAAAAAATGGTAATGAATAAATGTACTATATGTTTCTATTTGCAGATGTACAACTTGCAAGAAAGTGAATTATGATCATAAATCTGAGAAAACTATAAATAAATAATTATGAATAAATGTTCTTTATGTTCCCATTTATCGATAAACAACTTGCAAGAAAGTGAACAATGATCATAAATCTGATCAAATACAAAATAAATGATTATGAATAAATATTGTTTATGTTTTTATTTGTCGATATTCAACTTGCAAGTAAGTGAACTTTGATCATAAATCTTATAAAATACAAAATAAATCATTATGAATAAATATTGTTTATGTTTTTATTTGTCGATATTCAACTTGCAAGAAAGTGAACTTTGATCATAAATCAGATAAAATACAAAATAAATGACTATGAATAAATATTGTTTATGTTTTTATTTGTCGATATTCAACTTGCAAGTAAGTGAACTTTGATCATAAATTTAATAAAATGCAAAATAAATGATTATAAATAAATATTGTTTATGTTTTTATTTGTCGATATTCAACTTGCAAGAAAGTGAACTTTGATCATAAATCTGTTGAAATACAAATTAAATGATTATGAATAAATATTCCTTATGTTGTTATTTGTCGATATTCAACTTGCAAAAAAGTGAACTTTGATCATAAATCTGCGAAAACTTCAAATAAATGATTATGAATAAATGTTCTTTATGTTTCTATTTGTCGATAAACAACTTGCAAGAAAGTGAACTTTGATCATAAATCTGATGAAATACAAAATAAATGATTATGAATAAATATTCTTTATGTTTTTGATTGTCGATATACAACTTGCAAGAAAGTGAATTTTAAACTTAACTCTGAGAAATCTAAAAAAACATTTATTCTTCTATTTGTCGATAGCCAACTTGCACGAAATTGAACTTTGATCATAAATCTGATAAAATACAAACTAAATGATTATGAATAAATATTCTTTATGTTTTTATTTGTCGATATACAACTTGCAAGAAAGTGAATTTTAAACATAACTCTGAGAAATCTAAAAAATCTTTATTCTTCTATTTGTCGATAGCCAACTTGCACGAAAGTGAACTTTGATCATAACTCTGATAAAGCACAAAATAAATGATTATGAATAAATATTATTTATGTTTTTATTTGTCGATATTCAACTTGCAAGAAAGGGAACTTTGATCATAAATCTGATAAAATGCAAAATAAATGATTATGAATAAATATTGTTTATGTTTTTATTTGTCGATATTCAACTTGCAAGAAAGTGAACTTTGATCATAAATCTGAAAAAACTCAAAATAAATAATTATGAATAAATGATCTTTATGTTTCTATTTGTCGATAAACAACTTGCAAGAAAGTGAACTTTGATCATAAATCTGATGAAATACAAAATAAATGATTATGAATAAATATTCTTTATGTTTTTGATTGTCGATATACAACTTGCAAGAAAGTCAATTTTAAACATAACTCTGAGAAATCTAAAAAACCTTTATTCTTCTATTTGTCGATAGCCAACTTGCACGAAAGTGAACTTTGATCATAAATCTGATAAAATACAAAATAAATGATTATGAATAAATGTTCTTTATATTTCTATTTGTCGATAAACAACTTGCAAGAAAGTGAACTTTGATCATAAATCTGATGAAATACAAAATAAATGATTATGAATAAATATTCTTTATGTTTTTGATTGTCGATATACAACTTGCAAGAAAGTGAATTTTAAACATAACTCTGAGAAATCTAAAAAATCTTTATTCTTCTATTTGTCGATAGCCAACTTGCACGAAAGTGAACTTTGATCATAACTCTGATAAAATACAAAATAAATGATTATGAATAAATATTGTTTATGTTTTTATTTGTCGATATACAACTTGCAAGAAAGTGAATTTTAAACATAACTCTGAGAAATCTAAAAAATCTTTATTCTTCTATTTGTCGATAGCCAACTTGCACGAAAGTGAACTTTGATCATAACTCTGATAAAATACAAAATAAATGATTATGAATAAATATTGTTTATGTTTTTATTTGTCGATATTCAACTTGCAAGAAAGGGAACTTTGATCATAAATCTGATAAAATGCAAAATAAATGATTATGAATAAATATTGTTTATGTTTTTATGTGTCGATATTCAATTTGCAAGAAAGTGAACTTTGATCATAAATCTGAGAAAACTCAAAATAAATAATTATGAGTAAATGTTCTTTATGTTTCTATTTGTCGATAAACAACTTGCAAGAAAGTGGACTTTGATCATAACTCTGATAAAATACAAAATAAATGATTATGAATAAATATTGTTTATGTTTTTATGTGTCGATATTCAACTTGCAAGAAAGTGAACTTTGATCATAAATCGGATAAAACTAAAAAAAAAATGGTAATGAATATGTTGACGAAATTAATTGGAAGCCGATGATGTTCATTCAACGACAGTTTATTAGCAACTTGTTTCTTGTATAGACAGAGTTTTCGGTATTCATTAAAATAGAAAAGTACTGACTTAGAATATTCGAACATACGAGTGTTGCCAGAGTTTATATTATATATTCAACACTCCTCCTCAACAATTGTATGTTTTACATATTTACACAAATATTTCTTTATTATTACTATTTTAACCCTAAGATCTCTGTAAATTTACAATGATTAACCCTTTTTAAATTTTTCGTTAATACATCAGCTACCATAGCATTACTTGGACAATAGTTTAATTCAATTTCATTATTACTGTAAACATCTCTTATATGATGAAATTTAATGTCTATGTGCTTACTACGAGCATGATAAACGGGATTTTTTACTAAGCTCATCGCGCTCATATTGTCACCGTTGATCACGATCGAACCACCCTTATCGTACATTTTCATTTCTGTCCACAACTTAGTTATATAAACAAATTCTTTCGCTGCTGCCGAGAGCGCCACATACTCGGCTTCCGTGCTGCTCAAAGCCACTGTTGGTTGCTTTCTTGAAACTTTCTTTCCAACTAAAAACGCTGCCACCAAAGAAAAATGCATAGCCTGTATATGACTTGCGGTCTGTTGCGTCACCACCCCAATCGGCATCTACGTAACCCTTTATCCACTCGCCAGTTTTTTCTGTAGTGCAATTTTAAATTTATAGTCGCTTTCAGGTATCGCAAAACATGCTTTGCCGCTGCAAGATGCTCACAATGTGGATCGGAGTTTCGCTGCGCTAATTTGCACACCGAGTGCAATATGTCGGGTCTTGTGTTTACCGCGATAAACATTAGTGAACCTATTAGACTCTTATACTCTGCTGCGTTGACCTTTCGACAGTTGCTTTCATTACAATTGACTTGAAAGCTTGGTTCAAGTGGTGTATATACTGGACGACACACATCCATGTCATATTTATGCAATAGTTGTTGCAATTGTTGTTTTTGGCAAATTGATATCGCCCCAACTGAACCAACTCGCTCGATCTCCATACCCAAGAATTTGTTAATGGGACCCTTGTCAACAATCTGAAAAATACTAGAAATTTGTTGTTTTATCTGCATCAACTCACCAAGATCTGAACAAGCAATCATCAGATCGTCAACGTATACTGCAATTATATTTAATTTGCGCCCTTGATTTTAGTATACAAGCACGGCTCGCTGTTACATGCAGAAACCCCCATTTCCTTTAAAACTTCATCAAGCCTTGAGTTCCAAACTCTGCCTGACTGCTTAAGGCCGTACAATGATTTTTTTAGCTTCAAAACGCAGTCGTTGTCTTGCTGAAACATCTCTGGCTGTCTCATATAAATGTCATCTTCTAGCTTGCCATTCAAATAAGCCGTCGACACGTCAAGCTGATGAACATGTAACTCGTATTCGGCCGCTATAGCCAACACCATTCTTAGAGTTGCATATCTCACGACAGGTGAGAAAATCTCTTTGTAGTTAACGCCATACGTTTGCCCGCAACCTTTTGCTACTAGCCTCGCCTTGTACAGCTCGATGTCACCATTTGCGTTTGTTTTTACCGCAAATACCCACTTGCAGCCAATAACTTTATGGCCCTTCGGTACCGCTGCTTGCTCCCATGTATCGTTGTTAACTAAAGCGTTATACTCCTCCTGCATAGCGCACCACCATTCATGCGCCTGCTTGCTGTTCATTGCTTCTTCAACTGATACTGGTACTTTAACATTTTCAGTATATGCTAAGTTTACTGCACTTTGTTGTTTTCTTGGTCTGCCAGGTAAACCAGTTCTAATTAACCGTGGCCTACCACGCCGCATCTGCTGATGTTCAGGACAATCGCGCATTTCATCATCGATTGAACTGTTACTCTCTACAGCGTCTTCATAATCGGACTGCTCTTCTTCTTCTGCTACATGTTGAATCGGATCAGCTCCTTCCAATGTAAACTGTGCGACCTCCATTGGCGAAAAATCTTCACCCTTATTTTTTCCCATCAAAATTGTTTCGTCGAATTTTACATCGCGTTTAACAATTACCGTTCGCGTTTTTGTATCAAAGAGGCAATATGCTTTCGATGCACTGTCGTACCCTACCATGACGTACTCGTTGCCTTTTTGCTACGCTGCGATTTGTTCAAGGCTATCGCAAGACATCCAAACACTTTGAAATGCTTTACCACAGGCTTTCGTTCAACCCATATTTCGTATGGAGTAACACCATCCAGCGCTTTAGATGGCGACCGATTTCGAATGTACACTGCACAATTTATTGCCTCTGCCCAGTAACTCTCACTCAGCCCTGAATGTACTAGCATACTACGCGCCATCTCTACCAGCGTTCTGTTAGCACGTTCTGCCACACCATTCTGCTGTGGAGTATATGGGACTGTGAGCTGGTGCCTTATGCCACATTCACCCAAAAATCTTTTAAAATTATTATTAACATATTCACGGCCATTATCCGTGCGTAATGTTTTTATTTTGCTACCGGTTTATAACTCGACCATTGCTTTAAATAATTTAAAGTTTTCAAACACTTGGTCTTTTGTTTTCAAAAAATATACAAACATCGACCTCGATTTATCGTCTATAAAGGTCAGAAAATATCGTGACCCACCGTGCGATTGCGTACTAAACGGACCACAAACACCCGAATGCACTAGGTCTAAAATGTTTTTTACACGATTTTCTGAAGCTACAAACGGTTGAGAACATATTTTGCTCTTAACGCATGACACACACACAATATCGTTTGTATTTGATATCGAATCTATTCCATTCACAATGTTTTTATTTGAAAGTTCACTTAGGCTTCGAAAATTAATATGCCCATATCTATTATGCCACATTACAGTATTTTCGGCTCTAGTTATATTACACGACTGTATTTTGTCTCGTATTACATACAAACTATTTTCTTTACTTGCTTTAAATATAACAGAATTGTCTTCTTTATCTCGCACTACTGCACAACCATTTTCGAATGTTGCTTTAAAGCCTTTCTCATCAATTTTTGGTATTGATATAAAGTTCATTTGCAAATCTGGTACATACAAACATTTCGTCAGTTTAAAATTCCAACCAGACGTTTTTACAACAACGTCGCCAATGCCTTTGGCATCAACGGAGTATTTCCCTGCTAATTCTATTCTTTCGCTATGCTCGTTCATTCGCACAAATAAGTGTTCATCTGTACACATATGCGACGTCGCGCCGCTGTCAATACACCAAACGTTAGAATTCTGCTGCTGCCGCTTTGCCTCCGCCAAAAATTGCTAACGATTTCTCCTTTGCCCTCTCTTCTCTGCACTGTGCCGCATAATGCCCCTTCTTACCGCAGTTGAAGCATTTGAAGTTGCGCTTCGCTTTGCTCCTACTGTGTTCGGTTTGCGCACTCGTTCTTTCTCCTTCGCTGCGATTGTTACTAAGCGTTTTGGTTTCGTTGTATTCCTTTGAATTTGCGCGTGCAGCGCATGCTTGTGTGTTTTCGAAACCGTTATGGCTCGCGTCTGTACAGTTGTCTCTGCGACGCTCGCCTTCTTCCGCTACTTTTATTTTCAACGCGTTCAATTTTGGCAAATTATCCCTTGCTTCCAATGCTACTACAAGGTTCTCGTAACTTCCAGGTAAGCTTGCCAACAGCATGATTACCAACAGTTCTTCTTGTAACTCGATGGTTACTTCTGCCAACTCGTCGACAATTTTTGAAAATTTATTCATATGCTCGCGCACATCTTCGCCCTCAGACATTCGGTGACCAATCAGCCCCTTAAACAGTGAGACTTTTCGTACGGGACCACTTGATTTGTTCAAATCTTTTAGCGCTCTCCACACTTGTGGCGCTGTTGTACACTTTTTTATGTGATTAAGGCTGGTTGCTTTTACACACAACATTATAGTTGCGATCGCTTTATTGTTTTTCACCAACCATTCTGCCCTATTCTCCGCTGTTTCCGTTAACTCTTCGGAAACCACTGGCCACAAATCTTGATGCACAAGAACACTACGCATTTGTAGACACCAAGTGTCATAATTGCTTGCGTCTAGTTTTTCTATATTGAAATTCATTCTTTCAGTCATTACTATACTTACGATTATTCACAAAAAAAAATGTTCACGGTTTGCTTAATTTATTTCGCCGCACTATTTGTAACGTTTTACAATTATCCGCGTTGTTACTGCCCAGCCTGCGCTTGGCCTGGGCCCATAACCTGTTGACGAAATAAATTGGAAGCCGATGATGTTCATTCAACGACAGTTTATTAGCAACTTCTTCTTGTATAGACAGAGTTTTCGGTATTCATTAAAATAGAAAAGTACTCACTTAGAATATTCGAACATACGAGTGTTGCCAGAGTTTATATTATATATTCAACAAAACATAACTCTGAGAAATCTAAAAAACCTTTATTCTTCTATTTGTCAATAGTCAACTTGCACGAAAGTGAACTTTGATCATAAATCTGATAAAATACAAAATAAATGATTATGAATAAATATTCTTTATGTTTTAATTTGTCGATATACAACTTGCAAGAAAGTGAATTTTAAACATAACTCTGAGAAATCTAAAAAATCTTTATTCTTCTATTTGTCGATAGCCAACTTGCACGAAAGTGAACTTTGATCATAACTCTGATAAAATACAAAATAAATGATTATGAATAAATATTGTTTATGTTTCTATTTGGCGATAAACAACTTGCAAGAAAGTGGACTTTGATCATAACTCTGATAAAATACAAAATATGATTATGAATAAATATTGTTTATGTTTTTATGTGTCGATATTCAACTTACAAGAAAGTGAACTTTGATCATAAATCGGATAAAATAAAAAAAAAAATGGTAATGAATAAATGTACTATATGTTTCTATTTGCAGATGTACAACTTGCAAGAAAGTGAATTATGATCATAAATCTGAGAAAACTATAAATAAATAATTATGAATAAATGTTCTTTATGTTTCCATTTATCGATAAACAACTTGCAAGAAAGTGAACAATGATCATAAATCTGATAAAATACAGAATAAATGATTATGAATAAATATTGTTTATGTTTTTATTTGTCGATATTCAACTTGCAAGTAAGTGAACTTTGATCATAAATCTAATAAAATACAAAATAAATGATTATGAATAAATATTGTTTATGTTTTTATTTGTCGATATTCAACTTGCAAGAAAGTGAACTTTGATCATAAATCAGATAAAATACAAAATAAATGATTATGAATAAATATTGCTTATGTTTTTATTTGCCGATATTCAAATTGCAAGAAAGTGAACTTTGATCATAAATCTGTTGAAATACAAATTCAATGATTATGAATAAATATTCCTTATGTTGTTATTTGTCGATATTCAACTTGCAACAAAGTGAACTTTGATCATAAATCTGAGAAAACTCAAAATAAATGATTATGAATAAATATTGTTTATGTTTTTATTTGTCGATGTTCAACTTTCAAGAAAGTGAACTTTGATCATAAATCTGATAAAATGCAAAATAAATGATTATGAATAAATATTGTTTATGTTTTTATTTTTCGATATTCAACTTGCAAGAAAGTGAACTTTGATCATAAATCTGAGAAAACTTAAAATAAATAATTATGAATAAATGATCTTTATGTTTCTATTTATCGATAAACAACTTGCAAGAAAGTGAACTTTGATCATAAATCTGTTAAAATACATAATAAATGATTATGAATAAATATTCTTTTTTTTATTTGTCGATATAAAACTTGCAAGAAAGTGAACTATGATCATAAATCTGATAAAATACAAAATAAATGATTATGAATAAATCGTGTTTATGTTTTTATTTGTCGATATTCAACTTGCAAGAAAGTGAACTTTGATCATAAATCTAATAAAATACAAAATAAATGATTGTGAATAATTATTGTTTATGTTCTTATATGTCGATATTCAACTTGCAAGAAAGTGAACTTTGATCATAAATCTGAGAAAACTCAAAATAATTGATTAAGATTAAAGTTCTTTATGTTTCTATTTGTCGATAAACAACTTGCAAGAAGGTGAACTTTGATCATAAATCTGATGAAATGCAAAATAAATGATTATAAATAAATATTGTTTATGTTTTTATATGTCGATATTCAACTGGCAAGGAAGTAAATTGATCATAAATCTGAGAAAACTCAAAATAATTGATTATGACTAAATTTTCTCTATGTTTCTATTTGCCGATAAACAACTTGCAAGAAAGTGAACTTTGATCTTAAATCTGATAAAAATACAAAATAAATGATTATGAATAAATGTTGTTTGTATTTCTATTTGTCGACAAACAACTTGCAAGAAAGTGAACTTTGATCATAAATCTGAGAAAACTCAAAATAAATGATTATGAATAAATGTTCTTTATGTTTCTATGTGTCGATACACAATTTGCAAAAACGTTAATTTTGAACATAAATCTAAAAAATCTTTATTCTTCTATTTGTCGATAGCCAACTTGCACGAAAGTGAACTTTGATCATAACTCTGATAAAATACAAAATAAATGATTATGAATATATATTGTTTATGTTTTTATTTGTCGTAATCAACTTGCAAGAAAGTGAACTTTGATCATAAATCTGATAAAATGCAAAATAAATGATTATGAATAAATATTGTATATGTTTTTATTTGTCGATATTCAACTTGCATGAAAGTGAACTTTGATCATAAATCTGAGAAAACTCAAAATAAATAATTATGAATAAATGTTCTTTATGTTTCTATTTGGCGATAAACAACTTGCAAGAAAGTGGACTTTGATCATAACTCTGATAAAATACAAAATAAATGATTATGAATAAATATTGTTTATGTTTTTATGTGTCGATATTCAACTTACAAGAAAGTGAACTTTGATCATAAATCGGATAAAACAAAAAAAAAAAATGGTAATGAATAAATGTACTATATGTTTCTATTTGCAGATGTACAACTTGCAAGAAAGTGAATTATGATCATAAATCTGAGAAAACTATAAATAAATAATTATGAATAAATGTTCTTTATGTTCCCATTTATCGATAAACAACTTGCAAGAAAGTGAACAATGATCATAAATCTGATAAAATACAAAATAAATGATTATGAATAAATATTGCTTATGTTTTTATTTGTCGATATTCAACTTGCAAGTAAGTGAACTTTGATCATAAATCTAATAAAATACAAAATAAATGATTATGAATAAATATTGTTTATGTTTTTATTTGTCGATATTCAACTTGCAAGAAAGTGAACTTTGATCATAAATCAGATAAAATACAAAATAAATGATTATGAATAAATATTGCTTATGTTTTTATTTGTCGATATTCAAATTGCAAGAAAGTGAACTTTGATCATAAATCTGTTGAAATACAAATTAAATGATTATGAATAAATATTCCTTATGTTGTTTTTTGTCGATATTCAACTTGCAAGAAAGTGAACTTTGATCATAAATCTGAGAAAACTCAAAATAAATGATTATGAATAAATGTTCTTTATATTTCCATTTATCGATAAACAACTTGCAAGAAAGTGAACATTGATCATAAATCTGATAAAATACAAAATAAATGATTATGAATAAATATTGTTTATGTTTTTATTTGTCTATATTCAACTTGCAAGTAAGTGAACTTTGATCATAAATCTAATAAAATACAAAATAAATGATTATGAATAAATATTGTTAATGTTTTTATTTGTCGAAAATCAAAGTTCACTTTCTTGATCATAAATCAGATAAAATACAAAATAAATGATTATGAATAAATATTGCTTATGTTTTTATTTGTCGATATTCAAATTGCAAGAAAGTGAACTTTGATCACAAATCTGTTGAAATACAAATTAAATGATTATGAATAAATATTCCTTATGTTGTTATTTGTCGATATTCAAATTGCAAAAAAGTGAACTTTGATCATAAATCTGCGAAAACTTCAAATAAATGATTATGAATAAATGTTCTTTATGTTTCTATTTGTCGATAAACAACTTGCAAGAAAGTGAACTTTGATCATAAATCTGATGAAATACAAAATAAATGATTATGAATAAATATTCTTTATGTTTTTGATTGTCGATATACAACTTGCAAGAAAGTAAATTTTAAACATAACTCTGAGAAATCTAAAAAACCTTTATTCTTCTATTTGTCGATAGCCAACTTGCACGAAATTGAACTTTGATCATAAATCTGATAAAATACAAAATAAATAATTATGAATAAATATTCTTTATGTTTTTATTTGTCGATATACAACTTGCAAGAAAGTGAATTTTAAACAAAACTATGAGAAATCTAAAAAATCTTTATTCTTCTATTTGTCGATAGCCAACTTGCACGAAAGTGAACTTTGATCATAACTCTGATAAAATACAAAATAAATGATTATGAATAAATATTGCTTATGTTTTTATTTGTCGATATTCAACTTGCATGAAAGGGACCTTTGATCATAAATCTGATAAAATGCAAAATAAATGATTATGAATAAATATTCTTTATGTTTTTGATTGTCGATATTCAACTTGCAAGAAAGTGAATTTTAAACATAACTCTGAGAAATCTAAAAAACCTTTATTCTTCTATTTGTCGATAAACAACTTGCAAGAAAGTGAACTTTGATCATAAATCTGATAAAATACAAAATAAATGATTATGAATAAATATTCTTTATGTTTTTGATTGTCGATATACAACTGGCAAGAAAGTGAATTTTCAACATAACTCTGAGAAATCTAAAAAATCTTTATTCTTCTATTTGTCGATAGCCAACTTGCACGAAAGTGAACTTTGATCATAACTCTGATAAAATACAAAATAAATGATTATGAATAAATACTGTTTATGTCTTTATTTGTCGATATTCAACTTGCAAGAAAGGGAACTTTGATAATAAATCTGATAAAATGCAAAATAAATGATTATGAATAAATATTGTTTATGTTTTTATTTGTCGATATTCAATTTGCAAGAAAGTGAAGTTGGATCATAAATCTGAGAAAACTCAAAATAAATAATTATGAATAAATGTTCTTTATGTTTCTATTTGGCGATAAACAACTTTCTTGCAAGAAAGTGAATTTTAAAAATAACTCTGAGAAATCTAAAAAATCTTTATTCTTCTATTTGTCGATAGCCAACTTGCTCGAAAGTGAACTTTGATCATAACTCTGATAAAATACAAAATAAATGATTATGAATAAATACTGTTTATGTTTTTATTTGTCGATATTCAACTGGCAAGAAAGTGAATTTTAAACATAACTCTGAGAAATCTAAAAAATCTTTATTCTTCTATTTGTCGATAGCCAACTTGCACGAAAGTGAACTTTGATCATAACTCTGATAAAATACAAAATAAATGATTATGAATAAATATTGTTTATGTTTTTATTTGTCGATATTCAATTTGCAACAAAGTGAACTTTGATCATAAATCTGAGAAAATTAAAAATAAATAATTATGAATAAATGTTCGTTATGTTTCTATTTGGCGATAAACAACTTGCCAGAAAGTGAACAATGATCATAAATCTGATAAAATACAAAATAAATGATTATGAATAAATATTCTTTATGTTTTTGATTGTCGATATACAACTGGCAAGAAAGTGAATTTTCAACATAACTCTGAGAAATCTAAAAAATCTTTATTCTTCTATTTGTCGATAGCCAACTTGCACGAAAGTGAACTTTGATCATAACTCTGATAAAATACAAAATAAATGATTATGAATAAATACTGTTTATGTCTTTATTTGTCGATATTCAACTTGCAAGAAAGGGAACTTTGATAATAAATCTGATAAAATGCAAAATAAATGATTATGAATAAATATTGTTTATGTTTTTATTTGTCGATATTCAATTTGCAAGAAAGTGAAGTTGGATCATAAATCTGAGAAAACTCAAAATAAATAATTATGAATAAATGTTCTTTATGTTTCTATTTGGCGATAAACAACTTTCTTGCAAGAAAGTGAATTTTAAAAATAACTCTGAGAAATCTAAAAAATCTTTATTCTTCTATTTGTCGATAGCCAACTTGCTCGAAAGTGAACTTTGATCATAACTCTGATAAAATACAAAATAAATGATTATGAATAAATACTGTTTATGTTTTTGATTGTCGATATTCAACTTGCAAGAAAGTGAATTTTAAACATAACTCTGAGAAATCTAAAAAACCTTTATTCTTCTATTTGTCGATAAACAACTTGCAAGAAAGTGAACTTTGATCATAAATCTGATAAAATACAAAATAAATGATTATGAATAAATATTCTTTATGTTTTTGATTGTCGATATACAACTGGCAAGAAAGTGAATTTTCAACATAACTCTGAGAAATCTAAAAAATCTTTATTCTTCTATTTGTCGATAGCCAACTTGCACGAAAGTGAACTTTGATCATAACTCTGATAAAATACAAAATAAATGATTATGAATAAATACTGTTTATGTCTTTATTTGTCGATATTCAACTTGCAAGAAAGGGAACTTTGATAATAAATCTGATAAAATGCAAAATAAATGATTATGAATAAATATTGTTTATGTTTCTATTTGTCGATAAACAACTTGCAAGAAAGTGAACTTTGATCATAAATCTGATGAAATACAAAATAAATGATTATGAATAAATATTCTTTATGTTTTTGATTGTCGATATACAACTTGCAAGAAAGTAAATTTTAAACATAACTCTGAGAAATCTAAAAAACCTTTATTCTTCTATTTGTCGATAGCCAACTTGCTCGAAAGTGAACTTTGATCATAACTCTGATAAAATACAAAATAAATGATTATGAATAAATACTGTTTATGTTTTCATTTGTCGATATTCAACTGGCAAGAAAGTGAATTTTAAACATAACTCTGAGAAATCTAAAAAATCTTTATTCTTCTATTTGTCGATAGCCAACTTGCACGAAAGTGAACTTTGATCATAACTCTGATAAAATACAAAATAAATGATTATGAATAAATACTGTTTATGTTTTTATTTGTCGATATTCAACTTGCAAGAAAGGGAACTTTGATCATAAATCTGATAAAATGCAAAATAAATGATTATGAATAAATATTGTTTATGTTTTTATTTGTCGATATTCAATTTGCAACAAAGTGAACTTTGATCATAAATCTGAGAAAATTAAAAATAAATAATTATGAATAAATGTTCGTTATGTTTCTATTTGGCGATAAACAACTTGCCAGAAAGTGAACAATGATCATAAATCTGATAAAATACAAAATAAATGATTATGAATAAATATTGTTTATGTTTTTATTTGTCGATATTCAACTTGCATCATAAATCTGAGAAAACTCAAAATAATTGATTAAGAATAAAAGTTCTTTATGTTTCTATTTGGCGATAAACAACTTGCAAGAAGGTGAACTTTGATCATAAATCTGATGAAATACAAAATAATTGAGTATGACTAAATTTTCTCTATGTTTCTATTTGCCGATAAACAACTTGCAAGAAAGTGAACTTTGATCTTAAATCTGATAAAAATACAAAATAAATGATTATGAATAAATGTTGTTTGTATTTCTATTTGTCGACAAACAACTTGCAAGAAAGTGAACTTTGATCATAAATCTAATAAAATACAAAATAAATGATTGTGAATAATTATTGTTTATGTTCTTATATGTCGATATTCAACTTGCCAGAAAGTGAACTTTGATCATAAATCTGAGAAAACTCAAAATAATTGATTAAGAATAAAAGTTCTTTATGTTTCTCTTTGTCGATAAACAACTTGCAAGAAAGAGGATTTTAATCTTAAATATTATAAAATGCAAAATAAATGATAATGAATAAATATTCCATATGTTTTTATTTGTCCTTATGTTTTTATTTGTCGATATTCAACTTGCAAGAAAGTGAACTTTGATCATAAATATGAGAAAACTCAAAATAAATAATTATGAATAAATGTTCTTTATGTTTCTATTTATCGATAAACAACTTGCACGAAAGTGAACTTTTATCATAAATTTGCGAAAACTGAAAATAAATGATTATGAATAAGTGTTCTTTATGTTTCTATTTCTCGATAAACAACTTGCCAGAAAGTGAACAATGATCATAAATCTGATAAAATACAAAATAAATGATTATGAATAAATATTGTTTATGTTTTTATTTGAGAATTCTAAAAAATCTTTATTCTTCTATTTGTCGATAGCCAGCTTGCACGAAAGTGAACTTTGATCATAAATCTGATAAAATACAAAATATATGATTATGAATAAATATTGTTTATGTTTTTATTTGTCGATATTCAACTTGCAAGAACGTGAACTTTGATCATAAATCTGATAAAATGCAAAATAAATGATTATGAATAAATATTGTTTATGTTTTTATTTTTCGATATTCAACTTGCAAGAAAGTGAACTTTGATCATAAATCTGAGAAAACTCAAAATAAATAATTATGAATGAATGTTCTTTATGTTTCTATTTATCGATAAACAACTTGCAAGAAAGTGAAATATGATCATAAATCTGATAAAATACAAAATAAATGATTATGAATAAATATTGTTTATGTTTTTATTTGTCGATATTCAACTTGCAAGAAAGTGAACTTTGATCATAAATCTGATAAAATGCAAAATAAATGATTATGAATAAATATTGTTTATGTTTTTATTTTTCGATATTCAGCTTGCAAGAAAGTGAAGTTTGATCATAAATCTGATGAAATACAAAATAAATGATTATGAATAAATATTGTTTATGTTTTTATATGTCGACAAACAACTTGCAAGAAAGTGAACTTTGATCATAAATCTGATAAAATACAAAATAATTGAGTATGACTAAATTTTCTCTATGTTTCTATTTGCCGATAAACAACTTGCAAGAAAGTGAACTTTGATCTTAAATCTGATAAAAATACAAAATAAATGATTATGAATAAATGTTGTTTGTATTTCTATTTGTCGACAAACAACTTGCAAGAAAGTGAACTTTGATCATAAATCTAATAAAATACAAAATAAATGATTGTGAATAATTATTGTTTATGTTCTTATATGTCGACAAACAACTTGCAAGAAAGTGAACTTTGATCATAAATCTGATAAAATACAAAATAATTGAGTATGACTAAATTTTCTCTATGTTTCTATTTGCCGATAAACAACTTGCAAGAAAGTGAACTTTGATCTTAAATCTGATAAAAATACAAAATAAATGATTATGAATAAATGTTGTTTGTATTTCTATTTGTCGACAAACAACTTGCAAGAAAGTGAACTTTGATCATAAATCTGATAAAATACAAAATAATTGAGTATGACTAAATTTTCTCTATGTTTCTATTTGCCGATAAACAACTTGCAAGAAAGTGAACTTTGATCTTAAATCTGATAAAAATACAAAATAAATGATTATGAATAAATGTTGTTTGTATTTCTATTTGTCGACAAACAACTTGCAAGAAAGTGAACTTTGATCATAAATCTAATAAAATACAAAATAAATGATTGTGAATAATTATTGTTTATGTTCTTATATGTCGATATTCAACTTGCCAGAAAGTGAACTTTGATCATAAATCTGAGAAAACTCAAAATAATTGATTAAGAATAAAAGTTCTTTATGTTTCTCTTTGTCGATAAACAACTTGCAAGAAAGAGGATTTTAATCTTAAATATTATAAAATGCAAAATAAATGATAATGAATAAATATTCCATATGTTTTTATTTGTCCTTATGTTTTTATTTGTCGATATTCAACTTGCAAGAAAGTGAACTTTGATCATAAATATGAGAAAACTCAAAATAAATAATTATGAATAAATGTTCTTTATGTTTCTATTTATCGATAAACAACTTGCACGAAAGTGAACTTTTATCATAAATTTGCGAAAACTGAAAATAAATGATTATGAATAAATGTTCTTTATGTTTCTATTTCTCGATAAACAACTTGCCAGAAAGTGAACAATGATCATAAATCTGATAAAATACAAAATAAATGATTATGAATAAATATTGTTTATGTTTTTATTTGAGAATTCTAAAAAATCTTTATTCTTCTATTTGTTGATAGCCAGCTTGCACGAAAGTGAACTTTGATCATAAATCTGATAAAATACAAAATATATGATTATGAATAAATATTGTTTATGTTTTTATTTGTCGATATTCAACTTGCAAGAACGTGAACTTTGATCATAAATCTGATAAAATGCAAAATAAATGATTATGAATAAATATTGTTTATGTTTTTATTTTTCGATATTCAACTTGCAAGAAAGTGAACTTTGATCATAAATCTGAGAAAACTCAAAATAAATAATTATGAATGAATGTTCTTTATGTTTCTATTTATGGATAAACAACTTGCAAGAAAGTGAAATATGATCATAAATCTGATAAAATACAAAATAAATGATTATGAATAAATATTGTTTATGTTTTTATTTGTCGATATTCAACTTGCAAGAAAGTGAACTTTGATCATAAATCTGATAAAATGCAAAATAAATGATTATGAATAAATATTGTTTATGTTTTTATTTTTCGATATTCAGCTTGCAAGAAAGTGAACTTTGATCATAAATCTGAGAAAACTTAAAATAAATAATTATGAATAAATGTTCTTTATGTTTCCATTTATCGATAAACAACTTGCAAGAAAGTGAACTTTGATCATAAATCTGTTAAAATACATAATAAATGATTATGAATAAATATTCTTTTTTTTATTTGTCGATATAAAACTTGCAAGAAAGTGAACTATGATCATAAATCTGATAAAATACAAAATAAAAGATTATGAATAAATCTTGTTTATGTTTTTATTTCTCGATATTCAACTTGCAAGAAAGTGAACTTTGATCATAAATCTAATAAAATACAAAATAAATGATTATGAATAAATGTTGTTTGTATTTCTATTTGTCGACAAACAACTTGCAAGAAAGTGAACTTTGATCATAAATCTGATGAAATACAAAATAAATGATTATGAATAAATATTGTTTATGTTTTTATATGTCGATATTCAACTGGCAAGGAAGTGAATTGATCATAAATCTGAGAAAACTCAAATTAATTGAGTATGACTAAATTTTCTCTATGCCTCTATTTGCCGATAAACAACTTGCAAGAAAGTGAACTTTGATCTTAAATCTGATAAAAATACAAAATAAATGATTATGAATAAATGTTGTTTGTATTTCTATTTGTCGACAAACAACTTGCAAGAAAGTGAACTTTGATCATAAATCTGATAAAATACAAAATAAACGATTATGAATAAATATTCCTTATGTTGTTATTTGTCGATATTCAACTTGCAAGAAAGTGAACTTTGATCATAAATCTGAGAAAACTCAAAATAAATGATTATGAATAAATGTTCTTTATGTTTCTATGTGTCGATACACAATTTGCAAAAAAGTTAATTCTGAACATAAATCTAAAAAATCTTTATTCTTCTATTTGTCGATAGCCAACTTGTACGAAAGTGAACTTTGATCATAACTCTGATAAAATACAAAATAAATGATTATGAATAAATATTGTATATGTTTTTATTTGTCGATATTCAACTTGCAAGAAAGTGAACTTTGATCATAAATCTGAGAAAACTCAAAATAAATAATTATAAATAAATGTTCTTTATGTTTCTATTTGTCGATATTCAACTTGCAAGAAAGTGAACTTTGATCATAAATCTGATAAAATGCAAAATAAATGATTATGAATAAATATTGTATATGTTTTTATTTGTCGATATTCAACTTGCAAGAAAGTGAACTTTGATCATAAATCTGAGAAAACTCAAAATAAATAATTATAAATAAATGTTCTTTATGTTTCTATTTGGCGATAAACAACTTGCAAGAAAGTGGACTTTGATCATAACTCTGATAAAATACAAAATAAATGATTATGAATAAATATTGTTTATGTTTTTATTTTTCGATATTCATCTTGCAAGTAAGTGAACTTTGATCATAAATCTATTAAAATAGAAAATAAATGATTATAAATAAATATTGTTTATGTTTTTATTTGTCGATATTCAACTTGCAAGAAAGTGAACTATGATCATAAATCTGAGAAAACTCAAAATAAATAATTATAAATAAATATTCTTTATGTTTCTATTTGTCGATATTCAACTTGCCAGAAAGTGAACAATGATCATAAATCTGATAAAATACAAAATAAATGATTATGAATAAATCTTGTTTATGTTTTTATTTGTCGATATTCAACTTGCAAGAAAGTGAACTATGATCATAAATCTGCGAAAACTCAAAATAAATGATTATGAATAAATGTTCTTTATGTTTCTCTTTGTCGATAAACAACTTGCAAGAAAGAGGATTTTAATCTTAAATATTATAAAATGCAAAATAAATGATAATGAATAAATATTCCATATGTTTTTATTTGTCCTTATGTGTTTATTTGTCGATATTCAACTTGCAAGAAAGTGAACTTTGAACATAAATATGAGAAAACTCAAAATAAATAATTATGAATAAATGTTCTTTATGTTTCTGTTTATCGATAAACAACTTGCACGAAAGTGAACTTTTATCATAAATTTGCGAAAACTGAAAATAAATGATTATGAATAAATGTTCTTTATGTTTCTATTTGCAGATGTACAACTTGCAAGAAAGTGAATTATGATCATAAATCTGAGAAAACTATAAATTAATAATTATGAATAAATGTTCTTTATGTTTCTATTTGGCGATAAACAACTTGCAAGAAATGGACTTTGATCATTACTCTGATAAAATACAAAATAAATGATTATGAATAAATATCGTTTATGTTTTTATTTGTCGATATTCAACTTGCAAGAAAGTGAACTTTGATCATAAATCTGAGAAAACTCAAAATAAATAATTATAATAAATGTTCTTTATGTTTCTATTTGGCGATAAACAACTTGCAAGAAAGTGGACTTTGATCATAACTCTGATAAAATACAAAATAAATGATTATGAATAAATATTGTTTATGTTTTTATTTGTCGATATTCAACTTGCAAGAAAGTGAACTTTGATCATAAATCAGATAAAATACAAAATAAATGATTATGAATAAATATTGCTTATGTTTTTATTTGTCGATATTCAAATTGCAAGAAAGTGAACTTTGATCATAAATCTGTTGAAATACAAATTAAATGATTATGAATAAATATTCCTTATGTTGTTACTTGTCGATATTCAACTTGCAAAAAAGTGAACTTTGATCATAAATCTGCAAAAACTTCAAATAAATGATTATGAATAAATGTTTTTAAGTTTCTATTTGTCGATAAACAACTTGCAAGAAAGTGAACTTTGATCATAAATCTGATGAAATACAAAATAAATGATTATGAATAAATATTCTTTATGTTTTTGATTGTCGATATACAACTTGCAAGAAAGTGAATTTTAAACATAACTCTGAGAAATCTAAAAAACATTTATTCTTCTATTTGTCAATAGTCAACTTGCACGAAAGTGAACTTTGATCATAAATCTGATAAAATACAAAATAAATGATTATGATTTATGTTTTAATTTGTCGATATACAACTTGCAAGAAAGTGAATTTTAAACATAACTCTGAGAAATCTAAAAAATCTTTATTCTTCTATTTGTCGCTGGCCAACTTGCACGAAAGTGAACTTTGATCATAACTCTGATAAAATACAAAATAAATTATTATGAATAAATATTGTTTATGTTTCTATTTGGCGATAAACGACTTGCAAGAAAGTGGACTTTGATCATAACTCTGATAAAATACAAAATATGATTATGAATAAATATTGTTTATGTTTTTATGTGTCGATATTCAACTTACAAGAAAGTGAACTTTGATCATAAATCGGATAAAGCAAAAAAAAATGGTAATGAATAAATGTACTATATGTTTCTATTTGCAGATGTACAACTTGCAAGAAAGTGAATTATGATCATAAATCTGAGAAAACTATAAATAAATAATTATGAATAAATGTTCTTTATGTTTCCATTTATCGATAAACAACTTGCAAGAAAGTGAACAATGATCATAAATCTGATAAAATACAGAATAAATGATTATGAATAAATATTGTTTATGTTTTTATTTGTCGATATTCAACTTGCATCATAAATCTGAGAAAACTCAAAATAATTGATTAAGAATAAAAGTTCTTTATGTTTCTATTTGGCGATAAACAACTTGCAAGAAGGTGAACTTTGATCATAAATCTGATGAAATACAAAATAAATGATTATGAATAAATATTGTTTATGTTTTTATATGTCGACAAACAACTTGCAAGAAAGTGAACTTTGATCATAAATCTGATAAAATACAAAATAATTGAGTATGACTAAATTTTCTCTATGTTTCTATTTGCCGATAAACAACTTGCAAGAAAGTGAACTTTGATCTTAAATCTGATAAAAATACAAAATAAATGATTATGAATAAATGTTGTTTGTATTTCTATTTGTCGACAAACAACTTGCAAGAAAGTGAACTTTGATCATAAATCTGATAAAATACAAAATAAACGATTATGAATAAATATTCCTTATGTTGTTATTTGTCGATATTCAACTTGCAAGAAAGTGAACTTTGATCATAAATCTGAGAAAACTCAAAATAAATGATTATGAATAAATGTTCTTTATGTTTCTATGTGTCGATACACAATTTGGAAAAAAAGTTAATTTTGAACATAAATCTAAAAAATCTTTATTCTTCTATTTGTCGATAGCCAACTTGCACGAAAGTGAACTTTGATCATAACTCTGATAAAATACAAAATAAATGATTATGAATAAATATTGTATATGTTTTTATTTGTCGATATTCAACTTGCAAGAAAGTGAACTTTGATCATAAATCTGAGAAAACTCAAAATAAATAATTATAAATAAATGTTCTTTATGTTTCTATTTGTCGATATTCAACTTGCAAGAAAGTGAACTTTGATCATAAATCTGATAAAATGCAAAATAAATGATAATGAATAAATATTGTATATGTTTTTATTTGTCGATATTCAACTTGCAAGAAAGTGAACTTTGATCATAAATCTGAGAAAACTCAAAATAAATAATTATAAATAAATGTTCTTTATGTTTCTATTTGGCGATAAACAACTTGCAAGAAAGTGGACTTTGATCATAACTCTGATTAAATACAAAATAAATGCTTATGAATAAATATTGTTTATGTTTTTATTTTTCGATATTCAACTTGCAAGTAAGTGAACTTTGATCATAAATCTAATAAAATACAAAATAAATGATTATGAATAAATATTGTATATGTTTTTATTTGTCGATATTCAACTTGCAAGAAAGTGAACTTTGATCATAAATCAGATAAAATACAAAATAAATGATTATGAATAAATATTGCTTATGTTTTTATTTGTCGATATTCAAATTGCAAGAAAGTGAACTTTGATCATAAATCTGTTGAAATACAAATTAAATGATTATGAATAAATATTCCTTATGTTGTTATTTGTCGATATTCAACTTGCAAGAAAGTGAACTTTGATCATAAATCTGAGAAAACTCAAAATAAATGATTATGAATAAATGTTCTTTATGTTTCCATTTATCGATAAACAATTTGCAAGAAAGTGAACAATGATCATAAATCTGATAAAATACAAAATAAATGATTATGAATAAATATTGTTTATGGTTTTATTTGTCGAAATTCAACTTGCAAGTAAGTGAACTTTGATCATAAATCTGATAAAATACAAAATAAATGATTATGAATAAATATTGTTTATGTTTTTATTTGCCGATATTCAACTTGCAAGAAAGTGAACTTTGATCATAAATCAGATAAAATACAAAATAAATGATTATGAATAAATATTGCTTATGTTTTTATTTGTCGATATTCAAATTGCAAGAAAGTGAACTTTGATCATAAATCTGTTGAAATACAAATTAAATGATTATGAATAAATATTCCTTATGTTGTTACTTGTCGATATTCAACTTGCAAAAAAGTGAACTTTGATCATAAATCTAATAAAATACAAAATAAATGATTATGAATAAATATTGTTTATGTTTTTATTTGTCGATATTCAATTTGCAAGAAAGTGAACTTTGATCATAAATCTGAGAAAACTGAAAATAAATAATTATGAATAAATGTTCTTTATGTTTCTATTTGGCGATAAACAACTTGCAAGAAAGTGGACTTTGATCATAACTCTGATAAAATACAAAATAAATGATTATGAATAAATATTGTTTATGTTTCTATTTGTCGATAAACAACTTGCAAGAAAGTGAACTTTAA
Organism: Zeugodacus cucurbitae; assembly: GCF_028554725.1. Classification (NCBI taxonomy): domain Eukaryota; kingdom Metazoa; phylum Arthropoda; class Insecta; order Diptera; family Tephritidae; genus Zeugodacus; species Zeugodacus cucurbitae. The sequence continues at coordinate 30,831,000 of NC_071669.1, forward strand.
TCATAACTCTGATAAAATACAAAATAAATGATTATGAATAAATATTGATTATGTTTTTATTTGTCGATATTCAACTTGCAAGAATGGGAACTTTGATCATAAATCTGATAAAATGCGAAATAAATGATTATGAATAAATATTGTTTATGTTTTTATTTGTCGATATTCAACATGCAAGAAAGGGAACTTTGATCATAAATCTGATAAAATGCAAAATAAATGATTATGAATAAATATTGTTTGTGTTTTTATTTGTCGATATTCAACTTGCAAGAAAGTGAACTTTGATCATAAATCTGAGAAAACTCAAAATAAATAATTATGAATAAATGTTCTTTATGTTTCTATTTGTCGATAAACAACTTGCAAGAAAGTGAATTTTAAACATAACTCTGAGAAATCTAAAAAACCTTTATTCTTCTATTTGTCGATAGCCAACTTGCACGAAAGTGAACTTTGATCATAAATCTGATAAAATACAAAATAAATGATTATGAATAAATGTTCTTTATGTTTCTATTTGTCGATAAACAACTTGCAAGAAAGTGAACTTTGATCATAAATCTGATGAAATACAAAATAAATGATTATGAATAAATATTCTTTATGTTTTTGATTGTCGATATACAACTTGCAAGAAAGTGAATTTTAAACATAACTCTGAGAAATCTAAAAAATCTTTATTCTTCTATTTGTCGATAGCCAACTTGCACGAAAGTGAACTTTGATCATAACCCTGATAAAATACAAAATAAATGATTATGAATAAATATTGTTTATGTTTTTATTTGTCGATATACAACTTGCAAGAAAGTGAATTTTAAACATAACTCTGAGAAATCTAAAAAATCTTTATTCTTCTATTTGTCGATAGCCAACTTGCACGAAAGTGAACTTTAATCATAACTCTGATAAAATACAAAATAAATGATTATGAATAAATATTGTTTATGTTTTTATTTGTCGATATTCAACTTGCAAGAAAGGGAACTTTGATCATAAATCTGATAAAATGCAAAATAAATGATTATGAATAAATATTGTTTATGTTTTTATTTGTCGATATTCAATTTGCAAGAAAGTGAACTTTGATCATAAATCTGAGAAAACTGAAAATAAATAATTATGAATAAATGTTCTTTATGTTTCTATTTGGCGATAAACAACTTGCAAGAAAGTGGACTTTGATCATAACTCTGATAAAATACAAAATAAATGATTATGAATAAATATTGTTTATGTTTTTATGTGTTGATATTCAACTTGCAAGAAAGTGAACTTTGATCATAAATCGGATAAAACTAAAAAAAAAAATGGTAATGAATAAATGTACTATATGTTTCTATTTGCAGATGTACAACTTGCGAGAAAGTGAATTATGATCATAAATCTGAGAAAACTATAAATAAATAATTATGAATAAACGTTCTTTATGTTTCCATTTATCGATAAACAACTTGCAAGAAAGTGAACAATGATCATAAATCTGATAAAATACAAAATAAATGATTATAAATAAATATTGTTTATGTTTTTATTTGTCGATATTCAACTTGCAAGTAAGTGAACTTTGATCATAAATCTAATAAAATACAAAATAAATGATTATGAATAAATATTGTTTTTGATCTTAAATCAGATAAAATACAAAATAAATGATTATGAATAAATTTGTCGATATTCAAATTGCAAGAAAGTGAACTTTGATCATAAATCTGATGAAATATATATAATATTGTTTATGTTTTTATTTGTCGATATTCAACTTGCACGAAAGTGAACTTTGATCATAAATCTGAGAAAACTCAAAATAATTGATTATAAATAAATGTTCTTTATGTTTTTTTTTGTTGATATTCAAATTGCACGAAAGTGAACTTTGATCATAAATCTGAGAAAACGCAAAATAAATGATTATAAATAAATATTGTTTATGTTTTTATTTGTCTATACTCAACTTGCATGAAAGTGAACTTTGATCATAAATCTGATGAAATACAAAATAAATGATTATGAATAAATATTGTTTATGTTTTTATTTGTCGATATTCAATTTGCAAGAAAGTGAACTTTGATCATAAATCTGAGAAAACTGAAAATAAATAATTATGAATAAATGTTCTTTATGTTTCTATTTGGCGATAAACAACTTGCAAGAAAGTGGACTTTGATCATAACTCTGATAAAATACAAAATAAATGATTATGAATAAATATTGTTTATGTTTTTATGTGTTGATATTCAACTTGCAAGAAAGTGAACTTTGATCATAAATCGGATAAAACTAAAAAAAAATTGGTAATGAATAAATGTACTATATGTTTCTATTTGCAGATGTACAACTTGCGAGAAAGTGAATTATGATCATAAATCTGAGAAAACTATAAATAAATAATTATGAATAAACGTTCTTTATGTTTCCATTTATCGATAAACAACTTGCAAGAAAGTGAACAATGATCATAAATCTGATAAAATACAAAATAAATGATTATAAATAAATATTGTTTATGTTTTTATTTGTCGATATTCAACTTGCAAGTAAGTGAACTTTGATCATAAATCTAATAAAATACAAAATAAACGATTATGAATAAATATTGTTTATGTTTTTATTTGTCGATATTCAACTTGCAAGAAAGTGAACTTTGATCTTAAATCAGATAAAATACAAAATAAATGATTATGAATAAATATTGCTTATGTTTTTATTTGTCGATATTCAAATTGCAAGAAAGTGAACTTTGATCATAAATCTGATGAAATATATATAATATTGTTTATGTTTTTATTTGTCGATATTCAACTTGCACGAAAGTGAACTTTGATCATAAATCTGAGAAAACTCAAAATAATTGATTATAAATAAATGTTCTTTATGTTTTTTTTGTTGATATTCAAATTGCACGAAAGTGAACTTTGATCATAAATCTGAGAAAACGCAAAATAAATGATTATAAATAAATATTGTTTATGTTTTTATTTGTCTATACTCAACTTGCATGAAAGTGAACTTTGATCATAAATCTGATGAAATACAAAATAATTGATTATGAATAAATGTTCTTTATGTTTCTATTTGTCGATAAACAACTTGCAAGAAAGTGAATTTTAAAAATAACTCTGAGAAATCTAAAAAATCTTTATTCTTCTATTTGTCGATGCAAACTTGCACGAAAGTGACCTTTGATCATAAAGCTGATAAAATACAAAATAAATGATTATGAATAAATATTGTTTATGTTTTTATTTGTCGATATTCAACTTGCAACAAAGTGAACTTTGATCATAAATCTGAGAAAACTCAAAATAAATAATTAAGAATAATTGGCGATAAACAACTTGCCAGAAAGTGAACAATGATCATAAATCTGATAAAATACAAAATAAATGATTATGAATAAATATTGTTTATGTTTTTATTTGTCGATATACAACTTGCAAGAAAGTGAATTTTAAACATAACTCTGAGAAATATGAAAAATCTTTATTCTTCTATTTGTCGATAGCCAACTTGAACGAAAGTGAACTTTGATCATAACTCTGATATAATACAAAATAAATGATTATGAATAAATATTGTTTATGTTTTTATTTGTCGATATTCAACTTGCAAGAAAGTGAACTTTGATCATAAATCTGATAAAATGCAAAATAAATGATTATGAATAAATATTGTTTATGTTTTTATTTGTCGATATTCAACTTGCAAGAAAGTGAACTTTGATCATAAATCTGAGAAAACTCAAAATAAATGATTATGAATAAATGTTCTTTATGTTTCTATGTGTCGATACACAATTTGCAAAAACGTTTATTTTGAACATAAATCTAAAAAATCTTTATTCTTCTATTTGACGATAGCCAACTTGCACGAAAGTGAACTTTGATCATAACTCTGATAAAATACAAAATAAATGATTATGAATAAATATTGTTTATGTTGTTATTTGTCGATATTCAACTTGCAAAAAAGTGAACTTTGATCATAAATCTGCGAAAACTTCAAATAAATGATTATGAATAATTGTTCTTTATGTTTCTATTTGTCGATAAACAACTTGCAAGAAAGTGAACTTTGATCATAAATCTGATGAAATGCAAAATAAATGATTATGAATAAATTTTCTTTATGTTTTTGATTGTCGATATACAACTTGCAAGAAAGTGAATTTTAAAAATAACTCTGAGAAATTTGAAAAATCTTTATTCTTCTATTTGTCGATAGCCAACTTGCACGAAAGTGAACTTTGATCATAACTCTGATAAAATACAAAATAAATGATTATGAATAAATATTGTTTATGTTGTTATTTGTCGATATTCAACTTGCAAGAAAGTGAACTTTGATCATAAATCTGAGAAAACTCAAAATAAATGATTATGAATAAATGTTCTTTATGTTTCTATGTGTCGATACACAATTTGCAAAAACCTTAATTTTGAACATAAATCTAAAAAATCTTTATTCTTCTATTTGTCGATAGCCAACTTGCACGAAAGTGAACTTTGATCATAACTCTGATAAAATACAAAATAAATGATTATGAATAAATATTGTTTATGTTTTTATTTGTCGTAATCAACTTGCAAGAAAGTGAACTTTGATCATAAATCTGATAAAATGCAAAATAAATGATTATGAATAAATATTGTATATGTTTTTATTTGTCGATATTCAACTTGCATGAAAGTGAACTTTGATCATAAATCTGAGAAAACTCAAAATAAATAATTATGAATAAATGTTCTGTATGTTTCTATTTGGCGATAAACAACTTGCAAGAAAGTGGACTTTGATCATAACTCTGATAAAATACAAATTAAATGATTATGAATAAATATTGTTTATGTTTTTATGTGTCGATATTCAACTTACAAGAAAGTGAACTTTGATCGTAAATCGGATAAAACAAAAAAAAAAAAATGGTAATGAATAAATGTACTATATGTTTCTATTTGCAGATGTACAACTTGCAAGAAAGTGAATTATGATCATAAATCTGAGAAAACTATAAATAAATAATTATGAATAAATGTTCTTTATGTTCCCATTTATCGATAAACAACTTGCAAGAAAGTGAACAATGATCATAAATCTGATCAAATACAAAATAAATGATTATGAATAAATATTGTTTATGTTTTTATTTGTTGATATTCAACTTGCAAGTAAGTGAACTTTGATCATAAATCTTATAAAATACAAAATAAATCATTATGAATAAATATTGTTTATGTTTTTATTTGTCGATATTCAACTTGCAAGAAAGTGAACTTTGATCATAAATCAGATAAAATACAAAATAAATGACTATGAATAAATATTGTTTATGTTTTTATTTGTCGATATTCAACTTGCAAGTAAGTGAACTTTGATCATAAATTTAATAAAATGCAAAATAAATGATTATAAATAAATATTGTTTATGTTTTTATTTGTCGATATTCAACTTGCAAGAAAGTGAACTTTGATCATAAATCTGTTGAAATACAAATTAAATGATTATGAATAAATATTCCTTATGTTGTTATTTGTCGATATTCAACTTGCAAAAAAGTGAACTTTGATCATAAATCTGCGAAAACTTCAAATAAATGATTATGAATAAATGTTCTTTATGTTTCTATTTGTCGATAAACAACTTGCAAGAAAGTGAACTTTGATCATAAATCTGATGAAATACAAAATAAATGATTATGAATAAATATTCTTTATGTTTTTGATTGTCGATATACAACTTGCAAGAAAGTGAATTTTAAACTTAACTCTGAGAAATCTAAAAAAACATTTATTCTTCTATTTGTCGATAGCCAACTTGCACGAAATTGAACTTTGATCATAAATCTGATAAAATACAAAATAAATGATTATGAATAAATATTCTTTATGTTTTTATTTGTCGATATACAACTTGCAAGAAAGTGAATTTTAAACATAACTCTGAGAAATCTAAAAAATCTTTATTCTTCTATTTGTCGATAGCCAACTTGCACGAAAGTGAACTTTGATCATAACTCTGATAAAGCACAAAATAAATGATTATGAATAAATATTATTTATGTTTTTATTTGTCGATATTCAACTTGCAAGAAAGGGAACTTTGATCATAAATCTGATAAAATGCAAAATAAATGATTATGAATAAATATTGTTTATGTTTTTATTTGTCGATATTCAACTTGCAAGAAAGTGAACTTTGATCATAAATCTGAAAAAACTCAAAATAAATAATTATGAATAAATGTTCTTTATGTTTCTATTTGTCGATAAACAACTTGCAAGAAAGTGAACTTTGATCATAAATCTGATGAAATACAAAATAAATGATTATGAATAAATATTCTTTATGTTTTTGATTGTCGATATACAACTTGCAAGAAAGTCAATTTTAAACATAACTCTGAGAAATCTAAAAAACCTTTATTCTTCTATTTGTCGATAGCCAACTTGCACGAAAGTGAACTTTGATCATAAATCTGATAAAATACAAAATAAATGATTATGAATAAATGTTCTTTATATTTCTATTTGTCGATAAACAACTTGCAAGAAAGTGAACTTTGATCATAACTCTGAGAAATCTAAAAAATCTTTATTCTTCTATTTGTCGATAGCCAACTTGCACGAAAGTGAACTTTGATCATAACTCTGATAAAATACAAAATAAATAATTATGAGTAAATGTTCTTTATGTTTCTATTTGTCGATAAACAACTTGCAAGAAAGTGGACTTTGATCATAACTCTGATAAAATACAAAATAAATGATTATGAATAAATATTGTTTATGTTTTTATGTGTCGATATTCAACTTGCAAGAAAGTGAACTTTGATCATAAATCGGATAAAACTAAAAAAAAAATGGTAATGAATATGTTGACGAAATTAATTGGAAGCCGATGATGTTCATTCAACGACAGTTTATTAGCAACTTGTTTCTTGTATAGACAGAGTTTTCGGTATTCATTAAAATAGAAAAGTACTGACTTAGAATATTCGAACATACGAGTGTTGCCAGAGTTTATATTATATATTCAACACTCCTCCTCAACAATTGTATGTTTTACATATTTACACAAATATTTCTTTATTATTACTATTTTAACCCCAAGATCTCTGTAAATTTACAATGATTAACCCTTTTTAAATTTTTCGTTAATACATCAGCTACCATAGCATTACTTGGACAATAGTTTAATTCAATTTCATTATTACTGTAAACATCTCTTATATGATGAAATTTAATGTCTATGTGCTTACTACGAGCATGATAAACGGGATTTTTTACTAAGCTCATCGCGCTCATATTGTCACCGTTGATCACGATCGAACCACCCTTATCGTACATTTTCATTTCTGTCCACAACTTAGTTATATAAACAAATTCTTTCGCTGCTGCCGAGAGCGCCATATACTCGGCTTCCGTGCTGCTCAAAGCCACTGTTGGTTGCTTTCTTGAAACTTTCTTTCCAACTAAAAACGCTGCCACCAAAGAAAAATGCATAGCCTGTATATGACTTGCGGTCTGTTGCGTCACCACCCCAATCGGCATCTACGTAACCCTTTATCCACTCGCCAGTTTTTTCTGTAGTGCAATTTTAAATTTATAGTCGCTTTCAGGTATCGCAAAACATGCTTTGCCGCTGCAAGATGCTCACAATGTGGATCGGAGTTTCGCTGCGCTAATTTGCACACCGAGTGCAATATGTCGGGTCTTGTGTTTACCGCGATAAACATTAGTGAACCTATTAGACTCTTATACTCTGCTGCGTTGACCTTTCGACAGTTGCTTTCATTACAATTGACTTGAAAGCTTGGTTCAAGTGGTGTATATACTGGACGACACACATCCATGTCATATTTATGCAATAGTTGTTGCAATTGTTGTTTTTGGCAAATTGATATCGCCCCAACTGAACCAACTCGCTCGATCTCCATACCCAAGAATTTGTTAATGGGACCCTTGTCAACAATCTGAAAAATACTAGAAATTTGTTGTTTTATCTGCATCAACTCACCAAGATCTGAACAAGCAATCATCAGATCGTCAACGTATACTGCAATTATATTTAATTTGCGCCCTTGATTTTAGTATACAAGCACGGCTCGCTGTTACATGCAGAAACCCCCATTTCCTTTAAAACTTCATCAAGCCTTGAGTTCCAAACTCTGCCTGACTGCTTAAGGCCGTACAATGATTTTTTTAGCTTCAAAACGCAGTCGTTGTCTTGCTGAAACATCTCTGGCTGTCTCATATAAATGTCATCTTCTAGCTTGCCATTCAAATAAGCCGTCGACACGTCAAGCTGATGAACATGTAACTCGTATTCGGCCGCTATAGCCAACACCATTCTTAGAGTTGCATATCTCACGACAGGTGAGAAAATCTCTTTGTAGTTAACGCCATACGTTTGCCCGCAACCTTTTGCTACTAGCCTCGCCTTGTACAGCTCGATGTCACCATTTGCGTTTGTTTTTACCGCAAATACCCACTTGCAGCCAATAACTTTATGGCCCTTCGGTACCGCTGCTTGCTCCCATGTATCGTTGTTAACTAAAGCGTTATACTCCTCCTGCATAGCGCACCACCATTCATGCGCCTGCTTGCTGTTCATTGCTTCTTCAACTGATACTGGTACTTTAACATTTTCAGTATATGCTAAGTTTACTGCACTTTGTTGTTTTCTTGGTCTGCCAGGTAAACCAGTTCTAATTAACCGTGGCCTACCACGCCGCATCTGCTGATGTTCAGGACAATCGCGCATTTCATCATCGATTGAACTGTTACTCTCTACAGCGTCTTCATAATCGGACTGCTCTTCTTCTTCTGCTACATGTTGAATCGGATCAGCTCCTTCCAATGTAAACTGTGCGACCTCCATTGGCGAAAAATCTTCACCCTTATTTTTTCCCATCAAAATTGTTTCGTCGAATTTTACATCGCGTTTAACAATTACCGTTCGCGTTTTTGTATCAAAGAGGCAATATGCTTTCGATGCACTGTCGTACCCTACCATGACGTACTCGTTGCCTTTTTGCTGAAATTTGCTATGCTGCGATTTGTTCAAGGCTATCGCAAGACATCCAAACACTTTGAAATGCTTTACCACAGGCTTTCGTTCAACCCATATTTCGTATGGAGTAACACCATTCAGCGCTTTAGATGGCGACCGATTTCGAATGTACACTGCACAATTTATTGCCTCTGCCCAGTAACTCTCACTCAGCCCTGAATGTACTAGCATACTACGCGCCATCTCTACCAGCGTTCTGTTAGCACGTTCTGCCACACCATTCTGCTGTGGAGTATATGGGACTGTGAGCTGGTGCCTTATGCCACATTCACCCAAAAATCTTTTAAAATTATTATTAACATATTCACGGCCATTATCCGTGCGTAATGTTTTTATTTTGCTACCGGTTTATAACTCGACCATTGCTTTAAATAATTTAAAGTTTTCAAACACTTGGTCTTTTGTTTTCAAAAAATATACAAACATCGACCTCGATTTATCGTCTATAAAGGTCAGAAAATATCGTGACCCACCGTGCGATTGCGTACTAAACGGACCACAAACATCCGAATGCACTAAGTCTAAAATGTTTTTTACACGATTTTCTGAAGCTACAAACGGTTGAGAACATATTTTGCTCTTAACGCATGACACACACACAATATCGTTTGTATTTGATATCGAATCTATTCCATTCACAATGTTTTTATTTGAAAGTTCACTTAGGCTTCGAAAATTAATATGCCCATATCTATTATGCCACATTACAGTATTTTCGGCTCTAGTTATATTACACGACTGTATTTTGTCTCGTATTACATACAAACTATTTTCTTTACTTGCTTTAAATATAACAGAATTGTCTTCTTTATCTCGCACTACTGCACAACCATTTTCGAATGTTGCTTTAAAGCCTTTCTCATCAATTTTTGGTATTGATATAAAGTTCATTTGCAAATCTGGTACATACAAACATTTCGTCAGTTTAAAATTCCAACCAGACGTTTTTACAACAACGTCGCCAATGCCTTTGGCATCAACGGAGTATTTCCCTGCTAATTCTATTCTTTCGCTATGCTCGTTCATTCGCACAAATAAGTGTTCATCTGTACACATATGCGACGTCGCGCCGCTGTCAATACACCAAACGTTAGAATTCTGCTGCTGCCGCTTTGCCTCCGCCAAAAATTGCTAACGATTTCTCCTTTGCCCTCTCTTCTCTGCACTGTGCCGCATAATGCCCCTTCTTACCGCAGTTGAAGCATTTGAAGTTGCGCTTCGCTTTGCTCCTACTGTGTTCGGTTTGCGCACTCGTTCTTTCTCCTTCGCTGCGATTGTTACTAAGCGTTTTGGTTTCGTTGTATTCCTTTGAATTTGCGCGTGCAGCGCATGCTTGTGTGTTTTCGAAACCGTTATGGCTCGCGTCTGTACAGTTGTCTCTGCGACGCTCGCCTTCTTCCGCTACTTTTATTTTCAACGCGTTCAATTTTGGCAAATTATCCCTTGCTTCCAATGCTACTACAAGGTTCTCGTAACTTCCAGGTAAGCTTGCCAACAGCATGATTACCAACAGTTCTTCTTGTAACTCGATGGTTACTTCTGCCAACTCGTCGACAATTTTTGAAAATTTATTCATATGCTCGCGCACATCTTCGCCCTCAGACATTCGGTGACCAATCAGCCCCTTAAACAGTGAGACTTTTCGTACGGGACCACTTGATTTGTTCAAATCTTTTAGCGCTCTCCACACTTGTGGCGCTGTTGTACACTTTTTTATGTGATTAAGGCTGGTTGCTTTTACACACAACATTATAGTTGCGATCGCTTTATTGTTTTTCACCAACCATTCTGCTCTCCGCTGTTTCCGTTAACTCTTCGGAAACCACTGGCCACAAATCTTGATGCACAAGAACACTACGCATTTGTAGACACCAAGTGTCATAATTGCTTGCGTCTAGTTTTTCTATATTGAAATTCATTCTTTCAGTCATTACTATACTTACGATTATTCACAAAAAAAAATGTTCACGGTTTGCTTAATTTATTTCGCCGCACTATTTGTAACGTTTTACAATTATCCGCGTTGTTACTGCCCAGCCTGCGCTTGGCCTGGGCCCATAACCTGTTGACGAAATAAATTGGAAGCCGATGATGTTCATTCAACGACAGTTTATTAGCAACTTCTTCTTGTATAGACAGAGTTTTCGGTATTCATTAAAATAGAAAAGTACTCACTTAGAATATTCGAACATACGAGTGTTGCCAGAGTTTATATTATATATTCAACAAAACATAACTCTGAGAAATCTAAAAAACCTTTATTCTTCTATTTGTCAATAGTCAACTTGCACGAAAGTGAACTTTGATCATAAATCTGATAAAATACAAAATAAATGATTATGAATAAATATTCTTTATGTTTTAATTTGTCGATATACAACTTGCAAGAAAGTGAATTTTAAACATAACTCTGAGAAATCTAAAAAATCTTTATTCTTCTATTTGTCGATAGCCAACTTGCACGAAAGTGAACTTTGATCATAACTCTGATAAAATACAAAATAAATGATTATGAATAAATATTGTTTATGTTTTTATTTGTCGATATTCAACTTGCAAGAAAGGGAACTTTGATCATAAATCTGATAAAATGCAAAATAAATGATTATGAATAAATATTGTTTATGTTTTTATGTGTCGATATTCAATTTGCAAGAAAGTGAACTTTGATCATAAATCTGAGAAAACTCAAAATAAATAATTATGAGTAAATGTTCTTTATGTTTCTATTTGTCGATAAACAACTTGCAAGAAAGTGGACTTTGATCATAACTCTGATAAAATACAAAATAAATGATTATGAATAAATATTGTTTATGTTTTTATGTGTCGATATTCAACTTGCAAGAAAGTGAACTTTGATCATAAATCGGATAAAACTAAAAAAAAAATGGTAATGAATATGTTGACGAAATGAATTGGAAGCCGATGATGTTCATTCAACGACAGTTTATTAGCAACTTGTTTCTTGTATAGACAGAGTTTTCGGTATTCATTAAAATAGAAAAGTACTGACTTAGAATATTCGAACATACGAGTGTTGCCAGAGTTTATATTATATATTCAACACTCCTCCTCAACAATTGTATGTTTTACATATTTACACAAATATTTCTTTATTATTACTATTTTAACCCCAAGATCTCTGTAAATTTACAATGATTAACCCTTTTTAAATTTTTCGTTAATACATCAGCTACCATAGCATTACTTGGACAATAGTTTAATTCAATTTCATTATTACTGTAAACATCTCTTATATGATGAAATTTAATGTCTATGTGCTTACTGCGAGCATGATAAACGGGATTTTTTACTAAGCTCATCGCGCTCATATTGTCACCGTTGATCACGATCGAACCACCCTTATCGTACATTTTCATTTCTGTCCACAACTTAGTTATATAAACAAATTCTTTCGCTGCTGCCGAGAGCGCCATATACTCGGCTTCCGTGCTGCTCAAAGCCACTGTTGGTTGCTTTCTTGAAACTTTCTTTCCAACTAAAAACGCTGCCACCAAAGAAAAATGCATAGCCTGTATATGACTTGCGGTCTGTTGCGTCACCACCCCAATCGGCATCTACGTAACCCTTTATCCACTCGCCAGTTTTTTCTGTAGTGCAATTTTAAATTTATAGTCGCTTTCAGGTATCGCAAAACATGCTTTGCCGCTGCAAGATGCTCACAATGTGGATCGGAGTTTCGCTGCGCTAATTTGCACACCGAGTGCAATATGTCGGGTCTTGTGTTTACCGCGATAAACATTAGTGAACCTATTAGACTCTTATACTCTGCTGCGTTGACCTTTCGACAGTTGCTTTCATTACAATTGACTTGAAAGCTTGGTTCAAGTGGTGTATATACTGGACGACACACATCCATGTCATATTTATGCAATAGTTGTTGCAATTGTTGTTTTTGGCAAATTGATATCGCCCCAACTGAACCAACTCGCTCGATCTCCATACCCAAGAATTTGTTAATGGGACCCTTGTCAACAATCTGAAAAATACTAGAAATTTGTTGTTTTATCTGCATCAACTCACCAAGATCTGAACAAGCAATCATCAGATCGTCAACGTATACTGCAATTATATTTAATTTGCGCCCTTGATTTTAGTATACAAGCACGGCTCGCTGTTACATGCAGAAACCCCCATTTCCTTTAAAACTTCATCAAGCCTTGAGTTCCAAACTCTGCCTGACTGCTTAAGGCCGTACAATGATTTTTTTAGCTTCAAAACGCAGTCGTTGTCTTGCTGAAACATCTCTGGCTGTCTCATATAAATGTCATCTTCTAGCTTGCCATTCAAATAAGCCGTCGACACGTCAAGCTGATGAACATGTAACTCGTATTCGGCCGCTATAGCCAACACCATTCTTAGAGTTGCATATCTCACGACAGGTGAGAAAATCTCTTTGTAGTTAACGCCATACGTTTGCCCGCAACCTTTTGCTACTAGCCTCGCCTTGTACAGCTCGATGTCACCATTTGCGTTTGTTTTTACCGCAAATACCCACTTGCAGCCAATAACTTTATGGCCCTTCGGTACCGCTGCTTGCTCCCATGTATCGTTGTTAACTAAAGCGTTATACTCCTCCTGCATAGCGCACCACCATTCATGCGCCTGCTTGCTGTTCATTGCTTCTTCAACTGATACTGGTACTTTAACATTTTTAGTATATGCTAAGTTTACTGCACTTTGTTGTTTTCTTGGTCTGCCAGGTAAACCAGTTCTAATTAACCGTGGCCTACCACGCCGCATCTGCTGATGTTCAGGACAATCGCGCATTTCATCATCGATTGAACTGTTACTCTCTACAGCGTCTTCATAATCGGACTGCTCTTCTTCTTCTGCTACATGTTGAATCGGATCAGCTCCTTCCAATGTAAACTGTGCGACCTCCATTGGCGAAAAATCTTCACCCTTATTTTTTCCCATCAAAATTGTTTCGTCGAATTTTACATCGCGTTTAACAATTACCGTTCGCGTTTTTGTATCAAAGAGGCAATATGCTTTCGATGCACTGTCGTACCCTACCATGACGTACTCGTTGCCTTTTTGCTGAAATTTGCTATGCTGCGATTTGTTCAAGGCTATCGCAAGACATCCAAACACTTTGAAATGCTTTACCACAGGCTTTCGTTCAACCCATATTTCGTATGGAGTAACACCATCCAGCGCTTTAGATGGCGACCGATTTCGAATGTACACTGCACAATTTATTGCCTCTGCCCAGTAACTCTCACTCAGCCCTGAATGTACTAGCATACTACGCGCCATCTCTACCAGCGTTCTGTTAGCACGTTCTGCCACACCATTCTGCTGTGGAGTATATGGGACTGTGAGCTGGTGCCTTATGCCACATTCACCCAAAAATCTTTTAAAATTATTATTAACATATTCACGGCCATTATCCGTGCGTAATGTTTTTATTTTGCTACCGGTTTATAACTCGACCATTGCTTTAAATAATTTAAAGTTTTCAAACACTTGGTCTTTTGTTTTCAAAAAATATACAAACATCGACCTCGATTTATCGTCTATAAAGGTCAGAAAATATCGTGACCCACCGTGCGATTGCGTACTAAACGGACCACAAACATCCGAATGCACTAAGTCTAAAATGTTTTTTACACGATTTTCTGAAGCTACAAACGGTTGAGAACATATTTTGCTCTTAACGCATGACACACACACAATATCGTTTGTATTTGATATCGAATCTATTCCATTCACAATGTTTTTATTTGAAAGTTCACTTAGGCTTCGAAAATTAATATGCCCATATCTATTATGCCACATTACAGTATTTTCGGCTCTAGTTATATTACACGACTGTATTTTGTCTCGTATTACATACAAACTATTTTCTTTACTTGCTTTAAATATAACAGAATTGTCTTCTTTATCTCGCACTACTGCACAACCATTTTCGAATGTTGCTTTAAAGCCTTTCTCATCAATTTTTGGTATTGATATAAAGTTCATTTGCAAATCTGGTACATACAAACATTTCGTCAGTTTAAAATTCCAACCAGACGTTTTTACAACAACGTCGCCAATGCCTTTGGCATCAACGGAGTATTTCCCTGCTAATTCTATTCTTTCGCTATGCTCGTTCATTCGCACAAATAAGTGTTCATCTGTACACATATGCGACGTCGCGCCGCTGTCAATACACCAAACGTTAGAATTCTGCTGCTGCCGCTTTGCCTCCGCCAAAAATTGCTAACGATTTCTCCTTTGCCCTCTCTTCTCTGCACTGTGCCGCATAATGCCCCTTCTTACCGCAGTTGAAGCATTTGAAGTTGCGCTTCGCTTTGCTCCTACTGTGTTCGGTTTGCGCACTCGTTCTTTCTCCTTCGCTGCGATTGTTACTAAGCGTTTTGGTTTCGTTGTATTCCTTTGAATTTGCGCGTGCAGCGCATGCTTGTGTGTTTTCGAAACCGTTATGGCTCGCGTCTGTACAGTTGTCTCTGCGACGCTCGCCTTCTTCCGCTACTTTTATTTTCAACGCGTTCAATTTTGGCAAATTATCCCTTGCTTCCAATGCTACTACAAGGTTCTCGTAACTTCCAGGTAAGCTTGCCAACAGCATGATTACCAACAGTTCTTCTTGTAACTCGATGGTTACTTCTGCCAACTCGTCGACAATTTTTGAAAATTTATTCATATGCTCGCGCACATCTTCGCCCTCAGACATTCGGTGACCAATCAGCCCCTTAAACAGTGAGACTTTTCGTACGGGACCACTTGATTTGTTCAAATCTTTTAGCGCTCTCCACACTTGTGGCGCTGTTGTACACTTTTTTATGTGATTAAGGCTGGTTGCTTTTACACACAACATTATAGTTGCGATCGCTTTATTGTTTTTCACCAACCATTCTGCCCTATTCTCCGCTGTTTCCGTTAACTCTTCGGAAACCACTGGCCACAAATCTTGATGCACAAGAACACTACGCATTTGTAGACACCAAGTGTCATAATTGCTTGCGTCTAGTTTTTCTATATTGAAATTCATTCTTTCAGTCATTACTATACTTACGATTATTCACAAAAAAAAAATGTTCACGGTTTGCCTAATTTATTTCGCCGCACTATTTGTAACGTTTTACAATTATCCGCGTTGTTACTGCCCAGCCTGCGCTTGGCCTGGGCCCATAACCTGTTGACGAAATAAATTGGAAGCCGATGATGTTCATTCAACGACAGTTTATTAGCAACTTCTTCTTGTATAGACAGAGTTTTCGGTATTCATTAAAATAGAAAAGTACTCACTTAGAATATTCGAACATACGAGTGTTGCCAGAGTTTATATTATATATTCAACAAAACATAACTCTGAGAAATCTAAAAAACCTTTATTCTTCTATTTGTCAATAGTCAACTTGCACGAAAGTGAACTTTGATCATAAATCTGATAAATTACAAAATAAATGATTATGAATAAATATTCTTTATGTTTTAATTTGTCGATATACAACTTGCAAGAAAGTGAATTTTAAACATAACTCTGAGAAATCTAAAAAATCTTTATTCTTCTATTTGTCGATAGCCAACTTGCACGAAAGTGAACTTTGATCATAACTCTGATAAAATACAAAATAAATGATTATGAATAAATATTGTTTATGTTTCTATTTGGCGATAAACAACTTGCAAGAAAGTGGACTTTGATCATAACTCTGATAAAATACAAAATATGATTATGAATAAATATTGTTTATGTTTTTATGTGTCGATATTCAACTTACAAGAAAGTGAACTTTGATCATAAATCGGATAAAATAAAAAAAAAAATGGTAATGAATAAATGTACTATATGTTTCTATTTGCAGATGTACAACTTGCAAGAAAGTGAATTATGATCATAAATCTGAGAAAACTATAAATAAATAATTATGAATAAATGTTCTTTATGTTTCCATTTATCGATAAACAACTTGCAAGAAAGTGAACAATGATCATAAATCTGATAAAATACAGAATAAATGATTATGAATAAATATTGTTTATGTTTTTATTTGTCGATATTCAACTTGCAAGTAAGTGAACTTTGATCATAAATCTAATAAAATACAAAATAAATGATTATGAATAAATATTGTTTATGTTTTTAATTGTCGATATTCAACTTGCAAGAAAGTGAACTTTGATCATAAATCAGATAAAATACAAAATAAATGATTATGAATAAATATTGCTTATGTTTTTATTTGCCGATATTCAAATTGCAAGAAAGTGAACTTTGATCATAAATCTGTTGAAATACAAATTCAATGATTATGAATAAATATTCCTTATGTTGTTATTTGTCGATATTCAACTTGCAACAAAGTGAACTTTGATCATAAATCTGAGAAAACTCAAAATAAATGATTATGAATAAATATTGTTTATGTTTTTATTTGTCGATGTTCAACTTTCAAGAAAGTGAACTTTGATCATAAATCTGATAAAATGCAAAATAAATGATTATGAATAAATATTGTTTATGTTTTTATTTTTCGATATTCAACTTGCAAGAAAGTGAACTTTGATCATAAATCTGAGAAAACTTAAAATAAATAATTATGAATAAATGATCTTTATGTTTCTATTTATCGATAAACAACTTGCAAGAAAGTGAACTTTGATCATAAATCTGTTAAAATACATAATAAATGATTATGAATAAATATTCTTTTTTTTATTTGTCGATATAAAACTTGCAAGAAAGTGAACTATGATCATAAATCTGATAAAATACAAAATAAATGATTATGAATAAATCTTGTTTATGTTTTTATTTGTCGATATTCAACTTGCAAGAAAGTGAACTTTGATCATAAATCTAATAAAATACAAAATAAATGATTGTGAATAATTATTGTTTATGTTCTTATATGTCGATATTCAACTTGCAAGAAAGTGAACTTTGATCAAAATTCTGAGAAAACTCAAAATAATTGATTAAGACTCAAGTTCTTTATGTTTCTATTTGTCGATAAACAACTTGCAAGAAGGTGAACTTTGATCATAAATCTGATGAAATGCAAAATAAATGATTATAAATAAATATTGTTTATGTTTTTATTTGTCGATATTCAACTTGCAAGTAAGTGAACTTTGATCATAAATCTGATAAAGTGCAAAATAAATGATTATGAATAAATATTGTTTATGTTTTTATGTGTCGATATTCAATTTGTAAGAAAGTGAACTTTGATCATAAATCTGAGAAAACTCAAAATAAATAATTATGAGTAAATGTTCTTTATGTTTCTATTTGTCGATAAACAACTTGCAAGAAAGTGGACTTTGATCATAACTCTGATAAAATACAAAATAAATGATTATGAATAAATATTGTTTATGTTTTTATGTGTCGATATTCAACTTGCAAGAAAGTGAACTTTGATCATAAATCGGATAAAACTAAAAATAAATAATTATGAGTAAATGTTCTTTATGTTTCTATTTGTCGATAAACAACTTGCAAGAAAGTGGACTTTGATCATAACTCTGATAAAATACAAAATAAATGATTATGAATAAATATTGTTTATGTTTTTATTTGTCGATATTAAACTTGCAAGAAAGTGAACTTTGATCATAAAACAGATAAAATACAAAATAAATGATTATGAATAAATATTGCTTATGTTTTTATTTGTCGATATTCAAATTGCAAGAAAGTGAACTTTGATCATAAATCTGATGAAATACAAATTAAATGATTATGAATAAATATTGTTTATGTTTTTATTTGTCGATATTCAACTTGCATGAAAGTGAACTTTGATCATAAATCTGAGAAAACTCAAAATAAATGATTATAAATAAATGTTCTTTATGTTTTTTTGTCGATATTCAACTGATTGCACGAAAGTGAACTTTGATCATAAATCTGAGAAAACGCAAAATAAATGATTATAAATAAATATTGTTTATGTTTTTATTTGTCTATATTCAACTTGCATGAAAGTGAACTTTGATCATTAATCTGATGAAATACAAAATAAATGATTATGAATAAATATTGTTTATGTTTTTACTTGTCTATATTCAACTTGCAAGGAAGAGAACTCTGATCGATAAACAACTTGCAAGAAAGTGAATTTTAAAAATAACTCTGAGAAATCTAAAAAATCTTTATTCTTCTATTTGTCGATGCAAACTTGCACGAAAGTGACCTTTGATCATAAATCTGATAAAATGCAAAATAAATGATTATGAATAAATATTGTTTATGTTTTTATTTTTCGATATTCAACTTGCAAGAAAGTGAACTTTGATCATAAATCAGAGAAAACTCAAAATAAATAATTATGAATAAATGTTCTTTATGTTTCTATTTGGCGATAAACAACTTGCAAGAAAGTGGACTTTGATCATAACTCTGATAAAATACAAAATAAATGATTATGAATAAATATTGATTATGTTTTTATGTGTCGATATTCAACTTACAAGAAAGTGAACTTTGATCATAAATCGGATAAAACTAAACAAAAAATGGTAATGAATAAATGTACTATATGTTTCTATTTGCAGATGTACAACTTGCAAGAAAGTGAACTTTGATCATAAATCTGAGAAAACTCAAAATAAATAATTATGAATAAATGTTCGTTATGTTTCTATTTGGCGATAAACAACTTGCAAGAAAGTGAACAATGATCATAAATCTGATAAAATACAAAATAAATGATTATGAATAAATATTGTTTATGTTTTTATTT
The DNA here is from genome assembly GCF_028554725.1 of Zeugodacus cucurbitae. Classification (NCBI taxonomy): domain Eukaryota; kingdom Metazoa; phylum Arthropoda; class Insecta; order Diptera; family Tephritidae; genus Zeugodacus; species Zeugodacus cucurbitae. The sequence goes on from NC_071669.1 coordinate 30,850,807, forward strand.
GTCGATATACAACTTGCAAGAAAGTGAATTTTAAACATAACTCTGAGAAATCTGAAAAATCTTTATTCTTCTATTTGTCGATAGCCAACTTGCACGAAAGTGAACTTTGATCATAACTCTGATAAAATACAAAATAAATGATTATGAATAAATATTGTTTATGTTTTTATTTGTCGATATTCAACTTGCAAGAAAGTGAACTTTGATCATAAATCTGATAAAATGCAAAATAAATGATTATGAATAAATATTGTTTATGTTTTTATTTGTCGATATTCAACTTGCAAGAAAGTGAACTTTGATCATAAATCTGAGAAAACTCAAAATAAATAATTATGAATAAATGTTCTTTATGTTTCTATTTGGCGATAAACAACTTGCAAGAAAGTGGACTTTGATCATAACTCTGATAAAATACAAAATAAATGATTATGAATAAATATTGATTATGTTTTTATGTGTCGATATTCAACTTACAAGAAAGTGAACTTTGATCATAAATCATATAAAACTAAACAAAAAATGGTAACGAATAAATGTACTATATGTTTCTATTTGCAGATGTACAACTTGCAAGAAAGTGAATTATGATCATAAATCTGAGAAAACTATAAATAAAAAATTATGAATAAATGTTCTTTATGTTTCCATTTATCGATAAACAACTTGCAAGAAAGTGAACAATGATCATAAATCTGATAAAATACAAAATAAATGATTATGAATAAATATTGTTTATGTTTTTATTTGTCGATATTCAACTTGCAAGTAAGTGAACTTTGATCATAAATCTAATAAAATACAAAATAAATGATTTTGAATAAATATTGTTTATGTTTTTATTTGTCGATATTCAACTTGCAAGAAAGTGAACTTTGATCATAAATCAGATAAAATACAAAATAAATGATTATGAATAAATATTGCTTATGTTTTTATTTGTCGATATTCACATTGCAAGAAAGTGAACTTTGATCATAAATCTGTTGAAATACAAATTAAACGATTATGAATAAATATTCCTTATGTTGTTATTTGTCGATTTTCAACTTGCAAGAAAGTGAACTTTGATCATAAATCTGAGAAAACTCAAAATAAATGATTATGAATAAATGTTCTTTATGTTTCCATTTATCGATAAACAACTTGCAAGAAAGTGAACAATGATCATAAATCTGATAAAATACAAAATAAATTATTATGAATAAATATTGTTTATGTTTTTATTTGTCGATATCCAACTTGCAAGTAAGTGAACTTTGATCATAAATCTAGTAAAATACAAAATAAATGATTATGAATAAATATTGTTTATGTTTTTATTTGTCGATATTCAACTTGCAAGAAAGTGAACTTTGATCATAAATCAGATAAAATACAAAATAAATGATTATGAATAAATATTGCTTATGTTTTTATTTGTCGATATTCAAATTGCAAGAAAGTGAACTTTGATCATAAATCTGTTGAAATACAAATTAAATGATTATGAATAAATATTCCTTATGTTGTTATTTGTCGATATTCAACTTGCAAAAAAGTGAACTTTGATCATAAATCTGCGAAAACTTCAAATAAATGATTATGAATAAATGTTCTTTATGTTTCTATTTGTCGATAAACAACTTGCAAGAAAGTGAACTTTGATCATAAATCTGATGAAATACAAAATAAATGATTATGAATAAATATTCTTTATGTTTTTGATTGTCGATATACAACTTGCAAGAAAGTGAATTTTAAACATAACTCTGAGAAATCTAAAAAAACTTTATTCTTATATTTGTCGATAGCCAACTTGCCCGAAAGTGAACTTTTATCATAAATCTGATAAAATACAAAATAAATGATTATGGATAAATATTCTTTATGTTTTTATTTGTCGATATACAACTTGCAAGAAAGTGAATTTTAAACATAACTCTGAGAAATCTAAAATATCTTTATGCTTCTATTTGTCGATAGCCAACTTGCATGAAAGTGAACTTTGATCATAACTCTGATAAAATACAAAATAAATGATTATGAATAAATATTGTTTATGTTTTTATTTGTCGATATTCAACTTGCAAGAAAGTGAACTTTGATCATAAATCTGATAAAATGCAAAATAAATGATTATGAATAAATATTGTTTATGTTTTTATTTGTCGATATTCAACTTGCAAGAAAGTGAACTTTGATCATAAATCTGAGAAAACTCAAAATAAATAATTATGAATAAATGTTCTTTATGTTTCTATTTGGCGATAAACAACTTGCAAGAAAGTGGACTTTGATCATAACTCTGATAAAATACAAAATAAATGATTATGAATAAATATTGATTATGTTTTTATGTGTCGATATTCAACTTACAAGAAAGTGAACTTTGATCATAAATCGGATAAAACTAAACAAAAAATGGTAATGAATAAATGTACTATATGTTTCTATTTGCAGATGTACAACTTGCAAGAAATTGAATTATGATCATAAATCTGAGAAAACTATAAATAAATAATTATGAATAAATGTTCTTTATGTTTCCATTTATCGATAAACAACTTGCAAGAAAGTGAACAATGATCATAAATCTGATAAAATACAAAATAAATGATTATGAATAAATATTGTTTATGTTTTTATTTGTCGATATTCAACTTGCAAGTAAGTGAACTTTGATCATAAATCTAATAAAATACAAAATAAATGATTATGAATAAATATTGTTTATGTTTTTATTTGTCGATATTCAACTTGCAAGAAAGTGAACTTTGATTATAAATCTGAGAAAACTCAAAATAAATAATTATGAATAAATGTTCTTTATGTTTCTATTTGGCGATAAGCAACTTGCAAGAAAGTGGACTTTGATCATAACTCTGATAAAATACAAAATAAATGATTATGAATAAATATTGTTTATGTTTTTATGTGTCGATATTCAACTTGCAAAAAAGTGAACTTTGATCATAAATCGGATAAAACTAAAAAAAAAAAGTGGTAATGAATAAATGTACTATATGTTTCTATTTGCAGATGTACGACTTGCAAGAAAGTGAATTATGATCATAAATCTGAGAAAACTATAAATAAATAATTATGAATAAATGTTCTTTATGTTTCCATTTATCGATAAACAACTTGCAAGAAAGTGAACAATGATCATAAATCTGATAAAATACAAAATAAATGATTATGAATAAATATTGTTTATGTTTTTATTTGTCGATATTCAACTTGCAAGTAAGTGAACTTTGATCATAAATCTAATAAAATACAAAATAAATGATTATGAATAAATACTGCTTATGTTTTTATTTGTCGATATTCAAATTGCAAGAAAGTGAACTTTGATCATAAATCTGATGAAATACAAAATAAATGATTATGAATAAATATTCCTTATGTTGTTATTTGTCGATTTTCAACTTGCAAGAAAGTGAACTTTGATCATAAATCTGAGAAAACTCAAAATAAATGATAAACAACTTGCAAGAAAGTGAACAATGATCATAAATCTGATAAAATACAAAATAAATGATTATGTATAAATATTGTTTGTTTTTATTTGTCGATATTCAACTTTCAAGAAAGTGAACTTTGATCATAAATCAGATAAAATACAAAATAAATGATTATGAATAAATACTGCTTATGTTTTTATTTGTCGATATTCAAATTGCAAGAAAATGAACTTTGATCATAAATCTGAGACAACGCAAAATAAATGATTATAAATAAATATTGTTTATGTTTTTATTTGTCTATATTCAACTTGCATGAAAGTGAACTTTGATCATAAATCTGATGAAATACAAAATAAATGATTATGAATAAATATTGTTTATGTTTTTACTTGTCTATATTCAACTTGCAAGGAAGTGAACTCTGATCATAAATATGCGTAAACTCAAAATAATTGATTATGGATAAATGTTCTTTGTGTTTCTATTTGTCGATAAACAACTTGCAAGAAAGTGAATTTTAAACATAACTCTGAGAAATCTAAAAAATCTTTATTCTTCTATTTGTCGATGCAAACTTGCAAGAAAGTGACCTTTGATCATAACTCTGATAAAATACAAAATAAATGATTATGAATAAATATTGTTTATGTTTTTATTTGTCGATATTCAACTTGCAAGAAAGTGAACTTTGATCATAAATCTGATAAAAATGAAAAAAAAAAGATTATGAATAAATATTGTTTATGTTTTTATTTTTCGATATTCAACTTGCAACAAAGTGAACTTTGATCATAAATCTGAGAAAACTCAAAATAAATAATTATGAATAAATGTTCTTTATGTTTCTATTTATCGATAAACAACTTGCAATAAAGTGAACTTTGATCATAAATCTGATAAAATACAAAATAAATGATTATGAATAAATGTTCTTTATGTTTCTATTTATCGATAAACAACTTGCCAGAAAGTGAACAATGATCATAAATCTGATAAAATACAAAATAAATGATTATGAATAAATCTTGTTTATGTTTTTATTTGTCGATATTCAACTTGCAAGAAAGTGAACTTTGATCATAAATCTAATAAAATACAAAATAAATGATGGTGAATAATTATTGTTTATGTTCTTATTTGTCGATATTCAACTTGCAAGAAAGTGAACTATGATCATAAATCTGAGAAAACTCAAAATAAATAATTATGAATAAATGTTCTTTATGTTTCTATTTATCGATAAACAACTTGCACGAAAGTGAACTTTTATCATAAATCTACGAAAACTGAAAATAAATGATTATGAATAAATGTTCTTTATGTTTCTATTTGCAGATGTACAACTTGCAAGAAAGTGAATTATGATCATAAATCTGAGAAAACTATAAGTAAAAAATTATGAATAAATGTTCTTTATGTTTCTATTCATCGATAAACAACTTGCCAGAAAGTGAACAATTATCATAAATCTGATGAAATACAAAATAAATGATTATGAATAAATATTGTTTATGTTTTTATTTGTTGCAAGAAAGTGAATTTTAAACCTAACTCTGAGAAATCTAAAAAATCTTTATTATTCTATTTGTCGATAGCCAGCTTGCACGAAATTGAACTTTGATCATAAATCTGATAAAATACAAAATAAATGATTATGAATAAATATTGTTTATGTTTTTATTTGTCGATATTCAACTTGCAAGAAAGTGAACTTTGATCATAAATCTGAGAAAACTCAAAATAAATAATTATGAATAAATGTTCTTTATGTTTCTATTTATCGATAAACAACTTGCAAGAAAGTGAACTTTGATCATAAATCTGAGAAAATTTAAAATTAATAATTATGAATAAATGTTCTTTATGTTTCTATTTATCGATAAACAACTTGCAAGAAAGTGAACTTTGATCATAAATCTGTAAAAATACATAATAAATGATTATAAATAAATATTCTTTTTTTTATTTGTCGATATTCAACTTGCAAGAAAGTGAACTATGATCATAAATCTGATAAAATACAAAATAAATGATTATGAATAAATCTTGTTTACGTTTTTATTTGTCGATATTCAACTTGCAAGAAAGTGAACTTTGATCATAAATCTAATCAAATACAAAATAAATGATTGTGAATAATTATTGTTTATGTTCTTATATGTCGATATTCAACTTGCAAGAAAGTGAACTTTGATCATAAATCTGATAAAATACAAAATAAATGATTATGAATAAATATTGTTTATGTTTTTATTTGTCGATATTCAACTTGCAAGAAAGTGAACTTTGATTATAAATCTGAGAAAACTATAAATAAATAATTATGAATAAATGTTCTTTATGTTTCCATTTATCGATAAACAACTTGCAAGAAAGTAAACAATGATCATAAATCTGATAAAATACAAAATAAATGATTATGAATAAATATTGTTTATGTTTTTATTTGTCGATATTCAACTTGCAAGTAAGTGAACTTTGATCATAAATCTAATAAAATACAAAATAAATGATTATGTATAAATATTGTTTGTTTTTATTTGTCGATATTCAACTTGCAAGAAAGTGAACTTTGATCATAAATCAGATAAAATACAAAATAAATGATTATGAATAAATACTGCTTATGTTTTTATTTGTCGATATTCAAATTGCAAGAAAGTGAACTTTGATCATAAATCTGAGAAAACGCAAAATAAATGATTATAAATAAATATTGTTTATGTTTTTATTTGTCTATATTCAACTTGCATGAAAGTGAACTTTGATCATAAATCTGATGAAATACAAAATAAATGATTATGAATAAATATTGTTTATGTTTTTACTTGTCTATATTCAACTTGCAAGGAAGTGAACTCTGATCATAAATATGCGTAAACTCAAAATAATTGATTATGGATAAATGTTCTTTATGTTTCTATTTGTCGATAAACAACTTGCAAGAAAGTGAATTTTAAACATAACTCTGAGAAATCTAAAAAATCTTTATTCTTCTATTTGTCGATGCAAACTTGCAAGAAAGTGACCTTTGATCATAAATCTGATAAAATACAAAATAAATGATTATGAATAAATATTGTTTATGTTTTTATTTGTCGATATTCAACTTGCAAGAAAGTGAACTTTGATCATAAATCTGATAAAAATGCAAAAAAAAATGATTATGAATAAATATTGTTTATGTTTTTATTTTTCGATATTAAACTTGCAACAAAGTGAACTTTGATCATAAATCTGAGAAAACTCAAAATAAATAATTATGAATAAATGTTCTTTATGTTTCTATTTATCGATAAACAACTTGCAATAAAGTGAACTTTGATCATAAATCTGATAAAATACAAAATAAATGATTATGAATAAATGTTCTTTATGTTTCTATTTATCGATAAACAACTTGCCAGAAAGTGAACTTTGATCATAAATCTGAGAAAACTCAAAATAAATGATAAACAACTTGCAAGAAAGTGAACAATGATCATAAATCTGATAAAATACAAAATAAATGATTATGTATAAATATTGTTTGTTTTTATTTGTCGATATTCAACTTTCAAGAAAGTGAACTTTGATCATAAATCAGATAAAATACAAAATAAATGATTATGAATAAATACTGCTTATGTTTTTATTTGTCGATATTCAAATTGCAAGAAAATGAACTTTGATCATAAATCTGAGACAACGCAAAATAAATGATTATAAATAAATATTGTTTATGTTTTTATTTGTCTATATTCAACTTGCATGAAAGTGAACTTTGATCATAAATCTGATGAAATACAAAATAAATGATTATGAATAAATATTGTTTATGTTTTTACTTGTCTATATTCAACTTGCAAGGAAGTGAACTCTGATCATAAATATGCGTAAACTCAAAATAATTGATTATGGATAAATGTTCTTTATGTTTCTATTTGTCGATAAACAACTTGCAAGAAAGTGAATTTTAAACATAACTCTGAGAAATCTAAAAAATCTTTATTCTTCTATTTGTCGATGCAAACTTGCAAGAAAGTGACCTTTGATCATAACTCTGATAAAATACAAAATAAATGATTATGAATAAATATTGTTTATGTTTTTATTTGTCGATATTCAACTTGCAAGAAAGTGAACTTTGATCATAAATCTGATAAAAATGAAAAAAAAAAAGATTATGAATAAATATTGTTTATGTTTTTATTTTTCGATATTCAACTTGCAACAAAGTGAACTTTGATCATAAATCTGAGAAAACTCAAAATAAATAATTATGAATAAATGTTCTTTATGTTTCTATTTATCGATAAACAACTTGCAATAAAGTGAACTTTGATCATAAATCTGATAAAATACAAAATAAATGATTATGAATAAATGTTCTTTATGTTTCTATTTATCGATAAACAACTTGCCAGAAAGTGAACAATGATCATAAATCTGATAAAATACAAAATAAATGATTATGAATAAATCTTGTTTATGTTTTTATTTGTCGATATTCAACTTGCAAGAAAGTGAACTTTGATCATAAATCTAATAAAATACAAAATAAATGATGGTGAATAATTATTGTTTATGTTCTTATTTGTCGATATTCAACTTGCAAGAAAGTGAACTATGATCATAAATCTGAGAAAACTCAAAATAAATAATTATGAATAAATGTTCTTTATGTTTCTCTTTATCGATAAACAACTTGCACGAAAGTGAACTTTTATCATAAATCTACGAAAACTGAAAATAAATGATTATGAATAAATGTTCTTTATGTTTCTATTTGCAGATGTACAACTTGCAAGAAAGTGAATTATGATCATAAATCTGAGAAAACTATAAGTAAAAAATTATGAATAAATGTTCTTTATGTTTCTATTCATCGATAAACAACTTGCCAGAAAGTGAACAATTATCATAAATCTGATGAAATACAAAATAAATGATTATGAATAAATATTGTTTATGTTTTTATTTGTTGCAAGAAAGTGAATTTTAAACCTAACTCTGAGAAATCTAAAAAATCTTTATTATTCTATTTGTCGATAGCCAGCTTGCACGAAATTGAACTTTGATCATAAATCTGATAAAATACAAAATAAATGATTATGAATAAATATTGTTTATGTTTTTATTTGTCGATATTCAACTTGCAAGAAAGTGAACTTTGATCATAAATCTGAGAAAACTCAAAATAAATAATTATGAATAAATGTTCTTTATGTTTCTATTTATCGATAAACAACTTGCAAGAAAGTGAACTTTGATCATAAATCTGAGAAAATTTAAAATTAATAATTATGAATAAATGTTCTTTATGTTTCTATTTATCGATAAACAACTTGCAAGAAAGTGAACTTTGATCATAAATCTGTAAAAATACATAATAAATGATTATAAATAAATATTCTTTTTTTTTATTTGTCGATATTCAACTTGCAAGAAAGTGAACTATGATCATAAATCTGATAAAATACAAAATAAATGATTATGAATAAATCTTGTTTACGTTTTTATTTGTCGATATTCAACTTGCAAGAAAGTGAACTTTGATCATAAATCTAATCAAATACAAAATAAATGATTGTGAATAATTATTGTTTATGTTCTTATATGTCGATATTCAACTTGCAAGAAAGTGAACTTTGATCATAAATCAGATAAAATACAAAATAAATGATTATGAATAAATATTGCTTATGTTATTATTTGTCGATATTCAAATTGCAAGAAAGTGAACTTTGATAATAAATCTGTTGAAATACAAATTAAATGATTATTAATAAATATTCCTTATGTTGTTATTTGTCGATTTTCAACTTGCAAGAAAGTGAACTTTGATCATAAATCTGAGAAAACTCAAAATAAATGATTATGAATAAATGTTCTTTATGTTTCCATTTATCGATAAACAACTTGCAAGAAAGTGAACTTTGATCATAAATCTGATAAAATACAAAATAAATGATTATGAATAAATATTGTTTATGTTTTTATTTGTCGATATTCAACTTGCAAGAAAGTGAACTTTGATTATAAATCTGAGAAAACTATAAATAAATAATTATGAATAAATGTTCTTTATGTTTCCATTTATCGATAAACAACTTGCAAGAAAGTAAACAATGATCATAAATCTGATAAAATACAAAATAAATGATTATGAATAAATATTGTTTATGTTTTTATTTGTCGATATTCAACTTGCAAGTAAGTGAACTTTGATCATAAATCTAATAAAATACAAAATAAATGATTATGTATAAATATTGTTTGTTTTTATTTGTCGATATTCAACTTGCAAGAAAGTGAACTTTGATCATAAATCAGATAAAATACAAAATAAATGATTATGAATAAATACTGCTTATGTTTTTATTTGTCGATATTCAAATTGCAAGAAAGTGAACTTTGATCATAAATCTGAGAAAACGCAAAATAAATGATTATAAATAAATATTGTTTATGTTTTTATTTGTCTATATTCAACTTGCATGAAAGTGAACTTTGATCATAAATCTGATGAAATACAAAATAAATGATTATGAATAAATATTGTTTATGTTTTTACTTGTCTATATTCAACTTGCAAGGAAGTGAACTCTGATCATAAATATGCGTAAACTCAAAATAATTGATTATGGATAAATGTTCTTTATGTTTCTATTTGTCGATAAACAACTTGCAAGAAAGTGAATTTTAAACATAACTCTGAGAAATCTAAAAAATCTTTATTCTTCTATTTGTCGATGCAAACTTGCAAGAAAGTGACCTTTGATCATAAATCTGATAAAATACAAAATAAATGATTATGAATAAATATTGTTTATGTTTTTATTTGTCGATATTCAACTTGCAAGAAAGTGAACTTTGATCATAAATCTGATAAAAATGCAAAAAAAAATGATTATGAATAAATATTGTTTATGTTTTTATTTTTCGATATTAAACTTGCAACAAAGTGAACTTTGATCATAAATCTGAGAAAACTCAAAATAAATAATTATGAATAAATGTTCTTTATGTTTCTATTTATCGATAAACAACTTGCAATAAAGTGAACTTTGATCATAAATCTGATAAAATACAAAATAAATGATTATGAATAAATGTTCTTTATGTTTCTATTTATCGATAAACAACTTGCCAGAAAGTGAACAATGATCATAAATCTGATAAAATACAAAATAAATGATTATGAATAAATCTTGTTTATGTTTTTATTTGTCGATATTCAACTTGCAAGAAAGTGAACTTTGATCATAAATCTAATAAAATACAAAATAAATGATGGTGAATAATTATTGTTTATGTTCTTATTTGTCGATATTCAACTTGCAAGAAAGTTAACTATGATCATAAATCTGAGAAAACTCAAAATAAATAATTATGAATAAATGTTCTTTATGTTTCTATTTATCGATAAACAACTTGCACGAAAGTGAACTTTTATCATAAATCTACGAAAACTGAAAATAAATGATTATGAATAAATGTTCTTTATGTTTCTATTTGCAGATGTACAACTTACAAGAAAGTGAATTATGATCATAAATCTGAGAAAACTATAAATAAAAAATTATGAATAAATGTTCTTTATGTTTCTATTCATCGATAAACAACCTGCCAGAAAGTGAACAATTATCATAAATCTGATGAAATACAAAATAAATGATTATGAATAAATATTGTTTATGTTTTTATTTGTTGCAAGAAAGTGAATTTTAAACCTAACTCTGAGAAATCTAAAAAATCTTTATTCTTCTATTTGTCGATAGCCAGCTTGCACGAAATTGAACTTTGATCATAAATCTGATAAAATACAAAATAAATGATTATGAATAAATATTGTTTATGTTTTTATTTGTCGATATTCAACTTGCAAGAAAGTGAACTTTGATCATAAATCTGAGAAAACTCAAAATAAATAATTATGAATAAATGTTCTTTATGTTTCTATTTATCGATAAACAACTTGCAAGAAAGTGAACTTTGATCATAAATCTGAGAAAATTTAAAATAAATAATTATGAATAAATGTTCTTTATGTTTCTATTTATCGATAAACAACTTGCAAGAAAGTGAACTTTGATCATAAATCTGTAAAAATACATTATAAATGATTATAAATAAATATTCTTTTTTTTTATTTGTCGATATTCAACTTGCAAGAAAGTGAACTATGATCATAAATCTGATAAAATACAAAATAAATGATTATGAATAAATCTTGTTTACGTTTTTATTTGTCGATATTCAACTTGCAAGAAAGTGAACTTTGATCATAAATCTAATCAAATACAAAATAAATGATTGTGAATAATTATTGTTTATGTTCTTATATGTCGATATTCAACTTGCAAGAAAGTGAACTTTGATCATAAATCAGATAAAATACAAAATAAATGTATATGAATAAATATTGCTTATGTTATTATTTGTCGATATTCAAATTGCAAGAAAGTGAACTTTGATCATAAATCTGTTGAAATACAAATTAAATGATTATTAATAAATATTCCTTATGTTGTTATTTGTCGATTTTCAACTTGCAAGAAAGTGAACTTTGATCATAAATCTGAGAAAACTCAAAATAAAAGATTATGAATAAATGTTCTTTATGTTTCCATTTATCGATAAACAACTTGCAAGAAAGTGAACAATGATCATAAATCTGATAAAATACAAAATAAATTATTATGAATAAATATTGTTTATGTTTTTATTTGTCGATATTCAACTTGCAAGTAAGTGAACTTTGATCATAAATCTAATAAAATACAAAATAAATGATTATGAATAAATATTGTTTATGTTTTTATTTGTCGATATTCAACTTGCAAGAAAGTGAACTTTGATCATAAATCAGATAAAATACAAAATAAATGATTATGAATAAATATTGCTTATGTTTTTATTTGTCGATATTCAAATTGCAAGAAAGTGAACTTTGATCATAAATCTGTTGAAATACAAATTAAATTATTATGAATAAATATTCCTTATGTTGTTATTTGTCGATATTCAACTTGCAAAAAAGTGAACTTTGATCATAAATCTGCGAAAACTTCAAATAAATGCTTATGAATAAATGTTCTTTATGTTTCTATTTGTCGATAAACAACTTGCAAGAAAGTGAACAATGATCATAAATCAGATAAAATACAAAATAAATGATTATGAATAAATATTGCTTATGTTTTTATTTGTCGATATTCAAATTGCAAGAAAGTGAACTTTGATCATAAATCTGTTGAAATACAAATTAAATGTTTATGAATAAATATTCCTTATGTTGTTATTGTTATTTGTCGATTTTCAACTTGCAAGAAAGCGAACTTTGATCATAAATTTGAAAAAACTCAAAATAAATGATTATGAATAAATGTTCTTTATGTTTCCATTTATCGATAAACAACTTGCACGAAAGTGAACTTTGATCATAAATCTGATAAAATACAAAATAAATGATTATGAATAAATATTGTTTATGTTTTTATTTGTCGATATTCAACTTGCAAGAAAGTGAACTTTGATCATAAATCTGAGAAAACTCAAAATAAATAATTATGAATAAATGTTCTTTATGTTTCTATTTATCGATAAACAACTTGCTAGAAAGTGAACTTTGATCATAAATCTGAGAAAATTTAAAATAAATAATTATGAATAAATGTTCTTTATGTTTCTATTTATCGATAAACAACTTGCAAGAAAGTGAACTTTGATCATAAATCTGAGAAAATTTAAAATAAATAATTATGAATAAATGTTCTTTATGTTTCTATTTATCGATAAACAACTTGCTAGAAAGTGAACTTTGATCATAAATCTGTAAAAATACATAATAAATGATTATAAATAAATATTCTTTTTTTTGATTTGTCGATATTCAACTTGCAAGAAAGTGAACTATGATCATAAATCTGATAAAATACAAAATAAATGATTATGAATAAATCTTGTTTACGTTTTTATTTGTCGATATTCAACTTGCAAGAAAGTGAACTTTGATCATAAATCTAATCAAATACAAAATAAATGATTGTGAATAATTATTGTTTATGTTCTTATATGTCGATATTCAACTTGCAAGAAAGTGAACTTTGATCATAAATCAGATAAAATACAAAATAAATGATTATGAAAAAATATTGCTTATGTTATTATTTGTCGATATTCAAATTGCAAGAAAGTGAACTTTGATCATAAATCTGTTGAAATACAAATTAAATGATTATTAATAAATATTCCTTATGTTGTTATTTGTCGATTTTCAACTTGCAAGAAAGTGAACTTTGATCATAAATCTGAGAAAACTCAAAATAACTGATTATGAATAAATGTTATTTATGTTTCCATTTATCGATAAACAACTTGCAAGAATGTGAACAATGATCATAAATCTGATAAAATACAAAATAAATTATTATGAATAAATATTGTTTATGTTTTTATTTGTCGATATTCAACTTGCAAGTAAGTGAACTTTGATCCTAAATCTAATAAAATACAAAATAAATGATTATGAATAAATATTGTTTATGTTTTTAATTGTCGATATTCAACTTGCAAGAAAGTGAACTTTGATCATAAATCAGATAAAATACAAAATAAATGATTATGAATAAATATTGTTTATCTTTTTATTTGTCGATATTCAACTTGCAAGAAAGTGAACTTTGATCATAAATCAGATAAAATACAAAATAAATGAATATGAATAAATATTGCTTATGTTATTATTTGTCGATATTCAAATTGCAAGAAAGTGAACTTTGATCATAAATCTGTTGAAATACAAATTAAATGATTATTAATAAATATTCCTTATGTTGTTATTTGTCGATTTTCAACTTGCAAGAAAGTGAACTTTGATCATAAATCTGAGAAAACTCAAAATAAATAATTATGAATAAATGTTCTTTATGTTTCTATTTATCGATAAACAACTTGCAAGAAAGTGAACTTTGATCATAAATCTGAGAAAATTTAAAATAAATAATTATGAACAAATGTTCTTTATGTTTCTATTTATCGATAAACAACTTGCTAGAAAGTGAACTTTGATCATAAATCTGTAAAAATACATAATAAATGATTATAAATAAATATTCTTTTTTTTTATTTGTCGATATTCAACTTGCAAGAAAGTGAACTATGATCATAAATCTGATAAAATACAAAATAAATGATTATGAATAAATCTTGTTTACGTTTTTATTTGTCGATATTCAACTTGCAAGAAAGTGAATTTTGATCATAAATCTAATCAAATACAAAATAAATGATTGTGAATAATTATTGTTTATGTTCTTATATGTCGATATTCAACTTGCAAGAAAGTGAACTTTGATCATAAATCAGATAAAATACAAAATAAATGATTATGAATAAATATTGCTTATGTTATTATTTGTCGATATTCAAATTGCAAGAAAGTGAACTTTGATCATAAATCTGTTGAAATACAAATTAAATGATTATTAATAAATATTCCTTATGTTGTTATTTGTCGATTTTCAACTTGCAAGAAAGTGAACTTTGATCATAAATCTGAGAAAACTCAAAATAAATGATTATGAATAAATGTTCTTTATGTTTCTATTTATCGATAAACAACTTGCAAGAAAGTGAACTTTGATCATAAATCTGTAAAAATACATAATAAATGATTATAAATAAATATTCTTTTTTTTTATTTGTCGATATTCAACTTGCAAGAAAGTGAACTATGATCATAAATCTGATAAAATACAAAATAAATGATTATGAATAAATCTTGTTTACGTTTTTATTTGTCGATATTCAACTTGCAAGAAAGTGAACTTTGATCATAAATCTAATCAAATACAAAATAAATGATTGTGAATAATTATTGTTTATGTTCTTATATGTCGATATTCAACTTGCAAGAAAGTGAACTTTGATCATAAATCAGATAAAATACAAAATAAATGAATATGAATAAATATTGCTTATGTTATTATTTGTCGATATTCAAATTGCAAGAAAGTGAACTTTGATCATAAATCTGTTGAAATACAAATTAAATGATTATTAATAAATATTCCTTATGTTGTTATTTGTCGATTTTCAACTTGCAAGAAAGTGAACTTTGATCATAAATCTGAGAAAACTCAAAATAAAAGATTATGAATAAATGTTCTTTATGTTTCCATTTATCGATAAACAACTTGCAAGTCAGTAAACAATGATCATAAATCTGATAAACACAAAATAAATTATTATGAATAAATATTGTTTATGTTTTTATTTGTCGATATTCAACTTGCAAGTAAGTGAACTTTGATCATAAATCTAATAAAATACAAAATAAATGATTATGAATAAATATTGTTTATGTTTTTATTTGTCGATATTCAACTTGCAAGAAAGTGAACTTTGATCATAAATCAGATAAAATACAAAATAAATGATTATGAATAAATATTGCTTATGTTTTTATTTGTCGATATTCAAATTGCAAGAAAGTGAACTTTGATCATAAATCTGTTGAAATACAAATTAAATTATTATGAATAAATATTCCTTATGTTGTTATTTGTCGATATTCAACTTGCAAAAAAGTGAACTTTGATCATAAATCTGCGAAAACTTCAAATAAATGCTTATGAATAAATGTTCTTTATGTTTCTATTTGTCGATAAACAACTTGCAAGAAAGTGAACAATGATCATAAATCAGATAAAATACAAAATAAATGATTATGAATAAATATTGCTTATGTTTTTATTTGTCGATATTCAAATTGCAAGAAAGTGAACTTTGATCATAAATCTGTTGAAATACAAATTAAATGTTTATGAATAAATATTCCTTATGTTGTTATTTGTCGATTTTCAACTTGCAAGAAAGTGAACTTTGATCATAAATTTGAAAAAACTCAAAATAAATGATTATGAATAAATGTTCTTTATGTTTCCATTTATCGATAAACAACTTGCACGAAAGTGAACTTTGATCATAAATCTGATAAAATACAAAATAAATGATTATGAATAAATATTGTTTATGTTTTTATTTGTCGATATTCAACTTGCAAGAAAGTGAACTTTGATCATAAATCTGAGAAAACTCAAAATAAATAATTATGAATAAATGTTCTTTATGTTTCTATTTATCGATAAACAACTTGCAAGAAAGTGAACTTTGATCATAAATCTGAGAAAATTTAAAATAAATAATTATGAATAAATGTTCTTTATGTTTCTATTTATCGATAAACAACTTGCTAGAAAGTGAACTTTGATCATAAATCTGTAAAAATACATAATAAATGATTATAAATAAATATTCTTTTTTTTTATTTGTCGATATTCAACTTGCAAGAAAGTGAACTATGATCATAAATCTGATAAAATACAAAATAAATGATTATGAATAAATCTTGTTTACGTTTTTATTTGTCGATATTCAACTTGCAAGAAAGTGAACTTTGATCATAAATCTAATCAAATACAAAATAAATGATTGTGAATAATTATTGTTTATGTTCTTATATGTCGATATTCAACTTGCAAGAAAGTGAACTTTGATCATAAATCAGATAAAATACAAAATAAATGATTATGAATAAATATTGCTTATGTTATTATTTGTCGATATTCAAATTGCAAGAAAGTGAACTTTGATCATAAATCTGTTGAAATACAAATTAAATGATTATTAATAAATATTCCTTATGTTGTTATTTGTCGATTTTCAACTTGCAAGAAAGTGAACTTTGATCATAAATCTGAGAAAACTCAAAATAAATGATTATGAATAAATGTTATTTATGTTTCCATTTATCGATAAACAACTTGCAAGAATGTGAACTTTGATCATAAATCAGATAAAATACAAAATAAATGATTATGAATAAATATTGTTTATGTTTTTATTTGTCGATATTCAACTTGCAAGAAAGTGAACTTTGATCATAAATCAGATAAAATACAAAATAAATGAATATGAATAAATATTGCTTATGTTATTATTTGTCGATATTCAAATTGCAAGAAAGTGAACTTTGATCATAAATCTGTTGAAATACAAATTAAATGATTATTAATAAATATTCCTTATGTTGTTATTTGTCGATTTTCAACTTGCAAGAAAGTGAACTTTGATCATAAATCTGAGAAAACTCAAAATAAAAGATTATGAATAAATGTTCTTTATGTTTCCATTTATCGATAAACAACTTGCAAGAAAGTGAACAATGATCATAAATCTGATAAAATACAAAATAAATTATTATGAATAAATATTGTTTATGTTTTCATTTGTCGATATTCAACTTGCAAGTAAGTGAACTTTGATCATAAATCTAATAAAATACAAAATAAATGATTATGAATAAATATTGTTTATGTTTTTATTTGTCGATATTCAACTTGCAAGAAAGTGAACTTTGATCATAAATCAGATAAAATACAAAATAAATGATTATGAATAAATATTGCTTATGTTTTTATTTGTCGATATTCAAATTGCAAGAAAGTGAACTTTGATCATAAATCTGTTGAAATACAAATTAAATTATTATGAATAAATATTCCTTATGTTGTTATTTGTCGATATTCAACTTGCAAAAAAGGGAACTTTGATCATAAATCTGCGAAAACTTCAAATAAATGCTTATGAATAAATGTTCTTTATGTTTCTATTTGTCGATAAACAACTTGCAAGAAAGTGAACAATGATCATAAATCAGATAAAATACAAAATAAATGATTATGAATAAATATTGCTTATGTTTTTATTTGTCGATATTCAAATTGCAAGAAAGTGAACTTTGATCATAAATCTGTTGAAATACAAATTAAATGTTTATGAATAAATATTCCTTATGTTGTTATTTGTCGATTTTCAACTTGCAAGAAAGTGAACTTTGATCATAAATTTGAAAAAACTCAAAATAAATGATTATGAATAAATGTTCTTTATGTTTCCATTTATCGATAAACAACTTGCACGAAAGTGAACTTTGATCATAAATCTGATAAAATACAAAATAAATGATTATGAATAAATATTGTTTATGTTTTTATTTGTCGATATTCAACTTGCAAGAAAGTGAACTTTGATCATAAATCTGAGAAAACTCAAAATAAATAATTATGAATAAATGTTCTTTATGTTTCTATTTATCGATAAACAACTTGCAAGAAAGTGAACTTTGATCATAAATCTGAGAAAATTTAAAATAAATAATTATGAATAAATATTCTTTATGTTTCTATTTATCGATAAACAACTTGCAAGAAAGTGAACTTTGATCATAAATCTGTAAAAATACATAATAAATGATTATAAATAAATATTCTTTTTTTTTATTTGTCGATATTCAACTTGCAAGAAAGTGAACTATGATCATAAATCTGATAAAATACAAAATAAATGATTATGAATAAATCTTGTTTACGTTTTTATTTGTCGATATTCAACTTGCAAGAAAGTGAACTTTGATCATAAATCTAATCAAATACAAAATAAATGATTGTGAATAATTATTGTTTATGTTCTTATATGTCGATATTCAACTTGCAAGAAAGTGAACTTTGATCATAAATCAGATAAAATACAAAATAAATGATTATGAATAAATATTGCTTATGTTATTATTTGTCGATATTCAAATTGCAAGAAAGTGAACTTTGATCATAAATCTGTTGAAATACAAATTAAATGATTATTAATAAATATTCCTTATGTTGTTATTTGTCGATTTTCAACTTGCAAGAAAGTGAACTTTGATCATAAATCTGAGAAAACTCAAAATAAATGATTATGAATAAATGTTCTTTATGTTTCCATTTATCGATAAACAACTTGCAAGAAAGTGAACAATGATCATAAATCTGATAAAATACAAAATAAATGATTATGAATAAATATTGTTTATGTTTTTATTTGTCGATATTCAACTAGCAAGAAAGTGACCTTTGATCATAAATCAGATAAAATACAAAATAAATGATTATGAATAAATATTGCTTATGTTTTTATTTGTCGATATTCAAATTGCAAGAAAGTGAACTTTGATCATAAATCTGTTGAAATACAAATTAAATGATTATGAATAAATATTCCTTATGTTGTTATTTGTCGATATTCAACTTGCAAAAAAGGGAACTTTGATCATAAATCTGCGAAAACTTCAAATAAATGCTTATGAATAAATGTTCTTTATGTTTCTATTTGTCGATAAACAACTTGCAAGAAAGTGAACAATGATTATAAATCAGATAAAATACAAAATAAATCATTATGAATAAATATTGCTTATGTTTTTATTTGTCGATATTCAAATTGCAAGAAAGTGAACTTTGATCATAAATCTGTTGAAATACAAATTAAATCTTTATGAATAAATATTCCTTATGTTGTTATTTGTCGATTTTCAACTTGCAAGAAAGTGAACTTTGATCATAAATTTGAGAAAACTCAATATAAATGATTATGAATAAATGTTCTTTATGTTTCCATTTATCGATAAACAACTTGCAAGAAAGTGAACAATGATCATAAATCTGATAAAATACAAAATAAATGATTATGAATAAATATTCTTTATGTTTTTGATTGTCGATATACAACTTGCAAGAAAGTGAATTTTAAACATAACTCGGAGAAATCTAAAAAACCTTTATTCTTCTATTTGTCGATAGCCAACTTGCACGAAAGTGTACTTTGATCATAAATCTGATAAAATACAAAATAAATGATTATGAATAAATATTCTTTATGTTTTTATTTGTCGATATACAACTTGCAAGAAAGTGAATTTTAAACATAACTCTGAGAAATCTAAAAAATCTTTATGCTTCTATTTGTCGATAGCCAATTTGCACGAAAGTGAACTTTGATCATAACTCTGATAAAATACAAAATAAATGATTATGAATAAATATTGTTTATGTTTTTATTTGTCGATATTCAACTTGCAAGAAAGTGAACTTTGATCATAAATCTGATACAATGCAAAATAAATGATTATGAATAAATATTGTTTATGTTTTTATTTGTCGATATTCAACTTGCAAAAAAGTGAACTTTGATCATAAATCTGCGAAAACTTCAAATAAATGCTTATGAATAAATGTTCTTTATGTTTCTATTTGTCGATAAACAACTTGCAAGAAAGTGAACAATGATCATAAATCAGATAAAATACAAAATAAATGATTATGAATAAATATTGCTTATGTTTTTATTTGTCGATATTCAAATTGCAAGAAAGTGAACTTTGATCATAAATCTGTTGAAATACAAATTAAATGTTTATGAATAAATATTCCTTATGTTGTTATTTGTCGATTTTCAACTTGCAAGAAAGTGAACTTTGATCATAAATTTGAAAAAACTCAAAATAAATGATTATGAATAAATGTTCTTTATGTTTCCATTTATCGATAAACAACTTGCACGAAAGTGAACTTTGATCATAAATCTGATAAAATACAAAATAAATGATTATGAATAAATATTGTTTATGTTTTTATTTGTCGATATTCAACTTGCAAGAAAGTGAACTTTGATCATAAATCTGAGAAAACTCAAAATAAATAATTATGAATAAATGTTCTTTATGTTTCTATTTATCGATAAACAACTTGCAAGAAAGTGAACTTTGATCATAAATCTGAGAAAATTTAAAATAAATAATTATGAATAAATGTTCTTTATGTTTCTATTTATCGATAAACAACTTGCTAGAAAGTGAACTTTGATCATAAATCTGTAAAAATACATAATAAATGATTATAAATAAATATTCTTTTTTTTTATTTGTCGATATTCAACTTGCAAGAAAGTGAACTATGATCATAAATCTGATAAAATACAAAATAAATGATTATGAATAAATCTTGTTTACGTTTTTATTTGTCGATATTCAACTTGCAAGAAAGTGAACTTTGATCATAAATCTAATCAAATACAAAATAAATGATTGTGAATAATTATTGTTTATGTTCTTATATGTCGATATTCAACTTGCAAGAAAGTGAACTTTGATCATAAATCAGATAAAATACAAAATAAATGATTATGAATAAATATTGCTTATGTTATTATTTGTCGATATTCAAATTGCAAGAAAGTGAACTTTGATCATAAATCTGTTGAAATACAAATTAAATGATTATTAATAAATATTCCTTATGTTGTTATTTGTCGATTTTCAACTTGCAAGAAAGTGAACTTTGATCATAAATCTGAGAAAACTCAAAATAAATGATTATGAATAAATGTTATTTATGTTTCCATTTATCGATAAATAACTTGCAAGAATGTGAACTTTGATCATAAATCAGATAAAATACAAAATAAATGATTATGAATAAATATTGTTTATGTTTTTATTTGTCGATATTCAACTTGCAAGAAAGTGAACTTTGATCATAAATCAGATAAAATACAAAATAAATGAATATGAATAAATATTGCTTATGTTATTATTTGTCGATATTCAAATTGCAAGAAAGTGAACTTTGATCATAAATCTGTTGAAATACAAATTAAATGATTATTAATAAATATTCCTTATGTTGTTATTTGTCGATTTTCAACTTGCAAGAAAGTGAACTTTGATCATAAATCTGAGAAAACTCAAAATAAAAGATTATGAATAAATGTTCTTTATGTTTCCATTTATCGATAAACAACTTGCAAGAAAGTGAACAATGATCATAAATCTGATAAAATACAAAATAAATTATTATGAATAAATATTGTTTATGTTTTCATTTGTCGATATTCAACTTGCAAGTAAGTGAACTTTGATCATAAATCTAATAAAATACAAAATAAATGATTATGAATAAATATTGTTTATGTTTTTATTTGTCGATATTCAACTTGCAAGAAAGTGAACTTTGATCATAAATCAGATAAAATACAAAATAAATGATTATGAATAAATATTGCTTATGTTTTTATTTGTCGATATTCAAATTGCAAGAAAGTGAACTTTGATCATAAATCTGTTGAAATACAAATTAAATTATTATGAATAAATATTCCTTATGTTGTTATTTGTCGATATTCAACTTGCAAAAAAGTGAACTTTGATCATAAATCTGCGAAAACTTCAAATAAATGCTTATGAATAAATGTTCTTTATGTTTCTATTTGTCGATAAACAACTTGCAAGAAAGTGAACAATGATCATAAATCAGATAAAATACAAAATAAATGATTATGAATAAATATTGCTTATGTTTTTATTTGTCGATATTCAAATTGCAAGAAAGTGAACTTTGATCATAAATCTGTTGAAATACAAATTAAATGTTTATGAATAAATATTCCTTATGTTGTTATTTGTCGATTTTCAACTTGCAAGAAAGTGAACTTTGATCATAAATTTGAAAAAACTCAAAATAAATGATTATGAATAAATGTTCTTTATGTTTCCATTTATCGATAAACAACTTGCACGAAAGTGAACTTTGATCATAAATCTGATAAAATACAAAATAAATGATTATGAATAAATATTGTTTATGTTTTTATTTGTCGATATTCAACTTGCAAGAAAGTGAACTTTGATCATAAATCTGAGAAAACTCAAAATAAATAATTATGAATAAATGTTCTTTATGTTTCTATTTATCGATAAACAACTTGCAAGAAAGTGAACTTTGATCATAAATCTGAGAAAATTTAAAATAAATAATTATGAATAAATGTTCTTTATGTTTCTATTTATCGATAAACAACTTGCAAGAAAGTGAACTTTGATCATAAATCTGTAAAAATACATAATAAATGATTATAAATAAATATTCTTTTTTTTTATTTGTCGATATTCAACTTGCAAGAAAGTGAACTATGATCATAAATCTGATAAAATACAAAATAAATGATTATGAATAAATCTTGTTTACGTTTTTATTTGTCGATATTCAACTTGCAAGAAAGTGAACTTTGATCATAAATCTAATCAAATACAAAATAAATGATTGTGAATAATTATTGTTTATGTTCTTATATATCGATATTCAACTTGCAAGAAAGTGAACTTTGATCATAAATCAGATAAAATACAAAATAAATGATTATGAATAAATATTGCTTATGTTATTATTTGTCGATATTCAAATTGCAAGAAAGTGAACTTTGATCATAAATCTGTTGAAATACAAATTAAATGATTATTAATAAATATTCCTTATGTTGTTATTTGTCGATTTTCAACTTGCAAGAAAGTGAACTTTGATCATAAATCTGAGAAAACTCAAAATAAATGATTATGAATAAATGTTCTTTATGTTTCCATTTATCGATAAACAACTTGCAAGAAAGTGAACAATGATCATAAATCTGATAAAATACAAAATAAATGATTATGAATAAATATTGTTTATATTTTTATTTGTCGATATTCAACTTGCAAGAAAGTGACCTTTGATCATAAATCAGATAAAATACAAAATAAATGATTATGAATAAATATTGCTTATGTTTTTATTTGTCGATATTCAAATTGCAAGAAAGTGAACTTTGATCATAAATCTGTTGAAATACAAATTAAATGATTATGAATAAATATTCCTTATATTGTTATTTGTCGATATTCAACTTGCAAAAAAGGGAACTTTGATCATAAATCTGCGAAAACTTCAAATAAATGCTTATGAATAAATGTTCTTTATGTTTCTATTTGTCGATAAACAACTTGCAAGAAAGTGAACAATGATTATAAATCAGATAAAATACAAAATAAATCATTATGAATAAATATTGCTTATGTTTTTATTTGTCGATATTCAAATTGCAAGAAAGTGAACTTTGATCATAAATCTGTTGAAATACAAATTAAATCTTTATGAATAAATATTCCTTATGTTGTTATTTGTCGATTTTCAACTTGCAAGAAAGTGAACTTTGATCATAAATTTGAGAAAAGTCAATATAAATGATTATGAATAAATGTTCTTTATGTTTCCATTTATCGATAAACAACTTGCAAGAAAGTGAACAATGATCATAAATCTGATAAAATACAAAATAAATGATTATGAATAAATATTCTTTATGTTTTTGATTGTCGATATACAACTTGCAAGAAAGTGAATTTTAAACATAACTCGGAGAAATCTAAAAAACCTTTATTCTTCTATTTGTCGATAGCCAACTTGCACGAAAGTGTACTTTGATCATAAATCTGATAAAATACAAAATAAATGATTATGAATAAATATTCTTTATGTTTTTATTTGTCGATATACAACTTGCAAGAAAGTGAATTTTAAACATAACTCTGAGAAATCTAAAAAATCTTTATGCTTCTATTTGTCGATAGCCAATTTGCACGAAAGTGAACTTTGATCATAACTCTGATAAAATACAAAATAAATGATTATGAATAAATATTGATTATGTTTTTATTTGTCGATATTCAACTTGCAAGAAAGTGAACTTTGATCATAAATCTGATACAATGCAAAATAAATGATTATGAATAAATATTGTTTATGTTTTTATTTGTCGATATTCAACTTGCAAGAAAGTGAACTTTGATCATAAATCTGAGAAAACTCAAAATAAATAATTATGAATAAATGTTCTTTATGTTTATATTTGGCGATAAACAACTTGCAAGAAAGTGGACTTTGATCATAACTCTGATAAAATACAAAATAAATGATTATGAATAAATATTGTTTATGTTTTTATGTGTCGATATTCAACTTGCAAGAAAGTGAACTTTGATCATAAATCGGATAAAACTAAAAAAAAAAATGGTAATGAATAAATGTACTATATGTTTCTATTTGCAGATGTACAACTTGCAAGAAAGTGAATTATGTCATAAATCTGAGAAAACTATAAATAAATAATTATGAATAAATGTTCTTTATGTTTCCATTTATCGATAAACAACTTGCAAGAAAGTGAACAATGATCATAAATCTGATAAAATACAAAATAAATGATTATGAATAAATACTGTTTATGTTTTTATTTGTCGATATTCAACTTGCAAGTAAGTGAACTTTGATCATAAATCTAATAAAATACAAAATAAATGATTATGAATAAATATTGTTTATGTTTTTATTTGTCGATATTCAACTTGCAAGAAAGTGAACTTTGATCAAAAATCAGATAAAATACAAAATAAATGATTATGAATAAATATTGCTTATGTTTTTATTTGTCGATATTCAAATTGCAAGAAAGTGAACTTTGATCATAAATCTGATGAAATACAAATTAAATGATTATGAATAAATATTGTTTATGTTTTTATTTGTCGATATTCAACTTGCAAGAAGGTGAACTTTGATCATAAATCTGAGAAAACTCAAAATAAATGATTATAAATAAATGTTCTTTATGTTTTTTTTTGTCGATATTCAACTTGCACGAAAGTGAACTTTGATCATAAATCTGAGAAAACGCAAAATAAATGATTATAAATAAATATTGTTTATGTTTTTATTTGTCTATATTCAACTTGCATGAAAGTGAACTTTGATCATAAATCTGATGAAATACAAAATAAATGATTATGAATAAATATTGTTTATGTTTTTACTTGTCTATATTCAACTTGCAAGGAAGTGAACTCTGATCATAAATATGCGTAAACTCAAAATAATTGATTATGAATAAATGTTCTTTATGTTTCTATTTGTCGATAAACAACTTGCAAGAAAGTGAATTTTAAACATAACTCTGAGAAATCTAAAAAATCTTTATTCTTCTATTTGTCGATGCAAACTTACAAGAAAGTGACCTTTGATCATAAATCTGATACAATACAAAATAAATGATTATGAATAAATATTGTTTATGTTTTTATTTGTCGATATACAACTTGCAAGAAAGATAATTTTAAACATAACTCTGAGAAATCTAAAAAATCTTTATTCTTCTATTTGTCGATAGCCAACTTGCACGAAAGTGAACTTTGATCATAACTCTGATAAAATACAAAATAAATGATTATGAATAAATATTGTTTATGTTTTTATTTGTCGATATTCAACTTGCAAGAAAGTGAACTTTGATCATAAATCTGATAAAATGCAAAATAAATGATTATGAAAAAATATTGTTTATGTTTTTATTTGTCGATATTCAACTTGCAAGAAAGTGAACTTTGATCATAAATCTGAGAAAACTCAAAATAAATAATTATGAATAAATGTTCTTTATGTTTCTATTTGGCGATAAACAACTTGCAAGAAAGTGGATTTTGATCATAACTCTGATAAAATTCAAAATAAATGATTATGAATAAATATTGCTTATGTTTTTATTTGTCGATATTCAACTTGCAAGAAAGTGAACTTTGATCATAAATCTGAGAAAACTCAAAATAAATGATTATGAATAAATGTTCTTTATGTTTCCATTTATCGATAAACAACTTGCAAGAAAGTGAACAATGATCATAAATCTGATAAAATGCAAAATAAATGATTATGAATAAATATTGTTTATGTTTTTATTTGTCGATATTCAACTTGCAAGTAAGTGAACTTTGATCATAAATCTAATAAAATACAAAATAAATGATTATGAATAAATATTGTTTATGTTTTTATTTGTCGATATTCAACTTGCAAGAAAGTGAACTTTGATCATAAATCAGATAAAATACAAAATAAATGATTATGAATAAATATTGCTTATGTTTTTATATGTCGATATTCAAATTGCAAGAAAGTGAACTTTGATCATAAATCTGTTAAAATACAAATTAAATGATTATGAATAAATATTCCTTATGTGTTTATTTGTCGATATTCAACTTGCAAAAAAGTGAACTTTGATCATAAATCTGCGAAAACTTCAAATAAATAATTATGAATAAATGTTTTTTATGTTTCTATTTGTCGATAAACAACTTGCAAGAAAGTGAACTTTGATCATAAATCTGATGAAATACAAAATAAATGATTATGAATAAATATTCTTTATGTTTTTGATTGTCGATATACAACTTGCAAGAAAGTGAATTTTAAACATAACTCTGAGAAATCTAAAAAACCTTTATTCTTCTATTCAACGATATTCGATATTCAACTTGCAAGAAAGTGAACTTTGATCATAAATCTGATAAAATGCAAAATAAATGATTATGAATAAATATTGTTTATGTTTTTATTTGTCGATATTCAACTTGCAAGAAAGTGAACTTTGATCATAACTCTGATAAAATACAAAATAAATGATTATGAATAAATATTGTTTATGTTTTTATGTGTCGATATTCAACTTGCAAGAAAGTGAACTTTGATCATAAATCGGATAAAACTAAAAAAAAATGGTAATGAATAAATGTACTATATGTTTCTATTTGCAGGAGTACAACTTGCAAGAAAGTGAATTATGATCATAAATCTGAGAAAACTATAAATAAATAATTATGAATAAATGTTCTTTATGTTTCCATTTATCGATAAACAACTTGCAAGAAAGTGAACAATGATCATAAATCTGATAAAATACAAAATAAATGATTATGAATAAATATTGTTTATGTTTTTAATTGTCGATATTCAACTTGCAAATAAATGAACTTTGATCATAAATCAAATAAAATGCAAAATAAATGATTATGAATAAATATTGTTTATGTTTTTATTTGTCGATATTCAACTTGCAAGAAAGTGAACTTTGATCATAAATCAGATAAAATACAAAATAAATGATTATGAATAAATATTGCTTATGTTTTTATTTGTCGATATTCAAATTGCAAGAAAGTGAACTTTGATCATAAATCTGATGAAATACATATTAAATGATTATGAATAAATAGTGTTTATGTTTTTATTTGTCGATATTCAACTTGCAAGAAAGTGAACTTTGATCATAAATCTGAGAAAACTCAAAATAAATAATTATGAATAAATGTTCTTTATGTTTCTATTTGGCGATAAACAACTTGCAAGAAAGTGGATTTTGATCATAACTCTGATAAAATTCAAAATAAATGATTATGAATAAATATTGTTTATGTTTTTATTTGTCGATATTCAACTTGCAAGAAAGTGAACTTTGATCATAAATCTGAGAAAACTCAAAATAAATGATTATGAATAAATGTTCTTTATGTTTCCATTTATCGATAAACAACTTGCAAGAAAGTGAACTTTGATCATAAATCTGTTAAAATACAAATTAAATGATTATGAATAAATATTCCTTATGTGTTTATTTGTCGATATTCAACTTGCAAAAAAGTGAACTTTGATCATAAATCTGCGAAAACTTCAAATAAATAATTATGAATAAATGTTTTTTATGTTTCTATTTGTCGATAAACAACTTGCAAGAAAGTGAACTTTGATCATAAATCTGATGAAATACAAAATAAATGATTATGAATAAATATTCTTTATGTTTTTGATTGTCGATATACAACTTGCAAGAAAGTGAATTTTAAACATAACTCTGAGAAATCTAAAAAACCTTTATTCTTCTATTCAACGATATTCGATATTCAACTTGCAAGAAAGTGAACTTTGATCATAAATCTGATAAAATGCAAAATAAATGATTATGAATAAATATTGTTTATGTTTTTATTTGTCGATATTCAACTTGCAAGAAAGTGAACTTTGATCATAACTCTGATAAAATACAAAATAAATGATTATGAATAAATATTGTTTATGTTTTTATGTGTCGATATTCAACTTGCAAGAAAGTGAACTTTGATCATAAATCGGATAAAACTAAAAAAAAATGGTAATGAATAAATGTACTATATGTTTCTATTTGCAGGAGTACAACTTGCAAGAAAGTGAATTATGATCATAAATCTGAGAAAACTATAAATAAATAATTATGAATAAATGTTCTTTATGTTTCCATTTATCGATAAACAACTTGCAAGAAAGTGAACAATGATCATAAATCTGATAAAATACAAAATAAATGATTATGAATAAATATTGTTTATGTTTTTAATTGTCGATATTCAACTTGCAAATAAATGAACTTTGATCATAAATCAAATAAAATGCAAAATAAATGATTATGAATAAATATTGTTTATGTTTTTATTTGTCGATATTCAACTTGCAAGAAAGTGAACTTTGATCATAAATCAGATAAAATACAAAATAAATGATTATGAATAAATATTGCTTATGTTTTTATTTGTCGATATTCAAATTGCAAGAAAGTGAACTTTGATCATAAATCTGATGAAATACATATTAAATGATTATGAATAAATAGTGTTTATGTTTTTATTTGTCGATATTCAACTTGCAAGAAAGTGAACTTTGATCATAAATCTGATACAATGCAAAATAAATGATTATGAATAAATATTGTTTATGTTTTTATTTGTCGATATTCAACTTGCAAGAAAGTGAACTTTGATCATAAATCTGAGAAAACTCAAAATAAATAATTATGAATAAATGTTCTTTATGTTTATATTTGGCGATAAACAACTTGCAAGAAAGTGGACTTTGATCATAACTCTGATAAAATACAAAATAAATGATTATGAATAAATATTGTTTATGTTTTTATGTGTCGATATTCAACTTGCAAGAAAGTGAACTTTGATCATAAATCGGATAAAACTAAAAAAAAAAATGGTAATGAATAAATGTACTATATGTTTCTATTTGCAGATGTACAACTTGCAAGAAAGTGAATTATGATCATAAATCTGAGAAAACTATAAATAAATAATTATGAATAAATGTTCTTTATGTTTCCATTTATCGATAAACAACTTGCAAGAAAGTGAACAATGATCATAAATCTGATAAAATACAAAATAAATGATTATGAATAAATACTGTTTATGTTTTTATTTGTCGATATTCAACTTGCAAGTAAGTGAACTTTGATCATAAATCTAATAAAATACAAAATAAATGATTATGAATAAATATTGTTTATGTTTTTATTTGTCGATATTCAACTTGCAAGAAAGTGAACTTTGATCAAAAATCAGATAAAATACAAAATAAATGATTATGAATAAATATTGCTTATGTTTTTATTTGTCGATATTCAAATTGCAAGAAAGTGAACTTTGATCATAAATCTGATGAAATACAAATTAAATGATTATGAATAAATATTGTTTATGTTTTTATTTGTCGATATTCAACTTGCAAGAAGGTGAACTTTGATCATAAATCTGAGAAAACTCAAAATAAATGATTATAAATAAATGTTCTTTATGTTTTTTTTTGTCGATATTCAACTTGCACGAAAGTGAACTTTGATCATAAATCTGAGAAAACGCAAAATAAATGATTATAAATAAATATTGTTTATGTTTTTATTTGTCTATATTCAACTTGCATGAAAGTGAACTTTGATCATAAATCTGATGAAATACAAAATAAATGATTATGAATAAATATTGTTTATGTTTTTACTTGTCTATATTCAACTTGCAAGGAAGTGAACTCTGATCATAAATATGCGTAAACTCAAAATAATTGATTATGAATAAATGTTCTTTATGTTTCTATTTGTCGATAAACAACTTGCAAGAAAGTGAATTTTAAACATAACTCTGAGAAATCTAAAAAATCTTTATTCTTCTATTTGTCGATGCAAACTTACAAGAAAGTGACCTTTGATCATAAATCTGATACAATACAAAATAAATGATTATGAATAAATATTGTTTATGTTTTTATTTGTCGATATACAACTTGCAAGAAAGATAATTTTAAACATAACTCTGAGAAATCTAAAAAATCTTTATTCTTCTATTTGTCGATAGCCAACTTGCACGAAAGTGAACTTTGATCATAACTCTGATAAAATACAAAATAAATGATTATGAATAAATATTGTTTATGTTTTTATTTGTCGATATTCAACTTGCAAGAAAGTGAACTTTGATCATAAATCTGATAAAATGCAAAATAAATGATTATGAAAAAATATTGTTTATGTTTTTATTTGTCGATATTCAACTTGCAAGAAAGTGAACTTTGATCATAAATCTGAGAAAACTCAAAATAAATAATTATGAATAAATGTTCTTTATGTTTCTATTTGGCGATAAACAACTTGCAAGAAAGTGGATTTTGATCATAACTCTGATAAAATTCAAAATAAATGATTATGAATAAATATTGCTTATGTTTTTATTTGTCGATATTCAACTTGCAAGAAAGTGAACTTTGATCATAAATCTGAGAAAACTCAAAATAAATGATTATGAATAAATGTTCTTTATGTTTCCATTTATCGATAAACAACTTGCAAGAAAGTGAACAATGATCATAAATCTGATAAAATGCAAAATAAATGATTATGAATAAATATTGTTTATGTTTTTATTTGTCGATATTCAACTTGCAAGTAAGTGAACTTTGATCATAAATCTAATAAAATACAAAATAAATGATTATGAATAAATATTGTTTATGTTTTTATTTGTCGATATTCAACTTGCAAGAAAGTGAACTTTGATCATAAATCAGATAAAATACAAAATAAATGATTATGAATAAATATTGCTTATGTTTTTATATGTCGATATTCAAATTGCAAGAAAGTGAACTTTGATCATAAATCTGTTAAAATACAAATTAAATGATTATGAATAAATATTCCTTATGTGTTTATTTGTCGATATTCAACTTGCAAAAAAGTGAACTTTGATCATAAATCTGCGAAAACTTCAAATAAATAATTATGAATAAATGTTTTTTATGTTTCTATTTGTCGATAAACAACTTGCAAGAAAGTGAACTTTGATCATAAATCTGATGAAATACAAAATAAATGATTATGAATAAATATTCTTTATGTTTTTGATTGTCGATATACAACTTGCAAGAAAGTGAATTTTAAACATAACTCTGAGAAATCTAAAAAACCTTTATTCTTCTATTCAACGATATTCGATATTCAACTTGCAAGAAAGTGAACTTTGATCATAAATCTGATAAAATGCAAAATAAATGATTATGAATAAATATTGTTTATGTTTTTATTTGTCGATATTCAACTTGCAAGAAAGTGAACTTTGATCATAACTCTGATAAAATACAAAATAAATGATTATGAATAAATATTGTTTATGTTTTTATGTGTCGATATTCAACTTGCAAGAAAGTGAACTTTGATCATAAATCGGATAAAACTAAAAAAAAATGGTAATGAATAAATGTACTATATGTTTCTATTTGCAGGAGTACAACTTGCAAGAAAGTGAATTATGATCATAAATCTGAGAAAACTATAAATAAATAATTATGAATAAATGTTCTTTATGTTTCCATTTATCGATAAACAACTTGCAAGAAAGTGAACAATGATCATAAATCTGATAAAATACAAAATAAATGATTATGAATAAATATTGTTTATGTTTTTAATTGTCGATATTCAACTTGCAAATAAATGAACTTTGATCATAAATCAAATAAAATGCAAAATAAATGATTATGAATAAATATTGTTTATGTTTTTATTTGTCGATATTCAACTTGCAAGAAAGTGAACTTTGATCATAAATCAGATAAAATACAAAATAAATGATTATGAATAAATATTGCTTATGTTTTTATTTGTCGATATTCAAATTGCAAGAAAGTGAACTTTGATCATAAATCTGATGAAATACATATTAAATGATTATGAATAAATAGTGTTTATGTTTTTATTTGTCGATATTCAACTTGCAAGAAAGTGAACTTTGATCATAAATCTGAGAAAACTCAAAATAAATAATTATGAATAAATGTTCTTTATGTTTCTATTTGGCGATAAACAACTTGCAAGAAAGTGGATTTTGATCATAACTCTGATAAAATTCAAAATAAATGATTATGAATAAATATTGTTTATGTTTTTATTTGTCGATATTCAACTTGCAAGAAAGTGAACTTTGATCATAAATCTGAGAAAACTCAAAATAAATGATTATGAATAAATGTTCTTTATGTTTCCATTTATCGATAAACAACTTGCAAGAAAGTGAACAATGATCATAAATCTGATAAAATACAAAATAAATGATTATGAATAAATATTGTTTATGTTTTTATTTGTCGATATTCAACTTGCAAGTAAGTGAACTTTGATCATAAATCTAATAAAATACAAAATAAATGATTATGAATAAATATTGTTTATGTCTTTATTTGTCGATATTCAACTTGGAAGAAAGTGAACTTTGATCATAAATCAGATAAAATACAAAATAAATGATTATGAATAAATATTGCTTATGTTTTTATATGTCGATATTCAAATTGCAAGAAAGTGAACTTTGATCATAAATCTGTTGAAATACAAATTAAATGATTATGAATAAATATTCCTTATGTGATTATTTGTCGATATTCAACTTGCAAAAAAGTGAACTTTGATCATAAATCTGCGAAAACTTCAAATAAATAATTATGAATAAATGTTCTTTATGTTTCTATTTGTCGATAAACAACTTGCAAGAAAGTGAACTTTGATCATAAATCTGATAAAATACAAAATAAATGATTATGAATAAATATTCTTTATGTTTTTGATTGTCGATATACAACTTGCAAGAAAGTGAATTTTAAACATAACTCTGAGAAATCTAAAAAACCTTTATTCTTCTATTCAACGATATTCGATATTCAACTTGCAAGAAAGTGAACTTTGATCATGAATCTGATAAAATGCAAAATAAATAATTATGAATAAATGTTCTCTATGTTTCTATTTGGCGATAAACAACTTGCAAGAAAGTGGACTTTGATCATAACTCTGATAAAATACAAAATAAATGATTATGAATAAATATTGTTTATGTTTTTATGTGTCGATATTCAACTTGCAAGAAAGTGAACTTTGATCATAAATCGGATAAAACTAAAAAAAAAAATGGTAATGAATAAATGTACTATATGTTTCTATTTGCAGATGTACAACTTGCAAGAAAGTGAATTATGATCATAAATCTGAGAAAACTATAAATAAATAATTATGAATAAATGTTCTTTATGTTTCCATTTGTCGATAAACAACTTGCAAGAAAGTGAATTTTAAACATAACTCTGAGAAATCTAAAAAATCTTTATTCTTCTATTTGTCGATGCAAACTTACAAGAAAGTGACCTTTGATAATAAATCTGATACAATACAAAATAAATGATTATGAATAAATATTGTTTATGTTTTTATTTGTCGATATACAACTTGCAAGAAAGATAATTTTAAACATAACTCTGAGAAATCTAAAAAATCTTTATTCTTCTATTTGTCGATAGCCAACTTGCACGAAAGTGAACTTTGATCATAACTCTGATAAAATACAAAATAAATGATTATGAATAAATATTGTTTATGTTTTTATTTGTCGATATTCAACTTGCAAGAAAGTGAACTTTGATCAAAAATCAGATAAAATACAAAATAAATGATTATGAATAAATATTGCTTATGTTTTTATTTGTCGATATTCAAATTGCAAGAAAGTGAACTTTGATCATAAATCTGATGAAATACAAATTAAATGATTATGAATAAATATTGTTTATGTTTTTATTTGTCGATATTCAACTTGCAAGAAGGTGAACTTTGATCATAAATCTGAGAAAACTCAAAATAAATGATTATAAATAAATGTTCTTTATGTTTTTTTTTTGTCGATATTCAACTTGCACGAAAGTGAACTTTGATCATAAATCTGAGAAAACGCAAAATAAATGATTATAAATAAATATTGTTTATGTTTTTATTTGTCTATATTCACCTTGCATGAAAGTGAACTTTGATCATAAATCTGATGAAATACAAAATAAATGATTATGAATAAATATTGTTTATGTTTTTACTTGTCTATATTCAACTTGCAAGGAAGTGAACTCTGATCATAAATATGCGTAAACTCAAAATAATTGATTATGAATAAATGTTCTTTATGTTTCTATTTGTCGATAAACAACTTGCAAGAAAGTGAATTTTAAACATAACTCTGAGAAATCTAAAAAATCTTTATTCTTCTATTTGTCGATGCAAACTTACAAGAAAGTGACCTTTGATCATAAATCTGATACAATACAAAATAAATGATTATGAATAAATATTGTTTATGTTTTTATTTGTCGATATACAACTTGCAAGAAAGATAATTTTAAACATAACTCTGAGAAATCTAAAAAATCTTTATTCTTCTATTTGTCGATAGCCAACTTGCACGAAAGTGAACTTTGATCATAACTCTGATAAAATACAAAATAAATGATTATGAATAAATATTGTTTATGTTTTTATTTGTCGATATTCAACTTGCAAGAAAGTTAACTTTGATCATAAATCTGATAAAATGCAAAATAAATGATTATGAATAAATATTGTTTATGTTTTTATTTGTCGATATT
The DNA here is from genome assembly GCF_028554725.1 of Zeugodacus cucurbitae. Lineage (NCBI taxonomy): Eukaryota > Metazoa > Arthropoda > Insecta > Diptera > Tephritidae > Zeugodacus > Zeugodacus cucurbitae. Next base: position 30,886,586 of record NC_071669.1, read on the forward strand.
CAACTTGCAAGAAAGTGAACTTTGATCATAAATCTGAGAAAACTCAAAATAAATAATTATGAATAAATGTTCTTTATGTTTCTATTTGGCGATAAACAACTTGCAAGAAAGTGGATTTTGATCATAACTCTGATAAAATTCAAAATAAATGATTATGAATAAATATTGTTTATGTTTTTATTTGTCGATATTCAACTTGCAAGAAAGTGAACTTTGATCATAAATCTGAGAAAACTAAAAATAAATGATTATGAATAAATGTTCTTTATGTTTCCATTTATCGATAAACAACTTGCAAGAAAGTGAACAATGATCATAAATCTGATAAAATGCAAAATAAATGATTATGAATAAATATTGTTTATGTTTTTATTTGTCGATATTCAACTTGCAAGTAAGTGAACTTTGATCATAAATCTAATAAAATACAAAATAAATGATTATGAATAAATATTGTTTATGTCTTTATTTGTCGATATTCAACTTGGAAGAAAGTGAACTTTGATCATAAATCAGATAAAATACAAAATAAATGATTATGAATAAATATTGCTTATGTTTTTATATGTCGATATTCAAATTGCAAGAAAGTGAACTTTGATCATAAATCTGTTGAAATACAAATTAAATGATTATGAATAAATATTCCTTATGTGATTATTTGTCGATATTCAACTTGCAAAAAAGTGAACTTTGATCATAAATCTGCGAAAACTTCAAATAAATAATTATGAATAAATGTTCTTTATGTTTCTATTTGTCGATAAACAACTTGCAAGAAAGTGAACTTTGATCATAAATCTGATAAAATACAAAATAAATGATTATGAATAAATATTCTTTATGTTTTTGATTGTCGATATACAACTTGCAAGAAAGTGAATTTTAAACATAACTCTGAGAAATCTAAAAAACCTTTATTCTTCTATTCAACGATATTCGATATTCAACTTGCAAGAAAGTGAACTTTGATCATAAATCTGATAAAATGCAAAATAAATAATTATGAATAAATGTTCTCTATGTTTCTATTTGGCGATAAACAACTTGCAAGAAAGTGGACTTTGATCATAACTCTGATAAAATACAAAATAAATGATTATGAATAAATATTGTTTATGTTTTTATGTGTCGATATTCAACTTGCAAGAAAGTGAACTTTGATCATAAATCGGATAAAACTAAAAAAAAAAATGGTAATGAATAAATGTACTATATGTTTCTATTTGCAGATGTACAACTTGCAAGAAAGTGAATTATGATCATAAATCTGAGAAAACTATAAATAAATAATTATGAATAAATGTTCTTTATGTTTCCATTTGTCGATAAACAACTTGCAAGAAAGTGAATTTTAAACATAACTCTGAGAAATCTAAAAAATCTTTATTCTTCTATTTGTCGATGCAAACTTACAAGAAAGTGACCTTTGATAATAAATCTGATACAATACAAAATAAATGATTATGAATAAATATTGTTTATGTTTTTATTTGTCGATATACAACTTGCAAGAAAGATAATTTTAAACATAACTCTGAGAAATCTAAAAAATCTTTATTCTTCTATTTGTCGATAGCCAACTTGCACGAAAGTGAACTTTGATCATAACTCTGATAAAATACAAAATAAATGATTATGAATAAATATTGTTTATGTTTTTATTTGTCGATATTCAACTTGCAAGAAAGTGAACTTTGATCAAAAATCAGATAAAATACAAAATAAATGATTATGAATAAATATTGCTTATGTTTTTATTTGTCGATATTCAAATTGCAAGAAAGTGAACTTTGATCATAAATCTGATGAAATACAAATTAAATGATTATGAATAAATATTGTTTATGTTTTTATTTGTCGATATTCAACTTGCAAGAAGGTGAACTTTGATCATAAATCTGAGAAAACTCAAAATAAATGATTATAAATAAATGTTCTTTATGTTTTTTTTTGTCGATATTCAACTTGCACGAAAGTGAACTTTGATCATAAATCTGAGAAAACGCAAAATAAATGATTATAAATAAATATTGTTTATGTTTTTATTTGTCTATATTCACCTTGCATGAAAGTGAACTTTGATCATAAATCTGATGAAATACAAAATAAATGATTATGAATAAATATTGTTTATGTTTTTACTTGTCTATATTCAACTTGCAAGGAAGTGAACTCTGATCATAAATATGCGTAAACTCAAAATAATTGATTATGAATAAATGTTCTTTATGTTTCTATTTGTCGATAAACAACTTGCAAGAAAGTGAATTTTAAACATAACTCTGAGAAATCTAAAAAATCTTTATTCTTCTATTTGTCGATGCAAACTTACAAGAAAGTGACCTTTGATCATAAATCTGATACAATACAAAATAAATGATTATGAATAAATATTGTTTATGTTTTTATTTGTCGATATACAACTTGCAAGAAAGATAATTTTAAACATAACTCTGAGAAATCTAAAAAATCTTTATTCTTCTATTTGTCGATAGCCAACTTGCACGAAAGTGAACTTTGATCATAACTCTGATAAAATACAAAATAAATGATTATGAATAAATATTGTTTATGTTTTTATTTGTCGATATTCAACTTGCAAGAAAGTGAACTTTGATCATAAATCTGATAAAATGCAAAATAAATGATTATGAATAAATATTGTTTATGTTTTTATTTGTCGATATTCAACTTGCAAGAAAGTGAACTTTGATCATAAATCTGAGAAAACTCAAAATAAATAATTATGAATAAATGTTCTTTATGTTTCTATTTGGCGATAAACAACTTGCAAGAAAGTGGATTTTGATCATAACTCTGATAAAATTCAAAATAAATGATTATGAATAAATATTGTTTATGTTTTTATTTGTCGATATTCAACTTGCAAGAAAGTGAACTTTGATCATAAATCTGAGAAAACTCAAAATAAATGATTATGAATAAATGTTCTTTATGTTTCCATTTATCGATAAACAACTTGCAAGAAAGTGAACAATGATCATAAATCTGATAAAATGCAAAATAAATGATTATGAATAAATATTGTTTATGTTTTTATTTGTCGATATTCAACTTGCAAGTAAGAGAACTTTGATCATAAATCTAATAAAATACAAAATAAATGATTATGAATAAATATTGTTTATGTTTTTATTTGTCGATATTCAACTTACAAGAAAGTGAACTTTGATCATAAATCAGATAAAATACAAAATAAATGATTATGAATAAATATTGCTTATGTTTTTATATGTCGATATTCAAATTGCAAGAAAGTGAACTTTGATCATAAATCTGTTGAAATACAAATTAAATGATTATGAATAAATATTCCTTATGTGTTTATTTGTCGATATTCAACTTGCAAAAAAGTGAACTTTGATCATAAATCTGCGAAAACTTCAAATAAATAATTATGAATAAATGTTCTTTATGTTTCTATTTGTCGATAAACAACTTGCAAGAAAGTGAACTTTGATCATAAATCTGATGAAATACAAAATAAATGATTATGAATAAATATTCTTTATGTTTTTGATTGTCGATATACAACTTGCAAGAAAGTGAATTTTAAACATAACTCTGAGAAATCTAAAAAACCTTTATTCTTCTATTCAACGATATTCGATATTCAACTTGCAAGAAAGTGAACTTTGATCATAAATCTGATAAAATGCAAAATAAATGGTTATGAATAAATATTGTTTATGTTTTTATTTGTCGATATTCAACTTGCAAGAAAGTGAACTTTGATCATAAATCTGAGAAAACTCAAAATAAATAATTATGAATAAATGTTCTTTATGTTTTTATTTGTCGATATTCAACTTGCAAGTAAGTGAACTTTGATCATAAATCTAATAAAATACAAAATAAATGATTATGAATAAATATTGTTTATGTTTTTATTTGTCGATATTCAACTTGCAAGAAAGTGAACTTTGATCATAAATCAGATAAAATACAAAATAAATGATTATGAATAAATATTGCTTATGTTTTTATATGTCGATATTCAAATTGCAAAAAAGTGAACTTTGATCATAAATCTCTTGAAATACAAATTAAATGATTATGAATAAATATTCCTTATGTGTTTATTTGTCGATATTCAACTTGCAAAAAAGTGAACTTTGATCATAAATCTGCGAAAACTTCAAATAAATAATTATGAATAAATGTTCTTTATGTTTCTATTTGTCGATAAACAACTTGCAAGAAAGTGAACTTTGATCATAAATCTGATGAAATACAAAATAAATGATTATGAATAAATATTCTTTATGTTTTTGATTGTCGATATACAACTTGCAAGAAAGTGAATTTTAAACATAACTCTGAGAAATCTAAAAAACCTTTATTCTTCTGTTCAACGATATTCGATATTCAACTTGCAAGAAAGTGAACTTTGATCATAAATCTGATAAAATGCAAAATAAATGATTATGAATAAATATTGTTTATGTTTTTATGTGTCGATATTCAACTTGCAAGAAAGTGAACTTTGATCATAAATCGGATAAAACTAAAAAAAAAATGGTAATGAATAAATGTACTATATGTTTCTATTTGCAGGTGTACAACTTGCAAGAAAGTGAATTATGATCATAAATCTGAGAAAACTCAAAATAAATAATTATGAATAAATGTTCTTTATGTTTCCATTTATCGATAAACAACTTGCAAGAAAGTGAACAATGATCATAAATCTGATAAAATACAAAATAAATGATTATGAATAAATATTGTTTATGTTTTTAATTGTCGATATTCAACTTGCAAATAAATGAACTTTGATCATAAATCAAATAAAATGCAAAATAAATGATTATGAATAAATATTGTTTATGTTTTTATTTGTCGATATTCAACTTGCAAGAAAGTGAACTTTGATCATAAATCGGATAAAACTAAAAAAAAAATGGTAATGAATAAATGTACTATATGTTTCTATTTGCAGGTGTACAACTTGCAAGAAAGTGAATTATGATCATAAATCTGAGAAAACTATAAATAAATAATTATGAATAAATGTTCTTTATGTTTCCATTTATCGATAAACAACTTGCAAGAAAGTGAACAATGATCATAAATCTGATAAAATACAAAATAAATGATTATGAATAAATATTGTTTATGTTTTTAATTGTCGATATTCAACTTGCAAATAAATGAACTTTGATCATAAATCAAATAAAATGCAAAATAAATGATTATGAATAAATATTGTTTATGTTTTTATTTGTCGATATTCAACTTGCAAGAAAGTGAACTTTGATCATAAATCAGATAAAATACAAAATAAATGATTATGAATAAATATTGCTTATGTTTTTATTTGTCGATATTCAAATTGCAAGAAAGTGAACTTTGATCATAAATCTGATGAAATACATATTAAATGATTATGAATAAATAGTGTTTATGTTTTTATTTGTCGATATTCAACTTGCAAGAAAGTGAACTTTGATCATAAATCTGAGAAAACTCAAAATAAATAATTATGAATAAATGTTCTTTATGTTTCTATTTGGCGATAAACAACTTGCAAGAAAGTGGATTTTGATCATAACTCTGATAAAATTCAAAATAAATGATTATGAATAAATATTGTTTATGTTTTTATTTGTCGATATTCAACTTGCAAGAAAGTGAACTTTGATCATAAATCTGAGAAAACTCAAAATAAATGATTATGAATAAATGTTCTTTATGTTTCCATTTATCGATAAACAACTTGCAAGAAAGTGAACAATGATCATAAATCTGATAAAATGCAAAATAAATGATTATGAATAAATATTGTTTATGTTTTTATTTGTCGATATTCAACTTGCAAGAAAGTGAACTTTGATCATAAATCTGATGAAATACATATTAAATGATTATGAATAAATAGTGTTTATGTTTTTATTTGTCGATATTCAACTTGCAAGAAAGTGAACTTTGATCATAAATCTGAGAAAACTCAAAATAAATAATTATGAATAAATGTTCTTTATGTTTCTATTTGGCGATAAACAACTTGCAAGAAAGTGGATTTTGATCATAACTCTGATAAAATACAAAATAAATGATTATGAATAAATATTGCTTATGTTTTTATTTGTCGATATTCAAATTGCACGAAAGTGAACTTTGATCATAACTCTGATAAAATACAAAATAAATGATTATGAATAAATATTGTTTATGTTTTTATTTGTCGATATTCAACTTGCAAGAAAGTGAACTTTGATCATAAATCTGATAAAATACAAAATAAATGATTATGAATAAATATTGCTTATGTTTTTATATGTCGATATTCAAATTGCAAGAAAGTGAACTTTGATCATAAATCTGTTGAAATACAAATTAAATGATTATGAATAAATATTCCTTATGTGTTTATTTGTCGATATTCAACTTGCAAAAAAGTGAACTTTGATCATAAATCTGCGAAAACTTCAAATAAATAATTATGAATAAATGTTCTTTATGTTTCTATTTGTCGATAAACAACTTGCAAGAAAGTGAACTTTGATCATAAATCTGATGAAATACAAAATAAATGATTATGAATAAATATTCTTTATGTTTTTGATTGTCGATATACAACTTGCAAGAAAGTGAATTTTAAACATAACTCTGAGAAATCTAAAAAACCTTTATTCTTCTATTCAACGATATTCGATATTCAACTTGCAAGAAAGTGAACTTTGATCATAAATCTGATAAAATGCAAAATAAATGATTATGAATAAATATTGTTTATGTTTTTATTTGTCGATATTCAACTTGCAAGAAAGTGAACTTTGATCATAAATCTGAGAAAACTCAAAATAAATAATTATGAATAAATGTTCTTTATGTTTTTATTTGTCGATATTCAACTTGCAAGTAAGTGAACTTTGATCATAAATCTAATAAAATACAAAATAAATGATTATGAATAAATATTGTTTATGTTTTTATTTGTCGATATTCAACTTGCAAGAAAGTGAACTTTGATCATAAATCAGATAAAATACAAAATAAATGATTATGAATAAATATTGCTTATGTTTTTATATGTCGATATTCAAATTGCAAAAAAGTGAACTTTGATCATAAATCTCTTGAAATACAAATTAAATGATTATGAATAAATATTCCTTATGTGTTTATTTGTCGATATTCAACTTGCAAAAAAGTGAACTTTGATCATAAATCTGCGAAAACTTCAAATAAATAATTATGAATAAATGTTCTTTATGTTTCTATTTGTCGATAAACAACTTGCAAGAAAGTGAACTTTGATCATAAATCTGATGAAATACAAAATAAATGATTATGAATAAATATTCTTTATGTTTTTGATTGTCGATATACAACTTGCAAGAAAGTGAATTTTAAACATAACTCTGAGAAATCTAAAAAACCTTTATTCTTCTGTTCAACGATATTCGATATTCAACTTGCAAGAAAGTGAACTTTGATCATAAATCTGATAAAATGCAAAATAAATGATTATGAATAAATATTGTTTATGTTTTTATGTGTCGATATTCAACTTGCAAGAAAGTGAACTTTGATCATAAATCGGATAAAACTAAAAAAAAAAATGGTAATGAATAAATGTACTATATGTTTCTATTTGCAGGTGTACAACTTGCAAGAAAGGAAATTATGATCATAAATCTGAGAAAACTCAAAATAAATAATTATGAATAAATGTTCTTTATGTTTCCATTTATCGATAAACAACTTGCAAGAAAGTGAACAATGATCATAAATCTGATAAAATACAAAATAAATGATTATGAATAAATATTGTTTATGTTTTTAATTGTCGATATTCAACTTGCAAATAAATGAACTTTGATCATAAATCAAATAAAATGCAAAATAAATGATTATGAATAAATATTGTTTATGTTTTTATTTGTCGATATTCAACTTGCAAGAAAGTGAACTTTGATCATAAATCGGATAAAACTAAAAAAAAAATGGTAATGAATAAATGTACTATATGTTTCTATTTGCAGGTGTACAACTTGCAAGAAAGTGAATTATGATCATAAATCTGAGAAAACTATAAATAAATAATTATGAATAAATGTTCTTTATGTTTCCATTTATCGATAAACAACTTGCAAGAAAGTGAACTTTGATCAAAAATCAGATAAAATACAAAATAAATGATTATGAATAAATATTGCTTATGTTTTTATTTGTCGATATTCAAATTGCAAGAAAGTGAACTTTGATCATAAATCTGATGAAATACAAATTAAATGATTATGAATAAATATTGTTTATGTTTTTATTTGTCGATATTCAACTTGCAAGAAGGTGAACTTTGATCATAAATCTGAGAAAACTCAAAATAAATGATTATAAATAAATGTTCTTTATGTTTTTTTTTTGTCGATATTCAACTTGCACGAAAGTGAACTTTGATCATAAATCTGAGAAAACGCAAAATAAATGATTATAAATAAATATTGTTTATGTTTTTATTTGTCTATATTCACCTTGCATGAAAGTGAACTTTGATCATAAATCTGATGAAATACAAAATAAATGATTATGAATAAATATTGTTTATGTTTTTACTTGTCTATATTCAACTTGCAAGGAAGTGAACTCTGATCATAAATATGCGTAAACTCAAAATAATTGATTATGAATAAATGTTCTTTATGTTTCTATTTGTCGATAAACAACTTGCAAGAAAGTGAATTTTAAACATAACTCTGAGAAATCTAAAAAATCTTTATTCTTCTATTTGTCGATGCAAACTTACAAGAAAGTGACCTTTGATCATAAATCTGATACAATACAAAATAAATGATTATGAATAAATATTGTTTATGTTTTTATTTGTCGATATACAACTTGCAAGAAAGATAATTTTAAACATAACTCTGAGAAATCTAAAAAATCTTTATTCTTCTATTTGTCGATAGCCAACTTGCACGAAAGTGAACTTTGATCATAACTCTGATAAAATACAAAATAAATGATTATGAATAAATATTGTTTATGTTTTTATTTGTCGATATTCAACTTGCAAGAAAGTGAACTTTGATCATAAATCTGATAAAATGCAAAATAAATGATTATGAATAAATATTGTTTATGTTTTTATTTGTCGATATTCAACTTGCAAGAAAGTGAACTTTGATCATAAATCTGAGAAAACTCAAAATAAATAATTATGAATAAATGTTCTTTATGTTTCTATTTGGCGATAAACAACTTGCAAGAAAGTGGATTTTGATCATAACTCTGATTAAATTCAAAATAAATGATTATGAATAAATATTGTTTATGTTTTTATTTGTCGATATTCAACTTGCAAGAAAGTGAACTTTGATCATAAATCTGAGAAAACTCAAAATAAATGATTATGAATAAATGTTCTTTATGTTTCCATTTATCGATAAACAACTTGCAAGAAAGTGAACAATGATCATAAATCTGATAAAATGCAAAATAAATGATTATGAATAAATATTGTTTATGTTTTTATTTGTCGATATTCAACTTGCAAGTAAGAGAACTTTGATCATAAATCTAATAAAATACAAAATAAATGATTATGAATAAATATTGTTTATGTTTTTATTTGTCGATATTCAACTTACAAGAAAGTGAACTTTGATCATAAATCAGATAAAATACAAAATAAATGATTATGAATAAATATTGCTTATGTTTTTATATGTCGATATTCAAATTGCAAGAAAGTGAACTTTGATCATAAATCTGTTGAAATACAAATTAAATAATTATGAATAAATATTCCTTATGTGTTTATTTGTCGATATTCAACTTGCAAAAAAGTGAACTTTGATCATAAATCTGCGAAAACTTCAAATAAATAATTATGAATAAATGTTCTTTATGTTTCTATTTGTCGATAAACAACTTGCAAGAAAGTGAACTTTGATCATAAATCTGATGAAATACAAAATAAATGATTATGAATAAATATTCTTTATGTTTTTGATTGTCGATATACAACTTGCAAGAAAGTGAATTTTAAACATAACTCTGAGAAATCTAAAAAACCTTTATTCTTCTATTCAACGATATTCGATATTCAACTTGCAAGAAAGTGAACTTTGATCATAAATCTGATAAAATGCAAAATAAATGATTATGAATAAATATTGTTTATGTTTTTATTTGTCGATATTCAACTTGCAAGAAAGTGAACTTTGATCATAAATCTGAGAAAACTCAAAATAAATAATTATGAATAAATGTTCTTTATGTTTTTATTTGTCGATATTCAACTTGCAAGTAAGTGAACTTTGATCATAAATCTAATAAAATACAAAATAAATGATTATGAATAAATATTGTTTATGTTTTTATTTGTCGATATTCAACTTGCAAGAAAGTGAACTTTGATCATAAATCAGATAAAATACAAAATAAATGATTATGAATAAATATTGCTTATGTTTTTATATGTCGATATTCAAATTGCAAAAAAGTGAACTTTGATCATAAATCTCTTGAAATACAAATTAAATGATTATGAATAAATATTCCTTATGTGTTTATTTGTCGATATTCAACTTGCAAAAAAGTGAACTTTGATCATAAATCTGCGAAAACTTCAAATAAATAATTATGAATAAATGTTCTTTATGTTTCTATTTGTCGATAAACAACTTGCAAGAAAGTGAACTTTGATCATAAATCTGATGAAATACAAAATAAATGATTATGAATAAATATTCTTTATGTTTTTGATTGTCGATATACAACTTGCAAGAAAGTGAATTTTAAACATAACTCTGAGAAATCTAAAAAACCTTTATTCTTCTATTCAACGATATTCGATATTCAACTTGCAAGAAAGTGAACTTTGATCATAAATCTGATAAAATGCAAAATAAATGATTATGAATAAATATTGTTTATGTTTTTATTTGTCGATATTCAACTTGCAAGAAAGTGAACTTTGATCATAAATCTGAGAAAACTCAAAATAAATAATTATGAATAAATGTTCTTTATGTTTTTATTTGTCGATATTCAACTTGCAAGTAAGTGAACTTTGATCATTAATCTAATAAAATACAAAATAAATGATTATGAATAAATATTGTTTATGTTTTTATTTGTCGATATTCAACTTGCAAGAAAGTGAACTTTGATCATAAATCAGATAAAATACAAAATAAATGATTATGAATAAATATTGCTTATGTTTTTATATGTCGATATTCAAATTGCAAAAAAGTGAACTTTGATCATAAATCTGCGAAAACTTCAAATAAATAATTATGAATAAATGTTCTTTATGTTTCTATTTGTCGATAAACAACTTGCAAGAAAGTGAACTTTGATCATAAATCTGATGAAATACAAAATAAATGATTATGAATAAATATTCTTTATGTTTTTGATTGTCGATATACAACTTGCAAGAAAGTGAATTTTAAACATAACTCTGAGAAATCTAAAAAACCTTTATTCTTCTGTTCAACGATATTCGATATTCAACTTGCAAGAAAGTGAACTTTGATCATAAATCTGATAAAATGCAAAATAAATGATTATGAATAAATATTGTTTATGTTTTTATGTGTCGATATTCAACTTGCAAGAAAGTGAACTTTGATCATAAATCGGATAAAACTAAAAAAAAAATGGTAATGAATAAATGTACTATATGTTTCTATTTGCAGGTGTACAACTTGCAAGAAAGTGAATTATGATCATAAATCTGAGAAAACTCAAAATAAATAATTATGAATAAATGTTCTTTATGTTTCCATTTATCGATAAACAACTTGCAAGAAAGTGAACAATGATCATAAATCTGATAAAATACAAAATAAATGATTATGAATAAATATTGTTTATGTTTTTAATTGTCGATATTCAACTTGCAAATAAATGAACTTTGATCATAAATCAAATAAAATGCAAAATAAATGATTATGAATAAATATTGTTTATGTTTTTATTTGTCGATATTCAACTTGCAAGAAAGTGAACTTTGATCATAAATCGGATAAAACTAAAAAAAAAATGGTAATGAATAAATGTACTATATGTTTCTATTTGCAGGTGTACAACTTGCAAGAAAGTGAATTATGATCATAAATCTGAGAAAACTATAAATAAATAATTATGAATAAATGTTCTTTATGTTTCCATTTATCGATAAACAACTTGCAAGAAAGTGAACAATGATCATAAATCTGATAAAATACAAAATAAATGATTATGAATAAATATTGTTTATGTTTTTATTTGTCGATATTCAACTTGCAAGAAAGTGAACTTTGATCATAAATCTGATAAAATGCAAAATAAATGATTATGAATAAATATTGTTTATGTTTTTATTTGTCGATATTCAACTTGCAAGAAAGTGAACTTTGATCATAAATCGGATAAAACTAAAAAAAAAATGGTAATGAATAAATGTACTATATGTTTCTATTTGCAGGTGTACAACTTGCAAGAAAGTGAATTATGATCATAAATCTGAGAAAACTATAAATAAATAATTATGAATAAATGTTCTTTATGTTTCCATTTATCGATAAACAACTTGCAAGAAAGTGAACAATGATCATAAATCTGATAAAATGCAAAATAAATGATTATGAATAAATATTGTTTATGTTTTTATTTGTCGATATTCAACTTGCAAGAAAGTGAACTTTGATCATAAATCTGATGAAATACATATTAAATGATTATGAATAAATAGTGTTTATGTTTTTATTTGTCGATATTCAACTTGCAAGAAAGTGAACTTTGATCATAAATCTGAGAAAACTCAAAATAAATAATTATGAATAAATGTTCTTTATGTTTCTATTTGGCGATAAACAACTTGCAAGAAAGTGGATTTTGATCATAACTCTGATAAAATACAAAATAAATGATTATGAATAAATATTGCTTATGTTTTTATTTGTCGATATTCAAATTGCACGAAAGTGAACTTTGATCATAACTCTGATAAAATACAAAATAAATGATTATGAATAAATATTGTTTATGTTTTTATTTGTCGATATTCAACTTGCAAGAAAGTGAACTTTGATCATAAATCTGATAAAATGCAAAATAAATGATTATGAATAAATATTGTTTATGTTTTTATTTGTCGATATTCAACTTGCAAGAAAGTGAACTTTGATCATAAATCTGAGAAAACTCAAAATAAATAATTATGAATAAATGTTCTTTATGTTTCTATTTGGCGATAAACAACTTGCAAGAAAGTGGATTTTGATCATAACTCTGATAAAATTCAAAATAAATGATTATGAATAAATATTGTTTATGTTTTTATTTGTCGATATTCAACTTGCAAGAAAGTGAACTTTGATCATAAATCTGAGAAAACTCAAAATAAATGATTATGAATAAATGTTCTTTATGTTTCCATTTATCGATAAACAACTTGCAAGAAAGTGAACAATGATCATAAATCTGATAAAATGCAAAATAAATGATTATGAATAAATATTGTTTATGTTTTTATTTGTCGATATTCAACTTGCAAGTAAGAGAACTTTGATCATAAATCTAATAAAATACAAAATAAATGATTATGAATAAATATTGTGTATGTTTTTATTTGTCGATATTCAACTTACAAGAAAGTGAACTTTGATCATAAATCAGATAAAATACAAAATAAATGATTATGAATAAATATTGCTTATGTTTTTATATGTCGATATTCAAATTGCAAGAAAGTGAACTTTGATCATAAATCTGTTGAAATACAAATTAAATGATTATGAATAAATATTCCTTATGTGTTTATTTGTCGATATTCAACTTGCAAAAAAGTGAACTTTGATCATAAATCTGCGAAAACTTCAAATAAATAATTATGAATAAATGTTCTTTATGTTTCTATTTGTCGATAAACAACTTGCAAGAAAGTGAACTTTGATCATAAATCTGATGAAATACAAAATAAATGATTATGAATAAATATTCTTTATGTTTTCGATTGTCGATATACAACTTGCAAGAAAGTGAATTTTAAACATAACTCTGAGAAATCTAAAAAACCTTTATTCTTCTATTCAACGATATTCGATATTCAACTTGCAAGAAAGTGAACTTTGATCATAAATCTGATAAAATGCAAAATAAATGATTATGAATAAATATTGTTTATGTTTTTATTTGTCGATATTCAACTTGCAAGAAAGTGAACTTTGATCATAAATCTGAGAAAACTCAAAATAAATAATTATGAATAAATGTTCTTTATGTTTTTATTTGTCGATATTCAACTTGCAAGTAAGTGAACTTTGATCATAAATCTAATAAAATAAAAAATAAATGATTATGAATAAATATTGTTTATGTTTTTATTTGTCGATATTCAACTTGCAAGAAAGTGAACTTTGATCATAAATCAGATAAAATACAAAATAAATGATTATGAATAAATATTGCTTATGTTTTTATATGTCGATATTCAAATTGCAAAAAAGTGAACTTTGATCATAAATCTGTTGAAATACAAATTAAATGATTATGAATAAATATTCCTTATGTGTTTATTTGTCGATATTCAACTTGCAAAAAAGTGAACTTTGATCATAAATCTGCGAAAACTTCAAATAAATAATTATGAATAAATGTTCTTTATGTTTCTATTTGTCGATAAACAACTTGCAAGAAAGTGAACTTTGATCATAAATCTGATGAAATACAAAATAAATGATTATGAATAAATATTCTTTATGTTTTTGATTGTCGATATACAACTTGCAAGAAAGTGAATTTTAAACATAACTCTGAGAAATCTAAAAAACCTTTATTCTTCTGTTCAACGATATTCGATATTCAACTTGCAAGAAAGTGAACTTTGATCATAAATCTGATAAAATGCAAAATAAATGATTATGAATAAATATTGTTTATGTTTTTATGTGTCGATATTCAACTTGCAAGAAAGTGAACTTTGATCATAAATCGGATAAAACTAAAAAAAAATGGTAATGAATAAATGTACTATATGTTTCTATTTGCAGGTGTACAACTTGCAAGAAAGTGAATTATGATCATAAATCTGAGAAAACTCAAAATAAATAATTATGAATAAATGTTCTTTATGTTTCCATTTATCGATAAACAACTTGCAAGAAAGTGAACAATGATCATAAATCTGATAAAATACAAAATAAATGATTATGAATAAATATTGTTTATGTTTTTAATTGTCGATATTCAACTTGCAAATAAATGAACTTTGATCATAAATCAAATAAAATGCAAAATAAATGATTATGAATAAATATTGTTTATGTTTTTATTTGTCGATATTCAACTTGCAAGAAAGTGAACTTTGATCATAAATCGGATAAAACTAAAAAAAAATGGTAATGAATAAATGTACTATATGTTTCTATTTGCAGGTGTACAACTTGCAAGAAAGTGAATTATGATCATAAATCTGAGAAAACTATAAATAAATAATTATGAATAAATGTTCTTTATGTTTCCATTTATCGATAAACAACTTGCAAGAAAGTGAACAATGATCATAAATCTGATAAAATACAAAATAAATGATTATGAATAAATATTGTTTATGTTTTTAATTGTCGATATTCAACTTGCAAATAAATGAACTTTGATCATAAATCAAATAAAATGCAAAATAAATGATTATGAATAAATATTGTTTATGATTTTATTTGTCGATATTCAACTTGCAAGAAAGTGAACTTTGATCATAAATCAGATAAAATACAAAATAAATGATTATGAATAAATATTGCTTATGTTTTTATTTGTCGATATTCAAATTGCAAGAAAGTGAACTTTGATCATAAATCTGATGAAATACATATTAAATGATTATGAATAAATAGTGTTTATGTTTTTATTTGTCGATATTCAACTTGCAAGAAAGTGAACTTTGATCATAAATCTGAGAAAACTCAAAATAAATAATTATGAATAAATGTTCTTTATGTTTCTATTTGGCGATAAACAACTTGCAAGAAAGTGGATTTTGATCATAACTCTGATAAAATTCAAAATAAATGATTATGAATAAATATTGTTTATGTTTTTATTTGTCGATATTCAACTTGCAAGAAAGTGAACTTTGATCATAAATCTGAGAAAACTCAAAATAAATGATTATGAATAAATGTTCTTTATGTTTCCATTTATCGATAAACAACATGCAAGAAAGTGAACAATGATCATAAATCTGATAAAATACAAAATAAATGATTATGAATAAATATTGTTTATGTTTTTATTTGTCGATATTCAACTTGCAAGTAAGTGAACTTTGATCATAAATCTAATAAAATACAAAATAAATGATTATGAATAAATATTGTTTATGTCTTTATTTGTCGATATTCAACTTGGAAGAAAGTGAACTTTGATCATAAATCAGATAAAATACAAAATAAATGATTATGAATAAATATTCCTTATGTGATTATTTGTCGATATTCAACTTGCAAAAAAGTGAACTTTGATCATAAATCTGCGAAAACTTCAAATAAATAATTATGAATAAATGTTCTTTATGTTTCTATTTGTCGATAAACAACTTGCAAGAAAGTAAACTTTGATCATAAATCTGATGAAATACAAAATAAATGATTATGAATAAATATTCTTTATGTTTTTGATTGTCGATATACAACTTGCAAGAAAGTGAATTTTAAACATAACTCTGAGAAATCTAAAAAACCTTTATTCTTCTATTCAACGATATTCGATATTCAACTTGCAAGAAAGTGAACTTTGATCATAAATCTGATAAAATGCAAAATAAATGATTATGAATAAATATTGTTTATGTTTTTATTTGTCGATATTCAACTTGCAAGAAAGTGAACTTTGATCATAAATCTGAGAAAACTCAAAATAAATAATTCTAAATAAATGTTCTTTATGTTTTTATTTGTCGATATTCAACTTGCAAGTAAGTGAACTTTGATCATAAATCTAATAAAATACAAAATAAATGATTATGAATAAATATTGTTTATGTTTTTATTTGTCGATATTCAACTTGCAAGAAAGTGAACTTTGATCATAAATCAGATAAAATACAAAATAAATGATTATGAATAAATATTGCTTATGTTTTTATATGTCGATATTCAAATTGCAAGAAAGTGAACTTTGATCATAAATCTGTTGAAATACAAATTAAATGATTATGAATAAATATTCCTTATGTGTTTATTTGTCGATATTCAACTTGCAAAAAAGTGAACTTTGATCATAAATCTGCGAAAACTTCAAATAAATAATTATGAATAAATGTTCTTTATGTTTCTATTTGTCGATAAACAACTTGCAAGAAAGTGAACTTTGATCATAAATCTGATGAAATACAAAATAAATGATTATGAATAAATATTCTTTATGTTTTTGATTGTCGATATACAACTTGCAAGAAAGTGAATTTTAAACATAACTCTGAGAAATCTAAAAAACCTTTATTCTTCTATTCAACGATATTCGATATTCAACTTGCAAGAAAGTGAACTTTGATCATAAATCTGATAAAATGCAAAATAAATGATTATGAATAAATATTTTTATGTTTTTTATTTGTCGATATTCAACTTGCAAGAAAGTGAACTTTGATCATAAATCTGAGAAAACTCAAAATAAATAATTATGAATAAATGTTCTTTATGTTTCTATTTGGCGATAAACAACTTGCAAGAAAGTGGACTTTGATCATAACTCTGATAAAATACAAAATAAATGATTATGAATAAATATTGTTTATGTTTTTATGTGTCGATATTCAACTTGCAAGAAAGTGAACTTTGATCATAAATCTGAGAAAACGCAAAATAAATTATTATAAATAAATATTGTTTATGTTTTTATTTGTCTATATTCAGCTTGCATGAAAGTGAACTTTGATCATAAATCTGATGAAATACAAAATAAACGATTATGAATAAATATTGTTTATGTTTATACTTGTCTATATTCAACTTGCAAGGAAGTGAACTCTGATCATAAATATGCGTAAACTCAAAATAATTGATTATGAATAAATGTTCTTTATGTTTCTATTTGTCGATAAACAACTTGCAAGAAAGTGAATTTTAAACATAACTCTGAGAAATCTAAAAAATCTTTATTCTTCTATTTGTCGATGCAAAATTGCAAGAAAGTGACCTTTGATCATAAATCTGATAAAATACAAAATAAATGATTATGAATAAATATTGTTTATGTTTTTATTTGTCGATATTCAACTTGCAAGAAAGTGAACTTTGATCATAAATCTGATAAAATGCAAAATAAATGATATGAATAAATATTGTTTATGTTTTTATTTTTCGATATTCAACTTGCAACAAAGTGAACTTTGATCATAAATCTGAGAAAACTCAACATAAATAATTATGAATAAATGTTCTTTATGTTTCTATTTATCGATAAACAACTTGCAATAAAGTGAACTTTGATCATAAATCTGATACAATACAAAATAAATGATTATAAATCAATAAATGTTCTTTATGTTTCTATTTATCGATAAACAACTTGCAAGAAAGTGAACTTTGATCATAAATCTGAGAAAACTATAAATAAATAATTATGAATAAATGTTCTTTATGTTTCTATTTATCGATAAACAACTTGCAAGAAAGTGAAATATGATCATAAATCTGATAAAATAGAAAATAAATGATTATGAATAAATATTGTTTATGTTTTTATTTGTCGATATTCAACTTGCAAGAAATTGAACTTTGATCATAAATCTGAGAAAATTTAAAATAAATGATTATGAATAAATGTTCTTTATGTTTAAATTCATCGATAAACAACTTGCATGAAAGTGAACTATGATCATAAATCTGATAAAATACAAAATAAATGATTATGAATAAATCTTGTTTATGTTTTTATTTGTCGATATTCAACTTGCAAGAAAGTGAACTTTGATCATAAATCTGATGAAATACAAAATAAATGATTATGAATAAATATTCTTTATGTTTTCGATTGTCGATATACAACTTGCAAGAAAGTGAATTTTAAACATAACTCTGAGAAATCTAAAAAACCTTTATTCTTCTATTCAACGATATTCGATATTCAACTTGCAAGAAAGTGAACTTTGATCATAAATCTGATAAAATGCAAAATAAATGATTATGAATAAATATTGTTTATGTTTTTATTTGTCGATATTCAACTTGCAAGAAAGTGAACTTTGATCATAAATCTGAGAAAACTCAAAATAAATAATTATGAATAAATGTTCTTTATGTTTTTATTTGTCGATATTCAACTTGCAAGTAAGTGAACTTTGATCATAAATCTAATAAAATAAAAAATAAATGATTATGAATAAATATTGTTTATGTTTTTATTTGTCGATATTCAACTTGCAAGAAAGTGAACTTTGATCATAAATCAGATAAAATACAAAATAAATGATTATAAATAAATATTGCTTATGTTTTTATATGTCGATATTCAAATTGCAAAAAAGTGAACTTTGATCATAAATCTGTTGAAATACAAATTAAATGATTATGAATAAATATTCCTTATGTGTTTATTTGTCGATATTCAACTTGCAAAAAAGTGAACTTTGATCATAAATCTGCGAAAACTTCAAATAAATAATTATGAATAAATGTTCTTTATGTTTCTATTTGTCGATAAACAACTTGCAAGAAAGTGAACTTTGATCATAAATCTGATGAAATACAAAATAAATGATTATGAATAAATATTCTTTATGTTTTTGATTGTCGATATACAACTTGCAAGAAAGTGAATTTTAAACATAACTCTGAGAAATCTAAAAAACCTTTATTCTTCTGTTCAACGATATTCGATATTCAACTTGCAAGAAAGTGAACTTTGATCATAAATCTGATAAAATGCAAAATAAATGATTATGAATAAATATTGTTTATGTTTTTATGTGTCGATATTCAACTTGCAAGAAAGTGAACTTTGATCATAAATCGGATAAAACTAAAAAAAAAATGGTAATGAATAAATGTACTATATGTTTCTATTTGCAGGTGTACAACTTGCAAGAAAGTGAATTATGATCATAAATCTGAGAAAACTCAAAATAAATAATTATGAATAAATGTTCTTTATGTTTCCATTTATCGATAAACAACTTGCAAGAAAGTGAACAATGATCATAAATCTGATAAAATACAAAATAAATGATTATGAATAAATATTGTTTATGTTTTTAATTGTCGATATTCAACTTGCAAATAAATGAACTTTGATCATAAATCAAATAAAATGCAAAATAAATGATTATGAATAAATATTGTTTATGTTTTTATTTGTCGATATTCAACTTGCAAGAAAGTGAACTTTGATCATAAATCGGATAAAACTAAAAAAAAATGGTAATGAATAAATGTACTATATGTTTCTATTTGCAGGTGTACAACTTGCAAGAAAGTGAATTATGATCATAAATCTGAGAAAACTATAAATAAATAATTATGAATAAATGTTCTTTATGTTTCCATTTATCGATAAACAACTTGCAAGAAAGTGAACAATGATCATAAATCTGATAAAATACAAAATAAATGATTATGAATAAATATTGTTTATGTTTTTAATTGTCGATATTCAACTTGCAAATAAATGAACTTTGATCATAAATCAAATAAAATGCAAAATAAATGATTATGAATAAATATTGTTTATGATTTTATTTGTCGATATTCAACTTGCAAGAAAGTGAACTTTGATCATAAATCAGATAAAATACAAAATAAATGATTATGAATAAATATTGCTTATGTTTTTATTTGTCGATATTCAAATTGCAAGAAAGTGAACTTTGATCATAAATCTGATGAAATACATATTAAATGATTATGAATAAATAGTGTTTATGTTTTTATTTGTCGATATTCAACTTGCAAGAAAGTGAACTTTGATCATAAATCTGAGAAAACTCAAAATAAATAATTATGAATAAATGTTCTTTATGTTTCTATTTGGCGATAAACAACTTGCAAGAAAGTGGATTTTGATCATAACTCTGATAAAATTCAAAATAAATGATTATGAATAAATATTGTTTATGTTTTTATTTGTCGATATTCAACTTGCAAGAAAGTGAACTTTGATCATAAATCTGAGAAAACTCAAAATAAATGATTATGAATAAATGTTCTTTATGTTTCCATTTATCGATAAACAACATGCAAGAAAGTGAACAATGATCATAAATCTGATAAAATACAAAATAAATGATTATGAATAAATATTGTTTATGTTTTTATTTGTCGATATTCAACTTGCAAGTAAGTGAACTTTGATCATAAATCTAATAAAATACAAAATAAATGATTATGAATAAATATTGTTTATGTCTTTATTTGTCGATATTCAACTTGGAAGAAAGTGAACTTTGATCATAAATCAGATAAAATACAAAATAAATGATTATGAATAAATATTCCTTATGTGATTATTTGTCGATATTCAACTTGCAAAAAAGTGAACTTTGATCATAAATCTGCGAAAACTTCAAATAAATAATTATGAATAAATGTTCTTTATGTTTCTATTTGTCGATAAACAACTTGCAAGAAAGTAAACTTTGATCATAAATCTGATGAAATACAAAATAAATGATTATGAATAAATATTCTTTATGTTTTTGATTGTCGATATACAACTTGCAAGAAAGTGAATTTTAAACATAACTCTGAGAAATCTAAAAAACCTTTATTCTTCTATTCAACGATATTCGATATTCAACTTGCAAGAAAGTGAACTTTGATCATAAATCTGATAAAATGCAAAATAAATGATTATGAATAAATATTGTTTATGTTTTTATTTGTCGATATTCAACTTGCAAGAAAGTGAACTTTGATCATAAATCTGAGAAAACTCAAAATAAATAATTCTAAATAAATGTTCTTTATGTTTTTATTTGTCGATATTCAACTTGCAAGTAAGTGAACTTTGATCATAAATCTAATAAAATACAAAATAAATGATTATGAATAAATATTGTTTATGTTTTTATTTGTCGATATTCAACTTGCAAGAAAGTGAACTTTGATCATAAATCAGATAAAATACAAAATAAATGATTATGAATAAATATTGCTTATGTTTTTATATGTCGATATTCAAATTGCAAGAAAGTGAACTTTGATCATAAATCTGATAAAATGCAAAATAAATGATTATGAATAAATATTTTTATGTTTTTTATTTGTCGATATTCAACTTGCAAGAAAGTGAACTTTGATCATAAATCTGAGAAAACTCAAAATAAATAATTATGAATAAATGTTCTTTATGTTTCTATTTGGCGATAAACAACTTGCAAGAAAGTGGACTTTGATCATAACTCTGATAAAATACAAAATAAATGATTATGAATAAATATTGTTTATGTTTTTATGTGTCGATATTCAACTTGCAAGAAAGTGAACTTTGATCATAAATCTGAGAAAACGCAAAATAAATTATTATAAATAAATATTGTTTATGTTTTTATTTGTCTATATTCAGCTTGCATGAAAGTGAACTTTGATCATAAATCTGATGAAATACAAAATAAACGATTATGAATAAATATTGTTTATGTTTATACTTGTCTATATTCAACTTGCAAGGAAGTGAACTCTGATCATAAATATGCGTAAACTCAAAATAATTGATTATGAATAAATGTTCTTTATGTTTCTATTTGTCGATAAACAACTTGCAAGAAAGTGAATTTTAAACATAACTCTGAGAAATCTAAAAAATCTTTATTCTTCTATTTGTCGATGCAAAATTGCAAGAAAGTGACCTTTGATCATAAATCTGATAAAATACAAAATAAATGATTATGAATAAATATTGTTTATGTTTTTATTTGTCGATATTCAACTTGCAAGAAAGTGAACTTTGATCATAAATCTGATAAAATGCAAAATAAATGATATGAATAAATATTGTTTATGTTTTTATTTTTCGATATTCAACTTGCAACAAAGTGAACTTTGATCATAAATCTGAGAAAACTCAACATAAATAATTATGAATAAATGTTCTTTATGTTTCTATTTATCGATAAACAACTTGCAATAAAGTGAACTTTGATCATAAATCTGATACAATACAAAATAAATGATTATAAATAAATAAATGTTCTTTATGTTTCTATTTATCGATAAACAACTTGCAAGAAAGTGAACTTTGATCATAAATCTGAGAAAACTATAAATAAATAATTATGAATAAATGTTCTTTATGTTTCTATTTATCGATAAACAACTTGCAAGAAAGTGAAATATGATCATAAATCTGATAAAATAGAAAATAAATGATTATGAATAAATATTGTTTATGTTTTTATTTGTCGATATTCAACTTGCAAGAAATTGAACTTTGATCATAAATCTGAGAAAATTTAAAATAAATGATTATGAATAAATGTTCTTTATGTTTAAATTCATCGATAAACAACTTGCATGAAAGTGAACTATGATCATAAATCTGATAAAATACAAAATAAATGATTATGAATAAATCTTGTTTATGTTTTTATTTGTCGATATTCAACTTGCAAGAAAGTGAACTTTGATCATAAATCTGATGAAATACAAAATAAATGATTATGAATAAATATTCTTTATGTTTTCGATTGTCGATATACAACTTGCAAGAAAGTGAATTTTAAACATAACTCTGAGAAATCTAAAAAACCTTTATTCTTCTATTCAACGATATTCGATATTCAACTTGCAAGAAAGTGAACTTTGATCATAAATCTGATAAAATGCAAAATAAATGATTATGAATAAATATTGTTTATGTTTTTATTTGTCGATATTCAACTTGCAAGAAAGTGAACTTTGATCATAAATCTGAGAAAACTCAAAATAAATAATTATGAATAAATGTTCTTTATGTTTTTATTTGTCGATATTCAACTTGCAAGTAAGTGAACTTTGATCATAAATCTAATAAAATAAAAAATAAATGATTATGAATAAATATTGTTTATGTTTTTATTTGTCGATATTCAACTTGCAAGAAAGTGAACTTTGATCATAAATCAGATAAAATACAAAATAAATGATTATGAATAAATATTGCTTATGTTTTTATATGTCGATATTCAAATTGCAAAAAAGTGAACTTTGATCATAAATCTGTTGAAATACAAATTAAATGATTATGAATAAATATTCCTTATGTGTTTATTTGTCGATATTCAACTTGCAAAAAAGTGAACTTTGATCATAAATCTGCGAAAACTTCAAATAAATAATTATGAATAAATGTTCTTTATGTTTCTATTTGTCGATAAACAACTTGCAAGAAAGTGAACTTTGATCATAAATCTGATGAAATACAAAATAAATGATTATGAATAAATATTCTTTATGTTTTTGATTGTCGATATACAACTTGCAAGAAAGTGAATTTTAAACATAACTCTGAGAAATCTAAAAAACCTTTATTCTTCTGTTCAACGATATTCGATATTCAACTTGCAAGAAAGTGAACTTTGATCATAAATCTGATAAAATGCAAAATAAATGATTATGAATAAATATTGTTTATGTTTTTATGTGTCGATATTCAACTTGCAAGAAAGTGAACTTTGATCATAAATCGGATAAAACTAAAAAAAAAATGGTAATGAATAAATGTACTATATGTTTCTATTTGCAGGTGTACAACTTGCAAGAAAGTGAATTATGATCATAAATCTGAGAAAACTCAAAATAAATAATTATGAATAAATGTTCTTTATGTTTCCATTTATCGATAAACAACTTGCAAGAAAGTGAACAATGATCATAAATCTGATAAAATACAAAATAAATGATTATGAATAAATATTGTTTATGTTTTTAATTGTCGATATTCAACTTGCAAATAAATGAACTTTGATCATAAATCAAATAAAATGCAAAATAAATGATTATGAATAAATATTGTTTATGTTTTTATTTGTCGATATTCAACTTGCAAGAAAGTGAACTTTGATCATAAATCGGATAAAACTAAAAAAAAATGGTAATGAATAAATGTACTATATGTTTCTATTTGCAGGTGTACAACTTGCAAGAAAGTGAATTATGATCATAAATCTGAGAAAACTATAAATAAATAATTATGAATAAATGTTCTTTATGTTTCCATTTATCGATAAACAACTTGCAAGAAAGTGAACAATGATCATAAATCTGATAAAATACAAAATAAATGATTATGAATAAATATTGTTTATGTTTTTAATTGTCGATATTCAACTTGCAAATAAATGAACTTTGATCATAAATCAAATAAAATGCAAAATAAATGATTATGAATAAATATTGTTTATGATTTTATTTGTCGATATTCAACTTGCAAGAAAGTGAACTTTGATCATAAATCAGATAAAATACAAAATAAATGATTATGAATAAATATTGCTTATGTTTTTATTTGTCGATATTCAAATTGCAAGAAAGTGAACTTTGATCATAAATCTGATGAAATACATATTAAATGATTATGAATAAATAGTGTTTATGTTTTTATTTGTCGATATTCAACTTGCAAGAAAGTGAACTTTGATCATAAATCTGAGAAAACTCAAAATAAATAATTATGAATAAATGTTCTTTATGTTTCTATTTGGCGATAAACAACTTGCAAGAAAGTGGATTTTGATCATAACTCTGATAAAATTCAAAATAAATGATTATGAATAAATATTGTTTATGTTTTTATTTGTCGATATTCAACTTGCAAGAAAGTGAACTTTGATCATAAATCTGAGAAAACTCAAAATAAATGATTATGAATAAATGTTCTTTATGTTTCCATTTATCGATAAACAACATGCAAGAAAGTGAACAATGATCATAAATCTGATAAAATACAAAATAAATGATTATGAATAAATATTGTTTATGTTTTTATTTGTCGATATTCAACTTGCAAGTAAGTGAACTTTGATCATAAATCTAATAAAATACAAAATAAATGATTATGAATAAATATTGTTTATGTCTTTATTTGTCGATATTCAACTTGGAAGAAAGTGAACTTTGATCATAAATCAGATAAAATACAAAATAAATGATTATGAATAAATATTCCTTATGTGATTATTTGTCGATATTCAACTTGCAAAAAAGTGAACTTTGATCATAAATCTGCGAAAACTTCAAATAAATAATTATGAATAAATGTTCTTTATGTTTCTATTTGTCGATAAACAACTTGCAAGAAAGTAAACTTTGATCATAAATCTGATGAAATACAAAATAAATGATTATGAATAAATATTCTTTATGTTTTTGATTGTCGATATACAACTTGCAAGAAAGTGAATTTTAAACATAACTCTGAGAAATCTAAAAAACCTTTATTCTTCTATTCAACGATATTCGATATTCAACTTGCAAGAAAGTGAACTTTGATCATAAATCTGATAAAATGCAAAATAAATGATTATGAATAAATATTGTTTATGTTTTTATTTGTCGATATTCAACTTGCAAGAAAGTGAACTTTGATCATAAATCTGAGAAAACTCAAAATAAATAATTCTAAATAAATGTTCTTTATGTTTTTATTTGTCGATATTCAACTTGCAAGTAAGTGAACTTTGATCATAAATCTAATAAAATACAAAATAAATGATTATGAATAAATATTGTTTATGTTTTTATTTGTCGATATTCAACTTGCAAGAAAGTGAACTTTGATCATAAATCAGATAAAATACAAAATAAATGATTATGAATAAATATTGCTTATGTTTTTATATGTCGATATTCAAATTGCAAGAAAGTGAACTTTGATCATAAATCTGTTGAAATACAAATTAAATGATTATGAATAAATATTCCTTATGTGTTTATTTGTCGATATTCAACTTGCAAAAAAGTGAACTTTGATCATAAATCTGCGAAAACTTCAAATAAATAATTATGAATAAATGTTCTTTATGTTTCTATTTGTCGATAAACAACTTGCAAGAAAGTGAACTTTGATCATAAATCTGATGAAATACAAAATAAATGATTATGAATAAATATTCTTTATGTTTTTGATTGTCGATATACAACTTGCAAGAAAGTGAATTTTAAACATAACTCTGAGAAATCTAAAAAACCTTTATTCTTCTATTCAACGATATTCGATATTCAACTTGCAAGAAAGTGAACTTTGATCATAAATCTGATAAAATGCAAAATAAATGATTATGAATAAATATTTTTATGTTTTTTATTTGTCGATATTCAACTTGCAAGAAAGTGAACTTTGATCATAAATCTGAGAAAACTCAAAATAAATAATTATGAATAAATGTTCTTTATGTTTCTATTTGGCGATAAACAACTTGCAAGAAAGTGGACTTTGATCATAACTCTGATAAAATACAAAATAAATGATTATGAATAAATATTGTTTATGTTTTTATGTGTCGATATTCAACTTGCAAGAAAGTGAACTTTGATCATAAATCTGAGAAAACGCAAAATAAATTATTATAAATAAATATTGTTTATGTTTTTATTTGTCTATATTCAGCTTGCATGAAAGTGAACTTTGATCATAAATCTGATGAAATACAAAATAAACGATTATGAATAAATATTGTTTATGTTTATACTTGTCTATATTCAACTTGCAAGGAAGTGAACTCTGATCATAAATATGCGTAAACTCAAAATAATTGATTATGAATAAATGTTCTTTATGTTTCTATTTGTCGATAAACAACTTGCAAGAAAGTGAATTTTAAACATAACTCTGAGAAATCTAAAAAATCTTTATTCTTCTATTTGTCGATGCAAAATTGCAAGAAAGTGACCTTTGATCATAAATCTGATAAAATACAAAATAAATGATTATGAATAAATATTGTTTATGTTTTTATTTGTCGATATTCAACTTGCAAGAAAGTGAACTTTGATCATAAATCTGATAAAATGCAAAATAAATGATATGAATAAATATTGTTTATGTTTTTATTTTTCGATATTCAACTTGCAACAAAGTGAACTTTGATCATAAATCTGAGAAAACTCAACATAAATAATTATGAATAAATGTTCTTTATGTTTCTATTTATCGATAAACAACTTGCAATAAAGTGAACTTTGATCATAAATCTGATACAATACAAAATAAATGATTATAAATAAATAAATGTTCTTTATGTTTCTATTTATCGATAAACAACTTGCAAGAAAGTGAACTTTGATCATAAATCTGAGAAAACTATAAATAAATAATTATGAATAAATGTTCTTTATGTTTCTATTTATCGATAAACAACTTGCAAGAAAGTGAAATATGATCATAAATCTGATAAAATAGAAAATAAATGATTATGAATAAATATTGTTTATGTTTTTATTTGTCGATATTCAACTTGCAAGAAATTGAACTTTGATCATAAATCTGAGAAAATTTAAAATAAATGATTATGAATAAATGTTCTTTATGTTTAAATTCATCGATAAACAACTTGCATGAAAGTGAACTATGATCATAAATCTGATAAAATACAAAATAAATGATTATGAATAAATCTTGTTTATGTTTTTATTTGTCGATATTCAACTTGCAAGAAAGTGAACTTTGATCATAAATCTAATAAAATACAAAATAAATGATTGTGAATAATTATTGTTTATGTTCTTATTTGTCG
Organism: Zeugodacus cucurbitae; assembly: GCF_028554725.1. NCBI lineage: Eukaryota > Metazoa > Arthropoda > Insecta > Diptera > Tephritidae > Zeugodacus > Zeugodacus cucurbitae. The sequence continues at coordinate 30,915,258 of NC_071669.1, forward strand.
ATATTCACCTTGCAAGAAAGTGAACCATGATCATAAATCTGCGAAAACTCAAAATAAATGATTATGAATAAATGTTCTATATGTTTCTCTTTGTCGATAAACAACTTGCAAGAAAGAGGATTTTAATCTTAAATATTATAAAATGCAAAATAAATGATAATGAATAAATATCCCATATGTTTTTATTTGTCCTTATGTTTTTATTTGTTGATATTCAACTTGCAAGAAAGTGAACTTTGATCATAAATAGGAGAAAACTCAAAATAAATAATTATGAATAAATGTTCTTTATGTTTCTATTTATCGATAAACAACTTGCACGAAAGTGAACTTTTATCATAAATCTACGAAAACTGAAAATAAATGAATATGAATAAATGTTCTTTATGTTTCTATTTGCAGATGTACAACTTGCAAGAATGTGAATTATGATCATAAATCTGAGGAAACTATAAATAAATAATTATGAATAAATGTTCTTTATGTTTCTATTCATCGATAAACAACTTGCCAGAAAGTGAACAATTATCATAAATCTGATGAAATACAAAATAAATGATTATGAATAAATATTGTTTATGTTTTTATTTGTTGCAAGAAAGTGAATTTTAAACATAACTCTGAGAAATCTAAAAAATCTTGAATAAAGATCTATTTGTCGATAGCCAGCTTGCACGAAAGTGAACTTTGATCATAAATCTGATAAAATACAAAATAAATGATTATGAATAAATATTGTTTATGTTTTTATTTTTCGATATTCAACTTGCAAGAAAGTGAACTTTTATCATAAATCTGAGAAAACTTAAAATAAATAATTATGAATAAATGTTCTTTATGTTTCTATTTATCGATAAAAAACTTGCAAGAAAGTGAACTTTGATCATAAATCTGTTAAAATACATGATTATATAGATGATTATGAATAAATATTCTTTTTCTTTATTTGTCGATATTCAACTTGCAAGAAAGTGAACTATGATCATAAATCTGATAAAATACAAAATAAATGATTATGAATAAATCTTGTTTATGTTTTTATTTGTCGATATTCAACTTGAAAGAAAGTGAACTTTGATCATAAATCTAATAAAATACAAAATAAATGATTGTGAATAATTATGGTTTATGTTCTTATATGTCGATATTCAACTTGCAAGAAAGTGAACTTTGATCACAAATCTGAGAAAACTCAAAATAATTGATTAAGAATAAAAGTTCTTTATGTTTCTATTTGTCGATAAACAACTTGCAAGAAGGTGAACTTTGATCATAAATCTGATGAAATACAAAATAAATGATTATGAATAAATATTGTATATGTTTTTATATGTCGATATTCAACTGGCAAATAAGTGAATTGATCATAAATCTGAGAAAACTCAAAATAATTGATTATGAATAAATGTTCTTTATGTTTCTATTTGCCGATAAACAACTTGCAATAAAGTGAACTTTGATTTCAAATCTGATAAAATACAAAATAAATGATTATGAATAAATGTTGTTTGTATTTCTATTTGTCGACAAACAACTTGCAAGAAAGTGAACTTTGATCATAAAACTGATAAAATACAAAATAAACGATTATGAATAAATATTCTTTATGTTGTTATTTGTCGATATTCAACTTGCAAGAAAGTGAACTTTGATCATAAATCTGCGAAAACTTCAAATAAATGATTATGAATAAATGTTCTTTAAGTTTCTATTTGTCGATAAACAACTTGCAAGAAATACAAAATAAATGATTATGAATAAATATTCTTTATGTTTTTGATTGTCGATATACAACTTGCAAGAAAGTGAATTTTAAACATAACTCTGAGAAATCTAAAAAACCTTTATTCTTCTATTTGTCGATAGCCAACGTGCACGAAAGTGAACTTTGATCATAAATCTGATAAAATACAAAATAAATGATTATGAATAAATATTCTTTATGTTTTTATTTGTCGAAATACAACTTGCAAGAAAGTGAATTTTAAACATAACTCTGAGAAATCTAAAAAATCTTTATTCTTCTATTTGTCGATAGCCAACTTGCACGAAAGTGAACTTTGATCATAACTCTGATAAAATACAAAATAAATGATTATGAATAAATATTGTTTATGTTTTTATTTGTCGATATTCAAGAAAGTGAACTTTGATCACAAATCTGATAAAATGCAAAATAAATGGTTATGAATAAATATTGTTTATGTTTTTATTTTTCGATATTCAACTTGCAAGAAAGTGAACTTTTATCATAAATCTGAGAAAACTTAAAATAAATAATTATGAATAAATGTTCTTTATGTTTCTATTTATCGATAAAAAACTTGCAAGAAAGTGAACTTTGATCATAAATCTGTTAAAATACATAATATATGATTATGAATAAATATTCTTTTTCTTTATTTGTCGATATTCAACTTGCAAGAAAGTGAACTATGATCATAAATCTGATAAAATACAAAATAAATGATTATGAATAAATCTTGTTTATGTTTTTATTTGTCGATATTCAACATGAAAGAAAGTGAACTTTGATCATAAATCTAATAAAATACAAAATAAATGATTGTGAATAATTATGGTTTATGTTCTTATATGTCGATATACAACTTGCAAGAAAGTAAATTTTAAACATAACTCTGAGAAATCTAAAAGTCTTTATTCTTCTATTTGTGGATAGTCAGCTTGCACGAAAGTGAACTTTGATCATAAATCTGATAAAATACAAAATAAATGATTATGAATAAATATTGTTTATGTTTTTATTTGTCGATATTCAACTTGCAAGAAAGTGAACTTTGATCATAAATCTGATAAAATGCAAAATAAATGATTATGAATAAATATTGTTTATATTTTTATTTTTCGATATTCAACTTGCAAGAAAGTGAACTTTGATCATAAACCTGAGAAAACTCAAAATAAATAATTATGAATAAATGTTCTTTATGTTTCTATTTATCGATAAGCAACTTGCAAGAAAGTGAACTTTGATCATAAATCTGAGAAAACTATAAATAAATAATTATGAATAAATGTTCTTTATGTTTCTATTTATCGATAAACAACTTGCAAGAAAGTGAAATATGATCATAAATCTGATAAAATAGAAAATAAATGATTATGAATAAATATTGTTTATGTTTTTATTTGTCGATATTCAACTTGCAAGAAATTGAACTTTGATCATAAATCTGAGAAAATTTAAAATAAATGATTATGAATAAATGTTCTTTATGTTTAAATTCATCGATAAACAACTTGCATGAAAGTGAACTATGATCATAAATCAAACCATGATCATAAATCTGCGAAAACTCAAAATAAATGATTATGAATAAATGTTCTTTATGTTTCTCTTTGTCGATAAACAACTTGCAAGAAAGAGGATTTTAATCTTAAATATTATAAAATGCAAAATAAATGATAATGAATAAATATCCCATATGTTTTTATTTGTCCTTATGTTTTTATTTGTTGATATTCAACTTGCAAGAAAGTGAACTTTGATCATAAATATGAGAAAACTCAAAATAAATAATTATGAATAAATGTTCTTTATGTTTCTATTTATCGATAAACAACTTGCACGAAAGTGAACTTTTATCATAAATCTACGAAAACTGAAAATAAATGAATATGAATAAATGTTCTTTATGTTTCTATTTGCAGATGTACAACTTGCAAGAATGTGAATTATGATCATAAATCTGAGGAAACTATAAATAAATAATTATGAATAAATGTTCTTTATGTTTCTATTCATCGATAAACAACTTGCCAGAAAGTGAACAATTATCATAAATCTGATGAAATACAAAATAAATGATTATGAATAAATATTGTTTATGTTTTTATTTGTTGCAAGAAAGTGAATTTTAAACATAACTCTGAGAAATCTAAAAAATCTTGAATAAAGATCTATTTGTCGATAGCCAGCTTGCACGAAAGTGAAAGTGAACTTTGATCATAAATCTGATAAAATACAAAATAAATGATTATGAATAAATATTGTTTATGTTTTTATTTTTCGATATTCAACTTGCAAGAAAGTGAACTTTTATCATAAATCTGAGAAAACTTAAAATAAATAATTATGAATAAATGTTCTTTATGTTTCTATTTATCGATAAAAAACTTGCAAGAAAGTGAACTTTGATCATAAATCTGTTAAAATACATAATAGATGATTATGAATAAATATTCTTTTTCTTTATTTGTCGATATTCAACTTGCAAGAAAGTGAACTATGATCATAAATCTGATAAAAAACAAAATAAATGATTATGAATAAATCTTGTTTATGTTTTTATTTGTCGATATTCAACTTGCAAGAAAGTGAACTTTGATCATAAATCTAATAAAATACAAAATAAATGATTGTGAATAATTATTGTTTATGTTCTTATATGTCGATATTCACCTTGCAAGAAAGTGAACTTTGATCACAAATCTGAGAAAACTCAAAATAATTGATTAAGAATAAAAGTTCTTTATGTTTCTATTTGTCGATAAACAACTTGCAAGAAGGTGAACTTTGATCATAAATCTGATGAAATACAAAATAAATGATTATGAATAAATATTGTATATGTTTTTATATGTCGATATTCAACTGGCAAATAAGTGAATTGATCATAAATCTGAGAAAACTCAAAATAATTGATTATGAATAAATGTTCTTTATGTTTCTATTTGCCGATAAACAACTTGCAATAAAGTGAACTTTGATTTCAAATCTGATAAAATACAAAATAAATGATTATGAATAAATGTTGTTTGTATTTCTATTTGTCGACAAACAACTTGCAAGAAAGTGAACTTCGATCATAAAACTGATAAAATACAAAATAAACGATTATGAATAAATATTCCTTATGTTGTTATTTGTCGATATTCAACTTGCAAGAAAGTGAACTTTGATCATAAATCTGCGAAAACTTCAAATAAATGATTATGAATAAATGTTCTTTATGTTTCTATTTGTCGATAAACAACTTGCAAGAAATACAAAATAAATGATTATGAATAAATATTCTTTATGTTTTTGATTGTCGATATACAACTTGCAAGAAAGTGAATTTTAAACATAACTCTGAGAAATCTAAAAAACCTTTATTCTTCTATTTGTCGATAGCCAACGTGCACGAAAGTGAACTTTGATCATAAATCTGATAAAATACAAAATAAATGATTATGAATAAATATTCTTTATGTTTTTATTTGTCGAAATACAACTTGCAAGAAAGTGAATTTTAAACATAACTCTGAGAAATCTAAAAAATCTTTATTCTTCTATTTGTCGATAGCCAACTTGCACGAAAGTGAACTTTGATCATAACTCTGATAAAATACAAAATAAATGATTATGAATAAATATTGTTTATGTTTTTATTTGTCGATATTCAAGAAAGTGAACTTTGATCACAAATCTGATAAAATGCAAAATAAATGATTATGAATAAATATTGTTTATGTTTTTATTTGTCGATATTCAACTTGCAAGAAAGTGAACTTTGATCATAAATCTGAGAAAACTCAAAATAAATGATTGTGAATAATTATGGTTTATGTTCTTATATGTCGATATTCAACCTGCAAGAAAGTGAACTTTAATCATAAATCTGAGAAAACTCAATATAATTGATTAAGAATAAATGTTCTTTATGTTTCTATTTGTCGATAAACAACTTGCAAGAAGGTGAACTTTGATCATAAATCTGATGAAATACAAAATAAATGATTATGAATAAATATTGTTTATGTTTTTATATGTCGATATTCAACTGGCAAGGAAGTGAATTGATCATAAATCTGAGAAAACTCAAAATAATTGATTATGAATAAATGTTCTTTATGTTTCTATTTGCCGATAAACAACTTGCAAGAAAGCGAACTTTGATCTTAAATCTGATAAAAATACAAAATAAATGATTATGAATAAATGTTGTTTGTATTTCTATTTGTCGACAAACAACTTGGAAAAAAGTGAACTTTGATCATAAATCTGATAAAATACAAAATAAACGATTATGAATAAATATTCCTTATGTTGTTATTTGTCGATATTCAACTTGCAAGAAAGTGAACTTTGATCATAAATCTGAGCAAACACAAAATAAATGATTATGAGTAAATGTTCTTTATGTTTCTATGTGTCGATACACAATTTGCAAAAAAGTTAATTTTGAACATAAATCTAAAAAATCTTTATTCTTCTATTCGTCGATAACCAACTTGCACGAAAGTGAATTTTGATCTTAAATCTGATAAAATACAAAGTAAATGATTTCTTATGTTTTTATTTGTCGATATTCAACTTGCAAAAAAGTGAACTTTGATCATAAATATGCGAAAACTTCAAATGAATGATTATGAATAAATGTTCTTTATGTTTCTATTTGTCGATAAACAACTTGCAAGAAAGTGAACTTTGATCATAAATCTGATGAAATACAAAATAAATGATTATGAATAAATATTCTTTATGTTTTTGATTGTCGATATACAACTTGCAAGAAAGTGAATTTTAAACATAACTCTGAGAAATCTAAAAAACCTTTATTCTTCTATTTGTCGATAGCCAACGTGCACGAAAGTGAACTTTGATCATAAATCTGATAAAATACAAAATAAATGATTATGAATAAATATTCTTTATGTTTTTATTTGTCGATATACAACTTGCAAGAAAGTGAATTTTAAACATAACTCTGAGAAATCTAAAAAATCTTTATTCTTCTATTTGTCGATAGCCAACTTGCACGAAAGTGAACTTTGATCATAACTTTGATAAAATACAAAATAAATGATTATGAATAAATATTGTTTATGTTTTTATTTGTCGATATTCAACTTGCAAGAAAGTGAACTTTGATCATCAATCTGATAAAATGCAAAATAAATGATTATGAATAAATATTGTTTATGTTTTTATTTGTCGATATTCAACTTGCAAGAAAGTGAACTTTGATCATAAATCTGAGAAAACTCAAAATAAATAAATATGAATAAATGTTCTTTATGTTTCTATTTGGCGATAAACAACTTGCAAGAAAGTGGACTTTGGTCATAACTCTGATAAAATACAAAATAAATGATTATGAATAAATATTGTTTATTGCAAGAAAGTGAACTTTGATCATAAATCTGAGAAAACTCAAAATAAATGGTAATGAATAAATGTACTATATGTTTCTATTTGCAGATGTACAACTTGCAAGAAAGTGAATTATGATCATAAATCTGAGAAAACTATAAATAAATAATTATGAATAAATGTTCTTTATGTTTCCATTTATCGATAAACAACTTGCAAGAAAGTGAACAATGATCATAAATCTGATAAAATACAAAATAAATGATTATGAATAAATATTGTTTATGTTTTTATTTGTTGCAAGAAAGTGAATTTTAAACATAACTCTGAGAAATCTAAAAAATCTTTATTCTTCTATTTGTCGATAGCCAGCTTGCACGAAAGTGAACTTTGATCATAAATCTGATAAAATACAAAATAAATGATTATGAATAAATATTGTTTATGTTTTTATTTGTCGATATTGAACTTGCAAGAAAGTGAATTTTGATCATAAATCTGATAAAATGCAACATAAATGATTATGAATAAATGTTCTTTATGTTTCTATTTATCGATAAACAACTTGCAATAAAGTGAACTTTGATCATAAATCTGATAAAATACAAAATAAATGATTATGAATAAATATTCTTTTTTTTATTTGTCGATATTCAACTTGCAAGAAAGTGAACTTCGATCATAAATCTGATAAAACTAAATCAAATGATTAAATGTGGTATATGTTTTTATTTGCAGATGTACAACTTGCAAGAAAGTAAATTATGATCATAAATCTAAGAAAACTGTAAATAAATAATTATGAATAAATGTTCTTTATGTTTAAATTCATCGATAAACAACTTGCAAGAAAGTGAACTATGATCATAAATCTGATAAAATACAAAATAAATGATTATGAATAAATCTTGTTTATGTTTTTATTTGTCGATATTCAACTTGCAAGAAAGTGAACTTTGTTCATAAATCTAATAAAATACAAAATAAATGATTGTGAATAATTATTGTTTATGTTCTTACTTGTCGATATTCAACTTGCAAGAAAGTGAACTATGATCATAAACTTGAGAAATCTCAAAATAAATGATTATGAATAAATATTCTTTATGTTTCTCTTTGTCGATAAACAACTTGCAAGAAAGTGATTATGATCATAAATCTGAGAAAACTATAAATAAATAATTATGAATAAATGTTCTTTATGTTTCTATTTATCGATAAACAACTTGCCAGAAAGTGAACAATGATCATAAATCTGATAAAATACAAAATAAATGATTATGAATAAATCTTGTTTATGTTTTTATTCGTCGATATTCAACTTGCAAGAAAGTGAACTTTGATCATAAATCTAATAAAATACAAAATAAATGATTGTGAATAATTATTGTTTATGTTCTTATATGTCGATATTCAACTTCCAAGGAAGTGAATTGATTATAAATCTTCGAAAACTTCAAATAAATGATTATGAATAAATGTTCTTTATGTTTCTATTTGTCGATAAACAACTTGCAAGAAAGTGAACTTTGATCATAAATCTGATAAAATTCAAAATAAATGAATATGAATAAATATTCTTTATGTTTTTGATTGTCGATATACAACTTGCAAGAAAGTGAACAATGATCATAAATCTGATAAAATACAAAATAAATGATTATGAATAAATATTGTTTATGTTTTTATTTGTTGCAAGAAAGTGAATTTTAAACCTAACTCTGACAAATCTAAAAAATCTTTATTCTTCTATTTGTCGATAGCCAGCTTGCACGAAAGTGAACTTTGATCATAAATCTGATAAAATACAAAATAAATGATTATGAATAAATATTGTTTATGTTTTTATTTGTCGATATTGAACTTGCAAGAAAGTGAATTTTGATCATAAATCTGATAAAATGCAACATAAATGATTATGAATAAATGTTCTTTATGTTTCTATTTATCGATAAACAACTTGCAATAAAGTGAACTTTGATCATAAATCTGATAAAATACAAAATAAATGATTATGAATAAATATTCTTTTTTTTTATTTGTCGATATTCAACTTGCAAGAAAGTGAACTTTGATCATAAATCTGATAAAACTAAATTAAATGATTAAATGTGCTATATGTTTTTATTTGCAGATGTACAACTTGAAAGAAAGTAAATTATGATCATAAATCTAAGAAAACTATAAATAAATAATTATGAATAAATGTTCTTTATGTTTAAATTCATCGATAAACAACTTGCAAGAAAGTGAACTATGATCATAAATCTGATAAAATACAAAATAAATGATTATGAATAAATCTTGTTTATGTTTTTATTTGTCGATATTCAACTTGCAAGAAAGTGAACTTTGTTCATAAATCTAATAAAATACAAAATAAATGATTGTGAATAATTATTGTTTATGTTCTTACTTGTCGATATTCAACTTGCAAGAAAGTGAACTATGATCATAAACTTGAGAAATCTCAAAATAAATGATTATGAATAACTATTCTTTATGTTTCTCTTTGTCGATAAACAACTTGCAAGAAAGTGATTATGATCATAAATCTGAGAAAACTATAAATAAATAATTATGAATAAATGTTCTTTATGTTTCTATTTATCGATAAACAACTTGCCAGAAAGTGAACAATGATCATAAATCTGATAAAATACAAAATAAATGATTATGAATAAATCAGGTTTATGTTTTTATTTGTCGATATTCAACTTGCAAGAAAGTGAACTTTGATCATAAATCTGAAAAAATGCAAAATAAATGATTGTGAATAATTATTGTTTATGTTCTTATATGTCGATATTCAACTTCCAAGGAAGTGAATTGATTATAAATCTTCGAAAACTTCAAATAAATGATTATGAATAAATGTTCTTTATGTTTCTATTTGTCGATAAACAACTTGCAAGAAAGTGAACTTTAATCATAAATCTGATAAAATACAAAATAAATGATTGTGAATAATTATTGTTTATGTTCTTATATGTCGATATTCAACTTGCAAGGAGGTGAATTGATTATAAATCTGCGAAAACTTCAAATAAACGATTATGAATAAATGTTCTTTATGTTTCTATTTGTCGATAAACAACTTGCAAGAAAGTGAACTTTGATCATAAATCTGATAAAATACAAAATAAATGATTATGAATAAATCTTGTTTATGTTTTTATTTGTCGATATTCAACTTGCAAGAAAGTGAACTTTGATCATAAATCTAATAAAATACAAAATAAATGATTGTGAATAATTATTGTTTATGTTCTTATATGTCGATATTCAACTTGCAAGGAAGTGAATTGATTATAAATCTGCGAAAACTTCAAATAAATGATTATGAATAAATGTTCTTTATGTTTCTATTTGTCGATAAACAACTTGCAAGAAAGTGAACTTTAATCATAAATCTGATAAAATACAAAATAAATGATTGTGAATAATTATTGTTTATGTTCTTATATGTCGATATTCAACTTCCAAGGAAGTGAATTGATTATAAATCTTCGAAAACTTCAAATAAATGATTATGAATAAATGTTCTTTATGTTTCTATTTGTCGATAAACAACTTGCAAGAAAGTGAACTTTAATCATAAATCTGATAAAATACAAAATAAATGATTGTGAATAATTATTGTTTATGTTCTTATATGTCGATATTCAACTTGCAAGGAGGTGAATTGATTATAAATCTGCGAAAACTTCAAATAAACGATTATGAATAAATGTTCTTTATGTTTCTATTTGTCGATAAACAACTTGCAAGAAAGTGAACTTTGATCATAAATCTGATAAAATACAAAATAAATGATTATGAATAAATCTTGTTTATGTTTTTATTTATCGATAAACAACTTGCAATAAAGTGAACTTTGATCATAAATCTGATAAAATTCAAAATAAATGATTATGAATAAATATTCTTTATGTTTTTGATTGTCGATATACAACTTGCAAGAAAGTAAATTTTAAACATAACTCTGAGAAATCTAAAAGTCTTTATTCTTCTATTTGTGGATAGCCAGCTTGCACGAAAGTGAACTTTGATCATAAATCTGATAAAATACAAAATAAATGATTATGAATAAATATTGTTTATGTTTTTATTTGTCGATATTCAACTTGCAAGAAAGTGAACTTTGATCATAAATCTGATAAAATGCAAAATAAATGATTATGAATAAATATTGTTTATATTTTTATTTTTCGATATTCAACTTGCAAGAAAGTGAACTTTGATCATAAACCTGAGAAAACTCAAAATAAATAATTATGAATAAATGTTCTTTATGTTTCTATTTATCGATAAGCAACTTGCAAGAAAGTGAAGTTTGATCATAAATCTGAGAAAACTATAAATAAATAATTATGAATAAATGTTCTTTATGTTTCTATTTATCGATAAACAACTTGCAAAAAAGTGAAATATGATCATAATTCTGATAAAATAGAAAATAAATGATTATGAATAAATATTGTTTATGTTTTTATTTGTCGATATTCAACTTGCAAGAAAGTGAACTTTGATCATAAATCTGAGAAAACTCAAAATAAATAATTATGAATAAATGTTCTTTATGTTTCCATTTATCGATATTCAACTTGCAAGAAAGTGAACTTTGATCATAAATCTGCGAAAACTTCAAATAAATGATTATGAATAAATGTTCTTTATGTTTCTATTTGTCGATAAACAACTTGCAAGAAAGTGAACTTTGATCATAAATATAATAAAATGCAAAATAAATGATTACGAATAAATATTGTTTATGTTCTTATATGTCGATATTCAACTTGCAAGGAAGTGAATTGATTATAAATCTGCGAAAACTTCAAATAAATGATTATGAATAAATGTTGTTTGTATTTCTATTTGTCGACAAACAACTTGCAAAAAAGTGAACTTTGATCATAAATCTGATAAAATACAAAATAAACGATTATGAATAACTATTGTTTATGTTTTTATTTGTCGATATACAACTTGCAAGAAAGTGAATTTTAAACATAACTCTGAGAAATCTAAAAAAACTTTATTCTTCTATTTGTCGATAGCCAGCTTGCACGAAAGTGAACTTTGATCATAAATCTGATAAAATACAAAATAAATGATTATGAATAAATATTGTTTATGTTTTTATTTGTCGATATTGAACTTGCAAGAAAGTGAATTTTGATCATAAATCTGATAAAATGCAACATAAATGATTATGAATAAATGTTCTTTATGTTTCTATTTATCGATAAACAACTTGCAATAAAGTGAACTTTGATCATAAATCTGATAAAATACAAAATAAATGATTATGAATAAATATTCTTTTTTTTTATTTGTCGATATTCAACTTGCAAGAAAGTGAACTTTGATCATAAATCTGATAAAACTAAATTAAATGATTAAATGTGCTATATGTTTTTATTTGCAGATGTACAACTTGCAAGAAAGTAAATTATGATCATAAATCTAAGAAAACTATAAATAAATAATTATGAATAAATGTTCTTTATGTTTAAATTCATCGATAAACAACTTGCAAGAAAGTGAACTATGATCATAAATCTGATAAAATACAAAATAAATGATTATGAATAAATCTTGTTTATGTTTTTATTTGTCGATATTCAACTTGCAAGAAAGTGAACTTTGATCATAAATCTAATAAAATACAAAATAAATGATTGTGAATAATTATTGTTTATGTTCTTACTTGTCGATATTCAACTTGCAAGAAAGTGAACTATGATCATAAACTTGAGAAATCTCAAAATAAATGATTATGAATAAATATTCTTTATGTTTCTCTTTGTCGATAAACAACTTGCAAGAAAGTGATTATGATCATAAATCTGAGAAAACTATAAATAAATAATTATGAATAAATGTTCTTTATGTTTCTATTTATCGATAAACAACTTGCCAGAAAGTGAACAATGATCATAAATCTGATAAAATACAAAATAAATGATTATGAATAAATCTTGTTTATGTTTTTATTTGTCGATATTCAACTTGCAAGAAAGTGAACTTTGATCATAAATCTAATAAAATACAAAATAAATGATTGTGAATAATTATTGTTTATGTTCTTATATGTCGATATTTAACTTCCAAGGAAGTGAATTGATTATAAATCTTCGAAAACTTCAAATAAATGATTATGAATAAATGTTCTTTATGTTTCTATTTGTCGATAAACAACTTGCAAGAAAGTGAACTTTGATCATAAATCTGATAAAATTCAAAATAAATGAATATGAATAAATATTCTTTATGTTTTTGATTGTCGATATACAACTTGCAAGAAAGTGAACTTTGATCATAAATCTGATAAAATGCAAAATAAATGATTACGAATAAATATTGTTTATGTTCTTATATGTCGATATTCAACTTGCAAGGAAGTGAATTGATTATAAATCTTCGAAAACTTCAAATAAATGATTATGAATAAATGTTCTTTATGTTTCTATTTGTCGATAAACAACTTGCAAGAAAGTGAACTTTAATCATAAATCTGATAAAATACAAAATAAATGATTGTGAATAATTATTGTTTATGTTCTTATATGTCGATATTCAACTTGCAAGGAGGTGAATTGATTATAAATCTGCGAAAACTTCAAATAAACGATTATGAATAAATGTTCCTTATGTTTCTATTTGTCGATAAACAACTTGCAAGAAAGTGAACTTTGATCATAAATCTGATAAAATACAAAATAAATGATTATGAATAAATCTTGTTTATGTTTTTATTTGTCGATATTCAACTTGCAAGAAAGTGAACTTTGATCATAAATCTAATAAAATACAAAATAAATGATTGTGAATAATTATTGTTTATGTTCTTATATGTCGATATTCAACTTGCAAGGAAGTGAATTGATTATAAATCTGCGAAAACTTCAAATAAATGATTATGAATAAATGTTCTTTATGTTTCTATTTATCGATAAACAACTTGCAATAAAGTGAACTTTGATCATAAATCTGATAAAATTCAAAATAAATGATTATGAATAAATATTCTTTATGTTTTTGATTGTCGATATACAACTTGCAAGAAAGTGAACTTTAATCTTAAATAAGATAAAAAACAAAATAAATTATTATGAATAAATATTCTTTATGTTTTTATTTGACGATATTCAACTTACATGAAAGTGAACTTTGATCATAAATCTGATAAAAATACAAAATAAATTATTATGAATAAATATTCTTTATGTTTTTATTTGTCGATATACAACTTGCAAGAAAGATAATTTTAAACATAACTCTGAGAAATCTAAAAGTCTTTATTCTTCTATTTGTGGATAGCCAGCTTGCACGAAAGTGAACTTTGATCATAAATCTGATAAAATACAAAATAAATGATTATGAATAAATATTGTTTATGTTTTTATTTGTCGATATTCAACTTGCAAGAAAGTGAACTTTGATCATAAATCTGATAAAATGCAAAATAAATGATTATGAATAAATATTGTTTATATTTTTATTTTTCGATATTCAACTTGCAAGAAAGTGAACTTTGATCATAAACCTGAGAAAACTCAAAATAAATAATTATGAATAAATGTTCTTTATGTTTCTATTTATCGATAAGCAACTTGCAAGAAAGTGAAGTTTGATCATAAACCTGAGAAAACTATAAATAAATAATTATGAATAAATGTTCTTTATGTTTCTATTTATCGATAAACAACTTGCAAAAAAGTGAAATATGATCATAATTCTGATAAAATAGAAAATAAATGATTATGAATAAATATTGTTTATGTTTTTATTTGTCGATATTCAACTTGCAAGAAAGTGAACTTTGATCATAAATCTGAGAAAACTCAAAATAAATAATTATGAATAAATGTTCTTTATGTTTCCATTTATCGATATTCAACTTGCAAGAAAGTGAACTTTGATCATAAATCTGCGAAAACTTCAAATAAATGATTATGAATAAATGTTCTTTATGTTTCTATTTATCGATGAACAACTTGCAATAAAGTGAACTTTGATCATAAATCTGATAAAATACAAAATAAATGATTATGAATAAATATTCTTTTTTTTTATTTGTCGATATTCAACTTGCAAGAAAGTGAACTTTGATCATAAATCTGATAAAACTAAATTAAATGATTAAATGTGCTATATGTTTTTATTTGCAGATGTACAACTTGCAAGAAAGTAAATTATGATCATAAATCTAAGAAAACTATAAATAAATAATTATGAATAAATGTTCTTTATGTTTAAATTCATCGATAAACAACTTGCAAGAAAGTGAACTATGATCATAAATCTGATAAAATACAAAATAAATGATTATGAATAAATCTTGTTTATGTTTTTATTTGTCGATATTCAACTTGCAAGAAAGTGAACTTTGATCATAAATCTAATAAAATACAAAATAAATGATTGTGAATAATTATTGTTTATGTTCTTACTTGTCGATATTCAACTTGCAAGAAAGTGAACTATGATCATAAACTTGAGAAATCTCAAAATAAATGATTATGAATAAATATTCTTTATGTTTCTCTTTGTCGATAAACAACTTGCAAGAAAGTGATTATGATCATAAATCTGAGAAAACTATAAATAAATAATTATGAATAAATGTTCTTTATGTTTCTATTTATCGATAAACAACTTGCCAGAAAGTGAACAATGATCATAAATCTGATAAAATACAAAATAAATGATTATGAATAAATCTTGTTTATGTTTTTATTTGTCGATATTCAACTTGCAAGAAAGTGAACTTTGATCATAAATCTAATAAAATACAAAATAAATGATTGTGAATAATTATTGTTTATGTTCTTATATGTCGATATTTAACTTCCAAGGAAGTGAATTGATTATAAATCTTCGAAAACTTCAAATAAATGATTATGAATAAATGTTCTTTATGTTTCTATTTGTCGATAAACAACTTGCAAGAAAGTGAACTTTGATCATAAATCTGATAAAATTCAAAATAAATGAATATGAATAAATATTCTTTATGTTTTTGATTGTCGATATACAACTTGCAAGAAAGTGAACTTTGATCATAAATCTGATAAAATGCAAAATAAATGATTACGAATAAATATTGTTTATGTTCTTATATGTCGATATTCAACTTGCAAGGAAGTGAATTGATTATAAATCTGCGAAAACTTCAAATAAATGATTATGAATAAATGTTCTTTATGTTTCTATTTGTCGATAAACAACTTGCAAGAAAGTGAACTTTGATCATAAATCTGATAAAATACAAAATAAATGATTGTGAATAATTATTGTTTATGTTCTTATATGTCGATATTCAACTTGCAAGGAGGTGAATTGATTATAAATCTGCGAAAACTTCAAATAAACGATTATGAATAAATGTTCTTTATGTTTCTATTTGTCGATAAACAACTTGCAAGAAAGTGAACTTTGATCATAAATCTGATAAAATACAAAATAAATGATTATGAATAAATCTTGTTTATGTTTTTATTTGTCGATATTCAACGTGCAAGAAAGTGAACTTTGATCATAAATCTAATAAAATACAAAATAAATGATTGTGAATAATTATTGTTTATGTTCTTATATGTCGATATTCAACTTGCAAGGAAGTGAATTGATTATAAATCTGCGAAAACTTCAAATAAATGATTATGAATAAATGTTCTTTATGTTTCTATTTGTCGATAAACAACTTGCAAGAAAGTGAACTTTGATCATAAATCTGATAAAATTCAAAATAAATGATTATGAATAAATATTCTTTATGTTTTTGATTGTCGATATACAACTTGCACGAAAGTGAATTTTAAACATAACTCTGAGAAATCTAAAAGTCTTTATTCTTCTATTTGTGGATAGCCAGCTTGCACGAAAGTGAACTTTGATCATAAATCTGATAAAATACAAAATAAATGATTATGAATAAATATTGTTTATGTTTTTATTTGTCGATATTCAACTTGCAAGAAAGTGAACTTTGATCATAAATCTGATAAAATGCAAAATAAATGATTATGAATAAATATTGTTTATATTTTTATTTTTCGATATTCAACTTGCAAGAAAGTGAACTTTGCTCATAAATCTGAGAAAACTCAAAATAAATAATTATGAATAAATGTTCTTTATGTTTCTATTTATCGATAAACAACTTGCAAGAAAGTGAAGTTTGATCATAAATCTGAGAAAACTATAAATAAATAATTATGAATAAATGTTCTTTATGTTTCTATTTATCGATAAACAACTTGCAAAAAAGTGAAATATGATCATTATTCTGATAAAATAGAAAATAAATGATTATGAATAAATATTGTTTATGTTTTTATTTGTCGATATTCAACTTGCAAGAAAGTGAACTTTGATCATAAATCTGAGAAAACTCAAAATAAATAATTATGAATAAATGGTCTTTATGTTTCCATTTATCGATATTCAACTTGCAAGAAAGTGAACTTTGATCATAAATCTGCGAAATCTTCAAATAAATGATTATGAATAAATGTTCTTTATGTTAACTTGCAAGAAAGTGAACTTTGATCATAAATATGATAAAATGCAAAATAAATGATTACGAATAAATATTGTTTATGTTCTTATATGTCGATATTCAACTTGCAAGGAAGTGAATTGATTATAAATCTGCGAAAACTTCAAATAAATGATTATGAATAAATGTTGTTTGTATTTCTATTTGTCGACAAACAACTTGCAAAAAAGTGAACTTTGATCATAAATCTGATAAAATACAAAATAAACGATTATGAATAAATATTCCTTATGTTGTTATTTGTCGAATTTCAACTCGCAAGAAAGTGAACTTTGATCATAAATCTGAGCAAACTCAAAATAAATGATTATGAATAAATGTTCTTTATGTTTCTATGTGTCGATACACAATTTGCAAAAAAGTTAATTTTGAACATAAATCTAAAAAATCTTTATTCTTCTATTCGTCGATAACCAACTTGCACGAAAGTGAATTTTGATCTTAAATCTGATAAAATACAAAATAAATGATTTCTTATGTTTTTATTTGTCGATATTCAACTTGCAAAAAAGTGAACTTTGATCATAAATCTGCGAAAACTTCAAATAAATGATTATGAATAAATGTTTTTTATGTTTCTATTTGTCGATAAACAACTTGCAAGAAAGTGAACTTTGATCATAAATCTGATGAAATACAAAATAAATGATTATGAATAAATATTCTTTATGTTTTTGATTGTCGATATACAACTTGCAAGAAAGTGAATTTTAAACATAACTCTGAGAAATCTAAAAAACCTTTATTCTTCTATTTGTCGATAGCCAACGTGCACGAAAGTGAACTTTGATCATAAATCTAATAAAATACAAAATAAATAATTGTGAATAATTATTGTTTATGTTCTTATATGTCGATATTCAACTTGCAAGGAAGTGAATTGATTATTAATCTGCGAAAACTTCAAATAAATGATTATGAATAAATGTTCTTTATGTTTCTATTTATCGATAAACAACTTGCAATAAAGTGAACTTTGATCATAAATCTGATAAAATTCAAAATAAATGGTAATGAATAAATGTACTATATGTTTCTATTTGCAGATGTACAACTTGCAAGAAAGTGAATTATGATCATATATCTGAGAAAACTATAAATAAATAATTATGAATAAATGTTCTTTATGTTTCAATTTATCGATAAACAACTTGCAAGAAAGTGAACAATAATCATAAATCTGATAAAATACAAAATAAATGATTATGAATAAATATTGTTTATTGCAAGAAAGTGAACTTTGATCATAAATCTGAGAAAACTCAAAATAAATGGTAATGAATAAATGTACTATATGTTTCTATTTGCAGATGTACAACTTGCAAGAAAGTGAATTATGATCATATATCTGAGAAAACTATAAATAAATAATTATCAATAAATGTTCTTTATGTTTCAATTTATCGATAAACAACTTGCAAGAAAGTGAACAATAATCATAAATCTGATAAAATACAAAATAAATGATTATGAATAAATATTGTTTATGTTTTTATTTGTTGCAAGAAAGTGAATTTTAAACATAACTCTGAGAAATCTAAAAAATCTTTATTCTTCTATTTGTCGACAGCCAGCTTGCACGAAAGTGAACTTTGATCATAAATCTGATAAAATACAAAATAAATGATTATGAATAAATATTGTTTATGTTTTTATTTGTCGATATTCAACTTGCAAGAAAGTGAACTTTGATCATAAATCTGATAAAATGTAAAATAAATGATTGTGAATAAATATTGTTTATGTTTTTATATTTCGATATTCAACTTGCAAGAAAGTGAACTTTGATCATAAATCTGAGAAAACTCAAAATAAATAAGTATGAATAAATGTTCTTTATGTTTCTATTTGTCGATAAACAACTTGCAAGAAAGTGAACTTTGATCATAAATCTGAGAAAACTATAAATAAATAATTATGAATAAATGTTCTTTATGTTTCTATTTATCGATAAACAACTTGCAATAAAGTGAACTTTGATCATAAATCTGAGAAAACTATAAATAAATAATTATGAATAAATGTTCTTTATGTTTCTATTTATCGATAAACAACTTGCAAGAAAGTGAACTTTGATCATAAATCTGAGAAAACTATAAATAAATAATTATGAATAAATGTTCTTTATGTTTCTATTTGTCGATAAACAACTTGCAAGAAAGTGAACTTTGATCATAAATCTGAGAAAACTATAAATAAATAATTATGAATAAATGTTCTTTATGTTTCTATTTGTCGATAAACAACTTGCAAGAAAGTGAACTTTGATCATAAATCTGAGAAAACTATAAATAAATAATTATGAATAAATGTTCTTTATGTTTCTATTTGTCGATAAACAACTTGCAAGAAAGTGAACTTTGATCATAAATCTGAGAAAACTATAAATAAATAATTATGAATAAATGTTCTTTATGTTTCTATTTATCGATAAACAACTTGCGAGAAAGTGAACTTTGATCATAAATCTGAGAAAACTATAAATAAATAATTATGAATAAATGTTCTTTATGTTTCTATTTATCGATAAACAACTTGCAAGAAAGTGAAATATGATCAAAAATCTGATAAAATAGAAAATAATTGATTATGAATAAGTATTGTTTATGTTTCTATTTGTCGATAAACAACTTGCAAGAAAGTGAACTTTGATCATAAATCTGAGAAAACTCAAAATAAATAATTATGAATAAATGTTCTTTATGTTTCTATTTGTCGATAAACAACTTGCAAGAAAGTGAACTTTGATCATAAATCTGAGAAAACTATAAATAAATAATTATGAATAAATGCTCTTTATGTTTCTATTTATCGATAAACAACTTGCAAGGAAGTGAATTGATTATAAATCTGCGAAAACTTCAAATAAATGATTATGAATAAATGTTCTTTATGTTTCTATTTGTCGATAAACAACTTGCAAGAAAGTGAACTTTGATCATAAATCTGATAAAATACAAAATAAATGATTGTGAATAATTATTGTTTATGTTCTTATATGTCGATATTCAACTTGCAAGGAAGTGAATTGATTATAAATCTGCGAAAACTTCAAATAAACGATTATGAATAAATGTTCTTTATGTTTCTATTTGTCGATAAACAACTTGCAAGAAAGTGAACTTTGATCATAAATCTGATAAAACACAAAATAAATGATTATGAATAAATCTTGTTTATGTTTTTATTTGTCGATATTCAACTTGCAAGAAAGTGAACTTTGATCATAAATCTAATAAAATACAAAATAAATGATTGTGAATAATTATTGTTTATGTTCTTATATGTCGATATTCAACTTGCAATGAAGTGAATTGATTATAAATCTGCGAAAACTTCAAATAAATGGTTATGAATAAATGTTCTTTATGTTTCCATTTGTCGATAAACAACTTGCAAGAAAGTGAACTTTGATCATTAATCTGAGAAAACTCAAAATAAATAATTATGAATAAATGTTCTTTATGTTTCTATTTATCAATAAACAACTTGCAAGAAAGTGAAGTTTGATCATAAATCTGAGTAAACTATAAATAAATAATTATGAATAAATGTTCTTTATGTTTCTATTTATCGATAAACAACTTGCAAAAAAGTGAAATATAATCATAATTCTGATAAAATAGAAAATAAATGATTATGAATAAATATTGTTTATGTTTTTATTTGTCGATATTCAACTTGCAAGAAAGTGAACTTTGATCATAAATCTGAGAAAACTCAAAATAAATAATTATGAATAAATGTTCTTTATGTTTCCATTTATCGATATTCAACTTGCAAGAAAGTGAACTTTGACCATAAATCTGTTAAAATACATAATAAATGATTATGAATAAATATTCTTTATGTTTTTGATTGTCGATATACAACTTGCAAGAAAGTGAATTTTAAACATAACTCTGAGAAATCTAAAAGTCTTAATTCTTCTATTTGTGGATAGCCAGCCTGCACGAAAGTGAACTTTGATCATTAATCTGATAAAATACAAAATAAATGATTATGAATAAATATCGTTTATGTTTTTATTTTTCGATATTCAACTTGCAAGAAAGTGAACTTTGATCATTAATCTGAGAAAATGCAAAATAAATGATTATGAATAAATATTGTTTATGTTTTTATTTTTCGATATTCAACTTGCAAGAAAGTGAACTTTGATCATTAATCTGAGAAAACTCAAAATAAATAATTATGAATAAATGTTCTTTATGTTTCTATTTATCGATAAACAACGTGCAAGAAAGTGAAGTTTGATCATAAATCTGAGAAAACTATAAATAAATAATTATGAATAAATGTTCTTTATGTTTCTATTTATCGATAAACAACTTGCAAAAAAGTGAAATATAATCATAATTCTGATAAAATAGAAAATAAATGATTATGAATAAATATTGTTTATGTTTTTATTTGTCGATATTCAACTTGCAAGAAAGTGAACTTTGATCATAAATCTGAGAAAACTCAAAATAAATAATTATGAATAAATGTTCTTTATGTTTCCATTTATCGATATTCAACTTGCAAGAAAGTGAACTTTGACCATAAATCTGTTAAAATACATAATAAATGATTATGAATAAATATTCTTCTTTTTTATTTGTCGATATTCAACTTGCAAGAAAGTGAACTTTGATCATAAATCTGAGAAAACTCAAAATAATTGATTATGAATATAAGTTCTTTATGTTTCTATTTGTCGATAAACAACTTGCAAGAAGGTGAACTTTGATCATAAATCTGATGAAATACAAAATAAATGATTACGAATAAATATTGTTTATGTTTTTATATGTCGATATTCCACTTGCAAGGAAGTGAATTGATAATAAATCTGAGAAAACTCAAAATAATTGATTATGAATAAATGTTCTTTATGTTTCTATTTGCCGATAAACAACTTGCAAGAAAGTGAACTTTGATCTTAAATCTGATAAAAATACAAAATAAATGATTATGAAATAATGTTGTTTGTATTTCTATTTGGCGACAAACAACTTGCAAGAAAGTGAACTTTGATCATAAATCTGATAAAATACAAAATAAACGATTATAAATAAATATTCCTTATGTTGTTATTTGTCGATATTCAACTTGCAAGAAAGTGAACTTTGATCATAAATCTGAGAAAACTCAAAATAAATGAGTATGAATAAATGTTCTTTATGTTTCTATGTGTCGATACACAATTTGCAAAAAAGTTAATTTTGAACATAGATCTAAAAAATCTTTATTCTTCTATTCGCCGATAACCAACTTGCACGAAAGTGAATTTTGATCTTAAATCTGATAAAATATAAAATAAATGATTTCTTATGTTTTTATTTGTCGATATTCAACTTGCAAAAAAGTGAACTTTGATCATAAATCTGCGAAAACTTCAAATAAATGATTATGAATAAACGTTCTTTATGTTTCTATTTGTCGATAAACAACTTGCAAGAAAGTGAACTTTGATCATAAATCTGATGAAATACAAAATAAATGATTACGAATAAATATTCTTTATGTTTTTGATTGTCGATATACAACTTGCAAGAAACTGAATTTTAAACATAACTCTGAGAAATCTAAAAAACCTTTATTCTTCTATTTGTCGATAGCCAACTTGCACGAAAGTGAACTTTTATCATAAATCTGATAAAATGCAAAATAAATGATTATGAATAAATATTGTTTATGTTTTTATTTGTCGATATTCAACTTGCAAGAAAGTGAACTTTGATCATAAATCTGAGAAAACTCTAAATAAATAATTATGAATAAATGTGCTTTATGTTTCTATTTGGCGATAAACAACTTGCAAGAAAGTGGACTTTGATCTTAAATCTGATAAAATACAAAATAAATGATAATGAATAAATAATGTTTATGTTTTTATGTGTCGATATTCAACTTGCAAGAAAATGAACTTTGATCATAAATCAGATAAAATACAAAATAAATGATTATGAATAAATATTACTTATGTTTTTATTTGTCGATATTTAACTTGCAAGAAAATGAACTTTGATCATAAATCAGATAAAATACAAAATAAATGATTATGAATAAATATTAC
This sequence comes from Zeugodacus cucurbitae, assembly GCF_028554725.1. Taxonomy (NCBI): domain Eukaryota; kingdom Metazoa; phylum Arthropoda; class Insecta; order Diptera; family Tephritidae; genus Zeugodacus; species Zeugodacus cucurbitae. Next base: position 30,938,991 of record NC_071669.1, read on the forward strand.
TTATGTTTTTATTTGTCGATATTCAAATTGCAAGAAAGTGAACTTTGATCATAAATCTGATGAAATACAAATTAAATGATTATGAATAAATGTTCTTTATGTTTCTATTTGTCGATAAACAACTTGCAAGAAAGTGAACTTTGATCATAAATCTGATAAAATTCAAAATAAATGATTATGAATAAATATTCTTTATGTTTTTGATTGTCGATAAACAACTTGCAAGAAAGTGAACTTTGATCATAAATCAGATAAAATACAAAATAAATGATTATGAATAAATATTACTTATGTTTTTATTTGTCGATATTCAAATTGCAAGAAAGTGAACTTTGATCATAAATCTGATGAAATACAAATTAAATGATTATGAATAAATGTTCTTTATGTTTCTATTTGTCGATAAACAACTTGCAAGAAAGTGAACTTTGATCATAAATCTGATAAAATTCAAAATAAATGATTATGAATAAATATTCTTTATGTTTCCATTTATCGATAAACAACTTGCAAAAAAGTGAGTAATGATCATAAATCTGATAAAATACAAAATAAATGATTATGAATAAATATTGTTTATGTTTTTATTTGTCGATATTCAACTTGTAAGTAAGTGAACTTTGATCATAAATCTAATAAAATACAAAATAAATGATTATGAATAAATATTGTTTATGTTTTTATTTGTCGATATTCAACTTGCAAGAAAATGAACTTTGATCATAAATCAGATAAAATACAAAATAAATGATTATGAATAAATATTACTTATGTTTTTATTTGTCGATATTTAACTTGCAAGAAAATGAACTTTGATCATAAATCAGATAAAATACAAAATAAATGATTATGAATAAATATTACTTATGTTTTTATTTGTCGATATTCAAATTGCAAGAAAGTGAACTTTGATCATAAATCTGATGAAATACAAATTAAATGATTATGAACAAATGTTCTTTATGTTTCTATTTGTCGATAAACAACTTGCAAGAAAGTGAACTTTGATCATAAATCTGATAAAATTCAAAATAAATGATTATGAATAAATATTCTTTATGTTTTTGATTGTCGATATACAACTTGCAAGAAAGTGAACTTTGATCATTAATCTGAGAAAACTCAAAATAAATAATTATGAATAAATGTTCTTTATGTTTCTATTTATCGATAAACAACTTGCAAGAAAGTGAAGTTTGATCATAAATCTGAGAAAACTATAAATAAATAATTATGAATAAATGTTCTTTATGTTCCTATTTATCGATAAACAGCTTGCAAAAAAGGGAAATATAATCATAATTCTGATAAAATAGAAAATAAATGATTATGAATAAATATTGTTTATGTTTTTATTTGTCGATATTCAACTTGCAAGAAAGTGAACTTTGATCATAAATCTGAGAAAACTCAAAATAAATAATTATGAATAAATGTTCTTTATGTTTCCATTTATCGATATTCAACTTGCAAGAAAGTGAACTTTGACCATAAATCTGTTAAAATACATATTAAATGATTATGAATAAATATTCTTTATGTTTTTATTTGTCGATATTCAACTTGCAAGAAAGTGAACTTTGATCATAAATCTGAGAAAACTCAAAATAAATATTTATGAATAAATGTTCTTTATGTTTCTATTTGTCGATAAACAACTTGCAAGAAAGTGAACTTTGATCATAAATCTGAGAAAACTATAAATAAATAATTATGAATAAATGTTCTTTATGTTTCTATTTATCGATAAACAACTTGCAATAAAGTGAACTTTGATCATAAATCTGATAAAATGCAAAATAAATGATTACGAATAAATATTGTTTATGTTCTTATATGTCGATATTCAACTTGCAAGGAAGTGAATTGATTATAAATCTGCGAAAACTTCAAATAAATGATTATGAATAAATGTTCTTTATGTTTCTATTTGTCGATAAGCAACTTGCAAGAAAGTGAACTTTGATCATAAATCTGATAAAATACAAAATAAATGATTGTGAATAATTATTGTTTATGTTCTTATATGTCGATATTCAACTTGTAAGGAAGTGAATTGATTATAAATCTGCGAAAACTTCAAATAAACGATTATGAATAAATGTTCTTTATGTTTCTATTTGTCGATAAACAACTTGCAAGAAATTGAACTTTGATCATAAATCTGATAAAATACAAAATAAATGATTATGAATAAATCTTGTTTATGTTTTTATTTGTCGATATTCAACTTGCAAGAAAGTGAACTTTGATCATAAATCTAATAAAATACAAAATAAATGATTGTGAATAATTATTGTTTATGTTCTTATATGTCGATATTCAACTTGCAAGGAAGTGAATTGATTATAAATCTGCGAAAACTTCAAATAAATGATTATGAATAAATGTTCTTTATGTTTCTATTTGTCGATAAACAACTTGCAAGAAAGTGAACTTTGATCATTAATCTGAGAAAACTCAAAATAAATAATTATGAATAAATGTTCTTTATGTTTCTATTTATCAATAAACAACTTGCAAGAAAGTGAAGTTTGATCATAAATCTGAGAAAACTATAAATAAATAATTATGAATAAATGTTCTTTATGTTTCTATTTATCGATAAACAACTTGCAAAAAAGTGAAATATAATCATAATTCTGATAAAATAGAAAATAAATATTGTTTATGTTTTTATTTGTCGATATTCAACTTGCAAGAAAGTGAACTTTGATCATAAATCTGAGAAAACTCAAAATTAATAATTACGAATAAATGTTCTTTATGTTTCCATTTATCGATATTCAACTTGCAAGAAAGTGAACTTTGACCATAAATCTGTTAAAATACATAATAAATGATTATGAATAAATATTCTTTATGTTTTTGATTGTCGATATACAACTTGCAAGAAAGTGAATTTTAAACATAACTCTGAGAAATCTAAAAGTCTTAATTCTTCTATTTGTGGATAGCCAGCTTGCACGAAAGTGAACTTTGATCATAAATCTGATAAAATACAAAATAAATGATTATGAATAAATATTGTTTATGTTTTTATTTTTCGATATTCAACTTGCAAGAAAGTGAACTTTGATCATTAATCTGAGAAAATGCAAAATAAATGATTATGAATAAATATTGTTTATGTTTTTATTTTTCGATATTCAACTTGCAAGAAAGTGAACTTTGATCATTAATCTGAGAAAACTCAAAATAAATAATTATGAATAAATGTTCTTTATGTTTCTATTTATCGATAAACAACTTGCAAGAAAGTGAAGTTTGATCATAAATCTGAGAAAACTATAAATAAATAATTATGAATAAATGTTCTTTATGTTTCTATGTGTCGATACACAATTTGCAAAAAAGTTAATTTTGACCATAAATCTGTTAAAATACATAATAAATGATTATGAATAAATATTCTTTATGTTTTTGATTGCCGATATACAACTTGCAAGAAAGTGAATTTTAAACATAACTCTGAGAAATCTAAAAGTCTCAATTCTTCTATTTGTGGATAGCTAGTTTGCACGAAAGTGAACTTTGATCATAAATCTGATAAAATACAAAATAAATGATTATGAATAAATATTGTTTATGTTTTTATTTTTCGATATTCAACTTGCAAGAAAGTGAACTTTGATCATTAATCTGAGAAAATGCAAAATAAATGATTATGAATAAATATTGTTTATGTTTTTATTTTTCGATATTCAACTTGCAAGAAAGTGAACTTTGATCATTAATCTGAGAAAACTCAAAATAAATAATTATGAATAAATGTTCTTTATGTTTCTATTTATCGATAAACAACGTGCAAGAAAGTGAAGTTTGATCATAAATCTGAGAAAACTATAAATAAATAATTATGAATAAATGTTCTTTATGTTTCTATTTATCGATAAACAACTTGCAAAAAAGTGAAATATAATCATAATTCTGATAAAATAGAAAATAAATGATTATGAATAAATATTGTTTATGTTTTTATTTGTCGATATTCAACTTGCAAGAAAGTGAACTTTGATCATAAATCTGAGAAAACTCAAAATAAATAATTATGAATAAATGTTCTTTATGTTTCCATTTATCGATATTCAACTTGCAAGAAAGTGAACTTTGACCATAAATCTGTTAAAATACATAATAAATGATTATGAATAAATATTCTTTATGTTTTTGATTGTCGATATACAACTTGCAAGAAAGTGAATTTTAAGCATAACTCTGAGAAATCTAAAAGTCTTAATTCTTCTATTTGTGGATAGCCAGCTTGCACGAAAGTGAACTTTGATCATAAATCTGATAAAATACAAAATAAATGATTATGAATAAATATTGTTTATGTTTTTATTTGTCGATATTCAACTTGCACGAAAGTGAACTTTGATCATAAATCTGATAAAATGCAAAATAAATGATTATGAATAAATATTGTTTATGTTTTTATTTTTCGATATTCAACTTGCAAGAAAGTGAACTTTGATCATTAATCTGAGAAAACTCAAAATAAATAATTATGAATAAATGTTCTTTATGTTTCTATTTATCCATAAACAACTTGCAAGAAAGTGAAGTTTGATCCTAAATCTGAGAAAACTATAAATAAATAATTATGAATAAATGTTCTTTATGTTTCTATTTATCGATAAACAACTTGCAAAAAAGTGAAATATAATCATAATTCTGATAAAATAGAAAATAAATGATTATGAATAAATATTGTTTATGTTTTTATTTGTCGATATTCAAGTTGCAAGAAAGTGAACTTTGATCATAAATCTGAGAAAACTCAAAATAATTGATTATGAATAAATGTTCTTTATGTTTCTATTTGGCGATAAACAACTTGCAAGAAAGTGAACTTTGATCATAAATCTGAGAAAACTATAAATAAATAATTATGAATAAATGTTCTTTATGTTTCTATTTATCGATAAACAACTTGCAATAAAGTGAACTTTGATCATAAATCTGATAAAATGCAAAATAAATGATTACGAATAAATATTGTTTATGTTCTTATATGTCGATATTCAACTTGCAAGGAAGTGAATTGATTATAAATCTGCGAAAACTTCAAATAAATGATTATGAATAAATGTCTTTATGTTTCTATTTGTCGATAAACAACTTGCAAGATAGTGAACTTTGATCATAAATCTGATAAAATACAAAATAAATGATTATGAAATAATGTTGTTTGTATTTCTATTTGGCGACAAACAACTTGCAAGAAAGTGAACTTTGATCATAAATCTGATAAAATACAAAATAAACGATTATGAATAAATATTCCTTATGTTGTTATTTGTCGATATTCAACTTGCAAGAAAGTGAACTTTGATCATAAATCTGAGAAAACTCAAAATAAATGATTATGAATAAATGTTCTTTATGTTTCTATGTGTCGATACACAATTTGCAAAAAAGTTAATTTTGAACATAAATCTAAAAATTCTTTATTCTTCTATTCGTCGATAACCAACTTGCACGAAAGTGAATTTTGATCTTAAATCTGATAAAATATAAAATAAATGATTTCTTATGTTTTTATTTGTCGATATTCAACTTGCAAAAAAGTGAACTTTCATCATAAATCTGCGAAAACTTCACATAAATGATTATGAATAAACGTTCTTTATGTTTCTATTTGTCGATAAACAACTTGCAAGAAAGTGAACTTTGATCATAAATCTGATGAAATACAAAATAAATGATTATGAATAAATATTCTTTATGTTTTTGATTGTCGATATACAACTTGCAAGAAACTGAATTTTAAACATAACTCTGAGAAATCTAAAAAACCTTTATTCTTCTATTTGTCGATAGCCAACTTGCACGAAAGTGAACTTATTGTTTATGTTTTTATTTGTCGATATTCAACTTGCAAGAAAGTGAACTTTGATCATAAATCTGAGAAAACTCAAAATAAATAATTATGAATAAATGTTCTTTATGTTTCTATTTGGCGATAAACAACTTGCAAGAAAGTGAACTTTGATCATAAATCTGAGAAAACTATAAATAAATAATTATGAATAAATGTTCTTTATGTTTCTATTTATCGATAAACAACTTGCAATAAAGTGAACTTTGATCATAAATCTGATAAAATGCAAAATAAATGATTACGAATAAATATTGTTTATGTTCTTATATGTCGATATTCAACTTGCAAGGAAGTGAATTGATTATAAATCTGCGAAAACTTCAAATAAATGATTATGAATAAATGTTCTTTATGTTTCTATTTGTCGATAAACAACTTGCAAGATAGTGAACTTTGATCATAAATCTGATAAAATACAAAATAAATGATTGTGAATAATTATTGTTTATGTTCTTATATGTCGATATTCAACTTGCAAGGAAGTGAATTGATTATAAATCTGCGAAAACTTCAAATAAACGATTATGAATAAATGTTCTTTATGTTTCTATTTGTCGATAAACAACTTGCAAGAAATTGAACTTTCATCATAAATCTGATAAAATACAAAATAAATGATTATGAATAAATCTTGTTTATGTTTTTATTTGTCGATATTCAACTTGCAAGAAAGTGAACTTTGATCATAAATCTAATAAAATACCAAATAAATGATTGTGAATAATTATTGTTTATGTTCTTATATGTCGATATTCAACTTGCAAGGAAGTGAATTGATTATAAATCTGCGAAAACTTCAAATAAATGATTATGAATATATGTTCTTTATGTTTCTATATGTCGATAAACAACTTGCAAGAAAGTGAACTTTGATCATTAATCTGAGAAAACTCAAAATAAATAATTATGAATAAATGTTCTTTATGTTTCTATTTATCAATAAACAACTTGCAAGAAAGTGAAGTTTGATCATAAATCTGAGAAAACTATAAATAAATAATTATGAATAAATGTTCTTTATGTTTCTATTTATCGATAAACAACTTGCAAAAAAGTGAAATATAATCATAATTCTGATAAAATAGAAAATAAATGATTATGAATAAATATTGTTTATGTTTTTATTTGTCGATATTCAACTTGCAAGAAAGTGAACTTTGATCATAAATCTGAGAAAACTCAAAATTAATAATTACGAATAAATGTTCTTTATGTTTCCATTTATCGATATTCAACTTGCAAGAAAGTGAACTTTGACCATAAATCTGTTAAAATACATAATAAATGATTATGAATAAATATTCTTTATGTTTTTGATTGTCGATATACAACTTGCAAGAAAGTGAATTTTAAACATAACTCTGAGAAATCTAAAAGTCTTAATTCTTCTATTTGTGGATAGCCAGCTTGCACGAAAGTGAACTTTGATCATAAATCTGATAAAATACAAAATAAATGATTATGAATAAATATTGTTTATGTTTTTATTTTTCGATATTCAACTTGCAAGAAAGTGAACTTTGATCATTAATCTGAGAAAATGCAAAATAAATGATTATGAATAAATATTGTTTATGTTTTTATTTTTCGATATTCAACTTGCAAGAAAGTGAACTTTGATCATTAATCTGAGAAAACTCAAAATAAATAATTATGAATAAATGTTCTTTATGTTTCTATTTATCGATAAACAACGTGCAAGAAAGTGAAGTTTGATCATAAATCTGAGAAAACTATAAATAAATAATTATGAATAAATGTTCTTTATGTTTCTATTTATCGATAAACAACTTGCAAAAAAGTGAAATATAATCATAATTCTGATAAAATAGAAAATAAATGATTATGAATAAATATTGTTTATGTTTTTATTTGTCGATATTCAACTTGCAAGAAAGTGAACTTTGATCATAAATCTGAGAAAACTCAAAATAAATAATTATGAATAAATGTTCTTTATGTTTCCATCTATCGATATTCAACTTGCAAGAAAGTGAACTTTGACCATAAATCTGTTAAAATACATAATAAATGATTATGAATAAATATTCTTTATGTTTTTGATTGTCGATATACAACTTGCAAGAAAGTGAATTTTAAGCATAACTCTGAGAAATCTAAAAGTCTTAATTCTTCTATTTGTGGATAGCCAGCTTGCACGAAAGTGAACTTTGATCATAAATCTGATAAAATACAAAATAAATGATTATGAATAAATATTGTTTATGTTTTTATTTGTCGATATTCAACTTGCACGAAAGTGAACTTTGATCATAAATCTGATAAAATGCAAAATAAATGATTATGAATAAATATTGTTTATGTTTTTATTTTTCGATATTCAACTTGCAAGAAAGTGAACTTTGATCATTAATCTGAGAAAACTCAAAATAAATAATTATGAATATATGTTCTTTATGTTTCTATTTATCCATAAACAACTTGCAAGAAAGTGAAGTTTGATCCTAAATCTGAGAAAACTATAAATAAATAATTATGAATAAATGTTCTTTATGTTTCTATTTATCGATAAACAACTTGCAAAAAAGTGAAATATAATCATAATTCTGATAAAATAGAAAATAAATGATTATGAATAAATATTGTTTATGTTTTTATTTGTCGATATTCAACTTGCAAGAAAGTGAACTTTGATCATAAATCTGAGAAAACTCAAAATAAATAATTATGAATAAATGTTCTTTATGTTTCTATTTATCGATATTCAACTTGCAAGAAAGTGAACTTTGACCATAAATCTGTTAAAATACATAGTAAATGATTATAAACATAAATATTCTTTTTTTTATTTGTCGATATTCAACTTGCAAGAAAGTGAACTTTGATCATAAATCTGAGAAAACTCAAAATAATTGATTATGAATAAAAGTTCTTTATGTTTCTATTTGTCGATAAACAACTTGCAAGAAGGTGAACTTTGATCATAAATCTGATGAAATACAAAATAAATGATTACGAATAAATATTGTTTATGTTTTTATATGTCGATATTCCACTTGCAAGGAAGTGAATTGATAATAAATCTGAGAAAACTCAAAATAATTGATTATGAATAAATGTTCTTTATGTTTCTATTTGCCGATAAACAACTTGCAAGAAAGTGAACTTTGATCTTAAATCTGATAAAAATACAAAATAAATGATTATGAAATAATGTTGTTTGTATTTCTATTTGGCGACAAACAACTTGCAAGAAAGTGAACTTTGATCATAAATCTGATAAAATACAAAATAAACGATTATGAATAAATATTCCTTATGTTGTTATTTGTCGATATTCAACTTGCAAGAAAGTGAACTTTGATCATAAATCTGAGAAAACTCAAAATAAATGATTATGAATAAATGTTCTTTATGTTTCTATGTGTCGATACACAATTTGCAAAAAAGTTAATTTTGAACATAAATCTAAAAAATCTTTGTTCTTCTATTCGTCGATAACCAACTTGCACGAAAGTGAATTTTGATCTTAAATCTGATAAAATATAAAATAAATGATTTCTTATGTTTTTATTTGTCGATATTCAACTTGCAAAAAAGTGAACTTTGATCATAAATCTGCGAAAACTTCAAATAAATGATTATGAATAAACGTTCTTTATGTTTCTATTGGTCGATAAACAACTTGCAAGAAAGTGAACTTTGATCATAAATCTGATGAAATACAAAATAAATGATTATGAATAAATATTCTTTATGTTTTTGATTGTCGATATACAACTTGCAAGAAACTGAATTTTAAACATAACTCTGAGAAATCTAAAAAACCTTTATTCTTCTATTTGTCGATAGCCAACTTGCACGAAAGTGAACTTTTATCATAAATCTGATAAAATGCAAAATAAATGATTATGAATAAATATTGTTTATGTTTTTATTTGTCGATATTCAACTTGCAAGAAAGTGAACTTTGATCATAAATCTGAGAAAACTCAAAATAAATAATTATGAATAAATGTTCTTTATGTTTCTATTTGGCGATAAACAACTTGCAAGAAAGTGGACTTTGATCTTAAATCTGATAAAATACAAAATAAATGATAATGAATAAATAATGTTTATGTTTTTATGTGTCGATATTCAACTTGCAAGAAAGTGAACTTTGATCATAAATCTGATGAAAAACAAAATAAATGATTATGAATAAATATTCTTTATGTTTTTGAGTGTCGATATACAACTTGCAAGAAACTGAATTTTAAACATAACTCTGAGAAATCTAAAAAACCTTTATTCTTCTATTTGTCGATAGCCAACTTGCACGAAAGTGAACTTTTATCATAAATCTGATAAAATGCAAAATAAATGATTATGAATAAATATTGTTTATGTTTTTATTTGTCGATATTCAACTTGCAAGAAAGTGAACTTTGATCATAAATCTCAGAAAACTCAAAATAAATAATTATGAATAAATGTTCTTTATGTTTGTATTTGGCGATAAACAACTTGCAAGAAAGTGGAATTTGATCTTAAATCTGATAAAATACAAAATAAACGATTATGAATAAATATTCCTTATGTTGTTATTTGTCGATATTCAACTTGCAAGAAAGTGAATTATGATCATAAATCTGAGAAAACTATAAATAAATAATTATGAATAAATGTTCTTTATGTTTCCATTTATCGATATTCAACTTGCAAGAAAGTGAACTTTGACCATAAATCTGTTAAAATACATAATAAATGATTATGAATAAATATTCTTTATGTTTTTGATTGTCGATATACAACTTGCAAGAAAGTGAATTTTAAACATAACTCTGAGAAATCTAAAAGTCTTAATTCTTCTATTTGTGGATAGCCAGCTTGCACGAAAGTGAACTTTGATCATAAATCTGATAAAATACAAAATAAATGATTATGAATAAATATTGTTTATGTTTTTATTTGTCGATATTCAACTTGCACGAAAGTGAACTTTGATCATAAATCTGATAAAATTCAAAATAAATGATTATGAATAAATATTGTTTATGTTTTTATTTTTCGATATTCAACTTGCAAGAAAGTGAACTTTGATCATTAATCTGAGAAAACTCAAAATAAATAATTATGAATAAATGTTCTTTATGTTTCTATTTATCGATAAACAACTTGCAAGAAAGTGAAGTTTGATCATAAATCTGAGAAAACTATAAATAAATAATTATGAATAAATGTTCTTTATGTTTCTATTTATCGATAAACAACTTGCAAAAAAGTGAAATATAATCATAATTCTGATAAAATAGAAAATAAATGATTATGAATAAATATTGTTTATGTTTTTATTTGTCGATATTCAACTTGCAAGAAAGTGAACTTTGATCATAAATCTGAGAAAACTCAAAATAAATAATTATGAATAAATGTTCTTTATGTTTCCATTTATCGATATTCAACTTGCAAGAAAGTGAACTTTGACCATAAATCTGTTAAAATACATAATAAATGATTATGAATAAATATTCTTTTTTTTTATTTGTCGATATTCAACTTGCAAGAAAGTGAACTTTGATCATAAATCTGAGAAAACTCAAAATAATTGATTATGAATAAAAGTTCTTTATGTTTCTATTTGTCGATAAACAACTTGCAAGAAGGTGAACTTTGATCATAAATCTGATGAAATACAAAATAAATCTGCGAAAACTTCAAATAAATGATTATGAATAAATGTTCTTTATGTTTCTATTTGTCGATAAACAACTTGCAAGAAAGTGGACTTTAATCTTAAATCTGATAAAATACAAAATAAATGATTATGAATAAATATTCTTTATGCTTTTATTTGTCGATATTCAACTTGCAAGAAAGTGAACTTTAATCTTAAATATGATAAAATACAAAATAAATGATTTTGAATAGATGTTATTTATGTTTTTATTTGTCGATAAACAACTTGCAAGAAAGTGAGCTTTGATCTTAAATCTGATAAAATACGAAATAAATGATTATGAATATATGTTCTTTATGTTTCTATATGTCGATAAATAACTTGCAAGAAAGTGAACTTTGATGTTAGATCTGAGAAAACTCAAAATAAATGATTATCAATAAATGTTCTTTATGTTTCTATTTGTCGATAAACAACTTGCAAGAAAGTGAACTTTAATCTTAGATATGATAGAATACAAAATAAATGATTATGAATAAATATTCTTTATGCTTTTATTTGTCGATATTCAACTTGCAAGAAAGTGAACTTTAATCTTAAATATGATAAAATACAAAATAAATGATTATGAATATATGTTCTTTATGTTTCTATATGTCGATAAATAACTTGCAAGAAAGTGAACTTTTATGTTAGATCTGATAAAATACAAAATAAGTGATTTTGAATAGATGTTATTTATGTTTTTATTTGTCGATAAACAACTTGCAAGAAAGTGAGCTTTGATCTTAAATCTGATAAAATACGAAATAAATGATTATGAATAAATGTTATTTATGTTTCTATTTGTCGATAAACAACTTGCAAGAAAGTGAACTTTGATCTTAGTTCTGATAAAATACAAAATAAATGATTATGAATATATGTTCTTTATGTTTCTATATGTCGATAAATAACTTGCAAGAAAGTGAACTTTGATCTTAAATCTGATAAAAATACAAAATAAATGATTTTGAATAAATATTTTTAATGTTTCTATTTGTCGATAAACGACTTGCAATAAGGTGAACTTTAATCTTAAATATGATAAAATACAAAATAAATGATTTTGAATAGATGTTATTTATGTTTTTATTTGTCGATATTCAACTTGCAAGAAAGTGAACTTTGATCTTAAATCTGATAAAAATACAAAATCAATGATTATGAATAAATGTTATTTATGTTTCTATTTGTCGATAAACAACTTGCAAGAAAGTGAACTTTGATCTTAGTTCTGATGAAATACAAAATAAATGATTATGAATATATATTCTTTATGTTTCTATATGTCGATAAATAACTTGCAAGAAAGTGAACTTTGATGTTAGATCTGATAGAATACAAAATAAATGATTATGAATATATGTTCTTTATGTTTCTATATGTCGATAAATAACTTGCAAGAAAGTGAACTTTGATCTTAAATCTGATAAAAATACAAAATAAATGATTATGAATAAATATTATTTATGTTTTTATTTGTCGATATTCAACTTGCAAGAAAGTGAACTTTGATCTTAAATCTGATAAAAATACAAAATCAATGATCATGATTAAATGTTATTTATGTTTCTATTTGTCGATAAACAACTTGCAAGAAAGTGAACTTTGATCTTAGTTCTGATAAAATACAAAATAAATGATTATGAATGTATGTTCTTTATGTTTCTATTTGTCGATAAACAACTTGCAAGAAAGTGAACTTTGATCTTAGTTCTGATAAAATACAAAATAAATGATTATGAATATATGTTCTTTATGTTTCTATATGTCGATAAATAACTTGCAAGAAAGTGAACTTTGATCTTAAATCTGATAAAATACAAAATAAATGATTATGAATAAATATTCTTTATGCTTTTATTTGTCGATATTCAACTTGCAAGAAAGTGGACTTTAATCTTAAATCTGATAAAATACAAAATAAATAATTATGAATATATGTTCTTTATGTTTCTATATGTCGATAAATAACTTGCAAGAAAGTGAACTTTGATGTTAGATCTGATAAAATACAAAATAAATGATTTTGAATAGATGTAATTTATGTTTTTATTTGTCGATAAACAACTTGCAAGAAAGTGAGCTTTGATCTTAAATCTGATAAAATACGAAATAAATGATTATGAATATATGTTCTTTATGTTTCTATATGTCGATAAATAACTTGCAAGAAAGTGAACTTTGATGTTAGATCTGAGAAAACTCAAAATAAATGATTATCAATAAATGTTCTTTATGTTTCTATATGTCGATAAATAACTTGCAAGAAAGTGAACTTTGATCTTAAATCTGATAAAAATACAAAATAAATGATTTTGAATAAATATTTTTAATGTTTCTATTTGTCGATAAACGACTTGCAAGAAAGTGAACTTTGATGTTAGATCTGAGAAAACTCAAAATAAATGATTATCAATAAATGTTCTTTATGTTTCTATTTGTCGATAAACAACTTGCAAGAAAGTGAACTTTAATCTTAGATATGATAGAATACAAAATAAATGATTATGAATATATGTTCTTTATGTTTCTATATGTCGATAAATAACTTGCAAGAAAGTGAACTTTGATCTTAAATCTGATAAAAATACAAAATAAATGATTATGAATAAATATTATTTATGTTTCTATATGTCGATAAATAACTTGCAAGAAAGTGAACTTTGATCTTAAATCTGATAAAAATACAAAATAAATGATTTTGAATAAATATTTTTAATGTTTCTATTTGTCGATAAACGACTTGCAAGAAAGTGAACTTTGATGTTAGATCTGAGAAAACTCAAAATAAATGATTATCAATAAATGTTCTTTATGTTTCTATTTGTCGATAAACGACTTGCAAGAAAGTGAACTTTGATGTTAGATCTGATAAAATACGAAATAAATGATTATGAATAAATGTTATTTATGTTTCTATTTGTCGATAAACAACTTGCAAGAAAGTGAACTTTGATCTTAGTTCGGATAAAATACAAAATAAATGATTATGAATATATGTTCTTTATGTTTCTATATGTCGATAAATAACTTGCAAGAAAGTGAACTTTGATCTTAAATCTGATAAAAATACAAAATAAATGATTTTGAATAAATATTTTTAATGTTTCTATTTGTCGATAAACGACTTGCAAGAAGGTGAACTTTAATCTTAAATATGATAAAATACAAAATAAATGATTTTGAATAGATGCTATTTATGTTTTTATTTGTCGATATTCAACTTGCAAGAAAGTGAACTTTGATCTTAAATCTGATAAAAATACAAAATCAATGATTATGTATAAATGTTATTTATGTTTCTATTTGTCGATAAACAACTTGCAAGAAAGTGAACTTTGATCTTAGTTCTGATGAAATACAAAATAAATGATTATGAATATATGTTCTTTATGTTTCTATTTGTCGATATTCAACTTCCAAGAAAGTGAACTTTCATCTTAAATCTGATAAAATACAAAATAAATGATTATAAATATATGTTCTTTATGTTTCTATATGTCGATAAATAACTTGCAAGAAAGTGAACTATGATCTTAAATCTGATAAAATACAAAATCAATGATTATGATTAAATGTTATTTATGTTTCTATTTGTCGATAAAAACTTGCAAGAAAGTGATAAAAATAAATGATTATGAATAAATATTTTTAATGTTTCTGATTGTCGATAAACGACTTGCAAGAAGGTGAACTTTAATCTTAAATATGATAAAATACAAAATAAATGATTTTGATAGATGTTATTTATGTTTTTATTTGTCGATAAACAACTTGCAAGAACGTCAGCTTTGATCTTAAATCTGATAGAATACAAAATAAATGATTATGAATATATGTTCTTTATGTTTCTATATGTCGATAAATAACTTGCAAGAAAGTGAACTTTGATCTTAAATCTGATAAAAATACAAAATAAATGATTATGAATAAATATTATTTATGTTTTTATTTGTCGATATTAAACTTGCAAGAAAGTGAACTTTGATCTTAAATCTGATAAAAATACAAAATCAATGATCATGATTAAATGTTATTTATGTTTCTATTTGTCGATAAACAACTTGCAAGAAAGTGAACTTTGATCTTAGTTCTGATAAAATACAAAATAAATGATTATGAATAAATATTCTTTATGTTTTTATTTGACGATATTCAACTTGCAAGAAAGTGAACTTTGATCATAAATCTGATAAAATACAAAGTAAATTATTATGAATAAATATTCTTTATGTTTTTATTTGTCGATATTCAACTTCCAAGAAAGTGAACTTTCAACTTAAATCTGATAAAATACAAAATAAATGATTATAAATATATGTTCTTTATGTTTCTATATGTCGATAAATAACTTGGAAGAAAGTGAACTATGGTCTTAAATCTGATAAAATACAAAATCAATGATTATGATTAAATGTTATTTATGTTTCTATTTGTCGATAAAAACTTGCAAGAAAGTGATAAAAATAAATGATTATGAATAAATATTTTTAATGTTTCTGATTGTCGATAAACGACTTGCAAGAAGGTGAACTTTAATCTTAAATATGATAAAATACAAAATAAATGATTTTGATAGATGTTATTTATGTTTTTATTTGTCGATAAACAACTTGCAAGAACGTCAGCTTTGATCTTAAATCTGATAAAATACAAAATAAATAATTATGAATATATGTTCTTTATGTTTCTATATGTCGATAAATAACTTGCAAGAAAGTGAACTTTGATGTTAGATCTGAGAAAACTCAAAATAAATGATTATCAATAAATGTTCTTTATGTTTCTATTTGTCGATAAACAACTTGCAAGAAAGTGAACTTTAATCTTAGATATGATAGAATACAAAATAAATGATTATGAATAAATATTCTTTATGCTTTTATTTGTCGATATTCAACTTGCAAGAAAGTGAACTTTAATCTTAAATATGATAAAATACAAAATAAATGATTTTGATAGATGTTATTTATGTTTTTATTTGTCGATAAACAACTTGCAAGAACGTCAGCTTTGATCTTAAATCTGATAGAATACAAAATAAATGATTATGAATATATGTTCTTTATGTTTCTATATGTCGATAAATAACTTGCAAGAAAGTGAACTTTGATCTTAAATCTGATAAAAATACAAAATAAATGATTATGAATAAATATTATTTATGTTTTTATTTGTCGATATTAAACTTGCAAGAAAGTGAACTTTGATCTTAAATCTGATAAAAATACAAAATCAATGATCATGATTAAATGTTATTTATGTTTCTATTTGTCGATAAACAACTTGCAAGAAAGTGAACTTTGATCTTAGTTCTGATAAAATACAAAATAAATGATTATGAATAAATATTCTTTATGTTTTTATTTGACGATATTCAACTTGCAAGAAAGTGAACTTTGATCATAAATCTGATAAAATACAAAATAAATTATTATGAATAAATATTCTTTATGTTTTTATTTGTCGATATTCAACTTCCAAGAAAGTGAACTTTCAACTTAAATCTGATAAAATACAAAATAAATGATTATAAATATATGTTCTTTATGTTTCTATATGTCGATAAATAACTTGGAAGAAAGTGAACTATGATCTTAAATCTGATAAAATACAAAATCAATGATTATGATTAAATGTTATTTATGTTTCTATTTGTCGATAAAAACTTGCAAGAAAGTGATAAAAATAAATGATTATGAATAAATATTTTTAATGCTTCTGATTGTCGATAAACGACTTGCAAGAAGGTGAACTTTAATCTTAAATATGATAAAATACAAAATAAATGATTTTGATAGATGTTATTTATGTTTTTATTTGTCGATAAACAACTTGCAAGAACGTCAGCTTTGATCTTAAATCTGATAAAATACAAAATAAATAATTATGAATATATGTTCTTTATGTTTCTATATGTCGATAAATAACTTGCAAGAAAGTGAACTTTGATGTTAGATCTGAGAAAACTCAAAATAAATGATTATCAATAAATGTTCTTTATGTTTCTATTTGTCGATAAACAACTTGCAAGAAAGTGAACTTTAATCTTAGATATGATAGAATACAAAATAAATGATTATGAATAAATATTCTTTATGCTTTTATTTGTCGATATTCAACTTGCAAGAAAGTGAACTTTAATCTTAAATATGATAAAATACAAAATAAATGATTTTGAATAAATGTTATTAATGTTTTTACTTGTCGATAAACAACTTGCAAGAAAGTGGTCTTTAATCTTAAATCTGATAATATACAAAATAAATGATTATGAATATATGTTCTTTATGTTTCTATATGTCGATAAATAACTTGCAAGAAAGTGAACTTTTATGTTAGATCTGATAAAATACAAAATAAATGATTTTGAATAGATGTTATTTATGTTTTTATTTGTCGATAAACAACTTGCAAGAAAGTGAGCTTTGATCTTAAATCTGATAAAATACGAAATAAATGATTATGAATAAATGTTATTTATGTTTCTATTTGTCGATAAACAACTTGCAAGAAAGTGAACTTTGATCTTAGTTCTGATAAAATACAAAATAAATGATTATGAATATATGTTCTTTATATTTCTATATGTCGATAAATAACTTGCAAGAAAGTGAACTTTGATCTTAAATCTGATAAAAATACAAAATAAATGATTTTGAATAAATATTTTTAATGTTTCTATTTGTCGATAAACGACTTGCAAGAAGGTGAACTTTAATCTTAAATATGATAAAATACAAAATAAATGATTTTGAATAGATGCTATTTATGTTTTTATTTGTCGATATTCAACTTGCAAGAAAGTGAACTTTGATCTTAAATCTGATAAAAATACAAAATCAATGATTATGAATAAATGTTATTTATGTTTCTATTTCTCGATAAACAACTTGCAAGAAAGTGAACTTTGATCTTAGTTCTGATGAAATACAAAATAAATGATTATGAATATATGTTCTTTATGTTTCTATTTGTCGATATTCAACTTCCAAGAAAGTGAACTTTCATCTTAAATCTGATAAAATACAAAATAAATGATTATAAATATATGTTCTTTATGTTTCTATATGTCGATAAATAACTTGCAAGAAAGTGAACTATGATCTTAAATCTGATAAAATACAAAGTCAATGATTATGATTAAATGTTATTTATGTTTCTATTTGTCGATAAAAACTTGCAAGAAAGTGATAAAAATAAATGATTATGAATAAATATTTTTAATGTTTCTGATTGTCGATAAACGACTTGCAAGAAGGCGAACTTTAATCTTAAATATGATAAAATACAAAATAAATGATTTTGATAGATGTTATTTATGTTTTTATTTGTCGATAAACAACTTGCAAGAACGTCAGCTTTGATCTTAAATCTGATAGAATACAAAATAAATGATTATGAATATATGTTCTTTATGTTTCTATATGTCGATAAATAACTTGCAAGAAAGTGAACTTTGATCTTAAATCTGATAAAAATACAAAATAAATGATTATGAATAAATACTATTTATGTTTTTATTTGTCGATATTAAACTTGCAAGAAAGTGAACTTTGATCTTAAATCTGATAAAAATACAAAATCAGTGATCATGAATAAATATTATTTATGTTTTTATTTGCTGATTAACAACTTACATGAAAGTGAACTTTGATCATAAATCTGATAAAATACAAAATAAATGATAATGAATTAATATTCTTTATGTTTTTATATGTCGATATTCAACTTGCAAGAAAGTGAACTTTGATCTTAAATCTGATAAAATACAAAATCAATGATTATGATTAAATGTTATTTATGTTTCTATTTGTCGATAAACAACTTGCAAGAAAGTGATAAAAATAAATGATTATAAATAAATATTTTTAATGTTTCTGATTGTCGATAAACGACTTGCAAGAAGGTGAGCTTTGATCTTAAATCTGATAAAATACAAAATAAGTGATAATGAATTAATATTCTTTATGTTTTTATATGTCGATATTCAACTTGCAAGAAAGTGAACTTTGATCTTAAATCTGATAAAAATACAAAATCAATGATTATGAATAAATGTTATTTATGTTTCTATTTGTCGATAAACAACTTGCAAGAAAGTGAACTTTGATCTTAGTTCTGATAAAATACAAAATAAATGAATATGAATAAATCTTCTTTATTTTTTTATTTGACGATTTGCAAGAAAGTGAGCTTTGATCTCAAATCTGATAAAATACAAAATAAGTGATATTGAATTAATGTTATTTATGTTTTTATTTGTCGATATTCAACTTGCAAGAAAGTGAACTTTGATCTTAAATCTGATAAAAATACAAAATAAATGATTATGAATAAATATTCTTTATGTTTTTATTTGTCGATATTCAACTTACATGAACATGAACTTTGATCATAAATCTGATAAAAAACAAAATAAATTATTATGAATAAATATTCTTTATGTTTTTATTTGTCGATATTCAACTTACATGAACATGAACTTTGATCATAAATCTGATAAAATACAAAATAAATTATTATGAATAAATGTTATTTATGTTTCTATTTGTCGATAAACAACTTGCAAGAAAGTGAACTTTGATCTTAGTTCTGATAAAATACAAAATAAATGATTATGAATAAATATTCTTTATGTTTTTATTTGACGATATTCAACTTGCAAGAAAGTGAACTTTGATCATAAATCTGATAAAATACAAAATAAATTATTATGAATAAATATTCTTTATGTTTTTATTTGTCGATATTCAACTTCCAAGAAAGTGAACTTTGATCATAAATCTGATAAAATACAAAATAAATTATTATGAATATATGTTCTTTATGTTTCTATTTGTCGATAAACAACTTGCAAGAAAGTGAACTTTGATCTTAAATCTGATAAAAATACAAAATAAATGATTATGAATAAATATTCTAGTTCTGATAAAATACAAAATAAATGATTATGAATAAATATTCTTTATGTTTTTATTTGTCGATATTCAACTTACATGAACATGAACTTTGATCTTAAATCTGATAAAATACAAAATAAGTGATAATGAATTAATATTCTTTATGTTTTTATATGTCGATATTCAACTTGCAAGAAAGTGAATTTTGATCTTAAATCTGATAAAAATACAAAATCAATGATTATGAATAAATGTTATTTATGTTTCTATTTGTCGATAAACAACTTGCAAGAAAGTGAACTTTGATCTTAGTTCTGATAAAATACAAAATAAATGAATATGAATAAATCTTCTTTATTTTTTTATTTGACGATTTGCAAGAAAGTGAGCTTTGATCTCAAATCTGATAAAATACAAAATAAGTGATATTGAATTAATGTTATTTATGTTTTTATTTGTCGATATTCAACTTGCAAGAAAGTGAACTTTGATCTTAAATCTGATAAAAATACAAAATAAATGATTATGACTAAATATTCTTTATGTTTTTATTTGTCGATATTCAACTTACATGAACATGAACATTGATCATAAATCTGATAAAAAACAAAATAAATTATTATGAATAAATATTCTTTATGTTTTTATTTGTCGATATTCAACTTACATGAACATGAACTTTGATCATAAATCTGATAAAATACAAAATAAATTATTATGAATAAATATTCTTTATGTTTTTATTTGTCGATATTCAACTTCCAAGAAAGTGAACTTTGATCATAAATCTGATAAAATACAAAATAAATTATTATGAATATATGTTCTTTATTTTTCTATTTGTCGATAAACAACTTGCAAGAAAGTGAACTTTGATCTTAAATCTGATAAAAATACAAAATAAATGATTATGAATAAATATTCTTTATGTTTTTATTTGTCGATATTCAACTTACATGAACATGAACTTTGATCATAAATCTGATAAAAAACAAAATAAATTATTATGAATAAATATTCTTTATGTTTTTATTTGTCGATATTCAACTTACATGAACATGAACTTTGATCATAAATCTGATAAAATACAAAATAAATTATTATGAATAAATGTTATTTATGTTTCTATTTGTCGATAAACAACTTGCAAGAAAGTGAACTTTGATCTTAGTTCTGATAAAATACAAAATAAATGAATATGAATAAATCTTCTTTATTTTTTTATTTGACGATTTGCAAGAAAGTGAGCTTTGATCTCAAATCTGATAAAATACAAAATAAGTGATATTGAATTAATGTTATTTATGTTTCTATTTGTCGATAAACAACTTGCAAGAAAGTGAACTTTGATCTTAGTTCTGATAAAATACAAAATAAATGATTATGAATAAATATTCTTTATGTTTTTATTTGACGATATTCAACTTGCAAGAAAGTGAACTTTGATCATAAATCTGATAAAATACAAAATAAATTATTATGAATAAATATTCTTTATGTTTTTATTTGTCGATATTCAACTTCCAAGAAAGTGAACTTTCAACTTAAATCTGATAAAATACAAAATAAATGATTATAAATATATGTTCTTTATGTTTCTATATGTCGATAAATAACTTGGAAGAAAGTGAACTATGATCTTAAATCTGATAAAATACAAAATCAATGATTATGATTAAATGTTATTTATGTTTCTATTTGTCGATAAAAACTTGCAAGAAAGTGATAAAAATAAATGATTATGAATAAATATTTTTAATGTTTCTGATTGTCGATAAACGACTTGCAAGAAGGTGAACTTTAATCTTAAATATGATAAAATACAAAATAAATGATTTTGATAGATGTTATTTATGTTTTTATTTGTCGATAAACAACTTGCAAGAACGTCAGCTTTGATCTTAAATCTGATAAAATACAAAATAAATAATTATGAATATATGTTCTTTATGTTTCTATATGTCGATAAATAACTTGCAAGAAAGTGAACTTTGATGTTAGATCTGAGAAAACTCAAAATAAATGATTATCAATAAATGTTCTTTATGTTTCTATTTGTCGATAAACAACTTGCAAGAAAGTGAACTTTAATCTTAGATATGATAGAATACAAAATAAATGATTATGAATAAATATTCTTTATGCTTTTATTTGTCGATATTCAACTTGCAAGAAAGTGAACTTTAATCTTAAATATGATAAAATACAAAATAAATGATTTTGAATAAATGTTATTAATGTTTTTACTTGTCGATAAACAACTTGCAAGAAAGTGGTCTTTAATCTTAAATCTGATAATATACAAAATAAATGATTATGAATATATGTTCTTTATGTTTCTATATGTCGATAAATAACTTGCAAGAAAGTGAACTTTTATGTTAGATCTGATAAAATACAAAATAAATGATTTTGAATAGATGTTATTTATGTTTTTATTTGTCGATAAACAACTTGCAAGAAAGTGAGCTTTGATCTTAAATCTGATAAAATACGAAATAAATGATTATGAATAAATGTTATTTATGTTTCTATTTGTCGATAAACAACTTGCAAGAAAGTGAACTTTGATCTTAGTTCTGATAAAATACAAAATAAATGATTATGAATATATGTTCTTTATATTTCTATATGTCGATAAATAACTTGCAAGAAAGTGAACTTTGATCTTAAATCTGATAAAAATACAAAATAAATGATTTTGAATAAATATTTTTAATGTTTCTATTTGTCGATAAACGACTTGCAAGAAGGTGAACTTTAATCTTAAATATGATAAAATACAAAATAAATGATTTTGAATAGATGCTATTTATGTTTTTATTTGTCGATATTCAACTTGCAAGAAAGTGAACTTTGATCTTAAATCTGATAAAAATACAAAATCAATGATTATGAATAAATGTTATTTATGTTTCTATTTGTCGATAAACAACTTGCAAGTGAACTTTGATCTTAGTTCTGATGAAATACAAAATAAATGATTATGAATATATGTTCTTTATGTTTCTATTTGTCGATATTCAACTTCCAAGAAAGTGAACTTTCATCTTAAATCTGATAAAATACAAAATAAATGATTATAAATATATGTTCTTTATGTTTCTATATGTCGATAAATAACTTGCAAGAAAGTGAACTATGATCTTAAATCTGATAAAATACAAAATCAATGATTATGATTAAATGTTATTTATGTTTCTATTTGTCGATAAAAACTTGCAAGAAAGTGATAAAAATAAATGATTATGAATAAATATTTTTAATGTTTCTGATTGTCGATAAACGACTTGCAAGAAGGTGAACTTTAATCTTAAATATGATAAAATACAAAATAAATGATTTTGATAGATGTTATTTATGTTTTTATTTGTCGATAAACAACTTGCAAGAACGTCAGCTTTGATCTTAAATCTGATAGAATACAAAATAAATGATTATGAATATATGTTCTTTATGTTTCTATATGTCGATAAATAACTTGCAAGAAAGTGAACTTTGATCTTAAATCTGATAAAAATACAAAATAAATGATTATGAATAAATACTATTTATGTTTTTATTTGTCGATATTAAACTTGCAAGAAAGTGAACTTTGATCTTAAATCTGATAAAAATACAAAATCAATGATCATGAATAAATATTATTTATGTTTTTATTTGCCGATTAACAACTTACATGAAAGTGAACTTTGATCATAAATCTGATAAAATACAAAATAAATGATAATGAATTAATATTCTTTATGTTTTTATATGTCGATATTCAACTTGCAAGAAAGTGAACTTTGATCTTAAATCTGATAAAATACAAAATCAATGATTATGATTAAATGTTATTTATGTTTCTATTTGTCGATAAACAACTTGCAGGAAAGTGATAAAAATAAATGATTATGAATAAATATTTTTAATGTTTCTGATTGTCGATAAACGACTTGCAAGAAGGTGAGCTTTGATCTTAAATCTGATAAAATACAGAATAAGTGATAATGAATTAATATTCTTTATGTTTTTATATGTCGATATTCAACTTGCAAGAAAGTGAACTTTGATCTTAAATCTGATAAAAATACAAAATCAATGATTATGAATAAATGTTATTTATGTTTCTATTTGTCGATAAACAACTTGCAAGAAAGTGAACTTTGATCTTAGTTCTGATAAAATACAAAATAAATGAATATGAATAAATCTTCTTTATTTTTTTATTTGACGATTTGCAAGAAAGTGAGCTTTGATCTCAAATCTGATAAAATACAAAATAAGTGATATTGAATTAATGTTATTTATGTTTTTATTTGTCGATATTCAACTTGCAAGAAAGTGAACTTTGATCTTAAATCTGATAAAAATACAAAATAAATGATTATGAATAAATATTCTTTATGTTTTTATTTGTCGATATTCAACTTACATGAACATGAACTTTGATCATAAATCTGATAAAAAACAAAATAAATTTTTATGAATAAATATTCTTTATGTTTTTATTTGTCGATATTCAACTTACATGACCATGAACTTTGATCATAAATCTGATAAAAAACAAAATCAATTATTATGAATAAATATTCTTTATGTATTTATTTGTCGATATTCAACTTGCAGGAAAGTGAACTTTGATCAAAAATCTGACAAAACTCAAAATAAATGATTATCAATAAATGTTCTTTATGTTTCTATTTGTCGATAAACAACTTGCAAGAAAGTGAACTTTAATCTTAGATATGATAGAATACAAAATAAATATTATGAATAAATATTCTTTATGCTTTTATTTGTCGATATTCAACTTGCAAGAAAGTGGACTTTAATCTTAAATCTGAGAAAACTCAAAATAAATGATTATCAATAAATGTTCTTTATGTTTATATTCGTCGATAAACAACTTGCAATGAAGTGAACTTTAATCTTAGATATGATAGAATACAAAATCAGTGATTATGAATAAATATACTTTATGTTTCTATTTGTTGATAAACAACTTGCAAGAAAGTGAACTTTGATCTTAGTTCTGATAAAATACAAAATAAATTATTATGAATAAATATTATTTATGTTTTTATTTGTCGATATTCAACTTTCATGAAAATGAACTTTGATCATAAATCTGATAAAAAACAAAATAAATTATTATGAATAAATATTCTTTATGTTTTTATTTGTCGATATTCAACTTGCAAGAAAGTGAACTTTGATCTTAAATCTGATAAAAATACAAAATAAATGATTATGAATAAATATTATTTATGTTTTTATTTGCCGATTAACAACTTACATGAAAGTGAACTTTGATCATAAATCTGATAAAATACAAAATAAATGATAATGAATTAATATTCTTTATGTTTTTATATGTCGATATTCAACTTGCAAGAAAGTGAACTTTGATCTTAAATCTGATAAAATACAAAATCAATGAATATGATTAAATGTTATTTATGTTTCTATTTGTCGATAAACAACTTGCAAGAAAGTGATAAAAATAAATGATTATGAATAAATATTTTTAATGTTTCTGATTGTCGATAAACGACTTGCAAGAAGGTGAGCTTTGATCTTAAATCTGATAAAATACAAAATAAGTGATAATGAATTAATATTCTTTATGTTTTTATATGTCGATATTCAACTTGCAAGAAAGTGAACTTTGATCTTAAATCTGATAAAAATACAAAATCAATGATTATGAATAAATGTTATTTATGTTTCTATTTGTCGATAAACAACTTGCAAGAAAGTGAACTTTGATCTTAGTTCTGATAAAATACAAAATAAATGAATATGAATAAATCTTCTTTATTTTTTTATTTGACGATTTGCAAGAAAGTGAGCTTTGATCTCAAATCTGATAAAATACAAAATAAGTGATATTGAATTAATGTTATTTATGTTTTTATTTGTCGATATTCAACTTGCAAGAAAGTGAACTTTGGTCTTAAATCTGATAAAAATACAAAATAAATGATTATGAATAAATATTCTTTATGTTTTTATTTGTCGATATTCAACTTACATGAACATGAACTTTGATCATAAATTTGATAAAAAACAAAATAAATTATTATGAATAAATATTCTTTATGTTTTTATTTGTCGATATTCAACTTACATGAACATGAACTTTGATCATAAATCTGATAAAAAACAAAATCAATTATTATGAATAAATATTCTTTATGTATTTATTTGTCGATATTCAACTTGCAGGAAAGTGAACTTTGATCAAAAATCTGAGAAAACTCAAAATAAATGATTATGAATAAATGTTATTTATGTTTCTATTTGTCGATAAACAACTTGCAAGAAAGTGAACTTTAATCTTAGATATGATAAAAATACAAAATAAATGATTATGAATAAATGTTATTTATGTTTCTATTTGTCGATAAACAACTTGCAAGAAAGTGAACTTTAATCTTGTATGTGATTGGCGTTGCAACCGTTTAGCCGGTTATAGCCGAATCGACGATAGTGCGCCACCTGTCTCTCTCCTTTGCAGTTCGGCGCCAGTTGGAGATCCCAAGTGTAACCAGGTCGCTCTCCACCTGGTCCCTCCAACGGAGTGGAGGCCTTCCCCTTCCTCGGCTTCCTCCGGCGGGTACTGCATCGAACACTTTCAGGGCTGGAGTGTTTTCGTCCATTCGGACAACATGACCTAGCCAGCGTAGCCGCTGTCTTTTTATTCGCTGAACTATGTCAATGTCGTCGTATAACTCGTACAGCTCATCGTTCCATCGTCTGCGGTATTCGCCGTTGCCAATGTTCTGAGGACCATAAATCTTGCGCAAAATTTTCCTCTCGAAAACTCCTAGTGTCGTCTCATCTGATGTTGACATCGTCCAAGCTTCTGCACCGTAAAGCAGGACGGGAATGATAAGTGACTTGTAGAGCTTGATTTTGGTTCGTCGAGAGAGGACTTTACTGTTCAATTGCCTACTCAGTCCAAAGTAGCACCTGTTGGCAAGAGTTATTCTGCGCTGGATTTCGAGGCTGACATTGTTCGTGTTGTTGATGCTGGTTCCCAGGTATACGAAATTATCTACGACCTCGAAGTTATGACTGTCAACAGTGACGTGAGAGCCAAGACGCGAATGCGCCGACTGTTTGTTTGATGACAGGAGATATTTCGTCTTGTCCTCATTCACCTCCAGACCCATTCGCTTCGCCTCCTTATCCATCCGGGAAAAAGCAGAACAAACGGCGCGGTTGTTGCTTCCGATGATATCAATATCATCGGCGTACGCCAGGAGCTGTACACTCTTGTAGAAGATTGTACCTTCTCGGTTTAGCTCTGCAGCTCTTATAATTTTTTCCAGCCTTGTCTGAAACCTCGTTTGGTATCGAACGGCTCGGAGAGGTCCTTCCCAATCATGACGGAGCTTTTGGTGTTGCTCAACGTCAATTTACACAGCCGTATTTGTTTTGCGGGGATACCAAATTCAGACATCGCGGCGTAAAGGCAACTCCTTTTCGTGCTGTCGAAAGCAGCTTTAAAATCGACAAAAAGGTGGTGTGTGTCGATCCTCTTTTCTCGGGTCTTTTCCAAGATTTGGCGCATGGTGAATATCTGGTCAGTTGTCGATTTTCCAGGTCTAAAGCCACACTGATAAGGTCCAATCAGTTTGTTGACGGTGGGCTTTAGTCTTTCACACAATACGCTCGATAGAACCTTGTATGCGATATTTAGGAGGCTGATCCCACGGTAATTGGCGCAGATTGTGGGATCTCCCTTTTTATGGATTGGGCAGAGCACACTGAGATTCCAATCGTCAGGCATGCTTTCTTCCGACCATATTCTGCAAAGAAGCTGATGCATGCACCTTATCAGTTCTTCGCCGCCGTATTTGAATAGTTCTGCCGGTAATCTATCGGCCCCCGCTGCTTTGTTGTTCTTCAAGCGGGTAATTGCTATTCGAATTTCTTCATGGTCGGGTAATGGAACATCTGTTCCATCGTCATCGATTGGGGGATCGGGTTCGCCATCTCCTGGTGTTGTACGATCACTGACATTCAGCAGGTCGGAGAAGTGTTCCCTCCATAATCCCAGTATGCCCTGGACATCGGTTACCAGATTACCACCTTGGTCTCTACATGAGGATGCTCCGGTCTTGAAACCTTCGTTAAGTCGCTTCATTTTTTCATAAAATTTTCGAGCATTCCCTCTGTCTGCCAGCTTCTCAAGCTCTTCGTACTCACGCATTTCGGCCTCTTTCTTTTTTTGTCTGCAAATGCGTCTCGCTTACCTCTTCAGCTCTCGGTATCTATCCCATCCCGCACGTGTTGTGGTCGTTTGCAATGTTGCGAGGTAGGCAGTCTGTTTTCTCTCCGCTGCGAGACGGCACTCCTCATCGTACCGGCTTGTTTTTTGTCGTTGCCGAAAACCAATTGTTTCGGCTGCAGCGGTACGCAGTGAGTTTGAGATGCCGTTCCACAGTTCCCTTATACCGAGATGCTGATGAGTGCTCTCAGAGAGCAGGAGTGCAAGTCGAGTAGAGTATTTCGTGGCTGTCTGTTGCGATTGCAGCTTTTCGACGTCGAACCTTCCTTGTGTTTGTTGACGGGCATTCTTTGCTGCACAGAGGCGGGTGCGTATCTTCGCTGCGACCAGATAATGGTCCGAGTCTATATTTGGTCCTCGGAGCGTACACACGTCTAAAACACAGGAGACATGTCTTCCGTCTATCACAACGTGATCGATTTGGTTCCGCGTGTTTCGATCAGGAGACAGCCAAGTAGCTTGATGTATTTTCTTATGCTGGAATCTGGTACCACAGACCACCATATTTCGGGCCCCAGCGAAGTCGATCAGCCTCAGGCCGTTTGGCGATGTTTCGTCATGGAGGCTGAATTTTCCGACTGTTGTGCCAAAGACACCTTCTTTACCCACCCTGGCGTTAAAATCACCAAGCACGACTTTTACATCGTGGCGGGGGCAGCGCTCATAGGTGCGTTCTAGGCGCTCATAGAAAGCATCTTTGGTCACATCGTCCTTCTCTTCCGTTGGGGCGTGGGCGCAAATCAGCGATATGTTGAAGAACCTCGCTTTGATGCGGATTGTGGCTAGACGTTCATCCACCGGGGTGAATGCCAGGACTCTGCGACGGAGTCTCTCTCCCACCACAAATCCAACACCAAATTTACGCTCCTTTATATGGCCGCTGTAGTAGATGTCGAACTTTAATCTTAGATATGATAAAAATACAAAATCAATGATTATGAATAAATGTTATTTATGTTTCTATTTGTCGATAAACAACTTGCATGAAAGTGAACTTTAATCTTAGATATGATAGAATACAATATAAATATTATGAATAAATATTCTTTATGCTTTTATTTGTCGATATTCAACTTGCAAGAAAGTGAACTTTAATCTTAAATATGATAAAATACAAAATAAATGATTTTGAATAAATGTTATTTATGTTTTTATGTATGTGATTGGCGTTGCAACCGTTTAGCCGGTTATAGCCGAATCAATAATCTTAATCTTAGATCTTTAATCTTTAATCTTAGATATGATAGAATACAAAATAAATATTATGAATAAATATTCTTTATGTTTTTACTTGTCGATAAACAACTTGCAAGAAAGTGGACTTTAATCTTAAATCTGATAAAATACAAAATAAATGATTATGATTATATGTTCTTTATGTTTCTATATGTCGATAAATAACTTGCAAGAAAGTGAACTTTGATGTTAGATCTGATAGAATACAAAATAAATGATTATGAATATATGTTCTTTATGTTTCTATATGTCGATAAATAAGTTGCAAGAAAGTGAACTTTGATCTTAAATCTGATAAAAATACAAACTAAATGATTATGAATAAATATTATTTATGTTTTTATTTGTCGATATTCAACTTGCAAGAAAGTGAACTTTGATCTTAAATCAGATAAAAATACAAAATCAATGATCATGATTAAATGTTATTTATGTTTCTATTTGTCGTTAAACAACTTGCAAGAAAGTGAACTTTGATCTTAGTTCTGATAAAATACAAAATAAATGATTATGAATAAATATTCTTTATGTTTTTATTTGACGATATTCAACTTGCAAGAAAGTGAACTTTGATCTTAAATCTGATAAAAATACAAAATAAATGATTATGAATAAATATTTTTAATGTTTCTATTTGTCGATAAACGACTTGCAAGAAGGTGAACTTTAATCTTAAATATCAAGGTTCACTTTCTTGCCGATTAACAACTTACATGAAAGTGAACTTTGATCATAAATCTGATAAAATACAAAATAAATTATTATGAATAAAAATTCTTTATGTTTTTATTTGTCGATATTCAACTTCCAAGAAAGTGAACTTTCATCTTAAATCTGATAAAATACAAAATAAATGATTATGAATATATGTTCTTTATGTTTCTATATGTCGATAAATAACTTGCAAGAAAGTGAACTATGATCTTAAATCTGATAAAATACAAAATCAATGATTATGATTAAATGTTATTTATGTTTCTATTTGTCGATAAACAACTTGCAAGAAAGTGACAAAAATAAATGATTATGAATAAATATTTTTAATGTTTCTGATTGTCGATAAACGACTTGCAAGAAGGTGAACTTTAATCTTAAATATGATAAAATACAAAATAAATGATTTTGAATAGATGTTATTTATGTTTTTATTTGTCGATAAACAACTTGCAAGAACGTGAGCTTTGATCTTAAATCTGATAAAATACAAAATAAGTGATATTGAATTAATATTCTTTATGTTTTTATATGTCGTTATTCAACTTGCAAGAAAGTGAACTTTGATCTTAAATCTGATAAAAATACAAAATCAATGATTATGAATAAATGTTATTTATGTTTCTATTTGTCGATAAACAACTTGCAAGAAAGTGAACTTTGATCTTAGTTCTGATAAAATACAAAATAAATGATTATGAATAAATATTCTTTAT
Organism: Zeugodacus cucurbitae; assembly: GCF_028554725.1. Taxonomy (NCBI): domain Eukaryota; kingdom Metazoa; phylum Arthropoda; class Insecta; order Diptera; family Tephritidae; genus Zeugodacus; species Zeugodacus cucurbitae. Next base: position 30,970,399 of record NC_071669.1, read on the forward strand.
GTTTTTATTTGACGATATTCAACTTGCAAGAAAGTGAACTTTGATCTTAATTCTGATAAAAATACAAAATAAATGATTATGAATAAATGTTATTTATGTTTTTATTTGTCGATAAACAACTTGCAAGAACGTGAGCTTTGATCTTAAATCTGATAAAATACAAAATGAGTGATAATGAATTAATATTCTTTATGTTTTTATATGTCGATATTCAACTTGCAAGAAAGTGAACTTTGATCTTAAATCTGATAAAAATACAAAATCAATGATTATGAATAAATGTTATTTATGTTTCTATTTGTCGATAAACAGCTTGCAAGAAAGTGAACTTTGATCTTAGTTCTGATAAAATACAAAATAAATGATTATGAATAAATATTCTTTATGTTTTTATTTGACGATATTCAACTTGCAAGAAAGTGAACTTTGATCTTAAATCTGATAAAAATACAAAATAAATGATTATGAATAAATGTTATTTATGTTTTTATTTGTCGATAAACAGCTTGCAAGAAAGTGAACTTTGATCTTAGTTCTGATAAAATACAAAATAAATGATTATGAATAAATATTCTTTATGTTTTTATTTGACGATATTCAACTTGCAAGAAAGTGAACTTTGATCTTAAATCTGATAAAAATACAAAATAAATGATTATGAATAAATGTTATTTATGTTTTTATTTGTCGATAAACAACTTGCAAGAAAGTGAACTTTGATCTTAGATCTGATAGAATACAAAATAAATGATAATGAATTAATATTCTTTATGTTTTATATGTCGATATTCAACTTGCAAGAAAGTGAACTTTGATCTTAAATCTGATAAAAAACAAAATAAATTATTATGAATAAATATTCTTTATGTTTTTATTTGTCGATATTCAACTTACATGAACATGAACTTTGATCATAAATCTGATAAAAAACAAAATAAGTTATTATGAATAAATATTCTTTATGTTTTTATTTGACGATATTCAACTTACATGAAAGTGAACTTTGATCATAAATCTGATAAAAATACAAAATAAATTATTATGAATAAATATTCTTTATGTTTTTATTTGCCGATATTCAACTTGCAGGAAAGTGAACTTTGATCATAAATCTGAGAAAAATACAAAATAAATGATTATCAATAAATGTTCTTTATGTCTCTATTCGTCGATAAACAACTTGCAATGAAGTGAACTTTAATCTTAGATATGATAGAATACAAAATCAATGACTATGAATAAATGTTATTTATGTTTCTATTTGTCGATAAACAACTTGCAAGAAAGTGAACTTTGATCTTAGTTCTGATAAAATACAAAATAAATGATTATGAATAAATATTCTTTATGTTTTTATTTGACGATATTCAACTTACATGAAAGTGAAGTTTGATCATAAATCTGATAAAAATACAAAATAAATTATTATGAATAAATATTCTTTATGTTTTTATTTGACGATATTCAACTTGCAAGAAAGTGAACTTTGATCTTAAATCTGATAAAAATACAAAATAAATGATTATCAATAAATGTTCTTTATGTTTCTATTCGTCGATAAACAACTTGCAATGAAGTGAACTTTAATCTTAGATATGATAGAATACAAAATCAATGACTATGAATAAATGTTATTTATGTTTCTATTTGTCGATAAACAACTTGCAAAAAAGTGAACTTTGATCTTAGTTCTGATAAAATACAAAATAATTGATTATGAATAAATATTCTTTATGTTTTTATTCGACGATTTGCAAGAAAGTGAGCTTTGATCTTAGTTCTGATAAAATACAAAATAAATGATTATGAATAAATATTATTTATGTTTTTATTTGTCGATATTCAACTTTCATGAAAATGAACTTTGATCATAAATCTGATAAAAACAAAATAATTTATTATGAATAAATATTCTTTATGTTTTTATTTGTCGATATTCAACTTAAGCTGATGCATGCACCTTATCAGTTCTTCGCCGCCGTATTTGAATAGTTCTGCCGGTAATCTATCGGCCCCCGCTGCTTTGTTGTTCTTCAAGCGGGTAATTGCTATTCGAATTTCTTCATGGTCGGGTAATGGAACATCTGTTCCATCGTCATCGATTGGGGGATCGGGTTCGCCATCTCTTGGTGTTGTACTCTCACTGCCATTCAGCAGGTCGGAGAAGTGTTCCCTCCATAATCCCAGTATGCCCTGGACATCGGTTACCAGATTACCACCTTGGTCTCTACATGAGGATGCTCCGGTCTTGAAACCTTCGTTAAGTCGCTTCATTTTTTCATAAAATTTTCGAGCATTCCCTCTGTCTGCCAGCTTCTCAAGCTCTTCGTACTCACGCATTTCGGCCTCTTTCTTTTTTTGTCTGCAAATGCGTCTCGCTTCCCTCTTCAGCTCTCGGTATCTATCCCATCCCGCACGTGTTGTGGTCGTTTGCAATGTTGCGAGGTAGGCAGTCTGTTTTCTCTCCGCTGCGAGACGGCACTCCTCATCGTACCGGCTTGTTTTTTGTCGTTGCCGAAAACCAATTGTTTCGGCTGCAGCGGTACGCAGTGAGTTTGAGATGCCGTTCCACAGTTCCCTTATACCGAGATGCTGATGAGTGCTCTCAGAGAGCAGGAGTGCAAGTCGAGTAGAGTATTTCGTGGCTGTCTGTTGCGATTGCAGCTTTTCGACGTCGAACCTTCCTTGTGTTTGTTGACGGGCATTCTTTGCTGCACAGAGGCGGGTGCGTATCTTCGCTGCGACCAGATAATGGTCCGAGTCTATATTTGGTCCTCGGAGCGTACACACGTCTAAAACACAGGAGACATGTCTTCCGTCTATCACAACGTGATCGATTTGGTTCCGCGTGTTTCGATCAGGAGACAGCCAAGTAGCTTGATGTATTTTCTTATGCTGGAATCTGGTACCACAGACCACCATATTTCGGGCCCCAGCGAAGTCGATCAGCCTCAGGCCGTTTGGCGATGTTTCGTCATGGAGGCTGAATTTTCCGACTGTTGTGCCAAAGACACCTTTACATCGTGGCGGGGGCAGCGCTCATAGGTGCGTTCTAGGCGCTCATAGAAAGCATCTTTGGTCACATCGTCCTTCTCTTCCGTTGGGGCGTGGGCGCAAATCAGCGATATGTTGAAGAACCACGCTTTGATGCGGATTGTGGCTAGACGTTCATCCACCGGGGTGAATGCCAGGACTCTGCGACGGAGTCTCTCTCCCACCACAAATCCAACACCAAATTTACGCTCCTTTATATGGCCGCTGTAGTATTTAGATGTCGAACTTTAATCTTAGATATGATAAAAATACAAAATCAATGATTATGAATAAATGTTATTTATGTTTCTATTTGTCGATAAACAACTTGCATGAAAGTGAACTTTAATCTTAGATATGATAGAATACAATATAAATATTATGAATAAATATTCTTTATGCTTTTATTTGTCGATATTCAACTTGCAAGAAAGTGAACTTTAATCTTAAATATGATAAAATACAAAATAAATGATTTTGAATAAATGTTATTTATGTTTTTATGTATGTGATTGGCGTTGCAACCGTTTAGCCGGTTATAGCCGAATCAATAATCTTAATCTTAGATCTTTAATCTTTAATCTTAGATATGATAGAATACAAAATAAATATTATGAATAAATATTCTTTATGTTTTTACTTGTCGATAAACAACTTGCAAGAAAGTGGACTTTAATCTTAAATCTGATAAAATACAAAATAAATGATTATGATTATATGTTCTTTATGTTTCTATATGTCGATAAATAACTTGCAAGAAAGTGAACTTTGATGTTAGATCTGATAGAATACAAAATAAATGATTATGAATATATGTTCTTTATGTTTCTATATGTCGATAAATAAGTTGCAAGAAAGTGAACTTTGATCTTAAATCTGATAAAAATACAAACTAAATGATTATGAATAAATATTATTTATGTTTTTATTTGTCGATATTCAACTTGCAAGAAAGTGAACTTTGATCTTAAATCAGATAAAAATACAAAATCAATGATCATGATTAAATGTTATTTATGTTTCTATTTGTCGTTAAACAACTTGCAAGAAAGTGAACTTTGATCTTAGTTCTGATAAAATACAAAATAAATGATTATGAATAAATATTCTTTATGTTTTTATTTGACGATATTCAACTTGCAAGAAAGTGAACTTTGATCTTAAATCTGATAAAAATACAAAATAAATGATTATGAATAAATATTTTTAATGTTTCTATTTGTCGATAAACGACTTGCAAGAAGGTGAACTTTAATCTTAAATATCAAGGTTCACTTTCTTGCCGATTAACAACTTACATGAAAGTGAACTTTGATCATAAATCTGATAAAATACAAAATAAATTATTATGAATAAATATTCTTTATGTTTTTATTTGTCGATATTCAACTTCCAAGAAAGTGAACTTTCATCTTAAATCTGATAAAATACAAAATAAATGATTATGAATATATGTTCTTTATGTTTCTATATGTCGATAAATAACTTGCAAGAAAGTGAACTATGATCTTAAATCTGATAAAATACAAAATCAATGATTATGATTAAATGTTATTTATGTTTCTATTTGTCGATAAACAACTTGCAAGAAAGTGACAAAAATAAATGATTATGAATAAATATTTTTAATGTTTCTGATTGTCGATAAACGACTTGCAAGAAGGTGAACTTTAATCTTAAATATGATAAAATACAAAATAAATGATTTTGAATAGATGTTATTTATGTTTTTATTTGTCGATAAACAACTTGCAAGAACGTGAGCTTTGATCTTAAATCTGATAAAATACAAAATAAGTGATATTGAATTAATATTCTTTATGTTTTTATATGTCGTTATTCAACTTGCAAGAAAGTGAACTTTGATCTTAAATCTGATAAAAATACAAAATCAATGATTATGAATAAATGTTATTTATGTTTCTATTTGTCGATAAACAACTTGCAAGAAAGTGAACTTTGATCTTAGTTCTGATAAAATACAAAATAAATGATTATGAATAAATATTCTTTATGTTTTTATTTGACGATATTCAACTTGCAAGAAAGTGAACTTTGATCTTAATTCTGATAAAAATACAAAATAAATGATTATGAATAAATGTTATTTATGTTTTTATTTGTCGATAAACAACTTGCAAGAACGTGAGCTTTGATCTTAAATCTGATAAAATACAAAATGAGTGATAATGAATTAATATTCTTTATGTTTTTATATGTCGATATTCAACTTGCAAGAAAGTGAACTTTGATCTTAAATCTGATAAAAATACAAAATCAATGATTATGAATAAATGTTATTTATGTTTCTATTTGTCGATAAACAGCTTGCAAGAAAGTGAACTTTGATCTTAGTTCTGATAAAATACAAAATAAATGATTATGAATAAATATTCTTTATGTTTTTATTTGACGATATTCAACTTGCAAGAAAGTGAACTTTGATCTTAAATCTGATAAAAATACAAAATAAATGATTATGAATAAATGTTATTTATGTTTTTATTTGTCGATAAACAACTTGCAAGAAAGTGAACTTTGATCTTAGATCTGATAGAATACAAAATAAATGATAATGAATTAATATTCTTTATGTTTTATATGTCGATATTCAACTTGCAAGAAAGTGAACTTTGATCTTAAATCTGATAAAAAACAAAATAAATTATTATGAATAAATATTCTTTATGTTTTTATTTGTCGATATTCAACTTACATGAACATGAACTTTGATCATAAATCTGATAAAAAACAAAATAAGTTATTATGAATAAATATTCTTTATGTTTTTATTTGACGATATTCAACTTACATGAAAGTGAACTTTGATCATAAATCTGATAAAAATACAAAATAAATTATTATGAATTGATCTTATTGATCTTAGTTCTGATAAAATACAAAATAAATGATTATGAATAAATATTCTTTATGTTTTTATTTGACGATATTCAACTTGCAAGAAAGTGAACTTTGATCTTAAATCTGATAAAAATACAAAATAAATGATTATGAATAAATGTTATTTATGTTTTTATTTGTCGATAAACAACTTGCAAGAAAGTGAACTTTGATCTTAGATCTGATAGAATACAAAATAAATGATAATGAATTAATATTCTTTATGTTTTATATGTCGATATTCAACTTGCAAGAAAGTGAACTTTGATCTTAAATCTGATAAAAAACAAAATAAATTATTATGAATAAATATTCTTTATGTTTTTATTTGTCGATATTCAACTTACATGAACATGAACTTTGATCATAAATCTGATAAAAAACAAAATAAGTTATTATGAATAAATATTCTTTATGTTTTTATTTGACGATATTCAACTTACATGAAAGTGAACTTTGATCATAAATCTGATAAAAATACAAAATAAATTATTATGAATAAATATTCTTTATGTTTTTATTTGCCGATATTCAACTTGCAGGAAAGTGAACTTTGATCATAAATCTGAGAAAAATACAAAATAAATGATTATCAATAAATGTTCTTTATGTTTCTATTCGTCGATAAACAACTTGCAATGAAGTGAACTTTAATCTTAGATATGATAGAATACAAAATCAATGACTATGAATAAATGTTATTTATGTTTCTATTTGTCGATAAACAACTTGCAAGAAAGTGAACTTTGATCTTAGTTCTGATAAAATACAAAATAAATGATTATGAATAAATATTCTTTATGTTTTTATTTGACGATATTCAACTTACATGAAAGTGAAGTTTGATCATAAATCTGATAAAAATACAAAATAAATTATTATGAATAAATATTCTTTATGTTTTTATTTGACGATATTCAACTTGCAAGAAAGTGAACTTTGATCTTAAATCTGATAAAAATACAAAATAAATGATTATCAATAAATGTTCTTTATGTTTCTATTCGTCGATAAACAACTTGCAATGAAGTGAACATTAATCTTAGATATGATAGAATACAAAATCAATGACTATGAATAAATGTTATTTATGTTTCTATTTGTCGATAAACAACTTGCAAAAAAGTGAACTTTGATCTTAGTTCTGATAAAATACAAAATAATTGATTATGAATAAATATTCTTTATGTTTTTATTCGACGATTTGCAAGAAAGTGAGCTTTGATCTTAGTTCTGATAAAATACAAAATAAATGATTATGAATAAATATTATTTATGTTTTTATTTGTCGATATTCAACTTTCATGAAAATGAACTTTGATCATAAATCTGATAAAAACAAAATAATTTATTATGAATAAATATTCTTTATGTTTTTATTTGTCGATATTCAACTTACAAGAAAGTGAACTTTGATCTTAAATCTGATAAAAATACAAAATAAATGATTATGAATAAATATTATTTATGTATTTATTTGCCGATTAACAACTTACATGAAAGTGAACTTTGATCATAAATCTGATAAAATACAAAATAAATGATAATGAATTAATATTCTTTATGTTTTTATATGTCGATATTCAACTTGCAAGAAAGTGAACTTTGATCTTAAATCTGATAAAATACAAAATCAATGATTATGATTAAATGTTATTTATGTTTCTATTTGTCGATAAACAACTTGCAAGAAAGTGATAAAAATAAATGATTATGAATAAATACTTTTAATTTTTCTGATTGTCGATAAACGACTTGCAAGAAGGTGAGCTTTGATCTTAAATCTGATAAAATACAAAATAAGTGATAATGAATTAATATTCTTTATGTTTTTATATGTCGATATTCAACTTGCAAGAAAGTGAACTTTGATCTTAAATCTGATAAAAATACAAAATCAATGATTATGAATAAATGTTATTTATGTTTCTATTTGTCGATAAACAACTTGCAAGAAAGTGAACTTTAATCTTAGATATGATAGAATACAAAATAAATATTATGAATAAATATTCTTTATGCTTTTATTTGTCGATATTCAACTTACATGAAAGTGAACTTTGATCTTAAATCTGATAAAAATACAAAATAAATGAATATGAATAAATATTCTTTATTTTTTTATTTGACGATTTGCAAGAAAGTGAGCTTTGATCTCAAATCTGATAAAATACAAAATAAGTGATATTGAATTAATGTTATTAATGTTTTTATTTGTCGATATTCAACTTGCAAGAAAGTGAACTTTGATCTTAAATCTGATAAAAATACAAAATAAATGATTATGAATAAATATTCTTTATGTTTTTATTTGTCGATATTCCACTTACATGAACATGAACTTTGGTCATAAATCTGATAAAAAACAAAATCAATTATTATGAATAAATATTCTTTATGTATTTATTTGTCGATATTCAACTTGCAGGAAAGTGAACTTTGATCAAAAATCTGAGAAAACTCAAAATAAATGATTATCAATAAATGTTCTTTATGTTTCTATTTGTCGATAAACAACTTGCAAGAAAGTGAACTTTAATCTTAGATATGATAGAATACAAAATAAATATTATGAATAAATATTCTTTATGCTTTTATTTGTCGATATTCAACTTGCAAGAAAGTGAACTTTAATCTTAAATATGATAAAATACAAAATAAATGATTTTGAATAAATGTTATTTATGTTTTTACTTGTCGATAAACAACTTGCAAGAAAGTGGACTTTAATCTTAAATCTGATAAAATACAAAATAAATGATTATGAATATATGTTCTTTATGTTTCTATATGTCGATAAATAACTTGCAAGAAAGTGAACTTTGATGTTAGATCTGATAGAATACAAAATAAATGATTATGAATATATGTTCTTTATGTTTCTATATGTCGATAAATAACTTGCAAGAAAGTGAACTTTGATCTTAAATCTGATAAAAATACAAAATAAATGATTATGAATAAATATTATTTATGTTTTTATTTGTCGATATTCAACTTGCAAGAAAGTGAACTTTGATCTTAAATCAGATAAAAATACAAAATCAATGATCATGATTAAATGTTATTTATGTTTCTATTTGTCGATAAACAACTTGCAAGAAAGTGAACTTTGATCTTAGTTCTGATAAAATACAAAATAAATGATTATGAATAAATATTCTTTATGTTTTTATTTGACGATATTAAACTTGCAAGAAAGTGAACTTTGATCTTAAATCTGATAAAAATACAAAATAAATGATTATGAATAAATATTTTTAATGTTTCTATTTGTCGATAAACGACTTGCAAGAAGGTGAACTTTAATCTTAAATATCAAGGTTCACTTTCTTGCCGATTAACAACTTACATGAAAGTGAACTTTGATCATAAATCTGATAAAATACAAAATAAATTATTATGAATAAATATTCTTTATGTTTTTATTTGTCGATATTCAACTTCCAAGAAAGTGAACTTTCATCTTAAATCTGATAAAATACAAAATAAATGATTATGAATATATGTTCTTTATGTTTCTATATGTCGATAAATAACTTGCAAGAAAGTGAACTATGATCTTAAATCTGATAAAATACAAAATCAATGATTATGATTAAATGTTATTTATGTTTCTATTTGTCGATAAACAACTTGCAAGAAAGTGATAAAAATAAATGATTATGAATAAATATTTTTAATGTTTCTGATTGTCGATAAACGACTTGCAAGAAGGTGAACTTTAATCTTAAATATGATAAAATACAAAATAAATGATTTTGAATAGATGTTATTTATGTTTTTATTTGTCGATAAACAACTTGCAAGAACGTGAGCTTTGATCTTAAATCTGATAAAATACAAAATAAGTGATATTGAATTAATATTCTTTATGTTTTTATATGTCGTTATTCAACTTGCAAGAAAGTGAACTTTGATCTTAAATCTGATAAAAATACAAAATCAATGATTATGAATAAATGTTATTTATGTTTCTATTTGTCGATAAACAACTTGCAAGAAAGTGAACTTTGATCTTAGTTCTGATAAAATACAAAATAAATGATTATGAATAAATATTCTTTATGTTTTTATTTGACGATATTCAACTTGCAAGAAAGTGAACTTTGATCTTAAATCTGATAAAAATACAAAATAAATGATTATGAATAAATGTTATTTATGTTTTTATTTGTCGATAAACAACTTGCAAGAACGTGAGCTTTGATCTTAAATCTGATAAAATACAAAATAAATGATAATGAATTAATATTCTTTATGTTTTATATGTCGATATTCAACTTGCAAGAAAGTGAACTTTGATCTTAAATCTGATAAAAAACAATATAAATTATTATGAATAAATATTCTTTATGTTTTTATTTGTCGATATTCAACTTACATGAACATGAACTTTGATCATAAATCTGATAAAAAACAAAATAAGTTATTATGAATAAATATTCTTTATGTTTTTATTTGAGGATATTCAACTTACATGAAAGTGAACTTTGATCATAAATCTGATAAAAATACAAAATAAATTATTGTGAATAAATATCCTTTATGTTTCTATTCGTCGATAAACAACTTGCAAGAAAGTGAACTTTGATCTTAAATCTGATAAAATACAAAATAAATGATTATGAATAAATGTTATTTATGTTTCTATTTGTCGATAAACAACTTGCAAGAAAGTGAACTTTGATCTTAGTTCTGATAAAATACAAAATAAATGATTATGAATAAAGATTCTTTATGTTTTTATTTGACGATATTCAACTTGCAAGAAAGTGAACTTTGATCTTAAATCTGATAAAAATACAAAATAAATGATTATGAATAAATGTTATTTATGTGTTTATTTGTCGATAAACAACTTGCAAGAAAGTGAACTTTGATCTAAGATCTGATAGAATACAAAATAAATGATAATGAATTAATATTCTTTATGTTTTATATGTCGATATTCAACTTGCAAGAAAGTGAACTTTGATCTTAAATCTGATAAAAAACAATATAAATTATTATGAATAAATATTCTTTATGTTTTTATTTGTCGATATTCAACTTACATGAACATGAACTTTGATCATAAATCTGATAAAAAACAAAATAAGTTATTATGAATAAATATTCTTTATGTTTTTATTTGAGGATATTCAACTTACATGAAAGTGAACTTTGATCATAAATCTGATAAAAATACAAAATAAATTATTGTGAATAAATATCCTTTATGTTTCTATTCGTCGATAAACAACTTGCAAGAAAGTGAACTTTGATCTTAAATCTGATAAAATACAAAATAAATGATTATGAATAAATATTCTTTATGTTTTTATTTGACGATATTCAACTTACATGAAAGTGAAGTTTAATCATAAATCTGATAAAAATACAAAATAAATTATTATGAATAAATATTCTTTCTGTTTTTATTTGACGATATTCAACTTGCAAGAAAGTGAACTTTGATCTTAAATCTGATAAAAATACAAAATAAATGATTATCAATAAATGTTGTTTATGGTTCTATTCGTCGATAAACAACTTGCAATGAAGTGAACTTTAATCTTAGATATGATAGAATACAAAATCAATGACTATGAATAAATGTTATTTATGTTTCTATTTGTCGATAAACAACTTGCAAAAAAGTGAACTTTGATCATAAATCTGATAAAATACAAAATAAATGATTATGAATAAATATTCTTTATGTTTTTATTCGACGATTTGCAAGAAAGTGAGCTTTGATCTCAAATCTGATAAAATACAAAATAAGTGATATTGAATTAATGTTATTTATGTTTTTATTTGTCGATATTCAACTTGCAAGAAAGTGAACTTTGATCATAAATCTGATAAAAATACAAAATAAATTATTATGAATAAATATCATTTATGTTTCTATTCGTCGATAAACAACTTGCAAAAAAGTGAACTTTGATCTTAAATCTGATAAAAATACAAAATAAATGATTATGAATAAATATTATTTATGTTTTTATTTGCCGATTAACAACTTACATGAAAGTGAACTTTGATCATAAATCTGATAAAATACAAAATAAATGATAATGAATTAATATTCTTTATGTTTTTATATGTCGATATTCAACTTGCAAGAAAGTGAACTTTGATCTTAAATCTGATAAAATACAAAATCAATGATTATGATTAAATGTTATTTATGTTTCTATTTGTCGATAAACAACTTGCAAGAAAGTGATAAAAATAAATGATTATGAATAAATATTTTTAATGTTTCTGATTGTCGATAAACGACTTGCAAGAAGGTGAGCTTTGATCTTAAATCTGATAAAATACAAAATAAGTGATAATGAATTAATATTCTTTATGTTTTTATATGTCGATATTCAACTTGCAAGAAAGTGAACTTTGATCTTAAATCTGATAAAAATACAAAATCAATGATTATGAATAAATGTTATTTATGTTTCTATTTGTTGATAAACAACTTGCAAGAAAGTGAATTTTGATCTTAGTTCTGATAAAATACAAAATAAATGATTATGAATAAACATTCTTTATTTTTTTATTTGACGATTTGCAAGAAAGTGAGCTTTGATCTCAAATCTGATAAAATACAAAATAAGTGATATTGAATTAATGTTATTTATGTTTTTATTTGTCGATATTCAACTTGCAAGAAAGTGAACTTTGATCTTAAATCTGATAAAAATACAAAATAAATGATTATGAATAAATATTGTTTATGTTTTTATTTGTCGATACTCAACTTACATGAACATGAACTTTGATCATAAATCTGATAAAAAACAAAATAAATTATTATGAATAAATATTCTTTATGTTTTTATTTGTCGATATTCAACTTACATGAACATGAACTTTGATCATAAATCTGATAAAATACAAAATAAATGATAATGAATTAATATTCTTTATGTTTTTATATGTCGATATTCAACTTGCAAGAAAGTGAACTTTGATCTTAAATCTGATAAAATACAAAATCAATGATTATGATTAAATGTTATTTATGTTTCTATTTGTCGATAAACAACTTGCAAGAAAGTGATAAAAATAAATGATTATGAATAAATATTTTTAATGTTTCTGATTGTCGATAAACGACTTGCAAGAAGGTGAGCTTTGATCTTAAATCTGATAAAATACAAAATAAGTGATAATGAATTAATATTCTTTATGTTTTTATATGTCGATATTCAACTTGCAAGAAAGTGAACTTTGATCTTAAATCTGATAAAAATACAAAATCAATCATTATGAATAAATGTTATTTATGTTTCTATTTGTCGATAAACAACTTGCAAGAAAATGAACTTTGATCTTAGTTCTGATAAAATACAAAATAAATGATTATGAATAAATATTCTTTATTTTTTTATTTGACGATTTGCAAGAAAATGAGCTTTGATCTCAAATCTGATAAAATACAAAATAAGTGATATTGAATTAATGTTATTTATGTTTTTATTTGTCGATATTCAACTTGCAAGAAAGTGAACTTTGATCTTAAATCTGATAAAAATACAAAATAAATGATTATGAATAAATATTCTTTATGTTTTTATTTGTCGATATTCAACTTACATGAACATGAACTTTGATCATAAATCTGATAAAAAACAAAATAAATTATTATGAATAAATATTCTTTATGTTTTTATTTGTCGATATTCAACTTACATGAACATGAACTTTGATCATAAATCTGATAAAAAACAAAATCAATTATTATGAATAAATATTCTTCATGTAATTATTTGTCGATATTCAACTTGCAGGAAAGTGAACTTCGATCAAAAATCTGAGAAAACTCAAAATAAATAATTATCAATAAATGTTCTTTATGTTTCTATTTGTCGATAAACAACTTGCAAGAAAGTGAACTTTAATCTTAGATATGATAGAATACAAAATAAATGATTATGAATAAATATTCTTTATGCTTTTATTTGTCGATATTCAACTTGCAAGAAAGTGAACTTTAATCTTAAATATGATAAAATACAAAATAAATGATTTTGAATAAATGTTATTTATGTTTTTACTTGTCGATAAACAACTTGCAAGAAAGTGGACTTTAATCTTAAATCTAATAAAATACAAAATAAATGATTATGAATATATGTTCTTTATGTTTCTATATGTCGATAAATAACTTGCAAGAAAGTGAACTTTGATGTTAGATCTGATAGAATACAAAATAAATGATTATGAATATATGTTCTTTATGTTTCTATATGTCGATAAATAACTTGCAAGAAAGTGAACTTTGTTCTTAAATCTGATAAAAATACAAAATACATGATTATGAATAAATATTATTTATGTTTTTATTTGTCGATATTCAACTTGCAAGAAAGTGAACTTTGATCTTAAATCAGATAAAAATACAAAATCAATGATCATGATTAAATGTTATTTATGTTTCTATTTGTCGATAAACAACTTGCAAGAAAGTGAACTTTGATCTTAGTTCTGATAAAATACAAAATAAATGATTATGAATAAATATTCTTTATGTTTTTATTTGACGATATTCAACTTCCAAGAAAGTGAACTTTCATCTTAAATCTGATAAAATACAAAATAAATGATTATGAATATATGTTCTTTATGTTTCTATATGTCGATAAATAACTTGCAAGAAAGTGAACTATGATCTTAAATCTGATAAAATACAAAATCAATGATTATGATTAAATGTTATTTATGTTTCTATTTGTCGATAAACAACTTGCAAGAAAGTGATAAAAATAAATGATTATGAATAAATATTTTTAATGTTTCTATTTGTCGATAAACGACTTGCAAGAAGGTGAACTTTAATCTTAAATATCAAGGTTCACATTCTTGCCGATTAACAACTTACATGAAAGTGAACTTTGATCATAAATCTGATAAAATACAAAATAAATTATTATGAATAAATATTCTTTATGTTTTTATTTGTCGATATTCAACTTCCAAGAAAGTGAACTTTCATCTTAAATCTGATAAAATACAAAATAAATGATTATGAATATATGTTCTTTATGTTTCTATATGTCGATAAATAACTTGCAAGAAAGTGAACTATGATCTTAAATCTGATAAAATACAAAATCAATGATTATGATTAAATGTTATTTATGTTTCTATTTGTCGATAAACAACTTGCAAGAAAGTGATAAAAATAAATGATTATGAATAAATATTTTTAATGTTTCTGATTGTCGATAAACGACTTGCAAGAAGGTGAACTTTAATCTTAAATATGATAAAATACAAAATAAATGATTTTGAATAGATGTTATTTATGTTTTTATTTGTCGATAAACATCTTGCAAGAACGTGAGCTTTGATTTTAAATCTGATAAAATACAAAATAAGTGATAATGAATTAATATTCTTTATGTTTTTATATGTCGTTATTCAACTTGCAAGATAGTGAACTTTGATCTTAAATCTGATAAAAATACAAAATCAATGATTATGAATAAATGTTATTTATGTTTCTATTTGTCGATAAACAACTTGCAAGAAAGTGAACTTTGATCTTAGTTCTGATAAAATACAAAATAAATGATTATGAATAAATATTCTTTATGTTTTTATTTGACGATATTCAACTTGCAAGAAAGTGAACTTTGATCTTAAATCTGATAAAAATACAAAATAAATGATTATGAATAAATGTTATTTATGTTTTTATTTGTCGAGAAACAACTTGCAAGAACGTGAGCTTTGATCTTAAATCTGATAAAATACAAAATAAGTGCTAATGAATTAATATTCTTTATGTTTTTATATGTCGATATTCAACTTGCAAGAAAGTGAACTTTGATCTTAAATCTGATAAAAATACAAAATCAATGATTATGAATAAATGTTATTTATGTTTCTATTTGTCGATAAACAACTTGCAAGAAAGTGAACTTTGATCTTAATTCTGATAAAATACAAAATAAATGATTATGAATAAATATTCTTTATGTTTTTATTTGATGATATTCAACTTGCAAGAAAGTGAACTTTGATCTTAAATCTGATAAAAATACAAAATAAATGATAATGAATTAATATTCTTTATGTTTTTATATGTCGATATTCAACTTGCAAGAAAGTGAACTTTGATCTTAAATCTGATAAAAAACAAAATAAATTATTATGAATAAATATTCTTTATGTTTTTATTTGTCGATATTCAACTTACATGAACATGAACTTTGATCATAAATCTGATTAAAAACAAAATAAGTTATTATGAATAAATATTCTTTATGTTTTTATTTGCCGATATTCAACTTGCAGGAAAGTGAACTTTGATCATAAATCTGAGAAAAATACAAAATAAATGATTATCAATAAATGTTCTTTATGTTTCTATTCGTCGATAAACAACTTGCAATGAAGTGAACTTTAATCTTAGATATGATAGAATACAAAATCAATGACTATGAATAAATGTTATTTATGTTTCTATTTGTCGATAAACAACTTGAAAGAAAGTGAACTTTGATCTTAGTTCTGATAAAATACAAAATAAATGATTATGAATAAATATTCTTTATGTTTTTATTTGACGATATTCAACTTACATGAAAGTGAAGTTTGATCATAAATCTGATAAAAATACAAAATAAATTATTATGAATAAATATTCTTTATGTTTTTAGTTGACGATGTTCAACTTGCAAGAAAGTGAACTTTGATCTTAAATCTGATAAAAATACAAAATAAATGATTATCAATAAATGTTCTTTATGTTTCTATTCGTCGATAAACAACTTGCAATGAAGTGAACTTTAATCTTAGATATGATAGAATACAAAATCAATGACTATGTATAAATGTTATTTATGTTTCTATTTGTCGATAAACAACTTGCAAGAAAGTGAACTTTGATCTTAGTTCTGATAAAATACAAAATAAATGATTATGAATAAATATTCTTTATGTTTTTATTCGACGATTTGCAGGAAAGTGAGCTTTGATCTTAAATCTGATAAAATACAAAATAAGTGATAATGAATAAATATTCTTTATGTTTTCATATGTCGATATTCAACTTGCAAGAAAGTGAACTTTGATCTTAAATCTGATAAAAATACAAAATCAATGATTATGAATAAATCTTATTTACGTTTCTATTTGTCGATAAACAACTTGCAAGAAAGTGAACTTTGATCTTAGTTCTGATAAAATACAAAATAAATGATTATGAATAAATATTCTTTATTTTTTTATTTGACGATTTGCAAGAAAGTGAGCTTTGATCTCAAATCTGATGAAATAAAAAATAAGTGATATTGAATTAATGTTATTTATGTTTTTATTTGTCGATATTCAACTTGCAAGAAAGTGAACTTTGATCTTAAATCTGATAAAAATACAAAATAAATGATTATGAATAAATATTCTTTATGTTTTTATTTGTCGATACTCAACTTACATGAACATGAACTTTGATCATAAATCTGATAAAAAACAAAATAAATTATTATGAATAAATATTCTTTATGTTTTTATTCGACGATTTGCAAGAAAGTGAGCTTTGATCTTAGTTCTGATAAAATACAAAATAAATGATTATGAATAAATATTCTTTATTTTTTTATTTGACGATTTGCAAGAAAGTGAGCTTTGATCTCAAATCTGATGAAATAAAAAATAAGTGATATTGAATTAATGTTATTTATGTTTTTATTTGTCGATATTCAACTTGCAAGAAAGTGAACTTTGATCATAAATCTGATAAAAAACAAAATAAATGATTATGAATAAATATTCTTTATGTTTTTATTCGACGATTTGCAAGAAAGTGAGCTTTGATCTTAGTTCTGATAAAATACAAAATAAATGATTATGAATAAATATTCTTTATGTTTTTATATGTCGATATTCAACTTGCAAGAAAGTGAACTTTGATCTTAAATCTGATAAAATACAAAATCAATGATTATGATTAAATGTTATTTATGTTTTTATTTGTCGATAAACAACTTGCAAGAAAGTGATAAAAATAAATGATTATGAATAAATATTTTTAATGTTTCTGAATGTCGATAAACGACTTGCAAGAAGGTGAGCTTTGATCTTAAATCTGATAAAATACAAAATAAGTGATAATGAATTAATATTCTTTATGTTTTCATATGTCGATATTCAACTTGCAAGAAAGTGAACTTTGATCTTAAATCTGATAAAAATACAAAATCAATGATTATGAATAAATCTTATTTACGTTTCTATTTGTCGATAAACAACTTGCAAGAAAGTGAACTTTGATCTTAGTTCTGATAAAATACAAAATAAATGATTATGAATAAATATTCTTTATTTTTTTATTTGACGATTTGCAAGAAAGTGAGCTTTGATCTCAAATCTGATGAAATAAAAAATAAGTGATATTGAATTAATGTTATTTATGTTTTTATTTGTCGATATTCAACTTGCAAGAAAGTGAACTTTGATCTTAAATCTGATAAAAATACAAAATAAATGATTATGAATAAATATTCTTTATGTTTTTATTTGTCGATACTCAACTTACATGAACATGAACTTTGATCATAAATCTGATAAAAAACAAAATAAATTATTATGAATAACTATTCTTTATGTTTTTATTTGTCGATATTCAACTTACATGAACATGAACTTTGATCATAAATCTGATAAAATACAAAATAAATGATAATGAATTAATATTCTTTATGTTTTTATATGTCGATATTCAACTTGCAAGAAAGTGAACTTTGATCTTAAATCTGATAAAATACAAAATCAATGATTATGATTAAATGTTATTTATGTTTCTATTTGTCGATAAACAACTTGCAAGAAAGTGAACTTTGATCTTAAATCTGATAAAAATACAAAATAAATGATTATGAATAAATATTCTTTATGTTTTTATTTGTCGATACTCAACTTACATGAACATGAACTTTGATCATAAATATGATAAAAAACAAAATAAATTATTATGAATAAATATTCTTTATGTTTTTATTTGTCGATATTCAACTTACATGAACATGAACTTTGATCATAAATCTGATAAAATACAAAATAAATGATAATGAATTAATATTCTTTATGTTTTTATATGTCGATATTCAACTTGCAAGAAAGTGAACTTTGATCTTAAATCTGATAAAATACAAAATCAATGATTATGATTAAATGTTATTTATGTTTCTATTTGTCGATAAACAACTTGCAAGAAAGTGATAAAAATAAATGATTATGAATAAATATTTTTAATGTTTCTGATTGTCGATAAACGACTTGCAAGAAGGTGAGCTTTGATCTTAAATCTGATAAAATACAAAATAAGTGATAATGAATTAATATTCTTTATGTTTTTATATGTCGATATTCAACTTGCAAGAAAGTGAACTTTGATCTTAAATCTGACAAAAATACAAAATCAATGAATCAATGAATGAATCAATCAATGAATCAAAAAATTATGAATAAATGTTATTTATGTTTCTATTTGTTGATGAACAACTTGCAAGAAAATGAACTTTGATCTTAGTTCTGATAAAATACAAAATAAATGATTATGAATAAATATTCTTTATTTTTTATTTGACGATTTGCAAGAAAGTGAGCTTTGATCTCAAATCTGATAAAATACAAAATAAATTATTATGAATAAATATTCTTTATGTTTTTATTTGTCGATATTCAACTTCCAAGAAAGTGAACTTTCATCTTAAATCTGATAAAATACAAAATAAATGATTATGAATATATGTTCTTTATGTTTCTATATGTCGATAAATAACTTGCAAGAAAGTGAACTATGATCTTAAATCTGATAAAATACAAAATCAATGATTATGATTAAATGTTATTTATGTTTCTATTTGTCGATAAACAACTTGCAAGAAAGTGATAAAAATAAATGTTTATGAATAAATATTTTTAATGTTTCTGATTGTCGATAAACGACTTGCAAGAAGGTGAACTTTAATCTTAAATATGATAAAATACAAAATAAATGATTTTGAATAGAAGTTATTTATGTTTTTATTTGTCGATAAACAACTTGCAAGAACGTGAGCTTTGATTTTAAATCTGATAAAATACAAAATAAGTGATAATGAATTAATATTCTTTATGTTTTTATATGTCGTTATTCAACTTGCAAGAAAGTGAACTTTGACCTTAAATCTGATAAAAATACAAAATCAATGATTATGAATAAATGTTATTTATGTTTCTATTTGTCGATAAACAACTTGCAAGAAAGTGAACTTTGATCTTAGTTCTGATAAAATACAAAATAAATGATTATGAATAAATATTCTTTATGTTTTTATTTGACGATATTCAACTTGCAAGAAAGTGAACTTTGATCTTAAATCTGATAAAAATACAAAATAAATGTTATTTATGTTTTTATTTGTCGATAAACAACTTGCAAGAACGTGAGCTTTGATCTTAAATCTGATAAAATACAAATTAAGTGATAATGAATTAATATTCTTTATGTTTTTATATGTCGATATTCAACTTGCAAGAAAGTGAACTTTGATCTTAAATCTGATAAAAATACAAAATCAATGATTATGAATAAATGTTATTTATGTTTCTATTTGTCGATAAACAACTTGCAAGAAAGTGAACTTTGATCTTAATTCTGATAAAATACAAAAGAAATGATTATGAATAAATATTCTTTATGTTTTTATTTGACGATATTCAACTTACAAGAAAGTGAACTTTGATCTTAAATCTGATAAAAATACAAAATAAATGATAATGAATTAATATTCTTTATGTTTTTATATGTCGATATTCAACTTGCAAGAAAGTGAACTTTGATCTTAAATCTGATAAAAAACAAAATAAATTATTATGAATAAATATTCTTTATGTTTTTATTTGTCGATATTCAACTTACATGAACATGAACATTGATCATAAATCTGATAAAAAACAAAATAAGTTATTATGAATAAATATTCTTTATGTTTTTATTTGACGATATTCAACTTACATGAAAGTGAAGTTTGATCATAAATCTGATAAAAATACAAAATAAATTATTATGAATAAATATTCTTTATGTTTTTAGTTGACGATATTCAACTTGCAAGAAAGTGAACTTTGATCTTAAATCCGATAAAAATACAAAATAAATGATTATCAATAAATGTTCTTTATGTTTCTATTCGTCGATAAACAACTTGCAATGAAGTGAACTTTAATCTTAGATATGATAGAATACAAAATCAATGACTATGAATAAATGTTATTTATGTTTCTATTTGTCGATAAACAACTTGCAAGAAAGTGAACTTTGATCTTAGTTCTGATAAAATACAAAATAAATGATTATGAATAAATATTCTTTATGTTTTTATTCGACGATTTGCAAGAAAGTGAGCTTTGATCTTAAATCTGATAAAATACAAAATAAGTGATAATGAATTAATGTTATTTATGTTTTTATTTGTCGATATTCAACTTGCAAGAAAGTGAACTTTGATATTAAATCTGATAAAAATACAAAATAAATGATTATGAATAAATATTCTTTATGTTTTTATTTGTCGATATTCAACTTACATGAACATGAACTTTGATCATAAATCTGATAAAAAACAAAATAAATTATTATGAATAAATATTCTTTATGTTTTTTTTTGACGATATTCAACTTACATGAAAGTGAACTTTGATCATAAATCTGATAAAAATACAAAATAAATTATTATGAATAAATATTCTTTATGTTTTTATTTGCCGATATTCAACTTGCAGGAAAGTGAACTTTGATCATAAATCTGAGAAAACTCAAAATAAATGAGTATCAATAAATGTTCTTTATGTTTCTATTCGTCGATAAACAACTTGCAATGAAGTGAACTTTAATCTTAGATATGATAGAATACAAAATCAATGACTATGAATAAATGTTATTTATGTTTCTATTTGTCGATAAACAACTTGCAAGAAAGTGAACTTTGATCTTAGTTCTGATAAAATACATAATAAATGATTATGAATAAATATTCTTTATGTTTTTATTTGTCGATATTCAACTTACATGAACATGAACTTTGATCATAAATCTGATAAAAAACAAAATCAATTATTATGAATAAATATTCTTTATGTATTTATTTGTCGATATTCAATTTGCAAGAAAGTGAACTTTGATCTTAAATCTGATAAAAATACAAAATCAATGATCATGATTAAATGTTATTTATGTTTCTATTTGTCGATAAACAACTTGCAAGAAAGTGAACTTTGATCTAAGTTTGATAAAATACAAAATAAATGATTATGAATAAATATTCTTTATGTTTTTATTTGACGATATTCAACTTACATTAAAGTGAACTTTGATCATAAATCTGATAAAATACAAAATAAATTATTATGAATAAATATTCTTTATGTTTTTATTTGTCGATATTCAATTTGCAAGAAAGTGAACTTTGATCTTAAATCTGATAAAAATACAAAATCAATGATCATGATTAAATGTTATTTATGTTTCTATTTGTCGATAAACAACTTGCAAGAAAGTGAACTTTGATCTAAGTTTGATAAAATACAAAATAAATGATTATGAATAAATATTCTTTATGTTTTTATTTGACGATATTCAACTTGCAAGAAAGTGAACTTTGATCTTAAATCTGATAAAAATACAAAATAAATGATTATGAATAAATATTTTTAATGTTTCTATTTGTCGATAAACGACTTGCAAGAAGGTGAACTTTAATCTTAAATATGATAAAATACAAAATAAATGATTTTGAAAAGATGTTATTTATGTTTTTATTTGATAAACAACTTGCAAGAAAGTGAGCTTTGATCTTAAATCTGATAAAATACAAAATAAATTATTATGAATAAATATTCTTTATGTTTTTATTTGTCGATATTCAACTTGCATGAAAGTGAACTTTGATCTTAAATCTGATAAAAATACAAAATCAATGATCATGATTAAATGTTATTTATGTTTCTATTTGTCGATAAACAACTTGCAAGAAAGTGAACTTTGACCTAAGTTTGATAAAATACAAAATAAATGATTATGAATAAATATTCTTTATGTTTTTATTTGACGATATTCAACTTGCAAGAAAGTGAACTTTGATCTTAAATCTGATAAAAATACAAAATAAATGATTATGAATAAATATTTTTAATGTTTCTATTTGTCGGTAAACGACTTGCAAGAAGGTGAACTTTAATCTTAAATATGATAAAATACAAAATAAATGATTTTGAATAGATGTTATTTATGTTTTTATTTGTCGATAAACAACTTGCAAGAAAGTGAGCTTTGATCTTAAATCTGATAAAATACGAAATAAGTGATAATGAATTAATATTCTTTATGTTTTTATATGTCGATATTCAACTTGCAAGAAAGTGAACTTCGATCTTAAATCTGATAAAATACGAAATAAGTGATAATGAATTAATATTCTTTATGTTTTTATATGTCGATATTCAACTTGCAAGAAAGTGAACTTTGATCCTAAATCTGATAAAAATACAAAATCAATGATCATGATTAAATGTTATTTATGTTTCTATTTGTCGATAAACAACTTGCATGAAAGTGAACTTTAATCTTAAATCTGATAAAATACAAAATAAATGATTATGAATAAATATGCTTTATGTTTTTATTTGACGATATTCAACTTGCAAGAAAGTGAACTTTAATCTTAAATATGATAGAATACAAAATAAATGATTTTGAATAAATGTTATTTATGTTTTTACTTGTCGATAAACAACTTGCAAGAAAGTGAACTTTAATCTTAAATCTGATAAAATACAAAATAAGTGATTGTGAATAAATATTATTTATGTTTTTATTTGATGATTAACAACTTACATTAAATACAAAATAAGTGATAATGAATTAATATTCTTTATGTTGTTATATGTCGATATTCAATTTGCAAGAAAGTGAACTTTGATCATAAATCTGAGAAAACTCAAAATAAATGATTATCAATAAATGTTCTTTATGTTTCTATTCGTCGATAAACAACTTGCAAGAAAGTGAACTTTAATCTTAGATATGATAGAATACAAAATAAATGAGTATGAATAAATATTCTTTATGCTTTTATTTGTCGATATTCAACTTGCAAGAAAGTGAACTTTAATCTTAAATAAGATAAAATACAAAATAAATGATTTTGAATAAATGTTATTTATGTTTTTACTTGTCGATAAACAACTTGCAAGAAAGTGAACTTTAATCTTAAATCTGATAAAATACAAAATAAATGATTATGAATATATGTTCTCTATGTTTCTATATGTCGATAAATAACTTGCAAGAAAGTGAACTTTGATCTTAAATCTGATAAAAATACAAAATAAATGATTATGAATAAATATTTTTAATGTTTCTATTTGTCGATAAACGACTTGCAAGAAGGTGAACTTGTATCTTAAATATGATAAAATACAAAATAAATGATTTTGAATAGATGTTATTTATGTTTTTATTTGTCGATAAACAACTTGCAAGAAAGTGAGCTTTGATCTCAAATCTGATAAAATACAAAATAAATTATTATGAATAAATATTCTTTATGTTTTTATTTGTCGATATTCAACTTGCAAGAAAGTGAACTTTGATCTTAAATCTGATAAAAATACAAAATAAGTGATTGTGAATAAATATTATTTATGTTTTTATTTGATGATTAACAACTTACATTAAATACAAAATAAGTGATAATGAATTAATATTCTTTATGTTGTTATATGTCGATATTCAATTTGCAAGAAAGTGAACTTTGATCTTAAATCTGATAAAATACAAAATCAATGATTATTAATAAATGTTATTTATGTTTTTATTTGTCGATAAACAACTTGCAAGAAAGTGAACTTTGATCTTAGTTCTGATAAAATACAACATAAATGATTATGAATAAATATTCTTTATATTTTTATTTGTCGATATTCAACTTACATGAAAATGAACTTTGATCATAAATCTGATAAAAAACAAAATAAATTATTATGAATAAATATTCTTTATGTTTTTATTTGACGATTAACAACTTACATTAAAGTGAACTTTGATCATAAATCTGATAAAATACAAAATAAATTATTATGAATAAATATTCTTTATGTTTTTATTTGTCGATATTCAATTTGCAAGAAAGTGAACTTTGATCTTAAATCTGATAAAAATACAAAATCAATGATCATGATTAAATGTTATTTATGTTTCTATTTGTCGATAAACAACTTGCAAGAAAGTGAACTTTGATCTAAGTTTGATAAAATACAAAATAAATGATTATGAATAAATATTCTTTATGTTTTTATTTGACGATATTCAACTTGCAAGAAAGTGAACTTTGATCTTAAATCTGATAAAAATACAAAATAAATGATTATGAATAAATATTTTTAATGTTTCTATTTGTCGATAAACGACTTGCAAGAAGGTGAACTTTAATCTTAAATATGATAAAATACAAAATAAATGATTTTGAAAAGATGTTATTTATGTTTTTATTTGTCGATAAACAACTTGCAAGAAAGTGAGCTTTGATCTTAAATCTGATAAAATACAAAATAAATTATTATGAATAAATATTCTTTATGTTTTTATTTGTCGATATTCAACTTGCATGAAAGTGAACTTTGATCTTAAATCTGATAAAAATACAAAATCAATGATCATGATTAAATGTTATTTATGTTTCTATTTGTCGATAAACAACTTGCAAGAAAGTGAACTTTGACCTAAGTTTGATAAAATACAAAATAAATGATTATGAATAAATATTCTTTATGTTTTTATTTGACGATATTCAACTTGCAAGAAAGTGAACTTTGATCTTAAATCTGATAAAAATACAAAATAAATGATTATGAATAAATATTTTTAATGTTTCTATTTGTCGGTAAACGACTTGCAAGAAGGTGAACTTTAATCTTAAATATGATAAAATACAAAATAAATGATTTTGAATAGATGTTATTTATGTTTTTATTTGTCGATAAACAACTTGCAAGAAAGTGAGCTTTGATCTTAAATCTGATAAAATACGAAATAAGTGATAATGAATTAATATTCTTTATGTTTTTATATGTCGATATTCAACTTGCAAGAAAGTGAACTTTGATCTTAAATCTGATAAAAATACAAAATCAATGATTATCAATAAATGTTATTTATGTTTCTATTTGTCGATAAACAACTTGCAAGAAAGTGAACTTTGATCTTAGTTCTGATAAAATACAAAATAAATGATTATGAATAAATATTCTTTATATTTTTATTTGTCGATATTCAACTTGCAGGAAAGTGAACTTTGATCATAAATCTGAGAAAACTCAAAATAAATTATTATGAATAAATATTCTTTATGTTTTTATTTGTCGATATTCAACTTGCAAGAAAGTGAACTTTGATCTTAAATCTGATAAAAATACAAAATCAATGATCATGATTAAATGTTATTTATGTTTCTATTTGTCGATAAACAACTTGCAAGAAAGTGAACTTTGATCTAAGTTTGATAAAATTCAAAATAAATGATTATGAATAAATATTTTTTGTGTTTTTATTTGACGATATTCAACTTGCAAGAAAGTGAACTTTGATCTTAAATCTGATAAAAATACAAAATAAATGATTATGAATAAATATTTTTAATGTTTCTATTTGTCGATAAACAACTTGCAAGAAAGTGAACTTTGATCTTAAATCTGATAAAATACGAAATAAGTGATAATGAATTAATATTCTTTATGTTTTTATATGTCGATATTCAACTTGCAAGAAAGTGAACTTTGATCTTAAATCTGATAAAATACGAAATAAGTAATAATGAATTAATATTCTTTATGTTTTTATATGTCGATATTCAACTTGCAAGAAAGTGAACTTTGATCTAAGTTTGATAAAATACAAAATAAATGATTATGAATAAATATTCTTTATGTTTTTATTTGACGATATTCAACTTGCAAGAAAGTGAACTTTGATCTTAAATCTGATCAAAATACAAAATAAATGATTATGAATAAATATTTTTAATGTTTCTATTTGTCGATAAACGACTTGCAAGAAGGTGAACTTTAATCTTAAATATGATAAAATACAAAATAAATGATTTTGAATAGATGTTATTTATGTTTTTATTTGTCGATAAACAACTTGCAAGAAAGTGAGCTTTGATCTTAAATCTGATAAAATACGAAATAAGTGATAATGAATTAATATTCCTTATGTTTTTATATGTCGATATTCAACTTGCAAGAAAGTGAACTTTGATCTTAAATCTGATAAAAATACAAAATCAATGATTATGAATAAATATTTTTTATATTTTTATTTGTCGATATTCAACTTACATGAAAATGAACTTTGATCATAAATCTGATAAAAAACAAAATAAATTATTATGAATAAATATTCTTTATGTTTTTATTTGACGATATTCAACTTACATGAAAGTGAACTTTGATCATAAATCTGATAAAAATACAAAATAAATTATTATGAATAAATATTCTTTATGTTTTTATTTGCCGATATTCAACTTGCACGAAAGTGAACTTTGATCATAAATCTGAGAAAACTCAAAATAAATGATTATCAATAAATGTTCTTTATGTTTCTATTCGTCGATAAACAACTTGGAAGAAAGTGAACTTTAATCTTAGATATGATAGAACACAAAATCAATGATTATGAATAAATGTTATTTATGTTTCTATTTGTCGATAAACAACTTGCAAGAAAGTGAACTTTGATCTTAGTTCTGATAAAATACAAAATAAATGATTATGAATAAATATTCTTTATGTTTTTATTTGCCGATATTCAACTTGCAGGAAAGTGAACTTTGATCATAAATCTGAGAAAACTCAAAATAAATGATTATCAATAAATGTTCTTTATGTTTCTATTCGTCGATAAACAACTTGCAAAAAAGTGAACTTTAATCTTAGATATGATAGAATACAAAATAAATGATTATGAATAAATATTCTTTATGCTTTTATTTGTCGATATTCAACTTGCAAGAAAGTGAACTTTGATCTAAGTTTGATAAAATACAAAATAAATGATTATGAATAAATATTCTTTATGTTTTTATTTGACGATATTCAACTTGCAAGAAAGTGAACTTTGATCTTAAATCTGATCAAAATACAAAATAAATGATTATGAATAAATATTTTTAATGTTTCTATTTGTCGATAAACGACTTGCAAGACAATCTTAAATATGATAAAATACAAAATAAATGATTGTGAATAGATGTTATTTATGTTTTTATTTGTCGATAAACAACTTGCAAGGAAGTGAGCTTTGATCTTAAATCTGATAAAATACGAAATAAGTGATAATGAATTAATATTCTTTATGTTTTTATATGTCGATATTCAACTTGCAAGAAAGTGAACTTTGATCTTAAATCTGATAAAAATACAAAATCAATGATTATGAATAAATGTTATTTATGTTTCTATTTGTCGATAAACAACTTGCAAGAAAGTGAACTTTGATCTTAGTTCTGATAAAATACAAAATAAATGATTATGAATAAATATTTTTTATATTTTTATTTGTCGATATTCAACTTACATGAAAATGAACTTTGATCATAAATCTGATAAAAAACAAAATAAATTATTATGAATAAATATTCTTTATGTTTTTATTTGACGATATTCAACTTACATGAAAGTGAACTTTGATCATAAATCTGATAAAAATACAAAATAAATTATTATGAATAAATATTCTTTATGTTTTTATTTGCCGATATTCAACTTGCAGGAAAGTGAACTTTGATCATAAATCTGAGAAAACTCAAAATAAATGATTATCAATAAATGTTCTTTATGTTTCTATTCGTCGATAAACAACTTGGAAGAAAGTGAACTTTAATCTTAGATATGATAGAACACAAAATCAATGATTATGAATAAATGTTATTTATGTTTCTATTTGTCGATAAACAACTTGCAAGAAAGTGAACTTTGATCTTAGTTCTGATAAAATACAAAATAAATGATTATGAATAAATATTCTTTATGTTTTTATTTGTCGATATTCAACTTATATGAACATGAACTTTGATCATAAATCTGATAAAAAACAAAATCAATTATTATGAATAAATATTCTTTATGTATTTATTTGTCGATATTCAACTTGCAGGAAAGTGAACTTTGATCAAAAATCTGAGAAAACTCAAAATAAATGATTATCAATAAATGTTCTTTATGTTTCTATTTGTCGATAAACAACTTGCAAGAAAGTGAACTTTAATCTTAAATATGATAGAATACAAAATAAATGATTATGAATAAATATTCTTTATGCTTTTATTTGTCGATATTCAACTTGCAAGAAAGTGAACTTTAATCTTAAATAAGATAAAAAACAAAATAAATTATTATGAATAAATATTCTTTATGTTTTTATTTGACGATATTCAACTTACATGAAAGTGAACTTTGATCATAAATCTGATAAAAATACAAAATAAATTATTATGAATAAATATTCTTTATGTTTTTATTTGCCGATATTCAACTTGCAGGAAAGTGAACTTTGATCATAAATCTGAGAAAACTCAAAATAAATGATTATCAATAAATGTTCTTTATGTTTCTATTCGTCGATAAACAACTTGCAAGAAAGTGAACTTTGATCTTAAATCTGATAAAAATACAAAATCAATGATTATGAATAAATATTTTTTATATTTTTATTTGTCGATATTCAACTTACATGAAAATGAACTTTGATCATAAATCTGATAAAAAACAAAATAAATTATTATGAATAAATATTCTTTATGTTTTTATTTGACGATATTCAACTTGCAAGAAAGTGAACTTTGATCTTAAATCTGATAAAAATACAAAATCAATGATTATGAATAAATATTTTTTATATTTTTATTTGTCGATATTCAACTTACATGAAAATGAACTTTGATCATAAATCTGATAAAAAACAAAATAAATTATTATGAATAAATATTCTTTATGTTTTTATTTGACGATATTCAACTTACATGAAAGTGAACTTTGATCATAAATCTGATAAAAATACAAAATAAATTATTATGAATAAATATTCTTTATGTTTTTATTTGCCGATATTCAACTTGCACGAAAGTGAACTTTGATCATAAATCTGAGAAAACTCAAAATAAATGATTATCAATAAATGTTCTTTATGTTTCTATTCGTCGATAAACAACTTGGAAGAAAGTGAACTTTAATCTTAGATATGATAGAACACAAAATCAATGATTATGAATAAATGTTATTTATGTTTCTATTTGTCGATAAACAACTTGCAAGAAAGTGAACTTTGATCTTAGTTCTGATAAAATACAAAATAAATGATTATGAATAAATATTCTTTATGTTTTTATTTGCCGATATTCAACTTGCAGGAAAGTGAACTTTGATCATAAATCTGAGAAAACTCAAAATAAATGATTATCAATAAATGTTCTTTATGTTTCTATTCGTCGATAAACAACTTGCAAAAAAGTGAACTTTAATCTTAGATATGATAGAATACAAAATAAATGATTATGAATAAATATTCTTTATGCTTTTATTTGTCGATATTCAACTTGCAAGAAAGTGAACTTTGATCTAAGTTTGATAAAATACAAAATAAATGATTATGAATAAATATTCTTTATGTTTTTATTTGACGATATTCAACTTGCAAGAAAGTGAACTTTGATCTTAAATCTGATCAAAATACAAAATAAATGATTATGAATAAATATTTTTAATGTTTCTATTTGTCGATAAACGACTTGCAAGAAGGTGAACTTTAATCTTAAATATGATAAAATACAAAATAAATGATTGTGAATAGATGTTATTTATGTTTTTATTTGTCGATAAACAACTTGCAAGAAAGTGAGCTTTAATCTTAAATCTGATAAAATACGAAATAAGTGATAATGAATTAATATTCTTTATGTTTTTATATGTCGATATTCAACTTGCAAGAAAGTGAACTTTGATCTTAAATCTGATAAAAATACAAAATCAATGATTATGAATAAATGTTATTTATGTTTCTATTTGTCGATATTCAACTTGCAAGAAAGTGAACTTTGATCTTAGTTCTGATAAAATACAAAATAAATGATTATGAATAAATATTTTTTATATTTTTATTTGTCGATATTCAACTTACATGCAAATGAACTTTGATCATAAATCTGATAAAAAACAAAATAAATTATTATGAATAAATATTCTTTATGTTTTTATTTGACGATATTCAACTTACATGAAAGTGAACTTTGATCATAAATCTGATAAAAATACAAAATAAATTATTATGAATAAATATTCTTTATGTTTTTATTTGCCGATATTCAACTTGCAGGAAAGTGAACTTTGATCATAAATCTGAGAAAACTCAAAATAAATGATTATCAATAAATGTTCTTTATGTTTCTATTCGTCGATAAACAACTTGGAAGAAAGTGAACTTTAATCTTAGATATGATAGAACACAAAATCAATGATTATGAATAAATGTTATTTATGTTTCTATTTGTCGATAAACAACTTGCAAGAAAGTGAACTTTGATCTTAGTTCTGATCAAATACAAAATAAATGATTATGAATAAATATTCTTTATGTTTTTATTTGTCGATATTCAACTTATATGAACATGAACTTTGATCATAAATCTGATAAAAAACAAAATCAATTATTATGAATAAATATTCTTTATGTATTTATTTGTCGATATTCAACTTGCAGGAAAGTGAACTTTGATCAAAAATCTGAGAAAACTCAAAATAAATGATTATCAATAAATGTTCTTTATGTTTCTATTCGTCGATAAACAACTTGCAAGAAAGTGAACTTTAATCTTAGATATGATAGAATACAAAATAAATGATTATGAATAAATATTCTTTATGCTTTTATTTGTCGATATTCAACTTGCAAGAAAGTGAACTTTAATCTTAAATAAGATAAAATACAAAATAAATGATTTTGAATAAATGTTATTTATGTTTTTACTTGTCGATAAACAACTTGCAAGAAAGTGAACTTTAATCTTAAATCTGATAAAATACAAAATAAATGATTATGAATATATGTTCTCTAGGTTTCTATATGTCGATAAATAACTTGCAAGAAAGTGAACTTTGATCTTAGATCTGATAGAATACAAAATAAATGGTTTTGAATAAATGCTATTTATGTTTCTATATGTCGATAAATAACTTGCAAGAAAGTGAACTTTGATCTTAAATCTGATAAAAATACAAAATAAGTGATTGTGAATAAATATTATTTATGTTTTTATTTGATGATTAACAACTTACATTAAATACAAAATAAGTGATAATGAATTAATATTCTTTATGTTTTTATATGTCGATATTCAATTTGCAAGAAAGTGAACTTTGATCTTAAATCTGATAAAATACAAAATCAATGATTATGAATAAATGTTATTTATGTTTCTATTTGTCGATAAACAACTTGCAAGAAAGTGAACTTTGATCTTAGTTCTGATAAAATACAACATAAATGATTATGAATAAATATTCTTTATATTTTTATTTGTCGATATTCAACTTACATGAAAATGAACTTTGATCATAAATCTGATAAAAATACAAAATAAGTGATTGTGAATAAATATTATTTATGTTTTTATTTGATGATTAACAACTTACATTAAATACAAAATAAGTGATAATGAATTAATATTCTTTATGTTTTTATATGTCGATATTCAATTTGCAAGAAAGTGAACTTTGATCTTAAATCTGATAAAATACAAAATAAATTATTATGAATAAATATTCTTTAAGTTTTTATTTGTCGATATTCAACTTGCAAGAAAGTGAACTTTGATCTTAAATCTGATAAAAATACAAAATCAATGATCATGATTAAATGTTATTTATGTTTCTATTTGTCGATAAACAACTTGCAAGAAAGTGAACTTTGATCTAAGTTTGATAAAGTACAAAATAAATGATTATGAATAAATATTCTTTATGTTTTTATTTGACGATATTCAACTTGCAAGAAAGTGAACTTTGATCTTAAATCTGATAAAAATACAAAATAAATGATTATGAATAAATATTTTTAATGTTTCTATTTGTCGATAAACGACTTGCAAGAAGGTGAACTTGTATCTTAAATATGATAAAATACAAAATAAATGATTTTGAAAAGATGTTATTTATGTTTTTATTTGTCGATAAACAACTTGCAAGAAAGTGAGCTTTGATCTTAAATCTGATAAAATACAAAATAAATTATTATGAATAAATATTCTTTATGTTTTTATTTGTCGATATTCAACTTGCAAGAAAGTGAACTTTGATCTTAAATCTGATAAAAATACAAAATCAATGATCATGATTAAATGTTATTTATGTTTCTATTTGTCGATAAACAACTTGCAAGAAAGTGAACTTTGATCTAAGTTTGATAAAATACAAAATAAATGATTATGAATAAATATTCTTTATGTTTTTATTTGACGATATTCAACTTGCAAGAAAGTGAACTTTGATCTTAAACCTGATAAAATACAAAATAAATTATTATGAATAAATATTCTTTATGTTCTTATTTGTCGATATTCAACTTGCAAGAAAGTGAACTTTGATCTTAAATCTGATAAAATACAAAATAAATTATTATGAATAAATATTCTTTATGTTTTTATTTGTCGATATTCAACTTGCAAGAAAGTGAACTTTGATCTTAAATCTGATAAAAATACAAAATCAATGATTATGATTAAATGTTATTTATGTTTTTATTTGACGATATTCAACTTGCAAGAAAGTGAACTTTGATCTTAAATCTGATAAAAATACAAAATAAATGATTATGAATAAATATTTTTAATGTTTCTATTTGTCGATAAACGACTTGCAAGAAGGTGAACTTTAATCTCAAATATGATAAAATACAAAATAAATGATTATGAATAGATGTTATTTATGTTTTTATTTGTCGATAAACAACTTACATGAAAATGAACTTTGATCATAAATCTGATAAAAAACAAAATAAATTATTATGAATAAATATTCTTTATGTTTTTATTTGACGATATTCAACTTACATGAAAGTGAACTTTGATCATAAATCTGATAAAAATACAAAATAAATTATTATGAATAAATATTCTTTATGTTTTTATTTGCCGATATTCAACTTGCAGGAAAGTGAACTTTGATCATAAATCTGAGAAAACTCAAAATAAATGATTATCAATAAATGTTCTTTATGTTTCTATTCGTCGATAAACAACTTGCAAGAAAGTGAACTTTAATCTTAGATATGATAGAATACAAAATAAATGATTATGAATAAATATTCTTTATGCTTTTATTTGTCGATATTCAACTTGCAAGAAAGTGAACTTTAATCTTAAATAAGATAAAATACAAAATCAATGATTATCAATAAATGTTATTTATGTTTCTATTTGTCGATAAACAACTTGCAAGAAAGTGAACTTTGATCTTAGTTCTGATAAAATACAAAATAAATGATTATGAATAAATATTCTTTATATTTTTATTTGTCGATATTCAACTTACATGAAAATGAACTTTGATCATAAATCTGATAAAAAATAAAATAAATTATTATGAATAAATATTCTTTATGTTTTTATTTGCCGATATTCAACTTGCAGGAAAGTGAACTTTGATCATAAATCTGAGAAAACTCAAAATAAATTATTATGAATAAATATTCTTTATGTTTTTATTTGTCGATATTCAACTTGCATGAAAGTGAACTTTGATCTTAAATCTGATAAAAATACAAAATCAATGATCATGATTAAATGTTATTTATGTTTCTATTTGTCGATAAACAACTTGCAAGAAAGTGAACTTTGATCTAAATTTGATAAAATACAAAATAAATGATTATGAATAAATATTTTTTGTGTTTTTATTTGACGATATTCAACTTGCAAGAAAGTGAACTTTGATCTTAAATCTGATAAAAATACAAAATAAATGATTATGAATAAATATTTTTAATGTTTCTATTTGTCGATAAACAACTTGCAAGAAAGTGAACTTTGATCTTAAATCTGATAAAATACGAAATAAGTGATAATGAATTAATATTCTTTATGTTTTTATATGTCGATATTCAACTTGCAAGAAAGTGAACTTTGATCTTAAATCTGATAAAATACGAAATAAGTGATAATGAATTAATATTCTTTATGTTTTTATATGTCGATATTCAACTTGCAAGAAAGTGAACTTTGATCTTAAATCTGATAAAAATACAAAATCAATGATCATGATTAAATGTTATTTATGTTTCTATTTGTCGATAAACAACTTGCAAGAAAGTGAACTTTGATCTAAGTTTGATAAAATACAAAATAAATGATTATGAATAAATATTCTTTATGTTTTTATTTGACGATATTCGACTTGCAAGAAAGTGAACTTTGATCTTAAATCTGATCAAAATACAAAATAAATGATTATGAATAAATATTTTTAATGTTTCTATTTGTCGATAAACGACTTGCAAGAAGGTGAACTTTAATCTTAAATATGATAAAATACAAAATAAATGATTTTGAATAGATGTTATTTATGTTTTTATTTGTCGATAAACAACTTGCAAGAAAGTGAGCTTTGATCTTAAATCTGACAAAATACGAAATAAGTGATAATGAATTAATATTCTTTATGTTTTTATATGTCGATATTCAACTTGCAAGAAAGTGAACTTTGATCTTAAATCTGATAAAAATACAAAATCAATGATTATGAATAGATGTTATTTATGTTTTTATTTGCCGATATTCAACTTGCAAGAAAGTGAACTTTGATCTTAAATCTGATAAAAATACAAAATCAATGATTATGAATAGATGTTATTTATGTTTTTATTTGTCGATAAACAACTTGCAAGAAAGTGAGCTTTGATCTTAAATCTGACAAAATACGAAATAAGTGATAATGAATTAATATTCTTTATGTTTTTATATGTCGATATTCAACTTGCAGGAAAGTGAACTTTGATCATAAATCTGAGAAAACTCAAAATAAATTATTATGAATAAATATTCTTTATGTTTTTATTTGCCGATATTCAACTTGCAGGAAAGTGAACTTTGATCATAAATCTGAGAAAACTCAAAATAAATGATTATCAATAAATGTTCTTTATGTTTCTATTCGTCGATAAACAACTTGCAAGAAAGTGAACTTTAATCTTAGATATGATAGAATACAAAATAAATGATTATGAATAAATATTCTTTATGCTTTTATTTGTCGATATTCAACTTGCAAGAAAGTGAACTTTAATCTTAAATAAGATAAAATACAAAATAAATGATTTTGAATAAATGTTATTTATGTTTTTACTTGTCGATAAACAACTTGCAAGAAAGTGAACTTTAATCTTAAATCTGATAAAATACAAAATAAATGATTATGAATATATGTTCTCTAGGTTTCTATATGTCGATAAATAACTTGCAAGAAAGTGAACTTTGATCTTAGATCTGATAGAATACAAAATAAATGGTTTTGAATAAATGCTATTTATGTTTCTATATGTCGATAAATAACTTGCAAGAAAGTGAACTTTGATCTTAAATCTGATAAAAATACAAAATAAGTGATTGTGAATATATATTATTTATGTTTTTATTTGATGATTAACAACTTACATTAAATACAAAATAAGTGATAATGAATTAATATTCTTTATGTTTTTATATGTCGATATTCAATTTGCAAGAAAGTGAACTTTGATCTTAAATCTGATAAAATACAAAATCAATGATTATGAATAAATGTTATTTATGTTTCTATTTGTCGATAAACAACTTGCAAGAAAGTGAACTTTGATCTTAGTTCTGATAAAATACAACATAAATGATTATGAATAAATATTCTTTATATTTTTATTTGTCGATATTCAACTTACATGAAAATGAACTTTGATCATAAATCTGATAACAAACAAAATAAATTATTATGAATAAATATTCTTTATGTTTTTATTTGACGATTAACAACTTACATTAAAGTGAACTTTGATCATAAATCTGATAAAATACAAAATAAATTATTATGAATAAATATTCTTTATGTTTTTATTTGTCGATATTCAACTTGCAAGAAAGTGAACTTTGATCTTAAATCTGATAAAAATACAAAATCAATGATCATGATTAAATGTTATTTATGTTTCTATTTGTCGATAAACAACTTGCAAGAAAGTGAACTTTGATCTAAGTTTGATAAAATACAAAATAAATGATTATGAATAAATATTCTTTATGTTTTTATTTGACGATATTCAACTTGCAAGAAAGTGAACTTTGATCTTAAATCTGATAAAAATACAAAATAAATGATTATGTATAAATATTTTTAATGTTTCTATTTGTCGATAAACGACTTGCAAGAAGGTGAACTTGTATCTTAAATATGATAAAATACAAAATAAATGATTTTGAATAGATGTTATTTATGTTTTTATTTGTCGATAAACAACTTGCAAGAAAGTGAGCTTTGATCTTAAATCTGATAAAATACAAAATAAATTATTATGAATAAATGTTCTTTATGTTTTTATTTGTCGATATTCAACTTGCAAGAAAGTGAACTTTGATCTTAAATCTGATAAAAATACAAAATCAATGATCATGATTAAATGTTATTTATGTTTCTATATGTCGATAAACAACTTGCAAGAAAGTGAACTTTGATCTAAGTTTGATAAAATACAAAATAAATGATTATGAATAAATATTCTTTATGTTTTTATTTGACGATATTCAACTTGCAAGAAAGTGAACTTTGATCTTAAATCTGATAAAAATACAAACTAAATGATTATGAATAAATATTTTTAATGTTTCTATTTGTCGATAAACAACTTGCAAGAAGGTGAACTTTAATGTTAAATATGATAAAATACAAAATAAATGATTTTGAATAGATGTTATTTATGTTTTTATTTGTCGATAAACAACTTGCAAGAAAGTGAGCTTTGATCTTAAATCTGATAAAATACGAAATAAGTGATAATGAATTAATATTCTTTATGTTTTTATATGTCGATATTCAACTTACATGAAAATGAACTTTTATCATAAATCTGATAAAAAACAAAATAAATTATTATGAATAAATATTCTTTATGTTTTTATTTGCCGATATTCAACTTGCAGGAAAGTGAACTTTGATCATAAATCTGAGAAAACTCAAAATAAATGATTATCAATAAATGTTCTTTATGTTTCTATTCGTCGATAAACAACTTGCAAGAAAGTGAACTTTAATCTTAGATATGATAGAATACAAAATCAATGATTATGAATAAATGTTATTTATGTTTCTATTTGTCGATAAACAACTTGCAAGAAAGTGAACTTTGATCTTAGTTCTGATAAAATACAAAATAAATGATTATGAATAAATATTCTTTATATTAATATTTGTCGATATTCAACTTACATGAACATGAACTTTGATCATAAATCAATTATTATGAATAAATTTTCTTTATGTATTTATTTGTCGATATTCAACTTGCAGGAAAGTGAACTTTGATCAAAAATCTGAGAAAATTCAAAATAAATGATTATCAATAAATGTTCTTTATGTTTCTATTTGTCGATAAACAACTTGCAAGAAAGTGAACTTTAATCTTAAATATGATAGAATAAAAATAAATGATTATGAATAAATATTCTTTATGCTTTTATTTGTCGATATTCAACTTGCAAGAAAGTGAACTTTAATCTTAAAAAAGATAAAATACAAAATAAATGATTTTGAATAAATGTTATTTATGTTTTTACTTGTCGATAAACAACTTGCAAGAAAGTGAACTTTAATCTTAAATATGATAAGATACAAAATAAATTATTATGAATATATGTTCTCTATGTTTCTATATGTCGATAAATAACTTGCAAGAAAGTGAACTTTGATCTTAGATCTGATAGAATACAAAATAAATGGTTTTGAATAAATGCTAGTTATGTTTCTATATGTCGATAAATAACTTGCAAGAAAGTGAACTTTGATCTTAAATCTGATAAAAATACAAAATAAGTGATTGTGAATAAATATTATTTATGTTTTTATTTGCCGATTAACAACTTACATTAAAGTGAACTTTGATCATAAATCTGATAAAATACAAAATAAATTATTATGAATAAATATTCTTTATGTTTTTATTTGTCGATATTCAACTTGCAAGAAAGTGAACTTTGATCTTAAATCTGATAAAAATACAAAATCAATGATCATAATTAAATGTTATTTATGTTTCTATTTGTCGATAAACAACTTGCAAGAAAGTAAACTTTGATCTAAGTTTGATAAAATACAAAATAAATGATTATGAATAAATATTCTTTATGTTTTTATTTGACGATATTCAACTTGCAAGAAAGTGAACTTTGATCTTAAATCATAAATCTGATAAAAAACAAAATAAATTATTATGAATAAATATTCTTTATGTTTTTATTTGACGATATTCAACTTACATGAAAGTGAACTTTGATCATAAATCTGATAAAAATACAAAATAAATTATTATGAATAAATATTCTTTATGTTTTTATTTGCCGATATTCAACTTGCAGGAAAGTGAACTTTGACCATAAATCTGAGAAAACTCAAAATAAATGATTATCAATAAATGTTCTTTATGTTTCTATTCGTCGATAAACAACTTGCAAGAAAGTGAACTTTAATCTTAGATATGATAGAATACAAAATAAATGAGTATGAATAAATATTCTTTGTGCTTTTATTTGTCGATATTCAACTTGCAAGAAAGTGAACTTTAATCTTAAATAAGATAAAATACAAAATAAATGATTTTGAATAAATGTTATTTATGTTTTTACTTGTCGATAAACAACTGGCAAGAAAGTGAACTTTAATCTTAAATCTGATAAAATACAAAATAAATGATTATGAATATATGTTCTCTATGTTTCTATATGTCGATAAATAACTTGCAAGAAAGTGAACTTTGATCTTAAATCTGATAAAAATACAAAATAAATGATTATGAATAAATATTTTTAATGTTTCTATTTGTCGATAAACGACTTGCAAGAAGGTGAACTTGTATCTTAAATATGATAAAATACAAAATAAATGATTTTGAATAGATGTTATTTATGTTTTTATTTGTCGATAAACAACTTGCAAGAAAGTGAGCTTTGATCTCAAATCTGATAAAAAACAAAATAAATTATTATGAATAAATATTCTTTATGTTTTTATTTGACGATATTCAACTTACATGAAAGTGAACTTTGATCATAAATCTGATAAAAATACAAAATAAATTATTATGAATAAATATTCTTTATGTTTTTATTTGCCGATATTCAACTTGCAGGAAAGTGAACTTTGATCATAAATCTGAGAAAACTCAAAATAAATGATTATCAATAAATGTTCTTTATGTTTCTATTCGTCGATAAACAACTTGCAAGAAAGTGAACTTTAATCTTCGATATGATAGAATACAAAATCAATGATTATGAATAAATGTTATTTATGTTTCTATTTGTCGATAAACAACTTGCAAGAAAGTGAACTTTGATCTTAGTTCTGATAAAATACAAAATAAATGATTATGAATAAATATTCTTTATGTTTTTATTTGTCGATATTCAACTTATATGAACATAAACTTTGATCATAAATCTGATAAAAAACAAAATCAATTATTATGAATAAATATTCTTTATGTATTTATTTGTCGATATTCAACTTGCAGGAAAGTGAACTTTGATCAAAAATCTGAGAAAACTCAAAATAAATGATTATCAATAAATGTTCTTTATGTTTCTGTTTATGTTTCTGATCGAAACACGCGCAATCAAATCGATCACGTTGTGATAGACGGAAGACATGTCTCCAGTGTTTTAGACGTGCGTACGCTCCGAGGACCAAACATTGACTCGGACCATTATCTAGTAGCAGCAAAGATACGCACTCGCCTCTGTGCAGCAAAGAACGCCCGTCAACAAACACAAGGAAGGTTCGACGTCGAAAAGCTGCAATCACAACCGACAGCCGAACGATTTTCTACTCGACTTGCACTCCTGCTCTCGGAGAGCACTCATCAGCATCTCGATATAAGGGAGCTGTGGAACGGCATCTCAAACTCATTGCATACCGCTGCAGCCGAAACAATTGGTCTCCGGCAACGCCAAAAAACCAGTTGGTACGATGAGAATTGTCGTTCCGCAGTGGAGAGAAAACAGACTGCCTACCTCGCAACGTTGCGATCGACCACAACACGTTCGGGGTGGGATAGATATCGAGAACTGAAGAGGGAAGCGAGACGCATTTGCAGACGTAAAAAGAAAGAGGCCGAAATGCGTGAGTATGAAAAGCTTGAAAAGCTGGCCGACATGGGTAATGCTCGAAAATTTTATGAAAAGATGAGGCGATTAACAGAAGGTTTCAAGACCGGAGCATTATCATGTAGGGACCGAGAAGGTAATCTGGTAACGGATGTCCAGAGCACACTGGGATTATGGAGGGAACACTTCTCCGACCTGCTCAATGGCAGTGAAAGTACAACACCAGGAGATGGCGAACCCGATTCCCCAATCGATGACGATGGAATAGATGTTCCATTACCCGACCATGAAGAAATTCGAATAGCAATTACCCGCTTGAAGAACAACAAAGCGGCGGGGGCCGATGGATTACCGGCCGAGCTATTCAAATACGGCGGCGAAGAACTGATAAGGTGCATGCATCAGCTTCTTTGTAGAATATGGTCGGAAGAAAGCATGCCTGACGATTGGAATCTTAGTGTGCTCTGCCCAATCCACAAGAAGGGAGACCCCACAATCTGCGCCAACTACCGTGGTATAAGTCTCCTCAATATCGCATATAAGGTTTTGTCGAGCGTATTGTGTGAAAGACTAAAGCCCACCGTCAACGAACTGATTGGACCTTATCAGTGTGGCTTTAGACCTGGAAAATCTACAATGGACCAGATATTCACCATGCGCCAAATCTTGGAAAAGACCCGAGAGAGAAGAATCGATACCCACCATCTTTTTATCGATTTTAAAGCTGCCTTCGATAGCACGAAAAGGAGCTGCCTTTATGCCGCGATGTCTGAATTTGGTATCCCTGCAAAACTAATACGGCTATGTAAGCTGACGTTGAGCAACACCAAAAGCTCCGTCAGGATCGGGAAGGACCTCTCCGAGCCGTTCGATACCAAACGAGGCTTCAGACAGGGTGACTCACTATCGTGCGACTTCTTCAATCTATTGCTGGAAAAAATAATACGAGCTGCAGAACTAAATAGAGAGGGTACAATCTTCTACAAGAGTGTACAGCTCCTGGCGTATGCCGATGATATTGATATCATCGGAAGCAACAACCGCGCCGTTTGTTCTGCGTTTTCCAGACTAGATAAAGAAGCGAAGCGTATGGGTCTGGTGGTGAATGAGGACAAGACGAAATATCTCCTGTCATCAAACAAACAGTCAGCGCACTCGCGTCTTGGCTCCCACGTCACTGTTGACAGTCATAACTTTGAAGTTGTAGATAATTTCGTTTATCTGGGAACCAGCATTAACAACACCAACAATGTCAGCCTTGAAATCCAACGCAGAATCACTCTTGCCAACAGGTGCTACTTTGGACTGAGTAGGCAATTGAAAAGTAA
The DNA here is from genome assembly GCF_028554725.1 of Zeugodacus cucurbitae. Lineage (NCBI taxonomy): Eukaryota > Metazoa > Arthropoda > Insecta > Diptera > Tephritidae > Zeugodacus > Zeugodacus cucurbitae. The sequence goes on from NC_071669.1 coordinate 31,013,090, forward strand.
AGTCCTCTCTCGACGAACCAAAATCAAACTCTATAAGTCGCTCATTATTCCCGTCCTGATGTATGGCGCTGAAGCGTGGACGATGACAACATCCGATGAGACGACTCTTGGGGTTTTCGAGAGAAAGGTTTTGCGCAAGATTTATGGTCCTCTAAACATTGGCAACGGCGAATACCGCAGACGATGGAACGATGAGCTGTACGATTTATACGACGACATTGACATAGTTCAGCGAATAAAAAGACAGCGGCTACGCTGGCTAGGTCATGTTGTACGGATGGAAGAAAACACTCCAGCTCTGAAAGTATTCGATGCAGTACCCGCTGGAGGAAGCCGCGGAAGAGGACGACCTCCACTCCGGTGGAAAGACCAAGTGCAAAGTGACCTGGCTTCACTTGGTGTTTCCAGTTGGCACCAAAAAGCAAAAAGGAGGAATGAGTGGCGCGCTCTGGTGGATTCGGCTATAATCGCTTAAAGCGGTTCCTACGCCAAATATATATATATGTTTCTATTTGTCGATAAACAACTTGCAAGAAAGGGAACTTTAATCTTAAATATGATAGAATACAAAATAAATGATTATGAATAAATATTCTTTATGCTTTTATTTGTCGATATTCAACTTGCAAGAAAGTGAACTTTAATCTTAAATAAGATAAAAAACAAAATAAATTATTATGAATAAATATTCTTTATGTTTTTATTTGACGATATTCAACTTGCAAGAAAGTGAACTTTGATCTTAAATCTGATAAAAATACAAAATAAATGAGTATGAATAAATATTTTTAATGTTTCTATTTGTCGATAAACGACTTGCAAGAAGGTGAACTTGTATCTTAAATATGATAAAATACAAAATAAATGATTTTGAATAGATGTTATTTATGTTTTTATTTGTCGATAAACAACTTGCAAGAAAGTGAGCTTTGATCTTAAATCTGATAAAATACAAAATAAATTATTATGAATAAATATTCTTTATGTTTTAAAATACAAAATCAATGATCATGATTAAATGTTATTTATGTTTCTATTTGTCGATAAACAACTTGCAAGAAAGTGAACTTTGATCTAAGTTTGATAAAATACAAAATAAATGATTATGAATAAATATTCTTTATGTTTTTATTTGACGATATTCAACTTGCAAGAAAGTGAACTTTGATCTTAAATCTGATAAAAATACAAACTAAATGATTATGAATAAATATTTTTAATGTTTCTATTTGTCGATAAACAACTTGCAAGAAGGTGAACTTTAATCTTAAATATGATAAAATACAAAATAAATGATTTTGAATAGATGTTATTTATGTTTTTATTTGTCGATAAACAACTTGCAAGAAAGTGAGCTTTGATCTTAAATCTGATAAAATACGAAATAAGTGATAATGAATTAATATTCTTTATGTTTTTATATGTCGATAAACAACTTGCAAGAAAGTGAACTTTGATCTTAGTCCTGATAAAATACAAAATAAATGATTATGAATAAATATTTTTTATATTTTTATTTGTCGATATTCAACTTACATGAAAATGAACTTTGATCATAAATCTGATAAAAAACAAAATAAATTATTATGAATAAATATTCTTTATGTTTTTATTTGACGATACTCAACTTACATGAAAGTGAACTTTGATCATAAATCTGATAAAAATACAAAATAAATTATTATGAATAAATATTCTTTATGTTTTTATTTGCCGATATTCAACTTGCAGGAAAGTGAACTTTGATCATAAATCTGAGAAAACTCAAAATAAATGATTATCAATAAATGTTCTTTATGTTTCTATTCGTCGATAAACAACTTGCAAGAAAGTGAACTTTAATCTTAGATATGATAGAATACAAAATCAATGATTATGAATAAATGTTATTTATGTTTCTATTTGTCGATATTCAACTTATATGAACATAAACTTTGATCATAAATCTGATAAAAAACAAAATCAATTATTATGAATAAATATTCTTTATGTATTTATTTGTCGATATTCAACTTGCAGGAAAGTGAACTTTGATCAAAAATCTGAGAAAACTCAAAATAAATGATTATCAATAAATGTTCTTTATGTTTCTATTTGTCGATAAACAACTTGCAAGAAAGGGAACTTTAATCTTAAATATGATAGAATACAAAATAAATGATTATGAATAAATATTCTTTATGCTTTTATTTGTCGATATTCAACTTGCAAGAAAGTAAACTTTAATCTCAAATAAGATAAAAAACAAAATAAATTATTATGAATAAATATTCTTTATGTTTTTATTTGACGATATTCAACTTACATGAAAGTGAACTTTGATCATAAATCTGATAAAAATACAAAATAAATTATTATGAATAAATATTCTTTATGTTTTTATTTGCCGATATTCAACTTGCAGGAAAGTGAACTTTGATCATAAATCTGAGAAAACTCAAAATAAATGATTATCAATAAATGTTCTTTATGTTTCTATTCGTCGATAAACAACTTGCAAGAAAGTGAACTTTAATCTTAGATATAATAGAATACAAAATAAATGATTATGAATAAATATTCTTTATGCTTTTATTTGTCGATATTCAACTTGCAAGAAAGTGAACTTTAATCTTAAATAAGATAAAATACAAAATAAATGATTTTGAATAAATGTTATTTATGTTTTTACTTGTCGATAAACAACTTGCAAGAAAGTGAACTTTAATCTTAAATCTGATAAAATACAAAATAAATGATTATGAATATATGTTCTCTAGGTTTCTATATGTCGATAAATAACTTGCAAGAAAGTGATTTTTGATCTTAGATCTGATAGAATACAAAATAAATGGTTTTGAATAAATGCTATTTATGTTTCTATATGTCGATAAATAACTTGCAAGAAAGTGAACTTTGATCTTAAATCTGATAAAAATACAAAATAAGTGATTGTGAATAAATATTATTTATGTTTTTATTTGATGATTAACAACTTACATTAAATACAAAATCAATGATTATGAATAAATATTCTTTATATTTTTATTTGTCGATATTCAACTTACATGAAAATGAACTTTGATCATAAATCTGATAAAAAACAAAATAAATTATTATGAATAAATATTCTTTATGTTTTTATTTGACGATTAACAACTTACATTAAAGTGAACTTTGATCATAAATCTGATAAAATACAAAATAAATTATTATGAATGTTTTTATTTGTCGATATTCAACTTGCAAGAAAGTGAACTTTGATCTTAAATCTGATAAAAATACAAAATCAATGATCATGATTAAATGTTATTTATGTTTCTATTTGTCGATAAACAACTTGCAAGAAAGTGAACTTTGATCTAAGTTTGATAAAATACAAAATAAATGATTATGAATAAATATTCTTTATGTTTTTATTTGACGATATTCAACTTGCAAGAAAGTGAACTTTGATCTTAAATCTGATAAAAATACAAAATAAATGATTATGAATAAATATTTTTAATGTTTCTATTTGTCGATAAACGACTTGCAAGAAGGTGAACTTGTATCTTAAATATGATAAAATACAAAATAAATGATTTTGAATAGATGTTATTTATGTTTTTATTTGTCGATAAACAACTTGCAAGAAAGTGAGCTTTGATCTTAAATCTGATAAAATACAAAATAAATTATTATGAATAAATATTCGTTATGTTTTTATTTGTCGATATTCAACTTGCAAGAAAGTGAACTTTGATCTTAAATCTGATAAAAATACAAAATCAATGATCATGATTATATGTTATTTATGTTTCTATTTGTCGATAAACAACTTGCAAGAAAGTGAACTTTGATCTAAGTTTGATAAAATACAAAATAAATGATAATGAATAAATATTCTTTATGTTTTTATTTGACGATATTCAACTTGCAAGAAAGTGAACTTTGATCTTAAATCTGATAAAAATACAAACTAAATGATTATGAATAAATATTTTTAATGTTTCTATTTGTCGATAAACAACTTGCAAGAAGGTGAACTTTAATCTTAAATATGATAAAATACAAAATAAATGATTTTGAATAGATGTTATTTATGTTTTTATTTGTCGATAAACAACTTGCAAGAAAGTGAGCTTTGATCTTAAATCTGATAAAATACGAAATAAGTGATAATGAATTAATATTCTTTATGTTTTTATATGTCGATATTCAACTTGCAAGAAAGTGAACTTTGATCTTAAATCTGATAAAAATACAAAATCAATGATTATCAATAAATGTTATTTATGTTTCTATTTGTCGATAAACAACTTGCAAGAAAGTGAACTTTGATCTTAGTTCTGATAAAATACAAAATAAATGATTATGAATAAATATTCTGTATATTTTTGTTTGTCGATATTCAACTTACATGAAAATGAACTTTGATCATAAATCTGATAAAAAACAAAATAAATTATTATGAATAAATATTCTTTATGTTTTTATTTGCCGATATTCAACTTGCAGGAAAGTGAACTTTGATCATAAATCTGAGAAAACTCAAAATAAATGATTATCAATAAATGTTGTTTATGTTTCTATTCGTCGATAAACAACTTGCAAGAAAGTGAACTTTAATCTTAGATATGATAGAATACAAAATCAATGATTATGAATAAATGTTATTTATGTTTCTATTTGTCGATAAACAACTTGCAAGAAAGTGAACTTTGATCTTAGTTCTGATAAAATACAAAATAAATGATTATGAATAAATATTCTTTATGTTTTTATTTGTCGATATTCAACTTACATGAACATGAACTTTGATCATAAATCAATTATTATGAATAAATTTTCTTTATGTATTTATTTGTCTATATTCAACTTGCAGGAAAATGAACTTTGATCAAAAATCTGAGAAAACTCAAAATAAATGATTATCAATAAATGTTCTTTATGTTTCTATTTGTCGATAAACAACTTGCAAGAAAGTGAACTTTAATCTTAAATATGATAGAATACAAAATAAATGATTATGAATAAATATTCTTTATGCTTTTATTTGTCGATATTCAACTTGCAAGAAAGTGAACTTTAATCTTAAATAAGATAAAATACAAAATAAATGATTTTGAATAAATGTTATTTATATTTTTACTTGTCGATAAACAACTTGCAAGAAAGTGAACTTTAATCTTAAATCTGATAAAATACAAAATAAATGATTATGAATATATGTTCTCTATGTTTCTATATGTCGATAAATAACTTGCAAGAAAGTGAACTTTGATCTTAGATCTGATAGAATACAAAATAAATGGTTTTGAATAAATGCTATTTATGTTTCTATATGTCGATAAATAACTTGCAAGAAAGTGAACTTTGATCTTAAATCTGATAAAAATACAAAATAAGTGATTGTGAATAAATATTATTTATGTTTTTATTTGCCGATTAACAACTTACATTAAAGTGAACTTTGATCATAAATCTGATAAAATACAAAATAAATTATTATGAATAAATATTCTTTATGTTTTTATTTGTCGATATTCAACTTGCAAGAAAGTGAACTTTGATCTTAAATCATAAATCTGATAAAAAACAAAATAAATTATTATGAATAAATATTCTTTATGTTTTTATTTGCCGATATTCAACTTGCAGGAAAGTGAACTTTGATCATAAATCTGAGAAAACTCAAAATAAATGATATCAATAAATGTTCTTTATGTTTCTATTCGTCGATAAACAACTTGCAAGAAAGTGAACTTTAATCTTAGATATGATAGAATACAAAATAAATGAGTATGAATAAATATTCTTTATGCTTTTATTTGTCGATATTCAACTTGCAAGAAAGTGAACTTTAATCTTAAATAAGATAAAATACAAAATAAATGATTTTGAATAAATGTTATTTATGTTTTTACTTGTCGATAAACAACTTGCAAGAAAGTGAACTTTAATCTTAAATCTGATAAAATACAAAATAAATGATTATGAATATATGTTCTCTATGTTTCTATATGTCGATAAATAACTTGCAAGAAAGTGAACTTTGATCTTAAATCTGATAAAAATACAAAATAAATGATTATGAATAAATATTTTTAATGTTTCTATTTGTCGATAAACGACTTGCAAGAAGGTGAACTTGTATCTTAAATATGATAAAATACAAAATAAATGATTTTGAATAGATGTTATTTATGTTTTTATTTGTCGATAAACAACTTGCAAGAAAGTGAGCTTTGATCTCAAATCTGATAAAATACAAAATAAATTATTATGAATAAATATTCTTTATGTTTTTATTTGTCGATATTCAACTTGCAAGAAAGTGAACTTTGATCTTAAATCTGATAAAAATACAAAATAAGTGATTGTGAATAAATATTATTTATGTTTTTATTTGATGATTAACAACTTACATTAAATACAAAATAAGTGATAATGAATTAATATTCTTTATGTTGTTATATGTCGATATTCAATTTGCAAGAAAGTGAACTTTGATCTTAAATCTGATAAAATACAAAATCAATGATTATGAATAAATGTTATTTATGTTTCTATTTGTCGATAAACAACTTGCAAGAAAGTGAACTTTGATCTTAGTTCTGATAAAATACAACATAAATGATTATGAATAAATATTCTTTATATTTTTATTTGTCGATATTCAACTTACATGAAAATGAACTTTGATCATAAATCTGATAAAAAACAAAATAAATTATTATGAATAAATATTCTTTATGTTTTTATTTGACGATTAACAACTTACATTAAAGTGAACTTTGATCATAAATCTGATAAAATACAAAATAAATTATTATGAATAAATATTCTTTATCTTTTTATTTGTCGATATTCAACTTGCAAGAAAGTGAACTTTGATCTTAAATCTGATAAAAATACAAAATAAATGATTATGAATAAATATTTTTAATGTTTCTATTTGTCGATAAACGACTTGCAAGAAGATGTTATTTATGTTTTTATTTGTCGATAAACAACTTGCAAGAAACTGAGCTTTGATCTTAAATCTGATAAAATACAAAATAAATTATTATGAATAAATATTCTTTATGTTTTTATTTGTCGATATTCAACTTGCAAGAAAGTGAACTTTGATCTTAAATCTGATAAAAATACAAAATCAATGATCATGATTAAATATTATTTATGTTTCTATTTGTCGATAAACAACTTGCAAGAAAGTGAACTTTGATCTAAGTTTGATAAAATACAAAATAAATGATTATGAATAAATATTCTTTATGTTTTTATTTGACGATATTCAACTTGCAAGAAAGTGAACTTTGATCTTAAATCTGATAAAAATACAAACTAAATGATTATGAATAAATATTTTTAATGTTTCTATTTTTCGATAAACAACTTGCAAGAAGGTGAACTTTAATCTAAAATATGATAAAATACAAAATAAATGATTTTGAATAGATGTTATTTATGTTTTTATTTGTCGATAAACAACTTGCAAGAAAGTGAGCTTTGATCTTAAATCTGATAAAATACGAAATAAGTGATAATGAATTAATATTCTTTATGTTTTTATATGTCGATATTCAACTTGCAAGAAAGTGAACTTTGATCTTAAATCTGATAAAAATACAAAATCAATGATTATCAATAAATGTTATTTATGTTTCTATTTGTCGATAAACAACTTGCAAGAAAGTGAACTTTGATCTTAGTTCTGATAAAATACAAAATAAATGATTATGAATAAATATTCTTTATATTTTTATTTGTCGATATTCAACTTACATGAAAATGAACTTTGATCATAAATCTGATAAAAAACAAAATAAATTATTATGAATAAATATTCTTTATGTTTTTATTTGCCGATATTCAACTTGCAGGAAAGTGAACTTTGATCATAAATCTGAGAAAACTCAAAATAAATGATTATCAATAAATGTTCTTTATGTTTCTATTCGTCGATAAACAACTTGCAAGAAAGTGAACTTTAATCTTAGATATGATAGAATACAAAATCAATGATTATGAATAAATGTTATTTATGTTTCTAGTTGTCGATAAACAACTTGCAAGAAAGTGAACTTTGATCTTAGTTCTGATAAAATACTAAATAAATGATTATGAATAAATATTCTTTATGTATTTATTTGTCGATATTCAACTTGCAGGAAAGTGAACTTTGATCAAAAATCTGAGAAAACTCAAAATAAATGATTATCAATAAATGTTCTTTATGTTTCTATTTGTCGATAAACAACTTGCAAGAAAGTGAACTTTAATCTTAAATATGATAGAATACAAAATAAATGATTATGAATAAATATTCTTTATGCTTTTATTTGTCGATATTCAACTTGCAAGAAAGTGAACTTTAATCTTAAATAAGATAAAATACAAAATAAATGATTTTGAATAAATGTTATTTATGTTTTTACTTGTCGATAAACAACTTGCAAGAAAGTGAACTTTAATCTTAAATCTGATAAAATACAAAATAAATGATTATGAATATATGTTCTCTATGTTTCTATATGTCGATAAATAACTTGCAAGAAAGTGAACTTTGATCTTAGATCTGATAGAATACAAAATAAATGGTTTTGAATAAATGCTATTTATGTTTCTATATGTCGATAAATAACTTGCAAGAAAGTGAACTTTGATCTTAAATCTGATAAAAATACAAAATAAGTGATTGTGAATAAATATTATTTATGTTTTTATTTGCCGATTAACAACTTACATTAAAGTGAACTGTGATCATAAATCTGATAAAATACAAAATAAATTATTATGAATAAATATTCTTTGTGTTTTTATTTGTCGATATTCAACATGCAAGAAAGTGAACTTTGATCTTAAATCTGATAAAAATACAAAATCAATGATCATGATTAAATGTTATTTATGTTTCTATTTGTCGATAAACAACTTGCAAGAAAGTAAACTTTGATCTATGTTTGATAAAATACAAAATAAATGATTATGAATAAATATTCTTTATGTTTTTATTTGACGATATTCAACTTGCAAGAAAGTGAACTTTGATCTTAAATCATAAATCTGATAAAAAACAAAATAAATTATTATGAATAAATATTCTTTATGTTTTTATTTGACGATATTCAACTTACATGAAAGTGAACTTTGATCATAAATCTGATAAAAATACAAAATAAATTATTATGAATAAATATTCTTTATGTTTTTATTTGCCGATATTCAACTTGCAGGAAAGTGAACTTTGATCATAAATCTGAGAAAACTCAAAATAAATGATTATCAATAAATGTTCTTTATGTTTCTATTCGTCGATAAACAACTTGGAAGAAAGTGAACTTTAATCTTAGATATGATAGAATACAAAATAAATGAGTATGAATAAATATTCTTTATGCTCTTATTTGTCGATATTCAACTTGCAAGAAAGTGAACTTTAATCTTAAATAAGATAAAATACAAAATAAATGATTTTGAATAAATGTTATTTATGTTTTTACTTGTCGATAAACAACTTGCAAGAAAGTGAACTTTAATCTTAAATCTGATAAAATACAAAATAAATGATTATGAATATATGTTCTCTATGTTTCTATATGTCGATAAATAACTTGCAAGAAAGTGAACTTTGATCTTAAATCTGATAAAAATACAAAATAAATGATTATGAATAAATATTTTTAATGTTTCTATTTGTCGATAAACGACTTGCGAGAAGGTGAACTTGTATCTTAAATATGATAAAATACAAAATAAATGATTTTGAATAGATGTTATTTATGTTTTTATTTGTCGATAAACAACTTGCAAGAAAGTGAACTTTGATCTTAGTTCTGATAAAATACAAAATAAATGATTATGAATAAATATTTTTATGTTTTTATTTGCCGATATTCAACTTGCAAGAAGGTGAACTTGTATCTTAAATCTGATAAAATACGAAATAAGTGATAATGAATTAATATTCTTTATGTTTTTATATGTCGATAAACAACTTGCAAGAAAGTGAACTTTGATCTTAGTTCTGATAAAATACAAAATAAATGATTATGAATAAATATTTTTTATATTTTTATTTGTCGATATTCAACTTACATGAAAATGAACTTTGATCATAAATCTGATAAAACACAAAATAAATTATTATGAATAAATATTCTTTATGTTTTTATTTGACGATATTAAACTTACATGAAAGTGAACTTTGATCATAAATCTGATAAAAATACAAAATAAATTATTATGAATAAATATTCTTTATGTTTTTATTTGCCGATATTCAACTTGCAGGAAAGTGAACTTTGATCTTAAATCTGATAAAAATACAAAATAAATGATTATGAATAAATATTTTTAATGTTTCTATTTGTCGATAAACGACTTGCGAGAAGGTGAACTTGTATCTTAAAAATGATAAAATACAAAATAAATGATTTTGAATAGATGTTATTTATGTTTTTATTTGTCGATAAACAACTTGCAAGAAAGTGAACTTTGATCTTAGTTCTGATAAAATACAAAATAAATGATTATGAATAAATATTTTTATGTTTTTATTTGCCGATATTCAACTTGCAAGAAGGTGAACTTGTATCTTAAATCTGATAAAATACGAAATAAGTGATAATGAATTAATATTCTTTATGTTTTTATATGTCGATAAACAACTTGCAAGAAAGTGAACTTTGATCTTAGTTCTGATAAAATACAAAATAAATGATTATGAATAAATATTTTTTATATTTTTAGTTGTCGATATTCAACTTACATGAAAATGAACTTTGATCATAAATCTGATAAAACACAAAATAAATTATTATGAATAAATATTCTTTATGTTTTTATTTGACGATATTAAACTTACATGAAAGTGAACTTTGATCATAAATCTGATAAAAATACAAAATAAATTATTATGAATAAATATTCTTTATGTTTTTATTTGCCGATATTCAACTTGCAGGAAAGTGAACTTTGATCATAAATCTGAGAAAACTCAAAATAAATGATTATCAATAAATGTTCTTTATGTTTCTATTCGTCGATAAACAACTTGCAAGAAAGTGAACTTTAATCTTAGATATGATAGAATACAAAATCAATGATTATGAATAAATGTTATTTATGTTTCTATTTGTCGATAAACAACTTGCAAGAAAGTGAACTTTGATCTTAGTTCTGATAAAATACAAAATAAATGATTATGAATAAATATTCTTTATGTTTTTATTTGTCGATATTCAACTTATATGAACATAAACTTTGATCATAAATCTGATAAAAAACAAAATCAATTATTATGAATAAATATTCTTTATGTATTTATTTGTCGATATTCAACTTGCAGGAAAGTGAACTTTGATCAAAAATCTGAGAAAACTCAAAATAAATGATTATCAATAAATGTTCTTTATGTTTCTATTTGTCGATAAACAACTTGCAAGAAAGGGAACTTTAATCTTAAATATGATAGAATACAAAATAAATGATTATGAATAAATATTCTTTATGCTTTTATTTGTCGATATTCAACTTGCAAGAAAGTGAACTTTAATCTTAAATAAGATAAAAAACAAAATAAATTATTATGAATAAATATTCTTTATGTTTTTATTTGACGATATTCAACTTACATGAAAGTGAACTTTGATCATAAATCTGATAAAAATACAAAATAAATTATTATGAATATATGTTCTCTATGTTTCTATATGTCGATAAATAACTTGCAAGAAAGTGAACTTTGATCTTAGATCTGATAGAATACAAAATAAATGGTTTTGAATAAATGCTATTTATGTTTCTATATGTCGATAAATAACTTGCAAGAAAGTGAACTTTGATCTTAAATCTGATAAAAATACAAAATAAGTGATTGTGAATAAATATTATTTATGTTTTTATTTGCCGATTAACAACTTACATTAAAGTGAACTTTGATCATAAATCTGATAAAATACAAAATAAATTATTATGAATAAATATTCTTTATGTTTTTATTTGTCGATATTCAACTTGCAAGAAAGTGAACTTTGATCTTAAATCTGATAAAAATACAAAATCAATGATCATGATTAAATGTTATTTATGTTTCTATTTGTCGATAAACAACTTGCAAGAAAGTAAACTTTGATCTAAGTTTGATAAAATACAAAATAAATGATTATGAATAAATATTCTTTATGTTTTTATTTGACGATATTCAACTTGCAAGAAAGTGAACTTTGATCTTAAATCATAAATCTGATAAAAAACAAAATAAATTATTATGAATAAATATTCTTTATGTTTTTATTTGCCGATATTCAACTTGCAGGAAAGTGAACTTTGATCATAAATCTGAGAAAACTCAAAATAAATGATTATCAATAAATGTTCTTTATGTTTCTATTCGTCGATAAACAACTTGCAAGAAAGTGAACTTTAATCTTAGATATGATAGAATACAAAATAAATGAGTATGAATAAATATTCTTTATGCTTTTATTTGTCGATATTCAACTTGCAAGAAAGTGAACTTTAATCTTAAATAAGATAAAATACAAAATAAATGATTTTGAATAAATGTTATTTATGTTTTTACTTGTCGATAAACAACTTGCAAGAAAGTGAACTTTAATCTTAAATCTGATAAAATACAAAATAAATGATTATGAATATATGTTCTCTATGTTTCTATATGTCGATAAATAACTTGCAAGAAAGTGAACTTTGATCTTAAATCTGATAAAAATACAAAATAAATGATTATGAATAAATATTTTTAATGTTTCTATTTGTCGATAAACGACTTGCAAGAAGGTGAACTTGTATCTTAAATATGATAAAATACAAAATAAATGATTTTGAATAGATGTTATTTATGTTTTATTTGTCGATAAACAACTTGCAAGAAAGTGAGCTTTGATCTCAAATCTGATAAAATACAAAATAAATTATTATGAATAAATATTCTTTATGTTTTTATTTGTCGATATTCAACTTGCAAGAAAGTGAACTTTGATCTTAAATCTGATAAAAATACAAAATAAGTGATTGTGAATAAATATTATTTATGTTTTTATTTGATGATTAACAACTTACATTAAATACAAAATAAGTGATAATGAATTAATATTCTTTATGTTTTTATATGTCGATATTCAATTTGCAAGAAAGTGAACTTTGATCTTAAATCTGATAAAATACAAAATCAATGATTATGAATAAATGTTATTTATGTTTCTATTTGTCGATAAACAACTTGCAAGAAAGTGAACTTTGATCTTAGTTCTGATAAAATACAACATAAATGATTATGAATAAATATTCTTTATATTTTTATTTGTCGATATTCAACTTACATGAAAATGAACTTTGATCATAAATCTGATAAAAAACAAAATAAATTATTATGAATAAATATTCTTTATGTTTTTATTTGACGATTAACAACTTACATTAAAGTGAACTTTGATCATAAATCTGATAAAATACAAAATAAATTATTATGAATAAATATTCTTTATGTTTTTATTTGTCGATATTCAACTTGCAAGAAAGTGAACTTTGATCTTAAATCTGATAAAAATACAAAATAAATGATTATGAATAAATATTTTTAATGTTTCTATTTGTCGATAAACGACTTGCAAGAAGGTGAACTTGTATCTTAAATATGATAAAATACAAAATAAATGATTTTGAATAGATGTTATTTATGTTTTTATTTGTCGATAAACAACTTGCAAGAAAGTGAGCTTTGATCTTAAATCTGACAAAATACAAAATAAATTATTATGAATAAATATTCTTTATGTTTTTATTTGTCGATATTCAACTTGCAAGAAAGTGAACTTTGATCTTAAATCTGATAAAAATACAAAATCAATGAACATGATTAAATGTTATTTATGTTTCTATTTGTCGATAAACAACTTGCAAGAAAGTGAACTTTGATCTAAGTTTGATAAAATACAAAATAAATGATTATGAATAAATATTCTTTATGTTTTTATTTGACGATATTCAACTTGCAAGAAAGTGAACTTTGATCTTAAATCTGATAAAAATACAAACTAAATGATTATGAATAAATATTTTTAATGTTTCTATTTGTCGATAAACAACTTGCAAGAAGGTGAACTTTAATCTAAAATATGATAAAATACAAAATAAATGATTTTGAATAGATGTTATTTATGTTTTTATTTGTCGATAAACAACTTGCAAGAAAGTGAGCTTTGATCTTAAATCTGATAAAATACGAAATATGTGATAATGAATTAATATTCTTTATGTTTTTATATGTCGATATTCAACTTGCAAGAAAGTGAACTTTGATCTTAAATCTGATAAAAATACAAAATCAATGATTATCAATAAATGTTATTTATGTTTCTATTTGTCGATAAACAACTTGCAAGAAAGTGAACTTTGATCTTAGTTCTGATAAAATACAAAATAAATGATTATGAATAAATATTCTTTATATTTTTATTTGTCGATATTCAACTTACATGAAAATGAACTTTGATCATAAATCTGATAAAAAACAAAATAAATTATTATGAATAAATATTCTTTATGTTTTTATTTGCCGATATTCAACTTGCAGGAAAGTGAACTTTGATCATAAATCAATTATTATGAATAAATTTTCTTTATGTATTTATTTGTCGATATTCAACTTGCAGGAAAGTGAACTTTGATCAAAAATCTGAGAAAACTCAAAATAAATGATTATCAATAAATGTTCTTTATGTTTCTATTTGTCGATAAACAACTTGCAAGAAAGTGAACTTTAATCTTAAATATGATAGAATACAAAATAAATGATTATGAATAAATATTCTTTATGCTTTTATTTGTCGATATTCAACTTGCAAGAAAGTGAACTTTAATCTTAAATAAGATAAAATACAAAATAAATGATTTTGAATAAATGTTATTTATGTTTTTACTTGTCGATAAACAACTTGCAAGAAAGTGAACTTTAATCTTAAATCTGATAAAATACAAAATAAATGATTATGAATATATGTTCTCTATGTTTCTATATGTCGATAAATAACTTGCAAGAAAGTGAACTTTGATCTTAGATCTGATAGAATACAAAATAAATGGTTTTGAATAAATGCTATTTATGTTTCTATATGTCGATAAATAACTTGCAAGAAAGTGAACTTTGATCTTAAATCTGATAAAAATACAAAATAAGTGATTGTGAATAAATATTATTTATGTTTTTATTTGCCGATTAACAACTTACATTAAAGTGAACTTTGATCATAAATCTGATAAAATACAAAATAAATTATTATGAATAAATATTCTTTGTGTTTTTATTTGTCGATATTCAACATGCAAGAAAGTGAACTTTGATCTTAAATCTGATAAAAATACAAAATCAATGATCATGATTAAATGTTATTTATGTTTCTATTTGTCGATAAACAACTTGCAAGAAAGTAAACTTTGATCTAAGTTTGATAAAATACAAAATAAATGATTATGAATAAATATTCTTTATGTTTTTATTTGACGATATTCAACTTGCAAGAAAGTGAACTTTGATCTTAAATCTGATAAAAATACAAAATAAATGATTATGAATAAATATTTTTAATGTTTCTATTTGTCGATAAACGACTTGCGAGAAGGTGAACTTGTATCTTAAATATGATAAAATACAAAATAAATGATTTTGAATAGATGTTATTTATGTTTTTATTTGTCGATAAACAACTTGCAAGAAAGTGAACTTTGATCTTAGTTCTGATAAAATACAAAATAAATGATTATGAATAAATATTTTTATGTTTTTATTTGCCGATATTCAACTTGCAAGAAGGTGAACTTGTATCTTAAATCTGATAAAATACGAAATAAGTGATAATGAATTAATATTCTTTATGTTTTTATATGTCGATAAACAACTTGCAAGAAAGTGAACTTTGATCTTAGTTCTGATAAAATACAAAATAAATGATTATGAATAAATATTTTTTATATTTTTATTTGTCGATATTCAACTTACATGAAAATGAACTTTGATCATAAATCTGATAAAACACAAAATAAATTATTATGAATAAATATTCTTTATGTTTTTATTTGACGATATTCAACTTACATGAAAGTGAACTTTGATCATAAATCTGATAAAAATACAAAATAAATTATTATGAATAAATATTCTTTATGTTTTTATTTGCCGATATTCAACTTGCAGGAAAGTGAACTTTGATCTTAAATCTGATAAAAATACAAAATAAATGATTATGAATAAATATTTTTAATGTTTCTATTTGTCGATAAACGACTTGCGAGAAGGTGAACTTGTATCTTAAAAATGATAAAATACAAAATAAATGATTTTGAATAGATGTTATTTATGTTTTTATTTGTCGATAAACAACTTGCAAGAAAGTGAACTTTGATCTTAGTTCTGATAAAATACAAAATAAATGATTATGAATAAATATTTTTATGTTTTTATTTGCCGATATTCAACTTGCAAGAAGGTGAACTTGTATCTTAAATCTGATAAAATACGAAATAAGTGATAATGAATTAATATTCTTTATGTTTTTATATGTCGATAAACAACTTGCAAGAAAGTGAACTTTGATCTTAGTTCTGATAAAATACAAAATAAATGATTATGAATAAATATTTTTTATATTTTTATTTGTCGATATTCAACTTACATGAAAATGAACTTTGATCATAAATCTGATAAAACACAAAATAAATTATTATGAATAAATATTCTTTATGTTTTTATTTGACGATATTAAACTTACATGAAAGTGAACTTTGATCATAAATCTGATAAAAATACAAAATAAATTATTATGAATAAATATTCTTTATGTTTTTATTTGCCGATATTCAACTTGCAGGAAAGTGAACTTTGATCATAAATCTGAGAAAACTCAAAATAAATGATTATCAATAAATGTTCTTTATGTTTCTATTCGTCGATAAACAACTTGCAAGAAAGTGAACTTTTATCTTAGATATGATAGAATACAAAATCAATGATTATGAATAAATGTTATTTATGTTTCTATTTGTCGATAAACAACTTGCAAGAAAGTGAACTTTGATCTTAGTTCTGATAAAATACAAAATAAATGATTATGAATAAATATTCCCTATGTTTTTATTTGTCGATATTCAACTTATATGAACATAAACTTTGATCATAAATCTGATAAAAAACAAAATCAATTATTATGAATAAATATTCTTTATGTATTTATTTGTCGATATTCAACTTGCAGGAAAGTGAACTTTGATCAAAAATCTGAGAAAACTCAAAATAAATGATTATCAATAAATGTTCTTTATGTTTCTATTTGTCGATAAACAACTTGCAAGAAAGGGAACTTTAATCTTAAATATGATAGAATACAAAATAAATGATTATGAATAAATATTCTTTATGCTTTTATTTGTCGATATTCAACTTGCAAGAAAGTGAACTTTAATCTTAAATAAGATAAAAAACAAAATAAGTTATTATGAATAAATATTCTTTATGTTTTTATTTGACGATATTCAACTTACATGAAAGTGAACTTTGATCATAAATCTGATAAAAATACAAAATAAATTATTATGAATATATGTTCTCTATGTTTCTATATGTCGATAAATAACTTGCAAGAAAGTGAACTTTGATCTTAGATCTGATAGAATACAAAATAAATGGTTTTGAATAAATGCTATTTATGTTTCTATATGTCGATAAATAACTTGCAAGAAAGTGAACTTTGATCTTAAATCTGATAAAAATACAAAATAAGTGATTGTGAATAAATATTATTTATGTTTTTATTTGCCGATTAACAACTTACATTAAAGTGAACTTTGATCATAAATCTGATAAAATACAAAATAAATTATTATGAATAAATATTCTTTGTGTTTTTATTTGTCGATAAACAACTTGCAAGAAAGTGAACTTTGATCTTAGTTCTGATAAAATACAAAATAAATGATTATGAATAAATATTCTTTATGTTTTTATTTGCCGATATTCAACTTGCAAGAAGGTGAACTTGTATCTTAAATCTGATAAAATACAAAATCAATGATTATGAATAAATGTTATTTATGTTTCTATTTGTCGATAAACAACTTGCAAGAAAGTGAACTTTGATCTTAGTTCTGATAAAATACAACATAAATGATTATGAATAAATATTCTTTATATTTTTATTTGTCGATATTCAACTTACATGAAAATGAACTTTGATCATAAATCTGATAAAAAACAAAATAAATTATTATGAATAAATATTCTTTATGTTTTTATTTGACGATTAACAACTTACATTAAAGTGAACTTTGATCATAAATCTGATAAAATACAAAATAAATTATTATGAATAAATATTCTTTATGTTTTTATTTGTCGATATTCAACTTGCAAGAAAGTGAACTTTGATCTTAAATCTGATAAAAATACAAAATAAATGATTATGAATAAATATTTTTAATGTTTCTATTTGTCGATAAACGACTTGCAAGAAGGTGAACTTGTATCTTAAATATGATAAAATACAAAATAAATGATTTTGAATAGATGTTATTTATGTTTTTATTTGTCGATAAACAACTTGCAAGAAAGTGAGCTTTGATCTTAAATCTGACAAAATACAAAATAAATTATTATGAATAAATATTCTTTATGTTTTTATTTGTCGATATTCAACTTGCAAGAAAGTGAACTTTGATCTTAAATCTGATAAAAATACAAAATCAATGATCATGATTAAATGTTATTTATGTTTCTATTTGTCGATAAACAACTTGCAAGAAAGTGAACTTTGATCTAAGTTTGATAAAATACAAAATAAATGATTATGAATAAATATTCTTTATGTTTTTATTTGACGATATTCAACTTGCAAGAAAGTGAACTTTGATCTTAAATCTGATAAAAATACAAACTAAATGATTATGAATAAATATTTTTAATGTTTCTATTTGTCGATAAACAACTTGCAAAAAGGTGAACTTTAATCTAAAATATGATAAAATACAAAATAAATGATTTTGAATAGATGTTATTTATGTTTTTATTTGTCGATAAACAACTTGCAAGAAAGTGAGCTTTGATCTTAAATCTGATAAAATACGAAATATGTGATAATGAATTAATATTCTTTATGTTTTTATATGTCGATATTCAACTTGCAAGAAAGTGAACTTTGATCTTAAATCTGATAAAAATACAAAATCAATGATTATCAATAAATGTTATTTATGTTTCTATTTGTCGATAAACAACTTGCAAGAAAGTGAACTTTGATCTTAGTTCTGATAAAATACAAAATAAATGATTATGAATAAATATTCTTTATATTTTTATTTGTCGATATTCAACTTACATGAGAATGAACTTTGATCATAAATCTGATAAAAAACAAAATAAATTATTATGAATAAATATTCTTTATGTTTTTATTTGCCGATATTCAACTTGCAGGAAAGTGAACTTTGATCATAAATCAATTATTATGAATAAATTTTCTTTATGTATTTATTTGTCGATATTCAACTTGCAGGAAAGTGAACTTTGATCAAAAATCTGAGAAAACTCAAAATAAATGATTATCAATAAATGTTCTTTATGTTTCTATTTGTCGATAAACAACTTGCAAGAAAGTGAACTTTAATCTTAAATATGATAGAATACAAAATAAATGATTATGAATAAATATTCTTTATGCTTTTATTTGTCGATATTCAACTTGCAAGAAAGTGAACTTTAATCTTAAATAAGATAAAATACAAAATAAATGATTTTGAATAAATGTTATTTATGTTTTTACTTGTCGATAAACAACTTGCAAGAAAGTGAACTTTAATCTTAAATCTGATAAAATACAAAATAAATGATTATGAATATATGTTCTCTATGTTTCTATATGTCGATAAATAACTTGCAAGAAAGTGAACTTTGATCTTAGATCTGATAGAATACAAAATAAATGGTTTTGAATAAATGCTATTTATGTTTCTATATGTCGATAAATAACTTGCAAGAAAGTGAACTTTGATCTTAAATCTGATAAAAATACAAAATAAGTGATTGTGAATAAATATTATTTATGTTTTTATTTGCCGATTAACAACTTACATTAAAGTGAACTTTGATCATAAATCTGATAAAATACAAAATAAATTATTATGAATAAATATTCTTTGTGTTTTTATTTGTCGATATTCAACATGCAAGAAAGTGAACTTTGATCTTAAATCTGATAAAAATACAAAATCAATGATCATGATTAAATGTTATTTATGTTTCTATTTGTCGATAAACAACTTGCAAGAAAGTAAACTTTGATCTAAGTTTGATAAAATACAAAATAAATGATTATGAATAAATATTCTTTATGTTTTTATTTGACGATATTCAACTTGCAAGAAAGTGAACTTTGATCTTAAATCATAAATCTGATAAAAAACAAAATAAATTATTATGAATAAATATTCTTTATGTTTTTATTTGACGATATTCAACTTACATGAAAGTGAACTTTGATCATAAATCTGATAAAAATACAAAATAAATTATTATGAATAAATATTCTTTATGTTTTTATTTGCCGATATTCAACTTGCAGGAAAGTGAACTTTGATCATAAATCTGAGAAAACTCAAAATAAATGATTATCAATAAATGTTCTTTATGTTTCTATTCGTCGATAAACAACTTGGAAGAAAGTGAACTTTAATCTTAGATATGATAGAATACAAAATAAATGAGTATGAATAAATATTCTTTATGCTCTTATTTGTCGATATTCAACTTGCAAGAAAGTGAACTTTAATCTTAAATAAGATAAAATACAAAATAAATATTCTTTATGCTCTTATTCTTTATGCTCTTATTTGTCGATATTCAACTTGCAAGAAAGTGAACTTTAATCTTAAATAAGATAAAATACAAAATAAATGATTTTGAATAAATGTTATTTATGTTTTTACTTGTCGATAAACAACTTGCAAGAAAGTGAACTTTAATCTTAAATATGATAGAATACAAAATAAATGATTATGAATAAATATTCTTTATGTTTTTATTTGTCGATATTCAACTTGCAAGAAAGTGAACTTGTATCTTAAATATGATAAAATACAAAATAAATGATTTTGAATAGATGTTATTTATGTTTTTATTTGTCGATAAACAACTTGCAAGAAAGTGAACTTTGATCTTAGTTCTGATAAAATACAAAATAAATGATTATGAATAAATATTCTTTATGTTTTTATTTGCCGATATTCAACTTGCAAGAAGGTGAACTTGTATCTTAAATCTGATAAAATACGAAATAAGTGATAATGAATTAATATTCTTTATGTTTTTATATGTCGATAAACAACTTGCAAGAAAGTGAACTTTGATCTTAGTTCTGATAAAATACAAAATAAATGATTATGAATAAATATTTTTTATATTTTTATTTGTCGATATTCAACTTACATGAAAATGAACTTTGATCATAAATCTGATAAAAAACAAAATAAATTATTATGAATAAATATTCTTTATGTTTTTATTTGACGATATTCAACTTACATGAAAGTGAACTTTGATCATAAATCTGATAAAAATACAAAATAAATTATTATGAATAAATATTCTTTATGTTTTTATTTGCCGATATTCAACTTGCAGGAAAGTGAACTTTGATCATAAATCTGAGAAAACTCAAAATAAATGATTATCAATAAATGTTCTTTATGTTTCTATTCGTCGATAAACAACTTGCAAGAAAGTGAACTTTAATCTTAGATATGATAGAATACAAAATCAATGATTATGAATAAATGTTATTTATGTTTCTATTTGTCGATAAACAACTTGCAAGAAAGTGAACTTTGATCTTAGTTCTGATAAAATACAAAATAAATGATTATGAATAAATATTCTTTATGTTTTTATTTGTCGATATTCAACTTATATGAATATAAACTTTGATCATAAATCTGATAAAAAACAAAATCAATTATTATGAATAAATATTCTTTATGTATTTATTTGTCGATATTCAACTTGCAGGAAAGTGAACTTTGATCAAAAATCTGAGAAAACTCAAAATAAATGATTATCAATAAATGTTCTTTATGTTTCTATTTGTCGATAAACAACTTGCAAGAAAGGGAACTTTAATCCTAAATATGATAGAATACAAAATAAATGATTATGAATAAATATTCTTTATGCTTTTATTTGTCGATATTCAACTTGCAAGAAAGTGAACTTTAATCTTAAATACGATAAAAAACAAAATAAATTATTATGAATAAATATTCTTTATGTTTTTATTTGACGATATTCAACTTACATGAAAGTGAACTTTGATCATAAATCTGATAAAAATACAAAATAAATTATTATGAATAAATATTCTTTATGTTTTTATTTGCCGATATTCAACTTGCAGGAAAGTGAACTTTGATCATAAATCTGAGAAAACTCAAAATAAATGATTATCAATAAATGTTCTTTATGTTTCTATTCGTCGATAAACAACTTGCAAGAAAGTGAACTTTAATCTTAGATATGATAGAATACAAAATAAATGATTATGAATAAATATTCTTTATGCTTTTATTTGTCGATATTCAACTTGCAAGAAAGTGAACTTTAATCTTAAATAAGATAAAATACAAAATAAATGATTTTGAATAAATGTTATATATGTTTTTACTTGTCGATAAACAACTTGCAAGAAAGTGAACCTTAATCTTAAATCTGATAAAATACAAAATAAATGATTATGAATATATGTTCTCTAGGTTTCTATATGTCGATAAATAACTTGCAAGAAAGTGAACTTTGATCTTAGATCTGATAGAATACAAAATAAATGGTTTTGAATAAATGCTATTTATGTTTCTATATGTTGATAAATAACTTGCAAGAAAGTGAACTTTGATCTTAAATCTGATAAAAATACAAAATAAGTGATTGTGAATAAATATTATTTATGTTTTTATTTGATGATTAACAACTTACATTAAATACAAAATAAGTGATAATGAATTAATATTCTTTATGTTTTTATATGTCGATATTCAATTTGCAAGAAAGTGAACTTTGATCTTAAATCTGATAAAATACAAAATCAATGATTATGAATAAATGTTATTTATGTTTCTATTTGTCGATAAACAACTTGCAAGAAAGTGAACTTTGATCTTAGTTCTGATAAAATACAACATAAATGGTTATGAATAAATATTCTTTATATTTTTATTTGTCGATATTCAACTTACATGAAAATGAACTTTGATCATAAATCTGATAAAAAACAAAATAAATTATTATGAATAAATATTCTTTATGTTTTTATTTGACGATTAACAACTTACATTAAAGTGAACTTTGATCATAAATCTGATAAAATACAAAATAAATTATTATGAATAAATATTCTTTATGTTTTTATTTGTCGATATTCAACTTGCAAGAAAGTGAACTTTGATCTTAAATCTGATAAAAATACAAAATCAATGATCATGATTAAATGTTATTTATGTTTCTATTTGTCGATAAACAACTAGCAAGAAAGTGAACTTTGATCTAAGTTTGATAAAATACAAAATAAATGATTATGAATAAATATTCTTTATGTTTTTATTTGACGATATTCAACTTGCAAGAAAGTGAACTTTGATCTTAAATCTGATAAAAATACAAACTAAATGATTATGAATAAATATTTTTAATGTTTCTATTTGTCGCTAAACAACTTACAAGAAGGTGAACTTTAATCTTAAATATGATAAAATACAAAATAAATGATTTTGAATAGATGTTATTTATGTTTTTATTTGTCGATAAACAACTTGCAAGAAAGTGAGCTTTGATCTTAAATCTGATAAAATACAAAATAAATTATTATGAATAAATATTCTTTATGTTTTTATTTGTCGATATTCAACTTGCAAGAAAGTGAACTTTGATCTTAAATCTGATAAAAATACAAAATCAATGATCATGATTAAATGTTATTTATGTTTCTATCTGTCGATAAACAACTTGCAAGAAAGTGAACTTTGATCTAAGTTTGATAAAATACAAAATAAATGATTATGAATAAATATTCTTTATGTTTTTATTTGACGATATTCAACTTGCAAGAAAGTGAACTTTGATCTTAAATCTGATAAAAATACAAACTAAATGATTATGAATAAATATTTTTAATGTTTCTATTTGTCGCTAAACAACTTACAAGAAGGTGAACTTTAATCTTAAATATGATAAAATACAAAATAAATGATTTTGAATAGATGTTATTTATGTTTTTATTTGTCGATAAACAACTTGCAAGAAAGTGAGCTTTGATCTTAAATCTGATAAAATACGAAATAAGTGATAATGAATTAATATTCTTTATGTTTTTATATGTCGATATTCAACTTGCAAGAAAGTGAACTTTGATCTTAAATCTGATAAAAATACAAAATCAATGATTATCAATAAATGTTATTTATGTTTCTATTTGTCGATAAACAACTTGCAAGAAAGTGAACTTTGATCTTAGTTCTGATAAAATACAAAATAAATGATTATGAATAAATATTCTTTATATTTTTATTTGTCGATATTCAACTTACATGAAAATGAACTTTGATCATAAATCTGATAAAAAACAAAATAAATTATTATGAATAAATATTCTTTATGTTTTTATTTGCCGATATTCAACTTGCAGGAAAGTGAACTTTGATCATACATCTGAGAAAACTCAAAATAAATGATTATCAATAAATGTTCTTTATGTTTCTATTCGTCGATAAACAACTTGCAAGAAAGTGAACTTTAATCTTAGATATCATAGAATACAAAATCAATGATTATGAATAAATGTTATTTATGTTTCTATTTGTCGATAAACAACTTGCAAGAAAGTGAACTTTGATCTTAGTTCTGATAAAATACAAAATAAATGATTATGAATAAATATTCTTTATGTTTTTATTTGTCGATATTCAACTTACATGAACATGAACTTTGATCATAAATCAATTATTATGAATAAATTTTCTTTATGTATTTATTTGTCGATATTCAACTTGCAGGAAAGTGAACTTTGATCAAAAATCTGAGAAAACTCAAAATAAATGATTATCAATAAATGTTCTTTATGTTTCTATTTGTCGATAAACAACTTGCAAGAAAGTGAACTTTAATCTTAAATATGATAGAATACAAAATAAATGATTATGAATAAATATTCTTTATGCTTTTATTTGTCGATATTCAACTTGCAAGAAAGTGAACTTTAATCTTAAATAAGATAAAATACAAAATAAATGATTTTGAATAAACGTTATTTATGTTTTTACTTGTCGATAAACAACTTGCAAGAAAGTGAACTTTAATCTTAAATCTGATAAATTACAAAATAAATGATTATGAATATATGTTCTCTATGTTTCTATATGTCGATAAATAACTTGCAAGAAAGTGAACTTTGATCTTAGATCTGATAGAATACAAAATAAATGGTTTTGAATAAATGCTATTTATGTTTCTATATGTCGATAAATAACTTGCAAGAAAGTGAACTTTGATCTTAAATCTGATAAAAATACAAAATAAGTGATTGTGAATAAATATTATTTATGTTTTTATTTGCCGATTAACAACTTACATTAAAGTGAACTTTGATCATAAATCTGATAAAATACAAAATAAATTATTATGAATAAATATTCTTTATGTTTTTATTTGTCGATATTCAACTTGCAAGAAAGTGCACTTTGATCTTAAATCTGATAAAAATACAAAATCAATGATCATGATTAAATGTTATTTATGTTTCTATTTGTCGATAAACAACTTGCAAGAAAGTAAACTTTGATCTAAGTTTGATAAAATACAAAATAAATGATTATGAATAAATATTCTTTATGTTTTTATTTGTCGATATTCAACTTACATGAACATGAACTTTGATCATAAATCAATTATTATGAATAAATATTCTTTATGTTTTTATTTGCCGATATTCAACTTGCAGGAAAGTGAACTTTGATCATAAATCAGAGAAAACTCAAAATAAATGATTATCAATAAATGTTCTTTATGTTTCTATTCGTCGATAAACAACTTGCAAGAAAGTGAACTTTAATCTTAGATATCATAGAATACAAAATCAATGATTATGAATAAATGTTATTTATGTTTCTATTTGTCGATAAACAACTTGCAAGAAAGTGAACTTTGATCTTAGTTCTGATAAAATACAAAATAAATGATTATGAATAAATATTCTTTATGTTTTTATTTGTCGATATTCAACTTACATGAACATGAACTTTGATCATAAATCAATTATTATGAATAAATTTTCTTTATGTATTTATTTGTCGATATTCAACTTGCAGGAAAGTGAACTTTGATCAAAAATCTGAGAAAACTCAAAATAAATGATTATCAATAAATGTTCTTTATGTTTCTATTTGTCGATAAACAACTTGCAAGAAAGTGAACTTTAATCTTAAATATGATAGAATACAAAATAAATGATTATGAATAAATATTCTTTATGCTTTTATTTGTCGATATTCAACTTGCAAGAAAGTGAACTTTAATCTTAAATAAGATAAAATACAAAATAAATGATTTTGAATAAACGTTATTTATGTTTTTACTTGTCGATAAACAACTTGCAAGAAAGTGAACTTTAATCTTAAATCTGATAAAATACAAAATAAATGATTATGAATATATGTTCTCTATGTTTCTATATGTCGATAAATAACTTGCAAGAAAGTGAACTTTGATCTTAGATCTGATAGAATACAAAATAAATGGTTTTGAATAAATGCTATTTATGTTTCTATATGTCGATAAATAACTTGCAAGAAAGTGAACTTTGATCTTAAATCTGATAAAAATACAAAATAAGTGATTGTGAATAAATATTATTTATGTTTTTATTTGCCGATTAACAACTTACATTAAAGTGAACTTTGATCTTAAATCTGATAAAAATACAAAATCAATGATCATGATTAAATGTTATTTATGTTTCTATTTGTCGATAAACAACTTGCAAGAAAGTAAACTTTGATCTAAGTTTGATAAAATACAAAATAAATGATTATGAATAAATATTCTTTATGTTTTTATTTGACGATATTCAACTTGCAAGAAAGTGAACTTTGATCTTAAATCATAAATCTGATAAAAAACAAAATAAATTATTATGAATAAATATTCTTTATGTTTTTATTTGACGATATTCAAATTACATGAAAGTGAACTTTGATCATAAATCTGATAAAAATACAAAATAAATTATTATGAATAAATATTCTTTATGTTTTTATTTGCCGATATTCAACTTGCAGGAAAGTGAACTTTGATCATAAATCTGAGAAAACTCAAAATAAATGATTATCAATAAATGTTCTTTATGTTTCTATTCGTCGATAAACAACTTGCAAGAAAGTGAACTTTAATCTTAGATATGATAGAATACAAAATAAATGAGTATGAATAAATATTCTTTATGCTTTTATTTGTCGATATTCAACTTGCAAGAAAGTGAACTTTAATCTTATATAAGATAAAATACAAAATAAATGATTTTGAATAAATGTTATTTATGTTTTTACTTGTCGATAAACAACTTGCAAGAAAGTGAACTTTAATCTTAAATAAGATAAAATACAAAATAAATAATGAAATATGAATATATGTTCTCTAGGTTTCTATATGTCGATAAATAACTTGCAAGAAATGATATAAGGGCATGCACCTGGAATGTCCGGACCCTTAATTGGGAAGGTGCCTTTGCCCAGCTGGTTGATGTCCTCATGCGACTTAAGGCTGACATCACCGCCATCCAAGAAGTGCGATGGACGGGACAAGGACGGAAGAAGGTGGGTCCTTGTGACATCTACTACAGCGGCCATATAAAGGAGCGCAAATTTGGTGTTGGATTTGTGGTGGGAGAGAGACTCCGTCGCAGAGTCCTGGCATTCACCCCGGTGGATGAACGTCTAGCCACAATCCGCATCAAAGCGAGGTTCTTCAACATATCGCTGATTTGCGCCCACGCCCCAACGGAAGAGAAGGACGATGTGACCAAAGATGCTTTCTATGAGCGCCTAGAACGTACCTATGAGCGCTGCCCCCGCCACGATGTAAAAGTCGTGCTTGGTGATTTTAACGCCAGGGTGGGTAAAGAAGGTGTCTTTGGCACAACAGTCGGAAAATTCAGCCTCCATGACGAAACATCGCCAAACGGCCTGAGGCTGATCGACTTCGCTGGGGCCCGAAATATGGTCGTCTGTAGTACCAGATTCCAGCATAAGAAAATACATCAAGCTACTTGGCTGTCTCCTGATCGAAACACGCGGAACCAAATCGATCACGTTGTGATAGACGGAAGACATGTCTCCTGTGTTTTAGACGTGCGTACGCTCCGAGGACCAAATTTAGACTCGGACCATTATCTGGTCGCAGCGAAGATACGCACCCGCCTCTGTGCAGCAAAGAATGCCCGTCAACAAACACAAGGAAGGTTCGACGTCGAAAAGCTGCAATCGCAACAGACAGCCACGAAATACTCTACTCGACTTGCACTCCTGCTCTCTGAGAGCACTCATCAGCATCTCGGTATAAGGGAACTGTGGAACGGCATCTCAAACTCACTGCGTACCGCTGCAGCCGAAACAATTGGTTTTCGGCAACGACAAAAAACAAGCTGGTACGATGAGGAGTGCCGTCTCGCAGCGGAGAGAAAACAGACTGCCTACCTCGCAACATTGCAAACGACCACAACACGTGCGGGATGGGATAGATACCGAGATCTGAAGAGGGAAGCGAGACGCATTTGCAGACAAAAAAAGAAAGAGGCCGAAATGCGTGAGTACGAAGAGCTTGAGAAGCTGGCAGACAGAGGGAATGCTCGAAAATTGTATGAAAAAATGAAGCGACTTAACGAAGGTTTCAAGACCGGAGCATCCTCATGTAGAGACCAAGGTGGTAATCTGGTAACCGATGTCCAGGGCATACTGGGATTATGGAGGGAACACTTCTCCGACCTGCTGAATGGCAGTGAGAGTACAACACCAGGAGATGGCGAACCCGATCCCCCAATCGATGACGATGGAACAGATGTTCCATTACCCGACCATGAAGAAATTCGAATAGCAATTACCCGCTTGAAGAACAACAAAGCAGCGGGGGCCGATAGATTACCGGCAGAACTATTCAAATACGGCGGCGAAGAACTGATAAGGTGCATGCATCAGCTTCTTTGCAGAATATGGTCGGAAGAAAGCATGCCTGACGATTGGAATCTCAGTGTGCTCTGCCCAATCCATAAAAAGGGAGATCCCACAATCTGCGCCAATTACCGTGGGATCAGCCTCCTAAATATCGCATACAAGGTTCTATCGAGCGTATTGTGTGAAAGACTAAAGCCCACCGTCAACAAACTGATTGGACCTTATCAGTGTGGCTTTAGACCTGGAAAATCGACAACTGACCAGATATTCACCATGCGCCAAATCTTGGAAAAGACCCGAGAAAAGAGGATCGACACACACCACCTTTTTGTCGATTTTAAAGCTGCTTTCGACAGCACGAAAAGGAGTTGCCTTTACGCCGCGATGTCTGAATTTGATATCCCCGCAAAACTAATACGGCTGTGTAAATTGACGTTGAGCAACACCAAAAGCTCCGTCATGATTGGGAAGGACCTCTCCGAGCCGTTCGATACCAAACGAGGTTTCAGACAAGGTGACTCACTATCGTGCGACTTCTTTAACCTGATGCTGGAAAAAATTATAAGAGCTGCAGAGCTAAACCGAGAAGGTACAATCTTCTACAAGAGTGTACAGCTCCTGGCGTACGCCGATGATATTGATATCATCGGAAGCAACAACCGCGCCGTTTGTTCTGCTTTTTCCCGCATGGATAAGGAGGCGAAGCGAATGGGTCTGGAGGTGAATGAGGACAAGACGAAATATCTCCTGTCATCAAACAAACAGTCGGCGCATTCGCGTCTTGGCTCCCACGTCACTGTTGACAGTCATAACTTCGAGGTCGTAGATAATTTCGTATACCTGGGAACCAGCATCAACAACACGAACAATGTCAGCCTCGAAATCCAGCGCAGAATAACTCTTGCTAACAGGTGCTACTTTGGACTGAGTAGGCAATTGAACAGTAAAGTCCTCTCTCGACGAACCAAAATCAAGCTCTACAAGTCGCTTATCATTCCCGTCCTGCTTTACGGTGCAGAAGCTTGGACGATGTCAACATCAGATGAGACGACACTAGGAGTTTTCGAGAGGAAAATTTTGCGCAAGATTTATGGTCCTCAGAACATTGGCAAAGGCGAATACCGCAGACGATGGAACGATGAGCTGTACGAGTTATACGACGACATTGACATAGTTCAGCGAATAAAAAGACAGCGGCTACGCTGGCTAGGTCATGTTGTCCGAATGGACGAAAACACTCCAGCCCTGAAAGTGTTCGATGCAGTACCCGCCGGAGGAAGCCGAGGAAGGGGAAGGCCTCCACTCCGTTGGAGGGACCAGGTGGAGAGCGACCTGGTTACACTTGGGATCTCCAACTGGCGCCGAACTGCGAAGGAGAGAGACAGGTGGCGCACTATCGTCGATTCGGCTATAACCGGCTAAACGGTTGCAACGCCAATCACATACATTTGTCGATAAACAACTTGCAAGAAAGTGAACTTTGATCTAAGTTTGATAAAATACAAAATAAATGATTATGAATAAATATTCTTTATGTTTTTATTTGACGATATTCAACTTGCAAGAAAGTGAACTTTGATCTTAAATCTGATAAAAATACAAAATAAATGATTATGAATAAATATTTTTAATGTTTCTATTTGTCGATAAACGACTTGCAAGAAGGTGAACTTTAATCTTAAATATGATAAAATACAAAATAAATGATTTTGAATAGATGTTATTTATGTTTTTATTTGTCGATAAACAACTTGCAAGAAAGTGCGCTTTGATCTTAAATCTGATAAAATACGAAATAAGTGATAATGAATTAATATTCTTTATGTTTTTATATGTCGATATTCAACTTGTAAGAAAGTGAACTTTGATCTTAAATCTGATAAAAATACAAAATCAATGATTATGAATAAATGTTATTTATGTTTCTATTTGTCTATAAACAACTTGCAAGAAAGTGAACTTTGATCTTAGTTCTGATAAAATACAAAATAAATGATTATGAATAAATTTTCTTTATATTTTTATTTGTCGATATTCAACTTACATGAAAATGAACTTTGATCATAAATCTGATAAAAAACAAAATAAATTATTATGAATAAATATTCTTTATGTTTTTATTTGCCGATATTCAACTTGCAGGAAAGTGAACTTTGATCATAAATCTGAGAAAACTCAAAATAAATGATTATCAATAAATGTTCTTTATGTTTCTATTCGTCGATAAACAACTTGCAAGAAAGTGAACTTTAATCTTTGATATGATAGAATACAAAATCAATGATTATGAATAAATGTTATTTATGTTTCTATTTGTCGATAAACAACTTGCAAGAAAGTAAACTTTAATCTTAAATAAGATAAAATACAAAATAAATGATTTTGAATAGATGTTATTTATGTTTTTATTTGTCGATAAACAACTTGCAAGAAAGTGCGCTTTGATCTTAAATCTGATAAAATACGAAATAAGTGAATTAATATTCTTTATGTTTTTATATGTCGATATTCAACTTGCAAGAAAGTGAACTTTGATCTTAAATCTGATAAAAATACAAAATCAATGATTATGAATAAATGTTATTTATGTTTCTATTTGTCTATAAACAACTTGCAAGAAAGTGAACTTTGATCTTAGTTCTGATAAAATACAAAATAAATGATTATGAATAAATATTCTTTATATTTTTATTTGTCGATATTCAACTTACATGAAAATGAACTTTGATCATAAATCTGATAAAAAACAAAATAAATTATTATGAATAAATATTCTTTATGTTTTTATTTGACGATATTCAACTTACATGAAAGTGAACTTTGATCATAAATCTGATAAAAATACAAAATAAATTATTATGAATAAATATTCTTTATGTTTTTATTTGCCGATATTCAACTTGCAGGAAAGTGAACTTTGATCATAAATCTGAGAAAACTCAAAATAAATGATTATGAATAAATATTCTTTATGTTTTTATTTGTCGATATTCAACTTACATGAACATGAACTTTAATCTTAAATAAGATAAAATACAAAATAAATGATTGTGAATAAATGTTATTTATGTTTTTACTTGTCGATAAACAACTTGCAAGAAAGTGAACTTTAATCTTAAATCTGATAAAATACAAAATAAATGATTATGAATATATGTTCTCTATGTTTCTATATGTCGATAAATAACTTGCAAGAAAGTGAACTTTGATCTTAGATCTGATAGAATACAAAATAAATGGTTTTGAATAAATGCTATTTATGTTTCTATATGTCGATAAATAACTTGCAAGAAAGTGAACTTTGATCTTTAATCTGATAAAAATACAAAATAAGTGATTGTGAATAAATATTATTTATGTTTTTATTTGCCGATTAACAACTTACATTAAAGTGAACTTTGATCATAAATCTGATAAAATACAAAATAAATTATTATGAATAAATATTCTTTATGTTTTTATTTGTCGATATTCAACTTGCAAGAAAGTGAACTTTAATCTTAAATAAGGTAAAATACAAAATAAATGATTTTGAATAAATGTTATTTATGTTTTTACTTGTCGATAAACAACTTGCAAGAAAGTGAACTTTAATCTTAAATCTGATAAAATACAAAATAAATGATTATGAATATATGTTCTCTATGTTTCTATATGTCGATAAATAACTTGCAAGAAAGTGAACTTTGATCTTTAATCTGATAAAAATACAAAATAAGTGATTGTGAATAAATATTATTTATGTTTTTATTTGCCGATTAACAACTTACATTAAAGTGAACTTTGATCATAAATCTGATAAAATACAAAATAAATTATTATGAATAAATATTCTTTATGTTTTTATTTGTCGATATTCAACTTGCAAGAAAGTGAACTTTGATCTTAAATCTGATAAAAATACAAAATCAATGATCATGATTAAATGTTATTTATGTTTCTATTTGTCTATAAACAACTTACATGAAAGTGAACTTTGATCATAAATCTGATAAAAATACAAAATAAATGATTATGAATAAATATTCTTTATATTTTTATTTGTCGATATTCAACTTACATGAAAATGAACTTTGATCATAAATCTGATAAAAAACAAAATAAATTATTATGAATAAATATTCTTTATGTTTTTATTTGACGATATTCAACTTGCAAGAAAGTGAACTTTGATCTTAAATCTGATAAAAATACAAAATAAATGATTATGAATAAATATTTTTAATGTTTCTATTTGTCGATAAACGACTTGCAAGAAGGTGAACTTTAATCTTAAATATGATAAAATACAAAATAAATGATTTTGAATAGATGTTATTTATGTTTTTATATGTCGATATTCAACTTGCAAGAAAGTGAACTTTGATCTTAAATCTGATAAAAATACAAAATCAATGATTATGAATAAATGTTATTTATGTTTCTATTTGTCTATAAACAACTTGCAAGAAAGTGAACTTTGATCTTAGTTCTGATCAAATACAAAATAAATGATTATGAATAAATATTCTTTATATTTTTATTTGTCGATATTCAACTTACATGAAAATGAACTTTGATCATAAATCTGATAAAAAAAAAAATAAATTATTATGAATAAATATTCTTTATGTTTTTATTTGCCGATATTCAACTTGCAGGAAAGTGAACTTTGATCATAAATCTGAGAAAACTCAAAATAAATGATTATCAATAAATGTTCTTTATGTTTCTATTCGTCGATAAACAACTTGCAAGAAAGTGAACTTTAATCTTTGATATGATAGAATACAAAATCAATGATTATGAATAAATGTTATTTATGTTTCTATTTGTCGATAAACAACTTGCAAGAAAGTAAACTTTGATCTTAGTTCTGATAAAATACAAAATAAATGATTATGAATAAATATTCTTTATGTTTTTATTTGTCGATATTCAACTTACATGAACATGAACTTTAATCTTAAATAAGATAAAATACAAAATAAATGATTTTGAATAAATGTTATTTATGTTTTTACTTGTCGATAAACAACTTGCAAGAAAGTGAACTTTAATCTTAAATCTGATAAAATACAAAATAAATGATTATGAATATATGTTCTCTATGTTTCTATATGTCGATAAATAACTTGCAAGAAAGTGAACTTTGATCTTAGATCTGATAGAATACAAAATAAATGGTTTTGAATAAATGTTATTTATGTTTTTAATTGTCGATAAACAACTTGCAAGAAAGTGAACTTTGATCTTTAATCTGATAAAAATACAAAATAAGTGATTGTGAATAAATATTATTTATGTTTTTATTTGCCGATTAACAACTTACATTAAAGTGAACTTTGATCACAAATCTGATAAAATACAAAATAAATTATTATGAATAAATATTCTTTATGTTTTTATTTGTCGATATTCAACTTGCAAGAAAGTGAACTTTAATCTTAAATAAGATAAAATACAAAATAAATGATTTTGAATAAATGTTATTTATGTTTTTACTTGTCGATAAACAACTTGCAAGAAAGTGAACTTTAATCTTAAATCTGATAGAATACAAAATAAATGATTATGAATATATGTTCTCTATGTTTCTATATGTCGATAAATAACTTGCAAGAAAGTGAACTTTGATCTTTAATCTGATAAAAATACAAAATAAGTGATTGTGAATAAATATTATTTATGTTTTTATTTGCCGATTAACAACTTACATTAAAGTGAACTTTGATCATAAATCTGATAAAATACAAAATAAATTATTATGAATAAATATTCTTTATGTTTTTATTTGTCGATATTCAACTTGCAAGAAAGTGAACTTTGATCTTAAATCTGATAAAAATACAAAATCAATGATCATGATTAAATGTTATTTATGTTTCTATTTGTCGATAAACAACTTGCAAGAAAGTGAACTTTGATCTAAGTTTGATAAAATACAAAATAAATGATTATGAATTCTTTATGTTTTTATTTGACGATATTCAACTTGCAAGAAAGTGAACTTTGATCTTAAATCTGATAAAAATACAAAATAAATGATTATGAATAAATATTTTTAATGTTTCTATTTGTCGATAAACGACTTGCAAGAAGGTGAACTTTAATCTTAAATATGATAAAATACAAATAAATGATTTTGAATAGATGTTATTTATGTTTTTATTTGTCGATAAACAACTTGCAAGAAAGTGAGCTTTGATCTTAAATCTGATAAAATACGAAATAAGTGATTATGAATAAATGTTATTTATGTTTCTATTTGTCGATAAACACCTTGCAAGAAAGTGAACTTTGATCTTAAATCTGATAAAATACAAAATCAATGATTATGAATAAATGTTATTTATGTTTCTATTTGTCGATAAACACCTTGCAAGAAAGTGAACTTTGATCATAAATCTGATAAAAATACAAAATAAATTATTATGAATAAATATTCTTTATGTTTTTATTTGCCGATATTCAACTTGCAGGAAAGTGAACTTTGATCATAAATCTGAGAAAACTCAAAATAAATGATTATCAATAAATGTTCTTTATGTTTCTATTCGTCGATAAACAACTTGCAAGAAAGTGAACTTTAATCTTAGATATGATAGAATACAAAATCAATGATTATGAATAAATGTTATTTATGTTTCTATTTGTCGATAAACAACTTGCAAGAAAGTGAACTTTGATCTTAGTTCTGATAAAATACAAAATAAATGATTATGAATAAATATTCTTTATGTTTTTATTTGTCGATATTCAACTTACATGAACATGAACTTTGATCATAAATCCGATAAAAAACAAAATCAATTATTATGAATAAATATTCTTTATGTATTTATTTGTCGATCTTCAACTTGCAGGAAAGTGAACTTTGATCAAAAATCTGAGAAAACTCAAAATAAATGATTATCAATAAATGTTCTTTATGTTTCTATTTGTCGATAAACAACTTGCAAGAAAGTGAACTTTAATCTTAAATATGATAGAATACAAAATAAATGATTATGAATAAATATTCTTTATGCTTTTATTCGTCGATAAACAACTTGCAAGAAAGTGAACTTTAATCTTAAATATGATAAAATACAAAATCAGTGATTATGAATAAATGTTATTTATGTTTCTATTTGTCGATAAACAACTTGCAAGAAAGTGAACTTTGATCTTAGTTCTGATAAAATACAAAATAAATGATTATGAATAAATATTCTTTATGTTTTTATTTGTCGATATTCAACTTACATGAACATGAACTTTGATCATAAATCCGATAAAAAACAAAATCAATTATTATGAATAAATATTCTTTATGTATTTATTTGTCGATCTTCAACTTGCAGGAAAGTGAACTTTGATCAAAAATCTGAGAACACTCAAAATAAATGATTATCAATAAATGTTCTTTATGTTTCTATTTGTCGATAAACAACTTGCAAGAAAGTGAACTTTAATCTTAAATATGATAGAATACAAAATAAATGATTATGAATAAATATTCTTTATGCTTTTATTTGTCGATATTCAACTTGCAAGAAAGTGAACTTTAATCTTAAATAAGATAAAATACAAAATAAATGATTTTGAATAAATGTTATTTATGTTTTTACTTGTCGATAAACAACTTGCAAGAAAGTGAACTTTAATCTTAAATCTGATAAAATACAAAATAAATGATTATGAATATATGTTCTCTGTGTTTCTATATGTCGATAAATAACTTGCAAGAAAGTGAACTTTGATCTTAGATCTGATAGAATACAAAATAAATGGTTTTGAATAAATGCTATTTATGTTTCTATATGTCGATAAATAACTTGCAAGAAAGTGAACTTTGATCTTAAATCTGATAAAAATACAAAATAAGTGATTGTGAATAAGTATTATTTATGTTTTTATTTGCCGATTAACAACTTACATTAAAGTGAACTTTGATCATAAATCTGATAAAGTACAAAATAAATTATTATGAATAAATATTCTTTATGTTTTTATTTGTCGATATTCAACTTGCAAGAAAGTGAACTTTGATCTTAAATCTGATAAAAATACAAAATCAATGATCATGATTAAATGTTATTTATGTTTCTATTTGTCGATAAACAACTTGCAAGAAAGTGAACTTTGATCTAAGTTTGATAAAATACAAAATAAATGATTATGAATAAATATTCTTTATGTTTTTATTTGACGATATTCAACTTGCAAGAAAGTGAACTTTGATCTTAAATCTGATAAAAATACAAAATAAATGATTATGAATAAATATTTTTAATGTTTCTATTTGTCGATAAACGACTTGCAAGAAGGTGAACTTTAATCTTAAATATGATAGAATACAAAATAAATGATTATGAATAAATATTCTTTATGCTTTTATTCGTCGATAAACAACTTGCAAGAAAGTGAACTTTAATCTTAAATCTGATAAAATACAAAATAAATGATTATGAATATATGTTCTCTATGTTTCTATATGTCGATAAATAACTTGCAAGAAAGTGAACTTTGATCTTTAATCTGATAAAAATACAAAATAAGTGATTGTGAATAAATATTATTTATGTTTTTATTTGCCGATTAACAACTTACATTAAAGTGAACTTTGATCATAAATCTGATAAAATACAAAATAAATTATTATGAATAAATATTCTTTATGTTTTTATTTGTCGATATTCAACTTGCAAGAAAGTGAACTTTGATCTTAAATCTGATAAAAATACAAAATCAATGATCATGATTAAATGTTATTTATGTTTCTATTTGTCTATAAACAACTTACATGAAAGTGAACTTTGATCATAAATCTGATAAAAATACAAAATAAATGATTATGAATAAATATTCTTTATATTTTTATTTGTCGATATTCAACTTACATGAAAATGAACTTTGATCATAAATCTGATAAAAAACAAAATAAATTATTATGAATAAATATTCTTTATGTTTTTATTTGACGATATTCAACTTGCAAGAAAGTGAACTTTGATCTTAAATCTGATAAAAATACAAAATAAATGATTATGAATAAATATTTTTAATGTTTCTATTTGTCGATAAACGACTTGCAAGAAGGTGAACTTTAATCTTAAATATGATAAAATACAAAATAAATGATTTTGAATAGATGTTATTTATGTTTTTATATGTCGATATTCAACTTGCAAGAAAGTGAACTTTGATCTTAAATCTGATAAAAATACAAAATCAATGATTATGAATAAATGTTATTTATGTTTCTATTTGTCTATAAACAACTTGCAAGAAAGTGATCTTTGATCTTAGTTCTGATCAAATACAAAATAAATGATTATGAATAAATATTCTTTATATTTTTATTTGTCGATATTCAACTTACATGAAAATGAACTTTGATCATAAATCTGATAAAAAAAAAAATAAATTATTATGAATAAATATTCTTTATGTTTTTATTTGCCGATATTCAACTTGCAGGAAAGTGAACTTTGATCATAAATCTGAGAAAACTCAAAATAAATGATTATCAATAAATGTTCTTTATGTTTCTATTCGTCGATAAACAACTTGCAAGAAAGTGAACTTTAATCTTTGATATGATAGAATACAAAATCAATGATTATGAATAAATGTTATTTATGTTTCTATTTGTCGATAAACAACTTGCAAGAAAGTAAACTTTGATCTTAGTTCTGATAAAATACAAAATAAATGATTATGAATAAATATTCTTTATGTTTTTATTTGTCGATATTCAACTTACATGAACATGAACTTTAATCTTAAATAAGATAAAATACAAAATAAATGATTTTGAATAAATGTTATTTATGTTTTTACTTGTCGATAAACAACTTGCAAGAAAGTGAACTTTAATCTTAAATCTGATAAAATACAAAATAAATGATTATGAATATATGTTCTCTATGTTTCTATATGTCGATAAATAACTTGCAAGAAAGTGAACTTTGATCTTAGATCTGATAGAATACAAAATAAATGGTTTTGAATAAATGTTATTTATGTTTTTAATTGTCGATAAACAACTTGCAAGAAAGTGAACTTTGATCTTTAATCTGATAAAAATACAAAATAAGTGATTGTGAATAAATATTATTTATGTTTTTATTTGCCGATTAACAACTTACATTAAAGTGAACTTTGATCATAAATCTAATAAAATACAAAATAAATTATTATGAATAAATATTCTTTATGTTTTTATTTGTCGATATTCAACTTGCAAGAAAGTGAACTTTAATCTTAAATAAGATAAAATACAAAATAAATGATTTTGAATAAATGTTATTTATGTTTTTACTTGTCGATAAACAACTTGCAAGAAAGTGAACTTTAATC
Source organism: Zeugodacus cucurbitae (assembly GCF_028554725.1). Lineage (NCBI taxonomy): Eukaryota > Metazoa > Arthropoda > Insecta > Diptera > Tephritidae > Zeugodacus > Zeugodacus cucurbitae. The sequence continues at coordinate 31,052,654 of NC_071669.1, forward strand.
TTAAATCTGATAGAATACAAAATAAATGATTATGAATATATGTTCTCTATGTTTCTATATGTCGATAAATAACTTGCAAGAAAGTGAACTTTGATCTTTAATCTGATAAAAATACAAAATAAGTGATTGTGAATAAATATTATTTATGTTTTTATTTGCCGATTAACAACTTACATTAAAGTGAACTTTGATCATAAATCTGATAAAATACAAAATAAATTATTATGAATAAATATTCTTTATGTTTTTATTTGTCGATATTCAACTTGCAAGAAAGTGAACTTTGATCTTAAATCTGATAAAAATACAAAATCAATGATCATGATTAAATGTTATTTATGTTTCTATTTGTCGATAAACAACTTGCAAGAAAGTGAACTTTGATCTAAGTTTGATAAAATACAAAATAAATGATTATGAATTCTTTATGTTTTTATTTGACGATATTCAACTTGCAAGAAAGTGAACTTTGATCTTAAATCTGATAAAAATACAAAATAAATGATTATGAATAAATATTTTTAATGTTTCTATTTGTCGATAAACGACTTGCAAGAAGGTGAACTTTAATCTTAAATATGATAAAATACAAATAAATGATTTTGAATAGATGTTATTTATGTTTTTATTTGTCGATAAACAACTTGCAAGAAAGTGAGCTTTGATCTTAAATCTGATAAAATACGAAATAAGTGATTATGAATAAATGTTATTTATGTTTCTATTTGTCGATAAACACCTTGCAAGAAAGTGAACTTTGATCTTAAATCTGATAAAATACAAAATCAATGATTATGAATAAATGTTATTTATGTTTCTATTTGTCGATAAACACCTTGCAAGAAAGTGAACTTTGATCATAAATCTGATAAAAATACAAAATAAATTATTATGAATAAATATTCTTTATGTTTTTATTTGCCGATATTCAACTTGCAGGAAAGTGAACTTTGATCATAAATCTGAGAAAACTCAAAATAAATGATTATCAATAAATGTTCTTTATGTTTCTATTCGTCGATAAACAACTTGCAAGAAAGTGAACTTTAATCTTAGATATGATAGAATACAAAATCAATGATTATGAATAAATGTTATTTATGTTTCTATTTGTCGATAAACAACTTGCAAGAAAGTGAACTTTGATCTTAGATCTGATAAAATACAAAATAAATGATTATGAATAAATATTCTTTATGTTTTTATTTGTCGATATTCAACTTACATGAACATGAACTTTGATCATAAATCCGATAAAAAACAAAATCAATTATTATGAATAAATATTCTTTATGTATTTATTTGTCGATCTTCAACTTGCAGGAAAGTGAACTTTGATCAAAAATCTGAGAAAACTCAAAATAAATGATTATCAATAAATGTTCTTTATGTTTCTATTTGTCGATAAACAACTTGCAAGAAAGTGAACTTTAATCTTAAATATGATAGAATACAAAATAAATGATTATGAATAAATATTCTTTATGCTTTTATTCGTCGATAAACAACTTGCAAGAAAGTGAACTTTAATCTTAAATATGATAAAATACAAAATCAGTGATTATGAATAAATGTTATTTATGTTTCTATTTGTCGATAAACAACTTGCAAGAAAGTGAACTTTGATCTTAGTTCTGATAAAATACAAAATAAATGATTATGAATAAATATTCTTTATGTTTTTATTTGTCGATATTCAACTTACATGAACATGAACTTTGATCATAAATCCGATAAAAAACAAAATCAATTATTATGAATAAATATTCTTTATGTATTTATTTGTCGATCTTCAACTTGCAGGAAAGTGAACTTTGATCAAAAATCTGAGAACACTCAAAATAAATGATTATCAATAAATGTTCTTTATGTTTCTATTTGTCGATAAACAACTTGCAAGAAAGTGAACTTTAATCTTAAATATGATAGAATACAAAATAAATGATTATGAATAAATATTCTTTATGCTTTTATTTGTCGATATTCAACTTGCAAGAAAGTGAACTTTAATCTTAAATAAGATAAAATACAAAATAAATGATTTTGAATAAATGTTATTTATGTTTTTACTTGTCGATAAACAACTTGCAAGAAAGTGAACTTTAATCTTAAATCTGATAAAATACAAAATAAATGATTATGAATATATGTTCTCTGTGTTTCTATATGTCGATAAATAACTTGCAAGAAAGTGAACTTTGATCTTAGATCTGATAGAATACAAAATAAATGGTTTTGAATAAATGCTATTTATGTTTCTATATGTCGATAAATAACTTGCAAGAAAGTGAACTTTGATCTTAAATCTGATAAAAATACAAAATAAGTGATTGTGAATAAGTATTATTTATGTTTTTATTTGCCGATTAACAACTTACATTAAAGTGAACTTTGATCATAAATCTGATAAAGTACAAAATAAATTATTATGAATAAATATTCTTTATGTTTTTATTTGTCGATATTCAACTTGCAAGAAAGTGAACTTTGATCTTAAATCTGATAAAAATACAAAATCAATGATCATGATTAAATGTTATTTATGTTTCTATTTGTCGATAAACAACTTGCAAGAAAGTGAACTTTAATCTTAAATATGATAGAATACAAAATAAATGATTATGAATAAATATTCTTTATGCTTTTATTCGTCGATAAACAACTTGCAAGAAAGTGAACTTTAATCTTAAATATGATAAAATACAAAATCAATGATTATGAATAAATATTCTTTATGCTTTTATTCGTCGATAAACAACTTGAAAGAAAGTGAACTTTAATCTTAAATATGATAAAATACAAAATCAATGATTATGAATAAATGTTATTTATGTTTTTACTTGTCGATAAACAACTTGCAAGAAAGTGAACTTTAATCTTAAATATGATAAAATACAAAATAAATGATTTTGAATAGATGTTATTTATGTTTTTATTTGTCGATAAACAACTTGCAAGAAAGTGAGCTTTGATCTTAAATCTGATAAAATACGAAATAAGTGATAATGAATTAATATTCTTTATGTTTTTATATGTCGATATTCAACTTGCAAGAAAGTGAACTTTGAACTTAAATCTGATAAAAATACAATATCAATGATTATGAATAAATGTTATTTATGTTTCTATAAACATAAACACCTTGCAATAAAGTGAACTTTGATCTTAGTTCTGATAAAATACAAAATAAATGATTATGAATAAATATTCTTTATGTTTTTATTTGTCGATATTCAACTTACATGAAAATGAACTTTGATCATAAATCTGATAAAAAACAAAATAAATTATTATGAATAAATATTCTTTATGTTTTTATTTGACGATATTCAAATTACATGAAAGTGAACTTTGATCATAAATCTGATAAAAATACAAAATAAATTATTATGAATAAATATTCTTTATGTTTTTATTTGCCGATATTCAACGTGCACGAAAGTGAACTTCTCATAAATCTGAGAAAACTCAAAATAAATGATTATCAATAAATGTTCTTTATGTTTCTATTTGTCGATAAACAACTTGCAAGAAAGTGAACTTTAATCTTAAATATGATAGAATACAAAATAAATGATTATGAATAAATATTCTTTATGCTTTTATTTGTCGATATTCAACTTGCAAGAAAGTGAACTTTAATCTTAAATAAGATAAAATACAAAATAAATGATTTTGAATAAATGTTATTTATGTTTTTACTTGTCGATAAACAACTTGCAAGGAAGTGAACTTTAATCTTAAATCTGATAAAATACAAAATAATTGATTATCAATAAATGTTCTTTATGTTTCTATTCGTCGATAAACAACTTGCAAGAACGTGAACTTTAATCTTAGATGTGATAGAATACAAAATCAATGATTATGAATAAATATTCTTTATGTACTTATTTGTCGATATTCAACTTAAATGAACATGAACTTTAATCTTAAATAAGATAAAATACAAAATAAATGATTTTGAATAAATGTTATTTATGTTTTTACTTGTCGATAAACAACTTGCAAGAAAGTGAACTTTAATCTTAAATCTGATAAAATACAAAATAAATGATTTTGAATAGATGTTATTTATGTTTTTATTTGTCGATAAACAACTTGCAAGAAAGTGAGCTTTGATCTTAAATCTGATAAAATACGAAATAAGTGATTATGAATAAATGTTATTTATGTTTCTATTTGTCGATAAACACCTTGCAAGAAAGTGAACTTTGATCTTAAATCTGATAAAATACAAAATCAATGATCATGAATAAATGTTATTTATGTTTCTATTTGTCGATAAACACCTTGCAAGAAAGTGAACTTTGATCATAAATCTGATAAAAAAACAAAATCAATTATTATGAATAAATATTCTTTATGTATTTATTTGTCGATCTTCAACTTGCAGGAAAGTGAACTTTGATCAAAAATCTGAGAAAACTCAAAATAAATGATTATCAATAAATGTTCTTTATGTTTCTATTTGTCGATAAACAACTTGCAAGAAAGTGAACTTTAATCTTAAATATGATAGAATACAAAATAAATGATTATGAATAAATATTCTTTATGCTTTTATTCGTCGATAAACAACATGCAAGAAAGTGAACTTTAATCTTAAATATGATAAAATACAAAATCAATGATTATGAATAAATGTTATTTATGTTTCTATTTGTCGATAAACAACTTGCAAGAAAGTGAACTTTGATCTTAGTTCTGATAAAATACAAAATAAATGATTATGAATAAATATTCTTTATGTTTTTATTTGTCGATATTCAACTTACATGAACATGAACTTTGATCATAAATCCGATAAAAAACAAAATCAATTATTATGAATAAATATTCTTTATGTATTTATTTGTCGATCTTCAACTTGCAGGAAAGTGAACTTTGATCAAAAATCTGAGAACACTCAAAATAAATGATTATCAATAAATGTTCTTTATGTTTCTATTTGTCGATAAACAACTTGCAAGAAAGTGAACTTTAATCTTAAATATGATAGAATACAAAATAAATTATTATGAATAAATATTCTTTATGTTTTTATTTGTCGATATTCAACTTGCAAGAAAGTGAACTTTGATCTTAAATCTGATAAAAATACAAAATCAATGATCATGATTAAATGTTATTTATGTTTCTATTTGTCGATAAACAACTTGCAAGAAAGTGAACTTTGATCTAAGTTTGATAAAATACAAAATAAATGATTATGAATAAATATTCTTTATGTTTTTATTTGACGATATTCAACTTGCAAGAAAGTGAACTTTGATCTTAAATCTGATAAAAATACAAAATAAATGATTATGAATAAATATTTTTAATGTTTCTATTTGTCGATAAACGACTTGCAAGAAGGTGAACTTTAATCTTAAATATGATAAAATACAAAATAAATGATTTTGAATAGATGTTATTTATGTTTTTATTTGTCGATAAACAACTTGCAAGAAAGTGAGCTTTGATCTTAAATCTGATAAAATACGAAATAAGTGATAATGAATTAATATTCTTTATGTTTTTATATGTCGATATTCAACTTGCAAGAAAGTGAACTTTGATCTTAAATCTGATAAAAATACAATATCAATGATTATGAATAAATGTTATTTATGTTTCTATAAACATAAACACCTTGCAATAAAGTGAACTTTGATCTTAGTTCTGATAAAATACAAAATAAATGATTATGAATAAATATTCTTTATGTTTTTATTTGTCGATATTCAACTTACATGAAAATGAACTTTGATCATAAATCTGATAAAAAACAAAATAAATTATTATGAATAAATATTCTTTATGTTTTTATTTGACGATATTCAAATTACATGAAAGTGAACTTTGATCATAAATCTGATAAAAATACAAAATAAATTATTATGAATAAATATTCTTTATGTTTTTATTTGCCGATATTCAACGTGCACGAAAGTGAACTTTGATCATAAATCTGAGAAAACTCAAAATAAATGATTATCAATAAATGTTCTTTATGTTTCTATTTGTCGATAAACAACTTGCAAGAAAGTGAACTTTAATCTTAAATATGATAGAATACAAAATAAATGATTATGAATAAATATTCTTTATGCTTTTATTTGTCGATATTCAACTTGCAAGAAAGTGAACTTTAATCTTAAATAAGATAAATGATTTTGAATAAATGTTATTTATGTTTTTACTTGTCGATAAACAACTTGCAAGAAAGTGAACTTTAATCTTAAATCTGATAAAATACAAAATAAATGATTATCAATAAATGTTCTTTATGTTTCTATTCGTCGATAAACAACTTGCAAGAACGTGAACTTTAATCTTAGATGTGATAGAATACAAAATCAATGATTATGAATAAATATTCTTTATGTACTTATTTGTCGATATTCAACTTGCAGGAAAGTGAACTTTGATCAAAAATCTGAGAAAACTCAAAATAAATGATTATCAATAAATGTTCTTAATGTTTCTATTTGTCGATAAACAACTTGCAAGAAAGTGAACTTTAATCTTAGATATGATAGAATACAAAATAAATGATTATGAATAAATATTCTTTATGCTTTTATTTGTCGATATTCAACTTGCAAGAAAGTGAACTTTAATCTTAAATATGATAAAATACAAAATAAATAATTTAAATAAATGTTATTTATGTTTTTATTTGTCGATTAACAACTTGCAAGAAAGTGAGCTTTAATCTTAAATCTGATAAAATACAAAATAAATTATTATGAATAAATATTCTTTATGTTTTTATATGTCGATATTCAACTTGCAAGAAAGTGAACTTTGATCTTAAATCTGATAAGAATACAAAATAAATGATTATGAATATATGTTCTTTATGTTTCTATATGTCGATAAATAACTTGCAAGAAAGTGAACTTTAATCTTAAATCTGATAAAATACAAAATAAATGATTTTGAATAGATGTTATTTATGTTTTTATTTGTCGATAAACAACTTGCAAGAAAGTGAGCTTTGATCTTAAATCTGATAAAATACGAAATAAGTGATTATGAATAAATGTTATTTATGTTTCTATTTGTCGATAAACACCTTGCAAGAAAGTGAACTTTGATCTTAAATCTGATAAAATACAAAATCAATGATCATGAATAAATGTTATTTATGTTTCTATTTGTCGATAAACACCTTGCAAGAAAGTGAACTTTGATCTTAGTTCTGATAAAATACAAAATAAATGATTATGAATAAATATTCTTTATGTTTTTATTTGTCGATATTCAACTTACATGAACATGAACTTTGATCATAAATCCGATAAAGAACAAAATCAATTATTATGAATAAATATTCTTTATGTATTTATTTGTCGATCTTCAACTTGCAGGAAAGTGAACTTTGATCAAAAATCTGAGAACACTCAAAATAAATGATTATCAATAAATGTTCTTTATGTTTCTATTTGTCGATAAACAACTTGCAAGAAAGTGAACTTTAATCTTAAATATGATAGAATACAAAATAAATTATTATGAATAAATATTCTTTATGTTTTTATTTGTCGATATTCAACTTGCAAGAAAGTGAACTTTGATCTTAAATCTGATAAAAATACAAAATCAATGATCATGATTAAATGTTATTTATGTTTCTATTTGTCGATAAACAACTTGCAAGAAAGTGAACTTTGATCTAAGTTTGATAAAATACAAAATAAATGATTATGAATAAATATTCTTTATGTTTTTATTTGACGATATTCAACTTGCAAGAAAGTGAACTTTGATCTTAAATCTGATAAAAATACAAAATAAATGATTATGAATAAATATTTTTAATGTTTCTATTTGTCGATAAACGACTTGCAAGAAGGTGAACTTTAATCTTAAATATGATAAAATACAAAATAAATGATTTTGAATAGATGTTATTTATGTTTTTATTTGTCGATAAACAACTTGCAAGAAAGTGAGCTTTGATCTTAAATCTGATAAAATACGAAATAAGTGATAATGAATTAATATTCTTTATGTTTTTATATGTCGATATTCAACTTGCAAGAAAGTGAACTTTGATCTTAAATCTGATAAAAATACAATATCAATGATTATGAATAAATGTTATTTATGTTTCTATAAACATAAACACCTTGCAATAAAGTGAACTTTGATCTTAGTTCTGATAAAATACAAAATAAATGATTATGAATAAATATTCTTTATGTTTTTATTTGTCGATATTCAACTTACATGAAAATGAACTTTGATCATAAATCTGATAAAAAACAAAATAAATTATTATGAATAAATATTCTTTATGTTTTTATTTGACGATATTCAAATTACATGAAAGTGAACTTTGATCATAAATCTGATAAAAATACAAAATAAATTATTATGAATAAATATTCTTTATGTTTTTATTTGCCGATATTCAACGTGCACGAAAGTGAACTTTGATCATAAATCTGAGAAAACTCAAAATAAATGATTATCAATAAATGTTCTTTATGTTTCTATTTGTCGATAAACAACTTGCAAGAAAGTGAACTTTAATCTTAAATATGATAGAATACAAAATAAATGATTATGAATAAATATTCTTTATGCTTTTATTTGTCGATATTCAACTTGCAAGAAAGTGAACTTTAATCTTAAATATGATAAAATACAAAATAAATGATTTTAAATAAATGTTATTTATGTTTTTATTTGTCGATAAACAACTTGCAAGAAAGTGAGCTTTAATCTTAAATCTGATAAAATACAAAATAAATTATTATGAATAAATATTCTTTATGTTTTTATTTGTCGATATTCAACTTGCACGAAAGTGAACTTTGATCATAAATCTGAGAAAACTCAAAATAAATGATTATCAATAAATGTTCTTTATGTTTCTATTTGTCGATAAACAACTTGCAAGAAAGTGAACTTTAATCTTAAATAAGATAAAATACAAAATAAATGATTTTGAATAAATGTTATTTATGTTTTTATTTGTCGATAAACAACTTGCAAGAAAGTGAGCTTTAATCTTAAATCTGATAAAATACAAAATAAATGATTATCAATAAATGTTCTTTATGTTTCTATTCGTCGATAAACAACTTGCAAGAACGTGAACTTTAATCTTAGATGTGATAGAATACAAAATCAATGATTATGAATAAATATTCTTTATGTACTTATTTGTCGATATTCAACTTGCAGGAAAGTGAACTTTGAACAAAAATCTGAGAAAACTCAAAATAAATGATTATCAATAAATGTTCTTAATGTTTCTATTTGTCGATAAACAACTTGCAAGAAAGTGAACTTTAATCTTAGAAATGATAGAATACAAAATAAATGATTATGAATAAATATTCTTTATGCTTTTATTTGTCGATATTCAACTTGCAAGAAAGTGAACTTTAATCTTAAATATGATAAAATACAAAATAAATGATTTTAAATAAATGTTATTTATGTTTTTATTTGTCGATAAACAACTTGCAAGAAAGTGAGCTTTAATCTTAAATCTGATAAAATACAAAATAAATTATTATGAATAAATATTCTTTATGTTTTTATTTGTCGATATTCAACTTGCAGGAAAGTGAACTTTGATCATAAATCTGAGAAAACTCAAAATAAATGATTGTGAATAAATATTCTTTATGCTTTTATTTGTCGATATTCAACTTGCAAGAAAGTGAACTTTAATCTTAAATATGATAAAATACAAAATAAATAATTTTAAATAAATGTTATTTATGTTTTTATTTGTCGATAAACAACTTGCAAGAAAGTGAGCTTTAATCTTAAATCTGATAAAATACAAAATAAATTATTATGAATAAATATTCTTTATGTTTTTATATGTCGAGATTCAACTTGCAAGAAAGTGAACTTTGATCTTAAATCTGATAAGAATACAAAATAAATGATTATGAATATACGTTCTTTATGTTTCTATATGTCGATAAATAACTTGCAAGAAATGAACTTTTATCTTAAATCTGATAAAAATACAAAATAAATGATTATGAACAAATATTATTTATGTTTTTATTTGCCGATTAACAACTTATATGAAAGTGAACTTTGATCATAAATCTGATAAAATACAAAATAAATTATTATGAATAAATATTCTCTATGTTTTTGTTTGTCGATATTCAACTTGCAAGAAAGTGAACTTTGATCTTAAATGTGATAAAAATACAAAATCAATGATCATGATGAAATGTTATTTATGTTTCTATTTGTCGATAAACAACTTGCAAGAAAGTGAACTTTGATCTTAGTTCTGATAAAATACAAAATAAATGATTATGAATAAATATTTTTATGCTTTTTTTGACAATATTCAACTTGCAAGAAAGTGAACTTTGATCTTAAATCTGATAAAAATACAAAATAAATTATTATGAATAAATATTCTTTATGTTTTTATTTGTCGATATTCAACTTGCAGGAAAGTGAACTTTGATCATAAATCTGAGAAAACTCAAAATAAATGATTATGAATAAATATTCTTTATGCTTTTATTTGTCGATATTCAACTTGCAAGAAAGTGAACTTTAATCTTAAATATGATAAAATACAAAATAAATGATTTTAAATAAATGTTATTTATGTTTTTATTTGTCGATAAACAACTTGCAAGAAAGTGAGCTTTAATCTTAAATCTGATAAAATACAAAATAAATTATTATGAATAAATATTCCTTATGTTTTTATATGTCGATATTCAACTTGCAAGAAAGTGAACTTTGATCTTAAATCTGATAAGAATACAAAATAAATGATTATGAATATATGTTCTTTATGTTTCTATATGTCGATAAATAACTTGCAAGAAAGTGAACTTTTATCTTAAATCTGATAAAAATACAAAATAAATGATTATGAATAAATATTATTTATGTTTTTATTTGCCGATTAACAACTTATATGAAAGTGAACTTTGATCATAAATCTGATAAAATACAAAATAAATTATTATGAATAAATATTCTTTATGTTTTTATTTGTCGATATTCAACTTGCAAGAAAGTGAACTTTGATCTTAAATCTGATAAAAATATAAAATCAATGATCATGATGAAATGTTATTTATGTTTCTATTTGTCGATAAACAACTTGCAAGAAAGTGAACTTTAATCTTAAATATGATAAAATACAAAATAAATGATTTTAAATAAATGTTATTTATGTTTTTATTTGTCGATTAACAACTTGCAAGAAAGTGAGCTTTAATCTTAGATATGATAGAATACAAAATAAATGATTATGAATAAATATTCTTTATGCTTTTATTTGTCGATATTCAACTTGCAAGAAAGTGAACTTTAATCTTAAATATGATAAAATACAAAATAAATGATTTTAAATAAATGTTATTTATGTTTTTATTTGTCGATATTCAACTTGCAAGAAAGTGAACTTTGATCTTAAATGTGATAAAAATACAAAATCAATGATCATGATGAAATGTTCTTAATGTTTCTATTTGTCGATAAACAACTTGCAAGAAAGTGAACTTTAATCTTAGATATGATAGAATACAAAATAAATGATTATGAATAAATATTCTTTATGCTTTTATTTGTCGATATTCAACTTGCAAGAAAGTGAACTTTAATCTTAAATATGATAAAATACAAAATAAATGATTTTAAATAAATGTTATTTATGTTTTTATTTGTCGATTAACAACTTGCAAGAAAGTGAGCTTTAATCTTAAATCTGATAAAATACAAAATAAATTATTATGAATAAATATTCTTTATGTTTTTATATGTCGATATTCAACTTGCAAGAAAGTGAACTTTGATCTTAAATCTGATAAGAATACAAAATAAATGATTATGAATATATGTTCTTTATGTTTCTATATGTCGATAAATAACTTGCAAGAAAGTGAACTTTTATCTTAAATCTGATAAAAATACAAAATAAATGATTGTGAATAAATATTCTTTATGCTTTTATTTGTCGATATTCAACTTGCAAGAAAGTGAACTTTAATCTTAAATAAGATAAAATACAAAATAAATGATTTTGAATAAATGTTATTTATGTTTTTATTTGTCGATAAACAACTTGCAAGAAAGTGAGCTTTAATCTTAAATCTGATAAAATACAAAATAAATGATTATCAATAAATGTTTTTTATGTTTCTATTCGTCGATAAACAACTTGCAAGAACGTGAACTTTAATCTTAGATGTGATAGAATACAAAATCAATGATTATGAATAAATATTCTTTATGTACTTATTTGTCGATATTCAACTTGCAGGAAAGTGAACTTTGAACAAAAATCTGAGAAAACTCAAAATAAATGATTATCAATAAATGTTCTTAATGTTTCTATTTGTCGATAAACAACTTGCAAGAAAGTGAACTTTAATCTTAGAAATGATAGAATACAAAATAAATGATTATGAATAAATATTCTTTATGCTTTTATTTGTCGATATTCAACTTGCAAGAAAGTGAACTTTAATCTTAAATATGATAAAATACAAAATAAATGATTTTAAATAAATGTTATTTATGTTTTTATTTGTCGATAAACAACTTGCAAGAAAGTGAGCTTTAATCTTAAATCTGATAAAATACAAAATAAATTATTATGAATAAATATTCTTTATGTTTTTATTTGTCGATATTCAACTTGCAAGAAAGTGAACTTTGATCTTAAATGTGATAAAAATACAAAATCAATGATCATGATGAAATGTTATTTATGTTTCTATTTGTCGATAAACAACTTGCAAGAAAGTGAACTTTGATCTTAGTTCTGATAAAATACAAAATAAATGATTATGAATAAATATTTTTATGCTTTTTTTGACAATATTCAACTTGCAAGAAAGTGAACTTTGATCTTAAATCTGATAAAAATACAAAATAAATTATTATGAATAAATATTCTTTATGTTTTTATTTGTCGATATTCAACTTGCAGGAAAGTGAACTTTGATCATAAATCTGAGAAAACTCAAAATAAATGATTATGAATAAATATTCTTTATGCTTTTATTTGTCGATATTCAACTTGCAAGAAAGTGAACTTTAATCTTAAATATGATAAAATACAAAATAAATGATTTTAAATAAATGTTATTTATGTTTTTATTTGTCGATAAACAACTTGCAAGAAAGTGAGCTTTAATCTTAAATCTGATAAAATACAAAATAAATTATTATGAATAAATATTCCTTATGTTTTTATATGTCGATATTCAACTTGCAAGAAAGTGAACTTTGATCTTAAATCTGATAAGAATACAAAATAAATGATTATGAATATATGTTCTTTATGTTTCTATATGTCGATAAATAACTTGCAAGAAAGTGAACTTTTATCTTAAATCTGATAAAAATACAAAATAAATGATTATGAATAAATATTATTTATGTTTTTATTTGCCGATTAACAACTTATATGAAAGTGAACTTTGATCATAAATCTGATAAAATACAAAATAAATTATTATGAATAAATATTCTTTATGTTTTTATTTGTCGATATTCAACTTGCAAGAAAGTGAACTTTGATCTTAAATCTGATAAAAATATAAAATCAATGATCATGATGAAATGTTATTTATGTTTCTATTTGTCGATAAACAACTTGCAAGAAAGTGAACTTTGATCTTAGTTCTGATAAAATACAAAATAAATGAATTATGAATAAATATTCTTTATATTTTTATTTGTCGATAAACAACTTGCAAGAAAGTGAACTTTGATCTTAGTTCTGATAAAATACAAAATAAATGATTATGAATAAATATTCTTTATGTTTTTATTTGACGATATTCAACTTGCAAGAAAGTGAACTTTGATCTTAAATCTGATTAAAATACAAAATAAATTATTATGAATAAATATTCTTTATGCTTTTATTTGTCGATATTCAACTTGCAAGAAAGTGAACTTTGATCTTAAATCTGATAAAATACAAAATAAATTATTATGAATAAATATTCTTTATGTTTTTATTTGTCGATATTCAACTTGCAAGAAAGTGAACTTTGATCTTAAATCTGATAAAAATACAAAATCAATGATCATGATTAAATGTTATTTATGTTTCTGTTTGTCGATAAACAACTTGCAAGAAAGTGAACTTTGATCTTAGTTCTGATAAAATACAAAATAAATGATTATGAATAAATATTCTTTATGTTTTTATTTGACGATATTCAACTTGCAAGAAAGTGAACTTTGATCTTAAATCTGATAAAAATACAAAATCAATGATTATGAATAAATGTTATTTATGTTTCTATTTGTCGATAAACAACTTGCAAGAAAGTGAACTTTGATCTTAGTTCTGATAAAATACAAAATAAATGATTATGAATAAATATTCTTTATGCTTTTATTCGTCGATAAACAACTTGCAAGAAAGTGAACTTTAATCTTAAATATGATAAAATACAAAATCAATGATTATGAATAAATGTTATTTATGTTTCTATTTGTCGATAAACAACTTGCAAGAAAGTGAACTTTGATCTTAGTTCTGATAAAATACAAAATAAATGATTATGAATAAATATTCTTTATGTTTTTATTTGTCGATATTCAACTTACATGAACATGAACTTTGATCATAAATCCGATAAAAAACAAAATCAATTATTATGAATAAATATTCTTTATGTATTTATTTGTCGATCTTCAACTTGCAGGAAAGTGAACTTTGATCAAAAATCTGAGAACACTCAAAATAAATGATTATCAATAAATGTTCTTTATGTTTCTATTTGTCGATAAACAACTTGCAAGAAAGTGAACTTTAATCTTAAATATGATAGAATACAAAATAAATTATTATGAATAAATATTCTTTATGTTTTTATTTGTCGATATTCAACTTGCAAGAAAGTGAACTTTGATCTTAAATCTGATAAAAATACAAAATCAATGATCATGATTAAATGTTATTTATGTTTCTATTTGTCGATAAACAACTTGCAAGAAAGTGAACTTTGATCTAAGTTTGATAAAATACAAAATAAATGATTATGAATAAATATTCTTTATGTTTTTATTTGACGATATTCAACTTGCAAGAAAGTGAACTTTGATCTTAAATCTGATAAAAATACAAAATAAATGATTATGAATAAATATTTTTAATGTTTCTATTTGTCGATAAACGACTTGCAAGAAGGTGAACTTTAATCTTAAATATGATAAAATACAAAATAAATGATTTTGAATAGATGTTATTTATGTTTTTATTTGTCGATAAACAACTTGCAAGAAAGTGAGCTTTGATCTTAAATCTGATAAAATACGAAATAAGTGATAATGAATTAATATTCTTTATGTTTTTATATGTCGATATTCAACTTGCAAGAAAGTGAACTTTGATCTTAAATCTGATAAAAATACAATATCAATGATTATGAATAAATGTTATTTATGTTTCTATAAACATAAACACCTTGCAATAAAGTGAACTTTGATCTTAGTTCTGATAAAATACAAAATAAATGATTATGAATAAATATTCTTTATGTTTTTATTTGTCGATATTCAACTTACATGAAAATGAAATTTGATCATAAATCTGATAAAAAACAAAATAAATTATTATGAATAAATATTCTTTATGTTTTTATTTGACGATATTCAAATTACATGAAAGTGAACTTTGATCATAAATCTGATAAAAATACAAAATAAATTATTATGAATAAATATTCTTTATGTTTTTATTTGCCGATATTCAACGTGCACGAAAGTGAACTTTGATCATAAATCTGAGAAAACTCAAAATAAATGATTATCAATAAATGTTCTTTATGTTTCTATTTGTCGATAAACAACTTGCAAGAAAGTGAACTTTAATCTTAAATATGATAGAATACAAAATAAATGATTATGAATAAATATTCTTTATGCTTTTATTTGTCGATATTCAACTTGCAAGAAAGTGAACTTTAATCTTAAATAAGATAAATGATTTTGAATAAATGTTATTTATGTTTTTACTTGTCGATAAACAACTTGCAAGAAAGTGAACTTTAATCTTAAATCTGATAAAATACAAAATAAATGATTATCAATAAATGTTCTTTATGTTTCTATTCGTCGATAAACAACTTGCAAGAACGTGAACTTTAATCTTAGATGTGATAGAATACAAAATCAATGATTATGAATAAATATTCTTTATGTACTTATTTGTCGATATTCAACTTGCAGGAAAGTGAACTTTGATCAAAAATCTGAGAAAACTCAAAATAAATGATTATCAATAAATGTTCTTAATGTTTCTATTTGTCGATAAACAACTTGCAAGAAAGTGAACTTTAATCTTAGATATGATAGAATACAAAATAAATGATTATGAATAAATATTCTTTATGCTTTTATTTGTCGATATTCAACTTGCAAGAAAGTGAACTTTAATCTTAAATATGATAAAATACAAAATAAATGATTTTAAATAAATGTTATTTATGTTTTTATTTGTCGATTAACAACTTGCAAGAAAGTGAGCTTTAATCTTAAATCTGATAAAATACAAAATAAATTATTATGAATAAATATTCTTTATGTTTTTATATGTCGATATTCAACTTGCAAGAAAGTGAACTTTGATCTTAAATCTGATAAGAATACAAAATAAATGATTATGAATATATGTTCTTTATGTTTCTATATGTCGATAAATAACTTGCAAGAAAGTGAACTTTTATCTTAAATCTGATAAAAATACAAAATAAATGATTGTGAATAAATATTCTTTATGCTTTTATTTGTCGATATTCAACTTGCAAGAAAGGGAACTTTAATCTTAAATAAGATAAAATACAAAATAAATGATTTTGAATAAATGTTATTTATGTTTTTATTTGTCGATAAACAACTTGCAAGAAAGTGAGCTTTAATCTTAAATCTGATAAAATACAAAATAAATGATTATCAATAAATGTTCTTTATGTTTCTATTCGTCGATAAACAACTTGCAAGAACGTGAACTTTAATCTTAGATGTGATAGAATACAAAATCAATGATTATGAATAAATATTCTTTATGTACTTATTTGTCGATATTCAACTTGCAGGAAAGTGAACTTTGAACAAAAATCTGAGAAAACTCAAAATAAATGATTATCAATAAATGTTCTTAATGTTTCTATTTGTCGATAAACAACTTGCAAGAAAGTGAACTTTAATCTTAGATATAATAGAATACAAAATAAATGATTATGAATAAATATTCTTTATGCTTTTATTTGTCGATATTCAACTTGCAAGAAAGTGAACTTTAATCTTAAATATGATAAAATACAAAATAAATGATTTTAAATAAATGTTATTTATGTTTTTATTTGTCGATAAACAACTTGCAAGAAAGTGAGCTTTAATCTTAAATCTGATAAAATACAAAATAAATTATTATGAATAAATATTCTTTATGTTTTTATTTGTCGATATTCAACTTGCAGGAAAGTGAACTTTGATCATAAATCTGAGAAAACTCAAAATAAATGATTGTGAATAAATATTCTTTATGCTTTTATTTGTCGATATTCAACTTGCAAGAAAGTGAACTTTAATCTTAAATATGATAAAATACAAAATAAATGATTTTAAATAAATGTTATTTATGTTTTTATTTGTCGATAAACAACTTGCAAGAAAGTGAGCTTTAATCTTAAATCTGATAAAATACAAAATAAATTATTATGAATAAATATTCTTTATGTTTTTATATGTCGAGATTCAACTTGCAAGAAAGTGAACTTTGATCTTAAATCTGATAAGAATACAAAATAAATGATTATGAATATACGTTCTTTATGTTTCTATATGTCGATAAATAACTTGCAAGAAATGAACTTTTATCTTAAATCTGATAAAAATACAAAATAAATGATTATGAACAAATATTATTTATGTTTTTATTTGCCGATTAACAACTTATATGAAAGTGAACTTTGATCATAAATCTGATAAAATACAAAATAAATTATTATGAATAAATATTCTCTATGTTTTTGTTTGTCGATATTCAACTTGCAAGAAAGTGAACTTTGATCTTAAATGTGATAAAAATACAAAATCAATGATCATGATGAAATGTTATTTATGTTTCTATTTGTCGATAAACAACTTGCAAGAAAGTGAACTTTGATCTTAGTTCTGATAAAATACAAAATAAATGATTATGAATAAATATTTTTATGCTTTTTTTGACAATATTCAACTTGCAAGAAAGTGAACTTTGATCTTAAATCTGATAAAAATACAAAATAAATTATTATGAATAAATATTCTTTATGTTTTTATTTGTCGATATTCAACTTGCAGGAAAGTGAACTTTGATCATAAATCTGAGAAAACTCAAAATAAATGATTATGAATAAATATTCTTTATGCTTTTATTTGTCGATATTCAACTTGCAAGAAAGTGAACTTTAATCTTAAATATGATAAAATACAAAATAAATGATTTTAAATAAATGTTATTTATGTTTTTATTTGTCGATAAACAACTTGCAAGAAAGTGAGCTTTAATCTTAAATCTGATAAAATACAAAATAAATTATTATGAATAAATATTCCTTATGTTTTTATATGTCGATATTCAACTTGCAAGAAAGTGAACTTTGATCTTAAATCTGATAAGAATACAAAATAAATGATTATGAATATATGTTCTTTATGTTTCTATATGTCGATAAATAACTTGCAAGAAAGTGAACTTTTATCTTAAATCTGATAAAAATACAAAATAAATGATTATGAATAAATATTCTTTATGTTTTTATTTGACGATATTCAACTTGCAAGAAAGTGAACTTTGATCTTAAATCTGATAAAAATACAAAATAAATTATTATGAATAAATATTCTTTATGCTTTTATTTGTCGATATTCAACTTGCAAGAAAGTGAACTTTGATCTTAAATCTGATAAAATACAAAATAAATTATTATGAATAAATATTCTTTATGTTTTTATTTGTCGATAAACAACTTGCAAGAAAGTGAACTTTGATCTTAGTTCTGATAAAATACAAAATAAATGATTATGAATAAATATTCTTTATGTTTTTATTTGACGATATTCAACTTGCAAGAAAGTGAACTTTGATCTTAAATCTGATAAAAATACAAAATCAATGATCATGATTAAATGTTATTTATGTTTTTATTTGCCGATTAACAACTTATATGAAAGTGAACTTTGATCATAAATCTGATAAATTACAAAATAAATTATTATGAATAAATATTCTTTATGTTTTTATTTGTCGATATTCAACTTGCAAGAAAGTGAACTTTGATCTTAAATCTGATAAAAATATAAAATCAATGATCATGATGAAATGTTATTTATGTTTCTATTTGTCGATAAACAACTTGCAAGAAAGTGAACTTTGATCTTAGTTCTGATAAAATACAAAATAAATGATTATGAATAAATATTCTTTATATTTTTATTTGTCGATAAACAACTTGCAAGAAAGTGAACTTTGATCTTAGTTCTGATAAAATACAAAATAAATGATTATGAATAAATATTCTTTATGTTTTTATTTGACGATATTCAACTTGCAAGAAAGTGAACTTTGATCTTAAATCTGATAAAAATACAAAATAAATTATTATGAATAAATATTCTTTATGCTTTTATTTGTCGATATTCAACTTGCAAGAAAGTGAACTTTGATCTTAAATCTGATAAAATACAAAATAAATTATTATGAATAAATATTCTTTATGTTTTTATTTGTCGATATTCAACTTGCAAGAAAGTGAACTTTGATCTTAAATCTGATAAAAATACAAAATCAATGATCATGATTAAATGTTATTTATGTTTCTGTTTGTCGATAAACAACTTGCAAGAAAGTGAACTTTGATCTTAGTTCTGATAAAATACAAAATAAATGATTATGAATAAATATTCTTTATGTTTTTATTTGACGATATTCAACTTGCAAGAAAGTGAACTTTGATCTTAAATCTGATAAAAATACAAAATAAATTATTATGAATAAATATTCTTTATGTTTTTATTTGTCGATATTCAACTTGCAGGAAAGTGAACTTTGTACATAAATCTGAGAAAACTCAAAATAAATGATTGTGAATAAATATTCTTTATGCTTTTCTTTGTCGATATTCAACTTGCAAGAAAGGGAACTTTAATCTTAAATATGATAAAATACAAAATAAATGATTTTAAATAAATGTTATTTATTTTTTTATTTGTCCATAAACAACTTGCAAGAAAGTGAGCTTTAATCTTAAATCTGATAAAATACAAAATAAATTATTATGAATAAATATTCTTTATGTTTTTATATGTCGAGATTCAACTTGCAAGAAAGTGAACTTTGATCTTAAATCTGATAAGAATACAAAATAAATGATTATGAATATATGTTCTTTATGTTTCTATATGTCGATAAATAACTTGCAAGAAAGTGAACTTTTATCTTAAATCTGATAAAAATACAAAATAAATGATTATGAATAAATATTATTTATGTTTTTATTTGCCGATTAATAACTTATATGAAAGTGAACTTTGATCATAAATCTGATAAAATACAAAATAAATTATTATGAATAAATATTCTCTATGTTTTTATTTGTCGATATTCAACTTGCAAGAAAGTGAACTTTGATCTTAAATGTGATAAAAATACAAAATCAATGATCATGATGAAATGTTATTTATGTTTCTATTTGTCGATAAACAACTTGCAAGAAAGTGAACTTTGATCTTAGTTCTGATAAAATACAAAATAAATGATTATGAATAAATATTTTTATGTTTTTATTTGACAATATTCAACTTGCAAGAAAGTGAACTTTGATCTTAAATCTGATAAAAATACAAAATAAATTATTATGAATAAATATCCTTTATGTTTTTATTTGTCGATATTCAACTTGCAGGAAAGTGAACTTTGATCATAAATCTGAGAAAACTCAAAATAAATGATTATGAATAAATATTCTTTATGCTTTTATTTGTCGATATTCAACTTGCAAGAAAGTGAACTTTAATCTTAAATATGATAAAATACAAAATAAATGATTTTAAATAAATGTTATTTATGTTTTTATTTGTCGATAAACAACTTGCAAGAAAGTGAGCTTTAATCTTAAATCTGATAAAATACAAAATAAATTATTATGAATAAATATTCCTTATGTTTTTATATGTCGATATTCAACTTATATGAAAGTGAACTTTGATCATAAATCCGATAAAATACAAAATAAATTATTATGAATAAATATTCTTTATGTTTTTATTTGTCGATATTCAACTTGCAAGAAAGTGAACTTTGATCTTAAATCTGATAAAAATACAAAATAAATTATTATGAATAAATATCCTTTATGTTTTTATTTGTCGATATTCAACTTGCAGGAAAGTGAACTTTGATCATAAATCTGAGAAAACTCAAAATAAATGATTATGAATAAATATTCTTTATGCTTTTATTTGTCGATATTCAACTTGCAAGAAAGTGAACTTTAATCTTAAATATGATAAGATACAAAATAAATGATTTTAAATAAATGTTATTTATGTTTTTATTTGTCGATATATAACTTGCAAGAAAGTGAACTTTTATCTTAAATCTGATAAAAATACAAAATAAATGATTATGAATAAATATTATTTATGTTTTTATTTGCCGATTAACAACTTATATGAAAGTGAACTTTGATCATAAATCTGATAAAATACAAAATAAATTATTATGAATAAATATTCTTTATGTTTTTATTTGTCGATATTCAACTTGCAAGAAAGTGAACTTTGATCTTAAATCTGATAAAAATATAAAATCAATGATCATGATGAAATGTTATTTATGTTTCTATTTGTCGATAAACAACTTGCAAGAAAGTGAACTTTGATCTTAGTTCTGATAAAATACAAAATAAATGATTATGAATAAATATTCTTTATGTTTTTATTTGACGATATTCAACTTGCAAGAAAGTGAACTTTGATCTTAAATCTGATAAAAATACAAAATAAATTATTATGAATAAATATTCTTTATGTTTTTATTTGTCGATATTCAACTTGCAGGAAAGTGAACTTTGATCATAAATCTGAGAAAACTCAAAATAAATGATTATGAATAAATATTCTTTATGCTTTTATTTGTCGATATTCAACTTGCAAGAAAGTGAACTTTAATCTTAAATATGATAAAATACAAAATAAATGATTTTAAATAAATGTTATTTATGTTTTTATTTGTCGATAAACAACTTGCAAGAAAGTGAACTTTGATCTAAGTTTGATAAAATACAAAATAAATGATTATGAATAAATATTCTTTATGTTTTTATTTGACGATATTCAACTTGCAAGAAAGTGAACTTTGATCTTAAATCTGATAAAAATACAAAATAAATGATTATGAATAAATATTTTTAATGTTTCTATTTGTCGATAAACGACTTGCAAGAAGGTGAACTTTAATCTTAAATATGATAAAATACAAAATAAATGATTTTGAATAGATGTTATTTATGTTTTTATTTGTCGATAAACAACTTGCAAGAAAGTGAGCTTTGATCTTAAATCTGATAAAATACGAAATAAGTGATAATGAATTAATATTCTTTATGTTTTTATATGTCGATATTCAACTTGCAAGAAAGTGAACTTTGATCTTAAATCTGATAAAAATACAATATCAATGATTATGAATAAATGTTATTTATGTTTCTATAAACATAAACACCTTTCAATAAAGTGAACTTTGATCTTAGTTCTGATAAAATACAAAATAAATGATTATGAATAAATATTCTTTATGTTTTTATTTGTCGATATTCAACTTACATGAAAATGAAATTTGATCATAAATCTGATAAAAAACAAAATAAATTATTATGAATAAATATTCTTTATGTTTTTATTTGACGATATTCAAATTACATGAAAGTGAACTTTGATCATAAATCTGATAAAAATACAAAATAAATTATTATGAATAAATATTCTTTATGTTTTTATTTGCCGATATTCAACGTGCACGAAAGTGAACTTTGATCATAAATCTGAGAAAACTCAAAATAAATGATTATCAATAAATGTTCTTTATGTTTCTATTTGTCGATAAACAACTTGCAAGAAAGTGAACTTTAATCTTAAATATGATAGAATACAAAATAAATGATTATGAATAAATATTCTTTATGCTTTTATTTGTCGATATTCAACTTGCAAGAAAGTGAACTTTAATCTTAAATAAGATAAATGATTTTGAATAAATGTTATTTATGTTTTTACTTGTCGATAAACAACTTGCAAGAAAGTGAACTTTAATCTTAAATCTGATAAAATACAAAATAAATGATTATCAATAAATGTTCTTTATGTTTCTATTCGTCGATAAACAACTTGCAAGAACGTGAACTTTAATCTTAGATGTGATAGAATACAAAATCAATGATTATGAATAAATATTCTTTATGTACTTATTTGTCGATATTCAACTTGCAGGAAAGTGAACTTTGATCAAAAATCTGAGAAAACTCAAAATAAATGATTATCAATAAATGTTCTTAATGTTTCTATTTGTCGATAAACAACTTGCAAGAAAGTGAACTTTAATCTTAGATATGATAGAATACAAAATAAATGATTATGAATAAATATTCTTTATGCTTTTATTTGTCGATATTCAACTTGCAAGAAAGTGAACTTTAATCTTAAATATGATAAAATACAAAATAAATGATTTTAAATAAATGTTATTTATGTTTTTATTTGTCGATTAACAACTTGCAAGAAAGTGAGCTTTAATCTTAAATCTGATAAAATACAAAATAAATTATTATGAATAAATATTCTTTATGTTTTTATATGTCGATATTCAACTTGCAAGAAAGTGAACTTTGATCTTAAATCTGATAAGAATACAAAATAAATGATTATGAATATATGTTCTTTATGTTTCTATATGTCGATAAATAACTTGCAAGAAAGTGAACTTTTATCTTAAATCTGATAAAAATACAAAATAAATGATTGTGAATAAATATTCTTTATGCTTTTATTTGTCGATATTCAACTTGCAAGAAAGGGAACTTTAATCTTAAATAAGATAAAATACAAAATAAATGATTTTGAATAAATGTTATTTATGTTTTTATTTGTCGATAAACAACTTGCAAGAAAGTGAGCTTTAATCTTAAATCTGATAAAATACAAAATAAATGATTATCAATAAATGTTCTTTATGTTTCTATTCGTCGATAAACAACTTGCAAGAACGTGAACTTTAATCTTAGATGTGATAGAATACAAAATCAATGATTATGAATAAATATTCTTTATGTACTTATTTGTCGATATTCAACTTGCAGGAAAGTGAACTTTGAACAAAAATCTGAGAAAACTCAAAATAAATGATTATCAATAAATGTTCTTAATGTTTCTATTTGTCGATAAACAACTTGCAAGAAAGTGAACTTTAATCTTAGATATGATAGAATACAAAATAAATGATTATGAATAAATATTCTTTATGCTTTTATTTGTCGATATTCAACTTGCAAGAAAGTGAACTTTAATCTTAAATATGATAAAATACAAAATAAATGATTTTAAATAAATGTTATTTATGTTTTTATTTGTCGATAAACAACTTGCAAGAAAGTGAGCTTTAATCTTAAATCTGATAAAATACAAAATAAATTATTATGAATAAATATTCTTTATGTTTTTATTTGTCGATATTCAACTTGCAGGAAAGTGAACTTTGATCATAAATCTGAGAAAACTCAAAATAAATGATTGTGAATAAATATTCTTTATGCTTTTATTTGTCGATATTCAACTTGCAAGAAAGTGAACTTTAATCTTAAATATGATAAAATACAAAATAAATGATTTTAAATAAATGTTATTTATGTTTTTATTTGTCGATAAACAACTTGCAAGAAAGTGAGCTTTAATCTTAAATCTGATAAAATACAAAATAAATTATTATGAATAAATATTCTTTATGTTTTTATATGTCGAGATTCAACTTGCAAGAAAGTGAACTTTGATCTTAAATCTGATAAGAATACAAAATAAATGATTATGAATATACGTTCTTTATGTTTCTATATGTCGATAAATAACTTGCAAGAAATGAACTTTTATCTTAAATCTGATAAAAATACAAAATAAATGATTATGAACAAATATTATTTATGTTTTTATTTGCCGATTAACAACTTATATGAAAGTGAACTTTGATCATAAATCTGATAAAATACAAAATAAATTATTATGAATAAATATTCTCTATGTTTTTGTTTGTCGATATTCAACTTGCAAGAAAGTGAACTTTGATCTTAAATGTGATAAAAATACAAAATCAATGATCATGATGAAATGTTATTTATGTTTCTATTTGTCGATAAACAACTTGCAAGAAAGTGAACTTTGATCTTAGTTCTGATAAAATACAAAATAAATGATTATGAATAAATATTTTTATGCTTTTTTTGACAATATTCAACTTGCAAGAAAGTGAACTTTGATCTTAAATCTGATAAAAATACAAAATAAATTATTATGAATAAATATTCTTTATGTTTTTATTTGTCGATATTCAACTTGCAGGAAAGTGAACTTTGATCATAAATCTGAGAAAACTCAAAATAAATGATTATGAATAAATATTCTTTATGCTTTTATTTGTCGATATTCAACTTGCAAGAAAGTGAACTTTAATCTTAAATATGATAAAATACAAAATAAATGATTTTAAATAAATGTTATTTATGTTTTTATTTGTCGATAAACAACTTGCAAGAAAGTGAGCTTTAATCTTAAATCTGATAAAATACAAAATAAATTATTATGAATAAATATTCCTTATGTTTTTATATGTCGATATTCAACTTGCAAGAAAGTGAACTTTGATCTTAAATCTGATAAGAATACAAAATAAATGATTATGAATATATGTTCTTTATGTTTCTATATGTCGATAAATAACTTGCAAGAAAGTGAACTTTTATCTTAAATCTGATAAAAATACAAAATAAATGATTATGAATAAATATTATTTATGTTTTTATTTGCCGATTAACAACTTATATGAAAGTGAACTTTGATCATAAATCTGATAAATTACAAAATAAATTATTATGAATAAATATTCTTTATGTTTTTATTTGTCGATATTCAACTTGCAAGAAAGTGAACTTTGATCTTAAATCTGATAAAAATATAAAATCAATGATCATGATGAAATGTTATTTATGTTTCTATTTGTCGATAAACAACTTGCAAGAAAGTGAACTTTGATCTTAGTTCTGATAAAATACAAAATAAATGATTATGAATAAATATTCTTTATATTTTTATTTGTCGATAAACAACTTGCAAGAAAGTGAACTTTGATCTTAGTTCTGATAAAATACAAAATAAATGATTATGAATAAATATTCTTTATGTTTTTATTTGACGATATTCAACTTGCAAGAAAGTGAACTTTGATCTTAAATCTGATAAAAATACAAAATAAATTATTATGAATAAATATTCTTTATGCTTTTATTTGTCGATATTCAACTTGCAAGAAAGTGAACTTTGATCTTAAATCTGATAAAATACAAAATAAATTATTATGAATAAATATTCTTTATGTTTTTATTTGTCGATATTCAACTTGCAAGAAAGTGAACTTTGATCTTAAATCTGATAAAAATACAAAATCAATGATCATGATTAAATGTTATTTATGTTTCTGTTTGTCGATAAACAACTTGCAAGAAAGTGAACTTTGATCTTAGTTCTGATAAAATACAAAATAAATGATTATGAATAAATATTCTTTATGTTTTTATTTGACGATATTCAACTTGCAAGAAAGTGAACTTTGATCTTAAATCTGATAAAAATACAAAATAAATTATTATGAATAAATATTCTTTATGTTTTTATTTGTCGATATTCAACTTGCAGGAAAGTGAACTTTGTACATAAATCTGAGAAAACTCAAAATAAATGATTGTGAATAAATATTCTTTATGCTTTTCTTTGTCGATATTCAACTTGCAAGAAAGGGAACTTTAATCTTAAATATGATAAAATACAAAATAAATGATTTTAAATAAATGTTATTTATTTTTTTATTTGTCCATAAACAACTTGCAAGAAAGTGAGCTTTAATCTTAAATCTGATAAAATACAAAATAAATTATTATGAATAAATATTCTTTATGTTTTTATATGTCGAGATTCAACTTGCAAGAAAGTGAACTTTGATCTTAAATCTGATAAGAATACAAAATAAATGATTATGAATATATGTTCTTTATGTTTCTATATGTCGATAAATAACTTGCAAGAAAGTGAACTTTTATCTTAAATCTGATAAAAATACAAAATAAATGATTATGAATAAATATTATTTATGTTTTTATTTGCCGATTAATAACTTATATGAAAGTGAACTTTGATCATAAATCTGATAAAATACAAAATAAATTATTATGAATAAATATTCTCTATGTTTTTATTTGTCGATATTCAACTTGCAAGAAAGTGAACTTTGATCTTAAATGTGATAAAAATACAAAATCAATGATCATGATGAAATGTTATTTATGTTTCTATTTGTCGATAAACAACTTGCAAGAAAGTGAACTTTGATCTTAGTTCTGATAAAATACAAAATAAATGATTATGAATAAATATTTTTATGTTTTTATTTGACAATATTCAACTTGCAAGAAAGTGAACTTTGATCTTAAATCTGATAAAAATACAAAATAAATTATTATGAATAAATATCCTTTATGTTTTTATTTGTCGATATTCAACTTGCAGGAAAGTGAACTTTGATCATAAATCTGAGAAAACTCAAAATAAATGATTATGAATAAATATTCTTTATGCTTTTATTTGTCGATATTCAACTTGCAAGAAAGTGAACTTTAATCTTAAATATGATAAAATACAAAATAAATGATTTTAAATAAATGTTATTTATGTTTTTATTTGTCGATAAACAACTTGCAAGAAAGTGAGCTTTAATCTTAAATCTGATAAAATACAAAATAAATTATTATGAATAAATATTCCTTATGTTTTTATATGTCGATATTCAACTTATATGAAAGTGAACTTTGATCATAAATCCGATAAAATACAAAATAAATTATTATGAATAAATATTCTTTATGTTTTTATTTGTCGATATTCAACTTGCAAGAAAGTGAACTTTGATCTTAAATCTGATAAAAATACAAAATAAATTATTATGAATAAATATCCTTTATGTTTTTATTTGTCGATATTCAACTTGCAGGAAAGTGAACTTTGATCATAAATCTGAGAAAACTCAAAATAAATGATTATGAATAAATATTCTTTATGCTTTTATTTGTCGATATTCAACTTGCAAGAAAGTGAACTTTAATCTTAAATATGATAAGATACAAAATAAATGATTTTAAATAAATGTTATTTATGTTTTTATTTGTCGATATATAACTTGCAAGAAAGTGAACTTTTATCTTAAATCTGATAAAAATACAAAATAAATGATTATGAATAAATATTATTTATGTTTTTATTGAGCTTTAATCTTAAATCTGATAAAATACAAAATAAATTATTATGAATAAATATTCCTTATGTTTTTATATGTCGATATTCAACTTGTAAGAAAGTGAACTTTGATCTTAAATCTGATAAGAATACAAAATAAATGATTATGAATATATGTTCTTTATGTTTCTATATGTCGATAAATAACTTGCAAGAAAGTGAACTTTTATCTTAAATCTGATAAAAATACAAAATAAATGATTATGAATAAATATTATTTATGTTTTTATTTGCCGATTAACAACTTATATGAAAGTGAACTTTGATCATAAATCTGATAAAATACAAAATAAATTATTATGAATAAATATTCTTTATGTTTTTATTTGTCGATATTCAACTTGCAAGAAAGAGAACTTTGATCTTAAATCTGATAAAAATATAAAATCAATGATCATGATGAAATGTTATTTATGTTTCTATTTGTCGATAAACAACTTGCAAGAAAGTGAACTTTGATCTTAGTTCTGATAAAATACAAAATAAATGATTATGAATAAATATTCTTTATGTTTTTATTTGACGATATTCAACTTGCAAGAAAGTGAACTTTGATCTTAAATCTGATAAAATACAAAATAAATTATTATGAATAAATATTCTTTATGTTTTTATTTGTCGATATTCAACTTGCAAGAAAGTGAACTTTGATCTTAATTCTGATAAAAATACAAAATCAATGATCATGATTAAATGTTATTTATGTTTCTATTTGTCGATAAACAACTTGCAAGAAAGTGAACTTTGATCATAAATCTGATAAAATACAAAATAAATGATTTTGAATAGATGTTATTTATGTTTTTATTTGTCGATAAACCACTTGCAAGAAAGTGAGCTTTGATCTTAAATCTGATAAAATACGAAATAAGTGATAATGAATTAATATTCTTTATGTTTTTATATGTCGATATTCAACTTGTAAGAAAGTGAACTTTGATCTTAAATCTGATAAAAATACAAAATCAATGATTATCAATAAATGTTATTTATGTTTCTATTTGTCGATAAACAACTTGCAAGAAAGTGAACTTTGATCTTAGTTCTGATAAAATACAAAATAAATGATTATGAATAAATATTCTTTATATTTTTATTTGTCGATAAACAACTTGCAAGAAAGTGAACTTTGATCTTAGTTCTGATAAAATACAAAATAAATGATTATGAATAAATATTCTTTATGTTTTTATTTGACGATATTCAACTTGCAAGAAAGTGAACTTTGATCTTAAATCTGATAAAAATACAAAATAAATTATTATGAATAAATATTCTTTATGCTTTTATTTGTCGATATTCAACTTGCAAGAAAGTGAACTTTGATCTTAAATCTGATAAAATACAAAATAAATTATTATGAATAAATATTCTTTATGTTTTTATTTGTCGATATTCAACTTGCAAGAAAGTGAACTTTGATCTTAAATCTGATAAAAATACAAAATCAATGATCATGATTAAATGTTATTTATGTTTCTATTTGTCGATAAACAACTTGCAAGAAAGTGAACTTTGATCTTAGTTCTGATAAAATACAAAATAAATGATTATGAATAAATATTCTTTATGTTTTTATTTGACGATATTCAACTTGCAAGAAAGTGAACTTTGATCTTAAATCTGATAAAAATACAAAATAAATTATTATGAATAAATATTCTTTATGTTTTTATTTGTCGATATTCAACTTGCAGGAAAGTGAACTTTGTACATAAATCTGAGAAAACTCAAAATAAATGATTGTGAATAAATATTCTTTATGCTTTTCTTTGTCGATATTCAACTTGCAAGAAAGTGAACTTTAATCTTAAATATGATAAAATACAAAATAAATGATTTTAAATAAATGTTATTTATGTTTTTATTTGTCGATAAACAACTTGCAAGAAAGTGAGCTTTAATCTTAAATCTGATAAAATACAAAATAAATTATTATGAATAAATATTCTTTATGTTTTTATATGTCGAGATTCAACTTGCAAGAAAGTGAACTTTGATCTTAAATCTGATAAGAATACAAAATAAATGATTATGAATATATGTTCTTTATGTTTCTATATGTCGATAAATAACTTGCAAGAAAGTGAACTTTTATCTTAAATCTGATAAAAATACAAAATAAATGATTATGAATAAATATTATTTATGTTTTTATTTGCCGATTAACAACTTATATGAAAGTGAACTTTGATCATAAATCTGATAAAATACAAAATAAATTATTATGAATAAATATTCTCTATGTTTTTATTTGTCGATATTCAACTTGCAAGAAAGTGAACTTTGATCTTAAATGTGATAAAAATACAAAATCAATGATCATGATGAAATGTTATTTATGTTTCTATTTGTCGATAAACAACTTGCAAGAAAGTGAACTTTGATCTTAGTTCTGATAAAATACAAAATAAATGATTATGAATAAATATTTTTATGTTTTTATTTGACAATATTCAACTTGCAAGAAAGTGAACTTTGATCTTAAATCTGATAAAAATACAAAATAAATTATTATGAATAAATATCCTTTATGTTTTTATTTGTCGATATTCAACTTGCAGGAAAGTGAACTCTGATCATAAATCTGAGAAAACTCAAAATAAATGATTATGAATAAATATTCTTTATGCTTTTATTTGTCGATATTCAACTTGCAAGAAAGTGAACTTTAATCTTAAATATGATAAAATACAAAATAAATGATTTTAAATAAATGTTATTTATGTTTTTATTTGTCGATAAACAACTTGCAAGAAAGTGAGCTTTAATCTTAAATCTGATAAAATACAAAATAAATTATTATGAATAAATATTCCTTATGTTTTTATATGTCGATATTCAACTTGCAAGAAAGTGAACTTTGATCTTAAATCTGATAAGAATACAAAATAAATGATTATGAATATATGTTCTTTATGTTTCTATATGTCGATAAATAACTTGCAAGAAAGTGAACTTTTATCTTAAATCTGATAAAAATACAAAATAAATGATTATGAATAAATATTATTTATGTTTTTATTTGCCGATTAACAACTTATATGAAAGTGAACTTTGATCATAAATCTGATAAAATACAAAATAAATTATTATGAATAAATATTCTTTATGTTTTTATTTGCCGATTAACAACTTATATGAAAGTGAACTTTGATCATAAATCTGATAAAATACAAAATAAATTATTATGAATAAATATTCTTTATGTTTTTATTTGTCGATATTCAACTTGCAAGAAAGTGAACTTTGATCTTAAATCTGATAAAAATATAAAATCAATGATCATGATGAAATGTTATTTATGTTTCTATTTGTCGATAAACAACTTGCAAGAAAGTGAACTTTGATCTTAGTTCTGATAAAATACAAAATAAATGATTATGAATAAATATTCTTTATGTTTTTATTTGACGATATTCAACTTGCAAGAAAGTGAACTTTGATCTTAAATCTGATAAAAATACAAAATAAATTATTATGAATAAATATTCTTTATGTTTTTATTTGTCGATATTCAACTTGCAGGAAAGTGAACTTTGATCATAAATCTGAGAAAACTCAAAATAAATGATTATGAATAAATATTCTTTATGCTTTTATTTGTCGATATTCAACTTGCAAGAAAGTGAACTTTAATCTTAAATATGATAAAATACAAAATAAATGATTTTAAATAAATGTTATTTATGTTTTTATTTGTCGATAAACAACTTGCAAGAAAGTGCGCTTTAATCTTAAATCTGATAAAATACAAAATAAATTATTATGAATAAATATTCTTTATGTTTTTATTTGTCGATATTCAACTTGCAAGAAAGTGAACTTTGATCTTAAATCTGATAAAAATACAAAATCAATGATCATGATTAAATGTTATTTATGTTTCTATTTGTCGATAAACAACTTGCAAGAAAGTGAACTTTGATCTTAGTTCTGATAAAATACAAAATAAATGATTATGAATAAATATTCTTTATGTTTTTATTTGACGATATTCAACTTGCAAGAAAGTGAACTTTGATCTTAAATCTGATAAAAATACAAAATAAATTATTATGAATAAATATTCTTTATGTTTTTATTTGTCGATATTCAACTTGCAGGAAAGTGAACTTTGATCATAAATCTGAGAAAACTCAAAATAAATGATTATGAATAAATATTCTTTATGCTTTTATTTGTCGATATTCAACTTGCAAGAAAGTGAACTTTAATCTTAAATATGATAAAATACAAAATAAATGATTTTAAATAAATGTTATTTATGTTTTTATTTGTCGATAAACAACTTGCAAGAAAGTGCGCTTTAATCTTAAATCTGATAAAATACAAAATAAATTATTATGAATAAATATTCTTTATGTTTTTATATGTCGATATTCAACTTGCAAGAAAGTGAACTTTGATCTTAAATCTGATAAGAATACAAAATAAATGATAATGAATAAATATTATTTATGTTTTTATTTGCCGATTAGCAACTTACATGAAAGTGAACTTTGATCATAAATCTGATAAAATACAAAATAAATGATTTTGAATAGATGTTATATATGTTTTTATTTGTCGATAAACAACTTGCAAGAAAGTGAGCTTTGATCTTAAATCTGATAAAATACGAAATAAGTGATAATGAATTAATATTCTTTATGTTTTTATATGTCGATATTCAACTTGTAAGAAAGTGAACTTTGATCTTAAATCTGATAAAAATACAAAATCAATGATTATCAATAAATGTTATTTATGTTTCTATTTGTCGATAAACAACTTGCAAGAAAGTGAACTTTGATCTTAGTTCTGATAAAATACAAAATAAATGATTATGAATAAATATTCTTTATATTTTTATTTGTCGATAAACAACTTGCAAGAAAGTGAACTTTGATCTTAGTTCTGATAAAATACAAAATAAATGATTATGAATAAATATTCTTTATGTTTTTATTTGACGATATTCAACTTGCAAGAAAGTGAACTTTGATCTTAAATCTGATAAAAATACAAAATAAATTATTATGAATAAATATTCTTTATGCTTTTATTTGTCGATATTCAACTTGCAAGAAAGTGAACTTTGATCTTAAATCTGATAAAATACAAAATAAATTATTATGAATAAATATTCTTTATGTTTTTATTTGTCGATATTCAACTTGCAAGAAAGTGAACTTTGATCTTAAATCTGATAAAAATACAAAATCAATGATCATGATTAAATGTTATTTATGTTTCTATTTGTCGATAAACAACTTGCAAGAAAGTGAACTTTGATCTTAGTTCTGATAAAATACAAAATAAATGATTATGAATAAATATTCTTTATGTTTTTATTTGACGATATTCAACTTGCAAGAAAGTGAACTTTGATCTTAAATCTGATAAAAATACAAAATAAATTATTATGAATAAATATTCTTTATGTTTTTATTTGTCGATATTCAACTTGCAGGAAAGTGAACTTTGATCATAAATCTGAGAAAACTCAAAATAAATGATTATGAATAAATATTCTTTATGCTTTTATTTGTCGATATTCAACTTGCAAGAAAGTGAACTTTAATCTTAAATATGATAAAATACAAAATAAATGATTTTAAATAAATGTTATTTATGTTTTTATTTGTCGATAAACAACTTGCAAGAAAGTGAGCTTTAATCTTAAATCTGATAAAATACAAAATAAATTATTATGAATAAATATTCTTTATGCTTTTATTTGTCGATATTCAACTTGCAAGAAAGTGAACTTTGATCTTAAATCTGATAAAATACAAAATAAATTATTATGAATAAATATTCTTTATGTTTTTATATGTCGAGATTCAACTTGCAAGAAAGTGAACTTTGATCTTAAATCTGATAAAATACAAAATAAATTATTATGAATAAATATTCTTTATGTTTTTATTTGTCGATATTCAACTTGCAAGAAAGTGAACTTTGATCTTAAATGTGATAAAAATACAAAATCAATGATCATGATGAAATGTTATTTATGTTTCTATTTGTCGATAAACAACTTGCAAGAAAGTGAACTTTGATCTTAGTTCTGATAAAATACAAAATAAATGATTGTGAATAAATATTCTTTATGCTTTTATTTGTCGATATTCAACTTGCAAGAAAGTGAACTTTAATCTTAAATATGATAAAATACAAAATAAATGATTTTAAATAAATGTTATTTATGTTTTTATTTGTCGATAAACAACTTGCAAGAAAGTGAGCTTTAATCTTAAATCTGATAAAATACAAAATAAATTATTATGAATAAATATTCTTTATGCTTTTATTTGTCGATATTCAACTTGCAAGAAAGTGAACTTTGATCTTAAATCTGATAAAATACAAAATAAATTATTATGAATAAATATTCTTTATGTTTTTATTTGTCGATATTCAACTTGCAAGAAAGTGAACTTTGATCTTAAATGTGATAAAAATACAAAATCAATGATCATGATGAAATGTTATTTATGTTTCTATTTGTCGATAAACAACTTGCAAGAAAGTGAACTTTGATCTTAGTTCTGATAAAATACAAAATAAATGATTATGAATAAATATTTTTATGTTTTTATTTGACAATATTCAACTTGCAAGAAAGTGAACTTTGATCTTAAATCTGATAAAAATACAAAATAAATTATTATGAATAAATATCCTTTATGTTTTTATTTGTCGATATTCAACTTGCAGGAAAGTGAACTTTGATCATAAATCTGAGAAAACTCAAAATAAATGATTATGAATAAATATTCTTTATGCTTTTATTTGTCGATATTCAACTTGCAAGAAAGTGAACTTTGATCTTAAATCTGATAAAAATATAAAATCAATGATCATGATGAAATGTTATTTATGTTTCTATTTGTCGATAAACAACTTGCAAGAAAGTGAACTTTGATCTTAGTTCTGATAAAATACAAAATAAATGATTATGAATAAATATTTTCATGTTTTTATTTGACAATATTCAACTTGCAAGAAAGTGAACTTTGATCTTAAATCTGATAAAAATACAAAATAAATTATTATGAATAAATATCCTTTATGTTTTTATTTGTCGATATTCAACTTGCAGGAAAGTGAACTTTGATCATAAATCTGAGAAAACTCAAAATAAATGATTATGAATAAATATTCTTTATGCTTTTATTTGTCGATATTCAACTTGCAAGAAAGTGAACTTTGATCTTAAATCTGATAAGAATACAAAATAAATGATTATGAATATATGTTCTTTATGTTTCTATATGTCGATAAATAACTTGCAAGAAAGTGAACTTTTATCTTAAATCTGATAAAAATACAAAATAAATGATTATGAATAAATATTATTTATGTTTTTATTTGCCGATTAACAACTTATATGAAAGTGAACTTTGATCATAAATCTGATAAAATACAAAATAAATTATTATGAATAAATATTCTTTATGTTTTTATTTGTCGATATTCAACTTGCAAGAAAGTGAACTTTGATCTTAAATCTGATAAAAATATAAAATCAATGATCATGATGAAATGTTATTTATGTTTCTATTTGTCGATAAACAACTTGCAAGAAAGTGAACTTTGATCTTAGTTCTGATAAAATACAAAATAAATGATTATGAATAAATATTCTTTATGTTTTTATTTGACGATATTCAACTTGCAAGAAAGTGAACTTTGATCTTAAATCTGATAAAAATACAAAATAAATTATTATGAATAAATATTCTTTATGTTTTTATTTGTCGATATTCAACTTGCAGGAAAGTGAACTTTGATCATAAATCTGAGAAAACTCAAAATAAATGATTATGAATAAATATTCTTTATGCTTTTATTTGTCGATATTCAACTTGCAAGAAAGTGAACTTTAATCTTAAATATGATAAAATACAAAATAAATGATTTTAAATAAATGTTATTTATGTTTTTATTTGTCGATAAACAACTTGCAAGAAAGTGCGCTTTAATCTTAAATCTGATAAAATACAAAATAAATTATTATGAATAAATATTCTTTATGTTTTTATTTGTCGATATTCAACTTGCAAGAAAGTGAACTTTGATCTTAAATCTGATAAAAATACAAAATCAATGATCATGATTAAATGTTATTTATGTTTCTATTTGTCGATAAACAACTTGCAAGAAAGTGAACTTTGATCTTAGTTCTGATAAAATACAAAATAAATGATTATGAATAAATATTCTTTATGTTTTTATTTGACGATATTCAACTTGCAAGAAAGTGAACTTTGATCTTAAATCTGATAAAAATACTAAATAAATTATTATGAATAAATATTCTTTATGTTTTTATTTGTCGATATTCAACTTGCAGGAAAGTGAACTTTGATCATAAATCTGAGAAAACTCAAAATAAATGATTATGAATAAATATTCTTTATGCTTTTATTTGTCGATATTCAACTTGCAAGAAAGTGAACTTTAATCTTAAATATGATAAAATACAAAATAAATGATTTTAAATAAATGTTATTTATGTTTTTATTTGTCGATAAACAACTTGCAAGAAAGTGCGCTTTAATCTTAAATCTGATAAAATACAAAATAAATTATTATGAATAAATATTCTTTATGTTTTTATATGTCGATATTCAACTTGCAAGAAAGTGAACTTTGATCTTAAATCTGATAAGAATACAAAATAAATGATAATGAATAAATATTATTTATGTTTTTATTTGCCGATTAGCAACTTACATGAAAGTGAACTTTGATCATAAATCTGATAAAATACAAAATAAATGATTTTGAATAGATGTTATATATGTTTTTATTTGTCGATAAACAACTTGCAAGAAAGTGAGCTTTGATCTTAAATCTGATAAAATACGAAATAAGTGATAATGAATTAATATTCTTTATGTTTTTATATGTCGATATTCAACTTGTAAGAAAGTGAACTTTGATCTTAAATCTGATAAAAATACAAAATCAATGATTATCAATAAATGTTATTTATGTTTCTATTTGTCGATAAACAACTTGCAAGAAAGTGAACTTTGATCTTAGTTCTGATAAAATACAAAATAAATGATTATGAATAAATATTCTTTATATTTTTATTTGTCGATAAACAACTTGCA
Organism: Zeugodacus cucurbitae; assembly: GCF_028554725.1. Taxonomy (NCBI): domain Eukaryota; kingdom Metazoa; phylum Arthropoda; class Insecta; order Diptera; family Tephritidae; genus Zeugodacus; species Zeugodacus cucurbitae. The sequence goes on from NC_071669.1 coordinate 31,090,381, forward strand.
AGAAAGTGAACTTTGATCTTAGTTCTGATAAAATACAAAATAAATGATTATGAATAAATATTCTTTATGTTTTTATTTGACGATATTCAACTTGCAAGAAAGTGAACTTTGATCTTAAATCTGATAAAAATACAAAATAAATTATTATGAATAAATATTCTTTATGCTTTTATTTGTCGATATTCAACTTGCAAGAAAGTGAACTTTGATCTTAAATCTGATAAAATACAAAATAAATTATTATGAATAAATATTCTTTATGTTTTTATTTGTCGATATTCAACTTGCAAGAAAGTGAACTTTGATCTTAAATCTGATAAAAATACAAAATCAATGATCATGATTAAATGTTATTTATGTTTCTATTTGTCGATAAACAACTTGCAAGAAAGTGAACTTTGATCTTAGTTCTGATAAAATACAAAATAAATGATTATGAATAAATATTCTTTATGTTTTTATTTGACGATATTCAACTTGCAAGAAAGTGAACTTTGATCTTAAATCTGATAAAAATACAAAATAAATTATTATGAATAAATATTCTTTATGTTTTTATTTGTCGATATTCAACTTGCAGGAAAGTGAACTTTGATCATAAATCTGAGAAAACTCAAAATAAATGATTATGAATAAATATTCTTTATGCTTTTATTTGTCGATATTCAACTTGCAAGAAAGTGAACTTTAATCTTAAATATGATAAAATACAAAATAAATGATTTTAAATAAATGTTATTTATGTTTTTATTTGTCGATAAACAACTTGCAAGAAAGTGAGCTTTAATCTTAAATCTGATAAAATACAAAATAAATTATTATGAATAAATATTCTTTATGTTTTTATATGTCGAGATTCAACTTGCAAGAAAGTGAACTTTGATCTTAAATCTGATAAGAATACAAAATAAATGATTATGCATATATGTTCTTTATGTTTCTATATGTCGATAAATAACTTGCAAGAAAGTGAACTTTTATCTTAAATCTGATAAAAATACAAAATAAATGATTATGAATAAATATTATTTATGTTTTTATTTGCCGATTAACAACTTATATGAAAGTGAACTTTGATCATAAATCTGATAAAATACAAAATAAATTATTATGAATAAATATTCTCTATGTTTTTATTTGTCGATATTCAACTTGCAAGAAAGTGAACTTTGATCTTAAATGTGATAAAAATACAAAATCAATGATCATGATGAAATGTTATTTATGTTTCTATTTGTCGATAAACAACTTGCAAGAAAGTGAACTTTGATCTTAGTTCTGATAAAATACAAAATAAATGATTATGAATAAATATTTTTATGTTTTTATTTGACAATATTCAACTTGCAAGAAAGTGAACTTTGATCTTAAATCTGATAAAAATACAAAATAAATTATTATGAATAAATATCCTTTATGTTTTTATTTGTCGATATTCAACTTGCAGGAAAGTGAACTTTGATCATAAATCTGAGAAAACTCAAAATAAATGATTATGAATAAATATTCTTTATGCTTTTATTTGTCGATATTCAACTTGCAAGAAAGTGAACTTTAATCTTAAATATGATAAAATACAAAATAAATGCTTTTAAATAAATGTTATTTATGTTTTTATTTGTCGATAAACAACTTGCAAGAAAGTGAGCTTTAATCTTAAATCTGATAAAATACAAAATAAATTATTATGAATAAATATTCCTTATGTTTTTATATGTCGATATTCAACTTGCAAGAAAGTGAACTTTGATCTTAAATCTGATAAGAATACAAAATAAATGATTATGAATATATGTTCTTTATGTTTCTATATGTCGATAAATAACTTGCAAGAAAGTGAACTTTTATCTTAAATCTGATAAAAATACAAAATAAATGATTATGAATAAATATTATTTATGTTTTTATTTGCCGATTAACAACTTATATGAAAGTGAACTCTGATCATAAATCTGATAAAATACAAAATAAATTATTATGAATAAATATTCTTTATGTTTTTATTTGTCGATATTCAACTTGCAAGAAAGTGAACTTTGATCTTAAATCTGATAAAAATATAAAATCAATGATCATGATGAAATGTTATTTATGTTTCTAAATATTTGTCGATAAACAACTTGCAAGAAAGTGAACTTTGATCTTAGTTCTGATAAAATACAAAATAAATGATTATGAATAAATATTCTTAATGTTTTTATTTGAAGATATTCAACTTGCAAGAAAGTGAACTTTGATCTTAAATATGATAAAAATACAAAATAAATTATTATGAATAAATATTCTTTATGTTTTCATTTGTCGATATTCAACTTGCAGGAAAGTGAACTTTGATCATAAATCTGAGAAAACTCAAAATAAATGATTATGAATAAATATTCTTTATGCTTTTATTTGTCGATATTCAACTTGCAAGAAAGTGAACTTTGATCTTAAATCTGATAAGAATACAAAATAAATGATAACGAATAAATATTATTTATGTTTTTATTTGCCGATTAACAACTTACATGAAAGTGAACTTTGATCATAAATCTGATAAAATACAAAATAAATGATTTTGAATAGATGTTATTTATGTTTTTATTTGTCGATAAACAACTTGCAAGAAAGTGAGCTTTGATCTTAAATCTGATAAAATACGAAATAAGTGATAATGAATTAATATTCTTTATGTTTTTATATGTCGATATTCAACTTGTAAGAAAGTGAACTTTGATCATAAATCAGAGAAAACTCAAAATAAATGATTATCAATAAATGTTATTTGTGTTTCTACTTGTCGATAAACAACTTGCAAGAAAGTGAACCTTGATCTTAGTTCTGATGAAATACAAAATAAATGATAATGAGTTAATATTCTTTATGTTTTTTTATATAGATATTCAACTTGCAAGAAAGTGAACTTTGATCTTAAATCTGATAAAAATACAAAAATAAATGATTTTGAATAGATGTTATTTATGTTTTTATTTGTCGATAAACAACTTGCAAGAAAGTGAGCTTTGATCTTAAATCTGATAAAATACGAAATAAGTGATAATGAATTAATATTCTTTACGTTTTTATATGTCGATATTCAACTTGCAAGAAAGTGAACTTTGATCTTAAATCTGATAAAAATACAAAATCAATGATTATGAATAAATGTTATTAATGTTTCTATTTGTCGATAAACACCTTGCAAGAAAGTGAACTTTGATCTTAGTTCTGATAAAATACAAAATAAATGATTATGAATAAATATTCTTTATGTTTTTATTTGTCGATATTGAACTTACATGAAAATGAACTTTGATCATAAATCTGATAAAAAACAAAATAAATTATTATGAATAAATATTCTTTATGTTTTTATTTGACGATATTCAACTTACATGAAAGTGAACTTTGATCATAAATCTGATAAAAATACAAAATAAATTATTATGAATAAATATTCTTTATGTTTTTATTTGCCGATATTCAACGTGCAGGAAAGTGAACTTTGATCATAAATCTGAGAAAACTCAAAATAAATGATTATCAATAAATGTTCTTTATGTTTCTATTCGTCGATAAACAACTTGCAAGAAAGTGAACTTTAATCTTAGATGTGATAGAATACAAAATCAGTGATTATGAATAAATGTTATTTATGTTTCTATTTGTCGATAAACAACTTGCAAGAAAGTGAACTTTGATCTTAGTTCTGATAAAATACAAAATAAATGATTATGAATAAATATTCTTTATGTTTTTATTTGTCGATATTCAACTTACATGAACATGAACTTTGATCATAAATCTGATAAAAAACAAAATCAATTATTATGAATAAATATTCTTTATGTACTTATTTGTCGATATTCAACTTGCAGGAAAGTGAACTTTGATCAAAAATCTGAGAAAACTCAAAATAAATGATTATCAATAAATGTTCTTTATGTTTCTATTTGTCGATAAACAACTTGCAAGAAAGTGAACTTTAATCTTAGATATGATAGAATACAAAATAAATGATTATGAATAAATATTCTTTATGCTTTTATTTGTCGATATTCAACTTGCAAGAAAGTGAACTTTAATCTTAAATATGATAAAATACAAAATAAATGATTTTGAATAAATGTTATTTATGTTTTTACTTGTCGATAAACAACTTGCAAGAAAGTGAACTTTAATCTTAGATATGATAGAATACAAAATCAATGATTATGAATAAATGTTATTTATGTTTCTATTTGTCGATAAACAACTTGCAAGAAAGTGAACTTTGATCTTAGTTCTGATAAAATACAAAATAAATGATTATGAATAAATATTCTTTATGTTTTTATTTAACGATATTCAACTTACATGAAAGTGAACTTTGATCATAAATCTGATAAAAATACAAAATAAATTATTATGAATAAATATTCTTTATGTTTTTATTTGCCGATATTCAACGTGCAGGAAAGTGAACTTTGATCATAATTCTGAGAAAACTCAAAATAAATGATTATCAATAAATGTTCTTTATGTTTCTATTCGTCGATAAACAACTTGCAAGAAAGTGAACTTTAATCTTAGATGTGATAGAATACAAAATCAATGATTATGAATAAATGTTATTTATGTTTCTATTTGTCGATAAACAACTTGCAAGAAAGTGAACTTTGATCTTAGTTCTGATAAAATACAAAATAAATGATTATGAATAAATATTCTTTATGTTTTTATTTGTCGATATTCAACTTACATGAACATGAACTTTGATCATAAATCTGATAAAAAAACAAAATCAATTATTATGAATAAATATTCTTTATGTACTTATTTGTCGATATTCAACTTGCAGGAAAGTGAACTTTGATCAAAAATCTGAGAAAACTCAAAATAAATGATTATCAATAAATATTCTTTATGTTTTTATATGTCGAGATTCAACTTGCAAGAAAGTGAACTTTGATCTTAAATCTGATAAGAATACAAAATAAATGATTATGAATATATGTTCTTTATGTTTCTATATGTCGATAAATAACTTGCAAGAAAGTGAACTTTTATCTTAAATCTGATAAAAATACAAAATAAATGATTATGAATAAATATTATTTATGTTTTTATTTGCCGATTAACAACTTATATGAAAGTGAACTTTGATCATAAATCTGATAAAATACAAAATAAATTATTATGAATAAATATTCTCTATGTTTTTATTTGTCGATATTCAACTTGCAAGAAAGTGAACTTTGATCTTAAATGTGATAAAAATACAAAATCAATGATCATGATGAAATGTTATTTATGTTTCTATTTGTCGATAAACAACTTGCAAGAAAGTGAACTTTGATCTTAGTTCTGATAAAATACAAAATAAATGATTATGAATAAATATTTTTATGTTTTTATTTGACAATATTCAACTTGCAAGAAAGTGAACTTTGATCTTAAATCTGATAAAAATACAAAATAAATTATTATGAATAAATATCCTTTATGTTTTTATTTGTCGATATTCAACTTGCAGGAAAGTGAACTTTGATCATAAATCTGAGAAAACTCAAAATAAATGATTATGAATAAATATTCTTTATGCTTTTATTTGTCGATATTCAACTTGCAAGAAAGTGAACTTTAATCTTAAATATGATAAAATACAAAATAAATGCTTTTAAATAAATGTTATTTATGTTTTTATTTGTCGATAAACAACTTGCAAGAAAGTGAGCTTTAATCTTAAATCTGATAAAATACAAAATAAATTATTATGAATAAATATTCCTTATGTTTTTATATGTCGATATTCAACTTGCAAGAAAGTGAACTTTGATCTTAAATCTGATAAGAATACAAAATAAATGATTATGAATATATGTTCTTTATGTTTCTATATGTCGATAAATAACTTGCAAGAAAGTGAACTTTTATCTTAAATCTGATAAAAATACAAAATAAATGATTATGAATAAATATTATTTATGTTTTTATTTGCCGATTAACAACTTATATGAAAGTGAACTCTGATCATAAATCTGATAAAATACAAAATAAATTATTATGAATAAATATTCTTTATGTTTTTATTTGTCGATATTCAACTTGCAAGAAAGTGAACTTTGATCTTAAATCTGATAAAAATATAAAATCAATGATCATGATGAAATGTTATTTATGTTTCTAAATATTTGTCGATAAACAACTTGCAAGAAAGTGAACTTTGATCTTAGTTCTGATAAAATACAAAATAAATGATTATGAATAAATATTCTTAATGTTTTTATTTGAAGATATTCAACTTGCAAGAAAGTGAACTTTGATCTTAAATATGATAAAAATACAAAATAAATTATTATGAATAAATATTCTTTATGTTTTCATTTGTCGATATTCAACTTGCAGGAAAGTGAACTTTGATCATAAATCTGAGAAAACTCAAAATAAATGATTATGAATAAATATTCTTTATGCTTTTATTTGTCGATATTCAACTTGCAAGAAAGTGAACTTTAATCTTAAATATGATAAAATACAAAATAAATGATTTTAAATAAATGTTATTTATGTTTTTATTTGTCGGTAAACAACTTGCAAGAAAGTGCGCTTTAATCTTAAATCTGATAAAATACAAAATAAATTATTATGAATAAATATTCTTTATGTTTTTATATGTCGATATTCAACTTGCAAGAAAGTGAACTTTGATCTTAAATCTGATAAGAATACAAAATAAATGATAACGAATAAATATTATTTATGTTTTTATTTGCCGATTAACAACTTACATGAAAGTGAACTTTGATCATAAATCTGATAAAATACAAAATAAATGATTTTGAATAGATGTTATTTATGTTTTTATTTGTCGATAAACAACTTGCAAGAAAGTGAGCTTTGATCTTAAATCTGATAAAATACGAAATAAGTGATAATGAATTAATATTCTTTATGTTTTTATATGTCGATATTCAACTTGTAAGAAAGTGAACTTTGATCATAAATCAGAGAAAACTCAAAATAAATGATTATCAATAAATGTTATTTGTGTTTCTACTTGTCGATAAACAACTTGCAAGAAAGTGAACCTTGATCTTAGTTCTGATGAAATACAAAATAAATGATAATGAGTTAATATTCTTTATGTTTTTTTATATAGATATTCAACTTGCAAGAAAGTGAACTTTGATCTTAAATCTGATAAAAATACAAAAATAAATGATTTTGAATAGATGTTATTTATGTTTTTATTTGTCGATAAACAACTTGCAAGAAAGTGAGCTTTGATCTTAAATCTGATAAAATACGAAATAAGTGATAATGAATTAATATTCTTTACGTTTTTATATGTCGATATTCAACTTGCAAGAAAGTGAACTTTGATCTTAAATCTGATAAAAATACAAAATCAATGATTATGAATAAATGTTATTAATGTTTCTATTTGTCGATAAACACCTTGCAAGAAAGTGAACTTTGATCTTAGTTCTGATAAAATACAAAATAAATGATTATGAATAAATATTCTTTATGTTTTTATTTGTCGATATTGAACTTACATGAAAATGAACTTTGATCATAAATCTGATAAAAAACAAAATAAATTATTATGAATAAATATTCTTTATGTTTTTATTTGACGATATTCAACTTACATGAAAGTGAACTTTGATCATAAATCTGATAAAAATACAAAATAAATTATTATGAATAAATATTCTTTATGTTTTTATTTGCCGATATTCAACGTGCAGGAAAGTGAACTTTGATCATAAATCTGAGAAAACTCAAAATAAATGATTATCAATAAATGTTCTTTATGTTTCTATTCGTCGATAAACAACTTGCAAGAAAGTGAACTTTAATCTTAGATGTGATAGAATACAAAATCAGTGATTATGAATAAATGTTATTTATGTTTCTATTTGTCGATAAACAACTTGCAAGAAAGTGAACTTTGATCTTAGTTCTGATAAAATACAAAATAAATGATTATGAATAAATATTCTTTATGTTTTTATTTGTCGATATTCAACTTACATGAACATGAACTTTGATCATAAATCTGATAAAAAACAAAATCAATTATTATGAATAAATATTCTTTATGTACTTATTTGTCGATATTCAACTTGCAGGAAAGTGAACTTTGATCAAAAATCTGAGAAAACTCAAAATAAATGATTATCAATAAATGTTCTTTATGTTTCTATTTGTCGATAAACAACTTGCAAGAAAGTGAACTTTAATCTTAGATATGATAGAATACAAAATAAATGATTATGAATAAATATTCTTTATGCTTTTATTTGTCGATATTCAACTTGCAAGAAAGTGAACTTTAATCTTAAATATGATAAAATACAAAATAAATGATTTTGAATAAATGTTATTTATGTTTTTACTTGTCGATAAACAACTTGCAAGAAAGTGAACTTTAATCTTAGATATGATAGAATACAAAATCAATGATTATGAATAAATGTTATTTATGTTTCTATTTGTCGATAAACAACTTGCAAGAAAGTGAACTTTGATCTTAGTTCTGATAAAATACAAAATAAATGATTATGAATAAATATTCTTTATGTTTTTATTTAACGATATTCAACTTACATGAAAGTGAACTTTGATCATAAATCTGATAAAAATACAAAATAAATTATTATGAATAAATATTCTTTATGTTTTTATTTGCCGATATTCAACGTGCAGGAAAGTGAACTTTGATCATAATTCTGAGAAAACTCAAAATAAATGATTATCAATAAATGTTCTTTATGTTTCTATTCGTCGATAAACAACTTGCAAGAAAGTGAACTTTAATCTTAGATGTGATAGAATACAAAATCAATGATTATGAATAAATGTTATTTATGTTTCTATTTGTCGATAAACAACTTGCAAGAAAGTGAACTTTGATCTTAGTTCTGATAAAATACAAAATAAATGATTATGAATAAATATTCTTTATGTTTTTATTTGTCGATATTCAACTTACATGAACATGAACTTTGATCATAAATCTGATAAAAAAACAAAATCAATTATTATGAATAAATATTCTTTATGTACTTATTTGTCGATATTCAACTTGCAGGAAAGTGAACTTTGATCAAAAATCTGAGAAAACTCAAAATAAATGATTATCAATAAATGTTCTTTATGTTTCTATTTGTCGATAAACAACTTGCAAGAAAGTGAACTTTGATCTTAAATCTGATAAAAATACAAAATCAATGATCATGATGAAATGTTATTTATGTTTCTATTTGTCGATAAACAACTTGCAAGAAAGTGAACTTTGATCTTAGTTCTGATAAAATACAAAATAAATGATTATGAATAAATATTTTTATGTTTTTATTTGACGATATTCAACTTGCAAGAAAGTGAACTTTGATCTTAAATCTGATAAAAATACAAAATAAATTATTATGAATAAATATTCTTTATGTTTTTATTTGTTGATATTCAACTTGCAGGAAAGTGAACTTTGATCATAAATCTGAGAAAACTCAAAATAAATGATTATGAATAAATATTCTTTATGCTTTTATTTGTCGATATTCAACTTGCAAGAAAGTGAATACCTTAAATATGATAAAATACAAAATAAATGATTTTAAATAAATGTTATTTATGTTTTTATTTGTCGATAAACAACTTGCAAGAAAGTGAGCTTTAATCTTAAATCTGATAAAATACAAAATAAATTATTATGAATAAATATTCTTTATGTTTTTATTTGACGATATTCAACTTACATGAAAGTGAACTTTGATCATAAATCTGATAAAAATACAAAATAAATTATTATGAATAAATATTCTTTATGTTTTTATTTGTCGATATTCAACTTGCAGGAAAGTGAACTTTGATCATAAATCTGAGAAAACTCAAAATAAATGATTCACAATAATGTTCTTTATGTTTCTATTTGTCGATAAACAACTTGCAAGAAAGTGAACTTTAATCTTAGATATGATAGAATACAAAATCAATGATTATGAATAAATGTTATTTATGTTTTTATTTGTCGATAAATGATAATAAATGATTCACAATAATGTTCTTTATGTTTCTATTTGTCGATAAACAACTTGCAAGAAAGTGAACTTTAATCTTAGATATGATAGAATACAAAATCAATGATTATGAATAAATGTTATTTATGTTTTTATTTGTCGATAAACAACTTGCAAGAAAGTGAGCTTTGATCTTAAATCTGATAAAATACAAAATAAATTATTATGAATAAATATTCTTTATGTTTTTATATGTCGATATTCAACTGGCAAGAAAGTGAACTTTGATCTTAGATCTGATAGAATACAAAATAAATGATTATGAATATATGTTCTTTATGTTTCTATATGTCGATAAATAACTTGCAAGAAAGTGAACTTTTATCTTAAATCTGATAAAAATACAAAATAAATGATTATGAATAAATATTATTTATGTTTTTATTTGCCGATTAACAACTTATATGAAAGTGAACTTTGATCATAAATCTGATAAAATACAAAATAAATTATTATGAATAAATATTCCTTATGTTTTTATTTGTCGATATTCAACTTGCAAGAAAGTGAACTTTGATCTTAAATCTGATAAAAATATAAAACCAATGATCATGATGAAATGTTATTTATGTTTCTATTTGTCGATAAACAACTTGCAAGAAAGTGAACTTTGATCTTAGTTCTGATAAAATACATAATAAATGATTATGAATAAATATTCTTTATGTTTTTATTTGACGATATTCAACTTGCAAGAAAGTGAACTTTGATCATAAATCTGATAAAAAACAAAATCAATTATTATGAATAAATATTCTTTATGTACTCATTTGTCGATATTCAACTTGCAGGAAAGTGAACTTTGATCAAAAATCTGAGAAAACTCAAAATAAATGATTATCAATAAATGTTCTTTATGTTTCTATTCGTCGATAAACAACTTGCAAGAAAGTGAACTTTAATCTTAGATGTGATAGAATACAAAATCAATGATTATGAATAAATGTTATTTATGTTTCTATTTGTCGATAAACAACTTGCAAGAAAGTGAACTTTGATCTTAGTTCTGATAAAATACAAAATAAATGATTATGAATAAATATTCTTTATGTTTTTATTTGTCGATATTCAACTTACATGAACATGAACTTTGATCATAAATCTGATAAAAAACAAAATCAATTATTATGAATAAATATTCTTTATGTACTTATTTGTCGATATTCAACTTGCAGGAAAGTGAACTTTGATCAAAAATCTGAGAAAACTCAAAATAAATGATTATCAATAAATGTTCTTTATGTTTCTATTTGTCGATAAACAACTTGCAAGAAAGTGAACTTTAAACTTAGATATGATAGAATACAAAATAAATGGTTATGAATAAATATTCTTTATGCTTTTATTTGTCGATATTCAACTTGCAAGAAAGTGAACTTTAATCTTAAATATGATAAAATACAAAATAAATTATTATGAATAAATATTCTTTATGTACTTATTTGTCGATATTCAACTTGCAGGAAAGTGAACTTTGATCAAAAATCTGAGAAAACTCAAAATAAATGATTATGAATAAATATTCTTTATGCTTTTATTTGTCGATATTCAACTTGCAAGAAAGTGAACTTTAATCTTAAATATGATAAAATACAAAATAAATGATTTTGAATAAATGCTATTTATGTTTTTACTTGTCGATAAACAACTTGCAAGAAAGTGAACTTTAATCTTAGATATGATAGAATACAAAATCAATGATTATGAATAAATGTTATTTATGTTTCTATTTGTCGATAAACAACTTGCAAGAAAGTGAACTTTGATCTTAGTTCTGATAAAATACAAAATAAATGATTATGAATAAATATTCTTTATGTTTTTATTTAACGATATTCAACTTACATGAATATTCAAACTTTGATCATAAATCTGATAAAAATACAAAATAAATTATTATGAATAAATATTCTTTATGTTTTTATTTGCCGATATTCAACGTGCAGGAAAGTGAACTTTGATCATAATTCTGAGAAAACTCAAAATAAATGATTATCAATAAATGTTCTTTATGTTTCTATTCGTCGATAAACAACTTGCAAGAAAGTGAACTTTAATCTTAGATGTGATAGAATACAAAATCAATGATTATGAATAAATGTTATTTATGTTTCTATTTGTCGATAAACAACTTGCAAGAAAGTGAACTTTGATCTTAGTTCTGATAAAATACAAAATAAATGATTATGAATAAATATTCTTTATGTTTTTATTTGTCGATATTCAACTTACATGAACATGAACTTTGATCATAAATCTGATAAAAAACAAAATCAATTATTATGAATAAATATTCTTTATGTACTTATTTGTCGATATTCAACTTGCAGGAAAGTGAACTTTGATCAAAAATCTGAGAAAACTCAAAATAAATGATTATCAATAAATGTTCTTTATGTTTCTATTTGTCGATAAACAACTTGCAAGAAAGTGAACTTTGATCTTAAATCTGATAAAAATACAAAATCAATGATCATGATGAAATGTTATTTATGTTTCTATTTGACGATATTCAACTTGCAAGAAAGTGAACTTTGATCTTAAATCTGATAAAAATACAAAATAAATTATTATGAATAAATATTCTTTATGTTTTTATTTGTTGATATTCAACTTGCAGGAAAGTGAACTTTGATCATAAATCTGAGAAAACTCAAAATAAATGATTATGAATAAATATTCTTTATGCTTTTATTTGTCGATATTCAACTTGCAAGAAAGTGAATACCTTAAATATGATAAAATACAAAATAAATGATTTTAAATAAATGTTATTTATGTTTTTATTTGTCGATAAACAACTTGCAAGAAAGTGAGCTTTAATCTTAAATCTGATAAAATACAAAATAAATTATTATGAATAAATATTCTTTATGTTTTTATTTGACGATATTCAACTTACATGAAAGTGAACTTTGATCATAAATCTGATAAAAATACAAAATAAATTATTATGAATAAATATTCTTTATGTTTTTATTTGTCGATATTCAACTTGCAGGAAAGTGAACTTTGATCATAAATCTGAGAAAACTCAAAATAAATGATTCACAATAATGTTCTTTATGTTTCTATTTGTCGATAAACAACTTGCAAGAAAGTGAACTTTAATCTTAGATATGATAGAATACAAAATCAATGATTATGAATAAATGTTATTTATGTTTTTATTTGTCGATAAATGATAATAAATGATTCACAATAATGTTCTTTATGTTTCTATTTGTCGATAAACAACTTGCAAGAAAGTGAACTTTAATCTTAGATATGATAGAATACAAAATCAATGATTATGAATAAATGTTATTTATGTTTTTATTTGTCGATAAACAACTTGCAAGAAAGTGAGCTTTGATCTTAAATCTGATAAAATACAAAATAAATTATTATGAATAAATATTCTTTATGTTTTTATATGTCGATATTCAACTGGCAAGAAAGTGAACTTTGATCTTAGATCTGATAGAATACAAAATAAATGATTATGAATATATGTTCTTTATGTTTCTATATGTCGATAAATAACTTGCAAGAAAGTGAACTTTTATCTTAAATCTGATAAAAATACAAAATAAATGATTATGAATAAATATTATTTATGTTTTTATTTGCCGATTAACAACTTATATGAAAGTGAACTTTGATCATAAATCTGATAAAATACAAAATAAATTATTATGAATAAATATTCTTTATGTTTTTATTTGTCGATATTCAACTTGCAAGAAAGTGAACTTTGATCTTAAATCTGATAAAAATATAAAACCAATGATCATGATGAAATGTTATTTATGTTTCTATTTGTCGATAAACAACTTGCAAGAAAGTGAACTTTGATCTTAGTTCTGATAAAATACATAATAAATGATTATGAATAAATATTCTTTATGTTTTTATTTGACGATATTCAACTTGCAAGAAAGTGAACTTTGATCATAAATCTGATAAAAAACAAAATCAATTATTATGAATAAATATTCTTTATGTACTTATTTGTCGATATTCAACTTGCAGGAAAGTGAACTTTGATCAAAAATCTGAGAAAACTCAAAATAAATGATTATCAATAAATGTTCTTTATGTTTCTATTCGTCGATAAACAACTTGCAAGAAAGTGAACTTTAATCTTAGATGTGATAGAATACAAAATCAATGATTATGAATAAATGTTATTTATGTTTCTATTTGTCGATAAACAACTTGCAAGAAAGTGAACTTTGATCTTAGTTTTGATAAAATACAAAATAAATGATTATGAATAAATATTCTTTATGTTTTTATTTGTCGATATTCAACTTACATGAACATGAACTTTGATCATAAATCTGATAAAAAACAAAATCAATTATTATGAATAAATATTCTTTATGTACTTATTTGTCGATATTCAACTTGCAGGAAAGTGAACTTTGATCAAAAATCTGAGAAAACTCAAAATAAATGATAATCAATAAATGTTCTTTATGTTTCTATTTGTCGATAAACAACTTGCAAGAAAGTGAACTTTAAACTTAGATATGATAGAATACAAAATAAATGATTATGAATAAATATTCTTTATGCTTTTATTTGTCGATATTCAACTTGCAAGAAAGTGAACTTTAATCTTAAATATGATAAAATACAAAATAAATGATTTTGAATAAATGTTATTTATGTTTTTACTTGTCGATAAACAACTTGCAAGAAAGTGAACTTTAATCTTAAATCTGATAAAATACAAAATAAATGATTATGAATATATGTTCTTTATGTTTCTATATGTCGATAAATAACTTGCAAGAAAGTTAACTTTTATCTTAAATCTGATAAAAATACAAAATAAATGATAATGAATAAATATTATTTATGTTTTTATTTGCCGATTAACAACTTACATGAAAGTGAACTTTGATCATAAATCTGATAAAATACAAAATAAATTATTATGAATAAATATTCTTTATGTTTTTGTCGATATTCAACTTGCAAGAAAGTGAACTTTGATCTTAAATCTGATAAAAATACAAAATCAATGATCATGATGAAATGTTATTTATGTTTCTATTTGTCGATAAACAACTTGCAAGAAAGTGGTCTTTGATCTTAGTTCTGATAAAATACAAAATAAATGATTATGAATAAATATTTTTATGTTTTTATTTGACTATATTCAACTTGCAAGAAAGTGAACTTTGATCTTAAATCTGATAAAAATACAAAATAAATTATTATGAATAATTATTCTTTATGTTTTTATTTGTCGATATTCAACTTGCAGGAAAGTGAACTTTGATCATAAATCTGAGAAAACTCAAAATAAATGATTAACAATAAATGTTCTTTATGTTTCTATTTGTCGATAAACAACTTGCAAGAAAGTGAACTTTAATCTTAAATATGATAAAATACAAAATAAATGATTTTAAATAAATGTTATTTATGTTTTTATTTGTCGATAAACAACTTGCAAGAAAGTGAGCTTTGATCTTAAATCTGATAAAATACAAAATAAATTATTATGAATAAATATTCTTTATGTTTTTATATGTCGATATTCAACTTGCAAGAAAGTGAACTTTGATCTTAGATCTGATAGAATACAAAATAAATGATTATGAATATATGTTCTTTATGTTTCTATATGTCGATAAATAACTTGCAAGAAAGTGAACTTTTATCTTAAATCTGATAAAAATACAAAATAAATGATTATGAATAAATATTATTTATGTTTTTATTTGCCGATTAACAACTTACATGAAAGTGAACTTTGATCATAAATCTGATAAAATACAAAATAAATTATTATGAAAAAATACTCTTTATGTTTTCATTTGTCGATATTCAACTTGCAGGAAAGTGAACTTTGATCATAAATCTGATAAAAAACAAAATAAATTATTATGAATAAATATTCTTTATGTTTTTATTTGACGATATTCAACTTACATGAAAGTGAACTTTGATCATAAATCTGATAAAAATACAAAATAAATTATTATGAATAAATATTCTTTATGTTTTTATTTGTCGATATTCAACTTGCTGGAAAGTGAACTTTGATCATAAATCTGATAAAAAACAAAATAAATTATTATGAATAAATATTCTTTATGTTTTTATTTGACGATATTCAACTTGCAAGAAAGTGAACTTTGATTTTAAATCTGATAAAAATACAAAATAAATGATTATGAATAAATATTTTTAATGTTTCTATTTGTCGATAAACGACTTGCAAGAAGGTGAACTTTAATCTTAAATATGATAAAATACAAAATAAATGATTTTGAATAGATGTTATTTATGTTTTTATTTGTCGATAAACAACTTGCAAGAAAGTTAGCTTTGATCTTAAATCTGATAAAATACGAAATAAGTGATAATGAATTAATATTCTTTATGTTTTTATTTGACGATATTCAACTTGCAAGAAAGTGAACTTTGATTTTAAATCTGATAAAAATACAAAATAAATGCTTATGAATAAATATTTTTAATGTTTCTATTTGTCGATAAACGACTTGCAAGAAGGTGAACTTTAATCTTAAATATGATAAAATACAAAATAAATGATTATGAATAAATATTCTTTATGTTTTTGTCGATATTCAACTTGCAAGAAAGTGAACTTTGATCTTAAATCTGATAAAAATACAAAATCAATGATCATGATGAAATGTTATTTATGTTTCTATTTGTCGATAAACAACTTGCAAGGAAGTGGTCTTTGATCTTAGTTCTGATAAAATACAAAATAAATGATTATGAATAAATATTTTTATGTTTTTATTTGACTATATTCAACTTGCAAGAAAGTGAACTTTGATCTTAAATCTGATAAAAATACAAAATAAATTATTATGAATAATTATTCTTTATGTTTTTATTTGTCGATATTCAACTTGCAGGAAAGTGAACTTTGATCATAAATCTGAGAAAACTCAAAACAAATGATTAACAATAAATGTTCTTTATGTTTCTATTTGTCGATAAACAACTTGCAAGAAAGTGAACTTTAATCTTAAATATGATAAAATACAAAATAAATGATTATGAATAAATGTTATTTATGTTTCTATTTGTCGATAAACAACTTGCAAGAAAGTGAACTTTGATCTTAGTTCTGATAAAATACAAAATAAATGATTATGAATAAATATTCTTTATGTTTTTATTTGTCGATATTCAACTTACATGAACATGAACTTTGATCATAAATCTGATAAAAAACAAAATCAATTATTATGAATAAATATTCTTTATGTACTTATTTGTCGATATTCAACTTGCAGGAAAGTGAACTTTGATCAAAAATCTGAGAAAACTCAAAATAAATGATTATCAATAAATGTTCTTTATGTTTCTATTTGTCGATAAACAACTTGCAAGAAAGTGAACTTTAAACTTAGATATGATAGAATACAAAATAAATGATTATGAATAAATATTCTTTATGTTTCTATATGTCGATAAATAACTTGCAAGAAAGTTAACTTTGATTTTAGATCTGATGGAATACAAAATAAATGATTATGAATATATGTTCTTTATGTTTCTATATGTCGATAAATAACTTGCAAGAAAGTGAACTTTTATCTTAAATCTGATAAAAATACAAAATAAATGATAATGAATAAATATTATTTATGTTTTTATTTGCCGATTAACAACTTACATGAAAGTGAACTTTGATCATAAATCTGATAAAATACAAAATAAATTATTATGAATAAATATTCTTTATGTTTTTGTCGATATTCAACTTGCAAGAAAGTGAACTTTGATCTTAAATCTGATAAAAATACAAAATCAATGATCATGATGAAATGTTATTTATGTTTCTATTTGTCGATAAACAACTTGCAAGAAAGTGGTCTTTGATCTTAGTTCTGATAAAATACAAAATAAATGATTATGAATAAATATTTTTATGTTTTTATTTGACTATATTCAACTTGCAAGAAAGTGAACTTTGATCTTAAATCTGATAAAAATACAAAATAAATTATTATGAATAATTATTCTTTATGTTTTTATTTGTCGATATTCAACTTGCAGGAAAGTGAACTTTGATCATAAATCTGATAAAAAACAAAATAAATTATTATGAATAAATATTCTTTATGTTTTTATTTGACGATATTCAACTTACATGAAAGTGAACTTTGATCATAAATCTGATAAAAATACAAAATAAATTATTATGAATAAATATTCTTTATGTTTTTATTTGTCGATATTCAACTTGCTGGAAAGTGAACTTTGATCATAAATCTGATAAAAAACAAAATAAATTATTATGAATAAATATTCTTTATGTTTTTATTTGACGATATTCAACTTGCAAGAAAGTGAACTTTGATTTTAAATCTGATAAAAATACAAAATAAATGATTATGAATAAATATTTTTAATGTTTCTATTTGTCGATAAACGACTTGCAAGAAGGTGAACTTTAATCTTAAATATGATAAAATACAAAATAAATGATTTTGAATAGATGTTATTTATGTTTTTATTTGTCGATAAACAACTTGCAAGAAAGTGAGCTTTGATCTTAAATCTGATAAAATACGAAATAAGTGATAATGAATTAATATTCTTTACGTTTTTATATGTCGATATTCAACTTGCAAGAAAGTGAACTTTGATCTTAAATCTGATAAAAATACAAAATCAATGATTATGAATAAATGTTATTAATGTTTCTATTTGTCGATAAACACCTTGCAAGAAAGTGAACTTTGATCTTAGTTCTGATAAAATACAAAATAAATGATTATGAATAAATATTCTTTATGTTTTTATTTGTCGATAATGAACTTACATGAAAATGAACTTTGATCATAAATCTGATAAAAAACAAAATAAATTATTATGAATAAATATTCTTTATGTTTTTATTTGACGATATTCAACTTACATGAAAGTGAACTTTGATCATAAATCTGATAAAAATACAAAATAAATTATTATGAATAAATATTCTTTATGTTTTTATTTGCCGATATTCAACGTGCAGGAAAGTGAACTTTGATCATAAATCTGAGAAAACTCAAAATAAATGATTATCAATAAATGTTCTTTATGTTTCTATTCGTCGATAAACAACTTGCAAGAAAGTGAACTTTAAGCTTAGATGTGATAGAATACAAAATCAGTGATTATGAATAAATGTTATTTATGTTTCTCTTTGTCGATAAACAACTTGCAAGAAAGTGAACTTTGATCTTAGTTCTGATAAAATACAAAATAAATGATTATGAATAAATATTCTTTATGTTTTTATTTGTCGATATTCAACTTACATGAACATGAACTTTGATCATAAATCTGATAAAAAACAAAATCAATTATTATGAATAAATATTCTTTATGTACTTATTTGTCGATATTCAACTTGCAGGAAAGTGAACTTTGATCAAAAATCTGAGAAAACTCAAAATAAATGATTATCAATAAATGTTCTTTATGTTTCTATTTGTCGATAAACAACTTGCAAGAAAGTGAACTTTAATCTTAGATATGATAGAATACAAAATAAATGATTATGAATAAATATTCTTTATGCTTTTATTTGTCGATATTCAACTTGCAAGAAAGTGAACTTTAATCTTAAATGTGATAAAATACAAAATAAATGATTTTGAATAAATGTTATTTATGTTTTTACTTGTCGATAAACAACTTGCAAGAAAGTGAACTTTAATCTTAGATATGATAGAATACAAAATCAATGATTATGAATAAATGTTATTTATGTTTCTATTTGTCGATAAACAACTTGCAAGAAAGTGAACTTTGATCTTAGTTCTGATAAAATACAAAATAAATGATTATGAATAAATATTCTTTATGTTTTTATTTAACGATATTCAACTTACATGAAAGTGAACTTTGATCATAAATCTGATAAAAATACAAAATAAATTATTATGAATAAATATTCTTTATGTTTTTATTTGACGATATTCAACGTGCAGGAAAGTGAACTTTGATCATAATTCTGAGAAAACTCAAAATAAATGATTATCAATAAATGTTCTTTATGTTTCTATTCGTCGATAAACAACTTGCAAGAAAGTGAACTTTAATCTTAGATGTGATAGAATACAAAATCAATGATTATGAATAAATGTTATTTATGTTTCTATTTGTCGATAAACAACTTGCAAGAAAGTGAACTTTGATCTTAGTTCTGATAAAATACAAAATAAATGATTATGAACAAATATTCTTTATGTTTTTATTTGTCGATATTCAACTTACATGAACATGAACTTTGATCATAAATCTGATAAAAAACAAAATCAATTATTATGAATAAATATTCTTTATGTACTTATTTGTCGATATTCAACTTGCAGGAAAGTGAACTTTGATCAAAAATCTGAGAAAACTCAAAATAAATGATTATCAATAAATGTTCTTTATGTTTCTATTTGTCGATAAACAACTTGCAAGAAAGTGAATATCTTAAATATGATAAAATACAAAATAAATGATTTTAAATAAATGTTATTTATGTTTTTATTTGTCGATAAACAACTTGCAAGAAAGTGAGCTTTAATCTTAAATCTGATAAAATACAAAATAAATTATTATGAATAAATATTCTTTATGTTGACGATATTCAACTTACATGAAAGTGAACTTTGATCATAAATCTGATAAAAATACAAAATAAATTATTATGAATAAATATTCTTTATGTTTTTATTTGCCGATATTCAACGTGCAGGAAAGTGAACTTTGATCATAAATCTGAGAAAACTCAAAATAAATGATTATCAGTAAATGTTCTTTATGTTCCTATTCGTCGATAAACAACTTGCAAGAAAGTGAACTTTAATCTTAGATGTGATAGAATACAAAATCAATGATTATGAATAAATGTTATTTATGTTTCTATTTGTCGATAAACAACTTGCAAGAAAGTGAACTTTGATCTTAGTTCTGATAAAATACAAAATAAATGATTAAGAATAAATATTCTTTATGTTTTTATTTGTCGATAATGAACTTACATGAAAATGAACTTTGATCATAAATCTGATAAAAAACAAAATAAATTATTATGAATAAATATTCTTTATGTTTTTATTTGACGATATTCAACTTACATGAAAGTGAACTTTGATCATAAATCTGATAAAAATACAAAATAAATTATTATGAATAAATATTCTTTATGTTTTTATTTGACGATATTCAACTTGCAAGAAAGTGAACTTTGATTTTAAATCTGATAAAAATACAAAATAAATGATTATGAATAAATATTTTTAATGTTTCTATTTGTCGATAAACGACTTGCAAGAAGGTGAACTTTAATCTTAAATATGATAAAATACAAAATAAATGATTTTGAATAGATGTTATTTATGTTTTTATTTGTCGATAAACAACTTGCAAGAAAGTGAGCTTTGATCTTAAATCTGATAAAATACTAAATAAGTGATAATGAATTAATATTCTTTACGTTTTTATATGTCGATATTCAACTTGCAAGAAAGTGAACTTTGATCTTAAATCTGATAAAAATACAAAATCAATGATTATGAATAAATGTTATTAATGTTTCTATTTGTCGATAAACACCTTGCAAGAAAGTGAACTTTGATCTTAGTTCTGATAAAATACAAAATAAATGATTATGAATAAATATTCTTTATGTTTTTATTTGTCGATAATGAACTTACATGAAAATGAACTTTGATCATAAATCTGATAAAAAACAAAATAAATTATTATGAATAAATATTCTTTATGTTTTTATTTGACGATATTCAACTTACATGAAAGTGAACTTTGATCATAAATCTGATAAAAATACAAAATAAATTATTATGAATAAATATTCTTTATGTTTTTATTTGCCGATATTCAACGTGCAGGAAAGTGAACTTTGATCATAAATCTGAGAAAACTCAAAATAAATGATTATCAATAAATGTTCTTTATGTTTCTATTCGTCGATAAACAACTTGCAAGAAAGTGAACTTTAAGCTTAGATGTGATAGAATACAAAATCAGTGATTATGAATAAATGTTATTTATGTTTCTCTTTGTCGATAAACAACTTGCAAGAAAGTGAACTTTGATCTTAGTTCTGATAAAATACAAAATAAATGATTATGAATAAATATTCTTTATGTTTTTATTTGTCGATATTCAACTTACATGAACATGAACTTTGATCATAAATCTGATAAAAAACAAAATCAATTATTATGAATAAATATTCTTTATGTACTTATTTGTCGATATTCAACTTGCAGGAAAGTGAACTTTGATCAAAAATCTGAGAAAACTCAAAATAAATGATTATCAATAAATGTTCTTTATGTTTCTATTTGTCGATAAACAACTTGCAAGAAAGTGAACTTTAATCTTAGATATGATAGAATACAAAATAAATGATTATGAATAAATATTCTTTATGCTTTTATTTGTCGATATTCAACTTGCAAGAAAGTGAACTTTAATCTTAAATGTGATAAAATACAAAATAAATGATTTTGAATAAATGTTATTTATGTTTTTACTTGTCGATAAACAACTTGCAAGAAAGTGAACTTTAATCTTAGATATGATAGAATACAAAATCAATGATTATGAATAAATGTTATTTATGTTTCTATTTGTCGATAAACAACTTGCAAGAAAGTGAACTTTGATCTTAGTTCTGATAAAATACAAAATAAATGATTATGAATAAATATTCTTTATGTTTTTATTTAACGATATTCAACTTACATGAAAGTGAACTTTGATCATAAATCTGATAAAAATACAAAATAAATTATTATGAATAAATATTCTTTATGTTTTTATTTGACGATATTCAACGTGCAGGAAAGTGAACTTTGATCATAATTCTGAGAAAACTCAAAATAAATGATTATCAATAAATGTTCTTTATGTTTCTATTCGTCGATAAACAACTTGCAAGAAAGTGAACTTTAATCTTAGATGTGATAGAATACAAAATCAATGATTATGAATAAATGTTATTTATGTTTCTATTTGTCGATAAACAACTTGCAAGAAAGTGAACTTTGATCTTAGTTCTGATAAAATACAAAATAAATGATTATGAACAAATATTCTTTATGTTTTTATTTGTCGATATTCAACTTACATGAACATGAACTTTGATCATAAATCTGATAAAAAACAAAATCAATTATTATGAATAAATATTCTTTATGTACTTATTTGTCGATATTCAACTTGCAGGAAAGTGAACTTTGATCAAAAATCTGAGAAAACTCAAAATAAATGATTATCAATAAATGTTCTTTATGTTTCTATTTGTCGATAAACAACTTGCAAGAAAGTGAATATCTTAAATATGATAAAATACAAAATAAATGATTTTAAATAAATGTTATTTATGTTTTTATTTGTCGATAAACAACTTGCAAGAAAGTGAGCTTTAATCTTAAATCTGATAAAATACAAAATAAATTATTATGAATAAATATTCTTTATGTTGACGATATTCAACTTACATGAAAGTGAACTTTGATCATAAATCTGATAAAAATACAAAATAAATTATTATGAATAAATATTCTTTATGTTTTTATTTGCCGATATTCAACGTGCAGGAAAGTGAACTTTGATCATAAATCTGAGAAAACTCAAAATAAATGATTATCAGTAAATGTTCTTTATGTTCCTATTCGTCGATAAACAACTTGCAAGAAAGTGAACTTTAATCTTAGATGTGATAGAATACAAAATCAATGATTATGAATAAATGTTATTTATGTTTCTATTTGTCGATAAACAACTTGCAAGAAAGTGAACTTTGATCTTAGTTCTGATAAAATACAAAATAAATGATTAAGAATAAATATTCTTTATGTTTTTATTTGTCGATATTCAACTTACATGAACATGAACTTTGATCATAAATCTGATAAAAAACAAAATAAATAATTATGAATAAATATTCTTTATGTACTTATTTGTCGATATTCAACTTACATGAACATGAACTTTGATCAAAAATCTGAGAAAACTCAAAATAAATGATTATCAATAAATGTTCTTTATGTTTCTATTTGTCGATAAACAACTTGCAAGAAAGTGAACTTTAATCTTAGATATGATAGAATACAAAATAAATGATTATGAATAAATATTCTTTATGCTTTTATTTGTCGATATTCAACTTGCAAGAAAGTGAACTTTAATCTTAAATATGATAAAATACAAAATAAATGATTTTGAATAAATGTTATTTATGTTTTTACTTGTCGATAAACAACTTGCAAGAAAGTGAACTTTAATCTTAGATATGATAGAATACAAAATCAATGATTATGAATAAATGTTATTTATGTTTCTATTTGTCGATAAACAACTTGCAAGAAAGTGAACTTTGATCTTAGTTCTGATAAAATACAAAATAAATGATTATGAATAAATATTCTTTATGTTTTTATTTAACGATATTCAACTTACATGAAAGTGAACTTTGATCATAAATCTGATAAAAATACAAAATAAATTATTATGAATAAATATTCTTTATGTTTTTATTTGCCGATATTCAACGTGCAGGAAAGTGAACTTTGATCATAATTCTGAGAAAACTCAAAATAAATGATTATCAATAAATGTTCTTTATGTTTCTATTCGTCGATAAACAACTTGCAAGAAAGTGAACTTTAATCTTAGATGTGATAGAATACAAAATCAATGATTATGAATAAATGTTATTTATGTTTCTATTTGTCGATAAACAACTTGCAAGAAAGTGAACTTTGTTCTTAGTTCTGATAAAATACAAAATAAATTATTATGAATAAATATTCTTTATGTTTTTATATGTCGATATTCAACTTGCAAGAAAGTGAACTTTGATCTTAGATCTGATAGAATACAAAATAAATGATTATGAATATATGTTCTTTATGTTTCTATATGTCGATAAATAACTTGCAAGAAAGTGAACTTTTATCTTAAATCTGATAAAAATACAAAATAAATGATTATGAATAAATATTATTTATGTTTTTATTTGCCGATTAACAACTTGCAAGAAAGTGAACTTTGATCATAAATCTGATAAAATACAAAATAAATTATTATGAATAAATATTCTTTATGTTTTTATTTGCCGATATTCAACGTGCAGGAAAGTGAACTTTGATCAAAAATCTGAGAAAACTCAAAATAAATGATTATCAATAAATGTTCTTTATGTTTCTATTTGTCGATAAACAACTTGCAAGAAAGTGAACTTTAATCTTAGATATGATAGAATACAAAATCAATGATTATGAATAAATGTTATTTATGTTTTTATTTGTCGATAAACAACTTGCAAGAAAGTGAACTTTGATCATAAATCTGATAAAATACAAAATAAATTATTATGAATAAATATTCTTTATGTTTTTGTCGATATTCAACTTGCAAGAAAGTGAACTTTGATCTTAAATCTGATAAAAATACAAAATCAATGATCATGATGAAATGTTATTTATGTTTCTATTTGTCGATAAACAACTTGCAAGAAAGTGGTCTTTGATCTTAGTTCTGATAAAATACAAAATAAATGATTATGAATAAATATTTTTATGTTTTTATTTGACTATATTCAACTTGCAAGAAAGTGAACTTTGATCTTAAATCTGATAAAAATACAAAATAAATTATTATGAATAATTATTCTTTATGTTTTTATTTGTCGATATTCAACTTGCAGGAAAGTGAACTTTGATCATAAATCTGAGAAAACTCAAAATAAATGATTAACAATAAATGTTCTTTATGTTTCTATTTGTCGATAAACAACTTGCAAGAAAGTGAACTTTAATCTTAAATATGATAAAATACAAAATAAATGATTTTAAATAAATGTTATTTATGTTTTTATTTGTCGATAAACAACTTGCAAGAAAGTGAGCTTTGATCTTAAATCTGATAAAATACAAAATAAATTATTATGAATAAATATTCTTTATGTTTTTATATGTCGATATTCAACTTGCAAGAAAGTGAACTTTGATCTTAGATCTGATAGAATACAAAATAAATGATTATGAATATATGTTCTTTATGTTTCTATATGTCGATAAATAACTTGCAAGAAAGTGAACTTTTTTCTTAAATCTGATAAAAATACAAAATAAATTATTATGAATAAATACTCTTTATGTTTTCATTTGTCGATATTCAACTTGCAGGAAAGTGAACTTTGATCATAAATCTGATAAAAAACAAAATAAATTATTATGAATAAATATTCTATATGTTTTTATTTGACGATATTCAACTTACATGAAAGTGAACTTTGATCATAAATCTGATAAAAATACAAAATAAATTATTATGAATAAATATTCTTTATGTTTTTATTTGTCGATATTCAACTTGCTGGAAAGTGAACTTTGATCATAAATCTGATAAAAAACAAAATAAATTATTATGAATAAATATTCTTTATGTTTTTATTTGACGATATTCAACTTGCAAGAAAGTGAACTTTGATTTTAAATCTGATAAAAATACAAAATAAATGATTATGAATAAATATTTTTAATGTTTCTATTTGTCGATAAACGACTTGCAAGAAGGTGAACTTTAATCTTAAATATGATAAAATACAAAATAAATGATTTTGAATAGATGTTATTTATGTTTTTATTTGTCGATAAACAACTTGCAAGAAAGTTAGCTTTGATCTTAAATCTGATAAAATACGAAATAAGTGATAATGAATTAATATTCTTTATGTTTTTATTTGACGATATTCAACTTGCAAGAAAGTGAACTTTGATTTTAAATCTGATAAAAATACAAAATAAATGATTATGAATAAATATTTTTAATGTTTCTATTTGTCGATAAACGACTTGCAAGAAGGTGAACTTTAATCTTAAATATGATAAAATACAAAATAAATGATTATGAATAAATATTCTTTATGTTTTTGTCGATATTCAACTTGCAAGAAAGTGAACTTTGATCTTAAATCTGATAAAAATACAAAATCAATGATCATGATGAAATGTTATTTATGTTTCTATTTGTCGATAAACAACTTGCAAGAAAGTGGTCTTTGATCTTAGTTCTGATAAAATACAAAATAAATGATTATGAATAAATATTTTTATGTTTTTATTTGACTATATTCAACTTGCAAGAAAGTGAACTTTGATCTTAAATCTGATAAAAATACAAAATAAATTATTATGAATAATTATTCTTTATGTTTTTATTTGTCGATATTCAACTTGCAGGAAAGTGAACTTTGATCATAAATCTGAGAAAACTCAAAACAAATGATTAACAATAAATGTTCTTTATGTTTCTATTTGTCGATAAACAACTTGCAAGAAAGTGAACTTTAATCTTAAATATGATAAAATACAAAATAAATGATTATGAATAAATGTTATTTATGTTTCTATTTGTCGATAAACAACTTGCAAGAAAGTGAACTTTGATCTTAGTTCTGATAAAATACAAAATAAATGATTATGAATAAATATTCTTTATGTTTTTATTTGTCGATATTCAACTTACATGAACATGAACTTTGATCATAAATCTGATAAAAAACAAAATCAATTATTATGAATAAATATTCTTTATGTACTTATTTGTCGATATTCAACTTGCAGGAAAGTGAACTTTGATCAAAAATCTGAGAAAACTCAAAATAAATGATTATCAATAAATGTTCTTTATGTTTCTATTTGTCGATAAACAACTTGCAAGAAAGTGAACTTTAAACTTAGATATGATAGAATACAAAATAAATGATTATGAATAAATATTCTTTATGCTTTTATTTGTCGATATTCAACTTGCAAGAAAGTGAACCTTAATCTTAAATATGATAAAATACAAAATAAATGATTTTGAATAAATGTTATTTATGTTTTTACTTGTCGATAAACAACTTGCAAGAAAGTGAACTTTAATCTTAAATCTGATAAAATACAAAATAAATGATTATGAATATATGTTCTTTATGTTTCTATATGTCGATAAATAACTTGCAAGAAAGTTAACTTTGATTTTAGATCTGATGGAATACAAAATAAATGATTATGAATATATGTTCTTTATGTTTCTATATGTCGATAAATAACTTGCAAGAAAGTGAACTTTTATCTTAAATCTGATAAAAATACAAAATAAATGATAATGAATAAATATTATTTATGTTTTTATTTGCCGATTAACAACTTACATGAAAGTGAACTTTGATCATAAATCTGATAAAATACAAAATAAATTATTATGAATAAATATTCTTTATGTTTTTGTCGATATTCAACTTGCAAGAAAGTGAACTTTGATCTTAAATCTGATAAAAATACAAAATCAATGATCATGATGAAATGTTATTTATGTTTCTATTTGTCGATAAACAACTTGCAAGAAAGTGGTCTTTGATCTTAGTTCTGATAAAATACAAAATAAATGATTATGAATAAATATTTTTATGTTTTTATTTGACTATATTCAACTTGCAAGAAAGTGAACTTTGATCTTAAATCTGATAAAAATACAAAATAAATTATTATGAATAATTATTCTTTATGTTTTTATTTGTCGATATTCAACTTGCAGGAAAGTGAACTTTGATCATAAATCTGAGAAAACTCAAAATAAATGATTAACAATAAATGTTCTTTATGTTTCTATTTGTCGATAAACAACTTGCAAGAAAGTGAACTTTAATCTTAAATATGATAAAATACAAAATAAATGATTTTAAATAAATGTTATTTATGTTTTTATTTGTCGATAAACAACTTGCAAGAAAGTGAGCTTTGATCTTAAACCTGATAAAATACAAAATAAATTATTATGAATAAATATTCTTTATGTTTTTATATGTCGATATTCAACTTGCAAGAAAGTGAACTTTGATCTTAGATCTGATAGAATACAAAATAAATGATTATGAATATATGTTCTTTATGTTTCTATATGTCGATAAATAACTTGCAAGAAAGTGAACTTTTATCTTAAATCTGATAAAAATACAAAATAAATGATTATGAATAAATATTATTTATGTTTTTATTTGCCGATTAACAACTTACATGAAAGTGAACTTTGATCATAAATCTGATAAAATACAAAATAAATTATTATGAATAAATACTCTTTATGTTTTCATTTGTCGATATTCAACTTGCAGGAAAGTGAACTTTGATCATAAATCTGATAAAAAACAAAATAAATTATTATGAATAAATATTCTTTATGTTTTTATTTGACGATATTCAACTTACATGAAAGTGAACTTTGATCATAAATCTGATAAAAATACAAAATAAATTATTATGAATAAATATTCTTTATGTTTTTATTTGTCGATATTCAACTTGCTGGAAAGTGAACTTTGATCATAAATCTGATAAAAAACAAAATAAATTATTATGAATAAATATTCTTTATGTTTTTATTTGACGATATTCAACTTGCAAGAAAGTGAACTTTGATTTTAAATCTGATAAAAATACAAAATAAATGATTATGAATAAATATTTTTAATGTTTCTATTTGTCGATAAACGACTTGCAAGAAGGTGAACTTTAATCTTAAATATGATAAAATACAAAATAAATGATTTTGAATAGATGTTATTTATGTTTTTATTTGTCGATAAACAACTTGCAAGAAAGTGAGCTTTGATCTTAAATCTGATAAAATACGAAATAAGTGATAATGAATTAATATTCTTTACGTTTTTATATGTCGATATTCAACTTGCAAGAAAGTGAACTTTGATCTTAAATCTGATAAAAATACAAAATCAATGATTATGAATAAATGTTATTAATGTTTCTATTTGTCGATAAACACCTTGCAAGAAAGTGAACTTTGATCTTAGTTCTGATAAAATACAAAATAAATGATTATGAATAAATATTCTTTATGTTTTTATTTGTCGATAATGAACTTACATGAAAATGAACTTTGATCATAAATCTGATAAAAAACAAAATAAATTATTATGAATAAATATTCTTTATGTTTTTATTTGACGATATTCAACTTACATGAAAGTGAACTTTGATCATAAATCTGATAAAAATACAAAATAAATTATTATGAATAAATATTCTTTATGTTTTTATTTGCCGATATTCAACGTGCAGGAAAGTGAACTTTGATCATAAATCTGAGAAAACTCAAAATAAATGATTATCAATAAATGTTCTTTATGTTTCTATTCGTCGATAAACAACTTGCAAGAAAGTGAACTTTAAGCTTAGATGTGATAGAATACAAAATCAGTGATTATGAATAAATGTTATTTATGTTTCTCTTTGTCGATAAACAACTTGCAAGAAAGTGAACTTTGATCTTAGTTCTGATAAAATACAAAATAAATGATTATGAATAAATATTCTTTATGTTTTTATTTGTCGATATTCAACTTACATGAACATGAACTTTGATCATAAATCTGATAAAAAACAAAATCAATTATTATGAATAAATATTCTTTATGTACTTATTTGTCGATATTCAACTTGCAGGAAAGTGAACTTTGATCAAAAATCTGAGAAAACTCAAAATAAATGATTATCAATAAATGTTCTTTATGTTTCTATTTGTCGATAAACAACTTGCAAGAAAGTGAACTTTAATCTTAGATATGATAGAATACAAACTAAATGATTATGAATAAATATTCTTTATGCTTTTATTTGTCGATATTCAACTTGCAAGAAAGTGAACTTTAATCTTAAATGTGATAAAATACAAAATAAATGATTTTGAATAAATGTTATTTATGTTTTTACTTGTCGATAAACAACTTGCAAGAAAGTGAACTTTAATCTTAGATATGATAGAATACAAAATCAATGATTATGAATAAATGTTATTTATGTTTCTATTTGTCGATAAACAACTTGCAAGAAAGTGAACTTTGATCTTAGTTCTGATAAAATACAAAATAAATGATTATGAATAAATATTCTTTATGTTTTTATTTAACGATATTCAACTTACATGAAAGTGAACTTTGATCATAAATCTGATAAAAATACAAAATAAATTATTATGAATAAATATTCTTTATGTTTTTATTTGACGATATTCAACGTGCAGGAAAGTGAACTTTGATCATAATTCTGAGAAAACTCAAAATAAATGATTATCAATAAATGTTCTTTATGTTTCTATTCGTCGATAAACAACTTGCAAGAAAGTGAACTTTAATCTTAGATGTGATAGAATACAAAATCAATGATTATGAATAAATGTTATTTATGTTTCTATTTGTCGATAAACAACTTGCAAGAAAGTGAACTTTGATCTTAGTTCTGATAAAATACAAAATAAATGATTATGAACAAATATTCTTTATGTTTTTATTTGTCGATATTCAACTTACATGAACATGAACTTTGATCATAAATCTGATAAAAAACAAAATCAATTATTATGAATAAATATTCTTTATGTACTTATTTGTCGATATTCAACTTGCAGGAAAGTGAACTTTGATCAAAAATCTGAGAAAACTCAAAATAAATGATTATCAATAAATGTTCTTTATGTTTCTATTTGTCGATAAACAACTTGCAAGAAAGTGAATATCTTAAATATGATAAAATACAAAATAAATGATTTTAAATAAATGTTATTTATGTTTTTATTTGTCGATAAACAACTTGCAAGAAAGTGAGCTTTAATCTTAAATCTGATAAAATACAAAATAAATTATTATGAATAAATATTCTTTATGTTGACGATATTCAACTTACATGAAAGTGAACTTTGATCATAAATCTGATAAAAATACAAAATAAATTATTATGAATAAATATTCTTTATGTTTTTATTTGCCGATATTCAACGTGCAGGAAAGTGAACTTTGATCATAAATCTGAGAAAACTCAAAATAAATGATTATCAGTAAATGTTCTTTATGTTCCTATTCGTCGATAAACAACTTGCAAGAAAGTGAACTTTAATCTTAGATGTGATAGAATACAAAATCAATGATTATGAATAAATGTTATTTATGTTTCTATTTGTCGATAAACAACTTGCAAGAAAGTGAACTTTGATCTTAGTTCTGATAAAATACAAAATAAATGATTAAGAATAAATATTCTTTATGTTTTTATTTGTCGATATTCAACTTACATGAACATGAACTTTGATCATAAATCTGATAAAAAACAAAATAAATGATTATGAATAAATATTCTTTATGTACTTATTTGTCGATATTCAACTTACATGAACATGAACTTTGATCAAAAATCTGAGAAAACTCAAAATAAATGATTATCAATAAATGTTCTTTATGTTTCTATTTGTCGATAAACAACTTGCAAGAAAGTGAACTTTAATCTTAGATATGATAGAATACAAAATAAATGATTATGAATAAATATTCTTTATGCTTTTATTTGTCGATATTCAACTTGCAAGAAAGTGAACTTTAATCTTAAATATGATAAAATACAAAATAAATGATTTTGAATAAATGTTATTTATGTTTTTACTTGTCGATAAACAACTTGCAAGAAAGTGAACTTTAATCTTAGATATGATAGAATACAAAATCAATGATTATGAATAAATGTTATTTATGTTTCTATTTGTCGATAAACAACTTGCAAGAAAGTGACTTTGATCTTAGTTCTGATAAAATACAAAATAAATGATTATGAATAAATATTCTTTATGTTTTTATTTAACGATATTCAACTTACATGAAAGTGAACTTTGATCATAAATCTGATAAAAATACAAAATAAATTATTATGAATAAATATTCTTTATGTTTTTATTTGCCGATATTCAACGTGCAGGAAAGTGAACTTTGATCATAATTCTGAGAAAACTCAAAATAAATGATTATCAATAAATGTTCTTTATGTTTCTATTCGTCGATAAACAACTTGCAAGAAAGTGAACTTTAATCTTAGATGTGATAGAATACAAAATCAATGATTATGAATAAATGTTATTTATGTTTCTATTTGTCGATAAACAACTTGCAAGAAAGTGAACTTTGTTCTTAGTTCTGATAAAATACAAAATAAATGATTATGAATAAATATTTTTTATGTTTTTATTTGTCGATATTCAACTTACATGAACATGAACTTTGATCATAAATCTGATAAAAAACAAAATCAATTATTATGAATAAATATTCTTTATGTACTTATTTGTCGATATTCAACTTGCAGGAAAGTGAACTTTGATCAAAAATCTGAGAAAACTCAAAATAAATGATTATCAATAAATGTTCTTTATGTTTCTATTTGTCGATAAACAACTTGCAAGAAAGTGAACTTTGATCTTAAATCTGATAAAAATACAAAATCAATGATCATGATGAAATGTTATTTATGTTTCTATTTGTCGATAAACAACTTGCAAGAAAGTGAACTTTGATCTTAGTTCTGATAAAATACAAAATAAATGATTATGAATAAATATTCCTTATGCTTTTATTTGTCGATATTCAACTTGCAAGAAAGTGAACTTTAATCTTAAATATGATAAAATACAAAATAAATGATTTTGAATAAATGTTATTTATGTTTTTACTTGTCGATAAATAACTTGCAAGAATCTTAAATCTTAATCTTAAATCTGATAAAATACCAAATAAATGATTATGAATATATGTTCTTTATGTTTCTATATGTCGATAAATAACTTGCAAGAAAGTGAACTTTGATCTTAGATCTGATAGAATACAAAATAAATGATTATGAATATATGTTCTTTATGTTGACGATATTCAACTTACATGAAAGTGAACTTTGATCTTAGTTCTGATAAAATACAAAATAAATGATTAAGAATAAATATTCTTTATGTTTTTATTTGTCGATATTCAACTTACATGAACATGAACTTTGATCATAAATCTGATAAAAAACAAATTCAATTATTATGAATAAATATTCTTTATGTACTTATTTGTCGATCTTCAACTTGCAGGAAAGTGAACTTTGATCAAAAATCTGAGAAAACTCAAAATAAATGATTATCAATAAATGTTCTTTATGTTTCTATTTGTCGATCAACAACTTGCAAGAAAGTGAACTTTAATCTTAGATATGATAGAATACAAAATAAATGATTATGAATAAATATTCTTTATGCTTTTATTTGTCGATATTCAACTTGCAAGAAAGTGAACTTTAATCTTAAATATGATAAAATACAAAATAAATGATTTTGAATAAATGTTATTTATGTTTTTACTTGTCGATAAATAACTTGCAAGAATCTTAAATCTTAATCTTAAATCTGATAAAATACCAAATAAATGATTATGAATATATGTTCTTTATGTTTCTATATGTCGATAAATAACTTGCAAGAAAGTGAACTTTGATCTTAGATCTGATAGAATACAAAATAAATGATTATGAATATATGTTCTTTATGTTTCTATATGTCGATAAATAACTTGCAAGAAAGTGAACTTTTATCTTAAATCTGATAAAAATACAAAATAAATGATAATGAATAAATATTATTTATGTTTTTATTTGCCGATTAACAACTTACATGAAAGTGAACTTTGATCATAAATCTGATAAAATACAAAATAAATTATTATGAATAAATATTCTTTATGTTTTTATTTGTCGATATTCAACTTGCAGGAAAGTGAACTTTGATCATAAATCTGAGAAAACTCAAAATAAATGATTAACAATAATGTTCTTTATGTTTCTATTTGTCGATAAACAACTTGCAAGAAAGTGAACTTTAATCTTAGATACGATAGAATACAAAATCAATGATTATGAATAAATGTTATTTATATTTTTATTTGTCGATAAACAACTTGCAAGAAAGTGAACTTTGATCTTAGTTCTGATAAAATACAAAATAAATGATTAAGAATAAATATTCTTTATGTTTTTATTTGACGATATTCAACTTGCAAGAAAGTGAACTTTGATCATAAATCTGAGAAAACTCAAAATAAATGATTATGAATAAATGTTATTTATGTTTTTATTTGTCGATAAACAACTTGCAAGAAAGTGAGCTTTAATCTTAAATCTGATAAAATACAAAATAAATTATTATGAAAATATTCTTTATGTTTTTATATGTCGATATTCAACTTGCAAGAAAGTGAACTTTGATCTTAAATCTGATAAGAATACAAAATAAATGATTATGAATAAATATTATTTATGTTTTTATTTGCCGATTAACAACTTACATGAAAGTGAACTTTGATCATAAATCTGATAAAATACAAAATAAATTATTATGAATAAATATTCTTTATGTTTTTATTTGTCGATATTCAACTTGCAGGAAAGTGAACTTTGATCATAAATCTGAGAAAACTCAAAATAAATGATTAACAATAAATGTTCTTTATGTTTCTATTTGTCGATAAACAACTGAAAGTGAACTTTAATCTTAGATATGATAGAATACAAAATAAATGATTATGAATAAATGTTATTTATGTTTTTATTTGTCGATAAACAACTTGCAAGAAAGTGAGCTTTGATCTTAAATCTGATAAAATACGAAATAAGTGATAATGAGTTAATATTCTTTATGTTTTTATATGTCGATATTCAACTTTCAAGAAAGTGAACTTTGATCTTAAATCTGATAAAAATACAAAATCAATGATTTTGAATAAATGTTATTTGTGTTTCTACTTGTCGATAAACAACTTGCAAGAAAGTGAACTTTGATCTTAGTTCTGATAAAATACAAAATAAATGATAATGAGTTAATATTCTTTATGTTTTTATATGTCGATATTCAACTTGCAAGAAAGTGAACTTTGATCTTAAATCTGATAAAAATACAAAATCAATGATTATGAATAAATATTCTTTATGTTTTTATTTGTCGATATTCAACTTTCAGGAAAGTGAACTTTGATCATAAATCTGAGAAAACTCAAAATAAATGATTAGCAATAAATGTTCTTTATGTTTCTATTTGTCGATAAACGACTTGCAAGAAGGTGAACTTTAATCTTAAATCTGATAAAAATACAAAATCAATGATTTTGAATAAATGTTATTTGTGTTTCTACTTGTCGATAAACAACTTGCAAGAAAGTGAACTTTGATCTTAGTTCTGATAAAATACAAAATAAATGATAATGAGTTAATATTCTTTATGTTTTTATTTGTCGATATTCAACTTACATGAAAATGCAACTTTGATCATAAATCTGATAAAAAACAAAATAAATTATTATGAATAAATATTCTTTATGTTTTTATTTGTCGATATTCAACTTTCAGGAAAGTGAACTTTGATCATAAATCTGAGAAAACTCAAAATAAATGATTAGCAATAAATGTTCTTTATGTTTCTATTTGTCGATAAACGACTTGCAAGAAGGTGAACTTTAATCTTAAATCTGATAAAAATACAAAATCAATGATTATGAATAAATGTTATTTATGTTTCTATTTGTCGATAAACAACTTGCCAGAAAGTGAACTTTGATCTTAGTTCTGATAAAATACAAAATAAATGATTGTGAATAAATATTCTTTATGTTTTTATTTGTCGATATTCAACTTGCAAGAAAGTGAACTTTGATCTCAAATCTGATAAAAATACAAAATCAATGATTATGAATAAATGTTATTTATGTTTCTATTTGTCGATAAACAACTTGCCAGAAAGTGAACTTTGATCTTAGTTCTGATAAAATACAAAATAAATGATTGTGAATAAATATTCTTTATGTTTTTATTTGTCGATATTCAACTTACATGAAAATGAACTTTGATCATAAATCTGATAAAAAACAAAATAAATTATTATGAATAAATATTCTTAATGTTTTTATTTGTCGATATTCAACTTGCAGGAAAGTGAACTTTGATCATAAATCTGAGAAAACTCAAAATAAATGATTATCAACAAATGTTCTTTATGTTTCTATTTGTCGATAAACAACTTGCAAGAAAGTGAACTTTAATCTTAGATATGATAGAATACAAAATAAATGATAATGAATAAATATTCTTTATGCTTTTATTTGTCGATATTCAACTTGTAAGAAAGTGAACTTTAATCTTAAATATGATAAAATACAAAATAAATGATTTTGAATAAATGTTATTTATGTTTTTATTTGTCGATAAACAACTTGCAAGAAAGTGAGCTTTGATCTTAAATCTGATGAAATACAAAATAAATTATTATGAATAAATATTCTTTATGTTTTTATTTGTCGATATTCAACTTGCAAGAAAGTGAACTTTGATCTTAAATCTGATAAAAATACAAAATAAATGATTATGAATAAATATTCTTTATGTTTTTATTTGCCGATTAACAACTTACATGAAAGTGAACTTTGATCATAAATCAGAGAAAACTCAAAATAAATGATTATCAATAAATGTTATTTGTGTTTCTACTTGTCGATAAAAAACTTGCAAGAAAGTGAACTTTGATCTTAGTTCTGATAAAATACAAAATAAATGATAATGAGTTAATATTCTTTATGTTTTTATATGTCGATATTCAACTTGCAAGAAAGTGAACTTTGATCTTAAATCTGATAAAAATACAAAATCAATGATTATGAATAAATATTCCTTATGTTTTTATTTGTCGATATTCAACTTGCAAGAAAGTGAACTTTGATCTTAAATCTGATAAAAATACAAAATAAATTATTATGAATAAATCTTCTTTATGTTTTTATTTGTCGATATTCAACTTGCAAGAAAGTGAACTTTGATCTTAAATCTGATAAAAATACAAAATAAATTATTATGAATAAATATTATTTATGTTTTTATTTGCCGATTAACAACTTACATGAAAGTGAACTTTGATCATAAATCAGAGAAAACTCAAAATAAATGATTATCAATAAATTTTATTTGTGTTTCTACTTGTCAATAAACAACTTGCAAGAAAGTGAACTTTGATCTTAGTTCTGATAAAATACAAAATAAATGATAATGAGTTAATATTCTTTATGTTTTTATATGTCGATATTCAACTTGCAAGAAAGTGAACTTTGATCTTAAATCTGATAAAAATACAAAATCAATGATTATGAATAAATATTCTTTATGTTTTTATTTGTCGATATTCAACTTACATGAAAATGCAACTTTGATCATAAATCTGATAAAAAACAAAATAAATTATTATGAATAAATATTCTTTATGTTTTTATTTGCCGATTAACAACTTACATGAAAGTGAACTTTGATCATAAATCAGAGAAAACTCAAAATAAATGATTATCAATAAATGTTATTTGTGTTTCTACTTGTCGATAAACAACTTGCCAGAAAGTGAACTTTGATCTTAGTTCTGATAAAATACAAAATAAATGATTGTGAATAAATATTCTTTATGTTTTTATTTGCCGATATTCAACTTACATGAAAATGAACTTTGATCATAAATCTGATAAAAAACAAAATAAATTATTATGAATAAATATTCTTTATGTTTTTATTTGTCGATATTCAACTTGCAGGAAAGTGAACTTTGATCATAAATCTGAGAAAACTCAAAATAAATTATTATCAATAAATGTTCTTTATGTTTCTATTTGTCAATAAACAACTTACATGAACATGAACTTTACTCTTAGATATGATAGAATACAAAATCAATGATTATGAATAAATATTCTTTATGTTTTTATTTGTCGATATTCAACTTGCAGGAAAGTGAACTTTGATCAAAAATCTGAGAAAACTCAAAATAAATGATTATCAATAAATGTTCTTTATGTTTCTATTTGTCGATAAACAACTTGCAAGAAAGTGAACTTTAATCTTAAATATGATAGAATACAAAATAAATGATTATGAATAATTATTCTTTATGCTTTTATTTGTCGATATTCAACTTGCAAGAAAGTGAACTTTAATCTTAAATAAGATAAAATACAAAATAAATGATTTTGAATAAATGTTATTTATGTTTTTACTTGTCGATAAACAACTTGCAAGAAAGTGAACTTTAATCTTAAATCTGATAAAATACAAAATAAATGATTATGAATATATGTTCTCTATGTTTCTATATGTCGATAAATAACTTGCAAGAAAGTGAACTTTGATCTTAGATCTGATAGAATACAAAATAAATGGTTTTGAACAAATGCTATTTATGTTTCTATATGTCGATAAATAACTTGCCAGAAAGTGAGCTTTGATCTTAGTTCTGATAAAATACAAAATAAATGATAATGAGTTAATATTCTTTATGTTTTTATATGTCGATATTCAACTTGCTAGAAAGTGAACTTTGATCTTAAATCTGATAAAATTACAAAATCAATGATTATGAATAAATATTCTTTATGTTTTTATTTGTCGATATTCAACTTTCAGGAAAGTGAACTTTGATCATAAATCTGAGAAAACTCAAAATAAATGATTAGCAATAAATGTTCTTTATGTTTCTATTTGTCGATAAACGACTTGCAAGAAGGTGAACTTTAATCTTAGTTCTGATAAAATACAAAATAAATGATTATGAACAAATATTCTTTATGTTTTTATTTGACGATATTCAACTTGCAAGAAAGTGAACTTTGATCTTAAATCTGATAAAATACGAAGTAAGTGATAATGAATTAATATTCTTTATGCTTTTATATGTCGATATTCAACTTGCAAGAAAGTGAACTTTGATCTTAAATCTGATAAAAATACAAAATCAATGATTTTGAATAAATGTTATTTATGTTTCTATTTGTCGATAAACACCTTGCAAGAAAGTGAACTTTGATCTTAGTTCTGATAAAATACAAAATAAATGATTATGAATAAATATTCTTTATGTTTTTATTTGTCGATATTCAACTTTCAGGAAAGTGAACTTTGATCATAAATCTGAGAAAACTCAAAATAAATGATTAGCAATAAATGTTCTTTATGTTTCTATTTGTCGATAAACGACTTGCAAGAAGGTGAACTTTAATCTTAGTTCTGATAAAATACAAAATAAATGATTATGAACAAATATTCTTTATGCTTTTATTTGTCGATATTCAACTTGCAAGAAAGTGAACT
The DNA here is from genome assembly GCF_028554725.1 of Zeugodacus cucurbitae. NCBI lineage: Eukaryota > Metazoa > Arthropoda > Insecta > Diptera > Tephritidae > Zeugodacus > Zeugodacus cucurbitae. The sequence continues at coordinate 31,130,459 of NC_071669.1, forward strand.
TTAATCTTAAATAAGATAAAATACAAAATAAATGATTTTGAATAAATGTTATTTATGTTTTTACTTGTCGATAAACAACTTGCAAGAAAGTGAACTTTAATCTTAAATCTGATAAAATACAAAATAAATGATTATGAATATATGTTCTCTATGTTTCTATATGTCGATAAATAACTTGCAAGAAAGTGAACTTTAATCTTAAATCTGATAAAATACAAAATAAATGGTTTTGAATAAATGCTATTTAAGTTTCTATATGTCGATAAATAACTTGCCAGAAAGTGAGCTTTGATCTTAGTTCTGATAAAATACAAAATAAATGATAATGAGTTAATATTCTTTATGTTTTTATATGTCGATATTCAACTTGCTAGAAAGTGAACTTTGATCTTAAATCTGATAAAAATACAAAATCAATGATTATGAATAAATATTCTTTATGTTTTTATTTGTCGATATTCAACTTTCAGGAAAGTGAACTTTGATCATAAATCTGAGAAAACTCAAAATAAATGATTAGCAATAAATGTTCTTTATGTTTCTATTTGTCGATAAACGACTTGCAAGAAGGTGAACTTTAATCTTAGTTCTGATAAAATACAAAATAAATGATTATGAACAAATATTCTTTATGCTTTTATTTGTCGATATTCAACTTGCAAGAAAGTGAACTTTAATCTTAAATAAGATAAAATACAAAATAAATGATTTTGAATAAATGTTATTTATGTTTTTACTTGTCGATAAACAACTTGCAAGAAAGTGAACTTTAATCTTAAATCTGATAAAATACAAAATAAATGATTATGAATATATGTTCTCTATGTTTCTATATGTCGATAAATAACTTGCAAGAAAGTGAACTTTGATCTTAGATCTGATAGAATACAAAATAAATGGTTTTGAATAAATGCTATTTATGTTTCTATATGTCGATAAATAACTTGCCAGAAAGTGAGCTTTGATCTTAGTTCTGATAAAATACAAAATAAATGATAATGAGTTAATATTCTTTATGTTTTTATATGTCGATATTCAACTTGCTAGAAAGTGAACTTTGATCTTAAATCTGATAAAAATACAAAATCAATGATTATGAATAAATATTCTTTATGTTTTTATTTGTCGATATTCAACTTTCAGGAAAGTGAACTTTGATCATAAATCTGAGAAAACTCAAAATAAATGATCAGCAATAAATGTTGTTTATGTTTCTATTTGTCGATAAACGACTTGCAAGAAGGTGAACTTTAATCTTAGTTCTGATAAAAAAACAAAATAAGTGATTGTGAATAAATATTATTTATGTTTTTATTTGCCGATTAACAACTTACATTAAAGTGAACTTTGATCATAAATCTGATAAAATACAAAATAAATTATTATGAATAAATATTCTTTATGTTTTTATTTGTCGATATTCAACTTGCAAGAAAGTGAACTTTGATCTTACATCTGATAAAAATACAAAATCAATGATCATGATTAAATGTTATTTATGTTTCTATTTGTCGATAAACAACTTGCAAGAAAGTGAACTTTGATCTAAGTTTGATAAAATACAAAATAAATGATTATGAATAAATATTCTTTATGTTATTATTTGACGATATTCAACTTGCAAGAAAGTGAACTTTGATCTTAAATCTGATAAAAATACAAAATAAATGATTATGAATAAATATTTTTAATGTTTCTATTTGTCGATAAACGACTTGCAAGAAGGTGAACTTTAATCTTAAATATGATAAAATACAAAATAAATGATTTTGAATAGATGTTATTTATGTTTTTATTTGTCGATAAACAACTTGCAAGAAAGTGAGCTTTGATCTTAAATCTGATAAAATACGAAATAAGTGATAATGAATTAATATTCTTTATGCTTTTATATGTCGATATTCAACTTGCAAGAAAGTGAACTTTGATCTTAAATCTGATAAAAATACAAAATCAATGATTTTGAATAAATGTTATTTATGTTTCTATTTGTCGATAAACACCTTGCAAGAAAGTGAACTTTGATCTTAGTTCTGATAAAATACAAAATAAATGATTATGAATAAATATTCTTTATGTTTTTATTTGTCGATATTCAACTTACATGAAAATGAACTTTGATCATAAATCTGATAAAAAACAAAATAAATTATTATGAATAAATATTCTTTATGTTTTTATTTGACGATATTCAACTTACATGAAAGTGAACTTTGATCATAAATCTGATAAAAATACAAAATAAATTATTATGAATAAATATTCTTTATGTTTTTATTTGCCGATATTCAACGTGCAGGAAAGTGAACTTTGATCATAAATCTGAGAAAACTCAAAATAAATGATTATCAATAAATGTTCATTATGTTTCTATTCGTCGATAAACAACTTGCAAGAAAGTGAACTTTGATCAAAAATCTGAGAAAACTCAAAATAAATTATTATCAATAAATGTTCTTTAATCTGATCTTGATCTTAAATCTGATAAAAATACAAAATAAGTGATTGTGAATAAATATTATTTATGTTTTTATTTGCCGATTAACAACTTACATTAAAGTGAACTTTGATCATAAATCTGATAAAATACAAAATAAATTATTATGAATAAATATTCTTTATGTTTTTATTTGTCGATATTCAACTTGCAAGAAAGTGAACTTTGATCTTAAATCTGATAAAAATACAAAATCAATGATCATGATTAAATGTTATTTATGTTTCTATTTGTCGATAAACAACTTGCAAGAAAGTGAACTTTGATCTAAGTTTGATAAAATACAAAATAAATTATTATGAATAAATATTCTTTATGTTTTTATTTGACGATATTCAACTTGCAAGAAAGTGAACTTTGATCTTAAATCTGATAAAAATACAAAATAAATGATTATGAATAAATATTTTTAATGTTTCTATTTGTCGATAAACGACTTGCAAGAAGGTGAACTTTAATCTTAAATATGATAAAATACAAAATAAATGATTTTGAATAGATGTTATTTATGTTTTTATTTGTCGATAAACAACTTGCAAGAAAGTGAACTTTGATCAAAAATCTGAGAAAACTCAAAATAAATTATTATCAATAAATGTTCTTTAATCTGATCTTGATCTTAAATCTGATAAAAATACAAAATAAGTGATTGTGAATAAATATTATTTATGTTTTTATTTGCCGATTAACAACTTACATTAAAGTGAACTTTAATCTTAAATCTGATAAAATACAAAATAAATGATTATGAATATATGTTCTCTATGTTTCTATATGTCGATAAATAACTTGCAAGAAAGTGAACTTTGATCTTAGTTCTGATAAAATACAAAATAAATGATTGTGAATAAATATTCTTTATGTTTTTATTTGCCGATATTCAACTTACATGAAAATGAACTTTGATCATAAATCTGATAAAAAACAAAATAAATTATTATGAATAAATATTCTTTATGTTTTTATTTGTCGATATTCAACTTGCAGGAAAGTGAACTTTGATCATAAATCTGAGAAAACTCAAAATAAATTATTATCAATAAATGTTCTTTATGTTTCTATTTGTCAATAAACAACTTGCAAGAAAGTGAACTTTACTCTTAGATATGATAGAATACAAAATCAATGATTATGAATAAATATTCTTTATGTTTTTATTTGTCGATATTCAACTTGCAGGAAAGTGAACTTTGATCAAAAATCTGAGAAAACTCAAAATAAATGATTATCAATAAATGTTCTTTATGTTTCTATTTGTCGATAAACAACTTGCAAGAAAGTGAACTTTAATCTTAAATATGATAGAATACAAAATAAATGATTATGAATAATTATTCTTTATGCTTTTATTTGTCGATATTCAACTTGCAAGAAAGTGAACTTTAATCTTAAATAAGATAAAATACAAAATAAATGATTTTGAATAAATGTTATTTATGTTTTTACTTGTCGATAAACAACTTGCAAGAAAGTGAACTTTAATCTTAAATCTGATAAAATACAAAATAAATGATTATGAATATATGTTCTCTATGTTTCTATATGTCGATAAATAACTTGCAAGAAAGTGAACTTTGATCTTAGATCTGATAGAATACAAAATAAATGGTTTTGAATAAATGCTATTTATGTTTCTATATGTCGATAAATAACTTGCCAGAAAGTGAACTTTGATCTTAGTTCTGATAAAATACAAAATAAATGATAATGAGTTAATATTCTTTATGTTTTTATATGTCGATATTCAACTTGCTAGAAAGTGAACTTTGATCTTAAATCTGATAAAAATACAAAATCAATGATTATGAATAAATATTCTTTATGTTTTTATTTGTCGATATTCAACTTTCAGGAAAGTGAACTTTGATCATAAATCTGAGAAAACTCAAAATAAATGATTAGCAATAAATGTTCTTTATGTTTCTATTTGTCGATAAACGACTTGCAAGAAGGTGAACTTTAATCTTAAATCTGATAAAAATACAAAATAAGTGATTGTGAATAAATATTATTTATGTTTTTATTTGCCGATTAACAACTTACATTAAAGTGAACTTTGATCATAAATCTGATAAAATACAAAATAAATTATTATGAATAAATATTCTTTATGTTTTTATTTGTCGATATTCAACTTGCAAGAAAGTGAACTTTGATCTTACATCTGATAAAAATACAAAATCAATGATCATGATTAAATGTTATTTATGTTTCTATTTGTCGATAAACAACTTGCAAGAAAGTGAACTTTGATCTAAGTTTGATAAAATACAAAATAAATGATTATGAATAAATATTCTTTATGTTATTATTTGACGATATTCAACTTGCAAGAAAGTGAACTTTGATCTTAAATCTGATAAAAATACAAAATAAATGATTATGAATAAATATTTTTAATGTTTCTATTTGTCGATAAACGACTTGCAAGAAGGTGAACTTTAATCTTAAATATGATAAAATACAAAATAAATGATTTTGAATAGATGTTATTTATGTTTTTATTTGTCGATAAAGAACTTGCAAGAAAGTGAGCTTTGATCTTAAATCTGATAAAATACGAAATAAGTGATAATGAATTAATATTCTTTATGCTTTTATATGTCGATATTCAACTTGCAAGAAAGTGAACTTTGATCTTAAATCTGATAAAAATACAAAATCAATGATTTTGAATAAATGTTATTTATGTTTCTATTTGTCGATAAACACCTTGCAAGAAAGTGAACTTTGATCTTAGTTCTGATAAAATACAAAATAAATGATTATGAATAAATATTCTTTATGTTTTTATTTGTCGATATTCAACTTACATGAAAATGAACTTTGATCATAAATCTGATAAAAAACAAAATAAATTATTATGAATAAATATTCTTTATGTTTTTATTTGACGATATTCAACTTACATGAAAGTGAACTTTGATCATAAATCTGATAAAAATACAAAATAAATTATTATGAATAAATATTCTTTATGTTTTTATTTGCCGATATTCAACGTGCAGGAAAGTGAACTTTGATCATAAATCTGAGAAAACTCAAAATAAATGATTATCAATAAATGTTCATTATGTTTCTATTCGTCGATAAACAACTTGCAAGAAAGTGAACTTTGATCAAAAATCTGAGAAAACTCAAAATAAATTATTATCAATAAATGTTCTTTAATCTGATCTTGATCTTAAATCTGATAAAAATACAAAATAAGTGATTGTGAATAAATATTATTTATGTTTTTATTTGCCGATTAACAACTTACATTAAAGTGAACTTTGATCATAAATCTGATAAAATACAAAATAAATTATTATGAATAAATATTCTTTATGTTTTTATTTGTCGATATTCTACTTGCAAGAAAGTGAACTTTGATCTTAAATCTGATAAAAATACAAAATCAATGATCATGATTAAATGTTATTTATGTTTCTATTTGTCGATAAACAACTTGCAAGAAAGTGAACTTTGATCTAAGTTTGATAAAATACAAAATAAATTATTATGAATAAATATTCTTTATGTTTTTATTTGACGATATTCAACTTGCAAGAAAGTGAACTTTGATCTTAAATCTGATAAAAATACAAAATAAATGATTATGAATAAATATTTTTAATGTTTCTATTTGTCGATAAACGACTTGCAAGAAGGTGAACTTTAATCTTAAATATGATAAAATACAAAATAAATGATTTTGAATAGATGTTATTTATGTTTTTATTTGTCGATAAACAACTTGCAAGAAAGTGAGCTTTGATCTTAAATCTGATCAAATACGAAATAAGTGATAATGAATTAATATTCTTTATGTTTTTATATGTCGATATTCAACTTGCAAGAAAGTGAACTTTGATCTTAAATCTGATAAAAATACAAAATCAATGATTATGAATAAATGTTATTTATGTTTCTATTTGTCGATAAACACCTTGCAAGAAAGTGAACTTTGATCTTAGTTCTGATAAAATACAAAATAAATGATTATGAATAAATATTCTTTATGTTTTTATTTGTCGATATTCAACTTACATGAAAATGAACTTTGATCATAAATCTGATAAAAAACAAAATAAATTATTATGAATAAATATTCTTTATGTTTTTATTTGACGATATTCAACTTACATGAAAGTGAACTTTGATCATAAATCTGATAAAAATACAAAATAAATGATTATGAATAAATATTCTTTATGTTTTTATTTGTCGATATTCAACTTACATGAAAATGAACTTTGATCATAAATCTGATAAAAAACAAAATAAATTATTATGAATAAATATTCTTTATGTTTTTATTTGACGATATTCAACTTACATGAAAGTGAACTTTGATCATAAATCTGATAAAAATACAAAATAAATTATTATGAATAAATATTCTTTATGTTTTTATTTGCCGATATTCAACGTGCAGGAAAGTGAACTTTGATCATAAATCTGAGAAAACTCAAAATAAATGATTATCAATAAATGTTCTTTATGTTTCTATTCGTCGATAAACAACTTGCAAGAAAGTGAACTTTAATCTTAGATGTGATAGAATACAAAATCAATGATTATGAATAAATATTCTTTATGTTTTTATTTGTCGATATTCAACTTACATGAACATCAACTTTGATCATAAATCTGATAAAAAACAAAATCAATTATTATGAATAAATATTCTTTATGTACTTATTTGTCGATATTCAACTTGCAGGAAAGTGAACTTTGATCATAAATCTGAGAAAACTCAAAATAAATGATTATCAATAAAGTTCTTTATGTTTCTATTTGTCGATAAACAACTTGCAAGAAAGTGAACTTTAATCTTAGATATGATAGAATACAAAATAAATGATTATGAATAAATATTATTTATGCTTTTATTTGTCGATATTCAACTTGCAAGAAAGTGAACTTTAATCTTAAATATGATAAAATACAAAATAAATGATTTTGAATAAATGTTATTTATGTTTTTACTTGTCGATAAACAACTTGCAAGAAAGTGAACTTTAATCTTAAATCTGATAAAATACAAAATAAATGATTATGAAAATATGTTCTTTATGTTTCTATATGTCGATAAATAACTTGCAAGAAAGTGAACTTTGATCTTAGATCTGATAGAATACAAAATAAATGATTATGAATATATGTTCTTTATGTTTCTATATGTCTATAAATAACTTGCAAGAAAGTGAACTTTTATCTTAAATCTGATAAAAATACAAAATAAATGATAATGAATAAATATTATTTATGTTTTTATTTGCCGATTAACAACTTACATAAAAGTGAACTTTGATCATAAATCTGAGAAAACTCAAAATAAATGATTAACAATAATGTTCTTTATGTTTCTATTTGTCGATAAACAACTTGCAAGAAAGTGAACTTTAATCTTAGATATGATAGAACACAAAATCAATGATTATGAATAAATGTTATTTATGTTTTTATTTGTCGATAAAAAACTTGCAAGAAAGTGAACTTTGATCTTAGTTCTGATAAAATACAAAATAAATGATAATGAGTTAATATTCTTTATGTTTTTATATGTCGATATTCAACTTGCAAGACAGTGAACTTTGATCTTAAATCTGATAAAAATACAAAATCAATGATTATGAATAAATATTCCTTATGTTTTTATTTGTCGATATTCAACTTGCAAGAAAGTGGACTTTGATCTTAAATCTGATAAAAATACAAAATAAATTATTATGAATAAATCTTCTTTATGTTTTTATTTGTCGATATTCAACTTGCAAGAAAGTGAACTTTGATCTTAAATCTGATAAAAATACAAAATAAATTATTATGAATAAATATTATTTATGTTTTTATTTGCCGATTAACAACTTACATGAAAGTGAACTTTGATCATAAATCAGAGAAAACTCAAAATAAATGATTATCAATAAATGTTATTTGTGTTTCTACTTGTCAATAAACAACTTGCAAGAAAGTGAACTTTGATCTTAGTTCTGATAAAAATACAAAATCAATGATTATGAATAAATATTCTTTATGTTTTTATTTGTCGATATTCAACTTACATGAAAATGCAACTTTGATCATAAATCTGATAAAAAACAAAATAAATTATTATGAATAAATATTCTTTATGTTTTTATTTGCCGATTAACAACTTACATGAAAGTGAACTTTGATCATAAATCAGAGAAAACTCAAAATAAATGATTATCAATAAATGTTATTTGTGTTTCTACTTGTCGATAAACAACTTGCAAGAAAGTGAACTTGGATCTTAGTTCTGATAAAATACAAAATAAATGATAATGAGTTAATATTCTTTATGTTTTTATATGTCGATATTCAACTTGCAAGAAAGTGAACTTTGATCTTAAATCTGATAAAAATACAAAATCAATGATTATGAATAAATATTCTTTATGTTTTTATTTGTCGATATTCAACTTTCAGGAAACTGAACTTTGATCATAAATCTGAGAAAACTCAAAATAAATGATTAGCAATAAATGTTCTTTATGTTTCTATTTGTCGATAAACGACTTGCAAGAAGGTGAACTTTAATCTTAAATCTGATAAAAATACAAAATCAATGATTATGAGTAAATGTTATTTATGTTTCTATTTGTCGATAAACAACTTGCCAGAAAGTGAACTTTGATCTTAGTTCTGATAAAATACAAAATAAATGATTGTGAATAAATATTCTTTATGTTTTTATTTGCCGATATTCAACTTACATGAAAATGAACTTTGATCATAAATCTGATAAAAAACAAAATAAATTATTATGAATAAATATTCTTTATGTTTTTATTTGTCGATATTCAACTTGCAGGAAAGTGAACTTTGATCATAAATCTGAGAAAACTCAAAATAAATTATTATCAATAAATGTTCTTAATGTTTCTATTTGTCAATAAACAACTTGCAAGAAAGTGAACTTTACTCTTAGATATGATAGAATACAAAATCAATGATTATGAATAAATATTCTTTATGTTTTTATTTGTCGATATTCAACTTGCAGGAAAGTGAACTTTGATCAAAAATCTGAGAAAACTCAAAATAAATTATTATCAATAAATGTTCTTTATGTTTCTATTTGTCGATAAACAACTTGCAAGAAAGTGAACTTTAATCTTAAATATGATAGAATACAAAATAAATGATTATGAATAATTATTCTTTATGCTTTTATTTGTCGATATTCAACTTGCAAGAAAGTGAACTTTAATCTTAAATAAGATAAAATACAAAATAAATGATTTTGAATAAATGTTATTTATGTTTTTACTTGTCGATAAACAACTTGCAAGAAAGTGAACTTTAATCTTAAATCTGATAAAATACAAAATAAATGATTATGAATATATGTTCTCTATGTTTCTATATGTCGATAAATAACTTGCAAGAAAGTGAACTTTGATCTTAGATCTGATAGAATACAAAATAAATGGTTTTGAATAAATGCTATTTATGTTTCTATATGTCGATAAATAACTTGCCAGAAAGTGAACTTTGATCTTAGTTCTGATAAAATACAAAATAAATGATAATGAGTTAATATTCTTTATGTTTTTATATGTCGATATTCAACTTGCTAGAAAGTGAACTTTGATCTTAAATCTGATAAAAATACAAAATCAATGATTATGAATAAATATTCTTTATGTTTTTATTTGTCGATATTCAACTTTCAGGAAAGTGAAATTTGATCATAAATCTGAGAAAACTCAAAATAAATGATTAGCAATAAATGTTCTTTATGTTTCTATTTGTCGATAAACGACTTGCAAGAAGGTGAACTTTAATCTTAAATCAGATAAAAATACAAAATAAGTGATTGTGAATAAATATTATTTATGTTTTTATTTGCCGATTAACAACTTACATTAAAGTGAACTTTGATCATAAATCTGATAAAATACAAAATAAATTATTATGAATAAATATTCTTTATGTTTTTATTTGTCGATATTCAACTTGCAAGAAAGTGAACTTTGATCTTAAATCTGATAAAAATACAAAATCAATGATCATGATTAAATGTTATTTATGTTTCTATTTGTCGATAAACAACTTGCAAGAAAGTGAACTTTGATCTAAGTTTGATAAAATACAAAATAAATGATTATGAATAAATATTCTTTATGTTATTATTTGACGATATTCAACTTGCAAGAAAGTGAACTTTGATCTTAAATCTGATAAAAATACAAAATAAATGATTATGAATAAATATTTTTAATGTTTCTATTTGTCGATAAACGACTTGCAAGAAGGTGAACTTTAATCTTAAATATGATAAAATACAAAATAAATGATTTTGATTAGATGTTATTTATGTTTTTATTTGTCGATAAACAACTTGCAAGAAAGTGAGCTTTGATCTTAAATCTGATAAAATACGAAATAAGTGATAATGAATTAATATTCTTTATGTTTTTATATGTCGATATTCAACTTGCAAGAAAGTGAACTTTGATCTTAAATCTGATAAAAATACAAAATCAATGATTATGAATAAATGTTATTTATGTTTCTATTTGTCGATAAACACCTTGCAAGAAAGTGAACTTTGATCTTAGTTCTGATAAAATACAAAATAAATGATTATGAATAAATATTCTTTATGTTTTTATTTGTCGATATTCAACTTACATGAAAATGAACTTTGATCATAAATCTGATAAAAAACAAAATAAATTATTATGAATAAATATTCTTTATGTTTTTATTTGACGATATTCAACTTTCATGAAAGTGAACTTTGATCATAAATCTGATAAAAATACAAAACAAATTATTATGAATAAATATTCTTTATGTTTTTATTTGACGATATTCAACTTTCATGAAAGTGAACTTTGATCATAAATCTGATAAAAATACAAAATAAATTATTATGAATAAATATTCTTTATGTTTTTATTTGCCGATATTCAACGTGCAGGAAAGTGAACTTTGATCATAAATCTGAGAAAACTCAAAATAAATGATTAGCAATAAATGTTCTTTATGTTTCTATTTGTCGATAAACGACTTGCAAGAAGGTGAACTTTAATCTTAAATCTGATAAAAATACAAAATCAATGATTATGAGTAAATGTTATTTATGTTTCTATTTGTCGATAAACAACTTGCCAGAAAGTGAACTTTGATCTTAGTTCTGATAAAATACAAAATAAATGATTGTGAATAAATATTCTTTATGTTTTTATTTGCCGATATTCAACTTACATGAAAATGAACTTTGATCATAAATCTGATAAAAAACAAAATAAATTATTATGAATAAATATTCTTTATGTTTTTATTTGTCGATATTCAACTTGCAGGAAAGTGAACTTTGATCATAAATCTGAGAAAACTCAAAATAAATTATTATCAATAAATGTTCTTAATGTTTCTATTTGTCAATAAACAACTTGCAAGAAAGTGAACTTTACTCTTAGATATGATAGAATACAAAATCAATGATTATGAATAAATATTCTTTATGTTTTTATTTGCCGATATTCAACTTGCAGGAAAGTGAACTTTGATCAAAAATCTGAGAAAACTCAAAATAAATGATTATCAATAAATGTTCTTTATGTTTCTATTTGTCGATAAACAACTTGCAAGAAAGTGAACTTTAATCTTAAATATGATAGAATACAAAATAAATGATTATGAATAATTATTCTTTATGCTTTTATTTGTCGATATTCAACTTGCAAGAAAGTGAACTTTAATCTTAAATAAGATAAAATACAAAATAAATGATTTTGAATAAATGTTATTTATGTTTTTACTTGTCGATAAACAACTTGCAAGAAAGTGAACTTTGATCTTAGATCTGATAGAATACAAAATAAATGGTTTTGAATAAATGCTATTTATGTTTCTATATGTCGATAAATAACTTGCCAGAAAGTGAACTTTGATCTTAGTTCTGATAAAATACAAAATAAATGATAATGAGTTAATATTCTTTATGTTTTTATATGTCGATATTCAACTTGCTAGAAAGTGAACTTTGATCTTAAATCTGATAAAAATACAAAATCAATGATTATGAATAAATATTCTTTATGTTTTTATTTGTCGATATTCAACTTTCAGGAAAGTGAACTTTGATCATAAATCTGAGAAAACTCAAAATAAATGATTAGCAATAAATGTTCTTTATGTTTCTATTTGTCGATAAACGACTTGCAAGAAGGTGAACTTTAATCTTAAATCTGATAAAAATACAAAATAAGTGATTGTGAATAAATATTATTTATGTTTTTATTTGCCGATTAACAACTTACATTAAAGTGAACTTTGATCATAAATCTGATAAAATACAAAATAAATTATTATGAATAAATATTCTTTATGTTTTTATTTGTCGATATTCAACTTGCAAGAAAGTGAACTTTGATCTTAAATCTGATAAAAATACAAAATCAATGATCATGATTAAATGTTATTTATGTTTCTATTTGTCGATAAACAACTTGCAAGAAAGTGAACTTTGATCTTAAATCTGATAAAAATACAAAATCAATGATTATGAATAAATATTCTTTATGTTTTTATTTGTCGATATTCAACTTACATGAAAATGCAACTTTGATCATAAATCTGATAAAAAACAAAATAAATTATTATGAATAAATATTCTTTATGTTTTTATTTGCCGATTAACAACTTACATGAAAGTGAACTTTGATCATAAATCAGAGAAAACTCAAAATAAATGATTATCAATAAATGTTATTTGTGTTTCTACTTGTCGATAAACAACTTGCAAGAAAGTGAACTTGGATCTTAGTTCTGATAAAATACAAAATAAATGATAATGAGTTAATATTCTTTATGTTTTTATATGTCGATATTCAACTTGCAAGAAAGTGAACTTTGATCTTAAATCTGATAAAAATACAAAATCAATGATTATGAATAAATATTCTTTATGTTTTTATTTGTCGATATTCAACTTTCAGGAAACTGAACTTTGATCATAAATCTGAGAAAACTCAAAATAAATGATTAGCAATAAATGTTCTTTATGTTTCTATTTGTCGATAAACGACTTGCAAGAAGGTGAACTTTAATCTTAAATCTGATAAAAATACAAAATCAATGATTATGAGTAAATGTTATTTATGTTTCTATTTGTCGATAAACAACTTGCCAGAAAGTGAACTTTGATCTTAGTTCTGATAAAATACAAAATAAATGATTGTGAATAAATATTCTTTATGTTTTTATTTGCCGATATTCAACTTACATGAAAATGAACTTTGATCATAAATCTGATAAAAAACAAAATAAATTATTATGAATAAATATTCTTTATGTTTTTATTTGTCGATATTCAACTTGCAGGAAAGTGAACTTTGATCATAAATCTGAGAAAACTCAAAATAAATTATTATCAATAAATGTTCTTAATGTTTCTATTTGTCAATAAACAACTTGCAAGAAAGTGAACTTTACTCTTAGATATGATAGAATACAAAATCAATGATTATGAATAAATATTCTTTATGTTTTTATTTGTCGATATTCAACTTGCAGGAAAGTGAACTTTGATCAAAAATCTGAGAAAACTCAAAATAAATGATTATCAATAAATGTTCTTTATGTTTCTATTTGTCGATAAACAACTTGCAAGAAAGTGAACTTTAATCTTAAATATGATAGAATACAAAATAAATGATTATGAATAATTATTCTTTATGCTTTTATTTGTCGATATTCAACTTGCAAGAAAGTGAACTTTAATCTTAAATAAGATAAAATACAAAATAAATGATTTTGAATAAATGTTATTTATGTTTTTACTTGTCGATAAACAACTTGCAAGAAAGTGAACTTTAATCTTAAATCTGATAAAATACAAAATAAATGATTATGAATATATGTTCTCTATGTTTCTATATGTCGATAAATACCTTGCAAGAAAGTGAACTTTGATCTTAGATCTAATAGAATACAAAATAAATGGTTTTGAATAAATGCTATTTATGTTTCTATATGTCGATAAATAACTTGCCAGAAAGTGAACTTTGATCTTAGTTCTGATAAAATACAAAATAAATGATAATGAGTTAATATTCTTTATGTTTTTATATGTCGATATTCAACTTGCTAGAAAGTGAACTTTGATCTTAAATCTGATAAAAATACAAAATCAATGATTATGAATAAATATTCTTTATGTTTTTATTTGTCGATATTCAACTTTCAGGAAAGTGAAATTTGATCATAAATCTGAGAAAACTCAAAATAAATGATTAGCAATAAATGTTCTTTATGTTTCTATTTGTCGATAAACGACTTGCAAGAAGGTGAACTTTAATCTTAAATCAGATAAAAATACAAAATAAGTGATTGTGAATAAATATTATTTATGTTTTTATTTGCCGATTAACAACTTACATTAAAGTGAACTTTGATCATAAATCTGATAAAATACAAAATAAATTATTATGAATAAATATTCTTTATGTTTTTATTTGTCGATATTCAACTTGCAAGAAAGTGAACTTTGATCTTAAATCTGATAAAAATACAAAATCAATGATCATGATTAAATGTTATTTATGTTTCTATTTGTCGATAAACAACTTGCAAGAAAGTGAACTTTGATCTAAGTTTGATAAAATACAAAATAAATGATTATGAATAAATATTCTTTATGTTATTATTTGACGATATTCAACTTGCAAGAAAGTGAACTTTGATCTTAAATCTGATAAAAATACAAAATAAATGATTATGAATAAATATTTTTAATGTTTCTATTTGTCGATAAACGACTTGCAAGAAGGTGAACTTTAATCTTAAATATGATAAAATACAAAATAAATGATTTTGATTAGATGTTATTTATGTTTTTATTTGTCGATAAACAACTTGCAAAAAAGTGAGCTTTGATCTTAAATCTGATAAAATACGAAATAAGTGATAATGAATTAATATTCTTTATGTTTTTATATGTCGATATTCAACTTGCAAGAAAGTGAACTTTGATCTTAAATCTGATAAAAATACAAAATCAATGATTATGAATAAATGTTATTTATGTTTCTATTTGTCGATAAACACCTTGCAAGAAAGTGAACTTTGATCTTAGTTCTGATAAAATACAAAATAAATGATTATGAATAAATATTCTTTATGTTTTTATTTGTCGATATTCAACTTACATGAAAATGAACTTTGATCATAAATCTGATAAAAAACAAAATAAATTATTATGAATAAATATTCTTTATGTTTTTATTTGACGATATTCAACTTTCATGAAAGTGAACTTTGATCATAAATCTGATAAAAATACAAAATAAATTATTATGAATAAATATTCTTTATGTTTTTATTTGACGATATTCAACTTTCATGAAAGTGAACTTTGATCATAAATCTGATAAAAATACAAAATAAATTATTATGAATAAATATTCTTTATGTTTTTATTTGCCGATATTCAACGTGCAGGAAAGTGAACTTTGATCATAAATCTGAGAAAACTCAAAATAAATGATTAGCAATAAATGTTCTTTATGTTTCTATTTGTCGATAAACGACTTGCAAGAAGGTGAACTTTAATCTTAAATCTGATAAAAATACAAAATCAATGATTATGAGTAAATGTTATTTATGTTTCTATTTGTCGATAAACAACTTGCCAGAAAGTGAACTTTGATCTTAGTTCTGATAAAATACAAAATAAATGATTGTGAATAAATATTCTTTATGTTTTTATTTGCCGATATTCAACTTACATGAAAATGAACTTTGATCATAAATCTGATAAAAAACAAAATAAATTATTATGAATAAATATTCTTTATGTTTTTATTTGTCGATATTCAACTTGCAGGAAAGTGAACTTTGATCATAAATCTGAGAAAACTCAAAATAAATTATTATCAATAAATGTTCTTAATGTTTCTATTTGTCAATAAACAACTTGCAAGAAAGTGAACTTTACTCTTAGATATGATAGAATACAAAATCAATGATTATGAATAAATATTCTTTATGTTTTTATTTGTCGATATTCAACTTGCAGGAAAGTGAACTTTAATCTTAAATAAGATAAAATACAAAATAAATGATTTTGAATAAATGTTATTTATGTTTTTACTTGTCGATAAACAACTTGCAAGAAAGTGAACTTTGATCTTAGATCTGATAGAATACAAAATAAATGGTTTTGAATAAATGCTATTTATGTTTCTATATGTCGATAAATAACTTTCCAGAAAGTGAACTTTGATCTTAGTTCTGATAAAATACAAAATAAATGATTGTGAATAAATATTCTTTATGTTTTTATTTGCCGATATTCAACTTACATGAAAATGAACTTTGATCATAAATCTGATAAAAAACAAAATAAATTATTATGAATAAATATTCTTTATGTTTTTATTTGTCGATATTCAACTTGCAGGAAAGTGAACTTTGATCATAAATCTGAGAAAACTCAAAATAAATGATTATCAATAAATGTTCTTTATGTTTCTATTTGTCGATAAACAACTTGCAAGAAAGTGAACTTTAATCTTAAATATGATAGAATACAAAATAAATGATTATGAATAATTATTCTTTATGCTTTTATTTGTCGATATTCAACTTGCAAGAAAGTGAACTTTAATCTTAAATAAGATAAAATACAAAATAAATGATTTTGAATAAATGTTATTTATGTTTTTACTTGTCGATAAACAACTTGCAAGAAAGTGAACTTTGATCTTAGATCTGATAGAATACAAAATAAATGGTTTTGAATAAATGCTATTTATGTTTCTATATGTCGATAAATAACTTGCCAGAAAGTGAACTTTGATCTTAGTTCTGATAAAATACAAAATAAATGATAATGAGTTAATATTCTTTATGTTTTTATATGTCGATATTCAACTTGCTAGAAAGTGAACTTTGATCTTAAATCTGATAAAAATACAAAATCAATGATTATGAATAAATATTCTTTATGTTTTTATTTGTCGATATTCAACTTTCAGGAAAGTGAACTTTGATCATAAATCTGAGAAAACTTAAAATAAATGATTAGCAATAAATGTTCTTTATGTTTCTATTTGTCGATAAACGACTTGCAAGAAGGTGAACTTTAATCTTAAATCTGATAAAAATACAAAATAAGTGATTGTGAATAAATATTATTTATGTTTTTATTTGCCGATTAACAACTTACATTAAAGTGAACTTTGATCATAAATCTGATGAAATACAAAATAAATTATTATGAATAAATATTCTTTATGTTTTTATTTGTCGATATTCAACTTGCAAGAAAGTGAACTTTGATCTTAAATCTGATAAAAATACAAAATCAATGATCATGATTAAATGTTATTTATGTTTCTATTTGTCGATAAACAACTTGCAAGAAAGTGAACTTTGATCTTAAATCTGATAAAAATACAAAATCAATGATTATGAATAAATATTCTTTATGTTTTTATTTGTCGATATTCAACTTACATGAAAATGCAACTTTGATCATAAATCTGATAAAAAACAAAATAAATTATTATGAATAAATATTCTTTATGTTTTTATTTGCCGATTAACAACTTACATGAAAGTGAACTTTGATCATAAATCAGAGAAAACTCAAAATAAATGATTATCAATAAATGTTATTTGTGTTTCTACTTGTCGATAAACAACTTGCAAGAAAGTGAACTTGGATCTTAGTTCTGATAAAATACAAAATAAATGATAATGAGTTAATATTCTTTATGTTTTTATATGTCGATATTCAACTTGCAAGAAAGTGAACGTTGATCTTAAATCTGATAAAAATACAAAATCAATGATTATGAATAAATATTCTTTATGTTTTTATTTGTCGATATTCAACTTTCAGGAAACTGAACTTTGATCATAAATCTGAGAAAACTCAAAATAAATGATTAGCAATAAATGTTCTTTATGTTTCTATTTGTCGATAAACGACTTGCAAGAAGGTGAACTTTAATCTTAAATCTGATAAAAATACAAAATCAATGATTATGAGTAAATGTTATTTATGTTTCTATTTGTCGATAAACAACTTGCCAGAAAGTGAACTTTGATCTTAGTTCTGATAAAATACAAAATAAATGATTGTGAATAAATATTCTTTATGTTTTTATTTGCCGATATTCAACTTACATGAAAATGAACTTTGATCATAAATCTGATAAAAAACAAAATAAATTATTATGAATAAATATTCTTTATATTTTTATTTGTCGATATTCAACTTGCAGGAAAGTGAACTTTGATCATAAATCTGAGAAAACTCAAAATAAATTATTATCAATAAATGTTCTTAATGTTTCTATTTGTCAATAAACAACTTGCAAGAAAGTGAACTTTACTCTTAGATATGATAGAATACAAAATCAATGATTATGAATAAATATTCTTTATGTTTTTATTTGTCGATATTCAACTTGCAGGAAAGTGAACTTTGATCAAAAATCTGAGAAAACTCAAAATAAATGATTATCAATAAATGTTCTTTATGTTTCTATTTGTCGATAAACAACTTGCAAGAAAGTGAACTTTAATCTTAAATATGATAGAATACAAAATAAATGATTATGAATAATTATTCTTTATGCTTTTATTTGTCGATATTCAACTTGCAAGAAAGTGAACTTTAATCTTAAATAAGATAAAATACAAAATAAATGATTTTGAATAAATGTTATTTATGTTTTTACTTGTCGATAAACAACTTGCAAGAAAGTGAACTTTAATCTTAAATCTGATAAAATACAAAATAAATGATTATGAATATATGTTCTCTATGTTTCTATATGTCGATAAATAACTTGCAAGAAAGTGAACTTTGATCTTAGATCTGATAGAATACAAAATAAATGGTTTTGAATAAATGCTATTTATGTTTCTATATGTCGATAAATAACTTGCCAGAAAGTGAACTTTGATCTTAGTTCTGATAAAATACAAAATAAATGATAATGAGTTAATATTCTTTATGTTTTTATATGTCGATATTCAACTTGCTAGAAAGTGAACTTTGATCTTAAATCTGATAAAAATACAAAATCAATGATTATGAATAAATATTCTTTATGTTTTTATTTGTCGATATTCAACTTTCAGGAAAGTGAAATTTGATCATAAATCTGAGAAAACTCAAAATAAATGATTAGCAATAAATGTTCTTTATGTTTCTATTTGTCGATAAACGACTTGCAAGAAGGTGAACTTTAATCTTAAATCAGATAAAAATACAAAATAAGTGATTGTGAATAAATATTATTTATGTTTTTATTTGCCGATTAACAACTTACATTAAAGTGAACTTTGATCATAAATCTGATAAAATACAAAATAAATTATTATGAATAAATATTCTTTATGTTTTTATTTGTCGATATTCAACTTGCAAGAAAGTGAACTTTGATCTTAAATCTGATAAAAATACAAAATCAATGATCATGATTAAATGTTATTTATGTTTCTATTTGTCGATAAACAACTTGCAAGAAAGTGAACTTTGATCTAAGTTTGATAAAATACAAAATAAATGATTATGAATAAATATTCTTTATGTTATTATTTGACGATATTCAACTTGCAAGAAAGTGAACTTTGATCTTAAATCTGATAAAAATACAAAATAAATGATTATGAATAAATATTTTTAATGTTTCTATTTGTCGATAAACGACTTGCAAGAAGGTGAACTTTAATCTTAAATATGATAAAATACAAAATAAATGATTTTGATTAGATGTTATTTATGTTTTTATTTGTCGATAAACAACTTGCAAGAAAGTGAGCTTTGATCTTAAATCTGATAAAATACGAAATAAGTGATAATGAATTAATATTCTTTATGTTTTTATATGTCGATATTCAACTTGCAAGAAAGTGAACTTTGATCTTAAATCTGATAAAAATACAAAATCAATGATTATGAATAAATGTTATTTATGTTTCTATTTGTCGATAAACACCTTGCAAGAAAGTGAACTTTGATCTTAGTTCTGATAAAATACAAAATAAATGATTATGAATAAATATTCTTTATGTTTTTATTTGTCGATATTCAACTTACATGAAAATGAACTTTGATCATAAATCTGATAAAAAACAAAATAAATTATTATGAATAAATATTCTTTATGTTTTTATTTGACGATATTCAACTTTCATGAAAGTGAACTTTGATCATAAATCTGATAAAAATACAAAATAAATTATTATGAATAAATATTCTTTATGTTTTTATTTGACGATATTCAACTTTCATGAAAGTGAACTTTGATCATAAATCTGATAAAAATACAAAATAAATTATTATGAATAAATATTCTTTATGTTTTTATTTGCCGATATTCAACGTGCAGGAAAGTGAACTTTGATCATAAATCTGAGAAAACTCAAAATAAATGATTAGCAATAAATGTTCTTTATGTTTCTATTTGTCGATAAACGACTTGCAAGAAGGTGAACTTTAATCTTAAATCTGATAAAAATACAAAATCAATGATTATGAGTAAATGTTATTTATGTTTCTATTTGTCGATAAACAACTTGCCAGAAAGTGAACTTTGATCTTAGTTCTGATAAAATACAAAATAAATGATTGTGAATAAATATTCTTTATGTTTTTATTTGCCGATATTCAACTTACATGAAAATGAACTTTGATCATAAATCTGATAAAAAACAAAATAAATTATTATGAATAAATATTCTTTATGTTTTTATTTGTCGATATTCAACTTGCAGGAAAGTGAACTTTGATCATAAATCTGAGAAAACTCAAAATAAATTATTATCAATAAATGTTCTTAATGTTTCTATTTGTCAATAAACAACTTGCAAGAAAGTGAACTTTACTCTTAGATATGATAGAATACAAAATCAATGATTATGAATAAATATTCTTTATGTTTTTATTTGTCGATATTCAACTTGCAGGAAAGTGAACTTTGATCAAAAATCTGAGAAAACTCAAAATAAATGATTATCAATAAATGTTCTTTATGTTTCTATTTGTCGATAAACAACTTGCAAGAAAGTGAACTTTAATCTTAAATATGATAGAATACAAAATAAATGATTATGAATAATTATTCTTTATGCTTTTATTTGTCGATATTCAACTTGCAAGAAAGTGAACTTTAATCTTAAATAAGATAAAATACAAAATAAATGATTTTGAATAAATGTTATTTATGTTTTTACTTGTCGATAAACAACTTGCAAGAAAGTGAACTTTGATCTTAGATCTGATAGAATACAAAATAAATGGTTTTGAATAAATGCTATTTATGTTTCTATATGTCGATAAATAACTTGCCAGAAAGTGAACTTTGATCTTAGTTCTGATAAAATACAAAATAAATGATAATGAGTTAATATTCTTTATGTTTTTATATGAACTTTGATCTTAAATCTGATAAAAATACAAAATCAATGATTATGAATAAATATTCTTTATGTTTTTATTTGTCGATATTCAACTTTCAGGAAAGTGAACTTTGATCATAAATCTGAGAAAACTCAAAATAAATGATTAGCAATAAATGTTCTTTATGTTTCTATTTGTCGATAAACGACTTGCAAGAAGGTGAACTTTAATCTTAAATCTGATAAAAATACAAAATAAGTGATTGTGAATAAATATTATTTATGTTTTTATTTGCCGATTAACAACTTACATTAAAGTGAACTTTGATCATAAATCTGATAAAATACAAAATAAATTATTATGAATAAATATTCTTTATGTTTTTATTTGTCGATATTCAACTTGCAAGAAAGTGAACTTTGATCTTAAATCTGATAAAAATACAAAATCAATGATCATGATTAAATGTTATTTATGTTTCTATTTGTCGATAAACAACTTGCAAGAAGGTGAACTTTAATCTTAAATATGATAAAATACAAAATAAATGATTTTGAATAGATGTTATTTATGTTTTTATTTGTCGATAAACAACTTGCAAGAAAGTGAGCTTTGATCTTAAATCTGATAAAATACGAAATAAGTGATAATGAATTAATATTCTTTATGTTTTTATATGTCGATATTCAACTTGCAAGAAAGTGAACTTTGATCTTAAATCTGATAAAAATACAAAATCAATGATTATGAATAAATGTTATTTATGTTTCTATTTGTCGATAAACACCTTGCAAGAAAGTTAACTTTGATCTTAGTTCTGATAAAATACAAAATAAATGATTATGAATAAATATTCTTTATGTTTTTATTTGTCGATATTCAACTTACATGAAAATGAACTTTGATCATAAATCTGATAAAAAACAAAATAAATTATTATGAATAAATATTCTTTATGTTTTTATTTGACGATATTCAACTTTCATGAAAGTGAACTTTGATCATAAATCTGATAAAAATACAAAATAAATTATTATGAATAAATATTCTTTATGTTTTTATTTGCCGATATTCAACGTGCAGGAAAGTGAACTTTGATCATAAATCTGAGAAAACTCAAAATAAATGATTATCAATAAATGTTCTTTATGTTTCTATTCGTCGATAAACAACTTGCAAGAAAGTGAACTTTGATCAAAAATCTGAGAAAACTCAAAATAAATTATTATCAATAAATGTTCTTTAATCTGATCTTGATCTTAAATCTGATAAAAATACAAAATAAGTGATTGTGAATAAATATTATTTATGTTTTTATTTGCCGATTAACAACTTACATTAAAGTGAACTTTGATCATAAATCTGATAAAATACAAAATAAATTATTATGAATAAATATTCTTTATGTTTTTATTTGTCGATATTCAACTTGCAAGAAAGTGAACTTTGATCTTAAATCTGATAAAAATACAAAATCAATGATCATGATTAAATGTTATTTATGTTTCTATTTGTCGATAAACAACTTTCAAGAAAGTGAACTTTGATCTAAGTTTGATAAAATACAAAATAAATGATTATGAATAAATATTCTTTATGTTTTTATTTGACGATATTCAACTTGCAAGAAAGTGAACTTTGATCTTAAATCTGATAAAAATACAAAATAAATGATTATGAATAAATATTTTTAATGTTTCTATTTATCGAGAAACGACTTGCAAGAAGGTGAACTTTAATCTTAAATATGATAAAATACAAAATAAATGATTTTGAATAGATGTTATTTATGTTTTTATTTGTCGATAAACAACTTGCAAGAAAGTGAGCTTTGATCTTAAATCTGATAAAATACGAAATAAGTGATAATGAATTAATATTCTTTATGTTTTTATATGTCGATATTCAACTTGCAAGAAAGTGAACTTTGATCTTAAATCTGATAAAAATACAAAATCAATGATTATGAATAAATGTTATTTATGTTTCTATTTGTCAATAAACACCTTGCAAGAAAGTGAACTTTGATCTTAGTTCTGATAAAATACAAAATAAATGATTATGAATAAATATTCTTTATGTTTTTATTTTTCGATATTCAACTTACATGAAAATGAACTTTGATCATAAATCTGATAAAAAACGAAATAAATTATTATGAATAAATATTCTTTATGTTTTTATTTGACGATATTCAACTTACATGAAAGTGAATTTTGATCATAAATCTGATAAAAATACAAAATAAATTATTATGAATAAATATTCTTTATGTTTTTATTTGCCGATATTCAACGTGCAGGAAAGTGAACTTTGATCATAAATCTGAGAAAACTCAAAATAAATGATTATCAATAAATGTTCTTTATGTTTCTATTCGTCGATAAACAACTTGCAAGAAAGTGAACTTTAATCTTAGATGTGATAGAATACAAAATCAATGATTATGAATAAATGTTATTTATGTTTCTATTTGTCGATAAACAACTTGCAAGAAAGTGAACTTTGATCTTAGTTCTGATAAAATACAAAATAAATGATTATGAATAAATATTCTTTATGTTTTTATTTGTCGATATTCAACTTACATGAACATCAACTTTGATCATAAATCTGATAAAAAACAAAATCAATTATTATGAATAAATATTCTTTATGTACTTATTTGTCGATATTCAACTTGCAGGAAAGTGAACTTTGATCATAAATCTGAGAAAACTCAAAATAAATGATTATCAATAAATGTTCTTTATGTTTCTATTTGTCGATAAACAACTTGCAAGAAAGTGAACTTTAATCTTAAATATGATAAAATACAAAATAAATGATTTTGAATAAATGTTATTTATGTTTTTACTTGTCGATAAACAACTTGCAAGAAAGTGAACTTTAATCTTAAATCTGATAAAATACAAAATAAATGATTATGAATATATGTTCTTTATGTTTCTATATGTCGATAAATAACTTGCAAGAAAGTGAACTTTGATCTTAGATCTGATAGAATACAAAATAAATGGTTTTGAATAAATGCTATTTATGTTTCTATATGTCGATAAATAACTTGCAAGAAAGTGAACTTTGATCTTAGTTCTGATAAAATACAAAATAAATGATTATGAATAAATCTTCTTTATGTTTTTATTTGTCGATATTCAACTTACATGAACATGAACTTTGATCATAAATCTGATAAAAAACAAAATCAATTATTATGAATAAATATTCTTTATGTATTTATTTGTCGATATTCAACTTGCAGGAAAGTGAACTTTGATCAAAAATCTGAGAAAACTCAAAATAAATGATTATCAATAAATGTTCTTTATGTTTCTATTTGTCGATAAACAACTTGCAAGAAAGTGAACTTTAATCTTAGATATGATAGAATACAAAATAAATGATAATGAATAAATATTCTTTATGCTTTTATTTGTCGATATTCAACTTGCAAGAAAGTAAACTTTATTCTTAAATAAGATAAAATACAAAATAAATGATTTTGAATAAATGTTATTTATGTTTTTACTTGTCGATAAACAACTTGCAAGAAAGTGAACTTTAATCTTAAATCTGATAAAATACAAAATAAATGATTATGAATATATGTTCTTTATGTTTCTATATGTCGATAAATAACTTGCAAGAAAGTTAACTTTGATCTTAGATCTGATAGAATACAAAATAAATGATTATGAATATATGTTCTTTATGTTTCTATATGTCGATAAATAACTTGCAAGAAAGTGAACTTTTATCTTAAATCTGATAAAAATACAAAATAAATGATAATGAATAAATATTATTTATGTTTTTATTTGCCGATTAACAACTTACATGAAAGTGAACTTTGATCATAAATCTGATAAAATACAATATAAATTATTATGAATAAATATTCTTTATGTTTTTATTTGTCGATATTCAACTTGCAAGAAAGTGAACTTTGATCTTAAATCTGATAAAAATACAAAATCAATGATCATGATGAAATGTTATTTATGTTTCTATTTGTCGATAAACAACTTGCAAGAAAGTGATCTTTGATCTTAGTTCTGATAAAATACAAAATAAATGATTATGAATAAATATTTTTATGTTTTTATTTGACTATATTCAACTTGCAAGAAAGTGAACTTTGATCTTAAATCTGATAAAAATACAAAATAAATTATTATGAATAAATATTCTTTATGTTTTTATTTGTCGATATTCAACTTGCAGGAAAGTGAACTTTGATCATAAATCTGAGAAAACTCAAAATAAGTGATTAACAATAAATGTTCTTTATGTTTCTATTTGTCGATAAACAACTTGCAAGAAAGTGAACTTTAATCTTAAATATGATAAAATACAAAATAAATGATTTTAAATAAATGTTATTTATGTTTTTATTTGTCGATAAACAACTTGCAAGAAAGTGAGCTTTGATCTTAAATCTGATAAAATACAAAATAAATTATTATGAATAAATATTCTTTATGTTTTTATATGTCGATATTCAACTTGCAAGAAAGTGAACTTTGATCTTAGATCTGATAGAATACAAAATAAATGATTATGAATATATGTTCTTTATGTTTCTATATGTCGATAAATAACTTGCAAGAAAGTGAACTTTTATCTTAAATCTGATAAAAATACAAAATATATGATTATGAATAAATATTATTTATGTTTTTATTTGCCGATTAACAACTTACATGAAAGTGAACTTTGATCATAAATCTGATAAAATACAAAATAAATTATTATGAATAAATATTCTTTATGTTTTTATTTGTCGATATTCAACTTGCAGGAAAGTGAACTTTGATCATGAATCTGAGAAAACTCAAAATAAATTATTAACAATAAATGTTCTTTATGTTTCTATTTGTCGATAAACAACTTGCAAGAAAGTGAACTTTAATCTTAGATATGATAGAATACAAAATCAATGATTATGAATAAATGTTATTTATGTTTTTATTTGTCGGTAAATAACTTGCAAGAAAGTGAGCTTTGATCTTAAATCTGATAAAATACAAAATAAGTGATAATGAGTTAATATTCTTTATGTTTTTATATGTCGATATTCAACTTGCAAGAAAGTGAACTTTGATCTTAAATCTGATAAAAGTACAAAATCAATGATTTTGAATAAATGTTATTTGTGTTTCTACTTGTCGATAAACAACTTGCAAGAAAGTGAACTTTGATCTTAGTTCTGATAAAATACAAAATAAATGATAATGAGTTAATATTCTTTATGTTTTTATATGTCGATATTCAACTTGCAAGAAAGTGAACTTTGATCTTAAATCTGATAAAAATACAAAATCAATGATTATGAATAAATATTCTTTATGTTTTTATTTGTAGATATTCAACTTACATGAAAATGCAACTTTGATCATAAATCTGATAAAAAACAAAATAAATTATTATGAATAAATATTCTTTATGTTTTTATTTGTCGATATTCAACTTTCAGGAAAGTGAACTTTGATCATAAATCTGAGAAAACTCAAAATAAATGATTAGCAATAAATGTTCTTTATGTTTCTATTTGTCGATAAACGACTTGCAAGAAGGTGAACTTTAATCTTAAATCTGATAAAAATACAAAATCAATGATTATGAATAAATGTTATTTATGTTTCTATTTGTCGATAAACAATTTGCCAGAAAGTGAACTTTGATCTTAGTTCTGATATTCTTTATGTTTTTATTTGTCGATATTCAACTTGCAAGAAAGTGAACTTTGATCTCAAATCTGATAAAAATACAAAATCAATGATGATGAATAAATGTTATTTATGTTTCTATTTGTCGATAGACAACTTGCCAGAAAGTGAACTTTGATCTTAGTTCTGATAAAATACAAAATAAATGATTGTGAATAAATATTCTTTATGTTTTTATTTGTCGATATTCAACTTACATGAAAATGAGCTTTGAACATAAATCTGATAAAAAACAAAATAAATTATTATGAATAAATATTCTTTATGTTTTTATTTGTCGATATTCAACTTTCAGGAAAGTGAACTTTGATCATAAATCTGAGAAAACTCAAAATAAATGATTATCAATAAATGTTCTTTATGTTTCTATTTGTCGATAAACAACTTGCAAGAAAGTGAACTTTAATCTTAGATATGATAGAATACAAAATCAATGATTATGAATAAATGTTATTTATGTTTTTATTTGTCGATAAACAACTTGCAAGAAAGTGAGCTTTGATCTTAAATCTGATAAAATACAAAATAAATTATTATGAATAAATATTCTTTATGTTTTTATTTGTCGATATTCAACTTGCAAGAATGTGAACTTTGATCTTAAATCTGATAAAAATACAAAATAAATGATTATGAATAAATATTATTTATGTTTTTATTTGCCGATTAACAACTTACATGAATGTGAACTTTGATCATAAATCAGAGAAAACTCAAAATAAATGATTATCAATAAATGTTCTTTATGTTTCTATTTGTCGATAAACAACTTGCAAGAAAGTGAACTTTAATCTTAGATATGATAGAATACAAAATCAATGATTATGAATAGATGTTATTTATATTTTTATTTGTCGATAAACAACTTGCAAGAAAGTGAGCTTTAATCTTAGATATGATAGAATACAAAATAAATGATAATGAATAAATATTCTTTATGCTTTTATTTGTCGATATTCAACTTGTAAGAAAGTGAACTTTAATCTTAAATCAGATAAAAATACAAAATAAATTATTATGAATAAATATTCTTTATGTTTTTATTTGTCGATATTCAACTTACAGGAACATGAACTTTGATCATAAATCTGATAAAAAACAAAATAAATTATTATGAATAAATATTCTTTATGTTTTTATTTGTCGATATTCAACTTACATGAACATGAACTTTGATCATAAATCTGATAAAAAACAAAATCAATTATTATGAATAAATATTCTTCATGTAATTATTTGTCGATATTCAACTTGCAGGAAAGTGAACTTTGATCAAAAATCTGAGAAAACTCAAAATAAATAATTATCAATAAATGTTCTTTATGTTTCTATTTGTCGATAAACAACTTGCAAGAAAGTGAACTTTAATCTTAGATATGATAGAATACAAAATAAATGATTATGAATAAATATTCTTTATGCTTTTATTTGTCGATATTCAACTTGCAAGAAAGTGAACTTTAATCTTAAATATGATAAAATACAAAATAAATGATTTTGAATAAATGTTATTTATGTTTTTACTTGTCGATAAACAACTTGCAAGAAAGTGGACTTTAATCTTAAATCTAATAAAATACAAAATAAATGATTATGAATATATGTTCTTTATGTTTCTATATGTCGATAAATAACTTGCAAGAAAGTGAACTTTGATGTTAGATCTGATAGAATACAAAATAAATGATTATGAATATATGTTCTTTATGTTTCTATATGTCGATAAATAACTTGCAAGAAAGTGAACTTTGTTCTTAAATCTGATAAAAATACAAAATACATGATTATGAATAAATATTATTTATGTTTTTATTTGTCGATATTCAACTTGCAAGAAAGTGAACTTTGATCTTAAATCAGATAAAAATACAAAATCAATGATCATGATTAAATGTTATTTATGTTTCTATTTGTCGATAAACAACTTGCAAGAAAGTGAACTTTGATCTTAGTTCTGATAAAATACAAAATAAATGATTATGAATAAATATTCTTTATGTTTTTATTTGACGATATTCAACTTGCAAGAAAGTGAACTTTAATCTTAGATATGATAGAATACAAAATAAATGATTATGAATAAATATTCTTTATGCTTTTATTTGTCGATAAACAACTTGCAAGAAAGTGAACTTTAATCTTAGATATGATAGAATACAAAATAAATGATTATGAATAAATATTCTTTATGCTTTTATTTGTCGATATTCAACTTGCAAGAAAGTGAACTTTAATCTTAAATATGATAAAATACAAAATAAATGATTTTGAATAAATGTTGTTTATGTTTCTATTTGTCGATAAACAATTTGCAAGAAAGTGAGCTTTGATCTTAAATCTGATAAAATACAAAATAAATTATTATGAATAAATATTCTTTATGTTTTTATTTGTCGATATTCAACTTGCAAGAATGTGAACTTTGATCTTAAATCTGATAAAAATACAAAATAAATGATTATGAATAAATATTATTTATGTTTTTATTTGCCGATTAACAACTTACATGAATGTGAACTTTGATCATAAATCAGAGAAAACTCAAAATAAATGATTATCAATAAATGTTCTATATGTTTCTATTTGTCGATAAACAACTTGCAAGAAAGTGAACTTTAATCTTAGATATGATAGAATACAAAATCAATGATTATGAATAAATGTTATTTATGTTTTTATTTGTCGATAAACAACTTGCAAGAAAGTGAGCTTTGATCTTAAATCTGATAAAATACAAAATAAGTGATAATGAATTAATATTCTTTATGTTTTTATTTGTCGATATTCAACTTGCAAGGAAGTGAACTTTGATCTTAAATCTGATAAAAATACAAAATCAATGATCATGATGAAATGTTATTTATGTTTCTATTTGTCGATAAACAACTTGCAAGAAAGTGAACTTTGATCTTAGTTCTGATAAAATACAAAATAAATGATTATGAATAAATATTTTTATGTTTTTATTTGACTATATTCAACTTGCAGGAAAGTGAACTTTAATCAAAAATCTGAGAAAACTCAAAATAAATGATTATCAATAAATGTTCTTTATGTTTCTATTTGTCGATAAACAACTTGCAAGAAAATGAACTTTAATCTTAGATATGATAGAATACAAAATAAATGATTATGAATAAATATTCTTTATGCTTTTATTTGTCGATATTCAACTTGCAAGAAAGTGAACTTTAATCTTAAATATGATAAAATACAAAATAAATGATTTTGAATAAATGTTATTTATGTTTTTACTTGTCGATAAACAACTTGCAAGAAAGTGAACTTTAATCTTAAATCTGATAAAATACAAAATAAATGATTATGAATATATGTTCTTTATGTTTCTATATGTCGATAAATAACTTGAAAGAAAGTGAACTTTGATCTTAGATCTGATAGAATACAAAATAAATGATTATGAATATATGTTCTTTATGTTTCTATATGTCGATAAATAACTTGCAAGAAAGTGAACTTTTATCTTAAATCTGATAAAAATACAAAATAAATGATAATGAATAAATATTATTTATGTTTTTATTTGCCGATTAACAACTTACATGAAAGTGAACTTTGATCATAAATCTGATAAAATACAAAATAAATGATTATGAATAAATATTCTTTATGTTTTTATTTGCCGATATTCAACTTGCAAGAAAGTGAACTTTGATCTTAAATCTGATAAAAATACAAAATCAATGATCATGATGAAATGTTATTTATGTTTCTATTTGTCGATAAACAACTTGCAAGAAAGTGAACTTTGATCTTAGTTCTGATAAAATACAAAATAAATGATTATGAATAAATATTTTTATGTTTTTATTTGACTACATTCAACTTGCAAGAAAGTGAACTTTGATCTTAAATCTGATAAAAATACAAAATAAATTATTATGAATAAATATTCTTTATGTTTTTATTTGCCGATTAACAACTTACATGAATGTGAACTTTGATCATAAATCAGAGAAAACTCAAAATAAATGATTATCAATAAATGTTCTTTATGTTTTTATTTGTCGATAAACAACTTGCAAGAAAGTGAGCTTTAATCTTAGATATGATAGAATACAAAATAAATGATAATGAATAAATGTTATTTATGTTTTTATTTGCCGATTAACAACTTACATGAATGTGAACTTTGATCATAAATCAGAGAAAACTCAAAATAAATGATAATGAATAAATATTCTTTATGCTTTTATTTGTCGATATTCAACTTGTAAGAAAGTGAACTTTAATCTTAAATATGATAAAATACAAAATAAATGATTTTGAATAAATGTTGTTTATGTTTTTATTTGTCGATAAACAACTTGCAAGAAAGTGAGCTTTGATCTTAAATCTGATAAAATACAAAATAAATTATTATGAATAAATATTCTTTATGTTTTTATTTGTCGATATTCAACTTGCAAGAATGTGAACTTTGATCTTAAATCTGATAAAAATACAAAATAAATGATTATGAATAAATATTATTTATGTTTTTATTTGCCGATTAACAACTTACATGAATGTGAACTTTGATCATAAATCAGAGAATACTCAAAATAAATGATAATGAATAAATATTCTTTATGCTTTTATTTGTCGATATTCAACTTGTAAGAAAGTGAACTTTAATCTTAAATATGATAAAATACAAAATAAATGATTTTGAATAAATGTTGTTTATGTTTTTATTTGTCGATAAACAACTTGCAAGAAAGTGAGCTTTGATCTTAAATCTGATAAAATACAAAATAAATTATTATGAATAAATATTCTTTATGTTTTTATTTGTCGATATTCAACTTGCAAGAATGTGAACTTTGATCTTAAATCTGATAAAAATACAAAATAAATGATTATGAATAAATATTATTTATGTTTTTATTTGCCGATTAACAACTTACATGAATGTGAACTTTGATCATAAATCAGAGAAAACTCAAAATAAATGATTATCAATAAATGTTCTTTATGTTTCTATTTGTCGATAAACAACTTGCAAGAAAGTGAACTTTAATCTTAGATATGATAGAATACAAAATCAATGATTATGAATAAATGTTATTTATGTTTCTATTTGTCGATAAACAACTCGCAAGAAAGTGAGCTTTGATCTTAAATCTGATAAAATACAAAATAAGTGATAATGAATTAATATTCTTTATGTTTTTATTTGTCGATATTCAACTTGCAAGAAAGTGAACTTTGATCTTAAATCAGATAAAAATACAAAATAAATTATTATGAATAAATATTCTTTATGTTTTTATTTGTCGATATTCAACTTGCAAGAAAGTGAACTTTGATCTTAAATCTGATAAAATACAAAATCAATGATCATGATGAAATGTTATTTATGTTTCTATTTGTCGATAAACAACTTGCAAGAAAGTGAACTTTGATCTTAGTTCTGATAAAATACAAAATAAATGATTATGAATAAATATTTTTATGTTTTTATTTGACTATATTCAACTTGCAGGAAAGTGAACTTTGATCAAAAATCTGAGAAAACTCAAAATAAATGATTATCAATAAATGTTCTTTATGTTTCTATTTGTCGATAAACAACTTGCAAGAAAATGAACTTTAATCTTAGATATGATAGAATACAAAATAAATGATTATGAATAAATATTCTTTATGCTTTTATTTGTCGATATTCAACTTGCAAGAAAGTGAACTTTAATCTTAAATATGATAAAATACAAAATAAATGATTTTGAATAAATGTTATTTATGTTTTTACTTGTCGATAAACAACTTGCAGGAAAGTGAGCTTTGAACATAAATCTGATAAAAAACAAAATAAATTATTATGAATAAATATTCTTTATGTTTTTATTTGTCGATATTCAACTTTCAGGAAAGTGAACTTTGATCATAAATCTGAGAAAACTCAAAATAAATGATTATCAATAAATGTTCTTTATGTTTCTATTTGTCGATAAACAACTTGCAAGAAAGTGAACTTTAATCTTAGATATGATAGAATACAAAATCAATGATTATGAATAAATGTTATTTATGTTTTTATTTGTCGATAAACAACTTGCAAGAAAGTGAGCTTTGATCTTAAATCTGATAAAATACAAAATAAATTATTATGAATAAATATTCTTTATGTTTTTATTTGTCGATATTCAACTTGCAAGAATGTGAACTTTGATCTTAAATCTGATAAAAATACAAAATAAATGATTATGAATAAATATTATTTATGTTTTTATTTGCCGATTAACAACTTACATGAATGTGAACTTTGATCATATATCAGAGAAAACTCAAAATAAATGATTATCAATAAATGTTCTTTATGTTTCTATTTGTCGATAAACAACTTGCAAGAAAGTGAACTTTAATCTTAGATATGATAGAATACAAAATCAATGATTATGAATAAATGTTATTTATATTTTTATTTGTCGATAAACAACTTGCAAGAAAGTGAGCTTTAATCTTAGATATGATAGAATACAAAATAAATGATAATGAATAAATATTCTTTATGCTTTTATTTGTCGATAAACAACTTGCAAGAAAGTGAACTTTAATCTTAAATATGATAAAATACAAAATAAATGATTTTGAATAAATATTCTTTATGTTTTTATTTGTCGATATTCAACTTGCAAGAATGTGAACTTTGATCTTAAATCTGATAAAAATACAAAATAAATGATTATGAATAAATATTATTTATGTTTTTATTTGCCGATTAACAACTTACATGAATGTGAACTTTGATCATAAATCAGAGAAAACTCAAAATAAATGATTATCAATAAATGTTCTTTATGTTTCTATTTGTCGATAAACAACTTGCAAGAAAGTGAACTTTAATCTTAGATATGATAGAATACAAAATCAATGATTATGAATAAATGTTATTTATGTTTTTATTTGTCGATAAACAACTTGCAAGAAAGTGAGCTTTGATCTTAAATCTGATAAAATACAAAATAAGTGATAATGAATTAATATTCTTTATGTTTTTATTTGTCGATATTCAACTTGCAAGAAAGTGAACTTTGATCTTAAATCTGATAAAAATACAAAATCAATGATCATGATGAAATGTTATTTATGTTTCTATTTGTCGATAAACAACTTGCAAGAAAGTGAACTTTGATCTTAGTTCTGATAAAATACAAAATAAATGATTATGAATAAATATTTTTATGTTTTTATTTGACTATATTCAACTTGCAGGAAAGTGAACTTTGATCAAAAATCTGAAAAAACTCAAAATAAATGATTATCAATAAATGTTCTTTATGTTTCTATTTGTCGATAAACAACTTGCAAGAAAGTGAACTTTGATCTTAGTTCTGATAAAATAGAAAATAAATGATTATGAATAAATATTTTTATGTTTTTATTTGACTACATTCAACTTGCAAGAAAGTGAACTTTGATCTTAAATCTGATAAAAATACAAAATAAATTATTATGAATAAATATTCTTTATGTTTTTATTTGTCGATATTCAACTTGCAGGAAAGTGAACTTTGATCATAAATCTGAGAAAAATCAAAATAAATGATTATGAATAAATATTCTTTATGCTTTTATTTGTCGATATTCAACTTGCAAGAAAGTGAACTTTAATCTTAAATATGATAAAATACAAAATAAATGATTTTAAATAAATGTTATTTATGTGTTTATATGTCGATAAACAACTTGCAAGAAAGTGAGCTTTGATCTTAAATGTGATAAAATACAAAATAAATTATTATGAATAAATATTTTTATGTTTTTATTTGACTATCTTCAACTTGCAGGAAAGTGAACTTTGATCAAAAATCTGAGAAAACTCAAAATAAATGATTATCAATAAATGTTCTTTATGTTTCTATTTGTCGATAAACAACTTGCAAGAAAATGAACTTTAATCTTAGATATGATAGAATACAAAATAAATGATTATGAATAAATATTCTTTATGCTTTTATTTGTCGATATTCAACTTGCAAGAAAGTGAACTTTAATCTTAAATATGATAAAATACAAAATAAATGATTTTGAATAAATGTTATTTATGTTTTTACTTGTCGATAAACAACTTGCAAGAAAGTGAACTTTAATCTTAAATCTGATAAAATACAAAATAAATGATTATGAATATATGTTCTTTATGTTTCTATATGTCGATAAATAACTTGCAAGAAAGTGAACTTTGATCTTAGATCTGATAGAATACAAAATAAATGATTATGAATATATGTTCTTTATGTTTCTATATGTCGATAAATAACTTGCAAGAAAGTGAACTTTGATCTTAAATCTGATAAAAATACAAAATCAATGATTATGAATAAATGTTATTTATGTTTTTATTTGTCGATAAACAACTTGCAAGAAAGTGAGCTTTGATCTTAAATCTGATAAAATACAAAATAAATTATTATGAATAAATATTCTTTATGTTTTTATTTGTCGATATTCAACTTGCAAGAATGTGAACTTTGATCTTAAATCTGATAAAAATACAAAATAAATGATTATGAATAAATATTATTTATGTTTTTATTTGCCGATTAACAACTTACATGAATGTGAACTTTGATCATATATCAGAGAAAACTCAAAATAAATGATTATCAATAAATGTTCTTTATGTTTCTATTTGTCGATAAACAACTTGCAAGAAAGTGAACTTTAATCTTAGATATGATAGAATACAAAATCAATGATTATGAATAAATGTTATTTATATTTTTATTTGTCGATAAACAACTTGCAAGAAAGTGAGCTTTAATCTTAGATATGATAGAATACAAAATAAATGATAATGAATAAATATTCTTTATGCTTTTATTTGTCGATAAACAACTTGCAAGAAAGTGAACTTTAATCTTAAATATGATAAAATACAAAATAAATGATTTTGAATAAATATTCTTTATGTTTTTATTTGTCGATATTCAACTTGCAAGAATGTGAACTTTGATCTTAAATCTGATAAAAATACAAAATAAATGATTATGAATAAATATTATTTATGTTTTTATTTGCCGATTAACAACTTACATGAATGTGAACTTTGATCATAAATCAGAGAAAACTCAAAATAAATGATTATCAATAAATGTTCTTTATGTTTCTATTTGTCGATAAACAACTTGCAAGAAAGTGAACTTTAATCTTAGATATGATAGAATACAAAATCAATGATTATGAATAAATGTTATTTATGTTTTTATTTGTCGATAAACAACTTGCAAGAAAGTGAGCTTTGATCTTAAATCTGATAAAATACAAAATAAGTGATAATGAATTAATATTCTTTATGTTTTTATTTGTCGATATTCAACTTGCAAGAAAGTGAACTTTGATCTTAAATCTGATAAAAATACAAAATCAATGATCATGATGAAATGTTATTTATGTTTCTATTTGTCGATAAACAACTTGCAAGAAAGTGAACTTTGATCTTAGTTCTGATAAAATACAAAATAAATGATTATGAATAAATATTTTTATGTTTTTATTTGACTATATTCAACTTGCAGGAAAGTGAACTTTGATCAAAAATCTGAAAAAACTCAAAATAAATGATTATCAATAAATGTTCTTTATGTTTCTATTTGTCGATAAACAACTTGCAAGAAAGTGAACTTTGATCTTAGTTCTGATAAAATAGAAAATAAATGATTATGAATAAATATTTTTATGTTTTTATTTGACTACATTCAACTTGCAAGAAAGTGAACTTTGATCTTAAATCTGATAAAAATACAAAATAAATTATTATGAATAAATATTCTTTATGTTTTTATTTGTCGATATTCAACTTGCAGGAAAGTGAACTTTGATCATAAATCTGAGAAAAATCAAAATAAATGATTATGAATAAATATTCTTTATGCTTTTATTTGTCGATATTCAACTTGCAAGAAAGTGAACTTTAATCTTAAATATGATAAAATACAAAATAAATGATTTTAAATAAATGTTATTTATGTGTTTATATGTCGATAAACAACTTGCAAGAAAGTGAGCTTTGATCTTAAATGTGATAAAATACAAAATAAATTATTATGAATAAATATTTTTATGTTTTTATTTGACTATCTTCAACTTGCAGGAAAGTGAACTTTGATCAAAAATCTGAGAAAACTCAAAATAAATGATTATCAATAAATGTTCTTTATGTTTCTATTTGTCGATAAACAACTTGCAAGAAAATGAACTTTAATCTTAGATATGATAGAATACAAAATAAATGATTATGAATAAATATTCTTTATGCTTTTATTTGTCGATATTCAACTTGCAAGAAAGTGAACTTTAATCTTAAATATGATAAAATACAAAATAAATGATTTTGAATAAATGTTATTTATGTTTTTACTTGTCGATAAACAACTTGCAAGAAAGTGAACTTTAATCTTAAATCTGATAAAATACAAAATAAATGATTATGAATATATGTTCTTTATGTTTCTATATGTCGATAAATAACTTGCAAGAAAGTGAACTTTGATCTTAGATCTGATAGAATACAAAATAAATGATTATGAATATATGTTCTTTATGTTTCTATATGTCGATAAATAACTTGCAAGAAAGTGAACTTTGATCTTAAATCTGATAAAAATACAAAATCAATGATTATGAATAAATGTTATTTATGTTTTTATTTGTCGATAAACAACTTGCAAGAAAGTGAGCTTTGATCTTAAATCTGATAAAATACAAAATAAATTATTATGAATAAATATTCTTTATGTTTTTATTTGTCGATATTCAACTTGCAAGAATGTGAACTTTGATCTTAAATCTGATAAAAATACAAAATAAATGATTATGAATAAATATTATTTATGTTTTTATTTGCCGATTAACAACTTACATGAATGTGAACTTTGATCATAAATCAGAGAAAACTCAAAATAAATGATTATCAATAAATGTTCTTTATGTTTCTATTTGTCGATAAACAACTTGCAAGAAAGTGAACTTTAATCTTAGATATGATAGAATACAAAATCAATGATTATGAATAAATGTTATTTATGTTTTTATTTGTCGATAAACAACTTGCAAGAAAGTGAACTTTAATCTTAGATATGATAGAATACAAAATAAATGATAATGAATAAATATTCTTTATGCTTTTATTTGTCGATATTCAACTTGTAAGAAAGTGAACTTTAATCTTAAATATGATAAAATACAAAATAAATGATTTTGAATAAATGTTGTTTATGTTTTTATTTGTCGATAAACAACTTGCAAGAAAGTGAGCTTTGATCTTAAATCTGATAAAATACAAAATAAATTATTATGAATAAATATTCTTTATGTTTTTATTTGTCGATATTCAACTTGCAAGAATGTGAACTTTGATCTTAAATCTGATAAAAATACAAAATAAATGATTATGAATAAATATTATTTATGTTTTTATTTGCCGATTAACAACTTACATGAATGTGAACTTTGATCATAAATCAGAGAAAACTCAAAATAAATGATTATCAATAAATGTTCTTTATGTTTCTATTTGTCGATAAACAACTTGCAAGAAAGTGAACTTTAATCTTAGATATGATAGAATACAAAATCAATGATTATGAATAAATGTTATTTATGTTTTTATTTGTCGATAAACAACTTGCAAGAAAGTTCTTAATCTTAGATATGATAGAATACAAAATCAATGATTATGAATAAATGTTATTTATGTTTTTATTTGTCGATAAACAACTTGCAAGAAAGTGAGCTTTAATCTTAGATATGATAGAATACAAAATAAATGATAATGAATAAATATTCTTTATGCTTTTATTTGTCGATATTCAACTTGTAAGAAAGTGAACTTTAATCTTAAATATGATAAAATACAAAATAAATGATTTTGAATAAATGTTGTTTATGTTTTTATTTGTCGATAAGCAACTTGCAAGAAAGTGAGCTTTGATCTTAAATCTGATAAAATACAAAATAAATTATTATGAATAAATATTCTTTATGTTTTTATTTGTCGATATTCAACTTGCAAGAATGTGAACTTTGATCTTAAATCTGATAAAAATACAAAATAAATGATTATGAATAAATATTATTTATGTTTTTATTTGCCGATTAACAACTTACATGAATGTGAACTTTGATCATAAATCAGAGAAAACTCAAAATAAATGATTATCAATAAATGTTCTTTATGTTTCTATTTGTCGATAAACAACTTGCAAGAAAGTGAACTTTAATCTTAGGTATGATAGAATACAAAATCAATGATTATGAATAAATGTTATTTATGTTTTTATTTGTCGATAAACAACTTGCAAGAAAATGAGCTTTGATCTTAAATCTGATAAAATACAAAATAAGTGATAATGAATTAATATTCTTTATGTTTTTATTTGTCGATATTCAACTTGCAAGAAAGTGAACTTTGATCTTAAATCAGATAAAAATACAAAATAAATTATTATGAATAAATATTCTTTATGTTTTTATTTGTCGATATTCAACTTGCAAGAAAGTGAACTTTGATCATAAATCTGATAAAAATACAAAATCAATGATCATGATGAAATGTTATTTATGTTTCTATTTGTCGATAAACAACTTGCAAGAAAGTGAACTTTGATCTTAGTTCTGATAAAATACAAAATAAATGATTATGAATAAATATTTTTATATTTTTATTTGACTATATTCAACTTGCAGGAAAGTGAACTTTGATCAAAAATCTGAGAAAACTCAAAATAAATGATTATCAATAAATGTTCTTTATGTTTCTATTTGTCGATAAACAACTTGCAAGAAAATGAACTTTAATCTTAGATATGATAGAATACAAAATAAATGATTATGAATAAATATTCTTTATGCTTTTATTTGTCGATATTCAACTTGCAAGAAAGTGAACTTTAATCTTAAATATGATAAAATACAAAATAAATGATTTTGAATAAATGTTATTTATGTTTTTACTTGTCGATAAACAACTTGCAAGAAAGTGAACTTTAATCTTAAATCTGATAAAATACAAAATAAATGATTATGAATATATGTTCTTTATGTTTCTATATGTCGATAAATAACTTGCAAGAAAGTGAACTTTGATCTTAGATCTGATAGAATACAAAATAAATGATTATGAATATATGTTCTTTATGTTTCTATATGTCGATAAATAACTTGCAAGAAAGTGAACTTTTATCTTAAATCTGATAAAAATACAAAATAAATGATAATGAATAAATATTATTTATGTTTTTATTTGCCGATTAACAACTTACATGAAAGTGAACTTTGATCATAAATCTGATAAAATACAAAATAAATTATTATGAATAAATATTCTTTATGTTTTTATTTGTTGATATTCAACTTGCAAGAAAGTGTACTTTGATCTTAAATCTGATAAAAATACAAAATCAATGATCATGATGAAATGTTATTTATGTTTCTATTTGTCGATAAACAACTTGCAAGAAAGTGAACTTTGATCTTAGTTCTGATAAAATACAAAATAATTGATTATGAATAAATATTTTTATGTTTTTATTTGACTACATTCAACTTGCAAGAAAGTGAACTTTGATCTTAAATCTGATAAAAATACAAAATAAATTATTATGAATAAATATTCTTTATGTTTTTATTTGTCGATATTCAACTTGCAGGAAAGTGAACTTTGATCATAAATCTGAGAAAACTCAAAATAAATGATTATGAATAAATATTCTTTATGCTTTTATTTGTCGATATTCAACTTGCAAGAAAGTGAACTTTAATCTTAAATATGATAAAATACAAAATAAATGATTTTAAATAAATGTTATTTATGTTTTTATATGTCGATAAACAACTTGCAAGAAAGTGAGCTTTGATCTTAAATGTGATAAAATACAAAATAAATTATTATGAATAAATATTTTTATGTTTTTATTTGACTATATTCAACTTGCAGGAAAGTGAACTTTGATCAAAAATCTGAGAAAACTCAAAATAAATGATTATCAATAAATGTTCTTTATGTTTCTATTTGTCGATAAACAACTTGCAAGAAAATGAACTTTAATCTTAGATATGATAGAATACAAAATAAATGATTATGAATAAATATTCTTTATGCTTTTATTTGTCGATATTCAACTTGCAAGAAAGTGAACTTTAATCTTAAATATGATAAAATACAAAATAAATGATTTTGAATAAATGTTATTTATGTTTTTACTTGTCGATAAACAACTTGCAAGAAAGTGAACTTTAATCTTAAATCTGATAAAATACAAAATAAATGATTATGAATATATGTTCTTTATGTTTCTATATGTCGATAAATAACTTGCAAGAAAGTGAACTTTGATCTTAGATCTGATAGAATACAAAATACATGATTATGAATATATGTTCTTTATGTTTCTATATGTCGATAAATAACTTGCAAGAAAGTGAACTTTGATCTTAAATCTGATAAAAATACAAAATCAATGATTATGAATAAATGTTATTTATGTTTATATTTGTCGATAAACAACTTGCAAGAAAGTGAGCTTTGATCTTAAATCTGATAAAATACAAAATAAATTATTATGAATAAATATTCTTTATGTTTTTATTTGTCGATATTCAACTTGCAAGAATGTGAACATTGATCATAAATCAGAGAAAACTCAAAATAAAGGATTATCAATAAATGTTCTTTATGTTTCTATTTGTCGATAAACAACTTGCAAGAAAGTGAACTTTAATCTTAGATATGATAGAATACAAAATCAATGATTATGAATAAATGTTATTTATGTTTTTATTTGTCGATAAACAACTTGCAAGAAAGTGAGCTTTAATCTTAGATATGATAGAATACAAAATAAATGATAATGAATAAATATTCTTTATGCTTTTATTTGTCGATATTCAACTTGTAAGAAAGTGAACTTTAATCTTAAATATGATAAAATACAAAATAAATGATTTTGAATAAATGTTGTTTATGTTTTTATTTGTCGATAAACAACTTGCAAGAAAGTGAGCTTTGATCTTAAATCTGATAAAATACAAAATAAATTATTATGAATAAATATTCTTTATGTTTTTATTTGTCGATATTCAACTTGCAAGAAAGTGAACTTTAATCTTAGATATGATAGAATACAAAATCAATGATTATGAATAAATGTTATTTATGTTTTTATTTGTCGATAAATAACTTGCAAGAAAGTGAGCTTTGATCTTAAATCTGATAAAATACAAAATAAGTGATAATGAATTAATATTCTTTATGTTTTTATTTGTCGATATTCAACTTGCAAGAAAGTGAACTTTGATCTTAAATCTGATAAAAATACAAAATAAATTATTATGAATAAATATTCTTTATGTTTTTATTTGTCGATATTCAACTTGCAAGAAAGTGAACTTTGATCTTAAATCTGATAAAAATACAAAATCAATGATCATGATGAAATGTTATTTATGTTTCTATTTGTCGATAAACAACTTGCAAGAAAGTGAACTTTGATCTTAGTTCTGATAAAATACAAAATAAATGATTATGAATAAATATTTTTATATTTTTATTTGACTATATTCAACTTGCAGGAAAGTGAACTTTGATCAAAAATCTGAGAAAACTCAAAATAAATGATTATCAATAAATGTTCTTTATGTTTCTATTTGTCGATAAACAACTTGCAAGAAAATGAACTTTAATCTTAGATATGATAGAATACAAAATAAATGATTATGAATAAATATTCTTTATGCTTTTATTTGTCGATATTCAACTTGCAAGAAAGTGAACTTTAATCTTAAATATGATAAAATACAAAATAAATGATTTTGAATAAATGTTATTTATGTTTTTACTTGTCGTTAAACAACTTGCAAGAAAGTGAACTTTAATCTTAAATCTGATAAAATACAAAATAAATGATTATGAATATATGTTCTTTATGTTTCTATATGTCGATAAATAACTTGCAAGAAAGTGAACTTTGATCTTAGATCTGATAGAATACAAAATAAATGATTATGAATATATGTTCTTTATGTT
The DNA here is from genome assembly GCF_028554725.1 of Zeugodacus cucurbitae. Classification (NCBI taxonomy): domain Eukaryota; kingdom Metazoa; phylum Arthropoda; class Insecta; order Diptera; family Tephritidae; genus Zeugodacus; species Zeugodacus cucurbitae. The sequence continues at coordinate 31,174,105 of NC_071669.1, forward strand.
TCTATATGTCGATAAATAACTTGCAAGAAAGTGAACTTTTATCTTAAATCTGATAAAAATACAAAATAAATGATAATGAATAAATATTATTTATGTTTTTATTTGCCGATTAACAACTTACATGAAAGTGAACTTTGATCATAAATCTGATAAAATACAAAATAAATTATTATGAATAAATATTCTTTATGTTTTTATTTGTTGATATTCAACTTGCAAGAAAGTGTACTTTGATCTTAAATCTGATAAAAATACAAAATCAATGATCATGATGAAATGTTATTTATGTTTCTATTTGTCGATAAACAACTTGCAAGAAAGTGAACTTTGATCTTAGTTCTGATAAAATACAAAATAATTGATTATGAATAAATATTTTTATGTTTTTATTTGACTACATTCAACTTGCAAGAAAGTGAACTTTGATCTTAAATCTGATAAAAATACAAAATAAATTATTATGAATAAATATTCTTTATGTTTTTATTTGTCGATATTCAACTTGCAGGAAAGTGAACTTTGATCATAAATCTGAGAAAACTCAAAATAAATGATTATGAATAAATATTCTTTATGCTTTTATTTGTCGATATTCAACTTGCAAGAAAGTGAACTTTAATCTTAAATATGATAAAATACAAAATAAATGATTTTAAATAAATGTTATTTATGTTTTTATATGTCGATAAACAACTTGCAAGAAAGTGAGCTTTGATCTTAAATGTGATAAAATACAAAATAAATTATTATGAATAAATATTTTTATGTTTTTATTTGACTATATTCAACTTGCAGGAAAGTGAACTTTGATCAAAAATCTGAGAAAACTCAAAATAAATGATTATCAATAAATGTTCTTTATGTTTCTATTTGTCGATAAACAACTTGCAAGAAAATGAACTTTAATCTTAGATATGATAGAATACAAAATAAATGATTATGAATAAATATTCTTTATGCTTTTATTTGTCGATATTCAACTTGCAAGAAAGTGAACTTTAATCTTAAATATGATAAAATACAAAATAAATGATTTTGAATAAATGTTATTTATGTTTTTACTTGTCGATAAACAACTTGCAAGAAAGTGAACTTTAATCTTAAATCTGATAAAATACAAAATAAATGATTATGAATATATGTTCTTTATGTTTCTATATGTCGATAAATAACTTGCAAGAAAGTGAACTTTGATCTTAGATCTGATAGAATACAAAATACATGATTATGAATATATGTTCTTTATGTTTCTATATGTCGATAAATAACTTGCAAGAAAGTGAACTTTGATCTTAAATCTGATAAAAATACAAAATCAATGATTATGAATAAATGTTATTTATGTTTATATTTGTCGATAAACAACTTGCAAGAAAGTGAGCTTTGATCTTAAATCTGATAAAATACAAAATAAATTATTATGAATAAATATTCTTTATGTTTTTATTTGTCGATATTCAACTTGCAAGAATGTGAACATTGATCATAAATCAGAGAAAACTCAAAATAAAGGATTATCAATAAATGTTCTTTATGTTTCTATTTGTCGATAAACAACTTGCAAGAAAGTGAACTTTAATCTTAGATATGATAGAATACAAAATCAATGATTATGAATAAATGTTATTTATGTTTTTATTTGTCGATAAACAACTTGCAAGAAAGTGAGCTTTAATCTTAGATATGATAGAATACAAAATAAATGATAATGAATAAATATTCTTTATGCTTTTATTTGTCGATATTCAACTTGTAAGAAAGTGAACTTTAATCTTAAATATGATAAAATACAAAATAAATGATTTTGAATAAATGTTGTTTATGTTTTTATTTGTCGATAAACAACTTGCAAGAAAGTGAGCTTTGATCTTAAATCTGATAAAATACAAAATAAATTATTATGAATAAATATTCTTTATGTTTTTATTTGTCGATATTCAACTTGCAAGAAAGTGAACTTTAATCTTAGATATGATAGAATACAAAATCAATGATTATGAATAAATGTTATTTATGTTTTTATTTGTCGATAAATAACTTGCAAGAAAGTGAGCTTTGATCTTAAATCTGATAAAATACAAAATAAGTGATAATGAATTAATATTCTTTATGTTTTTATTTGTCGATATTCAACTTGCAAGAAAGTGAACTTTGATCTTAAATCTGATAAAAATACAAAATAAATTATTATGAATAAATATTCTTTATGTTTTTATTTGTCGATATTCAACTTGCAAGAAAGTGAACTTTGATCTTAAATCTGATAAAAATACAAAATCAATGATCATGATGAAATGTTATTTATGTTTCTATTTGTCGATAAACAACTTGCAAGAAAGTGAACTTTGATCTTAGTTCTGATAAAATTAAATCAGATAAAAATACAAAATAAATTATTATGAATAAATATTCTTTATGTTTTTATTTGTCGATATTCAACTTGCAAGAAAGTGAACTTTGATCTTAAATCTGATAAAAATACAAAATCAATGATCATGATGAAATGTTATTTATGTTTCTATTTGTCGATAAACAACTTGCAAGAAAGTGAACTTTGATCTTAGTTCTGATAAAATACAAAATAAATGATTATGAATAAATATTTTTATGTTTTTATTTGACTATATTCAACTTGCAGGAAAGTGAACTTTGATCAAAAATCTGAGAAAACTCAAAATAAATGATTATCAATAAATGTTCTTTATGTTTCTATTTGTCGATAAACAACTTGCAAGAAAATGAACTTTAATCTTAGATATGATAGAATTAAAAATAAATGATTATGAATAAATATTCTTTATGCTTTTATTTGTCGATATTCAACTTGCAAGAAAGTGATCTTTAATCTTAAATATGATAAAATACAAAATAAATGATTTTGAATAAATGTTATTTATGTTTTTACTTGTCGATAAACAACTTGCCAGAAAGTGAGCTTTAATCTTAGATATGATAGAATACAAAATAAATGATAATGAATAAATATTCTTTATGCTTTTATTTGTCGATATTCAACTTGTAAGAAAGTGAACATTGATCATAAATCAGAGAAAACTCAAAATAAAGGATTATCAATAAATGTTCTTTATGTTTCTATTTGTCGATAAACAACTTGCAAGAAAGTGAACTTTAATCTTAGATATGATAGAATACAAAATCAATGATTATGAATAAATGTTATTTATGTTTTTATTTGTCGATAAACAACTTGCAAGAAAGTGAGCTTTAATCTTAGATATGATAGAATACAAAATAAATGATAATGAATAAATATTCTTTATGCTTTTATTTGTCGATATTCAACTTGTAAGAAAGTGAACTTTAATCTTAAATATGATAAAATACAAAATAAATGATTTTGAATAAATGTTGTTTATGTTTTTATTTGTCGATAAACAACTTGCAAGAAAGTGAGCTTTGATCTTAAATCTGATAAAATACAAAATAAATTATTATGAATAAATATTCTTTATGTTTTTATTTGTCGATATTCAACTTGCAAGAAAGTGAACTTTAATCTTAGATATGATAGAATACAAAATCAATGATTATGAATAAATGTTATTTATGTTTTTATTTGTCGATAAATAACTTGCAAGAAAGTGAGCTTTGATCTTAAATCTGATAAAATACAAAATAAGTGATAATGAATTAATATTCTTTATGTTTTTATTTGTCGATATTCAACTTGCAAGAAAGTGAACTTTGATCTTAAATCTGATAAAAATACAAAATAAATTATTATGAATAAATATTCTTTATGTTTTTATTTGTCGATATTCAACTTGCAAGAAAGTGAACTTTGATCTTAAATCTGATAAAAATACAAAATCAATGATCATGATGAAATGTTATTTATGTTTCTATTTGTCGATAAACAACTTGCAAGAAAGTGAACTTTGATCTTAGTTCTGATAAAATTAAATCAGATAAAAATACAAAATAAATTATTATGAATAAATATTCTTTATGTTTTTATTTGTCGATATTCAACTTGCAAGAAAGTGAACTTTGATCTTAAATCTGATAAAAATACAAAATCAATGATCATGATGAAATGTTATTTATGTTTCTATTTGTCGATAAACAACTTGCAAGAAAGTGAACTTTGATCTTAGTTCTGATAAAATACAAAATAAATGATTATGAATAAATATTTTTATGTTTTTATTTGACTATATTCAACTTGCAGGAAAGTGAACTTTGATCAAAAATCTGAGAAAACTCAAAATAAATGATTATCAATAAATGTTCTTTATGTTTCTATTTGTCGATAAACAACTTGCAAGAAAATGAACTTTAATCTTAGATATGATAGAATTAAAAATAAATGATTATGAATAAATATTCTTTATGCTTTTATTTGTCGATATTCAACTTGCAAGAAAGTGAACTTTAATCTTAAATATGATAAAATACAAAATAAATGATTTTGAATAAATGTTATTTATGTTTTTACTTGTCGATAAACAACTTGCAAGAAAGTGAACTTTAATCTTAAATCTGATAAAATACAAAATAAATGATTATGAATATATGTTCTTTATGTTTCTATATGTCGATAAATAACTTGCAAGAAAGTGAACTTTGATCTTAGATCTGATAGAATACAAAATAAATGATTATGAATATATGTTCTTTATGTTTCTATATGTCGATAAATAACTTGCAAGAAAGTGAACTTTTATCTTAAATCTGATAAAAATACAAAATAAATGATAATGAATAAATATTATTTATGTTTTTATTTGCCGATTAACAACTTACATGAAAGTGAACTTTGATCATAAATCTGGTAAAATACAAAATAAATTATTATGAATAAATATTCTTTATGTTTTTATTTGTCGATATTCAACTTGCAAGAAAGTGAACTTTGTTTCTATTTGTCGATAAACAACTTGCAAGAAAATGAACTTTAATCTTAGATATGATAGAATACAAAATAAATGATTATGAATAAATATTCTTTATGCTTTTATTTGTCGATATTCAACTTGCAAGAAAGTGAACTTTAATCTTAAATATGATAAAATACAAAATAAATGATTTTGAATAAATGTTATTTATGTTTTTACTTGTCGATAAACAACTTGCAAGAAAGTGAACTTTAATCTTAAATCTGATAAAATACAAAATAAATGATTATGAATATATGTTCTTTATGTTTCTATATGTCGATAAATAACTTGCAAGAAAGTGAACTTTGATCTTAGATCTGATAGAATACAAAATACATGATTATGAATATATGTTCTTTATGTTTCTATATGTCGATAAATAACTTGCAAGAAAGTGAACTTTGATCTTAAATCTGATAAAAATACAAAATCAATGATTATGAATAAATGTTATTTATGTTTATATTTGTCGATAAACAACTTGCAAGAAAGTGAGCTTTGATCTTATATCTGATAAAATACAAAATAAATTATTATGAATAAATATTCTTTATGTTTTTATTTGTCGATATTCAACTTGCAAGAATGTGAACATTGATCATAAATCAGAGAAAACTCAAAATAAAGGATTATCAATAAATGTTCTTTATGTTTCTATTTGTCGATAAACAACTTGCAAGAAAGTGAACTTTAATCTTAGATATGATAGAATACAAAATCAATGATTATGAATAAATGTTATTTATGTTTTTATTTGTCGATAAACAACTTGCAAGAAAGTGAGCTTTAATCTTAGATATGATAGAATACAAAATAAATGATAATGAATAAATATTCTTTATGCTTTTATTTGTCGATATTCAACTTGTAAGAAAGTGAACTTTAATCTTAAATATGATAAAATACAAAATAAATGATTTTGAATAAATGTTGTTTATGTTTTTATTTGTCGATAAACAACTTGCAAGAAAGTGAGCTTTGATCTTAAATCTGATAAAATACAAAATAAATTATTATGAATAAATATTCTTTATGTTTTTATTTGTCGATATTCAACTTGCAAGAAAGTGAACTTTAATCTTAGATATGATAGAATACAAAATCAATGATTATGAATAAATGTTATTTATGTTTTTATTTGTCGATAAATAACTTGCAAGAAAGTGAGCTTTGATCTTAAATCTGATAAAATACAAAATAAGTGATAATGAATTAATATTCTTTATGTTTTTATTTGTCGATATTCAACTTGCAAGAAAGTGAACTTTGATCTTAAATCTGATAAAAATACAAAATAAATTATTATGAATAAATATTCTTTATGTTTTTATTTGTCGATATTCAACTTGCAAGAAAGTGAACTTTGATCTTAAATCTGATAAAAATACAAAATCAATGATCATGATGAAATGTTATTTATGTTTCTATTTGTCGATAAACAACTTGCAAGAAAGTGAACTTTGATCTTAGTTCTGATAAAATACAAAATAAATGATTATGAATAAATATTTTTATGTTTTTATTTGACTATATTCAACTTGCAGGAAAGTGAACTTTGATCAAAAATCTGAGAAAACTCAAAATAAATGATTATCAATAAATGTTCTTTATGTTTCTATTTGTCGATAAACAACTTGCAAGAAAATGAACTTTAATCTTAGATATGATAGAATACAAAATAAATGATTATGAATAAATATTCTTTATGCTTTTATTTGTCGATATTCAACTTGCAAGAAAGTGAACTTTAATCTTAAATATGATAAAATACAAAATAAATGATTTTGAATAAATGTTATTTATGTTTTTACTTGTCGATAAACAACTTGCAAGAAAGTGAACTTTAATCTTAAATCTGATAAAATACAAAATAAATGATTATGAATATATGTTCTTTATGTTTCTATATGTCGATAAATAACTTGAAAGAAAGTGAACTTTGATCTTAGATCTGATAGAATACAAAATAAATGATTATGAATATATGTTCTTTATGTTTCTATATGTCGATAAATAACTTGCAAGAAAGTGAACTTTTATCTTAAATCTGATAAAAATACAAAATAAATGATAATGAATAAATATTATTTATGTTTTTACTTGTCGATAAACAACTTACATGAAAGTGAACTTTGATCATAAATCTGATAAAATACAAAATAAATTATTATGAATAAATATTCTTTATGTTTTTATTTGTCGATATTCAACTTGCAAGAAAGTGAACTTTGATCTTAAATCTGATAAAAATACAAAATAAATGATTATGAATAAATATTATTTATGTTTTTATTTGTCGATAAACAACTTGCAAGAAAGTGAGCTTTGATCTTAAATCTGATAAAATACAAAATAAATTATTATGAATAAATATTCTTTATGTTTTTATTTGTCGATATTCAACTTGCAAGAATGTGAACTTTGATCTTAAATCTGATAAAAATACAAAATAAATGATTATGAATAAATATTATTTATGTTTTTATTTGCCGATTAACAACTTACATGAATGTGAACTTTGATCATAAATCAGAGAAAACTCAAAATAAATGATTATCAATAAATGTTCTTTATGTTTCTATTTGTCGATAAACAACTTGCAAGAAAGTGAACTTTAATCTTAGATATGATAGAATACAAAATCAATGATTATGAATAAATGTTATTTATGTTTTTATTTGTCGATAAACAACTTGCAAGAAAGTGAGCTTTGATCTTAAATCTGATAAAATACAAAATAAGTGATAATGAATTAATATTCTTTATGTTTTTATTTGTCGATATTCAACTTGCAAGAAAGTGAACTTTGATCTTAAATCTGATAAAAATACAAAATAAATTATTATGAATAAATATTCTTTATGTTTTTATTTGTCGATATTCAACTTGCAAGAAAGTGAAGTTTGATCTTAAATCTGATAAAAATACAAAATCAATGATCATGATGAAATGTTATTTATGTTTCTATTTGTCGATAAACAACTTGCAAGAAAGTGAACTTTGATCTTAGTTCTGATAAAATACAAAATAAATGATTATGAATAAATATTTTTATGTTTTTATTTGACTATATTCAACTTGCAGGAAAGTGAACTTTGATCAAAAATCTGAGAAAACTCAAAATAAATGATTATCAATAAATGTTCTTTATGTTTCTATTTGTCGATAAACAACTTGCAAGAAAATGAACTTTAATCTTAGATATGATAGAATACAAAATAAATGATTATGAATAAATATTCTTTATGCTTTTATTTGTCGATATTCAACTTGCAAGAAAGTGAACTTTAATCTTAAATATGATAAAATACAAAATAAATGATTTTGAATAAATGTTATTTATGTTTTTACTTGTCGATAAACAACTTGCAAGAAAGTGAACTTTGATCATAAATCTGATAAAATACAAAATAAATTATTATGAATAAATATTCTTTATGTTTTTATTTGTCGATATTCAACTTGCAAGAAAGTGAACTTTGATCTTAAATCTGATAAAAATACAAAATCAATGATCATGATTAAATGTTATTTATGTTTCTATTTGTCGATAAACAACTTGCAAGAAAGTGAACTTTGATCTAAGTTTGATAAAATACAAAATAAATGATTATGAATAAATATTCTTTATGTTATTATTTGACGATATTCAACTTGCAAGAAAGTGAACTTTGATCTTAAATCTGATAAAAATACAAAATAAATGATTATGAATAAATATTTTTAATGTTTCTATTTGTCGATAAACGACTTGCAAGAAGGTGAACTTTAATCTTAAATATGATAAAATACAAAATAAATTATTTTGAATAGATGTTATTTATGTTTTTATTTGTCGATAAACAACTTGCAAGAAAGTGAGCTTTGATCTTAAATCTGATAAAATACGAAATAAGTGATAATGAATTAATATTCTTTATGCTTTTATATGTCGATATTCAACTTGCAAGAAAGTGAACTTTGATCTTAAATCTGATAAAAATACAAAATCAATGATTATGAATAAATGTTATTTATGTTTCTATTTGTCGATAAACACCTTGCAAGAAAGTGAACTTTGATCTTAGTTCTGATAAAATACAAAATAAATGATTATGAATAAATATTCTTTATGTTTTTATTTGTCGATATTCAACTTACATGAAAATGAACTTTGATCATAAATCTGATAAAAAACAAAATAAATTATTATGAATAAATATTCTTTATGTTTTTATTTGACGATATTCAACTTACATGAAAGTGAACTTTGATCATAAATCTGATAAAAATACAAAATAAATTATTATGAATAAATATTCTTTATGTTTTTATTTGCCGATATTCAACGTGCAGGAAAGTGAACTTTGATCATAAATCTGAGAAAACTCAAAATAAATGATTATCAATAAATATTCTTTATGTTTCTATTCGTCGATAAACAACTTGCAAGAAAGTGAACTTTGATCAAAAATCTGAGAAAACTCAAAATAAATTATTATCAATAAATGTTCTTTAATCTGATCTTGATCTTAAATCTGATAAAAATACAAAATAAGTGATTGTGAATAAATATTATTTATGTTTTTATTTGCCGATTAACAACTTACATTAAAGTGAACTTTGATCATAAATCTGATAAAATACAAAATAAATTATTATGAATAAATATTCTTTATGTTTTTATTTATCGATATTCAACTTGCAAGAAAGTGAACTTTGATCTTAAATCTGATAAAAATACAAAATCAATGATCATGATTAAATGTTATTTATGTTTCTATTTGTCGATAAACAACTTGCAAGAAAGTGAACTTTGATCTAAGTTTGATAAAATACAAAATAAATGATTATGAATAAATATTCTTTTTGTTTTTATTTGACGATATTCAACTTGCAAAAAAGTGAACTTTGATCTTAAATCTGATAAAAATACAAAATAAATGATTATGAATAAATATTTTTAATGTTTCTATTTGTCGATAAACGACTTGCAAGCAGGTGAACTTTAATCTTAAATATGATAAAATACAAAATAAATGATTTTGAATAGATGTTATTTATGTTTTTATTTGTCGATAAACAACTTGCAAGAAAGTGAGCTTTGATCTTAAATCTGATCAAATACGAAATAAGTGATAATGAATTAATATTCTTTATGTTTTTATATGTCGATATTCAACTTGCAAGAAAGTGAACTTTGATCTTAAATCTGATAAAAATACAAAATCAATGATTATGAATAAATGTTATTTATGTTTCTATTTGTCGATAAACACCTTGCAAGAAAGTGAACTTTGATCTTAGTTCTGATAAAATACAAAATAAATGATTATGAATAAATATTCTTTATGTTTTTATTTGTCGATATTCAACTTACATGAAAATGAACTTTGATCATAAATCTGATAAAAAACAAAATAAATTATTATGAATAAATATTCTTTATGTTTTTATTTGACGATATTCAACTTACATGAAAGTGAACTTTGATCATAAATCTGATAAAAATACAAAATAAATTATTATGAATAAATATTCTTTATGTTTTTATTTGCCGATATTCAACGTGCAGGAAAGTGAACTTTGATCATAAATCTGAGAAAACTCAAAATAAATGATTATCAATAAATGTTCTTTTTGTTTCTATTCGTCGATAAACAACTTGCAAGAAAGTGAACTTTAATCTTAGATGTGATAGAATACAAAATCAATGATTATGAATAAATGTTATTTATGTTTCTATTTGTCGATAAACAACTTGCAAGAAAGTGAACTTTGATCTTAGTTCTGATAAAATACAAAATAAATGATTATGAATAAATATTCTTTATGTTTTTATTTGTCGATATTCAACTTACATGAAAATGAACTTTGATCATAAATCTGATAAAAAACAAAATAAATTATTATGAATAAATATTCTTTATGTTTTTATTTGACGATATTCAACTTGCAAGAAAGTGAACTTTGATCTTAAATCTGATAAAAATACAAAATAAATGATTATGAATAAATATTTTTAATGTTTCTATTTGTCGATAAACGACTTGCAAGAAGGTGAACTTTAATCTTAAATATGATAAAATACAAAATAAATGATTTTGAATAGATGTTATTTATGTCTTTATTTGTCGATAAACAACTTGCAAGAAAGTGAGCTTTGATCTTAAATCTGATCAAATACGAAATAAGTGATAATGAATTAATATTCTTTATGTTTTTATATGTCGATATTCAACTTGCAAGAAAGTGAACTTTGATCTTAAATCTGATAAAAATACAAAATCAATGATTATGAATAAATGTTATTTATGTTTCTATTTGTCGATAAACACCTTGCAAGAAAGTGAACTTTGATCTTAGTTCTGATAAAATACAAAATAAATGATTATGAATAAATATTCTTTATGTTTTTATTTGTCGATATTCAACTTACATGAAAATGAACTTTGATCATAAATCTGATAAAAAACAAAATAAATTATTATGAATAAATATTCTTTATGTTTTTATTTGACGATATTCAACTTACATGAAAGTGAACTTTGATCATAAATCTGATAAAAATACAAAATAAATTATTATGAATAAATATTCTTTATGTTTTTATTTGCCGATATTCAACGTGCAGGAAAGTGAACTTTGATCATAAATCTGAGAAAACTCAAAATAAATGATTATCAATAAATGTTCTTTATGTTTCTATTCGTCGATAAACAACTTGCAAGAAAGTGAACTTTAATCTTAGATGTGATAGAATACAAAATCAATGATTATGAATAAATGTTATTTATGTTTCTATTTGTCGATAAACAACTTGCAAGAAAGTGAACTTTGATCTTAGTTCTGATAAAATACAAAATAAATGATTATGAATAAATATTCTTTATGTTTTTATTTGTCGATATTCAACTTACATGAACATCAACTTTGATCATAAATCTGATAAAAAACAAAATCAATTATTATGAATAAATATTCTTTATGTACTTATTTGTCGATATTCAACTTGCAGGAAAGTGAACTTTGATCATAAATCTGAGAAAACTCAAAATAAATGATTATCAATAAAGTTCTTTATGTTTCTATTTGTCGATAAACAACTTGCAAGAAAGTGAACTTTAATCTTAGATATGATAGAATACAAAATAAATGATTATGAATAAATATTCTTTATGCTTTTATTTGCCGATTAACAACTTACATGAAAGTGAACTTTGATCATAAATCAGAGAAAACTCAAAATAAATGATTATCAATAAATGTTATTTGTGTTTCTACTTGTCAATAAACAACTTGCAAGAAAGTGAACTTTGATCTTAGTTCTGATAAAATACAAAATAAATGATTATGAAAATATGTTCTTTATGTTTCTATATGTCGATAAATAACTTGCAAGAAAGTGAACTTTGATCTTAGATCTGATAGAATACAAAATAAATGATTATGAATATATGTTCTTTATGTTTCTATATGTCGATAAATAACTTGCAAGAAAGTGAACTTTTATCTTAAATCTGATAAAAATACAAAATAAATGATAATGAATAAATATTATTTATGTTTTTATTTGCCGATTAACAACTTACATAAAAGTGAACTTTGATCATAAATCTGAGAAAACTCAAAATAAATGATTAACAATAATGTTCTTTATGTTTCTATTTGTCGATAAACAACTTGCAAGAAAGTGAACTTTAATCTTAGATATGATAGAACACAAAATCAATGATTATGAATAAATGTTATTTATGTTTTTATTTGTCGATAAAAAACTTGCAAGAAAGTGAACTTTGATCTTAGTTCTGATAAAATACAAAATAAATGATAATGAGTTAATATTCTTTATGTTTTTATATGTCGATATTCAACTTGCAAGAAAGTGAACTTTGATCTTAAATCTGATAAAAATGCAAAATCAATGATTATGAATAAATATTCCTTATGTTTTTATTTGTCGATATTCAACTTGCAAGAAAGTGGACTTTGATCTTAAATCTGATAAAAATACAAAATAAATTATTATGAATAAATCTTCTTTATGTTTTTATTTGTCGATATTCAACTTGCAAGAAAGTGAACTTTGATCTTAAATCTGATAAAAATACAAAATACATTATTATGAATAAATATTATTTATGTTTTTATTTGCCGATTAACAACTTACATGAAAGTGAACTTTGATCATAAATCAGAGAAAACTCAAAATAAATGATTATCAATAAATGTTATTTGTGTTTCTACTTGTCAATAAACAACTTGCAAGAAAGTGAACTTTGATCTTAGTTCTGATAAAATACAAAATAAATGATAATGAGTTAATATTCTTTATGTTTTTATATGTCGATATTCAACTTGCAAGAAAGTGAACTTTGATCTTAAATCTGATAAAAATACAAAATCAATGATTATGAATAAATATTCTTTATGTTTTTATTTGTCGATATTCAACTTACATGAAAATGCAACTTTGATCATAAATCTGATAAAAAACAAAATAAATTATTATGAATAAATATTCTTTATGTTTTTATTTGCCGATTAACAACTTACATGAAAGTGAACTTTGATCATAAATCAGAGAAAACTCAAAATAAATGATTATCAATAAATGTTATTTGTGTTTCTACTTGTCGATAAACAACTTGCAAGAAAGTGAACTTGGATCTTAGTTCTGATAAAATACAAAATAAATGATTATGAATAAATATTCTTTATGTTTTTATTTGTCGATATTCAACTTTCAGGAAAGTGAACTTTGATCATAAATCTGAGAAAACTCAAAATAAATGATTAGCAATAAATGTTCTTTATGTTTCTATTTGTCGATAAACGACTTGCAAGAAGGTGAACTTTAATCTTAAATCTGATAAAAATACAAAATCAATGATTATGAGTAAATGTTATTTATGTTTCTATTTGTCGATAAACAACTTGCCAGAAAGTGAACTTTGATCTTAGTTCTGATAAAATACAAAATAAATGATTGTGAATAAATATTCTTTATGTTTTTATTTGCCGATATTCAACTTACATGAAAATGAACTTTGATCATAAATCTGATAAAAAACAAAATAAATTATTATGAATAAATATTCTTTATGTTTTTATTTGTCGATATTCAACTTGCAGGAAAGTGAACTTTGATCATAAATCTGAGAAAACTCAAAATAAATTATTATCAATAAATGTTCTTAATGTTTCTATTTGTCAATAAACAACTTGCAAGAAAGTGAACTTTACTCTTAGATATGATAGAATACAAAATCAATGATTATGAATAAATATTCTTTATGTTTTTATTTGTCGATATTCAACTTGCAGGAAAGTGAACTTTGATCAAAAATCTGAGAAAACTCAAAATAAATGATTATCAATAAATGTTCTTTATGTTTCTATTTGTCGATAAACAACTTGCAAGAAAGTGAACTTTAATCTTAAATATGATAGAATACAAAATCAATGATTATGAATAAATGTTATTTATGTTTCTATTTGTCGATAAACAACTTGCAAGAAAGTGAACTTTGATCTTAGTTCTGATAAAATACAAAATAAATGATTATGAATAAATATTCTTTATGTTTTTATTTGTCGATATTCAACTTACATGAACATCAACTTTGATCATAAATCTGATAAAAAACAAAATCAATTATTATGAATAAATATTCTTTATGTACTTATTTGTCGATATTCAACTTGCAGGAAAGTGAACTTTGATCATAAATCTGAGAAAACTCAAAATAAATGATTATCAATAAAGTTCTTTATGTTTCTATTTGTCGATAAACAACTTGCAAGAAAGTGAACTTTAATCTTAGATATGATAGAATACAAAATAAATGATTATGAATAAATATTCTTTATGCTTTTATTTGCCGATTAACAACTTACATGAAAGTGAACTTTGATCATAAATCAGAGAAAACTCAAAATAAATGATTATCAATAAATGTTATTTGTGTTTCTACTTGTCAATAAACAACTTGCAAGAAAGTGAACTTTGATCTTAGTTCTGATAAAATACAAAATAAATGATTATGAAAATATGTTCTTTATGTTTCTATATGTCGATAAATAACTTGCAAGAAAGTGAACTTTGATCTTAGATCTGATAGAATACAAAATAAATGATTATGAATATATGTTCTTTATGTTTCTATATGTCGATAAATAACTTGCAAGAAAGTGAACTTTTATCTTAAATCTGATAAAAATACAAAATAAATGATAATGAATAAATATTATTTATGTTTTTATTTGCCGATTAACAACTTACATAAAAGTGAACTTTGATCATAAATCTGAGAAAACTCAAAATAAATGATTAACAATAATGTTCTTTATGTTTCTATTTGTCGATAAACAACTTGCAAGAAAGTGAACTTTAATCTTAGATATGATAGAACACAAAATCAATGATTATGAATAAATGTTATTTATGTTTTTATTTGTCGATAAAAAACTTGCAAGAAAGTGAACTTTGATCTTAGTTCTGATAAAATACAAAATAAATGATAATGAGTTAATATTCTTTATGTTTTTATATGTCGATATTCAACTTGCAAGAAAGTGAACTTTGATCTTAAATCTGATAAAAATGCAAAATCAATGATTATGAATAAATATTCCTTATGTTTTTATTTGTCGATATTCAACTTGCAAGAAAGTGGACTTTGATCTTAAATCTGATAAAAATACAAAATAAATTATTATGAATAAATCTTCTTTATGTTTTTATTTGTCGATATTCAACTTGCAAGAAAGTGAACTTTGATCTTAAATCTGATAAAAATACAAAATACATTATTATGAATAAATATTATTTATGTTTTTATTTGCCGATTAACAACTTACATGAAAGTGAACTTTGATCATAAATCAGAGAAAACTCAAAATAAATGATTATCAATAAATGTTATTTGTGTTTCTACTTGTCAATAAACAACTTGCAAGAAAGTGAACTTTGATCTTAGTTCTGATAAAATACAAAATAAATGATAATGAGTTAATATTCTTTATGTTTTTATATGTCGATATTCAACTTGCAAGAAAGTGAACTTTGATCTTAAATCTGATAAAAATACAAAATCAATGATTATGAATAAATATTCTTTATGTTTTTATTTGTCGATATTCAACTTACATGAAAATGCAACTTTGATCATAAATCTGATAAAAAACAAAATAAATTATTATGAATAAATATTCTTTATGTTTTTATTTGCCGATTAACAACTTACATGAAAGTGAACTTTGATCATAAATCAGAGAAAACTCAAAATAAATGATTATCAATAAATGTTATTTGTGTTTCTACTTGTCGATAAACAACTTGCAAGAAAGTGAACTTGGATCTTAGTTCTGATAAAATACAAAATAAATGATTATGAATAAATATTCTTTATGTTTTTATTTGTCGATATTCAACTTTCAGGAAAGTGAACTTTGATCATAAATCTGAGAAAACTCAAAATAAATGATTAGCAATAAATGTTCTTTATGTTTCTATTTGTCGATAAACGACTTGCAAGAAGGTGAACTTTAATCTTAAATCTGATAAAAATACAAAATCAATGATTATGAGTAAATGTTATTTATGTTTCTATTTGTCGATAAACAACTTGCCAGAAAGTGAACTTTGATCTTAGTTCTGATAAAATACAAAATAAATGATTGTGAATAAATATTCTTTATGTTTTTATTTGCCGATATTCAACTTACATGAAAATGAACTTTGATCATAAATCTGATAAAAAACAAAATAAATTATTATGAATAAATATTCTTTATGTTTTTATTTGTCGATATTCAACTTGCAGGAAAGTGAACTTTGATCATAAATCTGAGAAAACTCAAAATAAATTATTATCAATAAATGTTCTTAATGTTTCTATTTGTCAATAAACAACTTGCAAGAAAGTGAACTTTACTCTTAGATATGATAGAATACAAAATCAATGATTATGAATAAATATTCTTTATGTTTTTATTTGTCGATATTCAACTTGCAGGAAAGTGAACTTTGATCAAAAATCTGAGAAAACTCAAAATAAATGATTATCAATAAATGTTCTTTATGTTTCTATTTGTCGATAAACAACTTGCAAGAAAGTGAACTTTAATCTTAAATATGATAGAATACAAAATAAATGATTATGAATAATTATTCTTTATGCTTTTATTTGTCGATATTCAACTTGCAAGAAAGTGAACTTTAATCTTAAATAAGATAAAATACAAAATAAATGATTTTGAATAAATGTTATTTATGTTTTTACTTGTCGATAAACAACTTGCAAGAAAGTGAACTTTAATCTTAAATCTGATAAAATACAAAATAAATGATTATGAATATATGTTCTCTATGTTTCTATATGTCGATAAATAACTTGCAAGAAAGTGAACTTTGATCTTAGATCTGATAGAATACAAAATAAATGGTTTTGAATAAATGCTATTTATGTTTCTATATGTCGATAAATAACTTGCCAGAAAGTGAACTTTGATCTTAGTTCTGATAAAATACAAAATAAATGATAATGAATAAATATTCTTTATGTTTTTATTTGTCGATATTCAACTTTCAGGAAAGTGAACTTTGATCATAAATCTGAGAAAACTCAAAATAAATGATTATGAATATATGTTCTCTATGTTTCTATATGTCGATAAATAACTTGCAAGAAAGTGAACTTTGATCTTAGATCTGATAGAATACAAAATAAATGGTTTTGAATAAATGCTATTTATGTTTTTATATGTCGATATTCAACTTGCTAGAAAGTGAACTTTGATCTTAAATCTGATAAAAATACAAAATCAATGATTATGAATAAATATTCTTTATGTTTTTATTTGTCGATATTCAACTTTCAGGAAAGTGAACTTTGATCATAAATCTGAGAAAACTCAAAATAAATGATTAGCAATAAATGTTCTTTATGTTTCTATTTGTCGATAAACGACTTGCAAGAAGGTGAACTTTAATCTTAAATCTGATAAAAATACAAAATAAGTGATTGTGAATAAATATTATTTATGTTTTTATTTGCCGATTAACAACTTACATTAAAGTGAACTTTGATCATAAATCTGATAAAATACAAAATAAATTATTATGAATAAATATTCTTTATGTTTTTATTTGTCGATATTCAACTTGCAAGAAAGTGAACTTTGATCTTAAATCTGATAAAAATACAAAATCAATGATCATGATTAAATGTTATTTATGTTTCTATTTGTCGATAAACAACTTGCAAGAAAGTGAACTTTGATCTAAGTTTGATAAAATACAAAATAAATGATTATGAATAAATATTCTTTATGTTATTATTTGACGATATTCAACTTGCAAGAAAGTGAACTTTGATCTTAAATCTGATAAAAATACAAAATAAATGATTATGAATAAATATTTTTAATGTTTCTATTTGTCGATAAACGACTTGCAAGAAGGTGAACTTTAATCTTAAATATGATAAAATACAAAATAAATGATTTTGAATAGATGTTATTTATGTTTTTATTTGTCGATAAACAACTTGCAAGAAAGTGAGCTTTGATCTTAAATCTGATCAAATACGAAATAAGTGATAATGAATTAATATTCTTTATGTTTTTATATGTCGATATTCAACTTGCAAGAAAGTGAACTTTGATCTTAAATCTGATAAAAATACAAAATCAATGATTATGAATAAATGTTATTTATGTTTCTATTTGTCGATAAACACCTTGCAAGAAAGTGAACTTTGATCTTAGTTCTGATAAAATACAAAATAAATGATTATGAATAAATATTCTTTATGTTTTTATTTGTCGATATTCAACTTACATGAAAATGAACTTTGATCATAAATCTGATAAAAAACAAAATAAATTATTATGAATAAATATTCTTTATGTTTTTATTTGACGATATTCAACTTACATGAAAGTGAACTTTGATCATAAATCTGATAAAAATACAAAATAAATTATTATGAATAAATATTCTTTATGTTTTTATTTGCCGATATTCAACGTGCAGGAAAGTGAACTTTGATCATAAATCTGAGAAAACTCAAAATAAATGATTATCAATAAATGTTCTTTATGTTTCTATTCGTCGATAAACAACTTGCAAGAAAGTGAACTTTAATCTTAGATGTGATAGAATACAAAATCAATGATTATGAATAAATGTTATTTATGTTTCTATTTGTCGATAAACAACTTGCAAGAAAGTGAACTTTGATCTTAGTTCTGATAAAATACAAAATAAATGATTATGAATAAATATTCTTTATGTTTTTATTTGTCGATATTCAACTTACATGAACATCAACTTTGATCATAAATCTGATAAAAAACAAAATCAATTATTATGAATAAATATTCTTTATGTACTTATTTGTCGATATTCAACTTGCAGGAAAGTGAACTTTGATCATAAATCTGAGAAAACTCAAAATAAATGATTATCAATAAAGTTCTTTATGTTTCTATTTGTCGATAAACAACTTGCAAGAAAGTGAACTTTAATCTTAGATATGATAGAATACAAAATAAATGATTATGAATAAATATTCTTTATGCTTTTATTTGTCGATATTCAACTTGCAAGAAAGTGAACTTTGATCTTAAATCTGATAAAAATACAAAATCAATGATCATGATGAAATGTTATTTATGTTTCTATTTGTCGATAAACAACTTGCAAGAAAGTGAACTTTGATCTTAGTTCTGATAAAATACAAAATAATTGATTATGAATAAATATTTTTATGTTTTTATTTGACAACATTCAACTTGCAAGAAAGTGAACTTTGATCTTAAATCTGATAAAAATACAAAATAAATTATTATGAATAAATATTCTTTATGTTTTTATTTGTCGATATTCAACTTGCAGGAAAGTGAACTTTGATCATAAATCTGAGAAAACTCAAAATAAATGATTATGAATAAATATTCTTTATGCTTTTATTTGTCGATATTCAACTTGCAAGAAAGTGAACTTTAATCTTAAATATGATAAAATACAAAATAAATGATTTTAAATAAATGTTATTTATGTTTTTATATGTCGATAAACAACTTGCAAGAAAGTGAGCTTTGATCTTAAATGTGATAAAATACAAAATAAATTATTATGAATAAATATTTTTATGTTTTTATTTGACTATATTCAACTTGCAGGGAAGTGAACTTTGATCAAAAATCTGAGAAAACTCAAAATAAATGATTATCAATAAATGTTCTTTATGTTTCTATTTGTCGATAAACAACTTGCAAGAAAATGAACTTTAATCTTAGATATGATAGAATACAAAATAAATGATTATGAATAAATATTCTTTATGCTTTTATTTGTCGATATTCAACTTGCAAGAAAGTGAACTTTAATCTTAAATATGATAAAATACAAAATAAATGATTTTGAATAAATGTTATTTATGTTTTTACTTGTCGATAAACAACTTGCAAGAAAGTGAACTTTAATCTTAAATCTGATAAAATACAAAATAAATGATTATGAATATATGTTCTTTATGTTTCTATATGTCGATAAATAACTTGCAAGAAAGTGAACTTTGATCTTAGATCTGATAGAATACAAAATACATGATTATGAATATATGTTCTTTATGTTTCTATATGTCGATAAATAACTTGCAAGAAAGTGAACTTTGATCTTAAATCTGATAAAAATACAAAATCAATGATCATGAATAAATGTTATTTATGTTTATATTTGTCGATAAACAACTTGCAAGAAAGTGAGCTTTGATCTTAAATCTGATGAAATACAAAATAAATTATTATGAATAAATATTCTTTATGTTTTTATTTGTCGATATTCAACTTGCAAGAATGTGAACATTGATCATAAATCAGAGAAAACTCAAAATAAAGGATTATCAATAAATGTTCTTTATGTTTCTATTTGTCGATAAACAACTTGCAAGAAAGTGAACTTTAATCTTAGATATGATAGAATACAAAATCAATGATTATGAATAAATGTTATTTATGTTTTTATTTGTCGATAAACAACTTGCAAGAAAGTGAGCTTTAATCTTAGATATGATAGAATACAAAATAAATGATAATGAATAAATATTCTTTATGCTTTTATTTGTCGATATTCAACTTGTAAGAAAGTGAACTTTAATCTTAAATATGATAAAATACAAAATAAATGATTTTGAATAAATGTTGTTTATGTTTTTATTTGTCGATAAACAACTTGCAAGAAAGTGAGCTTTGATCTTAAATCTGATAAAATACAAAATAAATTATTATGAATAAATATTCTTTATGTTTTTATTTGTCGATATTCAACTTGCAAGAAAGTGAACTTTAATCTTAGATATGATAGAATACAAAATCAATGATTATGAATAAATGTTATTTATGTTTTTATTTGTCGATAAATAACTTGCAAGAAAGTGAGCTTTGATCTTAAATCTGATAAAATACAAAATAAGTGATAATGAATTAATATTCTTTATGTTTTTATTTGTCGATATTCAACTTGCAAGAAAGTGAACTTTGATCTTAAATCTGATAAAAATACAAAATAAATTATTATGAATAAATATTCTTTATGTTTTTATTTGTCGATATTCAACTTGCAAGAAAGTGAACTTTGATCTTAAATCTGATAAAAATACAAAATCAATGATCATGATGAAATGTTATTTATGTTTCTATTTGTCGATAAACAACTTGCAAGAAAGTGAACTTTGATCTTAGTTCTGATAAAATACAAAATAAATGATTATGAATAAATATTTTTATGTTTTTATTTGACTATATTCAACTTGCAGGAAAGTGAACTTTGATCAAAAATCTGAGAAAACTCAAAATAAATGATTATCAATAAATGTTCTTTATGTTTCTATTTGTCGATAAACAACTTGCAAGAAAATGAACTTTAATCTTAGATATGATAGAATACAAAATAAATGATTATGAATAAATATTCTTTATGCTTTTATTTGTCGATATTCAACTTGCAAGAAAGTGAACTTTATTCTTAAATATGATAAAATACAAAATAAATGATTTTGAATAAATGTTATTTATGTTTTTACTTGTCGATAAACAACTTGCAAGAAAGTGAACTTTAATCTTAAATCTGATAAAATACAAAATAAATGATTATGAATATATGTTCTTTATGTTTCTATATGTCGATAAATAACTTGAAAGAAAGTGAACTTTGATCTTAGATCTGATAGAATACAAAATAAATGATTATGAATATATGTCCTTTATGTTTCTATATGTCGATAAATAACTTGCAAGAAAGTGAACTTTTATCTTAAATCTGATAAAAATACAAAATAAATGATAATGAATAAATATTATTTATGTTTTTATTTGCCGATTAACAACTTACATGAAAGTGAACTTTGATCATAAATCTGATAAAATACAAAATAAATTATTATGAATAAATATTCTTTATGTTTTTATTTGTCGATATTCAACTTGCAAGAAAGTGAACTTTGATCTTAAATCTGATAAAAATACAAAATAAATGATTATGAATAAATATTATTTATGTTTTTATTTGTCGATAAACAACTTGCAAGAAAGTGAGCTTTGATCTTAAATCTGATAAAATACAAAATAAATTATTATGAATAAATATTCTTTATATTTTTATTTGTCGATACTCAACTTGCAAGAATGTGAACTTTGATCTTAAATCTGATAAAAATACAAAATAAATGATTATGAATAAATATTATTTATGTTTTTATTTGCCGATTAACAACTTACATGAATGTGAACTTTGATCATAAATCAGAGAAAACTCAAAATAAATGATTATCAATAAATGTTCTTTATGTTTCTATTTGTCGATAAACAACTTGCAAGAAAGTGAACTTTAATCTTAGATATGATAGAATACAAAATCAATGATTATGAATAAATGTTATTTATGTTTTTATTTGTCGATAAACAACTTGCAAGAAAGTGAGCTTTGATCTTAAATCTGATAAAATACAAAATAAGTGATAATGAATTAATATTCTTTATGTTTTTATTTGTCGATATTCAACTTGCAAGAAAGTGAACTTTGATCTTAAATCTGATAAAAATACAAAATAAATTATTATGAATAAATATTCTTTATGTTTTTATTTGTCGATATTCAACTTGCAAGAAAGTGAAGTTTGATCTTAAATCTGATAAAAATACAAAATCAATGATCATGATGAAATGTTATTTATGTTTCTATTTGTCGATAAACAACTTGCAAGAAAGTAAACTTTGATCTTAGTTCTGATAAAATACAAAATAAATGATTATGAATAAATATTTTTATGTTTTTATTTGACTATATTCAACTTGCAGGAAAGTGAACTTTGATCAAAAATCTGAGAAAACTCAAAATAAATGATTATCAATAAATGTTCTTTATGTTTCTATTTGTCGATAAACAACTTGCAAGAAAATGAACTTTAATCTTAGATATGATAGAATACAAAATAAATGATTATGAATAAATATTCTTTATGCTTTTATTTGTCGATATTCAACTTGCAAGAAAGTGAACTTTAATCTTAAATATGATAAAATACAAAATAAATGATTTTGAATAAATGTTATTTATGTTTTTACTTGTCGATAAACAACTTGCAAGAAAGTGAACTTTGATCATAAATCTGATAAAATACAAAATAAATTATTATGAATAAATATTCTTTATGTTTTTATTTGTCGATATTCAACTTGCAAGAAAGTGAACTTTGATCTTAAATCTGATAAAAATACAAAATCAATGATCATGATTAAATGTTATTTATGTTTCTATTTGTCGATAAACAACTTGCAAGAAAGTGAACTTTGATCTAAGTTTGATAAAATACAAAATAAATGATTATGAATAAATATTCTTTATGTTATTATTTGACGATATTCAACTTGCAAGAAAGTGAACTTTGATCTTAAATCTGATAAAAATACAAAATAAATGATTATGAATAAATATTTTTAATGTTTCTATTTGTCGATAAACGACTTGCAAGAAGGTGAACTTTAATCTTAAATATGATAAAATACAAAATAAATTATTTTGAATAGATGTTATTTATGTTTTTATTTGTCGATAAACAACTTGCAAGAAAGTGAGCTTTGATCTTAAATCTGATAAAATACGAAATAAGTGATAATGAATTAATATTCTTTATGCTTTTATATGTCGATATTCAACTTGCAAGAAAGTGAACTTTGATCTTAAATCTGATAAAAATACAAAATCAATGATTATGAATAAATGTTATTTATGTTTCTATTTGTCGATAAACACCTTGCAAGAAAGTGAACTTTGATCTTAGTTCTGATAAAATACAAAATAAATGATTATGAATAAATATTCTTTATGTTTTTATTTGTCGATATTCAACTTACATGAAAATGAACTTTGATCATAAATCTGATAAAAAACAAAATAAATTATTATGAATAAATATTCTTTATGTTTTTATTTGACGATATTCAACTTACATGAAAGTGAACTTTGATCATAAATCTGATAAAAATACAAAATAAATTATTATGAATAAATATTCTTTATGTTTTTATTTGCCGATATTCAACGTGCAGGAAAGTGAACTTTGATCATAAATCTGAGAAAACTCAAAATAAATGATTATCAATAAATGTTCTTTATGTTTCTATTCGTCGATAAACAACTTGCAAGAAAGTGAACTTTGATCAAAAATCTGAGAAAACTCAAAATAAATTATTATCAATAAATGTTCTTTAATCTGATCTTGATCTTAAATCTGATAAAAATACAAAATAAGTGATTGTGAATAAATATTATTTATGTTTTTATTTGCCGATTAACAACTTACATTAAAGTGAACTTTGATCATAAATCTGATAAAATACAAAATAAATTATTATGAATAAATATTCTTTATGTTTTTATTTGTCGATATTCAACTTGCAAGAAAGTGAACTTTGATCTTAAATCTGATAAAAATACAAAATCAATGATCATGATTAAATGTTATTTATGTTTCTATTTGTCGATAAACAACTTGCAAGAAAGTGAACTTTGATCTAAGTTTGATAAAATACAAAATAAATGATTATGAATAAATATTCTTTATGTTTTTATTTGACGATATTCAACTTGCAAGAAAGTGAACTTTGATCTTAAATCTGATAAAAATACAAAATAAATGATTATGAATAAATATTTTTAATGTTTCTATTTGTCGATAAATGACTTGCAAGAAGGTGAACTTTAATCTTAAATATGATAAAATACAAAATAAATGATTTTGAATAGATGTTATTTATGTTTTTATTTGTCGATAAACAACTTGCAAGAAAGTGAGCTTTGATCTTAAATCTGATCAAATACGAAATAAGTGATAATGAATTAATATTCTTTATGTTTTTATATGTCGATATTCAACTTGCAAGAAAGTGAACTTTGATCTTAAATCTGATAAAAATACAAAATCAATGATTATGAATAAATGTTATTTATGTTTCTATTTGTCGATAAACACCTTGCAAGAAAGTGAACTTTGATCTTAGTTCTGATAAAATACAAAATAAATGATTATGAATAAATATTCTTTATGTTTTTATTTGTCGATATTCAACTTACATGAAAATGAACTTTGATCATAAATCTGATAAAAAACAAAATAAATTATTATGAATAAATATTCTTTATGTTTTTATTTGACGATATTCAACTTACATGAAAGTGAACTTTGATCATAAATCTGATAAAAATACAAAATAAATTATTATGAATAAATATTCTTTATGTTTTTATTTGCCGATATTCAACGTGCAGGAAAGTGAACTTTGATCATAAATCTGAGAAAACTCAAAATAAATGATTATCAATAAATGTTCTTTATGTTTCTATTCGTCGATAAACAACTTGCAAGAAAGTGAACTTTAATCTTAGATGTGATAGAATACAAAATCAATGATTATGAATAAATGTTATTTATGTTTCTATTTGTCGATAAACAACTTGCAAGAAAGTGAACTTTGATCTTAGTTCTGATAAAATACAAAATAAATGATTATGAATAAATATTCTTTATGTTTTTATTTGTCGATATTCAACTTACATGAAAATGAACTTTGATCATAAATCTGATAAAAAACAAAATAAATTATTATGAATAAATATTCTTTATGTTTTTATTTGACGATATTCAACTTGCAAGAAAGTGAACTTTGATCTTAAATCTGATAAAAATACAAAATAAATGATTATGAATAAATATTTTTAATGTTTCTATTTGTCGATAAACGACTTGCAAGAAGGTGAACTTTAATCTTAAATATGATAAAATACAAAATAAATGATTTTGAATAGATGTTATTTATGTTTTTATTTGTCGATAAACAACTTGCAAGAAAGTGAGCTTTGATCTTAAATCTGATCAAATACGAAATAAGTGATAATGAATTAATATTCTTTATGTTTTTATATGTCGATATTCAACTTGCAAGAAAGTGAACTTTGATCTTAAATCTGATAAAAATACAAAATCAATGATTATGAATAAATGTTATTTATGTTTCTATTTGTCGATAAACACCTTGCAAGAAAGTGAACTTTGATCTTAGTTCTGATAAAATACAAAATAAATGATTATGAATAAATATTCTTTATGTTTTTATTTGTCGATATTCAACTTACATGAAAATGAACTTTGATCATAAATCTGATAAAAAACAAAATAAATTATTATGAATAAATATTCTTTATGTTTTTATTTGACGATATTCAACTTACATGAAAGTGTACTTTGATCATAAATCTGATAAAAATACAAAATAAATTATTATGAATAAATATTCTTTATGTTTTTATTTGCCGATATTCAACGTGCAGGAAAGTGAACTTTGATCATAAATCTGAGAAAACTCAAAATAAATGATTATCAATAAATGTTCTTTATGTTTCTATTCGTCGATAAACAACTTGCAAGAAAGTGAACTTTAATCTTAGATGTGATAGAATACAAAATCAATGATTATGAATAAATATTCTTTATGCTTTTATTTGTCGATATTCAACTTGCAAGAAAGTGAACTTTGATCTTAAATCTGATAAAAATACAAAATAAATGATTATGAATAAATATTTTTAATGTTTCTATTTGTCGATAAATGACTTGCAAGAAGGTGAACTTTAATCTTAAATATGATAAAATACAAAATAAATGATTTTGAATAGATGTTATTTATGTTTTTATTTGTCGATAAACAACTTGCAAGAAAGTGAGCTTTGATCTTAAATCTGATCAAATACGAAATAAGTGATAATGAATTAATATTCTTTATGTTTTTATATGTCGATATTCAACTTGCAAGAAAGTGAACTTTGATCTTAAATCTGATAAAAATACAAAATCAATGATTATGAATAAATGTTATTTATGTTTCTATTTGTCGATAAACACCTTGCAAGAAAGTGAACTTTGATCTTAGTTCTGATAAAATACAAAATAAATGATTATGAATAAATATTCTTTATGTTTTTATTTGTCGATATTCAACTTACATGAAAATGAACTTTGATCATAAATCTGATAAAAAACAAAATAAATTATTATGAATAAATATTCTTTATGTTTTTATTTGACGATATTCAACTTACATGAAAGTGAACTTTGATCATAAATCTGATAAAAATACAAAATAAATTATTATGAATAATTATTCTTTATGTTTTTATTTGCCGATATTCAACGTGCAGGAAAGTGAACTTTGATCATAAATCTGAGAAAACTCAAAATAAATGATTATCAATAAATGTTCTTTATGTTTCTATTCGTCGATAAACAACTTGCAAGAAAGTGAACTTTAATCTTAGATGTGATAGAATACAAAATCAATGATTATGAATAAATGTTATTTATGTTTCTATTTGTCGATAAACAACTTGCAAGAAAGTGAACTTTGATCTTAGTTCTGATAAAATACAAAATAAATGATTATGAATAAATATTCTTTATGTTTTTATTTGTCGATATTCAACTTACATGAAAATGAACTTTGATCATAAATCTGATAAAAAACAAAATAAATTATTATGAATAAATATTCTTTATGTTTTTATTTGACGATATTCAACTTGCAAGAAAGTGAACTTTGATCTTAAATCTGATAAAAATACAAAATAAATGATTATGAATAAATATTTTTAATGTTTCTATTTGTCGATAAACGACTTGCAAGAAGGTGAACTTTAATCTTAAATATGATAAAATACAAAATAAATGATTTTGAATAGATGTTATTTATGTTTTTATTTGTCGATAAACAACTTGCAAGAAAGTGAGCTTTGATCTTAAATCTGATCAAATACGAAATAAGTGATAATGAATTAATATTCTTTATGTTTTTATATGTCGATATTCAACTTGCAAGAAAGTGAACTTTGATCTTAAATCTGATAAAAATACAAAATCAATGATTATGAATAAATGTTATTTATGTTTCTATTTGTCGATAAACACCTTGCAAGAAAGTGAACTTTGATCTTAGTTCTGATAAAATACAAAATAAATGATTATGAATAAATATTCTTTATGTTTTTATTTGTCGATATTCAACTTACATGAAAATGAACTTTGATCATAAATCTGATAAAAAACAAAATAAATTATTATGAATAAATATTCTTTATGTTTTTATTTGACGATATTCAACTTACATGAAAGTGTACTTTGATCATAAATCTGATAAAAATACAAAATAAATTATTATGAATAAATATTCTTTATGTTTTTATTTGCCGATATTCAACGTGCAGGAAAGTGAACTTTGATCATAAATCTGAGAAAACTCAAAATAAATGATTATCAATAAATGTTCTTTATGTTTCTATTCGTCGATAAACAACTTGCAAGAAAGTGAACTTTAATCTTAGATGTGATAGAATACAAAATCAATGATTATGAATAAATATTCTTTATGCTTTTATTTGTCGATATTCAACTTGCAAGAAAGTGAACTTTAATCTTAAATATGATAAAATACAAAATAAATGATTTTGAATAAATGTTATTTATGTTTTTACTTGTCGATAAACAACTTGCAAGAAAGTGAACTTTAATCTTAAATCTGATAAAATACAAAATAAATGATTATGAAAATATGTTCTTTATGTTTCTATATGTCGATAAATAACTTGCAAGAAAGTGAACTTTGATCTTAGATCTGATAGAATACAAAATAAATGATTATGAATATATGTTCTTTATGTTTCTATATGTCGATAAATAACTTGCAAGAAAGTGAACTTTTATCTTAAATCTGATAAAAATACAAAATAAATGATAATGAATAAATATTATTTATGTTTTTATTTGCCGATTAACAACTTACATAAAAGTGAACTTTGATCATAAATCTGAGAAAACTCAAAATAAATGATTAACAATAATGTTCTTTATGTTTCTATTTGTCGATAAACAACTTGCAAGAAAGTGAACTTTAATCTTAGATATGATAGAACACAAAATCAATGATTATGAATAAATGTTATTTATGTTTTTATTTGTCGATAAAAAACTTGCAAGAAAGTGAACTTTGATCTTAGTTCTGATAAAGTACAAAATAAATGATAATGAGTTAATATTCTTTATGTTTTTATATGTCGATATTCAACTTGCAAGAAAGTGAACTTTGATCTTAAATCTGATAAAAATGCAAAATCAATGATTATGAATAAATATTCCTTATGTTTTTATTTGTCGATATTCAACTTGCAAGAAAGTGGACTTTGATCTTAAATCTGATAAAAATACAAAATAAATTATTATGAATAAATCTTCTTTATGTTTTTATTTGTCGATATTCAACTTGCAAGAAAGTGAACTTTGATTTTAAATCTGATAAAAATACAAAATACATTATTATGAATAAATATTATTTATGTTTTTATTTGCCGATTAACAACTTACATGAAAGTGAACTTTGATCATAAATCAGAGAAAACTCAAAATAAATGATTATCAATAAATGTTATTTGTGTTTCTACTTGTCAATAAACAACTTGCAAGAAAGTGAACTTTGATCTTAGTTCTGATAAAATACAAAATATATGATAATGAGTTAATATTCTTTATGTTTTTATATGTCGATATTCAACTTGCAAGAAAGTGAACTTTGATCTTAAATCTGATAAAAATACAAAATCAATGATTATGAATAAATATTCTTTATGTTTTTATTTGTCGATATTCAACTTACATGAAAATGCAACTTTGATCATAAATCTGATAAAAAACAAAATAAATTATTATGAATAAATATTCTTTATGTTTTTATTTGCCGATTAACAACTTACATGAAAGTGAACTTTGATCATAAATCAGAGAAAACTCAAAATAAATGATTATCAATAAATGTTATTTGTGTTTCTACTTGTCGATAAACAACTTGCAAGAAAGTGAACTTGGATCTTAGTTCTGATAAAATACAAAATAAATGATTATGAATAAATATTCTTTATGTTTTTATTTGTCGATATTCAACTTTCAGGAAAGTGAACTTTGATCATAAATCTGAGAAAACTCAAAATAAATGATTAGCAATAAATGTTCTTTATGTTTCTATTTGTCGATAAACGACTTGCAAGAAGGTGAACTTTAATCTTAAATCTGATAAAAATACAAAATCAATGATTATGAGTAAATGTTATTTATGTTTCTATTTGTCGATAAACAACTTGCCAGAAAGTGAACTTTGATCTTAGTTCTGATAAAATACAAAATAAATGATTGTGAATAAATATTCTTTATGTTTTTATTTGCCGATATTCAACTTACATGAAAATGAACTTTGATCATAAATCTGATAAAAAACAAAATAAATTATTATGAATAAATATTCTTTATGTTTTTATTTGTCGATATTCAACTTGCAGGAAAGTGAACTTTGATCATAAATCTGAGAAAACTCAAAATAAATTATTATCAATAAATGTTCTTAATGTTTCTATTTGTCAATAAACAACTTGCAAGAAAGTGAACTTTACTCTTAGATATGATAGAATACAAAATCAATGATTATGAATAAATATTCTTTATGTTTTTATTTGTCGATATTCAACTTGCAGGAAAGTGAACTTTGATCAAAAATCTGAGAAAACTCAAAATAAATGATTATCAATAAATGTTCTTTATGTTTCTATTTGTCGATAAACAACTTGCAAGAAAGTGAACTTTAATCTTAAATATGATAGAATGCAAAATAAATGATTATGAATAATTATTCTTTATGCTTTTATTTGTCGATATTCAACTTGCAAGAAAGTGAACTTTAATCTTAAATAAGATAAAATACAAAATAAATGATTTTGAATAAATGTTATTTATGTTTTTACTTGTCGATAAACAACTTGCAAGAAAGTGAACTTTAATCTTAAATCTGATAAAATACAAAATAAATGATTATGAATATATGTTCTCTATGTTTCTATATGTCGATAAATAACTTGCAAGAAAGTGAACTTTGATCTTAGATCTGATAGAATACAAAATAAATGGTTTTGAATAAATGCTATTTATGTTTCTATATGTCGATAAATAACTTGCCAGAAAGTGAACTTTGATCTTAGTTCTGATAAAATACAAAATAAATGATAATGAGTTAATATTCTTTATGTTTTTATATGTCGATATTCAACTTGCTAGAAAGTGAACTTTGATCTTAAATCTGATAAAAATACAAAATCAATGATTATGAATAAATATTCTTTATGTTTTTATTTGTCGATATTCAACTTTCAGGAAAGTGAACTTTGATCATAAATCTGAGAAAACTCAAAATAAATGATTAGCAATAAATGTTCTTTATGTTTCTATTTGTCGATAAACGACTTGCAAGAAGGTGAACTTTAATCTTAAATCTGATAAAAATACAAAATAAGTGATTGTGAATAAATATTATTTATGTTTTTATTTGCCGATTAACAACTTACATTAAAGTGAACTTTGATCATAAATCTGATAAAATACAAAATAAATTATTATGAATAAATATTCTTTATGTTTTTATTTGTCGATATTCAACTTGCAAGAAAGTGAACTTTGATCTTAAATCTGATAAAAATACAAAATCAATGATCATGATTAAATGTTATTTATGTTTCTATTTGTCGATAAACAACTTGCAAGAAAGTGAACTTTGATCTAAGTTTGATAAAATACAAAATAAGTGATTATGAATAAATATTCTTTATGTTATTATTTGACGATATTCAACTTGCAAGAAAGTGAACTTTGATCTTAAATCTGATAAAAATACAAAATAAATGATTATGAATAAATATTTTTAATGTTTCTATTTGTCGATAAACGACTTGCAAGAAGGTGAACTTTCATCTTAAATATGATAAAATACAAAATAAATGATTTTGAATAGATGTTATTTATGTTTTTATTTGTCGATAAACAACTTGCAAGAAAGTGAGCTTTGATCTTAAATCTGATCAAATACGAAATAAGTGATAATGAATTAATATTCTTTATGTTTTTATATGTCGATATTCAACTTGCAAGAAAGTGAACTTTGATCTTAAATCTGATAAAAATACAAAATCAATGATTATGAATAAATGTTATTTATGTTTCTATTTGTCGATAAACACCTTGCAAGAAAGTGAACTTTGATCTTAGTTCTGATAAAATACAAAATAAATGATTATGAATAAATATTCTTTATGTTTTTATTTGTCGATATTCAACTTACATGAAAATGAACTTTGATCATAAATCTGATAAAAAACAAAATAAATTATTATGAATAAATATTCTTTATGTTTTTATTTGACGATATTCAACTTACATGAAAGTGAACTTTGATCATAAATCTGATAAAAATACAAAATAAATTATTATGAATAAATATTCTTTATGTTTTTATTTGCCGATATTCAACGTGCAGGAAAGTGAACTTTGATCATAAATCTGAGAAAACTCAAAATAAATGATTATCAATAAATGTTCTTTATGTTTCTATTCGTCGATAAACAACTTGCAAGAAAGTGAACTTTAATCTTAGATGTGATAGAATACAAAATCAATGATTATGAATAAATGTTATTTATGTTTCTATTTGTCGATAAACAACTTGCAAGAAAGTGAACTTTGATCTTAGTTCTGATAAAATACAAAATAAATGATTATGAATAAATATTCTTTATGTTTTTATTTGTCGATATTCAACTTACATGAACATCAACTTTGATCATAAATCTGATAAAAAACAAAATCAATTATTA
Source organism: Zeugodacus cucurbitae (assembly GCF_028554725.1). Lineage (NCBI taxonomy): Eukaryota > Metazoa > Arthropoda > Insecta > Diptera > Tephritidae > Zeugodacus > Zeugodacus cucurbitae. The sequence continues at coordinate 31,207,282 of NC_071669.1, forward strand.
TGAATAAATATTCTTTATGTACTTATTTGTCGATATTCAACTTGCAGGAAAGTGAACTTTGATCATAAATCTGAGAAAACTCAAAATAAATGATTATCAATAAAGTTCTTTATGTTTCTATTTGTCGATAAACAACTTGCAAGAAAGTGAACTTTAATCTTAGATATGATAGAATACAAAATAAATGATTATGAATAAATATTCTTTATGCTTTTATTTGTCGATATTCAACTTGCAAGAAAGTGAACTTTAATCTTAAATATGATAAAATACAAAATAAATGATTTTGAATAAATGTTATTTATGTTTTTACTTGTCGATAAACAACTTGCAAGAAAGTGAACTTTAATCTTAAATCTGATAAAATACAAGATAAATGATTATGAAAATATGTTCTTTATGTTTCTATATGTCGATAAATAACTTGCAAGAAAGTGAACTTTGATCTTAGATCTGATAGAATACAAAATAAATGATTATGAATATATGTTCTTTATGTTTCTATATGTCGATAAATAACTTGCAAGAAAGTGAACTTTTATCTTAAATCTGATAAAAATACAAAAAAAAAGATAATGAATAAATATTATTTATGTTTTTATTTGCCGATTAACAACTTACATAAAAGTGAACTTTGATCATAAATCTGAGAAAACTCAAAATAAATGATTAACAATAATGTTCTTTATGTTTCTATTTGTCGATAAACAACTTGCAAGAAAGTGAACTTTAATCTTAGATATGATAGAACACAAAATCAATGATTATGAATAAATGTTATTTATGTTTTTATTTGTCGATAAAAATCTTGCAAGAAAGTGAACTTTGATCTTAGTTCTGATAAAATACAAAATAAATGATAATGAGTTAATATTCTTTATGTTTTTATATGTCGATATTCAACTTGCAAGAAAGTGAACTTTGATCTTAAATCTGATAAAAATACAAAATCAATGATTATGAATAAATATTCCTTATGTTTTTATTTGTCGATATTCAACTTGCAAGAAAGTGGACTTTGATCTTAAATCTGATAAAAATACAAAATAAATTATTATGAATAAATCTTCTTTATGTTTTTATTTGTCGATATTCAACTTGCAAGAAAGTGAACTTTGATCTTAAATCTGATAAAAATACAAAATACATTATTATGAATAAATATTATTTATGTTTTTATTTGCCGATTAACAACTTACATGAAAGTGAACTTTGATCATAAATCAGAGAAAACTCAAAATAAATGATTATCAATAAATGTTATTTGTGTTTCTACTTGTCAATAAACAACTTGCAAGAAAGTGAACTTTGATCTTAGTTCTGATAAAATACAAAATAAATGATAATGAGTTAATATTCTTTATGTTTTTATATGTCGATATTCAACTTGCAAGAAAGTGAACTTTGATCTTAAATCTGATAAAAATACAAAATCAATGATTATGAATAAATATTCTTTATGTTTTTATTTGTCGATATTCAACTTACATGAAAATGCAACTTTGATCATAAATCTGATAAAAAACAAAATAAATTATTATGAATAAATATTCTTTATGTTTTTATTTGCCGATTAACAACTTACATGAAAGTGAACTTTGATCATAAATCAGAGAAAACTCAAAATAAATGATTATCAATAAATGTTATTTGTGTTTCTACTTGTCGATAAACAACTTGCAAGAAAGTGAACTTGGATCTTAGTTCTGATAAAATACAAAATAAATGATTATGAATAAATATTCTTTATGTTTTTATTTGTCGATATTCAACTTTCAGGAAAGTGAACTTTGATCATAAATCTGAGAAAACTCAAAATAAATGATTAGCAATAAATGTTCTTTATGTTTCTATTTGTCGATAAACGACTTGCAAGAAGGTGAACTTTAATCTTAAATCTGATAAAAATACAAAATCAATGATTATGAGTAAATGTTATTTATGTTTCTATTTGTCGATAAACAACTTGCCAGAAAGTGAACTTTGATCTTAGTTCTGATAAAATACAAAATAAATGATTGTGAATAAATATTCTTTATGTTTTTATTTGCCGATATTCAACTTACATGAAAATGAACTTTGATCATAAATCTGATAAAAAACAAAATAAATTATTATGAATAAATATTCTTTATGTTTTTATTTGTCGATATTCAACTTGCAGGAAAGTGAATTTTGATCATAAATCTGAGAAAACTCAAAATAAATTATTATCAATAAATGTTCTTAATGTTTCTATTTGTCAATAAACAACTTGCAAGAAAGTGAACTTTACTCTTAGATATGATAGAATACAAAATCAATGATTATGAATAAATATTCTTTATGTTTTTATTTGTCGATATTCAACTTGCAGGAAAGTGAACTTTGATCAAAAATCTGAGAAAACTCAAAATAAATGATTATCAATAAATGTTCTTTATGTTTCTATTTGTCGATAAACAACTTGCAAGAAAGTGAACTTTAATCTTAAATATGATAGAATACAAAATAAATGATTATGAATAATTATTCTTTATGCTTTTATTTGTCGATATTCAACTTGCAAGAAAGTGAACTTTAATCTTAAATAAGATAAAATACAAAATAAATGATTTTGAATAAATGTTATTTATGTTTTTACTTGTCGATAAACAACTTGCAAGAAAGTGAACTTTAATCTTAAATCTGATAAAATACAAAATAAATGATTATGAATATATGTTCTCTATGTTTCTATATGTCGATAAATAACTTGCAAGAAAGTGAACTTTGATCTTAGATCTGATAGAATACAAAATAAATGGTTTTGAATAAATGCTATTTATGTTTCTATATGTCGATAAATAACTTGCCAGAAAGTGAACTTTGATCTTAGTTCTGATAAAATACAAAATAAATGATAATGAGTTAATATTCTTTATGTTTTTATATGTCGATATTCAACTTGCTAGAAAGTGAACTTTGATCATAAATCTGAGAAAACTCAAAATAAATGATTAGCAATAAATGTTCTTTATGTTTCTATTTGTCGATAAACGACTTGCAAGAAGGTGAACTTTAATCTTAAATCTGATAAAAATACAAAATCAATGATTATGAATAAATATTCTTTATGTTTTTATTTGTCGATATTCAACTTTCAGGAAAGTGAACTTTGATCATAAATCTGAGAAAACTCAAAATAAATGATTAGCAATAAATGTTCTTTATGTTTCTATTTGTCGATAAACGACTTGCAAGAAGGTGAACTTTAATCTTAAATCTGATAAAAATACAAAATAAGTGATTGTGAATAAATATTATTTATGTTTTTATTTGCCGATTAGCAACTTACATTAAAGTGAACTTTGATCATAAATCTGATAAAATACAAAATAAATTATTATGAATAAATATTCTTTATGTTTTTATTTGTCGATATTCAACTTGCAAGAAAGTGAACTTTGACCTTAAATCTGATAAAAATACAAAATCAATGATCATGATTAAATGTTATTTATGTTTCTATTTGTCGATAAACAACTTGCAAGAAAGTGAACTTTGATCTAAGTTTGATAAAATACAAAATAAATGATTATGAATAAATATTCTTTATGTTATTATTTGACGATATTCAACTTGCAAGAAAGTGAACTTTGATCTTAAATCTGATAAAAATACAAAATAAATGATTATGAATAAATATTTTTAATGTTTCTATTTGTCGATAAACGACTTGCAAGAAGGTGAACTTTAATCTTAAATATGATAAAATACAAAATAAATGATTTTGAATAGATGTTATTTATGTTTTTATTTGTCGATAAACAACTTGCAAGAAAGTGAGCTTTGATCTTAAATCTGATAAAATACGAAATAAGTGATAAATAATTAATATTCTTTATGTTTTTATATGTCGATATTCAACTTGCAAGAAAGTGAACTTTGATCTTAAATCTGATAAAAATACAAAATCAATGATTATGAATAAATGTTATTTATGTTTCTATTTGTCGATAAACACCTTGCAAGAAAGTGAACTTTGATCTTAGTTCTGATAAAATACAAAATAAATGATTATGAATAAATATTCTTTATGTTTTTATTTGTCGATATTCAACTTACATGAAAATGAACTTTGATCATAAATCTGATAAAAAACAAAATAAATTATTATGAATAAATATTCTTTATGTTTTTATTTGACGATATTCAACTTTCATGAAAGTGAACTTTGATCATAAATCTGATAAAAATACAAAATAAATTATTATGAATAAATATTCTTTATGTTTTTATTTGACGATATTCAACTTTCATGAAAGTGAACTTTGATCATAAATCTGATAAAAATACAAAATAAATTATTATGAATAAATATTCTTTATGTTTTTATTTGCCGATATTCAACGTGCAGGAAAGTGAACTTTGATCATAAATCTGAGAAAACTCAAAATAAATGATTAGCAATAAATGTTCTTTATGTTTCTATTTGTCGATAAACGACTTGCAAGAAGGTGAACTTTAATCTTAAATCTGATAAAAATACAAAATCAATGATTATGAGTAAATGTTATTTATGTTTCTATTTGTCGATAAACAACTTGCCAGAAAGTGAACTTTGATCTTAGTTCTGATAAAATACAAAATAAATGATTGTGAATAAATATTCTTTATGTTTTTATTTGCCGATATTCAACTTACATGAAAATGAACTTTGATCATAAATCTGATAAAAAACAAAATAAATTATTATGAATAAATATTCTTTATGTTTTTATTTGTCGATATTCAACTTACAGGAAAGTGAACTTTGATCATAAATCTGAGAAAACTCAAAATAAATTATTATCAATAAATGTTCTTAATGTTTCTATTTGTCAATAAACAACTTGCAAGAAAGTGAACTTTACTCTTAGATATGATAGAATACAAAATCAATGATTATGAATAAATATTCTTTATGTTTTTATTTGTCGATATTCAACTTGCAGGAAAGTGAACTTTGATCAAAAATCTGAGAAAACTCAAAATAAATGATTATCAATAAATGTTCTTTATGTTTCTATTTGTCGATAAACAACTTGCAAGAAAGTGAACTTTAATCTTAAATATGATAGAATACAAAATAAATGATTATGAATAATTATTCTTTATGCTTTTATTTGTCGATATTCAACTTGCAAGAAAGTGAACTTTAATCTTAAATAAGATAAAATACAAAATAAATGATTTTGAATAAATGTTATTTATGTTTTTACTTGTCGATAAACAACTTGCAAGAAAGTGAACTTTAATCTTAAATCTGATAAAATACAAAATAAATGATTATGAATATATGTTCTCTATGTTTCTATATGTCGATAAATAACTTGCAAGAAAGTGAACTTTGATCTTAGATCTGATAGAATACAAAATAAATGGTTTTGAATAAATGCTATTTATGTTTCTATATGTCGATAAATAACTTGCCAGAAAGTGAACTTTGATCTTAGTTCTGATAAAATACAAAATAAATGATAATGAGTTAATATTCTTTATGTTTTTATATGTCGATATTCAACTTGCTAGAAAGTGAACTTTGATCTTAAATCTGATAAAAATACAAAATCAATGATTATGAATAAATATTCTTTATGTTTTTATTTGTCGATATTCAACTTTCAGGAAAGTGAACTTTGATCATAAATCTGAGAAAACTCAAAATAAATGATTAGCAATAAATGTTCTTTATGTTTCTATTTGTCGATAAACGACTTGCAAGAAGGTGAACTTTAATCTTAAATCTGATAAAATTACAAAATAAGTGATTGTGAATAAATATTATTTATGTTTTTATTTGCCGATTAAAAACTTACATTAAAGTGAACTTTGATCATAAATCTGATAAAATACAAAATAAATTATTATGAATAAATATTCTTTATGTTTTTATTTGTCGATATTCAACTTGCAAGAAAGTGAACTTTGATCTTAAATCTGATAAAAATACAAAATCAATGATCATGATTAAATGTTATTTATGTTTCTATTTGTCGATAAACAACTTGCAAGAAAGTGAACTTTGATCTAAGTTTGATAAAATACAAAATAAATGATTATGAATAAATATTCTTTATGTTATTATTTGACGATATTCAACTTGCAAGAAAGTGAACTTTGATCTTAAATCTGATAAAAATACAAAATAAATGATTATGAATAAATATTTTTAATGTTTCTATTTGTCGATAAACGACTTGCAAGAAGGTGAACTTTAATCTTAAATATGATAAAATACAAAATAAATGATTTTGAATAGATGTTATTTATGTTTTTATTTGTCGATAAACAACTTGCAAGAAAGTGAGCTTTGATCTTAAATCTGATAAAATACGAAATAAGTGATAATGAATTAATATTCTTTATGTTTTTATATGTCGATATTCAACTTGCAAGAAAGTGAACTTTGATCTTAAATCTGATAAAAATACAAAATCAATGATTATGAATAAATGTTATTTATGTTTCTATTTGTCGATAAACACCTTGCAAGAAAGTGAACTTTGATCTTAGTTCTGATAAAATACAAAATAAATGATTATGAATAAATATTCTTTATGTTTTTATTTGTCGATATTCAACTTACATGAAAATGAACTTTGATCATAAATCTGATAAAAAACAAAATAAATTATTATGAATAAATATTCTTTATGTTTTTATTTGACGATATTCAACTTTCATGAAAGTGAACTTTGATCATAAATCTGATAAAAATACAAAATAAATTATTATGAATAAATATTCTTTATGTTTTTATTTGCCGATATTCAACGTGCAGGAAAGTGAACTTTGATCATAAATCTGAGAAAACTCAAAATAAATGATTATCAATAAATGTTCTTTATGTTTCTATTCGTCGATAAACAACTTGCAAGAAAGTGAACTTTGATCAAAAATCTGAGAAAACTCAAAATAAATTATTATCAATAAATGTTCTTTAATCTGATCTTGATCTTAAATCTGATAAAAATACAAAATAAGTGATTGTGAATAAATATTATTTATGTTTTTATTTGCCGATTAACAACTTACATTAAAGTGAACTTTGATCATAAATCTGATAAAATACAAAATAAATTATTATGAATAAATATTCTTTATGTTTTTATTTGTCGATATTCAACTTGCAAGAAAGTGAACTTTGATCTTAAATCTGATAAAAATACAAAATCAATGATCATGATTAAATGTTATTTATGTTTCTATTTGTCGATAAACAACTTGCAAGAAAGTGAACTTTGATCTAAGTTTGATAAAATACAAAATAAATGATTATGAATAAATATTCTTTATGTTTTTATTTGACGATATTCAACTTGCAAGAAAGTGAACTTTGATCTTAAATCTGATAAAAATACAAAATAAATGATTATGAATAAATATTTTTAATGTTTCTATTTGTCGATAAACGACTTGCAAGAAGGTGAACTTTAATCTTAAATATGATAAAATACAAAATAAATGATTTTGAATAGATGTTATTTATGTTTTTATTTGTCGATAAACAACTTGCAAGAAAGTGAGCTTTGATCTTAAATCTGATAAAATACGAAATAAGTGATAATGAATTAATATTCTTTATGTTTTTATATGTCGATATTCAACTTGCAAGAAAGTGAACTTTGATCTTAAATCTGATAAAAATACAAAATCAATGATTATGAATAAATGTTATTTATGTTTCTATTTGTCGATAAACACCTTGCAAGAAAGTGAACTTTGATCTTAGTTCTGATAAAATACAAAATAAATGATTATGAATAAATATTCTTTATATTTTTATTTGTCGATATTCAACTTACATGAAAATGAACTTTGATCATAAATCTGATAAAAAACAAAATAAATTATTATGAATTAATATTCTTTATGTTTTTATTTGACGATATTCAACTTACATGAAAGTGAACTTTGATCATAAATCTGATAAAAATACAAAATAAATTATTATGAATAAATATTCTTTATGTTTTTATTTGCCGATATTCAACGTGCAGGAAAGTGAACTTTGATCATAAATCTGAGAAAACTCAAAATAAATGATTATCAATAAATGTTCTTTATGTTTCTATTCGTCGATAAACAACTTGCAAGAAAGTGAACTTTAATCTTAGATGTGATAGAATACAAAATCAATGATTATGAATAAATGTTATTTATGTTTTTATTTGACGATATTCAACTTGCAAGAAAGTGAACTTTGATCTTAAATCTGATAAAAATACAAAATAAATGATTATGAATAAATATTTTTAATGTTTCTATTTGTCGATAAACGACTTGCAAGAAGGTGAACTTTGATCTAAGTTTGATAAAATACAAAATAAATGATTATGAATAAATATTCTTTATGTTTTTATTTGACGATATTCAACTTGCAAGAAAGTGAACTTTGATCTTAAATCTGATAAAAATACAAAATAAATGATTATGAATAAATATTTTTAATGTTTCTATTTGTCGATAAACGACTTGCAAGAAGGTGAACTTTAATCTTAAATATGATAAAATACAAAATAAATGATTTTGAATAGATGTTATTTATGTTTTTATTTGTCGATAAACAACTTGCAAGAAAGTGAGCTTTGATCTTAAATCTGATAAAATACGAAATAAGTGATAATGAATTAATATTCTTTATGTTTTTATATGTCGATATTCAACTTGCAAGAAAGTGAACTTTGATCTTAAATCTGATAAAAATACAAAATCAATGATCATGATTAAATGTTATTTATGTTTCTATTTGTCGATAAACAACTTGCAAGAAAGTGAACTTTGATCTAAGTTTGATAAAATACAAAATAAATGATTATGAATAAATATTCTTTATGTTTTTATTTGACGATATTCAACTTGCAAGAAAGTGAACTTTGATCTTAAATCTGATAAAAATACAAAATAAATGATTATGAATAAATATTTTTAATGTTTCTATTTGTCGATAAACGACTTGCAAGAAGGTGAACTTTAATCTTAAATATGATAAAATACAAAATAAATGATTTTGAATAGATGTTATTTATGTTTTTATTTGTCGATAAACAACTTGCAAGAAAGTGAGCTTTGATCTTAAATCTGATAAAATACGAAATAAGTGATAATGAATTAATATTCTTTATGTTTTTATATGTCGATATTCAACTTGCAAGAAAGTGAACTTTGATCTTAAATCTGATAAAAATACAAAATCAATGATTATGAATAAATGTTATTTATGTTTCTATTTGTCGATAAACACCTTGCAAGAAAGTGAACTTTGATCTTAGTTCTGATAAAATACAAAATAAATGATTATGAATAAATATTCTTTATATTTTTATTTGTCGATATTCAACTTACATGAAAATGAACTTTGATCATAAATCTGATAAAAAAACAAAATAAATTATTATGAATTAATATTCTTTATGTTTTTATTTGACGATATTCAACTTACATGAAAGTGAACTTTGATCATAAATCTGATAAAAATACAAAATAAATTATTATGAATAAATATTCTTTATGTTTTTATTTGCCGATATTCAACGTGCAGGAAAGTGAACTTTGATCATAAATCTGAGAAAACTCAAAATAAATGATTATCAATAAATGTTCTTTATGTTTCTATTCGTCGATAAACAACTTGCAAGAAAGTGAACTTTAATCTTAGATGTGATAGAATACAAAATCAATGATTATGAATAAATGTTATTTATGTTTCTATTTGTCGATAAACAACTTGCAAGAAAGTGAACTTTGATCTTAGTTCTGATAAAATACAAAATAAATGATTATGAATAAATATTCTTTATGTTTTTATTTGTCGATATTCAACTTACATGAACATCAACTTTGATCATAAATCTGATAAAAAACAAAATCAATTATTATGAATAAATATTCTTTATGTACTTATTTGTCGATATTCAACTTGCAGGAAAGTGAACTTTGATCATAAATCTGAGAAAACTCAAAATAAATGATTATCAATAAATGTTCTTTATGTTTCTATTTGTCGATAAACAACTTGCAAGAAAGTGAACTTTAATCTTAAATATGATAAAATACAAAATAAATGATTATGAATAATTATTCTTTATGCTTTTATTTGTCGATATTCAACTTGCAAGAAAGTGAACTTTAATCTTAAATAAGATAAAATACAAAATAAATGATTTTGAATAAATGTTATTTATGTTTTTACTTGTCGATAAACAACTTGCAAGAAAGTGAACTTTAATCTTAAATCTGATAAAATACAAAATAAATGATTATGAATATATGTTCTCTATGTTTCTATATGTCGATAAATAACTTGCAAGAAAGTGAACTTTTATATTAAATCTGATAAAAATACAAAATCAATGATAATGAATAAATATTATTTATGTTTTTATTTGCCGATTAACAACTTACATAAAAGTGAACTTTGATCATAACTCTGAGAAAACTCAAAATAAATGATTAACAATAATGTTCTTTATGTTTCTATTTGTCGATAAACAACTTGCAAGAAAGTGAACTTTAATCTTAGATATGATAGAACACAAAATCAATGATTATGAATAAATGTTATTTATGTTTTTATTTGTCGATATTCAACTTGCAAGAAAGTGAACTTTGATCTTAAATCTGATAAAAATACAAAATCAATGATCATGATGAAATGTTATTTATGTTTCTATTTGTCGATAAACAACTTGCAAGAAAGTGAACTTTGATAAAATACAAAATAAATGATTATGAATAAATATTCTTTATGTTTTTATTTGACGATATTCAACTTGCAAGAAAGTGAACTTTGATCTTAAATCTGATAAAAATACAAAATAAATGATTATGAATAAATATTTTTAATGTTTCTATTTGTCGATAAACGACTTGCAAGAAGGTGAACTTTAATCTTAAATATGATAAAATACAAAATAAATGATTTTGAATAGATGTTATTTATGTTTTTATTTGTCGATAAACAACTTGCACGAAAGTGAACTTTGATCTTAAATCTGATAAAATACGAAATAAGTGATAATGAATTAATATTCTTTATGTTTTTATATGTCGATATTCAACTTGCAAGAAAGTGAACTTTGATCTTAAATCTGATAAAAATACAAAATCAATGATTATGAATAAATGTTATTTATGTTTCTATTTGTCGATAAACACCTTGCAAGAAAGTGAACTTTGATCTTAGTTCTGATAAAATACAAAACAAATGATTATGAATAAATATTCTTTATGTTTTTATTTGTCGATATTCAACTTCCATGAAAATGAACTTTGATCATAAATCTGATAAAAAACAAAATAAATTATTATGAATAAATATTCTTTATGTTTTTATTTGACGATATTCAACTTACATGAAAGTGAACTTTGATCATAAATCTGATAAAAATACAAAATAAATTATTATGAATAAATATTCTTTATGTTTTTATTTGCCGATATTCAACGTGCAGGAAAGTGAACTTTGATCATAAATCTGAGAAAACTCAAAATAAATGATTATCAATAAATGTTCTTTATGTTTCTATTCGTCGATAAACAACTTGCAAGAAAGTGAACTTTAATCTTAGATGTGATAGAATACAAAATCAATGATTATGAATAAATGTTATTTATGTTTCTATTTGTCGATAAACAACTTGCAAGAAAGTGAACTTTGATCTTAGTTCTGATAAAATACAAAATAAATGATTATGAATAAATATTCTTTATGTTTTTATTTGTCGATATTCAACTTACATGAACATCAACTTTGATCATAAATCTGATAAAAAACAAAATCAATTATTATGAATAAATATTCTTTATGTACTTATTTGTCGATATTCAACTTGCAGGAAAGTGAACTTTGATCATAAATCTGAGAAAACTCAAAATAAATGATTATCAATAAATGTTCTTTATGTTTCTATTTGTCGATAAACAACTTGCAAGAAAGTGAACTTTAATCTTAAATATGATAAAATACAAAATAAATGATTATGAATAATTATTCTTTATGCTTTTATTTGTCGATATTCAACTTGCAAGAAAGTGAACTTTAATCTTAAATAAGATAAAATACAAAATAAATGATTTTGAATAAATGTTATTTATGTTTTTACTTGTCGATAAACAACTTGCAAGAAAGTGAACTTTAATCTTAAATCTGATAAAATACAAAATAAATGATTATGAATATATGTTCTCTATGTTTCTATATGTCGATAAATAACTTGCAAGAAAGTGAACTTTTATATTAAATCTGATAAAAATACAAAATCAATGATAATGAATAAATATTATTTATGTTTTTATTTGCCGATTAACAACTTACATAAAAGTGAACTTTGATCATAACTCTGAGAAAACTCAAAATAAATGATTAACAATAATGTTCTTTATGTTTCTATTTGTCGATAAACAACTTGCAAGAAAGTGAACTTTAATCTTAGATATGATAGAACACAAAATCAATGATTATGAATAAATGTTATTTATGTTTTTATTTGTCGATATTCAACTTGCAAGAAAGTGAACTTTGATCTTAAATCTGATAAAAATACAAAATCAATGATCATGATGAAATGTTATTTATGTTTCTATTTGTCGATAAACAACTTGCAAGAAAGTGAACTTTGATAAAATACAAAATAAATGATTATGAATAAATATTCTTTATGTTTTTATTTGACGATATTCAACTTGCAAGAAAGTGATCTTTGATCTTAAATCTGATAAAAATACAAAATAAATGATTATGAATAAATATTTTTAATGTTTCTATTTGTCGATAAACGACTTGCAAGAAGGTGAACTTTAATCTTAAATATGATAAAATACAAAATAAATGATTTTGAATAGATGTTATTTATGTTTTTATTTGTCGATAAACAACTTGCACGAAAGTGAACTTTGATCTTAAATCTGATAAAATACGAAATAAGTGATAATGAATTAATATTCTTTATGTTTTTATATGTCGATATTCAACTTGCAAGAAAGTGAACTTTGATCTTAAATCTGATAAAAATACAAAATCAATGATTATGAATAAATGTTATTTATGTTTCTATTTGTCGATAAACACCTTGCAAGAAAGTGAACTTTGATCTTAGTTCTGATAAAATACAAAACAAATGATTATGAATAAATATTCTTTATGTTTTTATTTGTCGATATTCAACTTCCATGAAAATGAACTTTGATCATAAATCTGATAAAAAACAAAATAAATTATTATGAATAAATATTCTTTATGTTTTTATTTGACGATATTCAACTTACATGAAAGTGAACTTTGATCATAAATCTGATAAAAATACAAAATAAATTATTATGAATAAATATTCTTTATGTTTTTATTTGCCGATATTCAACGTGCAGGAAAGTGAACTTTGATCATAAATCTGAGAAAACTCAAAATAAATGATTATCAATTAATGTTATTTATGTTTCTATTCGTCGATAAACAACTTGCAAGAAAGTGAACTTTAATCTTAGATGTGATAGAATACAAAATCAATGATTATGAATAAATGTTATTTATGTTTCTATTTGTCGATAAACAACTTGCAAGAAAGTGAACTTTGATCTTAGTTCTGATAAAATACAAAATAAATGATTATGAATAAATATTCTTTATGTTTTTATTTGTCGATATTCAACTTACATGAACATGAACTTTGATCATAAATCTGATAAAAAACAAAATCAATTATTATGAATAAATATTCTTTATGTACTTATTTGTCGATATTCAACTTGCAGGAAAGTGAACTTTGATCAAAAATCTGAGAAAACTCAAAATAAATGATTATCAATAAATGTTCTTTATGTTTCTATTTGTCGATAAACAACTTGCAAGAAAGTGAACTTTAATCTTAGATATGATAGAATACAAAATAAATGATTATGAATAAATATTCTTTATGCTTTTATTTGTCGATATTCAACTTGCAAGAAAGTGAACTTTAATCTTAAATATGATAAAATACAAAATAAATGATTTTGAATAAATGTTATTTATGTTTTTACTTGTCGATAAACAACTTGCAAGAAAGTGAACTTTAATCTTAAATCTGATAAAATACAAAATAAATGATTATGAATATATGTTCTTTATGTTTCTATATGTCGATAAATAACTTGCAAGAAAGTTAACTTTGATCTTAGATCTGATAGAATACAAAATAAATGATTATGAATATATGTTCTTTATGTTTCTATATGTCGATAAATAACTTGCAAGAAAGTGAACTTTTATCTTAAATCTGATAAAAATACAAAATAAATGATAATGAATAAATATTATTTATGTTTTTATTTGCCGATTAACAACTTACATGAAAGTGAACTTTGATCATAAATCTGATAAAATACAAAATAAATTATTATGAATAAATATTCTTTATGTTTTTATTTGTCGATATTGCAAGAAAGTGAACTTTGATCTTAAATCTGATAAAAATACAAAATCAATGATCATGATGAAATGTTATTTATGTTTCTATTTGTCGATAAACAACTTGCAAGAAAGTGATCTTTGGTCTTAGTTCTGATAAAATACAAAATAAATGATTATGAATAAATATTTTTATGTTTTTATTTGACTATATTCAACTTGCAAGAAAGTGAACTTTGATCTTAAATCTGATAAAAATACAAAATAAATTATTATGAATAAATATTCTTTATGTTTTTATTTGTCGATATTCAACTTGCAGGAAAGTGAACTTTGATCATAAATCTGAGAAAACTCAAAATAAGTGATTAACAATAAATGTTCTTTATGTTTCTATTTGTCGATAAACAACTTGCAAGAAAGTGAACTTTAATCTTAAATATGATAAAATACAAAATAAATGATTTTAAATAAATGTTATTTATGTTTTTATTTGTCGATAAACAACTTGCAAGAAAGTGAGCTTTGATCTTAAATCTGATAAAATACAAAATAAATTATTATGAATAAATATTCTTTATGTTTTTATATGTCGATATTCAACTTGCAAGAAAGTGAACTTTGATCTTAGATCTGATAGAATACAAAATAAATGATTATGAATATATGTTCTTTATGTTTCTATATGTCGATAAATAACTTGCAAGAAAGTGAACTTTTATCTTAAATCTGATAAAAATACAAAATAAATGATTATGAATAAATATTATTTATGTTTTTATTTGCCGATTAACAACTTACATGAAAGTGAACTTTGATCATAAATCTGATAAAATACAAAATAAATTATTATGAATAAATATTCTTTATGTTTTTATTTGTCGATATTCAACTTGCAAGAATGTGAACTTTGATCTTAAATCTGATAAAAATACAAAATAAATGATTATGAATAAATATTATTTATGTTTTTATTTGCCGATTAACAACTTACATGAATGTGAACTTTGATCATAAATCAGAGAAAACTCAAAATAAATGATTATCAATAAATGTTCTTTATGTTTCTATTTGTCGATAAACAACTTGCAAGAAAGTGAACTTTAATCTTAGATATGATAGAATACAAAATCAATGATTATGAATAAATGTTATTTATATTTTTATTTGTCGATAAACAACTTGCAAGAAAGTGAGCTTTAATCTTAGATATGATAGAATACAAAATAAATGATAATGAATAAATATTCTTTATGCTGTTATTTGTCGATATTCAACTTGTAAGAAAGTGAACTTTAATCTTAAATATGATAAAATACAAAATAAATGATTTTGAATAAATGTTGTTTATGTTTCTATTTGTCGATAAACAACTTGCAAGAAAGTGAGCTTTGATCTTAAATCTGATAAAATACAAAATAAATTATTATGAATAAATATTCTTTATGTTTTTATTTGTCGATATTCAACTTGCAAGAATGTGAACTTTGATCTTAAATCTGATAAAAATACAAAATAAATGATTATGAATAAATATTATTTATGTTTTTATTTGCCGATTAACAACTTACATGAATGTGAACTTTGATCATAAATCAGAGAAAACTCAAAATAAATGATTATCAATAAATGTTCTATATGTTTCTATTTGTCGATAAACAACTTGCAAGAAAGTGAACTTTAATCTTAGATATGATAGAATACAAAATCAATGATTATGAATAAATGTTATTTATGTTTTTATTTGTCGATAATTAACTTGCAAGAAAGTGAGCTTTGATCTTAAATCTGATAAAATACAAAATAAGTGATAATGAATTAATATTCTTTATGTTTTTATTTGTCGATATTCAACTTGCAAGAAAGTGAACTTTGATCTTAAATCTGATAAAAATACAAAATCAATGATCATGATGAAATGTTATTTATGTTTCTATTTGTCGATAAACAACTTGCAAGAAAGTGAACTTTGATCTTAGTTCTGATAAAATACAAAATAAATGATTATGAATAAATATTTTTATGTTTTTATTTGACTATATTCAACTTGCAGGAAAGTGAACTTTGATCAAAAATCTGAGAAAACTCAAAATAAATGATTATCAATAAATGTTCTTTATGTTTCTATTTGTCGATAAACAACTTGCAAGAAAATGAACTTTAATCTTAGATATGATAGAATACAAAATAAATGATTATGAATAAATATTCTTTATGCTTTTATTTGTCGATATTCAACTTGCAAGAAAGTGAACTTTAATCTTAAATATGATAAAATACAAAATAAATGATTTTGAATAAATGTTATTTATGTTTTTACTTGTCGATAAACAACTTGCAAGAAAGTGAACTTTAATCTTAAATCTGATAAAATACAAAATAAATGATTATGAATATATGTTCTTTATGTTTCTATATGTCGCTAAATAACTTGCAAGAAAGTGAACTTTGATCTTAGATCTGATAGAATACAAAATAAATGATTATGAATATATGTTCTTTATGTTTCTATATGTCGATAAACAACTTGCAAGAAAGTGAACTTTGATCTTAGTTCTGATAAAATACAAAATAAATGATTATGAATAAATATTATTTATGTTTTAATTTGCCGATTAACAACTTACATGAAAGTGAACTTTGATCATAAATCTGATAAAATACAAAATAAATTATTATGAATAAATATTCTTTATGTTTTTATTTGCCGATATTCAACTTGCAAGAAAGTGAACTTTGATCTTAAATCTGATAAAAATACAAAATCAATGATAATGAATAAATATTATTTATGTTTTTATTTGCCGATTAACAACTTACATAAAAGTGAACTTTGATCATAACTCTGAGAAAACTCAAAATAAATGATTAACAATAATGTTCTTTATGTTTCTATTTGTCGATAAACAACTTGCAAGAAAGTGAACTTTAATCTTAGATATGATAGAACACAAAATCAATGATTATGAATAAATGTTATTTATGTTTTTATTTGTCGATATTCAACTTGCAAGAAAGTGAACTTTGATCTTAAATCTGATAAAAATACAAAATCAATGATCATGATGAAATGTTATTTATGTTTCTATTTGTCGATAAACAACTTGCAAGAAAGTGAACTTTGATAAAATACAAAATAAATGATTATGAATAAATATTCTTTATGTTTTTATTTGACGATATTCAACTTGCAAGAAAGTGAACTTTGATCTTAAATCTGATAAAAATACAAAATAAATGATTATGAATAAATATTTTTAATGTTTCTATTTGTCGATAAACGACTTGCAAGAAGGTGAACTTTAATCTTAAATATGATAAAATACAAAATAAATGATTTTGAATAGATGTTATTTATGTTTTTATTTGTCGATAAACAACTTGCACGAAAGTGAACTTTGATCTTAAATCTGATAAAATACGAAATAAGTGATAATGAATTAATATTCTTTATGTTTTTATATGTCGATATTCAACTTGCAAGAAAGTGAACTTTGATCTTAAATCTGATAAAAATACAAAATCAATGATTATGAATAAATGTTATTTATGTTTCTATTTGTCGATAAACACCTTGCAAGAAAGTGAACTTTGATCTTAGTTCTGATAAAATACAAAACAAATGATTATGAATAAATATTCTTTATGTTTTTATTTGTCGATATTCAACTTCCATGAAAATGAACTTTGATCATAAATCTGATAAAAAACAAAATAAATTATTATGAATAAATATTCTTTATGTTTTTATTTGACGATATTCAACTTACATGAAAGTGAACTTTGATCATAAATCTGATAAAAATACAAAATAAATTATTATGAATAAATATTCTTTATGTTTTTATTTGCCGATATTCAACGTGCAGGAAAGTGAACTTTGATCATAAATCTGAGAAAACTCAAAATAAATGATTATCAATTAATGTTATTTATGTTTCTATTCGTCGATAAACAACTTGCAAGAAAGTGAACTTTAATCTTAGATGTGATAGAATACAAAATCAATGATTATGAATAAATGTTATTTATGTTTCTATTTGTCGATAAACAACTTGCAAGAAAGTGAACTTTGATCTTAGTTCTGATAAAATACAAAATAAATGATTATGAATAAATATTCTTTATGTTTTTATTTGTCGATATTCAACTTACATGAACATGAACTTTGATCATAAATCTGATAAAAAACAAAATCAATTATTATGAATAAATATTCTTTATGTACTTATTTGTCGATATTCAACTTGCAGGAAAGTGAACTTTGATCAAAAATCTGAGAAAACTCAAAATAAATGATTATCAATAAATGTTCTTTATGTTTCTATTTGTCGATAAACAACTTGCAAGAAAGTGAACTTTAATCTTAGATATGATAGAATACAAAATAAATGATTATGAATAAATATTCTTTATGCTTTTATTTGTCGATATTCAACTTGCAAGAAAGTGAACTTTAATCTTAAATATGATAAAATACAAAATAAATGATTTTGAATAAATGTTATTTATGTTTTTACTTGTCGATAAACAACTTGCAAGAAAGTGAACTTTAATCTTAAATCTGATAAAATACAAAATAAATGATTATGAATATATGTTCTTTATGTTTCTATATGTCGATAAATAACTTGCAAGAAAGTTAACTTTGATCTTAGATCTGATAGAATACAAAATAAATGATTATGAATATATGTTCTTTATGTTTCTATATGTCGATAAATAACTTGCAAGAAAGTGAACTTTTATCTTAAATCTGATAAAAATACAAAATAAATGATAATGAATAAATATTATTTATGTTTTTATTTGCCGATTAACAACTTACATGAAAGTGAACTTTGATCATAAATCTGATAAAATACAAAATAAATTATTATGAATAAATATTCTTTATGTTTTTATTTGTCGATATTGCAAGAAAGTGAACTTTGATCTTAAATCTGATAAAAATACAAAATCAATGATCATGATGAAATGTTATTTATGTTTCTATTTGTCGATAAACAACTTGCAAGAAAGTGATCTTTGGTCTTAGTTCTGATAAAATACAAAATAAATGATTATGAATAAATATTTTTATGTTTTTATTTGACTATATTCAACTTGCAAGAAAGTGAACTTTGATCTTAAATCTGATAAAAATACAAAATAAATTATTATGAATAAATATTCTTTATGTTTTTATTTGTCGATATTCAACTTGCAGGAAAGTGAACTTTGATCATAAATCTGAGAAAACTCAAAATAAGTGATTAACAATAAATGTTCTTTATGTTTCTATTTGTCGATAAACAACTTGCAAGAAAGTGAACTTTAATCTTAAATATGATAAAATACAAAATAAATGATTTTAAATAAATGTTATTTATGTTTTTATTTGTCGATAAACAACTTGCAAGAAAGTGAGCTTTGATCTTAAATCTGATAAAATACAAAATAAATTATTATGAATAAATATTCTTTATGTTTTTATATGTCGATATTCAACTTGCAAGAAAGTGAACTTTGATCTTAGATCTGATAGAATACAAAATAAATGATTATGAATATATGTTCTTTATGTTTCTATATGTCGATAAATAACTTGCAAGAAAGTGAACTTTTATCTTAAATCTGATAAAAATACAAAATAAATGATTATGAATAAATATTATTTATGTTTTTATTTGCCGATTAACAACTTACATGAAAGTGAACTTTGATCATAAATCTGATAAAATACAAAATAAATTATTATGAATAAATATTCTTTATGTTTTTATTTGTCGATATTCAACTTGCAAGAATGTGAACTTTGATCTTATATCTGATAAAAATACAAAATAAATGATTATGAATAAATATTATTTATGTTTTTATTTGCCGATTAACAACTTACATGAATGTGAACTTTGATCATAAATCAGAGAAAACTCAAAATAAATGATTATCAATAAATGTTCTTTATGTTTCTATTTGTCGATAAACAACTTGCAAGAAAGTGAACTTTAATCTTAGATATGATAGAATACAAAATCAATGATTATGAATAAATGTTATTTATATTTTTATTTGTCGATAAACAACTTGCAAGAAAGTGAGCTTTAATCTTAGATATGATAGAATACAAAATAAATGATAATGAATAAATATTCTTTATGCTGTTATTTGTCGATATTCAACTTGTAAGAAAGTGAACTTTAATCTTAAATATGATAAAATACAAAATAAATGATTTTGAATAAATGTTGTTTATGTTTCTATTTGTCGATAAACAACTTGCAAGAAAGTGAGCTTTGATCTTAAATCTGATAAAATACAAAATAAATTATTATGAATAAATATTCTTTATGTTTTTATTTGTCGATATTCAACTTGCAAGAATGTGAACTTTGATCTTAAATCTGATAAAAATACAAAATAAATGATTATGAATAAATATTATTTATGTTTTTATTTGCCGATTAACAACTTACATGAATGTGAACTTTGATCATAAATCAGAGAAAACTCAAAATAAATGATTATCAATAAATGTTCTATATGTTTCTATTTGTCGATAAACAACTTGCAAGAAAGTGAACTTTAATCTTAGATATGATAGAATACAAAATCAATGATTATGAATAAATGTTATTTATGTTTTTATTTGTCGATAATTAACTTGCAAGAAAGTGAGCTTTGATCTTAAATCTGATAAAATACAAAATAAGTGATAATGAATTAATATTCTTTATGTTTTTATTTGTCGATATTCAACTTGCAAGAAAGTGAACTTTGATCTTAAATCTGATAAAAATACAAAATCAATGATCATGATGAAATGTTATTTATGTTTCTATTTGTCGATAAACAACTTGCAAGAAAGTGAACTTTGATCTTAGTTCTGATAAAATACAAAATAAATGATTATGAATAAATATTTTTATGTTTTTATTTGACTATATTCAACTTGCAGGAAAGTGAACTTTGATCAAAAATCTGAGAAAACTCAAAATAAATGATTATCAATAAATGTTCTTTATGTTTCTATTTGTCGATAAACAACTTGCAAGAAAATGAACTTTAATCTTAGATATGATAGAATACAAAATAAATGATTATGAATAAATATTCTTTATGCTTTTATTTGTCGATATTCAACTTGCAAGAAAGTGAACTTTAATCTTAAATATGATAAAATACAAAATAAATGATTTTGAATAAATGTTATTTATGTTTTTACTTGTCGATAAACAACTTGCAAGAAAGTGAACTTTAATCTTAAATCTGATAAAATACAAAATAAATGATTATGAATATATGTTCTTTATGTTTCTATATGTCGATAAATAACTTGCAAGAAAGTGAACTTTGATCTTAGATCTGATAGAATACAAAATAAATGATTATGAATATATGTTCTTTATGTTTCTATATGTCGATAAACAACTTGCAAGAAAGTGAACTTTGATCTTAGTTCTGATAAAATACAAAATAAATGATTATGAATAAATATTATTTATGTTTTTATTTGCCGATTAACAACTTACATGAAAGTGAACTTTGATCATAAATCTGATAAAATACAAAATAAATTATTATGAATAAATATTCTTTATGTTTTTATTTGCCGATATTCAACTTGCAAGAAAGTGAACTTTGATCTTAAATCTGATAAAAATACAAAATCAATGATCATGATGAAATGTTATTTATGTTTCTATTTGTCGATAAACAACTTGCAAGAAAGTGAACTTTGATCTTAGTTCTGATAAAATACAAAATAAATGATTATGAATAAATATTTTTATGTTTTTATTTGACTACATTCAACTTGCAAGAAAGTGAACTTTGATCTTAAATCTGATAAAAATGCAAAATAAATTATTATGAATAAATATTCTTTATGTTTTTATTTGTCGATATTCAACTTGCAGGAAAGTGAACTTTGATCATAAATCTGAGAAAAATCAAAATAAATGATTATGAATAAATATTCTTTATGCTTTTATTTGTCGATATTCAACTTGCAAGAAAGTGAACTTTAATCTTAAATATGATAAAATACAAAATAAATGATTTTAAATAAATGTTATTTATGTTTTTATATGTCGATAAACAACTTGCAAGAAAGTGAGCTTTGATCTTAAATGTGATAAAATACAAAATAAATTATTATGAATAAATATTTTTATGTTTTTATTTGACTATATTCAACTTGCAGGAAAGTGAACTTTGATCAAAAATCTGAGAAAACTCAAAATAAATGATTATCAATAAATGTTCTTTATGTTTCTATTTGTCGATAAACAACTTGCAAGAAAATGAACTTTAATCTTAGATATGATAGAATACAAAATAAATGATTATGAATAAATATTCTTTATGCTTTTATTTGTCGATATTCAACTTGCAAGAAAGTGAACTTTAATCTTAAATATGATAAAATACAAAATAAATGATTTTGAATAAATGTTATTTATGTTTTTACTTGTCGATAAACAACTTGCAAGAAAGTGAACTTTAATCTTAAATCTGATAAAATACAAAATAAATGATTATGAATATATGTTCTTTATGTTTCTATATGTCGATAAACAACTTGCAAGAAAGTGAACTTTGATCTTAGTTCTGATAAAATACAAAATAAATGATTATGAATAAATATTATTATGTTTTTATTTGACCACATTCAACTTGCAAGAAAGTGAACTTTTATCTTAAATCTGATAAAAATACAAAATAAATGATAATGAATAAATATTATTTATGTTTTTATTTGCCGATTAACAACTTACATGAAAGTGAACTTTGATCATAAATCTGATAAAATACAAAATAAATTATTATGAATAAATATTCTTTATGTTTTTATTTGCCGATATTCAACTTGCAAGAAAGTGAACTTTGATCTTAAATCTGATAAAAATACAAAATCAATGATCATGATGAAATGTTATTTATGTTTCTATTTGTCGATAAACAACTTGCAAGAAAGTGAACTTTGATCTTAGTTCTGATAAAATACAAAATAAATGATTATGAATAAATATTTTTATGTTTTTATTTGACTACATTCAACTTGCAAGAAAGTGAACTTTGATCTTAAATCTGATAAAAATACAAAATAAATTATTATGAATAAATATTCTTTATGTTTTTATTTGCCGATTAACAACTTGCAAGAAAGTGAGCTTTGATCTTAAATCTGATAAAATACAAAATAAATTATTATGAATAAATATTCTTTATGTTTTTATTTGTCGATATTCAACTTGTAAGAAAGTGAGCTTTAATCTTAGATATGATAGAATACAAAATAAATGATAATGAATAAATGTTATTTATGTTTTTATTTGCCGATTAACAACTTACATGAATGTGAACTTTGATCATAAATCAGAGAAAACTCAAAATAAATGATTATCAATAAATGTTCTTTATGTTTCTATTTGTCGATAAACAACTTGCAAGAAAGTGAACTTTAATCTTAGATATGATAGAATACAAAATCAATGATTATGAATAAATGTTATTTATGTTTTTATTTGTCGATAAACAACTTGCAAGAAAGTGAGCTTTAATCTTAGATATGATAGAATACAAAATAAATGATAATGAATAAATGTTATTTATGTTTTTATTTGCCGATTAACAACTTACATGAATGTGAACTTTGATCATAAATCAGAGAAAACTCAAAATAAATGATAATGAATAAATATTCTTTATGCTTTTATTTGTCGATATTCAACTTGTAAGAAAGTGAACTTTAATCTTAAATATGATAAAATACAAAATAAATGATTTTGAATAAATGTTGTTTATGTTTTTATTTGTCGATAAACAACTTGCAAGAAAGTGAGCTTTGATCTTAAATCTGATAAAATACAAAATAAATTATTATGAATAAATATTCTTTATGTTTTTATTTGTCGATATTCAACTTGCAAGAATGTGAACTTTGATCTTAAATCTGATAAAAATACAAAATAAATGATTATGAATAAATATTATTTATGTTTTTATTTGCCGATTAACAACTTACATGAATGTGAACTTTGATCATAAATCAGAGAAAACTCAAAATAAATGATAATGAATAAATATTCTTTATGCTTTTATTTGTCGATATTCAACTTGTAAGAAAGTGAACTTTAATCTTAAATATGATAAAATACAAAATAAATGATTTTGAATAAATGTTGTTTATGTTTTTATTTGTCGATAAACAACTTGCAAGAAAGTGAGCTTTGATCTTAAATCTGATAAAATACAAAATAAATTATTATGAATAAATATTCTTTATGTTTTTATTTGTCGATATTCAACTTGCAAGAATGTGAACTTTGATCTTAAATCTGATAAAAATACAAAATAAATGATTATGAATAAATATTATTTATGTTTTTATTTGCCGATTAACAACTTACATGAATGTGAACTTTGATCATAAATCAGAGAAAACTCAAAATAAATGATTATCAATAAATGTTCTTTATGTTTCTATTTGTCGATAAACAACTTGCAAGAAAGTGAACTTTAATCTTAGATATGATAGAATACAAAATCAATGATTATGAATAAATGTTATTTATGTTTTTATTTGTCGATAAACAACTTGCAAGAAAGTGAGCTTTAATCTTAGATATGATAGAATACAAAATAAATGATAATGAATAAATGTTATTTATGTTTTTATTTGTCGATAAACAACTCGCAAGAAAGTGAGCTTTGATCTTAAATCTGATAAAATACAAAATAAGTGATAATGAATTAATATTCTTTATGTTCTTATTTGTCGATATTCAACTTGCAAGAAAGTGAACTTTGATCTTAAATCAGATAAAAATACAAAATAAATTATTATGAATAAATATTCTTTATGTTTTTATTTGTCGATATTCAACTTGCAAGAAAGTGAACTTTGATCTTAAATCTGATAAAAATACAAAATCAATGATCATGATGAAATGTTATTTATGTTTCTATTTGTCGATAAACAACTTGCAAGAAAGTGAACTTTGATCTTAGTTCTGATAAAATACAAAATAAATGATTATGAATAAATATTTTTATGTTTTTATTTGACTATATTCAACTTGCAGGAAAGTGAACTTTGATCAAAAATCTGAGAAAACTCAAAATAAATGATTATCAATAAATGTTCTTTATGTTTCTATTTGTCGATAAACAACTTGCAAGAAAATGAACTTTAATCTTAGATATGATAGAATACAAAATAAATGATTATGAATAAATATTCTTTATGCTTTTATTTGTCGATATTCAACTTGCAAGAAAGTGAACTTTAATCTTAGATATGATAGAATACAAAATCAATGATTATGAATAAATGTTATTTATGTTTTTATTTGTCGATAAACAACTTGCAAGAAAGTGAGCTTTAATCTTAGATATGATAGAATACAAAATAAATGATAATGAATAAATATTCTTTATGCTTTTATTTGTCGATAAACAACTTGCAAGAAAGTGAACTTTAATCTTAAATATGATAAAATACAAAATAAATGATTTTGAATAAATATTCTTTATGTTTTTATTTGTCGATATTCAACTTGCAAGAAAGTGAACTTTGATCTTAAATCTGATAAAAATACAAAATCAATGATCATGATGAAATGTTATTTATGTTTCTATTTGTCGATAAACAACTTGCAAGAAAGTGAACTTTGATCTTAGTTCTGATAAAATACAAAATAAATGATTATGAATAAATATTTTTATGTTTTTATTTGACTACATTCAACTTGCAAGAAAGTGAACTTTGATCTTAAATCTGATAAAAATACAAAATAAATTATTATGAATAAATATTCTTTATGTTTTTATTTGTCGATATTCAACTTGCAGGAAAGTGAACTTTGATCATAAATCTGAGAAAAATCAAAATAAATGATTATGAATAAATATTCTTTATGCTTTTATTTGTCGATATTCAACTTGCAAGAAAGTGAACTTTAATCTTAAATATGATAAAATACAAAATAAATGATTTTAAATAAATGTTATTTATGTTTTTATATGTCGATAAACAACTTGCAAGAAAGTGAGCTTTGATCTTAAATGTGATAAAATACAAAATAAATTATTATGAATAAATATTTTTATGTTTTTATTTGACTATATTCAACTTGCAGGAAAGTGAACTTTGATCAAAAATCTGAGAAAACTCAAAATAAATGATTATCAATAAATGTTCTTTATGTTTCTATTTGTCGATAAACAACTTGCAAGAAAATGAACTTTAATCTTAGATATGATAGAATACAAAATAAATGATTATGAATAAATATTCTTTATGCTTTTATTTGTCGATATTCAACTTGCAAGAAAGTGAACTTTAATCTTAAATATGATAAAATACAAAATAAATGATTTTGAATAAATGTTATTTATGTTTTTACTTGTCGATAAACAACTTGCAAGAAAGTGAACTTTAATCTTAAATCTGATAAAATACAAAATAAATGATTATGAATATATGTTCTTTATGTTTCTATATGTCGATAAACAACTTGCAAGAAAGTGAACTTTGATCTTAGTTCTGATAAAATACAAAATAAATGATTATGAATAAATATTATTATGTTTTTATTTGACTACATTCAACTTGCAAGAAAGTGAACTTTTATCTTAAATCTGATAAAAATACAAAATAAATGATAATGAATAAATATTATTTATGTTTTTATTTGCCGATTAACAACTTACATGAAAGTGAACTTTGATCATAAATCTGATAAAATACAAAATAAATTATTATGAATAAATATTCTTTATGTTTTTATTTGCCGATATTCAACTTGCAAGAAAGTGAACTTTGATCTTAAATCTGATAAAAATACAAAATCAATGATCATGATGAAATGTTATTTATGTTTCTATTTGTCGATAAACAACTTGCAAGAAAGTGAACTTTGATCTTAGTTCTGATAAAATACAAAATAAATGATTATGAATAAATATTTTTATGTTTTTATTTGACTACATTCAACTTGCAAGAAAGTGAACTTTGATCTTAAATCTGATAAAAATACAAAATAAATTATTATGAATAAATATTCTTTATGTTTTTATTTGCCGATTAACAACTTACATGAATGTGAACTTTGATCACAAATCAGAGAAAACTCAAAATAAATGATTATCAATAAATGTTCTTTATGTTTCTATTTGTCGATAAACAACTTGCAAGAAAGTGAACTTTAATCTTAGATATGATAGAATACAAAATCAATGATTATGAATAAATGTTATTTATGTTTTTATTTGTCGATAAACAACTTGCAAGAAAGTGAGCTTTAATCTTAGATATGATAGAATACAAAATAAATGATAATGAATAAATGTTATTTATGTTTTTATTTGCCGATTAACAACTTACATGAATGTGAACTTTGATCATAAATCAGAGAAAACTCAAAATAAATGATAATGAATAAATATTCTTTATGCTTTTATTTGTCGATATTCAACTTGTAAGAAAGTGAACTTTAATCTTAAATATGATAAAATACAAAATAAATGATTTTGAATAAATGTTGTTTATGTTTTTATTTGTCGATAAACAACTTGCAAGAAAGTGAGCTTTGATCTTAAATCTGATAAAATACAAAATAAATTATTATGAATAAATATTCTTTATGTTTTTATTTGTCGATATTCAACTTGCAAGAATGTGAACTTTGATCTTAAATCTGATAAAAATACAAAATAAATGATTATGAATAAATATTATTTATGTTTTTATTTGCCGATTAACAACTTACATGAATGTGAACTTTGATCATAAATCAGAGAAAACTCAAAATAAATGATAATGAATAAATATTCTTTATGCTTTTATTTGTCGATATTCAACTTGTAAGAAAGTGAACTTTAATCTTAAATATGATAAAATACAAAATAAATGATTTTGAATAAATGTTGTTTATGTTTTTATTTGTCGATAAACAACTTGCAAGAAAGTGAGCTTTGATCTTAAATCTGATAAAATACAAAATAAATTATTATGAATAAATATTCTTTATGTTTTTATTTGTCGATATTCAACTTGCAAGAATGTGAACTTTGATCTTAAATCTGATAAAAATACAAAATAAATGATTATGAATAAATATTATTTATGTTTTTATTTGCCGATTAACAACTTACATGAATGTGAACTTTGATCATAAATCAGAGAAAACTCAAAATAAATGATTATCAATAAATGTTCTTTATGTTTCTATTTGTCGATAAACAACTTGCAAGAAAGTGAACTTTAATCTTAGATATGATAGAATACAAAATCAATGATTATGAATAAATGTTATTTATGTTTTTATTTGTCGATAAACAACTTGCAAGAAAGTGAGCTTTAATCTTAGATATGATAGAATACAAAATAAATGATAATGAATAAATGTTATTTATGTTTTTATTTGTCGATAAACAACTCGCAAGAAAGTGAGCTTTGATCTTAAATCTGATAAAATACAAAATAAGTGATAATGAATTAATATTCTTTATGTTCTTATTTGTCGATATTCAACTGGCAAGAAAGTGAACTTTGATCTTAAATCAGATAAAAATACAAAATAAATTATTATGAATAAATATTCTTTATGTTTTTATTTGTCGATATTCAACTTGCAAGAAAGTGAACTTTGATCTTAAATCTGATAAAAATACAAAATCAATGATCATGATGAAATGTTATTTATGTTTCTATTTGTCGATAAACAACTTGCAAGAAAGTGAACTTTGATCTTAGTTCTGATAAAATACAAAATAAATGATTATGAATAAATATTTTTATGTTTTTATTTGACTATATTCAACTTGCAGGAAAGTGAACTTTGATCAAAAATCTGAGAAAACTCAAAATAAATGATTATCAATAAATGTTCTTTATGTTTCTATTTGTCGATAAACAACTTGCAAGAAAATGAACTTTAATCTTAGATATGATAGAATACAAAATAAATGATAATGAATAAATATTCTTTATGCTTTTATTTGTCGATATTCAACTTGCAAGAAAGTGAACTTTAATCTTAAATATGATAAAATACAAAATAAATGATTTTGAATAAATGTTATTTATGTTTTTACTTGTCGATAAACAACTTGCAGGAAAGTGAGCTTTGAACATAAATCTGATAAAAAACAAAATAAATTATTATGAATAAATATTCTTTATGTTTTTATTTGTCGATATTCAACTTTCAGGAAAGTGAACTTTGATCATAAATCTGAGAAAACTCAAAATAAATGATTATCAATAAATGTTCTTTATGTTTCTATTTGTCGATAAACAACTTGCAAGAAAGTGAACTTTAATCTTAGATATGATAGAATACAAAATCAATGATTATGAATAAATGTTATTTATGTTTTTATTTGTCGATAAACAACTTGCAAGAAAGTGAGCTTTGATCTTAAATCTGATAAAATACAAAATAAATTATTATGAATAAATATTCTTTATGTTTTTATTTGTCGATATTCAACTTGCAAGAATGTGAACTTTGATCTTAAATCTGATAAAAATACAAAATAAATGATTATAAATAAATATTATTTATGTTTTTATTTGCCGATTAACAACTTACATGAATGTGAACTTTGATCATAAATCAGAGAAAACTCAAAATAAATGATTATCAATAAATGTTCTTTATGTTTCTATTTGTCGATAAACAACTTGCAAGAAAGTGAACTTTAATCTTAGATATGATAGAATACAAAATCAATGATTATGAATAAATGTTATTTATATTTTTATTTGTCGATAAACAACTTGCAAGAAAGTGAGCTTTAATCTTAGATATGATAGAATACAAAATAAATGATAATGAATAAATATTCTTTATGCTTTTATTTGTCGATAAACAACTTGCAAGAAAGTGAACTTTAATCTTAAATATGATAAAATACAAAATAAATGATTTTGAATAAATATTCTTTATGTTTTTATTTGTCGATATTCAACTTGCAAGAATGTGAACTTTGATCTTAAATCTGATAAAAATACAAAATAAATGATTATGAATAAATATTATTTATGTTTTTATTTGCCGATTAACAACTTACATGAAAATGCAACTTTGATCATAAATCTGAGAAAACTCAAAATAAATGATTATCAATAAATGTTCTTTATGTTTCTATTCGTCGATAAACAACTTGCAAGAAAGTGAACTTTAATCTTAGATGTGATAGAATACAAAATCAATGATTATGAATAAATGTTATTTATGTTTCTATTTGTCGATAAACAACTTGCAAGAAAGTGAACTTTGATCTTAGTTCTGATAAAATACAAAATAAATGATTATGAATAAATATTCTTTATGTTTTTATTTGTCGATATTCAACTTGCAAGAATGTGAACTTTGATCTTAAATCTGATAAAAATACAAAATAAATGATTATGAATAAATATTATTTATGTTTTTATTTGCCGATTAACAACTTACATGAATGTGAACTTTGATCATAAATCAGAGAAAACTCAAAATAAATGATTATCAATAAATGTTCTTTATGTTTCTATTTGTCGATAAACAACTTGCAAGAATGTGAACTTTAATCTTAGATATGATAGAATACAAAATCAATGATTATGAATAAATGTTATTTATGTTTTTATTTGTCGATAAACAACTTGCAAGAAAGTGAGCTTTGATCTTAAATCTGATAAAATACAAAATAAGTGATAATGAATTAATATTCTTTATGTTTTTATTTGTCGATATTCAACTTGCAAGAAAGTGAACTTTGATCTTAAATCTGATAAAAATACAAAATCAATGATCATGATGAAATGTTATTTATGTTTCTATTTGTCGATAAACAACTTGCAAGAAAGTGAACTTTGATCTTAGTTCTGATAAAATACAAAATAAATGATTATGAATAAATATTCTTATGTTTTTATTTGACTATATTCAACTTGCAGGAAAGTGAACTTTGATCAAAAATCTGAGAAAACTCAAAATAAATGATTATCAATAAATGTTCTTTATGTTTCTATTTGTCGATAAACAACTTGCAAGAAAATGAACTTTAATCTTAGATATGATAGAATACAAAATAAATGATTATGAATAAATATTCTTTATGCTTTTATTTGTCGATATTCAACTTGCAAGAAAGTGAACTTTAATCTTAAATATGATAAAATACAAAATAAATGATTTTGAATAAATGTTATTTATGTTTTTACTTGTCGATAAACAACTTGCAGGAAAGTGAGCTTTGAACATAAATCTGATAAAAAACAAAATAAATTATTATGAATAAATATTCTTTATGTTTTTATTTGTCGATATTCAACTTTCAGGAAAGTGAACTTTGATCATAAATCTGAGAAAACTCAAAATAAATGATTATCAATAAATGTTCTTTATGTTTCTATTTGTCGATAAACAACTTGCAAGAAAGTGAACTTTAATCTTAGATATGATAGAATACAAAATCAATGATTATGAATAAATGTTATTTATGTTTTTATTTGTCGATAAACAACTTGCAAGAAAGTGAGCTTTGATCTTAAATCTGATAAAATACAAAATAAATTATTATGAATAAATATTCTTTATGTTTTTATTTGTCGATATTCAACTTGCAAGAATGTGAACTTTGATCTTAAATCTGATAAAAATACAAAATAAATGATTATAAATAAATATTATTTATGTTTTTATTTGCCGATTAACAACTTACATGAATGTGAACTTTGATCATAAATCAGAGAAAACTCAAAATAAATGATTATCAATAAATGTTCTTTATGTTTCTATTTGTCGATAAACAACTTGCAAGAAAGTGAACTTTAATCTTAGATATGATAGAATACAAAATCAATGATTATGAATAAATGTTATTTATATTTTTATTTGTCGATAAACAACTTGCAAGAAAGTGAGCTTTAATCTTAGATATGATAGAATACAAAATAAATGATAATGAATAAATATTCTTTATGCTTTTATTTGTCGATAAACAACTTGCAAGAAAGTGAACTTTAATCTTAAATATGATAAAATACAAAATAAATGATTTTGAATAAATATTCTTTATGTTTTTATTTGTCGATATTCAACTTGCAAGAATGTGAACTTTGATCTTAAATCTGATAAAAATACAAAATAAATGATTATGAATAAATATTATTTATGTTTTTATTTGCCGATTAACAACTTACATGAATGTGAACTTTGATCATAAATCAGAGAAAACTCAAAATAAATGATTATCAATAAATGTTCTTTATGTTTCTATTTGTCGATAAACAACTTGCAAGAATGTGAACTTTAATCTTAGATATGATAGAATACAAAATCAATGATTATGAATAAATGTTATTTATGTTTTTATTTGTCGATAAACAACTTGCAAGAAAGTGAGCTTTGATCTTAAATCTGATAAAATACAAAATAAGTGATAATGAATTAATATTCTTTATGTTTTTATTTGTCGATATTCAACTTGCAAGAAAGTGAACTTTGATCTTAAATCTGATAAAAATACAAAATCAATGATCATGATGAAATGTTATTTATGTTTCTATTTGTCGATAAACAACTTGCAAGAAAGTGAACTTTGATCTTAGTTCTGATAAAATACAAAATAAATGATTATGAATAAATATTTTTATGTTTTTATTTGACTATATTCAACTTGCAGGAAAGTGAACTTTGATCAAAAATCTGAAAAAACTCAAAATAAATGATTATCAATAAATGTTCTTTAAGTTTCTATTTGTCGATAAACAACTTGCAAGAAAGTGAACTTTGATCTTAGTTCTGATAAAATAGAAAATAAATGATTATGAATAAATATTTTTATGTTTTTATTTGACTACATTCAACTTGCAAGAAAGTGAACTTTGATCTTAAATCTGATAAAAATACAAAATAAATTATTATGAATAAATATTCTTTATGTTTTTATTTGTCGATATTCAACTTGCAGGAAAGTGAACTTTGATCATAAATCTGAGAAAAATCAAAATAAATGATTATGAATAAATATTCTTTATGCTTTTATTTGTCGATATTCAACTTGCAAGAAAGTGAACTTTAATCTTAAATATGATAAAATACAAAATAAATGATTTTGAATAAATGTTATTTATGTTTTTACTTGTCGATAAACAACTTGCAGGAAAGTGAGCTTTGAACATAAATCTGATAAAAAACAAAATAAATTATTATGAATAAATATTCTTTATGTTTTTATTTGTCGATATTCAACTTTCAGGAAAGTGAACTTTGATCATAAATCTGAGAAAACTCAAAATAAATGATTATCAATAAATGTTCTTTATGTTTCTATTTGTCGATAAACAACTTGCAAGAAAGTGAACTTTAATCTTAGATATGATAGAATACAAAATCAATGATTATGAATAAATGTTATTTATGTTTTTATTTGTCGATAAACAACTTGCAAGAAAGTGAGCTTTGATCTTAAATCTGATAAAATACAAAATAAATGATTATGAATAAATATTATTTATGTTTTTATTTGCCGATTAACAACTTACATGAATGTGAACTTTGATCATAAATCAGAGAAAACTCAAAATAAATGATTATCAATAAATGTTCTTTATGTTTCTATTTGTCGATAAACAACTTGCAAGAAAGTGAACTTTAATCTTAGATATGATAGAATACAAAATCAATGATTATGAATAAATGTTATTTATATTTTTATTTGTCGATAAACAACTTGCAAGAAAGTGAGCTTTAATCTTAGATATGATAGAATACAAAATAAATGATAATGAATAAATATTCTTTATGCTTTTATTTGTCGATAAACAACTTGCAAGAAAGTGAACTTTAATCTTAAATATGATAAAATACAAAATAAATGATTTTGAATAAATATTCTTTATGTTTTTATTTGTCGATATTCAACTTGCAAGAATGTGAACTTTGATCTTAAATCTGATAAAAATACAAAATAAATGATTATGAATAAATATTATTTATGTTTTTATTTGCCGATTAACAACTTACATGAATGTGAACTTTGATCATAAATCAGAGAAAACTCAAAATAAATGATTATCAATAAATGTTCTTTATGTTTCTATTTGTCGATAAACAACTTGCAAGAAAGTGAACTTTAATCTTAGATACGATAGAATACAAAATCAATGATTATGAATAAATGTTATTTATGTTTTTATTTGTCGATAAACAACTTGCAAGAAAGTGAGCTTTGATCTTAAATCTGATAAAATACAAAATAAGTGATAATGAATTAATATTCTTTATGTTTTTATTTGTCGATATTCAACTTAAATCAATCTTAAATCTGATAAAAATACAAAATAAATTATTATGAATAAATATTCTTTATGTTTTTATTTGTCGATATTCAACTTGCAGGAAAGTGAACTTTGATCATAAATCTGAGAAAAATCAAAATAAATGATTATGAATAAATATTCTTTATGCTTTTATTTGTCGATATTCAACTTGCAAGAAAGTGAACTTTAATCTTAAATATGATAAAATACAAAATAAATGATTTTAAATAAATGTTATTTATGTGTTTATATGTCGATAAACAACTTGCAAGAAAGTGAGCTTTGATCTTAAATGTGATAAAATACAAAATAAATTATTATGAATAAATATTTTTATGTTTTTATTTGACTATCTTCAACTTGCAGGAAAGAAATATTTTTATGTTTTTATTTGACTATATTCAACTTGCAGGAAAGTGAACTTTGATCAAAAATCTGAGAAAACTCAAAATAAATGATTATCAATAAATGTTCTTTATGTTTCTATTTGTCGATAAACAACTTGCAAGAAAATGAACTTTAATCTTAGATATGATAGAATACAAAATAAATGATTATGAATAAATATTCTTTATGCTTTTATTTGTCGATATTCAACTTGCAAGAAAGTGAACTTTAATCTTAAATATGATAAAATACAAAATAAATGATTTTGAATAAATGTTTTTTATGTTTTTACTTGTCGATAAACAACTTGCAGGAAAGTGAGCTTTGAACATAAATCTGATAAAAAACAAAATAAATTATTATGAATAAATATTCTTTATGTTTTTATTTGTCGATATTCAACTTTCAGGAAAGTGAACTTTGATCATAAATCTGAGAAAACTCAAAATAAATGATTATCAATAAATGTTCTTTATGTTTCTATTTGTCGATAAACAACTTGCAAGAAAGTGAACTTTAATCTTAGATATGATAGAATACAAAATCAATGATTATGAATAAATGTTATTTATGTTTTTATTTGTCGATAAACAACTTGCAAGAAAGTGAGCTTTGATCTTAAATCTGATAAAATACAAAATAAATTATTATGAATAAATATTCTTTATAACAAATAAAAATTTGTCGATATTCAACTTGCAAGAATGTGAACTTTGATCTTAAATCTGATAAAAATACAAAATAAATGATTATGAATAAATATTATTTATGTTTTTATTTGCCGATTAACAACTTACATGAATGTGAACTTTGATCATAAATCAGAGAAAACTCAAAATAAATGATTATCAATAAATGTTCTTTATGTTTCTATTTGTCGATAAACAACTTGCAAGAAAGTAAACTTTAATCTTAGATATGATAGAATACAAAATCAATGATTATGAATAAATGTTATTTATATTTTTATTTGTCGATAAACAACTTGCAAGAAAGTGAGCTTTAATCTTAGATATGATAGAATACAAAATAAATGATAATGAATAAATATTCTTTATGCTTTTATTTGTCGATAAACAACTTGCAAGAAAGTGAACTTTAATCTTAAATATGATAAAATACAAAATAAATGATTTTGAATAAATATTCTTTATGTTTTTATTTGTCGATATTCAACTTGCAAGAATGTGAACTTTGATCTTAAATCTGATAAAAATACAAAATAAATGATTATGAATAAATATTATTTATGTTTTTATTTGCCGATTAACAACTTACATGAATGTGAACTTTGATCATAAATCAGAGAAAACTCAAAATAAATGATTATCAATAAATGTTCTTTATGTTTCTATTTGTCGATAAACAACTTGCAAGAAAGTGAACTTTAATCTTAGATATGATAGAATACAAAATCAATGATTATGAATAAATGTTATTTATGTTTTTATTTGTCGATAAACAACTTGCAAGAAAGTGAGCTTTGATCTTAAATCTGATAAAATACAAAATAAGTGATAATGAATTAATATTCTTTATGTTTTTATTTGTCGATATTCAACTTGCAAGAAAGTGAACTTTGATCTTAAATCTGATAAAAATACAAAATCAATGATCATGATGAAATGTTATTTATGTTTCTATTTGTCGATAAACAACTTGCAAGAAAGTGAACTTTGATCTTAGTTCTGATAAAATACAAAATAAATGATTATGAATAAATATTTTTATGTTTTTATTTGACTATATTCAACTTGCAGGAAAGTGAACTTTGATCAAAAATCTGAAAAAACTCAAAATAAATGATTATCAATAAATGTTCTTTAAGTTTCTATTTGTCGATAAACAACTTGCAAGAAAGTGAACTTTGATCTTAGTTCTGATAAAATAGAAAATAAATGATTAGGAATAAATATTTTTATGTTTTTATTTGACTACATTCAACTTGCAAGAAAGTGAACTTTGATCTAAAATCTGATAAAAATACAAAATAAATTATTATGAATAAATATTCTTTATGTTTTTATTTGTCGATATTCAACTTGCAGGAAAGTGAACTTTGATCATAAATCTGAGAAAAATCAAAATAAATGATTATGAATAAATATTCTTTATGCTTTTATTTGTCGATATTCAACTTGCAAGAAAGTGAACTTTAATCTTAAATATGATAAAATACAAAATAAATGATTTTGAATAAATGTTATTTATGTTTTTACTTGTCGATAAACAACTTGCAGGAAAGTGAGCTTTGAACATAAATCTGATAAAAAACAAAATAAATTATTATGAATAAATATTCTTTATGTTTTTATTTGTCGATATTCAACTTTCAGGAAAGTGAACTTTGATCATAAATCTGAGAAAACTCAAAATAAATGAT
This sequence comes from Zeugodacus cucurbitae, assembly GCF_028554725.1. Taxonomy (NCBI): domain Eukaryota; kingdom Metazoa; phylum Arthropoda; class Insecta; order Diptera; family Tephritidae; genus Zeugodacus; species Zeugodacus cucurbitae. Next base: position 31,244,743 of record NC_071669.1, read on the forward strand.
TATCAATAAATGTTCTTTATGTTTCTATTTGTCGATAAACAACTTGCAAGAAAGTGAACTTTAATCTTAGATATGATAGAATACAAAATCAATGATTATGAATAAATGTTATTTATGTTTTTATTTGTCGATAAACAACTTGCAAGAAAGTGAGCTTTGATCTTAAATCTGATAAAATACAAAATAAATTATTATGAATAAATATTCTTTATGTTTTTATTTGTCGATATTCAACTTGCAAGAATGTGAACTTTGATCTTAAATCTGATAAAAATACAAAATAAATGATTATGAATAAATATTATTTATGTTTTTATTTGCCGATTAACAACTTACATGAATGTGAACTTTGATCATAAATCAGAGAAAACTCAAAATAAATGATTATCAATAAATGTTCTTTATGTTTCTATTTGTCGATAAACAACTTGCAAGAAAGTGAACTTTAATCTTAGATATGATAGAATACAAAATCAATGATTATGAATAAATGTTATTTATATTTTTATTTGTCGATAAACAACTTGCAAGAAAGTGAGCTTTAATCTTAGATATGATAGAATACAAAATAAATGATAATGAATAAATATTCTTTATGCTTTTATTTGTCGATAAACAACTTGCAAGAAAGTGAACTTTAATCTTAAATATGATAAAATACAAAATAAATGATTTTGAATAAATATTCTTTATGTTTTTATTTGTCGATATTCAACTTGCAAGAATGTGAACTTTGATCTTAAATCTGATAAAAATACAAAATAAATGATTATGAATAAATATTATTTATGTTTTTATTTGCCGATTAACAACTTACATGAATGTGAACTTTGATCATAAATCAGAGAAAACTCAAAATAAATGATTATCAATAAATGTTCTTTATGTTTCTATTTGTCGATAAACAACTTGCAAGAAAGTGAACTTTAATCTTAGATATGATAGAATACAAAATCAATGATTATGAATAAATGTTATTTATGTTTTTATTTGTCGATAAACAACTTGCAAGAAAGTGAGCTTTGATCTTAAATCTGATAAAATACAAAATAAGTGATAATGAATTAATATTCTTTATGTTTTTATTTGTCGATATTCAACTTGCAAGAAAGTGAACTTTGATCTTAAATCTGATAAAAATACAAAATCAATGATCATGATGAAATGTTATTTATGTTTCTATTTGTCGATAAACAACTTGCAAGAAAGTGAACTTTGATCTTAGTTCTGATAAAATACAAAATAAATGATTATGAATAAATATTTTTATGTTTTTATTTGACTATATTCAACTTGCAGGAAAGTGAACTTTGATCAAAAATCTGAAAAAACTCAAAATAAATGATTATCAATAAATGTTCTTTAAGTTTCTATTTGTCGATAAACAACTTGCAAGAAAGTGAACTTTGATCTTAGTTCTGATAAAATAGAAAATAAATGATTATGAATAAATATTTTTATGTTTTTATTTGACTACATTCAACTTGCAAGAAAGTGAACTTTGATCTTAAATCTGATAAAAATACAAAATAAATTATTATGAATAAATATTCTTTATGTTTTTATTTGTCGATATTCAACTTGCAGGAAAGTGAACTTTGATCATAAATCTGAGAAAAATCAAAATAAATGATTATGAATAAATATTCTTTATGCTTTTATTTGTCGATATTCAACTTGCAAGAAAGTGAACTTTAATCTTAAATATGATAAAATACAAAATAAATGATTTTAAATAAATGTTATTTATGTGTTTATATGTCGATAAACAACTTGCAAGAAAGTGAGCTTTGATCTTAAATGTGATAAAATACAAAATAAATTATTATGAATAAATATTTTTATGTTTTTATTTGACTATCTTCAACTTGCAGGAAAGAAATATTTTTATGTTTTTATTTGACTATATTCAACTTGCAGGAAAGTGAACTTTGATCAAAAATCTGAGAAAACTCAAAATAAATGATTATCAATAAATGTTCTTTATGTTTCTATTTGTCGATAAACAACTTGCAAGAAAATGAACTTTAATCTTAGATATGATAGAATACAAAATAAATGATTATGAATAAATATTCTTTATGCTTTTATTTGTCGATATTCAACTTGCAAGAAAGTGAACTTTAATCTTAAATATGATAAAATACAAAATAAATGATTTTGAATAAATGTTATTTATGTTTTTACTTGTCGATAAACAACTTGCAGGAAAGTGAGCTTTGAACATAAATCTGATAAAAAACAAAATAAATTATTATGAATAAATATTCTTTATGTTTTTATTTGTCGATATTCAACTTTCAGGAAAGTGAACTTTGATCATAAATCTGAGAAAACTCAAAATAAATGATTATCAATAAATGTTCTTTATGTTTCTATTTGTCGATAAACAACTTGCAAGAAAGTGAACTTTAATCTTAGATATGATAGAATACAAAATCAATGATTATGAATAAATGTTATTTATGTTTTTATTTGTCGATAAACAACTTGCAAGAAAGTGAGCTTTGATCTTAAATCTGATAAAATACAAAATAAATTATTATGAATTAATATTCTTTATAACAAATAAAAATTTGTCGATATTCAACTTGCAAGAATGTGAACTTTGATCTTAAATCTGATAAAAATACAAAATAAATGATTATGAATAAATATTATTTATGTTTTTATTTGCCGATTAACAACTTACATGAATGTGAACTTTGATCATAAATCAGAGAAAACTCAAAATAAATGATTATCAATAAATGTTCTTTATGTTTCTATTTGTCGATAAACAACTTGCAAGAAAGTAAACTTTAATCTTAGATATGATAGAATACAAAATCAATGATTATGAATAAATGTTATTTATATTTTTATTTGTCGATAAACAACTTGCAAGAAAGTGAGCTTTAATCTTAGATATGATAGAATACAAAATAAATGATAATGAATAAATATTCTTTATGCTTTTATTTGTCGATAAACAACTTGCAAGAATGTGAACTTTAATCTTAAATATGATAAAATACAAAATAAATGATTTTGAATAAATATTCTTTATGTTTTTATTTGTCGATATTCAACTTGCAAGAATGTGAACTTTGATCTTAAATCTGATAAAAATACAAAATAAATGATTATGAATAAATATTATTTATGTTTTTATTTGCCGATTAACAACTTACATGAATGTGAACTTTGATCATAAATCAGAGAAAACTCAAAATAAATGATTATCAATAAATGTTCTTTATGTTTCTATTTGTCGATAAACAACTTGCAAGAAAGTGAACTTTAATCTTAGATATGATAGAATACAAAATCAATGATTATGAATAAATGTTATTTATGTTTTTATTTGTCGATAAACAACTTGCAAGAAAGTGAGCTTTGATCTTAAATCTGATAAAATACAAAATAAGTGATAATGAATTAATATTCTTTATGTTTTTATTTGTCGATATTCAACTTGCAAGAAAGTGAACTTTGATCTTAAATCTGATAAAAATACAAAATCAATGATCATGATGAAATGTTATTTATGTTTCTATTTGTCGATAAACAACTTGCAAGAAAGTGAACTTTGATCTTAGTTCTGATAAAATACAAAATAAATGATTATGAATAAATATTTTTATGTTTTTATTTGACTATATTCAACTTGCAGGAAAGTGAACTTTGATCAAAAATCTGAAAAAACTCAAAATAAATGATTATCAATAAATGTTCTTTAAGTTTCTATTTGTCGATAAACAACTTGCAAGAAAGTGAACTTTGATCTTAGTTCTGATAAAATAGAAAATAAATGATTATGAATAAATATTTTTATGTTTTTATTTGACTACACTCAACTTGCAAGAAAGTGAACTTTGATCTTAAATCTGATAAAAATACAAAATAAATTATTATGAATAAATATTCTTTATGTTTTTATTTGTCGATATTCAACTTGCAGGAAAGTGAACTTTGATCATAAATCTGAGAAAAATCAAAATAAATGATTATGAACAAATATTCTTTATGCTTTTATTTGTCGATATTCAACTTGCAAGAAAGTGAACTTTAATCTTAAATATGATAAAATACAAAATAAATGATTTTAAATAAATGTTATTTATGTGTTTATATGTCGATAAACAACTTGCAAGAACGTGAGCTTTGATCTTAAATGTGATAAAATACAAAATAAATTATTATGAATAAATATTTTTATGTTTTTATTTGACTATCTTCAACTTGCAGGAAAGTGAACTTTGATCAAAAATCTGAGAAAACTCAAAATAAATGATTATCAATAAATGTTCTTTATGTTTCTATTTGTCGATAAACAACTTGCAAGAAAATGAACTTTAATCTTAGATATGATAGAATACAAAATAAATGATTATGAATAAATATTCTTTATGCTTTTATTTGTCGATATTCAACTTGCAAGAAAGTGAACTTTAATCTTAAATATGATAAAATACAAAATAAATGATTTTGAATAAATGTTATTTATGTTTTTACTTGTCGATAAACAACTTGCAAGAAAGTGAACTTTAATCTTAAATCTGATAAAAATACAAAATCAATGATTATGAATAAATGTTATTTATGTTTTTATTTGTCGATAAACAACTTGCAAGAAAGTGAGCTTTGATCTTAAATCTGATAAAATACAAAATAAATTATTATGAATAAATATTCTTTATGTTTTTATTTGTCGATATTCAACTTGCAAGAATGTGAACTTTGATCTTAAATCTGATAAAAATACAAAATAAATGATTATAAATAAATATTATTTATGTTTTTATTTGCCGATTAACAACTTACATGAATGTGAACTTTGATCATAAATCAGAGAAAACTCAAAATAAATGATTATCAATAAATGTTCTTTATGTTTCTATTTGTCGATAAACAACTTGCAAGAAAGTGAACTTTAATCTTAGATATGATAGAATACAAAATCAATGATTATGAATAAATGTTATTTATGTTTTTATTTGTCGATAAACAACTTGCAAGAAAGTGAGCTTTAATCTTAGATATGATAGAATACAAAATAAATGATAATGAATAAATATTCTTTATGCTTTTATTTGTCGATATTCAACTTGTAAGAAAGTGAACTTTAATCTTAAATATGATAAAATACAAAATAAATGATTTTGAATAAATGTTGTTTATGTTTTTATTTGTCGATAAACAACTTGCAAGAAAGTGAGCTTTGATCTTAAATCTGATAAAATACAAAATAAATTATTATGAATAAATATTCTTTATGTTTTTATTTGTCGATATTCAACTTGCAAGAATGTGAACTTTGATCTTAAATCTGATAAAAATACAAAATAAATGATTATGAATAAATATTATTTATGTTTTTATTTGCCGATTAACAACTTACATGAATGTGAACTTTGATCATAAATCAGAGAAAACTCAAAATAAATGATTATCAATAAATGTTCTTTATGTTTCTATTTGTCGATAAACAACTTGCAAGAAAGTGAACTTTAATCTTAGATATGATAGAATACAAAATCAATGATTATGAATAAATGTTATTTATGTTTTTATTTGTCGATAAACAACTTGCAAGAAAGTGAGCTTTGATCTTAAATCTGATAAAATACAAAATAAGTGATAATGAATTAATATTCTTTATGTTTTTATTTGTGATATTCAACTTGCAAGAAAGTGAACTTTGATCTTAAATCAGATAAAAATACAAAATAAATTATTATGAATAAATATTCTTTATGTTTTTATTTGTCGATATTCAACTTGCAAGAAAGTGAACTTTGATCTTAAATCTGATAAAAATACAAAATCAATGATCATGATGAAATGTTATTTATGTTTCTATTTGTCGATAAACAACTTGCAAGAAAGTGAACTTTGATCTTAGTTCTGATAAAATACAAAATAAATGATTATGAATAAATATTTTCATGTTTTTATTTGACTATATTCAACTTGCAGGAAAGTGAACTTTGATCAAAAATCTGAGAAAACTCAAAATAAATTATTATCAATAAATGTTCTTTATGTTTCTATTTGTCGATAAACAACTTGCAAGAAAATGAACTTTAATCTTAGATATGATAGAATACAAAATAAATGATTATGAATAAATATTCTTTATGCTTTTATTTGTCGATATTCAACTTGCAAGAAAGTGAACTTTAATCTTAAATATGATAAAATACAAAATAAATGATTTTGAATAAATGTTATTTATGTTTTTACTTGTCGATAAACAACTTGCAAGAAAGTGAACTTTAATCTTAAGTCTGATAAAATACAAAATAAATGATTATGAATATATGTTCTTTATGTTTCTATATGTCGATAAATAACTTGCAAGAAAGTGAACTTTGATCTTAAATCTGATAAAAATACAAAATCAATGATTATGAATAAATGTTATTTATGTTTTTATTTGTCGATAAACAACTTGCAAGAAAGTGAGCTTTGATCTTAAATCTGATAAAATACAAAATAAATTATTATGAATAAATATTCTTTATGTTTTTATTTGTCGATATTCAACTTGCAAGAATGTGAACATTGATCATAAATCAGAGAAAACTCAAAATAAAGGATTATCAATAAATGTTCTTTATGTTTCTATTTGTCGATAAACAACTTGCAAGAAAGTGAACTTTAATCTTAGATATGATAGAATACAAAATCAATGATTATGAATAAATGTTATTTATGTTTTTATTTGTCGATAAACAACTTGCAAGAAAGTGAGCTTTAATCTTAGATATGATAGAATACAAAATAAATGATAATGAATAAATATTCTTTATGCTTTTATTTGTCGATATTCAACTTGTAAGAAAGTGAACTTTAATCTTAAATATGATAAAATACAAAATAAATGATTTTGAATAAATGTTGTTTATGTTTTTATTTGTCGATAAACAACTTGCAAGAAAGTGAGCTTTGATCTTAAATCTGATAAAATACAAAATAAATTATTATGAATAAATATTCTTTATGTTTTTATTTGTCGATATTCAACTTGCAAGAAAGTGAACTTTAATCTTAGATATGATAGAATACAAAATCAATGATTATGAATAAATGTTATTTATGTTTTTATTTGTCGATAAATAACTTGCAAGAAAGTGAGCTTTGATCTTAAATCTGATAAAATACAAAATAAGTGATAATGAATTAATATTCTTTATGTTTTTATTTGTCGATATTCAACTTGCAAGAAAGTGAACTTTGATCTTAAATCTGATAAAAATACAAAATAAATTATTATGAATAAATATTCTTTATGTTTTTATTTGTCGATATTCAACTTGCAAGAAAGTGAACTTTGATCTTAAATCTGATAAAAATACAAAATCAATGATCATGATGAAATGTTATTTATGTTTCTATTTGTCGATAAACAACTTGCAAGAAAGTGAACTTTGATCTTAGTTCTGATAAAATACAAAATAAATGATTATGAATAAATATTTTTATGTTTTTATTTGACTATATTCAACTTGCAGGAAAGTGAACTTTGATCAAAAATCTGAGAAAACTCAAAATAAATGATTATCAATAAATGTTCTTTATGTTTCTATTTGTTGATAAACAACTTGCAAGAAAATGAACTTTAATCTTAGATATGATAGAATACAAAATAAATGATTATGAATAAATATTCTTTATGCTTTTATTTGTCGATATTCAACTTGCAAGAAAGTGAACTTTAATCTTAAATATGATAAAATACAAAATAAATGATTTTGAATAAATGTTATTTATGTTTTTACTTGTCGATAAACAACTTGCAAGAAAGTGAACTTTAATCTTAAATCTGATAAAATACAAAATAAATGATTATGAATATATGTTCTTTATGTTTCTATATGTCGATAAATAACTTGAAAGAAAGTGAACTTTGATCTTAGATCTGATAGAATACAAAATAAATGATTATGAATATATGTTCTTTATGTTTCTATATGTCGATAAATAACTTGCAAGAAAGTGAACTTTTATCTTAAATCTGATAAAAATACAAAATAAGTGATAATGAATAAATATTATTTATGTTTTTATTTGCCGATTAACAACTTACATGAAAGTGAACTTTGATCATAAATCTGATAAAATACAAAATAAATGATTATGAATAAATATTATTTATGTTTTTATTTGCCGATTAACAACTTACATGAATGTGAACTTTGATCATGAATCAGAGAAAACTCAAAATAAATGATTATCAATAAATGTTCTTTATGTTTCTATTTGTCGATAAACAACTTGCAAGAAAGTGAACTTTAATCTTAGATATGATAGAATACAAAATCAATGATTATGAATAAATGTTATTTATGTTTTTATTTGTCGATAAACAACTTGCAAGAAAGTGAGCTTTGATCTTAAATCTGATAAAATACAAAATAAGTGATAATGAATTAATATTCTTTATGTTTTTATTTGTCGATATTCAACTTGCAAGAAAGTGAACTTTGATCTTAAATCTGATAAAAATACAAAATAAATTATTATGAATAAATATTCTTTATGTTTTTATTTGTCGATATTCAACTTGCAAGAAAGTGAAGTTTGATCTTAAATCTGATAAAAATACAAAATCAATGATCATGATGAAATGTTATTTATGTTTCTATTTGTCGATAAACAACTTGCAAGAAAGTGAACTTTGATCTTAGTTCTGATAAAATACAAAATAAATGATTATGAATAAATATTTTTATGTTTTTATTTGACTATATTCAACTTGCAGGAAAGTGAACTTTGATCAAAAATCTGAGAAAACTCAAAATAAATGATTATCAATAAATGTTCTTTATGTTTCTATTTGTCGATAAACAACTTGCAAGAAAATGAACTTTAATCTTAGATATGATAGAATACAAAATAAATGATTATGAATAAATATTCTTTATGCTTTTATTTGTCGATATTCAACTTGCAAGAAAGTGAACTTTAATCTTAAATATGATAAAATACAAAATAAATGATTTTGAATAAATGTTATTTATGTTTTTACTTGTCGATAAACAACTTGCAAGAAAGTGAACTTTAATCTTAAATCTGATAAAATACAAAATAAATGATTATGAATATATGTTCTTTATGTTTCTATACGTCGATAAATAACTTGCAAGAAAGTGAACTTTGATCTTAGATCTGATAGAATACAAAATAAATGATTATGAATATATGTTCTTTATGTTTCTATATGTCGATAAATAACTTGCAAGAAAGTGAACTTTTATCTTAAATCTGATAAAAATACAAAATAAATGATAATGAATAAATATTATTTATGTTTTTATTTGCCGATTAACAACTTACATGAAAGTGAACTTTGATCATAAATCTGATAAAATACAAAATAAATTATTATGAATAAATATTCTTTATGTTTTTATTTGTAGATATTCAACTTACATGAAAATGCAACTTTGATCATAAATCTGATAAAAAACAAAATAAATTATTATGAATAAATATTCTTTATGTTTTTATTTGTCGATATTCAACTTTCAGGAAAGTGAACTTTGATCATAAATCTGAGAAAACTCAAAATAAATGATTAGCAATAAATGTTCTTTATGTTTCTATTTGTCGATAAACGACTTGCAAGAAGGTGAACTTTAATCTTAAATCTGATAAAAATACAAAATCAATGATTATGAATAAATGTTATTTATGTTTCTATTTGTCGATAAACAATTTGCCAGAAAGTGAACTTTGATCTCAAATCTGATAAAAATACAAAATCAATGATTATGAATAAATGTTATTTATGTTTCTATTTGTCGATAAACAACTTGCCAGAAAGTGAACTTTGATCTTAGTTCTGATAAAATACAAAATAAATGATTGTGAATAAATATTATTTATGTTTTTATTTGTCGATATTCAACTTACATGAAAATGAACTTTGATCATAAATCTGATAAAAAACAAAATAAATTATTATGAATAAATATTCTTTATGTTTTTATTTGTCGATATTCAACTTGCAGGAAAGTGAACTTTGATCATAAATCTGAGAAAACTCAAAATAAATGATTATCAATAAATGTTCTTTATGTTTCTATTTGTCGATAAACGACTTGCAAGAAGGTGAACTTTAATCTTAAATCTGATAAAAATACAAAATCAATGATTATGAATAAATGTTATTTATGTTTCTATTTGTCGATAAACAATTTGCCAGAAAGTGAACTTTGATCTTAGTTCTGATAAAATACAAAATAAATGATTGTGAATAAATATTCTTTATGTTTTTATTTGTCGATATTCAACTTGCAAGAAAGTGAACTTTAATCTTAAATATGATAGAATACAAAATAAATGATTATGAATAAATATTCTTTATGCTTTTATTTGTCGATATTCAACTTGCAAGAAAGTGAACTTTAATCTTAAATATGATAAAATACAAAATAAATGATTTTGAATAAATGTTATTTATGTTTTTACTTGTCGATAAACAACTTGCAAGAAAGTGAACTTTAATCTTAAATCTGATAAAATACAAAATAAATGATTATGAATATATGTTCTTTATGTTTCTATATGTCGATAAATAACTTGCAAGAAAGTGAACGTTGATCTTAGATCTGATAGAATACAAAATAAATGATTATGAATATATGTTCTTTATGTTTCTATATGTCGATAAATAACTTGCAAGAAAGTGAACTTTGATCTTAAATCTGATAAAAATACAAAATCAATGATTATGAATAAATGTTATTTATGTTTTTATTTGTCGATAAACAACTTGCAAGAAAGTGAGCTTTGATCTTAAATCTGATAAAATACAAAATAAATTATTATGAATAAATATTCTTTATGTTTTTATTTGTCGATATTCAACTTGCAAGAATGTGAACTTTGATCTTAAATCTGATAAAAATACAAAATAAATGATTATGAATAAATATTATTTATGTTTTTATTTGCCGATTAACAACTTACATGAATGTGAACTTTGATCATAAATCAGAGAAAACTCAAAATAAATGATTATCAATAAATGTTCTTTATGTTTCTATTTGTCGATAAACAACTTGCAAGAAAGTGAACTTTAATCTTAGATATGATAGAATACAAAATCAATGATTATGAATAAATGTTATTTATGTTTTTATTTGTCGATAAACAACTTGCAAGAAAGTGAGCTTTAATCTTAGATATGATAGAATACAAAATAAATGATAATGAATAAATATTCTTTATGCTTTTATTTGTCGATATTCAACTTGTAAGAAAGTGAACTTTAATCTTAAATATGATAAAATACAAAATAAATGATTTTGAATAAATGTTGTTTATGTTTTTATTTGTCGATAAACAACTTGCAAGAAAGTGAGCTTTGATCTTAAATCTGATAAAATACAAAATAAATTATTATGAATAAATATTCTTTATGTTTTTATTTGTTGATATTCAACTTGCAAGAATGTGAACTTTGATCTTAAATCTGATAAAAATACAAAATAAATGATTATGAATAAATATTATTTATGTTTTTATTTGCCGATTAACAACTTACATGAATGTGAACTTTGATCATAAATCAGAGAAAACTCAAAATAAATGATTATCAATAAATGTTCTTTATGTTTCTATTTGTCGATAAACAACTTGCAAGAAAGTGAACTTTAATCTTAGATATGATAGAATACAAAATCAATGATTATGAATAAATGTTATTTATGTTTTTATTTGTCGATAAACAACTTGCAAGAAAGTGAGCTTTGATCTTAAATCTGATAAAATACAAAATAAGTGATAATGAATTAATATTCTTTATGTTTTTATTTGTCGATATTCAACTTGCAAGAAAGTGAACTTTGATCTTAAATCAGATAAAAATACAAAATAAATTATTATGAATAAATATTCTTTATGTTTTTATTTGTCGATATTCAACTTGCAAGAAAGTGAACTTTGATCTTAAATCTGATAAAAATACAAAATCAATGATCATGATGAAATGTTATTTATGTTTCTATTTGTCGATAAACAACTTGCAAGAAAGTGAACTTTGATCTTAGTTCTGATAAAATACAAAATAAATGATTATGAATAAATATTTTTATGTTTTTATTTGACTATATTCAACTTGCAGGAAAGTGAACTTTGATCAAAAATCTGAGAAAACTCAAAATAAATGATTATCAATAAATGTTCTTTATGTTTCTATTTGTCGATAAACAACTTGCAAGAAAATGAACTTTAATCTTAGATATGATAGAATACAAAATAAATGATTATGAATAAATATTCTTTATGCTTTTATTTGTCGATATTCAACTTGCAAGAAAGTGAACTTTAATCTTAAATATGATAAAATACAAAATAAATGATTATGAATATATGTTCTTTATGTTTCTATATGTCGATAAATAACTTGCAAGAAAGTGAACTTTGATCTTAAATCTGATAAAAATACAAAATCAATGATTATGAATAAATGTTATTTATGTTTTTATTTGTCGATAAACAACTTGCAAGAAAGTGAGCTTTGATCTTAAATCTGATAAAATACAAAATAAATTATTATGAATAAATATTCTTTATGTTTTTATTTGTCGATATTCAACTTGCAAGAATGTGAACATTGATCATAAATCAAAGAAAACTCAAAATAAAGGATTATCAATAAATGTTCTTTATGTTTCTATTTGTCGATAAACAACTTGCAAGAAAGTGAACTTTAATCTTAGATATGATAGAATACAAAATCAATGATTATGAATAAATGTTATTTATGTTTTTATTTGTCGATAAACAACTTGCAAGAAAGTGAGCTTTAATCTTAGATATGATAGAATACAAAATAAATGATAATGAATAAATATTCTTTATGCTTTTATTTGTCGATATTCAACTTGTAAGAAAGTGAACTTTAATCTTAAATATGATAAAATACAAAATAAATGATTTTGAATAAATGTTGTTTATGTTTTTATTTGTCGATAAACAACTTGCAAGAAAGTGAGCTTTGATCTTAAATCTGATAAAATACAAAATAAATTATTATGAATAAATATTCTTTATGTTTTTATTTGTCGATATTCAACTTGCAAGAAAGTGAACTTTAATCTTAGATATGATAGAATACAAAATCAATGATTATGAATAAATGTTATTTATGTTTTTATTTGTCGATAAATAACTTGCAAGAAAGTGAGCTTTGATCTTAAATCTGATAAAATACAAAATAAGTGATAATGAATTAATATTCTTTATGTTTTTATTTGTCGATATTCAACTTGCAAGAAAGTGAACTTTGATCTTAAATCTGATAAAAATACAAAATAAATTATTATGAATAAATATTCTTTATGTTTTTATTTGTCGATATTCAACTTGCAAGAAAGTGAACTTTGATCTTAAATCTGATAAAAATACAAAATCAATGATCATGATGAAATGTTATTTATGTTTCTATTTGTCGATAAACAACTTGCAAGAAAGTGAACTTTGATCTTAGTTCTGATAAAATACAAAATAAATGATTATGAATAAATATTTTTATGTTTTTATTTGACTATATTCAACTTGCAGGAAAGTGAACTTTGATCAAAAATCTGAGAAAACTCAAAATAAATGATTATCAATAAATGTTCTTTATGTTTCTATTTCTCGATAAACAACTTGCAAGAAAATGAACTTTAATCTTAGATATGATAGAATACAAAATAAATGATTATGAATAAATATTCTTTATGCTTTTATTTGTCGATATTCAACTTGCAAGAAAGTGAACTTTAATCTTAAATATGATAAAATACAAAATAAATGATTTTGAATAAATGTTATTTATGTTTTTACTTGTCGATAAACAACTTGCAAGAAAGTGAACTTTAATCTTAAATCTGATAAAATACAAAATAAATGATTATGGATATATGTTCTTATGTTTCTATATGTCGATAAATAACTTGAAAAAAAGTGAACTTTGATCTTAGATCTGATAGAATACAAAATAAATGATTATGAATATATGTTCTTTATGTTTCTATATGTCGATAAATAACTTGCAAGAAAGTGAACTTTTATCTTAAATCTGATAAAAATACAAAATAAATGATAATGAATAAATATTATTTATGTTTTTATTTGCCGATTAACAACTTACATGAAAGTGAACTTTGATCATAAATCTGATAAAATACAAAATAAATTATTATGAATAAATATTCTTTATGTTTTTATTTGTCGATATTGAACTTGCAAGAAAGTGAACTTTGATCTTAAATCTGATAAAAATACAAAATAAATGATTATGAATAAATATTATTTATGTTTTTATTTGTCGATAAACAACTTGCAAGAAAGTGAGCTTTGATCTTAAATCTGATAAAATACAAAATAAATTATTATGAATAAATATTCTTTATGTTTTTATTTGTCGATATTCAACTTGCAAGAATGTGAACTTTGATCTTAAATCTGATAAAAATACAAAATAAATGATTATGAATAAATATTATTTATGTTTTTATTTGCCGATTAACAACTTACATGAATGTGAACTTTGATCATGAATCAGAGAAAACTCAAAATAAATGATTATCAATAAATGTTCTTTATGTTTCTGTTTGTCGATAAACAACTTGCAAGAAAGTGAACTTTAATCTTAGATATGATAGAATACAAAATCAATGATTATGAATAAATGTTATTTATGTTTTTATTTGTCGATAAACAACTTGCAAGAAAGTGAGCTTTGATCTTAAATCTGATAAAATACAAAATAAGTGATAATGAATTAATATTCTTTATGTTTTTATTTGTCGATATTCAACTTGCAAGAAAGTGAACTTTGATCTTAAATCTGATAAAAATACAAAATAAATTATTATGAATAAATATTCTTTATGTTTTTATTTGTCGATATTCAACTTGCAAGAAAGTGAAGTTTGATCTTAAATCTGATAAAAATACAAAATCAATGATCATGATGAAATGTTATTTATGTTTCTATTTGTCGATAAACAACTTGCAAGAAAGTGAACTTTGATCTTAGTTCTGATAAAATACAAAATAAATGATTATGAATAAATATTTTTATGTTTTTATTTGACTATATTCAACTTGCAGGAAAGTGAACTTTGATCAAAAATCTGAGAAAACTCAAAATAAATGATTATCAATAAATGTTCTTTATGTTTCTATTTGTCGATAAACAACTTGCAAGAAAATGAACTTTAATCTTAGATATGATAGAATACAAAATAAATGATTATGAATAAATATTCTTTATGCTTTTATTTGTCGATATTCAACTTGCAAGAAAGTGAACTTTAATCTTAAATATGATAAAATACAAAATAAATGATTTTGAATAAATGTTATTTATGTTTTTACTTGTCGATAAACAACTTGCAAGAAAGTGAACTTTAATCTTAAATCTGATAAAATACAAAATAAATGATTATGAATATATGTTCTTTATGTTTCTATACGTCGATAAATAACTTGCAAGAAAGTGAACTTTGATCTTAGATCTGATAGAATACAAAATAAATGATTATGAATATATGTTCTTTATGTTTCTATATGTCGATAAATAACTTGCAAGAAAGTGAACTTTTATCTTAAATCTGATAAAAATACAAAATAAATGATAATGAATAAATATTATTTATGTTTTTATTTGCCGATTAACAACTTACATGAAAGTGAACTTTGATCATAAATCTGATAAAATACAAAATAAATTATTATGAATAAATATTCTTTATGTTTTTATTTGTCGATATTCAACTTGCAAGAAAGTGAACTTTGATCTTAAATCTGATAAAAATACAAAATCAATGATCATGATGAAACGTTATTTATGTTTCTATTTGTCGATAAACAACTTGCAAGAAGGTGAACTTTGATCTTAGTTCTGATAAAATACAAAATAAATGATTATGAATAAATATTTTTATGTTTTTATTTGACTACATTCAACTTGCAAGAAAGTGAACTTTGATCTTAAATCTGATAAAAATACAAAATAAATTATTATGAATAAATATTCTTTATGTTTTTATTTGTCGATATTCAACTTGCAGGAAAGTGAACTTTGATCATAAATCTGAGAAAACTCAAAATAAATGATTATGAATAAATATTCTTTATGCTTTTATTTGTCGATATTCAACTTGCAAGAAAGTGAACTTTAATCTTAAATATGATAAAATACAAAATAAATGATTTTAAATAAATGTTATTTATGTTTTTATATGTCGATAAACAACTTGCAAGAAAGTGAGCTTTGATCTTAAATGTGATAAAATACAAAATAAATTATTATGAATAAATATTCTTTATGTTTTTATTTGTCGATATTCAACTTGCAGGAAAGTGAACTTTGATCATAAATCTGAGAAAACTCAAAATAAATGATTAACAATAAATGTTCTTTATGTTTCTATTTGTCGATAAACAACTTGCAAGAAAGTGAACTTTAATCTTAGATATGATAGAATACAAAATCAATGATTATGAATACATGTTATTTATGTTTTTATTTGTCGATAAATAACTTGCAAGAAAGTGAGCTTTGATCTTAAATCTGATAAAATACAAAATAAGTGATAATGAGTTAATATTCTTTATGTTTTTATATGTAGATATTCAACTTGCAAGAAAGTGAACTTTGATCTTAAATCTGATAAAAATACAAAATCAATGATTATGAATAAATATTTTTTATGTTTTTATTTGTAGATATTCAACTTACATGAAAATGCAACTTTGATCATAAATCTGATAAAAAACAAAATAAATTATTATGAATAAATATTCTTTATGTTTTTATTTGTCGATATTCAACTTTCAGGAAAGTGAACTTTGATCATAAATCTGAGAAAACTCAAAATAAATGATTAGCAATAAATGTTCTTTATGTTTCTATTTGTCGATAAACGACTTGCAAGAAGGTGAACTTTAATCTTAAATCTGATAAAAATACAAAATCAATGATTATGAATAAATGTTATTTATGTTTCTATTTGTCGATAAACAATTTGCCAGAAAGTGAACTTTGATCTCAAATCTGATAAAAATACAAAATCAATGATTATGAATAAATGTTATTTATGTTTCTATTTGTCGATAAACAACTTGCCAGAAAGTGAACTTTGATCTTAGTTCTGATAAAATACAAAATAAATGATTGTGAATAAATATTATTTATGTTTTTATTTGTCGATATTCAACTTACATGAAAATGAACTTTGATCATAAATCTGATAAAAAACAAAATAAATTATTATGAATAAATATTCTTTATGTTTTTATTTGTCGATATTCAACTTGCAGGAAAGTGAACTTTGATCATAAATCTGAGAAAACTCAAAATAAATGATTATCAATAAATGTTCTTTATGTTTCTATTTGTCGATAAACGACTTGCAAGAAGGTGAACTTTAATCTTAAATCTGATAAAAATACAAAATCAATGATTATGAATAAATGTTATTTATGTTTCTATTTGTCGATAAACAATTTGCCAGAAAGTGAACTTTGATCTTAGTTCTGATAAAATACAAAATAAATGATTGTGAATAAATATTCTTTATGTTTTTATTTGTCGATATTCAACTTGCAAGAAAGTGAACTTTGATCTCAAATCTGATAAAAATACAAAATCAATGATTATGAATAAATGTTATTTATGTTTCTATTTGTCGATAAACAACTTGCCAGAAAAAGAACTTTGATCTTAGTTCTAATAAAATACAAAATAAATGATTGTGAATAAATATTCTTTATGTTTTTATTTGTCGATATTCAACTTACATGAAAATGAACTTTGATCATAAATCTGATAAAAAACAAAATAAATTATTATGAATAAACATTCTTTATGTTTTTATTTGTCGATATTCAACTTGCAGGAAAGTGAACTTTGATCATAAATCTGAGAAAACTCAAAATAAATGATTATCAATAAATGTTCTTTATGTTTCTATTTGTCGATAAACAACTTGCAAGAAAGTGGACTTTAATCTTAGATATGATAGAATACAAAATAAATGATAATGAATAAATATTCTTTATGCTTTTATTTGTCGATATTCAACTTGTAAGAAAGTGAACTTTAATCTTAAATATGATAAAATACAAAATAAATGATTTTAAATAAATGTTGTTTATGTTTTTATTTGTCGATAAACAACTTGCAAGAAAGTGAGCTTTGATCTTAAATCTGATAAAATACAAAATAAATTATTATGAATAAATATTCTTTATGTTTTTATTTGTCGATATTCAACTTGCAAGAATGTGAACTTTGATCTTAAATCTGATAAAAATACAAAATAAATGATTATGAATAAATATTATTTATGTTTTTATTTGCCGATTAACAACTTACATGAAAATGCAACTTTGATCATAAATCTGAGAAAACTCAAAATAAATGATTATCAATAAATGTTCTTTATGTTTCTATTCGTCGATAAACAACTTGCAAGAAAGTGAACTTTAATCTTAGATGTGATAGAATACAAAATCAATGATTATGAATAAATGTTATTTATGTTTCTATTTGTCGATAAACAACTTGCAAGAAAGTGAACTTTGATCTTAGTTCTGATAAAATACAAAATAAATGATTATGAATAAATATTCTTTTTGTTTTTATTTGTCGATATTCAACTTACATGAACATCAACTTTGATCATAAATCTGATAAAAAACAAAATCAATTATTATGAATAAATATTCTTTATGTACTTATTTGTCGATATTCAACTTGCAGGAAAGTGAACTTTGATCAAAAATCTGAGAAAACTCAAAATAAATGATTATCAATAAATGTTCTTTATGTTTCTATTTGTCGATAAACAACTTGCAAGAAAGTGAACTTTAATCTTAGATATGATAGAATACAAAATAAATGATTATGAATAAATATTCTTTATGCTTTTATTTGTCGATATTCAACTTGCAAGAAAGTGAACTTTGATCTTAAATATGATAAAATACAAAATAAATGATTTTGAATAAATGTTATTTATGTTTTTACTTGTCGATAAACAACTTGCAAGAAAGTGAACTTTAATCTTAAATCTGATAAAATACAAAATAAATGATTATGAATATATGTTCTTTATGTTTCTATATGTCGATAAATAACTTGCAAGAAAGTGAACTTTGATCTTAGATCTGATAGAATACAAAATAAATAATTATGAATATATGTTCTTTATGTTTCTATATGTCGATAAACAACTTACATGAAAGTGAACTTTGATCATAAATCTGATAAAAATACAAAATCAATGATCATGATGAAATGTTATTTATGTTTCTATTTGTCGATAAACAACTTGCAAGAAAGTGAACTTTGATCTTAGTTCTTATAAAATACAAAATAATTGATTATGAATAAATATTTTTATGTTTTTATTTGACTACATTCAACTTGCAAGAAAGTGAACTTTGATCTTAAATCTGATAAAAAAACAAAATAAATTATTATGAATAAACATTCTTTATGTTTTTATTTGTCGATATTCAACTTGCAGGAAAGTGAACTTTGATCATAAATCTGAGAAAACTCAAAATAAATGATTATCAATAAATGTTCTTTATGTTTCTATTTGTCGATAAACAACTTGCAAGAAAGTGGACTTTAATCTTAGATATGATAGAATACAAAATAAATGATAATGAATAAATATTCTTTATGCTTTTATTTGTCGATATTCAACTTGTAAGAAAGTGAACTTTAATCTTAAATATGATAAAATACAAAATAAATGATTTTAAATAAATGTTGTTTATGTTTTTATTTGTCGATAAACAACTTGCAAGAAAGTGAGCTTTGATCTTAAATCTGATAAAATACAAAATAAATTATTATGAATAAATATTCTTTATGTTTTTATTTGTCGATATTCAACTTGCAAGAATGTGAACTTTGATCTTAAATCTGATAAAAATACAAAATAAATGATCATGATGAAACGTTATTTATGTTTCTATTTGTCGATAAACAACTTGCAAGAAGGTGAACTTTGATCTTAGTTCTGATAAAATACAAAATAAATGATTATGAATAAATATTTTTATGTTTTTATTTGACTACATTCAACTTGCAAGAAAGTGAACTTTGATCTTAAATCTGATAAAAATACAAAATAAATTATTATGAATAAATATTCTTTATGTTTTTATTTGTCGATATTCAACTTGCAGGAAAGTGAACTTTGATCATAAATCTGAGAAAACTCAAAATAAATGATTATGAATAAATATTCTTTATGCTTTTATTTGTCGATATTCAACTTGCAAGAAAGTGAACTTTAATCTTAAATATGATAAAATACAAAATAAATGATTTTAAATAAATGTTATTTATGTTTTTATATGTCGATAAACAACTTGCAAGAAAGTGAGCTTTGATCTTAAATGTGATAAAATACAAAATAAATTATTATGAATAAATATTCTTTATGTTTTTATTTGTCGATATTCAACTTGCAGGAAAGTGAACTTTGATCATAAATCTGAGAAAACTCAAAATAAATGATTAACAATAAATGTTCTTTATGTTTCTATTTGTCGATAAACAACTTGCAAGAAAGTGAACTTTAATCTTAGATATGATAGAATACAAAATCAATGATTATGAATACATGTTATTTATGTTTTTATTTGTCGATAAATAACTTGCAAGAAAGTGAGCTTTGATCTTAAATCTGATAAAATACAAAATAAGTGATAATGAGTTAATATTCTTTATGTTTTTATATGTCGATATTCAACTTGCAAGAAAGTGAACTTTGATCTTAAATCTGATAAAAATACAAAATCAATGATTATGAATAAATATTCTTTATGTTTTTATTTGTAGATATTCAACTTACATGAAAATGCAACTTTGATCATAAATCTGATAAAAAACAAAATAAATTATTATGAATAAATATTCTTTATGTTTTTATTTGTCGATATTCAACTTTCAGGAAAGTGAACTTTGATCATAAATCTGAGAAAACTCAAAATAAATGATTAGCAATAAATGTTCTTTATGTTTATATTTGTCGATAAACGACTTGCAAGAAGGTGAACTTTAATCTTAAATCTGATAAAAATACAAAATCAATGATTATGAATAAATGTTATTTATGTTTCTATTTGTCGATAAACAATTTGCCAGAAAGTGAACTTTGATCTCAAATCTGATAAAAATACAAAATCAATGATTATGAATAAATGTTATTTATGTTTCTATTTGTCGATAAACAACTTGCCAGAAAGTGAACTTTGATCTTAGTTCTGATAAAATACAAAATAAATGATTGTGAATAAATATTATTTATGTTTTTATTTGTCGATATTCAACTTACATGAAAATGAACTTTGATCATAAATCTGATAAAAAACAAAATAAATTATTATGAATAAATATTCTTTATGTTTTTATTTGTCGATATTCAACTTGCAGGAAAGTGAACTTTGATCATAAATCTGAGAAAACTCAAAATAAATGATTATCAATAAATGTTCTTTATGTTTCTATTTGTCGATAAACGACTTGCAAGAAGGTGAACTTTAATCTTAAATCTGATAAAAATACAAAATCAATGATTATGAATAAATGTTATTTATGTTTCTATTTGTCGATAAACAATTTGCCAGAAAGTGAACTTTGATCTTAGTTCTGATAAAATACAAAATAAATGATTGTGAATAAATATTCTTTATGTTTTTATTTGTCGATATTCAACTTGCAAGAAAGTGAACTTTGATCTCAAATCTGATAAAAATACAAAATCAATGATTATGAATAAATGTTATTTATGTTTCTATTTGTGGATAAACAACTTGCCAGAAAAAGAACTTTGATCTTAGTTCTAATAAAATACAAAATAAATGATTGTGAATAAATATTCTTTATGTTTTTATTTGTCGATATTCAACTTACATGAAAATGAACTTTGATCATAAATCTGATAAAAAACAAAATAAATTATTATGAATAAATATTCTTTATGTTTTTATTTGTCGATATTCAACTTGCAGGAAAGTGAACTTTGATCATAAATCTGAGAAAACTCAAAATAAATGATTATCAATAAATGTTCTTTATGTTTCTATTTGTCGATAACCAACTTGCAAGAAAGTGGACTTTAATCTTAGATATGATAGAATACAAAATAAATGATAATGAATAAATATTCTTTATGCTTTTATTTGTCGATATTCAACTTGTAAGAAAGTGAACTTTAATCTTAAATATGATAAAATACAAAATAAATGATTTTAAATAAATGTTGTTTATGTTTTTATTTGTCGATAAACAACTTGCAAGAAAGTGAGCTTTGATCTTAAATCTGATAAAATACAAAATAAATTATTATGAATAAATATTCTTTATGTTTTTATTTGTCGATATTCAACTTGCAAGAATGTGAACTTTGATCTTAAATCTGATAAAAATACAAAATAAATGATTATGAATAAATATTATTTATGTTTTTATTTGCCGATTAACAACTTACATGAAAATGCAACTTTGATCATAAATCTGAGAAAACTCAAAATAAATGATTATCAATAAATGTTCTTTATGTTTCTATTCGTCGATAAACAACTTGCAAGAAAGTGAACTTTAATCTTAGATGTGATAGAATACAAAATCAATGATTATGAATAAATGTTATTTATGTTTCTATTTGTCGATAAACAACTTGCAAGAAAGTGAACTTTGATCTTAGTTCTGATAAAATACAAAATAAATGATTATGAATAAATATTCTTTATGTTTTTATTTGTCGATATTCAACTTACATGAACATCAACTTTGATCATAAATCTGATAAAAAACAAAATCAATTATTATGAATAAATATTCTTTATGTACTTATTTGTCGATATTCAACTTGCAGGAAAGTGAACTTTGATCAAAAATCTGAGAAAACTCAAAAAAAATGATTATCAATAAATGTTCTTTATGTTTCTATTTGTCGATAAACAACTTGCAAGAAAGTGAACTTTAATCTTAGATATGATAGAATACAAAATAAATGATTATGAATAAATATTCTTTATGCTTTTATTTGTCGATATTCAACTTGCAAGAAAGTGAACTTTGATCTTAAATATGATAAAATACAAAATAAATGATTTTGAATAAATGTTATTTATGTTTTTACTTGTCGATAAACAACTTGCAAGAAAGTGAACTTTAATCTTAAATCTGATAAAATACAAAATAAATGATTATGAATATATGTTCTTTATGTTTCTATATGTCGATAAATAACTTGCAAGAAAGTGAACTTTGATCTTAGATCTGATAGAATACAAAATAAATAATTATGAATATATGTTCTTTATGTTTCTATATGTCGATAAACAACTTACATGAAAGTGAACTTTGATCATAAATCTGATAAAAATACAAAATCAATGATCATGATGAAATGTTATTTATGTTTCTATTTGTCGATAAACAACTTGCAAGAAAGTGAACTTTGATCTTAGTTCTTATAAAATACAAAATAATTGATTATGAATAAATATTTTTATGTTTTTATTTGACTACATTCAACTTGCAAGAAAGTGAACTTTGATCTTAAATCTGATAAAAAAACAAAATAAATTATTATGAATAAACATTCTTTATGTTTTTATTTGTCGATATTCAACTTGCAGGAAAGTGAACTTTGATCATAAATCTGAGAAAACTCAAAATAAATGATTATCAATAAATGTTCTTTATGTTTCTATTTGTCGATAAACAACTTGCAAGAAAGTGGACTTTAATCTTAGATATGATAGAATACAAAATAAATGATAATGAATAAATATTCTTTATGCTTTTATTTGTCGATATTCAACTTGTAAGAAAGTGAACTTTAATCTTAAATATGATAAAATACAAAATAAATGATTTTAAATAAATGTTGTTTATGTTTTTATTTGTCGATAAACAACTTGCAAGAAAGTGAGCTTTGATCTTAAATCTGATAAAATACAAAATAAATTATTATGAATAAATATTCTTTATGTTTTTATTTGTCGATATTCAACTTGCAAGAATGTGAACTTTGATCTTAAATCTGATAAAAATACAAAATAAATGATTATGAATAAATATTATTTATGTTTTTATTTGCCGATTAACAACTTACATGAAAATGCAACTTTGATCATAAATCTGAGAAAACTCAAAATAAATGATTATCAATAAATGTTCTTTATGTTTCTATTCGTCGATAAACAACTTGCAAGAAAGTGAACTTTAATCTTAGATGTGATAGAATACAAAATCAATGATTATGAATAAATGTTATTTATGTTTCTATTTGTCGATAAACAACTTGCAAGAAAGTGAACTTTGATCTTAGTTCTGATAAAATACAAAATAAATGATTATGAATAAATATTCTTTATGTTTTTATTTGTCGATATTCAACTTACATGAACATCAACTTTGATCATAAATCTGATAAAAAACAAAATCAATTATTATGAATAAATATTCTTTATGTACTTATTTGTCGATATTCAACTTGCAGGAAAGTGAACTTTGATCAAAAATCTGAGAAAACTCAAAATAAATGATTATCAATAAATGTTCTTTATGTTTCTATTTGTCGATAAACAACTTGCAAGAAAGTGAACTTTAATCTTAGATATGATAGAATACAAAATAAATGATTATGAATAAATATTCTTTATGCTTTTATTTGTCGATATTCAACTTGCAAGAAAGTGAACTTTGATCTTAAATATGATAAAATACAAAATAAATGATTTTGAATAAATGTTATTTATGTTTTTACTTGTCGATAAACAACTTGCAAGAAAGTGAGCTTTGATCTTAAATCTGATAAAATACAAAATAAATGATTTTAAATAAATGTTATTTATGTTTTTATATGTCGATAAACAACTTGCAAGAAAGTGAGCTTTGATCTTAAATGTGATAAAATACAAAATAAATTATTATGAATAAATATTTTTATGTTTTTATTTGACTATATTCAACTTGAAGGAAAGTGAACTTTGATCAAAAATCTGAGAAAACTCAAAATAAATGATTATCAATAAATGTTCTTTATGTTTCTATTTGTCGATAAACAACTTGCAAGAAAATGAACTTTAATCTTAGATATGATAGAATACAAAATAAATGATTATGAATAAATATTCTTTATGCTTTTATTTGTCGATATTCAACTTGCAAGAAAGTGAACTTTAATCTTAAATATGATAAAATACAAAATAAATGATTTTGAATAAATGTTATTTATGTTTTTACTTGTCGATAAACAACTTGCAAGAAAGTGAACTTTAATCTTAAATCTGATAAAATACAAAATAAATGATTATGAATATTTGTTCTTTATGTTTCTATATGTCGATAAATAACTTGCAAGAAAGTGAACTTTGATCTTAGATCTGATAGAATACAAACTAAATGATAATGAATAAATATTCTTTATGCTTTTATTTGTCGATATTCAACTTGTAAGAAAGTGAACTTTAATCTTAAATATGATAAAATACAAAATAAATGATTTTGAATAAATGTTGTTTATGTTTTTATTTGTCGATAAACAACTTGCAAGAAAGTGAGCTTTGATCTTAAATCTGATAAAATACAAAATAAATTATTATGAATAAATATTCTTTATGTTTTTATTTGTCGATATTCAACTTGCAAGAATGTGAACTTTGATCTTAAATCTGATAAAAATACAAAATAAATGATTATGAATAAATATTATTTATGTTTTTATTTGCCGATTAACAACTTACATGAATGTGAACTTTGATCATAAATCAGAGAAAACTCAAAATAAATGATTATCAATAAATGTTCTTTATGTTTCTATTTGTCGATAAACAACTTGCAAGAAAGTGAACTTTAATCTTAGATATGATAGAATACAAAATCAATGATTATGAATAAATGTTATTTATGTTTTTATTTGTCGATAAACAACTTGCAAGAAAGTGAGCTTTGATCTTAAATCTGATAAAATACAAAATAAATGATTTTGAATAAATGTTACTAGTAATAACCCCCGATATTCGGGGGACTCCGTTATTTAAAATGAAAAAAGTAAACAATTTTTTTTTTTTATAAAAACTCAATTTATTCAAGTACTTCATGGAAAACTACATTCGTAGTGGTTTTATTTTGGTCGTAAGTCTTAACTTTGATATCTTGAGAAGATCGTACTCGACTCAATGCGACATACAGCTGGCCATGCGTAAAACAATCCTCCTTGAGGAAAACACCAACTCTTGCTAGAGTCTGCCCTTGAGATTTGTTTATTGTTATTGCGAATGCTACAATTATTGGAAATTGGCGACGCTTTAAAATAAAAGGAAGTGTTGATTCGCTGGGCTGTAAATTTATACGGGGCAATAAAATTTGTTTCCCTTGACCATAGCCATAGCATCTTGGTAATGCATGTTCATATTTCGAGGGGAGCCAACAAAACTTTTGAAGGAAGTACAACTATACGACCAGGACGAACACTTTCCATATTTGCACCACGCATTAAGTAGTCATGCAAACCAGCATATGTTTCAACACGTAGCTCTTTCTGATGAGTTCGCAGAAATGCCAGACGTGCTCCTTCAATTCTGACATATTGGTCAACTAAATACTGTTGCCAAAGTTTACCTGACACATGAAGCAAGCTGAAACCTTCTCTTATCGCCATACGGTAAGCAACAAACTGCAGTTGGGTTAATTTAAATCTACATTCCGTTCGATGACCCTGTTCATGCAGAAGAGTTTCATCATATCCTGACTCGCCATAAGGAAACAAAAGCGGATATACTAATGGATCACACAACCTATGTAGCGTTGAGACAAATAATAAATTCTGCATATCAGATTTCCGTGAAAATATTCGCAAATTTCGATTTCCAGGTGGTTCACCATCCTCTGTTGTGAAAACGGCCGCAATTTCTGAGCAGTTTGGCAAATTATAACGTCGATCAGCGCTGTTAAAAAGTAGCATGCTAATTCGGCGAGCATTGCGATTTTCTTCTCTGGCCCTCTGTTCCTCTTCGCGTTCAACCTGCGCCATATGCTTATACTCATTTGCCAAGGGGTTAATATTTGAAAGCATTTCGTGGATTTCTCTCAGCAAATATCTATCGCAGTTTGAATTATGTTGTGCCCTTATATCAGTTGCTTGATCCGTGTCAAGAATAAACAGCTGGGCGTAGGAGGATTCTGAAGGATGATCTGCATGCAATGGACCTACCCTATGATATATTGATCCATGTATTCGGAAGCAATATGGTCCGCGCCCTGTAGGCTCCGCAATTTTCGCTTCGAATGATGCAAAAGCAAACGAACTATTTAGCTGCCGAATATTCTCCAAATAGTGTCCCCGCCAAGAGCTCAAATCATTTTCTAACACAGCTTTCAAAAACTCAGGTATACGTAATTCTTGAAGTTTAACTTTTCCGCCATGACAACATGTCGTAAAGCCATTTCTTACCTAGTAACAATTTCAACCAAATATTAAGACAATAATTATGTATGTATATACATACATTACGAATATAAAACAATGAAAAGTATAGGTACCTTTTCACTTCTGAAATGTTTTGCTTTACAGTGTACACATATGTGAGTCAAACCCCCAAGCGAACTATACTCCGGAAGAACTACGGAGTTTAGGGCAGCTTTGAAATAACTTGCCATAGATCCTGTATGACTACGGCTCTAATAAAAAAGGTCAATTCATATACATACATACATTAACAATTAAAAATTCTATAACATTCACCTCTTCTCTTCGACCTGTTAAACTCATTTTTCGTCTAATTCGCCTTTGGTTTGGCATTTTATTTTTAATAATTAATCTGAATCTGCACTGAAATTCGATGTAGTATGTATGTATTCGCTGGTAATAGCCGCCTTGACTTTTGGAAGAAAACTGAACTGACTCAAAGCTTACCTAACGCAATAACACTTCTAATCAAAATAACGCCGACAACAATATTTCTGTTATATTTTTCACTTGCGTCTTCGCCCATATATATTTGTAAGTATTTATGTAGAGTATGAATAAAACAAAGTAGAGTGCACATGTCAAAGCGCAGTGTTCCTTAGTTCGTACATACATATACGTACGAATATACAACATAGAAGAGAGCGCATGTCAAATCATAGATAGCGCCTTAGCGCATGCATATGTATGTATGTCCCATATGTATGTACAATTCATACAACTACGCACTGCACATGCCAAAGCAAACATTCTCTTAGCATCTCTTATTGTCATTTTGCTACCGAGCAGGCAACATTGTTGTTGTTAGATTTCGCACTTGCGCCTTCGCGTATGTGGGTATGTATGTAACGAAAGCAAATGACAGAAACATTTGTAATTATTCGTTCTCTTACATATATGCTCTTTTCTGTAGAAGCGCTGCTTATATTAGCTTAATGTAAAAATTGAAGAACTTTAAACGCAAATATATCAAAAGTGGTTTAATGAATTTAAAATCTGTAAAATTTGTGCAAAGTTTCAGATCGCACACTTTAATTTGATGTATTATTTGTCTCTGTACGTTTTGTAGATCTCTGGAAATAAGCGCCTTGTCTTAGAATAATATATAGATTTATGTTTTTACTTGTCGATAAACAACTTGCAAGAAAGTGAGCTTTGATCTTAAATCTGATAAAATACAAAATAAATGATTTTAAATAAATGTTATTTATGTTTTTATATGTCGATAAACAACTTGCAAGAAAGTGAGCTTTGATCTTAAATGTGATAAAATACAAAATAAATTATTATGAATAAATATTTTTATGTTTTTATTTGACTATATTCAACTTGAAGGAAAGTGAACTTTGATCAAAAATCTGAGAAAACTCAAAATAAATGATTATCAATAAATGTTCTTTATGTTTCTATTTGTCGATAAACAACTTGCAAGAAAATGAACTTTAATCTTAGATATGATAGAATACAAAATAAATGATTATGAATAAATATTCTTTATGCTTTTATTTGTCGATATTCAACTTGCAAGAAAGTGAACTTTAATCTTAAATATGATAAAATACAAAATAAATGATTTTGAATAAATGTTATTTATGTTTTTACTTGTCGATAAACAACTTGCAAGAAAGTGAACTTTAATCTTAAATCTGATAAAATACAAAATAAATGATTATGAATATTTGTTCTTTATGTTTCTATATGTCGATAAATAACTTGCAAGAAAGTGAACTTTGATCTTAGATCTGATAGAATACAAACTAAATGATAATGAATAAATATTCTTTATGCTTTTATTTGTCGATATTCAACTTGTAAGAAAGTGAACTTTAATCTTAAATATGATAAAATACAAAATAAATGATTTTGAATAAATGTTGTTTATGTTTTTATTTGTCGATAAACAACTTGCAAGAAAGTGAGCTTTGATCTTAAATCTGATAAAATACAAAATAAATTATTATGAATAAATATTCTTTATGTTTTTATTTGTCGATATTCAACTTGCAAGAATGTGAACTTTGATCTTAAATCTGATAAAAATACAAAATAAATGATTATGAATAAATATTATTTATGTTTTTATTTGCCGATTAACAACTTACATGAATGTGAACTTTGATCATAAATCAGAGAAAACTCAAAATAAATGATTATCAATAAATGTTCTTTATGTTTCTATTTGTCGATAAACAACTTGCAAGAAAGTGAACTTTAATCTTAGATATGATAGAATACAAAATCAATGATTATGAATAAATGTTATTTATGTTTTTATTTGTCGATAAACAACTTGCAAGAAAGTGAGCTTTGATCTTAAATCTGATAAAATACAAAATAAGTGATAATGAATTAATATTCTTTATGTTTTTATTTGTCGATATTCAACTTGCAAGAAAGTGAACTTTGATCTTAAATCTGATAAAAATACAAAATAAATTATTATGAATAAATATTCTTTATGTTTTTATTTGTCGATATTCAACTTGCAAGAAAGTGAACTTGATCTTAAATCTGATAAAAATACAAAATCAATGATCATGATGAAATGTTATTTATGTTTCTATTTGTCGATAAACAACTTGCAAGAAAGTGAACTTTGATCTTAGTTCTGATAAAATACAAAATAAATGATTATGAATAAATATTTTTATGTTTTTATTTGACTATATTCAACTTGCAGGAAAGTGAACTTTGATCAAAAATCTGAGAAAACTCAAAATAAATGATTATCAATAAATGTTCTTTATGTTTCTATTTGTCGATAAACAACTTGCAAGAAAATGAACTTTAATCTTAGATATGATAGAATACAAAATAAATGATTATGAATAAATATTCTTTATGCTTTTATTTGTCGATATTCAACTTGCAAGAAAGTGAACTTTAATCTTAAATATGATAAAATACAAAATAAATGATTTTGAATAAATGTTATTTATGTTTTTACTTGTCGATAAACAACTTGCAAGAAAGTGAACTTTAATCTTAAATCTGATAAAATACAAAATAAATGATTATGAATATATGTTCTTTATGTTTCTATATGTCGATAAATAACTTGCAAGAAAGTGAACTTTGATCTTAGATCTGATAGAATACAAAATAAATGGTTATGAATATATGTTCTTTATGTTTCTATATGTCGATAAATAACTTGCAAGAAAGTGAACTTTTATCTTAAATCTGATAAAAATACAAAATAAATGATAATGAATAAATATTATTTATGTTTTTATTTGCCGATTAACAACTTACATGAAAGTGAACTTTGATCATAAATCTGATAAAATACAAAATAAATTATTATGAATAAATATTCTTTATGTTTTTATTTGTCGATATTCAACTTGCAAGAAAGTGAACTTTGATCTTAAATCTGATAAAAATAAAAAATAAATGATTATGAATAAATATTATTTATGTTTTCATTTGTCGATAAACAACTTGCAAGAAAGTGAGCTTTGATCTTAAATCTGATAAAATACAAAATAAATTATTATGAATAAATATTCTTTATGTTTTTATTTGTCGATATTCAACTTGCAAGAATGTGAACTTTGATCTTAAATCTGATAAAAATACAAAATAAATGATTATGAATAAATATTATTTATGTTTTTATTTGCCGATTAACAACTTACATGAATGTGAACTTTGATCATAAATCAGAGAAAACTCAAAATAAATGATTATCAATAAATGTTCTTTATGTTTCTATTTGTCGATAAACAACTTGCAAGAAAGTGAACTTTAATCTTAGATATGATAGAATACAAAATCAATGATTATGAATAAATGTTATTTATGTTTTTATTTGTCGATAAACAACTTGCAAGAAAGTGAGCTTTGATCTTAAATCTGATAAAATACAAAATAAGTGATAATGAATTAATATTCTTTATGTTTTTATTTGTCGATATTCAACTTGCAAGAAAGTGAACTTTGATCTTAAATCTGATAAAAATACAAAATAAATTATTATGAATAAATATTCTTTATGTTTTTATTTGTCGATATTCAACTTGCAAGAAAGTGAACTTTGATCTTAAATCTGATAAAAATACAAAATCAATGATCATGATGAAATGTTATTTATGTTTCTATTTGTCGATAAACAACTTGCAAGAAAGTGAACTTTGATCTTAGTTCTGATAAAATACAAAATAAATGATTATGAATAAATATTTTTATGTTTTTATTTGACTATATTCAACTTGCAGGAAAGTGAACTTTGATCAAAAATCTGAGAAAACTCAAAATAAATGATTATCAATAAATGTTCTTTATGTTTCTATTTGTCGATAAACAACTTGCAAGAAAATGAACTTTAATCTTAGATATGATAGAATACAAAATAAATGATTATGAATAAATATTCTTTATGCTTTTATTTGTCGATATTCAACTTGCAAGAAAGTGAACTTTAATCTTAAATATGATAAAATACAAAATAAATGATTTTGAATAAATGTTATTTATGTTTTTACTTGTCGATAAACAACTTGCAAGAAAGTGAACTTTAATCTTAAATCTGATAAAATACAAAATAAATGATTATGAATATATGTTCTTTATGTTTCTATACGTCGATAAATAACTTGCAAGAAAGTGAACTTTGATCTTAGATCTGATAGAATACAAAATAAATGATTATGAATATATGTTCTTTATGTTTCTATATGTCGATAAATAACTTGCAAGAAAGTGAACTTTTATCTTAAATCTGATAAAAATACAAAATAAATGATAATGAATAAATATTATTTATGTTTTTATTTGCCGATTAACAACTTACATGAAAGTGAACTTTGATCATAAATCTGATAAAATACAAAATAAATTATTATGAATAAATATTCTTTATGTTTTTATTTGTCGATATTCAACTTGCAAGAAAGTGAACTTTGATCTTAAATCTGATAAAAATACAAAATCAATGATCATGATGAAACGTTATTTATGTTTCTATTTGTCGATAAACAACTTGCAAGAAGGTGAACTTTGATCTTAGTTCTGATAAAATACAAAATAAATGATTATGAATAAATATTTTTATGTTTTTATTTGACTACATTCAACTTGCAAGAAAGTGAACTTTGATCTTAAATCTGATAAAAATACAAAATAAATTATTATGAATAAATATTCTTTATGTTTTTATTTGTCGATATTCAACTTGCAGGAAAGTGAACTTTGATCATAAATCTGAGAAAACTCAAAATAAATGATTATGAATAAATATTCTTTATGCTTTTATTTGTCGATATTCAACTTGCAAGAAAGTGAACTTTAATCTTAAATATGATAAAATACAAAATAAATGATTTTAAATAAATGTTATTTATGTTTTTATATGTCGATAAACAACTTGCAAGAAAGTGAGCTTTGATCTTAAATGTGATAAAATACAAAATAAATTATTATGAATAAATATTCTTTATGTTTTTATTTGTCGATATTCAACTTGCAGGAAAGTGAACTTTGATCATAAATCTGAGAAAACTCAAAATAAATGATTAACAATAAATGTTCTTTATGTTTCTATTTGTCGATAAACAACTTGCAAGAAAGTGAACTTTAATCTTAGATATGATAGAATACAAAATCAATGATTATGAATACATGTTATTTATGTTTTTATTTGTCGATAAATAACTTGCAAGAAAGTGAGCTTTGATCTTAAATCTGATAAAATACAAAATAAGTGATAATGAGTTAATATTCTTTATGTTTTTATATGTCGATATTCAACTTGCAAGAAAGTGAACTTTGATCTTAAATCTGATAAAAATACAAAATCAATGATTATGAATAAATATTCTTTATGTTTTTATTTGTAGATATTCAACTTACATGAAAATGCAACTTTGATCATAAATCTGATAAAAAACAAAATAAATTATTATGAATAAATATTCTTTATGTTTTTATTTGTCGATATTCAACTTTCAGGAAAGTGAACTTTGATCATAAATCTGAGAAAACTCAAAATAAATGATTAGCAATAAATGTTCTTTATGTTTCTATTTGTCGATAAACAATTTGCCAGAAAGTGAACTTTGATCTCAAATCTGATAAAAATACAAAATCAATGATTATGAATAAATGTTATTTATGTTTCTATTTGTCGATAAACAACTTGCCAGAAAGTGAACTTTGATCTTAGTTCTGATAAAATACAAAATAAATGATTGTGAATAAATATTATTTATGTTTTTATTTGTCGATATTCAACTTACATGAAAATGAACTTTGATCATAAATCTGATAAAAAACAAAATAAATTATTATGAATAAATATTCTTTATGTTTTTATTTGTCGATATTCAACTTGCAGGAAAGTGAACTTTGATCATAAATCTGAGAAAACTCAAAATAAATGATTATCAATAAATGTTCTTTATGTTTCTATTTGTCGATAAACGACTTGCAAGAAGGTGAACTTTAATCTTAAATCTGATAAAAATACAAAATCAATGATTATGAATAAATGTTATTTATGTTTCTATTTGTCGATAAACAATTTGCCAGAAAGTGAACTTTGATCTTAGTTCTGATAAAATACAAAATAAATGATTGTGAATAAATATTCTTTATGTTTTTA
Organism: Zeugodacus cucurbitae; assembly: GCF_028554725.1. Lineage (NCBI taxonomy): Eukaryota > Metazoa > Arthropoda > Insecta > Diptera > Tephritidae > Zeugodacus > Zeugodacus cucurbitae. Next base: position 31,278,847 of record NC_071669.1, read on the forward strand.
TTTGTCGATATTCAACTTGCAAGAAAGTGAACTTTGATCTCAAATCTGATAAAAATACAAAATCAATGATTATGAATAAATGTTATTTATGTTTCTATTTGTCGATAAACAACTTGCCAGAAAAAGAACTTTGATCTTAGTTCTAATAAAATACAAAATAAATGATTGTGAATAAATATTCTTAATGTTTTTATTTGTCGATATTCAACTTACATGAAAATGAACTTTGATCATAAATCTGATAAAAAACAAAATAAGTGATAATGAGTTAATATTCTTTATGTTTTTATATGTCGATATTCAACTTGCAAGAAAGTGAACTTTGATCTTAAATCTGATAAAAATACAAAATCAATGATTATGAATAAATATTCTTTATGTTTTTATTTGTAGATATTCAACTTACATGAAAATGCAACTTTGATCATAAATCTGATAAAAAACAAAATAAATTATTATGAATAAATATTCTTTATGTTTTTATTTGTCGATATTCAACTTTCAGGAAAGTGAACTTTGATCATAAATCTGAGAAAACTCAAAATAAATGATTAGCAATAAATGTTCTTTATGTTTCTATTTGTCGATAAACGACTTGCAAGAAGGTGAACTTTAATCTTAAATCTGATAAAAATACAAAATCAATGATTATGAATAAATGTTATTTATGTTTCTATTTGTCGATAAACAATTTGCCAGAAAGTGAACTTTGATCTCAAATCTGATAAAAATACAAAATCAATGATTATGAATAAATGTTATTTATGTTTCTATTTGTCGATAAACAACTTGCCAGAAAGTGAACTTTGATCTTAGTTCTGATAAAATACAAAATAAATGATTGTGAATAAATATTATTTATGTTTTTATTTGTCGATATTCAACTTACATGAAAATGAACTTTGATCATAAATCTGATAAAAAACAAAATAAATTATTATGAATAAATATTCTTTATGTTTTTATTTGTCGATATTCAACTTGCAGGAAAGTGAACTTTGATCATAAATCTGAGAAAACTCAAAATAAATGATTATCAATAAATGTTCTTTATGTTTCTATTTGTCGATAAACGACTTGCAAGAAGGTGAACTTTAATCTTAAATCTGATAAAAATACAAAATCAATGATTATGAATAAATGTTATTTATGTTTCTATTTGTCGATAAACAATTTGCCAGAAAGTGAACTTTGATCTTAGTTCTGATAAAATACAAAATAAATGATTGTGAATAAATATTCTTTATGTTTTTATTTGTCGATATTCAACTTGCAAGAAAGTGAACTTTGATCTCAAATCTGATAAAAATACAAAATCAATGATTATGAATAAATGTTATTTATGTTTCTATTTGTCGATAAACAACTTGCCAGAAAAAGAACTTTGATCTTAGTTCTAATAAAATACAAAATAAATGATTGTGAATAAATATTCTTAATGTTTTTATTTGTCGATATTCAACTTACATGAAAATGAACTTTGATCATAAATCTGATAAAAAACAAAATAAACTATTATGAATAAACATTCTTTATGTTTTTATTTGTCGATATTCAACTTGCAGGAAAGTGAACTTTGATCATAAATCTGAGAAAACTCAAAATAAATGATTATCAATAAATGTTCTTTATGTTTCTATTTGTCGATAAACAACTTGCAAGAAAGTGGACTTTAATCTTAGATATGATAGAATACAAAATAAATGATAATGAATAAATATTCTTTATGCTTTTATTTGTCGATATTCAACTTGTAAGAAAGTGAACTTTAATCTTAAATATGATAAAATACAAAATAAATGATTTTAAATAAATGTTGTTTATGTTTTTATTTGTCGATAAACAACTTGCAAGAAAGTGAGCTTTGATCTTAAATCTGATAAAATACAAAATAAATTATTATGAATAAATATTCTTTATGTTTTTATTTGTCGATATTCAACTTGCAAGAATGTGAACTTTGATCTTAAATCTGATAAAAATACAAAATAAATGATTATGAATAAATATTATTTATGTTTTTATTTGCCGATTAACAACTTACATGAAAATGCAACTTTGATCATAAATCTGAGAAAACTCAAAATAAATGATTATCAATAAATGTTCTTTATGTTTCTATTCGTCGATAAACAACTTGCAAGAAAGTGAACTTTAATCTTAGATGTGATAGAATACAAAATCAATGATTATGAATAAATGTTATTTATGTTTCTATTTGTCGATAAACAACTTGCAAGAAAGTGAACTTTGATCTTAGTTCTGATAAAATACAAAATAAATGATTGTGAATAAATATTCTTTATGTTTTTATTTGTCGATATTCAACTTACATGAAAATGAACTTTGATCATAAATCTGATAAAAAACAAAATCAATTATTATGAATAAATATTCTTTATGTACTTATTTGTCAATATTCAACTTGCAGGAAAGTGAACTTTGATCAAAAATCTGAGAAAACTCAAAATAAATGATTATCAATAAATGTTCTTTATGTTTCTATTTGTCGATAAACAACTTGCAAGAAAGTGAACTTTAATCTTAGATATGATAGAATACAAAATAAATGATTATGAATAAATATTCTTTATGCTTTTATTTGTCGATATTCAACTTGCAAGAAAGTGAACTTTGATCTTAAATATGATAAAATACAAAATAAATGATTTTGAATAAATGTTATTTATGTTTTTACTTGTCGATAAACAACTTGCAAGAAAGTGAACTTTAATCTTAAATCTGATAAAATACAAAATAAATGATTATGAATATATGTTCTTTATGTTTCTATATGTCGATAAATAACTTGCAAGAAAGTGAACTTTGATCTTAGATCTGATAGAATACAAAATAAATAATTATGAATATATGTTCTTTATGTTTCTATATGTCGATAAACAACTTACATGAAAGTGAACTTTGATCATAAATCTGATAAAAATACAAAATCAATGATCATGATGAAATGTTATTTATGTTTCTATTTGTCGATAAACAACTTGCAAGAAAGTGAACTTTGATCTTAGTTCTTATAAAATACAAAATAATTGATTATGAATAAATATTTTTATGTTTTTATTTGACTACATTCAACTTGCAAGAAAGTGAACTTTGATCTTAAATCTGATAAAAAAAACAAAATAAATTATTATGAATAAACATTCTTTATGTTTTTATTTGTCGATATTCAACTTGCAGGAAAGTGAACTTTGATCATAAATCTGAGAAAACTCAAAATAAATGATTATCAATAAATGTTCTTTATGTTTCTATTTGTCGATAAACAACTTGCAAGAAAGTGGACTTTAATCTTAGATATGATAGAATACAAAATAAATGATAATGAATAAATATTCTTTATGCTTTTATTTGTCGATATTCAACGTGTAAGAAAGTGAACTTTAATCTTAAATATGATAAAATACAAAATAAATGATTTTAAATAAATGTTGTTTATGTTTTTATTTGTCGATAAACAACTTGCAAGAAAGTGAGCTTTGATCTTAAATCTGATAAAATACAAAATAAATTATTATGAATAAATATTCTTTATGTTTTTATTTGTCGATATTCAACTTGCAAGAATGTGAACTTTGATCTTAAATCTGATAAAAATACAAAATAAATGATTATGAATAAATATTATTTATGTTTTTATTTGCCGATTAACAACTTACATGAAAATGCAACTTTGATCATAAATCTGAGAAAACTCAAAATAAATGATTATCAATAAATGTTCTTTATGTTTCTATTCGTCGATAAACAACTTGCAAAAAAGTGAACTTTAATCTTAGATGTGATAGAATACAAAATCAATGATTATGAATAAATGTTATTTATGTTTCTATTTGTCGATAAACAACTTGCAAGAAAGTGAACTTTGATCTTAGTTCTGATAAAATACAAAATAAATGATTATGAATAAATATTCTTTATGTTTTTATTTGTCGATATTCAACTTACATGAACATCAACTTTGATCATAAATCTGATAAAAAACAAAATCAATTATTATGAATAAATATTCTTTATGTACTTATTTGTCGATATTCAACTTGCAGGAAAGTGAACTTTGATCAAAAATCTGAGAAAACTCAAAATAAATGATTATCAATAAATGTTCTTTATGTTTCTATTTGTCGAAAAACAACTTGCAAGAAAGTGAACTTTAATCTTAGATATGATAGAATACAAAATAAATGATTATGAATAAATATTCTTTATGCTTTTATTTGTCGATATTCAACTTGCAAGAAAGTGAACTTTGATCTTAAATATGATAAAATACAAAATAAATGATTTTGAATAAATGTTATTTATGTTTTTACTTGTCGATAAACAACTTGCAAGAAAGTGAGCTTTGATCTTAAATCTGATAAAATACAAAATAAATGATTTTAAATAAATGTTATTTATGTTTTTATATGTCGATAAACAACTTGCAAGAAAGTGAGCTTTGATCTTAAATGTGATAAAATACAAAATAAATTATTATGAATAAATATTTTCATGTTTTTATTTGACTATATTCAACTTGAAGGAAAGTGAACTTTGATCAAAAATCTGAGAAAACTCAAAATAAATGATTATCAATAAATGTTCTTTATGTTTCTATTTGTCGATAAACAACTTGCAAGAAAATGAACTTTAATCTTAGATATGATAGAATACAAAATAAATGATTATGAATAAATATTCTTTATGCTTTTATTTGTCGATATTCAACTTGCAAGAAAGTGAACTTTAATCTTAAATATGATAAAATACAAAATAAATGATTTTGAATAAATGTTATTTATGTTTTTACTTGTCGATAAACAACTTGCAAGAAAGTGAACTTTAATCTTAAATCTGATAAAATACAAAATAAATGATTATGAATATATGTTCTTTATGTTTCTATATGTCGATAAATAACTTGCAAGAAAGTGAACTTTGATCTTAGATCTGATAGAATACAAACTAAATGATAATGAATAAATATTCTTTATGCTTTTATTTGTCGATATTCAACTTGTAAGAAAGTGAACTTTAATCTTAAATATGATAAAATACAAAATAAATGATTTTGAATAAATGTTGTTTATGTTTTTATTTGTCGATAAACAACTTGCAAGAAAGTGAGCTTTGATCTTAAATCTGATAAAATACAAAATAAATTATTATGAATAAATATTCTTTATGTTTTTATTTGTCGATATTCAACTTGCAAGAATGTGAACTTTGATCTTAAATCTGATAAAAATACAAAATAAATGATTATGAATAAATATTATTTATGTTTTTATTTGCCGATTAACAACTTACATGAATGTGAACTTTGATCATAAATCAGAGAAAACTCAAAATAAATGATTATCAATAAATGTTCTTTATGTTTCTATTTGTCGATAAACAACTTGCAAGAAAGTGAACTTTAATCTTAGATATGATAGAATACAAAATCAATGATTATGAATAAATATTTTTATGCTTTTATTTGTCGATATTCAACTTGCAAGAAAGTGAACTTTAATCTTAAATATGATAAAATACAAAATAAATGATTTTAAATAAATGTTATTTATGTTTTTATATGTCGATAAACAACTTGCAAGAAAGTGAGCTTTGATCTTAAATGTGATAAAATACAAAATAAATTATTATGAATAAATATTCTTTATGTTTTTATTTGTCGATATTCAACTTGCAGGAAAGTGAACTTTGATCATAAATCTGAGAAAACTCAAAATAAATGATTAACAATAAATGTTCTTTATGTTTCTATTTGTCGATAAACAACTTGCAAGAAAGTGAACTTTAATCTTAGATATGATAGAATACAAAATCAATGATTATGAATACATGTTATTTATGTTTTTATTTGTCGATAAATAACTTGCAAGAAAGTGAGCTTTGATCTTAAATCTGATAAAATACAAAATAAGTGATAATGAGTTAATATTCTTTATGTTTTTATATGTCGATATTCAACTTGCAAGAAAGTGAACTTTGATCTTAAATCTGATAAAAATACAAAATCAATGATTATGAATAAATATTCTTTATGTTTTTATTTGTAGATATTCAACTTACATGAAAATGCAACTTTGATCATAAATCTGATAAAAAACAAAATAAATTATTATGAATAAATATTCTTTATGTTTTTATTTGTCGATATTCAACTTTCAGGAAAGTGAACTTTGATCATAAATCTGAGAAAACTCAAAATAAATGATTAGCAATAAATGTTCTTTATGTTTCTATTTGTCGATAAACGACTTGCAAGAAGGTGAACTTTAATCTTAAATCTGATAAAAATACAAAATCAATGATTATGAATAAATGTTATTTATGTTTCTATTTGTCGATAAACAATTTGCCAGAAAGTGAACTTTGATCTCAAATCTGATAAAAATACAAAATCAATGATTATGAATAAATGTTATTGATGTTTCTATTTGTCGATAAACAACTTGCCAGAAAGTGAACTTTGATCTTAGTTCTGATAAAATACAAAATAAATGATTGTGAATAAATATTATTTATGTTTTTATTTGTCGATATTCAACTTACATGAAAATGAACTTTGATCATAAATCTGATAAAAAACAAAATAAATTATTATGAATAAATATTCTTTATGTTTTTATTTGTCGATATTCAACTTGCAGGAAAGTGAACTTTGATCATAAATCTGAGAAAACTCAAAATAAATGATTATCAATAAATGTTCTTTATGTTTCTATTTGTCGATAAACGACTTGCAAGAAGGTGAACTTTAATCTTAAATCTGATAAAAATACAAAATCAATGATTATGAATAAATGTTATTTATGTTTCTATTTGTCGATAAACAATTTGCCAGAAAGTGAACTTTGATCTTAGTTCTGATAAAATACAAAATAAATGATTGTGAATAAATATTCTTTATGTTTTTATTTGTCGATATTCAACTTGCAAGAAAGTGAACTTTGATCTCAAATCTGATAAAAATACAAAATCAATGATTATGAATAAATGTTATTTATGTTTCTATTTGTCGATAAACAACTTGCCAGAAAAAGAACTTTGATCTTAGTTCTAATAAAATACAAAATAAATGATTGTGAATAAATATTCTTTATGTTTTTATTTGTCGATATTCAACTTACATGAAAATGAACTTTGATCATAAATCTGATAAAAAACAAAATAAACTATTATGAATAAACATTCTTTATGTTTTTATTTGTCGATATTCAACTTGCAGGAAAGTGAACTTTGATCATAAATCTGAGAAAACTCAAAATAAATGATTATCAATAAATGTTCTTTATGTTTCTATTTGTCGATAAACAACTTGCAAGAAAGTGGACTTTAATCTTAGATATGATAGAATACAAAATAAATGATAATGAATAAATATTCTTTATGCTTTTATTTGTCGATATTCAACTTGTAAGAAAGTGAACTTTAATCTTAAATATGATAAAATACAAAATAAATGATTTTAAATAAATGTTGTTTATGTTTTTATTTGTCGATAAACAACTTGCAAGAAAGTGAGCTTTGATCTTAAATCTGATAAAATACAAAATAAATTATTATGAATAAATATTCTTTATGTTTTTATTTGTCGATATTCAACTTGCAAGAATGTGAACTTTGATCTTAAATCTGATAAAAATACAAAATAAATGATTATGAATAAATATTATTTATGTTTTTATTTGCCGATTAACAACTTACATGAAAATGCAACTTTGATCATAAATCTGAGAAAACTCAAAATAAATGATTATCAATAAATGTTCTTTATGTTTCTATTCGTCGATAAACAACTTGCAAGAAAGTGAACTTTAATCTTAGATGTGATAGAATACAAAATCAATGATTATGAATAAATGTTATTTATGTTTCTATTTGTCGATAAACAACTTGCAAGAAAGTGAACTTTGATCTTAGTTCTGATAAAATACAAAATAAATGATTGTGAATAAATATTCTTTATGTTTTTATTTGTCGATATTCAACTTACATGAAAATGAACTTTGATCATAAATCTGATAAAAAACAAAATCAATTATTATGAATAAATATTCTTTATGTACTTATTTGTCGATATTCAACTTGCAGGAAAGTGAACTTTGATCAAAAATCTGAGAAAACTCAAAATAAATGATTATCAATAAATGTTCTTTATGTTTCTATTTGTCGATAAACAACTTGCAAGAAAGTGAACTTTAATCTTAGATATGATAGAATACAAAATAAATGATTATGAATAAATATTCTTTATGCTTTTATTTGTCGATATTCAACTTGCAAGAAAGTGAACTTTGATCTTAAATATGATAAAATACAAAATAAATGATTTTGAATAAATGTTATTTATGTTTTTACTTGTCGATAAACAACTTGCAAGAAAGTGAACTTTAATCTTAAATCTGATAAAATACAAAATAAATGATTATGAATATATGTTCTTTATGTTTCTATATGTCGATAAATAACTTGCAAGAAAGTGAACTTTGATCTTAGATCTGATAGAATACAAAATAAATAATTATGAATATATGTTCTTTATGTTTCTATATGTCGATAAACAACTTACATGAAAGTGAACTTTGATCATAAATCTGATAAAAATACAAAATCAATGATCATGATGAAATGTTATTTATGTTTCTATTTGTCGATAAACAACTTGCAAGAAAGTGAACTTTGATCTTAGTTCTTATAAAATACAAAATAATTGATTATGAATAAATATTTTTATGTTTTTATTTGACTACATTCAACTTGCAAGAAAGTGAACTTTGATCTTAAATCTGATAAAAAAACAAAATAAATTATTATGAATAAACATTCTTTATGTTTTTATTTGTCGATATTCAACTTGCAGGAAAGTGAACTTTGATCATAAATCTGAGAAAACTCAAAATAAATGATTATCAATAAATGTTCTTTATGTTTCTATTTGTCGATAAACAACTTGCAAGAAAGTGGACTTTAATCTTAGATATGATAGAATACAAAATAAATGATAATGAATAAATATTCTTTATGCTTTTATTTGTCGATATTCAACGTGTAAGAAAGTGAACTTTAATCTTAAATATGATAAAATACAAAATAAATGATTTTAAATAAATGTTGTTTATGTTTTTATTTGTCGATAAACAACTTGCAAGAAAGTGAGCTTTGATCTTAAATCTGATAAAATACAAAATAAATTATTATGAATAAATATTCTTTATGTTTTTATTTGTCGATATTCAACTTGCAAGAATGTGAACTTTGATCTTAAATCTGATAAAAATACAAAATAAATGATTATGAATAAATATTATTTATGTTTTTATTTGCCGATTAACAACTTACATGAAAATGCAACTTTGATCATAAATCTGAGAAAACTCAAAATAAATGATTATCAATAAATGTTCTTTATGTTTCTATTCGTCGATAAACAACTTGCAAAAAAGTGAACTTTAATCTTAGATGTGATAGAATACAAAATCAATGATTATGAATAAATGTTATTTATGTTTCTATTTGTCGATAAACAACTTGCAAGAAAGTGAACTTTGATCTTAGTTCTGATAAAATACAAAATAAATGATTATGAATAAATATTCTTTATGTTTTTATTTGTCGATATTCAACTTACATGAACATCAACTTTGATCATAAATCTGATAAAAAACAAAATCAATTATTATGAATAAATATTCTTTATGTACTTATTTGTCGATATTCAACTTGCAGGAAAGTGAACTTTGATCAAAAATCTGAGAAAACTCAAAATAAATGATTATCAATAAATGTTCTTTATGTTTCTATTTGTCGAAAAACAACTTGCAAGAAAGTGAACTTTAATCTTAGATATGATAGAATACAAAATAAATGATTATGAATAAATATTCTTTATGCTTTTATTTGTCGATATTCAACTTGCAAGAAAGTGAACTTTGATCTTAAATATGATAAAATACAAAATAAATGATTTTGAATAAATGTTATTTATGTTTTTACTTGTCGATAAACAACTTGCAAGAAAGTGAGCTTTGATCTTAAATCTGATAAAATACAAAATAAATGATTTTAAATAAATGTTATTTATGTTTTTATATGTCGATAAACAACTTGCAAGAAAGTGAACTTTGATCTTAGATCTGATAGAATACAAACTAAATGATAATGAATAAATATTCTTTATGCTTTTATTTGTCGATATTCAACTTGTAAGAAAGTGAACTTTAATCTTAAATATGATAAAATACAAAATAAATGATTTTGAATAAATGTTGTTTATGTTTTTATTTGTCGATAAACAACTTGCAAGAAAGTGAGCTTTGATCTTAAATCTGATAAAATACAAAATAAATTATTATGAATAAATATTCTTTATGTTTTTATTTGTCGATATTCAACTTGCAAGAATGTGAACTTTGATCTTAAATCTGATAAAAATACAAAATAAATGATTATGAATAAATATTATTTATGTTTTTATTTGCCGATTAACAACTTACATGAATGTGAACTTTGATCATAAATCAGAGAAAACTCAAAATAAATGATTATCAATAAATGTTCTTTATGTTTCTATTTGTCGATAAACAACTTGCAAGAAAGTGAACTTTAATCTTAGATATGATAGAATACAAAATCAATGATTATGAATAAATATTCTTTATGCTTTTATTTGTCGATATTCAACTTGCAAGAAAGTGAACTTTAATCTTAAATATGATAAAATACAAAATAAATGATTTTGAATAAATGTTATTTATGTTTTTACTTGTCGATAAACAACTTGCAAGAAAGTGAACTTTAATCTTAAATATGATAAAATACAAAATAAATGATTATGAATATATGTTCTTTATGTTTCTATATGTCGATAAATAACTTGCAAGAAAGTGAACTTTGATCTTAGATCTGATAGAATACAAACTAAATGATAATGAATAAATATTCTTTATGCTTTTATTTGTCGATATTCAACTTGCAAGAAAGTGAACTTTAATCTTAAATATGATAAAATACAAAATAAATGATTTTGAATAAATGTTATTTATGTTTTTACTTGTCGATAAACAACTTGCAAGAAAGTGAACTTTAATCTTAAATATGATAAAATACAAAATAAATGATTTTGAATAAATGTTATTTATGTTTTTACTTGTCGATAAACAACTTGCAAGAAAGTGAACTTTAATCTTAAATCTGATAAAATACAAAATAAATGATTATGAATATATGTTCTTTATGTTTCTATATGTCGATAAATAACTTGCAAGAAAGTGAACTTTAATCTTAAATATGATAAAATACAAAATAAATGATTTTGAATAAATGTTATTTATGTTTTTACTTGTCGATAAACAACTTGCAAGAAAGTGAACTTTAATCTTAAATATGATAAAATACAAAATAAATGATTTTGAATAAATGTTATTTATGTTTTTACTTGTCGATAAACAACTTGCAAGAAAGTGAACTTTAATCTTAAATCTGATAAAATACAAAATAAATGATTATGAATATATGTTCTTTATGTTTCTATATGTCGATAAATAACTTGCAAGAAAGTGAACTTTGATCTTAGATCTGATAGAATACAAACTAAATGATAATGAATAAATATTCTTTATGCTTTTATTTGTCGATATTCAACTTGCAAGAAAGTGAACTTTAATCTTAAATATGATAAAATACAAAATAAATGATTTTGAATAAATGTTATTTATGTTTTTACTTGTCGATAAACAACTTGCAAGAATGTGAACTTTGATCATAAATCAGAGAAAACTCAAAATAAATGATTATCAATAAATGTTCTTTATGTTTCTATTTGTCGATAAACAACTTGCAAGAAAGTGAACTTTAATCTTAGATATGATAGAATACAAAATCAATGATTATGAATAAATATTCTTTATGCTTTTATTTGTCGATATTCAACTTGCAAGAAAGTGAACTTTAATCTTAAATATGATAAAATACAAAATAAATGATTTTGAATAAATGTTATTTATGTTTTTACTTGTCGATAAACAACTTGCAAGAAAGTGAACTTTAATCTTAAATATGATAAAATACAAAATAAATGATTTTGAATAAATGTTATTTATGTTTTTACTTGTCGATAAACAACTTGCAAGAAAGTGAACTTTAATCTTAAATCTGATAAAATACAAAATAAATGATTATGAATATATGTTCTTTATGTTTCTATATGTCGATAAATAACTTGCAAGAAAGTGAACTTTGATCTTAGATCTGATAGAATACAAACTAAATGATAATGAATAAATATTCTTTATGCTTTTATTTGTCGATATTCAACTTGCAAGAAAGTGAACTTTGATCTTAAATATGATAAAATACAAAATAAATGATTTTGAATAAATGTTATTTATGTTTTTACTTGTCGATAAACAACTTGCAAGAAAGTGAGCTTTGATCTTAAATCTGATAAAATACAAAATAAATGATTTTAAATAAATGTTATTTATGTTTTTATATGTCGATAAACAACTTGCAAGAAAGTGAACTTTGATCTTAGATCTGATAGAATACAAAATAAATGATTTTGAATAAATGTTATTTATGTTTTTACTTGTCGATAAACAACTTGCAAGAAAGTGAACTTTAATCTTAAATATGATAAAATACAAAATAAATGATTTTGAATAAATGTTATTTATGTTTTTACTTGTCGATAAACAACTTGCAAGAAAGTGAGCTTTGATCTTAAATCTGATAAAATACAAAATAAATTATTATGAATAAATATTCTTTATGTTTTTATTTGTCGATATTCAACTTGCAAGAATGTGAACTTTGATCTTAAATCTGATAAAAATACAAAATAAATGATTATGAATAAATATTATTTATGTTTTTATTTGCCGATTAACAACTTACATGAATGTGAACTTTGATCTTAAATCTGATAAAATACAAAATAAATGATTTTAAATAAATGTTATTTATGTTTTTATATGTCGATAAACAACTTGCAAGAAAGTGAACTTTGATCTTAGATCTGATAGAATACAAAATAAATGATTTTGAATAAATGTTATTTATGTTTTTACTTGTCGATAAACAACTTGCAAGAAAGTGAACTTTAATCTTAGTTCTGATAAAATACAAAATAAATGATTATGAATAAATATTCTTTATGTTTTTATTTGTCGATATTCAACTTACATGAACATCAACTTTGATCATAAATCTGATAAAAAACAAAATCAATTATTATGAATAAATATTCTTTATGTACTTATTTGTCGATATTCAACTTGCAGGAAAGTGAACTTTGATCAAAAATCTGAGAAAACTCAAAATAAATGATTATCAATAAATGTTCTTTATGTTTCTATTTGTCGAAAAACAACTTGCAAGAAAGTGAACTTTAATCTTAGATATGATAGAATACAAAATAAATGATTATGAATAAATATTCTTTATGCTTTTATTTGTCGATATTCAACTTGCAAGAAAGTGAACTTTGATCTTAAATATGATAAAATACAAAATAAATGATTTTGAATAAATGTTATTTATGTTTTTACTTGTCGATAAACAACTTGCAAGAAAGTGAGCTTTGATCTTAAATCTGATAAAATACAAAATAAATGATTTTAAATAAATGTTATTTATGTTTTATATACAACTTGCAAGAAAGTGAACTTTGATCTTAGATCTGATAGAATACAAACTAAATGATAATGAATAAATATTCTTTATGCTTTTATTTGTCGATATTCAACTTGTAAGAAAGTGAACTTTAATCTTAAATATGATAAAATACAAAATAAATGATTTTGAATAAATGTTGTTTATGTTTTTATTTGTCGATAAACAACTTGCAAGAAAGTGAGCTTTGATCTTAAATCTGATAAAATACAAAATAAATTATTATGAATAAATATTCTTTATGTTTTTATTTGTCGATATTCAACTTGCAAGAATGTGAACTTTGATCTTAAATCTGATAAAAATACAAAATAAATGATTATGAATAAATATTATTTATGTTTTTATTTGCCGATTAACAACTTACATGAATGTGAACTTTGATCATAAATCAGAGAAAACTCAAAATAAATGATTATCAATAAATGTTCTTTATGTTTCTATTTGTCGATAAACAACTTGCAAGAAAGTGAACTTTAATCTTAGATATGATAGAATACAAAATCAATGATTATGAATAAATATTCTTTATGCTTTTATTTGTCGATATTCAACTTGCAAGAAAGTGAACTTTAATCTTAAATATGATAAAATACAAAATAAATGATTTTGAATAAATGTTATTTATGTTTTTACTTGTCGATAAACAACTTGCAAGAAAGTGAACTTTAATCTTAAATATGATAAAATACAAAATAAATGATTATGAATATATGTTCTTTATGTTTCTATATGTCGATAAATAACTTGCAAGAAAGTGAACTTTGATCTTAGATCTGATAGAATACAAACTAAATGATAATGAATAAATATTCTTTATGCTTTTATTTGTCGATATTCAACTTGCAAGAAAGTGAACTTTAATCTTAAATATGATAAAATACAAAATAAATGATTTTGAATAAATGTTATTTATGTTTTTACTTGTCGATAAACAACTTGCAAGAAAGTGAACTTTAATCTTAAATATGATAAAATACAAAATAAATGATTTTGAATAAATGTTATTTATGTTTTTACTTGTCGATAAACAACTTGCAAGAAAGTGAACTTTAATCTTAAATCTGATAAAATACAAAATAAATGATTATGAATATATGTTCTTTATGTTTCTATATGTCGATAAATAACTTGCAAGAAAGTGAACTTTAATCTTAAATATGATAAAATACAAAATAAATGATTTTGAATAAATGTTATTTATGTTTTTACTTGTCGATAAACAACTTGCAAGAAAGTGAACTTTAATCTTAAATATGATAAAATACAAAATAAATGATTTTGAATAAATGTTATTTATGTTTTTACTTGTCGATAAACAACTTGCAAGAAAGTGAACTTTAATCTTAAATCTGATAAAATACAAAATAAATGATTATGAATATATGTTCTTTATGTTTCTATATGTCGATAAATAACTTGCAAGAAAGTGAACTTTGATCTTAGATCTGATAGAATACAAACTAAATGATAATGAATAAATATTCTTTATGCTTTTATTTGTCGATATTCAACTTGCAAGAAAGTGAACTTTAATCTTAAATATGATAAAATACAAAATAAATGATTTTGAATAAATGTTATTTATGTTTTTACTTGTCGATAAACAACTTGCAAGAATGTGAACTTTGATCATAAATCAGAGAAAACTCAAAATAAATGATTATCAATAAATGTTCTTTATGTTTCTATTTGTCGATAAACAACTTGCAAGAAAGTGAACTTTAATCTTAGATATGATAGAATACAAAATCAATGATTATGAATAAATATTCTTTATGCTTTTATTTGTCGATATTCAACTTGCAAGAAAGTGAACTTTAATCTTAAATATGATAAAATACAAAATAAATGATTTTGAATAAATGTTATTTATGTTTTTACTTGTCGATAAACAACTTGCAAGAAAGTGAACTTTAATCTTAAATATGATAAAATACAAAATAAATGATTTTGAATAAATGTTATTTATGTTTTTACTTGTCGATAAACAACTTGCAAGAAAGTGAACTTTAATCTTAAATCTGATAAAATACAAAATAAATGATTATGAATATATGTTCTTTATGTTTCTATATGTCGATAAATAACTTGCAAGAAAGTGAACTTTGATCTTAGATCTGATAGAATACAAACTAAATGATAATGAATAAATATTCTTTATGCTTTTATTTGTCGATATTCAACTTGCAAGAAAGTGAACTTTGATCTTAAATATGATAAAATACAAAATAAATGATTTTGAATAAATGTTATTTATGTTTTTACTTGTCGATAAACAACTTGCAAGAAAGTGAGCTTTGATCTTAAATCTGATAAAATACAAAATAAATGATTTTAAATAAATGTTATTTATGTTTTTATATGTCGATAAACAACTTGCAAGAAAGTGAACTTTGATCTTAGATCTGATAGAATACAAAATAAATGATTTTGAATAAATGTTATTTATGTTTTTACTTGTCGATAAACAACTTGCAAGAAAGTGAACTTTAATCTTAAATATGATAAAATACAAAATAAATGATTTTGAATAAATGTTATTTATGTTTTTACTTGTCGATAAACAACTTGCAAGAAAGTGAGCTTTGATCTTAAATCTGATAAAATACAAAATAAATTATTATGAATAAATATTCTTTATGTTTTTATTTGTCGATATTCAACTTGCAAGAATGTGAACTTTGATCTTAAATCTGATAAAAATACAAAATAAATGATTATGAATAAATATTATTTATGTTTTTATTTGCCGATTAACAACTTACATGAATGTGAACTTTGATCATAAATCAGAGAAAACTCAAAATAAATGATTATCAATAAATGTTCTTTATGTTTCTATTTGTCGATAAACAACTTGCAAGAAAGTGAACTTTAATCTTAGATATGATAGAATACAAAATCAATGATTATGAATAAATATTCTTTATGCTTTTATTTGTCGATAAACAACTTGCAAGAAAGTGAACTTTAATCTTAAATATGATAAAATACAAAATAAATGATTTTGAATAAATGTTATTTATGTTTTTACTTGTCGATAAACAACTTGCAAGAAAGTGAACTTTAATCTTAAATGTGATAAAATACAAAATAAATTATTATGAATAAATATTTTTATGTTTTTATTTGACTATATTCAACTTGAAGGAAAGTGAACTTTGATCAAAAATCTGAGAAAACTCAAAATAAATGATTATCAATAAATGTTCTTTATGTTTCTATTTGTCGATAAACAACTTGCAAGAAAATGAACTTTAATCTTAGATATGATAGAATACAAAATAAATGATTATGAATAAATATTCTTTATGCTTTTATTTGTCGATATTCAACTTGCAAGAAAGTGAACTTTAATCTTAAATATGATAAAATACAAAATAAATGATTTTGAATAAATGTTATTTATGTTTTTACTTGTCGATAAACAACTTGCAAGAAAGTGAACTTTAATCTTAAATCTGATAAAATACAAAATAAATGATTATGAATATATGTTCTTTATGTTTCTATATGTCGATAAATAACTTGCAAGAAAGTGAACTTTGATCTTAGATCTGATAGAATACAAACTAAATGATAATGAATAAATATTCTTTATGCTTTTATTTGTCGATATTCAACTTGTAAGAAAGTGAACTTTAATCTTAAATATGATAAAATACAAAATAAATGATTTTGAATAAATGTTGTTTATGTTTTTATTTGTCGATAAACAACTTGCAAGAAAGTGAGCTTTGATCTTAAATCTGATAAAATACAAAATAAATTATTATGAATAAATATTCTTTATGTTTTTATTTGTCGATATTCAACTTGCAAGAATGTGAACTTTGATCTTAAATCTGATAAAAATACAAAATAAATGATTATGAATAAATATTAT
This sequence comes from Zeugodacus cucurbitae, assembly GCF_028554725.1. Classification (NCBI taxonomy): domain Eukaryota; kingdom Metazoa; phylum Arthropoda; class Insecta; order Diptera; family Tephritidae; genus Zeugodacus; species Zeugodacus cucurbitae. The sequence goes on from NC_071669.1 coordinate 31,296,422, forward strand.
TTATGTTTTTATTTGCCGATTAACAACTTACATGAATGTGAACTTTGATCATAAATCAGAGAAAACTCAAAATAAATGATTATCAATAAATGTTCTTTATGTTTCTATTTGTCGATAAACAACTTGCAAGAAAGTGAACTTTAATCTTAGATATGATAGAATACAAAATCAATGATTATGAATAAATGTTATTTATGTTTTTATTTGTCGATAAACAACTTGCAAGAAAGTGAGCTTTGATCTTAAATCTGATAAAATACAAAATAAGTGATAATGAATTAATATTCTTTATGTTTTTATTTGTCGATATTCAACTTGCAAGAAAGTGAACTTTGATCTTAAATCTGATAAAAATACAAAATAAATTATTATGAATAAATATTCTTTATGTTTTTATTTGTCGATATTCAACTTGCAAGAAAGTGAACTTGATCTTAAATCTGATAAAAATACAAAATCAATGATCATGATGAAATGTTATTTATGTTTCTATTTGTCGATAAACAACTTGCAAGAAAGTGAACTTTGATCTTAGTTCTGATAAAATACAAAATAAATGATTATGAATAAATATTTTTATGTTTTTATTTGACTATATTCAACTTGCAGGAAAGTGAACTTTGATCAAAAATCTGAGAAAACTCAAAATAAATGATTATCAATAAATGTTCTTTATGTTTCTATTTGTCGATAAACAACTTGCAAGAAAATGAACTTTAATCTTAGATATGATAGAATACAAAATAAATGATTATGAATAAATATTCTTTATGCTTTTATTTGTCGATATTCAACTTGCAAGAAAGTGAACTTTAATCTTAAATATGATAAAATACAAAATAAATGATTTTGAATAAATGTTATTTATGTTTTTACTTGTCGATAAACAACTTGCAAGAAAGTGAACTTTAATCTTAAATCTGATAAAATACAAAATAAATGATTATGAATATATGTTCTTTATGTTTCTATATGTCGATAAATAACTTGCAAGAAAGTGAACTTTGATCTTAGATCTGATAGAATACAAAATAAATGGTTATGAATATATGTTCTTTATGTTTCTATATGTCGATAAATAACTTGCAAGAAAGTGAACTTTTATCTTAAATCTGATAAAAATACAAAATAAATGATAATGAATAAATATTATTTATGTTTTTATTTGCCGATTAACAACTTACATGAAAGTGAACTTTGATCATAAATCTGATAAAATACAAAATAAATTATTATGAATAAATATTCTTTATGTTTTTATTTGTCGATATTCAACTTGCAAGAAAGTGAACTTTGATCTTAAATCTGATAAAAATAAAAAATAAATGATTATGAATAAATATTATTTATGTTTTTATTTGTCGATAAACAACTTGCAAGAAAGTGAGCTTTGATCTTAAATCTGATAAAATACAAAATAAATGATTATGAATAAATATTATTTATGTTTTTATTTGCCGATTAACAACTTACATGAATGTGAACTTTGATCATAAATCAGAGAAAACTCAAAATAAATGATTATCAATAAATGTTCTTTATGTTTCTATTTGTCGATAAACAACTTGCAAGAAAGTGAACTTTAATCTTAGATATGATAGAATACAAAATCAATGATTATGAATAAATGTTATTTATGTTTTTATTTGTCGATAAACAACTTGCAAGAAAGTGAGCTTTGATCTTAAATCTGATAAAATACAAAATAAGTGATAATGAATTAATATTCTTTATGTTTTTATTTGTCGATATTCAACTTGCAAGAAAGTGAACTTTGATCTTAAATCTGATAAAAATACAAAATAAATTATTATGAATAAATATTCTTTATGTTTTTATTTGTCGATATTCAACTTGCAAGAAAGTGAACTTTGATCTTAAATCTGATAAAAATACAAAATCAATGATCATGATGAAATGTTATTTATGTTTCTATTTGTCGATAAACAACTTGCAAGAAAGTGAACTTTGATCTTAGTTCTGATAAAATACAAAATAAATGATTATGAATAAATATTTTTATGTTTTTATTTGACTATATTCAACTTGCAGGAAAGTGAACTTTGATCAAAAATCTGAGAAAACTCAAAATAAATGATTATCAATAAATGTTCTTTATGTTTCTATTTGTCGATAAACAACTTGCAAGAAAATGAACTTTAATCTTAGATATGATAGAATACAAAATAAATGATTATGAATAAATATTCTTTATGCTTTTATTTGTCGATATTCAACTTGCAAGAAAGTGAACTTTAATCTTAAATATGATAAAATACAAAATAAATGATTATGAATAAATGTTATTTATGTTTTTACTTGTCGATAAACAACTTGCAAGAAAGTGAACTTTAATCTTAAATCTGATAAAATACAAAATAAATGATTATGAATATATGTTCTTTATGTTTCTATATGTCGATAAATAACTTGCAAGAAAGTGAACTTTGATCTTAGATCTGATAGAATACAAAATAAATGATTATGAATATATGTTCTTTATGTTTCTATATGTCGATAAATAACTTGCAAGAAAGTGAACTTTTATCTTAAATCTGATAAAAATACAAAATAAATGATAATGAATAAATATTATTTATGTTTTTATTTGCCGATTAACAACTTACATGAAAGTGAACTTTGATCATAAATCTGATAAAATACAAAATAAATTATTATGAATAAATATTCTTTATGTTTTTATTTGTCGATATTCAACTTGCAAGAAAGTGAACTTTGATCTTAAATCTGATAAAAATACAAAATCAATGATCATGATGAAACGTTATTTATGTTTCTATTTGTCGATAAACAACTTGCAAGAAAGTGAACTTTGATCTTAGTTCTGATAAAATACAAAATAAATGATTATGAATAAATATTTTTATGTTTTTATTTGACTACATTCAACTTGCAAGAAAGTGAACTTTGATCTTAAATCTGATAAAAATACAAAATAAATTATTATGAATAAATATTCTTTATGTTTTTATTTGTCGATATTCAACTTGCAGGAAAGTGAACTTTGATCATAAATCTGAGAAAACTCAAAATAAATGATTATGAATAAATATTCTTTATGCTTTTATTTGTCGATATTCAACTTGCAAGAAAGTGAACTTTAATCTTAAATATGATAAAATACAAAATAAATGATTTTAAATAAATGTTATTTATGTTTTTATATGTCGATAAACAACTTGCAAGAAAGTGAGCTTTGATCTTAAATGTGATAAAATACAAAATAAATTATTATGAATAAATATTCTTTATGTTTTTATTTGTCGATATTCAACTTGCAGGAAAGTGAACTTTGATCATAAATCTGAGAAAACTCAAAATAAATGATTAACAATAAATGTTCTTTATGTTTCTATTTGTCGATAAACAACTTGCAAGAAAGTGAACTTTAATCTTAGATATGATAGAATACAAAATCAATGATTATGAATACATGTTATTTATGTTTTTATTTGTCGATAAATAACTTGCAAGAAAGTGAGCTTTGATCTTAAATCTGATAAAATACAAAATAAGTGATAATGAGTTAATATTCTTTATGTTTTTATATGTCGATATTCAACTTGCAAGAAAGTGAACTTTGATCTTAAATCTGATAAAAATACAAAATCAATGATTATGAATAAATATTCTTTATGTTTTTATTTGTAGATATTCAACTTACATGAAAATGCAACTTTGATCATAAATCTGATAAAAAACAAAATAAATTATTATGAATAAATATTCTTTATGTTTTTATTTGTCGATATTCAACTTTCAGGAAAGTGAACTTTGATCATAAATCTGAGAAAACTCAAAATAAATGATTAGCAATAAATGTTCTTTATGTTTCTATTTGTCGATAAACGACTTGCAAGAAGGTGAACTTTAATCTTAAATCTGATAAAAATACAAAATCAATGATTATGAATAAATGTTATTTATGTTTCTATTTGTCGATAAACAATTTGCCAGAAAGTGAACTTTGATCTCAAATCTGATAAAAATACAAAATCAATGATTATGAATAAATGTTATTTATGTTTCTATTTGTCGATAAACAACTTGCCAGAAAGTGAACTTTGATCTTAGTTCTGATAAAATACAAAATAAATGATTGTGAATAAATATTATTTGTGTTTTTATTTGTCGATATTCAACTTACATGAAAATGAACTTTGATCAAAAATCTGATAAAAAACAAAATAAATTATTATGAATAAATATTCTTTATGTTTTTATTTGTCGATATTCAACTTGCAGGAAAGTGAACTTTGATCATAAATCTGAGAAAACTCAAAATAAATGATTATCAATAAATGTTCTTTATGTTTCTATTTGTCGATAAACGACTTGCAAGAAGGTGAACTTTAATCTTAAATCTGATAAAAATACAAAATCAATGATTATGAATAAATGTTATTTATGTTTCTATTTGTCGATAAACAATTTGCCAGAAAGTGAACTTTGATCTTAGTTCTGATAAAATACAAAATAAATGATTGTGAATAAATATTTTTATGTTTTTATTTGACTATATTCAACTTGCAGGAAAGTGAACTTTGATCAAAAATCTGAGAAAACTCAAAATAAATGATTATCAATAAATGTTCTTTATGTTTCTATTTGTCGATAAACAACTTGCAAGAAAATGAACTTTAATCTTAGATATGATAGAATACAAAATAAATGATTATGAATAAATATTCTTTATGCTTTTATTTGTCGATATTCAACTTGCAAGAAAGTGAACTTTAATCTTAAATATGATAAAATACAAAATAAATGATTATGAATAAATGTTATTTATGTTTTTACTTGTCGATAAACAACTTGCAAGAAAGTGAACTTTAATCTTAAATCTGATAAAATACAAAATAAATGATTATGAATATATGTTCTTTATGTTTCTATATGTCGATAAATAACTTGCAAGAAAGTGAACTTTGATCTTAGATCTGATAGAATACAAAATAAATGATTATGAATATATGTTCTTTATGTTTCTATATGTCGATAAATAACTTGCAAGAAAGTGAACTTTTATCTTAAATCTGATAAAAATACAAAATAAATGATAATGAATAAATATTATTTATGTTTTTATTTGCCGATTAACAACTTACATGAAAGTGAACTTTGATCATAAATCTGATAAAATACAAAATAAATTATTATGAATAAATATTCTTTATGTTTTTATTTGTCGATATTCAACTTGCAAGAAAGTGAACTTTGATCTTAAATCTGATAAAAATACAAAATCAATGATCATGATGAAACGTTATTTATGTTTCTATTTGTCGATAAACAACTTGCAAGAAAGTGAACTTTGATCTTAGTTCTGATAAAATACAAAATAAATGATTATGAATAAATATTTTTATGTTTTTATTTGACTACATTCAACTTGCAAGAAAGTGAACTTTGATCTTAAATCTGATAAAAATACAAAATAAATTATTATGAATAAATATTCTTTATGTTTTTATTTGTCGATATTCAACTTGCAGGAAAGTGAACTTTGATCATAAATCTGAGAAAACTCAAAATAAATGATTATGAATAAATATTCTTTATGCTTTTATTTGTCGATATTCAACTTGCAAGAAAGTGAACTTTAATCTTAAATATGATAAAATACAAAATAAATGATTTTAAATAAATGTTATTTATGTTTTTATATGTCGATAAACAACTTGCAAGAAAGTGAGCTTTGATCTTAAATGTGATAAAATACAAAATAAATTATTATGAATAAATATTCTTTATGTTTTTATTTGTCGATATTCAACTTGCAGGAAAGTGAACTTTGATCATAAATCTGAGAAAACTCAAAATAAATGATTAACAATAAATGTTCTTTATGTTTCTATTTGTCGATAAACAACTTGCAAGAAAGTGAACTTTAATCTTAGATATGATAGAATACAAAATCAATGATTATGAATACATGTTATTTATGTTTTTATTTGTCGATAAATAACTTGCAAGAAAGTGAGCTTTGATCTTAAATCTGATAAAATACAAAATAAGTGATAATGAGTTAATATTCTTTATGTTTTTATATGTCGATATTCAACTTGCAAGAAAGTGAACTTTGATCTTAAATCTGATAAAAATACAAAATCAATGATTATGAATAAATATTCTTTATGTTTTTATTTGTAGATATTCAACTTACATGAAAATGCAACTTTGATCATAAATCTGATAAAAAACAAAATAAATTATTATGAATAAATATTCTTTATGTTTTTATTTGTCGATATTCAACTTTCAGGAAAGTGAACTTTGATCATAAATCTGAGAAAACTCAAAATAAATGATTAGCAATAAATGTTCTTTATGTTTCTATTTGTCGATAAACGACTTGCAAGAAGGTGAACTTTAATCTTAAATCTGATAAAAATACAAAATCAATGATTATGAATAAATGTTATTTATGTTTCTATTTGTCGATAAACAATTTGCCAGAAAGTGAACTTTGATCTCAAATCTGATAAAAATACAAAATCAATGATTATGAATAAATGTTATTTATGTTTCTATTTGTCGATAAACAACTTGCCAGAAAGTGAACTTTGATCTTAGTTCTGATAAAATACAAAATAAATGATTGTGAATAAATATTATTTGTGTTTTTATTTGTCGATATTCAACTTACATGAAAATGAACTTTGATCAAAAATCTGATAAAAAACAAAATAAATTATTATGAATAAATATTCTTTATGTTTTTATTTGTCGATATTCAACTTGCAGGAAAGTGAACTTTGATCATAAATCTGAGAAAACTCAAAATAAATGATTATCAATAAATGTTCTTTATGTTTCTATTTGTCGATAAACGACTTGCAAGAAGGTGAACTTTAATCTTAAATCTGATAAAAATACAAAATCAATGATTATGAATAAATGTTATTTATGTTTCTATTTGTCGATAAACAATTTGCCAGAAAGTGAACTTTGATCTTAGTTCTGATAAAATACAAAATAAATGATTGTGAATAAATATTCTTTATGTTTTTATTTGTCGATATTCAACTTGCAAGAAAGTGAACTTTGATCTCAAATCTGATAAAAATACAAAATCAATGATTATGAATAAATGTTATTTATGTTTCTATTTGTCGATAAACAACTTGCCAGAAAGTGAACTTTGATCTTAGTTCTAATAAAATACAAAATAAATGATTGTGAATAAATATTCTTTATGTTTTTATTTGTCGATATTCAACTTACATGAAAATGAACTTTGATCATAAATCTGATAAAAAACAAAATAAATTATTATGAATAAACATTCTTTATGTTTTTATTTGTCGATATTCAACTTGCAGGAAAGTGAACTTTGATCATAAATCTGAGAAAACTCAAAATAAATGATTATCAATAAATGTTCTTTATGTTTCTATTCGTCGATAAACAACTTGCAAGAAAGTGAACTTTAATCTTAGATGTGATAAAAATACAAAATAAATGATTATGAATAAATATTATTTATGTTTTTATTTGCCGATTAACAACTTACATGAAAATGCAACTTTGATCATAAATCTGAGAAAACTCAAAATAAATGATTATCAATAAATGTTCTTTATGTTTCTATTCGTCGATAAACAACTTGCAAGAAAGTGAACTTTAATCTTAGATGTGATAGAATACAAAATCAATGATTATGAATAAATGTTATTTATGTTTCTATTGCAACTTGCAAGAAAGTGAACTTTGATCTTAGTTCTGATAAAATACAAAATAAATGATTATGAATAAATATTCTTTATGTTTTTATTTGTCGATATTCAACTTACATGAACATCCACTTTGATCATAAATCTGATAAAAAACAAAATCAATTATTATGAATAAATATTCTTTATGTACTTATTTGTCGATATTCAACTTGCAGGAAAGTGAACTTTGATCAAAAATCTGAGAAAACTCAAAATAAATGATTATCAATAAATGTTCTTTATGTTTCTATTTGTCGATAAACAACTTGCAAGAAAGTGAACTTTAACCTTAGATATGATAGAATACAAAATAAATGATTATGAATAAATATTCTTTATGCTTTTATTTGTCGATATTCAACTTGCAAGAAAGTGAACTTTAATCTTAAATATGATAAAATACAAAATAAATGATTTTGAATAAATGTTATTTATGTTTTTAGTTGTCGATAAACAACTTGCAAGAAATTGAACTTTAATCTTAAATCTGATAAAATACAAAATAAATGATTATGAATATATGTTCTTTATGTTTCTATATGTCGATAAATAACTTGCAAGAAAGTGAACTTTGATCTTAGATCTAATAGAATACAAAATAAATGATTATGAATATATGTTCTTTATGTTTCTATATGTCGATAAACAACTTACATGAAAGTGAACTATGATCATAAATCTGATAAAATACAAAATAAATTATTATGAATAAATATTCTTTATGTTTTTATTTGTCGATATTCAACTTGCAGGAAAGTGAACTTTGATCATAAATCTGAGAAAACTCAAAATAAATGATTATCAATAAATGTTCTTTATGTTTCTATTTGTCGATAAACAACTTGCAAGAAAGTGAACTTTAATCTTAGATATGATAGAATACAAAATAAATGATAATGAATAAATATTCTTTATGCTTTTATTTGTCGATATTCAACTTGCAAGAAAGTGAACTTTAATCTTAAATATGATAAAATACAAAATAAATGATTTTAAATAAATGTTATTTATGTTTTTATTTGTCGATAAACAACTTGCAAGAAAGTGAGCTTTGATCTTAAATGTGATAAAATACAAAATAAATTATTATGAATAAATATTCTTTATGTTTTTATTTGTCGATATTCAACTTGCAGGAAAGTGAACTTTGATCATAAATCTGAGAAAACTCAAAATAAATGATTAACAATAAATGTTCTTTATGTTTCTATTTGTCGATAAACAACTTGAAAGAAAGTGAACTTTAATCTTAGATATGATAGAATACAAAATCAATGATTATGAATACATGTTATTTATGTTTTTATTTGTCGATAAATAACTTGCAAGAAAGTGAGCTTTGATCTTAAATCTGATAAAATACAAAATAAATGATAATGAGTTAATATTCTTTATGTTTTTATATGTCGATATTCAACTTGCAAGAAAGTGAACTTTGATCATAAATCTGAGAAAACTCAAAATAAATGATTAGCAATAAATGTTCTTTATGTTTCTATTTGTCGATAAACGACTTGCAAGAAGGTGAACTTTAATCTTAAATCTGATAAAAATACAAAATCAATGATTATGAATAAATGTTATTTATGTTTCTATTTGTCGATAAACAATTTGCCAGAAAGTGAACTTTGATCTTAGTTCTGATAAAATACAAAATAAATGATTGTGAATAAATATTCTTTATGTTTTTATTTGTCGATATTCAACTTACATGAAAATGAACTTTGATCATAAATCTGATAAAAAACAAAATAAATTATTATGAATAAATATTCTTTATGTTTTTATTTGTCGATATTCAACTTGCAGGAAAGTGAACTTTTATCATCAATCAGAGAAAACTCAAAATAAATGATTATCAATAAATGTTCTTTATGTTTCTATTTGCCGATAAACAACTTGCAAGAAAGTGAACTTTAATCTTAGATATGATAGAATACAAAATAAATGATAATGAATAAATATTCTTTATGCTTTTATTTGTCGATATTCAACTTGCAAGAAAGTGAACTTTAATCTTAAATATGATAAAATACAAATTAAATGATTTTAAATAAATGTTGTTTATGTTTTTATTTGTCGATAAACAACTTGCAAGAAAGTGAGCTTTGATCTTAAATCTGATAAAATACAAAATAAATTATTATGAATAAATATTCTTTATGTTTTTATTTTTCGATATTCAACTTGCAAGAATGTGAACTTTGATTTTAAATCTGATAAAAATACAAAATAAATGATTATGAATAAATATTATTTATGTTTTTATTTGCCGATTAACAACTTTCATGAAAATGCAACTTTGATCATAAATCTGAGAAAACTCAAAATAAATGATTATCAATAAATGTTCTTTATGTTTCTATTCGTCGATAAACAACTTGCAAGAAAGTGAACTTTAATCTTAGATGTGATAGAATACAAAATCAATGATTATGAATAAATGTTATTTATGTTTCTATTTGTCGATAAACAACTTGCAAGAAAGTGAACTTTGATCTTAGTTCTGATAAAATACAAAATAAATGATTATGAATAAATATTCTTTATGTTTTTATTTGTCGATATTCAACTTACATGAACATCAACTTTGATCATAAATCTGATAAAAAACAAAATAAATTATTATGAATAAACATTCTTTATGTTTTTATTTGTCGATATTCAACTTGCAGGAAAGTGAACTTTGATCATAAATCTGAGAAAACTCAAAATAAATGATTATCAATAAATGTTCTTTATGTTTCTATTTGTCGATAAACAACTTGCAAGAAAGTGAACTTTAATCTTAGATATGATAGAATACAAAATAAATGATAATGAATAAATATTCTTTATGCTTTTATTTGTCGATATTCAACTTGTAAGAAAGTGAACTTTAATCTTAAATATGATAAAATACAAAATAAATGATTTTAAATAAATGTTGTTTATGTTTTTATTTGTCGATAAACAACTTGCAAGAAAGTGAGCTTTGATCTTAAATCTGATAAAATACAAAATAAATTATTATGAATAAATATTCTTTATGTTTTTATTTGTCGATATTCAACTTGCAAGAATGTGAACTTTGATCTTAAATCTGATAAAAATACAAAATAAATGATTATGAATAAATATTATTTATGTTTTTATTTGCCGATTAACAACTTACATGAAAATGCAACTTTGATCATAAATCTGAGAAAACTCAAAATAAATGATTATCAATAAATGTTCTTTATGTTTCTATTCGTCGATAAACAACTTGCAAGAAAGTGAACTTTAATCTTAGATGTGATAGAATACAAAATAAATGATTATGAATAAATATTCTTTATGTTTTTATTTGTCGATATTCAACTTACATGAACATCAACTTTGATCTTAGTTCTGATAAAAAACAAAATCAATGATTATCAGTAAATGTTCTTTATGTTTCTATTTGTCGATAAACAACTTGCAAGAAAGTGAACTTTAATCTTAGATATGATAGAATACAAAATAAATGATTATGAATAAATATTCTTTATGCTTTTATTTGTCGATATTCAACTTGCAAGAAAGTGAACTTTAATCTTAAATATGATAAAATACAAAATAAATGATTTTGAAGAAATGTTATTTATGTTTTTACTTGTCGATAAACAACTTGCAAGAAAGTGAACTTTAATCTTAAATCTGATAAAATACAAAATAAATGATTATGAATATATGTTCTTTATGTTTCTATATGTCGATAAATAACTTGCAAGAAAGTGAACTTTGATCTTAGATCTGATAGAATACAAAATAAATGATTATGAATATATGTTCTTTATGTTTCTATATGTCGATAAACAACTTACATGAAAGTGAATTTGATCATAAATCTGATAAAATACAAAATAAATTATTATGAATAAATATTCTTTATGTTTTTATTCGTCGATATTCAACTTGCAGGAAAGTGAACTTTGATCATAAATCTGAGAAAACTCAAAATAAATGATTATCAATAAATGTTCTTTATGTTTCTATTTGTCGATAAACAACTCGCAAGAAAGTGAACTTTAATCTTAGATATGATAGAATACAAAATAAATGATAATGAATAAATATTCATTATGCTTTTATTTGTCGATATTCAACTTGCAAGAAAGTGAACTTTAATCTTAAATCTGATAAAATACAAAATAAATGATTTTAAATAAATGTTATTTATGTTTTTATTTGTCGATAAACAACTTGCAAGACACTGAGCTTTGATCTTAAATGTGATAAAATACAAAATAAATTATTATGAATAAATATTCTTTATGTTTTTATTTGTCGATATTCAACTTGCAGGAAAGTGAACTTTGATCATAAATCTGAGAAAACTCAAAATAAATGATTAACAATAAATGTTCTTTATGTTTCTATTTGTCGATAAACAACTTGAAAGAAAGTGAACTTTAATCTTAGATATGATAGAATACAAAATCAATGATTATGAATACATGTTATTTATGTTTCTATTGCAACTTGCAAGAAAGTGAACTTTGATCTTAGTTCTGATAAAATACAAAATAAATGATTATGAATAAATATTCTTTATGTTTTTATTTGTCGATATTCAACTTACATGAACATCAACTTTGATCATAAATCTGATAAAAAACAAAATCAATTATTATGAATAAATATTCTTTATGTACTTATTTGTCGATATTCAACTTGCAGGAAAGTGAACTTTGATCAAAAATCTGAGAAAACTCAAAATAAATGATTATCAATAAATGTTCTTTATGTTTCTATTTGTCGATAAACAACTTGCAAGAAAGTGAACTTTAACCTTAGATATGATAGAATACAAAATAAATGATTATGAATAAATATTCTTTATGCTTTTATTTGTCGATATTCAACTTGCAAGAAAGTGAACTTTAATCTTAAATATGATAAAATACAAAATAAATGATTTTGAATAAATGTTATTTATGTTTTTAGTTGTCGATAAACAACTTGCAAGAAATTGAACTTTAATCTTAAATCTGATAAAATACAAAATAAATGATTATGAATATATGTTCTTTATGTTTCTATATGTCGATAAATAACTTGCAAGAAAGTGAACTTTGATCTTAGATCTAATAGAATACAAAATAAATGATTATGAATATATGTTCTTTATGTTTCTATATGTCGATAAACAACTTACATGAAAGTGAACTATGATCATAAATCTGATAAAATACAAAATAAATTATTATGAATAAATATTCTTTATGTTTTTATTTGTCGATATTCAACTTGCAGGAAAGTGAACTTTGATCATAAATCTGAGAAAACTCAAAATAAATGATTATCAATAAATGTTCTTTATGTTTCTATTTGTCGATAAACAACTTGCAAGAAAGTGAACTTTAATCTTAGATATGATAGAATACAAAATAAATGATAATGAATAAATATTCTTTATGCTTTTATTTGTCGATATTCAACTTGCAAGAAAGTGAACTTTAATCTTAAATATGATAAAATACAAAATAAATGATTTTAAATAAATGTTATTTATGTTTTTATTTGTCGATAAACAACTTGCAAGAAAGTGAGCTTTGATCTTAAATGTGATAAAATACAAAATAAATTATTATGAATAAATATTCTTTATGTTTTTATTTGTCGATATTCAACTTGCAGGAAAGTGAACTTTGATCATAAATCTGAGAAAACTCAAAATAAATGATTAACAATAAATGTTCTTTATGTTTCTATTTGTCGATAAACAACTTGAAAGAAAGTGAACTTTAATCTTAGATATGATAGAATACAAAATCAATGATTATGAATACATGTTATTTATGTTTTTATTTGTCGATAAATAACTTGCAAGAAAGTGAGCTTTGATCTTAAATCTGATAAAATACAAAATAAATGATAATGAGTTAATATTCTTTATGTTTTTATATGTCGATATTCAACTTGCAAGAAAGTGAGCTTTGATCTTAAATCTGAGAAAACTCAAAATAAATGATTATCAATAAATGTTCTTTATGTTTCTATTCGTCGATAAACAACTTGCAAGAAAGTGAACTTTAATCTTAGATGTGATAGAATACAAAATCAATGATTATGAATAAATGTTATTTATGTTTCTATTTGTCGATAAACAACTTGCAAGAAAGTGAACTTTGATCTTAGTTCTGATAAAATACAAAATAAATGATTATGAATAAATATTCTTTATGTTTTTATTTGTCGATATTCAACTTACATGAACATCAACTTTGATCATAAATCTGATAAAAAACAAAATCAATTATTACGAATAAATATTCTTTATGTACTTATTTGTCGATATTCAACTTGCAGGAAAGTGAACTTTGATCATAAATCTGAGAAAACTCAAAATAAATGATTATCAATAAATGTTCTTTATGTTTCTATTTGCCGATAAACAACTTGCAAGAAAGTGAACTTTAATCTTAGATATGATAGAATACAAAATAAATGATTATGAATAAATATTCTTTATGCTTTTATTTGTCGATATTCAACTTGCAAGAAAGTGATCTTTAATCTTAAATATGATAATATACAAAATAAATGATTTTGAATAAATGTTATTTATGTTTTTACTTGTCGATAAACAACTTGCAAGAAAGTGAACTTTAATCTTAAATCTGACAAAATACAAAATAAATGATTATGAATATATGTTCTTTATGTTTCTATATGTCGATAAATAACTTGCAAGAAAGTGAACTTTGATCTTAGATCTGATAGAATACAAAATAAATGATTATGAATATATGTTCTTTATGTTTCTATATGTCGATAAACAACTTACATGAAAGTAAACTTTGATCATAAATCTGATAAAATACAAAATAAATTATTATGAATAAATATTCTTTATGTTTTTATTTGTCGATATTCAACTTACATGAAAATGAACTTTGATCATAAATCTGATAAAAAACAAAATAAATTATTATGAATAAACATTCTTTATGTTTTTATTTGTCGATATTCAACTTGCAGGAAAGTGAACTTTGATCATAAATCTGAGAAAACTCAAAATAAATGATTATCAATAAATGTTCTTTATGTTTCTATTTGTCGATAAACAACTTGCAAGAAAGTGAACTTTAATCTTAGATATGATAGAATACAAAATAAATGATAATGAATAAATATTCTTTATGCTTTTATTTGTCGATATTCAACTTGCAAGAAAGTGAACTTTAATCTTAAATATGATAAAATACAAAATAAATGATTTTAAATAAATGTTATTTATGTTTTTATTTGTCGATAAACAACTTGCAAGAAAGTGAGCTTTGATCTTAAATGTGATAAAATACAAAATAAATTATTATGAATAAATATTCTTTATGTTTTTATTTGTCGATATTCAACTTGCAGGAAAGTGAACTTTGATCATAAATCTGAGAAAACTCAAAATAAATGATTAACAATAAATGTTCTTTATGTTTCTATTTGTCGATAAACAACTTGAAAGAAAGTGAACTTTAATCTTAGATATGATAGAATACAAAATCAGTGATTATGAATACATGTTATTTATGTTTTTATTTGTCGATAAATAACTTGCAAGAAAGTGAGCTTTGATCTTAAATCTGATAAAATACAAAATAAATGATAATGAGTTAATATTCTTTATGTTTTTATATGTCGATATTCAACTTGCAAGAAAGTGAACTTTGATCATAAATCTGAGAAAACTCAAAATAAATGATTAGCAATAAATGTTCTTTATGTTTCTATTTGTCGATAAACGACTTGCAAGAAGGTGAACTTTAATCTTAAATCTGATAAAAATACAAAATCAATGATTATGAATAAATGTTATTTATGTTTCTATTTGTCGATAAACAATTTGCCAGAAAGTGAACTTTGATCTTAGTTCTGATAAAATACAAAATAAATGATTGTGAATAAATATTCTTTATGTTTTTATTTGTCGATATTCAACTTACATGAAAATGAACTTTGATCATAAATCTGATAAAAAACAAAATAAATTATTATGAATAAATATTCTTTATGTTTTTATTTGTCGATATTCAACTTGCAGGAAAGTGAACTTTGATCATCAATCAGAGAAAACTCAAAATAAATGATTATCAATAAATGTTCTTTATGTTTCTATTTGTCGATAAACAACTTGCAAGAAAGTGAACTTTAATCTTAGATATGATAGAATACAAAATAAATGATAATGAATAAATATTCTTTATGCTTTTATTTGTCGATATTCAACTTGTAAGAAAGTGAACTTTAATCTTAAATATGATAAAATACAAATTAAATGATTTTAAATAAATGTTGTTTATGTTTTTATTTGTCGATAAACAACTTGCAAGAAAGTGAGCTTTGATCTTAAATCTGATAAAATACAAAATAAATTATTATGAATAAATATTCTTTATGTTTTTATTTTTCGATATTCAACTTGCAAGAATGTGAACTTTGATTTTAAATCTGATAAAAATACAAAATAAATGATTATGAATAAATATTATTTATGTTTTTATTTGCCGATTAACAACTTTCATGAAAATGCAACTTTGATCATAAATCTGAGAAAACTCAAAATAAATGATTATCAATAAATGTTCTTTATGTTTCTATTCGTCGATAAACAACTTGCAAGAAAGTGAACTTTAATCTTAGATGTGATAGAATACAAAATCAATGATTATGAATAAATGTTATTTATGTTTCTATTTGTCGATAAACAACTTGCAAGAAAGTGAACTTTGATCTTAGTTCTGATAAAATACAAAATAAATGATTATGAATAAATATTCTTTATGTTTTTATTTGTCGATATTCAACTTACATGAACATCAACTTTGATCATAAATCTGATAAAAAACAAAATCAATTATTACGAATAAATATTCTTTATGTACTTATTTGTCGATATTCAACTTGCAGGAAAGTGAACTTTGATCATAAATCTGAGAAAACTCAAAATAAATGATTATCAATAAATGTTCTTTATGTTTCTATTTGCCGATAAACAACTTGCAAGAAAGTGAACTTTAATCTTAGATATGATAGAATACAAAATAAATGATTATGAATAAATATTCTTTATGCTTTTATTTGTCGATATTCAACTTGCAAGAAAGTGATCTTTAATCTTAAATATGATAAAATACAAAATAAATGATTTTGAATAAATGTTATTTATGTTTTTACTTGTCGATAAACAACTTGCAAGAAAGTGAACTTTAATCTTAAATCTGACAAAATACAAAATAAATGATTATGAATATATGTTCTTTATGTTTCTATATGTCGATAAATAACTTGCAAGAAAGTGAACTTTGATCTTAGATCTGATAGAATACAAAATAAATGATTATGAATATATGTTCTTTATGTTTCTATATGTCGATAAACAACTTACATGAAAGTAAACTTTGATCATAAATCTGATAAAATACAAAATAAATTATTATGAATAAATATTCTTTATGTTTTTATTTGTCGATATTCAACTTACATGAAAATGAACTTTGATCATAAATCTGATAAAAAACAAAATAAATTATTATGAATAAACATTCTTTATGTTTTTATTTGTCGATATTCAACTTGCAGGAAAGTGAACTTTGATCATAAATCTGAGAAAACTCAAAATAAATGATTATCAATAAATGTTCTTTATGTTTCTATTTGTCGATAAACAACTTGCAAGAAAGTGAACTTTAATCTTAGATATGATAGAATACAAAATAAATGATAATGAATAAATATTCTTTATGCTTTTATTTGTCGATATTCAACTTGTAAGAAAGTGAACTTTAATCTTAAATATGATAAAATACAAAATAAATGATTTTAAATAAATGTTGTTTATGTTTTTATTTGTCGATAAACAACTTGCAAGAAAGTGAGCTTTGATCTTAAATCTGATAAAATACAAAATAAATTATTATGAATAAATATTCTTTATGTTTTTATTTGTCGATATTCAACTTGCAAGAATGTGAACTTTGATCTTAAATCTGATAAAAATACAAAATAAATGATTATGAATAAATATTATTTATGTTTTTATTTGCCGATTAACAACTTACATGAAAATGCAACTTTGATCATAAATCTGAGAAAACTCAAAATAAATGATTATCAATAAATGTTCTTTATGTTTCTATTCGTCGATAAACAACTTGCAAGAAAGTGAACTTTAATCTTAGATGTGATAGAATACAAAATAAATGATTATGAATAAATATTCTTTATGTTTTTATTTGTCGATATTCAACTTACATGAACATCAACTTTGATCTTAGTTCTGATAAAAAACAAAATCAATGATTATCAGTAAATGTTCTTTATGTTTCTATTTGTCGATAAACAACTTGCAAGAAAGTGAACTTTAATCTTAGATATGATAGAATACAAAATAAATGATTATGAATAAATATTCTTTATGCTTTTATTTGTCGATATTCAACTTGCAAGAAAGTGAACTTTAATCTTAAATATGATAAAATACAAAATAAATGATTTTGAAGAAATGTTATTTATGTTTTTACTTGTCGATAAACAACTTGCAAGAAAGTGAACTTTAATCTTAAATCTGATAAAATACAAAATAAATGATTATGAATATATGTTCTTTATGTTTCTATATGTCGATAAATAACTTGCAAGAAAGTGAACTTTGATCTTAGATCTGATAGAATACAAAATAAATGATTATGAATATATGTTCTTTATGTTTCTATATGTCGATAAACAACTTACATGAAAGTGAATTTGATCATAAATCTGATAAAATACAAAATAAATTATTATGAATAAATATTCTTTATGTTTTTATTCGTCGATATTCAACTTGCAGGAAAGTGAACTTTGATCATAAATCTGAGAAAACTCAAAATAAATGATTATCAATAAATGTTCTTTATGTTTCTATTTGTCGATAAACAACTCGCAAGAAAGTGAACTTTAATCTTAGATATGATAGAATACAAAATAAATGATAATGAATAAATATTCATTATGCTTTTATTTGTCGATATTCAACTTGCAAGAAAGTGAACTTTAATCTTAAATATGATAAAATACAAAATAAATGATTTTAAATAAATGTTATTTATGTTTTTATTTGTCGATAAACAACTTGCAAGACACTGAGCTTTGATCTTAAATGTGATAAAATACAAAATAAATTATTATGAATAAATATTCTTTATGTTTTTATTTGTCGATATTCAACTTGCAGGAAAGTGAACTTTGATCATAAATCTGAGAAAACTCAAAATAAATGATTAACAATAAATGTTCTTTATGTTTCTATTTGTCGATAAACAACTTGAAAGAAAGTGAACTTTAATCTTAGATATGATAGAATACAAAATCAATGATTATGAATACATGTTATTTATGTTTTTATTTGTCGATAAATAACTTGCAAGAAAGTGAGCTTTGATCTTAAATCTGATAAAATACAAAATAAGTGATAATGAGTTAATATTCTTTATGTTTTTATATGTCGATATTCAACTTGCAAGAAAGTGAACTTTGATCTTAAATCTGATAAAAATACAAAATCAATGATTTTGAATAAATGTTATTTGTGTTTCTACTTGTCGATAAACAACTTGCAAGAAAGTGAACTTTGATCTTAGTTCTGATAAAATACAAAATAAATGATAATGAGTTAATATTCTTTATGTTTTTATATGTCGATATTCAACTTGCAAGAAAGTGAACTTTGATCTTAAATCTGATAAAAATACAAAATCAATGATTATGAATAAATATTCTTTATGTTTTTATTTGTAGATATTCAACTTACATGAAAATGCAACTTTGATCATAAATCTGATAAAAAAAAACAAAATAAATTATTATGAATAAATATTCTTTATGTTTTTATTTGTCGATATTCAACTTTCAGGAAAGTGAACTTTGATCATAAATCTGAGAAAACTCAAAATAAATGATTAGCAATAAATGTTCTTTATGTTTCTATTTGTCGATAAACGACTTGCAAGAAGGTGAACTTTAATCTTAAATCTGATAAAAATACAAAATCAATGATTATGAATAAATGTTATTTATGTTTCTATTTGTCGATAAACAATTTGCCAGAAAGTGAACTTTGATCTTAGTTCTGATAAAATACAAAATAAATGATTGTGAATAAATATTCTTTGTGTTTTTATTTGTCGATATTCAACTTGCAAGAAAGTGAACTTTGATCTCAAATCTGATAAAAATACAAAATCAATGATTATGAATAAATGTTATTTATGTTTCTATTTGTCGATAATCAACTTGCCAGAAAGTGAACTTTGATCTTAGTTCTGATAAAATACAAAATAAATGATTGTGAATAAATATTCTTTATGTTTTTATTTGTCGATATTCAACTTACATGAAAATGAACTTTGATCATAAATCTGATAAAAAACAAAATAAATTATTATGAATAAATATTCTTTATGTTTTTATTTGTCGATATTCAACTTGCAGGAAAGTGAACTTTGATCATAAATCTCAGAAAACCCAAAATAAATGATTATCAATAAATGTTCTTTATGTTTCTATTTGTCGATAAACAACTTGCAAGAAAGTGAACTTTAATCTTAGATATGATAGAATACAAAATAAATGATAATGAATAAATATTCTTTATGCTTTTATTTGTCGATATTCGACTTGTAAGAAAGTGAACTTTAATCTTAAATATGATAAAATACAAAATAAATGATTTTAAATAAATGTTGTTTATGTTTTTATTTGTCGATAAACAACTTGCAAGAAAGTGAGCTTTGATCTTAAATCTGATAAAATACAAAATAAATTATTATGAATAAATATTCTTTATGTTTTTATTTTTCGATATTCAACTTGCAAGAATGTGAACTTTGATCTTAAATCTGATAAAAATACAAAATAAATGATTATGAATAAATATTATTTATGTTTTTATTTGCCGATTAACAACTTTCATGAAAATGCAACTTTGATCATAAATCTGAGAAAACTCAAAATAAATGATTACGAATAAATATTCTTTATGTACTTATTTGTCGATATTCAACTTGCAGGAAAGTGAACTTTGATCATAAATCTGAGAAAACTCAAAATAAATGATTATCAATAAATGTTCTTTATGTTTCTATTTGCCGATAAACAACTTGCAAGAAAGTGAACTTTAATCTTAGATATGATAGAATACAAAATAAATGATTATGAATAAATATTCTTTATGCTTTTATTTGTCGATATTCAACTTGCAAGAAAGTGATCTTTAATCTTAAATATGATAAAATACAAAATAAATGATTTTGAATAAATGTTATATATGTTTTTACTTGTCGATAAACAACTTGCAAGAAAGTGAACTTTAATCTTAAATCTGATAAAATACAAAATAAATGATTATGAATATATGTTCTTTATGTTTCTATATGTCGATAAATAACTTGCAAGGAAGTGAACTTTGATCTTAGATCTGATAGAATACAAAATAAATGATTATGAATATATGATCTTTATGTTTCTATATGTCGATAAACAACTTACATGAAAGTAAACTTTGATCATAAATCTGATAAAATACAAAATAAATTATTATGAATAAATATTCTTTATGTTTTTATTTGTCGATATTCAACTTGCAGGAAAGTGAACTTTGATCATAAATCTGAGAAAACTCAAAATAAATGATTAACAATAAATGTTGTTTATGTTTCTATTTGTCGATAAACAACTTGCAAGAAAGTGAACTTTAATCTTAGATATGATAGAATACAAAATCAATGATTATGAATAAATGTTATTTATGTTTTTATTTGTCGATAAATAACTTGCAAGAAAGTGAGCTTTGATCTTAAATCTGATAAAATACAAAATAAGTGATAATGAGTTAATATTCTTTATGTTTTTATATGTCGATATTCAACTTGCAAGAAAGTGAACTTTGATCTTAAATCTGATAAAAATACAAAATCAATGATTTTGAATAAATGTTATTTGTGTTTCTACTTGTCGATAAACAACTTGCAAGAAAGTGAACTTTGATCTTAGTTCTGATAAAATACAAAATAAATGATAATGAGTTAATATTATTTATGTTTTTATATGTCGATATTCAACTTGCAAGAAAGTGAACTTTGATCTTAAATCTGATAAAAATACAAAATCAATGATTATGAATAAATATTCTTTATGTTTTTATTTGTAGATATTCAACTTACATGAAAATGCAACTTTGATCATAAATCTGATAAAAAACAAAATAAATTATTATGAATAAATATTCTTTATGTTTTTATTTGTCGATATTCAACTTTCAGGAAAGTGAACTGTGATCATAAATCTGAGAAAACTCAAAATAAATGATTAGCAATAAATGTTCTTTATGTTTCTATTTGTCCATAAACGACTTGCAGGAAGGTGAACTTTGATCATAAATCTGAGAAAACTCAAAATAAATGATTAACAATAATGTTCTTTATGTTTCTATTTGTCGATAAACAACTTGCAAGAAAGTGAACTTTAATCTTAGATATGATAAAATACAAAATAAATGATTGTGAATAAATATTCTTTATGTTTTTATTTGTCGATATTCAACTTGCAAGAAAGTGAACTTTGATCTCAAATCTGATAAAAATACAAAATCAATGATTATGAATAAATGTTATTTATGTTTCTATTTGTCGATAAACAACTTGCCAGAAAGTGAACTTTGATCTTAGTTGTGATAAAATACAAAATAAATGATTGTGAATAAATATTCTTTATGTTTTTATTTGTCGATATTCAACTTACATGAAAATGAACTTTGATAATAAATCTGATAAAAAACAAAATAAATTATTATGAATAAATATTCTTTATGTTTTTATTTGTCGATATTCAACTTGCAGGAAAGTGAACTTTGATCATAAATCTGAGAAAACTCAAAATAAATGATTATCAATAAATGTTCTTTATGTTTCTATTTGTCGATAAACAACTTGCAAGAAAGTGAACTTTAATCTTAGATATGATAGAATACAAAATAAATGATAATGAATAAATATTCTTTATGCTTTTATTTGTCGATATTCAACTTGTAAGAAAGTGAACTTAAATCTTAAATATGATAAAATACAAAATAAATGATAATGAGTTAATATTCTTTATGTTTTTATATGTCGATATTCAACTTGCAAGAAAGTGAACTTTGATCTTAAATCTGATAAAAATACAAAATCAATGATTTTGAATAAATGTTATTTGTGTTTCTACTTGTCGATAAACAACTTGCAAGAAAGTGAACTTTGATCTTAGTTCTGATAAAATACAAAATAAATGATAATGAGTTAATATTCTTTATGTTTTTATATGTCGATATTCAACTTGCAAGAAAGTGAACTTTGATCTTAAATCTGATAAAAATACAAAATCAATGATTATGAATAAATATTCTTTATGTTTTTATTTGTAGATATTCAACTTACATGAAAATGCAACTTTGATCATAAATCTGATAAAAAAAACAAAATAAATTATTATGAATAAATATTCTTTATGTTTTTATTTGTCGATATTCAACTTTCAGGAAAGTGAACTTTGATCATAAATCTGAGAAAACTCAAAATAAATGATTAGCAATAAATGTTCTTTATGTTTCTATTTGTCGATAAACGACTTGCAAGAAGGTGAACTTTAATCTTAAATCTGATAAAAATACAAAATCAATGATTATGAATAAATGTTATTTATGTTTCTATTTGTCGATAAACAATTTGCCAGAAAGTGAACTTTGATCTTAGTTCTGATAAAATACAAAATAAATGATTGTGAATAAATATTCTTTGTGTTTTTATTTGTCGATATTCAACTTGCAAGAAAGTGAACTTTGATCTCAAATCTGATAAAAATACAAAATCAATGATTATGAATAAATGTTATTTATGTTTCTATTTGTCGATAATCAACTTGCCAGAAAGTGAACTTTGATCTTAGTTCTGATAAAATACAAAATAAATGATTGTGAATAAATATTCTTTATGTTTTTATTTGTCGATATTCAACTTACATGAAAATGAACTTTGATCATAAATCTGATAAAAAACAAAATAAATTATTATGAATAAATATTCTTTATGTTTTTATTTGTCGATATTCAACTCGCAGGAAAGTGAACTTTGATCATAAATCTCAGAAAACCCAAAATAAATGATTATCAATAAATGTTCTTTATGTTTCTATTTGTCGATAAACAACTTGCAAGAAAGTGAACTTTAATCTTAGATATGATAGAATACAAAATAAATGATAATGAATAAATATTCTTTATGCTTTTATTTGTCGATATTCGACTTGTAAGAAAGTGAACTTTAATCTTAAATATGATAAAATACAAAATAAATGATTTTAAATAAATGTTGTTTATGTTTTTATTTGTCGATAAACAACTTGCAAGAAAGTGAGCTTTGATCTTAAATCTGATAAAATACAAAATAAATTATTATGAATAAATATTCTTTATGTTTTTATTTTTCGATATTCAACTTGCCAGAATGTGAACTTTGATCTTAAATCTGATAAAAATACAAAATAAATGATTATGAATAAATATTATTTATGTTTTTATTTGCCGATTAACAACTTTCATGAAAATGCAACTTTGATCATAAATCTGAGAAAACTCAAAATAAATGATTACGAATAAATATTCTTTATGTACTTATTTGTCGATATTCAACTTGCAGGAAAGTGAACTTTGATCATAAATCTGAGAAAACTCAAAATAAATGATTATCAATAAATATTCTTTATGTTTCTATTTGCCGATAAACAACTTGCAAGAAAGTGAACTTTAATCTTAGATATGATAGAATACAAAATAAATGATTATGAATAAATATTCTTTATGCTTTTATTTGTCGATATTCAACTTGCAAGAAAGTGATCTTTAATCTTAAATATGATAAAATACAAAATAAATGATTTTGAATAAATGTTATATATGTTTTTACTTGTCGATAAACAACTTGCAAGAAAGTGAACTTTAATCTTAAATCTGATAAAATACAAAATAAATGATTATGAATATATGTTCTTTATGTTTCTATATGTCGATAAATAACTTGCAAGAAAGTAAACTTTGATCTTAGATCTGATAGAATACAAAATAAATGATTATGAATATATGATCTTTATGTTTCTATATGTCGATAAACAACTTACATGAAAGTAAACTTTGATCATAAATCTGATAAAATACAAAATAAATTATTATGAATAAATATTCTTTATGTTTTTATTTGTCGATATTCAACTTGCAGGAAAGTGAACTTTGATCATAAATCTGAGAAAACTCAAAATAAATGATTAACAATAAATGTTGTTTATGTTTCTATTTGTCGATAAACAACTTGCAAGAAAGTGAACTTTAATCTTAGATATGATAGAATACAAAATCAATGATTATGAATAAATGTTATTTATGTTTTTATTTGTCGATAAATAACTTGCAAGAAAGTGAGCTTTGATCTTAAATCTGATAAAATACAAAATAAGTGATAATGAGTTAATATTCTTTATGTTTTTATATGTCGATATTCAACTTGCAAGAAAGTGAACTTTGATCTTAAATCTGATAAAAATACAAAATCAATGATTTTGAATAAATGTTATTTGTGTTTCTACTTGTCGATAAACAACTTGCAAGAAAGTGAACTTTGATCTTAGTTCTGATAAAATACAAAATAAATGATAATGAGTTAATATTATTTATGTTTTTATATGTCGATATTCAACTTGCAAGAAAGTGAACTTTGATCTTAAATCTGATAAAAATACAAAATCAATGATTTTGAATAAATGTTATTTGTGTTTCTACTTGTCGATAAACAACTTGCAAGAAAGTGAACTTTGATCTTAGTTCTGATAAAATACAAAATAAATGATAATGAGTTAATATTCTTTATGTTTTTATATGTCGATATTCAACTTGCAAGAAAGTGAACTTTGATCTTAAATCTGATAAAAATACAAAATCAATGATTATGAATAAATATTCTTTATGTTTTTATTTGTAGATATTCAACTTACATGAAAATGCAACTTTGATCATAAATCTGATAAAAAACAAAATAAATTATTATGAATAAATATTCTTTATGTTTTTATTTGTCGATATTCAACTTTCAGGAAAGTGAACTTTGATCATAAATCTGAGAAAACTCAAAATAAATGATTAGCAATAAATGTTCTTTATGTTTCTATTTGTCCATAAACGACTTGCAGGAAGGTGAACTTTGATCATAAATCTGAGAAAACTCAAAATAAATGATTAACAATAATGTTCTTTATGTTTCTATTTGTCGATAAACAACTTGCAAGAAAGTGAACTTTAATCTTAGATATGATAGAATACAAAATAAATGATAATGAATAAATATTCTTTATGCTTTTATTTGTCGATATTCAACTTGTAAGAAAGTGAACTTAAATCTTAAATATGATAAAATACAAAATAAATGATTGTGAATAAATATTCTTTATGTTTTTATTTGTCGATATTCAACTTGCAAGAAAGTGAACTTTGATCTCAAATCTGATAAAAATACAAAATCAATGATTATGAATAAATGTTATTTATGTTTCTATTTGTCGATAAACAACTTGCCAGAAAGTGAACTTTGATCTTAGTTCTGATAAAATACAAAATAAATGATTGTGAATAAATATTCTTTATGTTTTTATTTGTCGATATTCAACTTACATGAAAATGAACTTTGATAATAAATCTGATAAAAAACAAAATAAATTATTATGAATAAATATTCTTTATGTTTTTATTTGTCGATATTCAACTTGCAGGAAAGTGAACTTTGATCATAAATCTGAGAAAACTCAAAATAAATGATTATCAATAAATGTTCTTTATGTTTCTATTTGTCGATAAACAACTTGCAAGAAAGTGAACTTTAATCTTAGATATGATAGAATACAAAATAAATGATAATGAATAAATATTCTTTATGCTTTTATTTGTCGATATTCAACTTGTAAGAAAGTGAACTTAAATCTTAAATATGATAAAATACAAAATAAATGATTTTAAATAAATGTTGTTTATGTTTTTATTTGTCGATAAACAACTTGCAAGAAAGTGAGCTTTGATCTTAAATCTGATAAAATACAAAATAAATTATTATGAATAAATATTCTTTATGTTTTTATTTGTCGATATTCAACTTGCAAGAATGTGAACTTTGATCTTAAATCTGATAAAAATACAAAATAAATGATTATGAATAAATATTATTTATGTTTTTATTTGCCGATTAACAACTTACATGAAAATGCAACTTTGATCATAAATCTGAGAAAACTCAAAATAAATGATTATCAATAAATGTTCTTTATGTTTCTATTCGTCGATAAACAACTTGCAAGAAAGTGAACTTTAATCTTAGATGTGATAGAATACAAAATCAATGATTATGAATAAATGTTATTTATGTTTCTATTTGTCGATAAACAACTTGCAAGAAAGTGAACTTTGATCTTAGTTCTGATAAAATACAAAATAAATGATTATGAATAAATATTCTTTATGTTTTTATTTGTCGATATTCAACTTACATGAAAATCAACTTTGATCATAAATCTGATAAAAAACAAAATCAATTATTATGAATAAATATTCTTTATGTACTTATTTGTCGATATTCAACTTGCAGGAAAGTGAACTTTGATCAAAAATCTGAGAAAACTCAAAATAAGTGATTATCAATAAATGTTCTTTATGTCTCTATTTGTCGATAAACAACTTGCAAGAAAGTGAACTTTAATCTTAGATATGATAGAATACAAAATAAATGATTATGAATAAATATTCTTTATGCTTTTATTTGTCGATATTCAACT
The DNA here is from genome assembly GCF_028554725.1 of Zeugodacus cucurbitae. Classification (NCBI taxonomy): domain Eukaryota; kingdom Metazoa; phylum Arthropoda; class Insecta; order Diptera; family Tephritidae; genus Zeugodacus; species Zeugodacus cucurbitae. The sequence continues at coordinate 31,324,039 of NC_071669.1, forward strand.
TGCAAGAAAGTGAACTTTAATCTTAAATATGATAAAATACAAAATAAATGATTTTGAATAAATGTTATTTATGTTTTTACTTGTCGATAAACAACTTGCAAGAAAGTGAACTTTAATCTTAAATCTGATAAAATACAAAATAAATGATTATGAATATATGTTCTTTATGTTTCTATATGTCGATAAATAACTTGCAAGAAAATGAACTTTGATCTTAGATCTGATATAATACAAAATAAATGATTATGAATATATGTTCTTTATGTTTCTATATGTCGATAAATAACTTGCAAGAAAGTGAACTTTTATCTTAAATCTGATAAAAATACAAAATAAATGATAATGAATAAATATTATTTATGTTTTTATTTGCCGTTTAACAACTTACATGAAAGTGAACTTTGATCATAAATCTGATAAAATACAAAATAAATTATTATGAATAAATATTCTTTATGTTTTTATTTGTCGATATTCAACTTGCAAGAAAGTGAACTTTGATCTTAAATCTGATAAAAATACAAAATCAATGATCATGATGAAATGTTATTTATGTTTCTATTTGTCGATAAACAACTTGCAAGAAAGTGAACTTTGATCTAAATTTGATAAAATACAAAATAAATGATTATGAATAAATATCCTTTATGCTTTTATTTGTCGATATTCAACTTGCAAGAAAGTAAACTTTAATCTTAAATATGATAAAATACAAAATAAATGATTTTGAAAAGATGTTATTTATGTTTTTATTTGTCGATAAACAACTTGCAAGAAAGTGAGCTTTGATCTTAAATCTGATAAAAATACAAAATCAATGATTATGAATAAATGTTATTTATGTTTCTATTTGTCGATAAACACCTTGCAAGAAAGAGACCTTTGATCTTAAATCTGATAAAAATACAAAATCAATGATTATGAATAAATGTTATTTATGTTTCTATTTGTCGATAAACACCTTGCAAGAAAGTGAACTTTGATCTTAGTTCTGATAAAATACAAAATAAATGATTATGAATAAATATTCTTTATGTTTTTATTTGTCGATATTCAACTTACATGAAAATGAACTTTGATCATAAATCTGATAAAAAACAAAATAAATTATTATGAATAAATATTCTTTATGTTTTTATTTGACGATATTCAACTTACATGAAAGTGAACTTTGATCATAAATCTGATAAAAATACAAAATAAATTATTATGAATAAATATTCTTTATGTTTTTATTTGCCGATATTCAACGTGCAGGAAAGTGAACTTTGATCATAAATCTGAGAAAACTCAAAATAAATGATTATCCATAAATGTTCTTTATGTTTCTATTTGTCGATAAACAACTTGCAAGAAAGTGAACTTAATCTTAGATATGATAGAATACAAAATAAATGATTATGAATAAATATTCTTTATGCTTTTATTTGTCGATATTCAACTTGCAAGAAAGTGAACTTTAATCTTAAATATGATAAAATACAAAATAAATGATTTTGAATAGATGTTATTTATGTTTTTATTTGTCGATAAACAACTTGCAAGAAAGTGAGCTTTGATCTTAAATCTGATAAAATACGAAATAAGTGATAATGAATTAATATTCTTTATGTTTTTATATGTCGATATTCAACTTGCAAGAAAGTGAACTTTGATCTTAAATCTGATAAAAATACAAAATCAATGATTATGAATAAATGTTATTTATGTTTCTATTTGTCGATAAACACCTTGCAAGAAAGTGAACTTTGATCTTAGTTCTGATAAAATACAAAATAAATGATTATGAATAAATAGTCTTTATGTTTTTATTTGTCGATATTCAACTTACATGAAAATGAACTTTGATCATAAATCTGATAAAAAACAAAATAAATTATTATGAATAAATATTCTTTATGTTTTTATTTGACGATATTCAACTTACATGAAAGTGAACTTTGATCATAAATCTGATAAAAATACAAAATAAATTATTATGAATAAATATTCTTTATGTTTTTATTTGCCGATATTCAACGTGCAGGAAAGTGAACTTTGATCATAAATCTGAGAAAACTCAAAATAAATGATTATCAATAAATGTTCTTTATGTTTCTATTCGTCGATAAACAACTTGCAAGAAAGTGAACTTTAATCTTAGATGTGATAGAATACAAAATCAATGATTATGAATAAATGTTATTTATGTTTCTATTTGTCGATAAACAACTTGCAAGAAAGTGAACTTTGATCTTAGTTCTGATAAAATACAAAATAAATGATTATTTATGTTTCTATTTGTCGATAAACAACTTGCAAGAAAGTGAACTTTGATCTTAGATCTGATAGAATACAAAATAAATGATTATGAATATATGTTTTTTATGTTTCTATATGTCGATAAATAACTTGCAAGAAAGTGAACTTTTATCTTAAATCTGATAAAAATACAAAATAAATGATTATGAATAAATCTTTTTAATGTTTCTATTTGTCGATAAACGACTTGCAAGAAAGTGAACTTTAATCTTAGATATGATAGAATACAAAATAAATGATTATGAATAAATATTCTTTATGCTTTTATTTGTCGATATTCAACTTGCAAGAAAGTGAACTTTAATCTTAAATATGATAAAATACAAAATAAATGATTTTGAAAAGATGTTATTTATGTTTTAATTTGTCGATAAACAACTTGCAAGAAAGTGAGCTTTGATCTTAAATCTGATAAAATACGAAATAAGTGATAATGAATTAATATTCTTTATGTTTCTATTTGTCGATAAACACCTTGCAAGAAAGTGAACTTTGATCTTAGTTCTGATAAAATACAAAATAAATGATTATGAATAAATATTCTTTATGTTTTTATTTGTCGATATTCAACTTACATGAAAATGAACTTTGATCATAAATCTGATAAAAAACAAAATAAATTATTATGAATAAATATTCTTTATGTTTTTATTTGACGATATTCAACTTACATGAAAGTGAACTTTGATCATAAATCTGATAAAAATACAAAATAAATTATTATGAATAAATATTCTTTATGTTTTTATTTGCCGATATTCAACGTGCAGGAAAGTGAACTTTGATCATAAATCTGAGAAAACTCAAAATAAATGATTATCCATAAATGTTCTTTATGTTTCTATTTGTCGATGAACAACTTGCAAGAAAGTGAACTTAATCTTAGATATGATAGAATACAAAATAAATGATTATGAATAAATATTCTTTATGTTTCTATTTGTCGATATTCAACTTGCAAGAAAGTGAACTTTAATCTTAAATATGATAAAATACAAAATAAATGATTTTGAATAAATGTTATTTATGTTTTTACTTGTCGATAAACAACTTGCAAGAAAGTGAACTTTAATCTTAAATCTGATAAAATACAAAATAAATGATTATGAATATATGTTCTTTATGTTTCTATATGTCGATAAATAACTTGCAAGAAAGTGAACTTTGATCTTAGATCTGATAGAATACAAAATAAATGATTATGAATATATGTCCTTTATGTTTCTATATGTCGATAAATAACTTGCAAGAAAGTGAACTTTTATCTTAAATCTGATAAAAATACAAAATAAATGATAATGAATAAATATTATTTATGTTTTTATTTGCCGATTAACAACTTACATGAAAGTGAACTTTGATCATAAATCTGATAAAATACAAAATAAATGATTATGAATAAATATTCTTTATGTTTTTATTTGTCGATATTCAACTTACATGAAAATGAACTTTGATCATAAATCTGATAAAAAACAAAATAAATTATTATGAATAAATATTCTTTATGTTTTTATTTGACGATATTCAACTTACATGAAAGTGAACTTTGATCATAAATCTGATAAAAATACAAAATAAATTATTATGAATAAATATTCTTTATGTTTTTATTTGCCGATATTCAACGTGCAGGAAAGTGAACTTTGATCATAAATCTGAGAAAACTCAAAATAAATGATTATCCATAAATGTTCTTTATGTTTCTATTTGTCGATAAACAACTTGCAAGAAAGTGAACTTAATCTTAGATATGATAGAATACAAAATAAATGATTATGAATAAATATTCTTTATGCTTTTATTTGTCGATATTCAACTTGCAAGAAAGTGAACTTTAATCTTAAATATGATAATATACAAAATAAATGATTTTGAATAGATGTTATTTATGTTTTTATTTGTCGATAAACAACTTGCAAGAAAGTGAGCTTTGATCTTAAATCTGATAAAATACGAAATAAGTGATAATGAATTAATATTCTTTATGTTTTTATATGTCGATATTCAACTTGCAAGAAAGTGAACTTTGATCTTAAATCTGATAAAAATACAAAATCAATGATTATGAATAAATGTTATTTATGTTTCTATTTGTCGATAAACACCTTGCAAGAAAGTGAACTTTGATCTTAGTTCTGATAAAATACAAAATAAATGATTATGAATAAATATTCTTTATGTTTTTATTTGTCGATATTCAACTTACATGAAAAAGAACTTTGATCATAAATCTGATAAAAAACAAAATAAATTATTATGAATAAATATTCTTTATGTTTTTATTTGACGATATTCAACTTACATGAAAGTGAACTTTGATCATAAATCTGATAAAAATACAAAATAAATTATTATGAATAAATATTCTTTATGTTTTTATTTGCCGATATTCAACGTGCAGGAAAGTGAACTTTGATCATAAATCTGAGAAAACTCAAAATAAATGATTATCAATAAATGTTCTTTATGTTTCTATTCGTCGATAAACAACTTGCAAGAAAGTGAACTTTAATCTTAGATGTGATAGAATACAAAATAAATGATTTTGAATAGATGTTATTTATGTTTTTATTTGTCGATAAACAACTTGCAAGAAAGTGAGCTTTGATCTTAAATCTGATAAAATACGAAATAAGTGATAATGAATTAATATTCTTTATGTTTTTAATATGTCGATATTCAACTTACATGAACATGAACTTTGATCATAAATCTGATAAAAAACAAAATCAATTATTATGAATAAATATTCTTTATGTACTTATTTGTCGATATTCAACTTGCAAGAAAGTGAACTTTAATCTTAAATATGATAAAATACAAAATAAATGATTTTGAATAAATGTTATTTATGTTTTTACTTGTCGATAAACAACTTGCAAGAAAGTGAACTTTAATCTTAAATCTGATAAAATACAAAATAAATGATTATGAATATATGTTCTTTATGTTTCTATATGTCGATAAATAACTTGCAAGAAAGTGAACTTTGATCTTAGATCTGATAGAATACAAAATAAATGATTATGAATATATGTTCTTTATGTTTCTATATGTCGATAAATAACTTGCAAGAAAGTGAACTTTTATCTTAAATCTGATAAAAATACAAAATAAATGATAATGAATAAATATTATTTATGTTTTTATTTGCCGATTAACAACTTACATGAAAGTGAACTTTGATCATAAATCTGATAAAATACAAAATAAATTGTTATGAATAAATATTCTTTATGTTTTTATTTGTCGATATTCAACTTGCAAGAAAGTGAACTTTGATCTTAAATCTGATAAAAATACAAAATCAATGATCATGATGAAATGTTACTTATGTTTCTATTTGTCGATAAACAACTTGCAAGAAAGTGAACTTTGATCTTAGTTCTGATAAAATACAAAATAAATGATTATGAATAAATATTCTTTATGTTTTTATTTGTCGATATTCAACTTACATGAATATCAACTTTGATCATAAATCTGATAAAAAACAAAATCAATTATTATGAATAAATATTCTTTATGTACTTATTTGTCGATATTCAGCTTGCAGGAAAGTGAACTTTGATCAAAAATCTGAGAAAACTCAAAATAAATGATTATCAATATATGTTCTTTATGTTTCTATATGTCGATAAATAACTTGCAAGAAAGTGAACTTTAATCTTAGATATGATAGAATACAAAATAAATGATTATGAATAAATATTCTTTATGCTTTTATTTGTCGATATTCAACTTGCAAGAAAGTGAACTTTAATCTTAAATATGATAAAATACAAAATAAATGATTTTGAATAAATGTTATTTATGTTTTTACTTGTCGATAAACAACTTGCAAGAAAGTGAACTTTAATCTTAAATCTGATAAAATACAAAATAAATGATTATGAATATATGTTCTTTATGTTTCTATATGTCGATAAATAACTTGCAAGAAAGTGAACTTTGATCTTAGATCTGATAGAATACAAAATAAATGATTATGAATATATGTTCTTTATGTTTCTATATGTCGATAAATAACTTGCAAGAAAGTGAACTTTTATCTTAAATCTGATAAAAATACAAAATAAATGATAATGAATAAATATTATTTATGTTTTTATTTGCCGATTAAGAACTTACATGAAAGTGAACTTTGATCATAAATCTGATAAAATACAAAATAAATTATTATGAATAAATATTCTTTATGTTTTTATTTGTCGATATTCAACTTGCAAGAAAGTGAACTTTGATCTTAAATCTGATAAAAATACAAAATCAATGATCATGATGAAATGTTATTTATGTTTCTATTTGTCGATAAACAACTTGCAAGAAAGTGAACTTTGATCTTAGATCTGATAGAATACAAAATAAATGATTATGAATATATGTTTTTTATGTTTCTATATGTCGATAAATAACTTGCAAGAAAGTGAACTTTTATCTTAAATCTGATAAAAATACAAAATAAATGATTATGAATAAATATTTTTAATGTTTCTATTTGTCGATAAACGACTTGCAAGAAAGTGAACTTTAATCTTAGATATGATAGAATACAAAATAAATTATTATGAATAAATATTCTTTATGCTTTTGTTTGTCGATATTCAACTTGCAAGAAAGTGAACTTTAATCTTAAATATGATAAAATACAAAATAAATGATTTTGAAAAGATGTTATTTATGTTTTTATTTGTCGATAAACAACTTGCAAGAAAGTGATCTTTGATCTTAAATCTGATAAAATACGAAATAAGCGATAATGAATTAATATTCTTTATGTTTTTATATGTCGATATTCAACTTGCAAGAAAGTGAGCTTTGATCTTAAATCTGATAAAAATACAAAATCAATGATTATGAATAAATGTTATTTATGTTTCTATTTGTCGATAAACACCTTGCAAGAAAGTGAACTTTGATCTTAGTTCTGATAAAATACAAAATAAATGATTATGAATAAATATTCTTTATGTTTTTATTTGTCGATATTCAACTTTCATGAAAATGAACTTTGATCATAAATCTGATAAAAAAACAAAATAAATTATTATGAATAAATATTCTTTATGTTTTTATTTGACGATATTCAACTTACATGAAAGTGAACTTTGATCATAAATCTGATAAAAATACAAAATAAATGATTATCAATAAATGTTCTTTATGTTTCTATTTGTCGATAAACAACTTGCAAGAAAGTGAACTTTAATCTTAGATATGATAGAATACAAAATAAATGATTATGAATAAATATTCTTTATGCTTTTATTTGTCGATATTCAACTTGCAAGAAAGTGAACTTTAATCTTAAATATGATAAAATACAAAATAAATGATTTTGAATAGATGTTATTTATGTTTTTATTTGTCGATAAACAACTTGCAAGAAAGTGAGCTTTGATCTTAAATCTGATAAAATACGAAATAAGCGATAATGAATTAATATTCTTTATGTTTTTATATGTCGATATTCAACTTGCAAGAAAGTGAACTTTGATCTTAAATCTGATAAAAATACAAAATCAATGATTATGAATAAATGTTATTTATGTTTCTATTTGTCGATAAACACCTTGCAAGAAAGTGAACTTTGATCTTAGTTCTGATAAAATACAAAATAAATGATTATGAATAAATATTCTTTATGTTTTTATTTGTCGATATTCAAATTACATGAAAATGAACTTTGATCATAAATCTGATAAAAAACAAAATAAATTATTATGAATAAATATTCTTTATGTTTTTATTTGACGATATTCAACTTACATGAAAGTGAACTTTGATCATAAATCTGATAAAAATACAAAATAAATTATTATGAATAAATATTCTTTATGTTTTTATTTGCCGATATTCAACGTGCAGGAAAGTGAACTTTGATCATAAATCTGAGAAAACTCAAAATAAATGAATATCAATAAATGTTCTTTATGTTTCTATTCGTCGATAAACAACTTGCAAGCAAGTGAACTTTAATCTTAGATGTGATAGAATACAAAATCAATGATTATGAATAAATGTTATTTATGTTTTTATTTGTCGATAAACAACTTGCAAGAAAGTGAGCTTTGATCTTAAATCTGATAAAATACGAAATAAGTGATAATGAATTAATATTCTTTATGTTTTTAATATGTCGATATTCAACTTACATGAACATGAACTTTGATCATAAATCTGATAAAAAACAAAATCAATTATTATGAATAAATATTCTTTATGTACTTATTTGTCGATATTCAACTTGCAAGAAAGTGAACTTTGATCAAAAATCTGAGAAAACTCAAAATAAATGATTATAAATAAATGTTCTTTATGTTTCTATTTGTCGATATTCAACTTGCAAGAAAGTGAACTTTAATCTTAAATATGATAAAATACAAAATAAATGATTTTGAATAACTGTTATTTATGTTTTTACTTGTCGATAAACAACTTGCAAGAAAGTGAACTTTAATCTTAAATCTGATAAAATACAAAATAAATGATTATGAATATATGTTCTTTATGTTTCTATATGTCGATAAATAACTTGCAAGAAAGTGAACTTTGATCTTAGATCTGATAGAATACAAAATAAATGATTATGAATATATGTTCTTTATGTTTCTATATGTCGATAAATAACTTGCAAGAAAGTGAACTTTTATCTTAAATCTGATAAAAATACAAAATAAATGATAATGAATAAATATTATTTATGTTTTTATTTGCCGATTAACAACTTACATGAAAGTGAACTTTGATCATAAATCTGATAAAATACAAAATAAATTATTATGAATAAATATTCTTTATGTTTTTATTTGTCGATATTCAACTTGCAAGAAAGTGAACTTTGATCTTAAATCTGATAAAAATACAAAATCAATGATCATGATGAAATGTTATTTATGTTTCTATTTGTCGATAAACAACTTGCAAGAAAGTGAACTTTGATCTTAGTTCTGATAAAATACAAAATAAATGATTATGAATAAATATTCTTTATGTTTTTATTTGTCGATATTCAACTTACATGAATATCAACTTTGATCATAAATCTGATAAAAAACAAAATCAATTATTATGAATAAATATTCTTTATGTACTTATTTGTCGATATTCAGCTTGCAGGAAAGTGAACTTTGATCAAAAATCTGAGAAAACTCAAAATAAATGATTATCAATAAATGTTCTTTATGTTTCTATTTGTCGATAAACAACTTGCAAGAAAGTGAACTTTAATCTTAGATATGATAGAATACAAAATAAATGATTATGAATAAATATTCTTTATGCTTTTATTTGTCGATATTCAACTTGCAAGAAAGTGAACTTTAATCTTAAATATGATAAAATACAAAATAAATGATTTTGAATAAATGTTATTTATGTTTTTACTTGTCGATAAACAACTTGCAAGAAAGTGAACTTTAATCTTAAATCTGATAAAATACAAAATAAATGATTATGAATATATGTTCTTTATGTTTCTATATGTCGATAAATAACTTGCAAGAAAGTGAACTTTGATCTTAGATCTGATAGAATACAAAATAAATGATTATGAATATATGTTCTTTATGTTTCTATATGTCGATAAATAACTTGCAAGAAAGTGAACTTTTATCTTAAATCTGATAAAAATACAAAATAAATGATAATGAATAAATATTATTTATGTTTTTATTTGCCGATTAACAACTTACATGAAAGTGAACTTTGATCATAAATCTGATAAAATACAAAATAAATTATTATGAATAAATATTCTTTATGTTTTTATTTGTCGATATTCAACTTTCATGAAAATGAACTTTGATCATAAATCTGATAAAAAACAAAATAAATTATTATGAATAAATATTCTTTATGTTTTTATTTGACGATATTCAACTTACATGAAAGTGAACTTTGATCATAAATCTGATAAAAATACAAAATAAATGATTATCAATAAATGTTCTTTATGTTTCTATTTGTCGATAAACAACTTGCAAGAAAGTGAACTTTAATCTTAGATATGATAGAATACAAAATAAATGATTATGAATAAATATTCTTTATGCTTTTATTTGTCGATATTCAACTTGCAAGAAAGTGAACTTTAATCTTAAATATGATAAAATACAAAATAAATGATTTTGAATAGATGTTATTTATGTTTTTATTTGTCGATAAACAACTTGCAAGAAAGTGAGCTTTGATCTTAAATCTGATAAAATACGAAATAAGCGATAATGAATTAATATTCTTTATGTTTTTATATGTCGATATTCAACTTGCAAGAAAGTGAACTTTGATCTTAAATCTGATAAAAATACAAAATCAATGATTATGAATAAATGTTATTTATGTTTCTATTTGTCGATAAACACCTTGCAAGAAAGTGAACTTTGATCTTAGTTCTGATAAAATACAACATAAATGATTATGAATAAATATTCTTTATGTTTTTATTTGTCGATATTCAAATTACATGAAAATGAACTTTGATCATAAATCTGATAAAAAACAAAATAAATTATTATGAATAAATATTCTTTATGTTTTTATTTGACGATATTCAACTTACATGAAAGTGAACTTTGATCATAAATCTGATAAAAATACAAAATAAATTATTATGAATAAATATTCTTTATGTTTTTATTTGCCGATATTCAACGTGCAGGAAAGTGAACTTTGATCATAAATCTGAGAAAACTCAAAATAAATGAATATCAATAAATGTTCTTTATGTTTCTATTCGTCGATAAACAACTTGCAAGCAAGTGAACTTTAATCTTAGATGTGATAGAATACAAAATCAATGATTATGAATAAATGTTATTTATGTTTCTATTTGTCGATAAACAACTTGCAAGAAAGTGAACTTTGATCTTAGTTCTGATAAAATACAAAATAAATGATTATGAATAAATATTCTTTATGTTTCTATTTGTCGATATTCAACTTACATGAACATGAACTTTGATCATAAATCTGATAAAAAACAAAATCAGTTATTATGAATAAATATTCTTTATGTACTTATTTGTCGATATTCAACTTGCAGGAAAGTGAACTTTGATCAAAAATCTGAGAAAACTCAAAATAAATGATTATCAATAAATGTTCTTTATGTTTCTATTTGTCGATATTCAACTTGCAAGAAAGTGAACTTTAATCTTAAATATGATAAAATACAAAATAAATGATTTTGAATAAATGTTATTTATGTTTTTACTTGTCGATAAACAACTTGCAAGAAAGTGAACTTTAATCTTAAGTCTGATAAAATACAAAATAAATGATTATGAATATATGTTCTTTATGTTTCTATATGTCGATAAATAACTTGCAAGAAAGTGAACTTTGATCTTAGATCTGATAGAATACAAAATAAGTGATAATGAATAAATATTATTTATGTTTTTATTTGCCGATTAACAACTTACATGAAAGTGAACTTTGATCATAAATCTGATAAAATACAAAATAAATTATTATGAATAAATATTCTTTATGTTTTTATTTGTCGATATTCAACTTGCAAGAAAGTGAACTTTGATCTTAAATCTGATAAAAATACAAAATCAATGATCATGATGAAATGTTATTTATGTTTCTATTTGTCGATAAACAACTTGCAAGAAAGTGAACTTTGATCTTAGTTCTGATAAAATACAAAATAAATGATTATGAATAAATATTTTTATGTTTTTATTTGACTATATTCAACTTGCAAGAAAGTGAACTTTGATCTTAAATCTGATAAAAATACAAAATAAATTATTATGAATAAATATTCTTTATGTTTTTATTTGTCGATATTCAACTTGCAGGAAAGTGAACTTTGATCATAAATCTGAGAAAACTCAAAATAAATGATGAACAATAAATGTTCTTTATGTTTCTATTTGTCGATAAACAACTTGCAAGAAAGTGAACTTTAATCTTAAATATGATAAAATACAAAATAAATGATTTTAAATAAATGTTATTTATGTTTTTATTTGTCGATAAACAACTTGCAAGAAAGTGAGCTTTGATCTTAAATCTGATAAAATACAAATTAAATTATTATGAATAAATATTCTTTATGTTTTTATATGTCGATATTCAACTTGCAAGAAAGTGAACTTTGATCTTAGATCTGATAGAATACAAAATAAATGATTATGAATATATGTTCTTTATGTTTCTATATGCCGATAAATAACTTGCAAGAAAGTGAACTTTTATCTTAAATCTGATAAAAATACAAAATAAATGATTATGAATAAATATTATTTATGTTTTTATTTGCCGATTAACAACTTACATGAAAGTGAACTTTGATCATAAATCTGATAAAAAACAAAATAAATTATTATGAATAAATATTCTTTATGTTTTTATTTGACGATATTCAACTTACATGAAAGTGAACTTTGATCATAAATCTGATAAAAATACAAAATAAATTATTATGAATAAATATTCTTTATGTTTTTATTTGCCGATATTCAACGTGCAGGAAAGTGAACTTTGATCATAAATCTGAGAAAACTCAAAATAAATGATTATCAATAAATGTTCTTTATGTTTCTATTCGTCGATAAACAACTTTAATCTTAGATATGATAGAATACAAAATAAATGATTATGAATAAATATTCTTTATGCTTTTATTTGTCGATATTCAACTTGCAAGAAAGTGAACTTTAATCTTAAATATGATAAAATACAAAATAAATGATTTTGAATAAATGTTATTTATGTTTTTACTTGTCGATAAACAACTTGCAAGAAAGTGAACTTTAATCTTAAATCTGATAAAATACAAAATAAATGATTATGAATATATGTTCTTAATGTTTCTATATGTCGATAAATAACTTGCAAGAAAGTGAACTTTGATCTTAGATCTGATAGAATACAAAATAAATGATTATGAATATATGTTCTTTATGTTTCTATATGTCGATAAATAACTTGCAAGAAAGTGAACTTTTATCTTAAATCTGATAAAAATACAAAATAAATGATAATGAATAAATATTATTTATGTTTTTATTTGCCGATTAACAACTTACATGAAAGTGAACTTTGATCATAAATCTGATAAAATACAAAATAAATTATTATGAATAAATATTCTTTATGTTTTTATTTGTCGATATTCAACTTGCAAGAAAGTGAACTTTGATCTTAAATCTGATAAAAATACAAAATCAATGATCATGATGAAATGTTATTTATGTTTCTATTTGTCGATAAACAACTTGCAAGAAAGTGAACTTTGATCATAAATCTGAGAAAACTCAAAATAAATGATTATGAATATATGTTCTTTATGTTTCTATATGTCGATAAATAACTTGCAAGAAAGTGAACTTTTATCTTAAATCTGATAAAAATACAAAATAAATGATTATGAATAAATATTTTTAATGTTTCTATTTGTCGATAAACGACTTGCAAGAAAGTGAACTTTAATCTTAGATATGATAGAATACAAAATAAATGATTATGAATAAAGATTCTTTATGCTTTTATTTGTCGATATTCAACTTGCAAGAAAGTGAACTTTAATCTTAAATATGATAAAATACAAAATAAATGATTTTGAAAAGATGTTATTTATGTTTTTATTTGTCGATAAACAACTTGCAAGAAAGTGAGCTTTGATCTTAAATCTGATAAAAATACAAAATCAATGATTATGAATAAATGTTATTTATGTTACTATTTGTCGATAAACACCTTGCAAGAAAGTGAACTTTGATCTTAGTTCTGATAAAATACAAAATAAATGATTATGAATAAATATTCTTTATGTTTTTATTTGTCGATATTCAACTTTCATGAAAATGAACTTTGATCATAAATCTGATAAGAAACAAAATAAATTATTATGAATAAATATTCTTTATGTTTTTATTTGACGATATTCAACTTACATGAAAGTGAACTTTGATCATAAATCTGATAAAAATACAAAATAAATGATTATCAATAAATGTTCTTTATGTTTCTATTTGTCGATAAACAACTTGCAAGAAAGTGAACTTTAATCTTAGATATGATAGAATACAAAATAAATGATTATGAATAAATATTCTTTATGCTTTTATTTGTCGATATTCAACTTGCAAGAAAGTGAACTTTAATCTTAAATATGATAAAATACAAAATAAATGATTTTGAATAGATGTTATTTATGTTTTTATTTGTCGATAAACAACTTGCAAGAAAGTGAGCTTTGATCTTAAATCTGATAAAATACGAAATAAGTGATAATGAATTAATATTCTTTATGTTTTTATATGTCGATATTCAACTTGCAAGAAAGTGAACTTTGATCTTAAATCTGATAAAAATACAAAATCAATGATTATGAATAAATGTTATTTATGTTTCTATTTGTCGATAAACACCTTGCAAGAAAGTGAACTTTGATCTTAGTTCTGATAAAATACAAAATAAATGATTATGAATAAATATTCTTTATGTTTTTATTTGTCGATATTCAAATTACATGAAAATGAACTTTGATCATAAATCTGATAAAAAACAAAATAAATTATTATGAATAAATATTCTTTATGTTTTTATTTGACGATATTCAACTTACATGAAAATGAACTTTGATCATAAATCTGATAAAAAACAAAATAAATTATTATGAATAAATATTCTTTATGTTTTTATTTGCCGATATTCAACGTGCAGGAAAGTGAACTTTGATCATAAATCTGAGAAAACTCAAAATAAATGAATATCAATAAATGTTCTTTATGTTTCTATTCGTCGATAAACAACTTGCAAGCAAGTGAACTTTAATCTTAGATGTGATAGAATACAAAATCAATGATTATGAATAAATGTTATTTATGTTTCTATTTGTCGATAAACAACTTGCAAGAAAGTGAACTTTGATCTTAGTTCTGATAAAATACAAAATAAATGATTATGAATAAATATTCTTTATGTTTTTATTTGTCGAAATTCAACTTACATGAACATGAACTTTGATCATAAATCTGATAAAAAACAAAATCAATTATTATGAATAAATATTCTTTATGTACTTATTTGTCGATATTCAACTTGCAGGAAAGTGAACTTTGATCAAAAATCTGAGAAAACTCAAAATAAATGATTATCAATAAATGTTCTTTATGTTTCTATTTGTCGATATTCAACTTGCAAGAAAGTGAACTTTAATCTTAAATATGATAAAATACAAAATAAATGATTTTGAATAAATGTTATTTATGTTTTTACTTGTCGATAAACAACTTGCAAGAAAGTGAACTTTAATCTTAAATCTGATAAAATACAAAATAAATGATTATGAATATATGTTCTTTATGTTTCTATATGTCGATAAATAACTTGCAAGAAAGTGAACTTTGATCTTAGATCTGATAGAATACAAAATAAATGATAATGAATAAATATTATTTATGTTTTTATTTGCCGATTAACAACTTGCAAGAAAGTGAACTTTAATCTTAAATCTGATAAAATACAAAATAAATGATTATGAATATATGTTCTTTATGTTTCTATATGTCGATAAATAACTTGCAAGAAAGTGAACTTTGATCTTAGATCTGATAGAATACAAAATAAATGGTTATGAATATATGTTCTTTATGTTTCTATATGTCGATAAATAACTTGCAAGAAAGTGAACTTTTATCTTAAATCTGATAAAAATACAAAATAAATGATAATGAATAAATATTATTTATGTTTTTATTTGCCGATTAACAACTTACATGAAAGTGAACTTTGATCATAAATCTGATAAAATACAAAATAAATTATTATGAATAAATATTCTTTATGTTTTTATTTGTCGATATTCAACTTGCAAGAAAGTGAACTTTGATCTTAAATCTGATAAAAATAAAAAATAAATGATTATGAATAAATATTATTTATGTTTTTATTTGTCGATAAACAACTTGCAAGAAAGTGAGCTTTGATCTTAAATCTGATAAAATACAAAATAAATTATTATGAATAAATATTCTTTATGTTTTTATTTGTCGATATTCAACTTGCAAGAATGTGAACTTTGATCTTAAATCTGATAAAAATACAAAATAAATGATTATGAATAAATATTATTTATGTTTTTATTTGCCGATTAACAACTTACATGAATGTGAACTTTGATCATAAATCAGAGAAAACTCAAAATAAATGATTATCAATAAATGTTCTTTATGTTTCTATTTGTCGATAAACAACTTGCAAGAAAGTGAACTTTAATCTTAGATATGATAGAATACAAAATCAATGATTATGAATAAATGTTATTTATGTTTTTATTTGTCGATAAACAACTTGCAAGAAAGTGAGCTTTGATCTTAAATCTGATAAAATACAAAATAAGTGATAATGAATTAATATTCTTTATGTTTTTATTTGTCGATATTCAACTTGCAAGAAAGTGAACTTTGATCTTAAATCTGATAAAAATACAAAATAAATTATTATGAATAAATATTCTTTATGTTTTTATTTGTCGATATTCAACTTGCAAGAAAGTGAACTTTGATCTTAAATCTGATAAAAATACAAAATCAATGATCATGATGAAGTGTTATTTATGTTTCTATTTGTCGATAAACAACTTGCAAGAAAGTGAACTTTGATCTTAGTTCTGATAAAATACAAAATAAATGATTATGAATAAATATTTTTATGTTTTTATTTGACTATATTCAACTTGCAAGAAAGTGAACTTTGATCTTAAATCTGATAAAAATACAAAATAAATTATTATGAATAAATATTCTTTATGTTTTTATTTGTCGATATTCAACTTGCAGGAAAGTGAACTTTGATCATAAATCTGAGAAAACTCAAAATAAATGATTAACAATAAATGTTCTTTATGTTTATATTTGTCGATAAACAACTTGCAAGAAAGTGAACTTTAATCTTAAATATGATAAAATACAAAATAAATGATTTTAAATAAATGTTATTTATGTTTTTATTTGTCGATAAACAACTTGCAAGAAAGTGAGCTTTGATCTTAAATCTGATAAAATACAAATTAAATTATTATGAATAAATATTCTTTATGTTTTTATATGTCGATATTCAACTTGCAAGAAAGTGAACTTTGATCTTAGATCTGATAGAATACAAAATAAATGATTATGAATATATGTTCTTTATGTTTCTATATGCCGATAAATAACTTGCAAGAAAGTGAACTTTTATCTTAAATCTGATAAAAATACAAAATAAATGATTATGAATAAATATTATTTATGTTTTTATTTGCCGATTAACAACTTACATGAAAGTGAACTTTGATCATAAATCTGATAAAATACAAAATAAATTATTATGAATAAATATTCTTTATGTTTTTATTTGTCGATATTCAACTTGCAGGAAAGTGAACTTTGATCATAAATCTGAGAAAACTCAAAATAAATTATTAACAATATATGTTCTTTATGTTTCTATTTGTCGATAAACAACTTGCAAGAAAGTGAACTTTAATCTTAGATATGATAGAATACAAAATCAATGATTATGAATAAATATTCTTTATGTTTTTATTTGTAGATATTCAACTTACATGAAAATGCAACTTTGATCATAAATCTGATAAAATACAAAATAAGTGATAATGAGTTAATATTCTTTATGTTTTTATATGTCGATATTCAACTTGCAAGAAAGTGAACTTTGATCTTAAATCTGATAAAAATACAAAATCAATGATTATGAATAAATATTCTTTATGTTTTTATTTGTAGATATTCAACTTACATGAAAATGCAACTTTGATCATAAATCTGATAAAATACAAAATAAGTGATAATGAGTTAATATTCTTTATGTTTTTATATGTCGATATTCAACTTGCAAGAAAGTGAACTTTGATCTTAAATCTGATAAAAATACAAAATCAATGATTTTGAATAAATGTTATTTGTGTTTCTACTTGTCGATAAACAACTTGCAAGAAAGTGAACTTTGATCTTAAATCTGATAAAAATACAAAATCAATGATTATGAATAAATATTCTTTATGTTTTTATTTGTAGATATTCAACCTACATGAAAATGCAACTTTGATCATAAATCTGATAAAAAACAAAATAAATTATTATGAATAAATATTCTTTATGTTTTTATTTGTCGATATTCAACTTTCAGGAATGTGAACTTTGATCATAAATCTGAGAAAACTCAAAATAAATGATTAGCAATAAATGTTCTTTATGTTTCTATTTGTCGATAAACAACTTGCAAGAAGGTGAACTTTAATCTTAAATCTGATAAAAATACAAAATCAATGATTATGAATAAATGTTATTTATGTTTCTATTTGTCGATAAACAATTTGCCAGAAAGTGAACTTTGACCTTAGTTCTGATAAAATACAAAATAAATGATTGTGAATAAATATTCTTTATGTTTTTATTTGTCGATATTCAACTTGCAAGAAAGTGAACTTTGATCTCAAATCTGATAAAAATACAAAATCAGTGATTATGAATAAATGTTATTTATGTTTCTATTTGTCGATAAACAACTTGCCAGAAAGTGAACTTTGATCTTAGTTCTGATAAAATACAAAATAAATGATTGTGAATAAATATTCTTTATGTTTTTATTTGTCGATATTCAACTTACATGAAAATGAGCTTTGATCATAAATCTGATAAAAACAAAATAAATTATTATGAATAAATATTCTTTATGTTTTTATTTGTCGATATTCAACTTGCAGGAAAGTGAACTTTGATCATAAATCTGAGAAAACTCAAAATAAATGATTATCAATAAATGTTCTTTATGTTTCTATTTGTCGATAAACAACTTGCAAGAAAGTGAGCTTTAATCTTAGATATGATAGAATACAAAATAAATGATAATGAATAAATATTCTTTATGCTTTTATTTGTCGATATTCAACTTGTAAGAAAGTGAACTTTAATCTTAAATATGATAAAATACAAAATAAATGATTTTGAATAAATGTTGTTTATGTTTTTATTTGTCGATAAACAACTTGCAAGAAAGTGAGCTTTGATCTTAAATCTGATAAAATACAAAATAAATTATTATGAATAAATATTCTTTATGTTTTTATTTGTCGATATTCAACTTGCAAGAATGTGAACTTTGATCATAAATCTGATAAAAAACAAAATAAATTATTATGAATAAATATTCTTTATGTTTTTATTTGTCGATATTCAAATTACATGAAAATGAACTTTGATCATAAATCTGATAAAAAACAAAATAAATTATTATGAATAAATATTCTTTATGTTTTTATTTGACGATATTCAACTTACATGAAAATGAACTTTGATCATAAATCTGATAAAAAACAAAATAAATTATTATGAATAAATATTCTTTATGTTTTTATTTGCCGATATTCAACGTGCAGGAAAGTGAACTTTGATCATAAATCTGAGAAAACTCAAAATAAATGAATATCAATAAATGTTCTTTATGTTTCTATTCGTCGATAAACAACTTGCAAGCAAGTGAACTTTAATCTTAGATGTGATAGAATACAAAATCAATGATTATGAATAAATGTTATTTATGTTTCTATTTGTCGATAAACAACTTGCAAGAAAGTGAACTTTGATCTTAGTTCTGATAAAATACAAAATAAATGATTATGAATAAATATTCTTTATGTTTTTATTTGTCGAAATTCAACTTACATGAACATGAACTTTGATCATAAATCTGATAAAAAACAAAATCAATTATTATGAATAAATATTCTTTATGTACTTATTTGTCGATATTCAACTTGCAGGAAAGTGAACTTTGATCAAAAATCTGAGAAAACTCAAAATAAATGATTATCAATAAATGTTCTTTATGTTTCTATTTGTCGATATTCAACTTGCAAGAAAGTGAACTTTAATCTTAAATATGATAAAATACAAAATAAATGATTTTGAATAAATGTTATTTATGTTTTTACTTGTCGATAAACAACTTGCAAGAAAGTGAACTTTAATCTTAAATCTGATAAAATACAAAATAAATGATTATGAATATATGTTCTTTATGTTTCTATATGTCGATAAATAACTTGCAAGAAAGTGAACTTTGATCTTAGATCTGATAGAATACAAAATAAATGATAATGAATAAATATTATTTATGTTTTTATTTGCCGATTAACAACTTGCAAGAAAGTGAACTTTAATCTTAAATCTGATAAAATACAAAATAAATGATTATGAATATATGTTCTTTATGTTTCTATATGTCGATAAATAACTTGCAAGAAAGTGAACTTTGATCTTAGATCTGATAGAATACAAAATAAATGGTTATGAATATATGTTCTTTATGTTTCTATATGTCGATAAATAACTTGCAAGAAAGTGAACTTTTATCTTAAATCTGATAAAAATACAAAATAAATGATAATGAATAAATATTATTTATGTTTTTATTTGCCGATTAACAACTTACATGAAAGTGAACTTTGATCATAAATCTGATAAAATACAAAATAAATTATTATGAATAAATATTCTTTATGTTTTTATTTGTCGATATTCAACTTGCAAGAAAGTGAACTTTGATCTTAAATCTGATAAAAATAAAAAATAAATGATTATGAATAAATATTATTTATGTTTTTATTTGTCGATAAACAACTTGCAAGAAAGTGAGCTTTGATCTTAAATCTGATAAAATACAAAATAAATTATTATGAATAAATATTCTTTATGTTTTTATTTGTCGATATTCAATTTGCAAGAATGTGAACTTTGATCTTAAATCTGATAAAAATACAAAATAAATGATTATGAATAAATATTATTTATGTTTTTATTTGCCGATTAACAACTTACATGAATGTGAACTTTGATCATAAATCAGAGAAAACTCAAAATAAATGATTATCAATAAATGTTCTTTATGTTTCTATTTGTCGATAAACAACTTGCAAGAAAGTGAACTTTAATCTTAGATATGATAGAATACAAAATCAATGATTATGAATAAATGTTATTTATGTTTTTATTTGTCGATAAACAACTTGCAAGAAAGTGAGCTTTGATCTTAGTTCTGATAAAATACAAAATAAATGATTATGAATAAATATTTTTATGTTTTTATTTGACTATATTCAACTTGCAAGAAAGTGAACTTTGATCTTAAATCTGATAAAAATACAAAATAAATTATTATGAATAAATATTCTTTATGTTTTTATTTGTCGATATTCAACTTGCAAGAAAGTGAACTTTGATCTTAAATCTGATAAAAATACAAAATCAATGATCATGATGAAATGTTATTTATGTTTCTATTTGTCGATAAACAACTTGCAAGAAAGTGAACTTTGATCTTAGTTCTGATAAAATACAAAATAAATGATTATGAATAAATATTTTTATGTTTTTATTTGACTATATTCAACTTGCAAGAAAGTGAACTTTGATCTTAAATCTGATAAAAATACAAAATAAATTATTATGAATAAATATTCTTTATGTTTTTATTTGTCGATATTCAACTTGCAGGAAAGTGAACTTTGATCATAAATCTGAGAAAACTCAAAATAAATGATTAACAATAAATGTTCTTTATGTTTATATTTGTCGATAAACAACTTGCAAGAAAGTGAACTTTAATCTTAAATATGATAAAATACAAAATAAATGATTTTAAATAAATGTTATTTATGTTTTTATTTGTCGATAAACAACTTGCAAGAAAGTGAGCTTTGATCTTAAATCTGATAAAATACAAATTAAATTATTATGAATAAATATTCTTTATGTTTTTATATGTCGATATTCAACTTGCAAGAAAGTGAACTTTGATCTTAGATCTGATAGAATACAAAATAAATGATTATGAATATATGTTCTTTATGTTTCTATATGCCGATAAATAACTTGCAAGAAAGTGAACTTTTATCTTAAATCTGATAAAAATACAAAATAAATGATTATGAATAAATATTATTTATGTTTTTATTTGCCGATTAACAACTTACATGAAAGTGAACTTTGATCATAAATCTGATAAAATACAAAATAAATTATTATGAATAAATATTCTTTATGTTTTTATTTGTCGATATTCAACTTGCAGGAAAGTGAACTTTGATCATAAATCTGAGAAAACTCAAAATAAATTATTAACAATATATGTTCTTTATGTTTCTATTTGTCGATAAACAACTTGCAAGAAAGTGAACTTTAATCTTAGATATGATAGAATACAAAATCAATGATTATGAATAAATATTCTTTATGTTTTTATTTGTAGATATTCAACTTACATGAAAATGCAACTTTGATCATAAATCTGATAAAATACAAAATAAGTGATAATGAGTTAATATTCTTTATGTTTTTATATGTCGATATTCAACTTGCAAGAAAGTGAACTTTGATCTTAAATCTGATAAAAATACAAAATCAATGATTATGAATAAATATTCTTTATGTTTTTATTTGTAGATATTCAACTTACATGAAAATGCAACTTTGATCATAAATCTGATAAAATACAAAATAAGTGATAATGAGTTAATATTCTTTATGTTTTTATATGTCGATATTCAACTTGCAAGAAAGTGAACTTTGATCTTAAATCTGATAAAAATACAAAATCAATGATTTTGAATAAATGTTATTTGTGTTTCTACTTGTCGATAAACAACTTGCAAGAAAGTGAACTTTGATCTTAAATCTGATAAAAATACAAAATCAATGATTATGAATAAATATTCTTTATGTTTTTATTTGTAGATATTCAACCTACATGAAAATGCAACTTTGATCATAAATCTGATAAAAAACAAAATAAATTATTATGAATAAATATTCTTTATGTTTTTATTTGTCGATATTCAACTTTCAGGAATGTGAACTTTGATCATAAATCTGAGAAAACTCAAAATAAATGATTAGCAATAAATGTTCTTTATGTTTCTATTTGTCGATAAACAACTTGCAAGAAGGTGAACTTTAATCTTAAATCTGATAAAAATACAAAATCAATGATTATGAATAAATGTTATTTATGTTTCTATTTGTCGATAAACAATTTGCCAGAAAGTGAACTTTGACCTTAGTTCTGATAAAATACAAAATAAATGATTGTGAATAAATATTCTTTATGTTTTTATTTGTCGATATTCAACTTGCAAGAAAGTGAACTTTGATCTCAAATCTGATAAAAATACAAAATCAGTGATTATGAATAAATGTTATTTATGTTTCTATTTGTCGATAAACAACTTGCCAGAAAGTGAACTTTGATCTTAGTTCTGATAAAATACAAAATAAATGATTGTGAATAAATATTCTTTATGTTTTTATTTGTCGATATTCAACTTACATGAAAATGAGCTTTGATCATAAATCTGATAAAAACAAAATAAATTATTATGAATAAATATTCTTTATGTTTTTATTTGTCGATATTCAACTTGCAGGAAAGTGAACTTTGATCATAAATCTGAGAAAACTCAAAATAAATGATTATCAATAAATGTTCTTTATGTTTCTATTTGTCGATAAACAACTTGCAAGAAAGTGAGCTTTAATCTTAGATATGATAGAATACAAAATAAATGATAATGAATAAATATTCTTTATGCTTTTATTTGTCGATATTCAACTTGTAAGAAAGTGAACTTTAATCTTAAATATGATAAAATACAAAATAAATGATTTTGAATAAATGTTGTTTATGTTTTTATTTGTCGATAAACAACTTGCAAGAAAGTGAGCTTTGATCTTAAATCTGATAAAATACAAAATAAATTATTATGAATAAATATTCTTTATGTTTTTATTTGTCGATATTCAACTTGCAAGAATGTGAACTTTGATCATAAATCTGATAAAAAACAAAATAAATTATTATGAATAAATATTCTTTATGTTTTTATTTGTCGATATTCAACTTTCAGGAAAGTGAACTTTGATCATAAATCTGAGAAAACTCAAAATAAATGATTAGCAATAAATGTTCTTTATGTTTCTATTTGTCGATAAACAACTTGCAAGAAGGTGAACTTTAATCTTAAATCTGATAAAAATACAAAATCAATGATTATGAATAAATGTTATTTATGTTTCTATTTGTCGATAAACAATTTGCCAGAAAGTGAACTTTGACCTTAGTTCTGATAAAACACAAAATAAATGATTGTGAATAAATATTCTTTATGTTTTTATTTGTCGATATTCAACTTGCAAGAAAGTGAACTTTGATCTCAAATCTGATAAAAATACAAAATCAGTGATTATGAATAAATGTTATTTATGTTTCTATTTGTCGATAAACAACTTGCCAGAAAGTGAACTTTGATCTTAGTTCTGATAAAATACAAAATAAATGATTGTGAATAAATATTCTTTATGTTTTTATTTGTCGATATTCAACTTACATGAAAATGAGCTTTGATCATAAATCTGATAAAAAACAAAATAAATTATTATGAATAAATATTCTTTATGTTTTTATTTGTCGATATTCAACTTGCAGGAAAGTGAACTTTGATCATAAATCTGAGAAAACTCAAAATAAATGATTATCAATAAATGTTCTTTATGTTTATATTGGTCGATAAACAACTTGCAAGAAAGTGAGCTTTAATCTTAGATATGATAGAATACAAAATAAATGATAATGAATAAATATTCTTTATGCTTTTATTTGTCGATATTCAACTTGTAAGAAAGTGAACTTTAATCTTAAATATGATAAAATACAAAATAAATGATTTTGAATAAATGTTGTTTATGTTTTTATTTGTCGATAAACAACTTGCAAGAAAGTGAGCTTTGATCTTAAATCTGATAAAATACAAAATAAATTATTATGAATAAATATTCTTTATGTTTTTATTTGTCGATATTCAACTTGCAAGAATGTGAACTTTGATCTTAAATCTGATAAAAATACAAAATAAATGATTATGAATAAATATTATTTATGTTTTTATTTGCCGATTAACAACTTACATGAATGTGAACTTTGATCATAAATCAGAGAAAACTCAAAATAAATGATTATCAATAAATGTTCTTTATGTTTCCATTTGTCGATAAACAACTTGCAAGAAAGTGAACTTTAATCTTAGATATGATAGAATACAAAATCAATGATTATGAATAAATGTTATTTATGTTTTTATATGTCGATAAACAACTTGCAAGAAAGTGAGCTTTGATCTTAAATCTGATAAAATACAAAATAAGTGATAATGAATTAATATTCTTTATGTTTTTATTTGTCGATATTCAACTTGCAAGAAAGTGAACTTTGATCTTAAATCTGATAAAAATACAAAATAAATTATTATGAATAAATATTCTTTATGTTTTTATTTGTCGATATTCAACTTGCAAGAAAGTGAACTTTGATCTTAAATCTGATAAAATACAAAATCAATGATCATGATGAAATGTTATTTATGTTTCTATTTGTCGATAAACAACTTGCAAGAAAGTGAACTTTGATCTTAGTTCTGATAAAATACAAAATAAATGATTATGAATAGATATTTTTATGTTTTTATTTGACTATATTCAACTTGCAGGAAAGTGAACTTTGATCAAAAATCTGAGAAAACTCAAAATAAATTATTATCAATAAATGTTCTTTATGTTTCTATTTGTCGATAAACAACTTGCAAGAAAGTGAACTTTAATCTTAGATATGATAGAATACAAAATAAATGATTATGAATAAATATTCTTTATGCTTTTATTTGTCGATATTCAACTTGCAAGAAAGTGAACTTTAATCTTAAATATGATAAAATACAAAATAAATGATTATGAATAAATATTCTTTATGCTTTTATTTGTCGATATTCAACTTGCAAGAAAGTGAACTTTAATCTTAAATATGATAAAATACAAAATAAATGATTTTGAATAAATGTTATTTATGTTTCTATATGTCGATAAATAACTTGCAAGAAAGTGAACTTTTATCTTAAATCTGATAAAAATACAAAATAAATGATTATGAATAAATATTATTTATGTTTTTATTTGCCGATTAACAACTTACATGAAAGTGAACTTTGATCATAAATCTGATAAAATACAAAATAAATTATTATGAATAAATATTCTTTATGTTTTTATTTGTCGATATTCAACTTGCAGGAAAGTGAACTTTGATCATAAAACTGAGAAAACTCAAAATAAATGATTAACAATAAATGTTCTTTATGTTTCTATTTGTCGATAAACAACTTGCAAGAAAGTGACCTTTAATCTTAGATATGATAGAATACAAAATCAATGATTATGAATAAATGTTATTTATGTTTTTATTTGTCGATAAATAACTTGCAAGAAAGTGAGCTTTGATCTTAAATCTGATAAAATACAAAATAAGTGATAATGAGTTAATATTCTTTATGTTTTTATATGTCGATATTCAACTTGCAAGAAAGTGAACTTTGATCTTAAATCTGATAAAAATACAAAATCAATGAATTTGAATTTAATGTTATTTGTGTTTCTACTTGTCGATAAACAACTTGCAAGAAAGTGAACTTTGATCTTAGTTCTGATAAAAATACAAAATCAATGATTATGAATAAATATTCTTTATGTTTTTATTTGTAGATATTCAACTTACATGAAAATGCAACTTTGATCATAAATCTGATAAAAAACAAAATAAATTATTATGAATAAATATTCTTTATGTTTTTATTTGTCGATATTCAACTTTCAGGAAAGTGAACTTTGATCATAAATCTGAGAAAACTCAAAATAAATGATTAGCAATAAATGTTGTTTATGTTTCTATTTGTCGATAAACGACTTGCAAGAAGGTGAACTTTAATCTTAAATCTGATAAAAATACAAAATCAATGATAATGAATAAATGTTATTTATGTTTCTATTTGTCGATAAACAATTTGCCAGAAAGTGAACTTTGGTCTTAGTTCTGATAAAATACAAAATAAATGATTGTGAATAAATATTCTTTATGTTTTTATTTGTCGATATTCAACTTGCAAGAAAGTGAACTTTGATCTCAAATCTGATAAAAATACAAAATCAATGATTATGAATAAATGTTATTTATGTTTCTATTTGTCGATAAACAACTTGCCAGAAAGTCAACTTTGATCTTAGTTCTGATAAAATACAAAATAAATGATTGTGAATAAATATTAAAATTTATTTGTCGATATTCAACTTACATGAAAATGAACTTTGATCATAAATCTGAGAAAACTCAAAATAAATGATTATCAATAAATGTTCTTTATGTTTCTATTTGTCGATAAACAACTTGCAAGAAAGTGAACTTTAATCTTAGATATGATAGAATACAAAATAAATGATAATGAATAAATGTTATTTATGTTTATATTTGTCGATAAACAACTTGCAAGAAAGTGAGCTTTAATCTTAAATCTGATAAAATACGAAATAAATTATTATGAATAAATATTCTTTATGTTTTTATTTGTCGATATTCAACTTGCAAGAATGTGAACTTTGATCTTAAATCTGATAAAAATACAAAATCAATGATTATGAATAAATGTTATTTATGTTTTTATTTGTCGATAAACAACTTGCAAGAATGTGAGCTTTGATCTTAAGTCTGATAAAATACAAAATAAGTGATAATGAATTAATATTCCTTATGTTTTTATTTGTCGATATTCAACTTGCAAGAAAGTGTACTTTGATCTTAAATCTGATAAAAATACATAATAAATTATTATGAATAAATATTCTTTATGTTTTTATTTGTCGATATTCAACTTGCAAGAAAGTGAACTTTGATCTTAAATCTGATAAAAATACAAAATAAATGATTATGAATAAATGTTATTTATGTTTTTATTTGCCGATTAACAACTTACATGAAAGTGAACTTTGATCATAAATCAGAGAAAACTCAAAATAAATGATTATCAATAAATGTTATTTGTGTTTCTACTTGTCGATAAACAACTTGCAAGAAAGTGAACTTTGATCTTAGTTCTGATAAAATACAAAATAAATGATTATGAATAAATATTCTTTATGTTTTTATTTGTCGATATTCAACTTACATGAACATGAACTTTGATCATAAATCTGATAAAAAACAAAATCAATTATTATGAATAAATATTCTTTATGTATTTATTTGTCGATATTCAACTTGCAGGTAAGTGAACTTTGATCATAAATCAGAGAAAACTCAAAATAAATGATTATCAATAAATATTCTTTATGTTTCTATTTGTCGATAAACAACTTGCAAGAAAGTGAACTTTAATCTTAGATATGATAGAATACAAAATCAATGATTATGAATAAATTTTATTTATGTTTTTATTTGTCGATAAACAACTTGCAAGAAAGTTAGCTTTGATCTTAAATCTGATAAAATACAAAATAAGTGATAATGAATTAATATTCTTTATGTTTTTATTTGTCGATATTCAACTTGCAAGAAAGTGAACTTTGATCTTAAATCTGATAAAAATACAAAATAAATTATTATGAATAAATATTCTTTATGTTTTTATTTGTCGATATTCAACTTGCAAGAAAGTGAGCTTTGATCTTAAATCTGATAAAATACAAAATAAGTGATAATGAATTAATATTCTTTATGTTTTTATTTGTCGATATTCAACTTGCAAGAAAGTGAACTTTTATCTTAAATCTGATAAAAATACAAAATAAATGATTATGAATAAATATTATTTATGTTTTTATTTGCCGATTAACAACTTACATGAAAGTGAACTTTGATCATAAATCTGATAAAATACAAAATAAATTATTATGAATAAATATTCTTTATGTTTTTATTTGTCGATATTCAACTTGCAGGAAAGTGAACTTTGATCATAAATCTGAGAAAACTCAAAATAAATTATTAACAATAAATGTTCTTTATGTTTCTATTTGTCGATAAACAACTTGCAAGAAAGTGAACTTTAATCTTAGATATGATAGAATACAAAATTAATGATTATGAATAAATGTTATTTATGTTTTTATTTGTCGATAAACAACTTGCAACAAAGTGAACTTTGATCTTAAATCTGATAAAAATACAAAATCAATGATTATGAATAAATATTCTTTATGTTTTTATTTGTAGATATTCAACCTACATGAAAATGTAACTTTGATCATAAATCTGATAAAAAACAAAATAAATTATTATGAATAAATATTCTTTATGTTTTTATTTGTCGATATTCAACTTTCAGGAAAGTGAACTTTGATCATAAATCTGAGAAAACTCAAAATAAATGATTAGCAATAAATGTTCTTTATGTTTCTATTTGTCGATAAACAACTTGCAAGAAGGTGAACTTTAATCTTAAATCTGATAAAAATACAAAATCAATGATTATGAATAAATGTTATTTATGTTTCTATTTGTCGATAAACAATTTGCCAGAAAGTGAACTTTGACCTTAGTTCTGATAAAATACAAAATAAATGATTGTGAATAAATATTCTTTATGTTTTTATTTGTCGATATTCAACTGGCAAGAAAGTGAACTTTGATCTCAAATCTGATAAAAATACAAATCAGTGATTATGAATAAATGTTATTTATGTTTCTATTTGTCGATAAACAACTTGCCAGAAAGTGAACTTTGATCTTAGTTCTGATAAAATACAAAATAAATGATTGTGAATAAATATTCTTTATGTTTTTATTTGTCGATATTCAACTTACATGAAAATGAGCTTTGATCATAAATCTGATAAAAAACAAAATAAATTATTATGAATAAATATTCTTTATGTTTTTATTTGTCGATATTCAACTTGCAGGAAAGTGAACTTTGATCATAAATCTGAGAAAACTCAAAATAAATGATTATCAATAAATGTTCTTTATGTTTCTATTTGTCGATAAGCAACTTGCAAGAAAGTGAGCTTTAATCTTAGATATGATAGAATACAAAATAAATGATAATGAATAAATATTCTTTATGCTTTTATTTGTCGATATTCAACTTGTAAGAAAGTGAACTTTAATCTTAAATATGATAAAATACAAAATAAATGATTTTGAATAAATGTTGTTTATGTTTTTATTTGTCGATAAACAACTTGCAAGAAAGTGAGCTTTGATCTTAAATCTGATAAAATACAAAATAAATTATTATGAATAAATATTCTTTATGTTTTTATTTGTCGATATTCAACTTGCAAGAATGTGAACTTTGATCTTAAATCTGATAAAAATACAAAATAAATGATTATGAATAAATATTATTTATGTATTTATTTGCCGATTAACAACTTACATGAATGTGAACTTTGATCATAAATCAGAGAAAACTCAAAATAAATGATTATCAATAAATGTTCTTTATGTTTCTATTTGTCGATAAACAACTTGCAAGAAAGTGAACTTTAATCTTAGATATGATAGAATACAAAATCAATGATTATGAATAAATGTTATTTATGTTTTTATATGTCGATAAACAACTTGCAAGAAAGTGAGCTTTGATCTTAAATCTGATAAAATACAAAATAAGTGATAATGAATTAATATTCTTTATGTTTTTATTTGTCGATATTCAACTTGCAAGAAAGTGAACTTTGATCTTAAATCTTATAAAAATACAAAATAAATTATTATGAATAAATATTCTTTATGTTTTTTTGTCGATATTCAACTTGCAGGAAAGTGAACTTTGATCATAAATATGAGAAAACTCAAAATAAATGATTATCAATAAATGTTCTTTATGTTTCTATTTGTCGATAAACAACTTGCAAGGAAGTGAACTTTAATCTTAGATATGATAGAATAAAGGGTGATTTTTTAAGAGCTTGATAACTTTTTTTTGCAAAATCTCATCGGTTCTTTATTTGAAACGTTAGATTGGTTCATGACATTTACTTTTTGAAGATAATTTCATTTAAATGTTGACCGCGGCTGCGTCTTAGGTGGTCCATTCGGAAAGTCCAATTTTGGGCAACTTTTTCGAGCATTTCGGCCGGAATAGCCCGAATTTCTTCGGAAATGTTGTCTTCCAAAGCTGGAATAGTTGCTGGCTTATTTCTGTAGACTTTAGACTTGACGTAGCCCCACAAAAAATAGTCTAAAGGCGTTAAATCGCATGATCTTGGTGGCCAACTTACGGGTCCATTTCTTGAGATGAATTGTTCTCCGAAGTTTTCCCTCAAAATGGCCATAGAATCGCGAGCTGTGTGGCATGTAGCGCCATCTTGTTGAAACCACATGTCAACCAAGTTCAGTTCTTCCATTTTTGGCAACAAAAAGTTTGTTAGCATCGAACGATAGCGATCGCCATTCACCGTAACGTTGCGTCCAACAGCATCTTTGAAAAAATACGGTCCAATGATTCCACCAGCGTACAAACCACACCAAACAGTGCATTTTTCGGGATGCATGGGCAGTTCTTGAACGGCTTCTGGTTGCTCTTCACCCCAAATGCGGCAATTTTCCTTATTTACGTAGCCATTCAACCAGAAATGAGCCTCATCGCTGAACAAAATTTGTCGATAAAAAATTTCGAACCGAACACTGATTTTGGTAATAAAATTCAATGATTTGCAAGCGTTGCTCGTTAGTAAGTCTATTCATGATGAAATGTCAAAGCATACTGAGCATCTTTCTCTTTGACACCATGTCTGAAATCCCACGTGATCTGTCAAATACTAATGCATGAAAATCCTAACCTCAAAAAAATCACCCGTTACAAAATCAATGATTATGAATAAATGTTATTTATGTTTTTATATGTCGATAAACAACTTGCAAGAAAGTGAGCTTTGATCTTAAATCTGATAAAATACAAAATAAGTGATAATGAATTAATATTCTTTATGTTTTTATTTGTCGATATTCAACTTGCAAGAAAGTGAACTTTGATCTTAAATCTGATAAAATACAAAATCAATGATCATGATGAAATGTTATTTATGTTTCTATTTGTCGATAAACAACTTGCAAGAAAGTGAACTTTGATCTTAGTTCTGATAAAATACAAAATAAATGATTATGAATAGATATTTTTATGTTTTTATTTGACTATATTCAACTTGCAGGAAAGTGAACTTTGATCAAAAATCTGAGAAAACTCAAAATAAATGATTATCAATAAATGTTCTTTATGTTTCTATTTGTCGATAAACAACTTGCAAGAAAGTGAACTTTAATCTTAGATATGATAGAATACAAAATCAATGATTATGAATAAATGTTATTTATGTTTTTATATGTCGATAAACAACTTGCAAGAAAGTGAGCTTTGATCTTAAATCTGATAAAATACAAAATAAGTGATAATGAATTAATATTCTTTATGTTTTTATTTGTCGATATTCAACTTGCAAGAAAGTGAACTTTGATCTTAAATCTGATAAAATACAAAATCAATGATCATGATGAAATGTTATTTATGTTTCTATTTGTCGATAAACAACTTGCAAGAAAGTGAACTTTGATCTTAGTTCTGATAAAATACAAAATAAATGATTATGAATAGATATTTTTATGTTTTTATTTGACTATATTCAACTTGCAGGAAAGTGAACTTTGATCAAAAATCTGAGAAAACTCAAAATAAATGATTATCAATAAATGTTCTATATGTTTCTATTTGTCGATAAACAACTTGCAAGAAAGTGAACTTTAATCTTAGATATGATAGAATACAAAATAAATGATTATGAATAAATATTCTTTATGCTTTTATTTGTCGATATTCAACCTGCAAGAAAGTGAACTTTAATCTTAAATATGATAAAATACAAAATAAATGATTTTGAATAAATGTTATTTATGTTTTTACTTGTCGATAAACAACTTGCAAGAAAGTGAACTTTAATCTTAAATATGATAAAATACAAAATAAATGATTTTAAATAAATGTTATTTATGTTTTTATTTGTCGATAAACAACTTGCAAGAAAGTGAGCTTTGATCTTAAATGTGATAAAATACAAAATAAATTATTATGAATAAATAATCTTTATGTTTTTATATGTCGATATTCAACTTGCAAGAAAGTGAACTTTGATCTTAGATCTGATAGAATACAAAATAAATGATTATGAATATATGTTCTTTATGTTTCTATATGTCGATAAATAACTTGCAAGAAAGTGAACTTTTATCTTAAATCTGATAAAAATACAAAATAAATGATTATGAATAAATATTATTTATGTTTTTATTTGCCGATTAACAACTTACATGAAAGTGAACTTTGATCATAAATCTGATAAAATACAAAATAAATTATTATGAATAAATATTCTTTATGTTTTTATTTGTCGATATTCAACTTGCAGGAAAGTGAACTTTGATCATAAAACTGAGAAAACTCAAAATAAATGATTAACAATAAATGTTCTTTATGTTTCTATTTGTCGATAAACAACTTGCAAGAAAGTGAACTTTAATCTTAGATATGATAGAATACAAAATCAATGATTATGAATAAATGTTATTTCTGTTTTTATTTGTCGATAAATAACTTGCAAGAAAGTGAGCTTTGATCTTAAATCTGATAAAATACAAAATAAGTGATAATGAGTTAATATTCTTTATGTTTTTATTTGTCGATATTCAACTTGCAAGAAAGTGAACTTTGATCTTAAATCTGATAAAATACAAAATCAATGATCATGATGAAATGTTATTTATGTTTCTATTTGTCGATAAACAACTTGCAAGAAAGTGAACTTTGATCTTAGTTCTGATAAAATACAAAATAAATGATTATGAATAGATATTTTTATGTTTTTATTTGACTATATTCAACTTGCAGGAAAGTGAACTTTGATCAAAAATCTGAGAAAACTCAAAATAAATGATTATCAATAAATGTTCTTTATGTTTCTATTTGTCGATAAACAACTTGCAAGAAAGTGAACTTTAATCTTAGATATGATAGAATACAAAATAAATGATTGTGAATAAATATTCTTTATGCTTTTATTTGTCGATATTCAACTTGCAAGAAAGTGAACTTTAATCTTAAATATGATAAAATACAAAATAAATGATTTTGAATAAATGTTATTTATGTTTTTACTTGTCGATAAACAACTTGCAAGAAAGTGAACTTTAATCTTAAATATGATAAAATACAAAATAAATGATTTTAAATAAATGTTATTTATGTTTTTATTTGTCGATAAACAACTTGCAAGAAAGTGAGCTTTGATCTTAAATGTGATAAAATACAAAATAAATTATTATGAATAAATAATCTTTATGTTTTTATATGTCGATATTCAACTTGCAAGAAAGTGAACTTTGATCTTAGATCTGATAGAATACAAAATAAATGATTATGAATATATGTTCTTTATGTTTCTATATGTCGATAAATAACTTGCAAGAAAGTGAACTTTTATCTTAAATCTGATAAAAATACAAAATAAATGATTATGAATAAATATTATTTATGTTTTTATTTGCCGATTAACAACTTACATGAAAGTGAACTTTGATCATAAATCTGATAAAATACAAAATAAATTATTATGAATAAATATTCTTTATGTTTTTATTTGTCGATATTCAACTTGAAGGAAAGTGAACTTTGATCATAAAACTGAGAAAACTCAAAATAAATGATTAACAATAAATGTTCTTTATGTTTCTATTTGTCGATAAACAACTTGCAAGAAAGTGAACTTTAATCTTAGATATGATAGAATACAAAATGAATGATTATGAATAAATGTTATTTCTGTTTTTATTTGTCGATAAATAACTCGCAAGAAAGTGAGCTTTGATCTTAAATCTGATAAAATACAAAATAAGTGATAATGAGTTAATATTCTTTATGTTTTTATATGTCGATATTCAACTTGCAAGAAAGTGAACTTTGATCTTAAATCTGATAAAAATACAAAATCAATGAATTTGAATTTAATGTTATTTGTGTTTCTACTTGTCGATAAACAACTTGCAAGAAAGTGAACTTTGATCTTAGTTCTGATAAAATACAAAATAAGTGATAATGAGTTAATATTCTTTATGTTTTTATATGTCGATATTCAACTTGCAAGAAAGTGAACTTTGATCTTAAAACTGATAAAAATACAAAATCAATGATTATGAATAAATATTCTTTATGTTTTTATTTGTAGATATTCAACTTACATGAAAATGCAACTTTGATCATAAATCTGATAAAAAACAAAATAAATTATTATGAATAAATATTCTTTATGTTTTTATTTGTCGATATTCAACTTTCAGGAAAGTGAACTTTGATCATAAATCTGAGAAAACTCAAAATAAATGATTAGCAATAAATGTTCTTTATGTTTCTATTTGTCGATAAACGACTTGCAAGAAGGTGAACTTTAATCTTAAATCCGATAAAAATACAAAATCAATGATTATGAATAAATGTTATTTATGTTTCTATTTGTCGATAAACAATTTGCCAGAAAGTGAACTTTGATCTTAGTTCTGATAAAATACAAAATAAATGATTGTGAATAAATATTCTTTATGTTTTTATTTGTCGATATTCAACTTGCAAGAAAGTGAACTTTGATCTCAAATCTGATAAAAATACAAAATCAATGATTATGAATAAATGTTATTTATGTTTCTATTTGTCGATAAACAACTTGCCAGAAAGTGAACTTTGATCTTAGTTCTGATAAAATACAAAATAAATGATTGTGAATAAATATTCTTTATGTTTTTATTTGTCGATATTCAACTTACATGAAAATGAACTTTGATCATAAATCTGAGAAAACTCAAAATAAATGATTATCAATAAATGTTCTTTATGTTTCTATTTGTCGATAAACAACTTGCAAGAAAGTGAACTTTAATCTCAAATCTGATAAAAATACAAAATCAATGATTATGAATAAATGTTATTTATGTTTCTATTTGTCGATAAACAACTTGCCAGAAAGTGAACTTTGATCTTAGTTCTGATAAAATACAAAATAAATGATTGTGAATAAATATTCTTTATGTTTTTATTTGTCGATATTCAACTTACATGAAAATGAACTTTGATCATAAATCTGAGAAAACTCAAAATAAATGATTATCAATAAATGTTCTTTATGTTTCTATTTGTCGATAAACAACTTGCAAGAAAGTGAACTTTAATCTTAGATATGATAGAATACAAAATAAATGATAATGAATAAATGTTATTTATGTTTTTATTTGTCGATAAACAACTTGCAAGAAAGTGAACTTTGATCTTAAATCAGAGAAAACTCAAAATAAATGATTATCAATAAATGTTATTTGTGTTTCTACTTGTCGATAAACAACTTGCAAGAAAGTGAACTTTGATCTTAGTTCTGATAAAATACAAAATAAATGATTATGAATAAATATTCTTTATGTACTTATTTGTCGATATTCAACTTGCAGGAAATTGAACTTTGATCATAAATCAGAGAAAACTCAAAATAAATGATTATCAAAAAATGTTCTTTATGTTTCTATTTGTCGATAAACAACTTGCAAGAAAGTGAACTTTAATCTTAGATATGATAGAATACAAAATCAATGATTATGAATAAATGTTATTTATGTTTTTATTTGTCGATAAACAACTTGCAAGAAAGTGAGCTTTGATCTTAAGTCTGATAAAATACAAAATAAGTGATAATGAATTAATATTCCTTATGTTTTTATTTGTCGATATTCAACTTGCAAGAAAGTGAACTTTGATCTTAAATCTGATAAAAATACAAAATAAATGATTATGAATAAATGTTATTTATGTTTTTATTTGCCGATTAACAACTTACATGAAAGTGAACTTTGATCATAAATCAGAGAAAACTCAAAATAAATGATTATCAATAAATGTTATTTGAGTTTCTACTTGTCGATAAACAACTTGCAAGAAAGTGAACTTTGATCTTAGTTCTGATAAAATACAAAATAAATGATTATGAATAAATATTCTTTATGTTTTTATTTGTCGATATTCAACTTACATGAACATGAACTTTGATC
The DNA here is from genome assembly GCF_028554725.1 of Zeugodacus cucurbitae. Lineage (NCBI taxonomy): Eukaryota > Metazoa > Arthropoda > Insecta > Diptera > Tephritidae > Zeugodacus > Zeugodacus cucurbitae. The sequence goes on from NC_071669.1 coordinate 31,361,314, forward strand.
ATAAATCTGATAAAAAACAAAATCAATTATTATGAATAAATATTCTTTATGTATTTATTTGTCGATATTCAACTTGCAGGTAAGTGAACTTTGATCATAAATCAGAGAAAACTCAAAATAAATGATTATCAATAAATATTCTTTATGTTTTTATATGTCGATATGCAACTTGCAAGAAAGTGAACTTTGATCTTAGATCTGATAGAATACAAAATAAATGATTATGAATATATGTTCTTTATGTTTCTATATGTCGATAAATAACTTGCAAGAAAGTGAACTTTTATCTTAAATCTGATAAAAATACAAAATAAATGATTATGAATAAATATTATTTATGTTTTTATTTGTCGATAAACAACTTGCAAGAAAGTGAGCTTTGATCTTAAATGTGATAAAATACAAAATAAATTATTATGAATAAATAATCTTTATGTTTTTATATGTCGATATTCAACTTGCAAGAAAGTGAACTTTGATCTTAGATCTGATAGAATACAAAATAAATGATTATGAATATATGTTCTTTATGTTTCTATATGTCGATAAATAACTTGCAAGAAAGTGAACTTTTATCTTAAATCTGATAAAAATACAAAATAAATGATTATGAATAAATATTATTTATGTTTTTATTTGTCGATATTCAACTTGCAAGAAAGTGAACTTTGATCTTAGATCTGATAGAATACAAAATAAATGATTATCAATAAATGTTCTTTATGTTTCTATTTGTCGATAAACAACTTGCAAGAAAGTGAACTTTAATCTTAGATATGATAGAATACAAAATAAATGATTATGAATAAATATTCTTTATGCTTTTATTTGTCGATATTCAACTTGCAAGAAAGTGAACTTTAATCTTAAATATGATAAAATACAAAATAAATGATTTTGAATAGATGTTATTTATGTTTTTATTTGTCGATAAACAACTTGCAAGAAAGTGAGCTTTGATCTTAAATCTGATAAAATACGAAATAAGTGATAATGAATTAATATTCTTTATGTTTTTATATGTCGATATTCAACTTGCAAGAAAGTGAACTTTGATCTTAAATCTGATAAAAATACAAAATCAATGATTATGAATAAATGTTATTTATGTTTCTATTTGTCGATAAACACCTTGCAAGAAAGTGAACTTTGATCTTAGTTCTGATAAAATACAAAATAAATGATTATGAATAAATATTCTTTATGTTTTTATTTGTCGATATTCAAATTACATGAAAATGAACTTTGATCATAAATCTGATAAAAAACAAAATAAATTATTATGAATAAATATTCTTTATGTTTTTATTTGACGATATTCAACTTACATGAAAGTGAACTTTGATCATAAATCTGATAAAAATACAAAATAAACTATTATGAATAAATATTCTTTATGTTTTTATTTGCCGATATTCAACGTGCAGGAAAGTGAACTTTGATCATAAATCTGAGAAAACTCAAAATAAATGAATATCAATAAATGTTCTTTATGTTTCTATTCGTCGATAAACAACTTGCAAGCAAGTGAACTTTAATCTTAGATGTGATAGAATACAAAATCAATGATTATGAATAAATGTTATTTATGTTTCTATTTGTCGATAAACAACTTGCAAGAAAGTGAACTTTGATCTTAGTTCTGATAAAATACAAAATAAATGATTATGAATAAATATTCTTTATGTTTTTATTTGTCGAAATTCAACTTACATGAACATGAACTTTGATCATAAATCTGATAAAAAACAAAATCAATTATTATGAATAAATATTCTTTATGTACTTATTTGTCGATATTCAACTTGCAGGAAAGTGAACTTTGATCAAAAATCTGAGAAAACTCAAAATAAATGATTATCAATAAATGTTCTTTATGTTTCTATTTGTCGATATTCAACTTGCAAGAAAGTGAACTTTAATCTTAAATATGATAAAATACAAAATAAATGATTTTGAATAAATGTTATTTATGTTTTTACTTGTCGATAAACAACTTGCAAGAAAGTGAACTTTAATCTTAAATCTGATAAAATACAAAATAAATGATTATGAATATATGTTCTTTATGTTTCTATATGTCGATAAATAACTTGCAAGAAAGTGAACTTTGATCTTAGATCTGATAGAATACAAAATAAATGATAATGAATAAATAACGGGTGATTTTTTTGAGGTTAGGATTTTCATGCATTAGTATTTGACAGATCACGTGGGATTTCAGACATGGTGTCAAAGAGAAAGATGCTCAGTATGCTTTGACATTTCATCATGAATAGACTTACTAACGAGCAACGCTTGCAAATCATTGAATTTTATTACCAAAATCAGTGTTCGGTTCGAAATGTGAAAATCCGCTTTTTTATCGACAAATTTTGTTCAGCGATGAGGCTCATTTCTGGTTGAATGGCTACGTAAATAAGCAAAATTGCCGATTTGGGGTGAAGAGCAACCAGAAGCCGTTCAAGAACTGCCCATGCATCCCGAAAAATGCACTGTTTGGTGTGGTTTGTACGCTGGTGGAATCATTGGACCGTATTTTTTCAAAGATGCTGTTGGACGCAACGTTACGGTGAATGGCGATCGCTATCGTTCGATGCTAACAAACTTTTTGTTGCCAAAAATGGAAGAACTGAACTTGGTTGACATGTGGTTTCAACAAGATGGCGCTACATGCCACACAGCTCGCGATTCTATGGCCATTTTGAGGGAAAACTTCGGAGAACAATTCATCTCAAGAAATGGACCCGTAAGTTGGCCACCAAGATCATGCGATTTAACGCCTTTAGACTATTTTTTGTGGGGCTACGTCAAGTCTAAAGTCTACAGAAATAAGCCAGCAACTATTCCAGCTTTGGAAGACAACATTTCCGAAGAAATTCGGGCTATTCCGGCCGAAATGCTCGAAAAAGTTGCCCAAAATTGGACTTTCCGAATGGACCACCTAAGACGCAGCCGCGGTCAACATTTAAATGAAATTATCTTCAAAAAGTAAATGTCATGAACCAATCTAACGTTTCAAATAAAGAACCGATGAGATTTTGCAAATTTTATGCGTTTTTTTTTTTAAAAAAGTTATCAAGCTCTTAAAAAATCACCCTTTATTATTTATGTTTTTATTTGCCGATTAACAACTTACATAAAAGTGAACTTTGATCATAAATCTGATAAAATACAAAATAAATTATTATGAATAAATATTCTTTATGTTTTTATTTGTCGAAAAGTTATCAAGCTCTTAAAAAATCACCCTTTATTATTTATGTTTTTATTTGCCGATTAACAACTTACATAAAAGTGAACTTTGATCATAAATCTGATAAAATACAAAATAAATTATTATGAATAAATATTCTTTATGTTTTTATTTGTCGATATCCAACTTGCAAGAAAGTGAACTTTGATCTTAAATCTGATAAAAATACAAAATCAATGATCATGATGAAATGTTATTTATGTTTCTATTTGTCGATAAACAACTTGCAAGAAAGTGAACTTTGATCTTAAATCTGATAAAAATACAAAATAAATTATTATGAATAAATATTCTTTATGTTTTTATTTGTCGATATTCAACTTGCAGGAAAGTGAACTTTGATCATAAATCTGAGAAAACTCAAAATAAATGATTAACAATAAATGTTCTTTATGTTTATATTTGTCGATAAACAACTTGCAAGAAAGTGAACTTTAATCTTAAATATGATAAAATACAAAATAAATGATTTTAAATAAATGTTATTTATGTTTTTATTTGTCGATAAACAACTTGCAAGAAAGTGAGCTTTGATCTTAAATCTGATAAAATACAAATTAAATTATTATGAATAAATATTCTTTATGTTTTTATATGTCGATATTCAACTTGCAAGAAAGTGAACTTTGATCTTAGATCTGATAGAATACAAAATAAATGATTATGAATATATGTTCTTTATGTTTCTATATGCCGATAAATAACTTGCAAGAAAGTGAACTTTTATCTTAAATCTGATAAAAATACAAAATAAATGATTATGAATAAATATTATTTATGTTTTTATTTGCCGATTAACAACTTACATGAAAGTGAACTTTGATCATAAATCTGATAAAATACAAAATAAATTATTATGAATAAATATTCTTTATGTTTTTATTTGTCGATATTCAACTTGCAGGAAAGTGAACTTTGATCATAAATCTGAGAAAACTCAAAATAAATTATTAACAATATATGTTCTTTATGTTTCTATTTGTCGATAAACAACTTGCAAGAAAGTGAACTTTAATCTTAGATATGATAGAATACAAAATTAATGATTATGAATAAATGTTATTTATGTTTTTATTTGTCGATAAACAACTTGCAAGAAAGTGAACTTTGATCTTAAATCTGATAAAAATACAAAATCAATGATTATGAATAAATATTCTTTATGTTTTTATTTGTAGATATTCAACTTACATGAAAATGCAACTTTGATCATAAATCTGATAAAATACAAAATAAGTGATAATGAGTTAATATTCTTTATGTTTTTATATGTCGATATTCAACTTGCAAGAAAGTGAACTTTGATCTTAAATCTGATAAAAATACAAAATCAATGATTTTGAATAAATGTTATTTGTGTTTCTACTTGTCGATAAACAACTTGCAAGAAAGTGAACTTTGATCTTAAATCTGATAAAAATACAAAATCAATGATTATGAATAAATATTCTTTATGTTTTTATTTGTAGATATTCAACCTACATGAAAATGCAACTTTGATCATAAATCTGATAAAAAACAAAATAAATTATTATGAATAAATATTCTTTATGTTTTTATTTGTCGATATTCAACTTTCAGGAATGTGAACTTTGATCATAAATCTGAGAAAACTCAAAATAAATGATTAGCAATAAATGTTCTTTATGTTTCTATTTGTCGATAAACAACTTGCAAGAAGGTGAACTTTAATCTTAAATCTGATAAAAATACAAAATCAATGATTATGAATAAATGTTATTTATGTTTCTATTTGTCGATAAACAATTTGCCAGAAAGTGAACTTTGACCTTAGTTCTGATAAAATACAAAATAAATGATTGTGAATAAATATTCTTTATGTTTTTATTTGTCGATATTCAACTTGCAAGAAAGTGAACTTTGATCTCAAATCTGATAAAAATACAAAATCAGTGATTATGAATAAATGTTATTTATGTTTCTATTTGTCGATAAACAACTTGCCAGAAAGTGAACTTTGATCTTAGTTCTGATAAAATACAAAATAAATGATTGTGAATAAATATTCTTTATGTTTTTATTTGTCGATATTCAACTTACATGAAAATGAGCTTTGATCATAAATCTGATAAAAACAAAATAAATTATTATGAATAAATATTCTTTATGTTTTTATTTGTCGATATTCAACTTGCAGGAAAGTGAACTTTGATCATAAATCTGAGAAAACTCAAAATAAATGATTATCAATAAATGTTCTTTATGTTTCTATTTGTCGATAAACAACTTGCAAGAAAGTGAGCTTTAATCTTAGATATGATAGAATACAAAATAAATGATAATGAATAAATATTCTTTATGCTTTTATTTGTCGATATTCAACTTGTAAGAAAGTGAACTTTAATCTTAAATATGACAAAATACAAAATAAATGATTTTGAATAAATGTTGTTTATGTTTTTATTTGTCGATAAACAACTTGCAAGAAAGTGAGCTTTGATCTTAAATCTGATAAAATACAAAATAAATTATTATGAATAAATATTCTTTATGTTTTTATTTGTCGATATTCAACTTGCAAGAATGTGAACTTTGATCATAAATCTGATAAAAAACAAAATAAATTATTATGAATAAATATTCTTTATGTTTTTATTTGTCGATATTCAACTTTCAGGAAAGTGAACTTTGATCATAAATCTGAGAAAACTCAAAATAAATGATTAGCAATAAATGTTCTTTATGTTTCTATTTGTCGATAAACAACTTGCAAGAAGGTGAACTTTAATCTTAAATCTGATAAAAATACAAAATCAATGATTATGAATAAATGTTATTTATGTTTCTATTTGTCGATAAACAATTTGCCAGAAAGTGAACTTTGACCTTAGTTCTGATAAAACACAAAATAAATGATTGTGAATAAATATTCTTTATGTTTTTATTTGTCGATATTCAACTTGCAAGAAAGTGAACTTTGATCTCAAATCTGATAAAAATACAAAATCAGTGATTATGAATAAATGTTATTTATGTTTCTATTTGTCGATAAACAACTTGCCAGAAAGTGAACTTTGATCTTAGTTCTGATAAAATACAAAATAAATGATTGTGAATAAATATTCTTTATGTTTTTATTTGTCGATATTCAACTTACATGAAAATGAGCTTTGATCATAAATCTGATAAAAAACAAAATAAATTATTATGAATAAATATTCTTTATGTTTTTATTTGTCGATATTCAACTTGCAGGAAAGTGAACTTTGATCATAAATCTGAGAAAACTCAAAATAAATGATTATCAATAAATGTTCTTTATGTTTATATTTGTCGATAAACAACTTGCAAGAAAGTGAGCTTTAATCTTAGATATGATAGAATACAAAATAAATGATAATGAATAAATATTCTTTATGCTTTTATTTGTCGATATTCAACTTGTAAGAAAGTGAACTTTAATCTTAAATATGATAAAATACAAAATAAATGATTTTGAATAAATGTTGTTTATGTTTTTATTTGTCGATAAACAACTTGCAAGAAAGTGAGCTTTGATCTTAAATCTGATAAAATACAAAATAAATGATTTTGAATAAATGTTATTTATGTTTCTATATGTCGATAAATAACTTGCAAGAAAGTGAACTTTTATCTTAAATCTGATAAAAATACAAAATAAATGATTATGAATAAATATTATTTATGTTTTTATTTGCCGATTAACAACTTACATGAAAGTGAACTTTGATCATAAATCTGATAAAATACAAAATAAATTATTATGAATAAATATTCTTTATGCTTTTATTTGTCGATATTCAACTTGCAAGAAAGTGAACTTTAATCTTAAATATGATAAAATACAAAATAAATGATTTTGAATAAATGTTGTTTATGTTTTTATTTGTCGATAAACAACTTGCAAGAAAGTGAGCTTTGATCTTAAATCTGATAAAATACAAAATAAATTATTATGAATAAATATTCTTTATGTTTTTATTTGTCGATATTCAACTTGCAAGAATGTGAACTTTGATCTTAAATCTGATAAAAATACAAAATAAATGATTATGAATAAATATTATTTATGTTTTTATTTGCCGATTAACAACTTACATGAATGTGAACTTTGATCATAAATCAGAGAAAACTCAAAATAAATGATTATCAATAAATGTTCTTTATGTTTCCATTTGTCGATAAACAACTTGCAAGAAAGTGAACTTTAATCTTAGATATGATAGAATACAAAATCAATGATTATGAATAAATGTTATTTATGTTTTTATATGTCGATAAACAACTTGCAAGAAAGTGAGCTTTGATCTTAAATCTGATAAAATACAAAATAAGTGATAATGAATTAATATTCTTTATGTTTTTATTTGTCGATATTCAACTTGCAAGAAAGTGAACTTTGATCTTAAATCTGATAAAAATACAAAATAAATTATTATGAATAAATATTCTTTATGTTTTTATTTGTCGATATTCAACTTGCAAGAAAGTGAACTTTGATCTTAAATCTGATAAAATACAAAATCAATGATCATGATGAAATGTTATTTATGTTTCTATTTGTCGATAAACAACTTGCAAGAAAGTGAACTTTGATCTTAGTTCTGATAAAATACAAAATAAATGATTATGAATAGATATTTTTATGTTTTTATTTGACTATATTCAACTTGCAGGAAAGTGAACTTTGATCAAAAATCTGAGAAAACTCAAAATAAATGATTATCAATAAATGTTCTTTATGTTTCTATTTGTCGATAAACAACTTGCAAGAAAGTGAACTTTAATCTTAGATATGATAGAATACAAAATAAATGATTATGAATAAATATTCTTTATGCTTTTATTTGTCGATATTCAACTTGCAAGAAAGTGAACTTTAATCTTAAATATGATAAAATACAAAATAAATGATTATGAATAAATATTCTTTATGCTTTTATTTGTCGATATTCAACTTGAAAGAAAGTGAACTTTAATCTTAAATATGATAAAATACAAAATAAATGATTTTGAATAAATGTTATTTATGTTTCTATATGTCGATAAATAACTTGCAAGAAAGTGAACTTTTATCTTAAATCTGATAAAAATACAAAATAAATGATTATGAATAAATATTATTTATGTTTTTATTTGCCGATTAACAACTTACATGAAAGTGAACTTTGATCATAAATCTGATAAAATACAAAATAAATTATTATGAATAAATATTCTTTATGTTTTTATTTGTCGATATTCAACTTGCAGGAAAGTGAACTTTGATCATAAAACTGAGAAAACTCAAAATAAATGATTAACAATAAATGTTCTTTATGTTTCTATTTGTCGATAAACAACTTGCAAGAAAGTGACCTTTAATCTTAGATATGATAGAATACAAAATCAATGATTATGAATAAATGTTATTTATGTTTTTATTTGTCGATAAATAACTTGCAAGAAAGTGAGCTTTGATCTTAAATCTGATAAAATACAAAATAAGTGATAATGAGTTAATATTCTTTATGTTTTTATATGTCGATATTCAACTTGCAAGAAAGTGAACTTTGATCTTAAATCTGATAAAAATACAAAATCAATGAATTTGAATTTAATGTTATTTGTGTTTCTACTTGTCGATAAACAACTTGCAAGAAAGTGAACTTTGATCTTAGTTCTGATAAAAATACAAAATCAATGATTATGAATAAATATTCTTTATGTTTTTATTTGTAGATATTCAACTTACATGAAAATGCAACTTTGATCATAAATCTGATAAAAAACAAAATAAATTATTATGAATAAATATTCTTTATGTTTTTATTTGTCGATATTCAACTTTCAGGAAAGTGAACTTTGATCATAAATCTGAGAAAACTCAAAATAAATGATTAGCAATAAATGTTCTTTATGTTTCTATTTGTCGATAAACGACTTGCAAGAAGGTGAACTTTAATCTTAAATCTGATAAAAATACAAAATCAATGATAATGAATAAATGTTATTTATGTTTCTATTTGTCGATAAACAATTTGCCAGAAAGTGAACTTTGGTCTTAGTTCTGATAAAATACAAAATAAATGATTGTGAATAAATATTCTTTATGTTTTTATTTGTCGATATTCAACTTGCAAGAAAGTGAACTTTGATCTCAAATCTGATAAAAATACAAAATCAATGATTATGAATAAATGTTATTTATGTTTCTATTTGTCGATAAACAACTTGCCAGAAAGTGAACTTTGATCTTAGTTCTGATAAAATACAAAATAAATGATTGTGAATAAATATTCTTTATGTTTTTATTTGTCGATATTCAACTTACATGAAAATGAACTTTGATCATAAATCTGAGAAAACTCAAAATAAATGATTATCAATAAATGTTCTTTATGTTTCTATTTGTCGATAAACAACTTGCAAGAAAGTGAACTTTAATCTTAGATATGATAGAATACAAAATAAATGATAATGAATAAATGTTATTTATGTTTATATTTGTCGATAAACAACTTGCAAGAAAGTGAGCTTTAATCTTAAATCTGATAAAATACGAAATAAATTATTATGAATAAATATTCTTTATGTTTTTATTTGTCGATATTCAACTTGCAAGAATGTGAACTTTGATCTTAAATCTGATAAAAATACAAAATCAATGATTATGAATAAATGTTATTTATGTTTTTATTTGTCGATAAACAACTTGCAAGAATGTGAGCTTTGATCTTAAGTCTGATAAAATACAAAATAAGTGATAATGAATTAATATTCCTTATGTTTTTATTTGTCGATATTCAACTTGCAAGAAAGTGTACTTTGATCTTAAATCTGATAAAAATACATAATAAATTATTATGAATAAATATTCTTTATGTTTTTATTTGTCGATATTCAACTTGCAAGAAAGTGAACTTTGATCTTAAATCTGATAAAAATACAAAATAAATGATTATGAATAAATGTTATTTATGTTTTTATTTGCCGATTAACAACTTACATGAAAGTGAACTTTGATCATAAATCAGAGAAAACTCAAAATAAATGATTATCAATAAATGTTATTTGTGTTTCTACTTGTCGATAAACAACTTGCAAGAAAGTGAACTTTGATCTTAGTTCTGATAAAATACAAAATAAATGATTATGAATAAATATTCTTTATGTTTTTATTTGTCGATATTCAACTTACATGAACATGAACTTTGATCATAAATCTGATAAAATACAAAATAAGTGATAATGAGTTAATATTCTTTATGTTTTTATATGTCGATATTCAACTTGCAAGAAAGTGAACTTTGATCTTAAATCTGATAAAAATACAAAATCAATGATTTTGAATAAATGTTATTTGTGTTTCTACTTGTCGATAAACAATTTGCAAGAAAGTGAACTTTGATCTTAAATCTGATAAAAATACAAAATCAATGATTATGAATAAATATTCTTTATGTTTTTATTTGTAGATATTCAACCTACATGAAAATGCAACTTTGATCATAAATCTGATAAAAAACAAAATAAATTATTATGAATAAATATTCTTTATGTTTTTATTTGTCGATATTCAACTTACATGAAAGTGAACTTTGATCATAAATCAGAGAAAACTCAAAATAAATGATTATCAATAAATGTTATTTGTGTTTCTACTTGTCGATAAACAACTTGCAAGAAAGTGAACTTTGATCTTAGTTCTGATAAAATACAAAATAAATGATTATGAATAAATATTCTTTATGTTTTGATTTGTCGATATTCAACTTACATGAACATGAACTTTGATCATAAATCTGATAAAATACAAAATAAGTGATAATGAGTTAATATTCTTTATGTTTTTATATGTCGATATTCAACTTGCAAGAAAGTGAACTTTGATCTTAGTTCTGATAAAATACAAAATAAATGATTATGAATAAATATTCTTTATGTATTTATTTGTCGATATTCAACTTGCAGGTAAGTGAACTTTGATCATAAATCAGAGAAAACTCAAAATAAATGATTATCAATAAATATTCTTTATGTTTCTATTTGTCGATAAACAACTTGCAAGAAAGTGAACTTTAATCTTAGATATGATAGAATACAAAATCAATGATTATGAATAAATGTTATTTATGTTTTTATTTGTCGATAAACAACTTGCAAGAAAGTTAGCTTTGATCTTAAATCTGATAAAATACAAAATAAGTGATAATGAATTAATATTCTTTATGTTTTTATTTGTCGATATTCAACTTGCAAGAAAGTGAACTTTGATCTTAAATCTGATAAAAATACAAAATAAATTATTATGAATAAATATTCTTTATGTTTTTATTTGTCGATATTCAACTTGCAAGAAAGTGAGCTTTGATCTTAAATCTGATAAAATACAAAATAAGTGATAATGAATTAATATTCTTTATGTTTTTATTTGTCGATATTCAACTTGCAAGAAAGTGAACTTTTATCTTAAATCTGATAAAAATACAAAATAAATGATTATGAATAAATATTATTTATGTTTTTATTTGCCGATTAACAACTTACATGAAAGTGAACTTTGATCATAAATCTGATAAAATACAAAATAAATTATTATGAATAAATATTCTTTATGTTTTTATTTGTCGATATTCAACTTGCAGGAAAGTGAACTTTGATCATAAATCTGAGAAAACTCAAAATAAATTATTAACAATAAATGTTCTTTATGTTTCTATTTGTCGATAAACAACTTGCAAGAAAGTGAACTTTAATCTTAGATATGATAGAATACAAAATTAATGATTATGAATAAATGTTATTTATGTTTTTATTTGTCGATAAACAACTTGCAACAAAGTGAACTTTGATCTTAAATCTGATAAAAATACAAAATCAATGATTATGAATAAATATTCTTTATGTTTTTATTTGTAGATATTCAACTTACATGAAAATGCAACTTTGATCATAAATCTGATAAAATACAAAATAAGTGATAATGAGTTAATATTCTTTATGTTTTTATATGTCGATATTCAACTTGCAAGAAAGTGAACTTTGATCTTAAATCTGATAAAAATACAAAATCAATGATTTTGAATAAATGTTATTTGTGTTTCTACTTGTCGATAAACAATTTGCAAGAAAGTGAACTTTGATCTTAAATCTGATAAAAATACAAAATCAATGATTATGAATAAATATTCTTTATGTTTTTATTTGTAGATATTCAACCTACATGAAAATGCAACTTTGATCATAAATCTGATAAAAAACAAAATAAATTATTATGAATAAATATTCTTTATGTTTTTATTTGTCGATATTCAACTTTCAGGAAAGTGAACTTTGATCATAAATCTGAGAAAACTCAAAATAAATGATTAGCAATAAATGTTCTTTATGTTTCTATTTGTCGATAAACAACTTGCAAGAAGGTGAACTTTAATCTTAAATCTGATAAAAATACAAAATCAATGATTATGAATAAATGTTATTTATGTTTCTATTTGTCGATAAACAATTTGCCAGAAAGTGAACTTTGACCTTAGTTCTGATAAAATACAAAATAAATGATTGTGAATAAATATTCTTTATGTTTTTATTTGTCGATATTCAACTGGCAAGAAAGTGAACTTTGATCTCAAATCTGATAAAAATACAAATCAGTGATTATGAATAAATGTTATTTATGTTTCTATTTGTCGATAAACAACTTGCCAGAAAGTGAACTTTGATCTTAGTTCTGATAAAATACAAAATAAATGATTGTGAATAAATATTCTTTATGTTTTTATTTGTCGATATTCAACTTACATGAAAATGAGCTTTGATCATAAATCTGATAAAAAACAAAATAAATTATTATGAATAAATATTCTTTATGTTTTTATTTGTCGATATTCAACTTGCAGGAAAGTGAACTTTGATCATAAATCTGAGAAAACTCAAAATAAATGATTATCAATAAATGTTCTTTATGTTTCTATTTGTCGATAAACAACTTGCAAGAAAGTGAACTTTAATCTTAGATATGATAGAATACAAAATCAATGATTATGAATAAATGTTATTTATGTTTTTATATGTCGATAAACAACTTGCAAGAAGGTGAACTTTAATCTTAAATCTGATAAAAATACAAAATCAATGATTATGAATAAATGTTATTTATGTTTCTATTTGTCGATAAACAATTTGCCAGAAAGTGAACTTTGACCTTAGTTCTGATAAAATACAAAATAAATGATAATGAATAAATATTCTTTATGCTTTTATTTGTCGATATTCAACTTGTAAGAAAGTGAACTTTAATCTTAAATATGATAAAATACAAAATAAATGATTTTGAATAAATGTTGTTTATGTTTTTATTTGTCGATAAACAACTTGCAAGAAAGTGAGCTTTGATCTTAAATCTGATAAAATACAAAATAAATTATTATGAATAAATATTCTTTATGTTTTTATTTGTCGATATTCAACTTGCAAGAATGTGAACTTTAATCTTAAATCTGATAAAAATACAAAATAAATGATTATGAATAAATATTATTTATGTATTTATTTGCCGATTAACAACTTACATGAATGTGAACTTTGATCATAAATCAGAGAAAACTCAAAATAAATGATTATCAATAAATGTTCTTTATGTTTCTATTTGTCGATAAACAACTTGCAAGAAAGTGAACTTTAATCTTAGATATGATAGAATACAAAATCAATGATTATGAATAAATGTTATTTATGTTTTTATATGTCGATAAACAACCTGCAAGAAAGTGAGCTTTGATCTTAAATCTGATAAAATACAAAATAAGTGATAATGAATTAATATTCTTTATGTTTTTATTTGTCGATATTCAACTTGCAAGAAAGTGAACTTTGATCTTAAATCTTATAAAAATACAAAATAAATTATTATGAATAAATATTCTTTATGTTTTTTTGTCGATATTCAACTTGCAGGAAAGTGAACTTTGATCATAAATATGAGAAAACTCAAAATAAATGATTATCAATAAATGTTCTTTATGTTTCTATTTGTCGATAAACAACTTGCAAGGAAGTGAACTTTAATCTTAGATATGATAGAATAAAGGGTGATTTTTTAAGAGCTTGATAACTTTTTTTTGCAAAATCTCATCGGTTCTTTATTTGAAACGTTAGATTGGTTCATGACATTTACTTTTTGAAGATAATTTCATTTAAATGTTGACCGCGGCTGCGTCTTAGGTGGTCCATTCGGAAAGTCCAATTTTGGGCAACTTTTTCGAGCATTTCGGCCGGAATAGCCCGAATTTCTTCGGAAATGTTGTCTTCCAAAGCTGGAATAGTTGCTGGCTTATTTCTGTAGACTTTAGACTTGACGTAGCCCCACAAAAAATAGTCTAAAGGCGTTAAATCGCATGATCTTGGTGGCCAACTTACGGGTCCATTTCTTGAGATGAATTGTTCTCCGAAGTTTTCCCTCAAAATGGCCATAGAATCGCGAGCTGTGTGGCATGTAGCGCCATCTTGTTGAAACCACATGTCAACCAAGTTCAGTTCTTCCATTTTTGGCAACAAAAAGTTTGTTAGCATCGAACGATAGCGATCGCCATTCACCGTAACGTTGCGTCCAACAGCATCTTTGAAAAAATACGGTCCAATGATTCCACCAGCGTACAAACCACACCAAACAGTGCATTTTTCGGGATGCATGGGCAGTTCTTGAACGGCTTCTGGTTGCTCTTCACCCCAAATGCGGCAATTTTGCTTATTTACGTAGCCATTCAACCAGAAATGAGCCTCATCGCTGAACAAAATTTGTCGATAAAAAATTTCGAACCGAACACTGATTTTGGTAATAAAATTCAATGATTTGCAAGCGTTGCTCGTTAGTAAGTCTATTCATGATGAAATGTCAAAGCATACTGAGCATCTTTCTCTTTGACACCATGTCTGAAATCCCACGTGATCTGTCAAATACTAATGCATGAAAATCCTAACCTCAAAAAAATCACCCGTTACAAAATCAATGATTATGAATAAATGTTATTTATGTTTTTATATGTCGATAAACAACTTGCAAGAAAGTGAGCTTTGATCTTAAATCTGATAAAATACAAAATAAGTGATAATGAATTAATATTCTTTATGTTTTTATTTGTCGATATTCAACTTGCAAGAAAGTGAACTTTGATCTTAAATCTGATAAAATACAAAATCAATGATCATGATGAAATGTTATTTATGTTTCTATTTGTCGATAAACAACTTGCAAGAAAGTGAACTTTGATCTTAGTTCTGATAAAATACAAAATAAATGATTATGAATAGATATTTTTATGTTTTTATTTGACTATATTCAACTTGCAGGAAAGTGAACTTTGATCAAAAATCTGAGAAAACTCAAAATAAATGATTATCAATAAATGTTCTTTATGTTTCTATTTGTCGATAAACAACTTGCAAGAAAGTGAACTTTAATCT
This sequence comes from Zeugodacus cucurbitae, assembly GCF_028554725.1. Taxonomy (NCBI): domain Eukaryota; kingdom Metazoa; phylum Arthropoda; class Insecta; order Diptera; family Tephritidae; genus Zeugodacus; species Zeugodacus cucurbitae. The sequence continues at coordinate 31,376,996 of NC_071669.1, forward strand.
TAGATATGATAGAATACAAAATCAATGATTATGAATAAATGTTATTTATGTTTTTATATGTCGATAAACAACTTGCAAGAAAGTGAGCTTTGATCTTAAATCTGATAAAATACAAAATAAGTGATAATGAATTAATATTCTTTATGTTTTTATTTGTCGATATTCAACTTGCAAGAAAGTGAACTTTGATCTTAAATCTGATAAAATACAAAATCAATGATCATGATGAAATGTTATTTATGTTTCTATTTGTCGATAAACAACTTGCAAGAAAGTGAACTTTGATCTTAGTTCTGATAAAATACAAAATAAATGATTATGAATAGATATTTTTATGTTTTTATTTGACTATATTCAACTTGCAGGAAAGTGAACTTTGATCAAAAATCTGAGAAAACTCAAAATAAATGATTATCAATAAATGTTCTATATGTTTCTATTTGTCGATAAACAACTTGCAAGAAAGTGAACTTTAATCTTAGATATGATAGAATACAAAATAAATGATTATGAATAAATATTCTTTATGCTTTTATTTGTCGATATTCAACTTGCAAGAAAGTGAACTTTAACCTTAAATATGATAAAATACAAAATAAATGATTTTGAATAAATGTTATTTATGTTTTTACTTGTCGATAAACAACTTGCAAGAAAGTGAACTTTAATCTTAAATATGATAAAATACAAAATAAATGATTTTAAATAAATGTTATTTATGTTTTTATTTGTCGATAAACAACTTGCAAGAAAGTGAGCTTTGATCTTAAATGTGATAAAATACAAAATAAATTATTATGAATAAATAATCTTTATGTTTTTATATGTCGATATTCAACTTGCAAGAAAGTGAACTTTGATCTTAGATCTGATAGAATACAAAATAAATGATTATGAATATATGTTCTTTATGTTTCTATATGTCGATAAATAACTTGCAAGAAAGTGAACTTTTATCTTAAATCTGATAAAAATACAAAATAAATGATTATGAATAAATATTATTTATGTTTTTATTTGCCGATTAACAACTTACATGAAAGTGAACTTTGATCATAAATCTGATAAAATACAAAATAAATTATTATGAATAAATATTCTTTATGTTTTTATTTGTCGATATTCAACTTGCAGGAAAGTGAACTTTGATCATAAAACTGAGAAAACTCAAAATAAATGATTAACAATAAATGTTCTTTATGTTTCTATTTGTCGATAAACAACTTGCAAGAAAGTGAACTTTAATCTTAGATATGATAGAATACAAAATCAATGATTATGAATAAATGTTATTTCTGTTTTTATTTGTCGATATTCAACTTGCAAGAAAGTGAGCTTTGATCTTAAATCTGATAAAATACAAAATAAGTGATAATGAGTTAATATTCTTTATGTTTTTATTTGTCGATATTCAACTTGCAAGAAAGTGAACTTTGATCTTAAATCTGATAAAATACAAAATCAATGATCATGATGAAATGTTATTTATGTTTCTATTTGTCGATAAACAACTTGCAAGAAAGTGAACTTTGATCTTAGTTCTGATAAAATACAAAATAAATGATTATGAATAGATATTTTTATGTTTTTATTTGACTATATTCAACTTGCAGGAAAGTGAACTTTGATCAAAAATCTGAGAAAACTCAAAATAAATGATTATCAATAAATGTTCTTTATGTTTCTATTTGTCGATAAACAACTTGCAAGAAAGTGAACTTTAATCTTAGATATGATAGAATACAAAATAAATGATTGTGAATAAATATTCTTTATGCTTTTATTTGTCGATATTCAACTTGCAAGAATGTGAACTTTAATCTTAAATATGATAAAATACAAAATAAATGATTTTGAATAAATGTTATTTATGTTTTTACTTGTCGATAAACAACTTGCAAGAAAGTGAACTTTAATCTTAAATATGATAAAATACAAAATAAATGATTTTAAATAAATGTTATTTATGTTTTTATTTGTCGATAAACAACTTGCAAGAAAGTGAGCTTTGATCTTAAATGTGATAAAATACAAAATAAATGATTATGAATAAATATTATTTATGTTTTTATATGTCGATATTCAACTTGCAAGAAAGTGAACTTTGATCTTAGATCTGATAGAATACAAAATAAATGATTATGAATATATGTTCTTTATGTTTCTATATGTCGATAAATAACTTGCAAGAAAGTGAACTTTTATCTTAAATCTGATAAAAATACAAAATAAATGATTATGAATAAATATTATTTATGTTTTTATTTGCCGATTAACAACTTACATGAAAGTGAACTTTGATCATAAATCTGATAAAATACAAAATAAATTATTATGAATAAATATTCTTTATGTTTTTATTTGTCGATATTCAACTTGAAGGAAAGTGAACTTTGATCATAAAACTGAGAAAACTCAAAATAAATGATTAACAATAAATGTTCTTTATGTTTCTATTTGTCGATAAACAACTTGCAAGAAAGTGAACTTTAATCTTAGATATGATAGAATACAAAATCAATGATTATGAATAAATGTTATTTCTGTTTTTATTTGTCGATAAATAACTTGCAAGAAAGTGAGCTTTGATCTTAAATCTGATAAAATACAAAATAAGTGATAATGAGTTAATATTCTTTATGTTTTTATATGTCGATATTCAACTTGCAAGAAAGTGAACTTTGATCTTAAATCTGATAAAAATACAAAATCAATGAATTTGAATTTAATGTTATTTGTGTTTCTACTTGTCGATAAACAACTTGCAAGAAAGTGAACTTTGATCTTAGTTCTGATAAAATACAAAATAAGTGATAATGAGTTAATATTCTTTATGTTTTTATATGTCGATATTCAACTTGCAAGAAAGTGAACTTTGATCTTAAAACTGATAAAAATACAAAATCAATGATTATGAATAAATATTCTTTATGTTTTTATTTGTAGATATTCAACTTACATGAAAATGCAACTTTGATCATAAATCTGATAAAAAACAAAATAAATTATTATGAATAAATATTCTTTATGTTTTTATTTGTCGATATTCAACTTTCAGGAAAGTGAACTTTGATCATAAATCTGAGAAAACTCAAAATAAATGATTAGCAATAAATGTTCTTTATGTTTCTATTTGTCGATAAACGACTTGCAAGAAGGTGAACTTTAATCTTAAATCCGATAAAAATACAAAATCAATGATTATGAATAAATGTTATTTATGTTTCTATTTGTCGATAAACAATTTGCCAGAAAGTGAACTTTGATCTTAGTTCTGATAAAATACAAAATAAATGATTGTGAATAAATATTCTTTATGTTTTTATTTGTCGATATTCAACTTGCAAGAAAGTGAACTTTGATCTCAAATCTGATAAAAATACAAAATCAATGATTATGAATAAATGTTATTTATGTTTCTATTTGTCGATAAACAACTTGCCAGAAAGTGAACTTTGATCTTAGTTCTGATAAAATACAAAATAAATGATTGTGAATAAATATTCTTTATGTTTTTATTTGTCGATATTCAACTTACATGAAAATGAACTTTGATCATAAATCTGAGAAAACTCAAAATAAATGATTATCAATAAATGTTCTTTATGTTTCTATTTGTCGATAAACAACTTGCAAGAAAGTGAACTTTAATCTCAAATCTGATAAAAATACAAAATCAATGATTATGAATAAATGTTATTTATGTTTCTATTTGTCGATAAACAACTTGCCAGAAAGTGAACTTTGATCTTAGTTCTGATAAAATACAAAATAAATGATTGTGAATAAATATTCTTTATGTTTTTATTTGTCGATATTCAACTTACATGAAAATGAACTTTGATCATAAATCTGAGAAAACTCAAAATAAATGATTATCAATAAATGTTCTTTATGTTTCTATTTGTCGATAAACAACTTGCAAGAAAGTGAACTTTAATCTTAGATATGATAGAATACAAAATAAATGATAATGAATAAATGTTATTTATGTTTTTATTTGTCGATAAACAACTTGCAAGAAAGTGAACTTTGATCTTAAATCAGAGAAAACTCAAAATAAATGATTATCAATAAATGTTATTTGTGTTTCTACTTGTCGATAAACAACTTGCAAGAAAGTGAACTTTGATCTTAGTTCTGATAAAATACAAAATAAATGATTATGAATAAATATTCTTTATGTACTTATTTGTCGATATTCAACTTGCAGGAAATTGAACTTTGATCATAAATCAGAGAAAACTCAAAATAAATGATTATCAAAAAATGTTCTTTATGTTTCTATTTGTCGATAAACAACTTGCAAGAAAGTGAACTTTAATCTTAGATATGATAGAATACAAAATCAATGATTATGAATAAATGTTATTTATGTTTTTATTTGTCGATAAACAACTTGCAAGAAAGTGAGCTTTGATCTTAAGTCTGATAAAATACAAAATAAGTGATAATGAATTAATATTCCTTATGTTTTTATTTGTCGATATTCAACTTGCAAGAAAGTGAACTTTGATCTTAAATCTGATAAAAATACATAATAAATTATTATGAATAAATATTCTTTATGTTTTTATTTGTCGATATTCAACTTGCAAGAAAGTGAACTTTGATCTTAAATCTGATAAAAATACAAAATAAATGATTATGAATAAATGTTATTTATGTTTTTATTTGCCGATTAACAACTTACATGAAAGTGAACTTTGATCATAAATCAGAGAAAACTCAAAATAAATGATTATCAATAAATGTTATTTGAGTTTCTACTTGTCGATAAACAACTTGCAAGAAAGTGAACTTTGATCTTAGTTCTGATAAAATACAAAATAAATGATTATGAAAAAATATTCTTTATGTTTTTATTTGTCGATATTCAACTTACATGAACATGAACTTTGATCATAAATCTGATAAAAAACAAAATCAATTATTATGAATAAATATTCTTTATGTATTTATTTGTCGATATTCAACTTGCAAGAAAGTGAACTTTGATCTTAGATCTGATAGAATACAAAATAAATGATTATGAATATATGTTCTTTATGTTTCTATATGTCGATAAATAACTTGCAAGAAAGTGAACTTTTATCTTAAATCTGATAAAAATACAAAATAAATGATTATGAATAAATATTATTTATGTTTTTATTTGTCGATAAACAACTTGCAAGAAAGTGAGCTTTGATCTTAAATGTGATAAAATACAAAATAAATTATTATGAATAAATAATCTTTATGTTTTTATATGTCGATATTCAACTTGCAAGAAAGTGAACTTTGATCTTAGATCTGATAGAATACAAAATAAATGATTATGAATATATGTTCTTTATGTTTCTATATGTCGATAAATAACTTGCAAGAAAGTGAACTTTTATCTTAAATCTGATAAAAATACAAAATAAATGATTATGAATAAATATTATTTATGTTTTTATTTGCCGATATTCAACTTACATGAACATGAACTTTGATCATAAATCTGATAAAAAACAAAATCAATTATTATGAATAAATATTCTTTATGTTTTTATTTGTCGATAAACAACTTGCAAGAAAGTGAGCTTTGATCTTAAATGTGATAAAATACAAAATAAATTATTATGAATAAATAATCTTTATGTTTTTATATGTCGATATTCAACTTGCAAGAAAGTGAACTTTGATCTTAGATCTGATAGAATACAAAATAAATGATTATGAATATATGTTATTTATGTTTCTATATGTCGATAAATAACTTGCAAGAAAGTGAACTTTTATCTTAAATCTGATAAAAATACAAAATAAATGATTATGAATAAATATTATTTATGTTTTTATTTGCCGATTAACAACTTACATGAAAGTGAACTTTGATCATAAATCTGATAAAATACAAAATAAATTATTATGAATAAATATTCTTTATGTTTTTATTTGTCGATATTCAACTTGCAGGAAAGTGAACTTTGATCATAAAACTGAGAAAACTCAAAATAAATGATTAACAATAAATGTTCTTTATGTTTCTATTTGTCGATAAACAACTTGCAAGAAAGTGAACTTTAATCTTAGATATGATAGAATACAAAATCAATGATTATGAATAAATGTTATTTCTGTTTTTATTTGTCGATAAATAACTTGCAAGAAAGTGAGCTTTGATCTTAAATCTGATAAAATACAAAATAAGTGATAATGAGTTAATATTCTTTATGTTTTTATATGTCGATATTCAACTTGCAAGAAAGTGAACTTTGATTTTAAATCTGATAAAAATACAAAATCAATGAATTTGAATTTAATGTTATTTGTGTTTCTACTTGTCGATAAACAACTTGCAAGAAAGTGAACTTTGATCTTAGTTCTGATAAAATACAAAATAAGTGATAATGAGTTAATATTCTTTATGTTTTTATATGTCGATATTCAACTTGCAAGAAAGTGAACTTTGATCTTAAAACTGATAAAAATACAAAATCAATGATTATGAATAAATATTCTTTATGTTTTTATTTGTAGATATTCAACTTACATGAAAATGCAACTTTGATCATAAATCTGATAAAAAACAAAATAAATTATTATGAATAAATATTCTTTATGTTTTTATTTGTCGATATTCAACTTTCAGGAAAGTGAACTTTGATCATAAATCTGAGAAAACTCAAAATAAATGATTAGCAATAAATGTTCTTTATGTTTCTATTTGTCGATAAACGACTTGCAAGAAGGTGAACTTTAATCTTAAATCCGATAAAAATACAAAATCAATGATTATGAATAAATGTTATTTATGTTTCTATTTGTCGATAAACAATTTGCCAGAAAGTGAACTTTGATCTTAGTTCTGATAAAATACAAAATAAATGATTGTGAATAAATATTCTTTATGTTTTTATTTGTCGATATTCAACTTGCAAGAAAGTGAACTTTGATCTCAAATCTGATAAAAATACAAAATCAATGATTATGAATAAATGTTATTTATGTTTCTATTTGTCGATAAACAACTTGCCAGAAAGTGAACTTTGATCTTAGTTCTGATAAAATACAAAATAAATGATTGTGAATAATTATTCTTTATGTTTTTATTTGTCGATATTCAACTTACATGAAAATGAACTTTGATCATAAATCTGAGAAAACTCAAAATAAATGATTATCAATAAATGTTCTTTATGTTTCTATTTGTCGATAAACAACTTGCAAGAAAGTGAACTTTAATCTTAGATATGATAGAATACAAAATCAATGATAATGAATAAATGTTATTTATGTTTTTATTTGTCGATAAACAACTTGCAAGAAAGTGAGCATTGATCTTAAATCTGATAAAATACAAAATAAATTATTATGAATAAATATTCTTTATGTTTTTATTTGTCGATATTCAACTTGCAAGAATGTGAACTTTGATCTTAAATCTGATAAAAATACAAAATAAATGATTATGAATATATGTTATTTATGTTTCTATATGTCGATAAATAACTTGCAAGAAAGTGAACTTTTATCTTAAATCTGATAAAAATACAAAATAAATGATTATGAATAAATATTATTTATGTTTTTATTTGCCGATTAACAACTTACATGAAAGTGAACTTTGATCATAAATCTGATAAAATACAAAATAAATTATTATGAATAAATATTCTTTATGTTTTTATTTGTCGATATTCAACTTGCAGGAAAGTGAACTTTGATCATAAAACTGAGAAAACTCAAAATAAATGATTAACAATAAATGTTCTTTATGTTTCTATTTGTCGATAAACAACTTGCAAGAAAGTGAACTTTAATCTTAGATATGATAGAATACAAAATCAATGATTATGAATAAATGTTATTTCTGTTTTTATTTGTCGATAAATAACTTGCAAGAAAGTGAGCTTTGATCTTAAATCTGATAAAATACAAAATAAGTGATAATGAGTTAATATTCTTTATGTTTTTATATGTCGATATTCAACTTGCAAGAAAGTGAACTTTGATTTTAAATCTGATAAAAATACAAAATCAATGAATTTGAATTTAATGTTATTTGTGTTTCTACTTGTCGATAAACAACTTGCAAGAAAGTGAACTTTGATCTTAGTTCTGATAAAATACAAAATAAGTGATAATGAGTTAATATTCTTTATGTTTTTATATGTCGATATTCAACTTGCAAGAAAGTGAACTTTGATCTTAAAACTGATAAAAATACAAAATCAATGATTATGAATAAATATTCTTTATGTTTTTATTTGTAGATATTCAACTTACATGAAAATGCAACTTTGATCATAAATCTGATAAAAAACAAAATAAATTATTATGAATAAATATTCTTTATGTTTTTATTTGTCGATATTCAACTTTCAGGAAAGTGAACTTTGATCATAAATCTGAGAAAACTCAAAATAAATGATTAGCAATAAATGTTCTTTATGTTTCTATTTGTCGATAAACGACTTGCAAGAAGGTGAACTTTAATCTTAAATCCGATAAAAATACAAAATCAATGATTATGAATAAATGTTATTTATGTTTCTATTTGTCGATAAACAATTTGCCAGAAAGTGAACTTTGATCTTAGTTCTGATAAAATACAAAATAAATGATTGTGAATAAATATTCTTTATGTTTTTATTTGTCGATATTCAACTTGCAAGAAAGTGAACTTTGATCTCAAATCTGATAAAAATACAAAATCAATGATTATGAATAAATGTTATTTATGTTTCTATTTGTCGATAAACAACTTGCCAGAAAGTGAACTTTGATCTTAGTTCTGATAAAATACAAAATAAATGATTGTGAATAATTATTCTTTATGTTTTTATTTGTCGATATTCAACTTACATGAAAATGAACTTTGATCATAAATCTGAGAAAACTCAAAATAAATGATTATCAATAAATGTTCTTTATGTTTCTATTTGTCGATAAACAACTTGCAAGAAAGTGAACTTTAATCTTAGATATGATAGAATACAAAATCAATGATAATGAATAAATGTTATTTATGTTTTTATTTGTCGATAAACAACTTGCAAGAAAGTGAGCATTGATCTTAAATCTGATAAAATACAAAATAAATTATTATGAATAAATATTCTTTATGTTTTTATTTGTCGATATTCAACTTGCAAGAATGTGAACTTTGATCTTAAATCTGATAAAAATACAAAATAAATGATTATGAATAAATATTATTTATGTTTTTATTTGCCGATTAACAACTTACATGAATGTGAACTTTGATCATAAATCAGAGAAAACTCAAAATAAATGATTATCAATAAATGTTCTTTATGTTTCTATTTGTCGATAAACAACTTGCAAGAAGGTGAACTTTGATCTTAAATCTGATAAAAATACAAAATAAATTATTATGAATAAATATTCTTAAATTTTATATTCAACTTGCAAGAAAGTGAACTTTGATCTTAAATCAGAGAAAACTCAAAATAAATGATTATCAATAAATGTTATTTGTGTTTCTACTTGTCGATAAACAACTTGCAAGAAAGTGAACTTTGATCTTAGTTCTGATAAAATACAAAATAAATGATTATGAATAAATATTCTTTATGTACTTATTTGTCGATATTCAACTTGCAGGAAATTGAACTTTGATCATAAATCAGAGAAAACTCAAAATAAATGATTATCAATAAATGTTCTTCATGTTTCTATTTGTCGATAAACAACTTGCAAGAAAGTGAACTTTAATCTTAGATATGATAGAATACAAAATCAATGATTATGAATAAATGTTATTTATGTTTTTATTTGTCGATAAACAACTTGCAAGAAAGTGAACTTTGATCTTAAATCTGATAAAAATACAAAATAAATTATTATGAATAAATATTCTTTATGTTTTTATTTGTCGATATTCAACTTGCAAGAAAGTGAACTTTGATCTTAAATCTGATAAAAATACAAAATAAATAATTATGAATAAATGTTATTTATGTTTTTATTTGCCGATATTCAACTTGCAGGAAAGTGAACTTTGATCATAAATCTGAGAAAACTCAAAATAAATGATTATCAATAAATGTTCTTTATGTTTTTATATGTCGATATTCAACTTGCAAGAAAGTGAACTTTGATCTTAGATCTGATAGAATACAAAATAAATGATTATGAATATATGTTCTTTATGTTTCTATATGTCGATAAATAACTTGCAAGAAAGTGAACTTTTATCTTAAATCTGATAAAAATACAAAATAAATGATTATGAATAAATATTATTTATGTTTTTATTTGCCGATATTCAACTTACATGAACATGAACTTTGATCATAAATCTGATAAAAAACAAAATCAATTATTATGAATAAATATTCTTTATGTTTTTATTTGTCGATAAACAACTTGCAAGAAAGTGAGCTTTGATCTTAAATGTGATAAAATACAAAATAAATTATTATGAATAAATAATCTTTATGTTTTTATATGTCGATATTCAACTTGCAAGAAAGTGAACTTTGATCTTAGATCTGATAGAATACAAAATAAATGATTATGAATATATGTTCTTTATGTTTCTATATGTCGATAAATAACTTGCAAGAAAGTAAACTTTTATCTTAAATCTGATAAAAATACAAAATAAATGATTATGAATAAATATTATTTATGTTTTTATTTGCCGATTAACAACTTACATGAAAGTGAACTTTGATCATAAATCTGATAAAATACAAAATAAATTATTATGAATAAATATTCTTTATTTTTTTATTTGTCGATATTCAACTTGCAGGAAAGTGAACTTTGATCATAAAACTGAGAAAACTCAAAATAAATGATTAACAATAAATGTTCTTTATGTTTCTATTTGTCGATAAACAACTTGCAAGAAAGTGAACTTTAATCTTAGATATGATAGAATACAAAATCAATGATTATGAATAAATGTTATTTCTGTTTTTATTTGTCGATAAATAACTTGCAAGAAAGTGAGCTTTGATCTTAAATCTGATAAAATACAAAATAAGTGATAATGAGTTAATATTCTTTATATTTTTATATGTCGATATTCAACTTGCAAGAAAGTGAACTTTGATCTTAAATCTGATAAAAATACAAAATCAATGAATTTGAATTTAATGTTATTTGTGTTTCTACTTGTCGATAAACAACTTGCAAGAAAGTGAACTTTGATCTTAAAACTGATAAAAATACAAAATCAATGATTATGAATAAATATTCTTTATGTTTTTATTTGTAGATATTCAACTTACATGAAAATGCAACTTTGATCATAAATCTGATAAAAAACAAAATAAATTATTATGAATAAATATTCTTTATGTTTTTATTTGTCGATATTCAACTTTCAGGAAAGTGAACTTTGATCATAAATCTGAGAAAACTCAAAATAAATGATTAGCAATAAATGTTCTTTATGTTTCTATTTGTCGATAAACGACTTGCAAGAAGGTGAACTTTAATCTTAAATCCGATAAAAATACAAAATCAATGATTATGAATAAATGTTATTTATGTTTCTATTTGTCGATAAACAATTTGCCAGAAAGTGAACTTTGATCTTAGTTCTGATAAAATACAAAATAAATGATTGTGAATAAATATTCTTTATGTTTTTATTTGTCGATATTCAACTTGCAAGAAAGTGAACTTTGATCTCAAATCTGATAAAAATACAAAATCAATGATTATGAATAAATATTATTTATGTTTCTATTTGTCGATAAACAACTTGCCAGAAAGTGAACTTTGATCTTAGTTCTGATAAAATACAAAATAAATGATTGTGAATAAATATTCTTTATGTTTTTATTTGTCGATATTCAACTTACATGAAAATGAACTTTGATCATAAATCTGAGAAAACTCAAAATAAATGATTATCAATAAATGTTCTTTATGTTTCTATTTGTCGATAAACAACTTGCAAGAAAGTGAACTTTAATCTTAGATATGATAGAATACAAAATAAATGATAATGAATAAATGTTATTTATGTTTTTATTTGTCGATAAACAACTTGCAAGAAAGTGAGCATTGATCTTAAATCTGATAAAATACAAAATAAATTATTATGAATAAATATTCTTTATGTTTTTATTTGTCGATATTCAACTTGCAAGAATGTGAACTTTGATCTTAAATCTGATAAAAATACAAAATAAATGATTATGAATAAATATTATTTATGTTTTTATTTGCCGATTAACAACTTACATGAATGTGAACTTTGATCATAAATCAGAGAAAACTCAAAATAAATGATTATCAATAAATGTTCTTTATGTTTCTATTTGTCGATAAACAACTTGCAAGAAGGTGAACTTTGATCTTAAATCTGATAAAAATACAAAATAAATTATTATGAATAAATATTCTTAAATTTTATATTCAACTTGCAAGAAAGTGAACTTTGATCTTAAATCAGAGAAAACTCAAAATAAATGATTATCAATAAATGTTATTTGTGTTTCTACTTGTCGATAAACAACTTGCAAGAAAGTGAACTTTGATCTTAGTTCTGATAAAATACAAAATAAATGATTATGAATAAATATTCTTTATGTACTTATTTGTCGATATTCAACTTGCAGGAAATTGAACTTTGATCATAAATCAGAGAAAACTCAAAATAAATGATTATCAATAAATGTTCTTTATGTTTCTATTTGTCGATAAACAACTTGCAAGAAAGTGAACTTTAATCTTAGATATGATAGAATACAAAATCAATGATTATGAATAAATGTTATTTATGTTTTTATTTGTCGATAAACAACTTGCAAGAAAGTGAACTTTGATCTTAAATCTGATAAAAATACAAAATAAATTATTATGAATAAATATTCTTTATGTTTTTATTTGTCGATATTCAACTTGCAAGAAAGTGAACTTTGATCTTAAATCTGATAAAAATACAAAATAAATAATTATGAATAAATGTTATTTATGTTTTTATTTGCCGATATTCAACTTGCAGGAAAGTGAACTTTGATCATAAATCTGAGAAAACTCAAAATAAATGATTATCAATAAATGTTCTTTATCTTTCTATTCGTCGATAAACAAGAATAGAATGATAGAATACAAAATCAGTGATTATGAATAAATGTTATTTATGTTTCTATTTGTCGATAAACAACTTGCAAGAAAGTGAACTTTGATCTTAGTTCTGATAAAATACAAAATAAATGATTATGAATAAATATTCTTTATGTTTTTATTTGTCGATATTCAACTTACATGAACATGAACTTTGATCATAAATCTGATAAAAAACAAAATCAATTATTATGAATAAATATTCTTTATGTACTTATTTGTCGATATTCAACTTGCAGGAAATTGAACTTTTATCATAAATCTGAGAAAACTCAAAATAAATGATTATCAATAAATGTTCTTTATGTTTCTATTCGTCGATAAACAACTTGCAAGAAAGTGAACTTTAATCTTAGATATGATAGAATACAAAATCAGTGATTATGAATAAATGTTATTTATGTTTTTACTTGTCGATAAACAACTTGCAAGAAAGTGAACTTTAATCTTAAATCTGATAAAATACAAAATAAATGATTATGAATATATTTTCTCTATGTTTCTATATGTCGATAAATAACTTGCAAGAAAGTGAACTTTGATCTTAAATCTGATAAAAATACAAAATAAGTGATTGTGAATAAATATTATTTATGTTTTTATTTGCCGATTAACAACTTACATTAAAGTGAACTTTGATCATAAATCTGATAAAATACAAAATAAATTATTATGAATAAATATTCTTTATGTTTTTATTTGTCGATATTCAACTTGCAAGAAAGTGAACTTTGATCTTAAATCTGATAAAAATACAAAATCAATGATCATGATTAAATGTTATTTATGTTTCTATTTGTCGATAAACAACTTGCAAGAAAGTGAACTTTGATCTTAAATCTGATAAAAATACAAAATAAATGATTATGAATAAATATTTTTAATGTTTCTATTTGTCGATAAACGACTTACAAGAAGGTGAACTTTAATCTTAAATATGATAAAATACAAAATAAATGATTTTGAATAGATGTTATTTATGTTTTTATTTGTCGATAAACAACATGCAAGAAAGTGAGCTTTGATCTTAAATCTGATAAAATACGAAATAAGTGATAATGAATTAATATTCTTTATGTTTTTATATGTCGATATTCAACTTGCAAGAAAGTGAACTTTGATCTTAAATCTGATAAAAATACAAAATCAATGATTATGAATAAATGTTATTTATGTTTCTATTTGTCGATAAACACCTTGCAAGAAAGTGAACTTTGATCTTAGTTCTGATAAAATACAAAATAAATGATTATGAATAAATATTCTTTATGTTTTTATTTGTCGATATTCAACTTACATGAAAATGAACTTTGATCATAAATCTGATAAAAAACAAAATAAATTATTATGAATAAATATTCTTTATGTTTTTATTTGACGATATTCAACTTACATGAAAGTGAACTTTGATCATAAATCGGATAAAAATACAAAATAAATTATTATGAATAAATATTCTTTATGTTTTTATTTGCCGATATTCAACGTGCAGGAAAGTGAACTTTGATCATTAATCTGAGAAAACTCAAAATAAATGATTATCAATAAATGTTCTTTATGTTTCTATTCGTCGATAAACAACTTGCAAGAAAGTGAACTTTAATCTTAGATGTGATAGAATACAAAATCAATGATTACGAATAAATGTTATTTATGTTTCTATTTGTCGATAAACAACTTGCAGGAAAGTGAACTTTGAACTTAGTTCTGATAAAATACAAAATAAATGATTATGAATAAATATTCTTTATGTTTTTATTTGTCGATATTCAACTTACATGAACATGAACTTTGATCATAAATCTGATAAAAAACAAAATCAATTATTATGAATAAATATTCTTTATGTACTTATTTGTCGATATTCAACTTGCAGGAAAGTGAACTTTGATCAAAAATCTGAGAAAACTCAAAATAAATGATTATCAATAAATGTTCTTTATGTTTCTATTTGTCGATAAACAACTTGCAAGAAAGTGAACCTTAATCTTAGATATGATAGAATACAAAATAAATGATTATGAATAAATATTCTTTATGCTTTTATTTGTCGATATTCAACTTGCAAGAAAGTGAACTTAAATCTTAAATATGATAAAATACAAAATAAATGTTTTTGAATAAATGTTATTTATGTTTTTACTTGTCGATAAACAACTTGCAAGAAAGTGAACTTTAATCTTAAATCTGATAAAATACAAAATAAATGATTATGAATATATGTTCTTTATGTTTCTATATGTCGATAAATAACTTGCAAGAAAGTGAACTTTGATCTTAGATCTGATAGAATACAAAATAAATGATTAAGAATATATATTCTTTATGTTTCTATATGTCGATAAATAACTTGCAAGAAAGTGAACTTTTATCTTAAATCTGATAAAATACAAAATACATGATTATGAATAAATATTATTTATGTTTTTATTTGCCGATTAACAACTTACATGAAAGTGAACTTTGATCTTAAATCTGATAAAAATACAAAATCAATGATTCTGAATAAATATTCTTTATGTTTTTATTTGTAGATATTCAACTTACATGAAAATGCAACTTTGATCATAAATCTGATAAAAAACAAAATAAATTATTATGAATAAATATTCTTTATGTTTTTATTTGTCGATATTCAACTTTCAGGAAAGTGAACTTTGATCATAAATCTGAGAAAACTCAAAATAAATGATTAGCAATAAATGTTCTTTATGTTTCTATTTGTCTATAAACGACTTGCAAGAAGGTGAACTTTAATCTTAAATCTGATAAAAATACAAAATCAATGATTATGAATAAATGTTATTTATGTTTCTATTTGTCGATAAACAATTTGCCAGAAAGTGAACTTTGATCTTAGTTCTGATAAAATACAAAATAAATCATTGTGAATAAATATTCTTTATGTTTTTATTTGTCGATATTCAACTTGCAAGAAAGTGAACTTTGTACTCAAATCTGATAAAAATACAAAATCAATGATTATGAATAAATGTTATTTATGTTTCTATTTGTCGATAAACAACTAGCCAGAAAGTGAACTTTGATCTTAGTTCTGATAAAATACAAAATAAATGATTGTGAATAAATATTCTTTATGTTTTTATTTGTCGATATTCAACTTACATGAAAATGAACTTTGATCATAAATCTGATAAAAAACAAAATAAATTATTATGAATACATATTCTTTATGTTTTTATTTGTCGATATTCAACTTGCAGGAAACTGAACTTTGATCATAAATCTGAGAAAACTCAAAATAAATGATTATCAATAAATGTTATTTATGTTTTTACTTGTCGATAAACAACTTGCAAGAAAGTGAACTTTGATCTTAAATCTGATAAAATACAAAATAAATTATTATGAATAAATATTCTTTATGTTTTTATATGTCGATATTCAACTTGCAAGAAAGTGAACTTTGATCTTAGATCTGATAGAATACAAATTAAATGATTATGAATATATGTTCTTTATGTTTCTATATGTCGATAAATAACTTGCAAGAAAGTGAACTTTTATCTTAAATCTGATAAAAATACAAAATAAATGATAATTAATAAATATTATTTATGTTTTTATTTGCCGATTAACAACTTACATGAAAGTGAACTTTGATCATAAATATGATAGAATACAAAATAAATGATTATGAATAAATATTCTTTATGCTTTTATTTGTCGATATTCAACTTGCAAGAAAGTGAACTTTAATCTTAAATAAGATAAAATACAAAAAAAAATGATTTTGAATAAATGTTATTTATGTTTTTACTTGTCGATAAACAATTTGCAAGAAAGTGAACTTTAATCTTAAATCTGATAAAATACAAAATAAATGATTATGAATATATGTTCTCTAGGTTTCTATATGTCGATAAATAACTTGCAAGAAAGTGAGCTTTGATCTTAGATCTGATAGAATACAAAATAAATGGTTTTGAATAAATGCTATTTATGTTTCTATATGTCGATAAATAACTTGCAAGAAAGTGAACTTTGATCTTAAATCTGATAAAAATACAAAATAAGTGATTGTGAATAAATATTATTTATGTTTTTATTTGCCGATTAACAACTTGCATTAAATCTGATAAAATACAAAATAAGTGATAATGAATTAATATTCTTTATGTTTTTATATGTCGATATTCAACTTACAAGAAAGTGAACTTTGATCTTAAATCTGATAAAAATACAAAATCAATGATTATGAATAAATGTTATTTATGTTTCTATTTGTCGATAAACAACTTGCAAGAAAGTGAACTTTGATCTTAGTTCTGATAAAATACAAAATAAATGATTATGAATAAATATTCTTTATATTTTTATTTGTCGATATTCAACTTACATGAAAATGAACTTTGATCATAAATCTGATAAAAAACAAAATAAATTATTATGAATAAATATTCTTTATGTTTTTATTTGACGATTAACAACTTACCTTAAAGTGAACTTTGATCATAAATCTGATAAAATACAAAATAAATTATTATGAATAAATATTCTTTATGTTTTTATTTGTCGATATTCAAATTGCAAGAAAGTGAACTTTGATCTTAAATCTGATAAAAATACAAAATCAATGATCATGATTAAATGTTATTTATGTTTCTATTTGTCGATAAACAACTTGCAAGAAAGTGAACTTTGATCTAAGTTTGATAAAATACAAAATAAATGATTATGAATAAATATTTTTTATGTTTTTATTTGACGATATTCAACTTGCAAGAAAGTGAACTTTGATCTTAAATCTGATAAAAATACAAAATAAATGATTATGAATAAATATTTTTAATGTTTCTATTTGTCGATAAACAACTTGCAAGAATGTGAACTTTGATCTTAAATCTGATAAAATACAAAATAAATGATTATGAATAAATATTCTTTATATTTTTATTTGTCGATATTCAACACACATGAAAATGAACTTTGATCATAAATCTGATAAAAAACAAAATAAATTATTATGAATAAATATTCTTTATGTTTTTATTTGACGATTAACAACTTACATTAAAGTGAGCTTTGATCATAAATCTTATAAAATACGAAATAAGTGATAATGAACTTTTATTCTTTATGTTTTTATATGTCGATATTCAACTTGCAAGAAAGTGAACTTTGATCTTAAATCTGATAAAATACGAAATCAATGATCATGATTAAATGTTATTTATGTTTCTATTTGTCGATAAACAACTTGCAAGAAAGTGAACTTTGATCTAAGTTTGATAAAATACAAAATAAATGATTATGAATAAATATTCTTTATGTTTTTATTTGACGATATTCAACTTGCAAGAAAGTGAACTTTGATCTTAAATCTGATAAAAGTACAAAATAAATGATTATGAATAAATATTTTTAATGTTTCTATTTGTCGATATACGACTTGCAAGAAGGTGAACTTTAATCTTAAATATGATAAAATACAAAATAAATGATTTTGAATAGATGTTATTTATGTTTTTATTTGTCGATAAACAACTTGCAAGAAAGTGAACTTTAATCTTAGATATGATAGAATACAAAATCAATGATTATGAATAAATGTTATTTATGTTTCTATTTGTCGATAAACAACTTGCAAGAAAGTGATTTTTAATCTTAAATCTGATAAAATACAAAATAAATGATTATGAATATATGTTCTCTAGGTTTCTATATGTCGATAAATAACTTGCAAGAAAGTGAGCTTTGATCTAAGTTTGATAAAATACAAAATAAATGATTATGAATAAATATTCTTTATGTTTTTATTTGTCGATATTCAACACACATGAAAATGAACTTTGATCATAAATCTGATAAAAAACAAAATAAATTATTATGAATAAATATTCTTTATGTTTTTATTTGACGATTAACAACTTGCAAGAAAGTGAACTTTGATCATAAATCTTATAAAATACGAAATAAGTGATAATGAACTTTTATTCTTTATGTTTTTATATGTCGATATTCAACTTGCAAGAAAGTGAACTTTGATCTTAAATCTGATAAAATACGAAATCAATGATCATGATTAAATGTTATTTATGTTTCTATTTGTCGATAAACAACTTGCAAGAAAGTGAGCTTTGATCTTAAATCTGATAAAATACGAAATAAGTGATAATGAATTAATATTCTTTATGTTTTTATATGTCGATATTCAACTTGCAAGAAAGTGAACTTTGATCTTAAATCTGATAAAAATACAAAATCAATGATTATGAATAAATGTTATTTATGTTTCTATTTGTCGATAAACAACTTGCAAGAAAGTGAACTTTGATCATAAATCTGAGAAAACTCAAAATAAATGATTATCAATAAATGTTCTTTATGTTTCTATTCGTCGATAAACAACTTGCAAGAAAGTGAACTTTAATCTTAGATATGATAGAATACAAAATCAATGATTATGAATAAATGTTATTTATGTTTCTATTTGTCGATAAACAACTTGCAAGAAAGTGATTTTTAATCTTAAATCTGATAAAATACAAAATAAATGATTATGAATATATGTTCTCTAGGTTTCTATATGTCGATAAATAACTTGCAAGAAAGTGAGCTTTGATCTTAGATCTGATAGAATACAAAATAAATGGTTTTGAATAAATGCTATTTATGTTTCTATATGTCGATAAATAACTTGCAAGAAAGTGAACTATGATCTAAAATCTGATAAAAATACAAAATAAGTGATTGTGAATAAATATTATTTATGTTTTTATTTGCCGATTAACAACTTACATTAAATCTGATAAAATACAAAATAAGTGATAATGAATTAATATTCTTTATGTTTTTATATGTCGATATTCAACTTACAAGAAAGTGAACTTTGATCTTAAATCTGATAAAAATACAAAATCAATGAGTATGAATAATTGTTATTTATGTTTCTATTTGTCGATAAACAACTTGCAAGAAAGTGAACTTTGATCTTAGTTCTGATAAAATACAAAATAAATGATTATGAATAAATATTCTTTATATTTTTATTTGTCGATATTCAACTTACATGAAAATGAACTTTGATCATAAATCTGATAAAAAACAAAATAAATTATTATGAATAAATATTCTTTATGTTTTTATTTGACGATTAACAACTTACATTAAAGTGAACTTTGATCATAAATCTGATAAAATACAAAATAAATTATTATGAATAAATATTCTTTATGTTTTTATTTGTCGATATTCAACTTGCAAGAAAGTGAACTTTGATCTTAAATCTGATAAAATACAAAATCAATGATCATGATTAAATGTTATTTATGTTTCTATTTGTCGATAAACAACTTGCAAGAAAGTGAACTTTGATCTAAGTTTGATAAAATACAAAATAAATGATTATGAATAAATATTTTTTATGTTTTTATTTGACGATATTCAACTTGCAAGAAAGTGAACTTTGATCTTAAATCTGATAAAAATACAAAATAAATGATTATGAATAAATATTTTTAATGTTTCTATTTGTCGATAAACAACTTGCAAGAATGTGAACTTTGATCTTAAATCTGATAAAATACAAAATAAATGATTATGAATAAATATTCTTTATATTTTTATTTGTCGATATTCAACTTACATGAAAATGAACTTTGATCATAAATCTGATAAAAAACAAAATAAATTATTATGAATAAATATTCTTTATGTTTTTATTTGACGATTAACAACTTACATTAAAGTGAACTTTGATCATAAATCTGATAAAATACGAAATAAGTGATAATGAATTTTTATTCTTTATGTTTTTATATGTCGATATTCAACTTGCAAGAAAGTGAACTTTGATCTTAAATCTGATAAAATACGAAATCAATGATCATGATTAAATGTTATTTATGTTTCTATTTGTCGATAAACAACTTGCAAGAAAGTGAACTTTGATCTAAGTTTGATAAAATACAAAATAAATGATTATGAATAAATATTCTTTATGTTTTTATTTGACGATATTCAACTTGCAAGAAAGTGAACTTTGATCTTAAATCTGATAAAAGTACAAAATAAATGATTATGAATAAATATTTTTAATGTTTCTATTTGTCGATATACGACTTGCAAGAAGGTGAACTTTAATCTTAAATATGATAAAATACAAAATAAATGATTTTGAATAGATGTTATTTATGTTTTTATTTGTCGATAAACAACTTGCAAGAAAGTGAGCTTTGATCTTAAATCTGATAAAATACGAAATAAGTGATAATGAATTAATATTCTTTATGTTTTTATATGTCGATATTCAACTTGCAAGAAAGTGAACTTTGATCTTAAATCTGATAAAAATACAAAATCAATGATTATGAATAAATGTTATTTATGTTTCTATTTGTCGATAAACAACTTGCAAGAAAGTGAACTTTGATCTTAGTTCTGATAAAATACAAAATAAATGATTATGAATAAATATTTTTTATATTTTTATTTGTCGATATTCAACTTCCATGAAAATGAACTTTGATCATAAATCTGATAAAAAACAAAATAAATTATTATGAATAAATATTCTTTATGTTTTTATTTGACGATATTCAACTTACATGAAAGTGAACTTTGATCATAAATCTGATAAAAATACGAAATAAATTATTATGAATAAATATTCTTTATGTTTTTATTTGCCGATATTCAACTTGCAGGAAAGTGAACTTTGATCATAAATCTGAGAAAACTCAAAATAAATGATTATCAATAAATGTTCTTTATGTTTCTATTCGTCGATAAACAACTTGCAAGAAAGTGAACTTTAATCTTAGATATGATAGAATACAAAATCAATGATTATGAATAAATGTTATTTATGTTTCTATTTGTCGATAAACAACTTGCAAGAAAGTGAGCTTTGATCTTAAATCTGATAAAATACGAAATAAGTGATAATGAATTAATATTCTTTATGTTTTTATATGTCGATATTCAACTTGCAAGAAAGTGAACTTTGATCTTAAATCTGATAAAAATACAAAATCAATGATTATCAATAAATGTTATTTATGTTTCTATTTGTCGATAAACAACTTGCAAGAAAGTGAACTTTGATCTTAGTTCTGATAAAATACAAAATAAATGATTATGAATATATATTCTTTATATTTTTATTTGTCGATATTCAACTTACATGAAAATGAACTTTGATCATAAATCTGATAAAAAACAAAATAAATTATTATGAATAAATATTCTTTATGTTTTTATTTGCCGATATTCAACTTGCAGGGAAGTGAACTTTGATCATAAATCTGAGAAAACTCAAAATAAATGATTATCAATAAATGTTCTTTATGTTTCTATTCGTCGATAAACAACTTGCAAGAAAGTGAACTTTAATCTTAGATATGATAGAATACAAAATCAATGATTATGAATAAATGTTATTTATGTTTCTATTTGTCGATAAACAACTTGCAAGAAAGTGAACTTTGATCTTAGTTCTGATAAAATACAAAATAAATGATTATGAATAAATATTCTTTATGTTTTTATTTGTCGATATTCAACTTACATGAACATGAATTTTGATCATAAATCTGATAAAAAACTAAATCAATTATTATGAATAAATTTTCTTTATGTATTTATTTGACGATATTCAACTTGCAGGAAAGTGAACTTTGATCAAAAATCTGAGAAAACTCAAAATAAATGATTATCAATAAATGTTCTTTATGTTTCTATTTGTCGATAAACAACTTGCAAGAAAGTGAACTTTAATCTTAAATATGATAGAATACAAAATAAATGATTATGAATAAATATTCTTTATGCTTTTATTTGTCGATATTCAACTTGCAAGAAAGTGAACATTAATCTTAAATAAGATAAAATACAAAATAAATGATTTTGAATAAATGTTATTTATGTTTTTACTTGTCGATAAACAACTTGCAAGAAAGTGAACTTTAATCTTAAATCTGATAAAATACAAAATAAATGATTATGAATATATGTTCTCTATGTTTCTATATGTCGATAAATAACTTGCAAGAAAGTGAACTTTGATCTTAGATCTGATAGAATACAAAATAAATGGTTTTGAATAAATGCTATTTATGTTTCTATATGTCGATAAATAACTTGCAAGAAAGTGAACTTTGATCTTAAATCTGATAAAAATACAAAATAAGTGATTGTGAATAAATATTATTTATGTTTTTATTTGCCGATTAACAACTTACATTAAAGCGAACTTTGATCATAAATCTGATAAAATACAAAATAAATTATTATGAATAAATATTCTTTATGTTTTTATTTGTCGATATTAAACTTGCAGGAAAGTGAACTTTGATCATAAATCTGATAAAAATACAAAATCAATGATCATGATTAAATGTTATTTATGTTTCTATTTGTCGATAAACAACTTGCAAGAAAGTGAACTTTGATCTAAGTTTGATAAAATACAAAATAAATGATTATGAATAAATATTCTTTAGGCTTTTATTTGTCGATATTCAACTTGCAAGAAAGTGAACTTTAATCTTAAATAAGATAAAATACAAAATAAATGATTATGAATAAATATTTTTTATATTTTTATTTGTCGATATTCAACTTCCATGAAAATGAACTTTGATCATAAATCTGATAAAAAACAAAATAAATTATTATGAATAAATATTCTTTATGTTTTTATTTGACGATATTCAACTTACATGAAAGTGAACTTTGATCATAAATCTGATAAAAATACAAAATAAATGATTATGAATAAATATTCCTTATGCTTTTATTTGTCGATATTCAACTTGCAGGAAAGTGAACTTTGCTCAAAAATCTGAGAAAACTCAAAATAAATGATTATCAATAAATGTTCTTTATGTTTCTATTCGTCGATATTCAACTTGCAGGAAAGTGAACTTTGATCAAAAATCTGAGAAAACTCAATATAAATGATTATCACTAAACGTTCTTTATGTTTCTATTTGTCGATAAACAACTTGCAAGAAAGTGAACTTTAATCTTAAATATGATAGAATACAAAATAAATGATTATGAATAAATATTCTTTATGCTTTTATTTATCGATATTCAACTTGCAAGAAAGTGAACTTTAATCTTAAATAAGATAAAATACAAAATAAATGATTTTGAATAAATGTTATTTATGTTTTTACTTGTCGATAAACAACTTGCAAGAAAGTGAACTTTAATCTTAAATCTGATAAAATACAAAATAAATGATTATGAATATATGTTCTCTATGTTTCTATATGTCGATAAATAACTTGCAAGAAAGTGAACTTTGATCTTAGATCTGATAGAATACAAAATAAATGGTTTTGAATAAATGCTATTTATGTTTCTATATGTCGATAAATAACTTGCAAGAAAGTGAACTTTGATCTTAAATCTGATAAAAATACAAAATAAGTGATTGTGAATAAATATTATTTATGTTTTTATTTGCCGATTAACAACTTACATTAAAGTGAACTTTGATCATAAATCTGATAAAATACAAAATAAATTATTATGAATAAATATTCTTTATGTTTTTATTTGTCGATATTCAACTTGCAAGAAAGTGAACTTTGATCTTAAATCTGATAAAATACAAAATAAATGATTATGAATAAATATTTTTTATATTTTTATTTGTCGATATTCAACTTCCATGAAAATGAACTTTGATCATAAATCTGATAAAAAACAAAATAAATTATTATGAATAAATATTCTTTATGTTTTTATTTGACGATATTCAATTTACATGAAAGTGAACTTTGATCATAAATCTGATAAAAATACAAAATAAATTATTATGAATAAATATTCTTTATGTTTTTATTTGCCGATATTCAACTTGCAGGAAAGTGAACTTTGATCATAAATCTGAGAAAACTCAAAATAAATGATTATCAATAAATGTTCTTTATGTTTCTATTTGTCGATAAACAACTTGCAAGAAAGTGAACTTTGATCTTAGTTCTGATAAAACACAAAATAAATGATTATGAATAAATATTTTTTATATTTTTATTTGTCGATATTCAACTTCCATGAAAATGAACTTTGATCATAAATCTGATAAAAAACAAAATAAATTATTATGAATAAATATTCTTTATGTTTTTATTTGACGATATTCAACTTACATGAACATGAACTTTGATCATAAATCTGATAAAAAACAAAATCAATTATTATAAATAAATATTCTTTATGTATTTATTTGTCGATATTCAACTTGCAGGAAAGTGAACTTTGATCAAAAATCTGAGAAAACTCAAAATAAATGATTATCAATAAATGTTCTTTATGTTTCTATTTGTCGATAAACAACTTGCAAGAAAGTGAACTTTGATCTTAGTTCTGATAAAACACAAAATAAATGATTATGAATAAATATTTTTTATATTTTTATTTGTCGATATTCAACTTCCATGAAAATGAACTTTGATCATAAATCTGATAAAAAACAAAATAAATTATTATGAATAAATATTCTTTATGTTTTTATTTGACGATATTCAACTTACATGAACATGAACTTTGATCATAAATCTGATAAAAAACAAAATCAATTATTATAAATAAATATTCTTTATGTATTTATTTGTCGATATTCAACTTGCAGGAAAGTGAACTTTGATCAAAAATCTGAGAAAACTCAAAATAAATGATTATCAATAAATGTTCTTTATGTTTCTATTTGTCGATAAACAACTTGCAAGAAAGTGATTTTTAATCTTAAATATGATAGAATACAAAATCAATGATTATGAATAAATGTTATTTATGTTTCTATTTGTCGATAAACAACTTGCAAGAAAGTGAACTTTGATCTTAGTTCTGATAAAACACAAAATAAATGATTATGAATAAATATTCTTTATGCTTTTATTTGTCGTTATTCAACTTACAAGAAAGTGAACTTTAATCTTAAATCTGATAAAATACAAATTAAATGATTATGAATATATGTTCTCTAGGTTTCTATTTGTCGATAAACAACTTCCAAGAAAGTGAACTTTGATCTAAGTTTGATAAAATACAAAATAAATGATTATGGATAAATATTCTTTATGCTTTTATTTGTCGATATTCAACTTGCAAGAAAGTGAACTTTAATCTTAAATAAGATAAAAAACAAAATAAATTATTATGAATAAATATTCTTTATGTTTTTATTTGACGATATTCAACTTACATGAAAGTGAACTTTGATCATAAATCTGATAAAAAAACAAAATAAATTATTATGAATAAATATTCTTTATGTTTTTATTTGCCGATATTCAACTTGCAGGAAAGTGAACTTTGATCATAAATCTGAGAAAACTCAAAATAAATGATTATCAATAAATGTTCTTTATGTTTCTATTCGTCGATAAACAACTTGCAAGAAAGTGAACTTTAATCTTAAATCTGATAAAATACAAAATAAATGATTATGAATATATGTTCTCTAGGTGTCGATAAACAACTTGCAAGAAAGTGAACTTTGATCTAAGTTTGATAAAATACAAAATAAATGATTATGAATAAATATTCTTTATGTTTTTATTTGACGATATTCAACTTGCAAGAAAGTGAACTTTGATCTTAAATCTGATAAAAATACAAAATAAATGATTATGAATAAATATTTTTAATGTTTCTATTTGTCGATAAACGACTTGCAAGAAGGTGAACTTTAATCTTAAATATGATAAAATACAAAATAAATGATTTTGAATAGATGTAATTTATGTTTTTATTTGTCGATAAACAACATGCAAGAAAGTGAGCTTTGATCTTAAATCTGATAAAATACGAAATAAGTGATAATGAATTAATATTCTTTATGTTTTTATATGTCGATATTCAACTTGCAAGAAAGTGAACTTTGATCTTAAATCTGATAAAAATACAAAATCAATGATTATCAATAAATGTTATTTATGTTTCTATTTGTCGATAAACAACTTGCAAGAAAGTGAACTTTGATCTTAGTTCTGATAAAATACAAAATAAATGATTATGAATAAATATTCTTTATATTTTTATTTGTCGATATTCAACTTACATGAAAATGAACTTTGATCATAAATCTGATAAAAAACAAAATAAATTATTATGAATAAATATTCTTTATGTTTTTATTTGCCGATATTCAACTTGCAGGGAAGTGAACTTTGATCATAAATCTGAGAAAACTCAAAATAAATGATTATCAATAAATGTTCTTTATGTTTCTATTCGTCGATAAACAACTTGCAAGAAAGTGAACTTTAATCTTAGATATGATAGAATACAAAATCAATGATTATGAATAAATGTTATTTATGTTTCTATTTGTCGATAAACAACTTGCAAAAAAGTGAACTTTGATCTTAAATCTGATAAAAATACAAAATCAATGATCATGATTAAATGTTATTTATGTTTCTATTTGTCGATAAACAACTTGCAAGAAAGTGAACTTTGATCTAAGTTTGATAAAATACAAAATAAATGGTTATGAATAAATATTCTTTATGTTTTTATTTGACGATATTCAACTTGCAAGAAAGTGAACTTTGATCTTAATTCTGATAAAATACAAAATAAATGATTATGAATAAATATTCTTTATGTTTTTATTTGTCGATATTCAACTTACATGAACATGAACTTTGATCATAAATCTGATAAAAAACTAAATCAATTATTATGAATAAATTTTCTTTATGTATTTATTTGTCGATATTCAACTTGCAGGAAAGTGAACTTTGATCATAAATATGATAGAATACAAAATAAATGATTATGAATAAATATTCTTTATGCTTTTATTTGTCGATATTCAACTTGCAGGAAAGTGAACTTTGATCAAAAATCTGAGAAAACTCAAAATAAATGATTATCACTAAACGTTCTTTATGTTTCTATTTGTCGATAAACAACTTGCAAGAAAGTGAACTTTAATCTTAAATATGATAGAATACAAAATAAATGATTATGAATAAATATTCTTTATGCTTTTATTTGTCGATATTCAACTTGCAAGAAAGTGAACTTTAATCTTAAATAAGATAAAATACAAAATAAATGATTTTGAATAAATGTTATTTATGTTTTTACTTGTCGATAAACAACTTGCAAGAAAGTGAACTTTAATCTTAAATCTGATAAAATACAAAATAAATGATTATGAATATATGTTCTCTATGTTTCTATATGTCGATAAATAACTTGCAAGAAAGTGAACTTTGATCTTAGATCTGATAGAATACAAAATAAATGGTTTTGAATAAATGCTATTTATGTTTCTATATGTCGATAAATAACTTGCAAGAAAGTGAACTTTGATCTTAAATCTGATAAAAATACAAAATAAGTGATTGTGAATAAATATTATTTATGTTTTTATTTGCCGATTAACAACTTACATTAAAGTGAACTTTGATCATAAATCTGATAAAATACAAAATAAATTATTATGAATAAATATTCTTTATGTTTTTATTTGTCGATATTCAACTTGCAAGAAAGTGAACTTTGATCTTAAATCTGATAAAATACAAAATAAATGATTATGAATAAATATTTTTTATATTTTTATTTGTCGATATTCAACTTCCATGAAAATGAACTTTGATCATAAATCTGATAAAAAACAAAATAAATTATTATGAATAAATATTCTTTATGTTTTTATTTGACGATATTCAACTTACATGAAAGTGAACTTTGATCATAAATCTGATAAAAATACAAAATAAATTATTATGAATAAATATTCTTTATGTTTTTATTTGCCGATATTCAACTTGCAGGAAAGTGAACTTTGATCATAAATCTGAGAAAACTCAAAATAAATGATTTTGAATAAATGTTATTTATGTTTTTACTTGTCGATAAACAACTTGCAAGAAAGTGAACTTTAATCTTAAATCTGATAAAATACAAAATAAATGATTATGAATATATGTTCTCTATGTTTCTATATGTCGATAAATAACTTGCAAGAAAGTGAACTTTGATCTTAGATCTGATAGAATACAAAATAAATGGTTTTGAATAAATGCTATTTATGTTTCTATATGTCGATAAATAACTTGCAAGAAAGTGAACTTTGATCTTAAATCTGTCAAAAATACAAAATAAGTGATTGTGAATAAATATTATTTATGTTTTTATTTGCCGATTAACAACTTACATTAAAGTGAACTTTGATCATAAATCTGATAAAATACAAAATAAATTATTATGAATAAATATTCTTTATGTTTTTATTTGTCGATATTCAACTTGTAAGAAAGTGAACTTTGATCTTAAATCTGATAAAATACAAAATAAATGATTATGAATAAATATTTTTTATATTTTTATTTGTCGATATTCAACTTCCATGAAAATGAACTTTGATCATAAATCTGATAAAAAACAAAATAAATTATTATGAATAAATATTCTTTATGTTTTTATTTGACGATATTCAACTTACATGAAATTGAACTTTGATCATAAATCTGATAAAAATACAAAATAAATGATTATGAATAAATATTTTTTATATTTTTATTTGTCGATATTCAACTTCCATGAAAATGAACTTTGATCATAAATCTGATAAAAAACAAAATAAATTATTATGAATAAATATTCTTTATGTTTTTATTTGACGATATTCAACTTACATGAAATTGAACTTTGATCATAAATCTGATAAAAATACAAAATAAATTATTATGAATAAATATTCTTTATGTTTTTATTTGCCGATATTCAACTTGCAGGAAAGTGAACTTTGATCATAAATCTGAGAAAACTCAAAATAAATGATTATCAATAAATGTTCTTTATGTTTCTATTCGTCGATAAACAACTTGCAAGAAAGTGAACTTTAATCTTAGATATGATAGAATACAAAATCAATGATTATGAATAAATGTTATTTATGTTTCTATTTGTCGATAAACAACTTGCAAGAAAGTGAACTTTGATCTTAGTTCTGATAAAACACAAAATAAATGATTATGAATAAATATTTTTTATATTTTTATTTGTCGATATTCAACTTCCATGAAAATGAACTTTGATCATAAATCTGATAAAAAACAAAATAAATTATTATGATGTTCATGCCAGATGAACACAACCCTGCATTGTCCTATAAACTCGTCTAAATACGAATTAAAGGACAATGCAATAATGTACAACAGCGCCAACATAGCTTGCGAAGAGAAATAAGAAGTACACAACAACAAGAATAACAACCCAAGAAGGAAGAAAGAGCCCACGGACGGACAAAAAGCGCCAAACCGGATCACCCCAGGAAAACAACAAACCCAATAGAGGATCATCAAATCATCGCGGGATTACCCACCCAACTCGAAGGTTATATTTATAAATATTGTTTATAATTAATCCTAAATTGCGAATGATCTACTAACAAACATACATTTAAACCCACTCATTTGTATAACTAATACACACACACACATTGTATACTCATTATACCCTACTCACCCAAATACACTAAATTCAATTTATATTTAAAACTAATCATCTTATTTTATTTGGCACACCGGCAACTCAACGTCGAGTACCTCGACATTTTGGTCCTTCGAGCCGGATTAGTGCCCGATAAACTAGGAACCCACCCAATTAACCACCACTTGGACAAGCAGGATTTGGATATTCATCGACCCACCAACAACAATAACTTCGTTGGAATAACCCGCAGGCAACAAACACTTACCAACTACAACAAACTCATACTCAGGATACGTGAAAAATATTGTAAGTAAAGTGACCCTAAATATATTTAAATATATTTCTTTTAAAAATAATTTACAAGTGCGAAACGGAATAACAGTGTGAAGAAGCAAATATTGTACTTAACACGAATTAAATACAAACTATTTGTAATTTCGTTTATACCTTATTCAGCCTTGCACTTTGTATATTACGTACAGTGGAGTACAGTATACATATTTACTTACATATTCTCCGAGAGCTCTCCTCTCAAAAAACTAAACATACATACATACCCACACGTATATACATATCTAATTGCATTACCTGCTCTGCTCAGAGCATTGCTAGTGCAAGCAGAACAAACTGCACTGCAGCCAAAATACCCGGTAGGAAAAATTAGCAAAGACCCATTAGGAAATTTTTTGTTCATCGGAACTTAAAAATTTTCGCGACCCAAACTCAAATATTGTGTACATACAGACACGAAGAAAAAAAATATTTTAACAATTAACCCTCTAACCACCCAGAGGACAAAACAAACCAAAGATATTTACTCGTCAAATTTCGGAATTTATTTTTTTGCTATTCAAATAAAGAAATATAACTCAGATTCCAAATTTGTTTTACTCAAGTTTTAAAAGTTAATAGTTTTTAAAGCTCCGACCCGACTCTTTGAATAAATAAACTCACTTTTATTGAAAATGGAGGATTTTAAATTTTGTATGTCCGATTTGTTCGAATACATTGAGGAACATTACGGCACCCTACCCGAAGATGAGTCAGTTCATACTCTTGAAATAAAAAGAGTTGAACTCAATGCCATTTACGATAAGGCAAACAAATCGTATGACGCTTTTCGCAGAGCCCCACACAAACCCGAGAATATTGACTTCGCTAAAGTCAAAGAACAATTTAAAAAAGGACATAAATTGTATCTAAAATGCTTGGGATCAATAACCAAAGCTATTGATGATCTCAAGACCCCAAACCCAGCAAAGGAACCCGTTGTAGAAGAATACTCATCGATGGACACAGAACCCTCAATGCAGCTACCCCCTTGTGACACAGATGTATTTTATGGCGATTTCGAAACATGGCCCTCATTCAGAGACATGTTTACGGCCATATATATACACAATCAAAAAATTAGTAACGTGGAGAGACTCTTTCATCTTGTTCAAAAAACCCGAGGAGAAGCAAGAGACATAGTCAAAAACGCCCCTTTAACAAATGATGGTTTCGTGATGGCCTGGAGGGACCTCGTATTACAATACGAGAATAAACGAGTACAAGTTAACGCGCAATTAAAAATATTGTTCAATCTACCCCAAGCAACCCAGGAAAATGCAAGCGCGATCAAACACCTCCAGAGAACCGTCAACAATTGTCTTACAAATCTGCATAATGTGTATATAGACACTAGTAGCTGGGACCCCATTTTAATATTCTTATGCGGATTGAAACTACCCAAGACCCTACTTCATCAATTTGAAGACACCCTCGAAGACAACTCTGAAATACCATCATGGAAAACTTTTGATGCGTTTCTCACCCATAAATACAAATCTATGGAAGCAGTAGAAAACCTGATTGACCCCGCTCCAGTTACCCCATCCAACAGTGGACCCTACAGAAAGGACAGAAAACTTAGTGGCTTTCACCCAAACGTCTCTGGAATTTCGACCCTTCATTTTTACTCAACTGAAAACCCTACAAGAGATAGCAGCTTATCAAACACATATCAAAACAATGAAAGTTGTAAATTGTGTAGAACACAACATTCCATTCGAGAATGCCCGAAATTTTTACACATGAATGTGGAGACCCGAATATCCACCGTAAAAAATAATGGATACTGCTTTAATTGCCTCGCATTATCGCACAGTTTCAAGGAATGCAAGAGCAAATATTCTGCAAGAAGAGGAAAACACCACACCCTTCTGCATAGAGAGATCACACCCAGATCACATTCTCCCCCGCAAGGACCAAGAGCCTCAAACCCGGCTCTTGATTCAAACCCAAGCAGCACCTCCCAGACCCGCAATCTCAATACAAATCCGCAAGCCTACACAACCCTATTACAGTCCACTCAAAATAGAACCCAAGACCCACTCAACTCAAATAGGAAGCAGATTTTGTTAGGTACTGCTATAGTGCAAGTTTACAACAAAGGGAAATTATACACAGCCAGAGCACTCATAGACTCCGGATCAGAGGCCACAATAATTTCTGAGAAATTCCAAAGAAGATTGGACATACCCACAACCCATAGAAATGCGCAAGTGATTGGATTGAACAAGACAGTATCCGCAACAGTTACCAAAACTTGTCAACTCACCCTTCGATCACCAACAAACAAAGAATTTCAAATAACAACCCACGCACTCATCTTAAAAACTTTAACCGACAATTTACCCAATTACCCACTCGACTCAACAATTGTCAATGCAAAATTCGGTTTTAGTTTAGCGGACCCATACTTCTACAAACCCAAACCCGTGGACATTATAATTGGAAGTGATTTGTACCCACGAATTGTACTCAGAGGAGTACAGAGAAATGTTTTTGGGACACTACTAGCCCAAGAAACAGAATTCGGCTGGATTCTGTCTGGACCCACTCCCGAAATACCCATCTCACCCACGGTACTGTCATTCTTTAATAAAATGACCCCACACAATGACCCAAAAACAAAGCGGAGCCGTTATTCTGGCAAATCTAGAGGATGCGACCCTACACCAAATAAACATTACCCAGTATCGCAATTACCTTTGGACGGACTCTACCATTGGAAGCCCTCATGCTTACGCACAACCCTTGTGCCCCAACGAGGATATTCCAATGCACATAAAATCAAAAGGCCCATACACAACGTTGGATATAACAAAACGACCCACACGAAGCTAAATATTTTAACCCGAAGAATGTACCTCCAGGGAGAATACGACGCTTCGACTCAAAGAAAAAACTACACCCATTTCAACATTACTCTTTAACCCATATCAAGACCCTTAACTAATAATTTTTATTCGCAGACCCTTCAAGGCGGCCGGGATGTTCATGCCAGATGAACACAACCCTGCATTGTCCTATAAACTCGTCTAAATACGAATTAAAGGACAATGCAATAATGTACAACAGCGCCAACATAGCTTGCGAAGAGAAATAAGAAGTACACAACAACAAGAATAACAACCCAAGAAGGAAGAAAGAGCCCACGGACGGACAAAAAGCGCCAAACCGGATCACCCCAGGAAAACAACAAACCCAATAGAGGATCATCAAATCATCGCGGGATTACCCACCCAACTCGAAGGTTATATTTATAAATATTGTTTATAATTAATCCTAAATTGCGAATGATCTACTAACAAACATACATTTAAACCCACTCATTTGTATAACTAATACACACACACACATTGTATACTCATTATACCCTACTCACCCAAATACACTAAATTCAATTTATATTTAAAACTAATCATCTTATTTTATCCGGCAACTCAACGTCGAGTACCTCGACAATTATGAATAAATATTCTTTATGTTTTTATTTGACGATATTCAACTTACATGAACATGAACTTTGATCATAAATCTGATAAAAAACAAAATCAATTATTATGAATAAATATTCTTTATGTATTTATTTGACGATATTCAACTTGCAGGAAAGTGAACTTTGATCTTAAATCTGATAAAATACAAAATAAATGATTATGAATATATGTTCTCTAGGTTTCTATTTGTCGATAAACAACTTGCAAGAAAGTGAACTTTGATCTAAGTTTGATAAAATACAAAATAAATGATTATGAATAAATATTCTTTATGTTTTTATTTGACGATATTCAACTTGCAAGAAAGTGAACTTTGATCTTAAATCTGATAAAAATACAAAATAAATGATTATGAATAAATATTTTTAATGTTTCTATTTGTCGATAAACGACTTGCAAGAAGGTGAACTTTAATCTTAAATATGATAAAATACAAAATAAATGATTTTGAATAGATGTTATTTATGTTTTTATTTGTCGATAAACAACTTGCAAGAAAGTGAGCTTTGATCTTAAATCTGATAAAATACGAAATAAGTGATAATGAGTTAATATTCTTTATGTTTTTATATGTCGATATTCAACTTGCAAGAAAGTGAACTTTGATCTTAAATCTGATAAAAATACAAAATCAATGATTATCAATAAATGTTATTTATGTTTCTATTTGTCGATAAACAACTTGCAAGAAAGTGAACTTTGATCTTAGTTCTGATAAAATACAAAATAAATGATTATGAATAAATATTCTTTATATTTTTATTTGTCGATATTCAACTTACATGAAAATGAACTTTGATCATAAATCTGATAAAAAACAAAAAAAATTATTATGAATAAATATTCTTTATGTTTTTATTTGCCGATATTCAACTTGCAGGGAAGTGAACTTTGATCATAAATCTGAGAAAACTCAAAATAAATGATTATCAATAAATGTTCTTTATGTTTCTATTCGTCGATAAACAACTTGCAAGAAAGTGAACTTTAATCTTAGATATGATAGAATACAAAATCAATGATTATGAATAAATGTTATTTATGTTTCTATTTGTCGATAAACAACTTGCAAGAAAGTGAACTTTGATCTTAGTTCTGATAAAACACAAAATAAATGATTATGAATAAATATTTTTTATATTTTTATTTGTCGATATTCAACTTCCATGAAAATGAACTTTGATCATAAATCTGATAAAAAACAAAATAAATTATTATGAATAAATATTCTTTATGTTTTTATTTGCCGATATTCAACTTGCAGGAAAGTGAACTTTGATCATAAATCTGAGAAAACTCAAAATAAATGATTATCAATAAATGTTCTTTATGTTTCTATTTGTCGATAAACAACTTGCAAGAAAGTGAACTTTGATCTTAGTTCTGATAAAACACAAAATAAATGATTATGAATAAATATTTTTTATATTTTTATTTGTCGATATTCAACTTCCATGAAAATGAACTTTGATCATAAATCTGATAAAAAACAAAATAAATTATTATGAATAAATATTCTTTATGTTTTTATTTGACGATATTCAACTTACATGAACATGAACTTTGATCATAAATCTGATAAAAAACAAAATCAATTATTATAAATAAATATTCTTTATGTATTTATTTGTCGATATTCAACTTGCAGGAAAGTGAACTTTGATCAAAAATCTGAGAAAACTCAAAATAAATGATTATCAATAAATGTTCTTTATGTTTCTATTTGTCGATAAACAACTTGCAAGAAAGTGAACTTTGATCTTAGTTCTGATAAAACACAAAATAAATGATTATGAATAAATATTTTTTATATTTTTATTTGTCGATATTCAACTTCCATGAAAATGAACTTTGATCATAAATCTGATAAAAAACAAAATAAATTATTATGAATAAATATTCTTTATGTTTTTATTTGACGATATTCAACTTACATGAACATGAACTTTGATCATAAATCTGATAAAAAACAAAATCAATTATTATAAATAAATATTCTTTATGTATTTATTTGTCGATATTCAACTTGCAGGAAAGTGAACTTTGATCAAAAATCTGAGAAAACTCAAAATAAATGATTATCAATAAATGTTCTTTATGTTTCTATTTGTCGATAAACAACTTGCAAGAAAGTGATTTTTAATCTTAAATATGATAGAATACAAAATCAATGATTATGAATAAATGTTATTTATGTTTCTATTTGTCGATAAACAACTTGCAAGAAAGTGAACTTTGATCTTAGTTCTGATAAAACACAAAATAAATGATTATGAATAAATATTCTTTATGCTTTTATTTGTCGTTATTCAACTTACAAGAAAGTGAACTTTAATCTTAAATCTGATAAAATACAAATTAAATGATTATGAATATATGTTCTCTAGGTTTCTATTTGTCGATAAACAACTTCCAAGAAAGTGAACTTTGATCTAAGTTTGATAAAATACAAAATAAATGATTATGAATAAATATTCTTTATGCTTTTATTTGTCGATATTCAACTTGCAAGAAAGTGAACTTTAATCTTAAATAAGATAAAAAACAAAATAAATTATTATGAATAAATATTCTTTATGTTTTTATTTGACGATATTCAACTTACATGAAAGTGAACTTTGATCATAAATCTGATAAAAAAACAAAATAAATTATTATGAATAAATATTCTTTATGTTTTTATTTGCCGATATTCAACTTGCAGGAAAGTGAACTTTGATCATAAATCTGAGAAAACTCAAAATAAATGATTATCAATAAATGTTCTTTATGTTTCTATTCGTCGATAAACAACTTGCAAGAAAGTGAACTTTAATCTTAAATCTGATAAAATACAAAATAAATGATTATGAATATATGTTCTCTAGGTGTCGATAAACAACTTGCAAGAAAGTGAACTTTGATCTAAGTTTGATAAAATACAAAATAAATGATTATGAATAAATATTCTTTATGTTTTTATTTGACGATATTCAACTTGCAAGAAAGTGAACTTTGATCTTAAATCTGATAAAAATACAAAATAAATGATTATGAATAAATATTTTTAATGTTTCTATTTGTCGATAAACGACTTGCAAGAAGGTGAACTTTAATCTTAAATATGATAAAATACAAAATAAATGATTTTGAATAGATGTAATTTATGTTTTTATTTGTCGATAAACAACATGCAAGAAAGTGAGCTTTGATCTTAAATCTGATAAAATACGAAATAAGTGATAATGAATTAATATTCTTTATGTTTTTATATGTCGATATTCAACTTGCAAGAAAGTGAACTTTGATCTTAAATCTGATAAAAATACAAAATCAATGATTATCAATAAATGTTATTTATGTTTCTATTTGTCGATAAACAACTTGCAAGAAAGTGAACTTTGATCTTAGTTCTGATAAAATACAAAATAAATGATTATGAATAAATATTCTTTATATTTTTATTTGTCGATATTCAACTTACATGAAAATGAACTTTGATCATAAATCTGATAAAAAACAAAATAAATTATTATGAATAAATATTCTTTATGTTTTTATTTGCCGATATTCAACTTGCAGGGAAGTGAACTTTGATCATAAATCTGAGAAAACTCAAAATAAATGATTATCAATAAATGTTCTTTATGTTTCTATTCGTCGATAAACAACTTGCAAGAAAGTGAACTTTAATCTTAGATATGATAGAATACAAAATCAATGATTATGAATAAATGTTATTTATGTTTCTATTTGTCGATAAACAACTTGCAAAAAAGTGAACTTTGATCTTAAATCTGATAAAAATACAAAATCAATGATCATGATTAAATGTTATTTATGTTTCTATTTGTCGATAAACAACTTGCAAGAAAGTGAACTTTGATCTAAGTTTGATAAAATACAAAATAAATGGTTATGAATAAATATTCTTTATGTTTTTATTTGACGATATTCAACTTGCAAGAAAGTGAACTTTGATCTTAATTCTGATAAAATACAAAATAAATGATTATGAATAAATATTCTTTATGTTTTTATTTGTCGATATTCAACTTACATGAACATGAACTTTGATCATAAATCTGATAAAAAACTAAATCAATTATTATGAATAAATTTTCTTTATGTATTTATTTGTCGATATTCAACTTGCAGGAAAGTGAACTTTGATCATAAATATGATAGAATACAAAATAAATGATTATGAATAAATATTCTTTATGCTTTTATTTGTCGATATTCAACTTGCAGGAAAGTGAACTTTGATCAAAAATCTGAGAAAACTCAAAATAAATGATTATCACTAAACGTTCTTTATGTTTCTATTTGTCGATAAACAACTTGCAAGAAAGTGAACTTTAATCTTAAATATGATAGAATACAAAATAAATGATTATGAATAAATATTCTTTATGCTTTTATTTGTCGATATTCAACTTGCAAGAAAGTGAACTTTAATCTTAAATAAGATAAAATACAAAATAAATGATTTTGAATAAATGTTATTTATGTTTTTACTTGTCGATAAACAACTTGCAAGAAAGTGAACTTTAATCTTAAATCTGATAAAATACAAAATAAATGATTATGAATATATGTTCTCTATGTTTCTATATGTCGATAAATAACTTGCAAGAAAGTGAACTTTGATCTTAGATCTGATAGAATACAAAATAAATGGTTTTGAATAAATGCTATTTATGTTTCTATATGTCGATAAATAACTTGCAAGAAAGTGAACTTTGATCTTAAATCTGATAAAAATACAAAATAAGTGATTGTGAATAAATATTATTTATGTTTTTATTTGCCGATTAACAACTTACATTAAAGTGAACTTTGATCATAAATCTGATAAAATACAAAATAAATTATTATGAATAAATATTCTTTATGTTTTTATTTGTCGATATTCAACTTGCA
Organism: Zeugodacus cucurbitae; assembly: GCF_028554725.1. NCBI lineage: Eukaryota > Metazoa > Arthropoda > Insecta > Diptera > Tephritidae > Zeugodacus > Zeugodacus cucurbitae. The sequence goes on from NC_071669.1 coordinate 31,416,250, forward strand.
AGAAAGTGAACTTTGATCTTAAATCTGATAAAATACAAAATAAATGATTATGAATAAATATTTTTTATATTTTTATTTGTCGATATTCAACTTCCATGAAAATGAACTTTGATCATAAATCTGATAAAAAACAAAATAAATTATTATGAATAAATATTCTTTATGTTTTTATTTGACGATATTCAACTTACATGAAAGTGAACTTTGATCATAAATCTGATAAAAATACAAAATAAATTATTATGAATAAATATTCTTTATGTTTTTATTTGCCGATATTCAACTTGCAGGAAAGTGAACTTTGATCATAAATCTGAGAAAACTCAAAATAAATGATTTTGAATAAATGTTATTTATGTTTTTACTTGTCGATAAACAACTTGCAAGAAAGTGAACTTTAATCTTAAATCTGATAAAATACAAAATAAATGATTATGAATATATGTTCTCTATGTTTCTATATGTCGATAAATAACTTGCAAGAAAGTGAACTTTGATCTTAGATCTGATAGAATACAAAATAAATGGTTTTGAATAAATGCTATTTATGTTTCTATATGTCGATAAATAACTTGCAAGAAAGTGAACTTTGATCTTAAATCTGTCAAAAATACAAAATAAGTGATTGTGAATAAATATTATTTATGTTTTTATTTGCCGATTAACAACTTACATTAAAGTGAACTTTGATCATAAATCTGATAAAATACAAAATAAATTATTATGAAAAATATTCTTTATGTTTTTATTTGTCGATATTCAACTTGTAAGAAAGTGAACTTTGATCTTAAATCTGATAAAATACAAAATAAATGATTATGAATAAATATTTTTTATATTTTTATTTGTCGATATTCAACTTCCATGAAAATGAACTTTGATCATAAATCTGATAAAAAACAAAATAAATTATTATGAATAAATATTCTTTATGTTTTTATTTGACGATATTCAACTTACATGAAATTGAACTTTGATCATAAATCTGATAAAAATACAAAATAAATGATTATGAATAAATATTTTTTATATTTTTATTTGTCGATATTCAACTTCCATGAAAATGAACTTTGATCATAAATCTGATAAAAAACAAAATAAATTATTATGAATAAATATTCTTTATGTTTTTATTTGACGATATTCAACTTACATGAAATTGAACTTTGATCATAAATCTGATAAAAATACAAAATAAATTATTATGAATAAATATTCTTTATGTTTTTATTTGCCGATATTCAACTTGCAGGAAAGTGAACTTTGATCATAAATCTGAGAAAACTCAAAATAAATGATTATCAATAAATGTTCTTTATGTTTCTATTCGTCGATAAACAACTTGCAAGAAAGTGAACTTTAATCTTAGATATGATAGAATACAAAATCAATGATTATGAATAAATGTTATTTATGTTTCTATTTGTCGATAAACAACTTGCAAGAAAGTGAACTTTGATCTTAGTTCTGATAAAACACAAAATAAATGATTATGAATAAATATTTTTTATATTTTTATTTGTCGATATTCAACTTCCATGAAAATGAACTTTGATCATAAATCTGATAAAAAACAAAATAAATTATTATGATGTTCATGCCAGATGAACACAACCCTGCATTGTCCTATAAACTCGTCTAAATACGAATTAAAGGACAATGCAATAATGTACAACAGCGCCAACATAGCTTGCGAAGAGAAATAAGAAGTACACAACAACAAGAATAACAACCCAAGAAGGAAGAAAGAGCCCACGGACGGACAAAAAGCGCCAAACCGGATCACCCCAGGAAAACAACAAACCCAATAGAGGATCATCAAATCATCGCGGGATTACCCACCCAACTCGAAGGTTATATTTATAAATATTGTTTATAATTAATCCTAAATTGCGAATGATCTACTAACAAACATACATTTAAACCCACTCATTTGTATAACTAATACACACACACACATTGTATACTCATTATACCCTACTCACCCAAATACACTAAATTCAATTTATATTTAAAACTAATCATCTTATTTTATTTGGCACACCGGCAACTCAACGTCGAGTACCTCGACATTTTGGTCCTTCGAGCCGGATTAGTGCCCGATAAACTAGGAACCCACCCAATTAACCACCACTTGGACAAGCAGGATTTGGATATTCATCGACCCACCAACAACAATAACTTCGTTGGAATAACCCGCAGGCAACAAACACTTACCAACTACAACAAACTCATACTCAGGATACGTGAAAAATATTGTAAGTAAAGTGACCCTAAATATATTTAAATATATTTCTTTTAAAAATAATTTACAAGTGCGAAACGGAATAACAGTGTGAAGAAGCAAATATTGTACTTAACACGAATTAAATACAAACTATTTGTAATTTCGTTTATACCTTATTCAGCCTTGCACTTTGTATATTACGTACAGTGGAGTACAGTATACATATTTACTTACATATTCTCCGAGAGCTCTCCTCTCAAAAAACTAAACATACATACATACCCACACGTATATACATATCTAATTGCATTACCTGCTCTGCTCAGAGCATTGCTAGTGCAAGCAGAACAAACTGCACTGCAGCCAAAATACCCGGTAGGAAAAATTAGCAAAGACCCATTAGGAAATTTTTTGTTCATCGGAACTTAAAAATTTTCGCGACCCAAACTCAAATATTGTGTACATACAGACACGAAGAAAAAAAATATTTTAACAATTAACCCTCTAACCACCCAGAGGACAAAACAAACCAAAGATATTTACTCGTCAAATTTCGGAATTTATTTTTTTGCTATTCAAATAAAGAAATATAACTCAGATTCCAAATTTGTTTTACTCAAGTTTTAAAAGTTAATAGTTTTTAAAGCTCCGACCCGACTCTTTGAATAAATAAACTCACTTTTATTGAAAATGGAGGATTTTAAATTTTGTATGTCCGATTTGTTCGAATACATTGAGGAACATTACGGCACCCTACCCGAAGATGAGTCAGTTCATACTCTTGAAATAAAAAGAGTTGAACTCAATGCCATTTACGATAAGGCAAACAAATCGTATGACGCTTTTCGCAGAGCCCCACACAAACCCGAGAATATTGACTTCGCTAAAGTCAAAGAACAATTTAAAAAAGGACATAAATTGTATCTAAAATGCTTGGGATCAATAACCAAAGCTATTGATGATCTCAAGACCCCAAACCCAGCAAAGGAACCCGTTGTAGAAGAATACTCATCGATGGACACAGAACCCTCAATGCAGCTTCCCCCTTGTGACACAGATGTATTTTATGGCGATTTCGAAACATGGCCCTCATTCAGAGACATGTTTACGGCCATATATATACACAATCAAAAAATTAGTAACGTGGAGAGACTCTTTCATCTTGTTCAAAAAACCCGAGGAGAAGCAAGAGACATAGTCAAAAACGCCCCTTTAACAAATGATGGTTTCGTGATGGCCTGGAGGGACCTCGTATTACAATACGAGAATAAACGAGTACAAGTTAACGCGCAATTAAAAATATTGTTCAATCTACCCCAAGCAACCCAGGAAAATGCAAGCGCGATCAAACACCTCCAGAGAACCGTCAACAATTGTCTTACAAATCTGCATAATGTGTATATAGACACTAGTAGCTGGGACCCCATTTTAATATTCTTATGCGGATTGAAACTACCCAAGACCCTACTTCATCAATTTGAAGACACCCTCGAAGACAACTCTGAAATACCATCATGGAAAACTTTTGATGCGTTTCTCACCCATAAATACAAATCTATGGAAGCAGTAGAAAACCTGATTGACCCCGCAGAAAGGACAGAAAACTTAGTGGCTTTCACCCAAACGTCTCTGGAATTTCGACCCTTCATTTTTACTCAACTGAAAACCCTACAAGAGATAGCAGCTTATCAAACACATATCAAAACAATGAAAGTTGTAAATTGTGTAGAACACAACATTCCATTCGAGAATGCCCGAAATTTTTACACATGAATGTGGAGACCCGAATATCCACCGTAAAAAATAATGGATACTGCTTTAATTGCCTCGCATTATCGCACAGTTTCAAGGAATGCAAGAGCAAATATTCTTGCAGAATATGCAGAGGAAAACACCACACCCTTCTGCATAGAGAGATCACACCCAGATCACATTCTCCCCCGCAAGGACCAAGAGCCTCAAACCCGGCTCTTGATTCAAACCCAAGCAGCACCTCCCAGACCCGCAATCTCAATACAAATCCGCAAGCCTACACAACCCTATTACAGTCCACTCAAAATAGAACCCAAGACCCACTCAACTCAAATAGGAAGCAGATTTTGTTAGGTACTGCTATAGTGCAAGTTTACAACAAAGGGAAATTATACACAGCCAGAGCACTCATAGACTCCGGATCAGAGGCCACAATAATTTCTGAGAAATTCCAAAGAAGATTGGACATACCCACAACCCATAGAAATGCGCAAGTGATTGGATTGAACAAGACAGTATCCGCAACAGTTACCAAAACTTGTCAACTCACCCTTCGATCACCAACAAACAAAGAATTTCAAATAACAACCCACGCACTCATCTTAAAAACTTTAACCGACAATTTACCCAATTACCCACTCGACTCAACAATTGTCAATGCAAAATTCGGTTTTAGTTTAGCGGACCCATACTTCTACAAACCCAAACCCGTGGACATTATAATTGGAAGTGATTTGTACCCACGAATTGTACTCAGAGGAGTACAGAGAAATGTTTTTGGGACACTACTAGCCCAAGAAACAGAATTCGGCTGGATTCTGTCTGGACCCACTCCCGAAATACCCATCTCACCCACGGTACTGTCATTCTTTAATAAAATGACCCCACACAATGACCCAAAAACAAAGCGGAGCCGTTATTCTGGCAAATCTAGATGATGCGACCCTACACCAAATAAACATTACCCAGTATCGCAATTACCTTTGGACGGACTCTACCATTGGAAGCCCTCATGCTTACGCACAACCCTTGTGCCCCAACGAGGATATTCCAATGCACATAAAATCAAAAGGCCCATACACAACGTTGGATATAACAAAACGACCCACACGAAGCTAAATATTTTAACCCGAAGAATGTACCTCCAGGGAGAATACGACGCTTCGACTCAAAGAAAAAACTACACCCATTTCAACATTACTCTTTAACCCATATCAAGACCCTTAACTAATAATTTTTATTCGCAGACCCTTCAAGGCGGCCGGGATGTTCATGCCAGATGAACACAACCCTGCATTGTCCTATAAACTCGTCTAAATACGAATTAAAGGACAATGCAATAATGTACAACAGCGCCAACATAGCTTGCGAAGAGAAATAAGAAGTACACAACAACAAGAATAACAACCCAAGAAGGAAGAAAGAGCCCACGGACGGACAAAAAGCGCCAAACCGGATCACCCCAGGAAAACAACAAACCCAATAGAGGATCATCAAATCATCGCGGGATTACCCACCCAACTCGAAGGTTATATTTATAAATATTGTTTATAATTAATCCTAAATTGCGAATGATCTACTAACAAACATACATTTAAACCCACTCATTTGTATAACTAATACACACACACACATTGTATACTCATTATACCCTACTCACCCAAATACACTAAATTCAATTTATATTTAAAACTAATCATCTTATTTTATCCGGCAACTCAACGTCGAGTACCTCGACAATTATGAATAAATATTCTTTATGTTTTTATTTGACGATATTCAACTTACATGAACATGAACTTTGATCATAAATCTGATAAAAAACAAAATCAATTATTATGAATAAATATTCTTTATGTATTTATTTGACGATATTCAACTTGCAGGAAAGTGAACTTTGATCTTAAATCTGATAAAATACAAAATAAATGATTATGAATATATGTTCTCTAGGTTTCTATTTGTCGATAAACAACTTGCAAGAAAGTGAACTTTGATCAAAGTTTGATAAAATACAAAATAAATGATTATGAATAAATATTCTTTATGTTTTTATTTGACGATATTCAACTTGCAAGAAAGTGAACTTTGATCTTAAATCTGATAAAAATACAAAATAAATGATTATGAATAAATATTTTTAATGTTTCTATTTGTCGATAAACGACTTGCAAGAAGGTGAACTTTAATCTTAAATATGATAAAATACAAAATAAATGATTTTGAATAGATGTTATTTATGTTTTTATTTGTCGATAAACAACTTGCAAGAAAGTGAGCTTTGATCTTAAATCTGATAAAATACGAAATAAGTGATAATGAGTTAATATTCTTTATGTTTTTATATGTCGATATTCAACTTGCAAGAAAGTGAACTTTGATCTTAAATCTGATAAAAATACAAAATCAATGATTATCAATAAATGTTATTTATGTTTCTATTTGTCGATAAACAACTTGCAAGAAAGTGAACTTTGATCTTAGTTCTGATAAAATACAAAATAAATGATTATGAATAAATATTCTTTATATTTTTATTTGTCGATATTCAACTTACATGAAAATGAACTTTGATCATAAATCTGATAAAAAACAAAAAAAATTATTATGAATAAATATTCTTTATGTTTTTATTTGCCGATATTCAACTTGCAGGGAAGTGAACTTTGATCATAAATCTGAGAAAACTCAAAATAAATGATTATCAATAAATGTTCTTTATGTTTCTATTCGTCGATAAACAACTTGCAAGAAAGTGAACTTTAATCTTAGATATGATAGAATACAAAATCAATGATTATGAATAAATGTTATTTATGTTTCTATTTGTCGATAAACAACTTGCAAGAAAGTGAACTTTGATCTTAGTTCTGATAAAATACAAAATAAATGATTATGAATAAATATTCTTTATGTTTTTATTTGTCGATATTCAACTTACATGAACATGAATTTTGATCATAAATCTGATAAAAAACTAAATCAATTATTATGAATAAATTTTCTTTATGTATTTATTTGACGATATTCAACTTGCAGGAAAGTGAACTTTGATCAAAAATCTGAGAAAACTCAAAATAAATGATTATCAATAAATGTTCTTTATGTTTCTATTTGTCGATAAACAACTTGCAAGAAAGTGAACTTTAATCTTAAATATGATAGAATACAAAATAAATGATTATGAATAAATATTCTTTATGCTTTTATTTGTCGATATTCAACTTGCAAGAAAGTGAACATTAATCTTAAATAAGATAAAATACAAAATAAATGATTTTGAATAAATGTTATTTATGTTTTTACTTGTCGATAAACAACTTGCAAGAAAGTGAACTTTAATCTTAAATCTGATAAAATACAAAATAAATGATTATGAATATATGTTCTCTATGTTTCTATATGTCGATAAATAACTTGCAAGAAAGTGAACTTTGATCTTAGATCTGATAGAATACAAAATAAATGGTTTTGAATAAATGCTATTTATGTTTCTATATGTCGATAAATAACTTGCAAGAAAGTGAACTTTGATCTTAAATCTGATAAAAATACAAAATAAGTGATTGTGAATAAATATTATTTATGTTTTTATTTGCCGATTAACAACTTACATTAAAGTGAACTTTGATCATAAATCTGATAAAATACAAAATAAATTATTATGAATAAATATTCTTTATGTTTTTATTTGTCGATATTAAACTTGCAGGAAAGTGAACTTTGATCATAAATCTGAGAAAACTCAAAATAAATGATTATCAATAAATGTTCTTTATGTTTCTATTCGTCGATAAACAACTTGCAAGAAAGTGAACTTTAATCTTAGATATGATAGAATACAAAATCAATGATTATGAATAAATGTTATTTATGTTTCTATTTGTCGATAAACAACTTGCAAAAAAGTGAACTTTGATCATAAATCTGATAAAAATACAAAATCAATGATCATGATTAAATGTTATTTATGTTTCTATTTGTCGATAAACAACTTGCAAGAAAGTGAACTTTGATCTAAGTTTGATAAAATACAAAATAAATGATTATGAATAAATATTCTTTATGCTTTTATTTGTCGATATTCAACTTGCAAGAAAGTGAACTTTAATCTTAAATAAGATAAAATACAAAATAAATGATTATGAATAAATATTTTTTATATTTTTATTTGTCGATATTCAACTTCCATGAAAATGAACTTTGATCATAAATCTGATAAAAAACAAAATAAATTATTATGAATAAATATTCTTTATGTTTTTATTTGACGATATTCAACTTACATGAAAGTGAACTTTGATCATAAATCTGATAAAAATACAAAATAAATTATTATGAATAAATATTCTTTATGTTTTTATTTGCCGATATTCAACTTGCAGGAAAGTGAACTTTGATCATAAATCTGAGAAAACTCAAAATAAATGATTATCAATAAATGTTCTTTATGTTTCTATTCGTCGATAAACAACTTGCAAGAAAGTGAACTTTAATCTTAGATATGATAGAATACAAAATCAATGATTATGAATAAATGTTATTTATGTTTCTATTTGTCGATAAACAACTTGCAAAAAAGTGAACTTTGATCTTAAATCTGATAAAAATACAAAATCAATGATCATGATTAAATGTTATTTATAATTTTACTTGTCGATAAACAACTTGCAAGAAAGTGAACTTTAATCTTAAATCTGATAAAATACAAAATAAATGATTATGAATATATGTTCTCTATGTTTCTATATGTCGATAAATAACTTGCAAGAAAGTGAACTTTGATCTTAGATCTGATAGAATACAAAATAAATGGTTTTGAATAAATGCTATTTATGTTTCTATATGTCGATAAATAACTTGCAAGAAAGTGAACTTTGATCTTAAATCTGATAAAAATACAAAATAAGTGATTGTGAATAAATATTATTTATGTTTTTATTTGCCGATTAACAACTTACATTAAAGTGAACTTTGATCATAAATCTGATAAAATACAAAATAAATTATTACGAATAAATATTCGTTATGTTTTTATTTGTCGATATTAAACTTGCAGGAAAGTGAACTTTGATCATAAATCTGAGAAAACTCAAAATAAATGATTATCAATAAATGTTCTTTATGTTTCTATTCGTCGATAAACAACTTGCAAGAAAGTGAACTTTAATCTTAGATATGATAGAATACAAAATCAATGATTATGAATAAATGTTATTTATGTTTCTATTTGTCGATAAACAACTTGCAAAAAAGTGAACTTTGATCTTAAATCTGATAAAAATACAAAATCAATGATCATGATTAAATGTTATTTATGTTTCTATTTGTCGATAAACAACTTGCAAGAAAGTGAACTTTGATCTAAGTTTGATAAAATACAAAATAAATGATTATTTATAAATATTCTTTATGTTTTTATTTGTCGATATTCAACTTACATGAACATGAACTTTGATCATAAATCTGATAAAAAACTAAATCAATTATTATGAATAAATTTTCTTTATGTATTTATTTGTCGATATTCAACTTGCAGGAAAGTGAACTTTGATCATAAATCTGAGAAAACTCAAAATAAATGATTATCAATAAACGTTCTTTATGTTTCTATTTGTCGATAAACAACTTGCAAGAAAGTGAACTTTAATCTTAAATATGATAGAATACAAAATAAATGATTATGAATAAATATTCTTTATGCTTTTATTTGTCGATATTCAACTTGCAGGAAAGTGAACTTTGATCAAAAATCTGAGAAAACTCAAAATAAATGATTATCAATAAATGTTCTTTATGTTTCAATTCGTCGATATTCAACTTGCAGGAAAGTGAACTTTGATCAAAAATCTGGGAAAACTCAAAATAAATGATTATCACTAAACGTTCTTTATGTTTCTATTTGTCGATAAACAACTTGCAAGAAAGTGAACTTTAATCTTAAATATGATAGAATACAAAATAAATGATTATGAATAAATATTCTTTATGCTTTTATTTGTCGATATTCAACTTGCAAGAAAGTGAACTTTAATCTTAAATAAGATAAAATACAAAATAAATGATTTTGAATAAATGTTATTTATGTTTTTACTTGTCGATAAACAACTTGCAAGAAAGTGAACTTTAATCTTAAATCTGATAAAATACAAAATAAATGATTATGAATATATGTTCTCTATGTTTCTATATGTCGATAAATAACTTGCAAGAAAGTGAACTTTGATCTTAGATCTGATAGAATACAAAATAAATGGTTTTGAATAAATGCTATTTATGTTTCTATATGTCGATAAATAACTTGCAAGAAAGTGAACTTTGATCTTAAATCTGATAAAAATACAAAATAAGTGATTGTGAATAAATATTATTTATGTTTTTATTTGCCGATTAACAACTTACATTAAAGTGAACTTTGATCATAAATCTGATAAAATACAAAATAAATTATTATGAATAAATATTCTTTATGTTTTTATTTGTCGATATTCAACTTGCAAGAAAGTGAACTTTGATCTTAAATCTGATAAAATACAAAATAAATGATTATGAATAAATATTTTTTATATTTTTATTTGTCGATATTCAACTTCCATGAAAATGAACTTTGATCATAAATCTGATAAAAAACAAAATAAATTATTATGAATAAATATTCTTTATGTTTTTATTTGACGATATTCAACTTATATGAAAGTGAACTTTGATCATAAATCTGATAAAAATACAAAATAAATTATTATGAATAAATATTCTTTATGTTTTTATTTGCCGATATTCAACTTGCAGGAAAGTGAACTTTGATCATAAATCTGAGAAAACTCAAAATAAATGATTATCAATAAATGTTCTTTATGTTTCTATTCGTCGATAAACAACTTGCAAGAAAGTGAACTTTAATCTTAGATATGATAGAATACAAAATCAATGATTATGAATAAATGTTATTTATGTTTCTATTTGTCGATAAACAACTTGCAAGAAAGTGAACTTTGATCTTAGTTCTGATAAAACACAAAATAAATGATTATGAATAAATATTTTTTATATTTTTATTTGTCGATATTCAACTTCCATGAAAATGAACTTTGATCATAAATCTGATAAAAAACAAAATAAATTATTATGAATAAATATTCTTTATGTTTTTATTTGACGATATTCAACTTACATGAACATGAACTTTGATCATAAATCTGATAAAAAACAAAATCAATTATTATAAATAAATATTCTTTATGTATTTATTTGTCGATATTCAACTTGCAGGAAAGTGAACTTTGATCAAAAATCTGAGAAAACTCAAAATAAATGATTATCAATAAATGTTCTTTATGTTTCTATTTGTCGATAAACAACTTGCAAGAAAGTGATTTTTAATCTTAAATATGATAGAAAACAAAATAAATGATTATGAATAAATATTCTTTATGCTTTTATTTGTCGATATTCAACTTGCAATAAAGTGAACTTTAATCTTAAATAAGATAAAAAACAAAATAAAGTATTATGAATAAATATTCTTTATGTTTTTATTTGACGATATTCAACTTACATGAAAGTGAACTTTGATCATAAATCTGATAAAAATACAAAATAAATTATTATGAATAAATATTCTTTATGTTTTTATTTGCCGATATTCAACTTGCAGGAAAGTGAACTTTGATCATAAATCTGAGAAAACTCAAAATAAATGATTATCAATAAATGTTCTTTATGTTTCTATTCGTCGATAAACAACTTGCAAGAAAGTGAACTTTAATCTTAGATATGATAGAATACAAAATAAATGATTATGAATAAATATTCTTTATGCTTTTATTTGTCGTTATTCAACTTGCAAGAAAGTGAACTTTAATCTTAAATCTGATAAAATACAAAATAAATGATTATGAATATATGTTCTCTAGGTTTCTATTTGTCGATAAACAACTTGCAAGAAAGTGAACTTTGATCTAAGTTTGATAAAATACAAAATAAATGATTATGAATAAATATTCTTTATGCTTTTATTTGTCGATATTCAACTTGCAAGAAAGTGAACTTTAATCTTAAATAAGATAAAAAACAAAATAAATTATTATGAATAAATATTCTTTATGTTTTTATTTGACGATATTCAACTTACATGAAAGTGAACTTTGATCATAAATCTGATAAAAATACAAAATAAATTATTATGAATAAATATTCTTTATGCTTTTATTTGCCGATATTCAACTTGCAGGAAAGTGAACTTTGATCATAAATCTGAGAAAACTCAAAATAAATGATTATCAATAAATGTTCTTTATGTTTCTATTCGTCGATAAACAACTTGCAAGAAAGTGAACTTTAATCTTAAATCTGATAAAATACAAAATAAATGATTATGAATATATGTTCTCTAGGTGTCGATAAACAACTTGCAAGAAAGTGAACTTTGATCTAAGTTTGATAAAATACAAAATAAATGATTATGAATAAATATTCTTTATGTTTTTATTTGACGATATTCAACTTGCAAGAAAGTGAACTTTGATCTTAAATCTGATAAAAATACAAAATAAATGATTATGAATAAATATTTTTAATGTTTCTATTTGTCGATAAACGACTTGCAAGAAGGTGAACTTTAATCTTAAATATGATAAAATACAAAATAAATGATTTTGAATAGATGTTATTTATGTTTTTATTTGTCGATAAACAACATGCAAGAAAGTGAGCTTTGATCTTAAATCTGATAAAATACGAAATAAGTGATAATGAATTAATATTCTTTATGTTTTTATATGTCGATATTCAACTTGCAAGAAAGTGAACTTTGATCTTAAATCTGATAAAAATACAAAATCAATGATTATCAATAAATGTTATTTATGTTTATATTTGTCGATAAACAACTTGCAAGAAAGTGAACTTTGATCTTAGTTCTGATAAAATACAAAATAAATTATTATGAATAAATATTCTTTATGTTTTTATTTGCCGATATTCAACTTACATGAAAATGAACTTTGATCATAAATCTGATAAAAAACAAAATAAATTATTATGAATAAATATTCTTTATGTTTTTATTTGCCGATATTCAACTTGCAGGGAAGTGAACTTTGATCATAAATCTGAGAAAACTCAAAATAAATGATTATCAATAAATGTTCTTTATGTTTCTATTCGTCGATAAACAACTTGCAAGAAAGTGAACTTTAATCTTAGATATGATAGAATACAAAATCAATGATTATGAATAAATGTTATTTATGTTTCTATTTGTCGATAAACAACTTGCAAAAAAGTGAACTTTGATCTTAAATCTGATAAAAATACAAAATCAATGATCATGATTAAATGTTATTTATGTTTCTATTTGTCGATAAACAACTTGCAAGAAAGTGAACTTTGATCTAAGTTTGATAAAATACAAAATAAATGATTATGAATAAATATTCTTTATGTTTTTATTTGACGATATTCAACTTGCAAGAAAGTGAACTTCGATCTTAATTCTGATAAAATACAAAATAAATGATTATGAATAAATATTCTTTATGTTTTTATTTGTCGATATTCAACTTACATGAACATGAACTTTGATCATAAATCTGATAAAAAACTAAATCAATTATTATGAATAAATTTTCTTTATGTATTTATTTGTCGATATTCAACTTGCAGGAAAGTGAACTTTGATCATAAATATGATAGAATACAAAATAAATGATTATGAATAAATATTCTTTATGCTTTTATTTGTCGATATTCAACTTGCAGGAAAGTGAACTTTGATCAAAAATCTGAGAAAACTCAAAATAAATGATTATCAATAAATGTTCTTTATGTTTCTATTCGTCGATATTCAACTTGCAGGAAAGTGAACTTTGATCAAAAATCTGAGAAAACTCAAAATAAATGATTATCACTATTAAATCTGATAAAATACAAAATAAATGATTATGAATATATGTTCTCTATGTTTCTATATGTCGATAAATAACTTGCAAGAAAGTGAACTTTGATCTTAGATCTGATAGAATACAAAATAAATGGTTTTGAATAAATGCTATTTATGTTTCTATATGTCGATAAATAACTTGCAAGAAAGTGAACTTTAATCTTAAATCTGATAAATATACAAAATAAGTGATTGTGAATAAATATTATTTATGTTTTTATTTGCCGATTAACAACTTACATTAAAGTGAACTTTGATCATAAATCTGATAAAATACAAAATAAATTATTATGAATAAATATTCTTTATGTTTTTATTTGTCGATATTCAACTTGCAAGAAAGTGAACTTTGATCTTAAATCTGATAAAATACAAAATAAATGATTATGAATAAATATTTTTTATATTTTTATTTGTCGATATTCAACTTCCATGAAAATGAACTTTGATCATAAATCTGATAAAAAACAAAATAAATTATTATGAATAAATATTCTTTATGTTTTTATTTGACGATATTCAACTTACATGAAAGTGAACTTTGATCATAAATCTGATAAAAATACAAAATAAATTATTATGAATAAATATTCTTTATGTTTTTATTTGCCGATATTCAACTTGCAGGAAAGTGAACTTTGATCATAAATCTGAGAAAACTCAAAATAAATGATTTTGAATAAATGGTATTTATGTTTTTACTTGTCGATAAACAACTTGCAAGAAAGTGAACTTTAATCTTAAATCTGATAAAATACAAAATAAATGATTATGAATATATGTTCTCTATGTTTCTATATGTCGATAAATAACTTGCAAGAAAGTGAACTTTGATCTTAGATATGATAGAATACAAAATCAATGATTATGAATAAATGTTATTTATGTTTCTATTTGTCGATAAACAACTTGCAAAAAAGTGAACTTTGATCTTAAATCTGATAAAAATACAAAATCAATGATCATGATTAAATGTTATTTATGTTTCTATTTGTCGATAAACAACTTGCAAGAAAGTGAACTTTGATCTAAGTTTGATAAAATACAAAATAAATGATTATGAATAAATATTCTTTATGTTTTTATTTGACGATATTCAACTTGCAAGAAAGTGAACTTTGATCAAAAATCTGAGAAAACTCAAAATAAATGATTATCACTATTAAATCTGATAAAATACAAAATAAATGATTATGAATATATGTTCTCTATGTTTCTATATGTCGATAAATAACTTGCAAGAAAGTGAACTTTGATCTTAGATCTGATAGAATACAAAATAAATGGTTTTGAATAAATGCTATTTATGTTTCTATATGTCGATAAATAACTTGCAAGAAAGTGAACTTTAATCTTAAATCTGATAAATATACAAAATAAGTGATTGTGAATAAATATTATTTATGTTTTTATTTGCCGATTAACAACTTACATTAAAGTGAACTTTGATCATAAATCTGATAAAATACAAAATAAATTATTATGAATAAATATTCTTTATGTTTTTATTTGTCGATATTCAACTTGCAAGAAAGTGAACTTTGATCTTAAATCTGATAAAATACAAAATAAATGATTATGAATAAATATTTTTTATATTTTTATTTGTCGATATTCAACTTCCATGAAAATGAACTTTGATCATAAATCTGATAAAAAACAAAATAAATTATTATGAATAAATATTCTTTATGTTTTTATTTGACGATATTCAACTTACATGAAAGTGAACTTTGATCATAAATCTGATAAAAATACAAAATAAATTATTATGAATAAATATTCTTTATGTTTTTATTTGCCGATATTCAACTTGCAGGAAAGTGAACTTTGATCATAAATCTGAGAAAACTCAAAATAAATGATTTTGAATAAATGGTATTTATGTTTTTACTTGTCGATAAACAACTTGCAAGAAAGTGAACTTTAATCTTAAATCTGATAAAATACAAAATAAATGATTATGAATATATGTTCTCTATGTTTCTATATGTCGATAAATAACTTGCAAGAAAGTGAACTTTGATCTTAGATATGATAGAATACAAAATCAATGATTATGAATAAATGTTATTTATGTTTCTATTTGTCGATAAACAACTTGCAAAAAAGTGAACTTTGATCTTAAATCTGATAAAAATACAAAATCAATGATCATGATTAAATGTTATTTATGTTTCTATTTGTCGATAAACAACTTGCAAGAAAGTGAACTTTGATCTAAGTTTGATAAAATACAAAATAAATGATTATGAATAAATATTCTTTATGTTTTTATTTGACGATATTCAACTTGCAAGAAAGTGAACTTTGATCTTAATTCTGATAAAATACAAAATAAATGATTATGAATAAATATTCTTTATGTTTTTATTTGTCGATATTCAACTTACATGAACATGAACTTTGATCATAAATCTGATAAAAAACTAAATCAATTATTATGAATAAATTTTCTTTATGTATTTATTTGTCGATATTCAACTTACATGAACATGAACTTTGATCATAAATCTGATAAAAAACAAAATCAATTATTATAAATAAATATTCTTTATGTATTTATTTGTCGATATTCAACTTGCAGGAAAGTGAACTTTGATCAAAAATCTGAGAAAACTCAAAATAAATGATTATCAATAAATGTTCTTTATGTTTCTATTTGTCGATAAACAACTTGCAAGAAAGTGATTTTTAATCTTAAATATGATAGAATACAAAATAAATGATTATGAATAAATATTCTTTATGCTTTTATTTGTCGATATTCAACTTGCAATAAAGTGAACTTTAATCTTAAATAAGATAAAAAACAAAATAAAGTATTATGAATAAATATTCTTTATGTTTTTATTTGACGATATTCAACTTACATGAAAGTGAACTTTGATCATAAATCTGATAAAAATACAAAATAAATTATTATGAATATATATTCTTTATGTTTTTATTTGCCGATATTCAACTTGCAGGAAAGTGAACTTTGATCATAAATCTGAGAAAACTCAAAATAAATGATTATCAATAAATGTTCTTTATGTTTCTATTCGTCGATAAACAACTTGCAAGAAAGTGAACTTTAATCTTAGATATGATAGAATACAAAATAAATGATTATGAATAAATATTCTTTATGCTTTTATTTGTCGTTATTCAACTTGCAAGAAAGTGAACTTTAATCTTAAATCTGATAAAATACAAAATAAATGATTATGAATATATGTTCTCTAGGTTTCTATTTGTCGATAAACAACTTGCAAGAAAGTGAACTTTGATCTAAGTTTGATAAAATACAAAATAAATGATTATGAATAAATATTCTTTATGCTTTTATTTGTCGATATTCAACTTGCAAGAAAGTGAACTTTAATCTTAAATAAGATAAAAAACAAAATAAATTATTATGAATAAATATTCTTTATGTTTTTATTTGACGATATTCAACTTACATGAAAGTGAACTTTGATCATAAATCTGATAAAAAACTAAATCAATTATTATGAATAAATATTCTTTATGTTTTTATTTGCCGATATTCAACTTGCAGGGAAGTGAACTTTGATCATAAATCTGAGAAAACTCAAAATAAATGATTATCAATAAATGTTTTTTATGTTTCTATTCGTCGATAAACAACTTGCAAGAAAGTGAACTTTAATCTTAGATATGATAGAATACAAAATCAATGATTATGAATAAATGTTATTTATGTTTCTATTTGTCGATATTCAACTTGCAGGGAAGTGAACTTTGATCATAAATCTGAGAAAACTCAAAATAAATGATTATCAATAAATGTTCTTTATGTTTCTATTCGTCGATAAACAACTTGCAAGAAAGTGAACTTTAATCTTAAATCTGATAAAATACAAAATAAATGATTATGAATATATGTTCTCTAGGTGTCGATAAACAACTTGCAAGAAAGTGAGCTTTGATCTTAAATCTGATAAAATACGAAATAAGTGATAATGAATTAATATTCTTTATGTTTTTATATGTCGATATTCAACTTGCAAGAAAGTGAACTTTGATCTTAAATCTGATAAAAATACAAAATCAATGATTATCAATAAATGTTATTTATGTTTCTATTTGTCGATAAACAACTTGCAAGAAAGTGAACTTTGATCTTAGTTCTGATAAAATACAAAATAAATGATTATGAATAAATATTCTTTATGTTTTTATTTGTCGATATTCAACTTACATGAACATGAACTTTGATCATAAATCTGATAAAAAACTAAATCAATTATTATGAATAAATTTTCTTTATGTATTTATTTGTCGATATTCAACTTGCAGGAAAGTGAACTTTGATCAAAAATCTGAGAAAACTCAAAATAAATGATTATCAATAAATGTTCTTTATGTTTCTATTTGTCGATAAACAACTTGCAAGAAAGTGAACTTTAATCTTAAATATGATAGAATACAAAATAAATGATTATGAATAAATATTCTTTATGCTTTTATTTGTCGATATTCAACTTGCAAGAAAGTGAACTTTAATCTTAATTAAGATAAAATACAAAATAAATGATTTTGAATAAATGTTATTTATGTTTTTACTTGTCGATAAACAACTTGCAAGAAAGTGAACATTAATCTTAAATCTGATAAAATACAAAATAAATGATTATGAATATATGTTCTCTATGTTTCTATATGTCGATAAATAACTTGCAAGAAAGTGAACTTTGATCTTAGATCTGATAGAATACAAAATAAATGGTTTTGAATAAATGCTATTTATGTTTCTATATGTCGATAAATAACTTGCAAGAAAGTGAACTTTGATCTTAAATCTGATAAAAATACAAAATAAGTGATTGTGAATAAATATTATTTATGTTTTTATTTGCCGATTAACAACTTACATTAAAGTGAACTTTGATCATAAATCTGATAAAATACAAAATAAATTATTATGAATAAATATTCTTTATGTTTTTATTTGTCGATATTAAACTTGCAGGAAAGTGAACTTTGATCTTAATTAAGATAAAATACAAAATAAATGATTTTGAATAAATGTTATTTATGTTTTTACTTGTCGATAAACAACTTGCAAGAAAGTGAACTTTAATCTTAAATCTGATAAAATACAAAATAAATGATTATGAATATATGTTCTCTATGTTTCTATATGTCGATAAATAACTTGCAAGAAAGTGAACTTTGATCTTAGATCTGATAGAATACAAAATAAATGGTTTTGAATAAATGCTATTTATGTTTCTATATGTCGATAAATAACTTGCAAGAAAGTGAACTTTGATCTTAAATCTGATAAAAATACAAAATAAGTGATTGTGAATAAATATTATTTATGTTTTTATTTGCCGATTAACAACTTACATTAAAGTGAACTTTGATCATAAATCTGATAAAATACAAAATAAATTATTATGAATAAATATTCTTTATGTTTCTATTTGTCGATATTAAACTTGCAGGAAAGTGAACTTTGATCTTAATTAAGATAAAATACAAAATAAATGATTTTGAATAAATGTTATTTATGTTTTTACTTGTCGATAAACAACTTGCAAGAAAGTGAACTTTAATCTTAAATCTGATAAAATACAAAATAAATGATTATGAATATATGTTCTCTATGTTTCTATATGTCGATAAATAACTTGCAAGAAAGTGAACTTTGATCTTAGATCTGATAGAATACAAAATAAATGGTTTTGAATAAATGCTATTTATGTTTCTATATGTCGATAAATAACTTGCAAGAAAGTGAACTTTGATCTTAAATCTGATAAAAATACAAAATAAGTGATTGTGAATAAATATTATTTATGTTTTTATTTGCCGATTAACAACTTACATTAAAGTGAACTTTGATCATAAATCTGATAAAATACAAAATAAATTATTATGAATAAATATTCTTTATGTTTCTATTTGTCGATAAACAACTTGCAAGAAAGTGAACTTTGATCTTAGTTCTGATAAAATACAAAATAAATGATTATGAATAAATATTCTTTATGCTTTTATTTGTCGATATTCAACTTGCAAGAAAGTGAACTTTAATCTTAAATAAGATAAAAAACAAAATAAATTATTATGAATAAATATTCTTTATGTTTTTATTTGACGATATTCAACTTACATGAAAGTGAACTTTGATCATAAATCTGATAAAAAACTAAATCAATTATTATGAATAAATATTCTTTATGTTTTTATTTGCCGATATTCAACTTGCAGGGAAGTGAACTTTGATCATAAATCTGAGAAAACTCAAAATAAATGATTATCAATAAATGTTTTTTATGTTTCTATTCGTCGATAAACAACTTGCAAGAAAGTGAACTTTAATCTTAGATATGATAGAATACAAAATCAATGATTATGAATAAATGTTATTTATGTTTCTATTTGTCGATATTCAACTTGCAGGGAAGTGAACTTTGATCATAAATCTGAGAAAACTCAAAATAAATGATTATCAATAAATGTTCTTTATGTTTCTATTCGTCGATAAACAACTTGCAAGAAAGTGAACTTTAATCTTAAATCTGATAAAATACAAAATAAATGATTATGAATATATGTTCTCTAGGTGTCGATAAACAACTTGCAAGAAAGTGAGCTTTGATCTTAAATCTGATAAAATACGAAATAAGTGATAATGAATTAATATTCTTTATGTTTTTATATGTCGATATTCAACTTGCAAGAAAGTGAACTTTGATCTTAAATCTGATAAAAATACAAAATCAATGATTATCAATAAATGTTATTTATGTTTCTATTTGTCGATAAACAACTTGCAAGAAAGTGAACTTTGATCTTAGTTCTGATAAAATACAAAATAAATGATTATGAATAAATATTCTTTATGTTTTTATTTGTCGATATTCAACTTACATGAACATGAACTTTGATCATAAATCTGATAAAAAACTAAATCAATTATTATGAATAAATTTTCTTTATGTATTTATTTGTCGATATTCAACTTGCAGGAAAGTGAACTTTGATCAAAAATCTGAGAAAACTCAAAATAAATGATTATCAATAAATGTTCTTTATGTTTCTATTTGTCGATAAACAACTTGCAAGAAAGTGAACTTTAATCTTAAATATGATAGAATACAAAATAAATGATTATGAATAAATATTCTTTATGCTTTTATTTGTCGATATTCAACTTGCAAGAAAGTGAACTTTAATCTTAATTAAGATAAAATACAAAATAAATGATTTTGAATAAATGTTATTTATGTTTTTACTTGTCGATAAACAACTTGCAAGAAAGTGAACTTTAATCTTAAATCTGATAAAATACAAAATAAATGATTATGAATATATGTTCTCTATGTTTCTATATGTCGATAAATAACTTGCAAGAAAGTGAACTTTGATCTTAGATCTGATAGAATACAAAATAAATGGTTTTGAATAAATGCTATTTATGTTTCTATATGTCGATAAATAACTTGCAAGAAAGTGAACTTTGATCTTAAATCTGATAAAAATACAAAATAAGTGATTGTGAATAAATATTATTTATGTTTTTATTTGCCGATTAACAACTTACATTAAAGTGAACTTTGATCATAAATCTGATAAAATACAAAATAAATTATTATGAATAAATATTCTTTATGTTTTTATTTGTCGATATTAAACTTGCAGGAAAGTGAACTTTGATCATAAATCTGAGAAAACTCAAAATAAATGATTATCAATAAATGTTCTTTATGTTTCTATTCGTCGATAAACAACTTGCAAGAAAGTGAACTTTAATCTTAGATATGATAGAATACAAAATCAATGATTATGAATAAATGTTATTTATGTTTCTATTTGTCGATAAACAACTTGCAAAAAAGTGAACTTTGATCTTAAATCTGATAAAAATACAAAATCAATGATTATGAATAAATATTCTTTATGTTTTTATTTGTCGATATTCAACTTACATGAACATGAACTTTGATCATAAATCTGATAAAAAACTAAATCAATTATTATGAATAAATTTTCTTTATGTATTTATTTGTCGATATTCAACTTGCAGGAAAGTGAACTTTGATCAAAAATCTGAGAAAACTCAAAATAAATGATTATCAATAAATGTTCTTTATGTTTCTATTTGTCGATAAACAGCTTGCAAGAAAGTGAACTTTAATCTTAAATATGATAGAATACAAAATAAATGATTATGAATAAATATTCTTTATGCTTTTATTTGTCGATATTCAACTTGCAAGAAAGTGAACTTTAATCTTAATTAAGATAAAATACAAAATAAATGATTTTGAATAAATGTTATTTATGTTTTTACTTGTCGATAAACAACTTGCAAGAAAGTGAACTTTAATCTTAAATCTGATAAAATACAAAATAAATGATTATGAATATATGTTCTCTATGTTTCTATATGTCGATAAATAACTTGCAAGAAAGTGAACTTTGATCTTAGATCTGATAGAATACAAAATAAATGGTTTTGAATAAATGCTATTTATGTTTCTATATGTCGATAAATAACTTGCAAGAAAGTGAACTTTGATCTTAAATCTGATAAAAATACAAAATAAGTGATTGTGAATAAATATTATTTATGTTTTTATTTGCCGATTAACAACTTACATTAAAGTGAACTTTGATCATAAATCTGATAAAAAACAAAATAAATTATTATGAATAAATATTCTTTATGTTTTTATTTGACGATATTCAACTTACATGAAAGTGAACTTTGATCATAAATCTGATAAAAATACAAAATAAATTATTATGAATAAATATTCTTTATGTTTTTATTTGCCGATATTCAACTTGCAGGAAAGTGAACTTTGATCATAAATCTGAGAAAACTCAAAATAAATGATTTTGAATAAATGGTATTTATGTTTTTACTTGTCGATAAACAACTTGCAAGAAAGTGAA
This sequence comes from Zeugodacus cucurbitae, assembly GCF_028554725.1. Classification (NCBI taxonomy): domain Eukaryota; kingdom Metazoa; phylum Arthropoda; class Insecta; order Diptera; family Tephritidae; genus Zeugodacus; species Zeugodacus cucurbitae. The sequence goes on from NC_071669.1 coordinate 31,439,094, forward strand.
CTTTAATCTTAAATCTGATAAAATACAAAATAAATGATTATGAATATATGTTCTCTATGTTTCTATATGTCGATAAATAACTTGCAAGAAAGTGAACTTTGATCTTAGATATGATAGAATACAAAATCAATGATTATGAATAAATGTTATTTATGTTTCTATTTGTCGATAAACAACTTGCAAAAAAGTGAACTTTGATCTTAAATCTGATAAAAATACAAAATCAATGATCATGATTAAATGTTATTTATGTTTCTATTTGTCGATAAACAACTTGCAAGAAAGTGAACTTTGATCTAAGTTTGATAAAATACAAAATAAATGATTATGAATAAATATTCTTTATGTTTTTATTTGACGATATTCAACTTGCAAGAAAGTGAACTTTGATCTTAATTCTGATAAAATACAAAATAAATGATTATGAATAAATATTCTTTATGTTTTTATTTGTCGATATTCAACTTACATGAACATGAACTTTGATCATAAATCTGATAAAAAACTAAATCAATTATTATGAATAAATTTTCTTTATGTATTTATTTGTCGATATTCAACTTACATGAACATGAACTTTGATCATAAATCTGATAAAAAACAAAATCAATTATTATAAATAAATATTCTTTATGTATTTATTTGTCGATATTCAACTTGCAGGAAAGTGAACTTTGATCAAAAATCTGAGAAAACTCAAAATAAATGATTATCAATAAATGTTCTTTATGTTTCTATTTGTTGATAAACAACTTGCAAGAAAGTGATTTTTAATCTTAAATATGATAGAATACAAAATAAATGATTATGAATAAATATTCTTTATGCTTTTATTTGTCGATATTCAACTTGCAATAAAGTGAACTTTAATCTTAAATAAGATAAAAAACAAAATAAAGTATTATGAATAAATATTCTTTATGTTTTTATTTGACGATATTCAACTTACATGAAAGTGAACTTTGATCATAAATCTGATAAAAATACAAAATAAATTATTATGAATATATATTCTTTATGTTTTTATTTGCCGATATTCAACTTGCAGGAAAGTGAACTTTGATCATAAATCTGAGAAAACTCAAAATAAATGATTATCAATAAATGTTCTTTATGTTTCTATTCGTCGATAAACAACTTGCAAGAAAGTGAACTTTAATCTTAGATATGATAGAATACAAAATAAATGATTATGAATAAATATTCTTTATGCTTTTATTTGTCGTTATTCAACTTGCAAGAAAGTGAACTTTAATCTTAAATCTGATAAAATACAAAATAAATGATTATGAATATATGTTCTCTAGGTTTCTATTTGTCGATAAACAACTTGCAAGAAAGTGAACTTTGATCTAAGTTTGATAAAATACAAAATAAATGATTATGAATAAATATTCTTTATGCTTTTATTTGTCGATATTCAACTTGCAAGAAAGTGAACTTTAATCTTAAATAAGATAAAAAACAAAATAAATTATTATGAATAAATATTCTTTATGTTTTTATTTGACGATATTCAACTTACATGAAAGTGAACTTTGATCATAAATCTGATAAAAAACTAAATCAATTATTATGAATAAATATTCTTTATGTTTTTATTTGCCGATATTCAACTTGCAGGGAAGTGAACTTTGATCATAAATCTGAGAAAACTCAAAATAAATGATTATCAATAAATGTTTTTTATGTTTCTATTCGTCGATAAACAACTTGCAAGAAAGTGAACTTTAATCTTAGATATGATAGAATACAAAATCAATGATTATGAATAAATGTTATTTATGTTTCTATTTGTCGATATTCAACTTGCAGGGAAGTGAACTTTGATCATAAATCTGAGAAAACTCAAAATAAATGATTATCAATAAATGTTCTTTATGTTTCTATTCGTCGATAAACAACTTGCAAGAAAGTGAACTTTAATCTTAAATCTGATAAAATACAAAATAAATGATTATGAATATATGTTCTCTAGGTGTCGATAAACAACTTGCAAGAAAGTGAGCTTTGATCTTAAATCTGATAAAATACGAAATAAGTGATAATGAATTAATATTCTTTATGTTTTTATATGTCGATATTCAACTTGCAAGAAAGTGAACTTTGATCTTAAATCTGATAAAAATACAAAATCAATGATTATCAATAAATGTTATTTATGTTTCTATTTGTCGATAAACAACTTGCAAGAAAGTGAACTTTGATCTTAGTTCTGATAAAATACAAAATAAATGATTATGAATAAATATTCTTTATGTTTTTATTTGTCGATATTCAACTTACATGAACATGAACTTTGATCATAAATCTGATAAAAAACTAAATCAATTATTATGAATAAATTTTCTTTATGTATTTATTTGTCGATATTCAACTTGCAGGAAAGTGAACTTTGATCAAAAATCTGAGAAAACTCAAAATAAATGATTATCAATAAATGTTCTTTATGTTTCTATTTGTCGATAAACAACTTGCAAGAAAGTGAACTTTAATCTTAAATATGATAGAATACAAAATAAATGATTATGAATAAATATTCTTTATGCTTTTATTTGTCGATATTCAACTTGCAAGAAAGTGAACTTTAATCTTAATTAAGATAAAATACAAAATAAATGATTTTGAATAAATGTTATTTATGTTTTTACTTGTCGATAAACAACTTGCAAGAAAGTGAACTTTAATCTTAAATCTGATAAAATACAAAATAAATGATTATGAATATATGTTCTCTATGTTTCTATATGTCGATAAATAACTTGCAAGAAAGTGAACTTTGATCTTAGATCTGATAGAATACAAAATAAATGGTTTTGAATAAATGCTATTTATGTTTCTATATGTCGATAAATAACTTGCAAGAAAGTGAACTTTGATCTTAAATCTGATAAAAATACAAAATAAGTGATTGTGAATAAATATTATTTATGTTTTTATTTGCCGATTAACAACTTACATTAAAGTGAACTTTGATCATAAATCTGATAAAATACAAAATAAATTATTATGAATAAATATTCTTTATGTTTTTATTTGTCGATATTAAACTTGCAGGAAAGTGAACTTTGATCATAAATCTGAGAAAACTCAAAATAAATGATTATCAATAAATGTTCTTTATGTTTCTATTCGTCGATAAACAACTTGCAAGAAAGTGAACTTTAATCTTAGATATGATAGAATACAAAATCAATGATTATGAATAAATGTTATTTATGTTTCTATTTGTCGATAAACAACTTGCAAAAAAGTGAACTTTGATCTTAAATCTGATAAAAATACAAAATCAATGATCATGATTAAATGTTATTTATGTTTCTATTTGTCGATAAACAACTTGCAAGAAAGTGAACTTTGATCTAAGTATGATAAAATACAAAATAAATGATCATGATTAAATATTCTTTATGCTTTTATTTGTCGATATTCAACTTGCAAGAAAGTGAACTTTAATCTTAAATAAGATAAAATACAAAATAAATGATTTTGAATAAATGTTATTTATGTTTTTACTTGTCGATAAACAACTTACAAGAAAGTGAACTTTAATCTTAAATCTGATAAAATACAAAATAAATGATTATGAATATATGTTCTCTATGTTTCTATATGTCGATAAATAACTTGCAAGAAAGTGAACTTTGATCTTAGATCTGATAGAATACAAAATAAATGGTTTTGAATAAATGCTATTTATGTTTCTATATGGCGATAAATAACTTGCAAGAAAGTGAACTTTGATCTTAAATCTGATAAAAATACAAAATAAGTGATTGTGAATAAATATTATTTATGTTTTTATTTGCCGATTAACAACTTACATTAAAGTGAACTTTGGTCATAAATCTGATAAAATACAAAATAAATTATTATGAATAAATTTTCTTTATGTATTTATTTGTCGATATTCAACTTGCAGGAAAGTGAACTTTGATCATAAATCTGAGAAAACTCAAAATAAATGATTATCAATAAATGTTCTTTATGTTTCTATTCGTCGATAAACAACTTGCAAGAAAGTGAACTTTAATCTTAGATATGATAGAATACAAAATCAATGATTATGAATAAATGTTATTTATGTTTCTATTTGTCGATAAACAACTTGCAAAAAAGTGAACTTTGATCTTAAATCTGATAAAAATACAAAATCAATGATCATGATTAAATGTTATTTATGTTTCTATTTGTCGATAAACAACTTGCAAGAAAGTGAACTTTGATCTAAGTTTGATAAAATACAAAATAAATGATTATGAATAAATATTCTTTATGTTTTTATTTGACGATATTCAACTTGCAAGAAAGTGAACTTTGATCTTAGTTCTGATAAAATACAAAATAAATGATTATGAATAAATATTCTTTATGGTTTTATTTGTCGATATTCAACTTACATGAACATGAACTTTGATCATAAATCTGATAAAAAACTAAATCAATTATTATGAATAAATTTTCTTTATGTATTTATTTGTCGATATTCAACTTGCAGGAAAGTGAACTTTGATCATAAATCTGAGAAAACTCAAAATAAATGATTATCAATAAACGTTCTTTATGTTTCTATTTGTCGATAAATAACTTGCAAGAAAGTGAACTTTGATCTTAGTTCTGATGAAATACAAAATAAATGATTATGAATAAATATTCTTTATGCTTTTATTTGTCGATATTCAACTTGCAGGAAAGTGAACTTTGATCAAAAATCTGAGAAAACTCAAAATAAATGATTATCAATAATAGTTCTTTATGTTTCTATTCGTCGATATTCAACTTGCAGGAAAGTGAACTTTGATCAAAAATCTGAGAAAACTCAAAATAAATGATTATCACTAAATGTTCTTTATGTTTCTATTTGTCGATAAACAACTTGCAAGAAAGTGAACTTTAATCTTAAATATGATAGAATACAAAATAAATGATTATGAATAAATATTCTTTATGCTTTTATTTGTCGATATTCAACTTGCAAGAAAGTGAACTTTAATCTTAAATAAGATAAAATACAAAATAAATGATTTTGAATAAATGTTATTTATGTTTTTACTTGTCGATAAACAACTTGCAAGAAAGTGAACTTTAATCTTAAATCTGATAAAATACAAAATAAATGATTATGAATATATGTTCTCTATGTTTCTAACGGGTGATTTTTTTGAGGTTAGGATTTTCATGCATTAGTATTTGACAGATCACGTGGGATTTCCGACATGGTGTCAAAGAGAAAGATGCTCAGTATGCTTTGACATTTCATCATGAATAGACTTACTAACAAGCAACGCTTGCAAATCATTGAATTTTATTACCAAAATCAGTGTTCGGTTCGAAATGTGTTTCGCGCTTTACGTCCGATTTATGGTCTACATAATCGACCAAGTGAGCAAACAATTAATGCGATTGTGACCAAGTTTCGCACTCAGTTTACTTTATTGGACATTAAACCAACCACACGAATGCGTACAGTGCGTACAGAAGAGAATATTGCGTCTGTTTCTGAGAGTGAAATGTCGATTCGTCGCCGTTCGCAGCAATTGGGTTTGTGTTATTCGACCACATGGAAGATTTTACGCAAAGATCTTGGTGTAAAACCGTATAAAATACAGCTCGTGCAAGAACTGAAGCCGAACGATCTGCCACAACGTCGAATTTTCAGTGAATGGGCCCTAGAAAAGTTGGCAGAAAATCCGCTTTTTTATCGACAAATTTTGTTCAGCGATGAGGCTCATTTCTGGTTGAATGGCTACGTAAATAAGCAAAATTGCCGCATTTGGGGTGAAGAGCAACCAGAAGCCGTTCAAGAACTGCCCATGCATCCCGAAAAATGCACTGTTTGGTGTGGTTTGTACGCTGGTGGAATCATTGGACCGTATTTTTTCAAAGATGCTGTTGGACGCAACGTTACGGTGAATGGCGATCGCTATCGTTCGATGCTAACCAACTTTTTGTTGCCAAAAATGGAAGAACTGAACTTGGTTGACATGTGGTTTCAACAAGATGGCGCTACATGCCACACAGCTCGCGATTCTATGGCCATTTTGAGGGAAAACTTCGGAGAACAATTCATCTCAAGAAATGGACCCGTAAGTTGGCCACCAAGATCATGCGATTTAACGCCTTTAGACTATTTTTTGTGGGGCTACGTCAAGTCTAAAGTCTACAGAAATAAGCCAGCAACTATTCGAGCTTTGGAAGACAACATTTCCGAAGAAATTCGGGCTATTCCGGCCGAAATGCTCGAAAAAGTTGCCCAAAATTGGACTTTCCGAATGGACCACCTAAGACGCAGCCGCGGTCAACATTTAAATGAAATTATCTTCAAAAAGTAAATGTCATGAACCAATCTAACGTTTCAAATAAAGAACCGATGAGATTTTGCAAATTTTATGCGTTTTTTTTTTTAAAAAAGTTATCAAGCTCTTAAAAAATCACCCTTTATATGTCGATAAATAACTTGCAAGAAAGTGAACTTTGATCTTAGATCTGATAGAATACAAAATAAATGGTTTTGAATAAATGCTATTTATCTTTCTATATGTCGATAAATAACTTGCAAGAAAGTGAACTTTGATCTTAAATCTGATAAAAATACAAAATAAGTGATTGTGAATAAATATTATTTATGTTTTTATTTGCCGATTAACAACTTACATTAAAGTGAACTTTGATCATAAATCTGATAAAATACAAAATAAATTATTATGAATAAATATTCTTTATGTTTTTATTTGTCGATATTCAACTTGCAAGAAAGTGAACTTTGATCTTAAATCTGATAAAAATACAAAATCAATGATCATGATTAAATGTTATTTATGTTTCTATTTGTCGATAAACAACTTGCAAGAAAGTGAACTTTGATCTAAGTTTGATAAAATACAAAATAAATGATTATGAATAAATATTCTTTATGTTTTTATTTGACGATATTCAACTTGCAAGAAAGTGAACTTTGATCTTAAATCATAAATCTGATAAAAAACAAAATAAATTATTATGAATAAATATTCTTTATGTTTTTATTTGACGATATTCAACTTACATGAAAGTGAACTTTGATTATAAATCTGATAAAAATACAAAATAAATTATTATGAATAAATATTCTTTATGTTTTTATTTGCCGATATTCAACTTGCAGGAAAGTGAACTTTGATCATAAATCTGAGAAAACTCAAAATAAATGATTATCAATAAATGTTCTTTATGTTTCTATTCGTCGATAAACAACTTGCAAGAAAGTGAACTTTAATCTTAGATGTTATAGAATACAAAATCAATGATTATGAATAAATGTTATTTATGTTTCTATTTGTCGATAAACAACTTGCAAGAAAGTGAACTTTGATCTTAGTTCTGATAAAATACAAAATAAATGATTATGAATAAATATTCTTTATGTTTTTATTTGTCGATATTCAACTTACATGAACATGAACTTTGATCATAAATCTGATAAAAAACAAAATCAATTATTATGACTAAATATTCTTTATGTATGTATTTGTCGATATTCAACTTGCAGGAAAATGAACTTTGATCAAAAATCTGAGAAAACTCAAAATAAATGATTATCAATAAATGTTCTTTATGTTTCTATTTGTCGATAAACAACTTGCAAGAAAGTGAACTTTAATCTTAAATATGATAGAATACAAAATAAATGATTATGAATAAATATTTTTTATGTTTTTATTTGTCGATAAACAACTTGCAAAAAAGTGAACTTTTATCATAAATGTGAGAAAACTCAAAATAAATGATGATAAATAAATGTTATTTATGTTTTTATTTGTCGATAAACAACTTGCCAGAAAGTGAACTTTGATCTTAAATATGATAAAGATACAAAATAAATGATTACGGATAAATGTTCTTTATGTTTCTATTTGTCGATAAACAAATTTCAAGAAAGTGAACTTTGATATTAAATCTGATAAAATACAAAATAAATGATTATGAATAAATATTCTTTATGTTTTTATTTGCCGATATTCAACTTGCAGGAAAGTGAACTTTGATCATAAATCTGAGAAAACTCAAAATAAATGATTATCAATAAATGTTCTTTATGTTTCTATTCGTCGATAAACAACTTGCAAGAAAGTGAACTTTAATCTTAAATCTGATAAAATACAAAATAAATGATTATGAATATATGTTCTCTAGGTTTCTATTTGTCGATAAACAACTTGCAAGAAAGTGAACTTTGATCTAAGTTTGATAAAATACAAAATAAATGATTATGAATAAATATTCTTTATGTTTTTATTTGACGATATTCAACTTGCAAGAAAGTGAACTTTGATCTTAAATCTGATAAAAATACAAAATAAATGATTATGATTATATTTTTAATGTTTCTATTTGTCGATAAACGACTTGCAAGAAGGTGAACTTTAATCTTAAATATGATAAAATACAAAATAAATGATTTTGAATAGATGTTATTTATGTTTTTATTTGTCGATAAACAACTTGCAAGAAAGTGAGCATTGATCTTAAATCTGATAAAATACGAAATAAGTGATAATGAATTAATATTCTTTATGTTTTTATATGTCGATATTCAACTTGCAAGAAAGTGAACTTTGATCTTAAATCTGATAAAAATACAAAATCAATGATTATCAATAAATGTTCTTTATGTTTCTATTCGTCGATAAACAACTTGCAAGAAAGTGAACTTTAATCTTAGATATGATAGAATACAAAATCAATGATTATGAATAAATGTTATTTATGTTTCTATTTGTCGATAAACAACTTGCAAAAAAGTGAACTTTGATCTTAAATCTGATAAAAATACAAAATCAATGATCATGATTAAATGTTATTTATGTTTCTATTTGTCGATAAACAACTTGCAAGAAAGTGAACTTTGATCTAAGTTTGATAAAATACAAAATAAATGATCATGATTAAATATTCTTTATGCTTTTATTTGTCGATATTCAACTTGCAAGAAAGTGAACTTTAATCTTAAATAAGATAAAATACAAAATAAATGATTTTGAATAAATGTTATTTATGTTTTTACTTGTCGATATTCAACTTGCAAGAAAGTGAACTTTGATCTTAGTTCTGATAAAATACAAAATAAATGATTATGAATAAATATTCTTTATGGTTTTATTTGTCGATATTCAACTTACATGAACATGAACTTACAAGAAAGTGAACTTTAATCTTAAATCTGATAAAATACAAAATAAATGATTATGAATATATGTTCTCTATGTTTCTATATGTCGATAAATAACTTGCAAGAAAGTGAACTTTGATCTTAGATCTGATAGAATACAAAATAAATGGTTTTGAATAAATGCTATTTATGTTTCTATATGGCGATAAATAACTTGCAAGAAAGTGAACTTTGATCTTAAATCTGATAAAAATACAAAATAAGTGATTGTGAATAAATATTATTTATGTTTTTATTTGCCGATTAACAACTTACATTAAAGTGAACTTTGGTCATAAATCTGATAAAATACAAAATAAATTATTATGAATAAATTTTCTTTATGTATTTATTTGTCGATATTCAACTTGCAGGAAAGTGAACTTTGATCATAAATCTGAGAAAACTCAAAATAAATGATTATCAATAAATGTTCTTTATGTTTCTATTCGTCGATAAACAACTTGCAAGAAAGTGAACTTTAATCTTAGATATGATAGAATACAAAATCAATGATTATGAATAAATGTTATTTATGTTTCTATTTGTCGATAAACAACTTGCAAAAAAGTGAACTTTGATCTTAAATCTGATAAAAATACAAAATCAGTGATCATGATTAAATGTTATTTATGTTTCTATTTGTCGATAAACAACTTGCAAGAAAGTGAACTTTGATCTAAGTTTGATAAAATACAAAATAAATGATTATGAATAAATATTCTTTATGTTTTTATTTGACGATATTCAACTTGCAAGAAAGTGAACTTTGATCTTAGTTCTGATAAAATACAAAATAAATGATTATGAATAAATATTCTTTATGGTTTTATTTGTCGATATTCAACTTACATGAACATGAACTTTGATCATAAATCTGATAAAAAACTAAATCAATTATTATGAATAAATTTTCTTTATGTATTTATTTGTCGATATTCAACTTGCAGGAAAGTGAACTTTGATCATAAATCTGAGAAAACTCAAAATAAATGATTATCAATAAACGTTCTTTATGTTTCTATTTGTCGATAAATAACTTGCAAGAAAGTGAACTTTGATCTTAGTTCTGATAAATTACAAAATAAATGATTATGAATAAATATTCTTTATGCTTTTATTTGTCGATATTCAACTTGCAGGAAAGTGAACTTTGATCAAAAATCTGAGAAAACTCAAAATAAATTATTATCAATAACTGTTCTTTATGTTTCTATTCGTCGATATTCAACTTGCAGGAAAGTGAACTTTGATCAAAAATCTGAGAAAACTCAAAATAAATGATTATCACTAAACGTTCTTTATGTTTCTATTTGTCGATAAACAACTTGCAAGAAAGTGAACTTTAATCTTAAATATGATAGAATACAAAATAAATGATTATGAATAAATATTCTTTATGCTTTTATTTGTCGATATTCAACTTGCAAGAAAGTGAACTTTAATCTTAAATAAGATAAAATACAAAATAAATGATTTTGAACAAATGTTATTTATGTTTTTACTTGTCGATAAACAACTTGCAAGAAAGTGAACTTTAATCTTAAATCTGATAAAATACAAAATAAATGATTATGAATATATGTTCTCTATGTTTCTATATGTCGATAAATAACTTGCAAGAAAGTGAACTTTGATCTTAGATCTGATAGAATACAAAATAAATGGTTTTGAATAAATGCTATTTATGTTTCTATATGTCGATAAATAACTTGCAAGAAAGTGAACTTTGATCTTAAATCTGATAAAAATACAAAATAAGTGATTGTGAATAAATATTATTTATGTTTTTATTTGCCGATTAACAACTTACATTAAAGTGAACTTTGATCATAAATCTGATAAAATACAAAATAAATTATTATGAATAAATATTCTTTATGTTTTTATTTGTCGATATTCAACTTGCAAGAAAGTGAACTTTGATCTTAAATCTGATAAAAATACAAAATCAATGATCATGATTAAATGTTATTTATGTTTCTATTTGTCGATAAACAACTTGCAAGAAAGTGAACTTTGATCTAAGTTTGATAAAATACAAAATAAATGATTATGAATAAATATTCTTTATGTTTTTATTTGACGATATTCAACTTGCAAGAAAGTGAACTTTGATCTTAAATCATAAATCTGATAAAAAACAAAATAAATTATTATGAATAAATATTCTTTATGTTTTTATTTGACGATATTCAACTTACATGAAAGTGAACTTTGATTATAAATCTGATAAAAATACAAAATAAATTATTATGAATAAATATTCTTTATGTTTTTATTTGCCGATATTCAACTTGCAGGAAAGTGAACTTTGATCATAAATCTGAGAAAACTCAAAATAAATGATTATCAATAAATGTTCTTTATGTTTCTATTCGTCGATAAACAACTTGCAAGAAAGTGAACTTTAATCTTAGATGTTATAGAATACAAAATCAATGATTATGAATAAATGTTATTTATGTTTCTATTTGTCGTTAAACAACTTGCAAGAAAGTGAACTTTGATCTTAGTTCTGATAAAATACAAAATAAATGATTATGAATAAATATTCTTTATGTTTTTATTTGTCGATATTCAACTTACATGAACATGAACTTTGATCATAAATCTGATAAAAAACAAAATCAATTATTATGACTAAATATTCTTTATGTATGTATTTGTCGATATTCAACTTGCAGGAAAATGAACTTTGATCAAAAATCTGAGAAAACTCAAAATAAATGATTATCAATAAATGTTCTTTATGTTTCTATTTGTCGATAAACAACTTGCAAGAAAGTGAACTTTAATCTTAAATATGATAGAATACAAAATAAATGATTATGAATAAATATTTTTTATGTTTTTATTTGTCGATAAACAACTTGCAAAAAAGTGAACTTTTATCATAAATGTGAGAAAACTCAAAATAAATGATGATAAATAAATGTTATTTATGTTTTTATTTGTCGATAAACAACTTGCCAGAAAGTGAACTTTGATCTTAAATATGATAAAGATACAAAATAAATGATTACGGATAAATGTTCTTTATGTTTCTATTTGTCGATAAACAAATTTCAAGAAAGTGAACTTTGATATTAAATCTGATAAAATACAAAATAAATGATTATGAATAAATATTCTTTATGTTTTTATTTGCCGATATTCAACTTGCAGGAAAGTGAACTTTGATCATAAATCTGAGAAAACTCAAAATAAATGATTATCAATAAATGTTCTTTATGTTTCTATTCGTCGATAAACAACTTGCAAGAAAGTGAACTTTAATCTTAAATCTGATAAAATACAAAATAAATGATTATGAATATATGTTCTCTAGGTTTCTATTTGTCGATAAACAACTTGCAAGAAAGTGAACTTTGATCTAAGTTTGATAAAATACAAAATAAATGATTATGAATAAATATTCTTTATGTTTTTATTTGACGATATTCAACTTGCAAGAAAGTGAACTTTGATCTTAAATCTGATAAAAATACAAAATAAATGATTATGATTATATTTTTAATGTTTCTATTTGTCGATAAACGACTTGCAAGAAGGTGAACTTTAATCTTAAATATGATAAAATACAAAATAAATGATTTTGAATAGATGTTATTTATGTTTTTATTTGTCGATAAACAACTTGCAAGAAAGTGAGCATTGATCTTAAATCTGATAAAATACGAAATAAGTGATAATGAATTAATATTCTTTATGTTTTTATATGTCGATATTCAACTTGCAAGAAAGTGAACTTTGATCTTAAATCTGATAAAAATACAAAATCAATGATTATCAATAAATGTTCTTTATGTTTCTATTCGTCGATAAACAACTTGCAAGAAAGTGAACTTTAATCTTAGATATGATAGAATACAAAATCAATGATTATGAATAAATGTTATTTATGTTTCTATTTGTCGATAAACAACTTGCAAAAAAGTGAACTTTGATCTTAAATCTGATAAAAATACAAAATCAATGATCATGATTAAATGTTATTTATGTTTCTATTTGTCGATAAACAACTTGCAAGAAAGTGAACTTTGATCTAAGTTTGATAAAATACAAAATAAATGATCATGATTAAATATTCTTTATGCTTTTATTTGTCGATATTCAACTTGCAAGAAAGTGAACTTTAATCTTAAATAAGATAAAATACAAAATAAATGATTTTGAATAAATGTTATTTATGTTTTTACTTGTCGATAAACAACTTACAAGAAAGTGAACTTTAATCTTAAATCTGATAAAATACAAAATAAATGATTATGAATATATGTTCTCTATGTTTCTATATGTCGATAAATAACTTGCAAGAAAGTGAACTTTGATCTTAGATCTGATAGAATACAAAATAAATGGTTTTGAATAAATGCTATTTATGTTTCTATATGGCGATAAATAACTTGCAAGAAAGTGAACTTTGATCTTAAATCTGATAAAAATACAAAATAAGTGATTGTGAATAAATATTATTTATGTTTTTATTTGCCGATTAACAACTTACATTAAAGTGAACTTTGGTCATAAATCTGATAAAATACAAAATAAATTATTATGAATAAATTTTCTTTATGTATTTATTTGTCGATATTCAACTTGCAGGAAAGTGAACTTTGATCATAAATCTGAGAAAACTCAAAATAAATGATTATCAATAAATGTTCTTTATGTTTCTATTCGTCGATAAACAACTTGCAAGAAAGTGAACTTTAATCTTAGATATGATAGAATACAAAATCAATGATTATGAATAAATGTTATTTATGTTTCTATTTGTCGATAAACAACTTGCAAAAAAGTGAACTTTGATCTTAAATCTGATAAAAATACAAAATCAGTGATCATGATTAAATGTTATTTATGTTTCTATTTGTCGATAAACAACTTGCAAGAAAGTGAACTTTGATCTAAGTTTGATAAAATACAAAATAAATGATTATGAATAAATATTCTTTATGTTTTTATTTGACGATATTCAACTTGCAAGAAAGTGAACTTTGATCTTAGTTCTGATAAAATACAAAATAAATGATTATGAATAAATATTCTTTATGGTTTTATTTGTCGATATTCAACTTACATGAACATGAACTTTGATCATAAATCTGATAAAAAACTAAATCAATTATTATGAATAAATTTTCTTTATGTATTTATTTGTCGATATTCAACTTGCAGGAAAGTGAACTTTGATCATAAATCTGAGAAAACTCAAAATAAATGATTATCAATAAACGTTCTTTATGTTTCTATTTGTCGATAAATAACTTGCAAGAAAGTGAACTTTGATCTTAGTTCTGATAAATTACAAAATAAATGATTATGAATAAATATTCTTTATGCTTTTATTTGTCGATATTCAACTTGCAGGAAAGTGAACTTTGATCAAAAATCTGAGAAAACTCAAAATAAATTATTATCAATAACTGTTCTTTATGTTTCTATTCGTCGATATTCAACTTGCAGGAAAGTGAACTTTGATCAAAAATCTGAGAAAACTCAAAATAAATGATTATCACTAAACGTTCTTTATGTTTCTATTTGTCGATAAACAACTTGCAAGAAAGTGAACTTTAATCTTAAATATGATAGAATACAAAATAAATGATTATGAATAAATATTCTTTATGCTTTTATTTGTCGATATTCAACTTGCAAGAAAGTGAACTTTAATCTTAAATAAGATAAAATACAAAATAAATGATTTTGAATAAATGTTATTTATATTTTTACTTGTCGATAAACAACTTGCAAGAAAGTGAACTTTAATCTTAAATCTGATAAAATACAAAATAAATGATTATGAATATATGTTCTCTATGTTTCTATATGTCGATAAATAACTTGCAAGAAAGTGAACTTTGATCTTAGATCTGATAGAATACAAAATAAATGGTTTTGAATAAATGCTATTTATGTTTCTATATGTCGATAAATAACTTGCAAGAAAGTGAACTTTGATCTTAAATCTGATAAAAATACAAAATAAGTGATTGTGAATAAATATTATTTATGTTTTTATTTGCCGATTAACAACTTACATTAAAGTGAACTTTGATCATAAATCTGATAAAATACAAAATAAATTATTATGAATAAATATTCTTTATGTTTTTATTTGTCGATATTCAACTTGCAAGAAAGTGAACTTTGATCTTAAATCTGATAAAAATACAAAATCAATGATCATGATTAAATGTTATTTATGTTTCTATTTGTCGATAAACAACTTGCAAGAAAGTGAACTTTGATCTAAGTTTGATAAAATACAAAATAAATGATTATGAATAAATATTCTTTATGTTTTTATTTGACGATATTCAACTTGCAAGAAAGTGAACTTTGATCTTAAATCATAAATCTGATAAAAAACAAAATAAATTATTATGAATAAATATTCTTTATGTTTTTATTTGACGATATTCAACTTACATGAAAGTGAACTTTGATTATAAATCTGATAAAAATACAAAATAAATTATTATGAATAAATATTCTTTATGTTTTTATTTGCCGATATTCAACTTGCAGGAAAGTGAACTTTGATCATAAATCTGAGAAAACTCAAAATAAATGATTATCAATAAATGTTCTTTATGTTTCTATTCGTCGATAAACAACTTGCAAGAAAGTGAACTTTAATCTTAGATGTTATAGAATACAAAATCAATGATTATGAATAAATGTTATTTATGTTTCTATTTGTCGATAAACAACTTGCAAGAAAGTGAACTTTGATCTTAGTTCTGATAAAATACAAAATAAATGATTATGAATAAATATTCTTTATGTTTTTATTTGTCGATATTCAACTTACATGAACATGAACTTTGATCATAAATCTGATAAAAAACAAAATCAATTATTATGAATAAATATTCTTTATGTATGTATTTGTCGATATTCAACTTGCAGGAAAATGAACTTTGATCAAAAATCTGAGAAAACTCAAAATAAATGATTATCAATAAATGTTCTTTATGTTTCTATTTGTCGATAAACAACTTGCAAGAAAGTGAACTTTAATCTTAAATATGATAGAATACAAAATAAATGATTATGAATAAATATTTTTTATGTTTTTATTTGTCGATAAACAACTTGCAAAAAAGTGAACTTTTATCATAAATGTGAGAAAACTCAAAATAAATTATAATAAATAAATGTTATTTATGTTTTTATTTGTCGATAAACAACTTGCCAGAAAGTGAACTTTGATCTTAAATATGATAAAGATACAAAATAAATGATTACGGATAAATGTTCTTTATGTTTCTATTTGTCGATAAACAAATTTCAAGAAAGTGAACTTTGATATTAAATCTGATAAAATACAAAATAAATGATTATGAATAAATATTCTTTATGTTTTTATTTGCCGATATTCAACTTGCAGGAAAGTGAACTTTGATCATAAATCTGAGAAAACTCAAAATAAATGATTATCAATAAATGTTCTTTATGTTTCTATTCGTCGATAAACAACTTGCAAGAAAGTGAACTTTAATCTTAAATCTGATAAAATACAAAATAAATGATTATGAATATATGTTCTCTAGGTTTCTATTTGTCGATAAACAACTTGCAAGAAAGTGAACTTTGATCTAAGTTTGATAAAATACAAAATAAATGATTATGAATAAATATTCTTTATGTTTTTATTTGACGATATTCAACTTGCAAGAAAGTGAACTTTCATCTTAAATCTGATAAAATTACAAAATAAATGATTATGATTATATTTTTAATGTTTCTATTTGTCGATAAACGACTTGCA
This sequence comes from Zeugodacus cucurbitae, assembly GCF_028554725.1. Taxonomy (NCBI): domain Eukaryota; kingdom Metazoa; phylum Arthropoda; class Insecta; order Diptera; family Tephritidae; genus Zeugodacus; species Zeugodacus cucurbitae. The sequence continues at coordinate 31,456,064 of NC_071669.1, forward strand.
AGAAGGTGAACTTTAATCTTAAATATGATAAAATACAAAATAAATGATTTTGAATAGATGTTATTTATGTTTTTATTTGTCGATAAACAACTTGCAAGAAAGTGAGCATTGATCTTAAATCTGATAAAATACGAAATAAGTGATAATGAATTAATATTCTTTATGTTTTTATATGTCGATATTCAACTTGCAAGAAAGTGAACTTTGATCTTAAATCTGATAAAAATACAAAATCAATGATTATCAATAAATGTTATTTATGTTTCTATTTGTCGATAAACAACTTGCAAGAAAGTGAACTTTGATCTTAGTTCTGATAAAATACAAAATAAATGATTATGAATAAATATTCTTTATATTTTTATTTGTCGATATTCAACTTACATGAAAATGAACTTTGATCATAAATCTGATAAAAAACAAAATAAATTATTATGAATAAATATTCTTTATGTTTTTATTTGCCGATATTCAACTTGCAGGGAAGTGAACTTTGATCATAAATCTGAGAAAACTCAAAATAAATGATTATCAATAAATGTTCTTTATGTTTCTATTCGTCGATAAACAACTTGCAAGAAAGTGAACTTTAATCTTAGATATGATAGAATACAAAATCAATGATTATGAATAAATGTTATTTATGTTTCTATTTGTCGATAAACAACTTGCAAAAAAGTGAACTTTGATCTTAAATCTGATAAAAATACAAAATCAATGATCATGATTAAATGTTATTTATGTTTTCATTTGTCGATAAACAACTTGCAAGAAAGTGAACTTTGATCTAAGTTTGATAAAATACAAAATAAATGATTATGAATAAATATTCTTTATGTTTTTATTTGACGATATTCAACTTGCAAGAAAGTGAACTTTGATCTTAATTCTGATAAAATACAAAATAAATGATTATGAATAAATATTCTTTATGTTTTTATTTGTCGATATTCAACTTACATGAACATGAACTTTGATCATAAATCTGATAAAAAACTAAATCAATTATTATGAATAAATTTTCTTTATGTATTTATTTGTCGATATTCAACTTGCAGGAAAGTGAACTTTGATCATAAATATGATAGAATACAAAATAAATGATTATGAATAAATATTCTTTATGCTTTTATTTGTCGATATTCAACTTGCAGGAAAGTGAACTTTAATTTTAAATATGATAGAATACAAAATAAATGATTATGAATAAATATTCTTTATGCTTTTATTTGTCGATATTCAACTTGCAAGAAAGTGAACTTTAATCTTAAATAAGATAAAATACAAAATAAATGATTTTGAATAAATGTTATTTATGTTTCTATTTGTCGATAAACAACTTGCAAGAAAGTGAACTTTGACCTTAGTTCTGATAAAATACAAAATAAATGATTATGAATAAATATTCTTTATGTTTTTATATGTCGATATTCAACTTACAAGAAAGTGAACTTTGATCTTAAATCTGATAAAAATACAAAATCAATGATTATGAATAAATGTTATTTATGTTTCTATTTGTCGATAAACAACTTTCAAGAAAGTGAACTTTGATCTTAGTTCTGATAAAATACAAAATAAATGATTATGAATAAATATTCTTTATATTTTTATTTGTCGATATTCAACTTACATGAAAATGAACTTTGATCATAAATCTGATAAAAAACAAAATAAATTATTATGAATAAATATTCTTTATGTTTTTATTTGACGATTAACAACTTACATTAAAGTGAACTTTGATCATAAATCTGATAAAATACAAAATAAATTATTATGAATAAATATTCTTTATGTTTTTATTTGTCGATATTCAAATTGCAAGAAAGTGAACTTTGATCTTAAATCTGATAAAAATACAAAATCAATGATCATGATTAAATGTTATTTATGTTTCTATTTGTCGATAAACAACTTGCTAGAAAGTGAACTTTAATCTAAGTTTGATAAAATACAAAATAAATGATTATGAATAAATATTTTTTATGTTTTTATTTGACGATATTCAACTTGCAAGAAAGTGAACTTTGATCTTAAATCTGATAAAAATACAAAATAAATGATTATGAATAAATATTTTTAATGTTTCTATTTGTCGATAAACAACTTGCAAGAATGTGAACTTTGATCTTAAATCTGATAAAATACAAAATAAATGATTATGAATAAATATTCTTTATATTTTTATTTGTCGATATTCAACATACATGAAAATGAACTTTGATCATAAATCTGATAAAAAACAAAATAAATTATTATGAATAAATATTCTTTATGTTTTTATTTGACGATTAACAACTTACATTAAAGTGAACTTTGATCATAAATCTGATAAAATACGAAATAAGTGATAATGAACTTTTATTCTTTATGTTTTTATTTGACGATATTCAACTTGCAAGAAAGTGAACTTTGATCTTAAATCTGATAAAAGTACAAAATAAATGATTATGAATAAATATTTTTAATGTTTCTATTTGTCGATATACGACTTGCAAGAAGGTGAACTTTAATCTTAAATATGATAAAATACAAAATAAATGATTTTGAATAGATGTTATTTATGTTTTTATTTGTCGATAAACAACTTGCAAGAAAGTGAGCTTTGATCTTAAATCTGATAAAATACGAAATAAGTGATAATGAATTAATATTCTTTATGTTTTTATATGTCAATATTCAACTTGCAAGAAAGTGAACTTTGATCTTAAATCTGATAAAAATACAAAATCAATGATTATGAATAAATGTTATTTATGTTTCTATTTGTCGATAAACAACTTGCAAGAAAGTGAACTTTGATCATAAATCTGAGAAAACTCAAAATAAATGATTATCAATAAATGTTCTTTATGTTTCTATTTGTCGATAAACAACTTGCAAGAAAGTGAACTTTAATCTTAGATATGATAGTATACAAAATCAATGATTATGAATAAATGTTATTTATGTTTTTATTTGCCGATATTCAACTTGCAGGAAAGTGAACTTTGATCATAAATCTGAGAAAACTCAAAATAAATGATTATCAATAAATGTTCTTTATGTTTCTATTCGTCGATAAACAACTTGCAAGAAAGTGAACTTTAATCTTAAATCTGATAAAATACAAAATAAATGATTATGAATATATGTTCTCTAGGTTTCTATTTGTCGATAAACAACTTGCAAGAAAGTGAACTTTGATCTAAGTTTGATAAAATACAAAATAAATGATTATGAATAAATATTCTTTATGTTTTTATTTGACGATATTCAACTTGCAAGAAAGTGAACTTTGATCTTAAATCTGATAAAATTACAAAATAAATGATTATGATTATATTTTTAATGTTTCTATTTGTCGATAAACGACTTGCAAGAAGGTGAACTTTAATCTTAAATATGATAAAATACAAAATAAATGATTTTGAATAGATGTTATTTATGTTTTTATTTGTCGATAAACAACTTGCAAGAAAGTGAGCATTGATCTTAAATCTGATACAATACGAAATAAGTGATAATGAATTAATATTCTTTATGTTTTTATATGTCGATATTCAACTTGCAAGAAAGTGAACTTTGATCTTAAATCTGATAAAAATACAAAATCAATGATTATCAATAAATGTTATTTATGTTTCTATTTGTCGATAAACAACTTGCAAGAAAGTGAACTTTGATCTTAGTTCTGATAAAATACAAAATAAATGATTATGAATAAATATTCTTTATATTTTTATTTGTCGATATTCAACTTACATGAACATGAACTTTGATCATAAATCTGATAAAAAACAAAATCAATTATTATGAATAAATATTCTTTATGTATGTATTTGTCGATATTCAACTTGCAGGAAAATGAACTTTGATCAAAAATCTGAGAAAACTCAAAATAAATGATTATCAATAAATGTTCTTTATGTTTCTATTTGTCGATAAACAACTTGCAAGAAAGTGAACTTTAATCTTAAATATGATAGAATACAAAATAAATGATTATGAATAAATATTTTTTATGTTTTTATTTGTCGATAAACAACTTGCAAAAAAGTGAACTTGTATCATAAATGTGAGAAAACTCAAAATAAATGATGATAAATAAATGTTATTTATGTTTTTATTTGTCGATAAACAACTTGCCTGAAAGTGAACTTTGATCTTAAATATGATAAAGATACAAAATAAATGATTACGGATAAATGTTCTTTATGTTTCTATTTGTCGATAAACAAATTTCAAGAAAGTGAACTTTGATATTAAATCTGATAAAATACAAAATAAATGATTATGAATAAATATTCTTTATGTTTTTATTTGCCGATATTCAACTTGCAGGAAAGTGAACTTTGATCATAAATCTGAGAAAACTCAAAATAAATGATTATCAATAAATGTTCTTTATGTTTCTATTCGTCGATAAACAACTTGCAAGAAAGTGAACTTTAATCTTAAATCTGATAAAATACAAAATAAATGATTATGAATATATGTTCTCTAGGTTTCTATTTGTCGATAAACAACTTGCAAGAAAGTGAACTTTGATCTAAGTTTGATAAAATACAAAATAAATGATTATGAATAAATATTCTTTATGTTTTTATTTGACGATATTCAACTTGCAAGAAAGTGAACTTTGATCTTAAATCTGATAAAATTACAAAATAAATGATTATGATTATATTTTTAATGTTTCTATTTGTCGATAAACGACTTGCAAGAAGGTGAACTTTAATCTTAAATATGATAAAATACAAAATAAATGATTTTGAATAGATGTTATTTATGTTTTTATTTGTCGATAAACAACTTGCAAGAAAGTGAGCATTGATCTTAAATCTGATAAAATACGAAATAAGTGATAATGAATTAATATTCTTTATGTTTTTATATGTCGATATTCAACTTGCAAGAAAGTGAACTTTGATCTTAAATCTGATAAAAATACAAAATCAATGATTATCAATAAATGTTATTTATGTTTCTATTTGTCGATAAACAACTTGCAAGAAAGTGAACTTTGATCTTAGTTCTGATAAAATACAAAATAAATGATTATGAATAAATATTCTTTATATTTTTATTTGTCGATATTCAACTTACATGAAAATGAACTTTGATCATAAATCTGATAAAAAACAAAATAAATTATTATGAATAAATATTCTTTATGTTTTTATTTGCCGATATTCAACTTGCAGGGAAGTGAACTTTGATCATAAATCTGAGAAAACTCAAAATAAATGATTATCAATAAATGTTCTTTATGTTTCTATTCGTCGATAAACAACTTGCAAGAAAGTGAACTTTAATCTTAGATATGATAGAATACAAAATCAATGATTATGAATAAATGTTATTTATGTTTCTATTTGTCGATAAACAACTTGCAAAAAAGTGAACTTTGATCTTAAATCTGATAAAAATACAAAATCAATGATCATGATTAAATGTTATTTATGTTTTTATTTGTCGATAAACAACTTGCAAGAAAGTGAACTTTGATCTAAGTTTGATAAAATACAAAATAAATGATTATGAATAAATATTCTTTATGTTTTTATTTGACGATATTCAACTTGCAAGAAAGTGAACTTTGATCTTAATTCTGATAAAATACAAAATAAATGATTATGAATAAATATTCTTTATGTTTTTATTTGTCGATATTCAACTTACATGAACATGAACTTTGATCATAAATCTGATAAAAAACTAAATCAATTATTATGAATAAATTTTCTTTATGTATTTATTTGTCGATATTCAACTTGCAGGAAAGTGAACTTTGATCATAAATATGATAGAATACAAAATAAATGATTATGAATAAATATTCTTTATGCTTTTATTTGTCGATATTCAACTTGCAGGAAAGTGAACTTTAATTTTAAATATGATAGAATACAAAATAAATGATTATGAATAAATATTCTTTATGCTTTTATTTGTCGATATTCAACTTGCAAGAAAGTGAACTTTAATCTTAAATAAGATAAAATACAAAATAAATGATTTTGAATAAATGTTATTTATGTTTCTATTTGTCGATAAACAACTTGCAAGAAAGTGAACTTTGACCTTAGTTCTGATAAAATACAAAATAAATGATTATGAATAAATATTCTTTATGTTTTTATATGTCGATATTCAACTTACAAGAAAGTGAACTTTGATCTTAAATCTGATAAAAATACAAAATCAATGATTATGAATAAATGTTATTTATGTTTCTATTTGTCGATAAACAACTTTCAAGAAAGTGAACTTTGATCTTAGTTCTGATAAAATACAAAATAAATGATTATGAATAAATATTCTTTATATTTTTATTTGTCGATATTCAACTTACATGAAAATGAACTTTGATCATAAATCTGATAAAAAACAAAATAAATTATTATGAATAAATATTCTTTATGTTTTTATTTGACGATTAACAACTTACATTAAAGTGAACTTTGATCATAAATCTGATAAAATACAAAATAAATTATTATGAATAAATATTCTTTATGTTTTTATTTGTCGATATTAAAATTGCAAGAAAGTGAACTTTGATCTTAAATCTGATAAAAATACAAAATCAATGATCATGATTAAATGTTATTTATGTTTCTATTTGTCGATAAACAACTTGCTAGAAAGTGAACTTTGATCTAAGTTTGATAAAATACAAAATAAATGATTATGAATAAATATTTTTTATGTTTTTATTTGACGATATTCAACTTGCAAGAAAGTGAACTTTGATCTTAAATCTGATAAAAATACAAAATAAATGATTATGAATAAATATTTTTAATGTTTCTATTTGTCGATAAACAACTTGCAAGAATGTGAACTTTGATCTTAAATCTGATAAAATACAAAATAAATGATTATGAATAAATATTCTTTATATTTTTATTTGTCGATATTCAACATACATGAAAATGAACTTTGATCATAAATCTGATAAAAAACAAAATAAATTATTATGAATAAATATTCTTTATGTTTTTATTTGACGATTAACAACTTACATTAAAGTGAACTTTGATCATAAATCTGATAAAATACGAAATAAGTGATAATGAACTTTTATTCTTTATGTTTTTATATGTCGATATTCAACTTGCAAGAAAGTGAACTTTGATCTTAAATCTGATAAAATACGAAATCAATGATCATGATTAAATGTTATTTATGTTTCTATTTGTCGATAAACAACTTGCAAGAAAGTGAACTTTGATCTAAGTTTGATAAAATACAAAATAAATGATTATGAATAAATATTCTTTATGTTTTTATTTGACGATATTCAACTTGCAAGAAAGTGAACTTTGATCTTAAATCTGATAAAAGTACAAAATAAATGATTATGAATAAATATTTTTAATGTTTCTATTTGTCGATATACGACTTGCAAGAAGGTGAACTTTAATCTTAAATATGATAAAATACAAAATAAATGATTTTGAATAGATGTTATTTATGTTTTTATTTGTCGATAAACAACTTGCAAGAAAGTGAGCTTTGATCTTAAATCTGATAAAATACGAAATAAGTGATAATGAATTAATATTCTTTATGTTTTTATATGTCAATATTCAACTTGCAAGAAAGTGAACTTTGATCTTAAATCTGATAAAAATACAAAATCAATGATTCTGAATAAATGTTATTTATGTTTCTATTTGTCGATAAACAACTTGCAAGAAAGTGAACTTTGATCATAAATCTGAGAAAACTCAAAATAAATGATTATCAATAAATGTTCTTTATGTTTCTATTTGTCGATAAACAACTTGCAAGAAAGTGAACTTTAATCTTAGATATGATAGAATACAAAATCAATGATTATGAATAAATGTTATTTATGTTTCTATTTGTCGATAAACAACTTGCAAGAAAGTGAACTTTGACCTTAGTTCTGATAAAATACAAAATAAATGATTATGAATAAATATTCTTTATGTTTTTATTTGTCGATATTCAACTTACATTAACATGAACTTTGATCATAAATCTGATAAAAAACTAAATCAATTATTATGAATAAATTTTCTTTATGTATTTATTTGTCGATATTCAACTTGCAGGAAAGTGAACTTTGATCAACAATCTGAGAAAACTCAAAATAAATGTTTATCAATAAATGTTCTTTATGTTTCTATTTGTCGATAAACAACTTGCAAGAAAGTGAACTTTAATTTTAAATATGATAGAATACAAAATAAATGATTATGAATAAATATTCTTTATGCCTTTATTTGTCGATATTCAACTTGCAAGAAAGTGAACTTTAATCTTAAATAAGATAAAATACAAAATAAATGATTTTGAATAAATGTTATTTATGTTTTTACTTGTCGATAAACAACTTGCAAGAAAGTGAACTTTAATCTTAAATCTGATAAAATACAAAATAAATGATTATGAATATATGTTCTCTATGTTTCTATATGTCGATAAATAACTTGCAAGAAAGTGAACTTTGATCTTAGATCTGATAGAATACAAAATAAATGGTTTTGAATAAATGCTATTTATGTTTCTATATGTCGATAAATAACTTGCAAGAAAGTGAACTTTGATCTTAAATCTGATAAAAATACAAAATAAGTGATTGTGAATAAATATTATTTATGTTTTATTTGCCGATTAACAACTTACATTAAAGTGAACTTTGATCATAAATCTGATAAAATACAAAATAAATTATTATGAATAAATATTCTTTATGTTTTTATTTGTCGATATTAAACTTGCAGGAAAGTGAACTTTGATCATAAATCTGAGAAAACTCAAAATAAATTATTATCAATAAATGTTCTTTATGTTTCTATTCGTCGATAAACAACTTGCAAGAAAGTGAACTTTAATCTTAGATATGATAGAATACAAAATCAATGATTATGAATAAATATTCTTTATATTTTTATTTGTCGATATTCAACTTACATGAAAATGAACTTTGATCATAAATCTGATAAAAAACAAAATAAATGATTATGAATAAATATTCTTTATGCTTTTATTTGTCGATATTCAACTTGCAGGAAAGTGAACTTTAATTTTAAATATGATAGAATACAAAATAAATGATTATGAATAAATATTCTTTATGCTTTTATTTGTCGATATTCAACTTGCAAGAAAGTGAACTTTAATCTTAAATAAGATAAAATACAAAATAAATGATTTTGAATAAATGTTATTTATGTTTCTATTTGTCGATAAACAACTTGCAAGAAAGTGAACTTTGACCTTAGTTCTGATAAAATACAAAATAAATGATTATGAATAAATATTCTTTATGTTTTTATATGTCGATATTCAACTTACATGAAAATGAACTTTGATCATAAATCTGATAAAAAACAAAATAAATTATTATGAATAAATATTCTTTATGTTTTTATTTGCCGATATTCAACTTGCAGGGAAGTGAACTTTGATCATAAATCTGAGAAAACTCAAAATAAATGATTATCAATAAATGTTCTTTATGTTTCTATTCGTCGATAAACAACTTGCAAGAAAGTGAACTTTAATCTTAGATATGATAGAATACAAAATCAATGATTATGAATAAATGTTATTTATGTTTCTATTTGTCGATAAACAACTTGCAAAAAAGTGAACTTTGATCTTAAATCTGATAAAAATACAAAATCAATGATCATGATTAAATGTTATTTATGTTTTTATTTGTCGATAAACAACTTGCAAGAAAGTGAACTTTGATCTAAGTTTGATAAAATACAAAATAAATGATTATGAATAAATATTCTTTATGTTTTTATTTGACGATATTCAACTTGCAAGAAAGTGAACTTTGATCTTAATTCTGATAAAATACAAAATAAATGATTATGAATAAATATTCTTTATGTTTTTATTTGTCGATATTCAACTTACATGAACATGAACTTTGATCATAAATCTGATAAAAAACTAAATCAATTATTATGAATAAATTTTCTTTATGTATTTATTTGTCGATATTCAACTTGCAGGAAAGTGAACTTTGATCATAAATATGATAGAATACAAAATAAATGATTATGAATAAATATTCTTTATGCTTTTATTTGTCGATATTCAACTTGCAGGAAAGTGAACTTTAATTTTAAATATGATAGAATACAAAATAAATGATTATGAATAAATATTCTTTATGCTTTTATTTGTCGATATTCAACTTGCAAGAAAGTGAACTTTAATCTTAAATAAGATAAAATACAAAATAAATGATTTTGAATAAATGTTATTTATGTTTCTATTTGTCGATAAACAACTTGCAAGAAAGTGAACTTTGACCTTAGTTCTGATAAAATACAAAATAAATGATTATGAATAAATATTCTTTATGTTTTTATATGTCGATATTCAACTTACAAGAAAGTGAACTTTGATCTTAAATCTGATAAAAATACAAAATCAATGATTATGAATAAATGTTATTTATGTTTCTATTTGTCGATAAACAACTTTCAAGAAAGTGAACTTTGATCTTAGTTCTGATAAAATACAAAATAAATGATTATGAATAAATATTCTTTATATTTTTATTTGTCGATATTCAACTTACATGAAAATGAACTTTGATCATAAATCTGATAAAAAACAAAATAAATTATTATGAATAAATATTCTTTATGTTTTTATTTGACGATTAACAACTTACATTAAAGTGAACTTTGATCATAAATCTGATAAAATACAAAATAAATTATTATGAATAAATATTCTTTATGTTTTTATTTGTCGATATTAAAATTGCAAGAAAGTGAACTTTGATCTTAAATCTGATAAAAATACAAAATCAATGATCATGATTAAATGTTATTTATGTTTCTATTTGTCGATAAACAACTTGCTAGAAAGTGAACTTTGATCTAAGTTGATAAAATACAAAATAAATGATTATGAATAAATATTTTTTATGTTTTTATTTGACGATATTCAACTTGCAAGAAAGTGAACTTTGATCTTAAATCTGATAAAAATACAAAATAAATGATTATGAATAAATATTTTTAATGTTTCTATTTGTCGATAAACAACTTGCAAGAATGTGAACTTTGATCTTAAATCTGATAAAATACAAAATAAATGATTATGAATAAATATTCTTTATATTTTTATTTGTCGATATTCAACATACATGAAAATGAACTTTGATCATAAATCTGATAAAAAACAAAATAAATTATTATGAATAAATATTCTTTATGTTTTTATTTGACGATTAACAACTTACATTAAAGTGAACTTTGATCATAAATCTGATAAAATACGAAATAAGTGATAATGAACTTTTATTCTTTATGTTTTTATATGTCGATATTCAACTTGCAAGAAAGTGAACTTTGATCTTAAATCTGATAAAATACGAAATCAATGATCATGATTAAATGTTATTTATGTTTCTATTTGTCGATAAACAACTTGCAAGAAAGTGAACTTTGATCTAAGTTTGATAAAATACAAAATAAATGATTATGAATAAATATTCTTTATGTTTTTATTTGACGATATTCAACTTGCAAGAAAGTGAACTTTGATCTTAAATCTGATAAAAGTACAAAATAAATGATTATGAATAAATATTTTTAATGTTTCTATTTGTCGATATACGACTTGCAAGAAGGTGAACTTTAATCTTAAATATGATAAAATACAAAATAAATGATTTTGAATAGATGTTATTTATGTTTTTATTTGTCGATAAACAACTTGCAAGAAAGTGAGCTTTGATCTTAAATCTGATAAAATACGAAATAAGTGATAATGAATTAATATTCTTTATGTTTTTATATGTCAATATTCAACTTGCAAGAAAGTGAACTTTGATCTTAAATCTGATAAAAATACAAAATCAATGATTCTGAATAAATGTTATTTATGTTTCTATTTGTCGATAAACAACTTGCAAGAAAGTGAACTTTGATCATAAATCTGAGAAAACTCAAAATAAATGATTATCAATAAATGTTCTTTATGTTTCTATTTGTCGATAAACAACTTGCAAGAAAGTGAACTTTAATCTTAGATATGATAGAATACAAAATCAATGATTATGAATAAATGTTATTTATGTTTCTATTTGTCGATAAACAACTTGCAAGAAAGTGAACTTTGACCTTAGTTCTGATAAAATACAAAATAAATGATTATGAATAAATATTCTTTATGTTTTTATTTGTCGATATTCAACTTACATTAACATGAACTTTGATCATAAATCTGATAAAAAACTAAATCAATTATTATGAATAAATTTTCTTTATGTATTTATTTGTCGATATTCAACTTGCAGGAAAGTGAACTTTGATCAACAATCTGAGAAAACTCAAAATAAATGTTTATCAATAAATGTTCTTTATGTTTCTATTTGTCGATAAACAACTTGCAAGAAAGTGAACTTTAATTTTAAATATGATAGAATACAAAATAAATGATTATGAATAAATATTCTTTATGCCTTTATTTGTCGATATTCAACTTGCAAGAAAGTGAACTTTAATCTTAAATAAGATAAAATACAAAATAAATGATTTTGAATAAATGTTATTTATGTTTTTACTTGTCGATAAACAACTTGCAAGAAAGTGAACTTTAATCTTAAATCTGATAAAATACAAAATAAATGATTATGAATATATGTTCTCTATGTTTCTATATGTCGATAAATAACTTGCAAGAAAGTGAACTTTGATCTTAGATCTGATAGAATACAAAATAAATGGTTTTGAATAAATGCTATTTATGTTTCTATATGTCGATAAATAACTTGCAAGAAAGTGAACTTTGATCTTAAATCTGATAAAAATACAAAATAAGTGATTGTGAATAAATATTATTTATGTTTTATTTGCCGATTAACAACTTACATTAAAGTGAACTTTGATCATAAATCTGATAAAATACAAAATAAATTATTATGAATAAATATTCTTTATGTTTTTATTTGTCGATATTAAACTTGCAGGAAAGTGAACTTTGATCATAAATCTGAGAAAACTCAAAATAAATTATTATCAATAAATGTTCTTTATGTTTCTATTCGTCGATAAACAACTTGCAAGAAAGTGAACTTTAATCTTAGATATGATAGAATACAAAATCAATGATTATGAATAAATGTTATTTATGTTTCTATTTGTCGATAAACAACATGCAAAAAAGTGAACTTTGATCTTAAATCTGATAAAAATACAAAATCAATGATCATGATTAAATGTTATTTATGTTTCTATTTGTCGATAAACAACTTGCATGAAAGTGAACTTTGATCTAAGTTTGATAAAATACAAAATAAATGATTATGAATAAATATTCTTTATGTTTTTTTTTGACGATATTCAACTTGCAAGAAAGTGAACTTTGATCTTAAATCATAAATCTGATAAAAAACAAAATAAATTATTATGAATAAATATTCTTTATGTTTTTATTTGACGATATTCAACTTACATGAAAGTGAACTTTGATTATAAATCTGATAAAAATACGAAATAAATTATTATGAATAAATATTCTTTATGTTTTTATTTGCCGATATTCAACTTGCAGGAAAGTGAACTTTGATCATAAATCTGAGAAAACTCAAAATAAATGATTATCAATAAATGTTCTTTATGTTTCTATTCGTCGATAAACAACTTGCAAGAAAGTGAACTTTAATCTTAGATATGATAGAATACAAAATCAATAATTATGAATAAATGTTATTTATGTTTCTATTTGTCGATAAACAACTTGCAAGAAAGTGAACTTTGATCTTAAATATGATAGAATACAAAATAAATGATTATGAATAAATATTCTTTATGCTTTTATTTGTCGATATTCAACTTGCAAGAAAGTGAACTTTAATCTTAAATAAGATAAAATACAAAATAAATGATTTTGAATAAATGTTATTTATGTTTTTACTTGTCGATAAACAACTTGCAAGAAAGTGAACTTTAATCTTAAATCTGATAAAATACAAAATAAATGATTATGAATATATGTTCTCTATGTTTCTATATGTCGATAAATAACTTGCAAGAAAGTGAACTTTGATCTTAGATCTGATAGAATACAAAATAAATGGTTTTGAATAAATGCTATTTATGTTTCTATATGTCGATAAATAACTTGCAAGAAAGTGAACTTTGATCTTAAATCTGATAAAAATACAAAATAAGTGATTGTGAATAAATATTATTTATGTTTTTATTTGCCGATTAACAACTTACATTAAAGTGAACTTTGATCATAAATCTGATAAAATACAAAATAAATTATTATGAATAAATATTCTTTACGTTTTTATTTGTCGATATTCAACTTGCAAGAAAGTGAACTTTGATCTTAAATAAGATAAAAAACAAAATAAATTATTATGAATAAATATTCTTTATGTTTTTATTTGACGATATTCAACTTACATGAAAGTGAACTTTGATTATAAATCTGATAAAAATACAAAATAAATTATTATGAATAAATATTCTTTATGTTTTTATTTGCCGATATTCAACTTGCAGGAAAGTGAACTTTGATCATAAATCTGAGAAAACTCAAAATAAATGATTATCAATAAATGTTCTTTATGTTTCTATTCGTCGATAAACAACTTGCAAGAAAGTGAACTTTAATCTTAGATATGATAGAATACAAAATCAATAATTATGAATAAATGTTATTTATGTTTCTATTTGTCGATAAACAACTTGCAAGAAAGTGAACTTTGATCTTAAATATGATAGAATACAAAATAAATGATTATGAATAAATATTCTTTATGCTTTTATTTGTCGATATTCAACTTGCAAGAAAGTGAACTTTAATCTTAAATAAGATAAAATACAAAATAAATGATTTTGAATAAATGTTATTTATGTTTTTACTTGTCGATAAACAACTTGCAAGAATGTGAACTTTGATCTTAAATCTGATAAAAATACAAAGTAAGTGATTGTGAATAAATATTATTTATGTTTTTATTTGCCGATTAACAACTTACATTAAATCTGATAAAATACAAAATAAGTGATAATGAATTAATATTCTTTATGTTTTTATATGTCGATATTCAACTTGCAAGAAAGTGAACTTTGATCTTAAATCTGATAAAAATACAAAATCAATGATTATGAATAAATGTTATTTATGTTTCTATTTGTCGATAAACAACTTGCAAGAAAGTGAACTTTGATCTAAGTTTGATAAAATACAAAATAAATGATTATGAATAAATATTCTTTATGCTTTTATTTGTCGATATTCAACTTGCAAGAAAGTGAACTTTAATCTTAAATAAGATAAAAAACAAAATAAATTATTATGAATAAATATTCTTTATGTTTTTATTTGACGATATTCAACTTACATGAAAGTGAACTTTGATCATAAATCTGACAAAAATACAAAATAAATTATTATGAATAAATATTCTTTATGTTTTTATTTGCCGATATTCAACTTGCAGGAAAGTGAACTTTGATCATAAATCTGAGAAAACTCAAAATAAATGATTATCAATAAATGTTCTTTATGTTTCTATTCGTCGATAAACAACTTGCAAGAAAGTGAACTTTAATCTTAAATCTGATAAAATACAAAATAAATGATTATGAATATATGTTCTCTAGGTTTCTATTTGTCGATAAACAACTTGCAAGAAAGTGAACTTTGATCTAAGTTTGATAAAATACAAAATAAATGATTATGAATAAATATTCTTTATGCTTTTATTTGTCGATATTCAACTTGCAAGAAAGTGAACTTTAATCTTAAATAAGATAAAAAACAAAATAAATTATTATGAATAAATATTCTTTATGTTTTTATTTGACGATATTCAACTTACATGAAAGGGAACTTTGATCATAAATCTGATAAAAATACAAAATAAATTATTATGAATAAATATTCTTTATGTTTTTATTTGCCGATATTCAACTTGCAGGAAAGTGAACTTTGATCATAAATCTGAGAAAACTCAAAATAAATGATTATCAATAAATGTTCTTTATGTTTCTATTCGTCGATAAACAACTTGCAAGAAAGTGAACTTTAATCTTAGATATGATAGAATACAAAATAAATGATTATGAATAAATATTCTTTATGCTTTTATTTGTCGATATTCAACTTGCAAGAAAGTGAACTTTAATCTTAAATAAGATAAAATACAAAATAAATGATTATGAATATATGTTCTCTAGGTTTCTATTTGTCGATAAACAACTTGCAAGAAAGTGAACTTTGATCATAAATCTGATAAAATACAAAATAAATTATTATGAATAAATATTCTTTATGTTTTTATTTGTCGATATTAAACTTGCAGGAAAGTGTTCATAAATCTGAGAAAACTCAAAATAAATTATTATCAATAAATGTTCTTTATGTTTCTATTCGTCGATAAACAACTTGCAAGAAAGTGAACTTTAATCTTAGATATGATAGAATACAAAATCAATGATTATGAATAAATGTTATTTATGTTTCTATTTGTCGATAAACAACTTGCAAAAAAGTGAACTTTGATCTTAAATCTGATAAAAATACAAAATCAATGATCATGATTAAATGTTATTTATGTTTCTATTTGTCGATAAACAACTTGCATGAAAGTGAACTTTGATCTAAGTTTGATAAAATACAAAAGAAATGATTATGAATAAATATTCTTTATGTTTTTTTTTGACGATATTCAACTTGCAAGAAAGTGAACTTTGATCTTAAATCATAAATCTGATAAAAAACAAAATAAATTATTATGAATAAATATTCTTTATGTTTTTATTTGACGATATTCAACTTACATGAAAGTGAACTTTGATTATAAATCTGATAAAAATACAAAATAAATTATTATGAATAAATATTCTTTATGTTTTTATTTGCCGATATTCAACTTGCAGGAAAGTGAACTTTGATCATAAATCTGAGAAAACTCAAAATAAATGATTATCAATAAATGTTCTTTATGTTTCTATTCGTCGATAAACAACTTGCAAGAAAGTGAACTTTAATCTTAGATATGATAGAATACAAAATCAATAATTATGAATAAATGTTATTTATGTTTCTATTTGTCGATAAACAACTTGCAAGAAAGTGAACTTTGATCTTAAATATGATAGAATACAAAATAAATGATTATGAATAAATATTCTTTATGCTTTTATTTGTCGATATTCAACTTGCAAGAAAGTGAACTTTAATCTTAAATAAGATAAAATACAAAATAAATGATTTTGAATAAATGTTATTTATGTTTTTACTTGTCGATAAACAACTTGCAAGAAAGTGAACTTTAATCTTAAATCTGATAAAATACAAAATAAATGATTATGAATATATGTTCTCTATGTTTCTATATGTCGATAAATAACTTGCAAGAAAGTGAACTTTGATCTTAGATCTGATAGAATACAAAATAAATGGTTTTGAATAAATGCTATTTATGTTTCTATATGTCGATAAATAACTTGCAAGAAAGTGAACTTTGATCTTAAATCTGATAAAAATACAAAATAAGTGATTGTGAATAAATATTATTTATGTTTTTATTTGCCGATTAACAACTTACATTAAAGTGAACTTTGATCATAAATCTGATAAAATACAAAATAAATTATTATGAATAAATATTCTTTACGTTTTTATTTGTCGATATTCAACTTGCAAGAAAGTGAACTTTGATCTTAAATCTGATAAAAATACAAAATCAATGATCATGATTAAATGTTATTTATGTTTCTATTTGTCGATAAACAACTTGCAAGAAAGTGAACTTTGATCTAAGTTTGATAAAATACAAAATAAATGATTATGAATAAATATTCTTTATGTTTTTATTTGACGATATTCAACTTGCAAGAAAGTGAACTTTGATCTTAAATCATAAATCTGATAAAAAACAAAATAAATTATTATGAATAAATATTCTTTATGTTTTTATTTGACGATATTCAACTTACATGAAAGTGAACTTTGATTATAAATCTGATAAAAATACAAAATAAATTATTATGAATAAATATTCTTTATGTTTTTATTTGCCGATATTCAACTTGCAGGAAAGTGAACTTTGATCATAAATCTGAGAAAACTCAAAATAAATGATTATCAATAAATGTTCTTTATGTTTCTATTTGTCGATAAACAACTTGCAAGAAAGTGAACTTTAATCTTAAATATGATAGAATACAAAATAAATGATTATGAATAAATATTCTTCATGCTTTTATTTGTCGATATTCAACTTGCAAGAAAGTGAACTTTAATCTTAAATAAGATAAAAAACAAAACAAATTATTATGAATAAATATTCTTTATGTTGTTATTTGACGATATTCAACTTACATGAAAGTGAACTTTGATCATAAATCTGATAAAAATACAAAATAAGTTATTATGAATAAATATTCTTTATGTTTTTATTTGCCGATATTCAACTTGCAGGAAAGTGAACTTTGATCATAAATCTGAGAAAACTCAAAATAAATGATTATCAATAAATGTTCTTTATGTTTCTATTTGTCGATAAACAACTTGCAAGAAAGTGAACTTTAATCTTAGATATGATAGAATACAAAATAAATGATTATGAATAAATATTCTTTATGCTTTTATTTGTCGATATTCAACTTGCAAGAAAGTGAACTTTAATCTTAAATAAGATAAAATACAAAATAAATGATTTTGAATAAATATTATTTATGTTTTTACTTGTCGATAAACAACTTGCAAGAAAGTGAACTTTAATCTTAAATAAGATAAAATACAAAATAAATGATTTTGAATAAATGTTATTTATGTTTTTACTTATCGATAAACAACTTGCAAGAATGTGAACTTTGATCTTAAATCTGATAAAAATACAAAGTAAGTGATTGTGAATAAATATTATTTATGTTTTTATTTGCCGATTAACAACTTACATTAAATCTGATAAAATACAAAATAAGTGATAATGAATTAATATTCTTTATGTTTTTATATGTCGATATTCAACTTGCAAGAAAGTGAACTTTGATCTTAAATCTGATAAAAATACAAAATCAATGATTATGAATAAATGTTATTTATGTTTCTATTTGTCGATAAACAACTTGCAAGAAAGTGAACTTTGATCTAAGTTTGATAAAATACAAAATAAATGATTATGAATAAATATTCTTTATGCTTTTATTTGTCGATATTCAACTTGCAAGAAAGTGAACTTTAATCTTAAATAAGATAAAAAACAAAATAAATTATTATGAATAAATATTCTTTATGTTTTTATTTGACGATATTCAACTTACATGAAAGTGAACTTTGATCATAAATCTGACAAAAATACAAAATAAATTATTATGAATAAATATTCTTTATGTTTTTATTTGCCGATATTCAACTTGCAGGAAAGTGAACTTTGATCATAAATCTGAGAAAACTCAAAATAAATGATTATCAATACATGTTCTTTATGTTTCTATTCGTCGATAAACAACTTGCAAGAAAGTGAACTTTAATCTTAAATCTGATAAAATACAAAATAAATGATTATGAATATATGTTCTCTAGGTTTCTATTTGTCGATAAACAACTTGCAAGAAAGTGAACTTTGATCTAAGTTTGATAAAATACAAAATAAATGATTATGAATAAATATTCTTTATGCTTTTATTTGTCGATATTCAACTTGCAAGAAAGTGAACTTTAATCTTAAATAAGATAAAAAACAAAATAAATTATTATGAATAAATATTCTTTATGTTTTTATTTGACGATATTCAACTTACATGAAAGGGAACTTTGATCATAAATCTGATAAAAATACAAAATAAATTATTATGAATAAATATTCTTTATGTTTTTATTTGCCGATATTCAACTTGCAGGAAAGTGAACTTTGATCATAAATCTGAGAAAACTCAAAATAAATGATTATCAATAAATGTTCTTTATGTTTCTATTCGTCGATAAACAACTTGCAAGAAAGTGAACTTTAATCTTAGATATGATAGAATACAAAATAAATGATTATGAATAAATATTCTTTATGCTTTTATTTGTCGATATTCAACTTGCAAGAAAGTGAACTTTAATCTTAAATAAGATAAAATACAAAATAAATGATTATGAATATATGTTCTCTAGGTTTCTATTTGTCGATAAACAACTTGCAAGAAAGTGAACTTTGATCTAAGTTTGATAAAATACAAAATAAATGATTATGAATAAATATTCTTTATGCTTTTATTTGTCGATATTCAACTTGCAAGAAAGTGAACTTTAATCTTAAATAAGATAAAATACAAAATAAATGATTTTGAATAAATATTATTTATGTTTTTACTTGTCGATAAACAACTTGCAAGAAAGTGAACTTTAATCTTAAATAAGATAAAATACAAAATAAATGATTTTGAATAAATGTTATTTATGTTTTTACTTGTCGATAAACAACTTGCAAGAAAGTGAACTTTGATCTTAAATCTGATAAAAATACAAAGTAAGTGATTGTGAATAAATATTATTTATGTTTTTATTTGCCGATTAACAACTTACATTAAATCTGATAAAATACAAAATAAGTGATAATGAATTAATATTCTTTATGTTTTTATTTGTCGATATTCAACTTGCAAGAAAGTGAACTTTAATCTTAAATAAGATAAAAAACAAAATAAATTATTATGAATAAATATTCTTTATGTTTTTATTTGACGATATTCAACTTACATGAAAGTGAACTTTGATCATAAATCTGATAAAAATACAAAATAAATTATTATGAATAAATATTCTTTATGTTTTTATTTGCCGATATTCAACTTGCAGGAAAGTGAACTTTGATCATAAATCTGAGAAAACTCAAAATAAATGATTATCAATAAATGTTCTTTATGTTTCTATTCGTCGATAAACAACTTGCAAGAAAGTGAACTTTAATCATAAATCTGATAAAATACAAAATAAATGATTATGAATATAAGTTCTCTAGGTTTCTATTTGTCGATAAACAACTTGCAAGAAAGTGAACTTTGATCTAAGTTTGATAAAATACAAAATAAATGATTATGTATAAATATTCTTTATGCTTTTATTTGTCGATATTCAACTTGCAAGAAAGTGAACTTTAATCTTAAATAAGATAAAATACAAAATAAATGATTTTGAATAAATATTATTTATGTTTTTACTTGTCGATAAACAACTTGCAAGAAAGTGAACTTTAATCTTAAATAAGATAAAATACAAAATAAATGATTTTGAATAAATGTTATTTATGTTTTTACTTGTCGATAAACATCTTGCAAGAAAGTGAACTTTGATCTTAAATCTGATAAAAATACAAAGTAAGTGATTGTGAATAAATATTATTTATGTTTTTATTTGCCGATTAACAACTTACATTAAATCTGATAAAATACAAAATAAGTGATAATGAATTAATATTCTTTATGTTTTTATTTGTCGATATTCAACTTGCAAGAAAGTGAACTTTAATCTTAAATAAGATAAAAAACAAAATAAATTATTATGAATAAATATTCTTTATGTTTTTATTTGACGATATTCAACTTACATGAAAGTGAACTTTGATCATAAATCTGATAAAAATACAAAATAAATTATTATGAATAAATATTCTTTATGTTTTTATTTGCCGATATTCAACTTGCAGGAAAGTGAACTTTGATCATAAATCTGAGAAAACTCAAAATAAATGATTATCAATAAATGTTCTTTATGTTTCTATTCGTCGATAAACAACTTGCAAGAAAGTGAACTTTAATCTTAGATATGATAGAATACAAAATATATGATTATGAATAAATATTCTTTATGCTTTTATTTGTCGATATTCAACTTGCAAGAAAGTGAACTTTAATCTTAAATAAGATAAAATACAAAATAAATGATTATGAATATATGTTCTCTAGGTTTCTATTTGTCGATAAACAACTTGCAAGAAAGTGAACTTTGATCTAAGTTTGATAAAATACAAAATAAATGATTATGAATAAATATTCTTTATGCTTTTATTTGTCGATATTCAACTTGCAAGAAAGTGAACTTTAATCTTAAATAAGATAAAATACAAAATAAATGATTATGAATAAATATTCTTTATGCTTTTATTTGTCGATATTCAACTTGCAAGAAAGTGAACTTTAATCTTAAATAAGATAAAATACAAAATAAATGATTTTGAATAAATATTATTTATGTATTTACTTGTCGATAAACAACTTACAAGAAAGTGAACTTTAATCTTAAATAAGATAAAATACAAAATAAATGATTTTGAATAAATGTTATTTATGTTTTTACTTGTCGATAAACAACTTGCAAGAAAGTGAACTTTGATCTTAAATCTGATAAAAATACAAAGTAAGTGATTGTGAATAAATATTATTTATGTTTTTATTTGCCGATTAACAACTTACATTAAATCTGATAAAATACAAAATAAGTGATAATGAATTAATATTCTTTATGTTTTTATATGTCGATATTCAACTTGCAAGAAAGTGAACTTTGATCTTAAATCTGATAAAAATACAAAATCAATGATTATGAATAAATGTTATTTATGTTTCTATTTGTCGATAAACAACTTGCAAGAAAGTGAACTTTAATCTTAAATAAGATAAAAAACAAAATAAATTATTATGAATAAATATTCTTTATGTTTTTATTTGACGATATTCAACTTACATGAAAGGGAACTTTGATCATAAATCTGATAAAAATACAAAATAAATTATTATGAATAAATATTCTTTATGTTTTTATTTGCCGATATTCAACTTGCAGGAAAGTGAACTTTGATCATAAATCTGAGAAAACTCAAAATAAATGATTATCAATAAATGTTCTTTATGTTTCTATTCGTCGATAAACAACTTGCAAGAAAGTGAACTTTAATCTTAGATATGATAGAATACAAAATAAATGATTATGAATAAATATTCTTTATGCTTTTATTTGTCGATATTCAACTTGCAAGAAAGTGAACTTTAATCTTAAATAAGATAAAATACAAAATAAATGATTATGAATATATGTTCTCTAGGTTTCTATTTGTCGATAAACAACTTGCAAGAAAGTGAACTTTGATCTAAGTTTGATAAAATACAAAATAAATGATTATGAATAAATATTCTTTATGCTTTTATTTGTCGATATTCAACTTGCAAGAAAGTGAACTTTAATCTTAAATAAGATAAAATACAAAATAAATGATTTTGAATAAATATTATTTATGTTTTTACTTGTCGATAAACAACTTGCAAGAAAGTGAACTTTAATCTTAAATAAGATAAAATACAAAATAAATGATTTTGAATAAATGTTATTTATGTTTTTACTTGTCGATAAACAACTTGCAAGAAAGTGAACTTTGATCTTAAATCTGATAAAAATACAAAGTAAGTGATTGTGAATAAATATTATTTATGTTTTTATTTGCCGATTAACAACTTACATTAAATCTGATAAAATACAAAATAAGTGATAATGAATTAATATTCTTTATGTTTTTATTTGTCGATATTCAACTTGCAAGAAAGTGAACTTTAATCTTAAATAAGATAAAAAACAAAATAAATTATTATGAATAAATATTCTTTATGTTTTTATTTGACGATATTCAACTTACATGAAAGTGAACTTTGATCATAAATCTGATAAAAATACAAAATAAATTATTATGAATAAATATTCTTTATGTTTTTATTTGCCGATATTCAACTTGCAGGAAAGTGAACTTTGATCATAAATCTGAGAAAACTCAAAATAAATGATTATCAATAAATGTTCTTTATGTTTCTATTCGTCGATAAACAACTTGCAAGAAAGTGAACTTTAATCATAAATCTGATAAAATACAAAATAAATGATTATGAATATAAGTTCTCTAGGTTTCTATTTGTCGATAAACAACTTGCAAGAAAGTGAACTTTGATCTAAGTTTGATAAAATACAAAATAAATGATTATGAATAAATATTCTTTATGCTTTTATTTGTCGATATTCAACTTGCAAGAAAGTGAACTTTAATCTTAAATAAGATAAAATACAAAATAAATGATTTTGAATAAATATTATTTATGTTTTTACTTGTCGATAAACAACTTGCAAGAAAGTGAACTTTAATCTTAAATAAGATAAAATACAAAATAAATGATTTTGAATAAATGTTATTTATGTTTTTACTTGTCGATAAACATCTTGCAAGAAAGTGAACTTTGATCTTAAATCTGATAAAAATACAAAGTAAGTGATTGTGAATAAATATTATTTATGTTTTTATTTGCCGATTAACAACTTACATTAAATCTGATAAAATACAAAATAAGTGATAATGAATTAATATTCTTTATGTTTTTATTTGTCGATATTCAACTTGCAAGAAAGTGAACTTTAATCTTAAATAAGATAAAAAACAAAATAAATTATTATGAATAAATATTCTTTATGTTTTTATTTGACGATATTCAACTTACATGAAAGTGAACTTTGATCATAAATCTGATAAAAATACAAAATAAATTATTATGAATAAATATTCTTTATGTTTTTAATTGCCGATATTCAACTTGCAGGAAAGTGAACTTTGATCATAAATCTGAGAAAACTCAAAATAAATGATTATCAATAAATGTTCTTTATGTTCTATTCTTCTATAATCTTAGATATGATAGAATACAAAATATATGATTATGAATAAATATTCTTTATGCTTTTATTTGTCGATATTCAACTTGCAAGAAAGTGAACTTTAATCTTAAATAAGATAAAATACAAAATAAATGATTATGAATATATATTCTCTAGGTTTCTATTTGTCGATAAACAACTTGCAAGAAAGTGAACTTTGATCTAAGTTTGATAAAATACAAAATAAATGATTATGAATAAATATTCTTTATGCTTTTATTTGTCGATATTCAACTTGCAAGAAAGTGAACTTTAATCTTAAATAAGATAAAATACAAAATAAATGATTATGAATAAATATTCTTTATGCTTTTATTTGTCGATATTCAACTTGCAAGAAAGTGAACTTTAATCTTAAATAAGATAAAATACAAAATAAATGATTTTGAATAAATATTATTTATGTTTTTACTTGTCGTAAACAACTTACAAGAAAGTGAACTTTAATCTTAAATAAGATAAAATACAAAATAAATGATTTTGAATAAATGTTATTTATGTTTTTACTTGTCGATAAACAACTTGCAAGAAAGTGAACTTTGATCTTAAATCTGATAAAAATACAAAGTAAGTGATTGTGAATAAATATTATTTATGTTTTTATTTGCCGATTAACAACTTACATTAAATCTGATAAAATACAAAATAAGTGATAATGAATTAATATTCTTTATGTTTTTATATGTCGATATTCAACTTGCAAGAAAGTGAACTTTGATCTTAAATCTGATAAAAATACAAAATCAATGATTATGAATAAATGTTATTTATGTTTCTATTTGTCGATAAACAACTTGCAAGAAAGTGAACTTTGATCTAAGTTTGATAAAATACAAAATAAATGATTATGAATAAATATTCTTTATGCTTTTATTTGTCGATATTCAACTTGCAAGAAAGTGAACTTTAATCTTAAATAAGATAAAATACAAAATAAATGATTATGAATATATGTTCTCTAGGTTTCTATTTGTCGATAAACAACTTGCAAGAAAGTGAACTTTGATCTAAGTTTGATAAAATACAAAATAAATGATTATGAATAAATATTCTTTATGCTTTTATTTGTCGATATTCAACTTGCAAGAAAGTGAACTTTAATCTTAAATAAGATAAAATACAAAATAAATGATTTTGAATAAATATTATTTATGTTTTTACTTGTCGATAAACAACTTGCAAGAAAGTGAACTTTAATCTTAAATAAGATAAAATACAAAATAAATGATTTTGAATAAATGTTATTTATGTTTTTACTTGTCGATAAACAACTTGCAAGAAAGTGAACTTTGATCTTAAATCTGATAAAAATACAAAGTAAGTGATTGTGAATAAATATTATTTATGTTTTTATTTGCCGATTAACAACTTACATTAAATCTGATAAAATACAAAATAAGTGATAATGAATTAATATTCTTTATGTTTTTATTTGTCGATATTCAACTTGCAAGAAAGTGAACTTTAATCTTAAATAAGATAAAAAACAAAATAAATTATTATGAATAAATATTCTTTATGTTTTTATTTGACGATATTCAACTTACATGAAAGTGAACTTTGATCATAAATCTGATAAAAATACAAAATAAATTATTATGAATAAATATTCTTTATGTTTTTATTTGCCGATATTCAACTTGCAGGAAAGTGAACTTTGATCATAAATCTGAGAAAACTCAAAATAAATGATTATCAATAAATGTTCTTTATGTTTCTATTCGTCGATAAACAACTTGCAAGAAAGTGAACTTTAATCATAAATCTGATAAAATACAAAATAAATGATTATGAATATAAGTTCTCTAGGTTTCTATTTGTCGATAAACAACTTGCAAGAAAGTGAACTTTGATCTAAGTTTGATAAAATACAAAATAAATGATTATGAATAAATATTCTTTATGCTTTTATTTGTCGATATTCAACTTGCAAGAAAGTGAACTTTAATCTTAAATAAGATAAAATACAAAATAAATGATTTTGAATAAATATTATTTATGTTTTTACTTGTCGATAAACAACTTGCAAGAAAGTGAACTTTAATCTTAAATAAGATAAAATACAAAATAAATGATTTTGAATAAATGTTATTTATGTTTTTACTTGTCGATAAACATCTTGCAAGAAAGTGAACTTTGATCTTAAATCTGATAAAAATACAAAGTAAGTGATTGTGAATAAATATTATTTATGTTTTTATTTGCCGATTAACAACTTACATTAAATCTGATAAAATACAAAATAAGTGATAATGAATTAATATTCTTTATGTTTTTATTTGTCGATATTCAACTTGCAAGAAAGTGAACTTTAATCTTAAATAAGATAAAAAACAAAATAAATTATTATGAATAAATATTCTTTATGTTTTTATTTGACGATATTCAACTTACATGAAAGTGAACTTTGATCATAAATCTGATAAAAATACAAAATAAATTATTATGAATAAATATTCTTTATGTTTTTAATTGCCGATATTCAACTTGCAGGAAAGTGAACTTTGATCATAAATCTGAGAAAACTCAAAATAAATGATTATCAATAAATGTTCTTTATGTTTCTATTCGTCGATAAACAACTTGCAAGAAAGTGAACTTTAATCTTAGATATGATAGAATACAAAATATATGATTATGAATAAATATTCTTTATGCTTTTATTTGTCGATATTCAACTTGCAAGAAAGTGAACTTTAATCTTAAATAAGATAAAATACAAAATAAATGATTATGAATATATATTCTCTAGGTTTCTATTTGTCGATAAACAACTTGCAAGAAAGTGAACTTTGATCTAAGTTTGATAAAATACAAAATAAATGATTATGAATAAATATTCTTTATGCTTTTATTTGTCGATATTCAACTTGCAAGAAAGTGAACTTTAATCTTAAATAAGATAAAATACAAAATAAATGATTATGAATAAATATTCTTTATGCTTTTATTTGTCGATATTCAACTTGCAAGAAAGTGAACTTTAATCTTAAATAAGATAAAATACAAAATAAATGATTTTGAATAAATATTATTTATGTTTTTACTTGTCGTAAACAACTTACAAGAAAGTGAACTTTAATCTTAAATAAGATAAAATACAAAATAAATGATTTTGAATAAATGTTATTTATGTTTTTACTTGTCGATAAACAACTTGCAAGAAAGTGAACTTTGATCTTAAATCTGATAAAAATACAAAGTAAGTGATTGTGAATAAATATTATTTATGTTTTTATTTGCCGATTAACAACTTACATTAAATCTGATAAAATACAAAATAAGTGATAATGAATTAATATTCTTTATGTTTTTATATGTCGATATTCAACTTGCAAGAAAGTGAACTTTGATCTTAAATCTGATAAAAATACAAAATCAATGATTATGAATAAATGTTATTTATGTTTCTATTTGTCGATAAACAACTTGCAAGAAAGTGAACTTTGATCTAAGTTTGATAAAATACAAAATAAATGATTATGAATAAATATTCTTTATGCTTTTATTTGTCGATATTCAACTTGCAAGAAAGTGAACTTTAATCTTAAATAAGATAAAAAACAAAATAAATTATTATGAATAAATATTCTTTATGTTTTTATTTGACGATATTCAACTTACATGAAAGTGAACTTTGATCATAAATCTGATAAAAATACAAAATAAATTATTATGAATAAATATTCTTTATGTTTTTATTTGCCGATATTCAACTTGCAGGAAAGTGAACTTTGATCATAAATCTGAGAAAACTCCAAATAAATGATTATCAATAAATGTTCTTTATGTTTCTATTCGTCGATAAACAACTTGCAAGAAAGTGAACTTTAATCTTAAATCTGATAAAATACAAAATAAATGATTATGAATATATGTTCTCTAGGTTTCTATTTGTCGATAATTAACTTGCAAGAAAGTGAACTTTGATCTAAGTTTGATAAAATACAAAATAAATGATTATGAATAAATATTCTTTATGCTTTTATTTGTCGATATTCAACTTGCAAGAAAGTGAACTTTAATATTAAATAAGATAAAAAACAAAATAAATTATTATGAATAAATATTCTTTATGTTTTTATTTGACGATATTCAACTTACATGAAAGTGAACTTTGATCATAAATCTGATAAAAATACAAAATAAATTATTATGAATAAATATTCTTTATGTTTTTATTTGCCGATATTCAACTTGCAGGAAAGTGAACTTTGATCATAAATCTGAGAAAACTCAAAATAAATGATTATCAATAAATGTTCTTTATGTTTCTATTCGTCGATAAACAACTTGCAAGAAAGTGAACTTTAATCTTAGATATGATAGAATACAAAATAAATGATTATGAATAAATATTCTTTATGCTTTTATTTGTCGATATTCAACTTGCAAGAAAGTGAACTTTAATCTTAAATAAGATAAAATACAAAATAAATGATTATGAATATATGTTCTCTAGGTTTCTATTTGTCGATAAACAACTTGCAAGAAAGTGAACTTTGATCTAAGTTTGATAAAATACAAAATAAATGATTATGAATAAATATTCTTTATGCTTTTATTTGTCGATATTCAACTTGCAAGAAAGTGAACTTTAATCTTAAATAAGATAAAAAACAAAATAAATTATTATGAATAAATATTCTTTATGTTTTTATTTGACGATATTCAACTTACATGAAAGTGAACTTTGATCATAAATCTGATAAAAATACAAAATAAATTATTATGAATAAATATTCTTTATGTTTTTATTTGCCGATATTCAACTTGCAGGAAAGTGAACTTTGATCATAAATCTGAGAAAACTCAAAATAAATGATTATCAATAAATGTTCTTTATGTTTCTATTCGTCGATAAACAACTTGCAAGAAAGTGAACTTTAATCTTAAATCTGATAAAATACAAAATAAATGATTATGAATATATGTTCTCTAGGTTTCTATTTGTCGATAAACAACTTGCAAGAAAGTGAACTTTGATCTAAGTTTGATAAAATACAAAATAAATGATTATGAATAAATATTCTTTATGCTTTTATTTGTCGATATTCAACTTGCAAGAAAGTGAACTTTAATCTTAAATAAGATAAAAAACAAAATAAATTATTATGAATAAATATTCTTTATGTTTTTATTTGACGATATTCAACTTACATGAAAGTGAACTTTGATCATAAATCTGACAAAAATACAAAATAAATTATTATGAATAAATATTCTTTATGTTTTTATTTGCCGATATTCAACTTGCAGGAAAGTGAACTTTGATCATAAATCTGAGAACACTCAAAATAAATGATTATCAATAAATGTTCTTTATGTTTCTATTCGTCGATAAACAACTTGCAAGAAAGTGAACTTTAATCTTAAATCTGATAAAATACAAAATAAATGATTATGAATATATGTTCTCTAGGTTTCTATTTGTCGATAAACAACTTGCAAGAAAGTGAACTTTGATCTAAGTTTGATAAAATACAAAATAAATGATTATGAATAAATATTCTTTATGCTTTTATTTGTCGATATTCAACTTGCAAGAAAGTGAACTTTAATCTTAAATAAGATAAAATACAAAATAAATGATTATGAATATATGTTCTCTAGGTTTCTATTTGTCGATAAACAACTTGCAAGAAAGTGAACTTTGATCTAAGTTTGATAAAATACAAAATAAATGATTATGAATAAATATTCTTTATGCTTTTATTTGTCGATATTCAACTTGCAAGAAAGTGAACTTTAATCTTAAATAAGATAAAAAACAAAATAAATTATTATGAATAAATATTCTTTATGTTTTTATTTGACGATATTCAACTTACATGAAAGTGAACTTTGATCATAAATCTGATAAAAATACAAAATAAATTATTATGAATAAATATTCTTTATGTTTTTATTTGCCGATATTCAACTTGCAGGAAAGTGAACTTTGATCATAAATCTGAGAAAACTCAAAATAAATGATTATCAATAAATGTTCTTTATGTTTCTATTCGTCGATAAACAACTTGCAAGAAAGTGAACTTTAATCTTAGATATGATAGAATACAAAATAAATGATTATGAATAAATATTCTTTATGCTTTTATTTGTCGATATTCAACTTGCAAGAAAGTGAACTTTAATCTTAAATAAGATAAAATACAAAATAAATGATTATGAATATATGTTCTCTAGGTTTCTATTTGTCGATAAACAACTTGCAAGAAAGTGAACTTTGATCTAAGTTTGATAAAATACAAAATAAATGATTATGAATAAATATTCTTTATGCTTTTATTTGTCGATATTCAACTTGCAAGAAAGTGAACTTTAATCTTAAATAAGATAAAATACAAAATAAATGATTTTGAATAAATATTATTTATGTTTTTACTTGTCGATAAACAACTTGCAAGAAAGTGAACTTTAATCTTAAATAAGATAAAATACAAAATAAATGATTTTGAATAAATATTATTTATGTTTTTACTTGTCGATAAACAACTTGCAAGAAAGTGAACTTTGATCTTAAATCTGATAAAAATACAAAGTAAGTGATTGTGAATAAATATTATTTATGTTTTTATTTGCCGATTAACAACTTACATTAAATCTGATAAAATACAAAATAAGTGATAATGAATTAATATTCTTTATGTTTTTATTTGTCGATATTCAACTTGCAAGAAAGTGAACTTTAATCTTAAATAAGATAAAAAACAAAATAAATTATTATGAATAAATATTCTTTATGTTTTTATTTGACGATATTCAACTTACATGAAAGTGAACTTTGATCATAAATCTGATAAAAATACAAAATAAATTATTATGAATAAATATTCTTTATGTTTTTATTTGCCGATATTCAACTTGCAGGAAAGTGAACTTTGATCATAAATCTGAGAAAACTCAAAATAAATGATTATCAATAAATGTTCTTTATGTTTCTATTCGTCGATAAACAACTTGCAAGAAAGTGAACTTTAATCATAAATCTGATAAAATACAAAATAAATGATTATGAATATAAGTTCTCTAGGTTTCTATTTGTCGATAAACAACTTGCAAGAAAGTGAACTTTGATCTAAGTTTGATAAAATACAAAATAAATGATTATGAATAAATATTCTTTATGCTTTTATTTGTCGATATTCAACTTGCAAGAAAGTGAACTTTAATCTTAAATAAGATAAAATACAAAATAAATGATTTTGAATAAATATTATTTATGTTTTTACTTGTCGATAAACAACTTGCAAGAAAGTGAACTTTAATCTTAAATAAGATAAAATACAAAATAAATGATTTTGAATAAATGTTATTTATGTTTTTACTTGTCGATAAACATCTTGCAAGAAAGTGAACTTTGATCTTAAATCTGATAAAAATACAAAGTAAGTGATTGTGAATAAATATTATTTATGTTTTTATTTGCCGATTAACAACTTACATTAAATCTGATAAAATACAAAATAAGTGATAATGAATTAATATTCTTTATGTTTTTATTTGTCGATATTCAACTTGCAAGAAAGTGAACTTTAATCTTAAATAAGATAAAAAACAAAATAAATTATTATGAATAAATATTCTTTATGTTTTTATTTGACGATATTCAACTTACATGAAAGTGAACTTTGATCATAAATCTGATAAAAATACAAAATAAATTATTATGAATAAATATTCTTTATGTTTTTATTTGCCGATATTCAACTTGCAGGAAAGTGAACTTTGATCATAAATCTGAGAAAACTCAAAATAAATGATTATCAATAAATGTTCTTTATGTTTCTATTCGTCGATAAACAACTTGCAAGAAAGTGAACTTTAATCTTAGATATGATAGAATACAAAATATATGATTATGAATAAATATTCTTTATGCTTTTATTTGTCGATATTCAACTTGCAAGAAAGTGAACTTTAATCTTAAATAAGATAAAATACAAAATAAATGATTATGAATATATGTTCTCTAGGTTTCTATTTGTCGATAAACAACTTGCAAGAAAGTGAACTTTGATCTAAGTTTGATAAAATACAAAATAAATGATTATGAATAAATATTCTTTATGCTTTTATTTGTCGATATTCAACTTGCAAGAAAGTGAACTTTGATCTTAAATCATAAATCTGATAAAAAACAAAATAAATGATTATGAATAAATATTCTTTATGCTTTTATTTGTCGATATTCAACTTGCAAGAAAGTGAACTTTAATCTTAAATAAGATAAAATACAAAATAAATGATTTTGAATAAATATTATTTATGTTTTTACTTGTCGATAAACAACTTACAAGAAAGTGAACTTTAATCTTAAATAAGATAAAATACAAAATAAATGATTTTGAATAAATGTTATTTATGTTTTTACTTGTCGATAAACAACTTGCAAGAAAGTGAACTTTGATCTTAAATCTGATAAAAATACAAAGTAAGTGATTGTGAATAAATATTATTTATGTTTTTATTTGCCGATTAACAACTTACATTAAATCTGATAAAATACAAAATAAGTGATAATGAATTAATATTCTTGATGTTTTTATATGTCGATATTCAACTTGCAAGAAAGTGAACTTTGATCTTAAATCTGATAAAAATACAAAATCAATGATTATGAATAAATGTTATTTATGTTTCTATTTGTCGATAAACAACTTGCAAGAAAGTGAACTTTGATCTAAGTTTGATAAAATACAAAATAAATGATTATGAATAAATATTCTTTATGCTTTTATTTGTCGATATTCAACTTGCAAGAAAGTGAACTTTAGTCTTAAATAAGATAAAAAACAAAATAAATTATTATGAATAAATATTCTTTATGTTTTTATTTGACGATATTCAACTTACATGAAAGTGAACTTTGATCATAAATCTGATAAAAATACAAAATAAATTATTATGAATAAATATTCTTTATGTTTTTATTTGCCGATATTCAACTTGCAGGAAAGTGAACTTTGATCATAAATCTGAGAAAACTCCAAATAAATGATTATCAATAAATGTTCTTTATGTTTCTATTCGTCGATAAACAACTTGCAAGAAAGTGAACTTTAATCTTAAATCTGATAAAATACAAAATAAATGATTATGAATATATGTTCTCTAGGTTTCTATTTGTCGATAATTAACTTGCAAGAAAGTGAACTTTGATCTAAGTTTGATAAAATACAAAATAAATGATTATGAATAAATATTCTTTATGCTTTTATTTGTCGATATTCAACTTGCAAGAAAGTGAACTTTAATATTAAATAAGATAAAAAACAAAATAAATTATTATGAATAAATATTCTTTATGTTTTTATTTGACGATATTCAACTTACATGAAAGTGAACTTTGATCATAAATCTGATAAAAATACAAAATAAATTATTATGAATAAATATTCTTTATGTTTTTATTTGCCGATATTCAACTTGCAGGAAAGTGAACTTTGATCATAAATCTGAGAAAACTCAAAATAAATGATTATCAATAAATGTTCTTTATGTTTCTATTCGTCGATAAACAACTTGCAAGAAAGTGAACTTTAATCTTAAATCTGATAAAATACAAAATAAATGATTATGAATATATGTTCTCTAGGTTTCTATTTGTCGATAAACAACTTGCAAGAAAGTGAACTTTGATCTAAGTTTGATAAAATACAAAATAAATTATTATGAATAAATATTCTTTATGTTTTTATTTGACGATATTCAACTTGCAAGAAAGTGAACTTTAATCTTAGATATGATAGAATACAAAATAAATGATTATGAATATATGTTCTCTAGGTTTCTATTTGTTGATATTCAACTTGCCGGAAAGTGAACTTTGATCAAAAATCTGAGAAAACTCAAAATAAATGATTATCAATAAATGTTCTTTATGTTTTTATTTGTCGATAAACAACTTGCAAGAAAGTGAACTTTAATCTTAGATATGATAGAATACAAAATAAATGATTATGAATAAATATTCTTTATGCTTTTATTTGTCGATATTCAACTTGCAAGAAAGTGAACTTTAATCTTAAATAAGATAAAATACAAAATAAATGATTATGAATAAATGTTATTTATATTTCTATTTGTCGATAAACAACTTGCAAGAAAGTGAACTTTGATCTTAGTTCTGATAAAATACAAAATAAATGATTATGAATAAATTTTCTTTATATTTTTATTTGTCGATATTCAACTTACATGAAAATGAACTTTGATCATAAATCTGATAAAAAACAAAATAAATTATTATGAATAAATATTCTTTATGTTTTTATTTGACGATATTCAACTTACATGCAAATGAACTTTGATCATAAATCTGATAAAAATACAAAATAAATTATTATGAATAAATATTCTTTATGTTTTTATTTGCCGATATTCAACTTGCAGGAAAGTGAACTTTGATCATAAATCTGAGAAAACTCAAAACAAATGATTATCAATAAATGTTCTTTATGTTTCTATTCGTCGATAAACAACTTGCAAGAAAGTGAACTTTAATCTTAGATATGATAGAATACAAAATCAATGATTATGAATAAATGTTATTTATGTTTCTATTTGTCGATAAACAACTTGCAAGAAAGTGAACTTTGATCTTAGTTCTCTTAAAATACAAAATAAATGATTATGAATAAATATTCTTTATGTTTTTATTTGTCGATATTCAACTTACATGAACATGAACTTTAATCATAAATCTGATAAAAAACAAAATCAATTATTATGAATAAATATTCTTTATGTATTTATTTGTCGATATTCAACTTGCAGGAAAGTGAACTTTGATCAAAAATCTGAGAAAACTCAAAATAAATGATTATCAATAAATGTTCTTTATGTTTCTATTTGTCGATAATCAACTTGCAAGAAAGTGAAGTGATCTTAGTTCTGATAAAATACAAAATAAATGATTATGAATAAAGCTTCTTTATGTTTTTATTTGTCGATATTCAACTTGCAAGAAAGTGAACTTTAATCTTAAATAAGATAAAATACAAAATAAATGATTTTGAATAAATGTTATTTATGTTTTTACTTGTCGATAAACAATTTGCAAGAAAGTGAACTTTAATCTTAAATCTGATAAAATACAAATAAATGATTATGAATATATGTTCTTTATGTTTCTATATGTCGATAAATAACTTGCAAGAAAGTGAACTTTGATCTTAGATCTGATAGAATACAAAATAAATGGTTTTGAATAAATGATATTTATGTTTCTATATGTCTGTTCTATACTTGCAAGAAAGTGAACTTTGATCTTAAATCTGATAAAAATACAAAATAAATGGTTATGAATAAATATTATTTATGTTTTTATTTTCCGATTAACAACTTACATTAAAGTGAACTTTGATCATAAATCTGATAAAATACAAAATAAATGATTATGAATAAATATTCTTTCTGATTTTATTTGTCGATATTCAACTTACATGAACATGAACTTTGATCATAAATCTGATAAAAAACAAAATCAATTATTATAAATAAATATTCTTTATGTATTTATTTGTCGATATTCAACTTGCAGGAAAGTGAACTTTGATCAAAAATCTGAGAAAACTCAAAATAAATGATTATCAATAAATGTTCTTTATGTTTTTATTTGTCGATAAACAACTTGCAAGAAAGTGAACTTTAATCTTAGATATGATAGAATACAAAATAAATGATTATGAATAAATATTCTTTATGTTTTTACTTGTCGATAAACAACTTGCAAGAAAGTGAACTTTAATCTTAAATCTGATAAAATACAAAATAAATGATTATGAATATATGTTCTTTATGTTTCTATATGTCGATAAATAACTTGCAAGAAAGTGAACTTTGATCTTAGATCTGATAGAATACAAAATAAATGATTATGAATATATGTTCATTATGTGTTCTATATGTCGATAAACAATTTGCAAGAAAGTGAACTTTGATCTAAGTTTGATAAAATACAAAATAAATGATTATGAATAAATATTCTTTATGTTTTTATTTTCCGATTAACAACTTCCATTAAAGTGAACTTTGATCATAAATCTAATAAAATACAAAATAAATTATTATGAATAAATATTTTTTATGTTTTTATTTGTCGATATTCAACTTGCAAGAAAGTGAACTTTGATCTTAAATCTGATAAAAATACAAAATCAATGATCATGATTAAATGTTATTTATGTTTCTATTTGTCGATAAACAACTTGCAAGAAAGTGAACTTTGATCTAAGTTTGATAAAATACAAAATAAATGATTATGAATAAATATTCTTTATGTTTTTATTTGACGATATTCAACTTGCAAGAAAGTGAACTTTGACCTTAAATCTGATAAAAATACAAAATAAATGATTATGAATAAATATTTGTAATGTTTCTATTTGTCGATAAACGACTTGCAAGAAGGTGAACTTTAATCTTAAATATGATAAAATACAAAATAAATGATTTTGAATAGATGTTATTTGTCTTTTTATTTGTCGATAAACAACTTGCAAGAAAGTGAGCTTTGATCTTAAATCTGATAAAATACGAAATAAGTGATAATGAATTAATATTCTTTATGTTTTTATATGTCGATATTCAACTTGCAAGAAAGTGAACTTTAATCTTAGATATGATAGAATACAAAATCAATGGTTTTGAATAAATGCTATTTATGTTTCTATATGTCGATAAATAACTTGGAAGAAAGTGAACTTTAATCTTAGATATGATAGAATACAAAATCAATGATTATGAATAAATGTTATTTATGTTTCTATTTGTCGATAAACAACTTGCAAGAAAGTGAACTTTGATCTTAGTTCTGATAAAATACAAAATAAATGATTATGAATAAATATTCTTTATGTTTATATTTGTCGATATTCAACTTACATGAACATGAACTTTGATCATAAATCTGATAAAAAACAAAATCAATTATTATAAATAAATATTCTTTATGTATTTATTTGTCGATATTCAACTTGCAGGAAAGTGAACTTTGATCAAAAATCTGAGAAAACTCAAAATAAATGATTATCAATAAATGTTCTTTATGTTTTTATTTGTCGATAAACAACTTGCAAGAAAGTGAACTTTAATCTTAGATATGATAGAATACAAAATAAATGATTATGAATAAATATTCTTTATGTTTTTACTTGTCGATAAACAACTTGCAAGAAAGTGAACTTTAATCTTAAATCTAAATATGAATATATGTTCTTTATGTTTCTAACTATATGTCGATAAATAACTTGCAAGAAAGTGAACTTTGATCTTAGATCTGATAGAATACAAAATAAATGATTATGAATATATGTTCATTATGTTTCTATATGTCGATAAATAACTTGCAAGAAAGTGAACTTTTATCTTAGATCT
This sequence comes from Zeugodacus cucurbitae, assembly GCF_028554725.1. NCBI lineage: Eukaryota > Metazoa > Arthropoda > Insecta > Diptera > Tephritidae > Zeugodacus > Zeugodacus cucurbitae. The sequence continues at coordinate 31,494,149 of NC_071669.1, forward strand.
GATAGAATACAAAATAAATGGTTTTGAATAAATGATATTTATGTTTCTATATGTCTGTTCTATACTTGCAAGAAAGTGAACTTTGATATTAAATCTGATAAAAATACAAAATAAATGATTATGAATAAATATTATTTATGTTTTTATTTGCCGATTAACAACTTACATTAAAGTGAACTTTGATCATAAATCTGATAAAATACAAAATAAATGATTATGAATAAATATTCTTTCTGATTTTATTTGTCGATATTCAACTTACATGAACATGAACTTTGATCATAAATCTGATAAAAAACAAAATCAATTATTATAAATAAATATTCTTTATGTATTTATTTGTCGATATTCAACTTGCAGGAAAGTGAACTTTGATCAAAAATCTGAGAAAACTCAAAATAAATGATTATCAATAAATGTTCTTTATGTTTTTACTTGTCGATAAACAACTTGCAAGAAAGTGAACTTTAATCTTAAATCTGATAAAATACAAAATAAATGATTATGAATATATGTTCTTTATGTTTCTATATGTCGATAAATAACTTGCAAGAAAGTGAACTTTGATCTTAGATCTGATAGAATACAAAATAAATGATTATGAATATATGTTCATTATGTTTCTATATGTCGATAAATAATTTGCAAGAAAGTGAACTTTGATCTAAGTTTGATAAAATACAAAATAAATGATTATGAATAAATATTCTTTATGTTTTTATTTTCCGATTAACAACTTACATTAAAGTGAACTTTGATCATAAATCTAATAAAATACAAAATAAATTATTATGAATAAATATTCTTTATGTTTTTATTTGTCGATATTCAACTTGCAAGAAAGTGAACTTTGACCTTAAATCTGATAAAAATACAAAATAAATGATTATGAATAAATATTTGTAATGTTTCTATTTGTCGATAAACGACTTGCAAGAAGGTGAACTTTAATCTTAAATATGATAAAATACAAAATAAATGATTTTGAATAGATGTTATTTGTGTTTTTATTTGTCGATAAACAACTTGCAAGAAAGTGAGCTTTGATCTTAAATCTGATAAAATACGAAATAAGTGATAATGAATTAATATTCTTTATGTTTTTATATGTCGATATTCAACTTGCAAGAAAGTGAACTTTAATCTTAGATATGATAGAATACAAAATCAATGGTTTTGAATAAATGCTATTTATGTTTCTATATGTCGATAAATAACTTGCAAGAAAGTGAACTTTAATCTTAGATATGATAGAATACAAAATCAATGATTATGAATAAATGTTATTTATGTTTCTATTTGTCGATAAACAACTTGCAAGAAAGTGAACTTTGATCTTAGTTCTGATAAAATACAAAATAAATGATTATGAATAAATATTCTTTATGTTTTTATTTGTCGATATTCAACTTACATGAACATGAACTTTGATCATAAATCTGATAAAAAACAAAATCAATTATTATAAATAAATATTCTTTATGTATTTATTTGTCGATATTCAACTTGCAGGAAAGTGAACTTTAATCTTAGATATGATAGAATACAAAATAAATGATTATGAATAAATATTCTTTATGTTTTTACTTGTCGATAAACAACTTGCAAGAAAGTGAACTTAAATCTTAAATCTGATAAAATACAAAATAAATGATTATGAATATATGTTCTTTATGTTTCTATATGTCGATAAATAACTTGCAAGAAAGTGAACTTTGATCTTAGATCTGATAGAATACAAAATAAATGGTTTTGAATAAATGATATTTATGTTTCTATATGTCTGTTCTATACTTGCAAGAAAGTGAACTTTGATCTTAAATCTGATAAAAATACAAAATAAATGATTATGAATAAATATTCTTTATGTTTTTATTTGCCGATTAACAACTTACATTAAAGTGAACTTTGATCATAAATCTGATAAAATACAAAATAAATGATTATGAATAAATATTCTTTCTGATTTTATTTGTCGATATTCAACTTACATGAACATGAACTTTGATTATAAATCTGATAAAAAAACAAAATCAATTATTATGAATAAATATTCTTTATGTATTTATTTGTCGATATTCAACTTGCAGGAAATTTGAGAAAACTCAAAATAAATGATTATCAATAAATGTTCTTTATGTTTCTATTTGTCGATAAACAACTTGCAAGAAAGTGCACTTTAATCTTAGATATGATAGAATACAAAATAAATGATTATGAATAAATATTCTTTATGCTTTTATTTGTCGATATTCAACTTTCAAGAAAGTAAACTTTATTCTTAAATAAGATAAAATACAAAATAAATGATTTTGAATAAATGTTATTTATGTTTTTACTTGTCGATAAACAATTTGCAAGAAAGTGAACTTTAATCTTAAATCTGATAAAATACAAATAAATGATTATGAATATATGTTCTTTATGTTTCTATATGTCGATAAATAACTTGCAAGAAAGTGAACTTTGATCTTAGATCTGATAGAATACAAAATAAATGGTTTTGAATAAATGCTATTTATGTTTCTATATGTCGATAAATAACTTGCAAGAAAGTGAACTTTGATCTTAAATCTGATAAAAATACAAAATAAATGATTATGAATAAATATTATTTATGTTTTTATTTGCCGATTAACAACTTACATTAAAGTGAACTTTGATCATAAATCTGATAAAATACAAAATAAATGATTATGAATAAATATTCTTTATGATTTTATTTGTCGATATTCAACTTACATGAACATGAACTTTGATCATAAATCTGATAAAAACAAAATCAATTATTATAAATAAATATTCTTTATGTATTTATTTGTCGATATTCAAGTTGCAGGAAAGTGAACTTTGATCAAAAATCTGAGAAAACTCAAAATAAATGATTATCAATAAATGTTCTTTATGTTTTTATTTGTCGGTAAACAACTTGCAAGAAAGTGAACTTTAATCTTAGATATGATAGAATACAAAATAAATGATTATGAATAAATATTCTTTATGTTTTTACTTGTCGATAAACAACTTGCAAGAAAGTGAACTTTGATCATAAATCTGATAAAATACAAAATAAATGATTATGAATATATGTTCATTATGTTTCTATATGTCGATAAATAACTTGCAAGAAAGTGAACTTTGATCTAAGTTTGATAAAATACAAAATAAATGATTATGAATAAATATTCTTTATGTTTTTATTTGCCGATTAACAACTTACATTAAAGTGAACTTTGATCATAAATCTGATAAAATACAAAATAAATTATTATGAATAAATATTATTTATGTTTTTATTTGCCGATTAACAACTTACATTAAAGTGAACTTTGATCATAAATCTGATAAAATACAAAATAAATTATTATGAATAAATATTCTTTATGTTTTTATTTGTCGATAAACAACTTGCAAGAAAGTGAACTTTGATCTAAGTTTGATAAAATACAAAATAAATGATTATGAATAAATATTCTTTATGTTTTTATTTGACGATATTCAACTTGCAAGAAAGTGAACTTTGACCTTAAATCTGATAAAAATACAAAATAAATGATTATGAATAAATATTTTTAATGTTTCTATTTGTCGATATTCAACTTGCAGGAAAGTGAACTTTGATCAAAAATCTGAGAAAACTCAAAATAAATGATTATCAATAAATGTTCTTTATGTTTTTATTTGTCGATAAACAACTTGCAAGAAAGTGAACTTTAATCTTAGATATGATAGAATACAAAATAAATGATTATGAATAAATATTCTTTATGTTTTTACTTGTCGATAAACAACTTGCAAGAAAGTGAACTTTAATCTTAAATCTGATAAAATACAAAATAAATGATTATGAATATATGTTCTTTATGTATCTATATGTCGATAAATAACTTGCAAGAAAGTGAACTTTGATCTTAGATCTGATAGAATACAAAATAAATGATTATGAATATATGTTCATTATGTTTCTATATGTCGATAAATAACTTGCAAGAAAGTGAACTTTGATCTAAGTTTGATAAAATACAAAATAAATGATTATGAATAAATATTCTTTATGTTTTTATTTGCCGATTAACAACTTACATTAAAGTGAACTTTGATCATAAATCTGATAAAATACAAAATAAATTATTATGAATAAATATTCTTTATGTTTTTATTTGTCGATATTCAACTTGCAAGAAAGTGAACTTTGATCTTAAATCTGATAAAAATACAAAATCAATGATCATGATTAAATGTTATTTATGTTTCTATTTGTCGATAAACAACTTGCAAGAAAGTGAACTTTGATCTAAGTTTGATAAAATACAAAATAAATGATTATGAATAAATATTCTTTATGTTTTTATTTGACGATATTCAACTTGCAAGAAAGTGAACTTTTAAATCTGATAAAAATACAAAATAAATGATTATGAATAAATATTTTTAATGTTTCTATTTGTCGATAAACGACTTGCAAGAAGGTGAACTTTAATCTTAAATATGATAAAATACAAAATAAATGATTTTGAATAGATGTTATTTGTGTTTTTATTTGTCGATAAACAACTTGCAAGAAAGTGAGCTTTGATCTTAAATCTGATAAAATACGAAATAAGTGATAATGAATTAATATTCTTTATGTTTTTATATGTCGATATTCAACTTGCAAGAAAGTGAACTTTAATCTTAGATATGATAGAATACAAAATCAATGGTTTTGAATAAATGCTATTTATGTTTCTATATGTCGATAAATAACTTGCAAGAAAGTGAACTTTAATCTTAGATATGATAGAATACAAAATCAATGATTATGAATAAATGTTATTTATGTTTCTATTTGTCGATAAACAACTTGCAAGAAAGTGAACTTTGATCTTAGTTCTGATAAAATACAAAATAAATGATTATGAATAAATATTCTTTATGTTTTTATTTGTCGATATTCAACTTACATGAAAATGAACTTTGATCATAAATCTGATAAAAATACAAAATAAATTATTATGAATAAATATTCTTTATGTTTTTATTTGCCGATATTCAACTTGCAGGAAAGTGAACTTTGATCATAAATCTGAGAAAACTCAAAATAAATGATTATCAATAAATGTTCTTTATGTTTCTATTCGTCGATAAACAACTTGCAAGAAAGTGAACTTTAATCTTAGATATGATAGAATACAAAATCAATGATTATGAATAAATGTTATTTATGTTTCTATTTGTCGATAAACAACTTGCAAGAAAGTGGACTTTGATCTTAGTTCTGATAAAATACAAAATAAATGATTATGAATAAATATTCTTTATGTTTTTATTTGTCGATATTCAACTTACATGAACATGAACTTTGATCATAAATCTGATAAAAAACAAAATCAATTATTATGAATAAATATTCTTTATGTATTTATTTGTCGATATTCAACTTGCAGGAAAGTGAACTTTGATCAAAAATCTGAGAAAACTCAAAATAAATGATTATCAATAAATGTTCTTCATGTTTCTATTTGTCGATAAACAACTTGCAAGAAAGTGAACTTTGATCTTAGTTCTGATAAAATACAAAATAAATGATTATGAATAAATCTTCTTTATGTTTTTATTTGTCGGTATTCAACTTACATGAACATGAACTTTGATCATAAATCTGATAAAAAAACAAAATCAATTATTATGAATAAATATTCTTTATGTATTTATTTGTCGATATTCAACTTGCAAGAAAGTGCACTTTAATCTTAGATATGATAGAATACAAAATAAATGATTATGAATAAATATTCTTTATGCTTTTATTTGTCGATATTCAACTTTCAAGAAAGTAAACTTTATTCTTAAATAAGATAAAATACAAAATAAATGATTTTGAATAAATGTTATTTATGTTTTTACTTGTCGATAAACAATTTGCAAGAAAGTGAACTTTAATCTTAAATCTGATAAAATACAAATAAATGATTATGAATATATGTTCTTTATGTTTCTATATGTCGATAAATAACTTGCAAGAAAGTGAACTCTGATCTTAGATCTGATAGAATACAAAATAAATGGTTTTGAATAAATGCTATTTATGTTTCTATATGTCGATAAATAACTTGCAAGAAAGTGAACTTTGATCTTAAATCTGATAAAAATACAAAATAAATGATTATGAATAAATATTATTTATGTTTTTATTTGCCGATTAACAACTTACATTAAAGTGAACTTTGATCATAAATCTGATAAAATACAAAATAAATGATTATGAATAAATATTCTTTATGATTTTATTTGTCGATATTCAACTTACATGAACATGAACTTTGATCATAAATCTGATAAAAAACAAAATCAATTATTATAAATAAATATTCTTTATGTATTTATTTGTCGATATTCAAGTTGCAGGAAAGTGAACTTTGATCAAAAATCTGAGAAAACTCAAAATAAATGATTATCAATAAATGTTCTTTATGTTTTTATTTGTCGATAAACAACTTGCAAGAAAGTGAACTTTAATCTTAGATATGATAGAATACAAAATAAATGATTATGAATAAATATTCTTTATGTTTTTACTTGTCGATAAACAACTTGCAAGAAAGTGAACTTTGATCATAAATCTGATAAAATACAAAATAAATGATTATGAATATATGTTCATTATGTTTCTATATGTCGATAAATAACTTACAAGAAAGTGAACTTTGATCTAAGTTTGATAAAATACAAAATAAATGATTATGAATAAATATTCTTTATGTTTTTATTTGCCGATTAACAACTTACATTAAAGTGAACTTTGATCATAAATCTGATAAAATACAAAATAAATTATTATGAATAAATATTCTTTATGTTTTTATTTGTCGATATTCAACTTGCAAGAAAGTGAACTTTGATCTTAAATCTGATAAAAATACAAAATCAATGATCATGATTAAATGTTATTTATGTTTCTATTTGTCGATAAACAACTTGCAAGAAAGTGAACTTTGATCTAAGTTTGATAAAATACAAAATAAATGATTATGAATAAATATTCTTTATGTTTTTATTTGACGATATTCAACTTGCAAGAAAGTGAACTTTGACCTTAAATCTGATAAAAATACAAAATAAATGATTATGAATAAATATTTTTAATGTTTCTATTTGTCGATAAACGACTTGCAAGAAGGTGAACTTTAATCTTAAATATAATAAAATACAAAATAAATGATTTTGAATAGATGTTATTTGTGTTTTTATTTGTCGCTAAACAACTTGCAAGAAAGTGAGCTTTGATCTTAAATCTGATAAAATACGAAATAAGTGATAATGAATTAATATTCTTTATGTTTTTATATGTCGATATTCAACTTGCAAGAAAGTGAACTTTAATCTTAGATATGATAGAATACAAAATCAATGGTTTTGAATAAATGCTATTTATGTTTCTATATGTCGATAAATAACTTGCAAGAAAGTGAACTTTAATCTTAGATATGATAGAATACAAAATAAATGATTATGAATAAATGTTATTTATGTTTCTATTTGTCGATAAACAACTTGCAAGAAAGTGAACTTTGATCTTAGTTCTGATAAAATACAAAATAAATGATTATGAATAAATATTCTTTATGTTTTTATTTGTCGATATTCAACTTACATGAAAATGAACTTTGATCATAAATCTGATAAAAATACAAAATAAATTATTATGAATAAATATTCTTTATGTTTTTATTTGCCGATATTCAACTTGCAGGAAAGTGAACTTTGATCATAAATCTGAGAAAACTGAAAAAATAAATGATTATCAATAAATGTTCTTTATGTTTCTATTCGTCGATAAACAACTTGCAAGAAAGTGAACTTTAATCTTAGATATGATAGAATACAAAATCAATGATTATGAATAAATGTTATTTATGTTTCTATTTGTCGATAAACAACTTGCAAGAAAGTGAACTTTGATCTTAGTTCTGATAAAATACAAAATAAATGATTATGAATAAATATTCTTTATGTTTTTATTTGTCGATATTCAACTTACATGAACATGAACTTTGATCATAAATCTGATAAAAAACAAAATCAATTATTATGAATAAATATTCTTTATGTATTTATTTGTCGATATTCAACTTGCAGGAAAGTGAACTTTGATCAAAAATCTGAGAAAACTCAAAATAAATGATTATCAATAAATGTTCTTTATGTTTCTATTTGTCGATAAACAACTTGCAAGAAAGTGAACTTTGATCTTAGTTCTGATAAAATACAAAATAAATGATTATGAATAAATCTTCTTTATGTTTTTATTTGTCGATATTCAACTTACATGAACATGAACTTTGATCATAAATCTGATAAAAAAACAAAATCAATTATTATGAATAAATATTCTTTATGTATTTATTTGTCGATATTCAACTTGCAGGAAAGTGAACTTTGATCAAAAATCTGAGAAAACTCAAAATAAATGATTATCAATAAATGTTCTTTATGTTTCTATTTGTCGATAAACAACTTGCAAGAAAGTGCACTTTAATCTTAGATATGATAGAATACAAAATAAATGATTATGAATAAATATTCTTTATGCTTTTATTTGTCGATATTCAACTTTCAAGAAAGTAAACTTTATTCTTAAATAAGATAAAATACAAAATAAATGATTTTGAATAAATGTTATTTATGTTTTTACTTGTCGATAAACAATTTGCAAGAAAGTGAACTTTAATCTTAAATCTGATAAAATACAAATAAATGATTATGAATATATGTTCTTTATGTTTCTATATGTCGATAAATAACTTGCAAGAAAGTGAACTTTGATCTTAGATCTGATAGAATACAAAATAAATGGTTTTGAATAAATGCTATTTATGTTTCTATATGTCGATAAATAACTTGCAAGAAAGTGAACTTTGATCTTAAATCTGATAAAAATACAAAATAAATGATTATGAATAAATATTATTTATGTTTTTATTTGCCGATTAACAACTTACATTAAAGTGAACTTTGATCATAAATCTGATAAAATACAAAATAAATGATTATGAATAAATATTCTTTATGATTTTATTTGTCGATATTCAACTTACATGAACATGAACTTTGATCATAAATCTGATAAAAAACAAAATCAATTATTATAAATAAATATTCTTTATGTATTTATTTGTCGATATTCAAGTTGCAGGAAAGTGAACTTTGATCAAAAATCTGAGAAAACTCAAAATAAATGATTATCAATAAATGTTCTTTATGTTTTTATTTGTCGATAAACAACTTGCAAGAAAGTGAACTTTAATCTTAGATATGATAGAATACAAAATAAATGATTATGAATAAATATTCTTTATGTTTTTACTTGTCGATAAACAACTTGCAAGAAAGTGAACTTTAATCTTAAATCTGATAAAATACAAAATAAATGATTATGAATATATGTTCTTTATGTTTCTATATGTCGATAAATAACTTGCAAGAAAGTGAACTTTGATCTTAGATCTGATAGAATACAAAATAAATGATTATGAATAAATATTCTTTATGTTTTTATTTGCCGATTAACAACTTACATTAAAGTGAACTTTGATCATAAATCTGATAAAATACAAAATAAATTATTATGAATAAATATTCTTTATGTTTTTATTTGTCGATATTCAACTTGCAAGAAAGTGAACTTTGATCTTAAATCTGATAAAAATACAAAATCAATGATCATGATTAAATGTTATTTATGTTTCTATTTGTCGATAAACAACTTGCAAGAAAGTGAACTTTGATCTAAGTTTGATAAAATACAAAATAAATGATTATGAATAAATATTCTTTATGTTTTTATTTGACGATATTCAACTTGCAAGAAAGTGAACTTTGACCTTAAATCTGATAAAAATACAAAATAAATGATTATGAATAAATATTTTTAATGTTTCTATTTGTCGATAAGCAAGAAGGTGAACTTTAATCTTAAATATGATAAAATACAAAATAAATGATTTTGAATAGATGTTATTTGTGTTTTTATCTGTCGATAAACAACTTGCAAGAAAGTGAGCTTTGATCTTAAATCTGATAAAATACGAAATAAGTGATAATGAATTAATATTCTTTATGTTTTTATATGTCGATATTCAACTTGCAAGAAAGTGAGCTTTGATCTTAAATCTGATACAAATACAAAATCAATGATTATGAATAAATCTTATTTATGTTTCTATTTGTCGATAAACAACTTGCAAGAAAGTGAACTTTGATCTTAGTTCTGATAAAATACAAAATAAATGATTATGAATAAATATTCTTTATATTTTTATTTGTCGATATTCAACTTACATGAAAATGAACTTTGATCATAAATCTGATAAAAAACAAAATAAATTATTATGACTAAATATTCTTTATGTTTTTATTTGTCGATATTCAACTTACATGAACATGAACTTTGATCATAAATCTGATAAAAAACTAAATCAATTATTATGAATAAATATTCTTTATGTATTTATTTGTCGATATTCAACTTGCAGGAAAGTGAACTTTGATCAAAAATCTAAGAAAACTCAAAATAAATGATTATCAATAAATGTTCTTTATGTTTCTATTTGTCGATAAACAACTTGCAAGAAAGTGAACTTTAATCTTAGATATGATAGAATACAAAATAAATGATTATGAATAAATATTCTTTATGCTTTTATTTGTCGATATTCAACTTGCAAGAAAGTGAACTTTAATCTTAAATCTGATAAAATACAAAATAAATGATTATGAATATATGTTCTTTATGTTTCTATATGTCGATAAATAACTTGCAAGAAAGTGAACTTTGATCTCAGATCTGATAGAATACAAAATAAATGATTATGAATAAATATTCTTTATGTTTTTATTTGCCGATTAACAACTTACATTAAAGTGAACTTTGATCATAAATCTGATAAAATACAAAATAAATGATTATGAATAAATATTCTTTATGATTTTATTTGTCGATATTCAACTTACATGAACATGAACTTTGATCATAAATCTGATAAAAAACAAAATCAATTATTATAAATAAATATTCTTTATGTATTTATTTGTCGATATTCAAGTTGCAGGAAAGTGAACTTTGATCAAAAATCTGAGAAAACTCAAAATAAATGATTATCAATAAATGTTCTTTATGCTTTTATTTGTCGATAAACAACTTGCAAGAAAGTGAACTTTAATCTTAGATATGATAGAATACAAAATAAATGATTATGAATAAATATTCTTTATGTTTTTACTTGTCGATAAACAACTTGCAAGAAAGTGAACTTTAATCTTAAATCTGATAAAATACAAAATAAATGATTATGAATATATGTTCTTTATGTTTCTATATGTCGATAAATAACTTGCAAGAAAGTGAACTTTGATCTTAGATCTGATAGAATACAAAATAAATGATTATGAATAAATATTCTTTATGTTTTTATTTGCCGATTAACAACTTACATTAAAGTGAACTTTAATCATAAATCTGATAAAATACAAAATAAATGATTTTGAATAAATGTTATTTATGTTTTTACTTGTCGATAAACAATTTGCAAGAAAGTGAACTTTAATCTTAAATCTGATAAAATACAAAATAAATGATTATGAATAAATATTCTTTATGTTTTTATTTGCCGATTAACAACTTACATTAAAGTGAACTTTGATCATAAATCTGATAAAATACAAAATAAATGATTATGAATATATGTTCTTTATGTTTCTATATGTCGATAAATAACTTGCAAGAAAGTGAACTTTGATCTTAGATCTGATAGAATACAAAATAAATGGTTTTGAATAAATGCTATTTATGTTTCTTTATGTCGATAAATAACTTGCAAGAAAGTGAACTTTGATCTTAAATCTGATAAAAATACAAAATAAATGATTATGAATAAATATTCTTTATGCTTTTATTTGTCGATATTCAACTTGCAAGAAAGTGAACTTTAATCTTAGATATGATAGAATACAAAATAAATGATTATGAATAAATATTTTTAATGTTTCTATTTGTCGATAAACGACTTGCAAGAAGGTGAACTTTAATCTTAAATCTGATAAAATACAAAATAAATGATTATGAATATATGTTCTTTATGTTTCTATATGTCGATAAATAACTTGCAAGAAAGTGAACTTTGATCTTAGATCTGATAGAATACAAAATAAATGATTATGAATATATGTTCATTATGTTTCTATATGTCGATAAATAACTTGCAAGAAAGTGAACTTTGATCTAAGTTTGATAAAATACAAAATAAATGATTATGAATAAATATTCTTTATGTTTTTATTTGACGATATTCAACTTGCAAGAAAGTGAACTTTGACCTTAAATCTGATAAAAATACAAAATAAATGATTATGAATAAATATTTTTAATGTTTCTATTTGTCGATAAACGACTTGCAAGAAGGTGAACTTTAATCTTAAATATGATAAAATACAAAATAAATGATAATGAATTAATATTCTTTATGTTTTTATATGTCGATATTCAACTTGCAAGAAAGTGAACTTTAATCTTAGATATGATAGAATACAAAATCAATGGTTTTGAATAAATGCTATTTATGTTTCTATATGTCGATAAATAACTTGCAAGAAAGTGAACTTTAATCTTAGATATGATAGAATACAAAATAAATGATTATGAATAAATATTTTTAATGTTTCTATTTGTCGATAAACGACTTGCAAGAAGGTGAACTTTAATCTTAAATCTGATAAAATACAAAATAAATGATTATGAATATATGTTCTTTATGTTTCTATATGTCGATAAATAACTTGCAAGAAAGTGAACTTTGATCTTAGATCTGATAGAATACAAAATAAATGATTATGAATATATGTTCATTATGTTTCTATATGTCGATAAATAACTTGCAAGAAAGTGAACTTTGATCTAAGTTTGATAAAATACAAAATAAATGATTATGAATAAATATTCTTTATGTTTTTATTTGACGATATTCAACTTGCAAGAAAGTGAACTTTGACCTTAAATCTGATAAAAATACAAAATAAATGATTATGAATAAATATTTTTAATGTTTCTATTTGTCGATAAACATCTTGCAAGAAAGTGAGCTTTGATCTTAAATCTGATAAAATACGAAATAAGTGATAATGAATTAATATTCTTTATGTTTTTATATGTCGATATTCAACTTGCAAGAAGGTGAACTTTAATCTTAGATATGATAGAATACAAAATCAATGGTTTTGAATAAATGCTATTTATGTTTCTATATGTCGATAAATAACTTGCAAGAAAGTGAACTTTAATCTTAGATATGATAGAATACAAAATCAATGATTATGAATAAATGTTATTTATGTTTCTATTTGTCGATAAACAACTTGCAAGAAAGTGAACTTTGATCTTAGTTCTGATAAAATACAAAATAAATGATTATGAATAAATATTCTTTATGTTTTTATTTGTCGATATTCAACTTAAATGAACATGAACTTTGATCATAAATCTGATAAAAAACAAAATCAATTATTATAAATAAATATTCTTTATGTATTTATTTGTCGATATTCAAGTTGCAGGAAAGTGAACTTTGATCAAAAATCTGAGAAAACTCAAAATAAATGATTATCAATAAATGTTCTTTATGTTTTTATTTGTCGATAAACAACTTGCAAGAAAGTGAACTTTAATCTTAGATATGATAGAATACAAAATAAATGATTATGAATAAATATTCTTTATGTTTTTACTTGTCGATAAACAACTTGCAAGAAAGTGAACTTTAATCTTAATTCTGATAAAATACAAAATAAATGATTATGAATATATGTTCTTTATGTTTCTATATGTCGATAAATAACTTGCAAGAAAGTGAACTTTGATCTTAGATCTGATAGAATACAAAATAAATGATTATGAATATATGTTCATTATGTTTCTATATGTCGATAAATAACTTGCAAGAAAGTGAACTTTGATCTAAGTTTGATAAAATACAAAATAAATGATTATGAATAAATATTCTTTATGTTTTTATTTGCCGATTAACAACTTACATTAAAGTGAACTTTGATCATAAATCTGATAAAAAACAAAATAAATTATTATGAATAAATATTCTTTATGTTTTTATTTGTCGATATTCAACTTGCAAGAAAGTGAACTTTGATCTTAAATCTGATAAAAATACAAAATCAATGATCATGATTAAATGTTATTTATGTTTCTATTTGTCGATAAACAACTTGCAAGAAAGTGAACTTTGATCTAAGTTTGATAAAATACAAAATAAATGATTATGAATAAATATTCTTTATGTTTTTATTTGACGATATTCAACTTGCAAGAAAGTGAACTTTGACCTTAAATCTGATAAAAATACAAAATAAATGATTATGAATAAATATTTTTAATGTTTCTATTTGTCGATAAACGACTTGCAAGAAGGTGAACTTTAATCTTAAATATGATAAAATACAAAATAAATGATTTTGAATAGATGTTATTTGTGTTTTTATCTGTCGATAAACAACTTGCAAGAAAGTGAGCTTTCATCTTAAATCTGATAAAATACGAAATAAGTGATAATGAATTAATATTCTTTATGTTTTTATATGTCGATATTCAACTTGCAAGAAAGTGAACTTTGATCTTAAATCTGATAAAAATACAAAATCAATGATTATGAATAAATCTTATTTATGTTTCTATTTGTCGATAAACAACTTGCAAGAAAGTGAACTTTGATCTTAGTTCTGATAAAATACAAAATAAATGATTATGAATAAATATTCTTTATATTTTTATTTGTCGATATTCAACTTACATGAAAATGAACTTTGATCATAAATCTGATAAAAAACAAAATAAATTATTATGAATAAATATTCTTTATGTTTTTATTTGTCGATATTCAACTTACATGAACATGAACTTTGATCATAAATCTGATAAAAAACTAAATCAATTATTATGAATAAATATTCTTTATGTATTTATTTGTCGATATTCAACTTGCAGGAAAGTGAACTTTGATCAAAAATCTGAGAAAACTCAAAATAAATGATTATCAATAAATGTTCTTTATGTTTCTATTTGTCGATAAACAACTTGCAAGAAAGTGAACTTTAATCTTAGATATGATAGAATACAAAATAAATGATTATGAATAAATATTCTTTATGCTCTTATTTGTCGATATTCAACTTGCAAGAAAGTGAACTTTAATCTTAAATATGATAAAATACAAAATAAATGATTTTGAATAGATGTTATTTGTGTTTTTATTTGTCGATAAACAACTTGCAAGAAAGTAAACTTTAATCTTAGATATGATAGAATACAAAATCAATGATTATGAATAAATGTTATTTATGTTTCTATTTGTCGATAAACAACTTGCAAGAAAGTGAACTTTGATCTTAGTTCTCTTAAAATACAAAATAAATGATTATGAATAAATATTCTTTCTGATTTTATTTGTCGATATTCAACTTACATGAACATGAACTTTGATCATAAATCTGATAAAAAACAAAATCAATTATTATAAATAAATATTCTTTATGTATTTATTTGTCGATATTCAACTTGCAGGAAAGTGAACTTTGATAAAAAATCTGAGAAAACTCAAAATAAATGATTATCAATAAATGTTCTTTATGTTTTTATTTGTCGATAAACAACTTGCAAGGAAGTGAACTTTAATCTTAGATATGATAGAATACAAAATAAATGATTATGAATAAATATTCTTTATGTTTTTATTTGTCGATAAACAACTTGCAAGAAAGTGAACTTTAATCTTAAATCTGATAAAATACAAAATAAATGATTATGAATATATGTTCTTTATGTTTCTATATGTCGATAAATAACTTGCAAGAAAGTGAACTTTGATCTTAGATCTGATAGAATACAAAATAAATGATTATGAATATATGTTCATTATGTTTCTATATGTCGATAAATAACTTGCAAGAAAGTGAACTTTGACCTTAAATCTGATAAAAATACAAAATAAATGATTATGAATAAATATTTTTAATGTTTCTATTTGTCGATAAACGACTTGCAAGAAGGTGAACTTTAATCTTAAATCTGATAAAAATACAAAGTCAATGATCATGATTAAATGTTATTTATGTTTCTATTTGTCGATAAACAACTTGCAAGAAAGTGAACTTTGATCTAAGTTTGATAAAATACAAAATAAATGATTATGAATAAATATTCTTTATGTTTTTATTTGACGATATTCAACTTGCAAGAAAGTGAACTTTGACCTTAAATCTGATAAAAATACAAAATAAATGATTATGAATAAATATTTTTAATGTTTCTATTTGTCGATAAACGACTTGCAAGAAAGTGAACTTTAATCTTAGATATGATAGAATACAAAATCAATGGTTTTGAATAAATGCTATTTATGTTTCTATATGTCGATAAATAACTTGCAAGAAAGTGAACTTTAATCTTAGATATGATAGAATACAAAATCAATGATTATGAATAAATGTTATTTATGTTTCTATTTGTCGATAAACAACTTGCAAGAAAGTGAACTTTGATCTTAGTTCTGATAAAATACAAAATAAATGATTATGAATAAATATTCTTTATGTTTTTATTTGTCGATATTCAACTTACATGAACATGAACTTTGATCATAAATCTGATAAAAAACAAAATCAATTATTATAAATAAATATTCTTTATGTATTTATTTGTCGATATTCAAGTTGCAGGAAAGTGAACTTTGATCAAAAATCTGAGAAAACTCAAAATAAATGATTATCAATAAATGTTCTTTATGTTTTTATTTGTCGATAAACAACTTGCAAGAAAGTGAACTTTAATCTTAAATAAGATAAAATACAAAATAAATGATTTTGAATAAATATTCTTTATGTTTTTACTTGTCGATAAACAACTTGCAAGAAAGTGAACTTTAATCTTAAATCTGATAAAATACAAAATAAATGATTATGAATATATGTTCTTTATGTTTCTATATGTCGATAAATAACTTGCAAGAAAGTGAACTTTGATCTTAGATCTGATAGAATACAAAATAAATGATTATGAATATATGTTCATTATGTTTCTATATGTCGATAAATAACTTGCAAGAAAGTGAACTTTGATCTAAGTTTGATAAAATACAAAATAAATGATTATGAATAAATATTCTTTATGTTTTTATTTGCCGATTAACAACTTACATTAAAGTGAACTTTGATCATAAATCTGATAAAATACAAAATAAATTATTATGAATAAATATTCTTTATGTTTTTATTTGTCGATATTCAACTTGCAAGAAAGTGAACTTTGATCTTAAATCTGATAAAAATACAAAATCAATGATCATGATTAAATGTTATTTATGTTTCTATTTGTCGATAAACAACTTGCAAGAAAGTGAACTTTGATCTAAGTTTGATAAAATACAAAATAAATGATTATGAATAAATATTCTTTCTGATTTTATTTGTCGATATTCAACTTACATGAACATGAACTTTGATCATAAATCTGATAAAAAACAAAATCAATTATTATAAATAAATATTCTTTATGTATTTATTTGTCGATATTCAACTTGCAGGAAAGTGAACTTTGATCTTAAATCTGTTAAAAAACTAAATCAATTATTATGAATAAATATTCTTTATGTATTTATTTGTCGATATTCAACTTGCAGGAAAGTGAACTTTGATCAAAAATCTGAGAAAACTCAAAATAAATGATTATCAATAAATGTTCTTTATGTTTCTATTTGTCGATAAACAACTTGCAAGAAAGTGAACTTTAATCTTAGATATGATAGGATACAAAATAAATGATTATGAATAAATATTCTTTATGCTCTTATTTGTCGATATTCAACTTGCAAGAAAGTGAACTTTAATCTTAAATATGATAAAATACAAAATAAATGATTTTGAATAGATGTTATTTGTGTTTTTATTTGTCGATAAACAACTTGCAAGAAAGTAAACTTTAATCTTAGATATGATAGAATACAAAATCAATGATTATGAATAAATGTTATTTATGTTTCTATTTGTCGATAAACAACTTGCAAGAAAGTGAACTTTGATCTTAGTTCTCTTAAAATACAAAATAAATGATTATGAATAAATATTCTTTCTGATTTTATTTGTCGATATTCAACTTACATGAACATGAACTTTGATCATAAATCTGATAAAAAACAAAATCAATTATTATAAATAAATATTCTTTATGTATTTATTTGTCGATATTCAACTTGCAGGAAAGTGAACTTTGATAAAAAATCTGAGAAAACTCAAAATAAATGATTATCAATAAATGTTCTTTATGTTTTTATTTGTCGATAAACAACTTGCAAGGAAGTGAACTTTAATCTTAGATATGATAGAATACAAAATAAATGATTATGAATAAATATTCTTTATGTTTTTATTTGTCGATAAACAACTTGCAAGAAAGTGAACTTTAATCTTAAATCTGATAAAATACAAAATAAATGATTATGAATATATGTTCTTTATGTTTCTATATGTCGATAAATAACTTGCAAGAAAGTGAACTTTGATCTTAGATCTGATAGAATACAAAATAAATGATTATGAATATATGTTCATTATGTTTCTATATGTCGATAAATAACTTGCAAGAAAGTGAACTTTGACCTTAAATCTGATAAAAATACAAAATAAATGATTATGAATAAATATTTTTAATGTTTCTATTTGTCGATAAACGACTTGCAAGAAGGTGAACTTTAATCTTAAATCTGATAAAAATACAAAGTCAATGATCATGATTAAATGTTATTTATGTTTATAGAACAAATAGTTGTCGATAAACAACTTGCAAGAAAGTGAACTTTGATCTAAGTTTGATAAAATACAAAATAAATGATTATGAATAAATATTCTTTATGTTTTTATTTGACGATATTCAACTTGCAAGAAAGTGAACTTTGACCTTAAATCTGATAAAAATACAAAATAAATGATTATGAATAAATATTTTTAATGTTTCTATTTGTCGATAAACGACTTGCAAGAAAGTGAACTTTAATCTTAGATATGATAGAATACAAAATCAATGGTTTTGAATAAATGCTATTTATGTTTCTATATGTCGATAAATAACTTGCAAGAAAGTGAACTTTAATCTTAGATATGATAGAATACAAAATCAATGATTATGAATAAATGTTATTTATGTTTCTATTTGTCGATAAACAACTTGCAAGAAAGTGAACTTTGATCTTAGTTCTGATAAAATACAAAATAAATGATTATGAATAAATATTCTTTATGTTTTTATTTGTCGATATTCAACTTACATGAACATGAACTTTGATCATAAATCTGATAAAAAACAAAATCAATTATTATAAATAAATATTCTTTATGTATTTATTTGTCGATATTCAAGTTGCAGGAAAGTGAACTTTGATCAAAAATCTGAGAAAACTCAAAATAAATGATTATCAATAAATGTTCTTTATGTTTTTATTTGTCGATAAACAACTTGCAAGAAAGTGAACTTTAATCTTAGATATGATAGAATACAAAATAAATGATTATGAATAAATATTCTTTATGTTTTTACTTGTCGATAAACAACTTGCAAGAAAGTGAACTTTAATCTTAAATCTGATAAAATACAAAATAAATGATTATGAATATATGTTCTTTATGTTTCTATATGTCGATAAATAACTTGCAAGAAAGTGAACTTTGATCTTAGATCTGATAGAATACAAAATAAATGATTATGAATATATGTTCATTATGTTTCTATATGTCGATAAATAACTTGCAAGAAAGTGAACTTTGATCTAAGTTTGATAAAATACAAAATAAATGATTATGAATAAATATTCTTTATGTTTTTATTTGCCGATTAACAACTTACATTAAAGTGAACTTTGATCATAAATCTGATAAAATACAAAATAAATTATTATGAATAAATATTCTTTATGTTTTTATTTGTCGATATTCAACTTGCAAGAAAGTGAACTTTGATCTTAAATCTGATAAAAATACAAAATCAATGATCATGATTAAATGTTATTTATGTTTCTATTTGTCGATAAACAACTTGCAAGAAAGTGAACTTTGATCTAAGTTTGATAAAATACAAAATAAATGATTATGAATAAATATTCTTTCTGATTTTATTTGTCGATATTCAACTTACATGAACATGAACTTTGATCATAAATCTGATAAAAAACAAAATCAATTATTATAAATAAATATTCTTTATGTATTTATTTGTCGATATTCAACTTGCAGGAAAGTGAACTTTGATAAAAAATCTGAGAAAACTCAAAATAAATGATTATCAATAAATGTTCTTTATGTTTTTATTTGTCGATAAACAACTTGCAAGAAAGTGAACTTTAATCTTAGATATGATAGAATACAAAATAAATGATTATGAATAAATATTCTTTATGTTTTTATTTGTCGATAAACAACTTGCAAGAAAGTGAACTTTAATCTTAAATCTGATAAAATACAAAATAAATGATTATGAATATATGTTCTTTATGTTTCTATATGTCGATAAATAACTTGCAAGAAAGTGAACTTTGATCTTAGATCTGATAGAATACAAAATAAATGATTATGAATATATGTTCATTATGTTTCTATATGTCGATAAATAACTTGCAAGAAAGTGAACTTTGACCTTAAATCTGATAAAAATACAAAATAAATGATTATGAATAAATATTTTTAATGTTTCTATTTGTCGATAAACGACTTGCAAGAAGGTGAACTTTAATCTTAAATCTGATAAAAATACAAAATCAATGATCATGATTAAATGTTATTTATGTTTCTATTTGTCGATAAACAACTTGCAAGAAAGTGAACTTTGATCTAAGTTTGATAAAATACAAAATAAATGATTATGAATAAATATTCTTTATGTTTTTATTTGACGATATTCAACTTGCAAGAAAGTGAACTTTGACCTTAAATCTGATAAAAATACAAAATAAATGATTATGAATAAATATTTTTAATGTTTCTATTTGTCGATAAACGACTTGCAAGAAGGTGAACTTTAATCTTAAATATGATAAAATACAAAATAAATGATTTTGAATAGATGTTATTTGTGTTTTTATTTGTCGATAAACAACTTGCAAGAAAGTGAGCTTTGATCTTAAATCTGATAAAATACGAAATAAGTGATAATGAATTAATATTCTTTATGTTTTTATATGTCGATATTCAACTTGCAAGAAAGTGAACTTTAATCTTAGATATGATAGAATACAAAATCAATGGTTTTGAATAAATGCTATTTATGTTTCTATATGTCGATAAATAACTTGCAAGAAAGTGAACTTTAATTTTAGATATGATAGAATACAAAATCAATGATTATGAATAAATGTTATTTATGTTTCTATTTGTCGATAAACAACTTGCAAGAAAGTGAACTTTGATCTTAGTTCTGATAAAATACAAAATAAATGATTATGAATAAATATTCTTTATGTTTTTATTTGTCGATATTCAACTTACATGAACATGAACTTTGATCATAAATCTGATAAAAAACAAAATCAATTATTATAAATAAATATTCTTTATGTATTTATTTGTCGATATTCAAGTTGCAGGAAAGTGAACTTTGATCAAAAATCTGAGAAAACTCAAAATAAATGATTATCAATAAATGTTCTTTATGTTTTTATTTGTCGATAAACAACTTGCAAGAAAGTGAACTTTGATCTTAGTTCTGATAAAATACAAAATAAATGATTATGAATAAATCTTCTTTATGTTTTTATTTGTCGATATTCAACTTACATGAACATGAACTTTGATCATAAATCTGATAAAAAACAAAATCAATTATTATGAATAAATATTCTTTATGTATTTATTTGTCGATATTCAACTTGCAGGAAAGTGAACTTTGATCAAAAATCTGAGAAAACTCAAAATAAATGATTATCAATAAATGTTCTTTATGTTTCTATTTGTCGATAAACAACTTGCAAGAAAGTGAACTTTAATCTTAGATATGATAGAATACAAAATAAATGATTATGAATAAATATTCTTTATGTTTTTACTTGTCGATAAACAACTTGCAAGAAAGTGAACTTTAATCTTAAATCTGATAAAATACAAAATAAATGATTATGAATATATGTTCTTTATGTTTCTATATGTCGATAAATAACTTGCAAGAAAGTGAACTTTGATCTTAGATCTGATAGAATACAAAATAAATGATTATGAATATATGTTCATTATGTTTCTATATGTCGATAAATAACTTGCAAGAAAGTGAACTTTGATCTAAGTTTGATAAAATACAAAATAAATGATTATGAATAAATATTCTTTATGTTTTTATTTGCCGATTAACAACTTACATTAAAGTGAACTTTGATCATAAATCTGATAAAATACAAAATAAATTATTATGAATAAATATTCTTTATGTTTTTATTTGTCGATATTCAACTTGCAAGAAAGTGAACTTTGATCTTAAATCTGATAAAAATACAAAATCAATGATCATGATTAAATGTTATTTATGTTTCTATTTGTCGATAAACAACTTGCAAGAAAGTGAACTTTGATCTAAGTTTGATAAAATACAAAATAAATGATTATGAATAAATATTCTTTCTGATTTTATTTGTCGATATTCAACTTACATGAACATGAACTTTGATCATAAATCTGATAAAAAACAAAATCAATTATTATAAATAAATATTCTTTATGTATTTATTTGTCGATATTCAACTTGCAGGAAAGTGAACTTTGATAAAAAATCTGAGAAAACTCAAAATAAATGATTATCAATAAATGTTCTTTATGTTTTTATTTGTCGATAAACAACTTGCAAGAAAGTGAACTTTAATCTTAGATATGATAGAATACAAAATAAATGATTATGAATAAATATTCTTTATGTTTTTATTTGTCGATAAACAACTTGCAAGAAAGTGAACTTTAATCTTAAATCTGATAAAATACAAAATAAATGATTATGAATATATGTTCTTTATGTTTCTATATGTCGATAAATAACTTGCAAGAAAGTGAACTTTGATCTTAGATCTGATAGAATACAAAATAAATGATTATGAATATATGTTCATTATGTTTCTATATGTCGATAAATAACTTGCAAGAAAGTGAACTTTGACCTTAAATCTGATAAAAATACAAAATAAATGATTATGAATAAATATTTTTAATGTTTCTATTTGTCGATAAACGACTTGCAAGAAGGTGAACTTTAATCTTAAATCTGATAAAAATACAAAATCAATGATCATGATTAAATGTTATTTATGTTTCTATTTGTCGATAAACAACTTGCAAGAAAGTGAACTTTGATCTAAGTTTGATAAAATACAAAATAAATGATTATGAATAAATATTCTTTATGTTTTTATTTGACGATATTCAACTTGCAAGAAAGTGAACTTTGACCTTAAATCTGATAAAAATACAAAATAAATGATTATGAATAAATATTTTTAATGTTTCTATTTGTCGATAAACGACTTGCAAGAAGGTGAACTTTAATCTTAAATATGATAAAATACAAAATAAATGATTTTGAATAGATGTTATTTGTGTTTTTATTTGTCGATAAACAACTTGCAAGAAAGTGAGCTTTGATCTTAAATCTGATAAAATACGAAATAAGTGATAATGAATTAATATTCTTTATGTTTTTATATGTCGATATTCAACTTGCAAGAAAGTGAACTTTAATCTTAGATATGATAGAATACAAAATCAATGGTTTTGAATAAATGCTATTTATGTTTCTATATGTCGATAAATAACTTGCAAGAAAGTGAACTTTAATTTTAGATATGATAGAATACAAAATCAATGATTATGAATAAATGTTATTTATGTTTCTATTTGTCGATAAACAACTTGCAAGAAAGTGAACTTTGATCTTAGTTCTGATAAAATACAAAATAAATGATTATGAATAAATATTCTTTATGTTTTTATTTGTCGATATTCAACTTACATGAACATGAACTTTGATCATAAATCTGATAAAAAACAAAATCAATTATTATAAATAAATATTCTTTATGTATTTATTTGTCGATATTCAAGTTGCAGGAAAGTGAACTTTGATCAAAAATCTGAGAAAACTCAAAATAAATGATTATCAATAAATGTTCTTTATGTTTTTATTTGTCGATAAACAACTTGCAAGAAAGTGAACTTTGATCTTAGTTCTGATAAAATACAAAATAAATGATTATGAATAAATCTTCTTTATGTTTTTATTTGTCGATATTCAACTTACATGAACATGAACTTTGATCATAAATCTGATAAAAAACAAAATCAATTATTATGAATAAATATTCTTTATGTATTTATTTGTCGATATTCAACTTGCAGGAAAGTGAACTTTGATCAAAAATCTGAGAAAACTCAAAATAAATGATTATCAATAAATGTTCTTTATGTTTCTATTTGTCGATAAACAACTTGCAAGAAAGTGAACTTTAATCTTAGATATGATAGAATACAAAATAAATGATTATGAATAAATATTCTTTATGCTTTTATTTGTCGATATTCAACTTGCAAGAAAGTAAACTTTCATTATGTTTCTATATGTCGATAAATAACTTGCAAGAAAGTGAACTTTGATCTAAGTTTGATAAAATACAAAATAAATGATTATGAATAAATATTCTTTATGTTTTTATTTGCCGATTAACAACTTACATTAAAGTGAACTTTGATCATAAATCTGATAAAATACAAAATAAATTATTATGAATAAATATTCTTTATGTTTTTATTTGTCGATATTCAACTTGCAAGAAAGTGAACTTTGATCTTAAATCTGATAAAAATACAAAATCAATGATCATGATTAAATGTTATTTATGTTTCTATTTGTCGATAAACAACTTGCAAGAAAGTGAACTTTGATCTAAGTTTGATAAAATACAAAATAAATGATTATGAATAAATATTCTTTCTGATTTTATTTGTCGATATTCAACTTACATGAACATGAACTTTGATCATAAATCTGATAAAAAACAAAATCAATTATTATAAATAAATATTCTTTATGTATTTATTTGTCGATATTCAACTTGCAGGAAAGTGAACTTTGATAAAAAATCTGAGAAAACTCAAAATAAATGATTATCAATAAATGTTCTTTATGTTTTTATTTGTCGATAAACAACTTGCAAGAAAGTGAACTTTAATCTTAGATATGATAGAATACAAAATAAATGATTATGAATAAATATTCTTTATGTTTTTATTTGTCGATAAACAACTTGCAAGAAAGTGAACTTTAATCTTAAATCTGATAAAATACAAAATAAATGATTATGAATATATGTTCTTTATGTTTCTATATGTCGATAAATAACTTGCAAGAAAGTGAACTTTGATCTTAGATCTGATAGAATACAAAATAAATGATTATGAATATATGTTCATTATGTTTCTATATGTCGATAAATAACTTGCAAGAAAGTGAACTTTGACCTTAAATCTGATAAAAATACAAAATAAATGATTATGAATAAATATTTTTAATGTTTCTATTTGTCGATAAACGACTTGCAAGAAGGTGAACTTTAATCTTAAATCTGATAAAAATACAAAATCAATGATCATGATTAAATGTTATTTATGTTTCTATTTGTCGATAAACAACTTGCAAGAAAGTGAACTTTGATCTAAGTTTGATAAAATACAAAATAAATGATTATGAATAAATATTCTTTATGTTTTTATTTGACGATATTCAACTTGCAAGAAAGTGAACTTTGACCTTAAATCTGATAAAAATACAAAATAAATGATTATGAATAAATATTTTTAATGTTTCTATTTGTCGATAAACGACTTGCAAGAAGGTGAACTTTAATCTTAAATATGATGAAATACAAAATAAATGATTTTGAATAGATGTTATTTGTGTTTTTATTTGTCGATAAACAACTTGCAAGAAAGTGAGCTTTGATCTTAAATCTGATAAAATACGAAATAAGTGATAATGAATTAATATTCTTTATGTTTTTATATGTCGATATTCAACTTGCAAGAAAGTGAACTTTAATCTTAGATATGATAGAATACAAAATCAATGGTTTTGAATAAATGCTATTTATGTTTCTATATGTCGATAAATAACTTGCAAGAAAGTGAACTTTAATTTTAGATATGATAGAATACAAAATCAATGATTATGAATAAATGTTATTTATGTTTCTATTTGTCGATAAACAACTTGCAAGAAAGTGAACTTTGATCTTAGTTCTGATAAAATACAAAATAAATGATTATGAATAAATATTCTTTATGTTTTTATTTGTCGATATTCAACTTACATGAACATGAACTTTGATCATAAATCTGATAAAAAACAAAATCAATTATTATAAATAAATATTCTTTATGTATTTATTTGTCGATATTCAAGTTGCAGGAAAGTGAACTTTGATCAAAAATCTGAGAAAACTCAAAATAAATGATTATCAATAAATGTTCTTTATGTTTCTATTTGTCGATAAACAACTTGCAAGAAAGTGAACTTTAATCTTAGATATGATAGAATACAAAATAAATGATTATGAATAAATATTCTTTATGCTTTTATTTGTCGATATTCAACTTGCAAGAAAGTAAACTTTATTCTTAAATAAGATAAAATACAAAATAAATGATTTTGAATAAATGTTATTTATGTTTTTACTTGTCGATAAACAATTTGCAAGAAAGTGAACTTTAATCTTAAATCTGATAAAATACAAATAAATGATTATGAATATATGTTCTTTATGTTTCTATATGTCGATAAATAACTTGCAAGAAAGTGAACTTTGATCTTAGATCTGATAGAATACAAAATAAATGGTTTTGAATAAATGCTATTTATGTTTCTATATGTCGATAAATAACTTGCAAGAAAGTGAACTTTGATCTTAAATCTGATAAAAATACAAAATAAAGGATTATGAATAAATATTATTTATGTTTTTATTTGCCGATTAACAACTTACATTAAAGTGAACTTTGATCATAAATCTGATAAAATACAAAATAAATGATTATGAATAAATATTCTTTATGATTTTATTTGTCGATATTCAACTTACATGAACATGAACTTTGATCATAAATCTGATAAAAAACAAAATCAATTATTATAAATAAATATTCTTTATGTATTTATTTGTCGATATTCAAGTTGCAGGAAAGTGAACTTTGATCAAAAATCTGAGAAAACTCAAAATAAATGATTATCAATAAATGTTCTTTATGTTTTTATTTGTCGATAAACAACTTGCAAGAAAGTGAACTTTAATCTTAGATATGATAGAATACAAAATAAATGATTATGAATAAATATTCTTTATGTTTTTACTTGTCGATAAACAACTTGCAAGAAAGTGAACTTTAATCTTAAATCTGATAAAATACAAAATAAATGATTATGAATATATGTTCTTTATGTTTCTATATGTCGATAAATAACTTGCAAGAAAGTGAACTTTGATCTTAGATCTGATAGAATACAAAATAAATGATTATGAATAAATATTCTTTATGTTTTTATTTGCCGATTAACAACTTACATTAAAGTGAACTTTGATCATAAATCTGATAAAATACAAAATAAATTATTATGAATAAATATTCTTTATGTTTTTATTTGTCGATATTCAAGTTGCAAGAAAGTGAACTTTGATCTTAAATCTGATAAAAATACAAAATCAATGATCATGATTAAATGTTATTTATGTTTCTATTTGTCGATAAACAACTTGCAAGAAAGTGAACTTTGATCTAAGTTTGATAAAATACAAAATAAATGATTATGAATAAATATTCTTTATGTTTTTATTTGACGATATTCAACTTACATGAAAATGAACTTTGATCATAAATCTGATAAAAAACAAAATAAATTATTATGAATAAATATTCTTTATGCTTTTAATCTTAAATATGATAAAATACAAAATAAATGATTTTGAATAGATGTTATTTGTGTTTTTATCTGTCGATAAACAACTTGCAAGAAAGTGAGCTTTGATCTTAAATCTGATAAAATACGAAATAAGTGATAATGAATTAATATTCTTTATGTTTTTATATGTCGATATTCAACTTGCAAGAAAGTGAACTTTGATCTTAAATCTGATAAAAATACAAAATCAATGATTATGAATAAATCTTATTTATGTTTCTATTTGTCGATAAACAACTTGCAAGAAAGTGAACTTTGATCTTAGTTCTGATAAAATACAAAATAAATGATTATGAATAAATATTCTTTATATTTTTGTTTGTCGATATTCAACTTACATGAAAATGAACTTTGATCATAAATCTGATAAAAAACAAAATAAATTATTATGAATAAATATTCTTTATGTTTTTATTTGTCGATATTCAACTTACATGAACATGAACTTTGATCATAAATCTGATAAAAAACTAAATCAATTATTATGAATAAATATTCTTTATGTATTTATTTGTCGATATTCAACTTGCAGGAAAGTGAACTTTGATCAAAAATCTGAGAAAACTCAAAATAAATGATTATCAATAAATGTTCTTTATGTTTCTATTTGTCGATAAACAACTTGCAAGAAAGTGAACTTTAATCTTAGATATGATAGAATACAAAATAAATGATTATGAATAAATATTCTTTATGCTTTTATTTGTCGATATTCAACTTGCAAGAAAGTGAACTTTAATCTTAAATATGATAAAATACAAAATAAATGATTTTGAATAGATGTTATTTGTGTTTTTATTTGTCGATAAACAACTTGCAAGAAAGTGAACTTTAATCTTAGATATGATAGAATACAAAATCAATGATTATGAATAAATGTTATTTATGTTTCTATTTGTCGATAAATAACTTGCAAGAAAGTGAACTTTGATCTTAGATCTGATAGAATACAAAATAAATGGTTTTGAATAAATGCTATTTATGTTTCTTTATGTCGATAAATAACTTGCAAGAAAGTGAACTTTGATCTTAAATCTGATAAAAATACAAAATAAATGATTATGAATAAATATTATTTATGTTTTTATTTGCCGATTAACAACTTACATTAAAGTGAACTTTGATCATAAATCTGATAAAATACAAAATAAATGATTATGAATAAATATTCTTTCTGATTTTATTTGTCGATATTCAACTTACATGAACATGAACTTTGATCATAAATCTGATAAAAAACAAAATCAATTATTATAAATAAATATTCTTTATGTATTTATTTGTCGATATTCAACTTGCAGGAAAGTGAACTTTGATCAAAAATCTGAGAAAACTCAAAATAAATGATTATCAATAAATGTTCTTTATGTTTTTATTTGTCGATAAACAACTTGCATGAACATGAACTTTGATCATAAATCTGATAAAAACCAAAATCAATTATTATGAATAAATATTCTTTATGTTTTTATTTGTCGATAAACAACTTGCAAGAAAGTGAACTTTAATCTTAAATCTGATAAAATACAAAATAAATGATTATGAATATATGTTCTTTATGTTTCTATATGTCGATAAATAACTTGCAAGAAAGTGAACTTTGATCTTAGATCTGATAGAATACAAAATAAATGATTATGAATATATGTTCATTATGTTTCTATATGTCGATAAATAACTTGCAAGAAAGTGAACTTTGATCTAAGTTTGATAAAATACAAAATAAATGATTATGAATAAATATTCTTTATGTTTTTATTTGCCGATTAACAACTTACATTAAAGTGAACTTTGATCATAAATCTGACAAAATACAAAATAAATTATTATGAATAAATATTCTTTATGTTTTTATTTGTCGATATTCAACTTGCAAGAAAGTGAACTTTGATCTTAAATCTGATAAAAATACAAAATCAATGATCATGATTAAATGTTATTTATGTTTCTATTTGTCGATAAACAACTTGCAAGAAAGTGAACTTTGATCTAAGTTTGATAAAATACAAAATAAATGATTATGAATAAATATTCTTTATGTTTTTATTTGACGATATTCAACTTGCAAGAAAGTGAACTTTGACCTTAAATCTGATAAAAATACAAAATAAATGATTATGAATAAATATTTTTAATGTTTCTATTTGTCGATAAACGACTTGCAAGAAGGTGAACTTTAATCTTAAATATGATAAAATACAAAATAAATGATTTTGAATAGATGTTATTTGTGTTTTTATTTGCCGATAAACAACTTGCAAGAAAGTGAGCTTTGATCTTAAATCTGATAAAATACGAAATAAGTGATAATGAATTAATATTCTTTATGTTTTTATATGTCGATATTCAACTTGCAAGAAAGTGAACTTTAATCTTAGATATGATAGAATACAAAATCAATGGTTTTGAATAAATGCTATTTATGTTTCTATATGTCGATAAATAACTTGCAAGAAAGTGAACTTTAATCTTAGATATGATAGAATACAAAATCAATGATTATGAATAAATGTTATTTATGTTTCTATTTGTCGATAAACAACTTGCAAGAAAGTGAACTTTGATCTTAGTTCTGATAAAATACAAAATAAATGATTATGAATAAATATTCTTTATGTTTTTATTTGTCGATATTCAACTTACATGAACATGAACTTTGATCATAAATCTGATAAAAACCAAAATCAATTATTATAAATAAATATTCTTTATGTATTTATTTGTCGATATTCAAGTTGCAGGAAAGTGAACTTTGATCAAAAATCTGAGAAAACTCAAAATAAATGATTATCAATAAATGTTCTTTATGTTTTTATTTGTCGATAAACAACTTGCAAGAAAGTGAACTTTAATCTTAGATATGATAGAATACAAAATAAATGATTATGAATAAATATTCTTTATGTTTTTACTTGTCGATAAACAACTTGCAAGAAAGTGAACTTTAATCTTAAATCTGATAAAATACAAAATAAATGATTATGAATATATGTTCTTTATGTTTCTATATGTCGATAAATAACTTGCAAGAAAGTGAACTTTGATCTTAGATCTGATAGAATACAAAATAAATGATTATGAATATATGTTCATTATGTTTCTATATGTCGATAAATAACTTGCAAGAAAGTGAACTTTGATCTAAGTTTGATAAAATACAAAATAAATGATTATGAATAAATATTCTTTATGTTTTTATTTGCCGATTAACAACTTACATTAAAGTGAACTTTGATCATAAATCTGATAAAATACAAAATAAATTATTATGAATAAATATTCTTTATGTTTTTATTTGTCGATATTCAACTTGCAAGAAAGTGAACTTTGATCTTAAATCTGATAAAAATACAAAATCAATGATCATGATTAAATGTTATTTATGTTTCTATTTGTCGATAAACAACTTGCAAGAAAGTGAACTTTGATCTAAGTTTGATAAAATACAAAATAAATGATTATGAATAAATATTCTTTATGTTTTTATTTGACGATATTCAACTTGCAAGAAAGTGAACTTTGACCTTAAATCTGATAAAAATACAAAATAAATGATTATGAATAAATATTTTTAATGTTTCTATTTGTCGATAAACGACTTGCAAGAAGGTGAACTTTAATCTTAAATATGATAAAATACAAAATAAATGATTTTGAATAGATGTTATTTGTGTTTTTATCTGTCGATAAACAACTAACAAGAAAGTGAGCTTTGATCTTAAATCTGATAAAATACGAAATAAGTGATAATGAATTAATATTCTTTATATTTTTATATGTCGATATTCAACTTGCAAGAAAGTGAACTTTGATCTTAAATCTGATAAAAATACAAAATCAATGATTATGAATAAATCTTATTTATGTTTCTATTTGTCGATAAACAACTTGCAAGAAAGTGAACTTTGATCTTAGTTCTGATAAAATACAAAATAAATGATTATGAATAAATATTCTTTATATTTTTATTTGTCGATATTCAACTTACATGAAAATGAACTTTGATCATAAATCTGATAAAAAACAAAATAAATTATTATGAATAAATATTCTTTATGTTTTTATTTGTCGATATTCAACTTACATGAACATGAACTTTGATCATAAATCTGATAAAAAACTAAATCAATTATTATGAATAAATATTCTTTATGTATTTATTTGTCGATATTCAACTTGCAGGAAAGTGAACTTTGATCAAAAATCTGAGAAAACTCAAAATAAATGATTATCAATAAATGTTCTTTATGTTTCTATTTGTCGATAAACAACTTGCAAGAAAGTGAACTTTAATCTTAGATATGATAGAATACAAAATAAATGATTATGAATAAATATTCTTTATGCTTTTATTTGTCGATATTCAACTTGCAAGAAAGTGAACTTTAATCTTAAATATGATAAAATACAAAATAAATGATTTTGAATAGATGTTATTTGTGTTTTTATTTGTCGATAAACAACTTGCAAGAAAGTGAACTTTAATCTTAGATATGATAGAATACAAAATCAATGATTATGAATAAATGTTATTTATGTTTCTATTTGTCGATAAACAACTTGCAAGAAAGTGAACTTTGATCTTAGTTCTCTTAAAATACAAAATAAATGATTATGAATAAATATTCTTTATGTTTTTATTTGTCGATATTCAACTTACATGAACATGAACTTTGATCATAAATCTGATAAAAATACAAAATCAATGATCATGATTAAATGTTATTTATGTTTCTATTTGTCGATAAACAACTTGCAAGAAAGTGAACTTTGATCTAAGTTTGATAAAATACAAAATAAATGATTATGAATAAATATTCTTTATGTTTTTATTTGACGATATTCAACTTGCAAGAAAGTGAACTTTGACCTTAAATCTGATAAAAATACAAAATAAATGATTATGAATAAATATTTTTAATGTTTCTATTTGTCGATAAACGACTTGCAAGAAGGTGAACTTTAATCTTAGATATGATAGAATACAAAATCAATGATTATGAATAAATGTTATTTATGTTTCTATTTGTCGATAAACAACTTGCAAGAAAGTGAACTTTGATCTTAGTTCTCTTAAAATACAAAATAAATGATTATGAATAAATATTCTTTATGTTTTTATTTGTCGATATTCAACTTACATGAACATGAACTTTGATCATAAATCTGATAAAAATACAAAATCAATGATCATGATTAAATGTTATTTATGTTTCTATTTGTCGATAAACAACTTGCAAGAAAGTGAACTTTGATCTAAGTTTGATAAAATACAAAATAAATGATTATGAATAAATATTCTTTATGTTTTTATTTGACGATATTCAACTTGCAAGAAAGTGAACTTTGACCTTAAATCTGATAAAAATACAAAATAAATGATTATGAATAAATATTTTTAATGTTTCTATTTGTCGATAAACGACTTGCAAGAAGGTGAACTTTAATCTTAGATATGATAGAATACAAAATCAATGATTATGAATAAATGTTATTTATGTTTCTATTTGTCGATAAACAACTTGCAAGAAAGTGAACTTTGATCTTAGTTCTGATAAAATACAAAATAAATGATTATGAATAAATATTCTTTATGTTTTTATTTGTCGA
The DNA here is from genome assembly GCF_028554725.1 of Zeugodacus cucurbitae. Taxonomy (NCBI): domain Eukaryota; kingdom Metazoa; phylum Arthropoda; class Insecta; order Diptera; family Tephritidae; genus Zeugodacus; species Zeugodacus cucurbitae. Next base: position 31,527,819 of record NC_071669.1, read on the forward strand.
TATTCAACTTACATGAACAAGAACTTTGATCATAAATCTGATAAAATACAAAATAAATGATTATGAATATATGTTCTTTATGTTTCTATATGTCGATAAATAACTTGCAAGAAAGTGAACTTTGATCTTAGATCTGATAGAATACAAAATAAATGATTATGAATATATGTTCATTATGTTTCTATATGTCGATAAATAACTTGCAAGAAAGTGAACTTTGATCTAAGTTTGATAAAATACAAACTAAATGATTATGCATAAATATTCTTTATGTTTTTATTTGCCGATTAACAACTTACATTAAAGTGAACTTTGATCATAAATCTGATAAAATACAAAATAAATGATTATGAATAAATATTCTTTATGTTTTTATTTGTCGATATTCAACTTACATGAACATGAACTTTGATCATAAATCTGATAAAAACCAAAATCAATTATTATAAATAAATATTCTTTATGTATTTATTTGTCGATATTCAAGTTGCAGGAAAGTGAACTTTAATCTTAGATATGATAGAATACAAAATAAATGATTATGAATAAATATTCTTTATGTTTTTACTTGTCGATAAACAACTTGCAAGAAAGTGAACTTTAATCTTAAATCTGATAAAATACAAAATAAATGATTATGAATATATGTTCATTATGTTTCTATATGTCGATAAATAACTTGCAAGAAAGTGAACTTTGATCTAAGTTTGATAAAATACAAAATAAATGATTATGAATATATGTTCTTTATGTTTCTATATGTCGATAAATAACTTGCAAGAAAGTGAACTTTGATCTTAGATCTGATAGAATACAAAATAAATGATTATGAATATATGTTCATTATGTTTCTATATGTCGATAAATAACTTGCAAGAAAGTGAACTTTGATCTAAGTTTGATAAAATACAAAATAAATGATTATGAATAAATATTCTTTATGTTTTTATTTGCCGATTAACAACTTACATTAAAGTGAACTTTGATCATAAATCTGATAAAATACAAAATAAATTATTATGAATAAATATTCTTTATGTTTTTATTTGTCGATATTCAACTTGCAAGAAAGTGAACTTTGATCTTAAATCTGATAAAAATACAAAATCAATGATCATGATTAAATGTTATTTATGTTTCTATTTGTCGATAAACAACTTGCAAGAAAGTGAACTTTGATCTAAGTTTGATAAAATACAAAATAAATGATTATGAATAAATATTCTTTATGTTTTTATTTGACGATATTCAACTTGCAAGAAAGTGAACTTTGACCTTAAATCTGATAAAAATACAAAATAAATGATTATGAATAAATATTTTTAATGTTTCTATTTGTCGATAAACGACTTGCAAGAAGGTGAACTTTAATCTTAAATATGATAAAATACAAAATAAATGATTTTGAATAGATGTTATTTGTGTTTTTATCTGTCGATAAACAACTTGCAAGAAAGTGAGCTTTGATCTTAAATCTGATAAAATACGAAATAAGTGATAATGAATTAATATTCTTTATGTTTTTATATGTCGATATTCAACTTGCAAGAAAGTGAACTTTGATCTTAAATCTGATAAAAATACAAAATCAATGATTATGAATAAATCTTATTTATGTTTCTATTTGTCGATAAACAACTTGCAAGAAAGTGAACTTTGATCTTAGTTCTGATAAAATACAAAATAAATGATTATGAATAAATATTCTTTATATTTTTATTTGTCGATATTCAACTTACATGAAAATGAACTTTGATCATAAATCTGATAAAAAACAAAATAAATTATTATGAATAAATATTCTTTATGTTTTTATTTGTCGATATTCAACTTACATGAACATGAACTTTGATCATAAATCTGATAAAAAACTAAATCAATTATTATGAATAAATATTCTTTATGTATTTATTTGTCGATATTCAACTTGCAGGAAAGTGAACTTTGATCAAAAATCTGAGAAAACTCAAAATAAATGATTATCAATAAATGTTCTTTATGTTTCTATTTGTCGATAAACAACTTGCAAGAAAGTGAACTTTAATCTTAGATATGATAGAATACAAAATAAATGATTATGAATAAATATTCTTTATGCTTTTATTTGTCGATATTCAACTTGCAAGAAAGTGAACTTTAAACTTAAATATGATAAAATACAAAATAAATGATTTTGAATAGATGATATTTGTGTTTTTATTTGTCGATAAACAACTTGCAAGAAAGTGAACTTTAATCTTAGATATGATAGAATACAAAATCAATGATTATGAATAAATGTTATTTATGTTTCTATTTGTCGATAAACAACTTGCAAGAAAGTGAACTTTGATCTTAGTTCTCTTAAAATACAAAATAAATGATTATGAATAAATATTCTTTATGTTTTTATTTGTCGATATTCAACTTACGTGAACATGAACTTTGATCATAAATCTGATAAAAATACAAAATCAATGATCATGATTAAATGTTATTTATGTTTCTATTTGTCGATAAACAACTTGCAAGAAAGTGAACTTTGATCTAAGTTTGATAAAATACAAAATAAATGATTATGAATAAATATTCTTTATGTTTTTATTTGACGATATTCAACTTGCAAGAAAGTGAACTTTGACCTTAAATCTGATAAAAATACAAAATAAATGATTATGAATAAATATTTTTAATGTTTCTATTTGTCGATAAACGACTTGCAAGAAGGTGAACTTTAATCTTAGATATGATAGAATACAAAATCAATGATTATGAATAAATGTTATTTATGTTTCTATTTGTCGATAAACAACTTGCAAGAAAGTGAACTTTGATCTTAGTTCTGATAAAATACAAAATAAATGATTATGAATAAATATTCTTTATGTTTTTATTTGTCGATATTCAACTTACATGAACAAGAACTTTGATCATAAATCTGATAAAAAACAAAATCAATTATTATAAATAAATATTCTTTATGTATTTATTTGTCGATATTCAAGTTGCAGGAAAGTGAACTTTGATCAAAAATCTGAGAAAACTCAAAATAAATGATTATCAATAAATGATCTTTATGTTTTTATTTGTCGATAAACAACTTGCAAGAAAGTGAACTTTAATCTTAAATCTGATAAAATACAAAATAAATGATTATGAATATATGTTCTTTATGTTTCTATATGTCGATAAATAACTTGCAAGAAAGTGAACTTTGATCTTAGATCTGATAGAATACAAAATAAATGATTATGAATATATGTTCATTATGTTTCTATATGTCGATAAATAACTTGCAAGAAAGTGAACTTTGATCTAAGTTTGATAAAATACAAACTAAATGATTATGCATAAATATTCTTTATGTTTTTATTTGCCGATTAACAACTTACATTAAAGTGAACTTTGATCATAAATCTGATAAAATACAAAATAAATTATTATGAATAAATATTCTTTATGTTTTTATTTGTCGATATTCAACTTGCAAGAAAGTGAACTTTGATCTTAAATCTGATAAAAATACAAAATCAATGATCATGATTAAACGTTATTTATGTTTCTATTTGTCGATAAACAACTTGCAAGAAAGTGAACTTTGATCTAAGTTTGATAAAATACAAAATAAATGATTATGAATAAATATTCTTTATGTTTTTATTTGACGATATTCAACTTGCAAGAAAGTGAACTTTGACCTTAAATCTGATAAAAATACAAAATAAATGATTATGAATAAATATTTTTAATGTTTCTATTTGTCGATAAACGACTTGCAAGAAGGTGAACTTTAATCTTAAATATGATAAAATACAAAATAAATGATTTTGAATAGATGTTATTTGTGTTTTTATCTGTCGATAAACAACTTGCAAGAAAGTGAGCTTTGATCTTAAATCTGATAAAATACGAAATAAGTGATAATGAATTAATATTCTTTATGTTTCTATTTTCGATAAACAACTTGCAAGAAAGTGAACTTTAATCTTAGATATGATAGAATACAAAATAAATGATTATTAATAAATATTCTTTATGCTTTTATTTGTCGATATTCAACTTGCAAGAAAGTGAACTTTAATCTTAAATATGATAAAATACAAAATAAATGATTTTGAATAGATGTTATTTGTGTTTTTATTTGTCGATAAACAACTTGCAAGAAAGTGAACTTTAATCTTAGATATGATAGAATACAAAATCAATGATTATGAATAAATGTTATTTATGTTTCTATTTGTCGATAAACAACTTGCAAGAAAGTGAACTTTGATCTTAGTTCTCTTAAAATACAAAATAAATGATTATGAATAAATATTCTTTATGTTTTTATTTGTCGATATTCAACTTACATGAACATGAACTTTGATCATAAATCTGATAAAAAACAAACTCAATTATTATGAATAAATATTCTTTATGTATTTATTTGTCGATATTCAACTTGCAGGAAAGTGAACTTTGATCAAAAATCTGAGAAAACTCAAAATAAATGATTATCAATAAATGTTCTTTATGTTTCTATTTGTCGATAAACAACTTGCAAGAAAGTGAACTTTGATCTTAGTTCTGATAAAATACAAAATAAATGATTATGAATAAATCTTATTTATGTTTCTATTTGTCGATAAACAACTTGCAAGAAAGTGAACTTTGATCTTAGTTCTGATAAAATACAAAATAAATGGTTATGAATAAATATTCTTTATATTTTTATTTGTCGATATTCAACTTACATGAAAATGAACTTTGATCATAAATCTGATAAAAAAACAAAATAAATTATTATGAATAAATATTCTTTATGTTTTTATTTGTCGATATTCAACTTACATGAACATGAACTTTGATCATAAATCTGATAAAAAACTAAATCAATTATTATGAATAAATATTCTTTATGTATTTATTTGTCGATATTCAACTTGCAGGAAAGTGAACTTTGATCAAAAATCTGAGAAAACTCAAAATAAATGATTATCAATAAATGTTCTTTATGTTTCTATTTGTCGATAAACAACTTGCAAGAAAGTGAACTTTGATCTTAGTTCTGATAAAATACAAAATAAATGGTTATGAATAAATATTCTTTATATTTTTATTTGTCGATATTCAACTTACATGAAAATGAACTTTGATCATAAATCTGATAAAAAACAAAATAAATTATTATGAATAAATATTCCTTATGTTTTTATTTGTCGATATTCACCTTACATGAACATGAACTTTGATCATAAATCTGATAAAAAACTAAATCAATTATTATGAATAAATATTCTTTATGTATTTATTTGTCGATATTCAACTTGCAGGAAAGTGAACTTTGATCAAAAATCTGAGAAAACTCAAAATAAATGATTATCAATAAATGTTCTTTATGTTTCTATTTGTCGATAAACAACTTGCAAGAAAGTGAACTTTAATCTTAGATATGATAGAATACAAAATAAATGATTATGAATAAATATTCTTTATGCTTTTATTTGTCGATATTCAACTTGCAAGAAAGTGAACTTTAATCTTAAATATGATAAAATACAAAATAAATGATTTTGAATAGATGTTATTTGTGTTTTTATTTGTCGATAAACAACTTGCAAGAAAGTGAACTTTAATCTTAGATATGATAGAATACAAAATCAATGATTATGAATAAATGTTATTTATGTTTCTATTTGTCGATAAACAACTTGCAAGAAAGTGAACTTTGTTCTTAGTTCTCTTAAAATACAAAATAAATGATTATGAATAAATATTCCTTATGTTTTTATTTGTCGATATTCAACTTACATGAACATGAACTTTGATCATAAATCTGATAAAAAACAAACTCAATTATTATGAATAAATATTCTTTATGTATTTATTTGTCGATATTCAACTTGCAGGAAAGTGAACTTTGATCAAAAATCTGAGAAAACTCAAAATAAATGATTATCAATAAATGTTCTTTATGTTTCTATTTGTCGATAAACAACTTGCAAGAAAGTGAACTTTGATCTTAGTTCTGATAAAATACAAAATAAATGATTATGAATAAATCTTATTTATGTTTTTATTTGTCGATATTCAACTTGCAAGAAAGTGAACTTTAATCTTAAATAAGATAAAATACAAAATAAATGATTTTGAATATATGTTCTTTATGTTTCTGTATGTCGATAAATAACTTGCAAGAAAGTAAACTTTGATCTTAGATCTGATAGAATACAAAATAAATGGTTTTGAATAAATGCTATTTATGTTTCTATATGTCGATAAATAACTTGCAAGAAAGTGAACTTTGATCTTAAATCTGATAAAAAATACAAAATAAATGATTATGAATAAATATTATTTATGTTTTTATTTGCCGATTAACAACTTACATTAAAGTGAACTTTGATCATAAATCTGATAAAATACAAAATAAATGATCATGAATAAATATTCTTTCTGATTTTATTTGTCGATATTCAACTTACATGAACATGAACTTTGATCATAAATCTGATAAAAAAAAAAATCAATTATTATAAATAAATATTCTTTATGTATTTATTTGTCGATATTCAACTTGCAGGAAAGTGAACTTTGATCAAAAATCTGAGAAAACTCAAAATAAATGATTATCAATAAATATTCTTTATGTTTTTATTTGTCGATAAACAACTTGCAAGAAAGTGAACTTTAATCTTAGATATGATAGAATACAAAATAAATGATTATGAATAAATATTCTTTATGTTTTTATATGTCGATAAACAACTTGCAAGAAAGTGAACTTTAATCTTAAATCTGATAAAATACAAAATAAATGATTATGAATATATGTTCTTTATGTTTCTATATGTCGATAAATAACTTTCAAGAAAGTGAACTTTGATCTTAGATCTGATAGAATACAAAATAAATGATTATGAATATATGTTCATTATGTTTCTATATGTCGATAAATAACTTGCAAGAAAGTGAACTTTGATCTAAGTTTGATAAAATACAAAATAAATGATTATGAATAAATATTCTTTATGTTTTTATTTGCCGATTAACAACTTACATTAAAGTGAACTTTGATCATAAATCTGATAAAATACAAAATAAATTATTATGAATAAATATTCTTTATGTTTTTATTTGTCGATATTCAACTTGCAAGAAAGTGAACTTTGATCTTAAATCTGATAAAAATACAAAATCAATGATTTTGAATAGATGTTATTTGTGTTTTTATCTGTCGATAAACAACTTGCAAGAAAGTGAACTTTAATCTTAGATATGATAGAATACAAAATAAATGATTATGAATAAATATCCTTTATGCTTTTATTTGTCGATATTCAACTTGCAAGAAAGTGAACTTTAATCTTAAATCTGATAAAAATACAAAATAAATGATTATGAATAAATATTTTTAATGTTTCTATTTGTCGATAAACGACTTGCAAGAAGGTGAACTTTAATCTTAAATATGATAAAATACAAAATAAATGATTATGAATATATGTTCATTATGTTTCTATATGTCGATAAATAACTTGCAAGAAAGTGAACTTTGATCTAAGTTTGATAAAATACAAAATAAATGATTATGAATAAATATTCTTTATGTTTTTATTTGCCGATTAACAACTTACATTAAAGTGAACTTTGATCATAAATCTGATAAAATACAAAATAAATTATTATGAATAAATATTCTTTATGTTTTTATTTGTCGATATTCAACTTGCAGGAAAGTGAACTTTGATCAAAAATCTGAGAAAACTCAAAATAAATGATTATCAATAAATGTTCTTTATGTTTCTATTTGTCGATAAACAACTTGCAAGAAAGTGAACTTTAATCTTAGATATGATAGAATACAAAATAAATGATTATGAATAAATATTCTTTATGCTTTTATTTGTCGATATTCAACTTGCAAGAAAGTGAACTTTAATCTTAAATCTGATAAAAATACAAAATAAATGATTATGAATAAATATTTTTAATGTTTCTATTTGTCGATAAACGACTTGCAAGAAGGTGAACTTTAATCTTAAATATGATAAAATACAAAATAAATGATTTTGAATAGATGTTATTTGTGTTTTTATCTGTCGATAAACAACTTGCAAGAAAGTGAGCTTTGATCTTAAATCTGATAAAATACGAAATAAGTGATAATGAATTAATATTCTTTATGTTTTTATATGTCGATATTCAACTTGCAAGAAAGTGAACTTTGATCTTAAATCTGATAAAAATACAAAATCAATGATTATGAATAAATCTTATTTATGTTTCTATTTGTCGATAAACAACTTGCAAGAAAGTGAACTTTGATCTTAGATATGATAGAATACAAAATAAATGATTATGAATAAATATTCTTTATGCTTTTATTTGTCGATATTCATCTTACGTGAACATGAACTTTGATCATAAATCTGATAAAAATACAAAATCAATGATTATGAATAAATCTTATTTATGTTTCTATTTGTCGATAAACAACTTGCAAGAAAGTGAACTTTGATCTTAGTTCTGATAAAATACAAAATAAATGGTTATGAATAAATATTCTTTATATTTTTATTTGTCGATATTCAACTTACATGAAAATGAACTTTGATCATAAATCTGATAAAAAACAAAATAAATTATTATGAATAAATATTCCTTATGTTTTTATTTGTCGATATTCACCTTACATGAACATGAACTTTGATCATAAATCTGATAAAAAACTAAATCAATTATTATGAATAAATATTCTTTATGTATTTATTTGTCGATATTCAACTTGCAGGAAAGTGAACTTTGATCAAAAATCTGAGAAAACTCAAAATAAATGATTATCAATAAATGTTCTTTATGTTTCTATTTGTCGATAAACAACTTGCAAGAAAGTGAACTTTAATCTTAGATATGATAGAATACAAAATAAATGATTATGAATAAATATTCTTTATGCTTTTATTTGTCGATATTCAACTTGCAAGAAAGTGAACTTTAATCTTAAATATGATAAAATACAAAATAAATGATTTTGAATAGATGTTATTTGTGTTTTTATTTGTCGATAAACAACTTGCAAGAAAGTGAACTTTAATCTTAGATATGATAGAATACAAAATCAATGATTATGAATAAATGTTATTTATGTTTCTATTTGTCGATAAACAACTTGCAAGAAAGTGAACTTTGTTCTTAGTTCTCTTAAAATACAAAATAAATGATTATGAATAAATATTCCTTATGTTTTTATTTGTCGATATTCAACTTACATGAACATGAACTTTGATCATAAATCTGATAAAAAACAAACTCAATTATTATGAATAAATATTCTTTATGTATTTATTTGTCGATATTCAACTTGCAGGAAAGTGAACTTTGATCAAAAATCTGAGAAAACTCAAAATAAATGATTATCAATAAATGTTCTTTATGTTTCTATTTGTCGATAAACAACTTGCAAGAAAGTGAACTTTGATCTTAGTTCTGATAAAATACAAAATAAATGATTATGAATAAATCTTATTTATGTTTTTATTTGTCGATATTCAACTTGCAAGAAAGTGAACTTTAATCTTAAATAAGATAAAATACAAAATAAATGATTTTGAATATATGTTCTTTATGTTTCTGTATGTCGATAAATAACTTGCAAGAAAGTAAACTTTGATCTTAGATCTGATAGAATACAAAATAAATGGTTTTGAATAAATGCTATTTATGTTTCTATATGTCGATAAATAACTTGCAAGAAAGTGAACTTTGATCTTAAATCTGATAAAAAATACAAAATAAATGATTATGAATAAATATTATTTATGTTTTTATTTGCCGATTAACAACTTACATTAAAGTGAACTTTGATCATAAATCTGATAAAATACAAAATAAATGATCATGAATAAATATTCTTTCTGATTTTATTTGTCGATATTCAACTTACATGAACATGAACTTTGATCATAAATCTGATAAAAAAAAAAATCAATTATTATAAATAAATATTCTTTATGTATTTATTTGTCGATATTCAACTTGCAGGAAAGTGAACTTTGATCAAAAATCTGAGAAAACTCAAAATAAATGATTATCAATAAATATTCTTTATGTTTTTATTTGTCGATAAACAACTTGCAAGAAAGTGAACTTTAATCTTAGATATGATAGAATACAAAATAAATGATTATGAATAAATATTCTTTATGTTTTTATATGTCGATAAACAACTTGCAAGAAAGTGAACTTTAATCTTAAATCTGATAAAATACAAAATAAATGATTATGAATATATGTTCTTTATGTTTCTATATGTCGATAAATAACTTTCAAGAAAGTGAACTTTGATCTTAGATCTGATAGAATACAAAATAAATGATTATGAATATATGTTCATTATGTTTCTATATGTCGATAAATAACTTGCAAGAAAGTGAACTTTGATCTAAGTTTGATAAAATACAAAATAAATGATTATGAATAAATATTCTTTATGTTTTTATTTGCCGATTAACAACTTACATTAAAGTGAACTTTGATCATAAATCTGATAAAATACAAAATAAATTATTATGAATAAATATTCTTTATGTTTTTATTTGTCGATATTCAACTTGCAAGAAAGTGAACTTTGATCTTAAATCTGATAAAAATACAAAATCAATGATTTTGAATAGATGTTATTTGTGTTTTTATCTGTCGATAAACAACTTGCAAGAAAGTGAACTTTAATCTTAGATATGATAGAATACAAAATAAATGATTATGAATAAATATCCTTTATGCTTTTATTTGTCGATATTCAACTTGCAAGAAAGTGAACTTTAATCTTAAATCTGATAAAAATACAAAATAAATGATTATGAATAAATATTTTTAATGTTTCTATTTGTCGATAAACGACTTGCAAGAAGGTGAACTTTAATCTTAAATATGATAAAATACAAAATAAATGATTATGAATATATGTTCATTATGTTTCTATATGTCGATAAATAACTTGCAAGAAAGTGAACTTTGATCTAAGTTTGATAAAATACAAAATAAATGATTATGAATAAATATTCTTTATGTTTTTATTTGCCGATTAACAACTTACATTAAAGTGAACTTTGATCATAAATCTGATAAAATACAAAATAAATTATTATGAATAAATATTCTTTATGTTTTTATTTGTCGATATTCAACTTGCAGGAAAGTGAACTTTGATCAAAAATCTGAGAAAACTCAAAATAAATGATTATCAATAAATGTTCTTTATGTTTCTATTTGTCGATAAACAACTTGCAAGAAAGTGAACTTTAATCTTAGATATGATAGAATACAAAATAAATGATTATGAATAAATATTCTTTATGCTTTTATTTGTCGATATTCAACTTGCAAGAAAGTGAACTTTAATCTTAAATCTGATAAAAATACAAAATAAATGATTATGAATAAATATTTTTAATGTTTCTATTTGTCGATAAACGACTTGCAAGAAGGTGAACTTTAATCTTAAATATGATAAAATACAAAATAAATGATTTTGAATAGATGTTATTTGTGTTTTTATCTGTCGATAAACAACTTGCAAGAAAGTGAGCTTTGATCTTAAATCTGATAAAATACGAAATAAGTGATAATGAATTAATATTCTTTATGTTTTTATATGTCGATATTCAACTTGCAAGAAAGTGAACTTTGATCTTAAATCTGATAAAAATACAAAATCAATGATTATGAATAAATCTTATTTATGTTTCTATTTGTCGATAAACAACTTGCAAGAAAGTGAACTTTGATCTTAGTTCTGATAAAATACAAAATAAATGATTATGAATAAATATTCTTTATATTTTTATTTGTCGATATTCAACTTACATGAAAATGAACTTTGATCATAAATCTGATAAAAAACAAAATAAATTATTATGAATAAATATTCTTTATGTTTTTATTTGTCGATATTCAACTTACATGAACATGAACTTTGATCATAAATCTGATAAAAAACTAAATCAATTATTATGAATAAATATTCTTTATGTATTTATTTGTCGATATTCAACTTGCAGGAAAGTGAACTTTGATCAAAAATCTGAGAAAACTCAAAATAAATGATTATCAATAAATGTTCTTTATGTTTCTATTTGTCGATAAACAACTTGCAAGAAAGTGAACTTTAATCTTAGATATGATAGAATACAAAATAAATGATTATGAATAAATATTCTTTATGCTTTTATTTGTCGATATTCATCTTACGTGAACATGAACTTTGATCATAAATCTGATAAAAATACAAAATCAATGATCATGATTAAATGTTATTTATGTTTCTATTTGTCGATAAACAACTTGCAAGAATGTGAACTTTGATCTAAGTTTGATAAAATACAAAATAAATGATTATGAATAAATATTCTTTATGTTTTTATTTGACGATATTCAACTTGCAAGAAAGTGAACTTTAATCTTAAATATGATAAAATACAAAATAAATGATTTTGAATAGATGTTATTTGTGTTTTTATTTGTCGATAAACAACTTGCAAGAAAGTGAACTTTAATCTTAGATATGATAGAATACAAAATCAATGATTATGAATAAATGTTATTTATGTTTCTATTTGTCGATAAACAACTTGCAAGAAAGTGAACTTTGATCTTAGTTCTCTTAAAATACAAAATAAATGATTATGAATAAATATTCTTTATGTTTTTATTTGTCGATATTCAACTTACGTGAACATGAACTTTGATCATAAATCTGATAAAAATACAAAATCAATGATCATGATTAAATGTTATTTATGTTTCTATTTGTCGATAAACAACTTGCAAGAAAGTGAACTTTGATCTAAGTTTGATAAAATACAAAATAAATGATTATGAATAAATATTCTTTATGTTTTTATTTGACGATATTCAACTTGCAAGAAAGTGAACTTTGACCTTAAATCTGATAAAAATACAAAATAAATGATTATGAATAAATATTTTTAATGTTTCTATTTGTCGATAAACGACTTGCAAGAAGGTGAACTTTAATCTTAGATATGATAGAATACAAAATCAATGATTATGAATAAATGTTATTTATGTTTCTATTTGTCGATAAACAACTTGCAAGAAAGTGAACTTTGATCTTAGTTCTGATAAAATACAAAATAAATGATTATGAATAAATATTCTTTATGTTTTTATTTGTCGATATTCAACTTACATGAACAAGAACTTTGATCATAAATCTGATAAAAAACAAAATCAATTATTATAAATAAATATTCTTTATGTATTTATTTGTCGATATTCAAGTTGCAGGAAAGTGAACTTTGATCAAAAATCTGAGAAAACTCAAAATAAATGATTATCAATAAATGATCTTTATGTTTTTATTTGTCGATAAACAACTTGCAAGAAAGTGAACTTTAATCTTAAATCTGATAAAATACAAAATAAATGATTATGAATATATGTTCTTTATGTTTCTATATGTCGATAAATAACTTGCAAGAAAGTGAACTTTGATCTTAGATCTGATAGAATACAAAATAAATGATTATGAATATATGTTCATTATGTTTCTATATGTCGATAAATAACTTGCAAGAAAGTGAACTTTGATCTAAGTTTGATAAAATACAAACTAAATGATTATGCATAAATATTCTTTATGTTTTTATTTGCCGATTAACAACTTACATTAAAGTGAACTTTGATCATAAATCTGATAAAATACAAAATAAATTATTATGAATAAATATTCTTTATGTTTTTATTTGTCGATATTCAACTTGCAAGAAAGTGAACTTTGATCTTAAATCTGATAAAAATACAAAATCAATGATCATGATTAAACGTTATTTATGTTTCTATTTGTCGATAAACAACTTGCAAGAAAGTGAACTTTGATCTAAGTTTGATAAAATACAAAATAAATGATTATGAATAAATATTCTTTATGTTTTTATTTGACGATATTCAACTTGCAAGAAAGTGAACTTTGACCTTAAATCTGATAAAAATACAAAATAAATGATTATGAATAAATATTTTTAATGTTTCTATTTGTCGATAAACGACTTGCAAGAAGGTGAACTTTAATCTTAAATATGATAAAATACAAAATAAATGATTTTGAATAGATGTTATTTGTGTTTTTATCTGTCGATAAACAACTTGCAAGAAAGTGAGCTTTGATCTTAAATCTGATAAAATACGAAATAAGTGATAATGAATTAATATTCTTTATGTTTTTATATGTCGATATTCAACTTGCAAGAAAGTGAACTTTGATCTTAAATCTGATAAAAATACAAAATCAATGATTATGAATAAATCTTATTTATGTTTCTATTTGTCGATAAACAACTTGCAAGAAAGTGAACTTTGATCTTAGTTCTGATAAAATACAAAATAAATGGTTATGAATAAATATTCTTTATATTTTTATTTGTCGATATTCAACTTACATGAAAATGAACTTTGATCATAAATCTGATAAAAAACAAAATAAATTATTATGAATAAATATTCTTTATGTTTTTATTTGTCGATATTCAACTTACATGAACATGAACTTTGATCATAAATCTGATAAAAAACTAAATCAATTATTATGAATAAATATTCTTTATGTATTTATTTGTCGATATTCAACTTGCAGGAAAGTGAACTTTGATCAAAAATCTGAGAAAACTCAAAATAAATGATTATCAATAAATGTTCTTTATGTTTCTATTTGTCGATAAACAACTTGCAAGAAAGTGAACTTTAATCTTAGATATGATAGAATACAAAATAAATGATTATGAATAAATATTCTTTATGCTTTTATTTGTCGATATTCAACTTGCAAGAAAGTGAACTTTAATCTTAAATATGATAAAATACAAAATAAATGATTTTGAATAGATGTTATTTGTGTTTTTATTTGTCGATAAACAACTTGCAAGAAAGTGAACTTTAATCTTAGATATGATAGAATACAAAATCAATGATTATGAATAAATGTTATTTATGTTTCTATTTGTCGATAACCAACTTGCAAGAAAGTGAACTTTGATCTTAGTTCTCTTAAAATACAAAATAAATGATTATGAATAAATATTCTTTATGTTTTTATTTGTCGATATTCAACTTACATGAACATGAACTTTGATCATAAATCTGATAAAAAACAAACTCAATTATTATGAATAAATATTCTTTATGTATTTATTTGTCGATATTCAACTTGCAGGAAAGTGAACTTTGATCAAAAATCTGAGAAAACTCAAAATAAATGATTATCAATAAATGTTCTTTATGTTTCTATTTGTCGATAAACAACTTGCAAGAAAGTGAACTTTGATCTTAGTTCTGATAAAATACAAAATAAATGATTATGAATAAATCTTATTTATGTTTTTATTTGTCGATATTCAACTTGCAAGAAAGTGAACTTTAATCTTAAATAAGATAAAATACAAAATAAATGATTTTGAATAAATGTTATTTATGTTTTTACTTGTCGATAAACAATTTGCAAGAAAGTGAACTTTAATCTTAAATCTGATAAAATACAAATAAATGATTATGAATATATGTTCTTTATGTTTCTGTATGTCGATAAATAACTTGCAAGAAAGTAAACTTTGATCTTAGATCTGATAGAATACAAAATAAATGGTTTTGAATAAATGCTATTTATGTTTCTATATGTCGATAAATAACTTGCAAGAAAGTGAACTTTGATCTTAAATCTGATAAAAAATACAAAATAAATGATTATGAATAAATATTATTTATGTTTTTATTTGCCGATTAACAACTTACATTAAAGTGAACTTTGATCATAAATCTGATAAAATACAAAATAAATTATTATGAATAAATATTCTTTATGTTTTTATTTGTCGATATTCAACTTACATGAACATGAACTTTGATCATAAATCTGATAAAAAACAAAATCAATTATTATAAATAAATATTCTTTATGTATTTATTTGTCGATATTCAACTTGCAGGAAAGTGAACTTTGATCAAAAATCTGAGAAACCTCAAAATAAATGATTATCAATAAATGTTCTTTATGTTTTTATTTGTCGATAAACAACTTGCAAGAAAGTGAACTTTAATCTTAGATATGATAGAATACAAAATAAATGATTATGAATAAATATTCTTTATGTTTTTATATGTCGATAAACAACTTGCAAGAAAGTGAACTTTAATCTTAGATATGATAGAATACAAAATCAATGATTATGAATAAATGTTATTTATGTTTCTATTTGTCGATAACCAACTTGCAAGAAAGTGAACTTTGATCTTAGTTCTCTTAAAATACAAAATAAATGATCATGAATAAATATTCTTTCTGATTTTATTTGTCGATATTCAACTTACATGAACATGAACTTTGATCATAAATCTGATAAAAAACAAAATCAATTATTATAAATAAATATTCTTTATGTATTTATTTGTCGATATTCAACTTGCAGGAAAGTGAACTTTGATCAAAAATCTGAGAAACCTCAAAATAAATGATTATCAATAAATGTTCTTTATGTTTTTATTTGTCGATAAACAACTTGCAAGAAAGTGAACTTTAATCTTAGATATGATAGAATACAAAATAAATGATTATGAATAAATATTCTTTATGTTTTTATATGTCGATAAACAACTTGCAAGAAAGTGAACTTTAATCTTAAATCTGATAAAATACAAAATAAATGATTATGAATATATGTTCTTTATGTTTCTATATGTCGATAAATAACTTTCAAGAAAGTGAACTTTGATCTTAGATCTGATAGAATACAAAATAAATGATTATGAATATATGTTCATTATGTTTCTATATGTCGATAAATAACTTGCAAGAAAGTGAACTTTGATCTAAGTTTGATAAAATACAAAATAAATGATTATGAATAAATATTCTTTATGTTTTTATTTGCCGATTAACAACTTACATTAAAGTGAACTTTGATCATAAATCTGATAAAATACAAAATAAATTATTATGAATAAATATTCTTTATGTTTTTATTTGTCGATATTCAACTTGCAAGAAAGTGAACTTTGATCTTAAATCTGATAAAAATACAAAATCAATGATCATGATTAAATGTTATTTATGTTTCTATTTGTCGATAAACAACTTGCAAGAAAGTGAACTTTGATCTAAGTTTGATAAAATACAAAATAAATGATTATGAATAAATATTCTTTATGTTTTTATTTGTCGATATTCAACTTGCAAGAAAGTGAACTTTGATCTTAAATCTGATAAAAATACAAAATCAATGATCATGATTAAATGTTATTTATGTTTCTATTTGTCGATAAACAACTTGCAAGAAAGTGAACTTTGATCTAAGTTTGATAAAATACAAAATAAATGATTATGAATAAATATTCTTTATGTTTTTATTTGACGATATTCAACTTGCAAGAAAGTGAACTTTGACCTTAAATCTGATAAAAATACAAAATAAATGATTATGAATAAATATTTTTAATGTTTCTATTTGTCGATAAACGACTTGCAAGAAGGTGAACTTTAATCTTAAATATGATAAAATACAAAATAAATGATTTTGAATAGATGTTATTTGTGTTTTTATCTGTCGATAAACAACTTGCAAGAAAGTGAGCTTTGATCTTAAATCTGATAAAATACGAAATAAGTGATAATGAATTAATATTCTTTATGTTTTTATTTGTCGATATTCAACTTACATGAACAAGAACTTTGATCATAAATCTGATAAAAAACAAAATCAATTATTATAAATAAATATTCTTTATGTATTTATTTGTCGATATTCAAGTTGCAGGAAAGTGAACTTTGATCAAAAATCTGAGAAAACTCAAAATAAATGATTATCAATAAATGTTCTTTATGTTTTTATTTGTCGATAAACAACTTGCAAGAAAGTGAACTTTAATCTTAAATCTGATAAAATACAAAATAAATGATTATGAATATATGTTCTTTATGTTTCTATATGTCGATAAATAACTTGCAAGAAAGTGAACTTTGATCTTAGATCTGATAGAATACAAAATAAATGATTATGAATATATGTTCATTATGTTTCTATATGTCGATAAATAACTTGCAAGAAAGTGAACTTTGATCTAAGTTTGATAAAATACAAACTAAATGATTATGCATAAATATTCTTTATGTTTTTATTTGCCGATTAACAACTTACATTAAAGTGAACTTTGATCATAAATCTGATAAAATACAAAATAAATTATTATGAATAAATATTCTTTATGTTTTTATTTGTCGATATTCAACTTGCAAGAAAGTGAACTTTGATCTTAAATCTGATAAAAATACAAAATCAATGATCATGATTAAACGTTATTTATGTTTCTATTTGTCGATAAACAACTTGCAAGAAAGTGAACTTTGATCTAAGTTTGATAAAATACAAAATAAATGATTATGAATAAATATTCTTTATGTTTTTATTTGACGATATTCAACTTGCAAGAAAGTGAACTTTGACCTTAAATCTGATAAAAATACAAAATAAATGATTATGAATAAATATTTTTAATGTTTCTATTTGTCGATAAACGACTTGCAAGAAGGTGAACTTTAATCTTAAATATGATAAAATACAAAATAAATGATTTTGAATAGATGTTATTTGTGTTTTTATCTGTCGATAAACAACTTGCAAGAAAGTGAGCTTTGATCTTAAATCAGATAAAATACGAAATAAGTGATAATGAATTAATATTCTTTATGTTTTTATATGTCGATATTCAACTTGCAAGAAAGTGAACTTTGATCTTAAATCTGATAAAAATACAAAATCAATGATTATGAATAAATCTTATTTATGTTTCTATTTGTCGATAAACAACTTGCAAGAAAGTGAACTTTGATCTTAGTTCTGATAAAATACAAAATAAATGGTTATGAATAAATATTCTTTATATTTTTATTTGTCGATATTCAACTTACATGAAAATGAACTTTGATCATAAATCTGATAAAAAACAAAATAAATTATTATGAATAAATATTCTTTATGTTTTTATTTGTCGATATTCAACTTACATGAACATGAACTTTGATCATAAATCTGATAAAAAACTAAATCAATTATTATGAATAAATATTCTTTATGTATTTATTTGTCGATATTCAACTTGCAGGAAAGTGAACTTTGATCAAAAATCTGAGAAAACTCAAAATAAATGATTATCAATAAATGTTCTTTATGTTTCTATTTGTCGATAAACAACTTGCAAGAAAGTGAACTTTAATCTTAGATATGATAGAATACAGAATAAATGATTATGAATAAATATTCTTTATGCTTTTATTTGTCGATATTCAACTTGCAAGAAAGTGAACTTTAATCTTAAATATGATAAAATACAAAATAAATGATTTTGAATAGATGTTATTTGTGTTTTTATTTGTCGATAAACAACTTGCAAGAAAGTGAACTTTAATCTTAGATATGATAGAATACAAAATCAATGATTATGAATAAATGTTATTTATGTTTCTATTTGTCGATAAACAACTTGCAAGAAAGTGAACTTTGATCTTAGTTCTCTTAAAATACAAAATAAATGATTATGAATAAATATTCTTTATGTTTTTATTTGTCGATATTCAACTTACATGAACATGAACTTTGATCATAAATCTGATAAAAAACAAACTCAATTATTATGAATAAATATTCTTTATGTATTTATTTGTCGATATTCAACTTGCAGGAAAGTGAACTTTGATCAAAAATCTGAGAAAACTCAAAATAAATGATTATCAATAAATGTTCTTTATGTTTCTATTTGTCGATAAACAACTTGCAAGAAAGTGAACTTTGATCTTAGTTCTGATAAAATACAAAATAAATGATTATGAATAAATCTTATTTATGTTTTTATTTGTCGATATTCAACTTGCAAGAAAGTGAACTTTAATCTTAAATAAGATAAAATACAAAATAAATGATTTTGAATAAATGTTATTTATGTTTTTACTTGTCGATAAACAATTTGCAAGAAAGTGAACTTTAATCTTAAATCTGATAAAATACAAATAAATGATTATGAATATATGTTCTTTATGTTTCTGTATGTCGATAAATAACTTGCAAGAAAGTAAACTTTGATCTTAGATCTGATAGAATACAAAATAAATGGTTTTGAATAAATGCTATTTATGTTTCTATATGTCGATAAATAACTTGCAAGAAAGTGAACTTTGATCTTAAATCTGATAAAAAATACAAAATAAATGATTATGAATAAATATTATTTATGTTTTTATTTGCCGATTAACAACTTACATTAAAGTGAACTTTGATCAAAAATCTGAGAAAACTCAAAATAAATGATTATCAATAAATATTCTTTCTGATTTTATTTGTCGATATTCAACTTACATGAACATGAACTTTGATCATAAATCTGATAAAAAACAAAATCAATTATTATAAATAAATATTCTTTATGTATTTATTTGTCGATATTCAACTTGCAGGAAAGTGAACTTTGATCAAAAATCTGAGAAAACTCAAAATAAATGATTATCAATAAATGTTCTTTATGTTTCTATATGTCGATAAATAACTTTCAAGAAAGTGAACTTTGATCTTAGATCTGATAGAATACAAAATAAATGATTATGAATATATGTTCATTATGTTTCTATATGTCGATAAATAACTTGCAAGAAAGTGAACTTTGATCTAAGTTTGATAAAATACAAAATAAATGATTATGAATAAATATTCTTTATGTTTTTATATGTCGATAAACAACTTGCAAGAAAGTGAACTTTAATCTTAAATCTGATAAAATACAAAATAAATGATTATGAATATATGTTCTTTATGTTTCTATATGTCGATAAATAACTTTCAAGAAAGTGAACTTTGATCTTAGATCTGATAGAATACAAAATAAATGATTATGAATATATGTTCATTATGTTTCTATATGTCGATAAATAACTTGCAAGAAAGTGAACTTTGATCTAAGTTTGATAAAATACAAAATAAATGATTATGAATAAATATTCTTTATGTTTTTATTTGCCGATTAACAACTTACATTAAAGTGAACTTTGATCATAAATCTGATAAAATACAAAATAAATTATTATGAATAAATATTCTTTATGTTTTTATTTGTCGATATTCAACTTGCAAGAAAGTGAACTTTGATCTTAAATCTGATAAAAATACAAAATCAATGATCATGATTAAATGTTATTTATGTTTCTCTTTGTCGATAAACAACTTGCAAGAAAGTGAACTTTGATCTAAGTTTGATAAAATACAAAATAAATGATTATGAATAAATATTCTTTATGTTTTTATTTGTCGATATTCAACTTGCAAGAAAGTGAACTTTGATCTTAAATCTGATAAAAATACAAAATCAATGATCATGATTAAATGTTATTTATGTTTCTATTTGTCGATAAACAACTTGCAAGAAAGTGAACTTTGATCTAAGTTTGATAAAATACAAAATAAATGATTATGAATAAATATTCTTTATGTTTTTATTTGACGATATTCAACTTGCAAGAAAGTGAACTTTGACCTTAAATCTGATAAAAATACAAAATAAATGATTATGAATAAATATTTTTAATGTTTCTATTTGTCGATAAACGACTTGCAAGAAGGTGAACTTTAATCTTAAATATGATAAAATACAAAATAAATGATTTTGAATAGATGTTATTTGTGTTTTTATCTGTCGATAAACAACTTGCAAGAAAGTGAGCTTTGATCTTAAATCTGATAAAATACGAAATAAGTGATAATGAATTAATATTCTTTATGTTTTTATATGTCGATATTCAACTTGCAAGAAAGTGAACTGTGATCTTAAATCTGATAAAAATACAAAATCAATGATTATGAATAAATCTTATTTATGTTTCTATTTGTCGATAAACAACTTGCAAGAAAGTGAACTTTGATCTTAGTTCTGATAAAATACAAAATAAATGGTTATGAATAAATATTCTTTATATTTTTATTTGTCGATATTCAACTTACATGAAAATGAACTTTGATCATAAATCTGATAAAAAACAAAATAAATTATTATGAATAAATATTCTTTATGTTTTTATTTGTCGATATTCAACTTACATGAACATGAACTTTGATCATAAATCTGATAAAAAACTAAATCAATTATTATGAATAAATATTCTTTATGTATTTATTTGTCGATATTCAACTTGCAGGAAAGTGAACTTTGATCAAAAATCTGAGAAAACTCAAAATAAATGATTATCAATAAATGTTCTTTATGTTTCTATTTGTCGATAAACAACTTGCAAGAAAGTGAACTTTAATCTTAGATATGATAGAATACAAAATAAATGATTATGAATAAATATTCTTTATGCTTTTATTTGTCGATATTCAACTTGCAAGAAAGTGAACTTTAATCTTAAATATGATAAAATACAAAATAAATGATTTTGAATAGATGTTATTTGTGTTTTTATTTGTCGATAAACAACTTGCAAGAAAGTGAACTTTAATCTTAGATATGATAGAATACAAAATCAATGATTATGAATAAATGTTATTTATGTTTCTATTTGTCGATAAACAACTTGCAAGAAAGTGAACTTTGATCTTAGTTCTCTTAAAATACAAAATAAATGATTATGAATAAATATTCTTTATGTTTTTATTTGTCGATATTGAACTTACATGAACATGAACTTTGATCATAAATCTGATAAAAAACAAACTCAATTATTATGAATAAATATTCTTTATGTATTTATTTGTCGATATTCAACTTGCAGGAAAGTGAACTTTGATCAAAAATCTGAGAAAACTCAAAATAAATGATTATCAATAAATGTTCTTTATGTTTCTATTTGTCGATAAACAACTTGCAAGAAAGTGAACTTTAATCTTAAATAAGATAAAATACAAAATAAATGATTTTGAATAAATGTTATTTATGTTTTTACTTGTCGATAAACAATTTGCAAGAAAGTGAACTTTAATCTTAAATCTGATAAAATACAAATAAATGATTATGAATATATGTTCTTTATGTTTCTATATGTCGATAAATAACTTGCAAGAAAGTAAACTTTGATCTTAGATCTGATAGAATACAAAATAAATGGTTTTGAATAAATGCTATTTATGTTTCTATATGTCGATAAATAACTTGCAAGAAAGTGAACTTTGATCTTAAATCTGATAAAAATACAAAATAAATGATTATGAATAAATATTATTTATGTTTTTATTTGCCGATTAACAACTTACATTAAAGTGAACTTTGATCATAAATCTGATAAAATACAAAATAAATGATCATGAATAAATATTCTTTCTGATTTTATTTGTCGATATTCAACTTACATGAACATGAACTTTGATCATAAATCTGATAAAAAACAAAATCAATTATTATAAATAAATATTCTTTATGTATTTATTTGTCGATATTCAACTTGCAGGAAAGTGAACTTTGATCAAAAATCTGAGAAAACTCAAAATAAATGATTATCAATAAATGTTCTTTATGTTTTTATTTGTCGATAAACAACTTGCAAGAAAGTGAACTTTAATCTTAGATATGATAGAATACAAAATAAATGATTATGAATAAATATTCTTTATGTTTTTATATGTCGTTAAACAACTTGCAAGAAAGTGAACTTTAATCTTAAATCTGATAAAATACACAATAAATGATTATGAATATATGTTCTTTATGTTTCTATATGTCGATAAATAACTTGCAAGAAAGTGAACTTTGATCTTAGATCTGATAGAATACAAAATAAATGATTATGAATATATGTTCATTATGTTTCTATATGTCGATAAATAACTTGCAAGAAAGTGAACTTTGATCTAAGTTTGATAAAATACAAAATAAATGATTATGAATAAATATTCTTTATGTTTTTATTTGCCGATTAACAACTTACATTAAAGTGAACTTTGATCATAAATCTGATAAAATACAAACTAAATTATTATGAATAAATATTCTTTATGTTTTTATTTGTCGATATTCAACTTGCAAGAAAGTGAACTTTGATCTTAAATTTGATAAAAATACAAAATCAATGATCATGATTAAATGTTATTTATGTTTCTATTTGTCGATAAACAACTTGCAAGAAAGTGAACTTTGATCTAAGTTTGATAAAATACAAAATAAATGATTATGAATAAATATTCTTTATGTTTTTATTTGACGATATTCAACTTGCAAGAAAGTGAACTTTGACCTTAAATCTGATAAAAATACAAAATAAATGATTATGAATAAATATTTTTAATGTTTCTATTTGTCGATAAACGACTTGCAAGAAGGTGAACTTTAATCTTAAATATGATAAAATACAAAATAAATGATTTTGAATAGATGTTATTTGTGTTTTTATTTGTCGATAAACAACTTGCATGAAAGTGAGCTTTGATCTTAAATCTGATAAAATACGAAATAAGTGATAATGAATTAATATTCTTTATGTTTTTATATGTCGATATTCAACTTGCAAGAAAGTGAACTTTAATCTTAGATATGATAGAATACAAAATCAATGGTTTTGAATAAATGCTATTTATGTTTCTATATGTCGATAAATAACTTGCAAGAAAGTGAACTTTAATCTTAGATATGATAGAATACAAAATCAATGATTATGAATAAATGTTATTTATGTTTCTATTTGTCGATAAACAACTTGCAAGAAAGTGAACTTTGATCTTAGTTCTGATAAAATACAAAATAAATGATTATTAATAAATATTCTTTATGTTTTTATTTGTCGATATTCAACTTACATGAACATGAACTTTGATCATAAATCTGATAAAAAACAAAATCAATTATTATAAATAAATATTCTTTATGTATTTATTTGTCGATATTCAAGTTGCAGGAAAGTGAACTTTGATCAAAAATCTGAGAAAACTCAAAATAAATGATTATCAATAAATGTTCTTTTTGTTTTTATTTGTCGATAAACAACTTGCAAGAAAGTGAACTTTAATCTTAGATATGATAGAATACAAAATAAATGATTATGAATAAATATTCTTTATGTTTTTACTTGTCGATAAACAACTTGCAAGAAAGTGAACTTTAATCTTAAATCTGATAAAATACAAAATAAATGATTATGAATATATGTTCTTTATGTTTCTATATGTCGATAAATAACTTGCAAGAAAGTGAACTTTGATCTTAGATCTGATAGAATACAAAATAAATGATTATGAATATATGTTCATTTTGTTTCTATATGTCGATAAATAACTTGCAAGAAAGTGAACTTTGATCTAAGTTTGATAAAATACAAAATAAATGATTATGAATAAATATTCTTTATGTTTTTATTTGCCGATTAACAACTTACATTAAAGTGAACTTTGATCATAAATCTGATAAAATACAAAATAAATTATTATGAATAAATATTCTTTATGTTTTTATTTGTCGATATTCAACTTGCAAGAAAGTGAACTTTGATCTTAAATCTGATAAAAATACAAAATCAATGATCATGATTAAATGTTATTTATGTTTCTATTTGTCGATAAACAACTTGCAAGAAAGTGAACTTTGATCTAAGTTTGATAAAATACAAAATAAATGATTATGAATAAATATTCTTTATGTTTTTATTTGACGATATTCAACTTGCAAGAAAGTGAACTTTGACCTTAAATCTGATAAAAATACAAAATAAATGATTATGAATAAATATTTTTAATGTTTCTATTTGTCGATAAACGACTTGCAAGAAGGTGAACTTTAATCTTAAATATGATAAAATACAAAATAAATGATTTTGAATAGATGTTATTTGTGTTTTTATCTGTCGATAAACAACTTGCAAGAAAGTGAGCTTTGATCTTAAATCTGATAAAATACGAAATAAGTGATAATGAATTAATATTCTTTATGTTTTTATATGTCGATATTCAACTTGCAAGAAAGTGAACTTTGATCTTAAATCTGATAAAAATACAAAATCAATGATTATGAATAAATCTTATTTATGTTTCTATTTGTCGATAAACAACTTGCAAGAAAGTGAACTTTGATCTTAGTTCTGATAAATTACAAAATAAATGATTATGAATAAATATTCTTTATATTTTTATTTGTCGATATTCAACTTACATGAAAATGAACTTTGATCATAAATCTGATAAAAAACAAAATAAATTATTATGAATAAATATTCTTTATGTTTTTATTTGTCGATATTCAACTTACATGAACATGAACTTTGATCATAAATCTGATAAAAAACTAAATCAATTATTATGAATAAATATTCTTTATGTATTTATTTGTCGATATTCAACTTGCAGGAAAGTGAACTTTGATCAAAAATCTGAGAAAACTCAAAATAAATGATTATCAATAAATGTTCTTTATGTTTCTATTTGTCGATAAACAACTTGCAAGAAAGTGAACTTTAATCTTAGATATGATAGAATACAAAATAAATGATTATGAATAAATATTCTTTATGCTTTTATTTGTCGATATTCAACTTGCAAGAAAGTGAACTTTAATCTTAAATATGATAAAATACAAAATAAATGATTTTGAATAGATGTTATTTGTGTTTTTATTTGTCGATAAACAACTTGCAAGAAAGTGAACTTTAATCTTAGTTCTCTTAAAATACAAAATAAATGATTATGAATAAATATTCTTTATGTTTTTATTTGTCGATATTCAACTTACATGAACATGAACTTTGATCATAAATCTGATAAAAAACAAACTCAATTATTATGAATAAATATTCTTTATGTATTTATTTGTCGATATTCAACTTGCAGGAAAGTGAACTTTGATCAAAAATCTGAGAAAACTCAAAATAAATGATTATCAATAAATGTTCTTTATGTTTCTATTTGTCGATAAACAACTTGCAAGAAAGTGAACTTTGATCTTAGTTCTGATAAAATACAAAATAAATGATTATGAATAAATCTTATTTATGTTTTTATTTGTCGATATTCAACTTGCAAGAAAGTGAACTTTAATCTTAAATAAGATAAAATAACGGGTGATTTTTTTGAGGTTAGGATTTTCATGCATTAGTATTTGACAGATCACGTGGGATTTCAGACATGGTGTCAAAGAGAAAGATGCTCAGTATGCTTTGACATTTCATCATGAATAGACTTACTAACAAGCAACGCTTGCAAATCATTGAATTTTATTACCAAAATCAGTGTTCGGTTCGAAATGTGTTTCGCGCTTTACGTCCGATTTATGGTCTACATAATCGACCAAGTGAGCAAACAATTAATGCGATTGTGACCAAGTTTCGCACTCAGTTTACTTTATTGGACATTAAACCAACCACACGAATGCGTACAGTGCGTACAGAAGAGAATATTGCGTCTGTTTCTGAGAGTGAAATGTCGATTCGTCGCCGTTCGCAGCAATTGGGTTTGTGTTATTCGACCACATGGAAGATTTTACGCAAAGATCTTGGTGTAAAACCGTATAAAATACAGCTCGTGCAAGAACTGAAGCCGAACGATCTGCCACAACGTCGAATTTTCAGTGAATGGGCCCTAGAAAAGTTGGCAGAAAATCCGCTTTTTTATCGACAAATTTTGTTCAGCGATGAGGCTCATTTCTGGTTGAATGGCTACGTAAATAAGCAAAATTGCCGCATTTGGGGTGAAGAGCAACCAGAAGCCGTTCAAGAACTGCCCATGCATCCCGAAAAATGCACTGTTTGGTGTGGTTTGTACGCTGGTGGAATCATTGGACCGTATTTTTTCAAAGATGCTGTTGGACGCAACGTTACGGTGAATGGCGATCGCTATCGTTCGATGCTAACAAACTTTTTGTTGCCAAAAATGGAAGAACTGAACTTGGTTGACATGTGGTTTCAACAAGATGGCGCTACATGCCACACAGCTCGCGATTCTATGGCCATTTTGAGGGAAAACTTCGGAGAACAATTCATCTCAAGAAATGGACCCGTAAGTTGGCCACCAAGATCATGCGATTTAACGCCTTTAGACTATTTTTTGTGGGGCTACGTCAAGTCTAAAGTCTACAGAAATAAGCCAGCAACTATTCCAGCTTTGGAAGACAACATTTCCGAAGAAATTCGGGCTATTCCGGCCGAAATGCTCGAAAAAGTTGCCCAAAATTGGACTTTCCGAATGGACCACCTAATACGCAGCCGCGGTCAACATTTAAATGAAATTATCTTCAAAAAGTAAATGTCATGAACCAATCTAACGTTTCAAATAAAGAACCGATGAGATTTTGCAAATTTTATGCGTTTTTTTTTTTAAAAAAGTTATCAAGCTCTTAAAAAACCCTTTACAAAATAAATGATTTTGAATTAATGTTATTTATGTTTTTACTTGTCGATAAACAATTTGCAAGAAAGTGAACTTTAATCTTAAATCTGATAAAATACAAATAAATGATTATGAATATATGTTCTTTATGTTTCTATATGTCGATAAACAACTTGCAAGAAAGTAAACTTTGATCTTAGATCTGATAGAATACAAAATAAATGGTTTTGAATAAATGCTATTTATGTTTCTATATGTCGATAAATAACTTGCAAGAAAGTGAACTTTGATCTTAAATCTGATAAAAATACAAAATAAATGATTATGAATAAATATTATTTATGTTTTTATTTGCCGATTAACAACTTACATTAAAGTGAACTTTGATCATAAATCTGATAAAATACAAAATAAATGATTATGAATAAATATTCTTTCTGATTTTATTTGTCGATATTCAACTTACATGAACATGAACTTTGATCATAAATCTGATAAAAAACAAAATCAATTATTATAAATAAATATTCTTTATGTATTTATTTGTCGATATTCAACTTGCAGGAAAGTGAACTTTGATCAAAAATCTGAGAAAACTCAAAATAAATGATTATCAATAAATGTTCTTTATGTTTTTATTTGTCGATAAACAACTTGCAAGAAAGTGAACTTTAATCTTAGATATGATAGAATACAAAATAAATGATTATGAATAAATATTCTTTATGTTTTTATATGTCGATAAACAACTTGCAAGAAAGTGAACTTTAATCTTAAATCTGATAAAATACAAAATAAATGATTATGAATATATGTTCTTTATGTTTCTATATGTCGATAAATAACTTGCAAGAAAGTGAACTTTGATCTTAGATCTGATAGAATACAAAATAAATGATTATGAATATATGTTCATTATGTTTCTATATGTCGATAAATAACTTGCAAGAAAGTGAACTTTGATCTAAGTTTGATAAAATACAAAATAAATGATTATGAATAAATATTCTTTATGTTTTTATTTGCCGATTAACAACTTACATTAAAGTGAACTTTGATCATAAATCTGATAAAATACAAAATAAATTATTATGAATAAATATTCTTTATGTTCTTATTTGTCGATATTCAACTTGCAAGAAAGTGAACTTTGATCTTAAATCTGATAAAAATACAAAATCAATGATCATGATTAAATGTTATTTATGTTTCTATTTGTCGATAACCAACTTGCAAGAAAGTGAACTTTGATCTAAGTTTGATAAAATACAAAATAAATGATTATGAATAAATATTCTTTATGTTTTTATTTGACGATATTCAACTTGCAAGAAAGTGAACTTTGACCTTAAATCTGATAAAAATACAAAATAAATGATTATGAATAAATATTTTTAATGTTTCTATTTGTCGATAAACGACTTGCAAGAAGGTGAACTTTAATCTTAAATATGATAAAATACAAAATAAATGATTTTGAATAGATGTTATTTGTGTTTTTATTTGTCGATAAACAACTTGCAAGAAAGTGAGCTTTGATCTTAAATCTGATAAAATACGAAATAAGTGATAATGAATTAATATTCTTTATGTTTTTATATGTCGATATTCAACTTGCAAGAAAGTGAACTTTTATCTTAGATATGATAGAATACAAAATCAATGGTTTTGAATAAATGCTATTTATGTTTCTATATGTCGATAAATAACTTGCAAGAAAGTGAACTTTAATCTTAGATATGATAGAATACAAAATCAATGATTATGAATAAATGTTATTTATGTTTCTATTTGTCGATAAACAACTTGCAAGAAAGTGAACTTTGATCTTAGTTCTGATAAAATACAAAATAAATGATTATGAATAAATATTCTTTATGTTTTTATTTGTCGATATTCAACTTACATGAAAATGAACTTTGATCATAAATCTGATAAAAATACAAAATAAATTATTATGAATAAATATTCTTTATGTTTTTATTTGCCGATATTCAACTTGCAGGAAAGTGAACTTTGATCAAAAATCTGAGAAAACTCAAAATAAATGATTATCAATAAATGTTCTTTATGTTTCTATTTGTCGATAAACAACTTGCAAGAAAGTGAACTTTGATCTTAGTTCTGATAAAATACAAAATAAATGATTATGAATAAATCTTCTTTATGTTTTTATTTGTCGATATTCAACTTACATGAACATGAACTTTGATCATAAATCTGATAAAAAACAAAATCAATTATTATGAATAAATATTCTTTATGTATTTATTTGTCGATATTCAACTTGCAGGAAAGTGAACTTTGATCAAAAATCTGAGAAAACTCAAAATAAATGATTATCAATAAATGTTCTTTATGTTTCTATTTGTCGATAAACAACTTGCAAGAAAGTGAACTTTAATCTTAGATATGATAGAATACAAAATAAATGATTATGAATAAATATTCTTTATGCTTTTATTTGTCGATATTCAACTTGCAAGAAAGTAAACTTTATTCTTAAATAAGATAAAATACAAAATAAATGATTTTGAATAAATGTTATTTATGTTTTTACTTGTCGATAAACAATTTGCAAGAAAGTGAACTTTAATCTTAAATCTGATAAAATACAAATAAATGATTATGAATATATGTTCTTTATGTTTCTATATGTCGATAAATAACTTGCAAGAAAGTGAACTTTGATCTTAGATCTGATAGAATACAAAATAAATGGTTTTGAATAAATGCTATTTATGTTTCTATATGTCGATAAATATAGATACAAAATAAATGGTTTTGAATAAATGCTATTTATGTTTCTATATGTCGATAAATAACTTGCAAGAAAGTGAACTTTGATCTTAAATCTGATAAAAATACAAAATAAATGATTATGAATAAATATTATTTATGTTTATATTTGCCGATTAACAACTTACATTAAAGTGAACTTTGATCATAAATCTGATAAAATACAAAATAAATGATTATGAATAAATATTCTTTCTGATTTTATTTGTCGATATTCAACTTACATGAACATGAACTTTGATCATAAATCTGATAAAAAACAAAATCAATTATTATAAATAAATATTCTTTATGTATTTATTTGTCGATA
The DNA here is from genome assembly GCF_028554725.1 of Zeugodacus cucurbitae. Classification (NCBI taxonomy): domain Eukaryota; kingdom Metazoa; phylum Arthropoda; class Insecta; order Diptera; family Tephritidae; genus Zeugodacus; species Zeugodacus cucurbitae. The sequence goes on from NC_071669.1 coordinate 31,559,235, forward strand.
TTCAACTTGCAGGAAAGTGAACTGTGATCAAAAATCTGAGAAAACTCAAAATAAATGATTATCAATAAATGTTCTTTATGTTTTTATTTGTCGATAAACAACTTGCAAGAAAGTGAACTTTAATCTTAGATATGATAGAATACAAAATAAATGATTATGAATAAATATTCTTTATGTTTTTATATGTCGATAAACAACTTGCAAGAAAGTGAACTTTAATCTTAAATCTGATAAAATACAAAATAAATGATTATGAATATATGTTCTTTATGTTTCTATATGTCGATAAATAACTTGCAAGAAAGTGAACTTTGATCTTAGATCTGATAGAATACAAAATAAATGATTATGAATATATGTTCATTATGTTTCTATATGTCGATAAATAACTTGCAAGAAAGTGAACTTTGATCTAAGTTTGATAAAATACAAAATAAATGATTATGAATAAATATTCTTTATGTTTTTATTTGCCGATTAACAACTTACATTAAAGTGAACTTTGATCATAAATCTGATAAAATACAAAATAAATTATTATGAATAAATATTCTTTATGTTCTTATTTGTCGATATTCAACTTGCAAGAAAGTGAACTTTGATCTTAAATCTGATAAAAATACAAAATCAATGATCATGATTAAATGTTATTTATGTTTCTATTTGTCGATAACCAACTTGCAAGAAAGTGAACTTTGATCTAAGTTTGATAAAATACAAAATAAATGATTATGAATAAATATTCTTTATGTTTTTATTTGACGATATTCAACTTGCAAGAAAGTGAACTTTGACCTTAAATCTGATAAAAATACAAAATAAATGATTATGAATAAATATTTTTAATGTTTCTATTTGTCGATAAACGACTTGCAAGAAGGTGAACTTTAATCTTAAATATGATAAAATACAAAATAAATGATTTTGAATAGATGTTATTTGTGTTTTTATTTGTCGATAAACAACTTGCAAGAAAGTGAGCTTTGATCTTAAATCTGATAAAATACGAAATAAGTGATAATGAATTAATATTCTTTATGTTTTTATATGTCGATATTCAACTTGCAAGAAAGTGAACTTTAATCTTAGATATGATAGAATACAAAATCAATGGTTTTGAATAAATGCTATTTATGTTTCTATATGTCGATAAATAACTTGCAAGAAAGTGAACTTTAATCTTAGATATGATAGAATACAAAATCAATGATTATGAATAAATGTTATTTATGTTTCTATTTGTCGATAAACAACTTGCAAGAAAGTGAACTTTGATCTTAGTTCTGATAAAATACAAAATAAATGATTATGAATAAATATTCTTTATGTTTTTATTTGTCGATATTCAACTTACATGAAAATGAACTTTGATCATAAATCTGATAAAAATACAAAATAAATTATTATGAATAAATATTCTTTATGTTTTTATTTGCCGATATTCAATTTGCAGGAAAGTGAACTTTGATCATAAATCTGAGAAAACTCAAAATAAATGATTACCAATAAATGTTCTTTATGTTTCTATTAATCGATAAACAACTTGCAAGAAAGTGAACTTTAATCTTAGATATGATAGAATACAAAATCAATGATTATGAATAAATGTTATTTATGTTTCTATTTGTCGATAAACAACTTGCAAGAAAGTGAACTTTGATCTTAGTTCTGATAAAATACAAAATAAATGATTATGAATAAATATTCTTTATGTTTTTATTTGTCGATATTCAACTTACATGAACATGAACTTTGATCATAAATCTGATAAAAAACAAAATCAATTATTATGAATAAATATTCTTTATGTATTTATTTGTCGATATTCAACTTGCAGGAAAGTGAACTTTGATCAAAAATCTGAGAAAACTCAAAATAAATGATTATCAATAAATGTTCTTTATGTTTCTATTTGTCGATAAACAACTTGCAAGAAAGTGAACTTTAATATTAGATATGATAGAATACAAAATAAATGATTATGAATAAATATTCTTTATGCTTTTATTTGTCGATATTCAACTTGCAAGAAAGTAAACTTTATTCTTAAATAAGATAAAATACAAAATAAATGATTTTGAATAAATGTTATTTATGTTTTTACTTGTCGATAAACAATTTGCAAGAAAGTGAACTTTAATCTTAAATCTGATAAAATACAAATAAATGATTATGAATATATGTTCTTTATGTTTCTATATGTCGATAAATAACTTGCAAGAAAGTGAACTTTGATCTTAGATCTGATAGAATACAAAATAAATGGTTTTGAATAAATGCTATTTATGTTTCTATATGTCGATAAATATAGATACAAAATAAATGGTTTTGAATAAATGCTATTTATGTTTCTATATGTCGATAAATAACTTGCAAGAAAGTGAACTTTGATCTTAAATCTGATAAAAATACAAAATAAATGATTATGAAAAAATATTATTTATGTTTATATTTGCCGATTAACAACTTACATTAAAGTGAACTTTGATCATAAATCTGATAAAATACAAAATAAATGATTATGAATAAATATTCTTTATGATTTTATTTGTCGATATTCAACTTGCAAGAAAGTAAACTTTATTCTTAAATAAGATAAAATACAAAATAAATGATTTTGAATAAATGTTATTTATGTTTTTACTTGTCGATAAACAATTTGCAAGAAAGTGAACTTTAATCTTAAATCTGATAAAATACAAATAAATGATTATGAATATATGTTCTTTATGTTTCTATATGTCGATAAATAACTTGCAAGAAAGTGAACTTTGATCTTAGATCTGATAGAATACAAAATAAATGGTTTTGAATAAATGCTATTTATGTTTCTATATGTCGATAAATATAGATACAAAGTAAATGGTTTTGAATAAATGCTATTTATGTTTCTATATGTCGATAAATAACTTGCAAGAAAGTGAACTTTGATCTTAAATCTGATAAAAATACAAAATAAATGATTATGAATAAATATTATTTATGTTTATATTTGCCGATTAACAACTTACATTGAAGTGAACTTTGATCATAAATCTGATAAAATACAAAATAAATGATTATGAATAAATATTCTTTATGATTTTATTTGTCGATATTCAACTTGCAAGAAAGTGAACTTTGATCTTAGTTCTGATAAAATACAAAATAAATGATTATGAATAAATATTCTTTATGTTTTTATTTGTCGATATTCAACTTACATGAAAATGAACTTTGATCATAAATCTGATAAAAATACAAAATAAATTATTATGAATAAATATTCTTTATGTTTTTATTTGCCGATATTCAACTTGCAGGAAAGTGAACTTTGATCAAAAATCTAAGAAAACTCAAAATAAATGATTATCAATAAATGTTCTTTATGTTTCTATTTGTCGATAAACAACTTGCAAGAAAGTGAACTTTGATCTTAGTTCTGATAAAATACAAAATAAATGATTATGAATAAATCTTCTTTATGTTTTTATTTGTCGATATTCAACTTACATGAACATGAACTTTGATCATAAATCTGATAAAAAACAAAATCAATTATTATGAATAAATATTCTTTATGTATTTATTTGTCGATATTCAACTTGCAGGAAAGTGAACTTTGATCAAAAATCTGAGAAAACTCAAAATAAATGATTATCAATAAATGTTCTTTATGTTTCTATTTGTCGATAAACAACTTGCAAGAAAGTGAACTTTAATCTTAGATATGATAGAATACAAAATAAATGATTATGAATAAATATTCTTTATGCTTTTATTTGTCGATATTCAACTTGCAAGAAAGTAAACTTTATTCTTAAATAAGATAAAATACAAAATAAATGATTTTGAATAAATGTTATTTATGTATTTACTTGTCGATAAACAATTTGCAAGAAAGTGAACTTTAATCTTAAATCTGATAAAATACAAATAAATGATTATGAATATATGTTCTTTATGTTTCTATATGTCGATAAATAACTTGCAAGAAAGTGAACTTTGATCTTAGATCTGATAGAATACAAAATAAATGGTTTTGAATAAATGCTATTTATGTTTCTATATGTCGATAAATATAGATACAAAATAAATGGTTTTGAATAAATGCTATTTATGTTTCTATATGTCGATAAATAACTTGCAAGAAAGTGAACTTTGATCTTAAATCTGATAAAAATACAAAATAAATGATTATGAATAAATATTATTTATGTTTATATTTGCCGATTAACAACTTACATTAAAGTGAACTTTGATCATAAATCTGATAAAATACAAAATAAATGATTATGAATAAATATTCTTTCTGATTTTATTTGTCGATATTCAACTTACATGAACATGAACTTTGATCATAAATCTGATAAAAAACAAAATCAATTATTATAAATAAATATTCTTTATGTATTTATTTGTCGATATTCAACTTGCAGGAAATGAACTTTGATCAAAAATCTGAGAAAACTCAAAATAAATGATTATCAATAAATGTTCTTTATGTTTTTATTTGTCGATAAACAACTTGCAAGAAAGTGAACTTTAATCTTAGATATGATAGAATACAAAATAAATGATTATGAATAAATATTGTTTATGTTTTTATATGTCGATAAACAACTTGCAAGAAAGTGAACTTTAATCTTAAATCTGATAAAATACAAAATAAATGATTATGAATATATGTTCTTTATGTTTCTATATGTCGATAAATAACTTGCAAGAAAGTGAACTTTGATCTTAGATCTGATAGAATACAAAATAAATGATTATGAATATATGTTCATTATGTTTCTATATGTCGATAAATAACTTGCAAGAAAGTGAACTTTGATCTAAGTTTGATAAAATACAAAATAAATGATTATGAATAAATATTCTTTATGTTTTTATTTGCCGATTAACAACTTACATTAAAGTGAACTTTGATCATAAATCTGATAAAATACTAAATAAATTATTATGAATAAATATTCTTTATGTTCTTATTTGTCGATATTCAACTTGCAAGAAAGTGAACTTTGATCTTAAATCTGATAAAAATACAAAATCAATGATCATGATTAAATGTTATTTATGTTTCTATTTGTCGATAACCAACTTGCAAGAAAGTGAACTTTGATCTAAGTTTGATAAAATACAAAATAAATGATTATGAATAAATATTCTTTATGTTTTTATTTGACGATATTCAACTTGCAAGAAAGTGAACTTTGACCTTAAATCTGATAAAAATACAAAATAAATGATTATGAATAAATATTTTTAATGTTTCTATTTGTCGATAAACGACTTGCAAGAAGGTGAACTTTAATCTTAAATATGATAAAATACAAAATAAATGATTTTGAATAGATGTTATTTGTGTTTTTATTTGTCGATAAACAACTTGCAAGAAAGTGAGCTTTGATCTTAAATCTGATAAAATACGAAATAAGTGATAATGAATTAATATTCTTTATGTTTTTATATGTCGATATTCAACTTGCAAGAAAGTGAACTTTAATCTTAGATATGATAGAATACAAAATCAATGGTTTTGAATAAATGCTATTTATGTTTCTATATGTCGATAAATAACTTGCAAGAAAGTGAACTTTAATCTTAGATATGATAGAATACAAAATAAATGATTATGAATATATGTTCATTATGTTTCTATATGTCGATAAATAACTTGCAAGAAAGTGAACTTTGATCTAAGTTTGATAAAATACAAAATAAATGATTATGAATAAATATTCTTTATGTTTTTATTTGTCGATATTCAACTTACATGAAAATGAACTTTGATCATAAATCTGATAAAAATACAAAATAAATTATTATGAATAAATATTCTTTATGTTTTTATTTGCCGATATTCAATTTGCAGGAAAGTGAACTTTGATCATAAATCTGAGAAAACTCAAAATAAATGATTACCAATAAATGTTCTTTATGTTTCTATTAATCGATAAACAACTTGCAAGAAAGTGAACTTTAATCTTAGATATGATAGAATACAAAATCAATGATTATGAATAAATGTTATTTATGTTTCTATTTGTCGATAAACAACTTGCAAGAAAGTGAACTTTGATCTTAGTTCTGATAAAATACAAAATAAATGATTATGAATAAATATTCTTTATGTTTTTATTTGTCGATATTCAACTTACATGAACATGAACTTTGATCATAAATCTGATAAAAAACAAAATCAATTATTATGAATAAATATTCTTTATGTATTTATTTGTCGATATTCAACTTGCAGGAAAGTGAACTTTGATCAAAAATCTGAGAAAACTCAAAATAAATGATTATCAATAAATGTTCTTTATGTTTCTATTTGTCGATAAACAGCTTGCAAGAAAGTGAACTTTGATCTTAGTTCTGATAAAATACAAAATAAATGATTATGAATAAATCTTCTTTATGTTTTTATTTGTCGATATTCAACTTACATGAACATGAACTTTGATCATAAATCTGATAAAAAACAAAATCAATTATTATGAATAAATATTCTTTATGTATTTATTTGTCGATATTCAACTTGCAGGAAAGTGAACTTTGATCAAAAATCTGAGAAAACTCAAAATAAATGATTATCAATAAATGTTGTTTATGTTTCTATTTGTCGATAAACAACTTGCAAGAAAGTGAACTTTAATATTAGATATGATAGAATACAAAATAAATGATTATGAATAAATATTCTTTATGCTTTTATTTGTCGATATTCAACTTGCAAGAAAGTAAACTTTATTCTTAAATAAGATAAAATACAAAATAAATGATTTTGAATAAATGTTATTTATGTTTTTACTTGTCGATAAACAATTTGCAAGAAAGTGAACTTTAATCTTAAATCTGATAAAATACAAATAAATGATTATGAATATATGTTCTTTATGTTTCTATATGTCGATAAATAACTTGCAAGAAAGTGAACTTTGATCTTAGATCTGATAGAATACAAAATAAATGGTTTTGAATAAATGCTATTTATGTTTCTATATGTCGATAAATATAGATACAAAATAAATGGTTTTGAATAAATGCTATTTATGTTTCTATATGTCGATAAACAACTTGCAAGAAAGTGAACTTTGATCTTAAATCTGATAAAAATACAAAATAAATGATTATGAAAAAATATTATTTATGTTTATATTTGCCGATTAACAACTTACATTAAAGGGAACTTTGATCATAAATCTGATAAAATACAAAATAAATGATTATGAATAAATATTCTTTATGATTTTATTTGTCGATATTCAACTTGCAAGAAAGTAAACTTTATTCTTAAATAAGATAAAATACAAAATAAATGATTTTGAATAAATGTTATTTATGTTTTTACTTGTCGATAAACAATTTGCAAGAAAGTGAACTTTAATCTTAAATCTGATAAAATACAAATAAATGATTATGAATATATGTTCTTTATGTTTCTATATGTCGATAAATAACTTGCAAGAAAGTGAACTTTGATCTTAGATCTGATAGAATACAAAATAAATGGTTTTGAATAAATGCTATTTATGTTTCTATATGTCGATAAATAACTTGCAAGAAAGTGAACTTTGATCTTAAATCTGATAAAAATACAAAATAAATGATTATGAATAAATATTATTTATGTTTTTATTTGCCGATTAACAACTTACATTAAAGTGAACTTTGATCATAAGTCTGATAAAATACAAAATAAATGATTATGAATAAATATTCTTTATGATTTTATTTGTCGATATTCAACTTACATGAACATGAACTTTGATCATAAATCTGATAAAAAACAAAATCAATTATTATAAATAAATATTCTTTATGTATTTATTTGTCGATAAACAACTTGCAAGAAAGTGAACTTTAATCTTAGATATGATAGAATACAAAATAAATGATTATGAATAAATATTCTTTATGTTTTTACTTGTCGATAAACAACTTGCAAGAAAGTGAACTTTAATCTTAAATCTGATAAAATACAAAATAAATGATTATGAATATATGTTCTTTATGTTTCTATATGTCGATAAATAACTTGCAAGAAAGTGAACTTTGATCTTAGATCTGATAGAATACAAAATAAATGATTATGAATATATGTTCATTATGTTTCTATATGTCGATAAATAACTTGCAAGAAAGTGAACTTTGATCTAAGTTTGATAAAATACAAAATAAATGATTATGAATAAATATTCTTTATGTTTTTATTTGCCGATTAACAACTTACATTAAAGTGAACTTTGATCATAAATCTGATAAAATACAAAATAAATTATTATGAATAAATATTCTTTATGTTTTTATGTGTCGATATTCAACTTGCAAGAAAGTGAACTTTGATCTTAAATCTGATAAAAATACAAAATCAATGATCATGATTAAATGTTATTTATGTTTCTATTTGTCGATAAACAACTTGCAAGAAAGTGAACTTTGATCTAAGTTTGATAAAATACAAAATAAATTATTATGAATAAATATTCTTTATGTTTTTATGTGTCGATATTCAACTTGCAAGAAAGTGAACTTTGATCTTAAATCTGATAAAAATACAAAATCAATGATCATGATTAAATGTTATTTATGTTTCTATTTGTCGATAAACAACTTGCAAGAAAGTGAACTTTGATCTAAGTTTGATAAAATACAAAATAAATGATTATGAATAAATATTCTTTATGTTTTTATTTGACGATATTCAACTTGCAAGAAAGTGAACTTTGATCAAAAATCTGAGAAAACTCAAAATAAATGATTATCAATAAATGTTGTTTATGTTTCTATTTGTCGATAAACAACTTGCAAGAAAGTGAACTTTAATATTAGATATGATAGAATACAAAATAAATGATTATGAATAAATATTCTTTATGCTTTTATTTGTCGATATTCAACTTGCAAGAAAGTAAACTTTATTCTTAAATAAGATAAAATACAAAATAAATGATTTTGAATAAATGTTATTTATGTTTTTACTTGTCGATAAACAATTTGCAAGAAAGTGAACTTTAATCTTAAATCTGATAAAATACAAATAAATGATTATGAATATATGTTCTTTATGTTTCTATATGTCGATAAATAACTTGCAAGAAAGTGAACTTTGATCTTAGATCTGATAGAATACAAAATAAATGGTTTTGAATAAATGCTATTTATGTTTCTATATGTCGATAAATATAGATACAAAATAAATGGTTTTGAATAAATGCTATTTATGTTTCTATATGTCGATAAACAACTTGCAAGAAAGTGAACTTTGATCTTAAATCTGATAAAAATACAAAATAAATGATTATGAAAAAATATTATTTATGTTTATATTTGCCGATTAACAACTTACATTAAAGGGAACTTTGATCATAAATCTGATAAAATACAAAATAAATGATTATGAATAAATATTCTTTATGATTTTATTTGTCGATATTCAACTTGCAAGAAAGTAAACTTTATTCTTAAATAAGATAAAATACAAAATAAATGATTTTGAATAAATGTTATTTATGTTTTTACTTGTCGATAAACAATTTGCAAGAAAGTGAACTTTAATCTTAAATCTGATAAAATACAAATAAATGATTATGAATATATGTTCTTTATGTTTCTATATGTCGATAAATAACTTGCAAGAAAGTGAACTTTGATCTTAGATCTGATAGAATACAAAATAAATGGTTTTGAATAAATGCTATTTATGTTTCTATATGTCGATAAATAACTTGCAAGAAAGTGAACTTTGATCTTAAATCTGATAAAAATACAAAATAAATGATTATGAATAAATATTATTTATGTTTTTATTTGCCGATTAACAACTTACATTAAAGTGAACTTTGATCATAAGTCTGATAAAATACAAAATAAATGATTATGAATAAATATTCTTTATGATTTTATTTGTCGATATTCAACTTACATGAACATGAACTTTGATCATAAATCTGATAAAAAACAAAATCAATTATTATAAATAAATATTCTTTATGTATTTATTTGTCGATAAACAACTTGCAAGAAAGTGAACTTTAATCTTAGATATAATAGAATACAAAATAAATGATTATGAATAAATATTCTTTATGTTTTTACTTGTCGATAAACAACTTGCAAGAAAGTGAACTTTAATCTTAAATCTGATAAAATACAAAATAAATGATTATGAATATATGTTCTTTATGTTTCTATATGTCGATAAATAACTTGCAAGAAAGTGAACTTTGATCTTAGATCTGATAGAATACAAAATAAATGATTATGAATATATGTTCATTATGTTTCTATATGTCGATAAATAACTTGCAAGAAAGTGAACTTTGATCTAAGTTTGATAAAATACAAAATAAATGATTATGAATAAATATTCTTTATGTTTTTATTTGCCGATTAACAACTTACATTAAAGTGAACTTTGATCATAAATCTGATAAAATACAAAATAAATTATTATGAATAAATATTCTTTATGTTTTTATGTGTCGATATTCAACTTGCAAGAAAGTGAACTTTGATCTTAAATCTGATAAAAATACAAAATCAATGATCATGATTAAATGTTATTTATGTTTCTATTTGTCGATAAACAACTTGCAAGAAAGTGAACTTTGATCTAAGTTTGATAAAATACAAAATAAATGATTATGAATAAATATTCTTTATGTTTTTATTTGACGATATTCAACTTGCAAGAAAGTGAACTTTGACCTTAAATCTGATAAAAATACAAAATAAATGATTATGAATAAATATTTTTAATGTTTCTATTTGTCGATAAACGACTTGCAAGAAGGTGAACTTTAATCTTAAATATGATAAAATACAAAATAAATGATTTTGAATAGATGTTATTTGTGTTTTTATTTGTCGATAAACAACTTGCAAGAAAGTGAGCTTTGATCTTAAATCTGATAAAATACGAAATAAGTGATAATGAATTAATATTCTTTATGTTTTTATATGTCGATATTCAACTTGCAAGAAAGTGAACTTTGATCTTAAATCTGATAAAAATACAAAATCAATGATTATGAATAAATGTTATTTATGTTTCTATTTGTCGATAAACAACTTGCAAGAAAGTGAACTTTAATCTTAGATATGATAGAATACAAAATAAATGATTATGAATAAATATTCTTTATGCTTTTATTTGTCGATATTCAACTTGCAGGAAAGTGAACTTTGATCAAAAATCTGAGAAAACTCAAAATAAATGATTATCAATAAATGTTCTTTATGTTTTTATTTGTCGATATTCAACTTACATGAAAATGAACTTTGATCATAAATCTGATAAAATACAAAATAAATGATTATGAATAAATATTCTTTATGATTTTATTTGTCGATATTCAACTTACATGAACATGAACTTTGATCATAAATCTGATAAAAAACAAAATCAATTATTATGAATAAATATTCTTTATGTATTTATTTGTCGATATTCAACTTGCAGGAAAGTGAACTTTGATCAAAAATCTGAGAAAACTCAAAATAAATGATTATCAATAAATGTTCTTTATGTTTCTATTTGTCGATAAACAACTTGCAAGAAAGTGAACTTTAATCTTAAATCTGATAAAATACAAATAAATGATTATGAATATATGTTCTTTATGTTTCTATATGTCGATAAATAACTTGCAAGAAAGTGAACTTTGATCTTAGATATGATAGAATACAAAATCAATGATTATGAATAAATGTTATTTATGTTTCTATTTGTCGATAAACAACTTCCAAGAAAGTGAACTTTGATCAAAAATCTGAGAAAACTCAAAATAAATGATTATCAATAAATGTTCTTTATGTTTCTATTTGTCGATAAACAACTTGCAAGAAAGTGAACTTTGATCTTAGTTCTGATAAAATACAAAATAAATGATTATGAATAAATATTCTTTATGTTTTTACTTGTCGATAAACAACTTGCAAGAAAGTGAACTTTAATCTTAAATCTGATAAAATACAAAATAAATGATTATGAATATATGTTCTTTATGTTTCTATATGTCGATAAATAACTTGCAAGAAAGTGAACTTTGATCTTAGATCTGATAGAATACAAAATAAATGATTATGAATATATGTTCATTATGTTTCTATATGTCGATAAATAACTTGCAAGAAAGTGAACTTTGATCTTAGTTCTGATAAAATACAAAATAAATGATTATGAATATATGTTCTTTATGTTTCTATATGTCGATAAATAACTTGCAAGAAAGTGAACTTTGATCTTAGTTCTGATAAAATACAAAATAAATGATTATGAATATATGTTCTTTATGTTTCTATATGTCGATAAATAACTTGCAAGAAAGTGAACTTTGATCTTAGTTCTGATAAAATACAAAATAAATGATTATGAATAAATATTCTTTATGTTTTTACTTGTCGATAAACAACTTGCAAGAAAGTGAACTTTAATCTTAAATCTGATAAAATACAAAATAAATGATTATGAATATATGTTCTTTATGTTTCTATATGTCGATAAATAACTTGCAAGAAAGTGAACTTTGATCATAAATCTGATAAAAAACAAAATCAATTATTATGAATAAATATTCTTTATGTATTTATTTGTCGATATTCAACTTGCAGGAAAGTGAACTTTGATCAAAAATCTGAGAAAACTCAAAATAAATGATTATGAATATATGTTCTTTATGTTTCTATATGTCGATAAATAACTTGCAAGAAAGTGAACTTTGATCTTAGTTCTGATAAAATACAAAATAAATGATTATGAATAAATATTCTTTATGTTTTTACTTGTCGATAAACAACTTGCAAGAAAGTGAACTTTAATCTTAAATCTGATAAAATACAAAATAAATGATTATGAATATATGTTCTTTATGTTTCTATATGTCGATAAATAACTTGCAAGAAAGTGAACTTTGATCTTAGATCTGATAGAATACAAAATAAATGATTATGAATATATGTTCATTATGTTTCTATATGTCGATAAATAACTTGCAAGAAAGTGAACTTTGATCTAAGTTTGATAAATTACAAAATAAATGATTATGAATAAATATTCTTTATGTTTTTATTTGCCGATTAACAACTTACATTAAAGTGAACTTTGATCATAAATCTGATAAAATACAAAATAAATTATTATGAATAAATATTTTTTATGTTTTTATGTGTCGATATTCAACTTGCAAGAAAGTGAACTTTGATCTTAAATCTGATAAAAATACAAAATCAATGATCATGATTAAATGTTATTTATGTTTCTATTTGTCGATAAACAACTTGCAAGAAAGTGAACTTTGATCTAAGTTTGATAAAATACAAAATAAATGATTATGAATAAATATTCTTTATGTTTTTATTTGACGATATTCAACTTGCAAGAAAGTGAACTTTGACCTTAAATCTGATAAAAATACAAAATAAATGATTATGAATAAATATTTTTAATGTTTCTATTTGTCGATAAACGACTTGCAAGAAGGTGAACTTTAATCTTAAATATGATAAAATACAAAATAAATGATTTTGAATAGATGTTATTTGTGTTTTTATTTGTCGATAAACAACTTGCAAGAAAGTGAGCTTTGATCTTAAATCTGATAAAATACGAAATAAGTGATAATGAATTAATATTCTTTATGTTTTTATATGTCGATATTCAACTTGCAAGAAAGTGAACTTTGATCTTAAATCTGATAAAAATACAAAATCAATGATTATGAATAAATGTTATTTATGTTTCTATTTGTCGATAAACAACTTGCAAGAAAGTGAACTTTAATCTTAGATATGATAGAATACAAAATAAATGATTATGAATAAATATTCTTTATGCTTTTATTTGTCGATATTCAACTTGCAGGAAAGTGAACTTTGATCAAAAATCTGAGAAAACTCAAAATAAATGATTATCAATAAATGTTCTTTATGTTTTTATTTGTCGATATTCAACTTACATGAAAATGAACTTTGATCATAAATCTGATAAAATACAAAATAAATGATTATGAATAAATATTCTTTATGATTTTATTTGTCGATATTCAACTTACATGAAAATGAACTTTGATCATAAATCTGATAAAAAACAAAATAAATTATTATGAATAAATATTCTTTATGTTTTTATTTGTCGATATTCAACTTACATGAACATGAACTTTGATCATAAATCTGATAAAAACCTAATTAATTATTATGAATAAATATTCTTTATGTATTTATTTGTCGATATTCAACTTGCAGGAAAGTGAACTTTGATCAAAAATCTGAGAAAACTCAAAATAAATGATTATCAATAAATGTTCTTTATGTTTCTATTTGTCGATAAACAACTTGCAAGAAAGTGAACTTTAATCTTAGATATGATAGAATACAAAATAAATGATTATGAATAAATATTCTTTATGCTTTTATTTGTCGATATTCAACTTGCAAGAAAGTGAACTTTAATCTTAAATAAGATAAAATACAAAATAAATGATTTTGAATAAATGTTATTTATGTTTTTACTTGTCGATAAACAACTTGCAAGAAAGTGAACTTTAATCTTAAATCTGATAAAATACAAAATAAATGATTATGAATATATGTTCTTTATGTTTCTATATGTCGATAAATAACTTGCAAGAAAGTGAACTTTGATCTTAGATCTGATAGAATACAAAATAAATGGTTTTGAATAAATGCTATTTATGTTTCTATATGTCGATAAATAACTTGCAAGAAAGTGAACTTTGATCTTAGTTCTGATAAAATACGAAATAAATGATTATGAATAAATCTTCTTTATGTTTTTATTTGTCGATATTCAACTTACATGAACATGAACTTTGATCATAAATCTGATAAAAAACAAAATCAATTATTATGAATAAATATTCTTTATGTATTTATTTGTCGATATTCAACTTGCAGGAACTTTGATAAAAAATCTGAGAAAACTCAAAATAAATGATTATCAATAAATGTTCTTTATGTTTCTATTTGTCGATAAACAACTTGCAAGAAAGTGAACTTTAATCTTAGATATGATAGAATACAAAATAAATGATTATGAATAAATATTCTTTATGCTTTTATTTGTCGATATTCAACTTGCAAGAAAGTAAACTTTATTCTTAAATAAGATAAAATACAAAATAAATGATTTTGAATAAATGTTATTTATGTTTTTACTTGTCGATAAACAATTTGCAAGAAAGTGAACTTTAATCTTAAATCTGATAAAATACAAATAAATGATTATGAATATATGTTCTTTATGTTTCTATATGTCGATAAATAACTTGCAAGAAAGTGAACTTTGATCTTAGATCTGATAGAATACAAAATAAATGGTTTTGAATAAATGCTATTTATGTTTCTATATGTCGATAAATATAGATACAAAATAAATGGTTTTGAATAAATGCTATTTATGTTTCTATATGTCGATAAATAACTTGCAAGAAAGTGAACTTTGATCTTAGATATGATAGAATACAAAATCAATGATTATGAATAAATGTTATTTATGTTTCTATTTGTCGATAAACAACTTCCAAGAAAGTGAACTTTGATCAAAAATCTGAGAAAACTCAAAATAAATGATTATCAATAAATGTTCTTTATGTTTCTATTTGTCGATAAACAACTTGCAAGAAAGTGAACTTTGATCTTAGTTCTGATAAAATACAAAATAAATGATTATGAATAAATATTCTTTATGTTTTTATTTGTCGATATTCAACTTACATGAACATGAACTTTGATCATAAATCTGATAAAAAACAAAATCAATTATTATGAATAAATATTCTTTATGTATTTATTTGTCGATATTCAACTTGCAGGAAAGTGAACTTTGATAAAAAATCTGAGAAAACTCAAAATAAATGATTATCAATAAATGTTCTTTATGTTTCTATTTGTCGATAAACAACTTGCAAGAAAGTGAACTTTGATCTTAGTTCTGATAAAATACAAAATAAATGATTATGAATAAATCTTCTTTATGTTTTTATTTGTCGATATTCAACTTACATGAACATGAACTTTGATCATAAATCTGATAAAAAACAAAATCAATTATTATGAATAAATATTCTTTATGTATTTATTTGTCGATATTCAACTTGCAGGAAAGTGAACTTTGATAAAAAATCTGAGAAAACTCAAAATAAATGATTATCAATAAATGTTCTTTATGTTTCTATTTGTCGATAAACAACTTGCAAGAAAGTGAACTTTGATCTTAGTTCTGATAAAATACAAAATAAATGATTATGAATAAATCTTCTTTATGTTTTTATTTGTCGATAAACAACTTGCAAGAAAGTGAACTTTAATCTTAGATATGATAGAATACAAAATAAATGATTATGAATAAATATTCTTTATGTTTTTACTTGTCGATAAACAACTTGCAAGAAAGTGAACTTTAATCTTAAATCTGATAAAATACAAAATAAATGATTATGAATATATGTTCTTTATGTTTCTATATGTCGATAAATAACTTGCAAGAAAGTGAACTTTGATCTTAGATCTGATAGAATACAAAATAAATGATTATGAATATATGTTTCTATATGTCGATAAATAACTTGCAAGAAAGTGAACTTTGATCTAAGTTTGATAAATTACAAAATAAATGATTATGAATAAATATTCTTTATGTTTTTATTTGCCGATTAACAACTTACATTAAAGTGAACTTTGATCATAAATCTGATAAAATACAAAATAAATTATTATGAATAAATATTCTTTATGTTTTTATGTGTCGATATTCAACTTGCAAGAAAGTGAACTTTGATCTTAAATCTGATAAAAATACAAAATCAATGATCATGATTAAATGTTATTTATGTTTCTATTTGTCGATAAACAACTTGCAAGAAAGTGAACTTTGATCTAAGTTTGATAAAATACAAAATAAATGATTATGAATAAATATTCTTTATGTTTTTATTTGACGATATTCAACTTGCAAGAAAGTGAACTTTGACCTTAAATCTGATAAAAATACAAAATAAATGATTATGAATAAATATTTTTAATGTTTCTATTTGTCGATAAACGACTTGCAAGAAGGTGAACTTTAATCTTAAATATGATAAAATACAAAATAAATGATTTTGAATAGATGTTATTTGTGTTTTTATTTGTCGATAAACAACTTGCAAGAAAGTGAGCTTTGATCTTAAATCTGATAAAATACGAAATAAGTGATAATGAATTAATATTCTTTATGTTTTTATATGTCGATATTCAACTTGCAAGAAAGTGAACTTTGATCTTAAATCTGATAAAAATACAAAATCAATGATTATGAATAAATGTTATTTATGTTTCTATTTGTCGATAAACAACTTGCAAGAAAGTGAACTTTAATCTTAGATATGATAGAATACAAAATAAATGATTATGAATAAATATTCTTTATGCTTTTATTTATCGATATTCAACTTGCAGGAAAGTGAACTTTGATCAAAAATCTGAGAAAACTCAAAATAAATGATTATCAATAAATGTTCTTTATGTTTTTATTTGTCGATATTCAACTTACATGAAAATGAACTTTGATCATAAATCTGATAAAATACAAAATAAATGATTATGAATAAATATTCTTTATGATTTTATTTGTCGATATTCAACTTACATGAAAATGAACTTTGATCATAAATCTGATAAAAAACAAAATAAATTATTATGAATAAATATTCTTTATGTTTTTATTTGTCGATATTCAACTTACATGAACATGAACTTTGATCATAAATCTGATAAAAACCTAATCAATTATTATGAATAAATATTCTTTATGTATTTATTTGTCGATATTCAACTTGCAGGAAAGTGAACTTTGATCAAAAATCTGAGAAAACTCAAAATAAATGATTATCAATAAATGTTCTTTATGTTTCTATTTGTCGATAAACAACTTGCAAGAAAGTGAACTTTAATCTTAGATATGATAGAATACAAAATAAATGATTATGAATAAATATTCTTTATGCTTTTATTTGTCGATATTCAACTTGCAAGAAAGTGAACTTTAATCTTAAATAAGATAAAATACAAAATAAATGATTTTGAATAAATGTTATTTATGTTTTTACTTGTCGATAAACAACTTGCAAGAAAGTGAACTTTAATCTTAAATCTGATAAAATACAAAATAAATGATTATGAATATATGTTCTTTATGTTTCTATATGTCGATAAATAACTTGCAAGAAAGTGAACTTTGATCTTAGATCTGATAGAATACAAAATAAATGGTTTTGAATAAATGCTATTTATGTTTCTATATGTCGATAAATAACTTGCAAGAAAGTGAACTTTGATCTTAGTTCTGATAAAATACGAAATAAATGATTATGAATAAATCTTCTTTATGTTTTTATTTGTCGATATTCAACTTACATGAACATGAACTTTGATCATAAATCTGATAAAAAACAAAATCAATTATTATGAATAAATATTCTTTATGTATTTATTTGTCGATATTCAACTTGCAGGAACTTTGATAAAAAATCTGAGAAAACTCAAAATAAATGATTATCAATAAATGTTCTTTATGTTTCTATTTGTCGATAAACAACTTGCAAGAAAGTGAACTTTAATCTTAGATATGATAGAATACAAAATAAATGATTATGAATAAATATTCTTTATGCTTTTATTTGTCGATATTCAACTTGCAAGAAAGTAAACTTTATTCTTAAATAAGATAAAATACAAAATAAATGATTTTGAATAAATGTTATTTATGTTTTTACTTGTCGATAAACAATTTGCAAGAAAGTGAACTTTAATCTTAAATCTGATAAAATACAAATAAATGATTATGAATATATGTTCTTTATGTTTCTATATGTCGATAAATAACTTGCAAGAAAGTGAACTTTGATCTTAGATCTGATAGAATACAAAATAAATGGTTTTGAATAAATGCTATTTATGTTTCTATATGTCGATAAATATAGATACAAAATAAATGGTTTTGAATAAATGCTATTTATGTTTCTATATGTCGATAAATAACTTGCAAGAAAGTGAACTTTGATCTTAGATATGATAGAATACAAAATCAATGATTATGAATAAATGTTATTTATGTTTCTATTTGTCGATAAACAACTTCCAAGAAAGTGAACTTTGATCAAAAATCTGAGAAAACTCAAAATAAATGATTATCAATAAATGTTCTTTATGTTTCTATTTGTCGATAAACAACTTGCAAGAAAGTGAACTTTGATCTTAGTTCTGATAAAATACAAAATAAATGATTATGAATAAATATTCTTTATGTTTTTATTTGTCGATATTCAACTTACATGAACATGAACTTTGATCATAAATCTGATAAAAAACAAAATCAATTATTATGAATAAATATTCTTTATGTATTTATTTGTCGATATTCAACTTGCAGGAAAGTGAACTTTGATAAAAAATCTGAGAAAACTCAAAATAAATGATTATCAATAAATGTTCTTTATGTTTCTATTTGTCGATAAACAACTTGCAAGAAAGTGAACTTTGATCTTAGTTCTGATAAAATACAAAATAAATGATTATGAATAAATCTTCTTTATGTTTTTATTTGTCGATATTCAACTTACATGAACATGAACTTTGATCATAAATCTGATAAAAAACAAAATCAATTATTATGAATAAATATTCTTTATGTATTTATTTGTCGATATTCAACTTGCAGGAAAGTGAACTTTGATAAAAAATCTGAGAAAACTCAAAATAAATGATTATCAATAAATGTTCTTTATGTTTCTATTTGTCGATAAACAACTTGCAAGAAAGTGAACTTTGATCTTAGTTCTGATAAAATACAAAATAAATGATTATGAATAAATCTTCTTTATGTTTTTATTTGTCGATAAACAACTTGCAAGAAAGTGAACTTTAATCTTAGATATGATAGAATACAAAATAAATGATTATGAATAAATATTCTTTATGTTTTTACTTGTCGATAAACAACTTGCAAGAAAGTGAACTTTAATCTTAAATCTGATAAAATACAAAATAAATGATTATGAATATATGTTCTTTATGTTTCTATATGTCGATAAATAACTTGCAAGAAAGTGAACTTTGATCTTAGATCTGATAGAATACAAAATAAATGATTATGAATATATGTTCATTATGTTTCTATATGTCGATAAATAACTTGCAAGAAAGTGAACTTTGATCTAAGTTTGATAAATTACAAAATAAATGATTATGAATAAATATTCTTTATGTTTTTATTTGCCGATTAACAACTTACATTAAAGTGAACTTTGATCATAAATCTGATAAAATACAAAATAAATTATTATGAATAAATATTCTTTATGTTTTTATGTGTCGATATTCAACTTGCAAGAAAGTGAACTTTGATCTTAAATCTGATAAAAATACAAAATCAATGATCATGATTAAATGTTATTTATGTTTCTATTTGTCGATAAACAACTTGCAAGAAAGTGAACTTTGATCTAAGTTTGATAAAATACAAAATAAATGATTATGAATAAATATTCTTTATGTTTTTATTTGACGATATTCAACTTGCAAGAAAGTGAACTTTGACCTTAAATCTGATAAAAATACAAAATAAATGATTATGAATAAATATTTTTAATGTTTCTATTTGTCGATAAACGACTTGCAAGAAGGTGAACTTTAATCTTAAATATGATAAAATACAAAATAAATGATTTTGAATAGATGTTATTTGTGTTTTTATTTGTCGATAAACAACTTGCAAGAAAGTGAGCTTTGATCTTAAATCTGATAAAATACGAAATAAGTGATAATGAATTAATATTCTTTATGTTTTTATATGTCGATATTCAACTTGCAAGAAAGTGAACTTTGATCTTAAATCTGATAAAAATACAAAATCAATGATTATGAATAAATGTTATTTATGTTTCTATTTGTCGATAAACAACTTGCAAGAAAGTGAACTTTAATCTTAGATATGATAGAATACAAAATAAATGATTATGAATAAATATTCTTTATGCTTTTATTTATCGATATTCAACTTGCAGGAAAGTGAACTTTGATCAAAAATCTGAGAAAACTCAAAATAAATGATTATCAATAAATGTTCTTTATGTTTTTATTTGTCGATATTCAACTTACATGAAAATGAACTTTGATCATAAATCTGATAAAATACAAAATAAATGATTATGAATAAATATTCTTTATGATTTTATTTGTCGATATTCAACTTACATGAAAATGAACTTTGATCATAAATCTGATAAAAAACAAAATAAATTATTATGAATAAATATTCTTTATGTTTTTATTTGTCGATATTCAACTTACATGAACATGAACTTTGATCATAAATCTGATAAAAACCTAATCAATTATTATGAATAAATATTCTTTATGTATTTATTTGTCGATATTCAACTTGCAGGAAAGTGAACTTTGATCAAAAATCTGAGAAAACTCAAAATAAATGATTATCAATAAATGTTCTTTATGTTTCTATTTGTCGATAAACAACTTGCAAGAAAGTGAACTTTAATCTTAGATATGATAGAATACAAAATAAATGATTATGAATAAATATTCTTTATGCTTTTATTTGTCGATATTCAACTTGCAAGAAAGTGAACTTTAATCTTAAATAAGATAAAATACAAAATAAATGATTTTGAATAAATGTTATTTATGTTTTTACTTGTCGATAAACAACTTGCAAGAAAGTGAACTTTAATCTTAAATCTGATAAAATACAAAATAAATGATTATGAATATATGTTCTTTATGTTTCTATATGTCGATAAATAACTTGCAAGAAAGTGAACTTTGATCTTAGATCTGATAGAATACAAAATAAATGGTTTTGAATAAATGCTATTTATGTTTCTATATGTCGATAAATAACTTGCAAGAAAGTGAACTTTGATCTTAGTTCTGATAAAATACGAAATAAATGATTATGAATAAATCTTCTTTATGTTTTTATTTGTCGATATTCAACTTACATGAACATGAACTTTGATCATAAATCTGATAAAAAACAAAATCAATTATTATGAATAAATATTCTTTATGTATTTATTTGTCGATATTCAACTTGCAGGAACTTTGATCAAAAATCTGAGAAAACTCAAAATAAATGATTATCAATAAATGTTCTTTATGTTTCTATTTGTCGATAAACAACTTGCAAGAAAGTGAACTTTAATCTTAGATATGATAGAATACAAAATAAATGATTATGAATAAATATTCTTTATGCTTTTATTTGTCGATATTCAACTTGCAAGAAAGTAAACTTTATTCTTAAATAAGATAAAATACAAAATAAATGATTTTGAATAAATGTTATTTATGTTTTTACTTGTCGATAAACAATTTGCAAGAAAGTGAACTTTAATCTTAAATCTGATAAAATACAAATAAATGATTATGAATATATGTTCTTTATGTTTCTATATGTCGATAAATAACTTGCAAGAAAGTGAACTTTGATCTTAGATCTGATAGAATACAAAATAAATGGTTTTGAATAAATGCTATTTATGTTTCTATATGTCGATAAATATAGATACAAAATAAATGGTTTTGAATAAATGCTATTTATGTTTCTATATGTCGATAAATAACTTGCAAGAAAGTGAACTTTGATCTTAGATATGATAGAATACAAAATCAATGATTATGAATAAATGTTATTTATGTTTCTATTTGTCGATAAACAACTTCCAAGAAAGTGAACTTTGATCAAAAATCTGAGAAAACTCAAAATAAATGATTATCAATAAATGTTCTTTATGTTTCTATTTGTCGATAAACAACTTGCAAGAAAGTGAACTTTGATCTTAGTTCTGATAAAATACAAAATAAATGATTATGAATAAATATTCTTTATGTTTTTATTTGTCGATATTCAACTTACATGAACATGAACTTTGATCATAAATCTGATAAAAAACAAAATCAATTATTATGAATAAATATTCTTTATGTATTTATTTGTCGATATTCAACTTGCAGGAAAGTGAACTTTGATCAAAAATCTGAGAAAACTCAAAATAAATGATTATCAATAAATGTTCTTTATGTTTCTATTTGTCGATAAACAACTTGCAAGAAAGTGAACTTTGATCTTAGTTCTGATAAAATACAAAATAAATGATTATGAATAAATCTTCTTTATGTTTTTATTTGTCGATATTCAACTTACATGAACATGAACTTTGATCATAAATCTGATAAAAAACAAAATCAATTATTATGAATAAATATTCTTTATGTATTTATTTGTCGATATTCAACTTGCAGGAAAGTGAACTTTGATCAAAAATCTGAGAAAACTCAAAATAAATGATTATCAATAAATGTTCTTTATGTTTTTATTTGTCGATAAACAACTTGCAAGAAAGTGAACTTTAATCTTAGATACGATAGAATACAAAATAAATGATTATGAATAAATATTCTTTATGTTTTTACTTGTCGATAAACAACTTGCAAGAAAGTGAACTTTAATCTTAAATCTGATAAAATACAAAATAAATGATTATGAATATATGTTCTTTATGTTTCTATATGTCGATAAATAACTTGCAAGAAAGTGAACTTTGATCTTAGATCTGATAGAATACAAAATAAATGATTATGAATATATGTTCATTATGTTTCTATATGTCGATAAATAACTTGCAAGAAAGTGAACTTTGATCTAAGTTTGATAAAATACAAAATAAATGATTATGAATAAATATTCTTTATGTTTTTATTTGCCGATTAACAACTTACATTAAAGTGAACTTTGATCATAAATCTGATAAAATACAAAATAAATTATTATGAATAAATATTCTTTATGTTTTTATGTGTCGATATTCAACTTGCAAGAAAGTGAACTTTGATCTTAAATCTGATAAAAATACAAAATCAATGATCATGATTAAATGTTATTTATGTTTCTATTTGTCGATAAACAACTTGCAAGAAAGTGAACTTTGATCTAAGTTTGATAAAATACAAAATAAATGATTATGAATAAATATTCTTTATGTTTTTATTTGACGATATTCAACTTGCAGGAAAGTGAACTTTGATCAAAAATCTGAGAAAACTCAAAATAAATGATTATCAATAAATGTTCTTTATGTTTCTATTTGTCGATAAACAACTTGCAAGAAAGTGAACTTTGATCTTAGTTCTGATAAAATACAAAATAAATGATTATGAATAAATCTTCTTTATGTTTTTATTTGTCGATATTCAACTTACATGAACATGAACTTTGATCATAAATCTGATAAAAAACAAAATCAATTATTATGAATAAATATTCTTTATGTATTTATTTGTCGATATTCAACTTGCAGGAAAGTGAACTTTGATCAAAAATCTGAGAAAACTCAAAATAAATGATTATCAATAAATGTTCTTTATGTTTCTATTTGTCGATAAACAACTTGCAAGAAAGTGAACTTTGATCTTAGTTCTGATAAAATACAAAATAAATGATTATGAATAAATCTTCTTTGTTTTTATTTGTCGATATTCAACTTACATGAACATGAACTTTGATCATAAATCTGATAAAAAACAAAATCAATTATTATGAATAAATATTCTTTATGTATTTATTTGTCGATATTCAACTTGCAGGAAAGTGAACTTTGATCAAAAATCTGAGAAAACTCAAAATAAATGATTATCAATAAATGTTCTTTATGTTTCTATTTGTCGATAAACAACTTGCAAGAAAGTGAACTTTAATCTTAGATATGATAGAATACAAAATAAATGATTATGAATAAATATTCTTTATGCTTTTATTTGTCGATATTCAACTTGCAAGAAAGTAAACTTTATTCTTAAATAAGATAAAATACAAAATAAATGATTTTGAATAAATGTTATTTATGTTTTTACTTGTCGATAAACAATTTGCAAGAAAGTGAACTTTAATCTTAAATCTGATAAAATACAAATAAATGATTATGAATATATGTTCTTTATGTTTCTATATGTCGATAAATAACTTGCAAGAAAGTGAACTTTGATCTTAGATCTGATAGAATACAAAATAAATGGTTTTGAATAAATGCTATTTATGTTTCTATATGTCGATAAATATAGATACAAAATAAATGGTTTTGAATAAATGCTATTTATGTTTCTATATGTCGATAAATAACTTGCAAGAAAGTGAACTTTGATCTTAAATCTGATAAAAATACAAAATAAATGATTATGAATAAATATTATTTATGTTTTTATTTGCCGATTAACAACTTACATTAAAGTGAACTTTGATCATAAATCTGATAAAATACAAAATAAATGATTATGAATAAATATTCTTTATGATTTTATTTGTCGATATTCAGCTTGCAAGAAAGTAAACTTTACTCTTAAATAAGATAAAATACAAAATAAATGATTTTGAATAAATGTTATTTATGTTATTACTTGTCGATAAACAATTTGCAAGAAAGTGAACTTTAATCTTAAATCTGATAAAATACAAATAAATGATTATGAATATATGTTCTTTATGTTTCTATATGTCCATAAATAACTTGCAAGAAAGTGAACTTTGATCTTAGATCTGATAGAATACAAAATAAATGGTTTTGAATAAATGCTATTTATGTTTCTATATGTCGATAAATAACTTGCAAGAAAGTGAACTTTGATCTTAAATCTGATAAAAATACAAAATAAATGATTATGAATAAATATTATTTATGTTTTTATTTGCCGATTAACAACTTACATTAAAGTGAACTTTGATCATAAATCTGATAAAATACAAAATAAATGATTATGAATAAATATTCTTTATGATTTTATTTGTCGATATTCAACTTACATGAACATGAACTTTGATCATAAATCTGATAAAAAACAAAATCAATTATTATAAATAAATATTCTTTATGTATTTATTTGTCGATATTCAACTTGCAGGAAAGTGAACTTTGATCAAAAATCTGAGAAAACTCAAAATAAATGATTATCAATAAATGTTCTTTATGTTTTTATTTGTCGATAAACAACTTGCAAGAAAGTGAACTTTAATCTTAGATATGATAGAATACAAAATAAATGATTATGAATAAATATTCTTTATGCTTTTATTTGTCGATATTCAACTTGCAAGAAAGTAAACTTTATTCTTAAATAAGATAAAATACAAAATAAATGATTTTGAATAAATGTTATTTATGTTTTTACTTGTCGATAAACAATTTGCAAGAAAGTGAACTTTAATCTTAAATCTGATAAAATACAAATAAATGATTATGAATATATGTTCTTTATGTTTCTATATGTCGATAAATAACTTGCAAGAAAGTGAACTTTGATCTTAGATCTGATAGAATACAAAATAAATGGTTTTGAATAAATGCTATTTATGTTTCTATATGTTGATAAATATAGATACAAAATAAATGGTTTTGAATAAATGCTATTTATGTTTCTATATGTCGATAAATAACTTGCAAGAAAGTGAACTTTGATCTTAGATATGATAGAATACAAAATCAATGATTATGAATAAATGTTATTTATGTTTCTATTTGTCGATAAACAACTTCCAAGAAAGTGAACTTTGATCAAAAATCTGAGAAAACTCAAAATA
Source organism: Zeugodacus cucurbitae (assembly GCF_028554725.1). NCBI lineage: Eukaryota > Metazoa > Arthropoda > Insecta > Diptera > Tephritidae > Zeugodacus > Zeugodacus cucurbitae. The sequence goes on from NC_071669.1 coordinate 31,585,870, forward strand.
AATGATTATCAATAAATGTTCTTTATGTTTCTATTTGTCGATAAACAACTTGCAAGAAAGTGAACTTTGATCTTAGTTCTGATAAAATACAAAATAAATGATTATGAATAAATCTTCTTTGTTTTTATTTGTCGATATTCAACTTACATGAACATGAACTTTGATCATAAATCTGATAAAAAACAAAATCAATTATTATGAATAAATATTCTTTATGTATTTATTTGTCGATATTCAACTTGCAGGAAAGTGAACTTTGATCAAAAATCTGAGAAAACTCAAAATAAATGATTATCAATAAATGTTCTTTATGTTTCTATTTGTCGATAAACAACTTGCAAGAAAGTGAACTTTAATCTTAGATATGATAGAATACAAAATAAATGATTATGAATAAATATTCTTTATGCTTTTATTTGTCGATATTCAACTTGCAAGAAAGTAAACTTTATTCTTAAATAAGATAAAATACAAAATAAATGATTTTGAATAAATGTTATTTATGTTTTTACTTGTCGATAAACAATTTGCAAGAAAGTGAACTTTAATCTTAAATCTGATAAAATACAAATAAATGATTATGAATATATGTTCTTTATGTTTCTATATGTCGATAAATAACTTGCAAGAAAGTGAACTTTGATCTTAGATCTGATAGAATACAAAATAAATGGTTTTGAATAAATGCTATTTATGTTTCTATATGTCGATAAATATAGATACAAAATAAATGGTTTTGAATAAATGCTATTTATGTTTCTATATGTCGATAAATAACTTGCAAGAAAGTGAACTTTGATCTTAAATCTGATAAAAATACAAAATAAATGATTATGAATAAATATTATTTATGTTTTTATTTGCCGATTAACAACTTACATTAAAGTGAACTTTGATCATAAATCTGATAAAATACAAAATAAATGATTATGAATAAATATTCTTTATGATTTTATTTGTCGATATTCAGCTTGCAAGAAAGTAAACTTTACTCTTAAATAAGATAAAATACAAAATAAATGATTTTGAATAAATGTTATTTATGTTATTACTTGTCGATAAACAATTTGCAAGAAAGTGAACTTTAATCTTAAATCTGATAAAATACAAATAAATGATTATGAATATATGTTCTTTATGTTTCTATATGTCCATAAATAACTTGCAAGAAAGTGAACTTTGATCTTAGATCTGATAGAATACAAAATAAATGGTTTTGAATAAATGCTATTTATGTTTCTATATGTCGATAAATAACTTGCAAGAAAGTGAACTTTGATCTTAAATCTGATAAAAATACAAAATAAATGATTATGAATAAATATTATTTATGTTTTTATTTGCCGATTAACAACTTACATTAAAGTGAACTTTGATCATAAATCTGATAAAATACAAAATAAATGATTATGAATAAATATTCTTTATGATTTTATTTGTCGATATTCAACTTACATGAACATGAACTTTGATCATAAATCTGATAAAAAACAAAATCAATTATTATAAATAAATATTCTTTATGTATTTATTTGTCGATATTCAACTTGCAGGAAAGTGAACTTTGATCAAAAATCTGAGAAAACTCAAAATAAATGATTATCAATAAATGTTCTTTATGTTTTTATTTGTCGATAAACAACTTGCAAGAAAGTGAACTTTAATCTTAGATATGATAGAATACAAAATAAATGATTATGAATAAATATTCTTTATGCTTTTATTTGTCGATATTCAACTTGCAAGAAAGTAAACTTTATTCTTAAATAAGATAAAATACAAAATAAATGATTTTGAATAAATGTTATTTATGTTTTTACTTGTCGATAAACAATTTGCAAGAAAGTGAACTTTAATCTTAAATCTGATAAAATACAAATAAATGATTATGAATATATGTTCTTTATGTTTCTATATGTCGATAAATAACTTGCAAGAAAGTGAACTTTGATCTTAGATCTGATAGAATACAAAATAAATGGTTTTGAATAAATGCTATTTATGTTTCTATATGTTGATAAATATAGATACAACATAAATGGTTTTGAATAAATGCTATTTATGTTTCTATATGTCGATAAATAACTTGCAAGAAAGTGAACTTTGATCTTAGATATGATAGAATACAAAATCAATGATTATGAATAAATGTTATTTATGTTTCTATTTGTCGATAAACAACTTCCAAGAAAGTGAACTTTGATCAAAAATCTGAGAAAACTCAAAATAAATGATTATCAATAAATGTTCTTTATGTTTCTATTTGTCGATAAACAACTTGCAAGAAAGTGAACTTTGATCTTAGTTCTGATAAAATACAAAATAAATGATTATGAATAAATATTCTTTATGTTTTTATTTGTCGATATTCAACTTACATGAACATGAACTTTGATCATAAATCTGATAAAAAACAAAATCAATTATTATGAATAAATATTCTTTATGTATTTATTTGTCGATATTCAACTTGCAGGAAATTGAACTTTGATCAAAAATCTGAGAAAACTCAAAATAAATGATTATCAATAAATGTTCTTTATGTTTCTATTTGTCGATAAACAACTTGCAAGAAAGTGAACTTTGATCTTAGTTCTGATAAAATACAAAATAAATGATTATGAATAAATCTTCTTTATGTTTTTATTTGTCGATATTCAACTTACATGAACATGAACTTTGATCATAAATCTGATAAAAAACAAAATCAATTATTATGAATAAATATTCTTTATGTATTTATTTGTCGATATTCAACTTGCAGGAAAGTGAACTTTGATCAAAAATCTGAGAAAACTCAAAATAAATGATTATCAATAAATGTTCTTTATGTTTCTATTTGTCGATAAACAACTTGCAAGAAAGTGAACTTTGATCTTAGATATGATAGAATACAAAATCAATGATTATGAATAAATGTTATTTATGTTTCTATTTGTCGATAAACAACTTCCAAGAAAGTGAACTTTGATCAAAAATCTGAGAAAACTCAAAATAAATGATTATCAATAAATGTTCTTTATGTTTCTATTTGTCGATAAACAACTTGCAAGAAAGTGAACTTTGATCTTAGTTCTGATAAAATACAAAATAAATGATTATGAATAAATATTCTTTATGTTTTTATTTGTCGATATTCAACTTACATGAACATGAACTTTGATCATAAATCTGATAAAAAACAAAATCAATTATTATGAATAAATATTCTTTATGTATTTATTTGTCGATATTCAACTTGCAGGAAAGTGAACTTTGATCAAAAATCTGAGAAAACTCAAAATAAATGATTATCAATAAATGTTCTTTATGTTTCTATTTGTCGATAAACAACTTGCAAGAAAGTGAACTTTGATCTTAGTTCTGATAAAATACAAAATAAATGATTATGAATAAATCTTCTTTATGTTTTTATTTGTCGATATTCAACTTACATGAACATGAACTTTGATCATAAATCTGATAAAAAACAAAATCAATTATTATGAATAAATATTCTTTATGTATTTATTTGTCGATATTCAACTTGCAGGAAAGTGAACTTTGATCAAAAATCTGAGAAAACTCAAAATAAATGATTATCAATAAATGTTCTTTATGTTTTTATTTGTCGATAAACAACTTGCAAGAAAGTGAACTTTAATCTTAGATATGATAGAATACAAAATAAATGATTATGAATAAATATTCTTTATGTTTTTACTTGTCGATAAACAACTTGCAAGAAAGTGAACTTTAATCTTAAATCTGATAAAATACAAAATAAATGATTATGAATATATGTTCTTTATGTTTCTATATGTCGATAAATAACTTGCAAGAAAGTGAACTTTGATCTTAGATCTGATAGAATACAAAATAAATGATTATGAATATATGTTCATTATGTTTCTATATGTCGATAAATAACTTGCAAGAAAGTGAACTTTGATCTAAGTTTGATAAAATACAAAATAAATGATTATGAATAAATATTCTTTATGTTTTTATTTGCCGATTAACAACTTACATTAAAGTGAACTTTGATCATAAATCTGATAAAATACAAAATAAATTATTATGAATAAATATTCTTTATGTTTTTATGTGTCGATATTCAACTTGCAAGAAAGTGAACTTTGATCTTAAATCTGATAAAAATACAAAATCAATGATCATGATTAAATGTTATTTATGTTTCTATTTGTCGATAAACAACTTGCAAGAAAGTGAACTTTGATCTAAGTTTGATAAAATACAAAATAAATGATTATGAATAAATATTCTTTATGTTTTTATTTGACGATATTCAACTTGCAGGAAAGTGAACTTTGATCAAAAATCTGAGAAAACTCAAAATAAATGATTATCAATAAATGTTCTTTATGTTTCTATTTGTCGATAAACAACTTGCAAGAAAGTGAACTTTGATCTTAGTTCTGATAAAATACAAAATAAATGATTATGAATAAATATTCTTTATGTTTTTATTTGTCGATATTCAACTTACATGAACATGAACTTTGATCATAAATCTGATAAAAAACAAAATCAATTATTATGAATAAATATTCTTTATGTATTTATTTGTCGATATTCAACTTGCAGGAAAGTGAACTTTGATCAAAAATCTGAGAAAACTCAAAATAAATGATTATCAATAAATGTTCTTTATGTTTCTATTTGTCGATAAACAACTTGCAAGAAAGTGAACTTTGATCTTAGTTCTGATAAAATACAAAATAAATGATTATGAATAAATCTTCTTTATGCTTTTATTTGTCGATATTCAACTTACATGAACATGAACTTTGATCATAAATCTGATAAAAAACAAAATCAATTATTATGAATAAATATTCTTTATGTATTTATTTGTCGATATTCAACTTGCAGGAAAGTGAACTTTGATCAAAAATCTGAGAAAGCTCAAAATAAATGATTATCAATAAATGTTCTTTATGTTTCTATTTGTCGATAAACAACTTGCAAGAAAGTGAACTTTAATCTTAGATATGATAGAATACAAAATAAATGATTATGAATAAATATTCTTTATGCTTTTATTTGTCGATATTCAACTTGCAAGAAAGTAAACTTTATTCTTAAATAAGATAAAATACAAAATAAATGATTTTGAATAAATGTTATTTATGTTTTTACTTGTCGATAAACAATTTGCAAGAAAGTGAACTTTAATCTTAAATCTGATAAAATACAAATAAATGATTATGAATATATGTTCTTTATGTTTCTATATGTCGATAAATAACTTGCAAGAAAGTGAACTTTGATCTTAGATCTGATAGAATACAAAATAAATGGTTTTGAATAAATGCTATTTATGTTTCTATATGTCGATAAATATAGATACAAAATAAATGGTTTTGAATAAATGCTATTTATGTTTCTATATGTCGATAAATAACTTGCAAGAAAGTGAACTTTGATCTTAAATCTGATAAAAATACAAAATAAATGATTATGAATAAATATTATTTATGTTTTTATTTGCCGATTAACAACTTACATTAAAGTGAACTTTGATCATAAATCTGATAAAATACAAAATAAATGATTATGAATAAATATTCTTTATGCTTTTATTTGTCGATATTCAACTTGCAAGAAAGTAAACTTTATTCTTAAATAAGATAAAATACAAAATAAATGATTTTGAATAAATGTTATTTATGTTTTTACTTGTCGATAAACAATTTGCAAGAAAGTGAACTTTAATCTTAAATCTGATAAAATACAAATAAATGATTATGAATATATGTTCTTTATGTTTCTATATGTCGATAAATAACTTGCAAGAAAGTGAACTTTGATCTTAGATCTGATAGAATACAAAATAAATGGTTTTGAATAAATGCTATTTATGTTTCTATATGTTGATAAATATAGATACAAAATAAATGGTTTTGAATAAATGCTATTTATGTTTCTATATGTCGATAAATAACTTGCAAGAAAGTGAACTTTGATCTTAGATATGATAGAATACAAAATCAATGATTATGAATAAATGTTATTTATGTTTCTATTTGTCGATAAACAACTTCCAAGAAAGTGAACTTTGATCAAAAATCTGAGAAAACTCAAAATAAATGATTATCAATAAATGTTCTTTATGTTTCTATTTGTCGATAAACAACTTGCAAGAAAGTGAACTTTGATCTTAGTTCTGATAAAATACAAAATAAATGATTATGAATAAATATTCTTTATGTTTTTATTTGTCGATATTCAACTTACATGAACATGAACTTTGATCATAAATCTGATAAAAAACAAAATCAATTATTATGAATAAATATTCTTTATGTATTTATTTGTCGATATTCAACTTGCAGGAAATTGAACTTTGATCAAAAATCTGAGAAAACTCAAAATAAATGATTATCAATAAATGTTCTTTATGTTTCTATTTGTCGATAAACAACTTGCAAGAAAGTGAACTTTGATCTTAGTTCTGATAAAATACAAAATAAATGATTATGAATAAATCTTCTTTATGTTTTTATTTGTCGATATTCAACTTACATGAACATGAACTTTGATCATAAATCTGATAAAAAACAAAATCAATTATTATGAATAAATATTCTTTATGTATTTATTTGTCGATATTCAACTTGCAGGAAAGTGAACTTTGATCAAAAATCTGAGAAAACTCAAAATAAATGATTATCAATAAATGTTCTTTATGTTTCTATTTGTCGATAAACAACTTGCAAGAAAGTGAACTTTGATCTTAGTTCTGATAAAATACAAAATAAATGATTATGAATAAATCTTCTTTATGTTTTTATTTGTCGATATTCAACTTACATGAACATGAACTTTGATCATAAATCTGATAAAAAACAAAATCAATTATTATGAATAAATATTCTTTATGCTTTTATTTGTCGATATTCAACTTGCAAGAAAGTAAACTTTATTCTTAAATAAGATAAAATACAAAATAAATGATTTTGAATAAATGTTATTTATGTTTTTACTTGTCGATAAACAATTTGCAAGAAAGTGAACTTTAATCTTAAATCTGATAAAATACAAATAAATGATTATGAATATATGTTCTTTATGTTTCTATATGTCGATAAATAACTTGCAAGAAAGTGAACTTTGATCTTAGATCTGATAGAATACAAAATAAATGGTTTTGAATAAATGCTATTTATGTTTCTATATGTCGATAAATATAGATACAAAATAAATGGTTTTGAATAAATGCTATTTATGTTTCTATATGTCGATAAATAACTTGCAAGAAAGTGAACTTTGATCTTAGATCTGATAGAATACAAAATAAAAGTTTTGAATAAATGCTATTTATGTTTCTATATGTCGATAAATAACTTGCAAGAAAGTGAACTTTGATCTTAAATCTGATAAAAATACAAAATAAATGATTATGAATAAATATTATTTATGTTTTTATTTGCCGATTAACAACTTACATTAAAGTGAACTTTGATCATAAATCTGATAAAATACAAAATAAATGATTATGAATAAATATTCTTTATGATTTTATTTGTCGATATTCAACTTACATGAACATGAACTTTGATCATAAATCTGATAAAAAACAAAATCAATTATTCAACTTGCAGGAAAGTGAACTTTGATCAAAAATCTGAGAAAACTCAAAATAAATGATTATCAATAAATGTTCTTTATGTTTTTATTTGTCGATAAACAACTTGCAAGAAAGTGAACTTTAATCTTAGATATGATAGAATACAAAATAAATGATTATGAATAAATATTCTTTATGCTTTTATTGGTCGATATTCAACTTGCAAGAAAGTAAACTTTATTCTTAAATAAGATAAAATACAAAATAAATGATTTTGAATAAATGTTATTTATGTTTTTACTTGTCGATAAACAATTTGCAAGAAAGTGAACTTTAATCTTAAATCTGATAAAATACAAATAAATGATTATGAATATATGTTCTTTATGTTTCTATATGTCGATAAATAACTTGCAAGAAAGTGAACTTTGATCTTAGATCTGATAGAATACAAAATAAATGGTTTTGAATAAATGCTATTTATGTTTCTATATGTCGATAAATATAGATACAAAATAAATGGTTTTGAATAAATGCTATTTATGTTTCTATATGTCGATAAATAACTTGCAAGAAAGTGAACTTTGATCTTAGATATGATAGAATACAAAATCAATGATTATGAATAAATGTTATTTATGTTTCTATTTGTCGATAAACAACTTCCAAGAAAGTGAACTTTGATCAAAAATCTGAGAAAACTCAAAATAAATGATTATCAATAAATGTTCTTTATGTTTCTATTTGTCGATAAACAACTTGCAAGAAAGTGAACTTTGATCTTAGTTCTGATAAAATACAAAATAAATGATTATGAATAAATATTCTTTATGTTTTTATTTGTCGATATTCAACTTACATGAACATGAACTTTGATCATAAATCTGATAAAAAACAAAATCAATTATTATGAATAAATATTCTTTATGTATTTATTTGTCGATATTCAACTTGCAGGAAAGTGAACTTTGATCAAAAATCTGAGAAAACTCAAAATAAATGATTATCAATAAATGTTCTTTATGTTTCTATTTGTCGATAAACAACTTGCAAGAAAGTGAACTTTGATCTTAGTTCTGATAAAATACAAAATAAATGATTATGAATAAATCTTCTTTATGCTTTTATTTGTCGATATTCAACTTACATGAACATGAACTTTGATCATAAATCTGATAAAAAACAAAATCAATTATTATGAATAAATATTCTTTATGTATTTATTTGTCGATATTCAACTTGCAGGAAAGTGAACTTTGATCAAAAATCTGAGAAAACTCAAAATAAATGATTATCAATAAATGTTCTTTATGTTTCTATTTGTCGATAAACAACTTGCAAGAAAGTGAACTTTAATCTTAGATATGATAGAATACAAAATAAATGATTATGAATAAATATTCTTTATGCTTTTATTTGTCGATATTCAACTTGCAAGAAAGTAAACTTTATTCTTAAATAAGATAAAATACAAAATAAATGATTTTGAATAAATGTTATTTATGTTTTTACTTGTCGATAAACAATTTGCAAGAAAGTGAACTTTAATCTTAAATCTGATAAAATACAAATAAATGATTATGAATATATGTTCTTTATGTTTCTATATGTCGATAAATAACTTGCAAGAAAGTGAACTTTGATCTTAGATCTGATAGAATACAAAATAAATGGTTTTGAATAAATGCTATTTATGTTTCTATATGTCGATAAATATAGATACAAAATAAATGGTTTTGAATAAATGCTATTTATGTTTCTATATGTCGATAAATAACTTGCAAGAAAGTGAACTTTGATCTTAAATCTGATAAAAATACAAAATAAATGATTATGAATAAATATTATTTATGTTTTTATTTGCCGATTAACAACTTACATTAAAGTGAACTTTGATCATAAATCTGATGAAATACAAAATAAATGATTATGAATAAATATTCTTTATGATTTTATTTGTCGATATTCAGCTTGCAAGAAACTAAACTTTACTCTTAAATAAGATAAAATACAAAATAAATGATTTTGAATAAATGTTATTTATGTTTTTACTTGTCGATAAACAATTTGCAAGAAAGTGAACTTTAATCTTAAATCTGATAAAATACAAATAAATGATTATGAATATATGTTCTTTATGTTTCTATATGTCCATAAATAACTTGCAAGAAAGTGAACTTTGATCTTAGATCTGATAGAATACAAAATAAATGGTTTTGAATAAATGCTATTTATGTTTCTATATGTCGATAAATAACTTGCAAGAAAGTGAACTTTGATCTTAAATCTGATAAAAATACAAAATAAATGATTATGAATAAATATTATTTATGTTTTTATTTGCCGATTAACAACTTACATTAAAGTGAACTTTGATCATAAATCTGATAAAATACAAAATAAATGATTATGAATAAATATTCTTTATGATTTTATTTGTCGATATTCAACTTACATGAACATGAACTTTGATCATAAATCTGATAAAAAACAAAATCAATTATTATAAATAAATATTCTTTATGTATTTATTTGTCGATATTCAACTTGCAGGAAAGTGAACTTTGATCAAAAATCTGAGAAAACTCAAAATAAATGATTATCAATAAATGTTCTTTATGTTTTTATTTGTCGATAAACAACTTGCAAGAAAGTGAACTTTAATCTTAGATATGATAGAATACAAAATAAATGATTATGAATAAATATTCTTTATGCTTTTATTTGTCGATATTCAACTTGCAAGAAAGTAAACTTTATTCTTAAATAAGATAAAATACAAAATAAATGATTTTGAATAAATGTTATTTATGTTTTTACTTGTCGATAAACAATTTGCAAGAAAGTGAACTTTAATCTTAAATCTGATAAAATACAAATAAATGATTATGAATATATGTTCTTTATGTTTCTATATGTCGATAAATAACTTGCAAGAAAGTGAACTTTGATCTTAGATCTGATAGAATACAAAATAAATGGTTTTGAATAAATGCTATTTATGTTTCTATATGTTGATAAATATAGATACAAAATAAATGGTTTTGAATAAATGCTATTTATGTTTCTATATGTCGATAAATAACTTGCAAGAAAGTGAACTTTGATCTTAGATATGATAGAATACAAAATCAATGATTATGAATAAATGTTATTTATGTTTCTATTTGTCGATAAACAACTTCCAAGAAAGTGAACTTTGATCAAAAATCTGAGAAAACTCAAAATAAATGATTATCAATAAATGTTCTTTATGTTTCTATTTGTCGATAAACAACTTGCAAGAAAGTGAACTTTGATCTTAGTTCTGATAAAATACAAAATAAATGATTATGAATAAATATACTTTATGTTTTTATTTGTCGATATTCAACTTACATGAACATGAACTTTGATCATAAATCTGATAAAAAACAAAATCAATTATTATGAATAAATATTCTTTATGTATTTATTTGTCGATATTCAACTTGCAGGAAAGTGAACTTTGATCAAAAATCTGAGAAAACTCAAAATAAATGATTATCAATAAATGTTCTTTATGTTTCTATTTGTCGATAACAACTTGCAAGAAAGTGAACTTTGATCTTAGTTCTGATAAAATACAAAATAAATGATTATGAATAAATCTTCTTTATGTTTTTATTTGTCGATATTCAACTTACATGAACATGAACTTTGATCATAAATCTGATAAAAAACAAAATCAATTATTATGAATAAATATTCTTTATGTATTTATTTGTCGATATTCAACTTGCAGGAAAGTGAACTTTGATCAAAAATCTGAGAAAACTCAAAATAAATGATTATCAATAAATGTTCTTTATGTTTCTATTTGTCGATAAACAACTTGCAAGAAAGTGAACTTTAATCTTAGATATGATAGAATACAAAATAAATGATTATGAATAAATATTCTTTATGCTTTTATTTGTCGATATTCAACTTGCAAGAAAGTAAACTTTATTCTTAAATAAGATAAAATACAAAATAAATGATTTTGAATAAATGTTATTTATGTTTTTACTTGTCGATAAACAATTTGCAAGAAAGTGAACTTTAATCTTAAATCTGATAAAATACAAATAAATGATTATGAATATATGTTCTTTATGTTTCTATATGTCGATAAATAACTTGCAAGAAAGTGAACTTTGATCTTAGATCTGATAGAATACAAAATAAATGGTTTTGAATAAATGCTATTTATGTTTCTATATGTCGATAAATATAAATAATGGTTTTGAATAAATGCTATTTATGTTTCTATATGTCGATAAATAACTTGCAAGAAAGTGAACTTTGATTTAAATCTGATAAAAATACAAAATAAATGATTATGAATAAATATTATTTATGTTTTTATTTGCCGATTAACAACTTACATTAAAGTGAACTTTGATCATAAATCTGATAAAATACAAAATAAATGATTATGAATAAATATTCTTTATGATTTTATTTGTCGATATTCAACTTGCACGAAAGTAAACTTTATTCTTAAATAAGATAAAATACAAAATAAATGATTTTGAATAAATGTTATTTATGTTTTTACTTGTCGATAAACAATTTGCAAGAAAGTGAACTTTAATCTTAAATCTGATAAAATACAAATAAATGATTATGAATATATGTTCTTTATGTTTCTATATGTCGATAAATAACTTGCAAGAAAGTGAACTTTGATCTTAGATCTGATAGAATACAAAATAAATGGTTTTGAATAAATGCTATTTATGTTTCTATATGTCGATAAATAACTTGCAAGAAAGTGAACTTTGATCTTAAATCTGATAAAAATACAAAATAAATGATTATGAATAAATATTATTTATGTTTTTATTTGCCGATTAACAACTTACATTAAAGTGAACTTTGATCATAAATCTGATAAAATACAAAATAAATGATTATGAATAAATATTCTTTATGATTTTATTTGTCGATATTCAACTTACATGAACATGAACTTTGATCATAAATCTGATAAAAAACAAAATCAATTATTATAAATAAATATTCTTTATGTATTTATTTGTCGATATTCAACTTGCAGGAAAGTGAACTTTGATCAAAAATCTGAGAAAACTCAAAATAAATGATTATCAATAAATGTTCTTTATGTTTTTATTTGTCGATAAACAACTTGCAAGAAAGTGAACTTTAATCTTAGATATGATAGAATACAAAATAAATGATTATGAATAAATATTCTTTATGTTTTTACTTGTCGATAAACAACTTGCAAGAAAGTGAACTTTAATCTTAAATCTGATAAAATACAAAATAAATGATTATGAATATATGTTCTTTATGTTTCTATATGTCGATAAATAACTTGCAAGAAAGTGAACTTTGATCTTAGATCTGATAGAATACAAAATAAATGATTATGAATATATGTTCATTATGTTTAACTTGCAAGAAAGTGAACTTTGATCTAAGTTTGATAAAATACAAAATAAATGATTATGAATAAATATTCTTTATGTTTTTATTTGCCGATTAACAACTTACATTAAAGTGAACTTTGATCATAAATCTGATAAAATACAAAATAAATTATTATGAATAAATATTCTTTATGTTTTTATGTGTCGATATTCAACTTGCAAGAAAGTGAACTTTGATCTTAAATCTGATAAAAATACAAAATCAATGATCATGATTAAATGTTATTTATGTTTCTATTTGTCGATAAACAACTTGCAAGAAAGTGAACTTTGATCTAAGTTTGATAAAATACAAAATAAATGATTATGAATAAATATTCTTTATGTTTTTATTTGACGATATTCAACTTGCAAGAAAGTGAACTTTGACCTTAAATCTGATAAAAATACAAAATAAATGATTATGAATAAATATTTTTAATGTTTCTATTTGTCGATAAACGACTTGCAAGAAGGTGAACTTTAATTTTAAATATGATAAAATACAAAATAAATGATTTTGAATAGATGTTATTTATGTTTCTATTTGTCGATAAACAACTTGCAAGAAAGTGAACTTTGATCTTAGTTCTGATAAAATACAAAATAAATGATTATGAATAAATATTCTTTATATTTTTATTTGTCGATATTCAACTTACATGAAAATGAACTTTGATCATAAATCTGATAAAAAACAAAATAAATTATTATGAATAAATATTCTTTATGTTTTTATTTGTCGATATTCAACTTACATGAACATGAACTTTGATCATAAATCTGATAAAAACCTAATTAATTATTATGAATAAATATTCTTTATGTATTTATTTGTCGATATTCAACTTGCAGGAAAGTGAACTTTGACCTTAAATCTGATAAAAATACAAAATAAATGATTATGAATAAATATTTTTAATGTTTCTATTTGTCGATAAACGACTAGCAAGAAGGTGAACTTTAATTTTAAATATGATAAAATACAAAATAAATGATTTTGAATAGATGTTATTTATGTTTCTATTTGTCGATAAACAACTTGCAAGAAAGTGAACTTTGATCTAAGTTTGATAAAATACAAAATAAATGATTATGAATAAATATTCTTTATGTTTTTATTTGTCGATATTCAACTTGCAAGAAAGTGAGCTTTGATCTTAAATCTGATAAAATACGAAATAAGTGATAATGAATTAATATTCTTTATGTTTTTATATGTCGATATTAAACTTGCAAGAAAGTGAACTTTGATCTTAAATCTGATAAAAATACAAAATCAATGATTATGAATAAATGTTATTTATGTTTCTATTTGTCGATAAACAACTTGCAAGAAAGTGAACTTTGATCTTAGTTCTGATAAAATACAAAATAAATGATTATGAATAAATATTCTTTATATTTTTATTTGTCGATATTCAACTTACATGAAAATGAACTTTGATCATAAATCTGATAAAAAACAAAATAAATTATTATGAATAAATATTCTTTATGTTTTTATTTGTCGATATTCAACTTACATGAACATGAACTTTGATCATAAATCTGATAAAAACCTAATTAATTATTATGAATAAATATTCTTTATGTATTTATTTGTCGATATTCAAGTTGCAGGAAAGTGAACTTTGATCAAAAATCTGAGAAAACTCAAAATAAATGATTATCAATAAATGTTCTTTATGTTTCTATTTGTCGATAAACAACTTGCAAGAAAGTGAACTTTAATCTTAGATATGATAGAATACAAAATAAATGATTATGAATAAATATTCTTTATGCTTTTATTTGTCGATATTCAACTTGCAAGAAAGTGAACTTTAATCTTAAATAAGATAAAATACAAAATAAATGATTTTCAACTTGCAAGAAAGTGAACTTTAATCTTAAATAAGATAAAATACAAAATAAATGATTTTGAATAAATGTTATTTATGTTTTTACTTGTCGATAAACAACTTGCAAGAAAGTGAACTTTAATCTTAAATCTGATAAAATACAAAATCAAAATATGTTCTTTATGTTTCTATATGTCGATAAATAACTTGCAAGAAAGTGAACTTTGATCTTAGATCTGATAGAATACAAAATAAATGGTTTTGAATAAATGCTATTTATGTTTCTATATGTCGATAAATAACTTGCAAGAAAGTGAACTTTGATCTTAGTTCTGATAAAATACAAAATAAATGATTATGAATAAATCTTCTTTATGTTTTTATTTGTCGATATTCAACTTACATGAACATGAACTTTGATCATAAATCTGATAAAAAACAAAATCAATTATTATGAATAAATATTCTTTATGTATTTATTTGTCGATATTCAACTTGCAGGAAAGTGAACTTTGATCAAAAATCTGAGAAAACTCAAAATAAATGATTATCAATAAATGTTCTTTATGTTTCTATTTGTCGATAAACAACTTGCAAGAAAGTGAACTTTAATCTTAGATATGATAGAATACAAAATAAATGATTATGAATAAATATTCTTTATGCTTTTATTTGTCGATATTCAACTTGCAAGAAAGTAAACTTTATTCTTAAATAAGATAAAATACAAAATAAATGATTTTGAATAAATGTTATTTATGTTTTTACTTGTCGATAAACAATTTGCAAGAAAGTGAACTTTAATCTTAAATCTGATAAAATACAAATAAATGATTATGAATATATGTTCTTTATGTTTCTATATGTCGATAAATAACTTGCAAGAAAGTGAACTTTGATCTTAGATCTGATAGAATACAAAATAAATGGTTTTGAATAAATGCTATTTATGTTTCTATATGTCGATAAATATAAATAATGGTTTTGAATAAATGCTATTTATGTTTCTATATGTCGATAAATAACTTGCAAGAAAGTGAACTTTGATCTTAAATCTGATAAAAATACAAAATAAATGATTATGAATAAATATTATTTATGTTTTTATTTGCCGATTAACAACTTACATTAAAGTGAACTTTGATCATAAATCTGATAAAATACAAAATAAATGATTATGAATAAATATTCTTTATGATTTTATTTGTCGATATTCAACTTGCACGAAAGTAAACTTTATTCTTAAATAAGATAAAATACAAAATAAATGATTTTGAATAAATGTTAGTTCTGATAAAATACAAAATAAATGATTATGAATAAATATTCTTTATGATTTTATTTGTCGATATTCAACTTACATGAACATGAACTTTGATCATAAATCTGATAAAAAACAAAATCAATTATTATAAATAAATATTCTTTATGTATTTATTTGTCGATATTCAACTTGCAGGAAAGTGAACTTTGATCAAAAATCTGAGAAAACTCAAAATAAATGATTATCAATAAATGTTCTTTATGTTTTTATTTGTCGATAAACAACTTGCAAGAAAGTGAACTTTAATCTTAGATATGATAGAATACAAAATAAATGATTATGAATATATGTTCATTATGTTTCTATATGTCGATAAATAACTTGCAAGAAAGTGAACTTTGATCTAAGTTTGATAAAATACAAAATAAATGATTATGAATAAATATTCTTTATGTTTTTATTTGCCGATTAACAACTTACATTAAAGTGAACTTTGATCATAAATCTGATAAAATACAAAATAAATTATTATGAATAAATATTCTTTATGTTTTTATGTGTCGATATTCAACTTGCAAGAAAGTGAACTTTGATCTTAAATCTGATAAAAATACAAAATCAATGATCATGATTAAATGTTATTTATGTTTCTATTTGTCGATAAACAACTTGCAAGAAAGTGAACTTTGATCTAAGTTTGATAAAATACAAAATAAATGATTATGAATAAATATTCTTTATGTTTTTATTTGACGATATTCAACTTGCAAGAAAGTGAACTTTGACCTTAAATCTGATAAAAATACAAAATAAATGATTATGAATAAATATTTTTAATGTTTCTATTTGTCGATAAACGACTTGCAAGAAGGTGAACTTTAATTTTAAATATGATAAAATACAAAATAAATGATTTTGAATAGATGTTATTTGTGTTTTTATTTGTCGATAAACAACTTGCAAGAAAGTGAGCTTTGATCTTAAATCTGATAAAATACGAAATAAGTGATAATGAATTAATATTCTTTATGTTTTTATATGTCGATATTAAACTTGCAAGAAAGTGAACTTTGATCTTAAATCTGATAAAAATACAAAATCAATGATTATGAATAAATGTTATTTATGTTTCTATTTGTCGATAAACAACTTGCAAGAAAGTGAACTTTGATCTTAGTTCTGATAAAATACAAAATAAATGATTATGAATAAATATTCTTTATATTTTTATTTGTCGATATTCAACTTACATGAAAATGAACTTTGATCATAAATCTGATAAAAAACAAAATAAATTATGATGAATAAATATTCTTTATGTTTTTATTTGTCGATATTCAACTTACATGAACATGAACTTTGATCATAAATCTGATAAAAACCTAATTAATTATTATGAATAAATATTCTTTATGTATTTATTTGTCGATATTCAACTTGCAGGAAAGTGAACTTTGATCAAAAATCTGAGAAAACTCAAAATAAATGATTATCAATAAATGTTCTTTATGTTTCTATTTGTCGATAAACAACTTGCAAGAAAGTGAACTATAATCTTAGATATGATAGAATACAAAATAAATGATTATGAATAAATATTCTTTATGCTTTTATTTGTCGATATTCAACTTGCAAGAAAGTGAACTTTAATCTTAAATAAGATAAAATACAAAATAAATGATTTTGAATAAATGTTATTTATGTTTTTACTTGTCGATAAACAACTTGCAAGAAAGTGAACTTTAATCTTAAATCTGATAAAATACAAAATAAATGATTATGAATATATGTTCTTTATGTTTCTATATGTCGATAAATAACTTGCAAGAAAGTGAACTTTGATCTTAGATCTGATAGAATACAAAATAAATGGTTTTGAATAAATGCTATTTATGTTTCTATATGTCGATAAATAACTTGCAAGAAAGTGAACTTTGATCTTAGTTCTGATAAAATACAAAATAAATGATTATGAATAAATCTTCTTTATGTTTTTATTTGTCGATATTCAACTTACATGAACATGAACTTTGATCATAAATCTGATAAAAAACAAAATCAATTATTATGAATAAATATTCTTTATGTATTTATTTGTCGATATTCAACTTGCAGGAAAGTGAACTTTGATCAAAAATCTGAGAAAACTCAAAATAAATGATTATCAATAAATGTTCTTTATGTTTCTATTTGTCGATAAACAACTTGCAAGAAAGTGAACTTTAATCTTAGATATGATAGAATACAAAATAAATGATAATGAATAAATATTCTTTATGCTTTTATTTGTCGATATTCAACTTGCAAGAAAGTAAACTTTATTCTTAAATAAGATAAAATACAAAATAAATGATTTTGAATAAATGTTATTTATGTTTTTACTTGTCGATAAACAATTTGCAAGAAAGTGAACTTTAATCTTAAATCTGATAAAATACAAATAAATGATTATGAATATATGTTCTTTATGTTTCTATATGTCGATAAATAACTTGCAAGAAAGTGAACTTTGATCTTAGATATGATAAAGGGTGATTTTTTAAGAGCTTGATCACTTTTTAAAAAAAAAAACGCATAAAATTCAAATCAATTATTATGAATAAATATTCTTTATGTATTTATTTGTCGATATTCAACTTGCAGGAAAGTGAACTTTGATCAAAAATCTGAGAAAACTCAAAATAAATGATTATCAATAAATGTTCTTTATGTTTCTATTTGTCGATAAACAACTTGCAAGAAAGTGAACTTTAATCTTAGATATGATAGAATACAAAATAAATGATTATGAATAAATATTCTTTATGCTTTTATTTGTCGATATTCAACTTGCAAGAAAGTAAACTTTATTCTTAAATAAGATAAAATACAAAATAAATGATTTTGAATAAATGTTATTTATGTTTTTACTTGTCGATAAACAATTTGCAAGAAAGTGAACTTTAATCTTAAATCTGATAAAATACAAATAAATGATTATGAATATATGTTCTTTATGTTTCTATATGTCGATAAATAACTTGCAAGAAAGTGAACTTTGATCTTAGATCTGATAGAATACAAAATAAATGGTTTTGAATAAATGCTATTTATGTTTCTATATGCCGATAAATATAAATAATGGTTTTGAATAAATGCTATTTATGTTTCTATATGTCGATAAATAACTTGCAAGAAAGTGAACTTTGATCTTAAATCTGATAAAAATACAAAATAAATGATTATGAATAAATATTATTTATGTTTTTATTTGCCGATTAACAACTTACATTAAAGTGAACTTTGATCATAAATCTGATAAAATACAAAATAAATGATTATGAATAAATATTCTTTATGATTTTATTTGTCGATATTCAACTTGCACGAAAGTAAACTTTATTCTTAAATAAGATAAAATACAAAATAAATGATTTTGAATAAATGTTAGTTCTGATAAAATACAAAATAAATATTTATGAATAAATATTCTTTATGATTTTATTTGTCGATATTCAACTTACATGAACATGAACTTTGATCATAAATCTGATAAAAAACAAAATCAATTATTATAAATAAATATTCTTTATGTATTTATTTGTCGATATTCAACTTGCAGGAAAGTGAACTTTGATCAAAAATCTGAGAAAACTCAAAATAAATGATTATCAATAAATGTTCTTTATGTTTTTATTTGTCGATAAACAACTTGCAAGAAAGTGAACTTTAATCTTAGATATGATAGAATACAAAATAAATGATTATGAATAAATATTCTTTATGTTTTTACTTGTCGATAAACAACTTGCAAGAAAGTGAACTTTAATCTTAAATCTGATAAAATACAAAATAAATGATTATGAATATATGTTCTTTATGTTTCTATATGTCGATAAATAACTTGCAAGAAAGTGAACTTTGATCTTAGATCTGATAGAATACAAAATAAATGATTATGAATATATGTTCATTATGTTTCTATATGTCGATAAATAACTTGCAAGAAAGTGAACTTTGATCTAAGTTTGATAAAATACAAAATAAATGATTATGAATAAATATTCTTTATGTTTTTATTTGCCGATTAACAACTTACATTAAAGTGAACTTTGATCATAAATCTGATAAAATACAAAATAAATTATTATGAATAAATATTCTTTATGTTTTTATGTGTCGATATTCAACTTGCAAGAAAGTGAACTTTGATCTTAAATCTGATAAAAATACAAAATCAATGATCATGATTAAATGTTATTTATGTTTCTATTTGTCGATAAACAACTTGCAAGAAAGTGAACTTTGATCTAAGTTTGATAAAATACAAAATAAATGATTATGAATAAATATTCTTTATGTTTTTATTTGACGATATTCAACTTGCAAGAAAGTGAACTTTGACCTTAAATCTGATAAAAATACAAAATAAATGATTATGAATAAATATTTTTAATGTTTCTATTTGTCGATAAACGACTTGCAAGAAGGTGAACTTTAATCTTAAATATGATAAAATACAAAATAAATGATTTTGAATAGATGTTATTTGTGTTTTTATTTGTCGATAAACAACTTGCAAGAAAGTGAGCTTTGATCTTAAATCTGATAAAATACGAAATAAGTGATAATGAATTAATATTCTTTATGTTTTTATATGTCGATATTAAACTTGCAAGAAAGTGAACTTTGATCTTAAATCTGATAAAAATACAAAATCAATGATTATGAATAAATGTTATTTATGTTTCTATTTGTCGATAAACAACTTGCAAGAAAGTGAACTTTGATCTTAGTTCTGATAAAATACAAAATAAATGATTATGAATAAATATTCTTTATATTTTTATTTGTCGATATTCAACTTACATGAAAATGAACTTTGATCATAAATCTGATAAAAAACAAAATAAATTATTATGAATAAATATTCTTTATGTTTTTATTTGTCGATATTCAACTTACATGAACATGAACTTTGATCATAAATCTGATAAAAACCTAATTAATTATTATGAATAAATATTCTTTATGTATTTATTTGTCGATATTCAACTTGCAGGAAAGTGAACTTTAATCTTAGATATGATAGAATACAAAATAAATGATTATGAATAAATATTCTTTATGCTTTTATTTGTCGATATTCAACTTGCAAGAAAGTGAACTTTAATCTTAAATAAGATAAAATACAAAATAAATGATTTTGAATAAATGTTATTTATGTTTTTACTTGTCGATAAACAACTTGCAAGAAAGTGAACTTTAATCTTAAATCTGATAGAATACAAAATAAATGATTATGAATAAATATTCTTTATGCTTTTATTTGTCGATATTCAACTTGCAAGAAAGTGAACTTTAATCTTAAATAAGATAAAATACAAAATAAATGATTTTGAATAAATGTTATTTATGTTTTTACTTGTCGATAAACAACTTGCAAGAAAGTGAACTTTAATCTTAAATCTGATAAAATACAAAATAAATGATTATGAATATATGTTCTTTATGTTTCTATATGTCGATAAATAACTTGCAAGAAAGTGAACTTTGATCTTAGATCTGATAGAATACAAAATAAATGGTTTTGAATAAATGCTATTTATGTTTCTATATGTCGATAAATAACTTGCAAGAAAGTGAACTTTGATCTTAGTTCTGATAAAATACAAAATAAATGATTATGAATAAATCTTCTTTATGTTTTTATTTGTCGATATTCAACTTACATGAACATGAACTTTGATCATAAATCTGATAAAAAACAAAATCAATTATTATGAATAAATATTCTTTATGTATTTATTTGTCGATATTCAACTTGCAGGAAAGTGAACTTTGATCAAAAATCTGAGAAAACTCAAAATAAATGATTATCAATAAATGTTCTTTATGTTTCTATTTGTCGATAAACAACTTGCAAGAAAGTGAACTTTAATCTTAGATATGATAGAATACAAAATAAATGATTATGAATAAATATTCTTTATGCTTTTATTTGTCGATATTCAACTTGCAAGAAAGTGAACTTTAATCTTAAATAAGATAAAATACAAAATAAATGATTTTGAATAAATGTTATTTATGTTTTTACTTGTCGATAAACAACTTGCAAGAAAGTGAACTTTAATCTTAAATCTGATAAAATACAAAATAAATGATTATGAATATATGTTCTTTATGTTTCTATATGTCGATAAATAACTTGCAAGAAAGTGAACTTTGATCTTAGATCTGATAGAATACAAAATAAATGGTTTTGAATAAATGCTATTTATGTTTCTATATGTCGATAAATAACTTGCAAGAAAGTGAACTTTGATCTTAGTTCTGATAAAATACAAAATAAATGATTATGAATAAATCTTCTTTATGTTTTTATTTGTCGATATTCAACTTACATGAACATGAACTTTGATCATAAATCTGATAAAAAACAAAATCAATTATTATGAATAAATATTCTTTATGTATTTATTTGTCGATATTCAACTTGCAGGAAAGTGAACTTTGATCAAAAATCTGAGAAAACTCAAAATAAATGATTATCAATAAATGTTCTTTATGTTTCTATTTGTCGATAAACAACTTGCAAGAAAGTGAACTTTAATCTTAGATATGATAGAATACAAAATAAATGATAATGAATAAATATTCTTTATGCTTTTATTTGTCGATATTCAACTTGCAAGAAAGTAAACTTTATTCTTAAATAAGATAAAATACAAAATAAATGATTTTGAATAAATGTTATTTATGTTTTTACTTGTCGATAAACAATTTGCAAGAAAGTGAACTTTAATCTTAAATCTGATAAAATACAAATAAATGATTATGAATATATGTTCTTTATGTTTCTATATGTCGATAAATAACTTGCAAGAAAGTGAACTTTGATCTTAGATATGATAAAGGGTGATTTTTTAAGAGCTTGATAACTTTAAAAAAAAAAAAAACGCATAAAATTTGCAAAATCTCATCGGTTCTTTATTTGAAACGTTAGATTGGTTCATGACATTTACATTGACATTGAAGATAATTTCATTTAAATGTTGACCGCGGCTGCGTCTTAAGTGGTCCATTCGGAAAGTCCAATTTTGGGCAACTTTTTCGAGCATTTCGGCCGGAATAGCCCGAATTTCTTCGGAAATGTTGTCTTCCAAAGCTGGAATAGTTGCTGGCTTATTTCTGTAGACTTTAGACTTGACGTAGCCCCACAAAAAATAGTCTAAAGGCGTTAAATCGCATGATCTTGGTGGCCAACTTACGGGTCCATTTCTTGAGATGAATTGTTCTCCGAAGTTTTCCCTCAAAATGGCCATAGAATCGCGAGCTGTGTGGCATGTAGCGCCATCTTGTTGAAACCACATGTCAACCAAGTTCAGTTCTTCCATTTTTGGCAACAAAAAGTTTGTTAGCATCGAACGATAGCGATCGCCATTCACCGTAACGTTGCGTCCAACAGCATCTTTGAAAAAATACGGTCCAATGATTCCACCAGCGTACAAACCACACCAAACAGTGCATTTTTCGGGATGCATGGGCAGTTCTTGAACGGCTTCTGGTTGCTCTTCACCCCAAATGCGGCAATTTTGCTTATTTACGTAGCCATTCAACCAGAAATGAGCCTCATCGCTGAACAAAATTTGTCGATAAAAAAGCGGATTTTCTGCCAACTTTTCTAGCGCCCATTCACTGAAAATTCGACGTTGTGGCAGATCGTTCGGCTTCAGTTCTTGCACGAGCTGTATTTTATACGGTTTTACACCAAGATCTTTGCGTAAAATCTTCCATGTGGTCGAATAACACAAACCCAATTGCTGCGAACGGCGACGAATCGACATTTCACGGTCTTCAGCCACACTCTCAGAAACAGACGCAATATTCTCTTCTGTACGCACTGTACGCATTCGTGTGGTTGGTTTAATGTCCAATAAAGTAAACTGAGTGCGAAACTTGGTCACAATCGCATTAATTGTTTGCTCACTTGGTCGATTATGTAGACCATAAATCGGACGTAAAGCGCGAAACACATTTCGAACCGAACACTGATTTTGGTAATAAAATTCAATGATTTGCAAGCGTTGCTCGTTAGTAAGTCTATTCATGATGAAATGTCAAAGCATACTGAGCATCTTTCTCTTTGACACCATGTCTGAAATCCCACGTGATCTGTCAAATACTAATGCATGAAAATCCTAACCTCAAAAAAATCACCCGTTAGAATACAAAATCAATGATTATGAATAAATGTTATTTATGTTTCTATTTGTCGATAAACAACTTCCAAGAAAGTGAACTTTGATCTTAGTTCTGATAAAATACAAAATAAATGATTATGAATAAATATTCTTTATGTTTTTATTTGTCGATATTCAACTTACATGAACATGAACTTTGATCATAAATCTGATAAAAAACAAAATCAATTATTATGAATAAATATTCTTTATGTATTTATTTGTCGATATTCAACTTGCAGGAAAGTGAACTTTGATCAAAAATCTGAGAAAACTCAACATAAATGATTATCAATAAATGTTCTTTATGTTTCTATTTGTCGATAAACAACTTGCAAGAAAGTGAACTTTGATCTTAGTTCTGATAAAATACAAAATAAATGATTATGAATAAATCTTCTTTATGTTTTTATTTGTCGATATTCAACTTACATGAACATGAACTTTGATCATAAATCTGATAAAAAACAAAATCAATTATTATGAATAAATACTCTTTATGTATTTATTTGTCGATATTCAACTTGCAGGAAAGTGAACTTTGATCAAAAATCTGAGAAAACTCAAAATAAATGATTATCAATAAATGTTCTTTATGTTTCTATTTGTCGATAAACAACTTGCAAGAAAGTGAACTTTAATCTTAGATATGATAGAATACAAAATAAATGATTATGAATAAATATTATTTATGCTTTTATTTGTCGATATTCAACTTGCAAGAAAGTAAACTTTATTCTTAAATAAGATAAAATACAAAATAAATGATTTTGAATAAATGTTATTTATGTTTTTACTTGTCGATAAACAATTTGCAAGAAAGTGAACTTTAATCTTAAATCTGATAAAATACAAATAAATGATTATGAATATATGTTCTTTATGTTTCTATATGTCGATAAATAACTTGCAAGAAAGTGAACTTTGATCGTAGATCTGATAGAATACAAAATAAATGGTTTTGAATAAATGCTATTTATGTTTCTATATGTCGATAAATATAGATACAAAATAAATGGTTTTGAATAAATGCTATTTATGTTTCTATATGTCGATAAATAACTTGCAAGAAAGTGAACTTTGATCTTAAATCTGATAAAAATACAAAATAAATGATTATGAATAAATATTATTTATGTTTTTATTTGCCGATTAACAACTTACATTAAAGTGAACTTTGATCATAAATCTGATAGAATACAAAATAAATGATTATGAATATATGTTCTTTATGTTTCTATATGTCGATAAATAACTTGCAAGAAAGTGAACTTTTATCTTAAATCTGATAAAAATACAAAATAAATGATTATGAATAAATATTATTTATGTTTTTATTTGCCGATTAACAACTTACATTAAAGTGAACTTTGATCATAAATCTGATAAAATACAAAATAAATGATTATGAATAAATATTCTTTATGATTTTATTTGTCGATATTCAACTTACATGAACATGAACTTTGATCATAAATCTGATAAAAAACAAAATCAATTATTATAAATAAATATTCTTTATGTATTTATTTGTCGATATTCAACTTGCAGGAAAGTGAACTTTGATCAAAAATCTGAGAAAACTCAAAATAAATGATTATCAATAACTGTTCTTTATGTTTTTATTTGTCGATAAACAAGTTGCAAGAAAGTGAACTTTAATCTTAGATATGATAGAATACAAAATAAATGATTATGAATAAATATTCTTTATGTTTTTACTTGTCGATAAACAACTTGCAAGAAAGTGAACTTTAATCTTAAATCTGATAAAATACAAAATAAATGATTATGAATATATGTTCTTTATGTTTCTATATGTCGATAAATAACTTGCAAGAAAGTGAACTTTGATCTTAGATCTGATAGAATACAAAATAAATGATTATGAATATATGTTCATTATGTTTCTATATGTCGATAAATAACTTGCAAGAAAGTGAACTTTGATCTAAGTTTGATAAAATACAAAATAAATGATTATGAATAAATATTCTTTATGTTTTTATTTGCCGATTAACAACTTACATTAAAGTGAACTTTGATCATAAATCTGATAAAATACAAAATAAATTATTATGAATAAATATTCTTTATGTTTTTATGTGTCGATATTCAACTTGCAAGAAAGTGAACTTTGATCTTAAATCTGATAAAAATACAAAATCAATGATCATGATTAAATGTTATTTATGTTTCTATTTGTCGATAAACAACTTGCAAGAAAGTGAACTTTGATCTAAGTTTGATAAAATACAAAATAAATGATTATGAATAAATATTCTTTATGTTTTTATTTGACGATATTCAACTTGCAAGAAAGTGAACTTTGACCTTAAATCTGATAAAAATACAAAATAAATGATTATGAATAAATATTTTTAATGTTTCTATTTGTCGATAAACGACTTGCAAGAAGGTGAACTTTAATCTTAAATATGATAAAATACAAAATAAATGATTTTGAATAGATGTTATTTGTGTTTTTATTTGTCGATAAACAACTTGCAAGAAAGTGAGCTTTGATCTTAAATCTGATAAAATACGAAATAAGTGATAATGAATTAATATTCTTTATGTTTTTATATGTCGATATTCAACTTGCAAGAAAGTGAACTTTGATCTTAAATCTGATAAAAATACAAAATCAATGATTATGAATAAATGTTATTTATGTTTCTATTTGTCGATAAACAACTTGCAAGAAAGTGAACTTTAATCTTAGATATGATAGAATACAAAATAAATGATTATGAATAAATATTCTTTATGCTTTTATTTGTCGATATTCAACTTGCAGGAAAGTGAACTTTGATCAAAAATCTGAGAAAACTCAAAATAAATGATTATCAATAAATGTTCTTTATGTTTTTATTTGTCGATATTCGACTTACATGAAAATGAACTTTGATCATAAATCTGATAAAAACCTAATTAATTATTATGAATAAATATTCTTTATGTATTTATTTGTCGATATTCAACTTGCAGGAAAGTGAACTTTGATCAAAAATCTGATAAAATACAAAATAAATGATTTTGAATAGATGTTATTTGTGTTTTTATTTGTCGATAAACAACTTGCAAGAAAGTGAGCTTTGATCTTAAATCTGATAAAATACGAAATAAGTGATAATGAATTAATATTCTTTATGTTTTTATATGTCGATATTAAACTTGCAAGAAAGTGAACTTTGATCTTAAATCTGATAAAAATACAAAATCAATGATTATGAATAAATGTTATTTATGTTTCTATTTGTCGATAAACAACTTGCAAGAAAGTGAACTTTGATCTTAGTTCTGATAAAATACAAAATAAATGATTATGAATAAATATTCTTTATATTTTTATTTGTCGATATTCAACTTACATGAAAATGAACTTTGATCATAAATCTGATAAAAAACAAAATAAATTATTATGAATAAATATTCTTTATGTTTTTATTTGTCGATATTCAACTTACATGAACATGAACTTTGATCATAAATCTGATAAAAACCTAATTAATTATTATGAATAAATATTCTTTATGTATTTATTTGTCGATATTCAACTTGCAGGAAAGTGAACTTTAATCTTAGATATGATAGAATACAAAATAAATGATTATGAATAAATATTCTTTATGCTTTTATTTGTCGATATTCAACTTGCAAGAAAGTGAACTTTAATCTTAAATAAGATAAAATACAAAATAAATGATTTTGAATAAATGTTATTTATGTTTTTACTTGTCGATAAACAACTTGCAAGAAAGTGAACTTTAATCTTAAATCTGATAGAATACAAAATAAATGATTATGAATAAATATTCTTTATGCTTTTATTTGTCGATATTCAACTTGCAAGAAAGTGAACTTTAATCTTAAATAAGATAAAATACAAAATAAATGATTTTGAATAAATGTTATTTATGTTTTTACTTGTCGATAAACAACTTGCAAGAAAGTGAACTTTAATCTTAAATCTGATAAAATACAAAATAAATGATTATGAATATATGTTCTTTATGTTTCTATATGTCGATAAATAACTTGCAAGAAAGTGAACTTTGATCTTAGATCTGATAGAATACAAAATAAATGGTTTTGAATAAATGCTATTTATGTTTCTATATGTCGATAAATAACTTGCAAGAAAGTGAACTTTGATCTTAGTTCTGATAAAATACAAAATAAATGATTATGAATAAATCTTCTTTATGTTTTTATTTGTCGATATTCAACTTACATGAACATGAACTTTGATCATAAATCTGATAAAAAACAAAATCAATTATTATGAATAAATATTCTTTATGTATTTATTTGTCGATATTCAACTTGCAGGAAAGTGAACTTTGATCAAAAATCTGAGAAAACTCAAAATAAATGATTATCAATAAATGTTCTTTATGTTTCTATTTGTCGATAAACAACTTGCAAGAAAGTGAACTTTAATCTTAGATATGATAGAATACAAAATAAATGATTATGAATAAATATTCTTTATGCTTTTATTTGTCGATATTCAACTTGCAAGAAAGTGAACTTTAATCTTAAATAAGATAAAATACAAAATAAATGATTTTGAATAAATGTTATTTATGTTTTTACTTGTCGATAAACAACTTGCAAGAAAGTGAACTTTAATCTTAAATCTGATAAAATACAAAATAAATGATTATGAATATATGTTCTTTATGTTTCTATATGTCGATAAATAACTTGCAAGAAAGTGAACTTTCATCTTAGATCTGATAGAATACAAAATAAATGGTTTTGAATAAATGCTATTTATGTTTCTATATGTCGATAAATAACTTGCAAGAAAGTGAACTTTGATCTTAGTTCTGATAAAATACAAAATAAATGATTATGAATAAATCTTCTTTATGTTTTTATTTGTCGATATTCAACTTACATGAACATGAACTTTGATCATAAATCTGATAAAAAACAAAATCAATTATTATGAATAAATATTCTTTATGTATTTATTTGTCGATATTCAACTTGCAGGAAAGTGAACTTTGATCAAAAATCTGAGAAAACTCAAAATAAATGATTATCAATAAATGTTCTTTATGTTTCTATTTGTCGATAAACAACTTGCAAGAAAGTGAACTTTAATCTTAGATATGATAGAATACAAAATAAATGATAATGAATAAATATTCTTTATGCTTTTATTTGTCGATATTCAACTTGCAAGAAAGTAAACTTTATTCTTAAATAAGATAAAATACAAAATAAATGATTTTGAATAAATGTTATTTATGTTTTTACTTGTCGATAAACAATTTGCAAGAAAGTGAACTTTAATCTTAAATCTGATAAAATACAAATAAATGATTATGAATATATGTTCTTTATGTTTCTATATGTCGATAAATAACTTGCAAGAAAGTGAACTTTGATCTTAGATATGATAAAGGGTGATTTTTTAAGAGCTTGATAACTTTAAAAAAAAAAAAAACGCATAAAATTTGCAAAATCTCATCGGTTCTTTATTTGAAACGTTAGATTGGTTCATGACATTTACATTGACATTGAAGATAATTTCATTTAAATGTTGACCGCGGCTGCGTCTTAAGTGGTCCATTCGGAAAGTCCAATTTTGGGCAACTTTTTCGAGCATTTCGGCCGGAATAGCCCGAATTTCTTCGGAAATGTTGTCTTCCAAAGCTGGAATAGTTGCTGGCTTATTTCTGTAGACTTTAGACTTGACGTAGCCCCACAAAAAATAGTCTAAAGGCGTTAAATCGCATGATCTTGGTGGCCAACTTACGGGTCCATTTCTTGAGATGAATTGTTCTCCGAAGTTTTCCCTCAAAATGGCCATAGAATCGCGAGCTGTGTGGCATGTAGTGCCATCTTGTTGAAACCACATGTCAACCAAGTTCAGTTCTTCCATTTTTGGCAACAAAAAGTTTGTTAGCATCGAACGATAGCGATCGCCATTCACCGTAACGTTGCGTCCAACAGCATCTTTGAAAAAATACGGTCCAATGATTCCACCAGCGTACAAACCACACCAAACAGTGCATTTTTCGGGATGCATGGGCAGTTCTTGAACGGCTTCTGGTTGCTCTTCACCCCAAATGCGGCAATTTTGCTTATTTACGTAGCCATTCAACCAGAAATGAGCCTCATCGCTGAACAAAATTTGTCGATAAAAAAGCGGATTTTCTGCCAACTTTTCTAGGGCCCATTCACTGAAAATTCGACGTTGTGGCAGATCGTTCGGCTTCAGTTCTTGCACGAGCTGTATTTTATACGGTTTTACACCAAGATCTTTGCGTAAAATCTTCCATGTGGTCGAATAACACAAACCCAATTGCTGCGAACGGCGACGAATCGACATTTCACGGTCTTCAGCCACACTCTCAGAAACAGACGCAATATTCTCTTCTGTACGCACTGTACGCATTCGTGTGGTTGGTTTAATGTCCAATAAAGTAAACTGAGTGCGAAACTTGGTCACAATCGCATTAATTGTTTGCTCACTTGGTCGATTATGTAGACCATAAATCGGACGTAAAGCGCGAAACACATTTCGAACCGAACACTGATTTTGGTAATAAAATTCAATGATTTGCAAGCGTTGCTCGTTAGTAAGTCTATTCATGATGAAATGTCAAAGCATACTGAGCATCTTTCTCTTTGACACCATGTCTGAAATCCCACGTGATCTGTCAAATACTAATGCATGAAAATCCTAACCTCAAAAAAATCACCCGTTAGAATACAAAATCAATGATTATGAATAAATGTTATTTATGTTTCTATTTGTCGATAAACAACTTCCAAGAAAGTGAACTTTGATCTTAGTTCTGATAAAATACAAAATAAATGATTATGAATAAATATTCTTTATGTTTTTATTTGTCGATATTCAACTTACATGAACATGAACTTTGATCATAAATCTGATAAAAAACAAAATCAATTATTATGAATAAATATTCTTTATGTATTTATTTGTCGATATTCAACTTGCAGGAAAGTGAACTTTGATCAAAAATCTGAGAAAACTCAACATAAATGATTATCAATAAATGTTCTTTATGTTTCTATTTGTCGATAAACAACTTGCAAGAAAGTGAACTTTGATCTTAGTTCTGATAAAATACAAAATAAATGATTATGAATAAATCTTCTTTATGTTTTTATTTGTCGATATTCAACTTACATGAACATGAACTTTGATCATAAATCTGATAAAAAACAAAATCAATTATTATGAATAAATACTCTTTATGTATTTATTTGTCGATATTCAACTTGCAGGAAAGTGAACTTTGATCAAAAATCTGAGAAAACTCAAAATAAATGATTATCAATAAATGTTCTTTATGTTTCTATTTGTCGATAAACAACTTGCAAGAAAGTGAACTTTAATCTTAGATATGATAGAATACAAAATAAATGATTATGAATAAATATTATTTATGCTTTTATTTGTCGATATTCAACTTGCAAGAAAGTAAACTTTATTCTTAAATAAGATAAAATACAAAATAAATGATTTTGAATAAATGTTATTTATGTTTTTACTTGTCGATAAACAATTTGCAAGAAAGTGAACTTTAATCTTAAATCTGATAAAATACAAATAAATGATTATGAATATATGTTCTTTATGTTTCTATATGTCGATAAATAACTTGCAAGAAAGTGAACTTTGATCGTAGATCTGATAGAATACAAAATAAATGGTTTTGAATAAATGCTATTTATGTTTCTATATGTCGATAAATATAGATACAAAATAAATGGTTTTGAATAAATGCTATTTATGTTTCTATATGTCGATAAATAACTTGCAAGAAAGTGAACTTTGATCTTAAATCTGATAAAAATACAAAATAAATGATTATGAATAAATATTATTTATGTTTTTATTTGCCGATTAACAACTTACATTAAAGTGAACTTTGATCATAAATCTGATAGAATACAAAATAAATGATTATGAATATATGTTCTTTATGTTTCTATATGTCGATAAATAACTTGCAAGAAAGTGAACTTTTATCTTAAATCTGATAAAAATACAAAATAAATGATTATGAATAAATATTATTTATGTTTTTATTTGCCGATTAACAACTTACATTAAAGTGAACTTTGATCATAAATCTGATAAAATACAAAATAAATGATTATGAATAAATATTCTTTATGATTTTATTTGTCGATATTCAACTTACATGAACATGAACTTTGATCATAAATCTGATAAAAAACAAAATCAATTATTATAAATAAATATTCTTTATGTATTTATTTGTCGATATTCAACTTGCAGGAAAGTGAACTTTGATCAAAAATCTGAGAAAACTCAAAATAAATGATTATCAATAACTGTTCTTTATGTTTTTATTTGTCGATAAACAAGTTGCAAGAAAGTGAACTTTAATCTTAGATATGATAGAATACAAAATAAATGATTATGAATAAATATTCTTTATGTTTTTACTTGTCGATAAACAACTTGCAAGAAAGTGAACTTTAATCTTAAATCTGATAAAATACAAAATAAATGATTATGAATATATGTTCTTTATGTTTCTATATGTCGATAAATAACTTGCAAGAAAGTGAACTTTGATCTTAGATCTGATAGAATACAAAATAAATGATTATGAATATATGTTCATTATGTTTCTATATGTCGATAAATAACTTGCAAGAAAGTGAACTTTGATCTAAGTTTGATAAAATACAAAATAAATGATTATGAATAAATATTCTTTATGTTTTTATTTGCCGATTAACAACTTACATTAAAGTGAACTTTGATCATAAATCTGATAAAATACAAAATAAATTATTATGAATAAATATTCTTTATGTTTTTATGTGTCGATATTCAACTTGCAAGAAAGTGAACTTTGATCTTAAATCTGATAAAAATACAAAATCAATGATCATGATTAAATGTTATTTATGTTTCTATTTGTCGATAAACAACTTGCAAGAAAGTGAACTTTGATCTAAGTTTGATAAAATACAAAATAAATGATTATGAATAAATATTCTTTATGTTTTTATTTGACGATATTCAACTTGCAAGAAAGTGAACTTTGACCTTAAATCTGATAAAAATACAAAATAAATGATTATGAATAAATATTTTTAATGTTTCTATTTGTCGATAAACGACTTGCAAGAAGGTGAACTTTAATCTTAAATATGATAAAATACAAAATAAATGATTTTGAATAGATGTTATTTGTGTTTTTATTTGTCGATAAACAACTTGCAAGAAAGTGAGCTTTGATCTTAAATCTGATAAAATACGAAATAAGTGATAATGAATTAATATTCTTTATGTTTTTATATGTCGATATTCAACTTGCAAGAAAGTGAACTTTGATCTTAAATCTGATAAAAATACAAAATCAATGATTATGAATAAATGTTATTTATGTTTCTATTTGTCGATAAACAACTTGCAAGAAAGTGAACTTTAATCTTAGATATGATAGAATACAAAATAAATGATTATGAATAAATATTCTTTATGCTTTTATTTGTCGATATTCAACTTGCAGGAAAGTGAACTTTGATCAAAAATCTGAGAAAACTCAAAATAAATGATTATCAATAAATGTTCTTTATGTTTTTATTTGTCGATATTCGACTTACATGAAAATGAACTTTGATCATAAATCTGATAAAAACCTAATTAATTATTATGAATAAATATTCTTTATGTATTTATTTGTCGATATTCAACTTGCAGGAAAGTGAACTTTGATCAAAAATCTGAGAAAACACAAAATAAATGATTATCAATAAATGTTCTTTATGTTTCTATTTGTCGATAAACAACTTGCAAGAAAGTGAACTTTGATCTTAGTTCTGATAAAATACAAAATAAATGATTATGAATAAATATTCTTTATGTTTTTATTTGTCGATATTCAACTTACATGAACATGAACTTTGATCATAAATCTGATAAAAAACAAAATCAATTATTATGAATAAATATTCTTTATGTATTTATTTGTCGATATTCAACTTGCAGGAAAGTGAACTTTGATCAAAAATCTGAGAAAACTCAAAATAAATGATTATCAATAAATGTTCTTTATGTTTCTATTTGTCGATAAACAACTTGCAAGAAAGTGAACTTTGATCTTAGTTCTGATAAAATACAAAATAAATGATTATGAATAAATCTTCTTTATGTTTTTATTTGTCGATATTCAACTTACATGAACATGAACTTTGATCATAAATCTGATAAAAAACAAAATCAATTATTATGAATAAATATTCTTTATGTATTTATTTGTCGATATTCAACTTGCAGGAAAGTGAACTTTGATCAAAAATCTGAGAAAACTCAAAATAAATGATTATCAATAAATGTTCTTTATGTTTCTATTTGTCGATAAACAACTTGCAAGAAAGTGAACTTTAATCTTAGATATGATAGAATACAAAATAAATGATTATGAATAAATATTCTTTATGCTTTTATTTGTCGATATTCAACTTGCAAGAAAGTAAACTTTATTCTTAAATAAGATAAAATACAAAATAAATGATTTTGAATAAATGTTATTTATGTTTTTACTTGTCGATAAACAATTTGCAAGAAAGTGAACTTTAATCTTAAATCTGATAAAATACAAATAAATGATTATGAATATATGTTCTTTATGTTTCTATATGTCGATAAATAACTTGCAAGAAAGTGAACTTTGATCTTAGATCTGATAGAATACAAAATAAATGGTTTTGAATAAATGCTATTTATGTTTCTATATGTCGATAAATATAGATACAAAATAAATGGTTTTGAATAAATGCTATTTATGTTTCTATATGTCGATAAATAACTTGCAAGAAAGTGAACTTTGATCTTAAATCTGATAAAAATACAAAAAAATGATTATGAATAAATATTATTTATGTTTTTATTTGCCGATTAACAACTTACATTAAAGTGAACTTTGATCATAAATCTGATAAAATACAAAATAAATGATTATGAATAAATATTCTTTATGATTTTATTTGTCGATATTCAGCTTGCAAGAAACTAAACTTTACTCTTAAATAAGATAAAATACAAAATAAATGATTTTGAATAAATGTTATTTATGTTTTTACTTGTCGATAAACAATTTGCAAGAAAGTGAACTTTAATCTTAAATCTGATAAAATACAAATAAATGATTATGAATATATGTTCTTTATGTTTCTATATGTCCATAAATAACTTGCAAGAAAGTGAACTTTGATCTTAGATCTGATAGAATACAAAATAAATGGTTTTGAATAAATGCTATTTATGTTTCTATATGTCGATAAATAACTTGCAAGAAAGTGAACTTTGATCTTAAATCTGATAAAAATACAAAATAAATGATTATGAATAAATATTATTTATGTTTTTATTTGCCGATTAACAACTTACATTAAAGTGAACTTTGATCATAAATCTGATAAAATACAAAATAAATGATTATGAATAAATATTCTTTATGATTTTATTTGTCGATATTCAACTTACATGAACATGAACTTTGATCATAAATCTGATAAAAAACAAAATCAATTATTATAAATAAATATTCTTTATGTATTTATTTGTCGATATTCAACTTGCAGGAAAGTGAACTTTGATCAAAAATCTGAGAAAACTCAAAATAAATGATTATCAATAAATGTTCTTTATGTTTTTATTTGTCGATAAACAACTTGCAAGAAAGTGAACTTTAATCTTAGATATGATAGAATACAAAATAAATGATTATGAATAAATATTCTTTATGCTTTTATTTGTCGATATTCAACTTGCAAGAAAGTAAACTTTATTCTTAAATAAGATAAAATACAAAATAAATGATTTTGAATAAATGTTATTTATGTTTTTACTTGTCGATAAACAATTTGCAAGAAAGTGAACTTTAATCTTAAATCTGATAAAATACAAATAAATGATTATGAATATATGTTCTTTATGTTTCTATATGTCGATAAATAACTTGCAAGAAAGTGAACTTTGATCTTAGATCTGATAGAATACAAAATAAATGGTTTTGAATAAATGCTATTTATGTTTCTATATGTTGATAAATATAGATACAAAATAAATGGTTTTGAATAAATGCTATTTATGTTTCTATATGTCGATAAATAACTTGCAAGAAAGTGAACTTTGATCTTAGATATGATAGAATACAAAATCAATGATTATGAATAAATGTTATTTATGTTTCTATTTGTCGATAAACAACTTCCAAGAAAGTGAACTTTGATCAAAAATCTGAGAAAACTCAAAATAAATGATTATCAATAAATGTTCTTTATGTTTCTATTTGTCGATAAACAACTTGCAAGAAAGTGAACTTTGATCTTAGTTCTGATAAAATACAAAATAAATGATTATGAATAAATATACTTTATGTTTTTATTTGTCGATATTCAACTTACATGAACATGAACTTTGATCATAAATCTGATAAAAAACAAAATCAATTATTATGAATAAATATTCTTTATGTATTTATTTGTCGATATTCAACTTGCAGGAAAGTGAACTTTGATCAAAAATCTGAGAAAACTCAAAATAAATGATTATCAATAAACGTTCTTTATGTTTCTATTTGTCGATAACAACTTGCAAGAAAGTGAACTTTGATCTTAGTTCTGATAAAATACAAAATAAATGATTATGAATAAATCTTCTTTATGTTTTTATTTGTCGATATTCAACTTACATGAACATGAACTTTGATCATAAATCTGATAAAAAACAAAATCAATTATTATGAATAAATATTCTTTATGTATTTATTTGTCGATATTCAACTTGCAGGAAAGTGAACTTTGATCAAAAATCTGAGAAAACTCAAAATAAATGATTATCAATAAATGTTCTTTATGTTTCTATTTGTCGATAAACAACTTGCAAGAAAGTGAACTTTAATCTTAGATATGATAGAATACAAAATAAATGATTATGAATAAATATTCTTTATGCTTTTATTTGTCGATATTCAACTTGCAAGAAAGTAAACTTTATTCTTAAATAAGATAAAATACAAAATAAATGATTTTGAATAAATGTTATTTATGTTTTTACTTGTCGATAAACAATTTGCAAGAAAGTGAACTTTAATCTTAAATCTGATAAAATACAAATAAATGATTATGAATATATGTTCTTTATGTTTCTATATGTCGATAAATAACTTGCAAGAAAGTGAACTTTGATCTTAGATCTGATAGAATACAAAATAAATGGTTTTGAATAAATGCTATTTATGTTTCTATATGTCGATAAATATAAATAATGGTTTTGAATAAATGCTATTTATGTTTCTATATGTCGATAAATAACTTGCAAGAAAGTGAACTTTGATCTTAAATCTGATAAAAATACAAAATAAATGATTATGAATAAATATTATTTATGTTTTTATTTGCCGATTAACAACTTACATTAAAGTGAACTTTGATCATAAATCTGATAAAATACAAAATAAATGATTATGAATAAATATTCTTTATGATTTTATTTGTCGATATTCAACTTGCACGAAAGTAAACTTTATTCTTAAATAAGATAAAATACAAAATAAATGATTTTGAATAAATGTTATTTATGTTTTTACTTGTCGATAAACAATTTGCAAGAAAGTGAACTTTAATCTTAAATCTGATAAAATACAAATAAATGATTATGAATATATGTTCTTTATGTTTCTATATGTCGATAAATAACTTGCAAGAAAGTGAACTTTGATCTTAGATCTGATAGAATACAAAATAAATGGTTTTGAATAAATGCTATTTATGTTTCTATATGTCGATAAATAACTTGCAAGAAAGTGAACTTTGATCTTAAATCTGATAAAAATACAAAATAAATGATTATGAATAAATATTATTTATGTTTTTATTTGCCGATTAACAACTTACATTAAAGTGAACTTTGATCATAAATCTGATAAAATACAAAATAAATGATTATGAATAAATATTCTTTATGATTTTATTTGTCGATATTCAACTTACATGAACATGAACTTTGATCATAAATCTGATAAAAAACAAAATCAATTATTATAAATAAATATTCTTTATGTATTTATTTGTCGATATTCAACTTGCAGGAAAGTGAACTTTGATCAAAAATCTGAGAAAACTCAAAATAAATGATTATCAATAAATGTTCTTTATGTTTTTATTTGTCGATAAACAACTTGCAAGAAAGTGAACTTTAATCTTAGATATGATAGAATACAAAATAAATGATTATGAATAAATATTCTTTATGTTTTTACTTGTCGATAAACAACTTGCAAGAAAGTGAACTTTAATCTTAAATCTGATAAAATACAAAATAAATGATTATGAATATATGTTCTTTATGTTTCTATATGTCGATAAATAACTTGCAAGAAAGTGAACTTTGATCTTAGATCTGATAGAATACAAAATAAATGATTATGAATATATGTTCATTATGTTTAACATGCAAGAAAGTGAACTTTGATCTAAGTTTGATAAAATACAAAATAAATGATTATGAATAAATATTCTTTATGTTTTTATTTGCCGATTAACAACTTACATTAAAGTGAACTTTGATCATAAATCTGATAAAATACAAAATAAATTATTATGAATAAATATTCTTTATGTTTTTATGTGTCGATATTCAACTTGCAAGAAAGTGAACTTTGATCTTAAATCTGATAAAAATACAAAATCAATGATCATGATTAAATGTTATTTATGTTTCTATTTGTCGATAAACAACTTGCAAGAAAGTGAACTTTGATCTAAGTTTGATAAAATACAAAATAAATGATTATGAATAAATATTCTTTATGTTTTTATTTGACGATATTCAACTTGCAAGAAAGTGAACTTTGACCTTAAATCTGATAAAAATACAAAATAAATGATTATGAATAAATATTTTTAATGTTTCTATTTGTCGATAAACGACTTGCAAGAAGGTGAACTTTAATTTTAAATATGATAAAATACAAAATAAATGATTTTGAATAGATGTTATTTGTGTTTTTATTTGTCGATAAACAACTTGCAAGAAAGTGAGCTTTGATCTTAAATCTGATAAAATACGAAATAAGTGATAATGAATTAATATTCTTTATGTTTTTATATGTCGATATTAAACTTGCAAGAAAGTGAACTTTGATCTTAAATCTGATAAAAATACAAAATCAATGATTATGAATAAATGTTATTTATGTTTCTATTTGTCGATAAACAACTTGCAAGAAAGTGAACTTTGATCTTAGTTCTGATAAAATACAAAATAAATGATTATGAATAAATATTCTTTATATTTTTATTTGTCGATATTCAACTTACATGAAAATTTGTCGATAAACAACTTGCAAGAAAGTGAACTTTGATCTTAGTTCTGATAAAATACAAAATAAATGATTATGAATAAATCTTCTTTATGTTTTTATTTGTCGATATTCAACTTACATGAACATGAACTTTGATCATAAATCTGATAAAAAACAAAATCAATTATTATGAATAAATATTCTTTATGTATTTATTTGTCGATATTCAACTTGCAGGAAAGTGAACTTTGATCAAAAATCTGAGAAAACTCAAAATAAATGATTATCAATAAATGTTCTTTATGTTTCTATTTGTCGATAAACAACTTGCAAGAAAGTGAACTTTAATCTTAGATATGATAGAATACAAAATAAATGATTATGAATAAATATTCTTTATGCTTTTATTTGTCGATATTCAACTTGCAAGAAAGTAAACTTTATTCTTAAATAAGATAAAATACAAAATAAATGATTTTGAATAAATGTTATTTATGTTTTTACTTGTCGATAAACAATTTGCAAGAAAGTGAACTTTAATCTTAAATCTGATAAAATACAAATAAATGATTATGAATATATGTTCTTTATGTTTCTATATGTCGATAAATAACTTGCAAGAAAGTGAACTTTGATCTTAGATCTGATAGAATACAAAATAAATGGTTTTGAATAAATGCTATTTATGTTTCTATATGTCGATAAATATAGATACAAAATAAATGGTTTTGAATAAATGCTATTTATGTTTCTATATGTCGATAAATAACTTGCAAGAAAGTGAACTTTGATCTTAAATCTGATAAAAATACAAAATAAATGATTATGAATAAATATTATTTATGTTTTTATTTGCCGATTAACAACTTACATTAAAGTGAACTTTGATCATAAATCTGATAAAATACAAAATAAATGATTATGAATAAATATTCTTTATGATTTTATTTGTCGATATTCAGCTTGCAAGAAACTAAACTTTACTCTTAAATAAGATAAAATACAAAATAAATGATTTTGAATAAATGTTATTTATGTTTTTACTTGTCGATAAACAATTTGCAAGAAAGTGAACTTTAATCTTAAATCTGATAAAATACAAATAAATGATTATGAATATATGTTCTTTATGTTTCTATATGTCCATAAATAACTTGCAAGAAAGTGAACTTTGATCTTAGATCTGATAGAATACAAAATAAATGGTTTTGAATAAATGCTATTTATGTTTCTATATGTCGATAAATAACTTGCAAGAAAGTGAACTTTGATCTTAAATCTGATAAAAATACAAAATAAATGATTATGAATAAATATTATTTATGTTTTTATTTGCCGATTAACAACTTACATTAAAGTGAACTTTGATCATAAATCTGATAAAATACAAAATAAATGATTATGAATAAATATTCTTTATGATTTTATTTGTCGATATTCAACTTACATGAACATGAACTTTGATCATAAATCTGATAAAAAACAAAATCAATTATTATAAATAAATATTCTTTATGTATTTATTTGTCGATATTCAACTTGCAGGAAAGTGAACTTTGATCAAAAATCTGAGAAAACTCAAAATAAATGATTATCAATAAATGTTCTTTATGTTTTTATTTGTCGATAAACAACTTGCAAGAAAGTGAACTTTAATCTTAGATATGATAGAATACAAAATAAATGATTATGAATAAATATTCTTTATGCTTTTATTTGTCGATATTCAACTTGCAAGAAAGTAAACTTTATTCTTAAATAAGATAAAATACAAAATAAATGATTTTGAATAAATGTTATTTATGTTTTTACTTGTCGATAAACAATTTGCAAGAAAGTGAACTTTAATCTTAAATCTGATAAAATACAAATAAATGATTATGAATATATGTTCTTTATGTTTCTATATGTCGATAAATAACTTGCAAGAAAGTGAACTTTGATCTTAGATCTGATAGAATACAAAATAAATGGTTTTGAATAAATGCTATTTATGTTTCTATATGTTGATAAATATAGATACAAAATAAATGGTTTTGAATAAATGCTATTTATGTTTCTATATGTCGATAAATAACTTGCAAGAAAGTGAACTTTGATCTTAGATATGATAGAATACAAAATCAATGATTATGAATAAATGTTATTTATGTTTCTATTTGTCGATAAACAACTTCCAAGAAAGTGAACTTTGATCAAAAATCTGAGAAAACTCAAAATAAATGATTATCAATAAATGTTCTTTATGTTTCTATTTGTCGATAAACAACTTGCAAGAAAGTGAACTTTGATCTTAGTTCTGATAAAATACAAAATAAATGATTATGAATAAATATACTTTATGTTTTTATTTGTCGATATTCAACTTACATGAACATGAACTTTGATCATAAATCTGATAAAAAACAAAATCAATTATTATGAATAAATATTCTTTATGTATTTATTTGTCGATATTCAACTTGCAGGAAAGTGAACTTTG
This sequence comes from Zeugodacus cucurbitae, assembly GCF_028554725.1. NCBI lineage: Eukaryota > Metazoa > Arthropoda > Insecta > Diptera > Tephritidae > Zeugodacus > Zeugodacus cucurbitae. The sequence continues at coordinate 31,628,040 of NC_071669.1, forward strand.
ATCAAAAATCTGAGAAAACTCAAAATAAATGATTATCAATAAACGTTCTTTATGTTTCTATTTGTCGATAACAACTTGCAAGAAAGTGAACTTTGATCTTAGTTCTGATAAAATACAAAATAAATGATTATGAATAAATCTTCTTTATGTTTTTATTTGTCGATATTCAACTTACATGAACATGAACTCTGATCATAAATCTGATAAAAAACAAAATCAATTATTATGAATAAATATTCTTTATGTATTTATTTGTCGATATTCAACTTGCAGGAAAGTGAACTTTGATCAAAAATCTGAGAAAACTCAAAATAAATGATTTGATAATCTTTGTTCTTTATGTTTCTATTTGTCGATAAACAACTTGCAAGAAAGTGAACTTTAATCTTAGATATGATAGAATACAAAATAAATGATTATGAATAAATATTCTTTATGCTTTTATTTGTCGATATTCAACTTGCAAGAAAGTAAACTTTATTCTTAAATAAGATAAAATACAAAATAAATGATTTTGAATAAATGTTATTTATGTTTTTACTTGTCGATAAACAATTTGCAAGAAAGTGAACTTTAATCTTAAATCTGATAAAATACAAATAAATCATTATGAATATATGTTCTTTATGTTTCTATATGTCGATAAATAACTTGCAAGAAAGTGAACTTTGATCTTAGATCTGATAGAATACAAAATAAATGGTTTTGAATAAATGCTATTTATGTTTCTATATGTCGATAAATATAAATAATGGTTTTGAATAAATGCTATTTATGTTTCTATATGTCGATAAATAACTTGCAAGAAAGTGAACTTTGATCTTAAATCTGATAAAAATACAAAATAAATGATTATGAATAAATATTATTTATGTTTTTATTTGCCGATTAACAACTTACATTAAAGTGAACTTTGATCATAAATCTGATAAAATACAAAATAAATGATTATGAATAAATATTCTTTATGATTTTATTTGTCGATATTCAACTTGCACGAAAGTAAACTTTATTCTTAAATAAGATAAAATACAAAATAAATGATTTTGAATAAATGTTATTTATGTTTTTACTTGTCGATAAACAATTTGCAAGAAAGTGAACTTTAATCTTAAATCTGATAAAATACAAATATGTTTCTATTTGTCGATAAACAACTTCCAAGAAAGTGAACTTTGATCAAAAATCTGAGAAAACTCAAAATAAATGATTATCAATAAATGTTATTTATGTTTTTACTTGTCGATAAACAACTTGCAAGAAAGTGAACTTTAATCTTAAATCTGATAAAATACAAAATAAATGATTATGAATATATGTTCTTTATGTTTCTATATGTCGATAAATAACTTGCAAGAAAGTGAACTTTGATCTTAGATATGATAGAATACAAAATCAATGATTATGAATAAATGTTATTTATGTTTCTATTTGTCGATAAACAACTTCCAAGAAAGTGAACTTTGATCAAAAATCTGAGAAAACTCAAAATAAATGATTATCAATAAATGTTATTTATGTTTTTACTTGTCGATAAACAACTTGCAAGAAAGTGAACTTTAATCTTAAATCTGATAAAATACAAAATAAATGATTATGAATATATGTTCTTTATGTTTCTATATGTCGATAAATAACTTGCAAGAAAGTGAACTTTGATCTTAGATCTGAAAGAATACAAAATAAATGGTTTTGAATAAATGCTATTTATGTTTCTATATGTCGATAAATAACTTGCAAGAAAGTGAACTTTGATCTTAGTTCTGATAAAATACAAAATAAATGATTATGAATAAATCTTCTTTATGTTTTTATTTGTCGATATTCAACTTACATGAACATGAACTTTGATCATAAATCTGATAAAAAACAAAATCAATTATTATGAATAAATATTCTTTATGTATTTATTTGTCGATATTCAACTTGCAGGAAAGTGAACTTTGATCAAAAATCTGAGAAAACTCAAAATAAATGATTATCAATAAATGTTCTTTATGTTTCTATTTGTCGATAAACAACTTGCAAGAAAGTGAACTTTAATCTTAGATATGATAGAATACAAAATAAATGATTATGAATAAATATTCTTTATGCTTTTATTTGTCGATATTCAACTTGCAAGAAAGTAAACTTTATTCTTAAATAAGATAAAATACAAAATAAATGATTTTGAATAAATGTTATTTATGTTTTTACTTGTCGATAAACAATTTGCAAGAAAGTGAACTTTAATCTTAAATCTGATAAAATACAAATAAATGATTATGAATATATGTTCTTTATGTTTCTATATGTCGATAAATAACTTGCAAGAAAGTGAACTTTGATCTTAGATCTGATAGAATACAAAATAAATGGTTTTGAATAAATGCTATTTATGTTTCTATATGTCGATAAATAACTTGCAAGAAAGTGAACTTTGATCTTAGATATGATAGAATACAAAATCAATGATTATGAATAAATGTTATTTATGTTTCTATTTGTCGATAAACAACTTCCAAGAAAGTGAACTTTGATCAAAAATCTGAGAAAACTCAAAATAAATGATTATCAATAAATGTTCTTTATGTTTCTATTTGTCGATAAACAACTTGCAAGAAAGTGAACTTTGATCTTAGTTCTGATAAAATACAAAATAAATGATTATGAATAAATATTCTTTATGTTTTTATTTGTCGATATTCAACTTACATGAACATGAACTTTGATCATAAATCTGATAAAAAACAAAATCAATTATTATGAATAAATATTCTTTATGTATTTATTTGTCGATATTCAACTTGCAGGAAAGTGAACTTTGATCAAAAATCTGAGAAAACTCAAAATAAATGATTATCAATAAATGTTCTTTATGTTTCTATTTGTCGATAAACAACTTGCAAGAAAGTGAACTTTGATCTTAGTTCTGATAAAATACAAAATAAATGATTATGAATAAATCTTCTTTATGTTTTTATTTGTCGATATTCAACTTACATGAACATGAACTTTGATCATAAATCTGATAAAAAACAAAATCAATTATTATGAATAAATATTCTTTATGTATTTATTTGTCGATATTCAACTTGCAGGAAAGTGAACTTTGATCAAAAATCTGAGAAAACTCAAAATAAATGATTATCAATAAATGTTCTTTATGTTTCTATTTGTCGATAAACAACTTGCAAGAAAGTGAACTTTAATCTTAGATATGATAGAATACAAAATAAATGATTATGAATAAATATTCTTTATGCTTTTATTTGTCGATATTCAACTTGCAAGAAAGTGAACTTTGATCTTAGATCTGATAGAATACAAAATAAATGGTTTTGAATAAATGCTATTTATGTTTCTATATGTCGATAAATAACTTGCAAGAAAGTGAACTTTGATCTTAGTTCTGATAAAATACAAAATAAATGATTATGAATAAATCTTCTTTATGTTTTTATTTGTCGATATTCAACTTACATGAACATGAACTTTGATCATAAATCTGATAAAAAACAAAATCAATTATTATGAATAAATATTCTTTATGTATTTATTTGTCGATATTCAACTTGCAGGAAAGTGAACTTTGATCAAAAATCTGAGAAAACTCAAAATAAATGATTATCAATAAATGTTCTTTATGTTTCTATTTGTCGATAAACAACTTGCAAGAAAGTGAACTTTAATCTTAGATATGATAGAATACAAAATAAATGATTATGAATAAATATTCTTTATGCTTTTATTTGTCGATATTCAACTTGCAAGAAAGTGAACTTTAATCTTAAATAAGATAAAATACAAAATAAATGATTTTGAATAAATGTTATTTATGTTTTTACTTGTCGATAAACAACTTGCAAGAAAGTGAACTTTAATCTTAAATCTGATAAAATACAAAATAAATGATTATGAATATATGTTCTTTATGTTTCTATATGTCGATAAATAACTTGCAAGAAAGTGAACTTTGATCTTAGATCTGATAGAATACAAAATAAATGGTTTTGAATAAATGCTATTTATGTTTCTATATGTCGATAAATAACTTGCAAGAAAGTGAACTTTGATCTTAGTTCTGATAAAATACAAAATAAATGATTATGAATAAATCTTCTTTATGTTTTTATTTGTCGATATTCAACTTACATGAACATGAACTTTGATCATAAATCTGATAAAAAACAAAATCAATTATTATGAATAAATATTCTTTATGTATTTATTTGTCGATATTCAACTTGCAGGAAAGTGAACTTTGATCAAAAATCTGAGAAAACTCAAAATAAATGATTATCAATAAATGTTCTTTATGTTTCTATTTGTCGATAAACAACTTGCAAGAAAGTGAACTTTAATCTTAGATATGATAGAATACAAAATAAATGATAATGAATAAATATTCTTTATGCTTTTATTTGTCGATATTCAACTTGCAAGAAAGTAAACTTTATTCTTAAATAAGATAAAATACAAAATAAATGATTTTGAATAAATGTTATTTATGTTTTTACTTGTCGATAAACAATTTGCAAGAAAGTGAACTTTAATCTTAAATCTGATAAAATACAAATAAATGATTATGAATATATGTTCTTTATGTTTCTATATGTCGATAAATAACTTGCAAGAAAGTGAACTTTGATCTTAGATATGATAAAGGGTGATTTTTTAAGAGCTTGATAACTTTTAAAAAAAAAAAACGCATAAAATTTGCAAAATCTCATCGGTTCTTTATTTGAAACGTTAGATTGGTTCATGACATTTACATTGACATTGAAGATAATTTCATTTAAATGTTGACCGCGGCTGCGTCTTAAGTGGTCCATTCGGAAAGTCCAATTTTGGGCAACTTTTTCGAGCATTTCGGCCGGAATAGCCCGAATTTCTTCGGAAATGTTGTCTTCCAAAGCTGGAATAGTTGCTGGCTTATTTCTGTAGACTTTAGACTTGACGTAGCCCCACAAAAAATAGTCTAAAGGCGTTAAATCGCATGATCTTGGTGGCCAACTTACGGGTCCATTTCTTGAGATGAATTGTTCTCCGAAGTTTTCCCTCAAAATGGCCATAGAATCGCGAGCTGTGTGGCATGTAGTGCCATCTTGTTGAAACCACATGTCAACCAAGTTCAGTTCTTCCATTTTTGGCAACAAAAAGTTTGTTAGCATCGAACGATAGCGATCGCCATTCACCGTAACGTTGCGTCCAACAGCATCTTTGAAAAAATACGGTCCAATGATTCCACCAGCGTACAAACCACACCAAACAGTGCATTTTTCGGGATGCATGGGCAGTTCTTGAACGGCTTCTGGTTGCTCTTCACCCCAAATGCGGCAATTTTGCTTATTTACGTAGCCATTCAACCAGAAATGAGCCTCATCGCTGAACAAAATTTGTCGATAAAAAAGCGGATTTTCTGCCAACTTTTCTAGGGCCCATTCACTGAAAATTCGACGTTGTGGCAGATCGTTCGGCTTCAGTTCTTGCACGAGCTGTATTTTATACGGTTTTACACCAAGATCTTTGCGTAAAATCTTCCATGTGGTCGAATAACACAAACCCAATTGCTGCGAACGGCGACGAATCGACATTTCACGGTCTTCAGCCACACTCTCAGAAACAGACGCAATATTCTCTTCTGTACGCACTGTACGCATTCGTGTGGTTGGTTTAATGTCCAATAAAGTAAACTGAGTGCGAAACTTGGTCACAATCGCATTAATTGTTTGCTCACTTGGTCGATTATGTAGACCATAAATCGGACGTAAAGCGCGAAACACATTTCGAACCGAACACTGATTTTGGTAATAAAATTCAATGATTTGCAAGCGTTGCTCGTTAGTAAGTCTATTCATGATGAAATGTCAAAGCATACTGAGCATCTTTCTCTTTGACACCATGTCTGAAATCCCACGTGATCTGTCAAATACTAATGCATGAAAATCCTAACCTCAAAAAAATCACCCGTTAGAATACAAAATCAATGATTATGAATAAATGTTATTTATGTTTCTATTTGTCGATAAACAACTTCCAAGAAAGTGAACTTTGATCTTAGTTCTGATAAAATACAAAATAAATGATTATGAATAAATATTCTTTATGTTTTTATTTGTCGATATTCAACTTACATGAACATGAACTTTGATCATAAATCTGATAAAAAACAAAATCAATTATTATGAATAAATATTCTTTATGTATTTATTTGTCGATATTCAACTTGCAGGAAAGTGAACTTTGATCAAAAATCTGAGAAAACTCAACATAAATGATTATCAATAAATGTTCTTTATGTTTCTATTTGTCGATAAACAACTTGCAAGAAAGTGAACTTTGATCTTAGTTCTGATAAAATACAAAATAAATGATTATGAATAAATCTTCTTTATGTTTTTATTTGTCGATATTCAACTTACATGAACATGAACTTTGATCATAAATCTGATAAAAAACAAAATCAATTATTATGAATAAATACTCTTTATGTATTTATTTGTCGATATTCAACTTGCAGGAAAGTGAACTTTGATCAAAAATCTGAGAAAACTCAAAATAAATGATTATCAATAAATGTTCTTTATGTTTCTATTTGTCGATAAACAACTTGCAAGAAAGTGAACTTTAATCTTAGATATGATAGAATACAAAATAAATGATTATGAATAAATATTATTTATGCTTTTATTTGTCGATATTCAACTTGCAAGAAAGTAAACTTTATTCTTAAATAAGATAAAATACAAAATAAATGATTTTGAATAAATGTTATTTATGTTTTTACTTGTCGATAAACAATTTGCAAGAAAGTGAACTTTAATCTTAAATCTGATAAAATACAAATAAATGATTATGAATATATGTTCTTTATGTTTCTATATGTCGATAAATAACTTGCAAGAAAGTGAACTTTGATCGTAGATCTGATAGAATACAAAATAAATGGTTTTGAATAAATGCTATTTATGTTTCTATATGTCGATAAATATAGATACAAAATAAATGGTTTTGAATAAATGCTATTTATGTTTCTATATGTCGATAAATAACTTGCAAGAAAGTGAACTTTGATCTTAAATCTGATAAAAATACAAAATAAATGATTATGAATAAATATTATTTAGGTTTTTATTTGCCGATTAACAACTTACATTAAAGTGAACTTTGATCATAAATCTGATAGAATACAAAATAAATGATTATGAATATATGTTCTTTATGTTTCTATATGTCGATAAATAACTTGCAAGAAAGTGAACTTTTATCTTAAATCTGATAAAAATACAAAATAAATGATTATGAATAAATATTATTTATGTTTTTATTTGCCGATTAACAACTTACATTAAAGTGAACTTTGATCATAAATCTGATAAAATACAAAATAAATGATTATGAATAAATATTCTTTATGATTTTATTTGTCGATATTCAACTTACATGAACATGAACTTTGATCATAAATCTGATAAAAAACAAAATCAATTATTATAAATAAATATTCTTTATGTATTTATTTGTCGATATTCAACTTGCAGGAAAGTGAACTTTGATCAAAAATCTGAGAAAACTCAAAATAAATGATTATCAATAACTGTTCTTTATGTTTTTATTTGTCGATAAACAAGTTGCAAGAAAGTGAACTTTAATCTTAGATATGATAGAATACAAAATAAATGATTATGAATAAATATTCTTTATGTTTTTACTTGTCGATAAACAACTTGCAAGAAAGTGAACTTTAATCTTAAATCTGATAAAATACAAAATAAATGATTATGAATATATGTTCTTTATGTTTCTATATGTCGATAAATAACTTGCAAGAAAGTGAACTTTGATCTTAGATCTGATAGAATACAAAATAAATGATTATGAATATATGTTCATTATGTTTCTATATGTCGATAAATAACTTGCAAGAAAGTGAACTTTGATCTAAGTTTGATAAAATACAAAATAAATGATTATGAATAAATATTCTTTATGTTTTTATTTGCCGATTAACAACTTACATTAAAGTGAACTTTGATCATAAATCTGATAAAATACAAAATAAATTATTATGAATAAATATTCTTTATGTTTTTATGTGTCGATATTCAACTTGCAAGAAAGTGAACTTTGATCTTAAATCTGATAAAAATACAAAATCAATGATCATGATTAAATGTTATTTATGTTTCTATTTGTCGATAAACAACTTGCAAGAAAGTGAACTTTGATCTAAGTTTGATAAAATACAAAATAAATGATTATGAATAAATATTCTTTATGTTTTTATTTGACGATATTCAACTTGCAAGAAAGTGAACTTTGACCTTAAATCTGATAAAAATACAAAATAAATGATTATGAATAAATATTTTTAATGTTTCTATTTGTCGATAAACGACTTGCAAGAAGGTGAACTTTAATCTTAAATATGATAAAATACAAAATAAATGATTTTGAATAGATGTTATTTGTGTTTTTATTTGTCGATAAACAACTTGCAAGAAAGTGAGCTTTGATCTTAAATCTGATAAAATACGAAATAAGTGATAATGAATTAATATTCTTTATGTTTTTATATGTCGATATTCAACTTGCAAGAAAGTGAACTTTGATCTTAAATCTGATAAAAATACAAAATCAATGATTATGAATAAATGTTATTTATGTTTCTATTTGTCGATAAACAACTTGCAAGAAAGTGAACTTTAATCTTAGATATGATAGAATACAAAATAAATGATTATGAATAAATATTCTTTATGCTTTTATTTGTCGATATTCAACTTGCAGGAAAGTGAACTTTGATCAAAAATCTGAGAAAACTCAAAATAAATGATTATCAATAAATGTTCTTTATGTTTTTATTTGTCGATATTCGACTTACATGAAAATGAACTTTGATCATAAATCTGATAAAAACCTAATTAATTATTATGAATAAATATTCTTTATGTATTTATTTGTCGATATTCAACTTGCAGGAAAGTGAACTTTGATCAAAAATCTGAGAAAACACAAAATAAATGATTATCAATAAATGTTCTTTATGTTTCTATTTGTCGATAAACAACTTGCAAGAAAGTGAACTTTGATCTTAGTTCTGATAAAATACAAAATAAATGATTATGAATAAATATTCTTTATGTTTTTATTTGTCGATATTCAACTTACATGAACATGAACTTTGATCATAAATCTGATAAAAAACAAAATCAATTATTATGAATAAATATTCTTTATGTATTTATTTGTCGATATTCAACTTGCAGGAAAGTGAACTTTGATCAAAAATCTGAGAAAACTCAAAATAAATGATTATCAATAAATGTTCTTTATGTTTCTATTTGTCGATAAACAACTTGCAAGAAAGTGAACTTTGATCTTAGTTCTGATAAAATACAAAATAAATGATTATGAATAAATCTTCTTTATGTTTTTATTTGTCGATATTCAACTTACATGAACATGAACTTTGATCATAAATCTGATAAAAAACAAAATCAATTATTATGAATAAATATTCTTTATGTATTTATTTGTCGATATTCAACTTGCAGGAAAGTGAACTTTGATCAAAAATCTGAGAAAACTCAAAATAAATGATTATCAATAAATGTTCTTTATGTTTCTATTTGTCGATAAACAACTTGCAAGAAAGTGAACTTTAATCTTAGATATGATAGAATACAAAATAAATGATTATGAATAAATATTCTTTATGCTTTTATTTGTCGATATTCAACTTGCAAGAAAGTAAACTTTATTCTTAAATAAGATAAAATACAAAATAAATGATTTTGAATAAATGTTATTTATGTTTTTACTTGTCGATAAACAATTTGCAAGAAAGTGAACTTTAATCTTAAATCTGATAAAATACAAATAAATGATTATGAATATATGTTCTTTATGTTTCTATATGTCGATAAATAACTTGCAAGAAAGTGAACTTTGATCTTAGATCTGATAGAATACAAAATAAATGGTTTTGAATAAATGCTATTTATGTTTCTATATGTCGATAAATATAGATACAAAATAAATGGTTTTGAATAAATGCTATTTATGTTTCTATATGTCGATAAATAACTTGCAAGAAAGTGAACTTTGATCTTAAATCTGATAAAAATACAAAAAAATGATTATGAATAAATATTATTTATGTTTTTATTTGCCGATTAACAACTTACATTAAAGTGAACTTTGATCATAAATCTGATAAAATACAAAATAAATGATTATGAATAAATATTCTTTATGATTTTATTTGTCGATATTCAGCTTGCAAGAAACTAAACTTTACTCTTAAATAAGATAAAATACAAAATAAATGATTTTGAATAAATGTTATTTATGTTTTTACTTGTCGATAAACAATTTGCAAGAAAGTGAACTTTAATCTTAAATCTGATAAAATACAAATAAATGATTATGAATATATGTTCTTTATGTTTCTATATGTCCATAAATAACTTGCAAGAAAGTGAACTTTGATCTTAGATCTGATAGAATACAAAATAAATGGTTTTGAATAAATGCTATTTATGTTTCTATATGTCGATAAATAACTTGCAAGAAAGTGAACTTTGATCTTAAATCTGATAAAAATACAAAATAAATGATTATGAATAAATATTATTTATGTTTTTATTTGCCGATTAACAACTTACATTAAAGTGAACTTTGATCATAAATCTGATAAAATACAAAATAAATGATTATGAATAAATATTCTTTATGATTTTATTTGTCGATATTCAACTTACATGAACATGAACTTTGATCATAAATCTGATAAAAAACAAAATCAATTATTATAAATAAATATTCTTTATGTATTTATTTGTCGATATTCAACTTGCAGGAAAGTGAACTTTGATCAAAAATCTGAGAAAACTCAAAATAAATGATTATCAATAAATGTTCTTTATGTTTTTATTTGTCGATAAACAACTTGCAAGAAAGTGAACTTTAATCTTAGATATGATAGAATACAAAATAAATGATTATGAATAAATATTCTTTATGCTTTTATTTGTCGATATTCAACTTGCAAGAAAGTAAACTTTATTCTTAAATAAGATAAAATACAAAATAAATGATTTTGAATAAATGTTATTTATGTTTTTACTTGTCGATAAACAATTTGCAAGAAAGTGAACTTTAATCTTAAATCTGATAAAATACAAATAAATGATTATGAATATATGTTCTTTATGTTTCTATATGTCGATAAATAACTTGCAAGAAAGTGAACTTTGATCTTAGATCTGATAGAATACAAAATAAATGGTTTTGAATAAATGCTATTTATGTTTCTATATGTTGATAAATATAGATACAAAATAAATGGTTTTGAATAAATGCTATTTATGTTTCTATATGTCGATAAATAACTTGCAAGAAAGTGAACTTTGATCTTAGATATGATAGAATACAAAATCAATGATTATGAATAAATGTTATTTATGTTTCTATTTGTCGATAAACAACTTCCAAGAAAGTGAACTTTGATCAAAAATCTGAGAAAACTCAAAATAAATGATTATCAATAAATGTTCTTTATGTTTCTATTTGTCGATAAACAACTTGCAAGAAAGTGAACTTTGATCTTAGTTCTGATAAAATACAAAATAAATGATTATGAATAAATATACTTTATGTTTTTATTTGTCGATATTCAACTTACATGAACATGAACTTTGATCATACATCTGATAAAAAACAAAATCAATTATTATGAATAAATATTCTTTATGTATTTATTTGTCGATATTCAACTTGCAGGAAAGTGAACTTTGATCAAAAATCTGAGAAAACTCAAAATAAATGATTATCAATAAACGTTCTTTATGTTTCTATTTGTCGATAACAACTTGCAAGAAAGTGAACTTTGATCTTAGTTCTGATAAAATACAAAATAAATGATTATGAATAAATCTTCTTTATGTTTTTATTTGTCGATATTCAACTTACATGAACATGAACTTTGATCATAAATCTGATAAAAAACAAAATCAATTATTATGAATAAATATTCTTTATGTATTTATTTGTCGATATTCAACTTGCAGGAAAGTGAACTTTGATCAAAAATCTGAGAAAACTCAAAATAAATGATTATCAATAAATGTTCTTTATGTTTCTATTTGTCGATAAACAACTTGCAAGAAAGTGAACTTTAATCTTAGATATGATAGAATACAAAATAAATGATTATGAATAAATATTCTTTATGCTTTTATTTGTCGATATTCAACTTGCAAGAAAGTAAACTTTATTCTTAAATAAGATAAAATACAAAATAAATGATTTTGAATAAATGTTATTTATGTTTTTACTTGTCGATAAACAATTTGCAAGAAAGTGAACTTTAATCTTAAATCTGATAAAATACAAATAAATGATTATGAATATATGTTCTTTATGTTTCTATATGTCGATAAATAACTTGCAAGAAAGTGAACTTTGATCTTAGATCTGATAGAATACAAAATAAATGGTTTTGAATAAATGCTATTTATGTTTCTATATGTCGATAAATATAAATAATGGTTTTGAATAAATGCTATTTATGTTTCTATATGTCGATAAATAACTTGCAAGAAAGTGAACTTTGATCTTAAATCTGATAAAAATACAAAATAAATGATTATGAATAAATATTATTTATGTTTTTATTTGCCGATTAACAACTTACATTAAAGTGAACTTTGATCATAAATCTGATAAAATACAAAATAAATGATTATGAATAAATATTCTTTATGATTTTATTTGTCGATATTCAACTTGCACGAAAGTAAACTTTATTCTTAAATAAGATAAAATACAAAATAAATGATTTTGAATAAATGTTATTTATGTTTTTACTTGTCGATAAACAATTTGCAAGAAAGTGAACTTTAATCTTAAATCTGATAAAATACAAATAAATGATTATGAATATATGTTCTTTATGTTTCTATATGTCGATAAATAACTTGCAAGAAAGTGAACTTTGATCTTAGATCTGATAGAATACAAAATAAATGGTTTTGAATAAATGCTATTTATGTTTCTATATGTCGATAAATAACTTGCAAGAAAGTGAACTTTGATCTTAAATCTGATAAAAATACAAAATAAATGATTATGAATAAATATTATTTATGTTTTTATTTGCCGATTAACAACTTACATTAAAGTGAACTTTGATCATAAATCTGATAAAATACAAAATAAATGATTATGAATAAATATTCTTTATGATTTTATTTGTCGATATTCAACTTACATGAACATGAACTTTGATCATAAATCTGATAAAAAACAAAATCAATTATTATAAATAAATATTCTTTATGTATTTATTTGTCGATATTCAACTTGCAGGAAAGTGAACTTTGATCAAAAATCTGAGAAAACTCAAAATAAATGATTATCAATAAATGTTCTTTATGTTTTTATTTGTCGATAAACAACTTGCAAGAAAGTGAACTTTAATCTTAGATATGATAGAATACAAAATAAATGATTATGAATAAATATTCTTTATGTTTTTACTTGTCGATAAACAACTTGCAAGAAAGTGAACTTTAATCTTAAATCTGATAAAATACAAAATAAATGATTATGAATATATGTTCTTTATGTTTCTATATGTCGATAAATAACTTGCAAGAAAGTGAACTTTGATCTTAGATCTGATAGAATACAAAATAAATGATTATGAATATATGTTCATTATGTTTAACATGCAAGAAAGTGAACTTTGATCTAAGTTTGATAAAATACAAAATAAATGATTATGAATAAATATTCTTTATGTTTTTATTTGCCGATTAACAACTTACATTAAAGTGAACTTTGATCATAAATCTGATAAAATACAAAATAAATTATTATGAATAAATATTCTTTATGTTTTTATGTGTCGATATTCAACTTGCAAGAAAGTGAACTTTGATCTTAAATCTGATAAAAATACAAAATCAATGATCATGATTAAATGTTATTTATGTTTCTATTTGTCGATAAACAACTTGCAAGAAAGTGAACTTTGATCTAAGTTTGATAAAATACAAAATAAATGATTATGAATAAATATTCTTTATGTTTTTATTTGACGATATTCAACTTGCAAGAAAGTGAACTTTGACCTTAAATCTGATAAAAATACAAAATAAATGATTATGAATAAATATTTTTAATGTTTCTATTTGTCGATAAACGACTTGCAAGAAGGTGAACTTTAATTTTAAATATGATAAAATACAAAATAAATGATTTTGAATAGATGTTATTTGTGTTTTTATTTGTCGATAAACAACTTGCAAGAAAGTGAGCTTTGATCTTAAATCTGATAAAATACGAAATAAGTGATAATGAATTAATATTCTTTATGTTTTTATATGTCGATATTAAACTTGCAAGAAAGTGAACTTTGATCTTAAATCTGATAAAAATACAAAATCAATGATTATGAATAAATGTTATTTATGTTTCTATTTGTCGATAAACAACTTGCAAGAAAGTGAACTTTGATCTTAGTTCTGATAAAATACAAAATAAATGATTATGAATAAATATTCTTTATATTTTTATTTGTCGATATTCAACTTACATGAAAATTTGTCGATAAACAACTTGCAAGAAAGTGAACTTTGATCTTAGTTCTGATAAAATACAAAATAAATGATTATGAATAAATCTTCTTTATGTTTTTATTTGTCGATATTCAACTTACATGAACATGAACTTTGATCATAAATCTGATAAAAAACAAAATCAATTATTATGAATAAATATTCTTTATGTATTTATTTGTCGATATTCAACTTGCAGGAAAGTGAACTTTGATCAAAAATCTGAGAAAACTCAAAATAAATGATTATCAATAAATGTTCTTTATGTTTCTATTTGTCGATAAACAACTTGCAAGAAAGTGAACTTTAATCTTAGATATGATAGAATACAAAATAAATGATTATGAATAAATATTCTTTATGCTTTTATTTGTCGATATTCAACTTGCAAGAAAGTAAACTTTATTCTTAAATAAGATAAAATACAAAATAAATGATTTTGAATAAATGTTATTTATGTTTTTACTTGTCGATAAACAATTTGCAAGAAAGTGAACTTTAATCTTAAATCTGATAAAATACAAATAAATGATTATGAATATATGTTCTTTATGTTTCTATATGTCGATAAATAACTTGCAAGAAAGTGAACTTTGATCTTATATCTGATAGAATACAAAATAAATGGTTTTGAATAAATGCTATTTATGTTTCTATATGTCGATAAATATAGATACAAAATAAATGGTTTTGAATAAATGCTATTTATGTTTCTATATGTCGATAAATAACTTGCAAGAAAGTGAACTTTGATCTTAAATCTGATAAAAATACAAAATAAATGATTATGAATAAATATTATTTATGTTTTTATTTGCCGATTAACAACTTACATTAAAGTGAACTTTGATCATAAATCTGATAAAATACAAAATAAATGATTATGAATAAATATTCTTTATGATTTTATTTGTCGATATTCAGCTTGCAAGAAACTAAACTTTACTCTTAAATAAGATAAAATACAAAATAAATGATTTTGAATAAATGTTATTTATGTTTTTACTTGTCGATAAACAATTTGCAAGAAAGTGAACTTTAATCTTAAATCTGATAAAATACAAATAAATGATTATGAATATATGTTCTTTATGTTTCTATATGTCCATAAATAACTTGCAAGAAAGTGAACTTTGATCTTAGATCTGATAGAATACAAAATAAATGGTTTTGAATAAATGCTATTTATGTTTCTATATGTCGATAAATAACTTGCAAGAAAGTGAACTTTGATCTTAAATCTGATAAAAATACAAAATAAATGATTATGAATAAATATTATTTATGTTTTTATTTGCCGATTAACAACTTACATTAAAGTGAACTTTGATCATAAATCTGATAAAATACAAAATAAATGATTATGAATAAATATTCTTTATGATTTTATTTGTCGATATTCAACTTACATGAACATGAACTTTGATCATAAATCTGATAAAAAACAAAATCAATTATTATAAATAAATATTCTTTATGTATTTATTTGTCGATATTCAACTTGCAGGAAAGTGAACTTTGATCAAAAATCTGAGAAAACTCAAAATAAATGATTATCAATAAATGTTCTTTATGTTTTTATTTGTCGATAAACAACTTGCAAGAAAGTGAACTTTAATCTTAGATATGATAGAATACAAAATAAATGATTATGAATAAATATTCTTTATGCTTTTATTTGTCGATATTCAACTTGCAAGAAAGTAAACTTTATTCTTAAATAAGATAAAATACAAAATAAATGATTTTGAATAAATGTTATTTATGTTTTTACTTGTCGATAAACAATTTGCAAGAAAGTGAACTTTAATCTTAAATCTGATAAAATACAAATAAATGATTATGAATATATGTTCTTTATGTTTCTATATGTCGATAAATAACTTGCAAGAAAGTGAACTTTGATCTTAGATCTGATAGAATACAAAATAAATGGTTTTGAATAAATGCTATTTATGTTTCTATATGTTGATAAATATAGATACAAAATAAATGGTTTTGAATAAATGCTATTTATGTTTCTATATGTCGATAAATAACTTGCAAGAAAGTGAACTTTGATCTTAGATATGATAGAATACAAAATCAATGATTATGAATAAATGTTATTTATGTTTCTATTTGTCGATAAACAACTTCCAAGAAAGTGAACTTTGATCAAAAATCTGAGAAAACTCAAAATAAATGATTATCAATAAATGTTCTTTATGTTTCTATTTGTCGCTAAACAACTTGCAAGAAAGTGAACTTTGATCTTAGTTCTGATAAAATACAAAATAAATGATTATGAATAAATATACTTTATGTTTTTATTTGTCGATATTCAACTTACATGAACATGAACTTTGATCATAAATCTGATAAAAAACAAAATCAATTATTATGAATAAATATTCTTTATGTATTTATTTGTCGATATTCAACTTGCAGGAAAGTGAACTTTGATCAAAAATCTGAGAAAACTCAAAATAAATGATTATCAATAAACGTTCTTTATGTTTCTATTTGTCGATAACAACTTGCAAGAAAGTGAACTTTGATCTTAGTTCTGATAAAATACAAAATAAATGATTATGAATAAATCTTCTTTATGTTTTTATTTGTCGATATTCAACTTACATGAACATGAACTCTGATCATAAATCTGATAAAAAACAAAATCAATTATTATGAATAAATATTCTTTATGTATTTATTTGTCGATATTCAACTTGCAGGAAAGTGAACTTTGATCAAAAATCTGAGAAAACTCAAAATAAATGATTTGATAATCTTTGTTCTTTATGTTTCTATTTGTCGATAAACAACTTGCAAGAAAGTGAACTTTAATCTTAGATATGATAGAATACAAAATAAATGATTATGAATAAATATTCTTTATGCTTTTATTTGTCGATATTCAACTTGCAAGAAAGTAAACTTTATTCTTAAATAAGATAAAATACAAAATAAATGATTTTGAATAAATGTTATTTATGTTTTTACTTGTCGATAAACAATTTGCAAGAAAGTGAACTTTAATCTTAAATCTGATAAAATACAAATAAATCATTATGAATATATGTTCTTTATGTTTCTATATGTCGATAAATAACTTGCAAGAAAGTGAACTTTGATCTTAGATCTGATAGAATACAAAATAAATGGTTTTGAATAAATGCTATTTATGTTTCTATATGTCGATAAATATAAATAATGGTTTTGAATAAATGCTATTTATGTTTCTATATGTCGATAAATAACTTGCAAGAAAGTGAACTTTGATCTTAAATCTGATAAAAATACAAAATAAATGATTATGAATAAATATTATTTATGTTTTTATTTGCCGATTAACAACTTACATTAAAGTGAACTTTGATCATAAATCTGATAAAATACAAAATAAATGATTATGAATAAATATTCTTTATGATTTTATTTGTCGATATTCAACTTGCACGAAAGTAAACTTTATTCTTAAATAAGATAAAATACAAAATAAATGATTTTGAATAAATGTTATTTATGTTTTTACTTGTCGATAAACAATTTGCAAGAAAGTGAACTTTAATCTTAAATCTGATAAAATACAAATATGTTTCTATTTGTCGATAAACAACTTCCAAGAAAGTGAACTTTGATCAAAAATCTGAGAAAACTCAAAATAAATGATTATCAATAAATGTTATTTATGTTTTTACTTGTCGATAAACAACTTGCAAGAAAGTGAACTTTAATCTTAAATCTGATAAAATACAAAATAAATGATTATGAATATATGTTCTTTATGTTTCTATATGTCGATAAATAACTTGCAAGAAAGTGAACTTTGATCTTAGATATGATAGAATACAAAATCAATGATTATGAATAAATGTTATTTATGTTTCTATTTGTCGATAAACAACTTCCAAGAAAGTGAACTTTGATCAAAAATCTGAGAAAACTCAAAATAAATGATTATCAATAAATGTTATTTATGTTTTTACTTGTCGATAAACAACTTGCAAGAAAGTGAACTTTAATCTTAAATCTGATAAAATACAAAATAAATGATTATGAATATATGTTCTTTATGTTTCTATATGTCGATAAATAACTTGCAAGAAAGTGAACTTTGATCTTAGATCTGAAAGAATACAAAATAAATGGTTTTGAATAAATGCTATTTATGTTTCTATATGTCGATAAATAACTTGCAAGAAAGTGAACTTTGATCTTAGTTCTGATAAAATACAAAATAAATGATTATGAATAAATCTTCTTTATGTTTTTATTTGTCGATATTCAACTTACATGAACATGAACTTTGATCATAAATCTGATAAAAAACAAAATCAATTATTATGAATAAATATTCTTTATGTATTTATTTGTCGATATTCAACTTGCAGGAAAGTGAACTTTGATCAAAAATCTGAGAAAACTCAAAATAAATGATTATCAATAAATGTTCTTTATGTTTCTATTTGTCGATAAACAACTTGCAAGAAAGTGAACTTTAATCTTAGATATGATAGAATACAAAATAAATGATTATGAATAAATATTCTTTATGCTTTTATTTGTCGATATTCAACTTGCAAGAAAGTAAACTTTATTCTTAAATAAGATAAAATACAAAATAAATGATTTTGAATAAATGTTATTTATGTTTTTACTTGTCGATAAACAATTTGCAAGAAAGTGAACTTTAATCTTAAATCTGATAAAATACAAATAAATGATTATGAATATATGTTCTTTATGTTTCTATATGTCGATAAATAACTTGCAAGAAAGTGAACTTTGATCTTAGATCTGATAGAATACAAAATAAATGGTTTTGAATAAATGCTATTTATGTTTCTATATGTCGATAAATAACTTGCAAGAAAGTGAACTTTGATCTTAGATATGATAGAATACAAAATCAATGATTATGAATAAATGTTATTTATGTTTCTATTTGTCGATAAACAACTTCCAAGAAAGTGAACTTTGATCAAAAATCTGAGAAAACTCAAAATAAATGATTATCAATAAATGTTCTTTATGTTTCTATTTGTCGATAAACAACTTGCAAGAAAGTGAACTTTGATCTTAGTTCTGATAAAATACAAAATAAATGATTATGAATAAATATTCTTTATGTTTTTATTTGTCGATATTCAACTTACATGAACATGAACTTTGATCATAAATCTGATAAAAAACAAAATCAATTATTATGAATAAATATTCTTTATGTATTTATTTGTCGATATTCAACTTGCAGGAAAGTGAACTTTGATCAAAAATCTGAGAAAACTCAAAATAAATGATTATCAATAAATGTTCTTTATGTTTCTATTTGTCGATAAACAACTTGCAAGAAAGTGAACTTTGATCTTAGTTCTGATAAAATACAAAATAAATGATTATGAATAAATCTTCTTTATGTTTTTATTTGTCGATATTCAACTTACATGAACATGAACTTTGATCATAAATCTGATAAAAAACAAAATCAATTATTATGAATAAATATTCTTTATGTATTTATTTGTCGATATTCAACTTGCAGGAAAGTGAACTTTGATCAAAAATCTGAGAAAACTCAAAATAAATGATTATCAATAAATGTTCTTTATGTTTCTATTTGTCGATAAACAACTTGCAAGAAAGTGAACTTTAATCTTAGATATGATAGAATACAAAATAAATGATTATGAATAAATATTCTTTATGCTTTTATTTGTCGATATTCAACTTGCAAGAAAGTAAACTTTATTCTTAAATAAGATAAAATACAAAATAAATGATTTTGAATAAATGTTATTTATGTTTTTACTTGTCGATAAACAATTTGCAAGAAAGTGAACTTTAATCTTAAATCTGATAAAATACAAATAAATGATTATGAATATATGTTCTTTATGTTTCTATATGTCGATAAATAACTTGCAAGAAAGTGAACTTTGATCTTAGATCTGATAGAATACAAAATAAATGGTTTTGAATAAATGCTATTTATGTTTCTATATGTCGATAAATATAGATACAAAATAAATGGTTTTGAATAAATGCTATTTATGTTTCTATATGTCGATAAATAACTTGCAAGAAAGTGAACTTTGATCTTAAATCTGATAAAAATACAAAATAAATGATTATGAATAAATATTATTTATGTTTTTATTTGCCGATTAACAACTTACATTAAAGTGAACTTTGATCATAAATCTGATAAAATACAAAATAAATGATTATGAATAAATATTCTTTATGATTTTATTTGTCGATATTCAGCTTGCAAGAAACTAAACTTTACTCTTAAATAAGATAAAATACAAAATAAATGATTTTGAATAAATGTTATTTATGTTTTTACTTGTCGATAAACAATTTGCAAGAAAGTGAACTTTAATCTTAAATCTGATAAAATACAAATAAATGATTATGAATATATGTTCTTTATGTTTCTATATGTCCATAAATAACTTGCAAGAAAGTGAACTTTGATCTTAGATCTGATAGAATACAAAATAAATGGTTTTGAATAAATGCTATTTATGTTTCTATATGTCGATAAATAACTTGCAAGAAAGTGAACTTTGATCTTAAATCTGATAAAAATACAAAATAAATGATTATGAATAAATATTATTTATGTTTTTATTTGCCGATTAACAACTTACATTAAAGTGAACTTTGATCATAAATCTGATAAAATACAAAATAAATGATTATGAATAAATATTCTTTATGATTTTATTTGTCGATATTCAACTTACATGAACATGAACTTTGATCATAAATCTGATAAAAAACAAAATCAATTATTATAAATAAATATTCTTTATGTATTTATTTGTCGATATTCAACTTGCAGGAAAGTGAACTTTGATCAAAAATCTGAGAAAACTCAAAATAAATGATTATGAATAAATGTTCTTTATGTTTTTATTTGTCGATAAACAACTTGCAAGAAAGTGAACTTTAATCTTAGATATGATAGAATACAAAATAAATGATTATGAATAAATATTCTTTATGCTTTTATTTGTCGATATTCAACTTGCAAGAAAGTAAACTTTATTCTTAAATAAGATAAAATACAAAATAAATGATTTTGAATAAATGTTATTTATGTTTTTACTTGTCGATAAACAATTTGCAAGAAAGTGAACTTTAATCTTAAATCTGATAAAATACAAATAAATGATTATGAATATATGTTCTTTATGTTTCTATATGTCGATAAATAACTTGCAAGAAAGTGAACTTTGATCTTAGATCTGATAGAATACAAAATAAATGGTTTTGAATAAATGCTATTTATGTTTGTATATGTCGATAAATATAGATACAAAATAAATGGTTTTGAATAAATGCTATTTATGTTTCTATATGTCGATAAATAACTTGCAAGAAAGTGAACTTTGATCTTAGATATGATAGAATACAAAATCAATGATTATGAATAAATGTTATTTATGTTTCTATTTGTCGATAAACAACTTCCAAGAAAGTGAACTTTGATCAAAAATCTGAGAAAACTCAAAATAAATGATTATCAATAAATGTTCTTTATGTTTCTATTTGTCGATAAACAACTTGCAAGAAAGTGAACTTTGATCTTAGTTCTGATAAAATACAAAATAAATGATTATGAATAAATATTCTTTATGTTTTTATTTGTCGATATTCAACTTACATGAACATGAACTTTGATCATAAATCTGATAAAAAACAAAATCAATTATTATGAATAAATATTCTTTATGTATTTATTTGTCGATATTCAACTTGCAGGAAAGTGAACTTTGATCAAAAATCTGAGAAAACTCAAAATAAATGATTATCAATAAATGTTCTTTATGTTTCTATTTGTCGATAAACAACTTGCAAGAAAGTGAACTTTGATCTTAGTTCTGATAAAATACAAAATAAATGATTATGAATAAATCTTCTTTATGTTTTTATTTGTCGATATTCAACTTACATGAACATGAACTTTGATCATAAATCTGATAAAAAACAAAATCAATTATTATGAATAAATATTCTTTATGTATTTATTTGTCGATATTCAACTTGCAGGAAAGTGAACTTTGATCAAAAATCTGAGAAAACTCAAAATAAATGATTATCAATAAATGTTCTTTATGTTTCTATTTGTCGATAAACAACTTGCAAGAAAGTGAACTTTAATCTTAGATATGATAGAATACAAAATAAATGATTATGAATAAATATTCTTTATGCTTTTATTTGTCGATATTCAACTTGCAAGAAAGTAAACTTTATTCTTAAATAAGATAAAATACAAAATAAATGATTTTGAATAAATGTTATTTATGTTTTTACTTGTCGATAAACAATTTGCAAGAAAGTGAACTTTAATCTTAAATCTGATAAAATACAAATAAATGATTATGAATATATGTTCTTTATGTTTCTATATGTCGATAAATAACTTGCAAGAAAGTGAACTTTGATCTTAGATCTGATAGAATACAAAATAAATGGTTTTGAATAAATGCTATTTATGTTTCTATATGTCGATAAATATAGATACAAAATAAATGGTTTTGAATAAATGCTATTTATGTTTCTATATGTCGATAAATAACTTGCAAGAAAGTGAACTTTGATCTTAAATCTGATAAAAATACAAAATAAATGATTATGAATAAATATTATTTATGTTTTTATTTGCCGATTAACAACTTACATTAAAGTGAACTTTGATCATAAATCTGATAAAATACAAAATAAATGATTATGAATAAATATTCTTTATGATTTTATTTGTCGATATTCAGCTTGCAAGAAACTAAACTTTACTCTTAAATAAGATAAAATACAAAATAAATGATTTTGAATAAATGTTATTTATGTTTTTACTTGTCGATAAACAATTTGCAAGAAAGTGAACTTTAATCTTAAATCTGATAAAATACAAATAAATGATTATGAATATATGTTCTTTATGTTTCTATATGTCCATAAATAACTTGCAAGAAAGTGAACTTTGATCTTAGATCTGATAGAATACAAAATAAATGGTTTTGAATAAATGCTATTTATGTTTCTATATGTCGATAAATAACTTGCAAGAAAGTGAACTTTGATCTTAAATCTGATAAAAATACAAAATAAATGATTATGAATAAATATTATTTATGTTTTTATTTGCCGATTAACAACTTACATTAAAGTGAACTTTGATCATAAATCTGATAAAATACAAAATAAATGATTATGAATAAATATTCTTTATGATTTTATTTGTCGATATTCAACTTACATGAACATGAACTTTGATCATAAATCTGATAAAAAACAAAATCAATTATTATAAATAAATATTCTTTATGTATTTATTTGTCGATATTCAACTTGCAGGAAAGTGAACTTTGATCAAAAATCTGAGAAAACTCAAAATAAATGATTATCAATAAATGTTCTTTATGTTTTTATTTGTCGATAAACAACTTGCAAGAAAGTGAACTTTAATCTTAGATATGATAGAATACAAAATAAATGATTATGAATAAATATTCTTTATGCTTTTATTTGTCGATATTCAACTTGCAAGAAAGTAAACTTTATTCTTAAATAAGATAAAATACAAAATAAATGATTTTGAATAAATGTTATTTATGTTTTTACTTGTCGATAAACAATTTGCAAGAAAGTGA
The DNA here is from genome assembly GCF_028554725.1 of Zeugodacus cucurbitae. NCBI lineage: Eukaryota > Metazoa > Arthropoda > Insecta > Diptera > Tephritidae > Zeugodacus > Zeugodacus cucurbitae. The sequence goes on from NC_071669.1 coordinate 31,652,302, forward strand.
ACTTTAATCTTAAATCTGATAAAATACAAATAAATGATTATGAATATATGTTCTTTATGTTTCTATATGTCGATAAATAACTTGCAAGAAAGTGAACTTTGATCTTAGATCTGATAGAATACAAAATAAATGGTTTTGAATAAATGCTATTTATGTTTCTATATGTTGATAAATATAGATACAAAATAAATGGTTTTGAATAAATGCTATTTATGTTTCTATATGTCGATAAATAACTTGCAAGAAAGTGAACTTTGATCTTAGATATGATAGAATACAAAATCAATGATTATGAATAAATGTTATTTATGTTTCTATTTGTCGATAAACAACTTCCAAGAAAGTGAACTTTGATCAAAAATCTGAGAAAACTCAAAATAAATGATTATCAATAAATGTTCTTTATGTTTCTATTTGTCGATAAACAACTTGCAAGAAAGTGAACTTTGATCTTAGTTCTGATAAAATACAAAATAAATGATTATGAATAAATATACTTTATGTTTTTATTTGTCGATATTCAACTTACATGAACATGAACTTTGATCATAAATCTGATAAAAAACAAAATCAATTATTATGAATAAATATTCTTTATGTATTTATTTGTCGATATTCAACTTGCAGGAAAGTGAACTTTGATCAAAAATCTGAGAAAACTCAAAATAAATGATTATCAATAAACGTTCTTTATGTTTCTATTTGTCGATAACAACTTGCAAGAAAGTGAACTTTGATCTTAGTTCTGATAAAATACAAAATAAATGATTATGAATAAATCTTCTTTATGTTTTTATTTGTCGATATTCAACTTACATGAACATGAACTTTGATCATAAATCTGATAAAAAACAAAATCAATTATTATGAATAAATATTCTTTATGTATTTATTTGTCGATATTCAACTTGCAGGAAAGTGAACTTTGATCAAAAATCTAAGAAAACTCAAAATAAATGATTATCAATAAATGTTCTTTATGTTTCTATTTGTCGATAAACAACTTGCAAGAAAGTGAACTTTAATCTTAGATATGATAGAATACAAAATAAATGATTATGAATAAATATTCTTTATGCTTTTATTTGTCGATATTCAACTTGCAAGAAAGTAAACTTTATTCTTAAATAAGATAAAATACAAAATAAATGATTTTGAATAAATGTTATTTATGTTTTTACTTGTCGATAAACAATTTGCAAGAAAGTGAACTTTAATCTTAAATCTGATAAAATACAAATAAATGATTATGAATATATGTTCTTTATGTTTCTATATGTCGATAAATAACTTGCAAGAAAGTGAACTTTGATCTTAGATCTGATAGAATACAAAATAAATGGTTTTGAATAAATGCTATTTATGTTTCTATATGTCGATAAATATAAATAATGGTTTTGAATAAATGCTATTTATGTTTCTATATGTCGATAAATAACTTGCAAGAAAGTGAACTTTGATCTTAAATCTGATAAAAATACAAAATAAATGATTATGAATAAATATTATTTATGTTTTTATTTGCCGATTAACAACTTACATTAAAGTGAACTTTGATCATAAATCTGATAAAATACAAAATAAATGATTATGAATAAATATTCTTTATGATTTTATTTGTCGATATTCAACTTGCACGAAAGTAAACTTTATTCTTAAATAAGATAAAATACAAAATAAATGATTTTGAATAAATGTTATTTATGTTTTTACTTGTCGATAAACAATTTGCAAGAAAGTGAACTTTAATCTTAAATCTGATAAAATACAAATAAATGATTATGAATATATGTTCTTTATGTTTCTATATGTCGATAAATAACTTGCAAGAAAGTGAACTTTGATCTTAGATCTGATAGAATACAAAATAAATGGTTTTGAATAAATGCTATTTATGTTTCTATATGTCGATAAATAACTTGCAAGAAAGTGAACTTTGATCTTAAATCTGATAAAAATACAAAATAAATGATTATGAATAAATATTATTTATGTTTTTATTTGCCGATTAACAACTTACATTAAAGTGAACTTTGATCATAAATCTGATAAAATACAAAATAAATGATTATGAATAAATATTCTTTATGATTTTATTTGTCGATATTCAACTTACATGAACATGAACTTTGATCATAAATCTGATAAAAAACAAAATCAATTATTATAAATAAATATTCTTTATGTATTTATTTGTCGATATTCAACTTGCAGGAAAGTGAACTTTGATCAAAAATCTGAGAAAACTCAAAATAAATGATTATCAATAAATGTTCTTTATGTTTTTATTTGTCGATAAACAACTTGCAAGAAAGTGAACTTTAATCTTAGATATGATAGAATACAAAATAAATGATTATGAATAAATATTCTTTATGTTTTTACTTGTCGATAAACAACTTGCAAGAAAGTGAACTTTAATCTTAAATCTGATAAAATACAAAATAAATGATTATGAATATATGTTCTTTATGTTTCTATATGTCGATAAATAACTTGCAAGAAAGTGAACTTTGATCTTAGATCTGATAGAATACAAAATAAATGATTATGAATATATGTTCATTATGTTTAACTTGCAAGAAAGTGAACTTTGATCTAAGTTTGATAAAATACAAAATAAATGATTATGAATAAATATTCTTTATGTTTTTATTTGCCGATTAACAACTTACATTAAAGTGAACTTTGATCATAAATCTGATAAAATACAAAATAAATTATTATGAATAAATATTCTTTATGTTTTTATGTGTCGATATTCAACTTGCAAGAAAGTGAACTTTGATCTTAAATCTGATAAAAATACAAAATCAATGATCATGATTAAATGTTATTTATGTTTCTATTTGTCGATAAACAACTTGCAAGAAAGTGAACTTTGATCTAAGTTTGATAAAATACAAAATAAATGATTATGAATAAATATTCTTTATGTTTTTATTTGACGATATTCAACTTGCAAGAAAGTGAACTTTGACCTTAAATCTGATAAAAATACAAAATAAATGATTATGAATAAATATTTTTAATGTTTCTATTTGTCGATAAACGACTTGCAAGAAGGTGAACTTTAATTTTAAATATGATAAAATACAAAATAAATGATTTTGAATAGATGTTATTTGTGTTTTTATTTGTCGATAAACAACTTGCAAGAAAGTGAGCTTTGATCTTAAATCTGATAAAATACGAAATAAGTGATAATGAATTAATATTCTTTATGTTTTTATATGTCGATATTAAACTTGCAAGAAAGTGACCTTTGATCTTAAATCTGATAAAAATACAAAATCAATGATTATGAATAAATGTTATTTATGTTTCTATTTGTCGATAAACAACTTGCAAGAAAGTGAACTTTGATCTTAGTTCTGATAAAATACAAAATAAATGATTATGAATAAATATTCTTTATATTTTTATTTGTCGATATTCAACTTACATGAAAATGAACTTTGATCATAAATCTGATAAAAAACAAAATAAATTATTATGAATAAATATTCTTTATGTTTTTATTTGTCGATATTCAACTTACATGAACATGAACTTTGATCATAAATCTGATAAAAACCTAATTAATTATTATGAATAAATATTCTTTATGTATTTATTTGTCGATATTCAACTTGCAGGAAAGTGAACTTTGATCAAAAATCTGAGAAAACTCAAAATAAATGATTATCAATAAATGTTCTTTATGTTTCTATTTGTCGATAAACAACTTGCAAGAAAGTGAACTTTAATCTTAGATATGATAGAATACAAAATAAATGATTATGAATAAATATTCTTTATGCTTTTATTTGTCGATATTCAACTTGCAAGAAAGTGAACTTTAATCTTAAATAAGATAAAATACAAAATAAATGATTTTGAATAAATGTTATTTATGTTTTTACTTGTCGATAAACAACTTGCAAGAAAGTGAACTTTAATCTTAAATCTGATAAAATACAAAATAAATGATTATGAATATATGTTCTTTATGTTTCTATATGTCGATAAATAACTTGCAAGAAAGTGAACTTTGATCTTAGATCTGATAGAATACAAAATAAATGGTTTTGAATAAATGCTATTTATGTTTCTATATGTCGATAAATAACTTGCAAGAAAGTGAACTTTGATCTTAGTTCTGATAAAATACAAAATAAATGATTATGAATAAATCTTCTTTATGTTTTTATTTGTCGATATTCAACTTACATGAACATGAACTTTGATCATAAATCTGATAAAAAACAAAATCAATTATTATGAATAAATATTCTTTATGTATTTATTTGTCGATATTCAACTTGCAGGAAAGTGAACTTTGATCAAAAATCTGAGAAAACTCAAAATAAATGATTATCAATAAATGTTCTTTATGTTTCTATTTGTCGATAAACAACTTGCAAGAAAGTGAACTTTAATCTTAGATATGATAGAATACAAAATAAATGATAATGAATAAATATTCTTTATGCTTTTATTTGTCGATATTCAACTTGCAAGAAAGTAAACTTTATTCTTAAATAAGATAAAATACAAAATAAATGATTTTGAATAAATGTTATTTATGTTTTTACTTGTCGATAAACAATTTGCAAGAAAGTGAACTTTAATCTTAAATCTGATAAAATACAAATAAATGATTATGAATATATGTTCTTTATGTTTCTATATGTCGATAAATAACTTGCAAGAAAGTGAACTTTGATCTTAGATCTGATAGAATACAAAATAAATGGTTTTGAATAAATGCTATTTATGTTTCTATATGTCGATAAATAACTTGCAAGAAAGTGAACTTTGATCTTAGTTCTGATAAAATACAAAATAAATGATTATGAATAAATCTTCTTTATGTTTTTATTTGTCGATATTCAACTTACATGAACATGAACTTTGATCATAAATCTGATAAAAAACAAAATCAATTATTATGAATAAATATTCTTTATGTATTTATTTGTCGATATTCAACTTGCAGGAAAGTGAACTTTGATCAAAAATCTGAGAAAACTCAAAATAAATGATTATCAATAAATGTTCTTTATGTTTCTATTTGTCGATAAACAACTTGCAAGAAAGTGAACTTTAATCTTAGATATGATAGAATACAAAATAAATGATTATGAATAAATATTCTTTATGCTTTTATTTGTCGATATTCAACTTGCAAGAAAGTAAACTTTATTCTTAAATAAGATAAAATACAAAATAAATGATTTTGAATAAATGTTATTTATGTTTTTACTTGTCGATAAACAATTTGCAAGAAAGTGAACTTTAATCTTAAATCTGATAAAATACAAATAAATGATTATGAATATATGTTCTTTATGTTTCTATATGTCGATAAATAACTTGCAAGAAAGTGAACTTTGATCTTAGATCTGATAGAATACAAAATAAATGGTTTTGAATAAATGCTATTTATGTTTCTATATGTCGATAAATAACTTGCAAGAAAATGAACTTTGATCTTAGTTCTGATAAAATACAAAATAAATGATTATGAATAAATCTTCTTTATGTTTTTATTTGTCGATATTCAACTTACATGAACATGAACTTTGATCATAAATCTGATAAAAAACAAAATCAATTATTATGAATAAATATTCTTTATGTATTTATTTGTCGATATTCAACTTGCAGGAAAGTGAACTTTGATCAAAAATCTGAGAAAACTCAAAATAAATGATTATCAATAAATGTTCTTTATGTTTCTATTTGTCGATAAACAACTTGCAAGAAAGTGAACTTTAATCTTAGATATGATAGAATACAAAATAAATGATTATGAATAAATATTCTTTATGCTTTTATTTGTCGATATTCAACTTGCAAGAAAGTAAACTTTATTCTTAAATAAGATAAAATACAAAATAAATGATTTTGAATAAATGTTATTTATGTTTTTACTTGTCGATAAACAATTTGCAAGAAAGTGAACTTTAATCTTAAATCTGATAAAATACAAATAAATGATTATGAATATATGTTCTTTATGTTTCTATATGTCGATAAATAACTTGCAAGAAAGTGAACTTTGATCTTAGATCTGATAGAATACAAAATAAATGGTTTTGAATAAATGCTATTTATGTTTCTATATGTCGATAAATAACTTGCAAGAAAGTGAACTTTGATCTTAAATCTGATAAAAATACAAAATAAATGATTATGAATAAATATTATTTATGTTTTTATTTGCCGATTAACAACTTACATTAAAGTGAACTTTGATCATAAATCTGATAAAATACAAAATAAATGATTATGAATAAATATTCTTTATGATTTTATTTGTCGATATTCAACTTGCACGAAAGTAAACTTTATTCTTAAATAAGATAAAATACAAAATAAATGATTTTGAATAAATGTTAGTTCTGATAAAATACAAAATAAATGATTATGAATAAATATTCTTTATGATTTTATTTGTCGATATTCAACTTACATGAACATGAACTTTGATCATAAATCTGATAAAAAACAAAATCAATTATTATAAATAAATATTCTTTATGTATTTATTTGTCGATATTCAACTTGCAGGAAAGTGAACTTTGATCAAAAATCTGAGAAAACTCAAAATAAATGATTATCAATAAATGTTCTTTATGTTTTTATTTGTCGATAAACAACTTGCAAGAAAGTGAACTTTAATCTTAGATATGATAGAATACAAAATAAATGATTATGAATAAATATTCTTTATGTTTTTACTTGTCGATAAACAACTTGCAAGAAAGTGAACTTTAATCTTAAATCTGATAAAATACAAAATAAATGATTATGAATATATGTTCTTTATGTTTCTATATGTCGATAAATAACTTGCAAGAAAGTGAACTTTGATCTTAGATCTGATAGAATACAAAATAAATGATTATGAATATATGTTCATTATGTTTCTATATGTCGATAAATAACTTGCAAGAAAGTGAACTTTGATCTAAGTTTGATAAAATACAAAATAAATGATTATGAATAAATATTCTTTATGTTTTTATTTGCCGATTAACAACTTACATTAAAGTGAACTTTGATCATAAATCTGATAAAATACAAAATAAATTATTATGAATAAATATTCTTTATGTTTTTATGTGTCGATATTCAACTTGCAAGAAAGTGAACTTTGATCTTAAATCTGATAAAAATACAAAATCAATGATCATGATTAAATGTTATTTATGTTTCTATTTGTCGATAAACAACTTGCAAGAAAGTGAACTTTGATCTAAGTTTGATAAAATACAAAATAAATGATTATGAATAAATATTCTTTATGTTTTTATTTGACGATATTCAACTTGCAAGAAAGTGAACTTTGACCTTAAATCTGATAAAAATACAAAATAAATGATTATGAATAAATATTTTTAATGTTTCTATTTGTCGATAAACGACTTGCAAGAAGGTGAACTTTAATTTTAAATATGATAAAATACAAAATAAATGATTTTGAATAGATGTTATTTGTGTTTTTATTTGTCGATAAACAACTTGCAAGAAAGTGAGCTTTGATCTTAAATCTGATAAAATACGAAATAAGTGATAATGAATTAATATTCTTTATGTTTTTATATGTCGATATTAAACTTGCAAGAAAGTGAACTTTGATCTTAAATCTGATAAAAATACAAAATCAATGATTATGAATAAATGTTATTTATGTTTCTATTTGTCGATAAACAACTTGCAAGAAAGTGAACTTTGATCTTAGTTCTGATAAAATACAAAATAAATGATTATGAATAAATATTCTTTATATTTTTATTTGTCGATATTCAACTTACATGAAAATGAACTTTGATCATAAATCTGATAAAAAACAAAATAAATTATGATGAATAAATATTCTTTATGTTTTTATTTGTCGATATTCAACTTACATGAACATGAACTTTGATCATAAATCTGATAAAAACCTAATTAATTATTATGAATAAATATTCTTTATGTATTTATTTGTCGATATTCAACTTGCAGGAAAGTGAACTTTGATCAAAAATCTGAGAAAACTCAAAATAAATGATTATCAATAAATGTTCTTTATGTTTCTATTTGTCGATAAACAACTTGCAAGAAAGTGAACTTTAATCTTAGATATGATAGAATACAAAATAAATGATTATGAATAAATATTCTTTATGCTTTTATTTGTCGATATTCAACTTGCAAGAAAGTGAACTTTAATCTTAAATAAGATAAAATACAAAATAAATGATTTTGAATAAATGTTATTTATGTTTTTACTTGTCGATAAACAACTTGCAAGAAAGTGAACTTTAATCTTAAATCTGATAAAATACAAAATAAATGATTATGAATATATGTTCTTTATGTTTCTATATGTCGATAAATAACTTGCAAGAAAGTGAACTTTGATCTTAGATCTGATAGAATACAAAATAAATGGTTTTGAATAAATGCTATTTATGTTTCTATATGTCGATAAATAACTTGCAAGAAAGTGAACTTTGATCTTAGTTCTGATAAAATACAAAATAAATGATTATGAATAAATCTTCTTTATGTTTTTATTTGTCGATATTCAACTTACATGAACATGAACTTTGATCATAAATCTGATAAAAAACAAAATCAATTATTATGAATAAATATTCTTTATGTATTTATTTGTCGATATTCAACTTGCAGGAAAGTGAACTTTGATCAAAAATCTGAGAAAACTCAAAATAAATGATTATCAATAAATGTTCTTTATGTTTCTATTTGTCGATAAACAACTTGCAAGAAAGTGAACTTTAATCTTAGATATGATAGAATACAAAATAAATGATAATGAATAAATATTCTTTATGCTTTTATTTGTCGATATTCAACTTGCAAGAAAGTAAACTTTATTCTTAAATAAGATAAAATACAAAATAAATGATTTTGAATAAATGTTATTTATGTTTTTACTTGTCGATAAACAATTTGCAAGAAAGTGAACTTTAATCTTAAATCTGATAAAATACAAATAAATGATTATGAATATATGTTCTTTATGTTTCTATATGTCGATAAATAACTTGCAAGAAAGTGAACTTTGATCTTAGATATGATAAAGGGTGATTTTTTAAGAGCTTGATAACTTTTTAAAAAAAAAAAACGCATAAAATTCAAATCAATTATTATGAATAAATATTCTTTATGTATTTATTTGTCGATATTCAACTTGCAGGAAAGTGAACTTTGATCAAAAATCTGAGAAAACTCAAAATAAATGATTATCAATAAATGTTCTTTATGTTTCTATTTGTCGATAAACAACTTGCAAGAAAGTGAACTTTAATCTTAGATATGATAGAATACAAAATAAATGATTATGAATAAATATTCTTTATGCTTTTATTTGTCGATATTCAACTTGCAAGAAAGTAAACTTTATTCTTAAATAAGATAAAATACAAAATAAATGATTTTGAATAAATGTTATTTATGTTTTTACTTGTCGATAAACAATTTGCAAGAAAGTGAACTTTAATCTTAAATCTGATAAAATACAAATAAATGATTATGAATATATGTTCTTTATGTTTCTATATGTCGATAAATAACTTGCAAGAAAGTGAACTTTGATCTTAGATCTGATAGAATACAAAATAAATGGTTTTAAATAAATGCTATTTATGTTTCTATATGCCGATAAATATAAATAATGGTTTTGAATAAATGCTATTTATGTTTCTATATGTCGATAAATAACTTGCAAGAAAGTGAACTTTGATCTTAAATCTGATAAAAATACAAAATAAATGATTATGAATAAATATTATTTATGTTTTTATTTGCCGATTAACAACTTACATTAAAGTGAACTTTGATCATAAATCTGATAAAATACAAAATAAATGATTATGAATAAATATTCTTTATGATTTTATTTGTCGATATTCAACTTGCACGAAAGTAAACTTTATTCTTAAATAAGATAAAATACAAAATAAATGATTTTGAATAAATGTTAGTTCTGATAAAATACAAAATAAATGATTATGAATAAATATTCTTTATGATTTTATTTGTCGATATTCAACTTACATGAACATGAACTTTGATCATAAATCTGATAAAAAACAAAATCAATTATTATAAATAAATATTCTTTATGTATTTATTTGTCGATATTCAACTTGCAGGAAAGTGAACTTTGATCAAAAATCTGAGAAAACTCAAAATAAATGATTATCAATAAATGTTCTTTATGTTTTTATTTGTCGATAAACAACTTGCAAGAAAGTGAACTTTAATCTTAGATATGATAGAATACAAAATAAATGATTATGAATTCTTTATGTTTTTACTTGTCGATAAACAACTTGCAAGAAAGTGAACTTTAATCTTAAATCTGATAAAATACAAAATAAATGATTATGAATATATGTTCTTTATGTTTCTATATGTCGATAAATAACTTGCAAGAAAGTGAACTTTGATCTTAGATCTGATAGAATACAAAATAAATGATTATGAATATATGTTCATTATGTTTCTATATGTCGATAAATAACTTGCAAGAAAGTGAACTTTGATCTAAGTTTGATAAAATACAAAATAAATGATTATGAATAAATATTCTTTATGTTTTTATTTGCCGATTAACAACTTACATTAAAGTGAACTTTGATCATAAATCTGATAAAATACAAAATAAATTATTATGAATAAATATTCTTTATGTTTTTATGTGTCGATATTCAACTTGCAAGAAAGTGAACTTTGATCTTAAATCTGATAAAAATACAAAATCAATGATCATGATTAAATGTTATTTATGTTTCTATTTGTCGATAAACAACTTGCAAGAAAGTGAACTTTGATCTAAGTTTGATAAAATACAAAATAAATGATTATGAATAAATATTCTTTATGTTTTTATTTGACGATATTCAACTTGCAAGAAAGTGAACTTTGACCTTAAATCTGATAAAAATACAAAATAAATGATTATGAATAAATATTTTTAATGTTTCTATTTGTCGATAAACGACTTGCAAGAAGGTGAACTTTAATCTTAAATATGATAAAATACAAAATAAATGATTTTGAATAGATGTTATTTGTGTTTTTATTTGTCGATAAACAACTTGCAAGAAAGTGAGCTTTGATCTTAAATCTGATAAAATACGAAATAAGTGATAATGAATTAATATTCTTTATGTTTTTATATGTCGATATTAAACTTGCAAGAAAGTGAACTTTGATCTTAAATCTGATAAAAATACAAAATCAATGATTATGAATAAATGTTATTTATGTTTCTATTTGTCGATAAACAACTTGCAAGAAAGTGAACTTTGATCTTAGTTCTGATAAAATACAAAATAAATGATTATGAATAAATATTCTTTATATTTTTATTTGTCGATATTCAACTTACATGAAAATGAACTTTGATCATAAATCTGATAAAAAACAAAATAAATTATTATGAATAAATATTCTTTATGTTTTTATTTGTCGATATTCAACTTACATGAACATGAACTTTGATCATAAATCTGATAAAAACCTAATTAATTATTATGAATAAATATTCTTTATGTATTTATTTGTCGATATTCAACTTGCAGGAAAGTGAACTTTAATCTTAGATATGATAGAATACAAAATAAATGATTATGAATAAATATTCTTTATGCTTTTATTTGTCGATATTCAACTTGCAAGAAAGTGAACTTTAATCTTAAATAAGATAAAATACAAAATAAATGATTTTGAATAAATGTTATTTATGTTTTTACTTGTCGATAAACAACTTGCAAGAAAGTGAACTTTAATCTTAAATCTGATAGAATACAAAATAAATGATTATGAATAAATATTCTTTATGCTTTTATTTGTCGATATTCAACTTGCAAGAAAGTGAACTTTAATCTTAAATAAGATAAAATACAAAATAAATGATTTTGAATAAATGTTATTTATGTTTTTACTTGTCGATAAACAACTTGCAAGAAAGTGAACTTTAATCTTAAATCTGATAAAATACAAAATAAATGATTATGAATATATGTTCTTTATGTTTCTATATGTCGATAAATAACTTGCAAGAAAGTGAACTTTGATCTTAGATCTGATAGAATACAAAATAAATGGTTTTGAATAAATGCTATTTATGTTTCTATATGTCGATAAATAACTTGCAAGAAAGTGAACTTTGATCTTAGTTCTGATAAAATACAAAATAAATGATTATGAATAAATCTTCTTTATGTTTTTATTTGTCGATATTCAACTTACATGAACATGAACTTTGATCATAAATCTGATAAAAAACAAAATCAATTATTATGAATAAATATTCTTTATGATTTTATTTGTCGATATTCAGCTTGCAAGAAACTAAACTTTACTCTTAAATAAGATAAAATACAAAATAAATGATTTTGAATAAATGTTATTTATGTTTTTACTTGTCGATAAACAATTTGCAAGAAAGTGAACTTTAATCTTAAATCTGATAAAATACAAATAAATGATTATGAATATATGTTCTTTATGTTTCTATATGTCCATAAATAACTTGCAAGAAAGTGAACTTTGATCTTAGATCTGATAGAATACAAAATAAATGGTTTTGAATAAATGCTATTTATGTTTCTATATGTCGATAAATAACTTGCAAGAAAGTGAACTTTGATCTTAAATCTGATAAAAATACAAAATAAATGATTATGAATAAATATTATTTATGTTTTTATTTGCCGATTAACAACTTACATTAAAGTGAACTTTGATCATAAATCTGATAAAATACAAAATAAATGATTATGAATAAATATTCTTTATGATTTTATTTGTCGATATTCAACTTACATGAACATGAACTTTGATCATAAATCTGATAAAAAACAAAATCAATTATTATGAATAAATATTCTTTATGATTTTATTTGTCGATATTCAACTTGCACGAAAGTAAACTTTATTCTTAAATAAGATAAAATACAAAATAAATGATTTTGAATAAATGTTAGTTCTGATAAAATACAAAATAAATGATTATGAATAAATATTCTTTATGATTTTATTTGTCGATATTCAACTTACATGAACATGAACTTTGATCATAAATCTGATAAAAAACAAAATCAATTATTATAAATAAATATTCTTTATGTATTTATTTGTCGATATTCAACTTGCAGGAAAGTGAACTTTGATCAAAAATCTGAGAAAACTCAAAATAAATGATTATCAATAAATGTTCTTTATGTTTTTATTTGTCGATAAACAACTTGCAAGAAAGTGAACTTTAATCTTAGATATGATAGAATACAAAATAAATGATTATGAATTCTTTATGTTTTTACTTGTCGATAAACAACTTGCAAGAAAGTGAACTTTAATCTTAAATCTGATAAAATACAAAATAAATGATTATGAATATATGTTCTTTATGTTTCTATATGTCGATAAATAACTTGCAAGAAAGTGAACTTTGATCTTAGATCTGATAGAATACAAAATAAATGATTATGAATATATGTTCATTATGTTTCTATATGTCGATAAATAACTTGCAAGAAAGTGAACTTTGATCTAAGTTTGATAAAATACAAAATAAATGATTATGAATAAATATTCTTTATGTTTTTATTTGCCGATTAACAACTTACATTAAAGTGAACTTTGATCATAAATCTGATAAAATACAAAATAAATTATTATGAATAAATATTCTTTATGTTTTTATGTGTCGATATTCAACTTGCAAGAAAGTGAACTTTGATCTTAAATCTGATAAAAATACAAAATCAATGATCATGATTAAATGTTATTTATGTTTCTATTTGTCGATAAACAACTTGCAAGAAAGTGAACTTTGATCTAAGTTTGATAAAATACAAAATAAATGATTATGAATAAATATTCTTTATGTTTTTATTTGACGATATTCAACTTGCAAGAAAGTGAACTTTGACCTTAAATCTGATAAAAATACAAAATAAATGATTATGAATAAATATTTTTAATGTTTCTATTTGTCGATAAACGACTTGCAAGAAGGTGAACTTTAATCTTAAATATGATAAAATACAAAATAAATGATTTTGAATAGATGTTATTTGTGTTTTTATTTGTCGATAAACAACTTGCAAGAAAGTGAGCTTTGATCTTAAATCTGATAAAATACGAAATAAGTGATAATGAATTAATATTCTTTATGTTTTTATATGTCGATATTAAACTTGCAAGAAAGTGAACTTTGATCTTAAATCTGATAAAAATACAAAATCAATGATTATGAATAAATGTTATTTATGTTTCTATTTGTCGATAAACAACTTGCAAGAAAGTGAACTTTGATCTTAGTTCTGATAAAATACAAAATAAATGATTATGAATAAATATTCTTTATATTTTTATTTGTCGATATTCAACTTACATGAAAATGAACTTTGATCATAAATCTGATAAAAAACAAAATAAATTATTATGAATAAATATTCTTTATGTTTTTATTTGTCGATATTCAACTTACATGAACATGAACTTTGATCATAAATCTGATAAAAACCTAATTAATTATTATGAATAAATATTCTTTATGTATTTATTTGTCGATATTCAACTTGCAGGAAAGTGAACTTTAATCTTAGATATGATAGAATACAAAATAAATGATTATGAATAAATATTCTTTATGCTTTTATTTGTCGATATTCAACTTGCAAGAAAGTGAACTTTAATCTTAAATAAGATAAAATACAAAATAAATGATTTTGAATAAATGTTATTTATGTTTTTACTTGTCGATAAACAACTTGCAAGAAAGTGAACTTTAATCTTAAATCTGATAGAATACAAAATAAATGATTATGAATAAATATTCTTTATGCTTTTATTTGTCGATATTCAACTTGCAAGAAAGTGAACTTTAATCTTAAATAAGATAAAATACAAAATAAATGATTTTGAATAAATGTTATTTATGTTTTTACTTGTCGATAAACAACTTGCAAGAAAGTGAACTTTAATCTTAAATCTGATAAAATACAAAATAAATGATTATGAATATATGTTCTTTATGTTTCTATATGTCGATAAATAACTTGCAAGAAAGTGAACTTTGATCTTAGATCTGATAGAATACAAAATAAATGGTTTTGAATAAATGCTATTTATGTTTCTATATGTCGATAAATAACTTGCAAGAAAGTGAACTTTGATCTTAGTTCTGATAAAATACAAAATAAATGATTATGAATAAATCTTCTTTATGTTTTTATTTGTCGATATTCAACTTACATGAACATGAACTTTGATCATAAATCTGATAAAAAACAAAATCAATTATTATGAATAAATATTCTTTATGATTTTATTTGTCGATATTCAGCTTGCAAGAAACTAAACTTTACTCTTAAATAAGATAAAATACAAAATAAATGATTTTGAATAAATGTTATTTATGTTTTTACTTGTCGATAAACAATTTGCAAGAAAGTGAACTTTAATCTTAAATCTGATAAAATACAAATAAATGATTATGAATATATGTTCTTTATGTTTCTATATGTCCATAAATAACTTGCAAGAAAGTGAACTTTGATCTTAGATCTGATAGAATACAAAATAAATGGTTTTGAATAAATGCTATTTATGTTTCTATATGTCGATAAATAACTTGCAAGAAAGTGAACTTTGATCTTAAATCTGATAAAAATACAAAATAAATGATTATGAATAAATATTATTTATGTTTTTATTTGCCGATTAACAACTTACATTAAAGTGAACTTTGATCATAAATCTGATAAAATACAAAATAAATGATTATGAATAAATATTCTTTATGATTTTATTTGTCGATATTCAACTTACATGAACATGAACTTTGATCATAAATCTGATAAAAAACAAAATCAATTATTATAAATAAATATTCTTTATGTATTTATTTGTCGATATTCAACTTGCAGGAAAGTGAACTTTGATCAAAAATCTGAGAAAACTCAAAATAAATGATTATCAATAAATGTTCTTTATGTTTTTATTTGTCGATAAACAACTTGCAAGAAAGTGAACTTTAATCTTAGATATGATAGAATAAAAAATAAATGATTATGAATAAATATTCTTTATGCTTTTATTTGTCGATATTCAACTTGCAAGAAAGTAAACTTTATTCTTAAATAAGATAAAATACAAAATAAATGATTTTGAATAAATGTTATTTATGTTTTTACTTGTCGATAAACAATTTGCAAGAAAGTGAACTTTAATCTTAAATCTGATAAAATACAAATAAATGATTATGAATATATGTTCTTTATGTTTCTATATGTCGATAAATAACTTGCAAGAAAGTGAACTTTGATCTTAGATCTGATAGAATACAAAATAAATGGTTTTGAATAAATGCTATTTATGTTTCTATATGTTGATAAATATAGATACAAAATAAATGGTTTTGAATAAATGCTATTTATGTTTCTATATGTCGATAAATAACTTGCAAGAAAGTGAACTTTGATCTTAGATATGATAGAATACAAAATCAATGATTATGAATAAATGTTATTTATGTTTCTATTTGTCGATAAACAACTTCCAAGAAAGTGAACTTTGATCAAAAATCTGAGAAAACTCAAAATAAATGATTATCAATAAATGTTCTTTATGTTTCTATTTGTCGATAAACAACTTGCAAGAAAGTGAACTTTGATCTTAGTTCTGATAAAATACAAAATAAATGATTATGAATAAATATACTTTATGTTTTTATTTGTCGATATTCAACTTACATGAACATGAACTTTGATCATAAATCTGATAAAAAACAAAATCAATTATTATGAATAAATATTCTTTATGTATTTATTTGTCGATATTCAACTTGCAGGAAAGTGAACTTTGATCAAAAATCTGAGAAAACTCAAAATAAATGATTATCAATAAACGTTCTTTATGTTTCTATTTGTCGATAACAACTTGCAAGAAAGTGAACTTTGATCTTAGTTCTGATAAAATACAAAATAAATGATTATGAATAAATCTTCTTTATGTTTTTATTTGTCGATATTCAACTTACATGAACATGAACTTTGATCATAAATCTGATAAAAAACAAAATCAATTATTATGAATAAATATTCTTTATGTATTTATTTGTCGATATTCAACTTGCAGGAAAGTGAACTTTGATCAAAAATCTGAGAAAACTCAAAATAAATGATTATCAATAAATGTTCTTTATGTTTCTATTTGTCGATAAACAACTTGCAAGAAAGTGAACTTTAATCTTAGATATGATAGAATACAAAATAAATGATTATGAATAAATATTCTTTATGCTTTTATTTGTCGATATTCAACTTGCAAGAAAGTAAACTTTATTCTTAAATAAGATAAAATACAAAATAAATGATTTTGAATAAATGTTATTTATGTTTTTACTTGTCGATAAACAATTTGCAAGAAAGTGAACTTTAATCTTAAATCTGATAAAATACAAATAAATGATTATGAATATATGTTCTTTATGTTTCTATATGTCGATAAATAACTTGCAAGAAAGTGAACTTTGATCTTAGATCTGATAGAATACAAAATAAATGGTTTTGAATAAATGCTATTTATGTTTCTATATGTCGATAAATATAAATAATGGTTTTGAATAAATGCTATTTATGTTTCTATATGTCGATAAATAACTTGCAAGAAAGTGAACTTTGATCTTAAATCTGATAAAAATACAAAATAAATGATTATGAATAAATATTATTTATGTTTTTATTTGCCGATTAACAACTTACATTAAAGTGAACTTTGATCATAAATCTGATAAAATACAAAATAAATGATTATGAATAAATATTCTTTATGATTTTATTTGTCGATATTCAACTTGCACGAAAGTAAATTTTATTCTTAAATAAGATAAAATACAAAATAAATGATTTTGAATAAATGTTATTTATGTTTTTACTTGTCGATAAACAATTTGCAAGAAAGTGAACTTTAATCTTAAATCTGATAAAATACAAATAAATGATTATGAATATATGTTCTTTATGTTTCTATATGTCGATAAATAACTTGCAAGAAAGTGAACTTTGATCTTAGATCTGATAGAATACAAAATAAATGGTTTTGAATAAATGCTATTTATGTTTCTATATGTCGATAAATAACTTGCAAGAAAGTGAACTTTGATCTTAAATCTGATAAAAATACAAAATAAATGATTATGAATAAATATTATTTATGTTTTTATTTGCCGATTAACAACTTACATTAAAGTGAACTTTGATCATAAATCTGATAAAATACAAAATAAATGATTATGAATAAATATTCTTTATGATTTTATTTGTCGATATTCAACTTACATGAACATGAACTTTGATCATAAATCTGATAAAAAACAAAATCAATTATTATAAATAAATATTCTTTATGTATTTATTTGTCGATATTCAACTTGCAGGAAAGTGAACTTTGATCAAAAATCTGAGAAAACTCAAAATAAATGATTATCAATAAATGTTCTTTATGTTTTTATTTGTCGATAAACAACTTGCAAGAAAGTGAACTTTAATCTTAGATATGATAGAATACAAAATAAATGATTATGAATAAATATTCTTTATGTTTTTACTTGTCGATAAACAACTTGCAAGAAAGTGAACTTTAATCTTAAATCTGATAAAATACAAAATAAATGATTATGAATATATGTTCTTTATGTTTCTATATGTCGATAAATAACTTGCAAGAAAGTGAACTTTGATCTAAGTTTGATAAAATACAAAATAAATGATTATGAATAAATATTCTTTATGTTTTTATTTGCCGATTAACAACTTACATTAAAGTGAACTTTGATCATAAATCTGATAAAATACAAAATAAATTATTATGAATAAATATTCTTTATGTTTTTATGTGTCGATATTCAACTTGCAAGAAAGTGAACTTTGATCTTAAATCTGATAAAAATACAAAATCAATGATCATGATTAAATGTTATTTATGTTTCTATTTGTCGATAAACAACTTGCAAGAAAGTGAACTTTGATCTAAGTTTGATAAAATACAAAATAAATGATTATGAATAAATATTCTTTATGTTTTTATTTGACGATATTCAACTTGCAAGAAAGTGAACTTTGACCTTAAATCTGATAAAAATACAAAATAAATGATTATGAATAAATATTTTTAATGTTTCTATTTGTCGATAAACGACTTGCAAGAAGGTGAACTTTAATCTTAAATATGATAAAATACAAAATAAATGATTTTGAATAGATGTTATTTGTGTTTTTATTTGTCGATAAACAACTTGCAAGAAAGTGAGCTTTGATCTTAAATCTGATAAAATACGAAATAAGTGATAATGAATTAATATTCTTTATGTTTTTATATGTCGATATTAAACTTGCAAGAAAGTGAACTTTGATCTTAAATCTGATAAAAATACAAAATCAATGATTATGAATAAATGTTATTTATGTTTCTATTTGTCGATAAACAACTTGCAAGAAAGTGAACTTTGATCTTAGTTCTGATAAAATACAAAATAAATGATTATGAATAAATATTCTTTATATTTTTATTTGTCGATATTCAACTTACATGAAAATGAACTTTGATCATAAATCTGATAAAAAACAAAATAAATTATTATGAATAAATATTCTTTATGTTTTTATTTGTCGATATTCAACTTACATGAACATGAACTTTGATCATAAATCTGATAAAAACCTAATTAATTATTATGAATAAATATTCTTTATGTATTTATTTGTCGATATTCAACTTGCAGGAAAGTGAACTTTAATCTTAGATATGATAGAATACAAAATAAATGATTATGAATAAATATTCTTTATGCTTTTATTTGTCGATATTCAACTTGCAAGAAAGTGAACTTTAATCTTAAATAAGATAAAATACAAAATAAATGATTTTGAATAAATGTTATTTATGTTTTTACTTGTCGATAAACAACTTGCAAGAAAGTGAACTTTAATCTTAAATCTGATAGAATACAAAATAAATGATTATGAATAAATATTCTTTATGCTTTTATTTGTCGATATTCAACTTGCAAGAAAGTGAACTTTAATCTTAAATAAGATAAAATACAAAATAAATGATTTTGAATAAATGTTATTTATGTTTTTACTTGTCGATAAACAACTTGCAAGAAAGTGAACTTTAATCTTAAATCTGATAAAATACAAAATAAATGATTATGAATATATGTTCTTTATGTTTCTATATGTCGATAAATAACTTGCAAGAAAGTGAACTTTGATCTTAGATCTGATAGAATACAAAATAAATGGTTTTGAATAAATGCTATTTATGTTTCTATATGTCGATAAATAACTTGCAAGAAAGTGAACTTTGATCTTAGTTCTGATAAAATACAAAATAAATGATTATGAATAAATCTTCTTTATGTTTTTATTTGTCGATATTCAACTTACATGAACATGAACTTTGATCATAAATCTGATAAAAAACAAAATCAATTATTATGAATAAATATTCTTTATGATTTTATTTGTCGATATTCAGCTTGCAAGAAACTAAACTTTACTCTTAAATAAGATAAAATACAAAATAAATGATTTTGAATAAATGTTATTTATGTTTTTACTTGTCGATAAACAATTTGCAAGAAAGTGAACTTTAATCTTAAATCTGATAAAATACAAATAAATGATTATGAATATATGTTCTTTATGTTTCTATATGTCCATAAATAACTTGCAAGAAAGTGAACTTTGATCTTAGATCTGATAGAATACAAAATAAATGGTTTTGAATAAATGCTATTTATGTTTCTATATGTCGATAAATAACTTGCAAGAAAGTGAACTTTGATCTTAAATCTGATAAAAATACAAAATAAATGATTATGAATAAATATTATTTATGTTTTTATTTGCCGATTAACAACTTACATTAAAGTGAACTTTGATCATAAATCTGATAAAATACAAAATAAATGATTATGAATAAATATTCTTTATGATTTTATTTGTCGATATTCAACTTACATGAACATGAACTTTGATCATAAATCTGATAAAAAACAAAATCAATTATTATAAATAAATATTCTTTATGTATTTATTTGTCGATATTCAACTTGCAGGAAAGTGAACTTTGATCAAAAATCTGAGAAAACTCAAAATAAATGATTATCAATAAATGTTCTTTATGTTTTTATTTGTCGATAAACAACTTGCAAGAAAGTGAACTTTAATCTTAGATATGATAGAATAAAAAATAAATGATTATGAATAAATATTCTTTATGCTTTTATTTGTCGATATTCAACTTGCAAGAAAGTAAACTTTATTCTTAAATAAGATAAAATACAAAATAAATGATTTTGAATAAATGTTATTTATGTTTTTACTTGTCGATAAACAATTTGCAAGAAAGTGAACTTTAATCTTAAATCTGATAAAATACAAATAAATGATTATGAATATATGTTCTTTATGTTTCTATATGTCGATAAATAACTTGCAAGAAAGTGAACTTTGATCTTAGATCTGATAGAATACAAAATAAATGGTTTTGAATAAATGCTATTTATGTTTCTATATGTTGATAAATATAGATACAAAATAAATGGTTTTGAATAAATGCTATTTATGTTTCTATATGTCGATAAATAACTTGCAAGAAAGTGAACTTTGATCTTAGATATGATAGAATACAAAATCAATGATTATGAATAAATGTTATTTATGTTTCTATTTGTCGATAAACAACTTCCAAGAAAGTGAACTTTGATCAAAAATCTGAGAAAACTCAAAATAAATGATTATCAATAAATGTTCTTTATGTTTCTATTTGTCGATAAACAACTTGCAAGAAAGTGAACTTTGATCTTAGTTCTGATAAAATACAAAATAAATGATTATGAATAAATATACTTTATGTTTTTATTTGTCGATATTCAACTTACATGAACATGAACTTTGATCATAAATCTGATAAAAAACAAAATCAATTATTATGAATAAATATTCTTTATGTATTTATTTGTCGATATTCAACTTGCAGGAAAGTGAACTTTGATCAAAAATCTGAGAAAACTCAAAATAAATGATTATCAATAAACGTTCTTTATGTTTCTATTTGTCGATAACAACTTGCAAGAAAGTGAACTTTGATCTTAGTTCTGATAAAATACAAAATAAATGATTATGAATAAATCTTCTTTATGTTTTTATTTGTCGATATTCAACTTACATGAACATGAACTTTGATCATAAATCTGATAAAAAACAAAATCAATTATTATGAATAAATATTCTTTATGTATTTATTTGTCGATATTCAACTTGCAGGAAAGTGAACTTTGATCAAAAATCTGAGAAAACTCAAAATAAATGATTATCAATAAATGTTCTTTATGTTTCTATTTGTCGATAAACAACTTGCAAGAAAGTGAACTTTAATCTTAGATATGATAGAATACAAAATAAATGATTATGAATAAATATTCTTTATGCTTTTATTTGTCGATATTCAACTTGCAAGAAAGTAAACTTTATTCTTAAATAAGATAAAATACAAAATAAATGATTTTGAATAAATGTTATTTATGTTTTTACTTGTCGATAAACAATTTGCAAGAAAGTGAACTTTAATCTTAAATCTGATAAAATACAAATAAATGATTATGAATATATGTTCTTTATGTTTCTATATGTCGATAAATAACTTGCAAGAAAGTGAACTTTGATCTTAGATCTGATAGAATACAAAATAAATGGTTTTGAATAAATGCTATTTATGTTTCTATATGTCGATAAATATAAATAATGGTTTTGAATAAATGCTATTTATGTTTCTATATGTCGATAAATAACTTGCAAGAAAGTGAACTTTGATCTTAAATCTGATAAAAATACAAAATAAATGATTATGAATAAATATTATTTATGTTTTTATTTGCCGATTAACAACTTACATTAAAGTGAACTTTGATCATAAATCTGATAAAATACAAAATAAATGATTATGAATAAATATTCTTTATGATTTTATTTGTCGATATTCAACTTGCACGAAAGTAAATTTTATTCTTAAATAAGATAAAATACAAAATAAATGATTTTGAATAAATGTTATTTATGTTTTTACTTGTCGATAAACAATTTGCAAGAAAGTGAACTTTAATCTTAAATCTGATAAAATACAAATAAATGATTATGAATATATGTTCTTTATGTTTCTATATGTCGATAAATAACTTGCAAGAAAGTGAACTTTGATCTTAGATCTGATAGAATACAAAATAAATGGTTTTGAATAAATGCTATTTATGTTTCTATATGTCGATAAATAACTTGCAAGAAAGTGAACTTTGATCTTAAATCTGATAAAAATACAAAATAAATGATTATGAATAAATATTATTTATGTTTTTATTTGCCGATTAACAACTTACATTAAAGTGAACTTTGATCATAAATCTGATAAAATACAAAATAAATGATTATGAATAAATATTCTTTATGATTTTATTTGTCGATATTCAACTTACATGAACATGAACTTTGATCATAAATCTGATAAAAAACAAAATCAATTATTATAAATAAATATTCTTTATGTATTTATTTGTCGATATTCAACTTGCAGGAAAGTGAACTTTGATCAAAAATCTGAGAAAACTCAAAATAAATGATTATCAATAAATGTTCTTTATGTTTTTATTTGTCGATAAACAACTTGCAAGAAAGTGAACTTTAATCTTAGATATGATAGAATACAAAATAAATGATTATGAATAAATATTCTTTATGTTTTTACTTGTCGATAAACAACTTGCAAGAAAGTGAACTTTAATCTTAAATCTGATAAAATACAAAATAAATGATTATGAATATATGTTCTTTATGTTTCTATATGTCGATAAATAACTTGCAAGAAAGTGAACTTTGATCTTAGATCTGATAGAATACAAAATAAATGATTATGAATATATGTTCATTATGTTTAACTTGCAAGAAAGTGAACTTTGATCTAAGTTTGATAAAATACAAAATAAATGATTATGAATAAATATTCTTTATGTTTTTATTTGCCGATTAACAACTTACATTAAAGTGAACTTTGATCATAAATCTGATAAAATACAAAATAAATTATTATGAATAAATATTCTTTATGTTTTTATGTGTCGATATTCAACTTGCAAGAAAGTGAACTTTGATCTTAAATCTGATAAAAATACAAAATCAATGATCATGATTAAATGTTCTTTATGTTTCTATATGTCGATAAATAACTTGCAAGAAAGTGAACTTTGATCTTAGATCTGATAGAATACAAAATAAATGGTTTTGAATAAATGCTATTTATGTTTCTATATGTCGATAAATATAAATAATGGTTTTGAATAAATGCTATTTATGTTTCTATATGTCGATAAATAACTTGCAAGAAAGTGAACTTTGATCTTAAATCTGATAAAAATACAAAATAAATGATTATGAATAAATATTATTTATGTTTTTATTTGCCGATTAACAACTTACATTAAAGTGAACTTTGATCATAAATCTGATAAAATACAAAATAAATGATTATGAATAAATATTCTTTATGATTTTATTTGTCGATATTCAACTTGCACGAAAGTAAATTTTATTCTTAAATAAGATAAAATACAAAATAAATGATTTTGAATAAATGTTATTTATGTTTTTACTTGTCGATAAACAATTTGCAAGAAAGTGAACTTTAATCTTAAATCTGATAAAATACAAATAAATGATTATGAATATATGTTCTTTATGTTTCTATATGTCGATAAATAACTTGCAAGAAAGTGAACTTTGATCTTAGATCTGATAGAATACAAAATAAATGGTTTTGAATAAATGCTATTTATGTTTCTATATGTCGATAAATAACTTGCAAGAAAGTGAACTTTGATCTTAAATCTGATAAAAATACAAAATAAATGATTATGAATAAATATTATTTATGTTTTTATTTGCCGATTAACAACTTACATTAAAGTGAACTTTGATCATAAATCTGATAAAATACAAAATAAATGATTATGAATAAATATTCTTTATGATTTTATTTGTCGATATTCAACTTACATGAACATGAACTTTGATCATAAATCTGATAAAAAACAAAATCAATTATTATAAATAAATATTCTTTATGTATTTATTTGTCGATATTCAACTTGCAGGAAAGTGAACTTTGATCAAAAATCTGAGAAAACTCAAAATAAATGATTATCAATAAATGTTCTTTATGTTTTTATTTGTCGATAAACAACTTGCAAGAAAGTGAACTTTAATCTTAGATATGATAGAATACAAAATAAATGATTATGAATAAATATTCTTTATGTTTTTACTTGTCGATAAACAACTTGCAAGAAAGTGAACTTTAATCTTAAATCTGATAAAATACAAAATAAATGATTATGAATATATGTTCTTTATGTTTCTATATGTCGATAAATAACTTGCAAGAAAGTGAACTTTAATCTTAGATATGATAGAATACAAAATAAATGATTATGAATAAATATTCTTTATGTTTTTACTTGTCGATAAACAACTTGCAAGAAAGTGAACTTTAATCTTAAATCTGATAAAATACAAAATAAATGATTATGAATATATGTTCTTTATGTTTCTATTTGTCGATAAACAACTTGCAAGAAAGTGAACTTTAATCTTAGATATGATAGAATACAAAATAAATGATTATGAATAAATATTCTTTATGCTTTTATTTGTCGATATTCAACTTGCAAGAAAGTAAACTTTATTCTTAAATAAGATAAAATACAAAATAAATGATTTTGAATAAATGTTATTTATGTTTTTACTTGTCGATAAACAATTTGCAAGAAAGTGAACTTTAATCTTAAATCTGATAAAATACAAATAAATGATTATGAATATATGTTCTTTATGTTTCTATATGTCGATAAATAACTTGCAAGAAAGTGAACTTTGATCTTAGATCTGATAGAATACAAAATAAATGGTTTTGAATAAATGCTATTTATGTTTCTATATGTCGATAAATATAAATAATGGTTTTGAATAAATGCTATTTATGTTTCTATATGTCGATAAATAACTTGCAAGAAAGTGAACTTTGATCTTAAATCTGATAAAAATACAAAATAAATGATTATGAATAAATATTATTTATGTTTTTATTTGCCGATTAACAACTTACATTAAAGTGAACTTTGATCATAAATCTGATAAAATACAAAATAAATGATTATGAATAAATATTCTTTATTATTTTATTTGTCGATATTCAACTTGCACGAAAGTAAACTTTATTCTTAAATAAGATAAAATACAAAATAAATGATTTTGAATAAATGTTATTTATGTTTTTACTTGTCGATAAACAATTTGCAAGAAAGTGAACTTTAATCTTAAATCTGATAAAATACAAATAAATGATTATGAATATATGTTCTTTATGTTTCTATATGTCGATAAATAACTTGCAAGAAAGTGAACTTTGATCTTAGATCTGATAGAATACAAAATAAATGGTTTTGAATAAATGCTATTTATGTTTCTATATGTCGATAAATAACTTGCAAGAAAGTGAACTTTGATCTTAAATCTGATAAAAATACAAAATAAATGATTATGAATAAATATTATTTATGTTTTTATTTGCCGATTAACAACTTACATTAAAGTGAACTTTGATCATAAATCTGATAAAATACAAAATAAATGATTATGAATAAATATTCTTTATGATTTTATTTGTCGATATTCAACTTACATGAACATGAACTTTGATCATAAATCTGATAAAAAACAAAATCAATTATTATAAATAAATATTCTTTATGTATTTATTTGTCGATATTCAACTTGCAGGAAAGTGAACTTTGATCAAAAATCTGAGAAAACTCAAAATAAATGATTATCAATAAATGTTCTTTATGTTTTTATTTGTCGATAAACAACTTGCAAGAAAGTGAACTTTAATCTTAGATATGATAGAATACAAAATAAATGATTATGAATAAATATTCTTTATGTTTTTACTTGTCGATAAACAACTTGCAAGAAAGTGAACTTTAATCTTAAATCTGATAAAATACAAAATAAATGATTATGAATATATGTTCTTTATGTTTCTATATGTCGATAAATAACTTGCAAGAAAGTGAACTTTGATCTTAGATCTGATAGAATACAAAATAAATGATTATGAATATATGTTCATTATGTTTAACTTGCAAGAAAGTGAACTTTGATCTAAGTTTGATAAAATACAAAATAAATGATTATGAATAAATATTCTTTATGTTTTTATTTGCCGATTAACAACTTACATTAAAGTGAACTTTGATCATAAATCTGATAAAATACAAAATAAATTATTATGAATAAATATTCTTTATGTTTTTATGTGTCGATATTCAACTTGCAAGAAAGTGAACTTTGATCTTAAATCTGATAAAAATACAAAATCAATGATCATGATTAAATGTTATTTATGTTTCTATTTGTCGATAAACAACTTGCAAGAAAGTGAACTTTGATCTAAGTTTGATAAAATACAAAATAAATGATTATGAATAAATATTCTTTATGTTTTTATTTGACGATATTCAACTTGCAAGAAAGTGAACTTTGACCTTAAATCTGATAAAAATACAAAATAAATGATTATGAATAAATATTTTTAATGTTTCTATTTGTCGATAAACGACTTGCAAGAAGGTGAACTTTAATTTTAAATATGATAAAATACAAAATAAATGATTTTGAATAGATGTTATTTGTGTTTTTATTTGTCGATAAACAACTTGCAAGAAAGTGAGCTTTGATCTTAAATCTGATAAAATACGAAATAAGTGATAATGAATTAATATTCTTTATGTTTTTATATGTCGATATTAAACTTGCAAGAAAGTGAACTTTGATCTTAAATCTGATAAAAATACAAAATCAATGATTATGAATAAATGTTATTTATGTTTCTATTTGTCGATAAACAACTTGCAAGAAAGTGAACTTTGATCTTAGTTCTGATAAAATACAAAATAAATGATTATGAATAAATATTCTTTATATTTTTATTTGTCGATATTCAACTTACATGAAAATGAACTTTGATCATAAATCTGATAAAAAACAAAATAAATTATTATGAATAAATATTCTTTATGTTTTTATTTGTCGATATTCAACTTACATGAACATGAACTTTGATCATAAATCTGATAAAAACCTAATTAATTATTATGAATAAATATTCTTTATGTATTTATTTGTCGATATTCAACTTGCAGGAAAGTGAACTTTGATCAAAAATCTGAGAAAACTCAAAATAAATGATTATCAATAAATGTTCTTTATGTTTCTATTTGTCGATAAACAACTTGCAAGAAAGTGAACTTTAATCTTAGATATGATAGAATACAAAATAAATGATTATGAATAAATATTCTTTATGCTTTTATTTGGCGATATTCAACTTGCAAGAAAGTGAACTTTAATCTTAAATAAGATAAAATACAAAATAAATGATTTTGAATAAATGTTATTTATGTTTTTACTTGTCGATAAACAACTTGCAAGAAAGTGAACTTTAATCTTAAATCTGATAAAATACAAAATAAATGATTATGAATATATGTTCTTTATGTTTCTATATGTCGATAAATAACTTGCAAGAAAGTGATCTTTGATCTTAGATCTGATAGAATACAAAATAAATGGTTTTGAATAAATGCTATTTAAGTTTCTATATGTCGATAAATAACTTGCAAGAAAGTGAACTTTGATCTTAGTTCTGATAAAATACAAAATAAATGATTATGAATAAATCTTCTTTATGTTTTTATTTGTCGATATTCAACTTACATGAACATGAACTTTGATCATAAATCTGATAAAAAACAAAATCAATTATTATGAATAAATATTC
Source organism: Zeugodacus cucurbitae (assembly GCF_028554725.1). NCBI lineage: Eukaryota > Metazoa > Arthropoda > Insecta > Diptera > Tephritidae > Zeugodacus > Zeugodacus cucurbitae. The sequence goes on from NC_071669.1 coordinate 31,681,276, forward strand.
TTTATGTATTTATTTGTCGATATTCAACTTGCAGGAAAGTGAACTTTGATCAAAAATCTGAGAAAACTCAAAATAAATGATTATCAATAAATGTTCTTTATGTTTCTATTTGTCGATAAACAACTTGCAAGAAAGTGAACTTTAATCTTAGATATGATAGAATACAAAATAAATGATAATGAATAAATATTCTTTATGCTTTTATTTGTCGATATTCAACTTGCAAGAAAGTAAACTTTATTCTTAAATAAGATAAAATACAAAATAAATGATTTTGAATAAATGTTATTTATGTTTTTACTTGTCGATAAACAATTTGCAAGAAAGTGAACTTTAATCTTAAATCTGATAAAATACAAATAAATGATTATGAATATATGTTCTTTATGTTTCTATATGTCGATAAATAACTTGCAAGAAAGTGAACTTTGATCTTAGATATGATAAAGGGTGATTTTTTAAGAGCTTGATAACTTTTTTAAAAAAAAAACGCATAAAATTCAAATCAATTATTATGAATAAATATTCTTTATGTATTTATTTGTCGATATTCAACTTGCAGGAAAGTGAACTTTGATCAAAAATCTGAGAAAACTCAAAATAAATGATTATCAATAAATGTTCTTTATGTTTCTATTTGTCGATAAACAACTTGCAAGAAAGTGAACTTTAATCTTAGATATGATAGAATACAAAATAAATGATTATGAATAAATATTCTTTATGCTTTTATTTGTCGATATTCAACTTGCAAGAAAGTAAACTTTATTCTTAAATAAGATAAAATACAAAATAAATGATTTTGAATAAATGTTATTTATGTTTTTACTTGTCGATAAACAATTTGCAAGAAAGTGAACTTTAATCTTAAATCTGATAAAATACAAATAAATGATTATGAATATATGTTCTTTATGTTTCTATATGTCGATAAATAACTTGCAAGAAAGTGAACTTTGATCTTAGATCTGATAGAATACAAAATAAATGGTTTTGAATAAATGCTATTTATGTTTCTATATGTCGATAAATAACTTGCAAGAAAGTGAACTTTGATCTTAAATCTGATAAAAATACAAAATAAATGATTATGAATAAATATTATTTATGTTTTTATTTGCCGATTAACAACTTACATTAAAGTGAACTTTGATCATAAATCTGATAAAATACAAAATAAATGATTATGAATAAATATTCTTTATGATTTTATTTGTCGATATTCAACTTGCACGAAAGTAAACTTTATTCTTAAATAAGATAAAATACAAAATAAATGATTTTGAATAGATGTTATTTGTGTTTTTATTTGTCGATAAACAACTTGCAAGAAAGTGAGCTTTGATCTTAAATCTGATAAAATACGAAATCAATGATCATGATTAAATGTTATTTATGTTTCTATTTGTCGATAAAAAACTTGCAAGAAAGTGAACTTTGATCTAAGTTTGATAAAATACAAAATAAATGATTATGAATAAATATTCTTTATGTTTTTATTTGACGATATTCAACTTGCAAGAAAGTGAACTTTGACCTTAAATCTGATAAAAATACAAAATAAATGATTATGAATAAATATTTTTAATGTTTCTATTTGTCGATAAACGACTTGCAAGAAGGTGAATTTTAATTTTAAATATGATAAAATACAAAATAAATGATTTTGAATAGATGTTATTTGTGTTTTTATTTGTCGATAAACAACTTGCAAGAAAGTGAGCTTTGATCTTAAATCTGATAAAATACGAAATAAGTGATAATGAATTAATATTCTTTATGTTTTTATATGTCGATATTAAACTTGCAAGAAAGTGAACTTTGATCTTAAATCTGATAAAAATACAAAATCAATGATTATGAATAAATGTTATTTATGTTTCTATTTGTCGATAAACAACTTGCAAGAAAGTGAACTTTGATCTTAGTTCTGATAAAATACAAAATAAATGATTATGAATAAATATTCTTTATATTTTTATTTGTCGATATTCAACTTACATGAAAATGAACTTTGATCATAAATCTGATAAAAAACAAAATAAATTATTATGAATAAATATTCTTTATGTTTTTATTTGTCGATATTCAACTTACATGAACATGAACTTTGATCATAAATCTGATAAAAACCTAATTAATTATTATGAATAAATATTCTTTATGTATTTATTTGTCGATATTCAACTTGCAGGAAAGTGAACTTTGATCAAAAATCTGAGAAAACTCAAAATAAATGATTATCAATAAATGTTCTTTATGTTTCTATTTGTCGATAAACAACTTGCAAGAAAGTGAACTTTAATCTTAGATATGATAGAATACAAAATAAATGATTATGAATAAATATTCTTTATGCTTTTATTTGTCGATATTCAACTTGCAAGAAAGTGAACTTTAATCTTAAATAAGATAAAATACAAAATAAATGATTTTGAATAAATGTTATTTATGTTTTTACTTGTCGATAAACAACTTGCAAGAAAGTGAACTTTAATCTTAAATCTGATAAAATACAAAATAAATGATTATGAATATATGTTCTTTATGTTTCTATATGTCGATAAATAACTTGCAAGAAAGTGATCTTTGATCTTAGATCTGATAGAATACAAAATAAATGGTTTTGAATAAATGCTATTTATGTTTCTATATGTCGATAAATAACTTGCAAGAAAGTGAACTTTGATCTTAGTTCTGATAAAATACAAAATAAATGATTATGAATAAATCTTCTTTATGTTTTTATTTGTCGATATTCAACTTACATGAACATGAACTTTGATCATAAATCTGATAAAAAACAAAATCAATTATTATGAATAAATATTCTTTATGTATTTATTTGTCGATATTCAACTTGCAGGAAAGTGAACTTTGATCAAAAATCTGAGAAAACTCAAAATAAATGATTATCAATAAATGTTCTTTATGTTTCTATTTGTCGATAAACAACTTGCAAGAAAGTGAACTTTAATCTTAGATATGATAGAATACAAAATAAATGATAATGAATAAATATTCTTTATGCTTTTATTTGTCGATATTCAACTTGCAAGAAAGTAAACTTTATTCTTAAATAAGATAAAATACAAAATAAATGATTTTGAATAAATGTTATTTATGTTTTTACTTGTCGATAAACAATTTGCAAGAAAGTGAACTTTAATCTTAAATCTGATAAAATACAAATAAATGATTATGAATATATGTTCTTTATGTTTCTATATGTCGATAAATAACTTGCAAGAAAGTGAACTTTGATCTTAGATATGATAAAGGGTGATTTTTTAAGAGCTTGATAACTTTTTTAAAAAAAAAACGCATAAAATTCAAATCAATTATTATGAATAAATATTCTTTATGTATTTATTTGTCGATATTCAACTTGCAGGAAAGTGAACTTTGATCAAAAATCTGAGAAAACTCAAAATAAATGATTATCAATAAATGTTCTTTATGTTTCTATTTGTCGATAAACAACTTGCAAGAAAGTGAACTTTAATCTTAGATATGATAGAATACAAAATAAATGATTATGAATAAATATTCTTTATGCTTTTATTTGTCGATATTCAACTTGCAAGAAAGTAAACTTTATTCTTAAATAAGATAAAATACAAAATAAATGATTTTGAATAAATGTTATTTATGTTTTTACTTGTCGATAAACAATTTGCAAGAAAGTGAACTTTAATCTTAAATCTGATAAAATACAAATAAATGATTATGAATATATGTTCTTTATGTTTCTATATGTCGATAAATAACTTGCAAGAAAGTGAACTTTGATCTTAGATCTGATAGAATACAAAATAAATGGTTTTGAATAAATGCTATTTATGTTTCTATATGTCGATAAATAACTTGCAAGAAAGTGAACTTTGATCTTAAATCTGATAAAAATACAAAATAAATGATTATGAATAAATATTATTTATGTTTTTATTTGCCGATTAACAACTTACATTAAAGTGAACTTTGATCATAAATCTGATAAAATACAAAATAAATGATTATGAATAAATATTCTTTATGATTTTATTTGTCGATATTCAACTTGCACGAAAGTAAACTTTATTCTTAAATAAGATAAAATACAAAATAAATGATTTTGAATAAATGTTAGTTCTGATAAAATACAAAATAAATGATTATGAATAAATATTCTTTATGATTTTATTTGTCGATATTCAACTTACATGAACATGAACTTTGATCATAAATCTGATAAAAAACAAAATCAATTATTATAAATAAATATTCTTTATGTATTTATTTGTCGATATTCAACTTGCAGGAAAGTGAACTTTGATCAAAAATCTGAGAAAACTCAAAATAAATGATTATCAATAAATGTTCTTTATGTTTTTATTTGTCGATAAACAACTTGCAAGAAAGTGAACTTTAATCTTAGATATGATAGAATACAAAATAAATGATTATGAATAAATATTCTTTATGTTTTTACTTGTCGATAAACAACTTGCAAGAAAGTGAACTTTAATCTTAAATCTGATAAAATACAAAATAAATGATTATGAATAGATGTTATTTGTGTTTCTATATGTCGATAAATAACTTGCAAGAAAGTGAACTTTGATCTTAGATCTGATAGAATACAAAATAAATGATTATGAATATATGTTCATTATGTTTCTATATGTCGATAAATAACTTGCAAGAAAGTGAACTTTGATCTAAGTTTGATAAAATACAAAATAAATGATTATGAATAAATATTCTTTATGTTTTTATTTGCCGATTAACAACTTACATTAAAGTGAACTTTGATCATAAATCTGATAAAATACAAAATAAATTATTATGAATAAATATTCTTTATGTTTTTATGTGTCGATATTCAACTTGCAAGAAAGTGAACTTTGATCTTAAATCTGATAAAAATACAAAATCAATGATCATGATTAAATGTTATTTATGTTTCTATTTGTCGATAAACAACTTGCAAGAAAGTGAACTTTGATCTAAGTTTGATAAAATACAAAATAAATGATTATGAATAAATATTCTTTATGTTTTTATTTGACGATATTCAACTTGCAAGAAAGTGAACTTTGACCTTAAATCTGATAAAAATACAAAATAAATGATTATGAATAAATATTTTTAATGTTTCTATTTGTCGATAAACGACTTGTAAGAAGGTGAACTTTAATTTTAAATATGATAAAATACAAAATAAATGATTTTGAATAGATGTTATTTGTGTTTTTATTTGTCGATAAACAACTTGCAAGAAAGTGAGCTTTGATCTTAAATCTGATAAAATACGAAATAAGTGATAATGAATTAATATTCTTTATGTTTTTATATGTCGATATTAAACTTGCAAGAAAGTGAACTTTGATCTTAAATCTGATAAAAATACAAAATCAATGATTATGAATAAATGTTATTTATGTTTCTATTTGTCGATAAACAACTTGCAAGAAAGTGAACTTTGATCTTAGTTCTGATAAAATACAAAATAAATGATTATGAATAAATATTCTTTATATTTTTATTTGTCGATATTCAACTTACATGAAAATGAACTTTGATCATAAATCTGATAAAAAACAAAATAAATTATGATGAATAAATATTCTTTATGTTTTTATTTGTCGATATTCAACTTACATGAACATGAACTTTGATCATAAATCTGATAAAAACCTAATTAATTATTATGAATAAATATTCTTTATGTATTTATTTGTCGATATTCAACTTGCAGGAAAGTGAACTTTGATCAAAAATCTGAGAAAACTCAAAATAAATGATTATCAATAAATGTTCTTTATGTTTCTATTTGTCGATAAACAACTTGCAAGAAAGTGAACTTTAATCTTAGATATGATAGAATACAAAATAAATGATTATGAATAAATATTCTTTATGCTTTTATTTGTCGATATTCAACTTGCAAGAAAGTGAACTTTAATCTTAAATAAGATAAAATACAAAATAAATGAATTTGAATAAATGTTATTTATGTTTTTACTTGTCGATAAAAAACTTGCAAGAAAGTGAACTTTAATCTTAAATCTGATAAAATACAAAATAAATGATTATGAATATATGTTCTTTATGTTTCTATATGTCGATAAATAACTTGCAAGAAAGTGAACTTTGATCTTAGATCTGATAGAATACAAAATAAATGGTTTTGAATAAATGCTATTTATGTTTCTATATGTCGATAAATAACTTGCAAGAAAGTGAACTTTGATCTTAGTTCTGATAAAATACAAAATAAATGATTATGAATAAATCTTCTTTATGTTTTTATTTGTCGATATTCAACTTACATGAACATGAACTTTGATCATAAATCTGATAAAAAACAAAATCAATTATTATGAATAAATATTCTTTATGTATTTATTTGTCGATATTCAACTTGCAGGAAAGTGAACTTTGATCAAAAATCTGAGAAAACTCAAAATAAATGATTATCAATAAATGTTCTTTATGTTTCTATTTGTCGATAAACAACTAGCAAGAAAGTGAACTTTAATCTTAGATATGATAGAATACAAAATAAATGATAATGAATAAATATTCTTTATGCTTTTATTTGTCGATATTCAACTTGCAAGAAAGTAAACTTTATTCTTAAATAAGATAAAATACAAAATAAATGATTTTGAATAAATGTTATTTATGTTTTTACTTGTCGATAAACAATTTGCAAGAAAGTGAACTTTAATCTTAAATCTGATAAAATACAAATAAATGATTATGAATATATGTTCTTTATGTTTCTATATGTCGATAAATAACTTGCAAGAAAGTGAACTTTGATCTTAGATATGATAAAGGGTGATTTTTTAAGAGCTTGATAACTTTTTTAAAAAAAAAACGCATAAAATTCAAATCAATTATTATGAATAAATATTCTTTATGTATTTATTTGTCGATATTCAACTTGCAGGAAAGTGAACTTTGATCAAAAATCTGAGAAAACTCAAAATAAATGATTATCAATAAATGTTCTTTATGTTTCTATTTGTCGATAAACAACTTGCAAGAAAGTGAACTTTAATCTTAGATATGATAGAATACAAAATAAATGATTATGAATAAATATTCTTTATGCTTTTATTTGTCGATATTCAACTTGCAAGAAAGTAAACTTTATTCTTAAATAAGATAAAATACAAAATAAATGATTTTGAATAAATGTTATTTATGTTTTTACTTGTCGATAAACAATTTGCAAGAAAGTGAACTTTAATCTTAAATCTGATAAAATACAAATAAATGATTATGAATATATGTTCTTTATGTTTCTATATGTCGATAAATAACTTGCAAGAAAGTGAACTTTGATCTTAGATCTGATAGAATACAAAATAAATGGTTTTGAATAAATGCTATTTATGTTTCTATATGCCGATAAATATAAATAATGGTTTTGAATAAATGCTATTTATGTTTCTATATGTCGATAAATAACTTGCAAGAAAGTGAACTTTGATCTTAAATCTGATAAAAATACAAAATAAATGATTATGAATAAATATTATTTATGTTTTTATTTGCCGATTAACAACTTACATTAAAGTGAACTTTGATCATAAATCTGATAAAATACAAAATAAATGATTATGAATAAATATTCTTTATGATTTTATTTGTCGATATTCAACTTGCACGAAAGTAAACTTTATTCTTAAATAAGATAAAATACAAAATAAATGATTTTGAATAAATGTTAGTTCTGATAAAATACAAAATAAATGATTATGAATAAATATTCTTTATGATTTTATTTGTCGATATTCAACTTACATGAACATGAACTTTGATCATAAATCTGATAAAAAACAAAATCAATTATTATAAATAAATATTCTTTATGTATTTATTTGTCGATATTCAACTTGCAGGAAAGTGAACTTTGATCAAAAATCTGAGAAAACTCAAAATAAATGATTATCAATAAATGTTCTTTATGTTTTTATTTGTCGATAAACAACTTGCAAGAAAGTGAACTTTAATCTTAGATATGATAGAATACAAAATAAATGATTATGAATAAATATTCTTTATGTTTTTACTTGTCGATAAACAACTTGCAAGAAAGTGAACTTTAATCTTAAATCTGATAAAATACAAAATAAATGATTATGAATATATGTTCTTTATGTTTCTATATGTCGATAAATAACTTGCAAGAAAGTGAACTTTGATCTTAGATCTGATAGAATACAAAATAAATGATTATGAATATATGTTCATTATGTTTCTATATGTCGATAAATAACTTGCAAGAAAGTGAACTTTGATCTAAGTTTGATAAAATACAAAATAAATGATTATGAATAAATATTCTTTATGTTTTTATTTGCCGATTAACAACTTACATTAAAGTGAACTTTGATCATAAATCTGATAAAATACAAAATAAATTATTATGAATAAATATTCTTTATGTTTTTATGTGTCGATATTCAACTTGCAAGAAAGTGAACTTTGATCTTAAATCTGATAAAAATACAAAATCAATGATCATGATTAAATGTTATTTGTGTTTCTATTTGTCGATAAACAACTTGCAAGAAAGTGAACTTTGATCTAAGTTTGATAAAATACAAAATAAATGATTATGAATAAATATTCTTTATGTTTTTATTTGACGATATTCAACTTGCAAGAAAGTGAACTTTGACCTTAAATCTGATAAAAATACAAAATAAATGATTATGAATAAATATTTTTAATGTTTCTATTTGTCGATAAACGACTTGCAAGAAGGTGAACTTTAATCTTAAATATGATAAAATACAAAATAAATGATTTTGAATAGATGTTATTTGTGTTTTTATTTGTCGATAAACAACTTGCAAGAAAGTGAGCTTTGATCTTAAATCTGATAAAATACGAAATAAGTGATAATGAATTAATATTCTTTATGTTTTTATATGTCGATATTAAACTTGCAAGAAAGTGAACTTTGATCTTAAATCTGATAAAAATACAAAATCAATGATTATGAATAAATGTTATTTATGTTTCTATTTGTCGATAAACAACTTGCAAGAAAGTGAACTTTGATCTTAGTTCTGATAAAATACAAAATAAATGATTATGAATAAATATTCTTTATATTTTTATTTGTCGATATTCAACTTACATGAAAATGAACTTTGATCATAAATCTGATAAAAAACAAAATAAATTATTATGAATAAATATTCTTTATGTTTTTATTTGTCGATATTCAACTTACATGAACATGAACTTTGATCATAAATCTGATAAAAACCTAATTAATTATTATGAATAAATATTCTTTATGTATTTATTTGTCGATATTCAACTTGCAGGAAAGTGAACTTTAATCTTAGATATGATAGAATACAAAATAAATGATTATGAATAAATATTCTTTATGCTTTTATTTGTCGATATTCAACTTGCAAGAAAGTGAACTTTAATCTTAAATAAGATAAAATACAAAATAAATGATTTTGAATAAATGTTATTTATGTTTTTACTTGTCGATAAACAACTTGCAAGAAAGTGAACTTTAATCTTAAATCTGATAGAATACAAAATAAATGATTATGAATAAATATTCTTTATGCTTTTATTTGTCGATATTCAACTTGCAAGAAAGTGAACTTTAATCTTAAATAAGATAAAATACAAAATAAATGATTTTGAATAAATGTTATTTATGTTTTTACTTGTCGATAAACAACTTGCAAGAAAGTGAACTTTAATCTTAAATCTGATAAAATACAAAATAAATGATTATGAATATATGTTCTTTATGTTTCTATATGTCGATAAATAACTTGCAAGAAAGTGAACTTTGATCTTAGATCTGATAGAATACAAAATAAATGGTTTTGAATAAATGCTATTTATGTTTCTATATGTCGATAAATAACTTGCAAGAAAGTGAACTTTGATCTTAGTTCTGATAAAATACAAAATAAATGATTATGAATAAATCTTCTTTATGTTTTTATTTGTCGATATTCAACTTACATGAACATGAACTTTGATCATAAATCTGATAAAAAACAAAATCAATTATTATGAATAAATATTCTTTATGTATTTATTTGTCGATATTCAACTTGCAGGAAAGTGAACTTTGATCAAAAATCTGAGAAAACTCAAAATAAATGATTATCAATAAATGTTCTTTATGTTTCTATTTGTCGATAAACAACTTGCAAGAAAGTGAACTTTAATCTTAGATATGATAGAATACAAAATAAATGATTATGAATAAATATTCTTTATGCTTTTATTTGTCGATATTCAACTTGCAAGAAAGTGAACTTTAATCTTAAATAAGATAAAATACAAAATAAATGATTTTGAATAAATGTTATTTATGTTTTTACTTGTCGATAAACAACTTGCAAGAAAGTGAACTTTAATCTTAAATCTGATAAAATACAAAATAAATGATTATGAATATATGTTCTTTATGTTTCTATATGTCGATAAATAACTTGCAAGAAAGTGAACTTTGATCTTAGATCTGATAGAATACAAAATAAATGGTTTTGAATAAATGCTATTTATGTTTCTATATGTCGATAAATAACTTGCAAGAAAGTGAACTTTGATCTTAGTTCTGATAAAATACAAAATAAATGATTATGAATAAATCTTCTTTATGTTTTTATTTGTCGATATTCAACTTACATGAACATGAACTTTGATCATAAATCTGATAAAAAACAAAATCAATTATTATGAATAAATATTCTTTATGTATTTATTTGTCGATATTCAACTTGCAGGAAAGTGAACTTTGATCAAAAATCTGAGAAAACTCAAAATAAATGATTATCAATAAATGTTCTTTATGTTTCTATTTGTCGATAAACAACTTGCAAGAAAGTGAACTTTAATCTTAGATATGATAGAATACAAAATAAATGATAATGAATAAATATTCTTTATGCTTTTATTTGTCGATATTCAACTTGCAAGAAAGTAAACTTTATTCTTAAATAAGATAAAATACAAAATAAATGATTTTGAATAAATGTTATTTATGTTTTTACTTGTCGATAAACAATTTGCAAGAAAGAGAACTTTAATCTTAAATCTGATAAAATACAAATAAATGATTATGAATATATGTTCTTTATGTTTCTATATGTCGATAAATAACTTGCAAGAAAGTGAACTTTGATCTTAGATATGATAAAGGGTGATTTTTTAAGAGCTTGATAACTTTTTAAAAAAAAAAAACGCATAAAATTTGCAAAATCTCATCGGTTCTTTATTTGAAACGTTAGATTGGTTCATGACATTTACATTGACATTGAAGATAATTTCATTTAAATGTTGACCGCGGCTGCGTCTTAAGTGGTCCATTCGGAAAGTCCAATTTTGGGCAACTTTTTCGAGCATTTCGGCCGGAATAGCCCGAATTTCTTCGGAAATGTTGTCTTCCAAAGCTGGAATAGTTGCTGGCTTATTTCTGTAGACTTTAGACTTGACGTAGCCCCACAAAAAATAGTCTAAAGGCGTTAAATCGCATGATCTTGGTGGCCAACTTACGGGTCCATTTCTTGAGATGAATTGTTCTCCGAAGTTTTCCCTCAAAATGGCCATAGAATCGCGAGCTGTGTGGCATGTAGCGCCATCTTGTTGAAACCACATGTCAACCAAGTTCAGTTCTTCCATTTTTGGCAACAAAAAGTTTGTTAGCATCGAACGATAGCGATCGCCATTCACCGTAACGTTGCGTCCAACAGCATCTTTGAAAAAATACGGTCCAATGATTCCACCAGCGTACAAACCACACCAAACAGTGCATTTTTCGGGATGCATGGGCAGTTCTTGAACGGCTTCTGGTTGCTCTTCACCCCAAATGCGGCAATTTTGCTTATTTACGTAGCCATTCAACCAGAAATGAGCCTCATCGCTGAACAAAATTTGTCGATAAAAAAGCGGATTTTCTGCCAACTTTTCTAGGGCCCATTCACTGAAAATTCGACGTTGTGGCAGATCGTTCGGCTTCAGTTCTTGCACGAGCTGTATTTTATACGGTTTTACACCAAGATCTTTGCGTAAAATCTTCCATGTGGTCGAATAACACAAACCCAATTGCTGCGAACGGCGACGAATCGACATTTCACGGTCTTCAGCCACACTCTCAGAAACAGACGCAATATTCTCTTCTGTACGCACTGTACGCATTCGTGTGGTTGGTTTAATGTCCAATAAAGTAAACTGAGTGCGAAACTTGGTCACAATCGCATTAATTGTTTGCTCACTTGGTCGATTATGTAGACCATAAATCGGACGTAAAGCGCGAAACACATTTCGAACCGAACACTGATTTTGGTAATAAAATTCAATGATTTGCAAGCGTTGCTCGTTAGTAAGTCTATTCATGATGAAATGTCAAAGCATACTGAGCATCTTTCTCTTTGACACCATGTCTGAAATCCCACGTGATCTGTCAAATACTAATGCATGAAAATCCTAACCTCAAAAAAATCACCCGTTAGAATACAAAATCAATGATTATGAATAAATGTTATTTATGTTTCTATTTGTCGATAAACAACTTCCAAGAAAGTGAACTTTGATCTTAGTTCTGATAAAATACAAAATAAATGATTATGAATAAATATTCTTTATGTTTTTATTTGTCGATATTCAACTTACATGAACATGAACTTTGATCATAAATCTGATAAAAAACAAAATCAATTATTATGAATAAATATTCTTTATGTATTTATTTGTCGATATTCAACTTGCAGGAAAGTGAACTTTGATCAAAAATCTGAGAAAACTCAACATAAATGATTATCAATAAATGTTCTTTATGTTTCTATTTGTCGATAAACAACTTGCAAGAAAGTGAACTTTGATCTTAGTTCTGATAAAATACAAAATAAATGATTATGAATAAATCTTCTTTATGTTTTTATTTGTCGATATTCAACTTACATGAACATGAACTTTGATCATAAATCTGATAAAAAACAAAATCAATTATTATGAATAAATACTCTTTATGTATTTATTTGTCGATATTCAACTTGCAGGAAAGTGAACTTTGATCAAAAATCTGAGAAAACTCAAAATAAATGATTATCAATAAATGTTCTTTATGTTTCTATTTGTCGATAAACAACTTGCAAGAAAGTGAACTTTAATCTTAGATATGATAGAATACAAAATAAATGATTATGAATAAATATTATTTATGCTTTTATTTGTCGATATTCAACTTGCAAGAAAGTAAACTTTATTCTTAAATAAGATAAAATACAAAATAAATGATTTTGAATAAATGTTATTTATGTTTTTACTTGTCGATAAACAATTTGCAAGAAAGTGAACTTTAATCTTAAATCTGATAAAATACAAATAAATGATTATGAATATATGTTCTTTATGTTTCTATATGTCGATAAATAACTTGCAAGAAAGTGAACTTTGATCGTAGATCTGATAGAATACAAAATAAATGGTTTTGAATAAATGCTATTTATGTTTCTATATGTCGATAAATATAGATACAAAATAAATGGTTTTGAATAAATGCTATTTATGTTTCTATATGTCGATAAATAACTTGCAAGAAAGTGAACTTTGATCTTAAATCTGATAAAAATACAAAATAAATGATTATGAATAAATATTATTTATGTTTTTATTTGCCGATTAACAACTTACATTAAAGTGAACTTTGATCATAAATCTGATAGAATACAAAATAAATGATTATGAATATATGTTCTTTATGTTTCTATATGTCGATAAATAACTTGCAAGAAAGTGAACTTTTATCTTAAATCTGATAAAAATACAAAATAAATGATTATGAATAAATATTATTTATGTTTTTATTTGCCGATTAACAACTTACATTAAAGTGAACTTTGATCATAAATCTGATAAAATACAAAATAAATGATTATGAATAAATATTCTTTATGATTTTATTTGTCGATATTCAACTTACATGAACATGAACTTTGATCATAAATCTGATAAAAAACAAAATCAATTATTATAAATAAATATTCTTTATGTATTTATTTGTCGATATTCAACTTGCAGGAAAGTGAACTTTGATCAAAAATCTGAGAAAACTCAAAATAAATGATTATCAATAACTGTTCTTTATGTTTTTATTTGTCGATAAACAAGTTACAAGAAAGTGAACTTTAATCTTAGATATGATAGAATACAAAATAAATGATTATGAATAAATATTCTTTATGTTTTTACTTGTCGATAAACAACTTGCAAGAAAGTGAACTTTAATCTTAAATCTGATAAAATACAAAATAAATGATTATGAATATATGTTCTTTATGTTTCTATATGTCGATAAATAACTTGCAAGAAAGTGAACTTTGATCTTAGATCTGATAGAATACAAAATAAATGATTATGAATATATGTTCATTATGTTTCTATATGTCGATAAATAACTTGCAAGAAAGTGAACTTTGATCTAAGTTTGATAAAATACAAAATAAATGATTATGAATAAATATTCTTTATGTTTTTATTTGCCGATTAACAACTTACATTAAAGTGAACTTTGATCATAAATCTGATAAAATACAAAATAAATTATTATGAATAAATATTCTTTATGTTTTTATGTGTCGATATTCAACTTGCAAGAAAGTGAACTTTGATCTTAAATCTGATAAAAATACAAAATCAATGATCATGATTAAATGTTATTTATGTTTCTATTTGTCGATAAACAACTTGCAAGAAAGTGAACTTTGATCTAAGTTTGATAAAATACAAAATAAATGATTATGAATAAATATTCTTTATGTTTTTATTTGACGATATTCAACTTGCAAGAAAGTGAACTTTGACCTTAAATCTGATAAAAATACAAAATAAATGATTATGAATAAATATTTTTAATGTTTCTATTTGTCGATAAACGACTTGCAAGAAGGTGAACTTTAATCTTAAATATGATAAAATACAAAATAAATGATTTTGAATAGATGTTATTTGTGTTTTTATTTGTCGATAAACAACTTGCAAGAAAGTGAGCTTTGATCTTAAATCTGATAAAATACGAAATAAGTGATAATGAATTAATATTCTTTATGTTTTTATATGTCGATATTCAACTTGCAAGAAAGTGAACTTTGATCTTAAATCTGATAAAAATACAAAATCAATGATTATGAATAAATGTTATTTATGTTTCTATTTGTCGATAAACAACTTGCAAGAAAGTGAACTTTAATCTTAGATATGATAGAATACAAAATAAATGATTATGAATAAATATTCTTTATGCTTTTATTTGTCGATATTCAACTTGCAGGAAAGTGAACTTTGATCAAAAATCTGAGAAAACTCAAAATAAATGATTATCAATAAATGTTCTTTATGTTTTTATTTGTCGATATTCGACTTACATGAAAATGAACTTTGATCATAAATCTGATAAAAACCTAATTAATTATTATGAATAAATATTCTTTATGTATTTATTTGTCGATATTCAACTTGCAGGAAAGTGAACTTTGATCAAAAATCTGAGAAAACACAAAATAAATGATTATCAATAAATGTTCTTTATGTTTCTATTTGTCGATATACAACTTGCAAGAAAGTGAACTTTAATCTTAGATATGATAGAATACAAAATAAATGATTATGAATAAATATTCTTTATGCTTTTATTTGTCGATATTCAACTTGCAAGAAAGTGAACTTTAATCTTAAATAAGATAAAATACAAAATAAATGATTTTGAATAAATGTTATTTATGTTTTTACTTGTCGATAAACAACTTGCAAGAAAGTGAATTTTAATCTTAAATCTGATAAAATACAAAATAAATGATTATGAATATATGTTCTTTATGTTTCTATATGTCGATAAATAACTTGCAAGAAAGTGAACTTTGATCTTAGATCTGATAGAATACAAAATAAATGGTTTTGAATAAATGCTATTTATGTTTCTATATGTCGATAAATAACTTGCAAGAAAGTGAACTTTGATCTTAGTTCTGATAAAATACAAAATAAATGATTATGAATAAATCTTCTTTATGTTTTTATTTGTCGATATTCAACTTACATGAACATGAACTTTGATCATAAATCTGATAAAAAACAAAATCAATTATTATGAATAAATATTCTTTATGTATTTATTTGTCGATATTCAACTTGCAGGAAAGTGAACTTTGATCAAAAATCTGAGAAAACTCAAAATAAATGATTATCAATAAATGTTCTTTATGTTTCTATTTGTCGATAAACAACTTCCAAGAAAGTGAACTTTGATCAAAAATCTGAGAAAACTCAAAATAAATGATTATCAATAAATGTTATTTATGTTTTTACTTGTCGATAAACAACTTGCAAGAAAGTGAACTTTAATCTTAAATCTGATAAAATACAAAATAAATGATTATGAATATATGTTCTTTATGTTTCTATATGTCGATAAATAACTTGCAAGAAAGTGAACTTTGATCTTAGATATGATAGAATACAAAATCAATGATTATGAATAAATGTTATTTATGTTTCTATATGTCGATAAATAACTTGCAAGAAAGTGAACTTTGATCTTAGTTCTGATAAAATACAAAAAAAAAGATTATGAATAAACCTTCTTTATGTTTTTATTTGTCGATATTCAACTTACATGAACATGAACTTTGATCATAAATCTGATAAAAAACAAAATCAATTATTATGAATAAATATTCTTTATGTATTTATTTGTCGATATTCAACTTGCAGGAAAGTGAACTTTGATCAAAAATCTGAGAAAACTCAAAATAAATGATTATCAATAAATGTTCTTTATGTTTCTATTTGTCGATAAACAACTTGCAAGAAAGTGAACTTTAATCTTAGATATGATAGAATACAAAATAAATGATTATGAATAAATATTCTTTATGCTTTTATTTGTCGATATTCAACTTGCAAGAAAGTAAACTTTATTCTTAAATAAGATAAAATACAAAATAAATGATTTTGAATAAATGTTATTTATGTTTTTACTTGTCGATAAACAATTTGCAAGAAAGTGAACTTTAATCTTAAATCTGATAAAATACAAATAAATGATTATGAATATATGTTCTTTATGTTTCTATATGTCGATAAATAACTTGCAAGAAAGTGAACTTTGATCTTAGATCTGATAGAATACAAAATAAATGGTTTTGAATAAATGCTATTTATGTTTCTATATGTCGATAAATATAGATACAAAATAAATGGTTTTGAATAAATGCTATTTATGTTTCTATATGTCGATAAATAACTTGCAAGAAAGTGAACTTTGATCCTAGATTTGATAGAATACAAAATAAATAGTTTTGAATAAATGCTATTTATGTTTCTATATGTCGATAAGTATAGATACAAAATAAATGGTTTTGAATAAATGCTATTTATGTTTCTATATGTCGATAAATAACTTTCAAGAAAGTGAACTTTGATCTTAGATATGATAGAATACAAAATCAATGATTATGAATAAATGTTCTTTATGTTTCTATTTGTCGATAAACAACTTGCAAGAAAGTGAACTTTGATCTTAGTTCTGATAAAATACAAAATAAATGATTATGAATAAATATTCTTTATGTTTTTATTTGTCGATATTCAACTTACATGAACATGAACTTTGATCATAAATCTGATAAAAAACAAAATCAATTATTATGAATAAATATTCTTTATGTATTTATTTGTCGATATTCAACTTGCAGGAAAGTGAACTTTGATCAAAAATCTGAGAAAACTCAAAATAAATGATTATCAATAAATGTTCTTTATGTTTCTATTTGTCGATAAACAACTTGCAAGAAAGTGAACTTTGATCTTAGTTCTGATAAAATACAAAATAAATGATTATGAATAAATCTTCTTTATGTTTTTATTTGTCGATATTCAACTTACATGAACATGAACTTTGATCATAAATCTGATAAAAAACAAAATCAATTATTATGAATAAATATTCTTTATGTATTTATTTGTCGATATTCAACTTGCAGGAAAGTGAACTTTGATCAAAAATCTGAGAAAACTCAAAATAAATGATTATCAATAAATGTTCTTTATGTTTCTATTTGTCGATAAACAACTTGCAAGAAAGTGAACTTTAATCTTAGATATGATAGAATACAAAATAAATGATTATGAATAAATATTCTTTATGCTTTTATTTGTCGATATTCAACTTGCAAGAAAGTAAACTTTATTCTTAAATAAGATAAAATACAAAATAAATGATTTTGAATAAATGTTATTTATGTTTTTACTTGTCGATAAACAATTTGCAAGAAAGTGAACTTTAATCTTAAATCTGATAATATACAAATAAATGATTATGAATATATGTTCTTTATGTTTCTATATGTCGATAAATAACTTGCAAGAAAGTGAACTTTGATCTTAGATCTGATAGAATACAAAATAAATGGTTTTGAATAAATGCTATTTATGTTTCTATATGTCGATAAATATAGATACAAAATAAATGGTTTTGAATAAATGCTATTTATGTTTCTATATGTCGATAAATAACTTGCAAGAAAGTGAACTTTGATCTTAAATCTGATAAAAATACAAAATAAATGATTATGAATAAATATTATTTATGTTTTTATTTGCCGATTAACAACTTACATTAAAGTGAACTTTGATCATAAATCTGATAAAATACAAAATAAATGATTATGAATAAATATTCTTTATGATTTTATTTGTCGGTATTCAACTTGCAAGAAAGTAAACTTTATTCTTAAATAAGATAAAATACAAAATAAATGATTTTGAATAAATGTTATTTATGTTTTTACTTGTCGATAAACAATTTGCAAGAAAGTGAACTTTAATCTTAAATCTGATAAAATACAAATAAATGATTATGAATATATGTTCTTTATGTTTCTATATGTCGATAAATAACTTGCAAGAAAGTGAACTTTGATCTTAGATCTGATAGAATACAAAATAAATGGTTTTGAATAAATGCTATTTATGTTTCTATATGTCGATAAATAACTTGCAAGAAAGTGAACTTTGATCTTAAATCTGATAAAAATACAAAATAAATGATTATGAATAAATATTATTTATGTTTTTATTTGCCGATTAACAACTTACATTAAAGTGAACTTTGATCATAAATCTGATAAAATACAAAATAAATGATTATGAATAAATATTCTTTATGATTTTATTTGTCGGTATTCAACTTGCAAGAAAGTGAACTTTAATCTTAGATATGATAGAATACAAAATAAATGATTATGAATAAATATTCTTTATGTTTTTACTTGTCGATAAACAACTTGCAAGAAAAAGAACTTTAATCTTAAATCTGATAAAATACAAAATAAATGATTATGAATATATGTTCTTTATGTTTCTATATGTCGATAAATAACTTGCAAGAAAGTGAACTTTGATCTTAGATCTGATAGAATACAAAATAAATGATTATGAATATATGTTCATTATGTTTCTATATGTCGATAAATAACTTGCAAGAAAGTGAACTTTGATCTAAGTTTGATAAAATACAAAATAAATGATTATGAATAAATATTCTTTATGTTTTTATTTGCCGATTAACAACTTACATTAAAGTGAACTTTGATCATAAATCTGATAAAATACAAAATAAATTATTATGAATAAATATTCTTTATGTTTTTATGTGTCGATATTCAACTTGCAAGAAAGTGAACTTTGATCTTAAATCTGATAAAAATACAAAATCAATGATTATGAATAAATGTTATTTATGTTTCTATTTGTCGATAAACAACTTGCAAGAAAGTGAACTTTGATCTAAGTTTGATAAAATACAAAATAAATGATTATGAATAGATGTTATTTGTGTTTTTATTTGTCGATAAACAACTTGCAAGAAAGTGAGCTTTGATCTTAAATCTGATAAAATACGAAATAAGTGATAATGAATTAATATTCTTTATGTTTTTATATGTCGATATTCAACTTGCAAGAAAGTGAACTTTGATCTTAAATCTGATAAAAATACAAAATCAATGATTATGAATAAATGTTATTTATGTTTCTATTTGTCGATAAACAATTTGCAAGAAAGTGAACTTTGATCTTAGTTCTGATAAAATACAAAATAAATGATTATGAATAAATATTCTTTATATTTTTATTTGTCGATGTTCAACTTACATGAAAATGAACTTTGATCATAAATCTGATAAAAAACAAAATAAATTATTATGAATAAATATTCTTTATGTTTTTATTTGTCGATATTCAACTTACATGAACATGAACTTTGATCATAAATCTGATAAAAACCTAATTAATTATTATGAATAAATATTCTTTATGTATTTATTTGTTGATATTCAACTTGCAGGAAA
Source organism: Zeugodacus cucurbitae (assembly GCF_028554725.1). Classification (NCBI taxonomy): domain Eukaryota; kingdom Metazoa; phylum Arthropoda; class Insecta; order Diptera; family Tephritidae; genus Zeugodacus; species Zeugodacus cucurbitae. The sequence continues at coordinate 31,701,672 of NC_071669.1, forward strand.
GTGAACTTTGATCAAAAATCTGAGAAAACTCAAAATAAATGATTATCAATAAATGTTCTTTATGTTTCTATTTGTCGATAAACAACTTGCAAGAAAGTGAACTTTAATCTTAGATATGATAGAATACAAAATAAATGATTATGAATAAATATTCTTTATGCTTTTATTTGTCGATATTCAACTTGCAAGAAAGTGAACTTTAATCTTAAATAAGATATAATACAAAATAAATGATTTTGAATAAATGTTATTTATGTTTTTACTTGTCGATAAACAACTTGCAAGAAAGTGAACTTTAATCTTAAATCTGATAAAATACAAAATAAATGATTATGAATATATGTTCTTTATGTTTCTATATGTCGATAAATAACTTGCAAGAAAGTGAACTTTGATCTTAGATCTGATAGAATACAAAATAAATGGTTTTGAATAAATGCTATTTATGTTTCTATATGTCGATAAATAACTTGCAAGAAAGTGAACTTTGATCTTAGTTCTGATAAATTACAAAATAAATGATTATGAATAAATCTTCTTTATGTTTTTATTTGTCGATATTCAACTTACATGAACATGAACTTTGATCATAAATCTGATAAAAAACAAAATCAATTATTATGAATAAATATTCTTTATGTATTTATTTGTCGATATTCAACTTGCAGGAAAGTGAACTTTGATCAAAAATCTGAGAAAACTCAAAATAAATGATTATCAATAAATGTTCTTTATGTTTCTATTTGTCGATAAACAACTTGCAAGAAAGTGAACTTTGATCTTAGTTCTGATAAAATACAAAATAAATGATTATGAATAAATCTTCTTTATGTTTTTATTTGTCGATATTCAAGTTACATGAACATGAACTTTGATCATAAATCTGATAAAAAACAAAATCAATTACTATGAATAAATATTCTTTATGTATTTATTTGTCGATATTCAACTTGCAGGAAAGTGAACTTTGATCAAAAATCTGAGAAAACTCAAAATAAATGATTATCAATAAATGTTCTTTATGTTTCTATTTGTCGATAAACAACTTGCAAGAAAGTGAACTTTAATCTTAGATATGATAGAATACAAAATAAATGATTATGAATAAATATTCTTTATGCTTTTATTTGTCGATATTCAACTTGCAAGAAAGTAAACTTTATTCTTAAATAAGATAAAATACAAAATAAATGATTTTGAATAAATGTTATTTATGTTTTTACTTGTCGATAAACAATTTGCAAGAAAGTGAACTTTAATCTTAAATCTGATAAAATACAAATAAATGATTATGAATATATGTTCTTTATGTTTCTATATGTCGATAAATAACTTGCAAGAAAGTGAACTTTGATCTTAGATCTGATAGAATACAAAATAAATGGTTTTGAATAAATGCTATTTATGTTTCTATATGTCGATAAATATAGATACAAAATAAATGGTTTTGAATAAATGCTATTTATGTTTCTATATGTCGATAAATAACTTGCAAGAAAGTGAACTTTGATCTTAAATCTGATAAAAATACAAAATAAATGATTATGAATAAATATTATTTATGTTTTTATTTGCCGATTAACAACTTACATTAAAGTGAACTTTGATCATAAATCTGATAAAATACAAAATAAATGATTATGAATAAATATTCTTTATGATTTTATTTGTCGATATTCAACTTGCAAGAAAGTAAACTTTATTCTTAAATAAGATAAAATACAAAATAAATGATTTTGAATAAATGTTATTTATGTTTTTACTTGTCGATAAACAATTTGCAAGAAAGTGAACTTTAATCTTAAATCTGATAAAATACAAATAAATGATTATGAATATATGTTCTTTATGTTTCTATATGTCGATAAATAACTTGCAAGAAAGTGAACTTTGATCTTAGATCTGATAGAATACAAAATAAATGGTTTTGAATAAATGCTATTTATGTTTCTATATGTCGATAAATAACTTGCAAGAAAGTGAACTTTGATCTTAAATCTGATAAAAATACAAAATAAATGATTATGAATAAATATTATTTATGTTTTTATTTGCCGATTAACAACTTACATTAAAGTGAACTTTGATCATAAATCTGATAAAATACAAAATGAATGATTATGAATAAATATTCTTTATGATTTTATTTGTCGATATTCAACTTACATGAACATGAACTTTGATCATAAATCTGATAAAAAACAAAATCAATTATTATAAATAAATATTCTTTATGTATTTATTTGTCAATATTCAACTTGCAGGAAAGTGAACTTTGATCAAAAATCTGAGAAAACTCAAAATAAATGATTATCAATAAATGTTCTTTATGTTTTTATTTGTCGATAAACAACTTGCAAGAAAGTGAACTTTAATCTTAGATATGATAGAATACAAAATAAATGATTATGAATAAATATTCTTTATGTTTTTACTTGTCGATAAACAACTTGCAAGAAAGTGAACTTTAATCTTAAATCTGATAAAATACAAAATAAATGATTATGAATATATGTTCTTTATGTTTCTATATGTCGATAAATAACTTGCAAGAAAGTGAACTTTGATCTTAGATCTGATAGAATACAAAATAAATGATTATGAATATATGTTCATTATGTTTCTATATGTCGATAAATAACTTGCAAGAAAGTGAACTTTGATCTAAGTTTGATAAAATACAAAATAAATGATTATGAATAAATATTCTTTATGTTTTTATTTGCCGATTAACAACTTACATTAAAGTGAACTTTGATCATAAATCTGATAAAATACAAAATAAATTATTATGAATAAATATTCTTTATGTTTTTATGTGTCGATATTCAACTTGCAAGAAAGTGAACTTTGATCTTAAATCTGATAAAAATACAAAATCAATGATCATGATTAAATGTTATTTATGTTTCTATTTGTCGATAAACAACTTGCAAGAAAGTGAACTTTGATCTAAGTTTGATAAAATACAAAATAAATGATTATGAATAAATATTCTTTATGTTTTTATTTGACGATATTCAACTTGCAAGAAAGTGAACTTTGACCTTAAATCTGATAAAAATACAAAATAAATGATTATGAATAAATATTTTTAATGTTTCTATTTGTCGATAAACGACTTGCAAGAAGGTGAACTTTAATCTTAAATATGATAAAATACAAAATAAATGATTTTGAATAGATGTTATTTGTGTTTTTATTTGTCGATAAACAACTTGCAAGAAAGTGAGCTTTGATCTTAAATCTGATAAAATACGAAATAAGTGATAATGAATTAATATTCTTTATGTTTTTATATGTCGATATTCAACTTGCAAGAAAGTGAACTTTGATCTTAAATCTGATAAAAATACAAAATCAATGATTATGAATAAATGTTATTTATGTTTCTATTTGTCGATAAACAACTTGCAAGAAAGTGAACTTTGATCTTAGTTCTGATAAAATACAAAATAAATGATTATGAATAAATATTCTTTATATTTTTATTTGTCGATATTCAACTTACATGAAAATGAACTTTGATCATAAATCTGATAAAAAACAAAATAAATTATTATGAATAAATATTCTTTATGTTTTTATTTGTCGATATTCAACTTACATGAACATGAACTTTGATCATAAATCTGATAAAAACCTAATTAATTATTATGAATAAATATTCTTTATGTATTTATTTGTCGATATTCAACTTGCAGGAAAGTGAACTTTGATCAAAAATCTGAGAAAACTCAAAATAAATGATTATCAATAAATGTTCTTTATGTTTCTATTTGTCGATAAACAACTTGCAAGAAAGTGAACTTTAATCTTAGATATGATAGAATACAAAATAAATGATTATGAATAAATATTCTTTATGCTTTTATTTGTCGATATTCAACTTGCAAGAAAGTGAACTTTAATCTTAAATCTGATAAAAAACAAAATCAATTATTATGAATAAATATTCTTTATGTATTTATTTGTCGATATTCAACTTGCAGAAAAGTGAACTTTGATCAAAAATCTGAGAAAACTCAAAATAAATGATTATCAATAAATGTTCTTTATGTTTCTATTTGTCGATAAACAACTTGCAAGAAAGTGAACTTTAATCTTAGATATGATAGAATACAAAATAAATGATTATGAATAAATATTCTTTATGCTTTTATTTGTCGATATTCAACTTGCAGAAAAGTGAACTTTGATCAAAAATCTGAGAAAACTCAAAATAAATGATTATCAATAAATGTTATTTATGTTTTTACTTGTCGATAAACAACTTGCAAGAAAGTGAACTTTAATCTTAAATCTGATAAAATACAAAATAAATGATTATGAATATATGTTCTTTATGTTTCTATATATCGATAAATAACTTGCAAGAAAGTGAACTTTGATCTTAGATCTGATAGAATACAAAATAAATGGTTTTGAATAAATGCTATTTATGTTTCTATATGTCGATAAATAACTTGCAAGAAAGTGAACTTTGATCTTAGTTCTGATAAAATACAAAATAAATGATTATGAATAAATCTTCTTTATGTTTTTATTTGTCGATATTCAACTTACATGAACATGAACTTTGATCATAAATCTGATAAAAAACAAAATCAATTATTATGAATAAATATTCTTTATGTATTTATTTGTCGATATTCAACTTGCAGAAAAGTGAACTTTGATCAAAAATCTGAGAAAACTCAAAATAAATGATTATCAATAAATGTTCTTTATGTTTCTATTTGTCGATAAACAACTTGCAAGAAAGTGAACTTTAATCTTAGATATGATAGAATACAAAATAAATGATTATGAATAAATATTCTTTATGCTTTTATTTGTCGATATTCAACTTGCAAGAAAGTAAACTTTATTCTTAAATAAGATAAAATACAAAATAAATGATTTTGAATAAATGTTATTTATGTTTTTACTTGTCGATAAACAATTTGCAAGAAAGTGAACTTTAATCTTAAATCTGATAAAATACAAATAAATGATTATGAATACATGTTCTTTATGTTTCTATATGTCGATAAATAACTTGCAAGAAAGTGAACTTTGATCTTAGATCTGATAGAATACAAAATAAATGGTTTTGAATAAATGCTATTTATCTTTCTATATGTCGATAAATATAGATACAAAATAAATGGTTTTGAATAAATGCTATTTATGTTTCTATATGTCGATAAATAACTTGCAAGAAAGTGATCTTTGACCTTAAATCTGATAAAAATACAAAATAAATGATTATGAATAAATATTATTTATGTTTTTATTTGCCGATTAACAACTTACATTAAAGTGAACTTTGATCATAAATCTGATAAAATACAAAATAAATGATTATGAATAAATATTCTTTATGATTTTATTTGTCGATATTCAACTTACATGAACATGAACTTTCATCATAAATCTGATAAAAAACAAAATCAATTATTATGAATAAATATTCTTTATGTATTTATTTGTCGATATTCAACTTGCAGGAAAGTGAACTTTGATCAAAAATCTGAGAAAACTCAAAATAAATGATTATCAATAAATGTTCTTTATGTTTTTATTTGTCGATAAACAACTTGCAAGAAAGTGAACTTTAATCTTAGATATGATAGAATAAAAAATAAATGATTATGAATAAATATTCTTTATGCTTTTATTTGTCGATATTCAACTTGCAAGAAAGTGAACTTTAATCTTAAATAAGATAAAATACAAAATAAATGATTTTAAATAAATGTTATTTATGTTTTTACTTGTCGATAAACAACTTGCAAGAAAGTGAACTTTAATCTTAAATCTGATAAAATACAAAATAAATGATTATGAATATATGTTCTTTATGTTTCTATATGTCGATAAATAACTTGCAAGAAAGTGAACTTTGATCTTAGATCTGATAGAATACAAAATAAATGATTAGGAATATATGTTCTTTATGTTTCTATATGTCGATAAATAACTTGCAAGAAAGTGAACTTTGATCTAAGTTTGATAAAATACAAAATAAATGATTATGAATAAATATTCTTTATGTTTTTATTTGCCGATTAACAACTTACATTAAAGTGAACTTTGATCATAAATCTGATAAAATACAAAATAAATTATTATGAATAAATATTCTTTATGTTTTTATTTGTCGATATTCAACTTGCAAGAAAGTGAACTTTGATTTTAAATCTGACAAAAATACAAAATCAATGATCATGATTAAATGTTATTTATGTTTCTATTTGTCGATAAACAACTTGCAAGAAAGTGAACTTTGATCTAAGTTTGATAAAATACAAAATAAATGATTATGAATAAATATTCTTTATGTTTTTATTTGACGATATTCAACTTGCAAGAAAGTGAACTTTGATCTTAAATCTGATAAAAATACATAATAAATGATTATGAATAAATATTTTTAATGTTTCTATTTGTCGATAAACGACTTGCAAGAAGGTGAACTTTAATCTTAAATATGATATAATACAAAATAAATGATTTTGAATAGATGTTATTTATGTTTTTATTTGTCGATAAACAACTTGCAAAAAAGTGAGCTTTGATCTTAAATATGATAAAATACGAAATAAGTGATAATGAATTAATATTCTTTATGTTTTTATATGTCGATATTCAACTTGCAAGAAAGTGAACTTTGATCTTAAATCTGAAAAAATACAAAATCAATGATTATGAATAAATGTTATTTATGTTTCTATTTGTCGATAAACAACTTGCAAGAAAGTGAACTTTGATCTTAGTTCTGATAAAATACAAAATAAATGATTATGAATAAATATTCTTTATATTTTTATTTGTCGATATTCAACTTACATGAAAATGAACTTTGATCATAAATCTGATAAAAAACAAAATAAATTATTATGAATAAATATTCTTTATGTTTTTATTTGACGATATTCAACTTACATGAAAGTGAACTTTGATCATAAATCTGATAAAAATACAAAATAAATTATTATGAATAAATATTCTTTATGTTTTTATTTGCCGATATTCAACTTGCAGGAAAGTGAACTTTGATCATAAATCTGAGAAAACTCAAAATAAATGATTATCAATAAATGTTCTTTATGTTTCTATTCGTCGATAAACAACTTGCAAGAAAGTGAACTTTAATCTTAGATATGATAGAATACAAAATCAATGATTATGAATAAATGTTATTTATGTTTCTATTTGTCGATAAACAACTTGCAAGAAAGTGAACTTTGATCTTGGTTCTGATAAAATACAAAATAAATGATTATGAATAAATATTCTTTATGTTTTTATTTGTTGATATTCAACTTACATGAACATGAACTTTGATCATAAATCTGATAAAAAACAAAATCAATTATTATGAATAAATATTCTTTATGTATTTATTTGTCGATATTCAACTTGCAGGAAAGTGAACTTTGATCAAAAATCTGAGAAAACTCAAAATAAATGATTATCAATAAATGTTCTTTATGTTTCTATTTGTCGATAAACAACTTGCAAGAAAGTGAACTTTAATCTTAGATATGATAGAATACAAAATAAATGATTATGAATAAATATTATTTATGCTTTTATTTGTCGATATTCAACTTGCAAGAAAATGAACTTTAATCTTAAATAAGATAAAATACAAAATAAATGATTTTGAATAAATGTTATTTATGTTTTTACTTGTCCATAAACAACTTGCAAGAAAGTGAACTTTAATCTTAAATCTGATAAAATACAAAATAAATGATTATGAATATATGTTCTTTATGTTTCTATATGTCGATAAATAACTTGCAAGAAAGTGAACTTTGATCTTAGATCTGATAGAATACAAAATAAATGGTTTTGAATAAATGCTATTATGTTTCTGTTTGATCATAAATCTGATAAAAAACAAAATCAATTATTATGAATAAATATTCTTTATGTACTTATTTGTCGATATTCAACTTTAATCTTAAATCTGATAAAATACAAATAAATGATTATGAATATATGTTCTTTATGTTTCTATATGTCGATAAATAACTTGCAAGAAAGTGAACTTTGATCTTAGATCTGATAGAATACAAAATAAATGGTTTTGAATAAATGCTATTTATGTTTCTATATGTCGATAAATATAGATACAAAATAAATGGTTTTGAATAAATGCTATTTATGTTTCTATATGTCGATAAATAACTTGCAAGAAAGTGAACTTTGATCTTAAATCTGATAAAAATACAAAATAAATGATTATGAATAAATATTATTTATGTTTTTATTTGCCGATTAACAACTTACATTAAAGTGAACTTTGATCATAAATCTGATAAAATACAAAATAAATGATTATGAATAAATATTCTTTATGATTTTATTTGTCGATATTCAACTTACATGAACATGAACTTTGATCATAAATCTGATAAAAAACAAAATCAATTATTATGAATAAATATTCTTTATGTATTTATTTGTCGATATTCAACTTGCAGGAAAGTGAACTTTGATCAAAAATCTGAGAAAACTCAAAATAAATGATTATCAATAAATGTTCTTTATGTTTTTATTTGTCGATAAACAACTTGCAAGAAAGTGAACTTTAATCTTAGATATGATAGAATACAAAATAAATGATTATGAATAAATATTCTTAATGCTTTTATTTGTCGATATTCAACTTGCAAGAAAGTGAACTTTAATCTTAAATAAGATAAAATACAAAATAAATGATTTTAAATAAATGTTATTTATGTTTTTACTTGTCGATAAACAACTTGCAAGAAAGTGAACTTTAATCTTAAATCTGATAAAATACAAAATAAATGATTATGAATATATGTTCTTTATGTTTCTATATGTCGATAAATAACTTGCAAGAAAGTGAACTTTGATCTTAGATCTGATAGAATACAAAATAAATGATTAGGAATATATGTTCTTTATGTTTCTATATGTCGATAAATAACTTGCAAGAAAGTGAACTTTGATCTAAGTTTGATAAAATACAAAATAAATGATTATGAATAAATATTCTTTATGTTTTTATTTGCCGATTAACAACTTACATTAAAGTGAACTTTGATCATAAATCTCATAAAATACAAAATAAATTATTATGAATAAATATTCTTTATGTTTTTATTTGTCGATATTCAACTTGCAAGAAAGTGAACTTTGATCTTAAATCTGACAAAAATACAAAATCAATGATCATGATTAAATGTTATTTATGTTTCTATTTGTCGATAAACAACTTGCAAGAAAGTGAACTTTGATCTAAGTTTGATAAAATACAAAATAAATGATTATGAATAAATATTCTTTATGTTTTTATTTGACGATATTCAACTTGCAAGAAAGTGAACTTTGATCTTAAATCTGATAAAAATACATAATAAATGATTATGAATAAATATTTTTAATGTTTCTATTTGTCGATAAACGACTTGCAAGATGGTGAACTTTAATCTTAAATATGATAAAATACAAAATAAATGATTTTGAATAGATGTTATTTATGTTTTTATTTGTCGATAAACAACTTGCAAAAAAGTGAGCTTTGATCTTAAATCTGATAAAATACGAAATAAGTGATAATGAATTAATATTCTTTATGTTTTTATATGTCGATATTCAACTTGAAAGAAAGTGAACTTTGATCTTAAATCTGATAAAAATACAAAATCAATGATTATGAATAAATGTTATTTATGTTTCTATTTGTCGATAAACAACTTGCAAGAAAGTGAACTTTGATCTTAGTTCTGATAAAATACAAAATAAATGATTATGAATAAATATTCTTTATATTTTTATTTGTCGATATTCAACTTACATGAAAATGAACTTTGATCATAAATCTGATAAAAATACAAAATAAATGATTATGAATAAATATTCTTTATGTTTTTATTAGCCGATTAACAACTTACATTAAAGTGAACTTTGATCATAAATCTGATAAAATACAAAATAAATGATTATGAATAAATATTCTTTATGTTTTTATTTGTCGATATTCAACTTACATGAACATGAACTTTGATCATAAATCTGATAAAAAACAAAATCAATTATTATGAATAAATATTCTTTATGTACTTATTTGTCGATATTCAACTTGCAGGAAAGTGAACTTTGATCAAAAATCTGAGAAAACTCCAAATAAATGATTTTAAATAAATGTTATTTATGTTTTTACTTGTCGATAAACAACTTGCAAGAAAGTGAACTTTAATCTTAAATCTGATAAAATACAAAATAAATGATTATGAATATATGTTCTTTATGTTTCTATATGTCGAAAGATAACTTGCAAGAAAGTGTACTTTGATCTTAGATCTGATAGAATACAAAATAAATGATTATGAATATATGTTCTTTATGTTTCTATATGTCGATAAATAACTTGCAAGAAAGTGAACTTTGATCTTAAATCTGATAAAAATACAAAATCAATGATCATGATTAAATGTTATTTATGTTTCTATTTGTCGATAAACAACTTGCAAGAAAGTGAACTTTAATCTTAAATATGATAAAATACAAAATCAATGATCATGATTAAATGTTATTTATGTTTCTATTTGTCGATAAACAACTTGCAAGAAAGTGAACTTTAATCTTAAATCTGATAAAATACAAAATAAATGATTATGAATATATGTTCTTTATGTTTCTATATGTCGATAAATAACTTGCAAGAAAGTGAACTTTGATCTTAGATCTGATAGAATACAAAATAAATGATTATGAATATATGTTCTTTATGTTTTTATTTGACGATATTCAACTTGCAAGAAAGTGAACTTTGATCTTAAATCTGATAAAAATACAAAATAAATGATTATGAATAAATATTTTTAATGTTTCTATTTGTCGATAAACGACTTGCAAGAAGGTGAACTTTAATCTTAAATATGATAAAATACAAAATCAATGATCATGATTAAATGTTATTTATGTTTCTATTTGTCGATAAACAACTTGCAAGAAAGTGAACTTTGATCTAAGTTTGATAAAATACAAAATAAATGATTATGAATAAATATTCTTTATGTTTTTATTTGACGATATTCAACTTGCAAGAAAGTGAACTTTGACCTTAAATCTGATAAAAATACAAAATAAATGATTATGAATAAATATTTTTAATGTTTCTTTTTGTCGATAAACGACTTGCAAGAAGGTGAACTTTGATCTTAGATCTGATAGAATACAAAATAAATGATTATGAATATATGTTCTTTATGTTTCTATATGTCGATAAATAACTTGCAAGAAAGTGAACTTTGATCTTAGATCTGATAGAATACAAAATAAATGGTTTTGAATAAATGCTATTTATGTTTCTATATGTCGATAAATAACTTGCTAGAAAGTGAACTTTGATCTTAAATCTGATAAAAATACAAAATAAATGATTATGAATAAATATTATTTATGTTTTTATTTGCCGATTAACAACTTACATTAAAATGAACTTTGATCATAAATCTGATAAAATACAAAATAAATGATTATGAATAAATATTCTTTATGATTTTATTTGTCGATATTCAACTTACATGAACATGAACTTTGATCATAAATCTGATAAAAAACAAAATCAATTATTATAAATAAATATTCTTTATGTATTTATTTGTCGATATTCAACTTGCAGGAAAGTGAACTTTGATCAAAAATCTGAGAAAACTCAAAATAAATGATTATCAATAAATGTTCTTTATGTTTTTATTTGTCGATAAACAACTTGCAAGAAAGTGAACTTTAACCTTAGATATGATAGAATACAAAATAAATGATTATGAATAAATATTCTTTATGTTTTTACTTGTCGATAAACAACTTGCAAGAAAGTGAACTTTAATCTTAAATCTGATAAAATACAAAATAAATGATTATGAATATATGTTCTTTATGTTTCTATATGTCGATAAATAACTTGCAAGAAAGTGAACTTTGATCTTAGATCTGATAGAATACAAAATAAATGATTATGAATATATGTTCATTATGTTTCTATATGTCGATAAATAACTTGCAAGAAAGTGAACTTTGATCTAAGTTTGATAAAATACAAAATAAATGATTATGAATAAATATTCTTTATGTTTTTATTTGCCGATTAACAACTTACATTAAAGTGAACTTTGATCATAAATCTGATAAAATACAAAATAAATTATTATGAATAAATATTCTTTATGTTTTTATGTGTCGATATTCAACTTGCAAGAAAGTGAACTTTAATCTTAAATCTGATAAAAATACAAAATCAATGATCATGATTAAATGTTATTTATGTTTCTATTTGTCCATAAACAACTTGCAAGAAAGTGAACTTTGATCTAAGTTTGATAAAATACAAAATAAATGATTATGAATAAATATTCTTTATGTTTTTATTTGACGATATTCAACTTGCAAGAAAGTGAACTTTGACCTTAAATCTGATAAAAATACAAAATAAATGATTATGAATAAATATTTTTAATGTTTCTATTTGTCGATAAACGACTTGCAAGAAGGTGAACTTTAATCTTAGATATGATAAAATACAAAATAAATGATTTTGAATAGATGTTATTTGTGTTTTTATTTGTCGATAAACAACTTGCAAGAAAGTGAGCTTTGATCTTAAATCTGATAAAATACGAAATAAGTGATAATGAATTAATATTCTTTATGTTTTTATATGTCGATATTCAACTTGCAAGAAAGTGAACTTTGATCTTAAATCTGATAAAAATACAAAATCAATGATTATGAATAAATTTTATTTATGTTTCTATTTGTCGATAAACAACTTGCAAGAAAGTGAACTTTGATCTTAGTTCTGATAAAATACAAAATAAATGATTATGAATAAATATTCTTTATATTTTTATTTGTCGATATTCAACTTACATGAAAATGAACTTTGATCATAAATCTGATAAAAAACAAAATAAATTATTATGAATAAATATTCTTTATGTTTTTATTTGTCGATATTCAACTTACATGAACATGAACTTTGATCATAAATCTGATAAAAACCTAATTAATTATTATGAATAAATATTCTTTATGTATTTATTTGTCGATATTCAACTTGCAGGAAAGTGAACTTTGATCAAAAATCTGAGAAAACTCAAAATAAATGATTATCAATAAATGTTCTTTATGTTTCTATTTGTCGATAAACAACTTGCAAGAAAGTGAACTTTAATCTTAGATATGATAGAATACAAAATAAATGATTATGAATAAATATTCTTTATGCTTTTATTTGTCGATATTCAACTTGCAAGAAAGTGAACTTTAATCTTAAATAAGATAAAATACAAAATAAATGATTTTGAATAAATGTTATTTATGTTTTTACTTGTCGATAAACAACTTGCAAGAAAGTGAACTTTAATCTTAAATCTGATAAAATACAAAATAAATGATTATGAATATATGTTCTTTATGTTTCTATATATCGATAAATAACTTGCAAGAAAGTGAACTTTGATCTTAGATCTGATAGAATACAAAATAAATGGTTTTGAATAAATGCTATTTATGTTTCTATATGTCGATAAATAACTTGCAAGAAAGTGAACTTTGATCTTAGTTCTGATAAAATACAAAATAAATGATTATGAATAAATCTTCTTTATGTTTTTATTTGTTGATATTCAACTTACATGAACATGAACTTTGATCATAAATCTGATAAAAAAACAAAATCAATTATTATGAATAAATATTCTTTATGTATTTATTTGTCGATATTCAACTTGCAGGAAAGTGAACTTTGATCAAAAATCTGAGAAAACTCAAAATAAATGATTATCAATAAATGTTCTTTATGTTTCTATTTGTCGATAAACAACTTGCAAGAAAGTGAACTTTAATCTTAGATATGATAGAATGCAAAATAAATGATTATGAATAAATATTCTTTATGCTTTTATTTGTCGATATTCAACTTGCAAGAAAGTAAACTTTATTTTTAAATAAGATAAAATACAAAATAAATGATTTTGAATAAATGTTATTTATGTTTTTACTTGTCGATAAACAATTTGCAAGAAAGTGAACTTTAATCTTAAATCTGATAAAATACAAATAAATGATTATGAATATATGTTCTTTATGTTTCTATATGTCGATAAATAACTTGCAAGAAAGTGAACTTTGATCTTAGATCTGATAGAATACAAAATAAATGGTTTTGAATAAATGCTATTTATGTTTCTATATGTCGATAAATAACTTGCAAGAAAGTGAACTTTGATCTTAAATCTGATAAAAATACAAAATAAATGATTATGAATAAATATTATTTATGTTTTTATTTGCCGATTAACAACTTACATTAAAGTGAACTTTGATCATAAATCTGATAAAATACAAAATAAATGATTATGAATAAATATTCTTTATGATTTTATTTGTCGATATTCAACTTACATGAACATGAACTTTGATCATAAATCTGATAAAAAACAAAATCAATTATTATGAATAAATATTCTTTATGTATTTATTTGTCGATATTCAACTTGCAGGAAAGTGAACTTTGATCAAAAATCTGAGAAAACTCAAAATAAATGATTATCAATAAATGTTCTTTATGTTTTTATTTGTCGATAAACAACTTGCAAGAAAGTGAACTTTAATCTTAAATAAGATAAAATACAAAATAAATGATTTTGAATAAATGTTATTTATGTTTTTACTTGTCGATAAACAACTTGCAAGAAAGTGAACTTTAATCTTAAATCTGATAAAAATACAAAATCAATGATCATGATTAAATGTTATTTATGTTTCTATTTGTCGATAAACAACTTGCAAGAAAGTGAACTTTGATCTAAGTTTGATAAAATACAAAATAAATGATTATGAATAAATATTCTTTATGTTTTTATTTGACGATATTCAACTTGCAAGAAAGTGAACTTTGACCTTAAATCTGATAAAAATACAAAATAAATGATTATGAATAAATATTTTTAATGTTTCTATTTGTCGATAAACGACTTGCAAGAAGGTGAACTTTAATCTTAAATATGATAAAATACAAAATAAATGATTTTGAATAGATGTTATTTGTGTTTTTATTTGTCGATAAACAACTTGCAAGAAAGTGAGCTTTGATCTTAAATCTGATAAAATACGAAATAAGTGATAATGAATTAATATTCTTTATGTTTTTATATGTCGATATTCAACTTGCAAGAAAGTGAACTTTGATCTTAAATCTGATAAAAATACAAAATCAATGATTATGAATAAATGTTATTTATGTTTCTATTTGTCGATAAACAACTTGCAAGAAAGTGAACTTTGATCTTAGTTCTGATAAAATACAAAATAAATGATTATGAATAAATATTCTTTATATTTTTATTTGTCGATATTCAACTTACATGAAAATGAACTTTGATCATAAATCTGATAAAAAACAAAATAAATTATTATGAATAAATATTCTTTATGTTTTTATTTGTCGATATTCAACTTACATGAACATGAACTTTGATCATAAATCTGATAAAAACCTAATTAATTATTATGAATAAATATTCTTTATGTATTTATTTGTCGATATTCAACTTGCAGGAAAGTGAACTTTGATCAAAAATCTGAGAAAACTCAAAATAAATGATTATCAATAAATGTTCTTTATGTTTCTATTTGTCGATAAACAACTTGCAAGAAAGTGAACTTTAATCTTAGATATGATAGAATACAAAATAAATGATTATGAATAAATATTCTTTATGCTTTTATTTGTCGATATTCAACTTGCAAGAAAGTGAACTTTAATCTTAAATAAGATAAAATACAAAATAAATGATTTTGAATAAATGTTATTTATGTTTTTACTTGTCGATAAACAACTTGCAAGAAAGTGAACTTTAATCTTAAATCTGATAAAATACAAAATAAATGATTATGAATATATGTTCTTTATGTTTCTATATATCGATAAATAACTTGCAAGAAAGTGAACTTTGATCTTAGATCTGATAAAATACAAAATAAATGATTATGAATAAATATTCTTTATATTTTTATTTGTCGATATTCAACTTACATGAAAATGAACTTTGATCATAAATCTGATAAAATACAAAATAAATGATTATGAATAAATCTTCTTTATGTTTTTATTTGTCGATATTCAACTTACATGAACATGAACTTTGATCATAAATCTGATAAAAAAACAAAATCAATTATTATGAATAAATATTCTTTATGTATTTATTTGTCGATATTCAACTTGCAGGAAAGTGAACTTTGATCAAAAATCTGAGAAAACTCAAAATAAATGATTATCAATAAATGTTCTTTATGTTTCTATTTGTCGATAAACAACTTGCAAGAAAGTGAACTTTAATTTTAGATATGATAGAATGCAAAATAAATGATTATGAATAAATATTCTTTATGCTTTTATTTGTCGATATTCAACTTGCAAGAAAGTAAACTTTATTTTTAAATAAGATAAAATACAAAATAAATGATTTTGAATAAATGTTATTTATGTTTTTACTTGTCGATAAACAATTTGCAAGAAAGTGAACTTTAATCTTAAATCTGATAAAATACAAATAAATGATTATGAATATATGTTCTTTATGTTTCTATATGTCGATAAATAACTTGCAAGAAAGTGAACTTTGATCTTAGATCTGATAGAATACAAAATAAATGGTTTTGAATAAATGCTATTTATGTTTCTATATGTCGATAAATAACTTGCAAGAAAGTGAACTTTGATCTTAAATCTGAATAAAATACAAAATAAATGATTATGAATAAATATTATTTATGTTTTTATTTGCCGATTAACAACTTACATTAAAGTGAACTTTGATCATAAATCTGATAAAATACAAAATAAATGATTATGAATAAATATTCTTTATGATTTTATTTGTCGATATTCAACTTACATGAACATGAACTTTGATCATAAATCTGATAAAAAACAAAATCAATTATTATGAATAAATATTCTTTATGTATTTATTTGTCGATATTCAACTTGCAGGAAAGTGAACTTTGATCAAAAATCTGAGAAAACTCAAAATAAATGATTATCAATAAATGTTCTTTATGTTTTTATTTGTCGATAAACAACTTGCAAGAAAGTGAACTTTAATCTTAGATATGATAGAATACAAAATAAATGATTATGAATAAATATTCTTTATGCTTTTATTTGTCGATATTCAACTTGCAAGAAAGTGAACTTTAATCTTAAATAAGATAAAATACAAAATAAATGATTTTAAATAAATGTTATTTATGTTTTTACTTGTCGATAAACAACTTGCAAGAAAGTGAACTTTAATCTTAAATCTGATAAAATACAAAATAAATGATTATCAATAAATGTTCTTTATGTTTCTATACGTCGATAAATAACTTGCAAGAAAGTGAACTTTGATCTTAGATCTGATAGAATACAAAATAAATGATTATGAATATATGTTCTTTATGTTTCTATATGTCGATAAATAACTTGCAAGAAAGTGAACTTTGATCTATGTTTGATAAAATACAAAATAAATGATTATGAATAAATATTCTTTATGCTTTTATTTGCCGATTAACAACTTACATTAAAGTGAACTTTGATCATAAATCTGATAAAATACAAAATAAATTATTATGAATAAATATTCTTTATGTTTTTATTTGTCGATATTCAACTTGCAAGAAAGTGAACTTTGATCTTAAATCTGACAAAAATACAAAATCAATGATCATGATTAAATGTTATTTATGTTTCTATTTGTCGATAAACAACTTGCAAGAAAGTGAACTTTGATCTAAGTTTGATAAAATACAAAATAAATGATTATGAATAAATATTCTTTATGTTTTTATTTGACGATATTCAACTTGCAAGAAAGTGAACTTTGACCTTAAATCTGATAAAAATACAAAATAAATGATTATGAATAAATATTTTTAATGTTTCTATTTGTCGATAAACGACTTGCAAGAAGGTGAACTTTAATCTTAAATATGATAAAATACAAAATAAATGATTTTGAATAGATGTTATTTGTGTTTTTATTTGTCGATAAACAACTTGCAAGAAAGTGAGCTTTGATCTTAAATCTGATAAAATACGAAATAAGTGATAATGAATTAATATTCTTTATGTTTTTATATGTCGATATTCAACTTGCAAGAAAGTGAACTTTGATCTTAAATCTGATAAAAATACAAAATCAATGATTATGAATAAATGTTATTTATGTTTCTATTTGTCGATAAACAACTTGCAAGAAAGTGAACTTTGATCTTAGTTCTGATAAAATACAAAATAAATGATTATGAATAAATATTCTTTATATTTTTATTTGTCGATATTCAACTTACATGAAAATGAACTTTGATCATAAATCTGATAAAAAACAAAATAAATTATTATGAATAAATATTCTTTATGTTTTTATTTGTCGATATTCAACTTACATGAACATGAACTTTGATCATAAATCTGATAAAAACCTAATTAATTATTATGAATAAATATTCTTTATGTATTTATTTGTCGATATTCAACTTGCAGGAAAGTGAACTTTGATCAAAAATCTGAGAAAACTCAAAATAAATGATTATCAATAAATGTTCTTTATGTTTCTATTTGTCGATAAACAACTTGCAAGAAAGTGAACTTTAATCTTAGATATGATAGAATACAAAATAAATGATTATGAATAAATATTCTTTATGCTTTTATTTGTCGATATTCAACTTGCAAGAAAGTGAACTTTAATCTTAAATAAGATAAAATACAAAATAAATGATTTTGAATAAATGTTATTTATGTTTTTACTTGTCGATAAACAACTTGCAAGAAAGTGAACTTTAATCTTAAATCTGATAAAATACAAAATAAATGATTATGAATATATGTTCTTTATGTTTCTATATATCGATAAATAACTTGCAAGAAAGTGAACTTTGATCTTAGATCTGATAAAATACAAAATAAATGATTATGAATAAATATTCTTTATATTTTTATTTGTCGATATTCAACTTACATGAAAATGAACTTTGATCATAAATCTGATAAAATACAAAATAAATGATTATGAATAAATCTTCTTTATGTTTTTATTTGTCGATATTCAACTTACATGAACATGAACTTTGATCATAAATCTGATAAAAAAACAAAATCAATTATTATGAATAAATATTCTTTATGTATTTATTTGTCGATATTCAACTTGCAGGAAAGTGAACTTTGATCAAAAATCTGAGAAAACTCAAAATAAATGATTATCAATAAATGTTCTTTATGTTTCTATTTGTCGATAAACAACTTGCAAGAAAGTGAACTTTAATTTTAGATATGATAGAATGCAAAATAAATGATTATGAATAAATATTCTTTATGCTTTTATTTGTCGATATTCAACTTGCAAGAAAGTAAACTTTATTTTTAAATAAGATAAAATACAAAATAAATGATTTTGAATAAATGTTATTTATGTTTTTACTTGTCGATAAACAATTTGCAAGAAAGTGAACTTTAATCTTAAATCTGATAAAATACAAATAAATGATTATGAATATATGTTCTTTATGTTTCTATATGTCGATAAATAACTTGCAAGAAAGTGAACTTTGATCTTAGATCTGATAGAATACAAAATAAATGGTTTTGAATAAATGCTATTTATGTTTCTATATGTCGATAAATAACTTGCAAGAAAGTGAACTTTGATCTTAAATCTGAATAAAATACAAAATAAATGATTATGAATAAATATTATTTATGTTTTTATTTGCCGATTAACAACTTACATTAAAGTGAACTTTGATCATAAATCTGATAAAATACAAAATAAATGATTATGAATAAATATTCTTTATGATTTTATTTGTCGATATTCAACTTACATGAACATGAACTTTGATCATAAATCTGATAAAAAACAAAATCAATTATTATGAATAAATATTCTTTATGTATTTATTTGTCGATATTCAACTTGCAGGAAAGTGAACTTTGATCAAAAATCTGAGAAAACTCAAAATAAATGATTATCAATAAATGTTCTTTATGTTTTTATTTGTCGATAAACAACTTGCAAGAAAGTGAACTTTAATCTTAGATATGATAGAATACAAAATAAATGATTATGAATAAATATTCTTTATGCTTTTATTTGTCGATATTCAACTTGCAAGAAAGTGAACTTTAATCTTAAATAAGATAAAATACAAAATAAATGATTTTAAATAAATGTTATTTATGTTTTTACTTGTCGATAAACAACTTGCAAGAAAGTGAACTTTAATCTTAAATCTGATAAAATACAAAATAAATGATTATCAATAAATGTTCTTTATGTTTCTATACGTCGATAAATAACTTGCAAGAAAGTGAACTTTGATCTTAGATCTGATAGAATACAAAATAAATGATTATGAATATATGTTCTTTATGTTTCTATATGTCGATAAATAACTTGCAAGAAAGTGAACTTTGATCTATGTTTGATAAAATACAAAATAAATGATTATGAATAAATATTCTTTATGCTTTTATTTGCCGATTAACAACTTACATTAAAGTGAACTTTGATCATAAATCTGATAAAATACAAAATAAATTATTATGAATAAATATTCTTTATGTTTTTATTTGTCGATATTCAACTTGCAAGAAAGTGAACTTTGATCTTAAATCTGACAAAAATACAAAATCAATGATCATGATTAAATGTTATTTATGTTTCTATTTGTCGATAAACAACTTGCAAGAAAGTGAACTTTGATCTAAGTTTGATAATATACAAAATAAATGATTATGAATAAATATTCTTTATGTTTTTATTTGACGATATTCAACTTGCAAGAAAGTGAACTTTGATCTTAAATCTGATAAAAATACATAATAAATGATTATGAATAAATATTTTTAATGTTTCTATTTGTCGATAAACGACTTGCAAGAAGGTGAACTTTAATCTTAAATATGATAAAATACAAAATAAATGATTTTGAATAGATGTTATTTATGTTTTTATTTGTCGATAAACAACTTGCAAAAAAGTGTGCTTTGATCTTAAATCTGATAAAATACGAAATAAGTGATAATGAATTAATATTCTTTATGTTTTTATATGTCGATATTCAACTTGCAAGAAAGTGAACTTTGATCTTAAATCTGATAAAAATACAAAATCAATGATTATGAATAAATGTTATTTATGTTTCTATTTGTCGATAAACAACTTGCAAGAAAGTGAACTTTGATCTTAGTTCTGATAAAATACAAAATAAATGATTATGAATAAATATTCTTTATATTTTTATTTGTCGATATTCAACTTACATGAAAATGAACTTTGATCATAAATCTGATAAAAAACAAAATAAATTATTATGAATAAATATTCTTTATGTTTTTATTTGACGATATTCAACTTACATGAAAGTGAACTTTGATCATAAATCTGATAAAAATACAAAATAAATTATTATGAATAAATATTCTTTATGTTTTTATTTGCCGATATTCAACTTGCAGGAAAGTGAACTTTGATCATAAATCTGAGAAAACTCAAAATAAATGATTATCAATAAATGTTCTTTATGTTTCTATTCGTCGATAAACAACTTGCAAGAAAGTGAACTTTAATCTTAGATATGATAGAATACAAAATCAATGATTATGAATAAATGTTATTTATGTTTCTATTTGTCGATAAACAACTTGCAAGAAAGTGAACTTTGATCTTGGTTCTGATAAAATACAAAATAAATGATTATGAATAAATATTCTTTATGTTTTTATTTGTTGATATTCAACTTACATGAACATGAACTTTGATCATAAATCTGATAAAAAACAAAATCAATTATTATGAATAAATATTCGTTATGTATTTATTTGTCGATATTCAACTTGCAGGAAAGTGAACTTTGATCAAAAATCTGAGAAAACTCAAAATAAATGATTATCAATAAATGTTCTTTATGTTTCTATTTGTCGATAAACAACTTGCAAGAAACTGAACTTTAATCTTAGATATGATAGAATACAAAATAAATGATTATGAATAAATATTATTTATGCTTTTATTTGTCGATATTCAACTTGCAAGAAAATGAACTTTAATCTTAAATAAGATAAAATACAAAATAAATGATTTTGAATAAATGTTATTTATGTTTTTACTTGTCGATAAACAACTCGCAAGAAAGTGAACTTTAATCTTAAATCTGATAAAATACAAAATAAATGATTATGAATATATGTTCTTTATGTTTCTATATGTCGATAAATAACTTGCAAGAAAGTGAACTTTGATCTTAGATCTGATAGAATACAAAATAAATGGTTTTGAATAAATGCTATTTATGTTTCTATATGTCGATAAATAACTTGCAAGAAAGTGAACTTTGATCTTAAATCTGATAAAAATACAAAATAAATGATTATGAATAAATATTATTTTTGTTTTTATTAGCCGATTAACAACTTACATTAAAGTGAACTTTGATCATAAATCTGATAAAATACAAAATAAATGATTATGAATAAATATTCTTTATGTTTTTATTTGTCGATATTCAACTTGCAGGAAAGTGAACTTTGATCAAAAATCTGAGAAAACTCAAAATAAATGATTATCAATAAATGTTCTTTATGTTTTTATTTGCCGATTAACAACTTACATTAAAGTGAACTTTGATCATAAATCTGATAAAATACAAAATAAATTATTATGAATAAATATTCTTTATGTTTTTATTTGTCGATATTCAACTTGCAAGAAAGTGAACTTTGATCTTAAATCTGACAAAAATACAAAATCAATGATCATGATTAAATGTTATTTATGTTTCTATTTGTCGATAAACAACTTGCAAGAAAGTGAACTTTGATCTAAGTTTGATAAAATACAAAATAAATGATTATGAATAAATATTCTTTATGTTTTTATTTGACGATATTCAACTTGCAAGAAAGTGAACTTTGATCTTAAATCTGATAAAAATACATAATAAATGATTATGAATAAATATTTTTAATGTTTCTATTTGTCGATAAACGACTTGCAAGAAGGTGAACTTTAATCTTAAATATGATAAAATACAAAATAAATGATTTTGAATAGATGTTATTTATGTTTTTATTTGTCGATAAACAACTTGCAAAAAAGTGTGCTTTGATCTTAAATCTGATAAAATACGAAATAAGTGATAATGAATTAATATTCTTTATGTTTTTATATGTCGATATTCAACTTGCAAGAAAGTGAACTTTGATCTTAAATCTGATAAAAATACAAAATCAATGATTATGAATAAATGTTATTTATGTTTCTATTTGTCGATAAACAACTTGCAAGAAAGTGAACTTTGATCTTAGTTCTGATAAAATACAAAATAAATGATTATGAATAAATATTCTTTATATTTTTATTTGTCGATATTCAACTTACATGAAAATGAACTTTGATCATAAATCTGATAAAAAACAAAATAAATTATTATGAATAAATATTCTTTATGTTTTTATTTGACGATATTCAACTTACATGAAAGTGAACTTTGATCATAAATCTGATAAAAATACAAAATAAATTATTATGAATAAATATTCTTTATGTTTTTATTTGCCGATATTCAACTTGCAGGAAAGTGAACTTTGATCATAAATCTGAGAAAACTCAAAATAAATGATTATCAATAAATGTTCTTTATGTTTCTATTCGTCGATAAACAACTTGCAAGAAAGTGAACTTTAATCTTAGATATGATAGAATACAAAATCAATGATTATGAATAAATGTTATTTATGTTTCTATTTGTCGATAAACAACTTGCAAGAAAGTGAACTTTGATCTTGGTTCTGATAAAATACAAAATAAATGATTATGAATAAATATTCTTTATGTTTTTATTTGTCGATATTCAACTTACATGAACATGAACTTTGATCATAAATCTGATAAAAACCTAATTAATTATTATGAATAAATATTCTTTATGTATTTATTTGTCGATATTCAACTTGCAGGAAAGTGAACTTTGATCAAAAATCTGAGAAAACTCAAAATAAATGATTATCAATAAATGTTCTTTATGTTTCTATTTGTCGATAAACAACTTGCAAGAAAGTGAACTTTAATCTTAGATATGATAGAATACAAAATAAATGATTATGAATAAATATTCTTTATGCTTTTATTTGTCGATATTCAACTTGCAAGAAAGTGAACTTTAATCTTAAATAAGATAAAATACAAAATAAATGATTTTGAATAAATGTTATTTATGTTTTTACTTGTCGATAAACAACTTGCAAGAAAGTGAACTTTAATCTTAAATCTGATAAAATACAAAATAAATGATTATGAATATATGTTCTTTATGTTTCTATATATCGATAAATAACTTGCAAGAAAGTGAACTTTGATCTTAGATCTGATAGAATACAAAATAAATGGTTTTGAATAAATGCTATTTATGTTTCTATATGCCGATAAATAACTTGCAAGAAAGTGAACTTTGATCTTAGTTCTGATAAAATACAAAATAAATGATTATGAATAAATCTTCTTTATGTTTTTATTTGTCGATATTCAACTTACATGAACATGAACTTTGATCATAAATCTGATAAAAAAACAAAATCAATTATTATGAATAAATATTCTTTATGTATTTATTTGTCAATATTCAACTTGCAGGAAAGTGAACTTTGATCAAAAATCTGAGAAAACTCAAAATAAATGATTATCAATAAATGTTCTTTATGTTTCTATTTGTCGATAAACAACTTGCAAGAAAGTGAACTTTAATCTTAGATATGATAGAATGCAAAATAAATGATTATGAATAAATATTCTTTATGCTTTTATTTGTCGATATTCAACTTGCAAGAAAGTAAACTTTATTTTTAAATAAGATAAAATACAAAATAAATGATTTTGAATAAATGTTATTTATGTTTTTACTTGTCGATAAACAATTTGCAAGAAAGTGAACTTTAATCTTAAATCTGATAAAATACAAATAAATGATTATGAATATATGTTCTTTATGTTTCTATATGTCGATAAATAACTTGCAAGAAAGTGAACTTTGATCTTAGATCTGATAGAATACAAAATAAATGGTTTTGAATAAATGCTATTTATGTTTCTATATGTCGATAAATAACTTGCAAGAAAGTGAACTTTGATCTTAAATCTGAATAAAATACAAAATAAATGATTATGAATAAATATTATTTATGTTTTTATTTGCCGATTAACAACTTACATTAAAGTGAACTTTGATCATAAATCTGATAAAATACAAAATAAATGATTATGAATAAATATTCTTTATGATTTTATTTGTCGATATTCAACTTACATGAACATGAACTTTGATCATAAATCTGATAAAAAACAAAATCAATTATTATGAATAAATATTCTTTATGTATTTATTTGTCGATATTCAACTTGCAGGAAAGTGAACTTTGATCAAAAATCTGAGAAAACTCAAAATAAATGATTATCAATAAATGTTCTTTATGTTTTTATTTGTCGATAAACAACTTGCAAGAAAGTGAACTTTAATCTTAGATATGATAGAATACAAAATAAATGATTATGAATAAATATTCTTTATGCTTTTATTTGTCGATATTCAACTTGCAAGAAAGTGAACTTTAATCTTAAATAAGATAAAATACAAAATAAATGATTTTAAATAAATGTTATTTATGTTTTTACTTGTCGATAAACAACTTGCAAGAAAGTGAACTTTAATCTTAAATCTGATAAAATACAAAATAAATGATTATCAATAAATGTTCTTTATGTTTCTATACGTCGATAAATAACTTGCAAGAAAGTGAACTTTGATCTTAGATCTGATAGAATACAAAATAAATGATTATGAATATATGTTCTTTATGTTTCTATATGTCGATAAATAACTTGCAAGAAAGTGAACTTTGATCTATGTTTGATAAAATACAAAATAAATGATTATGAATAAATATTCTTTATGTTTTTATTTGCCGATTAACAACTTACATTAAAGTGAACTTTGATCATAAATCTGATAAAATACAAAATAAATTATTATGAATAAATATTCTTTATGTTTTTATTTGTCGATATTCAACTTGCAAGAAAGTGAACTTTGATCTTAAATCTGACAAAAATACAAAATCAATGATCATGATTAAATGTTATTTATGTTTCTATTTGTCGATAAACAACTTGCAAGAAAGTGAACTTTGATCTAAGTTTGATAATATACAAAATAAATGATTATGAATAAATATTCTTTATGTTTTTATTTGACGATATTCAACTTGCAAGAAAGTGAACTTTGATCTTAAATCTGATAAAAATACATAATAAATGATTATGAATAAATATTTTTAATGTTTCTATTTGTCGATAAACGACTTGCAAGAAGGTGAACTTTAATCTTAAATATGATAAAATACAAAATAAATGATTTTGAATAGATGTTATTTATGTTTTTATTTGTCGATAAACAACTTGCAAAAAAGTGTGCTTTGATCTTAAATCTGATAAAATACGAAATCAGTGATAATGAATTAATATTCTTTATGTTTTTATATGTCGATATTCAACTTGCAAGAAAGTGAACTTTGATCTTAAATCTGATAAAAATACAAAATCAATGATTATGAATAAATGTTATTTATGTTTCTATTTGTCGATAAACAACTTGCAAGAAAGTGAACTTTGATCTTAGTTCTGATAAAATACAAAATAAATGATTATGAATAAATATT
Organism: Zeugodacus cucurbitae; assembly: GCF_028554725.1. NCBI lineage: Eukaryota > Metazoa > Arthropoda > Insecta > Diptera > Tephritidae > Zeugodacus > Zeugodacus cucurbitae. The sequence continues at coordinate 31,728,469 of NC_071669.1, forward strand.
CTTTATATTTTTATTTGTCGATATTCAACTTACATGAAAATGAACTTTGATCATAAATCTGATAAAAAACAAAATAAATTATTATGAATAAATATTCTTTATGTTTTTATTTGACGATATTCAACTTACATGAAAGTGAACTTTGATCATAAATCTGATAAAAATACAAAATAAATTATTATGAATAAATATTCTTTATGTTTTTATTTGCCGATATTCAACTTGCAGGAAAGTGAACTTTGATCATAAATCTGAGAAAACTCAAAATAAATGATTATCAATAAATGTTCTTTATGTTTCTATTCGTCGATAAACAACTTGCAAGAAAGTGAACTTTAATCTTAGATATGATAGAATACAAAATCAATGATTATGAATAAATGTTATTTATGTTTCTATTTGTCGATAAACAACTTGCAAGAAAGTGAACTTTGATCTTGGTTCTGATAAAATACAAAATAAATGATTATGAATAAATATTCTTTATGTTTTTATTTGTTGATATTCAACTTACATGAACATGAACTTTGATCATAAATCTGATAAAAAACAAAATCAATTATTATGAATAAATATTCTTTATGTATTTATTTGTCGATATTCAACTTGCAGGAAAGTGAACTTTGATCAAAAATCTGAGAAAACTCAAAATAAATGATTATCAATAAATGTTCTTTATGTTTCTATTTGTCGATAAACAACTTGCAAGAAACTGAACTTTAATCTTAGATATGATAGAATACAAAATAAATGATTATGAATAAATATTATTTATGCTTTTATTTGTCGATATTCAACTTGCAAGAAAATGAACTTTAATCTTAAATAAGATAAAATACAAAATAAATGATTTTGAATAAATGTTATTTATGTTTTTACTTGTCGATAAACAACTCGCAAGAAAGTGAACTTTAATCTTAAATCTGATAAAATACAAAATAAATGATTATGAATATATGTTCTTTATGTTTCTATATGTCGATAAATAACTTGCAAGAAAGTGAACTTTGATCTTAGATCTGATAGAATACAAAATAAATGGTTTTGAATAAATGCTATTTATGTTTCTATATGTCGATAAATAACTTGCAAGAAAGTGAACTTTGATCTTAAATCTGATAAAAATACAAAATAAATGATTATGAATAAATATTATTTATGTTTTTATTAGCCGATTAACAACTTACATTAAAGTGAACTTTGATCATAAATCTGATAAAATACAAAATAAATGATTATGAATAAATATTCTTTATGTTTTTATTTGTCGATATTCAACTTGCAGGAAAGTGAACTTTGATCAAAAATCTGAGAAAACTCAAAATAAATGATTATCAATAAATGTTCTTTATGTTTCTATTTGTCGATAAACAAGTTGCAAGAAAGTGAACTTTAATCTTAGATATGATAGAATGCAAAATAAATGATTATGAATAAATATTCTTTATGCTTTTATTTGTCGATATTCAACTTGCAAGAAAGTAAACTTTATTTTTAAATAAGATAAAATACAAAATAAATGATTTTGAATAAATGTTATTTATGTTTTTACTTGTCGATAAACAATTTGCAAGAAAGTGAACTTTAATCTTAAATCTGATAAAATACAAATAAATGATTATGAATATATGTTCTTTATGTTTCTATATGTCGATAAATAACTTGCAAGAAAGTGAACTTTGATCTTAGATCTGATAGAATACAAAATAAATGGTTTTGAATAAATGCTATTTATGTTTCTATATGTCGATAAATAACTTGCAAGAAAGTGAACTTTGATCTTAAATCTGAATAAAATACAAAATAAATGATTATGAATAAATATTATTTATGTTTTTATTTGCCGATTAACAACTTACATTAAAGTGAACTTTGATCATAAATCTGATAAAATACAAAATAAATGATTATGAATAAATATTCTTTATGATTTTATTTGTCGATATTCAACTTACATGAACATGAACTTTGATCATAAATCTGATAAAAAACAAAATCAATTATTATGAATAAATATTCTTTATGTATTTATTTGTCGATATTCAACTTGCAGGAAAGTGAACTTTGATCAAAAATCTGAGAAAACTCAAAATAAATGATTATCAATAAATGTTCTTTATGTTTTTATTTGTCGATAAACAACTTGCAAGAAAGTGAACTTTAATCTTAGATATGATAGAATACAAAATAAATGATTATGAATAAATATTCTTTATGCTTTTATTTGTCGATATTCAACTTGCAAGAAAGTGAACTTTAATCTTAAATAAGATAAAATACAAAATAAATGATTTTAAATAAATGTTATTTATGTTTTTACTTGTCGATAAACAACTTGCAAGAAAGTGAACTTTAATCTTAAATCTGATAAAATACAAAATAAATGATTATCAATAAATGTTCTTTATGTTTCTATACGTCGATAAATAACTTGCAAGAAAGTGAACTTTGATCTTAGATCTGATAGAATACAAAATAAATGATTATGAATATATGTTCTTTATGTTTCTATATGTCGATAAATAACTTGCAAGAAAGTGAACTTTGATCTATGTTTGATAAAATACAAAATAAATGATTATGAATAAATATTCTTTATGTTTTTATTTGCCGATTAACAACTTACATTAAAGTGAACTTTGATCATAAATCTGATAAAATACAAAATAAATTATTATGAATAAATATTCTTTATGTTTTTATTTGTCGATATTCAACTTGCAAGAAAGTGAACTTTGATCTTAAATCTGACAAAAATACAAAATCAATGATCATGATTAAATGTTATTTATGTTTCTATTTGTCGATAAACAACTTGCAAGAAAGTGAACTTTGATCTAAGTTTGATAATATACAAAATAAATGATTATGAATAAATATTCTTTATGTTTTTATTTGACGATATTCAACTTGCAAGAAAGTGAACTTTGATCTTAAATCTGATAAAAATACATAATAAATGATTATGAATAAATATTTTTAATGTTTCTATTTGTCGATAAACGACTTGCAAGAAGGTGAACTTTAATCTTAAATATGATAAAATACAAAATAAATGATTTTGAATAGATGTTATTTATGTTTTTATTTGTCGATAAACAACTTGCAAAAAAGTGTGCTTTGATCTTAAATCTGATAAAATACGAAATAAGTGATAATGAATTAATATTCTTTATGTTTTTATATGTCGATATTCAACTTGCAAGAAAGTGAACTTTGATCTTAAATCTGATAAAAATACAAAATCAATGATTATGAATAAATGTTATTTATGTTTCTATTTGTCGATAAACAACTTGCAAGAAAGTGAACTTTGATCTTAGTTCTGATAAAATACAAAATAAATGATTATGAATAAATATTCTTTATATTTTTATTTGTCGATATTCAACTTACATGAAAATGAACTTTGATCATAAATCTGATAAAAAACAAAATAAATTATTATGAATAAATATTCTTTATGTTTTTATTTGACGATATTCAACTTACATGAAAGTGAACTTTGATCATAAATCTGATAAAAATACAAAATAAATTATTATGAATAAATATTCTTTATGTTTTTATTTGCCGATATTCAACTTGCAGGAAAGTGAACTTTGATCATAAATCTGAGAAAACTCAAAATAAATGATTATCAATAAATGTTCTTTATGTTTCTATTCGTCGATAAACAACTTGCAAGAAAGTGAACTTTAATCTTAGATATGATAGAATACAAAATCAATGATTATGAATAAATGTTATTTATGTTTCTATTTGTCGATAAACAACTTGCAAGAAAGTGAACTTTGATCTTGGTTCTGATAAAATACAAAATAAATGATTATGAATAAATATTCTTTATGTTTTTATTTGTTGATATTCAACTTACATGAACATGAACTTTGATCATAAATCTGATAAAAAACAAAATCAATTATTATGAATAAATATTCTTTATGTATTTATTTGTCGATATTCAACTTGCAGGAAAGTGAACTTTGATCAAAAATCTGAGAAAACTCAAAATAAATGATTATCAATAAATGTTCTTTATGTTTCTATTTGTCGATAAACAACTTGCAAGAAACTGAACTTTAATCTTAGATATGATAGAATACAAAATAAATGATTATGAATAAATATTATTTATGCTTTTATTTGTCGATATTCAACTTGCAAGAAAATGAACTTTAATCTTAAATAAGATAAAATACAAAATAAATGATTTTGAATAAATGTTATTTATGTTTTTACTTGTCGATAAACAACTCGCAAGAAAGTGAACTTTAATCTTAAATCTGATAAAATACAAAATAAATGATTATGAATATATGTTCTTTATGTTTCTATATGTCGATAAATAACTTGCAAGAAAGTGAACTTTGATCTTAGATCTGATAGAATACAAAATAAATGGTTTTGAATAAATGCTATTTATGTTTCTATATGTCGATAAATAACTTGCAAGAAAGTGAACTTTGATCTTAAATCTGATAAAAATACAAAATAAATGATTATGAATAAATATTATTTATGTTTTTATTAGCCGATTAACAACTTACATTAAAGTGAACTTTGATCATAAATCTGATAAAATACAAAATAAATGATTATGAATAAATATTCTTTATGTTTTTATTTGTCGATATTCAACTTGCAGGAAAGTGAACTTTGATCAAAAATCTGAGAAAACTCAAAATAAATGATTATCAATAAATGTTCTTTATGTTTTTATTTGCCGATTAACAACTTACATTAAAGTGAACTTTGATCATAAATCTGATAAAATACAAAATAAATTATTATGAATAAATATTCTTTATGTTTTTATTTGTCGATATTCAACTTGCAAGAAAGTGAACTTTGATCTTAAATCTGACAAAAATACAAAATCAATGATCATGATTAAATGTTAACGATATTCAACTTGCAAGAAAGTGAACTTTGATCTTAAATCTGACAAAAATACAAAATCAATGATCATGATTAAATGTTATTTATGTTTCTATTTGTCGATAAACAACTTGCAAGAAAGTGAACTTTGATCTAAGTTTGATAAAATACAAAATAAATGATTATGAATAAATATTCTTTATGTTTTTATTTGACGATATTCAACTTGCAAGAAAGTGAACTTTGATCTTAAATCTGATAAAAATACATAATAAATGATTATGAATAAATATTTTTAATGTTTCTATTTGTCGATAAACGACTTGCAAGAAGGTGAACTTTAATCTTAAATATGATAAAATACAAAATAAATGATTTTGAATAGATGTTATTTATGTTTTTATTTGTCGATAAACAACTTGCAAAAAAGTGTGCTTTGATCTTAAATCTGATAAAATACGAAATAAGTGATAATGAATTAATATTCTTTATGTTTTTATATGTCGATATTCAACTTGCAAGAAAGTGAACTTTGATCTTAAATCTGATAAAAATACAAAATCAATGATTATGAATAAATGTTATTTATGTTTCTATTTGTCGATAAACAACTTGCAAGAAAGTGAACTTTGATCTTAGTTCTGATAAAATACAAAATAAATGATTATGAATAAATATTCTTTATATTTTTATTTGTCGATATTCAACTTACATGAAAATGAACTTTGATCATAAATCTGATAAAAAACAAAATAAATTATTATGAATAAATATTCTTTATGTTTTTATTTGACGATATTCAACTTACATGAAAGTGAACTTTGATCATAAATCTGATAAAAATACAAAATAAATTATTATGAATAAATATTCTTTATGTTTTTATTTGCCGATATTCAACTTGCAGGAAAGTGAACTTTGATCATAAATCTGAGAAAACTCAAAATAAATGATTATCAATAAATGTTCTTTATGTTTCTATTCGTCGATAAACAACTTGCAAGAAAGTGAACTTTAATCTTAGATATGATAGAATACAAAATCAATGATTATGAATAAATGTTATTTATGTTTCTATTTGTCGATAAACAACTTGCAAGAAAGTGAACTTTGATCTTGGTTCTGATAAAATACAAAATAAATGATTATGAATAAATATTCTTAATGTTTTTATTTGTTGATATTCAACTTACATGAACATGAACTTTGATCATAAATCTGATAAAAAACAAAATCAATTATTATAAATAAATATTCTTTATGTATTTATTTGTCGATATTCAACTTGCAGGAAAGTGAACTTTGATCAAAAATCTGAGAAAACTCCAAATAAATGATTATCAATAAATGTTCTTTATGTTTTTATTTGTCGATAAACAACTTGCAAGAAAGTGATCTTTAATCTTAGATATGATAGAATACAAAATAAATGATTATGAATAAATATTATTTATGTTTTTATTAGCCGATTAACAACTTACATTAAAGTGAACTTTGATCATAAATCTGATAAAATACAAAATCAATGATTATGAATAAATATTCTTTATGTTTTTATTTGTCGATATTCAACTTACATGAACATGAACTTTGATCATAAATCTGATAAAAAACAAAATCAATTATTATGAATAAATATTCTTTATGTACTTATTTGTCGATATTCAACTTGCAGGAAAGTGAATCTTGATCAAAAATCTGAGAAAACTCCAAATAAATGATTATCAATAAATGTTCTTTATGTTTTTATTTGTCGATAAAAAACTTGCAAGAAAGTGATCTTTAATCTTAGATATGATAGAATACAAAATAAATGATTATGAATAAATATTCTTTATGCTTTTATTTGTCGATATTCAAATTGCAAAAAAGTGAACTTTAATCTTAAATAAGATAAAATACAAAATAAATGATTTTAAATAAATGTTATTTATGTTTTTACTTGTCGATAAACAACTTGCAAGAAAGTGAACTTTAATCTTAAATCTGAAAAAAAAACACAATATATATGATTATGAATATATGTTCTTTATGTTTCTATATGTCGATAAATAACTTGCAAGAAAGTGAACTTTGATCTTAGATCTGATAGAATACAAAATAAATGATTATGAATATATGTTCTTTATGTTTCTATATGTCGATAAATAACTTTCAAGAAAGTGAACTTTGATCTTAAATCTGATAAAAATACAAAATCAATGATCATGATTAAATGTTATTTATGTTTCTATTTGTCGATAAACAACTTGCAAGAAAGTGAACTTTGATCTAAGTTTGATAAAATACAAAATAAATGATTATGAATAAATATTCTTTATGTTTTTATTTGACGATATTCAACTTGCAAGAAAGTGAACTTTGATCTTAAATCTGATAAAAATACAAAATAAATGATTATGAATAAATATTTTTAATGTTTCTATTTGTCGATAAACGACTTGCAAGAAGGTGAACTTTAATCTTAAATATGATAAAATACAAAATAAATGATTTTGAATAGATGTTATTTATGTTTCTATTTGTCGATAAACAACTTGCAAGAAAGTGAACTTTGATCTAAGTTTGATAAAATACAAAATAAATGATTATGAATAAATATTCTTTATGTTTTTATTTGACGATATTCAACTTGCAAGAAAGTGAACTTTGACCTTAAATCTGATAAAAATACAAAATAAATGATTATGAATAAATATTTTTAATGTTTCTATTTGTCGATAAACGACTTGCAAGAAGGTGAACTTTAATCTTAAATATGATAAAATACAAAATAAATGATTTTGAATAGATGTTATTTGTGTTTTTATTTGTCGATAAACAACTTGCAAGAAAGTGAGCTTTGATCTTAAATCTGATAAAATACGAAATAAGTGATAATGAATTAATATTCTTTATGTTTTTATATGTCGATATTCAACTTGCAAGAAAGTGAACTTTGATCTTAAATCTGATAAAAATATAAAATGAATGATTATGAATAAATGTTATTTATGTTTCTATTTGTCGATAAACAACTTGCAAGAAAGTGAACTTTGATCTAAGTTTGATAAAATACAAAATAAATGATTATGAATAAATATTCTTTATGTTTTTATTTGCCGATTAACAACTTACATTAAAGTGAACTTTGATCATAAATCAGATAAAATACAAAATAAATTATTATGAATACATATTCTTTATGTTTTTATGTGTCGATATTCAACTTGCAAGAAAGTGAACTTTGAACTTAAATCTGATAAAAATACAAAATAAATGATTATGAATAAATATTTTTAATGTTTCTATTTGTCGATAAACGACTTGCAAGAAAGTGAACTTTGATCTAAGTTTGATAAAATACAAAATAAATGATTATGAATAAATATTCTTTATGTTTTTATTTGACGATATTCAACTTGCAAGAAAGTGAACTTTGACCTTAAATCTGATAAAAATACAAAATAAATGATTATGAATAAATATTTTTAATGTTTCTATTTGTCGATAAACGACTTGCAAGAAGGTGAACTTTAATCTTAAATATGATAAAATACAAAATAAATGATTTTGAATAGATGTTATTTGTGTTTTTATTTGTCGATAAACAACTTGCAAGAAAGTGAGCTTTGATCTTAAATCTGATAAAATACGAAATAAGTGATAATGAATTAATATTCTTTATGTTTTTATATGTCGATATTCAACTTGCAAGAAAGTGAACTTTGATCTTAAATCTGATAAAAATACAAAATCAATGATTATGAATAAATGTTATTTATGTTTCTATTTGTCGATAAACAACTTGCAAGAAAGTGAACTTTGATCTTAGTTCTGATAAAATACAAAATAAATGATTATGAATAAATATTCTTTATATTTTTATTTGTCGATATTCAACTTACATGAAAATGAACTTTGATCATAAATCTGATAAAAAACAAAATAAATTATTATGAATAAATATTCTTTATGTTTTTATTTGTCGATATTCAACTTACATGAACATGAACTTTGATCATAAATCTGATAAAAACCTAATTAATTATTATGAATAAATATTCTTTATGTATTTATTTGTCGATATTCAACTTGCTGGAAAGTGAACTTTGATCAAAAATCTGAGAAAACTCAAAATAAATGATTATCAATAAATGTTCTTTATGTTTCTATTTGTCGATAAACAACTTGCAAGAAAGTGAACTTTAATCTTAGATATGATAGAATACAAAATAAATGATTATGAATAAATATTCTTTATGCTTTTATTTGTCGATATTCAACTTGCAAGAAAGTGAACTTTAATCTTAAATAAGATAAAATACAAAATAAATGATTTTGAATAAATGTTATTTATGTTTTTACTTGTCGATAAACAACTTGCAAGAAAGTGAACTTTAATCTTAAATCTGATAAAATACAAAATAAATGATTATGAATATATGTTGTTTATGTTTCTATATATCGATAAATAACTTGCAAGAAAGTGAACTTTGATCTTAGATCTGATAGAATACAAAATAAATGGTTTTGAATAAATGCTATTTATGTTTCTATATGTCGATAAATAACTTGCAAGAAAGTGAACTTTGATCTTAGTTCTGATAAAATACAAAATAAATGATTATGAATAAATCTTCTTTATGTTTTTATTTGTCGATATTCAACTTACATGAACATGAACTTTGATCATAAATCTGATAAAATACAAAATAAATGATTATGAATAAATATTATTTATGATTTTATTTGTCGATATTCAACTTACATGAACATGAACTTTGATCATAAATCTGATAAAAAACAAAATCAATTATTATGAATAAATATTCTTTATGATTTTATTTGTCGATATTCAACTTACATGAACATGAACTTTGATCATAAATCTGATAAAAAACAAAATCAATTATTATGAATAAATATTCTTTATGATTTTATTTGTCGATATTCAACTTACATGAACATGAACTTTGATCATAAATCTGATAAAAAACAAAATCAATTATTATGAATAAATATTCTTTATGTATTTATTTGTCGATATTCAACTTGCAGGAAAGTGAACTTTGATCAAAAATCTGAGAAAACTCAAAATAAATGATTATCAATAAATGTTCTTTATGTTTTTATTTGTCGATAAACAACTTGCAAGAAAGTGAACTTTAATCTTAGATATGATAGAATACAAAATAAATGATTATGAATAAATATTCTTTATGCTTTTATTTGTCGATATTCAACTTGCAAGAAAGTGAACTTTAATCTTAAATAAGATAAAATACAAAATAAATGATTTTAAATAAATGTTATTTATGTTTTTACTTGTCGATAAACAACTTGCAAGAAAGTGAACTTTAATCTTAAATCTGATAAAATACAAAATAAATGATTATCAATAAATGTTCTTTATGTTTCTATATGTCGATAAATAACTTGCAAGAAAGTGAACTTTGATCTTAGATCTGATAGAATACAAAATAAATGATTATGAATATATGTTCTTTATGTTTCTATATGTCGATAAATAACTTGCAAGAAAGTGAACTTTGATCTAAGTTTGATAAAATACAAAATAAATGATTATGAATAAATATTCTTTATGTTTTTATTTGCCGATTAACAACTTACATTAAAGTGAACTTTGATCATAAATCTGATAAAATACAAAATAAATTATTATGAATAAATATTCTTTATGTTTTTATTTGTCGATATTCAACTTGCAAGAAAGTGAACTTTGATCTTAAATCTGACAAAAATACAAAATCAATGATCATGATTAAATGTTATTTATGTTTCTATTTGTCGATAAACAACTTGCAAGAAAGTGAACTTTGATCTAAGTTTGATAAAATACAAAATAAATGATTATGAATAAATATTCTTTATGTTTTTATTTGACGATATTCAACTTGCAAGAAAGTGAACTTTGATCTTAAATCTGATAAAAATACATAATAAATGATTATGAATAAATATTTTTAATGTTTCTATTTGTCGATAAACGACTTGCAAGAAGGTGAACTTTAATCTTAAATATGATAAAATACAAAATAAATGATTTTGAATAGATGTTATTTATGTTTTTATTTGTCGATAAAGAACTTGCAAAAAAGTGTGCTTTGATCTTAAATCTGATAAAATACGAAATAAGTGATAATGAATTAATATTCTTTATGTTTTTATATGTCGATATTCAACTTGCAAGAAAGTGAACTTTGATCTTAAATCTGATAAAAATACAAAATCAATGATTATGAATAAATGTTATTTATGTTTCTATTTGTCGATAAACAACTTGCAAGAAAGTGAACTTTGATCTTAGTTCTGATAAAATACAAAATAAATGATTATGAATAAATATTCTTTATATTTTTATTTGTCGATATTCAACTTACATGAAAATGAACTTTGATCATAAATCTGATAAAAAACAAAATAAATTATTATGAATAAATATTCTTTATGTTTTTATTTGACGATATTCAACTTACATGAAAGTGAACTTTGATCATAAATCTGATAAAAATACAAAATAAATTATTATGAATAAATATTCTTTATGTTTTTATTTGCCGATATTCAACTTGTAGGAAAGTGAACTTTGATCATAAATCTGAGAAAACTCAAAATAAATGATTATCAATAAATGTTCTTTATGTTTCTATTCGTCGATAAACAACTTGCAAGAAAGTGAACTTTAATCTTAGATATGATAGAATACAAAATCAATGATTATGAATAAATGTTATTTATGTTTCTATTTGTCGATAAACAACTTGCAAGAAAGTGAACTTTGATCTTGGTTCTGATAAAATACAAAATAAATGATTATGAATAAATATTCTTTATGTTTTTATTTGTTGATATTCAACTTACATGAACATGAACTTTGATCATAAATCTGATAAAAAACAAAATCAATTATTATGAATAAATATTCTTTATGTATTTATTTGTCGATATTCAACTTGCAGGAAAGTGAACTTTGATCAAAAATCTGAGAAAACTCAAAATAAATGATTATCAATAAATGTTCTTTATGTTTCTATTTGTCGATAAACAACTTGCAAGAAAGTGAACTTTAATCTTAGATATGATAGAATACAAAATAAATGATTATGAATAAATATTATTTATGCTTTTATTTGTCGATATTCAACTTGCAAGAAAATGAACTTTAATCTTAAATAAGATAAAATACAAAATAAATGATTTTGAATAAATGTTATTTATGTTTTTACTTGTCGATAAACAACTCGCAAGAAAGTGAACTTTAATCTTAAATCTGATAAAATACAAAATAAATGATTATGAATATATGTTCTTTATGTTTCTATATGTCGACAAATAACTTGCAAGAAAGTGAACTTTGATCTTAGATCTGATAGAATACAAAATAAATGGTTTTGAATAAATGCTATTTATGTTTCTATATGTCGATAAATAACTTGCAAGAAAGTGAACTTTGATCTTAAATCTGATAAAAATACAAAATAAATGATTATGAATAAATATTATTTATGTTTTTATTAGCCGATTAACAACTTACATTAAAGTGAACTTTGATCATAAATCTGATAAAATACAAAATAAATGATTATGAATAAATATTCTTTATGTTTTTATTTGTCGATATTCAACTTACATGAACATGAACTTTGATCATAAATCTGATAAAAAACAAAATCAATTATTATGAATAAATATTCTTTATGTACTTATTTGTCGATATTCAACTTGCAGGAAAGTGAACTTTGATCAAAAATCTGAGAAAACTCAAAATAAATGATTATCAATAAATGTTCTTTATGTTTTTATTTGGCGATAAACAACTTGCAAGAAAGTGAACTTTAATCTTAGATATGATAGAATACAAAATAAATGATTATGAATAAATATTCTTTATGCTTTTATTTGTCGATATTCAACTTGCAAGAAAGTGAACTTTAATCTTAAATAAGATAAAATACAAAATAAATGATTTTAAATAAATGTTATTTATGTTTTTACTTGTCGATAAACAACTTGCAAGAAAGTGAACTTTAATCTTAAATCTGATAAAATACAAAATAAATGATTATCAATAAATGTTCTTTATGTTTCTATATGTCGATAAATAACTTGCAAGAAAGTGAACTTTGATCTTAGATCTGATAGAATACAAAATAAATGATTATGAATATATGTTCTTTATGTTTCTATATGTCGATAAATAACTTGCAAGAAAGTGAACTTTGATCTAAGTTTGATAAAATACAAAATAAATGATTATGAATAAATATTCTTTATGTTTTTATTTGCCGATTAACAACTTACATTAAAGTGAACTTTGATCATAAATCTGATAAAATACAAAATAAATTATTATGAATAAATATTCTTTATGTTTTTATTTGTCGATATTCAACTTGCAAGATAGTGAACTTTGATCTTAAATCTGACAAAAATACAAAATCAATGATCATGATTAAATGTTATTTATGTTTCTATTTGTCGATAAGCAACTTGCAAGAAAGTGAACTTTGATCTAAGTTTGATAAAATACAAAATAAATGATTATGAATAAATATTCTTTATGTTTTTATTTGACGATATTCAACTTGCAAGAAAGTGAACTTTGATCTTAAATCTGATAAAAATACATAATAAATGATTATGAATAAATATTTTTAATGTTTCTATTTGTCGATAAACGACTTGCAAGAAGGTGAACTTTAATCTTAAATATGATAAAATACAAAATAAATGATTTTGAATAGATGTTATTTATGTTTTTATTTGTCGATAAACAACTTGCAAAAAAGTGTGCTTTGATCTTAAATCTGATAAAATACGAAATAAGTGATAATGAATTAATATTCTTTATGTTTTTATATGTCGATATTCAACTTGCAAGAAAGTGAACTTTGATCTTAAATCTGATAAAAATACAAAATCAATGATTATGAATAAATGTTATTTATGTTTCTATTTGTCGATAAACAACTTGCAAGAAAGTGAACTTTGATCTTAGTTCTGATAAAATACAAAATAAATGATTATGAAGAAATATTCTTTATATTTTTATTTGTCGATATTCAACTTACATGAAAATGAACTTTGATCATAAATCTGATAAAAAACAAAATAAATTATTATGAATAAATATTCTTTATGTTTTTATTTGACGATATTCAACTTACATGAAAGTGAACTTTGATCATAAATCTGATAAAAATACAAAATAAATTATTATGAATAAATATTCTTTATGTTTTTATTTGCCGATATTCAACTTGCAGGAAAGTGAACTTTGATCATAAATCTGAGAAAACTCAAAATAAATGATTATCAATAAATGTTCTTTATGTTTCTATTCGTCGATAAACAACTTGCAAGAAAGTGAACTTTAATCTTAGATATGATAGAATACAAAATCAATGATTATGAATAAATGTTATTTATGTTTCTATTTGTCGATAAACAACTTGCAAGAAAGTGAACTTTGATCTTGGTTCTGATAAAATACAAAATAAATGATTATGAATAAATATTCTTTATGTTTTTATTTGTTGATATTCAACTTACATGAACATGAACTTTGATCATAAATCTGATAAAAAACAAAATCAATTATTATGAATAAATATTCTTTATGTATTTATTTGTCGATATTCAACTTGCAGGAAAGTGAACTTTGATCAAAAATCTGAGAAAACTCAAAATAAATGATTATCAATATATGTTCTTTATGTTTCTATTTGTCGATAAACAACTTGCAAGAAAGTGAACTTTAATCTTAGATATGATAGAATACAAAATAAATGATTATGAATAAATATTATTTATGCTTTTATTTGTCGATATTCAACTTGCAAGAAAATGAACTTTAATCTTAAATAAGATAAAATACAAAATAAATGATTTTGAATAAATGTTATTTATGTTTTTACTTGTCGATAAACAACTCGCAAGAAAGTGAACTTTAATCTTAAATCTGATAAAATACAAAATAAATGATTATGAATATATGTTCTTTATGTTTCTATATGTCGATAAATAACTTGCAAGAAAGTGAACTTTGATCTTAGATCTGATAGAATACAAAATAAATGGTTTTGAATAAATGCTATTTATGTTTCTATATGTCGATAAATAACTTGCAAGAAAGTGAACTTTGATCTTAAATCTGATAAAAATACAAAATAAATGATTATGAATAAATATTATTTATGTTTTTATTAGCCGATTAACAACTTACATTAAAGTGAACTTTGATCATAAATCTGATAAAATACAAAATAAATGATTATGAATAAATATTCTTTATGTTTTTATTTGTCGATATTCAACTTACATGAACATGAACTTTGATCATAAATCTGATAAAAAACAAAATCAATTATTATGAATAAATATTCTTTATGTACTTATTTGTCCATATTCAACTTGCAGGAAAGTTAACTTTGATCAAAAATCTGAGAAAACTCCAAATAAATGATTATCAATAAATGTTCTTTATGTTTTTATTTGTCGATAAACAACTTGCAAGAAAGTGATCTTTAATCTTAGATATGATAGAATACAAAATAAATGATTATGAATAAATATTCTTTATGCTTTTATTTGTCGATATTCAAATTGCAAAAAAGTGAACTTTAATCTTAAATAAGATAAAATACAAAATAAATGATTTTAAATAAATGTTATTTATGTTTTTACTTGTCGATAAACAACTTGCAAGAAAGTGAACTTTAATCTTAAATCTGAAAAAAACACAATATATATGATTATGAATATATCTTCTTTATGTTTCTATATGTCGATAAATAACTTGCAAGAAAGTGAACTTTGATCTTAGATCTGATAGAATACAAAATAAATGATTATGAATATATGTTCTTTATGTTTCTATATGTCGATAAATAACTTGCAAGAAAGTGAACTTTGATCTTAAATCTGATAAAAATACAAAATCAATGATCATGATTAAATGTTATTTATGTTTCTATTTGTCGATAAACAACTTGCAAGAAAGTGAACTTTGATCTAAGTTTGATAAAATACAAAATAAATGATTATGAATAAATATTCTTTATGTTTTTATTTGACGATATTCAACTTGCAAGAAAGTGAACTTTGATCTTAAATCTGATAAAAATACAAAATAAATGATTATGAATAAATATTTTTAATGTTTCTATTTGTCGATAAACGACTTGCAAGAAGGTGAACTTTAATCTTAAATATGATAAAATACAAAATAAATGATTTTGAATAGATGTTATTTATGTTTCTATTTGTCGATAAACAACTTGCAAGAAAGTGAACTTTGATCTAAGTTTGATAAAATACAAAATAAATGATTATGAATAAATATTCTTTATGTTTTTATTTGACGATATTCAACTTGCAAGAAAGTGAACTTTGACCTTAAATCTGATAAAAATACAAAATAAATGATTATGAATAAATATTTTTAATGTTTATATTTGTCGATAAACGACTTGCATCACCTTCTTGCAATCTTAAATATGATAAAATACAAAATAAATGATTTTGAATAGATGTTATTTGTGTTTTTATTTGTCGATAAACAACTTGCAAGAAAGTGAGCTTTGATCTTAAATCTGATAAAATACGAAATAAGTGATAATGAATTAATATTCTTTATGTTTTTATATGTCGATATTCAACTTGCAAGAAAGTGAACTTTGATCTTAAATCTGATAAAAATACAAAATGAATGATTATGAATAAATGTTATTTATGTTTCTATTTGTCGATAAACAACTTGCAAGAAAGTGAACTTTGATCTTAGTTCTGATAAAATACAAAATAAATGATTATGAATAAATATTCTTTATATTTTTATTTGTCGATATTCAACTTACATGAAAATGAACTTTGATCATAAATCTGATAAAAAACAAAATAAATTATTATGAATAAATATTCTTTATGTTTTTATTTGTCGATATTCAACTTACATGAACATGAACTTTGATCATAAATCTGATAAAAACCTAATTAATTATTATGAATAAATATTCTTTATATATTTATTTGTCGATATTCAACTTGCAGGAAAGTGAACTTTGATCAAAAATCTGAGAAAACTCAAAATAAATGATTATCAATAAATGTTCTTTATGTTTCTATTTGTCGATAAACAACTTGCAAGAAAGTGAACTTTAATCTTAGATATGATAGAATACAAAATAAATGATTATGAATAAATATTCTTTATGCTTTTATTTGTCGATATTCAACTTGCAAGAAAGTGAACTTTAATCTTAAATAAGATAAAATACAAAATAAATGATTTTGAATAAATGTTATTTATGTTTCTATATGTCGATAAATAACTTGCAAGAAAGTGAACTTTGATCTTAGATCTGATAGAATACAAAATAAATGGTTTTGAATAAATGCTATTTATGTTTCTATATGTCGATGAATAACTTGCAAGAAAGTGAACTTTGATCTTAAATCTGATAAAAATACAAAATAAATGATTATGAATAAATATTATTTATGTTTTTATTTGCCGATTAACAACTTACATCAAAGTGAACTTTGATCATAAATCTGATAAAATACAAAATAAATGATTATGAATAAATATTCTTTATGATTTTATTTGTCGATATTCAACTTACATGAACATGAACTTTGATCATAAATCTGATAAAAAACAAAATCAATTATTATGAATAAATATTCTTTATGTATTTATTTGTCGATATTCAACTTGCAGGAAAGTGAACTTTGATCAAAAATCTGAGAAAACTCAAAATAAATGATTATCAATATATGTTCTTTATGTTTCTATATGTCGATGAATAACTTGCAAGAAAGTGAACTTTAATCTTAAATAAGATAAAATACAAAATAAATGATTTTAAATAAATGTTATTTATGTTTTTACTTGTCGATAAACAACTTGCAAGAAAGTGAACTTTAATCTTAAATCTGATAAAATACAGAATAAATGATTATGAATATATGTTCTTTATGTTTCTATATGTCGATAAATAACTTGCAAGAAAGTGAACTTTGATTTTAGATCTGATAGAATACAAAATAAATGATTATGAATATATGTTCTTTATGTTTCTATATGTCGATAAATAACTTGCAAGAAAGTGAACTTTGATCTAAGTTTGATAAAATACAAAATAAATGATTATGAACAAATATTCTTTATGTTTTTATTTGTCGATATTCAACTTGCAAGAAAGTGAACTTTGATCTTAAATCTCACAAAAATACAAAATCAATGATCATGATTAAATGTTATTTATGTTTCTATTTGTCGATAAACAACTTGCAAGAAAGTGAACCTTGATATAAGTTTGATAAAATACAAAATAAATGATTATGAATAAATATTCTTTATGTTTTTATTTGACGATATTCAACTTGCAAGAAAGAACTTTGATCTTAAATCTGATAAAAATACATAATAAATGATTATGAATAAATATTTTTAATGTTTCTATTTGTCGATAAGCGACTTGCAAGAAGGTGAACATTAATCTTAAATATGATAAAATACAAAATAAATGATTTTGAATAGATGTTATTTATGTTTTTATTTGTCGATAAACAACTTGCATAAAAGTGAGCTTTGATCTTAAATCTGATAAAATACGAAATAAGTGATAATGAATTAATATTCTTTATGTTTTTATATGTCGATATTCAACTTACAAGAAAGTGAACTTTGATCTTAAATCTGATAAAAATACAAAATCAATGATTATGAATAAATGTTATTTATGTTTCTATTTGTCGATAAACAACTTGCAAGAAAGTGAACTTTGATCTTAGTTCTGATAAAATACAAAATAAATGATTATGAATAAATATTCTTTATATTTTTATTTGTCGATATTCAACTTACATGAAAATGAACTTTGATCATAAATCTGATAAAAAACAAAATAAATTATTATGAATAAATATTCTTTATGTTTTTATTTGACGATATTCAACTTACATGAAAGTGAACTTTGATCATAAAACTGATAAAAATACAAAATAAATTATTATGAATAAATATTCTTTATGTTTTTATTTGCCGATATTCAACTTGCAGGAAAGTGAACTTTGATCATAAATCTGAGAAAACTCAAAATAAATGATTATCAATAAATGTTCTTTATGTTTCTATTCGTCGATAAACAACTTGCAAGAAAGTGAACTTTAATCTTAGATATGATAGAATACAAAATCAATGATTATGAATAAATGTTATTTATGTTTCTATTTGTCGATAAACAACTTGCAAGAAAGTGAACTTTGATCTTGGTTCTGATAAAATACAAAATAAATGATTATGAATAAATATTCTTTATGTTTTTATTTGTTGATATTCAACTTACATGAACATGAACTTTGATCATAAATCTGATAAAAAACAAAATCAATTATTATGAATAAATATTCTTTATGTATTTATTTGACGATATTCAACTTACATGAAAGTGAACTTTGATCATAAAACTGATAAAAATACAAAATAAATTATTATGAATAAATATTCTTTATGTTTTTATTTGCCGATATTCAACTTGCAGGAAAGTGAACTTTGATCTTAGTTCTGATAAAATACAAAATAAATGATTATGAATAAATATTCTTTATGTACTTATTTGTCGATATTCAACTTGCAGGAAAGTGAACTTTGATCAAAAATCTGAGAAAACTCAAAATAAATGATTATCAATAAATGTTCTTTATGTTTCTATTTGTCGATAAACAACTTGCAAGAAAGTGAACTTTGATCTTAGTTCTGATAAAATACAAAATAAATGATTATGAATAAATATTCTTTATGTATTTATTTGTCGATATTCAACTTGCAGGAAAGTGAACTTTGATCAAAAATCTGAGAAAACTCAAAATAAATGTATATCAATAAATGTTCTTTATGTTTCTATTTGTCGATAAACAACTTGCAAGAAAGTGATTTTTAATCTTAGATATGATAGAATACAAAATAAATGATTATGAATAAATATTATTTATGCTATCAATAAATGTTCTTTATGTTTTTATTTGTCGATAAACAACTTGCAAGAAAGTGAACTTTAATCTTAGATATGATAGAAAACAAAATAAATGATTATGAATAAATATTCTTTATGCTTTTATTTGTCGATATTCAAATTGCAAAAAAGTGAACTTTAATCTTAAATAAGATAAAATACAAAATAAATGATTTTAAATAAATGTTATTTATGTTTTTACTTGTCGATAAACAACTTGCAAGAAAGTGAACTTTAATCTTAAATCTGATAAAATACAAAATAAATGATTATGAATATATGTTCTTTATGTTTCTATATGTCGATAAATAACTTGCAAGAAAGTGAACTTTGATCTTAGATCTGATAGAATACAAAATAAATGATTATGAATATATGTTCTTTATGTTTCTATATGTCGATAAATAACTTGCAAGAAAGTGAACTTTGATCTTAAATCTGATAAAAATACAAAATAAATGATTATGAATAAATATTCTTTATGTTTTTATTTGCCGATTAACAACTTACATTAAAGTGAACTTTGATCATAAATCTGATAAAATACAAAATAAATTATTATGAATAAATATTCTTTATGTTTTTATTTGTCGATATTCAACTTGCAAGAAAGTGAACTTTGATCTTAAATCTGATAAAAATACAAAATCAATGATCATGATTAAATGTTATTTATGTTTCTATTTGTCGATAAACAACTTGCAAGAAAGTGAACTTTGATCTAAGTTTGATAAAATACAAAATAAATGATTATGAATAAATATTCTTTATGTTTTTATTTGACGATATTCAACTTGCAAGAAAGTGAACTTTGATCTTAAATCTGATAAAAATACAAAATAAATGATAATGAATAAATATTTTTAATGTTTCTATTTGTCGATAAACGACTTGCAAGAAGGTGAACTTTAATCTTAAATATGATAAAATACAAAATAAATGATTTTGAATAGATGTTATTTATGTTTTTATTTGTCGATAAACAACTTGCAAGAAAGTGAGCTTTGATTTTAAATCTGATAAAATACGAAATAAGTGATAATGAATTAATATTCTTTATGTTTTTATATGTCGATATTCAACTTGCAAGGAAGTGAACTTTGATCTTAAATCTGATAAAAATACAAAATCAATGATTATGAATAAATGTTATTTATGTTTCTATTTGTCGATAAACAACTTGCAAGAAAGTGAACTTTGATCTTAGTTCTGATAAAATACAAAATAAATGATTATGAATAAATATTCTTTATATTTTTATTTGTCGATATTCAACTTACATGAAAATGAACTTTGATCATAAATCTGATAAAAAACAAAATAAATTATTATGAATAAATATTCTTTATGTTTTTATTTGACGATATTCAACTTACATGAAAGTGAACTTTGATCATAAATCTGATAAAAATACAAAATAAATTATTATGAATAAATATTCTTTATGTTTTTATTTTCCGATATTCAACTTGCATGAACATGAACTTTGATCATAAATCATATAAAAAACAAAATCAATTATTATGAATAAATATTCTTTATGTATTTATTTGTCGATATTCAACTTGCAGGAAAGTGAACTTTGATCAAAAATCTGAGAAAACTCAAAATAAATGATTATCAAGAAATGTTCTTTATGTTTCTATTTGTCGATAAACAACAAAATAAATGATTATGAATAAATATTCTTTATGTTTTTATTTGTCGATATTCAACTTACATGAAAATGAACTTTGATCATAAATCTGATAAAAAACAAAATAAATGAATATGAATAAATATTCTTTATGTTTTTATTTGACGATATTCAACGTAGATGAAAGTGAACTTTGATCATAAATCTGATAAAAATACAAAATAAATTATTATGAATAAATATTCTTTATGTTTTTATTTGCCGATATTCAACTTGCAGGAAAGTGAACTTTGATCATAAATCTGAGAAAACTCAAAATAAATGATTATCAATAAATGTTCTTTATGTTTCTATTCGTCGATAAACAACTTGCAATAAAGTGAACTTTAATCTTAGATATGATAGAATACAAAATCAATGATTATGAATAAATGTTATTTATGTTTCTATTTGTCGATAAACAACTTGCAAGAAAGTGAACTTTGATGTTAGTTCTGATAAAATACAAAATAAATGATTATGAATAAATATTCTTTATGTTTTTATTTGCCGATTAACAACTTACATGAATGTGAACTTTGATCATAAATCAGAGAAAACTCAAAATAAATGATAATGAATAAATATTCTTTATGCTTTTATTTGTCGATATTCAACTTGCAAGAAAGTGAGCTTTAATCTTAGAAATGATAGAATACAAAATAAATGATAATGAATAAATGTTATTTATGTTTTTATTTGTCGATAAACAACTCGCAAGAAAGTGAGCTTTAATCTTAGATATGATAGAATACAAAATAAATGATAATAAATAAATATTCTTTATATTTTTATTTGTCGATAAACAACTTGCAAGAGAGTGAGCTTTAATCTTAGATATGATAGAATACAAAATAAATGATAATGAATAAATATTCTTTATGCTTTTATTTGTCGATAAACAACTTACATGAAAATGAACTTTGATCATAAATCTGATAAAAAACAAAATAAATGAATATGAATAAATATTCTTTATGTTTTTATTTGACGATATTCAACGTAGATGAAAGTGAACTTTGATCATAAATCTGATAAAAATACAAAATAAATTATTATGAATAAATATTCTTTATGTTTTTATTTGTCGATATTCAACTTACATGAAAATGAACTTTGATCATAAATCTGATAAAAAACAAAATAAATGAATATGAATAAATATTCTTTATGTTTTTATTTGACGATATTCAACGTAGATGAAAGTGAACTTTGATCTTAAATCTGATAAAAATACAAAATAAATGATTATGAATAAATATTATTTATGTTTTTATTTGCCGAGTAACAACTTACATGAATGTGAACTTTGATCATAAATCAGAGAAAACTCAAAATAAATGATTATCAATAAATGTTCTTTATGTTTCTATTTGTCGATAAACAACTTGCAAGAAAGTGAGCTTTAATCTTAGAAATGATAGAATACAAAATAAATGATAATGAATAAATGTTATTTATGTTTTTATTTGTCGATAAACAACTCGCAAGAAAGTGAGCTTTAATCTTAGATATGATAGAATACAAAATAAATGATAATAAATAAATATTCTTTATATTTTTATTTGTCGATAAACAACTTGCAAGAGAGTGAGCTTTAATCTTAGATATGATAGAATACAAAATAAATGATAATGAATAAATATTCTTTATGCTTTTATTTGTCGATAAACAACTTGCAAGAAAGTGAACTTTAATCTTAAATATGATAAAATACAAAATAAATGATTTTGAATAAATATTCTTTATGTTTTTATTTGTCGATATTCAACTTGCAAGAATGTGAACTTTGATCTTAAATCTGATAAAAATACAAAATAAATGATTATGAATAAATATTATTTATGTTTTTATTTGCCGATTAACAACTTACATGAATGTGAACTTTGATCATAAATCAGAGAAAACTCAAAATAAATGATTATCAATAAATGTTCTTTATGTTTCTATTTGTCGATAAACAACTTGCAAGAAAGTGAACTTTAATCTTAGATATGATAGAATACAAAATCAATGATTATGAATAAATGTTATTTATATTTTTATTTGTCGATAAACAACTTGCAAGAAAGTGAACTTTAATCTTAGATATGATAGAATACAAAATCAATGATTATGAATAAATGTTATTTATGTTATTATTTGTCGATAAACAACTTGCAAGAAAGTGAGCTTTGATCTTAAATCTGATAAAATACAAAATAAGTGATAATGAATTAATATTCTTTATGTTTTTATTTGTCGATATTCAACTTGCAAGAAAGTGAACTTTGATCTTAAATCTGATAAAAATACAAAATCAATGATCATGATGAAATGTTATTTATGTTTCTATTTGTCGATAAACAACTTGCAAGAAAGTGAACTTTGATCTTAGTTCTGATAAAATACAAAATAAATGATTATGAATAAATATTTTTATGTTTTTATTTGACTATATTCAACTTGCAGGAAAGTGAACTTTGATCAAAAATCTGAAAAAACTCAAAATAAATGATTATCAATAAATGTTCTTTATGTTTCTATTTGTCGATAAACAACTTGCAAGAAAGTGAACTTTGATCTTAGTTCTGATAAAATAGAAAATAAATGATTATGAATAAATATTTTTATGTTTTTATTTGACTACATTCAACTTGCAAGAAAGTGAACTTTGATCTTAAATCTGATAAAAATACAAAATAAATTATTATGAATAAATATTCTTTATGTTTTTATTTGTCGATATTCAACTTGCAGGAAAGTGAACTTTGATCATAAATCTGAGAAAAATCAAAATAAATGATTATGAATAAATATTCTTTATGCTTTTATTTGTCGATATTCAACTTGCAAGAAAGTGAACTTTAATCTTAAATATGATAAAATACAAAATAAATGATTTTAAATAAATGTTATTTATGTGTTTATATGTCGATAAACAACTTGCAAGAAAGTGAGCTTTGATCTTAAATGTGATAAAATACAAAATAAATTATTATGAATAAATATTTTTATGGTTTTATTTGACTATCTTCAACTTGCAGGAAAGTGAACTTTGATCAAAAATCTGAGAAAACTCAAAATAAATGATTATCAATAAATGTTCTTTATGTTTCTATTTGTCGATAAACAACTTGCAAGAAAATGAACTTTAATCTTAGATATGATAGAATACAAAATAAATGATTATGAATAAATATTCTTTATGCTTTTATTTGTCGATATTCAACTTGCAAGAAAGTGAACTTTAATCTTAAATATGATAAAATACAAAATAAATGATTTTGAATAAATGTTATTTATGTTTTTACTTGTCGATAAACAACTTGCAAGAAAGTGAACTTTAATCTTAAATCTGATAAAATACAAAATAAATGATTATGAATATATGTTCTTTATGTTTCTATATGTCGATAAATAACTTGCAAGAAAGTGAACTTTGATCTTAAATCTGATAAAAATACAAAATCAATGATTATGAATAAATGTTATTTATGTTTTTATTTGTCGATAAACAACTTGCAAGAAAGTGAGCTTTGATCTTAAATCTAATAAAATACAAAACAAATTATTATGAATAAATATTCTTTATGTTTTTATTTGTCGATATTCAACTTGCAAGAATGTGAACTTTGATCTTAAATCTGATAAAAATACAAAATAAATGATTATGAATAAATATTATTTATGTTTTTATTTGCCGATTAACAACTTACATGAATGTGAACTTTGATCATAAATCAGAGAAAACCCAAAATAAATGATTATCAATAAATGTTCTTTATGTTTCTATTTGTCGATAAACAACTTGCAAGAAAGTGAACTTTAATCTTAGATATGATAGAATACAAAATCAATGATTATGAATAAATCTTATTTATGTTTTTATTTGTCGATAAACAACTTGCAAGAAAGTGAGCTTTAATCTTAGATATGATAGAATACAAAATAAATGATAATGAATAAATATTCTTTATGCTTTTATTTGTCGATATTCAACTTGTAAGAAAGTGAACTTTAATCTTAAATATGATAAAATACAAAATAAATGATTTTGAATAAATGTTGTTTATGTTTTTATTTGTCGATAAACAACTTGCAAGAAAGTGAGCTTTGATCTTAAATCTGATAAAATACAAAATAAATTATTATGAATAAATATTCTTTATGTTTTTATTTGTCGATATTCAACTTGCAAGAATGTGAACTTTGATCTTAAATCTGATAAAAATACAAAATCAATGATTATGAATAAATGTTATTTATGTTTTTATTTGTCGATAAACAACTTGCAAGAAAGTGAGCTTTGATCTTAAATCTGATAAAATACAAAATAAGTGATAATGAATTAATATTCTTTATGTTTTTATTTGTCGATATTCAACTTGCAAGAAAGTGAACTTTGATCTTAAATCAGATAAAAATACAAAATAAATTATTATGAATAAATATTCTTTATGTTTTTATTTGCCGATATTCAACTTGCAAGAAAGTGAACTTTGATCTTAAATCTGATAAAAATACAAAATCAATGATCATGATGAAATGTTATTTATGTTTCTATTTGTCGATAAACAACTTGCAAGAAAGTGAACTTTGATCTTAGTTCTGATAAAATACAAAATAAATGATTATGAATAAATATTTTTATGTTTTTATTTGACTATATTCAACTTGCAGGAAAGTGAACTTTGATCAAAAATCTTAGAAAACTCAAAATAAATGATTATCAATAAATGTTCTTTATGTTTCTATTTGTCGATAAACAACTTGCAAGAAAATGAACTTTAATCTTAGATATGATAGAATACAAAATAAATGATTATGAATAAATATTCTTTATGCTTTTATTTGTCGATATTCAACTTGCAAGAAAGTGAACTTTAATCTTAAATATGATAAAATACAAAATAAATGATTTTGAATAAATGTTATTTATGTTTTTACTTGTCGATAAACAACTTGCAAGAAAGTGAACTTTAATCTTAAATCTGATAAAATACAAAATAAATGATTATGAATATATGTTCTTTATGTTTCTATATGTCGATAAATAACTTGCAAGAAAGTGAACTTTGATCTTAGATCTGATAGAATACAAAATAAATGATTATGAATATATGTTCTTTATGTTTCTATATGTCGATAAATAACTTGCAAGAAAGTGAACTTTTATCTTAAATCTGATAAAAATACAAAATAAATGATAATGAATAAATATTATTTATGTTTTTATTTGCCGATTAACAACTTACATGAAAGTGAACTTTGATCATAAATCTGATAAAATACAAAATAAATTATTACGGATAAATATTCTTTATGTTTTTATTTGTCGATATTCAACTTGCAAGAAAGTGAACTTTGATCTTAAATCTGATAAAAATACAAAATCAATGATCATGATGAAATGTTATTTATGTTTCTATTTGTCGATAAACAACTTGCAAGAAAGTGAACTTTGATCTTAGTTCTGATAAAATACAAAATAATTGATTATGAATAAATATTTTTATGTTTTTATTTTACTACATTCAACTTGCAAGAAAGTGAACTTTGATCTTAAATCTGATAAAAATACAAAATAAATTATTATGAATAAATATTCTTTATGTTTTTATTTGTCGATATTCAACTTGCAGGAAAGTGAACTTTGATCATAAATCTGAGAAAACTCAAAATAAATGATTATGAATAAATATTCTTTATGCTTTTATTTGTCGATATTCAACTTGCAAGAAAGTGAACTTTAATCTTAAATATGATAAAATACAAAATAAATGATTTTAAATAAATGTTATTTATGTTTTTATATGTCGATAAACAACTTGCAAGAAAGTGAGCTTTGATCTTAAATGTGATAAAATACAAAATAAATTATTATGAATAAATATTTTTATGTTTTTATTTGACTATATTCAACTTGCAGGAAAGTGAACTTTGATCAAAAATCTGAGAAAACTCAAAATAAATGATTATCAATAAATGTTCTTTATGTTTCTATTTGTCGATAAACAACTAGCAAGAAAATGAACTTTAATCTTAGATATGATAGAATACAAAATAAATGATTATGAATAAATATTCTTTATGCTTTTATTTGTCGATATTCAACTTGCAAGAAAGTGAACTTTAATCTTAAATATGATAAAATACAAAATAAATGATTTTGAATAAATGTTATTTATGTTTTTACTTGTCGATAAACAACTTGCAAGAAAGTGAACTTTAATCTTAAATCTGATAAAATACAAAATAAATGATTACGAATATATGTTCTTTATGTTTCTATATGTCGATAAATAACTTGCAAGAAAGTGAACTTTGATCTTAGATCTGATAGAATACAAAATAAATGATTATGAATATATGTTCTTTATGTTTCTATATGTCGATAAATAACTTGCAAGAAAGTGAACTTTGATCTTAAATCTGATAAAAATACAAAATCAATGATTATGAATAAATGTTATTTATGTTTTTATTTGTCGATAAACAACTTGCAAGAAAGTGAGCTGTGATCTTAAATCTGATAAAATACAAAATAAATTATTATGAATAAATATTCTTTATGTTTTTATTTGTCGATATTCAACTTGCAAGAATGTGAACATTGATCATAAATCAGAGAAAACTCAAAATAAAGGATTATCAATAAATGTTCTTTATGTTTCTATTTGTCGATAAACAACTTGCAAGAAAGTGAACTTTAATCTTAGATATGATAGAATACAAAATCAATGATTATGAATAAATGTTATTTATGTTTTTATTTGTCGATAAACAACTTGCAAGAAAGTGATCTT
Organism: Zeugodacus cucurbitae; assembly: GCF_028554725.1. Classification (NCBI taxonomy): domain Eukaryota; kingdom Metazoa; phylum Arthropoda; class Insecta; order Diptera; family Tephritidae; genus Zeugodacus; species Zeugodacus cucurbitae. The sequence continues at coordinate 31,756,836 of NC_071669.1, forward strand.
TAATCTTAGATATGATAGAATACAAAATAAATGATTTTGAATAAATGTTGTTTATGTTTTTATTTGTCGATAAACAACTTGCAAGAAAGTGAGCTTTGATCTTAAATCTGATAAAATACAAAATAAATTATTATGAATAAATATTCTTTATGTTTTTATTTGTCGATATTCAACTTGCAAGAAAGTGAACTTTAATCTTAGATATGATAGAATACAAAATCAATGATTATGAATAAATGTTATTTATGTTTTTATTTGTCGATAAATAACTTGCAAGAAAGTGAGCTTTGATCTTAAATCTGATAAAATACAAAATAAGTGACAATGAATTAATATTCTTTATGTTTTTATTTGTCGATATTCAACTTGCAAGAAAGTGAACATTGATCTTAAATCTGATAAAAATACAAAATAAATTATTATGAATAAATATTTTTATGTTTTTATTTGACTATATTCAACTTGCAGGAAAGTGAACTTTGATCAAAAATCTGAGAAAACTCAAAATAAATGATTATCAATAAATGTTCTTTATGTTTCTATTTGTCGATAAACAACTTGCAAGAAAATGAACTTTAATCTTAGATATGATAGAATACAAAATAAATGATTATGAATAAATATTCTTTATGCTTTTATTTGTCGATATTAAACTTGCAAGAAAGTGAACTTTAATCTTAAATATGATAAAATACAAAATAAATGATTCTGAATAAATGTTATTTATGTTTTTACTTGTCGATAAACAACTTGCAAGAAAGTGAACTTTAATCTTAAATCTGATAAAATACAAAATAAATGATTATGAATATATGTTTTTTATGTTTCTATATGTCGATAAATAACTTGAAAGAAAGTGAACTTTGATCTTAGATCTGATAGAATACAAAATAAATGATTATGAATATATGTTCTTTATGTTTCTATATGCCGATAAATAACTTGCAAGAAAGTGAACTTTTATCTTAAATCTGATAAAAATACAAAATAAATGATAATGAATAAATATTATTTATGTTTTTATTTGCCGATTAACAACTTACATGAAAGTGAACTTTGATCATAAATCTGATAAAATACAAAATAAATTATTATGAATAAATATTCTTTATGTTTTTATTTGTCGATATTCAACTTGCAAGAAAGTGAACTTTGATCTTTAATCTGATAAAAATACAAAATAAATGATTATGAATAAATATTATTTATGTTTTTTTTTGTCGATAAACAACTTGCAAGAAAGTGAGCTTTGATCTTAAATCTGATAAAATACAAAATAAATTATTATGAATAAATATTCTTTATGTTTTTATTTGTCGATATTCAACTTGCAAGAATGTGAACTTTGATCTTAAATCTGATAAAAATACAAAATAAATGATTATGAATAAATATTATTTATGTTTTTATTTGCCGATTAACAACTTACATGAATGTGAACTTTGATCATAAATCAGAGAAAACTCAAAATAAATGATTATCAATAAATGTTCTTTATGTTTCTATTTGTCGATAAACAACTTGCAAGAAAGTGAACTTTAATCTTAGATATGATAGAATACAAAATCAATGATTATGAATAAATGTTATTTATGTTTTTATTTGTCGATAAACAACTTGCAAGAAAGTGAGCTTTGATCTTAAATCTGATAAAATACAAAATAAGTGATAATGAATTAATATTCTTTATGTTTTTATTTGTCGATATTCAACTTGCAAGAAAGTGAACTTTGATCTTAAATCTGATAAAAATACAAAATAAATTATTATGAATAAATATTCTTTATGTTTTTATTTGTCGATATTCAACTTGCAAGAAAGTGAAGTTTGATCTTAAATCTGATAAAAATACAAAATCAATGATCATGATGAAATGTTATTTATGTTTCTATTTGTCGATAAACAACTTGCAAGAAAGTGAACTTTGATCTTAGTTCTGATAAAATACAAAATAAATGATTATGAATAAATATTTTTATGTTTTTATTTGACTATATTCAACTTGCAGGAAAGTGAACTTTGATCAAAAATCTGAGAAAACTCAAAATAAATGATTATCAATAAATGTTCTTTATGTTTCTATTTGTCGATAAACAACTTGCAAGAAAATGAACTTTAATCTTAGATATGATAGAATACGAAATAAATGATTATGAATAAATATTCTTTATGCTTTTATTTGTCGATATTCAACTTGCAAGAAAGTGAACTTTAATCTTAAATATGATAAAATACAAAATAAATGATTTTGAATAAATGTTATTTATGTTTTTACTTGTCGATAAACAACTTGCAAGAAAGTTAACTTTAATCTTAAATCTGATAAAATACGAAATAAGTGATAATGAATTAATATTCTTTATGTTTCTATATGTCGATAAATAACTTGCAAGAAAGTGAACTTTGATCTTAGATCTGATAGAATACAAAATAAATGATTATGAATATATGTTCTTTATGTTTCTATATGTCGATAAATAACTTGCAAGAAAGTGAACTTTTATCTTAAATCTGATAAAAATACAAAATAAATGATAATGAATAAATATTATTTATGTTTTTATTTGCCGATTAACAACTTACATGAAAGTGAACTTTGATCATAAATCTGATAAAATACAAAATAAATTATTATGAATAAATATTCTTTATGTTTCTATTTGTCGATATTCAACTTGCAAGAATGTGAACATTGATCATAAATCAGAGAAAACTCAAAATAAAGGATTATCAATAAATGTTCTTTATGTTTCTATTTGTCGATAAACAACTTGCAAGAAAGTGAACTTTAATCTTAGATATGATAGAATACAAAATCAATGATTATGAATAAATGTTATTTATGTTTTTATTTGTCGATAAACAACTTGCAAGAAAGTGAGCTTTAATCTTAGATATGATAGAATACAAAATAAATGATAATGAATAAATATTCTTTATGCTTTTATTTGTCGATATTCAACTTGTAAGAAAGTGAACTTTAATCTTAAATATGATAAAATACAAAATAAATGATTTTGAATAAATGTTGTTTATGTTTTTATTTGTCGATAAACAACTTGCAAGAAAGTGAGCTTTGATCTTAAATCTGATAAAATACAAAATAAATTATTATGAATAAATATTCTTTATGTTTTTATTTGTCGATATTCAACTTGCAAGAAAGTGAACTTTAATCTTAGATATGATAGAATACAAAATCAATGATTATGAATAAATGTTATTTATGTTTTTATTTGTCGATAAATAACTTGCAAGAAAGTGAGCTTTGATCTTAAATCTGATAAAATACAAAATAAGTGATAATGAATTAATATTCTTTATGTTTTTATTTGTCGATATTCAACTTGCAAGAAAGTGAACTTTGATCTTAAATCTGATAAAAATACAAAATAACTTATTATGAATAAATATTCTTTATGTTTTTATTTGTCGATATTCAACTTGCAAGAAAGTGAACTTTGATCTTAGTTCTGATAAAATACAAAATAAATGATTATGAATAAATATTTTTATGTTTTTATTTGACTATATTCAACTTGCAGGAAAGTGAACTTTAATCTTAAATATGATAAAATACGAAATAAATGATTTTGAATAAATGTTGTTTATGTTTTTATTTGTCGATAAACAACTTGCAAGAAAGTGAGCTTTGATCTTAAATCTGATAAAATACAAAATAAATGATTATGAATATATGTTCTTTATGTTTCTATATGTCGATAAATAACTTGAAAGAAAGTGAACTTTGATCTTAGATCTGATAGAATACAAAATAAATGATTATGAATATATGTTCTTTATGTTTCTATATGTCGATAAATAACTTGCAAGAAAGTGAACTTTTATCTTAAATCTGATAAAAATACAAAATAAATGATAATGAATAAATATTATTTATGTTTTTATTTGCCGATTAACAACTTACATGAATGTGAACTTTGATCATAAATCAGAGAAAACTCAAAATAAATGATTATCAATAAATGTTCTTTATGTTTGTATTTGTCGATAAACAACTTGCAAGAAAGTGAACTTTAATCTTAGATATGATAGAATACAAAATCAATGATTATGAATAAATGTTATTTATGTTTTTATTTGTCGATAAACAACTTGCAAGAAAGTGAGCTTTGATCTTAAATCTGATAAAATACAAAATAAGTGATAATGAATTAATATTCTTTATGTTTTTATTTGTCGATATTCAACTTGCAAGAAAGTGAACTTTGATCTTAAATCTGATAAAAATACAAAATAAATTATTATGAATAAATATTCTTTATGTTTTTATTTGTCGATATTCAACTTGCAAGAAAGTGAAGTTTGATCTTAAATCTGATAAAAATACAAAATCAATGATCATTATGAAATGTTATTTATGTTTCTATTTGTCGATAAACAACTTGCAAGAAAGTGAACTTTGATCTTAGTTCTGATAAAATACAAAATAAATGATTATGAATAAATATTTTTATGTTTTTATTTGACTATATTCAACTTGCAGGAAAGTGAACTTTGATCAAAAATCTGAGAAAACTCAAAATAAATGATTATCAATAAATGTTCTTTATGTTTCTATTTGTCGATAAACAACTTGCAAGAAAATGAACTTTAATCTTAGATATGATAGAATACAAAATAAATGATTATGAATAAATATTCTTTATGCTTTTATTTGTCGATATTCAACTTGCAAGAAAGTGAACTTTAATCTTAAATATGATAAAATACAAAATAAATGATTTTGAATAAATGTTATTTATGTTTTTATTTGCCGATTAACAACTTACATGAAAGTGAACTTTGATCATAAATCTGATAAAATACAAAATAAATTATTATGAATAAATATTCTTTATGTTTTTATTTGTCGATATTCAACTTGCAAGAAAGTGAACTTTGATCTTTAATCTGATAAAAATACAAAATAAATGATTATGAATAAATATTATTTATGTTTTTATTTGTCGATATTCAACTTGCAAGAATGTGAACTTTGATCTTAAATCTGATAAAAATACAAAATAAATGATTATGAATAAATATTATTTATGTTTTTATTTGCCGATTAACAACTTACATGAATGTGAACTTTGATCATAAATCAGAGAAAACTCAAAATAAATGATTATCAATAAATGTTCTTTATGTTTCTATTTGTCGATAAACAACTTGCAAGAAAGTGAACTTTAATCTTAGATATGATAGAATACAAAATCAATGATTATGAATAAATGTTATTTATGTTTTTATTTGTCGATAAACAACTTGCAAGAAAGTGAGCTTTGATCTTAAATCTGATAAAATACAAAATAAGTGATAATGAATTAATATTCTTTATGTTTTTATTTGTCGATATTCAACTTGCAAGAAAGTGAACTTTGATCTTAAATCTGATAAAAATACAAAATAAATTATTATGAATAAATATTCTTTATGTTTTTATTTGTCGATATTCAACTTGCAAGAAAGTGAAGTTTGATCTTAAATCTGATAAAAATACAAAATCAATGATCATGATGAAATGTTATTTATGTTTCTATTTGTCGATAAACAACTTGCAAGAAAGTGAACTTTGATCTTAGTTCTGATAAAATACAAAATAAATGATTATGAATAAATATTTTTATGTTTTTATTTGACTATATTCAACTTGCAGGAAAGTGAACTTTGATCAAAAATCTGAGAAAACTCAAAATAAATGATTATCAATAAATGTTCTTTATGTTTCTATTTGTCGATAAACAACTTGCAAGAAAATGAACTTTAATCTTAGATATGATAGAATACGAAATAAATGATTATGAATAAATATTCTTTATGCTTTTATTTGTCGATATTCAACTTGCAAGAAAGTGAACTTTAATCTTAAATATGATAAAATACAAAATAAATGATTTTGAATAAATGTTATTTATGTTTTTACTTGTCGATAAACAACTTGCAAGAAAGTTAACTTTAATCTTAAATCTGATAAAATACGAAATAAGTGATAATGAATTAATATTCTTTATGTTTCTATATGTCGATAAATAACTTGCAAGAAAGTGAACTTTGATCTTAGATCTGATAGAATACAAAATAAATGATTATGAATATATGTTCTTTATGTTTCTATATGTCGATAAATAACTTGCAAGAAAGTGAACTTTTATCTTAAATCTGATAAAAATACAAAATAAATGATAATGAATAAATATTATTTATGTTTTTATTTGCCGATTAACAACTTACATGAAAGTGAACTTTGATCATAAATCTGATAAAATACAAAATAAATTATTATGAATAAATATTCTTTATGTTTCTATTTGTCGATATTCAACTTGCAAGAATGTGAACATTGATCATAAATCAGAGAAAACTCAAAATAAAGGATTATCAATAAATGTTCTTTATGTTTCTATTTGTCGATAAACAACTTGCAAGAAAGTGAACTTTAATCTTAGATATGATAGAATACAAAATCAATGATTATGAATAAATGTTATTTATGTTTTTATTTGTCGATAAACAACTTGCAAGAAAGTGAGCTTTAATCTTAGATATGATAGAATACAAAATAAATGATAATGAATAAATATTCTTTATGCTTTTATTTGTCGATATTCAACTTGTAAGAAAGTGAACTTTAATCTTAAATATGATAAAATACAAAATAAATGATTTTGAATAAATGTTGTTTATGTTTTTATTTGTCGATAAACAACTTGCAAGAAAGTGAGCTTTGATCTTAAATCTGATAAAATACAAAATAAATTATTATGAATAAATATTCTTTATGTTTTTATTTGTCGATATTCAACTTGCAAGAAAGTGAACTTTAATCTTAGATATGATAGAATACAAAATCAATGATTATGAATAAATGTTATTTATGTTTTTATTTGTCGATAAATAACTTGCAAGAAAGTGAGCTTTGATCTTAAATCTGATAAAATACAAAATAAGTGATAATGAATTAATATTCTTTATGTTTTTATTTGTCGATATTCAACTTGCAAGAAAGTGAACTTTGATCTTAAATCTGATAAAAATACAAAATAACTTATTATGAATAAATATTCTTTATGTTTTTATTTGTCGATATTCAACTTGCAAGAAAGTGAACTTTGATCTTAGTTCTGATAAAATACAAAATAAATGATTATGAATAAATATTTTTATGTTTTTATTTGACTATATTCAACTTGCAGGAAAGTGAACTTTAATCTTAAATATGATAAAATACAAAATAAATGATTTTGAATAAATGTTGTTTATGTTTTTATTTGTCGATAAACAACTTGCAAGAAAGTGAGCTTTGATCTTAAATCTGATAAAATACAAAATAAATGATTATGAATATATGTTCTTTATGTTTCTATATGTCGATAAATAACTTGAAAGAAAGTGAACTTTGATCTTAGATCTGATAGAATACAAAATAAATGATTATGAATATATGTTCTTTATGTTTCTATATGTCGATAAATAACTTGCAAGAAAGTGAACTTTTATCTTAAATCTGATAAAAATACAAAATAAATGATAATGAATAAATATTATTTATGTTTTTATTTGCCGATTAACAACTTACATGAATGTGAACTTTGATCATAAATCAGAGAAAACTCAAAATAAATGATTATCAATAAATGTTCTTTATGTTTGTATTTGTCGATAAACAACTTGCAAGAAAGTGAACTTTAATCTTAGATATGATAGAATACAAAATCAATGATTATGAATAAATGTTATTTATGTTTTTATTTGTCGATAAACAACTTGCAAGAAAGTGAGCTTTGATCTTAAATCTGATAAAATACAAAATAAGTGATAATGAATTAATATTCTTTATGTTTTTATTTGTCGATATTCAACTTGCAAGAAAGTGAACTTTGATCTTAAATCTGATAAAAATACAAAATAAATTATTATGAATAAATATTCTTTATGTTTTTATTTGTCGATATTCAACTTGCAAGAAAGTGAAGTTTGATCTTAAATCTGATAAAAATACAAAATCAATGATCATTATGAAATGTTATTTATGTTTCTATTTGTCGATAAACAACTTGCAAGAAAGTGAACTTTGATCTTAGTTCTGATAAAATACAAAATAAATGATTATGAATAAATATTTTTATGTTTTTATTTGACTATATTCAACTTGCAGGAAAGTGAACTTTGATCAAAAATCTGAGAAAACTCAAAATAAATGATTATCAATAAATGTTCTTTATGTTTCTATTTGTCGATAAACAACTTGCAAGAAAATGAACTTTAATCTTAGATATGATAGAATACAAAATAAATGATTATGAATAAATATTCTTTATGCTTTTATTTGTCGATATTCAACTTGCAAGAAAGTGAACTTTAATCTTAAATATGATAAAATACAAAATAAATGATTTTGAATAAATGTTATTTATGTTTTTATTTGCCGATTAACAACTTACATGAAAGTGAACTTTGATCATAAATCTGATAAAATACAAAATAAATTATTATGAATAAATATTCTTTATGTTTTTATTTGTCGATATTCAACTTGCAAGAAAGTGAACTTTGATCTTTAATCTGATAAAAATACAAATTAAATGATTATGAATAAATATTATTTATGTTTTTATTTGTCGATATTCAACTTGCAAGAATGTGAACTTTGATCTTAAATCTGATAAAAATACAAAATAAATGATTATGAATAAATATTATTTATGTTTTTATTTGCCGATTAACAACTTACATGAATGTGAACTTTGATCATAAATCAGAGAAAACTCAAAATAAATGATTATCAATAAATGTTCTTTATGTTTCTATTTGTCGATAAACAACTTGCAAGAAAGTGAACTTTAATCTTAGATATGATAGAATACAAAATCAATGATTATGAATAAATGTTATTTATGTTTTTATTTGTCGATAAACAACTTGCAAGAAAGTGAGCTTTGATCTTAAATCTGATAAAATACAAAATAAGTGATAATGAATTAATATTCTTTATGTTTTTATTTGTCGATATTCAACTTGCAAGAAAGTGAACTTTGATCTTAAATCTGATAAAAATACAAAATAAATTATTATGAATAAATATTCTTTATGTTTTTATTTGTCGATATTCAACTTGCAAGAAAGTGAAGTTTGATCTTAAATCTGATAAAAATACAAAATCAATGATCATGATGAAATGTTATTTATGTTTCTATTTGTCGATAAACAACTTGCAAGAAAGTGAACTTTGATCTTAGTTCTGATAAAATACAAAATAAATGATTATGAATAAATATTTTTATGTTTTTATTTGACTATATTCAACTTGCAGGAAAGTGAACTTTGATCAAAAATCTGAGAAAACTCAAAATAAATGATTATCAATAAATGTTCTTTATGTTCTATTTGTCGATAAACAACTTGCAAGAAAATGAACTTTAATCTTAGATATGATAGAATACGAAATAAATGATTATGAATAAATATTCTTTATGCTTTTATTTGTCGATATTCAACTTGCAAGAAAGTGAACTTTAATCTTAAATATGATAAAATACAAAATAAATGATTTTGAATAAATGTTATTTATGTTTTTACTTGTCGATAAACAACTTGCAAGAAAGTTAACTTTAATCTTAAATCTGATAAAATACGAAATAAGTGATAATGAATTAATATTCTTTATGTTTCTATATGTCGATAAATAACTTGCAAGAAAGTGAACTTTGATCTTAGATCTGATAGAATACAAAATAAATGATTATGAATATATGTTCTTTATGTTTCTATATGTCGATAAATAACTTGCAAGAAAGTGAACTTTTATCTTAAATCTGATAAAAATACAAAATAAATGATAATGAATAAATATTATTTATGTTTTTATTTGCCGATTAACAACTTACATGAAAGTGAACTTTGATCATAAATCTGATAAAATACAAAATAAATTATTATGAATAAATATTCTTTATGTTTCTATTTGTCGATATTCAACTTGCAAGAATGTGAACATTGATCATAAATCAGAGAAAACTCAAAATAAAGGATTATCAATAAATGTTCTTTATGTTTCTATTTGTCGATAAACAACTTGCAAGAAAGTGAACTTTAATCTTAGATATGATAGAATACAAAATCAATGATTATGAATAAATGTTATTTATGTTTTTATTTGTCGATAAACAACTTGCAAGAAAGTGAGCTTTAATCTTAGATATGATAGAATACAAAATAAATGATAATGAATAAATATTCTTTATGCTTTTATTTGTCGATATTCAACTTGTAAGAAAGTGAACTTTAATCTTAAATATGATAAAATACAAAATAAATGATTTTGAATAAATGTTGTTTATGTTTTTATTTGTCGATAAACAACTTGCAAGAAAGTGAGCTTTGATCTTAAATCTGATAAAATACAAAATAAATTATTATGAATAAATATTCTTTATGTTTTTATTTGTCGATATTCAACTTGCAAGAAAGTGAACTTTAATCTTAGATATGATAGAATACAAAATCAATGATTATGAATAAATGTTATTTATGTTTTTATTTGTCGATAAATAACTTGCAAGAAAGTGAGCTTTGATCTTAAATCTGATAAAATACAAAATAAGTGATAATGAATTAATATTCTTTATGTTTTTATTTGTCGATATTCAACTTGCAAGAAAGTGAACTTTGATCTTAAATCTGATAAAAATACAAAATAACTTATTATGAATAAATATTCTTTATGTTTTTATTTGTCGATATTCAACTTGCAAGAAAGTGAACTTTGATCTTAGTTCTGATAAAATACAAAATAAATGATTATGAATAAATATTTTTATGTTTTTATTTGACTATATTCAACTTGCAGGAAAGTGAACTTTAATCTTAAATATGATAAAATACAAAATAAATGATTTTGAATAAATGTTGTTTATGTTTTTATTTGTCGATAAACAACTTGCAAGAAAGTGAGCTTTGATCTTAAATCTGATAAAATACAAAATAAATGATTATGAATATATGTTCTTTATGTTTCTATATGTCGATAAATAACTTGAAAGAAAGTGAACTTTGATCTTAGATCTGATAGAATACAAAATAAATGATTATGAATATATGTTCTTTATGTTTCTATATGTCGATAAATAACTTGCAAGAAAGTGAACTTTTATCTTAAATCTGATAAAAATACAAAATAAATGATAATGAATAAATATTATTTATGTTTTTATTTGCCGATTAACAACTTACATGAATGTGAACTTTGATCATAAATCAGAGAAAACTCAAAATAAATGATTATCAATAAATGTTCTTTATGTTTGTATTTGTCGATAAACAACTTGCAAGAAAGTGAACTTTAATCTTAGATATGATAGAATACAAAATCAATGATTATGAATAAATGTTATTTATGTTTTTATTTGTCGATAAACAACTTGCAAGAAAGTGAGCTTTGATCTTAAATCTGATAAAATACAAAATAAGTGATAATGAATTAATATTCTTTATGTTTTTATTTGTCGATATTCAACTTGCAAGAAAGTGAACTTTGATCTTAAATCTGATAAAAATACAAAATAAATTATTATGAATAAATATTCTTTATGTTTTTATTTGTCGATATTCAACTTGCAAGAAAGTGAAGTTTGATCTTAAATCTGATAAAAATACAAAATCAATGATCATTATGAAATGTTATTTATGTTTCTATTTGTCGATAAACAACTTGCAAGAAAGTGAACTTTGATCTTAGTTCTGATAAAATACAAAATAAATGATTATGAATAAATATTTTTATGTTTTTATTTGACTATATTCAACTTGCAGGAAAGTGAACTTTGATCAAAAATCTGAGAAAACTCAAAATAAATGATTATCAATAAATGTTCTTTATGTTTCTATTTGTCGATAAACAACTTGCAAGAAAATGAACTTTAATCTTAGATATGATAGAATACAAAATAAATGATTATGAATAAATATTCTTTATGCTTTTATTTGTCGATATTCAACTTGCAAGAAAGTGAACTTTAATCTTAAATATGATAAAATACAAAATAAATGATTTTGAATAAATGTTATTTATGTTTTTACTTGTCGATAAACAACTTGCAAGAAAGTGAACTTTAATCTTAAATCTGATAAAATACGAAATAAGTGATAATGAATTAATATTCTTTATGTTTCTATATGTCGATAAATAACTTGCAAGAAAGTGAACTTTGATCTTAGATCTGATAGAATACAAAATAAATGATTATGAATATATGTTCTTTATGTTTCTATATGTCGATAAATAACTTGCAAGAAAGTAAACTTTTATCTTAAATCTGATAAAAATACAAAATAAATGATAATGAATAAATATTATTTATGTTTTTATTTGCCGATTAACAACTTACATGAATGTGAACTTTGATCATAAATCTGATAAAATACAAAATAAATTATTATGAATAAATATTCTTTATGTTTTTATTTGTCGATATTCAACTTGCAAGAAAGTGAACTTTGATCTTAAATCTGATAAAAATACAAAATCAATGATTATGAATAAATGTTATTTATGTTTTTATTTGTCGATAAATAACTTGCAAGAAAGTGAGCTTTGATCTTAAATCTGATAAAATACAAAATAAGTGATAATGAATTAATATTCTTTATGTTTTTATTTGTCGATATTCAACTTGCAAGAAAGTGAACTTTGATCTTAAATCTGATAAAAATACAAAATAAATTATTATGAATAAATATTCTTTATGTTTTTATTTGTCGATATTCAACTTGCAAGAAAGTGAACTTTGATCTTAAATCTGATAAAAATACAAAATCAATGATCATGATGAAATGTTATTTATGTTTCTATTTGTCGATAAACAACTTGCAAGAAAGTGAACTTTGATCTTAGTTCTGATAAAATACAAAATAAATGATTATGAATAAATATTTTTATGTTTTTATTTGACTATATTTAACTTGCAGGAAAGTGAACTTTGATCAAAAATCTGAGAAAACTCAAAATAAATGATTATCAATAAATGTTCTTTATGTTTCTATTTGTCGATAAACAACTTGCAAGAAAATGAACTTTAATCTTAGATATGATAGAATACAAAATAAATGATTTTGAATAAATGTTATTTATGTTTTTACTTGTCGATAAACAACTTGCAAGAAAGTGAACTTTAATCTTAAATCTGATAAAATACAAAATAAATGATTATGAATATATGTTCTTTATGTTTCTATATGTCGATAAATAACTTGAAAGAAAGTGAACTTTGATCTTAGATCTGATAGAATACAAAATAAATGATTATGAATATATGTTCTTTATGTTTCTATATGTCGATAAATAACTTGCAAGAAAGTGAACTTTTATCTTAAATCTGATAAAAATACAAAATAAATGATAATGAATAAATATTATTTATGTTTTTATTTGCCGATTAACAACTTACATAAAAGTGAACTTTGATCATAAATCTGATAAAATACAAAATAAATTATTATGAATAAATATTCTTTATGTTTTTATTTGTCGATATTCAACTTGCAAGAAAGTGAACTTTGATCTTAAATCTGATAAAAATACAAAATAAATGATTATGAATAAATATTATTTATGTTTTTTTTTGTCGATAAACAACTTGCAAGAAAGTGAGCTTTGATCTTAAATCTGATAAAATACAAAATAAATTATTATGAATAAATATTCTTTATGTTTTTATTTGTCGATATTCAACTTGCAAGAATGTGAACTTTGATCTTAAATCTGATAAAAATACAAAATAAATGATTATGAATAAATATTATTTATGTTTTTATTTGCCGATTAACAACTTACATGAATGTGAACTTTGATCTTAGTTCTGATAAAATACAAAATAAATGATTATGAATAAATATTTTTATGTTTTTATTTGACTATATTCAACTTGCAGGAAAGTGAACTTTGATCAAAAATCTGAGAAAACTCAAAATAAATGATTATCAATAAATGTTCTTTATGTTTCTATTTGTCGATAAACAACTTGCAAGAAAATGAACTTTAATCTTAGATATGATAGAATACAAAATAAATGATTATGAATAAATATTCTTTATGCTTTTATTTGTCGATATTCAACTTGCAAGAAAGTGAACTTTAATCTTAAATATGATAAAATACAAAATAAATGATTTTGAATAAATGTTATTTATGTTTTTATTTGCCGATTAACAACTTACATGAAAGTGAACTTTGATCATAAATCTGATAAAATACAAAATAAATTATTATGAATAAATATTCTTTATGTTTTTATTTGTCGATATTCAACTTGCAAGAAAGTGAACTTTGATCTTTAATCTGATAAAAATACAAAATAAATGATTATGAATAAATATTATTTATGTTTTTATTTGTCGATATTCAACTTGCAAGAATGTGAACTTTGATCTTAAATCTGATAAAAATACAAAATAAATGATTATGAATAAATATTATTTATGTTTTTATTTGCCGATTAACAACTTACATGAATGTGAACTTTGATCATAAATCAGAGAAAACTCAAAATAAATGATTATCAATAAATGTTCTTTATGTTTCTATTTGTCGATAAACAACTTGCAAGAAAGTGAACTTTAATCTTAGATATGATAGAATACAAAATCAATGATTATGAATAAATGTTATTTATGTTTTTATTTGTCGATAAACAACTTGCAAGAAAGTGAGCTTTGATCTTAAATCTGATAAAATACAAAATAAGTGATAATGAATTAATATTCTTTATGTTTTTATTTGTCGATATTCAACTTGCAAGAAAGTGAACTTTGATCTTAAATCTGATAAAAATACAAAATAAATTATTATGAATAAATATTCTTTATGTTTTTATTTGTCGATATTCAACTTGCAAGAAAGTGAAGTTTGATCTTAAATCTGATAAAAATACAAAATCAATGATCATGATGAAATGTTATTTATGTTTCTATTTGTCGATAAACAACTTGCAAGAAAGTGAACTTTGATCTTAGTTCTGATAAAATACAAAATAAATGATTATGAATAAATATTTTTATGTTTTTATTTGACTATATTCAACTTGCAGGAAAGTGAACTTTGATCAAAAATCTGAGAAAACTCAAAATAAATGATTATCAATAAATGTTCTTTATGTTTCTATTTGTCGATAAACAACTTGCAAGAAAATGAACTTTAATCTTAGATATGATAGAATACGAAATAAATGATTATGAATAAATATTCTTTATGCTTTTATTTGTCGATATTCAACTTGCAAGAAAGTGAACTTTAATCTTAAATATGATAAAATACAAAATAAATGATTTTGAATAAATGTTATTTATGTTTTTACTTGTCGATAAACAACTTGCAAGAAAGTTAACTTTAATCTTAAATCTGATAAAATACGAAATAAGTGATAATGAATTAATATTCTTTATGTTTCTATATGTCGATAAATAACTTGCAAGAAAGTGAACTTTGATCTTAGATCTGATAGAATACAAAATAAATGATTATGAATATATGTTCTTTATGTTTCTATATGTCGATAAATAACTTGCAAGAAAGTGAACTTTTATCTTAAATCTGATAAAAATACAAAATAAATGATAATGAATAAATATTATTTATGTTTTTATTTGCCGATTAACAACTTACATGAAAGTGAACTTTGATCATAAATCTGATAAAATACAAAATAAATTATTATGAATAAATATTCTTTATGTTTCTATTTGTCGATATTCAACTTGCAAGAATGTGAACATTGATCATAAATCAGAGAAAACTCAAAATAAAGGATTATCAATAAATGTTCTTTATGTTTCTATTTGTCGATAAACAACTTGCAAGAAAGTGAACTTTAATCTTAGATATGATAGAATACAAAATCAATGATTATGAATAAATGTTATTTATGTTTTTATTTGTCGATAAACAACTTGCAAGAAAGTGAGCTTTAATCTTAGATATGATAGAATACAAAATAAATGATAATGAATAAATATTCTTTATGCTTTTATTTGTCGATATTCAACTTGTAAGAAAGTGAACTTTAATCTTAAATATGATAAAATACAAAATAAATGATTTTGAATAAATGTTGTTTATGTTTTTATTTGTCGATAAACAACTTGCAAGAAAGTGAGCTTTGATCTTAAATCTGATAAAATACAAAATAAATTATTATGAATAAATATTCTTTATGTTTTTATTTGTCGATATTCAACTTGCAAGAAAGTGAACTTTAATCTTAGATATGATAGAATACAAAATCAATGATTATGAATAAATGTTATTTATGTTTTTATTTGTCGATAAATAACTTGCAAGAAAGTGAGCTTTGATCTTAAATCTGATAAAATACAAAATAAGTGATAATGAATTAATATTCTTTATGTTTTTATTTGTCGATATTCAACTTGCAAGAAAGTGAACTTTGATCTTAAATCTGATAAAAATACAAAATAACTTATTATGAATAAATATTCTTTATGTTTTTATTTGTCGATATTCAACTTGCAAGAAAGTGAACTTTGATCTTAGTTCTGATAAAATACAAAATAAATGATTATGAATAAATATTTTTATGTTTTTATTTGACTATATTCAACTTGCAGGAAAGTGAACTTTAATCTTAAATATGATAAAATACAAAATAAATGATTTTGAATAAATGTTGTTTATGTTTTTATTTGTCGATAAACAACTTGCAAGAAAGTGAGCTTTGATCTTAAATCTGATAAAATACAAAATAAATGATTATGAATATATGTTCTTTATGTTTCTATATGTCGATAAATAACTTGAAAGAAAGTGAACTTTGATCTTAGATCTGATAGAATACAAAATAAATGATTATAAATATATGTTCTTTATGTTTCTATATGTCGATAAATAACTTGCAAGAAAGTGAACTTTTATCTTAAATCTGATAAAAATACAAAATAAATGATAATGAATAAATATTATTTATGTTTTTATTTGCCGATTAACAACTTACATGAATGTGAACTTTGATCATAAATCAGAGAAAACTCAAAATAAATGATTATCAATAAATGTTCTTTATGTTTGTATTTGTCGATAAACAACTTGCAAGAAAGTGAACTTTAATCTTAGATATGATAGAATACAAAATCAATGATTATGAATAAATGTTATTTATGTTTTTATTTGTCGATAAACAACTTGCAAGAAAGTGAGCTTTGATCTTAAATCTGATAAAATACAAAATAAGTGATAATGAATTAATATTCTTTATGTTTTTATTTGTCGATATTCAACTTGCAAGAAAGTGAACTTTGATCTTAAATCTGATAAAAATACAAAATAAATTATTATGAATAAATATTCTTTATGTTTTTATTTGTCGATATTCAACTTGCAAGAAAGTGAAGTTTGATCTTAAATCTGATAAAAATACAAAATCAATGATCATTATGAAATGTTATTTATGTTTCTATTTGTCGATAAACAACTTGCAAGAAAGTGAACTTTGATCTTAGTTCTGATAAAATACAAAATAAATGATTATGAATAAATATTTTTATGTTTTTATTTGACTATATTCAACTTGCAGGAAAGTGAACTTTGATCAAAAATCTGAGAAAACTCAAAATAAATGATTATCAATAAATGTTCTTTATGTTTCTATTTGTCGATAAACAACTTGCAAGAAAATGAACTTTAATCTTAGATATGATAGAATACAAAATAAATGATTATGAATAAATATTCTTTATGCTTTTATTTGTCGATATTCAACTTGCAAGAAAGTGAACTTTAATCTTAAATATGATAAAATACAAAATAAATGATTTTGAATAAATGTTATTTATGTTTTTACTTGTCGATAAACAACTTGCAAGAAAGTGAACTTTAATCTTAAATCTGATAAAATACGAAATAAGTGATAATGAATTAATATTCTTTATGTTTCTATATGTCGATAAATAACTTGCAAGAAAGTGAACTTTGATCTTAGATCTGATAGAATACAAAATAAATGATTATGAATATATGTTCTTTATGTTTCTATATGTCGATAAATAACTTGCAAGAAAGTAAACTTTTATCTTAAATCTGATAAAAATACAAAATAAATGATAATGAATAAATATTATTTATGTTTTTATTTGCCGATTAACAACTTACATGAATGTGAACTTTGATCATAAATCTGATAAAATACAAAATAAATTATTATGAATAAATATTCTTTATGTTTTTATTTGTCGATATTCAACTTGCAAGAAAGTGAACTTTGATCTTAAATCTGATAAAAATACAAAATCAATGATTATGAATAAATGTTATTTATGTTTTTATTTGTCGATAAATAACTTGCAAGAAAGTGAGCTTTGATCTTAAATCTGATAAAATACAAAATAAGTGATAATGAATTAATATTCTTTATGTTTTTATTTGTCGATATTCAACTTGCAAGAAAGTGAACTTTGATCTTAAATCTGATAAAAATACAAAATAAATTATTATGAATAAATATTCTTTATGTTTTTATTTGTCGATATTCAACTTGCAAGAAAGTGAACTTTGATCTTAAATCTGATAAAAATACAAAATCAATGATCATGATGAAATGTTATTTATGTTTCTATTTGTCGATAAACAACTTGCAAGAAAGTGAACTTTGATCTTAGTTCTGATAAAATACAAAATAAATGATTATGAATAAATATTTTTATGTTTTTATTTGACTATATTTAACTTGCAGGAAAGTGAACTTTGATCAAAAATCTGAGAAAACTCAAAATAAATGATTATCAATAAATGTTCTTTATGTTTCTATTTGTCGATAAACAACTTGCAAGAAAATGAACTTTAATCTTAGATATGATAGAATACAAAATAAATGATTTTGAATAAATGTTATTTATGTTTTTACTTGTCGATAAACAACTTGAAAGAAAGTGAACTTTGATCTTAGATCTGATAGAATACAAAATAAATGATTATGAATATATGTTCTTTATGTTTCTATATGTCGATAAATAACTTGCAAGAAAGTGAACTTTTATCTTAAATCTGATAAAAATACAAAATAAATGATAATGAATAAATATTATTTATGTTTTTATTTGCCGATTAACAACTTACATAAAAGTGAACTTTGATCATAAATCTGATAAAATACAAAATAAATTATTATGAATAAATATTCTTTATGTTTTTATTTGTCGATATTCAACTTGCAAGAAAGTGAACTTTGATCTTAAATCTGATAAAAATACAAAATAAATGATTATGAATAAATATTATTTATGTTTTTTTTTGTCGATAAACAACTTGCAAGAAAGTGAGCTTTGATCTTAAATCTGATAAAATACAAAATAAATTATTATGAATAAATATTCTTTATGTTTTTATTTGTCGATATTCAACTTGCAAGAATGTGAACTTTGATCTTAAATCTGATAAAAATACAAAATAAATGATTATGAATAAATATTATTTATGTTTTTATTTGCCGATTAACAACTTACATGAATGTGAACTTTGATCATAAATCAGAGAAAACTCAAAATAAATGATTATCAATAAATGTTCTTTATGTTTCTATTTGTCGATAAACAACTTGCAAGAAAGTGAACTTTAATCTTAGATATGATAGAATACAAAATCAATGATTATGAATAAATGTTATTTATGTTTTTATTTGTCGATAAACAACTTGCAAGAAAGTGAGCTTTGATCTTAAATCTGATAAAATACAAAATAAGTGATAATGAATTAATATTCTTTATGTTTTTATTTGTCGATATTCAACTTGCAAGAAAGTGAACTTTGATCTTAAATCTGATAAAAATACAAAATAAATTATTATGAATAAATATTCTTTATGTTTTTATTTGTCGATATTCAACTTGCAAGAAAGTGAAGTTTGATCTTAAATCTGATAAAAATACAAAATCAATGATCATGATGAAATGTTATTTATGTTTCTATTTGTCGATAAACAACTTGCAAGAAAGTGAACTTTGATCTTAGTTCTGATAAAATACAAAATAAATGATTATGAATAAATATTTTTATGTTTTTATTTGACTATATTCAACTTGCAGGAAAGTGAACTTTGATCAAAAATCTGAGAAAACTCAAAATAAATGATTATCAATAAATGTTCTTTATGTTTCTATTTGTCGATAAACAACTTGCAAGAAAATGAACTTTAATCTTAGATATGATAGAATACAAAATAAATGATTATGAATAAATATTCTTTATGCTTTTATTTGTCGATATTCAACTTGCAAGAAAGTGAACTTTAATCTTAAATATGATAAAATACAAAATAAATGATTTTGAATAAATGTTATTTATGTTTTTACTTGTCGATAAACAACTTGCAAGAAAGTGAACTTTAATCTTAAATCTGATAAAATACGAAATAAGTGATAATGAATTAATATTCTTTATGTTTCTATATGTCGATAAATAACTTGCAAGAAAGTGAACTTTGATCTTAGATCTGATAGAATACAAAATAAATGATTATGAATATATGTTCTTTATGTTTCTATATGTCGATAAATAACTTGCAAGAAAGTAAACTTTTATCTTAAATCTGATAAAAATACAAAATAAATGATAATGAATAAATATTATTTATGTTTTTATTTGCCGATTAACAACTTACATGAAAGTGAACTTTGATCATAAATCTGATAAAATACAAAATAAATTATTATGAATAAATATTCTTTATGTTTCTATTTGTCGATATTCAACTTGCAAGAATGTGAACATTGATCATAAATCAGAGAAAACTCAAAATAAAGGATTATCAATAAATGTTCTTTATGTTTCTATTTGTCGATAAACAACTTGCAAGAAAGTGAACTTTAATCTTAGATATGATAGAATACAAAATCAATGATTATGAATAAATGTTATTTATGTTTTTATTTGTCGATAAACAACTTGCAAGAAAGTGAGCTTTAATCTTAGATATGATAGAATACAAAATAAATGATAATGAATAAATATTCTTTATGCTTTTATTTGTCGATATTCAACTTGTAAGAAAGTGAACTTTAATCTTAAATATGATAAAATACAAAATAAATGATTTTGAATAAATGTTGTTTATGTTTTTATTTGTCGATAAACAACTTGCAAGAAAGTGAGCTTTGATCTTAAATCTGATAAAATACAAAATAAATTATTATGAATAAATATTCTTTATGTTTTTATTTGTCGATATTCAACTTGCAAGAAAGTGAACTTTAATCTTAGATATGATAGAATACAAAATCAATGATTATGAATAAATGTTATTTATGTTTTTATTTGTCGATAAATAACTTGCAAGAAAGTGAGCTTTGATCTTAAATCTGATAAAATACAAAATAAGTGATAATGAATTAATATTCTTTATGTTTTTATTTGTCGATATTCAACTTGCAAGAAAGTGAACTTTGATCTTAAATCTGATAAAAAAACAAAATAACTTATTATGAATAAATATTCTTTATGTTTTTATTTGTCGATATTCAACTTGCAAGAAAGTGAACTTTGATCATAAATCTGATAAAAATACAAAATCAATGATCATGATGAAATGTTATTTATGTTTCTATTTGTCGATAAACAACTTGCAAGAAAGTGAACTTTGATCTTAGTTCTGATAAAATACAAAATAAATGATTATGAATAAATATTTTTATGTTTTTATTTGACTATATTCAACTTGCAGGAAAGTGAACTTTAATCTTAAATATGATAAAATACAAAATAAATGATTTTGAATAAATGTTGTTTATGTTTTTATTTGTCGATAAACAACTTGCAAGAAAGTGAACTTTTATCCTAAATCTGATAAAAATACAAAATAAATGATAATGAATAAATATTATTTATGTTTTTATTTGCCGATTAACAACTTACATGAAAGTGAACTTTGATCATAAATCTGATAAAATACAAAATAAATTATTATGAATAAATATTCTTTATGTTTTTATTTGTCGATATTCAACTTGCAAGAAAGTGAACTTTGATCTTAAATCTGATAAAAATACAAAATAAATGATTATGAATAAATATTATTTATGTTTTTATTTGTCGATAAACAACTTGCAAGAAAGTGAGCTTTGATCTTAAATCTGATAAAATACAAAATAAATTATTATGAATAAATATTCTTTATGTTTTTATTTGTCGATATTCAACTTGCAAGAATGTGAACTTTGATCTTAAATCTGATAAAAATACAAAATAAATGATTATGAATAAATATTATTTATGTTTTTATTTGCCGATTAACAACTTACATGAATGTGAACTTTGATCATAAATCAGAGAAAACTCAAAATAAATGATTATCAATAAATGTTCTTTATGTTTCTATTTGTCGATAAACAACTTGCAAGAAAGTGAACTTTAATCTTAGATATGATAGAATACAAAATCAATGATTATGAATAAATGTTATTTATGTTTTTATTTGTCGATAAACAACTTGCAAGAAAGTGAGCTTTGATCTTAAATCTGATAAAATACAAAATAAGTGATAATGAATTAATATTCTTTATGTTTTTATTTGTCGATATTCAACTTGCAAGAAAGTGAACTTTGATCTTAAATCTGATAAAAATACAAAATAAATTATTATGAATAAATATTCTTTATGTTTTTATTTGTCGATATTCAACTTGCAAGAAAGTGAAGTTTGATCTTAAATCTGATAAAAATACAAAATCAATGATCATGATGAAATGTTATTTATGTTTCTATTTGTCGATAAACAACTTGCAAGAAAGTGAACTTTGATCTTAGTTCTGATAAAATACAAAATAAATGATTATGAATAAATATTTTTATGTTTTTATTTGACTATATTCAACTTGCAGGAAAGTGAACTTTGATCAAAAATCTGAGAAAACTCAAAATAAATGATTATCAATAAATGTTCTTTATGTTTCTATTTGTCGATAAACAACTTGCAAGAAAATGAACTTTAATCTTAGATATGATAGAATACAAAATAAATGATTATGAATAAATATTCTTTATGCTTTTTTTTGTCGATATTCAACTTGCAAGAAAGTGAACTTTAATCTTAAATATGATAAAATACAAAATAAATGATTTTGAATAAATGTTATTTATGTTTTTACTTGTCGATAAACAACTTGCAAGAAAGTGAACTTTAATCTTAAATCTGATAAAATACGAAATAAGTGATAATGAATTAATATTCTTTATGTTTCTATATGTCGATAAATAACTTGCAAGAAAGTGAACTTTGATCTTAGATCTGATAGAATACAAAATAAATGATTATGAATATATGTTCTTTATGTTTCTATATGTCGATAAATAACTTGCAAGAAAGTGAACTTTTATCTTAAATCTGATAAAAATACAAAATAAATGATAATGAATAAATATTATTTATGTTTTTATTTGCCGATTAACAACTTACATGAAAGTGAACTTTGATCATAAATCTGATAAAATACGAAATAAGTGATAATGAATTAATATTCTTTATGTTTCTATATGTCGATAAATAACTTGCAAGAAAGTGAACTTTGATCTTAAATCTGATAAAAATACAAAATAAATTATTATGAATAAATATTCTTTATGTTTTTATTTGTCGATATTCAACTTGCAAGAAAGTGAACTTTGATCTTAAATCTGATAAAAATACAAAATCAATGATCATGATGAAACGTTATTTATGTTTCTATTTGTCAATAAACAACTTGCAAGAAGGTGAACTTTGATCTTAGTTCTGATAAAATACAAAATAAATGATTATGAATAAATATTTTTATGTTTTTATTTGACTACATTCAACTTGCAAGAAAGTGAACTTTGATCTTAAATCTGATAAAAATACAAAATAAATTATTATGAATAAATATTCTTTATGTTTTTATTTGTCGATATTCAACTTGCAGGAAAGTGAACTTTGATCATAAATCTGAGAAAACTCAAAATAAATGATTATGAATAAATATTCTTTATGCTTTTATTTGTCGATATTCAACTTGCAAGAAAGTGAACTTTAATCTTAAATATGATAAAATACAAAATAAATGATTTTAAATAAATGTTATTTATGTTTTTATATGTCGATAAACAACTTGCAAGAAAGTGAGCTTTGATCTTAAATGTGATAAAATACAAAATAAATTATTATGAATAAATATTCTTTATGTTTTTATTTGTCGATATTCAACTTGCAGGAAAGTGAACTTTGATCATAAATCTGAGAAAACTCAAAATAAATGATTAACAATAAATGTTCTTTATGTTTCTATTTGTCGATAAACAACTTGCAAGAAAGTGAACTTTAATCATACAAAATCAATGATTATGAATACATGTTATTTATGTTTTTATTTGTCGATAAATAACTTGCAAGAAAGTGAGCTTTGATCTTAAATCTGATAAAATACAAAATAAGTGATAATGAGTTAATATTCTTTATGTTTTTATATGTCGATATTCAACTTGCAAGAAAGTGAACTTTGATCTTAAATCTGTTAAAAATACAAAATCAATGATTATGAATAAATATTCTTTATGTTTTTATTTGTAGGTATTCAACTTACATGAAAATGCAACTTTGATCATAAATCTGATAAAAAACAAAATAAATTATTATGAATTAATATTCTTTATGTTTTTATTTGTCGATATTCAACTTTCAGGAAAGTGAACTTTGATCATAAATCTGAGAAAACTCAAAATAAATGATTAGCAATAAATGTTCTTTATGTTTCTATTTGTCGATAAACAACTTGCAAGAAGGTGAACTTTAATCTTAAATCTGATAAAAATACAAAATCAATGATTATGAATAAATGTTATTTATGTTTCTATTTGTCGATAAACAATTTGCCAGAAAGTGAACTTTGATCTCAAATCTGATAAAAATACAAAATCAATGATTATGAATAAATGTTATTTATGTTTCTATTTGTCGATAAACAACTTGCCAGAAAGTGAACTTTGATCTTAGTTCTGATAAAATACAAAATAAATGATTGTGAATAAATATTATTTATGTTTTTATTTGTCGATATTCAACTTACATGAAAATGAACTTTGATCATAAATCTGATAAAAAACAAAATAAATTATTATGAATAAATATTCTTTATGTTTTTATTTGTCGATATTCAACTTGCAGGAAAGTGAACTTTGATCATAAATCTGAGAAAACTCAAAATAAATGATTATCAATAAATGTTCTTTATGTTTCTATTTGTCGATAAACGACTTGCAAGAAGGTGAACTTTAATCTTAAATCTGATAAAAATACAAAATCAATGATTATGAATAAATGTTATTTATGTTTCTATTTGTCGATAAACAATTTGCCAGAAAGTGAACTTTGATCTTAGTTCTGATAAAATACAAAATAAATGATTGTGAATAAATATTCTTTATGTTTTTATTTGTCGATATTCAACTTGCAAGAAAGTGAACTTTGATCTCAAATCTGATAAAAATACAAAATCAATGATTATGAATAAATGTTATTTATGTTTCTATTTGTCGATAAACAACTTGCCAGAAAAAGAACTTTGATCTTAGTTCTAATAAAATACAAAATAAATGATTGTGAATAAATATTCTTTATGTTTTTATTTGTCGATATGCAACTTACATGAAAATGAACTTTGATCATAAATCTGATAAAAAACAAAATAAATTATTATGAATAAACATTCTTTATGTTTTTATTTGTCGATATTCAACTTGCAGGAAAGTGAACTTTGATCATAAATCTGAGAAAACTCAAAATAAATGATTATCAATAAATGTTCTTTATGTTTCTATTTGTCGATAAACAACTTGCAAGAAAGTGAAATTTAATCTTAGATATGATAGAATACAAAATAAATGATAATGAATAAATATTCTTTATGCTTTTATTTGTCGATATTCAACTTGTAAGAAAGTGAACTTTAATCTTAAATATGATAAAATACAAAATAAATGATTTTAAATAAATGTTGTTTATGTTTTTATTTGTCGATAATCAACTTGCAAGAAAGTGAGCTTTGATCTTAAATCTGATAAAATACAAAATAAATTATTATGAATAAATATTCTTTATGTTTTTATTTGTCGATATTCAACTTGCAAGAATGTGAACTTTGATCTTAAATCTGATAAAAATACAAAATAAATGATTATGAATAAATATTATTTATGTTTTTATTTGCCGATTAACAACTTACATGAAAATGCAACTTTGATCATAAATCTGAGAAAACTCAAAATAAATGATTATCAATAAATGTTCTTTATGTTTCTATTCGTCGATAAACAACTTGCAAGAAAGTGAACTTTAATCTTAGATGTGATAGAATACAAAATCAATGATTATGAATAAATGTTATTTATGTTTCTATTTGTCGATAAACAACTTGCAAGAAAGTGAACTTTGATCTTAGTTCTGATAAAATACAAAATAAATGATTATGAATAAATATTCTTTATGTTTTTATTTGTCGATATTCAACTTACATGAACATCAACTTTGATCATAAATCTGATAAAAAACAAAATCAATTATTATGAATAAATATTCTTTATGTACTTATTTGTCGATATTCAACTTGCAGGAAAGTGAACTTTGATCAAAAATCTGAGAAAACTCAAAATAAATGATTATCAATAAATGTTCTTTATGTTTCTATTTGTCGATAAACAACTTGCAAGAAAGTGAACTTTAATCTTAGATATGATAGAATACAAAATAAATGATTATGAATAAATATTCTTTATGCTTTTATTTGTCGATATTCAACTTGCAAGAAAGTGAACATTGATCTTAAATATGATAAAATACAAAATAAATGATTTTGAATAAATGTTATTTATGTTTTTACTTGTCGATAAACAACTTGCAAGAAAGTGAACTTTAATCTTAAATCTGATAAAATACAAAATAAATGATTATGAATATATGTTCTTTATGTTTCTATATGTCGATAAATAACTTGCAAGAAAGTGAACTTTGATCTTAGATCTGATAGAATACAAAATAAATAATTATGAATATATGTTCTTTATGTTTCTATATGTCGATAAACAACTTACATGAAAGTGAACTTTGATCATAAATCTGATAAAAATACAAAATCAATGATCATGATGAAATGTTATTTATGTTTCTATTTGTCGATAAACAACTTGCAAGAAAGTGAACTTTGATCTTAGTTCTTATAAAATACAAAATAATTGATTATGAATAAATATTTTTATGTTTTTATTTGACTACATTAAACTTGCAAGAAAGTGAACTTTGATCTTAAATCTGATAAAAATACAAAATAAATTATTATGAATAAATATTCTTTATGTTTTTATTTGTCGATATTCAACTTGCAGGAAAGTGAACTTTGATCATAAATCTGAGAAAACTCAAAATAAATGATTATGAATAAATATTCTTTATGCTTTTATTTGTCGATATTCAACTTGCAAGAAAGTGAACTTTAATCTTAAATATGATAAAATACAAAATAAATGATTTTAAATAAATGTTATTTATGTTTTTATATGTCGATAAACAACTTGCAAGAAAGTGAGCTTTGATCTTAAATGTGATAAAATACAAAATAAATTATTATGAATAAATATTTTTATGTTTTTATTTGACTATATTCAACTTGAAGGAAAGTGAACTTTGATCAAAAATCTGAGAAAACTCAAAATAAATGATTATCAATAAATGTTCTTTATGTTTCTATTTGTCGATAAACAACTTGCAAGAAAATGAACTTTAATCTTAGATATGATAGAATACAAAATAAATGATTATGAATAAATATTCTTTATGCTTTTATTTGTCGATATTCAACTTGCAAGAAAGTGAACTTTAATCTTAAATATGATAAAATACAAAATAAATGATTTTGAATAAATGTTATTTATGTTTTTATCTGAGAAAACTCAAAATAAATGATTAACAATAAATGTTCTTTATGTTTCTATTTGTCGATAAACAACTTGCAAGAAAGTGAACTTTAATCATACAAAATCAATGATTATGAATACATGTTATTTATGTTTTTATTTGTCGATAAATAACTTGCAAGAAAGTGAGCTTTGATCTTAAATCTGATAAAATACAAAATAAGTGATAATGAGTTAATATTCTTTATGTTTTTATATGTCGATATTCAACTTGCAAGAAAGTGAACTTTGATCTTAAATCTGTTAAAAATACAAAATCAATGATTATGAATAAATATTCTTTATGTTTTTATTTGTAGGTATTCAACTTACATGAAAATGCAACTTTGATCATAAATCTGATAAAAAACAAAATAAATTATTATGAATTAATATTCTTTATGTTTTTATTTGTCGATATTCAACTTTCAGGAAAGTGAACTTTGATCATAAATCTGAGAAAACTCAAAATAAATGATTAGCAATAAATGTTCTTTATGTTTCTATTTGTCGATAAACAACTTGCAAGAAGGTGAACTTTAATCTTAAATCTGATAAAAATACAAAATCAATGATTATGAATAAATGTTATTTATGTTTCTATTTGTCGATAAACAATTTGCCAGAAAGTGAACTTTGATCTCAAATCTGATAAAAATACAAAATCAATGATTATGAATAAATGTTATTTATGTTTCTATTTGTCGATAAACAACTTGCCAGAAAGTGAACTTTGATCTTAGTTCTGATAAAATACAAAATAAATGATTGTGAATAAATATTATTTATGTTTTTATTTGTCGATATTCAACTTACATGAAAATGAACTTTGATCATAAATCTGATAAAAAACAAAATAAATTATTATGAATAAATATTCTTTATGTTTTTATTTGTCGATATTCAACTTGCAGGAAAGTGAACTTTGATCATAAATCTGAGAAAACTCAAAATAAATGATTATCAATAAATGTTCTTTATGTTTCTATTTGTCGATAAACGACTTGCAAGAAGGTGAACTTTAATCTTAAATCTGATAAAAATACAAAATCAATGATTATGAATAAATGTTATTTATGTTTCTATTTGTCGATAAACAATTTGCCAGAAAGTGAACTTTGATCTTAGTTCTGATAAAATACAAAATAAATGATTGTGAATAAATATTCTTTATGTTTTTATTTGTCGATATTCAACTTGCAAGAAAGTGAACTTTGATCTCAAATCTGATAAAAATACAAAATCAATGATTATGAATAAATGTTATTTATGTTTCTATTTGTCGATAAACAACTTGCCAGAAAAAGAACTTTGATCTTAGTTCTAATAAAATACAAAATAAATGATTGTGAATAAATATTCTTTATGTTTTTATTTGTCGATATTCAACTTACATGAAAATGAACTTTGATCATAAATCTGATAAAAAACAAAATAAATTATTATGAATAAACATTCTTTATGTTTTTATTTGTCGATATTCAACTTGCAGGAAAGTGAACTTTGATCATAAATCTGAGAAAACTCAAAATAAATGATTATCAATAAATGTTCTTTATGTTTCTATTTGTCGATAAACAACTTGCAAGAAAGTGAAATTTAATCTTAGATATGATAGAATACAAAATAAATGATAATGAATAAATATTCTTTATGCTTTTATTTGTCGATATTCAACTTGTAAGAAAGTGAACTTTAATCTTAAATATGATAAAATACAAAATAAATGATTTTAAATAAGTGTTGTTTATGTTTTTATTTGTCGATAAACAACTTGCAAGAAAGTGAGCTTTGATCTTAAATCTGATAAAATACAAAATAAATTATTATGAATAAATATTCTTTATGTTTTTATTTGTCGATATTCAACTTGCAAGAATGTGAACTTTGATCTTAAATCTGATAAAAATACAAAATAAATGATTATGAATAAATATTATTTATGTTTTTATTTGCCGATTAACAACTTACATGAAAATGCAACTTTGATCATAAATCTGAGAAAACTCAAAATAAATGATTATCAATAAATGTTCTTTATGTTTCTATTCGTCGATAAACAACTTGCAAGAAAGTGAACTTTAATCTTAGATGTGATAGAATACAAAATCAATGATTATGAATAAATGTTATTTATGTTTCTATTTGTCGATAAACAACTTGCAAGAAAGTGAACTTTGATCTTAGTTCTGATAAAATACAAAATAAATGATTATGAATAAATATTCTTTATGTTTTTATTTGTCCATATTCAACTTACATGAACATCAACTTTGATCATAAATCTGATAAAAAACAAAATCAATTATTATGAATAAATATTCTTTATGTACTTATTTGTCGATATTCAACTTGCAGGAAAGTGAACTTTGATCAAAAATCTGAGAAAACTCAAAATAAATGATTATCAATAAATGTTCTTTATGTTTCTATTTGTCGATAAACAACTTGCAAGAAAGTGAACTTTAATCTTAGATATGATAGAATACAAAATAAATGATTATGAATAAATATTCTTTATGCTTTTATTTGTCGATATTCAACTTGCAAGAAAGTGAACATTGATCTTAAATATGATAAAATACAAAATAAATGATTTTGAATAAATGTTATTTATGTTTTTACTTGTCGATAAACAACTTGCAAGAAAGTGAACTTTAATCTTAAATCTGATAAAATACAAAATAAATGATTATGAATATATGTTCTTTATGTTTCTATATGTCGATAAATAACTTGCAAGAAAGTGAACTTTGATCTTAGATCTGATAGAATACAAAATAAATAATTATGAATATATGTTCTTTATGTTTCTATATGTCGATAAACAACTTACATGAAAGTGAACTTTGATCATAAATCTGATAAAAATACAAAATCAATGATCATGATGAAATGTTATTTATGTTTCTATTTGTCGATAAACAACTTGCAAGAAAGTGAACTTTGATCTTAGTTCTTATAAAATACAAAATAATTGATTATGAATAAATATTTTTATGTTTTTATTTGACTACATTAAACTTGCAAGAAAGTGAACTTTGATCTTAAATCTGATAAAAATACAAAATAAATTATTATGAATAAATATTCTTTATGTTTTTATTTGTCGATATTCAACTTGCAGGAAAGTGAACTTTGATCATAAATCTGAGAAAACTCAAAATAAATGATTATGAATAAATATTCTTTATGCTTTTATTTGTCGATATTCAACTTGCAAGAAAGTGAACTTTAATCTTAAATATGATAAAATACAAAATAAATGATTTTAAATAAATGTTATTTATGTTTTTATATGTCGATAAACAACTTGCAAGAAAGTGAGCTTTGATCTTAAATGTGATAAAATACAAAATAAATTATTATGAATAAATATTTTTATGTTTTTATTTGACTATATTCAACTTGAAGGAAAGTGAACTTTGATCAAAAATCTGAGAAAACTCAAAATAAATGATTATCAATAAATGTTCTTTATGTTTCTATTTGTCGATAAACAACTTGCAAGAAAATGAACTTTAATCTTAGATATGATAGAATACAAAATAAATGATTATGAATAAATATTCTTTATGCTTTTATTTGTCGATATTCAACTTGCAAGAAAGTGAACTTTAATCTTAAATATGATAAAATACAAAATAAATGATTTTGAATAAATGTTATTTATGTTTTTACTTGTCGATAAACAACTTGCAAGAAAGTGAACTTTAATCTTAAATCTGATAAAATACAAAATAAATGATTATGAATATATGTTCTTTATGTTTCTATATGTCGATAAATAACTTGCAAGAAAGTGAACTTTGATCTTAGATCTGATAGAATACAAGCTAAATGATAATGAATAAATATTCTTTATGCTTTTATTTGTCGATATTCAACTTGTAAGAAAGTGAACTTTAATCTTAAATATGATAAAATACAAAATAAATGATTTTGAATAAATGTTGTTTATGTTTTTATTTGTCGATAAACAACTTGCAAGAAAGTGAGCTTTGATCTTAAATCTGATAAAATACAAAATAAATTATTATGAATAAATATTCTTTATGTTTTTATTTGTCGATATTCAACTTGCAAGAATGTGAACTTTGATCTTAAATCTGATAAAAATACAAAATAAATGATTATGAATAAATATTATTTATGTTTTTATTTGCCGATTAACAACTTACATGAATGTGAACTTTGATCATAAATCAGAGAAAACTCAAAATAAATGATTATCAATAAATGTTCTTTATGTTTCTATTTGTCGATAAACAACTTGCAAGAAAGTGAACTTTAATCTTAGATATGATAGAATACAAAATCAATGATTATGAATAAATGTTATTTATGTTTTTATTTGTCGATAAAAAACTTGCAAGAAAGTGAGCTTTGATCTTAAATCTGATAAAATACAAAATAAGTGATAATGAATTAATATTCTTTATGTTTTTATTTGTCGATATTCAACTTGCAAGAAAGTGAACTTTGATCTTAAATCTGATAAAAATACAAAATAAATTATTATGAATAAATATTCTTTATGTTTTTATTTGTCGATATTCAACTTGCAAGAAAGTGAACTTGATCTTAAATCTGATAAAAATACAAAATCAATGATCATGATGAAATGTTATTTATGTTTCTATTTGTCGATAAACAACTTGCAAGAAAGTGAACTTTGATCTTAGTTCTGATAAAATACAAAATAAATGATTATGAATAAATATTTTTATGTTTTTATTTGACTATATTCAACTTGCAGGAAAGTGAACTTTGATCAAAAATCTGAGAAAACTCAAAATAAATGATTATCAATAAATGTTCTTTATGTTTCTATTTGTCGATAAACAACTTGCAAGAAAATGAACTTTAATCTTAGATATGATAGAATACAAAATAAATGATTATGAATAAATATTCTTTATGCTTTTATTTGTCGATATTCAACTTGCAAGAAAGTGAACTTTAATCTTAAATATGATAAAATACAAAATAAATGATTTTGAATAAATGTTATTTATGTTTTTACTTGTCGATAAACAACTTGCAAGAAAGTGAACTTTAATCTTAAATCTGATAAAATACAAAATAAATGATTATGAATATATGTTCTTTATGTTTCTATATGTCGATAAATAACTTGCAAGAAAGTGAACTTTGATCTTAGATCTGATAGAATACAAAATAAATGATTATGAATATATGTTCTTTATGTTTCTATATGTCGATAAATAACTTGCAAGAAAGTGAACTTTTATCTTAAATCTGATAAAAATACAAAATAAATGATTATGAATAAATATTATTTATGTTTTTATTTGCCGATTAACAACTTACATGAATGTGAACTTTGATCATAAATCAGAGAAAACTCAAAATAAATGATTATCAATAAATGTTCTTTATGTTTCTATTTGTCGATAAACAACTTGCAAGAAAGTGAACTTTAATCTTAGATATGATAGAATACAAAATCAATGATTATGAATAAATGTTATTTATGTTTTTATTTGTCGATAAACAACTTGCAAGAAAGTGAGCTTTGATCTTAAATCTGATAAAATACAAAATAAGTGATAATGAATTAATATTCTTTATGTTTTTATTTGTCGATATTCAACTTGCAAGAAAGTGAACTTTGATCTTAAATCTGATAAAAATACAAAATAAATTATTATGAATAAATATTCTTTATGTTTTTATTTGTCGATATTCAACTTGCAAGAAAGTGAACTTTGATCTTAAATCTGATAAAAATACAAAATCAATGATCATGATGAAACGTTATTTATGTTTCTATTTGTCGATAAACAACTTGCAAGAAAGTGAACTTTGATCTTAGTTCTGATAAAATACAAAATAAATGATTTTAAATAAATGTTATTTATGTTTTTATATGTCGATAAACAACTTGCAAGAAAGTGAGCTTTGATCTTAAATGTGATAAAATACAAAATAAATTATTATGAATAAATATTCTTTATGTTTTTATTTGTCGATATTCAACTTGCAGGAAAGTGAACTTTGATCATAAATCTGAGAAAACTCAAAATAAATGATTAACAATAAATGTTCTTTATGTTTCTATTTGTCGATAAACAACTTGCAAGAAAGTGAACTTTAATCTTAGATATGATAGAATACAAAATCAATGATTATGAATACATGTTATTTATGTTTTTATTTGTCGATAAATAACTTGCAAGAAAGTGAGCTTTGATCTTAAATCTGATAAAATACAAAATAAGTGATAATGAGTTAATATTCTTTATGTTTTTATATGTCGATATTCAACTTGCAAGAAAGTGAACTTTGATCTTAAATCTGATAAAAATACAAAATCAATGATTATGAATAAATATTCTTTATGTTTTTATTTGTAGATATTCAACTTACATGAAAATGCAACTTTGATCATAAATCTGATAAAAAACAAAATAAATTATTATGAATAAATATTCTTTATGTTTTTATTTGTCGATATTCAACTTTCAGGAAAGTGAACTTTGATCATAAATCTGAGAAAACTCAAAATAAATGATTAGCAATAAATGTTCTTTATGTTTCTATTTGTCGATAAACGACTTGCAAGAAGGTGAACTTTAATCTTAAATCTGATAAAAATACAAAATCAATGATTATGAATAAATGTTATTTATGTTTCTATTTGTCGATAAACAATTTGCCAGAAAGTGAACTTTGATCTCAAATCTGATAAAAATACAAAATCAATGATTATGAATAAATGTTATTTATGTTTCTATTTGTCGATAAACAATTTGCCAGAAAGTGAACTTTGATCTTAGTTCTGATAAAATACAAAATAAATGATTGTGAATAAATATTCTTTATGTTTTTATTTGTCGATATTCAACTTGCAAGAAAGTGAACTTTGATCTCAAATCTGATAAAAATACAAAATCAATGATTATGAATAAATGTTATTTATGTTTCTATTTGTCGATAAACAACTTGCCAGAAAGTGAACTTTGATCTTAGTTCTAATAAAATACAAAATAAATGATTGTGAATAAATATTCTTTATGTTTTTATTTGTCGATATTCAACTTACATGAAAATGAACTTTGATCATAAATCTGATAAAAAACAAAATAAATTATTATGAATAAACATTCTTTATGTTTTTATTTGTCGATATTCAACTTGCAGGAAAGTGAACTTTGATCATAAATCTGAGAAAACTCAAAATAAATTATTATCAATAAATGTTCTTTATGTTTCTATTTGTCGATAAACAACTTGCAAGAAAGTGAACTTTAATCTTAGATATGATAGAATACAAAATAAATGATAATGAATAAATATTCTTTATGCTTTTATTTGTCGATATTCAACTTGTAAGAAAGTGAACTTTAATCTTAAATATGATAAAATACAAAATAAATGATTTTAAATAAATGTTGTTTATGTTTTTATTTGTCGATAAACAACTTGCAAGAAAGTGAGCTTTGATCTTAAATCTGATAAAATACAAAATCAATGATTATGAATAAATGTTATTTATGTTTCTATTGCAACTTGCAAGAAAGTGAACTTTGATCTTAGTTCTGATAAAATACAAAATAAATGATTATGAATAAATATTCTTTATGTTTTTATTTGTCGATATTCAACTTGCAAGAATGTGAACTTTGATCTTAAATCTGATAAAAATACAAAATAAATGATTATGAATAAATATTATTTATGTTTCTATTCGTCGATAAACAACTTGCAAGAAAGTGAACTTTAATCTTAGATGTGATAGAATACAAAATCAATGATTATGAATAAATGTTATTTATGTTTCTATTGCAACTTGCAAGAAAGTGAACTTTGATCTTAGTTCTGATAAAATACAAAATAAATGATTATGAATAAATATTCTTTATGTTTTTATTTGTCGATATTCAACTTACATGAACATCAACTTTGATCATAAATCTGATAAAAAACAAAATCAATTATTATGAATAAATATTCTTTATGTACTTATTTGTCGATATTCAACTTGCAGGAAAGTGAACTTTGATCAAAAATCTGAGAAAACTCAAAATAAATGATTATCAATAAATGTTCTTTATGTTTCTATTTGTCGATAAACAACTTGCAAGAAAGTGAACTTTAATCTTAGATATGATAGAATACAAAATAAATGATTATGAATAAATATTCTTTATGCTTTTATTTGTCGATATTCAACTTGCAAGAAAGTGAACTTTAATCTTAAATATGATAAAATACAAAATAAATGATTTTGAATAAATGTTATTTATGTTTTTACTTGTCGATAAACAACTTGCAAGAAAGTGAACTTTAATCTTAAATCTGATAAAATACAAAATAAATGATTATGAATATATGTTCTTTATGTTTCTATATGTCGATAAATAACTTGCAAGAAAGTGAACTTTGATCTTAGATCTGATAGAATACAAAATAAATGATTATGAATATATGTTCTTTATGTTTCTATATGTCGATAAACAACTTACATGAAAGTGAACTATGATCATAAATCTGATAAAATACAAAATAAATTATTATGAATAAATATTCTTTATGTTTTTATTTGTCGATATTCAACTTGCAGGAAAGTGAACTTTGATCATAAATCTGAGAAAACTCAAAATAAATGATTATCAATAAATGTTCTTTATGTTTCTATTTGTCGATAAACAACTTGCAAGAAAGTGAACTTTAATCTTAGATATGATAGAATACAAAATAAATGATAATGAATAAATATTCTTTATGCTTTTATTTGTCGATATTCAACTTGCAAGAAAGTGAACTTTAATCTTAGATATGATAGAATACAAAATAAATGATAATGAATAAATATTCTTTATGCTTTTATTTGTCGATATTCAACTTGCAAGAAAGTGAACTTTAATCTTAAATATGATAAAATACAAAATAAATGATTTTAAATAAATGTTATTTATGTTTTTATTTGTCGATAAACAACTTGCAAGAAAGTGAGCTTTGATCTTAAATGTGATAAAATACAAAATAAATGATTTTAAATAAATGTTGTTTATGTTTTTATTTGTCGATAAACAACTTGCAAGAAAGTGAGCTTTGATCTTAAATCTGATAAAATACAAAATAAATTATTATGAATAAATATTCTTTATGTTTTTATTTGTCGATATTCAACTTGCAAGAATGTGAACTTTGATCTTAAATCTGATAAAAATACAAAATAAATGATTATGAATAAATATTATTTATGTTTTTATTTGCCGATTAACAACTTACATGAAAATGCAACTTTGATCATAAATCTGAGAAAACTCAAAATAAATGATTATCAATAAATGTTCTTTATGTTTCTATTCGTCGATAAACAACTTGCAAGAAAGTGAACTTTAATCTTAGATGTGATAGAATACAAAATCAATGATTATGAATAAATGTTATTTATGTTTCTATTGCAACTTGCCAGAAAGTGAACTTTGATCTTAGTTCTGATAAAATACAAAATAAATGATTATGAATAAATATTCTTTATGTTTTTATTTGTCGATATTCAACTTACATGAACATCAACTTTGATCATAAATCTGATAAAAAACAAAATCAATTATTATGAATAAATATTCTTTATGTATTTATTTGTCGATATTCAACTTGCAGGAAAGTGAACTTTGATCAAAAATCTGAGAAAACTCAAAATAAATGATTATCAATAAATGTTCTTTATGTTTCTATTTGTCGATAAACAACTTGCAAGAAAGTGAACTTTAATCTTAGATATGATAGAATACAAAATAAATGATTATGAATAAATATTCTTTATGCTTTTATTTGTCGATATTCAACTTGCAAGAAAGTGAACTTTAATCTTAAATATGATAAAATACAAAATAAATGATTTTGAATAAATGTTATTTATGTTTTTACTTGTCGATAAACAACTTGCAAGAAAGTGAACTTTAATCTTAAATCTGATAAAATACAAAATAAATGATTATGAATATATGTTCTTTATGTTTCTATATGTCGATAAATAACTTGCAAGAAAGTGAACTTTGATCTTAGATCTGATAGAATACAAAATAAATGATTATGAATATATGTTCTTTATGTTTCTATATGTCGATAAACAACTTACATGAAAGTGAACTATGATCATAAATCTGATAAAATACAAAATAAATTATTATGAATAAATATTCTTTATGTTTTTATTTGTCGATATTCAACTTGCAGGAAAGTGAACTTTGATCATAAATCTGAGAAAACTCAAAATAAATGATTATCAATAAATGTTCTTTATGTTTCTATTTGTCGATAAACAACTTGCAAGAAAGTGAACTTTAATCTTAGATATGATAGAATACAAAATAAATGATAATGAATAAATATTCTTTATGCTTTTATTTGTCGATATTCAACTTGCAAGAAAGTGAACTTTAATCTTAGATATGATAGAATACAAAATAAATGATAATGAATAAATATTCTTTATGCTTTTATTTGTCGATATTCAACTTGCAAGAAAGTGAACTTTAATCTTAAATATGATAAAATACAAAATAAATGATTTTAAATAAATGTTATTTATGTTTTTATTTGTCGATAAACAACTTGCAAGAAAGTGAGCTTTGATCTTAAATGTGATAAAATACAAAATAAATGATTTTAAATAAATGTTGTTTATGTTTTTATTTGTCGATAAACAACTTGCAAGAAAGTGAGCTTTGATCTTAAATCTGATAAAATACAAAATAAATTATTATGAATAAATATTCTTTATGTTTTTATTTGTCGATATTCAACTTGCAAGAATGTGAACTTTGATCTTAAATCTGATAAAAATACAAAATAAATGATTATGAATAAATATTATTTATGTTTTTATTTGCCGATTAACAACTTACATGAAAATGCAACTTTGATCATAAATCTGAGAAAACTCAAAATAAATGATTATCAATAAATGTTCTTTATGTTTCTATTCGTCGATAAACAACTTGCAAGAAAGTGAACTTTAATCTTAGATGTGATAGAATACAAAATCAATGATTATGAATAAATGTTATTTATGTTTCTATTGCAACTTGCCAGAAAGTGAACTTTGATCTTAGTTCTGATAAAATACAAAATAAATGATTATGAATAAATATTCTTTATGTTTTTATTTGTCGATATTCAATCTACATGAACATCAACTTTGATCATAAATCTGATAAAAAACAAAATCAATTATTATGAATAAATATTCTTTATGTATTTATTTGTCGATATTCAACTTGCAGGAAAGTGAACTTTGATCAAAAATCTGAGAAAACTCAAAATAAATGATTATCAATAAATGTTCTTTATGTTTCTATTTGTCGATAAACAACTTGCAAGAAAGTGAACTTTAATCTTAGATATGATAGAATACAAAATAAATGATTATGAATAAATATTCTTTATGCTTTTATTTGTCGATATTCAACTTGTAAGAAAGTGAACTTTAATCTTAAATATGATAAAATACAAAATAAATGATTATCAATAAATGTTCTTTATGTTTCTATTTGTCGATAAACAACTTGCAAGAAAGTGAACTTTAATCTTAGATATGATAGAATACAAAATAAATGATAATGAATAAATATTCTTTATGCTTTTATTTGTCGATATTCAACTTGCAAGAAAGTGAACTTAATCTTAGATATGATAGAATACAAAATAAATGATAATGAATAAATATTCTTTA
Organism: Zeugodacus cucurbitae; assembly: GCF_028554725.1. Lineage (NCBI taxonomy): Eukaryota > Metazoa > Arthropoda > Insecta > Diptera > Tephritidae > Zeugodacus > Zeugodacus cucurbitae. Next base: position 31,796,504 of record NC_071669.1, read on the forward strand.
TGCTTTTATTTGTCGATATTCAACTTGCAAGAAAGTGAACTTTAATCTTAAATATGATAAAATACAAAATAAATGATTTTAAATAAATGTTATTTATGTTTTTATTTGTCGATAAACAACTTGCAAGAAAGTGAGCTTTGATCTTAAATGTGATAAAATACAAAATAAATGATTTTAAATAAATGTTGTTTATGTTTTTATTTGTCGATAAACAACTTGCAAGAAAGTGAGCTTTGATCTTAAATCTGATAAAATACAAAATAAATTATTATGAATAAATATTCTTTATGTTTTTATTTGTCGATATTCAACTTGCAAGAATGTGAACTTTGATCTTAAATCTGATAAAAATACAAAATAAATGATTATGAATAAATATTATTTATGTTTTTATTTGCCGATTAACAACTTACATGAAAATGCAACTTTGATCATAAATCTGAGAAAACTCAAAATAAATGATTATCAATAAATGTTCTTTATGTTTCTATTCGTCGATAAACAACTTGCAAGAAAGTGAACTTTAATCTTAGATGTGATAGAATACAAAATCAATGATTATGAATAAATGTTATTTATGTTTCTATTGCAACTTGCCAGAAAGTGAACTTTGATCTTAGTTCTGATAAAATACAAAATAAATGATTATGAATAAATATTCTTTATGTTTTTATTTGTCGATATTCAACTTACATGAACATCAACTTTGATCATAAATCTGATAAAAAACAAAATCAATTATTATGAATAAATATTCTTTATGTATTTATTTGTCGATATTCAACTTGCAGGAAAGTGAACTTTGATCAAAAATCTGAGAAAACTCAAAATAAATGATTATCAATAAATGTTCTTTATGTTTCTATTTGTCGATAAACAACTTGCAAGAAAGTGAACTTTAATCTTAGATATGATAGAATACAAAATAAATGATTATGAATAAATATTCTTTATGCTTTTATTTGTCGATATTCAACTTGTAAGAAAGTGAACTTTAATCTTAAATATGATAAAATACAAAATAAATGATTTTGAATAAATGTTATTTATGTTTTTACTTGTCGATAAACAACTTGCAAGAAAGTGAACTTTAATCTTAAATCTGATAAAATACAAAATAAATGATTATGAATATATGTTCTTTATGTTTCTATATGTCGATAAATAACTTGCAAGAAAGTGAACTTTGATCTTAGATCTGATAGAATACAAAATAAATGATTATGAATATATGTTCTTTATGTTTCTATATGTCGATAAACAACTTACATGAAAGTGAACTATGATCATAAATCTGATAAAATACAAAATAAATTATTATGAATAAATATTCTTTATGTTTTTATTTGTCGATATTCAACTTGCAGGAAAGTGAACTTTGATCATAAATCTGAGAAAACTCAAAATAAATGATTATCAATAAATGTTCTTTATGTTTCTATTTGTCGATAAACAACTTGCAAGAAAGTGAACTTTAATCTTAGATATGATAGAATACAAAATAAATGATAATGAATAAATATTCTTTATGCTTTTATTTGTCGATATTCAACTTGCAAGAAAGTGAACTTTAATCTTAAATATGATAAAGTACAAAATAAATGATTTTAAATAAATGTTATTTATGTTTTTATTTGTCGATAAACAACTTGCAAGAAAGTGAGCTTTGATCTTAAATGTGATAAAATACAAAATAAATTATTATGAATAAATATTCTTTATGTTTTTATTTGTCGATATTCAACTTGCAGGAAAGTGAACTTTGATCATAAATCTGAGAAAACTCAAAATAAATGATTAACAATAAATGTTCTTTATGTTTCTATTTGTCGATAAACAACTTGAAAGAAAGTGAACTTTAATCTTAGATATGATAGAATACAAAATCAATGATTATGAATACATGTTATTTATGTTTTTATTTGTCGATAAATAACTTGCAAGAAAGTGAGCTTTGATCTTAAATCTGATAAAATACAAAATAAATGATAATGAGTTAATATTCTTTATGTTTTTATATGTCGATATTCAACTTGCAAGAAAGTGAACTTTGATCATAAATCTGAGAAAACTCAAAATAAATGATTAGCAATAAATGTTCTTTATGTTTCTATTTGTCGATAAACGACTTGCAAGAAGGTGAACTTTAATCTTAAATCTGATAAAAATACAAAATCAATGATTATGAATAAATGTTATTTATGTTTCTATTTGTCGATAAACAATTTGCCAGAAAGTGAACTTTGATCTTAGTTCTGATAAAATACAAAATAAATGATTGTGAATAAATATTCTTTATGTTTTTATTTGTCGATATTCAACTTACATGAAAATGAACTTTGATCATAAATCTGATAAAAAACAAAATAAATTATGAATAAATATTCTTTATGTTTTTATTTGTCGATATTCAACTTGCAGGAAAGTGAACTTTGATCATAAATCTGAGAAAACTCAAAATAAATGATTATCAATAAATGTTCTTTATGTTTCTATTTGTCGATAAACAACTTGCAACAAAGTGAACTTTAATCTTAGATATGATAGAATACAAAATAAATGATAATGAATAAATATTCTTTATGCTTTTATTTGTCGATATTCAACTTGTAAGAAAGTGAACTTTAATCTTAAATATGATAAAATACAAAATAAATGATTTTAAATAAATGTCGTTTATGTTTTTATTTGTCGATAAACAACTTGCAAGAAAGTGAGCTTTGATCTTAAATCTGATAAAATACAAAATAAATTATTATGAATAAATATTCTTTATGTTCTTATTTTTCGATATTCAACTTGCAAGAATGTGAACTTTGATCTTAAATCTGATAAAAATACAAAATAAATGATTATGAATAAATATTATTTATGTTTTTATTTGCCGATTAACAACTTTCATGAAAATGCAACTTTGATCATAAATCTGAGAAAACTCAAAATAAATGATTATCAATAAATGTTCTTTATGTTTCTATTCGTCGATAAACAACTTGCAAGAAAGTGAACTTTAATCTTAGATGTGATAGAATACAAAATCAATGATTATGAATAAATGTTATTTATGTTTCTATTTGTCGATAAACAACTTGCAAGAAAGTGAACTTTGATCTTAGTTCTGATAAAATACAAAATAAATGATTATGAATAAATATTCTTTATGTTTTTATTTGTCGATATTCAACTTACATGAACATCAACTTTGATCATAAATCTGATAAAAACAAAATCAATTATTACGAATAAATATTCTTTATGTACTTATTTGTCGATATTCAACTTGCAGGAAAGTGAACTTTGATCATAAATCTGAGAAAACTCAAAATAAATGATTATCAATAAATGTTCTTTATGTTTCTATTTGCCGATAAACAACTTGCAAGAAAGTGAACTTTAATCTTAGATATGATAGAATACAAAATAAATGATTATGAATAAATATTCTTTATGCTTTTATTTGTCGATATTCAACTTGCAAGAAAGTGATCTTTAATCTTAAATATGATAAAATACAAAATAAATGATTTTGAATAAATGTTATTTATGTTTTTACTTGTCGATAAACAACTTGCAAGAAAGTGAACTTTAATCTTAAATCTGATAAAATACAAAATAAATGATTATGAATATATGTTCTTTATGTTTCTATATGTCGATAAATAACTTGCAAGAAAGTGAACTTTGATCTTAGATCTGATAGAATACAAAATAAATGATTATGAATATATGTTCTTTATGTTTCTATATGTCGATAAACAACTTACATGAAAGTAAACTTTGATCATAAATCTGATAAAATACAAAATAAATTATTATGAATAAATATTCTTTATGTTTTTATTTGTCGATATTTAACTTGCAAGAAAGTGAACTTTAATCTTAAATATGACAAAATACAAAATAAATGATTTTGAAGAAATGTTATTTATGTTTTTACTTGTCGATAAACAACTTGCAAGAAAGTGAACTTTAATCTTAAATCTGATAAAATACAAAATAAATGATTATGAATATATGTTCTTTATGTTTCTATATGTCGATAAATAACTTGCAAGAAAGTGAACTTTGATCTTAGATCTGATAGAATACAAAATAAATGATTATGAATATATGTTCTTTATGTTTCTATATGTCGATAAACAACTTACATGAAAGTGAATTTGATCATAAATCTGATAAAATACAAAATAAATTATTATGAATAAATATTCTTTATGTTTTTATTTGTCGATATTCAACTTGCAGGAAAGTGAACTTTGATCATAAATCTGAGAAAACTCAAAATAAATGATTAACAATAAATGTTCTTTATGTTTCTATTTGTCGATAAACAACTTGAAAGAAAGTGAACTTTAATCTTAGATATGATAGAATACAAAATAAGTGATAATGAGTTAATATTCTTTATGTTTTTATATGTCGATATTCAACTTGCAAGAAAGTGAACTTTGATCTTAAATCTGATAAAAATACAAAATCAATGATTTTGAATAAATGTTATTTGTGTTTCTACTTGTCGATAAACAACTTGCAAGAAAGTGAACTTTGATCTTAGTTCTGATAAAATACAAAATAAATGATAATGAATTAATATTCTTTATGTTTTTATATGTCGATATTCAACTTGCAAGAAAGTGAACTTTGATCTTAAATCTGATAAAAATACAAAATCAATGATTATGAATAAATATTCTTTATGTTTTTATTTGTAGATATTCAACTTACATGAAAATGCAACTTTGATCATAAATCTGATAAAAAAAACAAAATAAATTATTATGAATAAATATTCTTTATGTTTTTATTTGTCGATATTCAACTTTCAGGAAAGTGAACTTTGATCATAAATCTGAGAAAACTCAAAATAAATGATTAGCAATAAATGTTCTTTATGTTTCTATTTGTCGATAAACGACTTGCAAGAAGGTGAACTTTAATCTTAAATCTGATAAAAATACAAAATCAATGATTATGAATAAATGTTATTTATGTTTCTATTTGTCGATAAACAATTTGCCAGAAAGTGAACTTTGATCTTAGTTCTGATAAAATACAAAATAAATGATTGTGAATAAATATTCTTTGTGTTTTTATTTGTCGATATTCAACTTGCAAGAAAGTGAACTTTGATCTTAAATCTGATAAAAATACAAAATCAATGATTATGAATAAATATTCTTTATGTTTTTATTTGTAGATATTCAACTTACATGAAAATGCAACTTTGATCATAAATCTGAGAAAACTCAAAATAAATGATTATCAATAAATGTTCTTTATGTTTCTATTCGTCGATAAACAACTTGCAAGAAAGTGAACTTTAATCTTAGATGTGATAGAATACAAAATAAATGATTATGAATAAATATTCTTTATGTTTTTATTTGTCGATATTCAACTTACATGAACATCAACTTTGATCTTAGTTCTGATAAAAAACAAAATCAATTATTATGAATAAATATTCTTTATGTACTTATTTGTCGATATTCAACTTGCAGGAAAGTGAACTTTGATCAAAAATCTGGGAAAACTCAAAATAAATGATTATCAGTAAATGTTCTTTATGTTTCTATTTGTCGATAAACAACTTGCAAGAAAGTCAACTTTAATCTTAGATATGATAGAATACAAAATAAATGATTATGAATAAATATTCTTTATGTTTTTATTTGTAGATATTCAACTTACATGAAAATGCAACTTTGATCATAAATCTGATAAAAAAAACAAAATAAATTATTATGAATAAATATTCTTTATGCTTTTATTTGTCGATATTCAACTTGTAAGAAAGTGAACTTTAATCTTAAATATGATAAAATACAAAATAAATGATTTTAAATAAATGTTGTTTATGTTTTTATTTGTCGATAAACAACTTGCAAGAAAGTGAGCTTTGATCTTAAATCTGATAAAATACAAAATAAATTATTATGAATAAATATTCTTTATGTTTTTATTTGTCGATATTCAACTTGCAAGAATGTGAACTTTGATCTTAAATCTGATAAAAATACAAAATAAATGATTATGAATAAATATTATTTATGTTTTTATTTGCCGATTAACAACTTACATGAAAATGCAACTTTGATCATAAATCTGAGAAAACTCAAAATAAATGATTATCAATAAATGTTCTTTATGTTTCTATTCGTCGATAAACAACTTGCAAGAAAGTGAACTTTAATCTTAGATGTGATAGAATACAAAATAAATGATTATGAATAAATATTCTTTATGTTTTTATTTGTCGATATTCAACTTACATGAACATCAACTTTGATCTTAGTTCTGATAAAAAACAAAATCAATTATTATTAATAAATATTCTTTATGTACTTATTTGTCGATATTCAACTTGCAGGAAAGTGAACTTTGATCAAAAATCTGAGAAAACTCAAAATAAATGATTATCAGTAAATGTTCTTTATGTTTCTATTTGTCGATAAACAACTTGCAAGAAAGTGAACTTTAATCTTAGATATGATAGAATACAAAATAAATGATTATGAATAAATATTCTTTATGCTTTTATTTGTCGATATTCAACTTGCAAGAAAGTGAACTTTAATCTTAAATATGATAAAATACAAAATAAATGATTTTGAAGAAATGTTATTTATGTTTTTACTTGTCGATAAACAACTTGCAAGAAAGTGAACTTTAATCTTAAATCTGATAAAATACAAAATAAATGATTATGAATATATGTTCTTTATGTTTCTATATGTCGATAAATAACTTGCAAGAAAGTGAACTTTGATCTTAGATCTGATAGAATACAAAATAAATGATTATGAATATATGTTCTTTATGTTTCTATATGTCGATAAACAACTTACATGAAAGTGAATTTGATCATAAATCTGATAAAATACAAAATAAATTATTATGAATAAATATTCTTTATGTTTTTATTTGTCGATATTCAACTTGCAGGAAAGTGAACTTTGATCATAAATCTGAGAAAACTCAAAATAAATGATTATCAATAAATGTTCTTTATGTTTCTATTTGTCGATAAACAACTTGCAAGAAAGTGAACTTTAATCTTAGATATGATAGAATACTAAATAAATGATAATGAATAAATATTCTTTATGCTTTTATTTGTCGATATTCAACTTGCAAGAAAGTGAACTTTAATCTTAAATATGATAAAATACAAAATAAATGATTTTAAATAAATGTTATTTATGTTTTTATTTGTCGATAAACAACTTGCAAGAAAGTGAGCTTTGATCTTAAATGTGATAAAATACAAAATAAATTATTATGAATAAATATTCTTTATGTTTTTATTTGTCGATATTCAACTTGCAGGAAAGTGAACTTTGATCATAAATCTGAGAAAACTCAAAATAAATGATTAACAATAAATGTTCTTTATGTTTCTATTTGTCGATAAACAACTTGAAAGAAAGTGAACTTTAATCTTAGATATGATAGAATACAAAATAAGTGATAATGAGTTAATATTCTTTATGTTTTTATATGTCGATATTCAACTTGCAAGAAAGTGAACTTTGATCTTAAATCTGATAAAAATACAAAATCAATGATTTTGAATAAATGTTATTTGTGTTTCTACTTGTCGATAAACAACTTGCAAGAAAGTGAACTTTGATCTTAGTTCTGATAAAATACAAAATAAATGATAATGAGTTAATATTCTTTATGTTTTTATATGTCGATATTCAACTTGCAAGAAAGTGAACTTTGATCTTAAATCTGATAAAAATACAAAATCAATGATTATGAATAAATATTCTTTATGTTTTTATTAAACAAAATAAATGATTTTGAATAAATGTTATTTATGTTTTTACTTGTCGATAAACAACTTGCAAGAAAGTGAACTTTAATCTTAAATCTGATAAAATACAAAATAAATGATTATGAATATATGTTCTTTATGTTTCTATATGTCGATAAATAACTTGCAAGAAAGTGAACTTTGATCTTAGATCTGATAGAATACAAAATAAATGATTATGAATATATGTTCTTTATGTTTCTATATGTCGATAAACAACTTACATGAAAGTAAACTTTGATCATAAATCTGATAAAATACAAAATAAATTATTATGAATAAATATTCTTTATGTTTTTATTTGTCGATATTCAACTTGCAGGAAAGTGAACTTTAATCATAAATCTGAGAAAACTCAAAATAAATGATTAACAATAAATGTTGTTTATGTTTCTATTTGTCGATAAACAACTTGCAAGAAAGTGAACTTTAATCTTAGATATGATAGAATACAAAATCAATGATTATGAATAAATGTTATTTATGTTTTTATTTGTCGATAAATAACTTGCAAGAAAGTGAGCTTTGATCTTAAATCTGATAAAATACAAAATAAGTGATAATGAGTTAATATTCTTTATGTTTTTATATGTCGATATTCAACTTGCAAGAAAGTGAACTTTGATCTTAAATCTGATAAAAATACAAAATCAATGATTTTGAATAAATGTTATTTGTGTTTCTACTTGTCGATAAACAACTTGCAAGAAAGTGAACTTTTATCTTATTTCTGATAAAATACAAAATAAATGATAATGAGTTAATATTATTTATGTTTTTATATGTCGATATTCAACTTGCAAGAAAGTGAACTTTGATCTTAAATCTGATAAAAATGCAAAATCAATGATTTTGAATAAATGTTATTTGTGTTTCTACTTGTCGATAAACAACTTGCAAGAAAGTGAACTTTGATCTTAGTTCTGATAAAATACAAAATAAATGATAATGAGTTAATATTCTTTATGTTTTTATATGTCGATATTCAACTTGCAAGAAAGTGAACTTTGATCTTAAATCTGATAAAAATACAAAATCAATGATTATGAATAAATATTCTTTATGTTTTTATTTGTAGATATTCAACTTACATGAAAATGCAACTTTGATCATAAATCTGATAAAAAACAAAATAAATTATTATGAATAAATATTCTTTATGTTTTTATTTGTCGATATTCAACTTTCAGGAAAGTGAACTTTGATCATAAATCTGAGAAAACTCAAAATAAATGATTAGCAATAAATGTTCTTTATGTTTCTATTTGTCGATAAACGACTTGCAGGAAGGTGAACTTTGATCATAAATCTGAGAAAACTCAAAATAAATGATTAACAATAATGTTCTTTATGTTTCTATTTGTCGATAAACAACTTGCAAGAAAGTGAACTTTAATCTTAGATATGATAGAATACAAAATAAATGATAATGAATAAATATTCTTTATGCTTTTATTTGTCGATATTCAACTTGTAAGAAAGTGAACTTAAATCTTAAATATGATAAAATACAAAATAAATGATTGTGAATAAATATTCTTTATGTTTTTATTTGTCGATATTCAACTTGCAAGAAAGTGAACTTTGATCTCAAATCTGATAAAAATACAAAATCAATGATTATGAATAAATGTTATTTATGTTTCTATTTGTCGATAAACAACTTGCCAGAAAGTGAACTTTGATCTTAGTTCTGATAAAATACAAAATAAATGATTGTGAATAAATATTCTTTATGTTTTTATTTGTCGATATTCAACTTACATGAAAATGAACTTTGATCATAAATCTGATAAAAAACAAAATAAATTATTATGAATAAATATTCTTTATGTTTTTATTTGTCGATATTCAACTTGCAGGAAAGTGAACTTTGATCATAAATCTGAGAAAACTCAAAATAAATGATTATCAATAAATGTTCTTTATGTTTCTATTTGTCGATAAACAACTTGCAAGAAAGTGAACTTTAATCTTAGATATGATAGAATACAAAATAAATGATAATGAATAAATATTCTTTATGCTTTTATTTGTCGATATTCAACTTGCAAGAAAGTGAACTTTAATCTTAGTTCTGATAAAATACAAAATAAATGATTGTGAATAAATATTCTTTATGTTTTTATTTGTCGATATTCAACTTACATGAAAATGAACTTTGATCATAAATCTGAGAAAACTCAAAATAAATGATTATCAATAAATGTTCTTTATGTTTTTATTTGTCGATATTCAACTTTCAGGAAAGTGAACTTTGATCATAAATCTGAGAAAACTCAAAATAAATGATTAGCAATAAATGTTCTTTATGTTTCTATTTGTCGATAAACGACTTGCAAGAAGGTGAACTTTAATCTTAAATCTGATAAAAATACAAAATCAATGATTATGAATAAATGTTATTTATGTTTTTACTTGTCGATAAACAACTTGCAAGAAAGTGAACTTTAATCTTAAATCTGATAAAATACAAAATAAATGATTATGAATATATGTTCTTTATGTTTCTATATGTCGATAAATAACTTGCAAGAAAGTGAACTTTGATCTTAGATCTGATAGAATACAAAATAAATGATTATGAATATATGTTCTTTATGTTTCTATATGTCGATAAACAACTTACATGAAAGTGAACTATGATCATAAATCTGATAAAATACAAAATAAATTATTATGAATAAATATTCTTTATGTTTTTATTTGTCGATATTCAACTTGCAGGAAAGTGAACTTTGATCATAAATCTGAGAAAACTCAAAATAAATGATTATCAATAAATGTTCTTTATGTTTCTATTTGTCGATAAACAACTTGCAAGAAAGTGAACTTTAATCTTAGATATGATAGAATACAAAATAAATGATAATGAATAAATATTCTTTATGCTTTTATTTGTCGATATTCAACTTGCAAGAAAGTGAACTTTAATCTTAAATATGATAAAGTACAAAATAAATGATTTTAAATAAATGTTATTTATGTTTTTATTTGTCGATAAACAACTTGCAAGAAAGTGAGCTTTGATCTTAAATGTGATAAAATACAAAATAAATTATTATGAATAAATATTCTTTATGTTTTTATTTGTCGATATTCAACTTGCAGGAAAGTGAACTTTGATCATAAATCTGAGAAAACTCAAAATAAATGATTAACAATAAATGTTCTTTATGTTTCTATTTGTCGATAAACAACTTGAAAGAAAGTGAACTTTAATCTTAGATATGATAGAATACAAAATCAATGATTATGAATACATGTTATTTATGTTTTTATTTGTCGATAAATAACTTGCAAGAAAGTGAGCTTTGATCTTAAATCTGATAAAATACAAAATAAATGATAATGAGTTAATATTCTTTATGTTTTTATATGTCGATATTCAACTTGCAAGAAAGTGAACTTTGATCATAAATCTGAGAAAACTCAAAATAAATGATTAGCAATAAATGTTCTTTATGTTTCTATTTGTCGATAAACGACTTGCAAGAAGGTGAACTTTAATCTTAAATCTGATAAAAATACAAAATCAATGATTATGAATAAATGTTATTTATGTTTCTATTTGTCGATAAACAATTTGCCAGAAAGTGAACTTTGATCTTAGTTCTGATAAAATACAAAATAAATGATTGTGAATAAATATTCTTTATGTTTTTATTTGTCGATATTCAACTTACATGAAAATGAACTTTGATCATAAATCTGATAAAAAACAAAATAAATTATGAATAAATATTCTTTATGTTTTTATTTGTCGATATTCAACTTGCAGGAAAGTGAACTTTGATCATAAATCTGAGAAAACTCAAAATAAATGATTATCAATAAATGTTCTTTATGTTTCTATTTGTCGATAAACAACTTGCAACAAAGTGAACTTTAATCTTAGATATGATAGAATACAAAATAAATGATAATGAATAAATATTCTTTATGCTTTTATTTGTCGATATTCAACTTGTAAGAAAGTGAACTTTAATCTTAAATATGATAAAATACAAAATAAATGATTTTAAATAAATGTCGTTTATGTTTTTATTTGTCGATAAACAACTTGCAAGAAAGTGAGCTTTGATCTTAAATCTGATAAAATACAAAATAAATTATTATGAATAAATATTCTTTATGTTTTTATTTTTCGATATTCAACTTGCAAGAATGTGAACTTTGATCTTAAATCTGATAAAAATACAAAATAAATGATTATGAATAAATATTATTTATGTTTTTATTTGCCGATTAACAACTTTCATGAAAATGCAACTTTGATCATAAATCTGAGAAAACTCAAAATAAATGATTATCAATAAATGTTCTTTATGTTTCTATTCGTCGATAAACAACTTGCAAGAAAGTGAACTTTAATCTTAGATGTGATAGAATACAAAATCAATGATTATGAATAAATGTTATTTATGTTTCTATTTGTCGATAAACAACTTGCAAGAAAGTGAACTTTGATCTTAGTTCTGATAAAATACAAAATAAATGATTATGAATAAATATTCTTTATGTTTTTATTTGTCGATATTCAACTTACATGAACATCAACTTTGATCATAAATCTGATAAAAAACAAAATCAATTATTACGAATAAATATTCTTTATGTACTTATTTGTCGATATTCAACTTGCAGGAAAGTGAACTTTGATCATAAATCTGAGAAAACTCAAAATAAATGATTATCAATAAATGTTCTTTATGTTTCTATTTGCCGATAAACAACTTGCAAGAAAGTGAACTTTAATCTTAGATATGATAGAATACAAAATAAATGATTATGAATAAATATTCTTTATGCTTTTATTTGTCGATATTCAACTTGCAAGAAAGTGATCTTTAATCTTAAATATGATAAAATACAAAATAAATGATTTTGAATAAATGTTATTTATGTTTTTACTTGTCGATAAACAACTTGCAAGAAAGTGAACTTTAATCTTAAATCTGATAAAATACAAAATAAATGATTATGAATATATGTTCTTTATGTTTCTATATGTCGATAAATAACTTGCAAGAAAGTGAACTTTGATCTTAGATCTGATAGAATACAAAATAAATGATTATGAATATATGTTCTTTATGTTTCTATATGTCGATAAACAACTTACATGAAAGTAAACTTTGATCATAAATCTGATAAAATACAAAATAAATTATTATGAATAAATATTCTTTATGTTTTTATTTGTCGATATTCAACTTGCAAGAAAGTGAACTTTAATCTCAAATATGACAAAATACAAAATAAATGATTTTGAAGAAATGTTATTTATGTTTTTACTTGTCGATAAACAACTTGCAAGAAAGTGAACTTTAATCTTAAATCTGATAAAATACAAAATAAATGATTATGAATATATGTTCTTTATGTTTCTATATGTCGATAAATAACTTGCAAGAAAGTGAACTTTGATCTTAGATCTGATAGAATACAAAATAAATGATTATGAATATATGTTCTTTATGTTTCTATATGTCGATAAACAACTTACATGAAAGTGAATTTGATCATAAATCTGATAAAATACAAAATAAATTATTATGAATAAATATTCTTTATGTTTTTATTTGTCGATATTCAACTTGCAGGAAAGTGAACTTTGATCATAAATCTGAGAAAACTCAAAATAAATGATTAACAATAAATGTTCTTTATGTTTCTATTTGTCGATAAACAACTTGAAAGAAAGTGAACTTTAATCTTAGATATGATAGAATACAAAATAAGTGATAATGAGTTAATATTCTTTATGTTTTTATATGTCGATATTCAACTTGCAAGAAAGTGAACTTTGATCTTAAATCTGATAAAAATACAAAATCAATGATTTTGAATAAATGTTATTTGTGTTTCTACTTGTCGATAAACAACTTGCAAGAAAGTGAACTTTGATCTTAGTTCTGATAAAATACAAAATAAATGATAATGAATTAATATTCTTTATGTTTTTATATGTCGATATTCAACTTGCAAGAAAGTGAACTTTGATCTTAAATCTGATAAAAATACAAAATCAATGATTATGAATAAATATTCTTTATGTTTTTATTTGTAGATATTCAACTTACATGAAAATGCAACTTTGATCATAAATCTGATAAAAAAAACAAAATAAATTATTATGAATAAATATTCTTTATGTTTTTATTTGTCGATATTCAACTTTCAGGAAAGTGAACTTTGATCATAAATCTGAGAAAACTCAAAATAAATGATTAGCAATAAATGTTCTTTATGTTTCTATTTGTCGATAAACGACTTGCAAGAAGGTGAACTTTAATCTTAAATCTGATAAAAATACAAAATCAATGATTATGAATAAATGTTATTTATGTTTCTATTTGTCGATAAACAATTTGCCAGAAAGTGAACTTTGATCTTAGTTCTGATAAAATACAAAATAAATGATTGTGAATAAATATTCTTTGTGTTTTTATTTGTCGATATTCAACTTGCAAGAAAGTGAACTTTGATCTTAAATCTGATAAAAATACAAAATCAATGATTATGAATAAATATTCTTTATGTTTTTATTTGTAGATATTCAACTTACATAAAAATGCAACTTTGATCATAAATCTGAGAAAACTCAAAATAAATGATTATCAATAAATGTTCTTTATGTTTCTATTCGTCGATAAACAACTTGCAAGAAAGTGAACTTTAATCTTAGATGTGATAGAATACAAAATAAATGATTATGAATAAATATTCTTTATGTTTTTATTTGTCGATATTCAACTTACATGAACATCAACTTTGATCTTAGTTCTGATAAAAAACAAAATCAATTATTATGAATAAATATTCTTTATGTACTTATTTGTCGATATTCAACTTGCAGGAAAGTGAACTTTGATCAAAAATCTGGGAAAACTCAAAATAAATGATTATCAGTAAATGTTCTTTATGTTTCTATTTGTCGATAAACAACTTGCAAGAAAGTCAACTTTAATCTTAGATATGATAGAATACAAAATAAATGATTATGAATAAATATTCTTTATGTTTTTATTTGTAGATATTCAACTTACATGAAAATGCAACTTTGATCATAAATCTGATAAAAAAAACAAAATAAATTATTATGAATAAATATTCTTTATGCTTTTATTTGTCGATATTCAACTTGTAAGAAAGTGAACTTTAATCTTAAATATGATAAAATACAAAATAAATGATTTTAAATAAATGTTGTTTATGTTTTTATTTGTCGATAAACAACTTGCAAGAAAGTGAGCTTTGATCTTAAATCTGATAAAATACAAAATAAATTATTATGAATAAATATTCTTTATGTTTTTATTTGTCGATATTCAACTTGCAAGAATGTGAACTTTGATCTTAAATCTGATAAAAATACAAAATAAATGATTATGAATAAATATTATTTATGTTTTTATTTGCCGATTAACAACTTACATGAAAATGCAACTTTGATCATAAATCTGAGAAAACTCAAAATAAATGATTATCAATAAATGTTCTTTATGTTTCTATTCGTCGATAAACAACTTGCAAGAAAGTGAACTTTAATCTTAGATGTGATAGAATACAAAATAAATGATTATGAATAAATATTCTTTATGTTTTTATTTGTCGATATTCAACTTACATGAACATCAACTTTGATCTTAGTTCTGATAAAAAACAAAATCAATTATTATTAATAAATATTCTTTATGTACTTATTTGTCGATATTCAACTTGCAGGAAAGTGAACTTTGATCAAAAATCTGAGAAAACTCAAAATAAATGATTATCAGTAAATGTTCTTTATGTTTCTATTTGTCGATAAACAACTTGCAAGAAAGTGAACTTTAATCTTAGATATGATAGAATACAAAATAAATGATTATGAATAAATATTCTTTATGCTTTTATTTGTCGATATTCAACTTGCAAGAAAGTGAACTTTAATCTTAAATATGATAAAATACAAAATAAATGATTTTGAAGAAATGTTATTTATGTTTTTACTTGTCGATAAACAACTTGCAAGAAAGTGAACTTTAATCTTAAATCTGATAAAATACAAAATAAATGATTATGAATATATGTTCTTTATGTTTCTATATGTCGATAAATAACTTGCAAGAAAGTGAACTTTGATCTTAGATCTGATAGAATACAAAATAAATGATTATGAATATATGTTCTTTATGTTTCTATATGTCGATAAACAACTTACATGAAAGTGAATTTGATCATAAATCTGATAAAATACAAAATAAATTATTATGAATAAATATTCTTTATGTTTTTATTTGTCGATATTCAACTTGCAGGAAAGTGAACTTTGATCATAAATCTGAGAAAACTCAAAATAAATGATTATCAATAAATGTTCTTTATGTTTCTATTTGTCGATAAACAACTTGCAAGAAAGTGAACTTTAATCTTAGATATGATAGAATACTAAATAAATGATAATGAATAAATATTCTTTATGCTTTTATTTGTCGATATTCAACTTGCAAGAAAGTGAACTTTAATCTTAAATATGATAAAATACAAAATAAATGATTTTAAATAAATGTTATTTATGTTTTTATTTGTCGATAAACAACTTGCAAGAAAGTGAGCTTTGATCTTAAATGTGATAAAATACAAAATAAATTATTATGAATAAATATTCTTTATGTTTTTATTTGTCGATATTCAACTTGCAGGAAAGTGAACTTTGATCATAAATCTGAGAAAACTCAAAATAAATGATTAACAATAAATGTTCTTTATGTTTCTATTTGTCGATAAACAACTTGAAAGAAAGTGAACTTTAATCTTAGATATGATAGAATACAAAATAAGTGATAATGAGTTAATATTCTTTATGTTTTTATATGTCGATATTCAACTTGCAAGAAAGTGAACTTTGATCTTAAATCTGATAAAAATACAAAATCAATGATTTTGAATAAATGTTATTTGTGTTTCTACTTGTCGATAAACAACTTGCAAGAAAGTGAACTTTGATCTTAGTTCTGATAAAATACAAAATAAATGATAATGAGTTAATATTCTTTATGTTTTTATATGTCGATATTCAACTTGCAAGAAAGTGAACTTTGATCTTAAATCTGATAAAAATACAAAATCAATGATTATGAATAAATATTCTTTATGTTTTTATTAAACAAAATAAATGATTTTGAATAAATGTTATTTATGTTTTTACTTGTCGATAAACAACTTGCAAGAAAGTGAACTTTAATCTTAAATCTGATAAAATACAAAATAAATGATTATGAATATATGTTCTTTATGTTTCTATATGTCGATAAATAACTTGCAAGAAAGTGAACTTTGATCTTAGATCTGATAGAATACAAAATAAATGATTATGAATATATGTTCTTTATGTTTCTATATGTCGATAAACAACTTACATGAAAGTAAACTTTGATCATAAATCTGATAAAATACAAAATAAATTATTATGAATAAATATTCTTTATGTTTTTATTTGTCGATATTCAACTTGCAGGAAAGTGAACTTTAATCATAAATCTGAGAAAACTCAAAATAAATGATTAACAATAAATGTTGTTTATGTTTCTATTTGTCGATAAACAACTTGCAAGAAAGTGAACTTTAATCTTAGATATGATAGAATACAAAATCAATGATTATGAATAAATGTTATTTATGTTTTTATTTGTCGATAAATAACTTGCAAGAAAGTGAGCTTTGATCTTAAATCTGATAAAATACAAAATAAGTGATAATGAGTTAATATTCTTTATGTTTTTATATGTCGATATTCAACTTGCAAGAAAGTGAACTTTGATCTTAAATCTGATAAAAATACAAAATCAATGATTTTGAATAAATGTTATTTGTGTTTCTACTTGTCGATAAACAACTTGCAAGAAAGTGAACTTTGATCTTATTTCTGATAAAATACAAAATAAATGATAATGAGTTAATATTATTTATGTTTTTATATGTCGATATTCAACTTGCAAGAAAGTGAACTTTGATCTTAAATCTGATAAAAATACAAAATCAATGATTTTGAATAAATGTTATTTGTGTTTCTACTTGTCGATAAACAACTTGCAAGAAAGTGAACTTTGATCTTAGTTCTGATAAAATACAAAATAAATGATAATGAGTTAATATTCTTTATGTTTTTATATGTCGATATTCAACTTGCAAGAAAGTGAACTTTGATCTTAAATCTGATAAAAATACAAAATCAATGATTATGAATAAATATTCTTTATGTTTTTATTTGTAGATATTCAACTTACATGAAAATGCAACTTTGATCATAAATCTGATAAAAAACAAAATAAATTATTATGAATAAATATTCTTTATGTTTTTATTTGTCGATATTCAACTTTCAGGAAAGTGAACTTTGATCATAAATCTGAGAAAACTCAAAATAAATGATTAGCAATAAATGTTCTTTATGTTTCTATTTGTCGATAAACGACTTGCAGGAAGGTGAACTTTGATCATAAATCTGAGAAAACTCAAAATAAATGATTAACAATAATGTTCTTTATGTTTCTATTTGTCGATAAACAACTTGCAAGAAAGTGAACTTTAATCTTAGATATGATAGAATACAAAATAAATGATAATGAATAAATATTCTTTATGCTTTTATTTGTCGATATTCAACTTGTAAGAAAGTGAACTTAAATCTTAAATATGATAAAATACAAAATAAATGATTGTGAATAAATATTCTTTATGTTTTTATTTGTCGATATTCAACTTGCAAGAAAGTGAACTTTGATCTCAAATCTGATAAAAATACAAAATCAATGATTATGAATAAATGTTATTTATGTTTCTATTTGTCGATAAACAACTTGCCAGAAAGTGAACTTTGATCTTAGTTCTGATAAAATACAAAATAAATGATTGTGAATAAATATTCTTTATGTTTTTATTTGTCGATATTCAACTTACATGAAAATGAACTTTGATCATAAATCTGATAAAAAACAAAATAAATTATTATGAATAAATATTCTTTATGTTTTTATTTGTCGATATTCAACTTGCAGGAAAGTGAACTTTGATCATAAATCTGAGAAAACTCAAAATAAATGATTATCAATAAATGTTCTTTATGTTTCTATTTGTCGATAAACAACTTGCAAGAAAGTGAACTTTAATCTTAGATATGATAGAATACAAAATAAATGATAATGAATAAATATTCTTTATGCTTTTATTTGTCGATATTCAACTTGTAAGAAAGTGAACTTAAATCTTAAATATGATAAAATACAAAATAAATGATTTTAAATAAATGTTGTTTATGTTTTTATTTGTCGATAAACAACTTGCAAGAAAGTGAGCTTTGATCTTAAATCTGATAAAATACAAAATAAATTATTATGAATAAATATTCTTTATGTTTTTATTTGTCGATATTCAACTTGCAAGAATGTGAACTTTGATCTTAAATCTGATAAAAATACAAAATAAATGATTATGAATAAATATTATTTATGTTTTTATTTGCCGATTAACAACTTACATGAAAATGCAACTTTGATCATAAATCTGAGAAAACTCAAAATAAATGATTATCAATAAATGTTCTTTATGTTTCTATTCGTCGATAAACAACTTGCAAGAAAGTGAACTTTAATCTTAGATGTGATAGAATACAAAATCAATGATTATGAATAAATGTTATTTATGTTTCTATTTGTCGATAAACAACTTGCAAGAAAGTGAACTTTGATCTTAGTTCTGATAAAATACAAAATAAATGATTATGAATAAATATTCTTTATGTTTTTATTTGTCGATATTCAACTTACATGAAAATCAACTTTGATCATAAATCTGATAAAAAACAAAATCAATTATTATCAATAAATGTTCTTTATGTTTCTATTCGTCGATAAACAACTTGCAAGAAAGTGAACTTTAATCTTAGATGTGATAGAATACAAAATCAATGATTATGAATAAATGTTCTTTATGTTTCTATTTGTCGATAAACAACTTGCAAGAAAGTGAACTTTAATCTTAGATATGATAGAATACAAAATAAATGATTATGAATAAATATTCTTTATGCTTTTATTTGTGGATATTCAACTTGCAAGAAAGTGAACTTTAATCTTAAATATGATAAAATACAAAATAAATGATTTTGAATAAATGTTATTTATGTTTTTACTTGTCGATAAACAACTTGCAAGAAAGTGAACTTTAATCTTAAATCTGATAAAATACAAAATAAATGATTATGAATATATGTTCTTTATGTTTCTATATGTCGATAAATAACTTGCAAGAAAGTGAACTTTGATCTTAGATCTGATAGAATACAAAATAAATGATTATGAATATATGTTCTTTATGTTTCTATATGTCGATAAATAACTTGCAAGAAAGAGAACTTTTATCTTAAATCTGATAAAAATACAAAATAAATGATAATGAATAAATATTATTTATGTTTTTATTTGCCGATTAACAACTTACATGAAAGTGAACTTTGATCATAAATCTGATAAAATACAAAATAAATTATTATGAATAAATATTCTTTATGTTTTTATTTGTCGATATTCAACTTGCAAGAAAGTGAACTTTGATCTTAAATCTGATAAAAATACAAAATCAATGATCATGATGAAATGTTATTTATGTTTCTATTTGTCGATAAACAACTTGCAAGAAAGTGAACTTTGATCTAAATTTGATAAAATACAAAATAAATGATTATGAATAAATATCCTTTATGCTTTTATTTGTCGATATTCAACTTGCAAGAAAGTGAACTTTAATCTTAAATATGATAAAATACAAAATAAATGATTTTGAAAAGATGTTATTTATGTTTTTATTTGTCGATAAACAACTTGCAAGAAAGTGAGCTTTGATCTTAAATCTGATAAAAATACAAAATCAATGATTATGAATAAATGTTATTTATGTTTCTATTTGTCGATAAACACCTTGCAAGAAAGAGACCTTTGATCTTAAATCTGATAAAAATACAAAATCAATGATTATGAATAAATGTTATTTATGTTTCTATTTGTCGATAAACACCTTGCAAGAAAGTGAACTTTGATCTTAGTTCTGATAAAATACAAAATAAATGATTATGAATAAATATTCTTTATGTTTTTATTTGTCGATATTCAACTTACATGAAAATGAACTTTGATCATAAATCTGATAAAAAACAAAATAAATTATTATGAATAAATATTCTTTATGTTTTTATTTGACGATATTCAACTTACATTAAAGTGAACTTTGATCATAAATCTGATAAAAATACAAAATAAATTATTATGAATAAATATTCTTTATGTTTTTATTTGCCGATATTCAACGTGCAGGAAAGTGAACTTTGATCATAAATCTGAGAAAACTCAAAATAAATGATTATCCATAAATGTTCTTTATGTTTCTATTTGTCGATAAACAACTTGCAAGAAAGTGAACTTAATCTTAGATATGATAGAATACAAAATAAATGATAATGAATAAATATTCTTTATGCTTTTATTTGTCGATATTCAACTTGCAAGAAAGTGAACTTTAATCTTAAATATGATAAAATACAAAATAAATGATTTTGAATAGATGTTATTTATGTTTTTATTTGTCGATAAACAACTTGCAAGAAAGTGAGCTTTGATCTTAAATCTGATAAAATACGAAATAAGTGATAATGAATTAATATTCTTTATGTTTTTATATGTCGATATTCAACTTGCAAGAAAGTGAACTTTGATCTTAAATCTGATAAAAATACAAAATCAATGATTATGAATAAATGTTATTTATGTTTCTATTTGTCGATAAACACCTTGCAAGAAAGTGAACTTTGATCTTAGTTCTGATAAAATACAAAATAAATGATTATGAATAAATAGTCTTTATGTTTTTATTTGTCGATATTCAACTTACATGAAAATGAACTTTGATCATAAATCTGATAAAAAACAAAATAAATTATTATGAATAAATATTCTTTACGTTTTTATTTGACGTTATTCAACTTACATGAAAGTGAACTTTGATCATAAATCTGATAAAAATACAAAATAAATTATTATGAATAAATATTCTTTATGTTTTTATTTGACGATATTCAACGTGCAGGAAAGTGAACTTTGATCATAAATCTGAGAAAACTCAAAATAAATGATTATCAATAAATGTTCTTTATGTTTCTATTCGTCGATAAACAACTTGCAAGAAAGTGAACTTTAATCTTAGATGTGATAGAATACAAAATCAATGATTATGAATAAATGTTATTTATGTTTCTATTTGTCGATAAACAACTTGCAAGAAAGTGAGCTTTGATCTTAAATCTGATAAAATACGAAATAAGTGATAATGAATTAATATTCTTTATGTTTCTATTTGTCGATATTCAACTTACATGAAAATGAACTTTGATCATAAATCTGATAAAAAACAAAATAAATTATTATGAATAAATATTCTTTATGTTTTTATTTGACGATATTCAACTTACATGAAAGTGAACTTTGATCATAAATCTGATAAAAATACAAAATAAATTATTATGAATAAATATTCTTTATGTTTTTATTTGCCGATATTCAACGTGCAGGAAAGTGAACTTTGATCATAAATCTGAGAAAACTCAAAATAAATGATTATCCATAAATGTTCTTTATGTTTCTATTTGTCGATATTCAACTTGCAAGAAAGTGAACTTTAATCTTAAATATGATAAAATACAAAATAAATGATTTTGAAGAAATGTTATTTATGTTTTTACTTGTCGATAAACAACTTGCAAGAAAGTGAACTTTAATCTTAAATCTGATAAAATACAAAATAAATGATTATGAATATATGTTCTTTATGTTTCTATATGTCGATAAATAACTTGCAAGAAAGTGAACTTTGATCTTAGATCTGATAGAATACAAAATAAATGATTATGAATATATGTTCTTTATGTTTCTATATGTCGATAAACAACTTACATGAAAGTGAATTTGATCATAAATCTGATAAAATACAAAATAAATTATTATGAATAAATATTCTTTATGTTTTTATTTGTCGATATTCAACTTGCAGGAAAGTGAACTTTGATCATAAATCTGAGAAAACTCAAAATAAATGATTATCAATAAATGTTCTTTATGTTTCTATTTGTCGATAAACAACTTGCAAGAAAGTGAACTTTAATCTTAGATATGATAGAATACTAAATAAATGATAATGAATAAATATTCTTTATGCTTTTATTTGTCGATATTCAACTTGCAAGAAAGTGAACTTTAATCTTAAATATGATAAAATACAAAATAAATGATTTTAAATAAATGTTATTTATGTTTTTATTTGTCGATAAACAACTTGCAAGAAAGTGAGCTTTGATCTTAAATGTGATAAAATACAAAATAAATTATTATGAATAAATATTCTTTATGTTTTTATTTGTCGATATTCAACTTGCAGGAAAGTGAACTTTGATCATAAATCTGAGAAAACTCAAAATAAATGATTAACAATAAATGTTCTTTATGTTTCTATTTGTCGATAAACAACTTGAAAGAAAGTGAACTTTAATCTTAGATATGATAGAATACAAAATAAGTGATAATGAGTTAATATTCTTTATGTTTTTATATGTCGATATTCAACTTGCAAGAAAGTGAACTTTGATCTTAAATCTGATAAAAATACAAAATCAATGATTTTGAATAAATGTTATTTGTGTGTCTACTTGTCGATAAACAACTTGCAAGAAAGTGAACTTTGATCTTAGTTCTGATAAAATACAAAATAAATGATAATGAGTTAATATTCTTTATGTTTTTATATGTCGATATTCAACTTGCAAGAAAGTGAACTTTGATCTTAAATCTGATAAAAATACAAAATCAATGATTATGAATAAATATTCTTTATGTTTTTATTAAACAAAATAAATGATTTTGAATAAATGTTATTTATGTTTTTATTTGTCGATATTCAACTTGCAAGAATGTGAACTTTGATCTTAAATCTGATAAAAATACAAAATAAATGATTATGAATAAATATTATTTATGTTTTTATTTGCCGATTAACAACTTACATGAAAATGCAACTTTGATCATAAATCTGAGAAAACTCAAAATAAATGATTATCAATAAATGTTCTTTATGTTTCTATTCGTCGATAAACAACTTGCAAGAAAGTGAACTTTAATCTTAGATGTGATAGAATACAAAATCAATGATTATGAATATATGTTATTTATGTTTCTATTTGTCGATAAACAACTTGCAAGAAAGTGAACTTTGATCTTAGTTCTGATAAAATACAAAATAAATGATTATGAATATATGTTCTTTATGTTTCTATATGTCGATAAATAACTTGCAAGAAAGTGAACTTTGATCTTAGATCTGATAGAATACAAAATAAATGATTATGAATATATGTTCTTTATGTTTCTATATGTCGATAAACAACTTACATGAAAGTAAACTTTGATCATAAATCTGATAAAATACAAAATAAATTATTATGAATAAATATTCTTTATGTTTTTATTTGTCGATATTCAACTTGCAGGAAAGTGAACTTTGATCATAAATCTGAGAAAACTCAAAATAAATGATTAACAATAAATGTTGTTTATGTTTCTATTTGTCGATAAACAACTTGCAAGAAAGTGAACTTTAATCTTAGATATGATAGAATACAAAATCAATGATTATGAATAAATGTTATTTATGTTTTTATTTGTCGATAAATAACTTGCAAGAAAGTGAGCTTTGATCTTAAATTTGATAAAATACAAAATAAGTGATAATGAGTTAATATTCTTTATGTTTTTATATGTCGATATTCAACTTGCAAGAAAGTGAACTTTGATCTTAAATCTGATAAAAATACAAAATCAATGATTTTGAATAAATGTTATTTGTGTTTCTACTTGTCGATAAACAACTTGCAAGAAAGTGAACTTTGATCTTAGTTCTGATAAAATACAAAATAAATGATAATGAGTTAATATTATTTATGTTTTATATGTCGATATTCAACTTGCAAGAAAGTGAACTTTGATCTTAAATCTGATAAAAATACAAAATCAATGATTTTGAATAAATGTTATTTGTGTTTCTACTTGTCGATAAACAACTTGCAAGAAAGTGAACTTTGATCTTAGTTCTGATAAAATACAAAATAAATGATAATGAGTTAATATTCTTTATGTTTTTATATGTCGATATTCAACTTGCAAGAAAGTGAACTTTGATCTTAAATCTGATAAAAATACAAAATCAATGATTATGAATAAATATTCTTTATGTTTTTATTTGTAGATATTCAACTTACATGAAAATGCAACTTTGATCATAAATCTGATAAAAAACAAAATAAATTATTATGAATAAATATTCTTTATGTTTTTATTTGTCGATATTCAACTTTCAGGAAAGTGAACTTTGATCATAAATCTGAGAAAACTCAAAATAAATGATTAGCAATAAATGTTCTTTATGTTTCTATTTGTCGATAAACAACTTGCAAGAAAGTGAACTTTAATCTTAGATATGATAGAATACTAAATAAATGATAATGAATAAATATTCTTTATGCTTTTATTTGTCGATATTCAACTTGCAAGAAAGTGAACTTTAATCTTAAATATGATAAAATACAAAATAAATGATTTTAAATAAATGTTATTTATGTTTTTATTTGTCGATAAACAACTTGCAAGAAAGTGAGCTTTGATCTTAAATGTGATAAAATACAAAATAAATTATTATGAATAAATATTCTTTATGTTTTTATTTGTCGATATTCAACTTGCAGGAAAGTGAACTTTGATCATAAATCTGAGAAAACTCAAAATAAATGATTAACAATAAATGTTCTTTATGTTTCTATTTGTCGATAAACAACTTGAAAGAAAGTGAACTTTAATCTTAGATATGATAGAATACAAAATAAGTGATAATGAGTTAATATTCTTTATGTTTTTATATGTCGATATTCAACTTGCAAGAAAGTGAACTTTGATCTTAAATCTGATAAAAATACAAAATCAATGATTTTGAATAAATGTTATTTGTGTTTCTACTTGTCGATAAACAACTTGCAAGAAAGTGAACTTTGATCTTAGTTCTGATAAAATACAAAATAAATGATAATGAGTTAATATTCTTTATGTTTTTATATGTCGATATTCAACTTGCAAGAAAGTGAACTTTGATCTTAAATCTGATAAAAATACAAAATCAATGATTATGAATAAATATTCTTTATGTTTTTATTAAACAAAATAAATGATTTTGAATAAATGTTATTTATGTTTTTATTTGTCGATATTCAACTTGCAAGAATGTGAACTTTGATCTTAAATCTGATAAAAATACAAAATAAATGATTATGAATAAATATTATTTATGTTTTTATTTGCCGATTAACAACTTACATGAAAATGCAACTTTGATCATAAATCTGAGAAAACTCAAAATAAATGATTATCAATAAATGTTCTTTATGTTTCTATTCGTCGATAAACAACTTGCAAGAAAGTGAACTTTAATCTTAGATGTGATAGAATACAAAATCAATGATTATGAATATATGTTATTTATGTTTCTATTTGTCGATAAACAACTTGCAAGAAAGTGAACTTTGATCTTAGTTCTGATAAAATACAAAATAAATGATTATGAATATATGTTCTTTATGTTTCTATATGTCGATAAATAACTTGCAAGAAAGTGAACTTTGATCTTAGATCTGATAGAATACAAAATAAATGATTATGAATATATGTTCTTTATGTTTCTATATGTCGATAAACAACTTACATGAAAGTAAACTTTGATCATAAATCTGATAAAATACAAAATAAATTATTATGAATAAATATTCTTTATGTTTTTATTTGTCGATATTCAACTTGCAGGAAAGTGAACTTTGATCATAAATCTGAGAAAACTCAAAATAAATGATTAACAATAAATGTTGTTTATGTTTCTATTTGTCGATAAACAACTTGCAAGAAAGTGAACTTTAATCTTAGATATGATAGAATACAAAATCAATGATTATGAATAAATGTTATTTATGTTTTTATTTGTCGATAAATAACTTGCAAGAAAGTGAGCTTTGATCTTAAATTTGATAAAATACAAAATAAGTGATAATGAGTTAATATTCTTTATGTTTTTATATGTCGATATTCAACTTGCAAGAAAGTGAACTTTGATCTTAAATCTGATAAAAATACAAAATCAATGATTTTGAATAAATGTTATTTGTGTTTCTACTTGTCGATAAACAACTTGCAAGAAAGTGAACTTTGATCTTAGTTCTGATAAAATACAAAATAAATGATAATGAGTTAATATTATTTATGTTTTATATGTCGATATTCAACTTGCAAGAAAGTGAACTTTGATCTTAAATCTGATAAAAATACAAAATCAATGATTTTGAATAAATGTTATTTGTGTTTCTACTTGTCGATAAACAACTTGCAAGAAAGTGAACTTTGATCTTAGTTCTGATAAAATACAAAATAAATGATAATGAGTTAATATTCTTTATGTTTTTATATGTCGATATTCAACTTGCAAGAAAGTGAACTTTGATCTTAAATCTGATAAAAATACAAAATCAATGATTATGAATAAATATTCTTTATGTTTTTATTTGTAGATATTCAACTTACATGAAAATGCAACTTTGATCATAAATCTGATAAAAAACAAAATAAATTATTATGAATAAATATTCTTTATGTTTTTATTTGTCGATATTCAACTTTCAGGAAAGTGAACTTTGATCATAAATCTGAGAAAACTCAAAATAAATGATTAGCAATAAATGTTCTTTATGTTTCTATTTGTCGATAAACGACTTGCAGGAAGGTGAACTTTGATCATAAATCTGAGAAAACTCAAAATAAATGATTAACAATAATGTTCTTTATGTTTCTATTTGTCGATAAACAACTTGCAAGAAAGTGAACTTTAATCTTAGATAAGATAGAATACAAAATAAATGATAATGAATAAATATTCTTTATGCTTTTATTTGTCGATATTCAACTTGTAAGAAAGTGAACTTAAATCTTAAATATGATAAAATACAAAATAAATGATTGTGAATAAATATTCTTTGTTTTTATTTGTCGATATTCAACTTGCAAGAAAGTGAACTTTGATCTCAAATCTGATAAAAATACAAAATCAATGATTATGAATAAATGTTATTTATGTTTCTATTTGTCGATAAACAACTTGCCAGAAAGTGAACTTTGATCTTAGTTCTGATAAAATACAAAATAAATGATTGTGAATAAATATTCTTTATGTTTTTATTTGTCGATATTCAACTTACATGAAAATGAACTTTGATCATAAATCTGATAAAAAACAAAATAAATTATTATGAATAAATATTCTTTATGTTTTTATTTGTCGATATTCAACTTGCAGGAAAGTGAACTTTGATCATAAATCTGAGAAAACTCAAAATAAATGATTATCAATAAATGTTCTTTATGTTTCTATTTGTCGATAAACAACTTGCAAGAAAGTGAACTTTAATCTTAGATATGATAGAATACAAAATAAATGATAATGAATAAATATTCTTTATGCTTTTATTTGTCGATATTCAACTTGTAAGAAAGTGAACTTAAATCTTAAATATGATAAAATACAAAATAAATGATTTTAAATAAATGTTGTTTATGTTTTTATTTGTCGATAAACAACTTGCAAGAAAGTGAGCTTTGATCTTAAATCTGATAAAATACAAAATAAATTATTATGAATAAATATTCTTTATGTTTTTATTTGTCGATATTCAACTTGCAAGAATGTGAACTTTGATCTTAAATCTGATAAAAATACAAAATAAATGATTATGAATAAATATTATTTATGTTTTTATTTGCCGATTAACAACTTACATGAAAATGCAACTTTGATCATAAATCTGAGAAAACTCAAAATAAATGATTATCAATAAATGTTCTTTATGTTTCTATTCGTCGATAAACAACTTGCAAGAAAGTGAACTTTAATCTTAGATGTGATAGAATACAAAATCAATGATTATGAATAAATGTTATTTATGTTTCTATTTGTCGATAAACAACTTGCAAGAAAGTGAACTTTGATCTTAGTTCTGATAAAATACAAAATAAATGATTATGAATAAATATTCTTTATGTTTTTATTTGTCGATATTCAACTTACATGAAAATCAACTTTGATCATAAATCTGATAAAAAACAAAATCAATTATTATGAATAAATATTCTTTATGTACTTATTTGTCGATATTCAACTTGCAGGAAAGTGAACTTTGATCAAAAATCTGAGAAAACTCAAAATAAGTGATTATCAATAAATGTTCTTTATGTTTCTATTTGTCGATAAACAACTTGCAAGAAAGTGAACTTTAATCTTAGATATGATAGAATACAAAATAAATGATTATGGATAAATATTCTTTATGCTTTTATTTGTGGATATTCAACTTGCAAGAAAGTGAACTTTAATCTTAAATATGATAAAATACAAAATAAATGATTTTGAATAAATGTTATTTATGTTTTTACTTGTCGATAAACAACTTGCAAGAAAGTGAACTTTAATCTTAAATCTGATAAAATACAAAATAAATGATTATGAATATATGTTCTTTATGTTTCTATATGTCGATAAATAACTTGCAAGAAAGTGAACTTTGATCTTAGATCTGATAGAATACAAAATAAATGATTATGAATATATGTTCTTTATGTTTCTATATGTCGATAAATAACTTGCAAGAAAGAGAACTTTTATCTTAAATCTGATAAAAATACAAAATAAATGATAATGAATAAATATTATTTATGTTTTTATTTGCCGATTAACAACTTACATGAAAGTGAACTTTGATCATAAATCTGATAAAATACAAAATAAATTATTATGAATAAATATTCTTTATGTTTTTATTTGTCGATATTCAACTTGCAAGAAAGTGAACTTTGATCTTAAATCTGATAAAAATACAAAATCAATGATCATGATGAAATGTTATTTATGTTTCTATTTGTCGATAAACAACTTGCAAGAAAGTGAACTTTGATCTAAATTTGATAAAATACAAAATAAATGATTATGAATAAATATCCTTTATGCTTTTATTTGTCGATATTCAACTTGCAAGAAAGTGAACTTTAATCTTAAATATGATAAAATACAAAATAAATGATTTTGAAAAGATGTTATTTATGTTTTTATTTGTCGATAAACAACTTGCAAGAAAGTGAGCTTTGATCTTAAATCTGATAAAAATACAAAATCAATGATTATGAATAAATGTTATTTATGTTTCTATTTGTCGATAAACACCTTGCAAGAAAGAGACCTTTGATCTTAAATCTGATAAAAATACAAAATCAATGATTATGAATAAATGTTATTTATGTTTCTATTTGTCGATAAACACCTTGCAAGAAAGTGAACTTTGATCTTAGTTCTGATAAAATACAAAATAAATGATTATGAATAAATATTCTTTATGTTTTTATTTGTCGATATTCAACTTACATGAAAATGAACTTTGATCATAAATCTGATAAAAAACAAAATAAATTATTATGAATAAATATTCTTTATGTTTTTATTTGACGATATTCAACTTACATTAAAGTGAACTTTGATCATAAATCTGATAAAAATACAAAATAAATTATTATGAATAAATATTCTTTATGTTTTTATTTGCCGATATTCAACGTGCAGGAAAGTGAACTTTGATCATAAATCTGAGAAAACTCAAAATAAATGATTATCCATAAATGTTCTTTATGTTTCTATTTGTCGATAAACAACTTGCAAGAAAGTGAACTTAATCTTAGATATGATAGAATACAAAATAAATGATAATGAATAAATATTCTTTATGCTTTTATTTGTCGATATTCAACTTGCAAGAAAGTGAACTTTAATCTTAAATATGATAAAATACAAAATAAATGATTTTGAATAGATGTTATTTATGTTTTTATTTGTCGATAAACAACTTGCAAGAAAGTGAGCTTTGATCTTAAATCTGATAAAATACGAAATAAGTGATAATGAATTAATATTCTTTATGTTTTTATATGTCGATATTCAACTTGCAAGAAAGTGAACTTTGATCTTAAATCTGATAAAAATACAAAATCAATGATTATGAATAAATGTTATTTATGTTTCTATTTGTCGATAAACACCTTGCAAGAAAGTGAACTTTGATCTTAGTTCTGATAAAATACAAAATAAATGATTATGAATAAATAGTCTTTATGTTTTTATTTGTCGATATTCAACTTACATGAAAATGAACTTTGATCATAAATCTGATAAAAAACAAAATAAATTATTATGAATAAATATTCTTTACGTTTTTATTTGACGTTATTCAACTTACATGAAAGTGAACTTTGATCATAAATCTGATAAAAATACAAAATAAATTATTATGAATAAATATTCTTTATGTTTTTATTTGACGATATTCAACGTGCAGGAAAGTGAACTTTGATCATAAATCTGAGAAAACTCAAAATAAATGATTATCAATAAATGTTCTTTATGTTTCTATTCGTCGATAAACAACTTGCAAGAAAGTGAACTTTAATCTTAGATGTGATAGAATACAAAATCAATGATTATGAATAAATGTTATTTATGTTTCTATTTGTCGATAAACAACTTGCAAGAAAGTGAGCTTTGATCTTAAATCTGATAAAATACGAAATAAGTGATAATGAATTAATATTCTTTATGTTTCTATTTGTCGATATTCAACTTACATGAAAATGAACTTTGATCATAAATCTGATAAAAAACAAAATAAATTATTATGAATAAATATTCTTTATGTTTTTATTTGACGATATTCAACTTACATGAAAGTGAACTTTGATCATAAATCTGATAAAAATACAAAATAAATTATTATGAATAAATATTCTTTATGTTTTTATTTGCCGATATTCAACGTGCAGGAAAGTGAACTTTGATCATAAATCTGAGAAAACTCAAAATAAATGATTATCCATAAATGTTCTTTATGTTTCTATTTGTCGATATTCAACTTGCAAGAAAGTGAACTTTAATCTTAAATATGATAAAATACAAAATAAATGATTTTGAAGAAATGTTATTTATGTTTTTACTTGTCGATAAACAACTTGCAAGAAAGTGAACTTTAATCTTAAATCTGATAAAATACAAAATAAATGATTATGAATATATGTTCTTTATGTTTCTATATGTCGATAAATAACTTGCAAGAAAGTGAACTTTGATCTTAGATCTGATAGAATACAAAATAAATGATTATGAATATATGTTCTTTATGTTTCTATATGTCGATAAACAACTTACATGAAAGTGAATTTGATCATAAATCTGATAAAATACAAAATAAATTATTATGAATAAATATTCTTTATGTTTTTATTTGTCGATATTCAACTTGCAGGAAAGTGAACTTTGATCATAAATCTGAGAAAACTCAAAATAAATGATTATCAATAAATGTTCTTTATGTTTCTATTTGTCGATAAACAACTTGCAAGAAAGTGAACTTTAATCTTAGATATGATAGAATA
The DNA here is from genome assembly GCF_028554725.1 of Zeugodacus cucurbitae. Lineage (NCBI taxonomy): Eukaryota > Metazoa > Arthropoda > Insecta > Diptera > Tephritidae > Zeugodacus > Zeugodacus cucurbitae. The sequence continues at coordinate 31,828,961 of NC_071669.1, forward strand.
CTAAATAAATGATAATGAATAAATATTCTTTATGCTTTTATTTGTCGATATTCAACTTGCAAGAAAGTGAACTTTAATCTTAAATATGATAAAATACAAAATAAATGATTTTAAATAAATGTTATTTATGTTTTTATTTGTCGATAAACAACTTGCAAGAAAGTGAGCTTTGATCTTAAATGTGATAAAATACAAAATAAATTATTATGAATAAATATTCTTTATGTTTTTATTTGTCGATATTCAACTTGCAGGAAAGTGAACTTTGATCATAAATCTGAGAAAACTCAAAATAAATGATTAACAATAAATGTTCTTTATGTTTCTATTTGTCGATAAACAACTTGAAAGAAAGTGAACTTTAATCTTAGATATGATAGAATACAAAATAAGTGATAATGAGTTAATATTCTTTATGTTTTTATATGTCGATATTCAACTTGCAAGAAAGTGAACTTTGATCTTAAATCTGATAAAAATACAAAATCAATGATTTTGAATAAATGTTATTTGTGTGTCTACTTGTCGATAAACAACTTGCAAGAAAGTGAACTTTGATCTTAGTTCTGATAAAATACAAAATAAATGATAATGAGTTAATATTCTTTATGTTTTTATATGTCGATATTCAACTTGCAAGAAAGTGAACTTTGATCTTAAATCTGATAAAAATACAAAATCAATGATTATGAATAAATATTCTTTATGTTTTTATTAAACAAAATAAATGATTTTGAATAAATGTTATTTATGTTTTTATTTGTCGATATTCAACTTGCAAGAATGTGAACTTTGATCTTAAATCTGATAAAAATACAAAATAAATGATTATGAATAAATATTATTTATGTTTTTATTTGCCGATTAACAACTTACATGAAAATGCAACTTTGATCATAAATCTGAGAAAACTCAAAATAAATGATTATCAATAAATGTTCTTTATGTTTCTATTCGTCGATAAACAACTTGCAAGAAAGTGAACTTTAATCTTAGATGTGATAGAATACAAAATCAATGATTATGAATATATGTTATTTATGTTTCTATTTGTCGATAAACAACTTGCAAGAAAGTGAACTTTGATCTTAGTTCTGATAAAATACAAAATAAATGATTATGAATATATGTTCTTTATGTTTCTATATGTCGATAAATAACTTGCAAGAAAGTGAACTTTGATCTTAGATCTGATAGAATACAAAATAAATGATTATGAATATATGTTCTTTATGTTTCTATATGTCGATAAACAACTTACATGAAAGTAAACTTTGATCATAAATCTGATAAAATACAAAATAAATTATTATGAATAAATATTCTTTATGTTTTTATTTGTCGATATTCAACTTGCAGGAAAGTGAACTTTGATCATAAATCTGAGAAAACTCAAAATAAATGATTAACAATAAATGTTGTTTATGTTTCTATTTGTCGATAAACAACTTGCAAGAAAGTGAACTTTAATCTTAGATATGATAGAATACAAAATCAATGATTATGAATAAATGTTATTTATGTTTTTATTTGTCGATAAATAACTTGCAAGAAAGTGAGCTTTGATCTTAAATTTGATAAAATACAAAATAAGTGATAATGAGTTAATATTCTTTATGTTTTTATATGTCGATATTCAACTTGCAAGAAAGTGAACTTTGATCTTAAATCTGATAAAAATACAAAATCAATGATTTTGAATAAATGTTATTTGTGTTTCTACTTGTCGATAAACAACTTGCAAGAAAGTGAACTTTGATCTTAGTTCTGATAAAATACAAAATAAATGATAATGAGTTAATATTATTTATGTTTTATATGTCGATATTCAACTTGCAAGAAAGTGAACTTTGATCTTAAATCTGATAAAAATACAAAATCAATGATTTTGAATAAATGTTATTTGTGTTTCTACTTGTCGATAAACAACTTGCAAGAAAGTGAACTTTGATCTTAGTTCTGATAAAATACAAAATAAATGATAATGAGTTAATATTCTTTATGTTTTTATATGTCGATATTCAACTTGCAAGAAAGTGAACTTTGATCTTAAATCTGATAAAAATACAAAATCAATGATTATGAATAAATATTCTTTATGTTTTTATTTGTAGATATTCAACTTACATGAAAATGCAACTTTGATCATAAATCTGATAAAAAACAAAATAAATTATTATGAATAAATATTCTTTATGTTTTTATTTGTCGATATTCAACTTTCAGGAAAGTGAACTTTGATCATAAATCTGAGAAAACTCAAAATAAATGATTAGCAATAAATGTTCTTTATGTTTCTATTTGTCGATAAACAACTTGCAAGAAAGTGAACTTTAATCTTAGATATGATAGAATACTAAATAAATGATAATGAATAAATATTCTTTATGCTTTTATTTGTCGATATTCAACTTGCAAGAAAGTGAACTTTAATCTTAAATATGATAAAATACAAAATAAATGATTTTAAATAAATGTTATTTATGTTTTTATTTGTCGATAAACAACTTGCAAGAAAGTGAGCTTTGATCTTAAATGTGATAAAATACAAAATAAATTATTATGAATAAATATTCTTTATGTTTTTATTTGTCGATATTCAACTTGCAGGAAAGTGAACTTTGATCATAAATCTGAGAAAACTCAAAATAAATGATTAACAATAAATGTTCTTTATGTTTCTATTTGTCGATAAACAACTTGAAAGAAAGTGAACTTTAATCTTAGATATGATAGAATACAAAATAAGTGATAATGAGTTAATATTCTTTATGTTTTTATATGTCGATATTCAACTTGCAAGAAAGTGAACTTTGATCTTAAATCTGATAAAAATACAAAATCAATGATTTTGAATAAATGTTATTTGTGTTTCTACTTGTCGATAAACAACTTGCAAGAAAGTGAACTTTGATCTTAGTTCTGATAAAATACAAAATAAATGATAATGAGTTAATATTCTTTATGTTTTTATATGTCGATATTCAACTTGCAAGAAAGTGAACTTTGATCTTAAATCTGATAAAAATACAAAATCAATGATTATGAATAAATATTCTTTATGTTTTTATTAAACAAAATAAATGATTTTGAATAAATGTTATTTATGTTTTTATTTGTCGATATTCAACTTGCAAGAATGTGAACTTTGATCTTAAATCTGATAAAAATACAAAATAAATGATTATGAATAAATATTATTTATGTTTTTATTTGCCGATTAACAACTTACATGAAAATGCAACTTTGATCATAAATCTGAGAAAACTCAAAATAAATGATTATCAATAAATGTTCTTTATGTTTCTATTCGTCGATAAACAACTTGCAAGAAAGTGAACTTTAATCTTAGATGTGATAGAATACAAAATCAATGATTATGAATATATGTTATTTATGTTTCTATTTGTCGATAAACAACTTGCAAGAAAGTGAACTTTGATCTTAGTTCTGATAAAATACAAAATAAATGATTATGAATATATGTTCTTTATGTTTCTATATGTCGATAAATAACTTGCAAGAAAGTGAACTTTGATCTTAGATCTGATAGAATACAAAATAAATGATTATGAATATATGTTCTTTATGTTTCTATATGTCGATAAACAACTTACATGAAAGTAAACTTTGATCATAAATCTGATAAAATACAAAATAAATTATTATGAATAAATATTCTTTATGTTTTTATTTGTCGATATTCAACTTGCAGGAAAGTGAACTTTGATCATAAATCTGAGAAAACTCAAAATAAATGATTAACAATAAATGTTGTTTATGTTTCTATTTGTCGATAAACAACTTGCAAGAAAGTGAACTTTAATCTTAGATATGATAGAATACAAAATCAATGATTATGAATAAATGTTATTTATGTTTTTATTTGTCGATAAATAACTTGCAAGAAAGTGAGCTTTGATCTTAAATTTGATAAAATACAAAATAAGTGATAATGAGTTAATATTCTTTATGTTTTTATATGTCGATATTCAACTTGCAAGAAAGTGAACTTTGATCTTAAATCTGATAAAAATACAAAATCAATGATTTTGAATAAATGTTATTTGTGTTTCTACTTGTCGATAAACAACTTGCAAGAAAGTGAACTTTGATCTTAGTTCTGATAAAATACAAAATAAATGATAATGAGTTAATATTATTTATGTTTTATATGTCGATATTCAACTTGCAAGAAAGTGAACTTTGATCTTAAATCTGATAAAAATACAAAATCAATGATTTTGAATAAATGTTATTTGTGTTTCTACTTGTCGATAAACAACTTGCAAGAAAGTGAACTTTGATCTTAGATATGATAGAATACAAAATAAGTGATAATGAGTTAATATTCTTTATGTTTTTATATGTCGATATTCAACTTGCAAGAAAGTGAACTTTGATCTTAAATCTGATAAAAATACAAAATCAATGATTTTGAATAAATGTTATTTGTGTGTCTACTTGTCGATAAACAACTTGCAAGAAAGTGAACTTTGATCTTAGTTCTGATAAAATACAAAATAAATGATAATGAGTTAATATTCTTTATGTTTTTATATGTCGATATTCAACTTGCAAGAAAGTGAACTTTGATCTTAAATCTGATAAAAATACAAAATCAATGATTATGAATAAATATTCTTTATGTTTTTATTAAACAAAATAAATGATTTTGAATAAATGTTATTTATGTTTTTATTTGTCGATATTCAACTTGCAAGAATGTGAACTTTGATCTTAAATCTGATAAAAATACAAAATAAATGATTATGAATAAATATTATTTATGTTTTTATTTGCCGATTAACAACTTACATGAAAATGCAACTTTGATCATAAATCTGAGAAAACTCAAAATAAATGATTATCAATAAATGTTCTTTATGTTTCTATTCGTCGATAAACAACTTGCAAGAAAGTGAACTTTAATCTTAGATGTGATAGAATACAAAATCAATGATTATGAATATATGTTATTTATGTTTCTATTTGTCGATAAACAACTTGCAAGAAAGTGAACTTTGATCTTAGTTCTGATAAAATACAAAATAAATGATTATGAATATATGTTCTTTATGTTTCTATATGTCGATAAATAACTTGCAAGAAAGTGAACTTTGATCTTAGATCTGATAGAATACAAAATAAATGATTATGAATATATGTTCTTTATGTTTCTATATGTCGATAAACAACTTACATGAAAGTAAACTTTGATCATAAATCTGATAAAATACAAAATAAATTATTATGAATAAATATTCTTTATGTTTTTATTTGTCGATATTCAACTTGCAGGAAAGTGAACTTTGATCATAAATCTGAGAAAACTCAAAATAAATGATTAACAATAAATGTTGTTTATGTTTCTATTTGTCGATAAACAACTTGCAAGAAAGTGAACTTTAATCTTAGATATGATAGAATACAAAATCAATGATTATGAATAAATGTTATTTATGTTTTTATTTGTCGATAAATAACTTGCAAGAAAGTGAGCTTTGATCTTAAATTTGATAAAATACAAAATAAGTGATAATGAGTTAATATTCTTTATGTTTTTATATGTCGATACTCAACTTGCAAGAAAGTGAACTTTGATCTTAAATCTGATAAAAATACAAAATCAATGATTTTGAATAAATGTTATTTGTGTTTCTACTTGTCGATAAACAACTTGCAAGAAAGTGAACTTTGATCTTAGTTCTGATAAAATACAAAATAAATGATAATGAGTTAATATTATTTATGTTTTATATGTCGATATTCAACTTGCAAGAAAGTGAACTTTGATCTTAAATCTGATAAAAATACAAAATCAATGATTTTGAATAAATGTTATTTGTGTTTCTACTTGTCGATAAACAACTTGCAAGAAAGTGAACTTTGATCTTAGTTCTGATAAAATACAAAATAAATGATAATGAGTTAATATTCTTTATGTTTTTATATGTCGATATTCAACTTGCAAGAAAGTGAACTTTGATCTTAAATCTGATAAAAATACAAAATCAATGATTATGAATAAATATTCTTTATGTTTTTATTTGTAGATATTCAACTTACATGAAAATGCAACTTTGATCATAAATCTGATAAAAAACAAAATAAATTATTATGAATAAATATTCTTTATGTTTTTATTTGTCGATATTCAACTTTCAGGAAAGTGAACTTTGATCATAAATCTGAGAAAACTCAAAATAAATGATTAGCAATAAATGTTCTTTATGTTTCTATTTGTCGATAAACAACTTGCAAGAAAGTGAACTTTAATCTTAGATATGATAGAATACTAAATAAATGATAATGAATAAATATTCTTTATGCTTTTATTTGTCGATATTCAACTTGCAAGAAAGTGAACTTTAATCTTAAATATGATAAAATACAAAATAAATGATTTTAAATAAATGTTATTTATGTTTTTATTTGTCGATAAACAACTTGCAAGAAAGTGAGCTTTGATCTTAAATGTGATAAAATACAAAATAAATTATTATGAATAAATATTCTTTATGTTTTTATTTGTCGATATTCAACTTGCAGGAAAGTGAACTTTGATCATAAATCTGAGAAAACTCAAAATAAATGATTAACAATAAATGTTCTTTATGTTTCTATTTGTCGATAAACAACTTGAAAGAAAGTGAACTTTAATCTTAGATATGATAGAATACAAAATAAGTGATAATGAGTTAATATTCTTTATGTTTTTATATGTCGATATTCAACTTGCAAGAAAGTGAACTTTGATCTTAAATCTGATAAAAATACAAAATCAATGATTTTGAATAAATGTTATTTGTGTTTCTACTTGTCGATAAACAACTTGCAAGAAAGTGAACTTTGATCTTAGTTCTGATAAAATACAAAATAAATGATAATGAGTTAATATTCTTTATGTTTTTATATGTCGATATTCAACTTGCAAGAAAGTGAACTTTGATCTTAAATCTGATAAAAATACAAAATCAATGATTATGAATAAATATTCTTTATGTTTTTATTAAACAAAATAAATGATTTTGAATAAATGTTATTTATGTTTTTATTTGTCGATATTCAACTTGCAAGAATGTGAACTTTGATCTTAAATCTGATAAAAATACAAAATAAATGATTATGAATAAATATTATTTATGTTTTTATTTGCCGATTAACAACTTACATGAAAATGCAACTTTGATCATAAATCTGAGAAAACTCAAAATAAATGATTATCAATAAATGTTCTTTATGTTTCTATTCGTCGATAAACAACTTGCAAGAAAGTGAACTTTAATCTTAGATGTGATAGAATACAAAATCAATGATTATGAATATATGTTATTTATGTTTCTATTTGTCGATAAACAACTTGCAAGAAAGTGAACTTTGATCTTAGTTCTGATAAAATACAAAATAAATGATTATGAATATATGTTCTTTATGTTTCTATATGTCGATAAATAACTTGCAAGAAAGTGAACTTTGATCTTAGATCTGATAGAATACAAAATAAATGATTATGAATATATGTTCTTTATATTTCTATATGTCGATAAACAACTTACATGAAAGTAAACTTTGATCATAAATCTGATAAAATACAAAATAAATTATTATGAATAAATATTCTTTATGTTTTTATTTGTCGATATTCAACTTGCAGGAAAGTGAACTTTGATCATAAATCTGAGAAAACTCAAAATAAATGATTAACAATAAATGTTGTTTATGTTTCTATTTGTCGATAAACAACTTGCAAGAAAGTGAACTTTAATCTTAGATATGATAGAATACAAAATCAATGATTATGAATAAATGTTATTTATGTTTTTATTTGTCGATAAATAACTTGCAAGAAAGTGAGCTTTGATCTTAAATTTGATAAAATACAAAATAAGTGATAATGAGTTAATATTCTTTATGTTTTTATATGTCGATATTCAACTTGCAAGAAAGTGAACTTTGATCTTAAATCTGATAAAAATACAAAATCAATGATTTTGAATAAATGTTATTTGTGTTTCTACTTGTCGATAAACAACTTGCAAGAAAGTGAACTTTGATCTTAGTTCTGATAAAATACAAAATAAATGATAATGAGTTAATATTATTTATGTTTTATATGTCGATATTCAACTTGCAAGAAAGTGAACTTTGATCTTAAATCTGATAAAAATACAAAATCAATGATTTTGAATAAATGTTATTTGTGTTTCTACTTGTCGATAAACAACTTGCAAGAAAGTGAACTTTGATCTTAGTTCTGATAAAATACAAAATAAATGATAATGAGTTAATATTCTTTATGTTTTTATATGTCGATATTCAACTTGCAAGAAAGTGAACTTTGATCTTAAATCTGATAAAAATACAAAATCAATGATTATGAATAAATATTCTTTATGTTTTTATTTGTAGATATTCAACTTACATGAAAATGCAACTTTGATCATAAATCTGATAAAAAACAAAATAAATTATTATGAATAAATATTCTTTATGTTTTTATTTGTCGATATTCAACTTTCAGGAAAGTGAACTTTGATCATAAATCTGAGAAAACTCAAAATAAATGATTAGCAATAAATGTTCTTTATGTTTCTATTTGTCGATAAACGACTTGCAGGAAGGTGAACTTTGATCATAAATCTGAGAAAACTCAAAATAAATGATTAACAATAATGTTCTTTATGTTTCTATTTGTCGATAAACAACTTGCAAGAAAGTGAACTTTAATCTTAGATATGATAGAATACAAAATAAATGATAATGAATAAATATTCTTTATGCTTTTATTTGTCGATATTCAACTTGTAAGAAAGTGAACTTAAATCTTAAATATGATAAAATACAAAATAAATGATTGTGAATAAATATTCTTTGTTTTTATTTGTCGATATTCAACTTGCAAGAAAGTGAACTTTGATCTCAAATCTGATAAAAATACAAAATCAATGATTATGAATAAATGTTATTTATGTTTCTATTTGTCGATAAACAACTTGCCAGAAAGTGAACTTTGATCTTAGTTCTGATAAAATACAAAATAAATGATTGTGAATAAATATTCTTTATGTTTTTATTTGTCGATATTCAACTTACATGAAAATGAACTTTGATCATAAATCTGATAAAAAACAAAATAAATTATTATGAATAAATATTCTTTATGTTTTTATTTGTCGATATTCAACTTGCAGGAAAGTGAACTTTGATCATAAATCTGAGAAAACTCAAAATAAATGATTATCAATAAATGTTCTTTATGTTTCTATTTGTCGATAAACAACTTGCAAGAAAGTGAACTTTAATCTTAGATATGATAGAATACAAAATAAATGATAATGAATAAATATTCTTTATGCTTTTATTTGTCGATATTCAACTTGTAAGAAAGTGAACTTAAATCTTAAATATGATAAAATACAAAATAAATGATTTTAAATAAATGTTGTTTATGTTTTTATTTGTCGATAAACAACTTGCAAGAAAGTGAGCTTTGATCTTAAATCTGATAAAATACAAAATAAATTATTATGAATAAATATTCTTTATGTTTTTATTTGTCGATATTCAACTTGCAAGAATGTGAACTTTGATCTTAAATCTGATAAAAATACAAAATAAATGATTATGAATAAATATTATTTATGTTTTTATTTGCCGATTAACAACTTACATGAAAATGCAACTTTGATCATAAATCTGAGAAAACTCAAAATAAATGATTATCAATAAATGTTCTTTATGTTTCTATTCGTCGATAAACAACTTGCAAGAAAGTGAACTTTAATCTTAGATGTGATAGAATACAAAATCAATGATTATGAATAAATGTTATTTATGTTTCTATTTGTCGATAAACAACTTGCAAGAAAGTGAACTTTGATCTTAGTTCTGATAAAATACAAAATAAATGATTATGAATAAATATTCTTTATGTTTTTATTTGTCGATATTCAACTTACATGAAAATCAACTTTGATCATAAATCTGATAAAAAACAAAATCAATTATTATGAATAAATATTCTTTATGTACTTATTTGTCGATATTCAACTTGCAGGAAAGTGAACTTTGATCAAAAATCTGAGAAAACTCAAAATAAGTGATTATCAATAAATGTTCTTTATGTTTCTATTTGTCGATAAACAACTTGCAAGAAAGTGAACTTTAATCTTAGATATGATAGAATACAAAATAAATGATTATGGATAAATATTCTTTATGCTTTTATTTGTGGATATTCAACTTGCAAGAAAGTGAACTTTAATCTTAAATATGATAAAATACAAAATAAATGATTTTGAATAAATGTTATTTATGTTTTTACTTGTCGATAAACAACTTGCAAGAAAGTGAACTTTAATCTTAAATCTGATAATATACAAAATAAATGATTATGAATATATGTTCTTTATGTTTCTATATGTCGATAAATAACTTGCAAGAAAGTGAACTTTGATCTTAGATCTGATAGAATACAAAATAAATGATTATGAATATATGTTCTTTATGTTTCTATATGTCGATAAATAACTTGCAAGAAAGTGAACTTTTATCTTAAATATGATAAAAATACAAAATAAATGATAATGAATAAATATTATTTATGTTTTTATTTGCCGATTAACAACTTACATGAAAGTGAACTTTGATCATAAATCTGATAAAATACAAAATAAATTCTTATGAATAAATATTCTTTATGTTTTTATTTGTCGATATTCAACTTGCAAGAAAGTGAACTTTGATCTTAAATCTGATAAAAATACAAAATCAATGATCATGATGAAATGTTATTTATGTTTCTATTTGTCGATAAACAACTTGCAAGAAAGTGAACTTTGATCTAAATTTGATAAAATACAAAATAAATGATTATGAATAAATATCCTTTATGCTTTTATTTGTCGATATTCAACTTGCAAGAAAGTGAACTTTAATCTTAAATATGATAAAATACAAAATAAATGATTTTGAAAAGATGTTATTTATGTTTTTATTTGTCGATAAACAACTTGCAAGAAAGTGAGCTTTGATCTTAAATCTGATAAAAATACAAAATCAATGATTATGAATAAATGTTATTTATGTTTCTATTTGTCGATAAACACCTTGCAAGAAAGAGACCTTTGATCTTAAATCTGATAAAAATACAAAATCAATGATTATGAATAAATGTTATTTATGTTTCTATTTGTCGATAAAAACCTTGCAAGAAAGTGAACTTTGATCTTAGTTCTGATAAAATACAAAATAAATGATTATGAATAAATATTCTTTATGTTTTTATTTGTCGATATTCAACTTACATGAAAATGAACTTTGATCATAAATCTGATAAAAAACAAAATAAATTATTATGAATAAATATTCTTTATGTTTTTATTTGACGATATTCAACTTACATTAAAGTGAACTTTGATCATAAATCTGATAAAAATACAAAATAAATTATTATGAATAAATATTCTTTATGTTTTTATTTGCCGATATTCAACGTGCAGGAAAGTGAACTTTGATCATAAATCTGAGAAAACTCAAAATAAATGATTATCCATAAATGTTCTTTATGTTTCTATTTGTCGATAAACAACTTGCAAGAAAGTGAACTTAATCTTAGATATGATAGAATACAAAATAAATGATTATGAATAAATATTCTTTATGCTTTTATTTGTCGATATTCAACTTGCAAGAAAGTGAACTTTAATCTTAAATATGATAAAATACAAAATAAATGATTTTGAATAGATGTTATTTATGTTTTTATTTGTCGATAAACAACTTGCAAGAAAGTGAGCTTTGATCTTAAATCTGATAAAATACGAAATAAGTGATAATGAATTAATATTCTTTATGTTTTTATATGTCGATATTCAACTTGCAAGAAAGTGAACTTTGATCTTAAATCTGATAAAAATACAAAATCAATGATTATGAATAAATGTTATTTATGTTTCTATTTGTCGATAAACACCTTGCAAGAAAGTGAACTTTGATCTTAGTTCTGATAAAATACAAAATAAATGATTATGAATAAATAGTCTTTATGTTTTTATTTGTCGATATTCAACTTACATGAAAATGAACTTTGATCATAAATCTGATAAAAAACAAAATAAATTATTATGAATAAATATTCTTTACGTTTTTATTTGACGATATTCAACTTACATGAAAGTGAACTTTGATCATAAATCTGATAAAAATACAAAATAAATTATTATGAATATATATTCTTTATGTTTTTATTTGCCGATATTCAACGTGCAGGAAAGTGAACTTTGATCATAAATCTGAGAAAACTCAAAATAAATGATTATCAATAAATGTTCTTTATGTTTCTATTCGTCGATAAACAACTTGCAAGAAAGTGAACTTTAATCTTAGATGTGATAGAATACAAAATCAATGATTATGAATAAATGTTATTTATGTTTCTATTTGTCGATAAACAACTTGCAAGAAAGTGAACTTTGATCTTAGTTCTGATAAAATACAAAATAAATGATTATTTATGTTTCTATTTGTCGATAAACAACTTGCAAGAAAGTGAACTTTGATCTTAGATCTGATAGAATACAAAATAAATGATTATGAATATATGTTTTTTATGTTTGTATATGTCGATAAATAACTTGCAAGAAAGTGAACTTTTATCTTAAATCTGATAAAAATACAAAATAAATGATTATGAATAAATATTTTTAATGTTTCTATTTGTCGATAAACGACTTGCAAGAAAGTGAGCTTTGATCTTAAATCTGATAAAATACGAAATAAGTGATAATGAATTAATATTCTTTATGTTTCTATTTGTCGATAAACACCTTGCAAGAAAGTGAACTTTGATCTTAGTTCTGATAAAATACAAAATAAATGATTATGAATAAATATTCTTTATGTTTTTATTTGTCGATATTCAACTTACATGAAAATGAACTTTGATCATAAATCTGATAAAAAACAAAATAAATTATTATGAATAAATATTCTTTATGTTTTTATTTGACGATATTCAACTTACATGAAAGTGAACTTTGATCATAAATCTGATAAAAATACAAAATAAATTATTATGAATAAATATTCTTTATGTTTTTATTTGCCGATATTCAACGTGCAGGAAAGTGAACTTTGATCATAAATCTGAGAAAACTCAAAATAAATGATTATCCATAAATGTTCTTTATGTTTCTATTTGTCGATAAACAACTTGCAAGAAAGTGAACTTAATCTTAGATATGATAGAATACAAAATAAATGATTATGAATAAATATTCTTTATGCTTTTATTTGTCGATATTCAACTTGCAAGAAAGTGAAATTTAATCTTAAATATGATAAAATACAAAATAAATGATTTTGAATAGATGTTATTTATGTTTTTATTTGTCGATAAACAACTTGCAAGAAAGTGAGCTTTGATCTTAAATCTGATAAAATACGAAATAAGTGATAATGAATTAATATTCTTTATGTTTTTATATGTCGATATTCAACTTGCAAGAAAGTGAACTTTGATCTTAAATCTGATAAAAATACAAAATCAATGATTATGAATAAATGTTATTTATGTTTCTATTTGTCGATAAACACCTTGCAAGAATGTGAACTTTGATCTTAGTTCTGATAAAATACAAAATAAATGATTATGAATAAATATTCTTTATGTTTTTATTTGTCGATATTCAACTTACATGAAAATGAACTTTGATCATAAATCTGATAAAAAACAAAATAAATTATTATGAATAAATATTCTTTCTGTTTTTATTTGACGATATTCAACTTACATGAAAGTGAACTTTGATCATAAATCTGATAAAAATACAAAATAAATTATTATGAATAAATATTCTTTATGTTTTTATTTGCCGATATTCAACGTGCAGGAAAGTGAACTTTGATCATAAATCTGAGAAAACTCAAAATAAATGATTATCAATAAATGTTCTTTATGTTTCTATTCGTCGATAAACAACTTGCAAGAAAGTGAACTTTAATCTTAGATGTGATAGAATACAAATAAATGATTTTGAATAGATGTTATTTATGTTTTTATTTGTCGATAAACAACTTGCAAGAAAGTGAGCTTTGATCTTAAATCTGATAAAATACGAAATAAGTGATAATGAATTAATATTCTTTATGTTTTTAATATGTCGATATTCAACTTACATGAACATTAACTTTGATCATAAATCTGATAAAAAACAAAATCAATTATTATGAATAAATATTCTTTATGTACTTATTTGTCGATATTCAACTTGCAAGAAAGTGAACTTTGATCAAAAATCTGAGAAAACTCAAAATAAATGATTATAAATAAATGTTCTTTATGTTTCTATTTGTCGATATTCAACTTGCAAGAAAGTGAACTTTAATCTTAAATATGATAAAATACAAAATAAATGATTTTGAATAAATGTTATTTATGTTTTTACTTGTCGATAAACAACTTGCAAGAAAGTGAACTTTAATCTTAAATCTGATAAAATACAAAATAAATGATTATGAATATATGTTCTTTATGTTTCTATATGTCGATAAATAACTTGCAAGAAAGTGAACTTTGATCTTAGATCTGATAGAATACAAAATAAATGATTATGAATATATGTTCTTTATGTTTCTATATGTCGATAAATAACTTGCAAGAAAGTGAACTTTTATCTTAAATCTGATAAAAATACAAAATAAATGATTATGAATAAATATTCTTTATGTTTTTATTTGTCGATATTCAACTTACATGAAAATGAACTTTGATCATAAATCTGATAAAATACAAAATAAATGATTATGAATAAATATTCTTTATGTTTTTATTTGTCGATATTCAACTTACATGAAAATGAACTTTGATCATAAATCTGATAAAAAACAAAATAAATTATTATGAATAAATATTCTTTATGTTTTTATTTGACGATATTCAACTTACATGAAAGTGAACTTTGATCATAAATCTGATAAAAATACAAAATAAATTATTATGAATAAATATTCTTTATGTTTTTATTTGCCGATATTCAACGTGCAGGAAAGTGAACTTTGATCATAAATCTGAGAAAACTCAAAATAAATGATTATCCATAAATGTTCTTTATGTTTCTATTTGTCGATAAACAACTTGCAAGAAAGTGAACTTAATCTTAGATATGATAGAATACAAAATAAATGATTATGAATAAATATTCTTTATGCTTTTATTTGTCGATATTCAACTTGCAAGAAAGTGAACTTTAATCTTAAATATGATAAAATACAAAATAAATGATTTTGAATAGATGTTATTTATGTTTTTATTTGTCGATAAACAACTTGCAAGAAAGTGAGCTTTGATCTTAAATCTGATAAAATACGAAATAAGTGATAATGAATTAATATTCTTTATGTTTTTATATGTCGATATTCAACTTGCAAGAAAGTGAACTTTGATCTTAAATCTGATAAAAATACAAAATCAATGATTATGAATAAATGTTATTTATGTTTCTATTTGTCGATAAACACCTTGCAAGAAAGTGAACTTTGATCTTAGTTGTGATAAAATACAAAATAAATGATTATGAATAAATATTCTTTATGTTTTTATTTGTCGATATTCAACTTACATGAAAAAGAACTTTGATCATAAATCTGATAAAAAACAAAATAAATTATTATGAATAAATATTCTTTATGTTTTTATTTGACGATATTCAACTTACATGAAAGTGAACTTTGATCATAAATCTGATAAAAATACAAAATAAATTATTATGAATAAATATTCTTTATGTTTTTATTTGCCGATATTCAACGTGCAGGAAAGTGAACTTTGATCATAAATCTGAGAAAACTCAAAATAAATGATTATCAATAAATGTTCTTTATGTTTCTATTCGTCGATAAACAACTTGCAAGAAAGTGAACTTTAATCTTAGATGTGATAGAATACAAAATAAATGATTTTGAATAGATGTTATTTATGTTTTTATTTGTCGATAAACAACTTGCAAGAAAGTGAGCTTTGATCTTAAATCTGATAAAATACGAAATAAGTGATAATGAATTAATATTCTTTATGTTTTTAATATGTCGATATTCAACTTACATGAACATGAACTTTGATCATAAATCTGATAAAAAACAAAATCAATTATTATGAATAAATATTCTTTATGTACTTATTTGTCGATATTCAACTTGCAAGAAAGTGAACTTTGATCAAAAATCTGAGAAAACTCAAAATAAATGATTATAAATAAATGTTCTTTATGTTTCTATTTGTCGATATTCAACTTGCAAGAAAGTGAACTTTAATCTTAAATATGATAAAATACAAAATAAATGATTTTGAATAAATGTTATTTATGTTTTTAGTTGTCGATAAACAACTTGCAAGAAAGTGAACTTTAATCTTAAATCTGATAAAATACAAAATAAATGATTATGAATATATGTTCTTTATGTTTCTATATGTCGATAAATAACTTGCAAGAAAGTGAACTTTGATCTTAGATCTGATAGAATACAAAATAAATGATTATGAATATATGTTCTTTATGTTTCTATATGTCGATAAATAACTTGCAAGAAAGTGAACTTTTATCTTAAATCTGATAAAAATACAAAATAAATGACAATGAATAAATATTATTTATGTTTTTATTTGCCGATTAACAACTTACATGAAAGTGAACTTTGATCATAAATCTGATAAAATACAAAATAAATTATTATGAATAAATATTCTTTATGTTTTTATTTGTCGATATTCAACTTGCAAGAATGTGAACTTTGATCTTAAATCTGATAAAAATACAAAATCAATGATCATGATGAAATGTTATTTATGTTTCTATTTGTCGATAAACAACTTGCAAGAAAGTGAACTTTGATCTTAGTTCTGATAAAATACAAAATAAATGATTATGAATAAATATTCTTTATGTTTTTATTTGTCGATATTCAACTTACATGAATATCAACTTTGATCATAAATCTGATAAAAAACAAAATCAATTATTATGAATAAATATTCTTTATGTACTTATTTGTCGATATTCAGCTTGCAGGAAAGTGAACTTTGATCAAAAATCTGAGAAAACTCAAAATAAATGATTATCAATAAATGTTCTTTATGTTTCTATTTGTCGATAAACAACTTGCAAGAAAGTGAACTTTAATCTTAGATATGATAGAATACAAAATAAATGATTATGAATAAATATTCTTTATGCTTTTATTTGTCGATATTCAACTTGCAAGAAAGTGAACTTTAATCTTAAATATGATAAAATACAAAATAAATATTCTTTATGTTTTTATTTGCCGATATTCAACGTGCAGGAAAGTGAACTTTGATCATAAATCTGAGAAAACTCAAAATAAATGATTATCAATAAATGTTCTTTATGTTTCTATTCGTCGATAAACAACTTGCAAGAAAGTGAACTTTAATCTTAGATGTGATAGAATACAAAATAAATGATTTTGAATAGATGTTATTTATGTTTTTATTTGTCGATAAACAACTTGCAAGAAAGTGAGCTTTGATCTTAAATCTGATAAAATACGAAATAAGTGATAATGAATTAATATTCTTTATGTTTTTAATATGTCGATATTCAACTTACATGAACATGAACTTTGATCATAAATCTGATAAAAAACAAAATCAATTATTATGAATAAATATTCTTTATGTACTTATTTGTCGATATTCAACTTGCAAGAAAGTGAACTTTGATCAAAAATCTGAGAAAACTCAAAATAAATGATTATAAATAAATGTTCTTTATGTTTCTATTTGTCGATATTCAACTTGCAAGAAAGTGAACTTTAATCTTAAATATGATAAAATACAAAATAAATGATTTTGAATAAATGTTATTTATGTTTTTACTTGTCGATAAACAACTTGCAAGAAAGTGAACTTTAATCTTAAATCTGATAAAATACAAAATAAATGATTATGAATATATGTTCTTTATGTTTCTATATGTCGATAAATAACTTGCAAGAAAGTGAACTTTGATCTTAGATCTGATAGAATACAAAATAAATGATTATGAATATATGTTCTTTATGTTTCTATATGTCGATAAATAACTTGCAAGAAAGTGAACTTTTATCTTAAATCTGATAAAAATACAAAATAAATGATAATGAATAAATATTATTTATGTTTTTATTTGCCGATTAACAACTTACATGAAAGTGAACTTTGATCATAAATCTGATAAAATACAAAATAAATTATTATGAATAAATATTCTTTATGTTTTTATTTGTCGATATTCAACTTGCAAGAATGTGAACTTTGATCTTAAATCTGATAAAAATACAAAATCAATGATCATGATGAAATGTTATTTATGTTTCTATTTGTCGATAAACAACTTGCAAGAAAGTGAACTTTGATCTTAGTTCTGATAAAATACAAAATAAATGATTATGAATAAATATTCTTTATGTTTTTATTTGTCGATATTCAACTTACATGAATATCAACTTTGATCATAAATCTGATAAAAAACAAAATCAATTATTATGAATAAATATTCTTTATGTACTTATTTGTCGATATTCAGCTTGCAGGAAAGTGAACTTTGATCAAAAATCTGAGAAAACTCAAAATAAATGATTATCAATAAATGTTCTTTATGTTTCTATTTGTCGATAAACAACTTGCAAGAAAGTGAACTTTAATCTTAGATATGATAGAATACAAAATAAATGATTATGAATAAATATTCTTTATGCTTTTATTTGTCGATATTCAACTTGCAAGAAAGTGAACTTTAATCTTAAATATGATAAAATACAAAATAAATGATTTTGAATAAATGTTATTTATGTTTTTACTTGTCGATAAACAACTTGCAAGAAAGTGAACTTTAATCTTAAATCTGATAAAATACAAAATAAATGATTATGAATATATGTTCTTTATGTTTCTTTATGTTTCTTTTCTGAGAAAACTCAAAATAAATGATTATAAATAAATGTTCTTTATGTTTCTATTTGTCGATATTCAACTTGCAAGAAAGTGAACTTTAATCTTAAATATGATAAAATACAAAATAAATGATTTTGAATAAATGTTATTTATGTTTTTACTTGTCGATAAACAACTTGCAAGAAAGTGAACTTTAATCTTAAATCTGATAAAATACAAAATAAATGATTATGAATATATGTTCTTTATGTTTCTATATGTCGATAAATATCTTGCAAGAAAGTGAACTTTGATCTTAGATCTGATAGAATACAAAATAAATGATTATGAATATATGTTCTTTATGTTTCTATATGTCGATAAATAACTTGCAAGAAAGTGAACTTTTATCTTAAATCTGATAAAAATACAAAATAAATGATAATGAATAAATATTATTTATGTTTTTATTTGCCGATTAACAACTTACATGAAAGTGAACTTTGATCATAAATCTGATAAAATACAAAATAAATTATTATGAATAAATATTCTTTATGTTTTTATTTGTCGATATTCAACTTGCAAGAATGTGAACTTTGATCTTAAATCTGATAAAAATACAAAATCAATGATCATGATGAAATGTTATTTATGTTTCTATTTGTCGATAAACAACTTGCAAGAAAGTGAACTTTGATCTTAGTTCTGATAAAATACAAAATAAATGATTATGAATAAATATTCTTTATGTTTTTATTTGTCGATATTCAACTTACATGAATATCAACTTTGATCATAAATCTGATAAAAAACAAAATCAATTATTATGAATAAATATTCTTTATGTACTTATTTGTCGATATTCAGCTTGCAGGAAAGTGAACTTTGATCAAAAATCTGAGAAAACTCAAAATAAATGATTATCAATAAATGTTCTTAATGTTTCTATTTGTCGATAAACAACTTGCAAGAAAGTGAACTTTAATCTTAGATATGATAGAATACAAAATAAATGATTATGAATAAATATTCTTTATGCTTTTATTTGTCGATATTCAACTTGCAAGAAAGTGAACTTTAATCTTAAATATGATAAAATACAAAATAAATGATTTTGAATAAATGTTATTTATGTTTTTACTTGTCGATAAACAACTTGCAAGAAAGTGAACTTTAATCTTAAATCTGATAAAATACAAAATAAATGATTATGAATATATGTTCTTTATGTTTCTATATGTCGATAAATAACTTGCAAGAAAGTGAACTTTGATCTTAGATCTGATAGAATACAAAATAAATGATTATAAATATATGTTCTTTATGTTTCTATATGTCGATAAATAACTTGCAAGAAAGTGAACTTTTATCTTAAATCTGATAAAAATACAAAATAAATGATAATGAATAAATATTATTTATGTTTTTATTTGCCGATTAACAACTTACATGAAAGTGAACTTTGATCATAAATCTGATAAAATACAAAATAAATTATTATGAATAAATATTCTTTATGTTTTTATTTGTCGATATTCAACTTGCAAGAAAGTGAACTTTGATCTTAAATCTGATAAAAATACAAAATCAATGATCATGATGAAATGTTATTTATGTTTCTATTTGTCGATAAACAACTTGCAAGAAAGTGAACTTTGATCTTATATCTGATAGAATACAAAATAAATGATTATGAATATATGTTTTTTATGTTTCTATATGTCGATAAATAACTTGCAAGAAAGTGAACTTTTATCTTAAATCTGATAAAAATACAAAATAAATGATTATGAATAAATATTTTTAATGTTTCTATTTGTCGATAAACGACTTGCAAGAAAGTGAACTTTAATCTTAGATATGATAGAATACAAAATAAATGATTATGAATAAATATTCTTTATGCTTTTATTTGTCGATATTCAACTTGCAAGAAAGTGAACTTTAATCTTAAATATGATAAAATACAAAATAAATGATTTTGAAAAGATGTTATTTATGTTTTTATTTGTCGATAAACAACTTGCAAGAAAGTGAGCTTTGATCTTAAATCTGATAAAAATAAAAAATCAATGATTATGAATAAATGATATTTATGTTTCTATTTGTCGATAAACACCTTGCAAGAAAGTGAACTTTGATCTTAGTTCTGATAAAATACAAAATAAATGATTATGAATAAATATTCTTTATGTTTTTATTTGTCGATATTCAACTTTCATGAAAATGAACTTTGATCATAAATCTGATAAAAAACAAAATAAATTATTATGAATAAATATTCTTTATGTTTTTATTTGACGATATTCAACTTACATGAAAGTGAACTTTGATCATAAATCTGATAAAAATACAAAATAAATGATTATCAATAAATGTTCTTTATGTTTCTATTTGTCGATAAACAACTTGCAAGAAAGTGAACTTTAATCTTAAATCTGATAAAATACAAAATAAATGATTATGAATATATGTTCTTTATGTTTCTATATGTCGATAAATAACTTGCAAGAAAGTGAACTTTGATCTTAGATCTGATAGAATACAAAATAAATGATTATGAATATATGTTCTTTATGTTTCTATATGTCGATAAATAACTTGCAAGAAAGTGAACTTTTATCTTAAATCTGATAAAAATACAAAATAAATGATAATGAATAAATATTATTTATGTTTTTATTTGCCGATTAACAACTTACATGAAAGTGAACTTTGATCATAAATCTGATAAAATACAAAATAAATTATTATGAATAAATATTCTTTATGTTTTTATTTGTCGATATTCAACTTGCAAGAAAGTGAACTTTGATCTTAAATCTGATAAAAATACAAAATCAATGATCATGATGAAATGTTATTTATGTTTCTATTTGTCGATAAACAACTTGCAAGAAAGTGAACTTTGATCTTAGATCTGATAGAATACAAAATAAATGATTATGAATATATGTTTTTTATGTTTCTATATGTCGATAAATAACTTGCAAGAAAGTGAACTTTTATCTTAAATCTGATAAAAATACAAAATAAATGATTATGAATAAATATTCTTTATGCTTTTATTTGTCGATATTCTACTTGCAAGAAAGTGAACTTTAATCTTAAATATGATAAAATACAAAATAAATGATTTTGAATAGATGTTAATTATGTTTTTATTTGTCGATAAACAACTTGCAAGAAAGTGAGCTTTGATCTTAAATCTGATAAAATACGAAATAAGTGATAATGAATTAATATTCTTTATGTTTTTATATGTCGATATTCAACTTGCAAGAAAGTGAACTTTGATCTTAAATCTGATAAAAATACAAAATCAATGATTATGAATAAATGTTATTTATGTTTCTATTTGTCGATAAACACCTTGCAAGAAAGTGAACTTTGATCTTAGTTCTGATAAAATACAAAATAAATGATTATGAATAAATATTCTTTATGTTTTTATTTGTCGATATTCAAATTACATGAAAATGAACTTTGATCATAAATCTGATAAAAAACAAAATAAATTATTATGAATAAATATTCTTTATGTTTTTATTTGACGATATTCAACTTACATGAAAGTGAACTTTGATCATAAATCTGATAAAAATACAAAATAAATTATTATGAATAAATATTCTTTATGTTTTTATTTGCCGATATTCAACGTGCAGGAAAGTGAACTTTGATCATAAATCTGAGAAAACTCAAAATAAATGAATATCAATAAATGTTCTTTATGTTTCTATTCGTCGATAAACAACTTGCAAGCAAGTGAACTTTAATCTTAGATGTGATAGAATACAAAATCAATGATTATGAATAAATGTTATTTATGTTTCTATTTGTCGATAAACAACTTGCAAGAAAGTGAACTTTGATCATAGTTCTGATAAAATACAAAATAAATGATTATGAATAAATATTCTTTATGTTTTTATTTGTCGATATTCAACTTACATGAACATGAACTTTGATCATAAATCTGATAAAAAACAAAATCAGTTATTATGAATAAATATTCTTTATGTTTTTATTTGTCGATATTCAACTTGCAGGAAAATGAACTTTGATCATAAATCTGAGAAAACTCAAAATAAATGATTAACAATAAATGTTCTTTATGTTTCTATTTGTCGATAAACAACTTGCAAGAAAGTGAACTTTAATCTTAAATATGATAAAATGCAAAATAAATGATTTTGAATAAATGTTATTTATGTTTTTACTTGTCGATAAACAACTTGCAAGAAAGTGAGCTTTGATCTTAAATCTGATAAAATACAAATTAAATTATTATGAATAAATATTCTTTATGTTTTTATATGTCGATATTCAACTTGCAAGAAAGTGAACTTTGATCTTAGATCTGATAGAATACAAAATAAATGATTATGAATATATGTTCTTTATGTTTCTATATGCCGATAAATAACTTGCAAGAAAGTGAACTTTTATCTTAAATCTGATAAAAATACAAAATAAATGATTATGAATAAATATTCTTTATGTTTTTATTTGTCGATATTCAACTTACATGAAAATGAACTTTGATCATAAATCTGATAAAATACAAAATAAATGATTATGAATAAATATTCTTTATGTTTTTATTTGTCGATATTCAACTTACATGAAAATGAACTTTGATCATAAATCTGATAAAAAACAAAATAAATTATTATGAATAAATATTCTTTATGTTTTTATTTGACGATATTCAACTTACATGAAAGTGAACTTTGATCATAAATCTGATAAAAATACAAAATAAATTATTATGAATAAATATTCTTTATGTTTTTATTTGCCGATATTCAACGTGCAGGAAAGTGAACTTTGATCATAAATCTGAGAAAACTCAAAATAAATGATTATCCATAAATGTTCTTTATGTTTCTATTTGTCGATAAACAACTTGCAAGAAAGTGAACTTAATCTTAGATATGATAGAATACAAAATAAATGATTATGAATAAATATTCTTTATGCTTTTATTTGTCGATATTCAACTTGCAAGAAAGTGAACTTTAATCTTAAATATGATAAAATACAAAATAAATGATTTTGAATAGATGTTATTTATGTTTTTATTTGTCGATAAACAACTTGCAAGAAAGTGAGCTTTGATCTTAAATCTGATAAAATACGAAATAAGTGATAATGAATTAATATTCTTTATGTTTTTATATGTCGATATTCAACTTGCAAGAAAGTGAACTTTGATCTTAAATCTGATAAAAATACAAAATCAATGATTATGAATAAATGTTATTTATGTTTCTATTTGTCGATAAACACCTTGCAAGAAAGTGAACTTTGATCTTAGTTGTGATAAAATACAAAATAAATGATTATGAATAAATATTCTTTATGTTTTTATTTGTCGATATTCAACTTACATGAAAAAGAACTTTGATCATAAATCTGATAAAAAACAAAATAAATTATTATGAATAAATATTCTTTATGTTTTTATTTGACGATATTCAACTTACATGAAAGTGAACTTTGATCATAAATCTGATAAAAATACAAAATAAATTATTATGAATAAATATTCTTTATGTTTTTATTTGCCGATATTCAACGTGCAGGAAAGTGAACTTTGATCATAAATCTGAGAAAACTCAAAATAAATGATTATCAATAAATGTTCTTTATGTTTCTATTCGTCGATAAACAACTTGCAAGAAAGTGAACTTTAATCTTAGATGTGATAGAATACAAAATAAATGATTTTGAATAGATGTTATTTATGTTTTTATTTGTCGATAAACAACTTGCAAGAAAGTGAGCTTTGATCTTAAATCTGATAAAATACGAAATAAGTGATAATGAATTAATATTCTTTATGTTTTTAATATGTCGATATTCAACTTACATGAACATGAACTTTGATCATAAATCTGATAAAAAACAAAATCAATTATTATGAATAAATATTCTTTATGTACTTATTTGTCGATATTCAACTTGCAAGAAAGTGAACTTTGATCAAAAATCTGAGAAAACTCAAAATAAATGATTATAAATAAATGTTCTTTATGTTTCTATTTGTCGATATTCAACTTGCAAGAAAGTGAACTTTAATCTTAAATATGATAAAATACAAAATAAATGATTTTGAATAAATGTTATTTATGTTTTTACTTGTCGATAAACAACTTGCAAGAAAGTGAACTTTAATCTTAAATCTGATAAAATACAAAATAAATGATTATGAATATATGTTCTTTATGTTTCTATATGTCGATAAATAACTTGCAAGAAAGTGAACTTTGATCTTAGATCTGATAGAATACAAAATAAATGATTATGAATATATGTTCTTTATGTTTCTATATGTCGATAAATAACTTGCAAGAAAGTGAACTTTTATCTTAAATCTGATAAAAATACAAAATAAATGATAATGAATAAATATTATTTATGTTTTTATTTGCCGATTAACAACTTACATGAAAGTGAACTTTGATCATAAATCTGATAAAATACAAAATAAATTATTATGAATAAATATTCTTTATGTTTTTATTTGTCGATATTCAACTTGCAAGAATGTGAACTTTGATCTTAAATCTGATAAAAATACAAAATCAATGATCATGATGAAATGTTATTTATGTTTCTATTTGTCGATAAACAACTTGCAAGAAAGTGAACTTTGATCTTAGTTCTGATAAAATACAAAATAAATGATTATGAATAAATATTCTTTATGTTTTTATTTGTCGATATTCAACTTACATGAATATCAACTTTGATCATAAATCTGATAAAAAACAAAATCAATTATTATGAATAAATATTCTTTATGTACTTATTTGTCGATATTCAGCTTGCAGGAAAGTGAACTTTGATCAAAAATCTGAGAAAACTCAAAATAAATGATTATCAATAAATGTTCTTTATGTTTCTATTTGTCGATAAACAACTTGCAAGAAAGTGAACTTTAATCTTAGATATGATAGAATACAAAATAAATGATTATGAATAAATATTCTTTATGCTTTTATTTGTCGATATTCAACTTGCAAGAAAGTGAACTTTAATCTTAAATATGATAAAATACAAAATAAATGATTTTGAATAAATGTTATTTATGTTTTTACTTGTCGATAAACAACTTGCAAGAAAGTGAACTTTAATCTTAAATCTGATAAAATACAAAATAAATGATTATGAATATATGTTCTTTATGTTTCTATATGTCGATAAATAACTTGCAAGAAAGTGAACTTTGATCTTAGATCTGATAGAATACAAAATAAATGATTATGAATATATGTTCTTTATGTTTCTATATGTCGATAAATAACTTGCAAGAAAGTGAACTTTTATCTTAAATCTGATAAAAATACAAAATAAATGATAATGAATAAATATTATTTATGTTTTTATTTGCCGATTAACAACTTACATGAAAGTGAACTTTGATCATAAATCTGATAAAATACAAAATAAATTATTATGAATAAATATTCTTTATGTTTTTATTTGTCGATATTCAACTTGCAAGAAAGTGAACTTTGATCTTAAATCTGATAAAAATACAAAATCAATGATCATGATGAAATGTTATTTATGTTTCTATTTGTCGATAAACAACTTGCAAGAAAGTGAACTTTGATCTTAGATCTGATAGAATACAAAATAAATGATTATGAATATATGTTTTTTATGTTTCTATATGTCGATAAATAACTTGCAAGAAAGTGAACTTTTATCTTAAATCTGATAAAAATACAAAATAAATGATTATGAATAAATATTTTTAATGTTTCTATTTGTCGATAAACGACTTGCAAGAAAGTGAACTTTAATCTTAGATATGATAGAATACAAAATAAATGATTATGAATAAATATTCTTTATGCTTTTATTTGTCGATATTCAACTTGCAAGAAAGTGAACTTTAATCTTAAATATGATAAAATACAAAATAAATGATTTTGAAAAGATGTTATTTATGTTTTTATTTGTCGATAAACAACTTGCAAGAAAGTGAGCTTTGATCTTAAATCTGATAAAAATAAAAAATCAATGATTATGAATAAATGTTATTTATGTTTCTATTTGTCGATAAACACCTTGCAAGAAAGTGAACTTTGATCTTAGTTCTGATAAAATACAAAATAAATGATTATGAATAAATATTCTTTATGTTTTTATTTGTCGATATTCAACTTTCATGAAAATGAACTTTGATCATAAATCTGATAAAAAACAAAATAAATTATTATGAATAAATATTCTTTATGTTTTTATTTGACGATATTCAACTTACATGAAAGTGAACTTTGATCATAAATCTGATAAAAATACAAAATAAATGATTATCAATAAATGTTCTTTATGTTTCTATTTGTCGATAAACAACTTGCAAGAAAGTGAACTTTAATCTTAAATCTGATAAAATACAAAATAAATGATTATGAATATATGTTCTTTATGTTTCTATATGTCGATAAATAACTTGCAAGAAAGTGAACTTTGATCTTAGATCTGATAGAATACAAAATAAATGATTATGAATATATGTTCTTTATGTTTCTATATGTCGATAAATAACTTGCAAGAAAGTGAACTTTTATCTTAAATCTGATAAAAATACAAAATAAATGATAATGAATAAATATTATTTATGTTTTTATTTGCCGATTAACAACTTACATGAAAGTGAACTTTGATCATAAATCTGATAAAATACAAAATAAATTATTATGAATAAATATTCTTTATGTTTTTATTTGTCGATATTCAACTTGCAAGAAAGTGAACTTTGATCTTAAATCTGATAAAAATACAAAATCAATGATCATGATGAAATGTTATTTATGTTTCTATTTGTCGATAAACAACTTGCAAGAAAGTGAACTTTGATCTTAGATCTGATAGAATACAAAATAAATGATTATGAATATATGTTTTTTATGTTTCTATATGTCGATAAATAACTTGCAAGAAAGTGAACTTTTATCTTAAATCTGATAAAAATACAAAATAAATGATTATGAATAAATATTCTTTATGCTTTTATTTGTCGATATTCTACTTGCAAGAAAGTGAACTTTAATCTTAAATATGATAAAATACAAAATAAATGATTTTGAATAGATGTTAATTATGTTTTTATTTGTCGATAAACAACTTGCAAGAAAGTGAGCTTTGATCTTAAATCTGATAAAATACGAAATAAGTGATAATGAATTAATATTCTTTATGTTTTTATATGTCGATATTCAACTTGCAAGAAAGTGAACTTTGATCTTAAATCTGATAAAAATACAAAATCAATGATTATGAATAAATGTTATTTATGTTTCTATTTGTCGATAAACACCTTGCAAGAAAGTGAACTTTGATCTTAGTTCTGATAAAATACAAAATAAATGATTATGAATAAATATTCTTTATGTTTTTATTTGTCGATATTCAAATTACATGAAAATGAACTTTGATCATAAATCTGATTAAAAACAAAATAAATTATTATGAATAAATATTCTTTATGTTTTTATTTGACGATATTCAACTTACATGAAAGTGAACTTTGATCATAAATCTGATAAAAATACAAAATAAATTATTATGAATAAATATTCTTTATGTTTTTATTTGCCGATATTCAACGTGCAGGAAAGTGAACTTTGATCATAAATCTGAGAAAACTCAAAATAAATGAATATCAATAAATGTTCTTTATGTTTCTATTCGTCGATAAACAACTTGCAAGCAAGTGAACTTTAATCTTAGATGTGATAGAATACAAAATCAATGATTATGAATAAATGTTATTTATGTTTCTATTTGTCGATAAACAACTTGCAAGAAAGTGAACTTTGATCATAGTTCTGATAAAATACAAAATAAATGATTATGAATAAATATTCTTTATGTTTTTATTTGTCGATATTCAACTTACATGAACATGAACTTTGATCATAAATCTGATAAAAAACAAAATCAGTTATTATGAATAAATATTCTTTATGTTTTTATTTGTCGATATTCAACTTGCAGGAAAATGAACTTTGATCATAAATCTGAGAAAACTCAAAATAAATGATTAACAATAAATGTTCTTTATGTTTCTATTTGTCGATAAACAACTTGCAAGAAAGTGAACTTTAATCTTAAATATGATAAAATGCAAAATAAATGATTTTGAATAAATGTTATTTATGTTTTTACTTGTCGATAAACAACTTGCAAGAAAGTGAGCTTTGATCTTAAATCTGATAAAATACAAATTAAATTATTATGAATAAATATTCTTTATGTTTTTATATGTCGATATTCAACTTGCAAGAAAGTGAACTTTGATCTTAGATCTGATAGAATACAAAATAAATGATTATGAATATATGTTCTTTATGTTTCTATATGCCGATAAATAACTTGCAAGAAAGTGAACTTTTATCTTAAATCTGATAAAAATACAAAATAAATGATTATGAATAAATATTATTTATGTTTTTATTTGCCGATTAACAACTTACATGAAAGTGAACTTTGATCATAAATCTGATAAAATACAAAATAAATTATTATGAATAAATATTCTTTATGTTTTTATTTGTCGATATTCAACTTGCAAGAAAGTGAACTTTGATCACAAATCTGATAAAAATACAAAATCAATGATTTTGAATAAATGTTATTTGTGTTTCTACTTGTCG
This sequence comes from Zeugodacus cucurbitae, assembly GCF_028554725.1. Lineage (NCBI taxonomy): Eukaryota > Metazoa > Arthropoda > Insecta > Diptera > Tephritidae > Zeugodacus > Zeugodacus cucurbitae. The sequence goes on from NC_071669.1 coordinate 31,858,577, forward strand.
ATAAACAACTTGCAAGAAAGTGAACTTTGATCTTAAATCTGATAAAAATACAAAATCAATGATTATGAATAAATATTCTTTATGTTTTTATTTGTAGATATTCAACCTACATGAAAATGCAACTTTGATCATAAATCTGATAAAAAACAAAATAAATTATTATGAATAAATATTCTTTATGTTTTTATTTGTCGATATTCAACTTTCAGGAAAGTGAACTTTGATCATAAATCTGAGAAAACTCAAAATAAATGATTAGCAATAAATGTTCTTTATGTTTCTATTCGTCGATAAACAACTTGCAAGAAGGTGAACTTTAATCTTAAATCTGATAAAAATACAAAATCAATGATTATGAATAAATGTTATTTATGTTTCTATTTGTCGATAAACAATTTGCCAGAAAGTGAACTTTGACCTTAGTTCTGATAAAATACAAAATAAATGATTGTGAATAAATATTCTTTATGTTTTTATTTGTCGATATTCAACTTGCAAGAAAGTGAACTTTGATCTCAAATCTGATAAAAATACAAAATCAGTGATTATGAATAAATGTTATTTATGTTTCTATTTGTCGATAAACAACTTGCCAGAAAGTGAACTTTGATCTTAGTTCTGATAAAATACAAAATAAATGATTGTGAATAAATATTCTTTATGTTTTTATTTGTCAATATTCAACTTACATGAAAATGAGCTTTGATCATAAATCTGATAAAAAGAAAATAAATTATTATGAATAAATATTCTTTATGTTTTTATTTGTCGATATTCAACTTGCAGGAAAGTGAACTTTGATCATAAATCTGAGAAAACTCAAAAATGAATTATTAAATGATTATCAATAAATGTTCTTTATGTTTCTATTTGTCGATAAACAACTTGCAAGAAAGTGAGCTTTAATCTTAGATATGATAGAATACAAAATAAATGATAATGAATAAATATTCTTTATGCTTTTATTTGTCGATATTCAACTTGTAAGAAAGTGAACTTTAATCTTAAATATGATAAAATACAAAATAAATGATTTTGAATAAATGTTGTTTATGTTTTTATTTGTCGATAAACAACTTGCAAGAAAGTGAGCTTTGATCTTAAATCTGATAAAATACAAAATAAATTATTATGAATAAATATTCTTTATGTTTTTATTTGTCGATATTCAACTTGCAAGAATGTGAACTTTGATCATAAATCTGATAAAAAACAAAATAAATTATTATGAATAAATATTCTTTATGTTTTTATTTGTCGATATTCAACTTTCAGGAAAGTGAACTTTGATCATAAATCTGAGAAAACTCAAAATAAATGATTAGCAATAAATGTTCTTTATGTTTCTATTTGTCGATAAACAACTTGCAAGAAGGTGAACTTTAATCTTAAATCTGATAAAAATACAAAATCAATGATTATGAATAAATGTTATTTATGTTTCTATTTGTCGATAAACAATTTGCCAGAAAGTGAACTTTGACCTTAGTTCTGATAAAATACAAAATAAATGATTGTGAATAAATATTCTTTATGTTTTTATTTGTCGATATTCAACTTGCAAGAAAGTGAACTTTGATCTCAAATCTGATAAAAATACAAAATCAGTGATTATGAATAAATGTTATTTATGTTTCTATTTGTCGATAAACACCTTGCAAGAAAGAGACCTTTGATCTTAAATCTGATAAAAATACAAAATCAATGATTATGAATAAATGTTATTTATGTTTCTATTTGTCGATAAACACCTTGCAAGAAAGTGAACTTTGATCTTAGTTCTGATAAAATACAAAATAAATGATTATGAATAAATATTCTTTATATTTTTATTTGTCGATATTCAACTTACATGAAAAAGAACTTTGATCATAAATCTGATAAAAAACAAAATAAATTATTATGAATAAATATCCTTTATGCTTTTATTTGTCGATATTCAACTTGCAAGAAAGTGAACTTTAATCTTAAATATGATAAAATACAAAATAAATGATTTTGAAAAGATGTTATTTATGTTTTTATTTGTCGATAAACAACTTGCAAGAAAGTGAGCTTTGATCCTAAATCTGATAAAAATACAAAATCAATGATTATGAATAAATGTTATTTATGTTTCTATTTGTCGATAAACACCTTGCAAGAAAGAGACCTTTGATCTTAAATCTGATAAAAATACAAAATCAATGATTATGAATAAATGTTATTTATGTTTCTATTTGTCGATAAACACCTTGCAAGAAAGTGAACTTTGATCTTAGTTCTGATAAAATACAAAATAAATGATTATGAATAAATATTCTTTATGTTTTTATTTGTCGATATTCAACTTACATGAAAATGAACTTTGATCATAAATCTGATAAAAAACAAAATAAATTATTATGAATAAATATTCTTTATGTTTTTATTTGACGATATTCAACTTACATTAAAGTGAACTTTGATCATAAATCTGATAAAAATACAAAATAAATTATTATGAATAAATATTCTTTATGTTTTTAACGGGTGATTTTTTTGAGGTTAGGATTTTCATGCATTAGTATTTGACAGATCACGTGGGATTTCAGACATGGTGTCAAAGAGAAAGATGCTCAGTATGCTTTGACATTTCATCATGAATAGACTTACTAACGAGCAACGCTTGCAAATCATTGAATTTTATTACCAAAATCAGTGTTCGGTTCGAAATGTGTTTCGCGCTTTAAAAAGTTATCAAGCTCTTAAAAAATCACCCTTTATATGTCGATATTCAACTTGCAAGAAAGTGAACTTTGATCACAAATCTGATAAAAATACAAAATCAATGATTTTGAATAAATGTTATTTGTGTTTCTACTTGTCGATAAACAACTTGCAAGAAAGTGAACTTTGATCTTAAATCTGATAAAAATACAAAATCAATGATTATGAATAAATATTCTTTATGTTTTTATTTGTAGATATTCAACCTACATGAAAATGCAACTTTGATCATAAATCTGATAAAAAACAAAATAAATTATTATGAATAAATATTCTTTATGTTTTTATTTGTCGATATTCAACTTTCAGGAAAGTGAACTTTGATCATAAATCTGAGAAAACTCAAAATAAATGATTAGCAATAAATGTTCTTTATGTTTCTATTCGTCGATAAACAACTTGCAAGAAGGTGAACTTTAATCTTAAATCTGATAAAAATACAAAATCAATGATTATGAATAAATGTTATTTATGTTTCTATTTGTCGATAAACAATTTGCCAGAAAGTGAACTTTGACCTTAGTTCTGATAAAATACAAAATAAATGATTGTGAATAAATATTCTTTATGTTTTTATTTGTCGATATTCAACTTGCAAGAAAGTGAACTTTGATCTCAAATCTGATAAAAATACAAAATCAGTGATTATGAATAAATGTTATTTATGTTTCTATTTGTCGATAAACAACTTGCCAGAAAGTGAACTTTGATCTTAGTTCTGATAAAATACAAAATAAATGATTGTGAATAAATATTCTTTATGTTTTTATTTGTCAATATTCAACTTACATGAAAATGAGCTTTGATCATAAATCTGATAAAAAGAAAATAAATTATTATGAATAAATATTCTTTATGTTTTTATTTGTCGATATTCAACTTGCAGGAAAGTGAACTTTGATCATAAATCTGAGAAAACTCAAAAATGAATTATTAAATGATTATCAATAAATGTTCTTTATGTTTCTATTTGTCGATAAACAACTTGCAAGAAAGTGAGCTTTAATCTTAGATATGATAGAATACAAAATAAATGATAATGAATAAATATTCTTTATGCTTTTATTTGTCGATATTCAACTTGTAAGAAAGTGAACTTTAATCTTAAATATGATAAAATACAAAATAAATGATTTTGAATAAATGTTGTTTATGTTTTTATTTGTCGATAAACAACTTGCAAGAAAGTGAGCTTTGATCTTAAATCTGATAAAATACAAAATAAATTATTATGAATAAATATTCTTTATGTTTTTATTTGTCGATATTCAACTTGCAAGAATGTGAACTTTGATCATAAATCTGATAAAAAACAAAATAAATTATTATGAATAAATATTCTTTATGTTTTTATTTGTCGATATTCAACTTTCAGGAAAGTGAACTTTGATCATAAATCTGAGAAAACTCAAAATAAATGATTAGCAATAAATGTTCTTTATGTTTCTATTTGTCGATAAACAACTTGCAAGAAGGTGAACTTTAATCTTAAATCTGATAAAAATACAAAATCAATGATTATGAATAAATGTTATTTATGTTTCTATTTGTCGATAAACAATTTGCCAGAAAGTGAACTTTGACCTTAGTTCTGATAAAATACAAAATAAATGATTGTGAATAAATATTCTTTATGTTTTTATTTGTCGATATTCAACTTGCAAGAAAGTGAACTTTGATCTCAAATCTGATAAAAATACAAAATCAGTGATTATGAATAAATGTTATTTATGTTTCTATTTGTCGATAAACACCTTGCAAGAAAGAGACCTTTGATCTTAAATCTGATAAAAATACAAAATCAATGATTATGAATAAATGTTATTTATGTTTCTATTTGTCGATAAACACCTTGCAAGAAAGTGAACTTTGATCTTAGTTCTGATAAAATACAAAATAAATGATTATGAATAAATATTCTTTATATTTTTATTTGTCGATATTCAACTTACATGAAAAAGAACTTTGATCATAAATCTGATAAAAAACAAAATAAATTATTATGAATAAATATCCTTTATGCTTTTATTTGTCGATATTCAACTTGCAAGAAAGTGAACTTTAATCTTAAATATGATAAAATACAAAATAAATGATTTTGAAAAGATGTTATTTATGTTTTTATTTGTCGATAAACAACTTGCAAGAAAGTGAGCTTTGATCCTAAATCTGATAAAAATACAAAATCAATGATTATGAATAAATGTTATTTATGTTCCTATTTGTCGATAAACACCTTGCAAGAAAGAGACCTTTGATCTTAAATCTGATAAAAATACAAAATCAATGATTATGAATAAATGTTATTTATGTTTCTATTTGTCGATAAACACCTTGCAAGAAAGTGAACTTTGATCTTAGTTCTGATAAAATACAAAATAAATGATTATGAATAAATATTCTTTATGTTTTTATTTGTCGATATTCAACTTACATGAAAATGAACTTTGATCATAAATCTGATAAAAAACAAAATAAATTATTATGAATAAATATTCTTTATGTTTTTATTTGACGATATTCAACTTACATTAAAGTGAACTTTGATCATAAATCTGATAAAAATACAAAATAAATTATTATGAATAAATATTCTTTATGTTTTTAACGGGTGATTTTTTTGAGGTTAGGATTTTCATGCATTAGTATTTGACAGATCACGTGGGATTTCAGACATGGTGTCAAAGAGAAAGATGCTCAGTATGCTTTGACATTTCATCATGAATAGACTTACTAACGAGCAACGCTTGCAAATCATTGAATTTTATTACCAAAATCAGTGTTCGGTTCGAAATGTGTTTCGCGCTTTACGTCCGATTTATGGTCTACATAATCGACCAAGTGAGCAAACAATTAATGCGATTGTGACCAAGTTTCGCACTCAGTTTACTTTATTGGACATTAAACCAACCACACGAATGCGTACAGTGCGTACAGAAGAGAATATTGCGTCTGTTTCTGAGAGTGTGGCTGAAGACCGTGAAATGTCGATTCGTCGCCGTTCGCAGCAATTGGGTTTGTGTTATTCGACCACATGGAAGATTTTACGCAAAGATCTTGGTGTAAAACCGTATAAAATACAGCTCGTGCAAGAACTGAAGCCGAACGATCTGCCACAACGTCGAATTTTCAGTGAATGGGCCCTAGAAAAGTTGGCAGAAAATCCGCTTTTTTATCGACAAATTTTGTTCAGCGATGAGGCTCATTTCTGGTTGAATGGCTACGTAAATAAGCAAAATTGCCGCATTTGGGGTGAAGAGCAACCAGAAGCCGTTCAAGAACTGCCCATGCATCCCGAAAAATGCACTGTTTGGTGTGGTTTGTACGCTGGTGGAATCATTGGACCGTATTTTTTCAAAGATGCTGTTGGACGCAACGTTACGGTGAATGGCGATCGCTATCGTTCGATGCTAACAAACTTTTTGTTGCCAAAAATGGAAGAACTGAACTTGGTTGACATGTGGTTTCAACAAGATGGCGCTACATGCCACACAGCTCGCAATTCTATGGCCATTTTGAGGGAAAACTTCGGAGAACAATTCATCTCAAGAAATGGACCCGTAAGTTGGCCACCAAGATCATGCGATTTAACGCCTTTAGACTATTTTTTGTGGGGCTACGTCAAGTCTAAAGTCTACAGAAATAAGCCAGCAACTATTCCAGCTTTGGAAGACAACATTTCCGAAGAAATTCGGGCTATTCCGGCCGAAATGCTCGAAAAAGTTGCCCAAAATTGGACTTTCCGAATGGACCACCTAAGACGCAGCCGCGGTCAACATTTAAATGAAATTATCTTCAAAAAGTAAATGTCATGAACCAATCTAACGTTTCAAATAAAGAACCGATGAGATTTTGCAAATTTTATGCGTTTTTTTTTTTTTTAAAGTTATCAAGCTCTTAAAAAATCACCCTTTATATGTCGATATTCAACTTGCAAGAAAGTGAACTTTGATCTTAAATCTGATAAAAATACAAAATCAATGATTTTGAATAAATGTTATTTGTGTTTCTACTTGTCGATAAACAACTTGCAAGAAAGTGAACTTTGATCTTAAATCTGATAAAAATACAAAATCAATGATTATGAATAAATGTTATTTATGTTTCTATTTGTCGATAAACAATTTGCCAGAAAGTGAACTTTGACCTTAGTTCTGATAAAATACAAAATAAATGATTGTGAATAAATATTCTTTATGTTTTTATTTGTCGATATTCAACTTGCAAGAAAGTGAACTTTGATCTCAAATCTGATAAAAATACAAAATCAGTGATTATGAATAAATGTTATTTATGTTTCTATTTGTCGATAAACAACTTGCCAGAAAGTGAACTTTAATCTTAAATCTGATAAAAATACAAAATCAATGATTATGAATAAATGTTATTTATGTTTCTATTTGTCGATAAACAATTTGCCAGAAAGTGAACTTTGACCTTAGTTCTGATAAAATACAAAATAAATGATTGTGAATAAATATTCTTTATGTTTTTATTTGTCGATATTCAACTTGCAAGAAAGTGAACTTTGATCTCAAATCTGATAAAAATACAAAATCAGTGATTATGAATAAATGTTATTTATGTTTCTATTTGTCGATAAACAACTTGCCAGAAAGTGAACTTTGATCTTAGTTCTGATAAAATACAAAATAAATGATTGTGAATAAATATTCTTTATGTTTTTATTTGTCAATATTCAACTTACATGAAAATGCGCTTTGATCATAAATCTGATAAAAACAAAATAAATTATTATGAATAAATATTCTTTATGTTTTTATTTGTCGATATTCAACTTGCAGGAAAGTGAACTTTGATCATAAATCTGAGAAAACTCAAAATAAATGATTATCAATAAATGTTCTTTATGTTTCTATTTGTCGATAAACAACTTGCAAGAAAGTGAGCTTTAATCTTAGATATGATAGAATACAAAATAAATGATAATGAATAAATATTCTTTATGCTTTTATTTGTCGATATTCAACTTGTAAGAAAGTGAACTTTAATCTTAAATATGATAAAATACAAAATAAATGATTTTGAATAAATATTGTTTATGTTTTTATTTGTCGATAAACAACTTGCAAGAAAGTGAGCTTTGATCTTAAATCTGATAAAATACAAAATAAATTATTATGAATAAATATTCTTTATGTTTTTATTTGTCGATATTCAACTTGCAAGAATGTGAACTTTGATCATAAATCTGATAAAAAACAAAATAAATTATTATGAATAAATATTCTTTATGTTTTTATTTGTCGATATTCAACTTTCAGGAAAGTGAACTTTGATCATAAATCTGAGAAAACTCAAAATAAATGATTAGCAATAAATGTTCTTTATGTTTCTATTTGTCGATAAACAACTTGCAAGAAGGTGAACTTTAATCTTAAATCTGATAAAAATACAAAATCAATGATTATGAATAAATGTTATTTATGTTTCTATTTGTCGATAAACAATTTGCCAGAAAGTGAACTTTGACCTTAGTTCTGATAAAATACAAAATAAATGATTGTGAATAAATATTCTTTATGTTTTTATTTGTCGATATTCAACTTGCAAGAAAGTGAACTTTGATCTCAAATCTGATAAAAATACAAAATCAGTGATTATGAATAAATGTTATTTATGTTTCTATTTGTCGATAAACACCTTGCAAGAAAGAGACCTTTGATCTTAAATCTGATAAAAATACAAAATCAATGATTATGAATAAATGTTATTTATGTTTCTATTTGTCGATAAACACCTTGCAAGAAAGTGAACTTTGATCTTAGTTCTGATAAAATACAAAATAAATGATTATGAAAAGATGTTATTTATGTTTTTATTTGTCGATAAACAACTTGCAAGAAAGTGAGCTTTGATCTTAAATCTGATAAAAATACAAAATCAATGATTATGAATAAATGTTATTTATGTTTCTATTTGTCGATAAACACCTTGCAAGAAAGAGACCTTTGATCTTAAATCTGATAAAAATACAAAATCAATGATTATGAATAAATGTTATTTATGTTTCTATTTGTCGATAAACACCTTGCAAGAAAGTGAACTTTGATCTTAGTTCTGATAAAATACAAAATAAATGATTATGAATAAATATTCTTTATGTTTTTATTTGTCGATATTCAACTTACATGAAAATGAACTTTGATCATAAATCTGATAAAAAACAAAATAAATTATTATGAATAAATATTCTTTATGTTTTTATTTGACGATATTCAACTTACATTAAAGTGAACTTTGATCATAAATCTGATAAAAATACAAAATAAATTATTATGAATAAATATTCTTTATGTTTTTAACGGGTGATTTTTTTGAGGTTAGGATTTTCATGCATTAGTATTTGACAGATCACGTGGGATTTCAGACATGGTGTCAAAGAGAAAGATGCTCAGTATGCTTTGACATTTCATCATGAATAGACTTACTAACGAGCAACGCTTGCAAATCATTGAATTTTATTACCAAAATCAGTGTTCGGTTCGAAATGTGTTTCGCGCTTTACGTCCGATTTATGGTCTACATAATCGACCAAGTGAGCAAACAATTAATGCGATTGTGACCAAGTTTCGCACTCAGTTTACTTTATTGGACATTAAACCAACCACACGAATGCGTACAGTGCGTACAGAAGAGAATATTGCGTCTGTTTCTGAGAGTGTGGCTGAAGACCGTGAAATGTCGATTCGTCGCCGTTCGCAGCAATTGGGTTTGTGTTATTCGACCACATGGAAGATTTTACGCAAAGATCTTGGTGTAAAACCGTATAAAATACAGCTCGTGCAAGAACTGAAGCCGAACGATCTGCCACAACGTCGAATTTTCAGTGAATGGGCCCTAGAAAAGTTGGCAGAAAATCCGCTTTTTTATCGACAAATTTTGTTCAGCGATGAGGCTCATTTCTGGTTGAATGGCTACGTAAATAAGCAAAATTGCCGCATTTGGGGTGAAGAGCAACCAGAAGCCGTTCAAGAACTGCCCATGCATCCCGAAAAATGCACTGTTTGGTGTGGTTTGTACGCTGGTGGAATCATTGGACCGTATTTTTTCAAAGATGCTGTTGGACGCAACGTTACGGTGAATGGCGATCGCTATCGTTCGATGCTAACAAACTTTTTGTTGCCAAAAATGGAAGAACTGAACTTGGTTGACATGTGGTTTCAACAAGATGGCGCTACATGCCACACAGCTCGCGATTCTATGGCCATTTTGAGGGAAAACTTCGGAGAACAATTCATCTCAAGAAATGGACCCGTAAGTTGGCCACCAAGATCATGCGATTTAACGCCTTTAGACTATTTTTTGTGGGGCTACGTCAAGTCTAAAGTCTACAGAAATAAGCCAGCAACTATTCCAGCTTTGGAAGACAACATTTCCGAAGAAATTCGGGCTATTCCGGCCGAAATGCTCGAAAAAGTTGCCCAAAATTGGACTTTCCGAATGGACCACCTAAGACGCAGCCGCGGTCAACATTTAAATGAAATTATCTTCAAAAAGTAAATGTCATGAACCAATCTAACGTTTCAAATAAAGAACCGATGAGATTTTGCAAATTTTATGCGTTTTTTTTTTTTTTAAAGTTATCAAGCTCTTAAAAAATCACCCTTTATATGTCGATATTCAACTTGCAAGAAAGTGAACTTTGATCTTAAATCTGATAAAAATACAAAATCAATGATTTTGAATAAATGTTATTTGTGTTTCTACTTGTCGATAAACAACTTGCAAGAAAGTGAACTTTGATCTTAAATCTGATAAAAATACAAAATCAATGATTATGAATAAATGTTATTTATGTTTCTATTTGTCGATAAACAATTTGCCAGAAAGTGAACTTTGACCTTAGTTCTGATAAAATACAAAATAAATGATTGTGAATAAATATTCTTTATGTTTTTATTTGTCGATATTCAACTTGCAAGAAAGTGAACTTTGATCTCAAATCTGATAAAAATACAAAATCAGTGATTATGAATAAATGTTATTTATGTTTCTATTTGTCGATAAACAACTTGCCAGAAAGTGAACTTTAATCTTAAATCTGATAAAAATACAAAATCAATGATTATGAATAAATGTTATTTATGTTTCTATTTGTCGATAAACAATTTGCCAGAAAGTGAACTTTGACCTTAGTTCTGATAAAATACAAAATAAATGATTGTGAATAAATATTCTTTATGTTTTTATTTGTCGATATTCAACTTGCAAGAAAGTGAACTTTGATCTCAAATCTGATAAAAATACAAAATCAGTGATTATGAATAAATGTTATTTATGTTTCTATTTGTCGATAAACAACTTGCCAGAAAGTGAACTTTGATCTTAGTTCTGATAAAATACAAAATAAATGATTGTGAATAAATATTCTTTATGTTTTTATTTGTCAATATTCAACTTACATGAAAATGCGCTTTGATCATAAATCTGATAAAAACAAAATAAATTATTATGAATAAATATTCTTTATGTTTTTATTTGTCGATATTCAACTTGCAGGAAAGTGAACTTTGATCATAAATCTGAGAAAACTCAAAATAAATGATTATCAATAAATGTTCTTTATGTTTCTATTTGTCGATAAACAACTTGCAAGAAAGTGAGCTTTAATCTTAGATATGATAGAATACAAAATAAATGATAATGAATAAATATTCTTTATGCTTTTATTTGTCGATATTCAACTTGTAAGAAAGTGAATTTTAATCTTAAATATGATAAAATACAAAATAAATGATTTTGAATAAATATTGTTTATGTTTTTATTTGTCGATAAACAACTTGCAAGAAAGTGAGCTTTGATCTTAAATCTGATAAAACACAAAATAAATTATTATGAATAAATATTCTTTATGTTTTTATTTGTCGATATTCAACTTGCAAGAATGTGAACTTTGATCATAAATCTGATAAAAAACAAAATAAATTATTATGAATAAATATTCTTTATGTTTTTATTTGTCGATATTCAACTTTCAGGAAAGTGAACTTTGATCATAAATCTGAGAAAACTCAAAATAAATGATTAGCAATAAATGTTCTTTATGTTTCTATTTGTCGATAAACAACTTGCAAGAAGGTGAACTTTAATCTTAAATCTGATAAAAATACAAAATCAATGATTATGAATAAATGTTATTTATGTTTCTATTTGTCGATAAACAATTTGCCAGAAAGTGAACTTTGACCTTAGTTCTGATAAAATACAAAATAAATGATTGTGAATAAATATTCTTTATGTTTTTATTTGTCGATATTCAACTTGCAAGAAAGTGAACTTTGATCTCAAATCTGATAAAAATACAAAATCAGTGATTATGAATAAATGTTATTTATGTTTCTATTTGTCGATAAACACCTTGCAAGAAAGAGACCTTTGATCTTAAATCTGATAAAAATACAAAATCAATGATTATGAATAAATGTTATTTATGTTTCTATTTGTCGATAAACACCTTGCAAGAAAGTGAACTTTGATCTTAGTTCTGATAAAATACAAAATAAATGATTATGAAAAGATGTTATTTATGTTTTTATTTGTCGATAAACAACTTGCAAGAAAGTGAGCTTTGATCTTAAATCTGATAAAAATACAAAATCAATGATTATGAATAAATGTTATTTATGTTTCTATTTGTCGATAAACACCTTGCAAGAAAGAGACCTTTGATCTTAAATCTGATAAAAATACAAAATCAATGATTATGAATAAATGTTATTTATGTTTCTATTTGTCGATAAACACCTTGCAAGAAAGTGAACTTTGATCTTAGTTCTGATAAAATACAAAATAAATGATTATGAATAAATATTCTTTATGTTTTTATTTGTCGATATTCAACTTACATGAAAATGAACTTTGATCATAAATCTGATAAAAAACAAAATAAATTATTATGAATAAATATTCTTTATGTTTTTATTTGACGATATTCAACTTACATTAAAGTGAACTTTGATCATAAATCTGATAAAAATACAAAATAAATTATTATGAATAAATATTCTTTATGTTTTTAACGGGTGATTTTTTTGAGGTTAGGATTTTCATGCATTAGTATTTGACAGATCACGTGGGATTTCAGACATGGTGTCAAAGAGAAAGATGCTCAGTATGCTTTGACATTTCATCATGAATAGACTTACTAACGAGCAACGCTTGCAAATCATTGAATTTTATTACCAAAATCAGTGTTCGGTTCGAAATGTGTTTCGCGCTTTACGTCCGATTTATGGTCTACATAATCGACCAAGTGAGCAAACAATTAATGCGATTGTGACCAAGTTTCGCACTCAGTTTACTTTATTGGACATTAAACCAACCACACGAATGCGTACAGTGCGTACAGAAGAGAATATTGCGTCTGTTTCTGAGAGTGTGGCTGAAGACCGTGAAATGTCGATTCGTCGCCGTTCGCAGCAATTGGGTTTGTGTTATTCGACCACATGGAAGATTTTACGCAAAGATCTTGGTGTAAAACCGTATAAAATACAGCTCGTGCAAGAACTGAAGCCGAACGATCTGCCACAACGTCGAATTTTCAGTGAATGGGCCCTAGAAAAGTTGGCAGAAAATCCGCTTTTTTATCGACAAATTTTGTTCAGCGATGAGGCTCATTTCTGGTTGAATGGCTACGTAAATAAGCAAAATTGCCGCATTTGGGGTGAAGAGCAACCAGAAGCCGTTCAAGAACTGCCCATGCATCCCGAAAAATGCACTGTTTGGTGTGGTTTGTACGCTGGTGGAATCATTGGACCGTATTTTTTCAAAGATGCTGTTGGACGCAACGTTACGGTGAATGGCGATCGCTATCGTTCGATGCTAACAAACTTTTTGTTGCCAAAAATGGAAGAACTGAACTTGGTTGACATGTGGTTTCAACAAGATGGCGCTACATGCCACACAGCTCGCGATTCTATGGCCATTTTGAGGGAAAACTTCGGAGAACAATTCATCTCAAGAAATGGACCCGTAAGTTGGCCACCAAGATCATGCGATTTAACGCCTTTAGACTATTTTTTGTGGGGCTACGTCAAGTCTAAAGTCTACAGAAATAAGCCAGCAACTATTCCAGCTTTGGAAGACAACATTTCCGAAGAAATTCGGGCTATTCCGGCCGAAATGCTCGAAAAAGTTGCCCAAAATTGGACTTTCCGAATGGACCACCTAAGACGCAGCCGCGGTCAACATTTAAATGAAATTATCTTCAAAAAGTAAATGTCATGAACCAATCTAACGTTTCAAATAAAGAACCGATGAGATTTTGCAAATTTTATGCGTTTTTTTTTTTAAAAAAGTTATCAAGCTCTTAAAAAATCACCCTTTATTTGCCGATATTCAACGTGCAGGAAAGTGAACTTTGATCATAAATCTGAGAAAACTCAAAATAAATGATTATCCATAAATGTTCTTTATGTTTCTATTTGTCGATAAACAACTTGCAAGAAAGTGAACTTAATCTTAGATATGATAGAATACAAAATAAATGATTATGAATAAATATTCTTTATGTTTTTATTTGTCGATAAACAACTTGCAAGAAAGTGAGCTTTGATCTTAAATCTGATAAAATACGAAATAAGTGATAATGAATTAATATTCTTTATGTTTTTATATGTCGATATTCAACTTGCAAGAAAGTGAACTTTGATCTTAAATCTGATAAAAATACAAAATCAATGATTATGAATAAATGTTATTTATGTTTCTATTTGTCGATAAACACCTTTCAAGAAAGTGAACTTTGATCTTAGTTCTGATAAAATACAAAATAAATGATTATGAATAAATAGTCTTTATGTTTTTATTTGTCGATATTCAACTTACATGAAAATGAACTTTGATCATAAATCTGATAAAAAACAAAATAAATTATTATGAATAAATATTCCTTACGTTTTTATTTGACGATATTCAACTTACATGAAAGTGAACTTTGATCATAAATCTGATAAAAATACAAAATAAATTATTATGAATAAATATTCTTTATGTTTTTATTTGCCGATATTCAACGTGCAGGAAAGTGAACTTTGATCATAAATCTGAGAAAACTCAAAATAAATGATTATCAATAAATGTTCTTTATGTTTCTATTCGTCGATAAACAACTTGCAAGAAAGTGAACTTTAATCTTAGATGTGATAGAATACAAAATCAATGATTATGAATAAATGTTATTTATGTTTCTATTTGTCGATAAACAACTTGCAAGAAAGTGAACTTTGATCTTAGTTCTGATAAAATACAAAATAAATGATTATTTATGTTTCTATTTGTCGATAAACAACTTGCAAGAAAGTGAACTTTGATCTTAGATCTGATAGAATACAAAATAAATGATTATGAATATATGTTTTTTATGTTTCTATATGTCGATAAATAACTTGCAAGAAAGTGAACTTTTATCTTAAATCTGATAAAAATACAAAATAAATGATTATGAATAAATATTTTTAATGTTTCTATTTGTCGATAAACGACTTGCAAGAAAGTGAACTTTAATCTTAGATATGATAGAATACAAAATAAATGATTATGAATAAATATTCTTTATGCTTTTATTTGTCGATATTCAACTTGCAAGAAAGTGAACTTTAATCTTAAATATGATAAAATACAAAATAAATGATTTTGAAAAGATGTTATTTATGTTTTTATTTGTCGATAAACAACTTGCAAGAAAGTGAGCTTTGATCTTAAATCTGATAAAATACGAAATAAGTGATAATGAATTAATATTCTTTATGTTTCTATTTGTCGATAAACACCTTGCAAGAAAGTGAACTTTGATCTTAGTTCTGATAAAATACAAAATAAATGATTATGAATAAATATTCTTTATGTTTTTATTTGTCGATATTCAACTTACATGAAAATGAACTTTGATCATAAATCTGATAAAAAACAAAATAAATTATTATGAATAAATATTCTTTATGTTTTTATTTGACGATATTCAACTTACATGAAAGTGAACTTTGATCATAAATCTGATAAAAATACAAAATAAATTATTATGAATAAATATTCTTTATGTTTTTATTTGCCGATATTCAACGTGCAGGAAAGTGAACTTTGATCATAAATCTGAGAAAACTCAAAATAAATGATTATCCATAAATGTTCTTTATGTTTCTATTTGTCGATAAACAACTTGCAAGAAAGTGAACTTAATCTTAGATATGATAGAATACAAAATAAATGATTATGAATAAATATTCTTTATGCTTTTATTTGTCGATATTCAACTTGCAAGAAAGTGAATTTTAATCTTAAATATGATAAAATACAAAATAAATGATTTTGAATAGATGTTATTTATGTTTTTATTTGTCGATAAACAACTTGCAAGAAAGTGAGCTTTGATCTTAAATCTGATAAAATACGAAATAAGTGATAATGAATTAATATTCTTTATGTTTTTATATGTCGATATTCAACTTGCAAGAAAGTGAACTTTGATCTTAAATCTGATAAAAATACAAAATCAATGATTATGAATAAATGTTATTTATGTTTCTATTTGTCGATAAACACCTTGCAAGAAAGTGAACTTTGATCTTAGTTCTGATAAAATACAAAATAAATGATTATGAATAAATATTCTTTATGTTTTTATTTGTCGATATTCAACTTACATGAAAATGAACTTTGATCATAAATCTGATAAAAAACAAAATAAATTATTATGAATAAATATTCTTTATGTTTTTATTTGACGATATTCAACTTACATGAAAGTGAACTTTGATCATAAATCTGATAAAAATACAAAATAAATTATTATGAATAAATATTCTTTATGTTTTTATTTGCCGATATTCAACGTGCAGGAAAGTGAACTTTGATCATAAATCTGAGAAAACTCAAAATAAATGATTATCAATAAATGTTCTTTATGTTTCTATTCGTCGATAAACAACTTGCAAGAAAGTGAACTTTAATCTTAGATGTGATAGAATACAAAATAAATGATTTTGAATAGATGTTATTTATGTTTTTATTTGTCGATAAACAACTTGCAAGAAAGTGAGCTTTGATCTTAAATCTGATAAAATACGAAATAAGTGATAATGAATTAATATTCTTTATGTTTTTAATATGTCGATATTCAACTTACATGAACATGAACTTTGATCATAAATCTGATAAAAAACAAAATCAATTATTATGAATAAATATTCTTTATGTACTTATTTGTCGATATTCAACTTGCAAGAAAGTGAACTTTGATCAAAAATCTGAGAAAACTCAAAATAAATGATTATAAATAAATGTTCTTTATGTTTCTATTTGTCGATATTCAACTTGCAAGAAAGTGAACTTTAATCTTAAATATGATAAAATACAAAATAAATGATTTTGAATAAATGTTATTTATGTTTTTACTTGTCGATAAACAACTTGCAAGAAAGTGAACTTTAATCTTAAATCTGATAAAATACAAAATAAATGATTATGAATATATGTTCTTTATGTTTCTATATGTCGATAAATAACTTGCAAGAAAGTGAACTTTGATCTTAGATCTGATAGAATACAAAATAAATGATTATGAATATATGTTCTTTATGTTTCTATATGTCGATAAATAACTTGCAAGAAAGTGAACTTTTATCTTAAATCTGATAAAAATACAAAATAAATGATAATGAATAAATATTATTTATGTTTTTATTTGCCGATTAACAACTTACATGAAAGTGAACTTTGATCATAAATCTGATAAAATACAAAATAAATGATTATGAATAAATATTCTTTATGTTTTTATTTGTCGATATTCAACTTACATGAAAATGAACTTTGATCATAAATCTGATAAAAAACAAAATAAATTATTATGAATAAATATTCTTTATGTTTTTATTTGACGATATTCAACTTACATCAAAGTGAACTTTGATCATAAATCTGATAAAAATACAAAATAAATTATTATGAATAAATATTCTTTATGTTTTTATTTGCCGATATTCAACGTGCAGGAAAGTGAACTTTGATCATAAATCTGAGAAAACTCAAAATAAATGATTATCCATAAATGTTCTTTATGTTTCTATTTGTCGATAAACAACTTGCAAGAAAGTGAACTTAATCTTAGATATGATAGAATACAAAATAAATGATTATGAATAAATATTCTTTATGCTTTTATTTGTCGATATTCAACTTGCAAGAAAGTGAACTTTAATCTTAAATATGATAAAATACAAAATAAATGATTTTGAATAGATGTTATTTATGTTTTTATTTGTCGATAAACAACTTGCAAGAAAGTGAGCTTTGATCTTAAATCTGATAAAATACGAAATAAGTGATAATGAATTAATATTCTTTATGTTTTTATATGTCGATATTCAACTTGCAAGAAAGTGAACTTTGATCTTAAATCTGATAAAAATACAAAATCAATGATTATGAATAAATGTTATTTATGTTTCTATTTGTCGATAAACACCTTGCAAGAAAGTGAACTTTGATCTTAGTTCTGATAAAATACAAAATAAATGATTATGAATAAATATTCTTTATGTTTTTATTTGTCGATATTCAACTTACATGAAAAAGAACTTTGATCATAAATCTGATAAAAAACAAAATAAATTATTATGAATGAATATTCTTTATGTTTTTATTTGACGATATTCAACTTACATGAAAGTGAACTTTGATCATAAATCTGATAAAAATACAAAATAAATTATTATGAATAAATATTCTTTATGTTTTTATTTGCCGATATTCAACGTGCAGGAAAGTGAACTTTGATCATAAATCTGAGAAAACTCAAAATAAATGATTATCAATAAATGTTCTTTATGTTTCTATTCGTCGATAAACAACTTGCAAGAAAGTGAACTTTAATCTTAGATGTGATAGAATACAAAATAAATGATTTTGAATAGATGTTATTTATGTTTTTATTTGTCGATAAACAACTTGCAAGAAAGTGAGCTTTGATCTTAAATCTGATAAAATACGAAATAAGTGATAATGAATTAATATTCTTTATGTTTTTAATATGTCGATATTCAACTTACATGAACATGAACTTTGATCATAAATCTGATAAAAAACAAAATCAATTATTATGAATAAATATTCTTTATGTACTTATTTGTCGATATTCAACTTGCAAGAAAGTGAACTTTGATCAAAAATCTGAGAAAACTCAAAATAAATGATTATAAATAAATGTTCTTTATGTTTCTATTTGTCGATATTCAACTTGCAAGAAAGTGAACTTTAATCTTAAATATGATAAAATACAAAATAAATGATTTTGAATAAATGTTATTTATGTTTTTACTTGTCGATAAACAACTTGCAAGAAAGTGAACTTTAATCTTAAATCTGATAAAATACAAAATAAATGATTATGAATATATGTTCTTTATGTTTCTATATGTCGATAAATAACTTGCAAGAAAGTGAACTTTGATCTTAGATCTGATAGAATACAAAATAAATGATTATGAATATATGTTCTTTATGTTTCTATATGTCGATAAATAACTTGCAAGAAAGTGAACTTTTATCTTAAATCTGATAAAAATACAAAATAAATGATAATGAATAAATATTATTTATGTTTTTATTTGCCGATTAACAACTTACATGAAAGTGAACTTTTATCATAAATCTGATAAAATACAAAATAAATTATTATGAATAAATATTCTTTATGTTTTTATTTGTCGATATTCAACTTGCAAGAAAGTGAACTTTGATCTTAAATCTGATAAAAATACAAAATCAATGATCATGATGAAATGTTATTTATGTTTCTATTTGTCGATAAACAACTTGCAAGAAAGTGAACTTTGATCTTAGTTCTGATAAAATACAAAATAAATGATTATGAATAAATATTCTTTATGTTTTTATTTGTCGATATTCAACTTACATGAATATCAACTTTGATCATAAATCTGATAAAAAACAAAATCAATTATTATGAATAAATATTCTTTATGTACTTATTTGTCGATATTCAGCTTGCAGGAAAGTGAACTTTGATCAAAAATCTGAGAAAACTCAAAATAAATGATTATCAATAAATGTTCTTTATGTTTCTATTTGTCGATAAACAACTTGCAAGAAAGTGAACTTTAATCTTAGATATGATAGAATACAAAATAAATGATTATGAATAAATATTCTTTATGCTTTTATTTGTCGATATTCAACTTGCAAGAAAGTGAACTTTAATCTTAAATATGATAAAATACAAAATAAATGATTTTGAATAAATGTTATTTATGTTTTTACTTGTCGATAAACAACTTGCAAGAAAGTGAACTTTAATCTTAAATCTGATGAAATACAAAATAAATGATTATGAATATATGTTCTTTATGTTTCTATATGTCGATAAATAACTTGCAAGAAAGTGAACTTTGATCTTAGATCTGATAGAATACAAAATAAATGATTATGAATATATGTTCTTTATGTTTCTATATGTCGATAAATAACTTGCAAGAAAGTGAACTTTTATCTTAAATCTGATAAAAATACAAAATAAATGATAATGAATAAATATTATTTATGTTTTTATTTGCCGATTAACAACTTACATGAAAGTGAACTTTGATCATAAATCTGATAAAATACAAAATAAATGATTATGAATAAATATTCTTTATGTTTTTATTTGTCGATATTCAACTTACATGAAAATGAACTTTGATCATAAATCTGATAAAAAACAAAATAAATTATTATGAATAAATATTCTTTATGTTTTTATTTGACGATATTCAACTTACATGAAAGTGAACTTTGATCATAAATCTGATAAAAATACAAAATAAATTATTATGAATAAATATTCTTTATGTTTTTATTTGCCGATATTCAACGTGCAGGAAAGTGAACTTTGATCATAAATCTGAGAAAACTCAAAATAAATGATTATCCATAAATGTTCTTTATGTTTCTATTTGTCGATAAACAACTTGCAAGAAAGTGAACTTAATCTTAGATATGATAGAATACAAAATAAATGATTATGAATAAATATTCTTTATGCTTTTATTTGTCGATATTCAACTTGCAAGAAAGTGAACTTTAATCTTAAATATGATAAAATACAAAATAAATGATTTTGAATAGATGTTATTTATGTTTTTATTTGTCGATAAACAACTTGCAAGAAAGTGAGCTTTGATCTTAAATCTGATAAAATACGAAATAAGTGATAATGAATTAATATTCTTTATGTTTTTATATGTCGATATTCAACTTGCAAGAAAGTGAACTTTGATCTTAAATCTGATAAAAATACAAAATCAATGATTATGAATAAATGTTATTTATGTTTCTATTTGTCGATAAACACCTTGCAAGAAAGTGAACTTTGATCTTAGTTCTGATAAAATACAAAATAAATGATTATGAATAAATATTCTTTATGTTTTTATTTGTCGATACTCAACTTACATGAAAAAGAACTTTGATCATAAATCTGATAAAAAACAAAATAAATTATTATGAATGAATATTCTTTATGTTTTTATTTGACGATATTCAACTTACATGAAAGTGAACTTTGATCATAAATCTGATAAAAATACAAAATAAATTATTATGAATAAATATTCTTTATGTTTTTATTTGCCGATATTCAACGTGCAGGAAAGTGAACTTTGATCATAAATCTGAGAAAACTCAAAATAAATGATTATCAATAAATGTTCTTTATGTTTCTATTCGTCGATAAACAACTTGCAAGAAAGTGAACTTTAATCTTAGATGTGATAGAATACAAAATAAATGATTTTGAATAGATGTTATTTATGTTTTTATTTGTCGATAAACAACTTGCAAGAAAGTGAGCTTTGATCTTAAATCTGATAAAATACGAAATAAGTGATAATGAATTAATATTCTTTATGTTTTTAATATGTCGATATTCAACTTACATGAACATGAACTTTGATCATAAATCTGATAAAAAACAAAATCAATTATTATGAATAAATATTCTTTATGTACTTATTTGTCGATATTCAACTTGCAAGAAAGTGAACTTTGATCAAAAATCTGAGAAAACTCAAAATAAATGATTATAAATAAATGTTCTTTATGTTTCTATTTGTCGATATTCAACTTGCAAGAAAGTGAACTTTAATCTTAAATATGATAAAATACAAAATAAATGATTTTGAATAAATGTTATTTATGTTTTTACTTGTCGATAAACAACTTGCAAGAAAGTGAACTTTAATCTTAAATCTGATAAAATACAAAATAAATGATTATGAATATATGTTCTTTATGTTTCTATATGTCGATAAATAACTTGCAAGAAAGTGAACTTTGATCTTAGATCTGATAGAATACAAAATAAATGATTATGAATATATGTTCTTTATGTTTCTATATGTCGATAAATAACTTGCAAGAAAGTGAACTTTTATCTTAAATCTGATAAAAATACAAAATAAATGATAATGAATAAATATTATTTATGTTTTTATTTGCCGATTAACAACTTACATGAAAGTGAACTTTTATCATAAATCTGATAAAATACAAAATAAATTATTATGAATAAATATTCTTTATGTTTTTATTTGTCGATATTCAACTTGCAAGAAAGTGAACTTTGATCTTAAATCTGATAAAAATACAAAATCAATGATCATGATGAAATGTTATTTATGTTTCTATTTGTCGATAAACAACTTGCAAGAAAGTGAACTTTGATCTTAGTTCTGATAAAATACAAAATAAATGATTATGAATAAATATTCTTTATGTTTTTATTTGTCGATATTCAACTTACATGAATATCAACTTTGATCATAAATCTGATAAAAAACAAAATCAAATATTATGAATAAATATTCTTTATGTACTTATTTGTCGATATTCAGCTTGCAGGAAAGTGAACTTTGATCAAAAAACTGAGAAAACTCAAAATAAATGATTATCAATAAATGTTCTTTATGTTTCTATTTGTCGATAAACAACTTGCAAGAAAGTGAACTTTAATCTTAGATATGATAGAATACAAAATAAATGATTATGAATAAATATTCTTTATGCTTTTATTTGTCGATATTCAACTTGCAAGAAAGTGAACTTTAATCTTAAATATGATAAAATACAAAATAAATGATTTTGAATAAATGTTATTTATGTTTTTACTTGTCGATAAACAACTTGCAAGAAAGTGAACTTTGATCTTAGATCTGATAGAATACAAAATAAATGATTATGAATATATGTTATTTATGTTTCTATATGTCGATAAATAACTTGCAAGAAAGTGAACTTTTATCTTAAATCTGATAAAAATACAAAATAAATGATAATGAATAAATATTATTTATGTTTTTATTTGCCGATTAACAACTTACATGAAAGTGAACTTTGATCATAAATCTGATAAAATACAAAATAAATTATTATGAATAAATATTCTTTATGTTTTTATTTGTCGATATTCAACTTGCAAGAAAGTGAACTTTTATCTTAAATCTGATAAAAATACAAAATAAATGATTATGAATAAATATTTTTAATATTTCTATTTGTCGATAAACGACTTGCAAGAAAGTGAACTTTAATCTTAGATATGATAGAATACAAAATAAATGATTATGAATAAATATTCTTTATGCTTTTATTTGTCGATATTCAACTTGCAAGAAAGTGAACTTTAATCTTAAATATGATAAAATACAAAATAAATGATTTTGAAAAGATGTTATTTATGTTTTTATTTGTCGATAAACAACTTGCAAGAAAATGAGCTTTGATCTTAAATCTGATAAAAATACAAAATCAATGATTATGAATAAATGTTATTTATGTTTCTATTTGTCGATAAACACCTTGCAAGAAAGTGAACTTTGATCTTAGTTCTGATAAAATACAAAATAAATGATTATGAATAAATATTCTTTATGTTTTTATTTGTCGATATTCAACTTTCATGAAAATGAACTTTGATCATAAATCTGATAAAAAACAAAATAAATTATTATGAATAAATATTCTTTATGTTTTTATTTGACGATATTCAACTTACATGAAAGTGAACTTTGATCATAAATCTGATAAAAATACAAAATAAATGATTATCAATAAATGTTCTTTATGTTTCTATTTGTCGATAAACAACTTGCAAGAAAGTGAACTTTAATCTTAGATATGATAGAATACAAAATAAATGATTATGAATAAATATTCTTTATGCTTTTATTTGTCGATATTCAACTTGCAAGAAAGTGAACTTTAATCTTAAATATGATAAAATACAAAATAAATGATTATGAATATATGTTCTTTATGTTTCTATATGTCGATAAATAACTTGCAAGAATGTGAACTTTTATCTTAAATCTGATAAAAATACAAAATAAATGATAATGAATAAATATTATTTATGTTTTTATTTGCCGATTAACAACTTACATGAAAGTGAACTTTGATCATAAATCTGATAAAATACAAAATAAATTATTATGAATAAATATTCTTTATGTTTTTATTTGTCGATATTCAACTTGCAAGAAAGTGAACTTTGATCTTAAATCTGATAAAAATACAAAATCAATGATCATTATGAAATGTTATTTATGTTTCTATTTGTCGATAAACAACTTGCAAGAAAGTGAACTTTGATCTTAGTTCTGATAAAATACAAAATAAATGATTATGAATAAATATTCTTTATGTTTTTATTTGTCGATATTCAACTTACATGAATATCAACTTTGATCATAAATCTGATAAAAAACAAAATCAATTATTATGAATAAATATTCTTTATGTACTTATTTGTCGATATTCAGCTTGCAGGAAAGTGAACTTTGATCAAAAATCTGAGAAAACTCAAAATAAATGATTATCAATAAATGTTCTTTATGTTTCTATTTGTCGATAAACAACTTGCAAGAAAGTGAACTTTAATCTTAGATATGATAGAATACAAAATAAATGATTATGAATAAATATTCTTTATGCTTTTATTTGTCGATATTCAACTTGCAAGAAAGTGAACTTTAATCTTAAATATGATAAAATACAAAATAAATGATTTTGAATAAATGTTATTTATGTTTTTACTTGTCGATAAACAACTTGCAAGAAAGTGAACTTTAATCTTAAATCTGATAAAATACAAAATAAATGATTATGAATATATGTTCTTTATGTTTCTATATGTCGATAAATAACTTGCAAGAAAGTGAACTTTGATCTTAGATCTGATAGAATACAAAATAAATGATTATGAATATATGTTCTTTATGTTTCTATATGTCGATAAATAACTTGCAAGAAAGTGAACTTTTATCTTAAATCTGATAAAAATACAAAATAAATGATAATGAATAAATATTATTTATGTTTTTATTTGCCGATTAACAACTTACATGAAAGTGAACTTTGATCATAAATCTGATAAAATACAAAATAAATTATTATGAATAAATATTCTTTATGTTTTTATTTGACGATATTCAACTTACATGAAAGTGAACTTTGATCATAAATCTGATAAAAATACAAAATAAATTATTATGAATAAATATTCTTTATGTTTTTATTTGACGATATTCAACTTACATGAAAGTGAACTTTGATCATAAATCTGATAAAAATACAAAATAAATTATTATGAATAAATATTCTTTATGTTTTTATTTGCCGATATTCAACGTGCAGGAAAGTGAACTTTGATCATAAATCTGAGAAAACTCAAAATAAATGATTATCAATAAATGTTCTTTATGTTTCTATTCGTCGATAAACAACTTGCAAGAAAGTGAACTTTAATCTTAGATGTGATAGAATACAAAATAAATGATTTTGAATAGATGTTATTTATGTTTTTATTTGTCGATAAACAACTTGCAAGAAAGTGAGCTTTGATCTTAAATCTGATAAAATACGAAATAAGTGATAATGAATTAATATTCTTTATGTTTTTAATATGTCGATATTTAACTTACATGAACATGAACTTTGATCATAAATCTGATAAAAAACAAAATCAATTATTATGAATAAATATTCTTTATGTACTTATTTGTCGATATTCAACTTGCAAGAAAGTGAACTTTGATCAAAAATCTGA
This sequence comes from Zeugodacus cucurbitae, assembly GCF_028554725.1. NCBI lineage: Eukaryota > Metazoa > Arthropoda > Insecta > Diptera > Tephritidae > Zeugodacus > Zeugodacus cucurbitae. Next base: position 31,884,451 of record NC_071669.1, read on the forward strand.
GAAAACTCAAAATAAATGATTATAAATAAATGTTCTTTATGTTTCTATTTGTCGATATTCAACTTGCAAGAAAGTGAACTTTAATCTTAAATATGATAAAATACAAAATAAATGATTTTGAATAAATGTTATTTATGTTTTTACTTGTCGATAAACAACTTGCAAGAAAGTGAACTTTAATCTTAAATCTGATAAAATACAAAATAAATGATTATGAATATATGTTCTTTATGTTTCTATATGTCGATAAATAACTTGCAAGAAAGTGAACTTTGATCTTAGATCTGATAGAATACAAAATAAATGATTATGAATATATGTTCTTTATGTTTCTATATGTCGATAAATAACTTGCAAGAAAGTGAACTTTTATCTTAAATCTGATAAAAATACAAAATAAATGATAATGAATAAATATTATTTATGTTTTTATTTGCCGATTAACAACTTACATGAAAGTGAACTTTGATCATAAATCTGATAAAATACAAAATAAATTATTATGAATAAATATTCTTTATGTTTTTATTTGTCGATATTCAACTTGCAAGAAAGTGAACTTTGATCTTAAATCTGATAAAAATACAAAATCAATGATCATGATGAAATGTTATTTATGTTTCTATTTGTCGATAAACAACTTGCAAGAAAGTGAACTTTGATCTTAGTTCTGATAAAATACAAAATAAATGATTATGAATAAATATTCTTTATGTTTTTATTTGTCGATATTCAACTTACATGAATATCAACTTTGATCATAAATCTGATAAAAAACAAAATCAATTATTATGAATAAATATTCTTTATGTACTTATTTGTCGATATTCAGCTTGCAGGAAAGTGAACTTTGATCAAAAATCTGAGAAAACTCAAAATAAATGATTATCAATAAACGTTCTTTATGTTTCTATTTGTCGATAAACAACTTGCAAGAAAGTGAACTTTAATCTTAGATATGATAGAATACAAAATAAATGATTATGAATAAATATTCTTTATGCTTTTATTTGTCGATATTCAACTTGCAAGAAAGTGAACTTTAATCTTAAATATGATAAAATACAAAATAAATGATTTTGAATAAATGTTATTTATGTTTTTACTTGTCGATAAACAACTTGCAAGAAAGTGAACTTTAATCTTAAATCTGATGAAATACAAAATAAATGATTATGAATATATGTTCTTTATGTTTCTATATGTCGATAAATAACTTGCAAGAAAGTGAACTTTGATCTTAGATCTGATAGAATACAAAATAAATGATTATGAATATATGTTCTTTATGTTTCTATATGTCGATAAATAACTTGCAAGAAAGTGAACTTTTATCTTAAATCTGATAAAAATACAAAATAAATGATAATGAATAAATATTATTTATGTTTTTATTTGCCGATTAACAACTTACATGAAAGTGAACTTTGATCATAAATCTGATAAAATACAAAATAAATTATTATGAATAAATATTCTTTATGTTTTTATTTGTCGATATTCAACTTGCAAGAAAGTGAACTTTTATCTTAAATCTGATAAAAATACAAAATAAATGATTATGAATAAATATTTTTAATGTTTCTATTTGTCGATAAACGACTTGCAAGAAAGTGAACTTTAATCTTAGATATGATAGAATACAAAATAAATGATTATGAATAAATATTCTTTATGCTTTTATTTGTCGATATTCAACTTGCAAGAAAGTGAACTTTAATCTTAAATATGATAAAATACAAAATAAATGATTTTGAAAAGATGTTATTTATGTTTTTATTTGTCGATAAACAACTTGCAAGAAAATGAGCTTTGATCTTAAATCTGTTAAAAATACAAAATCAATGATTATGAATAAATGTTATTTATGTTTCTATTTGTCGATAAACACCTTGCAAGAAAGTGAACTTTGATCTTAGTTCTGATAAAATACAAAATAAATGATTATGAATAAATATTCTTTATGTTTTTATTTGTCGATATTCAACTTTCATGAAAATGAACTTTGATCATAAATCTGATAAAAAACAAAATAAATTATTATGAATAAATATTCTTTATGTTTTTATTTGTCGATTAACAACTTACATGAAAGTGAACTTTTATCATAAATCTGATAAAATACAAAATAAATGATAATGAATAAATATTATATATGTTTTTATTTGCCGATTAACAACTTACATGAAAGTGAACTTTTATCATAAATCTGATAAAATACAAAATAAATTATTATGAATAAATATTCTTTATGTTTTTATTTGTCGATATTCAACTTGCAAGAAAGTGAACTTTGATCTTAAATCTGATAAAAATACAAAATCAATGATCATGATGAAATGTTATTTATGTTTCTATTTGTCGATAAACAACTTGCAAGAAAGTGAACTTTGATCTTAGTTCTGATAAAATACAAAATAAATGATTATGAATAAATATTCTTTATGTTTTTATTTGTCGATATTCAACTTACATGAATATCAACTTTGATCATAAATCTGATAAAAAACAAAATCAATTATTATGAATAAATATTCTTTATGTACTTATTTGTCGATATTCAGCTTGCAGGAAAGTGAACTTTGATCAAAAATCTGAGAAAACTCAAAATAAATGATTATCAATAAATGTTCTTTATGTTTCTATTTGTCGATAAACAACTTGCAAGAAAGTGAACTTTAATCTTAGATATGATAGAATACAAAATAAATGATTATGAATAAATATTCTTTATGCTTTTATTTGTCGATATTCAACTTGCAAGAAAGTGAACTTTAATCTTAAATATGATAAAATACAAAATAAATGATTTTGAATAAATGTTATTTATGTTTTTACTTGTCGATAAACAACTTGCAAGAAAGTGAACTTTAATCTTAAATCTGATGAAATACAAAATAAATGATTATGAATATATGTTCTTTATGTTTCTATATGTCGATAAATAACTTGCAAGAAAGTGAACTTTGATCTTAGATCTGATAGAATACAAAATAAATGATTATGAATATATGTTCTTTATGTTTCTATATGTCGATAAATAACTTGCAAGAAAGTGAACTTTTATCTTAAATCTGATAAAAATACAAAATAAATGATAATGAATAAATATTATTTATGTTTTTATTTGCCGATTAACAACTTACATGAAAGTGAACTTTGATCATAAATCTGATAAAATACAAAATAAATGATTATGAATAAATATTCTTTATGTTTTTATTTGTCGATATTCAACTTACATGAAAATGAACTTTGATCATAAATCTGATAAAAAACAAAATAAATTATTATGAATAAATATTCTTTATGTTTTTATTTGACGATATTCAACTTACATGAAAGTGAACTTTGATCATAAATCTGATAAAAATACAAAATAAATTATTATGAATAAATATTCTTTATGTTTTTATTTGCCGATATTCAACGTGCAGGAAAGTGAACTTTGATCATAAATCTGAGAAAACTCAAAATAAATGATTATCCATAAATGTTCTTTATGTTTCTATTTGTCGATAAACAACTTGCAAGAAAGTGAACTTAATCTTAGATATGATAGAATACAAAATAAATGATTATGAATAAATATTCTTTATGCTTTTATTTGTCGATATTCAACTTGCAAGAAAGTGAACTTTAATCTTAAATATGATAAAATACAAAATAAATGATTTTGAATAGATGTTATTTATGTTTTTATTTGTCGATAAACAACTTGCAAGAAAGTGAGCTTTGATCTTAAATCTGATAAAATACGAAATAAGTGATAATGAATTAATATTCTTTATGTTTTTATATGTCGATATTCAACTTGCAAGAAAGTGAACTTTGATCTTAAATCTGATAAAAATACAAAATCAATGATTATGAATAAATGTTATTTATGTTTCTATTTGTCGATAAACACCTTGCAAGAAAGTGAACTTTGATCTTAGTTCTGATAAAATACAAAATAAATGATTATGAATAAATATTCTTTATGTTTTTATTTGTCGATATTCAACTTACATGAAAAAGAACTTTGATCATAAATCTGATAAAAAACAAAATAAATTATTATGAATGAATATTCTTTATGTTTTTATTTGACGATATTCAACTTACATGAAAGTGAACTTTGATCATAAATCTGATAAAAATACAAAATAAATTATTATGAATAAATATTCTTTATGTTTTTATTTGCCGATATTCAACGTGCAGGAAAGTGAACTTTGATCATAAATCTGAGAAAACTCAAAATAAATGATTATCAATAAATGTTCTTTATGTTTCTATTCGTCGATAAACAACTTGCAAGAAAGTGAACTTTAATCTTAGATGTGATAGAATACAAAATAAATGATTTTGAATAGATGTTATTTATGTTTTTATTTGTCGATAAACAACTTGCAAGAAAGTGAGCTTTGATCTTAAATCTGATAAAATACGAAATAAGTGATAATGAATTAATATTCTTTATGTTTTTAATATGTCGATATTCAACTTACATGAACATAAACTTTGATCATAAATCTGATAAAAAACAAAATCAATTATTATGAATAAATATTCTTTATGTACTTATTTGTCGATATTCAACTTGCAAGAAAGTGAACTTTGATCAAAAATCTGAGAAAACTCAAAATAAATGATTATAAATAAATGTTCTTTATGTTTCTATTTGTCGATATTCAACTTGCAAGAAAGTGAACTTTAATCTTAAATATGATAAAATACAAAATAAATGATTTTGAATAAATGTTATTTATGTTTTTACTTGTCGATAAACAACTTGCAAGAAAGTGAACTTTAATCTTAAATCTGATAAAATACAAAATAAATGATTATGAATATATGTTCTTTATGTTTCTATATGTCGATAAATAACTTGCAAGAAAGTGAACTTTGATCTTAGATCTGATAGAATACAAAATAAATGATTATGAATATATGTTCTTTATGTTTCTATATGTCGATAAATAACTTGCAAGAAAGTGAACTTTTATCTTAAATCTGATAAAAATACAAAATAAATGATAATGAATAAATATTATTTATGTTTTTATTTGCCGATTAACAACTTACATGAAAGTGAACTTTGATCATAAATCTGATAAAATACAAAATAAATTATTATGAATAAATATTCTTTATGTTTTTATTTGTCGATATTCAACTTGCAAGAAAGTGAACTTTGATCTTAAATCTGATAAAAATACAAAATCAATGATCATGATGAAATGTTATTTATGTTTCTATTTGTCGATAAACAACTTGCAAGAAAGTGAACTTTGATCTTAGTTCTGATAAAATACAAAATAAATGATTATGAATAAATATTCTTTATGTTTTTATTTGTCGATATTCAACTTACATGAATATCAACTTTGATCATAAATCTGATAAAAAACAAAATCAATTATTATGAATAAATATTCTTTATGTAATTATTTGTCGATATTCAGCTTGCAGGAAAGTGAACTTTGATCAAAAATCTGAGAAAACTCAAAATAAATGATTATCAATAAATGTTCTTTATGTTTCTATTTGTCGATAAACAACTTGCAAGAAAGTGAACTTTAATCTTAGATATGATAGAATACAAAATAAATGATTATGAATAAATATTCTTTATGCTTTTATTTGTCGATATTCAACTTGCAAGAAAGTGAACTTTAATCTTAAATATGATAAAATACAAAATAAATGATTTTGAATAAATGTTATTTATGTTTTTACTTGTCGATAAACAACTTGCAAGAAAGTGAACTTTAATCTTAAATCTGATGAAATACAAAATAAATGATTATGAATATATGTTCTTTATGTTTCTATATGTCGATAAATAACTTGCAAGAAAGTGAACTTTGATCTTAGATCTGATAGAATACAAAATAAATGATTATGAATATATGTTCTTTATGTTTCTATATGTCGATAAATAACTTGCAAGAAAGTGAACTTTTATCTTAAATCTGATAAAAATACAAAATAAATGATAATGAATAAATATTATTTATGTTTTTATTTGCCGATTAACAACTTACATGAAAGTGAACTTTGATCATAAATCTGATAAAATACAAAATAAATTATTATGAATAAATATTCTTTATGTTTTTATTTGTCGATATTCAACTTGCAAGAAAGTGAACTTTTATCTTAAATCTGATAAAAATACAAAATAAATGATTATGAATAAATATTTTTAATGTTTCTATTTGTCGATAAACGACTTGCAAGAAAGTGAACTTTAATCTTAGATATGATAGAATACAAAATAAATGATTATGAATAAATATTCTTTATGCTTTTATTTGTCGATATTCAACTTGCAAGAAAGTGAACTTTAATCTTAAATATGATAAAATACAAAATAAATGATTTTGAAAAGATGTTATTTATGTTTTTATTTGTCGATAAACAACTTGCAAGAAAATGAGCTTTGATCTTAAATCTGTTAAAAATACAAAATCAATGATTATGAATAAATGTTATTTATGTTTCTATTTGTCGATAAACACCTTGCAAGAAAGTGAACTTTGATCTTAGTTCTGATAAAATACAAAATAAATGATTATGAATAAATATTCTTTATGTTTTTATTTGTCGATATTCAACTTTCATGAAAATGAACTTTGATCATAAATCTGATAAAAAACAAAATAAATTATTATGAATAAATATTCTTTATGTTTTTATTTGACGATATTCAACTTACATGAAAGTGAACTTTGATCATAAATCTGATAAAAATACAACATAAATGATTATCAATAAATGTTCTTTATGTTTCTATTTGTCGATAAACAACTTGCAAGAAAGTGAACTTTAATCTTAGATATGATAGAATACAAAATAAATGATTATGAATAAATATTCTTTATGCTTTTATTTGTCGATATTCAACTTGCAAGAAAGTGAACTTTAATCTTAAATATGATAAAATACAAAATAAATGATTATGAATATATGTTCTTTATGTTTCTATATGTCGATAAATAACTTGCAAGAATGTGAACTTTTATCTTAAATCTGATAAAAGTACAAAATATATGATAATGAATAAATATTATTTATGTTTTTATTTGCCGATTAACAACTTACATGAAAGTGAACTTTGATCATAAATCTGATAAAATACAAAATAAATTATTATGAATAAATATTCTTTATGTTTTTATTTGTCGATATTCAACTTGCAAGAAAGTGAACTTTGATCTTAAATCTGATAAAAATACAAAATCAATGATCATTATGAAATGTTATTTATGTTTCTATTTGTCGATAAACAACTTGCAAGAAAGTGAACTTTGATCTTAGTTCTGATAAAATACAAAATAAATGATTATGAATAAATATTCTTTATGCTTTTATTTGTCGATATTCAACTTGCAAGAAAGTGAACTTTAATCTTAAATATGATAAAATACAAAATAAATGATTTTGAATAAATGTTATTTATGTTTTTACTTGTCGATAAACAACTTGCAAGAAAGTGAACTTTAATCTTAAATCTGATAAAATACAAAATAAATGATTATGAATATATGTTCTTTATGTTTCTATATGTCGATAAATAACTTGCAAGAAAGTGAACTTTGATCTTAGATCTGATAGAATACAAAATAAATGATTATGAATATATGTTCTTTATGTTTCTATATGTCGATAAATAACTTGCAAGAAAGTGAACTTTTATCTTAAATCTGATAAAAATACAAAATAAATGATAATGAATAAATAGTATTTATGTTTTTATTTGCCGATTAACAACTTACATGAAAGTGAACTTTGATCATAAATCTGATAAAATACAAAATAAATTATTATGAATAAATATTCTTTATGTTTTTATTTGTCGATATTCAACTTGCAAGAAAGTGAACTTTGATCTTAAATCTGATAAAAATACAAAATCAATGATCATGATGAAATGTTATTTATGTTTCTATTTGTCGATAAACAACTTGCAAGAAAGTGAACTTTGATCTTAGATCTGATAGAATACAAAATAAATGATTATGAATATATGTTTTTTATGTTTCTATATGTCGATAAATAACTTGCAAGAAAGTGAACTTTAATCTTAGATATGATAGAATACAAAATAAATGATTATGAATAAATATTCTTTATGCTTTTATTTGTCGATATTCAACTTGCAAGAAAGCGAACTTTAATCTTAAATATGATAAAATACAAAATAAATGATTTTGAAAAGATGTTATTTATGTTTTTATTTGTCGATAAACAACTTGCAAGAAAATGAGCTTTGATCTTAAATCTGATAAAAATACAAAATCAATGATTATGAATAAATGTTATTTATGTTTCTATTTGTCGATAAACACCTTGCAAGAAAGTGAACTTTGATCTTAGTTCTGATAAAAAACAAAATAAATTATTATGAATAAATATTCTTTATGTTTTTATTTGACGATATTCAACTTACATGAAAGTGAACTTTGATCATAAATCTGATAAAAATACAAAATAAATGATTATCAATAAATGTTCTTTATGTTTCTATTTGTCGATAAACAACTTGCAAGAAAGTGAACTTTAATCTTAGATATGATAGAATACAAAATAAATGATTATGAATAAATATTCTTTATGCTTTTATTTGTCGATATTCAACTTGCAAGAAAGTGAACTTTAATCTTAAATATGATAAAATACAAAATAAATGATTATGAATATATGTTCTTTATGTTTCTATATGTCGATAAATAACTTGCAAGAATGTGAACTTTTATCTTAAATCTGATAAAAATACAAAATAAATGATAATGAATAAATATTATTTATGTTTTTATTTGCCGATTAACAACTTACATGAAAGTGAACTTTGATCATAAATCTGATAAAATACAAAATAAATTATTATGAATAAATATTCTTTATGTTTTTATTTGTCGATATTCAACTTGCAAGAAAGTGAACTTTGATCTTAAATCTGATAAAAATACAAAATCAATGATCATTATGAAATGTTATTTATGTTTCTATTTGTCGATAAACAACTTGCAAGAAAGTGAACTTTGATCTTAGTTCTGATAAAATACAAAATAAATGATTATGAATAAATTTTCTTTATGCTTTTATTTGTCGATATTCAACTTGCAAGAAAGTGAACTTTAATCTTAAATATGATAAAATACAAAATAAATGATTTTGAATAAATGTTATTTATGTTTTTACTTGTCGATAAACAACTTGCAAGAAAGTGAACTTTAATCTTAAATCTGATAAAATACAAAATAAATGATTATGAATATATGTTCTTTATGTTTCTATATGTCGATAAATAACTTGCAAGAAAGTGAACTTTGATCTTAGATCTGATAGAATACAAAATAAATGATTATGAATATATGTTCTTTATGTTTCTATATGTCGATAAATAACTTGCAAGAAAGTGAACTTTTATCTTAAATCTGATAAAAATACAAAATAAATGATAATGAATAAATATTATTTATGTTTTTATTTGCCGATTAACAACTTACATGAAAGTGAACTTTGATCATAAATCTGATAAAATACAAAATAAATTATTATGAATAAATATTCTTTATGTTTTTATTTGTCGATATTCAACTTGCAAGAAAGTGAACTTTGATCTTAAATCTGATAAAAATACAAAATCAATGATCATGATGAAATGTTATTTATGTTTCTATTTGTCGATAAACAACTTGCAAGAAAGTGAACTTTGATCTTAGATCTGATAGAATACAAAATAAATGATTATGAATATATGTTTTTTATGTTTCTATATGTCGATAAATAACTTGCAAGAAAGTGAACTTTTATCTTAAATCTGATAAAAATACAAAATAAATGATTATGAATAAATATTTTTAATGTTTCTATTTGTCGATAAACGACTTGCAAGAAAGTGAACTTTAATCTTAGATATGATAGAATACAAAATAAATGATTATGAATAAATATTCTTTATGTTTTTATTTGTCGATATTCAACTTACATGAACATGAACTTTGATCATAAATCTGATAAAAAACAAAATCAGTTATTATGAATAAATATTCTTTATGTACTTATTTGTCGATATTCAACTTGCAGGAAAGTGAACTTTGATCAAAAATCTGAGAAAACTCAAAATAAATGATTATCAATAAATGTTCTTTATGTTTCTATTTGTCGATATTCAACTTGCAAGAAAGTGAACTTTAATCTTAAATATGATAAAATACAAAATAAATGATTTTGAATAAATGTTATTTATGTTTTTACTTGTCGATAAACAACTTGCAAGAAAGTGAACTTTAATCTTAAATCTGATAAAATACAAAATAAATGATTATGAATATATGTTCTTTATGTTTCTATATGTCGATAAATAACTTGCAAGAAAGTGAACTTTGATCTTAGATCTGATAGAATACAAAATAAATGATAATGAATAAATATTATTTATGTTTTTATTTGCCGATTAACAACTTACATGAAAGTGAACTTTGATCATAAATCTGATAAAATACAAAATAAATTATTATGAATAAATATTCTTTATGTTTTTATTTGTCGATATTCAACTTGCAAGAAAGTGAACTTTGATCTTAAATCTGATAAAAATACAAAATCAATGATCATGATGAAATGTTATTTATGTTTCTATTTGTCGATAAACAACTTGCAAGAAAGTGAACTTTGATCTTAGTTCTGATAAAATACAAAATAAATGATTATGAATAAATATTTTTATGTTTTTATTTGACTATATTCAACTTGCAAGAAAGTGAACTTTGATCTTAAATCTGATAAAAATACAAAATAAATTATTATGAATAAATATTCTTTATGTTTTTATTTGTCGATATTCAACTTGCAGGAAAGTGAACTTTGATCATAAATCTGAGAAAACTCAAAATAAATGATTAACAATAAATGTTCTTTATGTTTCTATTTGTCGATAAACAACTTGCAAGAAAGTGAACTTTAATCTTAAATATGATAAAATACAAAATAAATGATTTTAAATAAATGTTATTTATGTTTTTATTTGTCGATAAACAACTTGCAAGAAAGTGAGCTTTGATCTTAAATCTGATAAAAATACAAAATCAATGATTATGAATAAATGTTATTTATGTTTCTATTTGTCGATAAACACCTTGCAAGAAAGCGAACTTTGATCTTAGTTCTGATAAAATACAAAATAAATGATTATGAATAAATATTCTTTATGTTTTTATTTGTCGATATTCAACTTTCATGAAAATGAACTTTGATCATAAATCTGATAAAAAACAAAATAAATTATTATGAATAAATATTCTTTATGTTTTTATTTGACGATATTCAACTTACATGAAAGTGAACTTTGATCATAAATTTGATAAAAATACAAAATAAATGATTATCAATAAATGTTCTTTATGTTTCTATTTGTCGATAAACAACTTGCAAGAAAGTGAACTTTAATCTTAGATATGATAGAATACAAAATAAATGATTATGAATAAATATTCTTTATGCTTTTATTTGTCGATATTCAACTTGCAAGAAAGTGAACTTTAATCTTAAATATGATAAAATACAAAATAAATGATTTTGAATAGATGTTATTTATGTTTTTATTTGTCGATAAACAACTTGCAAGAAAGTGAGCTTTGATCTTAAATCTGATAAAATACGAAATAAGTGATAATGAATTAATATTCTTTATGTTTTTATATGTCGATATTCAACTTGCAAGAAAGTGAACTTTGATCTTAAATCTGATAAAAATACAAAATCAATGATTATGAATAAATGTTATTTATGTTTCTATTTGTCGATAAACACCTTGCAAGAAAGTGAACTTTGATCTTAGTTCTGATAAAATACAAAATAAATGATTATGAATAAATATTCTTTATGTTTTTATTTGTCGATATTCAAATTACATGAAAATGAACTTTGATCATAAATCTGATAAAAAACAAAATAAATTATTATGAATAAATATTCTTTATGTTTTTATTTGACGATATTCAACTTACATGAAAGTGAACTTTGATCATAAATCTGATAAAAATACAAAATAAATTATTATGAATAAATATTCTTTATGTTTTTATTTGCCGATATTCAACGTGCAGGAAAGTGAACTTTGATCATAAATCTGAGAAAACTCAAAATAAATGAATATCAATAAATGTTCTTTATGTTTCTATTCGTCGATAAACAACTTGCAAGCAAGTGAACTTTAATCTTAGATGTGATAGAATACAAAATCAATGATTATGAATAAATGTTATTTATGTTTCTATTTGTCGATAAACAACTTGCAAGAAAGTGAACTTTGATCTTAGTTCTGATAAAATACAAAATAAATGATTATGAATAAATATTCTTTATGTTTTTATTTGTCGATATTCAACTTACATGAACATGAACTTTGATCATAAATCTGATAAAAAACAAAATCAGTTATTATGAATAAATATTCTTTATGTACTTATTTGTCGATATTCAACTTGCAGGAAAGTGAACTTTGATCAAAAATCTGAGAAAACTCAAAATAAATGATTATCAATAAATGTTCTTTATGTTTCTATTTGTCGATATTCAACTTGCAAGAAAGTGAACTTTAATCTTAAATATGATAAAATACAAAATAAATGATTTTGAATAAATGTTATTTATGTTTTTACTTGTCGATAAACAACTTGCAAGAAAGTGAACTTTAATCTTAAATCTGATAAAATACAAAATAAATGATTATGAATATATGTTCTTTATGTTTCTATATGTCGATAAATAACTTGCAAGAAAGTGAACTTTGATCTTAGATCTGATAGAATACAAAATAAATGATAATGAATAAATATTATTTATGTTTTTATTTGCCGATTAACAACTTACATGAAAGTGAACTTTGATCATAAATCTGATAAAATACAAAATAAATTATTATGAATAAATATTCTTTATGTTTTTATTTGTCGATATTCAACTTGCAAGAAAGTGAACTTTGATCTTAAATCTGATAAAAATACAAAATCAATGATCATGATGAAATGTTATTTATGTTTCTATTTGTCGATAAACAACTTGCAAGAAAGTGAACTTTGATCTTAGTTCTGATAAAATACAAAATAAATGATTATGAATAAATATTTTTATGTTTTTATTTGACTATATTCAACTTGCAAGAAAGTGAACTTTGATCTTAAATCTGATAAAAATACAAAATAAATTATTATGAATAAATATTCTTTATGTTTTTATTTGTCGATATTCAACTTGCAGGAAAGTGAACTTTGATCATAAATCTGAGAAAACTCAAAATAAATGATTAACAATAAATGTTCTTTATGTTTCTATTTGTCGATAAACAACTTGCAAGAAAGTGAACTTTAATCTTAAATATGATAAAATACAAAATAAATGATTTTAAATAAATGTTATTTATGTTTTTATTTGTCGATAAACAACTTGCAAGAAAGTGAGCTTTGATCTTAAATCTGATAAAATACAAATTAAATTATTATGAATAAATATTCTTTATGTTTTTATATGTCGATATTCAACTTGCAAGAAAGTGAACTTTGATCTTAGATCTGATAGAATACAAAATAAATGATTATGAATATATGTTCTTTATGTTTCTATATGCCGATAAATAACTTGCAAGAAAGTGAACTTTTATCTTAAATCTGATAAAAATACAAAATAAATGATTATGAATAAATATTATTTATGTTTTTATTTGCCGATTAACAACTTACATGAAAGTGAACTTTGATCATAAATCTGATAAAATACAAAATAAATTATTATGAATAAATATTCTTTATGTTTTTATTTGTCGATATTCAACTTGCAGGAAAGTGAACTTTGATCATAAATCTGAGAAAACTCAAAATAAATTATTAACAATAAATGTTCTTTATGTTTCTATTTGTCGATAAACAACTTGCAAGAAAGTGAACTTTAATCTTAGATATGATAGAATACAAATTTAATGATTATGAATAAATGTTATTTATGTTTTTATTTGTCGATAAACAACTTGCAAGAAAGTGAACTTTGATCTTAAATCTGATAAAAATACAAAATCAATGATTATGAATAAATATTCTTTATGTTTTTATTTGTAGGTATTCAACTTACATGAAAATGCAACTTTGATCATAAATCTGATAAAATACAAAATAAGTGATAATGAGTTAATATTCTTTATGTTTTTATATGTCGATATTCAACTTGCAAGAAAGTGAACTTTGATCTTAAATCTGATAAAAATACAAAATCAATGATTTTGCATAAATGTTATTTGTGTTTCTACTTGTCGATAAACAACTTGCAAGAAAGTGAACTTTGATCTTAAATCTGATAAAAATACAAAATCAATGATTATGAATAAATATTCTTTATGTTTTTATTTGTAGATATTCAACCTACATGAAAATGCAACTTTGATCATAAATCTGATAAAAAACATAATAAATTATTATGAATAAATATTCTTTATGTTTTTATTTGTCGATATTCAACTTTCAGGAAAGTGAACTTTGATCATAAATCTGAGAAAACTCAAAATAAATGATTATCAATAAATGTTCTTTATGTTTCTATTTGTCGATAAACAACTTGCAAGAAGGTGAACTTTAATCTTAAATCTGATAAAAATACAAAATCAATGATTATGAATAAATGTTATTTATGTTTCTATTTGTCGATAAACGATTTGCCAGAAAGTGAACTTTGACCTTAGTTCTGATAAAATACAAAATAAATGATTGTGAATAAATATTCTTTATGTTTTTATTTGTCGATATTCAACTTGCAAGAAAGTGAACTTTGATCTCAAATCTGATAAAAATACAAAATCAGTGATTATGAATAAATGTTATTTATGTTTCTATTTGTCGATAAACAACTTGCCAGAAAGTGAACTTTGATCTTAGTTCTGATAAAATACAAAATAAATGATTGTGAATAAATATTCTCTATGTTTTTATTTGTCGATATTCAACTTACATGAAAATGAGCTTTGATCATAAATCTGATAAAAACAAAATAAATTATTATGAATAAATATTCTTTATGTTTTTATTTGTCGATATTCAACTTGCAGGAAAGTGAACTTTGATCATAAATCTGAGAAAACTCAAAATAAATGATTATCAATAAATGTTCTTTATGTTTCTATTTGTCGATAAACAACTTGCAAGAAAGTGAGCTTTAATCTTAGATATGATAGAATACAAAATAAATGATAATGAATAAATATTCTTTATGCTTTTATTTGTCGATATTCAACTTGTAAGAAAGTGAACTTTAATCTTAAATATGATAAAATACAAAATAAATGATTTTGAATAAATGTTGTTTATGTTTTTATTTGTCGATAAACAACTTGCAAGAAAGTGAGCTTTGATCTTAAATCTGATAAAATACAAAATAAATTATTATGAATAAATATTCTTTATGTTTTTATTTGTCGATATTCAACTTGCAAGAATGTGAACTTTGATCATAAATCTGATAAAAAACAAAATAAATTATTATGAATAAATATTCTTTATGTTTTTATTTGTCGATATTCAACTTTCAGGAAAGTGAACTTTGATCATAAATCTGAGAAAACTCAAAATAAATGATTAGCAATAAATGTTCTTTATGTTTCTATTTGTCGATAAACAACTTGCAAGAAGGTGAACTTTAATCTTAAATCTGATAAAAATACAAAATCAATGATTATGAATAAATGTTATTTATGTTTCTATTTGTCGATAAACAATTTGCCAGAAAGTGAACTTTGACCTTAGTTCTGATAAAATACAAAATAAATGATTGTGAATAAATATTCTTTATGTTTTTATTTGTCGATATTCAACTTGCAAGAAAGTGAACTTTGATCTCAAATCTGATAAAAATACAAAATCAGTGATTATGAATAAATGTTATTTATGTTTCTATTTGTCGATAAACAACTTGCCAGAAAGTGAACTTTGATCTTAGTTCTGATAAAATACAAAATAAATGATTGTGAATAAATATTCTTTATGTTTTTATTTGTCGATATTCAACTTACATGAAAATGAGCTTTGATCATAAATCTGATAAAAAACAAAATAAATTATTATGAATAAATATTCTTTATGTTTTTATTTGTCGATATTCAACTTGCAGGAAAGTGAACTTTGATCATAAATCTGAGAAAATTCAAAATAAATGATTATCAATAAATGTTCTTTATGTTTCTATTTGTCGATAAACAACTTGCAAGAAAGTGAGCTTTAATCTTAGATATGATAGAATACAAAATAAATGATAATGAATAAATATTCTTTATGCTTTTATTTGTCGATATTCAACTTGTAAGAAAGTGAACTTTAATCTTAAATATGATAAAATACAAAATAAAAAATTTTGAATAAATGTTGTTTATGTTTTTATTTGTCGATAAACAACTTGCAAGAAAGTGAGCTTTGATCTTAAATCTGATAAAATACAAAATAAATTATTATGAATAAATATTCTTTATGTTTTTATTTGTCGATATTCAACTTGCAAGAATGTGAACTTTGATCTTAAATCTGATAAAAATACAAAATAAATGATTATGAATAAATATTATTTATGTTTTTATTTGCCGATTAACAACTTACATGAATGTGAACTTTGATCATAAATCAGAGAAAACTCAAAATAAATGATTATCAATAAATGTTCTTTATGTTTCTATTTGTCGATAAACAACTTGCAAGAAAGTGAACTTTAATCTTAGATATGATAGAATACAAAATCAATGATTATGAATAAATGTTATTTATGTTTTTATATGTCGATAAACAACTTGCAAGAAAGTGAGCTTTGATCTTAAATCTGATAAAATACAAAATAAGTGATAATGAATTAATATTCTTTATGTTTTTATTTGTCGATATTCAACTTGCAAGAAAGTGAACTTTGATCTTAAATCTGATAAAAATACAAAATAAATTATTATGAATAAATATTCTTTATGTTTTTATTTGTCGATATTCAACTTGCAAGAAAGTGAACTTTGATCTCAAATCTGATAAAAATACAAAATCAGTGATTATGAATAAATGTTATTTATGTTTCTATTTGTCGATAAACAACTTGCCAGAAAGTGAACTTTGATCTTAGTTCTGATAAAATACAAAATAAATGATTGTGAATAAATATTCTTTATGTTTTTATTTGTCGATATTCAACTTACATGAAAATGAGCTTTGATCATAAATCTGATAAAAAACAAAATAAATTATTATGAATAAATATTCTTTATGTTTTTATTTGTCGATATTCAACTTGCAGGAAAGTGAACTTTGATCATAAATCTGAGAAAACTCAAAATAAATGATTATCAATAAATGTTCTTTATGTTTCTATTTGTCGATAAACAACTTGCAAGAAAGTGAGCTTTATTCTTAGATATGATAGAATACAAAATAAATGATAATGAATAAATATTCTTTATGCTTTTATTTGTCGATATTCAACTTGTAAGAAAGTGAACTTTAATCTTAAATATGATAAAATACAAAATAAAAAATTTTGAATAAATGTTGTTTATGTTTTTATTTGTCGATAAACAACTTGCAAGAAAGTGAGCTTTGATCTTAAATCTGATAAAATACAAAATAAATTATTATGAATAAATATTCTTTATGTTTTTATTTGTCGATATTCAACTTGCAAGAATGTGAACTTTGATCTTAAATCTGATAAAAATACAAAATAAATGATTATGAATAAATATTATTTATGTTTTTATTTGCCGATTAACAACTTACATGAATGTGAACTTTGATCATAAATCAGAGAAAACTCAAAATAAATGATTATCAATAAATGTTCTTTATGTTTCTATTTGTCGATAAACAACTTGCAAGAAAGTGAACTTTAATCTTAGATATGATAGAATACAAAATCAATGATTATGAATAAATGTTATTTATGTTTTTATATGTCGATAAACAACTTGCAAGAAAGTGAGCTTTGATCTTAAATCTGATAAAATACAAAATAAGTGATAATGGATTAATATTCTTTATGTTTTTATTTGTCGATATTCAACTTGCAAGAAAGTGAACTTTGATCTTAAATCTGATAAAAATACAAAATAAATTATTATGAATAAATATTCTTTATGTTTTTATTTGTCGATATTCAACTTGCAAGAAAGTGAACTTTGATCTTAAATCTGATAAAATACAAAATCAATGATCATGATGAAATGTTATTTATGTTTCTATTTGTCGATAAACAACTTGCAAGAAAGTGAACTTTGATCTTAGTTCTGATAAAATACAAAATAAATGATTATGAATAGATATTTTTATGTTTTTATTTGACTATATTCAACTTGCAGGAAAGTGAACTTTGATCAAAAATCTGAGAAAACTCAAAATAAATGATTATCAATAAATGTTCTTTATGTTTCTATTTGTCGATAAACAACTTGCAAGAAAGTGAACTTTAATCTTAGATATGATAGAATGCAAAATAAATGATTATGAATAAATATTCTTTATGCTTTTATTTGTCGATATTCAACTTGCAAGAAAGTGAACTTTAATCTTAAATATGATAAAATACAAAATAAATGATTTTGAATAAATGTTATTTATGTTTTTACTTGTCGATAAACAACTTGCAAGAAAGTGAGCTTTGATCTTAAATCTGATAAAATACAAAATAAATTATTATGAATAAATATTCTTTATGTTTTTATTTGACTATATTCAACTTGCAGGAAAGTGAACTTTGATCAAAAATCTGAGAAAACTCAAAATAAATGATTATCAATAAATGTTCTTTATGTTTCTATTTGTCGATAAACAACTTGCAAGAAAGTGAACTTTAATCTTAAATCTGATAAAATACAAAATAAATTATTATGAATAAATATTCTTTATGTTTTTATTTGTCGATATTCAACTTGCAAGAATGTGAACTTTGATCATAAATCTGATAAAAAACAAAATAAATTATTATGAATAAATATTCTTTATGTTTTTATTTGTCGATATTCAACTTTCAGGAAAGTGAACTTTGATCATAAATCTGAGAAAACTCAAAATAAATGATTAGCAATAAATGTTCTTTATGTTTCTATTTGTCGATAAACAACTTGCAAGAAGGTGAACTTTAATCTTAAATCTGATAAAAATACAAAATCAATGATTATGAATAAATGTTATTTATGTTTCTATTTGTCGATAAACAATTTGCCAGAAAGTGAACTTTGACCTTAGTTCTGATAAAACACAAAATAAATGATTGTGAATAAATATTCTTTATGTTTTTATTTGTCGATATTCAACTTACATGAAAATGAGCTTTGATCATAAATCTGATAAAAAACAAAATAAATTATTATGAATAAATATTCTTTATGTTTTTATTTGTCGATATTCAACTTTCAGGAAAGTGAACTTTGATCATAAATCTGAGAAAACTCAAAATAAATGATTAGCAATAAATGTTCTTTATGTTTCTATTTGTCGATAAACAACTTGCAAGAAGGTGAACTTTAATCTTAAATCTGATAAAAATACAAAATCAATGATTATGAATAAATGTTATTTATGTTTCTATTTGTCGATAAACAACTTGCCAGAAAGTGAACTTTGATCTTAGTTCTGATAAAATACAAAATAAATGATTGTGAATAAATATTCTTTATGTTTTTATTTGTCGATATTCAACTTACATGAAAATGAGCTTTGATCATAAATCTGATAAAAAACAAAATAAATTATTATGAATAAATATTCTTTATGTTTTTATTTGTCGATATTCAACTTGCAGGAAAGTGAACTTTGATCATAAATCTGAGAAAACTCAAAATAAATGATTATCAATAAATGTTATTTATGTTTCTATTTGTCGATAAACAACTTGCAAGAAAGTGAGCTTTAATCTTAGATATGATAGAATACAAAATAAATGATAATGAATAAATATTCTTTATGCTTTTATTTGTCGATATTCAACTTGTAAGAAAGTGAACTTTAATCTTAAATATGATAAAATACAAAATAAAAAATTTTGAATAAATGTTGTTTATGTTTTTATTTGTCGATAAACAACTTGCAAGAAAGTGAGCTTTGATCTTAAATCTGATAAAATACAAAATAAATTATTATGAATAAATATTCTTTATGTTTTTATTTGTCGATATTCAACTTGCAAGAATGTGAACTTTGATCTTAAATCTGATAAAAATACAAAATAAATGATTATGAATAAATATTATTTATGTTTTTATTTGCCGATTAACAACTTACATGAATGTGAACTTTGATCATAAATCAGAGAAAACTCAAAATAAATGATTATCAATAAATGTTCTTTATGTTTCTATTTGTCGATAAACAACTTGCAAGAAAGTGAACTTTAATCTTAGATATGATAGAATACAAAATCAATGATTATGAATAAATGTTATTTATGTTTTTATATGTCGATAAACAACTTGCAAGAAAGTGAGCTTTGATCTTAAATCTGATAAAATACAAAATAAGTGATAATGAATTAATATTCTTTATGTTTTTATTTGTCGATATTCAACTTGCAAGAAAGTGAACTTTGATCTTAAATCTGATAAAAATACAAAATAAATTATTATGAATAAATATTCTTTATGTTTTTATTTGTCGATATTCAACTTGCAAGAAAGTGAACTTTGATCTTAAATCTGATAAAATACAAAATCAATGTTCATGATGAAATATTATTTATGTTTCTATTTGTCGATAAACAACTTGCAAGAAAGTGAACTTTGATCTTAGTTCTGATAAAATACAAAATAAATGATTATGAATAGATATTTTTATGTTTTTATTTGACTATATTCAACTTGCAGGAAAGTGAACTTTGATCAAAAATCTGAGAAAACTCAAAATAAATGATTATCAATAAATGTTCTTTATGTTTCTATTTGTCGATAAACAACTTGCAAGAAAGTGAACTTTAATCTTAGATATGATAGAATGCAAAATAAATGATTATGAATAAATATTCTTTATGCTTTTATTTGTCGATATTCAACTTGCAAGAAAGTGAACTTTAATCTTAAATATGATAAAATACAAAATAAATGATTTTG
Organism: Zeugodacus cucurbitae; assembly: GCF_028554725.1. Taxonomy (NCBI): domain Eukaryota; kingdom Metazoa; phylum Arthropoda; class Insecta; order Diptera; family Tephritidae; genus Zeugodacus; species Zeugodacus cucurbitae. Next base: position 31,905,548 of record NC_071669.1, read on the forward strand.
AATAAATGTTATTTATGTTTTTACTTGTCGATAAACAACTTGCAAGAAAGTGAGCTTTGATCTTAAATCTGATAAAATACAAAATAAATTATTATGAATAAATATTCTTTATGTTTTTATTTGACTATATTCAACTTGCAGGAAAGTGAACTTTGATCAAAAATCTGAGAAAACTCAAAATAAATGATTATCAATAAATGTTCTTTATGTTTCTATTTGTCGATAAACAACTTGCAAGAAAGTGAACTTTAATCTGAAATCTGATAAAATACAAAATAAATTATTATGAATAAATATTCTTTATGTTTTTATTTGTCGATATTCAACTTGCAAGAATGTGAACTTTGATCATAAATCTGATAAAAAACAAAATAAATTATTATGAATAAATATTCTTTATGTTTTTATTTGTCGATATTCAACTTTCAGGAAAGTGAACTTTGATCATAAATCTGAGAAAACTCAAAATAAATGATTAGCAATAAATGTTCTTTATGTTTCTATTTGTCGATAAACAACTTGCAAGAAGGTGAACTTTAATCTTAAATCTGATAAAAATACAAAATCAATGATTATGAATAAATGTTATTTATGTTTCTATTTGTCGATAAACAATTTGCCAGAAAGTGAACTTTGACCTTAGTTCTGATAAAACACAAAATAAATGATTGTGAATAAATATTCTTTATGTTTTTATTTGTCGATATTCAACTTGCAAGAAAGTGAACTTTGATCTCAAATCTGATAAAAATACAAAATCAGTGATTATGAATAAATGTTATTTATGTTTCTATTTGTCGATAAACAACTTGCCAGAAAGTGAACTTTGATCTTAGTTCTGATAAAATACAAAATAAATGATTGTGAATAAATATTCTTTATGTTTTTATTTGTCGATATTCAACTTACATGAAAATGAGCTTTGATCATAAATCTGATAAAAAACAAAATAAATTATTATGAATAAATATTCTTTATGTTTTTATTTGTCGATATTCAACTTGCAGGAAAGTGAACTTTGATCATAAATCTGAGAAAACTCAAAATAAATGATTATCAATAAATGTTCTTTATGTTTCTATTTGTCGATAAACAACTTGCAAGAAAGTGAGCTTTAATCTTAGATATGATAGAATACAAAATAAATGATAATGAATAAATATTCTTTATGCTTTTATTTGTCGATATTCAACTTGTAAGAAAGTGAACTTTAATCTTAAATATGATAAAATACAAAATAAAAAATTTTGAATAAATGTTGTTTATGTTTTTATTTGTCGATAAACAACTTGCAAGAAAGTGAGCTTTGATCTTAAATCTGATAAAATACAAAATAAATTATTATGAATAAATATTCTTTATGTTTTTATTTGTCGATATTCAACTTGCAAGAATGTGAACTTTGATCATAAATCTGATAAAAATACAAAATAAATGATTATGAATAAATATTATTTATGTTTTTATTTGCCGATTAACAACTTACATGAATGTGAACTTTGATCATAAATCAGAGAAAACTCAAAATAAATGATTATCAATAAATGTTCTTTATGTTTCTATTTGTCGATAAACAACTTGCAAGAAAGTGAACTTTAATCTTAGATATGATAGAATACAAAATCAATGATTATGAATAAATGTTATTTATGTTTTTATATGTCGATAAACAACTTGCAAGAAAGTGAGCTTTGATCTTAAATCTGATAAAATACAAAATAAGTGATAATGAATTAATATTCTTTATGTTTTTATTTGTCGATATTCAACTTGCAAGAAAGTGAACTTTGATCTTAAATCTGATAAAATACAAAATCAATGATCATGATGAAATGTTATTTATGTTTCTATTTGTCGATAAACAACTTGCAAGAAAGTGAACTTTGATCTTAGTTCTGATAAAATACAAAATAAATGATTATGAATAGATATTTTTATGTTTTTATTTGACTATATTCAACTTGCAGGAAAGTGAACTTTGATCAAAAATCTGAGAAAACTCAAAATAAATGATTATCAATAAATGTTCTTTATGTTTCTATTTGTCGATAAACAACTTGCAAGAAAGTGAACTTTAATCTTAGATATGATAGAATGCAAAATAAATGATTATGAATAAATATTCTTTATGCTTTTATTTGTCGATATTCAACTTGCAAGAAAGTGAACTTTAATCTTAAATATGATAAAATACAAAATAAATGATTTTGAATAAATGTTATTTATGTTTTTACTTGTCGATAAACAACTTGCAAGAAAGTGAACTTTAATCTTAAATATGGTAAAATACAAAATAAATGATTTTAAATAAATGTTATTTATGTTTTTATTTGTCGATAAACAACTTGCAAGAAAGTGAGCTTTGATCTTAAATGTGATAAAATACAAAATAAATTATTATGAATAAATAATCTTTATGTTTTTATATGTCGATATTCAACTTGCAAGAAAGTGAACTTTGATCTTAGATCTGATAGAATACAAAATAAATGATTATGAATATATGTTCTTTATGTTTCTATATGTCGATAAATAACTTGCAAGAAAGTGAACTTTTATCTTAAATCTGATAAAAATACAAAATAAATGATTATGAATAAATATTATTTATGTTTTTATTTGCCGATTAACAACTTACATGAAAGTGAACTTTGATCATAAATCTGATAAAATACAAAATAAATTATTATGAATAAATATTCTTTATGTTTTTATTTGTCGATATTCAACTTGCAGGAAAGTGAACTTTGATCATAAAACTGAGAAAACTCAAAATAAATGATTAACAATAAATGTTCTTTATGTTTCTATTTGTCGATAAACAACTTGCAAGAAAGTGAACTTTAATCTTAGATATGATAGAATACAAAATCAATGATTATGAATAAATTTTATTTATGTTTTTATTTGTCGATAAATAACTTGCAAGAAAGTGAGCTTTGATCTTAAATCTGATAAAATACAAAATAAGTGATAATGAGTTAATATTCTTTATGTTTTTATATGTCGATATTCAACTTGCAAGAAAGTGAACTTTGATCTTAAATCTGATAAAAATACAAAATCAATGAATTTGAATTTAATGTTATTTGTGTTTCTACTTGTCGATAAACAACTTACAAGAAAGTGAACTTTGATCTTAGTTCTGATAAAATACAAAATAAATGATTGTGAATAAATATTCTTTATGTTTTTATTTGTCGATATTCAACTTACATGAAAATGAACTTTGATCATAAATCTGAGAAAACTCAAAATAAATGATTATCAATAAATGTTCTTTATGTTTCTATTTGTCGATAAACAACTTGCAAGAAAGTGAACTTTAATCTTAGATATGATAGAATACAAAATAAATGATAATGAATAAATGTTATTTATGTTTTTATTTGTCGATAAACAACTTGCAAGAAAGTGAGCTTTGATCTTAAGTCTGATAAAATACAAAATAAGTGATAATGAATTAATATTCCTTATGTTTTTATTTGTCGATATTCAACTTGCAAGAAAGTGTACTTTGATCTTAAATCTGATAAAAATACATAATAAATTATTATGAATAAATATTCTTTATGTTTTTATTTGTCGATATTCAACTTGCAAGAAAGTGAACTTTGATCTTAAATCTGATAAAAATACAAAATAAATGATTATGAATAAATGTTATTTGTGTTTCTACTTGTCGATAAACAACTTGCAAGAAAGTGAACTTTGATCTTAGTTCTGATAAAATACAAAATAAATGATTATGAATAAATATTCTTTATGTTTTTATTTGTCGATATTCAACTTACATGAACATGAACTTTGATCATAAATCTGATAAAAAACAAAATCAATTATTATAAATAAATATTCTTTATGTATTTATTTGTCGATATTCAACTTGCAGGTAAGTGAACTTTGATCATAAATCAGAGAAAACTCAAAATAAATGATTATCAATAAATATTCTTTATGTTTCTATTTGTCGATAAACAACTTGCAAGAAAGTGAACTTTAATCTTAGATATGATAGAATACAAAATCAATGATTATGAATAAATGTTATTTATGTTTTTATTTGTCGATAAACAACTTGCAAGAAAGTTAGCTTTGATCTTAAATCTGATAAAATACAAAATAAGTGATAATGAATTAATATTCTTTATGTTTTTATTTGTCGATATTCAACTTGCAAGAAAGTGAACTTTGATCTTAAATCTGATAAAAATACAAAAAAATTATTATGAATAAATATTCTTTATGTTTTTATTTGTCGATATTCAACTTGCAAGAAAGTGAGCTTTGATCTTAAATCTGATAAAATACAAAATAAGTGATAATGAATTAATATTCTTTATGTTTTTATTTGTCGATATTCAACTTGCAAGAAAGTGAACTTTGATCTTAAATCTGATAAAAATACAAAATAAATTATTATGAATAAATATTCTTTATGTTTTTATTTGTCGATATTCAACTTGCAAGAAAGTGAACTTTGATCTTAAATCTGATAAAAATACAAAATAAATGATTATGAATAAATGTTATTTATGTTTTTATTTGCCGATATTCAACTTGCAGGAAAGTGAACTTTGATCATAAATCTGAGAAAACTCAAAATAAATGATTATCAATAAATGTTCTTTATGTTTCTATTCGTCGACAAACAACTTGCAAGAAAGTGAACTTTAATCTTAGATATGATAGAATACAAAATCAGTGATTATGAATAAATGTTATTTATGTTTCTATTTGTCGATAAACAACTTGCAAGAAAGTGAACTTTGATCTTAGTTCTGATAAAATACAAAATAAATGATTATGAATAAATATTCTTTATGTTTTTATTTGTCGATATTCAACTTACATGAACATGAACTTTGATCATAAATCTGATAAAAAACAAAATCAATTATTATGAATAAATATTCTTTATGTACTTATTTGTCGATATTCAACTTGCAGGAAATTGAACTTTGATCATAAATCTGAGAGAACTCAAAATAAATGATTATCAATAAATGTTCTTTATGTTTCTATTCGTCGATAAACAACTTGCAAGAAAGTGAACTTTAATCTTAGATATGATAGAATACAAAATCAGTGATTATGAATAAATGTTATTTATGTTTTTACTTGTCGATAAACAACTTGCAAGAAAGTGAACTTTAATCTTAAATCTGATAAAATACAAAATAAATGATTATGAATATATTTTCTCTATGTTTCTATATGTCGATAAATAACTTGCAAGAAAGTGAACTTTGATCTTAAACCTGATAAAAATACAAAATAAGTGATTGTGAATAAATATTATTTATGTTTTTATTTGCCGATTAACAACTTACATTAAAGTGAACTTTGATCATAAATCTGATAAAATACAAAATAAATTATTATGATTAAATGTTCTTTATGTTTCTATATGTCGATAAATAACTTGCAAGAAAGTGAACTTTTATCTTAAATCTGATAAAAATACAAAATAAATGATTATGAATAAATATTATTTATGTTTTTATTTGCCGATTAACAACTTACATGAAAGTGAACTTTGATCATAAATCTGATAAAATACAAAATAAATGATTATGAATAAATATTCTTTATGTTTTTATTTGTCGATATTCAACTTGCAGGAAAGTGAACTTTGATCATAAAACTGAGAAAACTCAAAATAAATGATTAACAATAAATGTTCTTTATGTTTCTATTTGTCGATAAACAACTTGCAAGAAAGTGAACTTTAATCTTAGATATGATAGAATACAATATCAATGATTATGAATAAATGTTATTTATGTTTTTATTTGTCGATAAATAACTTGCAAGAAAGTGAGCTTTGATCTTAAATCTGATAAAATACAAAATAAGTGATAATGAGTTAATATTCTTTATGTTTTTATATGTCGATATTCAACTTGCAAGAAAGTGAACTTTGATCTTAAATCTGATAAAAATACAAAATCAATGAATTTGAATTTAATGTTATTTGTGTTTCTACTTGTCGATAAACAACTTGCAAGAAAGTGAACTTTGATCTTAGTTCTGATAAAATACAAAATAAATGATAATGAGTTAATATTCTTTATGTTTTTATATGTCGATATTCAACTTGCAAGAAAGTGAACTTTGATCTTAAAACTGATAAAAATACAAAATCAATGATTATGAATAAATATTCTTTATGTTTTTATTTGTAGATATTCAACTTACATGAAAATGCAACTTTGATCATAAATCTGATAAAAAACAAAATAAATTATTATGAATAAATATTCTTTATGTTTTTATTTGTCGATATTCAACTTTCAGGAAAGTGAACTTTGATCATAAATCTGAGAAAACTCAAAATAAATGATTAGCAATAAATGTTCTTTATGTTTCTATTTGTCGATAAACGACTTGCAAGAAGGTGAACTTTAATCTTAAATCTGATAAAAATACAAAATCAATGATTATGAATAAATGTTATTTATGTTTCTATTTGTCGATAAACAATTTGCCAGAAAGTGAACTTTGGTCTTAGTTCTGATAAAATACAAAATAAATGATTGTGAATAAATATTCTTTATGTTTTTATTTGTCGATATTCAACTTGCAAGAAAGTGAACTTTGATCTCAAATCTGATAAAAATACAAAATCAATGATTATGAATAAATGTTATTTATGTTTCTATTTGTCGATAAACAACTTGCCAGAAAGTGAACTTTGATCTTAGTTCTGATAAAATACAAAATAAATGATTGTGAATAAATATTCTTTATGTTTTTATTTGTCGATATTCAACTTACATGAAAATGAACTTTGATCATAAATCTGAGAAAACTCAAAATAAATGATTATCAATAAATGTTCTTTATGTTTCTATTTGTCGATAAACAACTTGCAAGAAAGTGAACTTTAATCTTAGATATGATAGAATACAAAATAAATGATAATGAATAAATGTTATTTATGTTTTTATTTGTCGATAAACAACTTGCAAGAAAGTGAGCTTTGATCTTAAATCTGATAAAATACAAAATAAATTATTATGAATAAATATTCTTTATGTTTTTATTTGTCGATATTCAACTTGCAAGAATGTGAACTTTGATCTTAAATCTGATAAAAATACAAAATAAATGATTATGAATAAATATTATTTATGTTTTTATTTGCCGATTAACAACTTACATGAATGTGAACTTTGATCATAAATCAGAGAAAACTCAAAATAAATGATTATCAATAAATGTTCTTTATGTTTCTATTTGTCGATAAACAACTTGCAAGAAAGTGAACTTTAATCTTAGATATGATAGAATACAAAATCATTGATTATGAATAAATGTTATTTATGTTTTTATTTGTCGATAAACAACTTGCAAGAAAGTGAGCTTTGATCTTAAGTCTGATAAAATACAAAATAAGTGATAATGAATTAATATTCCTTATGTTTTTATTTGTCGATATTCAACTTGCAAGAAAGTGTACTTTGATCTTAAATCTGATAAAAATACATAATAAATTATTATGAATAAATATTCTTTATGTTTTTATTTGTCGATATTCAACTTGCAAGAAAGTGAACTTTGATCTTAAATCTGATAAAAATACAAAATAAATGATTATGAATAAATGTTATTTATGTTTTTATTTGCCGATTAAGAACTTACATGAAAGTGAACTTTGATCATAAATCAGAGAAAACTCAAAATAAATGATTATCAATAAATGTTATTTGTGTTTCTACTTGTCGATAAACAACTTGCAAGAAAGTGAACTTTGATCTTAGTTCTGATAAAATACAAAATAAATGATTATGAATAAATATTCTTTATATTTTTATTTGTCGATATTCAACTTACATGAACATGAACTTTGATCATAAATCTGATAAAAAACAAAATCAATTATTATGAATAAATATTCTTTATGTATTTATTTGTCGATATTCAACTTGCAGGTAAGTGAACTTTGATCATAAATCAGAGAAAACTCAAAATAAATGATTATCAATAAATATTCTTTATGTTTCTATTTGTCGATAAACAACTTGCAAGAAAGTGAACTTTAATCTTAGATATGATAGAATACAAAATCAATGATTATGAATAAATGTTATTTATGTTTTTATTTGTCGATAAACAACTTGCAAGAAAGTTAGCTTTGATCTTAAATCTGATAAAATACAAAATAAGTGATAATGAATTAATATTCTTTATGTTTTTATTTGTCGATATTCAACTTGCAAGAAATTGAACTTTGATCTTAAATCTGATAAAAATACAAAATAAATTATTATGAATAAATATTCTTTATGTTTTTATTTGTCGATATTCAACTTGCAAGAAAGTGAGCTTTGATCTTAAATCTGATAAAATACAAAATAAGTGATAATGAATTAATATTCTTTATGTTTTTATTTGTCGATATTCAACTTGCAAGAAAGTGAACTTTGATCTTAAATCTGATAAAAATACAAAATAAATTATTATGAATAAATATTCTTTATGTTTTTATTTGTCGATATTCAACTTGCAAGAAAGTGAACTTTGATCTTAAATCTGATAAAAATACAAAATAAATGATTATGAATAAATGTTATTTATGTTTTTATTTGCCGATATTCAACTTGCAGGAAAGTGAACTTTGATCATAAATCTGAGAAAACTCAAAATAAATGATTATCAATAAATGTTCTTTATGTGTCTATTCGTCGATAAACAACTTGCAAGAAAGTGAACTTTAATCTTAGATATGATAGAATACAAAATCAGTGATTATGAATAAATGTTATTTATGTTTCTATTTGTCGATAAACAACTTGCAAGAAAGTGAACTTTGATCTTAGTTCTGATAAAATACAAAATAAATGATTATGAATAAATATTCTTTATGTTTTTATTTGTCGATATTCAACTTACATGAACATGAACTTTGATCATAAATCTGATAAAAAACAAAATCAATTATTATGAATAAATATTCTTTATGTACTTATTTGTCGATATTCAACTTGCAGGAAATTGAACTTTGATCATAAATCTGAGAAAACTCAAAATAAATGATTATCAATAAATGTTTTTTATGTTTCTATTCGTCGATAAACAACTTGCAAGAAAGTGAACTTTAATCTTAGATATGATAGAATACAAAATCAGTGATTATGAATAAATGTTATTTATGTTTTTACTTGTCGATAAACAACTTGCAAGAAAGTGAACTTTAATCTTAAATCTGATAAAATACAAAATAAATGATTATGAATATATTTTCTCTATGTTTCTATATGTCGATAAATAACTTGCAAGAAAGTGAACTTTGATCTTAAATCTGATAAAAATACAAAATAAGTGATTGTGAATAAATATTATTTATGTTTTTATTTGCCGATTAACAACTTACATTAAAGTGAACTTTGATCATAAATCTGATAAAATACAAAATAAATTATTATGAATAAATATTCTTTATGTTTTTATTTGTCGATATTCAACTTGCAAGAAAGTGAACTTTGATCTTAAATCTGATAAAAATACAAAATCAATGATCATGATTAAATGTTATTTATGTTTCTATTTGTCGATAAACAACTTGCAAGAAAGTGAACTTTGATCTTAAATCTGATAAAAATACAAAATAAATGATTATGAATAAATATTTTTAATGTTTCTATTTGTCGATAAACGACTTGCAAGAAGGTGAACTTTAATCTTAAATATGATAAAATACAAAATAAATGATTTTGAATAGATGTTATTTATGTTTTTATTTGTCGATAAACAACTTGCAAGAAAGTGAGCTTTGATCTTAAATCTGATAAAATACGAAATAAGTGATAATGAATTAATATTCTTTATGTTTTTATATGTCGATATTCAACTTGCAAGAAAGTGAACTTTGATCTTAAATCTGATAAAAATACAAAATCAATGATTATGAATAAATGTTATTTATGTTTCTATTTGTCGATAAACACCTTGCAAGAAAGTGAACTTTGATCTTAGTTCTGATAAAATACAAAATAAATGATTATGAATAAATATTCTTTATGTTTTTATTTGTCGATATTCAAATTACATGAAAATGAACTTTGATCATAAATCTGATAAAAAACAAAATAAATTATTATGATTAAATATTCTTTATGTTTTTATTTGACGATATTCAACTTACATGAAAGTGAACTTTGATCATAAATCTGATAAAAATACAAAATAAATTATTATGAATAAATATTCTTTATGTTTTTATTTGCCGATATTCAACGTGCAGGAAAGTGAACTTTGATCATAAATCTGAGAAAACTCAAAATAAATGAATATCAATAAATGTTCTTTATGTTTCTATTCGTCGATAAACAACTTGCAAGCAAGTGAACTTTAATCTTAGATGTGATAGAATACAAAATCAATGATTATGAATAAATGTTATTTATGTTTCTATTTGCCGATAAACAACTTGCAAGAAAGTGAACTTTGATCTTAGTTCTGATAAAATACAAAATAAATGATTATGAATAAATATTCTTTATGTTTTTATTTGTCGATATTCAACTTACATGAACATGAACTTTGATCATAAATCTGATAAAAAACAAAATCAATTATTATGAATAAATATTCTTTATGTACTTATTTGTCGATATTCAACTTGCAGGAAAGTGAACTTTGATCAAAAATCTGAGAAAACTCAAAATAAATGATTATCAATAAATGTTCTTTATGTTTCTATTTGTCGATATTCAACTTGCAAGAAAGTGAACTTTAATCTTAAATATGATAAAATACAAAATAAATGATTTTGAATAAATGTTATTTATGTTTTTACTTGTCGATAAACAACTTGCAAGAAAGTGAACTTTAATCTTAAATCTGATAAAATACAAAGTAAATGATTATGAATATATGTTCTTTATGTTTCTATATGTCGATAAATAACTTGCAAGAAAGTGAACTTTGATCTTAGATCTGATAGAATACAAAATAAATGATAATGAATAAATATTATTTATGTTTTTATTTGCCGATTAACAACTTACATGAAAGTGAACTTTGATCATAAATCTGATAAAATACAAAATAAATTATTATGAATAAATATTCTTTATGTTTTTATTTGTCGATATTCAACTTGCAAGAAAGTGAACTTTGATCTTAAATCTGATAAAAATACAAAATCAATGATCATGATGAAATGTTATTTATGTTTCTATTTGTCGATAAACAACTTGCAAGAAAGTGAACTTTGATCTTAGTTCTGATAAAATACAAAATAAATGATTATGAATAAATATTTTTATGTTTTTATTTGACTATATTCAACTTGCAAGAAAGTGAACTTTGATCTTAAATCTGATAAAAATACAAAATAAATTATTATGAATAAATATTCTTTATGTTTTTATTTGTCGATATTCAACTTGCAGGAAAGTGAACTTTGATCATAAATCTGAGAAAACTCAAAATAAATGATTAACAATAAATGTTCTTTATGTTTCTATTTGTCGATAAACAACTTGCAAGAAAGTGAACTTTAATCTTAAATATGATAAAATACAAAATAAATGATTTTAAATAAATGTTATTTATGTTTTTATTTGTCGATAAACAACTTGCAAGAAAGTGAACTTTGATCTTAAATCTGATAAAAATACAAAATCAATGATTATGAATAAATATTCTTTATGTTTTTATTTGTAGATATTCAACTTACATGAAAATGCAACTTTGATCATAAATCTGATAAAATACAAAATAAGTGATAATGAGTTAATATTCTTTATGTTTTTATATGTCGATATTCAACTTGCAAGAAAGTGAACTTTGATCTTAAATCTGATAAAAATACAAAATCAATGATTTTAAATAAATGTTATTTGTGTTTCTACTTGTCGATAAACAACTTGCAAGAAAGTGAACTTTGATCTTAAATCTGATAAAATACAAAATAAATTATTATGAATAAATATTCTTTATGTTTTTATATGTCGATATTCAACTTGCAAGAAAGTGAACTTTGATCTTAGATCTGATAGAATACAAAATAAATGATTATGAATATATGTTCTTTATGTTTCTATATGCCGATAAATAACTTGCAAGAAAGTGAACTTTTATCTTAAATCTGATAAAAATACAAAATAAATGATTATGAATAAATATTATTTATGTATTTATTTGCCGATTAACAACTTACATGAAAGTGAACTTTGATCATAAATCTGATAAAATACAAAATAAATTATTATGAATAAATATTTTTTATGTTTTTATTTGTCGATATTCAACTTGCAGGAAAGTGAACTTTGATCATAAATCTGAGAAAACTCAAAATAAATTATTAACAATAAATGTTCTTTATGTTTCTATTTGTCGATAAACAACTTGCAAGAAAGTGAACTTTGATCTTAAATCTGATAAAAATACAAAATCAATGATTTTGAATAAATGTTATTTGTGTTTCTACTTGTCGATAAACAACTTGCAAGAAAGTGAACTTTGATCTTAAATCTGATAAAAATACAAAATCAACGATTATGAATAAATATTCTTTATGTTTTTATTTGTAGATATTCAACCTACATGAAAATGCAACTTTGATCATAAATCTGATAAAAAACAAAATAAATTATTATGAATAAATATTCTTTATGTTTTTATTTGTCGATATTCAACTTTCAGGAAAGTGAACTTTGATCATAAATCTGAGAAAACTCAAAATAAATGATTAGCAATAAATGTTCTTTATGTTTCTATTTGTCGATAAAAAACTTGCAAGAAGGTGAACTTTAATCTTAAATCTGATAAAAATACAAAATCAATGATTATGAATAAATGTTATTTATGTTTCTATTTGTCGATAAACAATTTGCCAGAAAGTGAACTTTGACCTTAGTTCTGATAAAATACAAAATAAATGATTGTGAATAAATATTCTTTATGTTTTTATTTGTCGATATTCAACTTGCAAGAAAGTGAACTTTGATCTCAAATCTGATAAAAATACAAAATCAGTGATTATGAATAAATGTTATTTATGTTTCTATTTGTCGATAAACAACTTGCCAGAAAGTGAACTTTGATCTTAGTTCTGATAAAATACAAAATAAATGATTGTGAATAAATATTCTTTATGTTTTTATTTGTCGATATTCAACTTACATGAAAATGAGCTTTGATCATAAATCTGATAAAAAACAAAATAAATTATTATGAATAAATATTCTTTATGTTTTTATTTGTCGATATTCAACTTGCAGGAAAGTGAACTTTGATCATAAATCTGAGAAAACTCAAAATAAATGATTGTGAATAAATATTCTTTATGTTTTTATTTGTCGATATTCAACTTGCAAGAAAGTGAACTTTGATCTCAAATCTGATAAAAATACAAAATCAGTGATTATGAATAAATGTTATTTATGTTTCTATTTGTCGATAAACAATTTGCCAGAAAGTGAACTTTGACCTTAGTTCTGATAAAATACAAAATAAATGATTGTGAATAAATATTCTTTATGTTTTTATTTGTCGATATTCAACTTGCAAGAAAGTGAACTTTGATCTCAAATCTGATAAAAATACAAAATCAGTGATTATGAATAAATGTTCTTTATGTTTCTATTTGTCGATAAGCAACTTGCAAGAAAGTGAGCTTTAATCTTAGATATGATAGAATACAAAATAAATGATAATGAATAAATATTCTTTATGCTTTTATTTGTCGATATTCAACTTGTAAGAAAGTGAACTTTAATCTTAAATATGATAAAATACAAAATAAATGATTTTGAATAAATGTTGTTTATGTTTTTATTTGTCGATAAACAACTTGCAAGAAAGTGAGCTTTGATCTTAAATCTGATAAAATACAAAATAAATTATTATGAATAAATATTCTTTATGTTTTTATTTGTCGATATTCAACTTGCAAGAATGTGAACTTTGATCTTAAATCTGATAAAAATACAAAATAAATGATTATGAATAAATATTATTTATGTATTTATTTGCCGATTAACAACTTACATGAATGTGAACTTTGATCATAAATCAGAGAAAACTCAAAATAAATGATTATCAATAAATGTTCTTTATGTTTCTATTTGTCGATAAACAACTTGCAAGAAAGTGAACTTTAATCTTAGATATGATAGAATACAAAATCAATGATTATGAATAAATGTTATTTATGTTTTTATATGTCGATAAACAACTTGCAAGAAAGTGAGCTTTGATCTTAAATCTGATAAAATACAAAATAAGTGATAATGAATTAATATTCTTTATGTTTTTATTTGTCGATATTCAACTTGCAAGAAAGTGAACTTTGATCTTAAATCTGATAAAAATACAAAATAAATTATTATGAATAAATATTCTTTATGTTTTTATTTGTCGATATTCAACTTGCAAGAAAGTGAACTTTGATCTTAAATCTGATAAAATACAAAATCAATGATCATGATGAAATGTTATTTATGTTTCTATTTGTCGATAAACAACTTGCAAGAAAGTGAACTTTGATCTTAGTTCTGATAAAATACAAAATAAATGATTATGAATAGATATTTTTATGTTTTTATTTGACTATATTCAACTTTCAGGAAAGTGAACTTTGATCATAAATCTGAGAAAACTCAAAATAAATGATTAGCAATAAATGTTCTTTATGTTTCTATTTGTCGATAAACGACTTGCAAGAAGGTGAACTTTAATCTTAAATCTGATAAAAATACAAAATCAATGATTATGAATAAATGTTATTTATGTTTCTATTTGTCGATAAACAATTTGCCAGAAAGTGAACTTTGATCTTAGTTCTGATAAAATACAAAATAAATGATTGTGAATAAATATTCTTTATGTTTTTATTTGTCGATATTCAACTTGCAAGAAAGTGAACTTTGATCTCAAATCTGATAAAAATACAAAATCAATGATTATGAATAAATGTTATTTATGTTTCTATTTGTCGATAAACAACTTGCCAGAAAGTGAACTTTGATCTTAGTTCTGATAAAATACAAAATAAATGATTGTGAATAAATATTCTTTATGTTTTTATTTGTCGATATTCAACTTACATGAAAATGAACTTTGATCTTAAATCTGATAAAAATACAAAATAAATTATTATGAATAAATATTCTTTATGTTTTTATTTGTCGATATTCAACTTGCAAGAAAGTGAACTTTGATCTTAAATCTGATAAAATACAAAATCAATGATCATGATGAAATGTTATTTATGTTTCTATTTGTCGATAAACAACTTGCAAGAAAGTGAACTTTGATCTTAGTTCTGATAAAATACAAAATAAATGATTATGAATAGATATTTTTATGTTTTTATTTGACTATATTCAACTTTCAGGAAAGTGAACTTTGATCTCAAATCTGATAAAAATACAAAATCAATGATTATGAATAAATGTTATTTATGTTTCTATTTGTCGATAAACAACTTGCCAGAAAGTGAACTTTGATCTTAGTTCTGATAAAATACAAAATAAATGATTGTGAATAAATATTCTTTATGTTTTTATTTGTCGATATTCAACTTACATGAAAATGAACTTTGATCTTAAATCTGATAAAAATACAAAATAAATTATTATGAATAAATATTCTTTATGTTTTTATTTGTCGATATTCAACTTGCAAGAAAGTGAACTTTGATCTTAAATCTGATAAAATACAAAATCAATGATCATGATGAAATGTTATTTATGTTTCTATTTGTCGATAAACAACTTGCAAGAAAGTGAACTTTGATCTTAGTTCTGATAAAATACAAAATAAATGATTGTGAATAAATATTCTTTATGTTTTTATTTGTCGATATTCAACTTACATGAAAATGAACTTTGATCATAAATCTGAGAAAACTCAAAATAAATGATTATCAATAAATGTTCTTTATGTTTCTATTTGTCGATAAACAACTTGCAAGAAAGTGAACTTTAATCTTAGATATGATAGAATACAAAATAAATGATAATGAATAAATGTTATTTATGTTTTTATTTGTCGATAAACAACTTGCAAGAAAGTGAGCTTTGATCTTAAATCTGATAAAATACAAAATAAATTATTATGAATAAATATTCTTTATGTTTTTATTTGTCGATATTCAACTTGCAAGAATGTGAACTTTGATCTTAAATCTGATAAAAATACAAAATAAATGATTATGAATAAATATTATTTATGTTTTTATTTGCCGATTAACAACTTACATGAATGTGAACTTTGATCATAAATCAGAGAAAACTCAAAATAAATGATTATCAATAAATGTTCTTTATGTTTCTATTTGTCGATAAACAACTTGCAAGAAGGTGAACTTTGATTTTAAATCTGATAAAAATACATAATAAATTATTATGAATAAATATTCCTTATGTTTTTATTTGTCGATATTCAACTTGCAAGAAAGTGAACTTTGATCTTAAATCAGAGAAAACTCAAAATAAATGATTATCAATAAATGTTATTTGTGTTTCTACTTGTCGATAAACAACTTGCAAGAAAGTGAACTTTGATCTTAGTTCTGATAAAATACAAAATAAATGATTATGAATAAATATTCTTTATGTACTTATTTGTCGATATTCAACTTGCAGGAAATTGAACTTTGATCATAAATCAGAGAAAACTCAAAATAAATGATTATCAATAAATGTTCTTTATGTTTCTATTTATCGATAAACAACTTGCAAGAAAGTGAACTTTAATCTTAGATATGATAGAATACAAAATCAATGATTATGAATAAATGTTATTTATGTTTTTATTTGTCGATAAACAACTTGCAAGAAAGTGAGCTTTGATCTTAAGTCTGATAAAATACAAAATAAGTGATAATGAATTAATATTCCTTATGTTTTTATTTGTCGATATTCAACTTGCAAGAAAGTGAACTTTGATCTTAAATCTGATAAAAATACATAATAAATTATTATGAATAAATATTCTTTATGTTTTTATTTGTCGATATTCAACTTGCAAGAAAGTGAACTTTGATCTTAAATCTGATAAAAATACAAAATAAATGATTATGAATAAATGTTATTTATGTTTTTATTTGCCGATTAACAACTTACATGAAAGTGAACTTTGATCATAAATCAGAGAAAACTCAAAATAAATGATTATCAATAAATGTTATTTGAGTTTCTACTTGTCGATAAACAACTTGCAAGAAAGTGAACTTTGATCTTAGTTCTGATAAAATACAAAATAAATGATTATGAATAAATATTCTTTATGTTTTTATTTGTCGATATTCAACTTACATGAACATGAACTTTGATCATAAATCTGATAAAAAACAAAATCAATTATTATGAATAAATATTCTTTATGTATTTATTTGTCGATATTCAACTTGCAGGTAAGTGAACTTTGATCATAAATCAGAGAAAACTCAAAATAAATGATTATCAATAAATATTCTTTATGTTTCTATTTGTCGATAAACAACTTGCAAGAAAGTGAACTTTAATCTTAGATATGATAGAATACAAAATCAATGATTATGAATAAATGTTATTTATGTTTTTATTTGTCGATAAACAACTTGCAAGAAAGTTAGCTTTGATCTTAAATCTGATAAAATACAAAATAAGTGATAATGAATTAATATTCTTTATGTTTTTATTTGTCGATATTCAACTTGCAAGAAAGTGAACTTTGATCTTAAATCTGATAAAAATACAAAAAAATTATTATGAATAAATATTCTTTATGTTTTTATTTGTCGATATTCAACTTGCAAGAAAGTGAGCTTTGATCTTAAATCTGATAAAAATACAAAATCAATGATTATGAATAAATGTTATTTATGTTTCTATTTGTCGATAAACAACTTGCCAGAAAGTGAACTTTGATCTTAGTTCTGATAAAATACAAAATAAATGATTGTGAATAAATATTCTTTATGTTTTTATTTGTCGATATTCAACTTACATGAAAATGAACTTTGATCATAAATCTGAGAAAACTCAAAATAAATGATTATCAATAAATGTTCTTTATGTTTCTATTTGTCGATAAACAACTTGCAAGAAAGTGAACTTTAATCTTAGATATGATAGAATACAAAATAAATGATAATGAATAAATGTTATTTATGTTTTTATTTGTCGATAAACAACTTGCAAGAAAGTGAGCTTTGATCTTAAGTCTGATAAAATACAAAATAAGTGATAATGAATTAATATTCCTTATGTTTTTATTTGTCGATATTCAACTTGCAAGAAAGTGTACTTTGATCTTAAATCTGATAAAAATACATAATAAATTATTATGAATAAATATTCTTTATGTTTTTATTTGTCGATATTCAACTTGCAAGAAAGTGAACTTTGATCTTAAATCTGATAAAAATACAAAATAAATGATTATGAATAAATGTTATTTATGTTTTTATTTGCCGATTAACAACTTACATGAAAGTGAACTTTGATCATAAATCAGAGAAAACTCAAAATAAATGATTATCAATAAATGTTATTTGTGTTTCTACTTGTCGATAAACAACTTGCAAGAAAGTGAACTTTGATCTTAGTTCTGATAAAATACAAAATAAATGATTATGAATAAATATTCTTTATGTTTTTATATGTCGATATTCAACTTGCAAGAAAGTGAACTTTGATCTTAAATCTGATAAAAATACAAAATCAATGATTTTGAATAAATGTTATTTGTGTTTCTACTTGTCGATAAACAACTTGCAAGAAAGTGAACTTTGATCTTAAATCTGATAAAAATACAAAATCAACGATTATGAATAAATATTCTTTATGTTTTTATTTGTAGATATTCAACCTACATGAAAATGCAACTTTGATCATAAATCTGATAAAAAACAAAATAAATTATTATGAATAAATATTCTTTATGTTTTTATTTGTCGATATTCAACTTTCAGGAAAGTGAACTTTGATCATAAATCTGAGAAAACTCAAAATAAATGATTAGCAATAAATGTTCTTTATGTTTCTATTTGTCGATAAACAACTTGCAAGAAGGTGAACTTTAATCTTAAATCTGATAAAAATACAAAATCAATGATTATGAATAAATGTTATTTATGTTTCTATTTGTCGATAAACAATTTGCCAGAAAGTGAACTTTGACCTTAGTTCTGATAAAATACAAAATAAATGATTGTGAATAAATATTCTTTATGTTTTTATTTGTCGATATTCAACTTGCAAGAAAGTGAACTTTGATCTCAAATCTGATAAAAATACAAAATCAGTGATTATGAATAAATGTTATTTATGTTTCTATTTGTCGATAAACAACTTGCCAGAAAGTGAACTTTGATCTTAGTTCTGATAAAATACAAAATAAATGATTGTGAATAAATATTCTTTATGTTTTTATTTGTCGATATTCAACTTACATGAAAATGAGCTTTGATCATAAATCTGATAAAAAACAAAATAAATTTATATGAATAAATATTCTTTATGTTTTTATTTGTCGATATTCAACTTGCAGGAAAGTGAACTTTGATCATAAATCTGAGAAAACTCAAAATAAATGATTATCAATAAATGTTCTTTATGTTTCTATTTGTCGATAAGCAACTTGCAAGAAAGTGAGCTTTAATCTTAGATATGATAGAATACAAAATAAATGATAATGAATAAATATTCTTTATGCTTTTATTTGTCGATATTCAACTTGTAAGAAAGTGAACTTTAATCTTAAATATGATAAAATACAAAATAAATGATTTTGAATAAATGTTGTTTATGTTTTTATTTGTCGATAAACAACTTGCAAGAAAGTGAGCTTTGATCTTAAATCTGATAAAATACAAAATAAATTATTATGAATAAATATTCTTTATGTTTTTATTTGTCGATATTCAACTTGCAAGAATGTGAACTTTGATCTTAAATCTGATAAAAATACAAAATAAATGATTATGAATAAATATTATTTATGTATTTATTTGCCGATTAACAACTTACATGAATGTGAACTTTGATCATAAATCAGAGAAAACTCAAAATAAATGATTATCAATAAATGTTCTTTATGTTTCTATTTGTCGATAAACAACTTGCAAGAAAGTGAACTTTAATCTTAGATATGATAGAATACAAAATCAATGATTATGAATAAATGTTATTTATGTTTTTATATGTCGATAAACAACTTGCAAGAAAGTGAGCTTTGATCTTAAATCTGATAAAATACAAAATAAGTGATAATGAATTAATATTCTTTATGTTTTTATTTGTCGATATTCAACTTGCAAGAAAGTGAACTTTGATCTTAAATCTGATAAAAATACAAAATAAATTATTATGAATAAATATTCTTTATGTTTTTATTTGTCGATATTCAACTTGCAAGAAAGTGAACTTTGATCTTAAATCTGATAAAATACAAAATCAATGATCATGATGAAATGTTATTTATGTTTCTATTTGTCGATAAACAACTTGCAAGAAAGTGAACTTTGATCTTAGTTCTGATAAAATACAAAATAAATGATTATGAATAGATATTTTTATGTTTTTATTTGACTATATTCAACTTTCAGGAAAGTGAACTTTGATCATAAATCTGAGAAAACTCAAAATAAATGATTAGCAATAAATGTTCTTTATGTTTCTATTTGTCGATAAACGACTTGCAAGAAGGTGAACTTTAATCTTAAATCTGATAAAAATACAAAATCAATGATTATGAATAAATGTTATTTATGTTTCTATTTGTCGATAAACAATTTGCCAGAAAGTGAACTTTGATCTTAGTTCTGATAAAATACAAAATAAATGATTGTGAATAAATATTCTTTATGTTTTTATTTGTCGATATTCAACTTGCAAGAAAGTGAACTTTGATCTCAAATCTGATAAAAATACAAAATCAATGATTATGAATAAATGTTATTTATGTTTCTATTTGTCGATAAACAACTTGCCAGAAAGTGAACTTTGATCTTAGTTCTGATAAAATACAAAATAAATGATTGTGAATAAATATTCTTTATGTTTTTATTTGTCGATATTCAACTTACATGAAAATGAACTTTGATCATAAATCTGAGAAAACTCAAAATAAATGATTATCAATAAATGTTCTTTATGTTTCTATTTGTCGATAAACAACTTGCAAGAAAGTGAACTTTAATCTTAGATATGATAGAATACAAAATAAATGATAATGAATAAATATTCTTTATGTTTTTATTTGTCGATATTCAACTTGCAAGAATGTGAACTTTGATCTTAAATCTGATAAAAATACAAAATAAATGATTATGAATAAATATTATTTATGTTTTTATTTGCCGATTAACAACTTACATGAATGTGAACTTTGATCATAAATCAGAGAAAACTCAAAATAAATGATTATCAATAAATGTTCTTTATGTTTCTATTTGTCGATAAACAACTTGCAAGAAGGTGAACTTTGATTTTAAATCTGATAAAAATACATAATAAATTATTATGAATAAATATTCCTTATGTTTTTATTTGTCGATATTCAACTTGCAAGAAAGTGAACTTTGATCTTAAATCAGAGAAAACTCAAAATAAATGATTATCAATAAATGTTATTTGTGTTTCTACTTGTCGATAAACAACTTGCAAGAAAGTGAACTTTGATCTTAGTTCTGATAAAATACAAAATAAATGATTATGAATAAATATTCTTTATGTACTTATTTGTCGATATTCAACTTGCAGGAAATTGAACTTTGATCATAAATCAGAGAAAACTCAAAATAAATGATTATCAATAAATGTTCTTTATGTTTCTATTTATCGATAAACAACTTGCAAGAAAGTGAACTTTAATCTTAGATATGATAGAATACAAAATCAATGATTATGAATAAATGTTATTTATGTTTTTATTTGTCGATAAACAACTTGCAAGAAAGTGAGCTTTGATCTTAAGTCTGATAAATAACAAAATAAGTGATAATGAATTAATATTCCTTATGTTTTTATTTGTCGATATTCAACTTGCAAGAAAGTGAACTTTGATCTTAAATCTGATAAAAATACATAATAAATTATTATGAATAAATATTCTTTATGTTTTTATTTGTCGATATTCAACTTGCAAGAAAGTGAACTTTGATCTTAAATCTGATAAAAATACAAAATAAATGATTATGAATAAATGTTATTTATGTTTTCATTTGCCGATTAACAACTTACATGAAAGTGAACTTTGATCATAAATCAGAGAAAACTCAAAATAAATGATTATCAATAAATATTCTTTATGTTTTTATTTGTCGATATTCAACTTGCAAGAAAGTGAACTTTGATCTTAAATCTGATAAAAATACAAAATCAATGATCATGATTAAATGTTATTTATGTTTCTATTTGTCGATAAACAACTTGCAAGAAAGTGAACTTTGATCTTAAATCTGATAAAAATACAAAATAAATGATTATGAATAAATATTTTTAATGTTTCTATTTGTCGATAAACGACTTGCAAGAAGGTGAACTTTAATCTTAAATATGATAAAATACAAAATAAATGATTTTGAATAGATGTTATTTATGTTTTTATTTGTCGATAAACAACTTGCAAGAAAGTGAGCTTTGATCTTAAATCTGATAAAATACGAAATAAGTGATAATGAATTAATATTCTTTATGTTTTTATATGTCGATATTCAACTTGCAAGAAAGTGAACTTTGATCTTAAATCTGATAAAAATACAAAATCAATGATTATGAATAAATGTTATTTATGTTTCTATTTGTCGATAAACACCTTGCAAGAAAGTGAACTTTGATCTTAGTTCTGATAAAATACAAAATAAATGATTATGAATAAATATTCTTTATGTTTTTATTTGTCGATATTCAAATTACATGAAAATGAACTTTGATCATAAATCTGATAAAAAACAAAATAAATTATTATGATTAAATATTCTTTATGTTTTTATTTGACGATATTCAACTTACATGAAAGTGAACTTTGATCATAAATCTGATAAAAATACAAAATAAATTATTATGAATAAATATTCTTTATGTTTTTATTTGCCGATATTCAACGTGCAGGAAAGTGAACTTTGATCATAAATCTGAGAAAACTCAAAATAAATGAATATCAATAAATGTTCTTTATGTTTCTATTCGTCGATAAACAACTTGCAAGCAAGTGAACTTTAATCTTAGATGTGATAGAATACAAAATCAATGATTATGAATAAATGTTATTTATGTTTCTATTTGCCGATAAACAACTTGCAAGAAAGTGAACTTTGATCTTAGTTCTGATAAAATACAAAATAAATGATTATGAATAAATATTCTTTATGTTTTTATTTGTCGATATTCAACTTACATGAACATGAACTTTGATCATAAATCTGATAAAAAACAAAATCAATTATTATGAATAAATATTCTTTATGTACTTATTTGTCGATATTCAACTTGCAGGAAAGTGAACTTTGATCAAAAATCTGAGAAAACTCAAAATAAATGATTATCAATAAATGTTCTTTATGTTTCTATTTGTCGATATTCAACTTGCAAGAAAGTGAACTTTAATCTTAAATATGATAAAATACAAAATAAATGATTTTGAATAAATGTTATTTATGTTTTTACTTGTCGATAAACAACTTGCAAGAAAGTGAACTTTAATCTTAAATCTGATAAAATACAAAGTAAATGATTATGAATATATGTTCTTTATGTTTCTATATGTCGATAAATAACTTGCAAGAAAGTGAACTTTGATCTTAGATCTGATAGAATACAAAATAAATGATAATGAATAAATATTATTTATGTTTTTATTTGCCGATTAACAACTTACATGAAAGTGAACTTTGATCATAAATCTGATAAAATACAAAATAAATTATTATGAATAAATATTCTTTATGTTTTTATTTGTCGATATTCAACTTGCAAGAAAGTGAACTTTGATCTTAAATCTGATAAAAATACAAAATCAATGATCATGATGAAATGTTATTTATGTTTCTATTTGTCGATAAACAACTTGCAAGAAAGTGAACTTTGATCTTAGTTCTGATAAAATACAAAAAAATGATTATGAATAAATATTTTTATGTTTTTATTTGACTATATTCAACTTGCAAGAAAGTGAACTTTGATCTTAAATCTGATAAAAATACAAAATAAATTATTATGAATAAATATTCTTTATGTTTTTATTTGTCGATATTCAACTTGCAGGAAAGTGAACTTTGATCATAAATCTGAGAAAACTCAAAATAAATGATTAACAATAAATGTTCTTTATGTTTCTATTTGTCGATAAACAACTTGCAAGAAAGTGAACTTTAATCTTAAATATGATAAAATACAAAATAAATGATTTTAAATAAATGTTATTTATGTTTTTATTTGTCGATAAACAACTTGCAAGAAAGTGAACTTTGATCTTAAATCTGATAAAAATACAAAATCAATGATTATGAATAAATATTCTTTATGTTTTTATTTGTAGATATTCAACTTACATGAAAATGCAACTTTGATCATAAATCTGATAAAATACAAAATAAGTGATAATGAGTTAATATTCTTTATGTTTTTATATGTCGATATTCAACTTGCAAGAAAGTGAACTTTGATCTTAAATCTGATAAAAATACAAAATCAATGATTTTAAATAAATGTTATTTGTGTTTCTACTTGTCGATAAACAACTTGCAAGAAAGTGAACTTTGATCTTAAATCTGATAAAATACAAAATAAATTATTATGAATAAATATTCTTTATGTTTTTATATGTCGATATTCAACTTGCAAGAAAGTGAACTTTGATCTTAGATCTGATAGAATACAAAATAAATGATTATGAATATATGTTCTTTATGTTTCTATATGCCGATAAATAACTTGCAAGAAAGTGAACTTTTATCTTAAATCTGATAAAAATACAAAATAAATGATTATGAATAAATATTATTTATGTATTTATTTGCCGATTAACAACTTACATGAAAGTGAACTTTGATCATAAATCTGATAAAATACAAAATAAATTATTATGAATAAATATTCTTTATGTTTTTATTTGTCGATATTCAACTTGCAGGAAAGTGAACTTTGATCATAAATCTGAGAAAACTCAAAATAAATTATTAACAATAAATGTTCTTTATGTTTCTATTTGTCGATAAACAACTTGCAAGAAAGTGAACTTTGATCTTAAATCTGATAAAAATACAAAATCAATGATTTTGAATAAATGTTATTTGTGTTTCTACTTGTCGATAAACAACTTGCAAGAAAGTGAACTTTGATCTTAAATCTGATAAAAATACAAAATCAACGATTATGAATAAATATTCTTTATGTTTTTATTTGTAGATATTCAACCTACATGAAAATGCAACTTTGATCATAAATCTGATAAAAAACAAAATAAATTATTATGAATAAATATTCTTTATGTTTTTATTTGTCGATATTCAACTTTCAGGAAAGTGAACTTTGATCATAAATCTGAGAAAACTCAAAATAAATGATTAGCAATAAATGTTCTTTATGTTTCTATTTGTCGATAAAAAACTTGCAAGAAGGTGAACTTTAATCTTAAATCTGATAAAAATACAAAATCAATGATTATGAATAAATGTTATTTATGTTTCTATTTGTCGATAAACAATTTGCCAGAAAGTGAACTTTGACCTTAGTTCTGATAAAATACAAAATAAATGATTGTGAATAAATATTCTTTATGTTTTTATTTGTCGATATTCAACTTGCAAGAAAGTGAACTTTGATCTCAAATCTGATAAAAATACAAAATCAGTGATTATGAATAAATGTTATTTATGTTTCTATTTGTCGATAAACAACTTGCCAGAAAGTGAACTTTGATCTTAGTTCTGATAAAATACAAAATAAATGATTGTGAATAAATATTCTTTATGTTTTTATTTGTCGATATTCAACTTACATGAAAATGAGCTTTGATCATAAATCTGATAAAAAACAAAATAAATTATTATGAATAAATATTCTTTATGTTTTTATTTGTCGATATTCAACTTGCAGGAAAGTGAACTTTGATCATAAATCTGAGAAAACTCAAAATAAATGATTGTGAATAAATATTCTTTATGTTTTTATTTGTCGATATTCAACTTGCAAGAAAGTGAACTTTGATCTCAAATCTGATAAAAATACAAAATCAGTGATTATGAATAAATGTTATTTATGTTTCTATTTGTCGATAAACAATTTGCCAGAAAGTGAACTTTGACCTTAGTTCTGATAAAATACAAAATAAATGATTGTGAATAAATATTCTTTATGTTTTTATTTGTCGATATTCAACTTGCAAGAAAGTGAACTTTGATCTCAAATCTGATAAAAATACAAAATCAGTGATTATGAATAAATGTTCTTTATGTTTCTATTTGTCGATAAGCAACTTGCAAGAAAGTGAGCTTTAATCTTAGATATGATAGAATACAAAATAAATGATAATGAATAAATATTCTTTATGCTTTTATTTGTCGATATTCAACTTGTAAGAAAGTGAACTTTAATCTTAAATATGATAAAATACAAAATAAATGATTTTGAATAAATGTTGTTTATGTTTTTATTTGTCGATAAACAACTTGCAAGAAAGTGAGCTTTGATCTTAAATCTGATAAAATACAAAATAAATTATTATGAATAAATATTCTTTATGTTTTTATTTGTCGATATTCAACTTGCAAGAATGTGAACTTTGATCTTAAATCTGATAAAAATACAAAATAAATGATTATGAATAAATATTATTTATGTATTTATTTGCCGATTAACAACTTACATGAATGTGAACTTTGATCATAAATCAGAGAAAACTCAAAATAAATGATTATCAATAAATGTTCTTTATGTTTCTATTTGTCGATAAACAACTTGCAAGAAAGTGAACTTTAATCTTAGATATGATAGAATACAAAATCAATGATTATGAATAAATGTTATTTATGTTTTTATATGTCGATAAACAACTTGCAAGAAAGTGAGCTTTGATCTTAAATCTGATAAAATACAAAATAAGTGATAATGAATTAATATTCTTTATGTTTTTATTTGTCGATATTCAACTTGCAAGAAAGTGAACTTTGATCTTAAATCTGATAAAAATACAAAATAAATTATTATGAATAAATATTCTTTATGTTTTTATTTGTCGATATTCAACTTGCAAGAAAGTGAACTTTGATCTTAAATCTGATAAAATACAAAATCAATGATCATGATGAAATGTTATTTATGTTTCTATTTGTCGATAAACAACTTGCAAGAAAGTGAACTTTGATCTTAGTTCTGATAAAATACAAAATAAATGATTATGAATAGATATTTTTATGTTTTTATTTGACTATATTCAACTTTCAGGAAAGTGAACTTTGATCATAAATCTGAGAAAACTCAAAATAAATGATTAGCAATAAATGTTCTTTATGTTTCTATTTGTCGATAAACGACTTGCAAGAAGGTGAACTTTAATCTTAAATCTGATAAAAATACAAAATCAATGATTATGAATAAATGTTATTTATGTTTCTATTTGTCGATAAACAATTTGCCAGAAAGTGAACTTTGATCTTAGTTCTGATAAAATACAAAATAAATGATTGTGAATAAATATTCTTTATGTTTTTATTTGTCGATATTCAACTTGCAAGAAAGTGAACTTTGATCTCAAATCTGATAAAAATACAAAATCAATGATTATGAATAAATGTTATTTATGTTTCTATTTGTCGATAAACAACTTGCCAGAAAGTGAACTTTGATCTTAGTTCTGATAAAATACAAAATAAATGATTGTGAATAAATATTCTTTATGTTTTTATTTGTCGATATTCAACTTACATGAAAATGAACTTTGATCATAAATCTGAGAAAACTCAAAATAAATGATTATCAATAAATGTTCTTTATGTTTCTATTTGTCGATAAACAACTTGCAAGAAAGTGAACTTTAATCTTAGATATGATAGAATACAAAATAAATGATAATGAATAAATGTTATTTATGTTTTTATTTGTCGATAAACAACTTGCAAGAAAGTGAGCTTTGATCTTAAATCTGATAAAATACAAAATAAATTATTATGAATAAATATTCTTTATGTTTTTATTTGTCGATATTCAACTTGCAAGAATGTGAACTTTGATCTTAAATCTGATAAAAATACAAAATAAATGATTATGAATAAATATTATTTATGTTTTTATTTGCCGATTAACAACTTACATGAATGTGAACTTTGATCATAAATCAGAGAAAACTCAAAATAAATGATTATCAATAAATGTTCTTTATGTTTCTATTTGTCGATAAACAACTTGCAAGAAGGTGAACTTTGATTTTAAATCTGATAAAAATACATAATAAATTATTATGAATAAATATTCCTTATGTTTTTATTTGTCGATATTCAACTTGCAAGAAAGTGAACTTTGATCTTAAATCAGAGAAAACTCAAAATAAATGATTATCAATAAATGTTATTTGTGTTTCTACTTGTCGATAAACAACTTGCAAGAAAGTGAACTTTGATCTTAGTTCTGATAAAATACAAAATAAATGATTATGAATAAATATTCTTTATGTACTTATTTGTCGATATTCAACTTGCAGGAAATTGAACTTTGATCATAAATCAGAGAAAACTCAAAATAAATGATTATCAATAAATGTTCTTTATGTTTCTATTTATCGATAAACAACTTGCAAGAAAGTGAACTTTAATCTTAGATATGATAGAATACAAAATCAATGATTATGAATAAATGTTATTTATGTTTTTATTTGTCGATAAACAACTTGCAAGAAAGTGAGCTTTGATCTTAAGTCTGATAAAATACAAAATAAGTGATAATGAATTAATATTCCTTATGTTTTTATTTGTCGATATTCAACTTGCAAGAAAGTGAACTTTGATCTTAAATCTGATAAAAATACATAATAAATTATTATGAATAAATATTCTTTATGTTTTTATTTGTCGATATTCAACTTGCAAGAAAGTGAACTTTGATCTTAAATCTGATAAAAATACAAAATAAATGATTATGAATAAATGTTATTTATGTTTTTATTTGCCGATTAACAACTTACATGAAAGTGAACTTTGATCATAAATCAGAGAAAACTCAAAATAAATGATTATCAATAAATGTTATTTGAGTTTCTACTTGTCGATAAACAACTTGCAAGAAAGTGAACTTTGATCTTAGTTCTGATAAAATACAAAATAAATGATTATGAATAAATATTCTTTATGTTTTTATTTGTCGATATTCAACTTACATGAACATGAACTTTGATCATAAATCTGATAAAAAACAAAATCAATTATTATGAATAAATATTCTTTATGTATTTATTTGTCGATATTCAACTTGCAGGTAAGTGAACTTTGATCATAAATCAGAGAAAACTCAAAATAAATGATTATCAATAAATATTCTTTATGTTTCTATTTGTCGATAAACAACTTGCAAGAAAGTGAACTTTAATCTTAGATATGATAGAATACAAAATCAATGATTATGAATAAATGTTATTTATGTTTTTATTTGTCGATAAACAACTTGCAAGAAAGTTAGCTTTGATCTTAAATCTGATAAAATACAAAATAAGTGATAATGAATTAATATTCTTTATGTTTTTATTTGTCGATATTCAACTTGCAAGAAAGTGAACTTTGATCTTAAATCTGATAAAAATACAAAAAAATTATTATGAATAAATATTCTTTATGTTTTTATTTGTCGATATTCAACTTGCAAGAAAGTGAGCTTTGATCTTAAATCTGATAAAAATACAAAATCAATGATTATGAATAAATGTTATTTATGTTTCTATTTGTCGATAAACAACTTGCCAGAAAGTGAACTTTGATCTTAGTTCTGATAAAATACAAAATAAATGATTGTGAATAAATATTCTTTATGTTTTTATTTGTCGATATTCAACTTACATGAAAATGAACTTTGATCATAAATCTGAGAAAACTCAAAATAAATGATTATCAATAAATGTTCTTTATGTTTCTATTTGTCGATAAACAACTTGCAAGAAAGTGAACTTTAATCTTAGATATGATAGAATACAAAATAAATGATAATGAATAAATGTTATTTATGTTTTTATTTGTCGATAAACAACTTGCAAGAAAGTGAGCTTTGATCTTAAGTCTGATAAAATACAAAATAAGTGATAATGAATTAATATTCCTTATGTTTTTATTTGTCGATATTCAACTTGCAAGAAAGTGTACTTTGATCTTAAATCTGATAAAAATACATAATAAATTATTATGAATAAATATTCTTTATGTTTTTATTTGTCGATATTCAACTTGCAAGAAAGTGAACTTTGATCTTAAATCTGATAAAAATACAAAATAAATGATTATGAATAAATGTTATTTATGTTTTTATTTGCCGATTAACAACTTACATGAAAGTGAACTTTGATCATAAATCAGAGAAAACTCAAAATAAATGATTATCAATAAATGTTATTTGTGTTTCTACTTGTCGATAAACAACTTGCAAGAAAGTGAACTTTGATCTTAGTTCTGATAAAATACAAAATAAATGATTATGAATAAATATTCTTTATGTTTTTATATGTCGATATTCAACTTGCAAGAAAGTGAACTTTGATCTTAAATCTGATAAAAATACAAAATCAATGATTTTGAATAAATGTTATTTGTGTTTCTACTTGTCGATAAACAACTTGCAAGAAAGTGAACTTTGATCTTAAATCTGATAAAAATACAAAATCAACGATTATGAATAAATATTCTTTATGTTTTTATTTGTAGATATTCAACCTACATGAAAATGCAACTTTGATCATAAATCTGATAAAAAACAAAATAAATTATTATGAATAAATATTCTTTATGTTTTTATTTGTCGATATTCAACTTTCAGGAAAGTGAACTTTGATCATAAATCTGAGAAAACTCAAAATAAATGATTAGCAATAAATGTTCTTTATGTTTCTATTTGTCGATAAACAACTTGCAAGAAGGTGAACTTTAATCTTAAATCTGATAAAAATACAAAATCAATGATTATGAATAAATGTTATTTATGTTTCTATTTGTCGATAAACAATTTGCCAGAAAGTGAACTTTGACCTTAGTTCTGATAAAATACAAAATAAATGATTGTGAATAAATATTCTTTATGTTTTTATTTGTCGATATTCAACTTGCAAGAAAGTGAACTTTGATCTCAAATCTGATAAAAATACAAAATCAGTGATTATGAATAAATGTTATTTATGTTTCTATTTGTCGATAAACAACTTGCCAGAAAGTGAACTTTGATCTTAGTTCTGATAAAATACAAAATAAATGATTGTGAATAAATATTCTTTATGTTTTTATTTGTCGATATTCAACTTACATGAAAATGAGCTTTGATCATAAATCTGATAAAAAACAAAATAAATTTATATGAATAAATATTCTTTATGTTTTTATT
Organism: Zeugodacus cucurbitae; assembly: GCF_028554725.1. Lineage (NCBI taxonomy): Eukaryota > Metazoa > Arthropoda > Insecta > Diptera > Tephritidae > Zeugodacus > Zeugodacus cucurbitae. The sequence goes on from NC_071669.1 coordinate 31,937,059, forward strand.
TGTCGATATTCAACTTGCAGGAAAGTGAACTTTGATCATAAATCTGAGAAAACTCAAAATAAATGATTATCAATAAATGTTCTTTATGTTTCTATTTGTCGATAAGCAACTTGCAAGAAAGTGAGCTTTAATCTTAGATATGATAGAATACAAAATAAATGATAATGAATAAATATTCTTTATGCTTTTATTTGTCGATATTCAACTTGTAAGAAAGTGAACTTTAATCTTAAATATGATAAAATACAAAATAAATGATTTTGAATAAATGTTGTTTATGTTTTTATTTGTCGATAAACAACTTGCAAGAAAGTGAGCTTTGATCTTAAATCTGATAAAATACAAAATAAATTATTATGAATAAATATTCTTTATGTTTTTATTTGTCGATATTCAACTTGCAAGAATGTGAACTTTGATCTTAAATCTGATAAAAATACAAAATAAATGATTATGAATAAATATTATTTATGTATTTATTTGCCGATTAACAACTTACATGAATGTGAACTTTGATCATAAATCAGAGAAAACTCAAAATAAATGATTATCAATAAATGTTCTTTATGTTTCTATTTGTCGATAAACAACTTGCAAGAAAGTGAACTTTAATCTTAGATATGATAGAATACAAAATCAATGATTATGAATAAATGTTATTTATGTTTTTATATGTCGATAAACAACTTGCAAGAAAGTGAGCTTTGATCTTAAATCTGATAAAATACAAAATAAGTGATAATGAATTAATATTCTTTATGTTTTTATTTGTCGATATTCAACTTGCAAGAAAGTGAACTTTGATCTTAAATCTGATAAAAATACAAAATAAATTATTATGAATAAATATTCTTTATGTTTTTATTTGTCGATATTCAACTTGCAAGAAAGTGAACTTTGATCTTAAATCTGATAAAATACAAAATCAATGATCATGATGAAATGTTATTTATGTTTCTATTTGTCGATAAACAACTTGCAAGAAAGTGAACTTTGATCTTAGTTCTGATAAAATACAAAATAAATGATTATGAATAGATATTTTTATGTTTTTATTTGACTATATTCAACTTTCAGGAAAGTGAACTTTGATCATAAATCTGAGAAAACTCAAAATAAATGATTAGCAATAAATGTTCTTTATGTTTCTATTTGTCGATAAACGACTTGCAAGAAGGTGAACTTTAATCTTAAATCTGATAAAAATACAAAATCAATGATTATGAATAAATGTTATTTATGTTTCTATTTGTCGATAAACAATTTGCCAGAAAGTGAACTTTGATCTTAGTTCTGATAAAATACAAAATAAATGATTGTGAATAAATATTCTTTATGTTTTTATTTGTCGATATTCAACTTGCAAGAAAGTGAACTTTGATCTCAAATCTGATAAAAATACAAAATCAATGATTATGAATAAATGTTATTTATGTTTCTATTTGTCGATAAACAACTTGCCAGAAAGTGAACTTTGATCTTAGTTCTGATAAAATACAAAATAAATGATTGTGAATAAATATTCTTTATGTTTTTATTTGTCGATATTCAACTTACATGAAAATGAACTTTGATCATAAATCTGAGAAAACTCAAAATAAATGATTATCAATAAATGTTCTTTATGTTTCTATTTGTCGATAAACAACTTGCAAGAAAGTGAACTTTAATCTTAGATATGATAGAATACAAAATAAATGATAATGAATAAATATTCTTTATGTTTTTATTTGTCGATATTCAACTTGCAAGAATGTGAACTTTGATCTTAAATCTGATAAAAATACAAAATAAATGATTATGAATAAATATTATTTATGTTTTTATTTGCCGATTAACAACTTACATGAATGTGAACTTTGATCATAAATCAGAGAAAACTCAAAATAAATGATTATCAATAAATGTTCTTTATGTTTCTATTTGTCGATAAACAACTTGCAAGAAGGTGAACTTTGATTTTAAATCTGATAAAAATACATAATAAATTATTATGAATAAATATTCCTTATGTTTTTATTTGTCGATATTCAACTTGCAAGAAAGTGAACTTTGATCTTAAATCAGAGAAAACTCAAAATAAATGATTATCAATAAATGTTATTTGTGTTTCTACTTGTCGATAAACAACTTGCAAGAAAGTGAACTTTGATCTTAGTTCTGATAAAATACAAAATAAATGATTATGAATAAATATTCTTTATGTACTTATTTGTCGATATTCAACTTGCAGGAAATTGAACTTTGATCATAAATCAGAGAAAACTCAAAATAAATGATTATCAATAAATGTTCTTTATGTTTCTATTTATCGATAAACAACTTGCAAGAAAGTGAACTTTAATCTTAGATATGATAGAATACAAAATCAATGATTATGAATAAATGTTATTTATGTTTTTATTTGTCGATAAACAACTTGCAAGAAAGTGAGCTTTGATCTTAAGTCTGATAAAATACAAAATAAGTGATAATGAATTAATATTCCTTATGTTTTTATTTGTCGATATTCAACTTGCAAGAAAGTGAACTTTGATCTTAAATCTGATAAAAATACATAATAAATTATTATGAATAAATATTCTTTATGTTTTTATTTGTCGATATTCAACTTGCAAGAAAGTGAACTTTGATCTTAAATCTGATAAAAATACAAAATAAATGATTATGAATAAATGTTATTTATGTTTTCATTTGCCGATTAACAACTTACATGAAAGTGAACTTTGATCATAAATCAGAGAAAACTCAAAATAAATGATTATCAATAAATGTTATTTGAGTTTCTACTTGTCGATAAACAACTTGCAAGAAAGTGAACTTTGATCTTAGTTCTGATAAAATACAAAATAAATGATTATGAATAAATATTCTTTATGTTTTTATTTGTCGATATTCAACTTACATGAACATGAACTTTGATCATAAATCTGATAAAAAACAAAATCAATTATTATGAATAAATATTCTTTATGTATTTATTTGTCGATATTCAACTTGCAGGTAAGTGAACTTTGATCATAAATCAGAGAAAACCCAAAATAAATGATTATCAATAAATATTCTTTATGTTTCTATTTGTCGATAAACAACTTGCAAGAAAGTGAACTTTAATCTTAGATATGATAGAATACAAAATCAATGATTATGAATAAATGTTATTTATGTTTTTATTTGTCGATAAACAACTTGCAAGAAAGTTAGCTTTGATCTTAAATCTGATAAAATACAAAATAAGTGATAATGAATTAATATTCTTTATGTTTTTATTTGTCGATATTCAACTTGCAAGAAAGTGAACTTTGATCTTAAATCTGATAAAAATACAAAAAAATTATTATGAATAAATATTCTTTATGTTTTTATTTGTCGATATTCAACTTGCAAGAAAGTGAGCTTTGATCTTAAATCTGATAAAAATACAAAATCAATGATTATGAATAAATGTTATTTATGTTTCTATTTGTCGATAAACAACTTGCCAGAAAGTGAACTTTGATCTTAGTTCTGATAAAATACAAAATAAATGATTGTGAATAAATATTCTTTATGTTTTTATTTGTCGATATTCAACTTACATGAAAATGAACTTTGATCATAAATCTGAGAAAACTCAAAATAAATGATTATCAATAAATGTTCTTTATGTTTCTATTTGTCGATAAACAACTTGCAAGAAAGTGAACTTTAATCTTAGATATGATAGAATACAAAATAAATGATAATGAATAAATGTTATTTATGTTTTTATTTGTCGATAAACAACTTGCAAGAAAGTGAGCTTTGATCTTAAGTCTGATAAAATACAAAATAAGTGATAATGAATTAATATTCCTTATGTTTTTATTTGTCGATATTCAACTTGCAAGAAAGTGTACTTTGATCTTAAATCTGATAAAAATACATAATAAATTATTATGAATAAATATTCTTTATGTTTTTATTTGTCGATATTCAACTTGCAAGAAAGTGAACTTTGATCTTAAATCTGATAAAAATACAAAATAAATGATTATGAATAAATGTTATTTATGTTTTTATTTGCCGATTAACAACTTACATGAAAGTGAACTTTGATCATAAATCAGAGAAAACTCAAAATAAATGATTATCAATAAATGTTATTTGTGTTTCTACTTGTCGATAAACAACTTGCAAGAAAGTGAACTTTGATCTTAGTTCTGATAAAATACAAAATAAATGATTATGAATAAATATTCTTTATGTTTTTATTTGTCGATATTCAACTTACATGAACATGAACTTTGATCATAAATCTGATAAAAAACAAAATCAATTATTATAAATAAATATTCTTTATGTATTTATTTGTCGATATTCAACTTGCAGGTAAGTGAACTTTGATCATAAATCAGAGAAAACTCAAAATAAATGATTATCAATAAATATTCTTTATGTTTCTATTTGTCGATAAACAACTTGCAAGAAAGTGAACTTTAATCTTAGATATGATAGAATACAAAATCAATGATTATGAATAAATGTTATTTATGTTTTTATTTGTCGATAAACAACTTGCAAGAAAGTTAGCTTTGATCTTAAATCTGATAAAATACAAAATAAGTGATAATGAATTAATATTCTTTATGTTTTTATTTGTCGATATTCAACTTGCAAGAAAGTGAACTTTGATCTTAAATCTGATAAAAATACAAAAAAATTATTATGAATAAATATTCTTTATGTTTTTATTTGTCGATATTCAACTTGCAAGAAAGTGAGCTTTGATCTTAAATCTGATAAAATACAAAATAAGTGATAATGAATTAATATTCTTTATGTTTTTATTTGTCGATATTCAACTTGCAAGAAAGTGAACTTTGATCTTAAATCTGATAAAAATACAAAATAAATTATTATGAATAAATATTCTTTATGTTTTTATTTGTCGATATTCAACTTGCAAGAAAGTGAACTTTGATCTTAAATCTGATAAAAATACAAAATAAATGATTATGAATAAATGTTATTTATGTTTTTATTTGCCGATATTCAACTTGCAGGAAAGTGAACTTTGATCATAAATCTGAGAAAACTCAAAATAAATGATTATCAATAAATGTTCTTTATGTTTCTATTCGTCGACAAACAACTTGCAAGAAAGTGAACTTTAATCTTAGATATGATAGAATACAAAATCAGTGATTATGAATAAATGTTATTTATGTTTTTACTTGTCGATAAACAACTTGCAAGAAAGTGAACTTTAATCTTAAATCTGATAAAAATACATAATAAATTATTATGAATAAATATTCTTTATGTTTTTATTTGTCGATATTCAACTTGCAAGAAAGTGAACTTTGATCATAAATCTGATAAAAAACAAAATCAATTATTATGAATAAATATTCTTTATGTACTTATTTGTCGATATTCAACTTGCAGGAAATTGAACTTTGATCATAAATCTGAGAGAACTCAAAATAAATGATTATCAATAAATGTTCTTTATGTTTCTATTCGTCGATAAACAACTTGCAAGAAAGTGAACTTTAATCTTAGATATGATAGAATACAAAATCAGTGATTATGAATAAATGTTATTTATGTTTTTACTTGTCGATAAACAACTTGCAAGAAATTGAACTTTAATCTTAAATCTGATAAAATACAAAATAAATGATTATGAATATATTTTCTCTATGTTTCTATATGTCGATAAATAACTTGCAAGAAAGTGAACTTTGATCTTAAATCTGATAAAAATACAAAATAAGTGATTGTGAATAAATATTATTTATGTTTTTATTTGCCGATTAACAACTTACATTAAAGTGAACTTTGATCATAAATCTGATAAAATACAAAATAAATTATTATGATTAAATGTTCTTTATGTTTCTATATGTCGATAAATAACTTGCAAGAAAGTGAACTTTTATCTTAAATCTGATAAAAATACAAAATAAATGATTATGAATAAATATTATTTATGTTTTTATTTGCCGATTAACAACTTACATGAAAGTGAACTTTGATCATAAATCTGATAAAATACAAAATAAATGATTATGAATAAATATTCTTTATGTTTTTATTTGTCGATATTCAACTTGCAGGAAAGTGAACTTTGATCATAAAACTGAGAAAACTCAAAATAAATGATTAACAATAAATGTTCTTTATGTTTCTATTTGTCGATAAACAACTTGCAAGAAAGTGAACTTTAATCTTAGATATGATAGAATACAAAATCAATGATTATGAATAAATGTTATTTATGTTTTTATTTGTCGATAAATAACTTGCAAGAAAGTGAGCTTTGATCTTAAATCTGATAAAATACAAAATAAGTGATAATGAGTTAATATTCTTTATGTTTTTATATGTCGATATTCAACTTGCAAGAAAGTGAACTTTGATCTTAAATCTGATAAAAATACAAAATCAATGAATTTGAATTTAATGTTATTTGTGTTTCTACTTGTCGATAAACAACTTGCAAGAAAGTGAACTTTGATCTTAGTTCTGATAAAATACAAAATAAATGATAATGAGTTAATATTCTTTATGTTTTTATATGTCGATATTCAACTTGCAAGAAAGTGAACTTTGATCTTAAAACTAATAAAAATACAAAATCAATGATTATGAATAAATATTCTTTATGTTTTTATTTGTAGATATTCAACTTACATGAAAATGCAACTTTGATCATAAATCTGATAAAAAACAAAATAAATTATTATGAATAAATATTCTTTATGTTTTTATTTGTCGATATTCAACTTTCAGGAAAGTGAACTTTGATCATAAATCTGAGAAAACTCAAAATAAATGATTAGCAATAAATGTTCTTTATGTTTCTATTTGTCGATAAACGACTTGCAAGAAGGTGAACTTTAATCTTAAATCTGATAAAAATACAAAATCAATGATTATGAATAAATGTTATTTATGTTTCTATTTGTCGATAAACAATTTGCCAGAAAGTGAACTTTGGTCTTAGTTCTGATAAAATACAAAATAAATGATTGTGAATAAATATTCTTTATGTTTTTATTTGTCGATATTCAACTTGCAAGAAAGTGAACTTTGATCTCAAATCTGATAAAAATACAAAATCAATGATTATGAATAAATGTTATTTATGTTTCTATTTGTCGATAAACAACTTGCCAGAAAGTGAACTTTGATCTTAGTTCTGATAAAATACAAAATAAATGATTGTGAATAAATATTCTTTATGTTTTTATTTGTCGATATTCAACTTACATGAAAATGAACTTTGATCATAAATCTGATAAAAATACAAAAAAATTATTATGAATAAATATTCTTTATGTTTTTATTTGTCGATATTCAACTTGCAAGAAAGTGAGCTTTGATCTTAAATCTGATAAAAATACAAAATCAATGATTATGAATAAATGTTATTTATGTTTCTATTTGTCGATAAACAACTTGCCAGAAAGTGAACTTTGATCTTAGTTCTGATAAAATACAAAATAAGTGATAATGAATTAATATTCTTTATGTTTTTATTTGTCGATATTCAACTTGCAAGAAAGTGAACTTTGATCTTAAATCTGATAAAAATACAAAAAAATTATTATGAATAAATATTCTTTATGTTTTTATTTGTCGATATTCAACTTGCAAGAAAGTGAGCTTTGATCTTAAATCTGATAAAAATACAAAATCAATGATTATGAATAAATGTTATTTATGTTTCTATTTGTCGATAAACAACTTGCCAGAAAGTGAACTTTGATCTTAGTTCTGATAAAATACAAAATAAATGATTGTGAATAAATATTCTTTATGTTTTTATTTGTCGATATTCAACTTACATGAAAATGAACTTTGATCATAAATCTGAGAAAACTCAAAATAAATGATTATCAATAAATGTTCTTTATGTTTCTATTTGTCGATAAACAACTTGCAAGAAAGTGAACTTTAATCTTAGATATGATAGAATACAAAATAAATGATAATGAATAAATGTTATTTATGTTTTTATTTGTCGATAAACAACTTGCAAGAAAGTGAGCTTTGATCTTAAGTCTGATAAAATACAAAATAAGTGATAATGAATTAATATTCCTTATGTTTTTATTTGTCGATATTCAACTTGCAAGAAAGTGTACTTTGATCTTAAATCTGATAAAAATACATAATAAATTATTATGAATAAATATTCTTTATGTTTTTATTTGTCGATATTCAACTTGCAAGAAAGTGAACTTTGATCTTAAATCTGATAAAAATACAAAATAAATGATTATGAATAAATGTTATTTATGTTTTTATTTGCCGATTAACAACTTACATGAAAGTGAACTTTGATCATAAATCAGAGAAAACTCAAAATAAATGATTATCAATAAATGTTATTTGTGTTTCTACTTGTCGATAAACAACTTGCAAGAAAGTGAACTTTGATCTTAGTTCTGATAAAATACAAAATAAATGATTATGAATAAATATTCTTTATGTTTTTATTTGTCGATATTCAACTTACATGAACATGAACTTTGATCATAAATCTGATAAAAAACAAAATCAATTATTATAAATAAATATTCTTTATGTATTTATTTGTCGATATTCAACTTGCAGGTAAGTGAACTTTGATCATAAATCAGAGAAAACTCAAAATAAATGATTATCAATAAATATTCTTTATGTTTCTATTTGTCGATAAACAACTTGCAAGAAAGTGAACTTTAATCTTAGATATGATAGAATACAAAATCAATGATTATGAATAAATGTTATTTATGTTTTTATTTGTCGATAAACAACTTGCAAGAAAGTTAGCTTTGATCTTAAATCTGATAAAATACAAAATAAGTGATAATGAATTAATATTCTTTATGTTTTTATTTGTCGATATTCAACTTGCAAGAAAGTGAACTTTGATCTTAAATCTGATAAAAATACAAAAAAATTATTATGAATAAATATTCTTTATGTTTTTATTTGTCGATATTCAACTTGCAAGAAAGTGAGCTTTGATCTTAAATCTGATAAAATACAAAATAAGTGATAATGAATTAATATTCTTTATGTTTTTATTTGTCGATATTCAACTTGCAAGAAAGTGAACTTTGATCTTAAATCTGATAAAAATACAAAATAAATTATTATGAATAAATATTCTTTATGTTTTTATTTGTCGATATTCAACTTGCAAGAAAGTGAACTTTGATCTTAAATCTGATAAAAATACAAAATAAATGATTATGAATAAATGTTATTTATGTTTTTATTTGCCGATATTCAACTTGCAGGAAAGTGAACTTTGATCATAAATCTGAGAAAACTCAAAATAAATGATTATCAATAAATGTTCTTTATGTTTCTATTCGTCGACAAACAACTTGCAAGAAAGTGAACTTTAATCTTAGATATGATAGAATACAAAATCAGTGATTATGAATAAATGTTATTTATGTTTTTACTTGTCGATAAACAACTTGCAAGAAAGTGAACTTTAATCTTAAATCTGATAAAAATACATAATAAATTATTATGAATAAATATTCTTTATGTTTTTATTTGTCGATATTCAACTTGCAAGAAAGTGAACTTTGATCATAAATCTGATAAAAAACAAAATCAATTATTATGAATAAATATTCTTTATGTACTTATTTGTCGATATTCAACTTGCAGGAAATTGAACTTTGATCATAAATCTGAGAGAACTCAAAATAAATGATTATCAATAAATGTTCTTTATGTTTCTATTCGTCGATAAACAACTTGCAAGAAAGTGAACTTTAATCTTAGATATGATAGAATACAAAATCAGTGATTATGAATAAATGTTATTTATGTTTTTACTTGTCGATAAACAACTTGCAAGAAATTGAACTTTAATCTTAAATCTGATAAAATACAAAATAAATGATTATGAATATATTTTCTCTATGTTTCTATATGTCGATAAATAACTTGCAAGAAAGTGAACTTTGATCTTAAATCTGATAAAAATACAAAATAAGTGATTGTGAATAAATATTATTTATGTTTTTATTTGCCGATTAACAACTTACATTAAAGTGAACTTTGATCATAAATCTGATAAAATACAAAATAAATTATTATGATTAAATGTTCTTTATGTTTCTATATGTCGATAAATAACTTGCAAGAAAGTGAACTTTTATCTTAAATCTGATAAAAATACAAAATAAATGATTATGAATAAATATTATTTATGTTTTTATTTGCCGATTAACAACTTACATGAAAGTGAACTTTGATCATAAATCTGATAAAATACAAAATAAATGATTATGAATAAATATTCTTTATGTTTTTATTTGTCGATATTCAACTTGCAGGAAAGTGAACTTTGATCATAAAACTGAGAAAACTCAAAATAAATGATTAACAATAAATGTTCTTTATGTTTCTATTTGTCGATAAACAACTTGCAAGAAAGTGAACTTTAATCTTAGATATGATAGAATACAAAATCAATGATTATGAATAAATGTTATTTATGTTTTTATTTGTCGATAAATAACTTGCAAGAAAGTGAGCTTTGATCTTAAATCTGATAAAATACAAAATAAGTGATAATGAGTTAATATTCTTTATGTTTTTATATGTCGATATTCAACTTGCAAGAAAGTGAACTTTGATCTTAAATCTGATAAAAATACAAAATCAATGAATTTGAATTTAATGTTATTTGTGTTTCTACTTGTCGATAAACAACTTGCAAGAAAGTGAACTTTGATCTTAGTTCTGATAAAATACAAAATAAATGATAATGAGTTAATATTCTTTATGTTTTTATATGTCGATATTCAACTTGCAAGAAAGTGAACTTTGATCTTAAAACTAATAAAAATACAAAATCAATGATTATGAATAAATATTCTTTATGTTTTTATTTGTAGATATTCAACTTACATGAAAATGCAACTTTGATCATAAATCTGATAAAAAACAAAATAAATTATTATGAATAAATATTCTTTATGTTTTTATTTGTCGATATTCAACTTTCAGGAAAGTGAACTTTGATCATAAATCTGAGAAAACTCAAAATAAATGATTAGCAATAAATGTTCTTTATGTTTCTATTTGTCGATAAACGACTTGCAAGAAGGTGAACTTTAATCTTAAATCTGATAAAAATACAAAATCAATGATTATGAATAAATGTTATTTATGTTTCTATTTGTCGATAAACAATTTGCCAGAAAGTGAACTTTGGTCTTAGTTCTGATAAAATACAAAATAAATGATTGTGAATAAATATTCTTTATGTTTTTATTTGTCGATATTCAACTTGCAAGAAAGTGAACTTTGATCTCAAATCTGATAAAAATACAAAATCAATGATTATGAATAAATGTTATTTATGTTTCTATTTGTCGATAAACAACTTGCCAGAAAGTGAACTTTGATCTTAGTTCTGATAAAATACAAAATAAATGATTGTGAATAAATATTCTTTATGTTTTTATTTGTCGATATTCAACTTACATGAAAATGAACTTTGATCATAAATCTGAGAAAACTCAAAATAAATGATTATCAATAAATGTTCTTTATGTTTCTATTTGTCGATAAACAACTTGCAAGAAAGTGAACTTTAATCTTAGATATGATAGAATACAAAATAAATGATAATGAATAAATGTTATTTATGTTTTTATTTGTCGATAAACAACTTGCAAGAAAGTGAGCTTTGATCTTAAATCTGATAAAATACAAAATAAATTATTATGAATAAATATTCTTTATGTTTTTATTTGTCGATATTCAACTTGCAAGAATGTGAACTTTGATCTTAAATCTGATAAAAATACAAAATAAGTGATAATGAATTAATATTCCTTATGTTTTTATTTGTCGATATTCAACTTGCAAGAAAGTGTACTTTGATCTTAAATCTGATAAAAATACAAAATAAATGATTATGAATAAATATTCTTTATGTTTTTATTTGTCGATAAACAACTTGCAAGAAAGTGAACTTTGATCTTAGTTCTGATAAAATACAAAATAAATGATTATGAATAAATATTCTTTATGTTTTTATTTGTCGATATTCAACTTACATGAACATGAACTTTGATCATAAATCTGATAAAAAACAAAATCAATTATTATAAATAAATATTCTTTATGTATTTATTTGTCGATATTCAACTTGCAGGTAAGTGAACTTTGATCATAAATCTGAGAAAACTCAAAATAAATGATTAGCAATAAATGTTCTTTATGTTTCTATTTGTCGATAAACGACTTGCAAGAAGGTGAACTTTAATCTTAAATCTGATAAAAATACAAAATAAATGATTATGAATAAATGTTATTTATGTTTTTATTTGCCGATTAACAACTTACATGAAAGTGAACTTTGATCATAAATCAGAGAAAACTCAAAATAAATGATTATCAATAAATGTTATTTGTGTTTCTACTTGTCGATAAACAACTTGCAAGAAAGTGAACTTTGATCTTAGTTCTGATAAAATACAAAATAAATGATTATGAATAAATATTCTTTATGTTTTTATTTGTCGATATTCAACTTACATGAACATGAACTTTGATCATAAATCTGATAAAAAACAAAATCAATTATTATAAATAAATATTCTTTATGTATTTATTTGTCGATATTCAACTTGCAGGTAAGTGAACTTTGATCATAAATCAGAGAAAACTCAAAATAAATGATTATCAATAAATATTCTTTATGTTTCTATTTGTCGATAAACAACTTGCAAGAAAGTGAACTTTAATCTTAGATATGATAGAATACAAAATCAATGATTATGAATAAATGTTATTTATGTTTTTATTTGTCGATAAACAACTTGCAAGAAAGTTAGCTTTGATCTTAAATCTGATAAAATACAAAATAAGTGATAATGAATTAATATTCTTTATGTTTTTATTTGTCGATATTCAACTTGCAAGAAAGTGAACTTTGATCTTAAATCTGATAAAAATACAAAAAAATTATTATGAATAAATATTCTTTATGTTTTTATTTGTCGATATTCAACTTGCAAGAAAGTGAGCTTTGATCTTAAATCTGATAAAATACAAAATAAGTGATAATGAATTAATATTCTTTATGTTTTTATTTGTCGATATTCAACTTGCAAGAAAGTGAACTTTGATCTTAAATCTGATAAAAATACAAAATAAATTATTATGAATAAATATTCTTTATGTTTTTATTTGTCGATATTCAACTTGCAAGAAAGTGAACTTTGATCTTAAATCTGATAAAAATACAAAATAAATGATTATGAATAAATGTTATTTATGTTTTTATTTGCCGATATTCAACTTGCAGGAAAGTGAACTTTGATCATAAATCTGAGAAAACTCAAAATAAATGATTATCAATAAATGTTCTTTATGTTTCTATTCGTCGACAAACAACTTGCAAGAAAGTGAACTTTAATCTTAGATATGATAGAATACAAAATCAGTGATTATGAATAAATGTTATTTATGTTTTTACTTGTCGATAAACAACTTGCAAGAAAGTGAACTTTAATCTTAAATCTGATAAAAATACATAATAAATTATTATGAATAAATATTCTTTATGTTTTTATTTGTCGATATTCAACTTGCAAGAAAGTGAACTTTGATCATAAATCTGATAAAAAACAAAATCAATTATTATGAATAAATATTCTTTATGTACTTATTTGTCGATATTCAACTTGCAGGAAATTGAACTTTGATCATAAATCTGAGAGAACTCAAAATAAATGATTATCAATAAATGTTCTTTATGTTTCTATTCGTCGATAAACAACTTGCAAGAAAGTGAACTTTAATCTTAGATATGATAGAATACAAAATCAGTGATTATGAATAAATGTTATTTATGTTTTTACTTGTCGATAAACAACTTGCAAGAAATTGAACTTTAATCTTAAATCTGATAAAATACAAAATAAATGATTATGAATATATTTTCTCTATGTTTCTATATGTCGATAAATAACTTGCAAGAAAGTGAACTTTGATCTTAAATCTGATAAAAATACAAAATAAGTGATTGTGAATAAATATTATTTATGTTTTTATTTGCCGATTAACAACTTACATTAAAGTGAACTTTGATCATAAATCTGATAAAATACAAAATAAATTATTATGATTAAATGTTCTTTATGTTTCTATATGTCGATAAATAACTTGCAAGAAAGTGAACTTTTATCTTAAATCTGATAAAAATACAAAATAAATGATTATGAATAAATATTATTTATGTTTTTATTTGCCGATTAACAACTTACATGAAAGTGAACTTTGATCATAAATCTGATAAAATACAAAATAAATGATTATGAATAAATATTCTTTATGTTTTTATTTGTCGATATTCAACTTGCAGGAAAGTGAACTTTGATCATAAAACTGAGAAAACTCAAAATAAATGATTAACAATAAATGTTCTTTATGTTTCTATTTGTCGATAAACAACTTGCAAGAAAGTGAACTTTAATCTTAGATATGATAGAATACAAAATCAATGATTATGAATAAATGTTATTTATGTTTTTATTTGTCGATAAATAACTTGCAAGAAAGTGAGCTTTGATCTTAAATCTGATAAAATACAAAATAAGTGATAATGAGTTAATATTCTTTATGTTTTTATATGTCGATATTCAACTTGCAAGAAAGTGAACTTTGATCTTAAATCTGATAAAAATACAAAATCAATGAATTTGAATTTAATGTTATTTGTGTTTCTACTTGTCGATAAACAACTTGCAAGAAAGTGAACTTTGATCTTAGTTCTGATAAAATACAAAATAAATGATAATGAGTTAATATTCTTTATGTTTTTATATGTCGATATTCAACTTGCAAGAAAGTGAACTTTGATCTTAAAACTAATAAAAATACAAAATCAATGATTATGAATAAATATTCTTTATGTTTTTATTTGTAGATATTCAACTTACATGAAAATGCAACTTTGATCATAAATCTGATAAAAAACAAAATAAATTATTATGAATAAATATTCTTTATGTTTTTATTTGTCGATATTCAACTTTCAGGAAAGTGAACTTTGATCATAAATCTGAGAAAACTCAAAATAAATGATTAGCAATAAATGTTCTTTATGTTTCTATTTGTCGATAAACGACTTGCAAGAAGGTGAACTTTAATCTTAAATCTGATAAAAATACAAAATCAATGATTATGAATAAATGTTATTTATGTTTCTATTTGTCGATAAACAATTTGCCAGAAAGTGAACTTTGGTCTTAGTTCTGATAAAATACAAAATAAATGATTGTGAATAAATATTCTTTATGTTTTTATTTGTCGATATTCAACTTGCAAGAAAGTGAACTTTGATCTCAAATCTGATAAAAATACAAAATCAATGATTATGAATAAATGTTATTTATGTTTCTATTTGTCGATAAACAACTTGCCAGAAAGTGAACTTTGATCTTAGTTCTGATAAAATACAAAATAAATGATTGTGAATAAATATTCTTTATGTTTTTATTTGTCGATATTCAACTTACATGAAAATGAACTTTGATCATAAATCTGATAAAAATACAAAAAAATTATTATGAATAAATATTCTTTATGTTTTTATTTGTCGATATTCAACTTGCAAGAAAGTGAGCTTTGATCTTAAATCTGATAAAAATACAAAATCAATGATTATGAATAAATGTTATTTATGTTTCTATTTGTCGATAAACAACTTGCCAGAAAGTGAACTTTGATCTTAGTTCTGATAAAATACAAAATAAGTGATAATGAATTAATATTCTTTATGTTTTTATTTGTCGATATTCAACTTGCAAGAAAGTGAACTTTGATCTTAAATCTGATAAAAATACAAAAAAATTATTATGAATAAATATTCTTTATGTTTTTATTTGTCGATATTCAACTTGCAAGAAAGTGAGCTTTGATCTTAAATCTGATAAAAATACAAAATCAATGATTATGAATAAATGTTATTTATGTTTCTATTTGTCGATAAACAACTTGCCAGAAAGTGAACTTTGATCTTAGTTCTGATAAAATACAAAATAAATGATTGTGAATAAATATTCTTTATGTTTTTATTTGTCGATATTCAACTTACATGAAAATGAACTTTGATCATAAATCTGAGAAAACTCAAAATAAATGATTATCAATAAATGTTCTTTATGTTTCTATTTGTCGATAAACAACTTGCAAGAAAGTGAACTTTAATCTTAGATATGATAGAATACAAAATAAATGATAATGAATAAATGTTATTTATGTTTTTATTTGTCGATAAACAACTTGCAAGAAAGTGAGCTTTGATCTTAAGTCTGATAAAATACAAAATAAGTGATAATGAATTAATATTCCTTATGTTTTTATTTGTCGATATTCAACTTGCATGAAAGTGTACTTTGATCTTAAATCTGATAAAAATACATAATAAATTATTATGAATAAATATTCTTTATGTTTTTATTTGTCGATATTCAACTTGCAAGAAAGTGAACTTTGATCTTAAATCTGATAAAAATACAAAATAAATGATTATGAATAAATGTTATTTATATTTTTATTTGCCGATTAACAACTTACATGAAAGTGAACTTTGATCATAAATCAGAGAAAACTCAAAATAAATGATTATCAATAAATGTTATTTGTGTTTCTACTTGTCGATAAACAACTTGCAAGAAAGTGAACTTTGATCTTAGTTCTGATAAAATACAAAATAAATGATTATGAATAAATATTCTTTATGTTTTTATTTGTCGATATTCAACTTACATGAACATGAACTTTGATCATAAATCTGATAAAAAACAAAATCAATTATTATAAATAAATATTCTTTATGTATTTATTTGTCGATATTCAACTTGCAGGTAAGTGAACTTTGATCATAAATCAGAGAAAACTCAAAATAAATGATTATCAATAAATATTCTTTATGTTTCTATTTGTCGATAAACAACTTGCAAGAAAGTGAACTTTAATCTTAGATATGATAGAATACAAAATCAATGATTATGAATAAATGTTATTTATGTTTTTATTTGTCGATAAACAACTTGCAAGAAAGTTAGCTTTGATCTTAAATCTGATAAAATACAAAATAAGTGATAATGAATTAATATTCTTTATGTTTTTATTTGTCGATATTCAACTTGCAAGAAAGTGAACTTTGATCTTAAATCTGATAAAAATACAAAAAAATTATTATGAATAAATATTCTTTATGTTTTTATTTGTCGATATTCAACTTGCAAGAAAGTGAGCTTTGATCTTAAATCTGATAAAATACAAAATAAGTGATAATGAATTAATATTCTTTATGTTTTTATTTGTCGATATTCAACTTGCAAGAAAGTGAACTTTGATCTTAAATCTGATAAAAATACAAAATAAATTATTATGAATAAATATTCTTTATGTTTTTATTTGTCGATATTCAACTTGCAAGAAAGTGAACTTTGATCTTAAATCTGATAAAAATACAAAATAAATGATTATGAATAAATGTTATTTATGTACTTATTTGTCGATATTCAACTTGCAGGAAATTGAACTTTGATCATAAATCTGAGAGAACTCAAAATAAATGATTATCAATAAATGTTCTTTATGTTTCTATTCGTCGATAAACAACTTGCAAGAAAGTGAACTTTAATCTTAGATATGATAGAATACAAAATCAATGATTATGAATAAATGTTATTTATGTTTTTATTTGTCGATAAACAACTTGCAAGAAAGTTAGCTTTGATCTTAAATCTGATAAAATACAAAATAAGTGATAATGAATTAATATTCTTTATGTTTTTATTTGTCGATATTCAACTTGCAAGAAAGTGAACTTTGATCATAAATCTGAGAAAACTCAAAATAAATGATTATCAATAAATGTTCTTTATGTTTCTATTCGTCGACAAACAACTTGCAAGAAAGTGAACTTTAATCTTAGATATGATAGAATACAAAATCAGTGATTATGAATAAATGTTATTTATGTTTTTACTTGTCGATAAACAACTTGCAAGAAAGTGAACTTTAATCTTAAATCTGATAAAAATACATAATAAATTATTATGAATAAATATTCTTTATGTTTTTATTTGTCGATATTCAACTTGCAAGAAAGTGAACTTTGATCATAAATCTGATAAAAAACAAAATCAATTATTATGAATAAATATTCTTTATGTACTTATTTGTCGATATTCAACTTGCAGGAAATTGAACTTTGATCATAAATCTGAGAGAACTCAAAATAAATGATTATCAATAAATGTTCTTTATGTTTCTATTCGTCGATAAACAACTTGCAAGAAAGTGAACTTTAATCTTAGATATGATAGAATACAAAATCAGTGATTATGAATAAATGTTATTTATGTTTTTACTTGTCGATAAACAACTTGCAAGAAATTGAACTTTAATCTTAAATCTGATAAAATACAAAATAAATGATTATGAATATATTTTCTCTATGTTTCTATATGTCGATAAATAACTTGCAAGAAAGTGAACTTTGATCTTAAATCTGATAAAAATACAAAATAAGTGATTGTGAATAAATATTATTTATGTTTTTATTTGCCGATTAACAACTTACATTAAAGTGAACTTTGATCATAAATCTGATAAAATACAAAATAAATTATTATGATTAAATGTTCTTTATGTTTCTATATGTCGATAAATAACTTGCAAGAAAGTGAACTTTTATCTTAAATCTGATAAAAATACAAAATAAATGATTATGAATAAATATTATTTATGTTTTTATTTGCCGATTAACAACTTACATGAAAGTGAACTTTGATCATAAATCTGATAAAATACAAAATAAATGATTATGAATAAATATTCTTTATGTTTTTATTTGTCGATATTCAACTTGCAGGAAAGTGAACTTTGATCATAAAACTGAGAAAACTCAAAATAAATGATTAACAATAAATGTTCTTTATGTTTCTATTTGTCGATAAACAACTTGCAAGAAAGTGAACTTTAATCTTAGATATGATAGAATACAAAATCAATGATTATGAATAAATGTTATTTATGTTTTTATTTGTCGATAAATAACTTGCAAGAAAGTGAGCTTTGATCTTAAATCTGATAAAATACAAAATAAGTGATAATGAGTTAATATTCTTTATGTTTTTATATGTCGATATTCAACTTGCAAGAAAGTGAACTTTGATCTTAAATCTGATAAAAATACAAAATCAATGAATTTGAATTTAATGTTATTTGTGTTTCTACTTGTCGATAAACAACTTGCAAGAAAGTGAACTTTGATCTTAGTTCTGATAAAATACAAAATAAATGATAATGAGTTAATATTCTTTATGTTTTTATATGTCGATATTCAACTTGCAAGAAAGTGAACTTTGATCTTAAAACTAATAAAAATACAAAATCAATGATTATGAATAAATATTCTTTATGTTTTTATTTGTAGATATTCAACTTACATGAAAATGCAACTTTGATCATAAATCTGATAAAAAACAAAATAAATTATTATGAATAAATATTCTTTATGTTTTTATTTGTCGATATTCAACTTTCAGGAAAGTGAACTTTGATCATAAATCTGAGAAAACTCAAAATAAATGATTAGCAATAAATGTTCTTTATGTTTCTATTTGTCGATAAACGACTTGCAAGAAGGTGAACTTTAATCTTAAATCTGATAAAAATACAAAATCAATGATTATGAATAAATGTTATTTATGTTTCTATTTGTCGATAAACAATTTGCCCGAAAGTGAACTTTGGTCTTAGTTCTGATAAAATACAAAATAAATGATTGTGAATAAATATTCTTTATGTTTTTATTTGTCGATATTCAACTTGCAAGAAAGTGAACTTTGATCTCAAATCTGATAAAAATACAAAATCAATGATTATGAATAAATGTTATTTATGTTTCTATTTGTCGATAAACAACTTGCCAGAAAGTGAACTTTGATCTTAGTTCTGATAAAATACAAAATAAATGATTGTGAATAAATATTCTTTATGTTTTTATTTGTCGATATTCAACTTACATGAAAATGAACTTTGATCATAAATCTGAGAAAACTCAAAATAAATGATTATCAATAAATGTTCTTTATGTTTCTATTTGTCGATAAACAACTTGCAAGAAAGTGAACTTTAATCTTAGATATGATAGAATACAAAATAAATGATAATGAATAAATGTTATTTATGTTTTTATTTGTCGATAAACAACTTGCAAGAAAGTGAGCTTTGATCTTAAATCTGATAAAATACAAAATAAATTATTATGAATAAATATTCTTTATGTTTTTATTTGTCGATATTCAACTTGCAAGAATGTGAACTTTGATCTTAAATCTGATAAAAATACAAAATAAATGATTATGAATAAATATTATTTATGTTTTTATTTGCCGATTAACAACTTACATGAATGTGAACTTTGATCATAAATCAGAGAAAACTCAAAATAAATGATTATCAATAAATGTTCTTTATGTTTCTATTTGTCGATAAACAACTTGCAAGAAAGTGAACTTTAATCTTAGATATGATAGAATACAAAATCAATGATTATGAATAAATGTTATTTATGTTTTTATTTGTCGATAAACAACTTGCAAGAAAGTGAGCTTTGATCTTAAGTCTGATAAAATACAAAATAAGTGATAATGAATTAATATTCCTTATGTTTTTATTTGTCGATATTCAACTTGCAAGAAAGTGTACTTTGATCTTAAATCTGATAAAAATACATAATAAATTATTATGAGTAAATATTCTTTATGTTTTTATTTGTCGATATTCAACTTGCAAGAAAGTGAACTTTGATCTTAAATCTGATAAAAATACAAAATAAATGATTATGAATAAATGTTATTTATGTTTTTATTTGCCGATTAAGAACTTACATGAAAGTGAACTTTGATCATAAATCAGAGAAAACTCAAAATAAATGATTATCAATAAATGTTATTTGTGTTTCTACTTGTCGATAAACAACTTGCAAGAAAGTGAACTTTGATCTTAGTTCTGATAAAATACAAAATAAATGATTATGAATAAATATTCTTTATGTTTTTATTTGTCGATATTCAACTTACATGAACATGAACTTTGATCATAAATCTGATAAAAAACAAAATCAATTATTATGAATAAATATTCTTTATGTATTTATTTGTCGATATTCAACTTGCAGGTAAGTGAACTTTGATCATAAATCAGAGAAAACTCAAAATAAATGATTATCAATAAATATTCTTTATGTTTCTATTTGTCGATAAACAACTTGCAAGAAAGTGAACTTTAATCTTAGATATGATAGAATACAAAATCAATGATTATGAATAAATGTTATTTATGTTTTTATTTGTCGATAAACAACTTGCAAGAAAGTTAGCTTTGATCTTAAATCTGATAAAATACAAAATAAGTGATAATGAATTAATATTCTTTATGTTTTTATTTGTCGATATTCAACTTGCAAGAAAGTGAACTTTGATCTTAAATCTGATAAAAATACAAAATAAATTATTATGAATAAATATTCTTTATGTTTTTATTTGTCGATATTCAACTTGCAAGAAAGTGAGCTTTGATCTTAAATCTGATAAAATACAAAATAAGTGATAATGAATTAATATTCTTTATGTTTTTATTTGTCGATATTCAACTTGCAAGAAAGTGAACTTTGATCTTAAATCTGATAAAAATACAAAATAAATTATTATGAATAAATATTCTTTATGTTTTTATTTGTCGATATTCAACTTGCAAGAAAGTGAACTTTGATCTTAAATCTGATAAAAATACAAAATAAATGATTATGAATAAATGTTATTTATGTTTTTATTTGCCGATATTCAACTTGCAGGAAAGTGAACTTTGATCATAAATCTGAGAAAACTCAAAATAAATGATTATCAATAAATGTTCTTTATGTGTCTATTCGTCGATAAACAACTTGCAAGAAAGTGAACTTTAATCTTAGATATGATAGAATACAAAATCAGTGATTATGAATAAATGTTATTTATGTTTCTATTTGTCGATAAACAACTTGCAAGAAAGTGAACTTTGATCTTAGTTCTGATAAAATACAAAATAAATGATTATGAATAAATATTCTTTATGTTTTTATTTGTCGATATTCAACTTACATGAACATGAACTTTGATCATAAATCTGATAAAAAACAAAATCAATTATTATGAATAAATATTCTTTATGTACTTATTTGTCGATATTCAACTTGCAGGAAATTGAACTTTGATCATAAATCTGAGAAAACTCAAAATAAATGATTATCAATAAATGTTCTTTATGTTTCTATTCGTCGATAAACAACTTGCAAGAAAGTGAACTTTAATCTTAGATATGATAGAATACAAAATCAGTGATTATGAATAAATGTTATTTATGTTTTTACTTGTCGATAAACAACTTGCAAGAAAGTGAACTTTAATCTTAAATCTGATAAAATACAAAATAAATGATTATGAATATATTTTCTCTATGTTTCTATATGTCGATAAATAACTTGCAAGAAAGTGAACTTTGATCTTAAATCTGATAAAAATACAAAATAAGTGATTGTGAATAAATATTATTTATGTTTTTATTTGCCGATTAACAACTTACATTAAAGTGAACTTTGATCATAAATCTGATAAAATACAAAATAAATTATTATGAATAAATATTCTTTATGTTTTTATTTGTCGATATTCAACTTGCAAGAAAGTGAACTTTGATCTTAAATCTGATAAAAATACAAAATCAATGATCATGATTAAATGTTATTTATGTTTCTATTTGTCGATAAACAACTTGCAAGAAAGTGAACTTTGATCTTAAATCTGATAAAAATACAAAATAAATGATTATGAATAAATATTTTTAATGTTTCTATTTGTCGATAAACGACTTGCAA